>NC_057863.1:333569223-342941723 GCF_019393635.1 Dromiciops gliroides | reverse complement strand
TTTTTACTTGTGTCCCCATTGCCTCTCACGGTATCAAGCACATAGTAGGCACTTAATAAATGTGTGCTGATTGATTGATGCATATCCCATGCACTCCAATCTTCCTCAGTCATGTTGAATTCTAATCACACCATCCCGGGTGACAGTCACCCTCCCCCACTGGTGGCAGTCGGGATTCTGTTCCAATTTTCCTTCAGCCTCATAGGCTCTTAACAAATACCATGTCTCTTATTTTTAATGCATTTCCAAGGTAAGGAAATTAGATTTCTGTATGTGTGACTTCAATGAAAATCATCTATTTTGCTCTGGAACTTAAATTTCATTCCAGCTCTTCTTGCAAGTGTTAATTCTCCCATTCCTGTGCCTGCTCTGAGGAGGGCAAAGTCCAGGGTCAGCGAGTTCATAGCGTCTTGATAATGTCAGATTATAGAATAACAATCATCCATCTTCTTGGTCATCTATTTATAAATCCATAACTCCATAGCTGCCTTCTGGCCTATCATTCAGCATCCCTAATCAATCAGTGTTGCACTTGTAGCACACAATCAGTCTGTCCATATTTCTCTCACTGAATATCCTCCCTGCCTTTGTGTACTTTGGCATATTGTGCTTTTCCACCAGGAATTTGTAGCTCCTGGCTTTCAGTTTCCTCACCTATTATCAACTGCTCCAAGGCATGTTCTCTCTCTCTCCCAGGGAGAACCTCACCCCTCCCACCCCCCAGCAACAATAAAACTATAACAAGGCAGGATCACGTCTCATCTGCCTCTTCACTGACCTTTCCACAATAGGAAAAGGAGAGGGACGACAAGGAAAGGGTATGGAGTCCAGTTTTCTCATACTCCTTTTGCTGAAATTAATGGTTTCATGACCTTTTTAATTAAAAAATAAAGTAAATAGAGCCATTAGAGTTGGAAGGGCTCTTACCAGTCAACCGTTTCAGAGATGTCCAACACATGGCCACATGAGGCCCACAATGTGCCAAAGTGCATATTCAAATGTAATTGGGAAATATCTAACAAAATAAATAAAAACACAACAACACAGAGATCATACTACACTTCAAAACTAAGTCAATATGCAGTCCACAGGGATCCTCATGCACAGTTTAGTAGACTCTTCCTATTTTAGTTGGATGATCTAGTCTAACCTCTCTTATTTTACAGGTAGAGGATCTGAGGCCCAGAAAGTTGAAATATCTTGCTCCAAATCACGCACCCTTAAGCAAGGAGAGGTTCTTAACCTGGGATTCATGAACTTATTTTTTAGATTGATAAGTGTTTCAATATAATTGGTTTCCTTTGTAATCCTACATATTTTATTTTATGCCTTTAAAATTGTTCTTCTGAAAAGGGGTTCATGGGCCTCATCAGGCTGCCAAAGGGATCCATGAGAAAAAGAAGGTTTAAGAACCCCTGCCCTACATGTCAAGTCACTAGGCTAGACTAGAAACCTTTGTTACTTCTCTATTTGCCTTTCTTTCTCTTCCTCTAGAAAGAAAATGCAACCTACTTAGCCAGGCATCTAAGCCCTCCACCATGTTGACTCTAGCCTACCTTTGTAGCCTTATTTCATGTGATTCCTTTTCCTCATGTTGGATTTAAAGCTGGAAGAGACTTGCTACTCCATTCCCCTCACTATACAGATGAGGAAAATGAAGTCCAGAAAAGTTAAGTGAATTACCCAAATTCACATAGATAGTAAATGGTGAGAGGCATGATTTGAATCCAGTTTTCCTCACTCCAGAGTCATTTTTCCACTGTATCATATGGCTTCCCTATAATTCTACCTTTCAACCATTCTAGTTGTATCCCAGCTCCACATTCTCACAGGCAATCAGTTGTACCAGCCTATCTCTTTGTCTTCACTGCCCTAATATTTGTTTTCTGTCAAGATTCAGCTAAGCTACTACCTTTCAAAACATTTTCACATATTCCTATTTGTTAGGACTTCTAGAACCTCCATTTTGAGGAAGAGTCCAAACCTGCCATTTTTCATCCTCCCAACTATCACTATCAGGCTTCTGCAGGTACCTATACTACATCTTGCTTTTCAGTCTCCTTTTATGCATTATCTTCTGCCATTAGAATGTAAGTTCCCAGAGTGCAAAGGCAATCTTCCTCTTTGCTTGTATTTGTATCCTTTGGACTTTGCACAGTGATTGGCAAATACTAAAGCTTAATAAATATTTATTGACTTTATTTTTAATATTGCATATTAAAATTATTAATAAATATTAATTGAATTGATCTCCTCTCCACAAATCAATGAATAAAATGCAAATCAAAATAATTTTGAGATACCACTTTATTTCTATTAAAATGGAAAAGATAGTATAAAATTCATTGTTGGTGGTGTTCTGGAAAAACAGAAAACCACTATATTAATTAATCGATTGATTAAATGAGCATTTATTAATAAATGCCAGGCATGGTAGTAGGTGTTGGAAAAACAAATACAAAAGTAAGACAGTCCCTGCTCTAAAGAAGCTTATATTCCATTGGGAAAGTCAACACACGGGGAAGAGGTAACCAGGGAAGGGAGGATGGTGAATGGACAGGATGGCAGTTGATTAGTATTCTCTTTCCAGAGCCATGGTAGTAGGGGTTAATATCTGTTTCCAGACAAGAGGCAGACAGTGATAGGGGGAGGGACCTTCTATGCGATACATCTGCAATACAAATGACAAGATGCCAGGGTAGATGGCTAGATGGTATGAGTAAGTGACCTAGTGCTTGTTTATCTGTGAGTAAACTATATCTCTTCCAGTTGAACATAAACTCCAAGTAGTCAGGAACTGTTTATTTTTAACCATTTTAGTTGAGATCCTAGCTTAGTGCCTTGCACATGATGAGTCAACAAGCATTTATTCAGTGCTTACTATGTACCAGGCTCTGTGTTAACCACTGAGGAAACACATGCAAGCAAAATCTAATGGGGGGAGACAACAGGTAAAAAGGAAACACATGCAAGCAAAATCTAATGGGGGGAGACAACAGGTAAAAAGGAGCTGAAGTGTATGGTGTGGGGGACAGGGAAGGCTGAGTTATCTGGTTGGGGTGGGGAGGTGGCAAAATCCAGAGAATCAGAAGCAGAGCTGGGAGAGAAATGAAGGAAAGGCTGAGATCTTCCTCTAAAAGGAAGTTCCGGGAGGCACTCATTAAAGGGAGAAGGAGGCTAACGAAGTAGAGGGATATGAACAGTGAGAAAGTCACAGAGAATGAGGAAACTTCCAGGTGAGAAGACATCTGAGTCATGGTGGGCACTTAATATCCATTGCTTATTGATTATCCATCAGGTGCCAATTTCAATATGGAAAAGCCTCCATTTGCTTACAACCAGAGCCTTCAAGTTGAAGGCTGATTTTATCTCTAGTATGCTCAGCAGCAGGGTCATCAGTCTGAAATGAATGGGAGGAATTTCTGCAGGACCTTGTCCTTAGGGGCACTTGTACTCAAGGTCTTCTGTGGACAGTGGAAATAGACAGAATCACCTGGATACTGGCACATCATCCAAGCCTATGGAGGCCTGCTTGTGAGAAAGTGATGCCTATTTCTTGACACCCACCTTCAAACACATGATAAATAATCAAGGGAATTCCTGGAGTCTTCTAATGACATCTAGCACTACTTCCTGTCTTTGAGTAGGACTGAACTAACCCAGCTTGAAGAGGACTGAATCTGTTTCAGTCTTATGGCCCCCTCAACTCCTTCCTTAAATTCTTCCATGACTCCATGTGATAAGCCTCCTTCTTCACCAGGTTCAAATATCTCTTGAACATATGTTCACTGGAAACCCACTAGAGTTGTCAAAGACTACCTTTCCCCCACTCAAAAATAACTGCAAGTCAACCAGTCTAAAAGTTTCTGAAACTGGGCCCTTGTTTATATAATGATGATGATAACTAATAATATAGAATATATAATATAGATTATATACCCTAGTTATATATAATCTATGGAATATAGTTTATATATAATGTATAATCTAATATGTATAATGTATAAAAAGTCTCCCAACTTCCTGTCTTTTCTTCATGCTTCTTATGCATCATGTCAGTTTATATGACATAATATTACAATTTACAATATCATATATTGTTATATATGGTATAATTATATGCTCCAAAATATAGTTCTCTTATTATATATGCTGTACATGTATATATAATCCATACTGGGTTTTTTTTTACCAACACATGTGTGAATATTTATTCTATATGTACTTATATATGTATTTTCTTCCCTATTAGAGTATAAGCTTCCTATAGGTAGGAATTATATCATTTATTGTATTTGTATCCCCATACCTAGCACATCATATTTACTTAATAAGTTTTTATCAGTCGATAAACATATATGTGTATATAGGATGTGCTTATGTATTGCATTTAAATACATACTCATATATACATACTTATTATACATGCTACATTGGTATGTTGTGTGTCTATATGTATACATGTGTATGTGCCTATGTGGGGGGAAAGCCCAGTGTGCTAAGCCCAGATCTCCATGCCAGATGGGCCTTGGCTGAAAGCTGACACTTTATAAGTTTTCAGGTAAGACAGTCCTAGTGATGGAAGGGAAGGTAACAGATGTGGAATCTGTAAGCTTCAGGATCCATTATTCAAACTTTCACTTGAAAGCTGCATCTGGGAATGAGAGACATGGAGGTTGTCTGTGTCTCCCCCCTTGTAGCAGGCTGCATATGTAACGGTGTCTCTTACTGCTATCGACCAGCTGTTCTCCACCTGACCTACCATACTCTGAACACCAGAGTGCCTTTGCTACTGCTACAAGACCAATTAGCAATCACAGTCCAATGGTGATGGGTGGTAGTGGGTGGTGTTTTAGGGGGTTCCTGATTGTCCACCACCAAATACATCACTCTTTGGTTTTCTCTCTCACTCTCTAATTATTAGAAGATTCTCTCCCTAGGATGTACTTTAAGAATAAAAGACTCCTTAATTAAAGGTAATTTACTTTCTTGTGTTCCATTTGCCATTATGTGTAATTATTGTAAATATTGGCTTGGAAGGAGGGTTCTCTTTTGTGCCTTGCAAGATCTCAGCTTCCCTTCCTATTAAATTTGATAGCAAAGTGGTTAAGGGAACAGAACTCCTCACCATGGAAATATCATAGAATCATAGAACATCAGAGCTGGGAGAAACCTCAGAGATCATCTATTCTAAACCTCCTCCTTTTACAGACAAGGAAACAAAAGCCCAGAATTACAAAGAGTCTCCTTTTTCATTCATTAAAGCAGGTCTCCTGTGGATTTCCACCAGGTGTAACTGCGTATCCTTAGAAGTATTACAGTTGCATCTGTTTCAATAAATATTCTATCATTCAGACTACACATTGGGCCACAGTCAAGGCACCAACCAAGGTCAACAGGAAACACAGATCCACAAAGTATGGCTGCCCTGATGTGTGTGTAGAATGGCAAAGGAGAGGGGGCAAGAGAAGAGAAGAGAGGAATGTGTGTGTGTGTGTGTGTGTGTGTGTGTGTGTGTGTGTGTGTATGTGTGTGCGCGCGCGCGTGCGCGCGCCCACCTTTGGTGACTTTAAGCATTACCCCATTCCCCCAGCTCTGGATTGTTCACTTTAACAACCAACTTACTCTTTGTCATATGAAACACTGTGCACTCCCTCCACCTGTTTGGAGTTAGAAAACTGAGAACAAGCATATGACTTGGGGGCAACTAGGTGGTGCAGTGGATAAAGCACCAGCCCTGGATTCAGGAGGACCTGAGTTCAAATTTAGCCTCAGACATAAGACATTTACTAGCTGTGGGACCTTGGGCAAGTAACTTAACCCTCATTGCCCTGACCAAAAAAAAAAAAAAAGAAAAAGAAAAAAGAAAAGAAAAGAAAAGAAAAAAAGAGAGAAAGAAGGAGTATGACTGGAACAAAAGTAGCATTTTTTTCCTAATCCTGGAAAGGGAACAGAGTTCCTACAGAGAAAGTATATAATGACAATAATGTCTTACATGTATATCATTCTTCAATTACTCCTCCGCTCAGCTGACAAATTGATAAAATGATTACAAATCATTCGTAAAATACAGCCCTGACAATGTCAGACCCCATCCCCCCTTTCAGATCTTCAATGGATGCTTATTGCCTCTTAGACAAAATACAAAAGCATCACCTTGGCATTTAAAACCCTCCACAAAATAACTTCCACCTACTCTTCCAGTCTTGTTTCCTATCACTCCCCTTCACACACTCTCCATTTCCTGTCTTAGTGCCTTTGGAGGAGCAGTTCCTCAGGTCTGGAATGCATTCCTTTTCCCCTAGATTCCCTTTGTTGTTGTTCAGTCATTTCAGTCATGTCCTACTCTTTCTGACCCCATTTGGAATTCTCTTGCAGAGATACTGGAGTGGTTTGTCATTTCATTCTCCAGCTCATTTTACAGGTGAAGAAACTGAGAGAAACAGGATTAAGTGACTTGCCTGGGATCACACAGCTAGAAGTGTCTGAGGTCAGATTTGAACTATCCACTTCACCACCTAGCTGCCCCTAGCTTCCTTCAAAGTACATCTCAGGTGACATTCCTTCCACCCAAGGTCATTTTTGATGTTCCCAGATATTATACTTGTCCCCTCTTTAAATTGCTTTGTATTACTTTGAATGTTATTCAAGTTACTTTGTATTTACTTACGTGTATATATGGTATAACCTCCTAGTGGAATGTAAGCTCCTGACAGTCAGAGACTATTTCATTAGATGTTTTTCACAATAGACATTTAAGAAATGTTTATTGAATTGAAACTGCTAATTATATTTCTATAATGGTTTATAGTACCCTGAGTACTTTCATATGCCCATTTAAACCTTGGAACAATCTCATGAGATAGATAGTACAAATATTATCTCCAATTTACAAAAGAGGAAATAGAGTCAGAGTCAGTTGTAATAACATGAGTAACTTGACCCTGAGTTTCTTGATTCCAAGTATACCTTTCTTTCCATCGCAGAATCTTGTCCAGGGAACCAACTAAACATTAAACACTGGAGAATGGTTTAGGAGCAACATGAAATGAATGATAAAATATAAAATGTCTCTGGGGTCTCAGCTGTGCATGATTTCACTTGTTTTCTATTTGTTCCCTTCATCTCTGTCTTCAATTTCCAATTAATTTCTATTCTCCTGCTTCAGTACCTTTTAGTAACCTCCTTTGCTATCTTTCTAGTGTTAACCTTCATAGTCTCCCACAAAGCAGAATTAGTCTTACAAGTAAATGGAGCTAGGGATCACCTTGAGCATATATCTTTTGTGTGAAGGTTTAGAGCATGGCCAATACAGTCGATAAGATTTTTTTAAAGCAACCACTGTGTGCAAGACATCGTTCTAGGTTGTGGGGGAACTAAACCAAAACAGAACAGTCCCCACCTTCAGGAATCTTATATTCTACTGGGATTGGAGGGGGCAGGAACAAAATTGTTATTGTTCAGTTATGTTCACTTCTTTCTGACCCCATTCAGGGTTTTCTTGGTAAAGTTACTGGAGTGGTTTGCCATTTCCTTCTCCAGCTCATTTTTACAAATGAGGAAAGGGAGGTAAATAAGGTTAAGTGGCTTGCCCAGAGTCACACAGCTAGTAAGCATCTGAGGACAGATTTGAACTCAGGAAGATGAGTCTTCTTGACACCAGGCCTGGCACTCTATCCACTGTACCACCTAGCTGCCCTACATACACCATGTAAAGAAGTAAATAAATATGTGATACACACAGTATATAGATACATATACTAAATACAGCTACATATACTATAGATATAGATATATAGATATAGATATACTTTCAAGGTTTAGCTCATTTAACATCCCTTATGGAAACATGAGATTGTGAATGAGCCAAACAGTGAAGGAGTTCTAAGAGGCAGAAGGGAGGAAGGAATGCCTATATAATTGCTAGGAGGTGGGAGATGGAATCCCAAGGCTGAGGGAGGATTAACAAAGGTTAAAATGAGGGCAAGAGGGCCTGAAAGCCCAGGGCAGGACAATTTGGGGTAAGGTAGAGAAGGACCATCCTCATCTAGACATTCTCAGACAGAATTGCCCTTTTAGGTAGGTGTAGTAGGTGACTGCCTTGCTCTGCCGTTAGTACTAAGACTCAGAATGTTTCCTCTAAGCTGTATCAGGTCAGTCAATCTGTGGCCAGGCTAAAGTTTAAATATTAATATATTTAAAGTTGGAAAGGTCCTTAGACATCATCTAGTCCAAGCCTACATTTTGCTAATGAGGCAACTGAGGATTTTACTAATGAGACAACTACAGAAGTTAAGTGACTCACCCAAGATCATACTAGTAGTAAGTAACAGAACTGGTATCGGAGAAGTCCATTTACCTTATCCTGAGATATGTGCCCTGTGGACTTGTCAAGTCTATGCTTCATTTATTTTTGCTTTTATTTTATTCTTTCCTTAGTTATTTAGTAAAGCTCCTTAAACACTCATACACATACACATGCACATGCGTGCACACACATGCACACACACACAAACTTTTGATTCAATTCCCTCTTTTAATTATTTCCTATTTTTCCTGTATAAAATTTGCTTTGTATATCTTTGTTTCCATATTGTCTCCCTCATTAGATTGTAAGCTCCTGGAGAGCAGGACCTGTCTTATACTTCTTTTTGTATCCTCAGAGCTTCACATAGTGCCTTGCACAAAGTAGGTATTTAATAAATACTAGTTGAATATTTTATTGAACCAAAGAAAAGAGTTACTCACACTGAACTCTAGAGTACAGGGAGATCATACCATCCTTAAAAACTAGACATGGTGGTGGCAGCTGTAACAGGCAGAGTTTCAGCTACCCCCAAAAAACCTGGGTTCAAAGTTTATTGGAAAGGGGTGAAAATCTTAAGTTGGGTTATCTCAGATCTTTATGCAAGTTCTATTCATTTTGTTTTGAGGTATTTCCTTCTGTGCTATACAGAAGGTACACAGTAAGTAGAGTAGGGACAGATACAGCAATATAATGGGGTCCAGGGCACAGCTAGGTGGCACAGTAGATAAAGTACCGGCCCTGGAGCCAGAAGGACCTGAGTCCAAATCTGGCCTCAGATACTTGACACTTACTAGCTGTGTGACCCTGGGCAAACCACTTAACCCTCATTGCCCTGCACACACACACACACACACACACACACACACACACACACACACACATATATATATATATATATATATATATATATATACATATAGATATGTATATGTATATGTGTGTATATAGATGTATATGTATATGAAATGGGGCCCTAGGAAGAAAGCGCTGTGGCACAGTGGGAAGAATACTGACACTAAAGTTAGAGTTGTTGTTCATTCGTTTCAGTTGAGACTGATTCTTTATGACTCCATTTGGGGTTTTCTTGGCAAAGATACTGGAATGGTTTGCCATTTGTTTCTCCACTGACTCCAGTGGATTCATCTTGCAGACAATCAGAGGTTAAGTGACTTGCCCAAGGTTCCACAGCTAGGAAGTGCCTGTGTCTGGATTTGAACTCAGGGCTTCCTGACTCCAGGCCCAGTGTTCTCTATCCACTGAGTTACAGGTTACCTCCAAAGTTGGAGCATGTAGGTTCAAATTCCTTTTCTGATTTCTGTATGAACTTGGGTACATTTCCTTAGCCTTTCTGGGCCTCAGATTCCTCATTGATAAAATAATGGGGGTTAAATAAAATGGTATCTGAGGTCCCTTTCAGTTCTAAATAATCCTATGAATTCACAGATGTAAATTGGCCCAGGGTTGAGAGAACCATTGAATATGGCAGCACCTAGCCAAGCAGGGAGTTAGGCAAGAGATCTGGACTTCTACAGTTTCTTCCTTCCACCAAATTTCTATCTGGGTCTTGCCTCTGTCATCATCTGGGCTTTCTTTCTTATATGCCATTCTCATCTTTCCATATTCCACCCTCATGGTCACATCTTCCAAAAGGACCAATAGGGCATAAAGTTTCTTGCAACAATGAACACATGGTACCAACAAAAGAAAAGATTATCTCTTCATCAACTTCTTCCACATTCTGAAGGGTAAAACTCAAGGAGGGTGAATTTTAAAATCAAAGCAATAAGCACAGTAGGAGATTGATGAGGTAGGAGTAATAGTTCATACAGAATGAAAGTGCCGGGGGCAGCTAGGTGTCACAGTGGATAAAGCACTGGCCCTGGATTCAGGAGGACCTGAGTTCAAATCTGGCCTCAGAAACTTGATACTTCCTAGCTGTATGACCCTGGACAAGTCACTTAACCCTCATTGCCCTGCAAAAAGGAAAAAGAAAAAAAAAATTTTAAAAAGAATGAAAGTGCCAGTGTCTCCTTCTTAGCTCCATCTGTCTTCACCCACAATCCATCCCAAGACAGGGAAAGGGAAGGAAGGGGTGAGAGAAAAGAAGAAAAATTGGAAGGCATAGAGAAGTAGAGAGACAGGCAAGGTCAGTAAACAGGAAGGAAAAGGAACTAGGGAAGAAGGTCCAGGAGAAGAAGTAACAGTTTGGAGGAATCCTCAAGTCCAGGTGGTGCTTAGACATTTCATAACATTATTGGCCTAGAAGGGACTTTAGAGGTCAGCGATCCAACCCACTCATTTTACAGTTAAGGGAAAAATCATATGCTTATAGTAAATCAAGATATTAGAAAAAAGGCAATACATGCCACTTCTTTTGCAAAATGTTTTCCCCTCTAAATGACTGTGAAAATAAAGAGAGGGGGAGAGAGAAGAATCGCTCTGCTTCCCCACAAGTCCAATGGCGTACCTCCTCCTCTTCTCCAAATCATCTCTCTGTGCTGTCAGCCTTCTGTTCAAAAAACTTAGGCTCTCCCTGAACACTGTTGGCCTTAGAGCCCAGGACCCTTCCGAGTGCACAAACATAGCAAGAGAGTTGGCTGCTTCCCCTTCCCAGCTGGGCCAGTGGAGGCCCCTTCCAGCATCCTCCAGAGTTCCCATTCATAAGATCTTTCAGTTAGCACCTGCAGGATTCCCTCCACCTCCCAAGGAATTAGTGAGGGGAGAGGGGAACAAACCAAGCTATTGAATATAAAACTGCAGACCTCTATTGCCTAGGCCCCAAGCTCACCTTGAAATGAAGTCCAGGGGAAAAAAAAGGAAAAAAATAGCTTTGGGTGGGAGCCAAATATGAGAACCCTGGCAAGAGGCCTTTTTCCTCTACCTGTAAGTCAGCTTTTGTTGAAACATAAAGGCTTTAAAGGTTTCCCACAGAACCGTGTTTCACCACCCAGGGTTTCCTGAGGTGGTTTTCTGTCCAAAATCCTCCATCAAGAGCAGAGTTTGCTAGAATAAGAGCACTCAGTACTTTCCTATAGCACCTTCCATTCATGTGATTTCAAAGCCTGTCACAGATGCAGATTCAAGACCCCCTGAGCTCCTCCATGCCCCTTTTACAGATTGGAAACCTCCTGTGGTGCATATTAACCTTCCCCTCCATGATTCTCCACCCCCTCCCCCTTCCCCATCCCCAAAAGAGAGAGCTGGCTTCACTTCTAAGGATTATTATTCCCATGCTCCTTCTAGGCAGGGAGTGCATATTTTATATCCAATGGACCATGAAGGTCTGAAGGAGGCACACTGATTTATCAGGTACATAACCATACAGCTTAAATTGTGTCAATATATCTTTGCATAGTGGATGCTGAAGGATGCCCCCAATTTCTCTGGTAAATCATACACATTTAAAGTCCCCAAATGCCTAAATATATATTTATCCAGTAAATCAACTCGGCTCTGAAGTGAGTCATTCCTTTCCCTCAAAAATACAAGATAGGATTTCTAACCTTCTTTTTCCCTCCAAGTTAAAAAAATAGGGGAACAGAGAAATGAAATTCTGAATAATGAATGTTTAAATATTGACGAAGATTTGACACAAATGGATGAAAGTGAGGAACGGGGAGCGATGAGCCTGCACTCCAGCTACTTAACATCAGACTGTACAAAGGAAAACATTTTGCTAAAATCTCGAAGGTCCTTTCCAGCAATAAAATTCTATGATTTTATGATGCCCTCATTAAGTTCTCAGGAACAGGGTTAGATTCCAGAAGTTGGTTGAGAGGCTGCTTTGTACAACAGGAAATGTTGCTGATGATTCAACAATCTTCCTTTCCATCTTTCCTTTCTCAACCTATTTGCAAACACTGGTTGAAAACAGTAGGGTTGTATTTAATTACAAAACCGTGGTTGCCAACCTCCTACCTTCCCAGGTCCTGTCTTATATGCCATACAGCCGTCACTCTCATATGCTCTAGGAAGAAAGGTAGCCAAGGAAATATTCCTATTTTACAGTTGGGGGTGTTGAGGCATCTGTGCTTCCAGCAATTTTCTTAACAGTGATACCTTTTACCGAAAATGTACTCTTCCTCTGAGACGCCCAGGCTCATAACCTAATGATAATCTTTGGTTCTTCCCTCTCCTTTCCCCCCTCATCCAATAAGTTACCCTATTCTGTCACTTTTACCTCTGAACCTTTTTTTACCTCCTACCTCCATGTCCCTCTTTTTTATTCCCTCTGGTTTCTCTCACCCTGGTTCAGTCCTCATTATCTATTCCTGGAAATACCTTCCTAATTGGCTGCCTGGCCTCCTACCTACCCTTCTTAATCTATCTGTCACACCACTGCCAGCTTCTTCTTTCTAACAATGTAGTAGTCATCGAGTCACCAGCCAGCACTCAATGGTTCCCTATTGTCTAGTGTCTGAGTATTCCTACAGAAAAACTCCTCAAACCTGACATTCATGGTCCTTCCAAAACTGACTCTACCCTTCCTTCCCAAGCTTTCATATTTTCCCCCTTGATCTTCCCTACACCATTGCTCAAGTTTGTTCCCACCTTGTACTCTATGCTTTTATCTGCCATTCCCTAAAACCAGAATGCACTGTCACCTTTCCCCCTTGAGTTTACACCTGTCCTTTAAGACCTGGATAAGACCCCAGCTCCTGATGTCTTAAAGCAAAGTGAACTCTTCCTCCACTGTTCTCTCAAAATATTTTGGGGATATCTCACCTAATATAATCTAACTTGAAAACTAAAATCGAACTTAATTTCTAAACTCATGTTTGGCTTTCAAAACCTTACACAGGGGCAGCTAGGTGGCTCAGTAGATAGAGCACTGGCCCTGGATTCAGGAGGACCTGAGTTCAAATCTGGCCTCAGACACTTGACACTTACCTAGCTATGTGACCCTGGGCAAGTCACTTAACCCCAATTGCCTCACCAAAAAAACCAAAAAACCAAACAACAAAACAAAAACCCTTACACAATTTATTCCCAAACTACTTCTAGTTGATACAGTGGGTAGAGTGCTGGGTCTGGAGTCAGGAAGAACTGAGTTCAAGTCCTATCTCAGACACCTACTAGCTGTGTGATCCTGGACAAGTCACTTAACCTCCATTTCCTTCAGTTTCCTCAACTGTAAAAAGGGGATAATAACAGCACCTATAGCCCCGAATTCTCATGAGGATCAAATGAGGGAATATTTGTAAAGCACTTAGCACAGTGCCTGAAACACAGTAAGTGCTATACAAATGCTACCTATTATTGTTGTTGTTATTGTAGTGCATTCTGTGACCCAACTAAACAGGTCTTTGCTCTGTTCCCCCA
This sequence comes from Dromiciops gliroides, assembly GCF_019393635.1. Classification (NCBI taxonomy): domain Eukaryota; kingdom Metazoa; phylum Chordata; class Mammalia; order Microbiotheria; family Microbiotheriidae; genus Dromiciops; species Dromiciops gliroides. Next base: position 342,928,093 of record NC_057863.1, on the reverse strand, counting down.
ATCCTTCTTTCTGTGCTGACCAGCCCCCATGCCTAGAATTGACTCTATCCTTATCCTTGCTTTATAGACTTGCTCTCTTCCTTTAAGATTCAGCTCAAGCATAATCTTCTAAATGAAGCTTAATGCCCTCCTCCCAATCAACTTTGAATTTAATTACTTTGTAAATATTTCTGTTTATTCACTTCATATTTATATTATATGTTTTCACATATGAATGCATATGCATGTGTACATATATATATATATATAATTTAATATTGCACATATTTTTGTCTCCATTACAAGAATGTAAACTCCTTGTGACTATGGATTGTTACATTCTTTGTACTTTTATTCCCAGTGCCTAGCACCGTGTAGGCAGATAATAGGGACAATGACTATTTGTTGATTGGTTGATTACAGCGTTCTGCTTACATAAAAACACATGTATACATTTCCACAATGTCCTTTTCTGACCTTGTGTGGAAATGACTTTGAGCTCTCAAAAAGGATGCCAGTGGAATGTAAGGTAGAAAAGCTTTGAGTATGGTCCTGGCATCTGACTGAGTCTGCTCTTTAGGGACCAACCTACCTAATTCTGCACCAGCAGGTTAACAACTAAGTAGTAAATTATTTGACCATGCTGATCCATGAATTAAAATCATTTTTAAAATGGTCCTCAATACTTTGTAGACCTTTTCCACAGTGAAATGACAGCCACCAAAAAGAGAAGACATTAAGTACTAAGAATCACAGGATAATTCACAAACATTAACTTAACTGCAGGTGCTGTGAATATGAGATCTTTGTTCAATGGCCAAGAACTGACATATTAGGAGGACTGAAACACATCAATATTGATATCCTTGAAGTAAGAGAAAGTAAAAGGCAAAATGAAACTGAAGTTAAATGGAAGAATGACTCAGGTTTTCCTAGGAGAAACAGACACCCAAAGGAGGTGACAAAGTTGATTTCAACTAACCAACAATGCTGAAAAGTAGGAAATGGAGAAAGGCAAGGATATTGAACTCTTTAATCCCTTTATCTTGCAAACATTTAATTGATGCAAATCAGTCATCATCAGGAAGTGACCAGAAAATCCTAGAAACCACCTTAGCTGCTGCTGTTGCTGCTGCTGCTGCTACTACTACTACTACTTTGCTTCTAACATATTAGTCCCTAAAGTACAATAAAAATAAGTTGTCAGTATAATGCTGAACAAAACACACTGTCTTTGGAGTCAGAAGATGTAAGTGAAAATTTCACCCTTGATACTTATGATATGTATAACTTTGGGCAATTTGCTTAGCTTTTATAGGCCTCAGTTTCCTCACCCATGAAATGAGGAGGGTGAGCTAAATGACAAATGAGTTCTCTTCCAATTTTAAATCTGCAATCTAACAAATTTAGGTAACTTAGAAAAATAAGGCAGCAGGGAGGCACAGTGGATAAAGTTCCAGGCCTAGAATCAGAAAGACCTGAGTTCAAATCTGACTTCAGATACTTATGAGCAGTGTGACCCTGGGCAAATCTCTTAACACTGTTTGCCTCAGTTTCCTCATTTGTAAAATGAACTGGAGAAGGAAATTGCAAACCAATCTAGTATCTTTTTCCAAAAAAAGTCCCAAATGGGGTCACAAAGACTTGGACATGACTGAAAAGGCTGAACAGCACTTAGGAAAATGAAGTTGGGAAGGATTATTAAAGGAGACCAAGTGCACACCCAGAAAATTCATTCTGGAGACAACGTAACCTTTAAAACATTGAGAAATGACTTTATGAGGTATTTCAGGGAGGAGCAGATGCCAAAAGAATGGGAAAAAATAACAGTCACTATTAACACTCCAGAACAGGTGATTTAGAGACATTAATAACTCCAGATTCATATGTCTACTTTCTCATCTTTATATCTATATGAGAATGATTTACATGCATAATAAGAGCAAACTGAATGAAAACAGGAGAAACAGGTAGGCTTCTGTATAGGATTCGCCAGAAGCAGGCCACATCTTGACAGTCACACAATTGACAGAAATGTGCAGACAATGTGAAGTCCCTGTTGCATTTACTATGTGTGGATTACAGAAATGCAATTGAGTCGGTAGACCAGAATTCCTGCTTAAAGGCTCTTGTCTAACAAAGAGTGGCTCATGCATCTGTTAAGATCAAACAAGGTCCACTGATAGAAGCAACCACAGAGATAGCTCTGCTCACTGACTGAATATTGACAGAAGGGGCAATATTAAAAAAAGGGCTGTGCTCACCAAAGGCATTTGTCACTGTCATGAAGGATGTCTTGCAGGAGGGCCTAAATAGAAGAGAAATGTCCTAGAGATGAGGAGGTAGGTCCCGGAAGTGCTCCTGTGTACAGATGGCATCATGCCACTTGCATCATCATGTCCTCCAAACATCACAGGGCCTCTTCAATGAGATCCATGATTATTCAAAAGAGATCAGACAAATGATCCATGCAGGAAACATTAAATGAATGAAAAATGCCTCTCATTCAGATTATGACATACGGTTGGGTGACCATCCATTGAAACTATTATATCAATCACATATCTACACAGGCATTGCAGATGGACAATAAGTTGGGATCAAAATTGACTAGGAGGAAAAAAAACATAGGGTGGATTGCTTTTAACAATCCCAAGCAACTCCCCAGTGCAGAGAACCATGTTTTCAATACAAATGTTTTCCTGGTGATGTTTCACAGTGACACATGCTTGAAAACCATAATCTCCAAGGAATGCAAATTCCAGGGGACTCAACTAGCCAAGAAGAGGTATATGGAGAGCCCAGGTGGAGTACATTTCCAGTGAGGCCCTTGGATCAAGGAATAGCATTGATCTTTGTGTCATCAAAAAGGAAGGTGATGTGGCATAAGTGAAGGACAGCTCAAGTATTCCATTCCTACTGTTGTTCAGTCATGTCTGAATCTTTGTGACTCCATGGACCATAGCTTGCCAATGCTGTCCATGGGGTTTTCTTGACAAAGATACTGAAGTGGTTTGCCATTTTCTTCTCCAGTGGATTAAGGTAAACAGAGGTTAAATGGCTTGTCCAGGGTCATATAGCTAGTAAGTGTCTAAAACCAGATTTGTATTCAGCCCTTTCTGACACCAGACTCAGCTGCTCTATCCACTCACCCACCCAGCTGCCTCCTAGTACTCCACTAGTTATCTACCTAAAAGATGTGAAAAGGCCTAAAGCAAGGTTTCATGGAACCCTCTGGAAATCTGGTAAAGCTTGTGGGTCCCTCCTAAGAAGAATATTTTTAAAAGCATAAAATGATTCATAGAATTACAAAGTAAACCAATTATACTGAAACACAATTATCAAAATATTTCTTAAAAAGAAGATCAAATTCACAGACCCCAGGTTAAGAATTCCTGACATAGAAGAATGCCTTCAGGATATTAGTTGAATCCTATATGGGGGATCTATGAAATACCATGGACCCAAGTTGACCATGATGTGAAGGAATAATGGCTTGTTATTGATACTGAGAGACCACAGATCCATTGGAATATGAAAGTAAGTGTACAGCTAGATTGTCAAGTTCCTTAAGGACAAAGCAAAGAATACATCTTGGGTCATTTTCCTGCATTTTTAAAAATACTAAATTATTTAAAGAATTATAGTGACATGTTACAGAAAGATCTCAAGATATTGTCAGATGATTTTCATTTGTGTCTTGATTATCTGTATGTCTTGGGAGAAGTCAAGGAACTCACTTAGACTTGGTTACATTATGTAGAATGGGAACAGTAATAATTGTAATCCTTTCCTAATTTACAGGGTTGTTGTAAGAATCAAATGATATCATTAATAATCATAGATAAAAGACCATCTAGACCAGGTCTCTCATTTTACAGAGGAGGAAACTGAGCTTCAGGGAGGCTAAATGACTTGCCCAAAGTCACGTAAGTAGCATAAGTCAGAATTTGAACCCAGGTCTTTCCACTTCCAAGCCCATACTCTTTCCACCATACAAAGGATAACATACATATAATACTCCATAATGTTAAATAGCCATTTATTGCAAGTTGTTATTTGAAGTATACCTGGCACATAATGAAACGGGCTTTCATGTATGACTTAGGTTGCTTCCCTTTAATAATGAGCTGTAAGGTCACTGAATCCTTTAACCAACATTGGGTCTATTCCCTTGTCTTCATGAATAATAGCCTCCAAGTTATTCCAGAGAATCATGGTTGTTGAAGCTAGAAAGGATGTTAGAATCCATTTAGCCAATTTCCCCATCTTTCCAATGAAGAACCAAAAATAATTAATTTTGAAGAAAAAAAAAAGAAGAACCTGAGCCAAAGAGAGGGGGAGTTATGATCTTTCTTATTATATACTAATAGTTGCAGCTGGGGTAGGCCTTGAAAATAAGCTTCAGGATTGTGAATGAAGGTTTCTTTTTGTTGCTCAGTCCACACACCCTTTCCTCCTTCCTCTCCCTTCTCTGGCCTTAGGCAGCTCACAGTGCAAGGGGCTGCTGATATGTCCTGGGGCCACCTTCCTCTTTGTTCCCCTCTTTCCTCCCTCAGGCCTTTCAACCCCCCCTCCCTTAAATGAATTGCTAATTACATCATTTCAGAATGGAAGGAGAAAGATCTGGGGAAACCCTGCCAAAATAGATGTGTAATTCACTCCAATTTCATCCAAAAGCTTTAATTTAGGGGCAGCTAGGTGGTGCAGTAGATAGAGCACCTGCCCTGAAGTCAGGAGGACCTGAGTTCAAATCCAGCCTCTGACACTTAACACTTACTAGCTGTGTGACCCTAGGCAAGTTACTTAACCCCAATTGCCTCACCAAAAACAAACAAACAAACAAAAAACCCAAAAGTTTTAATTTAATACCTACCATGTGCTCAGTATTTGCTGGATGTTAGCTGCACACACACACACACCAATCCTGCCAAAAAACTAAAGCAGAACCATCCTTGCCTTCAAAGGAGTTTATGTTTTACTAGAGAGGGGAAATGTATACAAAAATAAGTAAATTCAAAGAAATGGGGGCAGGGGAGGTTTAGGGGAGGGGGGGGTTGGTAAAGACTTCATGTCATAGGTAATACTTGAGCTGACCCTTAAAGGGACAAGAGATTCCAGGAGAAAGATAAGAAATGACAGCATTCCAGGCATGGGGGATAACTAGGGCAGAGGTAGAGAGGTGAGGTGGGATGTCATAACAGGGGACAAGTTGGACAATGGCTGAAATGTCAAATGTCTGACTAGCATCATTTGAAGTCTATCTAAAAAGATGGAGTCAGACCCAGAGTTTAAAGGGTTTTCAATGTCAAACAAAGGCATGCATATTTTTTTTTTATCCTAGAAGCAATAGGGAGCTACAGCAGCTTCTTAAGCAAGGGAATGACCTGTTTAATCTGTTTATTGGAAATATTAGTTGTTGGCTATATGCAAAACTGATAAGAGGGAGGACAGACTGGAGGAAAGGACACCCATTGGGAGATTTGTGCAATAGTCTATGGCAATTGGGGCAGCTAGGTGGCACAGTGGATAGAGCACTGGCCCTGGATTCAGGAGTTCAAATCCGGCCTCAGACACTTAACACTTACTAGCTGTGTGACCCTGGGTAAGTCACTTAACCCCAATTGCCCCGCAAAAAGAAGGAAAGGAAAGGAAAGGAAAGGAAAGGAAAGGAAAGGAAAGGAAAGGAAAGGAAAGGAAAGGAAAGGAAAGGAAAGGAAAGGAAAGGAAAGGAAAGGAAAGGAAAGGAAAGGAAAGGAAAGGAAAGGAAAGGAAAGGAAAGGAAAGGAAAGGAAAGGAAAGGAAAGGAAAGGAAAGGAAAGGAAAGGAAAGGAAAGGAAAGGAAAGGAAAGGAAAGGAAAGGAAAGGAAAGGAAAGGAAAGGAAAGGAAAGGAAAGGAAAGGAAAGGAAAGGAAAGGAAAGGAAAGGAAAGGAAAGGAAAGGAAAGGAAAGGAAAGGAAAGGAAAGGAAAGGAAAGGAAAGGAAAGGAAAGGAAAGGAAAGGAAAGGAAAGGAAAGGAAAGGAAAGGAAAGGAAAGGAAAGGAAAGGAAAGGAAAGGAAAGGAAAGGAAAGGAAAGGAAAGGAAAGGAAAGGAAAGGAAAGGAAAGGAAAGGAAAGGAAAAAGAAAAGAAAAAAAGTCTATGGCAATTGGTGAGATCACCAAGAAATTAGAGAGAAGAGAAGAGAGCACACAGACTAGAACCCTGAGGTGTCTTCAACAAGGGGTTCAAGGCATGGATCTAACTTGAAAAAGAGGACATGGTGTTGTCAGACAGACAGAAAGACAACCAGGAGAGAGCAGTGTCTGCCTAAGAAGAAGAACACCCAGAAGGAAGGGGCAGTCAACTACTTAAGATAGCTGGGCCCCTCCAGACCCATCAGAGAATATCATTTATGTAGGCTGCCCGTGGGCATCTATGAAATATTTTATGGTACAGTACAAAAGCCTTAATTTACTAAGTCATTCATCACAAAAAAAAGAGAAAAAGACCTATTTGAACAAAAATATTTATAGCAGCTCTTTTTGTGGTGGCTAAGAATTGGAAATGAAAGGAATGCCCATCAATTGGGGAATGGCTTAACAAGCTGTGGTATATGATGGTGATGGAATATTATTATGCTATAAGAAATGACAAGCAGGATGATATCAGAAAGGCCTGGAAAGACTTGTATGAACTGATGTATAGTGAAGTGAGCAGAACCAGGAGAATGTTGTGCACAGAGACAGCAATATTTTTTGATGAAGTGTGAATGACTTAACTATTCTCAGCAATATAATCATCCAAGAGAATCTCAAAGGGCTAATGATGAAGCGACCATCCACCTCCAAAGAAGTGATATTGATTGAATACAAACTACAGCAATGCTATTTTTCACTTTCTTTCATTTTCTTCTTCTGAGTTTTCTTGTATAAAATTACTAACATGATAATGTTTTACATAATTGTACATGTATAACCCCCAAAACAATAAAGAAAATATGTGATCTTTAAAAAATTTACTGTCATCTGGAAAGCTAGAAAGAAGCCCATATGTCCAAAATTAAAACCTGCTTACCTCAGATGATCTTACTTCAAGACCCCCTTATTCAGTTATCTTAATTCTCTCCTCAATGATTTCTTCAAAGCTGTGACATATGCTTCCAATGAGCCTGGTCTGTCTTTCCACCATTTTTTTTTCCTCTATCAAGAGTTAAACACCTTCTTATTTCTGACTTCTCTGGGAAGCCTTCCATAACTGATTAAAGCCCTAGGCTACCCAGTTTGCTCATTATCTTTGTTCCATTAGTATAAATCAATATTTATATGTTCATCAAACTTTTTAACCCATCACCTGTATAGAAACATTGCCTCCTTCTAGATTGCAAACATGGAGGAGAGAGAGATGTGGGTAAATATTATTGCTGAGTGTCTCTGAAGATTTAAATTCTGACTTAAAGGTTAGCAGCAAAGATATTTGAAAAATCCTCTTCACATCTCAGTTTTCAAAACAAGTAAGAAAGTATCCTTACTTCCTGCTCTGGAGAGTGTCCTAAGTTATCTCATTTGACAGATCAAAAACTATCCTTACCTCTTTGCTGAAACTTGAGGATTTTTCTGTTAAAAGTTTTTAAAGGAAGATGTAGAGTGGTCTGGCAAAAAAAAAAAAATCCAGCTACAAGAGCAATTAAGTACTAAGGGAATGGTTTTCTATTGTACATTGCAGGAAGTTCTTGTATGATAGGAACCATGAATTGTACTGCTTCTCACTCTTAATACATGGCATGGCACGCATAGCTAGACATTTCACACTGGCTAGGAAATGGAGGAAAAGGAAGAGGAAGAAGAATTGGTGATCATTGATAAATCAAAAAAATTAACAAGTGAGCATCCTTGATATGCTTGGACATCATGGATTCTCAGGAGCTACAATATATCATGTTCCCTTTCCATCCCTCCATCTCCAGACTTGTGTCATCAGCCTCTTCTAGCTTCCTCCACTCAAAACAGAAGCAAAAGTGACCATATTCAGGACATATATGTGGTTAGATTACATGAAGAAGAGACAGAAGACAAACTTGCCAGTAAACAGGCAGCTACTTGACTAAGTCTACAACACTCTAGCATATTATACTTCATAGGCACCTTAATTTAAGATTCATCTGAGTGCTATGGCTGCATGGGAAAATAATGATGATTTATTCAAACACACACTATTTGTAATCCTTTGTTCTCTATTTCCTACACATTTAATTACCGCAGGATAAATCTGATTTCCCCTCTTGGAAAATATCTCTTTTGTTTTCTTTTAATTTTCTTTTCCTTCATGTTACGTTTGACAAAGTTCGGAGAGACAAGCAAGATAGATGACAACCGAGGATGGCAGAATGAACAGAACCAAAAATAACAAATTAAGGATGGAGGAAAATACCACAGATCTGGCTTCCAGATGACGCAAGGCACACACAGCAAATAGAGCTATAAATTATGAGAAGTGCCCTGGACTTATGTTTAATTCAATAACAAATACTTCTTCACGTAAAAATAACTTATTTTCATTCTGAGAAGGAAAGACCTAAATTTAAATTATATTTCACAGTCTAAGTGGGGAAGAAACCTGTCAGCTCTGCCTACATCCACCCCACTGATCTCATATGTTTGCATCATATGTTTTGAAATACAGGGAGAAGGTAGCTGCTGCACCTTGCTAATGATGGAGAGAGTCAGAGAGGGAGGTTTGAAAAACCTTTTGGAGGAGAAAACATTTCATGGTCATAGGTCTGAGGAATGCTAATTCCTGGCACATTTGATAGGAAGCAATAGAATGTGACTGAGAAAAATGCTCCCATTTGAAGGTAATTAATATTTTGGTCCTGAGAGAAGTAAAAACTGGCTTTTGCCTGAGATCTGCTTGTCATATGTGAGATGGAGATGGAAGAGGGAGCTTCTCTACAGAAGCTATATCCACACAACCCAATTCAGAGCCTAGTTGTGCTCCCAAAGATGACTTCTGTTCCCTATCCCACAGCCCCTAGGACCGCTGCGAGGGATTTGGCAGCAGGGAGAGTCAAGAGACTTACAGAAAACATATGGCCTTCCTCAGAGGCCATTTATCTCCAGTAAGGACAACCTCCCCTCCCCTTCTTACCCTATCAAGCTACGGACAAGGGGTCAGAGAGACAGAGGGCTCTTAATATCCTCTTACTTCATGGCTTCTCCTGATGTACAAATGTCAAAAGTCAGACACAACATAAGGGCCATACCTTATATCTGGCACTTAAAACCTTATCCTGGACCTAGGTAATCAATATACAAGCATTTGGTAAGTGTTGCCTAGGTGCTAGGCCCCTGTGCTAGGCTCTGGCCTTACAATGATAAAAATGGCAAATCCCTCAAGCAGCTGGTATAGTCTATCAAGGGAGACTATACATATATATATACACATATACATATATATGCACATATACATATATATACACATACATACACATATACACATACACACGTGCATACATGCATATACATGTGTATACACATGTGCACATGTTGATATATTGTGTGTGCATGTGTATGTCTATGCATGTATGGAATGTATGCATACATGTGTATATTATGTGTGTATCTATATGTGTATATATGCATATGTTTATATATGTGTAAATTGTATTACTGTTAACCATCTTTTAGATACATATGTGTATATATATGTATAAATGCGTACATACACACACACACACACATATATATATATAAATTTGGAGGGGAAGGCAATAATTACAGGGTTTGGGGGAGTTTATTAGAGAAGGGCAACTTTCCTAGTTTAAAGTTAGGGTAGGTTGTGTGTATTATCAAGGTTTCCTTTCATCCCCTTGAGGCAAGTAATTGACACAGTGGATAGACATCTGCACCTGGAATCCAAAAGACCTGAATTCAAATCTAGCCTCAGATGTTTCCTAGTTGTTTGACTCTGGGAAAGTCATTTAATCTGTCTGTCTCAGTTTCTTCAGTGAAAAAATAGGGGTATTAATAGCAACTATCTCCCAAAGGAAGTCCAATAAGATAACATTTGTAAAACACTTAGCATAGTGCCTGGCACATAGTAAGTCCTTAATCATTCTTCCCTCCTCTCCCACCCCTCCCCTTCCCATCCCTTCCCTTTCCCATTTTCCTTTATTCTCTCTAATACATGCTTCCCACCCTGTCTCCCCCTCAAACTCCCACACACAATCCTCTTTCTTATCCTTTTTCCTATCCCTTTCCTTCCTCTCCTTCTAAGTACCATTATTTGGTTTTCTAGTTCCCCCAAATTCCCTATTTTGACCCAATCTCCTACCTTCTTTCTCTTCTGAATTGCCTCAAATTAAACATTTCTCTCTTTCTTTCTTCCCTTCTCTAACCCACCAACACTCAATCAAAACTCTCCTTCCTTCAGTGCCTCTCAGTCAAGTGTAAGGAAAGCAAACTGATGAAACTAATTCACATGAATTTGTGAGTGGCTAATAATGTCCCCCCTACCACCCTACACATCTACTCTAGGGTATTTATTTACTCACCCAATTCATTCCAATCTAAAGAAACAAACGTTTGTTAAACATCTATTATGTGCTAGGTAATAGGGACACAAAAACAAAATGAAAGTTATTTTCCTTCAAGAATCTTAAATTCTCCTAAGGAAATATATGTAAACAAATGAGCATGTACATAGCCATTTGAGAATGGAGAAAGGTCTAACCATTAAGGGATCAGGAAAAGTTTTCTGTAGGACTTGGCACATGATGGGCTGAGCCTTGAAAGAAGATAGGAATTCTGAAACATGGAGGTGAGGAAAGAGGCATTCTAGGCATGGAGAACCAGCCCAAGCAAAGGGAGGTAGAATGTCGTATACCAGCAACAGCAGGTACAACAGTTTGTGTGGAAGATAAAATGTATAAAGGGTAGTCATACACAGTAAGCCTGGAAAAGTGGGCCAAAGCCAGATTGCAAAAAGGCTTAAAATACCAAAAAGGAGTCTACATCTTAACTTAGAGACAATAGGAAAAAAACTAAGATTTCTGAGAAGCAGCATGCAATGCTTTTAGAAATTATAGAACTTCAGACACAGTTAGAGGCATTTTTGTTTGTTTTTAATGTTGGGTTTGGGGACAGGGTTGTAAAAAAAATCCCAGGCAGGAAGGGGGTAGGTCTTTGCCCCCCCAAAAAATAAGACTGGTCCCTAATGGGAAAGGCTGGGGACTGAAAGGCCTATTTCCCTGTTCTTAGAGATTCACTCTCTGTTCCTTCTATCTGTATTCCTTGGGTAAAACCATCCTGATACTCTGTTCAGTAGCTACTACTCCTCACAAGTACATCCATAATGTCTGTAGCATGAAGGTGTTAGCAAGATTGCAGAATGGTAGGAACTGATGAAACCAAGCTTCCCTCCACAAATCTCCTCTAAATAGGTTTAGAAAATGCACCACGCAATCCTGATGAGGAAATCCAGAAAAAGTTACAGTGAGTCACTTGTCCAGACCAGGTTTGCATAGGAAGACAAACATAAAGATCTACTGAAACTGGGGATGAGGTCAGGCCAAGAAAATTCTACAGCCAAGCATTCTGGTAGGTAGGGAAAGTTTGTGCACCAAGGCAATAGCAGATCACAGAGCTATACATGGGCATAGCTATGGGGAAAGGTGAAAACTGGCAGCTTTGTTGCCCACTACAGTTCTAGGTCACAGAACTAACCTGCATACTGTGGAGGTGGGGGGTGGAAAGAGGAGTAGAGGAGTTTGGAATTCCCAGGTGGGTAGGCCCTGGGCAGTGTTCCAAGGAAATAGTTTAGCTCAGAAGCAAGTAGTGACAGCAACAGTGGCAGTAATGTGGCTCATACCCCAGACACAGAGCAGGGTCTCATTTCTTCCATCTAGACCAGGCTGCAGAGGAATACCCAGGGCACAGATCCCAGACCAAAGTGGGGGCAGGGGGAGCACTACAATCCTTCCACTCTGAACTAACAGAGCTTCACAGATGGTTGATAGGGGAAGAGTGCAAAAGCTCAGAACCAAATCTAGGTCAGAAACTTGCAGAGCTCAGACCAAGGGGGCAGCAATTAGACTTTTTCCTGAATCATACCATTCTGGGAGAAATGAAGGCTTGAAGGTCCCCTGCTTGTCCTTGAGACCCTGAAATAACAAAACTCAATATTCCCAAGTAGTAAGAGGAGCAGCCCACACCTTCCCTCCAGAAGTGCTGTAGAGCCTAACCCTAACATCAAATCTGAAATTAGCAAGTGAGGAAACAAACAAAAAAGGCTTCAATACGGAGCTAGTGTGGTAGCATTGTTGTTGTTGTTGTTGTTGTTGTTGTTGTTTGTCCTTCATATCTGAAGAGGACCACGACATCCAAATGATGTTATTACTTGCAGTGAATTGGATTTAAATGAGGGATGGTCGTGCAAGGTAACCAACCTCACTCTCTCCTCCATTGCCATCTAGGTGCAGTGGCATGATATAGATCAGGATGACTGGAGATGGCCCCAGATGTTTAAGGAAATTGGGGTTAAGTGACTTGCCCAGGATCAGACGGCTAGTGTCTGAGGTGAGATTTTAACTCAGATCTTTCCAACTTCAGGGCCAGTGCTCTATCCACTATGCCACCCAGTTGCTCCTATGGTGGCAGGAAAGCACAAGACAAATGAAAAAGAGAATCACTCCAAAACATCTACAAGAAATGTCTCAGAGGAAAAATAGCCTGGGCAAGAATTCTACTAGAATTTCTGGAAGAAATAAAGCATGAATTTTAAACAGTGTAAGAAAATGTTCTTATAAATGAAATGAGAGGGCTATAAAAATATATTAGAAAATAAATGAGAGCTCCAGAAGAAAGAATTACAAAGGGAACTAATAGCTTGTCAAAAGAGATACTAAACCTTACACAAGCAACAAACTTGCAAAAATGAGAATGGACTGAATCAAAGACAATTTGGCTTCAAGACAACAAGAAATACAAAAACAAAATCAAAAGACTAAAAAAATAGATTATGTAAAATATCTCATAATACAAAGAACTGATCTGCAAAACAGACTGAGGAGAATTTTTTTAAAATCATCAAACCATCTAAACACTGTGACCAAAAAAGAGCCAACTTAAAGAAATCTTCAAAGAAAAACTGCCCATACCTCTTAAAAACGGAGGGTATATTGGAAACATAAAGAGCCTGCCAGTCACCTCCTGAAAGAAAGTCCACAATGAAAACTGCCAGAAATATTATAGCCTGAATCTCAAGTTTCCAGGTCAACGAAAAAAGTACCACAAGCAGCCAGAAAGAAACAATTCAAGTTTAATAATTAAATTGGTTCCTCAATCAGAATTCTTGACCAAAGAGCCATAATAAAGATCATATATGGTTTAGAAGCCATCACTAAAAAGGAGCAGAGAACTTGGAAATGATATTCTAGCAGGCAAAGGATATGGACTTATAGCCAAGACTAATATACCCACCTTTATTGAAATAGAGGACTTACAAATATTCTTTTTTCCCTCCTGGGGTGCTCTTTTCTTTTTTTATCACAAAAGTATTTTTTTGAATTTTCTAGTTACATGTAGAGATAGTTTTCAACATTTGTTTTTATAAGATTTCTAGTTCTAAAATTTTCTCCCCCTCCTCCTTTCCCTTTCCCCTCCCCAAGACAGCAAGCAATCTGATATAGGTTAGATATGTACAATCACATTAAACATATTTCTGCATTAGTCATGTTGTGAAAGAAGAATCAAAACAAGAGGGAAAAACTTCAAAAAACAAAACAAAAAAGAAGTTGAAGCAGTATGGTTCAATCTGCACCCGGATTCCACAGTTCTTTTTTCTGGATGTGAAAAGCAATTTCCATCATGAGTCATTTGGAATTATCTTGGACCTTTGTATTGCTGAGAAGAGTTAAGTCTATCACACTTGATCATTACACAATGTTGTTGATACTGTGTACAACATTCTCCTGGTCCTACTCATCTCACTCAGCATCAGTCCATATAAGTCTTTCCAGGTTTCTCTGAAATCTTCCTGCTCATCATTTCTTACAGCACAATAGTATTCTATTACATTTATATACTACAACTTGTTTAGCCATTCCCCAATGGATGGGCATCCCCTCAGTTTCCAATTCTTTGCCACCACAAAAAGAGCTGCTAGAAATATTTTTGTATGTGAGTCCTTTTCCCTTTTATGATCTCTTTGGTTAAAGACCTAATATTGATATTGCTGCATCAAAGGGTATGCACAGTTTTATACTCCCTTGGGCATAGTTCCAAATTGCTCTCCAGAATGGTTGGGATCAATTCACAGCTCCACTAACAATGCATTAGCGGTCCAATTTTTCTGCAGGTTCTCCAACATTTATTATTTTCCTTTTTTGTCATATTAGACAATCTGATAGGTGTCAGGTGGTACCTTAGAGTTGTTTTAATTTGCATTCCTCTGATCAATAGTGACTTAGACCATTTTTTCATATGGGAATAGATAGCTTTGACTTCTTCATCTGAAAACTGCCTGTTCGTATCCTTTGACCATTTCTCAATTGGGGAATAACTTGCATTCTTATAAATTTGATTTAATTACATATATATTTTAGGAATGAGGCCTTTAACAGAAACACTGGCTATAAAAATTGTTTCCCAGCTTTCTGCTTCCTTTCTAATATTGGATGCATTGCTCCTGTTTGTACAAACCCTTTTTAATTTAATGTAATCAAAATCATCCATTTTGCATTTCATAATATTCTCTATCTCTTGTTTTGTCATAAGTTGTTCTCCTCTCTATAGATCCGAGAGCTAAACTATTCCTTCCTCTCCTAATTTACCTATGGTGTCACCTTTTATGGCTAAATCACGTACCATTTTGAGCTTATTTTAGTATATGGTGTAAGTTATTGGTCTATGCCTAGTTTCTGTCATACTATTTTCCAGTTTCCCCAGCAATTTTTGTCTAATACTGAGTTCCTATCCCAGAAGCTGGAGTCTTTGGGTTTATTGAACAGTAGATTACTGTAGTCATTTACTACTGTGTCTCCTATGCCTAGCCTATTTCACTGATCCACCACCCTATTTCTTAGCCAATACCAAATAGTTTAGATGACTGTCACTTTCTACTATAGCTTCAGATTTGGTGAAGATAGCCCACCTACCTGTGCATTTTTTCATTAGTTCCATTGATATTCTTGACCTTTTGTTCTTCCAGATGAATTTTGTTATTATTTTTTTCTAGCTCTATAAAATAATTTTAGGTAGTTGGATTGGCATGGCACTGAATAAGTAAATTAATTTAGGTAGAATTGTCATTTGTATTATATTAACTTAACTTCCAAGTACTCCTGATGAAAAGAACAAAGCTGGGTAGAAACTTTGAAGTTCAAACACAGTAGTGAAGAGAAACACAAAAAGAAAAACATGAATGAACAATGATAAAGGACTAAACAAGGCTAAATTGTTTACATTTATATATGGGGGGATGATACATGTCTCCTCTGAACCCTATCATCATCAGGGGTCATAGAGGGAATCCACTTGGACAAGCCTGAGAGTGATTCTGTTATGTCCTGATGATGTTAAGGAAAGAATGAAAAAAGAGGGGAAGAGAACTATATTGGAGGCCAGGGAGTGGGGTGGGGAAAAAAGATGGAGAAAATTATCTCACATAATGAGAATACATAAATAAGGAGGGAGGTAGAGAGAGCAGTTGACACTTGAACTTCTTTCTCATGTCACCTGGTCAAAAGAAGGAAAAATATACATACAAAGAGATGGTCACAGAAAACTATTTCACTCAACTGGGAAATAGGAAGGGAAGGGGAAAGAAAGAATTTGAGGAACGGTATGTTTAAAAAGGTATTAGTCATGAGCAAAACAAAGTCTATGGATGCACAAAAAATATTCATAGCTCTTTGAGGTGCCAAAGAATAGGAATATGAAGGAGTGTCCATAATTTGATAAATGGATGAAGTTATGGCATAGAAACTGTGCTTATCTCTTAGCATAATGACCAGAAGATTAATGATGAAACAGGTTATTCACCTAGTAATAGAGAAATAAAGGGCTCAGAATGTAGAATGCAATTTTTTTTTTTTGTTTTGATTGACTACACATGTTTGTAATGGGCTCTGTTCTTCTTGAATTATCACTTGGAAGAAAGGAAGAGTGAGAAGACAGATTTTGTCTTTTTTAAAAAAATATATATTTTTAAAATCTATAGCACAATTTGTTGTTTTGTTATAACAGAAATATGGTTTCATCCTTAAATAAACAACCACAATGTCTCATCCCAACCCATCCCATTTCCTTCTAGCCCCTCCTCCCATTGCTACTACTGGTCCTTAGTTGTTCATGTTATCTTTAAGGAGAGTGATGACAGTTTTGTGTGCACACCCAAATGACAAAGCAAAGTTCTGAAGATTACCATGGGCCAAACTAAATAATCCTCTTACGATAAGAAGAGATGCTGTTATAATAAACACACTTCTCTTTTTGGTAAGTGTGAAAACCATGTGGTCTTCACCTTGAGCAACTGTGTGGAAATGGTCATTAGTCATGCAAAAGCATTTGATGCACCCAGGAATGTTCTGGAGCCAGCTTCTATGGAAATTCAATAGTTAAATTTTCAGCATGAGAATTTATACCTTGGAAATCAGCAAACACAAATTAAGGCTTGATTTGTTATTTTTCTGATTGCCTAAACTTAAACTGATGGAGAAAATAATAATGCAGACTAAACTTAAAAAGTATTTCAGGCATACTTTTTGTTGAGAAGCCAGTTGTTAAAACATTTATCAGTATATCCCTGGATTCACATAAGAAAAGGTCCTAATTCCCTTCCCCTCACACATATATTGAATTCCAGTGGCCATAAATACACAATTTGATTCAATACAGCATTTACTATTGATTGCACCTATGTACAACCAATCAATTTTCAGTCATTAACAGTCTCCTATGTGTCAAACCCTACGCTAGGTGCTGAGAATGTAAGAAAGAGAGAAAGAGAGAAGGAAGGAAGGAAGGAAGGAAGGAAGGAAGGAAGGAAGGAAGGAAGGAAGGAAGGAAGGAAGGAAGGAAGGAAGGAAGGAAGGAAGGAAGGAAGGAAGAGAAAGAAGGGAGGGAAGGAGCGACAGAGGAAAGAAGGAAGGAAGGAGGGAAAGAAGGAGGTTAGGATTGAGGAAAAAAGGAAGGAAGGAGGGAAGGAGGGAGGGAGGAGAAAAGGAAGGAGGGAAGGAAGGAAGAGAGAGAAATAGAGAGAAAGAGAGGGAGAGAGGGAGAGAGAGGGAGAGAGAAAGGGAGAAAGAGGAAGGAAGGAAGGTAGGAAGGAATTGTTCTTGCCTTCAAGGAGCTTATAATCTATTAGGGGAAATAACACATTCATGGGCAGATCACTGAGCACACAGGCCAAAGAATTGTGTTTTATTCACTTTTTTTTTTTTTTAGTGAGGCAATTGGGGTTAAGTGACTTGCCCAGGGTCACACAGCTAGTAAGTGTTAAGTGTCTGAGACCGGATTTGAACTCAGGTATTCCTGACTCCAGGGCCAGTGCTCTATCTACTGCACAACCTAGCTGCCCCTGTTTTATTCACTTTTGAACTAGCATCTTGTCTGATCTCTGTTTTGCCTCATTGGGTATTCTTAGTATACAATGAAGAATGTCCCTAGAATCACTTTCCTTTACCTCAGTTAAGGATAAATCTTTGATCTCCGCCCCCCCAAAATCTTCTTATTCACATCCCTGTGATTTCAGATTACTCTAGACTTGGATCACCTTTCATCCCCTCTGCTGTTTAGAAACCAAAATAGGGCAGGTTTCCCAGCCTATGATTCTTAGGCAGCTGTTCAGAAACACCAGGGCCCTGGGTACTTGGAGACAATGGCACCCTCTATAATTGAAGAAGGGAAAAAAATGATGAGTGGCAGCACCTACAACCAGCAATGGAAAAGAGAAAAGGGGTTTGCAATTGTGGCAGGAAGGGGTGAATTAGAGACGAGCCAGCCAAAGAAGAAAAACAGATAAATAAATGATTATGGTTCCATTGGAGCTATTTCAAATTTCATTGCCTAAGAAGATAAGAAGTGTAGGGACTGGTACATAACTAATACAGGTATATGCAAATGACGGTGTGAATGAAATGTACATGACTCCCCAGGGATCCTTTCAGATAGTAGTGTTCTTAAGCAATCTCATAGGGTAGTCTAGTGTTTGCCACTGAAGACAGGCTGAAAATCTCTGATTTAGCTGTGCCTGGCAATTCTCTTCCTCATGAGGTCTATTAAAAGAGAAGGATGGAAAATAAAACCAGAAAGCAAAAACTGAAAGAAAAAACTAAAACGAACCATAAAAGTGGGTGATTTATGTTCATGGGGGAATCTATGGGATCTCCACATTCTACCTATTTGGAATGCCAGACCAAGCAAGAGTGCCAGGATCCTGTCCTTTGACACAGTCTATGCAGCCCCTCGTGTGCTATAAGTCCTTGAAAAGGAGTCAATGTTATCACTGTGAATTGTAAGCTAGGTAGGAACTTCTCGGCTTACATCTAGGTGAATTTTGTCTTCCCTTACCCATTTTGACCAGTTGTGACTATAAATCAGAAACCTCTAGTTTATTGAAAACTGCTTCAGCCCAGTCTCCCTCCCCGTCAGACTACTGAATTCAATTCAAGGAGCATTTATTAAGTGGCCAATATGGACAAAGAGCATTGCTAGGCCATGGGGATATAAGGACTGAAACAAGCAGAGAGAGAGTGTTTGTGTGTGTGTGAGAGTGTGTGTGTGTGTGTGTGTGTGTGTGTGTGTGTGTGTGTGTGTGTGTATGGGGGGAGGGGTAAAGGGGCCTTACAAGGTAATTTCAAGAAAGTATGAGAAGTAATAATTGTTTGTAGTGGGTGGGTGGGTGGGTCCGTGTAAATCAGGAAGAACCTCTTTTGGGAGGTGGAACCAGAACTTTTTATGGAAATAAACTAGGTTTCTCTGAGCCCACCCCTTTCATCATTTCCTGTGGCACTGTAGTATTCCAGTACATCTGTCCCTCGACATTTGCAGGGTTTAGGGGTATAGGAACCCCATGAATGTGAAAAACCACAAATAACTATAAATCTGTCCCTAAACCTTTATTGTTGATAATTCTGATCATATTTATTGAATACACAAAACAAGTAAAACAACACACTGCATCCATAAAAAGTTGCACTTTCTACATGAGAGAGATTAGTATCTCCTACACTGTGCAAAATCTTCACAGCCACCCGTGTAGCTGCAGCAACTGCTTCACAGATTGCTTTCTCCTATGAAAAGTGAAAGATACAAAGATCACTGTGGGAAAAATCATGTGATTGAATCTGGATGGTAGAGAGACAAAAGGGAGGCTTTCCCCCAAAGAGTAAGTAGCCTGTGGTTCCTTAGCACACTGAAACTTAACAAAATTTAACTGTTTATAATATGTTTATGCTTGTATACTTAAGGTAGTAAATGATACAATATATTAATAATATACAGTATTTATGCATTTATGACTTGCTATTTTTTTTTAGTTTTCTTTATATATGTGCAATTTTCTGCAGTACACCACAAATCTCCAAAAAGTCCCATTTGTTTATTGATGGTCAACACACGAATAACCAAAACCACAAATGTGAAATGTTGAGGAATGAGTGTATATTTGTATACCATAATTTGTTCATCCATTCCCTAGCTGATGGCCATCCCCTTTACTTTCCAGTTCTTTGCCACCACCAAAAATGCTTTTATAAAGATCTTTGTAGCCATGGGTCCCTTTCCTCTTTCATTGATCTCTTTAGAAAATCTGTATCTCCTGACAGAGAAGCAATGGACTCGAGAGACAGAATGAGACATATTTTTTTAATATGGAATTTTGTTTTGATTGACTATACATATTTGTTACAAAGATCTTTTTTATTTTAAATGGGCAATTGGTGGAAGGGAAAGAAAATAAAATGTTTATTACCTGAAAGATAAAATAAAATTTTAAAAAAGGAAAGAAACTGGTGGTAGAAGAGAGGAGAAAGTGCAATTCAGACATGAGAGGTGACCAGTACAAAGGCATGAAGACAGATGTGGGAGATAGAACACTTTGTAGGGGATTATCTCTCAGGGCATTTTGACTGGAACAGAAAACATATAAAGAGAAGTAATAATTAAATCTAGAAAGGTAAGGGGCCATCTGATTGGACAGGACTTTAAATGCCTGACTCAGTGTTGTGTGTTTGTTTTTCCTAAAAGCAATAAGAATCTGTGATGATTTTTCTCTCAGAGACTAGACTGACATAGTTTAATCTGATCATTGTTGTTTGTTTGTTGTTGGTGGTGGTGTTGTTTAAGGATATTAACTTGGCAGTTGTGCAGAAAATGGATCAAGAAGGAAAGGAACTGAAATCAGGGAGACCAATTAGGAAGCTGTTGCAAATCACCACCTTTAAGGGTTTACAAGATCAGTGAGAAAACATTATGAAAAAGGACTTACCTAAAACTTTTAAAAGTCAAAATATAATTAAATTGAAAAGGGAGCTTTCTTTCTGGTATCTGTTTGATTCCGTCTTGTTTGGAGTGCAAGTATTTACAATCTGCTAAACTCACAGCAGAAGCCAAATGCTGCCAAAGTTGTGCCAGTCACTAGTTAGGAAGGGAGATTGTGGAATCTCCCTCTGGGGTGATATTTACAAGTAGGATAAATAAGCTGAGAATTCTAGTCAGGTTTGGGGATGGCTGGCTTCTTTAAATGCCATTCTGCCTGGAGGTACAGAGATGGACAAGATTGTTCAGCATTCTTCCACTACAGGACTACCACCTTCCTTCCCTCCTCCCTCTTCCTCATGCTCCCACTCATCCTCACCATCTCTTCCTTCTCTCCTTTCAAACCATCACTATAGTCACTTTCTCCTGTTTCCTCTACCTATACCAAAACTTTTTCTTTTCTCCTTTGCCACCTCTTCCTTTACCATGTCCTCTTCCCTCCTATCTTTGTCTTCTCCATGGTTCCTTCCTTTCCACTTCGTCTTTTCCCCTGTCTTCCCCATTACACCTTCCTCTTCTACTTTCTCTTCCTCTTCTTTCTCTACCTCCCCCTCCCCATAGAACCTTATCCTTTCCCTTTTTTACACCATCTCCTTTTCTTCCTCCTACTCCTCCTTCTCTTCTTCCTCAATCTCACCCTAGGAGTTACTGTCTGAAAAATGGAGCTAGCTCTCCTGAATCTGTTCTGTGACATATGGATTCTACAAACACACCATGGTAATGCAGCAAGTCTGGCTGTTATCTCCTGGTGTCTGCAATCTGCTAATCTCCCAGTCCCCCCTGACAGGCCTGGTGCTGTTTTCACAGCTGCTCTGATGAGAAAGCATGAACTAGTTGATTTTAGGAGAAGACTAAGTGATTGCAGAATGAAAAAGAGTATAACACTTTTCCCAAGTGCCTCAGGGGGATAATACTCTCCTCCACCCTGCTTATTTTTTGTGCTTTCTTTTTCGCTGTCCTCCAGAACTTTGTCTTTTACTTGTTCATTTGAAGCCTTTTTAAAATTGCAAGTAGGTAATGAATCCCCTGTTGCTCCAGTTTTCTGGGTCTCTGAGTTTGTTCCTCTGCCAAATGGGAATGGAATCTCTGCTCTGCCACCTTCATCCCATTTTATCCCATTAGGCTATTATGTAAATAAGTGGGAAGAAAGATGGAAGAACATGATGGAATCAAAGATTTATAAATCCATAGTTGTGTTTTTTTTTCCTGTGTGAATATATTATCATTAGAGAAGGAACTTGAGAGCTATGGTAAGTTGTTTCAGTTAAGTATTTCTGCTTTCCCAGATAATGCTGATGGGTAGATAGCCCTACATAAGGTGGTAGGTAAATATGCTAGAAAGAATCCACAGATGGTAGTATGTGGGGTTTTGGGTGCATTCATATGGGAACACGGTGTCAGAATTTCTCCTGACTTGAAATTTGCCAAGAGAGTATCTTCTATGGCAGATTAAACTACGCAACTCAGGGGTGTGGTTTAGCCTCCCTCTGAGCAATCTGTCTCCTAGAATAGCTTAGCGGTTTTGATGGGGAGCAGAAAGATCCCCCTGATTTTTAACTGAATTGACCTTAAACAGCTGTAGGGTTCCAAAAGCAGCAGGGACAGAATGCATGGCACCTGTTTATAGTGTGTTTAACCATTAGCCATGTTAATTCAGGAAATCGGGAAGAAATAAACCAATTAAATGTGACAAATTGAACCACATGTCATCCTTGGCCAGGAGAGGAATACAAAGAAAAATGATCTTTCTTAGGCTATCCCCTCTTGATGGATTCAGGAATTCGAGGTGATTCCTTATTTCAATAAGCTATGAGCATCCAACAGATCACAAGATTAATAGCTAGAAGAGACTTTAGATATCATCTATGCTAAGATGGAGAAATTGAGACCCACAGAAGAAAAAGTGACTAGCCCAACAACACACAAGTTGCAAGCCCTGGGATTTGAAGACTATAAGCTCCTTAAGGGCCAGAATTGTTTTAATTTGATCATTGTGTCTCCACTCCTCAGCACAGAGCCTTATACATGGTAGGCATTTATTCATTAATGCTTGTTGAATAGAATTCATCCACATTCTCTGAATGTGAATCTGGTGTGCTGGGATCATTGTAAGTATAAACTCAAAAACAAGATAGATAGTGGGTGATAAGGCACTTCAAATATGCAGCATGAGTTGGTTATTGAATAGTAAAACTTTTAAAAAAAAAGACTGGTCCAATGATTATAGAAAACAATTTAGAATTATGAGAGAAATGGGACTAAACTATTCATAACCATTCATACCCTTTTCTTAGCAATCTCACTAATGAGTCTTATTGACCTTTAAAAGGTCAAAGACAGAAAGAAAGGTCTCATACAGCTAGGTCACCAATTAGTGTGACTAATGAATCTGTGAAGTGGTTACATATAATTTGAATTTGCATTATTTGAAGTTATAATTATGTGATATATGGTAATTGCTTCCAGCCCAATGAAAATATGCAGTGTGAATTTGAATACTGAGACCACTTTATAAGATTTGTTCTTCACACTAATCGAGATCTAACCATACATGCCAACATGTTCAGTGCAGCACTTTTGTTGATAGGAGAGAACTAGAAACAAGGTAACTGCACATGACTTACTGAATGGCTGAACAAGCTGTAGGAGATGAATAGGATAGAATATTATTGCAAAGTAGGAAATGATGAACCTCAGGAATTCAATAGAACAAAAAACGTGGAAAGACTTATATGAACTAGTACAAAGTAAAATACGCAAAGCCTGGATAACAATAACAATATGGTATATAGAATTTAATATAAATTTAAAAATCAGTAAAAGGAAACTGAATTCTGAGTAATTATCATGATTAATCTTGGCCCTGGAAAACATACAATGAAACATAGTCTCTTCCTTTTAGCAGTTGAAGAATGTAATCATTGCTACAGAATGTGGTTTATGCTATTAGAAGAGTGGTCAGTGTTCTTTCTTTTATACATTTGTTAAATGTTGTATTAAAATTTATCACTGAACATCAATACAACCAATTAAACTTGCTTAGTAATTATTTCTTTTTCAGGATAGAGTTATGGACTGGACCCTTGATTTCCATGATATAGTGAACCCTCAAGAGAGGAAACTCCTACCAATGCAGGAGAGCATCGTCTTTGTAACTTACTCTTAAAGAAAGCACTGAGACATCAAGTGAGCTGTGCAGTCACATGGTCAGAATGTGTCAAATGTAGGTGTTCCTAGCTTTAGGCTGTCTAGAGACAGCTAGTGGTATGGCGCAATGAATTGAAAGCTGGACTTGGAATAAGGATGAAATCAAATCCTACCTCAGAAGCCAGCTGGGGAAGTCATTTAACCTCTTTCAACCTCAATTTTCTAATTTTTAAAATGGAAAAATAAGAGCATGTACTTCATATGGTTGTTCTGAGCATCAATAATTATGTGTATATATGTATATATATGCACATACATATATACATACACACATATACACATATATACACACATATAAATACATATATATACATAGACATATATAAGCTTTGAAAACATTAAAGCACTATATAAATGCTAGCTATCATTATTAAAGCTAGCTCTCTATCCACTTCATTTTTGTTAATTAATTTCAATGCATAAAGTATCATAACACTTTTTAGTAACTTTCTAAACCCCCATCTTTGTCCATTCATTTTCATTTCTTTTCCCTCTTACATCATCATACTAAAATTGTTCTGGTTTTTTTAACTTTTTATTATTTCATAAAAGTCTTCCAAGGGTATTTTCTATTCCTGATATTTGCTCTTAATTGTGTCATAGTATTCATTATACCTTTTTTTTGGGGGGGGGCTTATTTTTTCATTGGTATTAGCATCAAAGAGAGTTTTCTGGGGGTATTGAGAGATTAAGTGATTTACCTGACATCACATGGCCAGTATGTATTAGAAGTGAGACTTGAACCCAGGTCATCCTTACTCCAAAGTCGGTTTTGTAATCACTGCATCAAGCTGTCTCTTACTATATTTGTTCCACTATCCTAATGTACCACAATATAATTAGTCCCCTATTTTTAAAAAATTCACAATGCTTACTATAGTAGGTGTTGGGTTTGTATTTCCTTTTTACAATTTTATATAATGCTGGTATCAGAATCTTTGAATGGATAGTTCTTTTTTGTGCTTTTTAATCATGTTTTTAGGGTCTGTTTCCCAAAACAGCATTCTTGGGGTCCCACTGCTCTTTCTACCACACCAAGATATTTTTTGATTTTCTGCAGCCTTGTTCCTTCTGGAAATTCTGCTTAGAGGCCTAGACTGATGTGATCTTCTCATCTTACCTTATGTTTTTTCCTGTCCTGAAAGAAAGGCAGCATACTGTAGAAGATATTAACCAGAGTGGGGTGATAGAGACTACTTCTCAATTTGGCGATCACTTCTGGTTATCACTAAGAGATGGTCTTTGCTTAAACACTCAAGGGAAGGAGAGCTCGCTCCTTTTCAGGGAAACCAATCTCATTCTTGGGCAGCTACAAATGTTAGAAAGTCCAATTTTATATTGAGCCACAGTTTATCTGTCTCTACCTTCCATCCATCTGTCCTAGTTCGGGGGTTTTGCCCAATATAACATATCTACTCCCTTGTCTTCATGAAAATACTTGAATCATTTAAATTTTTTAAAAAGACTTTCAAAGAATTAGATCTCACTCCCTGCTTTCCTAACTGCCTTACATCCAAGACTATTCTTCTCTAGGATCAACAACTCCAGTTCTCTAAATCATTCTTCATATGACATAGTTCCCAGACCACTTACCTTTCTGGTTCCCCTCCTTGGGACAATCTCCAGTTTTTCAATGGTCCTCTCAATTCATGCTGTTGTCACAATATTCTGAATGTCTGTCCATCATATAGCACAGTGGGAATATCATCTCCTCGAATCTGAACTCATTACTTCTATTGTGATGACCAAAGTGTCCGATTTTTAGCTCTTCTTTGAAACTAATACGTCAAAATTATTATATGCTTTTAATAAGTACAAGTTACACATAATAGAGGTTCATGGTTTCATATGAAATCTTTTCTGTTACTCTTTATTATTGGAAATTCTCATGCTTAACAATATTTTTCAAGTTCAAAATGACAAAAATAAAAATGATTCCTCACCCCCCCAAAAAAAAATTATTAGCAGTTATATTGTTGACTATCGCTGAACTTGTTGTTACCAAAAAACTTCAGGTCTTTTTCATATGATTTGCTCTCTATCCAAATAATCCCTAACAAGTAGTGGTATAAATTATGTTTTTAACCTAAATACAGGCTTTTACATTTATCCCTGTTAAACACCATCCTTATCCATCACATACTATTTTAAGAGGCATCTCATTTGATCCTAATAACATTTCTATAAAGTAGATGCTATTTTACCTCCATTATACAGAGGAAGAAAAGCTGAGAGTTTAAAAGTAATTCACCAGGAGCTAGTTTGAGGCAGGAATTAAATTTAAGACTTCCCGACTGCATATCCCAATGCTTGGGGACATGAAGGTGGTGCATTAGTTAGAGTATTGACTCTGGAGTCAGGAGGACCTGAGTTCAAATCTGACCTCAAACACTTACTAGTTGTGTGATCTTGGGTAAAATACTTAACCCTATGGAGTCCAACTAAGTGAAGCCTACAAAGGGGTCTCTAGCCCTCCCTCAAGGAACAATAGGACAGTGTGGAGGCGATTCTAGGCTCTCAGAGGTAACTACAGTGGAGTGCAAGCAGCACCATATATTATGAATATGGAAAGGCCAAGCCATCAATTGGCTACATGTTGAACTAGCTAAGTGCTAAGTGGCTAACCACCAGAATACTGGTCCTTTTTTCCAGCCATGGTACCCCGTAGAGGCTGTCTATTAAGTCATGAAAGGGTTTAACCTATGTCAGCAAAGGGAATGTCTAACCTAACGATATCATAGTTCCTAGAATAATTACATTATTAAATTAAATTATTTTGATTGGTACCATCATCACCATTTAATTAGCACCTGTTATGTCAGGCACTGTGCTAAATGCTTTATAAATATAGAGTGGGACAAAAGTCATGAAGGGGTTTAGTGTTTTAATAACTTTTTGAAGATAGGTTTCAAATAATTTATGCCATTTATGAGATTTAGTTTTTCACATGTAATGTAAATTAATTTCCTATATATACTGTATATTATGCTATGGTATTATAAATTAAAAGCAAAAAATAAAAGAGTTATTAAAAACTTTTGTGACTTTTGGTCCACCCTGTATTATCTCATCTGATTCTCACAACAACTTTTGGAGGTAGGTATTATTATTATTATTATTCCCATTTTAGAATTCAGAAAGCTGAGACAAACAATTTAAGTGACTTGTCCAAGGTCACAGCTAGTAAGTGGTTTCAATACATTGTTCCAGCTTAAGTTCTAAGGAGTCTATACATTCCTAAAAGATTATGCTACTAATTAAATATATTGATAGAATTACTAGGGGGAAGCTAGGTGGCACAATGGATAAAGCACCGGTCGTGGATTCAGAAGGACCTGAGTTCAAATTTGACCTCAGAAACTTTTGACACTTACTAGCTGTGTGACCCTGGCCAAGTCACTTAACCTTCATTGCCCTGTAAAAAACAAACAAAAAAGAATCACTTGATAGGGGAGGATCGTGTAAAATCCTAGGTATCGTAACTGTAGGGAAGAAATTGCAGAAAAAATCCTTAAGAAATATACACTTGACTCTTCAATCAAGAAAAAGAATATCCTATTTTATAAGCAGAGTATTTGGGAGTTGGAAGGGACCTTCAAGACAATTTAGCCTAGGCACCTCATTTTACAGATGAAGAAAATGAGACCCAGAGTTGTGAAGGGACTTGTCCAAGGTGATAAAGCTATTGAGTAACAAACAGAGCTGAATCTAGGACTTCCAAGATACCTCCTTCCACTAACCCAGAACCAACACTTATCAAACATGAAGGTTTGTGTTAGAAGTTTCCCTTATCCCTTGTGGTGCTTTCCATTTTGACTTCTCCGCTTTGCTTTATTCTCTCCTCTCCCTTAAAAAAAAAAAAAGCAGTTAGGAGGGCTAAGAGATAGAGTGTGTCTGCAGGAGCTTGCTTCCCTTTTTTTTTTTTTTTTTTTATAGGATTTAAAGAGCCCTGCCTTCTAGTTAACATTTCAAAGCCCAGAGAAAGCATGTCATAGAGCAGGGTCACCACATCATTAGGAGACAGGATTCTGCTCCTTTTTTCTGAGACTAGACAGTCCTTGAAGAAAGAGAGAAGAAAAAGGCATCAGGCCAGGCCAGGCCAAACATAATTCAGAAGATGATAATCAAATCATAATCTAAAATGAGAAAGGGAGGTGAATCAGAACAAAAGCAGATGAAAAGAAAAATAAGGAGGAAGTTGTAGAAATTGGTACTCTATATTCCAAGGCTTTTCTGGCTCCTAACAGGGTTTGAGATTAGTGTTGATAATAGCTTCACCATAGGATGAAGTGAAATCAATGGAACTGGGACTGAAGCAGGATCCATTTATCTTCTTAGGTAGAAATAGAAGGTATGATTTTTAAAAAGACCAATTATACCAAATGCAGGTAATTGATGTGCACATGTAGAAATCATACAAGGAGGGCCAACTGCATACAATAGTACAAAATTTAAGGCATTATTTTCATCAAGAGTTCCTTGTAACAATGCAGACCCCAAGAGCACAGTTCAAGTGCTCTGTATAGTATCAGCAGGAAGCCCTAGTTCTCAAATATGCCTCATTTTTGCATAGGTAATTGTTTGAAGGACAAGATCATGAGAAGTCCAGGCAGCAAATGCCAGCTACTGACAGCAGGATGTAAGATCCTCAAGCATAGGGCTGTATTTAATTTTGTCTTGTTATTCCAAGAGCCCAGCATTGTGCTGTGTGTATATTCAGTCAGATGTTGAATAGGCATTTATTAAACACTTTCTATATGCCTGGCATTGGACTAAGTACTGGAAATACAAAAAAAAAGGCAAAAGACATTTCCTGCCCCCAGGGAGCTCACAGCCTGATAGAGGAGGCATTGTGAAAACAACCATGTGCAAACAGCTATAGACAAGATGAATTGGAGATAATCAATAGAGACAAGGCACTAGCATGAAGGGATATCAGGAAAGCTTTCTCCTACAAGATGGGATTTTAACTGGGACATACAGGAAGCCAGGGAAATCAGGAGGCAGAGATGAGAAGAACACTCCAGGCATGGGGGCGTTGCCAGTGAAAATGCCCAGACTCTATAGGAACTCAGTATTTGACAAAAACTGCTGGGAAAACTGAAAGATAGTATGGCAGAAACTAGGAATAGACCAAGATCTCACACCTTATACAAACATAAGGTCAAAATGTAAGGTCAAGATGTAGACATAAAGGGTGATACTATAGATAAATTAGGAGAGGAAGAAATAGTTTACCTCTCAGATCTATGGAGAGGAAAACAATTTATGTCCAAACAAGAGACAGAGAACATTATGAAAAGCAAGATAGAAGACTTTGATTACATTAAATTAAAAAGCTTTTGTACAAACAGAAGAAATGCAGCCAAAATTAGAAGTGAGGCAGAAAACTGGGAATTTTTTTTTACAGCCAGCATTTCTGATAAAGGCCTCATTTCTAAAATATATCAGGAACTAAATCAAATTTATAAGAATCCAAGTTGAGAAATGGTCAAAGGATATGAAGAGGCAGTTTTCTAATGAAGAAGTCAAAGCTATCTATTGCCATATGTGGTAAAAAAAAATATGAAAGTTTTTTAACAGTCGGTTAGGATAACTGAAAGACACCAGTTTTTTTGAAGGACCACCCTTTTGGGGAGGAGACCAAAGTCCACCTGCTGTGCATGTCAGACTGCCTGCTACGCACTCGACTTCCGGGGTGCGAGCTTAAAAGACAAGGAGAGAACGGAAGTGGGCTTTTTCTTGCTCTGCTGGTCTCCTGACTGCGCTCCACAGATGGTCTCTCTCTCTCTCTCCAAAGGTGGCCTTCGGTTTTGGTGAGTTTTTATAAGGAATATAGACTAAGCTTAGACTTAAGATGATTTGTATCCTTCTAATCAACATCACCTTGTGACTACCATAACAATAAAAGGTCTATCTAGAAAACCAAAAGCTTCTTCCATTTACTAGTCTGGGAGATAAATTAAGGGGAAGGTTAAGTAGGGGAGATTTATGATCTAATATCCAATTTTAAATCTCACACATATGAAAAAATGCTCTAAATCACTTTTTAATTTTTTTTATTTTTGCGGGGCAATGGGGGTTAAGTGACTTGCCCAGAATCACACAGCTAGTAAGTGTCAAGTGTCTGAGGCCGGATTTGAACTCAGGTACTCCTGAATCCAGGGCCGGTGCTTTATCCACTGCACCACCTAGCCTCCCCCACTCTAAATCACTATTGATCAGAGAAATTCAAATTAAAACAACTTTGAGGTACCACCTCACACCTATCAGATTGGCTAATATGACAAAAAAGGAAAATAATAAATGTTGGAGAAGCTGTGGAAAAATTGGAACACTAATGCATTGTTGGTGGAGCTGTGAATTGATCCAACCATTCTGGAGAGCAATTTGGAACTATGCTCAAAGGGCTATGGGACTGTTCATACCCTTTGACCCAGTGGTATCACTGCTAGGTCTGTATCCCAAAGAGACCATAGAAAAGGGGAAAGGACCAACATGTACAAAAATATTTATAGCAGTTCTCTTTGTGGTGGCAAAGAATTGGAAATCAAGAGAATGCCCATTAATAGGGGAATGGCTAAACAAATTGTGGTATATGGATGTAAAGGAATACTATTGTGCTGTAAGAAGTGATGAGGAACAGGAGGAGTTCAGAAAAACCTGGAAGGACTTACATGAACTTATGCTGACTGAGAGGAGCAGAACCAGGAGAACATAGTACACAGTAACAGCAACATTGTATGATGAACAATGGGGATAGACTTGGCTCTTCTTAGCAGTGCAACAATCCAAAACAGTTTCAAAGAACTCATGATAGAAAATATTCTCAACATAGAGAAAAAACTGTGAATTATGAATGCAGATTGAATCATACTTTTTCTACTTTTGGACTGGTTTTTCCTTGTTGTTTGAGGTTTTTCCTTTATGCTCTGATTCTTCTTTCACAATATGACTAATGTAGAAATATGTTTGATGTGACTGTACATATACAACCTATATCAGACTGCTTTCCATCTTGGGGAGGAGGGAGGGAAGGGGGGGAGAAAAGAAAAATTTGGAACTAAAAATCCAGTGTAAACAAATGTTGAAAACTATCCTTGTATATAATATATAACTAGAAAATAATTTTAAAAAATTAAAAAAAATAAAATGCCCAGACTGGAGGCCAGTTCTTTGCACAAGGAACTGCAAGGAGGCCAATGTCACCAAATTGCCAAGTAAGTGCTTGATAAATGCCCATCGAATTGGTTTAAATCCAAAACAACTCATCTGTCCTGGATCACAAAGTCATAGATGCTTTGGCTTAGAAGACATCATTTAGTCCCTCCTTTTCCTGCTTTGAGAGACCTTTTAATCCACCCCAGGTAAACAGACATCTATTTTGAGAGGACATGACATAGTTAGTGAAAAGGGAACTAGATTTTCAGTCAGAAAGATTGACTTGACCACTCACTACCTGTGTGACCTAGAACAAGACACTTGAGCTCCTGAGATTTCATTTTCTTTGTCTTCAGGATAAAGGGAATTTTGCTAGAACAAGAGTTCTTAATATAGGGTCTATGAGGTGTTTTTTTAAATTGATAACTGAATTTCAATATAATTTGCTTCTTTTGTAATCTTGTTTTTTTATTATTTTATACATTTAAAAACATCATTCTAAGAAGGAGTTCGTAGAGCTCATGAAACTGAGCCAGAGAAATCTATGACAAAATAAGGTTAAGATTTTCTAGACTAGATAGCATCTAACAACTCTACCATTCCTAGGTCTTATGATTCTTTGGCCTGACCAATGT
Source organism: Dromiciops gliroides (assembly GCF_019393635.1). Taxonomy (NCBI): domain Eukaryota; kingdom Metazoa; phylum Chordata; class Mammalia; order Microbiotheria; family Microbiotheriidae; genus Dromiciops; species Dromiciops gliroides. Next base: position 342,896,596 of record NC_057863.1, on the reverse strand, counting down.
TTACTTTCCTTCATGAGGTAGAGAGTTTTCTTTATTTCCCTTGTTGCAGTCAAATTTTCATAGGAGGGACACCACACACAGTATCTCCACTAGCACTGTGGAAATTCCAGAGGTTTCAGCCATGAGTACTCAGGGGAATACAGCTGTATCCTTACTTACCCAGCTGTCTCCAGAGAACTGGCTATTTCTGGAAGAGAATCATTTGTTGGAGTTAGTCTGGAAATTAGCTCAAAGCAAATACTTTTGAGAGGCTGGGGCCATTGAGCATGAGCCAAAGTAGGAGTCAGAGGGTTTCTAGGGTAACATAAGGCTATGGATCCTAAGTTCTTTCTAGTAGGTAAAGAATGCTCACGCCCATTTCTCCCAGCTCTATCCTACAATATCTACATCTGAAAACATGTTTCTCTGCACTGGGGAGAGACAAATTGCAATTTTGGAGAAATGAGTGTTTTTCATCCCAAGAAAACAGTCAGTCTTGAACTAGGGCTCAGATGTGGTTTTCATGTGGGAAGATCTGTCTTCAACTCATTGATACTATCATGAGGACTGGGACTATCTGAGAGATTTAAAAACTGCTTTCTAAAGCATTTCTGGAAAGGGACAGAGACAGCCAGAGATGTAGAGGCAGAGAGAGAGAGAGAGAGAGAGAGAGAGAGAGAGAGAGAGAGAGAGAGAGAGAGAGAGAGAGAGAGAGAAACAGAAAGAAACAAACAGAGATAGGGGCAGACAGTGAGACAGAAACAGAGCAAGGGAGGGAGGGAGAGGTAGACAGATAGATGGATAGAGAGACAGACAGACAGGTGATAGATGGACAGATAGACAGAAGGGTAAATTTATTTATCATTAACTATATGCCAAGCACTATGCTAATAATGGGAGGAAGTCATATAACCTATTGGCCAGGGAACACTGGAATGGAAGTCAGAATACTTAGGAAATAAGTTTTATCTATACCAATGACTACTTGTGTGAAATGACAATTTTTACCACAGGGGAACCCCAAAATGAACGGAGGTCAAGGACTCCATTTCAAAAGGCATGGGTTTATTCTGTAGTTAAATTGTTAATACTTTCTGCAGTGTGTCCTTGGGAATCCAGAATGTAAACTTTCACCTTAAATTAACAGCCAGAAGGGACTTTAGAGATCACTGAATACAAACAATGCTCTCATTTTACCAACAATGACAATGAAGCATAGAGATATTAAGAGATTTGCCCGGGGGCGGAGCCAAGATGGCAGAGAGGAAGCAGCAAGCTGCCTGAGCTCTCCTTCTGTTCCCTCAAAACGAACATTAAATCAAGCCTCTGGACGGATTCTGAAACTACAGAACCTGCAAAGAGACAGAGAGACACAGTCCTCCAACCAGAGATAATTTAGAAGACTTCAGGAAAAGGTCAGTCTGACTCGGGCAAAAGGGAGGCCCAGCGCAGGGCAGCAACCCAGCGCCGAGGGGGTCGGGGCAAGTCAGCAGGAGCTGCGGGCCACAGCCGAACAACTGAGGCTCCCGGAACCTGGTTCAAAAATCTGGTGGCCAAGAAGGACAGTGGAAAAACTTACCTGCACCGGCCGAGAGGGCCACGAACGGCGGGATCAGACGCCGGGGTCTGGCGCCTGGCTGGCCGAGCACAATCATACAGGAAGTGCAGGGCGGGGCATCTCCACACACCATAAGGGCCTCAGAGTAAAAGCCCGGTCACACAGCACCTATACACCTGCACAAGAAGCCCAAAACAGGGACCCTGGTGCCCCCAGAGCAGACCTCAACTTAAAGAATAAATAAATAAGCTGCAATAATGAGTAAGAAGCAAAAAAGAGCCCTCTCCATTGAGAGCTTCTGTATCAATAGGGAAGAAGCCAACACAAACTCAGATGAGGACAATAGCCTCAAATTGTCTACATCTGAAGCCTCACAAGGGAAGGTGAATTGGTCGCAAGAACAAAAAGCCTTCCTGGAAGAGCTCAAAAAGGATTTTAAAAATCAATTGCAAGAGGTAGAAGAAAAAATGGGGAGAGAAATGAAAGCAAAACAAGAAAACTATGAAAAAAGAATCAGCAGCTTGGAAAAGGAAGCTGAAGAAAACAAAGCCTTAAAAAATTCATTTGGCCAAATGGAAAAAAAGTTGCATAATCTCACTGAAGAAAACAATACCTTAAAAAATTCACTTAGCCAAATGGAAAAAAAGGTGCATAATCTCACTGAAGAAAACAGTACCTTAAAAAATTCACTTAGCCAAATGGAAAAAAAGGTGCATAATCTCACTGAAGAAAACAATGCCTTAAAAATTAAAGTGGGACAGTTGGAAGATAAGGAATCCATGAGACACCAAGAATCAGTCAAGCAGAATAAAAAAAATGAAAAAATAGAAGAAAATGTGAAATACCTCATTGGAAAGACAACTGATCTGGAAAACAGATCAAGGAGAGACAATTTGAGAATCATTGGACTGCCTGAAAGCCATGACCAGAAAAAGAATCTAGATACCATATTCCAGGAAATTATTAAGGAGAACTGCCCTGATATCATAGAATCAGAGGATAAAATCATCATTGAAAGAATCCATCGATCACCTCCTGAAAGAGACCCCAAAAGGAAAACTCCAAGGAATATTGTAGCCAAATTCCAGAATTATCAGGTGAAGGAGAAAATACTCCAAGCAGCCAGAAAGAAGCAATTTAAATATCATGGAGCCACAGTCAGGATTGCTCAGGACCTGGCAGCTTCAACATTAAAGGACCGCAAGGCTTGGAATATGATATTCCGGAAGGCAAAGGAGATTGGATTGCAGCCAAGAATCTATTACCCAGCAAAAATGTGCATTTTCTTTCAGGGGAAAAGATGGACATTTAATGACATTGGTGACTTTCAATCTTTCCTGGTGAAAAGACCAGAACTGAATAGAAAATTTGATCTCAACATACAAGACTCAAGAGAAGTTTAAAAAGGTAAACAGAGGGGGAAAAAAAAAAGTTACCCTATTAGGTTAAACTGTTTATATCCCTACACAGGAAGATAATACTCATAACTCTTAAGAATTGTAAATGTATTTGGGCAGAGAGAAGGACTTTATATAGAGGGTATAAATATAAATTGTCTTTGATGTGATGATACAAAAGAATTAAGGGGATAAAAAGGGAGTCTATGGGGAGGAGAGGAAAGGGGAGGTGGAATGGGATGAATTATATCATATGAAGAGGTGGAAAAAAACCTATAATAATAGAGGGAAAGAAAGGAGGGGGGAACATGGTTTCAACCCTATTCTCATTAGATTTGACTCAAAGAGGGAATAACATATACGTTCATTGGGATAAAGAAACTTAACTCATTCTTTAGGGAAACAAAAGGGGAAGGGAAAGGGGGGGCTGATAGAAGGGAGGACAAAAGCAAGGGAGAAAAGGGTAAAGAAAAGGGAGGGGGGTGATAAAAAGGGAGGGCAGATTGGGGGAGGCAGGGGTAAGAAGTAAAACGTTGGTGAGGAGGAATAGGGTGAAAGAAGGGGGGAAAAGTACAAAGGGGGTAAATAGAATGGAGGGGAATAGACAGTCAGTAATAATAACTGTGAATGTGAATGGGATGAACTCTGCTATAAAACGGAAGCGAATTGCAGAGTGGATTAAAAACCAGAACCCTACAATATGCTGTTTACAAGAAACACATTTGAAGCAGAGAGATACACACAGAGTAAAGGTAAAAGGCTGGAGCAGAATATATTATGCCTCAGCTAAAGTAAAAAAGGCAGGGGTAGCAATCCTTATCTCAGACAAAGTGCAGGCAAAAATAGATCTCATTAAAAGAGATAAGGAAGGAAATTACATCTTACTTAAAGGTACTATAGATAATGAAGTAATATCAATATTAAATATGTATGCGCCAAGTGGTATAGCATCCAAGTTCTTAGAGGAGAAGTTAAATGAGTTACAAGAGGAATTAGATAGTAATACTATACTAGTGGGGGATCTGAATCTCCCCCTCTCAGAATTAGATAAATCTAGCCAAAAAATAAATAAGAAAGAAGTGAAAGAGGTGAATAGATTACTAGAAAAGTTAGACATGATAGATGTCTGGAGAAAATTGAATGGGGATAGAAAGGAATATACCTTTTTCTCAGCAGTACATGGCACATTTTCAAAAATTGACCATGTATTAGGGCACAAAAACATCATAGTCAAATGTAGAAAGGCAGAAATAGTAAATGCATCCTTCTCAGATCATGATGCAATAAAAATTACATGTAAGAAAGAGCCAGGGAAAAGTAGAATGAAAATCAATTGGAAACTAAATAATTTCATTCTAAAGAATGAATGGGCCAAACAAGAAATCATAGAAACAATCAATAACTTTATCCAAGAGAATGACAATAATGAGACAACATACCAAAATCTATGGGATGCAGCCAAAGCAGTGCTTAGGGGAAAATTTATAGCTCTAAATGCTTACATGAATAAGAAAGAGAAAGAGGAGATTAATGAATTGGGCAAGCAACTTAAAAAGCTAGAAAAAGAACAAATTAGAAATCCCCAATTAGACACTAAATTAGAGATCCTGAAAATTAAAGGAGAAATCAATAAGATTGAAAGCAAAAAAACTATAGAATTAATCAATAAAACTAAGAGCTGGTTTTATGAAAAAACCAATAAAATAGATAAAATATTGGTTAATTTGATTAAAAAAAAGAAAGAAGAAAACCAAATTACCAGTATCAAAAATGAAAAGGGTGATGTTACCACCAATGAAGTGGAAATTAAAGCAATAATTAGGAAATATTTTGCCCAACTGTATGCCAATAAATTTGACAATCTAAATGAAATGGATGAATATTTACAAAAATACAAACTGCCCAGGTTAACTGAAGAGGAAATAAAATCCTTAAATAAACCCATATTAGAAAAAGAAATTGAACGAGCTATTAATGAACTCCCTAAGAAAAAATCCCCAGGGCCAGATGGGTTTACGGGTGAATTTTACCAAACATTTAAAGAACAATTAATTCCAATATTATACAAATTATTTGGAAAAATAGGTGAAGAAGGAGTTCTACCAAATTCGTTTTATGACACAAATATGGTGGTGATACCAAAACCAGGCAAAGCAAAAACAGAGAAAGAAAATTATAGACCAATCTCCCTAATGAATATTGATGCTAAAATCTTAAATAAGATATTAGCAAGGAGATTACAGCAAGTGATCACCAGGATAATACACTATGACCAGGTGGGATTTATACCAGGAATGCAGGGCTGGTTCAACATTAGGAAAACTACTAACATAATCAACCACATCAATAAGAATACCAACCAAAATCATATGATTATCTCAATAGATGCAGAGAAAGCTTTTGACAAAGTACAGCACCCATTCCTAATAAAAACACTAGAGAGTTTAGGAATAGGGGGAGCTTTCCTTAGAATAATAAACAGTATCTACCTAAAGCCATCAGCAAGTATTATATGCAATGGAGATAAATTAGAGGCCTTCCCAATAAGATCAGGGGTGAAACAGGGATGTCCATTATCACCCCTATTATTTAATATTGTTCTAGAAATGTTAGCTTTAGCAATCAGAGAAGAGAAAGGAATTAAAGGAATTAGAATAGGCAAGGAGGAAACAAAACTATCACTCTTTGCAGATGATATGATGGTATACTTAAGGAATCCTCGAGAATCAAGTCAAAAATTACTTGAAACAATTAGCAACTTTAGCAAAATAGCAGGATATAAAATAAATCCACATAAATCATCAGCATTTCTATACATGACCAACAAAGTCCAGCAGCAAGAGATAGAAAGAGAAATTCCATTTAAAGTAACAGTAGGTAATATAAAATACTTGGGAATCTACTTGCCAAGACAAACCCAGGAACTCTATGAACACAACTACCAAACACTCTTCACACAAATCAAATCAGATCTAAATAATTGGAAAGATATCAATTGCTCATGGATAGGCAGAGCTAATATAGTAAAAATGACAATACTGCCTAAATTAATTTACTTATTCAGTGCCATACCAATCAGGCTACCTAAAAATTATTTTATACAGCTAGAAAAAATAATAACAAAATTCATCTGGAAAAACAAAAAATCAAGAATATCCAGGGAAATAATGAAAAAAAATTCACAGGAAGGTGGGTTAGCGGTACCAAACCTGGAGCTTTACTATAAAGCGGCAGTCATCAAAACTATCTGGTACTGGCTAAAAAATAGAGTGGTAGATCAATGGAATAGGCTAGGCTCAGGAAATGCAGTAGTAAATGACACTAGTAATGTAGTGTTTGATAAACCCAAAGACTCCAGCTTCTGGGATAGGAACTCAGTATTTGACAAAAACTGCTGGGAAAACTGGAAGATAGTATGGCAGAAATTAGGCTTAGACCAACATCTTACACCTTATACTAAAATAAGGTCAAAATGGATACATGATTTAGACATAAGAGGTGATACCATAGGTAAATTAGGAGAGAAAGGAATAGTGTACCTATCAGATCTTTGGAAAGGAGAACAGTTTTTGACCAAACATGAGATAGAGTATATTATAAAATGCAAAGTGGATGATTTTGATTATATTAAATTAAAAAATTTTTGTACAAACAGAAGCAATGCATCCAAAATTGGAAGGGAGGCAGAAAGCTGGGAAACAATTTTTGAGGCCAGTGCTTCTGATAAAGGCCTCATCTCTAAAATATATAGGGAACTAAATCAAATTTATAAGAATCCAAGTCATTCCCCAATTGAGAAATGGTCAAAGGATATGAACAGGCAGTTTTCTGATGAAGAAACCAAAGCTATCTATTCCCATATGAAAAAATGCTCTAAATCTCTAATGATTAGAGAGATGCAAATTAAAACAACTCTGAGGTACCACCTGACACCTATCAGATTGGCTAAAATGACCAAAAAGGAAGATAATAAATGTTGGAGAGGCTGTGGGAAAATTGGAACACTAATGCATTGTTGGTGGAGCTGTGAGCTGATCCAACCATTCTGGAGAGCAATTTGGAATTATGCCCAAAGGGCGATAAAGCTGTGCATACCCTTTGACCCAGCAATCCCACTTTTAGGTCTTTTGCCCAAAGAAATCATGGAAGGGGGAAAGGGACCCACATGTACAAAAATATTTATAGCTGCTCTTTACGTGGTAGCAAGGAATTGGAAGTTGAGGGGGTGCCCATCAATTGGGGAATGGCTGGACAAGTTGTGGTATATGAATACAATGGAATACTATTGTGCTGTAAGAAATGATGAGCAGGAAGAGTTCAGAGAAACCTGGAGGGTCTTACGTGAGCTGATGATGAGTGAGATGAGCAGAACCAGAAGAACATTGTACACAGTATCATCAACATTGAGTGTTGACCTACTGTGATGGACTATATTCGTCTCACCAATGCAATGGTACAGAAGAGTTCCAGGGAACTCATGATAGAAGAGGATCTCCAAATCCAAGAAAAAAAAAAAGAAAGAAAGAACTGTGGAGTATAGATGCTGATTGAACCATATTATTTCTTTTGTTTTGGGTGCTGTTGTGTTTTTTTTTCTATTTTGAAGTTTTGCATCACTGCTCTGATTCTTTCTCTTGTAACAGGATTAATGCAGAAATAGGATTAATGTTATTATGTGTATATATATATATGTGTGTGTGTATATATATATCTATATGTATATGTATAGAGATATATAGATATAACCTATATCAGATTACCTGCTGTCTAGGGGAGGGGGGAGGGAGGGGAGGGAGGGAGAAAAATCTGAAATTGTAAAGCATGTATAAACAAAAGTTGAGAACTATCTTTACATGTAACGGAAAAAATAAAATATCTCATAAGGAAAAAAAAAAAAAAAAAAAGAGATTTGCCCAAAGTTATGAAGCTAGTGTTGGAAGCAGGATAAGAACCCACATCTTCCTGACTCCAGGTCCAGTGCTCTATCTACTGTACTATATAATATCATTATTATTATTATTGTTATTATTATTATTATTATTACTAGAACTATGTCACGAGGAACACTAGCCAATGATCCATATTTAAGACTGCCCTCACAGAGAAGCACTTAGCACACTATTTGCAGGGGTGGGGTGGGGTGGGGTGATTTTCCATGTTCCCTCTTACAAAGGAAGGCCTTAGCTCCCAGGGGAGGCCTCTGGAAAGCACCTTCTAGTGACCTCCATTTCTTAAATCCCTACTTTCCTTCAAAGCTCCACTCTAACACTACATACTACACGAGCCCTTTAAAAATCTCCTTTAGATGATAGCACCTCCCTTATACTGCAAATATCTAGGTAGGTGGAGCAGTGAATAAAGTGCTGGGCCTAGAGTCAGGAAGACATGAGTTCAAATACGGTGTTAGACACTTTACTGTGTGACCCTGGGCAAGTCACTTGACCCTGTTTGCCTCAGTTTCCTCATTTGAAAAATGAGCTGGAGAAGGAAATAGTAAACCACTCCAGTATCTCTGCCAAGAAAACTCCAAATGGGGTAATGAAGACTTGAACATGACTGAAATAAATGAAGAACAACAACATTGATGGAGACACTGCAAGAGGAGGAGTCAGAAGCAGGATGCTACAGTAGTAAGAACACTTGCTTTTGATTCAGAGGACATTCCCTATGCAACCGTGGGCAGCTTATTTAACTTCCCTAGGCTTCTGTTTCCTTATCTGTAAAAAGAGGCCAGCCAGAGGATCCGATGGCCTCTAAGGCCATCTGAGCTCTAGGTAGGTCTATGACCCTGTGATCCGAATCCAAATCTTAGCTCTGATAATTAACTCCATGGTTACTTCATCTCTCTGGTTAACCTATAAAATGAGAGATTTAAACTGAATGACTTCTAAGATACCTATATAAAACTCTAAATCTATAATCCTGTGAAAACACACTCCCTGAAACAAACTGAGCACTTTATCTATTTGTCCATCTATCTTTCTATCATACATCTATCTATCTAACATTTATATAGACTATCAAGGTTTACAAAGCACTTTAGGAATATCATATCATTTTATCTTCACAACAACCCTGAAATGTAAGTCTCATTTTAAGCCCTATTTTTAAAACGAGGAAACTGAGGCAAGCAGAGGTTAAGTTACTTGCCTAGGGTCATACAGCTAGGAAAGGTCTGAGACCAGTTTTGAACTCAGATCTTCCTGACTCCAAGTCCATAACTCTGTGGACTATAGTACCACCTGTCAGCCATTTATTGACCTCTTTGTATGTATCTTGATAGATGATATAGATACAAATGTATAGGTATACACATAGATAACTATATATCTATATAGATATCTATTGATCTATATATATATATTTATGAAAAATTATATATAGATATAGCTACATATATAGATCTCTAGAGATCTATATAGAGAGGTGGAGATATCCATATAGAAAGGTAGAGATATACATCTCTAGAGATCTATATATCTGCCTCTATAGCTATCATTTTTCTCATGTTTATCTTCTATCTACCTTCTATCTATAACCCTTAGAGATATAAACCTATGAGTCTATGGTCCATTCAGACCTAATCCTTCCTAAGAGAGGAATTAGGCATACCTGCCTATGAAATGAATTCATCATACTTTGAGTAAAGAAAAGCCCTTGCTGGGGGTTTAGCTGGGTTTTGGCTGTGAAAGCTGGTTCTCTTCCTGCTTGAAGTCATTTTTATAGCTACAACTTTTACCAAACACTGGGTTTTCTGCTTGCTGCTCAGCAGAGCAGCTTCTCCCTATCAGGTACAGACATGGTACAAGGTGTTAAGGGAGCATTGGCTCATATATTCTTCCTAATGTATATTCTTTATTGGGTCTCTATATTTTTTTTCTCTTAGTTTTTTCTGTGTATGATGCTTTGGGAAGAATTTAGGGCCCAGTAAATAACTGGCTCTCCTTTTTTATTCAAGATGTGTCAAGCTCTAAGCAAGTTTGATACTATACCCTGTAATAATATATTCCAAGACTGCCAAAAATCTATAATTTATGATACTAAAACTGCTGGGTAACACTACAGAAGGAAGAGGTGAGAGATATTTGGTTCACTTTTTAATTTCTGATGAGATAAAAGTCAATAGCCACAATGTATATGGGGAGGAATTGGGGGGGGGCACTAATTTGCCTTTTTATTTGAGCTTCTGAATTTGTTGAGAGTTGGAATTAGATCTCTGTGAATCAATCCTCAGTACACAGAGCATTTTAGGTATGTAACATGCTATAGGGACCTAGCCTCATCTCTGGAATGAGGTTGGTAATGGATAGGGGACTCATTCTTCAGCAGCAAAAATAAAAACCAGTTGAGGAGGTTAAATAAAACCAACAGTTAGAAGGAGGTATGTGGATTAGGCATAGATTTCCTTATATATCTTCATCTACTTGCCTGGTATTTAGGATAAACACTGGCTTGCTATGATTACACCTTGGAGTCCTTTCCTCAGAGTACGACAGTAATGCCAGCCCACTTCATGAGTCATCTCCATTCTCTGGGATTGAGTTGCTATCTCACCTTCTCTGTTCATGGAACCTGGCTATGCCAGTTGGAGTAGTGGATGCCCAAGGAGGCAGAGGATGAATGAATGAATGGATGAATGAATGAATGACTAAATACTGTGCTGTGAACTGGCAATACAAGTTCAAAAGTGAAACAGTATCTGCCTTTAAGAGGCTTATATTCTAACAGGGCAGTACTACACATTTAGCAAAGTGATGGTCAGAAATTGATCTGGAGAGTAGAGACAAAAAGAAAAGTACATATTCAACATTAGAAGTAATTTAGAGTTAACCTGAGTTTAGTGAGTATATGGGGGAATGGAGATAGGAGTGATCTGTTTTGATCTGTTCTTTAGGAAAACCACATTGGTGTAGCTACATGAAGTGTAGAGGATGGACTGAAGTGGAAAGATGCTTGAGACAAGGAGACCATTTAATGGGCTAGTGAGCTGGTCCTGAGGGGATAGGACAAGAGCATGAACTAAGGTGTTCATGTTCAACTAAGGCTCTGTGAATACAGAGAAGGAAAAATATGTGAGGAATGTCTTGGAGATAGAAACTATAAGATTTGGGAAATGATTGTATATATGGAGTGAGAACGAGGAATCATGGATGAAACGAAAGTTGTGAATCTATGTGACTAGAAGAATGGTGGGGTATCCTCTACCTAAATAAATAGAGATGTCTGAGAAAGGAGAATATCAAAGAAAAGTCAATGAATTCAATTTTTGACATGTTGAGTTCAAGACATTCAGTAGAAAGTTGGTGACGGAGGTCTGGACCTCAGGAGAGAAACTAGGGCTAAACATAAAGAGTAATTTGTGATAATGAACTCTATTAGTTTTTCCATGGATGATGTTTTGGGAAGAATTAAAAGCCTAATAAATAACTAGTTCTCCTTTTTTCCCCCAGATCTGTCAAGCTCTAAGCAAATTTAATACTGTGATGGAAGTTGATAAGGTCAACAAATGAAACAGTGTAGAGAGAAAAGAGGGTCCAAGACAGAGCCTTGGGAATGAAAATTTATTCCAGTGGGGTTTAGAGGTGGGGTGGGGAACATTTCATATGCACACATACATACATATGTATATGCACATGTATATATGTAAATATATGTGTATATGTATAGAAATATACAGATGCATACATATATGCATGCATATACATTTATGCATACTCAATATTGTAACTGATATGAATTAAAGGGGAAAGAAGTAGAAATAGCCTAGAAAAGTCCTGATAGGCATGGTGTATACCTACATCCATCTCTGCAGTTCTTAAGCGTAAGATATAGACTGCCCTGTGATTTACATCTCCCAAGCAAGGAAGTAAGTTCATCAAATAAAACCTATAGGTCATTCAGAAATCTCTTTAGCCTCCTCTATCTTCAAATCTTTCATCAAAGTTGCAGGCATGAAGCAAAATAATTTAGACTTGAGTTTCCTTTCTTTGCCCTTTCCTTGTATCCTTCCTCCTGCCTGAGCTCTCTCCCAATCTCCAGGCAACTTGGTATTACGGAAAGTGCACCAGACCTGAAGCTGAATACCTGTGCTCAGATCCTAAGTTCACTAGCCAGGTGGCATTGCATCAGCCATTCCGCCTCTCTGAAACTTTATTGGTCTTCATTTGTAAGAAAAAAAATGCTTAAATTGTACATCCTATCTCACAGGGTTGTTGAACATATAAATGAAATAATGTATGGAAAAGTATGATATAACCATAAAGTGCTCCATAAATGTATTATTAATATTAATAGCAAGCAATAAAATGGCCATATGGCAAGTAGGAGGAAGAATGAAGCATCTGGATAATCAGTACCTGAGAGTTAGCTGCTTCTAATCAATTGTCATCTCCATTCCCTAGGATGGGGCCATGCAGACCATCATCTACATATATTCAGACAACCAAAAACACAAGATTGCAGTAGGAAGAGACTCTTCTGTGATTCCACACTAAGCAAAAAATCCAATCAAACAGATGGATCTCAACCCAGCCCTCAGAAGGCAGCCAAATTGCTCAGCCCCACACTAATGGAGGTGCCTGACTGCCCAGGTATCTTTCTGCTATAAACTCGAGGCATCAGAGAGGCCCCTAAGTCACACGAAGGACAACTTTATGATCCAGAAAGTAAAGAACTGGACTGAGATCAGCTTGTGACAGGGAGCGATTGATTGGAGGCTGTGAAGGAAACCGGTGTGGATAGTTTGGAAGTCCATAAAATATTGGAGAGTTGGTGTACCCAGAGATGGGTTGCTCAGACTACAGCCTCTGAGTGGATTAGAATTCTAGAAGGGAGATGTGAACTAAAGGCATGTAGGGCATGTGCCCCTAGAGAACCATTGTGCCATCTGAGATACTTAATGGGATCAGCCACTGAAGAAAAGAACAAGTCAGCAAGATCCTAAGCTAGGGAAGCAGAGAGATGCATTTCCATAATGATGGACTGTGACTCAAGTTTATAAAATAGACATAGAAGTAATAGCAGGCTTAGAGTGGGAAGGAAGAAAGAGTTGATACTAAACATGCCCTATAAATAGTCTGGGTACTAAGCAAGACTACTGTCCATGGGGCTGTGAAATAGTCTTGCCTTTCTGGAAATCAATTTGAAATTATGGTAAGAAAATGGGTAAAATGTCCATACTCTTTGCTTAGAGATGCCATAGCTAGGCAGAGACCTCAGAGGCATCAGATTCCCAATACCAAAATATCCTTAACAGTACTTTTCATGGTAACATGGAACTGGAAACAGTAAATAACTCACTGATTAGACCTGACTAACCACATTGGGGTACATTAACATAATGTACTATTACATACTGTCAGAAATTATGGATATGAAGGATTCAGAGAATCAAGGAGTTATTTTTATGAAGCAAAGCAAAGTGGAGTAAATAGAACAAAATACTTATATGTATGTATGTAGAATGTGTAGAATGTATGTAATGTATAAACATCGATTATATAATATATATAGAATATTTATTATACATATACATATGTATATATATATAAATATTAAATTATCATAATAGTATCAATGGAAAGGAAAATACACACAACTAAGCTGCATGTCTGCATGATTATGATGACCATGCTTGACTCTATAGATGAGAAAATGTACCTACCTACCTCCTCTGCAGAAGTAGAAACCAATAGGTCCATAATTTTGGATATTGTCAGTGAATGGATGTGTTGGTTAGTTTGGTTGAATTGATATTTTTTCTTTATTTCTGTCTCTGTCTCTATCTGGTGTTTTTTTTCTGTCTACCTCTGTGTCTCTGTCTCTCCTCTCCTTTCCTTTTCATTCTCTCTGTCTCTGTGACTCTGTGCCCCTCTCTGTTTCTGTCTGTCTGTGTGTCTCTGTCTGCCTGTCTGTGTGTCTGTGTGTCTCTGTCTCTCTCTGTCTTTGTGTGTGTGTGTCTCTGTCTCTCTCTCTGTGTCTCTCTTTCTCTCTCTCTGTCTCTCTGTCTCTGTCTCTCTCTGTCTCTCTGTCTCTGTCTCTCTGTCTCTGTCTCTCTCTCTCTCTCTTCTCAGGATAGCTCTCCAGGTAGAGAAGTGATATATTTGAAAATGAAGGTGATATAAAAAGATATCAATAAAATTTTCAAAAGAGAGAAGTGTTCTTGACAGGGAACACACAAATCAATTGGGATATGCTGAAAAGGATTATCCATGTCTGGAAACACTCAGAGAAATGAGAAAACCATCACGCATTTGCTTTTTAGAAAAAAAAATATTTCATTTCTCTTTCTGTTTTTCTTTCTTGTGAAATCCTTCAAGGATCAAGGTAGTGTCTCTTTCCTTCTCTGTATACAGTGTAATCTATGTAAGCTTTCAGGATACTTATCTCAATTTCCATTCATACTATTGACTCTTAGGTCCAAATAGGAGGCTACATTTTGTCCTCAGGCTCCTAGGACTACTGCCTAGGAATTCGGGGGATTATTAACTAATACTATTGCCTTGAGCCCCTCACTGGTGTGTTTCCTTCCAAGATATCAATTGAGAATCAATTCAGTCAGCCAAACTTAAGTAACTTAAGAAAAAGGGAGTTTACTAAATTAGTAATAACAGTTGGTATAAAACATTCCCTTACAAGTTTGCAACACACTCTCCTGTTAAACATAGAGAATCTAGGGGAAAGTGGGATCAAGCTTAGAGAGCACATGTGACAATAGAGTAGCCAAGAGTTCCTATTTGCTAGAATCCTTTTCTCTCATTTGTAAGGGTGCTCAGGAAGATCCCCTTAAGCATGGTGAATTTGTGTCCATCTAGTCCCTCTGTCCTTGGTTCCCAACAAAGCCAATGTTGTCAGCTGATTTCAGGAAGCATCTAGAAAACTTAGAGAAGAAGAGAAATCCAAAACCCTCTAGACCTTTGGAAACTCACAAGGTTCTCCTTTAGCCAAATGCAGGAAAAGGACACCTGACCAAGACTTAAGTCAAGGCTGAGGTGTCTCCTTCCCACCTCTTCCCTCCCAGGTAGTTCCTCCTCAGAGATACATTGGGAAGTCATGCTTGCCCCAAATTCTCAAATCAAGAACTTCTCAAATGGCTTGATAATTTATAGGTGATCCAAAGGGTGTGACCAGGTTTTTTTCAGAATATTGAAAAAGACTTTCTGAATAGTATCATTTAACTTTACCTAATGGCTTTCAAAGACTTTTCACTCTAAGATCTTTTGATTGATCAATTGATTGATTGAAATGCATTCTCATCTATTTAAGGCATCAGAACTAAAATGACATGGGGTGGTTTTGATATAGCTATTTCATTAGGAAGTGTCAAATGTGTGGCACAGAGGACAAGTTATGAAGTTTTATTATAAATCCCAACAAGATAACATCCACTCTCTCATCCCAATGAAGGTGCAGAGACTTAAGTAGGGCAAGACAACCAGCTTTGGCTTCAAGGTCTTGACATGGTAAGGGGCAACTTCCTTCTCTCTTGGTCCTTCTCTGGCCCACACTACAACATAAAGCAACTATCTCCAGACTGCCATTTCAAGAGACCCATTGCTATGACATATATCCCCCAGTGCCTCCCACCCTCCTTTGAGGGCACAAGCTAAACTCTTTGCTGGCATGAAAATACCTATAATCAGATTTTTCTGTGCCACTGCTCCCTCTGTCTTCATTTGACTAAATTTGCACCAGTGGTAAGAATGAATTCTTAGTTATTATTATGTTAGATCTATGACTTACTTGAAGTTTTGGGGATTTTTCCCAATCTTTTCAGGCAGTGATTAATATCCATGAGTCCCATTCCACCCCCAGCCCTCACCAACACACACACACACACACACACAGATACACATACAGACACACAGAGACATACATTCATATTTAGTATAAAAATAGCATAGAGACCAAATAGCCCATGATGAAGAATAAAAATTCAGTGGAGCTTTCTAGTGAAACTCCTAGGGGCATTTTGACTGACAAGAATTTGGACTCTGATTGTCACTCTTGTCTTATAACACTTGCTTCCTCCTATCTGTCCCAGCTGGCTCTAAGGAACTCGACCTGTCACTTCCTAAAACCTACAATGCTAACTACACTTTTCCAAAAAATGCAACTGGTAAATTGACCTATTGCCATGGGGTTACAGTAGGAAAAATCACTAAGGGTTTGGGCTGGGGGGAGAAAGTTTCACAAAGGAGGAGAGACTTCAAAGTAACCTTGAGGGGATGGAGAAACTGAAACAAGTAGATGTGGTCATTCTAGGTAGATAACCAAATCCTAAAATTTTATTGTTGGAAAGAACTTGAAGGATTTTCTAATCCAGCCTTCTCTTTTTGCATATGAGAAGAGTTAGGGAGACAACAATGAGTAGGTATGTTTAGGGACAATGGGTAGATCCATTGGGTCAGAATAGAAGATTTGTGTCCTTGTTCCATTCTTTTTAACTTGTATCTTTGGTACCTAGGACAGTGCCTTTCATAGAGTAGGAGCTTAAGTATGCTAATAAATAGAAAAGCAATGGAAAACATGGTTCAAGAGCAGGGGCAACATTGGAGCAATGGAAAAAGTGGTAAATAGAGAGTTAAATCACCTGGTTGCGAATCCCTCTCCTGCCTACTAGTTGAATGATCTTTAGAAAACCAATGAACCTCTTGGGACCTAAGTTTCCTCTTCTGTAAAATGGGAGAGGTGGACTAGATGGCTAGCTTTAGCTCCAAGATCCTACAAACTTTCCTCAGATTCATCAAATCCATCGCATTAACTCTATGCAAGCTTCACTGAAATTATCCCAAAGAGCTAGCTAGGTTCCTTCTTCCTCCTAAACATCATGAAGCAAGAATCTAGAACTGATATTCCTCCATTCCGATACCATTTAATAAGAGTATAGATGGTACATGAATTCATAAGAATAATATAAGAAAAAATTACACTGGCCTGGCCTGTCATGGAAAGTTGATATATTTCTTTATAATGGATGTACTACTCATTAGGGAGTGTTAGCTTTTCAAAATCATGTATATAGAATTTGGCAGTATGATAAATTGTACTTGCATTTACTCTTTTGACCTAGGCTAAGCATTATTCCTAACCATCACAGTGGTATATAAATGAGTCCTGATGAGGACAGTAATGATTTAGCTGTTATATTGCAAACAGAAATGCCAATAGAGGTAAAACCTACCAGTTTGCTCATTTTGGGGGAGCATTATCCAGACCATGGACTTTAACCAAGGCATATCTGTTTTGAGTCTGACATGCCAAGGATAGATCACATACATTGTGAGTGGTATATTTTGGCCCTAGAGTCTACTGAATAATAAAAATATGAAATCACAGACTTGGGAAAGACCATAAAAGTAATAATTGACATTTCTATAGACATGTAACATTTGCAAACTTTTATAAATTATCTCATTAGGGTCTCACAATAACCTGTAATATGACCCCCATTTCAAAGATGAGGAAACTAAGGCTTGGGAGAAGATAAATTACATTTCCATGATCATACAGTATCAAAAGGGGTATTTGAGGTGGCAGCTAGGTGGTGCAGTGGATAGAGCACCAGCCCTGGAGTCAGGAGGACCTCAGTTCGAATCCGGCCTCAGACACTTGAAACCTACTAGCTGTGTGACCTTGGGCAAGTCACTTAACCCTCATTGCCCTGCAAAAAACAAACAAAAACAAAAAAATGTGATATTTGAACCCAAGACTCCCTTGGCTCAAATCTGCTATCCACTACATCTCACATTTAGTATAAACACCTACCCAATTCATAATCCTTTGTACAATGTCACTAATCCTTGGTCAATCAATCTTCTGTTTGAATACCTCTTGTCACAACAATATTACTACTTCCCAACTTCCCATGGTAGCTCATTCCACTGTTGGGTAGAAGTTAGAAAATGATTGCTTCTGTTGAATAGTTATATGCCATCCTGTATCTTAACTCGTTAGCCTTAGTCCCTCTGTTGTAGGAAGAGAATATGTCTAATATCTCTTATATATCCCTCTGCTTCTTCCAGAGTCCCTTCCTTTGTCTAGCACAATACCTTGTACATGATAGATGTTTAACAAGTATTTGTTGAATTGAATTCTGTGCAACTATCATTCAACTATCATGGAACCTTACCTTTTTCTTCTTGTCCCTAATTCCTGTAACTATCCGATGTGAATAGAACCACACAAATTTCTTTTTCTACTATCATATGTCAATTCTTCCAAATGGAGACAATTTAATGAGCAGTTCATCTAGGAAAGACACAACCAAGAACCTTTGAGCTTTCTTAGTTTGGGGGTTGATGCTGAATAATAATAATAATAATTATTATTATTATAATTCACAATTGGGTGTGAAACCAACCTATTCCTAGAAATTAATGCCATCAATCAATACAATCAACAGTCATTCATTAAGTGTTTATGAAAGGTAGTAAGTGCTGATGATACAAAGAAACACACACACACACACACAATCAAACAAAAAAGTCCTTGTCCTAGAGAGTCTGAAATTCTAATGAAGGAGACAACATGAACATAGACACATACAAGATATATACAAAGTAGAGCGAAGGAGACCATAGAAGGGAAGGCAGCAGCACCTGGGTAGCCTGAGAAAAGTGTCTTGTAGAAGGTGGATTCTGAACTGAGTGAATCTACTAGGCGGAGGTGAGGAGGTATTACATTTGAAGCATAGGGGAAAGTCAATGAAGATGTTTAGGAGGAGGAAGGACACCTAGTTTTCTAAGATAATTTAGGCAAAGTTTGCATAGAGATGATAGGATGGATTTGATTAATTTGAGAATGATTTATAGGCTTTTGGAGTGAGAGCTGACCATCTCATCTACCTCTCCCATTTTATAGAGAAGGAAACTGAGGCATCAAGAGCCAAATCATCTTGAGTAGCCCCAATCTTTTTTTTTTCTTTTTGGGTGGGGCAATGGGGGTTAAGTGACTTGCCCAGGGTCACACAGCTAGTAAGTGTCAAGTGTCTGAGGCCGGATTTGAACTCAGGTACTCCTGAATACAGGGCCAGTGCTTTAACCACTGCGCCACCTAGCTGCCCCTTGAGTAGCCCCAATCTTGAACAGTCAGTGCCACCACTCCACAAAAAGAAAAAAGGACAGAGCTTTGTTGAACAACCATAATGAGGCTTTCCTAGCTCTCCCTTTTAGGGGAGATACTTTGTAAAGGATGTTTTGAAGGAGTGCCTTAGAGTGGCTGAAGTAGAGAAATTGGGTTTTGAGTTATTGCATACTGACGTGGTGCATTAAGCTTGCATTTATAATCCTAGCCAATGGAAAAAATGCAAACTTGCTTATTGCTTTTCATTTTTGAGTGATTTCAAGAGATGATCTGAAGGTTTGACAGACATTACATAGGTGAAACATATTTTCACACAGGCTATAATGTGGTGAGACTCCTTATATTCAAATACATGTAAGCTATTGTGTTGCATAGGTCTATTTCTCATTTTCCCCCTGCATAATATTTATCCATTGCATTGACACATAGGATGCTGAAATTTAAGACTGCCTGAACTCTTCAATTGTCATCCAGTCCATCTCGTTGACTATGGGGAAAAAGTAAAACCTCCTATCACTTTAGGTCTTCAAACAGACAGGTTGACCACTTGTCAGTAATGAGATTCATGTTTGAGGAAGAAGATGTATCTTGTCAAAGCAGCTACCTTTCTTTTCTGCTCTTTTGATTCCTCTTCCTTTTCCTTAAGTTTCTGAATCTGGTCATTGACTGACTCTTACCTCAAAGAAAGGTCAACTTGTGTGAAGTGACTTGCTTTTTTATCTTAGAATGAGAAAACAAAATTCACAGTTCTGTCAGACACACCATAAATAAGCCATATACAATTATCTCTTGGTAATCAAAATATTTTAGATCTGAATTTCCTAGCTTTTAACTTTCAAGTGGTCATCTTAGTCACATGTAAATTATCTTCTGGGAAACAGTTTGAAGCCACCTTCACTTCAGTAAGTACCTTTCTTTTTAGAAAAAAAAAGGATCATCAGTGAAGGGTTACCCACAAGATGATAATTTTTTTTGGGGGGGTGGCCACAGAAATGCATGAATCAATTAATCCATCAATAATTTATTAAGTTTCTATAGTATATTAGGCACTGGGGTAAGCTTGTGCTTCAGACAAAAATGAAACAATACCAGCTGTTGAGGAGCAAGACTGTCTAAGAAGGAATGGAAGAGTTGCAATCTACACCAAAGAAAGGCAGCACTTGCCTGTGTCATGGATGTTCTTCCCTAATTCATTTAGTGACTTCAAGTTGTGTTTCTTGGCCTCCTAGAGGCAGTTTCATGCCTTGTTTGAAGCTTTATAATCCTCTCACAGGGCATTCCTTCTCCTATTTTAGTCTTTCAATATGCCAACATTATCTTTCCATGCCTATCTTTTCCTACCTATTGACAGCTAAATTCCTTGCCTTTGTAGGGTGCTTCATTTTGCCTGAGGGGCACTGCTTTTTAACCTGCCTTTTGTGTGACATGCTTTCTCTTCCCCACCTGCTCAGGCTCTGAGATCTGGGCATCCATTCCCATGTGCCCACATCCCACTGAGGTGAACTGTCATGAGCTTTCGTACCAAATGGACAGATAGTTCCTCACAGACCTCATTTGCAGACTCCTCTATGCTACCTGCTGGGAAGTGGTGCACCCAATCACTGCTGATGGAACATGCCTAGAGGCTAACTGCTGTGCAATGGCAGGTGTTCCTGCTATGGTGGAGTGACCGCATTAACCCCAAAAGTCAAGGGCTCAGAGTTGAGTAAATCTTGGTTCAAATCCCAGCTCCTCCCTTTGCTGGCCAGGGCACCTTGGGCAAGTTTCTTCCCTTCTTTGATCACCAATTCCTTCATCTATTTAAGTGACGACAAAAATCCTTTTCTGGGAGGAAAAGTGCTTCGTACAACTATAAAGTTTGTAAGATTCAGGCTATTATTGCCATCATTTCATTCTTGTATTATTATCTTTGATGGAGGCCTGATGTAAATGGTCCTAAATTGAATTGTAGCAGTAGTAGTGGTGGTGGTGGTGGTGGTTGATATTGATAATGATAATTAATAATAATTGATATTGATAATGATAGTAATATCATTATATAAATTATGTAACACAACTTGAAAGCATAAATCAATCAGGGAAGAATATCCATGACATCAGCTCCACTCAGCAACCAATCATTAGGCATTTATGAATCCTTATTATGTACCACATGCCATTGTAGGTGCAAGACATAAAAAGAAGTGGAAACAGCCCCTGCCCTCCAAAAGCTTATTTTCTAATAGAGAGGCAACATATGCATTACTAGCTATGTACAAGATACAAAGAGGAGATACAAACATCACCACATTAGAGGGAAAGGCACTTGCAGTTGAATAGCATCTCTGTTGTATATAGATGGAGATTTTTAAGCTTAGCTGACCTTGAGGCTGTTCTGATGGCAAACCCTACCCTATGCTGACTGAATAACTATTTAAAAAGGCAAAGGTAACTTTTTTTGGTCCAGAGTTGATATGATTTGGAAAAAATGATTTTTTAATCTTTCTCCTTCTCCTCCTCCCTCTCCCTCCCCCTCCTCTGTCCCCTCCCTCTCCCTCTCCTTCTTCCCTCTCTTCTCTCCATCCCATTACCCCCTCCTCTCTCCCTCTTCTTCCTTTCCTTCCTTCTTCTCTTTCTTCCTCCTCATTTCCCTCCCTCTTTCTTTCTCTCTCTTCCTCTCCCTCTCTCCCTCCCTCCTTCTTCCTCTCTTTCCTTTTCCAGCTTCCTGCTCAAAGGTCTGATTCATTAGACTGGTAACTCATTCATATAGCACTGTCCTCTCCTTATATAATGTCATCTGATCCTCAAAATTAAGCCTAGAAAGCCAACCCCAGGCTTCAAGAAGAGCTAGATCCAACTCTCAACCCTGTGACCCTGATGTGTGACTCACATCAGTGACCCTGGACAGGTTACTTAATCTGTCAGTACCCCAGATAATTCCCTAGTTCTTATACGCACATTTCATTAGGGTGTGCACCCAGGAAGCCTTATTTTTTAAGGTGAACATTTATTGAATATTTAGTCATAAAGGACATCATCTTTATTCATCACACTAGAGAAATGAAGACTTAACTAAACCATTTTTTTAAATTAATGGCTAAACTTTAAAATAAGACAAAATCATTTTTAGAATAATGTACTTGAACATGAGAGGAGATGCATATATAGTAAAGAGGATCTCAAGACAACTGGATAAGACAGTGCTACAAGTATAATTGTTCCCATTTCAGAGATGAAGAAATAGGCTCAGGGAGGTTACTGTGGTTTTACCTGTGGCACTACCTGAGTTTTGTTCACCCTTGACACCATTAGAAAATAAATATTTGACAAGACCAAAGAAATTACTTCAAAAACGATTTACTCAGTGGCACCTACAAGGCAGCTAGGTAGTGTGATAAATAGAAAAATAGGCCTGGAGTCAGGATGAGCTCAAATCTGATCTCAGATACTTACAAGCCATGTGACTTTGGGCAAGTCACTAATATCTGATTGCCTCAGTTTCCTCAATTATAAAATGGAAATAATACTTCCCAGGGTTGTTATGTGGATAAAATAAAATTACACTTTTAAAGCACTTAGCTCAGTGCCTGGCATATAGTAAGTACTATATAAATGCTATCTATTGTTATTGTTATATGTTATTATTAATTATTAATTATTACCACCTACATGCATGGCCCTTCAAAGACCCAGCAAAGAATGAGTTGCTCTAAGTCCAATCATGGATTGGACTGGAAGGAACCTCGGATACTACCTAAGCCAGGGGGTTCTTACCTTGGGGTAATATGAATTTGTGTTAAATAAGATAGATAGATAGATAGATAGATAGATAGATAGATAGATAGATAGATAGATAGATGATATAGGAATAGATACACGATGATTATATGTATATATGTATGACAGGGAGAGAGAACAAGAGAGAGAATGAGAGAGAAAGAGAGAGGGAGGGGGGAAGAGAGAAAAAGAGAAGAGGGGCAGGGAAGAGAAAAGAGAAAAGGAGAAGAGAGAAAGAACAGAGAGAGTAGAGAGAATGGTATTTCAACACATTTGGTTTCCTTTATAATCTTTTGTATTTTATTTTATGTATTTAAAAACATGATTCGAAGAAGGGGTCCACAGGCTTGATCACAGTATCAAATGGGTCCATGACAGGTTCAGAACTCTTGATGCTGTTCAACCCTGTTTCTCCAAAACTCTTCTATCTTTCAGATGGAGAATATGTAGTTGATTAAAGTTAAATAACTTCCCCAAGGTTACTCAGGTAGTAAGCATCAGAGGCAGGGTTTGAACCTATCTTTTTATTCCAGAAAAAGTATTTGTACCATTATAGAAAACTACTTCTCTTCAAGTAGACACAGCCATATATAGCAAATAACAAATGGGTAGCTAAATAGTCAAAGGCAGACTCAACAAACCATCTTGTAGCCTTAGAATGATTGATCAGTAAACATTAATGGATGATGTTCCCTCAAAGGACATTGGTCCTTTAAAGGCAGGTAGGTAGGTGGCACAGTAGATATATCACTGGGCTTGCAATCAGGAAGCCCTAAGTTCAAATCTGACCTCAGATACTGTGTGACCTTGGGCAAGTCACTTTACTCTTTTTGCTTCAGTTTCCTCATCTGTAAAATGAGCTGGAGAAGGAAATGGCAAACCACTTCATTATCTTTGCCAAGAAAACCCAAAATGTGCTCACAAAAATTCAGACACAACTGAAAAACAACAACAAAAATAAATCTGACTCTCCTACATGGTCTCATTGGAGAATTTAATTCCAATTTGCTCTTCCCATCTCTTCTTTTTCTCAATATCATTTCCTCCTCCAAAAATGCTTTTAAGACTCCCCCAGTGTCAAAGAACATAGAAAAGGAATACATTTACTGATCTGTCCTGGCCAGTTCTCTTAGTCTGAACCCAGATGGTGAGAGAGAATTAGCATTGAGTCCCACTGAGCCATGAAGGGAACTGAATAGGTGAATATTTTACACCTGCAATTAGTCACACATGCAAAATTGTGTTCACAACTAGTTGCACCTGCAAGTGGTTAATTGCTAAATAGCAAATGCAATTAGCCACTTACACATTATCTTGAGGATGCAAGTTGCCAACACATTTAACCACTAGTATATGAAATGGTTGTGCAGGCACAGAGGGGAAGAAAACCCTGCAGCTGCCACAAAGGGAGCTGGGGGGCTGGGCACACATAAAGAAACTGCTGGAGGGTCCTCTAGGCAGTCAGGCAGAAGAGGCAGGGGGTTGGAACCAGTGAACACACTCATAGAATATTCAAGCTGGAAGAGAACTTGGAGAACACCTAGTCTAGTGCTTTCATTTTATAGACAAGGAAATTAAGACCAGCCAATAGATGGGAAGTGACTTGCCCAAAGTCACACAGCAGAGGCTGGTACTTGAAAACAAGTCTTATGATTCTAAATCTGGCACTTTTACAAGTCCTAAGGGATGTCTATTATCTGACTTTGTAACAGGGTCATAACTAGGCTACGGTGCCTAGAGCTTTGTCCTGGGGCACCAATATAGTGGGGGCAGGAAGTGCAATTTCTTTCCAAAGTGGTTCCAAGAGTCTGTTTGTTCCTATACCTCAGAGTACTTTACAAGTTTTATTTGACAACAGACATGCCACCATTGCTATGGTGCCTGGAGCCAGTCTTATTGCCCAATTCCTATGGGGGAGGCAGGCCAGACTCTCTTGGGGATGAGCCACCCACTCTTCAAGCATGACCAAACCTTTGGTTGGGCTGCCCTTTACCATGTTTCACCCTCCCTAATACTGAAATGACTTTTTGCACCACTCATTCCTCTCTCCCTCTCTCCCTCCCTCCCTCTCTCTCTCTCTCTCTCTCTCTCTCTCTCTCTCTCTCTCTCTCGCTCCCCCCCTCTCTCTCTCTCCCCCCCCCACGCACGCACACACTTTCCCCCAACCCCAACACACAAACACGACAGTATTTACCTCTAGGAAAAAAAAAATCCTTAGTTATAGTTATGTCTCTGCTTTAACAATAAAGAAGGCTTCTATTTCTCATACTGGGAAGCTGGATTGGGTGAGCCAGCACAAGCCAAACCCTAATATGAGTATATAGGTCATAGTCTCCCATTCTTAACAGTTAGAGAAGAGCTGCCCCAACCACAAGATTGTTCTTTTGTTAAGGGCAAAGCAATTGTGAGAAACAAATTGAACGTCATACAAGCGAGCAAAATCTTGGTTGTTTTTTTAGGACTATCTTGCCTCTATTGGGCACTAATAGAAACTATTATTTAACTACATTGGCTGGTAAAATGTAAATGTTATATTTGTATGTTCCTGTTTTCCCCTGAAAGTATCCTTTTGAGAAATAGTACACGTGTACACACACACACACACACACACACACACACACACACACACACACACACACACACACACACAGACTGAAAGTGACCTTTAGAAAAAAAGAACAAGTATTTATTGTTTCTTTTGCAGCCCATTTTGGCTTCCTATAGTCTCCTCAAGAGATGTGTTGCCAGGTTGTCATTTTTTTTTTTCAAAAATTGTTTCATTTTCAGGATCACGGCAAGGAGGAACACATCTGTGTGTTTAATTGTCGTGGATGGGAATGTGGCAGACTGAAGAACCTCTCCACTAATTATGAGATGTTCAAGGAAGGCGAGCTTTTAGATGGAGGGACAGAGCTGATTATCGGGTAATAATGACAACGCCTTGAATTTATATCACACCTTTCTGCAGAGATCAAAGCGCTTCTCATCTATTATCTCTTACAGCCACCAAGCATCCCCCTGTCAGTTAGGAAGTCGCCTTTCCTTTTAAGGTGGGAGGAACAGAGGACTAAGACAGTGAAATGGCTAGTCAGCAAGAGTTCCCAGAGGGCCCCTGTGGCTAAGAATTTACCAGCCCCACCAAACTATAGCCCCTTCTTTGGACAATGTCTCGTCAGTGTCTGTATTGAAACTCAGGTTTGGGGGCTCCTAGACTGTGTTTTGGGTTTGGTTTGGTTTTCCCCTGGATCCAGAGTTTATGGGAAAATTATTTTGCATCTTTAGGAATTTATAAGATCCAAGATCTTTAGCTAAAAAGTACCTCAGAGACCATATGGTCCAATGCCCTTATTTTACATCGAAGTTAACTGAGATCCAGAAGATCAGATGCTTTGCCTAAAGCCACATGATCAAGCAAGCAAGGAGCATTTATTAAATGCCTATAGTATGCAGAAAAGCTGATATAAAAATGTTACTATTCTTACCCTCAAGGAACTTACATTCTAGTGTCTACACAGATAATAAGTATTAATTAAAGAGAAGAAAGTTAGGTTCTGCGAATGCAGAGTCAGTGATCTTTCAACTTGCCATATTGTCTCCTTAGCAAAGATGAATGACTCCAATCATATACATTTCCACCTGGAGTTGAGACATTCTGGAAGCTACTCAGGGCATCTAAAAATGAACCCATCATTATATTCTCCAAAAAACTTTTCTTCTTCCTGACTTCTGAAAGTCTTTAAGCAATGGTGATACCTGTCCCCCAGTTACCCAGGTTTTTAATATCTCTATTCCCCCAACCAATTATTGACTAATCCTGTCAATTTTATCTCTGAGACATTTCTCCCTGCTTCCACCCCATTCTCTCTCAAGATATCTATTCTCCCCCTGAGACACACATGAGCACAATGGCTAGAGCACCAGGTTTGCAGTCAGGAACACTTATCTTCCTGAGTTCAAATCTGGCCTCAGACACTTCCTAGCTGTGTGACCCTGGGTAAGTCACTTTACCCTGTTTATCTTAATTCCTCATCTGTAAAATGAGCTGGAGAAAGAAATGGTAAACTACTCCATTGTCATTGCCAAGTAAAGCCCAAATGGTGTCACAAAAAGTCAGACTGAGTACAACATACAAATGCACAAACGCTGCTAGAACCTTCCTATCTTATATATCTTGTACATACATTTTTTTTTTGCATGTTGCCCCCCCCCCATTAGAATGTCAGCTCCTTGAGGGCAGGGAACATGCTTTTGCCTTTCTTTCTCCCCCTAGCACTTAGCACAGTGCCTCACAGTGCCTGACACATAGTAAGCACCTAATAAGTACTTGTTCGCTGACTAAATCACTACTGATTGACTATCATGTAATCTACATGTAGAGAGAGAATGTCCTGCTTAAACTTTGTATACCCATTAGCCAGTGTTGTGACATGGTAGATGGCTGATACGTATTTGTTGAATTTTTCTTCTCTGTATGTTTCCAAGCATCCAGCACAACATGTTGCACATGTAAGATTTATACTCTAGCTCTGCTCTCTAAGGACCAGCACACCACATTTCGTCCCATTACAATTCTAGGTTCTCCTGAGGGGCTTAGCATTGGCTTTTTCTCTAAGACCTTTGGCTAAGCCCCCAAAGGCTATGTTTTCATTGTTCACACCCCAGATCCACTTAATCACTAAATATCAATTAGCTTTCATTAAAGGAGATTTACTTCCCAGACACTGCCAGAACAAATATGCAAATCTCCCCTCCCAAAACACCTAGGGGCATTCTAGTTCCTACCACTCCGGTCTCTGAGGAAGTAGCTACTTTCCCGCATAGCATGTCCAGATGAGAGTACCTACTGGATGAGCCTCTACTTTCAGCTCCTGCTGGGATGAAATTCCAAAGATCACTCCCAAACTTACTCCTTTCTCCTCTGGCTCAATGTGAAATCTAGACTCCACAATGGAGGGAGAGGTTCTACCCCCTTCATACATCTGGACCTTGATGCTGCCCTGCCTGAAAACCTGAACTCTAGAACATCTGGATGCCTGAGAGAACCTTTTGGACTCACAAGGTTGTAGGCTTCAGTCCCTTCCCTGATTCCCAAGATCCTCTAAGAACACTGGCAAAGAGGCCAAAAGAATTTTATTATAGCCAACAGGACTTTTACAAAACCTCTACACCCAAAGAGCTGCACTTCAATGTGTGATTAGCTGGCCAGAATCAGTTTCAGATTGTCTACACTTGCTTGTTTACACTCCAAGGTCCTTTCCTTACATATCTTCATGATTCCCCCAGAAATAGCTCTCTACCATCTTCTAACATTAAGAGACCTGTTTTCCCTATATCCTCCACATGGACACACTATCTGAGACACCCTAGGAATGCATCAGACCTTCATTATACACATAATTGGTGTTTAATAAATATTTGTTGCACTAATTCAACTTAGCAGGTTATTTACACTAACAGAAGAGAAAGGAGGGAAGGGAATGATTTTGAAAACAAAAAGCAGATAACTTGCAAATAATGTATATGTAACAGGGAATAAATTTTGATAATTTTTCTTGAATATGGATCTGCCTGCTCACAGGAACCTATCTAGATCAAAAGCTTGAAAGGGCCTCAAAACTGATCTTATCCAACCCTTCATTTCAAAGATGAAAAGGCTGGGTTCCAAGGAGCTTAAGTGAATTGCCGGAGGACACACAGGTAGTAAGCATCAGCCATAGTATCTGAATGCAGGTCTAAAGTTAGTGCTGTTTCCATTACACTGCAATGATCTGGGAAATCCATCATTGGAATCCAAATAATAAAGACACGTTGTAGCAGATCATAGCATTGGCCTCTTCATTCCTCCTTGGAATCACAAAAGCTCAGTTAGAAAAGACCTTAGAGGATAGTTCATGTCCAACTCAGACATGAACAAGAACCTACTTAATAAGAAGTTGATGAACTTAAAATGCAGAGAGAGCCACACATTTTCAAACATGGCCAACATGGGAATTTGTTTTCCTGGGTTATGCACATTTATGATAAGTGGGGTTTTTTTGGTTGTTGTTGTCTGACGTGGGGCAATAGGAGGGACAGAATATAAATGAATGTAAAATATATACATTTATTTTTTAAGGTGCATAATCTACAACATACCCAATTACTGGCAGTCATCCAGATTTTGCTTGATGATAGACAGCACTAATTATTAACTTGTCCTTCATCTACCCTCTGAGGCCAAGAAAAGGAAGTCTAATATCTTTTTTCACATGGGAGCACTTTAGATTCTTGAAGACAGCTATCCTGTCACTTCTAGGGGGCACAGTGAAGAGGGCACTGGGCCTGAAGTCAGAAAGACCCATTTTCCTGAGTTCCAATCCAGCCTCAGCTACTTACTAGCTGTGTGACCCTGGGCAAGTCACTTAACCTTGTTTGCCTCAGTTTCCTAATCTATAAAATGAACTGGAGAAGATGACAAACCGTGCCAATATCTTTTCCAAGAAAACCCCAAATGGGATCACCAAGAGTCAGACATGACTGAAACAACTCAACAACAGCAACAACAGCAGCAGCAGCAGCAGCAGTAGTAGCAGCAATCCTGTCACTGTCTGTCTTCTCTTTGATAGGCCCCAAGTCCTTAAATCTCTCAACCGATTCTCTGGTCGCTTTCCTCTAGATACTCTTCAGCAATTCAGTGTCTTTACTAAACTGAGCTGCCCAGAATTGAAAACAATAGTCCAGCTGTGGTTGGTCAAGGCCAAACACAGTAGGACTGTCACCTTCCTTTACCTGAGTGCTATGTCTTTCTTAATGCAGCCTACAGCTATTTGGCTGCCAAATAGCACCATTAAGTCATATCAAATTTGTACAAGTTGGTGGTTAAAGCAATAATAAATCAATAAAATTTAATAAATTAGGATTACAGATTTAATAAATAATATGTATTTTAATAAATATATTTGTTTAATTCCCATCTAGTCACAACTCTAACCTATATGAAACTTTACATTTATCCCTATTATGTTTCATCTTAATAGATTTGGCCCAATGTTCTAGCATGCTGAGATCTTTGGGGATACAGATTCTGTCATCTAATGTAAGTATTAACTATCCTTCTCAGATTGGTTTCACCTACAAGTTTGATAAATACTTCAATTACAGCTTCATCCAAGTCATTGATAAAATGGTACAACAGTACAGAGACAGTGGCAGAAGAACCGAGGGACATTTCACTAAAGACCTCCTTCCAAGGTGACATTGAACCATTGATGATTACTCCATGGGTCTTGTCATACAACCAGTTCTGAGTCTATTGAGCCTTACTGTCACCTGGTGACATCTCTTAGATTTTTCTACATGGTATGAGGGATTTTGATTTTTGTTAATCAACTTTCCAAACATAATCACTAGTGTAGGAATTCTTAACCTGGAGTCCATGAATTAATCTTTAAATATAGTTTTGTAACTATTTCCATATAATTGGTTTGTTTTATAATCCTACATACTTTATGTATGTAAAGGCATTGTTCTGAGAAAGTATGCTATAGGTTTCATCAGCTGGTCAAAAGGAATCCATGACACAAAAAGACTAAGAATCTCTGTATTAGAAAATGATATTTGCCTACCTGGAAAGGCCTTGTTCCCCTTTTAGATATGAAAAATCTGAGTTTTACCAAACATTGGAATTTCTGTACTAGCAAGACTCTTCAGAATTGACTTCATCCATTACCTTGCCTCCATTAAGGACTGACCCTAAGTTATATCGAAAATAACTTAGGAATCTATTCTATTCTTAATGACTCTAAAGAGCACCAGATTTGGAGTTGCAAGGCCTGGCTTCAAATCTCACCTCTGCTACTTGCTCCCTATTGTGGTATTGGGCAAGTCACTTTAGGATTTGAATTATTTTATTTTAGTGTTATCATCTATATCTAATCCAGGGATGCTACCTATCAAAGTGGTATATTACCCATTTGAGAGGATTCAACGAAAGGAGGGAGCCTCTCTCAAATAAAGCTTCCATCTGATAGTTACAAGGGCATAGGGAACCCTACTATTGATATACCTATATATAGAAATTCTGGCATCTAAGTAAATTCAGCTGATCAAGAGGAGGGCAGGTGGGGGATGAAACTCTAAGTTAAGACCAATTTTGTGGGTGGTTTAGATAAATTGGAGAAAGAAGCCATGAGGTCTGAGAAGTAGGAGGAACTGAGAGACTGAAATCTTTGGAAAGGACAAAGGCTGAGGTAGAGAAAGATTTGGAGCAGATACTGAACCTACTGGCAGGAAGGAGAGTGACTTGGAAGTCCACAGATAACAGCAGGATATAGAGAGGTAGTTACTGAGTAATGGTTACATCAAGAGGGTCAGAAAGAAGGAAGAAAAACTATGCAAAATCCTCCTCCTGGCACTGCATGATGAGGTTGGCAGCTAAGTGGCACACTGGCAAGAGTGCTGGACTTGGAGTCAGGAAGACCTGCCTTAAGTACTTCCTATTTTTCTGGCCCTGGCCAAGTCATTCAAATTCTTTTAGCCTCAGTTTCCTCATTCGTAAAATGGGGATAATAATAGTACCTGCTTCACTGGGTTGTTATGAAGATCAAATGAGATAATAAATATAAAAAGTACTCTGTAACACTTAAAGCACTATAAAAATCCGAGCTATTATTATTCTATGAGAGACAGGAACAACTTCCATTTGAGAGGGGGTCAAGACACTTGGTGTCTTTTGAAGAAAGCTAGCTTTTAGTGGGGATCAGAAATTGGAAAGAATCTGAGAGGATGAGAGCTAAATTGAATGAAAATATGGAATCATTGATTTAGAGGTGAAAGAGATCTTAAGAGGTATTAAGTCCAACCCCCTCATTTTACAGATGAGGAAACTGAGACACAGAGAGGTTAAGTGATTTTCCTAGAGTTACACAGTATCTAAAGTGAGATTTAAATCCAGGTCTCTCTGACTTCAAGTCCACTGCCCTACTCTACCATAATTAGTAGAGTAGAAAAATAAGACAGAAGAGGACAGGATCTAAGGAGGCCTGGGGCTTCATTTATTATGGAGAAGGGTGAAGGGTGAAATCCACCTTCACGGGGTGCCCTCTGTTCATCCCAAGTATCCTGTGGGGTAGAAATCACAGGGCAGGTAACATGATGAGTTGTGGGGAGTTCACTCCTAAGGGTTAAGACCCAGAAGAGGATTATAGTAGACACAAGACTGGCAGCCTAGAGATGAACAGAAGTCATTATTCCTGTCACATCTCCCCCTCTGCCACTTTCTTTCAAACTGTGTCAGTGCTCTGAGCAAATCTCTGACTGCCCAGGTCTAGTTCTCTCCAAGAATTTAAGATTATGAATCTGACAGGGGAAAAAATCCCATAATCTCTCTTGATCAAGCAAATCTGTATACAATTAAGAAACATGAGAACAACAAAAACAATAACAAAAATAGGTCTTATCTGAATTGCAGAAAACTTTCATTTTTAAGTAGAGAAAAAAGCTAACCAACTGTTAAAAACCAATCTGGTTTCTTAAGTCAATCTTTGTTCCTTTATAAAAGTTTTAAAATTGCACAATGACTACCAAAGATCTAATCACTAAATTTCTTCTCCCTAAGATTCCAGTTTAAAAATAGCTTACATACAATTTCTCTGTCAGTCAAATCACAAGGTAGAAGATACTGTACTATTCTAAATATAAGTTGAGGACTTTTTTTTTCCAAAGAAAAATCCATCAATATCTTGACCCAGCTTCCTCCCAGGGATCTGATTAGTCATATTATGGAAACACAAAGAATGAGGGTCCACTGGACTGACAGTTGTCAATCCCATCTCCCTTTCTTTCATCAGTTCATTTGAAGAAGAGGAAAAAATTCAGCACATATCAGCCAGGGGGCAGTAATTCCTAATTCATTCATCTAAAAGGCATTTATTAATCACCTTGTATGTCCCAGGTGGGTGCAGGTATGGGCTGAAGTAGACAGAATGCAGGGCCTGAAGTCAGAAGACTTATCTTCCTAAATTCAAGTCTGGCCTCAGATATTTAGCAGCTTTGTGACCCTGGGCAAGTCACAACTCTGTTTGCCTCAATTCCTCATCTCTAAAGTGAGCTGGAGAATGAAACGGCAAACCATTCCAATACCTTTACCAAGAAAACTCCAAATAGCATCATGAAGAGTTGGACACAACTGAATAACAACAAATGTGTAGAAACTGATGTATACTCATCACTGGGGACACAAAGACAAATCAAACAGTCCCTGCATTCTATTGGAGAGGAAAACCACATTCTCAGAAAAGTATTTTTAAAATATACATAAAGTAATTTCTAAGGAAGGGGCAGGGATCACAACAGCTTTCTGAAGCAGGTAGTGCTTGATTTCACCATTGACTGACATTAGGAATTATATAAAGTAGATGTGTAGAGGGAGTGAATTCCAGGCCTGGGAGACACTCCCACTGTTTCCTTCCACAGAGAAGGAAAACAGAATGTCACAGATAGGGAACAGTAGGTGGGCCTGTTTGGTTAGAATATAAAGTATGTGATAGACTATAATGGGCAGTAACACTACAAAAACAGTCTAGAAAAAGACTATCTTTTTGTGAACGCAAAAAGGAGCATTTTTTTCTAGACCATGGGAGCCCTTGACTTGATTGGATCTATGCTTTAGAAGTATCACTCTGGCCATTGTGCAGAATATGGACTAGGGAGGAGACTAGAGTCAGATAATCCAATTAGGAGGCTCTAAGGTCTGAACTAGGAGTAGTGGTGCTGTTAGTAAAGAGAAGAGGATGGACAAATGTGAGAGTTATTATGCAGGTGGAATCAATGAGACTCTTCAACTGATTGTATATGAGAGGTGAGGGAACAGTCAGGGATGACTAAGGTTGGGAATCTCAGTGACCAGCAGGATGGCAGTGCCTTCAACAGAAAACATAACTACAGATACCATTCAATCAGCCCCTGTAGGATTTTGGCTGTCAAAGACTCAAGATGCAAAAGGATCAACATAGAAATTACAGTAAGACTTCCCCAGGGATCAGTCCATGCCTACTCAAAGACTTTGTTGATTCAACATTAGAGATACCATTTTAGTACGGAGAGTTAAAAGAGAAATCCTATCACTTTAGAACTAAAAAGGACCTTAGCAATCAATTAGTCCAACTCCTTGTTTAATGTATTTAAGAATAAGCAAGTAAACAACTTCAGATTAAAGAAATAAAAAGATTTGATCAGAGTTACAGAGATAGTGGCTGATATGAAACTAGGACCCAGTTGTCCTGATCCACTGCTTTGACCACTGAAATTTATTGCTTTTATTCTTGCAGAAAACATTGCATTTCCCTGCATATGCTTTCAGTAGGTCAACAGGCTTTTGTAAATTGCCTACTACGTGCCTGATACTGTGCTAATCTTTGGAGGTGCAAAGATAAGCAAAAAATAAAAGCAGTTCCTCCCTTCAAGGAGCTTACAGTCTAATGGGAGAGACAACATGTAAATAGGTAGATAGAAAATATATACAGGGTACATGAACGTCATGTGAAAGCGGAAGTAATTAGCCATTGGAGGACTCGGAAAAGCTGCCTGCAGAAGGTAGGATTTGAGCTGTGTCTTAAGTAAGAGGTGAAGGGGCGCAGCATTTCAGGCATGGGGGATAGCAGATCCTTTAGACTTGCAAAAGTTCTTCCAGGGCATGTAACTTCCTTATTTATCTGGCTCTGTTCCACCTGGGAAAATTACAAAAGGCAATAGAGTGTTAGCAGTGTGATAGAGGGGAATAAATGATTGACCCAACTGGAGTCAGGAGACGTGGATTAGAATACAAGGTTTAGATTAGAATCAAGACCACTGTGTGATTTTGATCAAGTGGCTTGTCCTCCCTGGGCCCCAGCAGCAAAATAAAAGGCTTGTACTGATCTAAGATCCCTTCTAGGGCTGATAGCCTATGATTCTAAAAGTCAAAACACAAGGAGGAAGATGCCAGTTAATGACTTCCCTCACCTCCCACCCCCTACACATACCATTTAAGCAGCCCACATTTTGTTGGGGGGGGGGCAAAGAGAGGATGAGAATATACTGATTTTGTAATCCACTAAAGATAAGGGACTACATTCTGAAACATTAAGGTGAAGGCCCCCAATTTTTAGCTATACTACTGCTTTAACACCCACCCCTCTGTCAGTCACTGCTGATCCAGAGAGGCACCTGGAGAGTTACAAAATTCATTTTTTCTTTGAGGGGGAAGTGAGAGGAACATGGAACTAGGAGGGAAAAAAAGAAATAAATGAAAAAGTAACAGAGAAGGAAGGAGTCTAAAGAAGAATAGTGAAAGCAAGAGAGACCGAGAAACAAATAAACAGGACACAGAAAGAGAGACAGAGAAAGAGAAACATACAGGACAGAGACAGAGGAGAGACAGACACACAGGACAGAAAGAGACAGAAGAAGAAACAGAGACAGAGAGAAAGACAGAGAAAGAGATAGAGACAGAGAAACAGACAGGGCAGAGACAGAGAAGGAGAGAGACAGAGAGATGGAGAAACAGGACAGTGAGACAGAAGGAGAGACAGACACAGAGAAACAGACTGAACAGGGTTAGAGACAGAGAAGGAGAGACAAACAGAAAGACAGAGGCAGGGACAGAGAGACAGAAGGACAGGGCAACGATAGAGAAAGAGACAGGAGAGAGACAGACAGAGACATAGAGACTGAGAGAGGAGAGACAGACAGAAACCCAGAGAGATAGAAAGAGGGAGATAGACACAAAAAGAAAAGACAGAGCAACACAGTGAAACACATAGAGACACAAAGAAACACAGAGCTAGGAAGAAAGCAGAAACAGAAGGAGAATTGAAATTGGAATTAATTTCATAGCAGAGAGCAATTAAAATTGTTCTAGTGTGTACTAGAGTCCATGGGGATAAGGCGCTTAAATGGGGATGAACGTGAAAAATTGGAGGGAAGGGAGAAAAGAAGCAAATTCCAGAGAAGTCACAGAAAGGACAATCATGCACAGTTTGAACCAGCTACATGCTAGAATCAACAGCTGCTTTCTTTTTTTTCTTGAAACAGGCTGAGAACAAGGGAATTGGCCTTTATTTGGGTCAATGCTGACTTGAGTCAGTGAGGTGATATTAAAATTAAGTGTGTTTCAGGAATGCATTTTGCAACAAGAGGTAATTGATCACTTGTAGTCTACCAGCATTTGGTTCCAGATAAAAATCCAGTTTTTAAAAAAGTTATGCTCATGGGGCAGCTGGGTGGCTCAGTGGATGGAGCACCGGCCCTGGAGTCAGGAGGACCTGAGTTCAGATCCGACCTCAGACACTTGACTGTGTGACCCTGGGCAAGTCACTTAACCCCAATTGCCTCACCAAAAATAAAAAAGCAAGAAAAAGAAAAAGTTATGCTCATAGCTATGGGTTTTCTGTAGACATATAAGATTTTCCTGTGATGATATTGCCCTTCATTGGCTTTTCTTACCCTTGCTGAAGTGAAGGGTTTTTATTTTTTCCCTTCTCTTTTTTTTAACTTGGTTCAGATCTATGATTTCATCTGTGAGGGGGAACTCCTGCTATGGAAATTTTCTTCACTGATATAGATTGGCAGCTCCTCTCTAACTTGTAACAGTAGTTCTCAAACTTTTTAGTCTCATGAGCTCTTTACACTCTTAAAAATTATTGGGCATCCCACAAGAGCTTTTATATATGTAGGTTATATCTATAGATAATCATCATATTAGAACTTAAAATTAGATATCTTCATATTATTATAAAAATAGTTTTGACCACATGGACCCCCTAAATGGGTCTCAGGGACTATATGCTGAGAACCTCTGAATTATAGAGTAGTTGCTGGGTTGCAGGGGAGGGGGTGAAATTGGGGCAGACTGAAAGGTTAAATGACTAGCCTATGCTGATCTACCAAAATTTGAACTCAGGGCTTCCTGACTCAAAGTTTGGGCCTCTTATCCACTGTGCCTTGCTATTTCTCAGTTCAATTACATGGGTCCTTCTTTCAAGTCCAAATTAACCAGTAATGTCAAGGTGCAAGGTAGTGCTTCAGTAACTGATGCCTTCAGAAAGATACACACCAATGAGTTATTATTTGAACATGGTTACACACTATAATAGGAGCTACAAATGACCACCTTGTCATTTTCGCCAATAGATTGACTCTGGTTCCAAACTGAGAATGCAGTAATCCCCTAGAACAACCCTCCAAATGGTTGCCCTTATCAAATAGTTTGCCATTGTTGTGAAAACATTGCAAGCAATCATTTTTCACCAAAGAAAAAATTCTGAGAACTGCAAATGAGTTTTCAAAATGAAATCTTGCTTTCTCATCTTGATACCCTATCAGCTGGATACTGATGATGTTGCCCTCCTGTGCAGTCAGAGGATGGACATGAAAGTAGCATTACAGAGCTCTAGCTGCAATAATAATTCAGAAATAAAAGACACAGTCAGCTCTTCCCAATACAACCTTTAAACAAAGTTTAAGACATCATTTATGAACTAAAACCTGAAAGAGGCAACATGTGAGAGAACTGGGAAGGAACTTAGTAAGAATCAGAAATGATGGTACTCTTGCTCTGGAACCTCCTGGAGCTCCCTTTTGTTTCTAGGATAAAATGAAACCTACTCTCTTTGTCATTTGGAGCTCTTCATAACCTGATACCAATCTACTTTTGCAGGGCTGCTGAACATCATTTTCCCTCACTCTCCATTCTAGTCAAATTGGAAATATTTGCTGCTCACTCTATATAACCTTGCACCTTTCCATGTCTTCACAAGGCTATCCCCCATTCCTGGAAGAATGTACCCCACTCCTCACCTCTGCATTGTAGAATATCTACTTTCCTTCAAGTGCCATCTTCTACAGAAAGTCCATCCTCATCACAAAGCCCTCCCCCCCATTTCCTAGTGCTATCCTCACCTAAGAAAATACTTTTATTAAAAATGATTTTATTATCCAAATACATACCCCTTTTCCCCAATAGAATTTAAATTCTTTCATTATATGATACCCCTTGGGGCCAAAGACCACCCCATATTTTTTTTGTCTTTGTTCCTCAAATCAATGAAATCACAAGTCCAATCCCTTTCCCTACCCCCAAATGCTTAGCATATAATAGGTACTAAATAAAGATCTGTCAAATGAATGAACAAAAGAATAAAGGTTGTTGTTCTTTGTGGAAGACAGAAGGGAAAATAGGCTACTTACCTGCTTACCTTGGTTAATCTATAACAGGATCTAGCTTATGAGAGAAATCTTTGTGAAAAAATCTAATTTTGCTCAGCATTCTTTAAAAGAATCAGCTTCCTCCATTACCCTTTGTGTATTATTCCATAATATGGTGGTTTTCACTGCTGGAAAATAGTTTTCCCCTGACAATTGACATGAACTTTTCTTTCCTTGCTTTTAATGCCATTCCACTCTCCTGAGTTATTTTGGTAGCATTTTGTCTTCCCTACAGATTCTATCACCATTGGCCCAATTGACCATATTGATCTCCTTTAACCTAGCTCTGTAAATCAGTCCTGCCTGATTTCATATTATTGAGCTTTGTTAGGGGCTGGTCCCCTTCCCTATGTTCCTGGGGTCCTGCCATCCTGTTGAATCCAAAAAAGGTTGTCTTCCCCACACATTTGTATCAATGTCCACATCAATTCTAGTCATTAAATCAGTCACCTGCACAAATTGCTATGTCCTGGGAGGGAGAGAAAGGGGATATGGTGTGACTGCCTCTGAGTCAAATCCTGCTTTAATGCTATGTTGCTACAGCCTCAATATTCAGATCTCAATATTACTCTTGGCTTTCCTACGGTCCCATTTGGGCATCCTAGCTCCCTACTATGCAATGGGCATGAAATATTACCATTGAGAACAGGGAAGCAATTCTGTTCATCTCCCTTGCCATTTTTTCTGGTTATCTTTTCCCCAACTTTGCTTTGTATGCAGTCTACAGGAGCACTGAAGTATAGAGTTAAGTTCTTATCTAATCTATGGTCTGTCATTTCAACAGAACTCTCTCCCTTCCCAATTTCTCCTCCCTCTGAGAAGATACACTTGACATCATCCTCCCAGGATACAAAGTTTTAATTTCCCCAGGAAATATCTCACCTTCTTGTTTTCTGCTCATATATTTAACCCAGCTAATTCTAAATTTATTCATCTCACTATCTTGGACAGTAATTATAACACCTTACAATCTGGTCTTATCTGTACATGGTATCAAGGTGCTCTTTACTCTGTCTTGTCAATTACTGAGAGAGAGAGAGAGAGAGAGAGAGAGAGAGAGAGAGAGAGAGAGAGAGAGAGAGAGAGAGAGAGAATGAATGTCAGTTTTTAGAAACTTGTTGAAACTGATACCACAAAGCTAATGACTATATTTATTATTGGACTGTAGTGTACAGACAGCTAGGTGGTATAATGAATAGAGAAATAGACCTAGAGTCAATAAGAACTAAGGTTGAGAGGCAGCTAGGTGGCGCAGTGGATAGAGCACTGGCCCTGGATTCAGGAGGACCTGAGTTCAAATCCGGCCTCAGACACTTAACACTTACTAGCTGTGTGACCCTGGGCAAGTCACTTAATCCCAACTGCCCCGCAAAAAAACCCCCAAAAAACTAAGGTTGAATTCTGAGTCAGACATTCATTATCTACATGATTTTGGGCTACTCACTTAACTTCCATTGATCTCAGTTTCCTCATCTGTAAAAGGAGGTACGGGTTAACACCTGCCTCACTGATATGAGATAATATATAGATGCTAGCTATTAGAGGCAGCTATGAAGTTCAGGAAATAGAGCATTGGATCTGGAGTCAGACAGAAAGACCTGACTTCAAATCCAGCCACAGACACTTACTAGCTATGTGACCTGGGCAAGTCATTTAACCTCTGCCTGCCTCAGTTTCCTCTTCTACAAAATGAAGAAAATAGTTGTACCATCCTCCCAGGATTTTTGTGAGGATAAAAGAAAACAGTGTTTGTAAGGAGCTTTGCAATTCTTTAAGTTTTAGATAAATGCTTGTTGTTATCAGCAGGACAACTACCACCAATCATCATCATCATCATCACCACCACCATCATTGACTGTATTTTCCCTTTAAACCCATCTGCAGACAGACCAACCAGATCTGCTAACCTTTAAGACCTTTAACTAACCTATAGAATTTTTTCCGCAGGAGGCAAACTATGTAATGAAAAGAGCACTAAACTGAAAATTAGAAGGTGTAGAGTTTGAGTCCCTGCTCTGCAACTTTCCAAATGTATGACTTTATTTTTTGTTTGTTATTGTTTTTTTTAGTGAGGCAATTGGGGTTAAGTGACTTGCCCAGGGTCACACAGCTAGTAAGTGTTAAGTGTCTGAGGCCAGATTTGAACTCAGGTACTCCTGACTCCAGGGCCAGTGCTCTATCCACTGCACCATCTAGCTGCCCCTCAAATGTATGACTTTATAAGAAGGTATTTAACCTCTCTGAGTTTCCCTTTTTTATCTGTAAAGTGATTACAATGGATCTATTGTTTAATAAGCATTTCATTGAGTTTCTGTGAGAATTAAATCATGGGGTACATACAAAGTGCTTTGTACACATCTGTGCATTATTATCATCTTCAACTATTTCCCAGAGGGAATGTCACTGGGCAGGGGCAGCAGGTGTCAGAAAAACGGAGTTATCCATGTTGAAAGGCAAAGTTGATAATGGTGGTCGTGGTAGTGATGGTGATGGTGTCAGTGATGGTGGTAATGGTGGTGATAGGGGTGGTAGTAGAGGTGATGATGGTGCAAGTTTGGGTAGGGATACTGCTGCTGGTTTGGGTTTAGTGGTGTTGGTAGCATTGGAAGTGGTGGTTGTAAAATCGTTTTCATTTTTATTCATGTCCCACGATCTCATTTCTTTCCAGGCCAGACCTTTGCTAATTTACAAGTCTGCTTTATTTCTGCTTCGTGCCCCTTCATTTCTAGTATGTCTTTTTTTTAAAGCAATGCCCTACAATGCAGGCCTTCATGCAAACCCTTAAGATGTGATGGAGAAAATTAATCTTTCTCAACTCATGGCCTGAACATATTCCCTACACTTGAAGACTTATAAAAGCAAAATAAGGCCTCAACCACCCTGCTCATTAGAGAGAACATCAAAGGTCCCCAAGCACTCCTAGACTTGGGGAAAAAGTTTCTAACATTGACTATTAACTCAATAGAACAAAGTCAACAGTATGCTTTTTTTTTTTGAAAACCGCTCTTTTCCTACATTTTTAAATAAGATCATGAAAAGTCCCCCAGAAAATCAATGTAAGCTTTTTAAAACTACAAATCAATATCATATGTGAAAGTTCTCATTAAAAGAGAGATGGGGCAGAAGTTTATAAAGAGATGCAAGAGCAAGAAAGAGAAGGAAGGGAGAGAAGAGAATCTTTCAAAGAAGAGAGAAAACCCGTAAGATGGGCAGGAAGAAGGTCTCAGGGTGACATGACGGGTAAGGCCTTTTCAATTTGACTTCAGCCAAACTCTGAAGAAATATTTACCTTTAGATTCAAATATAAGTTCCTTGGTTTAGTTTTTAAAACCTTTCAC
Organism: Dromiciops gliroides; assembly: GCF_019393635.1. Taxonomy (NCBI): domain Eukaryota; kingdom Metazoa; phylum Chordata; class Mammalia; order Microbiotheria; family Microbiotheriidae; genus Dromiciops; species Dromiciops gliroides. Next base: position 342,855,263 of record NC_057863.1, on the reverse strand, counting down.
AACCTGGCCCCAACCTGTCTTTCTTCATTAAGCCTCTTTTTTCCACACTTTAGACCCAGCCAAACCGGCTTTCGTGTTCCTTCCAAATTATTTGTTCTCCAATATCCCCCTCTGCTCCTATGCCCTGCTGCCCTCCATCCACAATGTTCTCACCTATGTACTCTTTTCTTCAAAACTCTGCCCCAGCGATACCTATGGGAAGCCTTTCCTGATGCCCTCCCTCCTTAACAGCTAACTTGTATTTATTTCTTATCTGCTTATTTCCCTACAGGTCTTCATTCTCATTCTAACAGTAAGCTCCCTGAGGACTAGAATTGTTTCATTTTTCTCCCATTTCCTAGCACATTATTTGGTACATAATGTGTGCTTAAAAGGTGCTTGTTTTCTGACTAATTATTTAATAATACCCTGACCACCCGATACATTCTCCTTTTCAGCCAAACTCTCCTATTTCTTTCTCTCCAGACTTTCCGTGCTGTCTCATGCATGTAAGCCTTTTTACATGCTGTACATGCCAGTCCTTGCTATCTCCACCTCTTACAATCCCTGACTTCCTTCAAGAATTAACCCAGGTGCTACCTTCCTTGGAAAGCCCGACTGTTGATGCTCTCTCCTTCTCAGATTGCTGCATGCATGCTTACCTTCTCACTCAGTTTATTGCCAAACAGAATGTAAACTTCTGGAGGGCAGAGATGGTTTTTAAATCTTCCTTTGTACCTTCCCATTCTTTCAGGCAATGTCTTGCACATTATAGGCAATCAATAAATGATTGTTGTGTAGGGGGCTAGTTAGGTGGCACAGTGAATAAAAGCCCAGGCTCTGGATTCAGCAGGACCTGAGTTCAAATTCAGCCTCAGACACTTGGCACTTACTAGCTGTGTGACCCTGGACAAGTCACTTAACCCTCATTGACCCTTGAATGAATGAAAGCATGAATGAATGAACGAACGAACAAAAGGATAGATAGATAAATTGATGATTGTTGTATTGGCTAGGATGGCATGGGAGAGAAAGGAAGGAGGAAGGAAGGGAAAACTAAGGAGAATAAGTAAGAAGAGGAGAGCAGGAGAGAAATAATGGATGGGAAGAATGAAAAAGGAAGAAATCAGTAATGAGAAGGCTGGCAGTGGGAGAACAAGAAGGAGATAGATTGTGTCTGCCCTTCCACATAGACAAGAGAAGATAAAACCAGCATCAGAAAGCCCTCTCAGGTGATTCTACAAGCCAAGACACATGATTACAAATGGCCTTTAGATCATCTCCTTCTGCAAAAAAAAAAAAAAAAAAAAAAAAAAAATATCCTGGACGTCATTTTCAGTCCAGTCAGCACTTCCTCAGTTTGCCTCCAAAAATATACAGCTCTCGAGAGTTGGCTTTAGAGTCAGGGGTTAGCAGAGTTTTTCTCTTGGATCCTTCATTCTAGAAATGCTTTCTCCTTGGATCCTTTAGTCCTTCGAGAGTATTTGAGTTTATGATCAGATAATTGTTTGCAAAGCCCAAGACACACAGGCACACAAGGTTAGCCAAATCCTTAACTCTCCTCTTCCCGACCTCCTCCCCATCCCCCCTCTGACCCCCATGCAGGGCTACTGATCAACTCTCCAGCAACAGGGATTATTTAAGAGAGAATTCCAGTTTGAGCACGTGCATGCTCGTAAGGGAATTTCAGAATGCTCAGGGTCTGAGCATCCCCACCCCCACCCCACCCTGATCCCTACACCTCCTGTCAGCCTGTTCACAGCGCTGTTCACATCTGACTGAGGCAGGTAGGAACACAAATCAAGGGAGTTTGGGAAAGGCAAGTACTCTTGAAATGGCATTGTCTCCAGGAAGCCTGGGAGCCCCTGGATACGTCCCTTTTTATGAGCGTGGGTAGTCTTGATGGGTCCACCTGTGAGAGAACCCTGTGACCACAGGAGGGAACCCTTGAGCAAAGGAGTCTGATCAGTCGGAGCGCACACACTCCCCCAGCCCCAGAGCGAAGTGATTTATAGCCAGAGTTGCCCCCAGCTCAATTAGGCATCGGATTTATGCTCCATCTGGGTCAGGCTCCACATTTATCTGTGGATGGGGTGCTCGGGGTTGCAAAGGGAGCAAAGAGAGGAGACGTGCTGAGGCTGAGGAAAGAGGAAGAAAGGCGAAAGGTAACTAGACAATTGAGCCAAATGTGGAAATGATACATAGACTGGGAAATACCTTGGTGACAAAAGACCCCCGGGCCCTATCCCTCAAAGATACTGCAGTGTCCCACACTTGCCTCAGACAACGAGAGGATTCCCTGGCAGTGGAATCCACCCAAGACTTGTCTATGCCCAGAGTAATGGTTTTCTAGTGAACAGGTAAGGAGGAAGAGGATGATAGATGTGCATTCGTTGCCTGTTTCATGATTGCTTTCAAGTTGGGGTTTACCGACTAGTACTAGTCACTGGCAAAGGAACAGAAAAATGAAGGGAGAAGTAAGTTTAAAAGCAGACAACCCTCTAAAATGAGGCGGTGGGGGAACTTTAATTTCAGCATCTTTCAAACTGGCCTTGTTATCGAGGAGGAGTGGCCTGCATAAGGATGGAAGAGCTGACTTTAATACAAGGAAAAAATGGCTAACTTTGCTAGCATTTCCCCTATCAATGTGTAATTAAGACCTTCATTTAAACCAAGAACACTTATTTTAAAAATTTACCATCCCTGCTGGTGTTCCTCTCCTGTGAAATTATTACAAGTGTTAATGGCTGTCTTTATTACAGTGCAATGTAAGAAATATTACAAGGATGTTTTTCCCCCCTTTTTAGGTTTGATGATTCAAAAGCAGCTCCTCCTTCTCCCAGACTAAAGCAAGTTTATTAAGAGAAAATTAGATAACCTGTTCCACCCAGTGGTAGAAATGAGCACAGATCAGCACAGACAAAACTTGATTTCCCTAGGAGAAAATAAAATGTTTCAATTATATTGAAAACACTGAGCACCATTTTAAAAAAATGATGATATAAGAATAGGATTGTCAGGATTCTAGAATGTTTCCTAGAGTCACATTGCCTGTAAGGAAGATCCAGAATCATTTACTAGAGAGAATGTACTTTGCCATACCTGAAGCCAGTAAAAGACCTGAGTTCAAATCCTGTCTCAAACACTGTAGGACTATGCAATCACTTGACCTCTACCAGTCTCAGTTCCCACATTTTCAAAATGTGGCTAACAATACTTAAATACTGTTATCTCTAAGTACTCAATGTGGTTAATACTAAGTATTATTATTTGATGTTGTGAGGGTGGAGCATCAAATAAGATAATGGTTGTTTTTTTTTTTAATGCTTTGTAAATTTTAAAGTACTATATAATGGTGGGGTGGATAGAGCCTAGAGCCTGAAGCTAGGAAGTTGTTGACTTTGTGTCCTGACTCTTTGTGACCCCCTTTGGTGTTTTCTTGGCAGAGACACTGGAGTGGTTTTGCCATTTCCTTTTCCAGCTTATTTTACAAGTAAGGAAACTGAGGCAAACAGGGTTAAGTGACTTTCCCAGGGTCACACAGCTAGTAAGTGTATGAGGTCAGATTTGATGTCAGGAAAATGGCTTCCTGACTTCAGGCCTGACACTCTATCCAATGTACTTCAGCTCAAATATGGTCTCAGACATTCCTCAACTGTAAAATGGGAATAATATTAGCACCTTCCTTCCAGGGTTCTTGTGAATATCAAATGAGGTGATATTTGTAAAGCCCTAAGCACTGTTCCTGGCACATGGTAGGTACTTAACACATAGTTGTTTCCTTCCTTCTCTATCAATGTCAAGTTATAAAGCTGACTCCTCTTCTGAGGGCTTCCAGCCACAGTATACAGGGCAGTCCTAACCTGTCCACAAGAGCAGATTTGAGGGTATTCTAACTTTCCACAGATACTCTGGCTATCACCTTCCATCTCACCCTTTACACTCTCATCTACTCATTAGTAGGACTTGGGGCCTTAAGAAATATACTTATGATTTAAGATTAAAACATCCCACAAAGCCAAAAGCCGCAGGGCACAGTAATGCATCTAACCAAAAGCCCTATCTAGATGCAGAAGGACAAATTAATAATAATGAAAAGCATTTTCCAAAACTGAGGGAGGAGACAGAGAGGCACAGTGAGAGACATGAGAGAGAGAGAGAGAGAGAGACAGAGACACACAGAGATAGAGAGAGACAGAGACAGACAAAGAGACAGAGAGAATTAGGCTTTAAGCAGATAGGGAGCCTCTAAAACCCCATGTTTATTTAGTTCAACTTCTTTTCTTGTCTTTACTTGGTAGTATCTTAACACTGTTTGTTTTTCCCCCAGGCCTTACCAGAAAGCTTCAGCCCTGGAATTAAGAACTATTAGCTTATTTTAAAACCTTCCCTCTCACTAACTACAGCCTCTAAACACCTGCTCCACTCTTCTCTTTCATCTGCCCTTAGAACCATTCTTTAAAACCTAGGATTTTTTAATTGATCAGAACATAAAGATGCTTTTCCCAGGGCATCACAGGCACTTTTCATTTTGCGGGGGGAGTAGGGGTGAGGAGAAGATAAAGTTTGGATTTCAAGGAACAAATGGTTTAAGCAAGAGGAAAAGAAAAGTTGTATTTGCATAAATCCTTAAGACCTTGGGAAAGCAGGGTAGGAGGGTAAGAGAAACCCCTGAGTGAGTTAACCCTGAGTCTGTTAACTTTGGCAAACTATTAACCAGTTAACGCCTGGACAAAGGGCCCTCACTGTGCTCTGAAGAGCTATTGTCAAGGGCCTTTCAGTAAAACTCTGAGCAGAAAGGCAGAGTTAGTAGGGAGGCAGGACACTCCAAGCAGAGGACAGAAGAGAAACACATACACACTCACTTTGAGAGGAAGTACCTACATACCAGCATTGTAACTCTCTACTTTTAACTTCTATGCCACATGACTGAGCTGTCTTCCTTGGATTTGGGAGTTTTTTTGTTTGGTTGGGTTTTTGTTGTTTTTTTTGTTCATCTCCATTCTTTTAAAGGGCTATTGAAACCAAAAGATCAAAAGGAAAGAGAAAGGGATATTTCTCTCTTGGAAAATGTTAAAACAGAAAACACAGAAGTAAGTGTGACCTTGGGCAAGTCACTTAATGTCTTGAACCTCAGTTTCCTTATCTGTAAAATGAATGTCTTGGGCTGAATGACCTCAGATATCCCTTCTAGACCTAGATCAGGGATCATCTGGGCTTCCAATCAGCAGCTCACATTCTCCACTGAAGTTAGCAATAACCATTAGTTCTCCTTCCCTTTAGCTGTTCTTACCTTTAAGAATGGCAGTCAAGGAGGAATTTTGTCCTAGGTGGTTAATGTTCTTCATCCTGAAAGTACCATCTGTGTATCAGATCTTGACTTAAATCATTGAAGAGGCGAATACAATGGTAGTCACTTCAGATTGTATCATACCCTTAAATGTGTAGGGTATATTATGCTTTTTTTGTTTCGTAAAGAGTTGCATTGTGATAGGGGAAAAAAAAGGTATAACCAAAAGAAAAATTGTGCTGATATGTTACTCAGTTTAACAGCCTATGGAAAACCAATTCCACTTGCACCAACTCCTATTCATCTGGTTAGCTAGATAAAATTAGAAGAATGGTACCTACTTTCCATACTGGCCAGAGGTTTTTGTTTCGTTTTGTCACTAAATCACAAAATCTTTAAATTAGAAGCAGGTTTAAAATTTTGTTGAATGTAACTGATTTCAAAGTACCTTCCAAAGGTTATTAGTTCATCCCTCTGCCTCCAGGTAGGATAACCCTAAAGCATTCCAGAGGGATGAAAATCTTTTTTATTATTTCTTTAAAATGTCCAAGGAAGGAGTTTCTTTACTTCCTCATATTATTTCCAGTGAAGAATTTCTTGCTACTATGCAAAATCACAGAATTTAGTGTTGAAATGTGTGTTAGAGGTCATCTGGTCCAGCATCTTAGATAATGTGTGTATATGTGTATGTATGTATATATAAAAATAGACCCAGTCTTTGCTTAGATACCTCTAGTTATGGGAAGGTCACTATTGCCCCAGGCAATTCATTCCATTGATAGACAGGTCTCATTGTTATAAAGACCTTTCTTTTATTGAATAGAAATCTATCTCCTTAAAACTTCCCTGTATTGATCTTAGTTTTGACTTCTGAAGTCATCTTCTGTCTGTCTTTCTTCTTCTTCTTCTTCTTCTTCTTCTTCTTCTTCTTCTTCTTCTTCTTCTTCTTCTTCTTCTTCTTCTTCTTCCTTTCTGTCTCTCTCCGTCTCTGTCTCTTTGTCTCTGTCTCTCTGTCTGTCTCTCTGTCTCTCTCTGTCTCTCTCTGTCTCTCTCCCCCCCCTTTTCTCTAGGCTAAACATTGCCAGTTCCTTTAAGAATTCCTTTTATAACATGATTTCCAGAACCATATACCATAGCCCCTTACCCTACTCTAATTTGTCAATTCTTCATGGATCTGTACTTTCACTGCTGCACTTATACCCTCCACCCACATGATCTTCTACATACATGGCTTTATGTAGCTCTTTCATAAATTTAAATATTATCAGAGAGTTATCATGGCCAAAAAAAAAAATCATCGTCCTGAAGTCAACCTGTTGATAAGCCTGTTTCTTGGTATCCTTAAAATACAGAGTCTAAATTTGACCAGAATCCTCCATATGTACTCTGACCACTCCTAAGACAATCACTTCCCATGATCTGGATGTTACACTTCCATTAATATTGCCCAAAATTGTATCAGCTTTTTTGGCAAGGAAGAAAGGCAAGAGCCCTGAGTTGGGAATCAGAAGACCTGGGCTTGAGTTCCTACTCCATCATTTACCAGCTATATTATTTTGGGCAAGGTATCTGGCTTCTCTGAATCTCGGTTGCCTCATCTAGAAAGTGAAGAAGAGGTCATAATGCAACAGAGTTCAGTGAAATAACTACTGTATTTGGAGTCGGAGGTCTTGAGATCAGTATCTAGTTCTTCTACTTACTACCTGTATGACCTATAGCAAGTCACTTATCTTGTCTTGTCAGTTGCTTCCTTTATCAAATGAGGTAGTTGTACTAGAAGACTCTCTGAGGTCCTTTTCACTTCTAATCCCATGATCTGTCTGACTAGAACATCTCTGAGTTATTTTTTCAGCTCTGAAATAGCACCATTTTAAATGGCTACCATTGGCTGTTAGGACTACAAAATGAATTTGTGGTCAATTAAACCTCTATACATTTTTCATATGAACAACTCTCAAGATGGGTCTCTTCTATCCCGTGCTTGTGCGATTGATTTTGGGGAACCTAAGTGCAGGACTTTGCCGGGAGCCCTTCTAAGTTTCATCTTGTTAGTTGTTGACTAGCATAACAGGATCATCTAAAATCCTAATTCTGTCATTTATTCTATTAGCTCTCCATTCCAAAGCTGTATTACCTGCAAATTGAATAATCATACCTCTTCAATGTCAGCATGCAAGTCATTTATTAAAAATCATGACCAGAATGGGGCTAAGGCTAAAGACCAAACATATTCCACTGGAGACATTCATCCAGGTTGTCATCAAGCCATTTATCAATAACCTTTAAACATAACTACTTAACCACTTGTAATTCTAAGACAATCATCCTGCCCTTTTCTCATTATCTTACACATGAGGAACTTTGAGCCATTTCCTAAGATTACTTTGGGTTTTTTATGGGATTTTATCTTCATTTGTTGAGGGAATTCATAGATCCTTGACATATTGATGTGACCCCACAAGGATCTCACAGGAGAATTCATCAAATGTTTTTTCTGGAATAGATATGTACTCTACCTATGAGAGTGGTGAAGTGGATAAAGTATTGCAGTTATAATCAAGAAAAGGTCTGGGTTCAAATCCCACCCTCAGAATTTACTAGCTAGAGTATCTCTGGGTAAGTCACATGACTTCTATGAGTTTCAATTTCATCATATGTAAAACGGGGAATAGTCAACAATAAACCAAAATGCCAGGGCTGTTGTCATGCTGAAATGGGATAATGTATATAAGAAACTATGCAAACTTTAAAATTCTATATACATACAAAAAAACAAAAAAAAATGCTATATACATGTTAATAATAATAACAATGATAATGATAACGATTTCAGTTGTGTCTGATGCTTCATGACCTCATTTGGGGTTTTCTTGGCAAAGATACTGGAGTGGTTTGCCATTTGGTTTCCAGCTCATTTTACACATGAGGAAACTGAGTCAAACAGGGTGAAGTGACTTGCCCAGGGTTTCTGAGGCCAGATTTGAACTCAGGAAGATGTTTTCCTAACTCTAAGCCCATCACTTTATCCACTGTGCCATCTAGCTGATAATAATAATAATAATAATAATAATAATAATAATAATAATAATAACAACTTCTGTATAGTGCTTTAAAGTTTGCAAAGCACTTCAGAAATATTGTCTTATTTGATCACTATAAAAATTCTGAGAGGCAGTTGCTATTATTATCCCATTTTACAGATGAAGAAACTGAAGTAGAGAAATGATTTGTCCATAGTCATACAGGTAGTAAGTGTCTGAGATGGGTTTTGCTTTTGTGTTCCTGACTCCAGGTCCAATGTGCTATCCACCATACTATCTAGCTGCCTCAAGGTATCATCTTCATCATCTCATTCCTTTCATTTGGTTTGATGGGGTCCAGATAGAAATTGGCCTAGGATAGGTCACTAATGTACCCTGGATAAGAATGTTTATTTGTTTTTCCTAATTGAATAAAGGTAAGTTTATCTTTCATGAGCTCACTGAAAGCATCTTTGGAAGAGGAAGAAGAGAGGAGTCCGTAAAAAGAAAAGTAGTCTTCCATTCAGGAAAGGCCCGAATTCAAATTGTGTCACTGACACTTATAAGTTGTATAACCATGGTCAATTAACCTTTCTGAGCCTCATGCACACAATAATAACTGTAGGATCTATCTCTCAGAGTTGTTGTGAGGATCAAATGAGGTAATGCTTATGATGTGCTTTGTCAACCCTAAAGTACTATTTCTTTAAAAAGTCAATTATTAGGGGCAGCTAGGTGGCGTAGTGGATAGAGCACGGGCCCTGGATTCAGGAGTACCTGAGTTCAAATCCCACCTCAGACACTTAACACTTACTAGCTGTGTGACCCTGGGCAAGTCACTTAACCCCAATTGCCTCACCCCCCCCCAAAAAAAGTCAATTATTGTTATTGATTTGTTATCTGCAAATCTAATCAGCTAATTGGAAAAATAATAGAAGTTAGTTTGGCATGACTTGTTCTTAATGAATTCATGTTGCCTCCTAGTAATCACCACATTGTTTTCTAAATGCTCAAAAAACCATCTGTTAAAAAAAAAAATCTATTCCAGAATTTGCCAGATATCAATGTCAAGCTGACTGGTCTCTAATTTCCAAGATTCTCCCTCTTCCCCTTTTTGATAATGAGGGCAGCATTTGCTCATCTTCACTTTGATGGCACACCTCCCATTTTCCAGGATTTCTCAAAGGTTACAAAGACTCCTATCTGCACAAGTTTTGAGACCGTGGTGTATAATTTGTCTGGGTGGCCTGGCTATTAGAACTAACTTAGAGTTGAATTCTCTTTTAATGCCTCCCCACCCATCCAGAGCCATTATTCCCTCTTAATAACTATTTAAGTCAGGGACATCTAGGAGGCACAGAGGATAAAGCACCAGCCCTGGATTTAGGTGGACCTGAGTTCAAATATGATCTTAGACACTTGACACTTACTAGCTGTGTGACCCTGGGCAAGTCACTTAACCTTTATTGCCCTGCCCCCCCCATCAAAAAAAAAACTGTTTAAGTCAATCAAATTTGAAGAATATCCTACCTTTTAAAGACATCTAAAGTAAAATAAAGTTGACTATTCCTGGTCTACTTTTGGTCACTTCTAGCTATGTACACCAGCTCATTTGAGCAGTGCATCCATCCCTTTGTTCATCTTGATTCTAACATATATAGCCTCTAATAGCTGTTCTTACTGTCTTAGGGATTTAGACTTCCATCAGTCTCTTAGATCTATGACATTCTTTTGTCCTTAGTTATTTGCCTACCTTTCAGGTCCTTTGAAAAGCTGACTTCATAAGGAAGTTTTGTTCAGTCATGTTACTTTCTTCATATCATAGTATTCTAGAACTAGAGGGGATCTCTGGGAAAATGCATCCTAACCCTTTCAGTTTATAGATTAGGACAGTGAACCTCAAAGAGGCTAAATGATTTGTCTATGGTCAAATGGTTAGTAAGTGGCAAAGTCAGGACCCAGTAATCCTGACTGACTCCCAGAAAAGTGATTTTCCATCACACCATACTGCTTGTTTTCCTTTTTTTGGGGGGGGGGCGGGATCTTAAGCTATTCTATTGTCAGAATTTCTTTTGTTTAATTTTCACAATTTCTTATGCCTAGTGTCCTGCTTTCTCTTTTTGGCTCTCAGGCTATGGAATCCTACTGGCATTTTCTATTAATTTTGAAATCTGATTTTGTTAAGTTTGGGATTTATATATGACCATAAATGGCCAGGTGTCTCTCTATTGTGAACTCTGGATGATATGGTCACTCTTTTTTTAAAAACATGATTCCTACTGTTTATATGGCCAAGAATTTTATTCTAGGTAATCAGAATTAAATTAAAAAATGGCACAATTGGGCAAATCCATTCTTTTTATGCTGGTGAGAGAGCTGGTGCCTCATTTGTCTTTATAGGATGTTTTTGAAGACCCTTTGTTATAGCTAGATATAGAAGATTATTTCTGATACGATTTTATTCCTGAGAAATAATACTTAATAGTGAAAGAGTATCATCTAACCCTATTGCTACCCAAGATTTTGCTAACCTCTCCTACACTCAATGTATTCTTCATAGCTCTCTGACATTCTGGAAACTTAGCACTGAGTATAGGGTAGTGGTAGGGAGGGAGGTACAGGGAAGGAATGGGAGAAAATTAATTATCTTCTGGCTCCTACATCCTATCCTCCTGGGAATGACAGCCTGGCAACGTGCTGGCTGTTTTCCCAACAGCTTTGCATGTCTGATTCCCATTCAGCTTGGTGTCATGGTGGCTTTCCTACAAGAGATCCCCCTGACTGAGCTGGGTACCTGCATCCTAAAAGTAAATAACTAGGGATGATCACCTGCCCATTGTGGATAATTCCACACAATGTGGACCTAAAAAAATCACAAAACATCAGAGCTGGAAGGGGCCTTTGAGACTTCTAGTCTAATTCCCTAATTATCCAGTGGAAGAACTGAGGCTCATAGAGGTTTGGTAATTTGTGCAAGATCCTATAACTGGCTACTGATAGGGCAGGGACTAGAATCCAAATCAATCCAAATCTCTTTCAAAAATAACTCACTTCTGGATTTTGAGTTTTGTCTTCCTTTGCTTTCAGAGATCTTAAACATAGAGAGATCCTTAACTCTTAGAGGTCACCTGTTCCAACCTCTTCTCTTTGTTGATGAGGAAAATGATGACCAGAACCATCATGGGAAGAACACGCATCCAAACCCAGGTCTCCTAACACCAAATCAAGCTCTCTTTCCACATCATCCTGAGTCTTCTTCATCAGCTTAAGAAGGACCAGGCACTTCAGTTGTATAAATTGACCCAAGATTTTTAAAAAAAATTTTACTGAAAGTTCTCCTATCTGTGCAAATACACTTTATTATTATTTGTTGTTGTTGTTGTTTTGCTTTGTTTTGTTTTGCAGAGCAATGAGGTTTAAGTGACTTGGCCAGGGTCACACAGCTAGTAAGTGTCAAGTGACTGAGATCGGATTTGAACTCAGGTCCTCCTGAATCCAAGGCCAGTGCTTTATCCACTGTGCCACCTAGCTGCCCCCAACAAATACACTTTAAATACAAATAATTACAGGCAGATACACCTTTGCTTTGAAATAAATATTTTCATTGTACTAGCTCTAGCAAGTGCATAAGTACTATATCAATTACCAGATTGGTCCTCTGAGGCATTCTTAAATTCTGGCCCTTCTAGTGCCCCTTCCCAAAAGAAATAAATAAAACATGGTCATGGTGAGTCATACTGAAGTAATCTTCTTAAGTGAGGATTCTTTCATAAATCTCTGTCTCTGTCTCTCTGTCCTCCTATCTCTCTGTCTCTGTCTCTCTCTCTATGTCTCTGTCTCTCTCTTTCGCGCACACACACACACACACACACACACATTCATGCACACTCACATGCATACACAAAGAGTTCCATTTTTTTTTACTTTGTCTCTCAATCAGTATTAGACAGTAAAGTATAGTGGAAAATACATTGGGGATATAGATTCGAAGAGCAAGGATTTGGGTCCTACCTTTGCCATTATGACCTTGGGCAATTTCTTTTAACCTCTCTGAGCCTATGTTTCTTTATCTATAAAAGGGTGATGATGTTAACTACATCAGTTATTGTGACAAGGTTGTGAAGATCAAATGACATGTCTGGTATCAGAACATTAGTTTTTTCCTCTGTGAAATGAGGATGGGTGGAGGTGGACCTGTTATCCTCTAAAGGCCCCTTCTAATATATAATTGTATCTTGTTACTATCAAATATTTCTCTTTAATAAACACAGGAACCTAGAACACAACCATATTTTATTGTTTTTTTTTGTACCTTCAGCCTAGGTTGGGTGGGTAGAGTGTGGGGGGGAATTATATATGTGTAAGTATATACACATATATATGCATGTTTATATAGACATATATAATCTATCTATCTATATATACATATGTGTGTTTATGTATATATCCATGCACATATTTCCACCTACAAAACTGCACTCCCCCAACTTGAAGATGCAAAATGCTTATACATGTATATATACACATATATACTTTTATTGTTTTGTTGAGTCATTTTTCAGTCATGTCCAACTCTTTGTGACCACATTTGGGGTTTTCTTGGAAAAGATACTTCAGTGGTTTGCTATTTTGTTCTCCAGCTCATTTTACAGATAAGGAAACTGAGGCAAGCTGGGTAAAGTGACTTCCCCAGGGACACACAGCTAGTAAGTGTCTGAGGCCAAATTTGAACTCAGGTCTTCTTGACTCTATCCACTGCACCACCTAGCTACCCTTTATATACCTTTACACATACATACACATAAATGTATGCATATATATGCATATATGTACACATACACAACATGTGTATGCAGGACAGGAAGATAAGAACAACGTTCCCTTTTCCTCTTTACTGTGGCACATCCTTTCAAGGACTTGAGAGATGCTCCTCTGACATGCCAGTTTATACACAGTTTCATGGAGTGCCCTCCTTGAGCAGGGCCAGTGGTACAGGGATATGTTTGCTGATGAGTCCCAACTGAGTTATCAAGAAGTCCTTTGTCTGTTTTTGTTTTTGTTTTTCATTGTTCTTGGGTTTTTTTGTTTTGTTTTGTTTTTCCTACATCCTCTGTGGTAGGTCACAACCGGCCTTTAAAGAACACCCCTCACAGGGAACACTGCTTTAAGAACGTTAGCTACTGTTTTGTGTAGGCCTACCCACGGGTGGATGTTTCCACATTTAAAGGCAGCCTCAGACATCAGGGTTGCTCATAGAAGCCTGGGGCTCATAAAAAGGAAAAGAAATCACCAAGTGAAACAATGACAATGAGGGGGAGTGAGGGGAAGAACAAGAAAGAAAGGAGGCAAGAAAGTAACCCTCGAAAGAGTGGCCCAGTTTTCTCCTGGGGGAATTTTTTTCAGCCCACTCCTTTTATTGGTGGCTCAGCTGGTCTTGCTTTTTGGAAGGCCCTCTCTCAGAGAGTCCTCCAAGGGAAGAGAAGCCGCTTATTTTCACATTCACTGTGAGCCGGAACAGAAATTATCAACTAAAATGATACACTTAGCCTCCATAATGGGGACTATTGTGGACTGAAGCTATTGAGAGAGTGAAAAAGATAAGAGAAGTGAGGGGAAGAAGAAGTAAGCAGTGGGGGTATACAAGGAATTCTGCTGCCTCTTTTTTCTGCTATCCCCCCTTTTGTTTTTTTTTTACAGAGGAAGCTCTTTTTAAGTCCTCCCAACCACTTTCACCCCATTTTGAAGGACCTTTGTTACTTATTTTGTCAAAATATCTTCCTCCCATCTCTTTTAAAGGAGACCCCTCTCCTTTTCATTCTCCTCTTTGCTTTTGCAGGCTGATTGATTTGCATGGGTCCTCCTCAGCCCCCTCTTTCAGTTTCACCCTCTTTTTCTCTTGCTCTAATTAGCCACCGCTTTTTTTTTTTTTGGGTTTTGTTTTGTTTTGTATGGATGTTCAAAGACACAAGAGAAAGAGAGTGAAAGAGAGAGAGTGGGTGTGAAAGGGAAAAAAGCAAAGGTCTGTGTGAAAGGAGGGAACAGATGGCTTCTTCTTAACCCCCTCTGTGTGCCTGAGCCACTGTGTTGGCAAACAGTACACAATGTCTGTCTTAAGAGCACACTGTGGGGGGAAGTCGGATGAGCCCAGAAGAACTGTAAGCTACTGGGAAAGTAGAGTATGTCACTGACAGGAGGAGAGAGGTGGGAGGTGAGTGGGGGCGAGGGAGGAGGGGATGTGCCATTGAAAGGTGCATCTAGTGAAATGATGGAGGGTTAAGCTCTGCAAAAACCAATGTACTAAACTGTGCTTACCTCATAGAATTAAGAAGAGTTGATTCTTTGATCTTAGTCCCATTACCACAAACTTTTTCGAAAACAAACCCAAAGCCAACACATAGAACTGCAGAAAATCCACTAGAACAAGGAAGTGGAGTACATTGGAAAGAGCTCTGGTTATGGCATTCAAATTCCACCATTGACTCTATCTTGATGACGTTTGGCAAGTCACTTAATATCCCTGGCCTTCAGTTTCCTCATGTGGAAAACTCATATTGAACCAAGTGGCTTCTGAGTTCAGATCTAAGGCTCTATGGAGTCCCTGTAATAGGAACACATTATTCTTACCTATTGTCTCAGGTTCAGATTAGGTCATTCAATGATTCCATTGAAGCAAATTCAAAGGGTAATTTCTATTCACTTCCTAGTGGACATAGAGGTATGGGACACTGACAAACAAATCCCATATGGGACTTGATGGGACCCCACATTTATGATGAAAGATTAACAAATTAGCATTATCCTAGACAATTAGTGTTGTCCTTATTTATTTCAAAAATAGAGGCATTAGACTCCTCAATCTAGAGCCAAAGGGACCTTGGAGGCAGTCTAGCCCTATCTTCTCATTTTCAAGATGAAGAAACTGAGGCCCAGGCAAGATAAGTGACTTGCCCATGCTAACACAGGAAGTAAAAGTCAGAAATAGAATTGAAACCCAGGTGCTCTGACCCCAGACTTGATCCTCTTCTCCCTATATCTGACTGAATGGAAGGAAAATGAAATGCAAACCAGAAGGAAGTAAGGTAGAAAAGAAGAAAGAATAAGGTGAAAATATTCAAAATCAAGTAAAACTCACTAGCAATATTATCAACTTGGCATTTTTTTAAAGATCTGAAATATTAGACTTGGTACAGAACAGCTCTGGCTATTGGCTTTTAAAGACTAGTGCAATGAAAAAGACTGGGCTCTTTTTAAAAAGGCTTCTCTTGAGCAGAAGATTAGGAAAGGAGACACAGAGATGAAGGGAATTAGAGAGGGGCCCTAGACATGAGTAGAAGACGCAACAAAGTCAGTTGAAATGTTTTGCTTGGTCCAGGCATGCAATTTCATATTGGCAATTCTCAGTATGGAAACTCCTTCTAGAGAGATTTTCCGGGACACTGAGAAATTCAATGATTTGTCCAGGGTTGCAATGCTAATAACCTAGGTCTTCATAATCTAAGGTCAGTCACTTATCTGTTAGGTCATGGATGCTTCATATAGAGGTGTTTTAGAAAGGAAAGAAAGGAAGAAATGGGGAAGGAAAGAAAGAAGGAAGGGAGGGATAAGAAAGGGAGGGAAAGAGAAAGGGAGGGAGAGAGAAAGAAAGGGATGGAGAAAGAAAGGAAGAAAGGAAGAAAGAAAGGAAGGAAGGAAGGAAGGAAGGAAGGAAGGAAGGAAGGAAGGAAGGAAGGAAGGAAGGAAGGAAGGAAGGAAGGAAGGAAGGAAGGAAGGAAGGAAGGAAGGGGGAAGGAAAGAAAGAAGGAAGGGAGGGACAAGAAAGGGAGGGAGAGAGAAAGAAAGGGATGGAGAAAGAAAGAAAGAAAGAAAGAAAGAAAGAAAGAAAGAAAGAAAGAAAGAAAGAAAGAAAGAAAGAAAGAAAGAAAGAAAGAAAGAAAGAGGAAGGAAGGAAGGAAGGAAGGAAGGAAGGAAGGAAGGAAGGAAGGAAGGAAGGAAGGAAGGAAGGAAGAAAGAAAATAAAAGAAATATTGCTATGTGATTGACTTGAAAACTTTGATGACAAACAACCACTTTATCCTGGAATATTTCTAATTTTGTTTCATTTGCTAATGAGTGCCTTTATTTTCTGTGTATATGTGTTGTGTTTTAGGAGAACATTTAACATATCCAATTATGATTGTTTTGAATATGTGTGTCTACGTATATGTAATATACTATATATGTACTAATATACACATACATGCATATGTGTTTTAAATGACAATTATCACCTGGACTGTTCATTAGGATTTCTTTAAGAGTTGCCAGTGAACAGAAATGGTCTACATGGCATCATTAAAGTTCTGCCAGTAAAAACCATTTCTATGTTATTCCTATGAATTAGGTAAAAGAGCAAGATTAATGGTTTTTCAAAATAACAAAGACAACCAGAAGATTGACATGATTCATCAGGTGAAGATAAGCAGAAACACAGACGAAAAAGAAATAGAGAAAAAATTTTAAAGTGGTGGGGGGGGCAGCTAGGTGACGAAGTGGATAAAGTACTGGCCCTGGATTCAGGAGGACCCGAGTTCAAATCCAGCCTCTGACACTTGACACTAGCTGTGTGACCATGGACAAGTCACTTAACCCTCATTGCCCCACCAAAAAAAAAAAAAAAAAGAAAAGAAAAAGAAATTAAAATTGCAAGGACAAATACATCTTGAGTACATGTGTGTGTGTATGTGTGTCCGACTGTCTGCCTCCTTATCTGACTGTGTGCTCACACACTCACAAATGTAATACAAAATCCAAGAATTGCTTAATTTGCAGAGGGGATCAAATTTTGCCAAGTTCACAATTTGGCAGTATTCTTGCATATTTCATGCAATGGGCAATTTCAGTTAGTATTCCTAACTATTTTGTGCCATGAGCAGATTGTAATTGTCTAGTTCAAATACACACATTCTACTGACCTTATGTCCTCTGTCAAACAGACATCAAAAAGGCATTATCACCAACTTTTAGAGAAGATAGCTTCTGAATGTACTTACTACCATTCTGTTTTCTTTTTCAAGTGTTTGCACAAAATGTGTCACCACGTTGGACAACAGAGAGACAGGAGACTTGCCATCATTTGTCACTGCTTCTTCCATTTGGGTTAACACTATAGTCACTGCTTCTGCCATGCCCCCCCACCCCCATTAAAGGGCACACATGCTCTTCTTGCGTTGTGTCCCCAGTGTTGATTTCCCTTAATTTCGTTAATTCTGACATACCCTTTTCTATGCTAATGCTGAAGGCTGCTTACTTCTCCATCCTGACTTCTGCTTCCAAGTCATTCTTACCCCTGAGTGATGAACCAGATGGATTTTCTGGATTGTCTTAAGAACAGATAAAGGGACCACAACACCTATAATGTCACTAATATGGGAAATTCCTGGATGAGTAAACTCCTTTCCAAGGTGGATTAATCCCTTCTCTGAAACTTAACTATCTCAGAGAGTTGCTGGAAGCACTGAGTTTAAGTGACTTAGCCAGGGCAGCTAGGTGGCACAGTGGATAAAGCACTGGTCCTGGATTCCGGAGGACCTGAGTTCAAATCCAGGTTAGGACACTTGACACTTACTAGCTGTATGACCCTGGGCAAGTCACTTAACCCTCATTGCCCCACAAAAAAAAAAAAAATTAAAAATAAATAAATAAATAAATAAATAGGTGACTTGGCCAGGATGACACAACCTGTAGGTATCAGAGGCAAACTTTATCTTAAAGCCACATCAAATTCATACTTTCCTTTAATTTGTAAGATGGTTCAGCAATTCTCCTTGTTTCTTTAGTAATCTCCAGGTTTCAGGGAGGAAATGGAGACCTGACATTCTTTCTGTTTCCATCAAGAATCCAGGCACTTGGGGAACAGCTAGGTGGTGCAGTGGATAGAACACGGGCCCTGGACTCGGGAGTGCCTGAGTTCAAATCCGGCCTCAGACACTTAACACTTACTAGCTGTGTGACCCTGGGCAAGTCACTTAACCCCCATTGCCTCATTAAAAAAAAAAGAATCCAGGAACTTGGTTTTTATTCATCCTATCTCCCAATTCTGTGCTTTTTTACCTCTTGCTATGTTTCCTGGCTTCCTTCAAAACTCAATCAAA
Source organism: Dromiciops gliroides (assembly GCF_019393635.1). Taxonomy (NCBI): domain Eukaryota; kingdom Metazoa; phylum Chordata; class Mammalia; order Microbiotheria; family Microbiotheriidae; genus Dromiciops; species Dromiciops gliroides. Next base: position 342,836,844 of record NC_057863.1, on the reverse strand, counting down.
ATACCATTGGCTGCAAGAGGCCTTTTCCAGCATCCCTTTCTCCCCCCCCTCCCCCCCATCACCCAGTGTCTTCCCCTTCAAAATTTCCTTCCATTTATATTCTGTATATCTTTTGTGTACAAAGTAATTTACATTCCTCATTAGGACGTGAGCTCTTTGAGGGTAGAGGTGGCTCTTTTGCCTTTCTTTGTATCCCTAGTGCTTAGCACGATGCCTGGAAGAGAGTAAGCACTTAATAAAAGCTTGTTAACTGAGTTAGGCCTACCATTTCAATTCAACTCAACAAATTAAATAGGAGGCATGTTATTTTTAATATACTGTTCTAGGAACTGGACATTGTGGCACATGCCTGCAATTTCTGCTGCTGGGAAGGCTAAGGTTGCTGGTTTACTAGAACTTGGTTATTCTGATCCTCAGTGCATTAAGATTAGAGCCAATATGATGGGCCCCAGAGAGCAGGGGGCCCCTGGCTAAGGAGGGATCAGAAAGGAAATAAAACAAGTTTTAAAACCTCCCATGTCAATCAGCAGTGTGTCAGTGAGTGGCTACTACACTGCTTGGGCATTATAAGACAACCAGTCTCATATGTGTATTGTATATATACACAGGTGTATGTGTATGTATATACACACATACACATGTACATATAAGTATATGCATATATATGCATTTTGTATATATGCATACACACAGACTCAAAAGCTCCTTATATTAGTTCCTTTAGCTTAGATCCCTGACTCCTAGCATAGTATGTATGTATATATGCATATATGTATCTGTATACCTATATACACACGTGCACAAGAACAAGTCTTAACTACATGTGTGTATATGTGCATATATTCAAATACATATATGTAGACATATACATGGATTCTATTTTATATCTAGACATATATATCTATACACATATATTGCTGTTTGTTGTTATTGTTGTTCATTTCAGTTGTGTCCAATACTTGGTGACTCCATTTGGAGTTTTCTTAGCAAAGACCTTGGAGTGGTTTGACATTTCCTTTTGCAGTTCACTTTACAGATGAGGAACTGAGGCAAATACAGTTAAATGACTTGCCCAAAGTCACACAGCTAGTAAATGTCTTAGGCCAGATTTGAATTGAAGTCTTCCTGACTCCAGGTCTGGTGCGCTATCCATTGTTCAATGTAGTTACTCCTCCCATGTATATACATACATGTACTCAAATATGTGCATATGTATATATACATATATGTATTAAATATAGGCATATATGGGTGTATATACATATATGTACTCAAATATACAAATACACAAGTGCTGGAATGTATATGTACACCTACTTGTGATTGGTTCTTGTACATACATGTGTATATATGTGTCTACACATACATAGAGTAATACTCTATATACCTATGCATGTGTGTACACGCATACATACATGCATGCATACATACTGTGCTAGCAGTTAGGGATACTACGATAAAGAAACTAGCACAAGGAGCTTTCAGGGTAAAGGGGTCTCTCCGCCACTCCCCCACCCTACCCCAGCCCCAGATAAATACACTATGGAGTAGGTAGTGATGGGCAAAAAGGAACAATTCAGACAATTTGCTCTAGGAAAATCTGAGGAAAGAGAAGATCCTTTCAATCAAGATGACTGGGAAAGTCTTCCAGTATAAATTGCCACTTGAGCTGAATTTTGAAGAAAAAAGAAGGATTCTGAAAAGTGCATTCCAGATGTGCTGTGGATAATCGAAGAATCATTGATATTTGTTTTCAGGAAATTCACCATATGTGTATAAGAGTTTTACCTTCCTATTAGGGCACTCTTCCATTTGTTTTTCCTTTCATATAATATTAAAGTGATTTTGTATCCTATAGTTTAATAAAGATAACCTAATAAAGAAAATTCTAGAATCAAAAGACTTGGGTTCAAGCCCCAACTCTGTCACTTACTAGATTTGGAACTTTGGATAAATCATTTCCTCTCTCTGAATCTCAGTTACAACATCTGTAAAAGGAAGACAAACACATCTGCCTTTCCTATCTCACAGTATTATTATAAGGACCAAATGGGATAACAACAATAACCACAAAGCACTATAATAATGAATTATTATGAATATTATGATTATTATTCCCTGAGTGTTCTCAAACTAGAAAAAGGAAAAATAGGTGGGAAACATTATAAGCTTTAAACAGCAGATGAGAAAATTTCTCCACGTGGACATTTATTTAAAAGTCATCTATAGAATGAGTTTTATGGACACTCTATGTTCTCTTACAGGAGTTATTTTTATTTAAATTACATGTTCTTCTAATAGCCACATTTTGAGTAGTTGGGGAGATTATTGGTTTTATGATATTAAGTCATTCTAACTTCCCATTTTGTCGAGAAGCAAGAATGAACAAACCCACAAGCAGCAGCATAGGAGACACCCCAAGTGTCTAAATAGGGGAAACACACCTTTATTGACAAAGAAAAAAGAAAAGAGGATCAGTTTGTTCAAAGATAACAAAAGATGAAAATAGTAAATTTTGGAGGTTATATGGAAAGATAGGAACAGTAATGCAAAGTTGGTGGAACCAAGAAATGGTCGAACTTTTCTGGGGAAAAAAATGTAATTATACTAGTAAGGTCACTAGACTGTATAGACCCTGTGACCTAGTAATACAACTACTGGCATATTGGTCTAAGTAGGGCAAAGAAAATAATAAAGGTCCCCCAAAACAAAAATATTTATATCATCAATTTTATAGTGGCAAAAACCTAGAAGAAAAAGTGGGAACCCATTCATTGGGAAAGAGCTGAGAAAATTGTATTATATTAACATAATGGATTATTATACCATAGAATGATAAATATGAAAATTCTGAGAAACTTTGGAAGACTTATATGAACTGATGCAGAATGAAATAAGCAGAACCAGGAAGGCGATTTATATAATGAGCACAATAATATAATGACAAACAATATTAAAAGACTTCAGAACTCTGACCAGTGCAGCAACTAAATGTGACTTCAAAGAATTGATGATGAAGCTTGCCTTCTTTTTGTCAGACAGGTGGTTAAATATAGGTATGAAATGAGACATATATTACCAGATGTGCCCAAAGAGTTGAATTTTCATACTTCACTTTACTTTATTTACTTTATTATTTACTATATTTACTTTATTACAAGAATGGCTTTTATTGGGGGAGACTGGGACAGTCTTTGAGAACTGCCAGCAACGTAAAAAAAGAACATCAGTAGAACTTTTTTTTTAGTTTTAAAAGAAAAGGTTGAATGGGGTTCCTGTAATCTCTGATATGGAGGAAGCTGAGGCTGGTGTATTGTTTGAGCTTTGGAATTCTGAGCTACATTAGAGCAAAAGAAGTCAAATGGGTGTCCACACTAAGTCTGCCACTTATATGGTGAAACTTCAGAAGTGGGAGGTCATCAGACTAATTGGACTAAGGGATGAGCTGTTCTAGGTTGTAAAAACAGAGGTCAAAGCTTCCATGCTGATTAGCAGTGACCCCAGGAAGTGAGTGGCTCCTGCATTTCTAGCCTGGATGAGATAGGGAGACCCAGTTTCAATAAAATAAAATAAAATAAAATAAAATAAAATAAAATAAAATAAAATAAAATAAAATAAAATAAAATAAAATAAAAAGAAGGGAATGAGAACTGAACTCCAAAGCCTCCTATTGTCAAAAGAATTCTACAAAAAACATAAAATTCATATCCCTACGTGCAGAATTCAAAGTCTGTGTAGAAGCAATGTCCTTCAGGGCCTGACTTGATCATCCAAACCCAGAAGCCTTCCTTCTTATTCCCAGAGAAACAATCAAAGGGAAGTATTCCCAAATGAAACTTGGTTCATGTACTCTGTCTTTGTCTCTGTCTCTGTGCCTGTCTCTCTATCTCTCTCTGTCTCTCTTCCTGTATCTCTCATCTGTCTGTCTGTCGTTCTCCCCCTTTTTCCTTCCCACCTGTCTCTCTCACACAACTGTATGGACTTTGTTCCCAACCTTGATTGAAAGCCCAGGCCTAGCTGTGCTCTCACCAGTTGATGGACAGTAGCAATCAATGAAGCCTTTTCAAAGTTACCTCAGCCCTGCTTCCCTTTGCCCACTCTCCAGTGCTGTAGTGTTTTCTACTGTGCATTCCTAGATGAAGGAGAAGCATCCTTTGTTTCAAAAAAAAAGATTGAATCACCTAATAGAGATTGAATAGTCACAATGAGGAGCTAGAAAGAAAAGTTTCACAGCAAGTCTAGTGAATACCTAGGAGGATATAAATTGTCTCCCAAAGAGTTGGCTGGCTCCCCAGGGTTTCAGAACAGCCCTGAGGTCAGCAGACATTACAAAGGAAAATCTTTCATTATGGCCAGAAGCAGTGAGCTCTTCCCAGGTTAATGTCTGTATAATTCAAGCAAGCTGAGCATTTTCCATCCAGGATCCAGGCAAATGAGGCAAAGGTGTGTACTTTCTGCCTTTTTTTTTTTCCTGGTAATTGTGATCTGGCAGATTTTGCCCTAGTGTGACCAGAACATAAAAAGGACAACAGAAAGGTCTTACTTACCCTTGGGGAGCCGGTAGTGGAATGCAAGCTTCTTGAGAGCAAGGGCTGTTACACTTCTGCTATCTCTTGTACTTATCTAAATATTTATATGTTGTCTCTCCCACTCTGTGGGGTTTTGAGAACTATTTATGGGTTCGTTTGTTTGCTTCTTTGTTTGTTTTGTCTTTCTTTGCATTCCCAGAACCTTGAACAATGCCAAGCACATTTCAGTTGTTCAGTCATTTTCCATCTTGTCCAACTCTTCATCACCCCATTTAGGGTTTTCTTGGCAAAGATACTGGAGTACTTTGCTATTTCCTTCTCCAGCTCATTTTACAAATGAGGAAACTGAGGCAAACAGGGATAAGTGACTTGCTTAGGATCACACAGCTAGTAAGTGTCTGAGGGCAGATTGGAACTCAGGAAAATGAGTCTTCCTGACTCCAAGCTGGGTGCTCTATCCACTGTGCCATCTAGCTGTCCTCACCAGACCCACAGCAAGCACTTAATACTTGTTGACTAACATTTGATCCTCAAAAATTGACTAAAATACTGCAGTTAGGAGTTTGAATAGATGAGAGAAGCCTTTTCTCAACAAGGCTGACTAATATGGTTCCTGCTATTCAGGTAGAACAGTCTGCTAGTGATCTTTCTCCCAGGAGTGCTCTATAACTCTGAAGAGTGTCCTGTAGACAGTGATGTTTTTACATTTCTTTTGGTCACCATGGAAAATCTCAAGGAGGCTTGACCAGGTTAACAAAGGAAAATGCAGAATCTGTTCCCTGGACCTTAAAGAGCAGGATAAAGGTCCATCTGTCCACCAATTAATTGCTTAAGAATAACTGGTAGGGGACAGCTAGGCAGAACAGTGGACAAATTACGGGCCCTGGATTCAGGAGGACCTGAGTTCAAATCTGGCATCAGACACTTGACACTTTCTATTCGTGTGACCCTGGGCAAGTAGCTTAACTCTCATTGCTCCACCAAAAAAAAATATCTTGGGGAAAAAAGAATAACTGGTAGTCAGGGCAGCTAGATGGTGCAGTGGATAAAGCACTGGTCCTGGATTCAGGAGGACCTGACTTCAAATCCAACCTCAGACACTTGACACTTACTAGCTGTGTGACCCTGGGCAAGTCCCTAAATCCTCATTGCCCCACCAAAAAAAAAAAAAGAAAAGGAAAAGAATAACTAATAGTCTCTTATAATTACAGAATATTCATTTCAGGGCTTGAAAGGCACAAAAGTCAGCACAATGAATGGAGAACAGTACTTAACAGCCAAAAATCCAGAGGTCTCAATCCTGCCTCAGATACTCACTACCTGTTCATACAGCTGGGAAAATTGCTTAGCCTCACTAAGCCTCCATTTCCCCATCTATAATATGGGGATAATAATAGTGCCTACTTCATAGAGTTATTATGAGAATCAAATGAAATAATATACTTAAAGACATTCTGTAAGCCTTAAAGAGTGATAGACATGCTAGCTATTATTATTAGCTATATTTATTCCAAAAGAGCTATTTTTCTGGGCACCAGGGTTAATATTAGAATTAAAAGGTTTTTCTTTAATGGAACAGATTAGAAATAGGTATCATAGGACAGCTTAACCTATGTACCCAAAGGGATCATAGCAGTTCATGGGTCTAGTGTGCCTCCAAAAGATGAGGGATAGTATAGGAGAAAGTATTTAAGACACTGCAAGGAAAGGTTGGTGTTCTGTTAGTTTATGACTATTCCTTATTTTTTAACGTCCTAATTTATTATATATTTGTTTAACAGTTTTTTTCTTTTAAAATTTTGAGTTAAATTTTCTCCCTCCCTCCCAGCACCTCCTCTACCCACTAGAGGCAAGCAACGTGATATCAATTATACATGTGAAATCATGCAAAACATTTCCATATTAGCTATATATTTTTACAAACAACAAGAAAACGAAAGTAAGAAAATTATACATTAATTTGCACTCAGAGTTCATCAGTTCTCTCTCTGAAGGTGGATAGTATTTGTTTTTATCATGAGTCCTTTGGAATTGTCTTAGATCATTGTATTGATTCAGAGTAGCCAAGTCTTTCACAGTTGGTCATCATTACAACATTATTATTATTGTGCACAATGATCTCCTGGTTCTTTGCACTTTACTTTTCATCTGTTCATATAGGTCTTACTATGCTTTTCTGAAACCACCCCCCTTGTCATGTCTTATAACACAATAGTACTTTATTCCAATTATAAGCCACAACTTGTTCATTTTATGACTATATCAACTATATCAATTCATCCTGCTGAGGGAGACCTAGCCTCTCATCTTGTGTGACTAGTCACTTCATTTCTCTGGGCCTCAGTTTTTCAATCTTAAAATTCTCCATTTTAAACAAGGGGTTGGACTAAGTGATCTGAGGTCCCTCCTGGACCTAAACATTATCTGGTGCTGTGATCTTTCTCTTTTGCATATGGTGAAAGTGAGGTACAGTTAAATGTAAGGGGGTGGGTTGTGGACAGTGGGATTATCATCATCACTACCACCACCACCACCACCATCATCATCATCATCATCTGTTCTGGAATACAAGCACTAAGGATCAAATCCCAGCTCTGACATATACCACCTGGGTTAACTTAAGCAAGTCCCCCAATTTCCCCATCCCTCAGTTGTTTGATCTGTAAAAAAAGAGTGTAATAATAACTTGTTGGCTTGGATGTATGTCCCTTCTAGGTCCCAGATCCCAAGCTGTGTTGAACCTCTTTGTTTCTAGTTTCTCTTTTCCTACTCTGTTCCACATTTAGTGGCTTCCCAACTCCTGTGGGAGAAAAGTACACAAGATGCAGACAGAGACAGTCAGTCTGGGGCTTAATATTATCTATAATACATAAGCAAGTATTCATTGTTTTTTCCCATTCCACCCCAACCCAGTGTCTCCCTGCCAACCACTACTGGAGCCTTTCTGAATCCTTGTTCCTCGGTTAATGAGGACTTACTGTAGTTATAAATCTGTAAGGTCAAGGGCTCTCTTTTACTACCCATTCTGGCTATGACTGTGCCCAGAGCTAATGAGAAAAAGATGACTCTAACATATAACAAGTGACACACAAATAGAAAAGGAAATTACATTTTCTTTCTTCTGGGGCCATCCTTCTCCCCTAACCTGGAATGGATTCTCCATGTATCTCTGCCTATGGTAATCCTCCCCTTTCTTCAAGGAATGGTTCAGGTGCTACCACCTTCATGAAACCTTTTATGAGACCCCCAGTTTGATGTGATTGCTTTTTCCCCCTTCCTTGAATCTCTATTTGTACTTTGTGCCTTTCATTTAAGTCTACATTTCATTTTTCATTATCATTATCATGTACAAAATATGTGAGATATATATATATACATATATATATATATATATACACATATAAATAACTTTACATCTCATCTCAAATAACGAGTGGTGTATGTGGTAGAAAGTCAGCCCTAGAACGAGGGAGATTTGAGAAAAAAAAAGTCTCAAATACTGGGTATATAAGCCTGGGCTAGAACGAATCTTCCAGATAGACATTCAAGCAATTCTTTAAAAGAATAAAAGCTGCAAATTAAGTTGCAGAGAAGGGTGTCAGTTTGAATGGGGAGTGGTAATTTTGTATATTAATAAAAATCTTGGTGTTTTAAATATCTAAGTATATTTGTGTTATTGTATAGTATTCAATCACTTGCGTATTAATAAAATCCAACCCCAATTCCTGTACCCTTTTTCATCTAATAGATATTTAGCTCCCATAAAGGCAAGGACTGCATTTTACTTAATCCTTGTATTTCCATTACTGCCTAGCACACTGCCACATACAGAGTAAATACCTCAGAAGTGTTTAATTGCTTCATACTAAAATGATACTGTTTGTTAAACTCAATACTAATAGCTTTAGCATCTAAATTAATTATTCTATGGGTTCTTATGTCATTATTATCAACAAGAACAATTATTGAAAATTGTTATTATTTTAGATTACGAGTATGTACTAGGTGCTAAAGATAGGACACAAACTTGAGGTGCCAAAGTCTTTAAAAGAATATTGTCTGGGGGCAGCTAGATGGCGCAGTGGTAAAGCACCGGCCCTGGATTCAGGAGTACCTGAGTTCAAATTCGGCCTCAGACACTTGACACTTACTAGCTGTGTGACCCTGGGCAAGTCACTTAACCCTCATTGCCCTGCAAAAAAAAAAAAAAAGAATATTGTCTGGCATTGAAGGGTAATACAATTACCCAAAGTTTAATGCCAGCTTTATAATATCTCTAATCTTTAGCCCCCCTCTGCAAAGAAATCTGTTTTATAAACATCATGGAAATTTAAGGAGATTTTTCTCTCATATTTAAGTGTCTAGTTGATGGTAAATGGTGTTAGTTTCACTCAATTTAATGTTATTCAACACTTATTTGTCAAGTACCTGCTATGTGCAAAATCCTCTGCTAGTCATTCAAAGGCAAAAACAAAATGGTCCCTGGCCTCAATGACCTTATATTCTACTACAGTGTTATAATTATTCTTTAAAAAGCCCACAAACCTGGATTTCCCTTTCCCCCCTAACCTGGAAGCATAGAGGATATTTGTGAGCATAGGCCCCAATTTGATTGACACAGAAGATTTAGACTTATCTTTTTTTCTAATCCAAGCCAACTCATACCTCCTTAGGCAATCTATTGGCCCTTTGGTGCCAGGGGTTGACAATATTAAGACTGGATTTAGTGAAGATACCCAGCCAGTTCAGCACACTACAGTTCCTAACTCCTGAGTTCAAAAGATCTATCCACCACAGTTTCCCCAGTAGGGATTATAAGCATGTACCACCACTTCTAGCTACATTGATTCAATATATGGAAAAAGAAAATGAATGCTGTTGAAGTTTGTATTCAACATATCATTCTCAAGAGGCCACCATGAGTAGTGGGCAAAGAATTGGCCTAAGAGTCAGGAAGACGTGGATTTGAGTTCTGCCTCTCGAATATACCATCTGTGCCAATCTGAGCAACTCACTCAAGCCCTCAGTGCTTCCCAGGCAGCTCTCCAAGACGAGAAATCGCTGATCAAGTTTCAGAATGGTTTGGTTGAGGGAGTTTCCTCATCAGCTGATTCCTATTTCAATAAAATCACATCTCATATCTTCTCCATTTCAGCAAGTGTGCTCTCATTTTAGATCACATGGTCAGCATATTGGAATTAGGGACTTCCAAGTAGCAACCTTCCAGCATCACTTACTATTGTTTGTGCCCTGTTTTTACAATCCATTCCATCCAGCCAACTGCACTCTGTTCAACTCAACCCTCTTTCAGACTCTGCTACATTGTACTAAATTCAGTAGGAGAGTACCTAGAACAGATAGGATCCTGGAGGTTTCTAAATGAAATAGCCTGCTGAGAAATCCTATTATGCAGCTCATCTTACTGCGCCATGATGGTAATGACCCCTGTTTCCCTGACCCCCAAACAGCACTCATCTCTCTGGGATCTGAAATGCCCCTTGATGAAGATCATGCTATTTCTGTGTCTTTCACTCACCAGCTAACTGCTGATTAAAGGTAGTATTAATAGCTCCCTAAGTGCCCCCTGAACTTGGCTGTCAGCATGGTAGAACTCTGGTCTAACAACACCCATGGCATCTGCAGCTTTTATTTTAGGATTAGAGGGAGGTAGGGGTACATGGGTGGAGGAGGGAAGGGCAGCCAGCAGTTGAAGACCAGGATACACAAAGCTCGATAATAAGAGCCTCTTCTTTAAGAGGAATTGAGTTAAGCACATTTTCTCCACTTTCAGAAACTGAAAAATTTCTAGAAATGATTCCCTTAGGCTTATAAAGTGTCTTATCTTAGCTGCTCAGTTGATGAAGGCTTCAATACAGTTGTCAAGTTCAAAGGGTCTCTTGGGTTTCATGAGGGGAACAATTTGCATGTTGGTGAAAAATTACCTGAGATCTCCCCAAGTGGGAGATGGGTGAGAATTGGCATTTGTGGGAATGAGGGAGAAATGCAGAGGTCAAAGAAGGCAGAAGCCACAAGCCTGGGCTTAGCATAAATGTGAGTTGGACTCTGGAGAGAGGGGCTTGCCAGTGGGTTTTCCACTTATACCTCATTGGTCTTAATAAAAAAAATGAATGGGTCAGAAAAGGCTGAAGGTGGCTCACTAATTATCTTCTTTGCTCAGATCTAAGATCTTTCAATAGCAAATTAATTGCTCTGATTCTAAGTTGGAAAAAGAATTAAATTGGCCTATAGACAACTGAAAAGCTCAGTGTATCAGGAATTAAGTGGCTTGAGTTTCCGGTCCTGACATGACCTTGGAAAAGTAATTTAACTTCTTTGGTTCTCATTTTTATATGCATAAAAATGGGGATGATATAGGATGCTCTTCCTCAAATTTTTTGTATTTAAAGTTCTTTCCATTCACTTGGTGAAAATTTGCATTAATTCATTCACTAATTCTTGTTTGTTTTCTTTGACCCTTCTTTTCTCCATAAAAAATAAAATTATCTATGCACATCATGTTACTCCCTAACACAAGAATCTAAAGTGGTTCCCCATGGTCTTTTACATGAAGTCCAAATTCTTCTTCCCTGTTTTCATGATCCTCCAGAATCCAGTCTTCCCCCTGTAGTCCTACATAGTACTCTATTCCATTACTTCCCAATGCAAATAGTCGTGCTACAGGTATGACAGTCCCCTCACAATATTTCCAACATGCCACCATTTATTCTAGCCTCTGAGCTTTTGATTATGGTGTTTTCCTAACCCAAAACACACTTCCCTGCTTCTTTCTCTCTATCCAAATGTTTACTCATTCTTCATGGTTCAGCCCAAGTCCCACCAGCTTCATGAAGACCTCTCTAAATTCTTGAGGCCACATTGGTCTCTCTCTTTTCTAAACTTCTGTCCTGTGTGTAATCAGCCCCTGGTGATATAGTTTTTACTTGTTCTATAATTGTGTGATATGTGCTCATTGTTTTCCCACCTACTACGGTTCTCAGCATCAGGAACAATGTTTATGCCACAGCGTTGGCAAAAGGACCTCCTATTCTTATGGTGCCAAGTATGGTACTTCAGATCCTGATAAATACATATTACCCTTTCTCTGGAATCAACTTCATTCATTTTTCTGACTTAGTTTATGATAACAATGTTCTTGATGATAATCTACCATTTAGGGAGTCTCTTTTGGTTGAAACAGATTCACTGTGTTATGGAGTATCACTCCCCATAATGATGAATAATGATTGATGTGCCGTAGAGTTTTGCAAAAAATAGTAGTCATAAAATCTAAGAGTTGGAAGAGACCTTAGAGAGCATCTAAAGACTATGAAATCAAGACAAAAATTGGGTAAACCCTTAAGTCTGGCACTATGTGTTCATTTAGTTGATTAGAGTCTGAGAATCACAAAATTTTAGAATTTCAAAGACCTTAGAGAACATCCAGCCCAAATATTGTCTAGACAGATAGATAAGGTTTTCAGTAGCAATATAAAAAAGAAAAAACACTAGCAGATCAGTCCAAAATGATGAGGACTGGTAGGGCAGGAATGAGGGAGAAACATTCTAGCTGAACTCACTTTCAAGTGCCTTGAATTCACACCATTGCCATTGCCTTCTAATATTAGGCTAAGCTAAAGAAAATGAACTGGTTTCAAATGGACTTCAAGGTCAATGTGAGTTAATGTTCTGATCTGGCAACCTAACATTTCCTTAGCCGCATTGATAGAAATGTAGTGTAGTAGTCCCACTGATCAGACCACATCTGGGATATTGTGTTCAGTTCTGTTTTAGGAAGCATGTTGACAGGCTGTACCATATCCAGATGAGGGTAACCAGAATGCTTAGCAGACTTGAAACTATATTGTATGCAACAGTATTGAAGGAATAATGAGATACTTAGACTGGAGAAGAAAAGACTTAAGGCAACTAGGTAGTACATTGGATAGAACACTACACTTGGAAGTGGAAAGTTGTCTTTGTTCATTCGTGAAATGGAAAGTTGTCTTTGTTCATTCATGTCCAACTCCTTTTAGCCCTACTTGGGGTTTTCTTGGCAAAGATGCTGGAGTGGTTTGCCATTTCCTTCTCCAGCTCATTTTATAGATGAGGAAACTGAGGTAAACAGGGTTAAGTGATTTGCCCAGGGTCACACAGATAGTAAATATCTGAGGCCAGATTAGAACTCAGGATGATTAGTCTTCCTGACTCCAGGTCTGGCATTCTATCCACTGCATCATACACCTGAGTTCAAAACCTGCCTCGGGTACTTACTATCTGTGTGACCCTGGACAAATCACTTAATCTCTCTTGTCCTTATCTGTAAACTGGAAATTATAATGGCACTTCCCTCACAGGGCTAATGTGAGAATCAATTCAGATGGCATATGTAAAATTCTTTTCAACCTTTGAAACACTACATCATTCTGGGAGGAAGTTGTCTTCAAGTATTTTAAGGAATATTTTGTAAAAGAAGGTTCAAGGGGCAGCTAGGTGGCTCAGTGGATTAGAGCACCGGCTCTGGAGTCAGGAGTACCTGAGTTCAAATCTGGCCTCAGACACTTAACACTTACTAGCTGTGTGACCCTGGGCAAGTCACTTAACCCCAATTGCCTCACTATAAATAAATATATATATATAAAAAAAAAAATAAAAGAAGGTTCAAGACAAAACCAGGAAGAATAGATGGAACTCACAGAAAAGCATATTTGAGGTCAATGTAAAGGTAGGGAGGAGTGACACTTCTTTACAATAAAAGTTAAGAGTGGAATGAGCTAACTTGGGAAATAACAAGTCACACTTCACTGAGGGTTTTTAAACAGTGGCTTGGTGTGGGGATGGTGAAGATGGCATTCCTATTTGGGCATGGGTTGAGACCATTAAGCTCCCTTCTAAGTAAGTGGTTCTAGAATATAACCTTCTGAGGCCTCAAGGACCCCCACCCCCAGCTGGGCTGCAATCCAAGCTACTGCTGGGTATCCCATAAGTAAAGTGGATTGTTTATACTTACAAGCACAGCACAACAGAATACCTCATGCAGTAAATGTAGTGTACAGCACAGCCTGTTGGGCTGCACGGAACTCCGCTCCTGCCAACAAAGCTACTATATTTTGTTCAGCAGGTCTGCATCTATGACCTGTAGGTCAAATTTTCTGATAGGACCACTAGTCTGAAAGCCTGTCAAAATCCTAGATTTGACTGTCCACCACCACAACCAGCACCACCAAATATTGCAGGACTAGATGGAATTTCCATACTAATTAAAAGCCTTCTATTCCCTTAAGAACATCATTAGGATGGGTCTAATTCGGAGGAATGAGGATAGAAACAACAACAACAAAAATAACCCCAAAACAAACCAACCCCCAAACCAGTAGACTCAGAGTGCCAGCTCTAAGCCTCAGTTTCCTCATCTAGAAAACGAGGATTGGTACAATGAAAAGCACTTTGTAAGCCACAAAATGCTATACAAACATGAATTATTATAGTAATAACAAAGCTTTGGTGCAGCTTCTTCCACTGAAGTAAGGGAAAGACTGTTGTTGGACACTGAACTCCAGAAGAGTTATGTGACATAACCCAGCCAACGTTGTACTGATTAGACCTTTAGGCTTATTTTAGCCCCATATTTTAGCCTCTGACTCTACTTCCTCTTTCAACCCTCTTCTTTCTCTTCTCCATCTTCTTCCCCTTTGCTACTGACAGCTCTAGGCCAACCTCTAGGCAGTATTTGCTGGCTGGGCAGGCTAATTGGTTTCCAAGTGTCTCTGCAAATACCAAACTACCAAGGACTTTTAAAAAAATAGGAAATGGTTTATCTGTCAAAAAGAGAAAGTAAAAAAATATGCATATATACATACACAAGTGTATGTATATATGTTTTGCATCTCATAATGAAAGTCTGTCCTTTTCATTAAAAAAAAATCTCCAATGAAAATGATTTTATTTCTCCCCTAGATCTCAGGGGAAAACTCAGAAGTAGAGGTACCCAGATGCAAACACGCAGAAAGGGAAGACACACAGTTCTGTATCACTATATTTCAAAATGGATAATCTAACTTTGTCTATAATGTCCCTTATTTCCAAAACCAACATGGTCTCTAGAAGACACATTGAACAGTTCCACAAAGTCTTGAACAGAACAAACTAATCAAAGCTAACATCTAATTGATAGCAGAAGCCCAGTTTCTTAGGGCAGTCATGATGCAGAGTAGAAGGAAAATGGGATTTGGAATCAGAAGCCCAGACCAAGGTCCTCTTTATTAGCTTTCTAATCTTGGGCAAATCAACTCAACTCTAGGTGGGGCCCATTGTCCTCATGTATAAAAGGGAGGGATAGAAATAGATAATGTCTAATGTTCATTCCAACACTAACATCCCATGATCTTGTTCAAAATAGCTTAGGATGTCAATGGGTCAAAACCTGGAAGGGTCCTTAAGATCTCATAACCCAAGGTCACATAAGTAACACATTCCTCTGGCACCTTCCCAGGTAGCCTAGGTAAATCTTTAAGTGGCTAACATCATAGAAGTAGAGTTTCTCAGGGTAGTGTCTTCATTTCACTCAAATGTCCTCCAACCCTCTGCCAACAAAGAATGCAAGACACTGAACAAACCTCCGGTCAGAGGCCTGGTTGTCCTCTAAGCAAGCCCAAATGTGAAACAGAAGGAAAGGATAGCCTCCACTACCTCTACTCTAGCCCTTTAGCCATCCTCCACTAAGCTGGAAATTTAGCTCTGATGGTAAGATTAACATAAACTGTGAAGCCTAAAAAAAAAGCAGGCAACCAGAATGATGACAAGAGGGGTCCTACATGGTGTCTTCCTTATGTCTTACATCCTGTCCCTCCCTTTTCACAGGATCACAGGATCATAGATTTGAAGCTGAAGGGGACCTTGGAGGGTATATAGAGAAACACCTTCATTTTAGAGATGACAAAACTGCAGATCAGAAAATGATCCAAAGTCATACAGCTAGTAGATGTCAGAGGCTGGATTTGAACTCAGGTCTTGCCTACTCAATGTCCAGCATTCTATATATTCTGTTACATTGCCTTCTCATTGGCATACATATTAAAATTGAGGCTGAGTGCATGAGAAGCCTAGTTTATGGAACAATAAATTAACAGCATAAATTCAAACCTAGATGGATCTCAAAACCCAACTACTCCACCCCAGCCCCTCATTTTGCAGATGTGAGAAATTGAGACCCCCCCCCCCAAATTAGGTGACTTGTCCAAATCCACACAGGTAGTAAATAGCAGGATTTGAATCCAATTCCCCTGACTCCAAACCCAGTTCTCTTTCCATTGCACAATACTGAGTCATTTAGCACCACCTCTACTTAGTCATGGAATAGTTGTGTGGAATTGGGGTAGGGCAGATGGTATTATAACTACCTTTATATATTTGTAAGTCACTCAAGATTTTGTTATGCATTTGTTATGAGAAATCATAGAGAGAGGGTGTGCCATCTTCATCACCGCTAGCAACCATTGCTGACCAACTGCCGTAAACAGAGAAATAGGAACAGAGCTTGAGGAATTGACAGCCCACCTACCCCCACCTCCACACACCATCAGTCCTGCTTTATTCCAGTCTCAGAGCCATCATCTAAGGAAGTCACTCTTGAGGAGAAGGGGTCAGCCAACCTGACCAGCTGCCCCTCACAGAGTACACAAGTCAGCCTAGGTCAAGCACCAGAGTACCACCACCACTTCCTTGACCACCATTCTCCCCTTTGGCCCTGATGGGGACAACTCTGACCTGAAGAGCCTTGGGAATAAGAATTCTCTCAGTCTCATGCCCTCAGACATCATCATGGGAAGCTACCCCTGGAGAGATATTAGGTGCTTTAGGTACAGCTACTGAAGACCCAGAAAAGAAAATTCTTCCCACCAAAGTCCTTGGCACCATCAAATGATTCAACATCAGTACCGAAGTGAATCAGTGGCCATGATATGGAAGAGGCATCGCCATCTGCTTTGCTGCCTCCCCCTAAGGACTGAGGGACCTTTCCATCAGACTTGCAACTGAAACCTTTGGTTTGTGTTATCCAGCCCCCCCACCCCATTAGAATGTGTGCTCCTTGAGAGCAGAGACTGTCTTGCTTTTCCATTTGTATCCCCAGCTTTTAGCGTAGTGCTTTGTACATAGTAAACATTCAATAAGTGCACCATTTATTCATTTATGTGCCAACCATTTACTTACGTGCCAGCCATTTATTAGCCAACTGTGCTAAGCACTATGGACAAAGGGAAAGGCAAAAACAAGATGAAAAAGAGCAATATCTGCCCTTTCCTTACTTTATTGAGATATTTCTTGGAAAAAATATGGCGATCTATAGTATGTAGAACTAGGCCTTAGAAAAACAGTGGGTCAATATGGCTGACTGAGAGTAGCCATGTTTGGTGGAGGAGTTGGATTCTGCCCCCAACCTTATTTGACACTGCACATTTCAGCATCAAGACATCTCACCAAATAGCCAAACTCAGATTAATTCAGGGACCAATCTTGGTTCCATAAAAGAGATGATGAAACACATTCTCTCCTCTTGCTAAGGAGGTGGGTGACTATGTGAGCAGAATGTCACATATATCATCACACGTGGTTGGTTTGTTGTTTGCTTTCAGAAACCATTTTTCTTTGTTATAAAAGGGCTCAGTGGGGACAGTATATTGGGAAATAACTGATGTCTAAAAGACAAAAGACATCCAGAAAGCTTAAAAAAGAGAGAAGTGCAATGGAAGAATTGAGTTGCTGGGTCTTTGAAGTGGCAAATCAGGAAGGTTTCTGGTTTTTCACTGCATCTCACTTCTTTCTGCCTCCAACAATTTTTGCCACAAATTGTAAAAGAAAGATAATTTGAGCTGCAGTCAAAATAGCCCAGAAAATGAATGTATCAACTCATAGATGAAGGGGAGGGGGTGTTGGTTTCAGCAACAAGATTTACATATTTGTACACATAAGCCCTCTGAGAATTTTGTCAGGAGGTAACAAGCCAGCAGCTCGGACAGCAGAACCCAAAAGAGAGAAAAGTTCCAATTAGCCGAAAGAAATGGAGCCCTGTTCCCAGAATCCCAATTAAATCAGAACCAATCAATGCTTGATCTGGTTCCTGCCGTTTTGCTCAGGAAATAATGAGAAAAATGAAAGGCCTAGCCAGCCAGTGCTGTACTGTGTAAGTCTTTGAAGCTGGGAAAATCACAAACATTGCTTTTAAAAGTCTGTGTGGCAGCTGCTGCACCTGCTCTGGTCCTTTAAGAGATCAGCCTGGCTGTGCTGGGTATTTCAAACCCAGCTCCAACCTCTGCATTGACATACCACAAAGGAAGGCTTGAATCTGTCCCACCCCAAAACCCCAGGAGAACAAAGGGAAGCGTTATGATACCAAATTGGGCCAGTTAAAAAAGTCTGCATTGATTGGTGATTTGACTTGGAGCATCTCCATCACCAATACCACCCAGCTATCCCAGCCTGGACATACATACTCTATTCTGAGCTCACGTATCATTCATATCCATAACCAGGAAATTCAATAGAAACACAAAAGCCACACTCAATTTTCTCTTAGACTCAGGATACATACGCTGCCCCAGCCCAGGCAATTAGTGGCATCCATAGAATAACTAAACTGACACCCATTATTATTCCAGGGTTGGAAGCTTCTCCTCAGTGTTTCTACAAAATAAACAAGGAAGGAAACACAAGAGCTGGCCTGTGGACTTCAGCTGTGCTGACAACACGGGGTGGGGGAGGAAGAAAGGGACTAGGGAATCATTGCTCCAATAGGGCGGAAAGTCAACAAAAGTAACTTAGGTACACATTCTGCAGTTGCAATTAAATCCTCAGCAACAATAAACAGGGTGAAAATATAAGGGATTTTTTTCTGGGGGGGGGGAGCAGAGAAAGGGATTCAGGTGATAGTGTATGAATCTCACATTGAGCATCTTACCCCTGAGTAAACCAAAAGACTTGTGTGCCAGAAATATATGGGTTTTTAACCTAGCTTCCTCCTCAGTTCTACCCCCTCCAAACATCCCCACCTCACCCAGTGCTATTTCCTAGCACTTCCTTGTCATGGCTTTCCAGAAAGGTGTCAATAAGGAGAATCCATGGAATCTCCATCAATACATCTACTAATTTAGCCACAGGACAAACTGAATTAGTCCATTTTTTTTTTATTTGTAGCAATGTGTCAATAGAGTAGTGAGGGAAGCCGACAAGGGAAAAATGTCTTACTTAAACCCATGCACCAAAGTTGGCTTTTTGGTACTTAGAAGTCAACTGATCATCCTGTACACCTTTCAGGAACAGAATTTGAGACAATGCCTAGTGCTTCCCCCTTTTGTCTAAGTTATTTTTGGGGGGGTCTAAATTCTGGGGAAAAAAACCAAACTTTCTTTTAATAATCTGGCCCCAGGACCTGGCATAGAAATTTTTTTTTGGTAAGGCAATTGGGGTTAAGTGACTTGCCCAGAGTCACACAGCTGGTTAAGTGTTAAGTGTCTGAGGCCAGATTTGAACTCAGGTACTCCTGACTCCAGGGCCAGTGCTCTATCCACTGCGCCACCTAGCTGTCCCAGCATAGAACCTTTGAAAAAGAGGATCAACCATTGTGACTTTGAGTTAATGAGCCAAGGGCTTTTGGTACTTGTTTAGGGCACCCACTGCTATTAGAATCTGGTGGGATTGTGCTAAAACTCCTTTCAGAGACAGCTTCCATGAACAACCTCATCATACATACAGCAAAAGGTCATATATAATTGGTAACAGATGGACAACCCAAATACTACCCAGAAATCCAGAACTTCTATCAGGTTGGAGAGATTCTTTACCTGCAGTCCATGAATTTGTTTTCTTAAAATTTAGATTAAAATATTTTTTTCTGAGCAGAAGTCAATAGGTTTCACCAGACCATCAAGGCAACTCATGACATACAAAAAAGTTTAAGAACCTCAGCTCTATATAGAATTTGTAGATGGACATAGACAAGGATCATACAGGATGAGAAAATGTTGGATTGGCTGTGATCTTTTCTGGTGGAGGAAGTGGCCACATCAATGAGACCACAGATTTATCAAGTTATAGGAGAAGCATTCTTCCATGACACTAGAAGTCTACTTCTAGCATCTACTCTAGGTTCTCCTAGACCAACCAGAGACTATAACATAAGACAGTTTGGAGGAGAAAGTGGTATGAATATGTCTGACTGGAGGTACGTCTCCGAAGGTCTCATGGAACACTAAAACCCATTATAAAGGGTGCATATAATAATCCTTTTTTTTTTAAAAAAAAAACAGCCCTAGGTTTCATCAGTGTAGGAAGATACTCATGAAGAAATTTTTCTACAGATGCAGATCAACACCACCTCTGCAAATTTTAATCTTAGAGAATTCCCTGGGGTTCTGACAAGTGAAGTGACTTGCCCATATCACCCATCTGGTTCATGTTAGAGCCAAAGCTTGAAGTCATGTCTTCCCCACTCTGAATCCACTCTCTATCCCCTATATTACCCTACCTCTTAAGAAATAGCATAAAATACTGTACATATATTGTACATAAAATTATACATCTTTGGGATTAGCTCTTGCAGCTTTTGTTTTACATTAGCATGTATAAACAAGAGTTGATTATAAAACAATTCCTAATGATAGGGATTGGTTGGGAAAGGGGGAAGGATTGTCAGAAGCTTTGCTTGGCTTCCCATTTACTTTGCTTCTGTTCCTGTTTTGGGAGGTAGGTAAGCAATGAGAAGTCATCACTGCCCTTACCTGGGAAAGAAACAAAATCCCCAAGTCACCTAGAGAGCTCTAAATCAGACTCACCCTTGCAGACTACATTGTTTTCAGGTTCATAGCCAGCTTTGCAGGTGCAACGCCCAATTGGTACCATCCACTCTCCATCCCCGTTGCAATACAGTTTAATAGGGACATCCACCTCCTCGGCATTGGGGATGCATGTTCCCCGGGCAATCACCAGAGATGTGCTTTCAGCCCCAGTCATGGTCTCTGGGAAAATAGCAAAATTCTGCACAATGCTGGGGCACTTCTTGAAAAAGACTCTTACAGAAAGGAGAGACATACAGGCCCCATAATCTTGAAAAGCGAGGTAAAAACCATTTCGAGTGAGGGGCCCAAAACTTCTCACTTCTGTGTTGACCTTCATCAACCTTCCCCCAAAGTCTACCTGGGAGAAGCTCTCATCAGCAGCAATAGTGTCCACTTTGAGGTAGGGAGCCTCTGTCCAGAAGGCGGACTTCTTGGTGGCAATTACTGAGTCTGTCTCATAGTAGTAGAGGTTGAAGGTCTCTTTGCAAGAACCGGGCACATTTGGGAGGCTGCTGCAGTCCCTCACTGTAAAACGCATCTCTGTGTAGATTCGATGGGCTCCTCGACGATTGATGAAAGTGGTGAGCAGCCAGTTGTTCTGGTTGGGCTCAAACACATTGCACACCTGGTAGGTACGGATAGTGTTCAGGTTTTCATCATAGCCACTGACCTCTTCCCACTGCACAGAGTGGACGCCAAGAGAGAGAGAGACAGAGAGACAGAGAGAGAAAAAGGGGAAAAACGAAAGTGAGAGACCATGAGAGAGAAAAAGACCATAGAATCCTAAGCCTAGAGAGGACCTTGAGAAAGATGTCGGAGGAACGAGGGACCACAAATTTAAAGTTGGAAAAGACCTCAGAAGTCATTCAGTCCAACTGCCTCATTTTATATTTTAGAACAAATAGACCCAGGAAGGTTTGCTAGCCCCAGGACCAGACACTGATGGACAATATCAGGATTCAAACTCAGGTACTCTCATTCCAAATCCAATTCTCCTAATGTGCCACAATGACTCCCCAATGCTGGGATCATGGAATGTTGCGTGGTATAATGAAGCATTTCTGTCCTTTCCCTCTATAGGACTGTAAGCTTAGCAAAGACTAGGTCTTAAACTTTGTACCTCTCCTAGAATTTTACAGAGTACTTATTAAAAACTGCTTTTTGAATGAATTAATGAATGAACAATATAACCAACAGCAAATGAATGGATCTTTTATCTTGCTGTGAAACCTAAAGTTCTTTGAAAAAGATTTTCCTTTTCTCAAAGATCATCTACATAGTTATTCCTAAGAGATGTTACCACAGTAGCTTTCCAATAGTCATGGTGAACCACCCTATGACACTTTCTATCCAGTGTTTCCCAACCCAACCTACACCACAGAACATTAAATAGCTACATTCTTTGTTATGGACTCCTCCAACCTTTGGAGTCTCTTGATGTTTCAGGGTACAAGGACCTGGAATTGGGGACAGGGAGTGATATGAGAGTAGGAGGAGGAATACCTAAGGGAAAGGAATGACTCAAACATTTAAACATATTTTATATTTATACTTTTATGATTTTGAAAATGTTTTATATTTATAAGTATTTTAAACATTTATCTTACTTTTCAAAAAAGAAGTCAAGGCCTGTGGTCATGAAAACATTGCAGTCCAGTAAACATTGGCTGCAGATCATGCTCTTTGTCTCTTGGAAGAACCATGCTTAAATCATCTCAGACAGATGAAAACCTACCTTCGTTTTAAAGGTCTCTAGGGGAGCTGATTCCACAATATCTCTCTGTTATCCATTCCAAAATACAACTCATCTTGCAGTTGGAATGGTCTTCCTGAGAGCTAACATACATACATCCCTCATTCGGCAGCAGCTTTAGCCTGTCTTCATTTTCTCTTTTCCATAGAGAGAACAAGGCGTTATTCCAGCCCCCTCTATCCATTGCTTCTTGACACTGCTGTTTGCTTTCTCAGCACATCAGCCCCAGACCCACATAACCACAGCTGGATCTCATCATCTCAGTCAGGTGACTGCTAAGAGTTTTCACATGGGACTCCACTCTCTGTCCACCATCTTACCTATTGTGGTGAAACCACTTTTTAATGTCTGTCAAAAGAATTGGATAAATTCCTTTTAGATGGGTTTTTTAAGTGAAGTTCTGGTTCAATTAGAGTTTGTGCCTCCATAACTCTTTTCAGATGGTAGACTGTACAAGTTGTAGGGGGACTGCCATCTTTCTCATAGAAATGATTAATGAACAACCTTAAATGCTACCAAGTATGCACATTTCAAGCGAATAGCTAATAGAAAGTGAATAAGAAAAAAAAAGATCCAGTAACTGATTGTAGTCCAAGGCTTCTTGTCCACAAATGCAGAGTCTAATGGGTGGTGATCTCTCCCTTTAAAGTGGCCTAATTAAGAGGCTGGGTGTGCAGGAACAGGCCTGTGGTCCCTGTTACCCAGAATGCTGAGCCTGGTAAAGTCTTTGTACAGATAGTTCTGAACTGCAGTGGGCTAGACTGGAGAGCCCCGTGTGTATGTTCTGAACCTGGCACTAATGTGGTAACTGCAGGGATGTAATGAGGCCGGCTCTAGCTGGTATCAAGAACCTGATTTTAAAATTTTTAGTGTGAGCATTTATACCTCTAGAATAAGCAGTCACTATAAATCAGAGCCTGATTTATTGTTTTGCTGATTGTCTAGACTTAAGAAAGTGTTAATAATGCAGATTATATTTAAAAGTGTGTGTGCACATACATTTTTTTCTGGTTGTTAAACATATCCCAGTCTAGCCCTGTAGTGCCCTGTAAACATTGTTTGAGCTCAGCGGGAATGCAGTAGTAGAATCAGGGGATAAAATCATCACCAGACTGGAGGTCTGGGGACTGTAGGATAATAATATATTACTGGCATTTATATATAGCACTTTTAGGTTTGCAAAGTACTTTGCATCTGTTATCTTATTTGAGTCTCATAACACTCCTAATTGTCTGAGGAGGGGCAAACCAACCCAGGTGGAAGATGGAGAAGTTAAGGCTCCTATGCTGATCAGCAGTAAGATCAGGTGCACTTCCAACCTGTGTGAGATATGGAGATTGCCTTTTTGTCTGTTTGTTTAATACACGAATAAAAATAAAGTGATGTAGTAAGGAAAAGAAGTTAGCAAAAGGAATGATTACATAGGATAAGCAACTCGGAAGGTGTGATACTGTCAGAGACTCAAATGCCTTTCTTCCCCCATGACTACTCCTTTCTCATTCTAGCTGGCCAAAGGAAAGATTAATAGCAAAATCACAACCGGGAAGGAAATTATGGGGAATTTAATTTCAACTAGATGGTACAGTGGATAGAACATGAGACCAGAAGTCAGAAAAGGCGTATGTTTAAATAGGGCCGCAGACACTTACTAGCTGTGTGACTTTGGGCAAATCATTTAACCTCTGCCTCAATGTCATCATCTGTAAAAGGGGGATGTTAATAACACCCACCACCCAAGGTGGTTGTGAGACTAGAATGAGTTAATATTTATTAGATGTTTGGCAAACCTTAAAGTGCTCTATAAATGCTAGCTATTATTAAGAACTAGAAAGTAACAGTCAAGCCCAAGGGGCTATCAACCATGAAGTTAAGGAGATAAAAGGAGTTAAATTTTTTTTTTCTCTTTAAAATTGCTGAGGTAAAAAGGGGAAAGATTTAAAATTTCATTAAAATTAATAACAGTTAAAACATAGTTTGAGAGGTACTAACCTTTACTCATTTATTTCCTCAAACACTGCTATAACTATACATTATTTTTAAATGTAGTATGCTTTGTTGTTTAGATTTAGCTGTTTTAATAAAGATTTATTTATCATGTAAAACAATTATAACTGAGTGGGGAAATGTATTATTTCTTTTTTAGTTAACCATGCTTATTGAGAGTCTGATTTTTAATTGTGAGACAGTAATCAAGGCACTTCTGTTTACCTCATTACAGGCTAGCCTAATTGTAGCCAAGATACCAAGAAATAAATAAACACAAACTGAGTGCTGGCCTTACAACCTTCTAAAGAAATAGTCAGCATTACTTCTGCCACCTCCCCTACTCTCCCACACCCAATGGACCAGTTCTTCATCTTCACCAGGACCTTCTGTTGCTAAACATTTCCCACTCCCTCCAGTAATCATTTCTTTCCTATCTAGATTAGACTCCCTAGCTAGCCTATGGTTCATGGTCAAACACTTTATTGCTGCTTTCACCACCATCCTAGATTGCCATATCAATGTGGTCATCTGCCATACTCATTGTGCCCATCCCCAAATCTGGGTTTTCCAGATAACAATTTTTGCTCCTCTTCCCAGATCATGGAAGATGATATGCATACTGATGTGACCCACTATACATTTCTATCATGCAATTCAACTGGGCCCTTGCCACTTTCTTGAATTTATTGCTGATTCCTTAGCGATGTAGACACCAGTTTATATTCATATTTAGAATCCATGTTATCTTCTTGTTAAATGTGTTATGTTCTAGTAAGCTTGATTTTATAACCCGAAAGCAAATCTATCAGAGAGCAAAAGTATTTGATCCTGTATGTAATGGTTGCTAAGGGAACATTGCATATAAATTAGGAAGAGCAAAAGTTCTAGCTTTAGAAACAAAGAGCTAAGGATAAGAGAAGGGAAAATCATTCCCTTCTGACTGGGAAAAGACAATCAAAGGGTTTCATAGTAACAGACATTGGGATATACTAAGTGACTTCTTTCATTACTCTCTCCCTCCTCTCTCATATGCAGACACACACGTATATAGACATATACATAAATATGTACATGTACACATATACACATAATTTATGCAAGTATAAATGTGTATGAGCATGTGAATATATGAATATTTGTGTATATTGATATATTTCTACATATGAATGTACAGATAAATAAATATGTAAGTATAGGTGTATATAAACCTATGCAAACATCTATAAGTACATATTTGTGTATATGTATTCTTGGTTCAGGGAAGAAAAGGTTTCAGAAACTTTTAAAATGCAGAGAACCAATCAAGAATTTTAGGAGGCAAAGACATCCAAAAAAGAGAAAAAGACCTATTTGTACAAAAATATTTATAGCAGATCTTTTTGTGGTGGCTAAAAATTGGAAATCAAAGAGATGCCCATCAATTGAATGGCTAAATAACCTGTGCTATATGATTGTAATACAATATTATTGTGCTATAAGAAATGACAAGTAGAATAACTTCAGAAAAACCTGGAAAGACTTACATGAACTGATGTATAGTGAAGTAAGCATAACTAGGAGAATGTTGTGCACAGTATCAGCAATATTGTTTGATGTTTGACTTAGCTATTTTCCACAATATAATGATCTGAGACAATCCCAAAGGACTAATGATAAAACATACTATCTGCCTCCAGGAAAAAACAAAACTGATATTGATTGAACAGAGACTGAAGCATGCTTTTTTTCATTTTCTTTCTTTTTAAAATTTTATTTGAGTCTTTTTATACAAAATGACTGACATGGAAATGTTTTACATAATTATACATGTATAACCTATGCCGGATTGTTTACCACTCAGGGAAGGGGGAAGGGAGGGCAGGAAGAAGGGAGGGATAGAATTTGAAACTCAAACACTTTAAATATGACTTTAAATAACATTTTAGTAAAAGGGGGAAAAAAGAATGTTGGGAAGGCCACTTAATCCCTCCTCTCCTGTTTGTTTGGAAATAGTCAAGGTTTAACTCAAGAGAATAACAAAAGCTATAGGAAAACCACCAACCAATAAGGAAAGCTGCTCCCAAGGTCATATGACACTGGACTCAGCAAAGATATTCAAAGCAATGGATATACCCAGGGAACGTTTTTACTCTAAATTAAGGCATGACATTCAAATAGTTCTTCAACATAAAGCTGCCAAAAAGATACTTCCTCTTGCCCTTGAGAAGACATGAGCAATCAGATACCATTCAGCACATCAAGGAAGAGCTTGTTCCAATGTTACGTGATGCCCTGGAACCATCCATCTTCTGGTTCATCTAGCTTATGAGCTGTGGCTGTTTATTCTTTGTCTGATTCTTGTTCTTCTTATTAATTTATTTTTTGTTTTTATATTTTTCTTGATGGCCTACTGAGCAATAATAGTTTCAAAGTTCTGTTCTTTGTGTTCTATGGGTAAACCAAAGGCTAAGGTCTCATCCAGTAATTTAGATGAACATACTGTTCTTGATATTCTCTTCACTAATCTTACCAAAGTAGATAGTCAAGGATTTGCACATTTATAGAGTTAATCAAATACCATGTTTATGCTAACTCTGTGTGTGTGAGAACAAGAGAGAGAGACAGAGACACAGAGAGAGAGGAAGAGGAGGAATAGAAGGAGGGAGGGAAGGAGGGAGGGGGAGAGGGAGAAAGAGAGGGGAGAGGGGCAGGGAGGGGAAGGGAGAAAGAGATGTAGGGGGGCCGAGGGGGAGAGCAACCAAATATTGGAACACTTGATATAGAAGAAGCTGGTGTGGATGATGCTTCTTAAGGAGAAGCACACTTGCTGCCCTGCACTGATCCCCGTGACTCAGTAGGCATCCATAGCATTTGATTTGTCACAGAAGCCTCTGTAAGGCCACATTCCCAATTTGTCCATCCCAGTTCTTCGTCTTGGACCTTTACAACCCCCCCCCCATACAAATATATTTGCAAATAATTTTTATAAAGTGCTTAGCACAGTGCTTGGCACATAACAGGTACTATATAAATGCTTATTCCCCTACCAAAATCATGTTCATATGCACAAGCTAGACTACACTATATCCGTACTCAAAATACTTTAGTGGTTCCCTATTTTTTTTTACATAAAACAAAAATGTCTTGGTCTTACATTCAAGACCCTCCACCATCTTGCTATTACTACCAACAGATAGGTGGTCCAAAGATATTGACATTTTACAGAATAATTTTAAACTAAGATGAAATGAAGGGGAATATTGAAATATTAAAAATTAACACATATATAAATATGTATCTCAATATGAAATATTTAGCCAAATCCCTAATAATAATAATAGAAGAAATAAAAAAAACCTGAGGTTTTATCTGCATCAAGAAAACTGACAAAAAGTGGAGGAAAATAGAAATAGTCAATATAGGAGCTTCTGTGTGGAAAGTAGGCATATTTTCACTCTAGATGGAGATATTAATTGTTCTAATCATTCTTTTAAATTTAATCATTCTTTTAAAATTAATATCATAAATGCTAAAGGTAAAGGAATAATAGGAAAAAAGTTAATATCAGTACTAATAATAATAACTGACATTTAGCACTTTAAAGTTTGAAAACTGCTTTCCATATCTCATCACATTTGACCCTCACAACAACCTTGGGAGGCTATTATCCCCTTTAATAAGTGAGTAAACTGTGACTGAGAGAAGTTAAATTGCTTGCCCAGAGTTACACAGCCAATAAGTGTCTGAGGTAGGATTTGAACTTAGGTCTTCCTTACCCCAAGGCTAGCACTTTTCTCGCTGCATTACTTAGCTACCTAGGTATATGAGAAAAAAAAGTTACTAAACTATTCATACCCTTTGACCATTTCTGGGTTGCCAAGGAAACCAAAGACAGAACAAAAGGCTCCATATATAGGAAAATATCCCCAGAAACACTTTTGTGATAGCAAAATCCTGGATACAAGAGTGTGCCTCCATTATTTGGGAAATGGCTGGACAAATTATGATCTGTGTACTGGCATGTTATTATGCCACAAAATGATAACTATGGAAATTTAGAGAAATGATGACTTCAAGAAAATTAAGAGATTACTATGGAAATTAAGGGGAAGACTTACATGAACTGATTCAGAGTGAAGTAAATAAAACCAGGAAAATAATATATGCAATGAAGAGGTGGAATGATCTAAACAAAAAGAAAACTATAAAGGGAGCCAAATCCTAAGTGACAACAATGATCGCTCCTACGGTCACAGAAAATAAAAGCTCATTTGCAAAACATCATAGAGAGCAGGATTATGGAAGACTGTGAACAGCATCATCCCACTAAACAGTGAAAAGCAGTGGAAGGGGGAAACCATTCCACAGAGAGTTTGGAACAAGAGCCAATTGAGACAGATTATACCAAGAGCTCTTATGGATGAAACTGGAAGGAGGACAATAAACAGATACAAAAATGGAACAAATCTGACAGAATTTTGATAGTGATTTATTCTCATTGGCAAAGATAGTGCAACTAACTACTGCATTTGGGCTCTCCTACCACTGGACCCAGTGCAAGAAGCGATAATGGTGCTTCAAAAGATGAAATTGGAAAGAGAAGACAGGACTTGTCAAATAGATTCACAGACTTATAGACTGTTAGAGCCAGAAGGAACCTTAGAATTTATCTAGTCTAACACACTCATTATATAGATAAGGAAAATACATACAGGAGAAATCTGCACTGCAGACGACACAATTTTAAATCCACTCAAAGTAGCAAATGTTACAAATGATGAAAAATATCATGGAAAATATTTTTATAAAGATAAAAAAGTGGCTGAAAAGACATCAGGAGCTACCTATCCATACATTTACTTTCTTATCTGATAAAAAGACCATGAGTATAGTCTATGCACCCTCAATGAAAATATGCTTCATATGAGAGTAGGCAGCCCCCCAGTGGAGAGTCCCCCCCCCAAAGTGGAGAGTTTAAAATCAAAGAAAAGCGAGGCCAGGCAGGCTGAGAAGAAGCCCAGTCATCCCTCGGGCCACACTCTAGCTCAAACAGTGTGTCCTGGAAGCAGCGCCACACTTTAAAAAGGAGTTAAAAGCCAAGAAATAGTAAGCCAGGATGAGTAGGCAGAGAAAGCAGAAGACCATCGAAAACTTCTTTGGGGGTAAGGTAGACCAAAATACAACCTCAGAAGAAGAAGATAATAACAGGGTCAAAGCTCCAACATTCAAAGCTTCCAAGAAAAATATGAACTGGTCTCAGGCCATGGAAGCTCTCAAAAGGGACTTTGAAGAGAAAGTAGGAGAAATAGAAAGAAGATGTAGAGAAAGGGAGGAAAGAATGGAAAGAGAGTAGGCAGGCTAAACTTTTTTATTGTGTACAACAGACCACATCTGTACAGTAGCACAATTAACTTAGAGGGTACAGAGAATGTGATCCTGTTGTTTTTGTAGATTTCTAAGAAAACATTTGATTTATTATAACAAAACATAGCTTTGAAAGCTTTTCTCAATCTATAAAATTATGCAAGACTCTATAACAGGTGCAACTATAGAAAGAAATTCACTCAGTGATTCAGCAAAGTGTCAAATAGGACATTCAGCAGTGCTATAGAAAATTTCTTTAGTAAAGGTCAACCAAAAAGTGCATTCCCTATTGATGGTATCCCCAAATCTTTCTATTCATAGATTGTTTCACTATCATTACCAAGCTCCAAAGTGTTTCAAAATCTTCTTTGCAAATGGGAAAAAAAAGGGATGAGTAACCTATACTTCCATGACTGACACTGAGCCCTGACAATTAGTCTTTCAATATACATTTCTTGGATAGCCACTGAAAATGAACAATTAGCTAGATCCAGAATTGATTAAAAGAAAAAGATCAATCCCAAGTGGCATTATACTTTTAGGAAATGATGCAGTGCTTTAAAAAACAAATTTCTAAGTGCCCTTTAATACTTGGTGATGTTAAATGTATGAAAATCACTTAATATTGCAATCTCAGAAAAACTAGTATCGCATATATTCCAAAGGGCAATGGATAGACACAAAATGGACCTTTATCAGATGTGGCATGTTACCAACAATGAGTTATGTATATCAAATTAAATTAGACATTATCAAGGACACATGGAATCAATCATATGCTGAGACTTAGCAACAACAGATGGGCAGAATGATATGTTAATACCCCCCAAATATAAGAACAAGAAGGCCTCCAATGTGTCAAATGGTTTGTCTATGAAAGATTTATGGTTAAATTTATGCAGTTATTACACAAAGGAAGAAGTCATTGGAGAATCTACAATCTGCTTTCATGGTGGATATACTTATACCCCTTTGGTCAACAAACCAAAATACCAGGGCTACCAAAGTATTATTATTATTAACTGGGGCCAGAGTCCATCTCATGAAACCCAACCCAGTAGACTCACCACATGCATTACTCTTCAAAACTTAGCTTAAGTCTTATCTCCTCCCCAAAGTGTTCCCCAACTACCTATTTGTCATTTCAACCATGTAAAGAATTTCCATTTGAAGGAAACTCCCTCGATCACATTAGCAAGTGCTCTGAAATTAATAATCTTTATGAATTTCCTAGAACACTGAACAGTTTAAGAGTCTTGCTCAGAATTACACAGCTAGCATGTAAGAGGTTAAACTTGAATCTAGGTCTTCCTGGTTGCAAGACCAGCTCTCAATTCAATGTTCCATGCTGCCATGTATCTCCAAATGATATCTCTATTCTACCATGTATATTTTCTTGCCTTCTACTTGGGCAATTTCAGTTTTTACCAAACAGCACAGGATGGAGTAGAAATAGTTGTTTCTGGAATCTGAGAACCTACTTTAAAATCTTGCATCCACTACCTATTACCTACCTATGTGTCCTAGGGCAAGTCACATCATTTCTCTGGGCTTTAGTTTCCTCAGCAGCAAAGTAAGAGGCTTTGTACTAGGTGGTCTCAAAGGTTTCTTTAGTTCTAAACCCTTTGATTTAGTTCTCTGATGAAGGAGCATGACCTGAACTCAGTGAAAAACCAAGGACAAAAATAACATGTAAGTTTTCTATGCCTTTTTATGAACTCAAAGGGAACTAATAATGACTGGATACCTTGCAGCACCTCTTATAGCATTTGAAGTTTTTTGTTTTGTTTTGTTTTGTTTTTGTTAGTGATGTTTTTTCCCCCTCATGGATGTCTGTCTAAGCATCTTATTCACTGGATTGACCCTTAGTCCTAAGGACATAGCTTAAGGTAGTGATGAGGTACAAATGTTACTAAATATAAACTGGAATCAGTAAGCAAAATGCTAAGTATCCCTGGAAACCATGTCTTCAGTCAACCAATCCCTCATTACCTGTGAAAGATGATTGCTTTTAATCACCTTTGCCATGTAGCATTCCATGAATAGGAATAAAGATAGTTAAATGATTGAAAAATAAAGACTTACAATAAAAAAGCTCAAATAAATGGATTTATTTGACATAGAGAAAAGACTCGATTAACAAATATTTGTTGAGTACTGTCCTGGATGACTTGGCTGCTTATATTAAACCAGATGTTTCCCTGGACCAAATGTCAACTTTGACAGTGAGTCAAGTGCCTCACTTGCCATAGCATATTCTGTATTCATCTCACTCATTCCAAGTCCCCACCCCAATTCTTGACCTTATTCTCATGTATTTTTCCTTATAGGATTATAGTTAGTTCCGCTACTCAATTTTTTTTTTCATTTTGCATTATATAAAGGTTTTTCTAGATTCTTTTGTATTCTTCTTAATTGTACCATATCATTCTATTCTATTAATGTACTACAGTTTAATCATTGCTCTGCTATTGAACATTGAGTTGTTTCCATTTCTTATGTATAAATATTAATAAGAAAACCTTTTGAATAAATATTTCTTTTTTGTTTGTTTTGATTTTAAAACAATACTTTCTGAGAACATTTCCAACTCAATCAACAAGTACATAATAATGGAGTACTTAATGATTTCACACTGAGATATGTACATGTATAGCTATAGCCCAATTCCTTGTGGCCTGATATTCTTTATTTTTTATTTTATTTTATTTTATTTTTTTTTTTTGCGGGGCAATGGGGGTTAAGTGACTTGCCCAGGGTCACACAGCTAGTAAGTGTTAAGTGTCTGAGGCTGGATTTGAACTCAGGTATTCCTGAATCCAGGGCCAGCGCTTTAACCACTTTGCCATCTAGCTGCCCCCCTGATATTCTTTAACAAAATGTTATATTGCCACATAGGAGCCTGTCTAGAATATCTGCTCCCCCTTATATTTCAGAAATATTGACCGCCATTCCTTTTAGCCACAAAGAACAAATGACTAATTTCTGAATTAGGAGATTGTAAATGGGAAAACATGAAAAATCAATGAAAACTCACTCAATTCTTTAGTATTTAATGCAACTCAGAAGACTGAATTGTTGCTATATTTTCCAATTTAGTAAGGTATTAAGTGGGTCTAGAGCCCAAACAAAACTAGACCGGGCCTAAAATAAAAGAGATGCTAAGAGAATTAGGATATTTATGAAAACAAAGAGAGTGATTATACAGGAATAGCTGGGGTTAGTGACTGGGCCTGTCTCTTTGTCATAAAGAACTCCCAGGGAAGAAACTCCCTCTACAACACTGCATCATGGAGGCTATATATATCAGAAGTAGGACTTGAACCCACTTCTTCCTCACTTTGAAGCCAGCTCTCTATTCACTTGATAAAAACAATAACCAGAGGTGTGCTGATAAATATTTAACAACCAACTCTCCAGAAAAAAAAAAAGTTACATATGACACACTTTAAAGGAAAATCTGTAGCATCAGCATTTTCTCCACCACCTTTTAATTCTAAAAAATGAAGAAAACAATAAATAAAGCCTTAATTTGTAGCATTTACCAATTTCCAAGGTGTAATTGCTTACATTGAAAATTTAACAATTAGCTTTCCTGAACCAGTTCAAGCTGATTCCAGCACTCCTGACCATAGCCACAGATATAGAAGCAGATATAGACACAGATATAACAATAGATATAGACATAGCCATCACCATAGCTATAGGTATGTATATGGATAGATACAGATAGAAATGATATGCATATTGATGATATAGACAGGCATATAGGTATATGTAAGTATACGTACAGATGATATGTTCAATTGTTTAGTATTGTCTGACTTTTCATGACCCCATGAACTTGTTCATGGTGTTTTCTTGGCAAAGATATTGTATATTTTTTGCAATTTCCTTCTCCAATGTGTCCCCATTTTACTGATGAGGAACTGAGGTCAAGTGACTTGCCCATGGTCATACAGCTGTAAGTGGATGAGGCCAGATTTAAATTCAGATATTCCTGACTCCAGGCCTGGTATTCTAGCCACTCTACCACCTACCTGCCCCTAGGTGATACATATCTAGACATATACAAAGACACAGACATATAGATTTCTATAAACCAGTAATGATGTCATTTGCTTCATAAGAGAAGCAGCATGTCTCTGGGCTTAAAGTTTGGACCTGGGTTCAAATCTCAGCTCTGCTCCTTACTGTCTATATGACTTTGGGCAAGTCAATTAACATTTCTAGGCTTGTTTTTAACCAACAAAATAAGAGGGGGGAGGGTTTGAGCTAAATTACCTTTAATGTCCCTTCTAGTTCTAAATCCTATGATGTTTAAATTAGCAGTGATTTGCTAAACTAGACTCTAGAGAACTGAGAGAATCCATATACCTCCCAAAGTGATTAATTTACTACCAGGGTATAAGGTGACCTGGGACAATTTAGATTAATCAAATTAATTATATACCACATTGACATAAAAATAGGCTACAATTTTCTTCCAATTTTACTGGTATAAAAATTAGATGTGACCTATACTCAGTGTTATGAGATATGTATATATAAATATATATGAAGGTTTTTTGATGAGTATATACATATTTTTTCAAAGAGATCTCATTTTATAGTGTGTGGCCTAAGCTTAGGAACAATCTACATTGGGGCCCAGGCAATAGGTATATTTGTATGTATGTATATTTATGTATGTATGCAAACACATAGATACAAGGGTGTGTCATTGAGGATGTTGCAAGGGAGGCAGAAGAGACATCTCTAGCCTCCTCTTCCCCCACCCTCTTCCACGGGAGACTTTCATTCTTTCCAGGAGGGGAAGGAGGAGTGCAAAGGCTTGGACACTCTTCACTACTTAGCAAATGAGGGGATATGAGGCTAGAATTAGATCTATCTGCTCCTTTAAATACTATTAATCTAGGGGTGTGATTTTCAGGTTCTATCTAACTTATGATCACTGTTCATTAATGAGGGGAGGTGGGACCACAAGCTTTATATCCAAGGTTTTATTTATTATTTTCCCACTGAATATTAGTTCCACAATGAACACACATAGAGAATAACAAAGAAACCCATTTATCCAATTCAATAGCCAAATAGAAAACAGAGAAAGTATACATAGGAGAATATATACCAGAAAATACAGAATGAAGGTGCTCTCTCATTGGGAATGAAGTAACTCGGCTCAGCCAAGAAAGAGAGTCCTAGATTTCACCCAAGAGGAAGGTCCCTAAAGTATTCAGCATAACAGGATTTGGGACATGATGGATATGATCAGCTCCTCTCATGCTGGCATTTTACCAGAGTCTTTTCCTTCAGCAACCTGAAGTGGAGTTGCCATCTTCCATCTTCTTTCCGCAAACTGTAAGTTAGAAGCCCCCAGAAGTACTGGAGGGCCTGAAGCTACTAGAAACTTGAAGACTTGGAGAAGACAGAACATCTCTCCTCTACTTTCTCTTACCAACTCTTTTTTTTTTTTAACCAGCTCTGGCATATTGTTCACATAGACATGGGACATCAACTTTTACCAATAAGGAAAGAATCCCTTACCATGGGCCTTGGGAATGGGATCATATATGTGTGTATTCATATATGTGAATGTATATGTACATATACACATATGTGTATATTTGTATGATCATATACATGTGTATATATACATATAGAGATACTGTACCAATGAGATGTACTTCTCTCTTTTTTTTTAGCAACATTTATTTTATTTTCCATTTACACGTAAGGGTAGTTTTCAACATTCATTTTCATAAGATTTAGAGTTCCAAATTTTTCTCTCTCCCTCCCTTTCCTCCCCCCTCCACAAGATCGCAATCAGGTTATATATGTACAATCCACAAGTGTTCTTTTTATCAGTCCTTTCTATAGGGGTGCATAGTAAGCTTCCTCATTAGTTCCTTGGGATTGTTTTAGATCATTGCACTGCTGAGAGTAGTTAAGTCATTCACAATTGTTCATTAAACAATACTGCTGTCACTACACACAATGTCCTCTCAGCTCTGCTCACTTCACTATACATCAATGTTCATTAGTCTTTCAAGGTTTTTCGGGGATCATCCTGTTTTTCATTTCCTGTAGCACAAGACCATTACACTACAATCATATAACACAGCTTTTTCCATGATTCCTCAATTGATGGACATTCCCTTGATTCTCAATTCTTACCCTCCACCAAGAGTTGCTATAAATATTTTTTTGTATAATTTTTCCCCCTTTTATCTTTTTCATGATTACTATTGTTAACTCTTTCCCTTCCATCCTATTCCCTTCCCCATGATATTTATTCTATTATCCATCTTCTTTTATCTTATCACTCTTCAAAAGGAATTTGCTTCTGTCTGTCCCCTCCCCCACTTTGCCCTTCCTTCTTTTGCCCCTCTATCTTTATCCCCTTCCCCTCCTATTTTCCTGCAGGGTTAGAGAGATTATTCCACCAAATTGAGTGTGTATATTATTCCCTCCTTGAGCCAATTCTAATGAGATTGAGATCTTTGAGCCAATTTTGATGAGTGTTAGGGTCATTTACTGCCCAGATTAAATAGATTACTCCACCTAGTTGGATGCGTCTGTTAGTCCCAACTTCAGGTAGCTCTGATGAGTTTAAGATCTTTGAGCCTTTTCTGATGAATGTAAAATTCATTTACTGCCCTGCTCCTCTCCCATCTCTTCCCCCACTCCATAAGCCTTTTTCCTGTTACTTTCATGTAGGATTTCACTTCTGCCCTTCCCCCTCCCCCAGTGAATGCCCTTCATCCCTCAATTTAACCCTAAAGATGTTATCATCTAGCTAAGTGACACGGTGGACAAATCATCACCCCTGGACCCAGGGGGATCACAGCCAAAATCTGGCCTCAGACACAAGACAGTCACCCACTGTACAACCCCAGGTATGTCCCCCAGCTCCAATTTTTTTATGGTTCTCTAGGGTCTTGTATTTGAAAGTCAAATTTGCCATTCAGTTCAGGTCTTTTCATCACAAATATCTGAAAGTCTTCTTTTTCATTAAAGTCCCATTTTTTCCACTGAAAGATAATGCTGAGTTTTGCTGGGTATGTGATTCTTGGTTGTAATCCCATTTCCTTTGCCCTTTGGAATATCATATTCCATGCCCTCCGGTCCTGTAATGTAGCAGCTGCTAGATCTTGTGCTTTCCTGACTGGGGCTCCACAGTACTTGAATTCTTTCTTTTTGGCAGCTTGCAATATTTTCTCCTTGACCTGAGAGCTCTGGAATTTGGCTGTAATATTCCTAGGAGTTTTCTTTTTGGGATCTCTTTCTGGAGGTGATCAGTGGATTCTTTCAATTTCTATTTTAGCTCCTTCTTCTAGAATTTCAGGGCAATTTTCCCTGAGAATATCTTGGAAGATGGTGTCTAAGCTCTTTCCTTGATCATGGTTTTCAGGTAGACCAATAATTTTCAAATGATCTCTCCTGGACCTATTTTCCAGGTTGGCAGTTTTTCCCAGAAGATATTTCACATTGCCCTCTATTTTTTTTTTTTTTTAGTGAGGCAATTGGGGTTAAGTGACTTGCCCAGGGTCACAGCTAGTAAGTGTTAAGTGTCTGAGGCCGGATTTGAACTCAGGTACTCCTGAATCCAGGGCCGGTGCTCTATCCACTGCGCCACCTAGCTGCCCCTGCCCTCTATTTTTTTATTCATTTGGATTCACTTTATTTTGTCTTGGTTTTTCATAAAGTCACTGGCTTCCATTTGTTCAATCCTAATTCTTAGGCAATTATTTTCATCAGAGAGCTTTTGTACCTCCTTTTCCATTTGACTTTTCAA
This sequence comes from Dromiciops gliroides, assembly GCF_019393635.1. NCBI lineage: Eukaryota > Metazoa > Chordata > Mammalia > Microbiotheria > Microbiotheriidae > Dromiciops > Dromiciops gliroides. The sequence continues at coordinate 342,799,608 of NC_057863.1, read as the reverse complement.
GCTGTTGACTTTTTTCTCATGTCTTTCCTGCATCACCCTCATTTCTCTTTCCATTTTTTCCCTCTACCTCTCTAACTTTATCTTCAAAGTCCTTTTTGAGCACTTCTATGGCCTGAGACCAATTTGTATTTTTCTTGGAAGCTTTAGAGATAGGGGCCCTGATGTTGCCATCTTCCTCTGAGGGTGCCCCTTGGTCTTCCTTGTTACTGAAGAAACTTTCTATGGTCCTCACCTTTCTCTGTCGGCTCATCTTGCCTTTCTTTTACTAGACTTTTAGCTACTTAAAGTGGGACACTGTTTCCAGGCTGCAGTATCCCAAGCTTAAGAAGTCCCAGGTGGTATGATTTAAGGAGAATCAGGTTCTTCCCTCGCCTGGCCCATTTCCTGGTCCTAGATGACCCCAGACCAACTTGCTAATCAACCAGCTTTGTGTGTTGTGGTTGTTAGCTCCGATGAGCCTGTGCCCCTCCCCCACCCGGGCCACTTCTACTCGAGCATACCTCCTGGTTCTCAGCAGGTGTGTAAAATCCAAGTTCTGCCTTAGCACCAGCATAGACCTCTGTAGTCTCTCCTCTGCCCAGGGCTCAGCCCAGTCACCAGACTGTGAGCTTAGTTCCAGATGTCATTGGTGCTTCAGATGATTCAAAGGCTCTGGGGGTCTCCTTCTCTGGTGAGGACTTCCTGAGACTGGATCTGTGTCAGGGTGACTGTGGAGTTGGGCCTGACTCCTGTATCAGCATAGCAGCTCCCTCCTTCTGACCTCCCAAGCCATTCTTGGTTAGAAGATAATTCCAGCACATTCTTCTGTGAGGTTTGCTGCTCCCGGCATTTTCCTATGGCATTATTTGGATGTTTTTTGGAGCGATCATGTCATGAGTTTGGGAGCTCACTGCCTTTCCTCCGCTATCTTGGCTCCGCCCCGGAAGTTCTGGGCCACAGGATTTGAGATGCACTTCTTTTCAAAGCACTAAATGTTATTTAGTTATATTAAAAATAACTTTTAAGGATATTGGTACCTCTGAGCCACGTGCTTTGTGCCTATCTCCCCATGAGAAGTCCAAGGATTTCTTTCATGGTTTCCCTTCCTTCCCCGCTTCCCTTTCCTTGCCCCTAAATAAACTACCACCTTATTCTAACTTAAAAAAACAAACAAACAACAAAAAATGAAATAAATTAAAAAATGATTAAAATTAAATTTAAAAAAATAAAAATAACTTTTAAAATCCCACCTCTTCAATGAAGACCTTTCTTGACTTATTAGAAATAAAGCAATGAATACCCTTATGTCCAAACATGGAACAACCATTGCTCCTTATTTGCTCATTATCTCTATGATGTCCATTTAATTTCTGTTTCTATGGGCCAGTTAGTTAATTATTTCATTCCAAATTTCTGTTTGAGAACTAGAACCATCATCTATATAATCCTAGATTCTATTCTAACCCTTATTTCCATCTCCATAGGCCCAGGGAATTGAACTGTCCAAAGTCACAGAGCTAGCAAAGGGGCAAAGCTATGTAAATATTTGCTATTATTATTTAGCATTACAAATACAAAAACAAAAATCAAACAGTCCCTTCCATTTAGACACTTACATTCTACTGAGTGGCTTGAATTCCACATTCTTTTTTGTTTTTTTGGTGGTAGTGGGGTGGGGAGAGAGTTCATTTATATCCTGAGGAAAGATGTACAGTCAACTTTCCAAGTTATTGAGGAGCTGAAAGAAGCCAGGGCTCGCCTTTAGAAATAGTGAACACACTTTTTTTTTTCTCTTTGAATTAACAGGATGCTAGGAAATACAGAAACTAAATATTCATTACCCACAGGGCTACCATTCTACAAAAGTTTGAGAGAGGGGAAAAAAAAACAAAGGGAAAAGATGGACTCTGTCTTTAAGCAGAAGGAAGAATTCACCATGTGAATCCTAGTCATGTCTAGTAAGATAATACATGGTGTTGTTCTCCATTTTCAAGGGGGACCAATGACATCGATGGTTGATGTCTTGACTTGTGTGTGAATCAGATTTAAGTGAAACAGTTACACAAAGTCACCAGCCTCACTTTCTTCTCTAGAGTCATTGAAATCCAGTGGCAAGAAAGAGGTCAAGATACTGGCCATGGCCAGGATTCAGTTCATGACCTTGGCCTTTCTAAATTAGGTCTTCCCCAGGTCTCAGTTTATCTGCAGCAACATCCATTCGATGACTAATAAATAGCTGCCATCTGTAATTCTAGCTAGACTGTCTAAAAATCTAATGAGTGGTTGCCAATAAATTAGAAGCTTTAGCAAGAGTTTAGACTTTTAAGCATTTATAAGAATTTGGTGAGGAGAGAGAAAGACCTAGTGGCTTCATCTATCTAAGAGAGCCAGCGTCTCAGCTCCACTTTACCCAAGGTCTCAGTGAAAGAGAGTCGCCCCTTTTTCGTCCCAGAAGCCTCCCTTGAAAACGGAAAACAGCCTGTACACACACACACACACACACACAGCTCCAAGCTAATTGACTGGTAGCTTTGATCAACAGTACCCATGAGCAAACATCACTTCCAAGGACTGACACCAAGGAACTGACCTTCCAAGCCACATACCTTGTCCTCAGATGCCTTCTCCTCATGGTGGAGCTTTCCTACAGTATCTTTCCAGCAGGGGGCGACACTCCAATTCTCACACTAAGGACTAGGTAAGAGTTGAGACAAATGATGGCCTAATTTACTGTTATAAAAGTATCAAATTAGAAGGGGAAGACCCTCAAATTTCTGGCCAGAACAGAAAACAATTGCTATTTACATTCATTCTAAGCCACCGAAAGGTAAACAATGGGCCACATGAGCTTGGGTTGGAGGCTATTATTGGTCATACAATAAAAGTCAGGGTGATTTGGGTGTAAAGGTGAAGATAATACATATAAAATTGGAAGGCCACCAAGGCTAATATTTTCACAATAATAATAATAGCTAATATTAATTAACATGTATTTGTATATATAAACAATTTAAGGTTTGCAAAGCATTGTATATATGCTATCTTATTTGACCTTCAAAATAAATCCATGATGTTGGTGCTATAATCCCCATTTTACAAATGAGGAAACTGAGGCTGTGAGAACTTAAGGAACTAGTTATATAGGGTCATATAGCTAATAAATATCTGAGACAGCACTTAAACTCATGTCTTTCTGAATCTAAGTTCAGTACTCTTACCCACTTACCTACTAGATGAGGAAACTGAGGCACAGAGCAGTTGCTTGCCCAGTATCATACTTAATAAGGATGAGAGACAGACTTTGAATCCAGGTCAGCTGACTCCAGAAGCAGTGCTTATTTATTTTTCTTTCCCAATGTACCAAATGCCCTTCCTATGAACAGGTTGGCCTCATGGACTTATCTGAGAAAGCTAGACACAAAGGACAAATTGTATTGGGCCTACGCAATGAGAAAAAAGGTCCTGTTTCTTTCCCCTCCCTTTGGTTGTTATCCCGTCCTCTCTGGTCTCCTCCTTTGCTTTCCACAAAGCTGGGACAAGGTACCATGTAGCACCAGCTCTTGCCTGGAGCGGGGTCCCGCGGCCATTATGACAGCTGCTGCCACTGTTGACACTGTAACAGTGACAAATTCATCGTTCTGACAAGATCCCTTTAAATAATTCACAGGGAACTGGAGATTAGGACACTGTTTTCCTCTGTCTCTGTTGAGATTTAAAATGCTTCCAGCTGGGGTATTTAAAGAGACTATAATGGACTGTCCCTCCTCCTGTCTCCCCTCCCTATTTCCTCCCCCTTTCCATTCCTGAACCTCATTCCCCAAGCCAGCCCAACAAAACAAGGCCCAGAAAAGAAAAAAAGAAGGAAAAGGAGCTTGGCTGGTCACTATGGCAACAGTAGCCAGGCTATTCAGCTGTCATTATCCCATTGCCTCACACATGTGATTATCTTAAGCTGTCAATTGAATGTGGTCCATCCCGGCTGCCCAGCACCGATCATGTAAGAACAAGGCAAAGGAGGGACTCAGAGAGGCCCCTGTGCATGGCTTCCCCTTACAATGCCCAGCACTGTCCCAGGCTTATTTATTTAAGGAACCGCGCATCACCTCTGAGAGAGATTAATGGGGATTGTCCCCCTGAGGGTCTGGGGCATTTCTGCTCTGGAATTCTCATGGTGGGATCATGAGCCCAACCAGTCCTGGTGAGTGGATGTGCAAAAAGATCAGTAAAAGGTGTGAGAACACACTGGTTTCCACCTAATACCATAAATACTAGGAATGCTACCTTTAATTTGGGAACATAGGATTATAGGATTTAGAGTAGGAAGGGACCTTAAATGCTTAGGTAGTGCTTGCTCTTGGTACTACCTAATGCTATCAATATTGCAAGAGCCTAATACCACAGACACAACTTTATACTATAAATCCTAGCAAATGTCCTTAATACTTTCAGTAATCATTATTTTTGAGGATAATAATAGCAGTACTTTGCAATTTACAAAGTATTTTTCCTTCATTATTTTATCTGAACCTCCTACTAATTCTATTGTTCAAGTACTGTAATCTCAGGTTTTTCAGGAGGGGAAACTGGGGCTGAGAGAGGCTAAGTAAGAAGGAAGTCTGGATAGATAGAGGTCTAGGAGTCAGGAAAATCTCAGTTCAAATCCTACTTTAGGAGATTAATAGATACCTAACATTTGGCAGTCCACTTAATCTCTCTCATTCTCAGTTTCCCTTTCTGTAAAAGGAGATAATAATAGCACTCACCTCATATGGATATGACAAAGATCAAAGGAAGCAATTCTTGTACAGTGCAAATCTTAGCATTATCTAAATGTCAGCTACTATTATTACCTAATGTTGTATGGATTGTCATTATTATCTAATAATCAAATACTTTTGGTAGGGGTAGCATGAGATAGGGGCAAAGGCTCCAGCCATTATTGGTCCTCATATCTCTTGGCTTTCTATAAAACTTCATGTATACTTTATTCAATATAAAAGGAAATAAATTCTAGAATTCATCATGCCTATGCGCATAAGAAATGAAATAAAGGGATTAAATGAAGGGAGGAGGGAAAGAAAGAAGGAAGGAGGGAAGCAAGGAAGGAAGGGAGGGAGGGAGGGAGGGAGGAAGGAAGGAAGGAAGGAAGGAAGGAAGGAAGGAAGGAAGGAAGGAAGGAAGGAAGGAAGGAAGGAAGGAAGGAAGGAAGGAAGGAAGGAAGGAAGGAAGGAAGGAAGGAAGGAAGGAAGGAAGGAAGGAAGGAAGGAAGAGGGAGGGAACAAAAGTATTTTCAAAGCGCTTACTATGTGACAAACTGTGCTTATTTCTGAAGATATAACAAATAGGAGAAAACAATACTGTATCTGCCTTCAAAGAGACTATGTTCTAATGTGAAAACAACATGCATAGAGGAGTGATATCCGGGAAGAATGTTTTAGACAGGAAAGTCAAAGAGATTATTGACTAGAGGGATAGATTTCAAGAGGTCCATGAACTTGGATGATAAAAAATTACATCTTTAGATCTTTATTTTGCATTAACCTCTAACTAAAACTTATTTCCTTTAATTATGAATAAAAAGAAATCTTTAAGAAAAGGTTGTTCTAGAAATAGGTCCATAGGTTTCACCAGACTCCTAAAGGAGTTCATGAGAGAAAAAGGAAAAAGTTCAGAATCCCTGGATTAGAGTAACAAAGAAATAGAAGCCAAGAAAATAATGGATAGAATATCCCACTCTAAAGAGCTATAAAAGAAGAGTTAGGTGGAAAGTAATTCCTATTGAGAGAATAGAAGAATCACCCATCAAGAAAGACTTAGATTCAATACTATTATATTCACAAATTTCCTCCCCCACCCCTAGAGGGGAAAAAAACCCCAACACAACAGGACTTCTCTACTCAAGGCAGGATGATGGTGATGGTTTCTCTATGCTGAGATACAATTTAATGAATGAAACTGCTTCCCAGGATTGTGGGCTCAGGAGTTTAGCTCTGAGGAAACATTTAGAGGAAGTTCTTTTTGATGAGAGCTCTTTCCTCGTGAGTTTTGTATATATTTTTATAATGTAGCTTGATGGAGAGTTACAATTTGATTGGTTAAAGAAGTAATCAACCTTCATAATCCCTGAGGATACGCATAAAGGTATTTAAGAAATTTTTTTTAATGATGAAATAAAATAAAACCTATCCAACCTCATACTTAAAAGCTTCTTATATAAATCCTTTATCGTTTTCTGCCAACAAAATATAAAGATTTTTAATTTTTGAAACGTATAATCTATCATTCCCTGAGTTCTAGTCTTTTCCTTTAACCTTTCTGCCTTTTAGATAGACAGGTACCCCCAGCTGCTGGCCCATTATCAAGGCAGATGTTTTATACTTCTTCCCAATGGGTAACAAAGGGTTTTATGGAAAGGAAGAAAGGCTATTGCAAGGCAGAATCTGCTGACCACGCAGCTTGTTTGAGCTAGGTTCCCTGGTGGATAGCATGGCTTCCTATTTTAATTATTAAACTGGTAAAGAATTCCATGGTTGTCTTATTTTATAAACTCACACATATTCCATAGTATGGCTTTACTAGAAACCAGTCTTCTCAGAAAAGATGTACATATAATGCTGTGTACACTATCAGGTATGCAAAATTCTATAGTAATTGGTAAATAGTACTGAATACAGGTCTTGGACCTAGGGCAAGCACAACAAAATTAATATTAATATTTGAAGAGAGACCTTCAACTTAATACACAAAATCCCATGAGGGCAAGAAACTCACTGGCCTCCCTGGACAGAGATCCTGAAATACCATGAGGCTGATACTGGTGAGTCTGCCATTCAGGTAGGAAATAGGAACGGGGCTAGGCCAGGGAGAAGCTCATCTTGGGAGCAGCTGCCAGAGGGTGTCATTTTCACCATCTGGTAATTTCCTGTTTTAACTAATTATTTTTGACCAACATTCATTTGTTTCTATTTGATGAAGTAAAAGTTCTATAATCATCCTCTAAATTTTGGCACTCTGGGACAAAGTCCCAGTTGTCTAATACTAGTTACAGTTTTTCTCCCTAGCTACTTTGAGTCCAAAAAAGTAAACAATTTTAAAAATGCTGTTTCATGTTTTTATTGTTGGTTTTGAAATCTTCCGATGAATGAGGGGCTGCATAATATAGCAGACAGAGTGCTGGACTCATGAGTCAGGAAGACCTGGATTTCTATCCTGCCTCTGACACTAACTGTGTCATTTTTGCAAAGGTTACAACTTCTGAAGCTCAGAAAACTCTTTAAGACAGCTCTACTAAATTATATTTGGGTTACTATTTGTGTTTGTGCTCCACCAACAAAATCACAGATCCCTGAGATATTAACTTGACCCTATGAATGTATGACAAAATCTTATAGATTCTGGTCCAGAAATGGGAATCACAGAATTTCAAGGGACCTCAGTGACCATCTGGTTTAACCTACACCCAAAAAAAGGATTGTTCACTTATAATGTACCTGAAAGGGATCTGCTTAAATTCCTCCAATGAGGCTCATTCTATTTTTGGACAGCTCTGATTACTAATTTTTTTCCTACCTTAAAGCTAAATTTACCTCTTTAAAACTTTTATATACTGATCCTGCTTCTCTCCTCTGGAGTCAAATAGTTGTCCAATTCCTCTTCCAAATGACAATCTTTCAAATGCTTGAAGGCAACTTTCAATACATCCAATTTTACCCCACCTCCACTCCTCAAACTGAGTTTTCTCTTTTGTAGGTTTCAACCAATCTTTTTGTGACATCAACTCTTTCATAAAATTTTAGACTTTAAGGGACCTCCAAAGTTCTTCAAAATATGCAGCAAAGGATATTCTCTATACCACCATCTATAAGTTGTCATCCAACCTCTAGTGATTGAGAGCCAACTTTCTCCTGAGCCAATCATTTCCACACTTTAATAGTTTTAATTATAAGGACATTTTTCTTTATAACAAACCAAAGCCTGACTCTCTGAAATTCCTGCCTCTTGGTTCTTTCCATCTGACCTTCAGAAAGTTATAACTGTTTGAAGCTCCATATGCCACAGTGGAATGAGTGCTCAGCCTGGAGTCAGGAAGACTCATCTTCCTGAGTTCAAATTCAACCTCAGGCACTTACTAGCTGTGTGACCCTGGGAAAGTCACTTAACCCTTTTTGTTTCAGTTTCTTCATCTGTAAAGAATGAACTGGAGAAGGAAATGGCAAAGCACTGAAGTATTTTTGCCCAGAAAATCCCAAAGAGGGTCACAAAATGTTAGACATGACCAAAATGACTGAACAACAAAGCATTTATATAGCACTTTAGGGCATTTTGCATGTTATCTCAACAACCCTCTGAGGCAAGTACTATTATGATCCCCATTTCATAGACGAGGAAACTGGGACTAAGAGAGGTTAAGTAACTTGACCAGGGTCAAGTAAGCAGCTGAGGCAGGATTTGAACTCATATCTATCTGAGTTTAAGTCTTATTCTTTTCCATTGTCCCTCCAAGCCATCTAGGGCTCTATGAACTAATGGCAAATCACTTAATCTCTAAATGCACCAGAAAACTCTGTAAGCCTATAAATTTCAGAGAAAGTGCTGTTCAATACATGAAAAACATATCTGGAGTTTCCTCACAGTGAGTTTCCTACACCATTGAAATCACAGGTAAAGGGCCCACTTGCAAAATGCAATTGCCTTTTTTTTTTGGACGGGGAGTGGGGGTGGGGCATTTGGAACAACCGCATGGTCAATTCATATCAAGATATCTGTTCTTTAGAACTTGTAGATCTTATTAATTTTAACTGATGCCTTGCCATGGATCCCACATCCAGTATTTGTGCAATTGATATTTTGAACCAAGTGTAGAACTTTATAATAATCCTTAGTAATTTTCCTCATTATCCACTAAAGTCAGATTCTGATACCTCCTCCTGGCATGGAAACAAAACTGGGCTCTTCAAGACTTTTTCAACAACATTCAAGCACCAGCCAGTTCTACCAAGCTGAAGTGGTTTGGAAAATGGATATTTTTATTGTGATTCAGTGAGAACTTGGCATCAGAAAGACAAAAATCCAAATCCTCCCTCAGAAATTTATTAGCGTTACCTAATCCCTCTCATCCTCAGTTTCTTATCTACCAAATGTGAATAATAATAGCACCTACCTTGCAAGTCTGTTATGAGAATTAAATGAGATGAAATAAGCAGTTTTTTGAGAACTTTCAAGTGCTATGTAAACATGAGTCACTCATCATCATCATCATCACCACCACCACCACCACCACCATCATCATCATCTTCTTCTTCTGAGAACCAGCCTAGCCAAATTTTTAAAAACTCATCAAATCATCCCCAGAGAGTTGGTTACTAAGTGATGACTTTTTTCAGGCAAAACAAATCAGAACACCATCTACTAAGGCATCTAAGGGCTACAATCTGTTTCAACAGAGAGGAAGTGTCCAGGATGATGAAATCATGATTCCTGGTAGTATTGAAGTAAGCAAATTTCATCTTATTATATCTGACCCATTGTTCTAGCCTCCTGAGATATTTTTGGACTCCACTTGTATCACCCAACCTTTCCACTATTCCTCCTAGCTTTGTGACTCAGCTAGGTATACTATCATTCTCATTCTCATGGAGACTGCCCTGAAATAACACAGAACATGAAGTCCCCATCCTCTAAAAGCCCAAATTTTAATCAATGGCGAGCGTACTCCTTGTAACAAATAATGTATCCTATCCATGTCATGTAGTTTTGAGGTCCAACCACTTAGGAGGAATGGGAGAGGCAGTGTGGCATAGGGGATAAAGATCCAACCTTGGAATCAAGAAGATATAGGTTCAAGTCTTGCTTCTGACACATTGTGTCTGTGTGACCCTGGACAAGTTATTTGACCTCTCACGGTATCAGTCAACTATCCAAGACTACAAATTTCAGAATAGATACCAATCTGCATTGGTAAAGGGTTTCCTTCCCAGGAATTCCTTGTATCAGTGAAATCATAATTCTGATTGTGGGGCAGGGGGAAGCCATAACAATTATAGGATCAAAGAATCTTAGAGCTGCACTAGATCTTTTGTAGTCCAGCCTCCTTCTTAACACAGAAGCATCCTTAAAAAATGGTGATCCAACTATTGTTTAGCTACCCCAAATAACAGACATAGCACTAATTCCTTAGGCAATGTTCTATTGTTGGACAGCTCCAATTGTTAGTAAATTTGGTTTGATATTGAGATGAAGTATGCCTCTCAGTACCTTTCTCCTTAACCCTAGTTCTTGTCTCTGGAACAGCATAGAATAATTCTAATTTCTCTCTCTGTCTCTCTGTCTCTGTCTCTCTTTGTCTCTCTGTCTCTCTGACTCCCTCTCTCTCTTTACATTACAACCTATCAGATATTTTTAAGAGAGTTGTCATTTAGTCTTCTCCTGATTACACATCCCCAATTCCTTTAACTGTTTCTTGTGAAAAGTCATTTTCAGATTCCTCATCACTAGCTGTCCCCAATGCCTGGAAAACACCTACTGCTCACCTATACCCCCTTAGAATCTCTTTCTTCCTAAAAAATTTAGCTCAAGCATCAACTTTTACATGAAGAATTTCCTAATCTCCTAGATACTACTGCCTTTTCCTAACAACCTTGTGTTTATTTTGTATATATTAATCACAACTAGCTTTATATATAGATACATATATATATGTATATATTAATAACAACATAGTGCTTTAAGACTGAAAAGTGCTTTACAAATATTTCATTTTGTTCATACAACAACCTTGGGAACTTTGGGAGGTGGGGTATTACTACCCCCATTTTGCAGAAGAGGGAATTGTGAGAGAATACAACACAACAGGGTCACCTAGCTAGTAAGGGTCTGAAATCAGATTTGAACTCAGGTCTTTTGACTCCAAGTCTAGTGCTCTGTCCACTCCACAACCTACCTGTCCCATATGTTCTATGTCCATCTTGTCTTTGTGACAGAATGCAAGGTAGTTGAAGGCAAGGAGTATTTATTTTTGTCATTGGATGCCTAGCACTTTGCACAGTACCTGGAATATATTAGGCACTTAATAAATATGTTGTTAATTAGTTGATCTTGATCTCTTTTCTAAACACTAATTTGTCAATATCCCTCTTTAAATGGTGGCACCCAAAATTGCATATGATATTCTAAATGTGGCTAAACAGTTCTAAGTGCACTAAGACTACCATTCTCTGTGATCTAGACACCACACTCTTAATAATATAGCCTAAAATATTGATAGGATTTTCATTGTTTTAGTTACTGAATCATACTATTGGACCATATTAAGCTTTTCATCAACTAAAACCATCAAATTATTTACACATGAAGTACTATTCCTAAGTGAGCTCTTCTCTTTCCTGTACTAGTCTAGTTAACCTAAATAAAGGGATTTACATTTATTCCTGTTGGGTTTCATCTTGTTGGTTGGAGCCCTTCCTTCCAGACTATTGAGATCATTTTGCTTCTTGATTCTGGCATCCCTGTGTGTTAGCTAGCCTGCCAAGTTCCATCACTGGCAAATTTCATAAGCTTATTTTCTGTTTATTCAAAACATTGATAAAAATTTTAAGCAGGACAAGGTCAAAGACAAAGCTTGGAAGCACTTCATTAGAGATATCCTTCCTAAATGCATATACATCATAAATAAATCTTTAGATATATTATCTCAACTACTTGGTTATAAACATACCTCATTGTATTACCATAATACCATTGTACTACCTTATGTATAACAACATCACAAGAGAAGCTCTCCAATGCTTTACTAAAATTGGGATACACTACGTTTATAGTACAATTATCATTTTCTATTTTATTAACTTTATTTAATAATAAAAGGACCAGGGGTTTCAATTAATGCAAAAATTTGCTTAGTCCTTTGAGTTCTTCTTAAATTTCTATTCTTCAAGAGCTAATTCTGGAATTGACTATTCTTAATGAATCCATGTCTGCTGATGAAGGGGAATAAATTAAACAGCATATATTTGTAAAGTACTTATTATGTGGCAGGAACTGTGTTGGGTTCTAGGTGTGCAAAGACCAAAAAGAAAAAATTCTCCTGCCCTCAAAGAGCTTAAATACTACTGAAGCATAAAATAAGACAAAGTGTATAGTAAGTAAAAGTGGCTGAAGGTAGAACAACAAAATACCCTCTGCACAGGAATTTTTTTTCTTGATGCTTATCCTGAAAAACATTTCTGCTTTCCTTGTCCTTGACTTCTGTTCCTGTGAATCTTCTGGCTGCTTACCATTCACTGACACTTTGACCTCTCATGGCTGCTTCTTCAAGTTCTAGGTGCTCTTTGAGAGTGATGATTATTTATTTATTTGTTTGTTTGTATTTGTATCCCAAGTGCCTAGCACATAGTAGGTGCCTAATCAATACTTATTCAGGGGCAGCTAGGTGGCACACAATGGACAGAGCACTGGCCCTGGATTCAGGAGGACCTGAGTTCAAATATGGCCTCAGACATTTGACACTTACCCTGGGCAAGTCAACAAAAATAAATAAATACATAAAATTAAATTAAAAATTAAAAAAATAAAACCAAAACAAAAAAAACCCAACTTATTCAGTTTGTTGCTGATTGGTAACATGGATTTTCTCCCTTACACCTTGCTCTACCTTCTAGTACCTGTGTCCTCTTGGTTTCTACTTGATTACCCGACCTCTAACCCCTCTACTATCCTGATACACATACATTCCTGAGTACTTGACTTCCTAAATCCTTGATTATCATTTTCCCTTTGATTTTCTTCCAAACTAGTAGAAGCATATTCTTTTTTTTGGCGCGGGGGGGGGGGGAGGAACTTTTAAACACCTCTTCAATAATTTTGTTTGGGATCAGTGTGAATCTCTGTCTTTTTTTATTTCCTATCTTTTGTACTTTTTGGAAAAACAAAACTATTTGCTTGTTTCCAGCTTCCTGACACCTTTCCTATTCTCCAGATTTCCTCCTATAGTACCCACCACAGGTTCTGAGATCACATAAGCAATGTCATTATTAGGATCATAGATGTAGAGCTAGCAATGACCTTAGACCTGTTCTGGATCAAACTCAGCTCCTTTTATCATTCAGCTCATCTTGACTTGGAATTCCAACTTCACCATTGCCTATCCTCACTTGTTCCACTCTTACCCATTCAGATCTCATTTTCTAAATGCCCTTTTCCTATCATCTGATATTTTCTGCCTCAAACCTGAGTTTTTCCACTTTGTTTATATTTCTTGTCAATCCTGTCTCCCCCACCCTCTGCTCCACAGGATACTCTAAGTGACTATTGTCTTGGGTACTGGGGAAAAGGTCTAGAGAGTAGGAAGGGCATTCGTGGGCCATTTCCCTTTAAGTGCAATTCAGCCTTGGTGTCTGTGTCAGGAATCACATTTCCACAGACTCAAAAGCAACTTTCATCTTTTCATCCAAATGCACCCTTGGTCTTGCTGTCTGGGGGACCACTTGGCCATTCGCTTAGGAGAGATATCAGAGAGTTCACTTTCAGACTCAGACACTAGGTTAAGAGAATTTTATGGGGCAGAAACAGGTTACTGCACATCTTGTGAAATCTCCACCTTTCTGAAAAGGGATCTTTAAAAACAGAAGAGACACCTGTTTCCTAGAAGCTAAGAAGGGGGCTAAGCCTGCCTCCAGGAGAGGAAAGGATAGATTAGATGACCTCTGGAGGTCCTTTCCAGAATCTATGAGAGGAAATATTTCCTGCCCTACTGATGTATGCATCCATGAGCCTTTTCCAAGAGCAAAGAAATAAATTTGTCAGGCAGTAAAGTTCTGGCAAACCACTCTCATTCCCCAAAGTTCTTTCATGCAGCAATCTATGAAAGCATAATTTCTCTCTCTCTCTCTCTCTCTCTCTCTCTCTCTCTCTCTCTCTCTCTCTCTCTCTCTCTCTCACACACACACACACACACACACACACAGACGAACATGCACATTTCTCCTTTCCAATATATCATCCTAGGCTATGAATTAATTAATCCATTCTATGTCTTTGTCTTTGGTCTTCTTTAACATTCTATTTTACCTCCCAGTTAAACACATGAAACCAGTCTCATTTTGAATCTCAACCAAGACAATGACCATACCCATCGGGATAATGCTAATTTTTAAGAATTCAAGGCAAGTCTGGCACTTATCCTTGTACCCCCCTCCATAGTTTTCTATCTACCAGTCTATTGACCCACATGAATGTCACATCTGGTCTCTGTGTCTGTATCTTAAATCTCTACCTATCTATCTTTCTATCACTGAAGATTGGACCTGTCTCTCTGTCTGATCTCTCATACTGATCTCTCCCTGCCTTTTGTCTATCACATTCTCTGTCAGGGGAATGCCAGGCAGGTTATTTTATACTCCCATTCCTCAAAGACTTGTATTGTATTAAAAAAATGTTTTAAGTGCCTCCGGGTGTTTTGTTCCTCATTACTTCATAAAAGTGACATTAATAGCCATGGCAGAGCAATGCTGAGTGCAATTATGGATGATGTTTCAGGTATGAAAGCTGTTTTGAGCCTGCTAATGTTTCCTAATTACAGGCCTTTTGGTAGAGAGAGAAAAAGATAAAGGGTGGGTAGGAGGGTGAGGGTGGAGCACACTGACTCATCTCAGTGGTTTACCTGGAAGGGGAGGGAAGGAAGGAATCAGGAAGGGAGGTCAATGGCTTAGGAGCAGCAAGTCACATTCCTCTCATTTTCAGTCAGTGGTGCCAACCCAAGGGAACTGACTTGGAAAATAGATATTCACCAATTGGGACCAACTGTGACTGTACCGTGGGGTGAAACTGTGTTCCATTCTAGACTCAGCTTAAAGGAGAAAGTATTTCTTTTAAGCTGAGGGAACCTTCCTGATACTGACACTTTCTGAGGGGTGTATGGATAGACTCTGAAGTCGGGAATTGCAAGATGCCTGAATATAAGTTCGAAACCAAATCTATTAGCACATCTCATCAACCTGGGAAATGTCTCCAACTACTTTCTGCAGTTAGCAGTCACCTAAATGAGAGGAGAAAGTAACAGCAGAGTAAAAAAGTTGTAAATATTAGTGTAAAATTTCATTTGAGGGGGAAGCTAGGGGGCATAGTGGATAAAGCACCAACCCTGGATTCAGGAGGACCTGAGTTCAAATCTGGTCTCAGACACCTGACACTTACGAGCTGTGTGACCCTGGGCAAGTCACTTAACCCTCATTGACCCGGGGGGGGGGGGCAGGGGGGGAATTCATCTGAATTCTTCATTTGTCCAAAATATTTGATCTGGCCTAATCTTTTTCATCAGCCAACAAGCATCTATTAGGTGCTTCTTAAATGTTTGGCAATCTCTGTTAATTGGAATCCTGAGATACAATGAATGAATGAATAAAGAAAGGAAGGAAGAAAGGAAAGGAAAAAGAAATGAAGGCAGGAGCTATTATGCATAGTAAAAAACAAAACAAAACAAAACATGCTATTGTGAACACCTGATTATCATCCTAATAGAGGGGAATAATGGCCTAAATAATCTAAAATAGCAGATAATCCAAAAATAACTCATACCTAGTTTGTTTATAAGACATTATTGTATAGTGTATATCCCTTCCTAAATATGCTTTCTTTTTAGAAATAAAATATTATTTATATATTTTTAACATTTATTTTTAAAAAATTTAGCTATGATTTTTCTCCATCCCCCCAAGTCCTCCCACACAAATTGAGAAGGCAAGCAATATATTAATTATACATGTGAAATAATGCAAAACACTTTCCAATATTAGCCATGTTGCCAAAAAAAAGGTAAGTGCAAAAAAAAGTTTAAAAAATTATGCTTTAATCTGCATTCAGATTCTATCAGTTCTTTTTCTGGATGTGCATGACATTTTTCATGATGAGTCTTTTGGAATTGCCCTGGATCACTGTACTGATCAGAGTAGCTATCATTCATAGTTGATCATTGTATTTCTGTTATCATGTAAAACGTTCTTTTGGTTCTGCTCACTTCACTTTTCATAACTTCATATAAGTCTTCCCAGGTTTTTCTGAAAGCACCCTGCTTGTGATTTCTTATAGCACAATAGTATTCCATAATAGTCATATACCACAATCCATTCAAGTATTCCCCAATTGATGGGCATCACCTCAATTTCCAATTCTTTGCCACCACAAAAAATTGTTTATTATTATGTTTTTTACATATAGGTCCTTTTCCTTTTTATTTGATCTCTTTGGGATACAAACCTAGTACTGTTATTACTCTGTCAAAAGGTACAAAAAATTGTAAAGCCCCTTAATCTTAGTTTCAAATTGTTCTCCAGAATGGTTGGATAAGTTCACAACTCCAACAACACTGGTTTATGTCCCAATTTTTCAGCATTTGTTGTTGTCCTTTTTATGTCATATTAGACAATCTGATAGGTATGAGTGGTATTTCAGAATTATTTTAATTTGCATTTCTCTAATCAATAGTGATGTAGAGCATTTTGTTTGTTTTTTTGTAGGCAATGGGGGTTAAGTGACTTTCCCAGGGTCACACAACTAGTAAGTGTCAAGTGTCTGAGGCTGGATTTGAACTCAGGTACTTCTGAATCCAGGGTCAGTGCTTTAACCACTGCACCATCTAGCTGCCCCTAGAGCATTTTTTTTTGATAGCTTTGTTTTATTCTTCTGAAAACTGGCTGTTCATGTCCTTTGACCATTTACCAATTGTGGAATGATTTGTATTCTTATAAATTTGACTCAGTTCTCTATATATTCAAGAAATGAGGCCTTTATCAGAGAAAATTGGGGCAAAAACTTTTTTCCAGTTTCTTGCTTTTCTTCTAGGCTTGGCTGCATTGATTTTGTTTGTACATTAGAAAAAAATTAATGTAATCAAAATATCTATTTTAGATCTCATAATTCTGTCTCTTGTTTGATCCTAAATTTTTCTCTTTTCCATTATCCCTTAATTTGCTTATAATAACTTTTTGTTTAAATCACATGCCCATTCTGACATTATTTTGTCATGTGATGTGACATGTTGATCTATTCTTCATTTCTGTCAGACCACTTTCCAATTTTTCCAAAAGTTTTTGTCAAAAATCTTTGGATCTCTGGATTTATCAATTGTCACAGCTAGGTGCTACAGTGGATAGGTAGAGTGCTTGGCCTGAAGTCAGCAAGACTCATCTTCCTGAGTTCAAATCTGGCCTCAGACACTAGCTGTGTGATCCTGGGCAAATCACTTAACCCCATTTGCCTCAGTTTCTTTATCTGTAAAATAATATGGGGAAGAAAATGGCAAATCATTCCAATATCGTTGCCAAAAAAACTACAAATGGGGTCATGAAAAGTCTGACTGAAATTGTCTACTTAATCTATTCCATTGATCTACCACTCTATTTCTAGCCAGTACCAGTATCATTTTTATGATTAAAGCTTTATAATATAGTTTAAAATCTGGAACTGCTAAGCCACCTTCCTTAACATTTTTTCCATTGATTCTCTTGTTATTATTCACCTTTTGTTCTTCCAGATAAATTTTGTTACTATTTTTTCTAGCTCTATAAAATAAAATGTTTGGTAGTTTGATTGGTATAGCACTAAATAAGTAAATTAGCTTAGGTAGAATTACAATTTTTATTATATTGTCTCAACCTACCCATGGACAATTAATATTTCTCTAATTGTGTAATTCTATCATTATTTTGTGAAATGTGATTTGTAATTGTGTTCGTACAATCTGGGATTTGGCTTGGCAGGTAGACTCCCCTATATTTTATATTGTCTATAGTTATTTCAAATGGAATTGCTCTTTATATCTCTTTGTACTAGGTTTTGTTGGTAGTATATAGAAATGATGATTATTTGTTTGGCTTTATTTTGTATCCTGCAATTTGCTGAAGTTGTTAATTGTTTTAACTAATTTTTTAGTTGAATCTCCAAGGTTCACTATGTATACCATCATATTTTTTGTAAAAAGTAGTAGTTTTGTTTCCTCATGGACTATCCTAATTACTTCTATTTCTTTTTCTTGTCCTATTCCTACAGCTAGTATTTCTAGAATGATATTGATTAATGGTGATGGTAGTGGGCATCCTTGCTCCACCTCTGATCTTCTTAGAAAGGCTTCTAGCTGGGGACAGCTAGGTGGTGCAGTGGATAGAACATTGGCCTGGAGTCAGGAAGACCTGAATTCAAATCTGGCCTCAAACAGTTGACACTTATTAGCTGTGTGACCCTGGGCAAGTCACTTAACCCCAATTGCCTCACAAAAAGAAAGAAAGAAAGAAAGAAAGAAAGAAAGAAAGAAAGAAAGTTTTCAAGCTTATCCCCATTACAGATAATGCTTGTTGGTGGGTTTAAGATAGAGTACTTATCATTTTAAGGAAAGGAAAGCTTCATTTATTCCTATGCATTCTAATGTTTTTTAATAGAAATGAACATTGTATTTTGTCAAAAGTTTTTTCCACATCTATTGAGATAATCATGTCATTTTTGTTGTTACTGTTATTGATATGGTAAATCATGCTGATAGTTTTCCTAAAATTGAACAAGCTATGATTTTCAGTATAAATCCCACCTAGTCATTGTATATCATCTTTGTGACATATTGCTGTAATCTCCTTGCTGATATTTTATTTAAAATTTTTGCATCTGTATTCATTAGGGAAATTGTTCTATAGTCTTCTTTTTCTGTTTTTGCTCTTCCTGGTTTATGCATCAAAAACATATTTGTGTCATAAAAAGAATTTAGACTCCTTGTTTGCCTGTTTTTTCCAAATAGTTTATATAGTGTTGGAATTAATTGTTCTTTAAATATTTGTAAGGATTCACTTGTGAATCCATCTGGGCCTGGCAATTTTTTCTTAGGGAGTTCATTTATGGCTTGTTCAATTTCTTTTTCTAAGATAGGCTTATTTAAATATTCTATTTCCTTTTTCATTAATTTGGTCATTTATATTTTTGTAAATATTCATCCATTTCACTTAGATTGTCAGATTTAATGACATATAATTGGGGAAAATAGCTCCTGATGATTGCTTTAATTTCATCTTCATTGGTGATGTATTGCCCCTTTCATTTTTGATGCTTGTAATTTGTTTTTCTTCTTTCTTTTTTCAAAATCAAATTAACCAAGTTTATTTTTTTAATTAAGCCAGCTCCTGGTTTTATTTTTTATTCTTTATTTTCAGTTTTATTAATCTCTATTTTGATATTCAGTATTTCCAATGAGATCTTTAATTAGAGATTTTTAATTTATTCCTCTAATAGAGTTTTTTAAATTGCATTCCAAAATTTCATTGATTTGTTCTTTCTCTCTTTTGTTGATGTAAGCATTTAGAGATATAAATTTTCCTTTAAGTACTTCTTTGGCTGCATCCCATAAATGTTGGTATGTTGTATCATTGTTCTCACTCTTTTTAGTGAAATTATTGCTTGTTTCTATAATTTGTTCTTTGACCCATTCATTCTTTAGAACTAGATTATTTAGTTTCTAATTAATTTTTCATCTATCTTTTCATAGCCCTTTATTGAATATAATGTTTATTGTATTATGGGCTGAAAAGAAGGAAAGAAGGCATTTAATATTTTGGCTTTTCTGCATTTGGTTGTGAGATTTTTTTTATGCTTTACTATATGGTCAATTTTTCTGAAGGTCTAACTTCCTCTTTCCCAACCTTTGAGGTTTTTATTTTTTAGTTCATCCATCAAAGTCAATTCATATGCATGCCCTCTGTCTATGTATACTTCTTCTAACTACCATAATAATGACAAAGTTCTTAGAAATTACATGTATCAGGGCAGCTAGGTGGCACAGTGGATAGAGCACCAGCCCTGGATTTAGGAGGACCTGAGTTCAAATCTGGCCTCAGATACTTGACACTTACTAGCCATGTGACCCTGGGCAAGTCACTTAACCCCAATTGCCTTTAAAAAGGAAAAGAAAGAGAAGAAAAGAAATTACATGTATCAATTTCCTGTATGGGAATGTAAAAGTAGGACCTTAATGAATGGCTTGTGATTCTTTTATGTTTATGTTTTGGTTTCTCTTGTGTCTTGTGTTTGAATATCAAATTTTCTATTTAGCTCTGATCTTTTCTTCAGGATTGCTTGAGAGTCTTCTAATTCATTAAATATCCATTTCTTCCTCAAAGCATTATACTCACTTTTGCTGGGTAGGTTATTCTTGGTTGTAATTCTAGCTCCTTTGCATTCTAGACTGTCATATTCCAAGCCCTCTGATCCATTATTGTGGAAGCTGCTAAATCTTTTGTGATCTTGATTGCAGCTCCACAATATTGTATTACTTCTTTGTGGCTGCTTGCAATATCTTCTCCTTAAACTTGGAGCTCTAGAATTTGGCTATGATATTTCTGGGAGTTTTCATTTTGGCATCTCTTTCAGGAAGTGATAGATGGACAATGTCTATTTTACCTTCTGGTTCTAGGATATTAGAGCAGTTTTAATAACTTCTTGAAAGATGATGTCTAGGCTCTCCTTTTTATTTAATCATGACTTTCAGGTACTCTAATAATTCTTAAGTTTTCTCTCTTTGATTTATCTTGTAGGCAGTTGTTGTGTTTTTTTTTTCTGATAAGCTATTTTCACATGTTTTTCTTTTTTCATTCCTTTGACTTTGTTTTCTTTTTCTTAATGTTTCATGGAGTCATTAGTTTCTACTTACCTGAATCTAATTTTAAGAAAGTATTTTCTTCAGTGAGCTTTTTATACTGTTTTTTCCATTTAACCAATTCTATTTTTTAAGGTCTTCTCTTCAGTGGATTTTTGTGCTTCTTTTACCATTTGACCAATTCTAATTTACAAGGTGTTATTTTCTTCAGTATTTTTGTGCCTTTTTTTTTTTAACCAAGCTGTTGACTCTCTTTTCTTTTCTTTTTTAGTGAGGCATTGAGGTTAAGTGCCTTGCCCAGGGTCACACAGCTAGTAAGTGTCAAGGGTCTGAGGCCGGATTTGAACTCAGATCCTCCTGAATCCAGAGCCGTTGCTCTACCCACTGTGTCACCTGGCTGCCCCTGTTGACTCTCTTTTCATAATTTTCTTGCATCTTACTCTTTTCATTTCCCAATTGTTTTATCCACCTCTTTTGTTTCCATCTTGTTGCACTTGTGTCCAATTCACTTTTTTTGAGACTTCTCTTATAGCAGTTTTTAAATCATTGTCATCTTCTGAGTTTGTATCTTATTTTTCCTTGTCACCATAATAGCTTTTGTGGTCATAGTCTTGGTTTTTGTAATTCATTTTTCCTGCCTATTTCTTGATTTTGAACTTTATATTAAAGTTGAGATCTGCTTCTAGGGTGGAAGAGGCACTGTCTCAAACTTTTATCTTTTTCATGCTGCTGTTTTCAGAGTTAGTTCTGGGGACCTATAATTTTTCAGTGTTTCCAAGATGGTATGACCCAAAGAGAGGTATGTGGTCACTGCTCTCCTGGGCTGAGCTCTGGTTTTTACCCATGAAGGGGCCTCATTTCCTTGCAACTGCAAGTACTAGTGCTCCTCTTAGTCCTGGAACTACAACTAGGTAGCCTACTCTCATGCAGCCACAAATACTGGTGCTCCTTTCTGCCTTGGAACTAAGACCAGACCCCCTACTCCCTTGTGGATGACCACAAGCATTCTTCTCTGCCCTGGTACTGTGACCAGGCCTCTACTCCTGTATGGCTGCAAGCACTACTGTTCATCTTTGCCCAGGAACTGCAACTGGGAACTGTATAGAGGCAATGAAACAGGGTCCTGGACGTAGTGTCAACAAAGGGTCAACTATGATTCCTTTCACATCAGTTGTCTGACTCCCTTAATGTTTCTGACCTGAGAGATCTCAAAGCTGCTGATGCTGTTATTGAAGCCACCTCTAAGTCCTACTGCTAATGTTGCCACAACATGGGCTGGCCCCCTCCCTGGTGTCACACACCTCTGCTGTCAACCTCCTAACTTGTCTTGGACTGGAAAAAATGTCTTGCCCTAATTTTTTGTTGGCTCTGCCATACAGAATTGTAACTTATTGAGTAGGGACATGACATGGTCAGACCTGCACTTGAGGAAAATCACTTTGTCAGCCATGTGAAGAATGAATTAGAGTGTGGAAAGACTTGAAGCTGGCATACCAATTAGGAGGTTATTGTAATAGTACAAGTAATGACAGTTAAAACTGGAGTGGTGGGGCAGCTAGGTGGAGCAGTGGATAGAGCACCGGCCCTGGAGTCAGGAGTACCTGAGTTCAAGTCCAGCCTCAGACACTTAACACTTACTAGCTGTGTGACCCCGGGCAAGTCACTTAACCCCAATTGCCTCACTAAAAAAACAAACAAACAAACAAACAAACAAACAAAACTGGAGTGGTAACTGAATGAATGGAGTTAAGGAGTTGGATGCAGATTATGTCATGGAGGTAGAAACAGCAAGATTTAACAATTGGTTATTTGAGATGAGTAAGAATGAGGTGATACTGAAGCCAAGAAATAAGAAAATTTGTCATTCTATTAACTTCACATAAATTACCTATGGTCAATTTTAAACAATCCATGTTGAGGTATCCTAGGCAGCAGACTTCTGGCTCACCTACTTCTCCTATTTCCCTCCTTTTATGCACTCAAAAAGTATAAACACATTTCAACTTTACAAGGAAAACCTATATAGGAGTGAGGAGGAGCCAAGATGGCAGGCATTCATATGACTATATTTATTAAGACACTATCATGTATTGGATACCTTGCCAGATACTGGAGACACAGAGAGATGTAAGAGGCAATCCCTGTCCTAGGAGTAGGGTAGGAAGACAACTTAAAATCTATTTGGAAAGATAATATATAGATTTAAGAATATGAACAAGAATTCTAAATAGCACATTCTAGCTGAGTAATAAGTATTACAGATTGTAAAATGCTTTAAAAAAGAGAAAAAAATTAAAAATTAAAAAATTCAGAGACATAATTTTCAAGGAAAGCTTTGAGCAAGAAATAATAAAATCATATATTTAGAACTGGAAAGGACTTTAGAAGTCATCTAATCCAAATTTCTCATTTTCAAAAGTTGTAATTTAAAAAATAACAAAAAGATAGAGTCAGGAGGACCTGAGTTCAAATCCAGCCTCAGACACTTGACACTAGCTGTGTGACCCTGGGCAAATCACTTAACCCTCATTGCCCTGCCCAAAAAAACCAAACAAACAAAAAAACAAAAAGAGTGAAAACATTTACACATACAAAGTAGAACAGCAAAAGATTATATACGAAACCATTAATATCTTTTAAATAAAATTTGTTTTTCCCCTAAATATAGTTTAAATTCATCATCTTACTTTCAAAATTTCCCTGCTTGTCTGTGTTCCCCTCTGAACTTCCTTCTGTTCTCTTTTGTACATTTTAAAACTTTTTGTCAATACTATCGCTTCTATTCCAAACAGAAAGGGAAAAAAAGATGCCATCGTTGGAAAAACTAATATAAACTATATAAAAGATATGATGCATATAAAAATAATAGTAGCCAAGCAAAACAAATCCATATAGTGGTCATTTCTGCAAATGTATGTCTCATTCTCCTCCTTGTTTCAATAACTTCTCTGTCAGGAGGTAGGGTAGCATACATCATTAGCCCACTTGAGTTGTGGTTGGTCATGCATAATTTAAAGTTCTTAAGTCTTTCAAACAAATCCCTTCACTTTAAAAATAGGGAAACTGAGGCCCAGGGAGATGAAGGGAATTGACTAAGATCACAGAGATAGAGGTGAGATTGGAACTCAGGTCCTCTAACTTTAGTGTTCTTTCCATTATGGATTTATCTCAAAACGGGCCAGTTTCTGAACATGGGCTATAATATAAAAACTACCATCCATTCAATTCAATTCAATTCAATATTTATTAACTATTAACTATTAAAACACTGTGTTGGATGTTAAGGACATAATGAAGAAAAATAGCACAACTCTCATATTCAAGGAATTTACAAACTAGTTAACTAGGGAGTAAGACAAAAGCAATGACACAAGTTAAGGTGATATACATGAATTAGAAAGGTCAAAGAGAGGGGAGAGAAAATTGAGGAGGGACTGGCCACCCTTTCTTGGGGCTGGGGGGGGAGGGGCGGGGAAGGGAGCCAGTTAAACTTGATGGGAGAGGTAGAATGGAAGTGAAGTTTTCAAGAGAGGGAAGAATTTCAAAAAGAGGAAATATGAGAAGAGTCAATTCTATGTACAATATGAGGCATAAGCATATATGTAAAAGAGGACAGGTTGAGAAGAGGGAATGACTAGTAGAATCATAACATTTTAGAGCTGGAAGGATCTTGGAGGTCATCTAGTTCAAATCCTTCCATTTACAGATGACAAAACTGGGGCCTAGAGAGTTTAAGTGACCTATTTTCACAGCCACAATTTTCATTTTGCTTCACGAAAAACTATGTTACTTCAGTCCTACTTTCCCAACATAGTGCATATTTACAAATCAATACAAATATGATCTACCATTGTACAGGCATACACTGTCACTTAGTGACCAAGGTTGAATCATTACCCCTTCATACATTTGAATTATTATTGAAAATAATAAAAGCATATAACTGTTGAAAATAAAAATAATGAACATGTTCTACCATTGCTGCCCCTTTCTCCTACCCCAAATAAAATTGCTACCTTTCTTTCCTATCCCAAATAAAGTGGGGGTGGTGGAAAACCATCTACTTGGGAAAAATCATAACATAAAATATAAATGATCATATAAAATATATAATTAATCTACACATTTGCCAGAAAATGTCCCATCATTGTATGCAAGATGAATTACAATAATGATGGTGGTACTAGTGATGTTTTACTTTCCCAAATGGAACCAATGAAAGGTATAGCAAATGCCAATACCTATTTTGGAAATGACTAACAAAACCCAGAAGATGCTAACTAGTCTGTCTATGCAATAGCAAAATTAAGAAGTTAGATGGGTCAGACAAAATAATGATTTCTAAGGTAATTTCTAAATCTAATTTCTATGATTCTGTAAGACTAAATGAGAACCCAGATGTGAAAGACATGGTACTGATATAGCTCTTTTTCTCTGATTAGCGGTAATGGGTGGGAAATTAGAGGTCAATGATAAAGCAAGATTTCTCTGCCTTGTTTTGAACTCTGAATCAAAATATGATCAGAAATAAAACTTTTAAAAAAATGGCAGTTTACATCCATGGTGTGGCTTATCATCAGAGAGACGAGGCAGCACACAGGGTCTTTCTTTCTTACCAGAAAGAGCAATGTTTTTCCAACCAGAGAATGCATTAAAATCTCATATTTGCCAGTTACTTTCTATGTGACCTTAGAAAAGTCATTTAACTTCTCTGTCGAATGAGAGGGTTCAAATGGATGACCTCTAAGGTTCATTATAGCTCTGATATTCTACTTGGCTAGCAAAACAACAGAGTAGGCTAGTCATATGGAGACACTGAGACATGGCTGATGGACTGACCACATTGGTATTTACCTAATAACTAAAGAGAATCTTACCTCCCAGCATTGGTCAAACCTCTGGTGAAGAACTGGTAGGAAGGCAGGAGGAACAAAAGCCAGGTTATAGTCTGTATTGTTTGGAGGGGTCGAGGTGGGTTGGGGAGGGTGATTTTATTTTTCTTCTTAAGGCAATCAGGGTTAAACGACTTGTCCAGCGTCACACAGCTATTGGTTGTCTGAGGCTAGATTTGAAGTTGGGCCCTCCAGACTCTAGGGCCAGTGCTCTATCTACTATGCCACCTAGCTGCCCCTATGGTCTGCATTGTTAGAAGGAATATTCATTACAATGAGATCACAGTTCCATGGAAATATGGAAGCTTCCATCCAGGCAAGACTTGACTCATAAAGATGATTTTCTATCACATTCTTAAAGATTCCCAAGGAAAAGTGAGTAAAAAGATCTGGCTGTACCCAGAAAACAGTGGTATAACTGGACAGGTCAAGAGATTCTCAGCTCAAGTCCCACCTTCTGCCACTGGTTTATCATAATTCCCCCAGATGCTAGTCCCTTCATCTCTGAGATTACTTTCTATCTACTCTGTGGATAATTGTATGTATGCATGTATCCACACATATCTATTTACTTATTTATTTATTCATTCATTCATCCATTCACCTATTTATTTATTTGTTTGTTTGTTTATTCCTTCATTTGCTTTATTTGTTTGTTCATTCATTCATTCATTCCTTTGCTTGTTTGGGTGTGGTCTCCCCCTATTAGAATGTGAACTCTATGAGGACAGGGACCATGTCTTTTATTGTTCT
Source organism: Dromiciops gliroides (assembly GCF_019393635.1). Classification (NCBI taxonomy): domain Eukaryota; kingdom Metazoa; phylum Chordata; class Mammalia; order Microbiotheria; family Microbiotheriidae; genus Dromiciops; species Dromiciops gliroides. The sequence continues at coordinate 342,773,361 of NC_057863.1, read as the reverse complement.
TGTTATCCCCAGCACTGAGCAGTGTCTGCTGCATAGTTCCTGCTTAAATGCTTGTTGCCCCACTGACTGCACCAGATGTACTAAATGGTAAAAAGTAGAAAGAATCCCTAAGGGTAATTACACTAACTCCTTAGTGTAATGATTCCTTCTCACTTCACCTGGAAGCCAGGAATCACATCTCATGATTCGTTTTTATTTACCCCCCAAGTACCTAGAACAGGATTCTCCACACAGTAAGGGCTTTAATTAATGTTTTTGATTGACAGAAGGTTTGGTCATTTGTCTTCAAGTTTGATGGTACAGGTATTGGTGGATATAGGAAATGGGAAGTAAGAGGTGTTCCTACTTTCCCCAAGTAGTTTGGATCTATAAAGGGAGGTAAAAGGATAGTTATGAAGTATAATAGTTCTTTTGGAAAAGGAGAAAGAGTTCTCTGTGACTCTTCTACGAAAGAAGACACCTATGCAAAGTTGGCTTTCTGTTGATTTTTTCATTCAAAGTGGAAGAGAAAAATATCTTTGACATAGAGCAGGCCAATTTGAACTTTCCCCCCTCTCTCTCTAAGGATAATCAGAAAGAAATTAAAACCAAGATTATCTGGAAATTTAATGACCCTATTTTTATGTGAAAAAATGTTTTCACCAAGAAAGGAAATTAAATATAAATTATGTCAACATTTCAAGAGAGTTTCCTTATGAAATCTGAAGCAATCTTTACATTAGTAAAACAATAGAAATTCTTATAAAGGCAGAATAATGTAGGAGAAAGTACCCTAGATTAGGAGTAATGAGACCTGGATTCTAATCCCAGCTCTCACTAAATGTACAATCTTGGGTAAGACATTTTTTTCCTCTCTTAGTCTCATTTACCTTCTATGTAGAAATAAGGATGTTAGACCAGGTCGTCTTTAACATATCTGGTGATTGGGGCAGCTAGGTGGTGCAGTGGATATAGCACCGGCCCTAGAGTCAGGAGTACCTGAGTTCAAATCCGGCCCCAGACACTTAACACTTACTAGCTGTGTGACCTTGGGCAAGTCACTTAACCCCAATTGCCTCACTAAAAAAACAAAAAACAAACAAACAAACAAAAAACATATCTGGTGATTAAAAAAACAATGTATAAATCATAGCTCAGAATGCTTTGGTTTGCTTTGGCATGAAGTTTGAGTAAGCATGGAAGAATTTCCAAAGAGAGCCCACTCTAGACTTAAAGAATGTACAGAATCCCAACTAAAAGGTTCTTTCTTTCACTCTGTGCTCCATTCCCCCTAGCATAGACATTTTAAACATGCCTGGTGCCTGCGTGCAAAGGCAGTATTGCATAATGAATAGGGAACTAGCCCAGAAGCCCTGACTCTGCCACATGCTGGCTATTTGACCCTGGTCAAGTTACTCACCTTCTCAGTACTCTGGACAACTTTCTAAAATTATAAGCTGGAGAGGAGGTAGAGAGTGAGTTGCATTCATAAAGAGAATTTTCTCACCTGGGAGTTCCGTATGCCAAGGAAATCACAAGTTCTGTACCTATAAGGACTTGTTTGATGAAGTCTATGGCATAAACAGCACAACTAGGTTTGTTTTGCAATATTTGTATATTTAAAAAAGAAGGAAATATAAGGAGACATATGACTCAAGGAATGAGAATACCAGGGAATGATAGCTTGGGTAACCTGAATGTCCCACTGTCTGATAACAGTGAGGGGCAGAGAGAAACACATCTTTGGAAATAAATGTAAACCACATTTATCATAGATCAAATCAAATGATGATGGATGAAGAATGCATCCTAGGAACACTTGAGATTTGACTTTATATATTTATGTGTTTTTGTTGCATATGTTTCTATTTATGTTCATTTGTGATGACTCTCTTCATTAGGGGGTGAATTCTCTGATGAGAAAATGTCTTCTTCCTCTGTAACCAGCCACAGTGCTTGGCAACTCAGTGTTCTCTCTGCACATAACTATTACTTAGTTCATTTTGGTTGACTGACTGACTGTCCTTTCTGTTTCATAAGACTCAGCACAGGTCCTAATCTGATGCTCTGGTTGCACCTTTCTTCATGGGTAAAGCATTGATTAATTTTGTACAGGAACTAATTACAACTGACTAAGCCCTTACTAGGCACATGGCACTATGTTAGGTTTTGGGAATACAAAACCAAAAGTGAGATTATTCATTATCACCACCACCATCATCATTAATACAAAGTATAAAAGTGCTTGTCTTTGACCAGAAGAATATTGAATGTGTGTGCAATTAAGTAAATAAAAGTATATAGAAAGTAACTTTGAAATAAGTCAAGGAGGGAGAGAGTATCAACCATTGGGGAAGAGATAGGAAATCCCTCCTATAGAAGACACCACTGGAAAAGTGCCTTGAAGACAGCTTCATATTCAAAGGGGTACAGCTGAGGAGGAAGTGCCTTCCTAATGCAGGGGACCCTCTAGATAAAAAGCACAGGAGTGCGAGATGGGAAGTCTTGTTAAAATGTTACCTCCCTCCTGGTATCATGCTGAGGAATGACTAACCAAAGTGGATGAGAGCCTTAAATTGTTTGTTGTTCTTCAGCCATACAGTGGTATCTGACTCTACATGACCGCATGGGGTTTTCTTAGCAAAGATACTGGAGTAGTTTGCCATTTCCTTCTACAATGTATCTCCATTTTACAGGTAAGGAACTGAGGCAAATAGGGGTGAAGTGACTTGTACAGGGTCACTCAGCTAGTGTCTTGACCATATTTTAACTCAGATCTTCCTGACTCCAGGCCCTATCCAGTGTGCTATCCACTGCACCACTCAGTTGCCCCTTCTTAAGATGAGTAGGGAAATATAAAATATGGCATCCGTTACTGTGAGCATCCTGTGCTTCCAACTGTTATTGGCCAGTTATTTTTCTGATTGTCCATCTTACACTTTACTCACCCTTAGAAAGTCAATAGACACTTCTCTTTTATACTGTTATAAGAATTCACTGCTTCAAATTGTTCATTGGTTCCACAGAAAATATGGCATTAGTTGAAATAATTTGTTATGGGTCAGTTATTTTCAGCTAGGCTATCCAATCAGCATTTCAGGCAATTGGCCAACTGACAGTACAGTGGGACTTCCTGATGTGATTGTGGACTTTGGTTTTATAATAAATACTTTATTTTATTGTGAAGTATCATTGGCTAGGGCTATCAATAATTCAACAACCCTTATTAAGCACCCACAATGCCACTATACTAGGTTCTGGGAATATAATTACAGAGAATGAAACAATACCTACTCTCAAAGAGCTTACATTCCAGTGGGCAATTCTATCTATGTGAGATACTTTGATATTTTTGGTACCAGAAAGCCCATGCTCTTTGCTAAGTCCTGAATCATGCCCTTTGACAACTGTGAGGAAGCGAATAAAGCAGCCATCCATAATTGTGCCACAGTCCCGGAAACCTTACCCCTGATGCAGGATTTGCAGTCCAACCCAACTCAGCAGTAGCTGTCCGGGTGTCCATTAAGGTTTCTGGAAATAAAAACAGGAAAGCAAATGAGTTAACAACTCTCACCACATAGTTGTTTCCCACCCTCAGGGGCCCATTTCTAGTTTGAGGTTGTTTTGATATCTGTGATGTAATAGAAGGAATTCAGAGAAACACAGAAAAGCCTGTGTAAACTGGTACCAAAGGAATAAAGCAAAGACAGAAGCCCAATATACCAAGACTACAATAACATAAATGAAAATAGCACTAAAAGATGCTAAAATCTAGATTGATTTCAATGACCAGTCTTGATTCCAAAGGAATAATGATGAACAATATGATTAAGTATGAAGTATGGGGGGCAGCTAGGTGGCACAGTGGATGAAGCACCGGCCCTGGATTCAGGAGGACCTGAGTTTAAATCCAGCCTCAGACCCTTGACACTTACTAGCTGTGTGACCCTGGGCAAGTCACTTAACCCTCATTGCACCCCCGCGCCCCGAAAAGAATTCATTAGCTATTATTATAAACTTTCCCAAAATGCAAATGTGTATTCCAAGACTGAACTTTTCATAGTGGGCATGTCACCTTTTTCCAGCTATTACATGTAGTTCCTCAGGAAAACTGCTAGCCTCTGAATTGGGAAATACCGAATTTAAATCCTGCTACCAATATACAGAAATTGAATAATCGTGGACAAGTCACACAACTCTCAGAGTCTGAGTTTTATCATCTTTAAGATAGCGATAATAATACCTAATTAATAGGGTTATTGTGACCATCAAGGGAGTTAAAATGCATTGCAAATCTAAAACAGTTATATAAGTAACAGTAATGAAAAGGAGTGCCTTGGCTGCTTAAATTCTACTCTCCCCAACCTTTGGCCCTCATCTTACCATTCTAAGAGTATCCTTGTAGCAGTGGTCAGGGAGGAGGGAAGATAAGATTCCTTTAGTAGACTATAAGCTTCATGAGGGCAGGCACCATGTCTAATTTATCTTTCTATATAGCACATGATGTTTCAGCAAACAATTTAATTCAATGCAACAATCACTTGTTAAGTGTGCTGTGCTTAGAGGAAACATTCCCTATTCACATAGGTAATCCAGTAACACAAACACAAATAATTACAATGTAAAAATAGTTGCCATTTATAAATGTGTTAGTTGAATAAATGGATTTGGAAATGGGGAAGAGGGGCAAAGTGCAAAGTCTTTCTTTTGTAGCTCATTTTCCACTCTAAGCCCATCTGACAGCTGGGGAATCCAAGCTCATGGCTAGAGATACCCTTTCTTTCCCTCTCATCTCCACTTCATAGCACTAATAATGATGATAATGACAAATTGCATTTACATAAAAAATTTCTTACAAGAAGCTCACACCACTTGTTGGGAATTCATCTCATTAATTATAAAAAAAAAATGTCTCGGGGGAGGCTAGGTGGCACAGTGGATAAAGCACCGGCCCTGGATTCAGGAGTACCTGAGTTCAAATCCGGCCTCAGACACTTAACACTTACTAGCTGTGTGACCCTGGGCAAGTCACTTAACCCCCATTGCCCCACGCAAAAAACAAAAAAAAAAACAAAAAACAAAAAAAAATGTCTCAGTGGGGTAAACCTGAAACAGGTGGGTGTATTTATGTTTAGTAGAGCAAGAAACCTAAGCACACAGAGGCTGTGGTTTCTATGAGGTCACACAGCCAGACTGAAGTAGAAGCAGACTGAAAAGCCAAGTCACTTGATTGACAGCATTATTGCCACTTCCAATACCCCTATCCCATTCCACTATGGTTATTCTAATGGAGTTCTGTGGAGAAGCAAGGAGTTTTTCTTTGTTTATTTTTGTGTTTGTTTGTTCATTTATTTGTTTTTATCTTTTTTGGAGACTAAAATCACATAGGACCTTTACTAGACCAATAACTAGAAATATTTTCACTGGCTAAAAGAAATAGGTGAGGGGGAGGGGCAAGACAGCACAGAAGAGAGTACAACGGCAGATGCTGTGATTCCAGGAGAGAGAATGGCCTGTTCCCAAGAGGCTCAGCTTCCAGAGGGGTTAGGAGGAAGGTAGTTCCAGGAAATTGGTGTTATGGTGACAAAACCTGTGAGAGAGGTAACCTGAGTAACCAAATCAATCAACAAGCATTTATTAAGTACCTACTATGTGGCACATAATTGGAGCTTAATGAATGCTCATTTCCTTCCTTCCTTCCTGCTTAGGATTTGGGTAAATGTCAAAGAAGTTACATGGCTTCTCCTGCCTTCATCTGTAAACTGGAGGTGTTGAAGCAGATGACTCCTAAAATCCCTTCAAAGCCTAAAGCTATAATCCTATTGTCCCCAACCAAAACCAGCCAAGATGCACTGCCAGATTTTAGCTCCCCCTCCCCTACAAAAAAAAAGTCCCTATGGCGGGCAGGGGGAGAGTGCCTATAGCTTCCCTGAGTTAGCTCTGCCAAGGTTTACATTGCCTTCTTTTACCAATAACCCTTCCCCCAAATCTGACGTCGATCCTTTTTCACATTATTTCTCTTCACTTCTCACCATCCTGTCCCTGAAAAGCTCAATGGAGAATCATAACTTTCATATGGTATGGGGCAGGTACTTTTCTGGTAGAGACACCAAGTATAGCACTGGGCTCTTGTGGGGGCTTAATAAAAATGATTTAAGGATGTTTATGGCTCTCCAGAGGGGCAGAGAGCATTCATTTGCATTTACAAAGCATATTGAGAGTTCTGGCAGAAAGTTATGATGGAAGAACAATTAAATATGTATGATTGCTTCTGCTGTCAAATAGCATCACAGGCACCAAAGCCGGAATGGGGCTTCTTAAGAGATAGGGATGCTGAATGGCAAAGATACATGCTGAGCTCTGAGCAAAGTCTGCTTCTATGGCCTGGTCACTGGACCCTCAAAGCTTATAATCAAAAGTGGCACTCCAGGCCCAAGGTGTGGCTCATAGTAGCATTATATAAAAATTATCATGATTATTATTACTACTCCTAGGTAAGGGGCCAACCCAGGGCCAAATGGTGAAGTGAGCTGTTTAATCTATATTTTTCTTATATTTGTAAACATCTACTGAGGTAATGCAATGTGGTGCAAGTGGATTGGGATCCAGAAGACCTCAGTTCAAATCTCTGCTCTGCTAACTCCTACTTTTCTGACCTTGAACAAATCAGTTAATCTCTGGGCCTTAGTTCATTCATCAGTAATATAAGGAGTTTGACTAGGTAGTCTCTAAGGTCTCTTTCGACTCTAAGTCTGTGATCTATGACTTCCACTTCCCCTAGGAACCCAGATCCTTCAAACTGGATATTTAATAGGACTCCAATTCTAATGGTATCATAGGACCTCTCCTTCTCAATAATCCCCCATGCTCAAGACCTTTTCTTATATCTCTCTCCTGACTAAATTCACCTTTCCTGTGCTCTGTTCCCTCAGAAGCCTGCTAGGTACCTGCCTGTCTAATTTGATAAACTAGTTTGATCTTTGTTGTTAATAGATGATAATGTCCTGATGAGTTAGTCCTCACCAGAAACATTTTCATTCTAACAGAAACCTGTAATGCCCTAAAAGAAAAAAAAAAGATGAAAATTAAGCAATTTGGGGGCACTGTAGCAGGATGAATGGAGAAAGAAATGTTTCAGTAAGAGGAATAGGGCCAGTGCCATAAAACATACAAATGGGGGCAGCTAGGTGGTGTAGTCAATAAAGCACCAGCCCTGGATTCAGGAGGACCTGAGTTCAAATTCTGCCTCAGTCACTTGACACTTACTAGCTGTGTGATACTGGGCAAGTCACTTAATCCTCATTGCCCTGAAAAGAAAAAGAAAAAATATTGGTCCTGAATGCAGTGGATGACCTCCACTTGGTGTTTTGGAGAGCTCTAAGCTCTCCAAAGCACTTGCTTTAGCTGCATTCATAACCTTCGATGGAATATATACTGGACTTGGAATCAAAAGGATATGGGTCCAAATCCCAGTTCTGTCACTTACTAATTATGTAACCATTAACAAGATGGTTACAACAAGTAACCTTTCTGAGGGGTTTGGTTTTAGAGAGGCAGATTTAGGCTGGAGGTATGGAAAAAGACTTCCTAACAATTGGAACTCCTATATTTGTGCCTCACTGCCTTTGTATTTTAAGAATTGAAGCCTATTCTCTCCAGGGACTTTGTGTATCTGTGTACAAGGAGAGAATATGTTCTCTGTTTGGGGGTTTGGGGAAGGGGAGGTTTGTATTGTTAACTACTGTTCTTTCTATATATTTCCAGTAAATAGCCCTTTGTAAAATGTAATTGATATCAACTGGTTGATCACTATTGAGGAACACCCTGGATGGGAGCCTGTGAGGAATAGTAATAGAAACCCCAAACCCTCAGGGTTACTCTTAGAACATAACCTGTTAGTCTCATGGCATTTGGGAGCATCAACCCACAGGGGCTGCTATAGTAAAATGCTAAAGAAATGTGAGAATGTATAGCAGTTTTCTTAACTTTCTTTTGTATTATTCTTAAGGTCATAGGAATGGTTGTCCACACCTGTGTGTAAGAGGCACTATGGTGATAGAGGTGATTTGGGGGAGGGGTGCTAAGATTAGGAAATATTTAATATGTGTGCAAAAGCAAAAGCTTGTGATCCCTTGGACTGGAAAGATAAGAATTTCATTCAATAAGCATGTATTAAGCATCTACTCTTTTCAGGGTCTTGTGTTAGACACTGGGGGAGACAACATTTAGGCATTGCACTGCCTTTATCTTCTTGAAGTTTACCATCTATTAGGGGATAAGGCATAGGCATAAAAACATTATTATTCTCTCTGTTTCTCTCTCTCCTTCAATTGAGTCTCTGTCCCTTTTAGGCAGAGCAAGAGTGTGTGTTTGTATGTGGGGGGGGAAATTTTTCCAGTACTAGGGATAAACTGCCTGGATATCACAGCCTGCTTAGTTGGCTTGGCAGGATGGCTAACATCCTCTTCAAGCAAAATCCCTTTTCTCCCTTCTTCTCATATTCAGTTCCATCATTTTTAATGGTTATGGGCACTTTTCAGCTATATCCACCATTAGGGTCACATGGGTTGGGAGGGGTTTTATAGATATGACAAGTAAAGTAGAGAGTAAGCAAACAAAATGGTGTGTGAGGCCTAAGTTGGGGGCGGGGGGGGGGGGCGGGGAGACCATGAGTGATTTCTTCCCCTCAGGTAATGGCAGGAAGGGTTGGTTGAAGAGATCAAAGACAAAGAATTGTAAAACATGAGTATACCCAATATCAACAGAAAAGACCATGCTTATAATGTTTGGGGTCTAAAAAGATTTTTGAACACATTTGGATGATTTGCTTTTTAGGTTATCCTTGGGTGTTGTCACCATTTTCTTTTCCCATATTCCTTTTACACACACACACACACACACACACACACACACACACACACACACACACACACACCACATATATTCATTTGTAGATTTGGTTTGAATGATAGGAGAAGGAATGGCTGATTAACAACAAAATATCCTCAGATGACCTGCCTAGTCTGGGAAGGCTTCCCAGTAGAGATGGGATTTTGGAAGGTAATCTGAATAGCTCTCTACAGAGCCAAAATAGAGAGAGAATAGAAAAAGAGGAGTGGGGTTAGAGAAGAGCAAGAGAGAAGGAAGAAGAAACAGAGACCAGAGAGACAACAAGTGAGAGATGAGAAAGACAGACAGGAAAGAAATAGGGAGAGGGAGGGAGAGAGGGAGAGGGGGAGGGAGGGAGAGAGAGAAAGAGGAAGAGACAGAGGGAGAGAGAAATAGAGGGAGAGAGGAAGGGAGGGGGAGAGAGAGAATGGAACAAATATTTATTAAGCTCCTACCATGTGAGACACCATGCTAAGTACTTTACAAAGAAAGGGGGAAGGAAGTGGGAGAGAAAGAGGCTGGAGGATGGGAAGTGGGATAATTTCCCACACATATGGGAGAGTGGGACAGTAAGAGGGGATAGTGAGAAAGAAGGCATTGGGCCTAAAGCAGTGAGAGGCAACCAGAGATCTCCAGCAGGTTTGATCTAATGGCAAAGGGGGAGGCACAAAGAGATGATCTAAGTAAAGTTGAGTTAGCAAAGGGAAATGCTAAGAGATTTCTAAGTAACACACACACACACACACACACACACAAGTTGGACATTCCATTTTCCCACATGAATTCCTGAATTTGAAAACAGGTGTAGAGTATTTTGTGTATAGGACAAACATCTCCCCAGGACTCAAGAGGCTGCAGAAGGCCAGGTCTGTGGGTCTTATATTACTGAGTGGCAGCTGGTCGCTTGGATCAGCCATCGGGCGTCCCATGTTTTTTCCTGGATTGGCACCTTTTGAATGTATTGACATTTGGTATAAATTAGTTACCCATCACAGTCAAAGCCAGATAAATAAACCCCACTCCTTACAGTCGTGTCTTTCGTTTTGGACAGAAATAAGACATCCAACCACAAATATTTTCAATGTCCCTTTCTCATCGTAACAATCACAACAAGAAGAATAACATATACAAACAGATGGAAAAACATCTTCTAGGTCTTCTTCATTCACTGACGTATTTTTTTTGATAAGGGAGACACACAGTTCTCTACTAAATGAGAAAAGAAATGTATTGTGTATGTCTACTCTATCTTCTTTCTTCTCTGTATACCTTTTATATTTTCCCCCCTGGAGATTTTACTTCTCTCTTTTTATGGCTCCTTTTTGCTTACTATAAAATCCTCTCAACTCTGGGAAACTTCAAGCCACTACCATAATCTTGTATTTCAAGAAGTTTCTACTATGCCACTGTGACCTGAGCTAAGAAAATGAAGTAGGAAAAAATGTGGGTGTCAACTGTAGTTATCCCCTATATTCTGAGCAGTTTCCTGGATGTTTCTACTTGCATGCCCTACCACTACCTCAAACTCAACAAACTTAAGAGGCAGTATAGTATAGTGATAGGGACAGCTAGGTGGTGAAGTGTAGATAGAGTACTGGGCTTGGAATCAGGAAGAGTCACCTTCATGAGTTCAAATCTGGCTGCTTACTAGCTTTGTGACCCTGAGTGAATCACTCAACCCTGTTTGCCTCAGTTTCCCCATCTCTAAAATGAGTTGGAGAAGGAAATGGAAAACCATTCCAGTATTTTTGCCAAGAAAGCCCAAAATAGGGTCATGAAGAGTCTGACAGAACTGAGAAATGACTGAACAACAACATAGTATAGTGGGGAGGGCACTGGACTAGGAGTCAGAAAAACCTAGGTTCAAATTCGAATTCCGACATTAACTAGTTATGTTGTTGCTGTTTAATCAATTAGTCACATCTGACACTTTGTTAACCCATTTGGGGTTTTTTTCTGCAAAGACAGTGGAGTGGTTTGCTGTTTTGTTCTCCAGATCATTATACGGATGAGGAAACTGAGGCAAATAGGATTAAGTAACTTGCGCAAGGTCACACAGTAAGTGTCTAAGGCCAGATTTGAATTCAAGTCCTCCTGACTCCAGGGCCAGCACTCTATCCACTGTGCCACATAACTTCCCTTTACTAGGTATGTGCTTGGGTTCCATTTTCTTCTCTATGAAATGAGGGATTTGAACCGGATGGCCTCCAGGGTCCTGTGATCAACATGTCTAAACCTGAACTCACCATCTTCCTTCCCAAATTGACTTCTATTTTTTTCCCCATGATGCCACCATTGATTTAGTCACCCTGGCTTGAAATTGCAGTCTTCTACTTCTAGTTCTTATAGATCATAGAGCTAGTGCTGCAGGAGGCTTCAGAGGTTCCCTAGTCCAACTATCTTGTCTAACAGATGAGGAAACCAATGCCTGGGAAAATTAAGTAACTCACCCATATCACACAGGTGGTACTAGTCAGAGGCATGATTTGAATCCAGGTCCTCAGACAGAGTGGATGCTCTTTCCATCTTACACCAAACCCCCTAACCAGTATTCAATCACTCCTAAGCACTATAGATTCTTTCCTTCATTTCTCTACCCACTACCATAATAATCACCCTCATTTAGATCCTCATCTTTCCTCAACAGGACTTATTATAATAGTCCCTTTGTCCAACTCAAACCCCCAGTTTAAGCTTCCTAAAATACCAGTTAAAAAAAAAATCAGGCCACTCCTCAGTTCAAAAACCTTCAATGACTCCCTAATAACTACTGGCATGAAGTCCAAATTCCTTGAGCTGGCTACTGGTCAAGACCCTTCACAATCTGGCCCAAATTCATTACTCTTTAACCTAAATTCTCCATTCCAGCCACACTCCGTTATTCACTATCACCTAAACAGGCTTTAAACATTTCTAACTCAGTGCCCCATTCATTAAAAAAGCTGCCTTCTCCAAGAAACTTTTCCTGATTCACCATTTGATACTGATTTTCCCCACTTCAGCCCCCACCTCACTTAAGACACTCTTGTATAACACTTTAAAACACTTGTTACGTGCTTTAATTATTCAGTTGTATCAGACTACCTGATGCTATTTTATCCACAAGGTTCGGTCTTTTGTTTTTTGGGGGTTTTTTTTTGGCAAGACACTGGAGTGTCATTTCCTTCTCCAGTGTGTCCCCATTTCACAGATAATGGACTGAGACAAATAGGGATTAAGTGACTTGCCCAAGGTCACATAGCAAATATGTCGAATTTGTCCAAGGCCAAATTCGAACTCAGATTTTCCTTATTCCAAGCGCAGTGCTCTATCCATTGCATCACCCAGCTGCCCTCTTCTCCCTTTACTAGAGCTTATACTCTATAAAGTCAGGGACTGTGTCTTATATAATTGTGTGTTTTATTAAATCTCCTTTGGTGCCTAGCACTGAATTCTATATTCAGTATGCACTTCATAAATGTTTGTGGTTTTTTTTGAATGAGTGAGTGAGTGAATGTTGTTCTTCTGCCTGGATTATAACAAATCATCCTTCCTTTCCATCTATCAGAAGACAACCCATCCTTCAAGGGTCATGTGGCCCCACCCCAGGGTTATTGATCCTTTTTCACAGTTCCTAAGGAAACTCCTATCCCCAAACATCTACCTTATGATATTATCTTACTTGTTATCCTTATATGTGGAGTTCTTATCTCCACAAATAGATTGTAAATGCCTTGAAGGTAGGTCTTATACTTTGTTGCATTCTTACCCTAACAGCACAGTGCCTGGAACTGGGAGGTAGGTATTAGGTGGATATTGATTGATTAACAGATGAATTATTGTATATATTTTGGGAACAGAATGAAGTGAAAAAAAGAGGCTCCTATGAGGAGCATGAGCCATCCCATCCCATCTGTTGAATGAATTAGTAAAAGAACCAGTGAATGAATGGATCTGAACAATGAATTTAAATAACATAAACCCAAGCTGTGACATAGTTTTTCAAATATATTTCAAATATATTTTCAAATATAATACAGATCAACAAAGTATTTTTACCCTTTCTCTTCTCTTCCTCGGGGTAATTCATTATATCAAGTGGGGAAAAAAACAGCAACACAGCTCTTTATAAATCCCCATTCTTACTGTGAGACTATGGTCCTACTAAACAGCCTGGAGCAGAACTGATTTTGGTAACCCAGCTATCACACTCTCTTGCCTATGAGAAGTCTGACCACCCCCGTCCCAAACCCATTTCCAGTTCAGTTTCCTTCACTGAAGGGGTTTGAATGCTAGGTCTGACATTTACTACTGGTGTGATCTTGGGCAAATCACTTCACATCTGTAAAATGGGAGGTTGGGACTCTGAGGCCCCTTCTAGCTCCATGACCCTGATATCCGTAATTCTCCTGTTTAGCTCGATCACATCGGTGGTTTAGCATTTCTCACATATATGGTATGTGTATGCATGCATACACACATGCATACCTATGTTTATATATACATACATATATATGTATTGTGCATATGTGTGTGTGTTGAAGAAAGTTTCCTACTAGGAAGGAAGGGAAGAAGGAAGGAAGGGAGGAAGAAAGGGAGGGAGGAAGGAAGGAAAGAAGGAAGGAAGGAAGGAGGAAGGGAGGGAGGAAATAAACATTTATTAAGTACCTACTACATGCCAGGCACTGCGATAGGGGCTTTACAAATATAATCTCATTTAATCCTCACAACAACTTTGAGAGATAGGTGCTATTATTAATCCCCTTCTATAGTTGAGGAAACTGAGGCAGACAGCAATTTAAGTGACTTGCCCAAGGTCACATCTCATATATATTTGAACTCAGATCTTCCTGACTCCAGGCTCAGTACTCTATCTATCCATCATGCCACTTTGCTGTCTACAGACCTATGGGCTAGGAAGGCAAAATTAATCCGCTTGTTCCTAATTTATCAGAAATTTGCTCTTCAGGCCATGAGCCCCTTGTTAATCACTAGTGCCACAGACCACATGGCAGCAGAGGTAAATAACAAGAAATGACAGAGAAAGCCACTGGTGCCTTTCAGGGTCCTGAGAGATGATTAAGAGAAGGGTAAGAGCCTGAAAGCAAAGGAGTGTGTATATACAGAGACAGCACGATATGTTCTCAAGTTAGAGGACTTGAGTTCTATTATGTGCATGACTTTGATCAAGTCACTTAACCTGAAGATGTGGCTCAATATCCTCATCTGTCTGAGGCAGATGAACTAGATGTCCCCTGAGGTCCCTTCTAGACCCACAGTATTTTGTGTGGATATGAATGAAGCACAGAGTGCACTGAGCACCCATCTCCCCCAGGGATGCTGGCACATCTATCCCATGATCCAGGCACGCCTATAGACCAAGGGTATGTAACTGGAGAGTGGAGGGTGAAGTGAGAAAGCATAAACTAGAAAGATGAGGAAAAGGAAGAGTGAGAAGATATAGGAACATCAAAGGGTTTTGTTGGGGGTTTTGTTTGTTTTTTAATCTTGTTCACTTGAGAGCTGTTCATGATTGATCACTGAAAAATGACCAGCTCTGCCCTGAAGAATTTTCTTGTAGGCAATAGAATGTGCTGCCTCATTGGGCAGTGAAGTCCTTATCCCTTGAGGTGCTTCAATGGAGGCTATATAATAGACTGTCAAGAATGGGACAGAAAGAATTTGAGAATTTCTGAAGCGAATAGGAGGGTTGAATTGGATAACCTCTGAGGTTCCTTCCAGCTCCAAAATCCTATGATTCTATCATAACACTTTTTAAAAAAATCTACCGATCATTCCTATGCCCTTTTATTTATCCCCCATATATTAGGCATTTAATCAATGTTGAATTGGGGGTAGTTATGAGGCATACGTATAGAATGTCAGGTTTGGAGTCAGGAAGATTCAACTTCCTGAGTTCAAATCCAGGTTCAGACACTGACTAACTGTGTGACCCTGGGCAAGTCACTTCACCCTGTTTGCTTCAAGTCATCATCTGTAAAGTGAGCTGGAGAAGGAAATGGGCAAACCATTCCAGTATCTCTGCCAAGAAAACCCCATATGGGATCACAAAGAGTCAGACACAAGTGAACAACACATACTGATTTATTGATTGGTCCCAGAATTGTTGAAAGAAGTGAAATTTTGAAATTAGTTGTATAAGTCATTATATATCTTTGATTGGGAAGTCATTATGTGGATATAAAAAATCTAAAATCTAATTTAGTGTCTCTTAATCTGCACCCTGTCTGTCTGTCTGTCTGTCTGTCTGTCTGTCTGTCTGTCTGTCTCTCTCTCTCTCTCTCTCTCTCTCTCTTTCAGACCCCTTCAACAGTCTGGCAAAGCCTAGGGATGCCTTCTTAGAATATTTGTTTTTGGTTAAGCAATTGGGGTTAAGTGACTTGCCCAGGGTCACACAGCTAGTAAGTGTCAAGTGTCTGATGCTGGATTTGAACTCAGGTCCTCCTGAATCCAGGGCCAGTGCTCTATCTACTGCATCTCCTAGCTGCCTCTAGAATAATCTTTTTAATGTATAAAATAAAACATGTAGAATTATTGAAATACACTAATAAAATATTTCAAAATCAAGTACATGGACCCCAGTTATGTGATTATTCTGCATCCTAAGGTGGGAAGGTCGGGTAAAAAGTGCTCCACCAAGAGGAAACTAACATTTCCAATGAAATGAGGATTGAGGCCCAAAGGCCTGGCTAGAAATGGAGCTTTTGTGATGTAAACTAGCTTACACAACCAAATAACCTGGATGAAGCAGAAGTGTGGAGAGAAAGCGACTAGTGAGATGAAGTACAACATAATTCTGCTCACTTTCCTTTTGTTGTTGTTTTGGCCATCTGAAATATCACTTTTTTTCTGCTTCTGAGAAGCAGCTGCCTGCTGTAACCTGAGGTTATATTCCATTTAATGTTCCTCATTCCTTCTTCTTCTTTTCACCTGAGGTGTATCACTCAAGCCTAGGCTACTTCTTAAGCTTGTGTTCTTTTATAGTCTCAATTTATTTTTTAAGAGTGCAGCTAACAGAATGGACATAAATACTGCCCAAGGGGTCCCTCCCCCCACCAAAAAAAAGGTCTCTGCCACAAATCTGTTTGTCTACAGTTAACAAAGGGTAAGGGCCCTTTAGAAAATGTAGCTTGGGGGACCTGGGACAAAATGGATGCTAATGGCTAACTGCACCCCTAGACCTCTTTGCTAGTGACCTCACCTGGCCATTTTCATGGTTTGTTCAGCTCTGCTCTGCTCCATTGCTGTTGCAGCTGGCGCAGAAGCTGTGTGTGTCATCGTTTTCACATCCAAATTTCTCAGCTAGGGCTGGTAGCTTTGGAAACTTGGTGAGCCTCTGGTTTGGCCAGATGTTACAATGGCCTGGCTCTCTGTGTGTTGGCCTCTGACCATCCTAAAGGATGAGCTGGCTCTCATGCTCCCTTTCCCATGTCCACCCTGGTCATAGCCCAGAAGAGACTGCCCTGGCTTAGCACAGTTCCTTTCTTTCCAAAGCCCCTTGGCAGTGCTCAGTTCCAGGACACACACTTCTAGCCATTGTTTATTTAGAAATGGTTTTCGGCCCATCTGCCTGGCTTCTTATCCTATCCAGTAGTTCCACATGCTCTTTTTCTGAGGGCTTTAGCCATGGAATTGGGACACTTTGGAGTGTGGTTTTGAACAATGTCAGACTCCCATACCAAACTATGTGCATCTAGGGCAGGTTCCTTCCTAGACTAGAGCAGGAGTGCCTAAACTTTTCTTTTTTTTTTTTTGGTACCATAAACCCTAGCTTCTTAAACTGTAGGTTGCGACACCGTATGGGGTCATGTAACCGAATACAGGGGTTGTGAAAAATTTGGCAACAGTAAAAGTTTCTGTATACCTATTTTATATACCCACATACCCAGGGTCACATGAAAATTTCTCAGGCGAAAAGGGGCTGTGAGTGGAAAAAGATAAGAAGCCCTGCTATAGACTCCCCTGGTAGTATGGTGAAAACTTTAGATTCCTTTTCCAAGTAATGGGTTTTTAAAAATTATTTTATTATTTTCCAATTACATGTAAAGATAGTTTTCAACATTTGGGTTGTTTTTGTTTTGTTTTGTTTTGTTTTGTTTTGTTTTGTTTTGTTTTGTGGGGCAATGAGGGTTAAGTGACTTGCCCAGGGTCACACAGCTAGTAAGTGTCAAGTGTCCAAGGCCACATTTGAACTCAGGTCCTCTTGAATCCAGGGCCAGTGCTTTATCCACTGCCCCACCTAGCTGCCCCTCAACATTTGTTTTCATAGGATTGTTAGTTCTAGATTCCCCCCTGCCCCCCTCCCCAAATGTTTTTTTCTAAATAATTTAAGAAAATGATGAATTTCAGTTAGAGGTTAGTGAAAATAAAGATGTAATTTCTTCTAAGATTAAGGACCTTCTAAAATCTATCCAAGAACTCCCAAAGAGTCCCCAGGTCAAGAACCCCTGATTTAGAACCAAAATGGATCTCTGAGGTTAACCAGTCTAATCCTCTGTTTTTACAGATGAAGAAACTGAGACCCAAGAAGGTCAAATGGCACATACAACAAACATCAGAGAGAGGATTTAAACCCAGGTCCTTGGACTCCAGAGGAGTGAGTGCTCTTTCTACTTTACCAAACTTCCAATCAATGTAATGAATTGAATGGTCATCCTCACATGCTAGAGACATTTATTAATGCAATTCAGAATCACTTGATTTTGCAGGAGAGAAAACAAGGAAAAGTAGCCTGTCTGGGTAAGAAAAAGCCTACATATACATGCATCACACCGAGGTAGTGATGACAAGAAGGTGGTCTGCATCCTCATCTCCAGGGCCGAATTTTCTTATCTGTGCCATGGAGCGTGTCTGTAATACACAGGGGGATTAGTGTTAGTAGCAACATCTTGTCACACAGTTCTGCTCCAACATGACAAATGAGGACTGGGCTTTATAACTGTAGAGTTTATTTTCACCACATCCTTTCCTCCCCCCCTTCCTCTCTGTTCATGTCTTCCATGTCCTAGACCTAATCACTGAAGGGAAGAGGCAGTTTGATGTGGTGTTAAGTTACCGGGCCTATAATCCGATCTGGGCGCTTTCACCTAGTAGCTGTGCTAATCTAGCTAAGTCACTTAACCCCTCACCCTCAGTTTCCTCATCTATAAAATGAGGATAGTAACACTCTATCTCACAGGGCTCTGTATGTATTAGTGGATGAAAGCTTGAGGATGTGGAGGTACCTATGACCCCAAAATGCTTCATCAATGAAAGCTGCTATAGCGAGGGTAGGATTCAAGCTCAGCTCATGGAGCATAGTGGAGACAGGCCCACAAGGGCCAGCTTAGGGAGCATGTGCAAAGCTGAGCTGAGTTTCTCTTCCCCTTCCTGGTAATACATGGAGCTCAGCATCAAAGGACTTGTGCTTTGGGATGACAAGGATCCCATCACTGGTTTCTCGGTTCATGTGATGAGGGTAAAAGGTGTCTGGGTTAAAGATAATTGATTGCTGTGCCATAAACAATGGCCCACTCGGGGCAGCTAGGTGGCACAGTGGATAAAGCACAGGCCCTGGATTCAGGAGTACCTGAGTTCAAATCCGGCCTCAGATACTTGACACTTACTAGCTGTGTGACCCTGGGCAAGTCACTTAATCCCCATGGCCCTGCCCAAAAAAAAAAAAAAAGAATGGCCCACTCAATACACCTCAAAAGGGACAGTTTCATACTTCCTCTATCTCTGTGTCTCCGTGTGTCTTTATGTCTCTGACTCACTGTCTCTCTCCTTCCTTCCCCTCATGAAACTTGCTTTCTTGAGAAGGGGCAGCTGATTAAGGATGGAAGCATACACATGTATGTCTTACAGGAAGAACATTAGCCTGCACCTTGGATTCCTGGCTGTTTCTTCTTCTTGTATTCCTTTCTCTTAGCATAGGTGATCAAACAGTGATCTTGAGGTCGATATTTCCTGCCTTAGAGGCAACCTTGTGAGTTTTGAGAGATCCTGAGCCACTCAGAGGTGGCTGGTAGCAGGATGAGGTTTCTGAAATTAAATTCTTCATGGAGGTGAAGATCACCAGTATTGGCTTACTGGAAGATAGAAACCTTGAGGGAGTTGTTCAAATAGTCCACCACCTAGGTGAAGGTAAAAGGGCTTGTCAGTGGCCCTGTTCTCTCTTGTTTAAACTACCATCATCTAAGGAGAATACAACAGGAGGAATGGGTAACTAACTGTTTCATGTTTTAGGTCTGTCAGTTTGTACTTGTGAGTCATTTGTGTATCAAGCATGTCTTTCATTTGGCAAAAATAATTGTCTTATGCATGATATACATGGTATATTGAGGACATTTCTAATCCCTTCTGGGAAAAACCTAGATCCAGATTTAAGCATTAAGTGACTTTCCCTGGGGCTCTAGGATGGGGTGTAAAGAGCCATGAA
Source organism: Dromiciops gliroides (assembly GCF_019393635.1). NCBI lineage: Eukaryota > Metazoa > Chordata > Mammalia > Microbiotheria > Microbiotheriidae > Dromiciops > Dromiciops gliroides. Next base: position 342,754,073 of record NC_057863.1, on the reverse strand, counting down.
CAATGGGGAAAAAAACCTGGTGCCATTTTTAAAAGACTAGACTTCTAAAGGATTGAACCTAAGTGAGCCCAGACCTGAGTAATTCCTTACTGGGAGAGGCTTCCCTAACTCTCCAGGGTCATCAGGATCTGTTGCAACCATGTGTATCATCAAGGTGGAAAGTGAAGATCTAGGGGTATTTTCCAGATACATCTCAAGTTTCACTTGGTCACCATTCTGACTGATAACCCACTGCTGAAGACAGTATCATTTGCAACAAAGAGGCAAAGAAGGGTTTATAAGGAATAGGGCAGATGATGAAGGGCACAGCAATTTAGTCCCACCAGAGTGAGATAACAACTGAAGAGATGCAATAAACTCTTCCTGATTTCATCATTGATTTCTCTGCTCAATACAGAGAAGAAGAAAAAAATCTGTCCAATATCCAGTATCTCCATGATGATATTTCATAAGACTTAAGTCAATTAAGACATTATGCTAGTGGATGGGACTACAAATATAAAATATAACACAATCTCTATGTTCAAAGAGTTTACAGACTAATTAGTGGCTGAGGTCAATGGAAGAGGGAATACAACATATACACAAATAACCACAACCTGACATGGGATCACAGGATTCATGGTTGGAAGGAAACTCAGAGTCCAACACCTTCATTTCATAGATGAGGAAATTGAGACTCTGAGAATTTCAGTGATTTAGGACAATCAGATTATAAGCTTAGAGCTAAAAAACCAGAAATTAGATATCATTCTTTGCTTAATAAGTATTTTATAATTGTTTACTTCTCAGAGTCCTTCTAGTTCTAGCCTTTTATATTATAGATGAGGAAACTGAGACTCAGAAGTGATCAGTGACTTGTCTGGGGTCACACAGACAGGATCAGAGCTAACCAGGTGCTCCTTTACAATACCATTTTACCTCAGTAGATACTGGGAAGCCATTGAAAGTTATAGACTCAGGTATCTTGAAGTTATTTGATGTATGCAAAGAAAAGTGAAAAGTGTTATGAGGAGCCTGAGGGAGAAGAGGTTACTTCCAAAAGGAGGGATTAGGAAAGGATTTGAGAAGGAAATTAGATCTGAAGGTGAGCTTTAGAAGATAGGAAGGATTTTAATACTCAGAAGACCTGGGTTCAAATCAAGATTGAGATGAGCTTGAGGTAATTCACTATGTGGGGTAGCATAAGCAAACAACACAGAGTAAAATGGATCACAGATTTAGAGATAGAAGCAATCATTGAAGTAATCTAGTCGCGTTCCCTCATTTTACAGTTGAGGAAACAAAAATACAGAGAGGTTAAATTACTTTATATAGGTCATACAAATCGTAAGTTTCTGAATCAGGATTTGAACCCAGGTTCTCTGGGAAGAGGGAATATTGAGTAGTCTAGTTTGACTTAACTGTAGAATATGTGATAGGGTACAGTGATCAGTAAGGCTAGAAAGGTATACTGAGGCAGATTTTGGAGGGCCTCAAATGCCACAATAAGGAGTGATATTCCGTTTGATGGGGAAACTACTGAAGGCTTCTGATCAGACAAATGAAGGGAAGGAAGTGTTTATTAAATATTCCAGATTAGATTATTGATGCCATATATGAAGGATGCCCCCTACTTACATTCCTCGGTTACTTTTCAACAGAGTGCTTGCTATTCAAAGCAGAAGCACAAAGGGCAGCTAGGTGGTGCAGTAGATAGAGCACTGGTCCTGGAGTCAGGAGGACCTGAGTTCAAATCTGGACTCAGTCACTTGACACTTACTAGCTGTGTGACCCTGGGCAAGTCACTTAACCCTCAATTGCCTCACCAAAAACAAAAACAGAAACAAAGCAGAAGCACATCCTGGAAGTACCAGTATGGCTTACACACCTATTTCCTGGCTTTGATCCTTAGAGTTTAGTGCTTGTCTTATTTATCTCAGAAACTACCAACCATTCTAAGTCCTCACAGAACCCTGCAGGAAAGGTTTCCCATGTTTCCATTGAGAGTCTGTGACAATTGGGACTTATCATCAGCAATCAGACAAAAGAGAAGGAATGAGTGTGGGAACGAGGAAAAGGCAAAAAGAAAAGCCCAAAGCAGAAGCAGTCCTCTTATTTCATGCCTCTACCTTCACAATTCTGTCTACTCAGCCTTCTGTCTTTCTCCTTTTCCTTCTCTTTCCTTCCCATCACTTGTATGCATGCATTTAGCCACTGACATTTTAATATCCCCCCACACATACTCGCTTGCATGACAGTAGCCTACATTTGAAACATGCTACCTGCCTTCTAAAAAATATACTGCAAAACCCTTGACCCTCAAAGGTTATAAAAGGAGATCTTAGACTCTATAGTTCCCTGAGGAATTATTGGGGTGGGGGTACAGATCATCCAATCTACTGGTCAATCAACACGTATTATGAAGCACCTTATTGTTGTTGTGCTGTTTCTGACCCTTCGTGACCCCATTTGGGGTTTTCTTGGCATTTCCTCTCCAGCTCATTTTACAGATGAGGAAACTGAGGCAAGCAGGGTTAAGTGACTTGCACTGAATCACACAGCTAATAAGTATCTGAGGCTGGATTTGAACTCAAGTCTTCCTGACTTCAGGCCCAACACTCTATCCACAGTACCACCTAGCTACCTATCTTGGAGCCTCCAGAAATAAAAGTCCCCATCCTCAAGGTGCTTTCATTCTATTGGTGGAAAAGTGTGAAGAGGTCAGGATAACAGAATTAGTGCTAGAAAGAGAATAATCTAGTCATCTAATCACCAATTCCTCTAGTCCAGTCTCCTAATATTACAGATGAAAAGAACTGATGTTCAGAGAGATGAACTGATTTAAAGGCCCCTAAGTGGCAGAGTGGGCAGAGTGATGGGCCAGGAGTCAGGAGGACCTGAGTTCAAATTCAGCCTCAGACATTTACTAGCTTGTGACCCTGGGCAAGTCACTTAACCCTTTTTATCTCAGTTTCCTCATCTGTAAAATGAGCCAGAGAAGGAAATGGCAAACCCCTCTAGTATCTCTGCCAAGAAAACTCCAAATGGGATCACAAAGAGTCAGACACAACTGAAATAACTGGATAAAAGGTATGACCCTGGGCAAATCACATAACTTCTGTCTGCCTTAGTTTCCTCAACTGTAAAATAAAAATAACAGTGCCTGCCTCTTAAAGTTGTTGTGAGGGCCAAATGAGATAATATTTTTAAAAAGCTTTGTAAACTTTAAGCACCATATAAATATAAACTATTATTATTCATGTCCAAGGAAACAAAGTAATAAAATCCAGATCCTTTGAATACAGATCCAGCAGTCTTTCCATTGCACCAACATACTGATTTTTACAAAAATCTCACCACAGAGAAAGTGTACATTAATGTCTTTCAAAGTGGCCCTCTAGGGATCCATTTAACATACTCTAATAGGTCATTCAAGGTTGATAAGAATAAGCCCTTTTCCCCAAGGAATACTTTACACCTAGGAATTAACGAAGTCACAGGTGGAATCTCTACCCACTGATAAGGAAGGTCTTTACTGGGTCAGAATCACAGGATTTTAGAATTGGAAAGGACTGTTTCATCCAACACACAACCCAAAAAGAATCTTTATCATAACATACCCAACAGGTGGCCATCCAGCCTCTGCCCGTGAGGGGACACCCATTGCCTCCTGAGGAAGCCCTCTCCACTTTTGGACAGCTCTGTTTATTAGGGAGGTTTTCCTGACACCAAGCCTAAATTTATCTCTTTTCAGCTTCTACCTGTTGTTCCTGGTTTTGCCCTCTGGGGTCAAACAGAATGAATGTAATCCTTCTTCCCCATGACAGCTTTTCAAAAACTTGAAGACAGTTGATAGCTTTTCCCCTGAGTCTTTTCTTCTCTGAGCTAAAGATGCCCATTTTTTCCAATTGATCTTCCTATAACAAGAACTTAAGATCTTCTGCAAAAACAACTATTTTCTAAACGGTCTCATATACATTTGTCCTAGTGTCTTTTCCCACACAAATCGAGGGGAGATGAGGTCATTGATGTGGGTGGGTGAAATTCCACAGGGAACAGAAAAACGAATGGCAAAGAAGACTATAAAACAGCAAAGAAGGGTTGGTCAAGGTAATTTCCATCTGTATAGATGGTCAAAGTCTGGCAACCCAGGATGGTTTCACTTACCTGCATTTGGGGGAGAAGATGAAGAAGGGCGAGAGGTTCAGAATACTTATTAAAATTTAGGAGACTGGCATTTTGCAGACTTCTAGTAAAATGAATTCAAAGGAAGATTAAATCTATTTGCAACCAACCCTTCTGACAGATCCACTAGTCTCCAACACATGGGTAAGAACTGTGCATAATAAGTTTGGCCTCGGTCCTGCTTTTCATGGGAGAGATGAGAGAAAGAGCCTCTCATTCCACCACTGATACTCACACCCTCTGGGCATCAATCATCCAGGAAGAGAGTAGGGAGGGGAGCGATGGAGGGCCAATGCAAAATTACTTTCCTCAGCCTGCTAATGAAGGGATGACAATGGATTGCAGCCCAAGCCTCATTAATCAGAGAGGAACATGGAGTGCTGTCTTCCTTTTTTCTTACAGTCCCTCTTGTTCTTTCATCTGTGATTGATCTTTGGGACAGTAACTCTCAAATGCCACTTGGCACTGGGCCATTCTCCCAGGGCTCTGGAAGAAACTGATGGCCGGTCACAGATACAGCCGGTAGGCTCTAAATCTGATGAGATACAGTGGGAAAAAGGTTAACTGTGATGTGGTACAACCAAGGAGAAGGCTAATGAGAGAAACATAGACTCCTGGTCTGGAAAGTTGGCCAGAGGTCATGTGGTCCATCTCCCTGCTTCTAGATGTGACAACAAACACCTCCCCTATTCCATTAGATTCACCTTGTGATGCACTTTTTCAGCTATCAGGGATCCATAACACCATCACCTTGGCTGTCCTGATGTACCTCATTCCCATGTAATGACCATGAACTCTTCATTCCAGACAGGCTGCTCACTTCACTGACCTCCAAATGCCATGTTCATTCTCAGCTTTTGTTTACCCATCCTCCCCTACTGCACCCAGGAAGATCCTTCCCTACAGGATTCTGGTTCTTTAAATTCCACATCCAAAACCAAGCTCAAGACCCACCTCTTCTTGGAGGCTTCCCCTAATACTCCAGACCCTATTCCTTTCTAGTTCTTCTGATTCAGGAAAGGCTCCTTAGAGGAGGTGGCATTTTGAGCTGATTTTCGAAGGGGAGGGTTATTAGAAAAGAGGGATGGGAAAAGTGTATCTCAAGCATGGTGGACAGTCCATACAAAGGCTCAGAGGTTGGACATGACATTTCTTGTACAGGGCACCAAAAGTAGACCCATTTGACTGGAGAAAATGTAAGGGGAGGTTAAGTATAACCAGTCTACAAAGAGTGGTACAGTAGAAAAGGAACTGACATTGGAGTCAAAAAACCTGGGTTCTAATCCTGTCTGTCACTCTTTGATTTTGGCAAGTTATTTACCCTCTCCAACCTCAGTTCTCTCATCTGTAAAATGAGGTGGGGGAGGGGTGGACAAATGACTTCTAAAGGTCCCTTGCAGCTCTAAATCTAGGGTTCTATCATAGGCTAGAATTGGATCATGAAGAGCCCTAAAAGCCAGAGGAATTTATCATAGAGGCAACAGGAAGTGATTAAACCTTTTTGAGCAGAGGAGTGACAAGAAGAATTGGAATTTGAAAATAACTTGGCAGCTCTATGGATAATGGAATCAAGAGAGAAGAGACTGAGGCAGGGAGATTAATTCATAAGCCAATGAGTGCCAGACTCTGTATTGGATGTTTAGAATACAAAGAAGCATGTCAACACAAGCTCTGTTGTCAGGGAGATTACAGTCAATGGGTTGGAGAGGAAGTAAGGAAAGAAATATTTATATGGTGCCTACTATGTGTCAGGCATTGTGCAAGGCACTTTTAACAAAATTATCTCATTGGATGCTAACAATCCTGGAAGGTAGGTGCTCATAGTTGAGGTAACTGAGGCAAACAAAGGTTCAGTGAGATTCTCAGTGTCATATAGCCAGGAAGGAACTAAGACTGGATTTGAACTCAGGTCTTCCTGACTCCAGGCCACCTTGCACCACTTAGTTGCAGGAGAAGGAGTATGCAAATGACAATAAGAAGGGAGAACCAATTAAGTGCCATTAAGGGAGTTCAGGCAAAGTGCTTTGAGGGTTTATATTTAACTATCTCAGGGCACATGTGACTAAGTCACACACTGGAACCCATGCCTGAAAGCATCTGCCCACCTCCCTAACCTATGGCAGGGTCCACCCTTTCCTAGATCTGTTATGACACTATTTACAAATGGCCCAGAAAAGTAGGGGGTGGAAGGGGATGAGGGTGTCAGTGGAGGCCACAAGCTGCCATGGTTAATCCTTCATTAAAGTTTCCATTCATAGATAATCCAAACTTTTGTATGGTAAAAACAGATGGAAAGTTCATATTCACACAGGGCTTCATCTGCAAAGACTTAACACTGTCTTAAATTTGTCCTGATATACCATGTAATTCTCAAGAACGATTATACCTCAATGCACATTATATGTTAATGTCTCATAACTGTAATATCGCTTTATGGTTTAAAAAAATTTAAACCTGAAGATTTCTAAGAAATTGCCTAAGATCTAAATGGTCTAATTTTGCTCTAACATCTCTGGAGGCAACATGGTATATGATACAGGACTGGCTTCTGAATCAGAAAGATCTGGTTCAATTCCATGTCTGACATATTCTGACTGTGTGATCCCTGGCAAATCACTTAAACTTTGTAAAGAATTAATTGTTATTTGAGTGCTCACGGCAGTTCTCTAAGACTATAAATTGTAGTCCCCAACAGAAGAATTGGAAACTGTTAACAACCAAATGAAAGAATGCTCCTAGTCACTAATTATAAGAGAAAAGGGGGAGGGGGGGACTTACTCTGAAGTTTTGCTTCACACCCAACAAATTGGTAAAAATGACAGATTATAGAAAGAGTTGGTGTTGGAGAGTTTATGGGAAGATGATGCTATTATTAAAAGATGGTTGGTGGTATTTTGAATTTGTCCAACCATCTAGGAAAGTAATGTGCAATTATGTGAAAAGAGTGGCTGAAATGCTTATACCTTTTGATCTACATGTTCTACCATTACACTTATACCCCAAGGAGGTCAATGATGAAAAGTATAAATAGACTACACCAAAATGTTTGCGGCAGCCTTTTTTGTGGTATCAAAGACTTGGAAACAAAATGCATGTCCATTGATCAAACAATGGTGAAAAACAGATTATTGCATATGAATGTAATGGAATATTATTATTATTATTATGTTAAAAGAATGCATGATATCATGATGAATATGGGGAAGGCTAGAAAGACATGAACTGATGTGAAATGAGGAAATCAGAGCCAGGAAAACTATACACAATAGAACAAGGTAAATTTAAAGACCAGCCACCACAAAACAATTGAAAGTGAATGTTGTGAGATTATAACTACCAAGCTTGGAGGCTAAGAAGAGATATGAGAAGATACCACCCCTTTTTCTTTGTAGAGGTAGGGGAACATGGATATGGACACTGCATATAATATCAGACTTTTTCTATGTTTCGGTTAGTTTTGCTGAACTTTTAAAATTATTTGTTATAAAGGATGACTAAGTGACACAGTGGGAAATGAGGGTGATGTAAAAATAAAAAAGATAGGGATGAAAATATATTTATTTATTTTTGCAGGGCAATGGAGGTTAAGTGACTTGCCCAGGGTCACACAGCTAGTAAGTGTCAAGTGTCTGAGGCTGGATTTGAACTCAGGTCCTCCTGAATCCAGGGCTGGAGTTTTATCCACGGCACCACCTAGCTGCCCAGGGCAATGCTGAACTGTACTGATAAAGGATAATTTCCACATAAGAATCCTGGGTCCTCTGCCCCTATCTGTGCAGTCCTGTCCCATATTATCATGCCTGTAGACAATAAATCAGATTTATAATGAACATTAGGCTTTACAAAGTCCTTTCTTGAGGGGCCAGCAGTGCAAGTATTGTATTATTGTCTTCATTTCACAGATGAGGAAAGTGAAGCAGAGATATTTGGTGAATTGCCTATGGCCACTCAGCTAAGTAAGTGTCAGAGATAGTATTTGAATCCAGATCAAATTCTACGTTCAGTTCTTTTTCCCCTACAGCACACTGAAAGAGTAGAAATTCAGAAAAACTGTTACTTGACCTAGACAAAAACCAGTTAATGAGGCTAGAACTCGCATTACTTAAACCTATGGATCACCTTGAAAACACTATATCTTCTCTACAATGTGTCTCTAGGACAGAGATTGATAGTCTGGACACTCAAAGGGTCTGGGGCTAGATAGCAGGAATTCTGTGAACTTAGGAAAAAATACATTTTTATTTTCACTCTGGATTTTATAAATAAAGATTATTCTGAGTGGGGGTCCAAAGACTTCAGCAGACTGCCAAAGAGGTTCATCACACCAAAAAATGATTAAGAACCCTTGTAGAGGATGCCCCCCCATCCTCACCTGATCCTAAAAGAAAGCATTTGTGTTTCACAATTGATCTTATTGATTGGATCCTCACATAAAGTACTTGTTTGAGATCCTAAATAGTTGCTGTGTCATAAACCTCTTTTCCTGTGGGCTTTGAAAAGCAGAGGCATCCCTGTTCCTGTATGTTCAAATGTCTCCTGTGGGATTTAGGGGTAGTAACAGATGCCTACCTAATTGTCTTAAAGGCATCCTGGGCTGGGTTTCCAGAGCTCGGGTGAGAACGGAAGTTCAACTAAAACTCCCCAGGGCCTCGATGCCCCTGGCAGCTGTTTCCCATCCTCCATCTCTCTTGGGCTTAGAGTGTTAACCCGGATCAACACCAAAGAGAGCAGGAAAGGCAGGAAGAAAGTCTACATTTTATCAAAAGGCAGGAGCCTGCATGTGCAGCCATTAAGTGTCAAACAGGGTCAAGTCAGTGGTGGAAGAACTGGTACCAATCCATGTCCCCAACCTGTTTATTTAAAATAATTGATAAGTGTGGGCAGCTAGGTGGTACAGTGGATAAAGCACTGGCCCCAGATTCAGGAGGAACTTAGTTCAAATCCGACCTCAAGTCACTTAACCCTCATTACCCTGAAAAAAAAAAAAAAAGAAGAATAGAAGTCCTTCTACTCTAGTCTAAAATACTTGGTAATGACTTTGAGGTGCTGCATGGGGCAGAGGAAAGAGTGTCGAGTTAGGAGTAAGAGGATCTGGGCTCCAGGCTTGTCACGTGTCTTGCTGGGTGGGCTCACATATCTAGATGAGGACTGAACTTGAAGTGAAGAAAACCCGAGTTTTGATGCCACTTGAGACCCTTGGCAAGTCACTTACATGTTATCTGACTCAGTTTCCTCATCTGTAAGGAGATAATCATAGCACCTATGTCATATGGCTGTTGTAAGGATCAGATGAGATAACATGTAAAGAGCTTTGTAAATATTAAAGCGTTGTATGAATGCCGATTTTTATTATTAGACCTAGATGGGACCCCAGGGGCTAACCAATCCAAACTGCTCATTTTATAAATCAGGAAACCACGGCCCAAAGAAACTAAGTGACTTGCCCAGGGTCATATAGATAGTGACCATCAGAGATGAAATGTGAACTCAGGTTCTCTGCACCTCTTTCTCTGTACTCTATCCCTCAGCTTTTTGTTTTGTTTTGTTTTGTTTTGTTTTGTTTTGTTTTTTGCAGGGCAATGAGGGTTAAGTGACTTGCCCAGGGTCACACAGCTAGTAAGCGTCAAGTGTCTGAGGCCGGATTTGAACTCAGGTACTCCTGAATCCAGGGCCGGTGTTTTATCCACTGCATCACCTAGCTGCTCCCTATCATTATTATTATTATTATTATTATTATTATTATCAACTAGCTATTAATTAGCTGAGGCATGAAGAGGAACGGGCTTTCTCCACTCTGGCATGTTAATTCTTGTAAAGGAAACTGATAAAAAAAAAAAATTACTTACTCTTCTTGTATAGTACCACAGTGGAGATTTCCCTTATATAAGAAGATTCTATGTAAGATGCTACAATGCTATTCTAGTAGGAAAAAAGGAAAAGAAAAAAGTGAAAACTGTATACCTTGAGCACAGTGGTGCTTAATATGTATTTGTTAGTTGATTGATTAATCATGATATAATGGAAAGAACACTGGACCTACATTTGATTTCTGACTCCAAGCCTCACTGGTTATGTGACCCCAAGCAAATTACATTACTTTTGTGAGTCTGTTTCTCATCTGGAAGATGGATGGGAGCCCTGGGGTATGTTGGAGACAGTTTAAACTAGTTCTTCAGAGCTGATTGTTAAATTTTCAGTGTGAGCATTTATACCTCAGAAATCATCATATACTACAAAGCAAGGCTTGATTTATTGTTTTGCTGATTGTCTGAACTTGAGAAAGTGATGGGAAAATGTTTAAAATGTTGATTAAAATTAAAAATGTGTCAAACACACTCCCCCCCACCCCCACCCCAGGGGTTGGTTGTTAAACATTTGCCAGTACCCCTCTTCTAATAATATGAACGCCCCAGGACTGTTTGGAAGATCAAATGAGATAATTTGTGTTAATAAGAGTTACTTAGGAACTCTAAAGCTGGCCTTAGGAGTGAGTGAAATAGGCTGCTGACTTGCCATGGGTGGTCAATAGTGTCTCTTGTTCCCCTTAAAAACAAAGGCATCTGTAGAGATATTTCAGGATGAGCTTGGATGGGGAAAAAATGCATCCTTATCTTCGTTAACCTTTAGAAACCCATGTATTGTATTTTATTTTCTAGATTTTAATATATTATTCTGAAAAGGGATTCTATAAGCTTTACTACACTGTCAAAGGGGTCTATGACACAAGGCAAGATTAGGAACCCTGCCTCAAAACAATAGTTCTCTTTCTGCAGGTGGTCTGATACCTGGAATTCTGCAATAAGAAAATTTGTCAAAGGGCAGCTAGGTGGTGCAGTGGATAGAGCACTGGCCCTGGATTCAGGAGGACCTGAGTTCAAATCTGGCCTCAGACACTTGACACTTACTAGCTGTGTGACCCTGGGCAAGTCACTTAACCCTCATTGCCCCGCCAAAAAAAGAAGGAAAAAAAAAAAAAGAAAATTTGTCAAACTAGTAAAATGCAAATGGACCTGAAAAAGGTATTTCCCTATCTATGTGACCTAGGGCAAGTCACTTAACCTTTCTGGACCTCATGATAAAACTTTATTATCTCTCATTTTTCACCAGAATTGGAATAGTTGTCAGATCCTTTCCAGAAAGAAAGTTTTAATGGTGGAGAGCTCCTAGCATCATAAATTTATAAAGCAAGAGTGAGAAGTGATCTCAGAGACCACTTATTCCAGTTCTCTCCTTAGATTGATAAAGAAATTTAAGTGACTTATTCAAGGTCACACAGCCTATCAGTCTCAGAGCTACTGTATTTTTTTTTCTATTCTCAGGCATCAAATCACCGAGCCCGTGTTGAGAAGAGGGGGTTCCCCTGATTGAGAGAAAAGTACCTGAAGCTATAGGCACAAACTTTACCAGCCATAGTTTTGCTTAGGGATGGCACTGACATCAAGAGGACAGAGAGGAAATTGAATTTTGGTCAGCTGATTCTGGGCCTCTTTAGAACTAAAGTGAACATGGGTCACAAAAGGCAACTTAGGACTCAGACCAAGGGCAAACAAAATCTCAAGACCTCCTGATAAGTATCCCTCAGGCTATCCATCTCTTCCTTAGTCCTTTACTCCAGAGTCATCCAAGTCCAGTGGCAGGACAAAAGTCAAGAGGATTTGAGGCTTATGACTGCAACTCTGCCTCACTTAAATCCAATTCACCCATGAATAAAGACATCACCCAGGGTTGTCATTGATCCTCTTTGAAAATGAAGGAAGAGAGGCAGCTAGGTGCGCAGTGGGTAAAGCACCGGCCTTGGATTCAGGAGGACCTGAGTTCAAATCTGGCCTCAGACACTTGACATTTACTAGCTGTGTGACCCTGGGCAAGTCACTTAACTCTCATTGGAATCCCCGCCAAAAAAAAAAACAAAAACAAAAACAAACAAACAAAAATAAAAACCAAAAGGAAAAAAAAACAAAAGAATAAAAAAGGAAATAAAGGAAAAATGGTCAGTCTTGAAAGCTCATTACTTCCAATGGTTTACCTGCCTACCTCTTCTATAAGTATGAATTCACTCTCCCTCTTAAACTATAATCTAAGATTTTGCTGAAGAAGTTTGATTGCTAAATTTTCTCTTTTGGGAGTTCATTGGTTCATTCATTCACTAAAATATGTAGTGAACACTTAATAAGCATAAATCCCAGTACTAGTTCTTTCTTAATTCACAGCCTCATAGCAAAGTCAGATTTTATATATATATATATATAATTTTTTTAAAAAATCTATATCTTCGGGGCGGCTAGGTGGCGCATTGGATAAAGCACCGGCCCTGGATTCAGGAGTACCTGAGTTCAAATCCGGCCTCGGACACATAACACTTACTAGCCGTGTGACCCTGGGCAAGTCACTTAACCCCAATTGCCTCACAAAAAAAAAAAAAATCTATATCTTCCTCTTTTGACCAATCTGGAAGTACAGGGGTGACTTTGGGTAGATCCCAGTCTGATCAGCTCAAGATCTTTTGCCTGTTCCATTTCCAAACTGGGCTGATGTGCCCTCCTTTAGGCAACCTAGTGGCCCCCTGATCCAGGAACTCACCCTATTAATGATGAACCTGGTATGGCCCCTAGATTGGCTTATCTCATGGCATCACAGAATTCCTGGATCAAAAGATCCTCCAGTCTCAGTTTTCCCAGTACCAGAGATCACAGACTTGTGCCACCATGCTCTACTAAAGTCAAATTCTGAGGAAAATCTTAAACCTGAAACTCCTTTCTTAACTTCTCCCCAATGAAATGAAAAAGGTTCAAGTGTTATGCCTTCTGGTTAGCTAGGTTTCCTCTATGCCATCCATAAAACCATGCCTCATTATCTCAGTCCAAGTCCTGGCTGCTCTAGCTCAGTTCTTCTCTTCTCCTCCTTCTACTTAGTTCAATTCATGTAATGTCTGACCCATTTGGCTCAAGCATCAAGTTTGACTGCTGGTTGATTAAAAGTCAGCAGGTTCGAATGTATTTAGAAAGCTTTGCTTAGCATCAGAGTTTTTCCCATATTTCCCCAACCCCAGAATCTTTAAAAGAGAGTGTTCTTAGTTATAACAAGAGAAAGGTTGGCACATCAGAAGCCTAAATCAATCACTATCAAAAAATTTTATTGATTGTCTGCTGTGTTCATGACACTAGACTATTATGGATTGGATTTGCCATGGAGATGGTGAAGTCCCTGCCCTTTAGAGATTTGCAATTGGAGAGTAAAAGAATATTAGTGCTATAGAGGAAGTGCACAGTCATCTATGGGAAAAGAAGTTATAAAATCATGGAAAGTGAGAACTGACAGGTTGTGTAGTTCAACACCACCTCTCCTTCACAGAGGAAGAAATCAAGGAACAAAGAGAGTAAGTAAAAGACTTGTCTACAGTAGCCTCATGAGTGGCTTGGGCTTCTGAGTGGCTGTCCTGTGTCTAGGACTTGGGTCTCCTCACTCCCCATCCAATGGTCTTCCTAGGGCACATTGAAGAAAACAAGAGCTCATGTGGAAAGGAGGGGATGAGGCAGCATCACAGCCTCTCTAAAAGTAATCATAATAGGATCAATATAATCCATTTTTAATTCTAGGCCAATTTCCTCCTGTCACAGTGAAGATTCTTGACCACCTCCCTATACAGGCTGGCTGAAGTGTGCTCAAGAAATGCAAACTACAGTTATTTTAATATTCACCTAAGCAAAACACAGGCAAGTACTTCTGGAAAACACATAGAAATGATTTTAGTATTCTTTGGATTATCTGCACTATTGCTCTCTATTAGCATAAAGAATCAAGCAGTGACTTGTTTTGTTTTTCCCGACCAAACATACCTCTCCAAGCTTATTATGCAATACTCCCCTTCACACACACTTAGGTACAGCCAAAACTGGCTTTCTGTTCCTCACACAAAACACTCCATCTCTCATCACTGCACCTTTGCACAGGCTGCTCCCACTGCTTTATCTCCATTTTTGAACCCCTAGCCTTTTCCTTCATAGCTCAGTTCAAACAGCGGCCCACTAAAGCAACTAGTCAATATATATATATATATATATATATATATATATATATATATATATATATATATATATATATATATATATATATATATATATGTGTGTGTACTTTAAAGGGTACTAGCAGCTCAGGGGAAGGGGAATCAAGTAAGGTCTCAGGCAGGAGGTAGCACTTGAGTTGAGCTTTGAGGGAAATTAAGGATCCCAAAAGGCAGAGATGCCCTCTAAGGGGCTGTATTCAAGGTATGGGGCATAGCCCTCCATGCCATGGATGAGATGTGTGAGGAATAGCAGGAAGGCAAGTATGATTATACCATAAAATGCATAAAAAGGAATAATACATAAAATTCCAGAAGGCAATAATATAATAATACTTGCTAACATTCATATACCACTTACTAAGTGTGAGGCACTGTGCTAAGTGCATTTCAATTTTAATCTCATTTGATCCTCACAACAACCCTGGGAGGGAGGTGCTGTTATCTCAGGTTGGAGCCAGATTTTAAAGGGCTTGAAATGACAGACACAGGCATTTGTACTTGATACTAGAGGTAATAGGGAGCCACTGGAGTTTATTAAGCTGGGGAGTGACACAGTCAGTCTTTAATAATTCTAACAGCATTAATAACATGCCCTAATAACATCACTTTGGTAGCTGTGTGGAGGATAGGCTGGAGAGGCAAGAGCCTTGAGTCAGGGAGATCAATTAGGAGACTATTGTAAGAATCCAGGCACATTGTGATGGGGTTCTGAGCTGGGGGCGGGAGAGGGGAGTGGCAGGGGTGACCATGGGAGTGGAGAGAAGTGGAAAGATTTGAGAAATGAAGAGATGGAACAGATCAGGCCTGGTATCTGATTGGATGTGTAGGATAAGGGAGAGCGGGGAGTCAGGGATGATGCCAAGGCTTTGACCTTGGCTGACTGGAAGGATGGTAGTACTCTTGAAAGAGAGTCAGAAGAGGGTTTCACACTTGTTCCATTTGTTTCCATAAGATCCCAACGATAGAGATTCAACAAATTCCATCAAGGACGCAGAACTAGTAAGGGATTTTCTACAAGGTCAAGCAGTATCAAGGAAACTGAAATTAGGAAATACAATCCAAGACTGATGGTATCTCCTCATGCTTGTCCTCATCCTCATCGTCATCTGTATCACAATAAAGACACTAAGTCCCCCGAGGAGAGAGCGCATGGCAAAAAAAAAAAAAAAAAAAAACAACAACAACCCTGGACTTAGTATAAGGAAAAATCAGTGTTTAAGTGCTGGCTCTGACACGTACTGTTTGTGAGATCCTGGATGAATCATATAACCTCTCTCTGAGCCTCAGTTTCTTCCCCTGTAAAATAGGCATGACAATACTTGCTGAATCGACTTCCCAGGTTTGTGGTGAGGAAAATGCTTTGTAAAGCATAAAGCTCTCTATAATTCTCAATGAATCAATGAATGAAAAGGCATTACGTGTTTACCATGTACAAATATGGGCCATTACTTCATTCTTAGCTCTGTGCTAGATGGTCTGCTATCCTATGGATTACAGAGAAGAAAACCTTCCTAATAAACATTTTATTTTGTCCAGACCACTGGTTTCATTGGTATAGAGGACTCCCAGTGCAAAAATTCCCTCTACCAAATGGAGTAAGAATTAATATTTATATAGTACTTCAGAATAGCAGAGTGCTTCATGGGCAGACATAATTTTATTTGATCTTCACAAAGACCTTGTGAGTAGGTGCCATATGCAATTGAGTTAAGTGAGGCTCAAAAAGTTCAAATAATTTGCTCTGGGTCACACAGCTAACAAGCTTCTGAGACAGAGTTTGCACCCATGGCTTCTTGTGTCTCCATTCAGTATTCTATCCATTACACCATGCTGCCAGTGCAGCATCTTATGGTCTTAGAGGGTTTCCTGTAGCACCAAAAGTTTAAGTGACTTGCCCAGGGTCACAAGACAATTTATGTCAGACACAGGCTGATGTGCAAACTGGTTCTTTATCCCCTCCTACAATTCTACTTTCTAATTGTCAGATGGGCAACCCCAGCACTGAATTGCAAATAATAGAGGTAGTATGGCATAATGGATAGAGTTGACCTAAGAAGCAAGAAGATGTGGGTTCAAGTCCTACCTTTGAAACATAATGGTTTTGTGGTAACCTATCGGTGCCCTTTACAACTCTTTATAGTCTCAGACAGGGATTTTTTGCGTGGGGTCCATGGACCCCTGTCCAAGGAGTACATAAGAAGATTCCATGGGATCTATGAACTTGAATTGGGGGAAAAACACATCTTTATTTTCATTAACCTCTAACTGAAATTTAGCATTTCCTTCAATTATTGAAAAATAATTGAACAGATTTTTTAGTAAAACTTCTGAGAAGTTTTATATAATTTTCACTAGAAAGGCTAAGAAGTCTGTGATACAAACTAGGATCAGAACCCCTGATCTGGAACTATAAATTGTAGAAAAAATTTCCAAACATGAACTAGTAGGAGACTGCTCATCTGGGAGTGCCCTTTACCAATAAAAATAACAGAAATAGTCCCTATCCCTCTTTAGAAACATTAGACTTCCTACTAGAGTTAGCTCCATAAAGCTTGTTCATCCCCTCCCTCAAGGCAAGAGACCATCCCCTGAACTTTGCTACCTGGACTGTGTGCCTTATCAATCTGCCTGGCCCATGGTTTCTTAGAATAAGAAACTTTCTTCAGTCTGAAAGTCAGCAAGAAGGCCCTGAGCCCTTGGGAAGGAGCCAGGCACCCTGTTTGGCATAACGACTCTACAGCTGGACTCAGTAGATTTTTCCTTAATGGGCATATTACTTTAAAATAAGCCTTCACCATCTGTTCCCTCCCCTAATTATCAATACAAAAAAAGTCTATTCACAATGACTCCAGTAACAAGTAGCGATGCCAGGGATTGGAATGAATAAGAGGACTCTGGGCGAGACAGAATATCCATCTGGAAGAATCAGTCCCATCCTCGGCCTAGCCTGGGGAAGGATGAGCAGTAGCACATCCCTGCTCATCACTATACCTTCATATAGGCACCTTCTGGAGTTTCTGTTGATTTAATGAGGTAGGTTCCCCCCTTCCCTCCTTGACTGAATGGGGCTTTCAGCTTCGACAAGACATTTCTTCCGGTTGCCTTTCTCAAGGGTGTCTCCTTTCTTTCCGCACTGTATTGGTCAGGCTCAGCAGTAAGATGTCGAAGGACAATGTGTCAGCATGCTCATTTGAAGACAAACAAAACCCCAAATCCTCTGATGCACAATGGCAGAGTGACAGGCATGGAGAACAAAATTTAATTTTCCCTTGGAATACGCAGGCCACTGGCAATTGCCCAGCATGGTACCTTCTGGGACGATGCCCTTGAGAAGCACCCCTATTCTGGAAAAACAACAGCAAAAGAAATGGGCAGGAGCCTCAAAGACCCCAAAGTGTCTTCCTGAAAACCCCAGGGCTCCAATTCCCTAGGAAATATATCAAAGTCACAAATCCCACTGCAGTAGCTAGCAGTGCACCAAAAGATGCCATCATAGAATCACAGATTTTAGCAAAAAGATCTATTTTATCCTAAAGTAAATCTAGTCAATTAACCAGTCAATAAGCACTTATTAAGAATCTGTTATACACCAGGAATTTGCTAATTACTAGTAATAAAAAGAAAGGAAAGAAAAAAAACATCCCTGCTCTCAAGTAACTTATAGTTTAATGGGCAGAAACATGAAAACAACTATGTACATTATACATACATATATATATATATATATACACACACACAAACATACATAGTTGCTTTCATGCTTCTGCTCATTGTATATACAGAATACATGTGAGGAAAGTGAGGCTCAAAAAGGTAAAGTGAATTGTCCAAAGTCATGCATGTAATAAATAGAAGAGTTAGGATCCCCAGTAGTTCCTTCTCATTGAATAGTAGGTGCTTCCAAAGCATCCCAGGGATTCCCATAAACATTGACCTTGGAATTTGGTTGTGAAAGGATTACAAGGATCTGAGAAAGAGGTTTAAGCTAGGACTTGGGAATCAGAGGCAGCTTTAGCTTTTGAAGGACGGGTAATTACTGTATTATTAGATGCAAAATCCTCACTCAGCTTACTCTAAGCAAAAGGCAGTTAACATTCTAAAGACTTTACATACAGTAAGAAGAGTAGACTGGTCATAGAAAGATGTATGTGAGGAGTTGGAAAAAAAGACTTTTGCACCACGCACTTCCACCCTCATCCTCTCCACTTTGCGATCCACTGAATGATCTAGTTGGGTAATTATTCATGAGTTCTAAATTTTGATAGAATGTTAAGACTTGAAAGGGACTTTAGAGGTCTAGCCCAACTTTCTTATTTTATAGATAAGGAAATTGAGGCACAGAAAGGTGAGGTTATTTAACCAAGACCACACAACTAATAAAAGGAAAAAACTAGAACTAGAATTCTGGCCTTCTAAATTCCATCATATATCATACCATAACCTACCAATTATATCATATTATATGTCATGTCATATATTATATATTATGTCACATCATATAATCTGTTATCTATGATCTTATAATTCTGACTTTTTAAGGCAAAATTAAATCTTCTGACCAAGACAGCCTATTTAAAATATTGGTATAGTCCCATCTGGTAGCATCCAATGCTCCTTGCCCTTGCCCCTCTAGAACATGTTTTTATACATTTCTAAAACAATCTTGGTTGAGATGAGCTATCTCTATCCCAATGAGAGAGTGCCTTCACTCTTTATTGTTTGGTATATAGCCTTCTATGTATACCTTCTCTGATTTCTGTTTTGCTGTGATTTGGGAAAATGGGTTTTATGATGCACTCTGTGTATTCATTGTGGAACTGGTATTAGGTGGGAAAGGGGTCAAACCTTGGATATAGAGCTTCTGGCCCCCTTTCTCACAAAATAACAAAGTAATCAAATGTTTGATGGAACCAGATCCTATCTCCTAGATGGGCAATATTTAAGGGAGCAGACAGATATACTTTTTTCCAGGCATTCCTTCTCTCTGAGGAGAGCAGAGTGGTGACCTTCAGCCCCAACCTCTTGCTTCCTCTCCTGGCAGGAATGAAAGTTTCCCTTGAGAAATGGTGGGCGAAGAAGGGGCTAGGGATGTCTATTCTGTGTCCTTTTGAAGCCACACACTCTATGAGAGCCCACTCTCCTCAGCATCACATTTATATTTACCCTAAGAGGAAATACTATCACATAACTGCACATTAGAGATGATAGCCTTGACACCAATGGGATATTTTGTTTTGTTTTGTTTTGTTTTTGTTTTTTTGTGGGGCAATGAAGAATAAGTGACTTGTCTAGTGTCACACAGCTAGTAAGTGTCAAGTGTCTGAGGCCAGATTTGAACTCAGGTCCTCCTGAACCCAGGGCCAGTGCTTTATCCACTGCACCACCTAGCTGCCCCTACCAAGGGGATATTTTAAAGGCCAGAATGACCACAGTCCCTTTCCCAGTATCGTGTTCTTATTGCACCGAAGCTTTTCACCTAGAGTCTTACTGTTTCCAGAATCCCTTGCTTAGATCACCCTTGACACGATAGCAACACAATTGATGCTAATGTTGAAAATGCAAACAAATCATGAGTGAGTATAGGAACAACCACATCCACAATGGGAATAACAAGATCTGGAAAATTGCTCCTCCCCAAAGTCTTGTGCGTCATTCTACAGCTGGGCACTGTTTGGTCAGCGATGAAGTGCAGCCCAATACATGCTCATCACCCAACAAACATGTCAGTGTTGGATAAGAGATATCCAGGCTGGAATGCGTCACCTCTGGGACTTGAAAACCCATTTGTCCAGGATGTGTTTTCATAGGCAGCTAGGTAGCCAGGCCAGAAGCACCAGCTGCTACCCCAGCAAGGGCTGAGGGATCATCTCACTTCTGCCGAGCTCGGCTCAGGGCCCCCAGCAGAATGGCTCCAGTTGGCTGAGCAGAGTTTGTAATCATCCTATTACAAAATGTGACCCCATTCTGAAATCTAAACAAAACAAATGCCCAGTTACCAAATTGTGATGAAGCTTTCATGTCAACAGGTTTGGAAAACATTCATACCTTTCTCTAGATGCATAGTACCTATTTCTTAGCTATATGATGTCCCCCATCCATTCTGGGTCAGATTGAAGAAGCCACACACTTTGCTTAAAAATGTACTGGTTGGGCTCCATCTGAAGGGCATCTGTTCCCAACTACAGCTCTAGTACAATGGACTGTCCCAAAGTGTTGAGTCCCACAGAGGCTTTGCCCTGACTTGGGCCTTATCTGCCAGTTATCCATCCCATTTCTTTAGTAGCTGTTGCAGATTTAAAATCTCCAGCCAACACTTTGAGTGCCTTCTTCTACTCCGTTTATATGGTCCTCAAATTCCTATATCTCATCCCAAACCAATTTTTCAGAAAAGCAGAAACCCTTCCAACCATCTGAGCTTCAAGATAGCAACAAGAATAATGGTCAGTGTTCTTTATCTTGCTGTACATTGGTGAATTAACTAATTTCAAGCTTGGTCATCTTCCAGCTACACTAAAAGATGGGTCCTTGGATCAGGTATACTAAGAGATGACAGGTAAATAAATGTCTTGCTTGTGCCCCTATCTTCCCTCTGTAATTATCTCAAGTTAACTAATACAGCTTCCATTAATGTCATCCTCCAAAGACTCATACTGACAGGAAAGAGACGGTGGATTCTTGAAGGCTCTGCCAGCATGCAACTGAATTCAACAAGCATTGATTATCTGCTCAGTGCCAAGTCCTGTGCTAGTATGGAGATATAAAAACAAAAACCCAAACAGTTTCTGCCCCCCAAAAGCTTATATTCTACTAGGGAAAATGTACCCATGTGAAAATGTGAATATAATAAACAAAACAAAGACAACATAATTTGATAGGGAGGGTGGAGCAGAGCACTAACTAGGAAAGACCTCTTTTAGGAGGTCACACTTAAGCTGAGTCAAGGCTTCTGAGAGGCAGGAATGAGGAGGTAGAGCAATCCAGGCATGGGGGAAAGGAGATGGAATATTATATGTGAGGAATATCAGAGAAGGCAGTTTGGCTGAATATCGTGTGATGAGGGGGAATAATGTGAAATCAGTTCAGAATAACAGGTTGAAGGCAGATTATATTTTATCCTACAAGCCATAGAGAGTTAATGACTCTTCCTGAGCAAGGGAGTGACATCATGCAAAGATCCTTCCAGGTGAGAGATGTTGTATCTGTCACTCAAAGACAAGCCAAGTTAAATTATGGGAAGCTCATCCCCTAAAATTTGATAAAGTGTGAAAAGCACTGGCTGTGGAGCTAGAGTCCCTGGGTTCAAATGCTACCTCTGATGCTTACTGTAGTGCCCTGGACACATCACTTAACTTCCCTGGGCCTTGGGGTCCTCATCTGTGAAATGAGAGGAGTGGACTGGAATTGCCTCCAGGGTCCCTGTCATGAAGGGGTCACGAGCTATAGCAGTGGAGTGATTACTCACATGGTTCTTTTGAGTATTGACATGTAGAGAATATGGATGAGTTTAGCTTTACTAGATAACTCTTTTCATACAAAGAACCAAATTCTCTGACTTTTTCACTGAGAAACTAAATATTATAAAATGAATGGATAACACATTGGTAGGAATTGTTTTTCTTTCTTTCTTTCTTTTCTTTTCTTTTCTTTCTTTTTTTTTTTTTGGCGGGCCAATGAGGGTTAAGTGACTTGCCCAGGATCACACATCTAGTAAATGTCAAGTTTCTGAGGCCAGATTTGAACTCAGGTCCTCCTGAATCCAGGGCCAGTGCTTTATCCACTGCCCCACCTAGCTGCCCCCTGTTTTTCAATTTGTAAATATAAAAATAATGAGTTTACTCTGCACTGACCTTCACATGCAGTATCTCCTGTGTTGACTATCACCCAGTACAGTAATCAGGGCAGATATCCTCATCATCATTGTCCCCACTTGAAAAATAAGAAAACCAAGGCTTAGAGGGGAGAATGTGTTTTTAGATGCATATATCTAAGTCAGTGGCAGAGTGGGACTAGAAACCAAGGTTCCTGTCTCTCAGTTCATTGCTTTTTTTTTCCATTTTGATGCCATGTCTCTAAGGATACGATGATATCTTTTTTGTAATTGTGATTTACACCAAGACAACTGCAGTGGTGTAAAATGCTACAAAATCATGGTCTTTGTTTCTCAGTTCCCCCATTTTTCATCAATGACATACTCCTAGTCATCCAGGTTGAAAGGAATCCAAGCATCCTCTTTGACCCTTCCTAAGTAGTGAAGTGGATAAAGTACTGGGTCTGAAATCAGGAAAACCTGAATTCAAATCAAGCCTCAGATACTTATTAGCTGTGTGACCCTAGGAAAGTCACTTAATTTCTGTCTGCCTCAGTTTTCTTTTCTGTAAAATGGTGATCATAATAGCACCTACCTCCCAGAGTTGTTAAGAGATCAAACGAGATAATATTTGTAAACGGCTTTGCAAACCTTAAAGAGCCATATAAACATGAGCTATTATTTTTATCACATTGCCCTAAAACTTGAATTAGACTCACGGCTCTAGGCTCAGTAAGGAACATTGACACCAACACTGACATCATTATCATTTCCCAAAGTACTTCTGACTCTACCTGCAAATAGCAATGTAAGAGGCACCATGCTTGAGATATTATCTGGGCTTCTGTGAACCTATAATCTCTAGTCAATCACAACAAAGAGGTTATCAGGGATTATTTCAGAAAAGAGATGTTCAAATTGGAGTGAGAAGACCCAAATGTGAATGCTGACTTTGCTACATATCAACAATATTATCCTGGATTCAAGACAACCTCTCTTGTTCTTTGTTTCCTCATCATTGAGCAGAGCATGTTCAATTAGAAATTCTTAACCAGGATCCATGAACTTATTTATTTATATTTTTTTTTAGTGAGGCAATTGGGGTTAAGTGACTTGCCCAGGGTCACATAGCTAGTAAGTGTGTGTTAAGTGTCTGAGGCCGGATTTGAACTCAGATACTCCTGATTCCAGGGCCGGTGCTCTACCCACTGTGCAACCTAGCTGCCCCGAACTTAATTTTTTAATGTTTTGAACACTATATTTTTTTTTAATTATAAAATATTTTATTATTTTTCCAATTACATGTAGAGATAGTTTGCAACATTTGTTTTTATAAGATTTCTAGTTTCAAATTTTTCTCCCTCCCTCTCCCCCTCCCCAAGACAGCAAGTAATCTGATATAGGTTTTATATGTACAATAACATTAAACATATTTCTGCATTAGTCATATTATAAGAGAAGAATCAGAGCAAAAAGGAAAAACCTCAAAAAAGAAAAACAACAGCACCAAAAACAAAAGAAATAATATGGTTCAATTGGCATCCATATTGCACAGTTCTTTTTTTTCTGGATTTGGAGAGTCTTTTCTATCATGAATCCTTTGGAATTATCTTGTACCATTGTATTGCTGAGAAAAATCAAGTCTATCACAGTTGATCAACAGACAATGTTGCTGATACTGTTGAACACTATATTTCAATAGAATTAGCTTCCTATATAATCCTATACATTTTATTTTATGCACTTATTTATTAAATAAATTATTTACTTATAATTATTATTTAATTCATTTTATGGAGTCATACACAACTGAAAAACAACAACAACAGCAATACCAAATGCATTACTCTGAAAAGGGGTTTATAGACTTTATCAGGCTGCCAAGGGAGTCCATAGCACAGAAAACGCTAACCACCCCTGCCAAGATAAGATGATCTCTAAGGTCCCTTTGAGTTCTAAATCTTACGATAGAGATAGACATATTCAGGTGATAGATCTAACAAATATATAAGCAAAGGATTTCTGAGGGAAGGAGGATGGATAGTCTAGTTTCAGTCAATTCAATTAAATAATCATTTACTAATCATCTGGTATTTTAGAGATGATGTTATGGCGTTTAGGCTATAAAGATCTTACATTCTGCTTTTTCAGGATCATATCTCTAGGTAAATGGGGCAGAGCTGGGACCAGAACTCAGGGTATATGCCACTTCCTTTAGAGATGCAACAGAACCATCTTTCTTCTACATCCAGTTTCCAACAAGGTCCATGCAACTAGATGTCCTATTTTCATGTTATCATATTCCGTAACATCCAAAAATAAACCCTATACTCTTGGATTAGCTACATTCAACCAGCAGAGAACTAAGTCCTTTCTAAAGGGTATGAAAGCAAAACAGACAAATCACACAGAGTGCAATCCTCGATCTATACTAATGAATTCACATGGCAACATTTATAGTCAGTACATTTGTCAGCAGAGGACTTGTAGTGAAGGCCCACTTCCACAGAAACTCATTGCTTTGGGGGGACGGTAGAGGGACGTGGGCCACAAGACCAGCAAAACAACCCTTCTGATTCAATAGGAACCACCAATCAGTGACGTGCCCAAGGAGATCAGCTGGGAAAATCTGCAACGCAGCAAAACAAGGCAGCAGAAGGAGGCAGAGATATTAGCAGATGGGCAAAGGGAGATTTAGAAGAGAAGCCAAGACTGAGACTCAGGAATGGGGGTACTGCCAAAACACCCCGTGTGTGAGGACACTGGGAAATCTGTGAGACCTGCCCTGACAGAGAAGACTTGGAGCGCAGAACGTGAGTCGGCGTTGGTCCAAAGACAGATGGATGGAAATGGACACAGCAAGATCCCCTGTTCACAGCCAGAGGGAAATTTAAAATCAAGGCTACATTTAGGTCTATGATTCCAAGACCAATCCAGGTGGAATCATGCCAGAGTGAAATTGGGGGACATCTCACTCCAATCTTTTTACTTTGTTTTCATCTATGGATGGTGCCTGGAGTCATACCAACAAAAAAATGAAACTAAAGGAGCCATGAAGAGGAAAATAGACCATACAAAGATACATCCTAGTCACTCATTTGGGGGCTTACCTGAGTTCTGCCATATGTCATGGCCCTTATAGAATTTAAACAACCAACTCTCAATTATGCAGGGATTGAGGAACCCAAGTGTGGATTACCCAACTCTTTGACTGCTCCTCCTCCTTCCTAGAGCCTGCCTTATGTCCGTTTCTTTGCTCCTTAAATAAATCAATTAATGAATGAACTGGTCAAGCTCTGCTAAATACTACAAAGATAATGTTGTGGAAGAATCCAGAAAGGAAAGATTGGATGTTCCCTCCTATGAGCTTGTAATCTAGTTAGAGTGACAAGACATATATATGAAAGAACTGTAGTGGTAGAATATGAAATCATGCAATATAGATAATAATTGCCAAAAAGTTACAGAAAGAGATGCACAATGGTAAGACTACAAAGGTTCTCAATTTAGGGTCCACTAATCCTTAAGGAATCCATGAAGAGATTTCAAAAAGTCCATGAATTTGGATGGGGGAAATTATATCTTTATTTTAATATGATTAGTTTCCTTTTCAATCCTATGTATTTTATTTTATACATTTAGCAACATTATTCTTAGAAGGGGTCCATAGGCTTCACCAGACTGACAAAGGGGTACATGACACAAGAAAGCTTAGGAACCCCTAGACCAGAGATATCAGAAAAGGCTGTGGCATGAAATTCGGACTTTGAAAGGTAGCTAGTATATGGAGAAATTGAGAAAAGTAGAGAGGACATTCCAATTCAGCCTAACTCCATGAAAAAAAAAAAAAGAGGCAGAAATGAGCATTGTGAATGGCAAGAATAGTGAAGGCACTGATCTGCCAGGCACAGAGATTTAATAAGGAGGAATAGTAACATAATGTTGGAAACAAACTTCAGAGGCTCCCTATTACCTCTACGATCAAATCCAAGTCCTCTGCTTGACTTTTACGGACTTTCACAGCCTGGCCTCTTCCCACCTCTCCAGTCTTCTTACACTTTGCTCCCTTTTCCACATACTCTACAACCCAGTGACACTGTCCTCCCTGCTGTTTCTCCCCATGATACTCCATCTCCACACTTGGTGCATTTTTTTTTTTTTAGGCAACGGGGGTTAAGTGACTTGCCCACGGTCACACAGCTAGTAAATGTCAAGTGTCTGAGGCCGGATTTGAACTCAGGTACTCCTGAGTCCAGGGCCGGTGCTTTAACCACTGCGCCATCTAGCTGCCCCGGTGCATTTTTTAAAAACTGGGTATTCTCATTTTATCCAGGCTGAAAGTGCAAACACTACTCATAGGCCATCATACAGGAATTTTGCTCTGCTCCACTTTGACTCTGTACTGATCTGCCCCTCATTAGTTATCCTGGTACCCTTATCATGCTCCTTGCAATCTCACCATATTGATGACAAATTTTCTGCAAACCCTCTATCTGCATAGCCCACTGGAGCTCAGAAGTCAAGAGATCTGCCCACCTCATTCCTCCAAGTCGCTGGGATTACCAGTGTTCACCTCCATGCTCAGCAGACTCATCACATTTTTATAGGCTACACACATATAAACTGAAGTACGATTGAACCTAAGTATCCCAATTTCAAGTCCAGGACTCAATTCAATTAAATTTCATTTCATTCAATTAAATAAAAATGTTAAAAACTCCTACTTTAGGGGCAGTTAGGTGATGCCGTGGATTCAGGAGGACCTGAGTTCAAATCCGTACTCAGACACTTGACACTTACTAGCTGTATGATCCTGGACAAGTCACTTAACCCTCATTGACCTGAAAAAAACAAATAAACAAACAAACAAAAAAACACCTACTTTGTGTAAGATACAGAACTAGACCCTAGGAATACAAACACAAATATGAATCAGTCCCTGCCTTCAAAGAGATAATATTTAACACTATCTCTTCCCAAGAGTGCTTTTTACATGCTACTACCTAAAGGTACAAAGTGGAATAATTTCTGCACCAGAAAACCCAGCCCTTGGATCCCAGGCCTTACCTTCTCTTCTGATGGGGTCCTTATCTCCAAAGCTAAGTATTTCAGTCCAGTCTACACATATAGGACAAGTAACTTTCACTAGAGAGTAAAGATATTTCAGAGCACGAACTATATACAATTGAATTCTATCCCTTCTGAGTACTTCCCAAATTTATTTTAGCTCACAATTCCTTTGTAATGGCTCTGAATTTTACAGATATGATTCTGCTAATTTGCACTCTCCAGCTACTGGAGAAATCATATAGCATGACACATATACATTAGAAGAATTAAAATTCCCAATCTATACAGGAATCTTCCCTTACAGCAAATAAAATTATTAAAGCCCCATATGTACATTTTTTTTTTGCAGAGCAGTGAGGGTTAAGTGACTTGCCCAGGGTCACACAGCTAGTAAGTGTCAAGTTTCTGAGGCTGGATTTGAACTCAGCTCCTCCTGAATCCAGGACAGGTGCTTTATCCATTGTGCCACCTAGCTGCTCTCCCCCCATATATACATTTTAAAATGGAAACTTCAGGTGGTCTATCTGTATTATAGTCACAGCCACTTTTAGGGAGGTGATATTTAGTCATAGGTGAGTTCAAGTGTGGAACTGTGGAATTTAAGGTAATGGTGGAACTTTAAATGGTAATATCCTTTATAAGTTAATTTTAACCCAATTGAAAGACTGCATTAAAAGTATTCAGATAAAAATTCTTCCTTCAAGGACTTATCAGTCTTATAACCCTTCTTTCAGCTCTTCATTTTTTCTGGATGAGAAATCTTTCAGAAGATATTAACTAATTATAGGTATAATTACTGCCAAACTGGCCCCTGACTCATAAGCTTAACTTTAGGATAGGGGGTTAAGCATCTTTTCTAGGAATCTATTTCTTTTGTTCAGTTGCTAAAGAACAAGAGTTAAAGAAATGCAGGTACCTAGGTACAATTCAGTGTCTTCTCACCTTAAACTGCAACTTAAGGTGTGACCTGTGAGTTGGAAGAACTGAGTTCTAGTCCCAGCTTTGGTGCTTCCTAGTCATGTGATCTTGAAAAAGTAATTTAAGCTTTCTTAGTTTGATTCTGTATCCCTTAGAAGGGAATAATAATATCTACTCTACGGGACTCAAAGGTTGCTAAGATCAAATGAGAACATGTATGTGAAAGCACTTTGAAATTTGTATTATGATTATAATACTAATATTTTGTTATTATTACTGTGACAAAATCTCCTATTTGATCACTTTACTTTGGCAAATTCAACTCCCCCAAATGTGTTTTGGTGTTTTTTTTTCCTTCTGCTCTCAAAAAGCTGCCCCTGCAAATTAAGGATGGCATCACCAGGTGGCAATAGAGTGCCATGACCGTTTTTTTGGTTATTTGGTTGTTTTTCAGTCGTGTTTGACATTGTGACCCCATTTGGAGTTTATTCAGCAGGAATAATGGAGTGGTTTGCCATTCCCTTCTCCAGTTCATTTTACAGATGAGGAAATTGAGGCAAACAGGGTTAGGTGACTTGCCCAGGGTCACACAGCTAGTAAGCTAATGAGACCAGATTTGAACTCTGGAAGATGAGTCTTCCTAACCTCAGGCTGGGTACTCTATACAACTGAACTAAAACCTGAGCTGTAGGCCTGTGTTTTATTCCAGATTAAGCTACTTTTCTAAATTATGTTAACACACATTTATTAAGCACCTACTTTATATTTACCAGGAACTGTGCTAAGCACTGGGGATAAAAAGGAAGGTTAAAAAAAAACACAAACAAACAACAATGACCACAAATGGTATGTGGTATACCCAAAGTCTTTGTCAAATGATATATATGTAAAACAACAATAAACACCACCACTTAGCACAGAGTGCCTGGCAGAAAGCGGGTGCTACCTAAATGCTTATTTCCTTCCTTTCCCCTTGTCTTCAAACAGCCCAATAAAGACATTCCATGCTAGATACATTGATCATCTGAGCTCTATGTCTTGCTCTCAAGGAGCTCACAATCTAGGCCTTTTGTCAATATCAGGTCTCTTAGCTAAACCAGAGCAAACTTTAAATAAACAGTGTATTTGAAGGTGGGCATTTAGGGCTCACTCCTAAAATAATGTAATGAAAACTATGCCTTTCTTCCTTCTCACTTAGCTGTTATCTTTCTCAGTTTTTAACTTATTTTCTCTCTGTCATCACTCAATTCCTTTTACCACTTAACTTTTGTCAGAAGCCCGTCCTAGCGGTAAATCCCTAACTACTCCGTTGTGAGCATGTTCAGTGTCAACCCTCCTCCAGCTTCATTCTCAGCTGATAACATGACTAAATCAAGTGAATTGAACTAGTTCCTGCTGCCCCCTCTCCTCTGAATTGGGGAAGAGTATATTTAGGTGTGCATGTATACATGTATACATGTGTGCATACATATATGCATATGTAATAGAAATAAGCCACATTCCTAGATCATTTCGTAATTTAATTTTTTTTTTTTTTTAGTGAGGCAATGGGGGTTAAGTGACTTGCCCAGGGTCACACAGCTAGTAAGTGTTAAGTGTCTGAGGCCGGATTTGAACTCAGGTACTCCTGACTCCAGGGCCAGTGCTCTATGCACTGCGCCACCTAGCTGCCCCAATTTCGTAATTTAAAGATTACCACTTTGTAAAATTACTTTGCAATTTAAGGATTAGAAAACTTTCTTCACAGCAACCTATAACAATAACCTCAGGATTATCATTTCCATTTTTCAGATTAAGAAACAAAATTTTAGATCATTGAATTCACTTATCCAGGATCACACAGTTCATGTTGGAGTTAGATTTTGAAATTGGGTCTCCTAACTCCAAGTCCAGAAGGGAAAAAGAAAAGTTGCAGTATCAGTCTATCATGACTCTAGCTCCCTGAATTCAGGTATCTTATCTTAGAATTTAAGCATCAAGAGACTAAGGATTGTTCCATTCTTTATATTTACAAACCCAGCACCTAGCATAGTGACTGACATGCAGAAAGCAATTAATAAATGCTTGTTGATTAATTACCCTTGGTTAATAAAGATATACAATTTTTCTCTACTTAGGAAGCAGAGACCCTATTATTGGAGAACATCCAATTATAGTTTACTCTATCATTTTGTTCCTATAAACTTATATATTTCTCTCTCTACAACTCCCATCTGTCTCTTAGTTCTGAAGTTTTGGTCTGATTTATACCCCCTGCTGAGGCCACTTACTAACTCTGGTTACTCATTTCCTTTAGCAACCACTGCTAGCTACTGGCTTCTTTTACAAACTGCTTCAGAAAATTTAAAGGGAACACCACACATAGTGAATGTAAGGAGTCTGCAGCTTGGCTGAAAGCAGTGTAAAAGACATTATTAAAGATATGCATGGCTGGAAAATAATCATAATCATAATAACAGCTACCATTTATATAGTGCCTACTATGTACCAGGTATTATGCTGTGTCTTACAAATATTGGCTCATTTGATCCCCAACAATGCTGAGAGGTAGATGCTATTCTTAATCTCCATTTTGTAGTTGGGGAAATGGAGGCAGACAGATTAACTGATGTACTCAAGATCACACAGTTAGCAAGTGCCTGAAGTTGTTTTGAAGTAGGGTCTTCCTAACTCCAGGCCCAACAGTATCCACTTTTCCACCCAGCTAAAAAGGAGGACTGGTTGTGAAGCAAGAATGAGAAGGGGAAAAAAAGGTTGACAATTTCACTGGTAGCCCAAAAATATTAAAAGAATTAGAAAATAAGAAAAAGAATTTTAAAAAGGAATTAAAGGAAGTCTTCCAGTATGTTAGAAAGATCCTTGTTGGAGAATTTATGGAAGGATAAGCAGCAGTACAAGGAGTACCCAAATCGATAAGACCACAGATCCATCAACATATCAAAGTACATCCCTTAAACAGAACATTTTGAATAGAAAATTAACAGCAAATTAAATCAGTTTCATTATAATCACTCATGCACAAAATAAGTGTGGGAGTTAAACAGAAGAAATAAGAAAAAAAGAAACAGACAATCTATCACTGGAGTCGGAGGGCAAAATTCAACCCTGGTAAGGAAATTATCTCACAGAGGGAGAAATCTCCATCTATTTTTGACTCCTAATTGGTCAGAAACACTGCACTCTCACTTGGGGCCAGCATCTTTTTCAGAGCTGTTCATCCTAAAAGCTATGACAGTGCTTCCAGGTTTCTCTCGAGTTTCCAGACATTTTAATCATGGAGCTTGAGAGACAGGTGAAAAGAAAGGCAGGCACACCCTTTTCCAAATGGATACATGTAGCTTTTCCTCTCCATTTCTGGAGAAGACCAGCTCCTGAAAGGGCTGCTTGCCGTATCTATAGACTCTCAATCAAAAATATTACAGCAACAACTAATTATGGTCCCATCATTCCCTTGGCTCCTTCCCTTTAGTGGCACGTTTGGCTGCTCTAGAATTACAGCGGAACTGCTCAGCAAGAGTGTAACAAGCAATCCCCATCAATCTCCTGTGGATTCATTAGGATAGAGGATTAGCGGCTGCAGAATAATAAACTAAGTTCAAAACAGAACAATTCTTAAACAACAGGACACATCTTTCCTTTTATGAAGCCACCAACTGGTCCATTTATCATAGAATCCTCTTCCCTGGGGCAGGGGGCGACCAGAGAGTTACACTCAGAAGCTGTCCCCACTGACTGTGTTTATCACAAGGTGTAAGAGTCTTAGTCTTGTTGGACAGAACATGTTGGATGGTAAATGTGGGCAGCAAGATATGAGATGGCGAAGCTCTACAACCTCCCAGCTCAACTACTGCAAAGGACATTGCTGGGAAAATCATGTCACAGGAATGTTAAATTATTATTCATGATAATCTTATTATTGTGATATTATTGCTATTAAATATATTTATGTGGGTAATTTTTGAGACCTTATCTTCTCCCACTTTAGAAGCGCAGGGACCACTCAGGGGCTTAATACCACTTTTGATTGGCATAGAATTTCTTTATTTACTCCATTTCTGACCTGGGCTGGTTGATAACCTAATGACCCTCTGATGCTTGGATCTTACCATATCGGTGCCAGGAAATTCTCTGAATTTTAATGCTACTGTAGCTCAGAATTCCTGAACTTGAGTGCTACACTAGCCCCAGACAACCCAGCAACAAAGACTCAAGGCACATACTATGATGTCCATAAATTAAGTTATTCATAATGGCATTTTTACAAAGACAGGGTGGTGCAGTAGATAGAAAGCTGACCTAGGAGTCAGCAAGACCTGGGTTCAAACCTCACCGCTAACACATATAAACTTTGAGAATGAGGGTAAGCCAC
Organism: Dromiciops gliroides; assembly: GCF_019393635.1. Taxonomy (NCBI): domain Eukaryota; kingdom Metazoa; phylum Chordata; class Mammalia; order Microbiotheria; family Microbiotheriidae; genus Dromiciops; species Dromiciops gliroides. Next base: position 342,721,679 of record NC_057863.1, on the reverse strand, counting down.
ATGCCCCCTCAGTGTTTAGGCAATTTTCTATAACCAACAATTGCAGAAAGAATGTCAATTAAATTAGTATAGGGTTGCAGGATAGTTCATAATCTACATTGATAGAAGGAGTCACCTAACTTGAGCTCCCAATATTAATAAAATCACAAACATGATTTTAAAAATATATATATACACATATATGTATATAGAATGCTAAAATTTATCTTATAAAAATGTTTTTATTTCATAAATTAGAAATAAAACAAGTATAATTTTAAAATATTTACAAAGTTCTTTACATTCATTATGTATGAATATTCATTATGTATGAAACTATGCTCCTGAGCTGCTCAAGGTGGCCAGGGAGGTTAGAATGAGTAGAAGGTTAGTAGAATTAGTAGCACCTTAGAATTAGTGCAAGGTTAGCCCAGTAGAATTACAGGCAATAGGACAGTTTCTTTCCCAGAGTTGGTTCAACTGCATTTACAGCTTCCTCAGAAAGTCCCATCTACACATGGAGAGACTTTCACACAGTCTCAAAGGCTCATAAACACACACCAAAGCTATTACACATCTTTGGAGCTGTACCTGAAACAACACATCAGAGAGAAGAGACAGACCCAGGGTTAAAGTGAATAAGCCAGAGAGAATTCTTGAGAGTTGGGTGAATTTTTCAAAATCATGTTTTGGCCCTCTTTATTCAAGGTTCTCCCTTCACCAATATTCAGATCACACTTCCAGTATTCAACTACCAGGGTCGCCATGGACAACTCACTTCAACTCCATAAGCCTCAGAATTCTTTTCTATAAAATGGGCTAATAATATCTATGAAATCCCATCTCACAGAATTGTTGTGAGCATTGAACAAGATAATATATGGAAAACTCTTTACAAAATGTAATGTTCCATATAAATGTCAACTATTATTACTAACACTTTTATTATTACTACCAATGTATCCTCTGTACCACTTAGATATTAACCTTCATCAGAGAACACTCTAATGAAAACTCTGCTCAGAAACTTTTCTAGAGCCATCAAAGTAACCTTAGGAATCATCTTGTTCAATTTCCACATGAAACAATTGAGGGAACTGAAGCTCAGAGATATCAGGGGACTTTCTAGAGGTCACACAGCGAGTAGCAGGGCTAGAACTACAGACTAAGCAGCCTAACTCTATGTCTGATGCTCTGACATCATCCCCCTGTTCTTCCTATTATGTAAAGTCAATTTGTTCTACAGGTATTTGTTGAGCACTTACTTGGAGCAAGGGTCTGTTTCACGCCCTGAATGTTAATTCTTCCTAATAGTTTTGTCATAGATGGTTAAGAACCAAAGAATCAAGATGCCATCAACCAATTATCAATTATGTGACCTTGGACAAGAGAGCAAGATAATTAGCTTTGCTGGACCTTACTTAGGTTCCTCATTGGTAAAATGAGAAGATTAGAATTGATGACCTCTGAGGATCCTTTCAGCTCTAAGTCTATGATCCTATGATATAATTTTCTAATTGCTGAAAGTGCTTTGTATATGTCTTCTATTTAACAAATTGGTGACTTAGTGGATAAAGTGCTGGTCTTGAAATCTAGAAGATGTGAATTCAGATCCTGCCTCATATACTTTATATCTGTGTGACCCTGGGCCAGTGACACAACCTTTCTTTGACTCAGTTCCTCATATGGAATTTTTTGTCCATGACATTGATGAGTCAGAGAATGGATCATTCTTCTCTGTATACCCCACAATGCCTATCAGGATCTCTCACAGAGGAGGGTAATCAATTAAATGTTTGCCAATTAGCATAAGAAGAAATGTGTGAACAAGTACAGTTATCCCTTTCACCTTGTGGGGATTAGAAGTACAACACCCTCAGGGCGGCTGGGTGGTACACTGGATAGAGCACTAGCCCTGGATTGAGGAGGACTTGAGTTCAAATTCAGCCTCAGACACTTTACACACTTACTAGCTGTGTGACCCTGGGCAAGTCACTTAACCCCAATTCCCTCATCTATATATATATATATGTATATATATGTATATAAGTACAACACCCTGCAATGTGGAAAATCTTCATAAAATTTTTTGGTCCTCCTTTCATACCAGAGAAAGTCTGAATTTTTTTTCTTTTTCTTTTATGGGGTGTTAACAGTACCTTATTGTAAAATTTGGGTTAAGTATTTGATTATAAAATATATTATATAATACTACCCATATATTATTTTTATGCATTTCTGAGTTACTAGTTTCCTCTGTCATCTGTGGCTTCTGCAAAATTCCCCCCAAAATTCCCATTTTATTTCTTATGCCAACCCAAGACATATCAAAACTGCCATGTGAAAAATCTGAATGTGGAAGGAATAAATGTATGAATGAATGAATCTTTACATCAGTGTTTCTAGAATCATTTTTTAAAATTTCCTCACACCTTGTCAAGAGCTACATCAGTCTTTCTGATGAAGCAAACCTACCCTGCCAATAATTTTTCATTCTGCTGAAGACTAGATGAAGCATCTGAGTAAAGAAGCTATAAACTGGCTAAGTATTGGGGAACACATCGTACTTTCAGGGAGCATCCCTAGCACTAGGTATCATCTAGACACTGCTGTTGTATAGATTCACATTTCTGCCCATTCTACAGTAGTTGCTATGTCTATAAATTAACTGAATAAAATAGTTTTGTACACAGTAAGTGTTTAGTGAATGTTGGTTGATGGAGGTGCAGGCATGTCCTGAAAAGACCTAGAGACTAGTAAAAAAAAAAAAGAAGAAGAAGAAAGCAAAGGGGAGAGGAGTTTCCTTTTTGAAATAGCAGTTGTTTCATCAACAAGCAAACAGACACTACACAGATACCACTCTCACTCAGACAGATGGGTGCCTACAAAACACAAAATCTGCTTCAAAATTGAGAGCTCAATTAAAGTTCCATGTCACCTGCTGGAAAATGTAAATTTGGTGTATATGCGCTCCCAGAGCTCTTCAGGAACTCAGGAGCACCTCTGACCTGGTTTCAATCCAAAACAGAAAGAAAGCAAGAGCAGTTTTACAGCGGAGTGATAGATGCCCCACCAGCCAAGGTACTGAAGACAAAGCAGAGGAACCCACCAAGCCTACAGTGGTAGTCAGAGAGTTTAATGCAGAAAGAAGGGAATGATAATGGGAGAGGAGAGGCTTACTTTTTTCAGTCATATCCCTCATATTCTATCAGTTCCCACTACTGTAGATCTTTCACAACATCTCTCTCATCAATAACCTCCTCCCTTCTCCTGTGGCTACCACCTCAAGTTAGATACTTCCTTTCACCTGGACTATGAATAGCCTCCTAATCAAACTCCCTGCCCTCAATCCATCCTCTCTCCAAATTATCCTCCATACAGGTCTTAAATTGATATTCTTAAAGCACATGTCTGATTATGTAACTTCCATGCTCAAAAAGTGCCAGTGGCTTCTTTTTCCTTCAAAAATAAAATATAAACTCCTCAGCTTGGTACTGGTGGTGTGGTAGATAGAGAGCTGTAGCTAGAGTCAAGAAGACCCGAGTTCAAATCCAGATTTGGACTTTACTAGCTATATGATCCTGGGCAAGTCATTTAATCTACATCTGCTTCAGTTTCCTCATCTGTAAAAGGGACATAATATGATGCTACCTCCTAGGATTGTTATAAGGGGAAAAGCATGACATAATATTTTTAAATTCTTCTGAAAACTTCAAAGTGCTATATAAATGCTTTATGTTCAGTGATTTTTCAGTCGCATCCAATTCTTTGTGACCCCATTTGGTTTTTTTTGGTTTTTGTTTTTTTTTTTTTGGCAAAGATCTTGTAGTGGTTTGCCATTTCCTTCTTCAGCTCATTTTTCAGATGAGAACACTGAGGCAAACAGGATTAAGTGAGTTGCCCAGGGTAACACAGCTAGTAGTCTGAGGCCAGATTTGAGCTCATGAAGATGAGTCCATGCTTATCGCTTTGTGCACTATGTTGCCACCTAGCTGCCCAAATATAAATGCTCGATATTTACTACTACTACTACTACTACTACTACTACTACTACTACTACTACTACTACTACTACTACTACTACTACTACTACCACTACCACTACTAACTGTTGCTGTGGCTACTCTTCACATTCTAACCCCAGTTTCCAGATTGCTGTCCACCATGCATTATTATAGCCCATCTAAACTTCCCTAATTACTCTTCCTAACATAGGACACTATTTGTCTCCATGCTTTCACATGAGTTATCTTCCATGCCTAGAATGTATGACCTGTCTCCTTCCTAGCAGAGGACCTTCCTTCATGACTGAGCTTGTCCCACCTCTTAGAAGAGGCCCATTTTAATCCTTTCTTTCCAGGTGCTGCATCCCATCCCCCAAAATCATTTAGTGTATATTATGCATTTATTTAACTATGTGTACTTTACATTGGGTGAAAGGGACCTCCTACAATAGAATATAAGCTCCTTGAGGTCCAGGATAGTTTTGATTTGCCTAGCACCGTGTCTGGCATGAAATAGGCACTTAAATGCTTGTTGAATGAATAAGTCCAGCAACCTGTTCATATATAAAATATCAGAGTTGGAAGGAATCTTAGAGGGCATCTTGCTTTTCCCATTTTACAAATGAGAACTTTAAGGCCCAGGAAGCTGAAAAAGTTTTGCCTACAGTCAGAACAACTTGGCTCTGGCACAGCCCAGACAAGAACCCAGGATCCATGCCCCCCAATTTAGATTTTTTTTCCGTGACACCTCCAAAGTTGGACCTTTGATAAAGAAAGAAAAATTCAGAGGGGATAGGAATGAGGACAAACTAATGTGGACAAACATAGTTTGATTCCATCTTTTTACGTAGCTAATTCTCTTCTTTCTGCTATAACCTGTTTTGAGGTTTGTTTTTCTGTGGTTACTGAGAACAAATGTATATCCTCTACATACAGTAAAAGTTATTCAAGAATTTAGGGTACAGCATTCCATTTATTTGGAGGGCTTTCATTTCATTTCATTCAGCTTCTTACAAATGGATGGAAACAATTTGAGACTAGCCTCCATCCCTCCTTTCCCCTTCACAACATGACTTTCACAGGGTCTCCTGAAATGCTGGGAGGAAAGGGAAAGAGACTACTGGGCAGAAGAAAGTAAAAGACAAAAAAAAAAGAATCCAAAGGATGCTTCCTTTCTTTCCCCCTCAATTCATATCCTCTTTAAGGGCATGTAAAAAGCCACCCTAAGCAACTCCAGATTCTTATGTTTTCTAAGGGGACACGTTCCTAATCTTTAATCATTTTTATTGATCTAATTTTTTTTTAATGGAGCCAGCTTAGTTTAGTGGCAGAAGCACTGGACTTGGCATGCTAACATGTGGGTTAGAATACTATGTCTCACACTTACTGCGTGATGCTGGCAAGTTGATTCACCTGACTGAGCCACTGTTCAGCTCTATAATCTAGATGAAAATACTTAAATTCAATGCAACAATCAATGATTAAGTGCCTGGTCTTTTTAAGGCACTTTGCTGGAACTACTTCCTTCACAGACTTGCAAGGAAGGCACTTTGTAAAACTGCAGAGCTCTATATAAACTTTACCGATTATTTTTCCATTTTATTTCATTCTATTGTACTTCGTTTCGGAAATTCAGAAAATAAAATGCCACAGTTCTCTATCTTCAACATGCCTTTTACATGATTTAAATATTAATGAGTCAATAAAAATGGGGTTTTTTAAAGTGTGGTTTGCTATTCTTCCCTAGGGTTTTTATGTCAAAGTTTTCATTTTCTATAGTTGAGCACCAAGAAAGTATCCTGCCATGAAATCACAGAGTTCAAGGCTGGGAGGCACCTTAGAAAAAAGCCAATATTACTCCTTTTCATTTCCCACTGCCTACAGATGTGGAAACTGAAATCCAGTGAGGTCAAGTGACTTGCAATTAGTGGTAGAGCTGAGCCTAGAACTCAAGCCTCCTGCCTCCCATTTCATGAATCAGAGTGGGTGTGTTCACTCATTCATTCATTCATTCAAGCAAATAAACAAATATGGTAGTGTAGTGGCTGGTGTGTTTAATTTAGAATAAGGAAGACCTGCCTCATTAAGTAGGAAAACTATGCCTCAGTTTCCCCATATACAAAAAGGAAGTGATTGGATTCAATGTTCTCTAAGGTTCCTTCTAGCACCAAAATCTATAATTTTATGTATCCTCAGCCTGATCTACAAGAAAAGTATGTTTCTTGTTAGACCTGCAAGAAAAAACATCCTCAGTTAAATATTTTGCCTTTAGCTTAGACCCCATAACTCTGTTTTCTTCTTTTTTTCATGGGGATTGGAAAAGGACATAACTGCAGTAACTAATGGACCTTCCTTTCTAATGTCATCATCTGTTTTTGTTTGGTGCAAAGGCATGCACACTCACACACCAACACAACTCCTTTGCACCCTGAACAAACTCTGTCCCAACATCCATCTGGATGCTGATTCTTCATTGTAGAAAATGTTTAATTCACTAAGCAGTCTAGGAGCCAGCAAATAGAAAGTGAGAAGACAAGATAAAGGAGGCTTTGATCTCAGTGGGAGTCAGCTCCTCAGGGGGGATCCTTGGATAAGAAAAAGGAAGCCAGGAGAACAAGGGCCAGGGAGGAGGGGGATTTGGGGGAAAGGAGAGTGCATTAGGTCCTTTCCAACTCAAATTTCTATTTTGCATTAATTTCTTTTAAATAACACCTTCTAACAGCAAATCTCAGGAGACCAGAGAGAGGAAAAAAAATTATTAAAGCATGAGATTTGGCTATGCATGAGGGGAATCTTATTTCAATGCAGAAATCCAAGGCTAGGGGCTGTCATTGCTATTCATATACTGAAGATTTACGGAGCTCAAAGAGGGAAAAGAGGAAGCCATAACATGACAGTCTTACAACTACCCAACACCATACAGAATGGAAAAATGAGGAACAGAAAAGAAAATCACCCCAACACCAAGGGGAATAGAAATCATTATAGGTGGTGCTTTACAGTAGCAACTAAGCACTTATACATATTTAAACAGGATTTGGGACGCCGGTCAGGAGGAGGGAGAAGGGGAAAGGTTTAAGTAAAGCAAGTTTGCAAAATGCTGAATACACATAATGAGCAAGTGTTTAAAAAGACTGCCCTGAAAGGTCTGGTTGGGCTAAAGAGACTGGAGTTCTGAGACAGCCTGGACTGCAGAGGGAGGATACTAACCCTGTTCTCTCTCTGCCAGGAAATTAGCCTATTTATGCACTGCCTACACACCCTAAACCCAAGAAACCCTCTTGGCATCCTCTCTTGATTTTTAGGGGGGGAGGGCTGGGGGGAGGGAGATAAATGGAGGGAGGGAGGGATTAAAGACAATCTCTTTTAGAGGAAAATAGACAACTATATGCCTAGGCTACTCAAGGCATCATCCAACCTGGAGATTGGGGGATGGCTGAGAGATCTCCTGGGGCTGTATCTTCTGGCCCTGAGTTTTTGAACCTCTTCCATTTCTGCTTTCTTCAAGTTATGAATGGCTATGGGCAGAAAACCCTTCAGATTTTTTTTAAAATTTTGAGCCCATTGCATATGTGACACTTATTTCCTGGATGACCCTGGGCATGGTACTCTGAGCTTCCACTTTCTTCACCATAAAATGAAGGTAACAACTCCTGCAATACCTTCTTCTGTGGGCTGTTGTGACTTCTGAGTGCAGTACGTGTCCAGCTCGTGGTTGTGCTGCAGATATTATTATTCCCATTTTACAGGTGAGAAAATGGAGACCCAGAGTGATTCACATGATAATACAAATTATCAGTGGAAGAGGCAAGATTAGAACCTAGGTATTACTGACTCTAAATCCAGCATATCCAGGTTCTTTGTTTTTTTTTTTCTTTTTGCGTGGCAATGAGGGTTAAGTGACTTGCCCAGGGCCACACAGCTAGTGTCAAGTGTCTGAGGCCGAATTTTAACTCAGGTCTTCCTGAATCCAGGGCCAGTGCTCTATCCACTGTGCCATCTAGTTGCCCAAGCCAAAATGTTTTGATATAACATATAATTTCAATATAATTGGTTTCCTTTGCCATCCTACATATTGTATTTAATGCAATTAATAACATTATTCCAAGAAAGGGTTCCATATGTTTCCCCAGTCTGCCCAAGGGGACTATCACACAAGAAAGGTGATAAACACCTGCCTTTCATGGTGATAGCAAGGAGGAGGAAAAGGATGAAAAAGAAGGGAAAGGCTAAGGAAGAGAGAAGAAAGAAAAGGTCACGGGAGAGAAAGAGAAATAAGATAATCATGGAAGGAAACATAGAAAAGACAGTGATAAAAAGAAAAAAAGGTTAGAAATGAAATCTTGCTACTTTAACTCAACCCTTTCCTAGAAAGAAGTGTGTGATGAAGAGCTGGTTAAAAGATGTGGATTTTTAAAAATAAAATAAAGATAGTTACTTATTCTAGTTGACATCCCTGAGTTCAATTTGGGGTTAAAATGCTTATAAATATGCCCAGAGGCATATGCACTAGGTCTGTAGACTTTCACTTAGATATTAGATAAATAATTATGTCAGGAATCTGGGCTATCGGGATGCTGGAGACTGGAATCATTTGGGGGTGTTGTGTGATGATAAATCATCTCACAACATATTGCCAAGACTGTCTGTTCTTGTGTCTTTCTATAGTTCTCATAACATAAATAGTTCCTAGACAGATGACTTAAGGTTCTTCCTGTTAGTTTGAGAGAAAAAGAAAAAGATACAGAGAGCTGATATTGTGTGTGTGTGTGTGTGTGTGTGTGTGTAAGCTTTCTGTGTGTGCTTTATGCATTCACTGTTTGCAAGGGCTTGACCTAGCGTGAGCAAATGGTGTTGAACTAGCTCAGGCTCAGCAAAGCAATCCATTTATTATAATTCTAGCAAGAAGAGGTACAGTAAATCAAAGAGACAAGCTGACTGCAAACAAATTACACAGAGAGAGATAGAGGAGGGAGGGAAGGAGGAGAGCAGAGAGTGGTAGCCATTTGGGGAGAGAAGGAGTAAAAAAAGGAAGAGGAAGAAAGGGAAAGAATGAGAAATGCCAAGATGTAGTGAGTCACGGGGAGGTAAAATGGAGGCTAATTTATACATCAAGGGAAAAGGAAAACAAAAAGGCTGCTACAGAGAAAGTGACCTGAAAAAAAAAAAAGGCACATCAGCAGCTCCTGATTTTGAAACACCCAACCTACAAGAGACCAAAATATAGGAGTAGGTGGTTGGGGAGACAACCTCTCCTCACCTGCCCTTTGTTCACCAATTTAAAGTAACTGGAGAGTGATTTGGATAGATTTCTTTTGTTTTATGCAAATATTTACAGGTAACAAATCTTTGGTGCCCACATATTGAGGTGTAGTGGAAAGATCCCTGGATCTGAAGCCAGAGGAATTGGGTTCTGATTGTCGGTTTACCCCACTTACTACTTGCATGACCTTGTCCTCTCTAAGTCTCAGGTTCTTCATCTATAAAATTCGGGAGTTGGACTAGATGACCTCCGAGGTCTCCTCCATTCTAAATTTATGAGCCCCTTTCAGCTCTAAATCCTATGATCCTACTTCCCTGTTCTTTATATACTTTCCCCCCCAGCACAACCCTTTGCAACATACCCAGGAGCTGCAGGAATCCTTACAGTTGGGGCCAAGGTTGGGAAAAATGTGTTCTTGGCATCCCAGTCTGGAACCCAATGCATTTTCCTATGGAATCGCTATGACAAATGGTGGTTATGTGTCATTGAAATAGTACTATCAATATTTCACATGTGTTATATCTTCTAAAGGCTTCAAAGAAGCCTAAAAACTTTTCCCCTCCAAAAAAGAAAAAAAAAGTTTCTGTCTAGAGGGAAAGGGTTCCAAGTTCCAAACAATCACATTACAAAACTGCTTTTGGAATACAACCCATAGTCTTAGTGATAGGATCTGAACAGTAAAAAGCAATCACTTGGTTCAACTGCCTCATTTTACAGCTGAGGCCGAGGTCATACAACCAGTTAGTGGGAGAGATGGGGCTAGATCCCAGGTCTCTTGACTCTCACCATTTTGCAAGCTGGTGATTGATTGTATTGATGATATAAAAATGAATGTGTTTAGACAATGAGTAATAGAGCCAATTTCTACAAAATCTCATTTACAAGGGAAAATATCCTTTCTGAAAAGGAGCAGTAGAATAAGCATCTTCCCTATGGATATTTTTAAATAGGATACATCCTTTCTTGTCTAGAATGTAGTCCTAGTAGGACACTCTGAAGAGCCCAGGTGACTGCTATCACTTAGAGATCACCATTTTCTTTGGGAGTAATGCTGCTCAGATGGTGGCAGGAGTGTCCTATTAAAACCATCTGGGGGCAGCTAGGTAGCGCAGTGGATAAAGCACTGGCCCTGGATTCAGGAGGACCTAAGTTCAAATCTGGCCTCAGACACTTGACACTTACTAGCTGTATGACCCTGGACAAGTCACTTAACTCCAACTGCCTCACCAAACAAAACAAAACAAAACAAAAAACAAACAAACATCTGACATGTAGAGGAAAGGTAGAAGAAAGCCACACTAGACGCATGATAAAAGGCATAATGAAAAGAGAAAGAAAAAATATATCGAGCACGCATTTGATCCTAGGCACTGTACTGAGCATTACTGATATAAACTAAGACATTCTCCTCTGAAAGGGAGCTTACTTTTTTTTTTTTTTTAGTGAGGCAATTGGGGTTAAGTGACTTGCCTAAGGTCACACAGCTAGTAAGTGTTAAGTGTTAAGTGTCTGAGGCCGAATTTGAACTCAGGTCCTCCTGACTCCAAGGCTAATGCTCTATCCACTGTACCACCTAGCTGCCCCGGGGAGCTTACATTTTAATAGAGGAAGACAATACATATAGGGAAGCTGAACTTGAGAGATGGGTGGCTAGGAGAGGTGGGGCGCAGGGTAGAGAGCTAAGATTGGGCAAGAAAAAGTGAAAAATTCTTTAATCAGAGCCCTGTCCCAGGGGTGGGAGATAAAATTCTGGTGGCAAAAGGATGAGGAGACTGAAAAGGCAGGGAACATGGCTTGAAGATGATGAGAAAGTGGTGTGGTGAGCCAACAACCAGCTAAGATAAAGTGAAAGCTCAGCAATCAATATCCAGGTCCCAAATGTGGGCTAAAAATGCATATGTTCCCACAGGAAATCAAGCTTGAAAGTTGTTTGAACTCTGTATAGAGCTTAGACCTTCTTTGTTATTCCAGTATTTAATCTCAGCCCGACCTCCACCCCTCCTTCCTCTGCTCACTGGCTGACTCCCTCCAGGTATTTTTCTGGACACTGTACTTCAAGTCCCTTGGTCCAGCTGCTGGTCTCCCCAACAATGAATTCTAATTCTTTGTGATTAATCATTTAAATCATCTTTATGACCTGTTTTGCCTCTTCATGGTCAGGAACTTCTGGCCCCTGATTTTCTTTCCTCCTTGTCCTGGGAGGCTTCAGCCTTCAAGACATGGCACACTCAAGACCCCGCCCCATTTCTAAGTTACTTAAAGATTTCAATAATCAAATTTCTGTGAAATTGGCTCTCCCAGGAATTACTTAAGTTACAAGAGATCCTTAAAGATTAAATAGATTGTCATCCTTTAGAGATAGGGTAGGAGTTGACCATGCCCTCTTCCACACAACTTAAATTTTTATTTTCACCAGAAAAACAAAAACATATCAGAAGACCTTGGTTGGCTAGTGAACAAAGTTGTTTAATATAGAAAGAATGTGGCAGGGGCAAAGAGTGAGCATGAAAAGACTTTCTTGAGATGAGGAATAAAGAGAGACAGATCCTGCTTGAGCTGTAGTGCTGGATAGGGAAGAATAAATCACCTCTCAACAACCCCATCAATATGAGCAAGGTACTTTTAAACTAACTATTAAACTCATTAAGACCACAATAGAATGGACAGGTCACTAATTCTGATGTCAAAGGACTTGGGTTCAAATCCTGCATCTGGACCTCAGTTTACTCATTTGTAAAATGAAGGGGTTAGTGGGCAGCTAGGTGGCGCAGTGGATAAAGCACCCACCCTGGATTCAGGAGTACCTGAGTTCAAATGCAGCCTCAGACACTTGACACTTACTAGCTGTGTAACCTTGGGCAAGTCACTTAACCCCCATTGCCCCACAAAAAAAAAAATTTAAAAATAAAATAAAATGAAGGGGTTATACTAGGTGATTTCTGAGGTCCCTTCTACCTCTAAATCTATGATCCTATTATTCTAAGAGGACTTGAGAATCTGGAAATAAGATCAGGGACATTGAAAATGGCTAGATCTATTGATATTTATTCTAAAGGTCATGCAACAGGTTTTAAAATGACTTCATCATCACCCCCTATCTCCATTGGCTTGGGCTTTGTGAAAAATTCTCCTTCTGTTATATATGACATAGTGTTTCTATATAGTATTTCACAAGTCAACAGCATTTAGATATTAAAACCTGCCGTACCTTCCTCCCCCACCTCTTTTTTCTTTTTAATAACCCAGAAATCAAGCTAGGGCTTTATCGGTTCAATTCCTTTTGTGTGCAAAGAGAATAAACATCTTGCCATATTTGCTTGTGTATAAAATTTAAATGGTTTTGTCTCAAGGATGTTTTCCTTCTCTATCTACCAAAAGGGTTTAATGGGCCCTTTGGTGGACCAGAGACATTCCGTAGAGAAAGACAAACCACATTTAAAGGGAAATGCTTCAATGACCAACCACAATTCCATAGGACTTATTCAGAAACATGCTACCCAAGTCCAGATAGAGAGGTGATGGACTCAGATTGAGGGACTTTGTGTTTTTTAAATGAACATGAGAAATTTGGGACTTTGTTTTGCTTAACCATACACGTTTATAATGGATTTTGCTTTGTTTTTCTTGCTTTCTTGGAGGAGGGAGGGTGGTTGAAAGAGTAATAGGACAGAGGTAGACTTGAAAATAAAATTAAAAATTGGGGGAGGGGGAAGGAAGGAAAAGGCTTGACATGGAGGGAGTCTCCCAGGGAGTCAGAAGCCATCAGCGATGATAATGAAACTGCTCCTAGAGGAATGGACCACAACAGTTACAGACAAGATATTAACTAAAAAAATGATTTTAAAAAAATTACTGGGGCAGCTAGATGGCGCAGTGGATAGAGCACCGGCCCTGGATTCAGGAGTACCTAAGTTCAAATCTAGCCTCAGACACTTAACACTTACTAGCTGTGTGATCCTGGGCAAGTCACTTAACCCCAATTGCGGTGGAAAAAAAAATACTGAATTAGAAAGTTTGCATTATAGATCTAAATTCTCATTCTTTCAGTGGACAGACTGTAGGCTCAGATGATAACAGAAATCAGGCCTGGTAGGCCTCCAGAAATCAGAAAATTATTTTTTCAGTTGAAAAATATTACCTGTCCCATTTCAAAATGGTGTTTTAATCACTGTTTAATGATAATCCCTGATATTTATATAGCTCCTTCCTTCCAAGGAACAATAAATGCTTCATTGATATGATCTCATTAATCTTCAACATTTTTTATTAAATTACAAAAATGGTATATCACAGAGTTAAAAACAACAGCAAAAAAAAAAACAGCTTCTTTTATCACCACTGTCCAAACAAATAATTTTAATTATCCCAATTTAAAATGAATTATTCAGGCATCCCTTTTGTAGTCTCAGAATCAACAAAGATAAATAAATAGAGATAATCCAGGGTTCTTTTCTACCAACTTGTCCTTTTCCTTGTCTATTGTTCCAAGGCTTGGGATTTCTCTTTTGTCTGTTCAGCTCCTGACTTCCTCCCACATGCATTCCACCATCTGTAGAGGTGGGTCTTCTTGATTTTTAAACAATGTGTAACAGACCTTAACCTGTAACACAAGCTGTGACGTTTCTTCCAGGGAAATCTTTCTTGACCAATCCATATCATTATCTTTCTGATTTGCAAGCATGTCTCTAGGATCTTTAAAATTATTTGAATAACTGAAATGACAAAACAACATTTCTAATTTCCTCTGAACACCTTGCAGTGGATAATAACCTACCAGAAGCTCAAGGAACAGAGCCTACCCTTCCAAACTTCATTGTCTTTTTCCTTACAAATAACTTTATATGCTGAATTATCCTCATCTCCCAGGCAACCTCATTTAAAAAAAAAAATCTTACTTGCTCTTTAACCAATGATCCAACACCCCATGGGGTCTATCTTGTGCACAAATTTAGCCCTTTAGATATCTTTGCCCATTTCTCTGTCAATGCTATTAGTTAAATTTTCTCTTTCCATCTCTTCAGTGAAAATAGACATACACTACTGCTTATTCCTCATTGCTTAAGAAAGTTCTTCAATCTCACTCTTTGTCTCTTCATTATTCTTTTAATTATTAAACATCTTTGTTCCCTAGCTAGTCTTATTTTCCTATTTGAATATGTTTCTTGTTCTTGTTGGTAAAATAAAAAGGTAAATAGTCTACAGCTTAAAAAGAAAAAAGTATTTGGCAGCTATGTGGTGCCATGGATAAAGCTCTGGCCCTGGATTTAGGAGGACCTGAGTTCAAATCCAGCCTCAGACACTTGACACTTACTAGTTGTATGACCCTGGACAAGTCACTTAACCCTCATTGCCCTGCCCAAAAGAAAAAAAAAGTATTTCCCTCTAAAAAACCTTTTAGGGTGAACAGTAAAAATATCACTGTTCAGGGGCAGCTAGGTGGCACAGTGGATAGAGCACTGGCCCTAGATTCAGGAGGACCTGAGTTCAAATCTGACTTAAGACATCTGACACTTACTGGCTTGTGTGACCCTGGGCAAGTCACTTAATTGCCTCATACAAAAAAAGTATCACTGTTCACCCATCTCCCATTTTGCAGATAAAGAAAGTGAATTTCAGAGATATTAAATGAATAGCCCTTGGTCCCAAGCTATTAAGTGGTATAGCTAGAATTCAAATGTAGGTCTTCTGGCTTCAAGTATAGTGTCCTTTCCACCATACCACCCCACCCTACCTCTACTTTCTCTCCCTGCTGGAAAAAGATTTAATTTGGAAACCTTCAAAAGCAAGAGCAATCATCTTACACCACACATTCCATAGCTCAACAAGTACCAAATAGGATGTTATATAATACACACACACACACACACACACACACACACACACACACACAGACAATGATGATAATAATAATGAAACATCTTTCCATGGGGGGTGGGGGAGGACAAGTAAAAGTGAGCAAAAGTAAATGAAGAATTCGAACTCAAAGTCTTTTTTCATCTATACAAGAAATTCAGAGCAAAGTAACCCTAAATCATTGTTTCTACTCTACTTTTGTTTTCACATTATGATTTCATTTTCCTTAAGGATGAGTGACATTTTGTATGTGTTCAAGAAATACTTGATGATTGATCGATTCAGTTGTCTAAATCTAGGTCTGTGTGGTTAAATAATTCAGTTGTAAGATAACTAGGGCATTTAATACTGAGGGAAGAGTACGAAATCTGATCTCAATAATCCAATTGATGTGTATACACAGGCACATGCATATATACTTATATTGGCAGCTAGGTGGCCCAGTGGGTAGAGTTCTGGGCCTGGAATCAGGAAGATTCATGTCCTTGTATCTAAATTCAGCCTCAGACATTGGCTGTGTAACTCTGGGCAAGTCATTTAACCTTATTTGCCTCAGTTTCCTCATCTATAAATGATCTAGAGAAGAAAATGGCAAACCACCACAGTATCTTTGCCAAGAAAAAACATCAGACATGACTGAAATAGCTGGACAATATCTACATATACATATACACATGCACACACATACATATACATACATATACACACATGCACATACACATAAATGCACATAATATTTAAGTGCTCAGGTTAGCTGAGTAAAAGTGGATCCAAGGTTACTGGACCTTTAAAAATATATGGATGGGGGGCAGCTAGGTGGCACAGTGGATAAAGTACCGGCCCTTGATTCAGGAGTACCTGAATTCAAATCCGGCCTCAGATACTTGACACTTACTAGCTGTGTGACCCTGGGCAAGTCACTTAACCCCCATTGCCCCGCCCCCCCCAAAAGTATAAATAAATAAATAAATAAATATATATATATACATACACATATATATATTTATACATTTATATATGTGTATATATTTATATATACATATATATGTATACATATATATAAATATATATACATATATATAAATATATATGTTTAAACATTAAACATCCATATATATATATATATATATATGGATGGAGGGGGCAGCTAGGTGGCGCAGTGGATAGAGCACCAAGCCTGGAGTCAGGAGTACCTGAGTTCAAATCTGGCCTCAGACACTTAACACTTACTAGCTGTGTGGCTCTGGGCAAGTCACTTAATGCCAACTGCCTCACTTAAAAAAAAAAAAAGTATATGGATGGGCGCAGCTGGGTGGCGCAGTGGATAGAGCACCAGCCCTGGAGTCAGGAGGACCTGAGTTCAGATCCAGCCTCAGACACTTGACACTTACTAGCTGTGTGACCCTGGGCAAGTCACTTAACCCCAATTGCCCCACAAAAAAAAAAAGTATATATATGTAGATGTGTGTGTGTGTATACATATTCATATGTACATACATATATCTGTATGCTATGTGTGCAGCCATGTGTATAGGTGCATTGTGTATATGATATACATATATGCAGGCATGCATGCATATGCATGTATACACATATATAAAAAGTCTTCTATAAACTTTTTCCCACCCATCTTTCTAGTCACAATTCACACTAGTCTCCTTCATGCCCTCCCCATTCCTGTAAAATCAGTCTATTAATTGTTCTTCACATGGGACATTCTATCTCCCACATTTCCACTATTACACAAGTGCCCTGCCCCATCTCTTCTCTGTCTCTCAGAACCTTTAGCTTCCTTCGAAGCACAGCTCAGTTAACAGAAGGCTTGTACTGATTCCCCCTGGTAGTTTAGTACCCTCTACCTCTTGAAATTTTTTTTGTGTGTATATATATATATATATATATATATATATATATATATATATATATGCACTTATTTATCTGAAAATTATTTGTGCTTTCTGCAACCATTTCCTCATTTATCCCTTCTCCTTGCCAAGGTAAACTGTTCTATATGCACAAGGGGTGTTATCCCATCCTTTCTTCTCCAGCTTTCTCCCCCCTTTTATCATTTATCTCCAATCTCCCCCTTGTACTGACTGCTTCCCTATTGCCTACAAAAATGCCCATGTCTCTCACATCCTCGAAATACCTTCCCTTGATTCCTCCATTCCTAGTAACTCATGTGCCCTATCTTTCTTCCCTTTTGTGACTAATTCTCTTGAGAAAGCCATCTACAACATAGATCTTCACTTCCTTTCCTTCCTCTTCTAAGTTTCTACAGTTTAGCCTCTGACCTCAGCATTCAACGGAAAATACTCTCTAAAGTTACAAATGAACTCTCAAGTGTCCAATCGAGTTGCCTTTTTTCAGTCCTCAACCTTCTTGACCTGCTTCTTCATGCTTCTTTCAAACTGCTAGTCACTCTCCTCCCCAACTTTCTTCTCCCTAGGTTTTCAGGACATTACTCTCTCCTGGTTCTCCTTCTACCCATCTGACTTCTCCTTCTCAGTCTCCTCTGCTGGATTTTCATCTAGGCCACACATGCTAAAGGTGGGTTTCCCTGAGGCATCTGACCTGGGCCCCTCTCTCTTCTCCCTCTATATGACTTCAGTTTCCTGGGATTCAATTATCATCTCTATGTTGATTATCCTCATTCCAATAATCGAGCCCTAACTTCTCTGCCCATTTCCAGCCTCAAACTGACTGTTGGGTATCTCAAATTTGATGTCTAATAATCATCTTAAACTCAGCATGGTTTTATTTATTTATTTATTTTTGGTTTGGTTTGGTTTGGTTTTTTTGGCGAGGCAATAAGGATTAAGTGACTTGCCCAGGGTCACACTGCTAGTAACTGTCAAGTGTCTGAGGCCAGGTTTGAACTCAGGTCCTCCTGAATCCGGGGCCAGAGTTTTATTCATTGTGCCATCTAGCTGCCCCTCCCTTCCAGTCTTCTTAAACCTTACACCCCACCACATACTCTGTAATCCAGTGGCACTGTCCTCCGTACACTGAATATTTTCACTGACTATTCCGCATACCTAGAATTCTTTGTCTTGCTCTCCAGCTCCTGCTTTCCCTAACTTCCTTCAAGCCCCAGTTAAATCCCACCTTCTACAGGAAACCTTCCTGAAACCCCTTTGATTGAGTCCCTTCCCTCTAATGGTTATTTCTGATTTATTCTGTCTATATGTTGTTGGTACACAGTTATTTGCAAGTTTTCTCTCCCCTTAGATTGTGATCACCTTGAGAACAGAAACTGTCTTTTATCTTTCTTTGTATTCCCAGGGTTTAGCAAAGTAGATATCCTGCATTTAAAGATGCTCAGTAAATGTCTACTGAATTGAAATTGAATTAAATGTGTTCAGAACATGTGTGTTTTATGTATATGTATATACACGTGTATGTTTATAGGAATATTTCTGAGTCACAGCATGTGAATTGCTGATGGGTTTTTGGGGGGTTTTTTGATGTTGCATTTAAGACTCAGTACAGAGTGTGGAGATGTTTTTGAACCTGAGCTAATTAAAAGACCATCTTGCTTTCCAACAAGAAAGATCATGTTGTGATCAAATGAACTACTGAATTCCCAGGAGGGGCTTCTGGGCAGATGTGGCAATGAACCTGGGTTCCAAGTGGGTTAAAAGAAAAATGGAATTCATTTCTTTATATTAAACCCACCAAAAGAGAAAAAAAAGCATCTTTTATGGTTTAATGAAAAAATTGAAAATTTGTGATGGCTTATGAACACAGAATTCCTACTTGTTCTATGGAATAGACAGAAACAGTCTATGGTCATGCCATCATGGGCATGTTCAATCTTATCTGATCTTTGGAGTAAGCTGAGTCAAGCCTGGCTAATAAAAATTCCAACCACTGTTTTCCTTCAGTATCTTCACAGGTATTTGAACTAGTTTCTTGATGAGTTCTAGAATACATTATTGATAATCTCTCTGTAATAATCTAGTCTAGCCAAAACAACAAATTCCTGACATATAGAATATGAAGAAAATACCCTGATCTCTCCAATGTCCTTGTTTGTGTAAAACAATACAATGGCTGTCTTTTAAGAAGTCTCTGGAGAATACTCCTCATTTGCCCAAGTGTCCCTGGAGGACTGTGGTTCTCAAAAGACTTATAACATCATGGGATCATAGATATAGAGCAGGAAAGGACCCAAGAAGTCATGCAGTCTAAAGTCCTCATATTACTTTTTAAAATCTATTTTAAAGAAAGGGAATGAGAGGTCCACAAGTGTTATACATTGCATGTATTTTCAGATATTTTTCAATGTATTGATCAGTTACACTCATTTTCTTCTTTTCTCTTTTTTGTCCTTACAAAATACTATTTGCTATATGCAATAACTCTCTGAGATGGGGAGTGTGGAGGGAAACTATAGTGATATAAAAAAAATGAAAGACATCAATAATTTTTTTTAGAAATGAGTCTATGACATGTTTGGCTAGAATCATCATAGGATTTGGGTAGCTAGGTGGTGCAGTGGATAAAGCACCACCCCTGGATTCAGGAGGACCTGAGTTCAAATGTGATTTCAGATACTTGACACTTACTAGCTTTACGACCCTGGACAAGTCACTTAATCCTCATTGCCCTGCAAAAAAAAAAATCATCATAGGATTGTGAGATTGATAGATGGAAGGGACTTAGAGGCAATCCAGTTCAACTCTCCTTATTGTACAGATGAAGAAACTGGGGCCCAGAGAAATTAAGTGAATTGACCAAGAGCACACTGGTACTAAGTGAAAGAGCCAAGATTTGGATTCCAATGCCATGACTCAAAGGTCAACATTTTTTTGTACTCGATGCTTCCCATCTTGAAGATCCCCTTAATTTTACAGAATAGACAAACCATAGTTTAGAACATAGTTCTATGACTATCTTGACATTGCTCATCTTTTTATCTAAGAGTCAAGGATTCTATTATGTACTTCTTTGTGTTAGTATACTGTGGCTTATCACTACCATGACTTGTGTTTTAAAGAAGGAAGAGGAAGAAGGAGGAGGAAGAGGAAGAGAAGGAGGAGGAGGAGGAGGAGGAGGAGGAGAAGAAGAAGAAAAAGAAGAAGAATCTCTCTCTCTCTTTCTTTTTTTCAGGGCAATGAGTGACCTAGCTACCCCATATATATATATATATATATATATATATATATATATATATATATATATATATATATATATATATATATATATATATCTTTAATCTTTGCAAAGCATTTTATGTATGTTATCTAATTTGAGCCTCACAATAACCCTGGGAAGTAGGGAAGTAGGTACAATTATTACTGTTTTACAGATGAGGAGATGGAGACTGAGAAAGGTTAAGTGACTTGCCTAGGTCCCACAGCTAGTAAATATCTGAGGCAGGATTTAAACTCCGGTTTTTATGACAACAAGTTCATCACTCTATCCACTGTGCCACTGAACTAAGTAATAAACAATACAGGTAGAATTAGAAAAAGTCAGGTATGGAGAATATGAGACAATACTTATACTAGAATGTATACATTGAGCTACACTGGTACTCCTAAGAAATTAAAAGTAAGAGATGAACCCCAGTAAAGGCGTTGCAATAATAAGATCATAGATTTCAAGTTAGAAGGAACTTGAGATGTCACTGAGTTCTACCCTCCCATTTTATTGATGAGGTAAATGAGACTTAAGGATATGAAGTGATTTACCTATTGTCACACATCTAGTAAGTTTAGGAGGTAGGATTTGAATCCAAGTCTCTCTGACTCAAAGAAATGCTGCCTTTATTTACTAGTAGAGACACTATCCAAGTACAAAAGAGTAAATGTCAAATATTGGAATGGGAAAAAATATTTTTAGGTAATTTTAGAAATTAGAGACTCATTTTTTCTAATTGTGGTGACAAGGAAAGAGGAATTAGATATATTGATATCTTAGAAGAAGCTGGATAATACAATGGATAAAGTTCAAGGACTCGGTATTTGGAAGACCCAGGTTTGAATCCTATCTTAGATACTTACTAGCTATATGACGCTGGCCAAGTCACTTAATTTCTGAGTCTGATTCCTCACTTGTAAAATGGGGATAATAATAGTCCCTAACTCTAGCTATTATTATTGCTGTTGTTATTACTATATCAGAACGTACTTATTGCTGTTCAGTTGTTTCAGTGGTATACAACTCTTTGTGACCCAATTTGGGGTTTTTGTGGCAAAGATACTGGAGTGGTTTGCCATTTCCTTTTCCAGCTCATTTTAAAGATTAGGAACTAAGACAAACAAAGTTAAGTGACTTGCCCAGAGTCACACATTCAGTGTCTGAGGCCAGATTTGAACTCAGGTTCTTCTAACTCCAGGAATGGTACTCTATCCACTATACCACCTACATGCCCAGTGGGAGGTACATGGGTAGACTACATGTTCCCTCAAGTTCCCAGTTCCCTACACCCTAGAATCTATGATCATGGAAGGAAATAACCATTTCTAATAGGAAATCCTTTTCAAGATATTCTCTCTCTCTCTCTCTCTCTCTCTCTCTCTCTCTCTCTCACTCACTCTCCCTCCCTCCCTCCCTCCCTCCCTCTCCTCCCCTGGCTCCCTCTCTGTCTCTTTTTAAATGCAGAGCCACCAGGAGTCAATGCTTTGTAAGAATTTTGTGTAATAGCCATCTGGACCCTGATGCTTGGTTATTGGGAATTTTTTTTATAGCTTTAATTATTTCCTCCATTCTGTTTTCTTTTTCTAATGAATCATTCTGTTCCTGAGAGAGGAAAAGGAAAGATTTTTGAAAGTTATGACTGTAATTTCAATGGAAGCAGATTTGCAATTTAAAAAATACAACTATTCCTTCTATTCTGTCGGTCCATTTCTCATTCCCAATGGCTAATGAAGATATTATTTCTCTCTCATATTTTGGTTGTTAATTTCTGACAAGCATTCTTTTTTTGTCATTGTTGGTTATCTGCTCCTCAGTTCATTCCTTCCTTTTCACACTTTATGAAATATTCAGTTCTTCCTGAAAGGATGAGGTTTGATTCAACCCCTAGCTGTGATTAATTGTGTTAGTATTTGGGGATCTAATTTATGTTTATATGATTTCTCTAGTGTTTCCATTTTCTTTTCTAATTAACTAATTTTTCCCATTCTTTTTTTTCCTGAAATTAGTACTAAATTAGCTTGCCTCTGATTATAGCTTTGGATGCAACCCAAAGAATATTGTTAGATACCTCCCCATTATCATTACATTCCTTGAATTCTTTGTTTGGTTTTCCCAATAAAGCTTTATTAACCCTCCATTCATGCTTATTTTCATTTGTTGTGTTGTCTTTGATTGGTGATTGTGCCAAATTCTGGTCAGACGTAACAGCAGCTCACATTCTCATTTTTTACTGCAGTATGCCAAGTCAGGCTCACTTAAAATACCCTAAGGATTTAAGAGGGAGGAGGGGAGATCAGCACCTGTCTTTGTGGGGCAGATTTCTCTACCCTTCCTTTCTTTTGTAATTAATAATTCATTCAATGCAGTGGTTTGTACATTTTTTTTTGGTTGAGATGTGATGATACAGCTTCATTAGAGGACACGGGTCAATTAAAATTACCTATGGGAATTGTTTCCCTGCTTTAATCAAGGTTCAATCAATCAGTCAATCAATAAGCACATATTAAGTGACTCCTATGTGCCAAGCACTGTGCTAGATGTTGGATAACAAGGTTCCTTTAAAATGACATCCCCATAGATTTGGGGGTATAAACATAAAGCAAGCTAATCAGTTATGCTTCTCAGAGGTTTGGTTATTGGGGAGTGTGGCATAACTAGAATATAACAAGAGATGGGTGGAACTTGTTGGGAAGGGTTCCACTCAACATGAGCTATCAAAGAGCAAAAGCCAACTCTAATGGTATGTTTTTTCTCTTTGGTAAGAACAAGAAGAAGGAATGTGCTCAACAAGAAGTATAAATATTCATTTCTGACAATTTCCACCCCACACACCCTCCTTGACTGAGTTCTTGGGGGCACTTCTACATTCCTGGCTTTAGTGCATGATAAGGAGGTGGGATAATGTAGGGGGGAAGATACTGACACGAATCAGAACTACTTTCAAACCTCACCTCTGATATAAGGGCATCACTTAACCTCCTTGAGCCTTGGTTTCCTTTTTTGTAAAAGGAGAGAATTGGAGTAGATGGCTTCTGAGGTCCCTTCTATTTCTACATCTATATCCTGTGAATTTTCTGAGTCTCTGTTGTACGGCTTCCAGAGCCTTATGGATTTGGGGCACTTCTAACATCCAAACCATAGCCCTCTCCCCAGAAAAAGTGCACAAAAAATCTCATCTAGATGTCCTTCCCTCCTGGTTCCTAGCTTCCACTGGGAGCCTCTTCCCAGAACTATGCAGAGAAGAAAGCCGACATCTAGTCACCCACGGGTTATGTGTGTCAGGCAATCAAAGGAGGAACTTGAGATGAGAGGGAAGGCTCCCTTCCTAGCTCACTCTCCTAGAAGCTTCCCTCTCAAGTACAACAAAGATTAGCACAGGACCAGAGAAAAGAGGACAGCTCTGCCAGTCTCTCAAACACTCTAGGCATTTTTTAGTACAGAAGCAGTGGCTTCATTAAGCTGACCCACTATGCAGTAGTGAATCCACAGTCAATATACCAAAGAAAGACAACTGTTAACCTAAGACTTACACAAACTATAACACTCTGTTTTTGAGACCTCAGCAACACTCGTTATTCATACTTCTATAGCAGGTAAGGTGTGAACAATACTCTCCTTACAGATCTATAAGTAAGTGATGAGGCAACTGAGTCTCAGATGGGAAGTCACTTGCCTAAGAATACAAAGTTAATAATGTCTGAAGATTGAGCCCAAGTCTCCTCATTCCAGCTCCAATATTCCAACCGTTGTGTCAGGCTTCCACTTACACGCAGATGGGAAATTACTGAATTTTTCTTTAAGGATAACAAATCCCAGAAAATGTTGTCCCTAAGTAAAGAGGCCTGGGGTGGAATTGCATACTTGTAATCCCTGACACTGAGAAGCCAGGTGGTGCAGTGGATAGAGTGCTAGGTCTGAAATCGGGAAGACATCTTCCTGAGTTCAAATCCAGTCTTAGATACTTACTAGCTGTATGACTCTGGGAAAGTCATTTAACCTTGTTTGTCTTAGTTTCCTCATTTGTAAAATGAGCTGGAGAAGGAAATGGCAAAACGCCCCAGTATCTTTGTCATTTGTTGTTTTTCAGTCATTTTCAGTCGTGTCTAACCCCAAATGGGGTCACAAAGGGTTAGACACGACTGAAATGACTGAAAATCCCTGATACTGGACAGATTGAGTCTGGTGGAGTTCTTGAGCTTAGAAGTTCTCAGCTACAGTGAGCTAAGAAGATTGTGTGTCCATGCTAAGCCCAGTACCAATACAGTGAATTTCCAGGATTAAGGGACCCTCTCGTATACTTAAGGAGGGGCAAACTGGACAAGATTAGAAATGAAGCAGATGAAAGTTCTCTTGCCAATGGGACAGTTCGGATCAAGATCATCACCATACTTCCAGACTAGGAGAAAAATCTAGTCTCAGAAAGAAAAAAATTGGCACGGCGGTGCCAGCTCTTTTTGTTAGAAAGACCAATCTCCAACCCACAGAGACTACAACCATACCCATCCATTTAACCGAGTTGCTCCTGAAGAGAGGGTGAACGATGAATCAATGGAATGAGTGCCTTCCAGTGTTAAATATGCCTAATGATGCTGTAAGCTCTCGATCTTTTCAGCATTGCTCTTCCACAGCTACCAACTTATGCATAATGCAGCTTAGCTCCCCACACTAGCATCTGGCCGGTGTGCACTCCGGTCTGGTCATATAGATGAATCTTTGCTGAGGAGTGACAGAGCCCAGCTGGCTGGCATTGTTTTCCCTGGTAATTTGCCCTTAACGATATGTACTCAAAGTATTTCATGGCATTTCTTAGCTTGGTAAAGAGCTATTGCAGGCTTTAGTAAGTGATGCCTGATTTAGTGGGGGGAAACATATTTGGGTCACAATTGGAGGTGGATTTCAACTTAACATAAGGGAAAAAATACTTCTT
Organism: Dromiciops gliroides; assembly: GCF_019393635.1. Taxonomy (NCBI): domain Eukaryota; kingdom Metazoa; phylum Chordata; class Mammalia; order Microbiotheria; family Microbiotheriidae; genus Dromiciops; species Dromiciops gliroides. The sequence goes on along the minus strand of NC_057863.1, from coordinate 342,696,505 downwards.
AACATATAGAGCCATGTGAAAATGGAATAGGCTTCTTCAGGGGGTAGTGAAGTCTAGCCACTAGAAGTATTCCAAAAAAGGCTTAGTGATGACTTATTGGGGTGCTTCAGGTAAGGACTGTGCTGGTCATGGCCTCATTTGGCAGTCTGGTGAAACTTATAGACCCCTACTTATAATAATGCTTTCAATTGCATAAAATGAAATACATAGGATTACAAAAGAAACCAGTTATTTTGAAATATGAATATCCAAAATTTAAAACAAGTTCATGGACCCCAACTTAAGAACTCCTGAATAAATAATAATATCTAGCACTTATATAGCACTTTAAGATGTACAAATCAGTTTCCATATCTTATCTTATTTGAGCCTCACTATGAGTTAGGTGTCACATACAAAGTAACATAGCTAAGTGTCTAGGGAAGGATTTGAATGTGCTACCAAAGGTTTGTCATGTCGGGGTGGGAGTGGAGATAAGCTACCACTCTCTATAAAATGCTCCAATGGTGTGCATCTCAAATAGCCTCTGACAACCGAAGTCCAACTCCTGGCCTTCTCGTGGCGGAACTGTTTCTACTAACAGGAGAAGGGACGAAGGCCAGTCACTGGCGTCTTAAAACCAGTCGCTTAGGGCAGGTGGGGCTTGTTAGCCTTGGCAGGCAACCCGCCTAGGGGAAGGAACCCTGATTTTAAACCTCCACTGCCTTATGGCTATACCCATATATGGGAAAGGCTTCGGGAGTTAACCTTGAGGAAAACTCAGGAGTTGGAATCCCTTAAGCAGTTGGATGTTGGACATCACATCCCTCTGGCAACTTCTGCAGCGGCACTGGTGCCAAACTGTCCTGGCTCTGCCTCTCCTTTGGATCCACCAATGTCGCGGAGAGGGAAAACCTGCCGCATGGGCAACAGCTTGTTTTCCATATTGATCTGCCCAGGCCAGTGCCCTGGAGAGGACACTCCAGCTACTCCTCATGGGGGATACAACCATGGGATGAGGCAGTTACCGGTTATAAGTCACTCAGGAGCTGTGGCTCCTGTATCAGACTGCACAGCCATACTGTGGCCTGTGGCTCTTCAAGGCGCTGATCCATGGTCGTCCACAACTGGTGGAGGCCTACTACCTAGATAGATGACTTCTGAAGTCTCAGTTCTTTAGTTTATTGAATCTATGATTCTACTCTGATGCCAAGTGACCTTGGTGAATTTTGAAGGGCATAGCAACAGACTCTGGCAAGTCCTAACCAACTGGGAAAGTTGTTATTACCTGAAGACCATGGTAGCTAAATGTAGAAAAAGCCTCATCATCAGAAAGTGGACCCTCAGGTGATTAATTTTTTCCATTCACAGCAACCCATGAAAACTATCTACTAAACCATGAAGTGACATTGTGATCTGCTTTGCTAAGAGGAGCCTATGTACCAAATGATGGGATCCTATGATAATCCCTGTCCCTCCCCTTCTCCTCTCAAAAAGGTCATTATTGGTAGGTCACCTACCACCTCCAAGCCACCCACAGCTACAGAGCATTTCGTTAGTCAGCTAGCATTTATTAAGTACCTACAATGTGCCAAACACTGTGCTAAACCCTAGGAATGCAAAGTGCCAAACAAACAAACCGAAGTCCATGCTCCCAAGGAGCTTACCACCTGATAAGTGAAGTAACATGCAAATAACTATGTTCAGACAAAATAGATAGAGGATAAACTGGGGGTAATCTCAGAGAGAAGGCACTAAGATTAAGGAGGACTAGGAAAAACTTCTAGAAGGTAGAACTTTAGCTGAGACTTGAAGAAATCCAGGAATGCCAGAAGGTGGAGATGAGGAGGGAAAACACTCCAGGAATGGGGGAGAACCAAGAAAATTTCTCAGAGTTTGAAGACGAAGTGCCATGTGCAAAGAAGAACAAGGAGGCCAGTGTCACTGGATCGGGGGCTTCCATCTGCATAATTGGTTAGTCAATAGGAGTACAGAACAAAAGAAGAAAAATGAAAGCGCCTCTGTAATTTCCATCCCATGTCCTTAAAAAGGACCACTTTGGCTGTAGTGAGTGTCCCCTCCCTCGTGTCTCCTTGACAAGCTGAGAATTCTCTAGATGAGGGACAGAGTCCCCTTGCCCTAAATCTAAGTTTTTCTGCCAGTGAACTTTATGTTTTGATAGTGGCTCAAGTTAATGACTAATTAGTTCTTTCCAAATATTCCCATGGATTTAACCTTTAAGAGAAGGTTTAGACAGAGAAATAAGGGGCTACCCATAGACACAAATTTGACCCACATATCTGTGCTTCCCCCCAAAGGAACCACACAGCACTCCAGGCATTCTGGAGCATTTAGGAATGCCAGTTGGAGACACAGAAGGAGGAGAGAGAAGGTAGGTCGTCCTGAGGAAAAGGAAGAAGATTCTGACAAATCCTCCTAAGGGAAAGGACAGAGATAAGAGCTGTCATCTGTTAGAAGTGCCTAAGGAGAGAATGAGCCACTGCCAGATGACATGAATATTCCACAGAAGCAATCATTACATGGTGGAGCTCCCTAGATCTTTGCTCTTACTATGAGTCATTGGGACCATGCAGGAGTAAAGAAGGGATTTCTAGTGGTACCAATTGCTTTTCCCTTTGTGAGGAACCTCAACTGCAGGAATATAATAATATATCTGAAGGACTACAGATGTCCTAGAAAAAATTGTCATTCGGTCATTTCAGTCCTGTCTGACTCTTCATAGCCCCATTTGGGATTTTCTTGGCAAAGATACTGGAGTGGTTCGCCATTTCCTTCTCTAGTTCATTTTGCAGATGAGGAAACTGAGACAAACAGGGTGAAGTGACTTGCCCAGGATCACGCAGCTAGTAATCATCTGAGGTCAGATTTGAACTCGGGGTGGGACGGGAGGGGGAGGAGCAGCTAGGTGATGCAGTGGATAAAACACCGGCCCTGGATTTAGGAGGACCTGAGTTCAAATCTGGCCTCAGACACTTGACACTTTCTAGCTGTGTGACTCTGGGCAAGTCAACCCTCATTGCCCCACACAAAAACAAACAAAACAAAACAAAACAGATTTGAACTCAGGAAGACTCATCTTGCTTACTTCAGGCCCAACCACTCTATCCACTGTACCACCTACATGCCCCTAGAAAAAGTAGGTCTCACCAAAGAGAATTTTTTTTTTAAATAATGAAGAAACCTAGAATTCTTCCTTTTGTGGTATAAGACAATACTATAAATATCCAGAGTAGTACCCTAAGTCTAAAGGATTATACAGGGTGGGCCAAAAGTCATGAATATTTAGCAACTCCTTTTTTTTGTTTGTTTTAATTTACAATACAATAGCATCATATACAGTATATATAAAGTATATATATATATACATATACATATAGATGAAATGAATTTACATTACATGTGAAACAGCAAATCTCATAAATGGTGAAAAATAAAGAAAAAAATTCTCAGAAAGTTACTAAAACATCAGACCTCTTTGTGACTTTTGGTCCACCCTGCATAGGTCCATGGGAAAAGCAGAGGCCAATCACAAAGGGAGGGGATGGTTTATCTGTATGTGAGCTTGGGTACCATTACTTAAAGCATTTTATCAGGCTTTATGGAACCTATCTTATTATCAACTAGCTTATTAACCTGATTGTTTACATAGACTCTAAACTCCTTTAAAGATACATGAGCCAAATTCTGATCATCCCGGGAACAACTGAGGTGGGGAAAGTAGGGACAAAATGAACCATCATATTCTAATTATAATAAAGCCTCTAAGACTGTACATGGTCCCCATGAACTCAGAGCTTCTTGAAAACAATACATGTTGCAAAACTAACCCGGAAGGAGTGAGCTCTGGCACTGTCTCCTCTTCCTTCACAATCCTAAATTTCCCATGCATGATCTTAAAGAAAATTACATTCAGCAAAATCAGTTCGGATAGGGTGGTATCTGGTCCTCATGAAGAAACACTGCTAGAATTCTGTTGGTACACTTTACTTTTAGAGTCCACATTTCAATTTTTTTTATTAGCCCAGAAATTTAACAACTTAAGAAGCACAAACACATGTTTATGCTTTATTTGCATAAGAGACACATGATTTATCTTATCATTACTAAAAGTTATAAATTAATATTTGCTCATTTTAATATAGGGTCCATGTCCTAGACTGAGAGCATTTCAAGGGTAGGGATGACATATTTTTAAGTCATTTTTTAGCATGTCTAGCACAGAGTAATATTAATAATGGTGGTGATAATAATAGGTAACATTTATGTAGTCCTTACTATGTGCCAGATATTGTGCTATGCACTTTATAATTATTATCTCAGATGATCCTCATAACAACTCTTAAAATTAGGATGCTGTTATTACACTCATTTTACAAATGAAGAAACTAAGGCAAATCGGGGTTAAGTGATTTGCCCAGGGTCACAAAGCTAGGAAATATCTGAGGCCAAATTTGAATTTAGATCTCTCTGACTCCAGGCCCTTCTCTCTATCCACAATGCTCACTTAAAAATTCAGGTTGTTTGGTTGTTTTGTTTTCTTTAAAAAGGAATTCAATTCAATTTAACAAACATTTATTCAATGCCTATATTAAACAAAGGAAAGGGAAAGGGAGTAAGAACATAAGTACACAATTAACTTTGGCCAAAAGGACAGTGGGTTTAGTACAAAGGAGAGGTCTATGAAAAATACTGGAAGAAATTTAGAGTCACTTTTGCCTCAGTTTATAGGAAGAGAAGGAAAACTTATATATGAAATCACTAAAAGGCTCCTGTTATCATGACATGGTGACCCTGGCCTTTCAAATACTGTTCCAACAGAGCACAAGTGCTTCTGGGTCCTACACCAATCTAAAAAAAGAACAAACACAACAGCATCTGATGTCTATTGCTGAATGGCTTGCCAGTATGGATCCCTGTTAACCTTGGTATAGGAGATTCCCCAAGAAGTAAACTCCTATCCAAGCAGCCCAGGAACTCCTTTGTAATTTACTATCTGAGAGTTCTGCATAGGCTACCACTGAGAGGTTGACTGGCTCAGGGTCACAAAGCCTTTATGTGTCAAAAAGTGGTCCTTAATCCAAGGTCAGTGCTCTTTCCACTAAACCCTGTAGCCTTCTGTCCAAGGACTAGCTTAGTTCAGTTGATGGATGGAGGTTTGTCATCAGGAGACTTACCATGAGTGACAAAATTATTGGTCAAGGCAATTCATGAAAGCCACCTTTGTGAAGTGAGGGATGAAGAGAATTATCATCTCTATTAATAGAGAGTATACTTAACACTGATCCCTAACATGTCTGAGATTCTATGAAATCACAGGTTACTAAAGAACTAAGGAATAAAGAGAGAAGGATGGGTAGTGTTCTCTCTCATCCTTCTGGGTAATCGAGACATTTCAGATAAGATCTTTTGGATTTTTCCTGGAAGACTTAATCTGAAAACTGCCTTTCTTAGTCTTCATTTGTATCATTTGTCTGACCTGTGATTATTGTCTTTTTTATGTCTGTGTCGTAGTTGTGTCTTTCTGTGCTAGGCCTGTCCCATTATTAGAATTATAGGACCATAGGCTATAAGAATTGGGAGGAAGCTTAGAGATCAGATAGTTTACTGGTGAGGAAACTCATACCTTGAGAGAGGTGATTTGCCAAAGATCAGGCAGTGTGCACATACCTGAGCCAAGGCTAGAACTTGAGCTTTCCAAAATCTAGTTCAGGATTCCTTCTACTACATACACACACACACACACACACACACACACACACACACACACACACACACACACACACAGGCATATCCCACACGCAATCATATACCTCTGGGTTTTTGCTTGTTTGTTTTTGTTTTGTTTTGATTTGTTTTTTTGCGGCACAATGAGGGTTAAGTGAGGTGCCCAGGGTCACACAGCTAGTTAGTGTCAAGTATCTGAGACAGGATTTGAATTCAGGTCCTCCTGAATCTAGGACCAGTGCTTTATCCACTGCGCCACCTAGCTGCCCCCACAGTCATATACCTCTAATCACATCAGTTACATCTGAGTTCCAATATGATTCTCCTTTTACTATATCCCCAACATATACATACAGACATGCCCATGTATATATGTCCTTGCACACATATACACATGAACATATACATTAATCATATCAATTATATCTGAGTTCTTATATAGTTATCTGTTCACTATATCCCCCTATATATACATACATATATACCCATCCTTACATGTACTCATAAACACATACACACACATGCATTAATCAAAATTATACCTTCATTCTCTAATCATATAAATTATACTGAATTCCAAAAAAGTGCTCCTTTTAACATACCTCACCCCATCCAATCACATCAGTTATATTGGGGGCGCTGTTTTGTAGGGAGTTTGTGGGGGAGGGGAGGAGAGAGTTCTGGACCTGTGATTTCATCACCCATGAGAAACATATCTGATGAAACTCTGGCCACTGATTTAAATCAGCAAAGTCCTCTGCATATAATTTTTAGTCTTCGAAGATTAACTAAGACACTGAGAAATTAAGGGACTTGCATATAGTCATATGGCTAGTATATGTCAGAAGCAGGATTTGAACCCAGATCTTTAGTCCAAGACCAAGCCCTCTGTTCAATAGGCCTGTTTCCATCAATTATTCTGATATAACACAGATATGTTTCATCATGAGTAGAAATTTGTCTGAGACCACCAAATTCTCTTCCCCTCACCCTTAAGGAAGAATACTTAGCTGTCCTCTTTTAATTCCATCTAATATATCTTCAGAAAAAAAAATCTTTCCTTGGTGACTTTTTCAGGCATAGAATTTGGTTTTGATGTTGGTGCAAAATCAATTAGAAGGCTTAGCCAGTCTGAATCTCCTCAGCGTGGTTATGTAGGTGCAAGAGAAAAATGTTCTACTCTTTCTTCATTAAAGGCTCTAGTTATCTACCCCCTCACTAGCTCTCAAGTGCCTATAGGAGACATGACAAGTAGATGAGACAATGACCTCCAGTCATCTAAGGTCGGCTCCTTGAGGGTAGGGAGCAGTTGTTGTTTTTTCTATACAAGTCTAGGACTCGCCATAATGTGAGTGTACTCTCTTTATTAACTGATGATGATGGAAATCTCTTTGGTCATTTCTCTTTGTTGACACAGATGTGCAAAATACACATTTTTTTCATTCAAAAGGATTTTAGAGAACTCTTTGTTCATTAATAACTTGAAAATGAACCATCAGATATAACTCCCCTCTCATCTTTTTGGTACACCATTAAATGTAGAATAAATTTAAGTTTTGGAAAATGAACATGAATTATTCAGCTTAGCTAATTTTCCCCTGAACCAATTTCTTAAGAAATTACTTGAAGAACAGATTGAAACTGGTTTTTAATTCATGATACCCAAATATTCCTTGAAAAGGTCAGTAATGACAGAGACCAGATTGTTTTCAAAGGGAGTCTCCATCTCAACACAAAGGTTGTTCTGATGTTTAAAAAAAAAGGCAGCCTAATAATTTGAAATACCTTCCAAGCAGCTCCAAGGCTGGCTGTTCCCTAGCAATGGTTGGTACCCAGTACTGAGGGCAGATAAATTGTCTTTGTGGTTGCTAATGGAGCTAGACCCTACTGTATGAGAAAAGTGGGTGATTCATTGACTCTTCCTGGCAGCCAGAGCACAACCAAGAGCATTGGCGTATCATTTATGGATTGGTGTCAGCAAAAGTAAAGGAGGTTCTCATGGGGAGGTAGGAGGGAGAGAGAGAGAGAGAGAGAGAGAGAGAGAGAGAGAGAGAGAGAGAGAGAGAGAGAGAGAGAGAGAGAGAGAGAGAAAAGAAGAAGAAGAAGAAGAAGAAGAAGAAGAAGAAGAAGAAAAAGGAGAAGAAGAAGGAGGAAGAGGAGGAGGAGGAGGAGGAGAAGGAGGAGGAGGAGGAGGAGAAGGGGAGGAAAGGAGAGGAGAGGAGAGGAGAGGAGGAATTCACTTTGATAAGTTACTAAGTGGTCTCAAAAATGGATAGAAAGGGGAATGGTGCTTTCCATCTGAGTATAATTCAATCAGTACCACAAACAAGGAAAAAAAAGAAACATCAATCCAATGAAAATCCAGTGTTTGCATTAGAATAGGGCACTCCATGAGATACATTCTCTTTGTCCTTTAGCCACATTAAGTCAGCTTGCCTTAACAGCCCTTTACTTATACTCCACTGTTGCACTGTCCTTATAGAAAAGCAAAGTCAGCACTCACCCAAATAGTATGGTTTGAGGGGTATCCTGAAGCCTGTGCTCCAAAATGCCTCTACCATTGCCTAACAATGATAGAGACAACCCAGGACCTGAACCCAAGAGCCCGGTGCCCTCAGCCATCATCCTGGGAAGCCACCTCTGTAGAGGTACAGCCTGGCAACTACTCCTGCAGGTACCAAAGCCCCAGTAACCAAGACCCAGGAAAGAAAGTTCTCAGCATCAAAGTCCTAGATGTTTTCCAATGGTTCTACATCACAAACAGTTATGATGTTGTTAGTGGAAATGACATTAAAGGAAAGCTGTTAACATCTGCTTTACTGCTGACCCTGAAGGACCACAGTACTTTTTCTTCTGATTTGAAGCTGACCTTTCATAAATGTTGTCACCTCTATTAGAATGTGAGTGCTTTGAGAGTGGGGACTCCCTTAGTTTTGCTATTTTTGTCCACAGAGCTCAGCAAGGCTCTTTGCACACAGTAAACATTCATTCATTCATTCATTCATTCATTCACCAAAAAATGCCTGAAAATCCACCATTAGAGAGAAATAGATTCAAATACTCAAATGGATATGTGACTCATCAACTTTTTAGTTCCTTCTAAAAATGAAGATTGCAACCCATCCATGCCTGTCCACTCTTTGTGACTCTTTTCATGTCCTCCCATAAATAGGTACCAAGAAATTTATCCAATGGGCTGGAATTCTTTCTCACTTTATCCTGAAATTGCAAGAGTATTTGTGGATCTATCTATTTCCCTGTCATCCTTCATATCACTTGGTGGACAAGGAATGACAGAAAGAGGCAAATACCTTTAAAATTAATTTAAAATATTTTTTCTTTAAAAAGCAAACAACTTTTTAAATTGTATTATTGACATCTTTTGTTTTTATATCAGTTGCTGAAGATTTCCTTTCCCTATCCAGTGAGGCATCCTTTATAAGAAAAAAAATTTAAATGAAAGAAGAAAAAGGTAATTCAGCAAAAGCAACCAACATGTTAATGAAGTTTGACAATAAATGCAGTATTTCCCACCCATAGTCCCTTCCCTTTGCAAAGAAGGGAATCCAGTTAAATTTATCAATTCTTCTGGGAAGCTAAGCTTAGTCATAAAATTACAGATCATTCAGATTCATTGTATTGTTCTTTCCACTTCCACAAGTTGTAGTCATTATGACTATTGAAAAATAAATATCCTTGAAAGGAAATGACACCTCTAGCCTTGTCAGATACTATCTTTGTAAAGATGTAGTGGAGGGGTATCTGAGATCAGATTTCTATAGGGTAGGTTCATGGGAAATGGACCAAGGTAGAAGGAACAAGAAACGCAAGGAAAGGGAGAGAGCTATTGTTTATCTTGCCAACATCCTGGAATAGGTTTAAAAAAAAACATTTATAAAGTACTCATTGTGTGCCAAGCACCAAGTGGGGACAGTAGGGCTGGAGTAAGATAGGGCCCTCTACTCTCATGGAGCCTATAGTCAAGTAGGAGTAAGAGACAGAAGCAAAAATGAGAGACAGGGAGACAGAGACAGAGAGAGGAGTAAGAGGGGGAGGGAAAGGAAGAGGAGGAGGAGAGGGGGGAGGGGAAGAGATATGCACAAGCATGTGAGGCCAAAAGAGGTAAGATCATTGTAATAAGAGAATTAGGGAAAACATATAACAAAGGCTCTTAACCTGGGGTTTGTGGACATACTTCAGGAAGTTTGTGAATTTTTTAAAAAATATTTTCAATTATTGCATTTCCACATAGGCTTCACCAGACAGCCAAAGGGGTCCAGAACATTAAAAAAAAGTTAAGAACCCCTGGACTATATAATTATGGTATCTAGAACTGGGGGAGGGGTGGAGGGAGAAGCTTAAAGATTATTTTGGCTCATTCTTTATTTTACAGTTAAGAAAACTGAGGCCAAGAAAGCTGAAGTGGTTATCCAAGGTCAAACAGGTATGGAAAAGCTGATATATGACTTAAGATTTTTAAAGGCTGAGAAGAAATTTACTAAATCCACTTGGAATTATTGAATGCAACTCACTATTGCCTTATTTCCTGTGATGGTAATTTTGGCCTCATTGAGTTGGAAAAAACTCCAAGTGGTGATTACCTTTTTAACTGGCTGTTCTTGACTGGTTTTCTCAACCTAAAGCCATTTTCATTCAGCTAAATGAGCCTTTGTGGCAACATATTCTGAGATCTCTGGGTCAACCAGAGCAAAAGACTCTCCATTATGACTGGCTTCTCAAAGCGTAGGATCTGATCTAATCTGATAGACCCTGGCACAGTTTTTCTCTTTACCATTGCTCTATACCCCTGATTTTACAACCCAAACCTCCATCTCCATGATCTTCCCTGTTATCCCCCATCTAGGACTTCTGAAACTGCTCTTATAGGGCTCAAGTTATGCAGAATGCTGGGGTTCATATGATTGTAGATCTAGAAATGGAAGTGCTGCAAGAGACTATGAGAAAATACAATTTCTTTCAAGAGGGTAGATACTTCTCTAAAGTCAACTTGATCCAATTCACTAGATAGTTCTGTAGTGGGCTTGAGTATTACTCCAGCCCGAGGTGTGGTTTCTCCCTCAGGGAATCTATGGAGTCTGATGCATACACAGATAACTTGAATAAAAAGAGAAAATGAGAAGTTTATGGTTCATGAAAGGAAACCCTACATTTCACAGTGTGGAATCAGGGAAAATTTTTCAGAGAAGGTGGTACCTGAAATTAGTCTGGAAGGTTAGGTAGGACATCAATAGTTGAAGCTGGAGTTAGGGAAAGAGAGGTAAAAAAGAGAGCAGTTTATTCTAGGAGTAGTGAACTGTATGAACCAAGGGAGAAAACAGGGAAGTATCAAATGAAGAGATAGATTGCTTAGCCTGAAGGAGATTTATTGACTGGGGGCATGACAGCTGTCTGCAAGTGTATGAAGGACTATGATGTGAAAGATAATCAGACCTGTTCTGCCTGGCCCCAGAAGGTAGAATTAGGAGCATTGAGTGAAAGAATGAGAAAGCTTCCTAACCTTTGGAATGAACTACCTCAGCGATTAGTGGATTCCCCCCATCATATATGGGTCTTCTAGCAATAACCGGAGATGGCTTGTCAGTTATGTAGAGGCAAGTTCTTTTTTAGGTATAGGCTGAACTAAAAGGACACCAAGATCCTTTCCAACCTTGAAATCCCATGAGAAGTGGGAATATATGGGAGAAATATATAGGAGTGGGCGAGTCATTGAATTTAGCTCATGTTTCAAGTATTCGGAGGAAGATAATATTCAGAGACTGAAAAGGTAGTTTGGACCAGCTTTTAGGGAATCCTTTATATGGCAGATTAAAGAGAATGGTCTTTGGGGCAACTAGGTACTGCAGTGGTTAAAGCACCAGCCCTGGATTCAGGAGGACCAGAGTTCAAATCCAACCTCAGACACTTAACACTTGCTAGCTGTGTGACCCTGGGCAAGTCACTCAACCTTCATTGACCCACAAAAAAAGGAGGGACAGAGAGAGAAAGAGAGAGAGGTGTCTTTACTTGGTAGGCAAGGGGGAGTTATTGAAGCTGGAGCATGATATGACCAGAGCTTACAGGAAGAACCTTCCAACATAATCCCCTTCCCTTTCTTGCCCTATGGACCATCCATATTATTTATAGATTTCTAGATTATCTCCATCTTATTGCCTGTTTTAAAAATTCCTAAGAAGATAAATCATTTTAAAAGGGGGGAGGTGAAGCAAGTCAGCATAAAAAATATATCTTGTGGTTTGTGTTCCTTCTCTCTCTCTCTCTCTCTCTCTCTCTCTCTCTCTCTCTCTCTCTCTCTCTCTCTCTCTCTCTCTCTCTCTCTATATATATATATATATATATATATATATATATATATATATATATATATATATATATATATATATATATATATATGCAGGGCAATGAGGGTTAAGTGATTTGCCCAGGGTCACACAGCTAGTAAGCTTCAAGTGTCTGAGGCCAGGTTTGAACTCTCAGGTCCTCCTGAATCCATGGCTGGTGCTTTATCCACTGCACCACCTAGCTGCTCCTGTGTTCCTTCTCTCTATCTATATTCACCACGATCCTTACTGATTGCTCTCTGTCTCTGTTGTCAAGCTTATGGTCAACTATCCCCATTTAAGGGGCTTTCTTTTACAGCTTCAAGCCCACCCTTTGAAGATTCAAAATCTTTTGGGGTCACATTTCTTCTTAGATTTACAACCTTCCCCAGTACCATGACCTGATGGGGTCCTCTAACAGTAACACTTGGTTGTGACTGATCCATAAAAAATGAGGTCAGAGACAGACACAGAGAGAAAGGGAGACAGAGACACAGAGAACAGCCTCAAATTGAGTTCCCTCTCATCGATGGCACAGTGCTGGGGAATTCTCTGCATAGAGAGGTTTGAGAGAGTTTCACAAAAATTACTCTCAGGAGAAGGACCCAGTAATAAATGGCAAAAAGCCTGCAACAAAGCTTCCCTCTCCACTGGCCTTCCTCTGTTTTATTGGCATTTCATTTCAGATCTCTGAAGGGTCACAGAAGCACATATGTTTCCTGTTTCTCCTGGTGAGAGAATCAGAGTTCTTTGCAAAAAAACAACCCCCCTACCCACATTATGTTAAAGCCTCTTCCAGGAATTTAAATATTCAAGATAACCCAAAGGGATGATTCACCTGGCATCCGATGGAGATTGTCACCAAGATGAATGAGTGTGGACTTATTTTACCCAGTATGAGAATGGCACTCCAAAAAGAAAGAGACTTGGCATCCTAGAAAACAAACCAATCCTCAGATACCAGCACATAGCCCCTCAAGGGAAAGAAAATAGAATTTGCTGACAGTAGCTTCCACACCATATAGCAAAAATGCATAATTAAGACAACAACTACAGTGACACTAGTGGCAACCAAAGTTCTCCCTTCAGAAAAATAAATCTCCATCATCAAGAAGAATAAGTTGATATTACAGGGTCTCAGAGTGACAGAGGCTTGGGGATGGAAGTCACCTTAGAGACCACGTAGTCCAACCCACAGGAGAACAAGAAGCCTTCTCTGTGACAGCCTACCTTGGCTGGACAACCTGCAGTGGACCAACCCCCTACCACCTGAGCCAGACCATTCTGCTTTGGGACAGCTATCATGCTATGAAGGTTTGGCTTTTTACTTCCTTACATCAGATCTAAAAGCTGCCTCTCTGTAACTTCCCCTCATTGATCCTATTTCTGCCCTTTGGGACCAAATAGAACAAGCTTAATTCTATTTCTTCCTGATAGCCCTTCTGATGCTGGGAGAGTCATCCTTCTCTTCCTCCATCCCCACCTTCATGTAAACTGTCCTCTTTTTGAGGTTCAACATAGATTTAGTGCTGGTAGGACTTTAGAGGACATCCAGTCCAACACACTCATTCCACTGCTGAGATTAATTGGCTTGCCCAGAATCACACAGTTAGTAATTGTCTGAAGAAGGATTTGAACTCAGGTCTTTTTGACCCAAAGTCCAACTATCAATCCATTATATCACCTGGTTCCTTTGATACAACCATATATGGAATGAACTTTAGTCCCAGCCCTTCTACATTCTGATTGTCCTCTTCCAAACACAGTCCATATAGTTTATTTTCATCATTGCTTCTGGGTTGTTTTTACTGTTGTTTTTGTTGTTGTTGTTTTGGTGGGGAGGCTTAATTTTATTGGTGCCAAGAACTTCCTGTGTGAAAACTCCCTGCACCTGGACTTTCCTTGAGAGTCTTCAAGGTTTGCATGGAAACCTGATAGCATAAAGTAATCTGTTGGTGGTCACAAAGTTAGTAGAGACAAAAGTTGAACCAAGGTCTTCCTGACTTCGAGGTCACTCTGCTGTGCTTTCTCTTATAGCTTGGCCATGTTGTTGACTAATAGTGTGCTGCCTAATCCCTGAAACCTCTAGATTTTCTCTGCTGTGCTTTCTCTTATAGCTTGGCCATGTTGTTGACTAATAGTATGCTGCCTAATCCCTGAAACCTCTAGATTTTCTCCCTGCCCCTCAGGCTCCTATTCCATTCTGTATTGTTTAAATGGTTTTTGATGTACACTATCTCTATTAGATTTCATCTTATTCAGTTTGAGCCAAAATTTTAACCTGTTGAGATCTGACTTGATCCAGACTTCATCAACCTCTCAGCTGTCCCTCCCAGCTTCATGTCATCTGTGAATCTGACAAACATGCCACCAATGCCTTCAGTCAAATCATTAATAAAATGCTGAATAGTCATTTTGTATCTTTTGCATTGTCAAATTAGTGATAGAGGGTAGGATCTAAGGATTTCTACATCCAGAAGGAATCTCTAAAGGTCCTGTTGCCTGTAGGCAGAATTTAATTCAATTTAATAGGCATTTGTGTTTAGTTGTTTTCAGTCATGTCCAACTCTTCGTGACCCCATTTGGGGCTTTCTTGGCAGATATACTGGAGTGGTTTGCCACTTACTTCTCCATCTCATTTTACAGATGAAGGAACAGAAACAAACAGGGTTAAGTTACTTGCCCAGGGTCACACAGCTAGTAAGTGTTTAAGGCCAGATTTGAACACAAGAAGATGAATCTTTCTGACTCCAGTCCACTGTACCACCTAGCTGCCCCCAACAGGCATTTACAGGACATTCAACAAATCACAGATATTAGTAGTTAGGTGGCACAATGTATAGAACAGTGGGCCTGGGTTCAAGAAAGCCTGAATTCACATGCAGTCTTAGACATTTAATAGTTGTATGACCCTGGTCAAATCACAACTTCTGTTTGCCTCAGTTTCTTCAAATATAAAATAGGTTAATAATAAAGCCTACTTTCCAGAGTTGTTATAAGAATCAAATGAGATGATATTTATAAAGCTCTCCCACCCTTCCTCTACTGTGGGGCCAGGAACCATGCTAGATTATAGGGACAATAAAAGGTTTCCATATGATCTCATCCCTGCCCTCATATAATTTAAAACCTATCAGAATATAGATCACTATTATGACATATATATATCTGCATCAACAAGTTACAAAAAGAAGGAAGGAAGGAAGGAAGGAAGGAAGGAAGGAAGGAAGGAAGGAAGGAAGGAAGAAAGAAAGAAAGAAAGAAAGAAAGAAAGAAAGAAAGAAAGAAAGAAAGAAAGAAAGAAAGAAAGAAAGAAAGGAAGGAAGGAAGGAAGGAAGGAAGGAAGGAAGGAAGGAAGGAAGGAAGGAAGGAAGGAAGGAAGGAAGGAAGGAAGGAAGGAAGGAAGGAAGGAAGGAAGGAAGAAAGAAAGATCACTAATGTCCAAGGAGTATTCATTGAGTGGAGCCACCAATTCATGGTTAAACCAAAGTACTGCTCCTAACTTGTCCCCAGCATCCAGAGAACCCTTTCCCCCCATAACCCTTGATCGGTGCTCCCCTCTGTGAGCCACCACTACCATCAATAACAAAACAAAGGCTACCTGCATGAATAAAGACAACTAGGGATTGGCTTGTCTTCTTAACATTCATAGTGGATAGAAATTGCCAAACCTCTGTGACAGCTGCACCTCGATCCTGCTGGGATCCCACAAGGCTCTACTTTGCTCTAAAAAAAAAGGGGGGGATAGATAGACAAGATGCTGACCTCTTCTCTATCTGATCTGCATGAGCTTGAATCTTGAGAGAGCTCTTATCCGGTCCTTCTTGAGACATGGGGAGTCAGAAGCTTCCCCAATGTGTTCTAACCTGCAGAGTTCGCTGGGATTGTTACTGAATAAGTAGGGGCTTCAAACACAGAGGCTTGGCTCTCTGCACTTCTAGCCAGGGCTGCCTGTTCACTTCTTGTTCATTGATCATGGCTGCTGTTGCTGTAATCATCAAACACTTGTCCTCCCTCTTGGCACCCTTCCTCCCCGCCTCTCTGGCCCAAATCATTGACCAGATTGACTCCTTTATTCTTCAGGTTATGAAATGTGCCCAACTTCCAGGGCCCCATGGGGTCCATATGCCTAATAGAAATTAGAACACAGCAACGTTATAAATAAATAATAGCCTCTTCTTGTTAGGTACTGAGATGTAGTAATTACCCAGCTCCACTAAGATTCCCTAAGCTTCCACTGGTTTAAGAGGTCATTACATGATATTGTTTTAGTAACTGGGTATTTCCATGATCTCCCCTTAGACATCCTTTTTTTCTTTCCCTCAGTCTCTTGTTACATTATTAAGTTGTGCCCTTTTTCATTGTGCTATAGCCTCTCATTAAGCAGTTAGTCTGTCTTCTCACAGGAAACAAAGGAGAAGTTTGTTACTGAGAAAATAATTATTATTGTATTCATTTTGCTTTACAGAGAACAGAAAACCAGAGAAGCCAATCCTTAGGTCATATTATCAGCCAGGTTGGATCAGGTCACAAGAGACAAATCCACAGATTTCCTTAAGCTAACTTCAGGTGTGCTGGGTTTCCCTTGCTAGTCCACAGACCACCAGTGATATATCCATTCACACAAAAATTTTACAAGGACTCAGGGATTTCTGACCCAGCATAAACCTTGGACTTCAAACTTGGTGAGACCCCTCGGGTCACTCTGATTCAACTGCTCCCAGGAAATTAGCTCTATTCATACTGTAGACCCATGTCAGAAGCCTCTGACAATAGGAACCATGTTGGTTATGTCTTGGGGCACACAAAAGGAAGGGTAGCCTTATGGTCAACCTACAATCAGAGGGTAAAGTAAGACCCAAGTAAGGGCACCTGGATGGTGCAGTGAATACAACATCAGGCCTGGAGTGAGGAAGACTCATCTTCCTAAGTTCAAATCTGGCCTCAGACACTTACTAACTGTGTGATCCTGGGCTAGTCATTTCACCCTCTTTGGTTCAGATTCCTCATCTGTCAAATGAGGTAATGAAGGAAATAGCAAAACCCTACAGTATCTTTGCCAAGAAAACCCCAAATGGGGTCACAAAGAATCAGACATAACTGAAAAACTCCTGAACAACTACCCAAGTACCTTTGAATAAACCAATCAGGAGTAGATTAGGCAGGGAATAATGGAATTTCTGAGGTGTCTAGGGCCATACCCATGGATCCATCAGTGAGTATGGTTATTCTAATCTATTTGCCAAGCCCTTTCTTTCATGCTCTGCAAAAAGCAATCTGTTTTAACCATGCTAAATCACATAGCAATTCAACAGCAAAGTCAGGACTAAAATCCAGCCACCTTGACGCATGATGCTTTTGTTACTCTGAGGTTCAACAAAAAACTAAATTCAACAAATATTTATTAAGCACCTACTCCACATAAGATGCTTGGGTTCTGGAGATACAATGATAAAATTAATGCAGTTCCTGCCCCCAAGGAACTTGCAATGTAGTCTGAGAACAACCTTGCCTACGTTCAAAGAGGCTGAGCACCAAAAAGATGTCACTGGATGATTGTTGTTATTTGAATCAACAGCAACAAGACCAGCTACTAAGGTATGGAGTTGTGGAGGCATCTGTGAGTAGAGGAGGTGTCCATACCATGGAAACTATACTTCCTTTGATATATGAAAGTAAGAATTATGATCACTTATTGATTCTTTTCTGATCATGACCAGCTCCATATTGAACAAGGCACTTCCACCCATTGAGCGTCCCTTTCCTTCTTCAAAGCCCAGCTCCTTGGTAAATACTTCCATGATATTTCACTCCTCAGCCATGCACAAGAAATACACAAAATTACACTCAGAGACTTTTGGTTCTGGAAGGGATCTTAGAGAGACCCTCTAGCCTAACCATCTCATTTTACAGATGGAGTAACTGAGTGCTAGAGAACTGAAATGGCTTACCTAGAGCTACACAGCTAATAAGTAGAAGGATTAGGATCTAAATTCAAATCTTCTGACTCTAAATTCAGCATTCTTACCACTACACCCCATTATCTATTTCCCCTACCCAAATTATACTTCTTCTCACTTAAAAATATAGAATTGCTACATTCAGTGATGAATTAATAGGTCTAGTACTTATTTAACAGGCTGTTCATTTCTTCTTAGATGTTTTACCTAAAATCAAAGCACTTGGTTACGGCCTTCTGTTCTGAGCAACAAGACGACTCCTAAAGAGAATCTAGTCCTAAAACAGAATCTGGTTAACAACAAGTTATTTTAGTACATTACACTTAGCACCAAAGGTACACAAAAAAAGGATAGGACGTAAGCCCAACTCTCCAGGAGTTTACAAATTCCTTGAGTAGATAATATGTTCCTATATAAAATGGCTAAGCAGGAAAAATATTCTCAAGATTGTATATCATTAAATGGTGCCTCTTCAGGCATAAGTCCACTGTTTAAAAGTCCCCATGTGGGAATAGGACCTCCTGAGTAAGACCTCCCTGTTAGGAAATGAGATTCCCACCCACCCTAGCTGGGTACTGAGCACACACCAATTTAAGAATGCCATCTCCTTTTATACCCTCAAACCACAGAATTAACATAATCATTCTACATCTACTGATTAGATACAAACATTGACATACAATTTCTTCATAATTACAAAATACCCTCCTGATTAGATAGCTTATGCATACTACAACAACTCCAGCACGGCCTTGTAATTGCATATCTTTTCTTCCCCAAGATCAGCATGGACTCCCCCATTGTACAAACTTAACTTGTTTTTACCATAGTATCTTCATTCTCATACCCTGAGTCTTTTCATGTGCTTTCCCTAATCGCCATCTGATGCTCCTTCTCCCTCCTTACCCCATTGCCTGTAGATAAGGGATCTGTCCTGGAGCTGGGCCCTTGCACATCCCCAATGCTAAAGATCTATGAATTCATCCACACCTTTCTTAAATCCATTAAGTTGATACCCTCACCTCCTGTGCCACTGATTTATTCATATCTAATTTTTTTGTTTGTTTGTTTGTTTTTGGTGAGGCATTTGGGGTTAAGTGACTTGTCCAGGGTCACACAGTCAAGTGTCTGATGCCAGATTTGAATTCAGGTCCTCTTGAATCCAGGGCTGGTGCTCTATCCACTGTGCCACCTAGACGCCCCTCATATATAGTTTTTCACTCGGATCTGGAACACTAAGCTGAAAATGTCTCAGAAGGCCCAATCTTCTGCCTTTGTATTAATCAGGAATAAGTTATATACCTAGTGTCTTCTGCTTTTTCTCCTAACTACAAACATATGCGAACTTACCTACACATCGCAGGGAAGAGGTCAAAAAATTTCCATGTAGAAATCCATTTATTCATATTTTTAGCAAATATTTATCAACTACGTACTGCATGCAAAGAATTGTGCTTGAAACTTTGGGACACAGTACCTGTGCTGATAAAACTGTGGTGGAGGGATAAGACACACAAAAAAGGTAACTATAACATAGAACGTTGCATGACAATATTTTAAAGAGTTGAGAAACAAAGCACTAATTGAGGCCCCAGAAGAAGGTTGTTATTGTCCGAGAGCATTAAAGAAGAGTTTATTAAGGAGGTAGCATTGGAATGGGGACTTGAAAACAGAAAGAAGGCAATGAGATGAGGAGACATTCTAGGTACAGAGAAGATGACATTTTGCCAAGCAAAAGTATGGCCATAGAAAAGATCAAGGATAGTGTATGGGAAAGAGAGAGGTCTCATTTGGCTATTATAGAGTATGCAGAGGGAAGCAAAAGGTAGGGTGACACCAGACTGTGAAGGGCCTTACATGCTAGGTTGAGAACAAATTAAGGACTGATCAACAATTCACCCTCAAAGTTTACTGTTCATTGGGAAAGCTTTTGCTACCAGTTTAACTTCTCAGACTCTGAAACTAGGCAGGCCAAACCTATGGTATTTGTAAAAATCATAGGGTTTATCCCTGGAACAGACCTTAGTGATCATTTAGTCCAATCCCTTCATTTTGCCCTTACACTCTTTGTTGTTGTTCAGTCATTTCAGTCGTGTGTGACTCTTTGTGCCCCCATATGGGGGTTTTCTTGGCAGAGACAATAGATTGGTCTGTCATTTCCTTCTCTAGCTCATTTTAAAGAGGAGGAAACCAAGGCAAACAGGACTAAAGTGACTTGCCCAGTGCCACACAACTAGTAAATGTCTGAGGCCAGATTTGAAATTAGGAAGATAAGTTTTCTTGACTCCAGAGCTCTATCTACTGCACCACCTAGCTGCACCTATAGTCAGGGACATTACTCTATGTACTGATAGTCCCTTGAATGCCCTTGATGACTAATTCACTAGCTTTTTAAATTTCTATGACTTCAATCTTCACTCCACCTTAGCCATACACAGAGATGGTCTTATACTTGATCTGCCTATCTCTGATCCATGGATCTGGATCCAGGATCCAGAACTCAAAAATTCCTTTCACTTACTATATCCTTCTCTCCATTCTCTCCTGCACTCCTCATCAATCCTTTCTTCATCCTCAATGTGACATCTAAACCCTGCCCTTCTCTCTTCTGCTAGTCTATCACCTATACTCTGGCCTCCCTTCTCTCCTATGGTAGTCTTGACCCTAGGGATGACCAGTGAAACTATATGCTATCAGCTAGCCCAGGGCAGCAAGATGGTATAGTGGATAGAGCACTGGCCCTGAAGTTGGGAGGGCCTGAGTTCAAATCTCACCTCAGACACTTACTAAGTGTGTGACCCATGGCAAGTTACTTAACCCTTATTGTCTCAAACATCAGGTGCCATCTCTAGTCATCCTGATATGTACCTTGCCACTGGATTCAGATGGCTCTGGGGGAGAGAGACTGGTGACCTTTTACATCCCTCCCTCACTTAAATCCAATTCAGTGTAAGTCATGATATCACTCTGGTATCATGATCTTCTTTGAAAATGAAGAACAAATAACATATCAGCTAACCCAGAATCCCTTTTCCCCTTTTCCAATTACCAATCCCACCCAGACAAATCCCAACATTGGTTTACCCCCATCAACCTGCCCTTCTCACTTGACTTTCCTACATAATTCTCCTTATAGTTCTGGGGATACCCAAACTCTATCCTAGACTGGAAGAAGAACCACCAGCTAGGATGCTCTTCCTGCTTTTCTTTTCTCCATCTTTCACTGATTTTATTTTCTCAGACTTCATCAGGGCAGCAAGGTGAGAAGAACAATATGGCAGTTCATACTCTTGGATAAACTGTGAGTCACCAGCTACAAGTCTATTAGAAGATAAATGGCCACCAAGACTTACCATCTTCCCTACTACTGCATGCTAAAGTTCTCTGGGCTTTGCTATCTACCCTGCTGCTGTGTCATGCAGAATTAGTCACTGTCATCTGACCTGATGGATCCCTGAACCTTACCATCCACCCCACTGCTGAACTCCCAGGATTTGGGCCCTGAGTATGAGCTCTCTGAAAGGAGGAACTGCCTATTTTTTTCCTATTTGCATACCCTGTGCTTGGCACATATTAACTGCTTAATACATACTTTTTTCATTGATTCTTTGTTCCTTCTTATATATTGTTAAATACTTCTGGAGAAAGTTATACAACTGGACTCATTACATATTTCTGTTAGCTAATCTCAATTAGGTCCTCACTGCTGCATGGCAAACCCATTTTTCTTGGCTAGCTCCCTATCATACTTTCCATAGAAGCCAATCCAAACCTGTTCTCTTTTCCTTAGATTTCTTACAAAGGTTCCTCCCTGATCTGGCTTAGCAGAGGACCTTGGCTTGTACTTTACAAGGAAAACAAGGCATCTATTTTTAGTTCCTCTTCTCTCTCCCTCCACATCTCTCACTTCCTTTGTTCTTGTCAAAGGGTTTTTAACCTTTTATTGTGCCATGGACCCTTCTGGCAGCCTGGTGAAGCCTATAGACTCCTTGTCAGAATTATGTTAAATGTAGAAAACAGAATGCATTGGATTTCAAAGGAAATTAAGTGGAGATGCGATTATCAAAATGTTTATCAAAACAGGTTCATGGAGCCAAGATTAAGAGCCCTTGGGCTAAACACAATTCAGAAGTAGGAATTAGACAATGCAATAAATTTATATTGAGAACCTGACATATATGAGTCACAATGATAGCTTCTCAGGAGGATTTGAAGGTGAACAAGGCATGGATGCAGACCTGAGGGAGTTTGTACTCTGGCAGAGTCCTTAAGTAAGACACCATCCAAGCTAGACAAAACCAGATTCCACGCACCCACATAACTGATTGCCTTATCTTATCCCTGTGGTAAAGTTGAATTTTACAACTGAATTGAGATTGTTTCACTTTTTAATGACTTATACTGGAAAAGACTACAGGAAGCAAAATATGGGACAGAATCCTATTCCCAAAGAGGACTATGACTCTCAAAAATGATGTCATTTTCATTCTCTTCCTCCCCTCCTCCTAACTCATCTCCAAGCAAAACTCCCCCTGAGTTACACTGACCATTAAGAGAAGCACTCTCTGTACTGAGACAAAACAGCATGCTTGGCAATATGATGTAAGGGAGTAAGTGATGTGGATTTAGAGTCAGGAGAAGTAGGTCTGAATCATCCTTAGCTACTTCATAGCTGTGTGATCATATGTAAGTCCCTTAACCACTCTGTGCATCAATTTCCTTATCTAAACAATGGGAATAATGATGCTTATACCAGCAACCTCACAAAACTATTGCACTTTATATACCTTAGAGAGTTATGAAAATTGACTTATTTCTGCTTTCCCTCAGTTTCCAAGCAGCAGATCTAATGTGGTCCCTATTCCCTCAATGTACTCTGCCCTCCAGTTCGCTTTCCTGTCTTTTATCAATGATGTTCTTTCTCCCACTTGGAAAGCTGAGTTCTCTTTATAGTAATAGTTCACATGGCATCTAGGAAATAACTAACTGGTCTAATAGCTCTTGTCTTGAAATAGGTAGAACAAGAGTTCCACATGCAGGAGGGAAAAGAGCCAACAGCTGAAGGGGAAGTCTGCAGATGCTGGGAGTTCCTGTAGAAAGCTGATTTGTTCAGGCAGCATCAGTGGGACATCAAGCAGACTAAACAAGGAGCCAGGCATGAAGCTAGAAACAGCAAAGTCATGAGAACAGGCAGGAAGAAACACCAAACATAAGTCAAGTTGACCAGCATGGGGGACTGAGAGGAACTTATCACACTCAACAGGACCAATGAACAGGGAAAATGAAAGCAAAAGTCAGGAATCAAAATAAGGAAGAATCCTTAAAAGAGTCTACAAAGTTGAGTCATTATAAAGACAAGTTGTCAAGTGATAAGGAATGGATCTCTAGCCTCTCTTTGATGAGGCAGCAGGGAGTGATGGTCATACAACCCAAAGTCTTTTTTTGTTGTTGTTGTTGTGGGGCAATGAGGGTTAAGTGACTTGCCCTGGGTCATACAGCTAGGAAGTGTCTGAGGCCAGATTTGAACTCAGGTCCTCCTGAATCCAGGGCTGGTGCTCTATTCACTGTGCCACCTAGCTGCACCAAACAAACCCAAGGTCTTGAAGGAACCACCACATTGGAAAACAGAGCCCTACCACTTCTTCTACTCTACACAAACATTTAATATAGATTAGGAAAAAAGAGAACAAAGATATTAATGGAATAGATTAGATATTATATAACTAGACTTAAAGGCCTTCAATAGACTAGTGTCTAACAAATTTAAGAAAACAGTGGGAGAGGAATGTCTTATTTAATTGAAAACTGTTGGAAAAAATTGAATAGTACATTATGAAAAATGGCATTGGATACATGTACCACATAATACATTTCAAATGGATCATTGCTCTAAATATTTTAATGGCATAAAACCAGAAATTAATGAAATGTTATGTAGCAGTTCAACAAAAAGAAGAAATTATAAGAGACAGAACTGGTGAATTTGAACATAAAAACCAAAGAAGTTCTGTTTGGGGAAAAGCAATGCATACAAAATAGAAAGTAAAAAATTGGAGAAAAATTGTTATAATAAATAATTTTATAAGAGCTTAATATTCCAGTTCTATTAGAGAATGATATGGATTTATTATTAATATCCATATTCTTCAATCGACCAATAATTAAACTATGAGTTAAGTTTTCAAAAGGAGAAATTCAAATTATCCATAACTACATGATAAAGTATTCAAATGCTTTAGTAATTACAAAAATGTGTTTAAAAACAATTTTGAAATATAACTTTATACCTATTAAATTGGCAAATATAGGTTAAAATGACAAAATTCAATGTTATTGGTATGGCGGGAAAACAGACACACTACTATATTGAATGAATGAATGAATGAATGGTCATTTATTAATTACCTAATATGTGCCAGGGATTTTCCTAGGATACAAATTCAAAATCAATACAATTTCTTCCTTCCAGAATCATGCATTTTAATAAGAGAAAGCACCATATATAGGGGAATGACATTCAGGAAGGGGAGGTTGGGTCTGGAGAGTCACAAGGAAGGTGAGTTGAGTCACAGGCAGATGCCAGGCCCTTTCTTGAACCAGTGGTAGTATTGATTTGATTACTGTTCTCAGAGCGAGGTAAAGAGTCTGAGAGTGACTGGATGCATGGCAGTAGAGTAGAGTTCCAGATACCCAGGGTAGATGGCTGGATAAGACATGAAGTACAGTCTGGAGTCAGCTAGACATAGTGGGTTAGATGAGCTTGCAATGACTCACTTTCCAATCTGGAAAGCTTAGCCACAGCATGAATAGAGCACCAGGCCCGAAGTCAGGAAGACTGATCTTTCTAAGAGCACATCTGCTCTCAGACACTTCACTAGCTGTGTGACCCTGAGTAAGTTACTTAGCCCTGTTTGCCTCAGTTTACTTATCTGTAAAATGTTCTGCAGAAGGAAATGGCAAACCACTCCAGTATCTTTGCCAATAAAACCCCAAATGAAGATATCAATTGCTCATGGATTGGCAGAGCTAATATAGTAAAAATGACAATACTGCCTAAATTAATTTACTTATTCAGTGTCATACCAATCAGACTACCTAAAAATTATTTTATAGAGCTAGAAAAAATATTAACAAAATTCATCTGGAAAAAGAAAAAATCAAGAATATCCAGGGAAATAATGAAAAAAAGTTCACAGGAAGGTGGATTAGCAGTACCAAACCTGGAACTTTACTATAAAGCAGCAGTCATCAAAACTATCTGGTACTGGTTAAAAAATAGAGTGGTAGATCAATGGAATAGGCTAAGCACAGGAAATGCAGTAGTAAATGACACTAGTAATGTAGTGTTTGATAAACCCAAAGACTCCAGCTTCTGGGATAGGAACTCAGTATTTGACAAAAACTGCTGGGAAAACTGGAAGATAGTATGGCAGAAATTAGGCATAGACCAACATCTTACACCTTATACTAAAATAAGGTCAAAATGGATACATGATTTAGACATAAGAGGTGATACCATAGGTAAATTAAGAGAGAAAGGAATAGTATACCTATCAGATCTTTGGAAAGGAAAATAGTTTATGACCAAACAAGAGACAGAGTATATTATAAAATGCAAAATGGATGATTTTGATTACATTAAATTAAAAAATTTTTGTATAAACAGAAGCAATGCATCCAAAATTAGAAGGGAGGCAGAAAGCTGGGAAACAATTTTTGTGGCCAGTACTTCTGATAAAGGCCTCATCTCTAAAATATATAGGGAACTAAATCAAATTTATAAGAATCCAAGTCATTCCCCAATTGAGAAATGGTCAAAGGATATGAACAGGCAGTTTTCTGTTGAAGAAACCAAAGCTATCTATTCCCATATGAAAAAATGCTCTAAATCTCTAATGATTAGAGAGATGCAAATTAAAACAACTCTGAGGTACCACCTGACACCTATCAGACTGGCTAAAATCACAAAAAAAGGAAAATAATAAATATTGGAGAAGCTGTGGAAAAATTGGAACACTAATGCATTGTTGGTGGAGCTGTGAACTGATCCAACCATTCTGGAGAGCAATTTGGAATTATGCCCAAAGGGCGATAAAGCTGTCCATACCCTTTGACCCAACAATACCACTTTTGGGTCTTTTTCCCAAAGAAATCATGGAAAGGGGAAAGGGACCCACATGTACAAAAATATTTATAGCTGCTCTTTATGTGGTGGCAAAGAATTGGAAGTTGAGGGGGTGCCCATCAATTGGGGAATGGCTGGACAAGTTGTGGTGTATGAATACAATGGAATACTATTGTGCTGTAAGAAGTGCTGAGCAGGAGGAGTTCAGAGAAACCTGGAGGGTCTTGCGTGGGCTGATGGTGAATGAGATGAGCAGAACCAGAAGAACATTGTACACAGTATCATCAATATTGAGTGTTGATCTACTGTGATGGACTATATTCTTCTCACCAATGCAATGGTACAGAAGAGTTCCAGGGAACTCATGATAGAAGAGGATCTCCAAATCCAAGAAAAAAAAAGAACTGTGGAGTATAGATGCTGAATGGATCATACTATTTCTTTTGTTTTTGGTGCTGTTGTTTTTTCTATTTTGAGGTTTTTCATCATTGCTCTGATTTTTCTCTTATAACATGATTAATGCAGAAATAGGATTAATGTTATTATGTGTGTGTATATATATATATATAACCTATATCAGATTACCTGCTGTCTAGGGGAGGGGGTAGGGAGGGAAGAGAGGGAGAAAAATCTGAAATTGGAAAGCATGTATAAACAAAAGTTGAGAACTATCTTTACATGTAATGGGAAAAAAATAAAATACTTTATTAATTAAAAAAATAAAATAAAATAAAACCCCAAATGGGGTCACAAAGAGTCAGACATGACTGGAAGTGATTGAATAACAGCCATAGAACAGTATGCCACCTCTTAACTCACCTAGGGAGGCAGGGCTTGGTCCCTGAAAAGGTATTACCCAATTTGAGGAGAAAGAGGCAGTATATCAGAGTATACTTCAAGATACCCAGGGTAGAATTGTGAATTAGGTCAATACTTTTGGAAAGTAACATGGAATTATATATTAAAACTTAAAGTTTTATTCCTGTTCTTTGATCCAATTATCTCATTATTGTGATAATTCTAGGATACTTTTGATGGGGGAAAGGGTAAGCAGCCTCATACATACAGAGTAGCAAAAACTGAAAGACGACTAAGATATCCAAAAATTAGGTTGAATAAATTGTAGTATATTTAGTATGGTGGAATATTATTGCATCATAAGAAATGAGAAATATGAAAAATTTAAAGTAACATCAAAAATTTACATTGACAGTATGTAAATTGATCACAACTATCTAAGCAATAATACAAATCACAGGGGGCAGCTAGGTGGTGCAGTGGATAAAGCACAGGCCCTGAATTCAGGAGGACCTGAGTTCAAATTTGGCCTCAGACACTTGACACTTGCTAGCTGTGTGACCCTGGGTAAGTCAATTAACCCTCATTGCTCTGCAAAAAGAAAAAACAAAACAAAACAAAAAACAAAAAATAATAAAAGTCACAGTAACAAAATCTAGAAAATATATAGAAAATAAGAATAAAAGAGAGCATCTGTACATAAATAGGCTAAGTTTGATATCACTTTAAGTTAATTTACATATTTTTGTTAAATAGTACATGATAGACATTAATGACATGTATAATATTTCTTGTGTTTGTTTATATATTTGAAGGTTTGTTTTGTTGAGAGCTGTCAAGTTTATAACTATTTTTAAGTCATAATTTTAAAAGGCTAGATTTATTCAATCTTTTAGTAGAAGTACAGAATCATGGGATTTTAGAGCTGGAAGGGACCTTAAAGATAATTTTGAAAGGATGCCCTTAGGAATAATTGTGATATGAACGATCAAATGCAGCATGAAAAGAGTGGAATCAGGTGCCCTGAACTTGGAATCAGGAGACCAGTATTCAGTTCTCACTTTGGACATTCACTAGATTTGTTATCATGGACAAGTCAGTTACTTAATCTCTTAGAGCCTCAGTTTCTTCATCTGTAAAAGGAGGGGGGTCCTCAACCTCTATAATTCAAGGTTTCCATTCTACTTAACTATGGCAGAACACAAGGGCACCTACATTGGTTTTTTAAGCTACAGCCTTTAACAGTTGTTAAGAGGAAGAGACAGCATGATACTATTGAAATAGTCCTGCACCAGGTGATATCACTAGCTTGCTGTGATATGCTGTGTTTCCGCATATCATACCACCTCTCCGTATGTCAGTTTCCTCCTCTGTTAAACATAGGGGTTCACTTGATGATCTCTAAGATTCTTCCTTAATTTATCCATGTCATGAGACTCTAAAACAAGTGGTGGAGGCTGCTCTCATAATCAATATGGAAGGAAACAGGTTGTTGAGATAAGTACAGATGAGGAATTTAGCATAGAATAAACATGGGTTAACCATTAGCACTTCTATTCCTCCATGCCTTAGATTAAGTGAGTACTAAGGAAATTGGAGACAAGACTAACGTCGCATTCTAGTCCTGCAACTATTCAATTCAAGCTTCATGAAGGCAAGGACGTTCATTGTCTTAATTATTTTTATTTCTTTCCTCAGAACACAATGTGCATAATGATCTAGCAAATAGGAGGCATTTGATAAATAGCTGTTGAATTTGCTCATTCACCCGTTAATCATTATTCATTTCAGCCTATTACTATTTATCCTCTGATCCTTTCTTGCCCTAATACCTTACACTCTCTCTTCATCCCTCATGGCACCCTACCTGATCCCTCCCTCGAGTCTCCTACTAGAATGACTCTATGTAATCCTGGATATTTCCTGAACTTGATGCTGTGGTGAACACGATGACTTCATCATTAATACTTTTCCAACAGTGAATCATCATTACACATTCCAAGTTCATGGGTCCAGGTGAAATGTACCAGAATGGTAACTTTTCCTAGTCTTTACTGCATTATTAAACAAGCAAGCATTTCCTAAGGGAAGAATACTCTTCTTCGAATCAGGCAGAGCTTGGGGGGAGGGGTGCCAAAGAAACTGAGCAGAGGCTTCTAAATAAATTATTCTTCCCACTCACAATTCCTAGAAAGCAGAAGAGGAAAGTGAGAGAGAAAGAGGGAAATCACAAAAGGAATTGAAAGAGAAAGGGGGAGGAGAAGGGGAGGAGAGATGAGGGGAAGGAAAAGAAGCCAGGAAAAAGCATAAAGCATCATTTTTGAGCTTGCAAAGAAAAGGGAAAATGAACCTAAGAACCCAGAAGAATGAAACCATTAAAGAGAGGGGCCCAAAAAAGGTAGAAAAAGATGTACTAAAAGAAATGGGAGGAAATACCTCCGAATTTCTTATTATCTCTAGTTTCCTCTGTTACAATTCTCTTAGGACCATAGAATATTGTTAGAAATGCAAGAAACCTTCCAGAGCTTCTGGCCCAACTCACCAACCTACTTTCCCAGTCTCCTGCATTTTGCATATGAATAAACTAAGGCCCAGAGAGAAGTAATTTGCCTGAGGTCATACCACTGGCCAGAGCTGGTCCTAGAATCCAGCCTTCTGATTCTCTTTCCAAGGCTCAATGCACTATACCAGTGGTATTTTTTGTGAATCCTACCCTATACACAAAGAGGAATGTAGGAGTGAAAATAAGCCAAGATAGGGAAAACAAAGGAAAGGAACACAGCTTAAAGATAAGTTATACACTGAGAACCCAGGCTAATCTATCCAAGGGCTAATTTAGAAAACCAAAGCTCCTTATTTGATTTCTTACTCATATGATTGTTATGAGACCAAAATAAGATGGCATCTGTAAAGTGCTCAGCACAATGTCTGATACATAGTAGGGGCTTAATAAATGTCTGTTCCCTTTCCCCTTCTCTATTTGCATTTAATGAAAGAGCAACTGTGTGGAACGGGGAAAAGAGACTAGGATTCAAATCACAGCTCTGATATTTACTAGCAAATCGTTCTACCTTTCCAGACCTCAATTTCCACATCTGTCAAATGAGGGAGTTAAATTAGATGGGCTTTAAAATCCTTCTGGCTGCAAATCCCATGAAAAAGAACAATGGCCCTAAAATTTTATTTTACATGTGACACGATATTATTATCTGCCTTGGGGGGTTCTGGCACACATTCATCAAGGGAATCTCAGCAGTCCATGGGTGAACTGAGTGACTCCCAGATTGACATGCCATCTCAAGTGTTAAGTTCCATACAACTTAAGTTATACCTAGTCCCCAAACCCAAGGTATGAATACAACCTTGGAGGACCACTGAAATAGATGTGGCACATGTAATAACAGGTAAGGAATTCCTTAGAGGAGTGGTAGATGGCTGAGATGAAAAAAATGAGGTCTCTCTTGTCCATGGGAAAAAACAAAACAAAACAAAGCATGTTTAATCTCATTGTATAGGCAATGTGGCCTATAACAGCTCTATCCCACTGGCAAGGGATGAAGAAAAGGGCCTGGCTGGTCAGAATTAGAGAAAGAAACAGGTGATGGATGACTAGACTGGAGAAGAGAAGAGATCTCTGCATCAAAACAGGCAAGATTTGGGTTGGACATTAGGATACAGATACACTGATCTGGGTAAGACAGGACACTGAATGAGCCTGTGAAATCTTCTACTGTGGAGAGCTCTAAGATGATAACAGTTCTTCAGCCTCTACAAATGACTTCCTAATTTGTACTAGTTCCCATCCAGAGTCTGTTGGGTTTCTGTTTTCTTACAGTCAAATCAAGTCTATATTGTCCTGGTGGCCTTCCTTATATCTATCTAGTCAGGAGGTCTTGCTTATATTTAACATAAATCACTCTTTAAAACAACTTCCCCTTACTTAGTCTTCCACAAGTGAGAACAACCAGATCCTTAATATTATGACAACTAACATTTGTACAATAATAATTGGCTGTTATTCATTCATTTTTCAGTCATTTCTGACCCTTCATGAACCCATGATATAATATATGTAAAGCACTTGGTGAATCCTAATACACTGTATTATTTGTTTTTTGTTGCTGTTCAGTCATGTCTGACTCTCCATGACCCTATTTTGAGTTTTTCTTGGCAAAGATACTGGAGTGGCTTGCCATTTCCTTCTCTCACTCATTTTATAGATGAGAAAACTGAGGAAAATAAGATAAACTGACTTGCCCAGGGTCACATAACTAGTAAGTATCCAAGGCCAGATTTGAACTCAGTTCTTTCTGACTCCTGGACCAGTGTTCTCTATCCATTGTATCACCTAGCTGCTCAATAATAATAGTCACTATTTATATAGTGTGTTGGACAGGTAGGTGGTACAGTGGATAGAGCTCTTGGCTTGGAATCAGTAAGACCCATTTTCATTAGTTCAAATCCAGCCTCAGATACTAACTAACTCTGTGACCCTGGGCAAGTCACTTAACCCTGTTTGCCTCAGTTCCTCATCTGTAAAATGAGCAGGAGAAAGAAAATGACAAACTACTCCCATATCTTCGTCAAGAAAACCCCAAAATAGCACCATGAAGAATCAAACACAACTGAACAAGAAAAAACAAAAAGCAAAAAATAGTGTGTTAGGATTCACCAAGTACCTTGCATATATTATCTCATTTGATCCTCACAACAGCTCTGTGAGGTAGGCAGTTTTATTATACCCATTTTATAGATGAGGAAACTGAAGATGCTATAAAACGAGAGGGTTGGATTGGATGTTCTCTAAAATCCCTCATAGTTCCCTTTTCTGGGAATTGGGGGGAAGAGGAAATGTTTTAATTCCCTAAAATATTTCACCTACTATTCAATAATCACTAAAGGTTGTCAAGTTTACAATTCAAAAGTTAATTTCATTTTTTTAAAAAAAGAGCTGCTCTGAATCACAATAAAGAAAAACTAGATTTATATTATATGAGAAAAGTAGACATACGGAATGTTGAAAGTGGAAGCAATAAAAGATAGCTCCTAGCAGAGGTGATCTTAGGCCTAGATCACCAAATGCAATATCATCCCATCTTCTTCCTCATAAGCATCTTAATGGTGGAATATATCTGTAGAGAGTGGCAGTGTGGCATCGACCAAAGAGCATAGGTCTTGGAGTCAGGATACCTAGCCCTGCATCTAGAATCTGCCATATAATAGATCAATAAGATTTAAAGCTGGAAGGGACCTTAGAAGCCAATGAGTCCAACCCCTTCATGTAACAGGTAATGAAACTGAATCATACACAAGTTAAGTGACTTGCCCAGGGTCACATGACAGTTCTTATTGTTTGTCCCTTGTTTCAAAGAGGACTTGATTCTTGGGTGAAAATTGGATTTAAGTGAGGCAGAATTGCACAAAGTCATCATCAAAGAATCATCAAAGTCCAGTGGCAAAACAAAAGTTAAGATGACTGGTGATGGTCCTGGATACAGTGGATGTCCTTGGCATCTTTGTTCTCAGACCAAGCTCCACCTCGCCTGCTTCAGCCAACTTCGTGGCCATTGGAACAAATGGTCACATGCCTCATATATATCTGAAGCAAGATCTGAACCTAGGTCTTCCTAATTCCAGATCTAGTTCCCCATCTACTCTACCATACCATCTATAGTTGGGTGACCCTGGGAAATTCACCAAAGTTCTGAGCTTGAGTTTTCCTATATGTAAAACAGGAATAATAATTCCTGCAATATCTGTATTATGATTGTTGTGAGAATGAAATGAGATCATATGTGTCAAGCATGTCCTAATGAAATATATTAGTATGCTATTATTCTAGAGTCTGAATACAGTAATCTTACAGTTTTTAATCTTCTCTTTCTCAAGATAAACAATCATCCATCCTGTAACCTTTCCTCATAGGCCTCATTTTCCATTTCTTTAATTTTCCTTTTTGACATTTTTCTGACCCCACTCCATTTTTTCCATTTAAAAAAGTATTATGACTTAAAATTCTTCTCAATACTCTAATAATGACCTGAAAAATCTTAACTGCTAAGAGCCATTTCAAGTCATATTCCTTTTAATATATCCAAGTATCATGTTGGCTGTTCTACCCCCATAGCAACAGCAGTACTAAGTTGTTGATTTATATTCAACTATGACCTCATGTCTTTTCTTCCCCTATAATCCATAAAATGGAAGACCATGCTTGTCCAATTTGCCAATAAGATAAGAGAAATTGCATCTATTGCTTGCCCCTTTCCCATGTTGCTACCCATCATTCATGAAAAAAACAAGTTACCCTCATGTCTCATTATTTACTCTCCACAATTCCAAACTCTTTTCTAGGTTAGCAGTACTCTGTTAGGACTGGGTGTTATGACCCAGGAAAGTACCAATATTATAGACTTACAATGAAATGTGAACTACATTAGAAAGCTGAACTATACCTTAGGGTCATAGAGCTAGAGCTAGAAGGGACTTCAGAGAGTCATCTAGTCTAATTCTTTTATTTTTGCAGATATGGAAATTGAAACACAAAGACATTAAGTGACTTGCTCAGGGTCATACAGATAGTTCACCTCAGTCTGTACCTATTTGAAAACAGGTCCCCTGAATCCAGAACCAATGTTCTTTCTGCTGTCCCAATAATCATGGAATCCAAGATTTTGAAGTTATCTTAGAGGGACATTTAATTGTATGAGTGGATTACCACACAATGCCTGGCACATTGTAAAACACTTAATAAATGTTTGTTGATTGACTATTCACTGGCCACAGCCAAAGGATTCAGTCATCTAGTGACCAGCCTCCTGGTGGTGAGCTTTCTGTACATTGCTATACTGATCTTCACCCAACTGACTCAGCTCATTCCTGAGACCATGGTTGGTAGCTTGGTAGAACGTACCAGAGCTTGAGTTTAGTTGGCAAAGTCTCCAGAGACCTCCTCCTCCCCCAGAATACAAAGTCACCTCTAGGTCATGATGAAGCATTAGAGGAGTGGAGGATTACAACTTATGCCTAAACACAAATTCACCTCATTATCATCAACAGCCTCATCTAAAGATCTCCAGTGATGGGGAACTTACTATACCATAAAGAAGCCCAATTCCATTAGTTAGTCAATAAACATTTATCAAGTACATACTATATGACAGGCACTGTGTTAAGTGCTGGGAAACAAAGAAAGTGAAGAAAAGCAATGCCTATTCTCTTTTTTTTGTTTTTGTTTTGTTTTTTGTTTACATATGCTATATTTTAAATTAATGGAATAAAACAAGCATTTCCATAACATAATAAAAAAAGGTGATTGCACATGAAACTACAAATCTAATATGTACAACTTGCTATTTTCCTTTTAAATATATAATGAAGTTATCATATATATTTTTTCTTCTTTTTTTTTCTTGTGTCCCCCCACGCTAAAGATAGCCACCACTAGACACAAACAGGGAGAAAGAGAGAGAGAGAGAGAGAGAGAGAGAGAGAGAGAGAGAGAGAGAGAGAGATGGATGGATGGATGCACATGTGTATATACATATAAAATTACCCAATATATACTTATTTATCAGTTCTTTCTCTGGGCACAGATAGCATCTTTCTTCATTTGTCCTTTCTAGGTTATTTGGGTATTTAACAGTGAAAAGGGCAGAATCAAGAGAACAGTACCTACTCTCAAGGACCTTACAATCTAATGGTGGATACAGCACACAAAAAACTATGTACAAACAAGATATAGACAAAATAAAATGGAGATAATCAACAGAGCAAAGACACTAGTGTTAAGGGAGATTGGAAAAAGATTCTTGTAGAAGGGGAGCTTTTATTTGGAACTCAAATGATTGCAAGAAAGTCAAGAGACAGAGATGAGGTGAGAGAGCATTCTGGGTATGAAAGGCTGCATGTGAAAATACCCAGAACCAGGAAATGGCATGGCCTGTCAGAGGAATAGTGAGGAAGTCAGTGTGTTACTGCATCCCAGAAAACATATGAAGGGGTATAAGGTGAAGGAATACTGGAAAGGTAGGAGGAGATGGACAGCTCTAACTGTGATGAAATTTAACAGCTAGGTACACAGAAATTTGATTAAGGCAGCAGTGTAACTTCATCTCTGATGTAATAAAGCATCACATAACATTTTTGTTTTATTGTTTTATTTTTCAATGGGGGATGTTTATGTATGTAGCTATATTTTATGTTCTAGGTACAGTTATTGCAAATTGATTAATGATTTCTTCTAATTATAATCCTAAGCAGCACTTATCTTAAAGTGATGCTATTTTTAAGGTGATTTCGTTCCCCACACTCCTCTCTTCATAGAACTGCACTCATCCAAACCTGACAGATTTCTCCTGGACTCTCTGGGTTATTCAAATAAGTGACTAGTACAGTTAAGTTGCATGGTACCTTATGTTCTTCTATTAAGAAATACACAGTATTGTATATTTAGAGATAGAAGGTCACAGGTACAAAGTCCACATTTCACAGATGATGAAACTGAGCCTCAGACTTGTCTGAGGTCTCATATGTAGTAAATCCCAGGTGCTCTTACTTCAAGCTCAGAACTTAGTTCATTCCCTTATTATAACACATGGTCTGTAGAGGCAGTCCATTCTAAAGAAAGTGTTAGACATTTGAGGCAAGAGATGTGGGTTTCAGTGCTGGTTCTACCACTGTCTTTCTAGAAGAAATGCCAGGAGCAGAGCAGGGGTCTGTATACTATGTTTGTCAATCTGACCAAAGCTTTTGATACTGTCTGTCAGTCATGAGGGCTTGTGGAAGATCATGGTAAAATTTGGTTTCCCAGAGAAGTTCATCAGCATTGTATTCCAGTTCCAGGAGAGCATGTTTGCGTGGGTACTGGATAATGAATGATGCTCTCAAGCTTTCCCAGTCATCAATGGGATGAAGCAAGATTGTGTGCTTGCTCCCATGCTTTTTGCCATGATGTTTTTAGTGATGTTGTCAGATGCTTTCAACAGGGACAAAAACATTATCAAGGTCAGCTGCCTCACTGATGGTAAATTATTCAATTTGGAAAGGTTACAAGCCAAGACTAAAGTGCAGGAAGGGTTGGTGTGTAACTTTATTCACAGATTGTTGTGTACTCAGTGCCACCTCTGAGGCTAAGATACAATAGAGTACAGATCAGCTCTCTGGTGCTTGTGCTTATTTTGGCCTGACAACACCAAGAAAACAGAGGTTCTCCACCATCAGAACCACACCATTCATTCATATGAACCATCAGTTACAGCAAATGGAGAAATTTTGAATTCTGTGGATAAGTTCACTTACCTTGGCAGTATATTTTCCTTGGATGACCATATAGATGATGAGGTTGACACATGCATTACCAGAGCTAGCTGAGTGTTTGGGAAGCTCCAAAGGAAAATGTGGGAGAGAAGTATTAGGCTGCCTACCAAACCAAAGGTCTACAGAGACATTGTGCTGATTTCATTGATGCATGCCTGTGAAACCTGGACAGTCTGCTGGCATTGTGCTCAGAAACTGAATCACTTTCATTTGAATTGTCTTAGGAAGATTCTGAAGATCACCTGACAACATAAGGTGCTGGACACTGAGGTCCCTTCTCAAGCTGAACTGCCAAGCATTCAAACTCTATAGAGGAAAGTGCAACTCCAGTGGACTGCCCATGTTGTTCAAATTCTAAACATATGTTTGTCTAAAAAAACTCTGTTTTACAGAGAACTCACAAAAGGCAAATGCTCATATGGAGGTCAGAAAAAGTAATACAAGGATACTACCAAAGTCTCTGAAGAACTTTGGTATCTATTGTGAAACATGAGAGACACTAGCACAAGACTGATCAATATGGCAAGCCTACGTCAAAGAAGGTGTGTGCTCTATGAGCAAAGCAGAATTAAAGTAGCAGAAAAGAAATGTGAGATGTGCAAATTTAGACATTTCTACTCCAAATGTTCACATGTACTATTTGTGTCCAACCTGTGGTAGAGCCTTTGAAACTTATATTGTGTGATCAACCACAGTTGAACACACTGTATCTTGACCCCAACATAGTGATACCATTTTGGTCCTATTCCAGCACAAAGGACAACAACCAGCTACTAACTCATTTGTGTCCCTCTCGGAATAGCTTCTTCTCTCCAAACCTCAGGAATCTCATTTACCAAATGAAGATTGAAGATACCTCTTTAAAGTATCTTTTAGCTCAAATATTCTATGACAAAGTAATCTTTCTGTGCCCTCTTTAATTGTAAATTTCCAGATTTTACTTAGGCATTCCTAACCACTTCAGTCAACTGTTCACACATGATCTTCTTTGTAAAGGCACAAATGAAAATAAGCATTTAAAAAATCAAACCTCTGCCTTTTCTCCATGCTCTGTTTAAGCTTTACCATCTTTTTTTTTGGGGGGGAAGGGAAGGATGACAAAGTTTTCCCTGATCCCCCTCATGTGCCTAAGGGAGTTAAAGAATTTTTTTTGTGCACGATTGCTTATGTCTCTGGCTAGAGTTACAGAATGTCAGGGCTGGAAAGCATCTTAGCAGTCATCTAAGGAACAAGAGATGAAAACTCAAGAAAAGCAGATCATGCATTATTGCAAATGGGGGCGGGAAGGGAAGGGAAGGGAAGGGAAGGGAAGGGAAGGGAAGGGAAGGGAAGGGAAGGGAAGGGAAGGGAAGGGAAGGGAAGGGAAGGGAAGGGAAGGGAAGGGAAGGGAAGGGAAGGGAAGGGAAGGGAAGGGAAGGGAAGGGAAGGGAAGGGAAGGGAAGGGAAGGGAAGGGAAGGGAAGGGAAGGGAAGGGAAGGGAAGGGAAGGGAAGGGAAGGGAAGGGAAGAAGTAACAGAAAACCAGGACAGCAATTGGGTGTATCTAAAGCTGAAGTTGCACTACCTTGAGAATTAACAAGTTGCTCATCACTGAAGGCATTCAAGCATATCCTGGATGAGCACCTGCTGAGGATGTTGTTGAGGGAATCCCTGGATTCAAGTATCAAATATTTCTGGGGTTGCTTCTAGCTCTGAGATTTTATGATTCAGTTCTACAAATGAAGGACATGAGGCCTCTAGAAGTTAAGGAACTTGCTAAGAATTATAGGGCTAGTTAACAACAGACCCAGAGTTAGTACCTGTCTTCTGATTAATAGCCTAGTGGTCACCCATTCCACTCCACTATATAGAAATGTGTTTAGTTGAGTTTACTTTCTAATCGAAGGCTTTCTAATATTATTTCAGAGAGAGACCATGATAAAGTAGATTGAGTGCTAGGTTAATCCAAGAAGACCTGGATTCAAATCCATCTTGTGACACTAGCTGTATGACCCCCCAAAGTCACTTAACTACACAAAGCTCAGATAGCCACTAGATAGCCACTCAACAATCCATTTATGACATATATATGTATATAAGTCATAAATGGATTGTTGAGTATATGGAAGGAGTTCTAATTCTGAGCCTTATAATCTTATTTCTACATAATTCTATTAAGATCATATATCTAAAGCTGGAAGAGACATCAGAGGCTATTTGGATCATTATTTATGGCTGAGACAACTGATGACTAGAAAGGTTACCTGCCTTCCCCAGAGCACATAGCTAGCCAGGGGAGACCGGGGATATGAACCCAGAACCTCTGACTCCAAAACTAACAACCTTTCCATTGTACCATTCTTCGTCTCAGATCAATTCAATCTGCATCATTGTATTGGGCCCATTATCTTATTACTTCAATCCTCATTTCAATAAATATTTTTGAATTGCACTTCCTTCTGTTGCTTCTCAGGATCATGGGGTTAAAGCTGAAAAGCATCTCAGAGATCCTCTGATACAACCTTCTCATTTACAGATAGAGAAGCAGAGGTCCAGAGATATCTATCATAAGTTGCCCAAGATCACATAGGTTACTAGTAGGAGGAACAAGATTTGAACTTACATCCTCTGACTCTGAGGCAGTAAGGTGGTGAAGTGGAAAGAGTGCCAGGCCTGGAGTCAGGAAGACTCATCTTCCTGAGTTCAAATCTGACCTCAGACACTTCCTGAATCTGTGACCCTGGTCAAGTTACTTAACACAGTTTGCCTCAGTTTTCCTCTTCTGTAAAATTACCTGAAGAAGGACATGACTAACCACTCCATTATCTCTGCTAAGAAAATCCCAAATAGAATTATAAAGAGTCAGGCATGACTGAAAAACAACTGAACAACAACTACCTCTGGCTCTAGATTTGGAACTCATTCCTCTGTATCACAATCTTTCCTTTAGGCTGTAACAACAGAAACCCCTTACTCAGCTTCCCATAAAAACCAAAGAGGAAAATAATAAGGATAAAGAAGATGCTGGGCAAACATCATATTTAGTTTATTTTAGGTCTACATTCTGATTTATTTTAGACATTGAACACGTGGTCACTTCTTGTTTTCATGTCTGGTGGGTTATCTTTTAAAGAAACCAATTTTCCAAAGTGTGTATTCATATGTGTGTGGTGGGGGGGATAGGGAGTGGGCAGAGAGAGAATAAAAACAGAAAATTTGTCATGGCATGATACAAGATCCAGGACAGCTAAGAAAAAACTTAGGGGGCAAAAAAATGAAGGTGTGTAGGAAAGTGTGTGTGTGTGTGTGTGTGTGTGTGTGTGTGTGTGTGTGTATGGTATCCAAACAAACTGAGAAAAAAGGAGAGGTCGAAGGAATAGAACAAGCTGCCCAACTGAATGGAAAAGTATTCTCTCCGATGCCTGGTTAATGAAACACGAGTCCTTCGTGAATGCCCTCCTTGCATTCCATGATTGTTGCATGAAAATCGGAACCTGAAGAACCAGGGATTAAAGAGAAAGAGAAGAATGGGCCCATGCACAGAAGCAATAACCACCACCAGGAAACAGCAAATGTGGACGGAAGGGGGCGGGGGAGGGGGCAGTAAGGAATAGATTAGGAAAAAAGAACTGAACTATCAATTGGGCAGGATATCAGTTTGGAAAATATCTCTTTACAAAGAAAGAGAAGAGAGAAGAAGATGGTAAGGAGAGAGACATACACAGAAAACTAGAAGAGAAGGAAGACAGATAAATACAAAGAGATACGGAGTCAGAGACAGATTGAGACAGATGAGAAACAAGCAAAGAGACACAGAGAAACCAAGAAACAGTAAGAAATACAAAGACAGAGATAGAGATAGGGGGAGACACAGAGAGACAGAGAGAGTCAGAGAAGAAAGAGGGGAGAAGAGAAGTTATAAAGAGAGAAAGGAGGACGGAAAGAGAAACAGAAGAAAGAAAAGGATGTTGTTTTCTCAGAAAGCATTTTTCCCAGAGAAGCAGCTGCCCCCACTTCCCTCCCCATCACTCATGCCCCAAAGGATGAAATTAGACTTAGCACAATACTTTTCCCTGGACCATATTTCCCCTCCTCCAAATCTTCTCAGTGCACTCGCGCGCGCGCACACACACACACACACACACACACACACACACACACACACACACACACATCTCCCTAAGAGAAGTTTAATTTGTAAAAGTGGAGTGGAATTTAATGTAGTTTTCCGCTTGTTATCATCTGCTTTAAATCATTGCACAGGAGCAAAGGCTGACATGCCTAGGGGGAGAATATGGTGGGCACAACAGGAAATGAACACGTCAAACCTCTGGTACCTAGCTTCTGATTGAATTCTGCCACTGAACGAGCAGCAGCTTGAGATTGGAAGGAAAAGTACAGAGCTCTACATGCTGTGATTTGCGAAAGATCTGCCCCTCAGGAGCACCTGGAAATGGGTTAGTTATCAAAGCTCAGTTTGCTTTCCGAGGTGTTGATCCAGGACTGTTAGGGTGGACAGCTACTGTGAACCAAGGGCCCCTGCACTAGAGATAGACATTTAAATTAAAAAAATCAGAGACTATTGGAGAGAACTCAGAGATCCATCCAGCTCTTTTATTTTACTGATGAGAAAACCTAAGCTCAGAGAGGGTTATTTATTTATTTATTTATTTAATTTTACTGTTGTGGAAAGAACATTGAATTTGGAATCAGAGTCCAAATCTCACATCTGCTCCTTACTACCTGCGTGATCTTGGGAGAAGTCACTTTACCTCTCTAGAACTGAGTTTTCTTGCCTGTAAGATTAAAGATTTAGGTAGGATGACTTCTGGGGTACCTTCTAGCTCTGCATGGATTATCCTGTCATATTATGAGCATTCCTTCCTTTGCTTATTATATAACAATTGGTTGCTATCTGAAAGGCCAGGCAGCATATGTATAACAAAGAAAACATAAGAACCATTGCATTGGCCTAGTACTTGAGGCCTGGGGTCTGTCTGGTCCTAACTCTTCCACCTCTTCTATGCTGTGTCTCCTTATGTCTACTCAGACAGTCACCACACATGTTCAGGTCATCACCAACTCTCATGTTAACTATTGTTATTGTCACCTAACTGGTCCCCTGCCACCAATCTCTCTCTTCATTCAGCTGCCAAACAAAGACCTGAAATATAATACGTCAACTTCCTGCACAAGAAACTTCAGTGGCTCCCTATTGCCTCAGGACAAGACACACACTCTTCTGCTCATCATTAAAGCCCTTTACAATTTGTTTCCAACCTGTATTTCTAGTCTGATTTCATTTTTGCTTTCCCTCAGGCACACTTTCAATTAGATAAGTCATCTGAGGGATACACAGAGGAGTAGGTAGAGCACTAAAGTTGGAGACAGGAAGAATTGGGTTCAAATTCCACTTGAGACTAGTTGTGTGAACCCTGGACAAGTCACTTTAATCTTTCTGTGCCTCAGTTTCCTCACCTGTAAAATAAGAGGGGCCTCTAAAACCCCTTCCTGCTCCAAATCTATGATCCTACCTTCCTTTACAGAGCTCCTTCCCTTACTCATAGAGAATCCTTCATTTGTTTATAGAATTCCCTTTGCCTCTAGTATGTGATACCCAGAGCTTATACATTGCCCAGTGGATAAACAGGCTTTTCCACCGAGGTATCCCACCCAAACAGTCCTTGTTGCCAATATTTTATGCTCTGCACCTATCCTTCTACTCTCCTCATCAGGATTATTGACTTAGCTGATTATCCCCAATAATGGGAAGCAATGTTCTGATCATACTGGATTCTAGTCCCAACCCTGTCACTAACTTATTGCGTAATCTTGCCCCAGTTAATATATACTATACAAACACAAGACAAGGGAAGCTTGATGAGACAGCCATTTGGCTGGTTAAAAAAAATCTGGGGAGAGGGGCAGAATGCAAGCTGACTATAAATCAGCAATATAATACAGCAGTCAAAAAGGCTAATGCAATCTTGGGCTACATTAAGAGAGACATAGCTTCTAGAAATAAGGAAGTGAAAGCCCTGCTATATGGGCAGCTGGGTGGCTAAGTGGATAGAGCCCTGGGCCTGGAGTCAAGAAGGCCTGAGTTCAAATCTGACTTCAGACATATACTAGCTGTGTGATCCTGGACAAGTTACTTAACACTATTTGCCTTATTTTCCTCATCTATAAAATGAGCTGGGGAAGAAAATGGCAAACCATTCCAGTATCTCTGCAAGCAAGCCACAAATGGGGTCATGACTGAAAATGACTGAACAGCAACAAGCCCTGTTGTATTCTTCCTTGGTCAGTGCACATTTAGAATATTGTGTTCATTTCTGGGCAAATTTTAGGAAAAACACTGAGAAGCTATAGAACATTCAGAGAAATTGACAACAGGATGGTGATGGGTCTTGAGCTAATGTTATTCAATGATTAGGTGAAGGAACTGGTAATGTTTAACCTAGGGAAGAAGAGTCTTTGGTTGAGGCAAGACAGGATAAATATCCTCATGGATCTGAAAATCTGTCACATGGAAAAGGAACATACTCTGTTTGGCCCTGTAGGGCATAGATAGAAATGCTAAAATAGGAGCTGCATTAAGGTAAATTTGGCTTAATGTTAAGCAAAACCTCCTAACAATTAAAGCTGGATAAAAGTAGAATGGCTGCTAAGGAATGGGTTCCCCTCATCAGAGGGCTTCAAGAAAAGCCTAACTAATCATTTGTTGCCAATGTTGCAGAAGACACTGGTCTGTTGTTTTATTTTTGTTTTTCAAGTAGGTGCTAAAGTAGATAGCACCTGAGATGCCTTGCATTTCTGAAATTCCATGATTCTGTAATTATATCTTAATACATTTAAAACAAGATTTAGAAAATTAGAAACACTTGTGAACAATTTATTTCATTTTCTAATTAATCTTCAATTGTTAGCAGTATTAATCCTATTCTTTATTACTTAGTATCCTTTTAAGAAAAAAATTAATTCTTCCTCTTAATTCAAGAGACTGAGTAGATATGTCAATTGTAGCAAAGGATTTGTGTAAGGAATTTGAGGGAGACATGGCTGGAAGAGTGGATAGGGGCCAGATTGTGGAAGAACTAACAGATTGTTAGAAAAGCTAACAGCATCTCAGCTCTTATCTCGGCTTCAAAGTAGAAGAAACCTAGAGTAAAAACCATGTGTGGAGAGTAATTCTTAGAGAAGTCCTGCTTCTAAGCAAAGACCCTTGGGTCAGAGCCCAAAAGAAATCAGGCTGTGATAAAAAAAATGCAATCTAATAAACATATGGCTGTTCTCTATATTCAAAGATGAGGTTGCAGATGGTGACCATGGGGGGATGTAGCTACAAAAAACCTATAGATGACCATCAGTCATATGCACACTGTGCACACATAAAAGGTACCCTTTGGTTGACAGATGCAGTGTTATTTTCAGAACCTGGGTCCTATTTGATGCTCAGATGAGGGGGCAGATCAGGTCAATGATTGTGCTGTGGAGTTTGAAACTGATTGAAGCATCAGTGTATTAGGATCAGCTGGGGCTTTCTTGCTGCTGGTTGCCAAATCCAAGCACTGGGCTCCTCCCTATTTCCCAAATTTAGTTTCAAAGAACCATCATTTTCGACCCACATACCCAGCTAGCACAGCAACCAAA
Source organism: Dromiciops gliroides (assembly GCF_019393635.1). Classification (NCBI taxonomy): domain Eukaryota; kingdom Metazoa; phylum Chordata; class Mammalia; order Microbiotheria; family Microbiotheriidae; genus Dromiciops; species Dromiciops gliroides. Next base: position 342,652,611 of record NC_057863.1, on the reverse strand, counting down.
GTTTGGCATTTCCATGCTATCAAATGCTGTATTTATTTGTTGCTGTCCTTGTTGGATATGCTTTAATTAATGCTTTATTTTAATTGATGATTCATTTTAATTGGTGTTTCAATTTAATTAAAGTCTTCTTCTAATTGGGTGTCTTTTTTGTCACTCTTTGCTAGGTGATCACACAAAAAGCAAAAAGGGGAAAAATTAGAAGAATAATCCTGAAGAAAGAAATCAATCAATAACCATTTGGACACAAATCAAATGCCTTTAATGAAAAAGCTAGCCCAATGTTTGTTCGATGGTTTATTCCTTTGGGTTCCTAGGAGTGCATGTCAATAAAAAAAAATCCATTCATGTAGCCCCCTTTCTCAAGCAACATCCTCCCTTTAGGTTTTAAGAGTTGGGTCCTAATATAAAATGTCTCTCTTTGGCTCAAACCCCTACCTAGAACTTCTTGAACTCCAACTCCATTACAGGTAACTATTTGATGCAATTCAAGCAAGTCATGGTAGTAGGCATTGTGGGAATGAAAAAGTATGGAGGAAGGGGGGAACTTTTACTTTCTTTTTTTGTTTGTTTGGGTTTTTTTTTTTTGGTAGGGCAATGAGGGTTAAGTGACTTGCCCAGGGTCACACGGCTAGTTAAGTGTCAAGTGTCTGAGACTGGATTTGAACTCAGTCCTCCTGAATCCAAGGCCAGTGCTTTATCCACTGTACCACCTAGCTTCTACTCTCTTAATGGACATCAAGTATGAATATAAATTATCACCTTTTTTACCCAGTAGAGATTTTCTTTAACAAAAATATAACTCTACCCTCCCCCTCAGTTTTATTGGTGCTTGGTGGAGGGCAGGGGTGGGGAGGGGGGTGGGAAGGAACTTGAGCTTTCTAAGTAGGAAGGTCCATTGTCCTACCTCAAGGCTCTTTTCACAGCTCCTGACATCATGACTTTCAGTAGCTTTGACAAACAACTGATAGTTTGATTTATGAATGCAGTCTACTGGCTTCTCCCAAGGGATTGTGGTTGGTGACTCCTATGTCTCCCTACATATAGTTCCGAATACACTGAGATCTATTCATTGGTCCTCCAGGTCAATATTTCAGAATTTTTTCTCCTCTCCCTCTTCCTCCCTCCCTCTCTCTTCTTCCCCTTTTCTCTTTGTCTCTCTCTTTATCTTTATCTGTCTGTCCGTCTCTGTCTCTCTCACACACACACACACAAAGTGTATGAATTTAAAGAAGTCTCTAACAGTGTCTGTGTTGAACCTTCTCATAAAAACTGTAGTGTTAAATACACCATTCTTTCTGGAATCCAGTCTCTTAGGAAGTTAATCAGAGCTCTTTGTAGTTACCTATTTAAACATTTCTGTGTGACAGGGCACAGGCACATTGCCACACTTCTAGCCCTTTTTATGGCCTCCTATGTTAATAACACATTACCACTGGCACCAATATGCAGACTTTCCTTAGGCCTTATGGGCTCCTGTGCCTGTTTAGGGTGTTTGCCATGATTGCTCAGCATTGTCCGAGCTTAGACATCTAAAGGACCTGATCTTCACATTCCCCCTAAAGGGGAAATATAAATATGAACCCTCAAGTCAATATCTACCTAGGAGTAGATATTCCATAGTTCCTCAAGATAAGTATGCCCACTGACCCCTGGTTGCACTTAGAATCCAAATGTTTATATGGAGAAATCACACTTTATATGAGTTTATGGAAATAATTAACAAAATTTATGTGGTGAGGCAATATCTAAGCAATGTTCTACAGTCACTCCTTTAAATACTTAACCAAATTATATAAATGTTTATCCATAATCCTCAGCCCTGCCTGCTTTCTCCATGACCTCCAGCAGTTCATCCATAGAAAACACAAACTTTGGGAGCTTGGAGATAAGTTATTCTGTGTCTAAAGATGCTAAAGTAACCTCAGGCTATAACCCTAGGCCCAGTTCCCTGCATACTAGAGAGAAAGACATTTAGGTCTGCAGACAGACAGACTGACAGAGACAGAGACAAAAATAAACAGAGACCAAGAAAAACAGATGGAGAGAGAGAGAAAGAGAGAGAGAGAGAGAGAGAGAGAGAGAGAGAGAGAGAGAGAGAGAGAGAGAGAGATACCAGTAAGAAATGCTCCAAATGGGTGGTAGAAGGTGGTTAAAAGGGGGAGGGGAAAAAGAAGAAACTAAATTACTTCCACATAATCAAGCTCAAGATAAAAATTGAAATGGGGGAGAAAATACACTATCTCAGTATATGTCATTATAGTAATATTAGGAGTATTCAAAGCAGGGATGTGTTGGAGACAACTCTAACTGACTCAGAGAGCCAACTGTTAAATTTTCAGTGTGACTATTTACACCTTGGAAAATTGGCAAAAATTACACATCAGAGCTTGATTTATTGTTTTGTTGATTTCTAGTCTTAAGAAAGTGATGGGGGGAAATGTCAATAATGCAGATTAAACTGAAAGTGTGTCATGTGTACATTTTTTTCACAGAACCAATTGTAAAACATTTACCGGTGAATACCTGGGCAGAAGCAAACACATTTATTTCTCTATCTATATATTTCTTTATTGTATTCCAAATAATAAATGTTTATTGGATTAAATGGAAGGTCCTCCCCCTAATTATTCTTTCTAGAGAAAAGAAAAAGTAAAATAAGGATTATGCAGCCATGCCTTCTTCCCATCATCAATTATCATTGAACTATCCATTTTTTTCTGCCCAACTCTGTACCTTTATTTTTATATAATATTTCATTATTCCCCAATGACGTGCTAAAACATTTTTTCTTACCATTTTTTAAAAGTTGGAAGCAAACTTATTTATGTAAGAACTTACATGAATTCCTTAAGGGCAGGGATAGTATTTTTCTTTTTTTTTTTCATCTTTCTATCCCTTGCACACAGTTGTTGATAATTTCTTTGAAATATTTCTCCCATCAATTGCTTCCTCCTCCTCCATTCCCATTACCAACCAATCTAAACTAAGTCCTCATCACCATATGCATAGATTTGTTAACTAATTTCTCTGACTCTCCTTTCTTATAATTTATCCTACATGCTACTACCATGCTAATCTTTTCTTTAATAATTAAATTTTCTTTTTTATTGCAAATTTAAGTTAAAAAGTGACTTTTAAGATGTTACTCCTCCACTCATGGATTTTTAATGACTTTCAATTTCCTACAGCATCCAATCTAGATTCCTCTGCCTGGCTTTCAACATTTCACACTCCAAGCTTTGTTCCTTCCTTTGTTCCTTCCTCTTCCCAACCTCCACCTTCTGCTCTAGGGAGACTGCTATTTTCCTGAACATGCCAAGCTTGTTCAGCAACCTTGACCTCAGTTTCCTCATTTATAGTGAGGAAACACCTAAAATGGGGTGTTCTTTGTCCTCCATCTCCCACCCATTCTCAAGGGCAAATTCATACTTTCTTCTTGCATAATGTCTTCCCTGACTACTCCAATCCTCATTTATCTCCCTCTCCCCTAAATTCCTATAGTATTTACCACCTGTACCACACAATTTAACATCTGGTTATATAGTGTTGATAGTCCTGCTGTTCTCTCCTTTTTGTTCCCCTTGTAACATTATTCTTATATTTCTATTTAGATTATATTCTCCTTGAGGGCAGGGTCTTTATAGTCCCCATACCACCACTCACAAGCAGATTTGTGGTAACTGCTCATTGATTAATTGATTCACACTAACAGAAGAAACACAAAATCCATGGGTTAAAAAGCCAGAACTCCAGGGACAGGACAGAAATGAATATTTCTTTGGTGTTCAGAAAGAAAAATAGCCCAAATCTTCTCTGTGCATTTCTATAGACTTGCCACTTGAGCCCATGAAAGTTTTGTTAGTACATTCTTAAATGTCCTTAGCAAATAACCCCATTTCACCATGTAATTGAGCAGAATGAAGTACAAAATCCCCTTATTGCTTTTCCAACTGATCCCAAATCCTAGACATTAAGATAGACCTACAAGTAAACACCTTTACATTTATACCTCTCTAATTGGCATTATGCCTGGATCCACAACCACCTTTAAAAAGAGGTATTTATAGGCCACAGAGATTGATCTGATTTCAGAGCTGGGAAGGATCTTGGAGATTATCCAGTCCCACATGGTCACTAGCAAATTTACATAATTACACGTGTCTTTTACTGGAGCCATGGGATCCCTGAAGAATTCAAGTATGAGAGGCAACTAAGTGGTGCAATGTGGTGAACCTGGAGTCAGGAAGATCTGAATTCAAATCCTATCTCAGACATTTATTAGTTCTGAAGTCACTTCATCTCTGTATCAGATTCCTCAACTGTAAAATGGGAATAATAACAAGATGTACCTCCCAAGGTTGTTGTGAGGATAAAACAAAATCCTATCTATAAAGTACTTAGCACAGTGCCTGGCACATTGTACATGCTGTACTAGTGATGGTGATGATGGTGGTGGTAGTGATGATGTTTCCCTTATGCTTCCTGTTTAAACCCACTCAAAGGGCATGCTTGAAATTAGCCCCTCTTTCTTGCTTCCATTCTCACATAACTGGCTCCCCATGCAGCATGGAGAGCAGGTGTTTGGCTAGGTGAGAAGATCTTGGGTCTTGAGTCTTCTGGCTGCTTTTTCTGCTTTGTATTCCTCAGTTAACAGGGTGAGTTTCTGCATCAGATACCATCAACGGGGGAACAGTGTGAAGCCTAGCCTGGCTTGCCAAAAGACACGGACCCAAAGGGAATTATTTGGACAGCACAGAGCCAAGGTGAAATGTGAAATGCCAATAGCAGTCCTGCAAACTGCTTCATGTTCTGATGGTTGTCTCAAATTCCTGGGAAAGTTTAATAATAGTAGTTGTTACTGCTTTCTGTTAAGCATTTCTTTTGTGTGAAGGAAAAGAAAATACCTGCCCCATGCCTGCTTTACACCATTTGCACTTTCCTACTACCCTTTTTTCCCAGACTTTAAACATAAGCCAAAGATTTAAGTAAATCTTTCCCTTGGCATCAATGGCCACTTCCAGAAGTTAATAAGAGGATTGCTTTATCACCCCAAAAAAGTCCTCCAGGACTGGCCAGAAACAGATGGGGCATCTGTTTGAAACTCCATGTCCCCCATTGCATAATGAGTTTCTTGTGTCCCTCTTCCCCTCTTCCCCACTTCCCCCACCTGCCTGGGGTGCACTCTCTTCACTTCTGTCTCATAGAATCCCTAACTTTCTGCAACATTCACCTTCAATGCCACCTTCTCTAGGAATCTTATTTAATCTCTGAACCCATTTGTGAGTATCTTGGGCTTCAGAAATTAGCTTGGATCTACTTTTTAATGTGTTTTATACTCACTTTAACTTTGTACATGAGACTGCAAGTTCCTTGAGGAGGAAGACTATTTCCCTTCCCCTTTGCATTTCCAGTGACTGGCACAGAGTAGGCAGGGGCTTAATAAATGCTTGTTAAATGAATATACCATTGAATGAACAATGGAGAGGAGATTCTTATACAGATTGGCCTAGATGACCTCCTAGATCCTTCCATATTCTGTGATCCTGAGGTTAGAGGAATGGAAATAATACAGGGGAGGAGGTTAGGAGTACAGACTTATTTTTGCAAGGAGGAATTTTTCTGTCTGTCTCCGGAGTGAAATTGCTCAGCAAACTCCATCCTCCCCTCACCAAAATGAGTCAAAATGCCAGCCTATCTACTCTCTCCTCTGTGAGCTATAAGGCTTTTGTGATAGTCCTAGAGGGAAGCCAGGACTTCCATGGGATGTTATATAGAATGTTCTAGAACATTTGCTACTGGGGAGAGGCATTTTGATATCATGGAAGAGGCACCAGATTAGAAGTCAAATGGCTTGGGTTGAAGTCCTGACCTTGCCATTCAGTTTCTATGGGATTGTGGAAAAGTCACAATCTCTCTAGGCCTTAGTTTCCTTATCTGTAGAGCAGAGAAAATAGTTCCTGTCCACATCTTCTTCAGAAAGTTATTGTGAGGCTCCATTGAGATAACAGATATGAAAGCAAATTGCACCACATAACTATGCACCCATATATATGAACAAAATGGAGGAGTCAGGATGGAATAATGGGTAGGGGTCGGTAACAGCTAGGTGCAAACCTTGCCTTAGACACTTAACTTACTATCAGTGTAATGTTGGGCAAGTTGCTTAACCTCTCCATTCCTTGGTTTCCCCCATCTGTAAAACTGGTGAATTGGATTTAAAGATCTGTAAGTTCCCATTCAGTTCTAAATTCACAATCATATAGACTTTCAAGTAGGGTCAGAAAAAGCTGACAAGTTATCCAGAAACCGAGAGGCCAACTTTGCACCTGTCACTCCTACACTAAAGGAATTTCTTGGCCGCAAATTTCACTGTCTACCCCACTGCTTAACATCCCCTGTTAGTGCTATGGAGGCATTTCCCATCATTTGCTATGAATACTTCTTTGGGATATTGAAAGTCTGTAGACCCTATAGTTCTAAAAACAGTAGGGCCCAACTTCACAAGAGTAAGTGATTGACCTCATGGAACCTGGACTATGATTTGCAGGATAATTGATAGGCATGTATTCTGGTCTTGTTCTTCAGATGCTAGTACTTAGATTTCTGAACTACAAATCCATTTTTGATTCTAATCTCCTTTCAAGAGTTTTCATTTCCAATTGTTTGGAGCAAGGCTATGCCTAGATATTCTCAAACCTCTGGACTGTATTTCACAAACCACTGTTTCCTCCAGCCACTATTTAACATAATATTGGGAAGATTATGTTATTTGGAATCAGAAGATCTGGGCTCAAATCTCAGTTTTGTGACTTGCTACCTGTGTGACCCTGGGCAAGTCTCCAATCCTCAGTTTCCTCATCTATAAAATGGGGATGAGGGGCAGCTAGGTGGCACAGTGGATAGAGCACTGGCCCTGGATTCAGGAGGAACTGAGTTCAAATCCGGTTCAGACACTTGACACTAGCTATGTGACCCTGGGCAAGTCACTTAACTCCAATTGCCTCACCAAAAAAAAATTGGGGATGATAATATTTACATTATTTGCTTCAAAGAATTTCTGTGAGAATTAAATGATGAAATACATGAAAAGTGTTTAATAAGCAATATATATGCATTTCAGACAGTGTGGTGGTTGCTCCTGTTAGGGCCAGCAACATCTAGATCCCTATAGTATTCCACATTCAACATATCATCTGTAATATGTGCAGTGGCCACATCTTGGTAAAACTGATTCAGCTGATAGGCTAAATCTAGTTGAGGGTAACCAATGGACCTCAAACCCCTTGAAGACTGAGAGGGTGTCTACATCAAGCACGTGAAGACTTCGCTTGGAGGGATGGATAGATGAGAACAATTTGTTCTAACAGGCAAGAAGGCAATGGAAACAGGTGATGTAGAGTGCTTAGCATCAAAGATGCCTACTGTATCCCAAGATATCGATAGTCATTCTGACTTTTGTCTTGCCAATAGACTTCAATGATTGGAAGAGAGAGTGAGGCTGATGACTTTATGCAATTCTGATTCATTTAAGTTCAATTCACCTGCCACTAAAGCCATCACCTGTGATCACAAAGGATGAACACTAGAATAGACCCTTCATGCGACTATACCTTTGCCTCCTGTTCCTGTTCTCTCTGGAAGTGGGTTCTGAAAAGACTACTGCAAATCTTCTTTAAGGATCATCCTCAGTGTGAGCTAAGACACATTGTCATGGAATTACAGGGCTAGAGGGAACCTTACAAGGTGACTCAGTCCATTCTCCTGTCCACAGTGCCTAGAATATCATAGTGGGTAAATATGTACTTGAATTGAATTGAATGCATGAATGTTCATTAATAAATAAGCAAATGAAGGAATGAATAAATGAATGGCTTGATACTTATTTTTGTGAATTTGAAGTTTTTTGTTTTTTGTTTTCCTTCTGAAAGACAACATGAAGCTGAATCCAGCCAATTTTTCCCCACCCATAGAATGGGACAGGAAGCATTTGATTGATGTCAACACAGCTTGAGAAGGAAAGATACAAGGAGAACTGGGGAAAAAATGAGAGATAGAGGAGAAGAGACAGAAGTAGGTTCTCTTTACCTCACCACTATCCCATCCCCATCTTTTCCCTTCTCCATTCTCATCCCCATCATCAACTCTCACATTTCAAGACATTATGGAGAGATGATAGAAGCTAACATATAACTGTCCCTTTTTTTCAGGGCAATGAGGGTTAAGTGACTTGCTCAGGGTCACACAGCTAGTAAGAGTCAAGTGTCTAAAGTCGGATTTGAACTCAGGTCCTCCTGAATCCAGGGCCAGTGCTTTGTCCACTGCACCACCTATAACTGTTAATATCAGAAATGGGAGGGCACCAATCCTATAGAGCACTTTCTGAAGTGTTTTTATTTTTAATGTGCCCAGAATCACTAGAAATAAAATTAAAGTTTTCAACAAAGGAACTGAAACTCCAGTCATCTGATCTCATCATCTCTTGCCTCTAACCTACATGCCATCTAACTGTGTGACCTCAGGCAAATCTGTACCTTCGCTAGGCCTCTGTTTTCCATCTATAGAATGAAAGGTCTGGGATTAGATGATCTCTAATGTTGCTGCCAGCTACAAAAGTCTACGATTCTACAATATTATTCCTGCCAGTCTTTTCTTGGGAAGGGAAACATGGGTGTCACTCTGAAAACCATTTCTGAATCGGGTTACCCAAGCCCCTAGGCTCATTAATTTCTGTGCTTGCCAGTCTTCTTTGTGTTTACTATGTAAACAGGTTTTAAAGCATCCTTTTCTGTGTTTTCAGTAAACACACAATAGCTTCCTAACTAACAACCCCAGACATCAATGAAAGCCACTTTTTAGCAGATGTTCAGCCATAATTACCTGGACATAAATAACACATACTCTCTCTTTGAAATTCTACATCTATCTCATCCACAGAATGTCCACAGTCACAGAGCATCCTAGTTGATTTGATAATGTTTGAGTGCCTCCTGGAGACACTGGAATATCTCAGCACATACTCCAGAGAACCAAGGACATAGACTGTAGAACCTTTGCCTCCAGGACCTGCTGCTGCCAAGGCCATAACTACAATGCGCTTTGCCCCATGATGGGGAAATTTAGAAGAACTTTACAGCAACTCATGGGAGGTGGTAAATTCCAATTTACAAGGGCATCAATGAGTATGTAAAAAAAGAAGGATGACTAGAATGGTACAAACATCCATATTCCCATTGACTGCACCCATGTCATATCATTAGCAGTTGAAGGAATTGTGGGATGTTTAGTTTTTAAAAAACAGAATTTGGAGGGGGCAGCTAGGTGGCACAGTGGATAAAGCACTGGCCCTGGATTCAGGAGGACCTGAGTTCAAATCCTGTCTCAGGCACTTGACATGTACTAGCTATGTGACCCTAGGCAAGTCACTTAACCCTCATTGCCCCACAAAAAATTAAAAAATAGGGGCAGCTAGGTGGCACAGTGGATAGAGCACTGGCCCTGGAGTCAGGAGTACCTGGGTTCAAATCTGGCCTCAAACACTTAACACTTACTAGCTGTGTGACCCTTGGCAAGTTACTTAACCCCAATTGCCTCACTAAAAAAAAATAAATAAAATAAAAATTAAAAAATTAAAAATTTAACTTTAAAAAATTAAAAAAAAACAGAATATGGGGTGGGAGTCAAGACCTTATCACTTTCTTCTATAGTGTGGTCTCCCCTGTCAGTATATGTAGTCCCAGAGAGTAAGGAGGAGAAACCAGAGATAATGAGGTGTTAATACATGAATGAAGTGAAAGGCACAGCTCAATCCTATTATACCTTTATAAATTGTGAAAAAGTTTTTTCTGATTGAATTGGAAGGGCAGCCTGGCGTGTGCCAAGTCCTAATGATAGTCTGAACTGGAATCAGGGAGCAGCTTTGAGGAGTGTGACCCCTGTGTCTCTACCAAAAGGCATCAGCAAGAAACAGATTTTCATCCCTCTGCCCTGCCTCCCATTGGTCATAATATTTAGCATCAGAACTACTCAACCAAGGGGAAACTGAATCCAGAAGAAAGCAGAGATACACCCTATAGGGACACACAGTGAAACCACATTCATGACAGAAAGTACCTTCAAGGAGCATGACCCTTGGAACCAGAGAAGAGAGCCAACCATAATTTTAAGAGTAAATTAACCCTGACATTTGGGAGCTGAATTTCAGAGAGGAATCAACCCAGGGAGCTCAGCCAAAGGACACAACTAACAGCAATGCTGAGCACAGAGTGGGAAAGCATGAGGACACCGTGAGAAGAGAAAGAACAGAGCCCTGTGATAATGGAGATACAAGCTGCTTTGAGAGCCACATATGTTCCCTATGTATGTCACTCGCTACTAATGAACCCTAAGTTTGTTCCCACTTTCCCCATGAGTGACGTGTATATTTCTGGTACTGTGAACCTGAGTTTTACAGGGAGAACTATTCAGTAGTAATTATACCACCTTAGTAAATGCTTGTGCTTTGCACTAATTGTGTCTAACAGATGACTATTAACAGTAAGTTCACTTGTAGAAGCTTCTGAGCTACAGTTTTAATAACACAAACTCGCAGAGTACTCTATAATCCCAAGGTAGTATTCTCCTTACTATGAACCCAGCCTCCAAACCTCTGAGTGTTGACTTGGGGGAGGGGGATACAATGCTTCAGTGACATTCAGGGATTACAAGAGATATTAGATTTGTTCTGTTTGCCCCCTTTGAGCAATACACAGAAGTCTAAAAGAGGCAGATTTTGTCAAGGTTTAAGGGCAAAACTTCCTAACTATCAGAGCTATGCCTTGAGAAGCATTAAATTCCACATGGCCAGATGTCTTGAAGCAAAAACTAAATGACCATTTGTGAAAGGTGAGATCGATATGCTGGCCTAAGTTGGGTTAGACAGAATGTACTGAATACCCTTCCAGTTCTGATTTTTTATGATCTATGTTTTCCTCCCCATTTTCCTGATGTTTTAATTGATTTAAAAATCAATTCTGACCTACCACCAAAAAAAAAATCCAAAAATGCAACATTTACATTATATATGAAATGGCATTAAAAAATCATTAGTGAAATGGGTATGAATATAAACCAAAGAGAAAGGAGAACTTTGAATGCCACTTCTGCCCATTCTGGATTGTCATGACATTGCTCACTCCTTGTTCTCTTCCTTCTTCTCTGACCAATCCTCTTTTGTCTCTTGTGCGAGATCATCATCCATATCTGGTCCCCTAACTGAGGGTGTTTTCCAGTCCACTACTCTGGGTCTTCTTGTCTTCTTGCTCTATACCAGTTTTATCAAACTCAATTAGAAAAAGATCCCTGTGCTACATATTAACTTAGAAAACCACAAATTAATATCATCTATGTTGTACTGTGCTTTTCTTTATTTTGTTAAACCTTTCTCAGTTTCATTTTAATCTGGTTTTGGCCACTCAGAATTTTTCAAGTAGCTTGGACCTCAAAACAAGTTTGACACCTCTGTTCTACACCCCATTATTTGTAAACTTATTTGATTCCATGGGTTAAATTATCATCTCTATGCAGATGGCTATATGCCCAATGCTAATCTCTCTGCTGGGGTACAGTCCTGCATCACAAACTGCTTCTTGTACAACTTTAAATGAATGCCCCATAGCTATTTAAACCTCAATATTCCCAAAGTGGTGGTGGTGGGGAGACAGAGACAGAGACAGAGACAGAGGAGAGAAAGAAGAGGTGAGGAGAGAAAGAAAAGACAGAAGAGGCAGAGAGACAGAGACAGGAGAGAGAAGAGAGAGGATACAGACAGAGAGATAGAGACACACACATAGATGGAGAAAGACAGAGAGACAGACTCACAGAGAGACAGAAGGATAGAAGGAGGGAGGGAGAGAGGGAGAGAGGGAAGGAGGGAGGGAAAGAGTATTTAAGTGCCTATTATGTCCCAGGTACTGTGGAACAAATACAGGCAAACAAGGCAGTCTTTCTCTCAAAGACCTCACATTCTTAAGAGGGAGGACAATTGGAAAGTAAGTGAGGGGGGAGAGGAGGATATCTACATGGAGATATGAGAAGACTATGGATGGAATCTGGTTTGCTATCCAAGGCAAGGTGAAGGAGACAGGACAAGTAAAAGTAGCATAAACTATAAGTGTGGGCCCTGACAAGATAGGGCAAAAACTAACCAATCAGAGCTGGAGGACCCTGGAGGTGGAGTCTAGGTGACTATGGGAGATAGAGTGGTAAAACTGAAAGAATGCAGGATTTAGAGAGACAGGATCCCAGTTCAAATCCCAGCTCTGCCCTGACTACCCGTGTAATCATTGGTAAATTCCTTCTCCACTTAACCTCTCTGAGATCCAGTTTGCTTATCTGTAAATTGAAGAAGTTAGACTAGGTAAGGGCTTCTTAAACTTTTTCTGCTCGCGACCCCTTTTCGTCTGAGAAATGTTTACGCGACCCTGTGTATACGGGTATATAAAATAGGTATGCCTAACTTCTTAACTGTTGCCAAATTTTCGCGAACCCCACATTCAGCTAGGCAACCCCATATGGGGCCCAGACCCACAGTTTAAGAATCTAGGGATTAAATGTTCACTATCTACCTTAAAGACAACCGGGTGTTCAGTAGATAGAGTGCTAAGACTGAAATCAAGAAGACCTGAGTTCAAATATGGGCTTAGACACTAGCTGTGTTACCCCACAAAGTCTCTTTACCTCTGTCTCCCTCAGTTTCCTCAAGTATAAAATGGGAATAATAATAGCACCTCCCTCCCAGGGTTGTTTGGGGATAGAATAAGATAATATTTGTCAAAAGCACTTAGCATAATGCCTGGTACATTGAAGGCACTATATAAATAATTATTACCTTCCCCCTTCTTCTCTCAAAGGTCCTTTCCAACTCTGAATTTGTTGTCCAATCATCTTCCTCCCCTAAACCCATACCTTCTCCAACCTTCTCTATTTCTGTTAAGGACATACTGTCATTTACCCAACTGCTTTCATGCAATTTATCATTAGCAACATGCTACAGCCTACTTACACCCACCATGCATCTTCCACCTGCAATTTTGAGTCTTACAGTGTTCCTTGATTCTGAAAGCACTATATACAAGTAAGCCAATTATTATCTCTGCCTACTCTCTTTTTCTTTTACTTCTTTTCCTTATACAAGAGGACTTTCTTGATTTCCCCACATTCTAGGGCCTAACCCCTCCCCCTCACCAAAAGAAAAAACACCTTGTAGTTATTTTGCATGAGTGTATGTGTGTTTCTGGGAGCAGCTAGGTAGCACAGTGGATAGAGTGACACTTACTAGCTGTATGACCCTGAACAAGTCACTTAACCTCATTTGCCTCAGTTTCCTCATCTGTAAAATGAGATGAAGAAGGAAAGGGTACACCAGTCTATTATCTTTGCCAATGAAAACCCAAAATGGGGTTATGACAAGTCAGGTACAACTGAAACAACTGAACAACAACAAATACATACACATATATTTATATACATATATATGTGTGTATTTGTTTATCTATTCATTCATTCATTCATTCATCTATTTATTGATTGATTTCTGTTCAAAAGAAAGACAACATGGCATGGTGGATAAGGAGCTGGCCTCAAAGCCAGGAAGATCTAGGTTTAATTCCGGTCTCTGACAGACACTAGAGGCATGACTCTGGACAAATCATTTAACTTATCAGTGTTCTAGACAGCTCCATAAGACTATAGATTACCGAATAGGTGGCAACCTGCATAAATAGTGGGTATACCCTATGCTGATGACATCATGGATCTAGTCCTGATCTCAGTATTCTTCATGGACTTTTTGGTGAATGTCAGCTCCTCTAGGTCAGGGACCATTTCATTTTTGTCTCTGTACCATCAGCACTTAGGAAAATACCTGGCAATGCTTGTTGATTGATTCTCCCCTTCTCCCCAAATCAAATACCTGCTCCGCTAGAAATCGTCCCCTGATCCCCCCGAATCCACATTGACCTTATCCCTAGGATTCCAGCATTAGTTCAGGGTCAATATTGCTGACTCTGAAGTCAGAGGATTTGAGTTGTCTTCCTTGCCTCTGTTACTTACTCCTTGTGTGACCTTGGGCAAATCACTTAACCTCTCTGTGCTTCAGTTTCCTCATCTGGAGAATAAGAGGAATCCATGCTCTCTGAGAGCTCTTCCAGCTCTAATTCTATGATTCTCTGAACTCATGCAATGTTTTCTATTAAAGCTACCTGCTCCGTGAGGGCAGGCACCTTGCCTTAGCTAAAAGGTCATATCTCTCTTTCTGCCCTCCAGTGGCTAGTGTGGTGGATAAGTAATAAATGTTGAACTGAATTATATTTTTATCTTATTTCTCTCTTCACCCCCCCATGTTTCTTTCTTTCTTTCGGGGTGTGTGTGTGGGGGAATTTGTATTGAGTAACTTGCCCAAGATCACACAGCTAGTAAACTTCGAAGATTGGATTTGAATTCAGGTCCTCCTGAATCCAAGGCTAATGGTCTATCCACTGTACCACCTAGCTGAACCCTACTCTTTTTCTTTCACTGATCTCCTTTGTCTCATACTCTCTCCTCCAATCCCTTTGGTCTTTTTTATGACTCAAAATGTGACAGTTTGATGGGATGGAAATAAGTGAATGTTTGTGTTTCAGATGCCAGAAAACAGTTTTCGAGGTGAATGTTTTTTCTCTACCCTTGAGATTACTTTATGTGACTTTTTCAGGCTTTTTTGCTTTGTTCCTAATAGCATGGATGCATTCTGTCATGGATGTACCTGGGAGGGTCTTCTCCAAAACTTATTTCAAATCACCACAAAGTCATGGTGATGAAAACCAAACAGGATCAAGCATCCCAAATGGAAAGGAATGAGGTGGGAAGGAGAAAGCACCCGCCACCCTGCCCTTCTCTCTTTCAACCACATATGGTCCTGGCACGAAAGGGCTGCAGAAATTTAATAACATCTTAGGAGCCAGGACAGATTTAACAGAGCCATCTGTGACTACTCAACACTCTGGGGTATAAATAGCAGGAGGGGCTGGGCCTGCAGGTTTAGGGTGGGGATAACAAGCTGGAGAGGTGGGGGAGAGAAGAAGGTTGGGGAAGATGGAGGTGGGTGGTGGCGACAAGTCTGGGCAAGGGACAGAGGATCCCCAAAATATGCATCTTCCTTTTTAGAGATCTTTAAAAGTAGTCTGGAGGCCCATCTCCAGGGGGGTGGAAGTTCAGATCCATATGGAGACGAGATGCCACTAGAATAACTTAGCCCCCTGATTCTATGAAAATTCTAATCATCCTTAGATGGTGCTTCCTTACCAGCACTGACCAAAGAGGCCATGAAGGATGGTGGGATCTATTTTTAGAGCTGTAAGGGACTTCACAGGCCAACAAGTCTAACCACCTCCTTTTTCAAATGAGGAAACTGAGGCACAGAGCCCAGGAGTCACAAATCAATCCTATGGGTCAAAGGTACTTCCCTATGTCTACATAAGGCCTGGAATAGAAGCTAGTACAGCTTATCAAGGCACTCATTACTTCCTAGCCAACCTCCATATATAAAGGATCTGTGATATTTTGTCAATGTGGGACTTCCTTGTGTATAGAGGTCACAACCAGGCTATCACTTAGTAGGTAATTCTTAGAGCTGCCTGATGCTCACAGAGCAAAGAAGTATCAGAAATAGGCTGGGTATCCACATCTTCTCACTCCAGGTACAACATTCTCAACACTCCAACACGCTGCCTCTTAATAGAGTCAAAAATTGCAGCAATGATTCTATAGATGACAGACACATAAGTATATACACACACACACACACACACACACACACACATTAGCTCTTGTTTCTATAGCCCTTCACAATGTACCTCGTGGACATGTCTCACTTGATCCTCAACACTAAAATTGAAGCAAGTAGTCCTTGCTAATGTTATCCTCACTTCATGGGGTTAGAGGTTCAGAAAAGTGAAGAGACTTATCCACATCCCAGAATCATTAAGTAGCAGAGCTGGAACTCAAAACCAGGTCCTCTTTTTAGCAAAAACAGGGTCCATTCTGCTATATGTTGCTGCAACTATGGGGATGGAATAACCTTGGCAATTTTCTCCCAGGAGATAAATAGAAGAAGTAAAGAATCTGGAAATGGGTTAGGAAGAGATAAGGAAAAAAATAAGAAGAATCTAGTAACCTAAAAAGAGAGGGGAGAAAGAGTCAAATCAGGTCAACAAATATTTACCAATGCCTACCATGTACAAGGCAGTATGCTAGGCATCGAAGAAGGGAAAGACAAGGTGAAGGGAGAAGACAAAGAAAGGGAGAACAAAGGAAGAGTTTGTAAAGAAGAGAAACACAAGATGAGAGAAAGAAAAGTAGGGAGTAAGAATGAACAAGGTTTAGAAGACCCAGGAGAGTCAAGAGAAAAGGGTCAGAGAGAGAAGTAAAGTCAGAGGGAATTCTAGAGAACAGTGGAGAAGGAGAGGAGAGAAAAAAGGAGTTAATGTGGGAAAGGGAGAAAGTGAGCCCCAAAGAGAGGGGCATGTGTTAATTTGGCAAGAGAAAAGAGGCTCCGAGAGAGGCACAAGAACCAAACCTCTCTGAGAGAAATATAAATCAAGAACTCTTGGAAATGGTTGAGAGCTGGCACCATGTCAAGAAGATTCCATCGGCCATGCAAGAGTTGGTTCCTTCCTAATTTGGTTCCCATTGCACCCTGCTCAGTCCTACTCCTTACTTCTCAAGACCACTGAGTTGGACACATGAGACAACAGAAGAGTGAAAGGGGAGGGGACCAGGTATGTGTATCCATTTATGCCAATATCTCTTGGCCTTCATTCCTAGTGTCTGGGGAAAACAGTCCAAAGGGGTGGAGAAGGAGGAGGGTCTTTTCTAATCTCAGACTGAGTCCAATGCTAATCTTTTATTTTCTAATAGAATTTCCTCTCCAAATCCATCTGTATGGCTACTTTAATGAGGACTTGAGCAAATAGTTGGGAAAATAACCTACATCTAACTCCTTTACAGCATCACAGCTCTGGGCATTCACAACTCTCTCCAAGTAGGCATGTAGGGCTGGTCCCAAATGACCTCACTCAGTGGGGCTGCCTCCCCATCTCCTGCCTGCCCAGACTATTTTGTACATGGAAGCCAAAGAGCATCATTTATTATAAGAATTAAATTGATG
Source organism: Dromiciops gliroides (assembly GCF_019393635.1). Classification (NCBI taxonomy): domain Eukaryota; kingdom Metazoa; phylum Chordata; class Mammalia; order Microbiotheria; family Microbiotheriidae; genus Dromiciops; species Dromiciops gliroides. Next base: position 342,635,429 of record NC_057863.1, on the reverse strand, counting down.
CATGAAGTCAGGCAGAGGTCCTTGCAGAGGAAAATATGGTGAGAAGCTCATTAGGAATGACACCAAAAAAGTATCTGTGATCATGTAGATGGTAAGTGGCAAAACCATCTCCAGAATCAAGGTAACATCCAAATCTCAAGCTTTCAGACCATCTCCTAAATCCTCAGAACATTTCGCTAGACTACAGAATCCGAACTGCTTTTGCCCTTGTTTCCTGATGCTTGTCCATCAGGTCTGCCCACTCACTCTTTCTGCTTCCCTAGTCCCTAAGCAAAGAAATCATGCATCCACTCCCATCGAATACACAATTAGGTTCCCTGACAGATGCCAGTTCATTCATTCATTAATTTGTTCATTCATATACTCTTTCATTCAATAAATGTTTGAGCATCTACCATGTTAAAAATTCTGGAACAGATGAGAGCCACCAAGATGAATAAAATACAGTCCCTGCCCTCACAGGGCTTACAGTTCCCAGGAAAAATCAAGCAGAGATAGAAAACAACGGAACAAAATTTATTTCATTCCTTTTAGGTCTAATGATTTCCACTAGGTTGCAAACACTTCCGCAACATACAGTTATCCTATTTCTATGAATCCTTTCGTGGGAACCAAGTCAAATATAATTTCCTTTACATGCCTATATCTAAGGTGGAACAACCATAGTGTTACCTCAGGGCAGCAAAATTTAGAAGGTGCAAAAATTTTAAATAATGACTTTTTTTTTGTTTGTTTTTGTTTTGTTTTTCGGTAAGGCAATTGGGGTTAAGTAACTTGCCCAGGGTCACATAGCTAGTAAGTGTTAAGTGTCTGAGGCTGGATTTGAACTCAGGTCCTCCTGAATCCAGGGCCAGTGCTTTATCCACTGCGCCACCTAGCTGCCCAAATAATGACTTTTTAAAACTGGGCAATTTAAAAATTTGTCACATTAACATTTTTGATAGCACTTTCACTCATCCAATAGAATAGAAACTAGCCATCAAGGATAATTTGTTAAAGCAGGAAGCTAACACCTGCCACATTTTCTGGTCTCCCCCTCCCTCCTCATAACCCCCAGCATCAGCCCAGGTGAGCTTCTACCTCGTCTATCCTTTCCTTGCTCTTCCCCAGGTGATAGTCTCAATTCTGCTTCCTTCCTATCCTAGACTCTGTCAAAACTCCACAAAGGTTATATCCAAAGGACCAATCTATGGGGGTTAACTCTAGATATCCTTGGTCCAGAGAAATATAGAGAATAACCAGGTATTGTATTCTCCTTTAATTGTCATTACTACTGGTTCTCTATTATTTCCCTGTGTAACAAAATGACTTCCTCATTCATTTCACACAACTGACAATGGATGTATCTAGTGGGGAAACGTGTCTCTTCATCGCTCATTCAAATGTCAGTCAATATTTCTTTGCAATTTTATGATCAAGAAGAAGAAAAGGACCTTTTTTTAAGAATTAGATGGAGCATATTTCAGAAACATGCCCTGAGTGACTTATGGAATAAAAGACATTGTTAGCAATTTGATCAGGGACTTCCTGGAGCTGAGAGATGGTGATCATGACTTGGAGTTGACTAAAGAATCTTTCCCCCTCCCTCCCCCACCACTCCCTAAAATACATTCAAATCCAGTGAGGTTAAGGTAATCAGGCAGGCTGCAAAACACAAGGTCATCTACCCTCCAAATTTGTCCTCAGTGAAAAGCCAGTATAAAAATGTTCTATTGCTAAGCAAAAAGTCTCCTTAATAGTAATGAGTCAAAAGGACTGCAACATGGTATAACTAGACAGATTATAGGACTAGCTCTAAAACTGGAAGGAACCTTTGAAATCATCTTGTCCAACCTCTTCATTTATACACGGAAGGGACCCAGTGCCCAGAGAGGTTAAACTAGCTGCTCAAAGTCACACAGCTAATAAGTAGAACCAGTTGAATTTGAGATGCAAAAAAATCAAGGTCAAAATCCAGGGCATTCATGCAAAATATAAGTGGGTTTCAAGCATCTTATAGCCAGGGTAAAAGTGGTTCGACTAGAGAGATGGAAGAAGCCTGTTCCTAGGTGCAACTGGGGTCAGTCCCCCTCAACTCTCTCAACCCTAATTTCCTTACCTGTGAAATGGAGGTTGATGGAGATGGAGGGGAAAAGAGTAACATCAGATAAGATGATCTCTAAAATTTCCAGGGCAGCTAGGTGGGACAGTGGATAGAGCGCCAGTCCTAGAGTCAGGAAGACTCATCTTCCCCAGTTCAAATCTAGTCTCAGACACTTCCTAGCTGTATGGTTCTGGACAAGTCACTTAACCCTCTTTGCCTCAGTTTCCTCACATGTAAAATGAGCTGGAGAAGGAAGTGGCAAAACCACTCCAGTATCTTTGCCAAGAAAACCTCCAATGGAATCACAAAGAGTCAGCCACGACTGAAAGAACTGAACAACAAGATTTCTTCCAGCCCTAAGACTCTATAAATCTATGCGATTCAGAGGGAAACCACAAGGTGCTCTTACTGTTGTGTATGTTAAGAGCAGAAGACAACAGAATTCAGGCTAGAATAAAGAGGACAACACTGGGAGTAGGCTTTGGGAGAAAAACCAGAAGCAAATAATTCTCATTAGAGCTTAGAAAAACAGAGATACTTTCTCAACAAATCTTTGATGAGTCAGAAAAAAACAGCTTTGTTCATACTTGTGGTAATAAAAGAGACCAGATGAAGGCAGAACTCAGACCTTGGCTTTCAGGTCTTTATAGTTCTACAATACATCTCCCCTGAAGATTGGATCTACTATCAACTATCACATCTGTGTAGATGACTACCCTAATCTGTATGGCCAGTTGTTGCTTCTCTCCTGTTTTGTTGATCATTAGTTCTATATCTCCAACTGCCCTGCTGAATGAATATTTATACCTATTTCCCACCCATAGATATCTCAACCTCAACAGCTAAAAAAAGTAATCATTTGTTTAGTTGTTTCAGTCATGTCTGACTCTTCATGATGCCATTTGGGGTTTTCTTGGCAACGATACTGGAGTGCTTTTCCATTTTCTTCTCCATCTCATTTTACAGATGAGGAAACTGAGGCAGAGAGGATTAAGTGACTTGCCCAGGGTCACATAACTAGGAGGTGTCTGAGGTTGGATTTGAACTCAGGTCTACATGGCTCCACATCCAATGCTCTATCCGTTGCACCACCAAGCTGCCCCAAATTTATCACATCCCACCCCCAAAAAGCTTATTTCCATATTCCCCAAATCTTTCGATGCACCACGCTTTTAGTCACCCAAGTTCCAAACTATGAAAGTCTGGATTACATCTCTCTTCTAGTCTCATAATACCTAGACAATCACTGAGTTCAGCCAGTTCTGCCTTCAAAATTTCTATTGCATTTGACCCCTTTATTCCATTCCCATTACTCTGCTTAAGTGGCAATACCTATTTAGAATATGTTTGTTTGTAAAGTATTATAGAGAAGAATGAAACAGAAAGGATGAAAAATGATTTATTTAGCCTAGGATTTGTATTTGGATGGACAAGTTATAGAGCTCATCCATCATTACATCATCCATATATTATATTGTATATATTTTATTGTATATAATGTATGAATGATATATTGATGGATGAGCTCTATAACTTGTCTATCCAAATACAAACCCTAGGCTAAACAATAGTCATTTTAACATTATATATACATATATAATAATGTATGGATGTATATATAATATATGCATATATACATTATATGCAATAGTATGTTTGTATTGAAGGACAAATAATATGTCTGTTTCTTATACATAATATATGAACTTACATCCATACTATGTATGTGTGTATCTATACACATATATACATATACATATATGTGCATGTATATATATGTGTATGTGTGTATGTATATCTTGGACATAGAAAGACACAATAAATAGACAAAGAGCTAAGCCCAAATTTGAATAAGAGGAAAAGAACTAATTGGATTGCCCTTGAAAAACTGCACAATTCTTTTAATGATCCCCAATTTTCCCCTGAAACAAAGGCCCAGATTTTTAATATTGATAGTGCTCCCGTGCAATCACATGCCCAAGTCATGGAATAATGTATCCAAAATAATGAAGTTAAGGATCATTCAAAGGGCACCTGGAAGCTTTTGATAGGCATGATCAAACTATACCACATTAGAAACAAGGAGCCAAAAAGGCAGGACTCTGTGAAGGATGTAATCAGAGACAAATGTGACCACAAGAAATGAGAGGAGAGAGACAGAGACAAAGAGACAGAGAGAGACAGAGACGGAAACAGAGAGACAGAGACAGAGAAAGACAACGACAGACAGAGATCAAATCAGAACAACAAAAAACAATGACTGCACATTGCCTAAATCACAGAGTTCATTTTCTTTAGCTTCATTCATCCTTACCTCTTCAATTTTACACAGCTCCCTCATATGAACCCTCCAGTCTAGTCAGAGTGATTGATCTATCCATTGCTCCTAAGCTACCTCTGTCTGCATGTTTTTGTTTTTGTTTTTTTCAAATTGTTTCCACTGTCTGGATACTCTTGTCCCACCCCACTTCATATGTTTAAGATACTTATCCTTTAAGGTCCAGATCAAATCCTACATCTCTGTAAAAGAAAAGAGTCAGCTTCACCATGTTCTTGCTGCTCCTTATGCTTGCAATGTTAGTATTATCCTTCATTTGCAATTCTTTTTCAAGAATCTTTTTAGGCCATTTGGTGAAAGTCGGTTTAGTTAAAGCTAGGTAATATAATCCATCAATCTACCTCACCAAGCACACGTAAACTATAATTTGTCAAAGTGCTGTGGAAATAAACAAGTGAGTGAGGGCACCACGTTGAACTCCTACCCCTCCCTGAGGATTACCATATGTGTGACCTGTGACCGCTCAACATGTAAACTAAGTGAGGGCACCTGTGTCAATCTGTTTATCAAATATTAGTGAAGCTTAACTTCTTTGTTGTTGTTGTTGTTTTTTTAAATAAAAAAAATTGGGGCAGCTAGGTGGTGCAGTGGATAGAGCACCGGCCCTGGAGTCAGGAGTACCTGAGTTCAAATCCGGCCTCAGACACTTAACACTTACTAGCTGTGTGACCCTGGGCAAGTCACTTAACCCCCATTGCCTCACTAAAAAAAAAAATCACTGCATTATAAGTTCTAATGGTTTCTTTTGCCTTGTGCGCCCCCTGGGCATCCCATTTTGGAGACCACACATTTGGCATTTCAAATATTCTGCCTTGTATTATTTTTATATATTTGTGTACATGTCCTGTCATCCCAACTAGACTGTATACAACTTAAGGACTAGGACTGTGTTTATTTGTTCCTTCTGCCTCATCTCCCTCCCTAGCATTTAGCATATCCATAATGGCCTACACATACTAGCACTCAATATGTGTTTCTTGATGATGTAAATACTGGTCTTTATAATTGGTACAATAAGCATTTATGAAACACCTGCTAAGTACAGAGCACTATGCTAGATACTTGGGGGAGAAAGTTAAGAAAAGATATGGTCTCTACCCTTATAAAGCTTATAATTTAATATGAAGAAAAGATGCCTAACACAGTTAATTATAATACATAAATAGCACTTGAGAAGAGCAGTACAGTGTTACAAAACTCAATATCACATTGAGGGATCGTTGATGAAAGGAGTATTAGAGGCCAACTAGATCAACCCTCTTATATCAATGAATCAAAAAAATTAAAAAAAAACCACACAAGGCTTAGGGGGGTTAAGTGACTTGTTCAGGGTCACATAGTTAATAAGGAGGGAGTTGTTGTTCAGTTGTGTCTGACTCTTTGTAACACCATGGACTAACCTGTCCATTGGATTTTCGTGGCAGAGGTACTGGAGTGGTTTGACATTCCTTTCTCCAGTGGATTAAGGCAAACAGAAATTAAATGACTTTCCCAGGGTCACATAGCTAGTAAGTATCTGAGGTCACATTTGAATTCAGGTCTTCCTGACTCTAGGCCCAGCTATCTATTCACTGAACCACCTAGCTGCCTTCTAAGGAGGGATAAGAGAAACTATTTGATTATTTACCTAATATTGATCATAGAAGCTCTCTTACTCTTGCTGTGCTGTATAATGATTGGTGGTTAGAATTTGTTTGGCTTGGTTTTTTGTTTTCATTTTGTAAGATAATTGGTTGACAAGAGAGGGCCCATGACCCACTAGAGCACAATCTTTCCCCCAGAAATGGCTATTCCCATAGTTATTCTCTTCCTTATGACATATATTATGCATAAAATTCTTACTATCCCCTCCACCTCAGCAGAATATTATTGTCTTGAGGGCAGGAACTATTTCATTTTCTCTTTGTGTAGCTGACATCTAACATGGTACCTGGTATACCATGAGTATGTAATAAATGTGTATTAATGAATTGATTGATTCCTGAAATATGTTTCAAAGATTCATGTGGGTATCCCTCCCTGCCTTAGTAGATTATCAACATGAGATCCTATGGTCAGGAAACATCATCTGTTGGCCCCCATTTTCATGATGAATGTCTCTCAATTATACTAGGCTGCTCCTTGGACAGAAGCCCACCACTAGGCCTACCCTCACAACGTCTCCATTTTGGGTTCTGCTAACATAGCCTTCAAGAACCCAGGCTTACCTCAATAGCATGAGGTATGATGTTGTACCTGAGGAACATAATTTTTAAAAGCCAAACCATTTAGTAATCATTTTCATACCCCATAGTGTTTCTCTCCAAGACTTTTTTTCTCTAAATTGGGTTTCGCTGAGTAGAGAAGAGTTCAAAGAGGAATGCATTTCAGAATCTGAGTGTTAATCAATTGTGGCTATGAGCAAATTCAAGTAGGGGAGAAAAAGACAGGTCTAGAGGAGAGGTGGGAAAGGAAATGGTTGAGAAGTAAGGGATGAGATCCTTTTCTTTTTAAGTTGAAGGGGGTGAAGAGTAGAGGGAGGCCACTAGGTGGTGCAGCAGAAAGAGCACTGGCCCTGAAGTTGGGAGGACCTGAGTTCAAGTCTCACCTCAGATATTTACTAGCTGTGTGATCATGGTCAAGTCACTTAACCCCAATCAATTTAAACATCCACAGCCATTTCCAGTAATACTGATGAATGTCTTGCCACTGGACTCGGATGGCTCTCAAGGAGACAGTGAGGCTGGTGACTTTGCACAGCCCTCCCTCAATTAAATCCAATTCAGTGTGAATCATGACATCACCAAAATGTCATGGTCTTCTTTGAGAATGAAGGACAAACAACAACAATAGAGGGTAGAGAGTGGAGGAGGGTACAAGGGACCCAAGTAGGAAGTATAAGCTCTAGAAGGGACAAGAGCTGGATGGTCTAGAAGAGGGCTTCTTAACCTTTTTCTGCTCATGACTCCTTTTGGTTCGAGAAATTTTTCTGCGAACCTGGGTATATAGATATATAAAATAGTTAGACATAACCTTTAACTGTTGCCAAATTTTTCACGACCTCACATTCAGTAACATGACCCCATATGGGGTCTTGAGCCACAGTTTAAGAAGCTTTGGTCTAGAAGATCATGAATCCTGGCTGTAGGACAGAATTGAGAAGGGAAACTGAGCCACAACTATGGGAAGAAAGTCAACATTCAATGCCAAAAACATGTTTAGGTTCCTACCGCAATCAGAACACTATGCTAGACCCCGGGAGAGATGGGACAAAAGTGAGATGAGATCATCTCTCATCATCTTCCTTATTTCACCTCTACTGGAGGCACGTAGTACACATCAATGGACTAGACCCAGTGGGTTTTAAAGAGCATGGAAGAGAATATTCCCTGTTATGAGAGTGGGAAGCCCATACCGTAATCATAATTCTACATGGAGAATGAAGCTCAGTGGGTAGGCTGGGTCTTGCCTTCCAACAAGCCTCGGGTTTGCCTTTAGAGAGAGGTGAGGCTAAATAGCGAAAATAAAACCGGCTTGAGGCTGCTCCTTCACAGACTGGAAGCATTATCATATCAACAGCATAACGGCAGGGGAAAGTTATTTTTATTTTAAATTGTCAATATTAATCTAATGCTTGCAATAAATGCAGTATGGATGATAAATGTGGTTTTTAACAAAGATGAAAGCAGCAGCAGCCATTAGAAGTAATCCTCTTTTAACTTAAAGTTCTCATCTTGATTAAAATTTCCATTTTATTATCCTAATCAGCAATCTTTGTTCAGTGTGCTACAATTTCTATTTTCTCCACTTAGAGAGATAATTAACACCACTATAAACATATTAGGTATAAAATGTTTGCTAAAATCCCAGCATTTTTCTTACTTAACTTATTGTGAGTAATGCTTTCATACCAACAAAGATATTCCTCTGCCTTCAGGCAGATTTCACCCCATCCTTGGCAGAAGAGGCTCACTCTACTGGAATGTGCTCGATGAGAGTCAGAAGAACAAGATTCAAGTCTCTGCTTTGCTGCTTTACTCTCTGGGCAACAGAGAAGGTCAAATGGACCAGATGACTTCTAAGATCCTTTCCAGGTCTAGATCTATGATCTTTGAGATGCTCATGCATCCTATTCCTAAGAACTAAGGGTGTAAGGGAGAAAAGTGTAAGGTAACTCAGCCAGTTTCATTCAACATTCTCATGTTGAAAAGTTCTACCAGTACCTTCCCTACCACTGAACTCATTCTCATATATAAACTGAGTCTGTTCTATTGAAATTTCAACCTATTTCCTCTTATGTACACAAGAGGAAATGCAGAATTCAATTATTCTTAGGATCATGAAGTCATATACTTAAAACCGGAAGGGACATTAAAGGCTGCTGAATACAACTTCCTAACTTCACCCATGAGGGAAATGAGGACTAGAGAGGTTAAGGGATTTGCAGAGGGTCACACAGCTAATAAGTGTTTGAAGTGGAATTTGAACCCTCTTCTTCTTGTCTCCAATTTTAGTGTTCTATAGTTTTCATAGTTGAAGATAGTTACTTCCTCCAGTTAAGTTTTGATTAACCCCTCAGGTCGTGAAAAATGCCAAATAAGATGATAGCAATCAAAGATAACATTATTCTTCCTACCCAAAGGTTATGTAACAAACCCAGTGAAACATTCAGTGAATATTTTTTTTTCAGGGCAATAGGGGTTAAGTGACTTGCCCAGGGTCACACAGCTAGTAAATGTCAAGTGTCTGAGGACAGATTTGAACTCAGGTACTCCTGAATCCAGGGCTGGTGCTTTATCCACTGTGCCACCTAGCCTTCCCTCAGTGAATATATTTTAACAGAAGTGGTGAATGTTTTTAACAACTCTATGTTACTTGCATGACAAAGCTATTCTTTCATCCGATTCCTGATCTGACAGAGCAACTTACAAAGTTGTTGGTAAATTAAGGAAATAGTTATTGGTCATGAGACAGAAATCAAACTGGCACCCGTGCAGAATCAGACCCATGGTCTTACCCTACCTAGCACAATTCTCTTAAACAAATGGGTTCCGGGCTACACTTCTGACTCTCCTCCTGGAGAAATTCCTCTATGATACTCCTGAGACCTCTCCATCCTGGAAGTTCACTCCCCCCCTGGACATCTGCCCCTGTGGCCCTCCCCTCTGATTGGTTGGTTCCTCCTAACATGGAGGATACTCTGCCCACCTATGACTGTCCTCCTGATTCTCCTTCCAAATCTTCTTCCTGTTTGTATTGGGCATAGAACTTAGAATATAGTAAGTGCTCAACAAATGCTGGTCGGCTTGTCTTGTATTAGCTACTGATAGTCACAAAATAATACTCCCGTATCATAGATTTCTATTTGTGGTAGGGTAGAAAGAAGATGGTCTGTAATGTCAGAAGACAAGAGAGGGATACAAGAGAAAACTGTGGCTTTGGGGCTGGAGGACCTTGATTTAGCTACCAGTAATCGTTCAAATCCCAGCCCTTATATTTGTTGTCTGTGTGATCTTAGGCAAGTCACTTAACTTTTGCAGTCTTAGTTTTCTCCTGTGTAAAATAAGGTGATTAGACTAGAAAGCATCTAAGGCTCCTCCCAGAACTAAATCTTTGGTCTGATGGTCCTTTGGATTTGAACCCTAACACTGCCCCTGACTCTGTGTGGTCTTTTTGGAAGTTGCCTTTCCTCTATGGACCCATTTCCTCATTTGTAAGATGAGGCATATTAGGCTCCAGATATATGATCTTCTTCCAAGAATTCCAAGTGCATAGCTCATTACCTTCATTATAACCATGTAGTTATTGGAAGAGTAGCTCATTTCTCTTCATTTCACAGGTGGAAAAACTAAGGCAAAAAGAATCATCACACCCTCCCCTCAATCAACCAGTTAACTGACTAATATTTACTTTGTTTTGTCCTATTGCTGACACTTAATAGCTTGTGTGACCCTAGGTAAGTCACTTAAACTCCCTGGGTCTCAGTTTCCTCATCCGTAAAATAAAGGAGTTGGACCCATTCCACCATTAGAGGGTTCCAACTTTGGGGAAATTCTTCCTTGTATGAAGCCCAAATCTATCATCCTCTAATTCTACCCATTGGTCCTAGTTCAGCTCTCTGGAGGTATGCAAAGTAAGTCCAATCTCTCTTCCATAGAGACAACTCTTCAAATATTTGAAGACGGTAATTATGTGTGCACCTGCTCTCCACCCACCCCCATCCTCCTAAGTCTTCTCTTTTTCAAGCTAAATATCCCTAGGTCCTCTGATCACTCCCAAAGTGAAAGGTTGAATCCTCTCGACTTAGACACTTGCCTCTGGACATATTCCAGGATGGAAATGTCCTTCCTAAAATGTGGGACACAGAACTTTAATATTTCAGATGGGGTCTGAGCAAACCAGGACTCAATGGTGTTACCAGCCTTGGCCTGGACAGCATACTGCTAGACACTATGTCTGAAGACAAGAAGTAAGCAATTTTAGACCAAGTCATTAGTTATTCAGTAACTGAACACCTTCCAGTCTCATAGTAATCCTTTAACCTTTTCTCTATGGCCTAGTTTTTAACCCTTTCAATAAGCTTAACACTGCTCTGAATTTTCTCTTGGTAAGCATTAAATTTATAATCAGGAACCTTGGGTTTTCACAGCATCCTTCCATCCATCTACTTGTTCATTTATTCATTTATCCATTTGTTCATTAAGTCATTCACTGGGTGTGGTATTTTGCTGTTCAGAAATTTCAGTCATGTCTGACTCTTTGTGACCCCATTTGAAGTTTTCTTGGCAAAGATACTGGAGTGGTTTGCCATTTCCTTCTCCAGCCCACTTTAAAGATGAGGAACTGAGGCAAACTGGGTTAAGTGACTTGCCCAAGGTCACACAGCTAGGAAGTGTCTGAGACTGGATTTGAACTCAAGTCTTTCTGAATCCATGCCAACACTCTATCCACTGTGCCACCATGCTGCCCTAGTATGGTATAAGGAGGTAGTATGGCTTGGTAAAAGTAGTGCTACTCCTGGAAGCAAAAAGCTGGGGTTTAAATCCTAGCTCTGAAATATATTAACAGAGTGGCCATAGGCAAGTAAGTCACTTAAACCATGTATGTGGAATGTACTTTTGTTACTTATAAAATAGGTATGATCATAATAATTGTGAAAGAAACACTTTATAAACTCTGCAGCACTATTTTAATGTCTGTCAATTGACTCATGAGAGGGAGCATGATAATAGGAAGAATATTGGATCTAGAGGCAGAATACCTGGATTCAAATGTTGCTTCAGATGTCTGATGCCTTGTGCAAATCATTTCTTGAGCCTCACTTGCTTCATCTATAAAATAAAAGTGTTGGACTTGCTGGCCTCTGAGGTTCCTTCCAACCCTAGATAAATGTATGCTATGAAGCCATGATTCTATTAATTCACCAGGGCAGCTGGGCGACACAGTGGATGGAGTGCCAGCTCTGGAATGAGGAAGACTCATCTCTTTGAGTTCAAATCTGGACTCAGACACTAGCTGTGTGACCCTAAGGCAACTTAACCCTTTTTGCCTCAGCTTCCTCATCTGTAAAATGAGCTAGAAAAGGAAGTAATTAACCAGCCAGTACTTCTGCCAAGAAAACCCCAAATGGAGTCACAGAGTTGGACACCATCAAAATCTCCTAAACAACATTAATTCATTAACTCAAAACCAATTCATTAAGTACCTTCTATTGGCAACAAGGTGGTACAGTGGATAGAACCCTAGGCCTGGAGTCAAGGAAGACTCTTCCTGCTGAATTCAAAACTGGCCTCAGACATTTACTAGCTGTGTGACCTTGGGCAAGTCACTTAACCTCTATCTACCTCAGTTTTTTCATCTGTAAAATGGGGATTACTATGATAGCATTTAATTTTCAATACAGTTGTAAGGATAATATAAGTTAATATTTATAAAGCACTTCTCAAACCTTAAGGTATCATATAAATGCTAGTTCTTAGCCATTATTATTGTTATTACTACTACTGCTGCTGCCACCACCACCACCACTACTACTACTACCACTACTACTACCACCACCACTAGTGCCACTACCACCACCACCACTAATATTACTACTACAGGAAGCCAGTGTGGCTCTGAAATTGGAGTCCTAAAACTTGGACTGGAGTCCTACTTTAGCTACTTACTAGTTATGTGACCTTGGGCAGATCAGGTACCCATTCTGAGCCTCAGTTTCCCTAACTGTAAAATAGCTACAATAATATTAACACTACAAACCTTGTAAGTTTGTTGTAACGAAAGAACTTTGTTAACTAAAAACAAAATTGAGCTATTATGCAGCTGCTATTAATTGCTATTTAAGGAACAGCTTTAATGCCCACAGGTTTTGGGATTGGTCAGTTAACCTGTCAAAAAGATGCCAGAGAAGACATGGTCTACAGAGAAAGCACCCAGATCAAGTCTCCAGAGGCCATCAAAAGGGAGGGTCCAGACAGGCACAGCTGTATGTTCCAGCAGCTGCCATTAGTAGATTCTTCCTGCTCAGTCTTAAGCTTGGCACAAACCCCACATGCATCTTCTTACATGAGTTCATGTCAGCCCAGCTGGCCACAAGAGCCCTGATGCTATAGTGAAAGCCTGCTCACTAATAGCAACTGCTGGGAAATTCAATTCTATCATTTCAGACATACCCCCTTACAATTCCTAGGTCAAAAAGTGATAAACTGGTCTCTAGGAAAATTATAAAGATATTTTAGAAACAATCCCTCTAGTCCCGAAGCTCACAGTTCTCAGGAGATGGGTGCACGGGGGAGGGCATCTGGGGAGTGGACAGAGAGGGGGATGTGCAATTAGGGAGACAAGTTCAAATCTTACCCCAGACCTGATTTGTGAGACCCAGGACAAACCACAAACCTCTTCAACCTTCATTTTCTCATCTGTAAAATGGAGATAATAATTGTCCCTGTTTCACAGGGTAACCATGAGTTCATATATTTGAAGTGCTTTCCAAAACTTAAAGGGCTTTGTTAACGTTAGCTATCATCATTGGTGTTACAGTAATTCAAGTAGCTATTGGTGGACAGAGGAGGGAATTTCAATCTTTTTGATTGTTTTCTGTTAATGCTAATTCAAAGCTGAAAAACATTAAGTCATGCTTTTTTTTCCTTTTTTTTTCCCCCATGAGGGCGTGCATTTTAACCTGGGCCACCTCTCGGGTATCCTGGCTGTTCGGGAAGGCCATATCCTATTAATCAGCATGAAATTGGAACACACCCTCAAACCACTTGGAAAGAGGCATCTGCACATAGTGCTGAAAACACTTAGGAAAATAGAGGAAACACAAATACACACGGGCGCAGGAGCAGGGGCGATTAATCTCTGGGAACTGAAGGAAATGAAATCATTATGTCTGCAGCTACAAAATCTAAAGGAACAAATTTCCTGCCGGGATAATAAATGGATTCTTTTGTTTCCCTGTTGGCTCCAGTCACATGACTGCCTTGGCCCATTCCTCATCCAAGAGACTTTTTTTGCCATGTAAATAGCCCAATAGGTTTCAGTTTCAACTTAGGAGGGGGGGACAGGACGGAGGGAGGGGAAGAATCAAATTAAGAGAGATTCCTATTAGGACCTTCCTCCCTCTCTTTGTCCTAAAATGTGCCCCCCAAAAAAAAAAAGAGAGTGAACAAGACCTTTTTGTTTCTGTTTTTTTTTTTGTTTTTGTTTTTTTTTAGTGAGGCAATTGGGGTTAAGTGACTTGCCCAGGGTCACACAGCTAGTAAGTGTTAAGTGTCTAAGGTCGGATTTGAACTCAGGTCCTCCTGACTCCAGGGCCGGTGCTCTATCCACTGCGCCACCTAGCTGCCCCTGTTTCTGTTTTTTATAGCAGGCAGATTAATGCTTTGGATGAAATGGGAGCGTCCCTCTGTATTCAAGCAGGTGATACTAAGAAACAACCCTGTGAAAAATAAATGGCTTTTGAACCCCACATAGGCACTAGCCAAGATATACTTTGGAAATAGCAATGGGTGGTATATATGGCAAATGAGCTACAGAAAGAGGATGGAGAGAGCTGGGGGAATGTGGAAGGGACAATGAGGGGCTTGGGGGATATCAATAAGGGTAGGTTATAGTCAACCTGGGCTCTATCTGGCTGCACTAACATTCCATGGAAACTAGGCCTCTGTGACAATTTGGTGGCAGATCTAAATATGAAATACTTTGTAAAGGGGCTTCTCCTCTGTCACAGTGTATCCAGACCGAGAGGTGTACTTTTTAACCAGATTCCTGTTTGCAAAATAAAAACAGCTGGTGCTCTAAGGCCTGTGGAAGCCCACAGAACAGGCCTGAGGAAATCTCTTCCCGACATGCTATTCTGCCATCCTGGAGTTCCCGGTGAGGAGAATCATTTCCCAAAGGAAGCACTGACTTCCCTCTTTGAACTTTTCAGCCCTGGGCAAGGGAAGGAAGGGCAGCCTGGAGTCACCAGCTGTCTGTTCTACTTCAGCTAACCCAGGCAGATCATGGAACCTCGAATGCATGTGACAGGAAAACGGGCAAAGGTTCTCTTTCCTCTGAGAAAGGCCTGACCCGGGCTGCCAGTGGTTCAGCCTCTGAAGAGGTTGCAGAGGGCAGTAAATGCCGGGCAGATAATGGCCCGGGGAGAGCATTCCTGTAGAGAGATGAAAATAAAGGAGAAAGCTTGGTAGATACATTTTGGATTCCACTGAAATGCTTTGAAGTGTGAGTGCTTTGGGGCAAAACAAGGTGGAAAAAAATGATCCATGTCTTGGCAGAAAAATGGAATTGTCCTTCCTACGGAGGACTGGCTGGCATATATATATTATTGCCACTGCCGGGAGGGCCGACTTGGTTTTATCCTCTGGATGCTCTCAGGCCTCTCCGTTTTGTCAGAAACCTTTGCCAAGATTCAGAAAGAGTGCTGTGGCCCGATGCAGCCCATCCGCTTTACTTCCTACCCCTCACTCCAACCAAATGACAAAATTGTAGCCATGTGTCAACCATTTGCAAGGGGCTGAATATTCAGACTGTGTATTTTCCAGATGCATTGGGTCTCTTTACATTCCCAACTGCTACTCATCTGAGAGTCATCTTATTGTTCATTTGTTGATTCATTCAATCAATTAATCAATAAGCACATATCCTACTATCTTCCAGATACTGCGCTAGGCACCAGGGATACAAATATAAAGAATAAAAGAACCTCTCCTATTAAGGAGGGAGCATTCTAATGGGAGAGGCAATGTTTTATAAGAATATATAGAAATATGTAATAAATACAAACATTCAAAGAAGATAACAAGGTAGTTTGAGAGGGAGCACACTAGCAAGAGGGGAGATCTAGAAAGTAGAGGGTGGTACTCAGGCTGAGTGTTGAAGGAAGAGAGGCATTTTATGAGTAAGAGATGAGGAGGGAGATGCATTTCAGGTATGGAGAAAGCCAGTGCAAAGACTCAGAGATGGGAAATGAAGGTTCATGTGTGAGGAAAAGAGAAAAGGCCCATTTGGTAGAATCACAGAATGTGGGAGGAAGATAATACTGTTCAATGAGAATGAAATGATAGGTGGGGCCCATGTTGTGAAGGGTTTTAAAAGCTAAACAGAATAGTTTATGGTTGCTCCTGGAGACAAAAGAGAGCTACTGAGGTTGATTAAATAGGAGAGTTTCCTGGTCAGATCTACACCCAAGGAAAATCACTTTGGCTGCAAAATGAAGGATGGGCTACTTTACTGAGAGATTTGAGGCAGAAAGAACAATGAGGAAACTGTTGCAATCATCTAAGTGAGAAGTCATTTGGGCCTAAGATGAGGGAATAGCTGTGTAAGTAGAAATAAGAAGTCAGAAAGGAGAGATGTGGGACACAAACAGCAAGATTTGACAGTATGGTAAAGGAGATTGAGCAATTAAGGTAACAATGAAGTTACAAATGAGGGAGTCTGGGGAAATGGTGATGCCTTCAAATAGTAAGAGGGATGTTCAGAAGAGCAATGGGTTTGGACGGGGAGATTATGAATTGTTTTGGACATGTTAAATTTGAGATAACTCTGGAACATCCAGTGTGATATATTCAATAGGCAACTGGTGTGAGACTGGAGCTCAGGAGAGACTAGAACTGGCTATATCACTTTCTGAGTCATCTGCATAGAGATGATAATTAAGCCCATGGGAGCAGGTGAGGTCACCAGAGAAACTATAGAGAAAAGAAAAGGGCCCAGGACAGAGCCTAGAAGAATACCCACAATTAGGGGATATGATAGGGAGTATGAGCCTGCAGAGGCTAACCAAGTTAACTAATCATGTTTTATTGTATGCCTACGATGGTACTGGTACTCTGAGAGACACTTGGGGCAGGTGGGGAGGAAGAAAGATATAAAGAGAAATAAAGCAAGTCCTTGCCCTCTGGGAGTTTACTCTCTGGTAAGAGAGATGACCTTGACATAAATAGCCACAGTATAAAGCAATCTGTAATAGATGCCATGGGTCTTCAAAGGAGGGAGGGGTTAAATTCGACTAGGGTGATGGGGAAAGGCTTGTAGGAGAAGATATTGGAACTCTGCCTGGAGAGATGGCTAGGATTTTGTCAGGTGGAGATCTGAGGGAAGGACAGGTAAGTTGAAAAAACGGCACGCCCAAAGACTTGGAGATAGGAAATGAATGTTTATAGGAAAGATGGTACTGCTGCTTTAGTTAGAGAATAGGGTACAAGTAAGGGAGTAGGAGGTGATCAACAAGAAAGGCAAGTGAAGACAGATCTTAAAGGGCTTTGAATGTCTGAGCGTGAAGTTTGGATTTCAGGCAAACAGTTTTGGAGAAAGTTAGTGAAATGATTAGATGTGTAGATTGGTGAAATTAATCTGGCTACAGTATTCTATGCATAGCTCTGAGATGAAGGGGAGGAGGTAGGCTCAAGCTGAATAACGATAACATCAACAAATGATGGGCCATTACTAACACAAAAGTAGGGAAGTCAGACTGAGATACTAGTGGTCTAAGTGAGAAAGGCAATGAGTTTGATTTTTAGATATGGTGAATTTGATTCCAGGAAGAAATGTCTAGCAGGACAGCTGACGATCTGGGACTAAAGGTTGAGTATCAAGCTAAAGAACTGGAATTATATGTATAAAGGTGATAATTAAAATCGTGGAAATAGATAAGATTTTCCCAGATACAGAATGTATAAAGAATAAAGAGGAGGATCAAGGACATAATAATTACATCACTGAAACTCTGAGTTAAAAGGTAACCTCATGGACCATCTAATGAAATTTCTACTCCATCCTTGTGGAATACCCATATTTGGGTAGTGGGAGGTGGGGAACAGGAAAGGAAAAAGGAACATAAAAATTTAGAACTGGAAAGAACCTTCTAGATTCCCCTAATCCAAATTCTTCATTTTACAGATAAGAAAACTGAGAGTGAGAGCTTAAAAAAAAGAAAAAAGAATGGGACCAGAAGTAGAATTCAGGGATCCTAATTCCTACTCCAGTATTAATTTCTATACTAGGACCATTCTGTTTTGAAAACCACTAAAAGGACCTCTCTAATCCTATAAAATCTGAGGACTTGGAATTTGGTTGCATTTGTTACAAATCCCAAAGCCTCTTATTCCAGTGGAACATTCTCTCACTGTGATAGATCCTTGATTTTTATGTATTGGGATCCTGCCTGGTTCTGATCAACCCAGACATAGGGGATTGCACCATTAGTATAACTTTTACAGGCTGTTTCACTGAGCAACTCCAAAGTTGGCATGGTCCGCAGAAGGCCCTCTGATCTCAACAGTTGCATGCCATTGCTGTGTTCATTTTGTGTTTCAGGTTTGCCTAATGGGAAAGGGAGTCTAGAATCCTCAAAGGGATAGTTCCTAGAAGTACCCTGCTAATATGGGAACCATCACGTAGCTACAGTAAGGATGAGAAGGGAGTTCACATGAAAATTATTTTTTAGGATTTTGGGCAATCCCAAAGCCAGTGTGGACTATTAAAGTCAACTCCCATTCATTCCATCAGAGAGTGGAGCCAAGAGAACATTGTAGAGGATGGGCCAGGCAAACACTGACCCCGGCAAAGATGCTGGGATCATTTTTCATTCCTAAGATGGTCCAAAAAGAGCAGTTCATACACTGTGACTGGTGGGGGGGGCGCAGAGATTCATTTGAGGTTTCTACCCCATGTGCTTCCCTTTTGCTGTGCTGCTGTAAATATTCAGGCAACGACAGCAGAGACCTCTATTTCCATTCTTAGGAGCTGGCACAGAAGATTTGCTGGGTCTGGCCTTATACAAATTAATTAGTTGTGAAAACTGGGTACTTGTACAGGCACTGAAAGACTTTGTCCCCAAGAGACATCTTAGGATAGTGAAATGAGAGGATGAAAAAAAGCTTTAAATGGAGGGGTCAGGTCCTCTTATCAACAAGTGCTCAGAGATAAAACAATTTCAAAACCCTCTTAGAGAAGAAAAATTCCCACCTCCTTAATATAAACATGAGGCCCTCTATAATTCTCAGATAGCTTCTAGAAGGACCCTGCTAATGAGGGAGTCACCAGAGTATCTATAATGAATATAGAGAGGGAATACATACACTCCGTAGAGCTGTAGTTGAGGGCAGCAAGGTGGTGCAATACATAGAACACCAGACCAGGAGTCAGGAAGATCTGAGTCCAAATGTGGCCTCAGATGTTTACTAGACGTGTGACCCTGGGCAAGTCACTTAACCCCTATTTGCTTCAGTTCCTCAACTGTTAAATGGGGATACACTGGATAAGCAAATGGAAAACCACTCTAGTATCTTTGCCAAGAAAGCCCCATGGTGGGATCATGTAGAGTCAGACATGACTGAATGACTAAACAACAGCAGGGAGTCCACAAGCTGGATAAAGCTAGACAAAACTGGGTGATCCAGCTCTCTCATTTTACTTATTTATTTATTTGCAGGACAATAAGGCTTAAATGATTTGACCAGGGTCACACAGCTAGTAAGTGTCGAGGCTGGACTTGAACTCAGGTCCTCCTGAATCCAGGGCCACTTCTTTATACACTGAACCACCTAGCTGCCCCAAGCTCTCTCATTTTACAAATGAGGAAACTGAGGTCCAGAGAAGTTAAGTGACTCATCCAAGGTCACGCAGGAAGAAAACTACAGAGCCAGCATTCAAACCCAAACTGCCTCTCATTTTCTCATAGACAGCCAGAGCCAGTGGTGTTCTGGACTTCTAAATTATCATCTTTATACATATAATTCCAGTTCTTTAGCTTGAAACTCAACCTTTAGTCCCAGATTGTCAGCTGTCCTGCTAGACATTTCTTCCTGGAATGTCTTACATATCAAATTCACCATATCTAAAAACCGAACTCATTGCCTTTCTCACTTAGACCACCAATATCTCAGTCTGACTTCCCTACTTTTGTGTTAGTAAATGGCCCATCATTTGTTGTTGTTATTGTTATTCAGTTTGAGCCTACCTACTCCCCCACTCCCTGTCTCAGAGCTATCCATAAAACACTGTAGCCAAATTAATTTCACCAATCTACACATCTGATCATTTCACTAACTTGCTCCAAAACTATTTGCCTGAAATCCAAAGTTCACGCTCAGACATTCAAAGCCCTTTAAGATCTGTCTCCACTTGCCTTTCTTGTTGATCATCTCCTACTCCCCTACTTGTACCCTATTCTCTAACTAAAGCAGCAGTGCCATCTTTCCTATAAACATTCATTTCCTATCTCCAAGTCTTTGGGCATGCCATTTTTTTCAAAGCAAGAATTCTAGCCCAACTACACACATGTAAATAAGTAAATAGCCCAGTTAGTACAGATCCACTTAAGGAAATAAATGAATCTAGTTACATACCTATCACTTCCTTTCCTCACTAAGGCTGATTAAAAACAAACAAAAAAAAAATCAGTGTGGTTTGGCACTGTGAGTATCCTAATTTCCAATAAACTGGCTTTCTATTCCTATGTGAAGGACCAGGGTTAGCCTTATGTAACAGATAAGCCAGATGCCTTCTCCCCTCAAACCTTGACCCCCAAAGAAAATACAGCACCCACCTTTTTTCCATTCCTTTACTGATGATGCCTGGAATTCCACAATTAGAGATTCCTTCCTTTTGCTTATATGTTGTTGGTTCATGCTTGGGGAAGGGGGCAGAGGAAGTCTTATGAGTTAATAGTTTATCATATTCTTTTTTTTGGTGAGGCAACTGGGGTTAAGTGACTTGCCCAAGGTCACACAGCTAGTAAGTGTCAAGTGTCTGAGGCCGGATTTGAACTCAGGTCCTGATTTCAGGGCCGGTGCTCTATCCACTGAGCCACCTAGCTGCCCTCTATCATATTCTTTTTTGATTGCAGGTTTGGACAGATAAATGGATAGGGAACTAGGAAAATTAGGAAAATTCAGATAAATCAAAGGAAAAAGAGTAAGATAAATGTAAGGTCAGGGTTGGGGTGGGGGAGAGGAAGAATACAGGATGAATTTTTGGCAGGAAACTGAAGACAAACTTTGCCAGCCTCACAAATTTTCTAGGGCTGGCTCTGTTTAAGATACCACCTTCTGCATACTTTATGCTACTTGACAGTTTATCGACACAAACAAGTAGAATTAATGTACCAATAATAAAATGATCAGAATGACTTGCCTATGGTCCAAAGGTATTCTTGAACAGGACCACGGAGTCACAGATCAAAAGTCAAGACAACTGTCAATGGCCAGGCATGCAGTGGATGACCTTGGCACCTTCCATGTCTGACCAAGCTCTCAATGCTCCACAGTGCCTGCTTCAGCTACCTTCGTGGTTGTTGGAACAAGTTGTCTCATCTACCCATTCTTCCAGGGGGAAAGCTTCGCAGGCTCACAGTAGACACCCCTCCCCCCAACTCACCGACAGGTCTGGGGGCTAATGGTTTACAAGGTGTGGCTGGCGCACATGCTACAGCCCCTTAGAGGCACAAGTGAGAATTGAGTGACAGGTGGACAGCAAGTCCTCAGTTCAGAGGTGCTAGTCCTCCCTGAACACTCCATACACCCCAAACTACAATTAAGGGAAGCAGAAAAGGCTTCCCATCAAAGCTTTATGAAGAGCTAAATCTATCCTAGGCTCTCTGCTAGAGATAGAAGATATAATAATGATGATGATAGCAGCTAGCCTTTTTAGAACTTTTTGAGATTTTCTACACACTTTACCAACATAATTTCACTGAATCCTTATAACAACATTGAGAGGTAGGTAGTAATACTATCCCCACTTACAGATAAGGCAACTGAGGCACACAGAAGTTATATGACTTGCTCAGGATTACACAGCTAGGAAGTGTCTGAGCCTAAATTTGAACTCCGGTCTTCCTACTTCAGTTTCAATTCTTTATCTAATGAACCATATAGTTATAGATGTAAACATTGGGAAACACAAACATTGCTCTACCAGAGGCCCTGCTCTTAAAGAATTGATGTCCTAATAAGGATGAGAAGAAGAAAGGGACTTAGATGGGGAAGTGAAAGGAACCAAAGAACAAGAATTCCATCCACCTATGCAAGTAAATAAGTAAATAACCTAGTTAGTCAGAGAGGAGGGACAAAATGCTATGAGAAATCTGAAGAAGGGGGAGATCAATTTCATGCAAGGCAAGGGGCAGGGGCAAATGCTTTATGGAAGAGGTGGTCTCTTTCTCAAGGGAAGGGAGGGATTACAACAGGTGGAAATGGGAAGAAGAATCTATTCTCTAGATGGAGGAGGAGGTGAGGAGAGGGTGGAGAAGAGTCCATTTTCCCTAGATAGGAGAGTAAATGAAAGGTGAGATGCCTGGGCAGCTAAGGGGCACTAGAGCTTCCTTAGCCATTGGACAATCTTAGATAAAGTTTAGCCTAAACCAAAGGGAGGCAGAAGACAAAAAACTAAACAAAGATTATAGATGTTTTTCCATAGTGAGGGAAAGAATAGACCATTGGAGAGGAGGATGCATTGTGGTTACTTTGCAGAACTGAGAAATCCCTAAGATATATCTCCTAAGAGAGACAAAGCTAGGTCCTCAATCTCTACTCAATATGCCTTGTAACTACCTACTGCCACAGAGGCTGAGCCCTGAGCATCTTCACACTTGCAGAAAAGGACTTTTTAGACTCAAAGACAACTTGAAGGAGAGAATGTTACTGTCACTGACTTACTACTTCTCAGAGAGAGTGGGTGAGCTGGGAATTAAAAGCAAAGGCTTTGTTCTCAAGGTCAAGGCCCAAGAAGGAACCCAGAGTGCTTGTGTGCTAGCAGCCCAAAGAAAAGTTTATGTCATATGCTACAAATAAAACTTCTTCCTAAAATACACAGCGAATGAGGATTAATAGTATCTGTAACCTGTGGATGGGGTGATTATCAGTAAAGTTAATCAAGTGCTCCTTAAGGAGAGAGGAAGGTGTGATTAGGAAGCCATTAGGTATTAAAAATATGAAACTTGTTTTAGAGGGTTCTGGAGGGAACGATTATAAGGGAAAAGGGGAGACGATAAAACGCAGGCCTGGAGGGCCAGTCAGAGAATTCCAGTTTACAACATGTAGCAATTTCCCATGCTATAAAACCACATCTAGATTACAAGTTTCTCACCAGCTTCATAAAATAGCTTTTTTTTTTTTATTAGGATTGTTATGGTACAGACTCTCTCCTAACTTCCTAACAAACTTCTTTTTTGTGAAGTGAACGTTCTCAGAGACTCATTCATCTCCACCCAGACGAAAGATAAAAAAGGTCAAATGCCAAGCTGTCTTTAAACCAGGCAAAGCCACTTAAGAGGCTAAAACCGTCCCTGGGTTGGGGCAGGAACACAGGAGCACATTGTACAGAGGACATTGATTATTTCCATAAAGCCAATTGTAAAAGCAAACGCTAAAGTTCTGTTGCTGCCTCCACTTTTCCTCCCCTGTGAGAATATAGCTGGGGCGCACCTGCCCTGCTTTATTTACGTCTATTTTTTTTTTTTAGTGAGGCAATTGGGGTTAAGTGACTTGCCCAGGGTCACACAGCTAGTAAGTGTTATGTGTCTGAGGCCAGATTTGAACTCAGGTACTCCTGACTCCAGGGCCAGTGCTCTATCCACTGTGCCATCTAGCTGCCCCACGTCTATTTATTTTGCTTCCATCAGAGAGAGCAGGGACTGGAAAACATGTACTGGATGGTAGAATGGGAACTGAGAATGAGGGTAGAGAGGTGATACATAAATCCTGCAAGTGGAGGGTCAGCTATTCTCAAAGAAATCATAATGGCTAGAAATTGTAATAATAACAGCTAATTTTTATAGAGCCCTTTAAGGTTTACAAAGCCGTTTACAACAAGACATTGTCTGGCTCATTTTATCCTAACAATAGCCTTGGGAAATAGTATGTTGTTATTATCCCCATTTTCTAGATGAGGAAACTGAGGCACAGGTTGGGTAAGTGACTTACCCAGAGTCACACAGCTATTGTCTTGGGAAGGATTTGAACTCCAAGTTTCCATGACTCTACATCTAACATGCTACCCACTGTGCCACCTACCTGCCTATTCAATACCCAGAATAGGGCCTTTAATATAGTAGATATGCAAGAAATGGTTGTTTAAATTAAACTGAATTGAAAATTTGGTTTGAAGTATATTGCTAGTCGATATATGCACACATTTGTACATATACACACATGTATGTGTATACAAACATACATATACATATATATGTATGTGTATACATAAAGTATGTGTGTGCAAATATATATATACATATATATATATATATATATATAAATATATACATACACACACACACACACATAGTTTTTACAGTAGAAAGCATCATGGATTTGAAGCCAGAGAACTGAGGTTAGAACTGGGGCTTTGCCACTTTTTCCCTGTATGACCTTGGACAAGTGATTTAATCTCTCTAGGTTGTGGTTTCTTTTCTCTATAAAATAATGGAGTTAGACTAAGTGATCTCTCAGGTCTCTCAACTTGAATTCTATGATCTTTTACTGCTAAGTCATAAAAATAAGAGCAGCTATGTGATGCTGTGGATAGAATGCCAGGGTTGGATTCAGAAAGACATCTTCCTGAGTTCAAATCTGGCCTCAGACATTTACTAGTTATATAACCCTGGGCAAGTCACTTACCTCTGTTTGCCTTAGTTTCCTCATCTTCAAAATGATCTGGGGGAAAAATAGCAACCCACTCCAATATCTTTGCCAAGAAAACCCCAAACGGGATCATGAAGAGTTGGACACGACTGAAATGACTTAACAACAACAACATATTAATATTTCCTTCATGATACCTAGAATGGTGACTTAGATACTGTAGACATTAAACCTATATTACAACAATGAATTCACAGTACTCGCAATAAAACATACAGAGGTCTAAAAGGCAGTTGAAGTAGAATATTCATAGGACTGAAAGTGACTTTGGAAATTGTCTAGTCTAGCCATCTCATTTTACTGATGAGCCAACTTAACCTGACAGGTTGAATGATTCACCCAATGTCACCCTAGTGATTGGCAGAACTGGTCAAAGAGCCCAGATCTCCTGTCTTCCAGTGCGGTGATCTCTCCATGATACCATGTTATTCCCTTGTCTTTCTAATCTCCATTTGTTTGGCTTTCATGAGATTCTATAGACTTAAGGTTTGCTGTCCCATATTAGTTTCAGCATTCGTGAGCATCAGATCCTCAGATTTGCAGTTAGAAAACCTGGTTTGGAACCCCCGCTTTTCTACTTAATTCTTGAGTAATTTTGTGCAAATCTGTTCACCTATTTGATCTCAGTTTCCTCATCTGTTGAAAAAAATAAGATTGAAGGAGATAATCTCATGGGTATTCTAGTTTCCTAAAGCCTATAAGTCTTTGAATTCTAGCTCTGACACTCAATTTGTAACCTTGGACATGAACTGAGCCTCAGTTTTCTCATCTGGGAAATGAGAAAATAGACTATATGATCCACTTTCCTTCTAATCCTAAATTTGGGAATCCTGTGAAATTATTTTCATTTATTTTCTCCTCAGTCACATTTTCTTTCTCTCTTTCTTTCTTTGTTATAGACACACTGTCAACAAATGCTGGTGAGATTCTTAGTCTCATGGTACAGGCTGTTCTTATCACAGTGACTGGAACATAACAATGATTTTCATTCTTTCATTCCTTCATTCATTCATTCATTTATTCATTTGTTTGTTCATTCATTCAAACTGTCAGACAAATGCTTTGTCTGGGATTCAACTTACACACTTGTTTTTTTTTTTCAGTCCCTAATTATAGAAGAAGAAGAAGAAAAAGGGAAAGGGGAAAAAACTAAAGAGCTTTTGACTATTCTATTCAAGTAGATGAAGGATTTTGATGTAAGGCAAGTCCACAGGAATGGATTCTATGCTCTCTTTGGGAACTACATAATCCAGAAAGCTACGCATTTTGAAAAGCATTGAGGAAAGTCTCATAAAGGATGAGATGCAGGGTTGGAGAAGGCAGGGGGTTAGCTGGGAAGAGATGAGAAGAAAAATGGCAGCTGTGTTCTGAGCTCCAGTGATCATCCGGTTCCCATGTCAAGAGAAAGCAACAAACAGGGCTCTCTACAATACTCTCTAGTTTCCATGCCTAGAGAAAAAGAACAATGCTCTCTACAATGCCTAGTTCTCATGCTGAGGGGTAGCCACAACACTCTGTGCACTGCTTCCAGTTCCTGGGCTGACTTCATGCCACGAGTGATTTGCTGTATACTGTTCCCATTGTTATTCATTGTGATGAGAATGGTCAATAGGGAGCTGAGACCAGCACTTCCCAGGAGAGGATGCATGGATGAATGTTATGGGAGGAGGGGCAAAGAAGCAGTATGGCTAATTAATTCAATTCTTTGCATTTACCTTACTATACTGTTTTCATTAAATGCCTTTTCCTGATTATTTCATGTATCAAATTGGTATAGTCTGTGAGAGAATGTACTGAATTGAGGGCTCAAGTCACAGTTGTGAATTCTTACTGACCCAAAAGACTTTTTTCAACTCAGGAAAGTCCAAGAAGTCCTTAGAATTGTGGGAAGGGAGTGAGGGAGGGCTTGCTACATTGACACTGAGGAAGATAAGTAGGCTGTCTCTGTGACTGTGGCAGACTGATCAATAGAAAATGGTCTCAAATTAAAACAAACATCGGATGAATGTATTGACAATCAGAGTGGTAAAACACTGAAATGGGCTACAAAAGAGGTTGTATAATCTCTACTTCTGTCTTCAAGGAAATGAACAAAAATGCATTCTTCAGAAACCACACAAGATTAGGAGCCAGGAAGGAAACCCAGATTCAATCCCTCATTTGCTTCAACTCTCTAGGCCTCGGTTTTCTCATCTTAAAAATAAATTTGCTGAACTGGATAATTTACAAACTGCCTTTCAGTCCTGTGATCTTCATACCTCTTTATCAGGTTATTATTCTGTCTATCCTATTTATTACTTTAATTACTTATGTGTCTGTCCCTTAGACAGAGACCAGATCAGAGAGAATCTTGAGGTTCTGCCTAGCTTTGGGGTTCTGGAAGAGATGCCGCTGGGATCCTGTACATAATTCTATGAACTTTTTTTTAAATTAATTCTTTAAGATTACTTTCATCTAAAAAAAGAAGAAAACTAATAAACATCTTTTCTACAACCATCATATCTTCCCTATTTCTGTCCATTCTCCTGTGTTGGTGCTATGACCAGTTCTAAAATTATTTGGTTCTACATGTAGGTTGATAAGGACCATTCAGAATACTATAGAACTTCCATTATTTCACCATTGAAATTTAGACCTGGGGGCAGCTAGGTGGTGCAGTGGATAAAGCACTGGCCTTGAATTCAGGAGGACCTGAGTTCAAATCTGACCTCAGACCCTTGACATTTACTAGCTGTGTGACTCTGGGCAAGTCACTTAACCCTCATTGCCCTGAAAAAAAAAATAGACCTGAAAGGGACTCTAAAGACTGGCCAATCTCTCCATTTAACAGCTGGAAAAAACTGAACACCCAAAAGGTTGTCATGTCAACAAACATTTATTGAGCACTTACTCACTAAGTAGCTAACCTCTGATAAGTTGCTAAGCTCTGGTAAGTTTGGGTCACATGTAAAGGTCACACTGTTAATAAGCAGCAGAATCGGGACTCAGTGTCATCTTTTTTGATTTTCATTTCACTGTTCTTTCCACTATATCCTGAAACTTTCTATCTAACTTCTGCCAGGGGCCTTTCCCAGTTGTCCCTCCTCACAAGCTGCTAGTCCCACCCCTTCTGAGAGTGTCTTCCAGTTACACTCCAAATGTTCATATTTGTGCCTGACCTCTGGTAGAGTCGTCCAAGCTCATATTATTCTCATCAGCCATAACTGAACACACTGTATCTTGACTCCAACAAGGGATGTCATTTTGGTCTTCTTCCAGCATGAAGAACAACAACCAAACAACCATGCATCTTGTATGTATATAGCTATTAGCATGTTGTCTCCCCATTAAAATGCCAACTCTTTGAAGGGAGGGACAATATTTTTAGCTTTCTTTTTATACCTAGTAGGGATAGGCACATAGAGAGCAGTTGGTAACTGAGGTCCAATCAAGCAATGAACTGGCAAGCAAATTTATCAAGGTTTAAGTGCTAGATACTAAATATAAAAGAGAAGTGTCTCCACCCTCAAAGAGCTTACACACTAGTAAAAGGATGCCCCATGGTCACAGATGGGTAGATTTAGTATATCTGCATCTACATATATATATATATATGTAAATATATAAAAGCATAATGGATTTATGCATATATAAATTTATCGTGTTTGTACATATGAGTATATATGTATGTATAAACATACATGCATGCTGACTGAGAGCAGAGTCAAAGTTGATGCCTAGGTCATAAGCCTGGGTAAAAAAGGCAATACCCTTGACCGAAATAGTGAAGTGAGGAAGAAGGTTTGCTTGAGTTTGAGGTGCACTTGAGACATGTAGGTAGAAATATAAGCTGACAATTGGAGATGTGAGAATAGAACTAAGGAGAGAGAAGCAGGATGAACCATGGATACAGTGAGCTAATGGTATCACGGGGAGACAAAAGAGGGCCTTTGAGAGAAGAGAGGCTCTAGACAGAGTTCTGGATTATATTGACAGATAAGGAAGAACCAAGACATGTATAATGATTCTTTAAAGGAGATGAAGGAGGATCACTATGATAGGTAGGAAGAGTCCCATGACAAGAAACAAGCACACAAACAAACAAATTGGGTTAAGATCAAAGGTTTATATACAGTATTAAGGAGCAAGGAGAAGTTACTACCCAGTCCTGTTCCCTATCTCAAAATGTCTCCTCAGCGTGCCCTGGAATTCTCACAGTTGAAGACACAGATAGATTAGACAATGAAGGTCACTGTGTGTTACCTAGTGATGGCCTGTAGACATTTCTCATTCAACAAACCTCTCCTAGCATAGCATCTTCTCCAGATTGTTCCACCATATTAGCCAGTTGATGGCTTATAATGCAAAGGATCTTGGCCCTGAGAATGCTTAGTATCCCTAGTAGGGATAAGGGGAGTATGGCAGGGAGCTCTTCATCACAGGAGGCAGCACAAGGGACAAGGGCACTGGGCGAGGACATTTGGAAACTAAGGAGAAAACAATTTCAAGGGCTCTTCAGCTCCCAAAGGAAACTAAAGAAAAAATCAAAAGCACATTTTTTTCTTCAAGGGAATGTATCTTCTAAGTAGCCAAAGAGGAAGAGATCAGCTTGAACTTGGAGGAAGGCCATAGGACCTGGGAGATATTAGACAACAGCAGTGGCAATAACCCCAAGAAGGAAGTAATCATAGTACAATATAATCATATCAAACCTATACTTAATTCAATTTATCCCAACAAATATTTATTAACTACCTACTATGAACCAGGTGATGCAGTGGATAGACTTCTGGGCCTACAATCTCATCTTCCTGAGTTTAAATTTGGCCTCAGACATTTACTAGCTGTGTGACCCTGGGCAAGTCTCTTAAGCCTGTTTGCCTCAGTTTCCTCATCTGTCAAATGAGTCAGAGAAGGAAAAAGCAAACCATTCCAGTATCTTTACCGATGGGGTCACAAAGAGTCGGACATGACTAAAACAACTGTACAACAAACATGCACCAGGCACTGTACCAAGTGCTGGAAATGCAAAAATAAAACTGAGATTCCAACAGGCTTCAATTATATAGGGGGAATAGCGTGTGTACAGAAAGCTCTGATAAAAGATAAAGAGGAGAGAATACTTTTTTTAGGTTCACTTCTATTTCTTGTAAAGCTATTCAAAGCTGCAAATTTCTGAGGTTTATGAATTCTCTCTGTGTGCATGCCTGTATGCGTGTGTCAGTGCAGAGAGGGGATGGAGGGGAAAGGTGAATAGACAAGGACGGGCTCTCTGACATTCAAGTTTCTGTCCCCCCAGGAGACGGGAGATCAGAGATGGGAGATCAGAGCCTGCTTCTCTGGAGCTAGGCCCTTCATGATGCCATGTAACCAGCACTCACAGCTCTTGATCTGGGAGGAAGCTACACAAAGCCTCTGCAGGAGAGGGACTGGGATTTCTCATGGGTCTTTTCAAAGTCAGAACCTCAATACTATCTAAAACTCTTGAACCTAAGTCCTAATTCACGGGATGGTTTTCTATCTGCTGGGTGGTAACACTTCTGAACTTGAAAGTCCTCTCCCCTCCTCCAGTCCCCAAGTCCTCCAGAGACTTGAGATCTCTTCTTGCTTCCCCTCCCCAAAATAATGAACAACACAGTCCCATTATTGTATCCTCGGCTGCTCCCAGTATTGTGTCCTCGTGATGCAAGGAACAGGAAGCTGGGAGTTGAGACCTTTTTTCATCATTAACAGTCCTCCTGCATGAGGCAGGCATGCCAGGTTGGCTTGTTGGGGAAAGGTCTCTGTGTTCCAGGCTGTGGCTAAGGGAAGGATACTAATGAATGCCACTTGAAAGTAAAAAATGGGAGGTGCTGCTAAGTGGTGAAGTAGACCTCAGTTAAAATCTGATCTCAGACACTTGACACCTACTAGCTGTGTGACCCTGGGCAAGTCACTTAACCACAATTGACTGCCAAAAAAAAAAAAAAAGTAAAAATGGGAGAGGTAATGGAAAAGATCAGGAAAAAAAATAGATCTTCCCCGTCAAAACTCACATAGCCCTTTGTTTTATAACTAATATACCTAATACATAATCTCATATGTCATAGGTATCTGTGTCAGAGTACACTGTATGCAGTGACTCAGTCCTACTAAATGTTTTATCCTTTCCAGTACCTAGTAAACCCCAAAGGAGAACCTCAAAGCCAATTCTCTGTTAGCCCAGAGCCCATGAACACATATTCTAAGTTATGTGCTCATCTTTGGGGTCACAACACTTCATGGTCCTCTGCCAGTTAAGGGGCTAGAAGTCTAAACTCATATTTTTGTTTCCTGTAATTCTGGGCACTAGGCTGCCATCCTCCCAGCTGGACTCCTCTGGATTTCTCCACCATGCCCCATGCCACACAATCCTGGGGACCTTTGCTCCTTTCCTACCAGCTTTAGCCTCCTTTTATGTATTGTCTTTCCTATTAGAATGTAAGCTCCTTGAGGGCAGGGACTGCCTTTCTCTTCAGCATTTGTAATAAACTCTTTTTTTTAATAGAAGGTAATCTTTTTTGCAGGGGGAAGGGCAATGAGGGTTAAGTGGCTTACCCAGGGTCACACAGCTAGTAAGTGTCAAGTGTCTGAGGCTGGATTTGAACTCCGGTTCTCCTGAATCCAGGGCCGGTGCTTTATCCACTGCACCACCTAGTTGCCCCCTGTAATAAACTCTTAATAAATGATTATTGACTGACTGACCAGGGTGGTAGATCCTTGCAATGAAGAAACTATCTTGTTTAAAAAAACTTTCAATACTTCCCCACCATGTGTTGGATTTCAGGCATTTAAAGCCCATAATCTGGTTCCAGCCTACTCTTACACTAATTTCTTTCATGGATCGCATCCTTCAAGCAAACTAAACAATTCCCTGTTCCCCAAACCCTTCTTACTTCTGTACTTTTATGTACCATCTGATAAGCTTGGAATGTACTCATCCAACTTCCTTATTCCAGTTCAACATGTGGAAGTCCTTCCCTTCTGTCAGGTAGCACCTCCTCCATGAAGCATTCCCTGCTTGTCCTAGCTAACAAGTCAAGATTATAGATTTAGAACTGGGAGGGACCTCAGAGGTCATCAAGTGTCATTTCTCATTTAGAGTACCTTCCATCAAGTACAACTCCCTCATTTTATACCTGAGGAAACTGAAGCTAAGAAAGGATAAGTGATTCGGGATTTGAATTTAGGTCTTCCTGACTCCAAGTCCAGTACTCTATCCACTACACCCCTAGCTTCCTCTTCCAGTTTCCTTTTGTTTGTATCTTTTATGCACTCATCACAATCAAACTAAATTATAGTCATTTAATCAGTTATCTAATCAGACTTATTAAATTGTAACCTCATGGAGGGCAGGGGCTATGTTTTGATATAATGGAAAGACCACTGGGTTTAGAGTTGGAGGATTTACGTTCAAATTCCAACTCTTCAAATTTACTTCTCATGTGACCTTGGGCAAGTCACTTCACATCTCTCTGGGTCTCAGTTTCCTTGTTGTTGTTCATCCTTCATTCTGGAAAGGGACTAATGACATCAGGAGAATGGTGTCTTTACTTGCAAGGGAACTAGGCAGATCTGTGCAAAGTCATCAGTCTCATTCTCTCCTCCAAAGTCATCAGAGTCCAGTGGCACGACACAGGTCAAGATGACTGGCAATGGCCCCGAATGCAGTGGGAGACCATGGACCAGTTATAAAATAAAGAGGATGAAGTCAATGGCTTCTAAGGTCCCTTCCAGATTGAAGTCTATGATCCTATGGCCCATGGTTCTGTACTCTTTGTAGCCTTCCTATTCTCCCCTCACCTCCCTTACACACACACATGCACACACTCACACAATGCATTACACATAGTAGAATAAATATTTACTGAATGAATGTTGAATCCCAATGTAAACACCAAATGGCAACATTAACCCCCAACATATGAATTCTTTATTTTTGCTTTTAAAAATCTAGGCATATGATGAAGTTTGAGGACTCTCCCTCCCTGGAGG
The DNA here is from genome assembly GCF_019393635.1 of Dromiciops gliroides. Lineage (NCBI taxonomy): Eukaryota > Metazoa > Chordata > Mammalia > Microbiotheria > Microbiotheriidae > Dromiciops > Dromiciops gliroides. The sequence goes on along the minus strand of NC_057863.1, from coordinate 342,602,890 downwards.
TCTTTAGGATAAATATTCAGAGAATGTTTATCTCTGTTTGGGGTAACCAGGGGTTGGGAATGGTTTTGTATGGAACAACTGACCTCACTTCCAATTCAAGGGTTCCATGATTCTGTAAAGCCCAGGGCCAAACATGTCTGGTTACGAGTGATAGTAACTCACTACCTTTGTGATGGTGAGCAATCGATTTCACCCATCTAGGCCTTGGTTTCCTCGTTTGTAAAATGATAGGCTTGGTCTAGAATAATTCTAAGGTCCCTCCCAGCTCAAAATCTATGATCCTATGATATGAAGTGAATGCCCATCGTGCCAAGCAAGTCTACTCTATTGGTATGTCCTGACAGGAAAAAAAGTGAAAGACAAAAAGAGACAGATCCAAAAACCAGCCCATGCTATTGGATGCACTGCTACTCTGCAGAGTGGGAGGTAGGAAGGGTGAGATAATGGCGGTGGGGAGGAGGGTCACTTATCTATAGGTACATTCTGTGAATAGGAAGTGAGATAATAGGTGCTTTCTCTTCCTCTTCTCTAACCTTCTCTAACCTCTTCCATTTCCTTTTTAAATCTCTAGCCTGTGAAGCCCCCGAAAACTATCCCCAAAACTAACTCCCAACTCCAAGCCATTGAAAGCCTAAACAAGGGACTTTTTTGTTCATTTGGCCTTAGTGTACAGTCAGGATTTCCTAACACCAGATGCATTGGCAACCCTATACCCTCTGCAATGTGGAATTAATGCATTTCCACAAAGCTATTCAGCTTAAACAGAAAATGTAGCTATTGCTGCCCTGTGCTGTCATTAACACTTTGGTGTCTGAGATAGAATCTGCTGATTTGCATGTGAGAGGGCATACTTCTGCTTATTAAAACAATTTTGAGATAGCACTTCATACCATCAAATTGGCAAAAATAATTAAAAGTAATAAGGGTCAATGCTGATGGGGTTATGGAGAAACAGGTATAGCTGCGCATTGTTGTGAAATTGCAAACTTGGAAAATCTTTTATACTGTAAATGTTACAAAAATAAACATGCCCATCGACTCAATAATTAAATAAATATTGAGAAGATACCCTGAAAACAAAATGCACAAAAAGAAAACTGTATTGTTCAAAGATTTTCATGATGTTTTTATATGAAGTTGTGAAAATATAAAACTTGGAAGTAACCTAAGTGTCATTCTGATAAAATGTAAGCTCCTTGAGGGTAAAAGCTGCTTCTTTGTTGTCTGTGTCACCTGTACCTAGAGCCATACCTGAACCCTTTTGTGGGGGGCGGGGCAATGAGGGTTAAGTGACTTCCTCGGCGTCACACAGCTAGTACGTTTCAAGTGTCTGGGTCACATTTGAACTCAGGTCTTCCTGAATCCAGGGCCAGTGCTTTATCTACTGCACCACCTAAGCTGCCTCTGAACCCTTAATAAATATTTATTAATTGACCGACTCTTTGATTGAAATGGCCAAAAATAGAGAAATAGTTAAATATATTATGATTCATTTAGTGGAATTTTTAAAAATTATAACATAGTTAAGACCCTAAACATGAGGAATGTAAAAAAACCTAGACATTTGTGAAATAATTCAGTTTTAAGAAAGCAGAACTAGAAGAATAGATACACACTAACTACAACTGTTCAAGAGGAACAATTAATGAGGATGAATGGGCAAAGAATCCTGATGGGGATTTAGAGGGGGTGACTGAAAAAAATAATATTTTATGCATTGAAATTAATTTAAATTGTCACACTCAATGTAAATAGCTACTAAGCAAGTTTAATTGGTTATATTATTTCTAATGTTAAGTTTTTAATTAAACATTTAACCCTCAAAATATAGAAGAAAGAGAATTAGTGTTTAGGATCAGAAGACTGGGATTCTGGCCCTGGCTCTGACTCTTACCAGGAGACTGACCATTATGAAGACATTTCATGTCTCTGTACCCTGATTTCTTCATTTTTATAATCAGGAAATAATACATTACTTTCCTCACAGGGATGTTTCAGAAGAGTGGTTTTGTATCCCATAAGGTGCTATTGAAATAGGGATTATAATTTTAGATCAACTAGGATCTCTCAGCTAGGTGCTGCAGTAGATAGAGTGTTAGCCCTGGAGTGGGGAAGACCTGAGTTCAAATCCAATCTCAGATACTCACTAGCTGTGTGACCTTGGACAAGTCACTTAACTCTGTTTGTCTCAGTTTCCTCATCTCTAAAATGACCTGGAGAAGGAAATGGCAAACCACTCCAGTATCCTTGTGAAGAAAACCCCCAATAGGGGTCATGAAGAGTTGGACATGACTGAACAACAACAGGAGCTCTCAAACCTAGCAGATGCTTGTCTTGCCCTGAGAATTAACTTGCCAGTGTAACCATATGCCTCATGAAGCCATCAAAGGAAGCAGGACAGTATAAGTACATAAGAACACAGTATCAGATTCAAAGTCCAGTCTAACTGTAGAACCAAGATGTGTTTTTGGTCTGTTTGGAGGGAGGAGGAATTGGATATTCTCCCAGTCTTCACAATTCATTAAATCACAGAAAAATCTCATCAGAACAAGAGCTGAGAAATCACCTAGTCCACCACTTCTCATATTCTTTGGTCTCAGAACCCCTTTATACTCTTAAAAATGATTGAGAGTCCCCCAGAGACACTTTGTTTATGTGAGTTTTATCAGTAGTTACTGCGTTAGAAATTAAAACATCTCACTATTATTATGGCAATAGTTTTGACACTGTGGACCCTCTGAAAGATTGTTGGGGATCCCCAGGGATCTGTGGACCACACTTTGAGAAACACTGATCTAGTTCAATCCCCTAATTTTGCATCATTGTTTTACGATATACTCCAAAAATGCTTCTTTCCGATTTTTGGTCTGTCATTCAAGAAATTGCATGAATGCTATTCACTCATTCAAAAGATATTGCTTAAGTCTGACTTGTGGTAGAGCCTTCTGAACTTGTATTGGTCTGATCAGCCACAGCTGGACATGCTGTACTTTGACTCTAATATAGTGATGTCATTTTGGTCCTCTTTGAGCCCTACTGTGTACAAGGCATTGTGTTATGTTTGGGGAGGAGATTGAAGGAGAAATAAAACATAGTCTCTGACCAACAGGATCTTACAAAGCATGTACACAAGTAAATATTATATTAACCACAGTGATAGGGGTACTGAGAAAGTGCTAAGTGCTAGAGCATATTGGAAGATTACCTCTAAGTTCCCTTCAAGCTCTGAATCATAAAGATAGGGACTGGACCTGTGCCTTTAGTGGTGATGGAGAACTTCATGAGGAAACTCCCCTAACCAATGCAGGTCATTATCTCCTCTGAAATGTACAATCTTTGCGAATTGTCTAGAAGCAATGATATCAAACTCAAATAGAAATGGATTCTTGCAGGCCACATACTGACTTTTAAAAAGCACAAATCATGGGGCAGCTAGGTGGCGCAGTGGATAGAGCACCGGCCCTGGAGTCAGGAGTACCTGAGTTTAAATCCGGCCTCAGACACTTAACACTTACTAGCTGTGTGACCCTGGGCAAGTCACTTAACCCCAATTGCCTCACTAAAAAAAAAAAAAAAAAAAAAAAAAAAAAAAAAAAAAAAAGCACAAATCAGCATTATGTTGGAATGTACTTTTATTTATTTTGTTAGGAATTTCTCAATTACATTTTAATCTGGTTCAGCAGCACTTGGGAGTTTTGTAATCTGTTACTTTGACACCTCTGGAAGAACACTGAGACATTATATGCTGAGGGTCACATAGCCAGTATGTGTCAGAGGTTAGGACTTGAAACCATGTCTTCTTGGCACTGAGGTCAGTTCTTTATCCATCCACCATGCTACTTTCGGGTTCTAAGTCATATGCTTACAATATGGCTTCTCCATGGGGGAAAGCAGCGAAAGCTTCATGTTCTTTGAATTGGGCTCTGAAGAATAGATAGGATTTCAAGCCAGAAATTTAGGGAGTGCTTTTAGGTGAAGGGCACTCACCAATATGGTATGGGCAGAAGCACATAGGGAGGAAAAGGGCAAGGGAGCAGGGGGATCACGGGAAGGGAGAGGACGCAAGGAATATGAGATAAGGCTAGAAAAGAAGGTTGAAGCCAGACTATGGAGAACCATGAATGGAGATTACAGCCAATTTGGTAGGCAATGAGGAAACAATACCGGTTTTCAAATGGGAAAATGATCAGAATGATATTTTAGAAAGATTAATCTGGGAGTGGAGTGTAATTTACATTGGGCAAGATAAGAGGGACTATAAAAGGAGGAATTAATGCATTAATTAATTCATTTACAAGCATTTATTAAGGACTTACTATTTTTAAAGAACTGTGTCAAACACTGGGGATAGAAAGAGAAAAGCAAGATGATCCTTGTTCTAATTAAAGAGAGACAACACATATACAAGAGAAGCATGACCAATGAACATAACTTTTAGTTGGATGTCAGTTGAGACAATATATTCCTGTATAATTTTAAGAGTAGCTTTATTAATGGATCAAGACACTATCTTTTCTCTCTAGCATTCCCAATCCTTGGTCAATCCTGAGTTGCTGAAGTAGATGAGTTGGTTATAATATAAGCATCCATCAATCATCCCTCCTTAATATATCAACTCATAAATTTCAGGGCTAAGGGCAAACCATTAAAGAAATATATGTTTGCTAATGAGGTTTTTTTAAAAAGTCACATCAGTCAACTGATGAAAATCACTTAGGCATTTGGATTCACTAGGGAACACTGAAGTGATAATCCCAGCTTTTAACAGCAGTAGCTTCCCCTGCAGGGGTAGAAGCAACCTCTTCATCCCTTGGAGTAATTCATTCTCAATTGATAAATCATTTGGGAATTGAAAAAGCAGGAGAGTTCCTTTCTCTTTTTCTGCCTATGAATAAACGGAAAGAAGAACGTGAACATTGAACTACATAACTCACAGTCTGGTAAGAATAACAGAATCAAAGAATCTCAGAGTTTGAAGAGATGAAAACCCCTCTCCAACATCTCAACAAGTGCTCAGCCACCCTTTTCTTGGAGATCTCTAGTGATGTGAAATTTGTTGCTTAAGCAAGTGGCTTTTTTGATGTCTCTAATTGTTAAAAAAAAAAAAGTCTCCTTAACTCATGCTGAAATCCTACAGCTTATTCTGATTGGTCTTATTTCTTCTGCCATACAAAACAAGTTTAAAACTTATTTGGTGTGTTGTTGTTCAGTCATGTCTGACTCTTTGTGACCCCGTTTGGGGCTATCTTGGCAAAGATACGGGAGTGATTTGCCATTTCCTTCTCCAGCTCTTTTTACAAATGAGGAAACTGAGGCAAACAGGGCTGAGTGACTTGTCCAAGGTCACCAGCTAGTAAGTGTCTGAAGTCAGATTTGAACTCCTGAAGATGAGTCTTCCTGACTCCAGGCCCGACACCCAGTGCACTGTGTCATCTAGCTGCCCCTTAAATCAGGTGGCAACCATCAAAATACTTGAGGATAGCTATTATGCCCACACCCAAGTCTTCTTTTCTATAGGCAAAAAATCCACAATTCCTCCAACTAATCCTTATCTGGCACAGTGTTAAGTGTTACAAGCCCATTACCCCCTTCCTCTGTATGCTCTCCAGCTGATTACGGTTCTTCCCCAAAATGTGCTGTCCATAACTGAGCCTAATGCTCGATGTCATCTAATCTGCCAGTGTTGTGTGGAAAGTAGGGTACAATGGAGCAGCTAGGCAGAAGAGGGCTCAGGTGCTGTCTTGTATTGCATGTGGGAGATAAAATTGGGTAAGTACTCTTGGTGCCAGGGCTCGACAGCTCACTGGAGTGGAGGGTGATTGAACCAGCATTACTGTCAGGGGAAGCCTGATAACTAGAATAGAGCTGATGTATTTCTGATCAGATTGACCTTTATATAGAGATGAATAGAGTTTTGGATAAGACAAAACTGTAAGTGAAGAGATTGATTAGGACTGAGAAAACGTATCAGTTGTACCTATTGTACTAGTAGGGGAACCTGTGGTGTGAGGAACACAGTCTTTCTCCTGCCTCAGCCATTTTTGTAGCTATGTGACCCTGGGCAAGTGACTCAATTTCTCTCAGACTCTGCTTCCTCTAAAATGGGCATTATCATAATAGCACCTACCTCATAGGGTTGTTGTGAGAATCAAAAGAGGCGACATATTTTAGGCACTTTGCAAATCCTAAAGCCCTACATAAATGCTAGCTATTATGACATCTCCCCTTCCATCTTCACTGTAGTGTGTCAAGGTCATGGATGTCCGTGTTGGTTCAGGGTTGAAGCTCAGGTTCTTTCACTGCTCTGACCCAGAACAAAGCAAAATTCAAGGAATATGTGATGATGAGATGGCCTTTCAGATACAACTCCCTCTGATCTCTCTGAGGTTACTCATAATTTTTCATCTCTGAGAAAGGGATGTCTTCAAATGATAATGAAACATAGCCCAAGTGAGGCAGAGTACAGCATGACTATAAACGCCCCCCACACACACACACACACATACCACATTCTGAACACAGTGCTTTATTCTAAAGTCACATTAGCATGTGGGTTTTTTGGAGGGAAAGGTTTTTGATTAAAAATTAATCTGAGAATATAAAAATAAATCACTATTTTTATTTTTTTAAAAAAGGACATAAGTTGTACCATCTAAAGAAATGAAACCTATATCTCTGAGCCACAGAGGATACAGTTCTATCCACTGGAGAAAAAAAATATTTTGTAGGAAAACAGTGCTTCTATTGAGCATTGTAGCCTGATGGTTTAAATCATGATTTCAGCTGACATGATTTTAATTAAATCTATCTTTGAGCAAGCTTTAAGAGCTTTAAGCTGAATCTCTAGCCATGCTCATGCTAGAGTTCCTGTGAAGAACGCCAACAGGTTTGCTCTTTTTTGTAGATAGTGACCATGAGGAACGCATCTGGCCAAGGGCTACACTGTCAAAGGCAGCTACTACCAAATGAAGACAGATTCCCTTCCAATACCAGTCTCATTCTCCTGAAATCTGGATGAGCCTCCAAATGAAACTTCAAAGGAAAGTCAAGGCTGCTGACTGTGTACAAATTTCCTTTCTCTCTCACAGGAGTTGTCTTCAGTCACTTCCCATTGTTCAGACAACAAACAGTTTCTACATCTGGATCCCTCAATACACTGATCAAAGATGTCCCAGGGTCATGAGCCAAAATGGTCCAGAATAACTCTGAGAAAAAGTTTAATAGGAAGACAGAGGCTCATACTGAAGCGAAGCGTGTACAAGTAATCCCTAACTATGGAGTATTACCTTAGATCTAGGGGGGACCTTAGAAACCATCTCATCCAACTCTGTTTTTCTACAGATGAAGAATCTGAAGGGCAAAGAGATGAAGTGAATTGTCCAAGGTTACACAGATAATAAGTAGAAAGGCAAGATTTAAACCCAGGTCCTCTGACTCCAATGTTAGTAGTGTTTTTCTCTCAGTACCATATTGTGATTCTCCCCTTTAGATTGCCTGTAGCCATGAGGAGTACCAAACCTACCATATTCTTGGTCTTTCCCCACCTTTTCCCAACACCTTATCCCTCACCCAGGCCTTCCTACTTAATAGGAGAAGAAAAAGGACTACGACAGCCTCCCTGGTCTAAGGCATTAAGTTGAGGTTCCATCTGAGAATATCTTGGTACTTCCTATAAATGTCATTATCTAGACATCTCCAATGTGTGGACATGAATAATCCACATGCTGAAAACCCTAGTTCATAAGATTAACAACTAGAAGGGATCATCTAGACTAGAGAGATGATATAGGCTAACCTCATTTTATACACTATGAAACTGAAGCTCAAAGAAAGTAAGTGACTTGCTTAAGGTCACCAATGTAGCAAAAAGCAAAGCCTAGATTCAATCCCAGGTAGTCTAACTGCAAATCCAATGCTCTTTCTACTATACAAAATCTTTCTTTCCTTCTTCCCTCCCTTCACATTTGTATCCTTTTATCCTTCTTCTCTTCATCCTTTTTTCACTTCTTAATTCTTCCCTCCTTTCTAACCTTCTACTTTCCCTTGCTCTTTCCCTCTGTTTCTTACTTCTTTTCTTCCTAGTTTCTTTGTTAGGGAAGAGATTTCTATCTCTTATCTATTTGTAATCAAAGGGGACCTTGAATTTGAACTGTATGAGGAAACTCCCAATGTGAAACTCTATCCTCTGACACAGAAGAGCAAACTCCTCTGTAATTTACAGTCTTAGAGTTATATGTGGCACTGAGAGTTTAAGTGACTTGCTCAGGGTAACACAATCATGTGTCAAAGGCTGGACTTGAAACAAGTGTTCCTAACAGCAAAGCTAGCCTTCTACTCTACCCTCCTTCGTACCACACTCCACTACCTTGAAATAACTTGCATTGTATGGGTGTTATTAGCCCTAGAACTGTATTTCTCTTCTTTCTTTTTTCTGCCACTGGACAAAGTCCTTTCAAGTCACACTAGCCCCAGTTCCACACCTGTTCATCTTGCCTAACTTAGGTAATAATGTGATTGATGCACCTCCAGGAGTGAAACACTTTTGCTCAGATGTTAAAGCAACATACACCCTGCAGACACTTGGCTTCTGCCAGTACTAGACACCTGAGTATCTTAGACCTCATGAAAGCCAAGAGATGGAGACTGCCAACACATTGTACCACGGTCCAGTCCACTGCAAAAGACCTGCTTTAAATGATTCCTCTTTTCTCTTGGCTTGGAAAAAAGCATTTGTTTTTATTTTCCAAGACAGGCAGTCAATCACACATATGTGACAGAAATAAAGATAAATACCATCCGATGAACTTTAAATCAAAATGCTAATCCCAGGCTGACTTCTCTGTCAAGATCTGACACTGAAATAATTCAGCAGCATTTGATTATGCCAGAAATTAATGCTCTAGTGGTTATTATGTTTATTAATAACTACCTCTGATGGCATTTCTTTTCATGACTGTGCTGTAAGTTGACATCAAACTGCTCATACATTGACACCCAATGGCAAAGAGACCTTCTTATGTGAGTTTTCACCTCATAGATTATAAGTCATCCCCAACTTTGACTTGATTTCTTTTCTCTAATTATTTATTTTAAATCACCACATGCCTCTCAAGTGCAAAGGCTCTCTGGGATTAGCACTGTCTCTAAGGAAAAGATTTAATAGCAATCATAAAGTATGTAAAGGGATATTGTAGCATCCATTTGTGATGCCTCAATGGGGTGTGGAGGTAAACTTGAGTTCTTGAAGGACATGACATTGGTGACGTAAATAGAAGGGAATAATGGATCCTGGAGAAGAGTAAATGGATGGAGAGCCAACCACTGAATCAAGAAAACCTAGGTTAAAGTCTTATTTCTGATGCCTACTGGTTGTAGCACCAGAACAAGTTATATAGCTGCCTGCTTTTCTTTTTTTTTAATTTTTTAAATTTTTTGGTGAGGCAATTGGGGTTAAGTGACTTGCCCAAGGTAACACAGCTAGTAAGTGTCAAGTGTCTGAGGTTGGATTTGAACTCAGGTTCTCCTGACTCCAGAGCCGGTGCTCTATCCACTGCGCCACCTAGCTGCCCCTAGCTCCTTGGTTTTCTATGAAATTCTCTGAGATTATAAGTGGCAAAAAGAGATTCTGATCTGCATTCATAGAAGGAGGAATGTCGTTGGAAGTTCCCTCTATCAACAAAAAAACATACAAATTCTGGAAGGTTGCATCAATCTGGAATGTGTTTAAGTCATACAAAGATTAGCCTTGTTAGAAGTTCCATCATAAGGGAGCTGGCCATCAGGTAATGAGATGCAATTTCAGGCATCTACCAAACCCTAGAGAAAGTACTGGGCATTTCAGTAGGGCCTTAGGGAGATATACTGTGTCTGGAAGCCTACCCTCAGATGAAGGTTGGCTCTAAGTAAATAGATAGTCCCTCTTTACTTTCCCAGTGTAAACCACATAATCACCAATCACAGTAAGATTCTGGATTCAAAGCTAGAAGAGATGTCTGAAGGATGATTTGAACTCTGATCTTCCTGACTCCAAGCTCAGGGCTTAATCCAATTCCAAAACAAAGCCTTGTCCATTCTATTCTGTTCCTATATTTTGTCCTCTTGAAGTAATAAAAATGATGATGATACTAATATTAATAATAACAAAGATAGTTTATATATTACATTAAAAATTGCAAAGCATTTTATTCTGCTGAATTTAGCAAATCCTCACCCTGGGAATCAAGGTGTAGGTGGAACTCTCAAGAACCATAGTATTTTTTCAGATAAGTCACAAAACAATGGACTCAAGGGAAATTTTGACACTGTTCCTGTCTGATTGCTATTTAATGATGTTGGTCAGAAACATAAGTAAGGCTTTTTTTTTCTTCTGCTTCCAAAACAAGCTTCTGGCAAAAGACTTTTTCCCCCCTCTCCGCTCTTCAATAGATGTTATTCTTGGTTAATTAGAAGGATGTTGCTAAACAAAGAACTAAATAATTGCCTGTTTCACAGAATTTTATTCCTTAACTAGTATCTCTTAAAAATAGCACACTCCATCTGAGACATTTCCATTTATATTAACCAGCTTCTAAAATTCAATGGATTCCTATAGAATGCAGATTATTTTTCTTTGAATTGTGATAGTCATTGAATCTAGTACAGGAAATTAACATTAAGAGTCATCACATTCAGCCCCTTCATTTAGAGATGGTGAAATTGAAGCCCAGGAAATTAGGTTGTAAGGAATGCCTGGATTTGCCTTCAAGTCCTCCAAAAACCAAAACAAGTGGTCTTTCCACTATGCCAGGATAACTAGATTTGTAAGAGACTTTCAAAGATAAGAGTTGTTCAACAAATACTTGTTATTCTTTGAGTTTAGCCTTCTTCCCCAGGTCAGAAAAATATCTGATTTAAACACCTTGACAAAACACATTTGGTCAAGGTCATTTAGACCTGAATTGTATTGAAATACTCTGCAAATGATGGTTGGTAATGTGTGGGATATAGAATGACATAGATAAAAAGGAGAAAGATTGGGAATATTTTGAAGAAAAAAGAAATTAAATTTATTTTCATAGAAAAAAATACATAAATATTTTAAGACATTGATAATTTTATATTTAATATTTCAAAGTTCCAAATGATTGCATCAAAATTCTTCCATGTCAGTCCCATTAATATAGCATTAGGAATCTGCAGAACAAAGTTTGGGAAACACTAGTCTAAGCCACGCAAAACAGTTGACTCTTTCTTTAAAAAAAAAACATCTTTCAGTAGCTCCTTCTTGTGTTATAACCCCATTGGTCAAGCTTTTCCTTATGACCAAATGAAATCTCTTTTACTCTTATATAAACCCACTTTCCCTTGTCTGGGGAGTTAGCATCTTCCTCAAAACCTTATGATATATGTTTATTATATCTCAGCTCTTGCAATTACTAGCTGTGTGGCCTTGGAAAAATTAATTTTTCTGGAACTCATTTTCCTAATCTTTAAAATGAGGGTTTTGTACTAGCTTGTCTCTAAGTCCTAAATCTATGATTCTAGGAAAAACATAGGACCTAATAGGTGAAAGTCACCTAGTGAGGTCTCCTATTCATTTCAGGAACATCCTCCATTACATTACTGACATGTCATTTGGCTTCTACTTGAATACTTTCAGTAACAATTAATTTATTGCTTCACAAACCCCATTTTTATTTGGGAGCAGCTCTAATTATTAATTTTTTCTAGACATGATTTTTTAGGAGAGCACTGGATTTGAAGTCATCAATTCTGGGTTCAAATTGTACCACTACCACTTACTTTCTTGTGTGATCTTAAGCAAGTCACTCTCTTAGTGTCTCAGATTTCTCATCTGAAAAATGAAAGAAGTTGGACTAGAGGGACTATCAGATTCTTTGCAACTCTAGTGACTATCTCTGGGGCATCAAAGCACTAAACAACCTATCCAAGATTATACAAAAGGTATGTGTCCAAGGCAGGATTTCAACTCAGGTCTTTCTGACTCTAAACATAGCTCCCTGGACCTATTATATTGTGCTGCTTTATATTATATTAAACAGAAATCTTTTTCCCTGATAGCAGCAACCATTGGCACTTCTCAGAATAAATCTGTCCTCTTGTTCACATAATAGTCCTTCAAATATTTGAAGGCAACTCTTATGATCTCTCTGTCTTCTTATCTCCTGGTTAAACATTCCCAGTTTCCAGGTCCTCTTTACCTCACATGATTTTGAGCTCTCTCACCATGTGTGCCATTTTCATCAGGACACACTACCATCTGTCAGTAGTCCTCTTTCCATGTGGAGTCCCAAGTGGGAAACAATATGCCAGATATGTTCCTACCAGCAGAGTGTACTGTGATAGACATGTAACAAGAATCCAGACCAGTTATGTAAATCCATTCATCACTCAGTGACTATATGGGCAATGCTGGCTATTCTCAAGGATAAACAAACCTAAGTGTTTTCACCTTCTTATGGGACATGCTTTTCAGTGCCTTCAAATGCATTTCTCAAGTGAAAAGATCACTAAAAGGAAGCTAAACTCTGAATTACGGAAAAATCAGTGAAGGTCCCAGGGAAGACATAATGAAATATACCATTAGCTCTTTTCTACATAACTCCTCCCAGCAGAGCTGTGGGGGAATACAAGGACAGAATATTGTATAAAATGTCAGATACATACGATCTTTCTATGCCACAAGAAAGGGCTCAGTGTGGAGGCTGTGAGGACAGAAAAACCTATAATGTGAAGACAAAAGGCATCAATAAAAAATTTTTTCAAGGGAAAAATGCATTTCTCACTCTTTTCCAAATTCTATTCAAGTAGTAAACCCTGGATAGGGGAGTGAGGAATTCTGGGCAAAGGAATGGAGTTAAAAATTTGTCATGTTTGGGGAATAGTGAGGAGCCTAACTTGGCTAAAGCAGATGCTTTGTATTGAGGTGATAGTAGAACAGAAGATTGGGTCAGATATAAAGGGCCTTGAATGCCAGGCTAAGGAATTTGTACTTTATCCTTTTTGCATTGAACAGCTTGTTAAGGTCTCTTAGGGGGGTGATGTTTAATCATTTTCATTTTTGTATGGGGTTTTCATGGCAGAGATACTGGAGTGGTTTGCCATTTCCTTTTCTAGCTCATTAAGAGCTAAGTTTAGTTAAAGCAGTGTTTTAAAAAGGTTTGTCTCAAATTAGAGGCAGGAAGACCAGTGGTCATTTAGTCTCACCTTGAAGACCTCTAGTGATGGGGGAATCACTATCTCCTGAGGCAGGTCATTACATTGTTGAACTTTGACTGTAATGAAGGTTTTCCTTATATTAAACTAAAATCTACCTCTCTCTATATTCTATCCATTGTTCCTCATTCTGCTCTTTGATACTAGAGCAGAACAAATCTGAAACTGTTCTCATGGTAGCTCTATAAATACTGGAAGACATTTAACATATTCCCCACCAAAGTGGTAAACATGCCTAGTTCAGGGGCAGCTAGATGGCGCAGTGGCAAAGCACCGGCCCTGGATTCAGGAGTACCTGAGTTCAAATCCAGCCTCAGACACTTGACACTTACTAGCTGTGTGACCCTGGGCAAGTCACTTAACCCTCATTGCCCTGCAAAAAAACCCCCAAAACAAAAAACAAACATGCCTAGTTCCTTCAGTTGATCCTTGCATGCAATGGTCTCCAGTCATCTCATTATCCAGGTCACCCTTTACTAGACATGCTTCAATTTGTTAGCATGTTTTTAAAAATATAACATCCGAAAATAAATACAATGTCCCAGGTGCTGTCTAACCCTAGTGAAGAGCCAAACGACTAGTTTTTCCCTTATTGTGATCACAGGGCTTCTTTCAATCCCAGGGAAGATAAAATTAGCAGCTTTGTCTATTTACTCACAATATCTCAGTATAGCTGGGTGACGAAGTAGAAAGAGTACTGTGCTAGGGATCAGAAAGACTCATCTTCCCAAGTTCCAATCTGGCCTCAGACACTTACTAGCTGTGTGACCCTCAGCAAATCACTTAACCCTTTTTTGCCTCAGTTTTCTCCTCTGTAAAATGAGCTGGAGACAGAAATGGCAGAGCGCTTCAGTGTCTTTGCCAAGAAAACCCCAACCAGGATCATGAAGCGTCAGACATGCCTGAAACAACTGAATGACAACTACTCACTCACACTGAGTTTTCAGTCCACCCTAACCACAAGGACTTGGCCACGTGAATTGTTTAGTCACACCTACCTCACTCGGTACTTGTACTTTTAATTTGTATTTTAATCCAATTGTAGGACTTTACATTAATCCCCATTAACTTTCTTCTTACTAGACTTGATGGATTGTTCTATGCTGGGCAAATCACTTAACCTCTCTCTCAGTCTCAGTTTCCTCTGCTGTAAAAAAGCAATAACAATCCCAGCCAAGCACTTATCTTGCAGGGTTGTTATAAGGGTCAAATAAGATAATGAATGTGTAAAGTGCTTTGTAAACCTTAAAGCCCAATATAAATGTCAGTTGTTTCTGAATCGGAGTTTGAATTAGTTCTTTCTCCCATATTTGTGTCAACCATATCATCCAGGACTCTATTCAAGTGATTAATAAAAATGTTGAACAGAATAGGACCAAGGGCAAATCCCTGGGGGAAATGCACTAGAGTCCTCCTTCCAATTTGACATTGATCCCTTATCACTACTTTGGTTCTAGTCATTCAACTAGTGTTGAAACCACAAAAGCAAAAGATCGTCTAGGTCATATCTCATCACCTTTTTCACAAAGATATGACAAGAAACTTGTCAAATGCCTTGTCAAAATCTAGGCTTGGTATGTCTACCATGGGGTTCTAAAGTATTTATCCTGATATACCCTGTTCTCATGGATCCCATGGTCTTAATGACCATTACTTCCCTTTTTCTAAATGCTCACAGACCATCTCTTTAATTACATTTCTAGCCTTTGACCCATAGACTCCATTGCTAGGCATATACTCCAAGAAAGTCAATGAACAATTATAAAAATGAAGCTTAGCCCCAAAGAAGAGATATGAGAAAGCATATACCCCCGCCACACACACACACACACACACACACACACACACACACACACACACACACACACACACACACACACATACTTTGCATACATAGAGAATGATGGATATGGAACATTACATATATAGCAGAGTTTTCAATATGTTGGTCAGTTTTGCTAAGTTATTTTTACCCTCTTTATTTATTTATTTTTGGGTTTTTTGTTATAAGGCATGACTCTTCAGGAAGGGGAAGAAGAAGGGATGCGTGAAGAAATATAGATGATGTAAAAACAAAATCATCAATAAAACCAATACATTCTAGAATTTTGCCAAGAATCAAAATCAGTATTACCAACAGAAAGTTTGAATACCCTAGCCTTTTCCCTTTTTTTTGGAAAATAGTACATTTACCCATCTTTAATACTTCAGAAACTCATTCTTCCATAGTCTTTTTTTAAAGACTTGATTCCATTTAGATAAGTGAAGTATAGTATTAATACCGCCTTATTTATCTTGGTTTCAAATCTCTCTTGACTATTTTTGTTCTTTCTTTCTAGGACTGCAAATAACAATGAAATGGCAACAAACTTTTCAGCATTTCTATGGTGATGGCCAGCATTTATGAAGCATCTGTTTGTGTCAGGCACTGTGCTAAGCACTTTACAAATTTTTGAGCCTCACAACAATCCTGTAAGGTAGGTGAGATTATTAGCCCCATTTTACAGCTGAGGTAAGACAAAGGTTAAGTGACTTGCCCAAGATCTTACAAGTCAGCTAGACTTGAACTCAGGTCTTCTTGACTGCAGGCCCAACATTCAATTCACTGACCCTGGATAATGATAGTGGAACCACTACTTCCTTTTTTTGGGGAGGGGGCGCAATGAGGGTTAAGTGACTTTCCCAGGGTCACACAGCTAATAAGTGTCAAGTGCCTGAGGTCAGATTTGAACTTAGGTCCTCCTAAATCCAGGCTGATCCTTTATCTACTGCACCACCTAGCTGCCCCCTCGAACCACTACTTCTAATTGATAATGGGACCTCTTCCAATAATAATGGAACCCCTACTTCTAAATTTTACTACCTCTATACCAGATGATCTCTGGGGGGAAGTAGCAATATTGCTTAAGAAGACAAAATCACAAAGAGTGATTAGACCCAACCAAAACACAGAAGAAGTCCATATAGATGGAGGCATAATTTTAGATACTCAGGATCATTTTCCAAGATATCTTAAAGACAAAAAGATTTCCCCCCAAAATGGAAAAGATCATATATAACATAATTACCAAAGAAAAAGATGGCTGAGAAAATAGCAATCACCACTGACCCATATACTTATTTTCTTATTTCTATAAAATCTTACATGTATGCATTGTATTTAAATGCATTGTGTTTAAATATATTGTGTTTGAATGTATTTGTTTGTATTATATTTCTATTTCATTTACATATATTTAAACATGAGACAATAATACGCCAATATACGCAGGCAATTTTTTAGAAAAAATTCTATCTTTATAGTTTCTATATAGAAATATAGAGGTGATAAGATCTCACTGCCTTTCACTACTACTACTACTACTGTTACTACTACTAATAATAATATCATCTAGAATTTTTATAGCACTTGAACATTTGGGAAGTCCTTTATATCTCATTTAATACTCATAACAACCCTGTGAGTTAGGTGCTATTAGTAGCATTTGAGTTAGTAGAGCCAAACACCAAACACATTGCACAAGGCCCCCCTCTAATAAGGTGTCTCTCACACATGTACTAAGATCGTAGAAGGCTGCCATGACAGGACCACAGAAATAACTTTGTTCAACCATCTGCTGGGCATCAGCAATGATTATGGCACTTAACTGGGATGCACCCACCTGCCCAACATTTGTGCCATTATGTAGCATGTCCTGGTCAAAATCAAAAGAGATGTGGGATTTCCTGTCAAGAGAGAGATGTCTTTGCTGCTGGATGACATTGTGTTGATTGCAGAGAACCCCAGAACACTAGAGGACCTCTTCAATGTAATCCACAGTCACTCAAAAGATATCATCCTGATCATTGGGAAAAAACAAATAAATGAACACAGAAGACACACTGCCCAGATTGATGTGCAGTTGGACAGGTAATTCATTTCGTCAACATTGGTATGTATATCTTAAGACAGATGCTACAGATGAACAACTATTCATGTCCAGGATTGAATGTGAAGAAATTCACCTGGACCATATTTGCAAAATTAGGCAGGAATGCCAGTCATTCCAAGAGACAAGCTGCCTCAAAAGCCCATAATTTTAACACCAACATTCTCCCTAGGATGTTGTATGTCTTTATATTGTGCAACACTATTATAATTATCCCTTCCACATCTTGGGGGGTTAAGGGCACAGCACCCCCACGATCTAGAAAATCCATATAAAAATGTTTGGCCCTCCATCTGAACCAGAGAAGAAGTCTGAATTAATAATGGCATACAATACTATACATGTGTTTTATGTATTTGAGTTTCTAAACTTTTCTGTGGCATCTGCTGTCCTTCGTATTCATCTTCAGTTTCTGCAAAACTCCCCCAAATTCACATTTAATTTCTTATGCTGTCCTGTGATATATCAAAACTGTGATGGGGAAAGTTGTGATGTGGAAGGGATATTTCAAGAGCATCTCAATTGTGAGTGAACCAAAGGGCTATAGAAAGACCCACAGTGAGAGTAAGAAGGCTACGATCTGCTACCAACAATGATGTGCACTTTAAAAGTGGCATAAAAGTGGATAGTGCACTGATCTGGGAACCAGGAACGAGTTCAAATTCAACTTCAAACACTTATTAGCTGTGTGACCCTGGGCAAGTCATTTAACCCTGTTTGCCTCAGTTTCTTCAGTTGTAAAATGAACTAGAAAAGGAAATGGCAAACTACTCTAGTATTTTTGTTAAGAAACCCCCAAATGAGATCACAAAGAGTTGGACACCACTGAACAAGTGCAACAACATGGTACAATGAGTAGAGGGGGGAAAAAGCATTTGCTAGAAAGTCTGTGTCTAAATCCCATTTCTGACATTCTGTTACCTATGTAACCTTGGGCAGGTCTTTTAATCTCCATGGACCTCTGTTTCAATACTTGTGAAATGAGAAGGTTGGATTAGATGACCTCTGAGGTCCCTTCTTGACTGATGACTCCGTTACTGGCTCTCAGATATTGTCTCTAGTGAATGATCCTCTCCACTGGTTTCCTTCTTTCTACATCATGCCTTCTGTTCTCTAGGGTATCCACTGTCTATGTATAACTAGTTACCCCCCTTTTACCCTCCTCTTTCAGAGTAAAATCTACATTATCGTAGTCACAAGTCTCTAGGCAAATATATTGTTACCTGCCCTTGTTAGGCGTACTCCATCCCTGACCAAGAGCCCATAATTTGTATCTTAATCTGTGGTCAGGAAATCTACATTTCATTCATCATTCTTTACCAGCTAGCTGTATACTTCCCCTCACTCTTTTTGATTTTTCCTAGGTGGTGCTGAAAAAGACACTGTCACCCTCTATGCTTTTATCTCTATTTAAAGGGAAAAAAAGGTAGATAACCTCTGCCCCCTGCCTCCTAGGGATGTGATGAGAATTAATTTGTAAGCTCTATGAAACACTTTTCACTCCCCAGGGAAAGCTGTTATATATCTATAAGGGGGTGATTAATTTTATCTCTCTAAATGTCTCAGGATCGTTTGCCAAAATGATGATTTATTATTTAGGCAACCTTTATATTTCCAAAGGGCTTTATAATCATTTATACTGGAGAAAGAAATGAAACTGATTAAGGCATTTGAAACTGGTTCTACAGAGGAAAAGTAAAAGGGATTGGGGGCTATTTATCCTGAAGGAAAGAAGGCTGATGAGGGTCTTAATAGGAACTGTCAATTTTATGATGGATTGTAATATGAAGATGAGATGCTCTTCTCTATCTCCAGTGAAGTTAGAATGTGAAGATCTCACGATCTCAGAAGGGATTGGGTTTAGACACCAGGAAGAATTTCATGGAAGGCTATCCGAGTATGTAGAAAAAAAGTTTCTAAGAAATTCCTTCTCAGCAAATCTATACAACCAATGGAGCTCTTCATTTGCCTGGAATAGGAATAAAAAGCCATAAGTTGTCAAAGCTGGGAAAGACCTCAGAAGTCAACAACTAGTCCAAGGCCCTCATTTATAGTTGAAGAAACTGAGGCCCAAATTTTACAAATAAGGAAACTGAGTCTGGGAGAGATTAAGTGCCTTGCCCAAGGTCACACAGATTCTCTGAGGTGGGATTTTAACTCAGTTCTTCCCTCTAAGGACCTATCCACTACATTCAGTTGTCTCAAAGGGTTTAAGCCTGAAAGTGGAAGTGGTAATACAACAGGAACATCCACTTAAAGTATCCTCTCTATACATTCAATCAGGAAGCTACAGGTTTACTAAAAGGCATCTTATCCTTTTTGTAAAGATTCAAAGGAAATTCTTATGACAATTCTATGGTTTTTTCTTATTCTTCTCTAAGTTCACAAACAGAAATATTCAATGGTTCATAAACTCAATGTATTTGTTCCAAATGTCAATGTTTTTCAATTTAAGGAGCTTCAGATGCTTGGGGGAAAACCTTTACAAAATGTCCTCACAATCTTAGATAAGAAATCACATTTTCCATTCTCTTCATTGCCCTTTTTTCCTTCATTACTTTGCGTTTTTAAACAATCTTGCCCAGCTCCTGCAGCTAATGTCCCAGTTCTCAATATCTCCCCTCCCATTTGTGATATCATAGTACATCAGCAGGGAAATTCTTATTCTATCACAGAGAGTTTTAACTTCAGGGAAATAACCTGGGTTTGATTATTTATTTTTAAAGTTTCCTGTGTGGCTCTCAAGGAGATTCTTTGGTCATATACCCATCAATATGAAGCAATTTCCTTTGAACGAGAAAATCAAATAGAGAGAACCTAGTAAAGTGGGGAAACTGAGGCAGAGAGATGAACTTCCCCTTGACTTTCAGCCAAGAAACATTTCTTAAGTGATTACTGTATGCTAAGCACTGTGTTCTACAATGGCTCTCTGAACACCCAGTCTAACACCCCATCCCCCAGACCAAAAGATACCCAGGTCCCAGTTCCACTAAGAAGCAATAACGTCAGCTGCTTTTGATAATCCCCTAGGATCTTGTCTAGAACTGGAATAACTCCAGAGGCCATCTAAGCCAAAACTCTGGTTTTACAGATGGAGGTTAAGTAGCTTGCCCAAAGTCCAACAGGTAATTCCCAAAAGAGACAGCACTGCATCCACACCCTTCACCAATGTACCATGCTTCCTCCTTCACATGTACTTTTTCTTTTCATACTTCCAGATCTTTATTTTTTCCATCTTCCTGCTTCATTTTCTAATTCCTTAAATGCTGAAAACTCTCTTTCCTATTTTCCCTACCAGCAATATCCTCAGGTCAGAGCCAAGTTCTGGGTAAAATTGCATAGTATTTTTAAAATTATAGTTACACATAATATTATTAAATATATCAAGTATATTATTAACATTATTGATAATGCCACTATTTGTGACAGTTTACATTCATGTATAGTTACAGTTTATAAAATGCTTTTCTTACATGACCCTGTAAGACAAGTGTTATTGATGGAGGCAGCTAAAAAGGGTTAACAGATAAACTGAGGCTTGAGTCCTTAGCAATAGTAGCTAAAAGGGTTAACAGAGAAACTAAGGTTTGTGTTCTTATAGTAACCAAGAGGATTCAAGTTCCTATCAACCAATACCATCAACAGAAACAATAACCAGGGACCATTAACCATTAATATTCCTAGATGACAGGACACCTAGAAACCAGATCTTAAGTAAAGAGATGCCATTAACACAGAGACCCTCTGGGTCTGACAAGTTTAAGCCTGTCTTTAGGAACATACACAGAAAGGACCAAATGTGTCCTTAGGTTCACCTTATGACATGTAAACCCCAAAAACACACCTCCAAGGAAAAAGGTACCCACCTCGGGGGCTGTCTTAGGACCCCAGGAAGTCCAAATTAGGATAAGACCTCCCATGTACTTCTTTAAGGAAGAGATTAAGATAATGAGGAGATAACCTACTTTTTCTCACTATAAATATAACCATTTCCATGTCCCAAATTGAGACACCTATTTCCTTGGGTTCTTCTCCCTGGGGCCTCACAGTATTGTAATTAAACTTAGGAAACTGAGTCACTGAGTCTTATAATTCTTTGGGGATGCCTCAAGATCAATTTAATCAATTAAATCCATCCCTACTACTACTTCAGTATAAGTAGTGTCAGCCCCATTTTACAGATGCGGATTCAGACTCTGAAGTTACTGTTTGGTGTTTTGTTTTGTTTTAATCTTAAAACAATTAAGTCTCAGTATCAAGACACTGAGAGCAGTCTTCTGAGGCGACAACCAAAGCTCATCCCTTCTTTTCTGTAGTCCTTCCCTCTGTTTCTTCTATCCTCACCCCCTGCCCCCATGCCCTATCAGAAACTACTCCCAGGAGAAATATCTGATAAATTAAGTCATAGTGAGGTGTAAATGACTGGTGATAGCTTAATGAGTTATTCCTCCTAAGGACATTTACTTCCTAATAGGGAATCCTGTTGTCCCACAGGACTGAAGCTTAATCATGGAATTTCAGATATCAGAGAATGGAAGGGAAAGGGATTGGGGGAAGGGTAGGCTCTTCCTTTGGTTTTTAAATTCACACCATAAAAGTAATCCTAATGGCCTAATCCATCTATTCAGCACAACCGTGCTCAGGGGCATTAGCTGGCCTTGACAGGACAAAAGATATTTTCCCAGACCCGGAAGAACAGACCTATATTTTCTAAAACTGCCCATTGAGCAAAAGGTCCTCTCAGATGTTAGCATTCATCTGAACCAAGCAGTCTACCTAAAGTCTCTACAGGAATGGCTCTGACTCTTCAAAATAGCAAAGAACATTTCCCAAGCTCTGTCCTGGTTAGAACTTGCCACACATTTCAGTACATAAAGCTTTGACCATCTTTCTACAAGTCTACTCTTTCTTTCCAGCATCACCCAACAACGTGCGTAACTCAACCATTCAAAAGCTTTACCCACAGGATAAATTCCCATTCCAACTGAGCTCAACTCCCCTGACCTTTTGCTAACATTCAAAACAGACTTCCCGTGAGTCTTCAGCACTTGATTACAATATTTTTTTTTCTTTTTTAAGCTTTTCACTGAATTCCTGTTTTCTTTTCTCCAGGAAGGGGGAAGGTGAGTAATTTACACCAGTTCACACCTTCTATAGTGATTTAATATCTTTTAAGCAAAAGCAATTATCCTTGAATCAACAGGACCCTAGTGGGGATGATAATGAGTCTTTTCAAACCCTGCAGCTAAGCATTTTGAGAGTGTGGTTTAAACCAAGTGGAGGCCTTTGGTAATCAAAGAGATTGTCCCCTACATCCCACTCTATGAAAAATGGCCACTCTAAGTCACTGCACTCCCTGGTTCTGTCTTTTCAGACTCTTCATTGAAAGGGGAAAGCCTTCCGCATGCATAAAATATGAGGCTATGGGTTGGCGCCTTATCCTGCCAGAGTCTAAGCAAACTGGCCCATGAACAAGGGCAAGATTTTTATTCCTAGAGCCATCTGTCATTGCCGATTTCAAACCATACACTTGAATGTTTGTTTTCTCTGGATTCCTTGGCAAAGATGCCTCTAACAATACCCACACTTAAAATGGGGGGATGGGACACGGAATGAGTTATTTGCACCAGTTCATATTTTCTACATTTATTTACCATCTTTTCACCTGAACTTGTGTGGCATGCTTATACTAATAACAAAGATGATGATGACGATAATGAAGATATTGATGACATTAACCTATTCCTTCTTAAAGGAAGGAAGCAAGAATTTGAAGTTCCTGTAATGTACCAGGCCCCATGCTAAATGTCTTATGAATATTATTTCACTTTACCCTCACAATAAGTCTGAGAGGTAAGTTGCCATTATTATCCCCATTTTTTATTTGCAAAACAGAGGCAGACTGAAGTTAAGCTAAGAAATGTCTGAGGTCAAATTTGAACTCAGGCCTTACTGACTCCAGGCCCCACACTCTCTCCACTATGGCACCTAGCTGCCTCATACATATTTCCTCATGGATTATTTTCTTTTTTGTGCTTGTATCTCCAGTGCCTACAACAGTATTGAGAATATAATAGGTGCTTAATAAACATGTATTAAATGCTCACTGATGGGGCCCAGCCACCAAAGTTTCCTTCCAGGACACTTAGTGAAAGTGCTATGTCCTCTTCACCCATTTGCCAAGGAATTCAGGCATTACATTCCCAATTTACGTTAAATAAGCCTAAACAGGAGGGGAAGGGGAGGATGTAGCCCCTCCCCCCCTCACTTGGAATCTAGAGTTAGGAAAAGACGCCAGCCAGTGCTCTTTGTCTCCCTGTTCCTCTTTTTGTTTTCAGTCCATTTCTTATTATGTGCTTTCATTGAAAATTAACGAAAGCAGAAATCCTGAGGATGACTCACAGCGAGGAGGCACCTCGGAGTGAGCAGATCAGACCATCTGGGGCAGCCACCTGTCTGAAGAATGAAGAGCCTTCTCTATGAGCCTAGTGAGTGGACACACAGAGCCACTATTAATCTCATTAGAACTATTTGGCAAAGGATTCATCACTGAACAGAAGAGATGTCCAACCTCACTGGAAGGGTTCTGTTTGTTTTTGGTTTTGGTTTTCCTAATACTCCAGCTAAAATCTGGTTGAAATCATCTAAATCGTGGTTCCCATTCCTGCAGGGTTTAAGGTTTCACGAGTACCACTTCAAGAAGGCCTGATTTTGAGTCCTGATTAAGATGTTTACTAGCTGTGTGACCACAAGCAATTGTGGTCCTCTCTGAGTTTCCATTTCTGAAAATGGGGATGGCCATAATTGTACTACCTACCTACCTACCTCGTAGAGGTGTTCTGAGATAAGGTTTGACCTAGGGGACAGGAAGGAACAAGGCAGAAGTAGGAAGAATAGATGAAAGAAGCAAAAGATGCAAATGTTGGCTTCCAACAATCAGAATTACCCAAAAGTGGGATTTACTACTTAGGAGGTAACAAGAACTAGCAAGCACTCATATAGCACTATAGGGCACGCAAATGCTTCATACGTTATAGGAATGAATGAATAAATATGAATGAAGCATTTATTAAGTGCTTTACTATAGTAAAGTAACATAATATAATATAGTAATTTTACTATGGTCAAAATACTGCAGTAAGTGCAGCAAGCACAAATAGAAAAGTAAGACAGTTCCTGCTCTCAGATTCTAATAAGGGAGATGACACATCTGGAAGATTTTGGCTGCAAGTCAGATGGATAGGTCCAATGATCCTTGGGGAACAGTGGCAAAGCTTTCATGGCATTCCCACTGATAAAATGGTATTGGTTTCTGATGTTGAACCCTTGACACTGGGCTGGAAACACTGCTTTTCCAGAGACTCTTAGGTGCAGGGTTCTGGGCCATCTCCACCAGTGTCTGAGGAAGGATGGTGGCCAAGGTGGTGGCAGTGGTTTCACCTGTCTGACACATTCTGTCACCTCTCTCCCCCATAGGGTGACTTGCTGCTTCAGCTAGATTAGCTTGCCTGACCTTTGAGGGGTAGCTGCTGGGTTCGACCGTCCCCTTGCTCACAGGAGTTGCCTTTTAGACATTGGCTTTGAAGGTTGGGTTGGAAGCAGGACCAGTAGTCTAAGGGGTGCTGCCACCCCCAGGGGTCTTGTGGCCATCCTGCTGCCCTCCTGCCTTAGTGACAGTTGGCCAGAAGCTATCGCTGGTGGTGATGTGGTAAGTGGGCCCCTTTTCAACAAATTATATCAATTCCTGTAAAGTAGACACTATTCTTATCCTCACTTTATACCTGAGAAAAGTTAAATGATTCTCCCAGGACCATTTAGCTCATGGTCTCTAAGTTAGGATTTGAACTCAGATCTTCTCGATTCCTAGCTCAGCATGCTATCCCATATGTCACCTAGTTGCCCCCTGTGTAGGGGTTTGGCTTTCTCCTCGAAAGTCTTAAAGCAAAGGCTGGATGACCATTTTGGTGGGCATGTTACAAGTGAAAATTTTGTTCATGTATAGTCTGTACTAAATAGCCACTGAGTACCCTTCCAACTCTGAGATTCCACAAAAGCACTTTTTTTTTTATGGCAATGATGGTTAAGTGACTTGCCCAGGGTCGCACAGCTAGTAAGTGTCAAGTGTCTGAGGCCAGATTTGAACTCAGGTCCTCCCGAATCCAGGGCTGGTGCTTTATCTACTACACCACCTAGCTCCCCCGCCACACACACACATACATAGCTGTCCCCCAAAGCACTTTCATAAAGTTTAAAGTGCTACATATTTGAATGTAAATTTATTCTATTATTGTGTCAGGAGTCAGAGATTTGCCTGTTGCCGGGCTGCTGAAATTCACAGGACCAAATCCCATGAGGTGAGCAAGCTGTTCTTCATGTGTCTAAAAAGCTATTTAAAGGGGCAGCTAGATGGCGCAGTGGATAGAGCACCGGCCCTGGAGTCAGGAGTACCTGAGTTCAAATCCGGCCTCAGACACTTAATACTTACTAGCTGTGTGACCCTGGGCAAGTCACTTAACCCCAATTGCCTCACTAAAAAACAAAAAAACAAAAAAAAAGCTATTTAAAGAATCACAAAATCTTGGCAAGTAAGAACCTAAAAGAATTTTGGAGTTCATCTAACGCAAAATATCATTTTTACAGATAAGGAAGTTGAGACAGCATAGTACAATGAAGAGTCAGAAGATTTGAGTTCAAATCCTGGTTCTGCTACTTAGTAGCTGTGTGACCCTTGGGCAAACCTCTTCAACTTCCCAGTCCTCAGTTTTCTTATTGCAAAATGAAGACATGTGTGACTATATGGCTTTTAAGGTCTTTTGCAGGTTTAAATCTATGATCCTGAGAGACTCAGGAAGGATAAGTCATAAACAAAACTAATAAATGGACTATCCAGGCATTCAAAGGCACTTGAAAACATTTCAAGAACCACAGGCAACCAACTTAAACCTACCAATACATATCACTGAACCCTTGGTCCTTCCCACACTGGCTCATGTAATCACAATGCTCTATGTGCCAGCAGAGAGCTCTCAAGGTCTGAGGACAGGAGGCCCAGTGCAATGCCCATGATGCGGTTAGTACAGAAGTTTTCTAGGAGACATGTCTAAACTTACTTCAAAATCTCAGTTGCTTAAATCTGGTTTCATATAGACCCGGCCTGCTTTCTTTGAGCCTCCTCAGACCACTAGATTTAGGATGCTTTGCAGTTGGGCTAAGTCACTCATTTGTAAGTATATGGGTGTGGAATGAGGAAGGAAGAATAGAAGGAAGGAAGGGAATAAGGAAGGAAGGAAGGAAGGAATAATAAGCATTCATTAAACGTCTACTATGAGGCACTGTGCTAAGTGCTGTACAAATATCTCATTTCATCCTGAGAGGTAAGTGATATTATTACCCCCACTTTACAGATGAGGAAACTAAGGCAGACAGAAGTTCATTAAGTGAACTATCCAGGATCACCCAGGTAGTAAATATTTAAGATTTGGATTTGAACTCAGGTCTTCCTGACTCCAGAACCAGTGCTATGGTTGTAGATTTGAACTCAGGTTCTGTGCACTTGAACTTGGGTCTTCCTGACTAGAACCAGTGCTGCTGCCATCTATCTATCTGAGACTTCATGATAAAAGGGCAGGAGGAGGAATAACAGGGAAGAAACCAACCCTTGAAGCCTAGAGAAGTTGGGTGCTGGTGGACCTCTGAGATGCCCACAGAACCAGGGAGGGCAGCCACCAGCCGCACCACCTCTTTCTACCATGCAACATCTAACATACCTTCTCCCCTTACTAAGGGCAGTATTGGGTTCTAATTCCCCAGTACCAGAGCCAGAAGAGAGAGGCATGTAGATAGAAGCCATGCTTTACTTCAGGGTCTTGGCATCCATCACAGGAGCTAGTGTAAAGTTTGTTTTTTTAATTTTATTTTTTTCTGTACCTATGATTTTGTTAGCATAGGGAGCTTCCAGTGTGAATATTCCCTCTACCAATATACATCCCTACCAACACACCTACTCTACAACCTACAGCGTGAGATCTATGGTTCCTGTACTGTGTACTGGAGCATCAGAAAGAACTCACAGGGACACCTCAAGATGTTTAAAATTTTCGAGGGAAACCCAGAAATAGTCAAGACTTAAGCACTCAACATCTGCCGCTATGAACTTGAAATAGTTCACAGTTTCCACACTAGACTGAGCTAGATACATTTCTTTTGCTATATTTTTGCTTCTGTGTGTACTTGCGGCTGCACCACTAACTGCTCAAACTTTCTCATTTGTGAAGTTATATCCTTGTGCAAGTGTAGTTTGGGCAATTGCTTGACAGAGAGCAAAAATGACGGTCAAACAGGAAATAAGTGTCACAGTGTCCACTCTGATTCTTAGATCTGAAAAGCTGTGCAGTACCCGAAAGGTGACTGCCTCCCATTACTAAGTAATTATGGTTACTTAAGAAGGAAATAAAAATATTTTTTTCGTTTAATTTATGTGTATTCTTTTTTCGAACAGCTGCTAAGTTGTTTGGACAGAAATACTTAGTAAGTTGTTTTGATCTAATTATTTATTAAATGGAGCTTTGGGGTATTTCTTTTGGCCTAGGGGCAACATAAAAATTTACTGAGAGAGTTTGGGAAACTCTTGTCTTAGAGGATTGCCTGGGGATGTACTTGGAATGAAGTGACTTGTCCAAGGTCAATCAACCAGCATTTGTCTGACAGAAGACTTGAAACCAGGTCTTCTTGAGTCTGAAAGCAACTCTCTTTCTTTTGTTAAATTAAAACTTTTTTTTCTATTAACATATAAAGACAATTTTTAACATTCTTTTTTTGAAGTAAAATGCTGAGTTCCAAATTTTCTCCATCCTTCCTCCCTAAGATGGTAAGCAATTTGATACAGGTTATATATGTGCAGACCAGTTCTTTCTCCACCATGGTACATTGCTCCTTACCATGTAAATAGAACCCAATAAATACTTGCTGTTAACTGGTTAAGTACACCCAGACTGAGGGAATACAGGCTCTTTCTGAAGTTCTTTTGACATTCCTGGAAAGGGCCTGTCTCATTCCCCCCAGAATAATTACTTGCATTTCTAAGGTGCTTTAAGCTTTAGAAAGTGCTTTCTTCACTAAAACTCGATGAGGTGGGCAGTACAAGTTTTATGTACCCATTTAACAGATGGGGAAACCCAGGAATAAGGTGATTCGCCCATGGCACATTGCCGGCCAGTGTGATGGCCAGGATTGTGACCCATGTCATCTGATTCCTAAATTCAACATGGTTACAGTTATCCCAAGAGCAGAGATGGGAAACAACCTCAGAAATCTTTCAGCGAGGGAAGAAGGCCAAATGGAGCAGCCTTTGTGTGCAAATGACTTTTGGGGGTCCAGGCAAGGAGGCAGCAGGACATAGGTCAGGTGGGTGCCCTGTTGGCGGCAACCATAATGCTGCTGTGAATTTACACCCAGCGCATCACAGACGACTGTAATAGAACATTACGGAACTAGGCCATCTTGACTCAGGACTGCAATCCCTGGAGATGACAGGTGACAGCTGATCTTAAAATAGCCACTGAGGGCACGTGTGAAAACTGGCTCGCTGCAGCTCTGCTCTGCTCAGGTGAATGAGGAGAGGGATCCCTGAGATGCAAGGAGCTGACAGTGAACAAGCGGGTGGGAAGTGGGCATGAGGAACTTTTTAGGGATGCCCTTTGGGGTTGGCTCAAGGGGTACCTGGTATGACCCTAGAGAGTGAGGGCCACCCTGCTGCCCCTTCCTGACATGAAGTACATGAACATTGCACTCTTTGGATACAAACAGTGGACTTAGCCAGGCAAAGGCCTGCCTATGGGGTGTCAATTATTAATCTGACCTCGAATCCCATTGGTAGGAATACAAGGTCTCTTAGTGGTCTTCACTTTCAGAAGGCTCAACCTAATAAAGCCATCCTCACTGACCAAAAGTGTCAGTTCAATGCCCTCTCTGTGCCTAATATAGTGTTATCCATTGAACAAAGAGATTGTACATAAAACAGGGATTCTGGAGATGATCTTGTCCAACCTTTCCATTTGACAGATTACAAAACTGAGGCTTAAAAAAGCAAAATGAGGGGGCAGCTAGGTGGCCCAGTAGATAAAGCACTGGCCCTGGATTCAGGAGGACCTGAGTTCAAATTCGGATTCAGACATTTGACACTTACTAGCTGTGTGACCCTGGGTAAGTCACTTAACCCCCATTGCCCTGGAAAAGGAAAAAAAAAAAAAGGAAAATGACGCACAGCTAACTGGTGGCAGAGATAGGATGAGCATCCAAGTCCTTGTCTCTCAAACTTACTCTTTCCACTATGTTTCTTTTCTCCTAGAATGACACAGAAGTGTTTCCAGTCCTCAGAAGACTTACAATTCAAGAGAGGAATGCTAATAGTGTAAAAAAGCTCACAAGGAACATGAAGACATGTGAAGAGTAGAATAAATGTTGAGGTCAGAGTTAATAAATTATGTGGGGAGAAGTGAGTCAGAAGACTTTGGTGAAATCCCATCTCTGCCGAGAGAGCTGGAGAGCTAGAGAAGCAGAGAGAATCAGAGGAAAGGGGCAGGGGAGGAGGACAGGGAGAAGATGTGGGGGGGGGGGGAGGGAGGAGAGAGAGAGACAGAGAGACAGAGACAGAGACAGAGACAGAGACAGATGACGTGGGATGGGTTTAGGGTCAAATTGATCGTGAGTCATCCCAAAAGAATTACAAGACTCAATGACTTTGTTTCCCAAGTTTTATTGCAATACTGTGAGTGACCACAGGGAGAGCATCATAGACGTGTCTCTCAAATAGGGAAAGGAAAGACAGTTATATTTATAGTATGGATAAATTGATTATCAGTCTCATTATAATTATCTCGACCATGGGGAGGTACAAGGGAGGGATTATACTTATTTGGAGTTCCTAGGGTCTTAAGCCAACCCCCAAGGCGGGAACATTTTTCAGTGGAGGTGTATTTTGGGGGTTTACGTGTCATAAGGTGAATCTGGGAACAAATTTGGTCTTTTCTGCGCATGTCTCTTTCTGGTTCCCAAGCCTAGTTTAAAAATATCTTCACTTATCGTAGAATTTCTATGCCCTGTCAGTGTGTCGTTGTTATAGTTAAGGTCTCTATGACCTGACTCAGTATGTTCTTGTTATGGGTGCTGATTAATGTGGGTAACAAGAACCCAGGCCCTGACTTGTATTAATGAAGACTCAAGTCTTAAGTTATCCATTAACTAGGGTCTTAATCCCTTTCAGAACTGGGGCCCGTAAGTTATAGCCCCTCTTGGAGCTCAGATCTAAATTAGAGCTTGGGTCTTAGATTTTTCTGTTAACCCCTTTTTTTGCCTCCTATATCACAGAGACACAGAGACAGAGACAGGGAGAGCCAGAGAGCTAGAGAGACAGAGAGAACCAGAGGAAAGGGGCAGAGGAGGAGGAGGGGGAGAAGATACAGAGAGACAGAGAGACAGAGACAGAGATAGAGAGACAGAGAGATAGAGAGATAGAGACGGAGAGCTAGAGAGCTAGAGAAAGACACAGAGAGACAAAGAGAGAGACACAGAGAGAAAGAGAGAGAGACAGAGAGAAATGAGACAAATAGAGGAGAGATAATAGAGCATTTATTAATCACTTATGTTCCAGGTACCTAGGTGGCACCATATTGCACAGAGTTCTGGGTCTGGAGTCATGAAGACTCATCTGAGTTCAAATGCAGCCTCAGACACTTACTAGCTGTGTGACCCTGGGCAAGTCACTTAACCCTGTTTGCCTCAGTTTCCTCACTTGTAAAATGATCTGGAGGAAATGACAAATAACTCCAATATCTTTGTTAAGAAAATCCCAACCTGGGTCACAAAGAGTCAGACACAACTGAACAGCAATATGTGCCAGTAACATGCTAAGATCTGGGCATACAAATGCAAGCAAGTAAGACATTCTCTACCCTCACTCTGCATACATTCCAGTAGAGGAAGACAACACTAGCTGAATGATGGCAGGTAAAATTCACTTGAACCAACTGAGCCTAAAATTTCTCATCTGCAAAATGGAGAAAACCAAATTTGCACTGCTTGTCTCTCAGGGGTATTGATTGGGAGAAAAGCATTTTGCAAACTTTAAGACATACCGCATAAACCTGAGTTAGTATTAACAAAGACGGTGTGGTGTTTGCATTGTTATTATAATTGCTATTTTTATTCTCACAGTCAACAACTTCAGGTGGATGTTGTGAAATGAGCTAGGCCCTTAAAGTTCCACCTGCCAAAGACTCTCCAAACCAAAGAAGAGGAAAAAAAAACAAAAAACAAAAAACAAAACCAACAACACTCCAAAGCACACAATTAAAGCTTTAAAACACAGCAGGAAACAGTGTGCAAAGATCAAAGTCAGCTTCCAGCCACATGTGGAAGGTAAGCTTTTCAAAGGCATTATGAACTTCTCTGGTGAAGGCCCCCTCTGAAGTTGGGGGAGGGAAAAGGGAAGGGGAAGAGAGAGAGGGCACTCAGGACAGATTCATTGAGCCTGTTATGAAGAAATGCCAACTACAAAGAATTCCCTTAAAACGAATCCAAGTTACAATGAATTAAATTATTTATCAAGGAGCATTTGTAGATACATAATAAGGTCGAGCACACACCAATAACCTGGACGAGTGCCCATCACCCAGTCTCCCATTGGGAGCACAAATTAGATGTGGCCTCCTGATCTACCTACCTGCTACTGCCTCTCTTACCATATTAGATGTGGCCTCCTAAAGTTCCTAATATCCCTTTGTAGGATTATCAACAAATATCTATTAAGTGCCTCCTATGTGCTAGGCATTAAGCTAATTGTTGGAGCCACAAAGACAAAAATGAAGGCCTTCCTGCCCCCGAGAAGCTTATATTCTATTGGTGTACCTATATAATGTACTTGTACCTATATAATGAGGTAAGTCCCTAAACAACCTGATGTTGTGAAAGTTACCTAAACAAGCTAATGACAGAGTATGAAGGAGTTTCACAAACAACCTTATAGCATGATAAAGCACTGGCCATTGGTCAGAGGTAACTGATGGGACATCCAGGAAGCTTCTAGTACTTGGCTAACTGAGGAGAAATTGTGACTTTGGTATTATTTTAAAAAACTGGTCTCATTCTACAATCAACTTAATATTGAGCTCCTCTGTGGAGCATCCTTCCCTTTGGGAAAGACCAAGTAACAAGTGATCTTATCCTCTCCCTCACAACCCAATTCTAAAATACCATTATTGTCCATGATGCCCCTTCACAAACTAAATGGTCTAGTCAAACTGCATGTCTTATTGTTTGCTCCTTTTTGGGGGGGTGGTGAGGCAATCAGGGTTAAGTAACTTGCCCAGTGTTACACAGCTAGTAAGTGTCAAGTATCTGAGGCTGGATTTGAACTCAGGTCGTCCTGATTCTGGAGCCGGTGCTTTATCCACTGTGCCACCTAGCTGCCCCTTGTCATTTGCTCTTTACACACAACATTCTATTTCACATTTCCATGCCCATGCTGTTCTGTCTCATCTCTACCTCTTAGAATTCTCAATTTTCTTCAAAGCTCAATTTTAACAACACCCCCATTCCATATGACCTTTCAAATCCACCTACCTTCTACTGCCTCTCTTACCATATTGTATATATTTTGGTATATACTTATGTAGTGAATAGGCACACACATGTACATATGCATGCAAATACACACACACAGACCCCAATTCTCACAGAGCAGGTCCTTCTAGAAGATAGCTAACTCAGATTCAAGTTAACCAGGAATTGCACTTTTCAAATTATAGTTTATGAGCCCCTACTGATGCATTTATCTTCAATAGTCAGATGACAGATTTAGCTTGAATCAAAGATATTGAGTAGCTGGCATTTGTATGGTGCATAAGGTTTGCAAAACACTTAAAAATATTAGCAGTATTATTTACTGAAATTGTATGATAAAAAATGTAGCAATAATATGATTTCTCCGAAAACCTTAGGCTCACTCTTCCCCAAATGTACCCAGGATCAGTGGGGAGAGTAGACACACATGGAGGTCATAAGAAGGTCGTTTTTTGTAGGACAGGGCAGGTAGGTGGCACAGTGGATAGACTAACAGGCCTGGAGTCAGGAAGACTCATTTTCATGAGTTCTAATCCAGCCAGCCTCAGATATTTACTGTGTGACCTTGGGCAAGTGACTCAACCCTGTTTGCCTCAGTTTCCTCATCTGTAAAATGAGCTGGAGAAGGAAATTGCAAACCACTCCAGTATCTTTGCCAAGAAAACCCCAAATGGGGTCATGAAGAGTCAAACACAACTGAACAACAACTATACCTCTGTGGGGGATATGTATGGCCAATGGAGGTCTGAGGAGGAGCGACTCACACCTCTCATACTGTAGCTATCAGGGCCTCTGTTATCTTTGGGATGCTCTTATGTCTTGGTCTCATAGTTTCTGTTGGAGGCTCCTCCATAGATGCTGTTGTCAACTTCTCCAGCATAGACCCTATCACCTTCTGCTTCTGGCTCAGCTAGAACCATCAATGGTATTTTATTCTAAATAAGTTCCTGAGAAGGAACCATGTAGATTGTCTTCTTCTTTTTCCAAGGAACAGAATGCATAAGAGAATATTTTCTAGAAAAGTAAATGCCTTCAGCTCACAAATTCAGGAATTCTTGAACTGGAAGTTACCTATGAGGCAATTTTCTCTTGTCTAGTGGCAACTCCTAGTCCTATGCAACTAGTATTGTGTTTCCTTGAGATTTAAATGCCTTTTCAGCTCACTGGAATATTTTTCTCTCACCAGGTAGCTTTGGATTTGGGGTCTCAGATTCTTGAGAATTTTTGTTTTGTGATTTCTTTCTGGAGATGATAAGTGGATTCTTTCTATTTTTATTCTTCTCTCTAAGAGTTCTGGACAATTTTCATTAAAATTTCCTGAAATATAGGATACAGACTTTTTCTGATTATAATTTTCAGAGTCCAATAATTCTTAGATTTTTCTCTCCTTTACCTGTTTTCAGGACAGTTCTTTTTGATATATTTCTTCAATTTTCTTCCTTTTGATAGAGGGAGATATTTGTTTTAATATATTTTTGTTATATTGTTAAGTCTTTGTTTTCTCTCTGGCTTATTCTAATTTTTCGGACATTCAGTTTGTGTTTAAGGTTTTCCATAGTCTGTTCTAAGGTGTCACTTTTCTTTGGCATTTTGTATCACTAGTTTCATTTCTTCTAGGTACTCCTGCAGTCCTTGTGAGCAAGACATTTTTTCCTCTGAAGCTTTATCTAGATTTGTTGTAGGATCACTATTTTCTTGGGGTTTACCTCTCAAGACAAAGTATTTCCTTATGGTAGTCAGTTTTCCTTGGTGTGTTCATTGGAGAAAAAGATGGGGAGGGACAGGAGCCTGGCTAGAGATTAAATTCTTCACTAGAGCATTTGTCTTACTTACCAAATAATTTTAAATGGTGGGTACCCTACACTTAGGTCATACTCCACCACTGAATTGACAGAGGTTTTAAGTATAGTGGCCCAGCCTAAGTTTCTCCTTTAAAAATCCCTGGGAACGGGGGCAGGTAGGTGACACAGTGGATAAAGCACTGGCCCTGGATTCGGGAGGACCTGAGTTCAAATCCAGCCTCAGATACTTGACACTTATTAGCTGTGTGACCCTGGGCAAGTCACTTAACCCTCATTGCCCCACAAAAATTTAAAAAGAATTTTAAAAAATTAACTCTAGTAACTATGCCTGGAGGCTCCCTCTTGTCACCAGGCTCCAGGATCTCTCCCTGCTCAAAGTCCCATCTTTCCCTCAAATACTGGACTTGCATACCTTAGTAACTACTCTTACTGGATCTTGCATAAGGCCTGTCTCCTGAAGTTTGTCCCAGGCACTGATGCCCCTCTAAAATTCACACGGAATACCTTGAAACTTCTTTCTCTCTTAGACTAGCACTAAGTTGGGGATGCTTTGGGGCTGGGCAGTCCTCAGGCCCTGTTTCCAGGAGTGCTAAGTTGAACCCATCAGCCTCAGGCAGCTAGCCCACAAATCTTAAAATCTTTGCTTGGGCAATCTGTGACATTCCTAGAACATTTTAAAGGTACTCTTCTTCAGCCTGGGGAAAAGTGGGACTGATTGGGCCAAGGTGTGGCAGAGTTTAGGTACAGAGTGATGAGACCTTGCAAGGCTCCAGGAGCAGCTTTCTGCTTTGCTCTTTGCTCTTGACTGTCCACCAGTCCTGGTGGCTTGTCAATCCTAGAATCTCTGTGGGACTCCATAGGCTCCTCTGTAAGTTTCGGGCTTGGGTTAGGGAGTCTAGAAGTGATCCCCTTCATGGCCAAGTAGAAAGGAACATCTCTAAGCCCCATTGGAATTCTGGAATGGACATCTGGGATCCTCTGTATGTGAACAAGAAGCCATCTTGGCGCAGAATGACAGTCAAAGGAGTTTGACTATCTAATTTATATTTAACTAGGAAACCCTTATTCTGCCAAATCGTGTCTAAATTTCAGTGCAAATTATTGCCCTTCTTATATAATAAAGACAAATTCTGAAAGTGTCACTGATAGAGCTGGCTGAGAAATGCACTGAATAGGGTGAATACCTTTCTAATCAATGATAGGGAAGACAGTTAGAATGGGGTAGACTCTATGGAAAGGTTACTTGTCGATGGGGAACAATGTGTTCTCTTCTTAAATGTCATTGGGGCAGCTATTCTAAGTAGCAAAGGAGGCCATCCCCATACAAGCATGTGGCTGGGAAAGGCACTCATTTATAGGACAGAAGGATCATTTTGGATCACTGGCCTAAGGTAGATGTCAGAAAAAAAAAAGACATGAAAAGTCAGATGTGACTGAAAAATGACTGAATGACAGCAAATGTGACAAGCACTGTGCTAGGGGCTAAGGCTACAAAGACAAAAGCCCTGGCCCCCCAAAAGTCTCCAGTCTAATAGATGAGGCAGTTCAGGAAGGGAGGCTGCTAGCTGGTGGGAGCATCAGAAAACACTTCACATAGAATGGTGGCACTCGAGTAAAGTCTTGAATGAAACGAGGGAGTGCTAAATGAGAAGAGAAGAGGGAGCACCTACCATGAAGACCTGGCTTTGTTTTGTAATGTATGATGCCTCCTCACGCCCACTATGTACCCTCTCTTCATTGCCCTCTGGCTGGTACTCATTTTTACTTCTTCTAACACGGTAGTTTTGATGACTCACAGCCATATATTAATATATAATGATAAATTATAATAGTGTACTGAAGACAAAAAGAATATCATGGATTTCATTAGTAGGCTGGAGAATGATCTAAGAGCATCCTGGAAGGCATTCTGGTAGAGGTGCCTTTGAAAGCCAGTGGACTACAATAGAAAGAATTCTGGACTTGGAATCAGCAATTCTGGGTTTGAGGGCTGACTGCATCACACCAACAGTGTGACTTTGAACAAATCATTTCACCTGAATGACCCTCATTTTCTTATTCTGTAACATAGAAGTTTGGAACTAGATAACCTCCAAAGTCTTATATTCCAGATCTACTGTTCTGTGAGTCTTGAGATGTGACCTGAAAGTGAGGAAGGATGCAATATAATAAATCAGAGAAATTGCTTTATGTGCGTGGACCAAGTGAGCCAACTGAGAGAAAGAGAGAGAGAGAGAAAGAGACAGAGAGAGATAGTGAGAGACAGCGAGAGACAGACAGACAAGAGACACAGAGAGACACAGAGAGAAAGCTCCTTGAGGGAAGGGACTATTTAATTTCTTTCCCTCTTTGGATTTCCAGTGTCTATCACATAATTGATGCTTAATAAATGCTTGAACTGAATTGAATTGAATTGTTGAACAGGATTGGTTCTTTTCTGCAAAGGGATGGATCCCATTACTTCTGGGGGTCCCTCCTAGCTTTATTATTATATTAACATCAATAGCCACTCTCTTTACAGTATCAGTAAAGTATAGATCACTCTTTGACCTAAGAACAAACAGTAATCCCTGCTTCCTGCTGCCTCAACTACTCTGAACGTGTCCCTTCCTTTGTTCTCCTATATGTCTTGTCTTCTTTTCATATTTTGAACTCACAAGGCCAAAACCATGCAGGAGACATTCTTGGTATTCAACCAGACCTAAACAAGGATGACAACTTCAAAATGAGAAAAAATTAATCTCTGAATATGAATTCTCTGCTTTCTCAAGCGTGGCCCCTTTACTGAGCAAGCCATCATGGCAATCAGATAGGCTATGCACCGTGACAATAATATAACATTCTTTTAGTCTTTTCAAGATATTTAATAATAATGTGAAGTGTGAATCTCAAAGGGCATGTGAAGTAATGGAAGTGTCCCATTCACATAATGCCACAATCATGCTACCAACACCCTTCCGTGCCAACAAGTCTTTGTGTCGAAGGTTTTTTTAGTGTCAAGAAAGAAACACCAGCTTGTCAACATGGAACATTGTGAGAGGCAAAAGAAGTCCCCTGCATGCAGGTGCCTATTCCTATCATATTCTGTACAAACACAAACACATTCTTTCTTTTCCTTTCCTTGATTCTTCAAACACTAGCCAAGGATTTGGAGCTAGAAATAGAAACAATGGAAACAGCCAAAGTTCAAGAAATACCTGTGACCCACTAGCTATTTTTAGTGGGGAAGTTGTTCCCTGAGCCCTGAGTATTTGAGATGTGACATTTCCCTGAGGCTCTGGGTGAATGAGGTAGAGTGTGTAACCATACATCTTCTTAGCTTTACTTCAAAAAGTGACCATGGTTGCTAATTATCCAGAGAAAGTATGACATAAGGAAAATAATAAGAATTATAATGCCTAAAACATATATATATATACATATATATATATATATATATAGAGAGAGAGAGAGAGAGAGAGAGAGAGAGAGCACACTTTAAGGTTTTTTAAAGTTTATTTTGTTTGTAATTTATGGAATAAGACAAGCATTTCTGTAACATGATATAATTAAAAAAGATGAAACTGCAAATCTATTGTATACAACTTGCTATCGCTTTTAAATATATAGAAATATCTTTTTTTCCTTTTCCCCTCCACTACCCTAGAGATGGCTACCACTAGACACAAATATGTATATATGTAAAATCATTCTAAATATACTTCTATTTATCATTTCTTTCTCTGGAGGCAGACAACATCTTCCTTCATATGGTCTTTATAGTTAATTTGGGTATTTATAATAGTCAAAATGACTTATTCACTCAAAGTTTTTCTTACAACAATATTGCTGTTACTATATACAATATTCCCTTGTTTCTGCTTATTCTTCATTATTTCATTTCACTTTAAAGTTTTTGAAGCATTTCACATATTACTTCATTTGATCTTCACAAAAACCTGGTAAACTAGATATTATTATTATTATCCCTATTTTCAAATGAGGAAACTGAGGCTGAAAGAGGTTGCATGACTTGTCCGGGGCCATGCAACTAATAAGTGTTTGAGGCAGGAGTCATATTCCAATCTTCCTATCTCCAAATCCAGGATGCTATCTCCTATGCCAAGTAGCTGCCATAAAAATTCTAGAGGATAAAGCTGGAAAGAAGTTCTAGGAGCATCCTTAGCCACTTGGTAGATCTGTGCCCATTGGTAAATCATTTAACCTCTGTGGAGTTTTTTTTGCCCTATCTATAAAAAATAGGAGAATACATTATATGAAGGAGGGATGGTTTGAACGACATCTTTAAGCCACTTCCAGCTTTAAAATATATGATTCTATAACTAATGGAATATCAAAGAGGACAGTTTTGAGTAACTACTGATTATTTAGAGCAGTTTAGCTGTAAGTATATCTGGGGTAAGATTGGGTTCAATATCTATATGGTGAAATCACTTTATATATCTCTTTTAAAATCTTGTGTTCTGTTTAAATGTGCTTTTAAAAGTTAAGTTCAGGTATAAATTGGTTTGGTAAAGCAGATGTTGCAGAAGCAATCTGTATCAAAGAGCAGTTTAGTACCTAATCCTGTGAGTGTGATAGTTGCTAGGGGACCATTCAGGATGTAAATTAATCAGTAAATACCTAGCAGTTAGATATCAGAAAGGAAGGGGGAAGCTTGGAACAAGTTAGTTAGGTGGAGTGAAGGGAAAATTACTCTTTTCTGAGTGGAAAAAAAAGAAGAAAGAAAATTGTGATGTTTCCATGAGGACCAGAAGCATCGTGCTTCTAGCTTTAAAAAAATCTTCTTGCTTAACCATGGGGGAAGATCAAGAGACTGAGAGCAAGGAAATTGGCAGGGCAAGTGGAACCTTTTCTCTGATAAATGATAAGCAGAGAGTTTGAGGTCTTACACCAAAGAGAATAGCAAAGGTTGGTGGAAAGCTGTCCATAAGGGTTTTTTACAAGTTATGCGACAATATGATTTATTGCTTCAGAATGAGTTAGAAATGCACACCCCACTCAAACCTGAGCAGGCAACCGAAGTTCACAAAGTGATTCGATGATATTAGTGACATAGATGATATTAGGGTGCAAGGCACTAAATTGTACCTAGAACACTGCATTTCTTTAAATCTTGCTCTAAATAGTGTCTCATGTAAATATTTATGCTAACACTCTTTAATAAAGGCACACTGGTGATGTTTTCTTAAGCATAAGATCTGGTCAGTAACTTGTCATTCATTGTTTTCCAGGGCATAAAGACGACTCCTCCAGAATCTCTGACTGGTACTTGTCCTCAGTCTGGAATCTTTTTGCAGACCATTGCACTGAAGGTAATCTCTTACCCTTTTTGCTTTGTTCCTCACATGTTTCGCATTTCATTGGACACTTAGGTACATATGCATGAAAAATATCAAGAACTTCCTATATTTTTAATTTAAAAGCATACTTGAGCTGAAAAGCATTCAGTTTTTTTTTTCTCTTGGTTAACAAATCTTGCTAAACCAGACTTTTAAATTTTGAGGTCATAACCACCATTCTATTATCCATGTGGTGGCAGTTTGCCCTAATTTCAGACCTACTAGGAATTTAATTCCACAAATATTTATTAAGTATCTATTTGTGTACAGAAAACTATAGTAGGTACTAGATAAAATATGTAGTTAGATCTCATGGAGCTTACACTCTATTAGGAATGTATGGCACATGCACAAATAATTATAACACCAAATAATGTAAGTGTAAAAGGAAGTTACAAGAGAAATATTCAGGAAAGTTCAAAGGAGGGAAGGCATTGCCAATTGGGTTGCCACTTTCATTACCCATGGAAGGTTTCCTGGAAGAGATGATATTTGGGTTGGAGTTTAAAATATAGGTAGGAATTCAACAGGGACGCAGGGTGGAAGGCTGGAAAAGGGGCAGGGAATTACAAATATAGAAAATAACATCTACACAGGTACAAAGGCAGGAAAGTGGGCATAAGTACTGACAACAAGAAGTAGCCTAATTTGGCTTCAGACTAGGCGATACGGAGGGGAGTTAGAGCAGAAAATTAGGATGTTGCCAGACTGCAAAGGACCTTAGATGCCAATCAAATCCCTCAGGAATTTAAAAATACTCATGTTGGCAAACCCTCTAATATTCTGCCAATGCAAATTCTTTAACCTTCCCCATATGGAATGACTCTTTTTGGTTCCTTTAAGCCATCAACATGATCATCCCTTATATCTCCTAACTTTCAAAAGTGTTGGATCATAGAATTTGAAGTGGAAAGTACCTGAGAGGTTGATACCATAGTCCAAGTGACCCCCCTTCCCCTTTTTATTTTAAAGATGAAGAAACTGAGGTTCACAGAGGTTCAGTAATTTGCCCAAAATCACATAGATCATAGGTGGCAAAACCAAGTTTGGAACCCAGGTTGCTTAACTCCAAATCCAGCACTCTTCACACTATACCATGTTTCCTAGAAACACCAATTTCCAACCACAATCTCTGATTATTCTATCTCTCTTCCTTTCTGAGAATACTAAACTTGTTCTTCATCCTCATTGCTCCCATTTCTGGAATAATCCTTTCTCACTTCTGTCATCTGGCTTTTCTGGATTCTTTTAATAATCAAGTCAAATCAGGGATGCCCATCAATTGGGGAATGGCTGGATAAATTGTGATATGTAATTATGATGGAACACTATTGTGCTCTAAGAAATGATGAGCAGGATGCTCTCAGAAAAACCTGGAAAGATTTACATGAGCTGAGGCAAAATGAAATGTATTGTGTACAAAGTAACAACAGTATTGTAAGATGTTCAGCTGTAAATGACTTGGCTATTCTCAGCAATATAATGATCCAAAACCAACTCTGAAGGACTTATGATGAAAAATGTGATCCATCTTCAGAGAAAGAACTGATGGTGACTGAATACAGATTGAAGCATAATTTTTTAGTTTATTTTTCTTGAGGTTTCTATGTCTGTTTTCTTTTACAACCTGACTAATATGGAAATGGTTTGCATGACTACACATTTATAACTTATATTGAATTGCTTGCCTACTTAAAGGGGGGATGGGGAGGGAAGAAGGAAGAGAATTTAGAACACAGAGATTTAAAATGGATGTTAATTTTTTTTTACATGTAATTGGGGAAAAAATAAAATTCTAAAAAAAAGAAAAATCAAGTCAAATCGCCTTCTGCAAGATGATTTCTTGTCTCCTCCTTCTAGCCTTACCCTTACCCTAGTGCCTCCCCTCTGTGTTTATCCCTAGTGTAAACTGTATATTCTTTTTATGTACAGTTATTTTCATTTCATCTCCCCCATCAGAGAGCTCTCTGAGGATGTTGTTGTTGCTCAGTCATTTTTCAGTTAGATCTGAATCTTCATGATCCCATTTGGGATTCTCTTGGCAAAGATGCTGGAGGGATTTGCCATTTCCTTTTCTGACTCATTTTACAGATGCACAAACTGAAGCCGACAAGGTTAAGTGACTTGCCCAGGGTCTCACAACTAGTTAAGTGTCTGAGGCCACATTTGAACTCAGGAAGATGAGTCTTCCTGACTTCATGACCAGTATTCTATCCATTGTACCACCTTCATTGAAGATAGGAATCATGTTTTTGCCTTTCTTTGTATCCCTTAGCACAGTTCATGGCACATAGTAAGTGTCAAATAAATGCTTATTGATTGACTGACTCTTTGTAATAGTTAGTCCCTTGATCCCTCCTGGCTACACTTGTTTCCATAACTATCCTTGATTCCAGTGGTCTCTCACTTTAATGATTCACTAGCCAAAACCATAGAAGTCCTCACCACCCTGACCTTCCATTATTCCCAGCCTACTAATCCACAATACTGAATAACTCCTACCATCTTTTTCTCTTTTCCTGCGCCCAGACTACCGAACATAATTAGAAAAAAATTAGTAAGATGTCACTGAATATGCATTTATAGTATATAACTTCAGTTGGGCCCTTGCTACTATTAGAGATTCTTTTATTCTTTCCTTTTTTATTCCCTTTCTTAGCCCCAAAATGTGATTCTTCTGAACATTTTTCTTCTCCAATAAGATCCCTAGCCATTACCCTATATTTTATATTGATAGCAGATGACAGCCTCCTATTTCACTAAAAATAAAATCAAGTCCACCTAATGGAAACTCACTAAATTCACCTCTTCTGCTCCTCAAAAATTCCCAGCACCATCTAGTTTTTGTTCTCTCTCTTCAGTCTCAGAAATAGAGGGAACACCATTCCTTACTAAGACAAATCCCTTTAAGGATGCCCTTGATCCCATCACCTGCTCCAACAATCACCTCCTCTTTCTCATGTATTTTCAAACTCTCCCATCTGTCTACCAACAACCATATTCAATTCTCCCAAATCCTAAAGAAAATAAAATTTAAAGGTGAAGTAGCTATTAAAATGGTCAAGGACAAGAGCCTATCCTGGGCTGATGATGGTGGGAAGATAGAGAGAAAGAAGCAGGTGTGAGACATAATTATTTGAGCAGTGAAATAGATAAGATGCAGTAACTTGATTTGCTACAAAAGACATGGGAGAGAAAGAGTCAAATATAAGATAAACAAATAAGGAAATACATGAATAAATAAATGATCAGTGGGAGGCTGATCTTGCAAACCCAAATGTATACAATGACAGCAAACATCCCACCCTGAAGGGCCCAGTCAGCTTTCCTCTTTTCCATAGCTTAGGAGTTTACTCTTAACCAGAACCAGCTGTCTTGCAACTGCATACCATTGGTCTTGAGGGACAACCGGGAAAGACTCTGTGTGTGTGTGTGTGTGTGTGTGTGTGTGTGTGTGTGTGTGTGTGTGTGTGTGTGTGAAAATGCAAACTCAGTTAAGAGAAACAGTTCAAAATGTAAATACTGTTATAAATACGTCTTCATCATCCGTCTACGATCATCTTTCCATTACTGCTGACCACATTTGACTCTGACCTAGCCAAAAGGATAGTGACAGAAATCAGGGGTTTGAAAAAAGGCAGAATAAAGAGATATTCATTTTCCTAGGATCCTGCCTCCAGGATTTAAAGGCTAAAAAAGAAAGGGAAGAGTACTGGAGTAAGTTATAAGAGAGGACAGCTAGGTGGCACCTTAGCAGATAGAACTCCACGTCTGAAATCAGGAAGACTCCTCTTCCTGAGTTCAAATCTGGCCTCATACAATTACTAGCTTTGTGACGCTAGACAAGTCATTTCACCCTGTCTGCCTCAGTTTCCTCAACTGTAAAATAAGCTGGCAAAGGAAATTACAAACCACTCCAACATCTTTGCCAAGAAAACCCCAAATGGAATCACAGAGTCAGCCCTGACTGAAACAACTGAATGAACAACAAGAAGTTATAAGAGCCAGACTCTAGCCCCAGTTCTATGGCCCTTACTAACCACAAGGGAAACAACATGTCACCACCATGCCCACCCTCTGCAA
Source organism: Dromiciops gliroides (assembly GCF_019393635.1). Taxonomy (NCBI): domain Eukaryota; kingdom Metazoa; phylum Chordata; class Mammalia; order Microbiotheria; family Microbiotheriidae; genus Dromiciops; species Dromiciops gliroides. Next base: position 342,558,901 of record NC_057863.1, on the reverse strand, counting down.
ATTAGGCTAGGTTGGTTTTTTTTCCTTAAAAGGTATTAAAACCATTCTCATATCCTGATTGGCTCTGCAGACTAAGAGCTGCAGACTAATCACCTAAATTCAAAACAAAACAATCTGAAGAGCTCCAGTTGCTTTCTGATGCTTGGTTGTTGGACCACCGTGGGCCACTCCAAGGCAGGGAGTTTTGCTTAGCTGAATCACCTCAGGTTGTCTTTGGTCTGCCCTATTTCTGACTATGGCTAAGTAAATCTACTTCCATGAACTGTTGAATGACCTATGAGTGTTCATTCTGTTGAACATTCTGTTGAACTGTATATCTTTACCAGTCTGCTGGACATTTCTACTTGGCTGTCCTGCCCTGATTTCAAAATCAACATGGTAAGGAGCAGCTAGGTGGCGCAGTGGATACAGCACTGGCCCTGGAGTCAGGAGGACCTGAGTTCAAATCCAGCCTCAGACACTTAACACTTACTGGCTGTGTGACTCTGGGCAAGTCACTTAACCCCAATTGCCTCACACACACACACAAAATCAACATGGTAAAATCTAGGTCAGGCTTAAGGAAGGACCACTTGTAAAATAATCATTCAATATTTCTGAACCTCAGCTTCTTCATCTGTATGAAGATAATAATTCCTGTCCGGCCTACCTGACGCACCATAATAAGCACTTAATAAAAAAATTGTCTACTGACTGACCTCATGGTGCTGTTTTGAGGACGGAAGGAAACAGTGTAGGTAAAGTGATCTGGCGAACAGTTGAGTGGGCTTTATAATAGTAAAATATTAATAGAAGAGCCACTAGCTTTTCCTACCTCCTTCCCCTTCCCCTGCTTCATGTGCTTTCTGCATTTTACCATTGACCAACCACTACCTAATGGCACTAAATCAGGATTTTCCCAACTAGCTTAGAAGAGATTGTTCCACCCTGCCACTCTGGATGCTGAGTACAATCAAATCTCAGTTACCCTTAGTAACAGCGTAGATAAAATCCTGCTGGGATTACAACCACAGGCAACAAGGCACAGATAATTTCAAAACCTCATTTTAAGCCAATCACTTCAACCTCCTTTCCCATCAAACCTTGTAGCTGGGAGGAAGACAAAAGGTCCTTTGGCCGGCATTGAATCTCTGTCACTCCTGCTCTTCACCCAGTTTTAGGATGTGAAAAAAATGGGGAAAAGCAGAGGAGGAGGCTAGCAGCAGGGAACCTGGGCAATCCACAGGCTGGATATTTGGTGCCTGAATCTTCGAGAGTTGCCCATATTGAGTCCCATTGCTGCAATCTAGTAAAATGACCCCTAAACACTCCATAATGATGCTTCTGCTCCAACTGCTTTACTGAAACTGTCCCCTCCAGTGTCCCAAATAGTCTTTTCTTTGTCCCACACATTGACCTTCTCTGCCACACTAAATGTTCCTGGCCGTTATGTCTTCTCCCTTGAACTCTACACTATGGCACCACGCTGGTACTTCTCTACTTCTCTGGTCATACTTCTGTCACTCTGATTGACTCTTCTTTATCCTCCCATCCCCTAAATATGGACATTCATCAAGGTTCAATCCTGACCCTTCTGTTCTTTACTTTCTCCTTCAGAAAAAGGTCCCTTCCAGCTCAAAACTCCATTATTCACAATCGCATCACCCCCATGTTTCAATTACTAGTAGGACATAATTGACTCTGACCTTTCTGCTGAGCTCCAGTGGTGTATCTTTACCTGCCTGCTGGACATTTCCACTTGGCTGTCCTGCCCTCATTTCAAAATCAACATGGTAAAATCTAAACTAATCAGCATCCTCTTCACCCAAACCAGCTCCCCTCACGATTTCACTATTTCTATTAACAGCATCCCCATTCTTCCAATCAGTTGGGGTCAATACCTCAGAGTATTTCACTCCTTCTCTCTAACCCTCTAAATCTATTCAGTCAGCAAAGTCTATCTTCCTTTGTCTACTCCCTTCAATCTATCTCTACTTTTCTGAGGCATCTAGGTGAATAGAGCACTAGCCCTTCAGTCAAGAGGACCTGAATTCAAATCTCACCTCAGACACTTACTAGCTGGGTGACCCTGGGCAAGTCACTTAACCCCAATTGCCTTAAGTATCTGGGAGCATCTCCAGTCTTCCTGATATGTATCTTGCCATTGGACCCAGATGGCTCTGGAGGAGAGAGTGAGATTGGTGACCTTGCACAGCCCTCTCTCACTTAAATCCAAACTGACTGCAAGTCATGACATCACCCCAATGTCATGGTCCTCTCCGAGAATGAAGGACAAACAACAACAATCTCTACTGCTAATGCTTATACCATAGTCCAGGGTCTCATAATCTTATATGTGGATTACAACAGTAGCTACCAAACTTTCCCCACCTTTTGTCCAATTTCTTTTCCTCTCCAACTCATTCTCCTTATCATTGCTAGAATCACCACAGCATTCATCATTTCACTGCTCTGCTCAAGTACCTTCAACAACATCCTATTGCCTAGAAAATTACTTCTAAACTTTCTATTTTGGTATGAGGGGTAGTCCATACCCCCTCCTCAATAATTTCATAAGGCATAGACTTCTGAACGGAATATATAGATCAGAGATGTGATCCAGGTGTGAACAAGGCCTAGCCATATCCATTGAATCAGTCAGAGGCATTTTATTGAACTCAAAGGAGTAGGATATTTCCCAACTGTTGAGGGAGATGAGATAACACTACACAGGAGGTGTGTTGAGATGGGTTGAGGATACTCAGTCACACCCTATAGATTTTAGATAAAATAGCAAGCTAGCTCAGAACCATGTCTAGATAGCACAGAGGAGAAAGCAGTTCTAGCCCAAGCCCTTAAGAGGGAATCTCTTTTTTTTAAAAAAAGATAAAAAATTCAAATCTGGCCTCAGACACTTGACACTAACTAAACTCATTGCCCTGCAAAAAAAATAAATAAATACATAAATTTTTAAAAATTTTAAAAAGAGAGAATCTCTTGAGAGATGAGGAGAAGAACCTCCATCTCCTTTCTTCCTTCCCCTTGATGGGAGAAGAACCTTGTGAATTTCAAAGCTTGGCTCATACCTACCATCCAACCAACAAACATTTTTAGGCATCTACAATATACAGAACACTGTGTGAGGAACTGTGGAAAATATGAAGTTTAGGAGCTCATGGCATAGGAGAAGTGATGAGACGAGATGCAAATAGCTTCAAAATATATTACATTATAGGTTAATTATAAAGTTACAAAATGAAGTGCTCCTTCCACGTTGAGGAAGGGCCCAGATGAGCTATCCACCATTATCCTGATTCAGCCACTATGCCCTGCTTGGATACCTCCTACCCCATCCCCTTCTCAGCTCCCCTTTTATGTCTCTTCTCCCATTAGATTCTAAACTCCTTGAGGCCAGAAAATGCCTCTTTGTATTTCTTTCCCCAGAACTTCACCCAGTGCCTGGCATATAGGAAGCACTTCATAACAAGGTTAAATGACTTGCCCAGGGTCCTATAATATACAACTAGTAACTGCCTGAGACCAGATTTGAACTCATGAAGATGAGTCTTCCTGACTCTAGGCCCAGGGTTCTACCCATTGCATCACTTAGCTGCCCCCTGAGATAGGAAAACCTGTGTCCAGATCCCAGCTAAGACACATACTGGGGATATGACCCTGGATGAGTCATTTAAGTTCTCAATATTGGCGGCAGTTCTCTAAGACAACAAATTACAGAGAAGTTTTCAACCTGTATTTGTGGAGAGTTTCCTCACTTGGGAGTTCTCTATACCAAAAAGAGCCTCTAGCCCTTTAAACCTTGCAGGGCACTTTGCATAACATTATCTTCATTTAGCCCCACAATAGCCCTTCTAGGAAGATATCCAGTATTAATATCCCCATTTTATAGCTAAGGAAACTGAGACTCAGAACGGTTATGTTACTTCCCCGTGATGACACAATTAATAAGTATAATAATAAGATGGGATTTAAACCTAGATCTCTCTAGGATTTAGGTCAAGTATTTTATGGAGAGGGAGAGAAAGAGAGAAAAAAAAAGATATATAGAGAGAGACAGAGACAGAGACACAGTCAGAGATGTATATGTATGTGTATATATACATGCATGTATAGGTATGTGTATATAAACGCACATGCATGTTGTATGGATATTACATGCATGCATATAAATATCTATTATATAATGCATTCATGTATAATATATGCAGATATTAAATATACATGTATTTGTCTATATGCCTATACTTGCACACATATACCTTGGAATGAAGGTATATGTGTTCATATACACATATGCACATGTGGTGTATACATATTCACTTGTGTACATATACCACACCTATGCAACACATGCACATATACAGCAATATACATATTTTCTTATCTACATATGTGTACAAATGCACATGGACAAAATTAATACAAGGTGATGGGAGAGGGGTATGACAGGTGGGAGGTGGGGATGAGAAGAGAGCTCAGGAAAGGCCATGTATAGGAGACGGCAAGGCTTAGATAGATGGAGAATTAGCTCAAAAACCCCCAGCTGTTGTGTAACAGAGCTGGGCCTCAAACCCAGGGCTCCTAGTGCAGGCAGGACTCTCCCTGGAAGGCTGCCTGACAGAGTGGAAAGTGCTGAATTTGGATGAACTGGGTTCAAATCCCAGTTTTTCTGTGTATGCCTATGACTCTGGGCAAGTCACAGCTTCCCTTCTGTAAAAGGGAAGGCATTTGACTAAGATGGGCTCTCAAAGTCTTCTCCAGCTCTGTCTGTGATCCTATGGGCCCTCCACCATGTCCCTCCCCAACCCTCATAGTAGATAAGAGGAAAGACAAGGGAAGTCGGTGTTGGTTTGTTTTTTTCTTCTCCAATGTCCAGTCCAAGACTATATCTCATGAGGAGGTAACAGCCACAGACAGGGAGGGTCTACAGCACAGAAGCAGCAGCAGCAGCAGCAGCAGCAGCAGCAGCAGCAGGAGGGGGTTTGAAACAAGCTTTAGGGAAGTCTAGCCAGGCCAGAAACAAACAAACCCAAAAGCAGCACCCTTGGCAGCTGTGGGAAGGCTGAGGAGTTCAAAGAGTCTGCCTTGATGTGCTAGTAAAATGCTAAGAGGAAAGCAAGAGCACAATTAACCAAGGCCTGGCTGCCGCTCACAGAGAAGTCCCTTGATGAAGGGACTTGCAGTGCTTCCACATTCCTCTCATTTCTTCCCATGTCCAAAGTCACTTCCCTTGGGGGGAGGTCTCTTCCAGGGAAGTCAGGAAGCTGTTGGGTTTCTCTCTCCTACTCTACGTCCCCTCAGATGTCCTTCCAAGCTCCCAGCTGACTTTAAATCAGAGCTGACAACGGGATCTCAAGTGGGACCAACCTGCCCAGTGGCGGTACCAGCCAGAGATAAGAGGACAATAGAGGCTGAGGGGCTGGGTGATGGAGAGGACACAAGTAATCTGACTCCTTTCAAATGCCACAAACATCAGTCAGCCCTAAGAAAAACCTCAGGGGCCCTCCCAGGGCATTATTGTGTATGGATAGACCCCCACCCCTGCCACACAGAAGACGTGTGTCCAAACCACACTGCCAGTCGTGGAAGGCAGCCAAAAAGAGCTGACAGCAGCCAAAAAGAGCTGACAGCAGCCAATAGGCTGCCTAGAGGAGCGGAAAGACCACTGGGCCCAAGTTCAGGTACCCTTAAGCTGGTCCGCAGTCAGCAGCTGAGCTCTGAGTAGGATGCTCTGATTTGAAGTCAGCTGTGAGCTTGGAAGGACATCTGAGAGGGTGTAGAACAGCAGAGAGAAACTCAACAGCTTCCTGCTTCTGATACTCACTGTGTGACCTGAAGCACTTTCCCCTGGGCTCCACTTCCCTCATCTCTAAAACAAGGGTAATGACACCTCCCCTACTGACCTGACAAGGTTGTTGTGGGGGGAAAACGCTTTGTAAATCCTAAAGCACAATGTAAATGGGAGATACTGAGGGTAGTTTTGTGTTTGGTGCAATTGTTGGGTTTGTTTGTTTCATTTCTTTTTTGGTTTGGTTTGGATCCAGACCTACGATATCATGGGTTTAGGAAATTCCCAGAGAAGATGCTCTATCCATTGATGCAGATGGCAAACTAATATACTCTTAGAGACTCATGAGGGGGCACCGAGAGGGTGAGTGAGTTGCCCAGTGTGTGTCCAAGGGTCTTGGCCCCACTTCAAATAATGCTCTAAGATTAGACATTATAGAGAAGATGCCTACCTCCATTGAGAGAGGAAATTGCTCACTGGGAGCTGACTGTGCCACCAATGAAATCACAGGCCTGGTAAACAGCAGCAGCAGCAGCAACGACAACAATAATCAATGTGTTGTGTTGTGTTGTATGAGAAATATGTAATAACAATGGATATTTATAGGGTTATTTAAAGTTGGTAAAGTATTTTACATATATCATATCAATTGATTTTTGCAACAACAGGGTGAAGTAGAAACTTCCCTAACAGTCAAACTATTTAAGTGACGTTATCCAAATCACACAGCTCTTAAATATCTATCACTACCCACTTGGATTCCCTGCCTTTCCTTGTATGGAAGTGGAAGGATAATGTATAAATAAGACAAAGAATATGCATAGAAAATGGAGAAATATAGAGAAGGTCTAGAAAGTGGGATGCGATTATATAGAAGGGCTGTATGAATGCAAACTGGGAGGTCACATGGACTTTCTTAGAATATATCTATAATAACCTATGTGTGCTCCACATTTATCAATGTTTGCTGAATGAATGAAAATTGCATAAATGAACCCAGTCCTCAAATTTAGAAACTGCTGTTCCTGCAAAATGGAGCACCAAAAGCCCAGGACTCATCCTCAGAAAAGTAGCATTTAAATATACACCAGGTGTTGTCCTTTCAGTCCCCGGTTTTCTCATCTATAAAATGGGAATAACAAACTGCCTGACTCATTGGGCTGTTGTAAGGAACAAATGAGTCAATATATGCAAAATGATCTATGAGTTATTCTTTATTATTATGCTTTTCCAGGCTGGGTGGATTATCCAAGCTCTTCTCTGCCTTTGCGTCCCTGTCGATTGCCTTTTGGCAGTTTTGCTGTCTTTTTATCACTTCCAATAAGAAATAGGGAAAGGAGGCGAGAGGAGATCAAATTCAAATCTGTCATGTTGGAAACTTATTGCCAGTAATGGTAAAGGGGGTTGGACCAGGAGGCAGGGAAGATGGTGGAAGGGACTGGGGCCTAAACTATCGGCAAGATTAAAAATGGAGAATTATTGGAAAATTTCATTTCTCGAAGCTAGCCCTGCCTCCCATGACAGTGAATAATGGGGAGCTGATGGTAATTGAAAATGGAAATAACTTTCCTCCCCAAAGTAGCAATAAAAGGTGGTCTGCCTGAGCTAGGGGTTTCTATCTGGCTGAGAGAAACAATCATATCAACTCTGGAGGAAAATGAGAAAAGAGGTATCCTCCCTTCCCATCTTTCTCTTTAAGTAGTTACAGAGATATACGCATGCAATACAGCAATATCTGATACCTCCAAACATCCAGGAAGCCAATTCATACCAAAATATTTTTCTGTCTTTAAAAATCCTACATGATCATCTTGTGCATCACCTGACTTCAGGGGGCAGCATGTATGACAGGCTCAGTACTCACTACATCAAGGTACTAATAAAGCCCTAAGAATACCAAGAAGAAAAAATAGCATAGTCTCTGCCCTGGAAAAGCTTACATTCTGCTGGGCTAAATTCCAGTTTGAAGCAAAATTCTAATTTGGATTGTTCCAGGCAGCTTGAATAGGTCCTTACAGCTGATTTCTGGTTTCAGTTCTTTGGGAAAATGAATTCCAAGGGTTATAGAAGGGTAGAAGCAAGAGGAATAAAGTGCTTGGATTATCCAACCATAAATAACTAGCCTCAAAAGCAGAATTGGGGGAACAACTGCAGACATCTCAAATGGCTTCTTTATGGTATGGGGAAGAGAGACAGGGACAGAGACCAAGAGAGAAGAGAGAGACAGAGATATAGACACAGACACAGACAGGGAGAAAGAGAGGGAGGAAGAAAGAGAAAGAAACAGAAAACAGAGAGGGAGAAGAGAGAATAAAATTAATGTTGTTTTGAAAGATTCTGAAAGACTTAAGATCAGTACAATGACCCACCATCGTCCTAAAGGACTGTTGATGATCTATGTGACCTACCTCCTGAGAGAGGTGGCGGTCACAAGATAGAGAGCGAGGCATGCATTGTTGGATCTGGCCCATGTGGGAATTTGTTTTGCTAGAATGTCTACTTGTTTCATGTGTTTTATTTTTCTTGGTGTGTGTGTGTGTGTAATAGGGAGTTAAGGGGAGAGAAGAAGAGAAAACAAATGTCTTTAATTGAAAAAATATACGTATACATACATGCACACACACATAATTCATACTTATCTATACCCGTACACATGCAAATACCCATACCCATATCCATACACATACACATATACTACGCACATACATGTTTCAAAGGCATAGAAAAAGTCAGATTTTAGGGGTCATTTCCAAGCTTGGGGCTTGGCATCATTCTGGAAGCAAGTAAACTTTTGCTAAGTGTCTCTCATATGTATGAGCATCATCGCTACCATCATACCAACAACGTACGTATGGAGCTATTTTCCCCATAACCCAAATTCAGGTCCTCCTCACCCCTCACCTGGACTATTGATTACACTGACCTTCTTCTCAGGATCTCTGCTTTTCCTCTCCCTCTGATCCTCCTCCACATAGCTGCCAAGATAATCTTCCTAAGATCCAGGTCTGAGAATGTCACTCCCCCCTACTTAAGAAGCTACAGCAATTCCCTCTTGCCTCCAGGTTAAAATACAAACTCTTCACTTGGTATTTAAAGTCCTTCCTAGTCTAGGCCCAGACTACTCTTCCAAACTTATTTCCTATCACTGTCCTTTATGAACTCTCTGTTCCAGACTATCTGTTGCCTTCTTAGTATTCCAATCTCCTCCTTCCTGCCTTTTCTTTTCTTTTCTTTTTTTTCGTTGAGGCAATTGGCGTTAAGTGACTTGCCCAGGGTCACACAGCTAGTAAGTGTCAAGGGTCTGAGGTCAGATTTGAACTCAGGTCCTCCTGAATCCAGGGCCGGTGCCCTATCCACTGCGTCACCTAGCTGCCCCCTTCCTGCCTTTTCACTGGTTGTCCCCTGTGACTGGAATGTATTCCTTTCCTCATCTCCACCTGAATACACAGTTTCTTTTACGTCTTAACTGAGGCAACATCTCTCCTTTGCCACCTTTCCTGGTTCTCAGACAGCCGGTCAGTCAATAAGCATTTATTAAACTCCCATATCCTTTATCTTTGCAGATGTTGTATCCCTCCCAGTAGGAATGTAAGTTTTTTAAAGGCCTGGAAGTAAAGTGATTTGTCCAAGGTCCTGTAGGTGGCAGAGCCAACACTGATCCCGAGTTTTCTAACCTCAAGTTCAAATCTCTTTTAGTTATTCATTAACCTAAATGCTTTGGAAGATACTCTGGCTTCCATTGTCCAAATGTTCCTGGTAATCCATCCATCCATCCTATATTTTTGACTGTCAGTACCACTATAACACAAATGGGGGCAGCTAGGTGGCACTGTGGATAGAGCACTGGGCTTGGAATCAGGAAAACTCATCTTCTTAAGTTCAAACCTGGCCTCAGACACTTAGTAGCTTTGTGACCCCCTGGACAAGTCATCTCACTCTGTTTGCCTCAGTTTCATTATCTGTAAAATGAGCCAGAGAAGGAAATGGCAAACCACTCCAGTATCTTTGCCAAGAGAACCCCAAATGGGGTCACAGAGTGTCAGACATGACTGAATAACAATATTTAATGAACCTTGGACACTTATTCTACCTAGAAATTTATAGCAGTTCTGCAGGTGATCAAGAGGAGCTCATACACATTTCTACCATTCTACTTTTACATGCACAAGTATGGCTATTGTCCAAGAAGTCCCTGCATCATAGGAAGGGTCCTCAAAAAAGGGAATATTTTTACAAAAGAAGTGCCTGTTTTATAATTACCAAATCATGAATGGATTATTGCTGTGGAGTCTGGAATGCATAATGCATAGATAGCATTGCTAATGTTGAATAAAATTGAACTAGAGGTCTTTCTTTCTTTCTTTCTTTTTGGTAAGGCAATTGGGGTTAAGTGACTTGCCCAGGGTCACACAGCTAGTAAGTGTCAAGTGTCTGAGGCTGGATTTGAACTCAGATCCTCCTGAATCCAGTTCAGTGCTTTATCCACTGTGCCACCTAGCTGCCCCAGAGATCTTTCTTAATACACATTCTATAGGCTCACAAAGTTATACCATACTTCTAATATAGCCCGCTATCTCTGGGGACAGTTGTATCATAACAAGTACAGACAGTGGTCTACTCCAAGCAAATATCCTCAGAGAAGACTCTATGGTCTATTGTCCTTTGAACTTTCCATTCTACTTTATCTGTCTCTCTGTCTTTGTCTGTCTCTGTCGCTGTCTCTGTCTCTGTCTCCCTCTTTCTTTGTGTCTCTCTGTCTCTCTCCCAGCGAAAGTCATTCGTCTATCAATCATTCAATTAATCAACAAGCATTTATTAAGCACGTACTATGTTCATGCAGCCCAGGCCAAACTAAGATTTCATTGTCAAGAGGAGGAAAGGAACTAGTGATGCTTCAGGAAACAAATGTCCCAGATTGCCTGAGACCCCTTGCTACTCAAACAAATTTCATAGGCCTCACTTTTAATCTTCATAGAGGATTGAGCCAACAGATACAGTACAGCCTAGAAATTTTTCAGGAAGAATTTTTCCTTTAAATAAGAAATCTCTCCCAGGATGTTACTTTATTATTGTAGTAATTTCCTCACACAGACAGCCATTCTAATGCTGCTGTTTCTTTACCACATTTAGGGGAGAAGAAAATCTGATTGAAATCTTCAGGTCACTTAAGTGGCTAGTGCAGAATAGGGATACATAAAAATGAACCCTTCCAAGGAACACTCATTCTTGGGATTCGGGTACAAGGACACACACACATTCAAGACTATGGAAATCAAAATGAGAATTTGACTCAAGATGTCCCGGCACAAAATAAGCTAATGGACCCATCAGTTGACAGGAGGAAGCAGCAGGTAGAGCCACCTACTGATGATTCACCTTATGCAGTCATCATGTTGTCCAGTCTCCACTTTGCTCCTTTGTCCCTCCAGACATCAGTCTTCCCTTGGGCCATTTCTCTGCTCAACTTCTATGGGTGCATCAGCAGAGGCAGCTATTAAAAAAGAATATTCTCTTCCATCTCAAAAGGATGGGGAAAGATGGAAGCTCTTGGTCATAAGCCTATGTTTGGATTATCTTTGTGTTTCAACTTTTTTTTGCTGTCTCTGTCCAGCACACGGCCTCTGTCTCAGGTGCTAATAACTGAGGGGGCACCATGGACACACAACGCATGTGGGATGTGGGCTGGCACCTGGTGGAACAAGTATTACCATTGCCCCTTCCCTTCAGGGAGAGTGAGCTAAGGAGAAAGGAAAGGGCCAATGGTAATGCTCACTCCAGGGAGGGCCTGGCATACCCATAATCTATGCATGACTATGTTGGGCACATTTCCTCCCCTTCATGTCACTCCAGAATGAAATTCTCTAGGGTCTCATGACATTCATGCTTCTCTCCTTGGGTCTGTCTTTCCACTGGCCACATTGCCCCTAGTTTACCACCACCTGGCATGGAGACTCATCTAGTATTAGAAAAGATGATGCCTCCACTATCCCCTCAGTTAAGTCAGGCCTACCCTCCATGGCTCCTATCTTCCTTTGTTCTCTCTTTCAACAGAATGTTCTGGAATCTTCCTTTATTGTTAAACTTTCTTCCCAGACCTCTTCTTACATTCCTATCTTCTGTCTCTTAAAGACAGCATATCTCTCTGGTGCCCTCTCTTACAATCCCTAATATACAAGCCCTCGGGAGGAAGATGCCATACCCCTCGATGCTCTCAGCAGCTTTTAGACCTTCCCTCTGCCACCATCACTCAGGAACCAGCCTTGCTGTTTCAAGTTCACTCCATCCTATCCAGCCCTTTGTTGTTTTCATTTAAGAGACTCTTGGTCTCTTGCTCCTCCCTAATTAGCTCGGTACCAGCTCATTAGGGGCAGGTAAGTGACAGAGTAGATAAAGCACCAGGCCTGGAGTTGGGAAGACCATGAATTCAAATCTGGCCTCAGATACTTATTAACTGTGTGACCCTGGACAGGTCACTTAACCCTGTTTGCCTCAGTTTCCTCATCTATAAAATGAGCTGTAGAAGGAAATAGCAAACCTCTCTAGTATCTCTGCCAAAAAATCCCAAATGGAATGAAGAGCTGGACATGACTGAAAGTAACCAAACAACAACAGCACCTGGCTCATTGTCTTCTTTTTTTACCCCAATCTCTGCTCCCATTGGAACACAATGGACTCCAATTTCCTAAACATCTTCAACTCAGTCCCCATGACAAATGTCTTTAATTTACCTCGATCACACACAGCAGTAGTCCTACCTTAGGGCCCTCTCACAAAACTGAACTTTCCTATAGTTTTGGAATATTTTTAGCAAAAGAGAGCCAGAGACAGAGACAGATTCCCATAAGGATACAGGATAAGGACTGCACCTATGCTTTCGTTAACATGGGAAACTCCCAGATGAGGAAACTCTTTCTACTAATGTAGGTTAGCACCTTCTCGACAAGTTATAGTCTTAAAGAGTTGTCTAGAGCAGAGATGTCAAACACTCAAGCCATATTCAGGCTTTAACCATCCTCAGTATAGCCCAAAATATAATTCAGTTGTTTCAGTCTTGCCCTACTCTTTATGACCCCATCAGGGGTTTTCTTGGCAAGGAAACTGGACTGATTTGCCATTTTCTTCTCTACCTCATTTTACAGATGAAGAAACTGAGGCCAACAGGGTTAAGTAACTCGGCAGGGTCACATAGCTCATGTGTCTGAGGCCAGATTTGAACTCAGGAAGATGAGCCTTCTTGATTCCAAACCTGGCACACTAATCCACCATGCCACCCAGCTGCCCATTAAACACAATTGGGAAATATTTTTTAAATAAATTAAAAAATATAACGTTAATATGTGGTTTTCTAAGTCAATATGCAGCCAGCAAGGATCCCTATGTATAGATGAGTGATCCCTATTTGTATCTGAGTTTGAGATTACTAGATTAAAACACTGAAAATTTATATGAGTTGCTCAGGTCTCAGAGATACCATATGGGACTTGAACCCAGGTCTTCTTGACTCTAAGGTTGGCCCTCTCTTCATTATGTCATGATGACTCCCATGTCCATAGATAACTAAGATCTTCCCAGACTGAGTCCAGTTTGGCTCAGATACTCCTTCTTGAGGGCACCCTCAAAATGTCTCGGTTCTCAAATGATATTTTCCTCTCTTGCCACTCAAAATTGCCATCTCACCCATCTCAAACTAGAAAAATATTTCCATGGACCACTGTTACCAAGATTACATGTATGTAGTTCATAGCTATTTTTCCCTTTAATAATATGATTCTCGGGGTGGCTAGGTGGCACAGTGGATAAAGCACCGGCCCTGGATTCAGGAGTACCTGAGTTCAAATCTGGCCTCAGACACTTGACACTTACTAGCTGTGTGACCCTGGGCAAGTCACTTAACCCCCACTGACCCTCAAAAAAACCCAAAAAAAACAACCAAACAATAATATGATTCTCCTTTTCATTTCGGGGGACATTTTTCTAAAAAGCTTCAAGCAACTTCACATACAAGTATCTCATGTATCCTTACATCATCTTCATGATGAGCAGTCAACATGAGGATACCTATATAGGGAAAGAGAAGCACAGGTAGATTGGGTAGTTTTACAAAAGCTACAAATCTAGAAAGCAACAAGACTAAGACTAGCCATCCAGTCTTCTGAATTTCAGTGCATTCAATCTTCTTTATCCTTAACTACTCTGTCCACCACTTCATCATCAAAGAATGTCTACTGAATGTCTTATGGATCCTTGTGCAAGAGAGCCCCAAACTGGTCAAATGTGTCTCCTTTCTCTGTTCTGTGATTCTGTTACAGATAGAAAATAGCCACAAGAAAAATGGGTTTTGATGGATTATTTCCGAGGTCAATGCAAAAGACTTGCATGGATGGGTATGTCACCTTCCCTGATACCACGTCTCTCTTTCTCCCTATTCATTTTTGGTTTTGGCTAAGGAGGTTGAAAAAAATGACCTGGCTAAATCAGAGTCCCAAGTCCTTATGCCTCATGTGCTCTATACAATGATAATCATGGCATTTAATATTTATTAAGCCCAATATGCTTGGATAATGAAGAGGATAGGTTTAGAAGATTGAAGCTCAGTTGCTTACACAAAGAGTACCTGATTCAAGATTTAAAGCACTGATGCCTGACATCAGGAGTGTAGGCCAGGAACCCCCAGGATGGAGACACAGATGGCATTGGACTTAACATACAGGAATTTGTGAGTATGCTTGAGTATGCTTTTTTAAAGGCCAACCACTTCCACCAAAAGAACATGGAAAAGCCTAAAATCCACCTCACCCTTCTATGTTGGAAAGAAAGAAAGAACAACCTTTGTCTTCGCTATCTGGTACCAGAATGACTTGGGCATTCATTCATACCCTTCTGTACCAGGTCAGTCTGAGGCTCATTGTGCCCCCAAGAGGTGTTTATAGGATCATAGATATAGAGCTGCAAGGTTCCTCAGAGGCCTTTGAGTCTAACTTTTATTTTACAAATGGGGAAACTGAGGCACTGTAATGCTTGGAATGACACCACCTGATGGAGACTTACTGTAGAAAAGCTCCACCATGAGGTGAAGGTTTCTGAGGGCAAGACCATGCATCTTTTCTTTGGCATCAGGACATGACGTTTGCTTGTGGGAGGAAGAAGGGGGAGGCTGGCGCTCTGACTCGTGCTCTTTCCTGTGGACGCTGGCGGAGAGCAGAGCTAGGAATGCTCTCTCTCCCTTTAATACATAGGTGAATCAGGCCTTTCTCTTTCTCTTAACCAAATTCTTATCCTCCTTAATAAATGCTTAAAAGTCACTCATTAGATATTTTAGACAGACTAGCCAGAATTTTAGCCTTATCAGACACATAATGGTTAAGTGGCTTGCCCGGGGTCACATGGCTAGTAGTCTCTGAGGTGAGGGGTGAATCTAAATCTTTCTGACTCCCAATGCAGCATCCTATCCATTGACAAAGTAAAGGTATGTCACATTTTCCCATTCTTCCATTCTTAACATATAGCTCTACCTCAGTAGGTCGTGGGAAGGCTCACTAGGCCTCCCCAAGTCAGGCTGTTGTACCTTTGTTCCCCCAGACAAAGGTGGCAACCCAGCATATATTTGCTGTGCTCAGTTGAGTATGAAGGGCCAGAGGGAACATCATATTAAGGATTCATCTTTGTGCCTACACTGCCTGAGTGTTGTCAGAGTCAGCGTGAACCTTGATATCTGCCTCAGAAATCTGCTCCCCAGCAGGCTGAGTGACAGGGGTCCTTCATGCTGCTGCCTACACTAGCTGTCAGCAGTCTGCCTAGTTAGAAGTTGAAGGTCTGGTAAGTTCCCTAAAAGTAGGGAGTTTTCATTGGGGAGTAGGGGAGGAAGGGATAGGACGGATGTGGAAAAGGCTTCTCTGGCCTTACAGCTACCAGTGCAGGGGGGATGGGCAATGAACTTGCTCTTCCAGTGCTGCCCAGTTACAGAAGGAAGCCCCCTACAAACCAGAGCTCTAAATGCTTCCGAGGAACCACCCAGGCAGAGATGTCCTGACCCAGGTCATTCATCCAGAAAGAGAGACATCTGAATTCTGAGAGGCCCACCATAATCCTCTTCCTCTCAGTGACTGCATGCCCCTTATGCTAGCAGGTCACCAGCCAGATTCCAAAGGATCCTTCAAACACCTCCTCCTTTAGGGCCAAGGACTTGTTTAGCAAACAGGTCAAAGGTCAGAGTGGGCTTACATGTGTACCCTTGTTTAACTGAGTTGTGAGATGGGTCCTAGTGCCCTTTAAGCAGAAACACTGAAGTCAGGAGCACAGCATCCTCAAAGGACCAGATCAGGATGGAGAGGGAGGGAGGGAGGGAGGGAGGGAAAGAGAGAGAGAGAGAGAGAGAGAGAGAGAGAGAGAGAGAGAGAGAGAGAGAGAAGGGAGCTGGCAGCCTTTATCCCCCTGACTGCTCTCTAGTCAACAAAAGGAACCTTTGACAATAGACTAAAATGAAATGAAATTTCATTCATGCTGGAATAGGCCTTGCCCTCCCTCTCTTCCCTGAAATGGCAAGGATATATGGAAATAGGAAGGTGAGAGAGAAAGTGGGGATATCAGATTAGCATTCAAACACTTCCTCCCCAACCTGCCCTGATAACTCCCTCCCCCCCCAACCCTGCATGCCAAAGCAGTCTATTCCTACAGAATAGCCGAACTCTGTCTCTGCTCTAGCCCACTGGGGGTGGAGATAGGGAGGGAAAGGGAGGCTCAGAGGACCTTTCCCTCCCTCTGTCTGCTTCCTCCCAGTTGCTCACAGCTCTGATGGAATAGGCTCTTCCTGGGGCTTCCCTTTACCCCCGCTAAGTCCCCAGACTGGTAATTATCCTTTGTGACTGGCCCTTGCTTAGGATCTGCTTTCCTCTGTGGGTATTGAGGCATTAGACCAGTCATCTGAGCTGTTTGCCCAGGGGTTATTACCAGCCATGCCTACAGAATTCCCAGGACAAAACCTAACTGTAAGAAGAGACAGAGAGATAGTGGCTGAAAAATAGTGGCCACATCCCTCGAACACCAGTGCTGCATGGGAAGGAGCTGTTGTTTGGAATTCTTATTGATTCACTTTTCTGATAATTATGCCACACTCAACACAAATCAAATGACTCTGGCAGGAGAATTGGATCCAGTTAGATTGGTGGAGCTGCATATATGTAGATAGGGTGGGAAAGGAAACCTGCCTGGCAGTGGGGAATAACTGAATGGTTTTTACTATCTGCCATGCTAGAGATGGAGCTGTTTTAATATTCTGCTGAATATGTTGTTTCGTTTAACTCTTGATGGTGAGGTTTCTACGACAGAGTACAAACTACTACCTATTAAGTAGGCTCTGGGCAATTGGCAAAGTTTTAGGTGGCAGGCCTGAGAGGGTAGGAGGTAGAGATATCAGGAAGTGGAGGCAAGATTCTTGCCAGTGGATGATGCTAAACCTAAGTCAAGTGCCTTGTGCTTAAAAGACTCCAGTTCCTGAATTCCAGGCACCTGGGTTTTTGGAACGTGAACAAGGAAAAAGCAAACATTAAAAAAAATGTATCTACACCAAGAAAAAGGAGGATCTCAATGAAAACCACTAGAGACAAGTCAAGATGTCTCTGTGCATTTTTTTCAAAACAGTTTCTCCTACAAAATATCTCCCCAGCACACGCCAAAGGCTCAAATACTCAGTCCATTTCCTTTATTAAAGATAAAATATCAAATCTGTCCCCCTCCAAAAATCAACGTTTCCAACACATGCAAAGAACAAAACTGTGATGGAGCCAAAAAGGCATGTTTTTTTTTTTTTTTTCTGAAAACAACTTCTCTAGCTGTGTTATACAGCCAACCCTCCCCTCCCCACCAAGACACCGGTAGCATTCAGAAATAGCAATAAAGACAGACCACCAATAAGGATAATTATAAGTGATTGACATCTGAAGCTGGAGGCAAAGCCAAATCTCCCATCTTAAAATTACAAATGCATCTATCATTTTGGTTTCCTGTTCTTGTCTTAGGACATTCTTAAGGACTCCTTTACAATTCTTTTCTTTTGAATTACAATTGGTACCCCCCACCCCCTTAACTAGGCTCCCAATCTCTAAGCTTTCAGCCACTTCTCCCTCTGCTTACCGCCGGCAGCATATGTCTCCCTTGCATCCAGCAAATTTTAATAAAGGACCCCTACAAAGACCACCAGCTGGGGCGATGGGGAAAGACGACAACAACAAAAAAAAAATCACGTTCTGAAAAAAAAGCGAAGGCTTTCTCTCCACTAATCTGCTCCCCCAGCAACAATGAAAGCAGAGATTTGAAAGGATGTTGCCCGTAGTTTTCATCAAAAGGAAAAAAGGATTCTTAGCTACATCACCCAAAGTATCACTATTAAGTCGAAGAATCAAGCTTTACAAGGGAGGGGAGGGAAGAGAGGTGGGTGTAGTTGGCTCAGAAGACCTGGTACATTTCTTGTCACTTTAAACTCAGGTCCCTGTGTCACAATTCCACAAGAATTCGATACAAATTGCAAGCCTTCCTTTCAACCCAAGGCTTAGCCTAGCTGCCCCATCATTTATTTTCACGAGCCAAATGAAAACCTATTTCATCTCACTAGGAACTGAACCGGGAACTTATAAATCTGAGCCCAGACAAGTGAATGGGAGTGAATCTGTGAGTTGGAGTGGATTCAGAAACACTAGATAAGTGGACCCAATTTTACAGTTAAAGAAAGCTTTCGAAGTTCTCCAGGAGGCTGTTGCTTCCCTCGCTTCTACTAAGCTGAACCACCTTTCTCTATCAATGGAAGAACTTCTTGCCCAGAACCGAGTTCAGTTTTCCACCCAGTGTGATGGACATATAATCAGCCAGGCTCTTTTGACAGCCTAGAGAAGCCCAAAGCCTATTTCATTTGGAAAGACTATTTGGAAGGGGAGGGGAGAAAGCAGAGATTTCTCATAGGAATTCGACACGTAGGAAACACAGTAGATATTTGGGGTGGGGGCTATAATCTCAAGATCCAAGTTAAATACACTTCAAAGCGCTCCCTTCACTCTTTTAAAAAATAGTCCAGAGGTAATTGTCTATACAAAAAGAGATGTTGACAAAAGCCCCCTCACCTAAGATGACTTTCTTTCTCTGGGCAGAAAGAAATAGCTGTGTATGTTTAGACAGATCTAAAAATGCCTCCTCTTCCCCCATTTGAAATGCCTTACAAAGCGGTTCGCTCTTCTTTACATTACACTAACATGTGAGAAAGGAACCACTGCTATTTTCCTCTAAGGGTGCGGGGGACAAGAAACTCCTAAAATTCCTATTCTTCTAAAGACAGATTTTTCTCCCTTATGAGATCTTTACCACTGCAAGTCCCAGACAAGCTAACATGCCTGCCTTGGCGAACCACTGAAGGGAGGGCTTGACTTCTCCTCCTCAACCCAACAGGCAGTTTTCCCCAACTCTCCGCTCCCAGGAATTTGACTGACCAGCCCCACGCCGGGCTACCTGCTGCTACTTAAATCCACAGGCAGAGGGGCACCACACATCCACTTCCACATTCCCGACAGAAAGTCAGGAGAGGAAAGCCTCTTTCCTGGTTCTCGTAAGCCTCCTGACTTCGCTAAAGGAAGCTTAGCTATCTTAGTGGCTCGGGGAAGAGAGGAGACACAACAAATTGGAGACAAGAAAGAAAAAGGTTAAATGAAACAGAGAAATGGGGTTTGGACTGGGGCGGGGGCGGGGGGAATGGTGTCCAAAGGAAGGAAAGAAGAAAGAAAGAAAAGGAGGCAAAGAAGACAGAGAGAAAAGGGGTAGGGGAAGGAGGTGGAAGGAGATAAAGAACAAGGGAGCGAAAGAGCCACATCGCGTCTGCGAATCCCCGGGAGCTGAATTACAACGCATCTCTTGTTCACGTCTCTAACTCAAAAGCATCCAGTTCTCCCCGGAAACCACTCTTCCCCTTCTCCAAGCTCTCAGTTTGTGGAATGTAAAGCGAGTACTGCAATGCAGCTCAGTGTCTTCTCCCAGAATGGAACAGAGAGTTAAGCGACGGTGTGTAGGGGAATGAGGGAGTGGAGAAAAGGAGAAGACGACTGGGGGCGGGGGGGCGGGGGGGGGTGAAGGAAAGGGAGGTGGTGGAGAGCTGCCTGAAACAGACCACTGTACATTTGCCTGGTTAAAAAAAAAATCAAAATAAATAATCAGAATAACACTTGTTCTTTCCATTCAAAGATCGAAATCCTATCAATCCACTAGAGCAGCCCAGTCCCTTCTATTTTACAGGGAAATGAGAACGCTGGGGCCCCCACCTAAGCAGGCTGCCTTTACCAAAAGGAGAGGGAAAGGACATGCAATTGATATGCCACCGCGAAAGAAATCCAGTTACAAAACTTGCTCTTTTTTTCCCCTCTTTGCCTTTTTTCTTTAGGGGTGGGGGGAATATTTTACCTTCCATTGCTGCAACTGCAGACGCCAAGAGGAAGAGCATTAAAGAATCCAGTGCCATCGTAGGTGTCCCCCCAAAACTGGTTCAGAAGCCAGAGTGGTTGAAATAACTACTTCCCGGGTTGGCACTATTTATTTTCTGTCTTGTTGCTTTTGTTTTAGTATCCGTTAGCACTCCGCTCCGGACAGCGGTCCCCGGTGTTCCGTGTGGATATGTGGGCGTTTGGGTGTGTGTGAATGTGTGTGTGTATGTGTGTGTGCGTGCGTGTGGAGGCGAGTCCTGGCGCGGGTGGGTGTGTGTGTGCATGTGTTTATATGTGTGTGTGTGTGTGTGTGTGTGTGCGTGCGTGTGTGGCTGGGTGGGTGTGTGCGTGCGTGCGTGTGTGTGTGAGAGAACGAGCGAGCGAGAGAATGAGTCTGTATTTTAGTGTAACATTTCGAGCTACAGTAAAGAGTAGGGAGAGAACGGACTCAGCCACTGAGACTGAGGGAGGGGGGAGAGAAAGAGCGATCCCACTCCCCCAACCATCAACGCTCTCCCCACCCCCGACACCTCCTGTCCAATCAAGGAATCAAACCTGCAAAATTCCCTCGTCCAATCAGAGATGAGCACCTCCTTACACTAGCATTGTTAGTTTAAGAAAAACTTTTGCATGGAAGGATGGTGGAGAATGCAATGGAAATCCATAAGGAGGGAAAAGCGCTCCTCCTCGTGGTGTCGCCGCAGAACTGCGCCTGATGACCATCAGTTCTACTCCAGACCCGTTGCTGAGACAGCAGTATATATACAATTTGGGTCACCATTCTTCCTAAGATTTAATGATTTTTCTTTCACGTCATCAGACCTTTCTTTACTTTAAATATTCCCTGGCCCTCCTGCCCAGGAAATAGTGAGGCAGTGAAACAGGACCTGCATTCAAATACAGCTCTCATACCTGACACTTTAGGCAAGTCATTTAATATCTCCAGGCCTCAGTTTCTTCATTTGTAAAATGAGGGAGTGGACAAGAAGACCTTTAAGGTCCATTCTAGCTCGAAGTCTCAATTTCCATTGTAGGCTTCATCTTTTAGGAACCACACATCTCCTTACAGTATAAGCCCTGTCTTTTTCCTATTTTAGCATGAGTGTTCTTGATAAGAACTGTATTTGGGGCAACTAGGTGGTGTAGAGGCCTGGGACTTGGAATCATGAAGACCTAAATTCAAATCTGACCTCAAACACTTACTTTGTGACTCTGAGAAAGTGAATTATAAGCCTGTTTGTCTCAGTTTGTCCCTGTGTAAAATGAGCTGGAGAAGGAAATGGCAAACCACTCCAGCATCTTTGCCAAGAAACCCCCTAAAAGGGGTCACAAAGTGGACATGACTGGAAATGACTAGATGACCAATTTGGGGCTTTAAAATAAACATTGAAGTGATGTCAAAAAATTTCTCAGGATACTAAGAAAAGCAAAGCCAACTGAATTTCCTTGAAAGGCATTCTGGGATACTGATGATAGTCATGGGCTTCAGAGTCAGGGAGGGATGGGTTCAAGTTTCACTTCTGACTTTTACTGGCTTTGTAACCTTGAGCAAGTCAATTGAGTTTTCAATTTCCCTAGACAACTAATACTATAAATTGCAGAACAAAAACAAATTTGAGTAGATAGGGGAAGCTTCCTCAATAGGGAACCCCCCTCTTCACCTCTTCCTCCTAGTTTCCTTGGTTCACTTCACATGTCACTTCCAACATGAAGTCTTTCCTTGTTCCTGTCTCCCCCCCCACCTCCACCAGCAACTGCTAGTCCTTTCTCCTCTGAAATTACCTTCCACTTATTTTACATATATCTTGCATGTACCTAGTTATTTACATGTTGTCTTCTCCATTAGAATGTAACCTTTCTTTGTATCCCCAGTCAGTGCTTAGCATTATTGATGACAGATAATAAGAACTTAATAAATGATTTCGATTGATTGAAATCACAGTTCAGGACCCCAAAAACATAATTATAACCTGAGCCCACCAAGAGTTGTCTCAGAAGGCAATGAGTTCCCCATCACTAGAGGCCTTTGAGGGAGAGGTTGAATGACTTTTAGAGGGAATGTTGTAGAAGGAACTTATTTACTTAAGAACAGATGAATTCTAAAGTTTCTTGAAACTTTGAGGTTCTATGATGATTCAGTTCTTCATTATATATCTGGTGTTGATAGGAAGAGTAATTTGGCCAGGATGAACTTTAAAGGCAACTGAAAACCACAGATAATTGAAAACCACATTTCAGGTAGCAATTTTCCCCACTGCTACCACACTCTCTGCTCACTCTAACCCCTCTAATAGCTTTCTGCAGAGTAATATCAATTATTATATTTCATTGGGTCTGCGATCTCACATATTTGGGGACTCTTCTTAACTTATACCTTCCATTTTCTCTGACTCTTGTTCATACCTTCCCTTGAATTCTACAGGGACCTACCCAATATGGTGGGTACTTTCTTATTGTTCTTTTTTATATCACCTGGGTACCAGGGCAAGGCACAGACTATAGTCTGTTACTACTCACTTTCTCTACGTGACCAGCCTACCTCCTTTGATCTCTTTGTACATATAATCTTGAACAGGCAATGCAAATGCACAATGAGCTTGGGCCAAAATTGAACAGGAGGAAGACGATGAACTAGACTGCATTCAGTAAATTGTACAGTGCTTTCAATGATCCAAGCTTCTCCCTGAAACAAAAAGCCATCTTTTTAAGCACCGCTATTCTTCCAGTGATGCCATATGGCTACAAATTATGAAATGTCACCATTTCTGAGGAATCAACATTGTGGCTCACCCAAACAGCAATGGAGACACATATTGGGTGCAAATAGTTTCCAGCATATTAACCAGTGGAAACTTATACCAAAATAGCATCATATAAATATCATGAAGGAGATTACAGAATGGCATACTGGATACACAGCATAGAAAGAGCATTGGATTTAGAGTCTGATGCTTTGAGTTCAGATTCTAGCTTTGCTTTTAATTACTTATGTCACCTTAAGCAACTTGGTTTTACCCCTCTTTTTCATTTCTCAAATGAGGAGTTTGGACTCTGTGGTATTAAACTCTTGCTGCAAATAGCAACCCAAATAGTATCAGAATCAGATTAAAATATAATTGAGAAATGTTTGGGAAAATAAATAAGAATACAATGCAACACTGATAATGTTAACTTGTTAGTTTTCTAAGTCAATATGCTCTCATATCCATATCCCCTATTCCATGGGGTGTTTGACACCACAGGACCAAATGACTGTTTAAGTCCCCTCCCATTCTAAATCTATAATCCCATGCATGACAGCATGGCTCAAAAAGATAACAGAATCATAGATTTAGAGATGGAAGGATCATTGAGGCTATTTATTCCAACTCCTTAGAATGTAAAAACTAAAGCACAAAAAGATGCAATTACTTTCTCAAGGTCACACAGATAGTGGCAGAGGGAGTATTTGAACCCAGATCATCTAACTCCAAAGCTGGGGCTTAACATGTTTTTAAAAGAGGGTAGAGGGGGCAGCTAGGTGGCGCAGTGGATAGAGCATTGGCCCTGGATTCAGGAGGACCCGAGTTCAAATCTAGCCTCAGACACTTACTAGCTGTGTGACCCTGGGAAAGTCACTTAACCCCAATTGCCTCACAAAAAAAAAAAGAGGGTAGAGGAGCAACTAACATATTTCCCTTCCTCTTCTGATTCATGTCCATTGTCTACTGAAGGACTTTGAAATGATATCCCAGAGAGACTCAGTTTCCTCATCTGTAAAATTAGGCAATTTGACTAGATGGTCTCCTAAGTTTCTTTCAACTCTAAATCCTATTAAGTTATGAACCTAGGGAGGCTCAGGAGGAGAGAAATCTCAATAAGCTTCAAACCATCAGTTGTTAGATAATCAAGTAACTTCTGAAAGTCCAGCCGTGCATAAAGGGGATCAAACTTTCTGCAGCCATCCCCCACTTCTGAGCAGTGGGCTGCCAATCAGAAATGAAATATGCTAGTGTGTGTTAAACACAGGTCCCACCGGTCAGTTCTTCTAGCCTAAATTGGTTTGAATCCAGCATACAAATCTGTGGATAAGTTCTCTGTCAAAAAATCATCATTCTGTTCATCACAGAATCATCTTGCTGAGAAGCCAAGCCCTTCTGACTAGGGTTTTTTTTCTTCTTTTCTCATCTACCTCAGTATTCTCTTTCTGCACCTCAATATTTATTGAGAGCTTATTAAGTTCATAGTGATGTGCTTAGTCCTTGAAAAAAAATTGCATAGAATTAACCTCAGCCAATTGGCTGCCTCTCAGACTCCTTTTCTGAGGCAGATTGTCCTAGGATAGAAAACTATCTGAAAGATAGTCAGGGAGTTCTATAGTTATAGATGCAAATCTGTAATGAAGCACTTTTCCAGTCATTATGGCAGAAGTATTTTTAGATACTTGGACAGATCTGTGAACTCACCGATAGAAGTATTACTTTCACCAGTGAAGATTATAACCAGTTCACATCTTCTCATTTTGTACCCTTCTCATTCTTTTTATTGGGGGGGAGGGGTTAGAATTTTAAATTAGACCTGTGATTCCATTATTTTTGGTGAGGAAACTCCCTCTTCCAACACAGATTGGAAATCATTCTGTCATTGATTGTGTTACAGTGTTGCTCACGGTTAAGTGACTTAACCAAGATCAAACACTGAGCACAGGCCAGAGTCAGAACTTGAACCCAGGTCTTCCTGATTCTCAGATGAGTGCTCTATCTACTATATCTCCCAGTCACCTTGTTCCTAAAATCATCTATAGAGGATCCACCCAACACACTGGAGATCTTCTATTTCTTCCCCCCATCCCCAAAGGATTCAAACTTCACACCCAGAGTGATCAATCATTGTCTCTCATTCTCATTGCATTACCATAATAATAAGTCATAAAAGCATTCAATAATATCTCACCTACACACACGTATGTCTCTCTACATATATATATATATAATATATATGCATAATGTATATGGAAGTATATATGGAATAACTAATTAGATAGTTCATCCAATGAATGTCATAATCAAGATAATGTGTATTTTTCATCCAAGTTCCTATTTTAGTGTGAATAGTTACAAAAATACCTTTAGAAAATGAAGGATTTGGGGGCCAGCTAGGTGGTGCAGTGGATAAAGCACCGGCCCTCGATTCAGGAGGACCTGAGTTCAAATCTGTCCTCAGACACTTGACACTTACTAGCTGTGTAACCTTGGGCAAGTCACTTAACCCCCATTGCCCCACAAAAAGAAAGAAAAAGACAAATACTTTTAAAAAAAAGAGAAAAAAAGAAAAGAAAATGAAGGATTTTGATCAGAAGGCTTTGTAGTGAGATGAGGTTCCATGCAATCAATCATTCAATGTTGCTTAAGTGCCTACTATGTGCCGAGCACTACTATGAGCTGGGGTTACAAAAGCCGACAAAAGACAGTCCCTGCCCTCAAAGAACTTGCAACCTAATGAGGGAGGCAACATATAAACAAAATATTGCCTTTGCCCATGACCCTTGTGGGGATTCACACAATTAACATAACATCATCTTCAAAATAGAAACATTTGGAGAATTTACTATTAATAGGGAGTCCTTCTCCTATTTGAACTTCTGCACATGACTTCTGCCATGACATTGGTGGAAAGCCCCCATGTGGGCAAATGTCTCTATTCTATGCCTCACTTGATAATAACAATCAATATTAAATAATTACCTCAGTAGTTGCATATGACATAGAACCCTATATAATTAGAACATATTCAAAGAAAACAACTTGTTTAAGGAGACCGTGAAGAACCAGATTTTGTTCAACTTCATCACATGCTTTAAAAAAATGGACACAAATCCCTATTCAAATACCGCCTTGTGGCATGAAGGTGACCCTGGGTCCATGAAGGCTTTGTCAGGAGAAGACAAACTCTGTCAGATTCCGACAAATTGGAAAGCCTTGGGGCAGAGGACCAGTGAGAAAGTGTGTTGGTTATCAAAGGGCCAGCCTCTAACTTATAAGAGAAGCTCAGAAACAGGAGTCTGGACACTAGGCTACTTTTAGCCATGGAAAGACAAAAGTCAGATTAAAGAAAATAAAAAGCACTATCCAACCATGCAATCTCCCTTCCACTTATGCAATAATTTTATATTTATGCTGCATATATACATATACACATATACACACATATGTATATATGCATGTGTATACATACACACATACATGTATATATATGTGAGTGCATGTATCTATATATCTATATCTATCTATCTATCTATCTATCTCTATATACTTCTTATCTCTATCTCTACATACTTATGGTCTCACCTGTTAGAATGTAAGACCTTTCTAAGTAGGGATTGTTTCTTTCTTTTATTTGTATTTCCACTGCCTAGTCCAGAATCTGGAATATAGCAGGTGCTTAAGACTCATACACCTCCTAGTTTGTAGACTTTCCAAGCTTTTTCTTTAATTGTTAGTACTCTTAATGTTCAAGCTCTGTCTAATAACAAGTTGGATGATATATTATGAAAGGAATTGGACCAATATTCATATTGACATTCCTTCTACACACGAAACAAGGAAACTGAAAGAAATTGCAGCTAATGGAAGGATGATTTGCAGAGATGATGATGATGATGAAGAAGAAGATCATGATGATTATGAATGAATGAAGAAAGAAGGAAGAGGGAGAGGGGAAAGGGAAGGAAGGAGGGAGGGAAGGAAGGAAGGAAGGAAGGAAGGAAGGAAGGAAGGAAGGAAGGAAGGAAGGAAGGAAGGAAGGAAGGAAGGAAGGAAGGAAGGAAGGAAGGAATAAAAGGAAATATGGTTCATGATAAAAAAAATGAAAGAAGCTGAAGGTATGGAAACTATTCAGAAGCCTCAGATAAGTATATCATACTTTCAAGCAGAGAATATGAAGGCCCCAGATGTTAGAAACACTGAATAACATCACACAGAGAGAGAAAGAAATTGACTGTCTTACTGGACAAGAAACAAATTGTAGGCATACCAGTAAGAAATACTTCAGAATCAGTTCTCTAAGTCCAAATAGACTATTTACTGGTTAGATCCAAAGTCAAAAATAACACATTAAATTATTATGCTGCATGTGATTTTTTAAAATAACATTTTTTTAACTTTCCACATTCATTGACCCTGCCCATTCTTACCACTTTCCTGTGCAGTGTTTTCTGTCCCTAAAAGGGTAAAAGCTTGAGGTAGAAGGTAAAACCAAAAGGGAAAATGTACTCACTCCCTTCTCACCCTCCACCTTTGGAATATGGGCATTAATGGCCAGAACCAGACTTCCCTTTTCTCCTTCTCTCTGACCTCAACTCTGCCAATACAGAGAGCTTTTACTGCACATGCATAATGGGGAGAGAAGTGAGTAAAATCATGATTTCCAAAGACTTTTCCCCAAAAGCAGAAACAGTATTTTGATTCATTTTTATCCTAGGCAATTAGACAAAGTCCCCAATTGTAATTAATTCTTTTGGGGAAGTTTATCAAAAAAATATCAATAATCAGAGCCTACTATTCTAGTTTTTGAGTCAAAGTCCCCAGCTACTTGATACTTTTGGGGACTAACATTCAAATACTGGTCCATTCCCTATCTCTGTATATCAATAGCCAAATATTATTCCTCTTTGTCATAGTGTCCCACTTTTGAGAAAATAAAGTGACACACATCAACTGCCATTAGAGTGATATGATTTATCTACCTGGCAAAGGAAATTCAAACTACTTAAAAATTAGAAAAGTAACTTTATAGAATATAATGAGCTTCAGAACCAATTTCTGCCTTACTTGATCAAAGGAAGGGAAAGAAAGAAGCCTAATCTTTTTTTTTTTTTAACACATCAGCCATCATTTCCTCTCTGCCTTTTTTTTTTCTCAGACAAAATATTGGTGACAGTTATAATGTCCCCTACAAATATTTCCTCTTCCAGTTTAAACACAAATAGTTTTGTTTCTTTTTTTGGGGGGGGGGAATGAGAGTTAAGTGACTTGCCCAGGGTCACACAGCTAGTAAGCGTCAAGTGTCTGAGGCCGGATTTGAACTCAGGTCCTCCTGAATTTAGGGCTGATGCTTTATCCACCATGCCACCTAGCTGCTCCCACACAAATAGTTTTTGAACCAATCCTCCTCTGACATGGTTTTGATTCCTCTCACTGACCCAGACTGTGTTGTTCAATGTCCTTATCAAGTTTTACCAATCAAAATTTTACCAATTTACCTTATCAAAAATTTATGAACATTTTTACCAAGAAGAGAATACATTTACCAAGAAAACTGACATTTTCACCCTGACGGGGTGAAGTAGGACTCTCACTTCCCTCATAAGGAACTTTGCTTCCACTAATGCACCTCTCCTTTGAGGTTCATCCAATTTCCTCACCTCCTTCCAGTCCTTGTTGCTGCCAAACACTAATCTGATCCCTCGCTGCACTTTTTTCCATGTATTCATTGCCCTCCTCTCCATTCTTTCCCCTGCCATCATCCTTGGAGACTTCAATGTCTATGCACTTACAGCTCCCTGGAATGATCTTCAATTCTATACTCCTGCAGCTGCCTACCAAGGCAGTCTCACCACTCCCAACATCATTCAAGATTGTTCTACTTCCAAATTGCTAGTCTCTGAATTTCCCCTCTCTGACCATGTTCTCCTTCTTTTCTGCCTTTCCCTATTCGCTCTCACTCCTATACCTGTTCGCCACTTTCATTGTGACCTCCATCTCTTAATTCCTCCCTATTGTTCCATTCTGCCATTCCTGCTCTCACTTTGCTGCTTGCCAAGTCTGAACCATTTGATCAGCCTCCTCAGTAATGCCTCATATCTGTGCCTGAGTACCTTGTCACATTAACCTGCTTTTCTTCCTCACTAACCCTCAGTGCTGGGACCTATCATCATTTATCTTCTCCACTACCAGTCTGAAGCTACTAACCATTGCAGGAAGGAAAATATGAAATCATGCTATAATGTCCTCATGAGTATTTTCTTCCACTGTATATATTTTTCTTCTGGTCCCGGGAAGAACTGGGATTAGCAGGAACTCTAAGAAAGATGGCTTTGGGAGTGCAAGGAGTGGGATAGAATTCTTCGGAGCTAGGAGTGTGTAAACTGGGCATTCAGCAGAGAGAGAAGCAGCTAGTTGAGGTAGCCAGTAGTGTAGAGGAATGGGCCTGGAGTCAGGAAGACCTGAGTTCTAATCCAGCCTCAAGTACTTCCTAGATGTGTGACCCTGGGCAAGTCACTTAATGTCTGTCTGCCTCGGGTTCCTTAGCTGTAAAATGGGGATAATAATAGCACCTATATTACAGGGTTGTTATAGAGATCAAAGATAATGTTTTGTTTTAAACATACAGCACAATGTCCGTCACATAGTAGAGGGATTAATAAATGCGTATTCCCTTCCTCTAAGAGCCTCTAGCACTGAGCCCATTACAAAATTATGCTCAATAACAATGTGACCCTCATTGTTGCATGGCAGACCTTTTATTCATCTCTTTTTGCCTCTCTAGCACATTACCCAGAATGGATAATTATCTCTTTTCTTCCAGTTCCACCCCTACACCCTCAATCTCAACAGACGGCCTTGCTTCCTCTTTTGTTGAGAAGACTGACTATTCAACAAGACCCTTCCCATCAAGTCCCCTGATCTATGTTTATTAAATTGTCAATGTCTTCAACCATTCTCTCCATGTTCCTTCCAGTTGCAGAGGATGAGGTGGGCCTCTTTCTCACCAAAGCTAACCCATACACATATGCTCACTATCCCATCCCTTCTCATATCCTCTGTGACCTTGCTCCATCATCATTTGTCTCTCTCAACTTCTTTATTATATTTCTTTTGGTTTTTTTAGTAATCCCTTCTTCCCAGCCTACAAAAAGGGTTGGATCTTCTCTCTCTCTCCCAAAAAAAGACAAAGCATAATAAATGTTTGTTTGTTTTTCAGAGCAATGAGGGTTAAGTGACTTGCCCAGGGTCACACAGCTAGTAAGTGTCAAGTGTCTGAGGCCAGATTTTAACTCAGGTCCTCCTGAATCCAGGATTAGTGCTTTATCCACTCACCACCTCACTGCCCCAAAGCATGACAAATGAAACAAAACAAACAAAAACCAAAAGACCCCTTTTCCTTGTCCCTACTCCCCCATCAAACTATCACCCAATATTTCTCTCACCAAACTCCTAGAGTTGTCTACACTTGCTGCTACTATTTTCTAACCAATCATTCTTTAACTTCTTGCAATGTGACATGTCCCTGCTTTTCTACCAAAGCAGGCTACTAATAGCCACCTTATCACTAAATACAAGTACCTTTTTTCTGTCTTTATAGTATTGGACTTCTCTGTAGAAGCTGGACCAGCCTCTCCTTGTGATATTCTTCTGCCTCGGTTTCTGTAATGCTGTACACCGCACACTCTTCCTCCTATCTTCCTGCTCCTCATTCTCTTTAAACATGGACATTCCCCAAGATTTTGTCCTTAACCTCCTCCTCTCCACATATGTTTGCCCTTCATGATTTCATCAGCTTCAGTGCCTACAATTATCTATCCCCTCTGTTTTCCCAAGTATAAACTGGGGACAACAGTAGCCACAAAGAAAGAAATGAAGATTCAGTTTTGTTCAGTATCCTCTTTTGTGTTCTGGTCTTCCCTTTTGGCACTTAAGTTCAGAACTTTAAGAAATTTAAAAATAATTAAAAAGGTGAACGCTCCTACTGCTTTTCAGATTGAGCACAGAGTTTAGGTCTAGCTTGCCCTAAACCCTCAAGGGAAGATGAGGACCAGCCTCTACCAACTCTAGTCTGAAGGAAGATCATTGCATGGGACTTGACTAGAACAGAAGTATTGAGAATGGCTTGTCTGTGAGTGTCCTGCTTCTCTATTTATCACAGCTTTTTATTCCTTCGACAGCAGGTAAAAGAGAAATGGAAGCAGTACTTGGCTCTCTCCTTCTGTCCTCCTTCCTTTGAAACCAAGAGGGCTCCATTGCCTCTGGTCAAGAAATATCCATCTGGGCCAGGGAGGAAAAAAAAATGCTTTTTCTATCCTATTTGCAGGGGTACTGGTATGTCTGCATTTTAAGGTTACTATATTTATTCAATTTATAGAATTTTTATGGATTCTTGTATTTGTACTGACTTAATAATTTCTTTAAAAGCCCATATACTTACTAGGAGGGCTTCCTTAAATCATTGTCTTCCCAAATAAGTTTTCTTAATGCAACTGTAGACCCTTCTATTTTAAAAAAACCCATGGGGGCAGTAGGTGGCACAGTACATAGAGAACTGACCCAGGATTCAGGAGGACCTGAGTTCAAATCCGGCCTCAGACACATAAC
Organism: Dromiciops gliroides; assembly: GCF_019393635.1. Classification (NCBI taxonomy): domain Eukaryota; kingdom Metazoa; phylum Chordata; class Mammalia; order Microbiotheria; family Microbiotheriidae; genus Dromiciops; species Dromiciops gliroides. The sequence goes on along the minus strand of NC_057863.1, from coordinate 342,527,315 downwards.
ACTTACTAGCTGTGTGACCCTGGGCAAGTCACTTAACCCTCATTGCCCTGCAAAAAAAAAAAAAAGAAAGAAAGAAAGAAGAAAAAGACAAGAAAAGAAAAGAAACAAAAAAGAAACACCCCCCCCATTCATTACTTACCAAAAGGATGAAATCCTGATCGTGGCATTCTATGTCTCCCACAATCTGGCACCCACATACCTTTTCATACATCTCCCATATTTTCACATAGCTCAGTTCAAAGTTTTTCCTCTCATGTATTAATACACATCTTTTATTCTCATCTTACCTCTTCTTTTTTCTCTTTATTCAAACTCTCCTATATATGTAATATGGAATGAAATTGTCTTCTATAAACAACAAGATGTTTCAATGAATAGAGCATTAGGCCTGGAGTCAGTAAGACCTGAGTTCAAATCTTGCCTCAAACACTTATTAAATGTGTGCCCCTGGGCAAGTCACTTTATTTTTCTCAGCCTCAGTTTCCTCACCTATAAAACAGTGATAATAATCAGAACCTACCTCATAGGATTGTTGGAGGATATAATGGGATAATATATATCAAGTGTTTTCACAACTTAGAGCACTACATAACTGCTGGCCCCTGTTATCTACAGAGGTTCAGGAATCATGAGAAGCTTTATTCTCCCCGCAAATACCAATCCTTACCCCTTCCCCCCCACACACAAACAGAGCTTTGGACACAGGGCTACTGCCCTTTTGCCATTTGGCCCCATATCCTACTGAAAGTCTGACTGAATAGCCATCCTTCTTATTTATATTTGTTAAAGTCCTTTCCTTCACTATAGGTCTAACTAAGATGCCATGAAGTTTCCCAGATTCCTTCTCACCTGGTGAAAATTATTTCTCCTGCCTGAAATTTCTCATAAGCCATTTGCCTGACCTCTCCCTTCTTTTTCACACTTTCTCTTCCTTTTTCATTAGCTCATACTCCCTTACATCATAGTTATTCATACAAATGTCTTTCCCTTTTATTAATCTGTAAGCTCTTCAGGAGCATGGCTTATATCATACTTATCTTTGTATCCTCCAGGACATAATACTTTCCAGATAGTAGGTACATAATAAGTTTATGCTGAATTAAATTGAATGAAACCTGAAATTGAATTAGATTTATTGGCTACACGATCATAGTGTTGAATTTCATTAAGCTTGAAATCTACAAAAGTCCATATTTAATTTTTTTTTTGTGATGTTCAGTCATTCCTCAATCATGCCCAACTCTTCATGACCTGATTTTGGGTTTTCATAGCAATGATACTAGAGTGGTTTACCATTTTCTTCTCCAGCTCATTTTACAGATGAAGAAACTAAGACAAATAGGGTTAAGTGACTTACCCAGTGTCACACAGTAAGTGTCAGAGGCCAGATTTGAACTCATGAAGATTAGTCTTCCTGACTCCAGGCCCAACACTCTATCCACAGTGCCACCTACCTGCCCTTTAAAAAATATTCATTACTTACTAATTCAAACTCTCTTATCCTGTTGTTATGCAATTGATTTTTTGAACTATACTGCAAGACTTTACATTTATTCCTATTAAAATTCATTTGTCAGCTTTGATCCATTGTTCCAGCATGTCAACACTTTTTGGGATCCTAATTCTACATATTAGCTTTCCTGCAAACCCCACCACTCCCCAGCTTAAGTGTTATCTGAAAATGTGATTGATGATTCACCTATTATTAATTCTAATCCCTGAGAATTACGTTGACTGCTCTACAGAGTTATATTACAATGATCTCTTCTACATTATGGGGGTTAGGGGCATGGAAAATCCATGTAAATTTTTTTTGGCTCTCCCTACATGCCAGAGAAGAAATCTGAATTATTATGGTATTAACAGATAAAATATGTTCATGTTATATAATACTATATGTATGTTTTATGCATTTCTGCATTTCTAATTTTTTTCTGTGTTGTCTGTTGGTCTTTGCATATCATCTGCAGCTTCTTCAAAACTCTCCCCAAATTCCCATTTAATTTCCCTATGCTAACCTGAGATATATTGAAACTGCAATGGGGAAAGTCACAAGTTACTATGTGGAATGATAACTGTAAAGACCTCTCATTACTAAAGATAATGATCCACTCATCAGCTTTCTTTGGGTTCAGCCAGTTAACCAACCTTAAACCCAACTAACTTATTACTGTTCATCCATATGTTTCTTCCTTGTCTATAAGGATATTATAAGAAACTTTGCCATATACTTCCTGAAATCTATGTGAGTCATGCTTTTATCATTCCCCTAACCTTCTATTCTAATAATTCTGTCAATAAAGGAGAGGGATAGTTGGCCATGACCTTAATAGACCAATGCTGGATGGAGGCTTTTGAGAATTTATGGGGGTCATAGTGGGTAGGACAAGACCTGGAAAAAGCTAGTCAACTAATTTGACTGGAATGGAGTGAGCATGGAGAAGAGGAGTATTGGACGAAGTTCAAATAGTAAGTTACAAACAGAGACTATGGAAAGTCTTGTGTGCCAGGCTAAGGAATTTATACTTTATCTATGGACAGTGGAGAGGCACTATAAACATTTTTTAGCAGTGAGTGACATGTTTAGATATATGCAAATTGATCTGGCACTTTTGTGAAGGATGGATTGGAAAAGGGAGAGACTCGGATCAGGAAGACCAATTAGGAAGATACCAAGATAGACCAAATGAAAGGTGATAAGGGCCTGAACTAAAGTGATGGGAAAAACACTTTTGTTCTATAGAAATGTTATGATAATGTGATTAAAAGACTATTACAATAGTTTAGGTAAAAAATAATGAGGGCTGAGGTGGTGGCACTGTGAAAAGAGAAGAGAATATGGATGTAAGAGGTATTATAATGCAGAAATAGGGGTTTAAAAGGAAGCCAAATAATTAAACACTTACTGTGTGTCAGGTACCTCATTCAGCACTTTACATGTATTATCTCATATGATCCTCACAACAATGCTGCCATTATTATTCCCTTTACAACTGAGGTAACTAAGGCAGACAGGTTGAGTGACTTGCCCAGGGTCGCACACCTAGTAAGTGCTTGGGATCATATTTGTACTCAGCACCTATTGACTTCACCTCCAATTGCTCTATCAACTGTACCACCTAGCTGTCCCTGAGAAAGAGGTAAAACAAATCCAGAAGACCAGGATGATGGTGGGACCTTCAACAGGAATAGCAAAGGTGAGAAAAGGGAAATGTTTAGAGAAGGAAATTGTTAGTTTGGTTTGGTCCATGTTAAATTTGGGGTGCCAGAAGGATATGCAGAACTGCCATTCAGTAGAGATTGGGGTGTATAGAGAGATTTCAGAATCATCTACAAAGAGATGATAATTAAAGCAAGGGGATTGGATGAGATCGCCAAAGAGAATTTCAAGAAGAAGAAAGGGTGGTTGATTGAACCTTGGCAATTCAGTTAGAGGTGAGGACTACCTACAGCTGAGCACAGGAAGAGGAAGGTAACCCAATGAAAGAGACAGAAAAGGACTCATTGGACACATACAGAACGAGAAGAGAACAGCAACAAGAAACCAAGAAAAGAAAGAGGATCAAGAAGGAAGGTCTGAATCCCAAATGGCTCCAGAGAACAGTGGATGAAACAAACTGCCCTCCTCTCTATAGAAAGGATAGTGGCTAGAAATGAAGCCTTATGTTTTCTGTTAGATATGGTAAATTTTACTTTACTGATTTTCTTTTGTTACAAGGGAGGGAATTATGTTGGGTGGGGAGGAGGTGTATATTGAGCAAAGACTGTATTTTTTAAAGCATTACTATAGCTAAAATCAAATTGAATAGAGCAAAATAAAATGAAGGAAGTTGTGGTTAATAGTAACAAATGTTGGATGGGGTGGTTCAAGAGAAAAAAGATAGGAAAAAGGCTATTATAGCAAAAGTTAAGGATTCCAAGAAAGGAGGAAACAGCTGCTTCCCCCCCCCCCCCGCCCCGCCAAGCTTGTAGGGGCATGTAGCTCCCTATAGTTGAAAGTTCTTCCACAGGCCTATTTACAGGCATTAGTAAGTAACACCCATGGTGGAATTGGTTATATGGAGTGGTTGCAAACTGGTCTAGGTATGATGAAGGAAGAAATATATCTGGATAGCCAGTGCAATTATAGAATAACTTAGTGTGGAGCAGCCAGGTGGCACAGTGGATAAAGCAGCAGCCCTGGATTCAGGAGGATCTGAGTTCAAATCCGAATTCAGACACTTGACACTTACTAGCTGTGTGACCCTGGGCAAGTCACTTAACCCTCATTGCCCCACCAAAAAAAAAAAAAGAAAGAAAGAAAAGGAAGAAAAAGAAAAGAATATACTTAGCATTTGCATTCGCCAGATAGCAATTGTGTGGAATAAATGAATGAATCCAAGTGCTATGCTAAGTACTAGGGATACAAAAAGAACAAGCAACATAGTTCCAGTTCTCAGGAAGCTCACATTCTAAGTGGGGGAAACAAAAAAGAAAACTTGACTAAATGGCAAATGGAAAAGTGCAGACTTCCTAAGGGAAAGATTGTGGCCATAGTAAATCCCAGGGGTCCTTAGGTCTAATGACAGCAGTGGGTGATTGCAGGGTCTAGAAGCAGGGCCTGGAGGACCACCACCCCGAATTACCCATCCTCACAGATCTCCAAAAGCTATGGGAAGAAAAGAGTACCTGGGAAGGCCCAAGGGACCTGCAGGATAGGAGGGGGGAAGAGGGGCAATGTGGGAAATAGCCATGAATGAGAGTAGAAAGATGAATTCTATTTGGCAATTAAGATTTCATTGGTGATCTTATATGACTTTATCAGTGGAATGACATCAAGGAAGAGAAACTATTGTATGTTCTGCCAATGTAGCCTAAAGACAATGGAACCCTTCCATTGGATTTGTAGATGTCACCCCATTGGCCTCAGAGCAAGGTCTTTCTCTTTTCTTTCTGTATCCTCAGCACTTAGTGCAGTGGATTTGCCCAAGGTCACATAACTAACCAGAGGTTACTCATAGTTAGTGCTTAATAATTGCTTTCTTATTTATTCATTCATCATGGAGGAAGAAGTTTTTAGCAGAGAGTTGTGGATGAGCAGTTAGGTTACAGGAAACTGAGAAAAGTGTGGGTGGAGAGGAAGAGGTGACATGAGTGTCTCTCTACTAATAAAGAAACACTCCATAAATGTTTTTATTAATTTATTTATTCACTCATTCAAACACAGATGTCTTCTGAATAAGATTTTATATTGTTGTTGAGTCATTTCAGTAGTCTAACTCTTCATGATATGATTTGGACTTTTGGAAAAGATACTGGAGTGGTTTGCCACTTCCTTCTCCAGATCACTTTGAAGATGAGGAAACTGAGACAAGCAGGGTTAAGTGATTTGCCCAGGGTCACACAATTAGTAAGTGTCTGAGGCTGGATTTAAAGGCAGGAAGATGTCTTCTGACTTTAAGCCTGGCATTCTATTCACTGTGCCTCCTACTTGCCCCACAATAGCATTTGTATAGAACTTTAAAATATTATTTTAACTATCTTTTGGTTATTATTATCTTTATTTTACCATTGTAGAAACTGCCACAGATAAGTTAAATGACTTGCCTAAGGTCACACAACTAGTGTCTAAGGCTGATTTTGAACTTATCTTCCTGAGTTCAAGTCCAGTGCTCAATCCATGTCATCATCTTGATACCTCTGAAATCTTCCAACTTATTCCACAACTCTGCTAGTTGTCCATCCACAGTCTTTCCTTCACACCAATTTGTGGGTGACTCAGAATTTTAATAGAGGCAGGGAAAACCGAATAACAGCCTGAGGGAGTAATAAGGTATAAGGAAGTATAACTTTTTAGGATAGGGTAGGCCCAAGCATATTTATAGGAAGTAAGGAAGGAGTGAGTCGATAAGAAGAGATTGAAGAGGAGCAAAAGAGAGAAGGAATGATCATTAATTTGGCTGTATAACAGATTAATCTTTTGATAGTGAAGGATTATGGCTTGTAAAAGCTATTGAGGATGAGATGGGATGGAGAATCCAAGGCTGGTTGCTTGTGCCTGTCTCTCTCAGTCTCTTCATGGCCATTTTTCCTCTTGCGGCAAATCATCATTTATTTTGCTACCTGTCCCCTCAGCCTGTTGGCATTAGTAAATGATATCTCAGGAGGGTCCTATGCACACAGGGCATCCAAAGGAGTACCAGAGGGTATGTGAGAATGAAAATTGACTAGGCTATTACTCAAAGACTCAGAGAACCTTGGGGCTGAAAAAAATTGGGGAGGTCCCCCTTCCTTTAAAGAAGATTAAATCCTACTGTTCCTGACACGTGGGTATCCATTCCATCTTAAAATCTCTCCAACAGTCAGGGTGCAGAGAAGTGAGAGGTGGGTGAGTGGTGGAGAAGGAAAAACAGATTATGGCACCTTTTGATCACTGGTTCCTATTTAACTGCTCTTTGGGGAAATTCTTGCTCATCTCTAACTAAAATGTCTATAACTGTTGCTGAAACCCATTCTATTCTTAGTGGGAACAAAGAGCAGATAATTAACAGTCCTAAGGATGGTCATATATGCCCCATACACATAAATATAAGTTATTCTCCTTATCCCTTGTCTCCCTTTTAAAGATGTAGCCATACTGAATAAATGAGGGATTTAATTATATACTCTATGACATGTTACTTTTAACATTATTTCTGAGACATAAAGCACATTTCAAAATCATTGTTCTTTGCGTGAATACTTTAAGATTTCTTTTTAAAACATTTAACAGTGATAATAGACATGAGAAGTAATATTGTATGGCAAAAAAAAGATGGCTAGGAAAACTTGGGTTTATTTCCTGCCTCTGATTCATATTGGCTGTGTGACTCTGGATAAGTCACCTAACCCTTCAGTGTTCCAGACAACTCTCTTAGATAAGCAAAGAACTGCCAGTGTCCATTGGTAGAGTGAATTTCCTTACCTGGATACTTTCTCTTCCCTAGGTTTTCATGATACTCCTTTTTTCTGGTTATCTTCCTGTCTGGCAACTTTTCTAGATCTCCATCTAGCTCACACTCACTAACTGTATGTGCCTTCCAAGTCTGTCTTGGGTCCTTTTCTCTTCTTCCTCTAACTTTCTCATTAGGTGTTCTCTTACACTTCCCCAGAGTTCAATTATCATCTCCATGCAGATGATTCCAGATCTAAATATTTCTCCTAAGATTCTCTTCTTAACTCCATCTTCACCTTAGCAAGTGCCTTTTTGGACCTGCATCAAAAATTCAACATACATGCAAAAAAATGTTTATTTCTCTTCATCCCTTCTAACTTTCTTATTCTTGTTGGGGGGTTCCACCATCCTCCCAGTACCCCAGGTTCATAACCTACATGTCATTCTCTACTCCTTTCACCCCCTCCACATACTCAATCTGTTGTCAAGTCTTGTCATTTCTGTCTTTATAATATCTCTTGTATGCATCCCTTTCCCTCAGTTCACACAACCACCACCCATGTGCAGAAGTCCTCATCACCTCATGCTTGAACGATGACAATAGCCTTGTGGTTGGTATCCCTGCTTCAAGTCTCTTCTCACTCCAATCCTTCCTCCAATAAGCTACCAAAGTGATTTTCCTAAAGCTCAGGCTTGACTATGTTACCCCCTTGATCAATAAATTCCAGTGGTTTCCTAATATCTTTATGATCAAGTATAAAATGCCCCATTTGGCATTTAAAGCCCTTCACAACCTGATCTTCTTACTTTTCCAGTCTTATTATACTTTAGTCCCCTCTACAATATACATGACATCACTGCATTTTCATTGACTATCTCTTATGCCTCAATTGCTATTCCTAGGGGCAGCTAGATGGTGCAGTGGATAGAGCACTAGCCCTGGATTCAGGAGGACCTGAGTTCAAATCTGGCCTCAGACACTTAACACTTACTAGCTGTGTAACCCTGGGCAAGTCACTTAACCCCAATTGCCACACATACACACACACACACACACACACAAATGCTATTCCTACTTGTTTCTGCCTCCTGCCTTCCCTGACTTCCTTCAAGATATTGCTCCATTTTCACCTTCCACAGAAGATACCCCAACACCTTTCTGATGCCTTCCCTTTCAGATGAAGTTCTACAGTTGTCCCTTCTGTATGGTGAAATTTCCCCATTGTAGTTTTGACATATCATGGGCTGGTATAAGAAATTAAATGGAAATTTTGGAGGAGTTTTGCAGAAGCTGCAGATGACACAGAAAAAGTTTAGGAACTCAGAAATGCATAAAATACTTGTATAATATTGTACAATAACAACATATTTTATCTTTTAATACCATAAGAATTCGGACTTTACATTAATTTTCTAGATGATGGGAGTGGCTCACCCCTAATCTCCATGATGTGGAAGGGATAACTATTTATCTTGTATATATCTTGTATTCACATAGTTATTTATATGTTGTCTTCCCAGTTAAAATGGGAGCTCATTGAGGGTAAAGACTATCTTTTTGTCCTTCCTTGTATTTCAGTGCTTAGCACAATGACTGGCACACAGTGAGTGCTTAATAAATGTTATTGACTGACTGACTGACTGATTGCTTGGTTAGTTGGTTGGCTTGATTGCCTGGAAGTTTTTTATATAAATGAAGCCACAGGTCTTGTCCTTAGTTCCTAATGGACAAACAATAAAGAGATTTCATTTACTGATTTATCACCTGTATCCAGAAAAGTTCTGACCAGAGCACTGGGGACAGATAGATAGGCAACCCATGATCCAGGATTTTGCCAGGTTAAGATAGGTGATCTATAAATGTTCCATAAGAAGTTCTGAGGAAGAAATCTAGACATGTGTATGGCCAATCAAAAAAACATGGCAGCAAACCAAAAGCAGAGATCCAGGTAGTTAGGAGACCAACATCCTAGCAGTCCAGCACAGCATCAGGGAAGTAATAGCACAGAGTAGGCTGAGGTGCTGGAAGGCTGTTAGTTTCAAAGAGTTGGAAAATAATAATATAGCCAGAAAGTCAAAGTTTGTTGTTACTTATTGTTTTAAGGATTCAAATACCAACATACAATTAGGTATAATCCTCAATAATCCTCAATTTCAACCACTATCTAATATACCCTTATTTTACCACCTCATGTCATTCATACTACATGTCAATTTGATGTCTAAAGACATGACCTCTGTTCATTTTTCTGTTTCCTAAGACTGTTATATGGAAGAGTGAAAATAACTCTTTTGGGTGAAACTAACTTAAAAGCATCCTGGGAAATAGGGAAGTGGCCCCTCAAAAGCCACTCATTGGCCACAAAGGCTTAGTCATGTTAGATAAAAGCATGTTTTGGTTTTTGGTTTTTTTTTTTTACCATAATGCTATCCTATGGATTCAAGAGAATGAACTACCCTATTCCTCATCTCAGCTAGGCTACCAGCTATTGCTGAGACTGATGTCCAGGGATGGAAAAGCTCATTCTGCACTTCTGTTGCATATAACCTTCAGTTCCCCAAGTTATCCATCTTGCTGTCTGGCACCTTTCAGAAACAGTAAAACTCCACAAAGAAAAACTCGCACCATTCTAACAGGACCGTAGGGACATGGGACATTTGGGGCATGTCTTAGGATGTTGTTAGAATCATAGATTCAGAGCTGGAAAGAAAATTGGAGATCATCTATTCTAACACCTTCATTTAATAGAGGATGGAAAGGGACCCAAGAAGGATAAGTCATTTGCCCAAGGTCACACAGATAATAAGAGGCAAAATGAGGATTCAAATCCTGGTTTTTGGAATTCCAAGGCAGTGCTCTTCCCAGTGCATATAGAAGAAAACTTGCTGGGTATTGTGAGGGAAAGCCCTGTAGAAGGAGGAGGAAAAGAAGGAGGAGGAGGAGGAGGAGGAGAAGGAGGAGGAAGAAGAGAAGGAGGAACAAGGAGGTGGAAGGGGGACAAGGAAAGTTAAGAGAAGACAGCTGGTACAGTGGAAAGAGTACTGGCTCTGAATTCTGAGGACTTATACGTAAACTCTGCCTCTGCTACTTATTTGCTGTATGACCTTGGTCAAGTCATTTAACTTATTTGTCCCTCAGATTTCCAACCTCAAAAATTAAGCAGTTGTACTAAATGGCTTCTGAGGTCTCTATTAGTTCTAGATCTATGATTTTATTATCCAATGAGGGGGACAAGGTGAATAGAAGGGTAAGAAGGAAGGAAAAAATGGAGACTGAGAAAGGGAGAAGAAGGGAAGGGAAAGAAGAAAGGAATCCGGGACCTTCTCTGGCTCTAAGTCAAGTGCCTTCCCCCTAAGTGACTGGCACACTTACAAGGTGTCCTCAGGCCAAATATCTCCCTCACAAACCATTACGGTTTCCCATTATGGCTCACAAACAGAAATCAATCTTCTTAATGCTGCCATGAACAGAAAGGGGAGGCAAGCCAAGGCAGGCAGTCTGAGCCAACACGTGTATTGTCAGCACCGTCTGTCTAGCATTAAAGGGTCGGATTTCTCCCTTTCACTTCCTTTTTTTCTTATACAAAAGGAAGACAACAGCCATGAACCATTTTCAGGGAGGGAGAGCCAGTGGGGTAGCCCAAACTGACATTTGAAACAGACCTCTCTTGGACACATTAGCTCAAGATAATTTTTCACTGTTTCCAGTTCAAAATCACTAAGCTCACCCTGGTAGGGGACTGCCCTAATCAAAGAGGAATTCAATCCATGGGTTTCTCCTACACATTTATAGAGAACCCAACTTGCTGGGTATGATGAGTGTGTATCCCTGTGGCCACAATTACCTAGCATCCCAGTGGTAGAGATCTAGTCTGTCGGGGACCACTGGAAAAAGAAAAACATTCTCCCAGGGTTAGGAATATAATGCCAATAAAGGAGCCAAGAGTACAAGTTTCCTTTTTGCTTTTTAATTACAAAACATTGACTTGGTATAAATTGTCCAAGAAAACAATTTGAAATTATGCTAAGAAAGCAACTTGACCCAGAAATCACACTGCTAGGTATCTACCCAAGGGAGATAAAAGACAGAAATAAAAGTCCCACAAACACTAAAATATTCATAAAAGATTTTTTTTGTGGCAGCAAAGAACTGGGAACAAAGCAGATAACCATTGATTGGGGAAAGGATAAATAAACTGTGGTTCATTTAATGAAATATTATTGTTCCATAAGAAATGAATATGAAGAATTCAGAGAAGCTTAAGAAGACTTGTATCAATTGATGCAGAGTGAAAGGGGCAGAACAAAAAAAGGCAATGTACACATTGAATACAACAATATAATCAGAAAAAGGAACAATGCTATATAATTATAATGAGCAGTCTTATCTCCAAAGAACAATTAAGAATATACACATCCTGCCCTTTTTTGTGGAGGTCATAGGACTACACATATGGAATGTTTGTATATGCTGTCACATGTGTGAAGTGCCAGTTGGTTTTGCTGAACTGTTTTTTTTCTATTTTGTGGCACAGTGGATAAAGAGTCAGACTTGCAGTCAGGAAGGCATGAATTCAAATCCTGCCTGCTTCAGATACTTACTAGCTATATGACCTTGGACAAGTCACTTAATTTACAAGCCTCAGTTTTCACATCTGTAAGATGGAGATAAATAATAGCACCTACCTCCCAGTCTTGTTATAAGGATCCAATAAGATAACACATGAAGAGAACTTTATAAACTTTTGAGCACTGTTTAATGTTATACAAGATAAGAAAGGGTTCTCAGGGTAGGAGAGTAGGGCATGCATTCAAAATGTTTATGTAAAAACAAGAGATATCAACAAAATAAGATTTATTGTTTGGGGGGGTTTCTGTTTCTGTTTTTTGCAGAGCAGTGGGGGTTAAGTGCCTTGCCCAGGGTCACACAGCTAGTAAGTGTCAAGTTTCTGAGGCCGGATTTGAACTCAGGTCCAGTGCTATATCCACTGTGCCACCTAGCTGCCCCAACAAAATAAGATTTAAAAAAGAAAATTTTAAAATGTGTGCATGTCCAAAAAAAACCCTCCCATATTCCTGGACATCTACTTTAAGGAGGCCTGTTTATTTATCTGCACTATGCTTAGAAGAACCAGAAGAATCTGGTTCTTTCATTTCTTTATCTTCCACCTATAGAAGCAATCTGCCCAGAAAGCCTGGAAATGAGGAACCTCAAATAGCAAAACTGAGTCAGGAATTCATACAAAGACCATGCCACTCTTCTGCTCAAGAACTTCTAGGTCTTTCTACTGCTTCGAGGACAATGTACAAACTCCTCCAGTTTCTCATTTAAAGCCTATCACAATTTGTCTCCAACCTACCTTTCCAGATTTCTTGTAAATTATCTGTTTTTACATACTCTAGCTCCAACCAAACTGACAGACTGGTCTTGTAAATTCCATTTCATCTCCTTCCCATATGAGTGTATTTCTAGATACTGCCCCATGTTCAGAATGTTCTCTGCTCCTCTCTGCCTCTTAGAGTCACTTGATCCCTTCCGTGCTCAGATCAAACACCATCTCTTACATGGACTCTTTCCTAGGAGATGGTCCCCACCCCTCCCCCCAGCCCCACCCCCACACAATTACTTTGTAATTTTGCACTTTGAAGGTGCATATTCTGCATTTACTTATATGTTCTTTCCACCAATATAAGCTCCTTGAGGGTACAGAACATTTTTTTTACTTTGTATCCACAGCATTTGTTATGGTTCCTGACACATAATAGGTCCAATAATAGGTACCTATTATATGTTAGGAACTGCAATGACATGAATGAATGAATGAATGAATGAATGAATGAATGAATGAAGTCTCTCAGCTCAAAGCCCAAGCTGTTCACCCATTTTAACCTGTGTGGTTCAAGAGAGGTAAAGTGGCAAATGATCACTAGGAGGCATCTGAGAGTCAAGGACAAGTAAGGAATGGCTCGGGACAGTTACTAGAGTCAGGGAAGTTCATAAATAATTAGTTTGTCTAAGGGAGAGGACAGTTAAGGTCCAAAAGGTCCTGGTCAACAAGTATGGAAGGCATTGAAAAGGGAAGGAAATCCTAAGAAGGAGCAGGGTAGAGAATAGGGAAGATGATCAGGGGAATGATTAGATTAGTGAAACACTACTTTATATCATATCTGCAGCTAGGTGGCAAAATGGACAGAACACTGGGCTTGGAATAGTGAAGATTCATCTCCATGAGTTCAAATCTAGCCTCAGACACTTATTAACTGTATGACCCTGGGCAAGTCATTTAACCTTGTTTACCTCAGTTTCCTCATCAGTAAAAATGAGCTGGAGAAGAAAATGCCAAGGGGAAATAAAAGATGGTGCCACTGCTAGCTGGAGTGTCCAAGGCTAAGGTCTCATGAAGTGCCCTGACACTAACAGGGCTAGAGGAAGAGGAATGGTCAGCCTGATACTGAAGACCTCCTCTGGTTGTGAATATTCCTAAGGAGGTGGCAAGAGATAAGAAAAAAATCTTGGAGGTGCCAGGGATGGCAATGAGGTGATGCCTTATGAACCTCTGTGGGATGCTGTTTCCCATATGACTCACAGTCTTGATCTCATCTTTTTATTTCTATTATTCCAGTCACTGGGAGGAAAGAAGCTATATTCTAAACCCAGTGAAAGCAAAAAGATAACGCCTCTGGGCTCTGAATAAAATAATAATAATAATACAATCATTAAATTACATGTTTCAAAAACCCTGCTTTTATGTGATTCTAGTGAGTAGGAGTTAGCAAGAATGGAGGAATCTCTTCCTGAGAGGAGAGCAAGCATTAGCCAGTCTCACCTGTTTCCATCCCAGTCTACCAAAATAAATCATTCCTTTGCTTATGTATATGGCCAGGAGGCTTTGATACATACGGACTCTTGGATCTGGACAAATCATTTATACTTCCTCTTTAGACAACAGTCTAAGACTTTTAAGGGGGCTGAAAAGGGATAACCGGCATTGAAGAGGAAGTTTCTTCACCTGGGAGTTCCCCACACTAGTGAAAACATGGGTCCTGTGTTATTTAAATTATTGGTCACCAACTGTTTTTATGTGGTTGGCGAATTGTGTTTCTTAAATTGTAGCTACTTATATATTCATTGCTATTTATATAATAATGACTATTGCACCCATTTTGGCAGTAAGCATTTATTGTTAATTAACATTACATATTATTAAAGTATGGACTGCGTGGCATTTAACACAATCCAAACCCCACCCCCCAGCGCCATATTTCTAAGAGAGAGAGAGAGAGAGAGAGAGAGAGAGAGCGCACATATCCCAACAGCCCTACCCTGTACTAAGAGAGGAGAGGTCACCAACAGACAATGGGTCCAGACCAACTATGTTCCAAGATGGTGCTGACCGATAGCATTGTGTGTTTTTTCCTTTTATCCTCTTTTGATAGAAGCATGTCACTACACACTGATCAAAGCTAATTGGTAAGTATCATTCAATTCTATTGGTTGGTGTGACTTGAGTGTGGTCCATATTAAAATGAGTTGTACTTTAATGACATCAGGGCCCAATGAGGGAGACCCCCTGAGGGGCAAAGGCAGATTCAGATAGGTGTGACTTAATCCCCTCAGTTCACTGAACTACACACAAAGTTTATTTCCTTGAATCTGCCCTGAACAAGATTAAACCCTGAAAGAGATTAGAATTTTCTCAAGCACAGGGCTTTCGAGAAGTAGGCATAGAAAGGCTTAAAACTTGGTCTCTGTATCTCCCCAAGAAATCTATTATTATTATTATTATTATTATTATTATTATTATTATTATTATTTTGCAGGGCGATGAGGGTTAAGTGACTTGACCAAGGTCACACAGCTAGTAAGTGTCAAGAGTCTTGGGGCAGGATTTGAACTCAGGTCCTCCTAAATACAGGGCCAATGCTTTATCCACTGCACCACCTAGCTGCCCCCCAAATCCATTATTATTAATTATTTTCTCACAGTCCAGTCCCTATCCCTAGCTATAGGGCACCAGAACCCTAACATGGAAAAGCCAAAACCAACTATCCTTCATGTAAGTCCACTGCTCCTCTTGTTCTTGGGATTATCTCAGTTTCCAAAGATCCATCTAACATCTTGTCATCAATCTGCATCCATGACATATCTACACAGCTGAGAAGAAGTATAGAAAGGCCCTGTTCTTTGATACCAGAATGCAATATAGGGTAGGGGAGGACTCACAGGACCAACAGGAGTCACAAGTTCACTTTTTTTTTTTAAGTGAGGCTATGAGGGTTAAGTGACATGCCCAGGGTCACTAGTAAGTGTCAAGTATCTGAGGCTGGATTTGAACTCAGGTCCTCCTGAATCCAGGAGCACCACATAGCTGCCCTCACAAGTTCACTTTTCTAATAAAATTCAGTTGAACGTTGATCAAGCACCTGCCATATGTAAAAGATTATTCCAGATGCCAGTGAAGCATAAGCAAAAGCGAAATAGATTCTATCCTCATGGAGCATATAGCAAGCACATAGGTAAATGTATGGAAAGTCATTTCAGGAGAGAGAGAGAATCCTAATATGGGGGCTGAGTGGAGGGTGTCTACAAAAGTCTTCTCGTAGGAAGGTGCATCTGCACAGAGACTTGGATGAAGCAGAGATTCTAAGAGGCACAGGCAGAGGGCAAAGATCTTAGGCATGGAGAACAGTGTGTTCAAAGATACAGACATGGGAAAGAGCACCCTGAGTTTGAAGAATATCTTTTGGGTTACTGTAGCTTGTCTGAAATTCGATGTGAATGGAGCAAAGTAATAGAAAATAAGTCTGGAAAAGTAAGTGGCAACCAGATTGTGGGAAACTTTAAGTATTGTGTTTATAGGTTTGTTTTATTCCAAAGACAGTAGGGAGCCCCTAAAGATTTTTGAGCAGGGGGGTGGGATTGAAATGGCAGGTGTTGTTGTTGTTATTGTTGTTGTTGTTGTTGTTTGTCTTTCATTCTCTAGATGATTTTTTTTAAATTTTTAGTGAGGCAATTGGGGTTAAGTGACTTGCCCAGGGTCACACAGCTAGTAAGTGTTAAGGGTCTGAGGCCGGATTTGAACTCAGGTACTCCTGACTCCAGGGCCGGTGCTCTATCCACTGTGCCACCTAGCTGCCCCCTGTCTTTCATTCTCAAAGAGAACCAAAGACATCAGGAAGGTGATATCTTGACTTGCAAATGAATTGGATTTAAGCGAGGCAGTATGTACAAAGTCATCAGCTTCACTGTCTCCTTCAGGGTCATCAGAGTCCAGTGGCAAGACATAGGTCAGGACAACTAGCAATGGCCCCCAGTGGCCAGATATGCATTTTAAGAATGTTAATTTGGGGGGCAGCTAGGTGGCACAGTGGATAAAGCACCAGCCCTGAATTCAGGAGGACCTGAGTTCATATGTGATCTCAGACACTTGATACTTGCTAGCTATGTGACCCTGAGCAAGTCACTTAACCCTCACTGCCAAGAAAGGAAGGAAGGAAGGAAGGAAGGAAGGAAGGAAGGAAGGAAGGAAGGAAGGAAGGAAGGAAGGAAGGGAAAGAAGGGAAAGAAGGGAAAGAAGGGAAAGAAGGGAAAGAAAGAAAGAAAGAAAGAAAGAAAGAAAGAAAGAAAGAAAGAAAGAAAGAAAGAAAGAAAGAAAGAAAGAAAGAAAGAAAGAAAGAAAGAAGGAAGGAAGGAAGGAAGGAAGGAAGGAAGGAAGGAAGGAAGGAAGGAAGGAAGGAAGGAAGGAAGGAAGGAAGGAAGGAAGGAAGGAAGGAAGGAAGGAAGGAAGGAAGAAAATGTTAATTTGGCAGATACATTTGGAGAGGAGAGAGACTAGACGAAAACTAATAAGTAAACTATTAAAATAGGGAAGGAGAGAAATGATGAGGTCCTGAATGGATGGAGAAAAGGGGGTGAATTTGAGCGATATTTTGGAAGTAGAATTGGCAAGAACTTGCAAAAGACAAGATTTAGGGGATTGGAAAGATGGAAAAGTTGAAAGTGACCCTAAGTTTGAAAATATGGGTGACTGGTACCCTCACAGAAATAAGGAAGCTTGGCAGAAAGATATGCTTAGGTGTGGGGGTACAGAGATGCAGGGAGAAGTGGAGAATATGTTATCATTTTTGGACCTATTGAGTTTGAGCTCCCCAAGGGACAAAGTAGAGATATTAAAGATAGAGATACTCAGCAGACAGCTCTCCATGGTTGAAGCTCAGGAAACAAATTGAGGGTTGTAGAAGTATAGGCTTGTGGCCCATCTAAATACAGACTCTAATAAACACATATAAACTAATGGGATCATCAAGAGAATGTAGAGAAAAGGGTTATTGATATAGCCTTATCAGATACCCAAATTTAAAGTATCAGGGACAGTAATGATCCAACAAAATAAAGAAAAGGCATAGTCAGACTATTAGTGGGAGAACCAGCTAAACAGTGCCATAAAAACCAAGGGAGAATCATGGAATCATAGATTTAGAAAGCATTTCACAATCCACTTAATCCCACCCCACCCTCATTTATAGATATAGAAACTGAGGACCATGGGAGTTAAGTGACTAACCCAAGGTAACTCATCAGAACTGGAATTTTATCCCAGGTCCTCTGACTTCAGAGCAAGTGTTTTGTTTTGTTTTGGTTTTCCATTATACTGTGAAAGTATCCCGAAGGAAGGGATAGTCAACAGTGTCAGAAGTGGAAAGGAAGTAAAGAAGAACAAAGACTGAAAAGGGGAACATTGGGTTCATAAGTTATGAGATTTTTTTTGGTACATTAAAGCGGGCAGTTTTATTAAAGTGGTAGCATTAGAACCCACATACTTCTAGAATATGAAAACTGAATGGCAGGTGACAAAATAGAGACTAGAAGTATAGATAAGCTTTTCTAAAAATTGGCTAGGAATGGGGAAAGGATGCATATGATAATTCCTTGAGGAAATGGCAAGATCCAGTGAAAGTTTTTTAAGTGGAAGAAAGACTTGGACATTTTCACAGGCAGTAGGGAAGATGCCAGGGATTGAAGGAGGGATTGAATTTGACATAAAGAATGGGAATAATCAGAAAAAGAAAGTAGGAAGTAGGGAGAAGGGCCCTTTCTTCCTCAGATAAGAGGGGAAATGAAGAAAGAATGGAAGATAATGGGGAGGGGAAGGTTAAGGGAGGGGAAAGATCTCATTATGGATGGTCTTTATTTTTTTTTCCAGTAAAGTAGGAGGTGAGATTTTCTGTTAAGGGGGGTTAAGGATAGGGTAAATATTGCAGAGATAAGAGAAGGTTTAGAATAGATGTAAGAAGAACTGATCAAAGATTAAGCACAGCAGACTAAAAGGATTGTCGCAAAGCAATGTGATTCCATTTGATAATACATGAGAAAATTTTAGTGTACCCTATTGGTGCCATTCTGTAACATTCCCTATCAAGTATCTAATGACACAGGAGCAGAGAACCTTAGTCTTAGACAGAACCTCAGATGTTTTCTAGTCCAACACATATCTAAATACAAACTCATGTTACAATATTTCCCAAAAGTCATCATCTAGTTGCCACCCAAGGACCTCTAGTGAGAGGGAATCCATTAAATCCTAAAGCATTCCTCTTTTAGAACAGCTCTAATGCAAGTCAAGTCATCATGCTCATCATGTCATTGATCTTCTTTGGGAACAAAAGACTAACAACAACAATTTTAGGAAGTTTTTTTCTGACTTCAAGCTGAAATCTGGTTCTCTACAAGTCCCTCCTTGTCTATCCCATGCCCTAGTTGCTCTTAGTTGCCCTAGTCTGCCCTTTGGGGTCAAACAGAACAAGTCTCATCTCTCTTCCATTACAAAAGCTTTTCATACACATGAGACATCATGGCCTCCCTCTGTCTTCCTTTCTCCAGGCTAAATGTTCCAAGTTATAGCAAAGTCTCAAGACCCTTCACCATCCTGGTTTCTATCCCTTGGACATTCACAATTTATCAATGTCCTTCCTAGAAAGTAACAGAACTAAACACAGTAATTTAGATATGATCTGTCCAAAGTATAGTGGAACTATCATCTCTCTAGTCCTGCAAGTGGGCCTCTATTAATACAACCTATGATCACATCCATTTAGGGGCAAAGAGATAACACAGTGGACAGAGTACTGCCCCCAGAGTTAGGAAGTCCCAAGTTCAAATCCAGCCCTGGATCCTCACAAGCTGTATGACCCTAGACAAGTCACTTGTACTTTATTTGCCTCAGTTTCCTTATCTATAAAATGGGAATAATAATAGCACCTACCTCTCAGAGTTGTTGTAAAGATCAAATTACATAATTGCAAAGTTATATAATTCCAAAATGATATAATTGCACATTTCCTGATTCATAGTAAATATTATGCGAAGGTTATCTATTATTATTCATTTTCAATTAGAAAAGTCCACCCTACTTTGTGGCACTCTATAATGTGGGAAGCAAAACATCAGTTAAAGATATGAGGCAGCAGTAGTATAATATAAAGAGGAATGGACTGGGGTCAGGAGAACTGGGATCTAATCCTAATTGTGCCATTAACTAATGGTATGATCTCAGGTACACAATTCACTCTGTTCTCTGCTACATGGGAGGCATACGGAGGCATTGGACCAGTTTATCTCCAAAAGTCCTTTTAGCTCTAACCTTTTTATGATTCTATGCATAAAAATGTTAATTCCACAGAAAGCCTTCTATTGGATTATGTGTGTGGATACAGTCAATTCTTAGCCACTGAAGGTCATTAAGAAGATGAAGAATATGGGAGGGGGAACACACCTTATATTTCTGTTTTAAAAGGCTAAATTTATTTATATATTTTGAAAGTTACCTTCTGGTGAGTTAAGATTGTAGCTCCAATAAGAAAATAGGTTTTAAAACTAATCATGAATATATGATAGTCACTGAAGGAATGAAGAGAATTTGTTCTTTGTTTTTAAATCAACAGGAATATAAAATGTAGTTTAACGATAACAAAAATTGTTTAGAAGCTAGTTGCTAGAATGGTGACTTAGAATCATCTAGTCAAGCTTTTACATTTCAAGTGTGAGAAAATTATTTCCTAAACAGGGGAAGAAACTAGTCTAAGGTGGCACCTGAAATTTGAACCCAGGATCACGGACTTTTGTTGGTCAGTCATGTCTAATTCTTCATTACCCCATTTGGAGTTTTCTTGGTAAAGATACTGGAGTGGTTTGCCATTTCCTTCTTCAGTTTATTTTATAGATAAGGAAACTGAGGCAAAGAGAGTTAAGTGGCTTTCTCAGGGTCACCCAGCTAGTAAGTGCCTAAGGTCAGATTTGAGCTCATGAAGATGAGTCTTCCTGATACCAGGCCCAGGACTCTTATCTACTGCACCACCTAGCTTCCCTGGGTCTCTGACTACAAATCTACTTTTTTTTCCACTATATCATGCTGTCTCCTTGCTAGCATGTTGGCCAGTGATGAGGAATTCTATTTCTTTTCTTTTCTTTTTCCCCCTATTTTGCCATTAGGGGAATCAAGATGCAATGGACACAGAGGAACCATCTGATGGGGAAAGCTAGTCAGGGTAAGTGATGTAATTCCCCACATTAGCTCTAAAAGTCTATGCAGGGTGAAAAATATTGTCAAAGAAATTATCCACCAATACTCTTCTAAATGGATGGCTGAGATATATTTCCCTTATTGATTACATTTAGCAGCATGGAAGATTCCAGTCTGTTCTGGTCAGAAAGAATCTTTCGGTAAGTTGAGCAAAGCAAGACTTTTTGTTACTTTAAAGAAACATCATCAAAATATGGCAGGCAGGGGAAGCTAGGTGGCCCAGTGGATAGAGCACCGGCCCTGGATTCAGGAGGACCTGAGTTCAAAATCTGGCCTCAGACACTTAACAATTACTAACTGTGTGACCCTGGGCAAGTCACTTAACACCAATTGCCTCAAAAAAAAAATATGGCAGGCAGATACAGGGAGGATAGGGCATTAAAACAGGGTAGATTAGTACATCTATAGATCTCTTCACATAGTTGATTGAAACCTTCAAAGAAGGACCACCGAGGATAGGTAAATTCAGTGGGAGCCTTGTGAATATTAAGAGGAAGGTAAAATATAAATGCAAATTGAATTGTCAGTATTCTACTAGCAAGCAAGGACAAACTTTTCATTGTTCTACCTAAAAAGAACAAATTCTCCTTAGTCTCTTAAGGTTAATAATGCCTAGTTTAACCATAGGTTTTCACAGTAATGCTAATTTCTCCAAAAGTACAACAGAATAAGAGAGGTCTAAGGTCTTGAGTCCACAGAATCATAAAATATCAGAGAGGCAAGGGATTTTTAGAGATGATTTAGTTCAGTACTATCATATTACAAATGAGATTTGCTGTTCAGTCATTTCAGTCTTGTCTGATTCCATGACTCAATTTGGGATTTTCTTTGCAAAGATACTGGAGTGGTTCGCCATTTTCTTCTCCAGCTTATTTTAACAGATGAGAACACTGAGGCAAACAAGGTTCATTGACTTATTCAGGGCCACATAGCTAATAAGTATCTGAGGCCAGATTTGAACTCAGGTCTGTCTGAGTTCTGACTTGACTCCAGACCTGGTGCTTTATCTACAACACCACCTATAGTCCCAAAGAAAAGAGACTTATTACTAATTGGCAAAACTGGGATTAATGTTCATTGAAAAGAACACTAGCTCTGTCATAGTGTTTGATCTTGAGTGAGGGACTTCCCTGTACCTCAGTTTCCTCATCTGTAAAATGAAGAAATGGGACTAAATGCCCTCCAACGTCTCTTTCAACTCTAATAGGTTTCTGCTGTTGCTTCCTGAGTGGTCTTCACTCATGTAGCAGCTAACAAAAAACTTCTATTAAATACCTACTGTGTGCAAAGCACTATACTAGATGCTGGGGACAAAAAATAATGATGAAAAAATACAATCCTAGCTCTCAAGGAACTTATAGAGAGACATACCATGGACATAGTTAAGGATAATTGAAGTTAGGCAACAGAGAGACCCAAAGTGGATGAGGAAAATCAGAGAAGGGAGAGAACACTTTCAGCTGGTAAAGAAAGAGCAAATTCAAGGAAGACTTTCCAGAGAGTCACCTGAGCCAAGCCCTGAAGGATAAGAAGACTGAGATGAGGAGGTATTGCATTTCAGGCACAAGAGACAGTATGTATAAATGCAAAGTTAAGTTACATCTTAATTTGAAAAACAACTAGTTTAGATAGAATGCAGAGCATGTAAATGCCAATAATGCATTGGAGTTATTGGGGAATGACTTAAATGCACAAGAAGGAATTTATTTTGAACCTATTGGCAATAGGGAGCCACAGAAAAGTTTTGGGCTAGGTAGTGGCTGTCAGATTTGTGCCAGGGTAGCCCTATGATGGGACAAGACTCCCTTAAGCAGGTACATGTCCAGTAGTGTTGCCTATATAGAACCTGTGCTGGATGAACTTAAGAAATTGAGAATAGGGTCTGTTAAATCCCTAAAGATAGAATGAAGTAAAATTTAAAACATTGGAATACATACAGTTAAACATAAGTAGGAGAATAATAAAATAATTTCTAGTTATTTCTGTTTAGCTCTTACTCTAAGTTGCATATCATCTCTAGATATATATTTGTGTGATTCTTATTAATATTTGTATTTAATAAAGAGGAAAAGGGCCCGTGTGTACAAAAAATTAGCAAAAAAATAGCTTTTTCCCCCCCAGTAACAAAGAATTGGAAAATGAGGGGCTGTCCATTAACTGGGGAAAGTTATGGTATAATAATGTGATGAATACTATTATAAGAAAATAGTGAAGGAGATTATTTCTTTTTTAAATAATATTTTATTTTTCCTGATTACACATAGAGACAACTTTTAACATTCATTTTTAATATTGTTTTTAATTTCAGAGATCCAAATTCTCTCATCCCTTCCCCCTCCCTGAGATGGTAAATAGTTTGATATAGGTTATACATGTTCAATCGTGCAAAATACATGTCCATATTAGTCATGTTGTGAAAGAAGACAAAGACCCAAAATTACAATAATAACATAAAAAAGTGAAAAAATGTGCTTCAATCTGCAATCACACTCCATACCAGTTCTTACTCTATGTAGATAGCATTTTTTATCATAAACCCTTTTGCTGAGAACAGCTAAGTCATTCACAGTTGATCATCAGACAATATAACTGTTACTGTGTATAGTGTTCTCCTGCTTCTACTCACTTCACTTTGAATCAATTTGTCTAAGTCTTTCCAGGTGTTTTTTCCCCCTGAAAACAGCCTGCTCATCATCTCTGATGGCACAATAGTATTCTATTACAATCACATACCACAACTTCTTCAACCATTCCCCAATTGATGGGCATTGAAGGGAATGTTTTCAGAAAAACTTGTGAAGACTTGTATAAACTGACGAAGAGTAAAGTCAACAGAATAGAACAATTTATACAGCAACAACAATATTATAAAGATAATTGACTCTGAAAGACAGTAACTTTGATCAACATAATCACCAACCATGATTACAAAGGACTCATAATGAAACATGGTACCAACCTCTAGAAATGGAACTGATAGACTCAGAGTACAAAGTGAAGCCTATTTTCTTCTTTTTTCTTTCTTAAACTTGTTTCTTTTCTCTTGGAACATGGTTAATGAGGAAATTTGTTTTGCACATCTACACCTATTTTTAATAGGTTTTATTTTCATTGTTTTCTCAAGGTGGGGGATGGGAAGGAGAGGGAGAGAATTTGGATCAGGAAGACATAAGCCATGAAGCAGAATCACCTAATCATAGGCAACTTACCCAAATGTCAGTCATCATGCCTGGATATAAATAAAACAGCTAATAAAGTAAGAGCCTTGCAAACCCATGTCTTTAAGTGATGCAAAAACTCCAGGATGCTGAAGAGATTCAATGGGACTGTGAAAGGTGAGATTCCAGGGGGAACACCATGGTTTGTTTTTCATAGAAAAATAGAAAAAAAGTCTTGGAAACCTAGATTGATTTTTATGATGCATGTGAACAGAGAATTTCTCCTTCAGAGCCATAGTATGGTTCATTTCTGAGAAGGCACAGTTCATCAGAGAAATGTTAGTTCATGGAATTGTCCCATGAAGGAAGGAACACAGAGGGTTGGAAGCAGAGTCAATATAGCTCAAAGAAAGAGAAAAGGAGCCATATGTAGAAAAATATGTATAGCAACTCTTTTTGTGAGGGCAAAGAACTAGAAGATAAAGGGATACCCATCAATTGGCAAATGGCTGAGCAAATGATGGTATATGAATGTAATATTTGAATTATATTAAACTATAGGAAACATGAAAGAGCCCATTTCAAAGAACCCTGGAAAGACTTGCATGAACTAATGCAGAGTAAGGGATCCAAATCAGGGGCTAATTTATACTATAACAATAACATTGTAAACATGAACAACCACAAAAGACTTAAGAACTCTGATCAGTGCAATGAACAACTATAATTCCAGAGGACCAAGGATGAAGAATGCTCCATACCTTCTAGCAGAGGTGCTAGACTGAATATGAAAAGTGAGACACACATTTTTGGATATAGTCAACATAGGAATGTTTTGCTTGACTAAGCATATCTGTTAGCAGGGTTTTGTTTTCCTTTTTCCTTTTCCAGTGGGGAAGGTGTGGGAGAAAGAAAAAAAAATTTGTTAATTAAAAATGAAATTTAATTTAATAAGCAAACTCAATTTCTGTGCATATTACTGTGCTACATGGACTGTATACAAGTGACTGGATGATGCTAGGAAGTGGAGGACATCTACAAAGGAATTTAACCCATGGTGGAGAACACTGATGAAAGTCAGATGGAGTTTAAACAACAGTATAAATTGGAGAAAAGACAGCCAGTGAAAGATTCTGCATGGAAAGCAGCAGAAACCACCCAAGGTCACCTCCAAAAGACTTTGACACGTTTTGCCTAGGAAATGACCCCAAACTTTTCTTTGCCGGTATTTGAACAAGCAGCTCAGAAGTTGAATATAAAGTAGGGCAATTACATGAAGTATATTCCTAATTTAATTTAGGGCACACTAGAGAAGCTGCATAATACTAATGGGGGTTGGAAAAAGGGAGAAGGGAAAAAAAGATGTTTCTATAGCATTGTAGGAGAGTGAATGGACTTTAACCAATTAATTTTCCACTACCCCCCCCCAAATAGTTGATATAATCAAAGAAAGCAAAGGGGATAGTAACTGATTTAACAAAGTATATACACACTATATTTTTTAAAGTAGGGTTGAAAATATTTACTTTGTTCAGGTCATTTTTAAAGGAATTTAAAAGTTTATAGGTTGTCTCAACAATTTTTTCCAAATGATGAATTCTTATCTCAAAATCTTAAGGGGCAGAGGTAGGGAAGGAAAAAGGGGGGAAAGAAATTTACATGATAATTTTGTTGTATATTTGAAAGGAATAGCAAGTTGTGCATAGTAGATTTGCAGTTTCATATACAATCATCTTTTTTATTGTACTAAGTTCTAGAAATGCTTGTTTTATTCCATAAATTAAAAATTAAATATTAAAAAAGAAGCTTTATAGGAGAAGAGAGAGTGGGTCTGCCCGAGCTTCAAACACAGTGCCCCATAAGTCACTCCAAAAGAGTTGATAGCAAATGTCGAATCAAGTCTAGAAATGCTCCATCTACCTGTCAGTGTAGGGTGCTAAGGAAAGTCTGATTTAATTAGGACAGATCCATTTTATCGCAAAATTCCCATGGAAATGAACTTACAAATTAGAGATAAGAAGTCTATAGAAGCAGCCTAAGCATCTTTCAAAGCTTCCTGGCTCCCAGGAGATAGAAAAAGGAACCTGATGGTTAGGTGTATTTCAGTAAGGGAAGGAACACCTGTGGCCCAATAGAATAAGAAATACCACCCACCCTCACACACCCAAGTTAAGGTATCCCTGTGGGCAGACAGTGAAGTGGAACAGTAATGTCCTTGGCCATGTTCCCCAAACCTAGTTAGGTAATCCTGTAAAGAATTAATTTTTATTTGAGGTTTTTATGACCCAATCTTATGGCTAGAATTAAAAAAAAAAAGCCTTGGCTCGTGCACTGGCCTCTGGGGCTCTGCAAATGGCACAGTGCTCCACACACTGGTTGTAGCTGTTGCCATGGCACTGGCACCTCACGTCATCACCACTCCCTGACACCTACATGGGCCTGGCAAAATTATAATGATTGGAGGCCTAGTGAGGGCAGTCATGTGACTTTCAGAGTGGCCAGCCAATTGACTGGGGGCTGTGTGTGGTCAGTCTGGGGTCTGCTGGGAAGAAGGGAGGGTTTTCCGCCATTCTAGCTTGAAGCTGGAAGGCAACAGGATGCTGCTGTGTGTTCTCAGCTGATTCCTGGGTGGTAGTGTTGTTCAGGTTGCATAATTTCCCTTTCCCCATTTTATTTCCTTTCCCTTGATCCTACTGATCCTGTTTGTGTGTTTTTTTTTTAAGTTCATTCTTGTTAAATAAATCCTGCTCTGTTTTCAGGGAGGCTATCTCCTTCTTTGCCCCAATATTGCGGCGAGCCACTTAGTTAACACTCCCCAATTAAAAATTGGTCCCCACAATCCTGAGAATTCAGAAGCCTCCATATGAGTGTGTTTGTGTGTGATACACACAAACACACTCATATTCATTCACGTGTTATTTATGTGGGCCTGTGATTAACGATCAGACAGAAAAGAGTCAGGAGTTTACAGAGCCTGTGGGGATGAAGAGAGGGCCATGCTGGGAACATCGCATAGCAGGGTTCTGGTTTCTCTGATTCATTCAAATCTGGTTAAACTCAATGATTATAGAATCCATGTTTGAAAGAAAGGCACTAAGATTCTAGCTCTGGGAATTCAGCTGTATGAAGTTCTAGTCTCTCATATTAACAATAATATTATTATAATAGCTATCACTTATTATTGCCATAAAGTTCACAGAATGTTTTACAAATATCATCTTATTTGATCCTCACAACAACCCTTTGAGGCAGATCATATTCCCATTTTATAAATGAGAAAACTGAGGTAAACAGAGGTTAAGTGACTTGCCCAAGACCACACTGTAAGCAAGTGTCTGTGAACAGATCTGAATTCAGTTATTCTTGACTCTAGGTCTAGTGGCCACTGTCTGCTGAGGTCAGAAGGGCCTATATTAACTGGATATTTTATAAAGTCATTTTTCAGTTGCATCCAACACTCCATAACTTTATTTGGGGTTTTCTTGGCAAAGATACTAGAATGGTTTGCCACATTCTTTTACAGCTCATTTTACAGATGAGGAAACTAATGCAAACAGGGTGAAGTGACCTGCTTAGGGTCACACAGCTAAGAAGTATCTGAAGCCAGATTTGAACTCAGAAAGTTTAGTTTTCCTGACTCCAAGCCTGGCAGTCTATCTATCTACTGTGATAGCTTGCTGCCCTCTATAGTATTATCTAATCCTATCATGAGTTAACTGCCTGAATCCCACTCCTATTTCATGAGGGAGGAAAAGAGGAATATTGTGAGTCACTGGGCTCTTGTGTAGCTCTGACTCCCATTCTGTGGGAGACTGAAAAGAAAAGCAAATATCTCCAATCTAAAAGAGGTTTCTCTCCCTGTAAGTACAGGATTGTAACGATTGGAATAACGCCACCTGCTGGATACTAACTGTAGAAGAGTTCTGCCCATGAAGCGAAGGTCTTTGAGGGCAAGACCAGGAGTCTTGTCTTTGGTATCAGGAAGTGACGCGAACTAGTGGGAGGAGGAAGGAAGAGACTGGCGCGGAGTCTCGGGCCTCTTTCCTCTGGACTCTGGCGGAGAAGGGAGCTAGAAATGTGCTCTCCCTTTAATAGATAGGAATCTAGGCCTTTTTCTCTCTCTTTACCAAATTCTTATTCTCCTTAATAAATGCTTAAAAGTCTAACTCTTGCTAAAGCTTATAATTTATTGGCGACCACTCATTAGATATTTTAGACAGTTTAGCTAGAATTTTAGCCCTTAACAGATCCAAGTATTGATTTATGTATGCCATCCATCTCACATGAAATTGATGCTTCTGTTTTCACTATGCATTTAATAATACAATTAAACTTCGTGTTTGACGTAGAACGAAAATGAAGGAAGGAAGAAACACTGAGGGAAGGGAAAGGAAAGGGTGTAAACCATTCATTGGGGTCCAAGGCAGCAATTGATTGACATATATGCCTAGATAAGAGTCTTGGATGTAACAATTACATAGTAGTGGGAATCCAAGTGCGGAGTGATTGACAAGCCACATGCCCCCAAGGTCTTGACTATTTACAGGACCTAGATTTTTTTTCATTTATGTCAATAACTATAATGATCAGAACAAAGGATTTGGGAAGAAGATCTGATTTTTATCATGGGCAGAGTCAAACTTAAAGGACAGGGGCACAAAGAATTGGGTGGATTGTCTCAGAAAAGAAAGAACAGGTTATGAGCCTAGAGGCTTCCTTTCCAGAGAAAAGGGCATCTTGAAGGGCCCTCCTATTCCTGCATAGCTTAAAGGAATAAAGAGAAACTAAGAGAGGGAAAAACAACTGCTAAAGTGATATTCTGAAAGAAGCCTGGATCTGACCATGTCACTCCTCCTGCTGAAGAAGCTGTAGTGGCTTCCTATCATATCTAGGAAATAGTGCAAATTCCTGTTTGTGATTTTTAAGCCCATTACAGACTGGCTGCCATCTATCCTTTCAGACTGATTTGACATTATTCCCCAGCATGCTGTCTACATTCCAGTCAAACTGGCCTGCTTCTATTCTCCCCCCTTCCTTCATGATTTGCCGTCTCCCACCTCATTGCATAGGGTGTCCTCCTTGTCTTTAATTCCCTTCCTCACCTGCCCCACTTGCAGGCTCAGCTCTGGAGCTAGCTCTAATATGAGACCTCTCCTGATTCTACAGTTTATAGGGTTCTTAAAAAAAAGACAGTATTTCCTTTACATAACAGTTTTATATTTACTTTTGGAGCTACATACTCTTTCTCTCCCATAGAGTTTAAGCTCTGTGAGAAGAGATGGGTTTTTTTTTGTCCTTGTATTCCAACACCTAGCACAAAGCTTGACACATAGTAGGCAATTAACATATGCTCATTTAATTTAATTTAATTGGATTTTTATTAATGACATAAGAAAAGGGTCATAAAATCAATGAATCAGAATCTTACTGTTGGAAAAGACCTAAGGGAATAGCTAGTCTAATCTTTACTTTATGCAGGAATTCTTTTTATAAAACCTCTAAAAAGTGGTCCTCTGGCCTTTGCTTGAATCCTTTCACTGATGAAGAACTCAGCACTTCCCGAAGCATCCCATTCCATTTTGAGACAATTCTAATTGTTAGAAAATCTTTCCTCAGATTGAGCTGAAATCTGCCTCTACTATTCCAGACTAAATATGTGAGTTCATAAAGTAGACTGCAATGTTTAGTCCTGAGAATTTCTTGACAAAAAAGCTTATTGATATTGGAGACTCTGAAGTGTTTAAACTATTCCTTATGGCTTCAAGACTAGATTCCTTAAAGAAAGTAGCTCTTCATGAAGAAGCCCCATTCACTCAGGAGTCAGATAACAAGGGTTTTTAAGTATTATGTGCCAAGCAGGCAAATAGGTGGCACAGTGGATAGGAGCCTGCAGTCAGGAGGACTCATTTTCCTGAGTTCAAATCTAGCCTCAGACACTTACTAGCTGTGTGACCTTGGACAAAATCACTTTACCCTCTTTGACTTAGTTTCCTCATCTGTCAAATAAGCTGGAGAAGGAAATAGCAAAACCACTCCTGTATCATTGCCAAGAAAACCCCAAATGGGGTCATGAAGAGTCAGATACAACTGAAATGACTGAACAACAAAATGTGCTAGGCATTGTGCTAAGCACTGGGGATACAAAAAGAGGCAAAGGGGGCAGCTAGGTGGTGCAGTGGATAAATCACCAGCCCTGGATTCAGGAGGACCTGAGTTCAAATCTAGCCTCAGACACTTGACACCTACTAGCTGTATGACTCTAGGCAAGTCACTTAACCCCAATTGCATCACAAAAAAAAAAAGAGGCAAAAGACTATTCCTGCTCTCACCCAGTTCACAGCCCAATGGAGGCAGAAAAAAAAAGAGGCAAAAGGCTTTTCCCACTCTCAACCAGTTCACAGTCCAGTGGAGGCAGGGTAGAGGTGGCGATTAGAGAGTAGGGATGAATTCTTATTTAGAATATTTTGTATTATCCTTCCACAGTCCTCATTAAGGAGCTAGATTGTGATATGCTAAACCAGTAAGAATGAGGTCCGTGCCTATAGAGATAGGTAATAGAAATAAAACCAAGACTCAGTTTAGAACTAAGGTCCTTAGGTTACAAGTCCTTTCTTGTACTCAGTTTATGTTGAGTGTTTTTGCCCAGTCGTAACTATAGGACTCTTAGCAAACAGAGCTTCCCCGAGAAGTTTCACCCTGCTCTCTTACCCAGGTTGAATTTATACCATCCTGTACCTGGACCTTTACTCCTGTACTCAGAATAACCACTTTTATTCCATCCAGTATCTTTTCAAGAGGAATACTAGAATCATGGAAACATAGAACTAGAAGGAGCCTTGGAAATACCTGTGTGACCTTGGGTAAGTCCCTGGCCTTGCTGGGTCTCAGTTGCCTCATCTATAAAATGAGGGAATTGGACTAGAGGACCCCTGAGGGACTTTGCATTTCCAGATCCAATTCCATCATTTCTCAAATGAGAAAGTGGAACTCAGAGAGGTCACTCAAGGTCACAGAGTTGAACTTCCTGCCTCATTCTTTCTCCATTATACTATCAGCTATGCCTTCTATGGTGCCATTATTCACCCAGCATTTTCACTCTAGGGGGAATGCGTGGGACTATGGGAATTGCTTCATTAACGGGACAATGAATTCTCAGAATAACATCTTAAAACAACAGCTCCATGCCACAGAGACTGCTCAGGGAAAGGAACACTGATGTCATTGTTGGAGGCCTAATTATTAGAAATTTTAATCATTTTGAATATTTCCTAGACATTACACTTTGGGCTACAATCATCGCAGAAACCTTCAAATTTACCTGGGGGAAACATGCATGGTAACATTCCATTAATTAAAAAGTCGCACGTGCCCAGTTTCCCCCAAATGCAGGAAAGCAACAGGACTTAATAAGACTGTTCCTTCAGGCCTATAACACAGGCTGGAAAATTGGTTAGAAGAGGCCCAGGAAAAGGCTACTTTATATTTATACTAGCCTTGTCTTGTTGGCAAATAATTAGGGAAATTCTCTGATTACTTGATTCATTTGTTTCACTTAAGGATAATTTGTAACACTCTGAATTAGTTGACCAATCCAGGAAAACAAAGTACTCTGCGAACCTAATTTCTTTTTCAAATTACATATGTAACCATATTTTCAGATTACCCACACTCTTTATATAGAAAATTCCTATCTACTGTAATATTCCCAATTAACTAGCCCCGGGTATACCAGAACTCTCAAACTGAAGGCACAAGTAGGCAAATACAAAAGTAGCCAGGAATGGTTATCCAAATATGAATATGTCTCTCACAGTATATAATGCCTGCCTAGCCAGGGATAAAGGCAAAGAATGAAGAGCAAACGAAGTAAAAAATTATCCAGGATCATCAGTAGGATTTAGATCTAGAAAGGACCTTAGAAGTCATGTAGTACCATTCACCTGCTTTTACAAATGGAGAAACTGAGGCCCAGAGAGGCAAAGTGAACAGCCTAACATCCCACACGTAGTAAGTGACAAATCAGAGTCGAGCCAGGATTCAACTCCAGGTCTTCCAACACCAAATCTTGTGTTCTTTATACTATAAGAGGCTGCGTGTCCTTCATTCCCTAAGAGGGCCATGGCATCAGGGTGATGTCATGACTTGCAGTGAATTGGATTTAAGTGAGGGAAGGCTGTGCAAAGTCACCAGCCTCACTCTCTCCTCCAGAGCCATCTGGGTGACTGGAGATGGCCCCAGATATTTAAGGCAATTGGAGTTAAGTGATTTGCGCAGGGTCACACAGCTAGTAAGTGTCCAAGGTGAAATTTGAACTCAGGTCCTCCTGACTCCAGGGCTTTATCCACTGCACCACCTAGCTGTCCAACTATAAGAGGCACTAGGTTGCCCAATGTCTAGATAGAGCACCAAATTTGAAGTCATAAAGACAGCAGTTCAAATCTAGCCTCAGATACTTATTAGCTGTTTATTTTGTTAACTTCTTCAATTTTCTCAACTATAAAATGAGGAAGGAACTCAAGAACAAGTTATGAAAAGTAGCATGTCTACTGTATTTATTATTCTCCAAAAAAAAATCTCCAAAGGCTTCAGCTTTGTATTTCTGTGCTTTCAATTTGCGGAAATGTACAGTATTTGAGCATGATTCTAGATTTATTTCTCTATCAAAAAGATTCTCCTCCCTTCTCATATGAAATGTACATCTCTTTCCATAGGTCTTTAAATCTGATGACATTCAATACTTTCCAATCATCTCCATTGTTCATTTTGAGCCATTTCTAATCTACCTTTATTCTTTAATATCTTTCATTTTCTATGAATTTGTGAAGCTTTCAGCTTTCTAGTAGTGGAAAATTTAGGGGGAAGATGTTTTTCACTTTCTGGCTTTCACTTATTCTGATTAATGAAAGTCATCCATGACAAGTTTAACTTTGTATTGCCAAGCGACCTCTTTCAAAGGATATTAAGGCTATGGTTGATGGACTGGAAACTGGACTAATTTTTATCATGGATACCAGTGAAGGACCCCAGAGTTCACTCCTTTTACAAATGAAAGACTGAAGCCCAGAGAAAGTAAGAGAGTCCAGGGTCCTACAGGTAGTAAGTAGCAGATCTAGGCACTGACCTGAAGTTCTCTGACTCCAAATCCATCCTTTTTTTCATTGCACTATGTTACCTCCCAAGTACTGTATGGCAAACCCCAAGTTACATTGAGATCATGTAGCAAGAAGCATCATAACTATGGGAAATTATGAGTTGGGAAGCTGCGACCAATATTTGATCATCATTGTTTTCTTGATTATTATTATTTTATTATTTATAATGTATTGCTATAATTTGTTTTTATATAACAAAATCCCAATGAAATTCCTTTACAAGATATGTTACCCCAAATATAATTTATTGATTGTTTATCAAATACCTTCTTTTTCATGTTGTTACATTTTGGTTTGACATAAAAATAACTCCCCCCACCCCACCCCGCCAAATCACCTCCCTCCATAGTATCTTAAAACACTTAAGTTAAACTGTCTAATAAGAATGTTGAGAGACAGCATCACATAATCTTTCTTAGAGTTAATTCCTTGACAGAAAGAAAATCTATTTTAACATTAGTCATCTAGGATTGATATTGGCCAATGGGTTTGATTTGGATTCTGTTGTCCTTTTGTGCTAACATAATTTAAATTACTGTAGCCATTGTCATGATTATATATATATATATATATATATATATATGTATGTATGTATGTGTGTGTGTATGTATGTATGTATGTATTTTGGTGAAGTAATTGGGGTTAAGTGACTTGCCCAGGGTCACACAGCTAGTAAGTGTTAAGTGTCTGAGGCCGGATTTGAACTCAGGTCCTCCTGATTCCAGGGCTGGTGCGCTATCCACTTTGCCACCTAGCTGCCCCATGCCATTGTATACATTGTTCTTTTGGTTCTGCCTTTCTTCATTTCACCAATTCATCCATGTTTTCCATGTTTCTATGAATTCTTCATACACACACACATATAAACATAATTTGTCAATAATTACCCACTCTATTTCCAGGGTATTTTTTCTACCAGCCATGCTAAGAATGACTGCTTATTAATCCAGTAATGGGATGAACAGCTATCAACTTTCTCCCATAATTCCAGCTGGCTTTCCAGAACTAATTGAACCAATTCATAGCTCAACAAAACAGTATATCACCAGTCTATGTATCTTTCCACAACCCTTCCAACCCTAATATCTTCTGGTACCTTCTTTGGCCAACTCAGTGGGTGTGAGGTGATACTTCAGTGATGGTTATATTTGCATTTTGTTTTGTTTTTAGTGATTTGAACATTTTTTTTCATGTGTTTCATCTTCCTCCTTTGGAAAATTATTCAAATTCTTTGACTATTAGAGATAATCATCTTGCTTCATTAAAAAGATATATTTATACACATAGTCCTATAATGGAATTAATAGCTTCATTCAAATCTTTACTCAAACCTTCATGAAATTAAACTTAGTAATAACTTCATGAAATTAAAAATTAATAAATCATTTTATACCAACATATCATACCCATGAGATGGGTCATCAGCTAATTATATTAGGTCAGTGTTAGCTGCTGCTTCTAAAAGATTCTAAAAATCCCTGAAAATACAGTCTCAGGCTTACAGAGGTAATTCTCCAAAAATTCCTAGAATGCTATAAGCTTTGGAGCATCTAATAAATAAGGCCTCCTTACTATCCCCACAAGACAGTCTGAGAAGGACTTTCCACCCCATCCCATCCCCAAAATACCACAACTAATACTTGGGAATGGGACAAGTAGTGAGTTGGAAAAAAGGTATAGTGAAGAAGGCAAGAGGGGACCAAAACCAAACTTCCTCTACCTAAGGCCAGCCCCTTCCCTTTTCCCCAGCCCCTAGACAGGAGGTGGTTCACCCAAGAAAGTAGAATCCAAAAAAGAAAGGAGTCCTATTGTTATCCCGGTGTCTTGTCCTGTAGAGGAATTTTAAGGAAGAAGAAGAAAGAGGATGATGAAAATAAATTAGTTTGTCTAGTCCCCAAATAAGATTAGGGCAGCTAGGTGGTATACTGGATAGAGCACTGGGCTTGGAATCAGGAAGACCTATTATCGTGCATTCAAATCTGACCTCAGATACTTACAATGCTGTGTGACCTTGGGCAAGTTACTTAACCCTGTTTGCCTCAGTGCCTCATCTATAAAATGAACTGGAGAAGGAAATGGCAAATCTTTGCCAAGAAAACTCCAAAAGGTCACGGAGTCAGACAAGACTGAAAGACAACCACAATAAATAAGATTATCCCACCCACCCATTAAAGGATAATAATAGCTAACATTCATGTAGCACTTACTGTGTGCTAAGCACTTTACAATTATTATCTCATTATATCTTCACAACAACCCTAGGAAAAAGGTGTTATTATTATTCCCATTTTACAGATGAGGAAACTGAGGCAGGCAGAAGTTAAGTGACTTGCCCAGGGTCATGCAGCTAGTAAGAGTCTGAGGCCAGATTTGAACTCATCTTCCTAACTAAACGTTTGGCACTCCATTCATTGTGACACCTCATTGCCTCAGGATCATTCTACCACTCCCTAGAGTTCTTATTTGACTACATTTTATTAACTTCCCTCTCCCCTTCTCTATTCCCTATTGCCACAGGGCTCAGTCTTCTAAGGAGCCTTTGCAGGAAAGGGCT
The DNA here is from genome assembly GCF_019393635.1 of Dromiciops gliroides. NCBI lineage: Eukaryota > Metazoa > Chordata > Mammalia > Microbiotheria > Microbiotheriidae > Dromiciops > Dromiciops gliroides. Next base: position 342,491,958 of record NC_057863.1, on the reverse strand, counting down.
CAGGATGAGCTGTGCCCATCCAAACAAAGGTGTATGACAAGGAGGTTTTTGGGAGATAGTTGACCAAACACACAGGTACCTCCCAGGGAACATTGCTTAGGGGTGAGAAGAGAGAGGCATAAGGAGGTAGGAAGGTATGAAATAAGTTTTTCCCTCATCCTAATCTAGAGACTAAATAGAAAATGGATACCCAACCCATTTCATTTCAGGAAACAAGCTCTTCTTTCCAAGTGGAAAGAGAGCTATATTTGGAATCAGAACTGTTTGAATCCAAGTTCGTTCTACCTGTGTGACCTTGGAAAGTCATTTGACCCCTCTGAACTTCTGTTTTCTCATCTGCAAAATAAGGAGGTTTGACAAGGTGGTCTCTAAAGTCACTTCTAGGTCTAAAACTCTAATCCTGTGATCCATAATATTGCTTCTCTAAACAGATTCCCAATCCCAGTTATGCCAGTATTCTTTAGACAACAGGATTGGCTGAAGCCCACTGGATAAACAGACTATTTTGCTCAAGCTTCGCAGAGAATTATTGCATGACTGGTAAGTACATAAACTTTCAAGGAGATTTCTCTTTCAGCATAAACATGTCAATCGACCAAAAATTACTTCTACAAAATAAGATGATTATTTTTAATGGTAACCCTAAAGACACAGATACACCAACATTCTTGAAAATAGGAAGGATTTAGATTACCTCCCCAGATAGATATACTTTGCCACGTGGCCATGAGGGCTTTTTAGCTCCCAATCAAGTAAGACAAAGACAAAAAGGGAGAGAGGCAGAAACAGAAACATTATTACTTGTTCCTCTGAACAGCAGAAGGGAGCCAATAGAGAGAGAGAGAGAAAAAGGGAGAAAACTCAAAAGACCAATGTATCTTTAAACACTTCCCACTTACCTCACTCTAATCAGGTCATGTGTAATTATTTTCCTTCTTGCCTATGTCTCTATACTATGATCCTTAGCATCTCCTGAGGCTTTAGGGTAACCCTTTGAATCAAATTTTTTTTCATATCTCTCTCTCTCTCTCTCTCTCTCTCTCTCTCTCTCTCTCTCTCTCTCTCTCTCTCTCCCTCTCTCCTCTCTCCCTCCCTCCCTCTTCCTCTCTCTCCCTCCCTTTCTCCTCCCTCTCCTTCTCCTCCCCTCCATCCCTCCCTCTCTCTGTGTCTCTCTATGTGCCTTTCTCTGTTTTACTCTTCTGTCTCTGTATGCCCTTTGTTTCTCTCTCCTCTCTCTGTCTCTGTCTTTCTCTCTCCTTTCTATGTCTCTATCTCTGTGTCTGTATCTCTTTACCCTTCTCCCTCTATATATAATATATGTACATAACTGTATATATATAATTATATATGAATGTATTGTATTCTATATCTATCTGTATATGTACACATGCAAACATTTTACTGCCACATCTGAAGGCCAATAAAAGTGTTGCCCATTGATAAGATACAAGTCAGTTTGTGAATCTAGAAGCTCTATTAATAATAAAAGGTTCCTTCTCTATCCAATCACATTCCTTTCTGCCACCTTTTCCCTAAATCTTTTATTCTAGCTGGAGTGAAGTAGGGAAAAGATCAGTGTGTGTGTGTGTGTGTGTGTGTGTGTGTGTGTGTGTGTGTGTGTGTGTGTGTGTGTCCCCTCCCCCAATTCAAAGTAGTTGGAAGATAAAAGGATAAAAACTGATGCTCATGATATTGTCAAGAATAACTTGTCAAGCAGACTCCTAATATCCTACAAGCCTATATACCACCGGGGAACATTAAGGCTATCAATCATCTATACCTTTAGAATGGATTGCCATATTGATTAAACTATAAACCACATCCTCCCCAAATCTTGTTAATATACAATTTAATTTCAACCTATCATTGATGCTAATTTGAAGTATCACTCTATAGCTCTGCCTATAGCTGTCTGTAGACAAATAAATGTATACACTATACCTGGTTGTATGGCAGAGGGGAGAGAGACCTGGCCTGGGTCCACATCAAGCCTCTGGCATATACTCTCTGAAGAACCTCTGACAAATCACTTAGGCTCTCAATGCTCTGGACAATTCTTGAAAACTCTTTGCAGAGAAGATACTGATGTGTAATTAGTAGAAAGTGGAAACTCCCTAAACTAATGGAATCACAGGTCTTGTCACACACACACACACACACACACACACACTTATATGTGTATATGGGTGTGTGTGTATGTATGTGTAAGCAAATTTTGAGGGGAAAGAGGGAATATTATAATGCCAATACCAATTGAATATATTTTACTTGAATGTTTTAAAAATCACATTTTAAGAAGGTAATCTCTATTTAAGAGTTTCTATATTATGATGAGAGCAATGAGGTGGACAAAGCACTGGGCTTCCAATCAGGAAGACATATTCCTGAGTTTAAATCTGACCTCAGACATGTACTAGCTGTGTGACTCTGGGCAAATCACTTAATCCCTGTTTGCCTCAGTTTCCTTATCTGCAAAAAGATCTGGGTAAGGAAATGACAAATCGCTCTAGTATATGCTAAGAAAACCCCAAAAAGGGTCACAGAGAGTCAGACACAACTGGGGGGGGCGGAACTAAACAACATATATACATTAATCAGTATAACTAAAACTGTGTAACTGAAAGTCCATTTCTAAAATTACTGAAATCAATGAATGTAATTGTGCCCATGTAGGAGGAAGTCCTAAGGGTAAATGAGTAGCAAGTCCCCTGACATCTTAATCAGAGCTATCTATGCCCCAGATGGTTTTGCTGAATGAACAAGTATTGAAATAGAATTTACTATGCATGCCTATACCTACCAAAAGCTGGTCTGAAACCAGAGGAGAAAAATGAGTTACTGAAATGCATTAGTTGCTTTCCTGTTTACTTTCAAACTCTCCAAATTAACTTTGAATTCATTTAATTAAGAGGTTCTGCCTTGATTATGATCATTAGTAGCCATTAGTAAATAAAAGCTAGGAATTTAATAAATACATTTGAACTGTATACCTCTGGCATTTTGCATCAGGAATCCAAGCTCAGCCTACATTTTCATGTGCTGATCCCCATGAACAAGGTCCAGGGTCTTAAAATGGAAGAAGTGTCAACAGAATCATTTGAGAACCTGACCATTATTTCCTGGTTGTGTGCTTCAACTAGTTTGTTTCTTTTAATCACAACATTCACTCCATTTGGATAATGCCATCACAGTGCTTCTTCAGCTGATAAGAAAGAAACCATTTCTAAATATCAGGTAAAAGCCCTTAAATCTCTTGCCACTGCTTGTAAATCAAATTAAACTGCTACTATTAAAGGTTTCAGAAAACTGTGTGGGGATCCTCCCAGAGAGGGACATTGCCAAACACCATTTCCTCATGAAATGCTGCTATAACCTCTGAAGGGCCAAACAGGGTTTATTCTACCAACTATTGATCTCTTTTAAAAATAGCTTAAGGAATTGAGGTGTCACTGCAGAAGAAGAGCTCGGGAGGAAGATGATTCCTCTGTCAGGTGAATAATTTGAAGACTAAATTGAAGAGAGAGATGACAAGGAAAGCTAGGTGAGTTGAAGGTTAATTTCATGACTATAGGAAGAGCTGCTGGATTAGTGGTATATTCTGTTCCTTTTCAGGGTGTGATGAATATCCCCTCCCCCAACTTTATGTGAATTTTAACTGTGCCCCTAATAAAGATAACCATTCATATTATCTTATAGGTAAATGTGGATACTTGAAAATGACAGGAGTTGACTGACAGTAGTTTGAGAAGGAAGGTGATACAGAAATAGCCCTAGGGCAGGCAGGAAGTAGGAACCAGGACAAGACAAGTAGAAGGGAGTGGGGGCAGGGATGATGAAGAAAAGAACCTGCCTGGAAACAGGGAAAATCAGAAGGAATTAAATCAGTGCCAGAGAAGGAAAAACAGAACAGCTGCTAAAACTTAATCTAGTCTGGAGGGGCGGGGTGGAGGATGCAGATCGAGGGGAGCTGAGTTAGAAATGTCTAGGTGTGGAATCAGGAGAAGTAAACTAGGGGTTCAGATCTTCTGACCATAGAATTAGAGTTGGAAGGGACCTTATAAGGGCCATCAAGTCCAACACTCATTTTACAGATGAGGAAACTGAGGCAAAAAAGTGGGTAAAAGACTTGTTCAAAGTAATATAGCTTTTATGTATCTGAGGCAAAACTAAAACTCAGGTCCTCCTGAATGCAAGTTCAGTAAGTCAACCAGCATGCCACCTAGATCCTGTTTGGAAGCACCCACATCAAGGAGATCATAAATCCACAAAGTATCAGAGCTGGTTTATGCAGTGCCTCTTTTTAAAAAATAATAATCCTAAAAATAAATAAATAAATAATAAAGAGATTTTAAAAAAAATTTTTAAATAATAACAATCCTGGATCTAGACCTGGATGGGCCCTCAGAAGCTATACAGCGAAACCTCCTTATTTTACAGAAAAGGAAACTGAGACCCAGGGAAGTTAAGTGACATTCCTAAGAACATACATCAAAGGTGAGATTTAAACCTAGTTCTTCTAATCTCTATAACTTATCCTCTTTCCAACCTACCATTCTTGATTCAGGTCTAAGGAAAATTGTCTAGCAGTCCTAGGTCTGAAACATGTTACAAATAAGACCAAGGTATTTAACTGTGGCAAGATGACCTCTGCTAACTTAGTTCAGAATGACTTACATGTATTCAGTTTGTGTCTTGTGATTCCCCATGTGGTTGTAAAGTAGATTTTAATATTTCTGTGTGTGCGTGTGCATGTGTGTGTGTGTGTGCATGTGTGTGTGTGTGTGTGAGAGAGAGAGAGAGAGAGAGAGAGAGAGAGAGAGAGAGAGAGAGAGAGAGAGAGAGAGAGAAAACACCAGCCATTTAGCAGTCCGGTAGAGTCTTCTTAGAATATTGCTTTTAAATGAATAAAACACATAGGATTACCAAGGAAGCTTGTTGAAATAGTTATCAAAATATAAAAACAAATTCACAGACCCCCTGAAATCTCTCTGCAAACCCCCTGGGGATCCTTGGAAACGAGGTTAAGAACCCAAACTCAAAGTACATGGTCAATCACAGTCCTGTAGAGATGACATGCTACCAGGGCAAGTACCAGAGAGGAAAAAGAATTGGGCATTCAGTTCCCAGGTCATTGTTTAAAGAATCCAACTGTTTTTCTTCTTAGTAGGATAGTAGCAGAAGTGAAAATGATAAATATAAGAAAAATGGTTTGAGACTGGGAATTAATGAATGATTAATAGGAAAGAGAACAAGAAATAAAGACCAGTGTCCTCTAAACATAAAAACCAATTGCAAACACGAAGGAGAAGAACTAGTAGCCAGTTCAGAACCAGAGGCCTAATATAATAGACCCAGGAAACCAGATGGGAAAATGTGTTCAGAATTTGAGAGTAAAGAGGTTAAAACCAGAAAAGGAGTCTGCACAGAGTGGAAAAACACAGAAGAAAGAATGGATGAATTTAAAGCAAAGCATTGGTTTTTTCTCAAAGAATCAATCTAAAAAGATATCTTGATGGTTGGAGCTAATGGTACCCCTACCCTCTCTAGCTTATATCTCATTAATTCTCTCCTCCCCACTAACACTGATGAATTTAATCACAGGATCTCAATCAGCAGAGATCTCAGTTGCAAAGCAATCCAAAACCCCCATAACTGGAGAGGGATTCCCTCAACAACAGCCAACAAGTGTGTATATCTAGCCAAGATCTGTAGATTTCCAGTATGTATCTGGAATTACAGAATTCACAATCCTTCAAGGAAGCCCCTTCAAATTTTAGTCAGTTTTAACTATTAGGAAATTGTTTTCCCTCCAACAAAGACCAAAAATAGGCCTTTCTGCAATTTCTTGTGCCTATTTCTACTCTCTAAGTCAAAGTAATACGAATCTTGAGGACAGCCATCATAATTTCTCTCTTCAGTTAATTGCTTAATTAATGGCAAGGTTCCAAGTTCCCATCATCTCTGGTCACCTCCCTCTGGACAGACTCCAACTTGTCAATGGTCTTCCCAAAATGTGGCACCTCTAACTAAGAACAATTCCTCCAGATGTGATCTCACCAAGCTTAATATAACAGGACTCTTAATGATGTCCTCACCCTCTGCACAGTATGGTACTATTAGTATAGTTTAAGATTGCATTAAAAAAAAGATTGCATTTAACTGCTATCTCTGAGGTCAAGTGAATCACTCCACACTGCTGAGGCTCAGTTTCCTTGTTTGTTCTTTAAAAACCCTCATTGTATTCAACCATGCCCAATAGCTGTCATTCTATATCATTCTTTCCCTTAATGGCTAAACCTCTTGAAACTGTCTTCAACAGGACATCCAGTTGGAGATGACCAATAGGAATTTTAAAATATGAGACTTGAGGTTAGGAGAGAGGTTAGGGCTAGATAAGTAGATACAAGAATCAATAGCAAAAGATAATTGAATATAACAGAGCTGATGAGATCATCAAGTGAAATGGGATAGAAAGAGAAGAGAATAAGGCCTAGGACATAACACTGGGAGATGCCTAGGTTAGCATGACCTGGATAAAAATCCAGGAAAAGAGACAAAATGGAAGAAATATTACAGGTAAGAGGAGAACCAGGCGAAAGTAGCATCATAGAAATCTGGAGAGAAAAGAACATCAAGGGAGAAGAAAGTGATCAACAGTGTCAAAGGCTGTAAAGAGGTTAAAGAGGATGAGAACTGAGGAAAAGCCATTAGATTTGACAATTAAGAGATCATTGGTAACTTAGGAAAGAAGAGTATCAGTTGAATGATGAGGTCAGAAACCAAACTTCAGAATTAAGAATAGACTAAGTGGAAGTATTGATTATAGATTACCTTCTCAAAGAATTTCACAATGAAAGAGAAGAAAGATAAAGGACAATAGTTAGTGTGGATGGACAGATCAAGTGAGAATGTAAGCAGTGAGGAAGCAGTCAGGAGACAGGGAAAAAGTGAAGATTAGTGAGACAGTGGGGATGACAGAGGGGGCAATCTGCTGGAGAAAATGGGATGGAACGAGACTGCTTGTGCATGTAGAGGGCTTTACCTTGGCAAGGAAAAGGACCATGTCCAAGTGATGTGGGATGAGAAGGTGAGAAGAGGAGGCTCTCACTTTTTTTCAGTGAAATATGAGACAATTATAACACTGACTATCTTGGCCCCTACTGCCTGAAAGTCAGGTATGTTACAAGTCATATTTCTCCCCAGGTTTCTCTGGTACCCTTAAGGGGAATTGGGGATCTCTGCCAATTGGCTCCATCACCTACAAATGATGTTCTCTCAAGTGTAGGTATGGAGTCCCCCATACTCCAGTTCCATTTGGCCACATTCAGGTTAGCTTTTATAAAGAAATATTTATTTCAAAGGTAAAATAACAAAAATAGCTTAGCTAAGTTCCTAAAGAGCATTAAGTTTCTAAGTTCCAAGTCCAAAACTCCTATCCAGTTAGAGTCCCAGGTACCCTATCTCCTTCCTGGTTTCTCTACTGGGTTGATTGGCCTTATAAATCTCACTAGGAATAATACATCCCAAGGTCATTATGGCTCAAATATGGTTTCTGTTGGGGATTACCACCTGCATCTGAAAATGAAAGACAAAGCAGAACAGAGATGCCAGACCTATTTCTCAGAGCCTGAATAAAAGGTGGGAGGGGGGGAGTATTGAAGGTTTGTCCACCCTCCCAGTTCAGATCACGAAACTCTTGCTGTTAGTGAACTGTGATCTTCACTCTCTGGATGCAGCAGGAAAGAATATACAGGAGTCAGTTTTTAAAGATATATCTTATTGGGGCAGCTAGGTGGTGCAGTGGTTAGAGCACCAGCCCTGGATTCAGGAGAACCTGAGTTCAGACACTTAACATTCACTAGCTGTGTGACCCTAGGCAAGTCACTTAACCCCAATTGCCTCACCAAAAAAATTTAAATAAATAAAAAAGATATATCTTATTTTCTGTATTTAATTATAGAATATTAACTGAGTTTTTTGAAATTTATTTTCAAATAATTTTTTTCATTTGGCACTATGGTTTTTTGCCTACCTACCTGAATATTATAATGTCAGCTTGTTCTGAGGCTGTCCCCATACTCAATTTACTTAAGTGTTCATTTTAAGTAAAGCGCTCACTGAGTATAGGAATTTGTATTTTGGAGGTGCTTGATCTATCTGCAAAGAAAAATTAGGAATTACTTTATTATAAAATGCTCCTAGAAGTCTTAATTGTGTTTATTTTTTTTAAATTGTAATGTTAGACTTGTGTGCATGGACTTAATTATTGTAGGTTAAAAGTTGTATATGGTAAGACATATTTTGTTTTTACTGTACGTTTTTACTGAATGACCTATTCCCCATCCCAAAGCAAGCATGAATAAAATTAGGTTAAATGTAATAAAATAAAATAAACATATATCTTATTCTGGCTATACAGTCCATCAAAGGAGGTTACTCCCACCACATGGTATAAGAAAGCAGAAGGGGAGGACAACCCTTCTCGGGAGCAGGGTTCTTCCATGTCCCCCAGGACCAGATCCTCCAGATCTGGGCAGACACAAAACAAGCCCTATTACACAAGGTTCTTAGCTTAGAAGCTAGGGGAAGAGGGGCCATTGGATATTTAAAGAGTGAATTCCAGGTGGCTCCTGATTATCATCCAGATCAAAGATCAAATCCTCTGAGTGTCATTTAAAGCTCTTCATAACTTGTCCCTTTCCTACCTTTCCAACCTCCTCATGCCTTACTCTCCATCATTCACTCTCTGATCAAATTCATAGCCCTACTTGCAGTTGCTCGAACATGACATTCCATTTGTGCCTATGTGTGCACCGACTGACCCCCATGACTAGAATGTCCTGCCCCCTTATCTCCACCTCTTATTGTCTCTAGTTTCCCTTAAGACTCAGTACTTCGATATTCAAAAAGTTCAAGAGACATAATTTCTTGGTAATTAGCCATTTTATTAATAAAAGAAATGGTCATTTGACCATCTCTCTCAGACTAAAGATGACTCATGGCAGTGGGCTCACAGTTTATAAGCCCTTGGAAAATCGGGTGTTCCTGAGGGTGGCAAGCAATTCTGATTGGTTAACAATTAATGAGAGAATGAATAGTATAATGAGAGGGGGGCTTATTCCACTGAGGGTCTTAAGGTACATGACATTGAGTACCTAAGCATGGTCAAAGAGATTTATCAACATCCATATCACCCATCTGACCAAAAGGAGAATCCATATTTTTCTAGACTTATCTGAATAAACACGATGAGCAGAAATCCACCCATATGTCTAAACTTAGAATTTCTTACCATATTTGATTAGATCTTAGCTTTCCTGGTTGGATAAGTTTTTGCCCAATATTTTCCACATTGGTTGATTTCTGGATGAGGAAGTGGAAAAGAGGAAAACCTTGGTTCTGATTCAACAATTAGTTATTAATATCCAAAAGAAATAATCATTTCTCTAAGTTCTAATGCCATTTTCTCCAGAAAGTCTTTCCTGGTCCCCCCATCTGATGATGCCTTATCTTTTCAGATTACTTTCACCTACTCTCTCTGCCTCACTTAAATCCAATTCATGAACAAGTCAAGACATCCCCCTTCAATGTTATTGGTCCTCTCTGAAAACAAAGGATGAACAACAACTATTTTCTCCATCTATTTTCTACTTACCTAATTTGCATCTTATCCCCTCCATCAGATGGCACACTTCCTGAGGACAAGAATTGTTTTTTGTTTGGTTTTGTTGTTGCTTTCTTGCTTGCTTGTTTTCCTGTTCATCCTTAGAGCTTAGTATACTGCCTGGCAGATAGTAAATGCTTAATAAATACTTATTAGATCACAGATCTACCGCTGAAAAACGCTTCTGAGGCCATTTAGTGTAGTCTTTGAATTCAATAGATGGGGCCCAATTCAACAGAGGCCCAAAGAGATTGAGAAATTCTCAAATTTACAAAGGTAGCAAATATCAGAAGTAGGATTCAAACTCCCATCCTATGAATTCAGAACCAATGTGTTTTTGGTGTTTTTTTTTTCTATGCCACAGTAGTGAGCAGAGATAAGGGTTTTAAAACTGATATCCCATCCAAGTGTCATGGAATGTACAGACCTTATTAAATCCCAAAATTAAAATGGCTTAGTATTTTACCTCTGGTAGGAAGAAGGAACAGGTAGAGTTAAAGCAAGTACAGTATTAGAGGCAAAACATGGGAGAAATTACCATATTTTCTTGTCAATCCCTGTGGAGCCTGTAAGCTTGGTAATTAGAAACCTAAGAAACAGCTGGGGGTGGGGCGGGGTGGGAGAGCATTGGAATAAGTTTTTTCTACACCTTTCCATCCCTCAGGCACACGTTTAGTAGAGCAGTGAGGATTTAGACACATTCCAGGATCCCAAAATTCAGATGGGGCTTTGGGGAGGGAGAATAAAGAAGCAACGTTTTGCAAATGTGAATTCCCAGACAAATTTGAGGTTATATCATTAATGACAGCTAGATAGAACATCACCATTTGCAAACAGGTAAAACAGGAGTTGAGGTGATTATACAGAAGTTCACGGTATTAAAAAAAAATCACCAATTTTAGAGTTGAAATGGAACTTTAGAGAGCATCTTCTTACTCCAACCCACTCATTTTAGGAGAAGGAAAGTAAGTTCATTCATTGAGCATTTAATGTACATTTTTAAAAAAACACCTTCTGTGTGAGAAGTACTATGCCTGGATTGGAGGGGGTGGAGGGGGCAGAGAAATAGAAGAGAGAAAGAAGTCACAGTCCTTGGCCTCCAAATGGGCTATCTTCTCCCCTACTCCCCTTCCCCCACCCTCCCATGGAGAGAATGGATTTAGCTGATGAGCATTGTAGCAGAAGCAATCATCAGCACGCACACCTCCCAACAAAATGGATTTTGCTCAGCACTATTTTAAGGGCATGACAGGAGACATGACCTCCTCTGAGAGAATCGTCCCTAGGAGCTGGAATGGAGCACCGCAGGATGTGGCAAGAGGGAATGCTAAGATATGGGACATCTACCCACTGCTGCTCAGCTGTCACCTTGGAGAAGGCTTGTAGAGTTCTCTCCATCCCCACCTCCCATGGTACTCTCTCTCCCTCCCCTTGTGCCATTTTTCATTCCCATTCTCATTCATTTTTTCATTTCCATGAAAATTGAAGAAAAAAAAATAAAAACCCCAAACTGAACATTCAATTTTAGTGGCATGTTGGAAATAATAAATGGAAAGACATCTCGGGCCTGAGGGACGTTACTGGATTTGGCGGAATTTGATTTTTTAAGTGGAAGAAAAAGGAAATGGAGAGTGAAACCTTCGGAGTGACAGCAGGGTTTTTTTCCTTTGTTTTGACCCATAGAATACTACTAAATGTTCTGGATCTTCAGGAAATGCAAACAGCTAAGGATAAGATAAAAATTAACGGTTTTACAGGAACAGAAGACATATATCGAAGGAAATTCTGTAAATAGCAGCCTGGATGTGCCAGATGATGGCAAAGCCATCTCTTCCATCCCCCTGAAGCCAAGCAAGGCTATCCTTAACTATCCAGGATCTTTTTTTCCTATTTTTACAGCAGTCTAACCAGTTTGGCTGAGAATGCATGAGGGGGGTAAAATTGGACCCCATTGATCCCACTAATTCTGAGTAACTCTGCCTTCAAAGAACTCTGGATGAAGCAACTGCTGCTTTTTTGCATGAGAAGAAACCACAAACTAACAGCCTGCATAAGCACAGGGTTACTGCTAGCTGTTAGAACCCCAGTGTCCAAACCCACTTAGTCTGACAGGCATGACAAAGGCTCTCTGACCACAAGCAATCTGCTGAGTTTCTCAGCCCATCATAAGAAGCCCAGCTAACATAAGCCCCTTGGGTTATCCATGCATCTGAACCTGATGCTGATGGAAGGGGCCAACTGGGAATCCAGGCCCAGGATAATGTCCCTGTTGTATCCCCAACACTTAGCATGGTGCCTGGCACAAAATAAATGCTTCACAAATGTTTGTTGACTGTCAGATGCTTGTCGACTGACATACTGGGGCCAGATGGATGGCTGAGCAACTTTCTGAATTTACTCCCAGTAGCCATCTCCTCTAATTCATGAGAATATCAGCTCACCTCCAAACACAGATTATATATCAAAGAAAGGTTTTGGAGCTTGATTTTTTCTGCACATCTGACTGTTCTGTCTCAATAACTTAAGTAAGGAACTGATCCATATAACTACCACTCTGACTAGCCATTCAAGCTGAGCTCCCTACTCAGTATTGAGGGAACAATGTATAACCAGCCTGGAAGGATAGTTTAGAGCCAGAATGTGAAGGGCTTTAAATGTCAAATAAAAGAATTTGTATTCTAATCTAGTGAAAATAGGGTCAGGTTTAGGCTTAGGGTTTGAATCTTCTCCAGCAGGGGGTTGTCATGGCCAGCCCTGAAGTTTCCCTGGTGTTATCCTAACTGATGATTTGGGCTTGCAAGGATAGCATTTTTTCATGGGCTCTTTATCTACCACTTGGGTGGTTGTTACTAGGTAAAGAGTGGGACTTTGGACAACTCAGAGGTGGTCAAGCCTAGCCTAGACATAAGCTAGAAAGACACTGTATGATCTAGTTAATTATGGTGGTTGTTTAAATGAAAACAAAACTATTAGAATAACAAGCATGTTTCATTTCAATAATTCAATCCAAGGAACATTTATTAAATCTCTGCTGTTAAATTAAATTAAATATTAAATTTTAAATTTTAATTTAAATATTAAATATTAAATATCTGACTATGCTAGGTCCTAGAGGAGATACAAGTTTAGATAAAACACAGTTTTGACTCTTGGAGCTTGTATGCAATTATCATGTTACATATTTAAAACTTTAAGGGACCTTCACAATCATTTAATATTATTCCTTCAATGAGGCCCAGAAGTATAAAATAACTTGCTTATAGTTACTTAATTAGGAAGTAGCAGAATCAGGACTTGAAATCAAGTCCGTGACTCCAAATCCACCACTTTCCATCACTGGTAGGGAGATGTATCACATATCTAAATAACTATAATACAAAATGATAAATGATGAGTCTAACTGGAAGTGTTTGTGAAATCTGAAAGGAAAAGGGTTATCACCAACTAAGCTAATTATGAACTCATCTCTAATTATTATGGTAGAAAGTGTGCTGAGTAGGAGGTTGGCCAAGGTTAATAACGTTAAAGGATAAGGCCTTGTTATGGCATTGAAGATGATTTGGAATTAAAGCCCTCCCTGATGGACTGTGAACTCTCCTTGCCCTGGTTACCAGTGGTCCATTGACACCATATTTAAGGCTTATGTTCTGTTGCTGAAGATCTTTCCTCAGTGGCCTGTGAACTTGCCCTGAATATTGTTTGGTTCATTGTCTCCACATTAAGGATAATTGATTGGTTTCTAGCCAGTTTCAAAGTACACCCTTGGCTTAGACCTTTAAAAAGAGAAGCTAGGGAGAGCTTTTTCTTTTTCTAGAAAGAACAGGAGCTCAGACATGTAGAGAGGAGAGAGAGGGGTCATACACACAATTGCAGATTTGACTCCTTACAAGAGAAGCATGCAAATCCTTAGGCTCCTCCAGAGAAAGACATGGCCCCAAAAAAGAAGAAAGCTTACAAGCTCAGGAGAGGAGAAGCCGTGTGACCCCAGAGATGGTAGAGAATGGAAACAGTGGTAGAGAGATTAGGAGTTACTGGACAAGCAGAGAAATCCAAGGCACAGCTTCTTCGACACAGAGGAGGAATCCCTGGGTAGGTCTATGTTCTTGGACCAGATGGAGGTGATCTTGCACAAACTTCAAGGGAAAGAGCTACAGTGGGAAAATGTCAACCGAGACCTTGCTCTCCACTCATATTATGAGCTATTGAGACTGTGCAGTCCAGAGTAAGAGGTTGATTCTCTACTAATGCCAAATGTTATCCCTCAAAAGACAGACATGGAAGCCCCAACTCTGAGAATGGTATATTTGGTCTGGAGGGCTGCACTCATCCTTAGGGATTGTGGGGAGGCCTCGCTCTGGAGAGGGAAGGAGGGTTAATTTGACTGGGCACAAGCTCAGGTACAAGTCTTTTGTACCTGCATGTTTTGTTGTATCTATCTAGTGTGATAGATGATTAATTGGACACCTATTTTATTGGACCCCCTGCTCTATTCCAATCAGTACTAATCAGTCTGATATGATTCCCTAGGGGTAGTGATTATGAGTTCTATATAGTAGGCCCCAGAGCTGTGAACTGCAGATTGTAAATTCACTTGTTTAATCATAGGAAGCTAACTAGAGGACCTCAACTCTTGTTTTTCTTTGTTATGGTGACCAAGCCCAGCATGGCAGAGATGACTCAATTACATGGAAAGTCCCTCAGCTATTTTTGCCGCCCCTCTGTCCCTTGTTATCCCTCTATTGACCTTGAGCACTTGACAAGTGGCCCTGGCTGCTGGCCTGCAGCCTGCCTTTCCACCAGCCCATGGGCGTGTTAATCAGGACATCGTGAAAGGTCAAGATAGTTCTATAAAGGTCTGTTCATTAGCCCATTTGTCAATCCATGAGATTCTACAATTTTAGTCTGCTCTACCTGTATTGTCTAGGCATCACGCCCTATAAAACTAAGGCCCTGGAGGAAGGGAGGAAGATCGGAAGTCCACTTTATTATAGGGAGGCATGGATCCTTAAATAAAGTGCCACTGACTCAGAGCTCTGCCTCAATTTCTTTTATTGTAGGTTGCACAATTTAGGGCCCCATACTAGTTGGATCCATTCTATCCTACTCATTCTATGTTAGATTAAATATTTGCATGCAAAATCAGGTCTCTTTTGTAGAGATCTAGGCACAAAATAGATTCTAATGTTCCCAAGAGAACCCCTGGGTGGAGGCAAAAATGAGACAAATCCTGATGTTCCCAGGGGAACAGGCCAGAAAGAGTGATTTGTGAGACACCAGGAAGACTGAACCTGAATGCTTTTCTGAGCAGTGAGAAACTGCCTTCAGTTCCATCAGCCTTTCTTTTCATTGCTCCCTTTCAGGATGAAGAGTGACAGCCCCTCATGCAGGCCAGCAGCTTCATGACTCCCTAGGTCTTTTAAAAATTCCAATGGTAATTTCTTCCCATTCAAGAAAAGCCATTCTCTTCTACTGTCCCAAATTTCCAGCTTAATTCTCTACCCTTCAAAATTAGAGTTTCTATAAAACTTACTTTGTGTGGAATTGCTTAAGATTATCTCTTAACCACCCCTAAGTATCTTCTTGATGTATGGATTCTGTTATGTACTTCTTAAAGAGAAAGGTCTTTTTTCTCCTTCTTCTAGACTTGGAGTCAGAATACCTGAGTAGGAGTCTTGGCTCTGCCTCTTGCTAACTGTTCTGACCAGGGGCAAGCCACTTAACCTCTAAGTTAGGCCTCAGTTGCTTCTATGAAATGGAGATAATTTACAAGAAAAGCAGTCAGTCAATAAACATTTATTAAGCATATTTATTATTACTATAGAAACTATATGCTGGGGATACAAATACAGAAAGAAGGAAAGAGAGAGAGAAAGAAAGACAGAAAAAGAGAAAGAGAGAGAAAGCAAGGAAGGTAGGAAGGAGTGAAGGAAGAAAGGAAGGTAGGAAGGAGTGAAGGAAGAAAGGAAGGTAGGAAGGAAGAAAGAAAGAAAAGAGAAAGGAAGAAAGGAAGAAAGGAAGAAAGGAAGAAAGGAAGAAAGGAAGAAAGGAAGAAAGGAAGAAAGGAAGAAAGGAAGAAAGAAAGAAAGAAAGAAAGAAAGAAAGAAAGAAAGAAAGAAAGAAAGAAAGAAAGAAAGAAAGAAAGAAAGAAAGAAAGAAAAGAGGAAGGAAAAAAGTATTTGCTCTCACAGAGCTTATATTCTAATGGGGGAAGACAACACACAAAAGAAAACTGAAAGAAGAATAAGGATGAGAAGGTACCCAACTTAAGGGCAAGTTGAAGTTAGTTAGAGAAGTACCTTAGTAGGGCAATGAGATGAAAAATGGGGAGATGTCTGAGCTGGGGTTTCTCCTTAAATGGAAGTTTGGGGTTCATGGCCCCACCCTCCAATCAGAGAGGCAAGGGTAGTGATGGGGTAGAGGGCCAAGGCTGATGAAATTTTCCAGGATGGTGAGAGTATCCCAATAATGAGCTTCTTAGGTGAAGTCAGAATAGTACAGATATGTGAGAAAAATAAGATAAATTGATGCATTATAAATCTTTTCATATAAATGGGAGCATCTAATAATTTCTTCTTAACATATTTGAACCAAACAATTTTCCAACTGAGGTATACAGTGGCTTTTCTATATAGACATAAAGCCTTTTATTCTAGCTATAGGCAGACACAGTAGATCTCATTTCAGTGTATACCCAGGGAATTTTATTTTCTTAAGGCAAGTATTTATACTCAAATCCTAAAGGACATCATTTTTCTTCACCCAACAAACTAAAGGGGCCAGAACTTACCTGAACAGTTTTTTGCAATTACCAATCTTTACCAAAAAAATTTAAATGAGATGAAAAGTATCAAAAATTGAAATATTTTTCTAGCTTCACACATTTATTAAATACTCGTCTCCCAAAGGATGTTGTTATTATTCATCAAAGTAACAAATAAACAAACTTAATTTATTTTTAATAACTTTTGCATTTTACTTTTAAAAAATAAACTTTTAAAATGAGACACAAAGTACCAAAAACATTTTTGAGATAATCACCCTATATGTACCTAACCGAAACCCAGGGCATTACAGCTTTATTCTATTTGGTTCTCCAGAGATGGGAACAAATCTTCTCTGAGGAAAAAAAAAACCATTATTTTTCATCATCTTAAGCCCAACTGTACTTTCTTGAATGTTTTTTGCCCTTGAAACCTAGATCTCCTCCTCCCCCCACCTCATAAAAAGGAGACATTTTGAAAAAAGATTCAATTAATGAAGGTAAAGTCAAACCAGACATATTTCCCTTCTTCCCCTTACAAACATGGGCTTTGTTGGGCTTCTTTTCATACCACAGCCCAGTGAGCAGTGATTGGTTGATTTATAATTCAGTAATTCTGTTAGTTCAAAGGAAGGTCTTTCCTCCTTCCTCCTGTATTGTGATTAATTTCCTATTGTCAGGTTGATCAATGGCCTCATGTGTGTCATCATCAGGCTACTGTGATGTTTTCTTTCCTGGGATAATTAAGCAGGTGATTATAACTAAGGACCCAAGGTTGTCCTTTGCACATGGCTAGTACACAGGAGCACACAAAGACATCTGTGTGATCATGATTAGGTAGCCCATAGAGTGGTGGGCATGATACCTCACACCCAACGTGTCCAGGCTCAGGCACTCTGGGAGCTCCCTTTCCAATGCAAACAAACCATGTAAGTGTAAGGGCAGTTATTCTGAGCAGAGACTGTCACAATTATTCTCTACTGCTGTCACCTCAGGTAAATCCCCCAACCTCTTAGAGGCTCAGTTTCCTCATCTATAAAATAAAAGAGTTCAGTTATAGGATCTCTAACATCCCTTGAGCTCCATGATTCTGCCTGTCAAGGGTTGGAAATGGGACATAGAGGTATACCTAGGATAGTGCTTTAAAATGCAGTTTGTCTGGAATGGATATTTTGAACCTCTCTGGGCATAAGTTCTTTTTTTTTTTTTTTGCTTGTTTTGTTTTTTAATTTTTTGTTGTTTTGGGTTTTTTGTGGGGCAAGAGGGGGTTAAGTGACTTGCCCAGGGTCACACAGCTAATAAGTGTCAAGTGTCTGAGGCTGGATTTGAACTCAGGTCTTCCTGAATCCAGGCCCAGTGCTTTATCTACTGCACCACCTAGCTGCCCCCTCTGGGTATACGTTCTTAAGAGTAGCAGATTATGAGTTTGTTTTGCTAGTTCCCAGCATAGGAAAACATGGGAACAACTTGCCGGCCTCTCATCAGATATAATCTTATGGAAGACAGTATGGTGTTATGGAAAGAACAATAAATTTAGAGTGAGAGGACTCGGGTTTGAATCTTAGCTCTGCCACTGTGAGACTGTGGGCAAGTCACTCCACCTTCCAGGCCTCAGTTTCCTTGTTTGTCAAATGAGAGAATTAGAGTAGATTCTTAGAGTCATACATCTAAAGCTGAAATACATCAGAAGTCACTTAATCCAAGATTCTCCCTTAACAACTGAGGAAATTAAGGCCCAGTGTTAGAGGTGGGATTTGAACCAACATCTTTCTGATTCTAGAACCAATGCTGCCTTAAATGGCCCCTTCTAGCTGTGAGAGTTTTTGTTGAATCATTTTTCAGTCGTGTCTTACTCTTCATGACCCCATTTAGGGTTTTATTGGCAAAGAAACTAGAGTGGTTTGCCCTTTCCCTCTCCAGCTCATTTGACAGATGAAGAAACTGAGGCACACAGGGTCAAGTGACTTACCCAAGGTCACACAGCTAGTGATTATTCAAAGCCAGATTTGAACTCTGGAAAATGAGTCTTCCTGACTCTAGGCCTAGCACTCTATCCACTGCTCCCTCTAGCTGCTCAGAAAGGGAGATTAGATATCACCTAATTAACTTCCTCATTTCACAGAGGAAGAATCTAAGGTCCAGAGAAGGCAGTGGCATGCACCAAATCACACAGCTAAGTAATAGTAAAGAAGATCCCCAATTTTGACATTCAAATCCCCCCTACTTTCAGGCCCTGACTACCACTGAGGCTTTGAGCCCAAGTACCATCTAACTTGTAAGCTCCAATAAGATAGTCTTACTCAGCATCCCTTAAACATATTTTAGGTCATTGCCTGAGCACCCAGAACCATTTCTTCTGCCTAGAAAGCCTCCCTTTAATGACAACTGATCTGTACCAGGCACTTAGCTTTAGTCTGTCTCTCCAACCTTATCTCCCAATACTCCCTTTTAAAGACCCTACATTTCAGGCAATCTAAAAGGCTCACTGTTCCATTCCATTTTGGCAATTGTCCCATCTCCCCTATTAAACTAGAAGCTTGAAAGGAGAGACTGCAGGGCCCAGCACAGTGTCTTTCACTAAGTCCAGAGGGTCTGGGTGGTGCAGGGACTCTACCAGATTACTAGGCTTGAAGCCAAAATACTAGGTTCAAATCTTGCCTCTGCTATCTATTACCTGTGTGACACCATGAGTTAGCCACTTCACTTTTCTGACCATGAGTTTTCTCATCTTTAAAATACAGGTAACAAATAACTCACCCTGTTTATCTCCACAGGATTATTGCAAAGAAAGTGTTTCATAAGCCTTAAGCAGACTTATATATCACTCAGGACCTAAAGATGCCCTTTGCATGTGCCTGGTACACAGGAGCACACAAAGACATTTATACAAACACGATGTAGTTGTGCTGTTGTTGTTATTGTTACTGATACAAATAATAAACATGTGATAAATGAAAGTACCTTCCTGTTGGATGATTTCATTCCCATATTTTGAGAACTAGACCAATGCTGATTTTTTCCATAAACATCATGATAAAAGAAAAGGGAATAAGTATTTAACAAGTACCTACTATGTGCCAGGGACTAAGTGCTTTACATATCCTATTTAATTTGATCCTCACAACAACCTTGGGTAATAGGGGCTATTATTAGCCCCATTTTACAGATGTAAGGGCTAAAATTCTAGCTATACTGTCTAAAATATCTAATGAGTGGTCACCAATAAATTATAAGCTTTAGCAAGAGTTAGGCTTTTAAGTATTTATTAAGGAGAATAAGAATTTGCTAAAGAGAGAGAGAAAGGCCTAGATTCATCTATCTATTAAAGGGAGAGAACATTCCTAGTTCCGCTTGCCACCAGAGTCCGCACGAAAGAGAGCGAGACAGAGCACCAGCCTCCCCCTTCTTCCTCCCACAAGTCAATGTCACTTCCTGACACCAAAGAAAGCCACATGGTCCTGCCCTCAGAGGCCCTCTCCTCATGTTGGAGCTTTCCTACAGTAAGTCTCCAGCAAACAACGTCATTCCAGTCGTTACACAGATGAAGAAATAGAGCCGTGTCTTGACTAAGGATATACCATAGTAAGTGTCTAAATCCAGATTTGAACTCAGGTCTTCCTGACTCTAGGCCCAGCTCTCTATCCATTGTGCCACTCAGCTACTGAGTTTCTAAGGCCATGTTGTGTGCACATCCAAAGGGATCAGATCATTCCTGACTAAAGCTATTAGGCCTGGACACCAAATAACTATTTAGTTTGGTCCACTTAGTTGTCACACAATGCCAACTCAAAGAAGGTCTGTTGCTCAGGGCCAACTCTGTATGATGGTAGAACAGGTAACTGTCCACATGGGATTATTTACAATGCACTGAAAGGACTCTGACTGAAAAAAATCTCTCCCCTGGTAACCTCCCTAGTGCTTGAAATTCCCACCATTACTCATTCCTCATAGGATTTCTGGAGACATGGGAATTTTAAATGAATGAAGGCTGGTATGAATTGTGTCTTAGTTAGCTGAGCATCGACAAGGCTTGGTCTTTCTGATTAAATAAAACATTATCAAACCTCAGAGAGCAGGGGCCTTAGGGACTGGAATACAGGATAGATAAGTTTTGATGAGAAAGGGAGGTAGGGAAGGAGTCTTTGAATATTAGGCTGAAAAGATCCTTAGACAGCATCTTGGTTAACCCCTTCATTTTAAAAATGGGAAAACTAAGACTCAGAGAAATGGAATGACTTGTCCAGGGTGACAGAGTGGATTAGGATTGGAACTTAAATCCCTGGGCTCTCAGGCCAATATTATTTCACTTTACACCAAACATGCTACATGGGATGGTACAAAGGGGGAACAGAGTCAGTAAGGACAGTGACCTTTTTGGAATGGTATTGTGGGAAATGATTTACATTGGGAGGGAACATAATGGAGTTTCAAGAGCACTGGACCTGGAGAAGATCTGGTACTGAATCTTAGCTCTGCCGTTCAATGACTGTGAGACTTGGTACAAGTCACTTAATATTTCTAAACCATAGCTTCTTTATCTGTATAATTAGGATGATAATCCTTACAATAACTACCTCACAGGATTGTTGCATGGATCAAATGAGGTCATATACATGTAGGTTATAAAAATAACTAAACACATAAAGTATATCCATAGTCATAGAAATACAGGCATGTGTGTGTACACACACACACACACACACACACACACATATGTCAGTCAGCAAGCATTTATTATGTCCTTACTCTATGCTAAGCATTGTGCTAAGTAAGAGATAGGGATATAAAGAAAGGTTAAAAAAAAACAATCCTTACCCTCAATGAATTCACATTCCAATGGAGAAACAGCATACAGATATATGTATATGTGTATATATGTTTATAAACATTCATGTTAACATATATAGCTATTATATATAATAGACACAGCATGATATATTATATATATAATGTATGAAGGAGGAAGAGGAAGAGAAAAAGAACAAGAAGAGCAAAAACAAGAATGAGAAGAACAAAAATAAGGAAAAGGAGGAAGAGGAGGGGGAAGGAAAGAAAGCAAGAAGGATGGAGGAATGAAGGAAGGAATAATGATAGCAAGGAAGGAAAAAAGAATGAAAGGAAAGAAGAAAGTCTTCAGGCTATTATATTAATCCCAATATTATTCTCACTATTTAGGGACTTTCCCAGTAGCAAGCAATTATGATTCCCAAGTCCCTGGCAGAGTTAAACTTTTAGAATTTCTTTAACAGTGTGTGGAAAGTCTCTTTTGGAAAGCTATCTGAACTGTGAATGACCACTGGATGTTATTTCTTCCCAGGTCCAGCCTGAATTCAGGAAGGCTAGAATTCAGAAATAAAATATGCAAAGCACTTTTACAGGATGTCCCTCAAGAGCCAAGTGAATTTTAAAATCATGCCTGAGGTGGTAAATGAGAGAAATCCTGGGGAACTTATTGTTGCAATAGATTCCCAACCCCTGAGCTACAGGAAGAGCTGTGCCCCCTTAAAACCCACCCACCCCTGGGGGGTACTGCTCCATGCCAATGAAAGCTGTTTGCAAGTGGATCCAAAATCCTTGTTCCTTCCCAATCCAGCTCCTAGGATTATAGGATTTAGAGTTTGAAGGGACCTAAATGAACATCTAGTCCAAACCCTTCGTCATATAGGAAACTGAGGCCCAGAGAGGTGAAGTCATTTGCTCTTAGTAATAAAGGCAAGTAGCAGAGCCAAGATTTGTATCTAATCCCTGACTCTGAGGCCATTTTTCTCCAGTGTACCACACTGATTCTTGGTACAGAGCTCTCAATTCTACCACTAGGAGAGTGTAAGGGAGCCAAACCCAATGACTGGAAAGAATTCCAATTGATGTGACATCTCAGCAATGGAATACCAGTTCCCACAATGCCATAGAACACCAGTTTATAATGTGGAACTATTTATTAGTTTGTCTAAACACTTCTGAAAATACAGATTCAACAGTCAAGTTCGGTCTTCCAAATAGTTCTTTTGATTCCAGGACCAAACATGTGGACCTAGAATTAAATGTTTGTTTAATATAAAAAATGGACTTTATTTTCACTTCCTTAACAACAGGAAGATGTAGATGTACCTGTATAGATATCTATATATTAAATACATGTATGTATTGTATACATATATACATATATTGTGTGTACATGAATTATACAATGTATATATGTACATGTGTTATATACAGAGAGTATAAATACATTGTGTATACACACGCATTATGAATGATCTATGCATACATTTGTTACATATACATGGTATATATTATTATGTGTATTATATACATTCAGGTATTAGATACGTCATATGCCTGCATCATAGACATGTGTATTATATGTACATGTATGTTGTGTGCATGTACACATGTGTAACACAAAACTAGCATGGCATAGAGGACAAGAGAGCTGGCTTTGGCATCAGGAAGACCTGAGACCTATCCCAACTTCTGCCATACATTGTCTATGGGACACTTGGTAGGTCAAATGAGATAATATTTGTTAGGAGCTTAGGCCTGTGCCTGGCACATAGTAGGCACTTAATAAATGCTTCTTCCCTCCCCAAACCCCATCCCACTTAGCCTTTAAGTGCCTCTAGTTAACTCTCTAAAACCAGAAGTGATAGAAAAGTTGCTATTTTGTGTTGATAGAGGAAATTTCCTCATTGGGAGTTCACTACCATAAATCTATGGGAAGGACTAGACCTGTGATATCATTGGTATGGGGGGCTCCCATATGAAGATACTCCTTCAACCAATACAAGTCAGCACTTTCTCTCAAACTTAGATCAAGAGACCTTGGAGGTCATAGAATCTAAACTACTCATTTTATACTTAAGAGAAATGAAGGCACAGAGAGGCTAAGCAATTTGCACAATGTCACAGAGCCAGTGAGTGTCTGAGGCAGAATTTGAACCCAGGTCTTTCTTGCTCTGAGTTTAGTGCCCTATCCACTATGCTTCTCAAGAGTCTTAGAGAACTACTTAGAGCACTGAGAGATTAAGCGACTTACCCAGAATCACACAGCCAGTATGCATTGTAGGTAGGACTTGAACTCAACTCTTCCTGGATGCAAGATCAGCTCTTTACCTGTCTATTCACCTATCTGCCAACCTGTCTTTCTATGTCTATGTCTATGTCTATGTCTGTGTCTGTGTCTGTGTCTATCTTTCTGCCTATCTATTACCTGTCTGTTGCTGTTCAGTCATTTTCAGTTGTGTCCAAATCTTCATGACTCCATTTGGGGATTTCTTGGCAAAGATATTTGAGCGATTTGCCATTTCTTTTTCCACTTCATTTTACAGATGAGGAAACGAAGGCAAATAGGATTGACTTGTCCAGGGTAACACAACTAACAAGTGTTTGAGGCTATATTTGAACTCAGGAAGATGAGGCTTCCTGACTTCAAACATGATGCTCTATCCACTTCACCACCTAGCTGCCCACTATTTGTCTATTATCTATCTCTCTGTCCGCCTAGCTATATAACATCTATCTATGTATCTATCTGGCTGTCTGTTATCTATCTCTGTGTCTATTTATAAAAAAAAAGAAAAATATGTAATGTATAGATGCCATATTCTCTATAAATATATTTTTATCCATATTGATCTATTCAGAATAATATAGAATAGAGGTGAAGGAGTAGAATGACTAAAACCCTGAATTTGTAGTTCTAGTCTTGGTCGGGGCACTGGATTGGGAGTTACTAGGATTGAATCTTGGTTCTGTTACATACAACTTGAGTTCCCTGGGCAAGTTGCTTAAACTATCTGGACCTCGGTTTCCAAATATGTAAAATGAGGATGTTTTACTATATGATCTCCAAGGTCCTTTTCAGTTCTGATATTCCATGTCTCCACAACTGACCAAATAGGAGTAAATGAATACAGATCTGAATTCCATCACACTATGTCACAAGCCAAGATATCCAGGAATAAGTTGTTGATCAGCTTGCTGTTCTCTGCCCTCATCAGACCACTCCCGGGGTATTGTGCTTAATTTGGGGCACTATAATTTAGGGGGGAAAGTTGATAGACTAGATAGCACCTGGAAGAAGATAACCAAGATAGATAAGGGCTTCAGAAATTTCAGAAAGAACAGGAAATGTTTAATCTGGAGAAGAGAAGATTTAGGGAGAACATGATATTGGAAGGATTGTGATGTGGAAGAAGGATCAATCTTGTGTGTCTAGTTCTAGAATCCAAAACCAAGAACAATGGGTGGGAGTTGAAAAAAAGAAAATTTAAGTAAAGAAAAATATCCCAAAAGTCAGAGTTATCCAAAAGGGAATGAACTGCTTCTTAAGGCAATAGGCTCCTTTTTGTTGTACAGTTACAAGAAAACAAAAAAACAAAAACAAACCAAAAGGGGATGTCTGATTACATGGTAAGTGTGTTTAAAAAAAGAGGATTATATCCAGAGATGGATTGGATGACTTCTGAGGTTCCATCTCTAATTTCTGTTATTCGGGGATCTGGAATAGCTAGCGCTACTGACATTTTCAAAAGGAGAACCTATTTAATTAAGCCAGAAAAACATTGTCAAGAATGAGATCAGATACCTATGGAGCAGGTGGCATATCTGTGTGACTAATCTGTGTGACTAATCTTCTTCAGATGTGAGGAGATCTCCTCAGATGTGAGGAGATGAGCTAAGGAAGATACCAGCACATTCACCACAAACCGCTCAAGCCTTGGCCTGTTATTGGTTGAATGATATGAGGCTGGAGCATGCAAGGCATCAATCATCCAGCAATTCTCAGGTTCATGGGTCCCTAAACATCAGGACCCCCAGTGACACAAATGCCATCAGATCAGTTGCCAACCAATAGGTCACCAGGCACAGCTCAGAACAGATTGTCTAGGTAGCAGTGACTTGAGTAAGAGATTTCAGGTGTTAACTTTTTGTATGGTGCCAAGCAACATGAGTCAGAAAGATAAAAAAAAATCTCAAGAGCAAGGCACCCTGAGCAGAAAAATAGAAACAGCCTCTGCTGGGCAAGTCAAACCATCACCTCCTCAAGACCCAGATAAAAACATTCCAGGACTCTAAAACCCAAAATGTTGGGAGCATCAGCCCTCCACCACAACCAGACCACTGGACATCCTCCTGGCCTAGCCTCTACAACCATTATAAGGGAAAGCTCTTTGCCACCAAATCCTTGTTACTGTCAAATGTTTCAACATGAGGACTGATATGATTTGATCAGGAGCTATCACATTAAGGATCATGCATTATTTTATCATTGGCTTTGCTGCTTCACCCTAAGAAACATGGGTCCTTTCCATCTGACTTGTAGCTGGACCCTTCTATATATCTTCCCTATCAGACATATTCTATATGTCTAATATTCTATATTCTACATAGACATATTCTATATGTCTTCCCTATTAGAATGTGAGCTCTTGAGAATAAGAGCAGGGACTGTCTTATTTTTCTATTTTTATACCTAATGCTTAGCACATAGTAAGTGGTTAATAAATGTTTTTTTTTTCATTCATTCATTCATTTCTCTATCAATTTACCACTCTAAGGAATAGCTCAAAGGCAATTAAATGTAATATGACCATTTGTGGGTAGGCATTAAGATCTGGCCATTCATACAAAGGGAATTAGTCACTATCTATCTAATCAGGGTTGACCAGACAATTAACTCAGGACATCTGAATTATATCACATATGGGAAAATGCATGTCAGGCATTTTGGGAAAGAAGACCAAGAGTTCCTTATTTGGACCTGACCCAGTGGGCAATCAAAGAAAGAAGAGGAATACAAGAAGGAGTAGTGTACATCAGTCACAAGAAAAAAAATTTACGCTAGTGAAATAGCAGCAGTCTGAGGAAAGCATTATGATGAGCCTCTTGAGATCTGTATCATCTAGTTCTTCCAGACAGTCACATAGCAGCAACAGGCATCAAGGGTCAAGATAAAAGACCCAAAGTCTAAAGACCTCAAATAAAGGGAGTCACGAAGAATATTAGACACTGCAACAAACCTTTAAGAGTTGTCTTGACCTGCTCTCAGCATGGAAGAAATTGTTGTTCTACAATGGCCCTTTCAACCAAGTCAACATTCACAGAAAAGGACCACTCCCCAAAGCACCATTTTCCAATTTGAATAACAAAAATACAGTAGCTTATCTAGCATTCTCCCAAGGGGCTCTGGGCCCTACTAAATGAAGTGTGCATTCCAAGACTCACCACTAGAGGTCAGCTGTGCTTGAGTATCTTTAAATTATTTTTTTGAGTCCACTGTGTCCAGTGAAGTTCAATCCAGTTGTCAGGGCTTGGAGAGACCTGAAAGATTACCTGTCATTTGATGAATGAGGAAGTGAGCCACAGAAAAGATAAATGACTTGTCTAAGTCGTTTATGACTGTGGTCCCACAGCCACCATGTGATAGAACTAAGCCTATAACCTTGGTTACCTAATTCCCAGTCAGTCAATATTTCTTGCCACAGACTCAACTAAACACTCACACAAAATACATTTGCTGAATGTCCATAGACAATGGACATAACTTAAATATTAAATAAGTTGAAAATGTTTTATTAAGACAACACAGTGCATCTCATCCCACCAGATTTAAACATATGACCTTTTAGTAAACCACCCTGAAGAGCAGTGAAGTCAGACTGAGCAAAAACTGAATGAGGGGGTGGCCCCAGTTATTGCGGTGGGGAAAGAGAGGTAGGGAGGGGGCTGCATTTTATTCCACAGACTCAGAATCTGTGCTCTGATTTATTTTTACTCTCTCAACTGAGAATTTTGAATGCAGTAGCTAGAATAGTGGCAGAAATGGAACACTTAGCACATGAAGAAAGGTTAGGAGAGCTAAATATGTATTCCCTTGGCTAAGAATCAAATCAGCAGAAATAAAGGAGTCTGCAGATATTTTAAGGGAGTAAACAAAGCTGTAAGGAGGGTCTGAAAACTGGGGAGGGGGGGACGGTATAGAAACCCACTGGATCCTGTATCTCTTTGAAAAGATTGGGGAGGGACTGTTGGCTATCTCTAAAGTCTTCAGAACAAAGGGGACTAACATGGGCTTGACCAAAGATAGTTCACTACAGAACAGCAGAAATATTCAATTTCTACAACAGCAAAGTGAAGACATGGTACACATTGTGGGGTCAAAATTCCCCTGGAAAACAGATTTCTTGGTAAATTATTGACAGTGCTTAAGTTCAGAACTGCTCCACTCTCAAGAAGTTCTGGCAAATGTTGCTCTTTATTTGCTAATCATGAATGTGGCTTAGGTCAGGAAAGAGTAGGAGGGAGTCCTAGCAACTAGGACAGCAACTCTGGGCAGAGCCAGCAGCTCCAGACACAACTCAAAGAGTGGGGGCAGCACAATATAGGACAATCCCATAGCTCTCCTCACCCTGGGCTTCCTAAAAAGGGCTTGAAACTTCTGCCAAGGCTTTTGGCTCTTAGGTCAGCCAAATGGTCATGTTTTTAGTAAATTGTGAAAAGAAAAACAAAATACAGTTGACTTGGTTCCCTTCCCATGTGCCAACAGAGGGAGAGAGGAAGGGAGGGAGGGAGGGAGGGAGGGAGGGAGAGAGAGAGAGAGAGAGAGAGAGAGAGAGAGAGAGAGAGAGAGAGAGAGAGAGAGAGAGAGAGAGAGAATGAACTGGATGGAGGAAGGGAGAAAAAAAGAGGGAGGGATGCCAAGCTTGTAATCTGAAGTACTACCTAATCTTTTTGCATTGTTCAAAATGTCAATTCTTCTTCCTTTGTTCAATTTACCAAATGTTTACAGCTATAAGAAAATTCTGAGTGCAAGACTCCATGCTATTTAAGCCCCTGGTTCAATATACAGATACTGGAGACCCAGCCCCAAGCACTAGCTTCCCCATTCCAGATTCCCATGGTCTATGAAGGGTCTCTGACTAACCATGTATCTATCACAAGACACATAGCATATGGTCAGAGGTTCTAATTCAGGTGCTCTTGGCCAAGTAGAAGCATGCTGCAAGGCCCCAGGGGGAATCAAGGATATGGTCCCAGTGGAGAGAGATACTGTCCACAGAGAGACAATGAGGGGGAAAGAGAGCTGGGATATATATAGAGAAAGAGAAACTGTAAATAGAGCGATGACAGATGGGAAGGGAGAGAACAGGGATGATCTATATATAGAGATCAACCTAGGGAGACCATCCATAGAAAGATATACCGAGACCAACAGACAGAAATTCAATTCTCAAAGGTCTCTGTTTGGGACAATTGCAATAGGTGGGCTGTGTTTGTTTTAATTTGTTATGCAAAAAGAAAGAAGAAAATGTTTAAAAGCCTCTTTGTCTCTGACCTCAGTGCCCATTTCTTACCATTTCTTGCTCTTAAAAAATGTTTCCCTCCTGGCAGCTAGGCTGGGCCAGCTTCACTTGGCCCCAGGCCAGCTGCGTGCCAGGACAGGGATTGAGGTGGCACAGCAGGTCAGCGGCAAGCTCAGACGAGGTGGGGGAGGAGGGGAGGCTGCAGCTTCCAACAGCTCAATCCCCAGCACAGTCCACAGGCAATTATTGAAAATCCTTCAGTAGTCAGGCCTGAATTTTAATGTTATTAATGAGGCTTCATGCAATTTTCTCTCTGGCTAAGGTCCTTCTTGTCTCTGATTTCTCAGCCCCTGTGATCCTGCACCTTCTCTCTGTGCGCACCTTTCCCCTCACCACCCCCAACCATGTGGGGACACCTGGGAATGGAGTTGAATATTATTTCTGTCTCCTTTTTATGATTGTAATTAATTCTTACCAAGGGGAGAGAAATGAGCAAGCTGTCCATGTATCCAATCAGAGTTCAGCCCCCTCAGTAACTCACAAGTGAGCAGAGTTGGCTGCTGTCCATCCATAATGGATGCTTTGACAGACATTGGGGGGGGGGAGGGGGGAAATGAGGTGTTCCATAGGAGGGAGGAGAAGAGAAATCAGACCGGAACATTTTTATCCCAGTTTGGTGACTGTGTTCCATTTTGTCTCATTCTCCTTCCTCCTACATGGATGGGATGACAGAGCAGTAATTACATCAGCAGTGAGGTACAGGGGCTCTAGAGAGCCCCAGAAAACTTGGTTGAAATCCCACCCCTTTGACCTTATCTGACCTTGGTTTACCTTCCCTGATCCCGGTTTGCTCATCTGTAAAATGAGGAAGTTGGACAAAATGGCTATTGAGATCCTTTCCAACGATAGCTCTATGATCCTATGGACTCAGCTTACTTCAACAGATACTTCTTGATCTGGGCAGCTAGGTGGTTCAGTGGTTAGAGTGCAGGGTATATAATCAGGAAGACCTGAATTCAAATCCAGCCTCAGACACTTAGCAGCTGTGTGACCCTGGGTAAATCACTTAACACTATTTGACTCAGTTTCCTCATATGTAAAATGAGCTGGAGAAGGAAATGGCAGAGATATTCCAGTATCTTTATCAAGAAAACCATGAAATGGGGTCTCAGAGAGTCAAAAACAACTGAATAAGATTATTGATTGACTATTTCCTAAGCTTTATGGGTCATAGGAAAGCAATAGAAGACCCATATCATCTCTATAGAGAGGTATAGAGATAGATTCATGTTTCTACATTTATATCTATATCTGTGTGTGTGTAAAATATTTTAAAAGGCATGGAGGGGTATGGGGGGACATACCAGATAAATGGAATAACCTGAGAAAAGTATGAAAATGGGAAAAACATGAGGTTTATGAAAGACAGGAAGGAATAAGTTGAACTGTTTTGAATTTCCATGAAATCTACCTTCCCAGAAACCTGAGCCTCTTCAATTTGTTATCTCATTGGGGACAGCTAGGTGGCGCAGTGGTTAAAGCACTGGCCCTGGATTCAGGAGGACCTGAATTCAAATCCAGCCTCAGATACTTGACACTAGCTGTGTGACTCTGGGCAAGTCACTTAACCCTCATTGCCCTGACCCCCCCAAATATATATATATATATATATATATATATATATATTTGTTATCTCATTTAGTCCCAGACAAGCCCATGAGATATCATATCATGCACATTTTACTCATAGGGAAACTGAGGCCAGCAAGGCACAAATTATTCCTTCTCCACCCCCCCCCATTTGTCTCATTATTTATTTTTTATTACTAACTTGAAACCCATTCAAGATTCAATCATTCTCATAAGAGTCTTTGCTGGAGAGATTTCTTTTTTGTATATAACTCATATTGGTAGATTGCACAAAATTGTTCCTAAACGCTCTTTCAACCTTAAGATTCTCTTGGTCTGGCCATTTGTTCTGCCACTGAAGAGTTGTGTGACCTTGGACAAGTCACTGTTTTTCTGAGTCTCAGATTTCTCATTTGTAAAAAGGAGGAAGTTAAATTAGATGAACTCTAAGGTCTGTTCCAGCTCTACCTGTCAATGATCTCTATTTTCTTGTATGATTTTGTAAGGATGTGAAATAGACAGTGTGCCTAAGCTTGACTCTAACCTTAAGCAAAGTCCCTGAATTTCTTGGAAGCCATATTCCTCATCTATCAATGGGGGCAAAAATGCATGTACTAAAAAAATAAAAATTTAAAAAATAATACATGAACTGCTGGGAAATTGATCAATCCTCAAGACATCATATCTTTGATGCTGGTGGTTTAGAGAGGCTTTGTGGTATCATTGAAAGAGATATGGGGTCAGTTTTGTGGCCCAGCGAATAGAGCTGGGCATGGAGGCAGGAAGAGACCTGAGTTTAAATCTAGCCTCAGACATTTAGTAGCTGTGTGATCCTAGGCAGGTCACTTCACCTCTGTTTGCCTCAGTTTCCTCATCTGTAAAATGGGGCTAATAATAGCAGCTTTCTCCCAAGATCGTTGTGAAGATGAGATTAGGTAATTTTAAAGTGCTTAGCTTTTGATCTACTATTTGTTAGGTTTTGTGGGACATATGAAAGGAATAGAAGACACTTTTTTTCACTTTAGGAAGGTTGGAAATCTTCCTTAAATACATGAAGCATGAGGACCTACCATGTACCTGGCACCTAGTTAAGTGCTACATAAATGATAGCTATCATTATCTGAATTTGGTTCTAAAACTTCTGGGATCAAGTCTGCTCCTCAGGTGCATATTTTCTTGTCAACTTCATTCAGCCTCAGTGGCCCTACCCTTAATCAATGAAAATAAGTTCTTCCATAATCTAACTACATCCTTCCCAGGATTCTTCAGTTCAAATCATCATGCATTTGCTAGGGGCAAATTTAACACAGTTTAAGACACTGTGTTAGGTGCTGGGGAAACAAAGATAATCTGAAAGATAACTCCTGCTCTCAAGGAGATTACAATTTATGGTTGGGATATGTATAAAATATATTTTGATGCTGAAGTGGTATGTAAATATAAGCTATTTGATTATACCATCATGGATCTGAGAAGTAGCCTGACAGAGAGGACAGAGAGCAGAACTCATGGGTCATTAAGACCTGGATTTAAGCCCTGCCTCTCCCCCACCCTGTCTGGGTGACCTTGTCTAAGTCACTGAACCTCTCAATGTTCTGGGTAACTCTTTAATACTCAATTTTTGAATAAAGTGCTAGTCTATACTTGTGGTGGAAGTCTCCTATGCCTGTGAAATCACAGCTCAGATTGAAAGAAAAATAAAAGTCAGTCTAGTTTTATAGCATTGAGTCCAGAAACAGGAATGGGAGCAAGATGAAGTGAAGAAAATGAGTAAGAGCAGGGTGGGCAGTGTGGTACAGTAGAATGAGCACAAGCTCTTAAGTCAACTAGACTTGAGTTTGAATCCTGCTGATACTTATTGCCTGTATGACTCTGGTCAAGTCATTAACCTCTCTGGGTCTCAACTTGCTGATCCTTAAAATGAGAGTGTTAGGTGAAATGGCCTCTGAGGTGCTGCTCTCCAGCTACCTTATTTCTCTAGAGGATCTGAAAAATCACTGTGAAGCTCAGGGCCAAACCTTTTGTGGAAGTTTCCTGAAATGGATGAACAAGGAGCCAAGGATACCATGGAGCTATTTCTTCCCCAAAGTATTTTTTGGGGGGTGGAGCAATGAGGGTTAAGTGACTTGCCCAGTGTCACACAGCTATTAAGTGTCTGAGGCCAGATTTGAACTCAGGTCCTGCTGAATCCAGGGCCAGTGCTTTATCCACTGCGCTACCTAGCTGCCCCCTTCCCTCAAAGTATTCTTATCCATTGAGCCGCCAGATGTTGTTCAGCCATTTTTCAGTTCAGCCCCATTTTTCAGTCTTACTTTTCATGACCCCATTTGGGGTTTTCTTGGCAAAGATACTGGAGTGGTTTGCCATTTCCTTTCTCCGGCTCATTTTACAGACAAGGAACTGAAGCAAACAGGGTTAAGTGATTTGTCCAAGGTCACACTCTGTCTGAGGCCAGATTTGAACTCCAACAGATGATTCTTCCTGACTTCAGGAGCAACACTCTGTCCATGGTGCCACCCAGCTGCCCTGATGAAAGAGGGCTAGGGTTGCTCAGATATGGATCTGACATTCATCTATGGCCTAAACGGGTCCCATTCTCACCTGGACAAAGACAAGAAGACTGCAGCCTTGTTCAGGGTCCTGCTTTGGCCAGGGATAAAAATGGCAATAGCAGAAGAAGCTTCAGGGGGAATTATGTTGGGAATGTTGGCCCAAGGAGGATGCTCCAGGCTATTCAAGTCTCAGCCATTCCCTGGTCTCTGGAATCCAGGGAAATTATCTGAAGTTAAGCATGTGAAATTGAAAACCGTTGATAGATTGAACACACCTGCTTACCATTCATGCTCCAAGTGCCCCCAGCCCCCAAGCCGGGCCCGTCCTGACGTGGTACTTTAATTAACTGACAATGGAGCTGTCACTGATCACAGAAACTGCCCCAATCCATCAGTGTCTCCTTATCCCAGGCCGACTTTAACCCCACAAGAGGGCTGACCAGCAATCAACTTTCTAGGGCAATTTTGGCTTCTTTTCTCTGGAAAGGCAAACTCTGTCTCCCTTTCTCACTCTGTGTCTGTTTGCCCAGCTATATACAGGGATTACATTTCTTCAGTGTATCATCCCACTCTATCATTTTTATTGTATTCCTCCCTGGTTTTGGATTCTTACCCATCTCTCTCTCTCTCTCTCTCTCTCTCTCTCTCTCTCTCTCTCTCTCTCTCTCTCTCTCGCTCTCTCTCTCCCATGGGGAAGAGAAGGGTGGACAATAGGGAAGGGAGAAATGAAATGATTTGCATAGAGGCAGGAAGGGGTAGAAGCGATGGAGGGCATTGGGGGAGAATATTTATTTGCTTGGTCTTTTGGAACCATCAAATTCTTTTAAATGAGAATTTGGTTTGGTAATAAAGAAAAATTGGATTTTTTATACTGTCTTCCCCCAAAAAAACAAGTAAAATCATTTTTATGGTCTTTGAAACCTCTACCTCACAGGCTTGTTGTGAGGTTCAAATGAGGTAATATATGCAAAAGACTTTGTCAACTTTAAAGCACTATATGCATGCTAGCTATTACTTTCCTATTGTCTCAGGTATCTAACGTCCCTGAAAGGGAAGAAGGGAGGAAACAAAAGAATTCTAATTTTACTGAGAAAACCAAGGAGTATATGGGATTTTCTCAAAGCCATACAGTAAAAACATTACTACCAGAGTAGAATTCAGGTTCCCAGAATTCCCCATTCAGTGAACTAGCCATACTCCACTCAGCGGCCAAAGTAATTTTTCACCTAACTCATAAGTCTGACTCTCTCTCTCTCTCTCTCACACACACACACACACACACACACACACACACACACTCACACACTCACAGTGCCTTTTACCTCCAAGATCAAATATAAAGGCCTCTGTTTATCATTTAAAGTTCTTCATAATCTGTCCCCTTCCTACCTTTCCAGCCACCTTATATTTTACTCTCCTCCACACATCTCCAGAACCAGCTGCACTGGCCTACCTCCAATTCCTAAAGCATGTCACTTCATCTTCTATCTCTGGGCCTATCTCTATCTCTAGCTTTTCCCCATGCCCAGGATGCTCTGTCCCCTAACCTACACCCCTATAGTTTCCCTGACTTCCTTCAACACAGCTCAAATCTCAAATTCTACAGATCTTTCTCTGCTTCCCCCTTCCCAGCTGCTAATTTTCTAGATAGATAGATAGATAGATAGATAGATAGATAGATAGATAGATAGACAGATAGGTAGATATATGATAGATAATGTATACAGACAATTCTCACTTATTGTAAAGTCGCATTATGCAAATTTGACTTTTCATAAAGAATTCTGAAAGATGTTCCTCCTTCTGCTCTCGCTTCTTTGTCCCCCATGTGTCCTTGAATTGTGTGTCCACCCTGTCCTTCTATAGGCACGTGGCCCCCTCCATTCATAGTAAATAGAGGTCTACAGAATGGTCCACTTAATGGAAACAGACAACTGTCTGTATGTGTATGTGTGCAAGTGTGTATATGCATGTGTATTTGTGTGTGTATGTACATGTGTGCATTGTATGGCTGTACATACATGAGTGTATACACATGTGTATATACATGCGGGTATAGTAAATGTTATATATAATATACTTCGTATATAATTATGTGTAATATAAAATATATTTTATATTTGTATTTTATTTTATTATATTTAACAATAATATTGAATAATAAATAATAATGTTTTATTAAATGTGTTATATAAATATATTTCTATGTATTTGGTATGTAACTAGATTTACATGTTGCTCCCCATTAGAATGTAAGATCCATGAGGACAGGGTTTGTTTGATTTTTGCCTTTGTTTGTATCCCCAGCACTTAGTATTATCGTGAATGCTTGTTAACTGAATGTTGTCTGAAGGTTTGGGATAGGGTAGAAAAATCCACATTTTGACATCTATTCTATAGTTGAAGGGTGGGACAGAAAATTGATGCCACTTTCTTAATAGAGCAGAGAAGTCCTTTTATA
This sequence comes from Dromiciops gliroides, assembly GCF_019393635.1. Classification (NCBI taxonomy): domain Eukaryota; kingdom Metazoa; phylum Chordata; class Mammalia; order Microbiotheria; family Microbiotheriidae; genus Dromiciops; species Dromiciops gliroides. Next base: position 342,456,587 of record NC_057863.1, on the reverse strand, counting down.
AAACTTAATTTAATTTAATTTAATTTTTAGGTAATCAGGGTTAAGTGACTTACCCAGGGTCACATAGCTAATAAGTGTCTGAAATTGGATTTGAATTCAGGTCCTCTTGAGCTCCATGATCTATAGCTGCCCTGAGACAGAGAAGTCTTAATGATAGTTTATATATTTTGACTCCCCCTCCTACTTCCACAGATCATCAATTTGGTTCCTTCTATCAGTGATACAGATTCCATCCTATCTTGTCCTTGTTTATCTTCTTTTTTGCATTGGTTTTTTTTTGTGTTTTGTGTTTTGTGTTTTGTGTTTTTTGTTTTTGCAGGGCAATGAGGGTTAAGTGACTTGCCCAGGGTCACACAGCTAGTACGCATCAAGTGTCTGAGGCCTGATTTGAACTCAGGTCCTCCTGCATCCAGGGACTGTGCCACCTAGCTGTCCCGGCCTGCAACTCCTAAAGGATTGGTGCCTGGGATGGAGATTACAGGGGCTGGGCTGGACTTAGAACTGCTTTGGGGACCATTGCCATTCCATGGGGCCCTTGGGCCATCAGTGATAAGATTCTCTACAGCTGGCAACAGAGCCCTCAGGTTTTCTCAATGGAGCTGAGTTGACATAAGGCTGATGGACAGCTTTCCCTTCTGGAAGAGGCAAACATGCAAATTAGAAGACCCTTCAACCTGTCTGACTCATGGGAGTATAATATTATGCATCAAGAGGGAAAAGAGGATGAAATGTTCAAGAATGAAAAGGTCTATGAATTGCAAATGCCATTTTCCTTCTTGAAATCCTTCTTCCTCTACTTCCCAAAATGACATAGTAAAAAGTTTGCCCTAAACTTGAGATCGGTTTCTGGTAGGGGTTCATCTTCTTGCTAATCAGAAAATTCATCTATCAGTCTGACTGACAGTGGGCAGGGTGGCTGAAGACTCTTCTTTGCTTTTCAGATGTGAGTTTTATTCCCTTATAACATTTGTGGGGTTTTGTCAAAGGCTTTATGGATTCAAGTCCTATTCGGAAGCTCTCAGAACATCTCCCCTCTCCTGCAAACTCTACCCACCCCTCCTCCCATCCTCTTCAACCCCTAGCAATGGAGATGTCTCCAGATCTCCATGGAGATGTTATTTTTCTCTTTTGGCCCTATTCTCATCTCTCCCCACCCCCTATCCTGATTCTTTACTTAGTTGTGGTCCCTTTCTCCCACTGGCACATCCCAAAGGAGGGATGGCAAACACTCTTATCCATGATGTTCTGATTCTTAGAATCATGGAATTTAAGAGTAGGAAGAGAACTTAAAGATCATCTAACTCAACCTCCCCACTTTACAGATTATTAAACTGAGCTAAGAATATGTGCCAACCCTGGAGTCAGAAAGACTCATCTCCCTGTGTTCAAATCTGGCCTCACACACTTCCTAGCTGTGTGAGCCTAGGCAAGTCGCTTTACCCTGTTTGCCTCAGTTTCCTCATCTGTAAAATGAGCTGGAGAAGGAAATGGCAAACCACTGGAGTATCTTTGCCAAGAAAAACCCAAATGAGGTCACAAAGAATCAGACATGGGGGCAGCTAGGTGGCGCAGTGGGTAAAGCTCTGGCTCTGGATTCAGGAGTACCTGAGGTCAAATCCGGCCTCAGACACGACGCGCTTACTAGCTGTGTGACCCTGGGCAAGTCACTTAACCCCCATTGCCCTGCCAAAAAAAAAAAAAAGAATCAGACATGACAAATGACTAAACAACAAACACAGCAATGATCATTACATCATGAGAGGTAAATAATAAGAATTAGAAGAACTGGAAGAGGATCATTCTCCTCCCCCAATTTTGTAGTGTTCATCAGCAAATCATTCATGATTTCTCTGTGGACTACGTCACTTACCTGATAAAGAGGTTATATGGGGTAGATGGGGATGGGGAGGGAAGAGTATTAACTGCAAATGCTCGTTCTGGATTTTGGAGATTTGGGAAGAAAAGAGGCTCCTCTGTTGCACCACTGAGCATAGCATTCTGTCACTGAAAACTGATAAAAGGAAAAAGGTACAGTAAGGGATGCTTGGCCAACAGGAGGGGAGCAGCAAAACAGGCTTTCTAGTAGAAAGTGTTGTTGGAAAGCAGCCACAGAGAAATAATGCTTATGTATGTCTCAGACATAAATGATATATGAGGGCAAACAAAACAGCTCTTTCTTCTCTGCCCAGGCAGGGAAACCTATCTGAAACAAATAGAGTAATCTTATAGAATAAATGAGAACCTACACATTGCTGTATCCCAAGGATCTAACCTGTTAGCATTATCTACTGTATCTCAGGGAGGGAAGTCAGACTGTAGCAAGGGCGAAGTGATTAGAAATTTGCCCCAGGGTTACATGGATCACTGGAATTGGAATGTTATTTCTCCTCAGGGTGGGCTTCTAGTAATGCCAAGTGACATAGCTTCCCTCACTCTACCCTGTCTTGAGCTTTGCCTGTCTAAGCATGGTGGTGCCCAGATGAGTTGGACTGTTCCTTTCCCTACACCCAACTGACCTTTCCTGGGCACTAGAATTCCTATCCATGTCTCTATGCAAGGTCTGAATGGTCATTTGAGCCTTGGTGATGATGATGATGGTGGTGGTGGTGGTGGTGGGAATAACCATTATGACTCACATTTATATGCAACTAGAAGAGTTTTCTCTTGGAAAGTTGTTAACTTTATAAAGCAGGTAACAAATGTAGAGATTTTTCAGATGAAGGAATGAGAGAGGTAGTGGTGACTTGCCCAGGATCAAAAAAACTAGTTAGTATCAGAGTTGGTATCATAGTTCAAAATTTGTCCCATTGCTTCAAGTCCAACTGACCGAAGGCCAAGGTGATTGGCAGGATGGTAGATTGGAATAAGCATGGATCTTAGAGTCAGGTAAGGTCTGGGCTAACATCTTGCCTCTTAGTTTTTCTGTATGATCACTGGTGAGTCATTTAACTAACCTAAGCCTCTGCTCCCACATCTAAAGAATGGAAAGAATAATACATGTGCAACTTTCCTCACAGAGTTTTAAGGATCAAATTTGATGACTAAGTAAAAGGCCTAGAGTAGTAATAGCAATAATAATCATGTTTACTGTTGTCCAGTCATTTTTCAATCACGTCTAACTCTTGGTGAACCCATCTGGGGCTTTCTTGGCAAAGATACTAGAGTGGTTTGTCATTTCCTCCATTTTATAGATGAGGAAACTGAGGCAAACAGGGTTAAGTGACTTGCCCAGGGTCACACAGCTATTAAGTGTCTGAAGTCAAATTCGAACTCAGGAAGAGGAGTCTTCCTGATTCCAGGCCCACTACTCTGTGCACTATGGCGCTCCCTAGCTGCTCCATATTACTATCATGATAATGACAAAAGTATTATAGCTCTCATATAGACAGTGCTTTATTGTTTGCAAAATGCTTTAATAGACATTGTCACATTTGACTCAACAACATTGCAAAGTAGTTTCTGTTAACATCCCCATTTTATAAAAGAAATTGAGACAGCCTCAGGGAAATTAACTTACCTAGGGTTATATTGTTAGTTAAGAATCTGAGGTATGATCCAAACTCAGATCATTCTGACTCCAAATCAAATTGTCTACCCACTGGTACAGATGGGACTGTATCTCTTCCCACTGTTATTCTTGTTGTTTATCCTTCATTCTCAAAGAGGACCATGGCATCAAGGTGATGTCATGACTTGCACTCAGTTGGATTTAAGTAAGGGAGGGCTGTGCAAGGTCACCAGCCTCACTCTCTCTTCCAGAGTCACCTGGGTCCAGTGGCAAGATATATGTCAGGATGACTGGAGATGGCCAGGATATTTAAGGCAATTGGGGTTGAGTGACTTACCCAGGTTCACACAGCTAGTAAGTGTCTGAGATGAGATTTGAACTCAGGTCCTCCCAACTTCAGGGCCAGTGCTCTATCCGCTGTACCCCCTAGCTGTCCATATCTCTTCCCATAGCAATAAAAAGAGCACCAAACCTAAAATGATGACCTACCAAAGGGTCAGGCCCTCCCTTGGTATCTGGCAGAGTTTCCTTGGTATGTATCATCACCACCAGGGCTGGGTCCAGCCACAAACCATAGCTAATCCATGTGTTCATCAAAGGTGGGGCTGCCCACATGGCAGCATGGCTATAAATAACCTTGGAGGTGACTGCCAATCTCCGTGATGGCCAAGCCCCCAATTGTGCTGGGTTGTTTCCATATAACCGGTGTAAGTAAGCTCATGTCAGGCTCTCTTGGGCGTGCCTTCTTTGTCATACTTCTATTTCCTACTTGTTACTGCTCAGTGTCCAACCCTCCCTCTCTCTCCCCAGGGTGAGTTTGTACTCCCTCCCTGAGACTGGGGCTGTGGAGCCCTGGCTCTGTATTGAGGCTACTCCATCCACATCCCTATGAGACCAGGGCTTCACTGACTCTGAAGGGCATCTAGGTGATGCAGTAGATAGAGTGCCAGGCCTAGGATCAGAATGATTTATCTTCCCAAGTTCAAATTTGGCCTTAAATACTGCCTAGCCGTGTGAAACTGGGCAAGCCACTCCATCTGGTTTGCCTCAGTTTCCTCATCTGTAAATGGCAAAACACACCAGTATATCTCCCAAGAAAACCCCAAATGGAGTCATGAAGATTTGGACACAACTGAAAAATGACTGAACCAATGACATAATAAATGATAAAGCATGGCTTATTAGACTAGCAGTCAGATGACTGAGTTCTAAATCCCTGTTCTATCATTTACTAACTGTGTGACCTTAGGGTAACAAACTCTTGCTCTCTGTCAGTTAGTCCATAAGCATGGATTAAGTGTATACTCTATACCAGGCATTGTGCCAAGTATTGAGGATACTAATAAAGACAAAAACACAGCCTCTGTCCTCAAGGACCTCACATTCTAATGGGGAACAAAATATGAAAACATATATCTTGTATGTATGTCATTGTTTATGTTATTATATCATATTATATACATGTGTGTATGTATATATGTATGTGTACACACACACACACACACACATATATATATATATATATATATATATATATATGTAATTTCAGAGAGAAGGCACTAGTAGCAGGAAGGATCTGGAAAGGCCTCTTTCAAGATATGAGATTTGAGCTGACACTTGAAGGAAACCAGGGAAGCTTCTTTACTCACAGAAAAAGAAAAAGAAATGGATCATCTAAATGATTTCTGAGTTCCTTCCAGCTCTAGGATTCTAGGAGAGAACTATATTATTCATTGTGAGAGACAGAATAAAAGAAAAAGAGATAGACAGAGGCAGAGACAGGAATAGAGAAAGACAAAGACAGTGAGCCAAAAACAGAGACAGACAAAGGGAAGGAGAGAAAGAGAGAAAGATAGAGGCAGGGAGGGAGGCAAAAGAGAGAGAGGAAGAGAAGAGAAGAGAAGAGAAGAGAAGAGAAGAGAAGAGAAGAGAAGAGAAGAGAAGAGAAGAGAAGAGAAGAGAAGAGAAGAGAAGAGAAGAGAAGAGAAGAGAAGAGAAGAGAAGAGGAAGAGGAAGAGGGAAGAGGGGGAGGGTGGGAGGAAGGAAGGAAGGAAGGAAGGAAGGAAGGAAGGAAGGAAGGAAGGAAGGAAGGAAGGAAGGGAACAAGCCAAAACTAGTATCTGAACCAAATCATTGGAGATCCTACCTAATTCATAGCTCATTAAAAAAGAAAAGGGTAGGGACAGCTAGGTGGTACAGTGGATAAAGCACCAGCCCCGGATTCAGGAGGACATGAATTCAAATCTGACCTCAGACACTTGACACTTACAAGCTGTGTAACCCTGGGCAAAATCACTTAACCCTCATTGACCCACAAAAGATAAAAGAAAGAAAAGGGTACCTTCAAATCTAGAATTCTGGCCAAAGGGAAACATGTATTTCTTAAAGAAGTATATACCCATAAATTGAAGAGATCCCTAAAACCAACTAGTCCAACCCCCTAATTTTACAGAACAAGAAATAGGCCAGGGGAGATTAAGGGATTTTACTAAGGTCACATGGGTAGTAAGCTTCAGAAGTAGGGTTTGAACCTAGCTCCTCTCAGTCCAGAACCCCTGTATCACAAATGGGACCTGCTAAGTGACCCCTTGTATAGAATGATCACTAATACCAAGATGTAATTTATCAAGTGACTCTTGCTCTAGCCCATTAGCAACTGTTTTTGCCTGATTTGGACCCTCCTATGGGGAGGATCCTTGGAGTAGGGAAAGATGCTGCCAGAAAATAGCAGCAAGCCTAGATAAGGAGAAAATGCCCAGAGTGGCAGGAGATGAGAGGAAGGGATTGTCTAAGCCACGCTCCAAGAACATAAACAGAAAGGTGAGATGACATCAAACCCGGCAGGCCGCAGAAGCAATCGATCCAGGGAACTTGGCAGGGAGTATGAACTGAGACCAGAGCAATAAGCCCAAGCTTGGCAGGGGAAAGAGTGAGTGAGGCCTTCCAGAAGAGAGGTCAAGAAAATAGCAGAGGAAGCAGGAGACTGAAATGACGCTTCAGTGCCTGGACATTTGTCTCAGGCAAGGACTAAGCTTAAAACAGTATCCTTTTATGGTAGCCATGGCCCCTTCTGGCTCAGCGGCTACCCTGAGGCTCTGGGTCCAGAGAATTTGCTTCTTAGAAGACAGAACTTGTCAGGCAACACATACATCACACCCTTATGAAAGGGTGATCTGGTGAGGTCCCATGCCCAAGTTCTTTCCTAAATGTGAAACTAAAGGGGAGAGATGGTGGGACTGTAGGTGTAAAAAATTGCATGCACTATTAGTCATGGTCAGTCTGGTTGTTACTTTTTTTCTTTTTTGTTATTCTTTCTTACAAGGAATAGCTTGCTAGGTAGAGGAAGGAGAAAGCATATATTCATAAATTAAGGCAATAGAAAAAACAAAAGATATTAAAAAGTAAAAACAAAATAGTTAAAAAGAGAGGTGATAGGGGAATTACCCAGAGTACATACACCTTTACTGAACTTCACCACTACTGCTTGCCTTATTTTTTTCTTTTTTCCTTCCCTTCCCTTCCCTTTCTCCTTCCCCTTTCCTCCCTTCCTCCCTCTCTCCTTTCCTTCCTTCCTTCCTTCCTTTTCCTCTTTTTTTAATACTGGATCTCCCTAATTCACTCCAGCTAGAAGTACAATGACCACTCAAGGGCCTAATTTCCTTCTCCATCTTATTTCACAGATTAGGAAACTGAGGCAAACAGGATTAAGCGACACACCCAGGGTTACACAGCTGGTAAGTGTCTGAGGCTAGATTTGAACTCAGGAAGATGAGTCTTCCTGACTCCAGGCCTAGAACTCTATCCACTGAGCCACCTAGCTGTCCCCTATACAACGTTTTTTCTTTTCTTTTCTTTTCTTTTCTTTTCTTTTCTTTTCTTTTCTTTTCTTTTCTTTTCTTTTCTTTTCTTTTCTTTTCTTTTCTTTTCTTTTCTTTTCTTTTCTTTTCTGGGGCAATGGGTTTAAGTGACTTGCCCAGGGTCACAAAGCTAGTAAGTGTCAAGTGTCTGAGGCTGGATTTGAACTCAGGTACTCCTGAATCCAGGGCTGGTGCTTTATCCACCATGCCACCTAGCTTCCCCCCCATATAACTTTAAGAAGAAACAATACCATCTGCCTTGCCCTGCACCCTAAGAACCTTGTGACCTTTCAAGTGCACTTACTTGCACTTGAAATCTCCTTTGTGTTGCCTCCACTATTAGAAGGTGTGGTCTTTGAAAGTTGGGATTGTCTCTGCTTTTCTACATGTAGTAAATGCTTTTTACTCATATAAAAGGCAGTATCATCAGTAAGTATACTGGTGCTGGTGCTGGTGATTTTCCAGATAGGCCACATTGTCCTGGAGAGCCAGAGCTCATTATTCCATCATGGAATTACATTTCACTGATGAAGGGATGAGATGCAGTTGAAGGCTCAGGGCTTTATCTGTACATATCCATGTTGATAACAAATCCTATTCTTTCATCTCCCTCGTTTTTCTTTTGATTGACTTCCTATGGTTTCTTGCTACAGGAATCACCCACAGGTGATGATTTCTAGTGTGTGCGTGTATGGGGTGTGTGTGTGTGTGTGTGTGTGTGTGTGTGTGTGTGTGTGTGTGTGTGTGTGAGAGAGAGAGAGAGAGAGAGAGAGAGAGAGAGAGAGAGAGAGAGAGAGAGAGACAAGACAATGGCAATCTCTTAGGATTATTCACTGACCTTTGTGGGTCTGTGAACTATAGGAATGAATTGGGAATTCACTAGAGTGTAGATACATAGATAGAAATTTGCCTATGGGAAGATTTGACCTCTGGTTCAGCAGGCTACTACATACCTGAAGGCATCTTCCATGGTATTCTCTTCACCACCATTACAATGCAGGGGAGGTAACATAGGTAACATCAGCTCTATGATATTGTTAGCAAGGAACAGCTGCCATCCCCACACACCCACCCTCAGTATGGCAGCGAAGGTATTTGATTAGGAGAATTGGCATGGCGATCACAGGGGAAGAGGCTGTCTTTGTCTCTCATGTAGAATTCACAGAGGTACTGGTTATCGATACTGATATTGAACATTCACAAGGAAGAGAAACAGTAAAAGGAACCCAGTTGGTGCAAGCACCAATCCACTGGAAACTCCCCCTCTTACCCTAAGCCCATTGCCAAGAAGAATCAAAGGTTTACAAGGCTAGCCTAAGGAATAGTGATCTGAGCTGGTCCCTTATCTCGTCTACACAAGGCTAGTCATTGTTGAGAGACAAGTTGGGTTCCTCCAGAGCAAAGCTTAAGAGACAAGCTTCCTGTTGGGAGAGTGGGTCACTTATCCACTTCAATTTGGTCTCCACATGACATTTAGTATGATATCTGAAAAAATGGGAAGGACCCTTGCAGATAAGATGAAGATTGCCACTGACAGGCCCCCTAGATAATCATTTTGGGGAATTGAGTACTTCTCTAATAAAAAGAAAAAACAAAAACAAATAAAATTTCCTGGATGACATACCTCCTTGCCTCAGAATCTTGAAATTGGATGGACTCTCAAGTGTTTCCACTTTTTGTTGTTGTTGTTCAGTTGTTTCAGTCATGTCCAACTCTCTGTGACCCCATTTTTGGTTTTCTTGGCAAAAATATTGAAGTGGTTTGCCATTTCCTTCTCCAGATCATTTTAGAGATGGGGAAACTGAGGCAAACAGGGTGAAGTGACTTGCCCAGGGTCACACAGCTAGGAAGTATCTGAGGCCAGATTTGAACTCAGGATAATAAGTCTTCCTGCCTCCAGGCCTGATGACACTCTACTCACTGTGCCATCTAGCTACTCCCAGAGTGTCCACTACAGAATCTCTAATGACCCATCCTCCAAACTCTTTGAAAAGACTGCTAGTAAAGGAGAATCCCCTAGAATTCTGGGAATCGTCTTCCCCAGGCAGCCTATTTCAATTTTGGAGAGGTATAATTATGAAAAAATATTTTCTACATCAAAGCAAAATTTTCCCTTTTGTAACTTACACCCATTGTTCCTAGTTCTTCCCTCTAGGGCCAAGCAGAATCCGTTTAATTCCCTCTTCCATATGGCAGCCTTTCAAAAACTTGAAGAAAGCAATTGTCTTTCCTAAAGTCACAGGGGAAGATATTAACTTAGAGCTGGAAAGGAACTCACAGATCATCTAATTCAATCTCCTTATTTTTTCGTTATCATTATTTTTATTTATTCAATTAACAATCATATTTTAAAAGTAATCTGTCCCTCTCAAAAGCTCCCTCACAATGAGCAAATTATTAAAATGAAAGAAAGCCTTCAGGACATAGCTGCATAGTCTGATAAAATAAATTTCCCACATTACCCATCTCCAAAAAGTTACATATCAGTCTATGTTTTAGAATCATCATCTCTCCTTCAGGAAGTGAGTCACATGCTCTACCTTCATTCTTTTGGTCAGGGCGATAAGGGTTAAGTGACTTGCCCAGGGTCACACAGCTAGTTAAATGTCAAATGTCTGAGGCCAGATTTGAACTCAGGTACTCCTGAATCCAGGGCTGGTGCTTTATCCACTGGGCCACCTAGCTGCCCCTACCTTCATTCTTTTGGACTCTTGGTATATCATTGAGTTCATCACAGTTCCAAAGTCTTTCAAATTTTCTTTTCTCTATGATATCAGTGGATAAATTGTTCTCATGGTTCTGCGCAGTTTGTTCTGCATCAATTTTTAAAGGTTTTCCCAGTTACCTCTGAAACTGTCCATTGTATCATTTTTTATCATAAAATATTATTTCATTACATTTCTACACCACAATTTGTTTAGCCAATTTATCCAATAGGAAGATACCCCATTAGTTTCCAGTTCTTGGCCACCACAAAAAGAGTTGCTTGAAATATTTGTCATTCTTCTTTCTTTTATTTCTTTGGAATACAAGCCTAGTAGCTAAATCAAAGAGTATATACACTTTGGTAATTTTCTAGACACAGTTCCAAATAGCTCCACATTAGTCCAGATTGACAGGACCAATGCACAACTGCACTAACTGTACTGGTGCACATGTTTTCCTGTAATCTTTCTGACATTTGTTATTTCCCTCTTTGCTCATTTTTGCCAATATGATATATGTGAAATTGAACCTTGGAATTGTTTTAATTTGCATTTCTCTAATTATTAGTAATTTAGGGATGTTTTTTCATATCATTGCAAAGAGCTTGGGTTTCTGTCTTTGAAAACTGTCTGTTCGTGTCCTTGGATCATGTATCTATTGGGGAATGACTCAGTCTTAGATTTTAATTAGTTCCTTATATATCTTAGATAATATGACTTTATCAGAGAAACTTGCTGCAAATATTTTCCCAGTTACCTGTTTCCCTTCTAGTTTTTACTATATGAGGCTTATTTGCCCAAGATATTAATTTTATATAATTAAAAATATCTTTTATCTTATGTGACCCTTTCTGTCATTTGTTTATTTATGAACTCTCAACCTTCCTTTTTTTTTCTAAGAAATCAAGGTTTATTTTCCTTCAAAAATCATTTCCTTCTCTAGTAGAGCACCTGGGATAAAATTTAGGACCACTCTGTGGTAGTCCCTACCCACTCAGTGGCCTGAGCCGTGGGAGCTGCAGACCAGTCCTCGGTAGTAGGCTGAGCACTCCAATCTTCAGTAGGGAACTGCTGAATGGGCCCAGGTCGCACCTGCATTCCCTCAGACCAATCAGCCACCTCTGGTTGAGCAGCAGTGAATTCTGGGGCAGGGGCAGTCCATTCACCCTGAAATTCCTCCTTTGTCACTGCTTTCTCAGCTGTGACCTGCTCTTTTTTCTCAATCTCCTCTGGAGCCCTGTAGAAGTAAAGATCAGGTATCACTTCCCACGGGTGTTCACGGGAGATGGTAACACGCATACGCAAGACTTCACGGGCCAGCATCCACCACATCAGACCCACGGAGTGAGCTCCCTTGTTGTTGCCTGGAATGGCAATGTCCACATAGCGAAGTGGAGAATCTGTGTTGCACAATGCAATAGTTGGGAAGTTAACATATGATGCTTCAGTCAGAGGCTGGTGATCTGCCTGAGGATCAGTGACCACCAAGAGGCGAGGTTCCCTGAAAGCTGACTGATTCTGGTTACTGACCGTGCCTGGGGTGAAGCGTCCAGTAATAGGTGTAGCGCCAGTGGCAGCAGCAAATTTCAGAACAGCTCACTGGCCAGTGTTCCTGGATGAGGTGACACTGACATCAGCAGGATTTTCATTGGCAACAATGGCTCCAGCAGCGAGCAGAAGCTTTTCCCCAGTTCTCTTCAAATGAATGATGTAGATGCCGTCACTCTTCCTTTTGTAGATGTACTGTTCCATCCGGAAGTCCAAATTAGTGCCACCCAAATGGGTTCCTGAAGCCCGAAATTTGAGGACATTCTCCTCCTTCATCTGCAAGACATCCAGGACTCCTGACATTGTGAAAGTTTCCCTTTAAAGTTACGCCGGCAACCGAAGACAACGCCGTATGGACCCCTCTTCTGGGTAGCCAGGAAAGGGCTCAACCCTTCTTTAAAAAAACAAACAACTGTTGTTTAGTCTTCTTTCTTTCTCTTTTTTTCCTTTCCTTTTCTTTCTTTCTTTTGTTTTTTTGAGAATGGGTGCCCTTATCTCTCCCAGATTGAAAGTCACCAGTCACTCAGGGACCTGATATTAAGACTAATCAGCATAGAACCTTTAACCTCTGTTTTTTAGACATGGTCCAGTTTAACCCAGTCAGATAACGATATGGTGAATCCCCAGGAGAAGAGGGACACCAGACTGCCTAATGGTCACCACCTTGTTGCCTGACTTAGTGCCAATACCCAGGCTGTTTCAGCCCTACCGTAGCTCAGAATTTATGAATTCAAGAAATCTACCATCTTAAGTCTTCTCTAGTAGGAGGAATTACAGGCATGTGTCACCCTGCCTGGCTCAGTCCTCTCATTCAAAGGATGGGAAAAACGAGAACCAAATCTTGCCCAAGACCATGCAGGCTCTAACAGTAATAGTTGACATTTACATAGCATTTTAAGGTTTAGAAAGTGATTTACATGGGCCTTACAGTGTGAGGTAGGTCCTATAGGCATCAATACTATTTTACAGAAGTTAAGTGATTTGTCCCTGGTTATAAAAGAAGTGAGTGTCAGAGCCAAGATTTCAGCCCAGTTCTTTTAGATTCCAAATCTAAGGTAGTTTCCACTATTTCATTGCCAAAGGCAAAATTTGAACCCAAGCTATTGGGCTTTAAAAGACAAAGCGAGACCACTAAAAAAGTAGTTGAAATAATTAAAAACTTTAGCTAAGTTGCAGGATATAAAATAAACTCACATGAATCATCAGCATTTCTTTATATTACCAACAAAGTCCAGCATCAAGAGATAGAAAGAAAAATTCCATTTAAAATTATTGTAGACAATAAAAAATACTTGGGAGTCTACCTGCCAAGACAAACTCATGCACTATATGAACACAATTGCAAAACTTTTCACGCAAAGTCAGATATAAACAATTGAAAAATTATTAATTGTTCATGAGTAGGCCGAGCCAATATAATAAAGTGACAATTCTGTCTAAATCAATTTGCTTAACTACCAAAAATTGTTTTATAGAGCTAGAAACAACAAAATGTCAAGAATATCAAGGTAATCAATGGAAAAAATATGAATGAAGGTGGCCTAATCATACCAGATCTCAAACTGTATTATAAAATGGTAATCATCAAAACAATCTGGTATTGGCTAAAAAATAGATTGGTGGTTGAGTGGAATAGAATAGGTACACAAAGGATCAGTGGAATAGATTAGTTATAAAGGGCATTGTAGCAAATGATCATAGTAATTTAGTGTTTGATAAAGTCAAAGATCCCAGCTATTGAGACCAAAAAATCATTATTTTACAAAAACTGGTGGGAAAATTAGAAAATAGTGTGGCAGAAACTAGGTATAGACCAGCATCACACACTGCATATCAAGAAATTTTCAAAATGGTCACATGATTTAGACATAAAGGGTGATAACCATAAACAAATTAAGGTAGCATGAACAATTTTACCTATCAGATCTATGGATAAGGGAGGAATTCAGGACCAAATAAGTTACAGAGAGTATTATGAGATACAAAATGGATAATTTTGATTATATTAAATTGAAAAGGTTTTACACAAGCAAAACCAATGCAACCAAAATGAAAAGTAAATCAGAAAACTAGAGGGAAACTTCTACAGCAAGTATCTCTGATAAAGACCTCATTTCTCAAATATATATAGAATTGGGTCAAATTTATAAGAATACAAGTTATTCTCCAATTAATAAATGGTCAAAGGATATGAACAATTTTCAGACAAATAAATCAAACCTATCTTAGTTAGTTATATAAAACATTCTAAATCACAATTGATTAGAGAAGTGTAAATTAAAACAACTTTGAGGTACTACCTTACACCTATCAGATTGGCTAATATGATGGAAAAGAAAAATTGTAAATGTATGAGAAAACTGGGACACTAATGCATTACTGGTTGAATTATAAACTGATTCAATCATTCTGGAGAACAATTTGAAACTATACCCAAAGGGCAATCAAATAGTACATGCCCTTTGATATAGCAATACCAGTACTATGTCTGTATCCCAAAGAGATTTTTTTAAAGGTGGGGGGAGGGGAACCTATTCATACAAAAATATAGTACCTTTTTTATTTATTTATTTTTTCCGTTACATGTAAAGATAGTTCTCAACTTTTGTTTATACAAGCTTTCCAATTTCAGATTTTCTCCCTCCCTCCCCTCCCTCCCCCCCTCCCCTAGACAGCAGGTAATCTGATATAGGTTATATATATATATATATATATATATATATATATATATATATATATATATATATATACACATAATAACATTAGTCCTATTTCTGCATTAGTCATGTTATAAGAGAAAAATCAAAGCAATGATGAAAAACCTCAAAATAGAAAAAACAACAGCACCAAAAACAAAAGAAATAGTATGGTTCATTCAGCATCTATACTCCACTGGTTCATTCAGCATCTATACTCCACAGTTCTTTTTTTTCTTGGATTTGGAGATCCTCTTCTATCATGAGTTCCCTGGAACTCTTCTGTACCATTGCATTGGTGAGAAGAATATAGTCCATCACAGTAGATCAACACTCAATGTTGATGATACTGTGCACAATGTTCTTCTGGTTCTGCTCATCTAACTCATCATCAGCCCACACAAGACTCTCCAGGTTTCTCTGAACTCCTCCTGCTCATCGTTTCTTACAGCACAATAGTATTCCATTGTATTCATATACCACAACTTGTCCAGCCATTCCCCAATTGATGGGCATCCCCTCAACTTCCAATTCGTTGCCACCACATAAAGAGCAGCTATAATTATTTTTTATAGTACCTTTTTTTGAGGTGGCTAAGAATTGTAAATTGAGGGGATGCCTGTCATTTGAGGAATGCCTGAACAAGCTGTGGGATTTGATTGTAATGGAATAATATTGTGCTGTAAGAAATGACAAGCAGGATGATTCCAGAAAAACCTGAAAAGACTTACATAAACTAGTTCAGAGTGAAGTGAGCAGTACCAGGAACACATTGTACATAGTAACAACAATCTTGTACGATGAACAGCTTTGAATCACAGTTATTCTCAACAATACAATGATCCAAGACAATCCCAAAGGACCCATGATGAAAAGTGGTATCTGTCTCCAGATAAAGAACTGATGGCCTCTAAACACAAACCAAAGCATACTATTTTCCCTTTCCTTTCCTTTCCTTCCTTCCTTCCTTCCTTCCTTCCTTCCTTCCTTCCTTCCTTCCTTCCTTCCTTCCTCCCTCCCTCCCTCTCTTCCTTCCTTTCTTTCTTCCTTCCATCTCTTTCTTGCTTTTTTCTTTCTTTTAAGAGTTTTTTCTTCCAGAAAATTATGAATGTGGAAATGTTTTACATAGTTGCATATGTATAACCTATACAGGTTGTGTACCATCTCAAGGAGCAGGGAGGGAAAGGAGGAAGGAATAGAATTTGGAACTCAAAACATGACAAAAAAAAAACCCAATGAATGTTAAAAACTGTTTTTATATGTAGTTAGGGAAAATATTTTTTAAAAGACAAAACAAATATCATGAACAGGCTTTTGAACCTGAACCATGTGAGGAAATGGTTAGCAAGAGTCTTGCTGCCTTCAATGAAAAATAATAACATAATAGCTAACACTTAGATCGTACTTATTATGTGCTAGACACTTACAATTATTATCACATTGGATTTTTTGTGGGACAATGAGGGTTAAGTGACTTGCCCAGGATCACATAGCTAGTAAGTGTCAAATGTCTGAGGCCAGATGTGAACTCAGGTCCTCCTGAATCCAGGGCCGGTGCTTTATCTACTTCGCATTGGATTTTCATAACAAACCTCAGAGGCAGGTTTTATTATTATCTCCATTTTATAGATGAGAAAACTGAAGAAAGCAGAAGTGAAGTGATATGTCCAGGGTTACACAGCTAGTACATGTCTGAGGCAAAATATGAATTCAGGTCTTCCCCGCTCCAGCCCTGGCATTCAATCCATTGTGCTACATAGCTTGGACATCCAGAAGCCTCAGTCATAAAATAAATTGCTCTACACAGTAAAGCTGTATAGATGAGGTTACTCCTTTAACGCCCAAATCTACTTAAATAGGTGTTTTTCTAAAATAAATTATGTGTCTCTATCTTCTTAAATATAAGATGATGGTGATTATGTTGATGATGACAGTTCTGCTCGCCATATAAACCATTAGGTTAGTTGCTAATTGACATATAATGCTTTAATGTTTACAAAATATATACATTATCTTATCTGAGTCTTTCATCCACCCTGTTATGGACTCTACAGGTACTATCTCCATTGGACAGATGAGGAAACTAAGATTCAGAAAATTAATTGATTTGCCAATGTTCATATAGCTCATTAAGTTTTGGAGGTGGACTGAGAAAGCTGAAAGATTACTGTAAGGGGCTTATCTAGGGTCACATAGTCAATATCAGAGGCAGGATCTGAACACAGGTATTTCTGATTATGAGGCTAGTTCTTATATCCTATAAGATTACTGATACTGAATATACAGGATACTAAATATACCTGATTCTTTTCTTGAAGATTATGCAACATTATGGACATCAATTGCTATACTGTGCTTTAGTTATAAAGGATACTCCTTATTCTCAGTGCCTTACATTTGTTCTCCTAATGGCCAAGGTCAGTCATGTACAAAGCTTTAACTAAGATGTGGTGACTGAGGCTGTTCCCCCAGGGCACTTAAATTTAGAGGGTGAAAAAAAATTTAACAAATGAACTCCTTCAGCAGCTTAGAGGCTCCCAGTTACTCACTGAGAGTTTACTATCTATTTAGAAAGAATAATTGCTTAAAAGAAGAAGCTACCAAATTTCAGACATTGTTAATAACACCCATCTGTGAGTGAGTATTGTTACTAATGGCCCCTCCCACAACTGAATTTGTCATAATTACTTTGTTAGGGTCCATTGCTACAACTAAAGGGCTTTTTAGAAGAATCAGATGAGCCAATCAATGCTTTTTATCTGGAATATTTCAGGGAAAAGCATATGGCTTAACTGGAAATACCCAGTGAAATACAAAGGGAAAGGTAGGGGCAATAAGAAATGGGTAGCAAGGGAGTATTCAGCCTCTCATCAGGGCATTAGTCAATATTTACAAAACTATGGCAGCCCACTGACCCTCCATAGTGGGGCCATGGCTGAAACCTCCAAAGCAGGGCATGGAAAGGAATCTATATCAGGGATGAATAGGAAAGGATATAATCAGGGATGTTGTCTGAGAGTCTTGAGCTCCATGATCTTTGGACCCTGAATGCTGTAGGGAATCCAGGATTGTCTTGTGAGAAGCTGTTTCCAGGGTTGGCACATGGATACACCAAACTTTTGCTCATATTCCTAGATGTATGCCTCAAAGTAACTCAAATGTTTTATAGGAAAGGATGGAGCCCTACTTGGGAAAACCTAATGGATTTCCCTCCTCTGAAGCCACAGGCAGAGAGACACCAATCATCTGGGCAACTTGAAGTTTCTAGTCTAGACCAGAAAAGAAGATTCCAAATAAGAAGGAGGGGAAAGTGTCCAGAGAAAGGCAGAAACAAAGAGATACTAGGTAGGAGATGGTATAGACAGCTATTTGGATGAAAAAAGAATATTCCAGAGAAGAATATCATCTCTCTGAACTACTACTTCAACTAATAATAGAATTTTTACATCACCTGAAATACTACTTTTCAGATCTCACAACAAACCTGAAAGGTAAATGAGATAATTGTTATTCCTATTTTACAGATGGGGAAACTGAGAGAGTAAGAGCTTAGATGACTTACCCGAATCACATAACTACTGTCTGGGCATTCAGGTCTTCCTGACCCAAGTCCAGGGCCCTATCCACTATGCCACTTAGCTGCTATAACATACTCCTATAGTATTTTCCTATTGCATTTTCACATCATGAATTACAAAAGTATTTGGAACTCTTTTCTCCAAGCTGCCTATTTACCACAGTTTTGCCTTTTCTTCTTCATGAAACCTTTCCTGATTCTCTCCAACTGCAAGTACCCTTTTTTCCCAACTACTTATTGCCAAATCTGAAGTCCTTTTATTAGTTGTCAATTCTTCTTGACCTTCACCTTGAACATCTGACAGTGGTAACCACCCTTCCTTTCTGCATATTCTCTCCTCCATGAGCTTTTATGACATGACTCTTCCCTAGTTCTTCTCCTACCTATCTGACCCCTCTGTGGTCTACTTTGCTGACTCACCATCCATATCATGCCTCCTAACTTTGAGTACTGCCTAAAGTTCTAGTTTATATCCTCTCCTCTTCTCCTTCTACATATTCTTTCACTTGATAACTTCATCAGTTTTCATGTGTTTATTAACCATCTCTAGATGACTCACAGTCCCAATCTCTCCCTTTATCTTCAGTGCTTCAGCCCCAAATGCCTATTGTGCATTTCATGATGTTCTTCAGACATCTTAAACTACTCGAGTTCAAAACTGAACTTATCTTTCTTCTAAAAACCCTCCCTTCTTCCTTACTTCCCTATTTGTATCAAAGACACAACTTTGCTTCGAGTCTCCAAGACTCATAAACTTGGCATTACCCTGGATTCCTCACCCTCTTTTATCCCAAATATCCAATCAGTTTCTAAATCTTGCCATTCCTACCTTCACATTTCTCACATCCAATTCCCATCTCTACCTACACAGCTACCACCTTATTTTAGGTCTTCATTACTTTTCACCTGGAATGTTATAATAGCCACCTAGTTTGTCTCACCTCCAATGACTCTTCCCACTCCAGCCCATCCTACATGATGCTACTAAAGTAATTTCCCTTAAACACAAATCGGGTCACATCATTCCCCTACTGAACCAACTACAATGGCTTCCTATTCCCTCTAGGACAAAACATATTCCCTCTTGTTGGTTTTTAAGGCCTCTTATACAACCTATCTTTCTAACCTCATTATACTATATATTTTTATTGGCCACTTTGGATAGATTGTAGAATAAGAGATGGATAGGCTATATCTAGACATAAACATAGACATAGATATGAAGAGAGACAGAGACAGACAGACAAAAATATAAGTATAAACATAAAGAGACAGATATAGGTGTGTGTGTGTATATATATATACACACATATATAGAGAGAGAGAGAAGAGAGAGAGAGAGAAAGGTAGGGGAATAAGGATATATAGAGAGAAATAGAGATAGAGGTAGAGGTAGAGGTAGAGACAGAGACAGAGATAGAGATAGAGATAGAGGTAGGGATATAGCAATAAAGATAGTATAAAGATAGAGATATAGGTATAGCAAACAATAGGTAAGGATAGAGTTGTAAGTATGTAGATAGATGGAGGTGGAGTTAGACATACATATGGAAATATAGATATAGATGATAGAAACAAAGAGAAATATAATTATAAAGAAGAGATATAGTTAAAAATACAGATCTAGGTAGATGTATAAATATATAGATAGAAAGAGGTAGAGGCATAGCTATAAAGATGGGGAGGAATAGAGAGACAGACAGACAGACAGATAGACTCTCCTATTCACTCTCTACAATCCAAGCAAACTGTCCTTCTCTTGGCTTCTCACACATGATTTTCCATCTCTGATCTCCATGTTTTTACACTCACTGTCCTCCATACCTACAATGCACTCCTTCCTCACCATCGCATCATAGAATCTATCTCTCCCTTTAAGACACAGCTCAAGTACCATCTTCTTTGAGTCTTTCCTAAACCACCTGACTGCTAATAAATACCTTCTCCCATAAACTGCCTTGTATTTTTCTACCCTATATATTTTTGTACTAATTCATTTTATATTTGGGCTATACATATTTTTATATGTACTTGTTTTCTCTCCCACTAGAATTTAAATTATTTGCAAGCAGAGATCATTTAATTCTTTGTGCTTGTATTTCCAGTGCTTAGAACAATGCTTGTCCCATGGTCAGTGCTTTAAAAATGTTTATTGCTACCTTCATTTCTTAGTCTCTTGGCTCCTGTCTATTTTCCTGGACTTCCCCTGCCTTACTCTGCTCCTCTGAAGTTAGGTGGTACAGCATTTCTCAGAATTTCTAGGTCAATCCCATCTTCTCCTTCTCTACCACCACTTTTCAACCTATCCATTAGGCTCAATTCAATTCCACAATCATTTATTAAGGACTGTGCTATCAGGCACTGTGCTAGGTTATGGGAATACAAGAACAAAAAAACAAACAAGAAACCAGTCCCTATGTTATATTCTGTTTGGGAGAAGGGGACGACTTCTCAACAAATAAATCAATGAAAAGTACTGATGAAGAAGATATGAAGTCATCTCAGTGCCCTATTGGGGCCTCTTTGGGGAATATTTACCAATCTGATATTCTTGTTGAAGTCACTTTGGAGAGGGAAGGAACCAGAGGAAGGGAGACCAATGAAGAAGCTATTACAATTGTTTCTTCTGAAGCTGATAGATCAGGCTACTTGATGGGATTCTCAAACAGAAAGTAACCAGGTCCTTTTAGGGAACCTACAACCAACTTCAGGATGTACAAGGATAAAAGACCCAGGATTAAGTTTAGTGGTTCTCTCAGTAATTAATAATAATATTAATAATAACTAGAACTTATATAGTGACTACTATGTGCAGGACACTGTGTTAAGTGTTTTACAAATATTATCTCATTTGATCCTCACAAGAACCCTGGAAGGCAAGTGATATTATCTCCATTTTACATACGAAGAAACTATGTGACTTGCCTAGCTAGTGAGTGTCTAAGGTCGGATTTGAACTCAGGTCTTCCTGACTCAAAGCTCTATCCCTTGCACCAACTGCCTCGATGAATCTCATAATTAATCACCACTTTGTTGACTGACAGCCCAGATTGATGCCTCTTCTCTAACAAAAACCACAGCATGACACACCCTATAAGTATGCCTCCTCCTACATTTTAAGTCCAGTACCTCCCAGTCAGGGGATGAGTGATATGCTTCATCATGAGTCCTCTAGTATCATAATTCATTACTTGTCAAAACACATCAGACCTCTAATCAATATTAAGCATGGTGTATTACATAGAGCTCTAATCAATGATATAGATGGTTCATCATTAATTAGAGGTAATAATACCATAATACCATTGTCACCATATAAATTGTTCTCCAACTTCTACTCACTTTAGTTTGGGGTAGTTTTTGAGTTTCCTCCAAAACAATCCATTTTGTCATTTCTTGTGGGGAAGTAATATTCCATTACAGTGAAGAGTCATTTTCCATTTAATTCTGGCCCATGCTGTCTGAGCAATTCACTGCCAATATCATGGAGGGCATGATCCACCTCTGTCCAGACATGGGAAAAACCTTGGACGGCAGAATCTTCCATCCTATGGAAGATCCTTTTCTTCAAGGAGCATTTGGTTAAGCAGTGTCTTCCTCGGGGTATCTAGTACTCAGTCTTTGAACTCAGGAACTCTCAAGTTCAGTACTACCCACTAAATAACCCCCAAGGGTGGAAGCATCCATTTTCTGGATAGATAGTAGCTAATCTATGCTCAGAAAAGAAAATGAGAAGGCAAAAGAAGGCAACTAGGAACTGGGATGTATGGGAAAATCCTGTCTCAGGTTTGCTTGGGTAAGCATATGTGCTTCTTTTCCAAGTCATCATTTTCTGTAGCTATACTTGGGAGAGAGAGAAATCCCATCCCCTCTTTGGTACTGCTTCTGTCTTGTCTGGAAATCCAAAGGAGAGAAAATATTCCCAAAGAGTCTCAGAGTTCAAAAAAGAAGTGGAGCCTTTTCATACTTCACCCTTACAGACCACAGGGAGGGTGATCTCTCTAATGAGAGTCCATCACCCAACTCAGTCATTAATCATCTTTGAAGCTGCCCTAGTCGTTGGGAACCAATCAAGGGAGGTCATTGTGTCCTTTCCAAAAGAAGCTAAGATGCATGTCTAACTCCATGAGATTTGTATGCTTCGGATAAAAGTCTGTGCTCTGCAATTCCAACCAGTTGACTGGAAATTCTTCTGATTATCCCTACTACCCGTTTACCATGTATTATTATATATGATAGCTCTCCTTGTGGGTGTGATCTGAGAGTCAATCTCTCTCTCTCTCTCTCTCTCTCTCTCTCTCTCTCTCTCTCTCTCTCTCTCTCTCTCTCTCTCTCTGCTTCCCTCCCTCCCTCCCCACCCCCTCCTTATCTCTTCCTTCTCCCTACCTCTCTCTATCTCTCTCCCTCTTCTCTGTCTTCCCCCTTTCTCTGCCTCCTTTTCCTTCTCTTTCCTTCCTTTCTTCTCTCCTTCAATTCCTCTCTCTACCTCTCTCCTCCCTCCCTTGCTCTTCTCTTTGCTTTTCACTCTCTTGCACTCTTTGCCTCCCTCCTGATTCTCTCTTGCTCCCCCTCCTTTTCTTTCTATCTCTGTGTGTGTCTCTCTTTGTCTGTCTCTTTCTCTTTCTCACATACACATACAACATGAATGCATAAGCTCATAAATGATAGGGAAGCTGTGTTATCAAAACTTTGTAACTCCCACAAGATAAGTGTTTAATGTTTGTTAAATTGACTTTCACTGACTTTATTATTATATACTTACTTATCTTTTCCATAAAACTTTAGGTTCCCTGTATATTATGACTTTCCTGAAATCATTTTCCTAAGAGTTATGATTATATGTAAATTTCAACATTTCTCATTTCTTTATCAAGGCATGCTTCCTTTAATCCCCAAAATAGCTTAGCATTTTATCTACATTTCATCTGGTTTTCTGGCTGGTATCTTTACCATATTCAATGTATTTTTTTAATGGGGAAAGGTAGAAAAAATTATTTTCCCCCTACTCTTAAAAATATTTTTACTGATCTTTAGTTTTTACATACATATATATGTATATATATATATATATATTACAATTTACTTTCATCATCTTCATCTATAAATATATGCCTTCCCTACACAAGAAGCCATCCCTTCTAATAAAGGATGAAAAAGAAAGACAAAACAATGCAATTTATCAAAACCAACCAACAGATGATTTATTATTCATTCTTTTTCAAAAGCAACATGGAATTATATAATCAGAGATACAAAAAAGTTAATTCCCTTCATTCTGGTGAGCACAACTATTAAGTATACACCCTAAAACAGATCATTCAAAGAGAAAGAAAAAATCTATACAAAAATATTCCTAGAAGCACTATTTGGAGTTTTTCCTCTTTTTAAAAATCTTTACTATTTTTTTCTATTTGCAAGCATTTAAAAAAAAACCATCTGTCTCTCCCACTATGGAAATGGAGAGAATGAATCAATAAGTCAGTCACTCAGTCGGTCAGTCAATAAGCATTTACTAAATGCTTACTAGAATACATGCCACAGTGGATAGAGCACTGGGCTTGGAATCAGGAAGACTCATCTTTATGAGTTCAAATCCAGTCTCAGATACTTGCTAGCTATGTGACACTGAACAAGTCACTTAACCCTGTTTGCCTCAGTTTCCTCATCTGTAAAATGAACTGGAGAAGGAAATGGCAAACCACTCCAGCATCTTTGCCAAGAAAACCCCAAATGGGGTCATGAAGAGTTGGACACAACTGAAAGTACACAACAACAAATGTGGCAGACATTGTCCTAAGCACTGGAGGTCCAAAGGTTAAAAAATAATGATAATAATAAACCATGCTTGAAGGAGCTTGAAGTCTAAGGGCGGGAGAGGGGGAAAGGTAGGGAAGGGAGAAGCTCTAGCTGTTTGGTTCAAGCCTCTGGGCCTAATGCTTGTCTAATACATTTCTCTTAGTCCTCCCAGACTGTTCAAGGCCTTTAGTCTTGAACCTGCCTTCTCTGCCTTTGCTCCATAAGGCTGTTCATCTAATTTTCCCCGAGGTATTTTTTAATCCACTACACATGAATTACTTACTGTCTGGCCAATCCCAAGGACTCTCTGCACTAGATAAATAGTTTGCAAGATTTCTGTATCTGCCCTGTGATTGTGCCTCCACATTTACACTACGCAGACAGAAAATTGGGCTTCTGTCTTCATCCAGAGTCATTTACTAGCCATACCATTTGTACTGCCATGGTATAAAGAGCAGGGGAAGACACCCTTTTGAGGATTGTTCACAGCAAGGAATTTGCCAAAGTCACTGGAATTTGTGGGAATGGAGAATCATTAATTAATATTTGTGTAGCACAGAAGCTGCTGTCCTACAGGCCTCTGGCTTTGCTAACAGATCGTATGCCTTAATCAGACTCATAATTCAATGGTATTAAGACTGTTAAATTTTCATTTATCTTCATTAAATAGTAGCCTTTAAAGGAGGAAAAAGGATAAGGCAGGTTTTCGCACTTTCAACAGGTGACCAACCCTCTCCTAAAACCTCCCCACCATCTATCACCAGCTGTACTTGCTTTCAAGTGGAGTGGGGAGGATGGGAAGAGTAAATATAAAGAGAGAGGAAAAAATAAAGGAAGGAACGAAGGAAGGAAGAAAGAAAGGAAGAAAGAAAGAAAGAGGAAGGAAGAAAGAAAAAGAAAGGAGGGAGGGAGAAAGAAAGAGAAGTAAGAAGGCTAGAGAGATAGGAAAAGGCTATGTGTGTGTATAAAATGTATCTATATGCCTTCATTTATATATAATAATGAATTATATATAAAAATAGTAGAGATAACATATAAAAATAATTATATGAAAAGAAATTATCTTTATGTAACATAAAGATAATCATTTTAATACAAATTAAATATATAGATAGATAGATAGCTATATGTAAAGGTAACATATACAAATTTATAATTTACTTTCATCAGTGTCAGGATGGGGTGGATGGGGTAGGCTTCCTGCCTAAATTAGGTATACCCTTCTTTCGTATACATACGTGTGTATATATACATGTGCATGTTTATAATGTGTGTATAGGAGACAGCTAGGTGACTCAGTGGACAGAGCACTGAGCTTGAAATCAGGAAGACCTGAGTTCAGATCGTATCTCAGACACTTAATAGCTGTGTGACCCAAAGAAAATCGCTTAAACTCTATTTGTCTTGATCCACTGGAGAAGGAAATAACAAACCACTGTATTATCTTTGCTACGAAAACCCCATGAATAGTATGGTCCATGGGGTCATGAAGAGTCAGACACAACTGAAGAACATATATGTATATTTTTATGTGTATGTATATGAGTATGTGTATGTTTGTATATATAAGAAAGGTATGCACAAGTTTGAGTTTAGCAAGTGGCTAACAAGGAAACAAAGAAATATAAAAGGTATTCCAGATAATTAGAAAACCTGAGAAGTTCAGCTGTATATGAAAAGGCCAATAAGACAACAAATTTCTCCTAGGTCACAGGCTTCTTCCATACCTTTGGCCCCAGTTACTCATCTGAAGAAGACCCAAAAGGAATCTGCATATATACATGGGTGCTTAAACCCAGAGATGGTATCATCCTTCACTGAGGAAAGTCACCTCTGAACCAGGACGGACTATAGAATAAGAAAGGCTAGATCCCTGCAGTCAAGAGCCTGGAGTTGACAAATTGAGATTCTGAGGGGGTCAAAGAGCAAAGACTTCTAATAATCCTACCTTAAGGGTCATTGGTGCAAAGAGCATGGCAATACAATAGCTGAAAAGGCAATTGTACTAGCTACCTGAGCCAAAGGCTGAAGGTGGGGAAGGCTGCAGCTAACTGCCCATTGAATAGCAAGCCCAGGGAGTCCAATGGATTAACCCGCCCCACAGAGACACCTTACCTTGTGAAAAGCCCAACAGCTGAGACACTTGCCTAGCCCACCCTGGCACCGGCAACCCAGTGCCTGAGTGACCTACCTGGCCAAGTCTAACGGTAGTGGCCAAATGGCAAAGGGACCTATCTGAACCAGTCCAGCAACAGCAGCCTGGTGACTTAATAACCTGCCCAACTCAGTCCAGTACTCAAAGGACCTGCCTGGCTTGGCTCAACAGCATCCAAGACTAGTGAGAAGCCACCTCCAAAGCCAAGTGATCTCTCAATACATCCTAGCAACAGATTGACCCATCCATCTGAAATGCCATGCCATTTGAGAAGCCCGCCCAGCTGAACAGTGGAGTGACTTGTCTATCAACAACACCAAATCTCACAGCAAACTTCATGAAAACCTTCCAGAGAACAAGAGGACATCAAGATCCTTCAATGCTAGTGTTATGAGTTGCCTTGGCCACTTGTGCTCCCTACAGATGAGTCTTACTACCATTAAACTTTAAATTCATGCCCACTCCCTGCCATCATGAACTCTGCATATTTATTCCCCAGGATTAGAAGGAAATGCTTTTTAACTCTTTGCCTTACTATGTCATTTGAGAAAATGCCTTTGCTAAAAAAATTAAGAGTCTACTGGCTGATTGTTAGTGAGGACAATAGTGAAGGCTTATGTGCTACAACATCAGAAGGATAACTTCACACAAGGATACCCCTAGAATTCAAGATAGCCACCTTTCCTGTAGAGACCCAACCTGCCAGTGCAGTGTGAATTGGGGAAGTAAACTCATAGAGGGTGCTATAACAGACAGACAGAGAGACCGATGGGCAGACAGAGCCAGAGAGAGGTTCGTTTAGTAACTTTTAGTCATGTATTACTCTTCATGACCCCCTTTTGGGGTTTTCTTGGCAAAAAATATTAGAGTGGTTTCCCATTTCCCTCTCCAGCTCATTTTACAGATGAGGAAACTGAGGCAAACAGGGTTAAGTGAATTGCTCAGAGTCATACAACTAGTATCTGAGGCCAGATTTGAACTCAGGAAGATGTATGTCTTCCTGATTCCAAGTCCAGTGATCTATCTACTGTACCACCTAGCTGCCTAGATAGATAGATGATAGATAGATAGATAAATAGATAGATAGATAGATAGATAGATAGATAGATAGATAGATAGATAGATAGATAGATAGATAGATAGATAGATAGATAGATAGATGGATAATTTATTAAGTACTTACTATGTATCAGGTACTATGTTATGAGCTAGAAAAACAAATATAAACAAAAAGAAAGATAGTTCATGCCCTTAAGGGGCTTACTTTCTAATGAGAGAAGACAAGACATAAATGGGAGTTGAAAGAGAAGGAAAGGGGATGAAGGGCCAAGGTGAACTAGTCGAGGGAATTATGGTCCAGGTTGAAGCAAACATGACTTGTGTATGTGCTTCCTCAAATGGATTTTCCAAGAAGGAGCTCATCAATCAGAGGAGAAGACTGTAGGAGTAGATGTGCTGCCAGTGTGAAAAGGCCACTGGAATGGAGGTAGAGAAAAATTTCTAGGACAAATTTGAAATAATTCATAGAAATGGAGGGTGGGGGAGGAGAAGACCAAGAGAAAAGGGAAGAGAGAGGAAAGAGTGAGAGAGAATAGAGGGAGAAATCAAAGAATATAAGGGAAGGAAGAATGAGGGGGAAGGGCAGGGAAGAAAAGAGGAAAGGGGGAGAAAAGAAAATGTGGAGGGGGAAAGAAAAATAAAAGGGAGATGAGGGAAGAGAGACACACAGATGCACACAGAAAATTTTAGAAGAACACATATGCAAGATAGTAAAAGTATGTTTTGTGTTTTTATCTTTTAAAAAAAGAAAGAAAAAAAAGAAAATTGCTTGCAGAGCCATAACCCCAGCCAGGATGGTAAGAGAGAAGGACATGCTAAACCTCTAAACTATGACTGAGCCAGTTCATGTGCTAATCCCAGTGTGAGCAACAGGAGCTGTGATGAATTTGAGCCATTTGTCTGACTTCAGCATTTGGCACAGAAGGGATGGGGTTGCTGATAAGTAAAAATTATGGATCCTACATGAAGGAGACAGCAAAATTTTTTTGGAAAGCACAGGACCAGCCAGCAATCATACAAACTTATCTCCACCAAAAGAAAGAAAGAAAAATTTTAAAAAGGTTAAATGCAATTTTCTTATCAGAATCCTTCTATACTTCAGGATTTCACAGTAGTTTAATACTTCAATATGGTGGTAGACAGGAGTCTGGAAGGAAGGAAGGCAAAGGAATATCTAGAAACGGAGTGTTGGTCCTCAACTAGGGGGGTGTGTGTGTGTGTGTGTGTGTGTGTGTGTGTGTGTGTGTGTGTGTGTGTGTGTGTGTGTGTGTGAGAGAGACTGACTTCCAGGACAGAAAGACAGCTTGCCCCCAAACACATACAGCCCAAGTTAAGGGGGGGAACAAAGGAGCTTCTTAAGAATTACTATTAAAAACCTGAAACAAAATACACACTTGCACTAGGTGTGGGCAGCCCCAAAGAAGCCAGCCTCTGGGCAGTTTTTAGGAGTTCTACTTTTGTACAAGGTACATGAAACCAGAGCTGGTTCATCCTCTCTTACAATGGAAAAAGCCAGCAATTGCATGCAGAAGATTACTTCTATGCCCATGGAACGTGTTTGAAGAAGAATCCATTGAATTAAAATAGATGCAGTCCCAAAATAATTTTGTTTTGGAACATAAGAAATTTTAGGAAGTGGAAAAGGCTATCAATATACTTACCCTTTGAATTTGTTATGATACTTTCTATTTATAAAGCATCTTTCTTCCATGTAGCTTAAAATACTTAACAGACATTATCGCATTAACTCTTACTATCCACCCTCCGGGACCCTTGTCCTTCATCTCCGAAGAGGGCACTTGTGATGGGTCTTCCCATGGGGTCATGTGTGCGGCAACCCTTTATTGGCAGGAGGAAAGAATTACTGGGGGAAGAGATGAAGAAGGTGTGTGTGTTTCTTCTTCTTCTGGCAGATGTGCCTGTGGTCAGGTCAGCAGCCTTATGAGTCTGTGGTGAATCAGCTCTCTAACCACCGCCTCCCTCACCTCAGCATTATTTGCCTGGGTGTGGGAGTACCTGGGGTGGAAATAGAGAATTGGAGAATATTGGAGCTGGAACAAATTTTACAAAGGTCCTTCACCCCCAACACCTGCATAAAGCCTGACTAACCTCTGCAAATTACTTCAGTTCTCTGAGACTCAGTTTCTTCATCTGTGAAGTGGGAATGATAATGTTTGCCCTGACTAGGAGCGGTTGGGAAGTTGGCAAACTGTAAACCCCAAATAACTGTATAAATGCTAGCTATTATTGTTGCCTATGTATTCTGGAAGCAATTCAATTCAATTAAATAAGCATTTATTAAGTTCCTACTCTATGTGTGCCAGGCACTGTTCTTGGCACTAGAGATACAAAGGTGTTTTTTTTTTTTAATTTGTTTAATTGAAATGAAATTAAATAGGGGAAAGAACCTACTCTTCCAAATCCTGGACTTTTGATACATTGTTGTATTATTTATTTACCTGCTATTGTTTGGGGGCAATTAAATTTGGACAGATTTTTAATTTGGTTGAATAAATTTTTAGTTTCAGCAATTACATTTGGGCAAAATTAAATTGGGGAAGCAAATTTAAAACTGAAATGAAATTGGAATTGAAATGTTGGGAAGAGTTAGGAAGGTCATTTACTAGATGAAAAACTGTATAAAGATTCAGAGAAAATGCAGGTTTCTGGTCTCCCCCCCCCCCCGTAAATTAAATATGATTTCTACTCAAAGAAATTCATATTCATAGAATATCACACTAAAGATCATTTATTCCAGTGACCTGTTCCCCTCCCCCATTTTACAGAGTGTAAGTCTGGGGAAGCCAAAGTTAGTGAGAGGCTTAGAGGGAACTAGAATCCAAATATTCTAACTTCCAGTTTAAGGTTCTTTCCATTGCATATCAATGTCTTTTGGCTGAGTAACAATAACAAATACTTCTATTAATACTTGTAACTCAAAGTCTATTTGCATAAGGCTCTCCTCATTGGTGGAGAGTGATTATTCAATGACCCAGGACTATCTGTTAGTAGGAGCTGATAAGACCTTGGGAGAATTGTATCCATGTCTTCTCTCTCCAAGCTATTAGCCAAAAACCCAGGATCTCTCTTAATAATTCAATTTCTCATAACAGCCATATGAGATAGGCAATAACAATATTCATATCCCCATTTTACTGATGATCTGATTATATTGTAAATTAATTTATTTACTTACTATTGTTTTGATTACATTTGGGCAAACTTTTAATTTAGGCAATTAAATTAGGGCAAAATTAAATTTTGGAACAAATTTCAAAATTAGTGTAAGGACAAGGGTGTTGCTGAGAACAGCTCCACCTCCTAATCACATATATGCTTCCCCTTAGAGAGCAACCTGGCTTGGGGAACAACACAGTTCCCTTGAAACCAAGGGCTACTTCTTATTGTTGTTTAGTCATTTTTCAGTTGTATCCAACTCTTCATAATCCCATTTGGGGGTTTCTTGGCAAAAATCCAGGAGCAGTTTTCCATTTCCTTCTCCAGCTCATTTTATAGATGAGGAAACTGAGGCAAAAAGGGTTAAGTGACTTGCCCAGGATCATACAGCTAGTAAGTGTCTGAGGATGGATTTGAACTCAGAAAGATGAATCTTTCTGACTCCAAGCCCAGCACTCTATCCACTCGGCCACCTAGCTTCCTGAGGGCTACTTGGCTCTTGCTAAAATTTGCTCATATTCTGGCCCTGATTATTAGCCTGGTAACCAGGGAAGCCCTGAACAGTGGTAGGGAGCAGGAAAAGCCCATCACTAGTAACTGTGCCACTTTTTGGTGTAGGGAAGAACCATTTACCTGGAGTATTCAAGGCATGAGAGGCTGTATGGTATAGTAGATAGAGTTGGCTTTAGAGTCAGAAAGACCTGCGTTCAAGTACTACCTCTAAACTTCTCAGTGTTCCAGGCAACTCCAGAGTGCTGGACTCAGGAAGACCTTGGTTCAGACCCTAACTGTGTGATTTGGGGCACAAAGCCTGACTTGCTCTGAGCCTTAATTTCCTCATCGATTAAAAAAAAGGAGGTTGAACTCAATGACCTCTGAGGTCCCTACTACTTCTACATTTAACATTCTATGAATGGTGGGAAAGGTACTGATCTATTAGTAGAGAGAATTTCCTCATCTGGGAATTCCAAATACCATTGAAATCAGAGATCTAGTCCTTACTTTTATTTAAGGAGAAAGAAGGGTGGTTACTATTCCTATTGATTTTTTTTTTCAGGGCAACGGGGGTTAAGTGACTTGCCCAGGGTCACACAACTAGTAAATGTAATTGTCTGAGGTCAGATTTTAACTCAGGTCATCCTGAATCCAGGGCTGGTATTTTTTCCACTGCACCACCTAGCTTCCCCCAAAGGGTGCTTACTATTAAGGCTACCTATAACTCTGTGGTTTCTCAGTTGAGGACACAGCTGAGCCAAACAAGGCTTGGGAAGGAAGAAGTTGCTGTGTGTGAGCCACATGCTACATAATAGAGTCAGAATTCTAAAAAGTGTTGACAACCTAGGTCACTGGGCTATATTGGAATAAGTATAAAGTATTATTGTTGTATCTCTTAATGGAGAAAAATGGAAAGTGTTGCACTCAAAAGTGCAGAATAAGAGAGGCTGAGTTAGTCAATGATTCATTTGAAAAGGATCTAGGGGGTTTGGTGTAATGCAGGCTCATAGGATTGAACATGGTAGTCAAGAGAATAAGTTCCATCTCATGAGGCATTGAAAGGCCAATTGTTGCTGGAGAACAAGAAGGTAGACAATCATCCTAACATACCATCCTGTACCCGAGGAGTCAGACTACATCTGAGCATTGTGAACAGTGATCAACACCACATTTTAGTAAGTGCACTGGATAAGCTAGAAAAAGTCCACAGAGGAGGAACTAGAAAGGTGAAGGACTCTAAGCTTATGTAGATGAAGACCCGGTCAGAGGAACTAGGAATGTCTAGCTTGGGGAAGAAAACATAAGTGGGGAGAGGGAGATTTGGCTGTCTTCAAATACTTGAAGGGCTATTTCACAGAAAAGATACTAAACTACAGTTTTCCCTTCCACATCACGACTTTTTCCATCAAGGTTTCAATATATCACAGGTTTGCAGAAGAAATTAAATGAGAACTTTGGGGGAGTTTTGAGGAAGTCAGCAGATGACACAGGGCCCATGACCAAATACTTAGCCCAGAGTTTACAACAATGCACTGTAAACACCTCTTAAAGGAAAAAGAAAAAATCAAGACTTCTCTGGTGTAAAAGGAGGGCCAAAAAGTTTTAGGCAGATTTGCCAAATGACATGGATGCCTTGCCCCTAACCCCTATAACATGGAAAGAATAACTGTAGTTCTCTTTGTCCTCAGAAGGTAGAGCTAGGAATAGTGGGTAGAGGTTCGAAAAAGACAAATTCACATTCAATGTAAAAAAAAAAAAAAACCAAGACAAAACAAAACAAAAAACCAAAACACAAACTTCCCAACCCAGTTACCTAAGATTGTTAGGAGACTGGAATCAACTGCTTTGAAAGGTAAAAGGTTCCTGGTCACTGGATATTTTTAAGCAAGTACTGCATGACCACGCATCAGGAATGTTGGAGAGAGATTCCTTTTCAGCAATGGCTTGAGCTGGATGAAAGACTCCAAGTCAATACTCTATTCACTGTCCCACCTAACTCCTTTATACAAGGCAGGAGGAGGAATGTGATTCTCACTCATCAGTTCAGTTGATGTGGTCACAGGATTTAGTCAGAGATGATGAGATTTTAAAGTGGTAATAAGACATTAAACTAACTATTAAAAAAAGACCATAGCTATAAGAGGGAATAGGAGATCTGGGAAATAAAGTAAGGAATTTCTCTCTTTTCCAGTAGAGTGAGAGATACCTCATCAAACAGTTAGAAAGCTTGTTGGTCCAAAAGAGGTCAAGGCATAGCTGGTGGAGCTGAGACAATTCAGATAGACATGAAAACAGAAAGGCAAGTCCTTCAAAGGAGAAAGCAGGTTTAAGAAATGGGACCCCTGCAAGAAGAGAAAAAAACTAGCTGTTGAGAGGAGGAAACCCTGGTAGCTCAGCTGAGCAACTCATCCAGAAATGATGCACCCAAGGGCAGCTATGCAAAGATTCTACAATGAGATCAAGGAATTCTAGGCACTGTAGTGTCAGGAAATATGAGGAGTCTTGCAAAAAGTACCCTACATTTGTACTTTCTTACTATTGTACACTAAATACCAACCCAATCTCTCCATGTATCTTTGTATTTGTTGGAGAGTACACCCCTGGTTTTTTTAGTTGAATGTTTTGTAGCTATTAATCTCACTATACTATCTTAATAAATGCCTTTGCTAAGAAACAATTTTGTCTACTGGCTGATTATTAATGGAAAGCACATCACAGGGCTATTAAATATTGGAAGAGCAGCCCCAGAGAATAGTCCTAGAACCCTAAGGATAATAGCTACAAACCTGTGAAAGAAAGTTGGGGAATAAACAAGAGGGCATGCTACATTGCTACTGAGAGCTATACACAAATTAAACAGACTTCTTTCTGTGGTGGTAAGATTTCTACCAAGTGAAGTTTTCAAGCAGAGGATGTATTTATGATTCTGCTTTCTTCTCATTCTCCTCCTACCCACTTGACTTTTTCTTCTCACTTTCCCTTACATGTTCATCATCCATATCACCCCCACTGATTGTGGATGTGCCCCAAATCTCTGTCCTGGGCCTTCTTTTTTTTCTCTATACTCTCTCACTTAATGACCTCATCATCTCCCATGAGTTTAATTATTATCACTATGCAGATGACTCAAAGTCCTATATCCCCAGTTCTAGTTTTTCCCTTGAGCTATGTAGTTCCACGTCATCATCTGTCCACTAGATAATCCAAACTGGATATCCTAGGTACATCCCAAATTTAATCTGTCCAAAACAGAGTGCATTATTTTTCTCCCAAAGTCACCGTTCTCCTGAACATCCCTATTTCTCTTGAAGGTACCATGCTTCTTTCAATTCCCCAGCTTTATAACCTTAGCATTATCCTTGATACCTCATTTCCCCCTGACCCCACATATCTAATCATTTACTAAATAATGTAATTTCTGCTTCTCCAGCACCTCTTTCTAATTTTCCTCCTCTCTCTAGAGAAGGAGTTCTTAATCTGTGTTGTGTGTGTATGTTAGACCTCTTTGGCAATTTAAAAAAAAACCTTAGGAGCCTTTCTAACAATACTATTTTTAAATGCACAGAATAAAAACACATAGGATTACAAGGGAAACTAATTATAATGAAATAGAGATATATTTTTCTCATCAAAATTCACAGACCCCTCTGACATTCCTCCATGGGTCCCCTGCCAGATTAAGAACACCTGCTCTAGGCTCACACAGCCACCATTTTTGTTAAGGTGCCCATAATTCCCTGCCTAGACTATTGCAAATGTCCTTCCTTCCAACTTCAAGTCTCTTCCTGTTCCAATCCATCTTCCACACAGTTGCCAAAGTTATTTTTCTTAGGCAGAGATCAGACCATGTCACTCCCCTACTCAATAAACTCCAGTGATTCCTTATTAACTCCAGGATAAAATAAAAGCTTCTCAGTTGGATTTTAAATCCTTTCACACCTTGGCTCCCAACATGTCTTTCTTTCCTTATTATATACAACTCCCTTCCCAATTCTACAGATAAGCCAAACTACACTTCAATATATCTCTCATTCATGACAGATACTCTCTCTTCTGTCTTCATGTCTTTCTGTCCTTAGCCTTTTCCCTTCCTTCCCCTCACCCTCCCATTCCCCCAGTGCCCTGCTCATATCTTGTATTTAAATTATATTTAATCTGTATACAGATATATGCACTTAAACATAAGTACAGGGATTTCCAAAGTTCTTAGTGCAATTTTAAGTTTTAATAGTATGACTTGCCCAGGGTTAAACAATTAATAAAATTTATTAGGAAGGAAGGAAGGAAGGAAGGAAGGAAGGAAGGAAGGAAGGAAGGAAGAAAGGAAGAAAGGAAGAAAGGAAGAAAGGAAGAAAGGAAGAAAGGAAGAAAGGAAGAAAGGAAGAAAGGAAGAAAGGAAGAAAGGAAGAAAGGAAGAAAGAAAGAAAGAAAGAAAGAAAGAAAGAAAGAAAGAAAGAAAGAAAGAAAGAAAGAAAGAAAGAAAGAAAGAAAGGAAGAAAGGAAGAAAGAAAGAAAGGAAGAAAAAAAAGAAAGCAGGCAGGCAGACATATACGATATAGACATATAGATCTGGATATTGTTTTAGACAGGCATATATAGGCATAGCTCTATAAATTCTTCTCCTATAGAATGTAAGCTCCCTAGGAATAGGACTGGTTTATATTTTTTTAATTATATCCCTCCTGTCTGCCATAGTAACTATTAACTTAGACTTAATTAATGCTTATTGTTTGTTTAATTCATTGATCAAGAGAAAAGGAAGTTGGGGCGGCTAAGTGGCGCAGTGGATAGAGCACTGGCCCTGGATTCAAGAGGACCTGAGTTCAAATACAGAATCAGACACTTAACACTTACTAGCTGTGTAACCCTGGGTAAGTCACTTAACCCTAATTGCCTCACACAAAAAAAGGAAAGAAGAGAGAAGGAAGTTTAGCTAGTTAACCTCTAAGATCTCTTGCAACTTTAAGATTTTGTGGTTAGTGATCCCCTAGCCTTGGCGAATTTATCATTTGCCATCTTCCATATGGATGGACTAAAGAGCAGATGAATAATTAGATAAACACCAAAAGGAATGAAATTTAATTCAGAAAAACAAAAAGTAAAATACCAATAATGCCATTATCTGAAGCAGTCAAGTGCTGACCTTGGAGCCATGGACACTCACCTTGAAGTCCAGTATTATAGAATCTTAGGCAAATCATTCCTCTCCCTGGAGGAGTTTCAGTTTCTTCATCTGTAAAATACTGAGCTTTGAATGGAAAACTTCAAAGATCCCTTCCAGCTCTGAGTTATGACACTATGAGCCCATCTAAAAACTAAAGTAAAGGTGGAAATTGTGGAATGTGAGTAAAGAACATTGTATATTTAAACAGAGTAGGACTGAGCATCATCTTATGCTCTTTTCTAATTTGCCTTTCTGAATAACCAAATTTAGTGAGAACCTGTGAAGTGTAAAGTGATGTATTGATAATATAGAGATAGAGTCAAGAAGCTGTCAAGGGCCCCTAACAAATGGCAGCACCAAGGAAGTAAACACAGGACTAGTATCATAGGGGAGTTCTCCCGACATTCTTCCACACTTCACCATGGAATGGAAAGGATACTATTGGATTCTCAAAGTCTACACCAATGGAATAATGCTTCTGGCAGGCTCTCCTAAATTGCAGGGATTCCATCTATGGATCTAGGGACTCTGTGTGCCCTCTGAAGATTACTGTACTTATCTGTAGAGACATTCATTACCAGATGTTTGACTGCTAGGTTAGGCAACCTTTGACCATGGTCATTCCTAAAACAAGAAAAAATGCAAGAAGCCCTAAGTCCTGGGTGGCCCTTTTCTGAGTAACAAGTAGACTAGTTAGAGTAGCAGAAGAGCAGAGAGAATGCTAAGAATCGTATAGTTCTAAAAGCACCTA
The DNA here is from genome assembly GCF_019393635.1 of Dromiciops gliroides. Taxonomy (NCBI): domain Eukaryota; kingdom Metazoa; phylum Chordata; class Mammalia; order Microbiotheria; family Microbiotheriidae; genus Dromiciops; species Dromiciops gliroides. Next base: position 342,420,099 of record NC_057863.1, on the reverse strand, counting down.
CAAAAATTAATTGAACTATTGTACCCCTGATGCACAATTTTTGCCCAGTAATCAACAAGTCGGCATATTACTGGAAAAACCAGACTGTATATCCATTCTTACATGTTTACATCATATATGAACCTAGAAGCCACGAGGAACTTGTAGCTAAATGGGAAAGCAATTCACAGGCTCTTATGGAAAAAAAAAGTGAAAATGGAGCAGATGGTCTTATAAGGTATCCAAAGGCAACAAGAACCATTATTTCCTGAAAGAGACTTTCATTCATTTTACCTTGTATGGCTCAGAATAAGTATCAGCAAACAGACCACAATGAAGATAAATGCAGCTTATGAATAGAAATACCGTAAAGAACTTGGCAAGTTCTTCCAAAATCAGTCAATCCATACTAGGGGTTCCTAACCTGAAGTCTGTGGGCTTATTTGTTTTTCTTTAATAATTTGATGATTGGATTTCAGTATAATTGATTTCCTTTACAAGTTTGAGTATCATATTCTATACATTTAAAAGCATTTTTCTGAGAAAGGCTCCTAAACTTTCACTCAACTGCCAAAGGGTTACATGAACACAAAGCAAAGTTAAGAAACACTGATTGTTGGGTTGATAGTCAATGACTTTGACTTGAAGCACTGGGAGGATGGTGACAATTATATTGGAAAATAGGGCAAGGGGGAAATTTGAAATAATTTTCAAAACTCTGTTCAATCAAATCATCAATCATGATTTCAGAAAACATTATTACGCATGGATTCTACAGCTTAGCAAAGAGTTTACAATGTTGTTGTCATGTTCCTTTTTGTTGTAGTTCAGTCGTTTTTCAATACAGCTGACTCTTTGGAGTTTGGAGTTTTCTTGGCAAATATACTGGAGAGGTTTCTCATTCCTTCTCTAGCTCATTTTACAGATGTAGAAACTGAGGCAAACAGGGTTAATTAAGTGAATTGCCAAATTAATGGCAAAGAATGAGTTGTACATTTTTATTCATGGTCAGTTGTGTTGACTTGTTTTTTTAAATTACTTTGATACAAGGGAAGTATTCTGTTAGGTAGAGAACAATGAAGCATTGTACAGTGACTTTGAATTAGGAAACCTTGAGTTCAAATCCCACATCAGAGAGTTAGTAGCTGTGTGACCCTTGGCATGTCACTTAATATCTCTGATCCTCATTTTCCTCATCTGTCCAATGAAGAAGTTAATTTCAATGACTATGAAAGTCCCTTCAAGCTCAAAAACAATGTTCTTCAGCATTACTGGGAAGAGATGGCCAAAAAAGAGCATCAATAAAATTTTAAAACATACACAGGAACACAAAAGTTCAGAGGGGCACAATTCAACAAAGCAATTTTGTTACTACCTTGTTCAATTTAAAATGTGCTTTAAAAATAAACTATATACATATATTATATATATAATATGTAGAAGCTCATGGTTTCATATACAATCTTCTTTTTAGGTATATTTGGAGTATTTCTAATGTTTAATGATTCAATACATATTAAAGAATAAAAACAACAAAAGAAAAAAGAAAATAGATCAGGACCAAGAGATGAAAGATACTAAAGGCTTATAGATCATTCAGAGGCCTCATATCTGAGACCCATGAATGCTTTCTTAAATATGAGTCAGTTCTTTTTGTGGTGGCAAAGAAATGGAAACTAAGGGGGAATCTATCAATTGGGGAATGACTGAACAAATTATGGTATGGATGGATGTGGTGGAATAGTATTGTGGCCTTAGAAATGGAGAATGGTTTCACAGAAACCTGCGTAAACTTGTATAAATAAGTAAAGAGTAAAGTGAGCATAGGGCAGATGGGTGGTGCAGTGGATGATGGTACAAAGCTCTGGGCCTGGTGTCAGAAAGACTCATCTTCCTGAGTTCAGACCTGACCTCAGGCACTTACTAGCTGTGTAACCCTCTTTGCCTCAGTTTCCTCATCTGTAAAATGATCTGGAGAAGAAAATGTCAAACCACTCCAGTATCTTTGCCCAAAAAAACCCAAATGGGCTCACCAAAAGTCAGCTACAACTGAAAAGTGACTGAACAACAACAAAAAAAGCAGCATAACAACATTATAAAAACCAACAACTTAAGAACGCTGATCAAATCAATGACGAACCACAATTCCAGAGGATGTAAGATGCAGCATGCTAACCACTTCTCCTGACAGAGAGGTGAGGATTCATGAAGCAAATGCGACATTCATTTTGGGGCATGACCAATGTGGGAATCTATTTTGTATGGCTATGCACTTTTGATGCAAGAGTTATTTGTTTGTTTTAGTTTTACCTTTTCTTTTTCCTTGTTAATTGAAATAAAAATTAATTTAAGAAATGTTAAAGAAGAGACTCAGGAGATCCATAAGCTCTGGCCTGAATAGAGTATTGTAACGCAAGCCAGGCCAGGAAAGGATCCCCTCAAAGCCATGCTGGAGTCCCAATAAGCAGTACTGCCCCTGATTCTGTATGCCTACAGGAGCATACCTATGACTGAACTATGTGATAGGATGCCATGAGTTATCATGAGCAGAGCTCATATACTGGCATCTTGGCATCCAGGATGGGCAGAAGTGGTGACAGCACCCCATGAAGAAGACATCTTTCACTCTCTGGTCTTCACTATGCAGTTGGAACCATTGGTATAATTTGTTTTCCTGTTAACAGCATCATAACAAATTGCATAGGAGAGAGAAAGACCTCTTCCCAGAAGAATTTCACATTTGCACAGCTCCATCAAATGTTCCTATGAGAAGCAAGTCTCTAGATTGTTTTCTAACAGTCTTATGTGAGAAACATGTTGCTACACTGTCCATATTCTGCCATCTTCTTGGCATAACATAGGCATCTGAGAAAACATGGCACAGCACAATATAGTAGGGTGAAGGAGTGCCAATAAAAGTGTTGTTGATATATGTGTAGACAGGAAGCAGCCTGGCATAGTGAATAGAGAGTCCACTTTGGAGTCAGAAAGATGTGGGTTCTAATCCCACCTCTGACATATACTGGCTGGGTGGCTCTGGGCCACCCTTTTAACCTCTTAGTGCTAAGGCAACTCTTGAAGGAGATAGGGAGGAGGAAGGAAATATAAACATTTATATAGAACCTACTATATTCTAGGCACTCTGCTAATGCTAAACACTTTTCAAATTTATTTCATTTGATCTTCACAATATCTCTGCAAGGCAGGTACCATTAATATTCCCATTTTACAGTTGAGGAAACTGAAGTTAGGTGACTTACCCAGGGTCATACAGCTAGTAAGTGTCTGAGTCGAGATTTGAACTTGGGTCTTCCCAACTCCGGGCCCAGAGCCCATCACCATGCATAATGCTATAAATTGCAGAGTAGTTCCCGATATGTGTTAGAAAGTGTAATAAATAAAAATAAATCTATAATATAAATAAAAATACTATAATAGTAAATAATATAGATAAAAATAAAATAACAAGTTCAGTCAAAAACAAAGGCAAGAGGCAGCTAGGTTGCACAGTGGATAGAGCACCAGCCCTGGATTCAGAAGGACCTGAGTTCAAATCCAGCCTCAGACACTTGCTAGCCGTGTGACCCTGGGCAAGTCACTTAACTCCAATTGCCTCACCAAAAAAAAAAAAAGAAAGAAAAAACAAAAATGTGTGTATTATGTATACCCACATGCAAAAGATTCACAAAGTGCCAGCTTTCCTAAGCAACCAACATCACAAAAATGAAACTTGTTCCACACCCAAAAACAGCCTCCATGGGAAGCTTGGACATTTAATTTGCAGTAATCATAAAAAGCATAAGGAAACAGATAAATATAGCTTATCCTAAATAGGAAATAACTTACTATTGATATGAGTTGTTTCAGAATAATTTGCCTATAGTGTCCTCTCTTCTTTACCCTTGCTCTAATTAGGCATTAATATCAGCCTTTGCCCTAGCCATTCCATGTTCTCATCGACTACAAATAGCTTGGCTGAGACCCAGCTAAAGCAATAATCCCAAGAGCAAATTAAGCTAGAAGGACAACAAACATAAGTGAACTGGAGAAGATCTGCTGACATTTCTCTGTAGATCTTTTCTCAATAGCAGCAATGAGGGAACTACCATTTAGAGTCTGAGTCATCTTTCTGTCAAATAAATGCATACAGGATCATATGAGGAGAGAGGGACCTCTTGCTAAAGCAGAAGTCCTTAATCTAGGGTTCACAGACTCACAAAGGAGCTGTGGATGGATTTTAGGGAGTCTATAAACTTGTATGGGAAAAAAATACATCTCTGTTTTCACTACCCTCTAAATGAAATTTATCATTTCCTTTAATTATGCATGGATGTAACAAACCACAGTGGTATTAGTAGCACCTGTCACTTTATCATCAATAGAAATCACAAATAGTTTCATATCCCATTACAGTTGTTGGATTTATCTTGAAATATCATTTATTATAATCACTACTTCAAAACCACTTCAGTTATTAGACCTGCCTCTGGATTGAACATGATGGAAGATTGTATTTTAATGTGTTTTTTCCCTTTGTGATCCTGTACATTTTATTTTGTAAATTTAAAAACATCATCCTTAAATAGGATGCACAGACTTCACCAGACTGCCAAGAAAGTCCATTACCAAAAAGGTTAAAATCCCTGGTATCTGAAAGAATCAGGAAAGACTTGGAGGTGGCACATGAGCTAAGATTAAAAGGAAAATATGGAATTAAAAAAAAAAAAAGACTAGGTCTCCCTGTCTTGCCCAGGCTGGGAGCCTAGAGGATGCTCAGTGTCTAATCTCACTACTGATCAACAGGGGAACTTTGAGTTCTCCATTTCTGACTGGGGCTAGTTCACCCCCATTTTATTTTATTTAAGCAGGGCAATGAGGGTTAAGTTACTTGCCCATGGTCACAGAGCTAGTCAGTGTCAAGTGTCTGAATCCAGATTTGAACTCAGGTCCTCCTGAATACAGGGCTAGTGTTTTATCACTGTGCCACCTAGCTGCTCCCCTAGTTCACCCCATTTTAGGCAAACTGGTAGTCCCCCTGCTACAGACAGTTCTCTATATCAGGGCTTCTTAAACTTTTTCTACTTGTAACCCCTTTTCACTGGAAAAATTTCTCTGTGACCCTGGGAATATAGGTATATAAAATAGGTATAAATAACCTTTTACTGTTGTGAATTTTTCATGACCCCACATTCAGTTGCATGACCCCATAGGGGGTCACGACCTACAGTTTAAAAAAATTTGCTCTATATTGATGCCCAATTTAGTTTAAACACCAGATCCTGATGAAACTAATGATTTCTATTAGGAGAAATTGAGGAGAGAACATATTCTAAGCACAGAAATAGAAGATGGAGAGTCAAATTCAGAGAACATCAAATATTGCAGTTTGGTGGAAACATAGTTTGTTCCCCCCAAAATATCAAATCACTCCTGCTCTGTCTCTAACCTCTTCCAACCCCTCCACCTTCACCCTCTCCCTGAAAACTGACATCTCCTTATGGGAGTAATTAACATAGGCAGTTCAACCTCAAGTGCCTTGTTATCACCTAAATTTTATCTCATCCTACTTTCCAGATCTTGTCCTCTCATCTCCATTTAACCAACCCATCACCCCCTCAACACCTCCTTCTCCAGAATCCCAGAAATAATTGTAATGTAATTGACACTTTGGTGAATCATCTTCCCTGTTAAATTCTCCCTTAGGTCTCTGAACCACAGTGGTTGTAGTGGCTCATCCCACGTACAGCTTCCTCTCTCAGAATTTCTCTCTGACTGACTAAAGCTTTCTTCAGAGTTTGAAAAGTGTCTATCAGCTTTATCGCTCCCTTTCATCACATAGCCTCATTCTATTAATGCCACATGGAATTTCTCTCTTCCCCAGTGAGAATACATTCATTTCCTTTTATCTTTCTTCATAAATCAGCTTTTTTGGCTTCTGTACTGCGTTCATTCTCCGAAGCTGGCATCTTACTAGTGGCCCCATTCCACGCTAGCACATAGTCTCCTTAGGGAATCTAAGAAATGCTTAAACTGGAACATTATCCCCCTTCTTTTTCACTTTCCCTCACCTAATTCCCCATCCTCCAACTTGGCTTGTAGAGGGAGGATTTGACTACATCTCTTCAAGCTTTTTCAAAATGTAGCCAGAGAAGATTCAGAGGACAGCCAAAGGATGATTAAAGGGTTAGAAAATATGGCCTATCAAAATTGATGTAGGTTTTTTTCATAGATGAAGGAGACATAGAGGAGAGGAGCTAACTAATTTGTTTTAGCCTCTGAAGATAGAAAAAAGAAGAGATAAACTAAAATATGAAGACTTACCTATACTATATCCCTATTCCAATGCTTCACCACAGCAAGCATGGAGTGGACCTTCGGTTTTTGAAGACCATGCCAAGAAGACCACAAGTTTTGTCAGTTCTTATAAAATGCATGAAGGGCCAGAGCCAAGATGGCAGAGTAGAGACAGGAACTCACCCAAATTCTCCCAAATTCCCCTCCATATAACTTTAAAAAACACCTTAAATCAAATGCAGGAGTAGCAGAACTAAGAAAAGGTCAGGGTGTGACAATTTTGCAGCCCAAGATAAGGAGGTTGGCAGAAAAGGTTCATTGCACCCGGGTGGTGGTCTGGCCAGGGTGCAGTAGCACAGCTCATTCCATGAGGCAGCAATGCCAGCAACAGGCTTTAGAGGTGGCTGCATAAGTGGCATAGCAGCTGTGGGTGCTCTCTGCTTGGTCAGAAAGAAGTTACAGAGGACCCTTTGCTGGTGCTGGGTTCAGAACTTTGTTGCATTTCGCATACAGGAGGAAATAGTAAAACTGCACCAGTGGGGGAACTCAGAAGTTAAGGAGATGAATAGAATTTTAGAAAAGTTAGATATGATAGGCCTCTGGAGAAAATTGAACAGGAATAGAAAGAAGTATACCTTTTTCTCAGCTGTATGTGGCACCTTCACAAAGACTGACCATAAAAATGTGGACCAGGGACAGCTAGGTGGCGCAGTGGATAAGGCACCAGCCCTGGAGTCAGGAGTACCTGAGTTCAAATCCGGCCTCAGACACTTAACACTTACTTGCTGTGTGACCCTGGGCAAGTCACTTATCCCCAATTGCCTCACTAAAAAAAAAAAAATGCAGACCAAATGGAGCAAAAGAAGAAAAGCAGAAATACTAAATGCATCCTTTATAAGACTATGATACAATAAATATTACACTCAATAAAAAGCCATAAAACAGATTAAAAATTAATTGGAAACTAAATAATCTAATCTTAAAGAATGAGTGGGTCAAAGAATAAACAGTAGAAATAATAAATAATTTCATTAAAGAAAATTATAGCAATGAGACAACATACAAAATTTACAGGATGAAGCTAAAGCAATACTTAGGGTAAATATTATATATCTAAACATTTACATCAATAAAATAGAGAAAAAGCTGATCAATAAATTTAACATTCAACTGGGAAAAAATCTAGAAAAAAAAACAAATCAAAAATCCCCAATTAAATATCAAATTGAAATCTTAAAATTCAAAGGAGATTAATAAAATTAAAATTAAGAAAATAATTGAGCTAATAAATAGAACTAGGAGATTCTTTTAAGGAGAAAACAATAAAATAGATAAAGCATTGGTTAATTTTATTTAAAAAAAAGAAAAGAAAACTAAAGGGGCAGAGCCAAGATGGTGGAGGAAAGTCAGTGACTTGCCTGAGCTCTCTGCAAGATCCCTCCAAATACCTTCAAATAATGCCATAAGACAATTCCTGAAGCAGCAGAACCCACATGAAAGGGTAAAATAATTTTCCAGCCAAAGACAACTTAGAAGGTCAGCAGGAAAGGTCTGTTGTACAGGTGTGACAATGAAGCTCAACCCAGAACAGGATGCAACAGCACAAATCCAGTCACAGCCACAGAAAACCAGAAGAAGGCCTTGGGAGCCTCTGAATCATCATCATCAGCAACTGCTTCTGGAACTCAGCCCACAGACAGTAAGGGGGTCAAACAATTGGCCAGGAGATTACAGGGATCTCTTTGCTAGCACTAAGGCAGGACTGTTGTTTTGCCCATGCTCAGATCTAGGTCATAGTCTTGGGTGGCAGTTCCAGGCATGGCAGGAGCACAAGCACACAAGAGCTTGCAGCTACAGTGGAGAGGAACTCTAATTCATAGTTCCAGGGCAGAAGAGAAAGCCTGTGGTTACTTGTAGACCAGAGCACAGGCCAGGAGAGTAGTAAACATACCTCTGCTTAAATCATACCACCTTGGAAAAATTAAAAACTTGCAAATACCCAGAAGTATCACTGAAAACAGCTTTACAACCCTCCTGAAGCTTGGGACAGTGTGCCTTCTACCATGGAAGCAGTACCCCACTTTAACAAAGAGTTAAAAGTCAAGAAAGAGGCAGGGAAAATGAGAAAACAGAAAGAAATGCTGATGGTGACAAGGAAAATCAAAATCCACTCTCAGAAAAAGAAAACAAAGTTAAAGCTCCTGCACCCAAAACTTCCAAGAAAACTATGAATTGGTCTCAGGCCATAGAAGTGCTCAAAAAGAAATTTGAAAATAAAGTAAGAGAGGTAGAGGGAAAAATGGAAAGAGAAATTAGAGTGAAGCAAGAAAATCATGAAAAAAGTCAACAGCTTGGTAAACACAAAAAAATACTGAAGAAAATAACACCTTAAAAACAAACTAGACCAAATGGTAAAAGAGGTACAAAAAGCCAATGAGGAAAAGAATGCCTTGAAAAGCCAAATTGGCCAAATGAAAAAGGAGTTACAAAAGCTCTCTGAAGAAAATAACTACTTAAAAATTAGTATTGAGCAAGTGGAAACTAATGACTTTATGAAAAATCAAGAAACAATCAAGCAAAACCGAAAGAATAAAAAAAAATTGAAGGCAATGTGAAATATCTCACTGGAAAAACAACTGACTTGGAAAAGATATCCATGAGAGATAAAGAGATAATTTGAAAATTATTGGACTACCTGAAAGCCATGATCACAAAAAAAGACTAGACATCATCTTCCAAGAAATTGTCAGGGGAAATCATCCTGATATTCTAGAAGCAGAAGGTAAAATAGAAATTAAAAGAATCCATCAATCACCTCCTGAAAGAGATCCTAAAATGAAAATTCCCAGGAATATTATAGCCAAATGTCAGAGTTCCCAGGTCAAGTAGAACATATTGCAAATAGTCAGAAAGAAACAGTTCAAGGATGGTGGTGGCACAGTCAGGATAAAACAAGATTTAGCAGCTTCTACATGAAAGGATTGTAGGGCTTGGAATATGGTATTCCAGAAAGCAAAGGAACTTGAATTACAACCAAGAATGACCTACCCAGCAAAAATGAGTATAATACTTCAGAGAGGGGAAATGGGAATTCAATGGAAAAAAAGGATTTTCAGGCATTCTTGATGAAAAGACCTGAGCCGAATAGAAAAATTGACTTTCAAATACAAGACTCTAGAGAAGCATAAAAAGGTAAACAGGAAAAATAAATCATGAGGGATATTAAAAAGTTAAACTGTTTACATTCCTACATGGGAAGATCATACTTGTAAATCATAAGAACTTTCTCATTATTAGGGCAGTTAAATGGAGTATATTTAGACAGAGGGCACAAGTATGAGTTAAATATGAAAGGGATGATATTTTTTAAAAAATAAAATAAAAGGGTGAGAGAGAAATGCACTGGGATAGAGGGAAAGGGGGAGGTGAAATGGGGTAAAGTATCTCACATAAAAGAAGCAAGAAAAAGCGTATCCAGTAGAGGTGAAGATGAGAGAGGTACTGGGAAGTGAGGGAACCTTACTTTCATCCGAATTGGCTCAAAGAGGGAATAACATACACACTCAATAGGGGATAGTAATCCTTTTTATCCTGCAGGAAAGTAGGAGAGGATGGGGATAATGGGGGTAGGGAGTTATAGAAGTGAGGGAAGATTAGGGGAGGGGGCAGTCAGAAACAAAATACCTTTGAGGAGGAAAAAGGTGAAAGATAGAGAATAGAGTAAATGGCATGGAAAAGGAGTAGAATGGAGGGAAATTCAGTTAGCAATAGTAACTGTGAAAAAATTTTAAAGCATTGTCTGATAAAGGCCTCATTTATGAAACACATAGAGAACTGAGTCAAAGTTGTTAAAATAAAAGACATTTCCCAATTAATAAATGATAAAAAGATATGAACAGTTTTCAGATCAAAGCTATCTATAGCCATATGAAAAAAGAGTGCTCTAACTCACTACTGATTAGAAAGATGCAAGTCAAAACAATTCTGACGTACTACCTCATACCTATTCAATTGCATAATAGGAAAGCAGAAGAAAATGACAAATGTTGTAGGGAATATGGGGAAAATGAGGCATTAATGAACTGTTGGTGTAATTGAAAACTGATTCAAATATTCTGTAGAGCAACTTGGAACTATAACAAAAGGGCTATAAAAACCATGCATACTCTCTGATCTAGTAATACCACTACTAGGTCAGTATCCAAAAAGAGATAAAAAGTTAAAGGACATTTATGTACAAAAAATATTTATGGCAACCCTTTTCTGATGCAAAGAATTCAAAATTGAGAAGATGACCATCAATTGGGGAATTGTTAAACAAATCTTGGAATGAGATTATGATGGAACACTATTGTGCTATAAGAAATGATGAGAAAGATGCTCTCAGAAAAACCTGACTTACATGAGCTGATGCAAAGTTAAATGTACTATATACAAAGTAACAGCAATCTTAAAAGATGATCAGCTGTGAATTACTTAGTTATTCTCAGCAATACAATGATCCAAGACAACTCTGAAGGACTTATGAAAAATGCAATCCATCTCCAGAGAAAGAACTGATGGTGTCTGAATACAGATTGAAGCATATTTTGGGGAAGTTTATTTTTTGGCTGTTTTCTTTCACAACCAGACTAATGTGGAAATGCTTTGCATGACTACACATATATAACTTTAAAAGAAAAAAAGAAAAAGAAAACCAAATTACCAGCATCAAAAATGAAAAAAATTAATACACCACCACTGAAGATAAAATGAAAGCAAATATTAGGAGCTATTTTGTCCAAGTATATGCCAATAAATCTAACAATCTAAGTGAAATATAATTTCCCCAGATTAACAGAAGAGGAAATAGAATACTTAAATAACCCTATATTAGAAAAATAAATTGAAAGGTGGAGTCAAGATGGTGGAGGAAAGACATTAAATACATACAGCTCCTGACATAATTACCCCCAAAACAGCAGCATAACAACCCCTGGAGCAGCAAAACCCACAAAAAGATGGCCTGAGATTATTTTCCAGCCAAAGACAGTTTAGAAGGGGCCCTGCTGGACTGCTAGAAGAGTCCAACCCCACAATCATGTTAACACAGTCCCCAGGCAGGCTGCACCAGAGAAACTTACCCCTGAGCCTCCAAATCAATTGCAGCACCTAATTCTTAAGGAACTAAGTTTACAGTTGGGTAAGAGGGCTGAACGGCTGTCTGGGGTGGGGGGGGATACATGGGAATACAGTCTGCAGGACTTCAGGAGGAATTCAGATATCCCACCCCAGTGGGGAACCTGGAAGAAATCTTGAGTGACAGGAGACCTAGGTGGGGGAGGGGCACAGGCTCATCAGAGCTAAGAAACATAGCACACAAAGTTCTGCTGGCTGGTTAATTAGCAAGTTGGCTTGAGATTATCTTTGGACCAGAGAACAGGTAAGGCAAGAGAAAAATCTGCCCTCCCTCAAACTCAAACACCTGGGACCCTCTGAAGTTTGGGACAGTGTAGCTTGGAAGTAAGGCCCCACTGTAAGAGGGAGTTAAAAGTCAAGTTAAAACAGCAAGATAAGAAAGCAAAGAAAGTTAAAAAGTATAGAAAGTTTCTTTAGCAACAAGGAAGATTGAGGTGCACCCTCAGAAGAGGATAGCAACCTCAAGGCCCCTACATCCAAAGCTTCCAAGAAAAATATGAATTGGTCTCAGGCCATGGAAGTGCTCAAAAGGGACTTTGAAGAGAAAGTAGGAGAGATAGAAGGAAGATTTAGAGAGGTGAAGGAAAGAAAGGAAAGAGAAATGAAAGTGATATAGGAAAGTCATGAGAAAAAGTCAATAGCTTGAAAAGCCAATTGAAAAAAGAGATACAAAAGCTCTCTGAAGAAAATAATTGCATAAGAATCAGGATTGAACAAATGGAAGCTAGTAACTTTATGAGAAACCAAGACACAGTAAAGCAAATCCAAATGAATAAAAAATAGAGGGCAACATGAAATATCTCCTTGGAAAAAAGGCTGACATGGAAAATAGATCCAGGAGAGATAATTTGAAAATCATTGTACTACCTGAAAACTGTGACCAAAATAAGAGCTTAGACATCATCTTCCCAGAGATTGTCAGGGAAAATTGCTCTGATATTCTAGAAGCAGAAGGTAAAATAGAAATTGAAAGAATCCACCAATCACCTCCTGAAAGAGATCCCAAAAGGAAAACCTCCAGGAATATTGTAGCCAAATTCCAGAGCTCCCAGGTCAAAAAGAAAATATTGCAAGCAGCTAGAAAAATGGAATTCAAATACTATGGAGTTATAGTAAGGATAACATAAGATCTAGCAGCATCTACATTAAAGGACTAGAGAGCATGTAATATGATATTCCAGAGGACAAAGGAACTGCGACTACAACCAAAAACATCTACCCAGAAAAACTGAGTATAATCTTTCAGGGGGAAAATGGGACTTCAATTTTTTAAAAAAGGACTTTCAGGCATTGGTGATGAAAAGACCTGAACTGAATAGAAAATTTGACTTTCAAATACAAGACCCTAGAGAAGCATAAAAGGTAAACAGGAAAAAGAAATCATGAGGGATAGTAAAAGATTAAACTGTTTACATTCCTACATGGGAAAATAATACTTCTAACTCAAAAGAACTTTCTCCATATTAGAGCAGCTGAAAGGAATACACCTAGACAGAGGATACAGATCTGAACTTAATCTGAAGGGATGATATCTGTAAAGCATTTATTTTTTGTTTATCCTTGTTCTTTGTGGGTCAGGCAGGGTGAGGTGCCTTATATCTGAGGCCGGATTTGGACTCAGGGCTTCCTGGGTCCAGGGCTGGTGCTTTGTCCACTGTGCCACCTAGATAACCCATGATGACATCTTTTAAAAAAATTTAAGGGGTAAGAGGAATGCACTGGAAGAAAGGGAAAGGGAGAGGTTGACTGAAGAGAGGTAGCTTACATGAAGAAAACATGAAAAAGCTTATGAGGGGAAGGGGAAGAGGAGGGATGAGTGGGGGAGTGAGGGAACCATACTATCATCAGAACTGGCTCAAATAGGGAATAACATACATATTCAAGTGGGGATAGTAATATATTTTGCCCTGAGGGAAAGTGGGAGGGGAAGGAGATGGGGGGGAAGAAAAGGGGAAAGAAGGAAGAGCAGATTGGGGGAGGGAGCAGTAAAAAAGCAGAACACTTTCAAGGAAGGTGAAGATGTTTTGCATAACTGCACATGTATGACTCATATTGAATTGTTTGATTTCATAGGGAGGGTTGAGGAGGGAGGGAAGAAGAAAATTTTAGAACACAGAATTAGCTCAAAGACCTTAATCTCATCAGAGTGGGCTCAAGGTGGTAATAACATACACACCCAACTGGGAAGAGAAATTTATATAACCCTACAGGAAAGTAGGAAGGGAAGAGGATTAGGAGGGAAGGGTGAAAGAAGGGAGGGCAGAGTGGGCGAGGGGGCAGTCAGAAGCAAAACACTTTTGAGGAGCAATAGGGTAAAAGAAGGTAGAAAATAGAGAAGGGAATAGAATGAAGGGAAACTGTTATGATGATTGATTATAATGGCAAACCGTATGGTACCTACTTTGCTGGGCTATTGTGAAGAAAATTATCTGTCAAGTTTAAGGTACTGTATAAAAGTTATGATGAGTAGGATGGTATCAGAAAAGTCTGGAAAGACCTACATGAACTGAAGCAGAGTGAAATGTACTGTATACAAAATAACAGCAATAGTGTAAGATGATCTGCTGTGAAGGACTTGGTTATTTTCAGCAATGCAATGATCCAATATAGCTCTGAAGGACCTATGAAAATTGCAATCCATCTACAAAGAAAGAACTGATGCTATCTGAAAACAGATTGAAGCACAATTTTTTTGTGACAGTTCCTTAATCTGAAGTTTTGTTTTTATCTGTTTTTTCTCACAACCTAGTTAATGTGGAGATGTTTTCCAACACTACTCATATATAACATATTGAATTGCTTGAGTTCTTGGAGGTGGGGGTGGGAAGGGAGGGAGGAAGAGAACTTGGAACACAAAGTTTTAAAAAGTTGATGTCAGAATTTGTTTTTACATGTAATTTGGAAAATAAAATTCTAAACAAAAAGAAAAGAAAAGAAATTGAACCAATCATAAAAAGAAAATAAGAAAAAAATTATTAGAACCAGATGGATTCACAAATGAATTCTGCCAAACGTTTAAAGAATGATTAATTGCAATACTATTTAAACTATTTGGGGAAATAGGCAAAGAAGAAGCCATATCAAATTCCTTTTATGACACAATTATGGTGCTGATACCTAAACAAGGAACAGCAAAAACAGAGAAAGAAAATTATAGATCAATTTCCCTAATTAATATTGATGCAAAAAAATTAAATAAAATACTAGCAAGAAGGTTAAAGAACGATGTCACAAAGATCATACACTACAACCAGGTGGGTTTTATATAAAGAATGGAGGCTGGCTTAATATTAGGAAAACCATCAACATAATTGATCATATCAATAGCAAAAACACCAAAAATCATGATTATCTTGATAGATGCAGAAAAACCTTTTGACAAAATGTAACACTCATTCCCATTAAAAACTATTAGCATAGAAATAAATAGAGCTTTCTTTACAATGATAACTAGTAGCTATCTAAAACCAGGAGCAAGCATTAGATATAATGGGGATAACTAGTATCCTTCCCAATAAGACCAGAGGGGAAGCATGGATGCCCATTATTACCACTATTAATCAACATTGTACTAAAAATGCTAGTTATAACAATAAGAGAAGAAAAAGAAATTGAAGGAATTAAACTGATCTAAGACAATTCTGAAGGGCTCGTGATGAAAAATGCTATCCATCTTCAGAAAAAAAACTGATGGAGTCTGAATGCAGAGTTAAGCATACATTTTTTACTTTCTTCATTTTTTCTTGGGGGATTTTTGGTCTGTATTTTCTTTTACAACATGACTAATATAGAAATGTGTTTCGCATGACTGCATATGTATAATCTATACCAAATTACTTGCCTTCTCAAGGGAAGGGGATGGAAGGGAGAGCAAGAGGGAAGAAATTTGCAACTCAAAATTTTAAAAAAACAGATGTTAAACATTTGTATATGTAACTGAGAAAAATAAAACGAGAGGATAAAAACCTACTAGAAAAATAAAATAAAATGTAAAAGTTGATCTAGGTGACCTCTAAGGTTCCTTCAAGCTCTCATTGTATGATACTGTCATCCTACCAAGCTGAGAAGGCTTCAAGAACAGGCCTGACAATCAACTATCATTCAAAGATCTGCTGAAATTCAAAAAGGTTCATTACAAGGAGAGCCCATAAGCTGATGTAGAGTATGACCCTATCCATTCATGAAGATCATTGACCAAGGAATGGAAGATTTTGATCAGTTTCAGAAGGAACACCTGAATGAATGGAAATCATGGATCATTTGAAGTACTGAATTAAGTATGAAGATTCTGTATGAGGAAAAAGAATTCCCCACAGTGGATATTGTTGGGCTTCAGAATAGGAATTTTAGGAAAGGCTAAAGAACAGTGGCTCTTAACCTGAAGCTCATGAATTTTTTAAAAATATATATTTTGATCATTGTATTTCAATATAATTGGTTTCCTTTGTAATCCTATATATTTTATTTTATGCATTTAAAAACATTATTCTGAGATGTGATCCATAGGCTTCACTATGCTGTCAAAGGGATCCATGAAACATAAAGGATTAAGAACCCCTGCTATACAATCTTCTACCCAGGGGCAGGCAATGGAGTGGTCTTTATTGAAGAAACTTAACAGCCTGGAATGGAATGGTCTTGATGTATATTAATCTGAGAATAGTGGGCTGGATTTGCCATCAGTGACTCTTGAACCAAAGGTTTTATGAATCTTGAATGGTTCTAGAGATCTCTTATCAGTGACCAGTAGCAAGATTGGTTAGAATTCAGCATTGATGGAATTAGATTGAGGTCATAAATCCCCAATATGAATTTGTTGGTTTTGCTCTGCTTCATTCCCAGAAGCCATATCCCTAACTAACCTTGCCAGGTCACCTAAACATTGCATGCCATTGGTCATAAGTGAAAGAGGGTTAAGGAGTGTACATGATTCTTTCCCTTTTCTAGATCCATTTCCACCACTGGAAAAACAGCCCAAAGTTTTTGTCCTCTACTGTCCCCTTGGTATATGAAGAACAGAATACTCTTTTAGTTTTGAAGCGTTTGCCAGGTTCATAGAAGAAATCCTGGATTGTTGATTCAGTTCATAGAATTATAGATCCAGTGCTTAAAGGGAGAGACATTAGAGGTCATATAATACTACTCCCTTATTTTACAGATGAAGGAACTGAGGCATGGAGAGTTTAAGCGATTTTCCTAAGGTCAAATAGGGAATAAATGGTGGTCAGGATTCAAAGTCGGGTCCAAGTTCAACTATCTTTCCACTGCACTATGAATTCATTAAACGACTAGTAAATGACTTTTAAAAATAGATTCCATATTGATGGTAACATTCTCCAAATAGACAAATTCACAGATGATATTCTACCAACTGTATCAGACCCCAAGATATCACACACACACAAAAAAAACCTTCTTCAGTAAAATACACAGCAATTTTTTTTAAATGCAAAGAAAATTGATTAACCTAATTATCCACACTGGAAAACAAAGTATACAACACAGATTGTTCAGACCAAGGCATGCAACTTGACAGGAAGACCGCTGAGTTAGTTCACAAATATGTGTATCTCAGACAGCAACAGCAGATGAATAATGAACATAGTCCAGAAAGGAAAAGATCATCCTGCATCTCATTTGGGAAATTGTACAATATTTGCAATGATTCAAAACTATTTAAGGCTGCAAAAGTCCATCATTTCAGTATCAACATATTCCAGAGATTTCCTATACTTTGTATTACCAGCTTTTCAGTGTAGGGCCTGGAAACAGCTCTGGCCTCATAGTAATTAGAAGTGAGAACTATTTGAGAGGGTGGAAAATGGGGAGAAGCATGGTATGGGAATAATTGTCATAGAAACACTGGGGCTGCCAACTGGAAGGTTCAAAGAATCTTAGGATCTGGAGGTACAAGAGACCTTAGAAAAATTTAAATCATCTTTGTTTTGTAGCTGATGGAACTGGATCCCAGAGAATGAATATTAGGGATAGTAGGGGAAAATAAGCATTTACACAGCATCTACTATTTGCCAGGCAATGTGCTAAGTGTTATTTTATAATTATTATCTCTTTGGATCCTCACAACAACCCTAAGAGAGAGATGCTATTATTAACCCCATTTTACAGTTGAGGAACCTGAGGCAAACAAAAGTTAAGTGACAACTAATAAGTGTCTGAGACCTGACTTGAACTCAAATCTTCATGACTCCAGGCCCAGAGCTCTATCCATTGCACTACTAGCTGTCTCTGTATTCAAATACTCATTTCCTGACTCTGAATCTAGTGTTATTGCAATTACTACTCTCTGCCTTTAGGGCTAGAGCTACTTCCAGACATGGATAGCAAACCCCACCCAACCCTCCCAGTAAAGTTCTGGTCCAAGGTCAAACCACAGGAAATCTCTAGACCACCAGTCAGCCCATCCTTACAAATAGCTTTGGTTTGGGGCAGCTAGGTGACTCAGTGGATGAAGAACTAGCCCTGGATTCAGGAGCACCTGAGTTCAAATATGACTTCAGACACTTGACACTTACTTGCTGTGTGACCCTGGGCAAGTCACAACCCTCATTGCCCCACAAAAAAAGAAAGAAAGAAAGAAAGAAAGAAAGAAAGAAAGAAAGAAAGAAAGAAAGGAAGGAAGAAAGGAAGGAAGGAAGGAAGGAAGGAAGGAAGGAAGGAAGGAAGGAAGGAAGGAAGGAAGGAAGGAAGGAAGGAAGGAAGGAAGGAAGGAAGGAAGGAAGGAAGGAAGGAAGGAAGGAAGGAAGGAAGGAAGGAAGGAAGGAAGAAAGAAAGAAAGAAAGAAAGAAAGAAAGAAAGAAAGAAAGAAAGAAAGAAAGAAAGAAAGAAAGAAAGAAAGAAAGAAAGGAAGGAAGGAAGGAAGGAAGGAAGGAAGAAAGAAAGGAAGAAAGAAAGAAAGAAAGAAAGAAAGAAAGAAAGAAAGAAAGAAAGAAAGAAAGAAAGAAAGAAAGAAAGAAAGAAAGAAAGAAAGAAAGAAAGAAAGAAAGAAAGAAAGAAAGAAAGAAAGAAAGAAAGAAAGAAAGAAAGAAAGAAAGAAAGAAAGAAAGAAAGAAAGAAAGAAAGAAAGAAAGAAAAAATAGCTTTGGTTCTATACATCCATGCCAGTAATGATCTTTGATGAACTATCAATAAAATAAATTTAAAATAAATTTTAACATTTAATTTATGTGTTTGCTTTACACTATGCAGTAGTAACTTATAACTACTTTCCACAGTTGTACCTAACAATTTTTTTAACCAGAGGCAAGCGGCGAATCAACTTTATAATTGATGATGTGAAAAATAATGTAAAAAGTAATTAAGACCAACTGATTTGAGTGTGAGAAGGAATTAGTTATAATAGTAGCTCATGGGTGTTATCAGCAATGCTAGGAACTAGTAGATTCCTACTTTTAACTAATTATTTTTGTTAACTTGCCCACATTTACAAAGCTAGTAAATAACAGAGGTAGAAATCAAACCCAGATAACCCAGCTGTAAATCCAATGTTTTTCAGTCAATAAATTTTACTAAGTACCTACTATGCTCCAGGCACTTTACTAAGTGCTAGGAATACAAAAAAAAAGAGTAAAAAAGTAGTCCCTTTTTCAAAGAGCTCACAATCAAATTGGAAGAGACAACAAGCAAACAAATAGGAAATAATTTTTTGTTTGTTTGTTTTTGTTTTGTTTTGTTTTTTGTGGGGCAATGGGGGTTAAGTGACTTGCCCAGGGTCGCACAGCTAGTAAGTGCCAAGTGTCTGAGGCCTGATTTGAACTCAGGTACTCCAGAATCCAGGGCTGGTGCTTTATCCACTGCGCCAAGAAAGAAGGAACTAGAATGAAGAAAGGTTGAATTGCAACACACTGCTTCTAGGAGGGAGGTGACTTTTTGTCATGGATATCTGTGCCTCTCCTTCTCCCCATAACCCCAATTACAGTGCTGGTACAAGGAAATACTATAGGAATTAGATATTTCTCTGCTAATAGAGTATCTGTGTGTGTTCAGTTTTTGCCCCCTCAAAATTTAGGTACCTCTGAAAAAACACTGGTCACCTGTCCCTAGTTGTGGTAGTGTGACGTATCAGAATTCGCATTCATTACCTGATTCATTTTCCAGTTCCTATATGTCTTTCTCTGTCTCCTAGTTGGGGTAATGCAATGAACTCTATACATACCACTAAATAGCTTTGGAGAAGAGCTAAAGGCTTGGGTAAGAGATGGATGGCAGTGGAGAGAATCTGCCATTTGACCTGTGACTTAAATATTGCTAAAGATGTCTCCTCTAAATGATTCTCTGCCCCCAAAGTACTAACAGATCCCTCGAGGAAGTCCATTTCTGTTGTAAAATAATGGCCAAAACCATCATCATTATTGTCGTCGTTATCATCATCATCATTAAATAATATAGGCAGCAGACCATTAGTGACTAACTCGAATTTCAAGAGCTAGGGTATTTCTAGACTCTGTTTGATGCAGCAATTAATGGGAACTTATACAAAATTCATTCAAATTGATCTGTGCAGTAAATGAAAGCATTGCTACACAAATGGAAAACTACTTGAAGGGGCATAAATTGAGGGCAATGATAAATATGAAAAGAGGTAGGGATGCAGTGGGGCATTGCTGAAATTGATGTTATTTATTATAGGGGATTAATAGAAAAAAATGTTCCTGCAACAAAGCCTTTGAAAGAACACCCAGTATAAAACATAGCTTTCTAAGTGTGATCTGCTTTTAAGAACTTAATTGAAGATCTTAAAGGGGACAGCATCTTAATTAAATGTAAAGATGATGATAAATTGAGAAATGTTACACATACTAATGTGAACAGAGATCTTAAGCAAAGGGTGCTTGAATCAATATAAATAATGATGTATAAAATACAAACATTCCTTAAAGGGAGATA
Source organism: Dromiciops gliroides (assembly GCF_019393635.1). Taxonomy (NCBI): domain Eukaryota; kingdom Metazoa; phylum Chordata; class Mammalia; order Microbiotheria; family Microbiotheriidae; genus Dromiciops; species Dromiciops gliroides. The sequence goes on along the minus strand of NC_057863.1, from coordinate 342,399,744 downwards.
TTTGAAAAATATTAATTGCAAACTCTCTCCCCATGGAACTTCCCTCCTTCATTTAGCTTGAGCAGAAGAGAAGGCTGAATGGATCTGAGACTTCCAGAGTATAGATGAGCATGAGCTCTCCATGCTCAATTATATCACAAAAACAGAGTTGGCCTGGAATCAAAGGAAAATGTACCCACAAGGGTAGTTGCTATTTCCACTACTGGATACTTAACAACTGAGTAGATCAAGGCTAGGAATATTTCAGAGTAGAACTCACCTCCAAACCCTAAAGATTTTGTGGGAACAATTATCTGACCTTTTTCAATCCACAGCCTGTCTCAGGCTAGGTGAGTCATACTTGGAGTGAGTAATAGCTAAGTACTTTGGTAAATGAGTTTTGGTTTACCTCCAAGTCAGCTGGGAATTTCTGATCACAAGCAATAATACTACAAATTTAGAAATTCCAGAGTAAAGGATTGTTTTCTGTGATGTAGAATAGTCTATAAGCAGAGTAGATTCCGTAATGTTTTGAGGTATGTCTTCCATTTCATGAATATAATCTTTCTTGCCTCTTTAAATTTTCAATTGATTTTTTTCTTCTTTTGAACTTACAAACAACAGATAAAATGAGCATATCTATATACATTGTGCAACAGGAGGTGATGATACGTGAAACTGTGAATCTCTTACACGCAATGCTTGCTATGTTCATGAATATAATCTTTCAATGAAATCATAACAAAGTGAGGCAACATGATATAATGACCTCAGGGTCAGGAAGACCTGTGTTCAAATCCTCCCTCCAACATATAGGAACCTAATCAAATCTCTGAACCTCTCACTGTCCCCAAGCAACTCTCCAACACTACAAATTACAGAACAGCTGGTAATTTCTTTGCAAGAGGCAGCTTCCTCACTAATAGTTTCCCTCCATTAATGAAACAATATGCCTGGTCAAGAAATATCTATATTTTAAAAATAAGAAAGTGGATTTCCTTCATATTGTTCAAATGTAACACAGATGCCCTGTAGTTAGGCAAGTTCTCCATACATTCCTCTCTATAAATAACATGGTGCCCAATGTAATTTCATTGAGCCTAGATCCCTATTAGATTTCTTCAATGGGATCCCTGCTCACTCAAAAGGGAGTAGTTTAACAACTCACAAGAGAATTAAAAATTAATTAAAATTGTATATTGTCCAGATTAAGGTACCTCACTCAATGAGTATCCCATTTTGTTAATCATAAATCTCACAGACATTACAGATGGACCCAGAATTGACTAGGAGAAGAGAGGGTTGGATAGTGTTGGGGAAACCGTCCAGCTCTTTCAATGACCTCAAGCTATTGTTCCCTGTTTCTGAAGCTTATCTTCTTAACCCTGTTGTGTGTCTGTTTAACCCCTGGTGTGCTTGTGAGATGAAAAATTCTTCTGTCTCTGAAGAATTGAAAAAGAAACATAACCAAGTGAGTGATGGAAAAGAATATAGTGGATATTAGGAGGCTTCAACCCATTACAAATAAGGAATGATGAAGAAATGGAGTAAAGAATATCCTTAAAGAAATGTGTAAGCAAAAAGAGGGTTGGTCATAGAGTAAGAGTGAGGGACAATCAGTGAAAAGTATGTTTCACTAATATCCTCATGATATTAAGAAAAATCAAGGAAGGCCCTCAGAACATTGAGCTCTCTCCTATGATCATCAGGGATTCATCAGCATAAATGGGTTCTTTTTTGTACCACTCGCGGTAGCCACCACCTTGATGAAGTGAAAGGACCCATGTGTATTCTTTTTTTAAATCTTAACTTAAAATTTTAAATAAATATTTCATTAATGCATTGAGAAAAAATAAGATCATAGATTCACACAGCTAGAACTGAAAAGAAAAGATCCCATTTCATGCTTTTCATTATATAGATGAGGCATCCAGGTATAGAGAGGTAAAAATGACTTTCCTGGAGGTCAAACAATTAGTTCAAAAGGGGAATCAGGACTAGAATCTAGGCCTTCTAATTTCCATTCTGGAGCTCTTAGCCTTGATCTGTGCTCTCAGGAGGTAATGAGTTTCCTGGTACTAAAAGTGTGGAAAGGGAAGGGAAGGGAAAGGGAAAGGGAAAGGGAAGGGAAGGGAAGGGAAGGGAAAGGAAGGGAAGGGAAGGGAAAGGAAGGGAAGGGAAGGGAAGGGAAGGGAAGGGAAGGGAAGGGAAGGGAAGGGAAGGGAAGGGAAGGGAAGGGAAGGGAAGGGAAGGGAAGGGAAGGGAAGGGAAGGGAAGGGAAGGGAAGGGAAGGGAAGGGAAGGGAAGGGAAGGGAAGGGAAGGGAAGGGAAGGGAAGGGAAGGGAAGGGAAGGGAAGGGAAAAGAAAAGAAGAATGGATGCTCACTTGGGGATGTTTTAAAAATGTGTTGAGTATGTAGTTAAAAAAGTTGACTTCTAATGTCCTTTCCAGTGCTGAGAATCTTTGGTCCTAGGATTCTGATTAAGATCTTTAAAGAATAAGTTAGTCACACAATGACCGGACATGATTTACACATTCTCTTTTCTCAAAATGAGAAAATAACTAAAAGGGTCCGCCTGGATTCTTCCTTCTTTAGGTTTCCAGGATCTTTCCTAGCTGAAGATGGACCATGAAGTGTAGATGCAAATAAGTACCATCCCATGAATACTTTGTATTAACCCAGGGACACATTTCTAATCCTCTGGAAAATGTTTCTGTCTTAGTGTGCTGTGAGCACTCTGCTATTATTGTTGAAGGCTGACAAAGGAGGGGCCTCCAAGCCCCAGAATGAGTTACTGAGGGAGGCTGTGGTATCATCACCTAAATGCAATCCTGCCAAGATCAGGACCACTCCATCCCTGGTAAGCTACAGTTCTGTGGCATGGCCCTGGAGGTACTCACCTGGAGAGAAAAGCGACAGGTAGTCATCATCAGAGGCATGCCATTCATTAGCAGGAAGGTGGCTATTCTACATTCTTCCCACCCTGACTGGTCATTCTGAAGCAATGGACAGGGCTTAATAAATGATTGTTGGATTGAGTTGTGTTCATCTTATGCTTTTACCCTAACTAAAACTGGGAATTAAGTATAGTAGAGAAACCCTACAGAGGGGAGTCAGACAAAAGACCTGAGAGGAAATCTTGACTCTGCCTCTTAGGACTGTCCTATAAGGCTATGTGACTTGGGACAAGTCACTGTCTCTCTGAGCCTGAAATTCCTCATTTGCAACATGGAGAGAGAATAATATTCGTATGATTTACTCCAAAGGGCTGTGAGGCTCCATTGAAATAATAGGATTGTAGGTTTAGAGCTGGAAACAATCTTGGAGGCGAGCCAGTCCAAGCCCTGATTTCTCAGATTTTACAACTGTGGCCCAAAGAGCAAATGGCTTGTTTGATCCCACACAGAATAAGTAACAGAGCTTGGCTCTTCTCAGGTCCTCTAAATGCAATGCTCTAACTTATAGAAAATGCTTTATGGATCATAAAGTACCATATAAAATGGTTTTCTTTTTTAATCTCTCAAATAGCTATTAAGAAAAGGACTTGACTGGGGAATAGGCAAAATTCAGGTGGCTCAACACTAGAGAATTCTCTTAGTCTCTACAGTATACAAATCTGCCATAGTTATGTGCCTACAAGGACCAGCAGAGACTGTGTACATCCTTACACCTAAAGTAAAGGATCATATGAATTCACAAGACAACTGGCCTGAAGGAAAGGGCAACTAGCATTTATTAAATACCTAGCATGTGCCAGACACTGTGTGCTAAGCACTTTATAAATTTGACATCATTTGATCCTGACAACAAACCTGGGTGGTAGGTGCCATCATTATTAAAATGGACATTTTACAGTTGAAGAAACTGAGGCATGCAGCAATTAAGTGACTTACCCAGGGTCACACAGCTAGTAAGTTGTCTGAGACTGGATTTTAACCCAGGTTCTCCTGGTTCCAGGCCCACTGTTTTATCCTCTTTGTATCTGGGTCACCTAACTGCCTGAGAGTATGCTGCTGTCAAGACTTAACAAGAGGGGCCACTAGGTGGCACAGTGGATAAAGCACCAGCCCTGGATTCAGGAGGACCTGAGTTCAAATCCAGCCTCAGACACTTGACACTTACTAGCTGTGTGACCCTGGGCAAGTCACTTAACCTTCACTGCAAAAAAAAAATTTAAAGGCTTAACAAGAAGGGTATAAGAGTCAAGACTGAAATTCAATTCAATAAACATTCAATTAAGAGCCTACTAGGTGCCAGGCACTGTGTTAAGTGCTGGGAATACAAAAAGAGGCAAATTAGGCTCTTCCCCCAAAGAGTTTGTAGTCTAATGAGATAGAAGGATCCCAGTCCCTGTAATGGGATGGGGTTCTATGTATTCACTTCCTTTCCCTGTTCTCAGTCACCAGGATCCTTGCTACATCAGACCCCTGCAGAAGAGCATGACTGGGCTTCCCCTCTTTGGTAAGTGCCTGATGCTCGAGAACTGTCTAGACAGTCACCTTATGATGATTATAAAAAATTATCTGTTCTGTGACTCATACTAGGAAAAGGTTGATTATTATATGTTTGCTTCAAAACATCTCAAGACACAAAGAGCCCAGATATATCTTGGAGGATTTTCTTGATTCTCACAATTTTCTATTTGGAAAAACTGAGAATTCTGTGCATGGCATCCCTCACTACTTCCTATTCAAAATGAATGAATGGATGAATGAATGAATAAGCATTAAGTGCTTACCGTAATAAAGAAGTAAGGCAAGGTGGCAGAGTGGATAGAGCACTGGCCCTGGATTCAGGAGGACCCGAGTTCAAATCTGGCCTCAGACACTTGACACTTAACTAGCCGTGTGACCTTGGGCAAGTCACTTAACCCCAACTGCCTCACCGAAGAAGAAAGAAGAAGAAGAAGGGCAGTCTCTCCTCTCAGTCACACAATTTACAGAGCCACAGAATTGCAGAAATGGAAGAACCCTCAGAAGTCATCTAACTCATCCCATTCTCAAATGTCATTGTTGTTTAGTTGTTTTTGTCATGTCTGACTCTTCATGTCCCCATTTGGGGTTTTCTTGGCAAAGACACTGGAGTGTTTTGCCATTTATTTCTCCAGCTCATTTAACAGATAAGAAAACTGAAACAAACAGGGTTAAGTGACTTGCCCAGGGTCACACAGATAGGAAATGTCTGAGACCAGATTTAAACTCATAAACATGAGTCTTCCTGATTCTGAGCCCAGTGTTCTATCCACTTGGTCACCTAGCTGTGTCATTCTCAAATACTTCCAGTCCAATATCCCTGATAAGTGATAATCTAATCTCTGCTTGAACACTTCTAGTGATGGGCAACCCTATACCATTCAGAGGCAGCTCATTCTACTTCTGGACAGTTCTAGTTGTTAGGATGCCCTATGCTGAGGTGTCATATTACACTGCACCATATAATATGCACACAGAGTTTTTTTTCAAAGAATGAAGCAAAAGAAATCTCTGAATAAGTAACCATTCTTCTGAAAAATCTTTATTAATCCTCAGGTTTTGGGGGGGGGGGGGTTGAGTCTCAAATATGAGGGCTCATCCAGAGAATCCCTGACCCTACAATTGAAGTGTTGAGTGAAGAACGTTGTTAGTCTCTACATATGTCTCTCTCTTCCACTATGTATGTGTCTCTCTCTGTCTCTGTCTCTCTGTCTCTGTCGCTCTCTTGGTCTCTCAGTCTCTCGCTGTCTCTTTCTGTCTCATTTATATTTCTGTCACTGTCTCTCTCTGTCTCTGTCTCTCTCTGTCTCACTGTTGCTCTGTCGCTCTCTCTCTCTGTCACTCTCTCTCTCTCTCTCTCTCTCTCTCTCTCTCTCTCTCTCTCTCTCTCTCTCTCTCTCGCTCTGTCGCTCTCTCTCTCTCTGGCACACTCTCTCCTCCTTCTGACTCTGTCTCAGTCTTTCTGCTTATGTCGACTTGCCTCTGTGTCCCTGTCTCTTTTTATATTTCTCTGGGTGTCTTAGTGTTTGTCTGTTTGTGCATGTCTCTCTGTGTCTCTGTGTCTTCTCAGATTCTCCCTATCCCACTCCCCTATCCTCCTGCATGAATGCCTTTGATCAATGGGGGGGGGGGGGGAGAGATCCAAACACCAGCTACATTATTATTACTGATAATGGAATGTGTATTGGACATTTCTGAATTTACTGGCAAACTAATCCATATTAAAGGATTAATGGATGCTAATAAGCTCATTTGTTACCCCCTCCCAGGTAACCTATTTGCATTTTAACATCCCTTCCTCCTCCCCACCTCCACATTCACTTCCCCCAAAACAACACTAAACTGAAGGAATGCCAAGCTAGACATTACATTTAGCAAAAAATGTGAAACCCTAGGAGTGCCCTAATAACTCAGGCCATCAGACTATTCTGCCTATGCATAAGAATGACCCCTGCAAACAAGAGTCATTGAGGATATTTGGTTGTGTGTGAATCCAAATTCTGCTCCCAGAAATAACTGTCAGACTTATATATAACAATGTATGGGATGAGACCTCCACCGGTTTTTTCTCTCCACCAATGGGAATGAGGGAGAGATTCCAGGCTAAGTGATCAGTCAGCATCAGCCCAACTCAAAATAGTTTTTGGTGGTTCTTATGCCAGCTCTAGCTAAGCTAATGTTGATTGACAGCTTAGCCAGTCCCAAATAGAGGATGAAAGCATGCTGGAGGATATCATCCTTTTTCTTGCCCATTTCTCCATCCCCTTGACATAAGAAAGTACCAGGCAGCAGTCTGAGAATAGCTCACATTTCAGCAACCCAGTGATGATGATTTAGAGCAAAAAGAGGCTTCGGAGGTCACTAAGTCCAACCCTCCTCATTTTACCTATGAGGAAGGCAAAGTAGTTTAAGTTATTTCTTAGATAAGAGGCAGCAGTGGTCTAAGTATGAGGGATAGAGAATGGCTTGAGAATCTGGGAGATCTGAGTTCAAGTCTCACCTATTACAAATACTGTCTGTATGTTCCAGGACAATCAATAATGTCTCCAAGCCTATAAGAGGACAATGGCAAAAATTTTTTTTTAAATTTAAAAATTAAAGGGGCAGCTAGATGGCACAGTGGATGGAGCACCAGTCCTGGATTATTCAAAAGGACCTGAGTTCAAATCCAGCCTCAGACACTTGCCACTTACTAGCTGTGTGACCCTGGGTAATTCACTTAACCCCAATTGCCTCACCTTAAAAAAAATTTTTTTTAATTAAAAAAAAAAGCATTGTCTCTGAAGTCAGGAAACCTGGGTTCAAATCCCCTGCTTTACTGCTGTGTTACTTTGGGTAATCTTTCCCGGCCTCAGTTTCCTCATTTGTAAAATGAACGGGGTGGGCTAGATGCCCTCTAAGGTCCCTTCTAGCTCTGTATCTATGGTCATATGAAGCCAATCTATGGTTTAAGTTGCAGAATAGTTGATAACCTGTTCTCTATATGAGTAAAATCATAGATTTGGTCACTTTTTTTTTGGGGGGGGGGCTGGGCAATGAGGGTTAAGTGACTTGCCCAGGGTCACAAAGCTAGTAAGTGTCAAGTGTCTGAGGCAGGATTTGAACTTAGGTACTCCTGACTCCAGGGCCGGTGCTCTATCCACTGGGCCACCTAGCTGCCCTGATTTGGTCACTTTTTAAAAGTTTTAATTTACTTATTTTCACAGATAAGGAAGGTGGACCTTTCTACACCAATGAAATTACAAGTTTATTATTCTTTTTTTCCCAGATAAGAAAGTGGAGTTTAGAGATTTAAGTGACTTGCCCCAAATTATATTGCTGATAAGTATCTGAACTGGCTTCTGCTCCAATGCTTTCCCCACCATGCCAGGATGGCTACATAGCATGGCTCCCAAGATGCTGGGATCTGCCATATACACCATTATTTCTTACAATTACTGTTGCTTATTCACCACCAACAACCACCACCTCCCCTTCAGTAACTGGAGGAGGGAAGGGCAGGGTTTTCCAGCTGAGCCCTGGGCCTGTCCCCAAGGGCTCCAGTGTGCTGATGGCCTTGAGCTGAACTATAATTAATTGCCATTAATGTAAATGAACATAGTCACTTTTCAGGTACGTTAATATAGCATCTTCATTGGGAGAATATTTCTCTCATTGATGGTGAGAAAAGCTTCTCAGCAGCATTATATTATGGTTCAGTCTAAATGTACCATCTTTCCTAATAGCCACTCTAAATATAACTCTCCACACTGCAGGGATCAGATTTAGAGGGGAAAGTGGAAGTGGAACCAGATGCTGATTTAAGTGAAATATCTTTAAACACTCATTCACCTCCACCTACAACAGCAAAGAAATTTAGGTAGGGAAAAGGAGGAGAAGGAAAGCTTTTATTTTTTATTTTAAAATCATTTTTTAGATGAGTTTTGCCCAGTCATTATGCAGATTAGCTATGGACTCAAAAATGGTCAACACACAGTGGGATGTCTAACCCTGGTCTGCATGTAGAATAGAAGGTACTAAGCACAGAACTCTGTGGGGTGTGGGGGGGGGAATCACTGAGTGAGTATACAGCAGGTTGAATTAGGGCTCACATTGGAAATCTCCCATTCTATTCAATTAGATGAAGCACCTACTATATATAAGGAAGCAGGGCATTGAGAAGTGGTGAAATCATAAGCATCTTCAACACAGGAAGACCTGGGTTTAAATCCCACCACTGGCATATACTGCCTTTGTGACTGTAGACAAGTCCCTTGACCTCTCAATTCCCAGGCAATTCACAAAGGCCCTAAACTGCACAGCAGGTATCATTCTACCCTGGTAAAAGAAGGAGTTTTCTCATTCTCCATTTAAATTAAATGGAAAATTCAAAAAATTGTTTAAGGCACTGAGCTAAGCATTGGGGATACAATGACAAAAATCTGAACAGTTCCTGCCCTCAAAGAGCTTATATTCAGGAGAGGAACATGTACACAATGAAGAAGACTAAAAGTATAAACAAGATGCAAAGTAAATCCAAAAGGGAATTTTAATAAGGGGGGAGGGGGAAGGAGGGGAAACGGGAAGCATGAAAGACTTCATGTAGGAGGTAGATCTTGAACAGTGCTTTTAAGGAAGATAGGAATCTTAAGAAGTGGAGATAAAGAGCAAGGGCACTCCTGATATAGAGGACCTCTTGTACAACAATGGAGGCAGGAGGTGGAGCTTTATGTATCAGGATCAGCCAGCAAGCCAGTTTGCCTAGGAAAGCAGATGTGGGAAAATCAAACCGGAAAGCCTTAAACACCACATTTTTAACCTAGAGATTAACACAGAGCTGTTGAAGATGTTTTGTTTTGTTTCCCTTCAGAATTTAAGAAATAAAACAAACATTTCCATAACAAAGTAGAATAGTAACTGCAAATCTATTATGCACAATTTGTTTTTCCTTTTAAATATATAATCAAGTTATCATGTAACTGCTATTAAAAATTTTTGATGAGCAAAGAAAAGTTCCATGTGATATGGTCTGGTATTTTAGAAATTTCATTTTGGAATCTGTTTGGAAAATAGACTGGAGAAAGAAGAGATTGTAGACAGATGCCAATTAGGGGGCTATTTCCATAATCCGGAGGAGAGGTAGTGAGGGTTTAGAGGCTATGTTAGTAGAAAGAAGGGAATAATGGATAAAAGAGATGATTGTACAATTGGAATCAACATAATGTGGCAACTGATTGGGAATGGGATTGGACTAAGGGAAGGGGAAGATTCATATATGATTCTAGGTTCTGAACCTGGGAGACCAGAAGGATTATGATTCTGTCAACAGAAAAGAAGTTTGGAGAAGGGATGAGTTTGGGGAGAATAATGAGTTCTATTTTAGACATAATGAATTTGAGTTATCTACAGGTCCTCCCATTAAAGATGTCCATCAGGCAACTAGAAATATAGGAATGGAGTTTATGAGAAAAAATAGGGCTGGATATGTAGATTGGAGAGTCATCTACATAGAGATTGTACATGATGAGATCACCAAGGGGGATTGTAAAGACACAGGGGTTCTTAACCACTGTGAACTTTTTGTTTTAATATTTTTATAACTATTTCAATATAATTGGTTTCTATTATAGTCTTATGCATTTTGAATATTTAAAAATATTATTCTGGGGGCAGCTAGGTGGTGCAGTGGATAGAGCACTGGCTCTGGAGTCAGGAGGACCCAAGTTCAAATCTGGCCTCAGACACTTGACACTAGCTGTGTGACCCTAGGAAAGTCACTTAACCCCACTTGCCTCACACAAAGAAGGAGAAGGAGGAGAAGAAATAAAGGAATAAACAAATAGATAGATAGATAGATAGATAGATAAGAATATGATTCTGATGAGTCTATAGGCTACATCACACTGCCAAAGGACCTCAAGACAGAAAAAAGGTTAAGGTTTACCTCTAGAGAAGAGGGAAAAGAGAGTCTAGGACAGAACCTTGGGAAATTCTTCCTCAATTGGAATTACAAAAAGGAAAACCTCTCCATGCTCCAAGGGCCCAGCCTCTTTCTGGGACAGCAGGAAAGAAGACTTGACCATTCTGACGGTGCCCTCTTCCCTTTGTTTTCCCCTTCACCCTTGTTGTTTTATTGTTCACAGGGATTGGATGAAATGAGAGTTAGCAGTTCAATTCCTTTTTTTTTTCTTTTGGTGGGGCAATGAGGGTTAAGTGACTTGCCCAATATCATATACCTAGTAAATGTCAAGTGTCTGAGGCTGAATTTGAATTCAGGTCCTTCTGAATCCAGGGCCAGTACTTTATCCATGGTGCCACCTAGCTGTCCAGTTCAATTCCTTTCAAATAAATAGAATATCAGACCTTACCATATACCTGACTACCACCTTCTATAGTCTCCCAAACCTTGCTTTCTTCCCTACCTACACCCTACACTGTCATCTGACCTTCTTATGTTATCTAAGGATCTATGGGCCTTTCCATCTACCTTAGCACTTGCTCCTTTAGCACACTGAGATCTTTCCATCTGCCCTGCAGGTGAACTTTCTTTTATGTGTTATCTCCCCCAATTATAGCATGAACACCGTCTATCCCAAGTGCTTATCACAGTGTTTAACATATAGTAAGAACTTAATAAATACTTCCTAGTTCATTCAGTCCATACAAAGGGCATTGGACCTCAATTAATGTTCTTCCTCTAACTTAACTTAGAAGCTGTGTGACCATGATCAAGTCAAGGCACCCCTAAGACACTGACTAATTCTACACTGATCCCTTCTATGTTGACCTATTCTTACTGATAGTACAGAGGCTTTTCAGTATTCATATGAGGTTTTCCATATTTACAAGTCATTTATTGTTGCAGTGTGCCACCATAGCATTGTTCTGATAGCCAAGCTTTCTTCATAAAGATAGTATAAGATGTCAATTGGGCACTTGAAAGGTTAAGGGAGAGGCAGTTACAAGGCTCAGTGGATAAAGAAGTGGGCCTGGGGTGAGAAAGACTTGAGTTAAAACCCAGCCTCAGACACAAGCTGTGCATCCCTGGACAAGTCACTTAACCTCTGCTCGCCTTAGTCCATTGGAGAAGGAAAGGGCAAACCACTTTAATATCTGCCAAGAAAACCCCATGGACAGTGTTGGTGTGCTAGTCATAAAGAGTTGGACACAACTAAATAACTGAACAACAACAAGGCTAAGGGAAGAGATGGCATCCCCAAAAATATTCACTGACTTCCAAAGTTAAATTCTTTGAAACAGACTAGTAAAAAAAGCATTGGCCCCGTGACTTCAGAACATATCTATAACTAAACATTCTGGTGTCTGGAACAAATTCAGCAAGGTTGGAGTTGAGGGGGTATAGGGTCAGTGCCCCAAAGTATGACCATTCTTGTTTGTGGTTGAAGTTGTGAGAGTTAAGATAAGGAACTTTCAATTCAGGGTGTTCTAAAGGACAGAGTTCGGGAGGGAAATAAAACTGTGAGCCATATACTGAGCTCATTTAGGAGTCAGGAGAGTGACCTGGAGGTCTGTCAGTGACAGCAATAAGAATTGGAAAAGGTTAGAGTGAGCTTTGAAGGAGAAAAGTTCTTTGCTGAGTGACATTAGCAGAGGGAGGGTCTGAAAGTGGCAGTGAGTGGCAAGTTGTTTACAGTCTTTCCTCTTCGTCCCCTGTGTCAGTGGGAGTGAGAGAAGGAGCTAAGACAGCATTGGAGCAGATGCCAAAGAATATGAAAGAAAGTGATCTAGGTTGAAGGAGGGGTTTGTTAAACAATGGAAGGGGGATCCAGAAAATACAGTGGAATGGAAGAGATAAGAATAAGGATTGAAGAAAGTTAGAGCAAGTAGGGGCAGAAATGGAGGTAGTGAGTGTGGGCTGCTTTCGCTAATGACCCATTGCCTGTCCCAGGCATTCTGTGTGACATGAGTTCTCAGACCCAGCTTTTGGCATCCATGGGAAGTAAGAACCTGGGAAAGGGGTATTCTGGATGTGATGATCATGGAACCTGAGGGTGAGACAGCTGGCTGACTAGAGGAGAAAAGGGAAGGAAATGTACTCTCAGTAGATGCTGGTGCCTAAGGTAAATCCCCCATTTCACCAGTATGGGGTAGTTTTGGCTCTGATCAAAACACCTGAAGTCTAATTCCAGTCCTGCCATGAAGTAGTTGGGTGTGCCTGGGTAAAAATAACTTTTCTACTCCATACCTCAGTTTTTATGTTTATAAAATAAAGGAGTTGAACTAGATTCTCTTTAAGATTTCTTCCAGTCCCAAAATTCTTTGAACTTTTTTTTTTTAGTGAGGCAATTGGGGTCACTTGCCCAGGGTCATACAGCTAGTAAGTGTTAAGTGTCTGAGGCCGGATTTGAACTCAGGTCCTCCTGACTCCAGGGCCGGTGCTCTATCCACTGCACCACCTAGCTGCCCCATTCTTTGAACTTTAAAGTCATTTTTCAGTTATGTTCAGCTCTGTGACTCCATTTGGGGTTCCCTGGCAAAGATAATGGAATGGTTTGCCATTTCCTTCTCCATCTCATTTTACAGATGAAGAAATTGAGATATACAGGGTTAAATGACTTGCTCAGGGTCACACAGTTAGTAAGTGTCTGAGGCCAGATTTGAATTCAAGATGAGTCTTCCTGACTCTAGGGTCAGCACCTTATCCACTGAGCCACCTATTTGAACTTACATGTCAAATTTTTAAAATCTGTGATTTCATCAGTATAGATACTCTCTACATCCATATAAATTGCAACTCCTCCACACCTTAGTATATGGTTTCAGGAAAAATTGTGGCCAAATACATCTATTATCTATTGCCAGGCCTCCAGTGATGAGCCTCTCCAAACTTGGCTAAGGTTTGTCCTCAGGCAACAGACATATATCTCATTCATGTTCAAAGCCTTTCCATCTTGGTAGTGTCTTGCTGGGCTTGTGCTCTACTGACCTAGTCTTTGAGAAGTGATGGTCACCTATAGAAATGTAGAGTTTTATGAACTGAACATTGGACTTGAAATCAAGAAGACCTGAATGCAAATCCTGCCTCAAATGCTTCCTGGTTTCAAAGGTAAGTTACTAAATCTTTTGGGCTCACTCTTTCTTGGTCTGTAAAATGTGATTATACCTACCTCCCAAAGTCATTGTGGGGGTCAAATGAGATAATGTATGTAAAGCACTTTGAATACCTTAAAGCCTCCTATGAATGCAGTCAGAGGATAACCATGACGACGGGTGATGATGATGATACAGTTGGACCTGATGACTTCAATTGCCCCTTCTAGCTCTAAATTCCTTTGGTCTCCACCCCAAGATGATAGAGCAGAGGAGGACTTAATTAGTGACCTTTAACTGAGAGAATCTAAGAGAAATTGAAAAGACCCCACCTCATTTTTCTAGTTCTTTATTTCATTTTCTTGGGAATAGGGGTCATTGAGAACAAACTGAGTATTTGAATGTGGTAAAATATTCATAAGTAGTGAGGAGCATCTCTCTCCAAATCCAATGATCTTCCCACTAGGACCAAGTAAGGGGCAAAATGTTCCTGCTTCAGAAATTCTGGAGGAGCAACGAACCCCTAAGATTCCTCAGCCTCTGCCTAGTGTCTATGGACATAAGTGCCTGGGGTAGCTGGGAACAGGCAAGCAAGTAAAGCAAGAAGGGTTCTCTTAGGTGACCTAGGGAGTAAGAGCTTGATACAGGAATGTCAATGGATACTCATCATGACAGCAGTGAAGAGATCTTGGAACTTGGAGTTAGAAAAACTCACGTCTGAATCAGACACTAGATATGTATGTGACTCTGAGCAAGTCACTTAACCTCTATCTGCCTCAGTTTCCTCATCTATAAAACTGGGATGATACTATCACCTATGTCACAGGGTTCTTGTGAGGATAAAATATAATATATGCAAAACCACTTCAAAAACCTTAAAATACCCTATAGATGCTAGCTATCATTAATTACAGTAAGACCAATGCCATTTTTATGGGCCATATGAGTTTCTGAAACCACTATGGTAGGACTTGGAGAGCTGGAAGAGCCGTACTCAGTTTATTGCTCCTCTCCTGTTCTTTCTTCTCCGCTCCATGGTGAGTTTAACAAGGAATAGGAAGCTCAGGTCTCAGAGTGAGCACTTAAGCTCATAGCAGGGTCATGTGCCTCATCCCTGGGAACCCCCTGCTTTTCCAGCCTACTGGGTGGGGAACTATTTTCAGATGCCCTAGGTATGTAGGCAAGTCCTAGCTTGCATAGCTGGTCCAAATAAAATCCCAAGAACTGGTGATAGTGGATTTGTTTACATGGCCAGACAAGAGAGAGACATGCTAATTGAGGGTTTAATGGCAGGCTCGTTCTGGATATAGAGGATGCTATTTAGTAACTGTCTCTTGAACAGCAGAGAAGTCTAATAAAAATGTCCCGTGTTTAGAGGCTTGGAATAGGAACACTCTATAAAAGCTTAAAGTTCCCCTCCTGTTCCCAGAGGAAATCAACACTAGTGACTCCATGTGGTGCCAACCATCAAGGAGACTGGCTTTTTAAAAAATTAATTTAAAAAAAAATAGAGTTGATAACAAATAAGCTAAAAGGAAATCATGGGACTAATACACTATACTCATCAGCACTGTAAAACAATTCTTCTCTTCCCAAAGCCAGGCTCCCCAAACTGGCTCCATGCTTCTCAAATAGAGTTGTCCCATGGGAGTTTTGCTGATGCAGGAACCTATCCTCAAGGTCAGAATCAAAGTGTAGAGCTGAATGGGAACTCAGAGGGCATCTACTGCAACTATCTTCACTTTACAGATAAGGAAACTAAGGATCAGAGAAGTTAAATCACTTTCCTGACATTGACCTTTTAAAATGACATTGTACTTTTTGTGGGGGAAAGAGTTGTAAACAAAATAGGTTCAGTGTACATTGACTGGGTGATAGCTAAAAAAAAATTGTAATAGTGTATAATGGAATTGCTATAAAGAAGGACCTATGTGGATCTGTATCCCAAAGGGATCATAGAAAAGTGGAAAGGACCCACATGTACAAAAATATTTATAGCAGCTCTCTTGTGGTGGCAAAGAATTGGAAATAGAGGGAATGCCCATCAATTGGGTAATGGCTGAATAAGTTGTGGTATATGAATATAATGGAATACTATTGTGCTATAAGAAATGATGAGCAGGCAGATTTCAGAAAAACCTGGAAAGACTTAAGTGGACTGATGCTGAGTAAAGTGAGCAGAACCTGAATAACATTGTTCACAATAACAGCAACATTGTGAGATGATCGGCTGTGACAAACTTGCCTCTTTGCAGCAGTACAATGATCCAAGATAATTCCAAAGAATTTATGATGGAAAATATTCTCCACATCCAGAAAAAAGAACTGTGGATTCTGAATTCAGATTGAACCATACTGTTTCTACTTTTTTGTTGTTTTTTGTTTCTTTTTTTTGAGGTTCTTCCCTTGTGTTCTGATTCTTCTTTCATAACATGACTAATGCAGAAATATATTTAATGTGATTGTGTGTAATTGTATATGTATTTATGTGTATGTATATATGTGTGTGTGTGTATATATATATATACATATATACATATATATATATACATACATATACACCTATATCAGATTGCTTTCTGTCTTGGGGAGGGGGGAGGGAAAGGAAGAAGGGAGAAAAATTTGGAACTAAAAATCTTATGAAAACAAATATTGGAAACTATCTTTACATGTAACTGGAAAATAATAAAATACTTTTATGATTTAAAAAAAGAATGACCTATGAGAAGAATTTGGAAAATCATAAGAAGATATGAACTGATGTAGAATGATACAAGTGGAATCAAGAAAACAATGTACACATAGACTAAAACAATTAAAATGGAAAAACAAACACTCTCTAATTATAATGGAACTTGATCCAAATAAGAAGAGAAAAAATGCACCTCTCTTCTTTGCAGAAGTGGGGAACTATGAAAGTAGAACATGGCATGTATATCAAGTGTAGTTCATATATTGGTTAGCACTATGAAAGATTTTTTCCTTCTCTTTTATATTTCTTGTTACAAGGAATGACTTGCTAGGTAGGGAAGGATAGTGCAATATATTCAGAAATAAAAGTGATACAGAAACAAAAGATATTAATCATTTTAATTGTATTTCTGTCTTGGCCAAAGATAAGGGATAAAGACTAGGGGAAGTAGGGGAGAGCAAATTTTCCCCTTTAAATGGCAATCCCCTTAAGACTTTGTTGGGCAGAGGCCTTACTGAACACCTGTTCAGATGCCAGACTGTACACTAGACAGCTGTACCTCTCTTCTCTGATTGTTGTCCAACATCATCATCAAAGACTTAATCACCCAAGCAACCACTCTAGGAGAGCTCCAGAAGCTTCCAGCTGCCCAAGTGGACCCCAAGTCATGCCAAGATCTCTAGTGTAGCCCAAAGGGATCATACATGCAAAGACAGACAACAAGCTGAGAGGACTTGTTGCCCTTGCATTTCTCCCTGATGGTGCCCAAAGGAGCCCTTTGTATCAAAAAATAGATGATCCTTTTGTGTTTCTGCCTTCCTTTCAGGCTGTGCCAGAGTGGGTCCTTGGGGCTTCTGCTCTGTCATTTGTTCTGTCTCTGTCTTGAATCTCCAAGATCCCCTCTCTCTCATACTCAGCCTAGGCCCACAACCGTGACTCTTTCCAGGTTGTAAATCTAAATTCCTCCAGGGTCCCAAATCTATTCAGCCTTGAAAGAAAATCACTCTAGAGTACTTTTGGTCCAATCTTACAACTATGGATGGATGTGACACCACAAAGATGCATGTCTTTAGAGTGAAACTTTCAAAACCTGATAATGAATGGGTTAGATGTCTTGAGTTAGGGGTGGGAGGGGGGGCAGGGGAGATAACAGAAGACAGAATTTGCAGAAGCTTTTGTATGAAAAGACATGGCAGCCAGGCATGGTGGCACATGCCTATCATCCTGGCTGCAGGAGAATCAAAGATGAGAGGATCTCTTGAGCTCCAGAGTTATGATCTGTGGTGGACCATATCAATCATATGTCTTCACATTAATATGGTGAGCTCCTGTGAACAGGGTGTTTAAGGAGGGGCAAACTGGTTCAGGTCAGAAATGGAGCAGGTCAAAGTTCCCCCATGAATTATTAGTGGTACCAGACCTATGAGTAGCTCCTACCCTTTAAGCCTGGGCAAGATGGAGAAGGAAGGAAGGAAGGGAAGGAGGGAGGAAGGATAAACAAACAAAAAACCTTTCCATTTTAGATGTAATATTTGACCACTGTTTGATAGATAGTGAATTTATATGCAAAAACTCTAGCCTTGTATGAATTTGACCACATGAACTTCCTTATCTGTAACTGCCTAGAGCCCAACTTGAATGAGGTTGGTCTAAGGCTCCATCCAGATAGAGCTAGTGCAGTCATTTGGCAGCTTCTTTGTTGAGTCTTCCCCTTGCCAATGGAAAAAAAAAAAAATGAGCCTGTCCTCATTCCATAAAAGTTTATTTTGCTACCAAGTTAAGTTTCGCACTAGCCTGACTTGAATTCAGATCCTCTAAGGGATATGTGCCGTAAATCATGCTGTCTCAATCACAAATACTCATAGTTCTCCTTAACTATTTCTCTTTGAGCCAAGCACACTCTTGTTTTCGTTTCTGGTTTTTTTACTTTTTTGGTGGCAGGAGACCTTTGGTAGTGTATTATTCTGGAAAGAATACTGGATTTAATGTCAAAAGAACTGGGTTTGAAAGTAGGTGCCATTAAATAATGTTTAAACAAATTGTGGTACTCAGATCTAATGTACTATTAGCACACAGGAAGAAATCCCAAATATAAAAGACTCAGAAAAAGAAGAGGAAAATTTGGGGGCAGCTTAGTGGTGCTATGAATAGAGAACTCAGCCTGGAATCAGGAAGATCTGAGTTCAAACATCAATTCAGATTCTTACTAGCTATGTGACCCTGGACAGGTCACTTAACCACTGTCTGCCTCAGTTTCCTCAACTGTAACATGGGAAGAATAAGAGCACCTACTTCACATGGTTGTTGTGAGGTTCAAATGATTTAGTATTTGTAAAGGACTTAGCACAGTGCCTGGCTCATATTAATTGCTTAATAAATGCTTGTTTCCTACCACTAATTTAGTGAATGGTGAGCAGGCCTGGGAGCCAGGAAGCCCTGAGATCTAACACAAAGTGATAGCGTGACCCTATGATAGGAACTAACTTCAATGAGCAAGGCAATTCCTTAAAGCTAAAAGTTGTAGCACAAGTAACACTCAGCATTGGTAAAGGGAGATGCTCACTGGTGAAATCACAAATCTTTGATACGAAGCTTTGTATCAAATTTTAGGATACGGAAAATGGCTTGGTATTCAAGATACAAAAACTAATAGAAGTCTATAAAACCAAAAGCCATTCTTCCAACAGATATGTGATCAAAGGACCATGAGAACTGTTAACAAACGGTTAACATGAGCCAAGAAAACAACATACACAGTGACTAAAGCAATTTAAATTAAAAGAAAAATAACCACAAAACCACCAAAAATTAATATTGCAAAGTTACAAAACCAAACTTGGCTGCTTAGAGCTCTGTTTATAAGTGAGGAATGCTGCAGGTGCTGGCCCCCTTTTTCCACTCTATTAACTGGTTTTGCTCATTTTTAAATCTTTTTCCTCTTTTTCCTTGTTTTTAAAATTCTTTATCATATATTTCTACTCTCTGGGAGCATGGGAGAGGGATAAAGAGGAAAATTTAGGTAATGAAGAGTTATCAATAGAAATTTATTTTTAAAAGTGGGAAGGTTTATGTGAAATGATACATGTAGAAAGAGAAGCAATCTATCAGTGACAACAACAATGTAAACAGAATATAAAATAAAATAAACTGAAAGTCAGCATTTTAAAATTATGACCAAGCTTAGCCCTGGAGATGAGATAAAGAGATGTTCCATCCTCTGAGAGGCAACATATAGCGATTTTGAATCTTCTCTCTGCTACTGATTAACTGTATGACCATAAGCAAGTCACATTCTCTCTGAACCTTAGGGTCCTCACCTACAAAATAAAGGAGTTGGACGAGATGGTTTCTGGGGTCCCTTCTGGATCTATATTTATGATCTCTTCCTTTATCACAAAGGTGGGAGACTATAGGTATGGAACAGCATATATGGTCAATGTGCCGATTGCTTTTACTTTTCTTTTTCTTTGTCAGTCTTTGTTATAAATAATAGCTCTCTGAATAGAGGGAGAAGAGCTACAGATTCAGAAATTATGTCCAAACAAAAGGCATCACTTTTTAAAGACCTGGATGCTGGTGTTGCTTCAATGGGCAAATCATTTCACTGGGTCTCAATTTGGGTCTCAATTTCTTCATTTGCCACATGTGGGAGTTGGATTAAATGTCATTTACGGTACTTTCTAGCTCTGAATGCTATGATGTCCTATGAAATCACTGACTGAGACACTACTACAACATATGGGAAATCAAAGATTCTCTCTGGACTGCAGAGGGATGGCCCAGACACTATCAGTCAGGCAAATCATTTCTCTATTTCAGCCAGCTGTCCACTCCTTCTCTGCTCAGTCATTTTCCCTCCAGTAATCTCCCAGGAGGCAGAAGTAAGGGTTTACTAATTAGGCTTTACCCCTGAAGTATATGAGAGTCCCACAAAAAAAGTAGCCCAATCAAATTTCATTCACTTGGAACCAGCTAATACAGAATTTATGATGCTTCCAAGGAGGCTGGCCCAAAATTCACCTCTGCAGTGTTCAAGAAAGAAGGGATGAATTGTGTCGACACAAATGAATAGTGTGATCGAGACCTTAACAGACATGATCAGCCTTCTAAAGAGGACAAATGACATCTGAGGGCTCTAGAACAGGGGAAAACCTGTCCATTACAAGCTACTGGTCAATGTCAAAGCTTAACCATTTTAGAAAAAGGTGATATAAAATCATAAGATTGTAGAGTCTGAAATAGAGGATATATCAAAACCATCTCCTTCATGTTATAGATGGGGAAGTGAGGCCTAAAGAGGTGAATTAATGTACTCAACATCACACTGGTAATAAAAGGTCATACTGGGATTTGAACCAGAGCTGAGAATTAAACCGAAGTTCTTTGACTCCAAATCCAGTGTCTTTTATTTCCACTGTGCAATGTACAATAAACAATACTTCATTTAAGAAATTCTCTAAAAGAAAAAACAAATAAACAAATGAAAAAAGATTCTTCACAATTAACTAATACCAAGTACCTAGCAGAAGGGACGGGATGGTATAAAAAGAGCTGGGCCAATGGTAGTGAGGAAGAGGAGGCAGTAGTATTAGTTCACATTGGTGAACTATTATTGGTGGGCTCTGCTCTCAAGGTCCACGTAACCCACGCTTCTGCAGCATAGGGAAGTGCAACCCAGCTCTCTAAGACTTGTCTTCTCTGACTCAATTTGACAGCAGAGGTCCACATCAAGGGTGATGCTGCTGTTGTTTGTCCTTCATGTTCAAAGAAGACTTGATTATTGCATGAATTGGATTTAAGTGAGGGAGAACTGCACAAAGTTGTCAGCCTTGCTCTCTCTTTCAGAGTCAATGATCCAGTTGGAAGACAAAAGTTAAGACTACTGGTGATGGCCCCAGGACGCAATGGATGTCTTTGACATCTGATCAAGCTCTAAGTGCTCCACAGCACCTGCTTCAGCTGCCTTCATGGCTGTTGGAATAAATTGTTCTCATCTGCCCATTGGCTGGGGGAATCTTCACATGCTTGGGGTAGACATCCGACTAACTCATCAACAGGTTTGAAATCTGTTGATTTCCCTTAACCTGGTTTAGCCCATCTGCTGAGAGAGTTTGCCACAGTATGGCCACTGAATATGCTAGAGCTTCTTGGAGCCACAGGTAAGAGTTGAGTGCCAGTTAGACAGAAAATGTGGATAAGCAACAATGAAAAGGGCTTGGCAGGTCCTCACACCAGACTTTCCCCTAAGGAGGTAAGAGTATATTCTTCCTGCAAGTCACATAGAGTAACTTTCCACCTCAATTGGAATGGAGTTATAGGGGGAGGTGACTGGACATTTCCTTTTAACCCCATCTTCTCCTTCCTATCCATTTCCCTTTTCCTCTCCTGTTTTCTTTCTGCTTCCTCATCTTTGTGGGGAGGAGTGGAGTATAGTGGAAAAAATAATAAACATGGAGTCAGAAGATACCAAGGTTCATTTCTCATTTCTGATACTTATTAGCTGTGTGACCATGAGCAAGTCACTTAGCCTCTCTGAGACTCAGTTTCCTTATCTATAAGTAAAATTAATAATAGTTTAAGTATTCACTTCACTTTGCATCTTCTGCTCTCATTGGTTTCACCTCCTTGGAACAAGATGTTCTTCCCAGGATAAGCTCATCACTTCTAAACTAGCCATCATTTTGCTAGCTCGAGCCTTGATAGGTCCCTCCTACCTCAGCCTCCTCTCCCTTCTGATCAGAGGGCTGGAGGGTAGAGTACTAAACTCTTCCCAAAGCCTTCCTTTACAGAGGGCAGAAACTGGATTTAACTCAGTTGACTCCACTTTGCACCTGCTGCCTTGTCTGGTTTCAACTCCATAAAACAAAATGGTTGTACATGGGGTGCTCCACTCTCCCTCCAACAACCTCTTCTTCCCACTTTCCTGTATGCTTTTGTATGTTGTCTTCCCCTTTTGACTGTAAGTTTGTTGAGGTCAGGGACTGTCTTTTTATATTAATTGCATCCCCAAACCTTATCAGTATCTGGCATATAGTAGGTGCTTAATAAATGGACTGAATATTGGATTCAAGTACTTGCAATGTTACATTGATGGTCAAATGTAATACTATATGGAAAACCCTTTGGAAATTTTTTAATGACTCATAAATCTCAACAATTATATTTAGTCACCAGTCAATCAACAAGTATTTATTAAACTTTTACTATCTTCCAGGCACGGTTATCATATTTATTAGTATTATCTCCCTCCTTGTCTTGTATTTTCCTCTTTCATTTTCTTATTTCTTATTCCTCTGTTTCTCTCCCATTCTACTCCTCCAGCTCCATCTCTCCCTGAGTGACTGCATGAGAATTATTCTATTCAATTCAATTTAACAAGCATTTATTAACCAACCACCTGTCCCTAATTCTGAAAGCCTTTGTAATCTACTGAGGGAAACTACTATGTACAGACAAAAGTATCAGGCCCCAGAGGCTCAAGAGATCCAGAAGAAATTAAAGCAGTGGTGCATCTCTAGCCTCTCAGTTCCTCTTGTTTAAAAAGCAAATACAAAGTAATTTACAGTTAGTGAGGAGAGCACTGCCAACTTGCATGCTTAGGAAAAAACCTCTCTGGGAGGCAGCACCTGAACAAAACTTTAAAGAATGCTCAGGATTCCAAGAGGCTGAGAAAAGGAGGTGGGGTATTCCAGGAATGGGGGCTAGTCTGCAAAAAAAGCAATGAATCAGGACATGAAATCTTGTTTCTGGAGAACAGCTTCTGGACCCATTTGGTTGTAATGTAGAATGCATGATAGACAGTAATGTGAAATCCATTTGGAAGGATAGGTTGGAGCCAGATTGCAAAGAGCTTTAAATGCCAAACAGAGGAATTTGTATTACATCCTAGAAGCAATCGAGAGATGCTGCAACTTCTCAGGCAGCAGAATAGCCTGGTCAGCTCTGTGATTTAGGAATACCACTGAAGGTGAATAATAGGATTTATACTACATAATTCACAAGGTTATTGTGAGGAAATTACTTCGCAAATCTTAGAATAATATGTAAATATGAGTTGTTATTGCTTTAGAATTTGTTTAAATATTTTCCCTCTTTTAAAAAAAATGAAAAGGATTTTCCCACTTGGAAGTTTAGGTTAAAAATCACAAAAGATAATCAGTACTCAATAACCCAATGTTTGATAATCTTCAAAACATAAATGACCTAGGAAAGAATTCACTATTTGCTGAGGAGTATGAGAATAACCAGAGATCAGTCTGGCAGAAATTAAGCTTAGACCAACATAGTACAATATATTCCACAATAAACTCAAAATAGGTGTGTGACCTGAATGTTATGTATCATAACATTTTAAAAACTAGATAAGAAACAGATCATGTTCTTTTCATAGTTATGTGTAGGGGACAAATTCATCACCAAACAAGGGACAGAAGCTATTACAAAAGATAAGATAGCCAATTTTGATTATATGAAGCTAAAAAGGTTTTGCACAAAGAAAATTAATGCAACTAGAATAAGAAGAGAAATCATCAGTTGGCAGGAAAACATCTTTTTATCAAGTATTTATGATACGGTTTGATATCCAAAACATGTAATCAACTGACAGAAAAAATGAAACCAAAAGTCATTCCCTAATAAATGGTCAAAGGATTTGAACAAACAGTTCTCAGAAGAATAAAATACTAACAACCGTATGTAAGAGTGCTCCAAATCAAAGCTTCTTAAACTGTGAGTCATGAACCCACATGGGGGCATGTAACTGAATGTGGGGGTCATGAAAAATTTGGTAACAGTAAAAGATTATGTATACCTATTTTATGTACCTATATATCCAGGATTGTGTAAAAACTTCTCAGGTGAAAAGGGGTCGTGAGTGGAAATAGTTTAAGAAGCATTGATTTAGAGCACTTGTAACCTCTTTTCACCTGAGAACATTTTATGCAACCCCAGGTATATAAAATAGGTATACAAATCATACATTTACTGCCAAATTTTTTGTGATCACCACATTCAGTTAGCAGACCCCATATGAGGTCACAATCCACAGTTTAAGAAGCATTGCTCTAAATCTCTACTAATAAGAAAAATACAAATCAAAAGAATCCTAAAGTTTTACCTCAGTCCCAGAAAATTGGCAAAGATAAGGGTAATCAATGTTGTGGGGGTTGTATGTTGGTACAATCACTCTGAAAAGCAATTTGAAATTATGGAGATATTTATAACAACACATCTTGTAATAACACACAGAACCAGAAACCATAAAGAAGATTCTCATCCACAGGGGAATAGGCTTAAAAAAAAGTTCCATATGAATACAATGGAATATTATTCCACTGTGATAAACAATGACCATGAAGCATGAGAAGACATATCGACTGATGCAGAGTGAAATAAGCAGAGCCAAGAAAAAAAAAACTACACAATGGCTACAATAGCCTAAATGAAAAGAACAACCTCTGCAAAAGAACTGAAATTGAATATTGTACAATTATAAAGACCAAGCTTAACCCTAAAGAGGGGACATCAGAAGACAATTCCCCTTACTTGAAGAAGTGGAGGTCCACAGGGGTAGAATATTTCACATAACATTAGATTTTTTTTCTGGTTTGTTGGTTGGTTTAACTGAATTTTCTTTTAGTCCCTTCCTATTTAAAAAAATATATTATGGGGAAGCTAGGTGGTGCAGTAGATAGAGCCCTGGCCCTGGATTCAGGAGGACCTGAATTCAAATCCACCCTCAGACACTTGACACTTATTTGCTGTGTCACCCTGGGCAAGTCACTTAAACCCAATTGCCTCACAAAAAAAAAAATTAAAAAAATAAGGAAAAGACTTTCTGAGAAGGAAGAGGTGAGGGATAAGGGGGGGATAGGCAATAAAAAAGTTATCAATAAAAATCTATTTGTAAAAAATAGATTGTTAACCAAACTTCAATATCTCAAAAATTCTGTGATTTCTTTTGTGTTCATATTTGCTCCAATATGTCCATGCCTAAGTAGATGGATGAGCTGCTGGGGCTAATGTAAATCAGGTAACCAAACCTCTGACAATGAACCCCTCTGGAGATAGTCAGGCTGGTTCTCAGATGACAAACTTAAGGTTCATATCAAAGTCTTTTCAATTTGGTAAAACCAAGCAGAGCTTGTATTCAACAGGCCCAACATCCAAGAACTCAACATTTTCTCCATAAGATATCAGAACAGAAATTTAAGAGAAGGTTTCAACTAATAGCAAGGAGAGACAAGGCCTTTTTTCCCCAGTGGCTTGCATGGTAGAACAGATATTTTATATATATTTATTGAGTGAGGAGAATAAGCAACAATAGTCAGAGAATTAAAAATTATAAGAAATTAACTATTAATTATCAACAACTGAAATTTATATAATGCTTTAAAGTTTACAAAGTTATATGTAATCTATAGCATCTATGAACTACATATAGACTATATAAATATACATGTTTACACATCTCCCCATCCTGAAAAACACTTACCCAATCCTTCCAAGGCCACTATTATCTTCTTGCTCTTCTGTCCTTTGTATCCAACCTCCTCCAAAAAAGCCATCTACAGCAGGTGCCTCCACTTTCTCTCTTCTTGTTCTCTTTTTAACCCCTTACAGTCTGCTTTCTCACCTTGTCATTCCACCAAAACTGCTCTCTCCAAAGTTCCTAATGATCTCTTAATTGCCTCTGCAGCCACTGACACTGTTGATTATTCTCTCTTCCTTGATATTCTTCTCTCTGTAGGTGTTCACAACTCTGTTCTCTCCTGGTTTTCCTCTTACCTATCTGACCTTTCCTTCTCTATCTCCTTTGCTGGATCCCCCTTCAGATAGTTTCCTCCAATCACAGGGTTCCCTCAAGGTTCTGTCCTGGTCCTCCTCTTCTCCTTATATAATACTTCACATAGTGATCTCATCTGTTCCCATGGATTTAATTTCCCTCTCTATGTGGATTATTTTTGTGTTAAAATGCATCTTGTTCAGGGGCAGCTAGGTGGCACAGTGGATAAAGCACCAGTTCTCGATTCAAGAGGACCTGAGTTCAAATCTAACCTCAGACACTTGACACTTACTAGCTGTGTGACCTTGGGCAAGTTACTTAACCCTCATTGCCCCACCAAAAAAAAATACATCTTGTTCTGGTCCCTTCTAGTCAGTATAGTAAGTCAAATTATAAATATTCAATATGAAGTGGTGATAGTAGGAAATAAGATTGAAAAGGGGGAGCTTAAAGTCATGTACAAACTGCCCCAAAGATCAAAGGAACATAATTTATGAATTGTATTATATATTAACCAAAAAATCACAACCTGGTAATTTGTGCTGAATTAGGAGAAGTCATCTAGGTTTTGCTGTCAAGGACTTTTGGTCTCATCCAAGTTCCAGAAGACCAACAGAACATCAAATAGTACTGATAACTTTGCGGTGATTTGGATATGTTACTGAACTAACACCAAAGTGGCACAGATAAGAGTCTGTTGCCCCCAAAAAGCTATAAAAATGAAACCTCAAACTCTTGGCCCCCCAAGAAATCTCCCATCTCCATTGAGAACATGCCACCTAGTGCTCCCAACTCTAATCCATGGTTACAGGAGTGATATTCTCCATTTCTCTTCCTCCTCATCCTCTTCCTCATGCTGCCTGCCTGCCTTCACCACCCCATCCCTGTTCTCATTCCATCTGCCTCTGTACCTCTTTTTGTGCTCTATCTCTATAATGTCTGTTCTTCTCATCCCTGTGCCCTTTGTGCCCTATTAAAGTGTGATTGCAGCCCTATATCCCATTGCTATTTCCCAGCAAGTACCCAAAGAACCAGATTGCTGACCCTATTTTATAATCTCATAAATTAATTATCAGTTCAATTTTCAAATCTACCTTTCCTGCCCCAATTTCTTTGCTGACTTCCAAACTCAGATTTCCAACTGTCTTTCAGAGATCTCAATGACATAGGGGTTGGGACTATTAAAGTTTAAACTGGCCAACTAGATAGGACATGCCTAAGAAGTATGGGGAAATTAAATTCTATAGCAGGAAAGTCAGTTAGGTGTAGCTACTACCTGAGCTAGCTAGGATACAGACATAACTCCAAAAGTCAGGACTATCATTCCAAAAGAAAATTCCCCTTCGCTTTCAGGAATATTTTCCCACCCCACCCCCACCCCACAGGGAAATTTCCATTGTCAGATGGTCACCCCATCCTCCCCCCCACACCCATCCATCCTCTATAAAAGCTTTGGCCTCCCTTCTGGTCTAGGAGGAAGATGTCTCAGAGAACTCTAAGCCATCTCCTTCCCTCGAGGCAAAGTCTTTGACTTCTCTCTTTGGTTACTTTCTCCAAATAAAAGAGCATTTTATTCTAATTGGATTGTGTGCAAGAGTTGTAATTCATTAAAGAGGACTACCTAAGGACACCCACACCACCAATTTCCCCCGTGACATCAAGCTGTATGTCCAGTAGCCATGATCAAAACAGAAGTCATATTTCCCCCTAAACCCTCCCCCACCTCCTACTTTCCCTATTACTGTAGAGGACAACACGATTCTCCCAGTCCTCCAGCCTCCTGACATAGGGGTCATCCTAGATTCCTCACTATCTCACCCCCATATCCAAGCTGTTGTCAAAGCCTCTCAATTTCACCTTTTCAGCATCTCGCCAATATGCCCCCGTCTCTCCTCTGACACTGCAAGCTCTCTAGTGTAGCCCCTCATCACCCCAATAAACTCCAGTGGCCTCCTATTGTCTCCGGGAGCAAATATAAAATGCTCTGTTTGTCATTCAAAGCCCTTCATAAGCGAGACCCCTCCTAACTGTTCAGTTTTCTTACAGCTTTCTCCCCAACATGGGCTCTTCAAGCCAGTAACACAGGCCTCCTAGCTATTCCACATAAGATACTCCATCTCTCACATCTGGGAATTTTCTTTGGTTGCCCCACATCTGGAATGTTCTCCCTACTCTGCTCCAACTACTGACCTCCCTGGCTTCCTTTAAGTCCCAACAAAAATTCCAACTTGTACTGGAAGCCTTCTCTAACCCCTCTTAATTCCAGTGCTTTCCCTCTTTTAATTATTTCCTATTTATCCTGTATATAGCTTGCTTTATAGATATTTGTTCACAAGTCATCTCCTCTATTTAGATTGTAAGCTCCTTGAGGGTAGGGACTATCTTTTGCCTCTTTTTCTATTCCCAATACTTAGCACAAAGCCTGGTACATAGTAGGCATTCAATAAATATTTATTGAATGAATGTGTATGAATACATGACTATATAAAATTGGACCTATGATTTCATTAGCATAAAGAATTCTCTCTACAGAGAAAGCATATTATTGCCTTCTCTGAAACTTATTGTCTTAGAGGGTTACCTGGGGGCACTGAGAAATTAAATCTCTTGCATATAATTACACAGACTATATGTATCAGGGACAGCATTTAAATGCAGGTTTTCCCAATTTTAATGCCAGTTCTTTACCTACCATGCCAAATATGTATATATGTATATGTATGTGCATTTTATATAGACATATGTAATTATGTGTGTGTCTGGTATGTGTGTGTGTGTATTTGTGTATGTATGAGGTGTGAGATTTTAAATTGGATATTAGATCATAAATCTCCCCTCTTTAACCTTTCCCTTAATTTATCTCCCAGACTAGTAAATGGAAGAAGCTTCTGGTTTTCTAGTTAGAGCTTTTATTGTATGGTAGTTACAAGGTGATGTTGATTAGAGGGATAGGAAAGTAGAAATACAAAACAAACCGTCTTAAATCTAAGCTTAGTCTATATTCCGTATAAAACTCACCAAAACCCAAGGCCACCTTTGGGGAGAGAGAGAGAGACCGTGTCAAGCACGTGCTGCTGCTAACCTCGAGCTGGGCAGAGTCGAACTCCAGTCAGCGTCTGGAGTACAGCGCAGTCAGGAGACCAGCAGAGCAGGAAAAAGCTCCCACTTCCGTTCTCTCCTTGACTTTTAAGCTCGCACCCCAGAAGTGGAGTGCTAGCAGGCCGACTGGTGTGCGTAGCTCATGCCGTTGGTCTCCTCCCTGAAAGGTTGGTCCCTAAAGAAAAACTGGCGTCTCTCCATTATCGCTAACGGACTGTTAAAACTTTTTACCACAGAGGGGGAGATGAAGTTGTATACCTGTGTGTGTGTGTTTGTGTGTGTGTGTGTGTGTGTGTGTGTGTGTGTGAATCTCATTTAAGCTATACAACAACCCAAAGAAATAAATCCTACAAGTATTATTCCTCTTTTATAAGTGAGCAAACCAAGTCTTAGAAAAGTTAAGTATCTTGCATAAAAATGCGCAGAACATGAGAACCAAGTGGGATCATATAAATTATCTAGTTCAACCACTTTGTTTTATAATAAGGAAATGAAAAAATTCAAGGAGTATAGGGTCAACTCCATCCAAGGGTAATAAGGGAGGGCTTCTTATAAAAGAGTTGGTACCTGAGGTAGGCCTTGAAAGGAGAGGTGAAGCTATTAGCCCAAGCTCACATGATGTGTCATCTATGAAGATGTACTTAACTGAACCAGCAAGCATCCTGAGAGTTTACCTCAGTAGAAAGAAGGAAATGTTCAGCTAACAATTAGCTAGTGAACCATCTAGAAAGGTTCAGGTGACACTCACCTGGAGGCAGCCAACTGGACTGAATAATCAAGTCAGGATGACTGCAGTGAAGTCTTCAGAATTAAGACCCCAGGCCGGCCCCAGGATATGTCATGAGCTGCTCCAATTACAGGCCAGAGATGACAGATTATTGGGAATTCTTTACTCAGCACTGAGTTGTAAAATAGCCTTCCCAAATATCAGTGTGTAAGTAGTTTTCTTTTTTCTTTTTTTTCCTAACTTTTACCCTGATAGAGCATCTTTAGTCTGAACTGCCCCCATTTCAAAGGGTATGGGGAAATTGCTCCAGAACAAGATCAATGCTGAAGCTCCAGATGAGCTCTTTGCTGAGACTTTGGCTCCCAGCCAGTCCTTAGCAAAATTGTGAAGTATGTGGTTTCTCCGAAGTCTTAGTTCTGCTCTCTCTCATGGTGACTCTTCCCAGAATCCTGAACCCCAAACACTTCTTTCTCCCTTTTCCCTCATCAAACCCTGTTGTCAGGAAAGGAGTCTTTATATCTAAGTGTGAATTTTATTCAAAAGGTCCTTTCTCGGGGGCAGCTAGGTGGCACAGTGGATAAAGCACAGGCCCTTAATTCAGGAAGATATGATTTCAAATCCAGCCTCAGACACTTGACACTAACTGTGTGACCCTGGGCAAGTCACTTAACCCTCATTGCCCCGCCAAAACAAAAAAAGTCCCTTCTCCCAAGGTAAGTATCAGAAATCCCACTGGGAATTTCCTGAGACACCTGGAGCTGAGAGGAGAGGGTCATGACCCCAGCACCAAGCTCCCACAAACTTCATTATCTCCCATTATAGTATGTCCAATTAACCTCAGGTGGAGATAGTGCTGACCAAGACAGCTTCCAAGAGGAAGAACAAAGGCAAAGACCTTCTACCCTTTTGAGAGTCCACTGGAGATCTTGCATAAGTAACTCTGGATCTATTCCAGTGTTAGACAATCGCCCTTTTTTGTTGATAAGGGGTGAAGAGGAACATAGGTTTTGTTATGTTATTGCTAACAGAATTTGAGACAAAGGATATTAAAGCCCCAAGGACTGGGCAGCCACTGAAAATGCAAGCAGATATACAGAGGAAAGTATCACAGCATAAGGAGCTAACATCCTGCTACTGACTATTATGCTTCCAGGAACAAACAGTGACGTCCTTGTTCTGAGAGACATGGGAAAGAAAGTGAGTTCATGTGGTTCCCATGGCATCCAGACACTTGGAACAGGGGAAGGGGAGGGAAAAAGGATAAGGAAGGGAGGGAGAAAAGAAAATGGAGGAGGAAGGGAGAGGGAAGGGAAGGGGGGAGAATGGGAAAGAAAGTGTAGAGGAAGAGGGGAAGAGGGGGATGGGGAAAAGAAAAGTAGAGAGGAGGGGGAGGAGAGAAGGGGAGAAAGAGGGAAGAGGGGAGGACCAGGAGGGAGAGGGGGAAAATGGAAAGAAAGGAAAGGGGAAAGGGAGGGAGAAAAAGAGAGAAGGTAGAAAGGAGAGAGAGTGAGAGAGAGAGAGAGAGAGAGGTTAGAGGTAGAGAGAGAAAGGGAGGGAAAGAAAGGGGGAAGAGATAGGGAAGAAAGAGATAGAAAGAAGGGGAGGAAGGGGCCAAAGAGCGAAAGGAAGGATGGTAGAGAAGGACAGGGAGAGGAAGGAGTCCAGAGAGGGGAAAAGGAGGGAGAAGAGGGCAAGTGAGGACAGAGGAAAGGTGGAGAAGAAAGGAGAAAGGGTGAAGATCAGGAAACTAACGGTAGAAAAGACTGGATATAGGACTTTGCATGGGATGCACTGGAGACACTACAATGCTTCTGTCATGCTGTGGCTATGGGAAATAGTTGAAGTAAAATATAAATCAACTGCTTTAAATGTTTCTACCTAGGGAGAAGAGGCAGCAAGGAAGAATGGAGAATGCTGAGATTAGAGTCAAGAAGATCTAGATCAAAATCCTGTCTTTAAAACTTATTAGAATTTGCTAAGTACAGAAAATATAAGTCCAAAACAATTTCCAAGGATCACCCTATGATTTCTAGGATCAAATACAAATGTCTTTGTTTAGTAGTTTAAAATCTTGGCAGAGGGCATGCTCAGGAGGTAGTGTGGTACCATGGAAGTACATTGGCTCTGGAGGAAAAGACTCTGGGAAGACACTAGAGGAACTGGTGGTCTCCATCATCTCCCTATTCCCAGCTTGCTACTATAGCAACTTCTGAGAGCTTCCCCTTTAATGAAGGGGATCATTGCTTGAGCTGAGTTTCCTTGCTCCCAATGGAAGAACTCCTTCACTCTATATTTACTTTATATTGTCTGTTTGATATTCTCCTAGTATACCTTCATTGATTTCTGTTTTGCCTTTTTTTTTTGACAAATACATTTCTTTGCTATTTACTCTGTATGTGTTCCTTGTGGAATGTTAACCTTTAGATATAGATCTTGGGATCCTCCTTCCCCCCACCAAATGACAAAATGATGATCAGAAGTTAGACAGAAACCAGTTATCCCCTCTAGAAAAACAATATTTAAGAGAGTAGATATATATGGCTTTAGCCTGGTTTCCCCCTCTCTCTGAGAAGAGCAGAATGGTAGCCTCCAGTCCCAACCATTTACTTCCCCTCCTGGAAGGAAAGAAAGTCTCCCTCAGATTAACATGGGTGAAGAAGAGGCTAGAAATGTGTATTCTGCCTCTCTTTGACAATGATACATGACAGCAGCCCCACCATATATGGAGTTTTATGGGGCCTCTTTCCTTACACATGGAGGTTCTCTGTAGGAATATAATTTATAAAGAAGAATGACCCAAGTCTTGTCCTCAAATAGCTTACAGTCAAATAGAGAGGCTATTACATAAACACAGATAAGTATGATGCAAGGTAGAATGTGATAAGGGCACAGGAGAGATCCAGACAAAATCAGATTAAAAAATTGAGAAGTATAAGGTCAACTTCAGCCAATGGTAATAAGGGTGGACTCCAGTGACCACTTGATACCTGATATAGGCTTGGAAAAAAAGGGGAAAAAGAATTTACAAAGTTTTCATGAAGCAAATGATGATGAGGAGGGAGTGTATTTCAGGCTTGGCAACTGGCTCATTTAAAGTTATAGAAGTAGGAGAGGCCAAGATAAGATAAAGAAAAAAAAGTAGAAGCCAACTTTGGCTTGTTATTTGTCTTTCATTCTCCAAGAGGACCAATGACATCAGGAGGATGGTGTCTTGACTTTCAAGTGAATTGAATTTAAGTGAGACAGAACTATGCAAAGTCATCAGCCTCACTCTCTCTACCAGTCATCAGATACCAGTGACAAGACATAGGTCAAGATGGCCTCAGATGTTGTGGGAGATGTTGGGCTTTATAAGTTAAGGTCTTTCCTGGTTCTCAGTTTGTCTGAGGCAACACCCATTCAGTAATTAAAGGCTAAGTAAGAATTGAAGTAAAAGATGGCCTTATTTGCCTTTATGAAAGAATGAATCTGGGAGGGGAAGACCCTCAGAGCTTTTCACTTTGGTTATAAGGTACATTGCAAGAATTAGACTGGAAAGATAGATTAGAATCAGATTGTGGAGGGTCTTTGCAATGAATCCAAGTGATGTAGGGGGCAAAAAAAAAGGGGGGGTTAACAGGAAAAACCTAAGACCCAAGCTCTGATTTAGATCTGAGCTCTAAGAGGGATTCAGACCCCAGTTAATAGATAACCTAAGACCTTGGGCCTTCATCAAAGACAGGGCCTAGATTCTTGTTAACTGGTATCTTGAGGTCTGGCTCCTATTAATTACCCACATTAATCACTACTCATAACAAGAACATAAAGAGGCAGGTCATAGAGACCTTAACTATAATAAAGGCATAGAGACAGGCTATAGAAATTCTAATTGATAAATGAAAATACTCAGCAATTAGGCATGAGAATGAAAAGGTAATGTACAGAAAAGGCCAAATTTGTCCCCAGATTCACCTTGACACATAAACCCCCAAAATACACCTCCACAGAAAAAGGTACCTGCCTTGGGGGTTGGCTTAGGACCCCAGGAAGTGCAAATTAGGATAGGCTGTCCCCTGTGCCTCCCTAAGGTGGACATTATTATGAGACTGATAATCAATTTATCCATACTATAAATATAACTGTCTTTCCTTTGCTTATTTGAGAGATACCTCCATGGTGCCTTCCCTGTGGTCACCCACTGTATTGGAATAAAACTTGGGAAACTGAGTCACTGAGTCTTGTAATTCTTTTGGGATGACTCACAATCAATCTGATCAATTAATTCCATCCCACATCACAAGGAGTTTGTAGTTTATAATATGGACAGTATAGGGTTTGAGGGCAGCTAGGTGGCATAGTGGATAAAGCACCAGCCCTGGAGTCAGGAGGACCTGAGTTCAAATCTGACCTCGGACACTTAACATGTACTAGCTGTGTGACCCTGCAGAAGTCACTTAACCCTCATTGCCCTGCCAAAACAAAACAATACAAAAACACAGTATAGGGAACCACATAAAGTTTTTGAACAATGAGTCAACAATTAGTGAATACTTACTCTGTGCCAAATATTGGGCTAAGTTCTGGGGATATAAAGAAAAGCAAAAACAGTCCCCTACCCTCAAAGAGACCCCATTCTAATGGATAGCATTGTTCAAATCTGTACTTTAGGAAGACTGGTTGTACAAAGGTCATATTGGAAAGGGAGACTATTACAAGTGATAAGAATCTGAACTGGGATCATGGGAGTGTGAATAGAGATAAAGCTGGTATGAGAAATACTCCTGGAGGTAGAATTCATAGACTTGGAAATTCATAAGGTGAGGATGTGAGAAGAGTTAAAGTTGCTTCCTAGGTTGCAAGATTGAAAAGATAGTGGTGACATCAAAAGAAATAAGGAGGGCCAGGTTTGGGGGAAAAGGTAATGAATTCCATTTTGAACATGTTGAGTCTTAGGTGCTGGCAAGATGTCCACATGGAAATATCTAAGAGGCCATTGAAAATTTGGAGCTTGTTATCAGCGGAGGGTTTAGGGTGGCATATATAGATTTGGGAGTAATTTTCTTAGAAGTGAAAATGGAAGAAAGGAAAGTAGATAAGATGTTCAAGGGGCATAGCTTAGACAAAAAGAGAGCCTGGAGGAGAGAACCTTTAAGAAGACAGTAGAAGAGGGGGCGGCTAGGTGGCGCAGTGGATAAAGCACCGGCCCTGGATTCAGAAGTACCTGAGTTCAAATCTGGCCTCAGACACTTGACACTTACTAGCTGTGTGACCCTGGGCAAGTCACTTAACCCCCATTGCCCTGCAAAAAAAAAAAAAAAAAGAAGACAGTAGAAGAGGAACTTGCAAAGGAGACCAAGGAGTGATCAGTCAAGTAGGAAGAGCAGCATGAATGTGCAATGTCACCAAAGTCACTTTGCAAATTCCATATTTTATTTTTAGTTCTTTCCTCTGGCCAAACAGGGCAGTTCTGAATGTGAGGCTGATGACTTTGTTGAAGGCATCACCCTTATGATGTCATTGTTTCTCTTGGAGAACAAAGGACAAATAATAACAACAAAGGGATCTGCATGAGGTCTCTACAGAGAGAAGGATTTCCAGAGTAGGTGACGTGAGTTAAGCCTTGTCACACATATTTCTTACATGTGTGCCTCACTACTATCATGGTCTAAGATGCTATGTATATTTGTGGGAAGGAGTTTTTTAGAAGAATGTTTTCTATTAACTGTCTTTACCATGTTATCTGAGAGTAGTAGTAGCTATCTTATGGGGACACAACCAGCCAATTTGAGCAGAAGTTGGGGAATGCTTTCATCTTCTCCTCCTCCTCTTCCTCCTCTTCCTACTCCTTCTCCTTTTTTCCCCCAACCAATTATTTATTTATTATTCTCAAAAAGCTGTGATGCTTTACTTTTGTCCTGTGCAGTTTTCATTTATGATTTCTTGAAATATAACTCAAAAAACAGGCTTTTTAAAAGTCCATTGTGGAGGCAGCTAGGTGGCACAGTGGATAAAGCACCAACCCTGGATTCAGAAGGACCTGAGTTCAAATCTGGCCTCAGACACTTGACACTTACTAGCTTTGTGACCCTGGGCAAGTCACTTGGCCCTCATTGCCCCCACAAAAAAAAAAGTCCATTGTGTTTCAAATGGAGCTACTTGATTATGCCTTTAAACCCAAATCACTCTGGCTTTCATCCAATGTCCAATAATACCCCCAGTCCAAGCCTTGGGATGGCTTAGAATGAGTGTAAAAGCAATTGTTTTGCTGAGGGTCTTCTGCTCCCAGATTGATACTTTTGTGATGGTAAACTAGGCCATCTTTTGTCACTATTCTTACCTAGCCTTTAGTCATTGAATGGGCTTTGCCTCAGATAAACTGGGAACTGAAAAATACCTTAACTTATAAAGGCCAAGGTCAACTACTGGGTCCAGGCCATTGCCAATCACCTTGATTCTTGTCTTGCCACAGGACTTTGATGACTCTGGAGGGGAGAGCAAGACTGGAGGCTGAGGACTGCATAGCTCTGCCTCACTTAAATCCATTTCATGAACAAGTCAAGATATTACCTTCATGGACCTCTTCAAGAATGAAGGATGAACAACTGTCCTCTGCTAAGTGACATCCCTTCAAATAATTGAAGACGACTGTCATGGGGAAATTAGAGTGGGGGTTTGGGATAGGGGATTGGGATAGGAGTCCTTAAGAATTCCTCTTTAAAGAATTACACCCTCTTGCACACAAATCCAATTAGAATAAAATAATGGTTTATTTAGGATGCTAGGGAAAGGAATCCAAGAGAGAAATCCTTGGACTTTTTCTCATGGGGAGAAGGCATAGCACAGAGGCGTGGCTCTGAGATACCTATCTCCTCCAGCAGGAGACTAGCAGATACTTTTATAGAGGTTTGATGGTGGTCCTATGAGATGATTGGCTGACTGTGGAAAGTTTCCCTATTGGGGGAGGACCATCCACCACTGGTAGTGGCTTCAGGAAGTTGGGTGAGGGGCAGCTCTGGATCTCTCAAGCCATCTCTCTGCTCCTCATGTCACAAAGGCAGCAGCCACAGGCAATCCCATCTCCCCAAGGGGTGGGGGAGACTGATTAGGTGTGTCTGTCCTTTGGTTTAGTTTCTCAAAGCAAAGGTTCTTTTGATTAGCCCCAGAAAACAGGGTACACTAGGCCCATAACACAATTATCCAATCCTCCTTTACATCTTCACTGATGTGTTTTTTTTTCTTCCTATTTCTGTCTTTTCTATTCTACAAGTCTCCTCTAAATATCTCCAGGTCATTCAAATGACCACCTTTTATCAAGGTCTGTAGACTCTTACCATCCTGGTTCTACCTCTCTGGAACTGTTCACACTTGTCAATGTACTTCCTAAAATGGAGAGCCTAGAACTGAACACTACATTCAAAATGTGGTTTAAACAAAGTAGAATCAATAGAACCACCAATTCCCTTGTCTGGACATTGTGCCTCTCTCAGTTAAGTTTAAAATTGTGGGGCCCATTTTGACTGCCATGTCACATTGCTGAACTTGCATTCCACCAAAACCCCCAGAATCTTTTCACATGAACCACTGCTCAGGCCATAATTCCCTCATCCTATATTTATATCATTGATTAAAGAGTCAACTTTTGTTCAAAAAATGGCAGCTCCCTTCCCTTTTATTCCCTTGTTACCCAGAAGTCTCTGTTCTCTTAGAATTTCTGCTAAAAATTCACAATCTCACAGGCAATAACTTTAAAATAGATTTTACACTCAAAGTAGTAGACATATTTCTATTTTACATTTTCTCTCTAATTGTGGGATGAAAAGCTTTATTCACTGTTGGAGAAATTCCAGGCATAATGAGTCAAATGAAGTACAACACTAAGATTCTATTGGGGACACTCATGAGAGATTAAATCTATCAAAATTGCATAAGCCCCCAGGAGTCCTATATCCCTTATAGTGGAGCATGTTAGTCTTGGAGTCAGGAGAGCTGGGTTCTAAACCTGGATCTGGTACATGCCAGCCCAGCTGGCACAAGGAGCAACCAACTGTGCTATCCCAAATAAGTCGCATTCTTTGGGCCTCAGTTTCTTCATCTATTAAATGATGAGGTTGAAGCATATGACCACTCTGGTCTTTTTCAGCTTTAAATTCTATGAATCTTTAACTCTCTAGTAACTAGACAGTTTAGTTGGTTTAGTGGAAAGAAGACCAAGGAGGAGAGTGCAGGTCACTGCCACCAGCCATGATATCATCGAAAATTTTACCTTCTTCATTGTCTGATCCCTACATCTTCAGAGAGGGTCACTGTCCCACAGAGTGATGGCTTGAGATCCTGAAGGTTAAAGGACCAGTATTACACTATTATACCATTGCTATGATTGAGTTTTGTTCTGTGCAGCAAAACATTTTTGTTTTTTAATATAGAGAAAGCAATGACTTTGAAACAGTCAAGGAAATAATGAAAAGATGCTGGCCTTTTTCAGTCTTGGGCCAAAGGGGAAAGATTTGCCTAGAATATGACTGGCTTCATGGAAGTAGAAAGGAATTGAAAGGAATTTTTCCACTCTAAATCACATAAAAGACTAAAATCACAGAATAACAAGCAAGATAAAATCAAAGGAGTTCAAAAGACAGATTTAACCTAAGCCTAAGGGTTTCTGCTAGCTGGCTGATGGCTATGACTTTGGGATTTACAATCACAAAAGCATAAAGTAGCCCCTGAGGCTATGTGCTAAAAAATCTGAAAACTCCCCATTAGAGGAATAGAAGAAGACAGTTGGCAGGAACAATTCTACAGAAGACCAGCAAGTATTAGCAGAGATTGAAAGACACCCCACAAAGTTCAGTCCAGACTTGGTGGACCAGGAAGCAGATAGTTAAGTAGTGGAGACATAAAACCCAATAGTCTATCTCTACTTCACAGCCCACAGCTTGATATCACCAAACCAGATAGATGACATCAGTAGCTCTAAAGAAGGAATAACCAGCAGCAGCAGCATGGGAAGAAAATGGGGATACTAGCTTATGGTGCTGCTACAAATATTGCTTGTTCATGTATGTTCCCTGCCTATATGTTCTTTCCCACGATTGTTGCCTTTACCATATATTCTACTGTGGGTGTGCCATTTCCACACACAGCAATCTGTGAAGCAGTGTATCCTATTTGCAAAGTGAGGGGAAGGATTAGTAGAGGAGGTGGGGAGGGGAGGATTTATCTTATCATTTGCTATGACTTTTTTTTTTTTTTTTTTAGTGAGGCAATTGGGGTTAAGTGACTTGCCCAGGGTCACACAGCTAGTGAGTGTTAAGTGTCTGAGGCCGGATTTGAACTCAGGTACTCCTGACTCCAGGGCCGGTGCTCTATCCACTGCACCATCTAGCTGCCCCCTGCTATGACTTTTAAAATTCTTTTCCCAGTTGCTAATATGTCCTCTGGTTGATCTGGTAAAAGGAACTTTGATGTGGGCTCATGAGCTGTGGCTATGATTAGACCTTGACTCAAAGCATATCATGAAAAATGTGGCTTTTAGGAGGGCCATGATCGAGAGTGCCCTAGATTACATTAAATAAATGTTACCTCTTCCTTTCTAGACTTTAAGGTCACAAAGTCTCCCTCAATTGTGTTCAATTAAAGGTTTCATGGAACAAAAATTGGCAGCCCTGACCTAGGGCCCATTTCCAGAAAATAGAGGTGGGTTGCTAGAGTTGATTGCTTCTGCAATCATTTTCAAGGAAAATCAAGGTGGTAAGAGTTAATGTGAGAGACATTGCCTTCTCTGACCATATTATTTTATAATAACGTGTAGTAACATATAAGTTAATTTTACAAGACTCAGGAAATTTGGCAAAGGAATGTAAAGCTCAGCAAATTCATCTTAGAGAATGAAAATCCTGAAAGTATCATAAGAGCCATCAAAAGACTGGAGGCTCTGTTCCCTTTTTAGAATGCCAAGCAGTGATGAGATATGTTGAATAGGGACATAAATAAAGCAGTAAAATGAAAGAGGGAAGCAAAATTCTATAAAGAATAAAATAATCCATGACTACAAAAATAGCTAGTGAATCTCATGGACAAGAGAAATAATCAGGAAAGCCATGAAACAGAAGTAGCAAGATGGTGTTGATACTCACTACCTGTGTGACCTTGGACATGTCATTTCTCTTCAGTGGGCCTCAGTTTCCTCATATGCAAAATGAAGAGGTTGAGTAAGAAGGCCTCTAAGGCCCCTTTCTCATCTAAAAACCCTGATTTTAAAATCATAAAGGAAATTTGCACCATTTCAAGAAAGGATAAGAAGAATGGCAAATAAGAAGAAAAAATGACAGTCGGTTTTAAAAGTGAAAAAATTTTTAAATTTCAGACAGAATTTTGGGAAATGATAATGAACCCTGGCAGATATTTCCTATGGAGTAGCATATCTATTTTGACAACAAAAGAACAGTGAGTTAATGACAAATCATCAAGAAAGGAACCCTCCACAGGGTGGGAAGTTTGATCATATTTCTAAAGAAGAGAAACTCATGGCCCAGGGACCTCTTAGTGATATTCTCCAGAGAACCCAAAGATTGGGTAAAGTTGCGTACAAAGTCTTTAAAAATATAAAGGGAGGATTTCAATCCATAAAAATCATTTACTTATGTTTATTATATTATAAATAAGCAAAGTATTTACCACTATATAAAGGAAAAAGACAGAATTTGATGAGAGGGGTTTTGCTCATTACATCTGAAGGGAAACATTAGGAAATGAATGTCTCTAGCAAAATTTCTGTCCACATTGTGACATCTTTATAGCAAATCTGTTAGAATAATTTTTGTGAAGGTATTTGATAGAATATATAAGTTCCTTGAAGGAAAGAACTGTCTCATTCTCATCTTGTATCCCCTAAATCTAGTATAGTGCTTGACACAAAGTAGGTGCTTAATTAATAATTGTTGATTGAAATGTTCATTGATTGATTGAAGACAGATGAGGAATAAATGTATTCAATGAGGGAAAGATACTCCTAGCAGCTGTCTGGCCAGATTAGAAAAAAAATCAATGAGCTGCTAGTGAGGAAAAATGGAAAGGCTATCTGCTCTATCTGTGCCAGAGAAACTTAGTGACTAAACCAGCCAGGATTTCTTTTCTGGGATCCATGATATTACTGAACAACAAGACAGTTTGGATGGTTCTCGGGGGAGGGGAAGGTGAAGAAAATGGTGTCTGGAAGTTAAATAGGGGAACCAAGAAAAATAATATAAAATTTACAAGGGAGAGGAGGGGCAGGGTTGTTCATGTAATCTGTTCTTTTGTGTATGGTCAGCAGACTAACTAATAAGGTGATGAAAATGAAAATGAAATGAAGTATAGAGTGGCTAGGAGGTACAGCAGATAGAGTGCTCGGTCTGGAGTCAGGAAGACTCACCTTGCTGAGTTTAAATATGACCTCAGACACTCAGTAGTTCTATGACCATGGGCAAGTCACTTAAACCTGTTTGTCTCAGTTTCCTCATCTGTAAAATGAGCTGGCAAAAAAAAAAAAAAAGGCAAACTGTTCTGACATCCTTACCAAGAAAACCCAAAACAGGGTCACAAAGAGTCAAACACAACTGGAAAAGGATTGAAGGAATGACTACAGAGGTGAAAAGGAGTTTTGGTCAACTTACTAAGTTCTTATGGTGAGGGTATCCTCCTCTACAGCAAGGGAAGAGAGTGAAGAGATCAGAGAAATAGCTCGTGTGAAAGAAGAGTGTTTAAAATGCATAAAGCACATAGAGATGGGGAAATAGTAGGATGAGTAAAATAGCTGTAGAAGATCAACTCCCTCTTATGGGGTGTATCTCTTTCTCTAATACTATTGTTAATATGAATATATGGATCACCTGGATTTGATATAGGTGCCTTTTTTTTTTTGGTGGGGCAATGAGGGTTAAGTGACTTGCCGAGGATCACACAGCTAGTAAATGTCATATGTCTGAGGCAAGATTAGAACTCAGCTCCTCCTGAATTCAGGGTCAGTGCTTTATCCACTGAGCCACCTAGCTGTCCCCAAGGTGCCTCCTTATCCAAAAGTATTTTTTATGAAACCCTGGATTAATAGGAACAAAATGTCTTTCAATTGAACTCCAAGTTGAACCCAGATAGATATCAGATAAAAGTCCCTACCCAGTAACTTCTTTCCCTAAGGATAATAAGTCCCTATCTTATGGGGACATCTGGGTGTCCTCATTCTTGCCAAACCCTTTTTTAGATTTCTGAAATCTTATCATGATGCTTCTGTATTTCCTCCATACTTATTATAACTGAAATTGTTAAACTGCTTTTTGCTTCTGGGTTGATTTTTGTATCATACTATTCAACTGACAACACCTTGTAATCAGTGGACTGTAGTAAAATGGAATTTTGGCAGACTGATTGGGATGGGCCACAACTGGCCTGTCCTGAGTGATGTATGCTGCTGATGTCAGCAGGAGAAACCACTCTCCAATCAAGTTTGAAGGACCTCCCCTTTGGGGGAAGGAGAGTAAACGCTCGCTGAGGGGAGCACACCCTCTTTCCAGTAGTGTGAGCTGCAGGAGTGGGCAGAAAGAGTTTCTTTCTTGGCAGTTTTGTCCTGAGGTCCCTGACTACAAAGCTGTTTCCCATTGAAGCTACGAACCCCAGGTGGTGAGTTAACATACGAACCCTGCTCTTTTGAATTAGCTGAACTAGAAAAGAGTTTGGAGATTGTATAGACTTAAGTTAGAGTTAGGGGGATTATCCATATTTCCTTTTCCCTGTTCCTTTGTCTTTGATTTTATTAATTTCACCTTTGCTGTTTATTTTATTCCCATTAATAAAACCTGATTCGTTTGTGGAAAAGAGGCTGTTAGGCTCCTTTCTTTCTTTCTTTCTTTTTTTTTTTTTTTTTTGCTGAGGCAATTGGGGTTAAGTGACTTGCCCAGGATCACACAGCTAGTAAGTGTCAAGTGTCTGAGGCTGGATTTGAACTCAGATACTCCTGACTCCAGGGCCTATGCTCTATCCACTGTGCCACCTAGCTGCCCCTAAGCTCCTTTCTTATTGGCCTGAGAGAAATATATAAAAAGGCAGTTTGGAGGGTAGGGAGCTTTGGACCTAAAGGTCCCTCATTATTTCTGGGACACCAGTATTACAGCAAGCCACTCAATTAACTCTCCCTATATCAAATGTGGCCCCCACAGTTCAAAAAGCTTTATATACTCTCAGAAAGAATGGGTCTCTGAGCTCTCTTCTTAGGAGGGGAGTCTCCACATGATCATGGTTTTTTTCTTCTTGGGACAAAAAATAAATTGTTATTGTGTTTTTCCTATCCATTCTCTGATCTGGTTTCTGTGAGGTGCCTACTTCTGGTAGGAGAGGCAGAAATAGTCTTCTCTGATCTGGGTGAACAAATTGTAGGAGATATTATTGATGTCTCTGACCTATTTATTATCTTGTAGGAGGATGGGTATGAAAATTATAATTAATTTTCAACACTATCAATTTGAACCCTCTTTCCAGTGTGGTCTCCCTACTGTTAGTCACCAAGGATTAGCAACCCAATTCCAGTTAACCAATTAAAATCAATTAGCTTTTGCAAAGGGATATTTACTTTGATGATTTAACAATAACAGAAGTGCAAAATCCCACCCCCACCAACATAATGGGTGTATATTCTCCCCTATAACACCTTGGACTCAGGGAAGAGTGGGCTCAGTCTTAATACAATTTCCAAAGAGCATTGTTTTCACTAAGTCCACATCCAAATGCAGAATTATTGCCAGATGGGCCCTTGTCTCAGCAAACACTGGGCTGGACATGGAAGATCATTCCCCTTCAGGCCTGAGAGTTGGACCTGGTTTCTACAAAGCCTTACATAGATTCCATTCCTACACCTCCAAGCAGTTTGCCCTCCTTCTCTCAAAGTTCACAGGGTCATAGTTGTTTCCATTTCCTTCACCTAAAATGAAAGAACAAATACTGAGGCAACGAACCATAGCCCATATTCATTGGCCACATGTCAGCCTCAGATAGAGAGGGGATGCAAAAGACTCCATTCCTTACAGCATTGTCTTTTCTCTCACCAGAATGCCATCTTTTTTATTAGGAATAAGTCAGGCAAAGAGAAGGATGAAGTTCTGGTCTGCCAGGCTTTTTTTTTTTTTTTATGCACCCCCAGTCAAGTGATACATCTATAGTCAAAGATTCTCCTATTTACCACATGGTTAGTAGACAGGAACCAACCACAGAATGTCTTCACATGCTCCAAAATCCACATGGGAAATGTATCAGCTGAGCACTCTGCATACTCTCAAAGGAACCAGGCTCACTGACCTGTGCCCTATAACCCTCACCATGTAGTTTCACTTTCATGATAGCTCAGAATGGAAGGGGGCCAGTTCCCTGGTATATGGTCTTTTGTCTATGTGTCTTCATTCTGCTGTTAGAGTGTGAATTCCGTTAGGAATTATCTCCTTCATGACCTAGAACAGTCCCCCACACAAAGTAGTTTTTAATAAATGTCTATTTGAATTTTACTAAACATCATTTTGTTTTTCTACCTCCTCATTACAGTTACACTCTTTTTTTTATTCCTGGCTAGCACCCAGAAATGAAGAGGTGACCTCATCTAAAAAATAAATCCAAGTTTTAGGCTATAAGAAGGTGTCTAGTTTAGGCTTTGCTTAAATTAACATATTTTTCCTCATCAGAAACCATTTTTATATTGCTAATGGTTGAGTAATTTTTTTAAAAATTACCATTAAGAAATGCCAAAAGGCATTTCATCAAACTTTTAACTAGGCAGTCTTCTAATACACTGGACCTTACTTAGTCTTCTTTTATTGAATAGCTAAATTCTAGTGAATAAGCTAACTTTAGTGAATAGCTAATAAAG
Source organism: Dromiciops gliroides (assembly GCF_019393635.1). Taxonomy (NCBI): domain Eukaryota; kingdom Metazoa; phylum Chordata; class Mammalia; order Microbiotheria; family Microbiotheriidae; genus Dromiciops; species Dromiciops gliroides. The sequence continues at coordinate 342,355,103 of NC_057863.1, read as the reverse complement.
AAATTAAGTGATTAATTCCTCCTTAGAAGAGATACTGAGTTAATCACTTAATTTCCTCATCTGTTAAAAAAATGTAAAGGGATTGGTCTGTATGATCTCTAAGGACCTTTCCATCTTGAACTCCATGCTCTTATGACCATGAACTGAAATTAAAGGAACTCATTTCGAATCCTATCATTGCCAACTGGTTATCTGAGTCATCTTAGCCAAGTCACTTAAAACTTCTCTGGGTCTCAGTTTCCTTATCTATAAGAGACTTGGATTAGATGGCTTTAGAAATCTATTCTGGGGGGGGGGGCAGCTGGGTGGAGCAGTGGATAAAGTACCAGCCCTGGATTCAGGAGGACCTGAGTTCAAATCCATGTGACCCTGGGCAAGTCACTTAACCCTCATTGCCCAGCCACCCCCCCCCCAAAAAAAAAAATCTCTTCTGGCTTTAAACTATGATCCTATGAATGGAGTGGAACTGCTCACAAATTACTCAGATACTTAGTAGAAGAACTTTAAAAAAAAGAAACACAAAAAAAAACCCCACACATGCTCACCAATCCTCCTGTCTAGTGCTCCCAACACATCATGTCACACTGGCTCTAAGTTGAACTATCTTTTATTTCTAACTTTTCAGTGCTGATTTGTGATCCCCACCAGAAGGATGCCTAGCATCCCTAATCCAGACTTTCTGACAGCCTTGTCATCTAATACAATCGGAGGGCAGTTTAGCCACTCACTAATTGAGGGTGGTTTAAAATGGGAACCATGGAAATGCTTTTGTGTTTAATGTTTACATACTATCACATTTGAGATAAAGACACAAGTAAGAAGTAGCATGATATAGTGAGAAGAAAGCTGGCCTCAGAGTCCCAGAAAGAATTGGAATTAAATCCAGTCTCTGACATTTAATGGCCCTGTGACAAGTCACTGAACCTCGCAGTGTCCTCAAGCAACTCTGTGGCACTAAGTTACAGGATATTTGCCAATCTGCATTTGTAGAGAAGTTTCCCTATGCCAATGTCATGAGCATGAGGAGAGAGAGAGGAAGAAAGAAAGAGAGAGAGAGGCAGGGGGGAGGGAAAGAGAGAAAGAGGAGATTAATACCAACTAGGGCAAAGGTTTTTAATATAATCAGAGTTTAAGAAATGTTCCTTGAATTAAATTTCATCATAGGCATAGGACCTTAGATTTATAATAATAATTCAAATCTCAGCAAATATAGGACTTTTAGATTTTTTTGTTTTGGTGAGGCAATGAGGGTTAAGTGACTTGCCCAGGGTCACACAGCTAATAAGTGTCAAGTGTCTGAGGCCATATTTGAACTCAAGTCCTCCTGATTCCAGGACCGGTGTTCTATCCACTGTACTACCTAGCTGCCCCAGACTTTGAAATTTTCAACATGCTTTGTTCACAGTACCCATAGGACTTAGTTTAAAAGACAAGCTCAGAGAAGTAAAACAGGGTCATATACTTAATGAATGTTGGAACTGGTAGTCAAAATCATGTCTCTACAATGAGCTCCCTTTTCCCCATACCATGCTGCCTCCTATTTAACATGAAGGATCAACTACTTTTATTGTTGTTGTTGTTCTGTAGTTTTCAGTCATGTCCAACTCTTCATGACCCCATTTGGGGTTTTCTTGGCAAAGAAACTTGGAGAGGTTTGCCTAGTTTAAGCCTCTCATTTGACATGTAGCCCATCAGGCACCCCCTCACATGAAGAGCCCCCAGAAGAGCTATCCCAAGTACAAGATCTTTTCAATCCATATCCACTCTAAGCAAGAGCTCATAAACCCTAAGCAATGTGGTCAGCTTTTCTCTAGACAACCGGAGAACACAACTATTTCAAAACAAAGGCAAGTGATAGCAAGCTTAGGGTTTTTTAATCACAATAAAACATTCATCCCATAAACCTAGGGCATACTCTCCTACTAATGTAAACACTATCAATGGGAAGAATCACATACGAGGGAAACATATATGGAAAACATGCAGGAAGGGGTAGGTCACATCTTTGGCTCATTTCTGGGTTATAACAACTTGGTTCCCTCCTGAGCTATGCTGACTGCTGAGCTCAAGTCCACTGGGGAGAGCTGTTCTACTGGTCTCATGTCATCTCTGTTGGACTCATAGTCTCTGCTGGGTGTTGCTCCCAACTTTTATCTAGTGGGTTCATCTCCTCAGGACCACCCAAACCACCTCAGCTCCATTCTACTAGGACATAACACATAGAATCTCAACCTGCCAAATTTGGGTCCTGAAGAGATGAGCCCACAAGGTAGAAGTTGGACAATTATAGAATGAAAAAATAGATTGAATGATTCAAAAAAGAAGGGAGGAAACAATTATTTATTAAGAGTTTATTATGAGAGGCAGCTAGGTGGTACAGTGGATAGAGCACTGGCCCTGGATTCAGGAAGACCTGAGTTCAAATGTGGTCTCAGATACTTGACACTTACTAGCTGTGTGACCCTGGGCAAATCACTTAACCCTCATTGCCCTGCAAAAACAACAACAAAAAACAAAAAAAAAAACCATACAAGAGTTTATTATGAGGGACAGAGCCAATATGGAAGAGGAAAGGTTGTGACTCCCCCAAGCTCCTGACAAACCGCTCCACACACTCCAAAAATAATTCCATAAGACAACTCCAAGAGCAGCCTAACCCACAAAAGAACAGAGTGAGACTATTTTCCAGCCAAAGGCGGCTTAATTAGGTGACTGGGATCACCTGCTGTTAAGGCTAAGAGAGGAGCTCAACATGCAGTGTGGACCCAGACCAGGATAGACAGCACATCCAGGGCCCTGGAGTCTTCTGCACCAGCAGCTTCTTTTGAGGCTTGGCTCATAGATCAGTGAGGGGGTTCAGTGGTTGACTCTGGTGAAGTGGCTGCAGTCTCTGCTGGAGTTGGAGCAGAGCACTGTGGGCTGACTCAAGTGGTGGTGACCCAGTGGGGGAGGGGTACAGGCATGCCAAGCTTCCGACTATAGAGAATCAGATATCAATCAGACCTGCTTTCAAGGTCAAGATGACTAGGCAGAGAAAGCAGCAGACCACAGAAAGCTTTTCTGGGGGCAACGTAGACCAGAATACACCCTCAGAAGAAGATAATAACAAATTCAAAGCTCCAACTTCCAAAGCTGCCAAGAAAACTATGAATTAGTCTCAGTCCATGGAAGTGCTTAAAAGGGACTTTGAAGGGAAAGTAGGAGAGAGAGAAAGAAGATTTAGAGAGGTGGAGGAAAGAATGGAAAGAGAAATGAGAGCGATGCAAGAAAGTCATGAGAAAAAAGTCAACAGCTTGAAAAGCCAAATGAAAAAGGAGATACAAAAGCTCTCTGAAGAAAATCATTGCCTAAGAATTAGGATTGAACAAGTGGAAGCTCATAACTTTATGAGAAACCAAGACACAGTAAAGCAAATCCAAATGAATAAAAAATAGAGGGCAACATGAAATATCTCCTTGGAAAAAAAGCTGACATGGAAAATAGATCTAGGAGAGATAATTTGAAAATCATTGGATTACCTGAAAACTGACCAAAATAATAGTTTAGATATCATCTTCCAAGAAATTGTCTGGGAAAATTGCCCTGATATTCTAGAAGCAGAAGGTAAAATAGAAATTGAAAGAATCCACCAATCGCCTCCTGAAAGAGATCCCAAAAGGAAAACCTCCAGGAATATTGTAGCCAAATTCCAGAGATCCCAGGTCAAAAAGAAAATATTACAAGGAGCTAGAAAATGGAATTCAAATACTGTGGATCTATAGTAAGGACAACACAAGATCTAGCAGCATCTACATTAAAGGACAAGAGCACATGGAATATTATATTCCAGAGGGCAAATCAACTGGGACTAAAACCAAAAATCATCTACCCAGCAAAACTTCGTATAATCTTTCATGGGGAAAAAATGGGACTTCAATGAAAAAGAGAACTTTCAGGTGTTAGTGATGAAAAGACCTGAACTAAATAGAAAATCTGAGTTTCAAATACAAGACCCTAGAGAAGCATAAAAAGGTAAACAGGAAAAAGAAATCATGAGGGATATTAAAAGGTTAAGCTGTTTACATTCCTACATGGGAAAATAATACTTCTAACTCATAAGAACTTTCTCAGTATTAGGGCAGCTGAAAGGAATATACTCAGACAGAGGACACAGGTGTGAATTGAATATGAGGGATGATATCTGTAAAGCATTTATTTTTTTATGCTTTTTTTTTTGTGGGGCAGGCAGGGTGGGGTGGCTTATGTCTGGGGCCGGATTTGGGCTCAGGGCCTCCTGGGTCCAGGGCTGGTGCTTTGTCCACTGTGTCACCTAGCTGACCTATGATGACATCTTTAAAAAAAGTTAAGGGGTAAGAGGAATGCACTGGAAGAAAGGGAAAGGGAGAAGTGGACTGGGGAAAAATAGCTCACATAAAAGAAAGAAGAAAAAACTTATGAACTGGAGGGGAAGATGGGGAAGGAGTGAACCTTGCTCATCAGAGCTGGCTCAAATAGTGAATAACATATACACTCAAGTGGGTATAGTAATATATTTTGCCCTGAGGGAAAGTAGGAGGGGAAGGGAATAAGGGAGTGGGGGGGGAGGTAAAGGAAGGGAAGGCAGATTGGGGGAGGGGGCAATAAAAAGCAAAACACTTTCAAGGAGGGAGAGGGTGAAGGAAGATAGAAAATAGAATAAATATCAAGGGGAGGTAATAGGATGGAGACTAATACAGCTACCAATAGTAACTGTGAAAGAAATGATGAGCAAGATGACATCAGAAGGACATATGAAAAATACAAACCATCAACAGAGGAAGAGGTGATGGTATCTGAATACAGATTAAATTATAATTTTATTTGTTAGTTCCTCTTTCTAAAATTATTTTTCTCTATTTTCTTTCACAATCTGAGTAATGTGAAGATGTTTTGCATAACTGCACATGTATGACTTATTTTGAATTACTTGATTTCATAGGGAAGGTTGAGGAGGAAAGGAGGAAGAAAATTTAGAACACAAAGTTTGAAAAAATCAATGTGAAAATTTTTTTTTAATTTTTTTTACAGGTAACTTGGGGAAAATTCTAAATAAAATTAAACATGAAAAAAAAGTCTATCATGGGGGTTGCTAGGTGGCGCAGTGGATAAAGCACCAGCCCTGGATTCAGGAGGACCTGAGTTCAAATCCAGCCTTAGACACTCGACACTAGCTGTGTGACTCTGGGCAAGTCATTTGACCCTCATTGTCCCCCAAAAGAACAAAAAATAAAATGAAAAAAACCCAAAAACAAAAACCAAAAAAAGGGTCTATTATGGTGCAGTAGACAGAGCAATGGCCCTGGAGTCAGGAGGATCTGACTTCAAATCCAGCCTCAGGCACTTTACATTTTCTAGCTGTGTGTCCCTGGGCAAGTCACTCAACCTCTTTGGTTTCAAAAATTTTTTTTTAATTATGTACCACCTATTTAGTAAATATTATCTAATTTAATCTTCACAATCATTCTGAAAGGTAGGTGCTATTATGATCTGCATTTTACAATAGGTGAAACTGAGACAAGCAGAAATCAAGTGACTTGCTCAGGGTTACACAGCTAGTAAGTGTTTGAAGCTGGATTTGAACTCAGGTCTTCCTGACTCCATAGCCAAAACTCTACTATACTACCTACCTTCATTTAAGCAGCAAAAATAGAAGGTAAAGTATTAAATGCTTTATATACACACACACACACACATACACATACACCACATATACACGCACATGAACTAGAAATCAAAAGACTGACTTTTTTTTAATGTCATAAAAACATTTTCGTTGTTGTTCAGTCACTCAGTCATGTCTGACTCTTCATTACCCCATAAATCTGTTCATGTGGTATTCTTGACAAAGATACTGGAGTAGTTTGCCATTTCCTTCTCCAGTATGTCCCTGTTTTACAGACGAGGAAACTGAGAAAAATAGTTGTGACTTTCCCAGGGTCACACAGCTAGTAAGGGTCTAAGGCCAAATTTGAACTCAGATCTTTTTGACTCCACTCCCAGTGGTTTAACTACTGTGCCACCTAACTGGCCCTAAAAATTTTTTTAGGTTACTAGTAATGGAAGAAATTCTACAAAAGAACATATATAATAATGGCAGTACCATTTGCTTAAGGAATTATTGGTTAAACCCAATATAAAATATGAAGTGCTAAGACAAACAGCTTTTTTTTTTTTTCTAAGAGAATGGGAGAGTCATGGAAACAAAATGCCCGGAGCTCACATCGAGGGTCTACAGAAGGATTTTGGATGAAGTGATTATAAACACAGGAACTGAGATACTAGGAAACCACAAATACAAGGAAAAGGTTTTTGAGGATATTTGGAAAAGTGGAGGAAATGAGAGTCTAAGGAAAATCTGGAGGGGAAATGGTATGTGAAACTGATTTCTCATTTTCTGTCGTTTGGGAATATGAGCCAACATTTAAAAAGAAAAAAAAAACATATGTATATTATAGGATCAAAGGAGAGAATTATTTCTGCTTCAAATATGTCTTAAAGCAGAGCTCAGAAGCCTACTCTTTCTATCCAGGGCCATTTCCCTATAGGAAGAAATCAATCAGAGGTCCCACCAAAGTAAAAATCAAATTAATTTTGTATTTTTAAAGAGAGAAATGCTAGATTTCACCCATTCGCTTCTTAAATTAAGAAGAAGGAACATACAATTTAATATGTACAGTTACAATACTACAGGTCTATAGGTAGTGAGTGGTATTGGGGAAAGACCCCCTTAAACCAAAATCGGGAGAGACAGGGAAATGAAAAGAAAAGGGAAAGGAAGAAAAAAGATGAAAGATAGGAAAAGAGAGAGGAAATGAGAAAAACAATGTGACAGAAAAATAGAGACAGGGAGAGAGAAACAGAAAGACAAAGAAACAGAAAGACTAACAGAAAGGAGAAAGACTGAGAATCAGATGAAGGAGGAAAGTCATAGGGAAATCTACTGACAGAGACAGAAAGACACAGAGACACAAGCAGGAAGAGCCACAGTGAGGGAGAGACAGACATTTGGATAAAGAGTTTAAATGGAGAGAGAAAGCAGGAGAGAGAAGGGTCAGAAGATGAGGGATGCACTGAAGTTTTTTTGTGATGTGTTCAAAGTATATTATTGTCAGTTGGTTGTGGACAGCAGAATCAGTTATCCCCATTGTGACTTTTAGTGGTACTTGATAAGCTTAGAAGATCATAAAATTTCGATCCAATAACACACAAAGCTAAGATGTGAACCCTAAGTCTTCTTGCCCTAAACCCAGTGTTTCCATTACATCACAAATGATTTCTTCCAAGTTAGCATGTCAGAAACATGTGCTATTTCCTTTTACATATTATTTCCAAAATTAGTATAAATTGATAGTAGTGTTGAGTCCATGGCTCTGTGCTCTAAACAATAAGCCTCCTTCCCCGTAGGCATAATTAAAGGAATCAAAGGGGGAAAAAATCAATTATACTTTTAAAAATAAAAATCTATTCCTAGATTAAAATAAACACAAACATCTATTTTAATTTCTAAAGTTAAATAGATAATACACCATTTTGAACATAATTTTTAAAAAAAAATTAATTCCCTGCAGTTGGGTACCATTCTCCCTTGTCTTTAGTTGTTCCCTGATTTATCTGCCCTGGTTTTCTCTCAGCTTTAAGTATGATTAACTTATGCAGAATTTTTCTGGGCTTGTTCAGGAACTTTCTAAGGACTCTAAGATCTCTAGGCAACTTGTCCAGGAGTTTTAAACCCCTGAAGCTTTTCTTCTGCTATAGATATTCCCCTCTGCTTTGATCTGCTCTCTAGCAAGAAATTGAACTCTCAGAATACTTACTCGGTTCTGCTAATTTCATTCTTCATTATTTTGTGCAAGTCTTTCCATGTTTTTCTAAGATCACAGTAATATTGTTTTAAGGACAACTTTTTGAGTGAATAAGACATTTCAACTATTATAAATACTGAAATTAACTACAAAAGACATATGAAGGAAGACATTATCTATATCCAGAAAAAGAACTGATAAATAGAAGTATGTATGGAATGGTTTTACATATGTATAGATGATATATTATACATATATGCATATATATTTTTGTGTCTAATGGTAACCATCTCTAGGGTTCCAGGGGAAAAAGAAGAAATTTACATGATAGCTTTATTATATATTTAAAAGGAATAGCAAGTTGAATATAATAGTTTTGCGATTTCATGAGAGAGAAAGAGAAAGAGAATACTTATTTTATTTGGGTCTATTTTGCTTGAGAAGCCAAGTTGCTCAGAATAGTAGCATAATCCATACCTGTCTCCTTTATGAGACCCTTTGAAGGCCTTGAGTAGGGGAGAGTACGTTCCTTTCCCAGGAAGCCTCTTCCATTTTTGGAAAGAGAAAGGGAACAAGCTTTTATTAAGTGCCTACTATGTGCCAAGCATTGTGCTAAGTTCTTTACATATATTACAGATATAACTTCATGCCATACAAATCTGATTTTATTTTGGACAGCAAATATAGATGTATAAATAACAAATTTAATTTAAATTTAATTGCTCATCTGTACTGTAAACCTTCAAATATGAAAAGACAGTTGTCACATTCCCTGCTCCAGTATTCTCTTCCCCAGGATAAAAAGCCTCAGTTTCGCCAGCAGATGCTCATGGGACGTGGCCTCCATTTTGTTCTTGTCTGTTCTTCCTAAAAGGAGGTACCCAGCATCAAACACAATATGTAATCTAATGTGATGTGACCAGAGTAGAGTACAATGGAGCCATCACCTCCCTAGTCCTAAATGCTGTGCCTCTTTTAATGCAGGCGAAGATGGCAATATAACCTTTGGTTGTCATCTTAGGTGTTAACTCATATTTACTTTGAGGTTCACTAAAACCCCTACATCTTTTTCAGATTAATTGCTACCAGCCAAATTTGCCCTGCCTTTTTTCCAGGGGAAATATAGCTGGTACTTGTGAAGTATGCCAGTTGTACTAGTGAAGTTAATTATTTTTTAACCCAAGACTTTATATTTATCCCTTTTAAATTCCATCTTTTATCTTATTAGATGTAGGTCAATCTGCCTGCTGATCAAGATGTTCTGGAACTCTTAAATCTGGTATCCAGTGAGGCACCTGGTGGTATAGTTCAGAGATGTCAAACTCAAGGCCCACAAAACTCCTGTTTGGAGCCAGAACCAGATTTAAATGTAACTGGGAAATGTTTAACAAAATAAATAAAAATACAATAGAACATAAATGATGTTAATATGCTGCCCACAGGGATGTTTCTATTTGAGTTTTGATACAACTATTATAGTGGATAGAGCACTGAGTCTTTAGAGGTAGAAGGAGCACAGCTAGATGACTCAGTGGATAGAGCGCCAGGCTTGGAATTAGGAAGACCTGAGTTCAAATCCAGCCACAGACACTTACTTGCCATGTGACTCTGGGCAAGTCATTTAATTTCTGTCCTGCCTCAGTTTCCTCATCTGTAAAATGGGGATAATAATATCACCTACCTCCCAGGGTTGTTGTGAGGATCAAATGAGACAATAATTGTAAAGTGCTTAGCACAGCGACTGGCACTATATAAAAGTTAGCTATCATGATGATAATATATACCTCGAACTGCATTAACTAACTCATTCAACAAATGTGTCCTACCCCATCTAATTTGCAAAGGTACTATATGGGGCACCACTGGGAGTTACTTACCATTAAGTATCCTTCTCAGTAGCACTAACACCCAGCTTGCAGATTTATGATTAACCTGTTCTGGAAGGAGGTTGACCTGTTTTAAAGAGAAGATTCCCATTTTGACAGAGTCTAACTTAAAACAAAAAAATTAATAGAATTTAATACCCTTTCAAAACTATATAAGAAATTATTTTGTCATTACCATCTGAAATGCTGATGAACTGCTCAGTATTATAACCCACTTATTTCTGAAGAGTGTTTTGTTCTTTATTTAATTATTATGTTGTTGTTACAATTGCTTTCGCTTCATATTTTTCAACAATTGGATCCTAATAACAACAACAAAAAATTAGAGATGATTTGAAAAGAAGGTTCAGAATAACCAAATGAATGCCAGTTTCAAATAGCAACTTGCATGCATTGTAGAATGAGGCAGCCTTAATCTCTCCAAGGATGAGGTGGGAAGAGCAGGCAGCCTTTCAACAGCAGAGCCATCTTCAGGCCCCAGCTAGAGGGGAAGTTGGTCTACCCTTCTAAGTTTCCAAGGGCAGTAGCTAAAACCTAAATCATTCCATCCACAAAGGCAAGAACTTTCAGAATCCCATGGGAAAATAAGTCTTCACTTCAAAAATAAACTTTGAAGTTTGGAAATAAGAGCAGAAAAATTGTCTCCCAGGGCAAAAAAAAAAAAGAAAAAAAGAACTGGTTTAAATGGTGTTCACAGCTCTCTTACTGCTTTTATCAAAGTGTCAATCTGCTGTGAGTGATATAACCTGAAGAGCTCTGCAGTGGAGGTGGGAGGATGGGGATAATTATTCCTTAAAGGATCAATAAAAGGAAGGAGAAAGCAAAGGGATCTCTGTGGTCAAAGAACTAGCACCTTCGGGTATTTACTGTGCATTTGGCTCCATCTCACTAACCAGGGCCTCTCCCCTCCTTTCTTATAAATGTAAATTCTTTTTGTGATGTGATGACAATAGTTTTGTATTATTGAGAGACTCCTTATTGTAAAGTAGGGCAGTTAGGTGGCACAGTGGATAAGGCACTGGGCTGAAAACCGGGAAGACTCATCTTCCTGAGTTCAAATCTGGCCTCAGACACTTACTAGCTGTGTGACCCTGGGCAAGTCACTTAACCCTGTTTGCCTCAGTTTCTTTATCTGTAAAATGAGCTAGAGGATGAAATAACAAAAGCACTCTAGGATCTTTGCCAAAGGTTCACAGTCCCAATGACAAAAAAAGACTCAACAACAACAACATAATGTAAACCGCTCTGGACTTGGCTATTAGGAGACCTAGACTTGAATTCACATATTTACTAACTATGGGAAGACATTAGTCACTTCACTGTCAAGTGACTGTAAAATAATACAAGTGTTGCTGTTTGTCCTTCATTCTCAAAGAGGACTAGGACATCAGGAAGTGAGGATACAACTTGCAGTTAATTAAATTTAAGGTCACCAACCTCATTCTCTCCTCCAGAGCCATCTGGATCCAGTGGCAAGATACATATCAGGACAACTGGAGATGGCCCTTGATGTTTAAGGCAATTGGGGTTAAGTGACCTGCCCAGGGTCACACAGCTGTCTGAGGTGAGATTTGAACTCAGGTCCTCCCAACTTCAGGGTCATGTTCTATCCACTGCACCACCTAGCTAGCCCAATAGTAGTGTAAAATAACAATTACAATACTCTCATTCCCTACTTCACAGTATGTTTATGTTGTAAATAATCCAGAGTTAATGTAAATGTCCATTGTAATGCATAGTGGTGGGTTTTGTTGTTGTTGTTGTTGTTGTTTTGGGGGGGGGGCCGGGGAGGATGAGGGTTAAGTGACTTGCCCAGGGTCACAAAGCTAGTAAGTGTCAAGTGTCTGAGTGTCTGAGGCTGCCTAGTGTTCTTATTATTTTAAAATCCTTTTGATTTACATTACCTTGCTTGAGCTTCACAAAAGCCCTGTGAAGGAGTTAAGATAGGCATGAGCATCCTCATTTCATAGATGAGGAACCTGAGGCTGAGAGTTTATGTGACTAAGGGTTTATCCAAGTTCATACAGTAAGTAGAACAGCAGGAACTTAAGCTAATTCAAGTTTTCCACTATATCATTTGTTATTGTCCAGGCCTGAAGTCAGGAAGACCTGAGTTCAAATCCAGCCTCAGACACTTACGAATTGGGTGACCCTGGACCAGTTTCTTAACCTCTGCCTCAGTTTCCTCAACGGTAAAAAGAGGATCATAATAAAACCTACATCTTAATAAATGCACCATCTGCTGACCTCTTTGCCTTCCTTTAAATTCCAACTAAAATCCCATCTCCTTACAAGAAGCATTCTCCCACCCCTGTTATTTTGAGTGCCTTCTCAATGTTAACAATGATTTCTTACTTATCCTTTATAGAGGATGCTGTGTCCCCCTCCCCCCAAAATATTGTCGTTATTGTTTGTCCTTCATTCTGAACAGTGCATTGGATATGAGTGGGATAGAGCTGTACAAAGTCATCAGCCACATTCTGTTCTCCAGAGTCATTGAAGTTTAGTGGCAAGACAAAACAAGATGACTGGTGATGGCCCCATTCCTTAATTGATAAATGGTCAGAGGATATAAACAGCCAATTTGGGGATAAAGAAATCAAAGCTATCTATAGTCATATGAAAAAATGCCCTAAATCATTATTGATTAGAGAAATGCAAATTTAAACAAGTCTGAGGCATCAACTCCTACCTCAGACTGACTAAAGAAACTCCTTGAAGGTAAGGTCTCTTTCACCTCCTTTTGTATCCCCAATATTTAACACAGCACCTGGCAAGTAGTGGGCACTTAATAAATGTTAATGATCAATCGATATCTATTCCAGTCCTCTAGTCACCATGCCACATTGTTTCTCAAATCTATGTAAATATACATCCACACATACATACTTAAATTCACATGTGTTTCTGCAATCAAAAAGACCACAGATGCCAAACTTTATTGGTAGAGAGAATTTCCTTACCTGGAATTTTCAGATCTGTGATTTCACTACATACATGTGAAAAAAAAAGAAAGGAAAAGAAAGAAAGAAAAAAGAAAACACGGCTGTTCATTAAAGAACTTATCTGATATGTTTCTGGGTTCTTGTAACAACAAAAAAGATTTTTTTGCATACATATTTTATATATATATGTATATGTGTATATGTATATGTATATACATATATGTGAAGGTGTGTGCATGTACATATATATGGGAAGGTACTGTATATATAATATCATATTTGCACCATGTGTAGCTGCATACACACAGACATCTATATGTGGGTATATTCTACATATTTGTAGCATCCTTTTGGGAGGAAAGCCACTAAGGAGTTGGAATGGATACTGGAAAACCTTGCAAGAGGAGAAAAAAGAGAGCATCCTGAGAATGGTAGCCATCTCTAGGGTGGGGTAGGGGAGGAGAGAAAGGGGAAAAAAGGGTGGGGGAGAAATTTACATGATAACTTTATTATATATTTAAAAGGAATAATACAAAATAGATTTGCAGTTTGATTTGCAATCATCTTTTTAAAAAAATCATACTATGCTTTGGAAATGTTTGTTTTATTCCATAAGTTAAAAAATAAATTTTTTTTTAATTTGACAAATTAAAACTAAGAAAAAAAAGAACAAAAATGAAGGATATCAGAGCAGTGCCAAGAGAAGGGAGAAGTAGTTCCCTTAGAAAGAGAAGCCAGCACTGCTCTCTCAGTCAGCTGGGGATGGAGCTGATGCTGGGATAGAGCAGGCAGCCTGTGCTGCTGCAGCATGAGAGAGAAAGCAGGCTGGGCATCAGGGAAGGGAGGACACTGAGACCAAAAAAGAATCTGTGTGATTAAGGGACTGAGAGGATGGCATAGAGCTGATGCAGAAGTACCATATGGTACTTCTGAGAACAGAGATGGTGATCCCTATTCTTCTTCTCCAATTCTTTCTACCATTATATTTTTTAAGGGAGAGATGAATCTTCTGTGGTTTTTTTTTAACCTTTCTTCTTAAAGCTTTAGTTTATCATTTAGTTTAAAAAAGAAATCAGTTCCTCTTAGAAAACATGACTGTTGGGGCAGCTAGGTGATGCAGTGGATAAAGCACTGGTCCTGAATCCAGGAGGACCTGAGTTCAAATTCAGCCCCAGACACTTGACACATACTAGCTGTGTGACCCTTGGCAAGTCACTTAACCCTTATTGCCACCACCCTCCCCCCCCCCAAAAAAAAAGAAAGGGAAAGAAAGAAAAAAGAAAACATGGCTGTTCATTAAAGAACTTATCTGATATGTTACTGGGTTCTTGTAACAACAAAAAAGATTTTTTTGCATACATATTTTATAGCTCCCCCAAATAGATAAAGGACATGAATCCACACCTGTCCTAGAATAATGAATGCAGTAAAAGCAGCTCTGGTTGATGGGCAGGCTGTGTTTGGTAAGAAGGTGGCACCTCTGGCATTTTTCCCTTTCCTATTGTTCATTCCAGTGGCAGATTTAAAAGGAAATGCATCCTCCAAGAGACAGAGACAGTGGCATTGATATGAGAAAGTAATTGCTCTAAGGGAAGAAACTAGAGGAGAAAAAGCATCTGTAGAAAAGTTGGGACCACAGAGAAGGAGTAATTAGCTCTGCTCATCATACTTCTCCCTCCTAATTTTCTGTGTACCCACTGCTAGAAGCAAGCCATTGTCACTTCTAGGTATGTAGATATGTGTATATGCATGTATGGATTTGTACAAGCTATCCCAAAATTCTTAGTTTCTGTTATACATATATATAGAGAGAGAGGTATGCACACATGCATGTGTACACACACCTATGCATAGATTTATGTATGTATACAGAGATGTGTATACACTTATTAGGGTAGCTAGGTGGTACAGTGGGTAGAGTGCTATACATAAAGTCAGGAAGACTCATCTTCCTGAGTTCAAATCTGGTCTCAGACACTCAGTAACTATGTCACCTTGAGCAAGTCACTAGACCCTGTTTGCCTCAGTTTCCTCATCTGTAAAATGAGCTGGAGAAGGAAATGGCAAACCACTCCAGTATCTTTGCCAAGAAAACCCCAAATGAATAAATAGTCAGACAAGACTGAAACAACCAAACCACAGCCACGACCTCGAGAATTTGAAAGGGAAAGGTATTAGCAAATAGTAATAGCCTCCTAGAAAAGATTTTTGAGCTGTGTTTTGAAGGAAATGAGGAAAACTAAGGGCATGAGGGAAGGCTGGGACAAAGACATTGTGTTGGGAGATGAAGTGATTGCAAGTTCTGTGCAGCCGGATTGTAGAATGTGCTAAAGTGAAGAAACATGTAAGAAGGGAAAGGGGGAGTAGGGGAAGGGAAGAAGCCTTTACAAAGTATCTACAATGTGCCAGGCACTGTGCTAAATACTTTAGAAAATAGGCAGTGGGCCAGATTATGAAGAGGTTTAAATGACAAACAGGATTGTCACACGGTTTTAGTGGAGAGACTCTTTTTTCAACGTTTTAACTTTCAGCAGAAGTTTAGAAACTCGCTTTTTCCAATCTCTTCTGACAGAAAGGCAGTCCAACCCCTACCAGCAAATGTTGTAGTTTTGGCTGGTGGCTCCTGACCTTCTGATCCTATCTGTATGGAAATGGGTATTGGAGGGCCAAGACAAAGTGCTAGGCAGCCCTGAGCAGACGTGTATTGTAAATCTCTTACCTGGTGCTTCCCATGCCTCCGTTCATTTTGGCAGCAAGCAGAGCCTTGGCCAGGGAAATAGACCCATTTGGCTGAGTGTGATGGGTTCTGGCACCACAAGCTGGCTCAGCGCTGGCTTTGCATGCAAAGAGGAGGTCCCTGTGCAGTGAATAGAGACTCTTCCAGAGGCTGCTACACTGACTGGAGAGCTTGAAGAGACACGGCAGAGACTGAAAGCCGTCTCTGTGAGCATCTAAGTGATACAATGGATATAGCCCTAGACCCGGAGTCAGGAAGATGTGAGTTCAAAGCCAGCCTCAGACACTTACTTACTGTGTAATCCTGGACTTAACCTCTGTTTCTCTGTTTCCTCAACTGTAAACCGGGGATAATAATGGCTCCTACCTCCCAGAATTGTTGAGAGGATCAAATAAGATATTGTAAAATACTTAGCACATTTAAATTTTTATTATGATTACTACCTGAAACAGCCAAATATTTGATAATGAACTTCATCTTATGTTTCCTTCAAGACAAAAACTTTCTGTTGGACAGCTTGGAAGAAAGGGGTAAAGAAATAGACATGTAAGGACTAAAGCAAAGTTCAGAAACAGGAAAACAACACACACACACATATATATATATGTATGTATGTATGTATATGTGTGTATATATGTATATATGTATATACATATACACACATATATATACAACATGCATACATACAACACATACATATATAAACATGCATATATGTGTGTGTGTATATCATTGTTATTATTGTTGTTGTTGAGTCGTTTCAGTCATGTCCAACTCTCTTCTTGGCAGGGATACTAGAGTGATTTTGCTATTTCCTTCTCTAGCTCATTGGATAGATGAAAAAACTGAGGCAAATAGGGTTATGTGACTTGCCCGGGGTCACACAGCTAGTAAGTATATGGAGCAGATTTGAACGCATGAAGATGAGTCTTTCTGACTCCAACAATATTATTATATATACAATATGGTATAATGTTAATAATACGATATAATGAATATAAATTTACTGTAATATATGCTTATATATAACATATACTATAATAAGCAAAATCACTATATATATAATAAACAATATACAACAACATTGAAACTGAATGTTACTGCAAAATTGTATTGGCCAAACTCAGCCTCACAGAAAAGATTTGAGAAATACCCCCAACCCCTGCCTGCTTATTTGCAGAGTTGGGGAATCTGGGAGTAGAACACTTTTCTCTCTATATATATTATATATAGGTTGGTTTTGCTAATCTGGAGTTTTATTTTCTTTTAAATTCTATATAATAAGGGATAATTCTCTGGGAGGAGGGGCAGCCAGATGTGTGGATAGAGCTCCAGGTCTGGAGTCAAGAAGCTCATCTTGCTGAGTTCAAATCTGGCCTCAGACACTTACTAGTTGTATGACCCCAGACAAGTTGCTTAATCCTATTTACCCTTAGTTTCCTCATCTGTAAGAAGGAAATGACAAAACAGTTCAGTATCTTTGCCAGGTAAAACCCTAATCAGGGTCAGGAAGGGTTGGACACAACTGAAAAATAATTGAACAATAACAATAACTCTGGGAGGAAGAGAAAAGAGGGATATAATGGGAAATACAAGTGATGTGAAAACAAAAAACTTGATGGTTTCTAAGGTCCCTTCTGGCTTTAAATCCACCATCCAATGATCTGTGATTCTGTGATTGCTTAGAAGTTTCCTCGACTGACCTCCCCTGTCCTCTCTAAAATATGTGTGAGGCAGCACTCAGGGTCCTCCTTGCTTAAGAGTTTCTTCTTATGGTCTCTGTGCAAGAGGTTCCTTACAAGGTACTGCTATAATACACCCATAGAAGATATTTAAAAGAATGATGCTAGGCAGGAAAGGAATAAGCCCCCGAAGAATGATTTCCTGTTTTAGCCCCATTTAGGGTGTTCCCTTTGCTTAATCACATTTGGGATAGACCCTAGTACTTCTGGAGTGCTTACCTCTTCTAGCTCTCTGCAGTTGCCATCAGGACTTAGTTGACCTCTGGGATCTCAACTTCTACCCAGATTCTCCGGGTCTTGTTGTGGAAATCTTTTTGCTTATCCTTAGTTCCCTTAGAACAAGAATTATGGCTTTCAAAGAGGACAACTAAGAGAAGGATGAGAAAATAAAACAAATTTAGAGCTTAGATTTACTCATTTATAGGACATGGAAATCTAACCATGAAATGTTTCTAATCTGTCCACTAATCAATCAAGGAATGAGCTTTTTAATTTTTTGGCAGGGCAATGACGGTTAAGTGACTTGCTAGTAAGTGTCAAGTGTCTGAGGTCGTATTTGAACTCAGGTCCTCCTGAATCCAGGACTGGTGCTTTATCCACTGTGCTACCTAGCTGCCCCATAGCGTTTGTTTTTTATTAATATTTTACTTTTACCAATTGCATACTAAACAATTTTTAATATTTTAAAAAATTTTGAGTTCCAAATTCTTTCCTTCTCTCTCTGCCTTCCTGAGACAAAAAGCAATCTTACATGTTATACATGGACAATAACATAAAATATAGTTCCATATTAGTTATGTTGTGAAAGAAAATAAACAAGAAAAAGCAAGAAAAAAAACAAAGTGAAAATAGTATGTTTTGATGTGCATTCAGACTCCATCAGTTCTTTCTTTGGAGTTGGATAGCATTTTTTGAATGAGCATTTATTATTAAGTACTTAATGTGTGCAATATGCTGGGGATTGTTCTGAAAAAGCTCATATTCTAATAGAGGGAGACACTTATAGAAAGTTACAACTGCAAATAAGATGGAAAGGTCCCATGGGCCTAACTGCACAGTTACAAAGCAGATGGTTACATCTCTTCTTTGATGTTATTTCTACTTCTAAAAATTATATCCATTTATGATTTGGGGCCATTTGGCAGTACAAAGGATCTTGTTGACAAGAACATTCCTTTTGTCAATTTCTTGAGCTATCTAGGTCCATTCTCATCTGAGCAGACTCTGGACCTATCCTAAACTTTGCTACCCTGCTGACTTTGGGAGAAGACCCTATATGTAATTGAATGAATTGGATGTTCTTCTGCTCAATCCTATTAATTAAACAGATGCATGTGGACAGGTTTATTATTTTTTTTTTTTGCGGGGCAATGGGGGTTAAGTGACTTGCCCAGGGTCACACAGCTAGTAAGTGTCAAGTGTCTGAGGTCGGATTTGAACTCAGGTACTCCTGAATCCAGGGCCGGTGCTTTATCCACTTCGCCACCTAGCTGCCCCCAGGACAGGTTTATTATTGACCCATATGGCAAACAAGAAATCTGGGGACATGTATTCCAAGAAAGAACTACCTGGGTTCTAGAAATACAAGAAAAGTCAATAGACTCCTTCTTTTGCTGAACTTATCTTTCAATAAGTGCTAAATGTTTCCATCTCCCACTTTGGACACCAAGGCTAATGCATTTTCAGGCCTTTCCAATATGTGTTGTTTCCAATAGGCCTCCTGAACATGGGGGAGGGGGGAAGGCTGTGAAGTCTGAAAGGAAATGGAATTTCCCCTTCAATATTCTTCTTGGAGGACATTGTCTTGATTGGGATCACAGCACAGTGCACATGCTGCATTCAAGATCATGGGTCTGGGAAAAGCATGCTCCAGTTGTTCATTCTGTTTGTAGCATTTGGTATGTGCCCCCATCCACCTGGAGCACAGATTGTCACAGCAATCAGCCTGGTTAACGTTGATCATGGTGAGGCTATCCATCCTAGGCTGTCTAAGTGATTTCTTTCTTCTCTGAACTGACAAAGTATTTTGTGCTTTTCCCATTACACTCTCACATTTGGCCTTGTATTAAAGTTTTTGTGTTTTGTCTTGACGACACCATCAAACTATAAGCTTCATGAGGCAGGGACAGTCCCATTTTTCTATATAGCCCTTAAAATGTCTTGCACTTAGTGGTTAGTCAATAAATATTTGTTGAGTGGCAGCCAAGTGGATAGAGTACTGGCCCTGGAGTCAATAGGACCTGAGTTCAAATCCAGTTTCAGACACTATCTGTGTCACCCTGGGCAAGTCACTTAACCCCAACTGGAAGGAAGGAAGGAAGAAAGGAAGGAAGGAAGGAGTATTTGTTGAATGAATTAGTTGTGTGAATTCTGGACAGTCATGGCTAACAGCTTCACCAAACATTATAAAATGTCATATCGTCACCATTATAAAGTGGCATTTCTCTTCAACTGGCTCAGTTCAGAATCTCAAAGAGCAGACACAAACATACACTTTTCTCACCTAGCTATCGCCCTCTGAGATTATCTTCTCTCTGCTTTGTACACATCTTGTACATAATTATTTTCATATTTTATCTACCACCAGAATGTAAGTTAATTGAGGGCAAGAACTGTTTTGGGGGTTTGTATCCTCGGCACTTAACATAGTGCTTGGCACAAAGTAAGTACTTAATAAATTATTGTTGATTGTTTGATATGAGGTTTATTCATAACATAGAAATCACTGGTAGAACACTTACAAGAGAAAAAGAGTGGAAGGAAGGAAGGAAGGAAGGAAGGAAGGAAGGAAGGAAGGAAGGAAGGAAGGAAGGAAGGAAGGAAGGAAGGGAGGGAGGGAGGGAGGGAGGGAGGGAAGGAGGGAAGGAAGGAAGGAGAGAGCGAGAAAACACAAGATTTGTGTGCTTCATTTCCACAAGATAGAAATACTGCTTACAACCATGACCCAGGAGACATCTCTGCCCAGAATTGTAGAATGATTTGGGGAAGTCCCAAATGATTGTCTAACATTTTTTATACTCAGAAGTAAAAAAGGGAGCTGGGACCTTTTGCACATGCATAAATGTAGGGTAAACAGATACCCAATCAAGTCAAATACACAAGCATTTGTTAAGTTCCTCTTGTGTTCCAGGCTCTATGCTAAGCAATAGGGATACAAAGAAAAAGCAAAACATCTTTTACTATACCATTCATGAATAGAAAAGATAAGGATAAACATAGGGACTAGTAGAATTAATTCATTGTCAAAGAGTACACTTTTGGATTCTCAGCCATTCTAGCTACTCCAAGATCAGACATTCTACTTTAGGACAGGAAGAAAGGAAAGGAAGAAAAATAAGCAGTCATTAAGCACTTTTTATATATTAAGAAATGTGCTGGGGCAGCTAGGTGGCACAGTAATTAGAGCACTGGCCCTGGAATTAGGAGGACCTGAGTTCAAATTCGACCTCAGACACTTAACACCTACTAGCTGTGTGACCCTGGGCAAGTCACTTAACCCCAATTACCTCACCAAAAAGAAAGAAAGGAAGGAAGGAAGGAAGGAAGGAAGGAAGGAAGGAAGGAAGGAAGGAAGGAAGGAAGGAAGGAAGGAAGGAAGGAAGAAAGGAAGAAAGAAGAGAAAGAAAGAAAGGTGCTAAGTGCTTTATAATTATCTCATTTGATCCTAACACAACCCTGGAAAGTAAATGCTATTATTATCCCCATTTTATAGTTGAGAAAACTGAGGCAAACAGAAATTAAGTGACACTTGCCCAGAGTCGCATAACTAGTATATATTTGAGATTGGATTTCAATTCCATTTTTCCTGACTCTAGGCCTAGAACTCTGTCCACTCCAATGCCTAACTGTTAGAAAGTTCTTCCTTCTATCAAACTGTATAGTAGTAGCCAGTGTAGGAATGTGACCTATAATGCCCACAGAGAATGAACTACCTCAAGTAAATGTGAACATCAAAAGAAGCTCTATCTCATGGGAAAACTTGCACATGACCCTGGGGGCCATTCCTGGCACTATATTATGCCTTCTTTCTTCTGCTTCTATATAATATCTGACCTAGCCTGGGATTGGTATAGGGATCGATTACACCTTTCTGTTCTCCTGCTACCAAGGACTGGGTCTCATGACTAAACTCCCCTAAACAAACTAATTAACCTAGTAAAGCCTAATAAGTCCATATATAATTACAACCAAGCTGACATGGGTCCATCTTTCTCTGGTACCTCAATATTGTTTCAGAGGGTCTGCATCCCTAAAATTGGCATATCAGAGCAGAACAGATCAGTCCTATAAGGCCATAAGGCATAGTCAACAGGATCATCTCCTCCACCACCCCAAACTACAAATCGTGTGTCCTTAGACAAACTAGGCTATCTCTTTACAATTTTTAGTTTTCTTCCCTCCCCCCCCTCCCCCGTGGTCCTGATTATTATACCTCTGTTAATGTAGTCTAAGATTTCATTAGCTTTCTCAAATACAATATCACACTGTAGAGTCATATTGAGAGTATCTTCAAATGAACTACTGTCTAACCATGCCCCAAATCTTTTATTCTTGATGATGATTTTTTGAGCTGAATTATAAGACTTTGCATTTAACCCTACTTACATTCGTCCAACATTTGTCCTGTCAAAAAAAAAATTTTTTTTCTTTTAGATCCTGGCTCTAATATCCAACACTTTATCTCTGCTCTCTGCAGCCCCCAAGGGCCAGAGTATGAATATTTATTCCTTTTTATTTTGTCATGAAGCCAGTGAATAAACACTTTCAGTTCAAAGATCTTCTGTTATGTTAAACCTTTTGACAATTTCTGAACCTTCTCCAAAAACCAAATGAATAAAAGACAGAAGTGTTATACTTCTTTTTTGTGTCATTTCCATTATCAGCTATCGGATAAACAATGAAGTCCAATGACTCAAACCACTGATTAAAAAAAAAAAACCATTAAAAAGAATAGGCTGGAATACCTAGAAGACTCCTTTAAAAGTGACATAAAATTATTAATGATTAACCTTTTTGTCTAGTCATTCAACTAGATCTGACAGCACATAAGTATATTGTCTAGCATACATCCTTTCAGGTCATATACTACTACTCCTACTACTATTACCACCACCACTACCACCACTACAACTGATAATAATAATAATAAAAACAACTTACATTTATATAGTGCTTACTATGGGCCGAGCACCATGCTAAGTATTTTATAATTATCTCATTTGATCCTCACAACAACCCTGGAAAGTAGGTGCTATTATTGTCCCTATTTTACAGATGGGGAAACTGAGGCAAACAGGCTAATTGACTTACCTATGTTTACAAAGCTAGTAAGCCCTAAGGCCATATTTGAACTTGGATCTTTCTGACTCCAGTATACAAGAATAGCATGGTAGAATTTATCAGAATTTTCATAAATGATATTAACTACATTCCCCTGATTTACCAGTCTAGCAACCCTGTCGAAAAGGGAAAGAGATTAGTCTGCCATGATAGATTTTTGATGAAGTCATGGTGGTTCTTTATGATCACTGTCCTTTTCTAAATGTTCAATAACCCATCTCTTTTTAAGAATTTCACTAGAAATAAAGATTAAAGAAAACAGAGCTATAATGTACAGACCCCACTCTCTTTCCTTTCTTGAAAATTGGGACATTTGATTTTCTCCAATCCTATGCCTCCCCTCCATGCTTTTTCAAAGATCACTGACAGGGACTCAGCAGTCTCCTCTGGAAGGTCTTTCAGCCTTCCTGGGAAGTATTTTCTATGGACCTGATGACTTGAACTTACCAAAAAAAACTAAATCCTTCTTTGGTATCTCCCTATTTATCTTGAGTTTCAATTCCCCATTAGCAATTGTTGTTTTATTCCTTACAGTTAAAAGGACATTTTCCTTGGCAGAGAAAAGCAAAATAAGTTGTCATCCTTTCTTCCTTCTGTGTTCTGTTATCATTGTCCCACAGTCATCTTATCCTTTCTTTAATGTTCCTCTCCTCACCATCATAGATATAACCTCCATTTTGGGAGTCCTTGGCATTCCTCACCAGCCACAGACAGCCCTCCAAATACTTCAAATGTGAAAATAATGTTTCTGACCCCTGATGTGTATTTTTCACCTTATACCTAAAAGCATCCAGGAAAGTCTACCAGAAACCAGACAGCTGGCCTGACCTAAGTCATCTGGCACATTTAATGAAAACCAGACCTCAAGTGAGCTGAACTTAAATTGCCACTTCTCTCAGCCCCGTTTTTGTTTGATTTTCATAAAATTTTCTGTCTGTTGGGGAATCACGAGTGATGGATGTAGGCAGACATTTATATTCTTTTAACTTCACTCAGAGGTGAGGACCTTTTTCTTTTAAGGGTTGCTGACCCAGAAGGGTAAGATAAAATATCCATCAGGGAACAGACAAAACTTAAAAGTAATTAATTTAGTTTCTATAAAAGAGAAATATAAAATATTCCATCCCTAGCTTTTAAAATGAAGATCAGGGTCTATTATTAAACAAATGCACTGAAGAATATGATTTGTGTGTATATATACATATATATGTGTATGTATATTTACATATATACAAACATACATATATATTATAGTTCTACATTATGGTTAGTTAACTGAAGGAGACAGACCAGCAGACAGAAAGACAGACAAAAAGAGAGGAGGGAGAAAAACACAGAAAAGGGCAGAGGCATAAGTATATGGAAAGACACAAAGGGAGAGAGGGAGATAGACATAGAAACCCTGAAAGAGGGGGAGCAGAGGGGGAAGCTAGGTGGTGCAGTGGATAAAAGCACTGGCCCTGCATTCAGGAGGACCTGAGTTCAAATCCAGCCTCAGACACTTGACACTAGCTGTGCGGTTGGTTTTTTGGGTTTTTTTTTTTTTTGAAGAGTTTAACTGAAAGGGAAGAGGGATATAGGATGATAGAATGAAGGAACAGCAAGAAAACCCCAAATGAAAGGGTTGGTTTTTAATTTTTGTTTCTTTTAAAGATAAAAGAAATCTGAACATGTTTCAGGTGGTAAGAAAGGAATAAGTAGGTTAAGAGATGGAGGAAGGGGGAAAGAAAAAGCTACAAAGAGACAAATAAACAGATGACATGCAAACCAAGATACAGGGTTTCAATGAAGAGAAATTTGTTAGCCATAAATTGAATCGCTGCAACCTCCCCAGTAAGCAGCAATAACTGTTCCCAGGTCTGAGTTCAGATATTTATTTTATTTCCTTCCCGTGAATTAAGGTTTGGGCTCTGATCCTGGGTGGATCAGGCTGATTCTTTTCTAATGCTATTGGCTCCAACCCCTAGTTCTAGCCACGCAGCCATTAACAGAAGAGGTTCCATAACACAAAAATGTGCAGAATATCTATGCATTCTCCAAATTTCTCCAAACCATTTTCACGACATGTCATCTTGATTTTCTGGAAGCAGTTGCCTTGCTTCTTCACCAGTCAGGCACTCTGCACATACTTGTTAGGACTGCATTCATTGGTCATTCCCTACATCACATTTGTCATGCCTTTCTGCTGGCTCAAGTTAAGAGAAGACCAGTACCTCATTACATTACCTTTTTAGCTTCTACTTGCATACTGCTGAATGCCTCTGGAAGAAATTACACAATGGCTCCAACTGAGTCCACTATGAACTTGTTTTCTCCAATCTCACTGAAGCTCCACAGTTCTATTCCCCTCATTGACTCTCTATTACATTCTCTGCAGTCTATTCCAAACATTCTTTTCTCTCCTAAAAACTTCTACACCACCCCCTGCACCCTCTCTCAGCAGAAGTCCTTGCCTCATACTTTATCCTAAAAATTAAAGCCACTGGTCATGAGCCCCCTTTTTTCTCCAGTTCTACACTTCAAATCCCATCAATATACCCCATCTTCTCCCTGTTTGTTCCAATCTCTGAGGAAGAAATAACTTTTCTCCTGGCCAATGCCATTTCCTTGGTTTGTGTCCTTGATTTCAACACTTCTTGTCTCCTTGGGAAGCTTGGCCCTTTGATCTCCTTCTCCTTCTCCTTCTCCTTCTCCTTCTCCTTCTCCTTCTCCTTCTCCTTCTCCTTCTCCTTCTCCTTCTCCTTCTCCTTCTCCTTCTCCTTCTCCTTCTCCTTCTCCTTCTCCTTCTCCTCCTTCTCCTCCTCCTCCTCCTCCTCCTCCTCCTCCTCCTCCTCCTACTCCTCCTACTCTTCCTCTTCCTCCTGCATCTCCTCTATCCTCTCCTTCTCCTCTTCCTCCCGCCCCTTCAATGTATCTTAAACAACCTTTCATTTGACCTTATCATCCCTATCATTCTATATCCCTCCTCTCATAGGTGATGACCCTTGAGTCTGGGACCCTTGATGTTTGTGGAAGGCTAAGGCTTGGGGGAGTTATGAAGCTTCCCTCCTCAGGAAGAGCAGCTCAACCCCAGGCCACCACTCACATATTGATTGGATTTTCACCCCTGTGAGGTAGAAAAGCATCTAGGCCTGGGTCTAGGAAACTGAGTGGCCCAGTGGTAAGGGACTGGCCAAGGTGGCCAGAAACTAAGAATCAGGCCCAAACCTGGGCAGACTCCAAGACAATAGGTTGGGAAGGTACAGAGTATAGAGAAAGGAGTCAAGGGAATCTTTCCATCATTCTGGCTCTCCCCAGCATTGCTCACAGAACCAGCCCTTACTATCAGACTCTGTCTTCCTGCCAAGGTGGCTGGCATTGACCCCATGGAACTTTGGCCTCAATAGATCACTCCTAGTTATTGGAGAAGCTGCCTCAGAAATGTTAGCTCATTTCATCACAAAAATCCTAAAAGATAAGTATTATAATCAATCAATAATCAATGCTGCAGAGAGTTATAGCACTGCTATAATAGATAGGGAGCTGACCTGGAAATCAAGAGGACTTGAGTATGACATTAGGACAATCCCTTCACTACTCTTTAAGACTATTAACTGCAGGGGCAGCTAGGTGGTGCAGTGGATAGAGCACCGGCCCTGGATTCAGGAGGACCTGAGTTCAAATCCGGCCTCAGACACTTGACATTTACTAGCTGTGTGACCCTGGGCATATCACTTAACCCCAATTGCCTCACCAAAAAAAAATAGACTATTAATTGCAGAGAAGGTGCTGGCCTGCCTTGTAGAGGGAGTTTACTCTTTCTGCAGTTCCCGGCACCACTGAAATCACAAGGCAAGGCATCATCAT
This sequence comes from Dromiciops gliroides, assembly GCF_019393635.1. Lineage (NCBI taxonomy): Eukaryota > Metazoa > Chordata > Mammalia > Microbiotheria > Microbiotheriidae > Dromiciops > Dromiciops gliroides. The sequence goes on along the minus strand of NC_057863.1, from coordinate 342,328,787 downwards.
TGTTGTCCATTGTCATTATCATTGTCATAATCATCACCACCATCAATTTAAATATCAGTATACCCATTTTGCAGATGAGAAAATTGAGGCTATGTACCTAAAGTTATACAGCTAATGTCAAAAGGAAGTCTTTTGACTCTGGATGCTATGCTTTTTTCTGCTATACATAAGTGCCTATACTATTTGAAGTCTAGATGTTATACTTTGTTATCAGTCACTGCCTTTTTTTTCCTGTTCAACTTTTTTTTTATAATAAGCATTTTTACTTAAAGTTTTGAGTTCCAAATTATATCCCTCCTTCCTTCCCTCCCTTCCCCCTTCCCTGAGTCAGTAAACAATCAGATATAGGTTATACATGGGCAATAATGTAAAACATTTCCATATTAGTCATTTTGGACCAGAAAACTCAAATAAAAGAAAAAAATGAAAGAAATAAAGTGAAAAATAGCATGCTTCAGCATGTGTTCAATCAATATCAGTTCTTTCTTTGGAGGTGGATAGTATGCTTCATCATTAGCCTTGGATCATTGTATTGCTGAGAATAGTTAAGTCCTTCATAGTTCTTCATCAAACAATACTGCTGTCACTATACACAAAGTTCTGGTTCTGCTCACTTCACTATACATCAGTTCGTACAAGTCTTTCCAGACTTTTCTGGAATCATCCTGCTTGTCATTTCTTATAGCACAATAATATTCTGTTACAATCATATACCACAGCCAGTTCAGCCATTCCCCAATTGAGGGCATTCCTTTGATTTCCAATTCTTAGCCACCACAAAAAGAGTTGCTATAAATATTTTTGTACAAATAGGTCTTTTTCTATTTTGGGGGATGTCTTTGGGATAGAAACTTAGCAGTGGTATTGCTGGATCAAAGGATTTGCACAGTTTAATAGCCTTTAGGCATAGTTCCAAAGCATTCTCCAGAATGGTTGGATTAGTTCACAATTCCACCAACAGTGGTTAATTGTCCCAGTTTTCCCACATCCCCTCCAACATCAAACATTTTCTTTTTTTGTTATATTTGCCACTGTAATAGGTGTGAGGTAGTCCCTGCCTTCTAAAATTCTCATTAGTCACATCCCCCAGCATCCCCTTTTAGAAATATAGTATATGTATATATAAAACAAAATCTCAGGAACCATAGTACTTTTGTGCTTACTATTTATGTTTTCATAGCAGTTAGGGAAGCAGTTAGTAGGGTGGTTTGGTGGAGAAAACACTGGGCCTGGAGTCAGGAAGATCTGAGTTCAAATTTAATTTCAAGTACTTACTAGCTGTGTAACCCTAGACAAGTCACTTGAGCTCTGTCTGCTTCAACTTCCCATCTGTAAAATTAAGATAATAATAATAGCACCTACCTCCCAGGGTAAATGAGATCATACTTGTAAAGTACTTTAGAATCCTTAAAGTGCTATATATATGCTGGCTCTTTCCTTCTGAGTTGGAGAATGCTATAGGATATACCAGGATCATTGGAAGACTATCATTGTATTCTACTTCTAGATCTGTAACTGGCTTATTGTGTGACCAAGTCACTTCACCTCATTGGCGCTTAGTATCCTTGCTTGTAAAACTGGGCTAATAATACTTGTTCTGCCTAACCTGCTGAGTTTCCCTCACAATGGGCCCTTCCTCTGATGTTCTGTGCTGTCTTGAGGTGTAAGGGTAGCAGTTCATTGATTACCCTACCATATTTTAAAGCTATTATCTCTATAAGGTAAAGGTGCTTTTTATATAATCAATCAGATCAAGGTCTGGGCACCGGATAATCAATCAAAGACATTTCAAATCGGTGGAACAAGAAGTCTATTGCAAATGAATGAAACTTGTTCACACCCTGTATCAGAATTGGGGGAGGGAGATCCAAGGGTCTAGCAGTAGAGTATAAGGGGTAGGGACATTAAGAGTTGAGCAAGAAAGAATATGCAGGGGTTTTTCTTTGGGGGGGTGGAATCAGTAAAAGGGAAAAGAGAAATTGGGCTTGAACTGTAGCAGAAAAGGGAGAAATTGAGAAAGGCCATTGACTCTATGGGCATCTATAATCAGAAGAACCTGAAGTATACCCATCTCCTCCAAGAGTCAGGGGAATTCCAAAAAAAAGGTCTGTTCTTTCTCCAACTTCCCCTCCCAGTGCCTGTATCTTAACAGACATTGTTACTCAACTGCTTCTTTACACAAATATTTCCAATAAACTGAATTTTGATTTGACCATAAAGAGGCCAAAAGTCAGGTAGAGATAGATATAAATATAAAGTAAGGCAAAAAGCCAAACCTCTGATTAAAAATTAAGAATTTTCCTAAGTGGGGGCTCAGAGCAATTGTGACTCTATTCCTAATTTTTCATTTAATATAAACTCCCTAAAGTAGCAAACAAGGAAACCTGAATCTAAGGGGCCATTTTATTGCCCTAGGTTTAAAATGACCTATTATTGTGAAAGGATGCTACACAATGATTCTGCTGAGTAACATGGTCACTCCTCTCCAGCATCTCCTTCCTCAGGGCTGAAGCCTGCTTTCTGCAGTCCCTTAACACTCATGAGTTCTTTCCTGAGCTGGGAAACAGCTTTCGGCTTTTATTTCCCAATTGCCAATTTTGTTTAGAAGTAGAGATCTGTTTTTTCATGGAATGTGGATAATCTTCCACAACTGTTAATGAAGAAGCTAGACCTCAGAATCTCAGATATCCAATTTGCCAGCTATGCCTGATTTTCAAAGCCTGTCGTTTCACCTTAACCTATGTTGAGCAATTGTGGTCGACTCGTTCTGTGATGCTTGAAAGTGATATTGAAACTAGAAATTCATTGTTTTGAGCTATTTTTAATGTAGTTTTCTTTAGGTGAGCCCTAATGGAGAGAACACACAGAGAATACCAAAAGAAACCAAAATACAACCACACCAGCCCCCAAAGTGGTCCCCCCTTAAATCAAGAATAAAATGGCTTAATATTATTCGTAGCTCTCTAATTACATTATTAAACTTTCAAAGGTTTTACTCTGTATGGCACTGCCATAAAATATGTATTTGTACATATTTTGTCTATGGTGAATAGCTTACCTTAGTTAAGTGGTTAAGTGACTTGCCCAGGGTCACACAGCTAGTAAATGTCTGAGGCTGGATTTGAACTCAGGTTTTCAGGACTCCAAGTCCCTTTTTCTATACATTGTACCACCTAGCTACCTAGGGTCCCTCTGAGATCCCTTCTGGTGCCAATTTGTTGTTCTGCAAATCTAAGGTGGAGGCAGCTATGTAGCACAGTGGATAAAGCATGGCCCTGGGTTCAGGAAGACCTGAGTTCAAATCCCACCTCAGACACTTGACATTTACTAGCTGTGTGACACTGGGCAAGTCCCTTAAACCTCATTGCCATGCAGAACAACAAAACAAAAAAAAAGTGTACTTTTGGGGCAACTAGATGGCGCAGTAGTAAAGCACTGGCCCTGGATTCAGGAGGACCTGAGTTCAAATTTGGCCTCAGACACTTGACACTTACTAGCTGTGTGACCCTGGGCAAGTCACTTAACCCTCATTACCCTGCCAAAAAAAAAAAAAAAGTAAGGTGGAATGACATAGTGCTAGAAGTTCCCCATCTTTCTTCTAAATAATAATAATAATAATAATAGCTAAAAATTATACAGTGATTTAAGTTTTACAATGTATTTTACATACATTATCTTATTGGATCCCCACAACAAGCCTGTGAGTTAAGTGCCATTATCATCCCCATTTTAAAGAAACTGAGTGGAGGCAGCTAGGTGGTACAGTGGATAAAACACTGGCCCTGGATTCAGCAAGATCTGAATTCAAATCTGGCCTCAGACACTTGACACTTACTAGCTGTGTGACCCTGGGCAAGTCACTTAACCCCTCATTGCCCTGCCCCCCAAAAAAAAAAAGAAAAGAAAAGAAAAAGAAACTGAGAATAAGTAACTTTCTCAAAATCCATAATTGTCTGAGTTCAGATTTTAACTCAGGTCTTCACGACTCCATGAAGTACTCTTTCTATTTCCCCATCTTGCCATAGTAGATGGTAAGAATGATGGGGTTTCAAGAAATATGAATGGGACCAAGGCAACTGTTCAGGCATGTGAAGATTTGAGTAGTCTGAGAGGCATCTGAAAACAACTTGTATGAATGAATGTGCGTGGGTGACTCCTGGCATTCGTGGGAGGAAAGAGTAAGAAAGATGCTTCACTATCTATCATTTTCTCATTTCTTTCCCAGTTTGGGAATCTGCCTTTTTCTCCCAACAACTGACATTAAGTGCAGCCTCAGTGAAAAGTCAGCACCTAGTAACAGCAATATTGTTTGTTTGTTTGTTTGTTTTTTAGTGAGGCAATTGGGGTTAAGTGACTTGCCCAGGGTCACACAGCTAGTAAGTGTTAAGTGTCTGAGGCTGGATTTGAACTCAGGTCCTCCTGAATCCAGGGCCAGTGCTCTATCCACTGCGCCACCTAGCTGCCCCTAGCAATATTGTTTTAAGAACAACTTTGAGTGACTAAGTCATTTTGACTATTATAAATACCCAATTAACTATAAAGGACATATGAAAAGAGATGTTATCTACATCCAGAGAAATAATTGATAATAGAAATATGTATAGAATGGTTACTCTCTCTCTCTCTCTCTCTGTCTGTATATCTATATAGATATAGATATAGATATAAAATACACAATACATTATATTATACTATATATATTCTATTACTATATATACAATATTTGCACACACGTGTGTATATAAAATATACACATACTACATATTTATGTGGTGTACTATATATATACAATATATACCCATGTGTACTATATATATAATAAATATATTACATATATACTATATATATACTACATATATACATATACACATATTTGTGCCTAATAGTAGCAATCTCTAGGGCAGGGGAAGGGGAGAAAAAAGAAAAAAGAAGAAGAAATTTACATAATAACTTTATTACATATTTAAAAGGAATAGCAAGTTGTACATAATAGATATGCAGTTTCATTTACAATCAACTTTTCCATTATACGGTGTTGTGGAAATGTCTATTTTATTCCATAAAATAAAAATACAATAAATTGTTTAAAGTTAGCACATGCTGCTAAAAAAGAAAGCTAGATGCCCCAGGTGGTGACAGAGTAGCTCTCTCTTTCTCCCTACTGGCTTTCCAGGGATCACTAGGCCTACCAGTGAGCCCAGCATTCCTTCAGGAGGTATCTCGGCACTCTGGTTTCTTGGCCTGTCATGTCTATGAGCATCACATGGCTTCCTGAAGGATCAGAACCCATATTGCTCTGAAAAAGAAATGTGTTTATTGCAGTAATAGTCCCTGCACTAGCTTTGTCAGCCTATCTCCAGAGAATTCACAAGCTTTAGAGCTGGAAGAGAACCTAGAGATGATCTCATCCAGCTACAACATTTTGAAAGTGAGAAAACTGGGGCTCAGAGAAATGAAATTACCTGAGAAAAACCACATAGGTGGTTAAAAGAAGAGTTGAAATTTGAATCTATTTTTTTCTTTTTCTTTTTTTTAATAAAAGCAATTTATTATTTTCCAGTTACATGTAGAGATAGTTTGCAACATTTGTTTATATAAGATTTCTAATTTCAAATTTTTCTCCCTCCCTCTCCCCTTCTCCTAGAGAGCAGGTAATCTGATATAGGTTATATATATATATATATATATATATACATATATATATATACACACATATATATACATATATACACACACATACATACACACATATGTATGTATATGTATATATGTATATAATAACATTAAATATATTTCTGCATTAGTCATGTTATAAGAGAAGAACCAGAGCAATAAGGAAAAACCTCAAAATAGAAAAACAATAGCACCAAATACAAAAGAAATAGTATGGTTCAATCAGCATCTATATTCTACCGTTCTTTTTTTTTTCTGGATTTTGAGAGCCTTTTCCATCATGAGTCCCTTGGAACTTTCTTGTACTGTTGTGTTGGTGAGAAGAATCTAGTCTATCACAGTTGATCAACACATAATGTGTATAATGTTTTTCTGGTCCTTCTCATCTCACTCATCATCAGTTCATGCATGTCCTTCCAGGTTTTTCTGAACTGCTCTTGCTCATCGATTCTTATAGCACAATAGAATTCCATTACATTCATATACCACAACTTGTTCAGCCATTCCCCAATTGATGGGCATCCCCTCAATTTCCAATTCCTTGCCACCACAAAAAGAGCAGCTATAAGTATTTTTGTAAATGTGGGTCCTTTTCCCTTTTTTATGATCTCTTTGGGAAAAAGACCCAAAAGTGGTATTGCTGGGTCAAAGGGTGTGTACAGCTTTATAGCCCTTTGGGCATAATTCCAAATTGCTCTCCAGAATGGTTGGAGAGCTCCACCAACAATGCATTAGTCGAACCTATTCTTTTTACTCCAAATATGGTGCTTTTCCCACTGTTTCACTGTCAGGAAAACTATTAATAATAAGAGCTAAAATGTAAATAGTGCTTACTATGTGCCAGACACTGTGTTGCTAAGTGCTTTACAATTATTATCTCTTTGAAACCTCACAACAACTTTTGCAAGGTGGGTGTTATCAGCATACCATCATATAGATGAGGAAACTGAGGCAAAGACAAGTTAAATGACTTGACAAAGATCACACATCTTTTGACTCCAAACCAGGTGTTCTATTCACTGTACTAATTGATCATTTTCTGCTTACTCAGAACCATTGTTTTCTCCTTCTAATACCCCTCTAACAAAAAGGTTTATATGCTGCTTTAAAGTTCAAAACATGCTTGGCAGCTAGGTGGCACAGTGGATAAAGTACCAGCCCTGGAGTCAGGAGGACCTGAGTTCAAATCTGACCTCAGACACTTGACACTTACTAGCTTTGTGACCCTGGGCAAGTCACTTAATCCCAATTGCCTTACCAAAAAAAAAAAAATTGTAGGGTGGGAATGGAGGAGGAAGAGAAGTTGGAACACCAAGTTTTAAAAATTTAATGTTAAATTTTGTTTTTACATATATTTTGGAAAAATTCTATTCAATAGATAAAATATTTTTTAAAAACATGCTTAACATGTGTTCTTTCATTTGAGCTTCACACAAGCACTGAAGGGTAGATTTATTATTGTTCAGTTGTTTCAGTCATGTTTGATCTTTTTGACCCCATTTGGGGCTTTCTTGGCAAAGATACTGGAGAGATTTGCCACTTCCTTCTCCAGTTCATTTTACAGATGAGGAAACTGAGACAAACCAGGTTAAGTGACTTGCCCAGGGTCAGAGATAACGTATTTTGCAGATGAGAAAACTGAGACTTAAGTGCCTCTGATCCTGTAGCTAGGAGCTGTCAAGGCAGGATTAGAACCCAAGTATTGCTAGTCCCATGCCAACAATTCTATATACTATCATGCTATCTCTCTGTTATATGAATTGCCTAGCTTCTCTTTGGAAATCAATGAAATTTCAAGAGAACTAGGAGAAACCCCCAGCACATTGGGTGGACCTCTCCATCCCCTGTACTTTGCTAGATTTATGAGAGAACATAGACGAGACAGTATCTGGCAATCATTCAAGGTGTGCTTTTTTGCTCATTCATTCATTCACTAAAGTCACATAGGATGAATAAGAATAGGTAGGTTATGGTTTTCATTGCTGTAAGGAATAGAATATCTATCAACCAACAAAGAATCATCAGTAGCACTGAAATATAATCCCTCTAATACTCATTACCATCACCATTGTGTAGATTGATATAGGGAACTCCAGGCATGGAAACTTCCTTCCCTAATGTAGATTAGCCATTCTTCCAGAATTTCTGTTTTTATATAGTTGCCTGGGGACACTGAGACATTGAAGGACTTGCCCTTGGTCACACAGCATATTGAACATTGTCATCTTTGTTTGAAAGGCAGAAAGTGGATGTGGTAGAAGATGAAGCTTGAACTGTTAAGCTTGCCTCCAAAGTAGTCATTTTGATTGAAGAAGTTCGTGAAACAGTGAAAAAGAGATCTAGCACTAGTCAGAAGACTGGGCTTCAAATCCTGCCCCTGGTGCTTTACCTACATATCCCTCAGAAAGCTTCTAGTCTTTGGTGTCTTTATCTTTAAAATAAGGAAAGAGGGGGCAGCTAGGTGGCACAGTGGATAGAGCACTGGTCCTAGATTCAGGAAGACCTGAGTTCAAATCCGGTCTCAGATACTTGATACTTACTAGTTGTGTGACCTTGGGCAAGTCACTTAACCCCAATTGCCTAAAAAAAAATTAAGGAAAGAGGCACTGGATGGTCTCTGAAGTTCCTTCCAGCCCTAGAGAGAAAATTCTATGATTTCATGGGGTAGAGATGTCTCTGGCTCAAGTGTAGTTTGGAGTTCTGGTTGGGTTGTAATTGTTTGTGGTTTCCTTGACTCCATAGCCGTAGATATTCAAGAGTTGGTCATACTTGGGTCAATTTAGCTTTTCAGGCTGAAGCAGATGGATCTGGCAGATTTGCCCTGAGCACTTGGCAGATGGGTCAGATGTAATGGTGGAAAATACACCAGAAGGAGTGGAGAAATAGACGTGCAGTGAAGGAGAGAGTCAACAGATGAAGATGGTAATTTATTGAAGACAGCTCAAAAGGAACACAAGGGTGCTGACTCCCAAATGCAAACAAAATTCTGATGTTGATAAAATTTGGGAAGGGGATAGGAGAGTTGTCCCTCAGTCCTTGCTTGGAGTCCTTCTCCTTCTTGGCACTACCCACTGCCCCTTGAGATGACCAGTACCATCCTTTATTTTTTCTTTGACTGTCTGGGATCCCTCACAGTGATGCACCATGAGAGTCTATTCCTTCTGTCTATGCTTCATGTTCCCAGCTATTCCTGACCCACAACCACCTGCCTTTTGCCCTATTTTGTCAGGGCAGCACTAGGCTACTAGCTAGCATTCATTTTTTGAATAACATTCACATTATTATAAAGATCATAAATATCTTAACCAAAATGTCTGAAGAAAGATGGAGATTCTCAGAACTCTGGCATGCCAGGAGAGGTCCTTTGGAAGAGAGCTTCCCTTAAATCACACCATAAAGCCCTCCATATCCCTCTTATTGTTGGGGCAACCTTGTTTAGTTAGCTATTTTCTGGAAATAACCACCAAGGATAAAAATTTTATAGAATCACTCAATATTTAGGTTATAGACTGAGAGCTGTAAGAGACTTTATAGGTCATCCCCTCCCTTTACAAAGTGGATAAAGGTAAAGTAACTTGTCCAAGTCCATAAAGCTAGTTAATAGCAAAGTTTAATTTAAACCCAAATCTCCTGACTTCTAATTTAGTGTTCATTCCACCATAATAACACACTGACTTCCCTTATTTGTAACATTTATTGTCACTCTGTAGGTCTAAATTTGCCAGCCTAGCAATCAGGACATTGTTTATCTTCTCTTAGTACCTAAAGAAGCTAGTATAATATATTACAATATTACCACCAGATGAGCAATAGTATCTTACTTACATGAGTTTCAACCAACCAGACCTTTAAGCATGCTTAACTTATAGAGAAAGTAGCATGATTTTCTGATCAATTATGCTTTATTAAAAATAACAATAACTGTCATCTATTAATATAACTGCACATAACACCTTGATGTGTTTACTACAGTATTATACTAATTACTGTTAAATATAATATAATTCATACATAATACCTTGACCAATATTACTAATTACTATATTTAAATACAATATGCAGTAAGAGCAAAATTTAAAGAAATACAAGTCCCTTGGTACAATTCAGTTCCATTGTTGTAAATTCTTAGCCACTTTCAATCACTGCTTCGACTCTAACCCTAATTTTTCTTAGGAATTGAGAAGAATATCATACTGAATCTTTCTTTTTTAAAATAATAAACATTTTTATTTAAAGTTTTGGGTTCCAGATTCTATCTTTCCTTCTTTCCCTCCTCTCCCCTCTCCCTGAGGTGGTAAGCAATCAGATATAGGTTATACATGAGCAATTATGTAAAAGATTGCTATATTAGTCATTTTGTATAAGAAAACTTAAAAGAAAAATGAAAGAAAATGAAAAATAGCATACTTCAGTCTGTGTTCAATTTTTTTTTTTTGGTGAGGCAATTGGGGTTAAGTGACTTGCCCAGGGTCACACAGCTAGTAAGTATTAAGTGTCTGAGGCCAGATTTGAATTCAGGTCCTCTTGACTCCAGTGCTGGTGCTCTATCCACTGTACCACCTAGCTGCCCCTGTGTTCAATCTTTATCAATTCTTTCTTTGGAGGTGGATAGTCTGCTTCATCATTAGTCCCTTGGGATCATCTTGGATCATTGTATTGCTGAGAATAGCTAAGTCATTCACAGTTTTTCATCAAACAATATTGCTGTCACTGTGCACAACATTCTCTTGGTTCTGCTCACTTCACTATACATAAGTTCATACAAGTCTTTCCAGATTTTTCTGAAATCATCCTGCTTGTCATTTCTTATGGCACAATAACATTCCATTACCATCATATACCACAGCTTATGTAGCCATTCCCTAATTGATGGGTATACCTCTGATTTCCAATTCTTCATGCTGGATCTTTCTACAAGCATACCCAATATACAAATGAGCTGGTTACATTTTAAAGCTAAATTGTTAAGCCTCTCCTTACTCCTATCTATCGTTCACACAGCTATCAAAGTAATTTTCATAAAATGAAGGTCTTATCATGTCATTCCCCTATTCAACAAACTTCCTCTTGCTTTAGGGTCAAATATAAGGTGTCCCTATAGTCTTGGTGCAGTTTTAAGCTGCTAAAGCATAGTAGCTTAATCGTCTTGGCTTACTCTATATAAACTTTCCTGTTTGGCATTTAAAGTTCTTTATTCCTTGACCCCTTCCTGTCTCCTTACACTTTACTTCCCTCCTTGAATGTGAAATCTGAGCCATCATGGCGGCTCTGTCTCTCATCTTTGTGTCTTCATTCCTCCTGGTTGGAGTGCTCCCCTCCTCACCTCCACCTCACCCTCTTCATAAAGTCTTTATAAGTCCCCTAGCTGTTAGTACACCCCATCTCAAAATTATCTTCTTTTCATTTTGTATATAGTCTATACATGTTTCCATGCACACATGTTGTCTCCCCCATTAGGAGGTAAGCTCTTTGATATTGCTTCATTTCTATCATTGTATCCCCAGCATTTAACCCAGTGCCTTGCACATAGAAAGCAATTACTAAAAGCTCAGTGATTGACTGATACAAGTAACTAACCAAAATTTTTTAAATCCATCAAAATTGAATTATACCTAACTTTTATTTTATCTTCAGCATTTATGCTTGAGGAAAAGAAAGTTTAATTAGGGAAATGGTCATTCCTGTGGAAATTCTGGAGAGGATCTCTGGAAATTTTGAGAACCTTTGGAGGTTTTTTGATTCAAGTGTACCATGAACATGACTCGATTTATCAGTCATGATTAGAGTCATTCTCTGATCACAAATATAAGTTATTACATTAAGAAAGGGAGTAAGAAAAGGAATGAGAATGAATGAATGAAGCATTTATTAAGTGATTACGGTGTGCAAAGCACTGGAGATACAATTATGAAAGTAAAGACAATCCCTACTCTCAAGGAGCTCACATTCCATTAGGAAAGACCACACATATGGAAAGTTTTAGCTACAAATCTTCCCTCTCTCCCATCTTTATTTATTTATTTATTATTTTATTTTATATAGTATTTTATTTTTTCCAATTACATAAAAAGATAATTTTCAACCTTCAATTTTGTAAGATTTTGAGTTCCAAATTTTCCTCCCATCCTCCCTTCCCTCCCCCCCCCCAAGGCCAGTATGCAATTTGATGTAGGTTACACATTACAACCATGTTAAACATATATTCACATTAGTCATGTTGTGAAAGAAGAATCAGAACAAAAGGGAAAACACACAAGAAAACAACAACATCAACTACATTCATATACCACAATTTGTTTAGCCATTCCCCAATTGATGGGCATGCCCTCAATTTCCAATTCTTTGCCATCACAAAAAGAACAGCTATATAAATATTTTTGTACACGTGGGTCCTTTTTACCTTTTTAATGATCTCTTTGGGATATAGACCTAGTAGTGGTACTGTTGGGTCAAAGGGTATGCATAATTTTATAGCCTTTTGGGCAGGATTCCAAATTTTTCTCCAGAATAGTTGGATCAGTTTACAACTCCATCAACAATGCATTAGTGTTCCAATTTTCCCACATCTCCAACATTTATTATTTTCCTTTTTTTCATAATAGCCAATTTGATAGGTATGAGGTGGCACCTCAGAATAATTTTAATTTGCATTTCTCTAATAAGTAGTGACTGAGAACATTTTTTTCATATGGCTGTACATAGCTTTAATTTCTGCATCTGAAAACTGCCTATTCTTAGGTTTTGATTGGGAAATGACTTGTATTCTTATAAATTTGATTCAGTTCTCTATATATTTTAGATATAAGGCCTTTATCAGAAACACTGGCTATAAAAATTGTTTCCCACCTTTCTGCTTTTCTTCTAATCTTGGTTGCATTGGTTTTGTTTGTGCAAAACCTTTTTAATTTAATGTAATCAAAATGATCCATTTTGCATTTCATAATGCTTTCTATTTCCTCTTTGGTCATAAATTCTTCTCTTCTCCATAGATGTGACAAACTATTCATTCTTTTTCTAATTTGCCTATGGTATCATCCTTCATGTATAGGTCATGTATCCATTTTGACTTTACTCTGGTATACAGTGTAAGATGTTGGTCTATGCCTAGTTTCTGCCATACCATTTTCCAGTTTTCCCAGCAGCTTTTTGGGTCAAATACTGAGTTCTTTTCCTAGAGGCTAGAGTCTTTGTGTTTATCATTAGCTACAAATCTGATAGAAATATCCATTGGTCCTTAGAATACAGCAACAAAGCGGATTGCAATGCCTCTTCTTTAATATCATTTCCACTGATAAAAATCATATGTTTCTGGTGTTGAACCATTTGACACTAGAATACAGGGTCCTAGGCTGTCTCCCTAAGAATCTGATGCAGATGGTGGTCAAGGTGGTGGTGGTTTGACCTGCTTGGCACATGTGTCTTCCTCCATCTCCCTTGGCATTCCTTGATAATTCAATGAAGCTGGTCTGTCTGCCCTGAGTAGCAATTAATTCGTTGTTACTGAGGATAGCTGGCTCTTTGCACATAGCGGCTGTTTTCCTTGATAATGGGTGTGAAGGCTGAGCCTGCAGCAGGACCAGTAGTGTGGTAGGAGTAGGAGGGCTCCTGCACTTATCGCCCACTGGTGATAGTTGACCAGCAGCCTATTGCTGCTGGTGATGAGGAAAGTGGGTTCATTTTCCACAATGATTTTTATTCTCAATGACAGCAGTAGGGTTAGAGTTGGAAGCAGGTCCAGTGACCTAAGGGATACTGCTATTCCAAAGGTTCTTAGGTTTAGGGTCGTGGGCTCTCTCCACCAGGATCTAAGGGTAAATTGGTGGTCAAAGTGGTTATGGACAAGAGCAAAAGATTTGAAAGGTATAATAGGAGAAAATAAAAAGCTAATGGGCATATGATTGTATAAAATAGACTGGCTAAAATGGAATTAACAATTTTGGAAGAAAGAGGGAAAAGGAGAAGTACTTCCCTCCAAAGAGGAAAACATTAAGTCAGACCTTTCCTGGCACCATCAGCCCAAGACAGCTTGACTATTAAAAAAAGGAAGGGCAGACAGCTGGGTGGTGTAGTTGATAAAACACCAACCCTGGATTCAGGAAGACCTGAGTTCAAACCCAGATTCAGACACTTGACACTTACTAGCTGTGTGACCCTGGGCAGGTCATTTAACTCTCATTGCCCTGCAAAAAAAAATAAAAATAAAAACAAACAAACAGAAAAAAACCTTTTTGCTATTATCACATATGGAGTATGTGAATACATGTTGGATGTTGAAAACTTACATGGTGCCTATACTCAGTGTCAAAGTCTCTGGTAGTTGTGTTCATAGTCAGCTTTGGGTCAAAAGCCTAGGTAGCTTTCCTCATTTGCAGGAGATAAATCCCCTTCCTAACTCCCACAATCAGAACCTTGAATCCCTGCATCCTCTCTCTACCAGGGCAGAAGTCAAAAGATGAAGGGAGGAGGGGGAAACTGATAGAGGGTCTGTACATTTGCTGCATGAAATCCCATCATTGGTTAATTTCCATAAGAAAGGAATAATTTTCCCCTCTCTTAACCTTGTTACTTTGTCCTTTAAAAGCAGGAATTGGTGTTACTCCTAATCTATATTGAATAGTCTCTTAGCAACCTTCACACTCACAGGATTAGGTAGAAAATTCGTGTGTTTGTGTGTGTGTGTGTGTGTGTGTGTGTGTGTGTGTGTGTGTGTTAAGCTTGGAGTCACAGAACCAAGCTTGCCAGAGCATAACTTTTAAAAATCCATTTAAGCAGAACTTAACTAGGTTTTAATCCATTGACAGAAATTACAAATTGAGTAACCTTCTAGCTTCTGGAACCTGAGACAAACATCTACTACAACTGTCATAATCTGCTGCTCTCCAATACTCTCCTCCTTCCTTCAGAACAAGTGTGTTCATTTTTATCTTTATATATCTTACCTTGCATTATTATATTTTATATATCACCTCCTCCCCCTTTAGAAGCAAGTGGGGCATAAATATTCAGTAAAATGGAGTCAGGAAAAATATTTATCTTTTAAGGTACAAAATGGGTTCTACATAGAACCTATCAAACCACTACTTAAATCCCTTCAAGGGCTCCTTATGACCCTGGATACTATCTATAAACTCCTGCTCCCGATTCTCAAGCCTTTTATCACTTGTCTCCCAAGAGATGCTCGTTTCAGTCTCGGTATATATTGGAGAACTGACGCTGGAGAGATGGCTGTGTGCTGTTCCTTTGCTTATCTGTTTAATATCTGAAGAGGATGTAATCGCCTGCCTCTCAATTTCCATAACACTTCCTGTGTTTGCTACTCATATGACACTTAAGATTCATGCTGTAGTGGAGGGAGCAATGGCCTAAGAAACAGCTGGAGTCTGGGCCTGATTCTATCACTTATTAACTGTGTGACCTTGAGTGAATCACATAACCTTCCCTGGTGTCAATTTCTTTATCAAAACAGGAGAAATAACGGTGCTTGACCTGCCTTGCCTACATCAGTGTTATTGATAATAAAAACTGATACTGATAGCTGCGGTAAAGTTTACAAAGCATATTGTGTACATTAAACCAAGCTTCACCACAAGCTTGGGGTGCATGTTGCCCGGTGGCTCAATAGCTAGAGCATAGGACCTGGAGTCAGAAGGACCTGCATTCAAATCCTGCCTCAGACACTTTGGGATCTTGGGTTAAGTCATTTCTCTCTGCCTCTGTTTTCCCAGTTTCAGTACAATGGGGATAATGAAAACCCCCACCTCATGAGGCCTATGTAAAAATCAAATGAGATAACATATGGAAAGTACTTTGAAAACCTTAAAGGTCCATATAAATGCTGCTATTATTATTACATATATTGGTATCCCCCTTTTATAAATGAGATACTTGGAACCCAGAGAGGTTAAAAGAGGCAGGCTGGGTGGGTGGGGGAGCTAGTGGATAAAGTACTGGCCCTGGATTCAGGAGGACCTGAGTTCAAATCTGGTTTCAGAAACTTGACACTTACTAGCTGTGTGACCCTGGGCAAGTCACTTAACCCTCATTGCCCTGCAAAAAAAAGAGGCAGGCTGGCTGACTGGATAGAGCACCCAACTGTAAAGTAGGAAGACTTGAATTTGAACCCTACAGCTCCTTTATATAGGTTGCCTTCATTGTTCTTCTCAATAGAATCAGCATAAACTTTGAAACTGGTGTCAGGAAGACTTATGTTCATAACTAGCTGATCGACTTTGGGCAAATGACGTGCCTCATCTATGATTTCTTCATTTCAAGAATCAGAAGACTGGTCTAAATGACCTCTGAGATTCTCTATCCTTCTATTATTATTAAGTGACTTGCCTGTGGTCCCATGACTTACAAGTTATGAGTATCTGAGGTGGGAGATGAACCCAGGTTTTTCTGACCCCAGCTCTAGCACTCAGTCCACTAGGCCTCCTCTGGGACACACACATAGAAGAGCCTCTGGGAAAGTGCTGTGGTGACCCACAAAATACCAAATAAATGGAAGGAGTTGTTTATTATCTTTTTGTCCATTTGTGGCTTATCTCCCCAACTAGATTGTAAGCCAGGGGCAAGGACCACGAGGACAATGACTATTTTTCATATTCCTTATCTGTTCTCTGCTAAGCTATTACTAAACACTTGCTCGGTCAATACTTGTTGATTGGCTGATTGCACGAGATGAGCATACTGGGACTGTGAATTTGAGGAGAAAAAAATTGAAATTGGAGAGATAGCTTCATATGGCCCCAATTGTAAGGGTTGCTCTGCTTTAAGCCCAGATTTCTTAAACTATATAGGTTCTCCTAAAGGTCACCTAGTCCTAAACTAGCCCCTCCCCACTGCATGTTGTTGCCCCAATTCGAATGTGAGCTTGGAGGTGGGGAGGGGGAGATGGCATGCCTTTCTTTGTATCCCCAGTGCCTAGCACAGTGTGTGGCACATAGTTGTTGTTTGTCATTCATTCTCCAAGAGGACCGTTACATGGGGGTGATGTGCGGTGAATTGGATTTAAGTCTGGGAGAGCTGTACGAAGTCAGCAGCCTCACTCTCTCCTCCAGAGCCATCTAGGTCCAGTGGCAAGATGTATATCAGGTCGACCGGAGATGACCCCAGATGCTTTATTTTTTTGAGACAATTGAGGTTAAATGATTTGCCCAGGGTCACACAGCTAGTAAGTGTTGGAGGTGAGATTTGAACTCAGGTCCTTGATACCAAGGCCAGTGTTCTTATCCACTGCACTAGCTGCCCCCTGGCACATAGTAAGCACTTCATGAATGCCTGTGGATGTAATTGAAAAAATAAAATTAAAATTAAATGCTAAAAAATAAAAATAAGATAAATGCTTGTTAATGAACAAAAAGTGAGCATCTATTCTCTTTTAAAGATATTTAGGAAAGCTTCACTTGTCAATCATATTCCTTGCCAAGAGGCCCCCTCCTTGGACTGGATACCAGCTGACCCAAGCAGCATCACAATACATTAATTGGGGGGGAAAAAAGAATGCTTATAGTGCTTATCCAGCTTTATTTCCCAGCCCTAAAATCTGTGCACAACTTTACAATTTACAAAGCAATCTTGTATTGATTATCTCATTTTCCCACACAATCATCCTGAGAGATAGGCAGTGTAGGTATTATTATTCCCATTTTACAAAAGAAACACCTGAGTCTCAAAGGTTATGATTTGTTCATCATCACAGGCCTAGTTAGTGGCAGAGTCAGGACTAGGACTGAGGTCATTTCACTGGGAATTCAGTTATTTTTCTACTGTGCCAATCTACTTTAAATTCCTGGACATCATATATTGTCTATATAGTACTTATTCTTTAGCACCATTTCTACTGCTTCTAATATCACACTGAGAACTGTTACAATAGGTTCCAACTATGGTGGTCCCACAATTCCTTGATGGAACAAAGCAAGTTTTTTTTAAATAGTTGGGGTTTTTTGGCAGCTTTTTTCCATTTTCCATCTATTTTTAGTCCACCTTTCATTTCTGTCTTTGACTGTCCATGAGATAATTTTGCTTAGTTAGATATCATACCAAACTTTCTTCAATCTAACAATATGTTTTCTTTTTCAGGGAGGGGTGGGGCAATGAGGGTGAAGTGACTTGCCCAGAGTCACACAGCTAGTAAGTGTCAAGTGTCTGAGGCTGGATTTGAACTCAGGTCCTCCTGAATCCAGGGCCAGTGCTCTATCCACTGCACCACCTAGCTGCCCCCCATCAATAAGTTTTGTTGTTGTTGTTGTTGTTTGTTGTTTATTGT
Source organism: Dromiciops gliroides (assembly GCF_019393635.1). Lineage (NCBI taxonomy): Eukaryota > Metazoa > Chordata > Mammalia > Microbiotheria > Microbiotheriidae > Dromiciops > Dromiciops gliroides. The sequence continues at coordinate 342,310,843 of NC_057863.1, read as the reverse complement.
GGGGGTTTTTGCAGGGCAATGGGGATTAAGTGACTTGCCCAGGGTCACACAGCTAGTAAGTGTCAAGTGTCTGAGGCCGGATTTGAACTCAGGTACTCCTGAATCCAGGGCCGGTGCTTTATCCACTTCACCACCTAGCTGCCCCCTAATAAGTTTTTAATTAAACAGTTAATATATGTCAAGCACTGTGCTAAGTGCTGGGGATTCAAGTGCAATGAAACAGTCTCTAATGGCAAAGAGTTTGCATTCTAATGGGAGAGACAAGAAATCCATGAAAAGATAAATGCAGCACAAATATAATACGTGTGTGTGCATGGGATATCCCAAAAGTCTTAATGCTGTTTTAAGCTATTAAAAGTATTTCATTTCTCCAGAGCTTAGCACAGGGCCTGGCACATTGTAGGTGTTTAATGAATGGTTGTTGACCATTGAGCCACAGTCCTTCCCTGAACAATTTTGTCTCGATATCTGTGTTTATACACATATATACACATACATGTGTATATACACATACATGTGTATACACACATACATATATACATATATTTTATATATACATATATATCCACAAAGTTGTAATGTGTATATATATGTATATAAATGTACACATACACATATAAGCACACAAAGTAGGAAAATATAAATATATACATACACGAAGTATCTCCAAAGTATGTCATTTGTATATGTGTGTATGTACACTTTATATAATATTTACATGTATGGATATATGTATATATACACATATATACATATATGTGTTGCTGTTGTTCAGTTGTTTCAGTCATGTCTGCCACTTGGTGACTCCATTTGGGGTTTTCTTGACTAAGATACAGAAGTGATTTGTCATCTCCTTCTCCACTTCATTTGACAGATGAGGAGACTGAGGCAAACTGGTCTAACTGACTTGCCCAGAGTCACACAGCTACTTAGTGTCCAAGGCTGGATTTTAACTCAGGGAGATGAGTCTTCCTGACTCCAGGTCTGGTGCTCTATTTCCTGTGCCCATATAGATATACAAAGTAGCTAAATATAAGTTATGGCTAAATATTTAAATATCTATACACATGGTAGCATATATACATAAAATATGTACTGTGTGTATACTATTCATAGATAGTATGTATTTTATATACCATACATATATAGTATGTATACTATGCACAAAGTAATATATATTATGTATATGTGTGTTTATATGTAATATATATTTTATTACATATTTTATATGTGTATATACACATCATACATACATACACACATGTGTGTGTATGTGTGTGCATATATATGTATATATAATTTGAGCCCCAACACACCTGTTCCTCCCCCATCTAGTCACTGTACACTCATTAATCCATGGCACACCTGTTTCTTTTGTGTAATTGTGTTTATTTTTTCCTGATATTAGGTGAATTGAGTGTTGGAGACAGAACAGGACAAGCTACAAGCTTGTAAACTTTGGAAGGTCAAAAGAACCCCCCAACATCCAGCAATTGGATCCTCTAGGGGTGAGAGAGTAAGAGAGAAAGAGAGGGAGAGAGAGGGAGGGTGGGAGGGAGGGTAGTGGGAGGTAGGGAAAGAGGAAGAGAGAGAGAATACATATATATTTAAACACACAAAGTAGTTAAATATAAATATACATATATGGTATCTCCAAAGTATGTGTAGATAAATAGATACATATATATATATATATATACACACTTGCATACACATACATATATGTACATATATAAAGTTATTAAATATTTTATAGTAAAATAGTATATATATGTATACTATATAGAGTTAAATATATATACAAAATTGTTAAATATTAAGTAAGTTAGTTTCTTCTAGTTAGTATCTAGTAGTACTAGTATCTAGTAAGTTAGTATCATCTCCACCTTTCCTTGTTCTCCGACTTAGTTCCCTGGATTACCCAGCATTCCTTCCCTCTGCCCATCCACTCATAGCTTCCAGATTTCAATATTGGGTCTGGGTCTCATTTACCAAGACCCAGCTGTTCTTTAGCTTCACTGACAAGTGTTACTCCTTGGCTAAAGCGCCTGTTGGAACCTTTAGCACAGGGTGGAGGAAAGGAACAAATTAAAGCCCTGGACTTTAAAGCCATCAGACACATCAGACGAGGGCACTCAGAAGACAAGGAACGAAGCGCATGTTTCAAAGGGACAGCCAAAGTCGTTCTTAAGCTGGCTGTCACCAGAGAGAGCAAGCTGACAGCTACAGGATGTTTCAAGCTCTCTTCTGATTTATCCACCAATAGGGAGTCTGTAAAGGGACCCTGTAGTCAGATCAACTGTATTTTATATTCAGATTCATGTCATAGATCAGTCTTATATTAACATATTTTCTTATCATGGAATCATAAAGACCGAAAGAGTTTAAGTGATTTTCCCAAGATGGTTATACAGTTAGTAATAAAGATAGAACTAGAACCCAGGTATGATATTTTGACAAATCCCTGCCCTGCCCTGCCCTGCCCTGCCCTGCCCTGCCCTGCCCCTCTTCTGCTGGTGTCTTCCTCAGAGACAGCTTTCCATTTATGCTGTATATATCTTATTTGTATATAGTTGTTTATGTGTGGTCTTCCCAGTTAGAGTCAGCTCCTTGTGGGAAGGGACCGTGTCTTTCTCTGTGTGCATAACATAATTCCTGGAACATAGTAGGCATTTAATAAATGTTTATTGACATACTGACTGACTTTATATCCTCAGGGCTTAGCATAATACCTGGCACATAGTAGGAGATTAACAAATGGTTGTTAATTGACTGTACCACTGTTCTTTGCACTGTGCAATTTTGTCTCATTCTTTCTATTCCCTCAGGACTTACTAAAAAAGGTGTAGCCTTTTAATTATTTTAAATTATTTATTTATTTATTAGTGAAGCAATTGGAGTTAAGTGACTTGCCCAGGGTCACACAGCTAGTAAGTGTTAAGTGTCTGAGGCCGGATTTGAACTCAAGTACTCCTGACTCCAGAGCTGTTACTCTATCCACTGTGCCACCTAGCTGCCCCAGGTGTAGCCTTTTTAAAGGCCAATGTCACTCTTTTTTTTCTCTTCAACTATTATTTTGGTAAATCCAGTCATGTTAAAGCATTACATAAACTTAAAAATGTAAGAAATCACAGAAGCTGTTTAGTCCAACCCATACTTGACCATGAAAGACCTCTCTACAATATATCTGACAAGTGGTCATCCAACCTTTGCCTGAAGTCCTGTAGTGAGGGACAATCCATTCCTTCCAATGGCAACCCATTCCATTTATTTTCATTTCAGCACTGACTCTTCATGGCTCCATTTGGGGTTTTCTTGGAAGAGATGCTAGAGTGGTTTGCCATTTCCTTCTCCCTTATTTGACAGATGAGGAAATTGAGGCAAACACAGGTAAGTGATTTGCCCAGGGTTATGCAGCTGATAAGTGTCTGAGGCCAGATTTGAATTCAGGAAGATGAGTCTTCTTGATCCCAAACCTGGCACTCTATCCACTATACCACGTAGCTGCCCACTTAGGGACAACTATTGTTGGAAAGATTTTCCTACAGTCAATTGAAGTCAACCTCTATTATACCTTCTTCACTATTGCTCCTAGTTCAGTTTTCTGGGACCAAACAAAACAAGTCTAATAATCCCTCTTCTAATTACTTAGCCCTTCAAATACTTGAAGGCAGTGATCATATCCTCTCTAACTTTCTCTTCCCCAGTATAAACATCCCTGGTTCCTTCTATTAATACTTATATGACATGATCTTGAGGCATAACCATCCTCATCACTCTTCAGCTATTCCATGTCCCTTCCTTATATATGATGCCCATAAGTGAGCCCCAGTACTCTACAGATCATTCATTTAAAGGTGAAAGTGCCCTTGTAGACTATCTAGCCCAAGTGCTCATTTTATAGATGAGAAACTGGGGCCAAGAAAAATTAAATGACTTGCCCAAGGTCATACAGGTGATAAGGAAGAGTGGTAGGAGTTGAACCCAGGTACCATGTTTCCAGATCTAGCTTGCTTTACATTGTAAAAACTATTCTTCATAGAGGGCAGATAGGTGGTGCAGTGGATAAAGCACCGGCCCTGGATTCAGGAGGACCTGAGTTCATCTGGGCTCAGACAATTAACACTTACTAGCTGTGTGACCCTGGGCAGGTCACTTAACCCCAATTGCCTCACTTAAAAATAAAACAAAAAACAAACAAAAAAACCTATGCTTCTCTTCTTAATGTAGTCTAAGATAACATGAGCTTTATGATTGTCATATTACACTCTTGACTATGAGCTGAAGTAATAAGGGACAGATGGTCTTTGGGAGAAGGTAATACCTCAAAGAAATGATAGTGAGAAGTATGAAAACCCCAAGAGTCAGAGTTTCTAGCTAATTAATAATCAATTTATTAATTATGCTAGGTGGCAATGGTAACCAAAGATGCCAAGAGAGACCCTGAAATACCTTAAATCCCTTGTGAAAAGGAATTCCTTTGACAGGTGAAAATTAACCCTGATTGGTGGACATTTAATGAGGAGGAAGGCTAAAAATCTTCAGCTCCTCCTGTTTGGCTTGATCAAGAGATTCAGCAGCCTCCAGCAATGTGGGAAGGGGAAGTCATTTTGATTCAGACCTCTCAATAGCTACTTGTCTTCCTCATGAGCTGGATTTCCCTAAACTCTAATGGAGGGTATCAAGGACAGGGGTTCTTCCCCCAGACAAAGGCTATCCCAGCCTGCATTCGGTTTATACTATAAACAGATCTCCCAGCTGGGAGATCTTGTAGACAAAACTGAATGGACACAGTGGGCCTAAAATATGGAAAATTGTAAATGCTTGACAGAAAAACATCTGAACTTTAACCTTTTGGCAACGGGGAGCCATTGAAAGTTTTTGAAAAATGCAATAACATGACAAAATTGATATTTTAGGAAGATTACTCTAACAGGGGAATGCAGGATAAATTGTTGAGGAAAACATATGGAAACCAGTTAGGAAGTATTTTAATACTCTAGGAATAAGGACTGGAATTAAAGTATGGCAGAGGGAACTAATGAGACAGATGTGAGACAGGTGGGGGTTTTTTTAATAAAAAAACAAATTTACAGGTTTGATAAGCATGAAAAAAGAACCTATTCCACATACAAGGAAGAAATGAGATTGTGTATAAAATATGAATTTATTAAGTACAGTTTTGTGTTGTTTTTTTTTGCAGGGCAATGAGGGTTAAGTGACTTGCCCAGGGTCACACAGCTAGTAAGTGTCATGTGTCTGAGGTCGAATTCGAACTCAGGACCCCCTGAATCCAAGGCCGGTGCTTTATCCACTTCACCACCTAGCTGCTCCCTTAAGTATAGTTTTTTTTTTTTTAAAGTATATAGTACATAGCACAGAAGTTCACTCTCCAGTGACATAGTCAATGGACAAGTTGTTCCCTTGCTTGCAGGATGTGGCATCATGGCTGCAGTGCTGGGCTGAGTTAAGCAGGTCCTTCTTCAAGGCTGGCTCCTCTCTAGACTCTGCTTTTACTCACTCTGTTAGGGACTCCAATCTCTTGGCATCGGGTGGTTCTTCTGATCTTCCAAAGCTTATGAATTTATAACTTGTCCTATTCTATCTCTCAAACTCATTTACACAATATCAGGAAGGGAATAAACACAAGGACACAAAAGAAATAGGGGTGCCATGCATTCATGGATTATACCAACTAGATGGGAGAGGGGCAGGGGTACCTATGAGTCTTAAATTATATCATCCATGTAAAGCCCTTTGTAAAGCACAAAGAATTACAGAGAGGCAGCTAGGTGGATCAGTGGATAGAGTGTTGGGTCTGGAATCAGGAAGACTCATCTTTTTGAGTTCAAATCTGGCCTCAGACACTTACTAGCTGTGTGACCCGGCCATGTGACCCTATACAAGTCACTTAACACTGTTTGCCTCAGTTTCCTCATCTGTAAAATGAACTGGAGAAGGAAATGTTAAACCACTCTAGTATCTCTGCCAAGAAAACTACAAATGGGGTCATGAAGAGTCAGACAGAACTGAAAATGATTGAACAACAGTAAAGAACTAGATAAATGCTAGTTGTCATCATTATTAGTTCATTAGGCTTCTAGTCTTGTTCCATTAGATAGTGAGCTCAGTGAAGACAGGAACTCTGTCCTTTTTGTATCCCCAGTGCTTAGAACAATGCCTGGCATGTAATAGGTGCTTAATGAATGTTCATTGATTGATTGATGATGATTCTATTCCCTCAGACTTCTATAGCCCTCCTGCTGAGCTCACACAATATTTATAGAGTAATGTAGTGATGTACTGGCAAATGTTTATCTCTGGAGGAAAAAATTATGTACATACACTTTAAAGTTTAATCTGCATTATTAACACTTCCTTAAGTCTAGACAATCAACAAAACCATGAATCATGCCCTGGTTTACATCAGGATACATCAGCAGGGCAGCCATTTCTGATTTCTGAGGAATAAATGCTCACACTGAAAAATGTAATAGTTGACCTCTAGCAAGCAGGTTAGAGCTGGCTTCAGCACAACCCTGGAGAGATGTTTCCCCTTTGCAGCAGCTCACAGAAATTCTTGCCCTGCTGGACACCAGGGAAAAAAGAAATTTCATCTGTTCATCTGTTTCTTGTGCTCATTCAGTTCAGGCTCAACAGACATTTAAGAAGCATTTTGTCACCACTAAAAGAAACATAGAATTCCTCCTAATCCTCTGAAGTGGGGAGAGAAAGGCGACCTATCAAATATTTTTGGAAGCTGGCTCAGCAAACTCCTCATGGATTGGTAGCAGACAGAACACTCACCTGGTTAAAATTACTTATAATGGGCGGACTGATCAATGGAAGCCCAGTCAGTAGACTATGCTTAAAATGCTCGCTGCTGGGCCAGCTAGGTGGCGCAGTGGATGGAGCACCAGCCCTGGAATCAGGAGTACCTGAGTTCAAATCTAATCTCAGACACTTAACACTTACTAGCTGTGTGACCCTGGGCAAGTCACTTAACCCCAACTGCCTCACTAAAAAAAAAAAAAAAAAAAAAAAAAAAAAAGCTCACTGCTAATATGGCCTTTCCCTTTTTCTTTTGTTCCCATCTGTGTATTCTGTAAATGTTTCATTAATGCTCTTTTCTTCCCTTTTTGTTTTTTTGGGGGGTAAGATATAGGAAGGAGAGGACGGTAGTGCTCTGATCCCCCAAACACTGACATACTTCAGTTCTCAGTCTTCTGGACCCATGATTAGTCAGCGCATTAATCAGAGTTATTAAGTCTTTCAAAATTGTTTCCCTTTATCATATTGTAGTCATTGTGCTGGTTCTGCTCACTTTATTCTGTATCAGTTCATACTTGGTTTTCCAGGTTTATCTGAATCCATCTCTTTCATGATTTCTTGTAATATATTAATGTTCTATTACATTTATATTATAATGTGTTCAACCATCCCACAGTTGGCACCCATTTTGCTTCCAGTTCTCTGTTCAGAAAGAGGTTATAAATATATATGCATATATATGTATGTGTGTGTATATATATGTATATGTGTATATGTGTATATGTATATATGTGTATATGTATATATGTGTATATATATATATATATAAAACATCTGTGTCCTTTCTCACTCCCTTCGATCAGGTATTTCTGGGTCAAAGAGCTTTCACAGTTTAATGACTCTTTGGCTATATTTCTAAATTGTGTTTCAGGACAGTTGGACCAATTCATAGCTTCGCCTACAATATATCAGTGCACCTATCCTCCCAGAGCCCCTCCAACCATTGTCACTTTCCATCTTTGTCACTTTTGCTAATCTAATGTGTGTCAGATGGAAACTCAGAGTTGTTTTAATTTGAATTTCTCCCATTTTAGTGATTGCATATTTTTTCACATCTTTGGTGATAGCCAGCATTTCTTCTTTTGAGAACAGCCATCTTTATCCTTTGATTATTGGAGTGACTCTTTTTCTTATATATTGGTATCAAGAGAAGATATGAGATGTTTCCAAGGAGGAATAAACAGGTTTCAGTTAGTTGGATATCATCAAAGAATACTGACGTTTAGAATAAGAGTGGCTAGAAATGGCAGGACCACTAACTGAAATAGTCATGGAGAGAGAATGCTAGTTTGAAGAATAAGATGATGTGACCGTATATGTATAACCTGTATCAAGTTGTTTGCCTTCTCAACAAAGGGATGAGGGCAGGGAGGAAGGGACAGAATTTGGAACTCAAAAATATTTTTTAAAGAATGTTAAAAATTGTTTTTGCATGCAATTTGGGGAAAATACTATTTTTCCAAAAAAAGAAAGGGGTAAGATGACAAACTTGGCTTAAGAACTTTTTAAAAAACAATTACGGGGCAGCTAGGTGGCGCAGTGATAAAGCACCGGCCCTGGAGTCAGGAGCATCTGAGTTCAAATCCAGCCTCAGACACTTGACACTTACTAGCTGTGTGACCCTGGGCAAGTCACTTAACCCTCATTGCCCTGCAAAAAACAAAACAAACAAAAAAATTTCTGCCTCTTTCTTGGGGCAGCTAGATGGCGCAGTGGATAGAGCACTGGCCCTGGAATCAGGAGTACCTGAGTTCAAATCCGGCCTCAGACACTTAACACTTAACTAGCTGTGTGACCCTGGGCAAGTCACTTAACCCCAATTGCCTCACTAAAAAAAAAAAAAAAAAAAAAAAAAACACAAAAACAATTACGGAGGCAGCTAGATGGCGCAGTGGATAAAGCACCAGCCCTGGATTCAGGAGATTCTGAGTTCAAATCCAGCTTCAGACACTTGACACTTACTAGCTGTGTGACCCTGGGCAAGTTACTTAACCCTCATTGACCCACTCAAAAAAAAAAAAAAAAGTAAAAAAAAAAAACCAATTACAAGATTCACAGAATCTTTGGTTTATAATTAGAAGGATACTTAAAGGCTGTCACATTATACCTTGTCCTTTTATATATCAGGTATCTGAAGCCAAGGAAATTTTAGTAAATTGCTTGGGCAATAAATAAATAAATAAATCAGAGGATTTGAACATAGATATTCTGATTTGCTAGGTGATGCAGTAGATAGAATATTGGGCCTGGAATCAGGGAGACTCATTTTCCTGAGTTCAAATCGAGCCTCTGACACTTCCTAGTTGTGTGACCCTGGGCAAGTCACTTCACCCTGTTTACCTCAGTTACCTCATCCAAAAAATGAGCTAGACAGGAAAATGGCAAAGCATTCTAGTAACCTTGCCAAAATAGCAAAAATTTAAAAATAACAAAATAAAACAAAAACAAAACAGCAAAAAACCCAAATGGGGCCACACAAACAAATTTCCTTCCTATTGTACAAACAAGCCTCCCTTAGTACTAGGTTATTGAGATAATCCCCTAGAAATCATTAAAAGGCTTTCCAAATGAAAATAAGCAATAGGAAGTAGGGAAAATGGTCTCTGAGGCCCTTTCCAACTCTAAATCTATGATCTTATGAAAGATGTAGGAGAAAAGATCAAGGCTAGAAGTATATTCACATAAGTCATGACCTCAGAGGCCAGAGTCACAAAGGGAATAACTTCTCTTAAGAAGTGACTATGTGGGGGGCGGCTAGGTGGTGCAGTGGATAAAGCACCGGCCCTGGATTCAGGAGTACCTGAGTTCAAATCTGGCCTCAGACACTTGACACTTACTAGCTATGTGACCCTGGGCAAGTCACTTAACCCCCATTGCCCTGCAAAAAAAAAAAAAAAAAAAAAGTGACTATGTGAATGATCCAAGACAATTCCAAAGGATTCATGATGAAAAAATGCTCTCCAGCTCCAGAGAAAGAACTGATGGACTCTGAATGCAAATTGGAACATGCTATTTTTCACATTACTTCTCTGTGTGTGTGTACGTTTTTTTGTCTGTTTCTTCTTTCACAACATGAATAATATAGAAATGCATTTTACATGATTGCATATGTATAACCTATATCAAATTGCATACTGTTTTAAGGAAATGGGAGGTGAGGAAGGGAAGGAGAAAATTTAGAATTCAAACTTTAAAAAAAAATGAATGTTATAAGTTGTCTTTATATGTGTTTGGAAAAAATTTAAATATATATATATATATTTTTTTAAAGTGAGTATGTGGGGGGCAGCTAGGTGGTACAGTGGATAAAGCACTGGCCCTGGATTCAGGAATACCTGAGTTCAAATCCAACCTCAGACACTTGACACTTATTAGCTGTGTGACCCTGGGCAAGTCACTTAACTCCCATTGTCCCACATACTAAAGAAAAAAAAAAGTGAGTATGTGCAGAAAAAAGCGTAAAGACCCAAGGCCTAACGCAGGTTTGCATCTAGGAGGCTGAATAAACTGCAAATTCAGCATGTGTCAACCAACTGTGTGGTACAACAGCCAAGGAAGTTAATGCTGCAGAAAGTTAAGAGAGGCAGGGTGTCCAGGACTAGTCCTGCCATATTCTGTACTTGTTGGATCACATGTGCTCAGTTCTGGGTGCCACATTTTAGCAAGGTCATTGATGAGCTGAAGCACAGCCAGAAGAAAGAGATCAGGGGAGTGACAGGCCTGGAAAACACGCCTTAGGAGCATTGGTTAAAGGAACTGGTATATTTAGCATGGAGAAGAGAAGCGTTAGAGAGGACCTGAGAGCAGCTGTGTAGAAAGGGGATTGAACTTGCTATGTTTGGTTCCAGTGTGGAACCAGAGACAGCTGGGTATCTGGTTCAGTGGAGAAAGTGCTAGACCTGAACTCAAGAACACTTGTGATTTCTGATCAAATCTGGATTCAGACACGTTGTATGCCTCATCTATAAAATGGGGATATTATCACCTACCTCCCAGGGTTGTTTTGAGGATCAAACAAAATGACAGACAAAAAAGTGTTCTGTAAACTTTAAAGAATTATACAAATAAGGGTAGCTAGGTGGCGCAGTGGATAAAGCACCAGCCCTGGATTCAGGAGAATCTGAGTTCAAATTTGGCCTCAGACACTTGACACTTACTAGCTGTGTGACCCTAGGCAAGTCACTTAACCCTCATTGCCGTGCAAAAACAAAGCAAAACAAAACAAAACAAAAGGAATTATACAAAGGCTAGTTATTATTAACACTACTACTACTACTACTACTACTACTACTACTACAGAAAAGTGAGTGAAACTTGAAGAAAGACTTATTTCAGTTTGATGTAAGAAAAAAAATTTGCTTAGCAATCAGAACTTTCCAAAAGTTTAATGAGTTGGCCTACCCTAGAAAGGTAATGAATTTCTCCTCTTTGAATGTCTTCCAAATGTCGGCTGGATGACCAACCACTTGTCAAGTATGAGGACACATTACAAGGCGGTCCATATCAAAGTATAATTTGGACCCAGAGAGTTTATGATTCTCTAAACATATAGACCTGAGCCCTTGCTTGATTCTTCTATTAGCAGCTGAGTTAATGAGTTCTTAAAGACAATGGAATAAGCATTCCTTTAAAATTAGTATAATATCTAGGAAGATCAAACTGAATTAATGAATACTCTGAAATTTAGAAGATAAGGACTTTAGCTTTGGGGGCAGAGTTTGCTCAAGAAAAAGTTGGATATCAGGAGAATTTGATTTGGATTCTTTTTATTCTCCAGCTTCCTCTTGGTTTTTGTTTGTTTGTTTTGTTTTGTTTTGTTTTTTTCAGGGCAAGCAGGGTTAAGTGACTTACCCAGGGTCACACAGCTACTAAGTGTCAAGTATCTAAGTCCCAGATTTGAACTCAGGTCCTCCTGAATCCAGAGCCAGTGCTTTATCCACTGCTTCACCTAGCTGGCCCTCCAGCTTCCTCTTTTAGGATTCTTCTCCCCAACCAGGAACCTTTCCTATATTTAATTCCTGCCAGACCTGGATCTCAACCATCTATCATAATTACTCCAAATTTTTAGTTGCTTTATCATCTAATAGAGACTTATGGTTTGAGGCCTCCCATGAGGGTTAGTTTCAAGATCCAAAGAACTGTCAAAGGGTTTATTTGCATGTGGTCTCTTCACTAGAATGAAAGCTCCTTGAGGACAGGACTGGTTTTTGCCTGTGTATTCCCAGGATTTAGTTTAGTGCCTCACATGTAATAAATATTTAATAAATGCTTTTTGATTGACTAAAAGGCTGAAATTTCAGGACAACTTAATAGCAGAGCAAGGGAAATGTCTCGTCATGGGAGGCTGCTCGACTTCCTCTAGATCCTAACAAGTTGTTCAGTTCCTTTCAACAAACTTTGTCCTGTGTACAGAGCACTGTACTAGTTACTGAAGCTAGTAGAGTTCCTGCCTTCTTAGAACTTAGTCTCGTGGGGTGTGGCGAAGGGTGTAGGAGAGAAGAAACCTAAGTAAATATAATATACAATATCATATAAGTGCACCAGAGAATTACAAAACAAATGCAACTTTTCCCAAGGGAAAAGTTATGACCTCAGGGAGAAATCAATCAACAAACTTTTAAGCCCCTACAAATGCCAAGCACTGAGCTGGACCAGGGAAGACTTTAAGAAAAAGGTGTCATTTGAATTGGGTTTTAAAGGAAGGGTAAGGATTCAATAGGCAAAGAAAGAAAGAAAGAAATGGCACTTTGGGTATGAGAAACAGCATGAGCAAAGGTATGGAGGTGGTAATATGTAGAACCTATTATGAACAAGGAGCAGTCCAGTTTGACTGGAACTCTGAGTCTTGGTGTTTTACATTACTATATCACTTTAGGATTTAAAGAGTAATTTACATTTATCATCTAATTTGATTTTTTACCACCATCTTGCAAGGTGAAAAATATCAATTATTCTTTTTTTCCCAGATGAAGAAACTGATTCAGAATGTTTGCTTTTTACCAATAGCTTACTAGTGGTAGGATCAGAATTTGAACCCAGGTCTTCTAAGTGCAAAGCTAATGGTTGGTGTTGTTTTTTTTTAATTATGCCTCAACAAGGTGGGGTGGTATCAGTTTGTGTGTTGGGCCTTGAATGTCAGTCAAAGGAGTCTGAACTTCACCCAGTAGGCAGCAAGAACTCATTGAAGACATTTGTGCAGAAAAGTGAGAAAAATATCTTTTCAGTGGTATGAAGAATGGATTGGAAAGGGGAGGTAGGGAGAATAGGACCTGTTAGAAGATTAGTAATTCTGGGCCTGTTCCTTGAGACAACAAGGAAGAGAATTAACATTTGAGATGACCTAGAGATTCTGTGAGTAGTGTGAAAGGCAGTGTGGTTCAGTGGCTAGAGATCTGAAGCTGGAGTCAGGAAGGCATGGAACTTGGTTTACAAAGGTGGGTGATGGTTACACTTGGCAAAAAGACCATCGTCTGCAGCACTTTACCTTCCCTTCCCAGCAGCTTGCACAGTCTCCTCTATCCCCTGTCTCAATTTAAGAATTGTAATATGAAAAAAAGACCTCCCATGATTTATTTCATTTCAGTTATGGGCTAAGATCATATAAAAGTGAGTGAGAACAATTCAGAAAACTTCAGAATGCCTGGAGTGATCTGGATTTTTTTTCAAAGTCTTTCTTTGCTTTCTTAAGATGTTTTTGTTTTCCATTCTAATGAACAACCTTTCTAACATTTTCTAGCACTGTCTTTATTTATGATCTAACCAGAAACCAAGGCACCCTGGTACTTTAAACACCATGTGATGATGACTAAATACATTCAACCATCAAGGGAAATCACCAGTAAACTCATTATCAATTAACATTCATTGAACTGTAGTTTTCCCCGAGTCCCTTCTGGGTAATGAATGAGCAGATTATCGGGTGGCCAGATTCCCATTTGGATTATAGAGAACAGGCAATGTCAGACCCAGAGGGTGATGGTGGGAGGCGACTGAATGAAAGAGTGAAAACAATTGAGATAAGAGGAAAGGTCTGATAAATTCTCAACTTGCCAGGCTGACAGTTTTGCCTCTCTCTGAAAGCAGAATAACTACAAAGAGAACCAGTTACTCTGGCCTGATCCCAATCAATCAGGAAAAAAGTGGTTAGCAGAGTCATAATTAATCAATTGATCAAATCAATTGACAAGCATTTATAAAGCACTTATTGTGTGCTATTGATTTTACCTTTGAGACGTCTCTTCAATATGTCCCTTTCTGTCCTCTGACACTGCCACCACCCTGGTGCAGGCCCCCATCTCCTCAAACCTCAACTACTACAGAAGCCTGCTGATGGGTTGGCCTGCCTTGAGTCTCTCCCCACTCCAATCCATTCTCCTTTCATTCACCAAAGTGATACTCCTAAACCACAGGTCCAACCCTCTCACCCATTCCCCAACCCCACTCCACTGGTTCCCTTCAACTTAAAATATAAAATCCTCTGTCTGGCATTCAAAGCCCTTCATAACCTCGCCCTTCCTCCCTACCTTTCCTGTGTCTTAGGGGAGGGAGACACAGCTGGAGCTATTGAGCACAGACCTCATACAGAAGGTAAAGCTTCAGTCATGATTACATGGAAGTGCACAGGGCTTTGTCCTCATATACTGATATCAGAGGTGCACACTTCATTCTTGGGCTATACATTTTAAGGCTTCATCCCTATGGGGACAACAGAAGACTCAAGGCACAACCATCCCAATAGGACTTCTGGCTACCCATCCAGGTGCCAGTTCAGCATGGCAGAGAGACCAAGCCCCACTTCCCCTTGTCTCCCCAGCAGCCCCCCCTTCACTGTCCTCAATCCCCTGATTCAACTTCTTTTGGACCAAGCAGACTTTCAACTACTTACATTTCTACTCTTTAGTCCTGTGGAAGTGACAAAGCCCACATCACCCTATGTATATTCATAATACTGAGAAAAGGGAACACCAGTGCTAGCCAGACATATGAACTAGATTTTAAGGAAGCAAATTTTTAAAAGATTTAAGAGAAGATAAGAATGATTTCATGGTTAGAATTTCCAATGGGGAAGATAGCGCATTAGCAGAGCTGTAACTTGGGCAAGGGCAGCCAGGTGGTATGGTGGTTAGTGCACTGGGTTTGGAATCAGGAAGACTTGTCTTCATAAGTTCAAATCTAGCCTCAGACCCTCATTAGCTGTGTGACCCTGGGCAAGTCACTTAATCCTGTTTGCCTCAGTTCTTTTTTTTTTTTTTTTTTTTAGTGAGGCAATTGGGGTTAAGTGACTTGCCCAGGGTCACACAGCTAGTAAGTGTTAAGTGTCTGATGCCGGATTTGAACTCAGGTACTCCTGATTCCAGGGCCGGTGCTCTATCCACTGCGCCACTGAGCTGCCCCTACCTCAGTTCTTCATCTGTAAAGTGAGAAGAAGGAGGAAATGGCAAAATACTGCAGTGTTTTTGCCAAGAAAAGCCCTAATGGGAATGTGACTAAAATGACACCATCACCACAACAACAAACAAAAAACTTAGGCAAGATTTCTGATCTGTTGTTCCAGGGTGCTAACATTTAGAGAGTACAGAAATCTCTTATTGTTCCTCGGTAATATAGAAACAAATGAGCTTAGCATCCAGCTAATAAGAATAACAAGATAAAATCTAAAGATACCAGGAAGCCTCCTTCCTCTCCCAGGTGCCATTCTCTTGACAAGCTCTTCTCTCCCTCTCCAAGCAGCAGTGGTGTCCTAATGCCTATGTCTCTGCATCCCCAACTGAATTTGCCTTTAAAAGTTGATTTAACAAGTTGTATGCTGTTTGCCCCAGATGCAAAAGTTGTTAGTTACAACGTTGATCATGGGGAATGGAGTGGGAGCTGTAGTTATTATTATCTCCTCCCCACCCCACCATAAAATACTGACTATACAATCACAAACTCTTCTTTTAAAAATATCTTTATTGATATCTCTTGATTTTTAATCAACATATCTATACCCCTCCTCCCTTCCACTCAGAAAGACATTAATTATAACAAAGAATTTTTCTTAAAAAGAGGAAGAGAAACAAGTGAACAAAACCAATCAACATACCAAAAAAATATGATGTGATTGATATACAATGTTCCACACCTATGGGCTACCCCTCCACACCACTACAAAGGATAGGGGTAGGGGGAAGCTTTCTTCTCATACCTCATTTTTAGGACCAAGATTGGTCTTTATAATTTCATAGCATTCAATTTCAATTGTTTTGCAGTGGTTATTCTTTTCACTTACATTGTTGTAATTATGTATATCATTTCTTGACTCTGCTTACTTCACTGAATCACACACATACTTTCTAAGTAGAAAGAAAAGAGGGATACATCCAAAAAAAGGAAAAGAAAAAAGAGGATGATTTCATATTTTTTAAAAAAATAAATTTTATTGATAGCTTTTGTTTTCATATTATCTACATTGCTCAAAGTATGCTTCTCTCTCCCCCTCCCAGAAAGCCATTATTTATATAATTCCAGGCCCATTGACTTATAAGACTCTCTCCTCATTGGTGGAGAGTACCTGTGTAAGGGGCAGGGAGTTGTCAAGAGTGAGATCTCTTCAGTCCCATCAGTCTTTGAGTTCTCTTCCAGTCACTGAATCTCTTCCTACTTCACACACTTCTGGCTGCTAGCTTTGAGAGGTAAGATGGAAGAGGCCAATCCCACTTCAGGTTGCTGAAGAAAAAATATCTGGGTAGATGTGAGAAGAATTGGCAGTCTCTAAAACCTCCCTATCCCCAGCTTGTTACTTTAATGACTTCTGGGAATTTCCACTTTAGTGAGATCCAGGACTCTCTCTTGGTTGAGTTGAGTTACTTCACTCCCAAAGGGAGAAGCTCCTTCACTCTTTATTGTCTAGTATATATTCCCCTATTATGCCATCTCCAATTTCTGTTTCCTATAATTTGGATAAATGAGTTTCTTGGCTAAGTGTTATGAATGTTCATTGTGGAACTAGTATTTTGCAGAAAAGGAGTCAAGCCTTGCATATAAAGCTTGGGGATCTCCTGCTTTCCCCAACAATGCAACAATAATTAGAAGTTAGTTTGAACCTGAGCACATTCGTTAGACTGACACCATTTGAGGGAGCATATAGATAAAATTCTAGCTGGGTACCTTTCTCTCTGAGGAGAGCAGGGTGGTGGCCTCTGGCCCAGACTTCCTGCTTTTCTTCCTGGCAGAAATCAAAGTCTTACTTGGAGAAGGGGAAAAGGGAGAAAAGGTTAGAGATGTCTATTCTGCCTCCCTTCCAGGCACACAACACCCCCAAATGTTCTGTGTGAAGGACAGCGCCTCACAACACATAGGGCCTCACTACATTTATAGCAAAGAATAAAGAGAGGTAAAAACCATTTAGCAGCATGTAACACAGTGCCTGGATAGAGTGAGGACTTAATCAATCCTTTTGGACTTACATTACATATGGTGTTCCATAGCTCCCCACCTCTGCAAAGAAGCAGAATGAGGCCACACTTGGTCATTATGGTTTCTCTGCATAGAGTTTCTTTTTTTTATTATGAGTTTCAACTGTTTTGTTTTGGTGGTGGTTGTTCTTTCCATTTGCATCATTCATTCCTCTCCCTCCCAGTTCTACTTTATGTCATTTTAAATCAGTTTATATAAGTCTTCCCATGCTTCTCTGGGTGAATCATATCCATCTTTTTCTTTACAGCATGGTAATGTCCCATTACACTCACATCTGACAACTTCAGCCATTCTTTTTCACTACAAAAAGTATGGCTGTAAGCATTTTTACAGAGAGCTTTCCAGTGAGGTCAGATTGAAAAGGACAGTACGGGAGACAGGAGGAGTGAAAAATAACCAAAGATGAAAAATGCAAAAGAAGTTGAAGGAACCGCAAGAAAGGCTTCAATTCAGACTCAGCTGCAACCCTGAAAAATCTAGAACCAAGGCATGTTCTCTAAACATAGAGCAAAAAACAAAAAAAGTGACCAAAAAAACCCCCAAAACACTACTTACGACAGACAGGATCATATTAGCGAATGACAAAAAGAAGGCAAAGTTAAGCTGTTAAAAATAAATAAATATTTTTTTTTTAAAAAAAGCTAAGCTTCCATCTTCTCCATCAAAATGAATGGTCTTCCAATTAGAAAGGATGGAACAAACAACATCAAAAGGCAATCATGTCTACCTAAAGGGTACCATCCAGCCCTCTTACTTAGATTCCCATCAATCCTAGCAGAAAGAAAGATCATTTACTCACTTATTTATCAAGTGGAATTGAACCAAGAGCCAGAAAGACTGGGTTCCAGTCCTGACTCTCATGACAGTAGTGTGACCATGGGTAAGTCACTTAATCTCACTTAGCCTCAGTTTCCTCATCTGTTCAATGGGAATTACAATATTTTTAAGACCTATGTGATACAAGGGAAATAACATCAGAGTCAGAAGAGGTATATTCAAGTCCCATCTATGTGACCAAGGTCAAAACACTCCTTTGGGGCTTCAGTTTTGCTATCTGTAAAATGAGGGGAGTATGGGGTTGGACTAATTAGTCTCTAAAGTTTTTCCTTCTAGCTCTAAATTTATAATTCTTTAATCCTATTTTACAGGGCTGCTATGAGGATAGCACCATGTAAACCTTTAAAGTGCTGTCTAAATATGATTTGTCAAATGTTTATTAAATATAAACTCTGTATAGAACATTATTTTAGTCACTCTTAAGAATATAAGGAATGAAACCTTATCATCAAGAAGCTTATAGCACAATAGCCATGGGGGGGGGGCAGTTAAATGGAGAGAGAATCAGGTCTACAGTGAGGAAGACTCATCTTCCTGAGTTCAAATCTGACCTCAGACACTTACTAGCTTGTGTGACCCTGGGCAAGTCACTTAATTAACCCCGTTTGCCTCAGTTTACTCATCTGTAAAATGAGCTGGAAAAGGAAATGGTTTCTCTCCAGTATCTTTGCCAAAACCCCAAATGAGGTCATGAAGAGTTGGACACAACTGAAACAACTCAGCAACAAGAAGACAATTGCATTAGGAAGAATGTTGTGCTTTTTATTTTTTTAAGGTTATCATTTATGAAACATCAATGTGGACTGAAGCGGTCAGGAAAAGACCAGAGCTAAGTTCAGAAATTATTTCTAACCCTTTTTCTTCATCTGATCTTTTTCTTCTTGTCTCTTCCTACCTACATGAGTTATCATTTGTTTTCCTCCCCTAGTTTATCTTGTCTCTTCTCCCATTCCTTTTTC
Organism: Dromiciops gliroides; assembly: GCF_019393635.1. Lineage (NCBI taxonomy): Eukaryota > Metazoa > Chordata > Mammalia > Microbiotheria > Microbiotheriidae > Dromiciops > Dromiciops gliroides. The sequence continues at coordinate 342,291,761 of NC_057863.1, read as the reverse complement.
TCCAATCCCTTTTCTCTTTCTCCCTCCTCTGACTTTTTTTCTCCCTATTTTCCCTATGCCCCTTTAATTCTTTTTCCTTTATTTGTCCACAAGATGAAACAGAACCCTTTATTATTAGTTATATTTATTTAACTCTCTTGCTCCTTATTCTGAATTTTAAAAGGAACTAGTGTAACTCTGGGCAAGTCACTTCACCCTGTTTACCTCAGTTTCCTCATCTGTAAAGTGAATGGGAAATGGCAAACCATTCCAGTGTCTTTACCAAGAAAACTCCAAATGGAATCACAAAGAGTTGGACACAACTTAAATGCCTGAACAACGAAAAAAGGATGAGAATAAAAAGTCACGTTTCTATAGAGCATTTTAAAATTTACAAAGATGTAAATAAGGATTTCTTAGCCTGAGATCCACAGATGCCCATGCATAGGTTTTGGGGGAAGGGGAGAAACTATGTACTTCAATGGGAAAAATATTCTTTTTTCCATATAATTGGTTTCCTTAGTGATCCTATGTATTTTATTTTATGCATTTAAAAATATAATTCTGAGAAGGGGTCCATAGGCTTTCCCAGACTGCCTGAGGAGTCCAGAACACACAAAACAAAATACACCCCTGGTCTAGATGATGAAGAGATGCAAAGTTTAGATATGGTTTGGTCCCTGCCCTCCCGGAATTTGCAGGAATAAACTCTAGTAGCAGGGTTATACAGCTCTGTTCATAAGCTATATTCCCTGTTGAAGCTGCTAACCATAAACAATTAACATGAATATGAAATATGTCATGCATATGCATAGCATATTAGCATACGCAACATTACATGGTATGTCCATTAGAGACTTGTATAGGTTGTAAAACAAAGTGCTTTGTGAAATCATAGATTTAGAGCTAGAAGGAAGCTCAAATCCATCTAATCCCATTCCCTCATTTAACATGCAAGGCACTTGAAGCCCAGAGGATGCAAGTGACTTTCCCAGGGTCACACAAGTAATAGCAGAGCCAAGATTCAAATGCAGATTCTCCAACTCCAAACCTTGTGAGAGCTTTCTACTTTCCACTATGCTGACCCAAGGGTGGGTTGATCTTGGATGTCTTTAAAAGGCCTACCACTTGATTTCTTCTATGTTCTGGGTTCAGGTTGACCTGTAGAGCTGCCAAATGGGTTGAATTCTTCCTTTTGGAAAATAATAATAATAAAGCACTCATTTCTTAAAGGAATTTGACTCATGAAGGCTCTTCATTGATTGGAGAGGGCTGGTGGGTGCTGATGGAGGCTGAACAAACCTCGTTGGACACATTCAAGTCTTCTAACTCTCTTGCAACCTGAGGCTTCAAAGACCAAATGAGCCCTTTGCAGAGTTATTTATCTTTGGTTACCCTAAGCCCCAGCTTCCTGTGGCATGCTCTGCTCTTTATAGAAGCCATTGGGCTGACAGAGCAGAGAGCAGATGGCCTTAATGACTTGGCCTGGAGCCCCTGTCAGCACAGAGACCCCTCCTGCTTCACATTTTCAGCACTGCCACCTGGGAAGTATAAACTGTCCTGCCACAAACAAGGAGACTTGCTTTCACTACCTCTATCCATAGCCCGACCCAAAGGCAAGCCTGAGCTGTGTGTGCTCATGTATGGTCCTGCTCACTCAGGGATGTTCAAGAGTTCAAACCATTGCCACCCCGTGCCTGCCTAGGAGAGCCAGGGTTTGGGGAAGAGGGGAGGAGAGGAAGACACCCATAGCAAGAGCTTAACCTAGACTAGAACGAACTCCACTGATGGTGATAAAAGAAAATAACTCTTTCCATGATAAGAAATCCAGCAAAGTAATCAAGCCCTTAGGATTGCTTACAAAGTTGTGTTTCCCAGTGAGGGAATTCAGTCTAGACTGGAGACAACTCCGCCAAAACTTCAAACCCTCAAGGAAGTGAAGAGGCACCTACTTTTACTGCTCATCTTTCACCCAACCCACCCTCTCTCTCTCAACACTGTCACAGAATCACTGAGTTGTAAGGGACCTCTGAGGTCTTCAAGTGCCAGCCTTTGCCTGAATATGAATCCTAATATGACAAACCCAACCAGTGGTCAGCCATCCTCCCGCTACTCCCCATAACACTGGGTAAAGCAAGAATTTTTTTAACGTAATAAACATTTTTATTTATATTTTGGGGTTCCAATTTTTACCCCTCCTTCCCTCCCTCCCCTCCTCCCTCCCTGAGGCGGCAAGCAATCAGAAATGGGTTATACATGTATGATTATGTAAAACTACCCTATTAGTCATTTTGTACAAGAAAACTTGATTAAAAGAAAAAAATGAAATAAAGTGAAAATAGCATACTTCAGTCTGTTCCATCAATATCAGTTCTTTCTTTGGAGGTGGATGGTATGTTTCATCCATAGTCCTTTGGGATTGTCTTGGATCATTGTATTGTTGAGAAAAGTCAAGTCCTTCACAGTTCTTCATCAAATAACATTTCTCTCTCTGTGCACAGTGTTCTCTTGGTTCTGCTCACTTCACTATATATCATTTTATACAAGTCTTTCCAGGCCTTTCTGAAGTTAAACAGGAATTCTAAGCCTAGGGTCCATGAACTTGTTTGGTTTTTTTTAATATTTTGAGAACTGTATTTCAGTATAATTGGTTTCTTTTGTAATCCTATGCATTTAAAGACATTCTTCTGCAAAGGGATTCATAGGTTCATCAGACAGTCCACCAAGTCCATGACTCACAAAGAAAAGCTAAGACCTGGTGTCTTAATATTCTACACAAATGAACACAACAAAGAGCCTCAGAGTTCCATTCCTCATATCCTCTCAGCACCCAGGCCACAGATTCCCTTAACCAAACAAAAGGGGAAGAAACAGGAAAGGAAAGGATGATTATAATTCCTAACAGCTCCTTGCCTGATTGCTTTCAGACCTGGTACATGTGGATAAAATGCTAAATTGATCAGCTGACCTAAGGTAGTAGAATGTCCTAGATATGCTGTTATACCTGAGGGCACTATTCATTGGGGAATATCTGGGCCTTAGCTGGAAAGTCTCCTCATTCTGTTTCCACTTCTAGTTGCTTACAAGATGAGAGAGAAAAAGCTGCTAAGCTGTAGCTTGAGTATTCAAGACACACAGAATCACAGAATATTACCTCTAAAAGAAAAATCTGATCCATCTCCTTCCTTTTAAAGAAAAAGAGATTGAAGCCTAGAAGTAAAATAGTGGCTTAGGATCACAAAGTTCAGTCATCCTGGGAATCTTGCTACAGGCCCTGATATGCAGACCTCCAGAGGTCATGACCTCCCCATTTCTCCCTCTCTACCCTAACAAACTGGTGTTGGAACTCTACCCAGAGACTGAATTATCCTGACTGAAAGGTGAGTACTCATCTACCTACAACTGATGGAATAGAGGCCAGGGGTTCTTAATCTTTTATGTCACAGACCCTTTTGTCAGTCTAGTGAAACCTATAGACTTCTCAGAAAGTTTTTAAATGTATGAAACAAAATACATAGAATTAAAAAAGTAAACAATTTTATTTAACTATAATTAACCTTTTTAAAGTTCATGGATCCCAGGTTGAGTCTTGCTAGAGGGGCAGCTAGGTGGCGCAATGGATAGAGCACGAGCCCTGGAGTCAGGAGTACCTGAGTTCAAATCCAGCCTCAGACACTTGACACTTACTAGCTGTGTGACCCTGGGAAAGTCACTTAACCCCAATTGCCTCACTAAAAAACAAAAACAAAAACAAAAAAAGAGTCTTGCTAGACCATGCTTCATTCCAACCAGCCATCCACCAAAAAAACTCAGACATAATTCCATATTTAGCCATCTGCTTTAACTTTATGGGACCTGTTCTCCTTTCCCGACTCTTGTTCTTGGAACACTAATCCAATCAATCTGCTATTGTTAGTGGGAAGAACTTGACAATTACTATAGTGTTAGGGCTAAGTCTGTGATTTCCTGAATCAAAACTCTTTTCCTTGGCTACCACTCTATTTGCATTCTCTGCCCTTATTAGGCTATAAGTTACTTTACTTCCTAAAACTAATTTTCTCTATGTGTAAAATAATGGGGTTGGGGTAGATGACCTTGTAAGTTCCCTCCAGCTCCAATTAACATAAGATATAATCCTAATATTAGTATTAAGTAAAAGGTCCTACTTGATATTGTTCTATGTGATGGCAAGTCTATTAGCATGTGTACATCACGCTCAGAGCCCTAGAAATGGTTTTGTAATTTCTTGTGTACTAATATCAGGAGCCATGTCTCTGAAGTTTATGTCCTGAGTTTGACCTGATCATTATCACTGATGTACCTACATCAGTATTATTCTAAGGAAAGTTTTCTGTAAAGTGTAAAGATCTGTATTAATATGATATTATTATTATCAAAATTATGGCATCCTCATCTTTTTTATGGAGTTTAGATAGAAATGATCCAAGGGCAATTAATCATCCTGTTATAATTCTTAGACATTGAACGTTCTATGGACTATTGCAGAAGACAGATACAACAAAGATGGAACAATTCGTGGTCATTGAATAAAGGTATCAGGATGTCAGCTCATCTTCTGGAGGCTCACTAAAATGGACAGGATAATGGAGGTGATAAGCACCACCTCCTCTTCCCATATGTTTTTGATTTCTTCTGCCAAGCCTCTACACTTTGAAAGTTTTCTGCTCTGGGCAGTTTAAAGATTATGGGTATTTGGTATGGCAACATCTGTTAAAAAGGTTGTTCTTAAGTTGTAGTGAATCAATTTTACATCCAGGAGACTGTGGGCAACAGTTTGGTCTGTGATCATGGTCCTGTTCCAGTAGTGTTTATTTCCTGAGTTCTCAAGGATATTTTGAGGTCTGTTTTTGTAGGATGAGAATTTGTCATCTGTCAGTCCATGAAAGATAGCAAACTTCTGATATATAATTCTAGCCAACAGGTCATATCTTGCTAAGTATTCAGCATTGCCCCAATGTCCTTCTCGCTTTTGGAGAACAAAATTTGTTTGTCCCTCTTTTAGAGAATGCACCCTACTTGTCCAGGGATGACAAATTATTGCCGTCAGTTATTCTTTAAATTACCATCATTAGATACCGGGCAGGGATAAGCACATTATCCTCATCTATCGAAGTATGTACGCCACAACATCTCAGGAATACACCCCCTTCTCTCCTCTGACACTGCCACCCCTCTGGTACAAGCCATTAGTGCCTCTCACTTGGACTATTCAATAACCTGATGGTGAGTCAGCCTGCCTCAAGTCTTTCCCCACTCTAATCCATCCTCCATTCATCTCCTAAAGTGATTTTCCTAAAGCACAGGTCTGACCATATCCCCACCCCTCCCCCAACTCATTCAAGGCTTCCTATCACCTCCAGGATCAAATATGAAAACCTCTGTTTGGCATTCAAAGCTCTTCATAGCCCAGCTTTCTCCACCCCCCCCCCCAACCCTTCCAGTGTTATTACACTTTATACACCAATACCCTCATGTACTCTTCTATCCAGTGATACTGGTCTGCTGGTTATTCTTCAAACAAAACACTCTGGGTTCCAGGCATTTTCACCCACTCTCACACGTGCCTAGAGTGTTCTCCCTCCTTATCTTAACTTCTGGCTTCTCTCAAGCCAGAGCTAAAATTCCACCTTCTACAAGAATTGTTTTCTAATAATTAATTCTAGTGCCTTCCCACTGTTGATGATTTCCTATTTATCCTGCTTATAGGATGTTCATACATACTGTCTCCCCCATTAGTTTGTGAGTTCCTTGAGGACAAGGACTGGGGGGGTTTTGTTTGTTCAGATGGCTTATTTGTTTTTGTCATTCTTTGCATTCCCAAAGTTTAACTTAGTGTCTGGTACATAGTAGGCTTTGTGACAGCTAGGTGGTTCAGTGCATCGAGTGCTAGGCCTAGAGTCAAGAAGCATACTATTTGGGGGGTGGGGGGCAATGAGGGTTAAGTGACTTGCCCAAGGTCACACAGCTGGTACATGTCAAGTGTCTGAGGTCAGATTTGAACTCAGGTCCTCCTGAATCCAAGGCCAGTGCTTTATCCACTGCACCACCTAGCTGCCCTCCCCTCCTTTTTTAAGAAGCATGATATTTTTCACTTTCTTTCATTTTTTCTTTTATTCAAGTTTTCTTATACAAAATGACTAATATGGAAATGTTTTACACAATTGCACATGTATAACCTATAATCTGATTGCTTACCACTTCAGGGAGGGAGGAGGGGAGGGAAGGAAAGATAGAATTTGGAACTCAATACTCTAAATAAAAATTTTTATTTTATTTTATTTTTTAAAAACCCATGGACAATATGGTCTGCAGGGTCACAAAGAGTCAGACACGAATGTTTATTCACTGATTGACTGGCCACCACTCATCTCAGATGAAGCTGAATTCCAGGAACATTCTTAGGGAGATATATGCTTTTAGGGCTCTGGTCTTTATTCTCTTAGAAAGGAGGGGGAAAGGGAATGGTACATAGAACATATACTATATGTGGAATTAAGCAAGTGAACAGTGAGTCAGTTTCCTGTGAAGATTATGTCAGTGATTGACCATCAAGAAAAACCTGCATTTTTACTACTTTGGGGAAGAGATTCCCCACAACGGGACTTCTACTACCAAAGCAATCTTGGGTCCTTGAGGATCTAGTAGCATGGGTTTGCAGCTGCTCAGCTGAGAAATCATTCACATTCCCTTGCCAACCCCCCCTGATGTGGTAGGAATTTGTGAGAGGACCGGCCAGGGCATAGTCCGTGGCGGTGGATACAGCTGTATTAAGAGCTGGACAGAAGGTGTGGTTTCCTAAGGCCTGCCACCCCAGCTGCTGGCTCCGGCCCCACTAAAAGGAAAGGGTTTCTGAGGCAACAAATAGGAGAGGGCCCGCTGATTTATAGTTTGATCTGTATCAGGGACCAGGACTTTGGCCTAACTTCAGGCATTTCAAAACATGAAGGTCTCCTTCTAGCCCTTTGCTGTTTAGGCTCAGAGCAAAGGAGACTATTTTCTTACCCTTTGCAGTAGTGGAGAGAAGAGACAATAGGGAACAGATGTGCATTTTTTAGCCAGTGAATAAGCAGGGGTTTTTTTATTTGTTATTTATTTTTAACTTCTTTTAAATTTTGAATTCTTAATTTTCTCTTTCCCTCCTATCCATTAAGAAGTCAAACTATATGATATCATTTATATATGTGAAATCATGCAAAACATATTTCCATAATAGCCATTAAACAAGCATTTATTTATATATTTTTTCAAAATAAACATTTTTATTTAAAGTTTTGAGTTCCAAATTCCACCCCTCCTTCCCTGCCCTTCCCCCTCCCTGAGGCAGTAAGCAATCAGATATAGGTTATCCATGTACAAGTATATAAAACATTACCACATTAGTCATTCTATACAAGAAAATGAATAAAAGAAAAAAATGGAAGTGAAAAATAGCATGTTTCAGTCTGTGTTCCATCGATATCAGTTCTTTCTTTGGAGGTGGATTGTATCCTTCTCATTAGTCCTTTGGGATTGTCTTGGATCATTGTATTGCTGAGAATAGTTAAGTCATTCTCAGTTCTTCATCAAACAATATTGCTGTCTCTGTGCTCAGTGTTCTCTTGGTTCTGTTCACTTCACTACACTACACATCAGTTCATACAAGTCTTTCCAGACCTTTCTGAAAGCATCCTGCTTATTTTTTTTTTTTGCAGGGCAATGAGGGTTAAGTGATTTCCCATCTAGTGTCAAGTGTCTGAGGCCGAATTTGAACTCAGGTCCTTCTGAATACAGGGCTGGTGCTTTATCCACTGCACCACCTAGCTGCCCCCTCTGCTTAATCATTTCTTATAACACAATAATATTTCATTACCATCACATACCACAGCTTGTTTATCCATTCCCCAATTGATGGGCATTCCTTTGATATTCAATTCTTAGACATCACAAAAAGAGCTGCTATAAATATTTTTCAACAAGCATTTATTAAACACTTACTATATGCCAGACAGATATGTGATGGTTGGTGATATAAAGGCAAAATTCAACATCTTCCACCCTAAGGGAATGCACAGTCCAATGGTTGTAACAAAATGCAAACAATTATGCATGGATACAATCTACATTGAAAATGGACTTGTATGAACTGATGTATAGTGAAGTGAGCAGAACCAAGAGAACACTGTGCACAGAGACAGCAATATTGTTTGATGGAGAACTGTGAATGACTTGACTTTTCTCTGCAATACAATGATCCAAGACAATCCCAAAGGACTATTGATGAAAGATACTATCCACCTCCAAAGAAAGAACTGATATTGATGGAACACAGACTGAAGCATGCTATTTTTCACTTTCTTTCAGGTTTTTTTTCTTTTATTCTAGTTTTCTTGTAACAAAATGATGAATGTGGTGATATTTTACAGGGTCATACATGTCTAATCCATATCTGGTTGCCTGCTGCCTCAGGGAGGGCGAGGGGAGGGAGGGAAGGAGAGATAAAAATTGGAACCCAGAAGTATAAACTAAAATGTTTATTACTAAAAAAAAAAAAAAAGAAAGAAAATGGATGGTAATCTCCAAGGGAAGGAAGTAGCATTGAGGGTTAGAAGGGACAGAGAAAGGCCTCCTGTTGAAGGTGGGATTTAAAAAGTGGGGAGGGGTGAGTGAGAAAAGGGGGCAGTGTGGGCAGGCCCCCTCCATTCTTAACATTTCCTCCCTTCCCTCACCTTGGGGTCTCTTACATATCCAGGTGGTATGCCAGAGACATTTGGGCTATGGTGTGCTCTTTTGATTTTAGCCTACCTGATGCTCAATATGATCTTTCCCAGGATCCCCAGTGCCTATCAGTGTCTTAACGAATTTCCAAGATGTGAAGAAGGATTTCTTTGTGCAAAGATAAGAAAGAGCCCACTGGGAGCCTGCCTAATCTATCACCCCATTCCTCCTTTCCTTTCCACTGGCATCCCATGCCAAAAATGTACTTCCTCCTCACATCACCTGATAAACACAGCTCAACCACCATGAAGTTTTTCTTGACATCCTCTACCCAACTGCTTGCATATTTCCTCCTAAATTACCTTATATTTAATGCCCTTTATTTATTTGTATTTATTCTCTCAATATTTGTTCTGCATATACCTATACATGTACTCATTGCCATAATTAGAATGTAAGCTTTTTGAAAAAAGGGATCATTTCATACTTTACATTTGTATTCCAAGCACCTAGAAATAGCAGTAGCTTAAATAATTGTTGATTGATTGATTGACTTCTGGTTCTGTTCATGCTCTTCCTTAAGCAATTGGCCCAGAAAGAAGTTATTTGCTCGTCCAGAGTGAGAAGTCAGGAAGTTCCAATCCTTTTTTGCCTCCAATCCAGTAAAACTAAGTTAAAATCCTTCTCTGATGCCTCTCATATCTCAAAGATTGTTCCCAACAGCTAAGAGCTCTGGAAGACCCTTCCCCCCAAAGCCAGAAAGGCTTCATTTGGAGCCCATGACCAATGTTGCTATGGTCAGGCCACATCTGGAGTACTGTATTCAATTTTGGGCACTATATTTCAGGGAAGACATGGACCATATCCAGAAGAGATTGACCAAGATGGTGGGAGAACTGGAGGATTGATTCGAGGATCACCTAAAAGGAACTTGCGATGCTTAGCTTAGAGAAGAGAAGACCTAGGGAAGGATAGATGTCTTCAAGGTTTGAAGAATGATCACCTAAAAGAGAGATTAGATTTGGAAAAAATACCTAGGATCAATGGGTGGAAGTTGTAGAGAGGTAGGTTTTGGTTGTATATAAGGGAAAACTCCCAATAAATAGAAATGCCTAAAAGTGAAATAAATAGGTTGTCTTGGCAGGGGTTGGTTTATTCTTCACTAGAAACTTTTAAAGAGAAAGCTTGGATACGTACAGATTGGCTTAGATGGTCTCTAAAGTCTGTCCCTTCTAACTCTGAGATTCTGTGGAATTTTTTTTACCATATTTCTATATTTCTGATTCATTGTAGAGTCAGATAAATTCAGAGAGGCTCAGAATTTTGGCCATAAGGTGATGCGTTTTTCAGCCATAGCAACTCTCCAAGACCATCTACCTAAGCCAGAGAGGGGTTACAATCTGCATTGGCGACATGAGAATCCATACTGAAGAAATCACAAATCCTAGAAGTGTTGAATGATTAAAAGAAGTCATAAGGATAATAGGATCATAGGTCCAGAGCTGGAAGGAACTTAAGAGATCATCTGGGTCAACTCCCTCATTTTACACATGAAGAAACCAAGGCCCCGGGGGCGGCTAGATAGCACAGTGGATAAAGCACCGGCCCTGGATTTAGGAGTACCTGAGTTCAGATCCAGCCTCAGACACTTGACACTTACTAGCTGTGTGACCCTGGGCAAGTCACTTAAACCCCATTGCCCCGGAAAAAAAAAAAAAAAAACAACCAAGGCCCCAAAAAGCTGAGGGATGTCCTAAAGTAGTAAATAGCAGAGCCCCTGTAATATAAGACACCAACCAACACATTATTAACATTTCAGTACATACTGCTTTCTAGTGTGTTTACTTATTTTCTACTCCCTTCTTATTGCTATAGCCCATTAAGGCAGCTAGGTGGCACAGTGGTAAAGCACCTGCCCAGGATTCAGGAGTACCTGAGTTCAAATCCGGCCTCAGACACTTGACACTTACTAGCTGTGTGACCCTGGGCAAGTCACTTAACCCTCATTGCCCTGCAAAAAAATAATAATAAAATAAAATAAAATGAGCTGGAGAAGAAAATGGAAAACCACTCCAATATCTCTTGCCAAGATCCAAATGGGGTCATGAGGAGTCAGACACAACTGAAACGACTCAACAACAACTGAACATGTTGGGAATAAGGATGCTCCTCATCTCTGCTTGATGATGGGAGATTTCCTGAAGGAAGTGAACATCTAGATATTTTTAGGATAAAGTAGGAACTGTGGGACTGGAAGAAAGAAGCAGGAAATTAGGGAGACAAGTTCAAAAGAGGTGGAATGGAGAGAAGCTTTTTCCTGGCATTGGGCGGGAGGGACAGACTTGACAAGGGCATCTAAATGCCCTTGGGTGCCCTGAGGGACACAGAGCTACTGGCAAAAGGAATGTATGCAGTCAGAAACAGCCATGCAATTTCTAAGCTCCAAAGTCTCATGGAAATGTGTGACCTGCTACTGCTGGAAAAGACTGAGGGGGGACGGAGGCTGGCTAACTTTCCCAGTGCCTGTCCTTTTTCAGTCCCTAGCCCCTAGCTCAGATAGCAGGATGGAGTGGGAGGTAGACCAGCTCATATTTCTCTCCTTTCTTCCTGGCAGAGATCACATGGCCAGTGAAAGAGGAGGACAGCTGGGCTGGCAGGTGGGACTTTGCCTACTGCCTGGGAGAAAGGACAGTGGGAGGTTACCAAGGCCTAAGGGCAACTAAGCTGCCCAGTTGCTTTCCCCAAGCACCCTTCACAGGGCCTCAGCACTCTAATTTCACATTCCTATGGAGCTGATGACGGAAGCCCCATCGCTAAAGACCCTTTCCTTTCCATCAACTACTCTTTGTCAGCTTGTATATATGGTTCCTCCCTTCTCCAGGACAATGAAAGTTAACCAGTTTCCCTGACAGGCAGGAACATACTTTGGATAGGAAGTAGGAGGGCTCACTCAAAACTTAGAGTGGTTCCACTCAGGATTCTCTTATCATTATCTCTTATCTCAAGATTCCACTTGAATGTCTAAGACCAAACCAGCTAAAAGACCTTCTAGGACAACATTTGACAAACACTGATCAAGATGCAGCATGATATACTGAGAAGAACATCAGCCCTGGAGGGAGTCATAAGACCTGGGTCCAAACTCCACCTCTGTGTGACCATGGAGAAATGACATAGCTTCCCGGAACCTCTGTTTCCTCGCCTGTAAAATAAGGACTTCAGACTAGATGGCCTCTGAGGTCCCTTTCATTTCTAGATCTATGCTCCTGTGTGCGAAGCACCACGCTAGATGTTGTCGTACAAAGAGGAATGAGACAGTTCCTTGAGAAGTTTATAGGCTGATTATAAGACAAGTACACTAAAAAGTATGAAACAAATTAGAACAAGAGCATATAAAATGAGCACAGAAATAGCCTCCTACTTGGTCTTCCTGACTCAAGTCACTGTCTTTTCCAGTCCAGTCTCCACACAGCTGCCAAACAAAGTGTTCCCAAGAGACAGATCTGACAATGTACTCCCCTCCTCAATAAACTCCAGTGGCTCCCCTCTGTCTCTAAGATCAGATAGAAGCTCTTCTGTTTAGCCCTTCACAACCTGCCTCCAACCTACCTTTCCAACCTCATTCTCCATTCTTCCCCCTTCCACCCTCGCTGGTCCAACCAGACTGCCCTTCTTGCTGCTCTTCTCCCAGGACATCTCATTTCCCACCTCTTTGCCTTTGCATGGGCTGCTCCAGATGTTTGGGAAGTGTTCCCACCTCATCTGTGTCTCTTAGCCTTCCCTGTTTTCAGCAAAGCTGTGCTCCAGAGACACCTTCTGCAGAAGCTTTTCCAAGTACTAGTGACCAGCCCCCAATCAAGAAAGGAACATCCTTGTATTTATGCAATGTATGTATGCATTGTTTATGTATACGATCCTTCCCATGAAAAACACCAGTTCCTCGAGAACAAGGACTGTTTCATTTTCATCTTTCTATCTCCACCACAGTGCCTGGCACAAAGTAGATTAATAAATGCTTGTTGGTTGACTGTCTGATACAAAGAGCCATGAGAACAGACAAGGAAGACATCACTTGTCATTCGGAGAGCAAAGAAAACGTTTTGGAAGAGGTGGCATTTGGACTGAACCTTGATGGAGGTGGACAGAAATGAGGGAGAGATTAGAATTCATTTCAGGGATAGTAAATGGTATGAGCAAAGATATAAAGGTAGGTGAATAAAGGATATATGTTCAGGAAAACAGTGAGTACTTCAATTTTTTTGTTGTTCAGTTGTTTCAATCGTGTCTGACTTTTAATGAATTCATTTTTTCTTGGTGAAGATACTGGAGGGGTTTGCCATTTCTGTCTCCAGTTCATTTTACAGATAAGGAAACTGAGGCAAACAGGGTTAAGTGATTTACCCAGGGTCACACAGCTAGTAAGTCTTTGAGGCTGGATTTGTACTCAGGAAGATGAGCCTTCCTGACTCCAGGCATGGCACGCTACTTATGCCACATAACTTCCCAATTTAGCTTGAAAGAAAAAGTAAAGGAAGCAGGCATAATGTGAGAAGGGGACAGCTAGCTGTTCAGTGAATAGAGCACTGAAATGGACAGAGGACCAGACCTAGAGTCAGGAAGATCTGAGTTCAAATCTGGCCTCAGACACTTAACAACTGGGTGACCCTGGGCAAGTCACTTAACCCTTAACCCCTCTTTATCTCAGTTCCTCATCTGTAAAATGGGGACACCTTGGAGAAGGAAATGGAAAAATACTCCAGTATATTTGCCCAAAAAACCCCACCACAAACCATGAACTTTCACAACAAATGTAGATTAAATTAGATTATAGAAGCACCAAGGAGTTAAGACTTTATCCAGTAGCTAATTAGAGACAACTGAAGATTTTGGAGAAAGAAATGAATATAAGATCATAGATTTACAGCTAGAATGTTCCTAGGCTAGTGTATGGTCCAAACTCCTCTCCCATTTTCCAGATGAGGAAACTGAGACTCAGAAACGTTAAGCAATTTATCCAAAGGCAACAGAACTAGTAAGTAGAAGAAAGGATTTTAGTCACCTTCTTCTGATTTCCAATCTATTGTTCTTTCCATTTTGTACCACCTTGACCCTCTAACACAGAGATATGCATTAGGAATACTTACCAGGCAGTGATTTATGACATATATTAGAGTCAAGGGGACCAGAGAGGTAGATATTGCAGTATCCAGGGATGAGTCAGTCAGTCAATAAACACTTATTAAGTGCTTCCTATGTGTGAGACCCTTGACTGGGTTAGTGGAATTGAGAATTGATTGGAAATGGGTGGGCCACAAGTTTCAATTGTGGATAATGGGAGAAGCAGCCTTGGTCTCCCATGTATCCTCAACCCAGGCAAACTGCCTGCTCTAAGAGATGTTACACAGGACACAATCCATCCTTCAAATGCACCTCCCTAGAAGCTCTGCCCAGAAACTGAACACCTTGGGAATGTGTCCAGTTTGTGTGGGCAGAAGATATCCCACCCTCACCTTAGCTGCACTAACTAGGCTGACTTGATTTTCCATCTTGCCAGAGAACAGGCAGTCCTGTAGTCAGGGTGATATGGTGTCAGCTGTGGATTGGTTGGGGCAGCACTTTGGAGGTTAACTGCATGCATGTTAATGAGCCTGATAGTGCCATGCAAATTATCCTGTGCCCAAGGCTTAGAGGAAATCCGGCACTGAGCCCAAAAGAAATTGAGTCAGATTTATCTCTCTTCTCTGTTCCCTTGGTTAGATTTTCACTGGATTCTAACAAAGGAGATCTCCTGGACTAGAAAAGACATGCTGAGAAAGGAAATAATTATTAGAATATGAGAAAGTCCCAACCAATGATCACAGTACTTTACTTGTACCTATATCCCAGCATTCGCATGTTATCTTACTCAGTCATCGCAACATACCTTTGTGATTGGGAAGACACAAGTTATACATTCTTTGGTGAGTATCTACAGCTTCCCTCTCCTCTCCCCCACTCCTCCCCCTGAGAAATTTGCGAGCTCCTGGCTTATCCTGACAAGTTTAGATGGCACAGTGGATAGAGTCTTGGGATTATTGTCAGGAAGACCTGAGTTCAAATCCCATTTCAAACACTAGAAAGATACCATATTGTTTGAGGTGAGGAAACTCTAATAATAATGTGAAGAACATCATGAAGGCCAGTATTTTGTCAAATAATACCTGAAATTTGGATTACAGAGTGCTTTACCCCCATTCTCCCAATTTATATTCTCAACAACTCTGTGAAGTAGGTGCTACTGTTATCTGCATTTCACAGATGAGAAAACTGAGACTTAGGAAAGTCAGTTTCTAAGGCAGGATTTGAACCCCAGGTCTTTCTGACTCTAAGTGATGGTTGTTGTTATTGTTGTTCATCCATTGTTCTTTTTTTTACAGAGCAAGAAACTGTTAAGTGACTTGCCCAAGGACACACAGCTAGTAAGTGTCAAGTGTCTGAGGCCAGATTTGAACTCAGGTCATCCTGAATCCAGGGCCAGTGCTTTATCCATTGCGTGCCTCACCTAGCTGCCCCCATTCATCCTTTGTTCTTGAAGAACACCAATGACATCACAAGGGTAATGTCTTGACTTGCATGTGGATTGGCTTTAAGTGAGACAGAGCTAAATTATCAGCCTCACTCTCTCCTCCAGAGTCATGGAAGTGAGGGTAAGCTCCCTATACTAGGGCAGATTTGCCTGCACTCAGTTCAGGCAGTGGCCACATTTAGGGCGGTGGCAGAGGAGAAATCTGTTCCTAACTCTGCACATCAGACACCAGACTTACCCCAAACAGCCTTTCAATCTCATCTTACTCCCAGTTTAGCATAGGCTAAGTGGAGAACTGATTAGTCAAAGGACAGAAACCCAAGGATAACCACCCCCCTGCAACTCCCCACCCCCGCCGTTTGTACTCACATGCACAGGTAAGCAAAGGGGACTCATGCATACAGTGCAGAGCTGGGGTGTGTACCCTAAGCTGCTCCCATTTAATATTTAGGTAAGGATTTGTAGCATAATGTAATATTGTGAAAAGAGCACAGGTCCCTAAGCACGACTGTATAACCTTGAGCAAATAGTTTGCCCTATTTGGGCTGCAGTGTCCTGATCTGGAAAATAAAGTGGAAGAGAGAATATGAGAAGAAATTGTTTCTTAGGTTTCTCCCAGCTCTAGCAGTTCATGATTGGGGCAGTGCAGTGGCATAAAGCCCACTGAGTCCAGAGTCAAAGGACCTGAGTTCAAGTTCGGACAACAATTTTCTATGTGACCTTAGTCATCACTTAAACTTCCTGGTTCAGTTTCCTTATCTGTAAGATGACAAATGTGAACTAAATGCCCTCTGAGGGTCTTCTAAGATCAAAATGTCTGAGACTGTGATTCTCTGATTTTTTTTTTAGAGATTAGAAACTTAGTCATTTGGCTTCTAAATGTACTTTTTCCGCATAGGAAACTGAGACTTAGACATGGCTGGTTTTCATTTGCTAGCTCCAGAAAAAATCTTGAGGTGGAAATCTCCCCCTTCCTGCTTTCTGGAACCTATCCTGGGCGTTGTGGTATTCAAACCCACAAACACCATAGCCACAAATTGGTTTCAAGCAGAAAAGGAGCCTGATTTGGGGGGAGGGTGAATAGGACACACAAGACATCCCACCGCACAATGGAAATGTGCTCCACTTTCCAGTCTCTGTGTCCAGGTTTATGTGTGAGTAACCATCTTGACCTCAATCTTTCTCCATGAATTATGGACAGTGAAAATGAAGTATGTGAAAAAAAATACCAATGTACTTCTTCTCTGCATTAATTTGATCCTGGCAAGCTTAATCAGGGCCCTAGCTTATTAACTGTTCTCCTGCTGATTTGTATAGATCTCTACCTGCAAGTGTATGAATATAAATATCAATCTTTTCTATTAAAGACTTTTACCCTAGGGAGAAAGAAACACCCAAATGAATTAGATGCAATACTGCATCAGAATCATGACTAGGTTTTATACAGTACTACAGGATTCAAGCCATCTGGTCCATCCCCCTGCCTTGAGGCAGAACTGCATAAATATCATCGTGAACAAATGGGTGTCTAAAGACCTCTAGGAAAGAGGATTCTATAGTCTCTGCCAAGAGCCCTTTTCCACCATTAAACAGTCCTGCTTTTACATGCATTTATATTTACAAAGAAGCTATTATTTAGAGATTTCACAACGTGTTAAGGCTTTTGCCTTATTATCTAATTAAAGGAGTTCAGGCATCGTCTGAGGAAGACAGCGTACACCAAGAGACCTGAATCTCCAAGAAACAGGTCTGGGATGTTGATAGCCTATATATCCTTGAGGATAGAAAACATCTCTCAGCTTACTCTTTTTAAAATAAATAAAAAGTGATACAGTTAGGCACTAGGGTGCCTCCTTCTCATGAGAAAAAAAAAAAGCCTTTGTCACCTAAGTGCTCTCAGCTTTGCTGTACTGGAGTAAACAGAGATTTGGATTATCTCAAGAAAATTTAATGAAGTGAAATAAATGAGAGTATTGTTTTTTAAGCCAACAACAGCTTTACAACACTATTTGTTACTGATAAACTCTGCTGTGAATAATCTGTTGCCAGTATTCATCAGTATATAGCATTGTGGAATGGCAGAACTAGAAAGGACCTTATGCTAACCTTTCACTTGACTGATGAAGAAACTGAGCCCTGGAGTCAAAATGTTGCTTATCTCAGGTCATGTGGACAGTTAGCACCTGAGCCCATGCTCTAGAATCCAAATCTAAGAGTCAGATGTCTTTTCCACTATGCCACAGTAAATAATAACAGCTCTGCCCTTAAAATCAATCACCTGTTTATTAGGTGCCTACCCCATGTCTTGTAGTGTGTTCACTGTTATGGTGGATACAAAGTCATAAATCCTACCTTTAAGTTGATTATAGTTTAGTTGAGAAGGCAAGACTCAAACAATGGATGGTGTAAAGCTAAATACAACTGTGATGAGAATCTAGATATGAAAGAGATCTAGAACTGAGAGAGTCCTTAGAAGTCATCTAGAACATCCTTCTCGTTTTACAGCTGAGGAAACTGAGACTCAAAGAAATTAAGTGATTTGCCCAAGGACACATGGGAAGTATGACAACAGAGTGGGGATCCAGACTCGGGTCCTCTGATGACAAATATATTATACTTTCCATTATGTCACGCTGCCTTTCCAGGAGAGAAAGGAGACTTAGAATAAGGTCAGGCTTATTAACTTTATATTTACACTGAATATGTACTTGCTGTCTCCCTCTACCCACCCATCCTCCATTAGAATATGAACTTAGTGGGAGAAGGGATTTCATTCCTTGTACTAAAATCCTTTGCCCCTAGCGTAGTGCCTGGTGCCTAAATAGTACTTAATAAATACTTGTTGATTGACTGACTGATTGATTGAATGAGATGGCATATGAATCATGGGAGAAGCAGGTTGGTATAGGGCAGTAGTTTCCATTTAGTGGTCAGCAAAATCCTTGTGCATTTATAACAATCCACTAAAGGTTCATTAATGGTGCCTTAAGTAATAAATAATTGCAGAATGTTATGAATAGCATATTAAATTACCTTGAGAGATCACAACACATTTTTTTTCTCGAAATTATTTGTGAAATAAAAAATATTGGGAACCACTAACATAGTGAATGAGTATAAGATTAGGACTCAGGAAACCTCGATCTAAGGAAATAATTTGATCATTAGCTAACTGTCTTTTTAAGTAAGTCATTTTATCTACTCCAAGCTTCACTCATCTGTAACGTAAGAGTTTATAGACGATGATAGCAAATATCCATTTTGGTTCTAACATGTAATGGTTCTTTGGTTCTATGGATCTGGATAGGTGGAAAAGATATGGGGCTAAGAAGGATCACACACTGTGGGGGTAGCATGAACCAAGACAAGGAAACTCAACTCAGAATGGGAAATAGAGAGGGAACACAAAGGTCCTGAGGTTGGGTCATAGACATGTATAAGGTCAGTGGGCATCCATTAATAGGAGTAAAGGACCAAAGTGAAGATTGCTGTGATGTTTGGGTGAGACGCTATGCAGAAAGACACAGAAAGTAAAATAAGTAAATGTACATGCCGCAAGGGATGTCATAAAGGGATGCCAAACCAAAGTCTGAGCCAAACACAAACTCCATGAGTTCAAGCATGAGGCAGGAATTTTAGAAAAGGGTGATCATGAGTTTGTAGTGCCTTTAAAATTCAAATACGAGCCAGATTCTGAGAAATCTTAGGTGAGGGAACCTGAGCCATCAAAATTATTATTAGATGGATCCCATCTAAATTAAACCTGGTCAGTGCTATTTGAGCTCAGCACCAGGAAAACATTTGGAGAACTCATCATAGATCAATGAGCTTTCTTTTGCAGGGAAGGTCTTAAGCTATCTACCCTCAATTTGCATAGGTCAGAGCAGATCCCCTTAAGCACCAAAACAGTTATGAGCCAAGAGAACAGTACATTATTGTATGTTGCAGTGAGTGATCACCATAGCCACCCAGTGTATGGGGATGGGGGGAGGTCTGCACAGGGATGAGTCCTCTTCAAGAATCATGATTCCTATGGGTATAAAAGGGACACTATTGAAAGGATTTTGCACATACTTCTATTGATTCTTTGTGAAGCTTGGAAAGGGAATAAGGTATTGGATAAGGCATTCTTCAAGAACTGGGTCACTGAAGTTACTGTCTTGTGTAAGCTACCTAAAACAACATAACCCCAAATCAATCAATCCACAAGTATTTATTAAATATTTGGTATATATGAGGCATTATGCTAAGCCCTGGGCACAAAAAGAAAAGTAAAAAGAGAAAGACACTCATAAAAGGAGTTACTTGGAGACTGGTTACTAAACTCTACTTATGGCCAGGACTTGTTAAGCAAGATTTTAAAAGACTAGAAGGTACTTATTAGAGAAATGCAAATTAAAATTATTCTGAAGTACCACCTCACACCTATCCAACTGGCTAATATGAAAAGAAAGGAAAATGATAAATGTTGGAGGGGATGTGGGAAAACTGGAACACTAATGCACGATTGGTAGAGTTGTGAGCTGATCCAACCATTCTACAGGGCTATTTGGAACTATGCCCAAAGGGCTATAAAAACTGCATACCCGTGGATCCAGCAATGCCACTATTAGTTCTATATCCTGAAGAGATCATAAAAAAGGGAAAAAGACTCACATGTACAAAAATAATTATAGTTACTCTTTTTGTGGTGGCAAAGAATTGGAAATTGAGGGGATGCCCATCAATTAGGGAGTATCTAAGCAAGTTGTGGTATATGAATGTAATGGAATATTATTGTTCTGTAAGAAATGATAAGCAGGCATATTTCAGAAAAACCTGGAAAGACTTACATGAATTGATGTTGAGTGAAAGGAGCAGAACCAAAAGAATATTGTACACAGTCTCAACAATGTTGTGTGATAATCAAAGGTTATAGACTTATCTCTTCTTATCCATACAATGATCCGAGACAATGCCAAAAAACTTATGAAAGAAAATGCTGTCCTCAAGTAGAAAAAAGAACTATGGAGTCTGAATGCAGATCGAAGCATACCTTTCTCAAATTTGTTGCTGCTTTTTTGTTGTTGTTATTGTTTCTTCTTTCCTATGGGTTTTTTTCCTGTTTGTTCTGACTCTTCTCTTACAACATAACTAATGTGGAAATATGTTTAACATGATTATAATATATAACCTACATCAGATTGATAGTTGGCCTTTAGAGGGGGAGGAAAAGAAGGGTGGGAGAAAAATCTGGAACTCAAAATCTTACAAAAGTAAATGTTGAAAACTATCTTTACATGTAATTTGAAAAAAAGATCTGGTAAAATGAGCAAGATTAGAAGGATTAGGGAAGAGAGTAGAAGAAGAATAAGAACAGAAAAGAGAAGAGCTTCTATTTTATTCCATTTGCCAGGGAGTCCAGAGACCTTTATATGAGTAATCCCATGGAGGTCAGAGTAAGGAAGCAATACAGCTCCCAGGAGTATGCTGGTGAGAGGTAGAAAGCAGCCCAAATTGAGAATGAAGTTACTTTATGGTCTGTGATTCTTCCCAATGAACCCTGTTCCTGCTGTCAAAGCTCAGGGGAATTGGCGCAGATCAGAAAAAAACAGAAAAATCTGATTCTAACTGTAAAGTGCTTTGAGTTCTTTATTCATAACTATTAAAGTAACCTGAAGGTATCGATAAAGAACTCAAAGCATTTTACAGATAGAATCTGATTTTTCTGTTTGTGATCTCAAGTGAAAGACAGCATCTCTGAGAATTAGAAAATAACCTAATGTAAAATGGCTGGACCAAAGACACATAATGAAACCTCATCAGAAAGTCACTGCACAGGATGCCAAGCACTGAAGAGAGCTGACAACAGAATGCAGAGTCCTTCATTCTGGACACTTACATTTCCCCTCTGCTAAATAAGCTTTTAAGCCCCGGGAGCCATTTCTGAGTCCATCAGGTATTTATGAACTTGAGGAAAGATTAGGACATACAAGATATTCTCTAGTGGAGGTTCTTATCCCTTTTATAAGCCATGGACCCCTTTGGCAATCTGGCAAAGTCTGTGGACCCCTCCTCAGAATAATGTTTTTAAAGGCATAAAATAGAATATACAGGATCACAAAGGAAATCAATCATATTGTAATATAGCTCTGTGTGTATCAAGTTCATGAAAACCCTATTAAGGACTCTTGTTCTACAAAATCAGAGGAGCCGAGGTCAAGACTAGATCTCCACAGGTCATCTGGTGCCTCCCCCTGACTCTAGGCAGAACCAACCCAAACTAATCTCTCCCCACATGAGGATCTCTGATTTGTAAAGAAAATTGTACATGCTTCCAAAATAATCCTTCTAATTTTTAATATTCATTAAATAAGCAGTTTTTCTTTCAGTTTAACCAAAATCAATCATTCCCTTTTAATTTGTTCTCTTTGGAGATAGAAAACAAATGGTCACTAACTCTCTAGTGACCCAAAGACCATCATTAAGCCACCCCCCAAAAAAACCCAAGTTTCATTGCTCAGGATGAAACTATATATTTAAGCTACTCTGGAAATCTTTTTGCATCCTAGAGACAGAAGGATCGAGGAATATGCTAGGGGCATTTCAATATGACTGTAATAAACACTTGGGAATCTGGGAGATGTAATATCTCCATGGGCTTTAATGTGCCACTGGATATCTCTCCTGGCTTTGCCTGAGATATTTTGGAAATGGTGGTGAGAGACAAATTGATTTTCATCATCTCTATCCACAGTGAAAGTCAGAGAATGCCACAGAGTATATTGTCTGCAAAATTAAACTACCTGAAATGAAACAAAGTAGAATTCCCCACATACACAAACTAGTAAGTGCAAAGCAAGGGGAATTTAATGAGGTATTGATAGAAAAAGACAGAATACCAAATAAGATGGTGTTGACAGAAATACTATGGGAAAGGGGAGAAACTTGACAAGCCATGAGCCTGCACACTGGAAAAGGGTAGAGAAAAGCAAATGTATTTAGCAGAGAGAGTCATGGGGGTTACAGTCCCTGCTGAGAAGAGACATGCAATATTTTCTGCATAACTATTCCTTATCTAAATACACACTTCCATTAGGAATTTACAGACAATTTGGGAAAGTTACCTTTAAGACCATTAGTAAAGGTGGCTTCATACTTGAACCCAATTTTCCCACTCTCTTCTTCTCCCAACCACTCTTCCCTCCCACTCCCCATGATCTTAGGCAAAAAATGCTCGATGAAAATTATAATTGAGGAGTGGGAGTTTTTAATGGCATCTCTGTACATGCTCCTTCTAATGAATAGAATGCAAACTCCTAGAGAGCAAAGATTAACTTTTGTGCTATGCCTGACACACAGGTGGCAATTAAAAATATTGATTGATTGGTCGATTGCCTCCCAATAAACTAACCTGCTTCCATTCTCTCTCATTTTTTGGAATGAAATGTCCTTGAGGGCAGGAAAAATTTCTTTTCAATCTCTGTATCTTCAGTGCCTAGTATGGTGTCTTCTATGAGCTAACACAATGGGTTTACAGTGTCTTATTGTGCTAGCACAATAAAAGTTGCTTAATAAATTCTTATTAAAAGCTCCCCCTCCCCAGTAAAATATAAGCCCCTCAAGAACAAGTACTGTTTTGCTTTAGTTTTTTGTATCCTCAAGACCTAACATGGTACATGGCACAAAGTAGGAACTTGATAAATATTTCTCCATTTTAGTTTAATAAAATGGAACATCTCTGGAAGAGGCAGATATAACTAGGCTCTTGTTCTACCTGGATAATTTATAGGCTACTGGTGATTTCTGGAAGTGTTTCAGACCCATGGAATATTATTTCACCCCAGCTGGAATAGCATAGCCATGGTTGCCATTTACCAAGTAGAAAAGATCTGAGTTTGGGGTTATTGTCTCGTCTCTGCTAAGACAAAAATGCCTCTCCTTCTGAAGAGCCAGTAATTCCTCCCTAAGCTACTTCAAAGTAGTAAGACTCAATTGATTAGGTCTAAGAACAGAAAGTATCTTGGGAGATCTAGTTTTCAACCACTCAGTAGAATCTACCATCATGCCATTTGGTTTCATTACTCCTTATACAGAGAGAGAGAGAAAAAAAATGTCTAGCAAGTCAAAGTAACCTTTCCAATTTAGGGCAAAAGGATGCACTTGAGAGTTTAGTGCCTTCATGAAAACACAAGCCAAAACTCAGGGTTTGAGGAAATTATCTTACCATGTTTCTTGTCAATATTCAAGAAATCCAGAGAAAATATTTGGTAATTGGGGTGTGCAATGATGCATCCTGAGGACAAGCAAAGAAATGAGAGAAGCTCAAAGTAAGAGGGATTAATGGATGGGGAGAGACAGAGAAAGGAAGAGAAAGACAGAGAGAGAGAGAGGGAGAGAGACAAAGAGAGGTGGAAAAGGGAAAAAGTCAGGGGGCAATTTTTAAATAGTTTGAAGTATAAATCTGGAAGGAAAGTATAGATAGAGGAATGTATACAAATGTCCTAAGTCAGAAACATGTCAATTTTCAGATGGCAGGGATTCTAATCCCTCTTTTTTGTCAGCTTCCTACTCACAAATGGAGAAAGGTTAAGAATGTCAGCCTTATACACCCCTAGGTTTTACTTTTACAGAAGGATTCTGAGATTCTAATAATAGTAATAATAATAATAATAATTTACCCATAAACCTGGTGATACATGACCACCAGCAGGGGGCAGCAATGCATGCTGGGATGCTGGGTTCCCCCAATTTCATGGGACCTCCCACCAACCTCACCCCAAGTTAGAGGTGTTACCTTAGGGTGGGAGAGGCAAACACAAGCAAGCATCAGTGAGGTACAAAGTTGGTTATATGTAAGATATGAAAAAAAAATGTCCTTTTAGTCTCAAGTACTCTAGGTCATCAGATCAGAGCTGACTGGACTGAGTACTCTCTTAGATTGCATCTTTCAAGGACCCATCAATTCAGAGACTTCTGCCTGATTAGCTCTCCAGTCCATCAGACAGAGCACAGACGAAACTGAGTTCTACCTAATCATCAAAAGACGCCATTTATCCAACTACTACTGAATGATACTTTCCTAAGTATTCATTCATTTGGTTCAATTCAGCAACCAAAAAAAAAAAAAAGTCAAACATTTTAGGAGTCTTCCAGGTGCA
The DNA here is from genome assembly GCF_019393635.1 of Dromiciops gliroides. Classification (NCBI taxonomy): domain Eukaryota; kingdom Metazoa; phylum Chordata; class Mammalia; order Microbiotheria; family Microbiotheriidae; genus Dromiciops; species Dromiciops gliroides. Next base: position 342,267,362 of record NC_057863.1, on the reverse strand, counting down.
AAGCACTGTCCAACATCCTGAAGGATTTAGAAAGATTAGTCTAAGAGTCCCTGCTCTCAAGGAACTTATTATCTGGTACTCACAGTCTAAGTATCCTATGATATGATTTCTATAATTTGGATTAAAATTTTAAAAGCAAAGCCTTTAAACAAAAACATGACTTAACTCTTTTAATGGAAAGTACTACATTATTACAAAGCATTATGAATATTGCATCTTTTTTTTAAGTTGTGAGCAGATACTCATGTTACATGAGCAACTAAGCATATGGGGAACAGAGTTTAATATTGTCACTAAAACTTACAAAAAGTTAGTCTGTCACATACTTTAAAAGATTTTCATAGTCATCGTTGTTCTGCATGGTAATCAGGAACAAACGGTAAGTAATTCACTTAATGTCTGTAATTAGCACTACTTTAACAAACAAACCAAGTATGCCTGAGATTAGAGGGAGAAAGAGGAAGAAAAACTTGGAAAGACCAAGAAGTTGCTTTGAGTCTCCACTGAATATTCCGGGATAGCAGAACTGGTTTCCCTTTCCTTCTCCCATACCCATGAAGAACAAGAAAGATCAGATGCTAGGGCCATAGGGCATTATGGGAATTTAGAATTGAAAGGGATCATAAAGATTATCTAGTCCACAGCTGTATTTTATAGATGTTGGTCTCATCTACATAACCTACAGAGTAGGTGACGCTTTGTCCAGAATTACAACCTAGTAAACAGCAGAGCTAAGGTTTGAACTCATATTCTTTGGCTCTAAATATAGCATAGTTCTTAGGAAAGGGAGGAGCTAAGTGCTCCATATTCTTAACTCTGGCAGGGAAACAAGCCAAAGAAGGCATTTTCCCTCCCCACCAACCCTAGGATTCACCCCTCAATATTGGTTTACAAATTCAAGGATCCTATGAGAACTTAGAAAAATTTTCTTGGATTTTCCAGTTTCCCCTTTCCCCAAATTATAGGGAGAAAACTGAAGTCTACAAAAGCCCCTTTCCCCAATCCACTGACAAAACTAAACCAAGAGCAAGCAGAACAAATGATGTTTGTAAGGGGACTACCCCATGCTCATGTTCAAGTCCTCACATTGTACATCCCTGTGAGGGTTAGTTTAATGACAGTGGAAGCAGAAAGTCCCACCTCTCCTGTTTTTTTCACTGGAGTGAAGGCCTAGTACCATTTTGCAATTTAGTCTTAGAGAGTTGCTTGTTGACACTAAGATGTCCCTATAACTTGCCAAGAGTCATACACTGGGGATGGGTCAGAGGGCAAGACTCGAGTCCAAAGCTTCCTGATTCTTAGCCTCAATTCTCTAACCTCTACACCATGTTACTCCTCTATTAGAAATTAGTTCAATTTTATTGCTTCTTCCTGACAGAAAAATTGTTAGTATTACAGAAAAATTGTTAATATCAATTATATGACCTGCCACTCCCTCTTACTGATCCTAGTAATGTCAGAGTTCCAGTAATGTCCTTGCATTCCTACTTGTAATTTACTTTTTATTAGGTTGAGTTGAACCACACCCTATGTCCCCACCTTGGGACTCATCCTTGTAAACAAAGCTAGCTTGAGCCTAACTCCCAAAGTAGCTTCTGATGTCCTTACCTCCTTCCCTTGGGATTCATGGCATGAAGGGCAAAAGGAAGTGGTTTTCCTGAATCAGGCTGCCAAGGGCAACTGGCATCTCATGGCTAGGCCTCCTCCTTTTCTTCTAAAAGTATAAAGAACCTTTCCTATAGGCCTCCTGGTGGGACAGTGCCCAGGGTGGCAGGTTTGCTCCCCTTTTATCTCAATTAAAGATGTTTTATTCCTCCACTTATGAGTTTGATTTATTTCAGTACTTGACACTCTTAATATCTCACTGAAATATACAAACTGAAGGAATTCATGATTTGAAGAAGAGGAGCTATGAATCAGGTGGTTTGGGAGTTTGAGAACTTGAAGAGGGGCTGGACTGTGCAGAGGGGTGTGTGTGTGTGTGTGTGTGTGTTGGGAGATGTGGTATCATAGTTCATCAGGTTTATGAAGACTGTAAAAGCATCTTCTGGCATAGGGTTTAGCTGAAGCCCCTGAATCACACAAGACTCAGAAGAACTTGTTGTTGTTCAGTTGTTTTAGTCATATCCAACTCTTCATGACTCCATTTGGGGTTTTCTTGGAAAGAGATACTGGAGTGGTTTGCAATTTCCTTCTCCAGTTCATTTTCCAGATGAGGAAACTGAGGCAAGCAAGGTTAAGTGATTTGCCCAGAGTCACACAGCCAGTAAGTGTCTGAGGCAAGATTTCAACTCAAAGAGTTGGGTCTTCCTGAATCCAGAGCTGGCACTCTATCCACTTAGCCACCTAGCTGCCCCTAGTCCTTAGACACTTTAACCTTTTTTGTATCATAGACCCCTTTGGTACTCTAATGAAACCAATGGACCCCTTCTCAGCATAATTTTGTGTCAGCTACATTCATAACTGAAGGAAATGTTAAATTTCATTTAGAAGTTAATGAAAAGATGGAAATTTTTCTCATCCAAGTGCATGGACTCCCTGTAATGGACCCATGAACTTCATGGCTGTCTTTGAATCCATGGTTAAGAATCCCTGGAGCAAATGGACTCTGAGTTCCTTTGCAGCTCTGAATTCACCATCCAATCATGTACCTGAGGGGCACATCATATGGGTACTATTACATTTAGCAGATGAGAAGATGGAGACTTAACAATAGAAGGACCAGGTGGATTAATTGACTTTGAAATAAAACTAATTTTGCTCTGAAATTAAAACTTTCATCATAGTATCTCTATTTTCTTTGCTTCATGAATTAAAGAAATGCACTGTATCAACTGACACACCTTGGTCCTTTGAGGTATTCTTAAATTCCTATCCTTCTTTCAAGAGGCAAAGGAGCTCAGTCAGTTAAAAAGCATTTGTTAAGAAGGTATTATGTGGGCTGCGGCGCGGGCTGTCAGGAGGGCAGACGGGCGGGCGCTGCAGGCCCCGTTGTGCTGCGGCCGCCGCGGCCTGTGCCATGGAGCCCGGGCCCCCAGCCATCCGCGAGGGCTGGTTCCGGGAGACGTGCAGCCTGTAGCCGGGCCAGGCCATGTCCCTGCAGGTGGACGAGCTGCTCCACCACCAGCGCTCCCGCTACCAGGAGATCTTGGTATTCCGCAGTAAGACCTACGGCAACGTCCTGGTGCTGGATGGAGTCATCCAGTGCACAGAGAGGGATGAATTCTCATACCAGGAGATGATTGCCAACCTGCCCCTCTGCAGCCATCCCAGCCCACGAAAGGTGCTCATCATTGGTGGTGGGGACGGGGGTGTCCTTCGGAAGGTAGTGAAGCATCCATCTGTGGAGTCTGTGGTCCAGTGTGAGATCGACGAGGACGTGATCCAGGTCTCTAAGAAGTATTTGCCGGGCATGGCCGTGGGTTACTCCAGTCCCAAGCTGACCTTGCACGTTCGTGATGGGTTTGAATTTATGCAACAGAACCAGGACGCCTTCGATGTCATCATCACCGACTCCTCAGACCCCATGGGTCCTGCCGAGAGTTTGTTCAAAGAGTCTTACTACCAGCTGATGAAGACAGCGCTGAGAGATGATGGGATCCTCTGCTGTCAGAGTGAGTGCCAATGGTTGCATCTGGACCTCATCAAGGAGATGCGTCACTTCTGCAAGTCCCTGTTCCCCGTGGTGGAATACGCCTATTGCACCATCCCCACCTACCCCAGCGGCCAGATTGGCTTCATGCTCTGCAGCAAGAACCCGAGCACTAACTTCCGGGAGCCGGTGCAGCAGCTGACCCAGGAACAAGTAGAGAAAATGAACCCCAAATACCACAACTCGGACATCCACCGCGCGGCCTTCGTGCCGCCCGAGTTTGCCCGCAAGGCCCTGAGCGATGTGTGAGGAGATCAGCAGGCCCACCTTGGCTTCTCCCAGGGACTTCAAAGCCACAAGCGCCCATTCCAGGGTGCTCCTCTTCCTGCTCTGAGGGCATCGCCTGGCACTCGGCACCCCCTCCCGACTGAGGACCTGCCCCTCGCCAGCCATCCCGCCCGTTGACCAAGTGTTACCAGACCCAGGACGTGATCGAGGGGCTCCCCGTGCCATGCTCTGCTGGGCGGGTGGGGGGAGAGTACAAGATGTCTGTGTCTGTGTCTGTCTCTGTCCAGTCTGGTCAATTAGCGTCTATTAATATTGATCATCTGTGTACAGAACGATCCTTCTCACCTCTAACAAGCCCCCTCACCAAACAGTGTATTTATAACTGAAAAAAAAAAGGTATTATGTGACTAGCACTGTGCTGATGGCTGAAAATACAAAGAAAAAAAAACAAAGAATTCCTGCCCTCAAGGAGCCTACAGTCTAATTGGGGAGAGGACATGCAAACAGGTATGGACAAACAAGCTATAATACAGAATAAATTAGAAATAATCAACAGAAGGAAGGCACTGGAATTAAGAGGGATTTGGAAAGACTTCCTATAGAAGGTAAGATTTTATCTGTGACTTAAAGGAAGCCAGGAAATGGAGATGAAAAAGAAGAGTAAGGGGCAGCTAGGTGGCGCAGTGGTTAGAGCACCGGCCCTGGATTCAGGAGGACCTGAGTTCAAATGTGACCTCAGACACTTGACACTTACTAGCTGTGTGACCCTGGGCAAGTCACTTAACCCTCATTGACCCACCAAGAAAAAAAGAATATTCAGGATTTGGGGACAGCCAGTGAAAGTGCCCAGTCTAAAGATGGAACAGCAAAAAGGACAGTGTCACTGGATCAAAGCATACTTGCCCACGGAGAGTCACACTGCTAATAAGGATAAAAACCAGGTTCTAATCTCAGGTCTTGACTCCAAATTTTCTTTTGACTATACCATGATGTATATTTTTGTCTATCTATAGTGATGATGTTTCTGAGAAGTGCATTGTCAGACCATAATCCCTTTATTAGTAGATGTATTTCTGTTAAATGTGCAAGTCTGACTGACTATTCAACCTGAATAGTGCTTATCTCACACCTTGCTTTCTGATCCATACTGGGAATGGACTGTGTCACCTCTCAGAGCAAAGCAAAGGCCCTCTCTCAAGCAGTCTTTCCCTTAGCTGTTTCAGGCCTTCTTGGGAACAGAGAAAGGTCACCTTATTTTTTTAAGCCGATTCCAGTTCCTCCTGAGCTAGAGTAAACAAATATGTTGTTTATATCAAAGGACTTAATTAAGCAGACTAAGTGACAATGCCATCCAGAGTTTGCAAGTGAGCTTTTGGTCCTACAACCCACCCATGGATAATTGAGAACTGGCTGGATCTTTCTGTTTATTTCCCTACAAAATGGTTCTTGCTGAATCTGAATTACTTCCCAAATGACTAGGATAATGGCTTAGCCTTGCAGGTAGCATGGCAATGGACCAAAATAATTTGAGTAGCAATGATGATTGTCATCCTAGTCTTAAAAGTAAATTCTTTTTGACATCTTTTGCTTTTATATCATCTACATTTCCTAAGGAATCCTTCTCTATTCCCCCTCCAGACAACCATCCTCCATAACAATTCTGTGGTACTACCTCATACCTATTGGATTGGATAATAGGACAGCAGAGGAAAATGACAAATGTTATAGGGGATATGGAGAAAAGGAAACATTAATGCACTGTTGGTGGAGTTGTAAACTGATTCAAACATTCTGTAGAGCAATTTGGAACTATGGCCAAAGGGCTATAAAACCCTACATACTCTTTGACTTAGTAATACCACTACCAGGTTGCTATCCAAAAAGAGATAAAAACCAAAAAAGTTAAAGGACCTATATGTGCAAAAATAATTATGGGTGTCCTTTTCTGGTGCAAAGAATTTGAAATTGAGGAGATGCGCATCAATTGGAGAATGGCTGAACAAATTGTGGGATGAAATTATGATGGAATACTAGTGTGCTATAAGAAATGATGAGCAGGATGCTCTCAGAAAAACCTGGACTTACCTGAGCTGATGCAATATGAAATGTACTGTACACAAAGTAACAACAATATTGTAAGATGATCAGCTGTGAATGACTTAGCTATTCTCAGCAACACAAAGATCCAAGACAACTCTGAAAGACTTATGAAAAATGTGATCCATCTCCAGAGAAAGAACTGATGATTTCTGAACACAGATTGAAGCATAATTTTTTAAAGTTTCTTTTTTGTCTGTTTTCTTTCACAACCTAATACAGAAATGTTTTGTATAACTTATATTGAATTGCTTAAGTCTTTAAAGGGGTGGGGAGGGAGGAAGAGAATTTGGAACACAAAGTTTTTAAAATGGACATTGAAAATTGTTTTTAAATATAATTGGGGGAAATAAAATTCTAAATAAATGAAAGTAAAAAAGAAAAAGAAAAAACTTTGAAAGACTTAAGACCGCTGATAAAAGCAATGATCGAACATGATTCCAGAAGATGGATGATGAAGCCTGCTATCCACCTCCTGACAGAGGGGTGATGGATTCAATGAATTAGACACATATATCCAGGAATGGACAATGCGGAAATTTGTTTTACTTAACTCTGTACATTTGTTAGAATTGTTTTGGTTTTCTTCTCAATGAGGGGTGGGGAAGGTTAGGAGGCAGAAAGTGAGCAAAAAGGTGGGAGAATGATGCAAAGTATCAATAAGATTGCAAAAAAGAAAAAAAAAGCACCATTGAAGCATATTTTTAATATCCAGAAAAGATCAGAAAGAAGTCCAGATAAGCAGGACAGCTTTGAAAGCTACATGCTGAATCTATTCTCTATTTAAAAAGCAAGCTGTAGGTAATAGAGAGTCACTGTTTCATGTACAATTCTCTCTTTTGGTTCTTCTTTGTATACGAAAATGCTTGTTTTGGGTGGCTAGGTGACACAGTGGATAGAGCACTGGCCCTGGAGTCAGGAGTACCTGAGTTCAAATCCGGCCTCAGACACTTAACACTTACTAGCTGTGTGACCCTGGGCAAGTCACTTAACCCCAATTGCCTCACTAAAAAAAAAATGCTTGTTTTATTTTATGCTTAATATCAGAATAAAATTTAACACAATTTTAAAATAATAATATTTGACCATTATTATTATTTGCAAGGCACTTTACATCTATTGTTTCATTTGATCTTCACCACAACCTTGTTAGATAATTGCAATTATCACATCTATTTTAAATATAAGGAAACTGAGGCTGAAAGAGGTCAAAGACATGCCCATGATTACAAAGCTAATAAGAGCCCAAGGCAGGCTTAGAAGAACCCAGGTCTACCTGACTCCAAAGTCTCATACTAGATCTAACTATTCTGCACTGACTCTCTCTTTTAAAAAAAAAAAATCACACAGGATAGTAAATAGCCTGGGTTCAAACACTGATCCTTTCATGCCAAAGTCAGTGTTCTCTTCACCATATCACACTGTGTGGACTATAACCAATGGTACACCCCCTTTGAAGGACAACTCAGCATTCAAGTCCTCCTAGAAAAAGATCTCAAAAATTCCTGAAAAACTCTAAAAAACTCAAAAAAAAAACCCTTCTAGTCCCAAACTTGGTGCCTAGGTTATTGCTAGTCCTAAGCCTCCACGTCCCCCATTCCTGCTGACTACATCTTCCCATTTCAACCTTTTCCATGCCCTGACTCAGACTGATATGATGGTGTCAACAATCCCTGGGAATCTAATCCTTGGAAGCTTCTCTATGGAGGCTTCAGTTCTCAGTAATTTTCCCTCCTTAGCTCAACAGGTGTTGAGTGACCCTGTATCAACCCTAGATTTCTATTAGTTTTTTAATATAATAGAGAGTATATATAATGCTAAGTATTGCCTGGGGATCATTTCTCTCTGCCCTCCATCACTAATCAACCCAAACTTCAAGGCATATGTTTTGATTATCTCTATATAATTACCTTAACTTCCATGGTGAAGAGTGTTGTCAATGATCTGCGATCTGTAATGGAGGGTGTAATGGAAGAACTGATAAGATTTCATTATGCCTTTCATAATGCAACTGAGTCCTATTAATTATATTGCTGCCCAATATGAGAGCTAGAATGCATCATTTGTGCAGCTGATTCTGCCTCAGACCTTCTTGTATTTCATTCTATTGATGCAACATAAATGGTAGGTTGGCCACAGATAGAGTAGGGGAAAAAACCCCAAAACACAACATTCTATTTACCTCTTTCAGCCTGAGCCACTTAGATAAACAGTCCCCCACATTTTACTGATGCACTGACTCAATACTGCCTTCTAACTTCTGGCTGCCTTTAATTACTCATTCTACTTTCCAAAGATATCTATAGTATGGCACTATGGAAAGAGCACTTGTTTGAGATTCAGAGGACTTGGGTTTAAATCTTGCCTCTGACACTTACTACATGTGTGACCTTGGATGAGTCTCTTAACCTTCCTAGAGCTCGGTTTCTTCATCTGTAAGATGAGAGGGTTGGTCTCAGAGGTTCTTAACCAGGGGCATCAACCAGAAAAATAAGGCAGTCCCTCCTTCCCAGGAGCTCACCTTCTAATGGGGAAGGGCAATAGGAGACATCTATAGAAGGATTCAACTTCAAGTCCATTGGAAAGGCTCCATGGTGCTTCTTTAGGATGTAGTAGCAAAGCAGCTAGATAATAATACATTTTTTCACAGAGTGATCCATTTTCAGTCTCTTTCTTGGGATTCTCAGTGTCAATAACCAAGGACTACTAATGTCTGGAAGGAATATCATATCAAAATCAACTGAGGGAATCATCACTCCTTTAGATCTTTTGTTTTGTTTTTGTTTTTTTTTTTTTAGTGAGGCAATTGGGGTTAAGTGACTTACCCAGGGTCACACAGCTAGTAAATGTTAAGTGTCTGAGGCCGGATTTGAACTCAGGTACTCCTGACTCCAGAGCCGGTGCTCTATCCACTGTGCCACCTAGCCGCCCCTCACTCCTTTAGATTTATCTCTTTTTTGTTGTTCAGTCAAACTCCATGACCCCACTTGGGGTTTTCTTGGCAAAGATACTGGAGTGGTTTGCCATTTCCTCTTCCATCTCATTTTACAGATGAGGAAACTGAGGCAAGCAAGATTAGGTGATTCGCCCAGCTATTAAGTGTCGGAAGCCAGATTTGAACTCAGGAAGATGAATCTTCCTGACTCCAGGATCAATACACTGTGCACTATAGCACCAGCTAGCTGCCCTCTTTCTATATAGACTACTTCATGAAGAGTATCTCTTTATGGATGTCAAGAATTGTACTTTGTTTTTCACCTATATAATGCATTTATATAATATTATGAATTAGGGTTTATGTATATATGTACATATATATACATATATATAATCTTATCCCCACCTCCACCCTGACATTTATACTAGATTTTAGTGCCATTAGGCAAGGGGCATTCTCTTAATTCGTCTTTGCATCTCCCTAATATCCAGCATAGTACTCTGTAGACAACAAGTAAGTAACAAATGTTTGTTCCTATTTGGGACTCTGATCTTAAGATCATAGATACATAGAACTGAAGGTGGAAGGGACCTTAGAATCCTGAGCATCCTACCTCCCTCCTCCCCATTTTATAAATGAGGGAACTGAAGGCCAGAGGGATGATGCCCAAAGTCCCACAGGTAACTGTGAGTAGAAAGTCAAGATTTGAATAAAAAGTCTCTGATTCCAAATCCAGTCCTCTTTCCACTGTGCTATTCTGAGAGCTGTAACCCTTGGCAAGCTGCCACATTTTTATGGGCCTTGGTTTCCTCAACTATAAAATGGGGGTAATAAGATTTTACCCATGATTAGAATTATGTGGAGATAGCAATTTTTTAAATTTCAAAATATAATATAAATATGTTATTATTATTATTATTATTATTATTAGAATAGAATTGTAGTGTCCAGGTTCAAGTTTAAATTAAACAGTGTAGGAGGCAGCTAGGTGGCGCAGTGGATAAAGCACCGACCCTGGATTCAGGAGGGCCTGAGTTCAAATCAGGCCTCAGACACTTGACACTAGCTGAGTGACCCTGGGCAAGTCACTTAACCCTTATTGCCCCATTTTTTAAAAAATTAAACAGTGTTAAAGTTAGAGATGGATATTCTCTTTTTTTTAAACATGAGAGTCCTGTTTCATTTGGTTTCATCAGGTTGCTTTGTGATGGGGAGAAGCACAGTCAGATTACTGCTCTAAAGGGTCTCTGAGAGGCTGACTCTATTTATTTGTCTATTTATTTCTTCATTTTTGCAGGTGGCTGGCTCACAGAAAGTTCTCCCACCTTCTCCTCAGGCAAAATGACATCCATGGGAGATTTCCCAAGGATAGGTACAAACTAATATGAACAGACTCATGGCTTGTTAACATTGGAAGAGACCTCCCAGCTCACCTGGTCTAAAACTCTGATCTAACAGAGGAGGAGACTGGAGGGCAAGAGCAAAGGTAACCCAACAGGCAGCAACTCAGGCAGTATAAAAGGCTCCAACTGGGCTTATCACTGAGTTTTAGAAGCATAGTAATAAACAAGTCCCTTTAACATCAAGGAGCCATGCTGGGGAGTTAAGTACTGACTGCCAAGAGCTGCACACCTGTGAGGGATCCCTCCAGTAGGGGCTGAAGAAAAGTAAAGATACCAGTCCCTGCAGCTCTCACAGTGTTTCTACATAAATGGGAGCATTAGGGAAAGTACTCTGGAGTCATAGTGAACACTAGTTAGACAGTTACTAAGCTATGGACTGACCCAGATAATTATGGGGAGATTTGGGCATCAATATACAAAGTCAGATTTTTTTTAAATTCTGCTTTTCTTATTAGACGATAAACTCCTTGAAGGCAAAGACTGTTTTTGAATCTTCTTTGTATCCCCAAGGCCTAGCATATAATAAACGTTTAATAAATGCTTATTGATTAATCATTAATTATCAATTAATCATTAATTGATTATCTTTCAGGTGACAATGATCCCATTGTACCCTTATTCCCTCTTCCCTTGTTTCTTATCCTCAAGGCCTTCTGAGTTTCTGAGGTTAATGTCTCCCTTTGTGTGAGATGAAATAAACCTTTAATAAAAGACATGAGAGGTAGCATGATACAATGTCTAGCTTCCTGATAAGGATGACCTGGATTCAAGTCCCATCTCACATACAAGCTGTGTCACCCTGGACAAGGCAATTAACATCTCAGTGCCTCTAGGTAACTCTCCAGGACTGTAAGTGACTGTTGACAATCTTTACAGTATAGACATATACTATTTTATCACAGAAATAAGTCTTCTGGACTCTCTTGAAAGCTAGCAAGGAAAAGTAGCAAGAGCATTGGACCTGGAATTGGGAGAAATCTAGGTTTAAGTCCTAACTCTCACACTTAGGAGTTGTATGACCTTGGGTAAGTCACTTTATCACTATGAGCTTCAGCTTCCTCATCTGAAAAATGGGGACAATATTTATACTAACTACATAAAACCCAGCCCACAGGGTTGTTCTGAAGAAAGCATTTTGCAAGTATGAAAGTTCTATACAAGTGTAAGCTATTATTATTGGTTTTGAAACATCAATATTGCGTGAATCTCTCCTTGTATATCAATCCAACTCACAAAGCATAATCATGACTCCTGGACAAGGCTGCCCTCAGGCTAATAAGAGGTGGCTACCAAACTGTCTGGCACAGTGGAGCAAAGCAATGGTTCTGAAATCAGAAGATATTTTTAACAAGTGATTTCAGCTCTTTAAAGTTCCAATTTCTTCATCTTTAAAATGAGGGAGGCAATCTAGAAGGCCTCTAAGTTCCTTTCCATCTCTAAGTCCATGTTGCATCTGGAGCAGGTATGGAAAAGGGGAGGAAAGAGAAGGCCTACATTTCCCAGGATGCTCAGATCAGGCAGGACCAAGGTATGGAAGACAGTTCCCAGAAAGACCATGTGCAGAGTGCAAATATTCATTAGGAAGACAGGAAATCCAATTCCTATGAAGTATGTTTGCCCACAGCACAAGTTGTTTGCATTAAGGGGCCTGAGAGGAGGGAGCAAGAAAGATGGAGAAAATGGAACTGGGTTTGTGACCACTGAAGTGTGAGGGCTTTTGAGATTGAACAGTGTCAATAATAGGTTTTGGTTTGTTTTTGTTATTGGATTTAACATAAAGCAAGGAGATGACATGTCCTGGATGGGCAAAAGTTGGGAAATTGCAACCCTGACTGAGAACTGCAAATAGTGTCTGAGAGAAAGCAGGCCAAGAAGAATCTGTACTAGAAATGGTGTCAACCAGAAAGCAGATGATTAGCTAGAGAGAAACTTGACCCTTCCCTGAGGTCAAAGCAAACTATGATCTAACCCAGAGAACAATCAGGCTGCTGAAACTGCCTATGGCTTCCCTAGCAGGTCTGTAAATTGCAGGCAAAGCTGAACTGCAACTTCTCCAGGAAGAAAGTAGAATAAAGCTATGCATGAGTCCAGAAACTTGCCTGAGATTATTTTCTGTTGCTTTACATTCATTTCTATCCCAAATAAATGGTTATTCCTTGTCTAGATCCGTTAGGCTGGTGAGCAACCATATGCCAAGACATGAGTTATTTCAGAATTTCCCAATTTTCTGAAGGAGAGCTGCTAAGGAAACCATAGATAAATAACCATTCCAAAGTCTTCACAATTAGAAGCCACTTCTATTATTGCCTAGAAATGGAAAGAGCAAGGATTAAAAAACCTTAGACTTTCTTCTATGCTATGTCTCTCAATTCTATATATCTATACTATTTCTCTCAATCGTCCCATTTCTTCCTAATATCTCAATATTTCTATTCAGTTCACCAGTCACTATCTTCCCCCTCCCATTGATATTATAGGAATTAGGGGCTTGAGGAGAGCTATCATTAGACAAAAAGGGGGAATGGGCATGTGCATCATGGTAGGGAGAAGCTCTCTATCCCCACTTTTCCTGGCCCTAATCAGTATTTTGCACGAGAACATGATTTGGAGAAAGATGCACAAGACATAGGACAGAGATAAGAGGTTTTGATTAGCTGTCTATTTTGGAGATGCCCTGGAGAGAAAGACCTGGTAGAGGTCAAAATCAGGACATAAAGACAATGGAGAATCTATGAGATTCCTCCTGATTATAGCTGCAAGTTTTGCTTCCCCATTGCAGATATTAGCCTTAAATGAGTACTTTTCAGTGATGTCACTGGAAGAAACAGGCCATATCAAGAGACTCTCTTTCATCACTTTTTCTCAGTCGTCTCTCCCTCCTTCACTCACTCTCTTTCTCTCTGTAGGCTGCCATCTCCTAGGAGTCTTCATTTTGTCACTTTTTTATTTCTTCTCTATCTGCTCTAAAGTCATCCTCTCATCCCTCCAGGGCCAGCCTTTGGGAAATTGGTTTTCAATGTAGAAGATCGCCTAGGAATAGCTGTGCTGTGCTTTTCACACTGTCAGGAATCTGTATGAGGAGGGAAAAGGAATAACAAAACAAATAGAGTGGAGTTCCTTTACTCTATTTCCCATTGAGGGTCCGCAACTCCCTACTGATTATGAAGGAGACCTTGACCTTCTAAGTTTGGCTCATCAAACCAGTTTATGCCCGTTTAGAATGGGGACAAAGCAGAAGTGAAAACACACTTTGGGGGGTGTACGTATGCTGTAGTTGTTGTATATTTCTCTAACGTACAGAACATAACACTGGCTGTGCATACCCCCATGCCAAACTGCCTCCAGGCTAATAAAAGCCTCCTACAGAACTGCATGGGACAATGGAAAAAGCACCAGATTTGGATTCAGAGTATCCAGGTTTAAATCCCAACTCCACTACCTGTGGGACTTTTGACAATCCATTCAGTGCCACTGGACCTCAGTGTCCCCATCTATAAAATGGGCATGGGTGAGGTCAGACTAGAGCTAAGATATAAGATCTAATCTAAGATCATGGAAGACTTTCCTGAAAGGACAGTCTTCTATACTGGAACAACATGATACAATGGAAAACTCAACAAATTTGAAGTCAGAAGATAAATGTTCAAATCCTATTTCTGCCGATTCTGGCCTCTTGGATAAGGGGCTTGGATAAGGCCCCTTAGATAAGGATATAAAATGAAGTGGTTAGATTGGATGGCCTCAAGGAGTAACTAGGTGGTGCAGTGGATAGAGTACCAAGGCTTGGAGTCAGGAAGATCTGAGTTCAAATCTGACCTCAGACACTTACTAGCTGTGTGACTCTGGGCAAGTTATTTAACCTCTGTTTGCCTCAGTTCCTCATCTGTAAAACAGGGACATACTGGACAAGGAAATGGCAAACGATCCCAGTATCTTTACCAAGAAAACCCCATGTATGGGGCAGGTAGGTGGCACAGTGGATAGAGCACAGGCCCCGGGGTCAGAAAGATCTGGGTTCAAATATCATTTCAGATACTTACTAGCTGTGTGATTCTGGGCAAGTCACCTAACCTAGAATGCCTCCAAAAAAAGAAAAGAAAACTCCATGTACCAAAGCCATGGGGTCAAGTAGAGTAGGACACAACTCAACAACAACAACAATAACAACAAAGATCCTTTCTAGTTCAGAATATATCATTCTATAAAAGCATAGGGCTCAGAGCACTTACTTCTGCTTATCCAGTGGTAAATCTAGTTCTGAATTCATAACAATAGAATGGTAAGTAATTAGAGCAGGAAGGCACTTGGGAAGTCACCTAGTCTAACCTCTTCACCTTAGAAATTAGGGTACTAACTCCAGAGATGTGAAGTGACCTGTTCAAGGGCACACAGAAAGCTGGCAGAATGTCAGAGCTGAGAACAGACTAAAAATCCCCTAACTCTGAACCACCCAATCTCATTTCCTGAAAGTCCTGCACTCCTTTGTATTGACATTTAAGAAGCTGTTAAAATTGTCTTTCTTCTCCTTGAGGACCCAGCTCAAATGCCACCTATTCCAAGAAATGGTGCATGATCTTTTCCAGCTGTGATTTCCCCACCTCTGAATTATTAAGAACTGTTAAGGGATCCCCTCAACTTGCCTTTGGAGTTGCCCGATTTTCCAAAGACACTGGACCCAGAGCATGCAGGAGGCCTTGAATGTGTCAAGGACAAAGCCCCACCAGCTGTTGTTTTCACTCCAGGCCGGATTCCCTGTGTGTTGGGGAAGTTCAGTGGTGCAGTCGATGGAGCACTAACTCTGAAGTTGGGAAGACCTGAGTTCAAATCTCACCTCATACACTTACTAGCTGTGTGACCCTCGGCAAGTCACTTAAATCCAATTGCTTTAAATACTGGACCAAGATGGCTCTGGAGAAGAGAGTAAGGTTGGTAACCTTGCCAAGCCCTCTCTCACTTAAATCTAATTCATTGCAAGTCCTGACATCACCACCCAATGTCATGGTCCTCTGTGAGATCGAAAGACAACAAAGAATGTCCAGTAATATCCCTTCCCTACTTCCTCCCGCCCCCTGCCCCTAGCGCAATGGACCTCTGTAACTCATTGTTTAGGTTTGATGATGGCTTAGGATGAATGTAAATACCAATTGTTTTCTATTCAGACCAAAAACTTCTATTAATATTTTTTCGATAGCAAATCGGGCCATCTTTTGTCTCAATTCTTATCTAGCCCCTAATCATTAAATGGACATTTCCTCAAACAAATTGAGAACTGGGAAAGACCTCAATTTAGAAAGGCCAAGGTCCTCCACTGCATCTTGGGCCACCAATAATCATCTTGCCTTTTGTCTTGCCACTGGTCTTCACTGACTGGAGGAGAAAATTAAGCTGATGATTTTGTGTAACTCTGCCTCACTTAAATCCAATTTATGCAAGTGAAGATATCTCCCCATGATGTCATTGGTTCTCTTCTAGATTGAAGAACAATAAGAAGGGAGAAGTCTGTGTTGCCCACCCCAGTGAAACATAGCTATGGATAGATATGACTAGCAAAAGAGGTCTGGGTGCTCACCTGGATAGGATGAGAGAGGGCTAGCCAATGAAGAAGAGGTAAAAAGAGGGAAGAGGACAAAGAGCCCAGAAGACTCACTTCGTCATCTACTTTTCCAGTATAGAACACTCCCCTGACTTCTTGGAGTGGTAGGAGAGAGAATATTAAGTCAAGTCCATTGGACTGGGCAGAAAAACTGCAGGACTAAGGCCCAGGGTGATCTTTTACCACACTGTAAATACAGGCATGCCTCGTTTTATTGTGCTTTGAAGATACTGCATTTTTTTTTACAATCGAAGGTTTGTGGTCACCCTGCCTCGAGCAAGTCTATTGGTATCATTTTTCCAACAGTATGTACTCAAAAAATATCTATCACATTTTGGCAATTTTCACAATATTGAAAACTTTTTCATTATTATTAGATCTGCAATAGTGATCTTCAATCAGTGATCTTTCATATTACTATTGTAATTATTTGGGGGAGCCAACAACCACTCCCATATAAGACAGCAAACTTAATAAATGTGTATGTTCTGACTGGTCTACTGACTGGTGGTTATCCATCTCTCCCTTCCTCCCCAGGGATCCCTCTTCCCTGAGACACAATGATATTGAAATTAGTCCAATTAATTACCCTACAATGGCCTCAACTGATACAGGAAACTCCATTGTTGTCTTATTTTAAGAAATTGCCACAGCCAGCCCAACCTTCAGCTACCACCCCACTGATCCCTGATAGGTCAGCAGCCATCAGCATCGAGACAAGTCCCTCCACTAACAAAAAGATTATGACTCGCTGAAGGTTCAGATGATGGTTAGCATTTTTTAGCAATAAAGTATTTTTAAATTAAGGTATAGACATGGTTTTTTTTAGACATAATACTATTTCACACTTAATAGACTATGGTATAGTGTAAACATAACTTTTATATGCACTGGGAAACCAAAAAATCCATGACTCTCTTTATTGGAATATTTGTTTTATTGTGCTGGTCTGGAACTGAACCTGAAATATCTCTGAGGTATGCTTGAAAATGGATTCAATTCCCTGTTTTCCAGCCCCTAGCCCAATACATACCCAGGACCTCAAGTCTTCTAGAGAGCAGTGACCCATGACCTGGGGAGCCAGTATAGGAGGTGGAGCTTAGGGAGGAGAACTGAGGTCTGAGGGAACATAAGTCTAAGTCAGCCCTACAGCAACCATCATTGATCTGTAAGGGGGGGGGGGGGTGGAGGGAGAAGGAGAGCAGGTGGATAAATGTCAGATATTATTATTTCATTCTTGTCTGAGTTTGATGGAGTTCAGATAGAAGTGGTCCTGGGAGAGGTACCTAGCCTGTATTATCTTTTTATGTTTTATGAACACTATAACATGAATGCATAAAATGACTACATTTTATAATTCAATAAAAGTATGTGGTTGTAAACTCATCTTTATACTTATACTTATTATTATTGTTATTATTATTGGCATAATTATTAGAAGTAGAAAAGGCAGGATGACAGCAAATAGAAAGTAGCCTCAGATCCAGGAAGACCTAGGTTGAAGTCCTATTTCTGATACATACTGATGTGTGACCTTGGGCAAGTCACTTAACCTCAATGTTCAAAGCAACTCTCTAAAACTAAGTTGAAGAGAAGCTGCCAACCTACATTACTAGAAGGAGTTTGCTCCCTTGGGAGTTCCCTATACCAATGAAAACTCAGTTCCAACCCCAATCCCTATTAGAGGAAGTATGACACTCCCTTTCATGATTCCAACTTTCCCAGTGCCTTCCAAATAAAGCCTCCTAGGACTTGCCCTGGACCCCATATTATCAAAGGTCAGTTTGAAGGCTTAACAATTCATAGGACATTTTTGGGAGTCGTGAGTGTGAGGGGAAGAATCTTCAGTCTCAAAATGAGGGGGAGCTAACAGGTCTGAGAGTGAGAACAAATGTCTCTTAAGGGGCTAGTCTTACTGTGTGATCCCAAACAAAGACTTGGACCCCTGGTTGAGATGGCATACATCCTATGCATGACAAATGAGTTTTCTAAGCATGTAGAATCATATAATAGCATTGCCAGGGCCTGTCACCCACAGGTGTTAACATTCCCCCAGAGACCACCAGCCAAATGTCTTGCAGCTACCAGCTCTGTGACAGGATAGGAGCCTGAGATAAAATTAGAAAGGATTTCTCAGCTCAAGCCTTCTCCAAATCTCAGTGGCCAGCTAAATAGGGTCCCTCTTAATTGCTAAATCATACTGTTCCTTCTCTGTCTCCTGACTAGCCAATTTGAAAGGCAGGAGAGAGTGAGAGAGAGAAGATGGGGAGGGGGATAGGTATGGAGGGGATGGAGGGGAGATCAGACTTTTTACTGAGAAAGGATTTGCAAGACTTTCATTCTACATTACTGTGGACTGTCAGTTAAGCACCCGGGAGATCCTATTACCTAAACCTGACTAGTGTGAAGATCAATTGCCTATAGAGATCTCTCCCTGTGTGTCTCTCAATCTCTCTCTCTTCCTCCCTCCCCAACCCCTGCAACCCACTTTATTTACCACTCTTCTGCAGTAGCATTAATATGTGTATATATATATATATGTGTATTTAGCCCTTCTCATAAGTATATATGTGTAAACATATATGTGTGCATGTATTTGGATATATATATATGGATTTAAGCATGTATCCAAATACACATATACATATGAGAGGAGCTATATATATGCGTGTATGTTTAGATCCATATATATGGTACATAAATGTAAATATACATTATATTTGGATACAAATGAGAGGGGCTGGGCTATATGAGGGTGCAAAGGGGAAATGACTGACCACTGTCCCATTTCTTGCAGCTATTCTGATGAGCTCTGTTGCTCCTCTTTTTATACCTTTTTTTCTTATTAATTTTTTTTTTTTGCTTAAATTGTAAGATTTCCACATGGAACCAGACCTCGGAGCAGGGAGGAGGAAAATCTTCCTTCTCTCTGCAATAAGGAAACTTCGAAGCTTCCAAAGAAAAGCCAGCCAAGCCTAAACTAGTTCTGAGAAAAGTATTAATACAGAAGGCAAGTGGTCAAAATGGAAAGGGCAGGAAGGCAAAGAGAACATGGGGGAAGAGAGGGGGAAAGGAGGGGGTGGAGGGACAGAGGGAGAGGCCCTCGTGAAACTAGAACCCTTCTTTCCAAGTGCTCTCCTTCCTCCACCGTGGGTAATGGATCCGCGCCGGGATTTCCTTTCAAAGGTGACTTATAACCTCTTCATTAGGGTAGATCTCTCCTGGGCACTAATGGCGTGTTTGGCAGAGTCAGCGAAATGCTGTTTGTGTGTTCGTTTTGAGTGAGGGGGAGCTCTCAGCTCAAAGGGAGGAAAATAAACAGTGTCATTCGCCGCAAGACGCCGCATCGGGGACGACAGCCGGCGGCCGCCACTGCTGCAGCTGCGTGTGGGGCGGGCAGTGAGGGCCAATGCGCACAGCTAACAGGTGCCATGGAGTTGAAAAAGGAAAACTGTGAAATAACCATAGATATGCTCCTTATAGTTCACCCCGAGAAGAAACGGAGTGTGCAGAGGGACAGACAGACGGATCCTACCGCTTCCCTGCAAAGCCGAGGTAACAAACAAGCAAGCAAGCATTGCTAGTCCCGGAGTCCGGAAAGGGGCGGGGAAGGTGCCCCCTACGGTCGGTCTCTCTAGGGTGCCCGGTCCCGGGGTGGGTGTCCGCGCCTGCAGGACGCGGAGCAATTGCACGGGACAGGGAGCAGGGGCGCAGGGGCGCAGGGGGACGGCTCTAGGGCAGAAGTCCGAAGCGGGGTCCGCTCCTTGCTCCCCGCCAGAAATGGGGGAGCGTCAAAGTCCCTACTGTTACATAGTGGCAACCGATCTCCTCCACCGGATTTCGCGGCCTCCTAAAATCGTTACTTCGTTTCCCACCTGTATCTAGATAGATTTCTGCAAGCCCAGGCTGTCCTGGGACTGAGTGCAGAGTCCAATTCAGACCAGTGCTCCAACCAGACGCAGCTCCCGGATGGGAAATCAGTGGGGAAGAATGTTAAGTCAGTCTCTCTTGCTATGGTTGCCTGAACTTTGTTTAGCCTCAAGAAAGCTAGCTGGGAAAGGAAATCCAGGATCCTGAGCTGCTGCAGTCACTGGAGGGGCTTGATCCGAAGGGGGACTCGGAGAAGTTCATTTCCCTGCCCTCATCTCTGCTCTATCAACAAGAACAATAAGATCTCCCCGATAGCCTTCTATCAATCCTGCTGATCATAGAGGCAGGTGTAAAGATGCCCAAGGTAAAGACAGCCTGGGTTCTCATTTGCCCAGTCCCTTTGCCAGGCAAAGTTTATGAGAACCCAGAAAGCAACTTTATGTAGCTCTGGGCCCAGCTTTCTGCACTAGGCAGAAATTTAGGTTACAATAAATACAATCTTGCCAAAGATTGACCTTGTGGCCTAAGGAGATAACCTTCTTGGTGCCTCAGTTTCCCTAGAGATGAAACCGCTGTCTTACATTGGAAGGGGTGTTTCTAGGAGAGAGGAAAATAAGACGACAAACTGCTTTGATTTGAAGGTTCTACCATGTTATTATATCAGAAGAGGAATAAAATCATAGAATATTAAAGCTTGGGCAACTCTGGGAATCATCTGGTTAAACTCCCTGATTGTACAGATGAGGAAACTGAGGCCCAGAGAATTGAAGTGATCCTAAGTGGTCAGTGGCCAAGGCAGGACTAGAATACAAGACCCCTGATTCCCAAATACAATGCCCTAGTTTGCTTTCCATCCTGAAGGCTTCATTTGGGGGAGCAGTGGTTTGAGGAGAGGACGAAACAAAGACTTGGGCTTACTTACAAAGCTGTTCTAGAAGAAGTTTAGGGATTGCTCCTTTTGTTTGGGCAGCATACCTGGCATAATATATGAGCATGTGTGTGTGTGTGTGTGTGTGTGTGTGTGTGTGTGTGTGTGTGTTTTATATATGGGGGGTGGTATTCATTGATAATGAGTCTTCACATTTCCATCCCTTAGCATAGTGCATGGCACATAGTAAGAGATTAATACTGCTTGTTATTCACTTGAACTGATGCTGCTGCTACCGCTAAAGAAAAGACACCCATTGTTAAGCATTTGAGGGCCATTAGTTATCAACAAATAGACTATTTCATCAACAAGAAAACTATTAATGATAAGTGGGTATCCACCTGAATAAGCTTGAATTCTAAGGGAACCAGGCCTAATGGAAGTTCTGTGAAATGCGTTGTGTAACTTCCTTTTAGCCTCCTACCCAAAAGCTGTTTATATTTTCTGCTGCTATGCTCTGCCTCTGGCTTTGATTCGGTCCCCAGAGCTCTTGAACCCATTTAATTTCCACCTCCTACCTACCCACCTGAAGTGGTGGTGCTGAAGATGTCTTTGTCCCTGTCAATTACAGCTGGAGAGGCTCTGAAAGCCTCCTGAGAGCTAGCCTAGACACTGCACACAGGCAAGGAAAATAAATAGATTCAGGAGTTCTGGGAATACCGACAGGTGTCCTGGACTCAGAAGGGACATGGGGGCCAAAGGCAATTCTCTGAGATTCTCTAGGTGGGAGGGACAGTACTAAACTAGAGAGAGAGAGCTTGGAAGCTTTGGGTTAAAATAATTAGGCAATTAGCAGAGGTAATAGGATCCTGATTAAGAAATGACACTTTGTCCATTCTGTCTCTCAATTCTCTGTCATTGAGATGTGTGGTATAATCCCCTAATATAGGGTTCTCCTAATAGCCTTTCAGAACCTAAGTGGCCAGATCAGGGTGTTGGTGGTCTTTGGTGAATGTCTACCTGCATCACCTCATTTATACCTGGCATTGGGTGTGTGTGTGTGTGTGTGTGTGTGTGTGTGTGTGTGTGTGTGTACTGCTATATATTTATTTCTGTTCTGGGAGTTCTAGCATTAATAAAAGTAGGTGACAGAATAAAGACCCCCCCTCCCATAATGACTGCCTTCAGAAGTAACAGTAGTTTAACTTTACAATTGCCTGAAAATAGACTGAATAGACTATTCACAAATCCACCTGTGTTTCTCCTAATCTTACAATTCATGCACCTCAGTATGATCTTGGAGAAATCCAAGCAGAGACTGAAGCTCAAAAATAAATATTCTTTCTGCTTAAGCTTTTTTTAAAAGAAAATTCTTTCTTCAAATGTTTTACTGGTGGATTCTAAAATCATCTTGTGACTTAAAAGAAAAATGGAAATTCTTTTCCATTCAAATGCCCCCCTTGACCATATCAGAAATAAGTGGCTATTGGCATTGCAAACAATTACTCAATTCAGTGCTTATGTATATGGGGGTAGGAGGGGAATTGGTCAGATCCATCATTTAATTAAACAGGTGTATCAGCTCAATCAAAACCATTGAGTTGTAGTTCTATGCAAGAGCCCAGATACTCCATGGAGAGAAAGCACTGAACACATCCAACATGTTATGAGAAAGCATTAAGGGGCCTAAATGAATACGGAGAGATCAGAAAGAAACAAAAATTCTTCCTTTCTATTTTCCTTAGCTCTTTGGTAGAGAAAGTGACCCTACTGTTGGAAAATCCCCTTTTCATTCTGCATCCTTTCTCCAGGGAGCCAGAATGAGGAATTAGGCCCTCAGGCTGACCTACTCAGATATGACTGGACTCCATAGCAGAGAACACCAAGGCATTTTATCTATCCAGATGTTGGAGGATTGAGGGAAAGGTGACTGCCCAACTCTTATGTAATGGAGACATAATGGGTTTAGATTTTCAAAAAGGCGATGGGGATAAGAGTGGTCAGGGCAAGGCAACATGGGAAAAATGAAGGCAACTTGATTCCAAACAGGATTATTCAACCTGTTAGGCCATGTAAATCTCTTGCCATTTTCCTCCATGGCATTCCAATGTGATGCCCCTTCTAGAATCTTCCAGATGGTTTAATGAGTGAAACTCCCCCCATTCTTTCCTAATTTAACTTCTCTTGAAGAGCTAATTCCCTTGTTGAATTATACACACACAGACACACAGACACACAGACACACACACACACACACTCTATACATTTACTCCAGTCCTAAACATATATAAAGGTTAGGTTAAAGACCACATTCTGACCCACCACCCCCTCAATAAACTTGTATTTGTTTTGCATGTATACACATTAGCCTAAGAAAGAATTGTCATATATCACTGAGGGCACATAAATTTGTGATAGACTCCAATGAGTAGATGAGACAGCAGTAGGTAAGACAGGTGGTGAGGATGACACAGGGTTAGGTTTTGGCAAGGTGTGAGTGGTGATGGGACAAGGAAGCAGGAGATTCAAGGGTAGGGAACAGAGTATATGTAGTTGAACTATTTAACAGGAATATCAAGACATCAGATGAAAGCAGGAGAGATGAAGTATCAGAAGTTATATTGGAGAGAAAAATTAGAGTTCGGGATCATGGACATAGAACTCTGTGGTATTATAGGTGTGAGGTGAAGGTATGACCACCACACATGGAATAAAAGTCTGGATCATGGGAATTAAAAATGTTGGTGAACTTTGAGATTAGGGTATTTGAGAGGACATCAGTGTGCATACTGAAATTCCTAAGAATGAGTGAAGGACTTGAGGATGAAGGGAAAACTGTGAGCTAGCTACGAAATTCCTGAAAATGAAGGAAGATGACCAGAAGGCCTGCAGATGATTATGACAAGGATCTAGATTGTGTGATATTATGAATAGATTGGACTGAAAAGGAGTGGTTACTGTATGATGATAGCACATGGAGAGACTGGAAGAAGCAGAAAGGAATATGATGATTCCCTGTGTCTCTCAGTGTGCCCAGGGGGCTTGAGAGGTGGTGAACCCAATGCTAGAGAGTGTAGCCAGAGATACAGTGTCTTCTGGGGAAGCCAAGTTTCCATGAGTATGAAAAGATGGAAAGACTGTGAGAAGAAGTTTCATACAAAAGGAAATTTGTTAATAATAGAACAGGGTTTCCAAAGGGTTCAGGAAAGATAGTCTGAAGTGGCTGGGGAAGCAGAAAGTAATTGCAAGAGAAGAGAATTTTTTCCAAAGTAGCATACTACTCCGACTCAAAAGAACTGGGAAAGGGTGAAGTGGAAGTTTGCTAAAGATAGTACTGGAATGTACCATTTGATTGCATCTCTGACCCTCAAGGGTTTTGTGATGATGAGGGCAGAGGTTATTTGTTTTCTTTCAAATACCAGAAAAGAAGGGAGATCAGATCAGGCATCTGGGTCAGTAAACACCAGTGAGTGACTCTTCAGGGGCATGACTGAAAAGGAGGAGGTGGTGACGTGATATGAAGATGCCCAGCATTTGGAGCATGTTTTTGGGTCCTACTGTGTTCTGGTGTCTCAGGTGCAGGCCCTGGGTAGGGTGTTGGGGATGAAAGGCCTGGTGTCTTGGGCTCTGATGAAAGTCTGTCTGAAGGTCCCTCTCAAGTTAACTCTTGGTCAGAGGGATTCAACAGAAGGCACCTTAGAGATCATCTAATCTAGGGATTTGGACTTGAAGCTGTCATTTCATCAATACAGGGAATTCCCAAATGAGGAAACTACCTCTTCCAGTTACCTCTTCTGCAAGTATAGTCCACGGTGCTGAGACCTGCTCACACAGCCAGTATATTTAGGAGGAGGGATGTGAATTGAGGTCTCTGTTTCCAGACTGATCTCTCTCCATTCTGCTAGACTAACCTTGTAATTTGACAGAATACATCACACGCAAAAACACACCAAAAACATATCCCTACCCTGTTGCATAGGGTGCTGAGTCTGGAATCAGGAGGACCTGGGTTTAAATATGTCCTTAGACACTTGCTAAGTAACTTAACCTAACCTAAGCAAGTGAATTAACTGCTGCCTGACTCAGTTTCCTCAATTGTAAAATGGGAATAATAATAGCAATTACCTCCCAGGGTTGTTGTGAGGATCAAATGAGGTAATATTTGTAAAACTGTTTAGCACAGTTTTTGACACACATGGCATATAGTAGGTATTTAATAAATGCTTGTTTCCTTCCTTTCCTTCCCCTCCAAAGAGGACCATAGACTTCTAGGGCTTCAGATTTAGAATCAGAAGGGAATTCAAGGGCCCATCTAGGCCCCATCTCTCTCCATTTTACAGGTGAAAAAATTGAGTCCTAATGAGGTTAAGTAACGTGGCCACAACCACAGAGCATCAGAGGTGAGATTTAAGCCCAGCTCATCTGGATGTAAAGCCCTTGTTCTTTCTCCTGTAACTTGCCTAAGGGATTGGATCAGGTGATCTCCAGGGTCTCCCCCCCTAAACTTTACAATCCTAAGATTCCTACTCCAATGCTCTTTCTACCACAGGATATTTTCACTCAATTAAAATATCCAGGAATTAGGGGAAGAAAGAATTGTTAGTCAAATAAAGAAATCTTTCACAAAAGTGCTTCTTACAAAAAAATTTAAATTTAAAAATTAAAAATTTTTTAAAGTGCTTCTTACTTGCAGTCTAGATCACAGGCCTTCCTTAAGAGGTAAGCAGCCATATTATGTAGGGAAGAGAAACCCAAGAGCTACAGGAAGCCTCCTGACTTCATTGTACCCATTAGTCAGTCTTATGACTGACTCTCCTCATCTGCCATGATGTTATTCACTGTTCAACTGGAATACAGTGCCCTAAATCAAAGATGGCCAGGAACACTCTGGAACATGTCAGAATCAGATTAAAATGTAATTGGGAAATATTTAACAAAAAATGTAAATATAACAAAGCACAGATAACATTATATTTTAAAACTCGGTCAATATGCAGGGATCCTTATGTTTAAAGTCTTCCTTTGCATTTGACTTGTCTGCCCTAGATAAATCTTCAACTAGAAAACTACTGAAAATATACAGGTGAGCAACAAGCATTTATTAAGTGCCTAATATGTGGCAGCCACTGTGTTTAGTACTTCAGGATACAAATACAAACTTAAAGATAGACAGTCCCTGCCCCAAGGAGGTGGCATTCTAATGAGAAGTCATAAAAGGAAGCTGAAAAAGGAAGGGGAGTGGAGAAGTACCAGGTACAGGGTATCAAGGCCTGGGAAAAACTTACCAATAGGAGAAAGGGCCAATCGTGGCTTGATGACTCTAGAGTCAGAAAACCTGGGTCAAATCCTTCCTCGGATACTTATTACTTGTGACACCTTGAAAAAGTCACTTAAACGCCATGATTAAGTGAAGAAACTTCAGTTTCTTCATCTCTAAAATGATTGGGTAGGATTGGTGGTCCCCAAAGTCCTTTCTAACTCTAGATCTATGATCTTTGAGATTGTCTCTTTTTCCTGGAACATTCTCCCTCTGCTCTAGCTACTTATCTCTCTGACTTCCATTAAGCCCCAACTCAAATCCCATCTTCTACAGGAAGCCTTCCTTAGCCACTCTTAATTCCAGTGCATTCCATTATTTAATTATCTCATGTTTATCCTGTATATAGCTTACTTTGTATATATGTTTGCGTGTTCTCTTACTCATTAGATTATAAACTCCTTGAGGGCAGAGACTGTATTTTGCCTCTTTTTGTATTGGCAGTGCTTTGCCCAGTGCCTAACACACAGTAGGCAGTTACTAAATTGAATGAAGGAATGAAAAAATGAATGAAGTAGTGTGACAAGAAAATACTGGAATCAAATCAACATACATATCTACTATGACAATAGATGAGAAAATATACAAGTGATACAGGTGCCGGTGGACAAATAAGGCAATGGAAAGGAATACAACTGGCAAATATAAGGGATATGTTAGAGATACCTGTGGATTTAAAGTCCTTTCTAAACTTAGTTGTAAATGTAAACTTACTTGCATTTGTTATTGTTTAAAGTTAAGTTCATAATATGGAAATGTTTTACATAATTGCACATGTATAACTTATATATGATTGCTTATGGCCTCAGGGAGGGGGAAGAGGGAAGGAGGGAGGGAGGAAAAGAGATTTGGAACTCAAAATTTTAAATAAAAATGTTTAAAGATTTTTTTAATTAAAGATCACAATACTTTAGTGATTTTTAAAACTCTGAATTTTTTTTAAACTAAAAATCTAACTGCTTTGGCATGTTTCATGCCAACTCATTGTTTCACAGGCTTCCAGGGAATCGGAAATGGAAACCGAAGACGGCAGAAATTTGAAGGAAATGACCTTCGAGGTAAATATCTGGGAAGAGGTCATGGGAGGTAATGGAATGTTAGAGCTGGAAGGAGCCTGAGCAATAGATCAACATGGTCTAATCCTTCATTTTACATATGAGGAAACTGAAACCCCAATCTCATTCACCTTTTTTATTTTCTTACTTTCTATTAAATCACTGGGAATTCAGTCTTCCTGAAAAGGAATGAGAGGGGCAGCTAGGTGGCGCAGTGGATAGAACACCGGTCCTGGAATCAGGAAGACCTGAGTTCAAATCCAGCCGCAGACACTTAACACTTACTAGCTGTGTGACCCTGGGCAAGTCACTTAACCCCAATTGCCTGACCCAAAAAAAAAGAAAAAAAGAAAAGAAAAGGAATGAGAGCAACTACAGTTGTACCAGTCTTGCAGACGGGTTCTGAAGTAAACATCGGCCCCAAATGTTGTTCTATCTGTGACACAAGGTCAGGATGACATTGTTCCTCCTGCAGCATGGAGTGTCCAGAGACTGGACTAAATGATCTCCGAGGTCTTTTTCAGCTCCCTGGAGCTAAAGAAGGCAAGCCAAATGGATTGGGCTGCCAGGAAGGATTTTCTGCCTTAAAATGGTCTCCTCCATGAAACCTGATTATGTTTAGGTTTTAGACAAAATTACCTACAGAGACAGGCCAAGAATTCTGTGATTCCACAATGATCTGGGAGCAAAGAACATGATAAAGTGTTAGTCTGGGAAAGATTCTGAAGCCTTCCATTCTGTGATTCAATCCATGTAACCATTCAATCTAGTTGCAACCCATTACTTCCTTCACTTCCAGTCCAAGAGTAATCTCTCTGAAGATGGGAATCTATAAGCCAACTCAAAGGGGCCAGGGCCTGGGCTGCTTTGGTAACCAAAGACATAGGTTAGAATCCTGCTTTGCTACTGCAGACCTGTGTGATCTTGGGCAAGCAATTGTGCCCTCATGTTCCTCATTTGTAAAGCAAAGAGGGTGGACAAGACAATCTCTGAGGTTGCTTTGACCACCATTGATCTCCCCATCTTGGAATCCGATTATATTTTTAAACAAAGAACCAGGACTGGCCTGTGGAGACAGACCACTTTTTTCCTCTCTCAATCAGTAACAGAGATTCTGTGGGTGAGCCAAAGATTCTTGTCCATGAGGGTACACAACTTCTCTGTTATCACGCACAGGATACCTTTTTCAGACAGGTTCCAAAGTGCTGTTAGCTGTGGAAAGATTTACTGTCTTCTACCATGTTCCTAAGTCTTTTCCATCTAACCGAAGCCCAGTACTAAGATTCTAAAGTGGTGAAAGCCAGTGCCAGCATCGGGCCAGCCCTGATGGAACATTTTCAAATTTTTAAATTCCAATTCTTCTTTATCTGTTGCCAAGAGGTCCAGTAGAAAGACCGCTACATCTGGAGTCAGTGTCCTGATACCTGTGTGACCTTGGGCAAGTTACTTCTCTGGGCTTCACTTTTCCTTATCTAGAAAATGGAAGGCTTGGTCTCCATGACCTTTAGATTCCTTCCAACTCGAAATCTATGAGCCTGTGCCTGAGTTCTCTCAGGTTAATCTAATAGCTTTCTAGCCAAGTCATGACTAGAAGCTAGGTGAAAACTGCTGACTTTTGCTTTTACTCCATATATGCCCTGGGGAGATGGTGAACTGGGAAAGTGGTAAGCTAGTCTCTTCTGTTGGTGTACTTATTTGGAAATACAGTCTCATCTATCATTCCTTTCCTTTTTCATTTATTTAGCACTTATTTATTTAGTGCCTATGAAACACAGGCCACCATTTCTAGAATGAAGATTATTTTTTTAAAGACCTTTCAGGTATCATGTCTCATTTGTATCCTCCCAACAATCCCAAGAGGTCCCCTTAGAACAATGAGAAAAACAAGGAACAAAGAATTGAAGTGAGTTTTAGAAAGAAGCAAGAGTTGCCATTTCTCCATTACTTTATAATTCATAACACTTTCTTTACACCAATCCTGTGAGGCAGATAGTTCAAGTATTACTCTTTCTATTTTATATATAAGGAAACTGAGACCCTCAGTGATTGTGACCACCATGATAACATGCTTGACAAACAGTCAATATGCCATTCTAGTTCAGGTCTCTCTATTTCTTGTCCTGTTTTTATTTAAGCAGGTTAATTTTATGAAATTTAAGTGTACCCTGTAGGACATTGTTCTTCAATTTTTGGTATCAGAATTCCTTGACACTCTTAAAAATTATTGAGGCCCCCAAGAGTTTTTGTTTGTGTGCGTTATCTCTATTGATATTTACTGCATTGAAAATTAAAACTGATAAAATTTTAAAATATTTATTCTCTTAAAATAACAATGATAAATCCATTACCTGTTATAAATAAAATGTTTAAAAATACCTATTGTCCAAAGCAAAAAAAAAAAGATACAAAAACACAGTCCCAGCCCTCATGGAGTTTATAGTCTACTGGGGAATAAAATATAGCTAGCCTTCAAGAAGGATAAGTAGCATTGTTTTACATATTTTTACAAATTTCATTCATATATGGCTTAATAGAAGAGAGTTGGGTTCACCTATCTTCTTCTGCACTCCATCTGTTGTGATATATTATTTTAGTTGAAGTCTATGAAGAAAATTTGGCCTCACACAAATAAGTAGAAGGAAAAGGGAGGAGCATTTTAGTGGACAGTGTCTTAGTATGATTATGAAAATAGTTTTGACCATGAGGAGCCCTTGAAAGGGTCTCAGGGACACCAAGGGTCCACAGACCACACTTTGATAACCACTGCTATAGTTTCAGACAATAGTTTGAGGTGTGTTGAGGTATATCTAACAATGGAATGATTATGCCAATGTCCAAAATTGGGGACAGGGGGAAGTAAGCCAACTATTATCATATATAATTTTTTTAAAGCTAGGATTTTGTTTAAAATTTTTGAAATGATATTTATGAATGACATTAGCCTAGACTTCCAATTCTTTGCTTTATGCTCCTCTGGTTTGGGTTCTAGGACTATATTTGTCTCATAAAAGGAGTCTGGCCAAAAAAAAAGAAATTCCTAAATTCTTTGGGAACAATTT
This sequence comes from Dromiciops gliroides, assembly GCF_019393635.1. NCBI lineage: Eukaryota > Metazoa > Chordata > Mammalia > Microbiotheria > Microbiotheriidae > Dromiciops > Dromiciops gliroides. The sequence goes on along the minus strand of NC_057863.1, from coordinate 342,237,282 downwards.
GTATAATATAGGTATTAATTGGTCTTTAAAAGTGTAATGGAATTCTCCCTTAAATCCATCTGGAGCAGGGTGTCTTCTCCCCTTGATAGTTTTGTTCCAGCTACTTCAATTTCTTTTTCTGAAATTGGGTTATTTAATATCTTTATTTGGTGTTCTAGTCATCTAGGTCTTTTATATTTTAGTAGATAATTTTCTAATCCTTTTAAATTTTCAGTTTTGCTGGCAAATAATTGGATATAGATTTTGGCCATTTAAAAAATTTCTTCTCTGCTTGTTGTGATTTCATTTTGTACCCTGTATAATTTCTAAAGGCAGAACAAATATACCAAATTGTTGAGAAACCCAGCCTGGCAACACTGTCACCCAACCGGCTGTGCTCAGGATGGAGCGGTGCCCACTTTCCTGGCCGTGTATTCCCCTGTGTTTCTATTCGCTGCTTCCCTAGTCTCTCAGTGAACTCTACCTAGCAGCACTGTACGGCTCTGTTGTTACATATGGAAATCAACTGTACAGTCATGTCTATAAATATCAATCGCCCATCGGTGCCAGCCAATCCTCCTCCTCGAGGATTCCCTTCCCCAGGATCCAGTTTCCTCACCCCTCCCTTCCAACTCCCGGGGGGGTTGAGGGGGAGACAACCAGCTGTCCTATGCAGAAGCTCAGCCTTCCTGTCTTCAGGCCTTAGAATTTGAAGACCAAGGATTCCCACTGAGCACAGTGTTTTATTGAGTTGGCCTGAGACTCAGGGGCAGTGGTTAATCTTAAAGAGAATTGGGGGGAGAAGACATGGAGGCCACTGGAACAAGGCTGCTTTGATGCCAAGTCCCTGCTCTAGGTTTGGCTTTGGCCCCAAATGAGGGAAAATGAGATGCTGCTAGAGGATGCTAAATCTCTAGGCCTAAGGAACCAGCTGAGTATAGTAAAAAGAGAAGTAGAAATAACCACAAAACATGCAAAAATGAATGTTGCAAAAGTATAGAGAACAAGCTTGACTCTAAAGAAGAGAGATGGGGAGATACTTCCCCTCGCTCCTTTGCAGAGGTCAAGAGGGATGGCCATGGTCAGGGGGTGTTCACAAATGGGGAACATTTCATGCATTGTAAAATTTTTCAACATTTTAATTGAAATTGCTGATTTTTAAATTTTCTTCCTCCTTTTCTTTCTTTTTTTTTCTTTTTCTTTTCTTTCTTTTTTTTTGTGGGGCAATGAGGGTTAAGTGACTTGCCCAGGGTCACACAGCTAATAAGTGTCAAGTGTCTGAGGCTGGATTTGAACTCAGGTCCTCCTGAATCCAGGGCTGGTGCTTTATCCACTGTGCCACCTAGCTGCCCCCCTCTTTTTCTTTAAAAAAAATTCTTTTTTATATGGAATGGGTCTCTGGGAGGGGAAAAGGTAAGGGATATAGGAGAAAATTGTGAGGTAAAAAGGAAAAATATATATCCAAAAAGTTTAAAGAAAAGAAAGAGATTTGAGTTAGAGGACATAGATGTGAATACTAGCTCTGCTACTTACTATCTGAGTTACTTTGAGAAATGAAAAAAAAAAGAAGGAAAAAAGCATGTATTAAGTGATTAGCATGCACCAAAACACGGTGCTAACTCTAAGAATAAAAATGCAAAAGCAAGACAGTCTCTGTCCTCAGAGAATTTACATTCTGAGAGAGACAGAGCAGAGAACGCATAGTGTTGTGGCCAAGGAAAGGTGATTTGGTCTGGGAAGTCACAAGAGGTCAGTCAATTGACAAGTCATTTCCATGAGCAATGATGGTGTTAATTTGATTCTACTTCTTGAAGCAAGAGGTGAAAGGGGGGATGAGGGGAGTAGAAAATGGCCAGGGTGAAGAAGAATGATCCCAGGAAATTCAGAAGCTTATCTCCTCCCAGGTATAGTCTCTGAAGATAGAGTTGAGAAGAAATGGCACCCTCAATTTCTAGAAAATGATGACCTTAGACTTGTTAATCTCTAAGGTCCTTTACAGCTCGATAGTCTTTGATTCTATAACCTTGAACAAAGGAGAAAAAAGAAGAGATAAACTTAGACATCCCTTTGTGATAGGGTCAGAAAGAGGCATCTTGGGGTATGTGTTAGGAGTGGGCAAGAGGAAAAAACAATAACCTTTTTTGAAGCAAAAGATCTGTGTGTGAATATATGTGACCCTCTAGATGCCTCTGAGCCTCCATTCCTTCATCTGTAAAATGGGCATGCTCTTACTTGCATGACCTACCTCACAGGTTCATTGTGAAATACTGCCTAAATGTGAGCACTTGTTACTATCTACCTGATCCCACCATTCGCTGCTCTTAAAGAACCTTTTCTTTGTCCCACTAGGACTTAGGGCAGTAAGGATAATATGGCAAAGTAATACAGAGAGGTAGGTTCTCAAAGGGGGAAAAGCAGGAGGGGAGACTGATGGATTCAGTGCCATCACACCAGTGCCCTCTGCTGCCAGAATCCTGGTTCCCCATCTTCTCCTTGCTCAGTTAATAAAATCAGAGCAGAAGAGATTCCAAAGCAAAGAATAATAGAGATGGGAGGAATTGTAAAAATCGTCGAGTCCACCCTAGTGATTTTACAGATTTATTTTGGTGGAGATGCCTTTCATGTGTGGGTTAGGGGAGATGCCTGCTAATAAAGTCCCAACTCCTACATTTAGTGATTCTGTAAATCTGGGGCCCAGGGAAGGGAAGCGACTTGCTCAAAGTCATTCAGTGGCAGGATTAGTAAGATGGTAGATGCCCTCTATCAATGACTGCTCCCCTTTTTCCAGCTCATCTCCATGGAGATAGAGGGAGAACTAAGGGGAACTAGGGTGTCACAGAAAGGAATTGTTATCCAAAGTATAGACTGGTAAGAGGATAAAAGTTGTAGCATCATGTTTTACACACTCATATAAGTTCCCCCTAGGAGATGCTGCAATTTTTCATTCCTTTGAAAGTTATAAATTGGAGTATGCACCTTTGAGAAACACATCTCAATTTTCGAATGCAATGGAATCAAAGTTCGGGCACCACTAATGGGGCAGGACTGGAGTGGGGTTGTGTAATGGTTCTCTAAGGCAGTGATTTACAAGGGACAAGGGGTTCCTTCACCAGCAGGCACAAAGGGCTACTTGACTCAATGCCACTCCTTCTAAGCTGGGGATCAGCTCTCTGGTAATGATGGAAACTCAATCTCTTTTGGGACACTGATGAAAGATCCCCCCTGCTGAGCTGGACCCTGGTGTGGGAGGGAGAAGGGAGGATAGGGGAGGGGGGTAGATGTTGGCAGCCTTTGGATAACCTGCCTCTCCTGAAGGCACACACATCTCCTGACTCTGCCTTGAGGGAAATTCCACCCCAGTCCAAATGGTCACTGCCTGTATTTTCTCTCTTACTTAAATAGGAAATGTGGCCCAGACGCAACACCATCAGCAGACACAAGTTATCACATCTTATGACAACCAAGGTATGTGCTTAGCTAGTCCATGCTGGTTTCCCCCCAGCAGTACCCTGTGTCCCCTGCTGAGGAGAGACTAAACAAGCAAGAGCTCCCTCTGCCTCAGAGGGACCAGCGATCATTCAGTTCAACAAAGGCTGGAGTGGGCAAAGACTGTGTTAAGCACTGGGGAAGATACAAAAACACAGTCCCAGCCCTCATGGAGTTTATAGTCTACTGGGGAATAAAATATAGCTAGCCTTCAAGAATCAATTATCTTGACAGCATAGGAGACCTTCTGACAGTGTAGATCACAACCCTTCTGTTACTTAATGGTTGGTCCATGTGAAGTGGGACTGATGAAAAATCCAACCTGAAGCCAATCTGGTGATGGGACTCTCTGAAGTCACTGCAGCTAGGCTGCTCCTTGAATGGAAGACGCAGTCCATAACAAAGCTTGGACAGGCATTTCAACTTGGTAGGACTAAGCCACAACTCATGTTCTGCTAGCCTTGCCTTCAGAAAGGTCCAGGGTCATGACCTGTGTGACACATTGTGAAGAATTCCTTCCAGAAAAGAATTGTCAGGCACTGGACATGCTGATAAATAATAATAATAGCAAGTCTGTGAAATGTTCTACATATGTTTACATCTGTAAAATGGATAGAATGATAGTACCTACCTCTAGGGGCTATTGTGAGGTTCAGAAAAGATAATGTGTGTATATGTATACCTACATATGTATGTGAGTTTATATATACACACACGCCTATATATATAAAACTATATATTCACATGCACACACCTGTGCATACATGCATATACCTCTCTATATATGCACACACATATATGTATAAACTTCACAAACCTTAAAGTGCTATATAAATGCTAGCTGTTATCTCATTTGATTCTTATAAGAACTCTGGGGAGTAAGTGATATTGTCATCTCCTTTTAGAGATAAAGAAACTGGGGCTAAGAGAGGTTGTATGACTTGCCCAGGGTCACACATCTGGGAAGCATGTAAGAAAGGATTTGAACTCTGGTTTTTCTGACTCTAAATCCAGCATGCTAGTCACTGCACCACCTAGTGGCACCTAAGTGCCAAGCTCTAAATTACACCATAAAAATTGAAATAGATAACATTTTAATAGGGAGTAAAAGACTTGATATTATGACTTTATAATGAAGAATGAGGCATGAAAAACACAGCAGAGATGCAAGTGGGCAAATAATTTTCCTGTCTAAAAGGCAATATGACATAACATGATGGACTTGGAGACAGGGAGGGCTGGGTTCAAATACCACCCAGGGCACGTCCTGGGTTTCTCACTCTGAACTAGTCACTTACCCTCCCTTGTACTCGTTTAGGATTGGAGAGACCTGAGCCTGTTGGCAAGCAAATGAGAATGAGTTAATGAAAAATCAGACTAAAACTTAATGAGAAAAAAAAAGATTTGCTGAACAGCACGAGAAAGGAAATGGGAGCTAGGACACAGTTTAGTAAGGAGTAAGGGTACCCATGCCTATGTGACCAGAGAAAAAGAAGAAGAGAAATAGGTAATGAATCAGAGAAGTTTTGAGGAATTTTGGTGCTTTGTAGAAAGGATCCCTTTCAAGTTGGAGACTTATAACTGTAACCTCCCCAGTCCCATGTAAGGCAGCCAGTTTACAGGTATGTGCTGCCCATCATGGGATTTAGATTTAGCTCTAATCCAGTTCTTTCATTTTATAAATGAGGAAAGAGAGGCTCAATGAGGTAAAGTGATTTACCTAGGATCCCACAATCAAATCAGTGGCAGAGGCAGGAACTTCTTGACCACTGGTCCCAGATCCCATGGGCTCCTCCTGAATCCAGGGCACCAGCCTCAGGCCTTTTTGTTTGTTTGCTTGTTTTTACATAAAATCCCTGGGCTGGAAGAGCCATCTGGAAGTCACACTGCCCAGACCCCTAATTTCAGGTGGGAGTGCTCAGGAACAATTTTGTTAGACACAATGGGTTTCTATTTCATTTTTAGAGATCTATACAACTTGTCTTCATAACTACTTTTTGTCCCAAAGTTCCTTTCTTATATATAGCTTAAATTAGAGCAGTGCTGTGGTGGAGGAAGTGCTGGGTCTGGAGTCAGGAAGGCCTGCGTTCAAATCCCACCTCTGACAATAGATGTGTGAGTCTAGGCAAGTCCCTTTTAGCTTATATGAGCTTCATTTTCCTCATAATGATAATGACAATAACCACTCAATCAACAAGCATTTATTAAGCTCCTATTGTGTGCCAGGTGGGGGCAACTAGGTGGTGTAGTGGATGGAGCACTAGCCTTGAAGTTGGGAGGACCTGAGCTCAAATCTTACCTCAGACACTTATTAATTGTGTGAATCTGGGCAAGTCACTTCACCCTGTTTGCCTCAGTTTCCTTATCTCTAAAACGAGCTGGAGAGGGAAATGGCAAACCACTCCAGTATTTTTGCTAAGAAAACCCCAGAGTCACAAAGAGTCATGCATGACTGAAAATGAGAGAAGAACATCATGTGACAGGCATTGGTCTAGGTGCTGGGGCACAAATGCAAAGAATGGAAACAAAATGTACTCAACAATCTCTACTTGCAAGTAATTTACATTGTAAAGTAAGAGGAGAGGAAGAAAGACCACCACTTATAAATATGTGTGCTTAAGTATAAATATGGTAACTACAAATATATACAAAGTAGTTAAATGCAAATAAGAAAGAAGCAAACTAATCCTGAACAAAGATGTTATGAGGAAAAAAAGAGATTTATGGAATAATTTAAACTCCCTGGAAAAAGGAAATTAAATGCTTTCAAGGAATTATTCATTTCTAAAGCAAAGAAATCAATTCTACTACCACCTGGAGTTGATAGAGTGCTGGACCTGGAGTCAAGAAAATCTTGAGTTAGAGTCAGGCCTTAGATGCTTCCTAGCTATGAGGCCATGGGGCAAGACACAGCCTCAGTTTCCCACAGTTACTTGCCCTATGAAATGGGGGTAATAATAGAACTTATCTCACAAGGGTTGTTGTGAGGATAGAATGAGATCACTGCTTTGCAAGCTGTAAAGTCATATATAAATGCCATCTATTGTTATTACCTATTTCATGGGGCTGTTATGAAGTAGAAATGAGCAGAGTGATCTATTCATCATAAAGTGCTACGTAAATACCATAGTCACTATATTCTCATTGTTCCCATCTTTTTCAATGGGTTTCAGATAGGAATGGTCCTGGGAGAAGCTGCTAGCCTGTGATTATTTTTTCATGTACTATTCCATCACCTTCCCATTCATTTTTCTATTGACAAAACCTGGGATTTCATTAACGTAAGGAAGTCCCATCAAGAAAGCTTGCTAGTGAGGCAGCTAGGTGGTTCAGTGGATAGAGCACCGGCCCTGGAGTCAGGAGGACCAGAGTTCAAATCCAAGCTCAGACACTTGACATTTACTAGCTGTATGACCCTGGACAAGTGACTTAACCCCAATTGCCTCACCCCCCAAAAAAATAATAATAATAAAATAAAAATTAAGAAAGCTTGCTAGGTGGCACAGTGGATAGAGCACCAGCCCTAGAGTCAGGAAGACCTGAGTTCAAATCTGGCTTCAGACACTTAGGGCAAGTCACTTAACCCCAATTGCCTCACCAAAAAAAAAAAAAAAAAAGAAAGAAAGAAAAAAGAAAAAGAAAGCTTCCTCTACAAATGCAGGTCAGCAGCTCTCCTGCAACTTAGTGGCTTAAAAGTCTTATCATTAAATTTCTTGTGCTCTTTTTGTTCTGTCCTCAATAGAAATGGGGTTTCTCATAAAACTCTATGGGCCTGAAGACAGTTAAGTCACTAACTCATCAGCTAGCCCTGTCTTCCTCAATACAAATAGTCCTTCATGCATTTGGCCTGAGATCCTCTGTGAGAGGGACATTGCAACATCAGTGGATGCCACATTAAAAAACATACACGCATACAACAACCCAGTCCTGCTTTCTGTTCTGGTCTGCACTTAATAGTTCACAGTTCGCCAGGACCCATTTTGAAAGCTTGTGGGTAAAAATGAGGACTTTAACAGCATTCTTTTGTGTGCCTCTTTGACCCTTTATTTGGAAAAACTAGACAATCCTTTAAGAAAATAACAGGGTAGGGAATGGGGGGATCACAATGAATTCTTTTCAAATCTGTGGCTGAAGAATAGACTTAGGTTAAATTCATTTCATCTTACTTGTAGCCTACTCTTCTTTAAAGAATAATAACACTGATGGCTAAAAGCTTTCTCGGCACTTGATATGATTAGGCTGTTGGGCTCAACTGGATGACCCTCCAACCTTTACACTCGGAATTGATTTTCTAATGCATTAAGGAGATTAGTCATCTAGGAGAGACCTGGAAGATGCTACTGAAGTTGAAGGCTTCAGACAACCTCTGAAGGAATTCAGCACCCCTCAGAAAAAGTTCTGAAGATTAGATGAGACACTTCTTAATTAAGTTCCTCTCATGTACATGAATCTGACTTTACTCTCCTCTGTAGTGAGAGCATTCAGCATCTCCTGCACCGTCTTTACCCACCTCCCTTTGTGGGACAGAGAGTCTCCCAAGACTGGACCACTGGGCAATGGGCTGGTAAGGCAGGGGCATTAGACAAAGGTGGCACTTCTCCAACCAAATTATCTGCTCCAAGACCAAGGCTTCCAATCCCCTCCTGCAGCTTTATGATCACTTCTCATGGTATCTGAATGCCATGAGGGCAGGGACAATTGACAGTCCCATGCAGGGAAAGGATATTCAAGTGAAGGATTGTGGGTCTGAGAGGCAGTGCAGTTCTGTTCCCATCTCCCTTGTGGTATGACACCTGGAAACTCATTTGACTACTCTAAGTTTCTTTATGTGTGAAATAATTGAAATGACAACACACCTGTAAAAAACAGGAAAAATAACATCCTGGGGAATAATGAGAAATGTATGGAAAATGGAGACTCTTTTGGGTCACTAGAGTAATACATAGCAAATGACTTTCCCACTGTACCAGATGGTACCCTCTTGACCTGCCCTTATCATCAGTGTCTCTGGCAAAGGGAAGAAGCTTACTCTCTGCTGTCTTCTCACACCAGTCTCAGAGCATTTGGAGTCTAGAGGATTGCTAAGGAAACACAAGGGAGGAGGAGGAAAAGGAGAGAAAGAGAGCCCATTATAGTCCTGGTGTCCAGGCCTGAGAATAATAGGCACATTGCAAGATCTGCAAGTTACAGCAAAAAAAAAAAAAAAAAAGATCTCCTACGTAGTGAAAGGTCATCAAGGCCTCCAGGTAACAAAAGCTATGGAATAAATAGCAGAGCACTTCAGTGTGTGTTTCCACCATGTTGCCTCATGGGTCAAGCTCTGAATTGGGATGATTTGAGCCTTTGCAAATAAGATTACACGAGATGATTGGCTTGAGTTGGCTAGCACACTACCCGACACATAGGAGGTGCTTTACAAATGCTGGTAATTGAAGAAGAGTTTTCCCTACTTAATTTTCTTCATTACAATGTATAGGATTATAGAACATATCAAGAGTCTTGATTATACATAGAATTCTCTAAGATCTCCTAGGGTCTCATAGAATAGACTGCCTAGTATCAGGCTGGGTGCAGGGCAGGTATCCTGGCAATACTTGCTAACATGCTTTAGAGGAAACGGCAGGCTCATATTCCTATGGTACATGATGGGGGAGGGGAGAGGAGGGGAGTCTGTACTACAAATTGAAAAACCCTAGGTTCTAGTCTCAGCTCTGATGCTGTACATATCATATGATAGCTATAAAAGAGCATGGAGGGGGAAGCTAGGTGGCGCAGTGGATAGAGCACCAGCCCTGGAGTCAGGAGTACCTGAGTTCAAATCTGGCCTCAGACACTTAACACTTACTAGCTGTGTGACCTTGGGCAAGTCACTTAACCCCAATTGCCTCACTAAAAAAAAAAATAATAATAAATAAATAAATAAGAGCATGGAGTCAGAAAGACCTGGATTTAAATGCAGCCTCAGAAACATAATAGTGTTGTGACCCTGAGCAAATCACTTAACCTCTGCCTCAGTTTCCACATCTGTAAAACTAGGATAATATTAGCTTTTAACTTCCAGGTTTGAAAGGATCAAAGGAGAGAATATTTGTAAAACACTTTGCAAGGCTTAAAATACTATATAAATTCTAGTTTTTATTATTGCTATTACTATGATGAATATGCAAGTCACTTCTTTATGAGCCCCAGACCCTTTCGAGCTGTACGACGACAGTAAGTTACCCTCTTCTGCCTCAGTTTCCTTGGCTATAAAATATTAACACTTACCTTCCTGGGTTGATTTGAAGATCCAATGAAATAACACTTGTAGAGTGCTTAGTACAACACCTGATGTATATGAGGCACTAAATAAATGCTCATTTCCTTCCTTCCTAGATGATCTCTAAGGCAGAGATATCCACTAGGAAATGTCTATTATTATAGAGTCTTCCTGAGCCCAGGCCTGGTACTCTACCCACTGTGCCACCTAGCTGTCCATAGTCAGTGGAGAATTATTGAAAGATTTTGAGCAGAGGATTGTTTCTGGAAAATTACTCTCGCATTAGTGTGCCAAATGGATTGGAGCAGGCAAGAAGAATAGGAGGTTACTGTCTTGTGCAGGGTCCTTGGTACCGCATTACTTCTATAAATTACTTTTATCTGTGGTTTGGAATCCCAGAAGCACATTATTAAATTGCCAGTCTCTTGTCTGGGCTCTTATCCTTCAGCTGTTTTTCTACTTCATTATATGAACATCAATGAGAAATTTTCTCCAATATCCCTGCCTTTAAATGCAAAGCTTTACTCTCTTTAGGCTAGTCACTCTCAATGTGATATCTAGAGACCTCATCCCTGATACCCTTTCAGGGGTGTCCACAAGGTTAAAACTATTTTCATAATATTGCTAAGATATTTTACCTTCTTTCAATATCAGTAAATATAATCCACAAAAACAAAAGCTCTTGGGGAGAGGGGGCCCTCAATAATTTTTGAGTGTAAATGGTTTAGGGATAGCTAGATATCACAATGGATAGAGCACCAGCCCTGGATTCGGGGGGACTTGAATTCAAATGTGGCCTCAGACACTGGGTAAGTCATTTAACCCGAATTACCTCAAAAAAAGAAAGAAAAAGAGTGTAAAGGGTTTGGTGGTGAGACCATAAAATATGAGAACTGAAAGAAAGGAGACAGGGAATATTAACTCTGTTTTACAGAAGGGGAAAGTGAGATATTTTCCCAAGTTCCTAAAGTGATCCCTGGTAGGGCTCAGCTAAAGGTTTTCTATTATTATAGAGCAGAGCTGCACTCATTTATTTTTGGGATTTATCAGCATAGGAATCTCCCAGCAAGGAAACCCCTACTCTCCCCAGTGCATATCAGCTCCTACCCTGCACTTTATATTCTTTTTTTTTTCAGGGCATTGGAGGTTAAGTGACTTGCCCAGGGTCACACAGCTAGTAAGTGTCAAGTGTCTGAGGCCAGATTTGAACTCAGGTCCTCCTGAATCCAGGGCCGGTGCTTTATCCACTGCGCCACCTAGCTGCCCCCTGCACTTTATATTCTTAGAGAATTGCCACTGGGGTGCTGAGAAGTTAAAGTGAACTAGCTGTCACATGGCTAGTATATGACACTGGTATAATTTTAATTCAGGTCTTCCTGACTCCAAGGCCAGCAATCTTTTCTTTCTGCTCCTCAGACTAAGAAGTCCTATAGTGTCATTTCTCTATCAATCAACAAGCATATATTAAACACCTACTATGTTCAAAACACTGTGCAAAGTACAGGGGATACAAGGACAAAAAGGAAAATAATTCCTGCCTTCAAGGAGCTTATAGTCTTTCACTCTTTTTCAGTCTTTCAGTAGGTACATAGATCAGCACATACAGGATAAACATATACATATACATATGTGTGTGTGTGTGTGTATACACATATATAAATCTAGCCTATTTGGGGAGGAAAGCACTAGCTGTTGGGGCAATCAGGAAAGGATTTGGAGCACTGGGTCTATATGCCTCCAGTTGAAGTTAAGCTGTCAATGGTGCAGATAGGTAGTACCTATGACATCTCCCTGGTGTACCTGGCCACCACTGGAATACATATGAACCATGTCACTACAATTGGTACTTCTAGAAGAAGCGTGGAAGACTGTAGAAAGTTAGAAAGCTCTGTCTCATACATTTCTGGCGTCTTGGCCCAGTGGGGAGAACATCATACTGGGAGTCAGAGGGTCTTGATTGAAATAATGCCTCTATGCTTTGTGAATAGTGGTACCCCAGAAAAGTTGTTTCCCTCTCTCTGGCCCTTCGTTTCCATAATATGTCATACAAGGGTCTCATGTTTGGAGCTCAGTGAGATAATTAGTAGAATGGAGTAAGAACTCTTATGTTTAACATTGAAAGCCCTTGGCTCCAACCTAGTTTTCCAGACTGATGACTTCCTCTCACTCACCATAAAACACTAGCCACCATTCCAGAACATTCCCTCTCTTGCCTATATGCTTTTCCCCATGCTGTCTCTCATGCCTGGCATGTTCTTCCTCTGCACCTGTACTTCTTGGATCCCCTGGTCCCTTTTGAAGTTCAGCTGGGGGGCCACCTCCAACACAAAGCCTTTATTGAACTCTCCTAGTGCTTGGCTTCTCTGCTCCTCTTCCTTTTCTACCTCTTATGTTGGAATTTTTAATGTTAAATATATGTGTGTGGACTGTTTCATTTCAGTAGAAGGTAAGTTCCTTGGTGTCAGGGATTATTTTGTTTTCATCTTTGTATCCCCAGCACCTACTATAGAGTGTGACAAATTGTAAGTGCCTAAGAAGTTTCTTTTGAATGGAAAAAGCTGGGCCATGACCTGGGAGACAAGAGATTTGAATTCAAATTCTAGTGCAAGCCCTGTCACTAACTGACTCTGTGACCTTAGGAAAGTTACTTCATCAATCTGGGTCTGGCTTTTCATATGTTAAATACAAGGGCACACATCTGAGAGGTATTGTCAAAATTAAATGCATAGGACTTGATAATGAAGACATAGATAAGAATTAGTTTTCCAAATTGGGTGGCTGAGTATTGGTGCCACTGACAGAAATATGGAAGTGATAATGAAGAGCAGGTTTAGGGGAAAGGACCTGGACTTAGACTCTCTATAAGGTTCTACATAGTTTTCAGCTCTAGGGAGGAATTCTATGATTCTGTGAAAAGCTTCTCATAGGAAACCTGTTGTTGTTCTTCCGTTGTTCTCGAAGAGGACCATGACAGATGTCATGACTTGCAGTGAATTGGATTTAAGTGAGGAAGGGCTGTGCAAGATCACAAGCCTCATTCTCTCCTCTAGGGCCATCTGGGTCCAGTAGCAAGATATACATCAGGATGACTGGAGATGGCCCCTGATGTTTAAGGCAATTCAGGTTAAGTGACTTGCACAGGGTCACACCGCTAGTAAGTGTCTGAAGTGAGATTTGAACTCAGGTCCTCCCAACTTTAGGGCCAGTGCTTTATCTACTGTGCCACCTAGCTGCCCCTTGTAGGAAACCTAAACCAAACATAATTTGCCCATTCTCATAAAATGAATACAATGAGAATCAGAAGATGGTTCTTATCCATATTTGCTAATCTGTCATATATTTAGTAGATGGAAAACAAATTGTTATATGAGTCTGAGTAAAGAAGGGAGATCAGGGAAAGTTTTGTGGAAAAGGAGCATTTGAATATGGAATGGGAATATGGCTAATGAGGCAAGGCAGAGAGGTCATTAGTCATTGGGAACACAAAAGTGTTAGGAAAAATATGGAAGATACAGGACATGTTTGAGGAACAAGAGGTAATCCATTTTCTCTGGAGCAAAGAATGAATAGATGACAGAATACTTTGAATACTCAGAAAAAAAGAAAAAAAAATTGAACTTCACCTAGAAGGCAATGGGGAGATGCTTAAAGATTTTTAAGAGAAGTGACTTAATGTATGTACTTAAAAAGTAATCTGGGGGGGGGGCAGCTAGATGGCGCAGTGGATAAAGCACCAGCCCTGGATTCAGGAGTACCTGAGTTCAAATCCGGCTCAGACACTTGACACTTACTAGCTGTGTGACCCTGGGCAAGTCACTTAACCCCCATTGCCCTGCAAAAAAAAAAAAAAGTAATCTGACAAAGGTATGAAGAATAGATTAGAAGAGAGAAGAAAGTAAAATTAAGAAGACCAATTAGGAAGCTATTGCCATGGTCGAGACAAGTGGAAGAGGAAAATGTACCAAAATGGTGACAGTAGAAACAGGAGGGAATAAACAGATTTGAAATATCTTAGCAAAAGTAAATGCATATGACTTGGTGATGAAGTCAAAGATAGCAATTAGTTTTCAAAATTGGGTTACTGAATGTTGGTGAAATTGACAGAAATTCTGAAGTCAGAATGAAGAGCAGGTTTGGGGAAATTTTAATAAGTTCAAGATTGGAAGCTCAAGATAGGAATGAATGAAATTACTGAGAGAAGAAAAGAGGTCCAAAGTCAGAACCTTGGACAGTGCACAGCTTGGCACATCTATAGAGGAAGTGAAGAAACAGAGAAGCAGATGAAGAATCTAAATTGTGCAGTGCCTTTTAAGGAGAGAGTATACAGTAGGAGAGGGTAGAATATAGTGTCTAATACTATAAAGTGGCCAAGAGGGATAAGAACTAGAGAAAACAGCCAATGAATTTGACAATTTGGAGTTTGTTACTTTTTAAGAGATTGGTTTCAGTAGAGTTGGGACATGGGGTGATGGAAACAAATTATCAGAGTTTGAGGTAAGAGTGAGTAGCAGGGAAGCGGAGGAACATGCTGCACTATAGACAATTTGTTCGAGAAATTGGACAGTCAAGGTGAAAAGAGAATGACTCTGGCAGCTGTAAGGAGAGGCCAAGAGAAAGCCTTTGGGGCACCTGGAGGACTTGGTTGTATTTGTGAAGGAAGTGGCACCAATACTATTACATCCTCTGACCTTGAGCAAATCATTAAACATCTCTGGAACTCAGTTTCCTCATCTGTAAAATCAGACCTCTAACCTCTTTTTAAACTCTAAATATATGATCCTACAAATTCAGTGGCAAATGAACAATTGAAGATACATGAAGGACCCTGAATGATTGACAGACCAGTGTGCTAGAGGAAGTGGGAGGAAACAGGGTCAAAGATTCAGAAAAAGCTAATATCTCCTCCTACCATCATAGATAATGGGAAGGGATTTATAATCACTGCTCAGACAGCAGAACTGTTGCTGCAAAATCATGTGAGAGACTGTGAGGATAACCTGTTACTCAGCATTCCCACTGAGATATATTTTTGCTATGTGCACTAATAATTTTCTGCAATGGCCCCAACATTTTGTGTCTCATCCAGTTCACCAGAGGTAAAAGAGAAATCAATTTCATGGTAGAACATCTAGACTTTCCAAGCCCAGTAACCACTATACCCTTATGGTAGATGAGTGGTTTTGCAAGATCATTCTCAAACTCTTCCAATGTGCCTACATCTTGGCTCTTGAGTACATTTGCAAATGTTCATGTGCATATGTAATAATAAAGACATTGCATGTGTGCACCTTCTTTTTCTAAAGACTCAATTTAGGAATAATGTCTGCAACAGGGAAGCACAATTTGCAGCTTGATTAATTAGGGCCTGCTAAAACTTCTAATTACTTGTTTGTTTTAAATGAGGTGTTTTGTTCTCATTAAAATCATTAATGCTAGTGAGGGAATGATAATGTGTTTTTAATATGTATGTTTGAATTTGAACCCCTTAATTTTATAAACAGGAACCTAAGTTTAATCAATATCTTCACATACTGACACCTGTATTTGTTGTATAAGAATGTACTTAAGCCATCAAACAGTGCTTGCTTATGTCAAACCAAAACAGAAAGATCTGTTCCCAACCCTAGTTGAAAAATGTTAACATTAACCAAACATCTGATTACATCATCAGCTGGTTAAACACAGAACTGCTTACTTACTGAACACATATAGCCAGTGAATATGACTGATGTCAATATTAAGCAGCCAGATAACTAACCATCATCCAGACATTAGTCATAATATGGAAACCTTGTTGTCCTCTTTGACAGGGATGCTGCTATTAATGTATTGCTACCTACATAACTAAAAGGTTTGGGAGTCAGTGAAACCTGAGTTCGAGGATGTTCTGGAATTGGCTCACACTGCCTACCCCCCAGGTCAATTGTCAAAATTTTCAGCACAAACACTTACACCTTGGAGATGGACAAATGTTACAATTCAGGGCATGATTCAGGAAGAAGTCACAAGTCAGGACAAGAGTAAACAACTGAGAACCAAAGGATCAGCTAGGTGTACAGGAAGTTCAAGGAAAGGAGACAGGCTGCTGCACAGTGGGCATATGCCTCTACTCAATTCCTTTTAACATGACATTAAAAATAACACCAATAGAAAACATTTATATAGTACTTACTATGTGCCAGACACTGTACTAAACACTTTACAATGGTCTTATTTGATTCTCACAACAACCCTGAGAGGCAAGTGCTATTATTATCACTTCCCCATCTTTGTTCACACTGCCCCCAGTGCCTATAATGCTTCTCCTTCCCCTATTAAGTTCCTACCCATCACTTAAAGCCCAGAACAAATGGCCACTCCCCCATAAAGCCTTCCTTGATTCTCCCTAGTGGTAACATCCTCACTCTCTTGTATCACCCATGGTACTTTGTTCTGTCTTCCTCTAAAATAATTATAATTGGATTATTGTATATTCTAGATCTCAGTGTTTGTGTCTTGGTTTCCTAAGTTCAGGGACTATGTCTTATTTCAATTTTATATCTCTCATAGCACTTAGCACGGTGTTCTGCAAAGAAGAGGTGATTAATAAATATTTGTAGGATCTAATTTTAAAAGCTTCTTCCCCTAGAATAATTAAACCTACAAAATGAGAAAGACTCCAGGAATAACATCCAGTGGAACTAACTGTGGGGGCTCCCTCTGAATTGCCAGAAAGCCACAGACAAGCAAAGAGAGACCCCATATGAGTTAAATCTCCTCACGCCTGGGGAATGGCAGTGGCAAAATTTCACCACAATCATTCATTGTTAAGGGTTAGTGAGAAAGGTATCTGATTACACTTCAGTGTTTCTGTTTCTTGCTGAGTTCCTTAAATCTTGTTCTAAATAGAATATTTTTAATATGGTCATTAGAGTAGTAATCACAATGTTCAAATTTAAAGAAGAGTCCCATTTTAATTGAATTCTATAATTGAATGGAAAAATATGCTAAGTTCTTTTAGAGAGTCAGACCCCGGGAAAGTCTTTCTGTTCAGAACCTGTAATGACTATATCCCATGTCATATCTGCTTAGCTTTTAAAGCCCTTCACAACCTGGCCCCTTCCTGCCTTTCCAGTATTGTTACACTTTTCCCTCCTCCATGAACTCTGATCCAGAGATGCTGGTCCTCTTGCTATTCCTCACACACAATACTTCATCCCCTGAGTACATGTATTTTCTTTTTTCGTTGTTTTTTTTTTGTTGTTGTTGCTGTTGTATTTTTTTGGTTTTTTGCAGGGCAATGGGGGTTAAGTGACTTGCCCAGGGTCACACATCTAGTAAGGGTCAAGTGTCCGAGACTGGATTTGAATTCAGGGCCAGTGCTCTATCCACTGTGCCACCTAGCTGCCTCCAAGTACATGTATTTTCACTGGCTGTCTTCATGCCTCCTTGCTTTCATCTCCTGGCCTCCCTAGCTTCCTTCAAGGCTGAGTTCAAATCCCAAACTTCTGCAAGAATCCTTTTTTCCAGCTCCTTCCTCCTCCTCACCCCCTACCCACCCAGTTCATCCTTGGTTCTCAAAGAGGAGCAATAACATCAAGAAGATGACATCTTGACTTGTGTATGAATTAGAAATCAGTGAGGCAGAGCTGTGCAAAGTCCTGAGCCTCATTCTGTCCTCTCATACTCTATACATCCTGTATGTACATAGCTGTTTGTATATTGTCTCCCCTATTAAAATGAGAGCTCCTTGAAGAGAGGACCTTGGTTTTTTTTACATCTTTTTTGTAACCCCAGTGCTTAGCACGTGGTAAGTATTTGATAAGTGCTTATTGACTGACTGACCACAGACTGTGCCACCCATCACCACTTGGTAGCCATTTACCTGAAGTATAGGCACATTACCTAGGAAGGAATAAACTTTAGAGATAGCTTTGAAAAAATAAAACCCATAAAGTAAAGATTAATGTCAGAATATGTTACAGTTTTAGCAAAGCTAAGAATAATATAGGTTATCATTCCTCTGGGAAGCTCAGATTCTGAGATGGAATTGGAAACCTGAGCTCTAAAGGGTAACAAGACAAGAGGCTGAGGAGGAGGAGACTCTGCAGAACCATAAGACGATCATGGCAGCATCCTCAGTGTACATAGCAAGTCCTGAGTGTATTGCAATGCAATATAGATGGTAAGTCATCCATCCCTATTATCACTTCCGTACTATAGAGAGATAAGGTTGGAGTGATTAGGACTTCCACATAGGGTTAGTTTGGGGGAAATCCTCTTGGGACCAGAACCAGGGATACTAAACTTATTGGCACTACCCACTTGCTGGTTCATTTTGTTGAGGGTTGAGAACCAACCTCAAAGCTCCTAAGCAAAGTGGAAAAGGCAGTGGAGAGCAAGCAAGGATCAGAACAATCCTCTGCCAGTGTTCAAGTCCTATCTGGCTTATGAGATACCTTCCAGGCTCTAAGAGTCTGTTATCTTTGTGATTTGGTAAGGATTCATAGGAAAGGCACAGAAGAGAAACTGTTCCTTACTATGCAACCTAATTCTAATGATATTGTTCCAAGTATGGCCTTAGAGAGAGGCAATAATGATTCCTTAGAGTAAGAATCTGACTATATATATATATATATATATATATGTCTACACCAGCTAGAATCAGAATAGCATAATGGATAGCAATTTGGCCTCAGAGTCAGTGGTTTCTCAGAGCATTTACTGATTTGTATTGATAATAGGAGATTCTTCACTGGGAATTCCCTATACCAGTGTGTGTGTGTGTGTGTGTGTGTGTGTGTGTGTGTGTGTGTGTGTGTGTGTGTGTGTGTGTGTGTGTGTGTGTGTGAAAAACAAGCACAATATCTTTTTTTAAATATCCTTGTTGCTGGAGCAGCTAGATGGATTCAGGAGGACCTGAGTTCAAATCTGGCCTCAGACACTTGACACTTACTAGTTGTGTGACCTTGGGCAAGTCACTTAACCCCAATTGCCCTGCAGAATAAAAAGAATGAAAAAAAAAAAGAAAAGAAAAAATCCTCGTTGCCTCTATCTTGTTGCTTCTATTAGAATTCTTTACAATGCAGTTGTTACTGTATAGATTATTTCCCTGGTTCTGCTCACTTCACTCACTTCCTATGAGCCTTCCCAGATTTTTCTGAAACCATCTCTGTTCTTGTATCATTTTTTAAAAATAGAGCTTTATATTTTATTTTATTTTTAGCATTCATTTTTTAAAATAATAAAATACATACACACATATATAGCATATATATGTATATATACACACACAAGATGTTTTGTGGTTGTTCAGTCATGTCCAACTCTTTGTGACCCCATTTTGGGGTTTTGTTGGCAAAGATGCGATTCACCATTTCCTTCTCTAGCTCATTTTACAGATGAGAAACTGAGGCAAACATGGTTAAGTGACTTGTCCAGGGTCACACATCTAGTAAGTGTCTGAAGCCAGATTTGAACTTAGGAAGATGAGTTTTCCTGACTCTAAGCCAGGCATTCTATCCACTGCCCCCTACCTACTTGTATGCATACACAGACACACACACACACACACACACACACACACACACACCAATATCATTAATTACCTTGTTTTTACATAAGCAAAGTGATATTTCTTAGAACAGCAGTTGAGTCTCTCCTCTGATTTACCATATTTATCCCAAAATTATTTTTGGCTATCTTTTTCACAAATCAAATCCACCTCAAAGAATAGAAGTTTGACACCATTGAGGACACAATGTTTGAGCAGGAGCAGCATGTCCTAGGATCAGAGATCTGGAGCTAGAATGTACTTCAGAGATAGGAAAGGAAGCTACGTTCTAGAAAATTGTGAAGTAACTTCACCAAAATCACACAGATAGTAGATGATAAATAAAACTGGGGTTTGAACCCAGATCTGTCAAGTACAACATTCTTTCTACCATGCTGTAGCTTCCCAAAAGGTCTTGAAGAGAACAGGATTCACATGGAATATAATGATCAGTGATCTCTAATTTCTAGCTGTCTTACTGCCTAGCACATTAGTGTGCTACTCTCAATGCACAGTACAGTGTATTGAGGATATTATTAAATGTTTGTTAACATGGTATACATGGTATACATGTATAAAATGTTATTCCTTTCTGATAGAATGTAGTCCCACAGTGCCTAGTACAGTGCCAGGCACAAAGTTGACACAATAAATGCTTCTTCATTGATACTTTATATTAGACCCTGTCCTCTAGTTGCTTACAGTCTCAACATCTCTCCCTTTCCAGGCACTCATCTAACTGTGGAGATACACCCTCGAAACAAAACACCACAGCTACTTAAGAAATTCTCCTTTGACAAACGTAAGTATCCCTTTGCATCTGTTACTGAACTCCTCATGGGCACTGACTGTATCTGTCTGGTGTGTTCAAGAATGGTAGGGAGATTCAGGAGGGAGAAGAATAGACCTAGAACCCAGGAGATCCCATTCCAGGTTCCTGGAGGCTACACTCAGTCCTATATTCTTTTTGGACAAAAGAAAAAAATCTATAGAGCTTTAGCCTGAGCTCAACTGCATCTAAATCCTTGCATTGGGGATCTCCAGAATGCTGATGCTTCCTTCTCGGTAGTTAGTTGCCTGAACTGTTTGCCATATTCACTATACCTGTGCCTTCTAATTTTCTTTATATTTGTGGGAAACTCATATCATTTGGGTGGGAGGAATGTATTACATCCCAAAAGCTGTTTCATAGACTGGTGAGTGGGAGTCTCATCTGGCTGCATCACCTGTCTGCATTCTTTCCGTACAGATGTATTTGGTGCTCAGGGAGATTACTCCAATCTCAGAGGGAAGTGTCAGTTGGGGAAGAGCTCAACTCCTCAGCTGCTTCCTGGATTGACACAGCTCCTTCCCTTAAACAAAACTGAGAAGGGAATCAATACAATTGCAGGATAGACTTGAAAACAAGATTTAGTTTTCAAATCTACTTTTATCTCCTTTCCAGAGAGGAAAAAAACAGTATTAACAAAGTCAAATAGTCTATTCCTCTGCCTTCAATCAGTACCACACCTAAAGAATGAATGCTGTTTTTATTCATTTTTAAACCCCTCTCCTCCCTATCCCTCCCCACAAAAAAATAAATAAAAAGGAGGAAAATTGCAATTCTTAAATAAAATAAGCATAGCCAAGCAAACCAATTCCAATTCATGTGTCATATCTGAGACCCATTCCCCTCTATGTCAGGAGGTGATCGGTGGGTAGTATCACTTCATCATCAGTCCTCTGGAATCATGATTGGTTGTTGCTTCTATCATAATTCTTTACAAAGCGGTTGTTACTGTATAGATTATTTCCCTGGTTCTGCTTACTTCACTCACTTCCTATGAGCCTTCCTAGATTCCTCTGAAACCATCTCTGTTCTGGTATCATTTTTTTAAAAATAGAGCTTTATATTTTATTTTATTTTAGCATTCATTTTTTAAAATAATAAAAATTTTTATTTAAAGTTTTGAGTTCTAAATGTTATTCCCTTCTTGCCTCCCTTTCCTCTCCCCTCTCTCAGGTGGCAAGCAATCAGATATAGGTTATACATGTTTAGCATTCATTTTTAAAATTTTCAGTTCCAAATTCACTCCTGCCTACCTTCCCCTTCCCCACCCATTGATATTACTCTTGATAGAGTAATTCTCCAGTGGATGAAAATTCTTTTTGTTTTCATTTCTTTGCTTCAACAACAAAAATTCTTATAAATATGTTTGCACATATGGGTCTTTTCCTCTTTTTTTAATCTCTTGGGACATAGGCCTAGTAGTGATATCACTGGTGATTTGGGGAGTTGGGTGGGTAATAATTCTAAATTGTTTTCCTGAATAGATGAATCAATTCACAGCTCCACCAACAGTGCACTGTCTTTCCATACTATCTGTAACAACTGTCATTTTGTTTTTTGGTAATCTTTGCCAGCCTGATAGGTATGAGATGGAACATTAGATTTATTTTAATTTGCATTTTCCAAACTATTACTGAACTGGAGTATTTTGGAGCTTCGAATAATTTCTTTGAGAAATAATTTCTGCCTGTTCTTATCATTTTTAACCTTTTATCTATTGGGCGATGGCTGTCATTCTTATATATTTGAATCAGTTTCTTAGGTATGAGAGCTTTATCAGAGAAACTGTTGAAAAGATTTTTTTTCTCCCAAAGAACTGCTTTGCTGTTAAATTTATGTTTATCCTATTTTTAAAGCCTAGCAGAAAAGATTTTATAAACTCCTTTAACATCCCTTCCAATAATTGTGAAAACCCTGCCAAAAGTTTTTGCATCTAAGTTTCTCCTTAAACATCTTTTGCCTTATTTAGTCCTTCAGTAAGGTGAGGAACACCTTTCCCTTAGTGCAAAAGCCTAAAGGCTTTTTTTTTTTTGAAAAAAGAATTATTAGATTGTCTTTTGATTTTCACATTTTCTTCATCATTTCCTTGACTTTACTTTTCCCTTCTCTATTCCCTTTGCTCCTTTCCATTCCCTGTCCTCTTTCTTTGTATTTTTGTTGATGGCCAGTTCTTAGAGTAGCTACCCAGTCCAACAAAAACATATAAAGTACCCATTAAGAGCAAGATAATGTACTAAGCTTCATCTGAAATAAAGAGATTAATGGGGCACTGCCCTGGTCATCCAGGTTCAGGAGTCTAGTTGATAATATCGAATGCCAAAAGCAAATCCTTTGAACACAAATAATTTCTAATTACCCATTGGATAAAGCCTTCTCTTTTCTTCCCCATTCATGTCCTCTCACCCCACCCAAGAGGAATGAACAAGCAGGGAACTGACCGGTACCAATTTCAACTGTTTGGTTTTTTTCTTGACAAACCAATGAAGATACTAAGGCTATGGAGCAAAGTGTGAAGAGAAACCAGAAGCAAGGATATATGCTAATGAGATAGTTGAGAACTATCTATACTTGACTCACCAACATTTAGAATTTTGTAGGTTTTCAAGGAGATCGGAATGGAAACACAAGACCACAGCAGCCAGGAGGGAAAGATGCCCATGGTAAATATCGGTCAAGTTTTACGGCATTCATTCATTATGCTCAATTTGCTAAACATTTAGTAAGTGCCTACTATTTATGCCAAACAGTGTATTCTAAGATGGGGGGGGGGGGAATACAAGAATAAAAAGAATAAAAAGGATATGGTCCTTTTCTTTGAGAAGCATGTAGTCTAGTAGGGGTGATAAATCATGTTCAAATAGAATCTAATTAGTGAATGAATGAAGTAAATTAATGAAGTACTGTGATGTCAATAATGGAAGTTTCATATTTGACTGAAACATCAGGAAAAGTTTTATGGAAGCATAAAAGCTGAGCTTTATAGGATAATTAGGAGTTCAAGAGGCAGTCAAGGCATAGGAAAAAACAAAAGCAACACTCCAGAGGTGGGAAAGCAAGATGATTGCAATTGTTTTGTTGTTGTTCTGTCCTCTCAGTCCTATCTGACTCTTCATGACTCTTCATTTGGGCTTTTTTTTTTTTTTGCCAAAGATACTGGAGTTATTTGCCATTTCCTTCTCCAGCTCATTTTACAAATGAGTAAACTGAGGCAAACAGAATCCTGTAGTAAGTATCTGAGGCCAGATTTGAACTCAGGAAAAAGAATCTTCCTGACTTCAGGCTCAGCACTCTATCCATTGTATCACCTAGCTGCCAGTTCTGTTTAATTGTGTAGTATAAAGATAAAGGTAAAAAGGTCAGTTTGAATGAGTGTGTAGAGGGCCTTGAATGCCAAGGCTAAAGAAGTTGTACTAAAGTACAAGTACTTCTAAAGTGATAAAGGATCATTAAAGGCTTTTGAGCATCAAAGTGACACAATGGCCCAAATTGGCCCACAGCAGCCTAAATCTATGAATTAGGAAGCTTAATCCAGCAATCAAACAATGTATGGGATAGCTTGGGGGAAAGACAAACTTAAGTAAGAGTTAATAAGTTCCTGAACTAGGTAGAGTCCCATTGTGGAAAATATATTTGAAACCTTAGCCACATAAAAATGCCTGATTTCTGACCCCATATTTCAATGGTATGGAAAAAATTACATTAAATTTGTTTGTTTGTTTGTTTGTTTGGTGAAGCAATTGGGGTTAAGTGACTTGCCCAAGGTAACACAGCTAGTAAGTGTTAAGAGTCTGAGGCCGGATTTGAACTCAGGTCCTCCTGACTCCAGGGCCGGTGCTCTGCGCCACCTAGCTGCCCCAAAATTACATTAAATTTTAAAGGCATTATTAAATAGTTTCAAACATTTTAAATATTGACTATGTTAATAAAACAAGTTGTGGAAAAAATACCAGACTGAGAAGCAGAAGGGCTGGGCTGATGCCTAGGCTCTCCCACCATCCCACTGGGATCCCTTCTATGGATCTCAGTTTCCTCATCTGTAAAGTGAGAGAATTCAACTCCCTTAGAGGTTCTCTAAGGCCCTTCCAGTGCTAGCATTCTATTTCTATTTCTATATTCTATTTCTGTGTTAAATATAGTTAGCTTTATTCCATGCATTTTCTATGATTTGAAATCAGATCAACTTGGTTAATGCTACAGATATTTTAAATGTATTTATGCACAACATATTTGGGTAGGGGTGCTATGCCTCTGAGCCTTATATAATCTGTACAGAGGGGAGATTTAATGAGGCATAAATCATTATAGGGTTTTAAAATATGCAGATATTATGAAATGGAACGGAGAAAGAGTGCAGCTAGTAACAGTGTTTTCAACCTCATTTTAGAAATGTCATCCTTCTTCCAAATGGAAGGGGAAAAAATCCCTCATTTTCAGAGCTATATTGAGCAGAAACCTGTTAAATGTGTAAATCCACTTTCCATCCATTTAGGTCAATGCAATAGCCCTTGTCAGAGAAAATCTGATAGATGTCGACTATAGATACAAAAAGTTGCTAAAGAGGGGAGGGGGGAGGGGAAGGTAAGCAAGTAGTTTTCATTTCCCTGGGGTTTCCAATGACTTCAGCTCTTCGGGTTTTTGGGCAGGAATTGCCCATGGTCTAATTGAGGATAATAGATAATAATAAATAAATTCACATTAATGTAGCATTTTGAGATGTATATAGTACTTCCCTCATAATACAGGAGGCGGTCATTCCCATTTTACAGAGGAGGAAACTGAAGCTCACCAAAACTAGTTGAGTTACCCAAGGTCAAGGGTACCGTGTTCCATGTACTATCTACCATGTACCGTGTACTATGTACCATGTATTATATACCATGTACCTGCTGCCTGGATGAGGTTGCCAACCATGTGGCTCTTCTGAATCAGAAGGACTTACGGGAAGGATGCATGGTACCGTATACCATGTACTGTGTAACGTGTTCTGTGTACTATGTACCATGTACTGTGTACCATGTACCACATACCGTGTACTGTGTACCGTGTACTGTGTACCATGTACACAGTACATGGTAGATTGTACACAGAACACGGTACATGTACACGATAGATAGTACAAAGTACATGGTACACGGTACAAAGTACACAGTACAGAGTACACGGTACACGGTACATAGTACATGGTACACGGTACTATGAGGGAAGAAGAGAGGGACAAAGGGGTGAGGGAGAAGAACAGATAGGGAGGAGGAAAAGGATAATGTGGGAGAGCACTATTCCAATATTAAGGAAATTAATTTTTAGAACTAAGTACACAGAACATGGTACATGGTACATAGTACACAGTACATGGTACATAGTACATGGAACATGGTACATAGTACATGGAACACAGTACATGGTAAACACTACATGGTACACAGTAGTACAAAGTACATGGTAAACACTACATGGTACACGGTACACAGTACATGGTACATGGTACACAGTAGATAGTACACAGTACATGGTACATGGTACTATGAGGGAAGAAGAGAGGGACATAGTACATGGTACATAGTACACAATGCATAGTACACAGTACATGGTACATAGTACACGGTACATGGGACATGGGGGTTCTTAACCTTCCTTTATGTCATGGAAACTTTGATAATTTGGAGAAAGTTAGGGACCCCTTCTCAGAATAATATTTTTAATGCATAAAATAAAACACATAGGAAACTAATCACATTGAAATTCTATTGTCCAGCTTAAATAAAAACAAATTTTTGGATGCCAGGTTAAGAACCCTTGCCTTAGGGAGTTCTCTGGGATACAATGAGCTTAAGCACTTGCCCTGAGAGTCAGAGGTGGTACTCGAAGCCAAGTCTTGCTGACTCTAAGGTCCCTCTATACACCATGCCTATCACCTGCCACATCGTGACTAAGATAACTGGATGCTAAGCCATGAGCAAAGGCAACTGGATGGTCTGGATTTGGGGTAGTTCCATTAAAAATGGGGCAATAATCTCACCACTGTCCATTACCACCAGAGAGAGGAGTACTTTATCTCTTTATTAAAAGTATAGGTGGGGGGCAGCTAGGTGGCACAGCGGATAGAGCACTGGCCCTGGAGTCAGGAGGACCTGAGTTCAAATCCGGGATCAGACACTTAACACTTACTAGATGTGTGACCCTGGGCAAGTCATTTAACCCCAATTGCCTCGCAAAAAATAATAATAATAATAATAAACTAAAAATAAATAAATAAAAGTATAGGTGGGACAGCTGGGTGACTCAGTGGATAAAGCACTGACCTGTGTGACCCTGGGCAAGTCACTTAACCCACATTGCCCCTTCCCCCACTGCCATGCTTCCTTTCTGATATAATCACAGTGATTCCAAGGATGATTTATCAATTATGCCGAAGATGCACAGACACATTCAGACTCTACAGTGTGCAGAAACAATGTTGCCCTTACCCTCACCCTCATTAATTCACTCAGAAAATACTGAGTACTTGTTATAGTCATGCAAGGGACTTGGATTCTAGTTCATGCTCAGCCAGCATCTGTGGGACTATGGGTAAATCACTTCACTACTCTGAAATTCAACTGCCCAATTTCTGTTAAAATGAGGGGGGTGGCCCAGAGAATCTCTGATTCATTCTATGATTGATTCCATCATTCAGTCTATAGACACTCCATAAATACTTGCTGACTGATCTGTCTGGAATAGGGTAGGGGCGGACCTACCTGGAAACAGGGAGATGAATGGAATAATCCTTCAATCTCCTGCCCCCCTTCCTCAACCCTCCCATATCCAACCCTCCAAAAGAAATAATAAATCTCGAAAAAAAGTTCTTTGTTCTCCTATGCAACCTGCTATCCAGGGACTTCAGATCTCTTCACAAACACTAATTAGATTCTCTCCATCTCTCAATGAAATATGACCATCTACTATTCTCCGTTTTGTAGATGGATGGACTAAGATCTAAAAAAGTGAAATCCCTTGCTTACTATGGATGAATAGACGATGTAAGGAAGAAGAGAGTTTGCCCACATCTTTCTGCAACCATCTAATTACCCATCTGCCCATGTATTAAGGGCTTAGTGATCACCCCCATCCCCACCCTGAAGCACTTGGCTCAATTTTTGGATGCTTTTGGAGCAACAGTCACTGACCTCAACAATTCCAATCTCTTTTGTGGCTGTGTAGTTAATGTTGGGGATAGAAAGGAAGAGAGCTATTAGCCAGCTCACTGCTTCCTTCTCTCACCATCTACTCTTCCAGAAGACTCTGGAGCATGAGAGTAGCAGAAGGGTATAAAAGGAAAATAATAACTACCATAAGGGGGGGCAGCTAGGTGGCACAGTGGATAAAGCACTGGCCCTGGATTCAGGAAGACCCGAGTTCAAATTTGGCCACAGACACTTGACACTAGCTGTGTGACCCTGGACAAGTCACTTAACCCTCATTGCCCCATAATAATAATAATAATAAACAACCATTGCCTCCTTTTATCTCAAGTATCTTATCTTTTATCTTTTATCTCCCAAGGTCACAGTTGCTTTATCACTCGATAAAGGCAAGAAAACAGCCTGTTTTCTTGAATCTCAGCCAGATTTTTCCTTCACTAGATCCCTCTGCCTCAGTAGAATAGAAAGATTTCTCAAGGGTATTGTTTGGGACTCTGTATCTGGGAGTAGTGACTCATGAAATGGGAAGTGTGTGAGGTACGAGCCAAAAGGCATGTGAACCAGGCAGCCCTGGTCTGGGGATCAGATGAAAGTCCCATGCTTCCATTCCCAGGACTTAGCCCTTCAGAAGTGTTAGAACCCTTTGACAATGGCATTCCCAGAAGTGGAGTTTTCCGACCTTGCTGCCAGTGACCACCTTCCTTTCCCACTGTTGTCCTCTGAGCTCATCAGAGATTACCAAAGGTCTTTGGTCAATGACAGTTCCTAGGGTATTTGCTGGTGTTTATGGTTTAAGCAAAAAAGTACAAAATCTAATATTCTTTGTTTTCTCCCATGCCCCCCTTCCTGTCCTCCTGGCTTGGCTGGCAGATCTGTTCTCCTGGCCACTTTGTGCTGATCATAGCATTAAAGGGCATTGTCAAAGAGGCCTTTTCTCTGAAACATAAGGACAAAGCACTTCTGGGGTCAGGGCTCTCTGTCAATGGCCATCCTAAAATGCTTGGTAGTGATAAATTAAAATGCTCAGGTTCTTCTTAAACACAAAATTATTTTTCATAAGTTCAGCTTGCAACAATAGAGAATATTTTTGATAGAACAATTCAGTTCATATAGTAATCATCTCCTAAGCACCGTAGCCCCAGGGAGGTGATCTTAAAGGTGTCCCCTGCCCTTCTGAAGCTTACCATCAAAGAGGAGAGACTTTTTCAAAGCTTGAGCTCACATTGATAATATTCTTCAACTTATTGTCCTCATTTTGCAAGCTAGGTAACAAAATTGTATGGGTAGTCAAATCTCAATTATTCAAGGGTCCGTTACTTAATTAGTCAATTATCTAGGATTCTTTTGACTTATAACCTCCTTGGAGTGTCTACTTTCTGACCTTTTCTTACATCATTAAGAGTTCCAAGTCAATTCACTCTACTCCTATTTAAATAGTTCCCTCCCTTCCTCCCTCCTCCCCTCCCTCCATCCATCCAGTGAACATTAATTGAGCACCTGCCATGGGAAACACAGGGTAAAAGTTTTAATAGGGACAAAGGTAATTCTGGATACAACTATGAAATAAGGATATTTTGTCCTGTATCCTACTACATACCCCATACCAAAGCTCAGATCATCTTTTTTTTTGTGAAGTAATTGGGGTCACACAGCTAGTACATGTCAAGTGTCTGAGGCCAGATTTGAACTCAGTTCTTCCTGCCTCCAGGGCCAGTGCTCTATCCACTGCACCACCTCAGATCATCTTTTACACTGCCTCCCTCCAGACACATTACACAGTGGGTTCCTCACCCACCCAGTGCTACTCCCATGCCAATCTTACTCCCAAAGCCCTGGACCTTTTTCTTTCTCCTCCATTAAGGAAACTTCTTTTGTATCTCACTATCTTAGAGCTTCTCCAGGAAAGCTATCAGTTTGGAATTGTTCTGATAAGCTAATTCATGTCATTGTTGTTCAGTCATTTTCAGTCATGTCTGACTCTTCATGAACTGAGTTAGGTTGGGGTTTTCTTGGCAGAAATACTGGGGTGGTTTGCCATTTTCTTCTCTAGCTCATTTGACAGATGAAGAAATTAAGTCAAACAGGGTTTAGTGACTTCTCCAGGGTCAGACAAATAGTGAGTGTCTGAGGTCACATTTGAACTCACTTCTTCTCGACTCCAGGCCCCACCCAGCTTCCCCAGAGTGGAATAAAGGAGAGGTTATTATATGCCTTTTTCAGAACATAATGACTCTCTTAATGCAAACTAGAATAACAGTAGCTTTATTTGGCTGCCATGCTATACTGCTGACTCATATTGGATTTGTAGGCCACCATCTCCCACTACTATTTCCCATCTTTTTCACAGGAAGTACAGTCTAGACACACTAACTCTATCCTATATTTGTGACATAGATTTTTTTTTTAACCCAAATGTGGAACTTTACTTTTATCTTTATTATGTTATCCTAAGGCATATAGATGTGTGTGTGTGTATATATATGCATATCTCACATCTACCTACACATATATTGCATGTATACAGCTAGATGGTGCAATGGATAGAGTGCCACTTTATGTGTCTTTATGAAGTCTTTATGACTTCAAATCCAGCCTCAGACACTTGCTAGCTGTGTGACCTTTGGCAAGGCACTTAACCCTATTTGCCTCAGTTTCCTCAACTGTAAAAATGATCTGGAGAAGAATATGGCAAACCACTCCAGTATCTATATATATGTATATATGTGTACACAAGTTTAAAATTGTCTTAACTAGTCCTTGCCAGGAGCCCACTTTAGGTTGAATTCCCCTATTTCTCCATTTGTCTGGCCTCAGCTCCCTAGACATAACTATTCCTAGAATGAACAGCACTATTGAGAGTTATCTTCACAACTGAGAAAGTTCTCCTGGTTTGTTTTCCAGCTTACCCATGGGATCGGTCTAGTCTGAAATCCATGCCATTGGACGTAAGGCAGTTTGAAAAATTGGATGCATATGCCTCCAGGGTAAGAAATCCGACATGGACTGTGCTTGCCTCTGATCCTTGGATAGGAGGACCCATTCAGGGTATGGGTTAGAGTACTGTGGGACAGTCAAATCAAAGTCCAGCTTTACAAAGTCCCTCCAAAATATTGAAAACTTACCAAGCTCATACAAACTCCTTTAAAGGTGGTCAGCATCCACATGAACATATAGACTATGGGGAACTCCTACTGCTGCCAGAGGCAATGTGGTACTGGCTAAGAAATAAAGTGATGGATCAATGGAATAGGTTAGGAACAGGAGACACAGTTATAAATGACTACAGTAATCAGTAATATAGGAAACAGTAGTTTGATAAACCCAAAGAATCCTGCTTCTGGGATAGGAACTCAGTATTTGACAAAAACTGCTGGGAAAATTGGAAGATAGCAGAAACTAGGAATAGACCAACATCTTATACCATCTACAAAAATAAGGTCAAAATGGGTTCAAGATTTAGACATAAAGGGTGATACCATAGATAAATTAGAAAAGGAAGGAATAGTTTACTTCTCAGATCTATGGAGAGGAAAACAATTTATATCCAAACAAGAGATAGAGAATATTATGAAATGCAAGATGGAAGACTTTGATTACATTAAATTAAAAAGGGGTTGTACAAACAGAAGCAATGCAGCCAAAATTAGAAGGGAGGCAGAAAACTGGGAAACCATTTTTACAGCCAGCATATCTGATAAAGGCCTCATTTCTAAAATATATCAGGAATTTATAAGAATTTATAAATTTATAATTTATAAGAATCCAAGTCATTCCCCAAATGAGAAATGGTCAATAGGCAGTTTTCTGATGAAGTCAAAGCCACATGAAAATATTTCATATTGCCATATGAAAAATGCTCTAAATCACTATTGATCAGAGAGATGCAAATTAAAACAGCTCTGAGGTACTACCTCACACCTATCAGATTGGCTAATATGACAAAAAAGGAAAATAATAAATGTTGGAGAAGCTGTGGAAAAATTGGAACACTAATGCATTATTGGTCGAGCTGTGAACTGATCCAACCATTCTGGAGATCAATTTGGAACTATGCTATGGGACTGTTCATACCCATTGACCCAGTGGTACCATTGTTTTGTTTTGTTTTGCGGAACACTGAAGGTTGAGTGCCTTGCCCAGGGTCACACAGTTAGTAAGTGTCAAATGTTTGATGCCGGACTTGAATTCAGGTCCTCCTGAATCCAGGGCCAGTGTTTTATCCACTGCATCACCTAGCTGCCCCATGCTCCATCCATTCTTAGCTGACCTCCTAGGACCTGACCCTTTGTCTGTCTAGGACCTGTGTTATCTATTAGATTTATCCTATTGAACTATTCATCTGTTCCTGGAACCTCCTGGCCATCTCTGACCCATCGCTAACAATATTACACAGCACCCCTAAAAACAACTTAGTTTCAGTCAAAAAGCTGATAGGAGATTGGGAAAGAGAGAATAAGAGGTGTAGTATTTATTCTTATATCTCAAAAACTCTTGTAGCTGCTAGAAGAATGATGAGCAAAAGAAAAGAGAGACCATGAACTGGGGGTAAAAGGAGCAGTTGCACCAGAGGGGCTTATGGTCAGTTAAGTGCTGTCTGGCTCAGTTCTTGCCTTGACCGCCTCCCTCTTCCACACCTCAGTCAGCACCTGCTTGTTCTCAAGCTAGACAAGTTGGAGAAATGATAGTTCATCCTATTCCACAATTGTCCTGTTTCTGACACATCATGTTCCTTTTCAAACAGGTGAAGGTAAGGTCTGGGTTGGAAGAACTGGTGAAAGACTTGCTTCAGGAGGCTCATACGGACCTGGAGAAAGTCAGAGCCATTTGGGTATGGATTTGCCACCACATAGGTAGGTCACACAATATAGACATTAATTAGCTCTAGGCTGATAGTAATAATAATAGTATAATGATAATGGTAACTAACATTATAAAGTACTTTAAGGTTTGCAAAGCACTATACATGTGATTTCTTTTGATCCTCATAACCTTGTGACCCATTTTGTAGATGAGGAAACCGAGAGTTTAAATGGTCAAGTAACTTGCCCAAAGCTACAGAACTAGCTTTTGAAGAGATATTTGATTGCTGGTCTTCTTAACTCCAAGTCCAGCTCTCTCACCTACTGAGCCACTTTGCTGTCTCCAATCCCCTGTAGAATCCATACCTTATTACCTCCTCTACAAAAGAGCCAGATTAAATTAAAGGAGCTAAATCTCAAATTGATCCACTTTGTTCCTTATTGGTATCTTTAGTAAAAGGTTTATATGGAAGAAATTAAAAGTAGACCTCATCACCAAGGGGTGCCCACCCCTTGGGCAATGTCCACTACTGGGCAATCTCCCCCAATGATGAGGAATTTAGAAATCATGGAACATCTTATATATGATTCTTAGGCTAAAGCTGCAAGTCATATCATTACCACTCAGACCCTGTCTTACATGAACCCTGTTCCATCTCCAGAGCATCACAGGGCCCAACCATGGACCCTACCCAGACACCCAGGGAACAGAAGCCAATAACATAAGTCTTTTCAAAGACTTCTTTTCCCTGAAGTACAGCAGCCAAGACCAAACACAACACACCAAAGAAGATGTAAAGGAAAATGTAGAAGGCCTCAGGCAAACCACTGCAAGATTCTCAGAGCACTTCCTTGATTTCTCATATACCTCACTATGAATCTCACAAAAGTTGAGCCAATCTAACATTGGCACAGGACAGCTAGGTGGCGCAGTGAATAGAGTGCCAGGCCTGAAGTCAAAAAGACTCATCTTCATGAGTTCAAATCTGGCCTCAGACACTTATTGACTGTGTGATCCTGGACAAATCATTTAACACTATTTGCCATAGTTTCTTCATCTGTAAAATGAGCTGGAGAAGGAAATGGCAAACCACTCCAGTATCTTTACCAAGAAAACCCTAAATGGGCTCATGAAGAGTCCTACTTAACAAGAACCACAACAATATTAGCACACCAGTACTAGATGAGTGGTTTAAATACATGACTCCTCCATGCCTAGTATGAGTTAACCCTCTAAAGCTCATCTCTGGGTCCTGGCCCTGGTTGTGTTATTCCTCTATGAAACCTATTACTTACAGACAATAAAAGTCTATTTTTAAAGCCAGTTGTTTGGAATGATTTTCCTATTAAAAAAACACAATATTTTTTTGTGATGGATTAGAGCCTTCTTTTAAGTAGTATTCTTTTTGTTAATAGATACCTCCTGTCACAGTCAGGTCATATGTGTGATGTGACCCTGAGCAAGTCACTTAGTCTTCCTCTGTTTGCCTCAACTGTAAAATCAAAATAATCCTAGGGCAGCTAGGTGGTGCAGTGGATAGAGCACCGGCCTTGGAGTAAGGAGTACCTGAGTTCAAATCCGGCCTCAGACATTTAATACTTACTAGCTGTGTGACCCTGGGCAAGTCACTTAACCCCAATTGCCTCACTAAAAAAATAAATAAATAAAATAAAATAATCCTAGCACTTACTTCCCAAGGCAGTTGTGAGGATCAAATGAGATAATATCTGTAAAGTACTTGGTGTAGGTGCTCAATAAATGTACATTTCCTTCATTCCATTATATCACATGATCTTCACAATGCCCCCTGTGAGGTAGTTAACAGATTCCTTTCCATCCCCGTTTTACAAACAAGGGTAACTGAGGTTCAGAGAAGTGATAGGATTTGTCCAAGGTGATTGAAAGCCTCCTGTGCCAGTGCCCTCATCACTGTGTACTGCCTCATTTGTAGGAATGATTCAGGGGTGTTTTATACAATACTAAACAAAAGGCTCAGTGGATAAAGCATTGGGCCTGAATTCAGGAGGACCTGAGTTTGAGTCCAGTCTCAGACACTTGACACTAGCTGTGTGACCCTGGGCAAGTCACTTAACCCTCATTGCCTCACAAAAAACAAAAAAAACAATACTACACATGCCCAAGTTAATAATAATAGCTAATATTTATACAGTGCTTTAAGGTTTCTAATGAACAAATCTACATCTAACTATATCTTTATCTACATAGATATGAACATAGATATACACCTTGTAAGGAAAATGATATTATTATCCCCATTTTATAAATGAGAAAACTAAGGCTAAGTGACTTGTCCAGGGTCATCAGGCTTATGAGTTTCCAAGGCAGGATTCAAACTCATTTGCTGTGCTCTATCCAGATCCAACATTCTTTCCACAACTCCATGTAGCCATTCTCTTAGGAGAACCAACTTAGAGTTGTATTATTACCTATACAATAACATGAAAATATTAAATAGTTTTACTCACTTCACTTTCACTGGTCTTTTTAATTAAACTGGGGTTTAAAGATTTAAATGATGCCAAACAGTATTATTTGGATTAGTAAGCTAATTCAAATGCTGCTAAATAGAAGGGGTCTAAATAGAAGGGTACAAAATTAAAACCCAAAATACCATCTGATTCCACAAAGTTCTACTGTCCTTCCCCATTCCCCTGCTCTTCCATTAGGCTGTGAGCTCTTTGAGAGCAGGGTCTGTTTTGTGCCTTTCTTTGTATCTCCATCATTTAGCACAATGCCTGGTACATAGTAGAGGTTTTAATAAATGTTTATTGTCTGACTACCAGTCCAAAGACTTACATGAACTGATACTGATTGAAATGAGCAGAACCAGGAGAACATCATACACAGTGTCAACAACGTTGTATGATGATCAACTGTGATCGACTTAATTCTTCTCGGCAGAGCAATGATCCAAAATAATTCCAAAGGACTCATGATGGAAAATGCTCTCCACATCCAGGAAAAAGAACTGTGAAATCTGAATGCAGATTGACTGCCAGTCCAACACAACAGGAGCTAGTTAACATTAAGGGCTAAAGGGTAGATATTATAAGTCAGGAGGAGGGGAAGCTAGGTGGCGCAGTGGATAAAGCACCGGCCCTGGATTCAGGAGGACCTGAGTTCAAATCCGGCCTCAGATACTTGACATTTACTAGCTGTGTGACCCTGGGCAAGTCACTTAACCTCCATTGCCCCACAAAAAAAAAAAAAAGTCAGGCGGAGGCTTGACCTTCTTTCCCAATATCCTCACATGCAG
The DNA here is from genome assembly GCF_019393635.1 of Dromiciops gliroides. NCBI lineage: Eukaryota > Metazoa > Chordata > Mammalia > Microbiotheria > Microbiotheriidae > Dromiciops > Dromiciops gliroides. Next base: position 342,201,939 of record NC_057863.1, on the reverse strand, counting down.
AAATTCATTCTCTCTCTCTCTCTCTCTCTCTCTCTCTCTCTCTCTCTCTCTCTCTCTCTCTCTCTCTCTCTCTCTCTCTCTCTCCCTCCCTCCAAATTATCTATCTATCCCAAGATATCTAGATAGTGATATATACATATAGAGATAGTGACTAGACCTGAGATTTGCTTGGTATAGGAAACTCCTACATGAGTAAATACCCTTTACCAATATGTCGGGACCTTCTCTGCAACTTATAGTCTTAAAGAGTTGGCCTTGTCCAGGCAGCTGGATTGCCTAGTGGTTAGAGCACCAGACCTGAAGTTAAGAAGACCTGTCATCAAATTTGGCCTCAGACATTTACTAATATCTGTGTGATTCTGGACAAGTAAGTCACTTACCCTTGATCTGCTTCAGTTACATCAACTATAAAAAGGGGATAATAATAGCACCTATCTCCGTGGATTATTATGAGGATCAAATGAGGTCATATTTGTAAAGTGTTTACATAGCACTTAATAAATGCTTTCCCCCTTCTTTCCATTATATTTCAGGGTTTTTTTCTTTTTCTTTTTCTTTTTCTTTTTTTGTGGTTCAGTGAGGGTTAAGTGACTTGCCCAGGGTCACGCAGTAAGTGTCAAGTGTTTGAGACTGGATTTGAACTCAGGTCCTCCTGAATCCAGGACCAGTGCTTTAATCTACTGCGCCACCTAGCTGTCCTCCATTATGTTTCAAAAGCAGGAATTAAACTGCCTCCAAGGCCAGCTCTCTCTCTACTATTTCATGTTGCCTCTCACACACGCACATAAATGTCTATGAATGTTCATATACCCAGTAATATATAATCATATATATTCAAACATGAAGATACAACATGCTCATATATATGCATATATACATACTAATACATATTCATTTACACTCATACATATGCCTGCACTCACAGCCAGATATATTCTTTAAATATTTTTTTTTGGTGGGGCAATAAAGGCTAAGTGACTTGCCCAGGGTCACACAGCTAGTAAGTGTCAAGTGTCTGAGGCCGGATTTGAACTCAGGTCCTCCTGAATCCAGGGCCAGTGCTTTATCCACTGCGACACCTAGCTGCCCCCCAGATATATTCTTATACACACATATACACCCTTACTTATGCTTACTCACACACAAATATGCACTCTTATATGCACATAGGCCCTCATCTATAGGTATATTTGTATATGTGTGTACATATATATCAATACACGTACATCTACATATAGACAACGTAGGTGCATACAAGTATACAGTCATTCAAACATAAATGCATATAAATTCATACTCGTTCATGTTCTTGTAGACATATATATTGCACCTGTCACTGTAGCCCTCCTTCCCAGTGATTCCTTCTGCACCTCACTGACTTGCAGTGTCTCCTGGAGGGTGGACTTTGCCCTCATGATGACAGTGTCACTTTTATTTTTATTATTTTGTTTTTTGTTTGTTTTTGGTGAGGCAATTGGGGTTAAGTGACTTGCCCAGGGTCACACAGCTAGTAAGTGTTAAGTGTCTGAGGCTGGATTTGAACTCAGGTCCTCCTGACTCCAGGGCTGGTGCCCTATCCACTGTACCACCTAGCTGCCCTGAGAGTGTTACTTTTATAAACATATCACCAGGACCTCAGGTCTTGGCGCAGAACCAGCCCCATAAGCCATTCATCCGATAAAAGCATTTCCTGGCGCACTGAACTGTATTCCAATGAGTCCCTGAGCACTGAGATATTCCATTCAGGGGCAGGTTTCTCCCTCCGTTTGGAAATTATGAGGGCTCCACTATTCAACTGCCCTCACGTCAGGGAGTGTAGAATGGTAGGAATCAACCTCTCTGTCTGGCGATTAATGACAGAACAGCAACACTTTGGTCCCCCTGGCTTAAGATTTCACAGTTTGATTTGCATTCCCTGTGAGGCTATTTTTCCTTCTTCTGACATACACTGAAAAGTCCTCCACTGAACACAGTGGGCCCAGGCCCCAGGAGCCGACCATAGTGCCTGCATGCAGTGCTACCCGTCCAGTCCTAAGAGTCGTCCCTCCCCTCTGTCTCAGTCTGATAAGTGTGTGTGTTTCTTTGCAGACTGTATCCACAGCAGTTCCTAGGAACTGATTTTTTTGGATTGTTGTTTAGTCTTTTCAGTCATGTCCCACTCTTTGTGACTCCATTTGGGGTTTCCATGGCAGAGATATTGAAGTGTTTTGCCATTTCCTTCTCTGGCTCATTTGATAGATGAGGAAACTGAGGCAAACAGTATGAAGTGACTTGCCCAGGGTCAGGCAGCTAGTAAGTGTCTAAGGCCAGATTGGAACTCAGGTCTTCCTGACTCCAGGCCCAGAGCTCTATCCACAGCACCACCTAGCGGCCCCTCAATAGCCAGCTTCAAATTTTATATGCTTGGGCGGTTTGGGAGAGCAAGTAGGTGTAACTGAAATATACAGTCTCTAAATTCTATTTTCACCTCCTTCCCCCTCCAAACTTTTACTGAAAGTACTCATAAAAAGACTGTCCCAAATTGCCTTTACCTCTTTTACATCTGACTCCTTTCTGGTGAATGTGCTAATCACAGTACAGTGGCCTCCCAGCTCCAGGTTCCCGTGGAAACCAATCCAAATGGAAACAGAAAGAAGAGGAGTTTATGAAATATATTTCAGGCCCAGTAGCTCATTTTCATAGGGCCCACTTTCAGTTTTCTTTTTTAATACAAAGCTATTTATGAGTCAGTGCTATCCATGATAATGATGATTGGGAGAGATCTTATGGATAGAGAAGTCAGCATGACCTGAGTTCAGGTCCCACTATAGACACAAAGTGGTTGTGTGACCCCGGGCACATCACTCACAGGTTTCGATACACCAGATATCCCTCTAGAATTTTAAGTTGCGTAGCAAATGACAATCGACATTGGAAGAGGGAGCCCTCTCGTTGGGAGTTTCCTCTGCCAATAAAATCACAGGTTCAAGACCCACTCGATTATCAGATGATTGGAGCCATCCTAATGGAATCTGATGGAAACACTGTCCTTCTGTTCTATCATTTTCCTCTTTGGAAAGAAGCCTGCCTTCCATCCTCTTATGCTTTCTTCTCCACCTTTGTCCCTCCAGAGTATGATATTGTGGCTGCCCAGGAGAAGGACCGCCGGTCCTACAAGCCCACTGACATTCTGCAGAGCCAGAAGAGCAACTGCGATGGGTACGCCGAGCTCTTTGAGAAAATGTGCAGGTGAGTGAAAAGTCAAGCAAACCCAGGCCCTGTGAGAGGACTCTGAAAGTGACTAACCCTGTCCTCAGCTGCCTCTTGTAAATCACCGTCTGCTTTGGTGCCAGGCTTGAAACTTTAGTTTGCAAACTCGGCTTTGGAATCTGAACAAGTCCTGAAAAGGTCAATTTCTCTCTCTCTCTCTCTTTCTCTCTCTCTCTCTCTTTTTTTCCACCAGCATAATTTACTTTATGCCATCTGCTGAGCTTCACATTGCATTAACATAATAGCAGATGAATACACACAGATAATTTGGTTATAAAAGGCTTCCCCCCCCCCCTTCTCCGGGCCTCTATGGAGCTGAAGGTTAAAAGAATGGCAGGTCTGGGAACAAGAGAGCCAGTATCTGCAGACAGCCAAGGCCTAGTGTGAAAAGCTGTCCTCCCGTTCTGGCCCGGTGGCCCTCCTGGGGAAACGAAAGGTCTCCTACCTGGAAAGCTTTGGCAGTGGGGAAAGGTGAATAATTAGAAGTGGAGCTCTCTTCAAAGCCCCTTTGGTTCCATTTTAAAAGGCCCTGGATAGAGCCCTCTGCATCTTTGCCTGGGGTACAAACAAGGAAGACTGAATGAATGGAAAGCCTATGTCATACCCCTCACCCCCCATGAGATTGATTCATGCTGGTTAAAGTGAGAAAGAACCCGTGCTTAGTATGGTAAATCTTGGAACTTTGTTGATAAGATTGGTTTGAAAAAAAAAAAAAAGACATTGCTAGCCAGGGTGATGTAAATACATTTTCTCATCTATCCAGTGATTGCTTATTAAGAGAAACCATGGGCCCTGACTAGGACCACCATTACTATTGCTGCAGCCTTCAGCAGGTCCTTACCCTATACTGGACCTTGTTTGCCCCATCTGTAAGGCGTGAAGTTTGAATTTCCAAACCTCCAAAGCCTTTCTATATCATTTTGTTGTTCTTGAGTCATTTCAGTCGTGACCAACTCTTTGGGACTTCCTTTAGCAAAGATCCTGGAGTGGTTTGCCATTTCCTTCTCCAGCTCATTTTACAGATAAGGAAACTGAGGCAAAAAGGGTGAAGGGACTTGACCAGGGTCACACTGCTTTTAAGTGTCTGAGACCAGATTTGAACTAAGGAAGATGAGTCTTCCTGACTCTAGGCTTGGCGCTCCACCTACCTGCCCTTTCTGTATCAATGTACCTTTAAATTTTTATTGTGTTTCCCCTAATCTGGATCTACTCAATGCCTCCCAAACGTACCCAGCATATTCCTGACTCCTCCTTGCCACTGTTCACATTAGTCTCCCTTTTCACTCCTTTACAGCCTATCCAATTCCTACCCATAATTCAGCTCTAATCCCATCTCTTCTATGAAGCCTTCCATACAGAAGCTCTCCAGACCACACTGATCTCTATTGCCCATGAAATTACATGGAATTTAATTCCTTTTCCACTTATTTTTTGCTTGTTATTTCTTGAGGTGGCTAGGTGGTACAGTGGATAGAGCATCGGGTCTGAAGTGCAGAAGACTCATCTTCCTGAATTCAAATATGTCCTCAGACACTTTCTAGCTGTATGACCCTGAGCTAGTCACTTCACTCTCTTTGCCTCAATTTCCTTAACTGTAAAATGAACTGAAGAAGGAAATGGCAAACCACTCTAGTATCTCTGCCAAGAAAAACCAAATGGAGTCATGGAGAGTAGGAAATGACTGAACAACAATAACAACAGCTCACTGTCTTGTGTTGTTATTTGAGCCTTAGCTCCCCAACTATACTAGAAGCTCAAGGTAGTACCTTATCCTTGCCTTGTATCTTCCATAGCATGTAGAAGTGTCTAATATGTAATAGCCGCTTATTAGAGGAGTGATTATTGAATATTACAGTGTATTCCTGTTCATCCTCTCTATAGCCACGTCAACTTATTTGATCAAATCGTATGTGCTGATCTATATTTAGGACTCCCCAGTGTGTGCTGCTCACCTTGTACCTGTAGTATACTGTGACTTTTGTGACTTTTCATCGTGGCTTGCTTATTTGAAAACATGAGGTTTTAATAAAAAGTCTTAGAAGATATGCTTCCTTATGTAATGTTGACTTTCTACCTTCCTAGCCTAGATAGTATATGTTCTGGCTATTTAGTTACTATTGCCCTTTTGTAAGATTGCATAAAAACCGGGGCAGCAAGGTGATGCAGTGGATACAGCACTGGCCCTGGATTCAGGAGGACCTGAGTTCAAATCCTGCCTCAGACACTTGACACTTACTAGCTATGTAACCCTGGACAAGTCATTTAACCCTCACTGCCCCGAAAAAAAAAAAAAAGATTACATAAAAACTAATGGAGATTAAATGTTTCTCTGCCTCATATTTTCATCTGTCTTGGCTTTTTTGCTCTATGTATTTAAAGAATGCTTCTGGTTGTCTTTTAGGGTTCTAGAATGAACCTTAAAGAACCTTGGTAGGAGGACTTTAGAATTCCATATGCATGCATGCATGCATGCATGCACATGTGGATGTGTGTATATGTATGTGTGTATACATGCACATATTTATATACATACACACATTTGTGCATTGCTTATTGATATGCATATATATGTGTAAAAATCTTATATGATTTCTTAGAACTCATGAATGGGAACCTCTTTATAGAATCTTTGGAAGGGACCTCAGAGAAACTAGCTCCTACCTAGTGCCCAGCTCCCTTAGCAGCGACCTCAAGAGTGGTTTATTCAGCCTCCATTTGAATACCACCCCCCCATCCCACCCCAAAGATGGAACACTTCCTCCTTCCCAAGGCAGATTATTCCATCCAGTTTTCTATTTTATTTTATTTTTTTTTTTTTTAGTGAGGCAATTGGGGTTAAGTGACTTGCCCAGGGTCACACAGCTAGTAAGTGTTAAGTGTCTGAGGCCGGATTTGAACTCAGGTCCTCCTGACTCCAGGGCCGGTGCTCTATCCACTGGGCCATCTAGCTGCCCCCCATCCAGTTTTAATGACTCACAAAGTTCCTCCCGATGTCCAGCCCAAATCCTCTTCTCCACAACAGGCATTTTTCTTCTAGTTCTATTCTGTAGAACCACACAGTACATGTCTGATCTGACATCCATTTGACAGCCCCTCAGATGCTTGAAGACTATGGATGACAATATTCCAGCTCCCCACCCCCAAGTTTTCTCTTCTCCAAGCTAATTAACACATTTTAGAGGATTCCAGTCTTTATGTGACTTCCTAAGTCAACCTGGTTCCTAATTATCTTGCATATTCTTTTCTTTTCTTTCTTTTCTCTTCCACCCCCCGCCCCAGGGCAATGACACAGCTAGTGTCAAGTGTCTGAGATCACATTTGAACTCAGGTCCTCCTGAATCCAAGGCGGTGCTTTATCCACTGCATCACCTACCGTGCATATTCTTATTGGGTATTTGGCTACATTTTGCTCAATAATTCTTTTGTGCTCAAAAAATAGATAACTATCCCCAAGGAATGAATGATGTTAACTTTCTTGCCTCTACTCAGCCAACTACAGTAGCTTCCTATTGTCTCTAGGATCAAATATAAACACTTCCATTTAGTTTTTAAAGCCCCACTCAATCAGCCCCAACTCATCTTTCAAGTCTCACTATATATTACTCCCCCTCCTGTTCTCTTTGACCCAGCCAAACTGCCCTTCACCTTGTACAGGGAACTCCACCTCCTGACACCATGGCTTTGTGCCCATCAACCCCCATGCCTGGAACACACCCCATCCTAGCTTCTTCCTCATAGTTTCTCTTTTTCTTCAAGATGCTGCTCAGGCCCCATTTTCTGCTTGAAACATATTCTAACACTAGCAAGCTAATGTCCTCCCCTTTCATTTAACTACTTTGTACATGTGGCTTATTTGGGGGGGGGGGTTTTGGTTTTTTTGGTTTTGGAGGTCTGGGGGGTTTGCTTTGTTTTGTTTTGTTTTGTTTTTGCAGGGCAAGGAGGGTTAAGTGACTTTGCCCAGGGTCACACAGCTAGTGTCAAGTGTCTGAGGCTGGATTTGAACTTAGGTCTTCCTGAATCCAGGGCCAGTGCTTTATCCACTTCGACACCTAGCTGCCCCTGTGGTTTATGTTTTATGTGCACTTCTTGTCTCCTCCATTAGAGTGTAAACTCTAGGGGCGATTTTATTTCTTTGTACTTGTAGCCGTTGCCTAGTACCGTGCCTGACAGAGAGTAAGTGCTTAATAAATACTTGTTGATTGATTCATTCATTGATTTCCTAGACCAAAGGCTTGACAGTAGAGTCACTCTTATCAGTAAACTGCCATCAAACAAAGGAAGGGGAAAGAGGCAGAAGTGTTTTATATAGCAATGTAAGGAATTAATTGTGATTTGGGGTTTCCATGACCACATCTTTGCTTACATAGTCCAGTTTCTTCCTCTCTCCCTCCAAAAATGGCCTGGTGTCGTGGAAGCTCCAACACAGGCACCTGGTTCAACTTTACTCGGCTTCTTCACTCTGTCTGGTGGCATAGTCAGAATCCATCCACCTGGGGCCTAGCACGATTACTGGATATCTATGGAACCACAAGATGTGGTCATGGGAACCCCAAATCACAATTCCTTGCAGCACCTACTATGTGCCAGGAATTGTGCTAAGTGCTTTTTACAAATATTATCTCATTTGATCACAAGATAATCTATTATTTTTCAGCCATTAAAATTAAGTTTTCTGCTTAATAGTTACCACAGGGATCATAGGTTCAGAGCTGGGAAGGACAGACAATCTAATTCAAACCTTTATTTGACAAATGAGAAAGTCTCACTCCAGAGAGAAGCGGGTCAAAGTCACACAGGTAGTGAGCGTCAGAGTTGGAATGTGAACAGGTCCCTCTGACTCCAGGAAATCTAGCACTCTTTCTACCACCCCATCCATGCAGGAGTATAAGCATCATGCTTGCTTGTCTTCAGGTCAGCACCCAGTTACCAGGCTCCCTCCTTTGCTTTATAGCTCAATACCACCTGTCCTTTTCTCCCCCTATTTATGCATCGCCTTCTTCATTCCTTTTTTACTTTAAAACAACTGCCAGAGGTTTGGCAAATTCATTAGCTAATCCCTTAATAACCTGAGATACATACATAATCCCGATCAGCTGATTTATCTCTGCTCAACTGCCAAAGTAGCCTTTTAGCAGGAGTTGTATTTACAAGGCCATCATTACTTCTTAATGGTCCTACCTGCATTTTCTCATTAAAGACTGACTTAATGAAGCACTTCAGTGGAGAATTCAGATATTCCAGCAACATCATTCATTTCCTCATCTTCCTTTTCAAATAATAAATGTGTTTTCTGTTAGTTCTTTTGTCTTAAACTGCCAGGCCAAATTTGTTCATATTCTCAGCTGTCAAGTTTTAATTCCTTCCATTTTGCCTCTGTTGCCCACAGTCGTAATTGATTCTGTCTAGTTCCCCGTCTAGAGCCTCACTTAATTCCCTCCAGTCTCCTGTCGTTTTGATTCAGTTTTCACAGCATTCTCTTCACCTCTTAATGTTTCTCTAGCTCCATGAGCTATGGAGATTTTCCAACATAACTTTCTATAAATCCATGATGTTTACTACTAATAGGCCAAGTTCTATGTGCTTCCTGGGAGTTCTTGTTACCACAGATCAGATTCTGGTCCCATTATTCCATGAGCCTAAAGCTGTTTACATGGCTAATATTATAAACAGCCACCGTACTAAGAAACCAGGATTTCACTGCTGTGGTTCTTCCTTCCGCTTATACCAAGCATAGCTCTTTTCTCTGTCTTTAGAAGACAATCGTCATAAGCTGCCAGTGGGAAAGAAAGACTGGTGGCCAGTGATGTGGGGGTAAACCTCTCCAAACTGAGCTATTGGTCATTGAAGATCTAGCCTTTCCTTCTAGCTTTTAAAAGCATTATTCTCAGATAAGACCTAAAGGCTCAGGGCAGCTAGGTGGCACAGTGGGTAAAGCACCAGCCCTGGATTCAGGAGTACCTGAGTTCAAATCCAGCCTCAGACACTTAACACTAGCTGTGTGACCCTGGGCAAGTGACTTAACCCCAATTGCCTCACCAAAAAAAAAAAAAAAAAAAAAAAAAAGACCTAAAGGCTCCACCAGACTATCAGAGGGATCTATGACCCAAAAAAGGCTAAGAACCTTTAACTTTGAGAAGTGTCCACAGTTACACATCCAGTGTGTGTCAGAAGTGGGACTTGAATCTAGAGTTTCCTAACACCAAAGCCAGATCTAGAACTACTATGTTGTTGTTGTTGTTGTTGTTGGTGGTGGTGGTGGTGGTGGTAGTAGTAGTAGTAGTAGTAGTGGTGGTGGTGGTGGTGGTTGTGGTGGTGGTGGTGGTAGTTATGGTAGTTGTAATAGTAGTGGTAGTAGTAGCAGTAGCAGTAACAGCAGCAGCAGTAATAACAGTAGTAGTAATAGCAGTAATAGTAATTGTTGTAGTCTTCTTTGTCATTTAAATTCAATAAGCATTCATTAAGCATAAACCAGGCACTATCCTTGGTCCTGAGAGATTCAGAGACAAAAATGAAACCAGTTTTACCCTCAAGAGGTTTATACTCTACTAGAGGGAGATAACATGTACACAGATAAGTAAATACAAAATATGTTCAAAACGGATACAAAGTAATTTGAGGACACATGAGGGGATTAGGAGAGGCCTTATCTCAGGTGGCACTTGAGCTCAGCCCAGAAAAGAGGTAGGGATTTCCATAGGTAGAAGTGAGGAAGGAGTACATCCCAGGAATGGGTAACAACCTAATCAAATGCATAAAATGGGAATATGGAATGATGTATACAGGAAGCAGCAGGTAGGACAGTTTGACTGAATATAGAAGCAAAAAGAAAGTAATGTGAAATGATTCTAAAAAGATAAACTGGAGCCAAATTGTGAAATGTCAAGCAGAAGAGTTTGTATGGTCATCAGCTGTTGTTGTTTCTCCTTCATTCTCTAAGAGGACTATGGCATCAGGAAGTGATATCTTGACTTGCAGTGAATTGGATTTAGGCAAGGGGGGGGGCTATGCAGGGTCACCAACCTCACTCTCTCCTCCAGAGCCATCTGGATCCATTGACAAGATATATATCAGGATGACTAGAGATGGCCCCAGATGTTTAAGGCAATTGGGGTTAAGGAACTTGCCCAGGGTCACACAGCTAATCTGAGGTGAGATTTGAACTCAGATCCTCCCAACTTCAGGACCAGTGCTCTATCCACTGCACCACTTAGCTGCCCTAAGGTCATCAGGATGGTATAGTGGAAAGACTGACTGATTTGAAATCAGAAAATCTGGGCTCCATCATTACTCACTAGCTGTGTGTCCTTAGATGAATTACAAAACCTCTCTCGACCTCAGTGTCCTCATCTATAAAATGTGGAGTTGCACTAGATGGCTTCCAACTCTAAAGTTAGGATTTTTGTTTTTGTTTTGCATCCCTTTCATTTGCATCTGCATAAAGATACAACTCTTCTATAGGTATGCATATTGATTTCTCAGTAGAATGTAAGCTTACTGAGAGGCAGTATCTGTTTCTTTTTTGTATTTATATTCCTGGTGCCTAGTACAGTGTCTGGCACACACTCTAACAGAGCTGTGCTCTCATAAATATGGATGTTTCTTCCAATGGTGGAGATCACAACCCCATCTATGTCTACTCATTCTTTTTTTTTTTTTTTAGGAAATGGGGGTTAAGTGACTTGCCCAGGGTCACACAGCTAGTAAGTGTCAAGTGTCTGAGGCCAGATTTGAACTCAGGTCCTCCTGAATCCAGGGCTGGTGCTTTATCCACTGTGCCACCTAGCTGCCCCTTAAAGTTAGGATTTTTAAATCTTCTTTATGCTATAATTGAATTGTAGTCACTACATCTTCCTGAGTGGGAGAGTGGTCTAGTCATGCAGCACTTTAATAATAATATCCACTAACCTCAACAGACAGTGAAGCTGAAATTCAACTCTCCTCTTCTGAGACGACTCAGAATCCATGGCAAAATTTCAATCCTAAAACCTTATTATGTCAACCAACACACCTACGAAAAGGGTCTCCCATTGTCACTTTCCATTCCCAACAAGGTGACTAAAACACAAAACCAATGACATCAGTCCTTCTATTTAGCTCTTTCTTTATCATAACCGCTAATCTGCTTGATGCTTCGACCTGCCTAGCAATGATTTTGACTTCTTAACATCACAGCAGCAATGACCACAGCGTTATCAAGGCAAAACCTACACAAGAACAGGGGCTGTCTGCAGGCTTTATTATCTCACTTAGTTACTCAGCCATTTCTCTGCTCAGTAAAGACTTGATGACAAGCAGTACAAAATTATAGTTGCACTCATAAACAGATCTTTTCTAAGCCTAACACACATATAATACCTTCATCTAAAAAATAGATTCAAGTCAAGTCAACAATTATTAAATTCCTGCTATGTGCAAGGCACTGGGAATACAAAGATGACACAAGACAGTTCTTGTCCTCAGGGGGCTTTTAATCTTAAGACTGTGAAGTTAATACATGTTCACAAATAACTATAATATAGGCAGAATACAAGAGAGGGTTTGAAGAGGGAGAAGTCATTTTCAGCTGGGAGGGTTGAAAAGGGAGATTGGAGAAACCTGTCTAGATGGGGGGTGGGGAGAGTTAGAGAAAACTTCATAGATAGGTCAGACTGGCATTGGTCCTTCAAAGGAGGGCTTGCAACAGGCACATAGGGAGAGGAATCCATGAGACAAGGGATGGGGACTTGAAGAAGGTGAAAGACACAAAATCAAGGAAATAGGAGAGGGCTGAATAAGAACCCCCAGGTGACTGGGAGCAGCTAGGTGGCATAGTGGATAAAGCACTGACCTTGAATTCAGAAGGACCTGAGTTCAAATCTGGCCTCAGACACTTGACACTTACTAGCTGTGTGACCCTGGGCAAGTCACTTAACCCCCATTGCCCTGCAAAAAAATAAATAAATAAATAACTTCAGGTGATGAGATTGCAGTTTGGCTGCAATACAGGCCATACAAAGGGGAAGAAACTAAAGTAAGGTAGAGTGGAAATATTAGCAGGCTTTGAATGGTAGGATAAGAAATCTATACTTTATTTATATGGAAAAAAGGAGTCCCTCATGTTTTTTGAGTCAAAGAGTAGCACAATCAGAACGTTGCTTTGGGGACAGTTAGGTGGCCCTGGATTCAGGAGGACCTGAGTTCAAATCTGGCCTCAGACACTTGACACTTACTAGCTGTGTGACCCTGGGCAAGTCACTTACCCCTCATTGCCCTGCAAAAAAAGAAAAAAAATAAACAAAACAAGAACATTGCTTTAAGATTACTCAGCTCAATTCAATTCAACATTCAAGTTAATTGGCTATTATTTGCGAGGTAGTGTGCTGGACACTGGGGATACAGAGACAAATATGAAGTGGTTCTTGTCCTCAGGATGCTTACATTCTACTGGAAGGATATATCACATACACAGAGAAGAAAATATAAGATAACCTGGGGGAGGGGGGGTCAGCTAGGTGGTGCAGTGGATAAAGCACCAGCCCTGGATTCAGGAGTACCTGAGTTCAAATCTGGCCTCAGACACTTGACATATACTAGCTGTGTGACCCTGGACAAGTCACTTAACCCCCATTGCCCCACCAAAAAAATAAATAAATAAATAAAAATAACCTGAGGAAAAAGAGAACTCCTCTCTTCCCTCATATCCCTCCTGCTGAAATAGGCCATTCATTTAATGGCCTTCTTCCCAATAAGGTGGGAAAATGAAAGAAGACTTCACAGAGGAAGCAACACCTGATCTGAACCTTAAAAGAAGATGAAAGATGAGTAAACTCAAGATCCAGCAGGGAGAGAGGGCTGGAGAAATTGTAAAAATGCACTGAGGCAAGGAATAGAGTGTTAAGTTTGGTGAATTAATATTTGTCTAGTTTGTCTAGAATGTAAAGTGTATATTACTATCCGAAAGACAACTTAGTTCCAATTAAGGTAAATAATGAATCTTGTGAAGTGGTCTCATTATTCACGTTTTCATTGCATATTTTCATTGGAGGGGAACCCCTTACCATATTTTAATATAATTATACTTCAAATAACACGACCAGTCCTAGTCTCACTAATTAGAACCTAATTGACTACAAAAGTTGGCTGGAGCCAAATATTGGAGGGTCTTAAATGCCAGGTCTCAGATACTTTCTAGCTATGTGACCCTGGGCAAGTCACATCACCCTTTTTGCCTCAGTTTTTTCATCTATGAAAAGAGCTGAAGGAAGAAATGGTAAAACATTCCAGTATCTTTGCCAAGAAAACCCAAAGTGGGGACACAAGTAGTTGAACACAACTGAAAAATGACTAAACAAAAATGTCAAGCTGAGGAATTTGTATTTTATCCTAGAAGTAATAGAGAATCAAGAGGTGGAATAGCATGGTGGGCAGTAATACCACAGAATGTGTGTGTGTGTGTGTGTGTGTGTGTGTGTGTGTTACCTGGCACATAGTAAATGCTAAATAAATATTAGCTAATACATATTATCTAGTTTCATTATATATATATACACCAATATACACAGATATTTGCATACCTATACATATATTATGCATATGCATCGTTTTGTTCTTGTTGTGTAGTCATTCAATCATGTCCTACTCTTCCTAACCCCATTTGGGGGGGGAGGGGGTTGGCAAAAATGCTGGAATGGTCTGACATTTACTTTTCCAGCTCATTTTCCAAATGAGAAAACCGAGGCAAACAGCATTAAGTGACTTGCTCAGCTTCATACAACTAGTAAATGTTGGAGGTCAAATTTGAACTCAGGTCCTCCTGATTCAAGGCCCAGCACTCTATCCCCTGTGTCACCTAGCAACCTGTGTGTGTATACATAACAAGTCATTGAAGGTTTCTGAGCAAACGTTTATTTTGGCAGCTCTGTAGACAACGGGTTGGAGAGGAGAGGGTATATAAGGAGAGGAACCAAGTAGCATAATCCCAATAAGAAGCAATGTGGTGGCTATAGAAGTCAAAAGGAAGAAATATATATTAGATATTTTGAAAGTTAAATAGATAAGACTTGGCAACTGATCAACTATAGGGAACAAAGGGGAGGGATGACTGTGACAGGGTGACTAGAAGCTCGGCATAATGGGGAGAGTATGGGTTTAGAGTCAGAAAAACCTGGGGTCAGATCTCATGTCTCATGCTCACTAGCTATGTAACTGTGAACAAGTTACCTTTTTGAGCCTCAGTTTCCTTTTCTTAAATATGGATAATGCCACCTGTAGTGTGAACCTTGTAAAGTTGTTGTAAGTCCCAAATTACAGGCTATATCTAAAGTCCTTTGCAAACATTGACTCAGCAGCACTACTAGCAGAAAGAGGAAAGTTAGTGGGAAGGGCACATTTCTGGGGTGGGGGAAGGGGAGATGATAAATTCCATTTTTATGCTGCATGTAAGATGCTTGCAGAATATGTAGGTGATGATACCCAGCAGGTACTTGGAAATACAGGACTGAAACCTTGGGGAAAGGTTGAGGATAGAGTAGACTATAAGCTCCTTGAAGGCAAGGGCTATTTAATTTTTATCCTCTTATTCCTAGCCTGGTACATAGTAAATGCTTAATCAATACTTATTTAATTGAAATTGTAGGGGCAGCTAGGTGGTGCAGTGGATAAAGTACTGGCCTGGGATTCAGGAGGACCTGAGTTCAAATCCAGCCTCAGACACTTGACACTTACTAGCTGTGTGACCCTGGGCAAATCACTTAACCCTCAAAAAAAAAAAAAAGATATAAATTTCAGTCACTCTGTAGATGATAGTTAAAGCCCTTGAAGTGGGTAAGATCATCAACATGTGCAAATTGTCTTGGTCTAGATTTAGAAAGGTTGGGGGCAGCCAGATGGCATAGAGTATAGAACACCAGCCCTGGAATCAAAAGGACCTGAGTTCAAATCCAGCCTCAGACACATACTAGCTGTGTGACCCTGGGCAAGTCACTTAATCCCAATTGCCTCAAAAAAAAAAGGTTTAGAGAGGTTTAAGATACAAAGGCCCAGTATAAAGAAAAATGGTACACATAACAAAACAGCAAAGCAAGCTACGGTAACTCAGGGAGGAGGATAGAAGGAAGTCAGGCTCACTGGCTCAGGAACCCCAATGTGACCCTCAATGAAATGGGACACCCCCACCAGTCAAGTCTGGTGGGGCTTTATATCAGGTTCTTCTCTGGGTCTGGCAGGACCAGACATTAGGGGATGGGAACAAGGAGCCTAGACTTGCAGATGGTGTTGACAATGGGCTGGGGGAAAGACTACTGGGAAATTGGCAGCTAATTGATATTCAGACTCCCTTCCTACAGGAGTGGGAATTTGGGCCATTACTACTGGTCTTCCTCTAGGACTCTTCCATTTAGTCGGGTGGAGAGATTACTACAAGGGTCATTACACAAGTGCAGCCAGAGAAAGCAAGACAGCCAGGGATGGAACCATTGGGAGACGCCCATATGCTGTTAATCGCTGCCCTCCCCATCTCCTAGGGTGCTTCTGAAGATCAATATGAGAGCAGACATGTTTTCACTATATAAATATGAGCAATTATTAGTTCCAGAACTTATCATTTTACACTAAGTGGTTAAACCAGCTAATTATATCTGAAGTGCCCCTTCATGTTTATGAATCAGATATTGAATTGTAAATGTGTTTCATGATTGCTCTTAGTCAACCACAGCTAAAATGGGAGAGAATTTCTTTTTAATTTTCCACTTGTGAACCAGTGACCTACATCAGCCAAACAATGTTCTCTATTAATATTACAGAAACTCAAACCCCAAACACTTGTCATATCCTTTCTTGAAATCTCCTGTGCTCTTCAGGCTTCTTCACGGGTGAGGCCATGGCACCCAGGGCAAAATTAGGGACGCAGCATGGGACTGTGGAAAGGGCACTGCAATGAAGGCAGAGGACGTGGGTCCAATCCCACCTCTGACACTCCCTCTGCAACCTTGGTTATGTCATAACCTCCCTGGGCCTCTGTTTCCTCACATGTAAAATGAAAGCGTTTCACTAGATGGTCTCCAAGATCCCTTCTGGGTTTAGATATATAATCCTGTAACCCTATGAGATGGTGACCTTTAGATAATAGATTTGGTTAAGTGAGCCATCCACTCTGTGACTTAACCGAAAACAATAACCCTAAATACATGCTGCTTCTGAGATCAGATTACCATATGGCTATGTTGTCACCATTAATGATATTAGTAGCAAGAATAATCCTTGGGGGCAGCCAGGTGGCATAGTGGATAAAGCACCGGCCCTGGATTCAGGAGAACCTGAGTTCAAGTTAGGTCTCAGACACTTGACATTTACTGGCTGTGTCACCCTGGCCAAGTCACTTAATCCTCATTGCCCCGAAAACAAAAACAAAGAGGTATGTGATTTATTATTTTATGCAGTACTTGCAATAATACAGATCACAACCCTTCCCTTTACACTTTTACTAAACTGTTTCCATAAGTTACTGTGGCTGAAAAAAAAATTCATCACTTAGTAGCTAAGCTTCTGATGAGAAGCCACTCTGAACTGAGTTATCCTGCCCCCCTGGTCACCATCCATTGCTGAGCCCTCACTCAAAGCCTTTCCCACTTTAGTGGGATCTAGCAGAGCATGGATTCTAATGGTGTAAGTTTCAGGAACCCAAGATTTTCTCCATGTCCCCACAATTAGCTGTCACAGTATGACTTTGGTGGAATAAAAGCCATTATGCCACTATGAATAATATTTGGAATGAAGATTTCTTGAATTTAGACCTCACCATAAAACATTGCAGACCAAATCTTCCAAACCTTAAAGTAATATGGGACATGAAAGGTCATCTATTCTAACTTTGTCCCTGTACCTAAACCATGACCAACTGCCATCTAATATTTTGCTGGAACTCTTCTGGTGATAGAATCTCACAAAAACATCTATTCTATTTTCCCACTGGACCTATGATCTCATTGGTGTAGGAAATTCCTGGTGAAGAAACTCACTCTATTAATGAAGAGCAGCAACTGCTCTGCAAATTATAATGTTAGAGGCTGTTAGGTGGCACAATAAGTAGGGTGCTGGACTTGTGACTGAGTTTACATCCTTCCTCAGATACCTATTAGATGTATGACCCTAGGCAAGTCACTTAACCTTTCTCAAACTCAGTTTCTCATCTGTAAAATGGGGATAATAATAGCACCTACCTGAAAAAGTTATTGTAAGGATAAAGTGAGATACCTTATGTAAAATGCCTTATGAACCTTAAAGTACTATATATTTTCTAGCTGTCATTATTATGTTGTTGTTAGAATTGTTACTCTTGTTTTTAATAATTATTTAGTTGCCTCTGACACTTAGGAGTTTCAGTGTTATAGTTGTTGCTGTTGTTAATAATTATTAACTGCCTTTGGCACTTAGGAATTCACCCCAGGGGTACTCAACCATTATGGGTTAGAGGCAAGATTTGAACCCAGGTCTTCTTGGCTCCAAGGCCAGTTCTCTGTCATAATTCATTGAAATATTTGTCTGCAGTCTAATTCTGCCTTCTTCTAACTTCTATCTAGTGGCCATAGTTTCATCTTCTAGAGCCACACAGAATACTTCTAATCCCATTTCCATGAGAGGGCTTCAGCTATCTGCACCTCCTCTAGGCTAACCCTTCACCACTCCTTCCTTTCTTCATATGACATGGTTTCTAGCCATCTCACCATCTTGATTTCCTTTCTCTTGATAACCCCAGAATGAAACACAGTATTTCAAATGTGAACTACTCCAATTATTCTGTGGGGCTATTGCCTCTTTTCATCCAGACACTGTATTACTTTTATTAAAACCACATAACAATGGGACCTCTTCCATTGGATTGTGAGCTCCTTGAGAGCAAGGACTATCCTTTGCCTTTCTGTGTATTCCCGGCTCTCAGCATGGTGCCTGGCACTTACAGGCTTGTTGTCTGACTGACTGTCTGAAGTCAAACTGATATTTCATCCTTGTCAGGAAGTGATTCTGGGTCCCTTGAACTTGCTCCAGTGGAGCCACAGCTCTGACAGACCCTATCAAGATATGTGTACAATTCCAGTAACAGCAGTATATCTCTCCCCGGGACCAGATAGCAGAATTTGAAGATGTTATTACTAATGGGCTGGCCACTAAGTGACAAGTATTTTCAATCATAGCTCATGGAAGCTATTTATGAAGGCATAGAAAGGGTTCAATCTGGACTGATGGAAGGCATAACCATGCTGATAAAGACATGGGTTCTTGAAGAAGCCAGGTATTGAAGGCAAGACCGTTAGCTATTTGAGCAGCCCTGTAACAATATTGACTGTGAACGGAGAGAAAAAAAATCCTTTGAATCAAAACTCTTTGCTCTTTATATAAGCATTTATTCTTGCAGTGTAAAAAGAACAGTTATCCCTTCCTCATTGTGGGGTATAGGACCCCTGCCACCTGGAAAATCTGTGTAAAATTTTTTGACCCTCTGTTAGGTGGTTGGTACCAGAGAAATTGGAAATTTCTATTTCTTTTTTCTTTTATGGGGTGTTTATTGTAAAATTTGGGTTAAATATTTGTTCTGTATCATCTGTTGGCCTTCGAGTGTCATCTGTGACTTCCATAAAACTCCCCCAAAGTTCTCATTTATTTTCTTATGCCAATTTGCAATATATTGAAAGCATAATGGGGAAGGGATAACTGTATTGTGAGGTCAAAAGAGGGGAGACTAAAATCAAATATGGGAAGGGGATGTTCAAGTGTAACATAAATAGGCAACACAGGCCATTTCTGCCATCCTTATTAGAATAGAAGAAAGAGGAATGTGTTATATTATCTACCACATGGCCTTTCCATCTTCTCCAGTAAAATCACAGCATGTTAAAGGCTACAAGAGTCCTTAGAGAACAATTGGTCCATAATTGGTCCACCCCACTCATTTTATAGATGAAGAAACTGAGACCCAAAAAAGTGAAATGACTTGCCCAAGGTCTCACACAGCAGCAGAACCCAGGGCAAGTGCCTGATTCCCCAGTCCAAGGCTCACTCCATTATATATCTCACTCTCTCACACCCAGAATACTGATTTCACTGATGTCATGTTTCTGCCACCTGATTCCATCATCTTCTCACTGTCTCACAAGAGAGGCTCCAGGGTGTCTCTGGACATCTTCTGCTGTCCTGGTTCTTTTGTTTTCACCCACCCTTGATTAACACAGTCTGAGTTTATCATCTGGAACCAACCCCCAGTGGATGCTGCCTGCTTTCCTCCACCCTCCAGCTCAACCTTGCTTTGCTGCTGCTCAGTGATGTTGTAAATTCAGACAGAATCTGGGCCAGCTGTTGCTGCCAAAGCAAGTGTCAGCTCTCTTTTTGCTACGTGCCTGGAAATCTCTTAATCCTTCCACGAGAAGAATACATGTAGTTCTACCTTCCTTCTTTGAAACCAAGTGGCCCCTGAGCAGAGAAACCATCTTGGATTCACATGCCCTAATGGGCAAGTTCATCTTGGTGCTGAAATTGGTTATTTACTGTCATTGTTCTTAGTCTTCATATCATCATTCGAAATCATATTTGAAGCTAATATGTGCAGAAATCAAAGATGGCCTGAGGGTTCATAACAGGATTAATGGTACTACTCTCAATAGAAACAAAGAAGCCAGGAAGTAGAATTGATTTGGGAGAGGATTGAGTTTGATTGTATATAAGTTGAGTTTGAAGTGATGGCAAAATGAACAACGATAGCCCTCCAGAAGACAGTTATGATTCTAGGGAGATAGTGTAAGAGTGGAAAGTGCACTAACTCTGAAGCCTTGAGTTCCAATCCTCCCTCTGACACATATGGCCTTTCTGACCTTGGACAAGTCACTTAATTTTCTCATTTCAGTCTCCTTATCTATAAAATGAAGGTGTTGACTATTTGGCCTCTGAGTGCCCTTCTGATTCTGGATGGACCTATTCTCCTACTCAGTTATCTAACTTGTGGATTATGTGCCAAGAATTTTTAAATTCCAGGATGGTATCCCCCTGTTTCTCAGCACCCTCCTAGGATGCCTTCTTAGACTTCCATCTGGCATGTCCTTATGGGGTAAGTGAGGAAACATCTCTGACTAAAAAGGAAGCACTATCCTGAATGCCAGCAGCCTCTAAATAGGGTACTCAGAATGTCTGGCTGGCATAGAGCATGGAATGGGACAGCCATTGCACTACAGTAGAATGGGCAGCTAGGTAAAATGTTGAATAATGTGTTGGGCTTAGAGTCAGGAAGGCTTGAGTTTAAATCTGGCTTAAGATACCTATCAGCTCTGTGACCCTGAGCAAGTCTCTTAACCACTGTATACCTCAGTCTTCTCAACTGTAAAATGGTGAAAATAGCAGCACCTACCTCGCAGGGTTGTTGTGAGAGTCAAACGAAAAAATATTAGTTTAAAAAGTGCTTAGCACAGTTCTTGGCACCACTTAACTGGTCGTTTCTTTCCCCTTTCAATGGGGTAGAAAATTCTTACTCATCAGAAGGGAAGCTGGTGATTTTGAAACAAGTCCATCATCATTCTGCAGCAGCAACAAGAGGTGGGGTCAGGGAGGAGCCACACACAAGATAGAGGCTCTTCCGTACCATGTACCAGCATAGTCTTCACAGCCTTATAGGGTTCTGTTCTCTCTTCCTCCTATCTGTGCTTTTGTGGCTTATTAGGGAGTTGAGTGAACTCAACAGGACACTAAGAAGTCATGTTGGGCAAGTTATTTAACCTCTTTATGGCTCAGTTTCTTCTGTACAGGGGAGCAGGGGAAAAAGGCAACTAAGTGGCAAAGTGGATAGAGTGCTGGACCTGGAATCAGGAAGACTCATCTTCCTGAGTTCAAATCTGGCCTCAGACACTTCCTAGCTGTGTTACCCTAAGAAAATCACTTAACCCCCCTTTGCCTCAGTTTCCCCATCTGTAAAATTATATGGAGAAGGAAATGGCAAACCATTCCAGTATCTTTGCCAAGGAAACCCCAAATGGGGTCACAAAGGGTCAGACATGACTGAAAAACAACTGAAAAACAACAAAAGGGAAAGATTGGATTCAATTGACTCTAAGGTACCTCCCAGCTCTAAACCTTTGATCTCGTCATCCTCTGTTTCTGACCCTACCCCCTTGGAAAACTGACTTCTGGAGGTAACACTGGTTATGTCCCTCTAGAGATGAAAATAATAGTTGGCACAAAGAACATGGGCACTAATATCCCCAGGTGACTATGCCAATAATTAAAAGTATTATTCCCCATTTTTGTGTAAAAGAAAAGGCACTGTATCTGGAATCAAAGGACTTAACCTTTGAACAGTAGCTCTGTTGCTCAGTGTGGTGTTGGGCAAGTAACAATTTCTCTGGGGTGCAGGTTCCTTAACTGAAAAAAATAATATTTTAATTTCCTACTTCACAAAGTTATTATGAGGAAAATACTTTTTAAACCTTTAAGAGCCATATAAATGTAAGTTGGCCCAGACCTATAATTTCACTGGTGTGGCTAATTCCCAAAGAGAAAACTCCCTCTGTCTCCCAATGCAGATCAATAACTATTCTGCAGATTGTAGTCTCAGCTTTAAGAAAAGACTGGGGGGGGGGGAGGGCACTGAATGGTTAAGTGTGATGTACTCTGGGTCAGATACCCAGTATCAGAGACAGGACCTGAACCCAGGTCTTTCTGATTCCAAGGCTGGCTCTCACTACTATATGCTGCCTAATAGAATGATAGTGGTGGTGGTGATGGAATCATGGCAAGATTAGAGAGCTAAACTGATAGAGCCAGCTTCAAAATCAGGAAGAACTGCATTATCTTTTATACCAGCTTGAGACCCTGAATAAGCTATTTCATCTCTTCTTGCCCTACCTAACTCTCTAAGACTACAGGTTGTAGAAGATGCCAGCCTGCATTAACAGATAGAGTTTCCTCACCTGAGAGTTCCCTATCCCAGTGAGATCATAGGACAAGTCCCTGTCTCTACCATTGTTATTTTCAAATATGGTTGTTTATTAGCTATAGAACTGGCCCTTGGAGATCAGCCCTCAGCACACTTGGGCTGGTATTTGAAACCTTTCCATCCCTGTCAGTGTTTTTGGACCCCCATCCATAGCACTCAGGAACTCAGGGTCACCTCCACACTTTGGTCATTGGCCTGTGGAGGACTGCCAGGATACTCACTTTTACTGGAGGGATATATTCACTTAAGGAAACCATAATCAGGAATGAAAATGGTTGCTCGATGTCATCATTTACTGTATCCTGCAGACAAACACAAGATTACTTTTTGTGCCGTCTGCCCAGTATGAGCAGGAGCTGAATGGGCGGGATGGGTCTGCAGGTGCTACTGATTGCAGTTCCACAGCAGGGCATCCTCCATGGCAGGAGCAGACAGATGACATAGTGGCTGGTAATTAGAGGGCTTGGTGATGACTTGATCGAAGCCAGGAGAGGAGATAAAGCTCAGTCTGAAAAACTTGTCAGGATCAGATGATCCAAAAAACTACTAAGTTACTGCAGTGGGCATGACTTAGCGTATTACAAAATAAATTGTAGTTGGAAATAATGGCCAAAATTTAGGAGGCACACAGATGAGTTGTATTGGTGGCATCTACTTGGAAAGTTCAGATATTTGAGAGGTGGCTGAGCACTAGCCAGCCCTTCCCCAGCCTACCTTTCCAGGGCCTCAGGCCTCACTAGGATAATGTCTTCACCTAAGTGCTTTCTAAGTAAATTGACTAGGAAACTTGTTTAGATCTGAAATTCCCCAACAAAACAGAACTAAGGGTAGATCAAATAGACTTAGTATGTAATATAATGGTGGTGAAAAAAGACCAATTTTTAATATGGTTTTGTATAAATGTATATATTTTCATGCCCCTCAAATGCTGGGTTTTATGACATATAGATAATCATTTCAGGAGAAGTAAAATCATATATATGGGGATAGGAGGGAAAAGAGGACTAGAGAGAGGGTAGTTTAAAAATTGCAGGAAAAAAGAAGGCCATTGAAGCATTTTAATTACAGAAGAGAATGGAAGGAAGTCAAGAAGGAATCATAGACAAGAAGGACAACTTTGAAGTTATATGTTGAATTATCTATTTAAAAAGTAAAGGAGCGGGACAGCTAGGTGGCGCAGTAGATAGAGCACCAGCCCTGGAGTCAGGAGGACCTGAGTTCAAATCCGGCCTCAGACACTTAACACTTACTAGCTGTGTGACCCTGGGCAAGTCACTTAACCCCAATTGCCTCACTAAAAAAAAAAAAAAAAAAGGTAAAGGATCTGTGTATAATAGAAGCTCACAGTTTCATGTATAATCCTCTTTTTCTTTTTTACTATATCTATGAAAATTCTCATGTTATTTAGTGTATATGTTTAGAATTTTTTTAAAAAATGAAATCATACATGTCGACAAAGACTCAAAGTTTCCAATTCACAGTAACATACACAGGATACAACTTTCAAATGCAAGAAGGGATAACCACAATTTTTTAAACTTTGCCTAACACTTACAATGCCTTAGACTGATTTGCTACCCAGGCCATGAAGAAGGGGACGTTTTGCATGCTAAGGGTCCTTGTCCACTTTGGTACTCACTAGAGACCTTGATGAGAGAAGAGAACCCCAGGCCTGACAATATCCATTGCTTTGGTGTGTCATGAGAGATTAATAAAATGCTTGTTGACTAAGTTTGGATCATACACATGATTGTAGCCCTCTATTGGTATGGTACATCCTCTGACAAAACTTGACTCCAATGCTTCACTGAGGCATGGATGTGACCCTGAGTTCTCAAAGACAAACTCTGGCAGGTTATATTATTTTGAAAAGGCTTTAAGTATGATCTTAACAGACTGTGTTGCATTCTGAGGACCAGGCTAGCTAAGTACAGAGAGTTTAAACACAAGGAGACTAACCATTTGGTGATGAATTATTTGGCTATGAAACAAAGACTAGCCCTATGTTTTGAGTGACCCTCTTCTATTTCTGCAGTGATGGTGGCAGAAAGACAGAAGGGGGGGCAAGGGTGATTCTTAAAAATGTCATTGTTTTTGGACAATTTACCGCTGGTGCTCTAAATGTGAGATCTTTCTGAGACCAACAAATAGACATACTACAAGAAAAAAATTATTCACATTAATCTTTATATTCTTCCTATAAATTAAGTGAGAAGATAAAAGAGATTTTGACTAAATAGAAGGATGGTTCTAAATCTCTCTTTGGAGAGGCAAACAAAGAAATTGGCCAAGATGGTTTCTTCTTGGACTCTAAGGAAACGGAAAGGGATCACTTCATGGCACACTTGGTCTATTGGTTTGCAATATTCATTGTAAACATAAGCAAAAAAAAAAAAAGACAACCATGTTGATATTTGCAACTTATCCACCATCTGTTGTGAAGGATGGAGAAGTAGAAAAATTCTATGAAGAACCTAACAAGATACACCAAACTAAAGTAAAGCTATACTTTGATTATTGAATTTAATGTAATGATGGACACAAAGAGTCATGTTTATAGACTATTCAGAAGCCTCATGCCATTATGTCATGAATTCTTCCATAAAGCAAAAGGTTAAAAGCACTAGACATGGTAAACATTGAACAACAGGATAAAGAATGAAAATTATTATATCTGGATGGATTAAAAAATAATTGGGCTGTTCATGGGGGTGGGGGAAGGGACCGTGTTCAGAACATTAGCTAGTTATAGCAATGTTATAGCAAAGGTCTAAATTAATATAAATTAAAAGTTAAAAGTGAAATGGCACTGAAAAATTGCAATAACTTCAGCCTGACCTATTCAAACAAGCCATTGATGCCAAAACTTAGGAAATAGAAAGAGGTAAAGATATTGACCTTGATTATCAATATTTCTGGGGGGAACATTTTAAGGTGAAACAGTTGCTATAATGAGACCAAAAGAGCCCAGAAACTGCCTTAATTGGCAAACATTTGAAAAAGATGGCAGCTGAGAGCAACACTAGTATAAAATATAAATTCATCTGTAAAATATTACAAAGAAAAATGACAAAAAATTGTGAGTGGTATTGCCTTTCTAAAATGAAAAGCATTAGAAGTAATCATAAATCTGTAGAAGGCTGGGTCTGAGAGCCTAGTGAGCTATATTATCTCTAGAGAATTCACAGATAAAACCAGCAAGAAGTTAACAAATGTTCATAAAATAGAACAGATTTGTTAATGCTTCTATTACAATTTATTTCCATTATTGATCATAGAGATGCCATCATATTTTTATTCTAACCCTTCAGTTCATGATGTGGTGTACAGAGAAGTAGAAATGGCACTTAGAAAGATAAAGTTGGTGAGAACCACTGGACAAGACCAAGTACACAGTTTTTCTGGAGATGATACAATCTTAGACACTCTGTGATGAACTCATAGGAGGACCTGGAAAATAGTCTCATAGAATAAGTATAATAGGGGGCAGCTAGATGGCACAGTGGTTAAAGCACCAGCCCTGGATTCAGGAGTACCTGACTTCAAATCCGGTCTCAGACACTTGACACTTACTAGCTGTGTGACCCTGGGCAAGTCACTTAACCCCCATTTCCTAAAAAAAAGAATGAGTAGACATAGATGGGGTTGTGATCTCCACCATTGGAAGAAACATTCATATTTATGAGAGCACAGCTCTGTTAGAGTGTGTGCCAGACACTGTACTAGGCACCAGGAATATAAATACAAAAAAGAAACAGATACTGCCTCTCAGTAAGCTTACATTCTACTGAGAAATCAATATGCATACCTATAGAAGAGTTGTATCTTTATGCAGATGCAAATGAAAGGGATGCAGTATGACTTTGACTTAGAAATAATAACACTCTTGAACCATCATATGCATCAGCCTAGTGCTTGTTTAGCAGAGCAAACCTAAGAAACTATCTCCCGAGGCAAATAAAGTCTTGACTACACACCCATAACTCATATACAATTATTTTCTCTCCTTTTTCCTAATCTAGATATTTGGAATGGGTGAATTTGAAGTGTGTGAGTTAATGGAGCAGTGTTAAGTAAAAGGATAAACATTACCAGTAAAATGGTAATACGTAGCCTGGACAGCACCTATTTTATGCAGCTTTTCTGAATTTGTCCCTGTGATAAGTTCCACATGGCTACCCACTTATGCAGCCCTAATTCTCTACAGGGTGAGAGAGAGACAGAGAGAAGAAGAGGAGGAGAGAGGAGGAGGAGGAGGAGGAGAAGAGGGAGAGGAAGAGGAAGAGGGGAGATGGAGGAAGAGAGGAGGGGGAGGAGGAGGAGGAGGAGGAGAGGAGAAAGATCCAGAGAGAGAGAGAGAGAGACCCAGTGAGAGAGAGAGAGAGAGAGAGAGAGAGAGAGAGAGAGAGAGAGAACCAGAGAAAGAGACAGAAAGAGACAGAGAGAGAAAGACAGAGACAGAGTTAGAAAGAGACAGAGAGATTGACTTTTGGCAGATTTGCTACTAATTGTTCTTGAGCCAACCAATTTTGCATTTGGATAGCCAGCAGACTCTCAGATCTGGACTTCCCATCCCAAGAGACCCACAAATTTTAAAAACCCTAATTCCTTGTATTTGTATAATATATTACAGTTTTCAAAGGACTTCAGTTACATTATCTCACTTTATGATAATTGTAGCAAACATTCATCTAGAGCTTTAAGATTTACAAAGTACTTTACATCCATTATCTCATTTGGTCTTCCTAACCATGTGAGGAAACCTAATGGGGTAGTATATGGTATAGTGGAAGTATTGGACTTGAAGTCAGAAGGAGACTTGGATTTAAATCTCACCTCCAACATTTTTAATCACGTGACCCCAGGCAAGTTAACTACTCAGAGCCTCAGTTTCTTCATCTGTAAAATGGGGTTAGTAATAGCAACTGGTTCTCAGGGTTGTGATGAGGATTAAATGAGCAAATGTATATAGAGTGCTTTCCAAACCTTAAAATACTGTATCAATTGGCTGTTATTATTAGGTAAGTACATGGGGCAAGTGTTGCCAATCCCATTTCACAAGTGGAGAAGCTGTGCTTTAAAGAGTTTAGGTGTCTTGTCCTTTATTACACAGATAGTAAATGAGAGACCATTATTTTTATGATCATGAGGTTTTAAGTTGGAAAGGACATTAGCCAGAAGAGAATATCTAATTCAGTGCTCTCATTTAACAAATGAGGCAATTGGAGTCCAGGAAGAAGAGGTATGTCCAGAGTCACACAGGTAGTAAATAACATGGTTAGGATTCAAACCCAAGTCTTTTTATTCTAATTCTAGCACTTTTTTAATACTACATCCCATCTGACCCTCATAACAACTCTCTAATCTTAATCTAGGGTATGTGAAATTTTTAAAAATATATTTTGATAAACATATTTCAATGGAATTAGTTTCCTTGTTAATCTTATGTGTTTTATTTTATGCATTTAAATGTGATATTCTGTGATGGAGTCCTCAGGCTTTTCCAGATGTCCAGATGACACTATGACACAAGAACCTCTACTGCAGGATGGGTAGGAAGAGGTATTGCCTACCCTCATTTTGCAGATGAAGAAACTAAGCCACAGAAAAGTTATGACTGCCCCAATGTTACCTAGCTAGTTAGTAACAAAGCCAGATATAGACCCTGAATCTCTAACATATAGTCTAGAGCTCTCCCCACTATAGCAAATTTCATGCAGTGTGCCACAGTCAACCCAACTGATGATGGCTAGGGGAAAGGAATCATGGGATTAGCGACATAGAGCTGGGAAGGAACAGCATAGGCCATAGAACCTCAGAGCTAGAAAGAACCTAGATTCTACCAAGTCTAATTGATTCATCTTGAGGATCAGAGAGGTTAAATGACTTTTTCTAAAAGATGATCACAGAGCAACTTGTTAATAGTCAACTATTTACACTACAACAAAAGGCAGAGAGCAACACAAAGCTGAACAGAAAGGATCAGCAAGAAAAGAAAGAAAGGAACAAAGAGGTGGGGGACAAGTGGGAAAGACACAAAGACAGGAGGGAGGAGGAGACAAGGAGGCTCAGAGGGGCTCAGAGAAGGGGGGAACAAAAAATAGTGACCTAGAGAAGGTAAAGGAAAGAGAAAGCAGAAAAATCTCATTGAAAATTCTGAAGGACTATGATGAAAAATGCTATCCACCTCCAGAGAAAGAACTGATGGAGTCTGAATGCAGATTGAAGCATACTTTTTTTAACTTTCTTTATTATTCTTGGGTTTTTTTTGGTCTGCCTTTTCTTTTGCAACATGGCTAATATGGAAATGTTTTGCATGACTGCACATATATAATCTATACCAAATTGCTTGCCTTCTCAAGGAGGGGGAAGGGAAATGAGGGAAGAAGAGAATTTGGATCTCAAAATTCATTTTAAAATGAATGTTAAAAATTTTTGTTTATATATAATTGAGAAAAATAAAATTTAAATTAAATGTAAAAAAACCTCATCAAAAAACCAAATATAAAATGATATTGAGCTTTCCTGGAGAGATAAATGATAGCAATAATAAGCATGAGATAATGATGTGGCAGCTAGAGGACGACTCAGTCTATTTCAATCTTGCATCTTCTGCTGCTCCTGCTACCTCTGGCATAGCAGGTTATGTCCCCTTGAAAGCATTGGAGTGGATGAGAGACAGCCTCTCTGCATAGAAGGTGCTGCCCATTAATTCTCTCCTTCCCCACAGGATTGCAGGGGTGCATTGCATGACAGTGGCTGGATACTCCAAGGGCTATGGCTACCAAACTGGACAGAGCTTTTCAGGGGAATATGACCACGCCTGGAATGCCGTTTACCTGGAAGGAAGGTGGCATCTATTGGACAGCACCTGGGGAAGTGGCCTGGTAGATCCTGCTACCACCAAATTCACCTTCATGTAGGTACCCTTATTTCCAATGATTTGGGAGAAAGGGGAGGAAAGGGGAGCAGAAGGCTCTCTGGGTCAAGTGGGAATGGAGAGAGCTTCTTTCTCATTTGCACACTCCCACAAAAGCACACTCACATAGATGACTGTCACAAGCTACCTTACAGATGGGCTCATGAAGGTGCCAAAGTTATAGTAGTTCCCACTATATTTACCAATACCACCCCCTACCCCTTAAATAAATCCTACAGCTTCCCCATCACTAACCCAAGGCAGCATTGGGCTACATAGCAAATACATTCAGAGTTTCCCTCTCCCAGACCCCACTCCTCATCCCTCTGCTCTTTCCCTTTACCTCAAATACAAGTTCTCATTTTTAAAACAGTTAAATCAGAATAGCAAAGAGAATCCAAATGTATCATATTTCTTTTGGTTTAACTTAGGACTTGGGCATATAAACACAGATTCTGTGTGGCCAACTAAAATCCAGAGACAATAACCTTGTGAAATCCAAAGTAGCTTCAGGCAAGTGGATAAGGCACTGGTCTTGGAATCAGGAAGACTTGGATTTAAATATTGCTTCATACACTCATCTTTCTGTGTGGTCAAGTCATTTACTATCTCTTTGACTCAGTTTATTTATCTGTAAAACAAGAGAATTGGAATGGATGACCTCTTAGGTCCCTTCCACCTATAAATCTATGACCCTATGATTCTCTGAAGTCACAGTGTCTGCCTCTATGTGTAGCCTGCTTAAGCAAAGGATTAGTGCTGCCCTACTTTATACATCTGGGGTCATATCCCTGAAGCTATGCATGCATAGCCTAGAACTCAGAGGTGGACAGGGACTCTGAGGGCACTGGCTGCTGGCAGACATTTATGTTTACTCCAATCTGTTACAATGAGGAACGGTGAGAAAAAGACTGTAAGAAATGATGGACTGTGTTTCTGAGAGAGCCATATTCTGTAGGGAAAGTAGTGTCTGTAGGACTAACAGGACCCACATATTACAATTTGAAACCCTCTAACCCTCTTCCATGGACAAACACTAGCCCCTTTCTCCTGACACACCACCCCTCACATTTCCCAGTGAAATTCCACCATTCTAGGTCGACTGACTCCAACCTGGTGGCCATGCAGGTCCAAGCCCAAAGATTTGCTAATGCCCCAGCATACTCTGTTACAGGGAACTAAAGCTCCCACTCCTTTGAAAGTGAGGTTTGTAGGGGCAGTTAGGTGGTGCAGTGGATGGAGCACCGGCCCTGGATTCAGGATGACCTGAGTTCAAATCCAGCCTCAGACACTTCACACTTACTAGCTGTGTGACCTTGGTCAAGTCACTTAACCCTCACTGCCCAACCCCCAAAAAACAAAACAAAAACAAAAAAAAGAAAGAAGTGAGGTTTGTGGCCCCTACCATCATATTGGAGCAGCTAGGTGGCACCATAGTGTGCAGAGTACCAATCCTGGAGTCAGGAAGACTCATCCTCCTGAGTTCAAATCCAGCCTCAGATACATACTAGTTGTGTGGGCAAGTCACTTAACCCTGTTTATCTCAGTTTCCTCATCCGTAAAATGAGCTGGAGAAGGAAATGGCAAAACACTCTGGTATCTCTGCCAAGCAAACCTCAAATGGGGTCACAAAAAGTTGAACATGACTGAAAAGACTGAGCAATAATAACAGCAACCATAAGGCTCTGTGGAATGCAGGGAATTTTGCGGGAGAGGCCCAACATTAGAATCAATGAAGAACACAACCACAGAGCTGGAAAGGATCTCTGTGGGCATCCATTCCACCCTGTGGTCTGAGCAGGAATCCCCTCTGCAATATTCTCTACAGGGGAATATTGTGGAGGGGAGCTCCAAGTTCCTGCTTAAAGCACTCCAGTAATGGGGAGTCCCCTACCTCCCAAGACAGCTCATTCTACTTTGAGGCAGCTTTAATTACTAGGATTTTTTCCCCATGTATGAAACCAAAATCTATGTCACTTTAACTCCCACCCATCACTTCTAGTTCTACCCTCTGGGACCAATTAAAACAAGTCTAATCTCCCTTCTCTATGGCAGCCAAATGTTTTTAGGATCATAGATTTAGAGCTGAAAGGAAGCTTAGAAGCCCATCAGTCCAATCCCTTATTTTATAGATAAGGAAATTGAGGCCCAGAGGGGTTAATGACTTGTCCAAATGTGACACAGCCAGGATTCACACTCAGGTCTGCCAACTCTATTCAAACCCAGCACCCTCTCCACTGTGCCATGATACCTTCCTAATTAAAGGAAGCTCTCATATGCTTCTCTATGTCTATTCTACTCCATGCTAAGTATTCCCAGTCCCTTTAACTTGTCCTCAGATGGCACATTTTCCAGTGCCCACAGCATCCTGATCACCTTCCCCTGGACATGCTCCAGCTGGTCGATGGGGCATCCAGAACTGAACTCAGTGCTATAGGGATGACAAAAAGATAGCAATCCTTTCACTTCCATCATTCTGCTATTCCATTAGTGCAGTCTAAAGTCAGCTTAGATGCTCTGGCATTTTTTTCTGCTCTATCACATTGTTGACCTATATTTAACATTAAACACCCCCCACCCCTTTTCACACACAGTGTTGTCTTAACCATGTTCCCCCCAGTTTTGCACTTGCAGCACTAGTATTATGAATTCAAGTTTTTCATGTATACCTATTACATTTCTTTTTATCAGTCAGCCCATAATTCCAGCCTGTCAAGATCTCTTTGTAAGTCTTCCATCTAACATCCCTCCCAGCTTTGTATAAGTAACAAATTCAATAAATGTCCCATCTGTTGTTTCATCTGAGTCATTGATAAAAATGGTGAATAGAATAAGGACAAAGACTGATCCCTGGGACACTCCCTGGGCCTCTTCTCCAGGATGACATTGTCCCACTGAGCATCATTTTTTGCATCTAGATATTGAAGCAGTTCTAAATCTACCTAACTCTACTATCATACAGTTCATATCTTTCCATCTTACCCACAAGAATATCATAAGAGCCCTTTGTTGAACTACTTGCTGAAGTCCAGGCATATCTAAAACATTTCTCTAATCTGCCATCATAATCACTCTGTCAAAAAAGAATATGGAGGCAGCTGGATGGCGCAGTGGATAAAGCACTGGCCCTGAATTCCGGAGGACCTGAGTTCAAATCCAACCTCAGACACTTGATACTTGCTAGCTGTGTGACCCTGGGCAAGTCACTTAACCCTCATTGCCCTGAAAAAAAAGGAAAAAAAAAGAATATAAGGTTGGTCTGGCATTGCTTGCTCATGATGAGCCCATCCTAGCTCATAATAGCCACGATTTCCTTTTCTACATGCTCACAAACTCCCTTTTTAATAAAGGGTGGTTCTAATTCTATTATTTTGCTAAAAATCAAAGTTAAGCTCACAAGGCCATAGTTTGAAGAGTCTACCTTCTTATCCCACTTTTCAAAAGTCAGGACATTTGCCTTTCTCCAGTCCAACAGCCTCTCTCCATTTCTTATAGATTCCATCCCCCACCACCACCACCGCCAAGATCACTAACCTATTCGAGAATTCCTTTATCACCATAGGATGTAGTTAATCCAAACATAGTACAATGAATTTTTTGAGATGATCTGTTAGAACCTTCTTACTTATCTTGGCTTTTGAGTCCATTCTTGTCCTATGATGACATTTTCATAATGTGACTGGAGACAGTGCAAATTGGGATGGTCAATGAAAGTTTTCACTGTGGCATTGACTAAACTTTATGCAGAGCCCTTTAATAAGTGCCATATTCAATCCCTCTGTCAATATCCCTATTATCATCCTTCTTCCAGTCACCTAGGCTTAAAACCATAAGCTCATCTTATGTATTTGTTTTCAGATGGGTAATTTCTTGTTTTAACTATTTCGGGGGTTTGTGTCTGGTCATCAAGCATGAAAGTTTCTTCAGAGAAGAAATTTCTCATCCATGTTTGAATTCTTCACATTAACTAGCAGAGATGTAGGGCTCTCTCATAAGGTCAAATGAATTTTATATCTTCCCTTTTGTTTCTGCAAAACTTCTTGAAACAAAAGTGGAATATTAGGCTAGGAGGCCATCGATATGCTAATGGACTAGAATAGAGCATATCTTTCCTTCATCAGATCCAATCTCAAAGGTCTCATTATTCACCCAGTGCACTGGCCCAGGGCAAGGAGCCTACCTAATGATCTATAAGATGTGTTTCCAACTCTCATTCCTTTTTTTTTATTTAATAGGAGGGGGGAAAAAACCCCCTCTGCTTTTAAAAATTGAAATCTTAACAAACCTGTCTCCTCCCCAGTATGTTACCCTTCAACCTCTACTTTATAATTATGATTGTATAAATTGCTTGCCTTTATTAGTGAGGGGACATTTTCCTCTCTCTCGGGAATAAGAAAAAATCCGTCTGACACTGCCTTTAGTCCCCATGAGCCAGTCCTTAATTGTCCTACAAGACAATTCTAGGGCAGCTAGGTGGCACAGTGGATAGAGCACCCGCCCTGGAGTCAGGAGTACCTGAGTTCAAATCTGGCCTCAGACACTTAACACTTACTAGCTGTGTGACCCTGGGCAAGTCACTTAACCCCAATTGCCTCACTGAAAAGAAAAAAAAAAAAAGAAAGACAGTTCTAAACAAGGGCAACCCAGTGTTGAACCAGCCTTTCAGTGCCTCTCGGGCTGCAGGATCATCAATTTGATCTCAAAGAGACTTTAGAGGTCATCTAGTCCAAATCTCTCATTGACAGATTAGGAAATGTAAAAGTCAAGAGAAGTTAAGTCACTTTCCTGAGGTCGCACTAGGATTGAAGCAAGGGCCTCTGATTTCCACTGTACCTCTGTCCCCTCAGCACCATACTGCCTCCGATACCCACAAATGATGGGGTGTCTGTGCGCAGTGTTGGTTTTCTTATTAATGTGTTGCCCTGGAAAGCCTGTAGGGATGCGGCTTTGATAATAAATGTATTTTTTTTAGCATGTCACTGCAAGGCTGAGTTAAATAGCCTCATAATGAAGCAACTGAAGAGCAATAGAGAGGCAGAACAAGCATGTTGTCCATTTCCATTCACTCCCTTCCCCAATCCCCTTCCCCTGCCCCCACCCTCTCCTGAATGTTTGAGGTCTGGGCTGAATTTTGAGCTTTTGATCTTTTGGGTCTTAAAAATAAAACTCCTAAATAACCATTTGCCTAATGGATGTCCTAAGCATGACAAATCCACAAATAAATGCAGGTCATATCCATTGTGTCAAAGGAATGACACATCAAAGGCATGTGATAGAATACACATTATGATTTATGAAATAATCTCCACTGTGAAATTGGTGGACTTTAACATAAGGATATTAAAATTGACTTTTTCCAGTTTAGAATGGTTCCAGAGCCAGTCATCCCCCCATCCTGGTGATAACATAATGTGGTGGAAAGAACAATGATTTTGGAGTCAGTGAGCCTGGATTTAAATCTTAGCTCTATTATTTAATGCCTGTGTGATCTTGTGCAAATCACTTCACATTTCTGGGCCTCAGTTTCCCCATCTGTAAAATAAGGGTTTTGAATTAGCTGGCCCCTGAAGCTCCTTCTTGCTCTAATTTCATAATCCCCATAATCTCCTAATACAGAAGAGAGAGTTAACCCAAGAAAATAGAGTACTGTAAATATCTCTAACTATCCTGTTTCAGGCTGATCTTTGTTCAGGACCATACTTCCTCCACACCAGGTTGCCAATGACTCTGTCTTTCCCTCTGCTGCAGATACAATGAATTCTATTTCCTCACCCACCCTGCCCTGTTCATCGAGGACCACTTCCCAGACAATAAAAACTGGCAGCTGCTGAAACCGGCCCAGTCTCTGAGACAATTTGAGACCAATATGTACCATAAGAGTGAATTTTACAACAAGGGGATGCTGGCAGCCCACCCAGAGACGTCAGTCATCAAAACAGGTAAAAGAAGGCTCCTGGCCAGGTGAACAAATGATGGTTCTCTGGTACAGCATGTCCTGTCTCTTTCCACATTTTAATCATGTATGTTAATTGTTTCTCAACAGACTCAGCTAGTTTCTCCTCCACAAGTGCTTCAAAGTGCAGAAATCTAGGTTAGATAGCAGGATTTTCATGATATATGAAAGATTATAGAGATCTCTGGGTCAGCCAGCAAAAGTTAGTACATACATGTCATATGGAAAACATTGCCCTATGTACTAAGATTCTTTAATAGGCCATACCTCCATCTGTCTGGAGATAGCACATGTGCTACTTTTGAGTCAACCTATTCAGTTAGCCAACATTTATTGAGCACTCGCTGTCTGCTAGTTGCTGTGGTACTAGAGACTGTAATAGGTTGGGGAACATACAGTTCCTGAACTTAAGGAGTTTATCATCTACTACCGAAAGTTGCTAGGTGACTCATTGGATAGAGCCTGGAGTCAGGAAGACTTGAGTTCAAATTCTACCTCAGATACTTCCTAGCTTGGTGACCCTGGACACATCACTTAACCCTGTTTGCCTCAGTTTCCTCATCTGTAAAATGAGTTGGAGAAGGAAATAGCAAAAACACTCCAGTATCTTTGCCAAGAAAACTCCAAGTTAGGTCAAGAAGAGTCAAACACGACTGACATTATTGAACAATAACAAATCAAGGGTAAATATAAAAAGAACTATAAATCAAATAAAAATATGGCAAGGGCATGAAGACAATTCAAAATGCCATGAGGGGAGAAGATCTGGTAAGGAAATCAAGAAATGCTTCATAAAGGAGATAGGATTTCAGTAGCAGAGATAGAAGGAGGAGAACAATGCAGACTGAGAGAACGTTATGAACAAAGGTATGGAAGTGAGAAAGCTTCAAAAATGTTTGGGAAGCACCAAGGAATCTGGACTAAATTCAGTGGGCAAAGGAGAGCTTCTGAAGATTTTGAGTTGAGATATGGCATGATTGATGTGTTTAAAATAGAATGGAGAAAGGAGAGATTAGAGGCAGGAAAATCAGTCAACAAGCTGATACAATAGTAGAGGCAAGAAATAATGGGGCTTTGAAAAGGACTGTGAAAATAGAAAGGGAGAGATGGGGACTAGGGGTATTGTATTGGCAGTCTCTATATTCCCATTGCTAATTCTCTGGGAGCTAGGGAATTTAGGTCACCAGAGACTCTTGGAAGATATGGAAAACAAGTCACAGTAAGAATGTGTTTTCTACGTCACATCACATCACACAACAAAAAGGACAAACATAGTTCTCAGATCTCCAGAATAACAAATCGCATGTGTATAATGACTTCCAACTTGCAAGCTAAAGGGTATAGTATTTTATCTTGTAGGGAGTAGGGAGCCATCAAAGGTTTTTGAGCAGAGAAATTAAATTACCACATAGGTTTTATATGGATTAATTTGGCAGCTCTGTGAAAGAGTGCTCAGAGAGAAAAGGTATCAAAGGAAGGCAGATCATCTAAGTCTTCTGGGATGAAGAGGACTCAAACAAGGATGCTAGCAATGGAGGTATGTTCGGAGAGACCCAGGACATGAATGCCAGAGATATTATGTAGATAGAATTGCTAGAATTTGGCAACTAGAGGTTAAGGAGGGGAAAGAGTCAGAGAAGACTCAGGTTTGAAGCCTAGGTGACTTGGGGGATTCTGTTGCCAGCAGCAGAAATAAGGAAGCTGAGAAGGGCAAGTTTTGGATAAAAGATGAGTTCAGTTTTAGATGTGCTGAGTTTGAGAGCTGGTGAGATATTCAGGTAAAGATGCCCAACAGAGAATTTTCAAAGTGAGACCAGAGCTCAGAGTAAAGACAGAGACTGGAAATGTAAATTTGTGAGTCATATGCGTAGACCATGATGGCTTTAGGCAGAACTGCACCTAATTAGTCCTAGACAGATGGATGTATTTCTTATACTTAACTATTCTTTTTCATAACTTTTCTCAATAAGTCTGAGAAATTTTTCCTTATGTCTAACCTAAATCCATATATCTATGCTTATGGACAATTTTTCCTTGTTCTACTCTTAGTGGTGATGGAGAACATTTGATCACCAGGCTCTTTATTCTGATCTTTTGTCTACATCAAGACTATTAAGAATAATAATGGGGGCAGCCAGGTGGCACAGTGGATAGAGCACCGGCTCTGGATTCAGGAGTACCTGAGTTCAAATCTGGCCTCAGACACTTGACACTTACTATCTGTGTGACCCTGGGCAAGTCACTTAACCCCCATTGCCCCGCAAAAATAATAATAATAATAATAATGAGCATCATACATTATGTAGTATACTTTAGGTTTGCAAACCATTTTACAAATATGTCCTTTCATCCTTATGACAACTGTAGGAGGTAGATGCTATGATTATCCTTATTTTACAGATAAGGAAACTGAGGCAGAGATTAAGTGACTTGCCCAGGTTCACCCAGATAGGAAGTGATTGAGACAGAATTTGAACCTAGGTCTTCCTAATACCAAGTCTGTTGCACTATCTACTGCATCACCCAGCTGCCTCCTGCTAAGCTCAAGTGCCATCTCCAGCATGAGTCCTTTCCTCATCCCCCCAGCTTCTAGTGCCTCCCTGCTAAATTACCCTGGCTTCATTTGTGTGTGGGGAGAGAGAGAGAGAGAGAGAGAGAGAGAGAGAGAGAGAGAGAGAGAGAGAGAGAGAGAGAGAGAGAGAGAGAGAGAGAGATGATAGAGAGATATAGAAATAGAGACGTGGATATAGATATAAAGATATAGACATAGATATAGATATATACACACGTGTGCATATATGTATGTATACGTATCTATTTCCACACCTCACCCCCTCCACTTCTTAGATAGAAGGTAAGCTTGCTGAAGGTAGAGACTGTTTGATATTGTATCTCAAGCACATAGCAAAGTGCCTGGTATATTGTAAGCAATTACTAAATATTTGCTTTATTGGTTATACTGAAACCCTGAATCCTAGAAGGGCCTCTTTTTGCCATAATTATGACATTATTTGAAGAAGATGTGGAAGTGGTACATATATACACATATGTATGAATCTACTTGTTGGCCTTGTCTACCAATGGAAGACATTCCATATATCAATAACAGAGCAACAAGAGGTTCAGAGACAGAAAGGGAGAACAGAGAATTCAGGAAAGGACCATTCCACCTAGTGCAATCCATATCTAAGATAGGACTCCTCTAAATAATTTTATACAAGCGACTATCCAGCTTCTGTTGTCTGATGTAGAGAAGTAGCAATGACAATACAGATATTACCTTCACAGCATCTCTTGTATCCATCCATCTCTTTCTTACCACTTCCACAGTCCCTGTTACTCCTCAACTACATAGACTCCTGCAACAACTCTTTAACTTGATCCCCAATCCCAAGCTTTCCTCTTTCCATTCTGTCCATTCCACTTTAAAATAGTTCTAATTGTTAGGAAGTATTTTTAGTTTGTGTTTTTTTGTTTTTGTTTTGTTTTTTTTTAGTGAGGCAATTGGGGTTAAGTGACTTGCCCAGGGTCACAAAGCTAGTAAGTGTTAAGTGTCTGAGGCCAGATTTGAACTCAGGTACTCCTGACTCCAGGGCCGGTGCTCTATCCACTGCGCCACCTAGCTGCCCCTGTTTGTTTGTTTTTTAATGGAGCTGGAATTGGTGCTTCTCTAGAACTCATACTTATAGCTTCCAGTTTTGCCCATCATAGACAAGCAGAACAAGTCTGATCTCCCTTTTGAAAAGTTCCATTCCTATTTCACAATGAAGTTGATGTGTTTTCCATAGCCACCCCAGGGCAATACTCTCTTTAGAAGGCTCTGCCATACCGGAAAGGTTCTCCCTTTGGACCTATTTAGAGACTAGCTTTAGCCCTGGACGGAGCTTTTGAAATGATCAAGTCTGAGAGTTATTAATGTAGGGGCCCATAAAAAAATATACTTTGCAGCCTCAGACACTTAACACTTACTAGCTGTGTGACCCTGGGCAAGTCACTAAACCCCAATTGCCTCATTAAAAAAAACATATAAAAATATACTTTGATAACTGTATTTTAATCTAATTGATTTCCATTATAATACTGTATATTTTGTATATGTATCTAATATATAATATATAATCCTATGTATTTATTCTGAGAAGAGGGCTATAGACTTCACCAGACTGCCAGAAGGATCTATGAAACAAACAAACAAAAAAAAGGGTGAGACCCTCTGATCTAGTCCAGTACCCTAATTTCACAACATAGAGGCTGACTTGACCAAAGTCAACAGCATGTTGCACTTTGAGGAGTGGTGCTCTTAAAGGAGAAGTGGCAGCTACACTGCATAATGGCTAGAGCACTGGCCCTGAAGTTGGGAGGATCTGATTTCAAATCTCACCTCAGACACTTACTAGCAGTGTGACCTTGGGCAAGTCACTTAACCCTAACTGCCTTATACATCCAGTGCCATTTCCAGTCATCCTAATGTATATCTTGCCACTGAACCCAGATGACTCTAGAAGAGAGAGTGAGACTGATAATCTTTCACAGCCCTCCCTCACTTAAATCCAATTCAGTGCAAGTCATGACATCACCTCCCAATGTCATGGTCCTCTTTGAGAATGAAGGACCAGGGGGCAGCTAGATGGCACAGTGGATAGGGGCAGCTAGATGGTGCAGTGGATAGAGCACCGGCCCTGGAGTCAGGAGTACCTGAGTTCAAATCTGGCCTCAGACACTTAACACTTACTAGCTGTGTGACCCTGGGCAAGTCACTTAACCCCAATTGCCTCACTAAAAAAAAAAAAAGAAAAAGAAAATGAAGGACCGGGACAGTGGATAAGCACCGGCCCTGGAGTCAGGAGTGCCTGAGTTCAAATCCAGCCTCAGACACTAGCTGTGTGACCCTGGGCAAGTCACTTAACCCCCATTGCCTGACCTTAAAAAAAATAAATTAAAAAAAAAAAGAGAATGAAGGACCAACAACAACAGTCTCTTAAAGGAAACAGACCTTGGTATAACACTGGTTTCCATACTAACTCACTGTATGACTGGACAAATCACATTACTGTGGACAAGTCACATCACTGCCTCAATTTCCCTATCTATGAAATGGGAATAAAAATTTGCACCACCTACCTTACAAAGCATGTTATTTATAAATTGTAAAACATCATATAAATGTTAGCTATTGTGGTTCCATACAATAACAGGGACAGAGTAGGATGTTAGGATGTAGGCCTCCTGCCCCCTGAGTGCAGTGATTCTGCATAACTACAACCACCTGTGTATCTCTCAGAAAACCTCAGTCATCACCCCGACCCCGCTAACAGATTCTCTTAAGTCGAAGTGTAAATGGCTTATGCTTGAAGAGCAGAAGGTCCTGAGTCCCTCCTCTCATGCCCAGTAACCGGCAACTGTGAATTGTCTGTAGCACCCAGATTTGTTCCGGATGACCTGCCCCTTTTCAGCTGATGTTAGTTTCTTTAAACAGGTTGTGCTGCTCTCACTTACTTTTTAAAAAGCTATAAATATCTGACAACTCCAGCTGCTAAAATAACAGGGTAAGATTGCTTGCTTTTGCATTGCCATATCAGAGGTAGGGAGGCTTTTTTTTTTTTCCTATTGAGAACTACTGACGCTCAGGAGAAAAACAAAATCAATCAAGGGCCACACAGATATAAAAGGCAATTTGATTTAATTAGGGTTTGTCCATAGAAGGAGTACTTGATTGGGAGTCATAGAACCTGGGTTCAAATCTAGGTTCTACTACTCATTAGCTGTTTGACTTTGGGGAAGTCGCTTAATGTCTTTCAGTCTCAGTTTCCTAATTTGTATATGGAGGAAATTGGGCTAGATTATCTCCAAGGTTCTTTTCAGTCATTTTTTCAGCCTCATCCAACTCTTCCTGACCCCGTTTGGAGTTTTCTTGGCAAAGATACTGGAATGGTTTGGTTTGCCATTTCCTTCTCCTGCTCATTTTACAGGTGAGGAAACTGAGGCAAATAGGGTTAAATGACTTGCCCAGGGTCACACAGCTAGCAAGTGTCTAAGGTATGATTTGAACTCAAGTCTTCCTGACTCCAGACCCAGTGCTCTATCTACCGGGCCACCTAACTGCCCAAGGTTCTTGCCAGTTCTAAATCTTATTTAGTGTATGATCCTAGAGCATGTAGTCCAATCTCCTGTCTGATTATGAATCCCTTTAAAATATCTCAGTGAATGCTTTATAATTCTAAAGAAGGGATTCTTCACTGTTTTGCAGATCATGAGCCCTCTCTGGCCATCCGATAAAGCCTATTGACCCTTCATCATATTAATTTTTTAATGCATAATATAAAATGCATAGGATTATATAGGAAATGGATTATATGAAATAGTAATATATGTATATATATATGTATATGTGTGTACACACACACACACACACATATTTAAAGTTCATAAACCTTAGGTTAAGAACCCCTGAAGGACTCCAGAAGCCATGTAATACACTTTCATTTTACAAGTTGGAAACTGAGGCCCAGGAAGGATGTGACTTAACCATGGCCACATGGATAATAAGCATCAGGGGCAGAATTCAGATCTAGGTCGCCCACCCAAGAGCCAGAGTCTCTTTTATTGTATCCTGGGGACCACATCACCTCCTAAGATTGCTCTGTCCACTTTTAGACAGCTCTCATTATTAAGAAATGTTTCCTCGTTTGGAGCTGAAATCTCTCTGCTTGCAAGTTATACCCACTATTCCTAATTCTCCCTATGGGACCAAGAAAAATAAGAATGACCCTTCTTTCTCATAATCTTCCACATAATTGAAAAGAGCTATTGTATCCCCTCTAATTTTCTCAGATAAAACTTCATAATTAGCATTTACCTAACACTTTAAAGGCTTATAAAGCACTTTACAAATATTATTTCATTTGATCCTCACAACAACCCTAGGAGGTTGGGTGCTATTATTTTCCCCATTTCATAAATGAGAAAACGGAGGCAAATAGAGGTGGTGATACTGTTCTCTCCATAGTCACATAGCTAGTACATTTCTTAGGCCTTCCTACCTCCAGGTCCAGCATTCTATCAGCTGTCCCACTTAGCCATCCACTGATTGATCACCTCTTGACATAAGCAGGGCAGGTATTATTATCATCCACTTTTTTTAAAACAGATGAAAAATAAGAGTCAATCACAGAATTCCCAAATTGAAAGGGGCCTCTGGTATAAGCCATACCTAAAGCATTGATTCCTCTCTACCATCCCCATAATAAGTAGTTATCCACCTTCCATTTGAAGACTTCAGTCCCCTGAAGCAGTCTCTTCTATTTGGAAACTGCTTCAAATGTTAGGAACTTTATCCCTTTATGCAAATGTGGGAAGGACCTACGATTTCTTCCATGTAAACAATTCCTGGGTGGATGAGCTTCTTCCACCAAAAGATTACAAAGCATCCATGACTTAGTAGAAAAGTCTTAGGGAAGAATTCAAGCCTGAAGCCTGAAGACATTGTCACTTGTCCCAAGGTCACAGTTACTAAGTGTCAGAAGCAGGATTTGAATCCAGGTCTTTCTAACTCTACCTACTGTGCCATGATCCTTCTTTTCCTTAGAGAAAGCTGAAATCTTCCTCCTTGCATCTTCCACTCTTAGTTCTACCCTTTTGTAGGGGAGTGCGGAGAGGGAGAGAAGCAAAATGGGTTTAACACACACCCCCTTTCCCCAATGCAAGGGCACTGACTTTGGATTCAGAGGTCCTAAGTTCAAATTTTAATCATGCCACTTGTTACTATGTGTCTTTGAGGAAGTAATGTAACTTCTCTGGGCCTCCGTTGCCTCATCTTTAAAATGTGGATGGGTAGGGGGCAGCTAGATGGTGCAGTGGATAAAGCACTGGCCCTGGATTCAGGAGTTCCTGAGTTCAAATCTGGCCTCAGACACTTAACACTTACTAGCTGTGTGACCCTGGGCAAGTCACTTAACCCCAATTGCCTCACCAAAAAAATAAATTTTTTTTTTAATTTAAAAAAAAAATGTGGGTGGGTAGAGTAGATGAGCTTCCCAGCTTTAAATCAAGAATCTGATGATTCCCTCCACCCTGTCTCCCAATTCTTTTATTCTCCTGGCTAAATGTCTCTTTTTCCCTCCTCTGGACACACTGGTTTTTAAATCTCTTGCTGAAAATGTGACGTAGCACCTCACAAATAGGAGGCACATAGGCATTGTTAATTGCACTGAACTGAACAGAACACAGAACCCAAAATTTGTTTTGGCCCAGGGAGATTACAACAACCCTGTTACTGCCATCCCTTCTGCTCTCTGAGAAAGAAGCAAATACAAGGCTAAATTCACCTGATTCTTTAAGTACAGACAAGGAACAAAGCTTTATGCAAAATAATAATTATTATCAATTGCATATTATTATCAATGAGGAGTTGGGGTAAGGGTAGGAAGAAAAAGAAATGGAGATGGAGAAAGAAAAGCAACAGGCAGACAAAGACAGAGAAGACAGACTGATAAAAAAGGAAAGATAGACAATTAGAGATATAGAGAGTGAGAGAAATAAAGGGAAGACTGAGAGGCCAGTAAAAACATAGAAAGGGGTAGAGAGACAG
The DNA here is from genome assembly GCF_019393635.1 of Dromiciops gliroides. NCBI lineage: Eukaryota > Metazoa > Chordata > Mammalia > Microbiotheria > Microbiotheriidae > Dromiciops > Dromiciops gliroides. The sequence continues at coordinate 342,158,282 of NC_057863.1, read as the reverse complement.
AGCTTGGGGAGGGGGGCAGGGGGGGGGGAGAGACAGGGGTTTAGGAGATTGTGGAGGAGTGCTCATTAGATTCTGTCCTGCCCATCAAACTGCACACCCCAAAATTCCTGTGATCTGGGAGTTTCCAAGTGATCACTGCCTTTGAAATGCTTATATTAGCTGATGCTCCTAATTCTTCCATCCAGGAAGTTAAGTCAAGGGCCAGAGTCCACACCCAGCCAGCCAGCCAGCCAGCCAGCCATCCTCACTCCTGTTTCTACACTATTGTTTCCACAGAAACATGTAAGCGCTTCCTCATGCCAGGCTCACTATTTCTTTTTCTTTCTTTTTTTTTTTTTCAGGCTCACTATTTCACATGAATTCTATTTTTCCTTTTCTCATCTCCCCACCCCCCAAAAAGGCAAGATCTCTGTCATGGGGAAAATAGGGTAGGGGGTTTGGGGTCCTTAAGAATTCATCTTTAAAGAATTATACCCTCTTCCACACAAAGTAGTTAGAATATGATGGATAGTAGTTTATTTAGAAGAAGGGGAAGGGAAGGGAAACCATGAAAGAAGTCCTTGGACTTCTCGTGGGGAGAAGGCATGGTACAGAGAGTGGCTCTGAAATGCCAATCTCCTCGAGCGGGAGACTGACAGGTACTTTTATAGAGGACTGATGGGGGTGACCATCTGACTGTGGAAAGTTCCTTTAGTGAGGGAGGATCATCCCCCACTGGAGGTGGCTGGAGGAATTGGGTGAGGGGTGGCTGCAGATCTCTGAAGCCATCTCCTCCTGACACAAAGGAAGCAGCCACACCTAATCTTATCTCCCCAGGGTTGAGGGAAACTAGAATAAAGGGTGGAGGTCTGTAAACTAGCTCAGTCGGATCTGGTTTCACTCATCTCTTTAGGTGTCCTTTGGTTTAGTTTCTCTAGGACAAGGTTCTTTGATGTGCCCTAGAGAACTTCTGGGGTGCTATGGGCCCATAACATTTCTTCAGTTTTGTTGTTATTATTGTTTCCCCTTCTGTGACTTGTATTTCTGTAATTCCGCTCCTCAAAAATATTCTGCCATCAGTGCTAGAAAGACTGGCTGGCTCAACTCCACACAGGGAGCTCCTGGCAAAGCTGGAACTAGAGCCCTGGTCACCTGACTTCCCATTTAAAAATCCTTGGCATTTCTTTCTCTCAAACCATCCTTCTAGAAGAGTTTAAAGAATCATAGAATTGGAAGGAAACCCAAGAGTCATCAACTGTGGCTCATACCTATCAGAACTCCGCACCAACATCATGATATACCCAACACACATTCATTCAGCACCTGCTTGAACATCTCTAATGACAAGGAACTCACTACTCCCAAAGCATCACAATCCAGTTCTAGTGTTAAGAATTCTTTCTTTATATAAAGCCAAAATATGACTCTCTTGGACTTCCATCCTTTGCTCCTACTAGGATTAATCCAACTAAGTCTAGTTCTCCTTCCATGTCACAAGTGTCACTGTACCTGATGGTAGCTATTGTGTGTCCCTTCTATTTTCACTTTTCCAGGCTGACCATCCTCAGCCGCTTTAATCAATCTTCATAAAGCATGATTCTGAGACTTATGATCACCTTCCTTTGGATCTATTTTAGCTTATCAGTGTGGTCCCTGAAATATGGCATGTTAAATTGAATGCAATATTCTAGATATGGCAGCCAGGTGGCCCAATGGATAGAGCGATGGGACTAGCGTCAGGAGGACTTAAATTCAAATGTGGCCTCAGACACTTACTAGTAAGTCACTTAAGCCTGCTTGCCTCAGTTTTCTCATCTGTAAAGTGAGCTAGAGAAGGAAATGCCAAACCACTCCGGTATCTGTGCCAAGAAAACCCCAGATGTACTCACAAAGAGTCAGACACAACATATCAACAGAAACAACAACAATCCTAGATATGGTCTGTCCAGACCAGTTTTAACCCTAATTGGTGAGGCCAGTTGAAAGAAAGAAAAGTGGCTCTCCCATGATGAAGAAATTAAAGTTCAAAATTTGTCTAATTCAGATACAGCAAAACACAGGTGTCACTGGGAATAAGATCCGTGATTCCTAATTCTTAGGTCATAATCTGTTTGTTCAACCATCTGCTTCCCAGAAAGCAGCAATGAATATATCTAAGGTTTGGGTTATTGAGCTTCTAACATTTCCCTCTCATCTCCTCTGGAGCTGACAGGAAGCCACTGGAGTTTATTGAATATGGGGTGATGTGGTCAGACCTTTCCTTTAGGAAGATTAATTTAATAGGTTAGCAGTGGATGGACTAAAATGAGGAGAAATTTAAGGCAGGGAGATCAACCAGCATGCTATTGGAGTATTCCAAAAGTGCATCAAAGGTATTGCAGTGTCAGAGGAGGGAAGACGACACATACTAGAAATATTACTTAGGTTATACCTTAGCAACTGATTGAATATGGGGGACTTGGGGGATGGGAGGTGGTGAAAGACAGTAAGGAATAGAGAATGACATGTAGGTTGTGAGTCTGAGTGATTGGAAGGATGGTGGTGTCCTCCATAGTAACAGGGAAGTTTGGAAGAGGAAGGGTTTGGGGTAGGGGGAAATAATGAATTGAGTTTATAGATGCTGAGTTTGAGACTTCTAATAAGCAGTTGAAGTTGAGCCTGGAGGTCAGAAGAAAGATTAGGACTAGATAAATAGATTTGCAAATCATAGGTGATAAATAAATCCCGGGGAGTTGATGAGATCAGCAAGTGAAATGGTATAGAAGGAGAAGAGGGCGCAGGACAGAACCTTGGGGGAAAACCCATGTTTATTAGGTGTGACCTGGATGAAGATCCAAAAAAGGAGACTTCAAAGTGGTCAAACAAGTAGGAGGATACCAGGATAAAATTGTGTCACAGAAGTCTAGAGTATCAAAAAGATGGTAAGTGACAGTGTCAAAGAGTGGGGTCAAGAAGAAAGAGAATTGAGAAAATCCCAGTAGATTGTAGACATCCTTCTGAAGGAGTGTAGCCACAGAAGAGAAGAGAGCTATAGGATGATGGCCAGCAAAGATGGATGGAGCAAGTGAGGGTTGGTTTGTTTGTTTTTTTAAGATGGAGGAGACATGGGTTTGTTTGTAGGCAGCAGGGAAGCAGCCAGTGAGAGAGGAGAGAGAGAGAGAGAGAGAAGAAAAAGAGCTTCATTAAAAGCATTTTTTTAAATGCACAAAGACACCTAGAAGAAGGTCAAAGGAAAACATAGAGAAGCAGGACAGGTTTGAAAGTGACATATTGAATTTATTATGTCCCTTTAAAAAACAACAAGCTGTATGTAACAAGTTTTCACATATAAAAAAGGTATATTATGATCAGATTTTGGCAGACCCAGAATTGTAACTTTGCCCTATAGACTATAGAGAGTCACTGAAAGTTTTCTGAGAATCCTGGAGCTGAAGTTTTAGGAAGATGACTATGGCTGTAGTGTGAAGAACGGGTGGGGGTGGAAGAAGCCATAGGCAGGAAAATTAGTTAGCAGGCCATCACAGTAATCCAGGCATCATTAAATTGTGCTTTAGGGTCATAGTAATGAAAAGGAAAAGGAAAATGGATGGAAGAGACATTAAGATGGAATAACTGATAACACTTGGTGATTGTATATGGTGGTCAAGGGAGGATATCAAAGTTGCCTTTGATGTTTGGTGTCCAACATGCTAAGTTTGAAATAACAATCCAAGTGGAAGTACCTAGCAAAGAGCTAGAGACATAGAACTGCAGCTCAAGGGAGAGATCTGGCCAGAATTTAGGAGTCAGCAGCAGAATGGTGGTATTTGAAGCCATAAGGGTGAATCAGATCTCCAAAGAAGAGTACAGAAAGAGAAAGGCTAAAAACTGAACCTTGGAGAATGCTTACAATTACAAGTGGGAAGAAAAGCAAAAGAGTGGAGGAAGACTAGTCCGAGAGGTAGAATCCCAACCAAAACAGTACAATGTGGCAGAAGCCAAGGGAGAAGAGATACCCAAGGAAGGAGGGCCAGAGGCTGCAGTGAGATTAAGGAGGATGTGATCTGAGAAAAGGTCATTGGATTTGATGATTAAAAGATGACCTTTGAAAGACCAGCTTCAATAGAAGAGTGTAGGCTGAATCTGAATTATAAGATACCAACGGATGCCATACGTTTTGATCATTTATTTGAATAGTTTGGGACTAAAAGGAGAGAAACAGGACAGGGTTATTTGGAGCCAACAACTGGATTCAGGGAGAGTTGTTGGATTTGGATTTTGCATGTGTTTTAAATTGAGGGACTCTTTGTTCAAAAGGGACAGGGAAAAGAAACAAAAAGGGTATGCTCTTTATAACAATGCTTTATTTTTTGACCCTGCCCCCAAAGTTTACTTTGCCCTGAAATTACAGAAGATAGTCCAAAGTTAAATAAAAATCAAAGGACCCATATGGTCCCTTCCAACTCTTTTTTTTTCCCCCAGGGCAATGAGGGTTAAGTGACTTGCCCAGGGTCACACAGCTAGTTAAGTGTCAAGTGTCTGAGGTCGGATTTGAACTCAGGTCCTCCTGAATCCAGAGCCAGTACTTTATCCACTGAACCACCTAGCTGCCCCCCAACTCTTAACATCCTATGACTCACCTCCCTCTAAGATTTAAGAAAACCCATTGACAAGAAGAAAGGGAATGTGGGATGTGGCATGAAACTACCTTCTTATAATATTTTAAACACATCAGTAAACGGGGCTAATAAAGTTTAATCTGATTAAATAAAAATGGTAAGCATATGTAAAAGATAAAGAACAACACTGAGAAGAGTTCACCCAAGTGTGTCAGTATAGTGTATGAAAGAGGGATGGATGGAAGTCAGAAGACCCAGAGCAAGTCTTTCATCTGATACTTATTATCTGTGTGACCTTGGACAAGGCACTTGTACCACTACAGCCTCTTCTATCTCTAAATCTATGATCCTTCATGTGTATTTTTAAAAATTATTATGATTTTTTGTGGGGCAGTGGGGGTTAAGTGACTTGCCCAGGGTCACACAGCTAGTAAATGTCAAGTGTTTGAGACTGGATTTGAACTCAGGTCCTCCTGAATCCAGGACTGGAGTTTTATCCACTGTGCCACGTAGCTGCCCCTTTCATGTGTATTTTTGAAGTTTTAAGATGAGATTTTGAAAAGTAAGCTCTCAATTTATCTGTTGCTGTCGGGAGGGGCAGGGAAAACTGCATAAATGAAATTCCTCTATCTTACTTTTGCCATCAGTTTCAACCTCCTCTTCTACTAAGTCTTTGAAAAGAACTAAAATATACTGGCTTGAATTTTCCCTGATTGCTAGGGAAATGAACCCAAAAAAGGGAAAATGAACACACAAAAAGAAAGGAAGAACCAAAAAGTCCAAATAAAACATTTGCTGATGACAGAATAAGAGCATTTAGAATAAGGCTTTAGATCTGGAAAGGACCATAGGAATAATCCAATACACCCTCTATGTTTTACAATTGAGGAAACTGAGGCCCAGAGAAATATATTGATTTATCCAAGATTAATTAAGCAGGTTTTTTTGTTTTGTTTTGTTTTGTTTTGTTTTAGTGAGGCAATTGGGATTAAGTGACTTGCCTAGGGTCACACCGCTACTAAGTGTTAAGTGTCTGAGGCGGGATTTGAACTCAGGTACTCCTGACTCCAGGGCTGGTGCTCTATCCACTGCACCATCTAGCTGCCCCAGTTTTTTTTTTTTTTTAAAAGCTGGGATTTTAAATTTGGCTTTTCTGACTCCAAATTCAATGACCTGTTTCCTGTACTATGATGATTTACGGGAACTACATTGCTAGCCTGTAAGTCAAGGGTTCCTACCTTTTTGTGGGTTATGGACCCCTTTGGAAGCCTAATAAAGCCTATGGACTCCTCAGAATAATGAGGGGTTGTTTTTCATCACAATCAAAGGAAATGCTAAATTTTAGTCAGAGCTGATTAAAAAGAAAGATGTATTTTTTTTCTATCCAAGTTCACAGACACCCTAAAATCCATCCAAAGATTCTTTCGGGGTCCATGGACCTCAAGTTAAGAATTCCTTCTCTGAGTAACACAGAAGTGGTTGACCACATTAATGAATGAAATCTTCCAGCACTGTGCTTTGAATTCAATAGGAACTTAATAAATGGATATTGAAGGAATGGATGAATGATCAGGATGTTATCTTGTATAGCAGAGGCTCAACTTCACATCTAAACCCCTTCCTATTTTCTAGATCAATCCAGAGCAGTATTTTGTACTCAGTCAATTCAATTTGACAATCATTTATTCAGGAAGTGCCTGCTATGTGGTAGATGCTGTGGTTACCAAAAAAAGATAGTTGCAGCCCTTGGGGAGTTTACATTCTATTGGGAGAGATAAGGGAAGCTTCTAACAAGGTCTTTGGCTTTCTTTACTTACAGTCAATGGAAAAGCCACCATTTCCATTGAGAGCTGCTCGCCAACACTCTTCATGTTCATGCTCGATGGAAAACAGGAAAATGGCATAATGACTTTCAAGAAGAATGGGATGAAGCTGGAGGTATACCCCCAGACCACTGGTACCCACAAGTTACAAATCTTTGCTAAAGGTACCTCAGACCTCTACAGCTCTGTGCTGGAATATACCCTGGAATGCAACTCAGTGGATAGGAGCATCCAGCTTCCTTCAGAACTCCACCAGCCTGTGGGCCCCAGCTGGTTCTCTGAGCAGGCAGGCATCCTGAAGCCTTCACACCCTGATCCCATCATCCACACCAAGGATGGGCGTTGTTCCATCAGCTTTGCGGTGGAGGAGGGCGTTAGTGTCTTAGCCTCATTACATGGTGATGAGAAAATAACCGAGGAGACCCAGCGACGTTACATCTTCCAGCTCCATGGCGAAAAGAGAACAGAGCTGAAAGTCCAACTCCCCTACGCAGGGAAGTTTGCCCTGAAAATCTTTGCCAAGAAGAGGTTGGATCCAGGCAACTATGTCTTCATCTTCAACTACCTCCTCTGCTGTTCTAACACTAAAGTAAAATGGCCCGTGTTCCCAGAGAGTTTTGGCAACTGGGGTCAGGACAATGAGCTGCTAGAGCCTCTGTCTGGGGTGCTGCCGGCCAACCGGAATATCCCATTTAAACTGAAGCTTCACGGGGTAGCAGAAGCTTTAGTGAAAGGACAGGACACATGGCCTCTGACGCTGAGCCAAGATGGATACTGGGAGGGCACCTGTAACACTGCCGGCTGCAGAGAGGTTTACGTCATGGTCTTGGAGAATGCCAACCATAACTTCTACTCCTACATCCTGAAATACAAAGTGACGACCCAGTGACAATCCTTGACCTCTCTCTCCTCCATCTTTCTGGATGGACATTTCTCATTTTTCCAGCTCAGCAAAGTTAGAGTAGTAGGCTGAAAAGAGGAGAGAGAGAGAGGGGGAGAAAAAGGGAGGGAGGGAAAGAGAGAGAGAGAGAGAGAGAGAGAGAGAGAGAGAGAGAGAGAGAGAGAGAGAGAGAGAGAGAGAAAGCTAAACTATAAGACAGCATTATCTAGGAAATAGAAAAGGCCTGAAAAGCTAGTTGTTAGTCCTTGTTCTGCCTCCTGCTAACTCACTGAATGATCTTCATGAAGTCTCCTATACTCAGTAATTCAGTCTTCCTTTTTGCAGAGGGATAATGATAAGTATACCCTATTCACTTTGCAAGGAAGTTGTGAGAATAAGATGATAGATGTGAAGGTGCTTTAGAAGAAAAGGTGCTATATCCATCCAAGGTTTCATGATCATAGTAAAACCCTGTTATAATGTTGATGTGGGGGGGAAAGGATACTGCCCATGATATGGGGTTTCCTCATTGTAAAAGAGAGAATTGCCCTCAATGTTCAGGGCCTATGAAATGATCATGGAGGATAAATCAAATCCATTCACTACTAAAGGACAGAATTATATATTTAGTGTAGAGAGTATCTGGACTCATTGAAAAGAAGCACACACACACACATATACAAACAAACATATACAAGCACACACACACACACACACACACACACACACATCTCCCAAGTCTATTAGGAAATAACAGTGTCCAAAGTTTTCAGGCTCTTCTGCCCCATTCCCTCTCCCTTCTGTCTCCCTTTGTTGGCAGTCAGACAAGCCACATCAGGAGCAAGAAAGCTCACATGAGAATCCATCATCCTCACAACCCTCTCAGGGTCCCATGGGGTCAGAAGACATAATCCCTGCCCTCTTTGACCTTGGTTTCCATCGAATGCATTAAAAATGACAACCTGAGAGGAGGGCTGGAAGCCAAAATCAAGAAGACATGTCAGAGTATACAGAGGGTTTGAAAACAAAAATTGTGTCTGTTTCTTCCATAATCCAGCCTTCATTTTTGAGGGACTCAGAAATTAGTCACATACATACACAAACACACACACCACACACATACCACACATATACACCACATACACACACACTACAACACACTACACACACCACACACACACACACAGAGTAAAATAGTAAATACAATCTATTCGCCACAGCTGCCCCCAAGCCTTTTATATCTCCTCCACTTTTATTCAGCCATTTCATTGCACAAAAACCTGAGAGTGTGAGGAATAGAAATCAATCAGAGATTTATTAGGTCTCTTCTATGTGCCAAACACTATGGCATTTAGTGTTTACTGTGTGCCAAGCACAGCGCTAGTAGAAAAGACCAAAATGAGACAATCTCTGCCCTCAAGGAGCTTACATTTTCCTTGAGGAAAGAAGACAAGACTCCAGTCAGTCCTTTGCTCCTCTTTTACAAGCCTAATTAAAGGTTTGAGGGGAGGGAAGGCGGGGCTTAGGATGTTATCTAAGCTAAGGGAGTGAGGCTAGATTTTAATTTTACAAGATTCTCCTCCCTCCACTAGCAGAGCTAATCATGGGATGTTTATTTTAGAAACAGACTAATCTGCCAAACTTTCCTTGCCTACTCTGTCAGTCCAGAAGGAGAGAGAACCCAATCATCTTTACCTCACCTGGCACCAAGAGCTACTTGCCTGAGATAAGTGGTCAAGGAATGATGGTTTTCAACCTTTTTCTTTTATCTTGTCCCTTATCTACTTTACATTTTAGAAAGGAAGCCCCGTCTTTATTTCCTGCTTTTCATGAATGAATTTTTAAGCAGAAGAAAAAAAACCCCAATACCACTTAACATATTCATTTTGGAGAAAAACCTCAACTTCCCTATATCTCTCTCCTCCTAGCTCCCCTCTGAGTGCCCCCCAGCCCTGTCTCCCCCCACCAGTACTGTTTACTCCTTATTTGAGATTAGGCCTAGGAAAGGAAATTAGCAGCCTAGCCCTGTATCTCCTCCTCCCCCCTCCCCTCAGCCCAGCTGTCCAGTGAAGGGTAGGCAGCCCCTCCCAGAGGGCTCTCTATCTCCATGGCAACAGAGAAAAGGCTGCATCCATAGCTGGACAGGGAGGGGACTGGAGTTAAAGGAAAAAAGGCCCCATCTACTTCTCTAGGAAGAGCACTTCCTTCCCTGAAGGCTAAAGATGCCACAAAGGGATGTCCCCCACTGTCTGTTCTGAGCCTCATGGAAAGACCCTATCTTTTAACCTGTATTCCAATCCATCCAGGAACTGCTTGTCTGGCCAAGAGTCTCTCTCTCTCTCTCTCTCTCTCTCTCTCTCTCTCACACACACACACACACACACACACACACACACACACACACACACACACACACATACACAGAGTTATTTCTTCTGCCTCAGTAGCCATTTCTGCTGCCCAGCACAATAGCCAATCCAGGGCCTATGCTGATGATGAATGAGCAGCTTTGCATCCCCTGCACCCCAGCTGACTCAAACATAGACACCACACCCCTAAACTGCCTAACTCACAAGATGGTTGAAAGCTGGTTACAGAATGGGAAAAATCCCACCATCCCAGGACCCCACAACCTTCCTCAAGGTGCAGCAGACTGGCTCACTTACAGTCACCTCCTCAGCAGAGCCCTGAGAATTTAGCTCAGCTCTCAACAAAGCAGCAATGTCTAATGATTAGAATATGAGCAGCTGTGGAAAGAATTTTGGTTCTCCAACCCTAACTAATCTCCATTTTGTACCAGACCTCACACACAAACATGCACACGAGCACACATATACACACACACACATACACATTCACACTTATTTAACATTTTCCCCTCTAAATTGCTACACCACATCCCCAATCCCTTCTATTTCCTCTCTGCTTCTCATCCCAAACACTCATTGGCAGTGGCAACTCTGCGAAGGGGGCAAAATTTCCCATGGGGTCAGAGAAGAGGGCTTGCAAATGGGGCTCCACCGAACAATTTTGCATGGGGTTAAGAATCCATCAATGAGACATCTGCCTCTGCCTGTGTAGGTCTCAGGGGCTGCTAACAAACTGAACCCTTGAGAAGCAGCAAGATTCCAGGAGAGATGTGCTTTTCTGCAGCCTTTGGTTATATTTTTAAAAAGCACAACTCCTCTCCTGAGGCAAATTTCACTTACACCACCACTCAAAAGAAAATGGCATTTATAGATCATTACCACAGCCTTTTCTTACATGTTTGCTTGTGTGGAATGGGAAAAAAATGCTTTATATTCCATCAAAAGACTAACAAAAGCCAGCCTTGTGAATTTTGTCACTAAATGAATAGCTAGGCCAGGAAGACACTGCAAATGCAGGGCCATGGGTAGCCAAAAGCCACCTAAAAGGATAAAAAGAAAAAAATCAGCATTATGTAGAGTGCAGAGGACCAAAAAGTGTAGAACATGGGCTCCTGTCCTGGTAATATCAAGAATGGGAGTCCTGCTTTTGTCAGCCAAATGGTACTGCCAGCCCAGCAGCCCTTTCCTCTGGCTGCCCCCCAAAGTCATTCATTCAACCAGGTGCCCCCTTTGTCAAGACAGCTTTGAGCCTTGTCTGAAAAAAAATCCTCTCTCTCTCTCTCTCTCTCTCTCTCTCTCTCTCTCTCTCTCTCTCTCTCTCTCTCTCGTTGAAGCAAAAATACATGAACTGAAATCAGATGAAATTGTAAATGCATGTTGCTCTTGGTAAGAATGCAGGATTGGATTTTGAAGTCTTTTATTCAAATCCCATTCTCTTTTTGTTCTTTTTTTTTTGGTGGGTTTCTGTTGTGCTGTGGAATGGTGTGGGTGCCCTCTGGTGTCTGTACCTCGGTACTACTCACTTGTCTTCCAACAACAGATAAGGGTGAATTGTTGGAAAAAATTATCCAGATACATACACATATTTTTTTTTTTCCAAAATCCTATTAGGGTTTTTATGTTAGGCTCACCTTTGGGGTTTCTCGTGGTCACACTGATTACTGTGTTTTCAGCATTTGCTTATCTTTATGCTTTGAAGCATCTCTAAGCAGCAAGCATGGCCTGGGTGTCATTGGTGAGACATGGAAATGTAATAGGAAATGAGGGTGCCTAGCATTAAAATCCTTTTTCGAAACAGAAAATGTTTGAGATATTGGCCCTGGCAGCACTTGTCTGACTCGCTGTGCCAATAAAGTTATTGAAATTGATCGAATTCCTTTTGTTCAAGTGAAAAAACCGGACAGAAAGCTAGCATGCCCCAGAATGACAGCTAAATGAGGCAGCTAGGTGAACAGTCTATAGGAAATGATGGGTGGGTGGGAACCAAGTAGGGGGTGGGAGGTGGGAGGGGAGGGGAGGGGAATGTTGCCAGAGAAATCATGCATTCACAAATAGCTTCTTTTTGACTTGTTTTAGGTTCCACAATTACAGCTGGACCTTATTTTCAATTGGTGATCACCATGAACAGTCCATGGGGCTCTTGACCATTTTGGGAGGGGCCATGGACCCCTTTGCCATCTCTTGAAATCTATGGGCCCTATCTCAAAATAATGTTTCTAAATGCACAAAAAAATGCGTAGGATTGCAAAAGAAACCAGTTTTACCCAAACATCAATATCCAGAATATTTGTTTGTTTGTTTGTTTTTTAAGTCAATGGATCCCAGGTGAAGAACCTCTCCTTTAATGCTATCAGGAAAAACATTCCTTGCAACTTCATAAGTATATGAGGAAATGATCACCAGCTTAGCATAAAGGATTGGTGTTAGATGTAAGGAAATACATCCTATTAAAAAACAAGGTGAAGGGTGCTAAGGACATTTCTTTTTTGGTATTTCCTTCTCTAGAAGATCCCATAGATGAAAGAGCTTCCAATTCTATTTTTCTGAGATTTTAGAAGCAGTTCAAATGGACTAGATCCTTCTATTCCCTGAAAGGTCGTCCCATAGCAGTCAGAGGATTAACCCCATTTGCCATGTATTGGTCCTGGGAAAGCTTTCCAAAGTGTTCTGCATCTATGTCCCACATCAGTATATCCGAGTACATTTGAATCCTATAATTTCTTTTCATTTTGTATGAGTAGTCGAAAATGTTAAAAATGTGATTACTTTTCATAATCCTTGTATCGAGCTGAATAGGCTGACGGCTGTTTGATCTCTGTGCTTTCCCACATTGTTGCTGGTGTTGTTTTTCAATAAAATTTATATTCATTTTTATCCAACAATGTAATTATTGATCCGTTCTTATCACTGCTCTCAAGGAAAAAAAAAGTCAAAAACATTTCCATGTTTGAAAGGAGCTGAAGAAGAAAAATCAATAGTCTGACCATTTGAATGTGACGGCGTGATGCAAATAGGCTGTCTGAGAAAAGAGCTGTATCTTCCATTAAAGAAAACAATTAGGTGAGTTCGGTCTTCTGTGGCTCATCAGTCCTTTGAAGACAGACAAAGGCCAAGTTTCTTTCATGGCATTTTGTTAAACCTGAAACTTTTCAAACCAAACTCTAGTTTCTTTCTTTTTCTTTCTTTCCTTTTCCTTTCCTTGTTAATTTGTTCAGAACTGGGATTTCATTGGTGTGCAGAATTAGCAATGTGAAAATTCCTTCTACCCATGCAAATTAGTAAGTCATCTATAAATTATAATCTTATTTCTAAGATAAGAGAGCCTGCAGCAGCAAGAGGTCAAGAGCCTTACTTGTCCAGGCTCACACAGTTAGTGTATGTCAAAGATAGGCCTTGAACCCTAGTTATCCTAGCCTATCCTCTCTCTCCTCTGCCATGTGCCATCCTGCCAGTATTTCTTATAATACTGGAAGAAACTTAATTTCACTCAATCACTGTAGTTTTTGTTGGGTCTTTTTTTTTAATGGTTATATTGGTTTTGTTATTTGTGTTTTAAACTTAACTAACATATAAATATGAAGACTGGAAGTAGATTGAGGGTTGGGAAAGTATATGTTACCTACAATGATTATTTGTAATTTGCACAATACAGGGATTATGGAAAACAGGCATGGGTTTAAGTCCCACTTCTGACACATATTGGTTATGTGATCCTGGGCAAGTCACTTATTTTTGAATGTCCCAGGTAACTCTCTAAAACTGTTGCAAAATGGTTGCCAGGCTACTACCATTGGTAGAGTGAGTGTCCTCACTGGAGATGCACTGTACCAATAAAATCAAAGGTCTAGGGGAGAGAGAGAGAGAGAGAGAGAGAGAGAGAGAGAGAGAGAGAGAGAGAGAGAGAGAGAGAGAGAGAGAGAGAGAGAGAGAGATTGAGAGAGAGAGAAGAATAAGAAGGAGAAGAAGAAGGAGAAGGAGAAGAAAAAGGAAAAGGAGGAGGAGGAGGAGGAGAAGGAGGAGGAGGAGGCGGTGACGACGAGGCAATGACGAGGCGAGAGGAAAAAAGAAAGGAAAGAAAGCTGGCTATCCTCCAGGAACTTTGCTATTCACACACACATCATCTCCTGTCACTAATTCACTATTTGACCTTATGCAGGTCACTTCTCTCCAGGCCTTTGTTCCCTCATCTGTAACATGAAGTTGGAAAAGATGATCCTTAAGGTCCCTTACCAGCTCTGTGGCCCTCTGATTTCTTATGTTGGACAAAAAAATGTTGCTAACTTTGAAGTTGCTGTGGCCCCCTCATTGAAGATTATCAGACCCTATTATTATAGTTCAGATGTTGGTGTCACACAGTTTCAGGGTATGCACATAGAGTGGTACAAAGATTGACACTACATGTTTTTAAATAGATACTAAGATTCATGCAGAATTTCCAAAGTTAATATCCAAATTAAATTAGAAAGAGGGAACATTGGGGCAGCTAGGTGGTACAGTGGATAAAGCACCAGCCCTGGATTCAGGAGGACCTGAGTACAAATCCAACCTCAGACACTTGACACTTACTAGCTGTGTGACCCTGGGCAAGTCACTTAACCCTCATTGCCTGGCAAAAATGAAGGAAAGAAAGGAAGGAAGGAAGGAAGGAAGGAAGGAAGGAAGGAAGGAAGGAAGGAAGGAAGGAAGGAAGGAAGGAAGGAAGGAAGGAAGGAAGGAAGGAAGGAAGGAAGGAAGGAAGGAACATGGTGAAGTAGACCCAAGATGGCAGAATAGCAGAAAGGAGTACAGGGAGCTTTCTGGTCCCCCAGTCCCTCACAACTCCTTAAAAGTTATCTTGAACAGGGCAGCTAGTTGATGTAGTGGGTAAAGCACTGGCCCTGGATTCAGGAGGACCTGAATTCAAATGTGGCCTCAGACGCTTGACACTTACTAGCTGTGTGACCCTGGGCAAGTCACTTAACCTTCATTGCCCTACAAAAACCAAAAACCAAAAAGAATGAAAAACAAAGAAACAAAAACATATCTTGAAAATACACCACATCTAATCCTGATTGGGAAGTTAAAAAAAAAAAGCCTTGCAGAGTCATTTTTTTCTAGCCCAGGTCTGCACAGGGAAACAGAGAGAGAAGTTTATGAACACTGAAGATGGAATCTGGCCAGTATCTTGTGCAGAACATTCAAGTACAGGAAGAAGCCACCCCACCACCACCACCACCAATGCAAGAAGAATCTCTCCAGCCAGCAGAGGAAGGATTTAATTTTGAATAGAGTGCAGGAACAGCTGCCACCTATCAGTTCTGTTGTTCTCTAACCAGTGGTCATAAATCCAAGGCAGACTGAGGAGGGGACCTGCACCAAGGGTTGGCATTCCAAAGTAAGGAGCCACTGTGGACCCTAGGCTGTATACCAAGCAAGGAGCAAGTTCAAAAGCAAATAGGAGCTGTATGGATGGCCACATCCTAGGGTGCTAGTTCTAATTTCCAGCCCAATCTGGAACCTGAAAAGGAATAACCAGGGCATGAGTCCTAGACCAAAGGGAAGTCTACAGCTCTGTCACCCTGAACCAGCAGAGCCTTCTAGCTGTCAGATAGTGGCTGAGTCCAGCAGCAGGAGTCTACTGGAACTCTAAATAAGACAGGCCCATAGTCTTGTTGTTCAGACTGAAACCTAGGTCAGGAACCTTCAGAGCTCAGACCAAAAAGGCAACAACCAGACTTTTCCCTGGATCAGACCACTTTGGGAACAATGCAAGCTCCCTAATGCAGATCTCTAGCCTTAGATATGCCTGAGATCCTAGAATAGCATAAGACTCAATGATTCCAAGAAAGCAACAGCAGGACCAGCCGAGACATTCCCTCCAGAAGGGCACAGACCTTGGCCCTAACATAAAGTCTAAAGTCAGGAAGTAGGCTGGAAGGTGTTCAAATAAATGACAAAGAATGCCACCATAAAAAGCTATTGTGATGATAGGGATGCTCAAGACACAACCAAAGAGAAGAGGACTTCAAAACATCTACAAGCAAAACCTCAAAGAAAAATACAGTTTGGGCACAAATCCTGGATGAGATGAAGCAAGAATTGAGGAAGTTTTTTTTTTAATTTGTAAATAAAATTAGAGCTCTAGAGGGGAAAATTTGTAAAGAAATGAGAGCTATAGATGGAAGAATTGGAAAGGGAATTAACATCTTGGCACAACAGATTGTCCAACCAACCAACTCCCTGAAAATTAGAATGAACCAAATAGAAAACAATGACTCCTTTGGCAATAAAAAAATATTTAAAACAAAGTCAAAATACTAGAAAAAATAAAATGTAAAGTATCTCCTGGTGAAAACAACTGACTTAGAAAACAGATGGAAGAGAAATAATTTCAGAATAATCAAACTACTACCATGATAAAAGAATGGAATTCCCAAAGGCAAAGGCAAAACTGAGAATAATACTCCGGGGGTGGGGAGGAATGGATATTTAATGAAACAGGGAACTTTCAAACATTACTAATGAAAAGACCAGAGCTGGAAAGAATTTGACATTCAAACTCAAGACTCAAGAGAAGTATAAAAAGGCACAATGAACTTTGCAAGGTTGTTAAAGCTTCAGGTCTCATGTGAATGAGAAATAGCCATTCACTTCTTTGAAAGTTGAGATAGCATTCCTACTGGAAAGTTTGTGCATCAGTATTCACTGGTGATTTCTTAGGAGGATACAGGTTTTACTCTCTTAAAAGGGTTCCCAGGGGCAGCTAGGTGGCGCAGTGGATAAAGCACCAGCCCTGGATTCAGGAGGACCTGAGTTCAAGTCTATCCTCAGACACTTGACACTAGCTGTGTGACCCTAGGCAAGTCACTTAACCCCCATTGCCCCAGAAAAAAAAATACAAAAAAAAAAAGGGTCCCCAATGTGTGAGCACAACATAATAGAAACAATTTCATCTTTTCCTCAAGGAACACTCTTTAGAAGGCTCAGTAACTACCTACCACCATACCACCCACTCACCCACCCACATCCGGCCCTGAAACAGCTCAGGTCCTTCAACAATAACATCAGGATCAGAAATTTAAAAGCCAACTTATCTTTGATAAACAATCTTTGGATCTAAGTTGGGCTTTAGCAGTCACCTAACAGACACATACTCCAGTGAAATTGAGCACAATGGATGCTGTTTTTAATTGTGGAGGCACAAAAAAATTACTATTTTGTGAAGTCTCTCAGTTCATTTTCTAGTGGTAAGCACACAGCATTTGGTGTCAGAAGAATGTTGTTTGGTTCTGATATTTACTACCTGTATGACCATTAATGAGTTACTTTCACTTCTCTGGGTCCCAGTTTCCCTAGCCTTTAAAAATAAGCACAACAATATTAACATAGCACTTTAGGCTCTGCAAAGTGCTTTATAGATGTTATCACAATAACTATGAAGGTAAGCATTACCCCTATTTTGTAAATAACTTAGGATGAGAGAGGTTAAGTTTATATGCCAAAGGTCACACAGCTAAGTGTCAGAGGCAGGATTTGAATTCATGATTTCTTGATTCCAAGTCCAGTGTTTTATGTACTGTGCCACCCATCTGCCTATAAAGCAGGGGTCAGTAATATCTGTACTACCTACCTCCCAGAGTCAGTGCAAAGTGCTTACTTTGTGAACCATAAAGCACACTATAAATGCCAGATAGTATTTGTGTTACTTTCTTTTTTTTTTTCCTTGCAGGGCAATGAGGGTTAAGTGACTTGCCCAGAGTCACACAGCTAGTAAATGTCAAGTGTCTGAGGCCAGATTTGAACTCAGGTCCTCCTGAATCCAGGGCCATTGCTTTACCCACTGCACCACCTAGCTGCCCTGTGGTGTTATTTTCAATAATGATATTAATGAGTGAATGAATGATTAGCTTGGGAAAACAGGAAGAAAAAACAAGGCAATGTGAATTAATAGATGTTCTTTCTTTTTAAAAATTTATTAAAAAAATTTTTACTTTATAAAATAAAAATGAAAAAGAGTTACTAGACTTCCTGAAAGCCATGACCCATCCCCCCAAAAGAATATGGATATCATATTTCAAGAAATCTTAAAACTGCACCAAATCTATTAGAATCAAAGGGAGATGTGAAAATAGAAAAAAATCCTCTGGTCACCTCCTGAAAGAAACTCAAAAATGAACATTTCTAAAATCCAGAGCTTCTAGGTCCAAGAATAAATATTGCAAGGAGACAGAAAGAAAGAATTTAGCAACTCGCACTCTAAAGGAGCACAGAGTTTGGAATAAAATATTGCAGAAAGTTAAAGATCTAGGATCACAACCAAGAATAACTTACCAAGCAAAACCAAGTATAATCTTGGGGGGCAGGAGGAAGAGTATGGGTCTTTAATTAAATAAAGGAATTCCAAGCATTCCTGATGCTGAATTAACACTTTACAAATATTATCTCATTTGATCCTCACACTGTCTCAGTGGGATGGGTGCTATTATTATCCGCATTCTACAAATGAGGAGACCGAGTCAGGAAGAGATGAAATAATTTACCCAGGGTCACAGTAAGTGTATGAGGCCAGACTTGAACTCAAATCTTCCTAATTCCAAGCCCAGAACTCTATGCACTGGGCCACCGAGGGACTTCAGCTTTGAGGTACACAAGAGTCGAAAGAAACCTATAAAGATAAACATGTATGAATAAGTATAAGGAACTGAACAAGGATAAGCTGTTTGGATTTTAATATAGGGATATGATACATGTGTCCCCTCTGAATCGTATCATCATCCTCATCAGGGATCATAGAGGGAGTCTAATGATCAGGACTAAGAGTAGATCTTAAAAGAAAGATAGAAAGGGAGGGAAAGGAGAATGCACTATAGCAGGAAGGAAGATGGTTAGGGTAAATTATCTCACATAACCAGGGTGCACAAATAGAAATCTATACAAACAAGGAAGAGGGAGGAGCAGCTGGCATTCAAACTTCACTTTCATCTGAATTTACCAAAGAAGGAAAGAACACACACACACACATATCCAGTTGGGTATAAAAATATTTTTTATTTAACAGAATAACAGGAGAGAAAAGGAAGAAGAGTGAAAAGTAGGGAGGGTAGGATAAGAAAGGGATTAGTCCTAAGCAAAACAAACTCTAAGGATGTACAAAAATATTTCTAATTCTTTTTTGTAGTGGCAAAGAATTAGACATTAAGGGGGCACCCATCAATTAGGGAATATCTGAAAAAGTAATGGTATAGAGATGTGACAGAATACTATTGTGCTATAAGAAATGATACAGGGGATCCTTTCAGAGAAACCTGGAAACACTTGCATCAACTGATGCAGAATGAAGTAAGCAGACCCCAGAGAACAATGTATATAAAGACAACAATATTGTAAAGTCAAATAGCTTTGAAAGACTTAGGAACTCTGAGCAGTGTAATGACCAATCGTGATTCCAGAGGGTTAATGAAGAAACAAGACTCCCACCTCCTGATAGGTGGACTCAGAATACAGAAGGAGACATGTTGGTTTTGGACATGACCAATGTGGACATTTGTTTTACTCTACTATATATGTTTGTGTAACACTGACTATGTTGGCCCCCGTTGCCTGAAGGCCAGATAGATTACATTTCACTACTCCCTCTGGGTTCTCCTGTATTCTTAAAGGGATTTTTAGGGTAGCTAGGTTCTCTGCAAATGACTCCAGCTCCCACTGACAGTGTTCCCCCAATTATAGGGGTGCTTCTCTACACCCTAGTTCCATTTAGCCACAGTCACATTAGCTTTTACAAAGGAATGTTTACTTTAAAAGATATAATCACACTCATACAAACTTACTCCTCTAGCACATAAAAGGATTCATCACACCCCCTGCCCTCCACCCCTGTACCACCTCAGTCTCAGAGGTGGAGGGGACTAGCTCAGTTCTTGTAGAGAAGAGTCTCAGGTCCAAGTCTAAAACCCATTTTTGGATGAGTCCTAGGTGCCCTGGCTGCTCCCAGCTTCCTTGCCCGACTATTGGGCAGCCTGACTACAACATCCTGCCTAGAATCCTGCTATCAAGGTCACTATGGCTCAAATTCCCAGGGCCAGTGGAAGATCCCCTCCAGCAGCTGAAACAGAGGACAAACAAAACAGAGGAGAGATTCCAGACCCATTTCTCTGAGCCAAGATAAGAGAGACAGAAACAGGCAGATAGGCAGACAGAGACAGAGAGAGAAGAGAGAAACAGAGAGACGGAGAGACGGAGAGAGGTAGAGAGGGAGGAGAGAGGAGAGAGAGGGAGAGAGAGAGAGAGAGAGAGAGAGAGAGAGAGAGAGAGAGAGAGAGAGAGAGCACCCTTCTCCCCGATTCGGTTCACCATCATAGTCTTTACGGTGATGTTTGTGTGTATAGAGAGATGGCAGTAGTTGTGACTGGTAAAGAATAACCCTTTGGGTTAAGGGCCTCCTCTATTTATGTTTTGTCAGTTGTCCCTGAACAGACTGTGAACAAGCAAGACTTTAAATGTCACTGCATGGCCTAGTTGGAGGGGGGGCGTGGAAAGCATTGAGTTTGGGGTCAGAGGCCTCTGTTCTAAACTTAAATTAGCCATTTCCTTCCTGTATGACCTTGAACTAGTTACTTCACATATCTGGGACTCAGTTTCCTCATCTGTGAAAATGAGGGTGTGTGGGGGCAGCTAGGTGGTGCAGTGGATAAAGCACTGGCCCTGTATTCAGGAGGACCTGAATTCAAATGCGGCCTCAGACACTTGACACTTACTAGCTGTGTGACCCTGGGCAAGTCACTTAACCCTCATTGCCCTGCAAAAAGAAAAAAGAAAAAAAAAGAAAATGAGGGTGTGAGATTAGATGGTCTCTTATAGCTCTAAATTCTATGATCCTCTGATACATTAATATCAATGCTATCAGAAATACCTACCTCATCAAAGTCTCATCTTAGAATGACTACCACAAACAAGGGAAAGAAGCCCTAAGTGTAGAAGACAGAAGGGATTTATGACAAATCATTGTAAAAAGTCCAAATATTTTATGGGATTTATACGCATGTTGCAAACACATTCTATGGGGTCTAAAGGTCTGGTTTTCGACATAAGTTTCTATTTCCTAAGAATCAGCTAATTAGTTAACTCCTAACTTTTCCTTAAAATATAGGGAAGCCCTGTTCTCCTTGCCCTGAGCTCATCTTCATGTTGTTTGTGCATGTACCCTGGATAAAGCCAGCTAGGGAGGATTTCATATTGAAACAGATAAAACTCCAATCTCAGGATCAAAGACCCATCTATACTCCTCTACCTAATAGGGATTAACCTTAATGTGGAAAAATATAAACAGAAATGTTGGCTTCAGTACTTTTCTACCAACTTCCTGAACGAAACCACTCTCCATGGGGGAACCCTTGGAGTAATTCAACATTTGGGGCTAGTGCTACTGTTGACCTATGTATAATTCCTATTGGTTTTGCTGAGGGCCCTCTTACCCTCAGTAATCTTAATTAAGCCTGGGGACAGGGCTGATGCACAGCTCCTGGTCAAGGGGGTTACAGTGAACAGCACTCACCAATAACAGGGCTGCTGGTTGACACCTGTTTCTATTTATTTCTACAATAAACCTCAAATTAATCCCTAACTACAAGTTTCTTACATAGTCTCTTTGTGTATTTCCTAATTAAAACTCAAGTACTACTTGGCTTCCCCACCCAACCTCAACTCCTCTTGGCTAACCAGCAAAGGATGACCTTTCCCAAGGTTATCTCTGTGCCTATGCTAGTGGACATAGAAATGACAGATGACCTCACAGAGAAGAATTATTGCTTCCTTTACTTTGTGGTTCTAGACAATCTTCTGCAGGTAGAGCTTTAAAAAATCAATGGCACTTATCTAGATGAAATCCTTCTAATGGTTCAACTGTTGTCAAATCTTCCCAGGAGGAATACTTTTAATATTGATCAATGTAGTCATGCCACACCAACCTGTCTCTACATCCTTATATGGAATCAAAACTGCAATAATACTGATTGTTTTTTAAACAGCTTTGAACTATTTCCATAATTATTAGCAAAAAAATAATTTATTATAAAAAATAAGCAAAATATAGGTTGACAAAGTAACCTACAGAATATACGATTATCTCTTCCACTTCAAGACTTTCCCCATCACAGGTTTTGATATGTTAAAGATTAGCATAAGAAATTAAATGGGAATGTGGGGGGGTGGAGTTTTGCAGAAGCTGTAGGTAGCATATGAAGGCCAGCTAATGACATAGAACCTGTGACCAAATACTTAACACAAATTTTACAATAAGGTACTGTAAACACCCCATAGAAGAAAAAGAAAAAATCAGGCTTCTTGTCTGGCACAAGGGAGGAGGGGCAAAAAGTTTTACAGAGATTTTCCAGATTGAGGGGAGGGGGTCATTGCACCCCTAATCCCCACCATGTGGAACTAGTTCTTTGTCCTATAAATCCTCAGCCAGGGAAATAGTTGAGGAAATGTCTTGAGATGGTACAGCATTAGCAAATCAGCAGAACAGAGTACTACTATAAAAAATAGAGTGACTTGTTTAATTTAAACATTTAAAAAACAAACAAAAAACTTGTAACACTTAAGGACCAATTTCCTGCAATGATCTGTTTCGGAGAGTCTTAGTCATCAAAACCACACTTTCAGTCTGTTCCTTGCCATGAAGATGATACAACATGATGGTGACAAATCAAATGAGGTCCCTATCTACAAATTTCTTAACCTCAGCCTAGGTAAAGGTAGACCTGTTGTCAGAAATCCATTGATAGGCATTTATTAATTGCCTACTATGTGCAAAGCACTATGTGCTAGGTACTGGAATGAGAAATGTGTCTAATGAACTATGCTGATGAAATGACATACTTTGAACCATTTCAAGTACTCTCCCACGATCAATAGTCTCTTTCATTGGAATGGTCCTACAAGATCAATTTAGATTATTAACCAAATTCATTTCCCACAAAAAAGAACAATTGCTTTATAAATTACTTTATGTAGCCTAATATAAGATACCATTTGGACATGGGAGTTGGACTAGATGACCTCTGAAATGTCCCTTGCAATTCCAAGACTCTAATTCTTTTCAGACTTAGCAAGACCTAAATTAATTTAAGCTTCCCAAACACAGCTATCAGACAATGCTTTCATGCAAAGAATTTTCACATGTGCTACGTTTAGTGTTGACTATGATAAAGTGATGATCATCTTCTGGAATAACCACTGAATTTCCTCCTACGGGGCATCTTTTATTGACAGATACATCATGATAATGCCTTTGACAAACTTAAATTCTGAAGGCCCTTTTTCTGTTGGCCACCCCCTCCACACCCAGGTCAAGGGATGAGTCAGGTGACCTGAGACCCATGCGTTAATTGTGCATTTGGGTCAGGGAAGTTTTCTCATATCAACATTTTCAGTGGTGATCATAGCACATTATGTGGAATCTCCAATGGCAGTAGGCTCAGGGCATCAACATTTGATATTATTCTTTCAGGCTAGTAAGACAGATATTGAGTCATGACTTCTGAGTGAAAGACTCTATCAGTGTATGCATGGTGACATAACTAATGCTGTCAGCTTATCATTAGATAACAATTCCACTAGAGGTTGGCAAGCTATATAAGCTATAGGAGTATAGTTGTAGAGGCTATTAAGAAATTTCTTTACTTCCAGCATAACAGAAAGAGTTCCTCTGTCAATTTGTGCAAAGTTCCATTCTGTAGATGGTATTGTTCTTAAGTAGTAAGAAATTAGTGCCCTCAGAGCCATCTTTTATAGCTTGCTCTGGCTAAGCACAACTGCAGTGCCATTTAGCAAGGCATCTATTATATGAAATTGTGGGTTTTGTCCACCGTAAATTACTAGCAGAGATTTGGACATCAATAACTGCTTCACATCCTAGAAAGCATCCTCACGCTAACAAAACTGAGCCCAGTGGCATGAAACACACTTTTTGGAGTCAAAGAACCAGTTCAGCAGTGGCTGCCTTTGGGGAAGAAAAATATGGGATAACAAGAGCAGCCCCCAGGAAGGGTTAAAACTCTTGCTTTGGTTTTGGATTAGGTGCATCATGGATTACAGGTACTTTGGTCTTGGTAGGGTGAATATCAACAGTCCTGATGGGGTAGCCTAAGGCAATGTGCAGCTGCTTTGCTTCCTGATACAAGCATGCAGGTAATTGATGAGTGGAAGCAAGACCATAGTTGTTCAGAGAAGAGTTTTCCTCTCTCTCAGAATGGTGTACGGCTGGCAAAACACAATCAACTAAATGGTGGAGGGAATGGGAAAAGCATCCCCTCTTATGAAGGACATACAAAGGGAGTGGCTGTGAACCAGAAGGAGAGCACAAGTATTCCACCTTCATAAGGAAGGGAAGCATCAGTAAGTATAAGACTACAGGAGAAAAAGAAAAGAAAAAAGAAAAGTAAAAGAAAAAGACTATAGGAGAAGCATAACCAGGGCAATGACTTTCTCTCCATCCCAAGCTGATCAACCATGAAAGAGAAACTCAGCTAAAATTCAAGATGGGCAATATTGATTTGGCTTGGTCACTTTTATCTTCTCTTATGGGGGGAAAAACATTTTTTAAAGAAATGTAGTGGGTTTCTAAACAGAAATGATTACAAGACAGAGCAACCCAGGGACGTTTGTTCCCTCTGTGCTGGCAATCCAGTCCTTGCATGAGGCAGCTAAGTGGCCCAGTGGATAGAATGTTGGATTTGAAGTCTAAAAGATCAAATTTCACAACCTGACCTAGACATTTCCTAGCTGTATGTCCCAGGCCAAGTCACTGAATCTCTCTCAGTCTCAGTTTCCTCATCAGTAAAGTGGGAATAATAATAGCATCTGTTATATAGGGTTGCTGTGAGGATCAAATGAGATGACATAAAATGCTTCACAAGTCTCAAAGTACTACATAAATATTAGCTAATATTATTATTTTAATTATTATTCTTTTTAGAATTAATGTTGCTTCTATGGAATATTTCCACTTGGGGTCTACATGCTAGGAGCAAGATCTCCTTTGGTGTTCCAACGACCAGTATTTATTTCATGGAAATGGAATGGAATGGAATCCTAAAAAAAAAAAGTAGAATTTCCGTGAAGCATGTGTAAATTCCAAGGAAAACCAAAACTCCAAACTGGAGGTGCTTAACTTAGTAGCATCATCATTGATTAGCTGTTGGTAAGTTTAGGTGATCAGTCAGGTTTTGCAAAGAACACCAGGGGAGTGGGTGACTGGAATCACTGGATAGGGATGGCATCCATATGCCTTCTTAACTGCTCTCTTGGTCTCCTGCCATTAAACCTTACCATTAAGCTGCACCACTGGGATAGCATTACTAGGCACACATAACTGAGTCAAGACCACCTTGTAGGATTAGATAGTCTAGCTCTTTTTCAGTTCATTTAGGTTTTTTCCCCCAACAGAACACAAGGAGCATCAATTTCTTTTTCTTTTTTTAAAATGTCATAAACATTTTTTTATAGTTTGGGGTTTCAATTTTTATCCCTCCTTCCCTCCCTTCCCTTCCCCCTCCCTGAGGCAGCAAGCAATCAGATATGGGTTATACATGTAGGATTATGTAAAACATTACCATATTTGTCATTTTATACAAGAAAACTTGAATAAAAGAAAAAATGAAAGAAAGTGAAAAATAGCATGCTTCAGCCTGTGTTCCATCAATATCAGTTCTTTCTTTGGAGGTGGATAGTATGTTTCATCAATAGTCCTTTGGGATTGTCTTGGATCATTGTATTGTTGAGAGTAGTCGTCATTCACAGTTCTTCATCAAATAATATTGCCATCTCTGTGCACAATGTTCTCTTGGTTCTGCTCACCTCACTATTTATCATTTCATACATGTCTTTCCAGGCCTTTCTGAAGTCATCCTGCTTGTCATTTCTTATAGCACAATAAGGAACATCAATTTCTAGTGAATCACTTCAAAGACCAGATCCAGGTGCAAAGACACTAGCTCAACTTTTTCAGCTTCTTGTTCCATGAGGAATACCCTGGAAATTAATTCCCCATTGGTTGGACCATATTTTGGTGGGCATAAAGTGGGCATAGATTCCTAATTGTGAGAATGAGATCCTTAGAATAATGGTCTGAAAAGGCCTTAGTCAAACTCCCTCATTCTAGACAAACAGGCCCAGAGAGCTAAAAATGACAAGGTCAGGCAAGTTGTAATTGGCATAACCATGATATGAACCCAGTTCTGAAACCAAATCCAGCCCTCGTTCCCCCCACAATCTGGCCCCTTCCTAGCTTTCTGGCTCGATATCCATTATTTTCCTCTGTGCACACTACACTCAGCTAAGCTGGCATGTTTGCTACTCCCCTTACAGAACATTCAGTTTCCAATCTCCATGCCTTTGCATAGGATGTGTCCCATGCCTGGAATGTTCTTGCACTTCATCTCACTTCTTGCAACCCCGGGTTCCCCTCAAGATTCATC
Source organism: Dromiciops gliroides (assembly GCF_019393635.1). NCBI lineage: Eukaryota > Metazoa > Chordata > Mammalia > Microbiotheria > Microbiotheriidae > Dromiciops > Dromiciops gliroides. Next base: position 342,132,176 of record NC_057863.1, on the reverse strand, counting down.
TCAGGTGCTAGCTCCTTCATAGACACCTTTTCCTGATTCCCCTCATTGTAGGTGTCTCTTCCCACTCCATTGTAATGTATTTTTATATATTCTATATGTATTCATCTGTAAACAAGTTGTAACCTCTAAGTAGTATGGAAACCCCTCGAAGGCAGAACTGGCTCACAGCTATGTATCTGTTATCCCCAGTACCTAGCACAGTTACTAGAATATAGTAGATGTTTGATTAAAGCTTCTTATTGAATATACAGTGTTACCTTCCCTTCTTAAGAAGCTTTCTCTATTGCTTTTTTGCACTGAGTGGAAGTTTCCAGGTGAAGAAGCCACCCTACATAGTCACAACAAAGCTCCCAGTGGTATCGCTGTGTGATCATTATCATAATAGCGTATGCTTGTCAGCCTCACCAACTTTGGCATAGGGACTTTTGAGAAAAAAAATCGGAAAGGTTTCTTTAGTGATGATTAATACACCATGACTAAAATCCACTTCTATTTTGGAAACATGGCCACTGATGAATACTGCTGCATATCCTGGACTATCAATATAACCATTAGGACTATAGATATAATCTTCTGAATACAAAATATTGTGTTTATATGAGTAATCAAGACTACCAAATGCAAGGTGATTTGAACTCTGTGCCAGTTCTGGACTTGAGTCCAGTGGATTTTAAAGGGCACACGCTCTCAAAGTCACCTTTCAGATTCCCACATTGTATCCTTGAATCTGTGAACAGAATATTGGTGGAAGCTTCCATAGCCTGAGGAAGGGTTGGAGTGTCTGAACTGTCAAGCAGATGTGATGAAGCATGCCTTTCTTGTGCTCTGCTGACCTTATTGATGAGTGCTCTTGGCTTGTCTGTTATAGACAGCGATGTTATCAGAAGCTGCTCCTTTAATTTGCATGATACATAATGATGCATAAGAAGCAACTTTGGCAGGGAGGCAGGAAGACCTGGATTTAACTCCTAACAATGATACATACTAACTTTGTAGATAGCTAGGTGGTGCAGTGAATAGAGCACTGGGCTTAAAAATGAAGGTGGGGGGACAGCTAGGTGGCGCAGTGGATAGAGCACCAGCCCTGGATTCAGGAGTACCTGAGTTCAAGTCCGGCCTCAGACACTTAAAACTTACTAGCTGTGTGACCCTGGGCAAGTCACTTAACCCCAATTGCCTCAATAAAAAAAAATGAAGGTAGGGGGCAGCTAGGGAGTGCAGTGGATAAAGCAACAGCCCTGGATTCAGAAGGACCTGAGTTCAAATCCAGCCTCAGACACTTGACACTTACTAGCTGTGTGACCCTGGGCAAGTCACTTAACCCTCATTGCCCTGCAAAAAACAAAAAACAAAACAAAACAAAAATGAAGGTACTGAATGGTTGTTGTTACACAGTTACAGGGGGAAGGTGAAGTTGTGAGCTGAGATGGAGACTGAACTGCATCTTTACCTTAATATGGGGGCAGAGAAGGGACCCTGTAATAACGTCTTTGGGTATATGTATGAAGGGTATATGTACAGATGAGGAAAGTGAGGTAAGCAGGGTGATGTGAATTGCCCAGAATTACACAACTAGGAAGTGTCGGAGGCCAGATTTGAATGAGTTTTCCTGACTGCAGGTGCAGTGCTCTATCCACTGCTCCACCTAGCTGACTATTTAGGTAGAGGGAATAGAGATTTCAGTATCTGCTTTGAAGTGGTGTTGCTACTTTGAAATGTTAAAATTATAATTTGTTCGTTTATATTATGCTTTAGTAAATGAGGCCACTTCTAACTCTGATTCTGTGACACTTTATATGTGAATGAATAATCTTTTGGAGTTGATGCCCTCTAAGGTCCCTTCCAATTTTAAATCTATGATCCTAATAGGATCATGCGAATTGGAAAGGGAATGAAGTCCTGTTAGAATGGGGGCTAGCATCATTTGATAAGCTATGAATTATTGTTGACATCTTTCATACCCTAGAAAGAAATATGGAAAAGGTGACTAGGGGGCGAGGGTGGGGCTGAGGTATGAGCATGCTCAGTTGTTAGTGAGCAAATTACTCAAGTTTGGAACGTAGAACCTGTTCTCATATGCACAACAGAAGTGAGCTGGAGCAGCTCAAGCTTGGAGCACATCCTTGTGGATTACACAGATATACTCCAAATAGGTATTCTGGCCTTGCTTTCTAGGAGGCACATAAAATACCAGTTGGCTCTATCTGAGGGTATATAGTAATTATTGTTAGCATTTATATATCACTTTAGGCTTGCAAAGTACTTTACAGATGTTATGATATTGTAATCTCAAACTGAGAGGTAAATGCTTTCATTATCCCCATTTGACAGATAAGGGAATTGAGACAGACAGAAGTTAAGTGAGTTGCCCAGGGTGATACAGTCAGTAAATGTCTGAAGCTGGATTTGAACTCAGGTCTAGTGCTCTATCTATTGTGCCCCTTAGTTGTCCATGTACACGTTATATGCCCTTGACATAATTTTTGGATTTGGGTTTGTTTGACTTTTTTTCTTGGGACTACACTATTTACTTGAACTAGCATAGAGTGACTTAAAACTTTGTCCAAGATTGCTTGAGTTTCCTTCTTTATTTTCTGCATATATCTCTCCTCCTTCCCTATTCAGTGAGCCATCTTTTTTTATAATAAATTTCTAAAATATTAAAAAACCCACAAAATAAAAATTGGTTAAATTTTTTTTAAATAATTAAAAATCAAATTTCAGGGGAAATTTTTTTTACAGCAAGAGTTTCTGATAAAGGTCTCATTTCTCAAATATATAGAGAACTGAGTTAAATTTATAGTAATATAAGCCATTCTCCAATTGATAGTCAAAGGATATGAACAGGCAGTTTTCAGTGAGGAAAAATCATTCTTCCTCTAGCCATTTTCTTCCATTTTTTTCCTGGTGCCATTTTTCCCCAGTGTTGTTAATTGGACCTGGAGGTGTAAGTAATCCCAGTTTAACCAAAAGAGCAACCACTCCCCAAGTGCCACAAAAAGGTGATCATCCCTCCTCTCTCTCTCTCTCCCCTCTTCTTCTCTTGCTTACCTAGCATTATTGTTAAGCATGACACAATTACAAAAATAATAGTAGACCAATTGAAAAGAAATATGACAGACATGACTCCCAGAGTTATATTCTCATTCTACTTAACACCAAATATAAGACCTTATGTCTTGTGCTATAAGAATGACAAGCAGGCTGATTTCAGAAAAATGTGGAAGGGCTTTAATAAACTGATACAAAGTGAAGTGAGCAGAACCAGGAGAACATTGTACAGAGTAACAACAATGTTGTACAATGAAGAATTGTGAATGACTTGGATAGTCTCAGCAATACAATGATCCAAGACAATCCCAAAGGACTCATGAAAAAAAAAATGCAATCCACCTCCAGAGAAAGAATTGATGTTGTCTGAATACAAACTGAATCATACTATTTTCTTTCTTTCTTTCTTTCTTTCTTCCTTCCTTCCTTTCTTTCTTTCTTTCTTTCTTTCTCTCTTTCTTTCTTCCTTCCTTTCCTTCTTTCTTTTTTCTTCCTTCTTTCCTTGCTTGCTTCCTTCTTTCCCTCCATACTCTTTTCCTTCCTTCCTCTTTCTTTCTTTCTCTTTTTCTTTCTTTCTGAGTTTTCTTGCACAAAATGACTAATATGGAAATGTTTTACATGATTGTGCATGCATAACCTATATCAGATCATTTATTATCTCAGGAAGGGGGTAGAGAAGGGAAGGAGGAATAGAATTTGGAACTCAGAACTTAAAAAAAAAGAATGTTAATTGCTTTTACATGTAATTGAAGATGGGGATAGAATATTTTTTTAAACTTATGCCTGACTTGTGTAGAAGGCAAAAAAGGGGTTAACAGGAAAACCTAAGGTCCAAGCTCTAATTCAGAGATTAGCTCCAAGAGGGAGTCAGACCCCAGTTAATGGATAACTTACAAGTCAGGATGCTGGGTTCTCGTACCCACATAAATCAGTACCCATAACGGGAACAGAGGGAGCTGGGCCATGGAGACCTGAAGATTATAATAATAAAGGAATTGACAGACTATAGAAACTTAGACCAGAAATAAAAGAAAAATTAATGTGTTTTGAAACTAGCCATGGGAAGCAGAAAGAGACATGCGCAGAAAAGACCAAATTTGTCCCCAGATTTACCTTATGATGTATAAACCCCCAAAATACACCTCCACTAAAAAAGGTACCCGCCTAGGTTGGCTTAGGACCTCAGGAATTCCAAATTAGGATAAGCCCTCCCCTGTACCTCCCAAAGGTAGAGATTATTATAATGAGACTGATAAATCAATTTATCTATACTATAAATATAACTGTCTTTTCTTTCACTATTCGAGAGATACCTTTCCACTATTCTGGTTCTCTCCCTGTGGTCACCCACAGTATTGCAATGAAACTTAGGAAACTGAGTCACTGAGTCTTGTCATTCTTTTGGGACGACTCACGATCAATTTGACCCCAAATTCCACCCACATCAACTCTAGATTCTGCAACCCAATGGTGGCTCAGAGAACTTGAGGATGGTTCAGGGTAGGTTCAGAATGATGGAAAAAATTAGGAAATTCAACCTGTGGAGAAAGGAACTGAGATGATTCCTCCTGGAGAAGGAAAGGCTGAAGGATGTTGAGAGAGACAGAGTAACTCAGAGTAAAATGAAGCTTGGTGTTTTGAAGCTTAAAAGCCAAAGCCTCAGAGTTCACTTCCTGGCTCTGTAATTTCCTAGCTGTGTGACCTAGGTCAAGTCCTTTGTCTTCTTTAAATCTCAGTTTCCTCACCCACTAAGTGAAGGGGGTTGACTGGATGATTATCTCCAACCTACCTTTCAGTTCCAAATTCCATGAGTCTAAAATGAAATATAATGATCACTATTATTATTTATCCAACATCCATTATTAAGGGCCTTCAATTTGCAGAGTACTAACTAGCTGTGCCGTTAGAGAAATGCAAAGATAAATAAGATACAATCTCTGACTGGGAAGTGTTTAAGTTCACTAGGGAGGAAAGGGAATAAGCATTTATTAAGTGCCTACTATGTGCCAGTCACTGAGCTAAGTGCTTTATAAATATCTCATTGGAACCCTGGGAGGCAGATTCATTAGAAGAGAACTTGCTATCTATGATAGACATACCCAGCCAAAACTTCTTAACTGTGTTATGTGAAAAAACATTGTAGAGGATAGAATTTTCAAAACAAACGTGTTAATAATAGGAGACATGTTTTTTTATGATCAAAATTTGGGCTACTAAATTTTAAAATGTAATAACCTGAAACAATTATCCAGAAAAAAGGGAAGTGTGTTAGGTGGGGCAGACGTGATAACAGACCTGAGTTAAGGAGACTTGATATCCTAAGTTATCAAAAGCCCCCTGAGGTTTGCAGCTAACAGTGGGCAACTAATAAAGAAGAGCCAGGGATTCCATGTGGATGGCAGAGTATTAGGGAATAGAGCAGGGTGTCTAAAGATTGGTGAGGGCATAGGAAATTGAACAAATCTCTCTGGGGTTGAGGGAGGCTTTTGCAGTGGAGAAACAGGAGTGACTTCCTAGATGTGGCTGTGTGCAGATCTTGTGACAGGGTCTTGGAAGAGATACCAGATTCAGATATACCATTTTCTCTGCCTTTCTGTTACAGCCAACTAGAAGAAAATGTCACATTAACTAGTAACCATAATACAAGGATATAAAAATCATCCATAATGCCCGGGTATCTGAGGTCCATTCCTCTGATATAAAAGCAAATAAAGTTTATGTGAAATCTGAAATAGGGGAGGGAAGATGCACTTAATTATTTACTGAGAACAGGAAAGTCTGCTAAGCCTTACCTTTTTGAGATAGGCTTTAAAAGAGGGATAGGATTTTAATATAAAAAAAACAAAAAAGGAAATATTTAAGGCTTTTAAGGAATGGAAAGTACAAAAGCTTGCCTTGTGTTCACTGGGGACAGTGTGTTATCCAGTTGAACTGTAGCATTAAAGATGCAGAGGGAAGTAACATGAAAGAAGGCTGGAAGGTTATGATTAAGTATTGGAATGGATGACAGAGGAAAGTTGTGGAGTTTCTTCCTTTGGTTGGGCCTTACAAAAAGAATCGAGCCTCATTTTGGAATAATCTATACATGGCTCTACTCCTAGAATCTGCTTCAAGTAACTTCCAGTTGACGTATCCAAGTATTCTGCTATTTACTGGACATTCATTATAGAGCTCCCTAAATGAAGTTCATAACCAATTAAAAGAATTCAGCCTGATCATCCACAAAGGAAAAAAGAAAAACATGAGAATAAAGAATAGAAAACCAATAGATTTCATCCATTAGATTAGATATATAAAAATGACACCTCCACTCACTCTGGCTTGCTGGTGTCAGCCATGTACATGTAAATGACACATGACTCCCAATTGGCTCAGAGTCAGCTATGATATTGCATTAAAGAAGGAAAAGAGACATTGTGAGAAACCCCATTTAAAAATTTCTGGGACTCAGTGTTGAAGAAGTATCAAAGGTCTTTATTTACATTCTCCCCAGAATGGGCCAGCTTCCTAATGGAAATGGCTAAGAAACATCAGCCCCTGAGCCCTTTTATCCTTGAACATGGCTGGCCCCTCCCTTCTTCCCCAGTTACAATCTTCGTGCCAAGATACTGGTGCCAAAAACTAGCCAAGTGTAGCCAGTGGGGGAAGGTGACACAGAGATGGCCCTCTAAACTCCTCCCCCACGTGACCAGCCTTGAGTCTCCCTCATCATGTAATCTGGTTCTCTGGGGAGGGGGAGGGGAGGCAGTCCTTTCTTAGACTGGGAGGACCACCCCCCCCAGTTTGTATACATTAGCATTTTCAACTTTGGGGGGGCACATTTTCCCACAGAAGTCTGCAGAGATGGAGGAATTTGAGAGACATGGTTACAAGAAGCCAGCACAAACTTCTGACCACACAGCTGTTAGAACCACAGACATATAGGAGAAACTGGCCTGCCCAATATGTCCCTTGACTTGCAGCATTTGCAATCCTAGAAACTGCTAAGCATAAACTCCCCTTGGTTCACTCTCCTTAGATTAGTAAGATTTTATCTTGCTCCCATGTGAAGAGGTCCCTTACTCTTATATATTAATTGGTCTTTTCTAACCTCTATAACTTCCCTGATTTCATTTACCACTTATTTTGTGGCACAGTGGTTAGAGCATCAGGCCTGGAGTCAGCAAGACTCATTTTCCTGAGTTCAAATTCAGCTTCAGACACTTAGTAGCTGTGTGACCCTGAGTTACCTGTTTGCCTCAGTTCCTCACCTGCAAAATGAGCTAGAGAAGGGAATGGCAAATCACTCCAATGTCTTTGCCAAGAAAACCCCAAATGAGGTCAGGAAGCATCTGACATGACTGAACAACAACAAATTGATAAAGAAGGTTACTAGCTATTATGTTTTGGTGAGAGGGAGCTAATCTGGTGATCATAAATTATTACCCTCCTTTTAAAAGGATCAAGATAGGCAGTGTTGATTCTGCCCCCCACTCCTTCCAATTGTTGTATCATTAGACTACATATTTGAGGTCTGGTGGATAGATATAATTCCAGTCCAATTCTCATCCAAGTTCCTTTATAGAGAGGTGAGGGAAGTAACAAATCCAGTCCCAGTCTTCCTCCTGCTCCCCACAAAAATGTAAATCACAGTCTCTCTTGAAGAAAGGAAACCAGATATTAAATCATACATCTATCCTTGCCACATATGAGCCTAGCCATCTTAGATAGATAGATAGACAGGTAGAAAGAAAGAATTAAAGAAAGAAACAAAGATTATGGCTGGCTGGCTGGATAGATAGATACATAGATAGATAGGTAAGTAGGTAGGTAGGTAGGTAGGTAGGTAGACACTGCAAATGGACAAGTTGAACACAGGATCCAATAGGAGGAGAGTGGAGTGGATTGCCTTTGAAAAACTGCAAAGTATCTTCAATGATGCCAAACTTCTCTCTGAAACAAAAGGCTCATTTTTTTTTAACATCCATATGTTACCAGTTGTTTTGTATGGCTACCAGACATGGGACACTACAGTCTGAGAAGAACTGAAAGTGAATGTGACCCAGAGGTCAGTGGAGAAGCACATGGTGGGTGTGAGCAGGCTGCATCACATTATAAGGAGAATTGGAAGGAAAAAATGTCTGCAAAGAAATATATAAGTGGAAAAAATGAGCTGTTCACATAGGGAGAGCAAGAATTAACTGATGACTAGTTTGCTGGCCTCATTGATAGCTTCGCAACATCAAAGAAGACTCCCAGTATGTTGGATGGACTCTATAGGAGGATGTGGATGAGAATTGTGCAGAATGGGCACCCATGGACATTTGGTGATCTGTGTTGTGGGAGTGAATGACCACCTTGATGAGGTCACAGATCCTCTGAGTGTTCACCAGGGGCTGGATATTCTGTTCTGTTAATGTTTTCCTCTTTATGGGAGACAGAAAAAAATTTCCAGTGAAGTCTCTATAGAGCAACAGAGATGTACACTGGAAAAAAATAAATAGAACTCAAATCTCATAAGACTCTTCAATGTGTAAGCTCCTAACAACTTAGGGAAACTCATGATAAGAATAAAAAGTTATAAAACTATAGTTGGAAAGATGAAAGTGTGAACATTTTATACCCAGGAGAAAATGAATGTCAGAACATCCTCAAGGGATTGCCATATTTTTCAAATAGTATTCAAACTAGCCCCAAGAGATCAAAGCTCAAATTATCAGCATAGCCAACTTTTGTCAGGCATCCATAGCTGTAGAGAAGAGTCCTAGAGAATATGAGACATTAAACTGACATTCCCAGAGGCCAAATTCCAGAAAGTCTCATGAACCACTAAAAGTTGGATGAATCCTGTTACAAAGCTGTGATTTTGAGAGGGGAAAACTAGAACCAGCTGAACCAGATGAGTTAAAATGAATGAACTAGATTAGAATTCAAGACTGAGATTCTAGTTCCACATCTACTAACTCTCTGTGAATCAATTCATTTCCTTGAGCCTCAGTTTCTCTATCTTGAAAATATGTGGATATAGAATGATCCCCCTTTTCACTTTTGCCTCAGCAAAATTCCTAGCTTCCTTCAAAGTACAGCTCAGGTACTATTTCTTACAAGAGACCTTTTCTGACCCCCTTCCCACCCCCCCATCAGATTTTGAGCTCTCTTTCTCTCTTGAAATAACTATATATTGCTGTGTGTGTGTGGCAATTGGGGTTAAGTGACTTGCCCAGGGTCACACAGCTATTAAGTGTCAAATGTCTGAGGACGGATTTGAACTCAGGTACTCCTGACTCCAGGGCCGGTGCTCTATCCACTGCGCCATCTAGCTGCCCCTACATATTGCTTTTTAAAAATACTTTGTATTTATGTGTCCGTGTTAGACCACTATATGGCTTTGGCAGTCATTGGAAAGTGTCAAACTCACTTTTGGAATTTGTGCACACCTCACTGGGGTGGAAATGCTAAGGAAGGGCTCTATTCTCTATGGTTACCAGAGTCCAGACCACCCCTCAGTTCCATTTCCTATTATTGAGGCAGGACTACTTGTTGTCTAGGAATATGTGGATTTTTAAGTATTTGTGGATTATTGCCTCCTGGCTTCCCTGACTTCCTTTAAATCCCAACTGAAATTCCATCTTCTACAGGAAGGCTTTTCCCCCCATTCTTAATTGCCCCTATTAATGATTTCCTTTTTATCCTGCATATAGCTTCTTTGTACATATTTGTTTGCTTTTTGTCTCCCTAATTAGACTGTGAGTTCCTTGAGGGCAGGACTGTCTGATGCTTCTTTTTTTGTTCTCAGCATTTGGCACAGAGCCCAGCACATAGTAGGCACTTAATAAATGCTTATTAACTGACTGCCAATTAGAACTTAGCTTTGGGACTCCATTTACTGATTGACCCCATCTCCTTTTGAAAAAGCTATATTTCAATGAATTCTAATCAAATCCTTTTGACATAATGGTGTTGTTTCCCCATAAAAGCATATATATGTGCTGAAATACCTCACTTTTACTCTTTTTACTCCTCATATAAAATTCATAAGTAAATAAATAGTAGTTAATAATGCATAATAATAAACCTTAAATGTATACAGTGGTCACAAGTCCACCATGCTTCTAGACCCTGGAAGTCCCCCTAGCCATAGGATCAATCTGAACTTAAGAGTTCTAAGCAATTGAGTCAGTCAGCCAATAAGTATTTATTAAGCATCTATTATGTGGCAGGCACTGTGCTAAGTATTGTAGATGCAAAAAGAGGCAAAAGAGAGGCAGCTAGGTGGTGCAGTGGATAGAGCACCAGCCCTGGATTCAGGAGTACCTGAGTTCAAATCCGGCCTCAGCCACTTAACACTTACTAGCTGTGTGACCCTGGGCAAGTCACTTAACCCCAATTGCCTCACTAAAAAAAATTTAAAAAATTTTTTAAAGTACCTGCCTTCAAAGAGCTCACAAAAGGAGGAGGAGGAAGAAGAAGAAGAGGAGGAGGAGGAGAAAACAAATATGTACAAATTATAGACTGAAAAAAGAAATAATTAAATGAAAGAAAGGCACTAAAATTAAGAGGAACTAGAAAAAGCCTTCTAAGAATATGGGATTTCAGGGGCAGCTAGGTGGTGAAGTAGATAAAGTACCAGCCCTGGATTCAGGAGGACCTGAGTTCAAATCTGGCTTCAGACACTTGACACTTACTAGCTGTGTGACCCTGGGCAAGTCACTTAACCCACATTGCCCTACCAAAAAAAAAAAAAAAGAATATGGGATTTCAGTTAGGACTTAAAGGAAGCCAGGGAAGTCAGGAGGTAGATATGAGGAAGAAGAACATCCAGGCATGAGAAAAAGTCAGAGAAAATGAATGGAGTGAGATGAAGTGCCTTGTTCCAGAACAGCAAGGAGGCCAGTGTCCCTGGATGCAGGGAGAAGGGGGTAAGAAGACTGGAAAGGGAGGAGGAAGTTAAGTCATGAAGGGCTTTGAATGGTAAACAGGATTTTGTATTTGTTTCTGGGAGCCACTGCAGCTTATTGAGTAAGGGGTGACATTGTTGCCCCTATGCTTTAGGAAAATCACAATTCACAAATGGAGTCCTACCTTGAGGAGACAAAGGAGTGTTTACAAGAAAGCTCCCACTGAATGTTCATTAGATGTAGATACAGAATCAAGGTCTCAGTTTAGCCCAGTGGGTGGAACTGAATATCCAGTGTAAAGTACAACTCAGGAGTGTTAGTGCTTCCCAGTTCTAGCTGTCTAATCACTGACAGAGGCATCTGACTTTGACCAACAGCTGTTAACCCTTCACTGAGAAGGATAAGTAGAAGTAGGCACCAGTTCCAGTAAGAAGTCATACCCCCATCATATATGCCCCATCATCCCTTTCATTGTGACTACCACCTTCTGCTGTCACTGTGTCGATTTCTCTTTCTACCACCCAGCCTAAGACCCGCAGTGTTCCTCAAAACTGCTCATGCTCAATCATCCTCGGGAAAATGGAATTTCATTGAAAGCAGGGACTTTTTTCTTTCATTTTTGTCTTTGCATCTCCAGCATCTCGTGCAGCATCTCCTTATAAGAGTGCATAAATAAATTTTTGTTTATTTATTTGAATTGAATTGATCTAACAAATGTCTAAGGTCTTTCCTAGATCTACGGTGCTGATTTCTGTAAAAATCATGAGTACCTAGAATGGATTATTGTGGGGGCACTGACTTCACAGTGGTCATAACTGTCAACTATAAAACATGCTAAAAGCAGATTAGCAGTGAATCTAAAGACTAGAAGGAACCTCCAGAGGTCATCTAGTCCATCTCTTTGCCTCCAGGCAGAATTTCACTGAGCACATACTCTGACAGATGGATGAGCATCACCTTTTCAAACACTGAATAATAGGGAGATGAGCCACTTATTTAACTGTTAAACTAAAGGCTGCTGGGTAACAACATCCAGAATGGTAATTTGCTTGCATTTAAGTGATATACGCTTTTTTTTTTCCAAATCAACTAAAAATATATGTGTAAAAGTGAACTCCTTTGCCCAAGCCCCAATTCCCCCGAGTACAATCTAAAAGAGCTGCAGCCTGCCTAAAACTGTTGATGGTTTTTGCCTCTAGGAAGCAATCAGTGCTTCTTCAACAGATCAATCTGAAAAGTAGTGTTCTGGGCATTTCACCTCTAGGGGAAACCTACCTGCTGTGCAAAGATTGCTCAGATTGCTTTTGTTTGCATCGGGAAGAATGGTTCACTGCCTCAAATGACACAAAGAATAAGAAATCACTTTATCCTGGTTGGGCTGAGGCTACAAGCAGGGCAGTCTAGATGGACGAACACACCCACTGTCCCTCTTCCCCAGCTCATTCTCACCCCCATTCTGTAAACTTCCAACCAATAATACGGAGGCATGCTTCAGGTGAACCGATGGACAGTTGAATCTTTGCATCCTTGGCTGGGATTAATGGAGATGGCAAATTCACAAAGATAAAGAGAACAAGAATAACATAGTAACTAAAATTTATATGGGGTTTTATAGTTTGCAAAGTTCTTTATCTACGTTTCCATCTCACTGGAGCCTCACAGAAATCCTGTGAAGTAAGAACTTCAATCCCCATTTTGCTGATGGGGAAACTGAGGTTCAGAGAGGTTAAAGTATCTGTCCATTGTCAAACAGCTATTAAGAGTTGGAGGTAGGGGGGGCAGCTAGGTGGCACAATGGATAGAGCACCAGCCCTGGATTCAGGAGTACCTGAGTTCAAATCTGGGCTCAGATACTTGACACTTACTAGCTGTGTGACCCTGGGCAAGTCACTTAACCCCCATTGCCCCCCCCCCCAAAAAAAAGAGTTGGAGGTAGGATTTTAAACCAAGTTTTCCTGATTTCAGGCCCAGTGCTCAATTTATTATATTACCCCAGGCTACTTATCTGAAGCATAGAGATATTACAACAGGAAACCCTTTCTTTTATGGTACTTAGATCCAGAAAGGCAGAAAAATTTGGGAAAACATGAACTGAGAGGAGGCAGAACCAGGAGAACAGTATGCTCAGAGACTACAACAATGAACACAGAAGGGACAATAAAACAAAACTAGGCACTGTGTAAATATGACAGCCAAGCTTGGCAGTGGGAATGAGAAAGTCTGTGTTTGTGTGTAGATAAGACTATAGAGAGAGATCTATCTAGAAATGTGGATCTATGTATCAATACATACATAAAGGTATGTACATATATATGTGTGTGCATGTATTACACATGTGAGTGCAATACATATGTGGTATGGGACATTGCATTGTTGTCAAACAAGGTTGTTGTTACTGAATTGTTTGATTGATTTGTTTGTTTCTTCCAAAATTTTTTGTTACCAAGAGAGGCTTGCTGGGTAGGGGAAGAGGAAGGATATGTTTTGAGAAATGAATGTAATACAAAAACAAAAGTCATCAATAAAACTTTTTCAAATGAAAAAAGGAGTACATAATGGGGAAATAATTAGATTGAAGACTATTTGAAGGCAAGGACTATATCATAGTTCTTTATATTTTGCCCTACCTCCCTGCTCCTTCCCCCAACCCCCAGCATCTATGTGTATTGCACATAATAGGTACTCAATAAATGTTTATTGAATGAATGAAAATATACCATGTTCCAAGTTATAATCTGCACAAATATATGTGTTGCATTCACACATATTAGTGTAGTACACATATACATCTGTGAAGATGTAGATAGATAGATATTTAGATATATGCATAGTTGGTGTATGGGGTGTGGAGGAGGACTAGTACCTCTTGATAAATAGGAAACAATAGAGGGAAGGCACTGGAATGAAGAAGGGCTGGGGATGCTTCCTGTAGAAGGTAAAATTTTGGAAGGGGTATAAAGGAAGTAAGGGAGGTCAGTATTTGGAGCCAAGGAGGACAAGTGTTTCAGACAAGAGGGACAACCATGAGAGCGAATGCCAGAAGCTAAGAGATGGAGTGTTTTGTTCATGGAACAGCCAGGAGGCCAGTGGGTTGTAGTAAAGTGTCAGAAGACTGGAAAGGTAGGAATGAGTTAAGTTATCAATGACTTTGAATACAAAACAGAGCATTTTGTATTTGATCCTAGAGACAATAGGAAGTCACCAGAATATATTAAGTGGGTAGTGGGAGTGGGGTGGGGGTGGGGGGTTTAACATGATTAGACTCGCTTTTTTTTTTATTCTTGTTTTGTTTCATTTTTTGGTTGTTTTTGGGGTTTTTTTTAGTGGGGCAATAAGTGACTTGCCCAGGGTCACACAGCTAGTAAGTGTCAAGTGTCTGAGACTAGATTTGAACTCAGGTCCTCCTTAATCCAGGGCCAGTGCTTTATCCACTGTGCCACCTAGCTGCCCCAGATCACACTCTGCTTTAGGAAAATTACTTTAGCAGCTGAATGAAGTATGAATTGGATTTGGGAGAGACTTGAGGTAGGCAGACCTCCCACCTACCCCCACACTCTATCAGGCTATTGCAGTGGTCCAAGTGTGAAGTGATGAGGGCCAACACAAGAATGGTGACAATATCAAAGGAAAGAAGGAAGTGTATTCAAGAAATGTTGCAATGGTGAAGTTGACAAACCTTGGCAACAGATTGGATATAGGAGGTGAGATAGTGAGGAGTCCTGCATGACTTCTAGGTTGTGACCTTGAGGGACTGGGAAGCTGGTATTGCCCTCTATAGTAATAGGAAATGTAGGAGGGGGGATAGGTTTTAGGGGAAAAACAAATGAGTTCATTCTGGGCATTGTGAGTTTAAGATGCTTACCGGATAGATGCCTGAAAGGGAGCTGGAAATTTGAGATTGGAAGTCAGGAGAAAGATTGAGGCAGGATAAGTAGATGTGAGAATCATCAGCATAGAGACAATCATTCAGTCCATCACAGCTGATGAGATCACTAAGTATAGAGGGAGAAGAGGGCCAAAACAAAACCCTAAGGAACACCTAAGGTTAGAGGTCACAATGTGGAGGAGGATCAAGCAAAGAAGACAGAGGAGTAGTAAATTAAGTAGGAGGAAAACCAAAAAAGAGCGATGTCCTGGGAACCTAGAGAGAAGAGAGGGTGGGGATGAGAGAGTGATCAGAAGAGTTAAAGGCTGGGGCAGCTAGGTGGCACAGTGGATAGAGCACCAGCCCTGGAGTCAGGCCCTGAACCAGTGAAGTGCAGAGTTCAAAGCAGGTGGTTTGTTTTATCGAGTTACAGTCTTTGTATGGGTTTAAAATCTCAAGCTCTTTCTTATAATCCTTGGCTCAAAGGGCCAATTGCATGGGACTCTTTTTATTGGTGGAAGTTGATTACTCAATGCCCCTTTCTGGGTAAGGAGCAGACAGAGTTGGTGAGAGGGGAGAGAAGAGCAAGCCAGGCCCTTGGGGCTTCCAGCATCAAGAGAGAAGATATTCCATTTCAGCCTCTCTTCAGGGCTCTGTCCCTGACTTGCTTTACTAGAAATTTCAGGAAAATTTCTCCTTGGATGAGATCTGGAACTATCACTTTTGAGTTATCTCACACCCAATGGGAGATCTCCTTCACTCTATATCTCCTGGCACAAATTTTAAAAAAAAGATATGTCAAGCATGGCTCCAGGGTTGACTTTCATGTCTGATATCCAAGAACTAGTCATCTCTTACGGTTCATAGAGGCCCATCATCAGGGCGGCTGCAGCCTGAGACTTCTCTTGATTACAACAACTCTCAAAAACTGTCTCCAAGTTCATGGAAATGTTACAGTAGAGGGATGACACACTGCTGAAATTACAGATGCTTAAAGAATTAAACAATATATTCACAGTAGACATCATTCAATGGTACAACTTATGGGCTGAAGGCAAGCTAGTGAAATAACTTATCCAAGACTTAAGTTCCCTTTCATGCTATCTACATGTGAATGTGCCTAGTATCAATCCTTTTACCCCTCTGAGAGGTTTCAACTTCTTCCTGAATGAATGAATGAAGAAATGAATGAATAATGAAAAATGTGGGGCGGGGGAAGAATCATCAGCCTCTGTGAAAAACAGAAGTTGGGTTTGGTATCCTCTAAGGTTCTCTCCAGCTATTAAAGTCTATGACTATGATATAAAGAGTTCACATATCTTTAATTCAAACAGACCTGAATTGTTGAAGTTTTGGCTCAAGTCAAAAGAGAAAACGTTCAGGATAAGAGTTATAAGATGCTGTAATCATTCACAGTCAGCTAGAAATGATTTAGACACAGGCCCTTCTGGAGGGAGAGGGATCAAATCAATGATTTCTGAAGGTCTTTTGCATCCCTATTCTACAAAGAGAATAATCCCTATTCAACATTGGCACCACCCTAGAGGAGCCCCCTCATCAGCTCTCACCTGGCCTATTATTGTATTACCTCCTGTCACTTCAAATGTGCAGATGTCACCATGGTGCTCATTTGTTCAAAGATCTTCATAACTCTGTATTGTCTGGTAGATTGAATAAAAATTCCTTGGTCTGGCATTTAAAGCCCTCTACAGTCTGGTTCCAACTTACTTTTCCAGATTTATTTCACTCCATTGCCTTACCTTTTAGCCAGATTTTATTATTACCAGATGTTTTTTGAACATAGGATTATAAAGGACAGTGGTTCTATTAATAATGGAAAGAAGGGGTCTGTGATCCCCAGTGCTGCTCCTCTCGATGTAGTTACAGAATATAGTCCTAAATGATCAGGTTTAATGTGTATACAAGATGTCTATCCCTTTAGGAGATGTAAATTCTTCTCTAAAATTGATCCAGGTCCCAACCATTTAAAGTCCTCAGAGGTGTGATAATCTGCTTTCTTAGCTAATCATGTTTCTTTCACAGCCCAATCAAAGAAGGGTTCATACCTCATAAAGGGAACAGAGTATAGATGCATCTTGTTTACAAATGAAAACTTCATGTAAGTACATTCTGTGACCTGTCAACTAGGGGATGGGGAGAGGGAATAACAACCTCTTCACTCCTTCCATGACATATTATTGACTTGTAAAAAAAACTTGGTTGTTATTCAGTAGTTTCAGTTATGTCCAACTCTTCTGACCCCATTTGGGGTTTTCTTGGCAAAGATACTAGAGTGGTTTGCATTTCCTTCACCAGCTCTTTTAAAGATGAGGAAACTGAGGCAAACAGGGTCAACTGACTTGCCTAGGGTCACATAGTTACTAAGTGTCTGAAGCCAGGTTTGAACTCAGGAAGATCAGTCTTCTTTACTTCAGACCTGAGCTTTATCTACTACACACCTATGTATAAATAAGCTAGAAAGAACCAAATTCTGTTGTGACTGCATGCCCACTATGTGACACACAGATGTTTGTTTTTCATTTCCTACTAGAGATAGTGGGGAAAGTTTCTCCTACTGTTTCTCCATTTTTCAAGGTCCTATGGTAAGGCCTGTCAGGTAGAATTTCATCTTAAAATAGTAATAAAGCCCAAAATCCAGGGTCCCAGATTTGATCAAATTCCTGTGAAAACTACCCTCAGTGGGGAATAAATAAATAGCTGCTAGTACCTTACAACCTAGGCACTGAACTATATAAAATTGTCCCCTAGCAGAAGCAGGTATCAAAACTATACAATAAAAGAGCAATCAGGGGAGGGGTGGAGCCAAGATGGCGGAGGAGAGGCTGTGACTCCCACAAGCTCCAGATAAACTCGTCCATTCACGCCAAATAATGCGGTAAAAATCAAAACCCAGAACAGCCTAATGCATATAAGAACTGAGTGAGACTATTTCTCCGCAAAAGAGAGCAATTCTGATCACCTACTGATCAGGCTGAACAGCTCAGCGCGCAGTCTGGACCCAACCAGGGACACTGCTTCCAGCGCATGTCAGAGTCTTCAGCACCAGCAACTTCTGAGGCTCCGTTCACGGACTGGTGAGGGGGTTCGGCAGTAGGCCGGAGTGAAGTGGAGGCAGTATCTACTGGAGTTGGGGCAAAGCACCCTGGGTCTGGACCAGTGGGCTGAATCGAGTAGTGGTGGCCCAGTGGGGGAGGGGTAAAAGCATGCCAAGCTTCCAACCAGAATCAGAGTTCAATCAGACTTCTGTTTCCGGGTCAAAGAGAAAGCAGCTGTGATTACTCACAAGCCAGGCAGGCTGAGAAGAAGCCCAATTACCCTCTGGGCCACGCTGTGGCACGAACAGTGTGTCCTGGAAGCAGTGCTACACTTTAAGAAGGAGTAAAAAGCCAAGAAATAGTAAGCCAGGATGAGTAGGCAGAGAAAGCAGAAGACCATCGAAAACTTCTTTGGGGGAAAGGTAGACCACAATACATCCTCAGAAAAAGAAGATAATAACAGGGTCAAAGCTCCAATATCCAAAGCTTCCAAGAAAAATATGAACTGGTCTCAGGCCATGGAAGCTCTCGAAAGGGACTTTGAAGAGAAAGTAGGAGAGATAGAACGAAGATGTAGAGAAAGAGAGAAAGGAATGGAAAGAGATACGAAAGCAATGCAGGAGAGTCATGAGAAAAAAGTCAACAGTTTGAAAAGCCAAATGGAAAAGATTAAAAAAATGTCTGCTGAAAATAATTGAACAAATGGAAGCTAGTGGCCTTATGAGAAATCAAGACACAGTAAAGCAAATCCAATTGAATGAAAAAATAGAGGGCAATGTGAAATATCTCCTTGGAAAAACAGCTGACCTAGAAAATAAATCTAGGAGAGATCATTTGAAAATCATTGGACTACCTGAAAACCATGACCAAAACAAGAGCTTAGACACCATCCTCCAAGAGATTGTGAGGGAAAATTGCCTGGATATTCTAGAAGCAGAAGCTAAAATAGAAATTGAAGGAATACACCGATCACCTCCTGAAAGAGATTCCCAAAAGGAAAACCTCCAGGAATATTATAGCCAAGTTCCAGAACTCCCAGGTCAAGGAGTAAATATTGCAAGCAGCTAGAAAAAAGGAATTTACATATTGTGGAGCTCCAATAAGGATAAAGCAAGATCTAGCAGCTTCTGCATTAAAGGACCGGAGGGCATGGAATATGATATTCCAGAGGGCAAAGGAACTGGGACTACAGCCAAAAATCACGTGCCCAGCAAAACTAATTATCATCTTTCAGAGGAAAACATGGAATTTCAATGATAAAGAAGACTCTCAGGCATTTGTTATGAAAAGACCTGAACTGAATAGAAAATTTGACTTTCAAATACAAGACCCTGGAGAAGCATAAAAAGATAAACAGGAAAAAGACTTCATGAGGGATATTAAAAGATCAAACTGTTTATATTCCTACATGGGAAGATAATACTTCGAACTCATAAGAACTATCTCAGTAAGGAATTAACAGAGGACACAGGTCTGAAGTGAATATGAAGGGATGATATCTGTAAAGCATTTGTGTTTTGTTCTTTGTGGGGTATCTTATGTCTGGGGCCGGATTTGGGCTTGGGGCCTCCTGGGTCCAGGGCTGGTGCATTGTCCACTATGCCACCTAACTAACCCATAATGACATCTTTAAAATAGGGTTGAGGTGTAGGAGAAATAGACTGGGGGAGGGGGAAGGGGAGAGATGGTCTGGGGAGAGGTTGTTCATATGAAGGAAACAAGAAAAAAGCTTATGGAGGAGAGCAGAAGGGGGGAAGGAGTTGGGGAGTGAGTAAACCTTAATATCAGAATTGACTCAAAGAAGGACTAACATACATATTCAAGTGGGTATAGTAATATATTTTTGCCCTGAGGGAGGGGAGGGAGATAAGGGGGGTGGAGAGGGGAAGGAGGGAAGGGCAGATTGGGAGAGAGAGCAGTAAAAAGCAAAATACTTTCGAGGAAGGTTCTGCATAACTGCACAAGTATGACATATTGAATTACTTGATTTCATAGGGAGGGTTAAGGAGAGAGGGAGGAAGAAAATTTGGAACATAGAATTAGCTCAAAGACCTTAAACTCATCAGAGTTGGCTCATGGAGGGAATAACATTCACACCCAGTTGGGGGGAGTAATCTATTTAACCCTACAGGAAAGTATGAGGGGAAGAGGATAAGGAAGGAGGGGTGAAAAAAAAAGGGAGTGCAGAGGAGGGGAGGGGACAGTCAGAAGTAAAACACTTTTGAGGAGGAATAGTTTAAAAGAAGATAGAAAATAGAGTAAATATCATGGTAAAGGAATAGGATGGAGGGAAATAGTTATGATGATTGAATATAATGGCAAAACGTATGGTACCTACTTTGCTGGGCTAATATGAAGAAAATTATTTGTCAAGTTTAAGGTACTTTATTTAGGTTACAATGAACAGGATACTATCAGAAAAACCTGGAAAGACCTACATGAACTGAAGCAGAGTGAAATGCACTGTATACAAAATAACAGCAATAGTGTAAGATGGTCTGCTGGGAAGCATGCGGTTATTTTCAGCAAGGCAATGGTCCAATATAACCCTGAAGGACTTATGAAAATGGCAACCCATCTACAGAGAAAGAAGTGATAGTATCTGAAAATAGATGGAAGCACATTTTTTTCTTTCTTTCTTTTTTTTTTTGGTGAGGCAATTGGGGTTGGGTGACTTGCCCAGGGTCACATGGCTGGTGGGTGTTGGGTGTCTGGGGCCGGATTTGAGCTCGGGTGCTCCTGAATCCAGGGCCGGTGCTCTGTCCACTGTGCCACCTCGCTGCCCCTAGAAACACATTTAAAAAAAATTTTTTTTTTCTCTTTGACAATTCCTCAGTCTGAAGTTTTGGGAGTTTTTTGACAGTTTTCTCTCACAACCTAGCTAATGTGGGAATGTTTTCCATGACTACTCATATATAACTTATTTTGAAATGCTTGAGTTCTAGTGGGTGGGGGGTGGGAATAGAGGAGGAAGAGAAGTTGGAACACATTTTTTTTAAATTGATGTTAAAATTTGTTTTTACATATATTTTGGAAAATAAAATTCTATTCAATAAAAAAAGAGCAATCAGTTGTTTTTTTAAATGCTAGTGATTAAGAAATAGGTCAATCAGTGGAACAAATTAGGCATACAATATGCAGAAGCAAAGTAACTCAGCAAACTAGTGTTGGATAAATCCAAAGATCTCAGCTTTGGGGGTAAGAATTCACTATTTGACAAAAACTTCTGGGGAAACTAGAGGCAGCTAGGTGGTGCAGTGCATAGAATGCCAGCCCTGGAGGCAGGAAAACCTTAGTTCAAATACAGCCTCAGACACTAACTGCACGACCTGCACAAAATAGAAAGTAATCTGCTAAACATGGGGTATAAGCCAACATCTCATGCCATATACCAAAGTGAGAGCCAAATAAGTGGATGTCTTAGACATGAAGAGTGACATTATAATGAACAAGGCAGAGGAAAGGATCAGGGAAGACAACATTAATAATTTTTATTATATAAAATATAAAAGTCTTTGAATAAACAAAACCATTGCAGCTCAGATTAGAAGGGAAGCAGATAAATGGGGGAGGAGGGGGAGAATCTTTGTGGTAAGTTGTTTTGTTTTTTAAATAAAAATCTCCTTCACAAGATACATAGAGAATGGATTAAAATTTATAAGAATAAGATCCATACCCCAATTAATAAATGGTTAAAAGACATGAACAGGCATTTTCAGGGGAAGAAATCTAATCTGTTGCTTTAAGCACTTCCCAACTTCATGATTTTGCCCTGGCTGTTCCCCATGCTCTCCCTCATCAGCTCCACACCTCAAAGTTCCTAGTTTTCTTTGAGACTCTTTTCAAGCACCACCTTTTGCAGGAGCCCTTTTCTGGTCTTAACCTCAAGAGGGTAGATTTCAAAGAATCTATAAACTTTAATGGGAAAAAATTACATCTTTATTTTCATTGATCTCTAACTTCAGTTTGGAGAAGGGGTCCATAGGCTTCAGCAGACTGCCAAAGGAGACCATGAAACAAGGAAGATTAAGAACCCCTGGTATAAGGGAAAAATCACTGGATGCCTGTCAAATGGTCTGAATCCGGGTCTTTGTTTTACAATTTACCCTCTGTGTGATTTTAGGCCCTATCATATTTAAGATTCACTTCTCTGGCCCTCGATATTTTGCCTGTATAGATAATACTATAAGCATTAAATACCTTATGGCTTTTCAAGATAATTTATAGAAAGCACTTCACAACCAGTAAGGACTATATAAATGTGAATTATTATAATAATTATCAGTAAACTTTTAAGAAATGAGTTTATTGCCTAATGAGCACCAGTTTCCCAGAAAAGGTTGGACTACTTCATGATAGACTGGCTAGTCAGACTAGAGATGAAGGTATTTTATCTGCCTCTTTCCTATTACCAACGGAATGAACCAGGATTATATAATAGTCCTGGTTTTATTCAATCAATTTTACTCAGTTATGCTGTGGATATGAAGAACTTGGTTGCTAGTATTAGGATACATTTTCAATGCTCAATTTCCACATTTCCACTTCAATGGACTGAAAGTTTCTCTTTAAAAAAAGTTCTTTAGTTAATCCTATAAGAATTCCAGTTTCATATTTATGGTCTATGGTATAAAGCCAATACAAAACCACTCTGCCACCTCCTCCATGGACTATATACTTCCCTAATATCAATTTCAAAACATATGATTTCACTGATGTGGGTACTTCCTCCCCTAATTCAGATAGGTAACTCTTCCAATGTCTTAAGATAACAGGATCATAGATTTTTTTCTTTTCTTTCTTTCCTTCTTTTTTTTTTTTTTTTTTGGTGTGGCAATGAGGGTTAAGTGACTTGCCCAGGGTCACACAGCTAGTAAGTGTCAAGTGTCTGAAGCTGGATTTGAACTCAGGTCCTCCTGACTCCAGGGCCGGTACTTTATCTACTGTGCCACCTAGCTGCCCCCAGGATCATAGATTTGGAGCTCAAAGTGACAGCATTGTGTGGTTATCAAACCCAAACAGTCTATTTTATAGATGAGGAAACTGAGACCCAGAAAGGTGAAATTATTTACCCAAGGTCCTACAGCTACTAAGTGTCTGAGGTGGGATTTGAACCCAGGACATCCTGCCTCCAAGTCCAGCGACCTTTTTCCTATCTTCATGAATTGCTATGGTCAAAACATCCATATCTTAGTGGACAACAGTTGGATGACTCAGCTGGTCTTCAAACAAGCCTAGAATCTATCACCAGGTCCATTCTTGAACCCTTTCCAGCTTAGTAGGACCTGTCAGAGTTTATGTTCCTCTAGCATAGACTTCAAAAGCTCAGGGTCTCCTACACAGTAGCAAACACCCAAGAAAATATGCAGCAGCTTGTGGATTCATTTTGTTGTCAGTCATCACAATATTACTGGAAGCCCACTCATCTGTCACATGGCAAAGAACGAATTCTGCACACAGCCCAAAACATTCCTGCCATAGTGATAATGCATTTAGGTATATTGGCAGTACATCTAAAAAGTATTTGCCCTTGGACAGGTGTTCACACAGATTATACCCTCTGTGAATATTTGTGGATGTGAGTTTATTTTAGACAGGGAACTTCTAAAATGGTATCAGTTTTACAGAAAAGGATACAATCAGGGAACAAGCAAAAATAAGAATTCTCTCTATTCGGTTATGTAATAATGAGAATCAGATCAGCCATTTACCTCCCCTTCTCCCCCCATGACATTGAAAAAGGAGAACTCTTAAACAATTCCAACAGTTGGCAGGGGCTTCTGACATCTAGGGAGAATGTCTTATTCCATGGGAGATATTGGAGTAAGAAGAAATTCACTTGATGGTGCTGACAGAATTATGGTGACAGACTGTTCTATTAATATTCGGCATAAATAAACAGAGTCCTAATAGCTGTGTGTTATCAGCACCCAGTGTGGGAGAAGCTTGGGGTTTATTTGGTTGGTCTGTTCTTGTTTTTATGGGGGGTTTTGGCAGTCAAAGATAGTTTTGTTTTTTAAAAAATGCAATATTTTCAACCTAGGTTGAAATATTTTGAAGACCATGAAGCAGGGAGGCAGAACCTCTAATGAAGTAGGTATGATTGTAATGGTTAAGAGGATTGGACTTAGAGTCTGAAAGACTTTGATTTGAAAGACTCCAAATCCCACCTTTAATCCTTACTAGCTGTTTGACCCTAGTCGAGTCATAATCTCTCCAAGCCTCAGTTCCTGACCTCTATCATTAGATGGTTGGCAGAGGGGTCAAACTTACTGGGGCCTCTAGCCCCAGGACCACAAAAGGAAAAGTGTAGCTTGAACCTGATTAAAATGTAATTGGGAACTATTTAACAAAATAAATAAAAACCTAATGCTATATAGACAATGTTAATTTGGGGTTTTCTAAATCCATATGTGACCCACAAGGATCCATTTCTTTTTTAATTTTACACTACTGAACTATGACCATTGAGGTCACTTTTAACTCTAAATCTAATATTCTATGATCAATAACAATAATAAAACCAGACAGATACACAGTCATTCACAGAGTGCCTTTAAAAATAATAATTTTTTTTTAAATCCAGAGAGGTAGATAGTTGAAATATTCTAATCCTCATGTTCCTGAGGAGGAAATTGAGGTTCAGAAAAATAAAGGAACTCACCTCAAGTAAGAGAATTAGTAAACTTGAAAGGCAGGATTAGAATTCGGGTCTCATGGCTTCCATGCTAGTATTCTTTACTACCTCAAACAGAAGAGATGGCAAGTCATCAATTTTTCTCATGTAGTCCTCGGAGAATACCAAGGGGCCAGAAGTTCAGAAAAAGACCAAGTTGGGGGTAGCTAGGTGGTACAGTGGATGGGGGTACCTGCCCTGGAGTCAGGAGGACCTGAGTTCAAATTTGGCCTCAGACACTTGCTAGCTGTGTGACCCTGAGCAAGTCACTTAGCCTTGATTGCCTCTCAAAAAAGAAGAAAGAAAGAAAAAGACCTATCTGGTGAAGACAACAAAGTCAGCTTAAAAAAACAAAACAAAACAATAACAACTGTGTCCAGAAGATCCAAAAAATTCAATAACTGTTGCTTAGGATGAATACATCAATGATAATGAGATGAAAAGAAGAGAGAGATGGAAGGGAGACCATGTGTTGCAGTGGGAAAAAATACTGTACTTTAAATGAGAATCCTTAGTTTGTTCCCATCCCCTGACATTTACAAGCTGTGTGACCATAAGCAGGTGCTATTAGTCTGACAGACCAGCAGATCAGTGGTTCTGGTTCATATTACGAGGTGCTAGAAGTGAC
Source organism: Dromiciops gliroides (assembly GCF_019393635.1). Lineage (NCBI taxonomy): Eukaryota > Metazoa > Chordata > Mammalia > Microbiotheria > Microbiotheriidae > Dromiciops > Dromiciops gliroides. Next base: position 342,107,023 of record NC_057863.1, on the reverse strand, counting down.
CTTCATGAGAGAGGGGAAAGGCTAGAAATGCAATGCATATTCTGGGATCAAGTGGAAATTAGAGACCCTACAGTTCAGTCCCACCACCCCAGATGTTGGCAGCACCTTTTTGGCACACATATTCTGTGGGGTTCAACTAGTCCAAGATTCATGGTGAGAAACGAATTTCTCACATCAAGGAAGAGATTTTTCTACCCCAAAGGAGATTTAGATGGAACAATACTAGCAAGTGCACTTGTAACTTATTTCTATGGACAATCTTGTACAAGGTCCCTCTAAAGGAGTCAGGGAAATGGAAGAATCGTGACATGAGGGATGAGTGATCTCTGGGAGGGATCTGAAGAAACAGAGAAATGAATGCTTACCAAACTAGAGTTTATAGGCTCTGATGTGGTGAACCAGTCCATTGACTTCTAATTTAGCCTTCCATAACAAGTCACTCAATTTCTGAGTTACGGTTTCTCCACTGGCAAAATGGGGATAACTATGTCTCAACAGCTATCTTGTAGGATTGTTGTGAGAACCAACTGAGGTAATTAATGTATATAAAGTGCTTTGTAAGCCTTAAAGTAGTAAACAAATTTCAGTTATTATTAAATGTAACATATAGGCTGGGGCTGACTCTCCCAAACTCACACATTATCAGATTGAGTCCCTAGGAAGTGGCTCCTGCTTACCCCTTTGTCCCACTCACCCCTATCACCACTCCCCATAGAGTTGTGAGTTCTCAAATGTTTTCTTTTGCAAGCCTGTATCTGCTGTTTTCCCTAATATCACTTGACCAATTAGCATCTCCCCACTATCAATTAACCAATTAACATTAATTAGATCTTACAAAGGCCAAGCCAGGACAACTGGACCCAATGACCCAGAGTTCCAAAGCAACATTATTAAGTTAATTATAAAAATAGTCTTCTACCTCCCCACCCCCTGCAGTCACCAGGGCCCAGAGTGGAGAGTAGAGGGAGTGATCCATCTTGGAAAGGGAATGACTCAAGCCACCAGCAAATTCTGCCCAGGAGTGAATGACTCCATGGCAGGGTGGCCTAGTAACTACTTGGGGGCCACAGGAGAATTGTCCTCCCAGCCTTATAGATCCCAGTCCTCCCCTGAGGCTGGGGGGCCCTGGGTCCTGGGTGACTGAGAGGTGAGTGAAGGAGGACCACTTGATGATCCAGGAGTGGGTTCCAGTGACCAGACTGGGCCCCCCTGAGCCTCCAGTTGAGGGGGAGTTGAGGGTGATGGGGGCTGGGGCGGTGGGGCTGGCGGTGGAGTCTTTCGATGGTCCTCCAAATGAAGCGTCATGGCGGGTCTGGAGGCCGTGGAGAAGGGGCACTGCATGCAAGTGTAGCGGCCCCTGGTGTGCTCCCATACAATTCGGCTGGTAGAAGAATGACCTGTAGGCCCCTCAGAGCTCCCAGGGGGCCTCCGTGGGCTGCCGCTGGCACCCTGATTCTTTTTCCAGACAGCTGCATTAGTGTTGGAGCTTGAACCAGGGCCAGAGCTAGGGAGACCCTGGGCCTGGGAGGGCAGGAAGGGACGGAGGCGCTGGGGACCAGAACCCAGGGTCAGCCCATAGGAGTAGGGACCAAGGTAGGGTAGGAAGGATGCAGGTACAGGGCCTGAGGCCTGGCTGGGATACGAGGAGGGCAGTGCAGCAGAGCCATAGAGTGAGGCATCCAGTAGAGGGAATGGGCCCCTGGGACAAGGATCCAGGGTCAGGGTCAGGGGCCTTGTCAGGGCTGGGGCCAGTTGGTCTCTGAGCATCAGGCAGCTCCTTCTCCAGGGCTGGGGGCAGGGGGGCTGGGGGTGGGGCCGGGCTGGGGGTCTGGTCTGAACAGACGTGTAGGTGCTTGACTAGGGAGCGGTGAGTCCGGAAGCGGAGAAGGCAATTTTCACACTTGAAGTATCTGTTGGGTTTGTAGTGCAGCTTGGTGTGGGCCATCAGCTCCTGCATGCTGGGGAAGGTCTCTGGACAGCATGGGGCTGAGCAGTGAAACACTTTCCCTTCCATGGACTGGGTGGGTTGCAAGTGACTGTGCAGGTGCTGAGCAAGCTCCCGAGGGTTGGGGAAGGCCAGCCGGCAGCCATAGCTGGAACAAGGGAACTGCCTCCCAGAAGAGGGGGGCCGGCGCTTCGGAAGGCGTGGCTCCTCGCTGGGGCTGCTGTTCACACCCCCTCCTGTGTTGGTTCTGCTTGAGGGCTTGCAGTCCTCTGCTGAGAAGGCTGGAGACAGCTGCTCTTTCTCTGCTTTGGCTGCCGGGCTCTGACTGGGGCTGCCATAGATGTCTGAGTAGGGCAATGGTGCAGGACATGCTTGGACCCCAGGTCCCATCCCAGAACTCTCCTCCTGGGCTGCCCCAAGTGAGATAAGACTATTCCATGGCTGTCATGGGTGGGGTTGTTGGAAGCAGAGCCTGCATGCCTGTATGACCTTGGCTATGTCACCAAACCTCTCTGGGCATCAGTTTCATCATCCCATCCTAGAGGTAGAGGATTCTTGCACAACAGATCTACCAAGCCTCCCTGCAGATATAGCAGCAGACAGAGCATCTTGTGAGTTCTCTCCAGATGGGGGCTCTTTGGTCAAAACCCCCCATACATATGGAGGAATTATTCCATTTTCATCTTGCTTATGTTTTCTCTACTAAGGAGAACATTCTCCAGACCAGGAAGGAAAGAACAAAAATGACTAATAGGAAGTTGAAATTGGTGAAAAGCAATGAGATGATAGGAAAAAAATGTGGCTGTCAGTGAGTTCAATTTAGAATGAATTACATTCCAGGGTGCTAAGATAACTAGTCCATATGACTGCCACATACCATCAGTGATCTTAGAAAAATCAGAGATTTACTAATGGGCTGAAGTCAACAACAAGATCTTTTGGTTTGTGGTTAATGATTGGTTCATAAAAATTTATGGACACAGGCATAATTTTTATGACCTCTTGTTTTATTTTATTTGTTTATTTTTATGTTCTTATATATTAAATACTGGTATTTGTTGATGAAAATTCAAGTAAAATTGAAAATGAAATTAAGAGAACAAAGAAAAATAATGCTGTCAAACCAGAGATAGGCATATGTCCCAATTTCCCACCCAAATGGAAGAAAATTAATTCTTTAAGCTCTAGATCAGCGAGTCTGAGTTTGATCTCTGGTCAAATTCTAGAATATATTATTAAAGAATGGTTTACAAGCATTTAAAAAAGTTAATACTACTCTATAAATCAGCATGTGTCATGCCAAATTAAATTTAAACCAGGATTGTACATAATAATAATTTCCTCTATATAAATGATACACACAAAAGGCTCTCGAACACATTTTGAGAAAGTGTCTCTTTTTGAAAGCTCAAAATGGACGTTTCTTATTCATTGAAACTTCTTGAATCTTACCCATCACAAAGTATGTAATAAAGCAAATCTCATCTACACTTGTTTACTTCTCCCATTTAACACCATCTTATGTTAAATAGCATCCCCTAATGGTGGGTCTTTCCTAAGATTCTGTCCCAGGTCCTCATCTGTCTCAAGAGTTCTTGACCTGGGAGGGGGTCAACGAACTTAAAAAAAACCCTCAAAACTTTGTGTTGTTTTCCTTTGTGATGCTCTGTATTTTACTTTATGCATTTGAAAACATTATTTTGAGAATGAGTTGGCTTCGCCAATTAAAAGGGTCCATCTATCCCACACACACAAGGGTAAGAGAACCCTTGGCTCTATACAGTGTCTCAGTAACCTCATCAGACCTCAGGGGTCTATTATCTCTGCAGATGAATCCTAGATCTCTCTCTATATATACCCAGCCCCAAAGTCTACCCTGCAATTTAGTCCCTCATCGCCAATTGCCTATTAGATATTTCAAATCAGACATCCCTTAAACTTAACATGTCTAAAACTGAAATCTTTATTATTCATTAAACCCAGCTCTCTTCCAAACTCCCATATTTCTGCCAAAAGAACCACCACCCTTCTAGGCTCCCAGTTTTGTAATTTTAGTGTTATTTTTGACTCCTCTTCTTCACTCCACATATCCAATCAGTTTCCAAATCTTGCTACTCTTTATTTTCACATCTCACCTCTGCCCACTGTTACCACCTTCATTCAGACCCTCATCACCTCTCACCTAAATTATTGGTCTCCTGGCCTCAAGTCTCTCCCTCTTCTCCAATCCTTCCTACAATTACCAAAGTAATTTTCCTTAAGCAGAGAACTGACCATATGATTCCCCTACTCAACCAATTCCAGAGGGCTTCCTACTGCCTCCAGGATTATAAATTCCTTAGCTTTTAAAGTCTTACACAACCTGGTCCCAATCTATTTTTCCAGCCCCATTGGACATTCCCCTTCCCATGCTTATCTGAGCCAGCCAAATTGGCCTTATCTCTGTTCCTCATTCAGGACACTCTATCTCCTGCCTCTATGAGTTTGCAGGGGCTGGGCCCAGTGCCTGAAATGCACTCCCTTGTTACCTCTGCCTCACAGAAAGCCCTTCTTTTAAGATACATCTCAAGCACCATCTTCTCCTTGAAGTCTTTTCTGATCCCTCCAACTGCTAATGTGCTCCCTCTCAGATTACTTTGTATTTAATTATTTTACATATATTTGTATTTATTAACTTTATATTTGTGCTGAATAAGTGTTCATAAGTACTTTTTGTCTCCCCCATTAGAACAAAAGCTCATATGGTAGAGCAGACATTTCATTCTTTGCACTTATATTCCCAGAACCTGGCATATAGCAGGTCCACATAATGATTGTTTATTAATTGATGATGTTCTGTATTACACACTAATCATACTTGGTTAGATACTTGATTTGCTTTTGTGCTCTACAGCCTCAGTATTTTATAATTTGGGAAGCACATCAAAATAGAACTCCAGTCCAGTGAAAGCCTAAATATCTAGTGTTATATAGACAATATTTTGGCAATGGCACAGACAAATAAGCTTTTTTCAAATATTTTCTTCAAATACACTATATAAAATATCAGCAAAGTTAAACTGGATCATTTCCTTGAACTCCTGTAATACCTAATTTCCATTTTTTCCCCTTAAAAAAAACATTTCCCTAAATAGAATACACATTATAAAATCTTTATTTTAAATTAGCACACAGATATATTCACACTGTATCAACACCTAGACAGCATCACAATCTCTCTGACAATAAATATGCATGTGACAGAAAAGAAAAGTCTAGTCTGGTGAGCAGACACTATCAAAAGTCCTCCAGACAGAGAGCACACATTTGATCACGTGCCCCATGGGAGGGATCATCCTGTTTAGGAAAGGGGTCATTTCTTCACCACTTCTATCACTGGGGCAGTCAGGTGCTATTGTCTTCAGGTGTTGTTCACATTTTGAGAAACTCCACTATCGGAGAGGACACACTCTTCAGGGTCATTGTATTTGGAGGATCCTGACATAGCAAGTTACTTTAGATTTGAGAACTGTCTCACTGTCCTTTCACTTTCTCTTTTCAGCTCAGCAATGTGGGCATCAAGACGTTCCAGGATATGATGAGAACGTAGTTCCTCTTCTTCCAAAAATCTTGTAGCTATTGAACTAATGGGAGATGTTGGCAAGGGACGCTAAAAAGAAAATAAAAATATTAATTAACTTTTGAATATAGAAATGAATTCCCAGTATAACCCATTCATCAGATTGTGTTTTAAAAGAATTACCTTGGTATACAGTTTATCTGCTGAAGGAATACTTATTCCTCAATTTTTATCCAAAGAGCAAGAGAAATTAGTAAAAAGTCTCTTCATCAAAAAAGCAGCACAGGGTTCTCCTTACCCTGACACTTACTACAGAAGCATAAAATTATTGGTCTGAAATGTAACTCAAAAGATTTTAGCTGCACAACCTGCTTACACAATTCATATTGTCTCCCATTAGGAGTGTACTTTATAGCTACTGCCCTTTCAAAACCTTCAAAAGAAGAATAAAAGTTATATTCATGTAAAAGTACAAAACCCCTACAAATTGTAAGGCACAGATGAGATAAAATGAAGAACAGGCAAGAAGTAGGGGCTAGAGGGTTGGCCTGAGGGTCAGAAAAAATCTGGGTTCAAGGCCCTCCTCTCCCACGTACTAGCTTTGTGATCACTGAGTCTCTCTGAGAGCAAGGGAACTCTCAATAGTAAATTACAGATGAGTTAGGTTGCCAATCTGCCTCCATGGAGGGAGTTACTTACACTGGAAATTGCCCACAATGATTAAATCACAGCTCCATACCAAAAAGAGAAAAACAAACCTTAGGTCAAAAACATTATTCAAAATACAACTCCACAAAACATCTCATGCCCTCTTTTGAAAACCAAGAGGGGATAAGCAAACCAAAAATATATCCAGGGATGCCTTGACACATTAAAAAAATTACAATGATTATATTTTGAATTTTACATTTCTAAGACATACCCTGACCACATTTGGGATACTATATTCAGTTTGGTACCCACGTTTTATTTAGGAAGGCCATTGGCAAAATGAAATACATCAGGAGAAGGAAAGACTGATGACAGGATTTAAAACCACTTCATACACAGATTAATTGGAAGAACGATGTTTATCCTGGAAGACTTGAGGCTGAAAGAGGTACATGACTAACTTCAAGTAGCTAAAGAAAGGGCTTTCAGGCAGAAAGATCAGACTAGTGTTACTTGGTCCCAGAGAATTGAACTAGGAGCATCTAGGAACAAGTTTGGGAGGAGTAGCAGGTTTTTAGCACAACATGCATTTTGGGGGCAGCTAGGTGGCGTAGTGGATAAAGCACTAGCCCTGGATTCAGGAGGACCTGAGTTCAAATCTGAACTCAGACACTTGACACTTACTAGCACTGTGACCATGGGCAAGTAACTTAACTCTCATTACCCCGCAAAAAAACAAATTTTAAAAAAAAATCTCATTTTGGATACTCATTAGCTGTGTGACCCTAGGCAAGTCATTTAGTATCTCTGAGTCTCAGTTTCCCCATCTGTAAAATGGGGGTAATAATAGCACTTACCTCATAGGGCTGTTGTGAGAATAAAATGAGATAATGTATATAAAATGCTTTTGGAAAACCTTAAAGCCTTAATATAAGTCATTATATTATTAATAATTATTATCAATAATAATAATAAAGAAATTTCCATTACATCTGATACAGCCCCAAAGCAGAATGGGTCACCTTGGCAGGGAATGAATTTCCTCTCATGAGTCTTCAGGTGAGGGCTACATGATCACTCATTAGGGATATTGTAAAAAGGGATTCCTGTTCAGATAGGGTTTGGTCTCTCAACTTAGATTCTGTGAAATAGATGGGCCCTGCTCAGTAATGACTGATTCTACATTAGGGGCAGTTAGACCTTGGCACTGGTGCCAGAGATGGCATGGTGCTTCTACTATTGCCTGTGTGTGTCTTCTATTCTCTCTCCTTCCTTTCTACCTTCTGCTTAAGCCTCAGTTTCCTCATCTATTAAAGAGGGAAAATAATACCTGCAGTGCCTCCTCACCTGGTGATTGTAAAATGCAAACAAAATAATAGACATAAAGTATTTAGCAAACTTGAAAATACTATACAAATACTAGCTGTTGTAACTATTATCCTCAGTGGCGCTCAGTGACTTTACTTAAACCCATTCCTCAACGGCAAGGCCAGCAACTTCTACCTGCCGCCCAAAATCTGACAGAGAAAAATGGTTTGAATCATTTTGAGGGACTAGTACTTTGTTTGTGAAAGTTTGTTTTTTATTTGATCCCTCTATTGATCAATACTTCCACACAATGAAACATAACAGAAATCTATGCTCTTTGTTTCCAAGAGCCTAATAAAAGGCCATTTGTCCCAAATAAGAAATTCAAATGAATCTAAAACTACAGCAATTTAACACTTCAGAGATTACTCTATAATCCACTTCGACTATCAGTTTTGATCTTTCAGTAGAAAGTTTGTGGAAAGCTTCCATACCAATGATAAAAATTCTTCTTGATGATTTATGGCAGCATCTGACTCTGACATAGAATCGGAAAAGTTGGCCTCATTTACATCTATTGCCATAGGCATAAAGAAGTCAGAGGTCAATGAGAAGGTAGAGCTGTAAGTGCTGATTTGGGGACTCAATCCAATAAGTGCAGTGGACACAGGGTTCATTCCAACAGAAAGATGTGGGATGTTAAGAGCTCCCAGCTCGCCCTTGTAGTGGTTCTGCAGTTTTTCAGTTTCTTCATGCTGACTATGCTGCAAGTCATGTGTTCTCCTGGATGGTGGATTAAAAAACACAATTGGGCATTACAGCAATTTTGCTCTTTTCTAATAAAACTTAAATGGGCCCATTTTTAAAAACCTAACAAATCACCCAATTAGTTTGTAATTTATAAGAAGTGTAACAATTCACACTGGACATTATCATTATTTCTGTAAAGCAGAAATAAAATGAGAGTTTTTTCCATCAGATATGTGTTTTCTTATAGTGGTAGCCTACAATGAATTAGCCAGAGGCACAGGTTTTCTATAAAAAGCCTGCTTCTCATGGGGAAAGCAATGGATTTGGGAAGAGAGTCCAGGGGAAGAGAAAATGGAAATGGCTGGCTGACAGTTCAATTAATCTGCTGTGAACCTTGCACTGTGGAATACTGTAGATGTCACCATCAATCAGCATAAGCTTTATTAAAAAGCACAGCACTGATACAAAATTTCCAAATAGTTAATGGGCTATATAACTTAATTTTAACATAAAAATAAGTTTTCTATATATTGCAGAATAAAATGCAAAGCTGCATTTTAGTGCAAATTAAACTTCTGATACTAAAAAAATTGCTGCTAAAATCTATTTTGGGGGACTGCTTTTAAAGAAAACTTTTTTAAAAATCACTTTACCTGTACTCTGAATTCTTGAGCTCAGGCAATATGCTGTGTGTCTCACTAAAAACACGCTCATAGTTATCTTGGCTCACATGAGCAGAAGAACCTTCCAACCTAGACTTGATCTCTATCAAGTCCCTCTTTAGCTGTTGGTTTTCAGTTGCTAAATTATTAATCGCCTTGATGTAACTATCTCGGATTTCTGTTAGAGGAACTTCCATCTCCTAATAAAAGGACACAGGCAACAGTCATTTTTAATTTTACTATTTGTTGTTCGAATAGAGTGCTAAAAATTTATGTCTAGGCACATATTTTTGGACTTGACCAATGTAGGAATCTGTTTTGCTTGACTATGCATTTTCTTATAAGGATTTCATTTTCCCCCTAGAGGCAGAGAGGAAATGGGAAAGAAAATAAATTCTTACTTTAAAAACAATTAAGAAATAAAGCCAAAGAAATTGTGGGTAAAGGGGGAAAATTTTGCATGAGAAAATCCATCTTATAATTTGTATCCATAATTCTAATGCCTCATTTTTAAAAATTCAAGGTTCTATTATAGCCCTTTGAAAGACTAAAAGACAGCTGGGGGTGGGGGGAGCCTTGCTTTGAACTGCAGAAATTATTCCTTATGTTCTGGAATTTAAATGTGATAACATATATAAAAACACTTTCTATAAACTCTAACACACTGTTTACACCTAATGTATTACTAGATGAAGAACACCTCAAGTACAAGAAGCTTTATTTCTACAGCCACCATAATGCTATTCCCATGAGGTCCCCTGCTAAGAGACAATCCCTCTGGGAAGTCAATGTGGTCCTATATATGCCTCTTGATATGCCTAAAGGAAACCTTTAAGCCTGAACTTGACAGGAACTGAGATGAAAGGAAGTTAAATGATGAGAAGCAGAAATTGTACAGGGGGGTTAACAGGAGCTAAAGAATTATTTTATTTTTCAAGAAAAAGACTGAGGCACTATATCTATGGACACTCGGTGGAAGAGAAGGGCTGAGATAAGATCCTTATTCTAGAAAGAATGTACCCAAAGTTCTTCTCTTTTGACAAAATGAGATATTCCTGAAAGAATTCTCTGTTTCACAGGGAAGAACTTTGGGTACACTATGACGTTTAAAATTCCTACATTAGGTTGATGCCTACCCTTTCTACATGTAATCAAGTGACATTTTATTTCTGTGACTATAAATCCATTGTATTTGAACTTTGGATACCCTGGTTAGGAAATTTTCCTAACAATTTGTGAGGATGAGCCAGGTTTATCTTCTCTCCTCTCTCCCATTCCCCTGCAAAAAGACTGAATATTTTCAGTTTGTAAATACCATGTTAAATTAGGATAGTCCCTATTTGGTAATTTCATTTTATTGTGGGTTTTATTTTTATATTTTCTAGTTTTTGAACTAGAATAATATTCCAAAGGTGCATAGTAATCTTCTTGAGTCTAACTATGGGTGGGTGGAAAATTAATCACAACAAAAATGCTTTTCGTTTTCTTTGATGCTTGTGAACTTTTAAAATCTACCTGTGAATCACCTGCATATTCCAATGAAGACAAGCCTCCATGATAAATCATTCATTCAATATCTTTCATCAAGTTGGCCATTTGAAACAAATTCTCAAAGAAAAACATCTACTAGATATGTGGGTGACATCTAGCTGTAGTAGAAAAGTTAACTGCAATTAATATGGGGAATTTCAGGACTACTCTGACTGTCCTATCAAAGTTCTGAGTTTTATTACATACACAACAATCTCAAATAACTTCAGTCTGTCATGCAAAATGACCTTTCTTGATCTTTCTGCAATTTTTGACGCTGAACGGCCATTCAGGTTCCACCTACTAACCACAGGTGTATTACAGGGTTCTGTCCTGAGCCCTCTTCTCTTTTCCCTCTATATGATTTCACTTGATCTCATCAGCTCCCCGGGTTCAATTACCAACTATAGGCAGATAATTCCAGAAAGATAAGATCTACTTATCTAGCCCTAACCTCTCTCTTGACCTCTAGTCTTACATCTCCATTTGTCTAGTGGAAATCTTGAAATAGATATCCTCTAGACATCTTAAACACAACATGTCCAAAGCTGAACTCATTTACTAATCTCTCTTCCTAATTTTCCTTTTCCTATGGAGCAATTATCCATTATCCTCCTAGTCACCCAGGCTTACATTCTAGGTATTATCCTCTACTCTTCATTCTCAACCCTTCTTCACTCCATCCAATCAGTTGCCAAGTACTATCAATCCTGCTTTTGTAACATCACTAATATACGCTCTTTTCCCATGAATTCTCTGACACTGTCATCAATCAGACAGAAGCTTATATCATCCTCACACCTGGACTACTAAAATAGACTTGTAGTTAGTGTCTTTGCCTCAAGTCTTTCATCACTCCAGTCCATCTTCCACTAAGTTGTTGAACTGATCTTCCTAAAGTGCAGGAATGACCATGTCTCTATTAAAAAAAAAAAAATCCAGTGACCTCCTATCACTTCCAGGACAAAATATAAAAATCCTTTACTTTTTGTTCAAAGCCCTTCACAACCTGGCACCTTCAATTCCCCCACGACTTTTCTAGCCTTTTACACCTCACATTCTCCCTTGCACTGTGATCCAGTGGCACTGGCCTAGTGGCTGTACCTTGTACAAGACTCTTCATTTTCCAAGTCTTCATTTTCTCCAGCTGTCTCCAACACTTGGAACTCTCTCCCTCCTTATCACCTCTTGACTTCCCTGGCTTCCTTAAATCCCAGCTAAAACTCTACTTTCTACAAGAAGCTCTTTCCCGACTCCCTCATACTCTAATTTTAATGCTAATGCTTAATGCTGATGACCTCTGAAATCATCTCCAATTTCTCTTGTTTGTACAAAGGGGCCTGTATGGTGTTTCTCCCACTAGACTGTAAGCTCCTGGACAGCAAGGGCAGTTTTTTGCCTTTCTTTGTATCCCCAGCTCTTGGCACAGTGCCTGACACACAGTATGTGCTTAATAAATGACTGACTTGACCTCAACAATTTAATTTTGTGTGGCTGTGAGAGTGTGTGTGTATGTGTGCATGGATGTGTCTGGAGGTTGGGAGTGATGACAAAAAGATAGCACTTTCTAACACTTCTATCCTTTCACATTACGTTGTATTCCTAACCAAAGAAAACCTACACTATTTGAATGATTTAGATTAGTTATACCCACTTCATTCCATCCGAGCACCCCATACACTAGATTTATAGAATGTGGAAATTAGGAGATGTGCATGACCAACATTTTATAAATAAAGGAATTAAGCTCTGCAGAAGTAAAATGGTTTATCTGATGTGATACAGTGAAAGAACGTCAGAGACAGGATCAGAACCCAGGTTTTCCAAGTTCTGATGCTGTGCTGTGTCCTCTGTGATGTACTGCCTCAGTATGGTACCCCATTACTACAACCTCCTACTAGAGGCAAGACTTCTGCTACCTCAGTTACTTTAGAGAACAAAGATTAAAAGCAAAATTACAATGACTTAATCCCCCTCCACAATTATGCAGATAAAAATATGGGATAATCAATGTGTATCTAAACATATATCACTTATATGTTAACTTCTGCACACACAGTTTAAACAGGGTTTAAGAACTTAATTTACAACCTAAACAAGTACCAAATCTTATCAACTCTACTTCATCCTCTCTTGGATTCATCCCCTTTTCTCCAGTTACACACCCATTATCTTAGTTCAAGCCTTGTAACTTCTAAACAGCTGCCCATCATGATATTCCTAAAGCACAGCAACCATGTCACTCAACCACTCAAATTCCAGTGACTCCTTATTATCTTTAGGATCAGATACAAATTCCTCTGTTTGGCACTAAAGCCCTTCAACAATGTGACCCCAACCTGAGAAAGACAAGATGCTGGACTTGGGTGCTGGACTTGGCACCAGGAAGGCCTGGATTCAAGTGTCACCTTGGATACTCACTGGCTGTGTGATCCTGGCCAAGTAACCACCTAAGTCTCACTTTCTTCGTCCATAAAAATGAATCAATGATACTGTGCCTTTCTAGGCTTATTATATATCAATCTCTGCAGGGACCAGGCCACCCTAACTAGCCTCCTTGCTGTTCCTGCCATATAACATTCCATCTCCCATCCCCAGGCCTTGCCACAGGCCGTACTCCAAGTCTGGAATGGCATCTCTCTGTCTACCATGTCTTAGAATTCCTACTTTCCCTAGAAACTCAGTCTAAGCACCATCCCCTATAAAAATCCTTTTCTGATGGTCCTAACTGCTGCTAAGTGCCCCTCTCCCATCATCTTGTATTTGTTTGTATACATTTGGTAGACCTATGTAAGTGTTGTTTCCTCCCATATAATGTCAGCTCATCAGGAGAAGGAAGCACCGTTATCTTTCGATTCCCCAGATCCCAGCACAGAGCCTGATACATGGTAGAAACTTAAATGCCTGTGGACTGACTGACACAAGAAAAAGTCAAGGTCAGAATAAATAAGCAATTTTATAAGCGTTGACAGAAATTTCCATAGCCAATCATACCTTATAGAAAGAAATGATTTAAAGCAATTCTGATTTCTAAAGCATATTGTGGATCAGGGCTGAAAGCCTCTGTGAGGGCTAGGACCATCAGAAAAGGACTTTGATGGGGCGGCTAAGTGGGCACAGTGGATAGAGCACCAGCCCTGGAGTCAGGAGTACCTGAGTTCAAATCCAGTCTCAGACACTTAACACTTACTAGCTGTGTGACCCTGGGCAAGTCACTTAACCCCAATTGCCTCACTAAAAAAAAAATAAATTTAAAAAAAAAAAAAGAAAAGGACTTTGATAGGGGCTGGTGCTTAGACTGAGTTTTTAGGGAAAGTGGGAATTCTGGCTTCCTCAGGTCCAGAGTGCAACCCTGAGAGGCTTCTACTTCAAGTACTTGGAAAGACTTCAAGCCAGGACCAATGGCAGGCAGGGCATCTGCTCCTGGAAGAATAGCATGACCTGGTGTGAAGAGGTATATTATCTAAAGGTTGGCAGTATACCAGGGGAAGAATTGTTTTGGTTGCAGCAACCATTTATGATATTTTTAGTAAACCTGCATCCAATCAAAAGCATGTCCACACCAATGAAATTGCCAGTGAAGTACTGTGGAAAGATTTCATATTTAATAATGTGAAGTGGTTTACACTAGGGAATCGTGTGCTTTTTGCATCACAGCATACTATAATTTCTATGCAAGGATGAAGAGAAGTCTTCATTTTAATAACAGATAATATTTCTTCTTATTGAAAAAATTAGGGGGCAGCTAAATGGTACAGTGGATAAAGCACTGGCCCTGGATTCAGGAGGACCTGAATTCAAATCCAGACTCAGACACTTGATACTTACTAGCTGTGTTACCCTGGGCAAGTCACTTAACCCTTATTGCCCCTCAAAAAAACAAACCAAAAAAAAAAAGAAAAAGAAAAAAGGACAAAAAATTAGGTACAAAATGCTAATTACATTGCTTTTCTCCCTATTTCCTATCAGATGATTCCATATAGCTATTTTAAAACTTTAGAAAGTAAATATGGGGGAAGATAGGTGGCACAGTGGATAAAGCACCAGCCCTGGATTCAGGAGGACCTGAGTTCAAATCTAGCTTCAGACACTTGACACTTACTAGCTGTGTGACCTTGGGCAAGTCACTTAACCCCCATTGCCCCAGGAGAAAGGAAAAAAGAAAGTAAATATGATTCTCTATTTACGTACCCCTATTGGACCAGATTCCATATTTGCCAAGGTCTCAGAAAGTTGTTTATTTTCTAACCTGAGTGCTTCCAGTTGTGTCAAAATATCCTAGGCAGAAACAAAACCAATAAATTAACTAGAATAAAAAGAGAAAGTTCAAATACGTCATACCCTAGCATGGATTTTGTGACACCATTCCTGTGTGATGACTCTGGTCTACAAGAAATCCCAGGGTGCAATTTCTGCAGTCAGTGCTTTTCTTGGAAGCAAGTATGAATCCTTCCAAATTTTCCCCCTCCCATTGAATTATACAAAATTGGTTCCCTTACTAACTGCTGCAGCGTGTTTCTAGCAGGCTTTTAAAAAATAGGGACACAAGCCCTTTTTCATAGAACTTGGGTTTTAGAAAGTAATTTTTAAAAAATGAAATGTTAAATGTAGCTATAAGGTGATTTATTCCTTAGTAACTGTAACCAGGACATACATACGGAATTTACCTATAATATAGAACCTCTCTAAGTAATGTGGCAGGTAGGAAGTTTGGTAGGGGTTATAAGGTGGCAAATTTCAGTTCGAGGTAACAAAGAAGTTAATAGGTAGAGCTGTCTGATAAGAGGATAGGCTGTACCCTGTAGCAGTGATCTCTCTGTCACTGGGAGTATTCAAACAGTTGATGACTAGATGCCCATAGGGCAAAGAAGCCTACATTGGGAAGGAGCTCCATTTAGATAGAATGCTAGATAGCCTCTAAACTTGCTTTCAAGTCTGATTCTATTAACTGGATTTAAAGATGAGGAAATCAATACGTGAGACCAAAAAGTTACACAATCAATCTACTGTAACATTGGTCAAAGTAGAAATGATTCAGCTTTTCTGCCTCCTACACTGTCAGAATGAAACAACAATACTAGATAAAGATTTTATTTCCTTTTAGTAATGGGACCATTCAAGTACTTCTTCATATGACATAACTGGACTCCTATTACATGCAAAGGGTAAAAATACACTACAGGAAACCTATTTAATGTAGAAAGTGATGGTTTTTCGAGTTACAACTTCAGGTAAAGGGTTGTACATCTAGAGACAGATAACTGTAGGTTTACCCTGTGGTCCATTGCTTTGGTTTCTGCTTTTTCCAGCTCTGATCTGAGCTGTCGTTCCATTTCAGAGCTAGATCCACTGACTGAAGCAATGGCTATATCACGCTGATGCAACTCCCGTGTCAGTTTGGAGATTTCCATTTTCATTCCTTCTAGAGCACAATTATAAGTCTGTTCATTCTGCAGTATCTGCTCTTTTAGCTACAAAGAAAAAAATGGTATAATTCTAAAAAAGTAGAAGCAGGCTAATCCAAATATTTACTTTTATCCTGACTAAAAGTTAACACTGATATTTCCTATATACCTATATTTTCTAGATTTCTCCTGCAGAAATGATCAGTTTTACTTAATTGCCTACATAAGCTGATTCCCTGAATGTAGCTAATATATATATATATATATATATATATATATATATATATATATATATATATATGTATATATATATATATATATATATGTATGTATATGAATATAGCTAAATAGAACTATACTCAAATCTCAGTTCTGCCATTTACTAAGTGACC
Organism: Dromiciops gliroides; assembly: GCF_019393635.1. Classification (NCBI taxonomy): domain Eukaryota; kingdom Metazoa; phylum Chordata; class Mammalia; order Microbiotheria; family Microbiotheriidae; genus Dromiciops; species Dromiciops gliroides. The sequence goes on along the minus strand of NC_057863.1, from coordinate 342,090,821 downwards.
TTAACATCTCTGAGCCCATTAAATATAGCTTGATTTTGCCACAGATACATAAATAGAGCCTTACTTTTTTAATCTCCATCTTGTACTGGTTGTTAGAGTCTTCCATCACCTTTAGATCTCCATATTTTTCCACTAGTTCTTGGCTCAGTTGTTTGCATGTTGCACTCACAGATCCCAAGCTAGATGACAGAAAAAAGGAGTTCAAGTTTAGAAGCACCTGAATCTTGTTAGAAACAAAATGGTTTTAACATTTTTGGTAAGGAGGATTTTGAAATACCCTTATCTGCTCATCTTCTTTCAAATTCATTAACCTTTAACTGATTCAAAAATGACTCTCTACTTGGATATCCTACTGATAAAATTATTAAAAATTAAAAGCCCTCAGTTCAGAAGCCTCCCAGTAAAAAAAAAAAAATAGCACCTATTCCCAGTTTCTTTATTACCATCAAAGGTACCATCATTCTATCTGTCCTGAAGGCTTAAAAACTCAGTTATATATATTTTTGGTGAGGCAATTGGGGTTAAGTGACTTGCCCAGGGTCACACAGCTAGTAAGTGTCAAGTGTCTGAGACTAGATTTGAACTCAGGTCCTCCTGAATCCAGGGCCAGTGCTCTAACCACTGTGCCACCTAGCTGCTCCAACTCAGTTATTTTTTATTCCTGTCTCTCATTCATAAGAACTGCAACCCCCAACCCCCATTCCCAAATCCAAACAATTTTTTATAAGTCCCAATAGTCCTTCCTCTCTTTAGTCTCTTGAGAGTCATCCATTCTCTCTAGTTGTCCACCTACCACTCTGGTCTCAGTTCCTGTCACTTTACTACACACTAGCTTTTCAAGTAATTAGGTAGCACAGTGGATAGAGCATGGTACCTGGAGTCAGGAAGGCATGAGTTCAGGTCAGCTATCAAACATTTTTTAAAAGGCCAAGTTCTCGGACCCCAGGGTAAGAACCCCTTAGGGAAAATATCAAATTTAACTTACTTAGCACTCAAAATCTGACATAATTCTGCAAGCTTCATTCATTATCCCTTTACACTATGACTCTCTGACCCACCCGACCCAAAGTGTGTGCTGACTCTCACAGACTTTCTAACTTTGACTTCTGTTCTTTTTCTATATCATTTCCTCTTTACCTAAGAGATGCCTATCCACCATGACCACAACCACCATCATCCCTAATTCTCTCTTCGAGACACTCAAATCTTATTTTCCATCAGTAAACTTACCCATAGAAATCATTTTCTTATAAACATTCCCAAATTTGTGTGTGTATATACAACTATAAAAATAAAGTGTTGTGTGTCATATATATAAATATATATATATATGACACACACACACACACATACACATATATAAACACTTATCAACAAATTGATTATAACTACTCTCAAATATTTCATGTCTAAGTTTTGACTCACTCTACTAGACTGTAAGCTTGTGATGAAAAATGGACATCAAGTTCATATCCTCTTCTCATCTATTTCATTTATGACCATACTCTAGGCTCTTCAAGATATGCTTGTTAATCAACAAGATCCTTGGTGTCTATAGTGACCCATCCAATTTCCCAGATAAACAACCATTCAAAAATGCCTTCTGTGTTGAATAAAACCAAGAGACTATTTCTAGAAAAACAGCAAATCTTTCAATTTCCTGACTTTTCTGAAAGTTTATTTATAATCTTAAGTAATTAATTAGCTAAATAAAATACCTCTTAAATACTATTTCAACAATGACAGCAAAAACATATTAGTTAATTCTTCATTTGCCTTTTGAATTAAAAAAAAAGCCAAATTATTATAATTTTTATACTAAACTTGAGCCACAATTGACAAACTGCCCATTTGTAACTATCCCTATTATAAAATCAAGGCTGAGGAACATAATACAAGTTTAATAAAGTGAGAATTATAAACTAAAAGCAAAATCAATAAAGAAAGTATGACAGAATCTTAAATTTCAGCTTGAAGAGATTTTCCGTTTTATCAAAGGTAAATTGACAGGTGCTTCAAAATTACTTATGACCAAAGTGTTCCAAGATTAAAAAAGGAAAAGAAAAAATAAAGAGGAATTATGTAGGAAGTTAGAAATTTTATAAGATAGATGTATTAAAAATATTGACTACAATGAAATCTTATTATTGAATTTCTTACTTATATTATATACTCATGCTATCACTTATCACTCTCAATGATGATAATAATCCTCTAAGAGTGAATCATGTAAGATTTTCAAGAAATTAAAAATTACCATGGACTACCATCTCCATTAAGAGACATTTGGCTCTTTAAATATATAAAGTAAATTTTAATTGCCTAAAGGTTAAATTACAACTATTATAGGGCAAACCCTGATCTGGAATAGCCTCCCTTCTATTCATTCCTTTTTTTCCATTTAATTAAATCTTTATTCAATGAAATTATGTATAAAAACTTATAAATCTGAGTACTCTACTATACATGAAAGATGGTGGGATGATCAATTTTAAACATATACACAGAGCAGAGCTATTAGATGTTATTCCTCTCTCCCTCCTCACTTGTCATTTTTGGTTCCTACTTTGTCCCTTAAGCCATTTATTCTATGCATTCCTAACCAACAAACACTGCTCACTTGGCTCTCCCACTTCTTTACTATATACTGACAATCAATTATCTCTTGTTTCTGGCTTCTCTCTGCAATAATATTAACTCTGTAAAGGATCCTGTGATAATCCTGTGATTATCACAGTAGAGTTTATAAAAATCTAGTGACTTAAAATATTTAATGTCAGTACGGACAAACTTGGTCCAATATTTTTCCATATAAGTCCATCTACCTGCCTTCAAGACGAGATACCTCTGCATGCAGAAGTTCTTCACTGGTCTGTGGAAAATCCAACTGTGAAAAAACATTTTCTAGGTCCATCTGGCCTTTAGAGGGAGAAACTTTTTCTTGAAGGCTGACCTCCAGTGACCTATACAAAAACACAGGATCATTCCAGAAGGCTCTTGCATATAAGCAAGGCACAACTTGGATAATTATAATATCCACTTCGCTATAGTTAAAATTTTGTACAGAACTTTGCACTTTTCATTCTACAATTCCAATAGTCCTAAGATGTACATTTGGTAAATTCCTTCTTATAATGCATTACTTAGAACCCTGATAGGTTAAGAGAATGAAATTTCAAAAAGTTAGTAGTTACTCACCTCTCCTTAGTCACTAGGATGAATGTTTTTTAAACAAATAAATAAAGTGATGACATCCTTTTTAATCAACACCTGTTTGCTTTTTTCCAAGAATCCTTCTATCTCCGAAAGAGTTGCAAAAGAATAGAGTTCTCTACTGAGAAAATTACTTTTTAAAAAATGCATTTAAGCAAAGAAAAATGGTAATCTCATTATAAGTATCTAAAAACTTTCTAGCAATACGTATTTGGACTAGTTTTCAGAATAAAAATGCGTATGATAAAATTATACCTACACACTGAAGTACTTATATAGCAGGAATTATCTTGGTTTGCTTCAGATCACGTATGGTCTTTTGGCCATTCTAAAACAAACTAAAGGTGACCACAAAGACCTTCTGGGCAAACACTGAGCCACAGAATGCCCTTATAGTTGGGAACCAGGTTTGACTCTCAATTCACCATCTTTTATTGGTCTGCTTCTCAAAATACTGGAGGTACACATTTCTAAAATATATAGGGAAGTAAATCAAATTTATAAGAATGCAAGTCATTCTCCAATTGATAAATGGTCAAAGGATATGAACAGGCAGTTTTCAGATAAAAAAATCAAACCATATGAAAAAATGCTCTAAATCATTATTGATTAGAGAAATGTAAATTAAAATTACTCTGCTAACATAACAAAAAAGGAAAATAATAGGGGCACCTAGGTGGTGCAGTGAATAGAGCACCGGCCCTGTAGTCAGGAAGACCTGAGTTCAAATCTGGATACAGACACTTAACACTTACTAGCTGTGGGACCCTGGGCAAGTCACTTAACCCCAACTGCCTCACAAAAATAATAATAATAACAATAATTATAATAACAATAAATGGTGAAGAAGCTGTGGAAAAATTGGAACACTAATGCATTGCTGCTGGAGTTATGAACTGATACAATCATTCTGGAGAGCAATTTAGAACCATGCCCAAAGGGCTATGGGGCTGTGCTACCCTTTGAACCAGTAATACCATAGAGGTCTGTATCCCATAGAGATCATAAACAAGGGAAAAGGACCTATACATACAAAAATATTTCTAGCAGCTCACTTTGTGGTGGCAAAGAATTGGAAGTCAAGGGGATACCCATCGATTAGGGAATGGTTGAACAAGTTGTGGTATATGAATGTAATGGAATACTATTGTGCTATAAGAAATGATGAACAGGCAGATTTCAGAAAAACCTGCAAAGACTTAAGTGGAGTGATAATGAATTAAATGAGCAGAACCAGGAGAACACTGTACACAGTAATAGCAACATTGTGATGATCAACTGTGACAGACTTAGCTCTTTTTTTTTTTTTTTGTGGGGCAATGGGGGTTAAGTGACTTACCCAGGGTCACACAGCTAGTAAGTGTCAAGTGTCTGAGGCCGGATTTGAACTCAGGTACTCCTGAATCCAGGGCCTGTGCTTTATCCACTGTGCTAATTAGCCGCCCCCCAGACTTAGCTCTTATCAACAATATTATGATCCAAGACAATTCCAAAGGACTCATGATGGAAAATGCTTTCCATATCCAGAAAAAAGAACTGTGGAGTCTGAATGATGAACCATACTGTTTCTACTTTTTTGTTTTTGTTTTTTTTTGTCTTTTGAGGTTTTTCTCTTTTGTTCTGATTCTTCTTTCACAACACAACTAATGCAGAAATATGCTTGTGATTGTACATATATAACCTATATCAGATTGCTTTCAGTCTAGGGGAGGGAGGAGGGAAAGGAGGGAGTGAGAAAAAAAATTTGGAACTCACAATCTTATGAAAACAAATGTTGAAAACTATTTTTACATGTAACTGGAAGATAATAAAATACTTTTAAGATTAAAACAAAACAAAACACACACAACCCCCCCCCCCAAAAAAACCCTAGAGGTGCAGTTCATTGTTTCAAACACCATTACTCATATTATTAACCCAATAGCCTACTGTCTTTAATTACTTGCCACAGTCCTTCTTCCATCATTTTCTGCTCTGCATAATTAGATTCTTTTTTTTTTTTGGGGGTGAGGCAATTGGGGTTAAGTGACTTGCCCAGGGTCACACAGCTAGTAAGTGTCAAGTGTCTGAGGCTGGATTTGAACTCAGGTCTTCCTGAATCCAGGGCCAGTGCTTTATCCACTGCATCACCTAGTTGCCCCTGCATAATTAGATTCTAATTTCTATTCCTCATTCCTAAGGCTATCTTCTATATTGAACAAAGAGAAGGAAAAATTCATAGTTCAGACTACCTCAAACTCTTTTATATTTCCAATCAATTAGCTGCATTATAGTTCATGTACTAGGTAGGGTACAGTACCCAAAGTTCAAACAGAGGAACCAATCTCCCATTAGGCATTGTATCTCAGAGTCCATTGTTGATTTTCACTAACAGCCAATCAAGGTTAGGTTGCATTCGAGCTATTGAGAAGGTCTTAAGGTGGGAGATTTAATTCCTCAAATGAAGGGCTCTCCCAACCAGAGTTAGCCATTTTCAGTTACTTTATGCTTCTGCTTCAAGGACAAAGTCCACTCATACCTTGTAGAAGCAAAATTCTATAACTACCTACCCTACTCCATTCCTTGTGATTAGTTCTTATTAATAATTCACATTTAAATGAGACTTTAGAATTAACAAAGCACTTTCTTCACAATAATCCTGAGAGTGAGATAGCCCCATATGCAGACAACCAAAACTGAGGCCCAGGAAAGTTAAGTGACTTGTGCAAAGTTCTTTGGCTAGCCAGTGTCAAAGCCAAGACTTCAATCCAGATCTCTTGCCTTCCAGTCCAGTGCTCTTTCCACTACACCACTCTCTGCAATATTGATTGTGCAGCTATACTATTATTTAGCCAAAATATCCTTGTTCCTTGGCTCGGGAGAGCTATAACAGTTTTCCTGGTGCCCTTAATTGTAATGCTCTTACCTACACTGAGTTTCATCTGTCCCTAGCTCCCAGGTGCCCTCTCATGATCACCTGCAACACACTAACCCACCTATTAAGGATGACTCTTCAGGTGCTATAAATGAAAGTTTACCACTGACAAACATTAAATCACTGAGATGATAAAATGTACCTGATGAGTTCTGTAGAATGTAAATTTTTAGCTACATTTGTAAATTTATTCTGTAATTTCTCCTTCTGAATTATTGAACCATTGATGAAATCCTCTTGAGATCGAACAGTAGCTTCCAATTCCTTTTTTTCTCCTTGTAGAACCTACAGAAAGAATATTGCCATTAATTATACCAGAAAAGTCACTTAACTGTACATACTCTTTGACCAAGTGCTATCACTGGGTATATAATCCAAGGGAGTCAAAGACAAAGGGAAAGGTCCCATATGTATATGAAAATATTTGTAACAGCACTTTTGTAGGAGTAAAAAGAAATGGAAGGAAAGTAGGTATCCATCGCCTGAAGAATGTCTGAACAAAATGTCATACTAATGCAATGTGGTACCGTATGACATAAAAAATAAAGAATACTAATAAACTTGGGAAGACTTAATTACACGAATAATTTACATAATGACCACAACATAAAGGAAAATCACACTGAAAGACTTTAGAACTCTGGTCAATGCAGCAATCAACTTCAGAGGAGTAACAATGAAGCATGCCTCAACACATCAGAGATGGTAGATTATAGGTGTAGAACAAGGCATGCATTGCTAGACATAGCTTGTATGATAATTTCTTTTACCTAATATTTCTTTATTGCAAAGAAGGGTCCTGTTGTGGAAAAGGGTAGAAGGACAACTAGGTGGCACAGTGGATAAAGCACCGGCCCTGGATTCAGGAAGACCTGAGTTCAAATCTGCCCTCAGATATATGACATTTACTAGCTGTGTGACCCTGGGCAAGTCACTTAACCCTCACTGTCCTGCCAAACAAACAAACAAACAAATAAATAAATGATAATTTTTTTAAAAAGGGTAGAGTCATTGAGAAGTGACAGTAATGTTGAAAAAAGCCTTAATAAAGCATTTTAAAATTGATATTATTGGGGGCAGCTAGGTGGCACAGTGGATAGAGCACTGGCCCTGGAGTCAGGAGTACCTAAGTTCAAATACGGCCTCAAACACTTAACTTACTAGCTGTGTGACCCTGGGCAAGTCACTTAACCCTCATTGCCCTGCAAAAAAAAAAAAAAAAGTCTGGACTCACAAAATTGATATTATTTATACTGTCCTAAGTGATCATAGGTCTAAATAATTTTATATCTCATCAAAAAAATGGAAAATGAAAAGCTACATGCAGAGATGTGTAGTTAAATATTATCTTTCCAGGGGGAAAAATGCACATATCACACACTTTAATATGCATTAACATTTTCACTATCACTCTCTTAAGTCTGGATAATCAACAAAACAATAAATAACATCCTGATTTGTAGTGATTGCCAATTTCAGAGGTGTGAATGACCAGAACTTAACAATCGGCTCTCATGAGCCAATTCAAACAGGATTCAGCACACCCCTGGGCTACATGCCTATGCAGCAGGCACAGATTTAGTCACTCCATCAACAACAGGATAGGGGAAGAGAAAGAAGAGTTTTAAGAACTAAAGTATGATTTCTTTTTCCCTATTTATAGAAAACAAAGTTATTGTTCAACTGCAACTGAAAACAGTAATTGTTAAACGTACCTTTAATAGTTTTTCAGTGTGCCTCAGTTCTTCTTCAAGTCGTTGCTGTTCCTTCAGCAGAGTCATGTTGGTTCCAACCAAATCATTTACCCTGATGTTGAGACGCTCTATTTCCAATTCATTAGCACATATGGTATCATTGGCCCTCTCGAGCTTACTGGTTAAGTGCTGAATTTCAGACTGGCTAGAAATCTCCACAGATTCCAGCTTCTGTTTCCGATTGGTGAGCTGGGCCTAGAAACATGACACTATTGATGAGTAAAAGTGAAATAGTCCAAAACAAAAATTCACAAGTAAGACTAATAGGAATCTAGCCCACTCTCTGATGAAGAGGTGGCCCTTCTCCTTCCTAAGGCCAACTCCTCTGATTCCATTCCCTCTCCTCTTCTCTAGCAGATTGTCCCAACTATTATCACCTCTTGTTCTTGCCTCTTTAATCTCTATGTACTGGTTCTTTTCCTGTTGCATGCAAACATGCCCAAATTTCCTACCATCTTCCCTGCTACTGTTCTCTTGTTCTACACACTTCCTCAGCCCAACTCCTTGAAAACGCTATCTATACTCTTCTATCTTCTAGATCTCTGCTGACTTACAAGCCGCTTAATATTGCTCTCCAATTTACCAAAGATCTCTTAATTGTCAATTCAATTCAATAAACCTTTTTAAAGCACCTTCTATTTGACAGGCACTATGCTAAATCTAATGGCCTTTTCTTAAGCCTTACTCTTCTCAATATCTCTTTAGATTTTGACAGTTGACAACCCTTTTCCCTTGAATACTCTCCCTTCTTTGGGTTTCTGTGACACAGTTTTCTTGGCTCTCCTAACTACGTACTCTTTTCTTCTAAAGTTTCTTTGTTGGTTCGTTATTCATATCATGCCTATTAATTATGGGTATACCCCAAGTCTTTGTCCTGAGCCCTCTTCTCCTCTCTACACTCTCACACTTGGTGACTCATCAGCTCCCATGGGTTCAATTAGCATCACAATGCAGATGACCCCTAAATCTGTACTTCTAGCCCTTGCCTCTCTCCCAAGATCCAGTCTGGCATTGTCAATTGCCTTCTAGATACTTCAGACTGGATATCACATAGCTATCTCAAATTCAACATGTCCACAACAGAACTTATTCTCTTTCTCCCCAAACACATCCCTCTCCTGAACTTCTCTATCACTATCAAGGGCATCATCGTCATCTTAACCACAAAGGTATACAACCTCTATGTCATCCTTGACTTTTCACTCTCTTTTTACCCCAAGTGAAAAGTTGTCAAATCTTGTCACTTCTTTCATCCCATCATTTCTCATATATTACCCCTTCTCTAATTCAGGCTGTCATCACCTCTTCTTTGGATTACTGTGATGGTCTCCTAATTGGTATCACTACCTCGAATCTCTCCCCATTCCAATCCATTCTTCACACAGCCACCAAAGTTATTTTCCTAACAAAACTCCCAGCAAACTTGCCCACATTACCCTACCCTGACTCAGTAAGCCTCAGTGTCTTGCTATTCCCTTTAGAATCCAATACAGACCCCATTTAGCCTTTAAAGATCTTCAAAATGAAACCCAATCCTACCCTTTCAGTCTTCTTACATCTTATTCCCATTCGCACATTTTCCAGAACAGTCATAATGGATATTCCATTTCCTATGTCCATGACTTTGCATTACCCAACCCCCAGAAATGCTTTCCCTCTTCTCTCCCCCACCTCTGGGAATCCCAGGGGTCTTTCAGACTCAGCCTGGGCACCACCTTCTCCATAAGGCCTTTCCTCTCCTGCTCCCAGGAATTAAGGTCTTCCCATTCAAGCTTACACTGCATCTGCTATGCACAGGTTTCATATATACTGACATACACTAATACATGTTGTATATACACACATATATGCACACACATGCATGTACACAATCATGTCTCCCCCACTAGAATATAGACTCCATGAGGGAAAAGACTTACACTTTTGTGTTTTTATTTTTAAAATCCCTAGCACATAGCACAAAGTTCTAGTGCATAGTGCAGGGGTTCTGAACCTGGAGTCCATGATAACTGTATTTCAATATAATTGGTTTCTTTTGTATTTTATATTACTTATTTAAAAACTTTCTGAGAAGTAATATATGAGCATGTATGAATATGTTTAAATCTGCCATGAGATACTGTTTCAATTCCTATATAGTTTATAGACTGTTTTTCTAGATATAATTTAGAAGGGGAAAGTATAGGGGGTTCGAGTCATTCTAATCAAGTACATAATAGCTTTTTACTAAATGCATTTGCACAGTACTAAGTAAGGGCTTTTTGCGGTGACATGTATGAGAGGTTGAACTAATAAATACAGCCTTATCAAGGTGGTGTCTTCCATGCACAATTCACCTGAATTGAGTACCTACATAACAAGAAGTCATATCATGTAAATACAGCAAAGCAGAGTAGGGTGTTGCACTTAGTGTGAAAGACCTGGCTTCAAATCTCACTGTTGGCTCTTACTATGGGACCCTGAGCAAATCATCTGACCTCTGTGTGCTTCAGGCCACTTCCTAGGACTTACATATTAAGTAACAGATGGGTTTCAAAATGGAAGGAGCTTGAACAATAGGATTTCAGCACAGCAAAGAAATAACAAATCCTTTATAAATTCATATAAAAGAGGTCACATACTACCATAGTAGCATTTAAACCAAGTCTGTGCAATCTCACACTATTTCTTTGGATTACATTAACTAAATTACTCAGCAATACAGACTTTTAGTTCTTGAAGATTTTATTGAATTATAAGCTCCTTGTGGGTTAGGACTGTTTCTAAAGGCCCTAATATTTGATAACATTTTTCCTTTACAGAACAAAGACCCACAAACTTGACATGAAAGGATAAATTGAACATTCACAATAATATATAAAAACTCATTCATTCATCAGTAGGGTCTCTACTTATTTGCTTTGTATTCTTGCCACTCTGATTCTTGGTTTATGTTGAGGATTCCTCAACATAAATTCTGATCTTGGATATTGCATGTTGACCAAATAGATTTTCTTGATGTTCTAGCTCCCATTCTAATAGAAATGACACTTTACTTGAACCTAGATCTGCCCACTGCAGCCAGAAAAAAAAAAAATCTAAATGTGCTTCCACATGATAGACCTTCAAGTGTTTAAAGATGGCTATCATGCCCTACCAAGATTTTTCTGTTCCTAGCTAACTACCTACCTTCCCCTTCAAACAATCTTTGTGTGACATGCTTTGAAGATGCCTCATCTGTTGGGCTACCCACCAGTTGTTTAGCAATGTCCCACTAAATATGGTGCCCAGAACTAAGCACACAAGTCTAGATGTGGTGTGAATAGAAAAGTCCAATGAAATGATTTCTTTCTTCATTCTAGTTACCATACATCTACTGGCATCCTTTATAACTTTTTGTGCAGCTACTCTACACTGTAGACTTACATTGAACTTGCAGTCAATTATTATCTCAATGTGACTTTTTATCTAGTCATGGCTCTCTTATTATGTATCTGAAGAGTTTTCTTTTCTATCTAAATGCAGGATTTTATGTTTATCCTTATTAAGTTTTATATCTTATTGAATTTTGACAGTCATTCCAGATGGCACATACTCTTAAGATTAAGTTACTAACACATTGATTTAACAGAAATACTTAGTTCCACTTTCTTTTATTAGCACATTTTGAAATGAGAATGACATGCAAATTTTTCAGTTCACTTTAAAATTTACACATCTACCACCGATAAACTTTTTTTAAAACCAGAAATCTGTCTGTCTGGCCAGCTTGTATGATATTGGCTTCAGAAGGGATTCTTAAAAGAACACCATCCTAGCAGTATAATGATTAGAAGAGACACTGACATAAAGGAAGAGGAAAACAGAAAAGTAAACCACAAGATAGGAGAAAAAGAGACAAAAGCTGAAGGCTGAGGAGCCAAAAGCAGCAGAGGAGATAAAAAGGAAAATACTAGAGCAAAGTATTTTTTTACATTTTGTGTTTTGTAGTCCCAAATGTGGCAAAGATGCGAAAGCTAGGTCATCAAGGGTAGCATGACACAAGCAAAAAGGACTTGTCTTAAGAGATTCTCAGTATAAATCAATGGCACTTGCCAGCATCAACTCTTCATAAAGTCTCCATCAGTGTCAGCTCCAATTCCATCAGTATAAACTACCTCTTTGCAGGAGTTTCGACTCAGCAATAGCTTCAGGAACCCATTAACAGTAAAATTCTCAGCAAGAATCTGTCAGTGTCTGTTCTGATAAGAGTCAATATGAGCTTCTACCAATATTGTAGTCACTTCAATTAATGCTATTACATTAATACTAACAATCTAACTAAAAAATATTTTAAAGTCACAATTACTGATCAATCCATTTCCAAATCTTAAAAAAAAAAATGTGATTTGAGTAAGATGCTTTTAAAATGCACATAATTAGGAATGAATTTAGAATCTGTTCTTGAATGGTTAGAAATTATTTGTCAGCTAAGTATTTCCAAAAAATATGTGTTCTAAACTCTAATATTTCCAATTTTAGGAGCTAAACATTTTGTGTTTTGTGGCAATGGTCTTGATTTTGTAAATACTTCTTAAATTTTCCCTAAATATTTCACTGTGTATTATTTGCATCTTTCTTATTCCCTTCCTACTACCACTTAGTTCACTGATCCAAAGTGAACCTGTATTTTGGAATTGTCACCAGTTTGAATGGTGATTATTTTAGACACAAGCAAAATGTCTGACATAGTAAAGGGCTTAATAAATACTTGTGAATCAATTTTCATTAATTCAGGAAAAGATTCACTTATAAATATGTATGTGTACACACACCCCCTTTTCAATTTACCATACTAATCAGAAAAATAGTGTGTTAAAGTTATTTATACATTTATATTTGGCTCAGAAAGTGTTTGGGGAACTGCATTTGAATATAAATAGAAACAAGGCTCCTTTTCTCATATCCCCTGAAAATATTTAATTTTCTGAGAGTTAGAGAACATAAAAGGCTACTAGTAATTATCCGATATTAACAGACCCAACCTAATGCAAATGCCCCTACTACATAAGAATCTGCCTCTCTTTCCTCTACCCTGTAAGCTTATGTCTGGTCATATCCCTACTTGCTTTTCAAACAGCTTATTATGAGTACATAATACTCTTCCTAATGTCTACCGAAAGAAGGATACAAAGGACACAAAGAAGATACATCAACCTCAGTTACAATTGATTAGTTGAGCAGGGAACACAAATCACACATAATCATTCCGTTATTCAATTTCCTATTTTTTTTTTCAGTGAGGCAATTGGGGTTAAGTGACTTGCCTAGGGTCATACAGCTAGTAAGTGTTAAGTGTCTGAGGCCAGATTTGAACTCAGGTACTCCTGACTTCAGGGCCGGCACTCTATCCACTGTGCCACCTAGCTGCCCCCAATTTCCTATTTTTAAAAAGACAGTTTTAAATCTTAGGTCCTTTGAGTCTCTGTTTGCCTTATTGTAATGAATGAAACAATCAGATCCTTCAGTAAAGTTGGGGCTCTTAAAATATACCTTTTTGGTCAAGAATCTCAAAGGGAATAATGAAAAAACTGGGGAGGAGAGAAGCCTAGCAGTACCAGATCTCAAATCATACTACAAAGCAGTAATTATCAAAACTATTTTGTACTGCTTTAAAAAACAGGTTGGTCAGTGAAACAGATTAGATACAAAATATCTAAAAACAAGTGAACCTAGTAACATGCTAAGTCCAAAGACCCCAACTACTGGACTAACACTCATCACTGAACAAAAACTTCTGGGAAAAATGGTAACAGTCTGGCAGAAATTAGATATAGAGCAAGATCTCACACTATATACTATATAAGTTCCAAATGTATACATGATTTAAAGGTCCCATCACAAAAAAAAAAAAAGAGCAAGAAGAAAACACTTTTCACAACTATGAATAAGGGAAGAGTTCATGACCATCAAGTGAGAAAGAGTAAAGACTAGAGAACACAAAATGTTCAATTTTGATCACACGAGGTTTTAAAAACTTTTTACACAAACAAAACCAATGCAGTTAAAATTAGAAGGGATATAGTTCACTGGAGGAAAAAGAAAATCTTTGCAGAAAATTTCTGATAAAAATTTCATTTCCAAGATTTAGCAGAAACTAATTCAAATTTAAATGAACAAGAGCCATTCCTCAATTGCTAAATGAACAGGCAGTTTCCCAAAAATCCAAGCTATCAACCAAAAAAATGAAAAAAATATATACTTTCCAAGTCACTAATAGCTAGTTAAATGGACATTTAAAAAACTCTGAGGTTATACCTCATATTCAAATTGGCAAAACTGACAAAAAAAGAAAATGACAAATGTTGGAAAAGCTGTGTGGGGAAACAGGCATATTAATGTGCTGTTGGTGTAGCTGGGAATTATTCCAGACATTCTGGAAAGCAATCTGGAGTTATGCCCCCAAATTACTGAGTTGTACATGCTCTTTGACCCAGCATGTGAAAAAAATTATTTGGAAAAACAAAAGAAGCTATTTTTGAAGTGGCAAAGAACTGGAATCTAAGGGTGTACCCATTAGTTGGGGAACAAATTATGACATATCAGTATAATGGAATGTTACTGTACAAATGACAAAAGGATATTTTTGGAGAAACTTGAGAAGACTTATATGAAGTAATGCAGAGCTAATTGAGCAATGAAACAGAAGAACAATTTATGCAACAACAATACCATAAAGACATACAACTTTGAAAGACTTAAGACTTCTCATCAATTTAATGACTAACCACATTTCCAAAGGACTAATGATGAACCATGCTGCCTGCCTCCTAAAGGAGAAGTAATGGACCCAAAATGTAAAATAAGACATACATTTTTGCACATGGCCAATGAAGGAATTTTATTTGCTTTACTATGTATATTTGTTACAAGAGTTTTCTTTTATTTTTCCTTTTTTGAATGGGGAGGGTATAGGAGGAGAAAGGTAATTAGGGATAGGATTCCAGGAGGGAGTAAGGGAGGTAAGGAGAGAAGAAAGAAAAAAGGAAGGAAGGAAGGAAAGAAGGAAGGAAGGAAGGAAGGAAGGAAGGAAGGAAGGAAGGAAGGAAGGAAGGAAGGAAGGAAGGAAGGAAGGAAGGAAGGAAGGAAGGAAGGAAGGAAGGAAAAGCGTTTTTAAATGCAGAGAAGAGAACTGAAGGAAGGCAAGAAGGAATCACAAACAAATAGGGCAGTTTTAAAAGTTCTGTGTTGATTTTATTACATACTTAAAATGAGAAGCAAGCTGTACATAAGAGACTCAGTTTTACAATCTTCTCTTTCTATTCTATGTATATGGAAATGCTTATTTTACTTGGTGTTTGTTAAGTTCAGAATAAAAAAATTAAAATAAAAAACCCCATACCTTTCTGAGGAAGTAGAGATAATAGAATATATAGTAAAGGATAAAGATAAGTACCTTTGGTATTTTGGAAATTAATAATATATTAGAACCCTGTATAATGGAAACGCAATTGTAGCCCTCAATCAGAATTTTTTTTTCTACATTATCCTTTTAGGAGAAGCAGAGATATAACCCCTCCAACAACAACTTTTGAAAAAATTTTAACAACTTTTTTAAAGGATGTGCTATCCATTCAGTCCAATTTTGCATTGCTGCAACACCCACAATATTGTCCAGTGTGAACTGACTTTAGAATGATGACTCAGAAGCACCACTAAAATACTAAAAGATTCAATTAGGTTCAGATATTTATTAATTTTCTTTCTTTTTTTTTTTTGTGGGGGCAATGGGGGTTAAGTGACTTGCCCAGGGTCACACAGCTAGTAAGTGTCAAGTGTCTGAGGCCGGATTTGAACTCAGGTCCTCCTGAATCCAGGGCCAGTGCTTATCCACTGCACCACCTAGCCGCCCCAGATATTTATTCATTTTTGACAGATTTTCAAAAAGGTCTGAAAAAAAGATTCTTCTAGTTCTGTAAGAAGAAATCACTTTGGGGCAGCTAGGTGGTGCAGTGGATAGAGCACTGGCCCTGGATCCAGGAGGACTTGAGCTCAAATCTGGCCTCAGACACTTAACACTTACTAGCTGTGTGACCCTGGGCAAGTTACTTAACCCCAACTGCCTCACCAAAAAAAAAAAAAAAAGAAATCACTTTTTGTAGGAAAATAATTAATTAGACTGGGCCTAAGTAGTACAAACTAAACCTATTCATGTTGGGACTTTGCTTATAAGTCTTTCTCTTCTCACTACAGTAAACAAAGGTTTCATTTATATCAACAAAGTATTTAACTGAGCAGAGTTTATATGAATTTGAAAGTGAGATTTCTAATCAATAATATAACCTACCAATGAATAAATTAAGAAATAAATTAAGAAACTGACCACCACTAGAGTTCTGCTACCCCATGATAGGAAGAAAACTGTCTACTAAGCTATGGAGTTCCAGACAAAAGAAGGTGGCAACTTTCACCCACCTGTTTTAGGGAAATGTCGCTACTCCTGGAAACTGGAGTTACCCTCAATACAGCTTGGCTCAGTTAGACCTGTCTCTGCTATCCCTAGAAAATGCATAAGTCTTCAAAGACGTTTATATTTCAAGCACGATACAGAATGAAAAAAGCTGGGAAACACTATCTTTTAAGCACTGCTTCTCCACTTATTTTGTGACTCCTTTATACACTTTAGCAGCTCTCCATAGAAAAAGTTCAAGACTCATCATTTAGATACAATCACTGATGTAGATTACAATAATTTAAAACTGTTTTGCCTAGTTTCTATCTCAGTATTATAATGTACTTTAAAAGGCTAAAAAGGAAAGAAGAGGGAAATTACATTGGAGAAAGGTTGAAGAAGAGAAAGAGGCTGCATCACTTGAGATAGTCCTTTAGAGAGTCCACTTCTATTGTTCAATAGTTTGAATCCCCATGATGCTGTAGATCTCTCATTCCCGGAGGTTCACTCTCCCTTCAACCACAATGCCTTATTGTCTGATTCCATTGTCTTCCCCATAAGAAAAGGGATGGAAAAATCGGTGGGGTTTTTGCACTATTAAATTTTGCATTTTGCTTTAAAAATGAAGATTTTTACTAAATTTTCTCTCTCAAAACCTAGCTTTTGCCTCAATATCCTCTTCTCCCTTTTAAAATTCAATTCCCAAGAATCTTTCTTTATTATAACTTCTGAATTTGTATAATATGTTGGGTGAAATTTAGTCTAACTTTAATGAACAATGCAACCATATTTTTTATACATTCCAAAATGTTATTATGGCTCACTAATCATTATATGAGGCCTTCTTGTCCAAATGGTATTCACAGCTTCACTTCCAGTTTTAGACCCACTGTCAGACAAAGAAAACTGTGTTTTTACCACTTGGGTCAGAGCTGCGGCTATACAAACACCAGCTTATGGAATGAAACTCTCTCAAATTTGCTGTATTTAGGGTGCAGTGGATAAAGCACCAGCCCTGGATTCAGGAGGACATGAGTTCAAATCCGGCCTCAGACATTTGACACTTACTAGCTGTGTGTGAGCCTGGGCAGGTCACTTAACCCTAATTGCCCCGCAAAAATACCCCCAAACAAACCAAACAAAAACCAAACCAAACAAAAAAGAATTGCTGTATTTAAATTTCCAAAAGGAACCTATACTACTAGGCTTTCTCCACCTCCAAATTTGACACTATACAAAACCTAATTACTTGTTTATAATAAAGAACGAACAGTCATAGAGTTGATTCATCCTATTCTCTATTTTCCCCATTCTACTAACTCAAATAACCTAGTAATAAGCAAAGTCTATGGGACAAGAAATTAAAAAATGGACAAGGCTGACATTCCCATAGCAACTATGTGGAAAAGTAGACTCTATTATGGCACATAGTTATGTACCAGTTAAATTAAAATGACCCATATGTTTACATTTCTTTTTAAATGTTTTATCTCTACCTGAATAATCTCTGACTGTTCAGCCAAAGCTTTCCTCTGTGCCTCCAGAGATGCCACCTGTTGCTGATAAATCAATCGCTGCTTCTCCCACTCTAGTGATTTCTGACGGAACTCCTGCAAAGGGAAGCAAGACAGTTGACTTGTAAATGCATCCCCTCGTCACTACTTCCAAGTTTCACTCTTACTCTAATTATCGCCCCCCCACCCCCATCCCTTGACAGAGGTGGACCTTTTTCCACAGCAGGGATGCCATTATTCAGTCATCCGATGTAGTTATACAGTAATTCTCATCTCCTCATATCCTGTGCCTCTGGATTTCTGTCTTTCCAAATTTAACACTCTATTTATTGCTGAAGTGTATGATGTAGGGATGCTAAAAACTATTTGACTTGTGTCTACTTTTATAAATTTGCTGCCACCTAAGGGTTAATCATCATAATGTTCTAGTTTTCAAGGAAAAAAATTGTCAAGATAAAATTCAGTAATCCTCTTTTGAAATTACAGTTATCAGTTATTTATGACTCAAATATTAAATAATACATGGAAAATAAGAATTCAACAGTAACTAAAATACCATGAAGCCAGCCAGCATCTGATGGTAATAGTTATGGGAGCAATTTGAAGCACAAAACAAACTCACCTAATAGCCTTATATTCTCCCTGAACTTTCTCCAAGATTCCCCAAATCTGGAAGTCTCACTTACCCTACTAATAGTATCTCTACATTTCAAGTTTATAGATGTTAGAAAGGTAAAGAGCAAAGATTCCAGGTAGTAGTGATGAGTTCTTTAGCATCAGTGGGGGAAAGATTCCAGAAGCTGCTACAGCTAAAAGAATTTTTAAGTACCCATAATAAAGATGAAGAAGGAAGAATGGAGTCACCAAGGAGCAGATAGTTCCAAGAAAGCACAAATCTCAACAATGCTATCAGACATCTTCCTCTGCCTTTCATGTTCTTGCCAGCTAGTAGAACCATAGAGAGCTGGGTGACCCAAAGTAATCTTCCATTGACTTCAAAATTTTAGACTCATAGAATTTTACACTGAAAGAGCCTTTAGAAGATTACTGAGTCTGACTTCCTCATTTTACAAAGAAAGGTTCAAATCACTTAAAAGTTATAATAATATAGCAGCTTACAATTATATAACATTTCCTCATTTATAAAGTGCTTTCCAAAAATTGTCATTTGATCCTCACAGAAACACAAGGCAGATTGTACAACTGCTGTTATTTCCACTTTAGAGATGAGGAAAGAAACTCAGGAGAAAAATGACATGGCCAGGCTCAAGCTCAGAGCCAGGACTCAAACTCAGGTCCTCTAAGCCTAAATCTTTCTGTTCTTCTTCCTGCTTACACCAAAATGCTACCAAGCTAAACCAGCAGTCAAATGGGGGCTAGATCCCAGGTTTCCTCATTCTCAGAGCAGTGATAAACTGCATAAGACAGAGAATTCCAGTCTGATGCCTTTTATAAGAAGGTCCCCCTCCCATTTGTCTGAGTTATTTATCATCTCATGTAGGAAAATACTTGGAAACCAGAGATCAACCTGATGTTTAGTTGACTAAATGAAATGAAGAGGGAAATCCCGAGACTCTGTGATCTTTACTTATGTGTTTAATGTAACCAGCCCAATCTCTGTCTACATCAGTTTCATCTTTTGTAAAATCAGGATAATAATGGCACCTACCTCTCAGGGTTGTTTTAAAGGTAAAATGAGAGAGTATTTCTAAAGCATTATATAAATGCTATTATTATTATCTTTCCTTCACCCTATCTTCATATTAAATCTCTACTTCTTTTCTCCTCATTTTAAATTTTCATAACTATTTTCTATGGGCAAAAGCACTAAGTGGTGGGGATATAAAAATATTAAATAAAAGATATGGTCTCCACCTTCTTAGAGTTTAAAAATCTAGTGGGTATGGGATACATGCCACATACACAACTAATTATAATACAAAAGAGTACATAGGTATATAAAACAGTTAGGATTTATGGTGCTGAGGACAACTGGCAGGGAGGAACAATTAATGACTAAAGAGGGAGTGTGAATCCAGGATTACTGAGAGATAAACTTTGGAAGACAAAGATAGTGCAAGATGGCCAAAGGCTTTGAATTCCAACCCAAGGAGCTTGAATTATTGAAGTTTTGAGCAGTAGACTGATATGTTCAAATGTATATATAAGGAAGATTAATCTGTTAGCAGTGTGATAATAGATCAGAGGAAGGAGTGAGTAGAGTTTAGCAGTCTGGTGAGGAGATTGTTGCAATAGTCTAGGTGGATAGTAAATGACTAAATCTAATCTCATCACCACCTTGTCCTCTACCCCACGGACAATTACATCCCTAAAAAGGTCTCAGGGTTTCAGGAATACTTTTAAAAATTGTTTGGAAGCAACTATTTGGCCATCTTGATGGTTATGAGATCAATGTTCAAAAAATATTTTTCCTAAAATTAAACTTTGAAAAACAAAAAAATCCTACATGTTCTAAAATATGTATAGCCACTCACTTTGTGGTGGCAAAGAATTGAAAATCGCAGGGATGCCCTCAATTGGGGAATGGCTAAACAAATTGTGGTACATGTTCATGATGTAATATTACTCTATTATAAGAAATGATGAGCTCAGTGATTTTAGAAAAGCAAGGAGAGACCTCCACAGAATAATGAAGAACAAAATGAGCAAAAACCAAAAGAATATTTTATACAGTAACATCAATATTGTTTTAAGAACAACTTTGAGCACCCAAGTTATTCTGACTACTACAAATACCCAAACCTACTGCAAAGATTCTATGAAGGAAGATACTAGAAAAAAGAACCAACATATGTATACTTATATATGTATACTGTGTATATACACACACATATTTATGTCTAATGGTAGCCATCTTGAATGGGGGGGGGGAGAGAAAGATGCATGATAACTGGCAAGAAATAGCATAAACATAGTGGATTGGTAATCTCAGGGCAATGCTCTGTTTTTCTATCCCACTTTGTTATGGAAATGCTTGTTTTATTTTTTAAGTTCAGAATGAAATTAAAAAATGTAATAAAAATATTTTGAAATAAAAAGCAATATTTTCACTTCAAAAAAAGACCCCAAAATAAAGGAAATGTGAAAATAGCTCCTCTTCCACAAAAGAAGCCTTAGTAGACAAAAATAATACTTTATAGATACTAATTACAGACTGCATTCTAATAAATTGGTATAGTTACCTCCTGACCCAAAAGGAATCATATAGTGATAGAAGGTGCAAAGTACCCTTCTCACTCTAAATTTTCTCATCTGTAAATAGTAAAATGGTGAAAACTCAGTTTCAGGAAATACCACCTTTCCCAAATTATTATACTGTTTGAAGATTGACAATTACTATGAAAAAACCATCATACCTCTATTTTTCCATTTAACCTCTCCATTTCAGATGGGTCCTCCCTGTGATTTTTGGTGCCACCTCTGCATTCTTTTATCTGTTTTTTCTGAAGCTTTTCATAGCCTTTCTTTAGTCTGGTTAGCTGTGAAGACAGTCAATTTCATATCTTATTAAAAGTCTAATCATTTGAACTAGATCTAAGAATTTAAAAGTGATACCAAAGGAACATATTAAATATACCAACATACACAGGCAATTATATCAAAAGCAGATCAAATAGTTAATACCACTATTAAAAGAAGTGTTGACAATATGTTATAAATGCAAAGTTTTTTTTTTAATTAAAGGAATACAAGGCATTTTTAAAAAAAAAAACCTTTACATTTCTGTTAAGAATCAAGAAACCTACTAAGAAAATCAAAATGTATTTTCTGCCCTCTGGAAAGTACCAAATGATCGTGTGGGAGGGGGGTGAAAGATAAAGGTTTTTAGTCCTAGATTCCATAAAATACAGACCTTTGGCAAGAATAGAGAACTAGATTACTTTTAAAAGTTCCCATAAATAAATAAAAATAAATAAATCCATTAAATACATAAAGCAAATTAAATGAAAATTTACTCACCTCTTCCTGTAGTTTCTTCAATTCTTGTTTGTATTCTATGGCCATTTCTTGCTTGGTTTTATCAAGCTCTTCCATCTGCTGATGCAACATCCCAACCTAAAGAAAGAGATGGGTGGGGGTTTTAATATTTTTTTTTAAATTACTGAGCTACATAAATGAAAGGAAAGAGCCTATCTATACAATATTTGTATATAATACCCTACTTATCCCCCCAAATAAACTTCCAATAATATTAATAATTGAGATCAGAGCAAAGAACCTAGAAGTAGATAGAACCTTTGTCTACAGCAAAATAATCATAAAATCCAAGAATTGTACTTTTAGGGCAGCCCACATTCATATCTGATTTACTACAATAAAGTTTGGTTACCAAATTTACAAACACAATAAATTAGGAAAAGGAGCTAACAAGAGGCAATAGACATACATCCTAACAATAAGAGACTGAGGAAGGAGGGAGGGAGGGAGGGCGAGAGGGAGGGAGGGCGGGCGGGCGGGCGGGAGGGAGGGAGGGAGGGAGGGAGGGAGGGAGGGAGGGAGGAAGGAAGGAAGGAAGGAAGGAAGGAAGGAAGGAAGGAAGGAAGGAAGGAAGGAAGGAAGGAAGGAAGGAACTTAAACCACGCAAAAAAATCCAGCACATTTGAACCAACCCACTCTATCTTCCCTTTTTAGGTTATATATTACAAAAGTTAGGACAATAGATTGAAGCGCTTGATTCCATCTGAATGAGAAATTTTATCAGTGTTTAATTTGAATTCCAAAACACTGTCCTTTACTGATGTCTTTTTTTACATCATTCTGACCAAAGGCTTAATCACTTTCTGAGAGGAAATTGAACCAAAGTTTAAAAAGGAACTCTATAAATTACCAGAAAATGGATTAAGGTGGTAACTGTACTTAAAACAGGAATAGTTTATTCCAACTTAGCTTATTCATTATCTCCATCCTTGACTGGACTGAATTGCTTAGGAAAAGATTTTTCAGTTTGTACCAATAATTTAATGACTATTGTTCTGAATCAAATCTGTGAATTAAAATTTGACTTGAGTTCTGTAACAAAGTTTTATTTTATTGCAGAATTTTGTCTTTGGGAATATCATATATTATAACTTGACAATAGTTTATGTATAAAGATGGAAGAGATTTGCTTTCTTTCTACTCAGAGATTGAATTAGAGATTTAAAGGCAGGATGGATTTCCTCTCTTTCTAATCAGAGATTAGAATTACAATGATTTCATTAACAGATTTATTTTTTGGCAAGCTGTACTGGAAAACCAAGTACTGCATGTTTTTTATCTTCTACAGAAGCAAACCACCTCATATGTCTCAACAGGCTTTGAGGGCATTGATGCATGCAACAGAATATAATAACTTATGTTCATAATGATGAGAAAAAGTTTAATTGTGTTTGGCAAATTCTGCTTAAGATAATGTGTGATGCTGCAAAACATTTTAGAAATATTTCTATCATGTGGTTATTATAAGAATTGGTTTAAAACACATAAGCTTCCATCTAGACAATTCAGTTATATGTAGTGTTATAAAAATAATGTCTTTGTATATGAATATGTGCTCCTCCTCAATCTCCCATCTTATTACTAGATGTCAGGAATAGTAAAAATTATTACATGTTATATTTACATCCCTAAAGTCAGTGACACTTGGAAGGAGGGTGATGCGTGGGAATAAAGAAACAGAGAAAAGGAAGATCTAAATAACTAGAGAAATATTTACTGCTTGTGGATAGGCTGAGACAATATAATAAAAATGCAATACTACCTAAATTAATTTACTTATCCTATGTCATATCAATCCAACTATCAAAGGATTACTTTTTAGAGCTATATAAAATAAGAAAATAGTTAATTTAGAGGAACAAAAGGTCAATATTCTCAAGGGAAATAATGAAAAAAAAGTGAAAAGGGAACCTAGATCTCAAACTCTACTACAAATTAGTAATCATCAAAAAAATTTTGTACTGGTTAAAAAAAGAGAAGTCAGTGAGTAGAACACAGTAAGACAAAAGCAAGTA
Organism: Dromiciops gliroides; assembly: GCF_019393635.1. Classification (NCBI taxonomy): domain Eukaryota; kingdom Metazoa; phylum Chordata; class Mammalia; order Microbiotheria; family Microbiotheriidae; genus Dromiciops; species Dromiciops gliroides. The sequence continues at coordinate 342,067,002 of NC_057863.1, read as the reverse complement.
AGCATAGTAACCCAGCATCTGAGAAAAACCAAAGATCTCAGATACTGGAGTAAGAAATCACTTTTGACAAAAACTTATGGGAAAACTGGAAGGCAGTATGGCAGCAACTAGAAACTGTAAAAAAAATTAATTATTAACAATCTAGTCTAATCTGAAAAATATATAACTGGATTTATGAAAAATTATGATTATATGAAAAATGATAAATTTAGAGAAATTATAATTGGGCCATAAGTCCTGCCACGGTCGCCATTCAAATGTGAAATATTTTTGACTGACTAGCCTAATTTGGGGGGACTAATTTGACTGGGGTACTAATTCTGGGACTTTTGACTAAACTGGCTGACTGCGTTTAATTTAATATGGGCCGTTTATAAAGTTCTACCACATTGCTCCACTCCCAAATTGATAAACACAGGATTAAGAAGCCTCTTAACTAAATAATCAAAGCAGAGTTTATTTATGAGATACTATTGAAAATTAAGAATACAGGGAAATAAAATGTACAACCTGACTGCCTTTTCCTGAGGTCTCTTTCCATTACATCTCTTTCCCACCTGCGGCCCTTCGAACTTTTTTAATACAATAGGGGCATTAGTTGCCTCTCGCCTCAGGGCACTCAGGTACTTTATTCTAACTCCTCTTAATCTTCACTTTCTCCAACCTATACACTGTGCTGACCACTTCTGTGCTCTCTGCTGCCTCCTGTTCAGTCTGTCTTCTGCCGCCTTTGCTCCTAGTCCTGCGTTGCTGTTCATCAAGTCCCCCGTCTCTCCTTTCTAATCTCGTCAGCCGCCGCTTGACCTCTTCTCAGCCTCCCCCCCCCCATCCTTGTCTGAACCTCTGAGTCTTGTCCACAGGCCTCCAGTCCTCCTGTCAGCCCCCGTACCTTGTCAGCCTCTCTAATCTCCTCAGCCTCTCTCGTCTGCCCCTGTCTGACCAACCCCCTCTGTCTAACTCCCAAGTCTATATATACCTTTTCTTCTCTCCACTCAAATCTCGGGGCTTCCTGCACCTCCACAGATCACGCTAATCCGCTAGCCAGGGCTGCGGCTGGGGGTGGGGGTGGGGGTGTGCTCGAGCAGCTCATGCCTCAGCACAGGCTATCAGGATCTTTTGGATAGCTCTGCTCAGGTTGGAGGGAGCTGGGAGCTTTTTTTTCCCCCAGCTGTCTGACCTGGCATCTTGTACAGCCCACAGGACTTTTGGGTTCAGCTGAAGCAGAGGGGGAGGGGCACCAGCCCCTCCCACACAGAAGAGACCCTGAGGGCCTAAGGCTTTCCAATCTCAGCCCAAAGGTAGGGTCCCCAAATCAAAATAAATTTCCACAAAACAAACCAACATCTTACATCATATACAAACATAAGCTCCAAACAGGTAATGACTTAGACTTAAAAGGTGATTTCATAAACATATTAGAGGAACAAAGAAGAAATTACCTTTCTAACCTATGGTCAGGGGAGAATTCCTGACCAAACAAGGGATAGAGAGGATCAGAGAAGATAAACAATTTTGATTACATAAGATTAAAAAGGTTTTCATAAACAAAATCAATGCAGCTAAAGTTAGAAGAAAAACATTACTGGAAGGAGGAAGAGGAAGAGGAAGAAGAAACCAATAATAAAGAAATATAGATTCAGGGAGGTCCATAACATAAACCCAAAAGAAAAAATAACTGCACAGCATCTATAAGCAAAACTTCAAACAAAACTCAGTCTCATCACGAAGTTAACTAGAATTTCAGGAAGACAGGAAGCAAGAGTTTAAAAACGATATTGTAATGAGAGCTCCAGCGTAAAGAATTGGAATAGAAATGAAACCCTAGAGAACAGACCTGGAAGAGAAAAAGTTTTGTACAGGAGGTATAAAATCTTATCTGAATAAGAGCCCCCCTTAAAAAGAGAATGGGAAATGAATGACTCCATAAGAAAATAAGAAATAACAGAACAATATCAAAAGACTGAAAAGGAAACACACATACACACACACACACACACACACACACACACACACACACACACACACACACACACACACACACACACACCATGAAAGATAATGTAAGGCAGAGGTGCCAAACTCATGACTACTGGGCTGGGTGCCACCCCTAACACTCCCAAAAGCAGTCAAAACCAAATTAAAATGTAATTTTAAAATGTTTAACAAAATAAATAAAAACATAATAACACAAAGATAATGTTAGTTTGAGGTTCAATATATACCCTATAAGCACCAACTTCTATTTCAGTTTGACACCACAGTGGTATCTCCTGTCAAGAACAACTGAAAACAGGTCCTAAAGAGAAAACTTAAGAATCATGACCAAAAAAATCCTAGAAATCGTATTTGAAGAAATCATGAATAAAAACTGCCCAGATCTATTAGAACCAGAGGGCCAAATGCAAAACACAAAGAATCCATCAGTCATCTCACTTGAAAGAAAACCATAACATTTAAAATTTTAGGAACTTAATATATGTGCATTTTCAAAGGAAAGAGTAAACAATTTACAGAGAAAAATAGACAGCAATGCTGTAACAGTTGGGGATCTCAATGTATACCTTCTAGACCTAAACAAATTTAACCAAAAGATAAGTAAGTAGGTACGGAAATGAATAAAATTTTAAGAGTAATATATCTGATAGATCTCTGAAGATTGCTTAATGAGAATAGAAATGAAAACACATTTCAAGCAGTACATGGTATCTTTACAAAAATTAACCATAGGGGGCAGCTAGGTGGTGCAATGGTTAAAGCACCAACCCTAGATTCAGAAAGACCTGAGTTCAAATGTGTCCTCAGACACTTGACACTTACTAGCTGTGTGACCCTGGGCAAGTCACTTAACCCTCATTGCCCCACAAAAAAAATGAAAAAGAAAAAACATACATACAAATTAACCATATATAAGGGCTTAAAAATAAATATACCAAAGCAGCAACTCTAAACACACCCTTTAATGACCATAATACAATAAAATTACATTAAAGAAAAGGCCTCTAAAGAAAGGATTGAAAATTAGAGACTAAATTATTTAATCATAAAGAACTGGTGAGACAGAGAACAAATTATAGAAACAATAAAAAATTTAGTCAAAGAAAATAACAACAATGAGACAATGTACCAAAATGTTTCAACATAAAGACAAAGTAGTTTTGGGGAGGAGAAAATTTTGAGCACTTTAATTAACAAATGAGATAACAAATCAGTGGATTAAACATCTAACTTAAAAAAAATAAACTGGAAAATTAGAAAATTAAAATCTTTCAACTAAGCACCAAAATAAAAAATTATGAAAATTTAAAAATAGATTTACAAAAATGAAAGCCAAAAAAGCACTGATTTTATAAATAAAACTAAGAGCTATATAAAAAAATTTAAAAGTCATTAGCTAGTCTGATTTTTAAAATGAAGAGGAAAACCAAATTGCTAATATCAAAAAAGAAAAAAAACAGAATTCACCACAAATGAGGAAGAAATAAAAGAAATTATGTTGCAATTATATACCCATAAAACTGACAGCTTATTTGAAATAGATGGATATTTTTTTTAAATATAAAATGCCAAAATTAACAGAATGAGAAAGAGAGAATTTAAATAACCTGATATCAAAAAAAGAAATTGAAAGTGCCATAAATAAGCTGCCAAAGGAAAAATCTCTGGAACCAGATGGACTTAGAAGAAAATTTTATCAAACATTCAAAGAACATTAATTCTAATATTAAATAAACTGACTGCAAAAATAGAAAAAGAAGGAAGTCTACCAAATTTCTTCTATGATATAAATATGTTCTTGGCAACTAAATCAGAAAAAAGAGACAAAACAGACAAAAGCTAAAAGAAACTCCAGAACAATTTCCCTAATAAGCATTGCTAAAAAACGTTTAAATAAAAGAATAGCAAAGAGTCTATGTTGTTACATATCAAAAAGATTATATACCATGACCAAGTTGGGTATAGAATGCAGGGGTGGTTCAATATTAGGCTAACTATATAAATATAATGGAATATAATAAAAGAAACCTCACATGATTCACAAATGCAAAAAAAAGCTTTTAATAAATACAATACCTATTTCTATTGAAACATTTTTAAAAGGTAAAAATGAACCTTTCTTAATATAGTAAATAGCATCTATCTAAATCTCAGAGATAGCATTATATGGAATAGGGATAAACTAGAGACTTTTCCAATAAGATGAGGGGGTAGTCAGGATGTCCATTATCACCACTTTTATATAGCAAGAGCATAAGAAAAAGAAATTGATGGAGTATGAATAAGCAAAGAAGGGAAAAAAACCCAAACCATTGCTTTCTCCAGATGATCTGACAGTCTACTTAGAGAACCTGAGAGTCAAATAAAATTTAACTAAAACAATAATCTCAGCAAATTAGCTAGATTTCTCCAAATTATCTTGTGTGTATCTTGTTTGCATATAATCCTTTGCATGTTGTTTTCTCCCATTAGATAATGAGCTCCTTGAAAGAGGGAACTGTTATGCTATAATTTGTATCCCTATCCTTCAGTACAGCACCTGGCACATAGTAGGCACTTAATAAATGCTTGTTCAAGACACTAAGACCAGAGCAGAAAGATTGCTGAGATAAGAGTAATGTTCAGCTAAGATTACATCCTCATAAACTGATTGCAGATGAAGCTCTGGTGTTGACTCTGCACCCTTTAGTAGCTGATCCCCATTCTTAATTCATCAACAAAGTGAAGAATATATACTTGCCCCAAGGGTGATAAATTGTAGACACTTATCCTTGGTTCAACTATTGGCTTCAACCACATCACTGTTACTTATAATTCATTGCTTTACCTCCTGAAGTACAGGTCTGACCCCATCTCTCTCTCTTTCTCTCTCTCTCTCTCTCTCTCTCTCTCTCTCTCTCTCTCTCTCTCTCTCTCTCTCTCTCACACACACACACACACACACACACACACACACACTCCCCCTCCCCAATACACACTCAATAAATTCCAGTGGCTCACTATCACCTCCAAATCCTCTGTTGAGAGTTCAAAGCCAAGTCTTCTTACACATTAGACATCTTCTCACCCAACCCCACCACCCTGAGACTCAGTGACACTGGCTTACTGGTTGTTCCTCCAACAATATCCAATCCCTTGACTGCAGGCATTTCCCATATCTTAAATGCTCTCCATCCCACCTTCTAGCTTCTTTCAAGTCCCAGCTAAAATCCCTCCTACCTTTCTACATGAAGCCTTTCCTAATCCCACTTAATTTTAGTACCTTCTTTCTATTGACTATTTCCAATTAATCCTGTATATAGCCTGTTCATAGTTACTTTCATGTTGTCTCCTCCTCCTCCTCCTCCTCTTTTACTTTTCTTTGTAAACAGAGTGCCTGGCATATGGTAGACATTTACCATGACCTCCTATTCAAAATTTCTGAATCTCTTCATATCATAATATACTTTGCATTGTACTTATCTGAATACATGTAATTTCCCCAAGTGAGATAAAATTTCATAAGGGGAGGGTTTATCATGGTGCCTTACACATACCCTAAAAAATGAAGACTCTGTGATGTCCTGTGGGGAAGTCTCACTGAGCTTAACTTCCTCCAACAACACAGAGTGACACCAAACACTGCATTGCCTCCATGCTCTGAAAATAAGAGGTGTTTAATAAATCCCTGGTGCACTGACTTCAAGCCCCTGCTTCAAATGCCCTTCTCCTTACCCCTATCTTTACTTCCCATCAAAGCCAAGTAAAAGAACCAAATTTTCTCTGGAGGCCAGAGTAGCTGTGGAAGGTTGCAATGAGGTCATGAGCCTCAAATGACAACACATAGAAAGTGCTTTGCAAACCTTCAAGCATTAAATGTCAGCTATTATTAGAGTAATGGCTCTATCTTCTAAAGCCCTCCAGAACCTGTTAGCATATTAGAAAAGAACAGACCTGAAAAATAACTGATTCACACAAGTTGAAAGTCACTGCTCTAATCCAACCTTCATTTCCTATCTGTGACCATCTTTCCCAGTCACTCTTCAGAATTTATCATCTATGTCCTGCCCACTATGGATAGGTATACTCCAGGGTTCTGTCCTAAGCCCTTTTCTCTTTACTATCTGTACTCTTTCTTGGCGATCTTATCAGTTCTCATGGTTTCATTTTTTCATTTCTAGGCAGATGGGGCAGTTGCTGGCGCAGTGGATAGAGCACCGGCCCTGGATTCAGGAGGACCTGAGTTCAAATCTGAGCTCAGACACTTGACACTTACTAGCTGTGTGACCCTGGGCAAGTCACTTAATCCCAATTGCCTCACAAAAAAAACAAACCCCAAAACAAACAAAACAAAACATTTCTAGGCAGATAATTTTGTAAATTGCCAAATTTATATATTCATCTCTAATTTCTTTCTTGATCTTGAGTCCCAATCATCCCCTGTGCTTGCTGGTCCACTTACGAATTTCATTGGCATCCCAAACTGAACACAACCAAAGCTGAATTCATTGAACAGTTAAGCAAAAGGAGGTTTACTTTGCCTTAACACAGCAAGGACATGCAACAAAGTTACAGTGGCAGTTATCTTCAGTTTATGAACAGTGGTGTCAAACTTAAATAGAACACGATCCCTGCCAGCCACATATTTACTTAGAACATCACAAATGAACATTATTTTTATTGTATTTTTATTTATTTTGTTAAACACTTCCCAATTACATTTTAATCTAGGTCTAACTAGTCTTAGGAGCTGCTTGATGCCTGCAGGCTGTGAGTTTGATACCTCTGCTTAAGAGTACATCATTTTGTCCCAAAATGAAACCAGAAATAAAAGTGCTGATGTTAGGCTTGACTCTAACACCCTGATGACGGCTTTTATACAATTACTTTAGTGTTATTGTTCAGTCGTTTCAGTCATGTCTGACTGTTCCTGACCTCATTTGGGATTTTCTTGGCAAAGATCTTACAATGGTTTGCCAATTCCTTTTCCAGATCATTTTACAGATGAGGAACTGAGGCCAACAGGGTAAGTGACTTATCTAGGATCACATAGCTGATAAGTGTCAGAGGCTGAATTTGAACTCATAAATTTAAGTATTCCTGATTCCAAGCCCAGTACTCTATCCACTGTGCCCCCTAGCTGCCCTTAATTACTTAAGCATTTAGTTGCAATACAGAAACACAAATATATTATCTTGACCTGAATCAAGTCTATACTCAATTTTGCTGTAGTTACCCTTTAAATCAGTTGTCTCCAAACATTTGTGATGCCACATCTGCATTGGCAAAACAAACTTTTGAGCATACACTTCTAATATATGTATATGTTATATGTAACATATAATTCTTTGTTCAATTTATTTTGTTTGTTTGTTTGTTTTTGGTCAGGGCAATGAGGGTTAAGTGACTTGCCCAGGGTCACACAGCTAGTAAGTGTCAAGTGTCTGAGGCCAGATTTGAACTCAGGTACTCCTGAATCCAGGGCTGGTGCTTTATCCATTACTCCACCTAGCTGTCCCCCAATTTATTTTAATATTTGATTTAATGGCTGTCATATCTGAAATAGATGTGTCTAGTTGGGAGAACACTGGCTTGGATCAATTAAGTCATACTAACATTTAGATTAGAGGCTTGGTTATAGTGAAATTTAGACTCTGCATTCATTAGGCAATCATTTTTACTATTAATTTCCTAACTGTAAAACTTTTTGCTACTGAGAAAAATACTACAGCAGCAACCAAAAGAACTGGCCAGAATGGCATAAATGTTCTTTAAAAGATATCAAATTTTATTAATTGTATTTCTAACATCTTTCTAAGCATTTTTGTTCAATACTTCATAAATCCTTACACCTAGAAGAATTCTTACACTCAATCTGCCTATGCACAAAGTGACTACTGTCTTCCAAAGACAGTCTTAAAAGTTTTAGTCCAAATAACACCAATTCTAACCTGATAAATTCACTCCCAGGAGATAATGAACATTATCTTTATTTCCATGTTAAGTGGCAGTTGTCACAGCAGAAAAATCTTTGTAATGAGTCCATAGTTCTAACACCCTTACCCTCTAAAAGAGAAAGTTTATTTTGCTGTGATGCTAAATGCTCCTACCTAAGTAACTGTCACACTATTACTGTCCATGGAGTATGGAATCCCATAGTATGAGACCAGGGCTAAGGTCCCTTCCACCTCACCCCTACACTCAGTCCTATAAATTTATAACAGTTGTTAGCAAGGTAAGAAGCAGTACATGTCAAATGAGTGATATACATACACAACCCTCTAAGAACACAGAGGTTAGAGATATCATTGCATAGTGGGAGGCAGCCATCAGAAGAGACAAGCTCGGGCACCCAGTGGCTGTGTGACCAGAGGCAAGTCACTTAACCTCTAGGGGCCTTAACTTTCTCAATGGCAAAATGGTATCATTAATATTTGTACCAACGATCTCATGGGGTTTTTTTCAGAGAAATGCTTTGTAAAACTTTGGGTACCATTTAAATGTGAGCTATTATTCATATATCAAGTATTAAGGCACTAATTTGTCAGTGCTTTCTTCTTTTCCTCCTATTCAGTTCACTTTATACAACCCAGATTCCTAGATTATGAGAAATCAAACATTGTCTTGAGCTTGTCTTCAAAATTTGGCCCCAAAAGTACTAGGAAATTTTTAACCAAGAAGAAAAAAAGAATTTTTTTTCTTTCCTTTTTTAATGCTAACAGAACTTTTCACTAAAACGTTTTTTCTTTTCTTTTTTTTTTGGGGGGAGGGGTCGGGGCAATGAGGGTTAAGTGACTTGCCCAAGGTCACACAGCTAGTGTCAAGTGCCTGAGGCCAGATTTGAACTCAGGTACTCCTGAATCCAGGGCTGGTGCTTCATCCACTGCACCACCTAGCTACCCCTCACAGAAACATTTTCATGGATAACTGACAAATATTAACTGAATACCTACTACAGGAAGAGTAGAATGACAAATGCCACAAGGGACACAAAATGTCTAATACTAATCTGAATCTCCAGGAACTTATATCTGGAACTAACTGTGATATAAAAAGAAAAAAGCATCAATAAAACTTTTTTTGGAAAAAAATAAAGTTAAAATAAAAAAAAATATAAAGTTGGAATGGTAAATTGAGACCAGACAGTAGAAGGTCTTAAATATGAAGCTAAGAAGTTTACTTTATCCTGTACACAACTGGAGATTTATTAAGGGTTTTTACCAGCAGTATTACAAGGTCAAAGTGATGTTTTGGGAAGATTAATCTTGTAGTAAAATGTTAGGTTAGAGGAAAGGAAGGCTGAAGGAACAGAGAAGTTATGAAGCTTTTCACATTATATTGTCCAAATGAGTCCAATCAAATTACAGGTGGTAGTAATAAAAATGGAAAGGAAAAGACATTCAAGAAACAACATAAAAGAAGAATCAAAAGTACTAGCTTAGTTGGCATGGGAAGGCAATAAAGAAGGAAGAGTCAAATATTGAGCTTAGGTATCTAGAAAAATTATACTACCACTGACAATATCAGGGATATGAGGAAGGGGAACTATTTGCAGGTAGTTTAATTTTACACATCCAAATGAAAAATGTCTAACAGCAATTGTAAACAAAGGATTGAACCTCAGGATATACTAATTTGAAAGTCATCCACAGAGTTATCCACAGATGAGTCTATGGAAATAAATGAGAGCCTAGAGAGTCAAGGATTGAATCTTGAGGACATCCATATTTCTGGGGCAGAAGGAAGGAGAGGAACCAAAAAAAAAAAAGTCAGAGGTAGGAAAAACAAGGCAATATAGTATCACAGAAGCCAGTGAAGGGGATATTTTAAAATCATGGGGGTAGAAAATGGTAAATGTTAAGAGACTAATGAGTATAAAGACTAGGAAAAGGCCAATGATATGGCATGTAGTTTATTATTAGTACCCTTCTATGTTTCAGATTCTGTTGGGTGGAAACAGCAGAAACCAGATTATAAGTTGGTTTTGGTTTTGTTGTTGTTTTTACAGTGAAAAGACAGAGAAAACTATAAACAATCAGGATCTTTGTGTTTGTATTTAAGATACAAAAGACCCACACATCTTTGAAAACAAAATAACTACATGAGAAATTTACAGATTATATGTACACCAAAAAAAATAGGTACTTTTAGAATTTTAAAATTCAAATTAAACACTGTTAACAGGGCTCGTTGATATCAGAAGGGAAGAAAAAGGGATAAACATTTATATAGTGCCTATAAGCACTCACAAACAATCCTGAGAGGTGAGTCCTGTTACTATCTCTATTTTACACTTGAGGAAACTGAGGCAGACAGAAGTTAAGTAACTTGTGCAAAGATACACAGCAACTAAGTGTCTGAGGCTAGATTCAAACTTGGGGTTTTCCTGACTCCAGGCCCAGTGTTCTACCCATTGTGCCACCCTGTTGCCCCCATAAAATATATAGCTTAAGTTCTCTGCAGCATATTATTTTATTTTTTATACACTATCACTTAGAACAGTGATTCAATGAATGTTTCTTATGCATGCATTTTGCTCTATCTATATGGTATAACTACAGACATCCTTTTAAAATGGAGTGAGCTTCAAAAACTTCATCAATATACTATTACCATCTATATCCATCAGGTACTCATATAGATGAAAATAAAGAATTAAGGAAATAGGGTCAAATCTTCTCCAGTATAACTTCATCTCTATGTTAGAACTGAACTTAATAAGAAAAAATGTGGTGCGACAAATTTGATTGACAAGACTTATTTTGAAACATATGTAACACATAAGTAAAGTTAAACTGTACTACTAAATAAAGGGAGTGAATCATGTGTTGTACCTCTTTATGCTTTTGATCCAATAAATTCCTAAGAGAGTTGAGCTCCTGTTGTCGGATATCCAAGCAGGTTTTTAGAGCCTGGGTCTGGCCTTCCCACTCAGACCTCTCATGAGCCACCATTATGTCAATTTGTTTCATTAGCTCCTGTAGTTCTGGCTCACAAGATGTCAAAAACCCCCTGCAAAATAAGAAGAAATCACTCAAATTATACAGCAGATGCTTGCACTGCTGTTTTTTCTTCACCTGTAAAAGAATGTGGAAGTACGTGCTCATCCCAAAAGGTAATTGAATGAACAGAACCATCATTATCAAAATTTCACAAGAATGGCTCTTTTCAAAAAATTGCCAGAAGCAATCATATTCTCATACATATGTGTATGTGTGTGCATACATATATATACACACATACACACATACAGTGTGTATATCATAGATGGATAGAGACACAATATACATATATATGGGATAGATACATACATATATATGTCTGTGTGCATGATTTGCATAGAGCTAACATTTAAGCTCATAGAAGCTAATGAGATTACCAAGAGTATGGAGGGAGAAAGAATAAAGGATCCTGGACAAAACCTTGGGCACACCAACATTTAGAGATTCAGATATGGATGAGTCATTGTGAGTTAGGAACAGAGAGAAAGCTAATCTAATTGCTTAGCGAGAAGAATAATGTCCAGTGAGGCAAAGGATTCTGAAAAGAAGTGATTAGCTGGTTAGAGGGCAAGCAACAGGAAAGGAATGTTACAAAAAAAACCTAGCCAAGTTTCTGAACTCTTCTACTTTTGAGATTCAGTCAACTCTAGATGAAAATATAGAACTATGTCTTTAATGAACCTGCATTTTTATATTTCTTCAATAGCTAACACCAAGAAGAATCTATGGAAATACAAGTAGGTCCTACAGCATCACTCAAATCTTACTACTAGAATAAAGCCTCAAAGAAAGAAATAACTGAAACATTGACAGACATCTGGTTAATACCATTTTGGAAAACTTGAAGAATGAGTATGGTCTAGCTTAAATAGCATATTCCTTATTAAACAAAAGACAAAAAGCTTATGGGAGACAGGTGTCTAGCCAATACAGAAGTGAGAGAAATCACTTAAGTACTGCATTCATCCTTGAGTCTCATTTAAAGCAACTGTGAAGATACTAAAATTTTACATTATTGGACATTCACTTGAAATATGACTTACTTCCAAGTTCAAGAAGCATTAGACATTCATTATTGCTCCTATAGAGGAGATATGTATATAACTTGAAAAATACATCTATACATCCTTATACATATACATACATCCTATAGAGGGTTTGTAGAATTGTGGTACAGGGTAGAACAATGGACCAGAAAGTTTTTCTGGTTCTAGGCCTCACTCTGCCCTTGACTACCTAGGCAATCCTGGGCAAAACATTCTATCTCTGCAAGGCAGAATTTCTTTGTCTATAAAATGAGGTAATTAGACTAGAGGTAAAAAAGACCTCTAAGGACCCTTTCAGGGCTAATGCTTTATGGTTTTTTAATAAGCACCAGTGTCAGCTATATCTCCCCCATCCTCAAAAAACTCTCATTTGACCCATCTATTCTTACTATTGTCCTATACCTCTCTTCCTTTTCATAGCTAAATTCCTTTAAAAGGCCATCTACAATAGGTGCCTCTACTTCTTTTCTTCTTATTTTCAACTCTCTGCATTATCCAACCTAAACTACTCTTCCACAGCCACAATAATCTCTTAAATTGCCAAATCAAATTAGTCTTTTCTCATTCCTTATCCCTCCTGACCTCTCTATAGTCTCTGACATTGCTGATCACCCTCTCTGTCTTGATAATTTCTTAAGTTTTTGTGACACTTTTCTTATTTGGTTCTTCTCTTTACCATATCACCATTCCTCTGCGTCCTTTGCTGGATCTTCATTCAAGTTACACTCATTAACCACAGTATTTCCCCAAGATTCTGTCCTGGGCTCTCTGCCCTTCTCCCTTTATATTACTGTTCATGAGCTTTCATGGATTAAGTTATCATCTCTATGCAGATGGTTCCCAGATCTATTTATCCAGGCCCAATCTCTCTCCTGATTTACAGTCTCACATCTCCAACTGCCTATTAGACATCTTGAACTGGATGTCTCACATACATCTTAAACTCAATATGTCCACAACTAATCTCATCATATTTCTTCCTAAACCCTCCCCTCCTTTCTCATTTTCCTATGACTGTGAAGGATACCACCATTCTTCCAGTCACCCAGATTCACACTCTAGTTGTCAACACCAACAGCTCACTCTCTCTATTCCCCCACATGTAATCCATTTTCAAGTATGGTTGGCTCTTCCTTTGCCACATCTTCCCTATATACTCCCTTCTCTCCTGAGACACTGCTACTACCCTGATGAAGACTCTCTCCACTCCACACCTAGACTATTATGATAAGCTTTCTGCTTAGTCCCCTTGCCTCAAATCTCTCCCCACTCCAGTCCATCCGCTACTCAACTGTCAAACTGTTCTTCCTAAAATGCAGAAACGGCCACATCACCCCCTTCCTATTCAATAAGCTCCAGTGCCTCCCTATTACCTCCAAGATCAAATAGGAAATCTTGTTTGGCTTGAAAGCCAGTCATAAGCTGATCTCTTCCTACCTGTCCAGTCTTCTTACACCTTACTTACTCCTTTGCATCCATGTTACAATCCAGTGACATTCACCTCTTTGTTGTTCTTTTCACAAGTCACTCCATTTCCCAATTGTTTTTTGTCTGGCTGTCCCCCATCCCTGAAATACTCTCCCTCCCCATCTCCACCCCCTGAATTCTTTCAAGTTTTAGCTAAATTTCTACCTTCCGCAAAACCCCATCCAGATCCCTGTTAATGCTAGAGCTTCCTCTCTGAGGTCATGTCTAATTTATCTTGTCAATATCTTGTTTGCATACAGTTGTCTGCATGTTATCTCTCCTATTAAGATCGTGAGCTCCTTGAGGGGGAAGAACTGTTTCTGCTTCCCATCTTTTTTTTTTTTTTAAATCCGGCACAAGAAAGAAATTTAACAAATGTCTTGATTCTAGAGGGTTCCTAGGTAGACTGTATCCAGTTTTTGTTACATAATTTCTCCCACATTATGGGAATCCTAAAGGTTACCATGCTTACTTAGTGATTATCTAAACTCTCAATTTAGTTGCATTGACTTTATATTCTTGGTGGGGTAGTCGTTTTGGCAGGGTCTAATTAAGATCCATAACACAAATATACAACATATTAACCCTGCTCTAGACATGTTTCCTACTTGGCACTTTTGTAATGTCCTGCCCCTTTTCTGGAATCCTATATTGAGAGTAGAAAGGCCCTATTCCCTGGCTATTGCAAAGGAAGTTTCCTTTCTGTGACATGTGATGTAGTATGCCAATCAAGCATGTCTGAGTGCAAAGCCACCTCTCATACAGTGACTCTCAATTGTTAAGCTGCCAAGTGTGAAGGATGGAACCCAGGTATCCTCATATAGATCTGGAGGTGATAAAACTTAGCATACTCTAAATATACCAAGTCCTAAGAGCAATCTCTTGAAGTATCTTTACTAAACCATTACTTCCTCCCTCACCACTCAACTTTACATTCTGTCTTCTGACCTCATCATTCAACTAACACTACTCTCCCCAAAGTTACAAATGATCTTTTATTGCCAAACCTGATAGTCTTTTCTCAGTCCTAATCTTTCTGAACCTGCTTTATTTGACAACTATTGCCTACCTTTTCTTCCTGTACACTCTCTTCTACAGTTCTGACCATTCCTCAGTCTCATTTGCTGGACCATCCATATTGCTACTCTATGCACATTATGCATATATTAAGGATAAGATAATAAGAAAAAGACCTGGCTTTTCCAAATTCCAGAAATTAAATTTTCAAATACATAAAATATTTCAGAAATTACATCTTAAGTCTTTTTAGGGAAACATCAATTTCACCTTTTTATTTTAAAAAATAATAAAGTAGACAAGTAGGTATTTTGGATAACTGTCCTCAAATAACTAATGATGTACCTGGAAAAATTATTTTATAACTATTGTTGGAATTAATAGAAATGTAGCCTCATGAATAAAAACAATGTAATTAACATAAAGTTAAAATCCCACCAAGACACAGAAGACGACAATACAAATGGCATCTTCTAATAGAGGTAAGGCTAAAGACTACTCTCTGACTCCTTACTAAGGATGTTGGGAGGGAGAGGGAAAGTTTCTGCTCAGGTGCAAGTTGGACTGCATTACCTCTGCGGTCTCTTCCAACTGAAAATCTATGTAAAAAAATTACTGAGCACTAAAATAGCCAAAAGAAGACAAAACAAAGAAGAAAAAGGGTGAGGCCTAGATAACTACCAATAGAATAAGAGAATTCTGAATTACTGAGGGCTGAGTGTAAAAAACTTATACTTTATAGTGTAATAATAACTAATTATCTTATAATAAATGGTTTATATTCTATATGTTTTTACATTTTTATATTTTATAATATAAAATATTTTCTAATAAGCCAAAAAAATTGAACTTTTGAGACCTGAAAGCCAGACAGTAAGACTGCTTTGGTAAACTCACAAAGAAATCAATGGAGGCTTTACTCATAATGGTAAAAAAACAAAACAAAACAAAAAAACCCCACAAACCCATAAGATGGCTTTCTGATTCTTCAAAAAATAAAAATAAATACTTTTTATTTTGCTAGAAAATCCCTCTAATTTTTCATTTGAATAGCATGGAGCACAAATTTTCATAAAGGAAAACGTTTACCCTCTAGTTAAGAAGAAAAACCATGAAGCTATAACATAGTCTACAAACATCACATTCTGCATTGCCAGAATTACATTATCTTGACACAGAGTGCTGTCATTTTTTAAAATGATAACATAAATTGTTTCAAGTTCAAAATGAGCAAAGGAGCACTCAAGTACTAGTGCTAAGACAAATATGGGCATTGGAAAGCCCACTTCTTATTTGAAAGTAAAATCAAAACAACCTTACCCTCCTTGTCCCCGACTCTGTATTCCTTCCAACAAAGCCTCCATAACCCAATCACCTCTGCTCTGGTCACTGGGAAGAGAAATAAACACGGGTCATAAAATGGCATTCTTTTCCACACACAAAATTGTTACTGGTCAGGTTAAGACTGTGAGTAGAAGTGTAGGATTTCTTGGGGAGAATTTAGAGACAGGTAACAACTTTGATTTTGAGCACTCTTATAATCTGCTAGGTGCTAAATACTGGCAATACAAAGACAAAAAAAGAAAAGCCTCTGACTTCAATTTCTGGTTGGTCCTATATAAGTCCATATCAGCTTATGGTTGTTAAATTAATGAAAGAAAGGTTGCCAGAGAAGATAAGCTGCCTGGACAGAAACAGGTGACCCCACTCCCTCATACCTAGTCCAACAAAAACCTAAAAATCATTATCAAACCAAATAATGATCAAGAAATCCAATGGAAAATTATAACAAATGACTTCACCAATCCCAGAACTACACAAAATATCATCCATGAACCTCTGGGCAACAAGAAAGAGGGTCGCTAGCTAAGCTGGAAGCAGAACATGCAATTCAGAGTCACACGCTTTCTAGTGTGACCAGATATTTATAGTCTGAAAGACGGCGAGAAAAGAGGGCTCCCCCAAGAAATCTCCAAGGTGGTTTAAAAAACAAACAAACCTAAAATGGCGACTTTGGAAACAACCAGGAGTAGCAATGAACAGTTTTAAGCATGGTAGCACTCACATCACCTCACCTAAGGCCCAAGTCCTTAACACTGTCCTGATATGCAATAAAGAACTATGAACTTTAAAGATTCAGGAGGCCTAATCCCTGAGTAAAGGAACTCATATAAGCCATGTTGAGACCAAGCAAGGCCTATCACTCAAAAGCAGACTGGAGGCAGAAGCTGACACAAAGCACCAATTCAGTACTGGAGAACTGAACAGAAGAATACTCTAGTACAAGAGAGATGAGCAAGCAGAAGATACAGATAATTGTAAAGAATTAAACAGATCCAGAAATATCAAAAAGCCAAGCCTAGGAGACAGTAACTCCATGATGACTGCAAGCAGAGACTCAAACCAAAAAACTATGATTTTCCCCAAGGACTACATGAATAACCAGAAAAAGTGAAGCAAGAGCTGTTGGTTTTCATTTAAAAAAAAAAAAGAAACAAAAACTTTGGAGGAAAGAATGATTCCAATTATAAAAATTATTAAAACTTCTTGTCACAAATTCATTTGACCTTAAAACCACTAAAATTATTCTGGAGGGAAATACTAATTATCTTTGTATTTCTAGCTATTCTTGCTTTGACATTAAAAAAAAATTGTGTCTTTTAGGGATTGAGTGGTATTGCAAATAATATGGTAGAGGGAAAAGGGAAGGGAACACAAATTTATTAAGTGCCTACTATGTGCCAGTCACTGTGCTAAGCACATTACAAATATTATTTCATTTGACCCTTACAACAATCCTGTGAGGTAAGTAATGTTATAATCCCCATTTTACAATTGAGGAAACTGAGGCAAACAAAGATTAAACAATTTGTTCAGGGTCATACAGCTAATATCAAATGATAAATTTGAACTCAGGTCTTCCTGAATCCAGGCCCAATGCTTTATCCACTCACTGTTTAAACTAACTGACCCTACTATTGCAGTTAGAGAGCCGAGGTACAAATTCTGGCTTTAACATAACTATTAGGGGCACCTAGGTGGCACAGTGGATTTAGCACCAGCCCTGGAGTCAGGAGGGCCTGAGTTCAAATTTGGCCTCAGATACTTGACACTTACTAGCTGTGTGACCCTGGGCAAGTCACTTAACCCCAATTGCCTCACTGGAAAAAAAAAAGGATAAAAAACATAACTATTTTGTGATCCTGGCAAGTTACTTCTCTTCCTTCTGCCTTAGTCTGCACATCTGTAAAATGAGAGGGTTTGACTAAATTATCCTTAAGGTCTCTTCCAACTAAAATTAATCTATAATCCTGCAATGAACAAAGTCAGTCAATAATTCAGAACAAAATCTGTCTTTGGAAAGTTATTCAGCCTTTCTGCACCTCAGTTTCCTCAGCTGAAAAGGAGGGGTATGAACTAGAAGACCTCCAAGGCTCCTTCCCTGAAAATGCAGCGCACAGGCCAACAGCAAGTGACACAACCACTAGATGGCAGTGGTGCCTTCCCTTAAAAGAAATTAAATTTTCAGAGTTCAATAATTTTCCTGGATATTTACAAGTGGCCTCTACTTCAAAGGAATGGCTTGTGTGTTTGGCCTCAAACCACTTCTTAAACCTAGGAAATGAAAACATAATAACTAATGTTCCTCTTCAACCATCCCTAGTATACATATAGTATAAAGCACACAGAAGTCTAGACAAACAGTAAGATACATAGATATTTCTCTAGAAAAGATTCATTTCTTGCCCACTTAAAATTTACCTTAACAATACCGATACACATTATAAAGTGAAGAAATTCTAGAACTAATGAAGATAAGAAAGCTATAGCCAAAGACAGGAGCTAAAAGGCATAATACTATTACCCAGAGAGGGCTTCAGCAATCTAGCCTAACTACCCTGCCCACACACAACCCCTCTCCCTAACAAATTCACAAGGCACAGGAGATACAAAGAAAAAAAAGTAACAGTTCCAGTCCTCGAGTTTACATTCTACTTGGGGGAATACAATATACAAAGCTACGGAAACAAAGTATAAAATAACATCAAAAGGGAAAGAATAGAGAAGTTAGAGCCAAGATATAGAAGAGCAAGGAAGGTCAGTGTGCTTCCTCTCAAAACTCTTTCAAACAGACCTAAAAAACACACTAGAGTGAATCATGATAGGGGAAATTCAAGCAAACGTTAATGAGTCATTTTGCCATCCCAGGTCAGCCTAGGTAAACAAAGGTGCCTATGGACACTGGGGCCAGGGTCTGACCAGTCTGTCCATGTGAAACACTGGGGAGAGGGGAGGAGAGTGGGGAGGAAGGAGAAGTTGTGGCAAGAAGGGGCCCTACCACCAAGTGTAAAGTCAGGAAATAGGCTGGAAATATGAGTGATTTTTTTTAAATCACACCATAAAAACTATTTGGGTAACAAGAATGCTTAAGACACAAAACCTAGAAGAAGAGAATGACTCCAAAACATCTACAAGCAAAATCTCCAAGAAAAACATAGCTCGGACACAAACTCAACAAAAACTCCTGGAAGGGATGAAATGATAGCCCCCAAAGGGGGGAAATGGAGAATAAATGAGAACTATTGAAGAAAGACTTGGAAAGGGAATTAAAATTAACAGCTTGACATAAGAGGTGCAAACCTTGCTCTACCAACAAAAATTTAAGAAATCAATGAACCAGGGGCAGCTAGGTGGCACAATGGATAAAGCACCGGCTCTGGAGTCAGGAGGACATGATTTCAAATCCAGCCTCAGATACTTGACACCTACTAGCTGTGTGACCCTGGGCAAGTCACTTAACCCTCATTGCCCCTCAAAAAAGAAAGAAGAAAGAAAGAAAGAGAGAGAGAGAGAGAGAGAGAGAGAGAGAGAGAGAGAGGAAAGAAAAGAAGAGAAGAGAAAAGAAAAGAAAAGAAAAGAAAAGAAAAGAAAAGAAAAGAAAAGAAAAGAAAAGAAAAGAAAAGAAAAGAAAAGAAAAGAAAAGAAAAGAAATTAATGAACCACTTTGTGAGGAAATGGGTAATGGTCTCCTCTCAATAAGGATATAACTGTCACCATTCAAACTACACTCCTCCTGACCATTTGAGGACAAAGGTCTCAGTCCCTCTTCCTTCCCCTCCAGCAAACAGATCACATGGCTCAAGTAGTCCTGAGCTTATCTCAACGAGGTCCTCTCCAGAGAGGATTGGAGGAATGTCCCTGTGTCCCCTCCCCATTACCTAAGAACTCAAAGAATAATTATGGAAATTAGGGCTAGCCTTAGCTAGCTTTCCCAAGTAGATTGTAACCCTAGAGTAATCCAGCCAGTGATGAAAAAGGGGAGGGTCCATTCATGTTTGGGACTAGGGGTTAAAATGGGGCCTTCCAACCCCCATTCTTTGCACCCACCAGCTGTACACTGAGGTGCCCTTTCTCGAGAGAATGATAATAAATGAGCCTTTGACACATCCCCATCACTGAGTTCCAGAGAATTGTTGAGCAGGGGTTGTTTTCCTCTCATACCTGAAAGCCAAGACCAAAAAAAAAAAAGAGCTAAGAAACCATATTTCAAGAAATCTTAAGAGAATTCTTGCTCCAATCTCTTAGAACCAGTGGGCAAAAGTAGAAATAAAGAGAATCCACCTGTCACTTCCCAAAACACCAAAATGAAAATTCCCAAGAAAAGCAAAGCCAAAACCTAGAGCTTCCAGGTCAGAGAAAAAAATACTGAAAGCAGTCAGAGAGAAAGAATTCAAGTATCAAGGGGCCACAGTCAATTTAATAGCCACCATTATAAAGGATAGGAGAACTTAGAATATGCTTATCCCAGAAATCAAAGGTTTGTGGCCAAGAATAACTTCCCCTGCAAAACTGAATAGTATTAGAGGGAAAATGGACCTTTAATTAAAGGAATTCCAAACATTCCTGATGAAAAGACCTGAGCTGAGTAGAAACTATTAAGTTCAAACACAGGACTTAAGAAAAACATTAAGAGGTAAACCCAAATGAACAATCATAATGGACTAAATAAGAATAAACTGTTTAATTCAAATATGAGATTGTTGTGGTGTTGAGAATTTGGGACTATTAAAGTTTAAGCTGGCCAGCTAAACTGTCTGTCCAAGAGGACAGAGATAGCTCCCGAAATCAGAACAACCGCCTCTCACCTGATTTCTCCCAAACCATCCCCAATATGGGACATCCTACTCTCAGGTGATCACCCCCATCTACCATTTATAAAAGCTTTTGCCCTTCTCCTGTTTGAACCATCTCCCCTTGAGAGAAGTATGACTTCTCTCTCCGTCATTTTTTCTAGCTCCTAAATAAAAGATCATTTTATTCCAATTGGATTTGTTTGCAAGAGAGTGTAATTCTTTAAAGAGGAATACCTAAGGACCCCACCACCACCACCAATTTCCTCCATGACAAGATGATATATAGAGTCCCCTATAAACCCTATCATCATCAAGTAACAGTCTAAATAGACAAGGCCTGGGAGTGTTCTGTTATATCTTAATGATCTTTATAATGGAAAGCAAGACAGAGAAATACACTGGGAGGGGAGAGGGAAGAGAAAGGAAAGGAAGATTGAGGAAAATTATCTCATATAATCAGAGTATGCAAGCAGACATCTATTGAAGGAAGGAGAAGGCAGTAGAATGAATAGCTTACACCTGAACCTTACTCTCTGAACTAGTCATAGGAAAGAAGAATACAGACATACACTCATACAATGAATAAAGAAATACATTTTAATCAGTAGGAATATATGAGGTAAAAAGGGAGAAGGGAGGCAGCTAGGTGGCGTAGTGGATGGAGCACCAGCCCTGGAGTCAGGAGTACCTGAGTTCAAATCCGGCCTCAGACACTTAACACTTACTGTGTGACCCTGGGCAAGTCACTTAACCCCAATTGCCTCACTAAAAAAAAAAAAAAAGGGAGGACAGAATTAGGAAGGAAAATAAACTCTAAGGATGTACAAAAATATTTCCAGTTCTTTTTGAGGTGGCAAAGAATGGGAATCTGAGGGGAAGTCCATAAATTGGGGAATGGCTGAACAACTTACGTATAGAAATGCAATGGAATACTATTGTGCTAGAAACCCAGGAAGACTTGTTTGAACTAATGTCCAATGAGATGAACAGAACCAGGAAAACAAATGACAACAATATAGTAAATACAAGAGTAAAAACAACTTTGAAAGAATTAGGGTCTCTGCTCAGTCTAATGACCACCATAATCCAAGAGGATTAATAATGAAACTCTGTGTGTGTGTGTGTGTGTGTGTGTGTGTGTGTGTGTGTGTGTGTGATATGTGGACATTTGTTTTGCTTGACTATACACGTTTGTAATGGGTTAATCTAGATAAATACCCAGGGGTATTTATGGTTTTAGGATTTAAGGTTGGAAAAGATCTCAGAAAGGGTCTAATCAACAATCTCACAATAAAGTGTTTATAGAGAGATCAAGTAGCTTTATGTACTTACCATACCTTTGGCAAGAAATCTGTACTTTAACTGAGGTCTTGAAGGACCTTAACAGAAAGGGTTAAGTAACAGCCCTTCAGGCCCCACAACTTTAAGATGCTATTATTCCTCCTTCCTTTTCAAAGAGGACCAGTCAGCCTCACTCTCACCTCCAGAATGATTCAAGTCCAGTGACAAGATAAAAGTCAGAGTGACTGGTGATGGCCCAAGATGCAGTGGATGGCCTTGGATTCTTTGATATCTGACCAAGCTCTAGGCACTCCACAGAGCCTGCATGGCCTTTGGAACAAAATGCTGTGATTTGTTGGAGGAAGCCTTCACATGTTTGGGGTTAACATCCTACCCCCAATTTACTGAAAGGCTAGAGGCTAGCGAGTTACCGTCAACCTGGTTTAGTGGGGTGTGCTCACTGCACATGCTACGGCTTCTTGAAGCCACAGGTGAGAGTTGGATGACAGGACACCAAAGGTGAATGAGCACTCCTGAAAAGGGCTCAGCAAGCCCTCACACGTGGGGTGTTAGTCCTCCCTAAACACCTCATACACTCCTATCAGAGGGGACAACTTCCCTAAACCTCTCAAACCTGGAAAGGACCTTGGAAGTCGAAGAATCACGAGGTCATTTCATAGGGCTGGAAACAACTTCAGAAGCTAGCCGGTCCAATCCATACCCATCCCTCAACCCCTCATTTTACAGATGAGGAAACCAAAGGCCCAATGAAGTTTGATGACTTGCTCAATTCAACAAACATTTATTAAGCATCTACTATGTGCCAAGGTACTGGGCTAAGCGCTGAGGCTGAAGACATTGTCAGCCCTCGAGGATCTTATAATCTAATGGGGGGGGGGGGGAAGCATGTAAACAAATAGATACAAAGCATCCAGGGATCATCAGAAGTGAAAGCCTCCACTTTGGATAGGAAAGTGGCTTGCCCACAGTGACAATAGGAGCAAAATACAAGACCCTGTAGAATGGAAGGCTACCAGAAGTCTGAGGCTTGCTCCGTTTTTCATTCTCACTTAGTAGGTGCTTTAATGTTTGAAGGGACTTGAACTCTGGACCATGGTCTCCTGAGCATTTGGTCCACAAAGCAGTTCGGACCCTCCCTGGGGGTGAGTGCTGAGAGAGGAGGGCGGGAAGGGGAGGAGAAAGAGGGAGGAGGATAATGGCCTAAATCCCTCCAGCCCGAGAGCGCACACTCGGACTCCTTTTGAATCGCCCGCCGGGGCTCGGGGCACGTGGTTTCCACGCCCTCCATCCCCGATCACGGCCGCCCAGTCCCGGGTCTGAGGTCGAGGAGCGCACTTCGAGTAGGGCCCGAGCCCAGGCGGCCAGCCCCGCCCACCGTCCCGAGGATGGGAGGCGGGCACCTGACGATGGGGTTGGCCGACGAGCCCGGCGGAGCCATCGTCCAGCCAGTCCCCACATCGGCCAGCGGACGCGGCACAGAGCGGAGCGGAGCGAGGCGAAGAGGACGCCGGGAAGAAGGTCGCAGCCGCCACCCGCGCCTGCGGACTAAGGAGCAGCGGGGTCGGTGCCCCGGCCCCGCGACCACGCAATCCGTGCAGCCCAGCCCAGCCAGGAGTCCACAGCCGCCGCCGCCAAGGGGCGCTGCCGCCGCAGCGTCCACCCCCGCCCTTTCCTCGTTCTCCCACCGTTACCTCTCCCGGCCCCGCGCGCCGCCGACGTTTCTGCGCCGCCTCCTCGCTCTAACTCCCCCCCTCCCCTCTTAACTTTTGCCTCCGCCCCTTTCACACATTTTTTTTAATCTCCCCCTCCCCCGCTTAATAAATAGAACCAACCTCATCCTCCCCCCTTCCTTAATGTGGTCGAGTGGACTCGCCCGACTACTATCATTCGCTGGGCCTAAACGGAGGGAGGGAAGGGTTTTGCGGGTCACGTGACCCCGGCGAAATTGCTTAGTGGAGCAGCAAAAGGCGCTGCGGTTGAAGACGGAAGAGCTCCTTGTTGGAGGTTCGCGTAGCACGCCTGCGCAATGATCGCGAGAGAACCGTATGCGAGCCGAGACGCATGCGCTACCGCTCCTCCTTTCTATCGCCTCAAAGTCCGTTTGGTTACCTTCCTCTTGTCGCTGTGCGTTTGCGCCTTCTCTCTCCCTCTGTATTCACCGCCCACCCCACCCCCTCAGTTCCCCGAGAGTCTCGGCTCTTTTCTTCCACCATCCTGCCCTCCAAGGGGTAAGAGACTTGGGGAGCGTGTCGTTCCCTTCCTCTCCTTTCTCTTCTGCTGGCCCCAAACTCAGAAGCGAGAGCTACCTGCCGCACCAGGTAGGGCTGGGCCTCAGACGTATACGTGCAATAGGTTCACACCTACACGATGATTTGAGAGGTTATGGGAAGGTGTCCCCTCTGATTCATAGCATCCGTAGAGCTGCCGAGATGCCTGAAACTGACATTAGAGCCTGGGAGACCTCAGTTAAAATGCAGATTTCTCGCTGAAGCAACCGCACAGCAAACTACTCGACATCTCTAAACACTGTTTTGTGAAATTGTTGTTCGGATCCTTTCTGAGGTCGTCTAGTGACCCAAGGCGCCCCACATTTTGTTAAGGTGAAAGGGTTAGAACTGCGATGGGGTAGGCCTCAAAATTGGTTCCTCAAGCTTCAGGAAAGGAATTGGGCAGTTAGGTATTTACAACTATTCATAAATCATGGCTTTATTCGGCATTATCAGCCATGCACCCTGCTAATGCCAAAATCGGCAGCGTTTGTAAATTTTGAAAGAGTTTGTAAAAATCTGCCAAAGTCTACAAATGATTGGCCATCCATTGTGTGCTGGATCTTCAGAGATGACAAAATTGTATAAGTCACAGCCTCTGCTCTAGTGAGCTTCTAGTCTAATTGAGGCTTCAGGATATGAGTTCAATAGCCACATAAGATTATAATTCAAACATTTTTTTCACTGCTTTCTGCTGGAGGCACTCTGCCAGACAGAGATAGAAAGATGAAAATCAGTCAAGGAGTTTACAATCTATGTGGCAATTAAAAAAAACAAAACATTAATCAGAGGTGACTTAGGACTTAAGTATTCTGATGAGAGGGATAGGTAGATAACAAAAAGAGGGCGATGAGCACCTTGAAGAAAATGAAAAAAAGTTTTAAAATGTTGGATACAAGAATTTAAATGAATATTAAAAAAAAGTTAATTTTGAAGGATCCATGCTTTCATTGGTCTGGGTATAAACATTGAAAGGGGATCATTTTACTTCATTCTAGTAAAACCTTTCAAATAAGAACCAAAAAATTATTAGCCTGCTGTCATCCATTTTATGCTTATTTTGAGATCAGGTCATGTCCACTGGCACAAAGCAATTAAAAGTATGTTTGTACTAATTAAAAAAATTAATTGGTTGTGTGTGGTTTTTTTTTTTTAATCCACTAGCCACCACATTTTTGAGCTATAATTTGTGGGCCCTAGGACTGAGAAATTCAAAATCACAAAAGAATGGACAGTGAGGTACAGAGGGATGGAAGAATTCTGGATTTGATTGATGATGCTTGGAGAGAAGATAAGTTGCCCTATGAAGATGTTGCAATACCACTGGTAGGTAAAATGTTCTGTGAATGAGGGAATGGGTATATCATTGTGAGCAACATATTGGCTGTTAGGGGAAACCAGTAAAGTGTTAAGGAGCAGATAAGGGATAAAGACAAAGAATGGTAACAAACTGAACAAAAGCAGAGAGGAAGAATAGCATGTGACACACAATGGGAGCATTTTGCCTAGGCCAGAGTTGTCAGTCGTATTTCCTTAGTGGGCCAGAACCAGATTAGAATGTAAATGGGAAATATTTTAAAAATAAAAATACAGTAGAACAAAGATAATGTTAATGTGTGGTCTTCTAAGTCAAAATGCAGCCACAGGGATCCTTAGAGTTTAGTGGACCTGTGTCTGAGTTTGACACCACTGATCTAAGCACTTAGTAAGGAGGCCCTCTACCAGAGTCAATGAAGATAGAGAGGCCTTGTGATGGATGTAAAAAACAATTTAAATTCTTTCAATACAAATTAGCCAAGGCATAGAGAGGTTAAGTAATTTGCTCAAGGTCATAAAACTAGTTGGTAACAGGTCTCCTGACTCTCATTCTAGTGCTTATTTCAATGTACTATAGCTAGAGATAAGAATAAAGAGTCGGAACCACTAAAATAAATGAAAAAAAATTTTTTTTAAATTAAGAACGTACCTTAGAACAACTAAATAATGTTCTCTTCCTACTTTATCTGCCATTCATTTCCTCTCTTTGTAAACCTCCATACATTGCTGTTAGACCTTTACAAGATTTTCTGAGAGATATCTGTTCTACTCTCCACACCCACCAAGTTTTTGGCCATGCCTGTAGACGTTCCTAGATTTTTATTCTTAGTCCTATGTTTGTTTTTACTGAATTAAAAACAAGTGCTCACACAAATGAACACACTTTACAGGATGAGCCTGGATAACCACTTGGTAAAGATGTAAGGAAAATGTATACTTCAGGTCCAAACTAAGTAATTTCTAAGATTGCTTCCAACTTTTTAAGAATATAATTCTATTATTTTGCATTTTAATAAAGGCTTATGATATATGTATCTAAGGCTTATGAGCTATGTATGTCATGAGGGCCTACTGAAACAAGAAAAAATTAGAAAAGAGGTGGAAAAATAGTTTTCTCTTAACAGATGGAAGAATGGTAGGGGAAATAATCAAGGATAATATGCAAGTAAAAACAATCTTAACTGTTTTTGAAAGAACTATAAAAGTTCTGGTTACCTACTTTTAAAAATCAAGAACAAAAAATATAAAACTATTCACTAAGTACAATAAATAACAAAGAGATATACCTTAATTAAGTTGAACTAGGGGTCATAGAAGAGAGAAAAGAAAAGGTGAAAGGGATTAAGGACCTAAAAGAAAAAGTTAAAGATCCCACTTCGAAATATCATTTCTGCTTAATCCTTCAAGCAAAGCAGAGACATCAGTTGTGTAGGATAAGGAGCTGTATCTACCTCAGAAACTTTCACATATGTATCTAGAATTTTAGAGAACTTACCTTAGGCCAATTGAAATCAACCCAAGAGCAGAATGGGACCAATGAATCACATATATTCTACCCATGATTTATAGACTTATTTGCATTACATTTCTGTTGTTAATGTTAATCTTTTGTTTGAGAAAAGCTTGTCTGTCTTTATTAGAAATGGTAGTATATCCAAAACCCATTATTTCATAGGTATGAATTCTTTCACCCTCTCCACCAAAGTAAGTCACAATTCTTTCATACCATAACTATCTTCATGAGTCACTAGATCTAAAAAAATGTTCCTCTTTTGATGGCCAACTTTCTGGTAATGAACATCTCTGAACTTAACTCTAATAGAGGCCTCATTTGACAAAATACACTGCCTGTTAGTTACCATCTCTGAACTCAGAGTCTTCCCATCTTGGTAGAACCTGTCCCAATGTGTACTCATGAACAACCTCCTAGAAGCCACGATCACCTGAACCCAAGATCAGGAGAGGGTTTTAGTAGGGGAAAGTCAAAAGTGTTTAAATTTCTTCAAGTACATTTGAATTTCACATAAAATTAGTATTTTTACTGACATTAACTGGACAAAAAAGTCTTAAACACATAATTATCCTTTAAAACTATAAAGATAACACCGGCTTAGGAAATTGTTAATTGTTCTTTCCTACTGCAGCATTTTACCCTTGACATATATGTGCCAAACCAAGAAAAAGAAAAGAACTCTTAAAGCAGCTAAAAAAAAAAAGTAAAATGACTCTTTTAAGTATTTCTTTGGTTACTTTCTACATGAGGCCTTAACTGACACCCCAGCTACTAGTGCTTCACCCCAGAAATTTCTTACTTTTTGTTGTACACTCTCTATTCACCTATCAGTATTGTAAGCTTGAGGGCAGGAACTTTTTCACTTTCTCTTTGTGTCCTTAGTGCCTTGCATTTAGTAGACACTTAATAAATGCTTGTTGCTTATTGGGTTAATCGCTAGCTTTCATTTAATAAAATATTTGCTCCTTTGGAACATGTCATTCTGAGTTCTTCTTTCACATTTTCAGAATGAACTTCCTGAACCAGAACAAGACAATGGTGGCACAACAGAATCTGTCAAAGAACAAGAGATGAAGTGGACAGACTTAGCTTTACAGTATCTACATGAGAACATTCCCCCAGCAGGAAACTAATTAACTTCTTATCTTTCATGGGCAGATTATTGTGTGTCCAGAATGGTTTGTCGTAGGTTTCGAACTTATATCGTTAAGCTATGAGCATCTTTGAACAATAGATAATTGTTAACAAAGTAGAATCCAAAAACATTTGTTCGTGAAGATAACTAATTTAAATTGCTTAATATTAGAGAATTTTAACAAATATTTAGCTCCATGGGCCTAAATATCTTCATTAGTTTGTGTTGAACTTAAATATTCATCTATAACTTTGGTTTTGATCTTTTTGTGACAATTTAATTGACCTTTATATTTTCTTTAATAGTAGAAAGAGTAAAATGAGAAAGTTGAGGAAACTAGTAACTGGAAGAATGATGTTGAATTGCTGTACTTTGCCTTGCTTCTCTGCTCAATGCCATACCAAGGGTAAGACAAAGAATTCTTTTGGCCTGAGATGTGAAAAGCTGATGTGTCTGTTATGCAAACCTACCAAGACATTAGGAAAAGAGAGCTCAATTTTATAGTTTTACCTCAAGTGTGAAATTAGCTAGGTTGGGTGCTGCCTCTACTTTAGTCATGTATTTTGAGTTAGTGTATTTAGAATATTGATGCCATTAATATGGCGATAACTTATTCACAGATGGATGGAATTTTTTTTTGCTTTCTTCCATTAAATTTAAGATTTGTATATAAAATTGTTCTTTTGTGTAGCTTTCAAATGAAAATACATTGTGTAATTTTACAAGCTAAAAATATTAATAGGTTAAACTCATTGATTATTCACAGGAATGAAGGGAACTCAGAGGTCATTTAGTCTAATCTCATTTTACAGTCAGACAAGTAATAAGTGGCAGAGCTAGGATTCTAACTCAGGTCCCATGATTGGCAGAGTTCAGTTATCTCTCCACTGCAACATGCAGCCTCCCTAATCCATAACAAATAATAAAAGAAAATTAAGGACTTTCAGAGGACATCCTAACCTTTTGAGGTCATAGAAAGCAATTTTCATATTCTCCCACAAAACACTTGAGAATACTGAGCTAGAGAGACCCTCTCATCAGGTACCAGAGGTTCACTGATGCAACCAAAAGAGTACAGCTCCACATTAGAGGAGACTTAACTGTAGGGAGCCCTTAGGAAGCAGATTACATCAGATGAGTAATTACTAATGCTTCTGACAGTGGGCCTCCTGGTTCCTATAGGGACCTCTTCATAATGAAATCCTCACTCTGGCTCCTGGCTTCTTTTCTTACCTCAGGCCCTGTGATTTGGTGTGCCTGAGTAGCTCTGATTCCTAGCTTGGTGTTCATTTTACATTTTGCCTTTGGTCTCCACTCATTCTTCCCCAGAAAGGCTCTTCTTCTCAGCCCTCTTAATTATCCTGTCCCTGGTTCATGATGATAGTCTTTACCTGGCAGAGCTATGCATGCACACAGCCCATTATATTATCTAGTAATGCTATTTTTAATGTTGCTATTAGTGTACTTTGAAATATAACAGGAAAAAGGGGGGAGGCCGGTCAAAGTTCTGTCACCATTCCATTTCTATAAATCCTTCCCTAGGTATTTCAGCCCTCATTGATTTAACTTCTAACTACCTCAATCATAGCCTATAATAAACAATATAGCAGTTAATTATGAATCAGCTTATGTTGCTTGCTATCATTTAAGGCATGATAGGTTCTTCCTAAATTGACTGTTAGTTCCTTGAGCATAGTATAGTATAAGACCCTATATTAGTTAGTATAAGACCATATATTAGTATTTCTGTATCCTCTGCATATATATTAGTGAATAAATACATGGACTAATTATTACTGTACAACCTCGATTAGCTAAAATATTCCCCCACAAATTTTTTAACCACGTTTGACTCTTAGAAAAAAATATGCCAAGGATTTGTTTTTTAAAATGTCTTCTGGGGTGCAGCTAGATGACACAGTGGATAAAGCACTGGCCCTGGATTCAGGAGGACCTGAGTTCAAATCCAGCCTCAAACACTTGACACTTACTAGCTGTGTGACCCTGGGCAAGTCACTTAACTCTCATTGTGCCACCACCCCCACCCCCCCAAAAAAAGGTCTTCCAGGGTATGTTCTAGCATCAGAATACAACTCAACCTTTATACAATATAGCCCTGTACAATGACCGTTGATCTTCAGAAATTTGAACCTAAGGCAGTATAGCATCATAAATCATCAAAGATGCTGTTCTTACTAAGGCTCAGAAGTGGACAAGTATATTTTATAAAGCTTTAAAATATATTTTTTTAAAGCATCCTTTTTTGTACATTGTAGACAATGTTGGATTCCACTTCAGGTTAACCAAAATTAAATTAATGGTGTACACCAAACTCTAAGTATTCTGGTTTAGACTTTTAATGCATCTTATATGTTTGCTAATTTCTAAGGACAAAAGCACAAACATCAAATGTAGAGATGGAAGTCTTAGGATTTTATTCAGATTGATTAATGTTTTGTCTAATATTGTGCTAGACTGATTATATTATGATCAGACTACATCTGAAGTATTGAGTTTGTAGCACTGTATTTTGGAAAGGATAAGAGGGCAGAATGAGGGCCGGTAGGTTAAAGTTATAAAAAGATAAATTTCAGCTCAATATGAAGAAAACCTTCCTGGCAATTGGAATTGTCCAAAGTGGTTTGGGCCACCCCTGGAAATAATGAGTTACCGATCCTTTTGGTTCATTAGTACTCATCCACAGCAAATGGGTGCAGGATAATCACTTGCTAGGGATATTGTAGAAAGAATTTGTGAGCTGGACTAGACAGTCTGAGGTAATTTTCATTTCTAGGATTCTGTGTTTACGACCTGATGTGGTAGATAAATCATAGGATTTGGTCCTGAGTTTGAATCCCAGATCTTTTCCTACTTTTGTATACTTCAGCAAGTCACTTTCCTCCTTTAGGCCTCTGTTTCCCTGTCTTTGAAATAAAGAGGATGAGCTAGATGATCCTAAGGTCCTTTGTACCTCTAAATCCCATCATCCTAATGTTTGATCACAGTATTAACTCAAGTTGGCTCTAGTTCCCGTTTGTAGTATATTAATTTGAGACTCTTATTCAGTTGTTATCATGAACATCATTTTCTGTGGGCCATGGAACACAATAGGAAGAGGACTTTTAAACCTACTTCTAAAACTTGGAATAAGAGACTGGAAGAAAAATGATATAAGGTTGCAAGGAATCTTTGGGATCTCTACTCAAAATCAGAAGAAACAGAAATGAAGCAGAACTACCAGAGTGATCACATTTTAGATTGCAATAGAAGTTGTAGAAAAGGTAAGAAATGAAGAAATTTTGAATGCATTTATGGATCACAAGGTAATAAAATTAGTAATCAGCGAAAATATGGGTTAGGTTTTTAAAAAAAAAATGTTGGCTTTTGTGGAGATTAAAAGAATAACTTATTTAGTAATGCCCAAGTTAAAAAACAAGTTCTAAAAAAACCAATAAATTTAAAGGTGACTACAGATGCAGCATATCAAAATATATGGGACTTGGCAAAAGCAGGGGCACATTTAAAACAATGAGAGCTTGGGAGGGAAAAGAAAATGTAAAGTTTAAAGTTAAAGAAGTTGGCACATGAACAAATTAATACACCAAAATCAATTTTTGAAATGAATTTTTAAAATAATTCAATAAGAGAATATAAAAACAATTGAACTGCCAGACTTAGAGTCGGGAAGACCTAGATTCATAGTCTTCAGATTATTAGTTGAATGACCCTGGGCCAGGTATTTAGTCTCTATGTGCTTCAGTTTTCTCATCTGTGAAATAAGGTAGTTGGACTTTATGGTCTCTTAAGGGATGTTCTAAATGTATGACCCTAATTATTATAAAGTTATTTTTGAAAAGGCTGTTAGAATTGACAATTAAATCTACTCCACAGAAGGAGAAAAATAAAATCAGAAATTGGAGGAAATCACAGTGAATGCAAAAGAAATAAACCTATCAGAAACTGTTACATAGTTAACATGTCAACAAAACTGTTAGCATAAATGGATAAATACTTATAAAATAGAAAACAGCCAAGCAGCATATAATAGTGAATAGAAGGCCGGCCATGGGAGTCAGGAGTACCTGGGTTGAAGTTCTCCCAGATGCTGACTATATAACACTGAACAAGTCACTCAACCTCCCTACCTCAGGCTACTCTAAGACTAAATTAAAGAGCAATTGCTATGCATTAGCAGAGGAAGTTTCCTCTCTGGAAATTTCCCAAACCACTGTTAAGTCAGAGGTCTGGACCTTAAGCCCTACCCCACTAAAAACCCCAATTGACAAAACAGGAAATAGGTAATAAAAATAAAGCAATTTCATAAGAAAGCCCATTGAGGAGGCACCGAAAAAAGGCACCAAATGAACGCTTAAAGATCGAGGAATCCATATCCACATCTGTCTAACAAAATAGACTGTATTAAAACAAAAAAAATAATAGATCATTTATAAATATGGACACAAAGTATTAATCTTTTAATTTAAACATGAATAAACATTACCTCTTTCCCCCCAAAATCTTCCATTTTGATCAAGTAGGGTTAGTGGAAGGAATGCAGAAGTGACTTAAAATTAGGAGAATGAGTATTTCCAACTTTACTGCATATTATTTTCCCTTGCACACTGATCCATCCAAACTGGCCTGTTTCACACATGATCTTCTTACTTCTTCTTTTTTTTTTTTTTTAAAGGGCAATGGGGTTTAAGTGACTTGCCCAGGGTCACACAGTAAGTGTCTGAAGCTGGGTTTGAACTCAGGTCGTCCTGAATCCAAGGCTAGTGCCTTAACCACTGCGCCACCTAGCTGCCCCGGATCCTCTTACTTCTATACCTTGTCTTTGCCCCTCTTACCTGGAGTGCACTGTCTCCTCGCTTCTGTCACATAGAATCCCTCTCTCTGAAGACAGCACAGGCACCACCTTCTAAGTGAAGCCTTTCCTCATCCCTACCAGCACCACCAATAGCTAATGTCCTTCCCAAACTACCTTGCATTTAATTACTGTGCTTTTTATATTCTGTGTATGCTTATAAATGAATGTTTCCTCCAATGAGAATGTAAGTAAGCTCTTTGAGAGTGCGCATTGTTTCAGTATTTGTATTTGTTTCCCAGTAAATAACACAGTGCTAAACACTGGTGCTTAGTAGGCATTTAATAAATGGTTGCTTGAATAAGTATAATCCGGTCAGTAACAAAACTATACAGATCATTATATCAGTAGATGTATAAAAAACCTTTGATTAAAAGCAACATCTATTGAAATTAAAAATACTAAAAAGTATAATAATAGAAGTGTTTATTAAGGAGAGCTTAATGGGGAAACATTAGAGATGTTCCCAAGAAGAATACTAAGAATTGTTCACTCTCACCTTTAACGTTTTACATAATTTTAGAAAATCCACCTATAGCCGATAACAAAAGGAATTGAAAGAAATTGGCACAGGAAAAAAAACCTCAAAACTATCTTTTAAAATGCTATAATTCTCTTATTTAGAAAAACCAAGAGACCCAACTGAATATTAATTGTGATAACATGGCTCTAGCATGATAGTTGGCTATCATTCACAAATCTCAGCATTTCTAAATTTCACCAACAGAAACATAGAGAAAGCACACTTAGAGTAATGACAAAATGTAGCAAATGCCTAGGCATTAAACCAATGAAGACACACCAAAACTATAAAAGTGGTTTTGAAATCTCATCAAAGTGGGTATTCCCTACATTATAAATTGTAACACATCTGTTGTTTTTCATATATTTCTTGTCTGTGTGCTCCCTTAAATCTACTGAACATTGTTCTTCAGTGGAGGAGACCTAGGTTCTGTGGAAGAAAAGCCTTAGAATTCTTCATTTCAGATTTCAAGGCTATCACAAACATTGTTTATTTGTATTTACAAGCATTGCTGTTTGGAAGGAACTAATTGAAATTCTCAGGCAAGGGCTTCATACATTTCATAGTATTCAGAAACAAGGACAAAATTCCACAGTCAATATTAAACAAAGAAAAGGGCAAAAGTGATTGAAACACGGTTTAAAAATTCACAGAACAGAGGGGAAGCTAGGTGGTGCAGTAGATAAAGCACCAGCCCTGGATTCAGGATGACCTGAGTTCAAATCTGGCCTCAGACCCTTGACACTTACTACCTGTGTGACCCTGGGCAAGTCACTTAATCCTCATTGCCCTGCCCAAAAAAAAAAAAAAAAGTCACATGTTGAATTATTTTACTGAGCTAGAAAAAAGACAACAAAATTAATTTGGAAGAACAAAAGATCAAGAATATCAAAGGAATTAATGAGAAAAAATGTAAAGGTTTAGCAGTACCAGGTCTTAAACTATAAGGCAATAATCATCAAAACTATTGTACTGTGGGACAGCTAGGCGGCACAGTGGATAAAGCACCCGCCCTGGATTCAGAAGTACCTGAGTTCAAATCCGGCCTCAGACACTTGACACATACTAGCTGTGTGACACTGGGCAAGTCACTTAACCCCCACTGCCCCACAAAAAACAAACAAATAAAAAAACCCTATTGCACTGGCTAAGAAATAAAAAGGTAGATCATTGGAACAGAGTAAGCATATAATATACAGCAACAAATGAATATAGTAACCTCTTTGGCAAGTGTAAAGACTTAAGTTTCGGGGATAGAATTCATTATTTGGTAAAAAAAAAAATTGGGAAGTTGGAAAGCAGTCTGGCAGAAATTGGGCAAAGAACAGTGTTTTACACCATTTATCAAGATAAGGTCAAAATGGATACATGACTTAGATATAATGGGAGATATTACAAGAAAATTTGAAGAACATGGAACACCTTACCTATCAGACTTATGAATAGGTGAACAATTTATGAAAAAATGATATAAAGAGCATTGTGAGATGTAAAATGGATAATTTAAAGTACATTAAATTAAAAAAAGGTTTTGTACAAATAAAACAGATGTAGCCAAGATCAGAAAGAAACAAGAAACTGGGGGCTGGGGGATATATAAACAGTTCCTCAGATAAAGGTCTCATCTCAAATATATAAAGAACTTTGTCAAATGTATAAGAATACAAATCATTCCCCAATTGATAAATGGTCAAAGGATATGAACAGGCAGTTTTCCAATAAAGAAATCAAAACTATTTATAGTCATATGAAAAAATGCTCAAAATCATTATTGATTAGAGAAATGCAAATTAAAACAACCTTGAGATTTTACACCAATCAGATTGGCTAAAATGATAGAAGGGGAAAGTAAAAAATTTTGGAGGAGATGTGGAAAAATTTGGACCTTAATTCATTGTTGGTGGATCTGTGAGATGATCCAATCATTTTGGTGAGAGATCTGGAATTATACCCAAAGAGTTAGCTATAAGAAATGATGAGCTCTATGATTTTAGAAAAGCTTGGAGAGACGAGACCTCCATGAAATAATGAAAAGTGAAACGAACAGAACCAAGAGAACATTGTTTGCAGTAACAAAAACATTGTTTTAAGAACAACTTTGAGGGGCAGCTAGGTGGTGCAGTGGATAGAGCACCGGCCCTGGATTCAGGAGGACCTGAGTTCAAATCCGGCCTCAGACCCTTGACACTTACTAGCTGTGTGACCCTGGGCAAGTCACTTAACCCCAATTGCCTCATCAAAAAAACAAAAAACAAAAAAACAAACTTTGAGCAACCAAGTCAATCTATTACAAATACCCAAATTTACCACAAAGATCCTATGAAGGAAAATGCTATTCAAATCCAGAAAAATAACTAATATCTATGTGTGTATAGATATAGATCTATCTATACACACACACACACACACACACACACACACACACACACACACAGAGATTTGTGTCTAATGGTAGCCATCTAGAAGTTTGACAGGGAGGGAAGGGGAGGAAAACAAAAGTTACATGATAACTTTGTTGCATATTTGAAAGGAATATCAAGTTGCACATAATGGATCTGCAACTTCAGGTGCCATTCTCTGTTTTTTTCTCCCACTTTGTTATGAAAATGCTTGTTTTATTTCTTAAGTTCAAAATAAAATTAATAAAATTTTAAAGAAAGTTACATGTTGAATTTTAAAATAAAATTTAAAAACAAGCTGGATGTAAGTCACAGTTTTGTATAAAGTCTGTTTTACTGTATATATGGAAATTATTTGATGTTAAATTTTGAATTTAAAACATTTCAAAGATTAAGCAAACTGTTAGCACTTCGATAAAAAATATTTATCATTTAGAATAATAGTAAGTTTAAATGACTGCATATCCTAAGGAATTATTTCCCTAACTGGGTCAAGGCATTGGAAAAGGAGGACTGCTCTTAACTTGATTATTGAAAGGGCTTGAGGAGCCCTTGTCCCATTACTACCAAGTACTGACAAGGTTTATTTTATTCATGTGAGTTCAAAAGCTTCAGAGTAGGATACTGAGGGGGAAAAATGATTTCTTAATATATCCACTGGAAGGAGCAGAGGGGCTTTGGAGTGTTTCATAATCCTTTTAACATGCTCTGGGTGCCAGTGCAGTACTATCCATCTGTTATCCTTTGCTTTTACTGTATAACTTTCATTTCTAGTCAAACTTTTTTTTTTTGGTGAGGCAATTGGGGTTAAGTGACTTGCCCAGGGTCACACAGCTAGTAAGTGTCAAGTGTCTGAGTCTGGATTTGAACTCAGGTCCTCCTGAATACAAGGCCAATGTTTTATCCACTGTGCCACCTAGCTGCCCCATGTCATACATTTTCTAGATAGCTATTGTAATACTTCTTACATGCAAATTATCCTTAGTAACATGCTACATACAGCAGAGGTGTCAAACCCGATCCCAAGTATGTCCTAAATCAAATTAAAATGTAATTGGGAAAGATTTAACAAAATTAGTTAAAATATCATATAACATAGATGTTAGTTTGTGGGTTTTCTAAGTCAAGATGTTTCCTGCGGGGATCTGTTTCTGTTTGAGTTTGTTACTACTGTGCTACAGCATACTTAGATCCACTGTGTGTCTCTCTATTACCCTATGTGTTTACCCATGGTTTTCATTCTTCAAAAGTTGTGAGGTTTCATGATTCATAGACATCTAGCATCACTAAAAGAATATTGTTGTTAAAAATGGATTTTTGTGTCAGCCGTTTGGGGTTGTTAAAAATGCTGTGTAGTTCTCCAAATGTAATCCAACCCACTCTATATAGTTCTGGGCCCAGCTCATTTTCCATCTTAAGTCCTTGTCCAAGGTAACTCTACTAATGGACTGCCTTCCCAACTAGAAATTATTTTGGGTGCATCCCAAGCAGAAACCATTGGATCCCATTGTGCAGGCCTACCAGACTGGCAATAAAAGAAAGGCATACTGAATGAGTATCATAGAGATTAGGGATTGACCTTCTTTGGTGTTAAATTATAAGGTTGTTACCTCCTCAGGATTCTTGTGTCCTCCACATCTCTCACATCTAACCCCTTCTATTCACACAGCTGCCATAATAGTTCAGGCACTGGTCCCCTCTTGCATATATTATTGCAGTGGCCTAGTTGGGCTCTCTGCCTCATATTTCTTCCCCATTTCCTAGTCAATCCTTTCTTTAGGATGGATCTGCCCATGTGGTTCCCCATACTGAACAAACTGCAATGAATTCTTATGTCTCCATCGGTTCATAGTTCTCAGATTAAGCACAACAGAAGACCCATTGTAAACAATAAAAGCAATAATAACAAAGAAGCAAAAAACCAAAAACCTAAAGCAAAGAAAAAATAAGGTGAAGGGAGGCCTGGATTATTTCTATAAATACTGTAACACGAATTGGTTAGAGGAAGAAGCACAACTTTTGTTCTGCAAAAACCCTACTTTTCATTAGGTACATGGACAAAATAAACAAGGAACATGTAAATGCATAGCCTATGAGTGACAGTAGAATCCAGAATAGTCTAGATAGAGACAAAAATAAGACACAGTAAATGAATCCTCCTTGGGAAAGGGCCCATTAGCCCTTAATCCCAGCTACAGAGGAGACTAACACTGATAGATAGATCTCTTAAATTTAGGCGTTCTGATATAGAGTGTGCTCATGCAGATTAGGCATCAATATGTTGATCCCCCAGAAGCTAAAGGTCAGACAATTTCTTATGGAGGGGCAAACTAACCAAGATTGGAAACGGCATGCCAATACCAGTGGTGGGATTGGACCACAGGTAGCCCCTGCATTTTCAGACTATGCGAGATAAACCCAATCTTAAAAATAAGAGGCCCCAAAGAACAATGTTATTTAAGAGAGCTCGATAGAGGGAGAGAGATTCTGAGCTACAAACTTAACTGGACAGAGAAAGAGAAAGGTCAGAATAGGAGGGAAGTAACAGAGAAATCAAAGTGTTGCATCGCATTGATCAGGTGATTCTTGATCCATTGAGTCCCCAGTTTATATTTCGAGTTGTCCACTTGTGGTGTATAATTTAAGGATTGGAAGAAACAACCAAGTTAACCTTTTCCCGTGAGCCTCTTGGAGAGTGCATCACAAAGTGAAGAAAAGGAATTCCTCTCTTCTTCCCCCACCCCATAAGCAATGATGTCTTTGCAGCACATATTGACTCACCGACTACAGCATACATATGTGGCAATGACCAGTGGAAGGGAACTACCCAAAGAGCAAAGTCAAGAGACATGTATGAGGCAAGAAAGAATCTGGGGTCTGGAGCTGGGATCTTGTTTGGGAAATGGCAAAATCCAGAGCAAAGACTCCTGCTAGTTCTAGGATATGCATTCTAGTTTCTTCCAAAAGGGTATAGCTCTATCCTAAACCAGATTGCCAACTGAGCCCAGAGCTAAAGATCACAACCAAGCATCAAAGCCACATCTTCCACACAGGAGTTTCAGCAGAGTGACTCAAGTCAGTAGAGTTTCCATGCCCTTGAGTAGTAGTATAAGGTCATGGGGGTGAAGGGAGGTATCCAGAGAGAAAATATATTATATATAGTATGTGTGTGTATACACACACACACACACACACACACACACACACACACACACATTAGAATATGTTATACACCTATAAGGACATGAGGTATATATTTAAGGACATAGGGTATAGACCTATAAGGTATACACCTCTAAGGACAACTTAATTTTTTGATGAAGCAAAGCCACTGAAATCTAGTGATGCTATCATGCTGCTCCCACTCACCTATTCTCCACTAGCCCCACAGTTTCAACTGGACAGGTCTCTTCATTTCTGTTGGCCATTACTCAGCTAGATACATAATCTCTACCAGAGTCTGTTCTACTGTACACCCTGCCAGACATTGCTACACTGGACTCTACTTTGATAAATATGGCTCCACCTTCTGTCCCAATTAAAACCCTTGGATATTTCTTCAAGGGTGCTGTTTCCTTGTATTTTTCAACCTTAAACTATAGGATTTTTTTATTCTTTTAAGAAAAAAAACTTGCAAAAGAAAAAAAAAATCCTTGAAGAAGCCTTGGCCTGGTGATTGAAAGATAACGATGATGATGATGGTAACTGGAATTTATAGAGCTTTATAGTTTGCAAAGTGCTGACAAACATTATCTCTTTGAACTTTAAAACACTCCTGATTATACCCCAAAGTCATTGAATTGTGCATACCTTTTGACCCAGTGATAGCACTATTAGTTTTATGGTGCCAAAAGATCAGAGACCAATATGGATACACAGGGAACCCAGCCAACTTAAAATTTTAAAAAGAAATGTAGAGAATATCAAAGCAAGACCACATATAACAAGATCAGTATAAGAGCATTGCATTGTCTTGCAAAAATACTGCCAGGAATGCTAAAATTCAGAATGAACTATGAACAACAAAAAGGGTGGAGTGTTTTTGTTTTTAACCAATTTGGGGAGAAAGGGGAGGCTCAAAGAAGGTATTGGAACTTTGCTTAGGTTAAATGGAATAATAACTGACAACAGAAAGAAAGCAATACTGCTCAATTTTAATTTTGTTTCTCTTTTCTCTTTCAGTAATGACCTTTACATTTCCCCTATCTTTCTCCTAAAACTGGGAGAGTAATAGTAGAGCAGGAACTGTACTATAAGGAAAGCTGCAGAATTGACGTGTTCTGATTTCACAAAGGCTTGTATTGAACTGATGTATAGTGAAGTGAGCAGAATCAGAACATTGTTCACAGTGACAGCAATATTGTTTAATGAAGAATTGTGAATGACTTAACCGTTCTTAGCAATGCAATGATCCAAGACAATCCCAAAGGACTAATGATAAAATATACTATCCACTTCCAAAGAAAGAACTGATATTGATTGAACACAGACTGAAACATGCTATTTTTCACTTTCTTTTTTTCCCTTTATTCAAGTTTTCTTGTACACAATGACTACTATGGTAGTATGTACTATGGTACATAATTGCATATGTTAAAAAAGAATTGATGTCTTCAAATTGTGGTGCTGGAAAAGACTTTTAAGAGTCCTTTGGGGGGGCAGCTAGGTGGCACAGTGGATAGAGCACCAGCCCTGGATTCAGGAGGACCTGAGTTTAAATCAGGCCGCAGGCACTTGACACTTACTAGCTGTGTAACCTTGGGCAAGTCACTTAACCCTCATTGCCCTGCCCCCCCCCCCCCGAAAGAGTCCTTTGAACACCAAGGAGATCAAATCAATACTTCAATAAATTGATTTACGCTATTCACTGGAAGGTCAAATACTAAACTGAAGCATAAATATTTTGGCCACATATTGAGAAGATGGGACTCATTGGAATACGGTCTCATGTTGGGGAAGATTTAAGGAAAAAGGATGGCAGAGCTTGAGATGGATAGATAGTATCATGGAAACAACAGACATGAACTTGCACAGACTTTGGGAGACAATAGAGGATAGAAGGGCCTGTTGTGCTGTGCTCCATGGGGTCATGAAAAGTCAGACACGACTGATCAACTGAACAGCAACAATAACAGCAGTGGAGCACTCTGACTCTACCTGTAACCCTCACTCTCACCACACAACCAGCCCATCTTCTCTTTATCTCATAGAGTTTCTTGATAACATCCTTTACCCCTCTTCCTCAGAGTTCCTTGTTGGTTGTATATTGCAATCTATTCCTACCCACCATGCACCTTTCCATTTACTCTCTGTATGATTGTGTGTGTGTGCATGTGTGAACAGACACTTCCCCCTTACTGTATGACATTCCTCCTAAGACTTGTGGAAATGATTAAGAGCTGAATAGACAATCCCCAAAACGTGTCACTAAACTCAACCTCACTGATGTCTAAAGGAGAAACAAGGTAGGAGCAGGGACTCTATAGCCATTTATGGATTGCAATCTAAGATGTGGATACAACATATTATACTTAATAAATCTTTTCTAAATGAGACTAACCTATTTCCTAAATATTACAGGCTAAATAAAAAAACAGGAGGGAATTTTTTAAAGTAAAAGAAAAAAATTTAACTTTACAGGCTGGCTTAGGGATTACAATTTTGTATTCAAAACCTACCTATCCTTCAAGGCCCAGCTCAAATTATGCCCCTGACTGTGCTATTTCAGGCAGTTAGGTGGTACTAATGGATGGAACATTGACCTTGGAGTAGGAAGTCTAGAGTTCAATTAGAACCTGGATATTTACTATTCTGCCTCAGTTTTCTCATGTAAAATGTGAAAGGAAGGTGTAACCCTCACCAGGGTTATTGTAAGGATAAAATGAAATAATATTTGTAAACCATTTTGCAAACTAAATATATATATATATATATATATATATATAAACATAAACATCATCTCATAAGGAGTCCTCTAGGTTCTGAGAACTACTATAACTTCAAAGTTAAACCTTATTTCAAAAATCTGATATTACAGAGATTAGGAACCCATTTCAATGTAGAAAAAGCATAATTTGTCAACATCACATAAAGTTGTCAGAAACTTTTGCATGTTATACTCCATTTCTCTTGACTTTCCTAAGAGTTAGAGGTCTTGTTAATTCAAATTTTTTTGATTGATTCTTTCAGATTTTAGTGCATGGGAACGATTTTATCTATTACTTTTAGATAGATTACCCTAAGGAATAAGACGGTAGAGTTGGAGCATCTTAGTTTCAATGCTACCTAATGTCCAGAAGGGGGTGCTCAATCCTCTTTAAAGTTTTTAGCAAGTGCCCCAAACCAGGAAAATTTTGCACACCATTCATGGGACAATCTGATTTATTCAAGATACCCAAAGATGTTATTTGTTTACTTTAACTACTGACCACTAGTTCTTATTTACAGCTTCCCAAGTTTTTTGTCGTGTACTGAGTGTGGAGTACTCAGACCTTCCTGAAGTTATCTTGGGCCATGATCCCTATATAATTTGCACTCATTATACACCTCACAGTATTACTATTATCATTTTTTTGTTTTTGTTTTGTTTTTTTAAATTTTTTTTTTTAGTGAGGCAATTGGGGTTAAGTGACTTGCCCAGGGTCACACAGCTAGTAAGTGTTAAGTGTCTGAGGCCGGATTTGAACTCAGGTCCTCCTGACTCCAGGGCCAGTGCTCTATCCACTGCGCCACCTAGCTGCCCCTATTATCATTTTTTTAAAAAACAAAAACCAACCTTTAATGATAGTAAGTAGAAATAAAAAAATCTGGACCACCTTTGTTGTGCTGAGGATTCTTGCCTATAAGAATCAAACATGAATGTGATTTGTCTCAGAAAATAACCCTGATCCTGCCCCTTAATGCTATGAACTCTTCCGGGCAACATTATTTTCTTCATGTGTTAGGCTATTTAGATAAATTACTCGTCGTTCTAATTTCATTGGACATGCTGTTTTTTTTCTTTTTTTTTTTTCTTTTTTTTTGCGGGGCAATGGGGGTTAAGTGACTTGCCCAGGGTCACACAGCTAGTAAGTGTCAAGTGTCTGAGGCTGGATTTGAACTCAGGTACTCCTGAATCCAGGGCCGGTGCTTTATCCACTGCGCCACCTAGCCGCCCCCTGTTTTTTTTTCTTAAAGCAAAAACAAACAACCCTTTAGAAGTTTTCCTTCTTTGCCTTTTTTTCCCATAACTTCATTTTTCATTCCTAATTACATTTCTACTGTTTCCATTCCTAGCTGTACAGCAAATGTGTTTATGTATAATACATTTACATACATTTTTGTATTATGCATAACATAATAAAGTTATATAATTGCACATCATATATTATGTGTAAGAATATATAATTCTATATCGTTATAATATCCGTGTTTGTATATGTAATTCACTATATGTGGTATTCTCTTGGCATAGGGGCCTCCCGATGAGGAACCCCTGTAACCAGTGCAGATCTTCAACTGTGCTGCTACTTAGTAGTCTTAGGGAATTATTTGAGATACTGAGAAGTGAGTGAGAACCAGCACCTGCAAGAGATGGGACTCGAACCCAAGTCTTCCTGACCCTGAGGCCAACTCTCCACTCTTGTTTATAGAAAAGGAAAATTAGGTAACTTAAGTGAGAGCAAAGGATCTAAAGCTGTTGTGTAGCCCCAGTCTCAAACCCCATTGGTACGAGACTTTCATTTATTTGCTCAGTGGATAGAGCTCTGGGCCTGGAGTCGTGAAGACCTGAGTTCAAATTCAACCTAGCTATGTGACCTTGAACAAGTCATTTAACTTCTATTGGTCTTGGAGGAAGATAGGTGGCTCAGTGGATAATAGAGCACCGGGCCTGAAGTCAGGCAGGCCTGAGTTCAAATGCAACCTCAGACATTTACTAGCCCTGTGACCATGGACAAGTCATTTGACTTCTGTTTGTCTTAACCCACTGGAGAAGAAAATGGCAAACCACGGACAGTATCGATGTGTTATGGTCCACAGGGTCATGAAAAGTTGGGCATGACTGAACAACAACAAAACAATGGGACTCTTTCCTCACTGGTGGAGAGCCTGTGGCTCTTTTGCCCCACTCCTTTTCTTGCTGTCATCCAGGAGGATCTTGTAGCTTTTACAAGGTCATCTTCTAGTCCAACGCTGCCCTCCTGGAAGAAATGTAGTTTCATGATGATGTGCAGGTTAACTCCCTTCAAGTCTGAAGGCCCAAGGGCTGCCTCTTAGCTCTCTTTACATGGGCAGTGCTTCCATTGCAACACAATTCAACTCTGGCATTCTCATAAGAACCCCCACAGGCTTTCATGGAACTACAATACTTAGAACTCACATTCACACAAAAATACAGAAAAGTCTGCTCCCTCTCCCTTGCTTGGAAGACTTCCCCAAACCTCCAACATCACTCCCCTTGGGAAGGCAACTACCTCTCAAGAAGGAGGCTCCCTGTGTAACCTTCAGGCAAAGTGGATCACTTAGGATCATCCTACTCTTTTAAACAGCAAAGATAAGGCAACATGGCAGCTTTTGAATGTTGAAAGAACTTGTCAGGCCTGATAAATGGTAAATGAATACCTCTAAGGTTACAAAGTTCACCTCTGAAGCTATAGGCCTTACTTTGTAGTTTTGCAAACCTTTCAGCATTCTATAAGGAAGACAAAAAAACCTACTTAATAAAGATTTTCTAACTTTGAAAACATTGGAAGTACAATTTCCCAGTTAAGATACAAATGTTTTAGCTCTTAGGAGAATTAATGAGAACTTGAAAGAGCGATTACAGCTTGTGGTGTCCACTACTCAAGTGAATAGCAAGCAGGCTATGCCAAGATCAGTTTCCTAACGATTCATACAGTCTATTCTTTTAACAAGTCCAGTTAGTGTTAATTAAGCATTTGTGTGCAATGTGTTTTGGTAGCAACAAGTCATTTGAAAGACTCTTTGAAGGCAGGAGCTCT
The DNA here is from genome assembly GCF_019393635.1 of Dromiciops gliroides. Classification (NCBI taxonomy): domain Eukaryota; kingdom Metazoa; phylum Chordata; class Mammalia; order Microbiotheria; family Microbiotheriidae; genus Dromiciops; species Dromiciops gliroides. The sequence continues at coordinate 342,022,058 of NC_057863.1, read as the reverse complement.
TTGGGTGGTTTTTATCTTAGTAAAGTTTCCCCACCACCCAGCACAGTGTCAAACCCATAGTAGGTGCTTAATAAGTGATTTTTAATTGACTGAAGATACAATAAAAGTACACAAATTGCTTAAATAAAAATAGAATGTGGTGTCATCAGGGGTATACTGATAAATGTTTAACAACTGGCTTTCTGGAGGGGGGAAATGTACCCACTTTTTAAGTTTAATCTGCATTATTACCATTTTTTCTTCAACATTTTCTTAAATATGAGGCAGGTAATTGGCACAGTAGATAGAACACCAGGACTAGAGTCAGGAAGACTCATCTTCCTGAGTTCAAATCTGGCTTCAGACACTTACTAGTTGTGTGACCCTGGGCAAATCACTTACCCTCATTTGCCTCAGTTTCCTCGCCTGTAAAATGAGCTGGAGAAGAAAATGGCAAAACACTTCAGTATCTTTGCCAAGAAAACACCAAATGGGGTCACAAAATGTCAGATAGGACTTAAAAACTACTGAACAGCTTCTTAAATATAGTGAATGAACAAAATAACAAATTAAGCCCTGATTTGTAGCTTTTGCTGATTTCTGATGGGAGCTGGTCAGAGCTGGTTCCAGCATACTATATATATATATATATATATATATATATATATATATATATATATATATATATATATATATATACTAAGTATATTGGAGGAGGGGAACAATAACAACACTGGAGCTGGAGTCAGAAGACCTGGGTTCAAATTCCAGCTATTAATAGTCATGTGACCTTGGGCAAATTATTTTCTTTTTCTGGAAGTTTCCTTATCTACATAAATTAGGCCCAAATCATCTCTAAGGATCCTTCTACATCTAAATCCTATGCTCGAGGGAGTATATGATTAGTTATCAAAATGAATTAAAATAGATACTAAATGCTTTGGGAAAGTTATTTGTTTTAAAAGGATATCAGTATTGAAATGCCATTGTGGCCTGGAATGGTCAGCAAAGGGGAAGAAGTGAGAATTGAGCTAAAAATAAATAATAATAATATATAACAAGTGCCTTAGGAGGAATGTTGGTACTTTTGTTTTAAAGGTTATTATTATTGAAAACATCAGTGTGGACTGAAATGGTCAGGAAAGGTCCAGAGCTAAACTCCTACCTCATGTGTCATCATTTGTTTTCCTCCCCTTGTTTATCCTTTCTCTTCATCTATTCTCATTTTTCCGATCCCTTCTCTCTTTTTTCCCTTCCTTCTCTTTTTTTCTCTCTCTTTTCCTCATTTCCCTTTCAATTATTGCTCCTTTATTTGTCCACAAAATAAAACTGAAAACTATTATTGGTTTCATTTATTTAACTTTCATGTTCCTTATTCTTAATTTTAAAAGAGAATGGGTTTAACATGTTTTTCTTTATAAAACAAAATATAAAGCAATAAAATAATTGATCGTTGCTTTTTCTTATATTCGACCCTTGATTGATTTTTTCTCTATGAAAAACCCTCAATAAAATAAAAATTCTTCACCTGTGTCCCAAATAAAGGATTTGGAAAACAGGCAGGAGAGAAGTGTCTTGTGAGAAGGGGAGAGAATGGTAAGAAGAAAGCAAATTGGTCAAGTTTTCAAGCACTTCACAAAACAACTTATTCTACCTACTCTGTGTCTGTTTTTTCCTTTTCTATTTTTTCATATTGCAAATACATAGAAGACATTTAAAATTATTCAAGGACTTTGCTTTATACAACAGGTACTTTCTTTAAAAGTTGTGCATAAGTCAACTTTTTTGCAAGTGAAGTCATTTTAAAAACACTAGGGAAGCTATTTTTAAAGAAACCATGAATCTTTTTGTGAAGCAAAGAATCCTTTCATAATTAAAATAATCATCCCCTAATATATCTGCTTTATAAGTTCAGGTTTTGATATATGTTCTTTTCTCCAAAGAATGTACTTTTAAAAATCTAGTACAAGTGGTACTTTAAAAAATAGTACTAGGTAGTTATTCTAGACATGAGAAATATGTTTTAAACTGCTTAGGCTGACTGGTTTTGACAAAGAATTTAGAATCAGGACTAAAATATCACTATCAGATATAAATGTTTACTTTCTATAACTTTAAACCCATATTTAAACCAAAAATTTAGACCCAAAATATGCAGTTATAACAGGTTTGGGCTTTTTGTTTTTATTTTAATTTTAAAAATTTTAGCTCTGGTTAGGCTCTGCAAGGCCCTGGCACAACTTCAAATAAAGCTAAAAGCCCATTCTTTTGAGAAGTATCTCAAAGGTTGTTTTCCATGTTAAAATTAATACTTTCCCTTTAAACAATTTTATTGATAGCTTTTGTTTTTATATAATTTATTTCTATATAGCATAGTGCCTGGAACATAGTAGGCACTTAGTAAATGTTTACTGATTAATTGATTAATTATGTACCTCTATCCTCCCCTACCCAAATAGCCATACCTTGTAATAAAAATAGAAGAAAAAAGTAGTTCATCCAAACAAATCAATATATCAACTGAGTCTAGCAGTAGATACAATGTTCCACATCTATAGGTACCCTACCTCTTCAAAAAGAGAGAGAAGTACATTTTCTCTTCTTAGGGGTCAAGCTTGAACATTATAATTATAATGGCATTTAACTTACATTATTTTCTTGCTTCCATTTACCTAGTTTTAGTCATTGTGTATACTGATTTGGTGGTTCTTACTTTACACTATATCAGCATAAATTAGTCTTCCTATGGTTCTCTGAATTCTTTACTTTCATATATTCTGCTTCATTTGGGAACCACAATAAAATGTAATTTTCCAATACACATTATAGACATCTCTACACATAAGAGCAATGGGGGGCACAGTGAGAGACATCTACCTTATTTCTTAGCTTTTCAGATCTAATGCTTTCTTCTTAGTATGTCCTAAGAAGTACCATGAAATGGTGGAAAGGGATTTTGTGTTGGAAGGAGTGGGTTTTCCCCTCCTAATTCTGCCACTGACTTTCACCTGTGTGACCATGGGCAAGTAATTTATCTTTTCTGAGCCTTAAGCTTCCTCATCTATAAAATGAGGGGATCAGACTCTCTCACCTCCAAGATCCTGTGGCTCTAAATCAATGATGTTGTGATTTTGTCTAAGAAAAATGCCATGTTTAGTAGTTACCAATGTTACCATAGCAGTAAGTCCCAAGTATGCCCCCTCTAAGCATTACCCAGTTACTTTTTGCACATTCAACTCAATGGCTCAAGTGGGGAGCAACATGGATGATTTCTTCCAACTACCTGAACCCTAGCTTTCCCTATAGGAAGAACTGAAGGTCAGTGGTCACTTGTCCTGTACTTTAGAGGAAGGGAAACTTCCAAATGTAGATATTTTCCAAATTCACATCTGAATCACCCAGGGAGACACAGTATCATCATTGAAGAAACCACCCGGGGCTGCTGCCCACATTGCCACCCCACAGAAGAAGAATCCCTTGCATTGCCAAAATACAGCCTTTGGAAAATTCCATAGTGGGAAAGGGGTAGCCTATGAAGAGAATAAAGAGTTTCAGAGAGATGTGTTTAGTTATCTGTTTATCCTCTCATGCTGAGATATACCCAACACCCCCAACTCCAATCAGCAAGGCCTTATGTTGCCTTTTAGTTTCAAGATAGCAGTTTGGGAATGGAAAAAAATGACTTGGAATTTTAATGAGAACCATCTGGAGTGTTTGCTAATGTTGTAATGTTAGCACAACGTGGTAATTCCTCAGTTCAGGCAAGAAAGCCAGTATCCAAGGAGCCTTCATGATGCTTGTATATTTCATTCACCCTAAAAAGCAACATAAACAAAACCCAATTACACTACACAAATTATGTCGATAATAAAGGAGAGTGTGAGTGTGTGTGTGTGTGTAGGAGAAAGAAAACTTGAAGGAGCAAGGAAAGAGCATGTATTTTTCCTCTCCTCCTTCTGGCTTTTTTCAGCGAAGAGGAATTTTTTTTTCCCTTTTCCAAGGAGACTTTGAGGTATGGGGTTGTGTTAGGCACTAGGCCAGCCTGCCTGGAATCTGGGTCACCATGGAAACTGGCCACGAAGATAACAACAAACAGAGGCAGAAGAATTTTAGGATTCTCAGCCAGGCCTCACTGGACAAGGAAAAGCTCCCTAAAAAAGCAGGAATTAGAGGGGGGCAGTGAGGGGGAACACAAGAGAGGGAAAACACATGTAGGGGGCAGCAATGTTCCTAATGAAATACTCCCCAGGAATGCCTAAGGAATAAAAAGAAAGAATATTCTTTCTGATCATCTATAATCTCTTCCCCCCTATTCCCCCAAACCCCCCCACCCCATAATGAGGAATCAACTCAAATATTCTTTATAAAAGGTTTAATCTGCTTAAAAAGGAAAAAGGAGGCAGGGGGAGGGAGGGGAGGAGGGGGATGAACATCTTCAAGTTGGATTTTCACCTCTTGCCAAACCCTAAGATCTTAAAATTACCCTTTCAAAATGTATTTCCTATATCAATAAATTGGAATTTTTTATTTTGGAAATCAAGATGATTAACATTGATGATTTCCTCTTTGTCATTAATAACAGTCATTTTTAATCTTTTAGAGACTGTCTCACTGCCATACAGCAACACTGATGGAATCTTGGTATTAAAAATATGTGCCTCTGTTTCCATGGAAACCGTGAAAAAAAAAAAAGAGGTTTGTAGTTTCTGGAAGGCTCCTCTTCCTGTTTAAATCTGGATCCAGCTCCTTCATCTTGTATTGTCTGTCTCAGGTAGGCATACTGATAGACAAACTCTTTAGGTACCTCCATATAGTTTGAATATTGAAGAAAATGGAATGGCTTATGGGGGGGGGGTATGAACAAACTGCAACATGAAACCCATAAGTAACTTTGAGAAAATATAGGCATAAAAGATGTTATTAGGAAATAGATGACAGGAACAGAAGATAGGATGGTCATAAAGATAAGAGATGACAAGTAAACAGCTAGAATGTGCCACTGGCACCCTCTTATTATGAGGACAAAACAAGGCAGGCTTCCAGCATATCAACTGAACCCCCATAGCAAATTTACGAAAGGATGCGCACAGGCAACGGCTGTACAAGACAGGAGGCACGGATTCCAAAGGGAAGAGAGCAGAAGATCCACAGGAAAAGGAGCAGTAGTTTACAATTCCCATAGTGCTTTATGTCTACAAGGTCTTTTCATATCCATTTTTTAAATTTAATCCTCACAATCTGGGAGGTGGTGAAGTATTATTTTCCCCATTTAAAAATGATTCTTAGAGACGTTAAATACTTCTCTCCCCTACCCTTTCCCATCCCCCATCACAGAACTCGTAGGTGGTAAGTCCAGAACTCAAAACCATGTCATAGCATCATAGATTTAGAGCTGGATGAGACCTCAGAGGTCATCTAGACCAGCCCCCTTGTTTTTCAAATAAGGAACTGAGACACATAGAGGTGATGTCTTGTGCAAGATTACATGAGCAGTAAGCAGCAGAGCCGGGATTTGTAGCAATGCCTCTGACTCCAAATCTAGCACAGGATGTAGAGTGGTGGATCTGAAGTCAGGAGGACCAGAGTTCAAATCCTGCTTTACATACTTACGAGCTATGTGACCCTGGGCAAATTATTTCACTTCCGTCTCAATTGTAAAACGGAGATCACAATAGTACCTACTAATATCATAACATAATCATACTAGCACTACTTTACAAGGTTGTTGTGAGAATCAGATGAGGTAACACATAATTGTTGTCCATATTTGTCCATTTGGGGTTTTCTTGGTAAAGATGCTGGAGTAGTTTGTCATTTTCTTCTCCAGCTTGGTTTACAAATAAGAAAACTGAGGCAACAGGATTAAATGACTTGGCCATGGTCACATAGTTTATAAGTGTCAAAAGCCAGATTTGAATTCACAGAGATGAGTCGTCCCGACTCCGGGCCAGGCACTCTATCCACTGTGCCAGCTAGCTGCCCTGAGATAACATATAAAGCAGTATATAAATGCTAGTTTTTATTATTATTCCTACTGTACCAGGCTTCCTTTGTCTGACTCCAAGTATAGTGTTCTTTCCACTAGACTAGAGATCGTTATAATACTCTGAAGGTAACAAATATTAAAAGCACAAACTATTAAGAATACTACTAAGAAAAAGATGAATGCATTCATCTTTACCTGTGCCCTTTTATAAATGAATCATAACGAGAGGGAGTTGACATCTGTTAACATGATTAATCTCACTTCTTAATTTAACTTGGATTTCACGTTATCAACTTTTTTCACAAACACGGCAGCTAGTGAGTCATGTCCCATTTTCGTCAAAGATAGAATAATAGAAAGTAAGCTTTAATTCCAGCAAAAGGGATTTAAGTGAAATACGAAAAAGAACTCGACAATAAAGGTTATTAGATAAGGGGATAAGCCAACAAGAGAATTACCAACAAGATGTCTGCTATCCTTTTATTAATAGGACATACGATTTCATGATTAATACAACTTCAGAGATAAATCTGTTTAATGATCCTTTGATTAGCCATATCAAATGGTCATAAGAGAGGGAGCCATATGCTTGCCAAAGCTGTTTGTCATTTTTACAGAGGGTGTCCTTCAAATGGATACAAGATCCACTATAGATGATAGGATTCTCTGGAGGTCCATATTTGCTGATGGCATCAAGCCTTGGAACACTACAGTGAAACCCATGGTCTTTCTAAAGAGATCAGCTTGTCAGTCAACAAAGGAAAACCCAAATGGACGAAAACGACACATTGCTCAGATTATGAACTGCAGTTAGAACAACAGTCTGAATTACACCCTCGGTATATATATATATATGCATGCATGTATGGGTGTGCACTTATGTACACATACACATATATGTGTGTATGTATTATAGGCATTGTAAAAGAACACTGAACTTGACCTAAAATTGAATAGGAAGAGAAAATATTCCAGAGCACTGGGAAGATTTATGGGAAAACATAGACAAGAATTGCACAAAATAAGAAGGCATGGATGGATTGCCAAAGCATGCATCAATAAGATCACAGAGCTATTTAGGTATTAAATTATGAGGAATAATTTTTAGCAACAAAGGTTATAAGGCACTAGAAGTTATCATCTCTAGAACCCTCTCCTTTGGAACTCTGTGACATAATATAGCCCTCTGCCCCCATCTGCCTAAATGGTTGAGAATTAATCTTGCCTTGAAGGGAAGAACATTGTACTATGCCTGAAAAGCCCTTTAAATTTGAGAAATCAAATAAAATTAGTCCTGGAAAAGAATGTTATCCAGACACTAGTCCAACCCTCTAATTTTATGGATGAGAGAAAAGATCTAGAAAATTACATCATCATATAAGAATCTTTAGTACCCACATGACTTTGAGCAAGTCATACTTAACTTCTCTGGTCTTCAGTTCCCTCATCTATAACATGAAGAGAGTTATACTAGATGACCTTTGACAACCTTTCCAGCTCTAAATCTACCTTATCATTGGCAGGGCTAGGGCTAGAATTCATGTCTATGATCACATTTTTGACACCACCACACTATCTCTTCTCTGATTCTATGATCTCCACTGTTCTAACCTGTCTAAAGGAATTTTGTGAGTAGGCATAAACTGAAACCTGACAAATATTTTATTAATGAAACATGGAAATATATATATTATAACTGTGAAAAAATAAAAGGCCCATTAAATTTAGAGGGTTTTCCTTTTCCTCTTAACTTTGGAATAAGAGGGGGGGAAAGATCTATTGAATTTCATCCACCTAAGCTTAAGTTCATCTTATTTTGTCCTGTTTTATTGATATGACTAGTTGAGAAAAAGATTCTATGCTGAGAAGAGTAGAGGCCTTAATAAGTTAAGAAATTTCTGGAGAAGAGTTTTTCAAAATCAATGAAATTACATAAGTGTCCAGCAGCTCCAAGAAATCATCTCAAAACTTCATTGACAAAAATTGCTCCAACTTGGATAGCTGCATAACAGGAAATAGGAATTGCAGGGAGTTTCTGGAAATGAGAGAGTTTTTAAAAAGGAAAAAGGAAATCCTGACCCACATAAAGATAGGGTTTCAGTAAAGCTTAACTGGACCAAGGAAGACCACATAGGACAATTAGAAATCAAATAAGTGTTTGAAAACTGAGACTCTTGGCTTGATTCAGGCAAACAAATAGCAAATGTTGCTAAAAATGAAGTATTGACCCTTATCCAATGTTGCATCGAAAACCAAAGTTAAATCACAAACTTTTCATATTCAATGTGATGCTACTGAGAAAATTCAAGATTGAAGTCTGTAGTTAACACCCTGAGAGAGATTACTATTTACCCTGAATTCCTTGAAACTTTATTCCATGTACCCCTGGGATTCTCCTGACGCTATCTTAAGCATATGCTTGTTAACTAAACTCAATACCCTATTGTTGTATCCAGAATATACTGAAATGTGATATTTGCTGTGAAGGTATGAATTTATTGATAGAAACTATTTTTCCCCCTCTAAAGTTCCAAGGGTTTCATGCAAGCAAGGAGGGTCACAGTTCATTCCTCATCAATCTCCTTGGTTCATGATTCTTAACTTAAATTCCTACATGTGGCCTTACATTGAGGTTAAAAAAATGTGTGGACTCACAAGAGATTTGCAAGCATAGATATGAGTGTATGTCTGCTCATGGGAAAGTATGTGTGGGAGGGAAGGAGTTTAAAGGATAGCCATAAGGAAAAAAGCTACAGCTGCAAACCAGAAACTATTCTAGGCACATCATTAGAAGCATGTGTGTGTGTGTGTGTGTGTGTGTGTGTGTGTGTGTGTGTGTGTATGTGTGTGTGTGAGTGCATGTGTGTGTGCCTGTGTGTGCCTGGGGTAGGAATGGAGAGGGGGAAGAGAAGGAGGGAACCAGGATGGAGAAGAGGATAGGGTGGATGAGAGGGAAGGGAAGAAGCCAAGCCAATATGTTTCAAAGAATCTTACTTACCCCCAGCATACTACCTTGAAAAGAAAAAGGGTTGGGGGAACTCTTAGGGCATATTTTTACTGCTCTTCTTCCCTCTGAAATGAAGAACTCATTCTAAGGTGAAATGGGAATTGGTATCCAAAACCATTTGGGTGGTTGTAGCCAAACCATTATATGGCTTTGTTTCTGAAATGGATATGAAGCTTACCACAGCTGCTCCAAAAATCAAAGATGCAAATTTCCCCAAAGACAACACTTGCCATGGAAACATTCTATAAACAGATTCTAATTCACTAGCTGGGCTTTCAGCTGAAAAGGCTCATGATTTTTCCAGTTCCATTTCAAAAACCTATTTTCCAACTGGATAAATGCCCTGGCTAGCACAGTAATCAAGGTATACCATCATGAGAAAGTGATTTGTGCTAGAAATATAAAATACCATATTCATCCATCCATCCATTCATCAATCCATTAATTCAACAAATGCTTGTTGAGACCTTGTCGCAAGTAAATAATGCATGGAGGAGATGGGCCTTCCTGACAGTTTTGGTGAAAAGGACTTGGAACTGTTTAGTTGACTACAATCTCAATTTAATTTAATAAGTATTAAAAATGTATTGGGGCAGCTAGGTGGTGCAGTGGATAAAGCACCAGCCCTGGATTCAGGAGTTCCTGAGTTCAAATCCAGCCTCAGACACTTGACACTTACTAGCTGTGTGACCCTGGGCAAATCACAACCCCCATTGCCCCACAAAAAAAAAATTAATTAAAAAAAATTTTTTTTAAATGTATCATGTGTGGGGCAGTTAGGTGGTACAGTGGATAAAGCACCAGCCCTGGATTCAGGAGGACCTGTGTTCAAATCCGGCCTTAGACACTTGACACTTACTAGCTGTGTGACCCTGGGCAAGTCACTTAACCCTCATTGCCCTGCAAAAAAGAAAAAAAAAAGAATGGCATAAACAAGATGCTCTGAGAATTTTAAGGTCTGAAAGATTACAGGAAAGCAAGGAGTCTTCAGAGGATTCTAAGATTTTATAGATGGAACCTAACATAGGACCGTTGAAATAATTTAGTTCAACTTAATTTTGTAAATAAAGAAACAGAGGCAAAAAGAGGTAAAAAAAGACTTGCTCCAGATCACATAAGACAGTATGTGGTAGTGGCATTTGAACTTAGCCTTATGGGTAAGATTTCAATATATAGGATTGAGAGAAAAGATAGCATTCCAGTTGTTGAGAGCAAAAAGCAGAGGATATATTTGCAGAATACAAACATACCTTGTTTTATTGTACTTTGCTTTATTGCACTTCAAAGATAGTGTAGGTTTGGGGGCTTGGGGGGTCTTTTTTACAAATTGAAGGTTTGTGACTGTCACATTTTGGTAATTCTGACAATATTTCAAATGTTTCATTATTAGTATATCTGTTATGGTGGCCTGTGATCAGCGATCTTTGATGTTACTATTTTAATTGTTTTGGAGTGCTATGAACTGTGCCCGTGGCAAACTTAATCAATAAATGTTCTGCGTTCTGACTGCTCCACCAAACTCTCCCTCTCCTCTGGCCTCTCTATTTCCCTAGACACAAAAATATTGAAATTAGACCAATTAATAACCCTACAATGGTCTCTGAGTGTTCAAGTGAAAGTAAGCCTCAATTTATGTGACAAACATCAATGTTGCCTTATTTTTAGAAAGTGACACTGCCACCTTAACCTTCAGCAACCACCACCCTGATCAGTCAGAAGCCATCAAAATTGAGGCAAGATCTTCCACGAGCAAAAATATAATAATTGACTGAAGGCTAAGGTGATGGTTAAAATTAAGGTGTGTACATTTTTTAGACTTGATACTTTTGCATGTTTAATAGACTACAGTATTGTGTAAACATAACTTTTATATGCACTGGGAATCCAAAAAATTCATGTGACTTGCTTTATTGCAATATATGTTTTATTGCAGTGGTCTGGAACCAAACCTGAAATATCTCTGAGGTATGCCTGTGGTAAGGTGTCCAGTTTGGCCAAAGTATAGTCAATAGTATGACATAAATGCCAAAAAAAAAAAAAAAAAACAACTAATGAGTTTTTATAGTATATTTATAGAAACATAGTATAGAGGTATGCTGGAGTCATTTAATCCTGGCTCATGAGACTTAGTTCTTAAATTTTCACTGTGAGCATTTATACCTTGGAAATTGGCAAATGCTAGAAATTAGGGCTGATTTTTTGTTTGTTTGTTTGTTTTGTTGATTATCCAGACTTAAGAAAGTAATAGAGAGCTCTCCAACTCCTGGTCTCTAGGAAAGATGGTAGCTTGACTTCAAAATGTACATTGCGAAATGTTATTTCTGTTTCAGCCAGTGTACCTGGGGCACAGCATGATGTTTGTCCTCAATGACTGTCAGGTTTTTAGATTTTGCAAGTCTAAATAAATAAATAAATAAATTTAAAAAGAAGCTCAATCCTCATAAGGTCAGATAGACTAAAGCCTTCCAAAAGGCGGTTGGAGAAGAACTTATTATGGATAGTTCTTTCAAATTTGAAAAATGTAGAAATTAACCTGTCATGGAGCTGTGAACTGATTCAAGCATTCTGGAGAGCAATTTGGAGTTATGCTCAAAGGGCTATAAAGCTGTGCATACCCTTCGACCCAGCAATACCACTTTTGGGTCTTTTTCCCAAAGAGATCATAAAAAAGGGAAAAGGACCCACATGTACAAAAATATTTATAGCTGCTCTTCTTGTGGTGGCAAGGAATTGGACATTGAGGGGCTGTCCATCAATTGGGGAATGGCTGAACATGTTGTGGTATATGAATATAATGGAATCCTATTGTGCTGTGAGAAACAACGAGCAGGAGGAGTTCAGAGAAACCTGGAAGGACTTGCATGAACTGATGATGAGTGAGATGGGCAGAACCAGAAGAACACTGTACACAGTATCATCAACATTATGTGTTGATCAACTGTGCTAGACTAGATTCTTCTCACCAATACAGCAGTACAGAAAAGTTCCAAAGGACTCATGATGAAAAAGGCTCTCCAAATCCAGAAAAAAAAAAAAGAACTGTGGAATATGGATGCTGAATGAACCATACTATTTCTTTTGGTTTTGGTGCTGTTGTTTTTCTTTTTTGTGGTTTTTCCTTCTTGCTCTGACTCTTCTCTTATAACATGACTAATGCAGAAATATGTTTAATGTTATTATACATATATAACCTATATCAGATTACCTGCTGTCTTGGGGAGGGGGGAGGGAGGGAGAAAAATTTGAAATTGGAAATCTTATAAAAACAAATGTTGAAAACTATCTCTACATGTAACTGGAAAATAATAAAGTACTTTTATTTTTTTTTAAAGAAATTAACCTGTCAAATACCAGAGAAAGAACTATGGAATAAAACAGTTGGTGCCATGAAGAGCAGAAGAGATTAAACAAAAACATCAAGCTAAATTTATTGTTATTGTTTATCTTTCATTTTTGTAGAGGATTGATGACAACACAGGATGATGTTTTGTGGGTGAATTGGAGTTAAATAAGGAAGAGTTGCCCAATGCCATCAGCATCATTCTCTCTTCCAGAGTCATGAATATCCAGTGGAAAGACAAAAGTCAGGATGACTGGCAATGGCCTGAGATGCTATAGATGACCTTGGTGTCCTTACTATCTGAACAATCTCTAATTGCTCCACAGCACCTGCTTCAGCTGCCTTCACAGCCACTGGAAGGAAGGAAGTTCTCATCTGCACATTCACTGGGGGAAGTCTTCACATGGTTGGGGTAGATACCCCATAACTCACCCACAGGTCTGAAGCTAACAATTACCTCCAACCTGGGTTAGCCCATTTACTGAGATGGCTTTACGACCGTGTGGCCGCTGTACGTGCTGCAGCTTCTTAAGCCACAGGTGAGAGTTGGGTGACAGGTGGATAACAAAGGGTGGATGAACAGCCCTGAAAAAGGCTCAGCAAGCCCTCACACCAGAGGTGCCATGCTCCCTGAGCACTCCACACAGCCCAGGTAAATTTGTAATGAACAGGTTAAAGAAAAGCAAAGGACCACAGAAAGTTCGGGCTATCAACAAAGTTAAACAAAACAGTCAATTAAAAGACTTTAAATAATCACACAGGTCAAGCAATTTAGTCACATATGGCTGGAAACAGACTTCCAAAGGCCCACAAGATGGATTGGAAGTTGTTGTCAATCCTTCATTTTCTTTCTTTCTTTCTTTCTTTCTTTCTTTCTTTCTTTCTTTCTTTCTTTCTTTCTTTCTCTCTTTCTCTCTTTCTCTCTTTCTCTCTTTCTTTTTTTTTGGCAGGGCAATGAGAGTTAAGTGACTTGCCCAGGGTCACACAGCTAGTAAGTGTCAAGTGTCTGAGGTCATATTTGAACTCAGGTCCTCCTGAATCCAGGGCCAGTGCTTTATCCACTGTGCCACCTAGCTATCCCCGATCCTTCATTTTCAAAGAGAACCAATGATATTACAGGATGATGTCTTGACTCTGCAGAATTGCACAAAGTTGTCAGCCTCACTTTTCCAGTCATCAAAATCCACAGGTTTGAGGCCTGTTTTAGCCTATGTTGTGGCCCCTGAGCATGTTACAGCTTCTTGGAGCCACCAATAAGAGTTACATGAAAGGTGGATACCAAAGATGGACAAGCAGCCCTAAAAAGGTCTCAGTAAGCCCTCACATCAGAGGTGTTAGTCATCTCTGAAAACCCCACATACCCAGATTGGAACTAGGCAGAGGACAGTTGTATATGCTTTCTATAACCTACCAAGGTGGGGGGGGGGGGGCGCGGCAAATCTGATCCTGCACCCTCTTTTACATTCTCTTTCTTCCTCCCCCTCATTAAATATTTACTATCCTCAACAAATCAGCTCAAGTACATTTTCAACTCGTTGTCCACATCCCCAATCCAAAAAAGTTCTCTAAGATCTTGGAGAGGATCAAATGTTGCCTTTCCCAGTACTTTGCACTAAAGAGTCTCAGAAAAGTCTATGTGACACATATCTTATACAGGGAGAAACTTCATAATTGAGTGGAAAGGACAGGGAATTTAGTGTTGCAAGACATAGATTCAAATCTGAGGTCTTTCACTTACTTCCTGTGTTACTTTGGGCAAGTCAGTTAACCTTCAGGACTCATTTGAAAGACTTGGACTTGATAATCGATAAGATGCCTTCCAGCTCTAATTCTTTAAGCCACTGCTGATAGAAATCACAATCATCCCAAATACAAACGTGTGCAGATTTGACAAATATTTAACAAAGCTTATAAGAGGTTACTGCTCGCCTAATGCTTACAAAAGTCTTCTGGGGATATTCGAAAAACTAACCAAAAAAAGACCTTCAACCCAAGCACATAGAAAAGAAAAAAAATGAAAATTGGGATAAAGCAACAGGGGGGAGGGGAGGAATTTAGCTTCTCTCCTCAGATAAAGAAACTAGAGTTCCCAGATTATAGAGGAGGGCTCTCCCCAAAGGGAATGGGGATACTAAGTTAACAGTCCTTCCCTCCCTTGCCTTCAGTTAAGAAACCAAACCCTTTATCTTGATTCTTGTGTAAAAATGCCAACCTACTTGCACCAGGAAAGGCTGGATTACCTACTTGCCCTCTCACTCTCTGACTGAATGTCACCACTCCACTGGGTTCAGTTAAATACCAAATGCTACAATAAGTTGTTTCTGGAGCTAGAGGAAGGAAACTTGGGGCATTTATTTTCTTCCTCTTCCATTAAGTGGTACCTCCATGGAGAGGTGTGACTCCATGACTTCCAGGATCCCTTCTAAATCAAAGATTGTATGATTGTTTTTTATTCCAGATGGCAATCTTAAAAAATTTAGATGACAAAAAGTAGTGGCATTAAATAGATAGTAATACACTAAAAGACAAAACTAAGATGATAACCGATTTTAATAGTATTTTTTCCAATTACATGTAAAGATAGTTTTCAACATTCATATTTGTAAGATTTGGGGTTCCAAATTTTTCTCTCTTCCTCCTTTCCCTCCCCCTCCCAAAGCCAACAAGAAATCTGACATAGGTTATACATTACAGTCATGTTAAACATATTTTCACATTAGTCATGTTGCAAGAGAAGAGTCAAAAGAAAGGGAAAAAACGCAAGAAATAAGAAACAAAAAAGTGAAAATGGTATGCTGCAATTTGCATTCAGACTCCATAGTTCTTTTTTTATACGATCTGAAGAGAAACCAGAGTATATTCATAGTTCTTTTTCTGGATGTGGAGAGCATTTTCCATAATGAGTCTTTCAGCATTGTTTTAGATTATTGTATTGCTGAGAAGAGCTAAGTATATCACAGTTGATCATCACACAATGTTGTTGTTACTGGGTATGGTGTTCTCATGGTTCTGGTTGTTTCATTCAACATCAGTTCATGTAAGTCTTTCCAGGTTTTTCTGAACTCTGCCCACTCAGATGATAACAGATTTTGACATTGGATTAATGGAACAAAACAAAATGAACTTTTATACACACACACACACACACACACACACACACACACTTACTAGTTATATAAAGTCCTCCTTGTATAATCAGATATTTGTACCCGGAAAACACTTTAGAAGTCACCTAACCCAATCTCTTCAGTTTACAAACGAGGAAAGCAAGGAAGAAAGAGATTAAAAGACTTGTATGCTTACATGTATTGAACAAGTCAGACTTGGCATCACAGCAATTTCTATAAAATAAATTGGATGGGTAGGTGGTGGTGATGGAGAAAGAGGCTAGTGGTCTACAAGCTCAAATTAAAGTTATGATGTGAAATGTTTACTTTAAAAAGCAACTGTAGTTTGAATTTATAGAAATATGATGTGTTTCAATATACTCCATTGATCAGATCACATTTACAATAGTGGATTTGCCATGTATTAAGTGGTAAATTGGCTAACTGGAACTTGACCAAAGAACAACCACCAGAACAGCAAAGGGTATGGAAATTGTTTTGTGTCAAGTATTTATATTCTAAATTAGTTCAATAGTGCTTAGTAAAGGACTACTGGTGAGTGAAGTGAACACTGTACACAGTAACAGCAACACTGTGCAATGATCAACTGTGATAGACTTAGCTCTTCTCAGCAATACAAGGATCCAAGACCATTCCAAAAGACTCATGATGGCAAAAGCTCTCCACCTCCAGAAAAAGAACTATGGAGTCTGAATGCAGACCAAAACATACTATTTTCACTTTTTTGTGTGTTTTTTCTTTTGTTTTGTGTCTTCTTTCACAACATGACTAATATGGAAATATGTCTTACATGATTGCATATATATATACATATATATGTATATATACATATATATGTATATATATATAAAACCTATATCAAATTGCTTACTGTCTTAGGGAGAAGGGAGAAGAAAAGAGAAAATTTTGGAATTCAAAATCTTATTTTAAAATGAATGTTAAAAAAATAAAATAGAAAAAAAATAAAATTTGTACCCCTCCAAACACTAAAAGATCTGCTGAGTGAATGAATGAATGAATGAGTGTCCAAACAGTTGAAGGAACTGAGTATATTTAGCCCAAAGAAGAGAAGACTTGTAGGAAATGTAATTATCTTCCAATAACTGAAGGGCTAGCTGTGGATGAGGCCCATTCTCTGTAGTTCACGGAAATCAGTAGGACAAATGGATAGACAGAAGTTAGTGGAAGGAAGATTTCAATTCAGTATAAGGAATGATTTCCTAATGTAGTTCCTTTGGTTCCCATGAGAACCCCTGATCAACTAAAAATCAGAGTTGTCCAAATTGGAACAGGCTTCTTTTGGGGGAAGTGATTTTCCTGTCAGTGGAAATATTCAAGAAGATGACTACCTGTCTGGAGTGTTGAAGCAGTGGCTTGTGATCAGGGTAGACCCCTAAAGTATGTCTTTACTCTTTGGGTTCCCTTATGTAAAATGAGGGGTTTGGAATAAATGATCTGTAAGGGCTCTGTCTGCTCTGAAGTACCATGATTTACAGTCTGTGACCACCAAGGTCCCTTCCAACTCCAAGATTCCATGATTCCATGAAATTGCTGTGGGGAATGAAATGAGTAATCAACATGGAGAGCAGGTCTGCAAAATTGTTCCCAAGGGAAGCCTTGACAACTAGCCTTTTTTTTTTTCTTTCTGAATTTTCCTACTCTGACTCAATCTGCAGCCAGAGTATTCTCCTCTGGATCTAGAGAAAGGGGATAACAGGATTAAAAACACACACACACACACACACACACACACACACATATATATATATATATACATTGTATATGTGCATATATATGTTAACATATAGCTATAAATAGGAAAAAATCCCCATCCCATGTGCATGAAATGGCTTTAGATCTTGTTTACATGCTGATTCTTGTTTTCCATGTTTTGTGTTGAATCAAGAAATGATTATCAGGTGGATTCTGGAGTATGTTTGGAATGCTCACCCCTAGAGGCCTGTGATATATGATGGGTGTCTTTGCGTGAAAAGAACTGTCTGTTTATCTTATAAAATTCTCCTTTAATTGAACAAGTCTCTTTAAGTGACTAATGATAAGGGGGAATGCTGAACCTGACCCTGGAGTCAAATCTGCTCAGTGAATATGTCTGAAATACTCCATGAGAGGGATCTGATTTTAAAACATCATGAAGGCATTTGCTTAACTTTTGTTTGGGTTCTGTCAGGAAGTTCTTCCCTGGATCTAATCAGGATGATCCCAGCTGCATTTTGAATCTATTTCCTCTCCTTTGGTTCTCAATTAAGATAAAGACCTGCCAGCCAGAATCCTTTTTTCTCCACTTTACCCATGGAACTCAAGAATAAATTAACCTTTTCAACTCAATTTTGGTTATCCATTTTTATTTCTTTCAAAGGGTTCCCAAATTACCTACTACCAAAGAGCAATTAATTGGAGGTTGTAGTAATAGATGTTTTGTTTCATTAACTGATTATTGGTAGAAGCCTAGGCAGAGAGAAAAATGAATGATTTAAGTTTATCTAAAAGACTACATCTCTTTCTTCCTTGAAACTATTCAAGACAACTTTATGCAAAGGATCTTCCCACTGACATTTTCCAAAAGGAAATTTCTCTGGGTGGCATAGGAGGAACAAGGTAGTAACTATGCAAATTGGGGGGAAAGGTGAAGATGGCAGGAAGGAGAAAAGAGAAGTTGTGGCATGCTTACTTTGGAATGTCCTCACACCGGCCTATCTAGAATTAGGAGTAACCTCAGGATAACCTAAACATTCTGAATACCAAGGAAGACACAACTGACTTCTGAATCTGCTTGGGGAGAAGGTGTGAAGGAGATGTGAGAGTTCAGAATGTCTTAACTTCCTAAAGGAATGGAATAAACAATCTTGAATTTGAGAAGGATGGCTAAGTGATTAAAATAAATATATGTGTTAAATATTAGGGCTAAAGGGACCATTGCTAGATAATACAAAGTGTTGTGCTTGTATAAGCATAAGAAACATTGTGCTTTTTCTATTAAAGCTCTAAAATATGAGATGGGGTCAGTGACTGGACCTTGTGATTTCATTAGTATAAGGAATGTCTGGATAAAGAAATTCCCTCTGCCATGCAGACTTGCCCATCTTCTGCAACTCAGAGTTTGAGAGAGTTGCCAAGAACAGAAGGGTCAGGAGCCACGTGTGACCCACAATACTCTAGAGTGGACCTGAACCAGATTAAGATTAATGGGAAAATTGGGAAATATTTAGCAAACTGAATAAAGATGTAATAAAACATATATAATATTAAAATGTGATTTTCTAATTCAATATACTGCACCAGTAGAGTTTGGGAGAGAAATGATTTGACAGTAAGAGATTTTGTTGGAGGGGTGGGGGAGAGAAGAGAACAAGGTCCTTTAGCTATAAATTCTACTCGGCAGTGGGATGAGAGAACAAAGAAGAGGAATTGACTAAATCATAGCCCTTGAGTTGAAAGGGACTTCTGAGACCATCTATCCCAACTCCTTCATTTTATAGATAAGGAACAGGAGGACTTGACCATGGTCACAAATGTAATAAATAGCAAAAGTAGGATTTTTAACACAGGCTCTCTGGCTTCAGAGCCTGTGTGTGTTATACTGTACCATAATGCCATGGTTATAGAAGAGACTTCAGTTTAGCCCCCCACCTCGAGAAAAAATCCTGGATAAAATCTGTCCAAGTGTTATAAGGCTAGCATATCCCAGAAGTTTTCTGGGGTACATCAAAGAACCTTCTTGAGAAACTAAACCAAAGGAAGACACACCTAACCATTTTCCCCCACCCCTCAGGGAGATGGGATTGGGTGTGGCTGCTGCCTTTGTGGCATGAGGAGCAGAAAGATGGTTTGAGAGATCCAGAGCCCTCCCTCACCCAACTTCCTCCAACCACCACCAGTGGGGAATGGTCCTCCCCCAATAGGGGAACTTTCCAGAGTCAGACAATAACCTCATAGGACCACCATGGGACCTCTATAAAAGTATCTACCTGTCTCCTGCTTGAGGAGATAGGTATCTCAGAACCATGCCTCTGTGCCATGCCTTCTCCCCATGAGAAGAAGTCCAAGGATTTCTCTCTTGGTTTCCTTTCCCCAGCCCCTAAACAAACTATTATCTTATTCTATTGGATTTGTGTACAAGAGGGTGTAATTCTTTAAAGAGGAATTCCTAAGGACCCCAACCCAAACCGCAAACTCCTACCCCAAACCCCCATCCCTATTTCCCCATAACATAACTGGTACCCAACGTGGGGTCTGAGAAATTTCATCCTTTATTCTTGGCACACAAAACCTGAAGTCAGGAACCTCCCTTTTGGGTTTCTTTTCTCCCTCTCCCACCTGGCTTGACCTCCTGTTTGAGTCACAGAGAGGTGCTGTAAGAATACTGACAAAGGGGAATCTACTAGCCACATCACTTCAGGAAATAGGGAACTGTTTATGGATTCACCACACTTCCCACTGAAACAGAGAAGGAGACAGACCATGATAAAGAAGAAGAAAAAAAGGGGGAACACCTACTTGTGGTAGAGAGAACATCAGACTAGAGGTGAAGGGATGAAGAGTTTCATTCTATTTGCCATTAATTGACTATGTGACTTCAGATTAAGTCACTTTGTCTCTTTAGCCCCTACATATACTAGGTACTTAGCGAGTGTTTATTGATTGATCATTGATCCATCTCTCCAGGCCTCAGCCTCTTCATGTGTCAAACAAGGAGGTTGGACTCAGTGATCTATAAAGTGGCTGCCGGGAGTAGCACAAAGAAAATAAATTCATTGTTGGCTCACCTGTCTTTCTACTTAACTGTCCTGGCAAGACTCTGTCCCCTTCCCCTCCTCCCCAGGTCTTGGGTCCGCCAATACCTAGGGCCACCATGGGCAATGTTTTCCTTTCTCCTTTGTGAGTCCATCTGAATGCACATTCACATTTCTTCAGCAATGGATTCCTCTCACAATGCACACTATTGTTGCTGTTGGCATGTTTGGTTCCTTTCTCCTCCTCCCCCCACCTTGACACGTAGCCAGGGTAATGGTTTAAGTTCACCCTGAAATGAGACACAGACAGCCGGATTCAGAATGCCGTCCGTCCGCAGGAGACAGCTGGGGTTTGGGGCATAACACAGGACAGGCAGGGCTATTGTGCTCCTTGTTTTCAACAGCGCTGAGCGCATTGTCTCTGCTCAAGAAGTGTTCAATAAAATTGCTATGTGGACAGCTGGGGCCTTGGGTAAAGAAGGGCCAGAAGGCATAACACAAATAACCACTGAAAGGAGTAGCATGAGTGAAGGGAAGGCGTGTGACGCGGAGAGTGCAGGCGCCCAATGCAAACATTGAACACACTGCTTGTCAAAAGCAGAAAGTGGAGAGAGAGATCTTCCACCTTCCCCAAACATAGCCTGACCCACAGAATTAGGAGCTCCATCATGAATCCCCCTTTATTTACTAGAATGAAAACCTAGCCATCTGTCTTAATAAAGTTTATCTGTGCCTTGTTTGATTGAGTTTGCAGACAGATTGAAGCAGTATCTAAAAACGCATTTGCTCCTCTCTTCTTATCTTAAAAGGGAGTTCTAAAAGAAAATTTCTTCTTGATATCTTCTGTTTTTCCATCCCTTACACTTCCCCTTGTATCCTTCTCCATCCCCCTTCTCAGAGAACCATCCTTTATACAAAGACTTTTTTAAAAAGGACAATTTTTAAAAGCGCAGAACCAATCAATTCATAACAAAATAAAAACACCAAAACTCAAACCTGACCATAAATCCAATAATCCACACCCTGAACCATCCCCTCTCCACCTTTCTCATATCTTTTCTTTGGGGCCAAACTTGTTCTTCGTAGTTTTGAAACATTCATTTTCATTGTTTTGTCATTGCAGTTCTTTCCATTTACCCAGTTGCCTTTAAATAAGGATATTGGACTCCCTGATCTACACATGTAGTCATTGACTATTTTATTTTCTTGCTTCTGTTTATTTCACTTTTCTTCAGTTCATCGAAGTCTTTCCTTGAACAGGTATTTTTTTTAACCTGAAATAATATGGTTTGGGATCCAATAAAAAAAAGAATAATAAAGATGAAACTATTTCAAAAATGCTTTAAAGACAGTCAAATCTGCGTGTGTTAAAATGGAATTAGAAGCAGGCACTTTAGTGGTAAATCTAGCCTTCCTGCTTGATAGCTCTTTCTGTCTGAGAATCTTGAAGCATTTAACTCCATCATCTTCCCCCAGAAGTCCCATCTGCTATAATAACACAGGATTTTACACAGGTTTTTTCAAACCAAGGGCACACAGCAATGCCCTATTTGAAAAAGTTAGCTGGAGAGAGAGAGAGAGAGAGAGAGAGAGAGAGAGAGAGAGAGAGAGAGAGAGAGAGAGAGAGAATGAGAATTGTGCCAAGCTTCTTGGAAAATTATGAAAATATTACTTGTAACCTATTAGCAAAGACAGTGGTAATACAAATTGCTCAAGTCCCACCAAGCCACATTTTGTCTCACATTGTTTTTTGCTATTCTCAATTGCATGTCACCACCTACTCTTTGGTTTTATTCTGTATGCCTTAGGATAATTTCTTTGGAGTGCCAAATTTCTCTTTCAAAGTTACATTTCAATAGTTGGCATATAACAACTCCCCCATTCCCACCTACTAAAAGAGCCACCATTTTCAAAACATGCCTGTAAGACATGTTTGGCTCTTATCATTATGGGGATAGGGTAGTCCATCTACACTAGGATTTTCTGACCTTTGACATAAAAAATAAGGGACTGATGATGACATCACCCCTAAGAGATATAAACCTGCATTTCATATAATCACAGAATGGCAGAACAAGGAAATATAGATCATCTGGTCTAGTATTTTCCAAATTATTTTTGCCACAGAACAATTAGGGGCTTGAAATGTGTGAACAGAAACTAGCTTATCTAGGAAGTCTGAAGTGTATGAAGTAGACCTGGGATGGAGGAAGGGGAAGTCAAAGAAATTTTAGCACAAAATCAAGGAAAGTCCTATGCCAATGCTTCATTCTAGCATAGATATGACCTTGGGTTCTCAAAAGCGGTATCAGCCGACCTCCACATCTGGCAAGGTCTTACTATGCTGGAATGGCTTGGAGTAAGGACTATACAACCAACCTAGATAGATATGGAGAGGCTCATCATCAGTAGGTTATCATCCTTGACTCCTTGCTTTCATTTCCCTATCTGTTGCCAAGTTCTGCTGATTCTTCCTTTGCAATATCTTTTGTATACGGCTCCTCTTCTGTGACACAGTCTCCATCCTAGGATGGGTCTTCCATTTCCTCACACCTAGACTATTGCTATAGCCTAAATGGTGGGCTCTCTGCTTCCAGTCTTGCCCAACTCTAGTCCATGCTCCACTCAACTATCAAAATGACCTTCCTAAACTGCAGATGTTACCATGTCACATACACCCTTCACACATCCCTTCCTCATTAAATTCCAGTGGCTCCCAATTACTTCAGGAATTAAATAGAAAATCTTTTGTTTGGCTTTCAGATCTCTTCACAATCTGGCCCCTTCTTATTTTTCTGGGGTGTGTGTGTGTGTGTGTGTGTGTGTGTGTGTGTGTGTGTGTGTGTGTGTGTGTGTGTGTGAGGCAGTTAGGGTTAAGTGACTTGCCCAGGGTCATACAGCCAGTAAGTGTTAAGTGTCTGAGGCCAGATTTGGACTCAGGTCCTCCTGATTCCAGGGCTGGTACTCTACCCACTGTGTGACCTAGCTGCCCCCTATTTTTCTGTTTTGACTCTCCTCCACATACTCCATGATCCAGTGATATTGTTGCTGTGGTTTGTTCTCAAAGAGGAAGATATTGACTTCCTTGCTATTACTCCCACAAAGCACTCCATCTCCTAACTCAATCTACATTTTCATTGCCTGTACCCCATACCTGGAATGCTCTCCCTCTGCCCTCTAGCTTCCCTGGCTTCTTTCAAGACTTGGCTTAAAATCTAACTACTATAAACTTTTTTTCCTAGTCCTGGTAGGGACTTCCCTCTCAGACCACAGCTATGCTCTCATCTTGTTGTTGTTCAGTCATGTATAACTCCTCATGACCCCATTTGGGGTTTTCTTGGCAAAGATACTGGAGTGGCCTGTCATTTCCTTATCCAGCTCACTTGATACATGGGGAAACTAAGGCAAACAGAGTGAAGTGACTTGCCCAGGGTCACACAGATTTGAACTCAGGAAGATGAGTCTTCCTGGCTCAAGTTCTGCTATTGTATCCTCTGTGCCACCTAGCTGCCTTTCCAGAAGATCTTCCCAGTGAGATTCTCTACTAGATCAAAAGTATTTGGGAGTGTCAAAGCCGTGAAGTTCATTCTTTAAAATTGCTTCTCTTTCTTAGGCAGACATTCCCCGGGACATGAGACCAAACAAGACTAAAGATAGACTGCCACATAAATTCCAGTGATTCACTTTATATGTCCCCTAAAAGAACATTACTCCATCTCTTAGCCTTCAATACTGTTTTATCCACATTGTCCTTGCTTCCCAAATATCTCTTGGAGTTAAGGATTTGATGTAACCATGTTTTTATCTTGTACCATGGTATAGCATCCTTGGACTATGAGGACCCATTGAATGCCATCTAGCCTATCTTAGAAAGATTTAATACTGCATTTGGTGGATTCCTCTAGGATCAGATAAACCATCCCAGCTAGATGAGTTTCAGTCCTTTTGATAAAGATCATCAAGGGAGGACATTTGGACTGAAATATAGCATGATGCAAAATAGAAAGAATATTCTTTTGGAGGAGAAAAAGACCTAGAACAACAAGGGAAATAATGATAAAAGGCAGGAATAGAAGAGAAATAGTACTTTAAGAATCTCAAACTGTACTATAAAACAGCAGTCATCAAAACCATTTGGCACTGGCTAAAAAAAATAGAAAAAAAGATTGATGGAACTGACTAGATGAAGAATAATAATAAGGAACCAAACTCAATAACCCAAGGTTCAATAAACCTGAAAGCATATTATCTAGGAAAGAACTTCTTATTTGATAAGAACTACTGGGAAAATGGGAGAGCAGTCAAGCAGAAATTAGATTTAAACCAACATCTTATCCCACATTCTACAATAAATTAAAAATGAGTGTGATCTGAAAATTAAAGATCATAACATAAAACATAATAAGGGACATAGATCATATATTTTTTCACAGCTGTGGGTATGGTGAGAATATCTAGTCAAACAAGAGAAAGACAATTATAAATGATAAAATATATCATTTTCATCACATGAATTGAAAAGCTTTTTCATGAACAAAATTATTATAACTTAAACAAGAAGGGAAGCTGTCAAATGGGAAAAATGTTTGTATCAAATATCTTTGATGAGTCGAATATCCAAGATACATATGTATCTATCTATCTATATATATAAGCTCATATAAGATTTTATATATATGTATATAAGCTCAAAAACCCAATCTGTCCCAATGGACAAGAGATCAAAGGATGTGGGAAAACAATTCTCAAAAAGATTGCAAATTATTAGTAATCAGATGAAACAATTCTCCAAATAACTAATTATAAAAGAATGGCAAATCCAAACAACCTTGAGGTTTCAACTCAAACCCAGAAAATTGGCAAAGAAGACAAAAGATGGGAAGAATTAATGTTGGGGGGGGGTGTTGTGGAAAGATGAGCAGGTCAGTGTGTTGTTGGGAAAGCTGTGACCAAGGACAACCATTCTAGAAAACAATCCAGAATTACATGTAAAACCCCTACCTCCTCAGGTTGGGTAGTTTGCCCTGAAGGACAGGCCTGGTATCATTCTGTTTTGTACCAGTGGTAGGGGGGAAGGGGGAGAAGAAGAATAGAAGAGGTTATTTCTGATTAGTTGACAATGCTGAGCTATGATGCTACACATACATAGGTGGGAGATGGGACTTCTTCATAAATGGCTGGAGAATTTGGAGAGATGCCATCAGGAGAGGCAAGTGCAGATTTCTGAATGGTTACCAGGAACCCTCAGAGCTGTAGACATATAAGGAAAGGCAGGCCCTCATCTTGTTCCTTTACTTCCAGTGCTTACAACCCCACAGACTGCCTCTCTCAAAGTCTTCCACCCATGTTTAGAGAAGTCCTTCTCTCCAGGAGTGTGCTGATAAATGTTTAACAACTGACTCTATTAATAAAATGTATGCACAATACACTTTTACTTTTAGCATGAGAATGCTGTATTTTTTTTGGGGGGGGTGGTGGGACAATGAGGGTTAAGTGACTTGCCCAGGGTCACACAGCTAGTAAGTGTCAAGTGTCTGAGGCTGGATTTGAACTCAGGTCTTCCTGAATCCAGGGCCAGTGCTTTATCCACTGTGCCACCTAGCTGCCCTACACTTTTACTTTTAATCCCCATTATTAACATTTTCCCCAACACTTTCTTAAGTGTAGATAATCAATAAATCAAGCTCTGATTTGAAGTAATTGCTGATTTTAAAGGTATAAACACTTATACTGAAAATTAGCTCTCAAAAACTGCTCTAAACAACCTCTAATACTCTTTGCTTCTTCCTCACACAGATACGAAGTGTCAGCAATATGACTCAGGGTTCTTCTCATCCAATCAGGAATCATTTCCCCTTACATATACTTAAGCACTGAAAGGTAACAGGGCTGTACCTTAGGGCAAACCACCCCACCTGAATGAATGGAGCTAGAAAGTAACTAAAATATCCATACCCTGTGACTCAGAGGTTTCATTGCTCAACATATACCCCAAGGAGATTAATGACAAAGGTCCTATATACACCAAATATTCATAGCAGCATTTTTTTTGGTTTGTTTCTTTTGTGGCAGCAGAGAATGAGAAACAAAGTAAATTGCCTATCTATTAGGGAATGGCTAAACAAATTGTGGTACAAGAATGTAATGGAATATTACTGTAATGTATGATGAATAGAGAAACATGCAAAAAATTTTACGAACAAATACAGAGTAGCAGGACCCAGAAAACAATAGACACAATGACAACAACAATGTATTTTTGTAAAAAAAATATGAAAAGAATCAAAATTGAATCCAGCAAAAGTATAAATGGCCCAGCTCAACCCCAAAAAATCCTGAAAGCAATTCGAAACTATTGAAATCTTGGAGACAAGAAGATGGAAGTGAGTCATGTAAAGGTCCAAAAGATACTCAGGTAGATTGTAAGCCATAGACTGAGAAGGGGTTACAGGAACCTGGTGGATAAGCAGTGGACGAACACCTGCTGTGGTGGGAAAGAGACTATCATGCCCTCCCAGAATTAAAAAAGCTAAGGGGGGGCGGCTAGGTGGCGCAGTGGATAAAGCACCGGCCCTGGATTCAGGAATTCCTGAGTTCAAATCCGGCCTCAGACACTTGACACTTACTAGCTGTGTGACCTTGGGCAAGTCACTTAACCCCCACTGCCCCGCAAAAAAAAAAAAAAAAAACACCAAAAAAAAAGCTAAGGAAGATTTCGTGCACTGAGGCAACAAGTGAAAAGAGAAAGCAATAAGAAGGGCCATTGGGTCCCTCTTCCCTATACCTCACAGCACAAAACTCAAGCTGAAACTGCCAGTTGTACCCACCTTTTCAAGGACAGAAAGAATCTTTCCCCAATTTTCTCTCCCCATGCCTGTCCAGTAACAAACTCTACAAGCTTCTTCTACCTAAACATTTCCTTGTTCTGGTTTTTGTCTCAGATATAGAGACCAAGGGTTAAATGTAAATTTAAGAGATAAATATAAAGAGATAAAGATGAGATAGATAGATAGATATGAGACAAATATAAATTTAAATTAGGGCAGACAGCAAGTGTCTAAATGTTAGGAATTCTCCTAACTTAGAGTTCTGAGTCATAGTAGTTAAGCTACTAACTTTTCATCTTATATAAACTCAAAAGAGCAGTGTAAGAGAGAACCCAAGGGGCCAGGCAAAGCTTTAAAAAAAAAAGCCAATTGTTGTAACAGGGCATGGCTGGTGAAATCTCTGGAAACAAGATGGTAGAAGTGGGCAATGATGATTATTGGCCACTCAGAACCCGCGGTGCAACAATAGTTTATGGTAAAGGATGGCTTTCTGGCTGGAGGAAGGGAGAAATAGTGTGAAAAATATAATAAGCAATGTAAAAACTTACAGCAGCCAGGTGGCACAATGAATAGAGTGCTGGCCCTAGAGTCAGTAGGACCTGAGTTCAAATTCAACTTCAGGCACTAGCTGTGTGGCAAGTCACTTCACTCTCTTTGCCTCAGTTTCTTCATCTGTCAAATGAGCTGGAGAAGGAAATGGCAAACCAGTACAGTATCTTTACCAAGATAACCCCAAATGGGGTCATGGATTGTCAAACATGACTGAAACAACTCAACAATAAAAACAAAAACAAAAGATAATTTGGGGGGAAAATTTTAAAGCATAACATCACAGAAAGAGTGCTAGACTTGGAGTCAGGAAACTTTCGTTTGAGTTATAGCGCTGTCAGTTACTACCTATGTGACATAGAAGCAAATTATTTCATTTCTCTGAACCTCAGTTTCTTCATCTGTGAAACAGGGATGAGTAGACTTATACAAAGGCATAATGGATTAAAAAGTAGGCATCAGAAGCAGAAAGAACAGAGTTCAAGTCCTTCCAACAACACAAAATGGCAGACATTATATGACTCTGGGTAAAATACTTAACCTTTAACTACAAGAGGCAATTAAGTTACTGATTTGCATGGGAAAAAGGAGTTTCCTACCAATGCATAACCAGAAAAATTTTATACCCCTATTTCATAGGTAACTGCAAGGCAAGTGCTTTGGAAACATTAAAGTGTTTCCCCATATGTGATTTAAAAAAAAATTATTCACTGTTTAGCAAATCTTTTTATCCAGAAGTTCTTTCTTGAATCTAACCTAAGCTTCACTTTTTGGGGGTTGGGGTGTGTGTATGGAGGGGGCGGATATTACTTAAAAGAATTTATTCAGTGTTCCAATTAGCCAGTGCATAAAGTTATTTTTTGCTGTCTGGGAGATAGGGTAACATCAGTATTAACCAGCTAAACAGAGAAGGAAATTGATACTTAATTCTAAGGAAAGCAAATTTCATTGTCCCAGATAGCTTTCATTTTATCTTTTACTACTCCAAAAGGCAATTTCAGCAGTGTTTGTACTCTGTCCATCCATAAAGATCCCAAATTCTCCATGCCTTAGGACATGGGTTCTTAACCTCCTTTGTGTCATGACCTCTTCTGGCAGTCTGGTGAGATCCTATGGAATCCAGCTCAGAATCATGCTTTTAAATGCATACATTAAAATGTAGTTTTTACAAAGGAAACTACTTATATTCAAATAGTTATCAAAATAATTTTTAAAAAAACAAGTTCAAGGACCCCAGGTTAAGAATCCTTGCTTAGAGAGTAATATTCTTGCTCTAGCCAAAATAATAATGGTGATGATAGTAACAATGATGATGATTAATAATAACGATGATGGGTAATAATAATAATTCAGTGGTCAATCTTCTGATGTTGAGCCTCTCTGACCTCAGCCAGCCTGATCTTTAGAAGATGGCTCCAGAGACTATTATTAGTCTGGAACCAGAAATCTTTCCATCTTGGTAGGAACAGAGATTGTGTGACTACTGGCACCTAGAAAGTTTAAGGTCACCTCCATGCTATGATAAAGCATAAAAGCGGGGCTTTAGAGAGGGTGTCATTATGCCATAGAGAAACAACAAGATTACAGGGGGACCCTTCCTAAACACTCATGTCTTGTGGTGGTTCCTACAGCCCCTAACATCGTCCTCAGATGAAAGTAAATTGAAGTTGATTGAACAGTCAAGGTCCTTTTGTTATGAATGAAAAACCCAGAGAAACAGAGTTTCTGGGTAATTCATAATCAATTTATTAATTAGGTTAGCTAATAATCAATAAACTTATGATTGGTGGTTTTTCTCAGCAACCAAAGACACCCAACAGAGACCTTGAAAACTTTAAATAACCCTTTCAAAGGTAGTTCCCTTGACAAGTGACATTGGGGGTGGGG
This sequence comes from Dromiciops gliroides, assembly GCF_019393635.1. Lineage (NCBI taxonomy): Eukaryota > Metazoa > Chordata > Mammalia > Microbiotheria > Microbiotheriidae > Dromiciops > Dromiciops gliroides. The sequence goes on along the minus strand of NC_057863.1, from coordinate 341,992,604 downwards.
GGGAATGAGGTTTGAGTGACTTGCCCAGGGTCACAGAGCTAGTAAGTGTTGAGTGTTTGAGGCCAGATTTGAACTCAGGTCCTCCTGAATCCAGGGTCAGTGCTTTATCCACTGTGCCACCTAGCTGCCCCGACATGTGAAAATTAACCCTGATTGGTGAACATTTAATGAGGAGGTAGGCTAAAAAAAGTCTTCAGCTCCTCCTGCTAAGATGGTGACTTGATCATGAGATTCAGCTGCCTCCAGCAATGTGAACAGGGGAATCTATCTCCATCCAGACCACTCTAGTTGATTTTCTCCTTCATGAGCTGGGGCACTCTAAATTCTAATGGAGGGGTACAAGAACAGGGACACCTTTCCCCATGGTAAGAACTCACCCAAGTGGTATTCTGTTTATACTCTCCTAGTTGGGTGGGGTCCTGCCCAAGGTTGAAGAGCATGTTCCTTGAAGGCTAAGAGTAATCTGGTTAATCAGCTATATCCTTCTGAGTCTGGCTTTGACAAGAGCTGGACCTTCATGAGGAAATAGTAATGAGAAAGGTCTGGATCCCAATTTAATAATTGGTTATTAATATACCACAATAATAATTTATCTCACTTTGTTGTAGAGAGGAATCATTTTTCAGTTATGTGTTGGAGAGAGTCTAATGAAATCTCTACCAGAAAGCTCTTGTGGTCATTTCATCAATAATTTTCTCTGACTAAATCTTTTCCAAGTTTTGACTAAATTTCACAAGCTCTCTTTTCATTCATTATACCAATTCCCCTCTTTCCTTCTGCTTCCCATCTGCCAACACCTTTGTCCCAAGCATTCTTTTTTATTGGTGGCATTCCTATTCCTTCCCCTCTCCAAATACTCCTAACATCCCCCCGTCCCTTGAACCTGCTCTCCCCATTCTAGCTTAACTCTAGAATCTCTCCTCATGTCAAAGACCATACATCTCATCAGCCACAAAGGATCCTGCTTTAAGGAAAAGCAAAGAGACCGAATTTGTGCAAATAGAATGCCACATTTATAAAGCTGGACATTAGGGCAGTTATGAAATGGAGACTGAATTTATGCTTTTGATGCCATACTGCTCCCAGGCTTAAAATACATGCCACTAGGCTCAATTCCTCCAACATGGCACCTACATCACACCTCAAAGACTGAACAGTTGTTCCATCCACACTCGCTCTCCATCCACACTCACCATATGTAGGCTACTCTCATCATTAATGAGCCAGCTTCATCCTCCTTATCTGGCTTCCCTAAATAATCTAGTAGAAGCCCTTGTACAATCAGCCTCCTCTTCTTTGGCACCCAAAGAGGAACAGGCCCAAGGGGCTTCGGGAATCAGAAAACAGCCAGCACAAGGGGACTCAGCACCTGGCCAGAAAAGAACTAAAGAAATATTTCACCATCTTAATTATTTTGGGTTGTGGAACCTGTAGTCTAGTCTGATGGCCAGTAAAAAAGCTAGTGGCCTCTCAGGCTGCAAGAATAGAATGATATCTTGGGTGGATCACACTTGCAATATCAAATCACATTCTGTAATTTATCCAAAGGAAAGCAGCCATGTTGCTCTATGAAATCATGTCACAGAAGAATCAGTCGAAGGAAATAGAAATGCTGAATGGGAGGAAGAGGCATAGAGCTGTCTTCAAATATCTGAAGGTCTGTCATGGGAGGATTTATTTTGTATAGCACAAGAGGGCAGAACAAGAACAATTGGTGGAAATTTCAGGAAGGCAGATTTCAATTCAGTATAAGGAAGAACTTCCTAACAATCAAAGAGATTCATAAATGGAAGGCTTTCTCTGGGAAAAAAAAAAAGTACTGATCTCCTCACAATTCAAGTGTTAAAAACAGAATTTATATGAATCCCTGTGAAGGACATTGTAATCCATTACAAAAAATGAACTCTTACTTGTGGTGAGAAATTGAGGTAAATAATATCTATTATCTCTAAAGTATGGTATATATATGTATATGTATATATATACACATATATGTACAAATGCATATATATGCATATGGATATATGCTTATATACTTATATTTATATGTATTTATATATGTTTTAAATTTTAGGTATGAGGCTTTGTCCCTTAAAATGCGTTTAATTCCCATTTCTCCCCTTTCCTTGCCATCTTCTCTATCTTTCTACTCCTCATTGTTCTCCAGGCCTTATTCCCAATCTTCCCCTATCTCAAACCTCAGAAACCTCTTCATTGGGGAAGCTCACTCCAGCCCTGGAATTTACACATTGCAGTACAGTCTTTGGAAGTACTTCTGCTCCCCCCTCTGATTGGATGATTTCTCCCAGAATCCCCATTTAGGGAGGGTGTTCAGGCCTCCCAAGTTTCATTCCTCTCCTACCTACATTCCAGACTCTGTACTTTCATGCCCTAGGGCCCAGGACCACAGTTCCCCATCATTCTCTTCCCTATCCCATTTTAAGCTTCCTTTTCAGTGTTGGTTTACTTCATTAGAATATAAACTCCTTGAGTACAAGAACTAACTGTCTTTCTTTCAGTATTACTTGTATTCCCAGTACTTAGCACAGTACCTGGAATATATTAAGAGCTTCAAAATGCTTGTTCACTGACTGATTCCTTAAGAGCCTTCCCCACCCCCACCCATGTCACACTTATTTATTTATTTAATTTTTTTGGTCTTTTGTTGTTCATTCATTTCAGTTGTGTCCAACTGACCCCATTTGGGGTTTTCCTGGCAAAGATGATAGAGGTTTTTTTGCCATTTCCTTCTCCAGCTTGTTTTACACATGAGGAAACTGAAGCAAACAGGGTCAAATGACTTACCCTGAGTCACACAGCTAGTGTCTGAAATCATATTTGAACCCAGGTTTTCCTAGCTGCTCTTTAGGCTCAGAATCCTTACCTTCCTTCAAGGATTCAATTTGGTGTCTCATCTCATTAGATAACTTTTCCCAATCCCCTTAATTGTTAAATGCACTTCCACTTCTCACATTGTTACATTTACATATCAATTTAAATGTTGCATCTCCCCCCCACCACCACCACCACCACACCCCTTTAGAATATAAACTCTTTAAGGTTAGAGATTGAGTTTATCTTGATTTAAGTGTCTTCTGGGTCTAGCACAGATGTAGTTCACCTAGTAAGCACTTAATGAATGCTTGCTGTTTGAATGAATCAAAGCCTTCTAATAACAGTCACATGAAATTGGCCCTATCCTGCCAGGCACTCCTATTATCTCAAATTCTTTTCCAAAGTAACCCTTTATAAACAGAATTTTCAGGACATTAGTAAGTGCAATTTTAAAGGTCATTAATTAAAGGTGAAGAAATCCCTGAGCTCTGCCCACATTTAAACAGAAGCACCTCCATTTCACCTGCTTGAACCCCATTCACATTTACCAGACATCTGCTGCCTATATATCATCTTATGTATGCTCTATAATTTATCTTGATATAATCAAGCCATCTGTCACCTTCCAACCTTAACCACTGCACACCTGCACCAAAGTGAGCCTTCTTTTCTTCAAAGGTCACTAATCCTCTCAAAAGAATCCCTTTTGATATTTATAACCAACATTCTGTAATCAGAGAATTATGCTTCCCTACTTATTCAAATTGGCTTTATTCTTTAAAACACTGGTTCTCAAAATGTGATCCAGGGACACATAGGGCTTCCTGAAACCTTTTCAAGGAGTCTGTTTTCATAATAATACTCAGATATTTTCATTTCTAATGTGGTAAATATAGATAGATATAACCCACATAAACAAAAACTCTTGGAGGGGGGTCCTTGATCTTTTTTAAGAGTGTAAAGGGGCCCTGAGACCAAGAGGTTTGAGAATTGCTCCTTTAATTATGGTAGGCCCTAAATGGTCCGAGAACTTAGCTTCCTTTTAAAAGACCAGTTTGGACTCATGGGAAAGCTCTGAGAAAATCTGGAAAAAGTTCACTGCCAACCCACCCATTAAGGGGTTTGATTTTACACTTAGAGAAATTGTCACAAGCTGGACTTTTCATTGACTCCAGGTGGATAATAAATCAAAACTTTTCTCCACTCCATACTCAATGTTCACATAAGACCTCTTTTTGACTGCATTCACTTGAGTTCAGACATACCATACTTTCTAGCATTCTCTCTGGACTTACTGCCATTTTGTTCTGTGGCTTGACTTGGGTGCCTATATGTGTATAATACACATGCAGACATATGTGTCCATATATATATGTATACATATGCAGATGCACACATATATGTATGTGAATGCATACACACATACATAGCTGAAGCAAAGCATAAAACAGAATTCCTCCCCTTTAGGAACTTAAAAAGTGATGGAGGAGGAAAAGGTAGATATAAATCATGAACGTGAGTATAAATGCTTATAGAAATATATCATATCTGCACATATATGCATATAGTCATGTATACATATATATAATCATATTTATAAGTACATAAACAGGGGTAGCTAGGTGGCACAGAGGATGAAGCACTGGCCCTGGATTCAGGAGGACCTGAGTTCAAATCTGGCCTGAGACACTTAACACTTACTAGCTGTGTGACCCTGGGCAAGTCACTTAACTCCAATTGCCTCACTAAAAAAAAAATTTAATGAAAAATTTTTTAAAAAAATAAGTACATACACATCTATATATATACTATATATATACTATATATATGTATATATATATATATATATATATATTTTTTTTTTTGCAGGGCCATGGGGGTTAAGTGACTTGCCCAGGGTCACACAGCTAGTAAGTGTAAAGTGTCTGAGACTGGATTTGAACTCAGGTACTCCTGAATCCAGGGCCAGTACTTTATCCATTGCACCACCTAGCTGCCCCCTATACTATATATTTTTACTAATGAGTATATAGACATAATATGTACATATACCTAACCCTGTAAATTATTATTTACATCTGTCTTCCTCTATTACCTTATAAGTTCTGAAATGGTAGGGAGCATATTTTATACTTCCTCCAGAGTTACTCTATGATCCCTTCTCTAGGTTAAAAGTACCTTCATTGGATACCTTCTAGGGGATTCTCTCTAAGTTTTCCATATTCTGCTTCAAGAGTGACAGAAGTCAGGATAGAAAAACTGAGAGCCAACCAACTTTTTCTAGAGTTATATAGATAGCACAATAAGATTTAGGACACTTCTTGAAAAGTAATCTTCATATTTTCACCCTTTGAAAACTGTCTTTTCAAAAACCTATCAGGTGTTGCCTCCTTCATGAAGCCTTCACTGATTTCTCCAGCTAGAAATAACTCTTCCACCCTCAATTTCTCATCCCTCTGCTTCACCTCTCCTACAGATCACTTTCATAGATATCATAGATATTTGGGTATATGTCAGAAAGGGCAAGATGGCTCAGGGGAAAGAATACTGAACCTGGAGTCACGTGACCTGGTTTTGAATCCTGAGTTCGAAACTGCATCACCTTGACCAAGTCACATTAACTGTTCTGGGCCTCATTCAGTTTTCTGAGTGAAAACTACATCTACAGAATAAGGGAATTGGACTAGAAGACTTCTAAGGTCCCTTCCAGATTAAGATCCATTATCCAGTGATTTTATTCCCTCATTAAAGTTTAAATTTAAGAGCAGGAAGTGTGCTATTTTCATCTTTATGTGCCCAGAGCCTAGAAGAAGTGCTTATATGTTTTAAGTATTTAATGCATTTGTTTAGTAAAATTGAATTATTTAATAGTTTTATATCCCCCTCCTTGAGGTAAAAATTGTGTGAATAAGACACTGTATATTTATCTTTTTTAAAAAAATCCCAAACACTAAAGTAACTAATTTTTTCATTGCTGTTTCTTATGTGATATTCAGTTTATTTTTCCTGTGGGTCTCTAGCACTTAATAGGAAAACAGATTCCCCATCTCTGCTTTATAGTATCTTATCCCAACAACCATTTTATGTTACAGTAGTCTACATATCATTTTAATTTCTGATGTGATGAGAGAATTAGCTAAGGAATTTGCCAAGGGCCTTCCATAATAAAATAAAATTCCAAATCTAAAGCAGCTATTATAAATCTCTCCTACTGGCTCCTTTCCCTAAACATCAGTATCTGAAGCAGACTCTCTCAACAGTTTGATTCACTAAATTCTTCAAGTCTCAAAGAGGATATTCTTTGACAGCTGTCTAAAACAGAAGGGGTACTTTATTATTGCTTTTTTTAAAAAAAAATTCTACTACCTTCTCCATTCTTAGAGTTTGACCGTATTTCTCTTCTTTCCTCATTGTGTTTTCAATCATTAGTTGATTTTGCACCTCATTCATTCATTGAACAGACATTCCTTGGAAGCCTACTATGTGACTAACAGTGTGCTATAATTATCATGGGGAATTGCTTTTCGGTTGTTTTTCAATCATGTCTGACTCTTCATGACCCCATTTGGGGTTTTCTTGGCACAGATACTGGAATGGTTTGCCATTTCCTTCTCTAGCTCATTTAACAGATGAGGAAACTGAGGCAAAGAGGATGAAGTGACTTGCCAAGGGTCACACAGCTAGTAAGTGTCTGAGGCTGGATTTTAACTCAACAACATGAATCTTCCTGACTCCAGGCCCAGAGCTCTATCCACTATGACATCTAGCTGCCTAATATTATGGGGGATATAAAGAATTAAAAAGTTTGTACACTTAAGGAGCTTACACTCTGATTACCCCATGAAAAATTTCAAATGGCAGTATAAAGTTTATTGTTTTTAGTTTTTAGTTTTTTTTTTTAAAATTCAAGAGATATCACAAGCCAGGATAGGCAAACAGCCAAATGAGTACAATGAGGTCAATGGAATGATTTTTGAATGCCTTGGTTTGTGTAGTGAATAAAGCAAAGACTTTAGTATTAAGTTCAATTTCCTGCTCCTATCTCTTATTAATTCTGTGACCTCAAGTAACAGCTCCCCCTCTCTGAGTTTTTGTTTCTTAACTATAAGGTGAAGGAGTTGGACCCATTAAGGGATTTTTAGCTTTTTGCCCGTCCTAGACCCCTCTGCCAATCTGGTGAAACCTATGGACTTCTCAGAAGAATGTTGCTCAATAATTAAAAGAAATGCACAATTTCAGTTAGAGATGAGTAAAAATAAGTTCATGAGTTCACTGAAATTCATCAGTGTTCATGGACCCCAAGACTAAGTGATTTCTAAAGTTTCCTTCCTTCCTTCCTTCCTTCCTTTCTCCTTTCTCTTTCCTTCTTTCCTTCTTTCTTTCTTTCTTTGGGCAGATAGGTGATGCAGTGGATAAAGTACCAGGTATAATGTCAGCAAGACCTGAGTTCAACTTCAGATACTAGCTGTGTTTCCCTAGGCAAATCACTTTAACCTCTGTTTGCCTCCGTTTCCCCATCTGTAAAATGGGGATAATAACAGCTCCTTACCTCTCAGGGTTGTTGTAAGGCTCAAATGAGATAATAATTGAAAAGTACTTAGCATAGTACCTGATACATAATAAGTGTTACATAAATTATAGCTATTATTATTAGAGAGAATTATGGGGGGGGGGAGGATTAGCTCATAATTCCTTGGACTGTCTCTAAAAAAACTCTAGGCCATCCAAATAATCCTGTCCCATTCTCCATGCCCTTTTAAATTTTAATTTAAAGGCAAGCAATATTATTGTTAATTAAATGTTTAATCTGTGTTTTTATGGTTAGCATAATAATTTTGTGTCAAATTAACAATACATTACAGCTGTATTTTATGGGGTGCATACATATTGAATGAGGTCCCCTACAGAATCAATGTGCATAGTATATTTATACCTATTTTATTGAACTTGGAACAGGATTTTCCTATATTGAATTATTATAGAGGTTTATAGTTGTGGTATCTTTGTTTTGAAGATGTATTGCTTGCTGGTCATATCTATGATTTATTTGAGTTAAATCCTTGGATAGGAATACAACGCTCAATAATTCCACTGGGAACATTTGGTCTATTTGATGATGATCTCCTTTAAGGCATGGTTTCTATGAATGCACACAGTAAAATGTCAGGACATTTTACTACTTTGCCTCCTGGTGGCCCCACATTACCTATTCTACTTAAGGTATATTGTCAGTAGTATATATGTTTGATTAAGGCTATAATATGCTGTAGATATAACATTCAAAGGACTGATTTTATTTTCTTGGTAATTTTATCTACAGTTGAGGTAAATTGCTGCTAGGTAAGCAGTGATGTCTTGGTTATCTGGTCCATAGTCTGAAAAACCATGTCCATTTATTTATTAAAGAACCAAAACTATAAATTTTCCACCATGTTAAAAAATCAAATTCTATACTTTAAAAAACAAACATAATAACATTTAAAATGTATTTTAAAAGGCATTATAAAAAGAATGAGATATAAACAAAAAAATCTAAGTACAACTTTGTACCTTTCATTATGCATCAACTATTATAGATAATTATTCTAAACCTAACTTTATACATAGGCTTAATTAAAGTATTGCTTTGTAACTCATCAACCTTCTATTCACTTAATAGTTAAAAATACATCCAGGTCAGGGGCAGCTAGGTGGCGCAGTGGATAGAGCACCGGCCCTGGAGTCAGGAGTACCTGAGTTCAAATGCGCCCTCAGACACTTAACACTTACTAGCTGTGTGACCCTTGGCAAGTCACTTAACCCCAACTGCCTCAATAAAAAAAAAAAAATACATCCAGGTCTGATAGTTGTCTCTGCAATTTAAAACAATTGTAATGTCAAATGATTTTACAGCTCCTTGAAGATCTGGATAAAAATATTACAGCTTAGTTAAAGAACTATTCTTTTAACTTCCCTCTTCTAAAATCCTGCTAAAGGATTAACTCCTTATGGAACTTACTTCAGTTTTGAAGCACTTCGTTTATTTTTTCCACAGAGTAGAAACAGAAAAAAAAGTAGATTGATAGCAGTATAGTACATCTCTACAAATAATATGTACCCTTAGGATTGTTTTTTTTTTTTTTTCCCCAGACAGAAGGGAACACTTTGACTTGTTGAAAGGGATTTGTTTGCATGTTATCCTCCTAATGCCTCATTTTTTTTCTCCCATCCAGAGTACTTCTAAAGAGATTATATCAACATCAATCAAATGTTTCAAATAAACAAAGAAACAAATAGATTAACAAACAAACAAATAAATGAATAACTGGATGGATAAATGAATGAATGCATAAACAAACAAACAAACAAATAGATGAATTAATGAATAAATAAATGAATAAAGGGACTATATTTCTTTTTAGTAATAAATCCAAACTTAGACCAGAATGCAACTTTTTTTTTTTTTTGGGTGAGGCAATTAGGGTTACATGACTTGCCCAGGGTCACATAGCTAGTGTCAAGTGTCTGAGGCCAGATTTGAACTCAGGTCCTCCTGACTCCAGGGCTGGTGCTCTATCCACTGTGCCACCTAGCTGCCCCAAGAACACAACTTCTAAAAATATTTTTAATGTTTATTGCTTTTTAAAAATAAAAATATAACACTGCTAGCTGTTGGGACCCTGGGTAAATCACTTAACCTTGTGTTTGCCTCAGTTCCTCATCTGTAAAATGAACTGGAGAAGAAAATAGCAAACCACTTTGGTATCTCTGCAAAGAAAGATCCATGGAGTCCCATAGAGTCCGATACTCAATAACCTACAAATCTCTTTCCAAAACCCCACCCCCATAGACCTCTCTCACATCAAAGAAAAATATCCATCATAGGATTAAAAACTACCTTCTTTGTTTTAGCTTGCTCAAAGCTTTTATTAAAAAGGTGGCCAAGAGGGGAAAAACATTCCTTATGAAGTGATTTACACCTATTTAATGACTCTTTGATCCAGTGACATTGGCCTCTTGCATGTTTCATGAACAAGACACTCCATATCTCAGCTCCAGGCATTTTTCTCTGGCTCTTCCCCATGCCTAGAATGCTCTTCCTTCTCCACACCTATTAACTTCCCTGGCTTTCTTCAAGTACCAGCTAAAATCCTATCATTTATGCCTTTCCCACCCCCTCTCAATTCTAGTGCCTTCACTCCATTAATTATTTCCAGTTTATGTTGCATGTAGTTTGTTTATTTTCATCCATTTGCATGTTGTCTTTCCCATTAGATTGTGAGCTCTTTGAAGACTAAGATGGTCCTTTGCCCCATTTTTGTATCCCCAGCACTTATCACATTGCCTGGCACATAGTTGGCGCTTAATGTTTATTGATCAAAGTATCATATATATAATATGTGTTTACATACATATATGCATATAGATACACAGAAACACAACAAAGGACAAGAGAAAGCCTTATGTGTAAGAGGGGTCAGAGTATCTGTTATGTCAAGACTTTTCCACATTGACTGTGAGACATCCTGCATAAAATGCAGACAGCTACTGGGGAAAGGTCATGAATTTTAGGGTTATCTAAGGTTAACTTAGATTAGGCTAGCTTTAATAACCAGGCAACATCTTCCTGAACACAGAAACATGAAATTTATGGAAAAAAAGGGAAAGAACAAGCTTCCTGAAATCCACGTTTCCTCACTTTAAAGCACAGGAAAAGGGCATTTAAAAATGGAAATAGCTAAGCCAGCTTCTTCACAGTTAAATAAAACAGACTCAGCAACTGCTACTGAGAGCATGGGCAACAATCCCCAGCATGGTCAAGGCACCACTGATGGAAAAAGAGATTGATATGCCAACAAGTGTCTGCAGGAGGGTAAGCAGGATGGTAATGGGTCTTGAGTGGATGACATATGAGGATTGGTTCAAATAACCTTGTTCTCCCCAAAAGAAGAAATGTAAACTATCAACCATATAAAATTCTTCAAGAGCTGGGGATTTCAGGGTTGAGAATGGAGGACTTCTGCAGCAATGTTATACTAGCCATTCATTCATATGTATAAATCATTCAGAGGCGCAGCTAGGTGATGCAGTGGATAGGGCACCGGCCCTGGATTCAGGAGGACCTGAGTTCAAATGCAGCCTCAAACACTTGACATTTACTAGTTGTGTGACCTTGGGCAAGTCACTTAGCCGTCATAGCCACCCCCCCAAAAGTAATTCATAAATAGAGTTTTATCGAGTCAAGGAGTTGGGTGTTTTTAATTCCAAGACTGCTTGTACTTTTCTTATATTGCCCTTATCATTAGAATAGTGCTACAAAAGTGTTGCTATTCAGCTGTTTTCTTCATGACCCCATTTGGGGTTTTCTTGGCAGAGATACTAGAGTGGCTTGCCATTTTCTTCTCCAGCTCATTTTCCAAATGAGGAAACTGAAGCAAACAGGGTTAAGTGACTTGTTTAAGGTCACCCAGAGAATGTCTGAAGCCAGATTTGAACACAGGGAGATGAGTCTTCCTGACTCCAGGTCTAGCACTCTATCCTCTCTATCACCTAGCTGCCCCCTAAATTGTTAAATAAAGCAGGGTAAAAGACAGATTCCTCAGGAACTTCAGTAGAGATTGTCTCATTAACCAATAAAATTTAAATTGTTCCATTAACTAAAACTCTTCAGCTCCTTTATTTACCCATTTCCAAACTCTCCTACCCAACCTAACTCTTATTCATTTCATATCTATCTTGTTTACCAGGATATCATGAAGAACTAGACAAAATCTAGACAAAAATCTAGATTTCCTATGTTCTTCTGTTGTCCTATTCTAATTTAATAACCCTGCCAAAAATAGAAGTTATGGTCTAGCATGATTGCCCTTAATAAACCCTTGCTGACTTTTTTTCACCCTTTCATTCCTTTCAAAGTCCTTAGAAATAGTCTCCTTAACCACAGCTATCTAGATACACAGAATCCTGAGATTCAGAAGGGAATGCAAACTATCTCAACAGTTTTGAAACTAATATGTTGGGGGCAGCTAGGTAGCTCAGTGGATAGAGCACCGGCCCTGGAGTCAGGAAGACCTGAATTCAAATCTGGCCTCAGACCCTTGACACTTACTAGCTGTGTGACCCTGGGCAAGTCACTTAACCCCAATTGCCTCACCAAAAAAAAAAAGATAATATGTTGGATTTATTATATACTTTATTAAAAAGCAAGCTCTCTCTCTCTCTCTCTCTCTCTCTCTCTCTCTATATATATATATATATATATACCCAATTTCACATACAATCATCTCTTGTGCTCTATTTTGTATATTTTCATTGCTGTGTGTGTTTGTGAAGTTCAGAATAATGAAATAATAACTGGTCCTATCATTTGATGAGGAACAGATTTCAAAACACAATACTGTGGGTGACACTGGACTATGTTCAATCCGTCTACAAAAATCATAAAAATGATTCAAGTAGCAGAAAATAGCAAGGGATATAAAACAAAGAAAGAAACTAAGGGATGATTTGATAACAGTTTCAAAGTATATAAGCAAAGCATTAAGAACAACCATCTGTTCACCATCTGTGTTGCCTTAAAAGTACTTAAAATAGGCTTAAATTGTGGCAAAAGAGGACAGACACAAGGAGGAATTTTCTGATTATAAGGGTTACTAAATATTAGAATGAATTACCTAAGAAAGTTATAGTTTTATTTGTTTGTTTCTCTCTCTCAGGAACTTTCAGAAAAGGATGGATTTAGCTAGCATTCACTAGATGACTTCTGGACTCCCCTTCTAATTCTGTGGTGCAATGATGGTCGATATTGAATGACAATATCAGTGACCTGATGCAGTGGTTCTTCAATAGTAATACTCAAAGCACACCAGAGGATAGATAGCAGTCTGGCACAAAGTACAAGATGCACAGAAAAAAATTTTTTTGACTGCAGATTTGAATCTGGATTTTAAAAGTTATATGTCTTAGTTGTAGCTACAGTTGTGGTTATTTAGCCAAGCAAAACCTCCCCAAAAGTTTTCTTTTCCATTAAGAGTGAGAATAGGGGCAGCTAGGTGGCGCAGTGGATAAAGCACCGGCCCTGGATTCAGGAGTTCCTGAGTTCAAATCCGGCCTCAGACACTTGACACTTACTGGCTGTGTGACCCTGGGCAAGTCACTTAACCCCATTGCCCCATAAAAAAAAAAAAGAGTGAGAATAAGTGTTCTATAGAGTCTTTTGCCTTACCAATGTTTTCACAGTTCCCACCCCTCACTCCTCAGGACCAAATCTGAGGACAATTCAGTGCTAAAAAAAGTCCTCAAACTATTTTTGGGGGTTGGGCAATCAGGGTTAAATGACTTGCCCAGGGCCACACAGCCAGTAAGTGTCAAGTGTCTGAGGCCGGATTTGAACTCAGGTTCTCCTGAATACAGGGTCGGTGCTTTATACATGGTGCTATCCCCTCAAACTATCTTAATGGGTTTTTTTCCTATTCTTCAAGTATTACTTCCATGATGTTAACTAAAAGCACAGTGTAAAATAGTGGTGTCAAACTCAGATAGAACTGGACATATTCCCAATTACATTTAATCTGGTACTGGCACTCAGCCAGCCAGCTACATGTTTAAAGAATTATTATTGTTGTTGTTCAGTCATGTCCAACTCTTCATCACCCCATTTGGGGTTTTCTTGGCAAAGATACTGGATTGGTTTGCCGTTTTCTTCTGCAGCTCATTTTACAGATAAGGAAACTGAGGCAAACAGGGCTAAGTGACTTGTCCAGAATCACACAACTGTGCCTGAGGCTGGAGTTGAATTCACAAAAATGAGTCTTCCTGACTCCACGTCCAGCTCTCTATCCACTGTGCTACTTATATGCTAAATTGTAAATCAGTCTTGACCCTGCTCTGTGCCCTTGAGCAAGTCATTTATCCTCTCTGGGCTTCAGTGTTCTTAGCTGTAAAAAAAGGGAAGATGACCCCTGTGGTTCCCGACAGTGTTGGCATTCTGATTCAGTTCTAGTATTCCATTGCTTCTAAATGAATAAAATGATGTTCTTGGTCTTTTCCCTGCCCTAACTCTATAATCTTTTTTTTTGAGGTGCAATTGGGGTTAAGTGACTTGTCAAGGGTCACACAGCTAGTAAGTGTTAAGTGTCTGAGGTCGGATTTGAACTCAGGTCCTCCTGAATTCAGGGCCGGTGCTCTATCCACTGTACCACCTAGGTGCCCCTCTATAATTCTTTAATTCTATGCTTTCTGTCTTGTTCTATTCTGTTCTGTTCTGTTCTACAAGAATGGTGCTTCCTGTCCTTTCCCTTAGGTAAGACCTCAAACACTGCTCTGGCTTTTGTAGCATGACCAGAAAGTCCCAAACCAAGTTGTAAAGGTAACTCAAGGTGGATCTAATTTCGGTTCCCAATCTTCTCATCACTACCTAATTTGGTCTCTCAGGATATCTTCCTCATAAGGAAACTTTGTGGAAATTAAATGATTGGAACAAGAATTCTTTCTGGAAAGAGCCAAATAGACTGATGGAAAGCCATGTTGCCTGTACAACCACAAATATGGAAATATGGGAAGCATGTGGAGAACTCGTTTGGCTTCTCTGAAAAGAAGTTATTCTAGTGTAGTATTGAAATAAGGATGGGGAAGCTCTATTGCCAAAACAAACAGACCTTGGTTGAGACTCAAATGCCTGTGATATTTTGCTGTTGGCAAAACAATGAAATCAGGTTCGTCACAGAGTCAGCAATAACACAACTATGATGGCATTGACCTTTGTGAGGTAGAAAAAAGAATTTCAAGTAAAGTGAGTATAGGAGACCCTCAGGTGGGAAATGACCAGACTAAAGTACATTAATATAATGTAATATTTTTATATCATAAGAAGTGACCAAATAGAAAGAATTCAGAAGAACTTGAGAAGATTTGTGACTGTTGAGGGGTAAAGAAAGCAGAACCAGAAATGTATACTCATTATAATTATATAATATATAATTATAATAATAATATAAATAAAAATCTTGCATGTGACAAAATGGAGTTATTTGTGTTATGTGACTCTAATGAATATAGTAAATGAGCAGACATTAAACTGTTTTCCAATAGCCAGTTCTGAGGGTGTCCCAGGAGCCCATGAATGAATGAATGAATGAATGAATGAATGAATGAACGAATGAATGAAAAACATTTATTATGTGCACACTATGTGCTGGTGATATGAATAGAAAAATTGACATAGTTTCTGTAAGAAGCCCTCACTCTCATTGGAGGAGACAAAACATCAAAGAGAGTTCAGCTGCAAGGCAGATGGAAAAGTCTGGGAAGGTTCAGGGTTGGGGCTGATAATGAGGCCTTGGGGTCCTTAGTCTGAATCAGTAAGTTATATGACAGTGGTCTAGGTTATAGGGCAATAGAGGCAGGGCAAATAATAAGGCTGGAGGACTTCAGCATGCAATGGCTGGGCAAACAGTGGAGGCCTGGTGGTCCTCCATCTCACCAAAAAGAATAGATTTCTTGGTTTCCACTCTCCAAGCAGGGTGAGTAGTCTAGCAATATATCACATAGTAGATGCTTAATAAATGTTTATTGAATTGAATTGAAATAGATAGGGGGGGCTGTAAATCCCACAGTCAGAAGAGTGGGACAAACAAAAAAGAAAGGGGGCAGAGTTCATACCCTCCTAGTCCAACCCAGATTGGGTCTGGTCTAACTTCAGGGAACAAGAAATGTTGTGGAATTTTCTCAAAATTACTTCTTGCATGCGTCTGTTTTGCATTCCAGACATAATTTGGCACAACTCCATGAATAGTATGTTTCCTGTATTTCTTAAGGTTTTTTTTCTTCCTGTATCTAGAATAATACCTGGATGATTTAGTAATGGCCCTCACCTCTTCCTGTAAGAGTTGTTTAATTTTTCCCCTTTCTGTAGCAGATGGAGTGAGTAAGATAAAGCAGTAAGTACCATCAGAGTTTTGGAGAAAAGTTTCCTATCCTGGTTGAATTTCACTTACTTGTATTTGAAATTCAGTTTTTTGAGAGACCTGCCCCTTTAAAGAGCCAAAGGCAACACAGCCAATGAAATGGAGATGAGCATGTGTGCTAGCTAGACTGAGGCAAATTCCTCACCTGGAGAGGCTAAGGAACATTCTCACAGGAGAGTCATGATGACAGGTAATGGAAGTGTCTTGGATGGATTCCTGGATGCATAGACATTGTTTAACTGGTTCTGGTGTCCTAATCCAGGTTAGGAGAAACCTTTTTTGACTGGTTGCAAAGCTGTAACTGATAGTCTTCAAAAACACTTGAGTTGGGTAATGACTAAACAAGCTGTGTTATATGATTACGATGGAATACTACTGTGCTGTAAGACATTCTGAGCTGGTTGATTTGAGAAAAATAAGAAAAGACATGCATGAAATAATGACAAGTGAAGCAAGCAGAACCAAGACAATGTTGTATACAGTAACGGCAATATTGTTTAAAGAATGATTGTGTGAACAGCCAAGTTATTCTGAGTAGTATAAATACTCAAATAAACTATAAAGGATCTATGAAGGAAGATGCTATTTACCTTCAGAGAAAGACCCGATAAGTAGAAATACTCATGGTAGGGTTTTACATGTATTTTATAAATCTGTGTCAAATGGTGGCCTCTAGTTCAGGGTAGAGAGGGAGAGAGACTGTTTGGAACTTAAAACAAAACAAAATTCAATTAAAAAATAAAACAAAAACAAAAAATGCCCGAGTCAACATCCATCTACCCTCTTTGACCATTTTCTCTTCAGTTGCATTCTTGATGAGTCTTTTGTATTCTGCTGATGGTGCTGAGATGGGGTGGGAGAAGGGGCTTTGAGCCCTCCCCATCAAGGGCCACCATATGGCCCTTGGAATACAGGTCTTGATTCTTTGCTTTCCTTGGTGTTTGTTCGCTTCTCTTAGATGATGAGAAAGCAGTGTTCAGGTATCCTAGTGTCCAGGTTTTTTCACAGCCATCTCAGCATTTATGCCCCAAAGATCAAGGAGTGACCTTTAGAAGTGACCTTCAGGAGTGACTTCCAGGACCTAATCCAGGGTAGCTGAGACAGAAACTCATCTAGCAGCATCTTGATATGAACTTGGTGGGACAAATGTTAAGGAGGAACTATGCTAAGAGTGAACCCACTCTCCCCAGAGACTGAAGTGGGTTAGGGAGATGTTAGGGAGAAATCATTTCTCTGACAGCCCTATAGTCTAGCACCAAAATTCTCTGGCATTTGTAACCTCAGCTCCTCTTTGACTTTTTTGCATCTTATCTATTTACTCCAATGTTCAACTTGCCATAGACATTTCCTGATCTCCATGACAGCTGACCCTTTGCTGAGTACCCTTCTCCTGAGATTACAAGTTATTTTATATTTGGTTTCTGATTTCCATTTTTATTTCTACTTTTGGTTCTGATGCTCAGTTCCCTCTTTCACATTGAAAGGAATTATTCCATGGGGCAACTAGGTGGCACAGAGGATAAAGAACCAGCCCTGGATTCAGGAAGACCTGAGTTCCAATCCAGCCATAGACACTTGACACTTACTAGCTGTGTGACCCAGGGCAAATCACTTAACCCTCATTGCCCTGTGAAAGAAAGAAAGAAAGAAAGAAAGAAAGAAAGAAAGAAAGAAAGAAAGAAAGAAAGAAAGAAAGAAAGAAAGAAAGAAAGAAAGAAAGAAAGAAAGAAAGAAAGAAAGGAATTGGTCCTGACACCCATTTACCCTTTATTGGCTTCTACCTACTAATCCCAGGGTTCTGTGGTTATCAAGAAGGTTTTATGATACAACTTATAACTTAACTCTAAAGCTTTTCCAAGAATGGTCCTTGATGAAAGAAGGAATGAAGGAAACAAGCATTTATTAAGTACCTATTATGTGCCAAGCATTTTACAAACATTTCATTTGATCTCCCAACAGCCTTGGGTGGTAGGTGTTATTATTATACATTTTTTACAGTTGAGGAAACTGAGGCAGACAGAGGTTAAGAGACTTGCCCAGAGTCACACAATCAGTAAATGTCAGAGGCCCAATTTTAATTAGGGTCTTGAGGACTCTAGGCCCAGTGCTCTATCTACTGTAACACCTATCTATCTTTTTTTTTTTTTTTGCAGGGCAATGAGGGTTAAGTGACTTGCCCAGGGTCACACAGCTAGTAAGTGTCAAGTGTCTGAGGCCAGATTTGAACTCAGGTCCTCCTGAATCCAGGGCCAGTGCTTTATCCACTGTGATGCCTAGCTGCCCCCCCAGCACCTAGCTATCTTAAGGAACCTGTAGGTAATCCCAGGCTGGTACAAAATACAAGTTCCACAGAAAGTGTTTGTTTTTCCCCACTACAAATTTGATTCTGTCTTGAAACATTGTTTTGGTCCTCCTTACAGTTCTCTGTCAAGGTCCTGAGATCTCTGACTTTCTGGGTCTCCCAGGATAGGAAAGTGGGGTCAATCCTATAGCTTTCAATTACCTTCCAATATAGATTTCTCACTGTACCTCAGACACTGGGCAGATGGTCAGCATGGATGGACCCATTCACCCAGGAAGAATGTACAAGGAACATATAACCACAAAAAAGTAGTGAAAACCCCAGTACCAGTATGCTGTTCCATTTAATGCTTTACTGAAATTAAAATACATTATTCTGTAACATTCCTCTCATATACCAGCATGTTGTTGTTATTCAGTCATTAAGTCATGTCCAACTCTTCATGATCCCATAGACCACCACACACCAGCCCCTTCTAACCTCCACTACCTCTTGAAGTCTGTCCAAGTTCATGTTCATTGATTCCATGATACAATCTATCCATCTCCTCCTCTGCCACCTTACCACACCCTTTTTTGCCTTCAGTCTTTTCCAATATCAGGGTCTTTTCTAATGAGTCCCATCTTCTCATTATTTGACCAAAGTATTTAAGCTTCGGTTCCAGTATTTGACCTTCCATTGAATAACCTGAATTAATATCTCTAAGTATTGACTGATTTGACCTTCTTGCTGTTCAAAGGACTCTCAAAAGTCTTCTCCAGTGTTGATTCTGTGGCACTCAATTTTCCTTATAGTGCAACTCTCACAGACATACATTGCTACTGGAAAAACCATAGCTTTGACTATATGGACTTTGTTGGCAAGGTGATATCTCTGCTTTTTAGTATGCTGTCAGTATTTGCAATCACTTTCTTTCCAAGGAGGAAGTATCTTTTAATTTCATGACTGGACTCACTATCTGCAGTGATCTTTGAGCCCAAGAGTATACAATCTGACATTGTGTCTATTTCTTCTCTGTCGGTTTGCCTGGAAGTGATGGAACAAATTGCCAAGATCTTAGTTGTTGTTGTTGTTTTATGTTAAGCTTAAAGCCAGCTTTTACCCTCTTCTTTCACCCTCATTGAGAGGCTTCTCAATTCTTCACTTTCTTCTATCAGAACGGTATCATCTGCATACCTAAGATTGTTGATATTTTTCCCAGCAATCTTAATTCCAGCAGTTGATTCATCCAGGCTTGCATTTTTCATGATATATTCTGCATATAAATTAAATAAATAAGGTGACAATATACAGCCTTGTAGTACTCCTTTTCCAATCTTAAATCAATCACTTGTTCCATGTTCCGTTCTGTTGTTTTTTGGTCGGCTTACAAGTTCCTCAGAAGACAAATGAGATGATCTGGAACTCCTATCTCTTTAAGGTCTTCCTACATTTTGTTGTGATCCACATAGTCAAAGGCTTTAATATAGTTAATGAAACAGAAGTGGACATTATTCTGTGACTCCTTTGCTTTCTCCATAATCCAGCAAATCTTGGCAATTTGGTCTCTAGTTCCTCTGTCTCTTCAAAAACCAGCCTGCTCTTCTGGTAATTCTTGGTTCTCATATTGCTGATGCCTGGCTTACAGAATCTTAAGCATAACTGGCATTGTTGGTATAATTCATGTTACTGGCATATGAAATGAGAGAAATTGTTCAGTAATTTGAACATTGCTTGGCATTGCCCTTCTTTGAGATTGAAACATATACTCATTTTTTCCAATCCAGCGGCCATTGTTGTGTTTTCCAAATTTGCTGGCATATTGGGTGCAGCACATTAATAGTATCATCTTTTCTGGTTTTAAATAGTTCAACTGGAATTCCATCACCTCCACTAGCCTTGTTGTTAGCAAAGCTTCTTAAGGCCTGCTTGACTTCATTCTCTAAGATGTTTGGCTCTAGATCAGTAACCACACCATGGTTATTAAAATCTTTCCTGTGTAGTTCTTTGTGTATTCTTGCCACCTCTTCTTAATATCTTCTGCTTCTCTTAAATCCCTACTACTTTTTTGTATTTTTATCATGCTCATTTTTGCACAAAACTTTCCCTTGATATTTCTAATTGTTTTGAAGAGATCTCTTATCTTCCCCCGTCAGTTTTTTTCTTTTTCTTTGCATTGCTCATTTAAGAAAACCTTTTCATCTCTCCTTGATACTCTGTGGAATTCTGCATTCAGTTTAATGTATCTTTCCCTTTCCCTTTTCTTCTTTTCTTAGCTATTTGTAAAGCTTTAGCAGACAACCATTTTTCTTTTCTTCTTCTTTAGAAAATTTTTTTGCTGCTGACTCCTGTACAATATTGTGAACCTCTGTGCATAGTTCTTCTGGCACTCTTATCTACTAGACCTAATCCCTTAAATCTATTCATCACCTCCACTATATATTCATAAAGGGTGATATTTAGGTCATACCTATATAATCTAATGGTTTTCCCTAATTTCTCCTTTTTTCTTCTTTTTAGTCTGAATTTTGCAATAAGAAGCTCATAATCTTCCCCACAGTCAGCTCCAGGTCTTGTTTTGATTGACTGTATAGTGTTTCTCCACCTTTGGATGGAAAGTATATAACCAATTTGATTTCTTTGATGACTGTTGGTAATGTTTATGTGTAGAGTCACCTTTTGGGTTGCTGAAAAAAGAGTGTTTGACATAACCAATGAGTTATCTTTACAAAACTCTATTAGTTTCTGCCATGTTTCATTCTTTAAGTACTCCAAGGCCAAACTTGCCTGTTATTCAGATGATTTTTTTGTGTGGGAGGCAATGAGTTTTAAGTGACTTGCCCAGGGTCACACAGCTAGTAAGTGTCAAGTGTCTGAGGCTGGATTTGAACTCAAGTCCTCCTGAATTCAGGGCCGGTGTTTTATCCACTGCACCACCTGGGTGCCCCTTAGATTATCTTTGTTTTGTTTTGTTTTTTTCGTCAAGGCAATTGGGGTTAAGTGACTTGCCCAGGGTCACACAGCTAGTAAGTGTCAAGTGTCTGAGGCTAGATTTGAACTCAGGTACTCCTGACTCTAGGTTGGTGCTCTATCCACTGCACCACCTAGCTGCCCCTCAGATTATCTTTTGATTTCCTACTTTAGCTTTTCAAACTTTTATAATGAATGCAACAACATTTTTTGGTGTTATATCTAGAAGCTGATGGTCTTCATAGAATTGATCAACTTTGGCTTCTTTGGCATCAGTGGTTGGATTACAAACTTGTATAACTGTGATGTTGAATAGTTTGTCTTGGATTCAAATATAACATTTGGTAATTTTTGAGATTATACCCCAGTATTTCTTTTCTCACCCTTTTATTGACTATGATAGATATTCCATTTCTTCTAAGGGATTCTTACCCATGGTAGTATATGTAGTGGTCATCTATGTTAAGTTCACCCATTCCCATCCATTTAAGTTCACTGTTGTTTCAGTTATGTCCAACTTTTTGTGACTCCATTTGGGGTTTTCTTGGCAGAGCTCCTAGAGTGGTTTGCCATTTCCTTTTCCAGCTCAACTGATAGATGAGAAAACTGAGGCAAACAGGGTTAAGTGATTTGCCCAGGCTTACATAGCTAGTAGGTGTCTGAGGTCAGATTTGAACTCAGGAAGATGAGTCTTCCTGACTCCAGACCTGGTGTTCTATCCACTGTGCCACCTCACTGCCACATACTAGTACAAATACCCTCTAAAAAAGGGAATGAGGTTACTTTGACACTACATGCTCTTAGTGAACCTATGCTGGTGGCCACAGCTTCTCTTTCAAAATGATTTCCAGCTATCTGTTTAAAACATTCATTTTCCTCATTTTATTAAGGATTAACATCAAACTCACTGATATATATTTTTTGGAATTCACCTTTACCCCATCTTTTGGAAATCAGGATGCTTGTTCATCTTGTCTTTCAGCACTTCTTTCATTCTTCATGATCCCTCAAAGATTGTTCTATCATGTTTTTCTTAGATGAAGACTCAGAGATGTCAGATGCATGTTACTTCAGTACCTGAAAGAGTCGACTCCCTTAAATAGAAATATGGAAACTTATCACTGTGGTGGAAAGAACATTGGCTTTGGAGTCTAGAGGACCTAAGTCAAAACACTTTCCCTGCCACTTGCTACCTATGTGACCTTGGAGTAGGCTCAGAGCACCAATTTAATCTTCCCTTAAATTTAAATGGGTAGATATGACATCAAAGGTACCTTCCAGCCCTGTTTCCAAGATCTTAGGGATTAGGTATCCCCCCTTGCTATCTGTATACCTATCTTGGGTTTAAATTCCCTTTTAGCCATGATAATTCTACAAATTAAGTTTAATTCAGTTCAAGATGCATTTATTAATGGCAAAGTGTTTTGCTAAGCAGCAGGGACACAAACAAAACAAAGAAAAATAGTTCCGGTCCTTGAGGGACTTATGGTCTACTAGTGAGAGTCCAGTGAAAAATGAAACTTCAGTTAAACCCTGAAGAAAGCTAAGGATTCTGAGAAATAGAGATTACAAGGGAGTATGGGACAGGCTGTACAGAGCCATGGAGGTGGGAAATGGAATTCCAAGTTGGGAAACAGCAAGAAAGTTGGTTTCACTGAAGCAAAGGGCATGTGAAGAAGAGAAATGTGAGATAAATCTAAAAAGACAGGCTAGAGTAAGAGTGCAAAGGGATTTAAATGTCTACTTAAGGAATTTGTGTTTTGTCCTAGAAGTAAATGAGGAAATAGACATGGAAGATTTCTGTAGAGTAGTCACCCGGTCAGATCTGTTTTAAGAATTCCAATCTGACATTTCTGTAGAAGCTGGATTAGAGACAAATCAGGAGGCTTTTGCAAGAGATAATGAAGGTCTGAACAAGGGTGGTGGTTGTGCAAGCGGAGAGCAGGAGGTTGATGGGAGAGATGATGTGAAAGAAGAGTAAAGTGTCAAGGATAACTTTATGGTTGCAACTTCAGCTACTAGAAAGATGCTGGTGCCCTCAATGGAAGCAAGAAAGTTTAGGAGAGGGTTGGCTTTGGGAGAAAGATAATGAGTTCCATTTTGGACATGTAGAGTTTGAAATACCCATGGGACATCCAGATGGAAATTTAGAGCAAGCAATGGGTGATGCAATGTATTCAGAAGAAAGGTGAAGGCTAGATACATAAAATCTGGGAGTTATTTGTACCCATGGGATCGTTATGGAGATCATTAGGAGAAATCACTTAGGGAGTAAAGAGGGCCCAGACCAAATTTAATCCCAAAGAAGAGATATAAGAATGTATCTACCTCCCACTCTTCTTCTTTTTTTTTTTTTTAGTGAGGCAATTGGGGTTAAGTGACTTGCCCAGGGTCACACAGCTACTAAGTGTTAAGTGTCTGAGGCCAGATTTGAACTCAGGTACTCCTGAATCCAGGGCCGGTGCTCTATCCACTGCGCCACCCAGCTGCCCCCCACTCTTCTTTACAGAGGTTAAGGACAATAGATATAGAATATTGCATAACATATTAGACCTGGCTTATATGTCCTTTAGTTTTGAGAACGTCCTTTTTTCTCTTTCTTTTTTGCAATAAGGGCAAGCTCACAAGAGAGGTGAGAGGGAAAGGAGGAGATAAAAGAAAAAAAGTAAGGTGATGGAAAAACAAAATACATCAATAATTTTGTTTTTAAAAAGAGAGAAGAGGTACTAGAGCCATGGCGGACATGCAAATTTAGAGAATGAGATATAGATGATGGTCTAGAAAAGGAAACAGAGGGTCATACTGGTAGGAGAAGAACAAGGTCAGAGCTGCTGCCACAGGGAAGAGTATATAGAAAGAGAGTATGGTCCACCTGTCCAAAGCTGCAGGAGTATCAGGAAGGATGAGATTGAGTCATTATGAGATGGAGAGAGTAGATTTAATCTTATCTGAAGATCACCCTCCTTGCCACAGAAGATGGAAACAAATTAGGAGGACAGTGGGTTTGTCCCTCTAAATGGACCAGCATCAGCTCAGGCAATGAGCTACTGTCGTTCCTGATCTTTTTTTTTTTTTTTTTTTGCAGGGTAATGAGGGTTAAGTGACTTGCCCAGGGTCACACAGCTAGTAAGTATCAAGTGTCTGAGGCCGGATTTGAACTCAGGCCCTCCTGAATCCAGGGCCAGTGTTTTATCCACTGTGCCATCTAGCTGCCCCCTTTTCCTGATCTTTTTGCCTCAACATACATACCTTGAAAAAGCTCTTTTTGCACAATTAATCACAATTAGTTCAAAATGGATATATAACCTGAAGAGTCACATCATTTAGAAAAATGACAAGGACATCAAGTGCTTTTTACAGTTATGGATGGGGGAGAATCCTTAACCAAATGAGAGCTAGAGGCAATCAAAGAAGATCAATTATAAATTTCATTACATGAAATTAAAAGGCTTTTAAACAAGACAGAAACCAAACCAGTGGAGGTAGAATAAGATGAAAAAGCATCAACTGGGGCAGGAGGGAATCTTTGTATCAAAAATCTCTGATAGGGCCCTGATAGTCAAAATTTATTTGGTATCAACACAACTCTGTATGGCCAAGAGCCATTCCTCAATGCATAAGTGCTCTAAGGATAAGGAACAAATAATTCTCTCTCTCTCTCTCTCTCTCTTTTTTGGTGAGGCATTTGGGGTTGTGACTTGCCCAGGGTCACAGAGCTAGTAAATGTCAAGTGCCTGAGGCCGGATTTGAACTCAGGTCCTCCTGACTCCAGGGCCAGTACTCTATCCACTGCGCCACCTAGCTACCCTTACAAATAATTCTCAAAATAAAACTTGTAAACTATTAACAACCATGTGAAAGATCTTTCCAAATCACCAATAAGAAGAGAAAAACAAATCAAAGCAACCTTGAGATTTTACCTCAAGCCCAGCAAATTGACAAAAGATGATAAAAGAGGGAAATATTCAATGGTAGAGAGGCTCCAGAAATTTGTTGTTGTTTAGTCATGTCTGACTTTTCATGACCTTTTTTGGAGTTTTGTTGCAAAGATTTTGGAGTAGTTTGCCATTTTCTTCTCCAGCTCATTTTACAGATGAGGCAACTGAGGCAAACAGGGTTAATTGATTTATCCAGGGTCACACAGCTAGTTAAGTGCCGAAGGTAAGATTTGAATTTCAGTCTTCCTGACTACAGGTCCAGCACTCTAGCCACTATGCCACCTAGCTGCTCAACTACACCACCTACCTGCTAGGCACACTCCAGAAATACAGGTAGACTAATAGATTGTCTGTGGAGCTGTGGTTTGGCTCAAATATTCTGGAAAGCAGTTTACAAGGATGTTTGAAAAGTAACTGGGGGCGGCTAGGTGGCTCAGTGGATAAAGCACCGGCCCTGGATTCAGGAGTTCCTGAGTTCAAATCCGTCCTCAGACACTTGACATTTACTAGCTGTGTGACCCTGGGCAAGTCACTTAACCCCCATTGCTCCGCAAAAAAAAAAAAAAGAAAAGAAAGAAAAGTAATTAAAATGATCATACTCTTTTATCCAGAAATCCCACAGCTAGCCTTATTGCCTAAGGAGATCAATGACAGGAAGAAAGATCCAACTTACACCTAAATATTAATAGCATCATTTTTTGTGGTAGCAAATCACCTGAAACAATTGACTGGGGAAAAGGTGAATA
Source organism: Dromiciops gliroides (assembly GCF_019393635.1). Taxonomy (NCBI): domain Eukaryota; kingdom Metazoa; phylum Chordata; class Mammalia; order Microbiotheria; family Microbiotheriidae; genus Dromiciops; species Dromiciops gliroides. The sequence goes on along the minus strand of NC_057863.1, from coordinate 341,966,890 downwards.
AATTATTGTATATGAATGTAATGGAATATTACTGAATAAGAAATCAACAATCCAAAAAATTCAGAGAAACATGGGGAGATTTATATGAACTGAGGTAGAGTGAAGTAAGCAGAGGTGTTTTTTGATGTCTATAAAAATGTGAGTTCTAGATGAATTCTTTCCTATGCTCACTGCCACCACACAGGGGTTCTTTCCTGGAAAGGACTCAGGTGAAGGAAAGGTCAGGCAAGGCTGGTTTCTGAATGAAGCCTTTACAGGGATTTTCCCCTGTGTGGATCCACCACAGATCTGATGCAAATAATATGCACAATGACTATAATAATGTAAATAGAAAGAACAAAAGAACACAACTGAAGCCTATGTAATTATAATGGCCTCACTCTAGAGGAGAGTGGACTAAATGAACTTCCCTCCTCATTGCAGAAGTGAGATCCTAGGGATATGGAATATTGTATATGCTGTCAGACATAGTTGGTCTGTGTTATGGTTTTAGCAAAGTGTTTTTTTAAAAATCTGTCTCTTGATCTTTGTTACGAGGGAATGGGTAGGGGATATATTCAGGAATGAAAATAATACAAAGATAAATCAATAAAAGTAAGATTAAATTTTTTTGAAAGAAAAAACCAAACTTTTTATTATACTTACCTTTTTGGGGAAGAAAGCCTAAAGGCCATTATGTGTTTGAGTTATGTGTGTGTATGTGCATATATAAACATAAAAATATATACACATATACATATACACACATGTATATGTATACACACATACATAAATATCCACATACATATATATACAAAGACACAAAATCAAATCTAAGCGGTAATCTGTTATTTGGAAATGTCCTTGCCACTGCTTCATCCAGCTAGAATTAATCAGTGGTATGCTGGAGCCAGCTCTTATGGCCCTCAGAGGCAATTATTAAATTTTCAAGGTTAGCGTTTACACCTGGGAAATCAGCAAACTGCTACAAATCTGGATTCAATTTATTGTTTTGTTGATAGTGCAGACTTAAGAAAGTGATGGAGAAAATGTTAATAGTGCAGATTAAACTTAAAAATGTGTCTGCATACATTTTTCCCAGAGAGCCAGTGGTTAAACATTTACCTACCGGCATACCACTGGATTTAATGAATGAAGTTTGGCCTTCTCTAGGACTGGTTTTACAGTAGGTATCTATCACCTGGGACACAAACACCTTAGAGATTCTGAAAGACTATTTTATTAGTGGGGCTAAGGTTTACAAGCTTTCAGTGTTTCCCTGCTTGGCATGCTTGATACTTTAATTGTCAGGGTGCACATGGTTGGAACCAAGCAAATGAAGGATAGATGTGGTCTGTGTGGAGTACATATAGTGATCACCTAACTATTGGTTGTGCTACAGATGCCATGACAATCTACACCTGGATTGGTGGCTACTTTATGTAATCTATAATATAGCTGTAAATTGCCACTTAATCCATCAGCATGGGAATGTAGCATATAATTTGACCACCAGAGGGTGGTACCTTCAAGTCATGATTCAACTGGCTTCATCAGAGGGTATATGATGCGCATGCACTGGCTGTCTCCAACGCGGTACCATCCCTGCTTATGAGAGAGTAGCTCCATCTTCCAACTCCCCTCCTTCGCATCATCTCGAGTTCAGTTTGTGTTATTGGCCCTAGGTTCAATATAGACAGGAGTGGTATATACCATATGCTCAGAAATTATCAAAATGGGAAAACTTCCATCCTTGATCTTGAGAAAATACCTCAAGAATTCCAGAGGTTGGGATTGACCTGTAATTCAATCTCATGAGAGGCTAGGCACTTCATTGTAGCTGCCGGTCCAGTTCAGTCTTACTCCAGTTTGGTCTCTATTGCAACATCTCTTCCCATCCTGTTGGGCCTATATTGTTTGAAATGTCTACCTTTGCCATAGTAACTCTCCAGAATCTAAGTTTGGCTGTCCTATACCCCACTCCAGGAAGAGTGGTAATGATGGTAGGGGTGTAGCCACAAGCAAAAAGGAGCTGGTACCCCTTCTTCACCAAGATTTTCCAATTTCAGAAACCTTTCCAATCCCTGCCACACATGAGGAAAGAAAAAGGTAGAGCAGAAGTCTGTCTTTTCAAGGCAAAGAAAATAAGAAACTCAAGCATGCTGGGAAATATATGCCTCTGTACATTTTCTTCCTTCATTGTGGCTTCACTAATCTATTTTCCCTGTCAAATTCTGGGAGTCATTAGAAACAGTTGTTACATTAATTAATAGCTTTTGGCTTTTATATAGCATTTTTATATAGTGGTTTAAAGTTGACAAAACACTTTGCACACATTATCTAATTTGAATTTTATAATAACCCATAAAATAGACTCTGTGAGTAATATCAACATTTTATAGGTGAGGAAATTGAAACTTAGAGAGGTTAATTCACTTGCTCATGAAATAATTTCTGCACTGTAAGAAATGATGAATATGAAAAATTTAGAGAATCATGGGGAGATTTTTATGAACCGATATAGATTGAAGTAAGCAAAAAAAAATCTCAGAAACTTCAGTATAGGGTTTCCTGACTCCCAGTCCAGCATCCTATCTACTTCATCATGCTCCTTGTCATCTTAGAAACACTCAGAACTCAGAAATGCTTGACAAAGATCTTCATTGTTTGCTGTGAACCAAAGCAGAGGAGGGTTCCCATATTAGCTCCTAAAGAAATCATGCAATCAATATGCAGATAAAGCTGTTTAGCAGAGATACCCATCTCCTAGAGTTACTTGCCCTAGAGGCCCTGTGATCTTTTCATTGCTCAAAATGTGTCAGAGGATTGCCAAATTGATAAGCTTCATTCAACAGATAACTGATCCAACACTAACTACTTGCAAAACATTTTACTGGGTGATGTGAGTAATAAATAGTTAAGGCGCCTACCTAAGGAGTCCTTAGAGGGTTCTTAACTTGACCTTGTTTTAAAAAATATTTTGATGACTGTATTTAAATATAAATGGTCTTCTTTGTCATCTGTTTTATGCATTTTAAAACATTATTCTGAGAAAGGAATCCAAAAGCTTCATAAGACTACCCAAGAAGTCCATAACACAAAAAAGGCTATAGATTTCCGCTCTGGGAGCTTAATGAAGATAAAGCATGTATGACCACAACGATAATGCCAGGCCATGTGGGTGGATTAAACAAAGCAGAAGCATTTGTGCTGGGGTTAGTTTTTGATGGATAGAGGTAGGAAGAGGGGATGACTTTGCAGGTGGAATGGAAGGAATGAATAGCATGAGCGATGTCTCATAGGTAGGCAGGTATGAAATTTGTTTCCATCACCTACAAAGTCAAGATAGGCTAAAGTTCAAGTTAGTAATTGCATGTAAAATGCTTAATTATATTATCATCTTTTTTTCACTTTCCTTTTTCCTCTATCTTCCTTTCCCCTTTTTCTGTTTCTTTCCTTTTACCACTTTTCCTATATGTTCTCTTTCACTTTCTGTTCCACTTTTCCCTTTCTTCCATCCTCTCCATCCCACTCTGTGCCAAATATTTATTCTTTCCTTCTTTATCTCTATCCTTTCTTCTTCTCTTAGCTCTTTCTCCCTACTGGCTATCATGTGTCTATCTTTTTAGAGTTATAGCTAGCACTGGGTTAAAGGGACTTATGCCCAGAGTGCTGACATCCAGCTTGGTGTACTTACAGTCCTGAGGTGGGGGAGGAGTGCACTTTCTCCCTGGAAGGACATACTTCTTTACCCTGGTTCCCACTATTTCCACACTTCACCTTGCATTCCTCCATCCAGAGTTTCTGGGAAAGTAGACTTCCTCCACTTCCACAATGACTATATTCATGGTTGAACTATCCTATATACTACCCACCCCTAGTCCCCAAGTATTTTTACTCCAATGGGAGAAATTACTAATTTTATCTCTGACCCTTTTCCAACCATCATCACCCCCAGAATAGCTCTCCCACTCTATCATCTTGAATCAATGACATCTAGGACAAAAGGTAAATTGGAATAAAGGTCATATCATGAATGTCTGAGTGTAGGTCGGGGTATGATTCAGGGTTCCAAACAATTGCCGAAGCAGTTTTTTGCAAAGTCTGACTCTACCTATGAAGAGCTTACTAAATACTAAGCACAGTTCTTTGTGCTATGGATACAAATACATAAAAGCAAAGACAGTTCCTCTCTTTAAAGAGCTTACATTCTAAAAGGGACACAACAAAGAGGATTAATGACCAGGAAAGGGCATGTTGGTTCAGGAAGTTACAAGGATGGTGAGGGGAGCCATGGCAGATTGACATACTCCAGGAACAATGCCAGAGTTGATTTTATCATAATGTATGGTTGCAGAACTGGGAGGTAGAGGGGGTAGGTGGAGAGAAGGTTGCTGGTGAGGATATAGAGGATTTGACCAGAGTCAGGAGTAAAGTTGAAGTGAAGCATGGTTGATAATTTTCCTAAAACAGTGGTCTCAGTAAGGCAGTCACCAATCTTAACTGTGCCACTGTATAACTATGTGCAAGTCTCTTAAGCTCTCTGACCATCAGTTTCCTCCTCTATAAACTACAGAGAGTGTCTAACTCCATCCTAACATTTATATACCAATTCTCCATTAGAAGTATTCAGGGTGAGCCATTTCTGCTTACCTTTGTACAAAACCAAAAAAATCAAGAGTGCTCAATAAAGGAACACTTTACAATGGTACCTTAAATTAACAAAGCTTTTTTCTGAAGAGAGGCCCAAGCTTAAATTAATTCATTCCTTCCCACAGCATACCTATAGGCAATGTGCAGAATTGTTGTGGTTCAGTTGTGTCCGACTCTTTGTGACCCCATTTGGGGTTTTCTTTGCAAAGATACTGGAGTAGTTTGTCATTTCCTTCTCCAGCTCATTTTACAGATGGAGAAACTGAGGCAAACATGGCTAGGTGACTTGCCCAGGGTTACACAGATAATGAATAAGGACAGATTTGAACTCAATCTTCCTGACTGCAGGCCTGGCACTCTATGCACTGTGCCACCTAGCTGCCCTCAACCATATTTATTAAGTACTTATTATGTGCCAGGAACTATGATAATTACTGGAAATACCAAGAAAAGAAAAAAAAATAGATCCTACCCTCAGAGAACTGACATTTCCCTGAAGTCCTAGACCATAATTAAACAGGGTGGATAGGGGTGTGAGATTTGAAATCAGGTAGATCTACAATCCCACCTTAGATATTTACTATTTGAGTAATCCTCAACTACTCATTAAACTTTACTTCCTTCATCTCTAAAATGGGGATGATAATAATGATACAGTGGCCTGATCATTGTGAGGACCAAATGATACAGATAAAACACTTTGTAAACCTAAAAGTCTTAGATATAAATGTAAACTGTTATTCTTCTTCTCCTGCACCACCTTCCTCCAGTTTTACATTTGTCTTTAAAATTTGTTGTAAAATAGAATTACTTGCTATAGATACACGAGGCAAAGGAAAATCAAGATGAAGCCTGTCTTCTGGAAGCTAATACTCTTTTTTTTTTTTTGGTTTTGGTTTTTTTGGCAGGGCAATGAGGGTTAAGTGACCTGCCCAGGGTCACACAGCTAGCAAGTGTCAAGTGTCCGAGGTCAGATCTGAACTCAGGTCCTCCTGAATCCAGGGCCGGTGCTCCATCCACTACACCACCTAGCTGCCCCCAAAGCTAATACTCTTAAACAGAAATCTACTTTGTCTTTCTCAACAACATGATGACCACCTATAGGAAGCTTGGAGATTCTTATCTTTATATTTATGAATGTTAAATTCACTTCTGTCATATTGGTCGGGGGAGGCACAGATGTGTTTATTTGCCTCTAAAGTCTTATTTTATATGTGACTGCTCTTTTCACTCTCCAACAATTCACTAACTTCTCTGTGGCTGAGATAGGCTTATAACAAAGCCTGGTGCTCTTAGAAATGCCTAGTGACTCTTAGAAAGTTGTTCTTAACTGACTACCAAGTGAAATCTGAATACTTTTAACCTTTCCAGTCTTATCTCATTCTCCTCCTTTCCCTGTAATCTACTGTCCCTTATAAATGTCAGATTCTTTCTTGTCTTTTTGCTTTTTCTCACACTGCAAATATGGACAGAAATGGTCTCAAAATGTGATCAACAGGAACAACAGTCATTCAAGGTAGAGCTTGAAAATGTCTCTTCTTGTGTTTCTGGCATAAAGTAATATTTTGCTTATAATGCAGCTGTCATCCAAATTAATGACATTATTCAAGTTTAAAAAAATAAAACTTTTTGCAGGAACAAGTGGGAGTAGATGTTGTAATTGGGCCAGGGATCTTCAGTCCCAGTAGGGTGGTCTGAAGACCAAAGTGTTAATGCAACTGACAGGAAGAAAAATAACCAGGTGTCCATCCTCACTTAGGATAGACCAAAATAAAGCAGATTTGAACTGCTTCTAGGCATAAGAATGTCCCTTCAATTAAGACTGCATGATAAATGGTGGAATAAATTGCTAATGAAGGTTATAGTTAAGTGTCTTCTTCTCCAGAGGCCTTTAAATTCAGATTCACTTCCATCTTTCTCATATGGTTTGGGTATTGTCCAATATGTAGGCAGGGTGATGATCCAGTTGACTTCTGGAAGTCCCTTCAGGACTGCTTGATTCTGAGGATGTCTTCTCTCATGTTATTTCTTTGGAATTTTTCCTATTTCCTGGCTCATGCTATTTTGCAACCAAGAATGTGTTGTGTTTCCATGACACCAAGGAGGTTAATTTATTGTGGTCTGGCAATAATCTTTATCTTGGATTGGCTTTATTATGGATTTTACAGAATCCGAGAATTGGAAAGGTCTAGTTGGAAGAAATTTAGTTCAATGGGCATCTGACCAAAATTCCCTTCTATGACAGAGCCAGCAACTGTTCATCCAGCTTCTGCTTGAAAATCACCAATCAGCAAGACCTCACTACCTTCCTGGGAAGCCAGTCACTTTGATAGGGTTCTAATTATTCAAACATTTTTTCCTTACATCAAGCTTAAATCTGCCTTCTGCAACCTCTATGCTATTTGTACCCTCTGAAAGTTCTGCCTTTGTAGGACAAATTCCATGTGGTTGCCCTTCAAATATTTATAGACCATTATTATGTCTTTTTAAGTCTTCTCTTTTCCAGGCTAAATATTCCCAATTCCTTCAAGTGATCTTCATATTTTACATTCTGCTGTCCTCTCACTTCTAGATGTGCTCCAGTTTGTCTATGTGTTTTTAGAACATGGTACCTATAAATGAACACAATAGTGTAGATGTGGTCTGACTGGAGTAGTGTATAATAGGACTATTACTTAGTTATTCTGGATACTACTGCTCTCCCAATGCATCCCACAGTGGCCTTAGTTTGATTGGCCACCAAGTTACAATACTGACTTACATTGAGTTTGCTGTACATTAATTTCCATCATGCCTTTCTCCTAAAGATTGTAAAATTCTACCCACTCTTACTTATCCTCCAAAAATACCATAATATAGCTAACCATAATGATAATTATCTCCACTTTACAGATTGAGAAATTGAAATACTAGCAATTAAATGACATCAAATTAAATTCTAAAATCTTATAAAATGATTTATCTAATGGCATACATGATCAGTCAGGAGCAGAACCAGGACTGGAACTCAGATCTCAAGAATCCAGGGATATGTACTCTTACTTTCCTAAGTTGTATGCCTTTTCTACTCTGGGGGTCTATGCCTCATTTTACAAATATGTCAGTGGCTCTACACTCCCCCAAGTGGTTCATCCACTCTCATAGCTCTAGCTACCATGATTTCACTAGTGAAGCATTCCCAAACATACATCTCCAACCCTGATCTCATACCTTGTCTCTAAGCCCACAACTGTAATTATCTAAAGGACGTCTCACTTAGTTGTTCCATTGACATCCGAACCTTAATGTGTCAACAACCAAGTTTATTATGTCACTCTTCATCACTGCTCATTGAAATATAGCTCACTAATTATATATATATATATATATATATATATGACTTTTCATCTGAATTTTTAAAACCCAACCATTTTGAATGCTAGATTTCAAGACAGACAACTGAACTGAGGCATTGAGAGTCTGGGGGCTATTTGTCTCTTATGTCTGAAACAAAGCCAAGATTTGATTCTGAAGTTAATAGCTACAGAAATCTAAAGAAAAATAGTTCATTGGGTTATAGAAATTCATTTTTAAAAGTCATTATTATAGGCATATAGAAGGGGGATAGGGGAAGCAGGAATAAGAACTTAACTCTGGGGGTTTATACCTCATTTTACAAATATGTCAGTGATTATCTACTCTCTCAAGCTGTTTATCCACTCATATCGATCCAGCTACCATGATTTCAGCAGTGGAACACTTCCAAATATATATCTCCAACCCTGACCTCATACCCTGTCTAAAGTCCCATAGCTCCAGTTATCTAAAGGACATCTTCACCAGTTGCTACACCAACATCTGAAATAATGTTTCAAAAAGCAAGTTCTTCTCACCCTTCTTTACTGCTAATGGTTCCACCATTTTCTCAATTCATCCTCATATTCTTGTAGCTATGTAATACTATTCCTACAACTACAACAACAACTACTACTAATGCATTTATTAATTGACTACTACCATTAGTAGTACCACCAATAACAACAACAACAACAACAACAACAGCCAGCTAGGTGGTGCAGTGGATAGAACACTGGGCTTGGAATCAGGAAGATTCATCTTCATGAACTAAAAAATGTCCTCAAATACTTACTAGCTGTGTGACCCTGGGCAAGTCACTTAACCCTGTTTGCCTCAGTTTCCTTATCTCTGAAATGAGTTGGAGAAGGAATGGCAAACCACTCCAGTATCTTTGCCAAGAAAACACCAAATGGGATCATGAAGAGTTAGAAATGACTGAAAAATGATCAAACAACAACTACTAATGTATTTATTAATTGCCTACTTCTACTACTGCTGCATTTATTAATTGCCCACTGTGTGTACAGATCTGTGTTCATATCTGGGGGACATTATAAGACACATTTACCTGCCTCAAGGAATATTCAGTTTAATAGAGAAATAATAGGGAGATGTATCAATGCAGACAGCTATAATACATAATTCCAAGTGATAAGTGAATTAGAGAACTATAAGACAAAGTACTAAATGATATCTGAGAAGAAAGGGCTTCACCAATGGAGGAGTGGTCAAGAATAGGGGAAGACTTCTTGAAGAAGGTGGCATTTGAGTTAGACTTCAAATGAAGGGCATTATAGACACAGGGAATGGCTCTTAGCAAAAAAAAAAAACATGGAAAATGAGAATGCTGTATGTTTTCATACACAAAGAGGAGCCTAGTTTGTCTGGCACATAGAGTACATGGAAAAGAATAATTAAAGATAAAGTTGGAAAAATAAGGTGGCACCAGATTGTGAAGGACCTTGAATGTTGTGATAGAGTGATTGAGTTGTATTTAGTATGCAATAGGAAGCCACCACAGATTTTTAAGGTGATGCATATCATGACCAGATCTATTCATAATAAAAATTACATTAGCAATCAATCAACATTTATTAAATGCCTAGAATATCACAAGTACAGTGTTGGTGCTGGCATTAAAAAGACAAAACTGAGTTGATCTTTAAAGGAAACTAGGATTCCAACAAGCAGAGGTGATGGAGTGCCTTCCAAGATGAGGATCAATTTGTGCAAAGGCATGGAGGTGAGAGATAGTATATCACATGCGAGGCATAGCAAGAGGTCTGGTTTTTTTGGACTTTAGAGTGCATTGAGGAGAGTATAATCAGAGTGGAAAAGAAAGTTCAAACCAGGTTGTGAAGGTATTTAAACACCAAACTGAGTATTCCATCTTATATATTCATCTTACCTTCATTTGCACCTTAGTTTCACTAAATCCTTAACGACAGAGGCATAAAAAATAGAATAAATGGGAGAAAGAGCAGAAACAAGGAGGCTATTGCAATAGTTCAAGGGGGAGGTAATGAAGTCTTGTACTAGTGTGCTGATAATGGGAATAATAAAGAGGAGAAAGATTCAAGAGATAGACCTGGACCTGCTTGGGAATGGCTACATAAATATAATGGAATATTGTTGCACCACAATAAAAAATGAATATGAAAAAGAAAGTATAGAAAAATATAAATTGATACAAAGTAAAGCAGGTAGAACTGGGAAAAGAATATACATGATGACTATCACATTGGAAAGTGAGAAAACCAACAGCAAAAATGAGTCTAAGTATAGCAATTAAGTTTGATCCTGAAAAAGAAAAGAGAAAATATACTTTGCCTCCTTCTTTGTAGAGTTGGGGGACTATGGGTATGAGACACTGCCTCCTTGTTATGTGGACATTTTGGTTGCTGAAAGGGGCAAAAAAGACCATTTGAGTAAACATTAATAGAAAGAGCTTGAGACAAAACACAGCCCAGCAAATAAAAGTACTTGAAGAGAGACAGAAGTTTTGTAGCACAATGCTGCACTATAGATTCTCCTCCAGATATTACTCATACATAAGTCAATACCAAACAAGAAAGATTTAACACAAAGCTAACTTCGAGAGATAGCATGATATAGTAGTTGAAGCATGCATGTTTTTTTTTTTCTTTTTCTTTTTCTTTTCTTTTTTTCTTTTGGTGGTACAATGAGGGTTAAGTGACTTGCCCAGGGTCACACAGCTAGTAAGTGTCGAGTATCCGAGACTGGAATTGAACTCAAGTTCTCCTGAATCCAGGGCCGGTGCTTTATCCACTGCACCTCCTAGCTGCCCTAGATGTTTATTTTCTATGGTAAAGTACCTCCTTCAGACTTAATTTCCTCATCTATAAAATGGGAATATTAATACCATATACCTTATAGGGTTGTTATGAGGATCAAATGAAATAGTGCATGAAATCCTGTGCAAACTATAGCTCTATCTGTGAGTTTTTCTTATTATTCAATGATCTTTTGGTTATTAATATCAAATGAATTATAAAATAAAAAGATATTTGTTGATCCTCCAGATGTGCCCCATTTGCAGATGACATTGGGCTGATCACATAAAGTTCCTGAACAATATAGAGACTCTTATATGAGATCCACAGTCAAGATACTTAGCCTAGAGAATGGCAAATAGTATCTGCTGCATAAATAAATAAATGCTTGTTAACTGACTAAATTAACATTATTAATCAAAAGATACTACCTAACTATTAGTGTAGGAAAAAAACAAGAATGGATGTTCTCCATGGTATAAAACATATCCAGAAAGGTTACCCATAAAGCTGGTTCATCATTACCTGCATCATAGACAGATACTGTAGGTGGACACGGGCCCAGAATGTAACAAGAGGAGGAGTAGACTGAGTGACCTTTGGGAAACTGTGCAGAGCTTAAAAGCTTTTTAGGCTTTCCCCTGAAACAAAGATTCATTTTTTAAAATTCAATAATCCTCCAGTCTTACTGTTTACCTATGAATCATGGAATTCCAGTGTTTCCAAGCTAATGTAGAGGCACATAGTGGGTATGAGTGAACTATAAGGTATTACTGATGCTGAATTGCATGGAGTAGATGCATTAAAAAAAAATATGTCTGGGGGCAGCTAGGTGGTACAGTGGATAAAGCACCGGCCCTGGATTCAGGAGGACCTGAGTTCAAATATGACCTCAGACACTTGACACTTACTAGCTGTGTGACCCTGGGCAAGTCACTTAACCCCAATTGCCTTGCTAAAAAAAAAAAATAATAATAATAATGCAGATGAAACTTAAAAGTGTGTTCTGGGGGGGGCAGCTAGGTGGCACAGTGGATAGAGAACCAGCCCTGGAGTCAGGAGTACCTGAGTTCAAATCCAGCCTCAGACACTTAACACTTATTAGCTGTGTGACCCTGGGCAAGTCACTTAACCCCAATTGCCTCAATAAAAATAAAATAAAATAAAGTCTATCAAAGACATTGTTTAAAAAAAAAAAGTGTGTTCTGGGTACACTTTTTTTTTTCAGAGAGCCTGTTATGAAACATTTACCAGCACACCATTGCTACTGGGGGGTCCCCTTTTTTCCAACATGGGTTAGGAAAAAGTGACAAAACCATGAGTCTATTGGTCTGCCTGAAGGTTGGGCAAGGCTCAAGCTTTCCCTGTTCTGATAAAGCTTCTCGGTGGCTTCCTGGTCACATAGAGGCACAAAAGATCCCATCCATGTGTGGTCAGGGGCCTTTACAAGTTGGGGAATTCTGAAGATTATGTGACTCATCACACCTTTCCCTACTGACCAGATGTATTTCCATATGGAGAGGAGATGGGCTATTTATAGAAACAAATTGCCTCTGTAATTCCTTGCTATGTTAGAACTAACTAAACCTCCTTTTTTAATTGCTCTATGACTCATAGCACCAAATTTCATCCCAACATCAACCATAAACTAATAGGGTACAGGTGTCAGTCTTGCCCCTAATGCCTATGGAAATTTTACAAAAAGACATGGGTGAGAGGGACAGCTAGGTGGTGAAGTGGATAAAGCACTAACCCTGGATTCAGGAGGACCTGAGTTCAAATCTGACCTTGCACACTTTATACTTACTAGCTGTGTGACCGTGGGCAAGTCACTTAACCCCCATTGCCCTGAAAAAAAAAAGACATGGATGAGAATATGCCAAGCTGAGAATGCATGGGTGAGTTGCTATTTTCATCTAAAGATCACAGACCACTCAAATTATCTTAACCTGTATAGAGCTTTGCAAATGTACTCAAGTCTTTGGCCTGTCATATATAGGGCAAATATTCCTCAAATTTAGGGCAAGTACTTTGAAAGCAAATACATTGTCATTTCTTTTGACAACACACACTTTACTCTGCACAGTGGATCTGTGTTTTAGTATTATCTTGGCTCCTTAACAGAAGTTTGACCTTAGTTGATTCATGTGATATCCCTGAGCCTTAGTTTCCTCATCTCTAAAATAAGGAGATTAGACTAGATCACCTCTAGGTCCCTTCTAACTTAAATCTATTGTCTAGTCCAACTATTATTTTGCACATGAAGACATTGGTGATGGAATGACTGCCCAAGGTCACATATCTGTAGAGACAAGAAAGGAACTCAGGTCTCCTGACTCACAGTCCACTGCTGAATTCATCGCTTCAAGAGGAGAAAAAAGAAGTATAAGTTGGGGAAGGGGTCTTGTGTACACGACCGGGAAGTGGAGGATGGGTAAAAGGGAATCTGAGACCCAGAGAGGAGTAAGTTGGGTCAGGAAGGAGAATTGGGACTAAAAGAGATGAACAGAGGACTGGGAAGGATGGGGTTCTAAAAAGAAGCTCCTTGGGTCAGAAACATTAACCTTTCTCCACTCCCACAACCTTCCTTGGCCTTTTTGTTGTCTTTTTCATGCCCTTCCCTACCTACACTCTTGCTCTCTCCCATCTCCTTTTTTTTTTTTTAAACTTTCTCCATGTCATTGCCACTTCTGTTATTGAGTACAAAGCAAGGGCATGTTGGTAAGTGACCCTTTCAAGTTTAATGCACATTACTGACATTTTCTCATCACTTTCTTAAATCTAAACAATTAGCAAGACAATAAAATCAGTCTCACGTTGAGTTCCTTTTTCCTAATATGGGCCTGCAGTATTTTTTCCTATGAATCAGCACAGAATAATGGAAGGAGAGTTAGGTGTGGAGTTACAGAACCTGGCTTCAAATTGTGTCTCTCCCACTTCCTGTGTGACCTTGGGCATGTTATTTGACCTCTTTGGGCCTCAGCTCTTTTGGCTGTAAAATGGAGGAGTTGGACTAGATGACCTTTCAAATCCTTTTAGCTCTAAATCAATGACTCTATGCTCTCTTTATGGGGAAAAAAAAGAGTTGTTCATATTCCTGATCTATTATGTTTATAGTCTCTGATATTTCTGACCCAATCCTCCCATACTTGAATAGAAAAGGACTCTATCCTCTGGAGGTTTTAGCCAAATGACAGATTTTGTTTGGTCTGGAGAGAAGCAGTCCTTATTTTTTAAGCTCACTCTGGGATCTTCTGCTCCTATAAAGAAGGAAGCATACCCCATTTGGCCCCTCATTTCCCCCCTTGTCGTGTGTGTGTGTGTGTGTGTGTGTGTGTGTGTCTGTGTGTGTGTTTCTAGGAAAGATTTAGGATTAGGTGAAATTTGGCTGCCCAGGAGAGGCCCTGAGGTTACATAAAGAAAGAGAGAAGCCAGAGTTGCTGACATCTGTTGCAGAGACGCTGGTAACTTGATACCCACCATGGGGCAGATGCAAGGCTTAGAGAATAGTGCCTTGAAATCCATCATCTGTCTTGCTACATAATGCATGCTCCATTAGAGCAAATACTCAGCCAAACAGATGGACATCTATTTCAGAGGAAAAAAAATTAAAATCGAGAATAGGAGTCACATAGATTGTTAATTTCAAAGCAATAAATATGCATTAAGAGCCTACTCTGTGTAAAAGTTGCTGTGGAAGATATGAAGATGTAAGAGGTCTATTCCCTGCCCCCAAAGTGCTTATAATTGGATTGGAAAGACAGCAAAAACCCCTATTAAGTTAAATAATAACATGAGATTAAATAATAATTCAAAACAATAGCCTCCTAACTGATCTCCCTGCCTCCAGTCCTTCTCATCTCCAATCCATTCTCCATATATCGAACAAAGAGATATTCCTGAAGCAGAGGTCTATCACTCTCCCCCTCAAGAAACTTAAGTGGCTCCTTATTGCCTCTAGAATAACATACAAATCATCTCTTTGGTATTTAAAACAATTTACAAATTGACTCCAACTGGTCTATCCAGGATGATTATACTTCACACACCTCAATTAACTCTTGCCAAAATGAATGACTGACTGCTCCGTCTTCTCAAGATTCCATCTTCTTCCTGTTGTGCCTGTTCATAGAAGGTCTTCCAGAGCCTAGAATGATCTTCCTCCTTACTGCCACTTCTTAGAATTCCTAGCTCTCCTCAAGGCTCACCTGCAGTGTCACCTCCTCCAAGAGACCATTTCTTATTGATCAGGTGATTACTGCTCCCCTTGCCACTAAAATCACTTTGTATTTGTGTGTGGTTCATATATACATATTTGTACATCTATAAATATACACATATATGTACATATATGTGGGTACATGTATATATTTAATATATTCACACATCTCATATATATGATACATTCATATAAATTGTACATATCTCCTCTATTTACTTAGATGTGAACCTGTTGTGCCTTCCCAGTAAAATGGAAGATCTTTGAGAGCAAAAATTGTCTTGTTTTTGAACCTGTATCTCTCATGCCTAGTAGGTACCTTAAAAAATGCTTGTTGATGGATTGATAGCCAACAATGGAAGAAATATCCCTAGGAAGTACCTGATTTATTACTAAATGAATTGTGTAGACACTAAGTGTTATAAAATTTCAGAACAAGAAGAGATTGGTGTAGACCACACTAGGCAGGGAAGGAGAGAGAGGAGGTAGGATTGGAACTGGCTTAAAAGTATGGGTATACTGTGAGTAAGTGAAGAAGCAGATGAGGCATTTCCAAAGGGAAGGACAGGAGTAACCACAGAGGAAGGAAAACAAAAGTATTCCATCAGAGCCTCTCCAGGATTGGGGAGAATCTCTGAGGATTAATTCAGCTGTGCTTCTGAGAGCTGAATCTGAATTATCAACTTGCCCTTCCAATGTGCTTAACCCAGGCCAGATGCTACATACCAAGTCCTGATAGATCAGGGCTTCTTAAACTATTTCCACTTCCCTGCTCTAGGATCTCTAATATTGTGTGGCTCTATGTCCCAACTTTTCCATAGATTATTAGCCAATTAATTTAGCCTAGAGCTTCTTAAACTTTTTTTCACTCACATCCCCTTTTTGCCCAAGAAATTTTTATGTGACCTTGGGTATAGAAGTGTATAAAATAGGTATACATAACCTTTTACTGTTGCCAAATTCTTCATGACCCCCACATTCAGTTACATGACACCACGTGGAGTCGCAACCCACAGTGTAAGAAGCTAGGCAATATACAACATCCCAGAGGACAAAGAAACCAAACAAACCACAATCACACCCACCTCCCTTGCCACAATATCTCTTGCAGGTCAGTACATTGGTGGAACACAGAACAAATTTGAAAAGGAAAAAACCCATATCACTGAAATGATCATGTCCATACATCCTATCCCATGATCTTGACTGAGTTTCACCTGCCTTTTGCTCTTTCAAATGCCTCAACACAATAAGATTTGGTGACTGGTCAACTATCTGCCAGTAATGGTGATCACCCCTTCTCTTTAGACACCTTGGTTAAATGTTGCCTCCATATAATGGCAGATACATATACAGATATAAACAATATACATAAATTATATATATATAAACAGTATATATGCACACACATATATTTACTACTCATACATGCTATCTCTATATAGTTATATCTATCTATCTGTCTATCTATCTACCTACTTATCTAAATAGTGAGACAAATGAAAAGCCTAAAAGACAGAGTTTTTCCTTCATGAGCTAGGTTAACCTAATTATATGTGTGTATGCACACATAATAATAATGATTGCTCACATTTATATGGCTCTTCTCGGTTTGCAAAATGCTTTTATTTACATTACCCCAATTTGATTCTTACAACAACTCTGTGAGATAGGTACCATTATTATTATTATTCCCATTTTACATATGAGGAAACTGAGATTCAGAAAGGTTAAGTTACTTGCCTGGGTCATCCTGGTAACAAGTGTCAGAGGTACAATTTGAGCTCAGGTGTTCTTGGCTAAAGGTACAGCTCATTAATCAGAATGCCATACTGCCTCACATAGTCAATAAAGTGATACAGCAAACATTCCTTCAGCACCTGCTATATGCAAAGAGAACATTGTTAAACAGCAATGGAGATACAAAGTTTGATTAAACTTCCAAAAAAAAGGCCTTCAACAATCTTACAATATAATAGGGAAGTGAAACTATTTCCTGAGAAACCAGTAGGTTTCAGCAGGATGGCACACTCTGGATGGGATGGGAACAGTATGAAAATGGAAAAAGAATAAAGATATTTTCAGCATCCAAGAAAAGAAGCCAGGAAGAGGGATGACCCAGGTGTCTTTACAAAAGTATCTAGAACTGGGGAGCCTCTAAAACATTATCGCTCTCTGGTAGAATGTTATCGTTTGGTCATTTCAGTCAAGTCTGACTCTTTGTGATCCCATTTGGGTTTTCTTGGTAAAAATACTGGAGTGATTTGTCATTTCCTTCTCCAGCTTAATTGACAGATGAGGAAACCAAGGTGAACAGACAGGGTTAAGTGACTTGCCCAAAGTCATTCAGCTAATAAGTGTCTGAGGCCAGATTCGAGCTCAGGTTTTCCTGACTCTAGGCCCTGCACTCTATCTACAGCATCATCAGATGGATTTAAAAGGTGAAACAGTACTGTTTAATTATAATGACCAAGCTTGGCCCCATAAAAGAGAGACAAAACCTATATCTCCACACGCACTACTGGTTTTTATAGAAATGAGGTGCTATAGTATATATTATCAGATGCAATTGAAGTATTGGTTGGTTTTGTTGAATTGATTTTCTCTCTTTATTTTTTAGTCTTTCTTACAAGGCATGGCTCACTGGGTGGGCAGGACTGGGATATATTCAGTATTTAAGATGACTTAACAACCAAAGGTATCAACATTCTTTAAAATAAATTAATTTGGTCATCTCCTGTGTAGTTTTAGTGCTTCAGCACAAAGGGGGTCATGACTTTGGGTTTACATCTTCTAAAAAAACCCCACCCACATAAGGATAGAGCAATCAGGAAACCAACCTAAAGAAGGGTCACCTGGCCTCTGAGTTTCTAGCTGGAGAGGGTATATTTGTAAAATAGTTATGATCCACTGTTAAGAAACAAATCTATTCTTTGAAGGCAGAGTGGCATAAACATTTAACTGTATAGACAAACTCACAGAAGATACATGAATTCACATTTGCTTCTGTTCAGCAAAGAAGTGGGGGACTCTGGGTGTGGAATATTTCATACCTGGTCACACCTGACATTGTACCTGCTGGTTTTGCCTAACTGCTTAAATGTAATCACTGGAACAAGACAGTGTGTAAGTTTAATGTTTTAAATTCATGGTAAATTTCTTTAAAGGAAGAAATATGGACATTCAGAGAATTTCCCCAGTGAAATCATACGATCCTCTGTGTTGTCACAGACTTTAGTCTTCTAGGAAAATTCAATGTCTGTCTTCATTTGGATTCAATTCAACATTTATTAAGCACCTACTACATCCAAGAATATGAAGATAAGGGTGACCCCATACACACACACACACACACACACACACACACACACTCTCTCTCTCTCTCTCTCTCTCTCTCTCTCTCTCTCTCAAGAAGCTTATTTTCTAATGAGGGTGAATGTGTGTGAACTTGGACAAGAGACTCTACCATTCTGGGTCTCAGTTTCCTCATATGTAAAATGAAGGGTTTAGATGAGATGACCTCATTTTTTTAGCTCTAAATTTTTGCTCCTATGTACACCAAGGGCAGCTAGATGGTGCAGTGAATAGAGTGCCAGGCCTGGAGTTGAGAAGACTGAGTTCAAATCTGGCCTCAGATACTTACTAGCTGTGTGATTCTGGACAAGTCATTTAACCCTGTTTGCCTCAGTTTTATCATCTGTCAAATGAGCCAGAGAAGGAAATGGCGAACCACTCCAGTATCTTTGCCAAGAAAATCCCAAATGGGGTCATGAAGAGCTGGACACAACTGAACGATAACCACTTGTACAACAATAGCTTTGAAACAAAGGGTGATAGTAGAATGGGATGTTAGTGGTAAGGAAATTTTCCCAAAAGTCCCCATTTCGTAGAGGATCAAGCATTGAGCCTTAAAGGGAGAGACTTTAGCAGAAAAAGATGGGGAAGAAGTGAAAAGAAAGAAGAGATAGATCAAGCGTTTGCAAAACTTGCCTTTAAGGCAGGGCTAGTCCCTTCATGGAGGTGGGATAGGCAGCAAAACTATTCCCAGGGGAGTGGGACGTAAGGGATGCCAAATACCTGCCTACACCACTTATCTCCCCCACTAATCTGCCAAGGCACCTGAAGCTTCCACCATTAGTCACTAAGGAATTTTGAGCCATTGTCTCTAGAAGGAATCTGTTAAAATGCAAATATGTTACCTGAGAAGAGTAACACATTAACTCCTCACCAACCACTAACATAGGCATAATAAACCTAACTTCTCTAATTGGTATTGCAAGAATCAGGAATTTAAAGAAATAACGTGGGAGACTATTAGCTCTGTAGAATCAATGCTACAAGTGGGTTTTATGGCTTTACATTGGGATTTGATTATAATGCATCAATAAGTACATAATTAAAGGCATCTGCATGGCATAGTGGAGGGAGGTCTGGATCTGAAGTTAGGAAGAACTGAGTTTGAATCCTGCCCCAGAAATTTACTACTGTGTGATCCTGGCAAAGACATTTTATCTCTCACAATCCCAGTTTCCTCATCTGCGAAATGGGAATTACAATAGCACCTATCTGAAAGGGATGTAGTAAGAACCTAATGAAATATATGAAGCACTTATAAGAACTTAAAACACTATATGAATGTTAGCAGTGATGATGATAATGAGAATGATAATGATAGCATGAAACTACAATATGTTGGCAAACCCATGTGGGCAGGTCATGCCTGAATTAGGTTACTCCTCTAGTATTCCCAGAAGGAATGAGATGAAGAGCAGATAAATTTTGATTGGGGGTAGGGAGTCAGGCAGAAAATTGAAGAAATCTGAAAGCAAGGGGACCAGGGAGGGTAGTCTTGGGTCTGGCCCCCCAAGGAGCAGCTGTTGTAGGGCAAAAGTAAGGAAGATGCCAAAAATCAGGCAGAAAACCCTTGAAAAGAGGATGAAAAAGCAGCTAAAATAACGTTCTCTTACATAGGGATTTTTGATTCAACACTGGAAAGTAAAGCAGGGGAAGCCCATGTCTGAAGTCAGCCAGGTGTTGGGTTCACCTTGCCACTGATTGGCCCTCACTCCAAATGAAAGGAAATCTTTATGAAGAGGAAAGAGAGAAGATAATCCGCTATCTCAAAACCTTGAGAGTCTCCCACGTCCTCCCAGAGGAGGACTTTCTCACCATTTTCTTAGTTTGGGAGAGGTAGGGAGAAAGGTGAATTATCTTGCCAGATCCTGGAAGAATTTCATCAATGAGAGGTTGTGAAATCCACTAAGACACAGATGATAATCACAAGAACATGTGAACCTTTTGTAAAGGGATGGAGGAAGGAGATAGAACATCCAAGAGATGCAGAAACAATATTGACTTTGTTATGGCTTAGCCTGGTGTGTGAATAAGTGCATGAATGTTGTGTTCATGTGTCTAAACTACAAATACAAAATGGCAAGCTAGTCAAGAAAGGAAGAAACCTTGGAGTTAGATCCATTCTCTAGGATAAAAAAGGCCAAGAATTTTTTTTTCCAAGGGAGGAAGCAATATAAAAAGAGGCATTTGCCATGTATTTTAGATACTTCCTAGAAAACCACATAACTCACAATTATCCAGCCACTGAAATGCTTTTCTGTTTAGAATACTTTGTTCAGTAAGTTCTATTCTTAAATTGACTAACTCCTTTTGGAACAAAATCATAAACCTTTAAGTAATTTCATGATTCACTTTTCTAAAATACATTGTACCTGGAATAATTTATTTTTACTTAAAATACACATAGCAAGACTCTGAACTTACTTTCCCAAGCCACAAACACAACAGCATCTCATGCCTGTCTATACTTCCACTTTAGAATTCTGGGAATATCCCAAGGGGTTATGGACTTTACTGTTATTGTCTTAAGCCTCCATCCCAAATAATTCTTCCCAATATTACTTGCCAGCAATTGCTATCCTAACATCATTTAACCCATTGATGCAGCATAACCATTGGCCAGAGTCACTCTCTTGCTTGTCAGACACATCTCAGCTGCCTGGTTCATCCCTTGCGGGGCTGGGTTAAGTAGGTTATTTCCTCAGGCCTGAGCGGGCTAAGAACACGCGGCTGCTAGAAAACTTTAGTGTAAATTCCATTTTCCTAGACCTTTGGTGGCTCTTTCAATCTTTCTAAGCTCACAGGGTCATAGCTTCAGGGGCGGCTAGGTGGCCTGGTGGATAGAGCAATGGCCCTGGAGTCAGGAGGACCTGAGTTCAAATCCAGCCTCAGACACTTAACACTTACTAGCTGTGTGACCCTGGGCAAGTCACTTAACCCCCATTGCCTCACAAAAACAAAACAAAACAAAAACAAAAACAGGGTCATAGCTTCGTTCATTCCATCTTCCATACTCATTCACCCAAGAGTAGATGAAACAAACACAAGGAAAAGAAACAGAGGCACCATGTGCTCAAGACCACATGTAGGTCCAGGTGGGGAGTAGGGGCTTGAAGTCAGTCTCTATACATACAGAAGCTTCTCTCTATAGCCTTTAGAAGAGAGAAACAGAGACAGAGACAGAGAGACAGAGAGAGACAGAGAGACAGAGAGGCAGAGACACAGAGACAGAGACAAACAGAGACAGAGAGAGAGACAGAGACACAGAGACACAGAAGCAGACAGACAGACAGTCAGAGACAGAGACAGAGAGAAACAGAGACACAAAGAGACAGAGAGACACATAGAGAGACAGAGACACAAAGAGACAGAGAGAGAAAGAGAGTGACACAGAGAGAGATTGATGTGGCTGATTAGTAATATTTTATGTGTACAATTTTGCTTTAGCAGTCTTTCAAAAGGCTTCATTTTACCACTCAGTAAACAGACAGGAAACAAATGTAGAATACCTATACATTCTCTGAACCAAGGAGCAGGACCACTCCAATGGGCATCATCACTTAATTCCAGAAGCAAGTTGACCACACCCTCATATGGATTGGGAGCAAAGAGAACTTATTGTACATTCCCTCAGACTAGGGTCTCCATTGGCTAGTTCCTCATTATATGCAAATCAGATTATTTTTCTAAAATAGATCAAAGGTGAGGGAAATAGAAAGTTGTTGTTCATGAAATCTGCATGAAAAACCATAAAGAGGAACAAAAATGTGAGTCATCATAATATATTACAATAATCAGGAAAAGATAGACACTGATGAAAGTCAATCTAGAAATTAGTCTTCTTTGAAGGTTTGGAGACAGTTCAATTTCTTTATGGCTAATATCTTTACAAATGGATATCCTTAATTTTGAAAATTTATTGGTGCATTTTATTTTAAAAAAAACAGTAAGTTGACAAAACTCTTTCAAAAAATACCCACCTTCTCCTACAAATTACACCCCCCTCCCTGAAAGTTTGTCAATTATTAGTAGAAAGGAAGTAATGTCCTTAACTTTGAGATTATGGTATTCAAGGTGACCATTATAATTGACCAGAGGTAGGTAAGGGTATTTTTTACTTCTCAATGTTGATTTTGTTTACATTGTTGTAGTTGCTGTGTATACTATTTTGTCTCTGTGCTCTTTATTCTGAATCACTTCATGAGAGGTTTCCTGTGGTTCTCCAATTTCTTCATATTTGCCATTCCTTTTTTTTTTTTTTTGCAAGGCAATGAGGGTTAAGTGACTTGTCCAGGGTCACACAGCTAGTAAGTGTCAAGTGTCTGAAGCCAGATTTGAACTCAGGTCCTCCTGAATCCAGAGCCAGTGCTCTATACACTGTGCCACCTAGCTGTCCAATATTTGCCATTCCTTATGATGCTACTGTAAAATCACACACACACACACACACACCAACTTGGGGGCAGCTAGGTGGTGCAGTGGATGGAGTGGTGAGTCTGAAGTCAGGAAAAACTAATTTCAAATATGACCTCAGAAACATAGTAGCTCTGTGTCCCTGGGCAAGTCATTTAACATTTCCCTACTTCAGTTTCCTCATCTATAAAGTGGAGATAATTAGAACTTACCTCCCAGGGTTGTTGTGAGAATCAAATGAGATCATATTTGTAAAGCCTTAGCACAGTGCTTAGAACTTAGTAGGTACTTAATAAATGCTCATTTCCTTCCTTCTGTCTTTCCACATTCATATGTAGTATGGAGTTAGAGACTAGATCTGTGATTTCATTCATATCAGAAACTTCCAAGTTAAGAAAACTCCCTCTACCAATGCAGGTTGCTACTTTCACTATAGCTTATAGTCTTAGAGAGAGAGCTGAGAATTTAAATGATTTACCCAGAATTAGCCAGCATAAAACAGAAGTATGACTTGAACCCAAGTTTTCTTGGCTCAGCAGCCAGATTTCTACCCCACTACACTGCTTTTCACCTATCATATGTGTGATCGATAGAGAAATAGAAATAGCTAAATACAAATAATATATAATATATGCACACACATGTATGTATGTATACACAAGCCATACTTTGTTCAGTCATTCCCCAATCATTGATCACACCCATGGTTTTTTACTATCACAAATAATGCTGCTAGGAACATTTTGTACAGATGTTTTTCTTTTTTTTCTTGCTGTCAATAATATCCTTATGATATGTTTGCAGTAGTGGAATCTCTGGGTCAAAGGAAAAGAACATTTTAGAAACTCTTCTTGCCTAATTCCAATTGTTTTCCAAAATGATTAATCCTATTAACACTTCAAGCAGCAATGAATTAAAATGCCAGGCTTCCCACATCCTCTCCAAAAATTAGTTTTTCCATCTTTGCTAGTTTTATGAGTGTGCAATGATACATCAGAGTTGTTTTAATTTAAATTTCTTTGTTAATGATTTTGAATTTTTTGTTCTGAGTGGGTATTGATAGTTTGAGTTCCTTTTTAAAAAAAAAAAAGCTATGTTAATATTCTTTGGCCTCTCATCTCTATTATCCTAATGTTCCCACCAAAATCATTCTCTGATGTCTCATTGTTGCATTGAGGTGATCTGGGTTTATATAGATTATTGCAGTAATTCTCAGACAAAAGCACTTTCCATGAAACTGGAAAGGTTTTGAATACCTGGCTTGGGAAGTGATTGTGTATCTTCTGAAGAGAAGCCTAGCAAAATGCTAAGAGAGTTACCACAAAATTACTAGCCACCAAGTGATGCTTTGGTTTGTTTTCTATCAGAGCATGTCTCTCTCTCTCTCTCTCTCTCTCTCTCTCTCTCTCTCTCTCTCTCTCTCTCTGTCTCTGTCTCTGTCTCTCTCTGATTTTAAAAAGAGCTTATTAAAAAAACACCAAGGCCCAGGGCAGCTAGGTGGCGCAGTGGATAGAGCACCGGCCCTGGAGTCAGGAGTACCTGAGTTCAAATCCGGCCTCAGACACTTACTAGCTGTGTGACCCTGGGCAAGTCACTTAACCCCAATTGCCTCACTAAAAACAAAACAAAAAACAAAAAAAACACCAAGACCGAAATGTGTTGGTGGGATAGCCACAAGGGACCAGCCACAGAACAAATCTTGACGATCATCTTCTCACAGTTTCTGAAGTAGTGTACACAAGAAGATACATGGAGATGCTGGAAGAAAACATTCAAGACTTTATTTATGCTTATTTTCAGCTACAATAAGAAACGAAATAATCTTTTTAAAATATTTACTATAGGGGCAGCTAGGTGGCGCAGTGGATAGAGCACTGGCCCTGGATTCAGGAGGACCTGAGTTCAAATTTGGCCTCAGACACTTAATACTTACTAGCTGTGTGACCCTGGGCAAGTCACTTAACCCCAATTGCCTCAGCAAACAAAACAAACAACCCCCTCCCCCCAAAAAAATATTTACTATACAGATTGACCATAGCACCCTCAGTGCTAGGGGTCTGTATGTCAGATAGTCACACGTCACTTGTTACATGTCACATATAGTATACACAAGGTATCCTAAAGGAAAAATGGAAGTTTCATAATGTGGATTTAAGTTGGTTTACTGATTTTATAATTTAGTTTTAACTAAAATACCCTTCACAAAATGGAGTAATGTAAAGAGATTTCTACAAAGAAACCAAACATAATACTCAAAAAGCTGAGATCTCTTGTATAAGTCCATCATCAGCCATAATATGAGGTTAAAAACAAGGATGATTTAATCCAATCTGACAATCAGTCATATGTAAAGTACCATACAAAGCGTCAAACTCAAAGTTAAGTTTATACCCTTTTTCTAAAAAGTAAGTGTTCTCGATGTGTAGCCTTTTCTGTGATAACAAGTAGTTGTCCGAATTTTGCTACTTAATAGATATTTTCTACCTGCAGATGGACATGGGAAAACAATCACCTGAGGATGACAGCTGCTATGGGAATCATGACCCTCTTGATGGAGAGAAGTACTGTCTGTGGACTACAGAAAAGGACTGATTTTCAGAATGCAAAAGAGAGTTACACATAAGGGGAATCATATGAGCACTCCATCAAAGGAGAAAAACTCCTCAGGTCCAGGAGTCTTGAGGTATCTCTTTGCCATGTACCTAACTACCTTTTTCTTGAAGTTTGAGCCCACTCTCCCTAGGGAATTATTTGTGTACATTAGTGTGTACACCCCATTTTGGAGGGATTGTTTTGTACCAACTATTCTCGCTGTTCCTTCACAGTGAGTCATATTTGTAAAATGTAATGGGTTTAAATTGTTCTTTGATAATGGGGAGAACACTGATGGGGGGCTTGGGAACTATAGGCCTAGAAACCCTAGCCCTTTAGGGATACCCACAAAGCCCTGAGGGAAGAAGAAAGTTAGCCATTCTATAGGGACCCAACCTATGAGTGAGAGCATGAGTTGAGAGAGTAGCCACAGAGAGGGTGCTTCACTTCTTGTTAAAGAAAAGATTCTGGGGCAGCTAGGTAGTACAGTGGATAAAGCACCGGCCCTGGATTAAGCAGGACCTGAGTTCAAATCCGGATTCAGACACTTGACACTTACTAGCTGTGTGACCCTGGGCAAGTCACTTAACCCTCATTGCCCCGCAAAAATAAAAGAAAAGATTCTGACACTTGTGATTGAGCCAGTAATAGTGACTCCTCTCTAGTTAGAAAAAGGAAAACTGCATGCCACCTAGAAATAGAGATAATGATGCAAAACAAACAAAGCACTGAAATGCAAAGATCAATTTTGTAATAATTCAGCCACATGACAGCATAGTAGACATATAGAAGCCACAGAAACATAGAGCTGCACTCTATTTAAGTTAACTAAAAAGGAAGAAAGCTGATATAAATAGTTTATATTTATGCAACATCCTAATTACAAAGCATTTATACAAATTATCTCATTTGAGCCTCACAATACTCCTCTGAAGCAGGTAAGGAAGATATTATTATCTGAATTTTATTGATGAAGAAATACAAATGGTACTAAGGCAGGAGCTTAAACCCAAATATTCTTTTTTTTTTTTTAGTGAGGCAATGGGGGTTAAGTGACTTGCCTAGGGTCACACAGCTAGTAAGTGTCAAGGGTCTGAGGCCGGATTTGAACTCAAGTACTCCTGAATCCAGGGCCGGTGCTTTATCCACTGCGCCGTCCAAACCCAGATATTCTTACTCCAACTTTGGTGCTATGCTGTGCTGTCTGTCTATCTAATGATAAATTCAATTCAATTCATGTTTATTGAGTGCCTAGTTTGTGGCCAGCAAGGTACTAAGCACTAGGAATACAAAGATGAAACCAAGAAGCCTGTTCCTCAAAGAGCTCATATTCTTCCAAGTAAGAAAGGGAATGAATGTAAGTAGTAAGGGTCAGAAAGGGAAGCAGAACAAGGTCACCAATTGAAACAAGCATGGCATAGAAGAAAGCATGATGGATTGTGGGTCAGGAGGTTTGAGCCCTTATGCCAGCTCTGTCCTTATCTAGTAATGGAACTGCAAGAAAGTCAGTTACAGTTTTTCACTGAAAAATATGATCTCTAAGACCGCTTTCAGATCCAAAACCTTATGGTTCCTTAGAAAATGTATAGATAAAGCAAGCCATCAATAGATTAGCTTAGCCAGTGCCTAGCTTGTGGGAGGCACTTAATAAATGTTGAATTATTGATTGATTTCAAGGGTAGCCTTTCTTTTGTAAGAAGCCATCATCCCCCGAGATTCTTTCAGAGAAAAATGATTTTTTTTCCTTCAGAGAAAGAACCCAGGTCTCTAGCCAAGGTAGCTGCTTAAACAGAAGCACTGCCCAGCTCTGACTACTATAGAAAAACAACAATAACAACCACTCTGAAATTCAAACCAAACCAAATAATGATAAAGAAATCTAGATACAAAGTACAATGACTTCTTATTCCCCAGAATTATACCACAAGCCATGCAGAAATCCACAGGCAATGGAAAGTGAGCTGCCAGCAAAGCCTGAACCAGCATGACCAAACAGGCCAGTACCCTCCCAGTGTGATCAGAGATAAGCCATAGATGTGCATCCTGCAAGGCTCTATATCAAGAAGAAATAAGAATGGAGGGCTCTCCTACGAAAGCCCCAGGATGGTCAGGAATTCCCAGTGTTGTCAGAAACCCACAGTCAGGACCTTAGAAACCACTAGGAGTGGTAGCAAGTGGCAAGGCATGGTCATGTTCAGTATGGGACTGTACAGGTGTCCAGGGACTCCAAAGTCCCTGATACTCTGTCCTGAGATGCCAAAGAGAACCCTCAATATGCAGTACTCTGCACCTCAAAGATCGAGAGAGCCTGATCCCAGAGGTGAAAGTCAGAGCAAGAATCCCAGGAAGAGAGCAAGAGAACCAACCACCCTACCCAAAAGTATAGTAGGGGGCAGAGACTGGCTCTGGCACAAGTCCCAATTAAGCCAGTAAAACTGGAAAGATGAGGAAATCAAAGAAGACCCAGACCAGTAGGAAAAATGTTTGTAGATCAAGAAGCTGAAAACACAGATTTAATGGGAAAAATGGATTTCCCACAAGGACTAGATGACTACCTAGTAGGAACAAAGAAAGAGATTAAAAAATAAAACAGCTCTGGAGGAAACACAGAAAGAATAAATAGCTTAGAAGAGAAAGTGATAAACCTTCCATGAGAAATGGACTCCCTGAAAACTAGAATAGGCCAAACAGAAATCAATGATTCTATGATACAATAAGAAATAGTGGAATATATTTTAAAAATTGGAAGAACAAAAAAGGAAGAAATCTTATATAATAATAACAATAACAGCAGGGCATCTATGTGATGCAGTAGAGAGAGTGCTTGGCCTAAAGTCAGGAAGACTCATCTTCCTGAGTTCAAGTCTGGCCTCAAACACTAGCTGTGTGACCCTGGGCCAGTCACTCAACCCTGTTTAGCCTCAGTTTCCTCATCTGTAAAATGAACTTGAGAAAGAAATGGCAAAGCACTCCAGTATCTATGCCAAGAAAACCCTAAATGAGGTCACAACGAGTTGGACATGATTGAGGAGTGGCTGAAAAACAACAACAATAGCTAGGATTTATATAGAGCTTTAAAGTTTCCAAAGCATTTAAAGAATATGTTATGATCCTATCCTCAAAACTTCCCTAGGAGGCATATATCTATATCTATATCTATATCTATATGTAGATAGATAGATAGATAGATAGATAGATAGATAGATAGATAGATAGATAGATAGATAGATAGATAGATAGATAGATAGATTATAGATATTTGGCAGAGCAATGAGGGTTAAGTGACTTGCCCAGGGTCACACAGCTAGTAAGTGTTAAGTGTCTGAGGTCTGATTTGAACTCAGATCCTCCTGAATCCAAGACTGGTGCTTTATCCACTGAGACATTTAGCTGCCCCCGGCAGGTACTATTATTATCCCCATTTTATTATCCTCATCAGAAAAATGAGGCAACAGAAATTAAGCCAATTTTCCAAGGTCACAATTAACCTGGAAAACAGGTCAAGGAGAGACAATTTAAGAATCACTGGACTCACTGAAAAGTCATGCTTTAAAAAAAAAAAAGCCTGGACACTATATTTCAACAAATTATAAATAAAACTGTTGAGCTCTATTGGAACCAAAGGACAAAGTAAAGATAGAAAGAATCCATCAATCACCTCCTGAAGAAAACAAAAAAGGAAAAGCACCAAGAATGTATTAGCTAAAATCCAGAGTTTCCATATCAGAGAAAAAGTACTGCAGGTATAGGAAAAAAGCTCAAGTGCTAGGAATCACAATCAGGATCACACAATAGTGATGTCAAGAAAAGGCAGATATTAAAACTTTGTTTAATGCATAGAGGAGAACAAAAAAAAGTTCCAAAAGAAGTACAGAGAAGATATATCTGTTTTAAAAATAATCTGTGGTATTTAATAACCAAGTGTCACAAAATGGACGTTCACAGTTTCATATTCAATCCTTTTTTATGATCCTTGTATATGGAAATGATCATTTTGGGGGTATCTTAGTTGAGAATTTCTTTAAGAGAAGAAACTCATATATTTTGAAAATGTTGTGAGCAAATGGTGCTTTTTTAACCATTGTTTTATTTTTATTTTGTTTTTTACTGGATACTTTATTTTATTACCATTGCTTTGTTTTACTATTAGCTCAATATACACTGAATTTTTACTTTTTTGGGTTTGTTTTTTTTTTTTTTTTTGCTAAGCCTGGAGTGGTAGAAGTTGAATATCACATATGTCTAACACAAACCTACATATGTTACAGAAAGACATAAGCTAGAAAGATGTTTTGTTATTAGTTCACTTTTATTAAGTCCTAGGAATTCCCCATCTGAAGCCTGTCCTAACTTCTTCTGCCATATGAAAGTGGTTTTCCTTCAGACTTCTCAGAGAACTTTGCTGGGACCTCTCCTTTGTACTTACCTCTTTCTCCCTTGTATCCAAAGGATGCAAGGTTTCTTTGTTCAAAGGATCCTAGAGTCATATCACAGAGTAGGAATGGATCTCAGAGATCATTTAGCCAAACCCTCTCATTTTACAGAAGACAAGGCTGAGGCAAGGAGAATTGGTTTCCATATTTCCTATTCATTTATAAGTTCCTTGAGAGCAGAGTTTGTGGCATATTTGTTTTTGTTTCCCCAGCTCCCAATACAGTGCCTTGTATGCAGCAGGTGCTTAACATATGTTTATTGAATGAATGAATAATAGGAGCATATATGTATATATGCACATATGCATATGTACATAGATGTGTATGTCTACATATACACACATATATGTAGGTATATATATGTGAATATATCTTATACACATTCAACTATTGAGTAAACACTGACTACTGCAGAAGCAAGAGTTCTTAGCCTTTTTTGGGTTATGGATTCCATTTGCAGTCTGGTAAAGCGTATGGATCCTTCCATAGAATAATTATTTTAAATACATAGAATAAAATACATAGGATTGCACAGAAAACCGATTGAAGTCAGGATGTCATTTTTTCCCCATCCAAGTTCAAAGACTGTTTAATATTTGTTCAAGTGACCATCCATGCACTCCAGGTTAAAAACTCCTGAACTAGGCAGAAAATCCCTGCTCGCAGTGGGCAACAAGGAAAAAATAATGAATGAGACCCACTTGGCCTGCTTACTCTCCAGGCTCTTACAAGTCAGAGTCATAAAGGTGGGAGTCCTACAGCTAATTATTATTTTAGTTTCATTTGCCTATTCACTTCATTTGATTTTGTTGTCTTGGAAAAGGAGGGGAAATGCTCTGAGCAGCTATGCTACCAAGAGATGAGTCTCAACATCTCTCCATCTGTCACTGGGTTTGAGTCTAGATTCCTAGCTGTGAGGCTAGGGACAAGTCATTCTACTCCCCTATGCAAGAAGGGCATGGAACTAGATGAGCTTGCACATTGCTTCCGGCTCCAACATTCTTGTTCAACATTCCAGTTCTTGCTCTATGATTCTCTATGTGACCCTCAGGAATTTTCAGCATCCTTTAAGTCTTCTGGTGCCCAAAGGTTTATGAAACCGAGATCCGTGCTCCAGACAAAAATGGTGTTCACCTCCAGGAGTCTGTTTATTGACCCGTCAGAGGCCTGGGAAGCTGGAGCTCTGTTTGTCACACCTGTGAATATTTTCAAGACCAGAGTCTTAGTAAGACGTGCATGCACATATACAAAGAGACAAAGAGCACAGTGAGGGATGTCCATGTCTTTTCAAAGCTCTCACCCAGCTGGCACATGGCCTAGGCTGGAGAATTCCAATCTGGTGGGGGGAGAATTCAGTTATTGTTATGTCCCCCTTTGAGCTCCGAAGCCTGCCTCCAGCTTGATGGGATGCTGTCTATTCAGAGAGCAGCCTCGTGTGGCACATTGATTTAGCACTTCATGCACCTGCCCTCACCACACCCCACCACCACCCCCCTCCTCCCATTTCTCTGCTGCCTCTGACCATCTGTCGTCTGAGCCCCATTCTAAACAGCAGCGACTGCAGTTCTGGGTGGGGCCCAAGGGAACACGGGGGCCAGACTGGGCCAAAGGAAGACAAGAAGGAGCTTATTTAAAATCCATTTATACTTGATTGAAGAAATCATAGTCTTAGCGGGGTTGGAGGGGTGTCCTGTTCCCCTCCCCCCATCTCCACTGTGCAACACTCTCCTATTTTCCCCCTATTGAAACGCTGTGAGAAAACATGGCCACCCCCTTCTTAGACCAGACTTTTTACACTTTAAAAGCCATGACAAAAACTGGCTGCCTTCCTTATTTTCATATAAAATTTAGAATGTGTTTTTCCAAAACACTCTGGACCCTCCGATGAGGCCCATTTCAAAAGCATCTGATGGTTTGGTCTTGAGACCTTTGAACCCTCTGATCTATGCCAGTTGTTTGGATCATCTATTTTACAGAAAGGCTATAAAATGTTTCTCTCAGACCATCCTGGGGCCTGAACCCAGTTTTCCTTTGGGTCTCAGTCCACAACCCCATTTTCCCATTCTCCCACCTCCCATTTAGCTTGCTTGGTCCCAAGGGACTTGTTCAAAGTCTGGTGACAGAGCCAAGGCAACAATTTGGGTCACCTGATTCCTATCCCAGTGTCCTTTCTACATCATGCTCCATTCTTGATTCATTCATTCAACAATCACTTATTAAATACCTTCTATGTGCCAGGGTACTATGCTGGGCACCAGAAACACAAAGACAAAGACAAAACAGATTGCATCCTCAAAAAAATATTTTGTTGAGGGGGAGAACAACATTTACACAGAAAAGTCATTTTTGGGGGGGATGATCGGGGTGGGGTGGGTAGGAGGGTCATGTGGGGAGCACATAAGTAGGCCAATTTGGTTGGATTATACCGTGTTGAGAGGACAGCTATGTACTAAGCCTTGAGTCGTAAACTGGAGTCATATTGTTAAGGGATTCAGATACCAGGGAGGAGTTTTCTATCTTACCCTAGAGTCAGTATGAATCCAGGGGAATGGCATGGCCACACTTACACTTTGGGAATATCAGTTTGGCAACTGTAGAACATGGATTGGAAAGGGGTGAGCCTGAAGGCAGGGAGACTTATAGGAGACTATTGAAATAGTCCGGGTGACAGATGATGAAAAACTGAACTGATTCCTCTTTCTTCTGCGAATCATTGATCAAACCAGCTCTTCAGCGTGGGATCCTATTTGAGACAAAAGGTGTAATCAGAAAGGATAATGTTAAAAGAGACATCTGAAAGTATTATGGCTTCATGTGACTGGCCACAGGGAGCTGTGACCAGGGGCATGGTTTGCTTAGGGGACCAGCAAAGATAATCACTTTTGCAGGTACATTTTGGATATACAAAAGAGAAGAAAGAACAGAGGTGGAGAATCCAGTGAGGAAAAGGTTTGGGTCATTTGGGTTTAAGATGACCGGTCTGTGAACCAGAGCTTTGGCCACGGGGACAGAGAAAAAGCCAATTCAGGGAAATGTCAGTTTGGAGAGTACTTCTAAGTAGGATAAAAATCAAATTCAAGATAACTCTGGCTGACCAAGGTGATATTAGGGCTGAGCTGGAGAGAGAAGGAAACTGAGAGAAATAGGAGAAGTTTGGTCCTCACTATAACAATTTTGAGATGGCAACAAGATTATTGAGCTAAAGCTGCAGCATCTGAAATTTATTGTGGCCATATCTGGAATTCTTAATAAAAATTCCAGGCAGTCCAAGGACTTCTGGGCAGCATATG
The DNA here is from genome assembly GCF_019393635.1 of Dromiciops gliroides. Classification (NCBI taxonomy): domain Eukaryota; kingdom Metazoa; phylum Chordata; class Mammalia; order Microbiotheria; family Microbiotheriidae; genus Dromiciops; species Dromiciops gliroides. Next base: position 341,933,826 of record NC_057863.1, on the reverse strand, counting down.
TGAATTTAAGGGGGAAAAATATTTCATCTTCTGGGAAAGCCCCAAATGCCAAGATCAGCAACACTAAGTGAGCTAAGCAGAACGTATTTCTGCCTTCCACCTCATTTTCCCCTCTCCTTTCCAACCACCAGCTCCCACCACCACAAGCCTCCTATTTTCCTCTTGCGTTCCTGAGAAAAAGAATGGTTTCTGTCATCCCTTTTTGGTGCAACTGATTTCCTGGCATGCCTAAAGCTACTATGTGAACTTTTCCCCATACCTCATGTGAGAATTAATGAAAGGTTGGGTGGCACCAGGCTACAGAGGACCTTTAATGCCGGACAAAAAAAAATGTGAAATTAATCAAGATTTGTGTTCTTTTTCATTTTTATGGTTAAATAGAATTGCCTGCATTTCAAATCATGTTACTTTTATAGAGCGGAAGCTCCTGCATCTTTTATTGATCAACTTTTGAGCCGGGTTTGGCTCTGAGGTGCATAGTGTTCTCAGTCATTAAAGTCATTTAATTTGGTTATTCCAGAATGAACTACAATTTTGTTTTCCAAATGTATTGCTCATTTAATTTCATCCAGAAGCTAGAAAACTGTGCAACCCTTGCATGATTAGCAAACTAACTTGGTCTATAGGTTTGGAGGCTCAAAGTAGAAAGGGACCTTCAAGGTCAATTAGTCTAGCTTCCTCGTTTCCCTTTAGAAGGTGAGCTCACTGAGGGTTGGGATTGTTTCATTCTTTGTATCCCAGCTCCTGTAACAATGCCTAGCTCATAGTAAGACTTGGATTCAGAAGACCTAAATTTGAATCCTGCCTCAGACACTAGGTAGCTGTGAGAAATCATTTAATCTCCCTCCAGTCTTAGTTTCCTTGGCTGTAAAGTGGGGATAATAATAGAACCTTCTTCAAAGGGTTGTTGTAGCGGTCTGATAATATGCAAAATGCTTTGAAATTGTCATGGGTCACAGGTGGTGGTTCTTAGGTATTCCTCAATAAAGAATTACACTCTCGAACACAGTCCAATTAGAATTAAAGTGGTCTTTTATTTGGCTCTAGAGAAAATGACCATGGGGTAAGTAAAAAACCCACCAGGGAGGAGGGCTTAGAAACATTCTTCTTCTCAGAGGAAAAGCAAAAACTCTTATAGAGGATAGATGGAGTGTCAACTTGAAAATTGGAAAGTTCCTTTTTGGAGTGGGGTGGGGAAAGCTTGGATGTTTATCATATTCCTGAGAGTTGAGAGGGATTTTTTTTTAAATGACGGTCCTGACTTTTGGGGCTATCTCTGTCTCCTACCTCTGGCCAGGTAGTAGACATCCCTAAATGACGTTCCTGCTACAGAATTTTATCTCCCTTTCCTTCTTCATATGTCTGTCCTGATATCTAGTTGGTCAATCTAAACTTTAATAGTCCCTTGATTCCTCAATGTGTCTGTCCTGTTATCTGGTCATCTTTGGTTTTGCTTCTCACAGGAGAACCTTCTGATTTATTTCAAGCCCATGTCAAAACCTTAAAATATTACAGATGAGAAAACAGAGCCACAGAAAAATGAAGTAACCCGCCCAAGGCCACACAGGAAGACAATGATGAAGTGGCAGAGCAGGAATTCAAACCCAGGTGCTCTGATTCCATGGTAAGCACTTTTCTCCCTACAAAACCAGTTTGGGTTTGGGCTCATTAGAGGAAATGAAATCATGGTTTTTAAAACTATGAATCCAAAATATTGGCCCCTCATTTCCGGCCCTAGATCTCATATAAACTTTTGAGCAAAGACATAGAGATGGTCTACATTGTCTGATGTCACGGTAAGGCCAGGGTGATCAGGCCAGACCAGGACCTGTACCAGAATTCCACTTTCCCAGAAGGGGTTTAATAGTAACAAGAGGACTAGATAGACACAGAGAAATCCAAAAGAGTCAGGAATGGATAGACAAATGCTAGGTAATATCTTAAGGTCAGATGATCATGCAGTTAAGACTAAAAGGGAAAAAATAAAAATAAATAAAAATAAACTAAAAGGAACCTTAGAGGTTACCCCCCCCTCATTTTACAGATGAGGAAACTGAGGTTGAGAGATGCTGAACAGCTTTCCCAAGGTCACACAACTACTAAATTTCTGAGAGAGGATTCTAACTTGGGTCTTCTTGACCCCAGTGCTTTGGCCAGCAGACCACCTAGATATTGACAAGAGCAGGACTAGGGAATGAGTAGTAAAGGGAAAACAAGGGAGAAGATTGTCTGCCCTAAATAATTGTGCCTTCTGTGTGTGGGTGGCTCTGGATCACAGGTGTGGATTTGAACAAGAATGGGGTTAAAGGTCTGCAGGTGACTCCTCCTAATAAGGCAAGGACAGATACTACAGATATCTGTCTGTCTATCTATCTCTCTGTCTACCTATACACACATACATACACACAGAGAGAGACAGAGACAGGAAAGGTCAAAGAAGAAAAGGGACTAAATGACTGAAGAATCACATGTAGGAAGATGATTGCAGAAATCCTCAGAATTAAGGTAATTAGAATGATTGCAGTCACCCAGAGACCATCTTTATTTCCAGAGAAGACACCATCATCATAATGAAAATGCTCAAAGGTATAAGAAAAAGACCTTTGGAAGAAGGATGAGTGGAACAGTTTGGAGGTCAAAGAAAAGATTGAATGGTTATTTTCCTTGCTGGAAAATGCCTTATAATCATTTGTCTTTGTAATGCCCAGGGCTTAGCTCAGCATCTGTTTATAGCAGGTCCTTAATAATAGCCCATAGAATGAAAAAAATCAGTATTTTAAAGCTGGAAGAAAACTTGTAGTCCAAACCCTACTCGAATCTCTCCAACAACTGGGTTTTTTTTTGTTTGTTTTGTTTTGTGGGGCAATGAGGGTTAAGTCACACAGCTAGTAAGTATCAAGTGTCTGAGCTCGGATTTGAACTCAGGTCCTCCTGAATCCAGGGCTGGTGCTTTATCCACTGCACCATCTAGCTACCCCCACCAACAACTGGTTTTGAAGTCTGTTTGAAGACATTCACATGACATTGTTTAGGCATTGTGGGACCTTCTATATAAAAACATGCACTGCTTCAATTGATGAAACTTTGTCCTTCCAGGTATTCTTAAATTCCAATCTTTCTAAGATTAAGTCAAAACTGAATAGGTAAAAGAGTTCATTATTAGCACAGGAAGATGTGAGCAAGATTCTTAACATAATAAAGTGTTGTTGCTCATCCCTCCTGCTTGAAGAGGACCAATGACATCAGGATGTTGATGTCAATGAACAGTGTGTTCCACTGTGGCTGATCAGTCCAGTATGAGCTCAAAAGGCCCACCACAAAGGTCAGACACAATAGTCCATCTGAACTTTCAAGATGGAGACGTCTCTAGGGTTATGCACCTCACTTTTCCTTTGTGCTTTGCTTTGCTCATACATTCTGCTTTGCTTGTACAGAGCCTTCTTTGATGTGCACATGCCATGCTGAGCTGTCCTGTGCCAGGGCCCCCCCTGTTTCACCATTGATAATAAAGTTCTGCTGAGAGATTTTGAGAACATCCTTGTATCGCTCTTCTGACCTCCCTGTGCATGCCTGCCTTGTACTAATTCTCTGTAAAATAATCTTTTAGGTAAATGGACGTTTGGCATTCAGGCTACATGGCCAGGCCACCACAGTTGTGCTCTCTGCAGTAGAGTTTGCTCCAGAAAGCACCTCAATGCCTGGTACCTTGTCTTACCAAGCGATCTTCAGAATCTTCATAAGACACTTCAAATGAAAGTGGTTTGATTTTCTGGCCTGGTGCTTCTATACTGTCCAGGTTTCACAGGCATACAATGAAGTGAACACATTGTCTCTGTAGGCCTTCAGTTGGGTAGTCAGTCTAATGCCTCTTTTCTCCCATACTTTCAGAGCCTTCCAAACACTGAGCTGGCTCTGGCAATGTGTGCGTGTCAACTTCAAAATATATCTGTACATTCCTGGAAAGCATCCACAACATCCAATATTTCTCCATTTGCTGTACCTGATGGTTCCGCTGGTTTGAAGGACAAACATTAGTCTAGCAAGCTGAGACATGGTATCTATGGAGAGAAAGATAGTGATAGAGGTTAGACCTGTGATTTCATTAGTATGGGGTATTCCCGGAATGAGGAAAATTCCTCTACCAATTCACCTCCACAATTTATAATCTTAGAGAATTGCCCAGAAAAGCAACTTGCCCAGAACGGCCGTCGGTATGGGTCAGAGGCAGTACTTAAACTCAGGTCTTCTTGTTCTGAGGTTGGCTTTCTCTCCATCATATCACATCATCTCTTTTGGAGCATCAGTGGGAATGAGCAATAACAACAAGCCCAGAAGATACAGTAGGACCGGATTATGGAGGTCCTTCAATGCCAGTGTAACCAAGAGGTGTCAATGTGGAGGAGGGTTTGGCTGAAACTATAGTCCTCTATTGGGCTAATCCCTGCAGGTCGGGAAAAGGTTTCAACACTGGGCTACACCTGGAAAAGAAATAGGAACTTTATTTAATCTACAATCAGGAGCCACTGAAGATTTCTGACCAAAGCAGAGATAAGACCAGATTCCTGTGTGAGGAAGAAGCTTAGTCTGGCAAAGCATGGATAATAAGGACAGATTTGGGGGAGGAGAGAGTGAGAGCAGACACAAAACAGGAAGTCCAGGTAATGTTTCAAAGTGGGTTAGAAAGCCAATAACCAGACCCAGTAATGGAGATAAAAATCAGAATTGCAGTGTAAAGTAGGGAACTAGCAAAATGGAAAAAAAAAAAAAAGGTTGGGTGGAAAAATGGGTTCTGGAGCAACAGCAAAGAGCCCAGCAGGCAATTTGTTGCACTGAGTTAATTGAGAACATTTTCTGGTTTCTAAGCTGGGGCACATGGAAGGATCTTGGCCTCCCCCATTTCCCTGATGGGTGTGCATGCATAACTGCAGGTGTTTATGCCTCACTCTTTCAAGTAAGATGCAGCTGTGTTTAGCAGCTGTGGACACAAAGCCAATGAAATTTAAATGGAATAATTGTAAAATACAGCACTAGGTTTCAAAATTTTAAGTGCGTCAATAGAGGAATGAGGAAAACCTTAACTCCTGTAAAGAATAACTGGTGACACGGGATTTTTTTTATGGGACCACAAATTCAATATGAATCATGTGACCTGGCAGCCAAAAAAGGCAGCTAGGTGACACAGTGGATAGATAGAGTGCTGCACTTGTGTCATGAAGTCCTGAGTTCAAATCTATCCTTGGACACTTAGTATCTTTGTGATCCTGGACAAATCATTTAACCTCTGTCTGCCTCAGTTTCCTCATCTGTAAAATGAAGATAACCATAGCACTTATCTTCTAGGGTGACTGTGTGTGGCTCAGTGAGGCAATATTTGTAAAATTCTTTGCAAATCTTAAAAGTGTCATTTGATGCTAGTTATTATCATTAAAAAGCCAAAATGATCTTAGGAAGAGTTTTAAAAAGAATAATGTTCAGGAGGAAGGTGACTGACCCATTTTACCCTGCACTATTCTGTCTACATCTGGAATTCTGTGTTCGTTTCTGGGACCCCCATCTTGGGGGGGGCATTAACATGCATATGAGTGTGTTCATAGGAGGGTGACAAAAAAGATGAGGGTACTCAAAGTCATATCATACAAGCTGAAGAAATTGGGTATGTTTAGCCTGGAAAAAAGGGAGAAAATTTGGGAATATATGATTGATGTCTTCAGATATTTGAAAGAGTATCATATGGAGAGAAAGTTCTATATGTACCACTTGACCTCAAAGGATAGAAGTCACAAAAAGGCAAAATTTAGCTCAATATTAGGGAGAATTTCCTAACAATAAGATCTATCCGAAAGTAAAATGGGCTACCTCGGAAAGTAGGGAGTTTCCTGACACTGTATATATTCAAGCTATTCTTGTTGGCCCTTCATTCTTGAAGAGGACCATGACAGATTTCATGACTTGCAATGAATTGGATTTAGGTGAGGGAGGGCTGTGCATAGTCACCAAACTCACTCTCTCCTTCAGAGCCATCTGGGTCCAATGGCAAGATAAAGATCAGGATAACTGGAGATGGCCCCGGATGTTTAAAGGCAATTGGGGTTAAGTGACTTGCCCAGGTTCAGACAGCTAGTGTCTGAGGTGAAATTTGAACTCAGGTCCTCCCAACTCCAGGACCAGTGCTCTATCTATTGTGCCACTTAGCTGCTCCATATATATTCAAGCAAAGGCTATATGACCACCTGGTGGTGACAGGACTGTAGAATTTATAGCTGGAAAAGAACTTAGAGACCCCTCCCCCTGAGTCTAACCCCTTCATTTTACAGATGAGGAAACTGAGGGCCAGAGAGTTGTAGTGATTTGAGCACAGATAGTAAGAAGAGCTGGGATTTAATATTGTAGATGGATTTATACTTCTGGTAAGAAGAAAAGAAGCATGAGGTCACCCAATGTACAAGTAGAAAAAATCTAAAACTCTTCATGGAACCACATGACATAAGAAGATTTCTGCAGTAATTCAGAGATGATAAATAAAGCACTGGAGCTTTACCATGAGACAATACACTGGACAGGATGACCAATGGTAGACCACCTCACTAACGGAATGCATACGATGTGCCATAAATTGCTGTTCTGGAAGCCAATGACTCAATGGCATGAGTCAATGATCTAGTTTTTTTTTTAATAAGAATGGAAATATTTCAAGACATCAATCATACATTCCCAAATTTTCTCCCTTTTTTCTCAGGCTTAACATACCCAGTTCCTTCAGCTTCTATGATATGACTTTGAGTACCCTCATCTTTTTTGTCACCCTCCTATGAACACACTCATATGCATGTTAATGCCCCCCTAAGATGGGGGTCCCAGAAACGAACACAGAATTCCAGATGTAGACAGAATAGTGAAGGGTAAAAATGGGTCAGTCACCTTCCTCCTGAACATTATTCTTTTTAAAACTCTTCCTAAGATCATTTTGGCTTTTTAATAATAATAGCTAGCATCAAATGACACTTTTAAGATTTGCAAAGAACTTTACAAATATTATCTCACTGAGCCACACACAGCCACCCTAGAAGATAAATGCTGTGATCTGTATCATGGCCAGAAAAATAATATAGACCACACAAAAAAGACCCTGAACTCCTAAGACGGGAGTGAATTTGTTTTGCCACTAGATGGTGCCCTGGGTAACTTAGGACTCAGCAGTCTTTGTTCTTCACTTCAGGCATGGTCATATAAAAAAAGCTCCAAAGAGGAACTAACTCTCTTAACCACATCAAGCTTCCATTAACTAACTCTCAGTAACCAAGTCTTAATGTTATGCGCATCTAATGTTCTTCAGAACAATTATGTAAAAAAACAGAAATCTAAATGCAACTAGGCATTTTCCACATCCAGTCCTTGTTTCCCTGAATTTGCAGTCTATAAGCAAAAACTTGTGTTCTCTTAAACTAACTCTTATCTTTGAAAGCTACACTGGAATTTCAACCTTATAAATCCCCAGACAGCTTCTCAGTTAGAAAGCTCAGGCTTCCTGTTCTCTAGATTAATAAACTAGAACTTATTTTAACTGATAGTATTGCCTGCACCCCCCCCATCTCTCTCCTCTCCTCTCCTCCTCCTCCTCCTCCTCCTCCTCCTCCTCCTCCTTCTTCTTCTCTCTCTCTCTCTTTCCCCTCTCTCTCTCCCTCCCTCCCTCCTTCTCCTCCTTCTCCTCCTCTTTCTCTTCTTCTTCCCCTTCTTCTCCTTCTCCTTCTCCCCCTCCTTCTTCTCCTCCTCCTCCTCCTCCTCCTCTTCTTCCTCCTCCTCCTCTTCCTCTTCCTCTTCCTCTTCCTTTTCCTCTTCCTCCTCCTTCTCTCTCTCTCCCTCTTTCCCCTCTTTTCCCCCTCCCCCTTTCCCTTTCCTTCTCTCTCTCCCTCCCTTTTCAAATTATTTCTATTAAAGCCAAGTCTGCGACTATTGGTGCTAGGGGATCGGAGAGCTAACTTTGTAATATTACCTGTCTGGAATCTTCTAACACAAGCTCTGCTGAATTCCCAGACTTGTTATCACCCGACCCCTGTCTTCCTTTCCTTCGAACAAAACCCTCAATCTTGTCCTGTACCTAAGAAACCAGCATTCAAGAGGCCTCTGAAGCTACTCATAGCTATCCTCAAGTTGTTTTAGCTCTTAAAGTACTTTCCCAACCCCCAGCTGCCAGCACATTTTTACTGGTGTGCAAAATTCTTACTACCCAAATTCTTTACTTCTTAAAACCTATAAACTTACAAAATGGATGCCTCCTTTTCCCCACGTATTGCTCTTTTCCACCTGTGCCTCCTAGTCCTCGCTCCCTAAACTGCTGAGTGCTAGAGTGTGAGCTAGAATGTGACTGGGGCAACGAATTTACATATTTTGACAGTCCTCGGTCTAGTTTGAGGTGGAAGCATCATTACTTGCACTCCTGGGATCTTGCATCTTTGCTCCAAATAAATGCAAAGCTTTAAGGTTTACACATTATTTCACATTGAATTCATATCAGAGTTTTTTGGTACACATTTTACAGATGGGAGGGAAGATTGAGGCTTTAAGAGAAGGGGAAATGATTTTCCTGGGAAGTGGGATTGTCACTGACTAACTGGGACTTGAACCAGGTTTTTTATCACTCAGTCAAAATGTCCCTCTTTGAGGTTACCAAAAATCTTTTAATTACTAAAACAAGTGGCTTTTTTTTTCAGATCTCACCCTTCTTCTCACCAGGAGAACACAGTAACAGCAACATTGTGAGATGAACAATGGGGATAGACTTGGCTCTTCTCAGCAGTGCAATGATCCAAAACAGTTTCAAAGAACTCATGATAGAAAATGTTCTCAACATCCAGAAAAAAGAACTGTGAATTATGAATGCAGATTGAACCATACTGTTTCTACTTTTGGACTGTTTTTTTCCTTCTTTTTTGAAGTTTTCCCCTTGTGCTCTGATTCTTCTTTCACAAGATGACTAATGTAGAAATATGTTTAATGTGATTTTATGTATATGTATGTATGTATGTGTATGTATATATATATATATATATATATATATATACAACCTATATCAGACTGCTTTCCATCTTGGGGAAGAGGGAGGGAAGGTGGGAGAAAAAAATTGGAACTAAAAATCCTGTGAAAACAAATGTTGAAAACTATGTAACTGGAAAATAATAAAATACTTTTAAAAAAGAATCTGTCCCTCTTCCTATCTGCTCAAGGAACCAAAGACAAAAAAATGAAAGAAACAGACAGAAAAAAATAAAAATTGTTCATCATAAACATGCATAGCCAAGAAAAACAAATTCCTATACTAATCATGCCTGAACATATGTGTCTCTCTAAATTTTAAGTTCATCATCTCTTTGACAGGAAGGAAGCAGACTGTTTCATCTTCAGTTCTCTGAACTTATGGTTTATCATTGCATTGAATAGAGATCTAAAGATTTTCAAGATTGTTTTTGTTTGAAATATTATTGTATAAATTATTCTCCTAGTTATGCTTACTTCAAGTTACATCAGTTCATAGAGGCTTTCTCAATTTCCTGTAAAATTGTCCATTTCATCATTTCTTATGGCACAATAATATACCATTATATTAATATACCATAATGTGTTCATCCATTCCCAATAGTAGGATGGCTCCTTAAAACTGGCATAAATATTTTTGTATCTATAGGCATCTTCTTCTTTTTTTGATTCCTTTGGAATATGACTAGTATTACTGAATCAGACAGTGTGTACAATTTGGTGATTTGGGGATCATGGTTCCATTCTGTCTTCCCAGATCCACAATGATGCCCTAATGTAGTGTGCCTTTTCCCCTGCAACCCTTATAACATTTATACCCTTCCTCATTTTCCATCTTTGCCAGTGTAATAAATACATGGTGAATCCTCCAAATGCCTTTTCCCTAATTATTCATGATTTAGAGCATTCTGTCATAGTTATTGATAGTTTAGATTTCCTTCTTTGAAAGTTACTGTAGAATTGAAGTTTTTAACCTTTTGTGTCATGGACCCCTGTGATGGTCTGGTAAAACCTATATACCCCCTTTCTCAGAATAATATTTTAAAAGTATGAAAGATGGACTACATTACAAGGGAAGCCAATTATATTAAACCAGTTATCAATTTTTTTAAAAATTCACTGATCCCTGAGTACTTGAAAATACTCAAAGAATGGAAAATCAAGAGATAGAGACCTTGACCTCAAGAAGCTCATCAAGCTCCTGAGAGAAACAAAATGTACACAAATATATATATATATATATATATAAAGTCATTGTCACTAATGGAATTATCACTAACAGCCAGGGAAATGAGGAAAGCCCACTTATAAGAGGCAGAATATAAGCTGTACCTTGAAGGGAACTGGGGATCTCAAGAGGTGGGAGTGAAAAGGGAGAGCATCCCAGGAATGTGGGACAGGCTGTGCAAAAACATGGAGGTGAGACATGGAATGTTGTGTCTGCATAGGGAACAGCAAGTAGACTGATTTCACAGACCAGTAGAATACACGAGAAAGAGAGGAATGTGAAATCAGGTTAGGAAGATAAATTGGAGCCAGGTTGTAAAAGGCTTTAAATAGCAGAGAAATTAATAATTTAATCTAGAAGTAATAAGAAGCCCATGAAGTTTCATGGGCATGGGAGTAATGTGGTGAAATCTGTACTTTAGGGTTTGGCAGCTGCGTAGAAGATAGATAGAAAGAGGAGAGACTTGATGCAAGGAGACCAATTAGGAGGCTATTGCAATAGTCTACATGAGAGGTGATGATGGTCTGACCTGGAGTGGGGGAGTGCATTAATGGAAAATAAGAGAATTGTTAGGAGAGTTGCTATGGAAATAGAATTGACAAGACTTAGCAATTGACCAGATACTGGGGGGGGGGGTAAGTTAATTAAAGACCTCAAGGTGGCTGAAAGAATGCAGGGGCAGCTAAGTGGTGCAGCGGATAAAGTGCTGGGTCTAGAGTTAGGAAGACCTGAGTTCAAATCCAGTCTCAGACATTTGCCCTCTTTGCCTCAGTTTCTTCATCTGTAAAATGAGTTGGAGAAATGGCAAACCACTCCCGTATCTTAGCCAAGAAAAACCCCAAATGGAGTTACAAAGAGACAGACATAACTGAAAAAGAACTGAATAACAACATATACAGGGAAGTCAGGAAGAGAAGTGGATTTGAGGGAAAGGATTATGAGCACTAATTTAGATCCCTTGAGTTTTAAATGCTGGAGGACTTCCTGATGGAGGTGTCTAGTTGGTGAAAGGGGGCTGTAGATCTAGGGTATAGATTCAAAAGTCATTAGCATAAAGATGATAGCCAAAACTCACGAGAGCTGATGAGATCATGAAGCAAAATAATATGAAGAGGGTTCAGGATAAAAGCCACAATCTAGACCCATCTAGTGGTGTGTTAGAGCTGGCTCTGCCCCTTCCAAGAACTGATTGTTAAATTTTCAGTCTGAGTGTTTATATCTCATAAATCTGCAAAGGATATAAATTGGGGCTTGATTCATTGTTTTGTTGATGGTCTAGATTTAAGAAAATGATGGGGGAAATGTTAATAATTCAGATTAAAATTTAAAGTGCATTGTGTGAACAATTTTTTTGAGAGTGATTGTTAAATGTTTACTAGCACACACTTTCATTCATCCTAGAAGTAGGTCACATGGATAATGAAAATCTAGGGAGAAGAGGCATTTGACCGTGTCAAAAGCTGCAAAGAGGTGAAGAAGTCAGCATCAGTTCATGTAAGTCTTTCCAGGTTTCTCTGAACTCCTCCTGCTCATTGTTTCTTACAGCACAATAGTATTCCATTATATTCATATACCACAACTTGTTTAGCCATTCCCCTATTAATGGGCATTCCCTCAATTTCCAATTCTTTGCCACCACAAAGAGAGCTGGTATAAATATTTTTGTACATGTGGGTCCTTTCCCCTTTTCTATGATCTCTTTGTGATGCAGACCTAGCAGTGGTACCACTGGGTCAAAGGGTATGAACAGTCCCATAGCAGAGGGACAGAAAGAGGGATAATACAAGTTCATTTTTCTCTTTTTTCCAATCAACCCAATAACATTCTCCTTCCAATCAAGATTCACAGTTTGCCAATCCTTTTGCTTCTCTTCCGCCAAAATTCCTTCTTCCTCTTCAGTATTTTTGTGTTCTGAATCTGTCATTCTCTTTCTCAGCTTCTACTTCTTTGGAATGATTTTCTATCATGTGCAAAATGTATGTGCATATGGATGTATATTTGCTGTCAATGTAGGTTATTTGTATGTCCACATGGGTTTATAAAAATTCACTTAGAAGGGAGACATGACGGGGCAGCTAGGTGGTGCAGTAGATAAAGCACTGGCCCTGGATTCAGGAGGACCAGAGTTCAAATCCGCCCTAGCTGTGTGATCCCGGGCAAGTCACTTAACCCTCATTGCCCCCCCAAGAAGAAGAAGAAGAAGAAGAAGAAGAAGAAGAAGAAGAAGAAGAAGAAGAAGAAGAAGAAGAAGAAGAAGAAGAAGAAGAAGAAGAAGAAGAAGAAGAAGAAGAAGAAGAAGAGACATGATTGTCTTTTGAATGACATATATCCCTCCCTAAGGGAGACCTTGATTGTTGTGTACAGCGAAAGAAGAGATTAGGGCTTCTACCTTTGAGAAAAGAAATTCTTGGTTCTAGATTATTTTCAGAGATGGCTCCAAAAAAGGAGAGAAAGACTCTGGGAAGAATCTTGACATGTAGAAGATTCCTGCCATTAGAGAAATAGGGAATTGACTCTACAAGGCTGGACATTCTGCTCTCCTAAGAGAGGGTACCTGGCTAGAATTTCATCTGTCCCCCTGCCATTGATAGTATAGAGGTAATCATTTTTAGGTTTAAGGCATTGTGTTAATAGCTAGCCTTTAGACAGAGAAGAAAGGCTTCACGTATCCAAAGGTTTGAGTCCCTTCTCACAAAATGCTAGTTCTACAAGGACCATCACAGGCAGCAAATAAACCCATTTATCTAAGTCATTAGCAAACAGAAGTCAGAGAAGTTATACAGATTAGAATATACCAGATGATGCCAGATTGTATGGGCTCTCCCACTAAGGACAAGATATCTTAACTAGAGAGGGAAGAAGGGAGGGAGGAGGGAGAGAGAGACAGAGAGACAGAAACAGAGACACAGAGAAACACACAGAGAGATAGACAGAGACAGAAATAGAGACAGAGAGACAGAAATAGAGACAGAGAGACAGAGACCCAGGACCCACCCAAGGGGTGATTTTCCAAAGTCTTTATTAGCATGATATTCTTCAGATAGGGACATGATTGACATAAACTTCTCACTGAAGAGAATCTGGAACTGAATATCTCCTCTCTTGAAGCTGGAGGCAAGAACAAGGATCTCCTCTTTCCCAAGCTCTTGACAACTCTACTTATCACATAGGCATGGAACATGGAGGAGTCAATCTCCACCAATGAAGAGAGTTTATGCAAAAGAGTTTAACCCCTGGGTTATAATTAATTTGTATATGGGATGGTCTTTTTTTTCATACTCTGGTGCCAAATCTTAGTCCTTTATATTCTCAAAAGGCTTCAATGGTTCTCTATTTCCTAGTAAGACACTCCACAATCTAGCCCCACCACGGCTATTCAACCCTATAGTCATTGTCCCATGGTCATTCTCTATAGAGTCTTAGAGTCAAAGAGGACATTAGAGATGACCTAGTGCAACCCCCCTCACCCATTTTACAGATAAGAATATTCAACACAGGAACCAGTCACTTCAATAGGACTTCCAAACTTTTCCAATCAAGCCTTAGGATAAAGACTAAGAGCAACATAAAAGACTTTTAGAAAATGAAAGTTCATTTTTGCCAATTTTAACAATCAAGAAAAAGAAAGTCTGGCTATAATACTTAATGACATGGGTGTCATGTTTATATAGAAAAACACATAATGATAAAACAAGTATCATCACTGAAAATATTGCACAACTTCAGCTGTTTGTTCTCAGATTTGCTTTATGTAACTGGGTGTATTTGAATTAATAAATAAAAAATTCGACCAAGAGACACGGCTAACAATTTAAATGGACCTGATACTAGAATTTCCTTTACACTTTTCTCAAATTCATCTTCATGTCTTTCCACTGTGGATTAATAGGGGGAAAATTAATCATGTGGAACAGTAGAACAGCTTGCACAATGAGTTAGTGACAATTGGAATTTAGACTAATTCTTCTGACTGAATCCTCTTCTCTTTCCACTGAATTATGTTACCACTATACTTTAGCTCAGGGTCTTCCCACTTAACATGACTTCCTTTCATTTTTCTGCTTTCACAAACCCTACCCATCCTCCGAGGTAAAGCCTAAATCCTCCTTCCTCCAGAAAGTCATTTTGACTACTCCAGACCTCATTAAACTCTATTTCTTGGCTTCCTGGGCACTTATTAGTTATACCACAAAATTCAACATTAATTATATGCTACCATGTTTCACGTTGCTGGTCTTATCTCCAGCCAGATGATAAGTCTTTTGAGAACAAGGATCATGTCTTCTCTTTCGATATCCCCTAAATCATATGGCATAATGCTAAGCATTGGTGGGTAAGCCCAAGATTACTGGTAGTACCATCCCCAGCCCAGCTCTCTGACCATCAGCTCTACTTCTATCTTTGTCTTTGGAGACATCATAGAGTGAGGTAACCCTTAACAGAGCTACAACCTGGGAGTGGCCTCCTCGGTGCTATAGCCCCTCCCTCCTCAATAGTCATAGCTACCAAACACCCCCAAAAGGAAAGTTCTTATTGCCAAAGTCCTTGATACTATATTGTCCAATGGCTCATCCTAAGAAATAGATATAGTTTTATCAATGTCAATAACAGTAAAGAAGATGCATTATTATCTGCTTTGCTACTGCACCCTAAAGACCAGTGATTCTTTGCATCTGGCTTGCAACTGAAAGCCCTTCTATGTTTTATCTCCCTCTAATTGAGTGTGAGTTCCTAGAGAGCTATTTGTATCCCTAGAATTTAACATGACATTTTGCAAATAGTAAGCATTCAAAAAATGTTTTTTAATTCATCCATTTACTGAGCATCCATGCTAACATGCTAGGCACTGTTCCAAGCGTTAGTGATGCAAGGTGAAAATAAAAAGGTCCCTGACCTCAAGGACCTTACAGTCTATTTATTAAGACAATATAGACACAGAAGTAAAATCAAAATATTCCCAGAATCAATGCAAAGCAATCGAGTGGGAAGATTCTAGCAGCTGGGGCTTTCAGGAAAGATTTCCAGTAGGAGATAGTATTTGAGCTTAACTTTGAATGGAAGTAGAGATTCACAGAGATGGCATGAGGAAGAAATGTACTCTAAGCACAGAGGATAGCTATCACCAAGGCAAAGAGATGGGAGATGATGCGTCATGTACGGGAAAAAGTAAGGAAGTCCATTTGGCTGGACCAAAAGGTCAGTAATGTGTAGTTAATCTGCAAAACCAGTTTGGAGCCAGGTGGTAAAGGGCTTTAAATGCCACAGGAGTTTGTATCTTATCTTAGGGACTATAAGGGCCACTCATTTTGGCAACTGTTTAGAAGAAGATGGATTAGAGAGAGGAGTTCAGTTAGAAGCCTATTGCAGTGGTCCAGTAAGAGGAGCTGGGAATTAAGGTGGTGCCCTCATGAGTATTGCAAAGGGAACAATGGATGTGAAGAATGTTTGTATTTGTCTCCCTACTCCTTAACTAGGCACTTAATAAGAAAGCACTGAAGAAATGATTGTCGATTGATTGATTGATTGATTGGTTGATGTTGTCTGAGGTAAAATCAACAAGACTTGGCAACCAGTTAGAAATGAGAGAGTGAGGAGCAGAAGATGACTCCATTGGGTGACTGGAATCAGTAAATACTGACTGATTGAGTGGCCTTTCCCTACTCTCCTCCCCACTGTCTTTAGAGTAACCCTTCAATTTGTCAAATTCCACTTTGGCTACAAATTAGGTGACTGGTTTTAGAAAACTCTAGGATGATGTATTCAGCCCAATTTGTATTATATAAGTGGGAAAAAATGTGCTTTTCCCCATATTAAAAATATTCACCCAACCTTTCCTTCCCCTCCCCACCAAGTAACTCAAAAACAACTCAACTAAAAATGTAAGCTGAAGAGTTCAATCATCTTCCTCCAAGAGGAATACACGCCTAGCCAAATTGTGTGTGCGTGTTTGCGCATGTGTATCCATTCATGTGTGAGTGGGTGTGTGTCTGTACACTTATGAGTGTATGACTAGATGGAGGGAATTCTTTTTCCAGTATAAGTTAGACTAAATGGCCACTGGGATCCCTTCCAACCCTTAAATTCTGCATTTCTGTAAAGACGGGAAATGTGGAGAAAGGAGAATAGGAACAAAGGTTAAGCCGAGTTGTATATTTGTTTGTTTTCATGAAGAGTGTAAAAAATAAGTTGTCCACTGCTCTTCGTTGCACTGATTCCTCGATTTTGTACCAATGGATTTATTCATTCAACTACTAGCCATTGGATCAATGTCTAATAGATTAAGAGCTGGAAGGAACTTAACTCCCCCAAGCTCTTTGCATCCTTCTTCCAAACAATAATAGTGTTGCTATGCACAGAAATTTCTGAGGAGGAGTGAGTTGTGGGGGGGTTTCCAGCTTGGAAAAAAAGTACCAAAAAACCAAATGCTAACCAAAAATGTTTTCCAAGTTCTCTGCTCTACTTACTCCCCAGAGACCTGCTGAGAGCCAAGTGAATGAAAGCAACATTCTTTATTCTGTTCCTGGCATACCCTGTTACTCCCTTTGGCAGAATGGATGAGTTTTATGGTTCTGAAGAAAGGTAGAAAAAAAGGTTTCTTTCTTTAACTATGATTTTGCCTGGCTGTTGGTTCTGGCTTGGCTGACACTATTTGGTTTAAGTCCGAGTTAGCCTCCCTGGAGCCCAGGAGGTCTGCCCCCAGCACCCAAGTATCACAGTCCATTGGGCTCTTGAAAGGCCAGGTCAGTTCTGCAGCTGCCCTGGAGGTTTTGTCTACTCTGGGACAGGCCCAGCGATTCTTATAGGTCAACCAGAAATGTGGCCTGGGGACAATATGAAATGATTCTCTCTCCCATCCTCCCTGAGACCTGGGATGACTGACAATACTTTGGGCCAAATTTACTCAGGGCCATGAGAGCTTAGACCACATTTCCCAGGGCTGGCCAGGAACTGGAGAGGGTAGCAACAGGCAGAGCTCAGATAAAACATTTGTGGGCATTGAGATAAATTTGAAAAGCATATCTGCTCCGTGCTGCTGTCCACGTTGGGGCTTTAAGGCCCCTTTTCTGTAACATTTGTCATCTTGTAGGGCCGTATTATTTAGAGATGAAAAAGAACCACCCTGACCATCCAGGTCAAACTTCTCATTTTCCCTATGAGCACCATGAGGTCCAGAGATGTTAAATAACTTGCCAAAAGTCACACAGGTGACAAGCAGAAATTTGGGGCATTGAAAACATGCATATTTATGTGTGTGTGTTTTAAAACATACACATTCATATATGTGTATGCGTGTCTCCCTCACTCAGCCTCTCTCCTCATTTAAGTGTTTTAGCCACAGCCACACAGGGTGAGTTGGGTCTCAAACCCCGATCTACTGGACTTCTTGTCCAGGACTTTCATTCTACTCAGAACCCAAAATGAAGTCCTCTGCCCCAAAAGTTTATGCTCGGAGGGAGAGAAGCTGAATAGTTGAGAAAGTAGTAAGGACCATTAGAAATCTTGGTTAACCAGGGGCAGCTAGGTAGTGCAGTGGATAAAGCACTGGCCCTGGATTCAGGAAGACCTGAGTTCAAATCCAATCTCAGACACTCAGTCACACTTATTAGCTGTGTGACCCTGGGCAAGTCACTTAACCCTCATTGCCCCCCCCAAAAAAAAACAAACAGAAATCTGGGTTAACCCATAATTCAGAGAACATTGAGTTAAGAAGCTCCACAAAACAAAGAGTAGAGACTGGCCTCTTTGGTCGATGTGTTTGGAGCTAAATTCACCCTCTAGCCCAGAGCTAAAGGACCCACAATGGCTGATGGCTAACATCTGTGTTAATTCTGCCTCTTACTGTAGCAAAGGTAACATTATGTAAGCACACTGCATCAATTATCCAGGAGTCATACATGTCATCTAGAGAGCCAACACTCATCTCCAACTCCTTATTTTGGCAGCCAAATGTACCAGAATTTAACTGCATGTAGACTGGTAATCTTTGAAAGGAGAAAAAACCTCACTCTCACAGTGAGAGGGCTTGGTTTTCTTTCTACTGGAATGACAGCCAAGGGTTGCTTGTGTGTGTGTGTGTGTGTGTGTGTGTGTGTGTGTTTTGTTTGTTTTTGTTTTCTCTGATGCATTATAATATTTAGAGAGCATTATCCAGAGACGTTAATCTTTGCTCTAACAAACAGGCCGATCTGTTTCCTAAACTTCACCATCCCTTTTGGTTCCTGTTTCAGTCACTTCAGTTCTTTTCTAGAGATGTGCTGCTAATTCATGTTCAATAAAGAGAATCCAAAAGTTGTTTAAGCTACCAGCTTTTCCAAGTTACCCGAGTCCTTCCCACACCTGCCAATACCCTAGTGCTGCTGTATATGAGGGCAACATGGTACAGTGGAAAAGACTCTGGAGCCAGTAGACCTGAGTTCAAATCTTGCCCCTGACACCTGTGTGACCTTGGACAAGTCACATAACCTCCAATTTCCTCATCTGTAAAATGAAGGGGTTGAATTAGATGGCCTCTAAGTTCCTTTTCAATTCTAATGCTAAGATTCTGGGGAGTAGAAGGGCTCGACAACCCTCAGTGTAATCATAATTCTCTTTAACATGCTGGCCAAGACCATAGGTATATTTTTAAAGGCTCAGTTCGGTTTCATTTCAGGATCATGACAGGTGAATGTGCCCTTTCTCATGACTGATTAATGTGTCATCACACCCACAATGAATCAGTCCACAGGGCCTCTGCAGTATTGCTCCCATCTATCCCCCCCTAGCCAATACCCACTTACCATGACCTTTGATCGGGTCCTCAGTATATTTCACCTGGCCTGCTGTGATGGACCTTGCCACCAGTTTCTCTCTTCTCTTTCCCACAGAAAAAAAAATACATCCTACATATCTCTATCAAAACAATCTTCCTAAATCAGATATGCATTCATGTCTCTCACCTATTCAAAAGTCTTCAGAACTCCCTATTGCCTACAGAAAAAAAATATCTAAATTTGGGCCTGGTCTTTAATACCCTCAACAATAGGACTTCTCTTTCCGCTCATATGTCCCATTACCTTCCTCTTTGGATGCTATGCTGCAGCCAGACCAGACCACTAGCCATACACATATACTCCTGCACTTTGGCCTTAGGCCTAAAATGTTCTCCATCTCCACCTGTCGAAATCCTCCTCCCTTTTCAAGGCTCAGTTCAAATGTCACCTCTTCACTAAGCCTTGTTTGATTCCTTCCCCCAAGTTTTATCTCTCTACAAAATCTTCATATCTCTCAGTACCTTTCTTTCATTTAGTGTTGCTGTTGGTGGTGTTCAATCATTTTCAATCCTGTCTGACATTTCATGACCCCATTTGGGGTTTTCTTGGCAGAGATACCTGAGTGGTTTGCCATTTCCTTCTCCAGCTCATTTGACAGTTGAGGAAACCGAGGCAAATGGGGTCAAGTGACTTGCCCAGGGCCACAAAGCTAATAAGTGTCTGAGGCTGGATTTGAACTCAGAAAGATGAGTCTTTTTGACTCTAGGCCTAGAGCTCTATCCATTACACCAACCAGCTTCCTCATCTGCAAATTGAGAGAGATTGGATCCAAAGGTCTCCAAAGTTCTTTCCCTCTCTAAATCTATGAACCAATATAGATAAGGAGATAGGACAACTTATCCAAAATCTCAAAGCCAAACTGCCAAGGAGCTCGGACTTGGAGAACACGTTTCCTTAAGCCAGCTCCCTCTCCACTGATAAACGGTATCAAAGTTGAAAGAAGGGAAGGAGAGAGCACCACCCTGAAAGGGAAAAGAGGGTGGTAGGAGGGCTAAGGCTTGGTCATCTGGTGAACCACAGAGAAGGAATGTTCTTTCTTCTGTGACTGTTTGGCCTCAGGGATTGGAGCTTTGTGTCATCAAAGGGTGCCTTGCAGCAGGTGCTCTAGGAACAATGGCCCTGCTGCCTGTATTGAGGGCTTTTCAGCCTCCCAGAGCTCCCCCAGCCTCCCTGGTAATTGGACCTTTTCGCTCTTTGGAATGCTCCATTGTTCCTTATGGAAATGAGACAGCTGAAGAGATCTAAGCCACCAGGCCAGAATGGAAGGTGTCTGGAATGGGCTGATGCCATTATCTATCCACTGTGGTCTGACCAGCTGGGATTTTATCAGCAGTGTCTACTTTCTTCCCCAACCACCCCTGGCCCTCGCTACCTTCCATTCCCCAGCCAGGGCAGGGATGGAAACATAAATCCCTAGGATACTCAGTGACCCGAAAACATCTGATCAGAGTTATTCCCTGTCATCATCCCCAGGTTTTAGGCATTATCTCAGGACCCCTCGCTGTTCTGCGAAGAGGGAAGAGAGTGTCAGGTTTTAGCATTCCAATTTTAAAACCACAGAAATTGAGACCGAAGGAACACTGCCAGCAAGGCTAGGAAAGACTGTTTAGGGGTTTGTAAGAACACATTTGGGGAAAGAATTGGATACAGAGCCAGTCTGAGTCCAGAAGATCTAGGTTCAAGTGTTACCCCTAATATTCAAAGGCTGTTTGACCCTGGGCAAACTTACCCCAGGTAGCATTCTAAAACCATGAATTTCAGAACAGGTGCTCATATGGATTGATGAAAGGCATTTCCTTACCAAGAGTTCCCTACAATAACAAGATCATAAGCCCCCCCCCCAAATAAAAGAAAGAACACACATATACTAATTTGCCTAATTTGCCATTTCTATCTTTACAACATCTCTTAAATCCCACACCTTTTCTCTACTCATATGAAACAGCACGTGCCTTAGTTCAGGCCCCCATCACCTCTCACTTAGATTATTGCAACAGCCTCATAATTGGACTCCTTCCCTCAATTATATCCTCACTCCTCACACATTGCAGCCAGGCACAGATCTGGCCACGTGATTCCCCTTCTCAATCGACTCCAGTGACTTCTTATGGCCCATAGAATAAGATAAAAACTTCTCTGTTTAGCTTTTAAAGCCCTGCATAACCTGGCCCCAATCAATCATTCTTATCTTATTGGGCATTACTCCCTCCCCTACCCCACCCCCCAAAATTGACCTTTTCTCTGTTGCTCACACTCGACCTTCTATCCCCTCCCTCTGTCCTAGTGCCGCATGTCCTACATGCCTAGCAGGCTCCCCTCCTTGCATCTGCCTCACAGGGTCCCTCTCTTCCTTTAAAACATAGTTCCAGTACTATCTTTTCTATGGACCCCTTCCTGATCCCTCAACTGCTAGGGCTCCCCTTGCCAAGCTATTTTGTATATATTTCTACTTGTGCCATATGTATTTAAATATCTACTTCTTGTCTCTCGCATAAGGATTGTTACATTCTTTGTCCTTGAATTTCTAAAACCTAGCATAGAGCTTGGCACAAAGTAGGTACATAATACTTGCAGACTGAAAAAAATACTACATAGGATATAGAGCTGTGGGGACTTTAGGGACAACTTCATTCAATCACCTTATTTTACATAGGATAAAAATGAGGTCTGTGGAGGTGAGGTGACTTTTCCCAGATCTCACAGCAAGTCGATGGCTGTAGCCTGTATTCAAGTCCAAGGCACCTGGCTCCGAATCAAGTGCTCTTTCCACTATTTCTCATTAAAATGAAGAGTCAAAGTAATAGGGGTAGGGATAGTATTTTCTAGAATGAATATTTCTAGAAGGAATATTAAGAACATTTATTAAAGTATTACATAAGCACATAGAAAAGCCAGTATCATTTAAGCCATTTGATAAGCCAATGGTAAATTAAACTTTCACTCACACTGAGTATGTGGGTCTTCTACCTTCTTGTAGACTGCTAACATGGCCATTCCCAAGGGTGCCAAGGGTTCTTACTCGGTAGGAAGGTTATTCTTGTCTCTGAAGTTCTTTATTTTCCTTTTGGCTATATTCTGTTTTCTCTAAATAACTTTAATTTGTTTCTTTGTACTTTTTTATGCCTGATGCTCTATTAAGTTCCCCTAAACTTCCTTTATTCTCTTTCATTTTTTACCACATCTTCCTTCCTCTACTGAATTTCAATATATTTCTTCACCTTCACCTAGTGGGAATGGTATAAACCCATCCCAGGTCTCCCATTATGACTTGTGTAACCTTGGATAAGTAATTTACTCAATATGGACCTGAGTTTTCTCATCTGTTAGATGAGGGAATGGAGCTACTTGGCCACTAATTTCTCTTTCAGCTCTAAAGCTATGACACTATTATACCACAAGCACCTCCCATTCCTATCTGTCATTTGCCTTCTATACAAATTCCGTATTTTTGCCTTATGTTTTTGACTCCTAGGTTTTTGCTGCTTCTCTACTGTCTTCTAATAATTCCTACTGTGATCTTGACTTTTGGGTCATTCTCTCCAATTTTTCACATCTCTGAACTGGCTAAGCATCCTCAAGTCCTTTAAACTATCCTCATATGATATAAACTCGTGACTCATCTCTATCCTGGATACTCTCTCATTTATCCATCTTATTCCTAAATGGGGGTACTTTGCAAATGATCCTCTTGAAAGATTTACTCTTTGTTACTTCTTTTAATTTCTTCTAAGAAGCCAAGCTATATAACTCAATAATGAGGGCTTCTCCCTGAAAGCAAGAGGTTAGAAACTCTGAAAGACTTTGCTATGGAAAACAAAACATCCAATATAATAGCCAGAAGCACTAGGCCTGATTCTAGGATGCCTACTGACAGAGTTTTCTCCTTTGTCAAGAGGAAAACATATACTCCTTCAACTGGGAGAGCCTTGCAAAAATCCATCCATCTTTTTGCTTCTAACAATGACTGAATCTAAACCATCCCAGACAGATGAATACTGTTCTCATCTTAAAGTATGCTATTAATATTTTTCATTCTGATTCATCTCTGACCTAGGAAAGGAGATGCTCTATATTTCATGGACTAAATTAAATGATAGTAATAAAAAGAATAACAAGACCTTACAATTACTTAGCAGAGATTCCTGAGGTAACTTGAAGAGAGTAATCAACTTGCAATGTCCAGTCATCAAGCATAACTAACAAGTCTTGCTAATAGGAGAATCAATCAACCAGTGTTTATAAATCTCTTGCTATGTGCTAGGTATTATTTTAAGCACTGAGGATACAGAGAAGTACAGACTGTCCTTGACTTCAAGGAGCTCACTTTCTAATGGGGGAGACAACATGGAAATAAGATTTATATAAGATCTGTACAGAAGGTGAATGGAACTCTTCTCTTGTCCCCTTTAATCTGGTTAATTGGTTTTTCCCATTGGGTGTGCCTGAATGGGTTGACTTCCCATTAGTGTAAGCAAGTTTAAAAGATCCTGCCTGATTCCCTCCCTTTGTTTTTGTTTGTTTGTTTTTGGTGAGGCAATTGGGGTTAAGTGACTTGCCCAGGGTCACACAGCTATTAAGAGTCAAGGTCTGAAGCCAGATTTGAACTCAGGTACTCCTGACTCCAGTGCCAGTGCTCTATCCACTGCGCCACCTAGCTGCCCTGATTTCCTCCCTTTGAAGGGGACATGTATGGCTTGGCCTGAAATGTGGCAATGGCATCTGTACTGCAAAACCTATATTCAAACAATTATTAGCCTCAAGAGACCTGTTGAATTTCATGAGGGCAAGAAAATTTAGCAGAATCAAGGACCATAAAGGAACTTTCAGCATTTTGTTAAACATAAGAAGCACCTATATTTATTATTTGTAGTATCTTGTCCAGATAGATTTTTGTTCATTGATATTTATGTGTATAGAAACAGTGCTGCATATATGCAACCTATAATGTTCAATGTATAATATTCCTAGTATTCTCCCTGGATTAATCTGGAGAATGATGAGAATGGCCTTGAAGTCATCAGACTATTAAGGTGGAAGCATATTCCACTCTGTTCTGAGCAGGATAAGAGGGATTCAGGGTCTGGCCTGAAGCATAGGATCAGTCAGTGAATTCATGAACATTTATTAAGTGACTACTATGTGCCAGGTACAGTGCTAAGTGTTGGGAATACAAAGGAAAAGTTTAAAAGTCCCTACCATAAAGATCACATTGTCTCTTTAAAAAAAATAATAAAATTTGTTTTGTTCAATATTTCCTAATTATATTTTTTTAAATTTAACATTCATTTTTTTATTTGAATTCCAAATTTTCTCCGTCTTTTCTGTCCCTCTCCCAAGCCTTGAGAAGGTTACCAATAAGATATCAATTATATATGTAAAGTCATGAAAACATATTTCTACATTAGCCATGTGTCAAAAGAAAAATACACACAAACAAGAAAAATAAAGTTTAAAAGCTATATTTCAATTTACATTCAGAGTTTATCAGTTTGTTCTCTGAAGGTGAATAGCATTTTTCATCAATGGTCCTTTGGAAGTATATTGATCAGAGTAGCTAAATCTCTCATAGTTTATCATTGTTATAATATTGCTGCTACTTTGTACAATGTAGGAGATTTCATTCTAATCAGAGAGACATCATGCGTAAAAATGTTAAGTTAAATACAAAGTTAAGTGCAAAGTAGTCATACAATAAGTATTAGGGTGAGGTGGAGTAGGAAGACTAGGAAAGGTCTCCTGGTCATGCTTGGCTGATATTTAGCACATGATGGGAGCTTTACTCAATTGGATCAACTTGAGGTATACACAGTGCCTATCTTTGTTGAATATCTTTCTTCTGCTATGGCTAAATAAATCCCCTTTTGCTACTTTTAAATGATCTAGAAAGAAGTCTCTTGTTTAGTTCTAATATCAAACCTAAACTACCAGGCATCTGGCCTACAACAGGGCCAGCCCAGAACAATTGGCATAGTCTGGCAGGTTGGACTATAGAGAGTTTGTCCAAATGATAGAGATGTGCAGTACAGAGGAAGGTGAAACGGGATTGGCCTTCGTGCTGCTAAAAGATGGTACTTTGGGTGATGCCTCTATAAATGGTGGTTGGTTGTTTATTATGAGTCACTAACACATACACCCCCACACACCCCAACTCCTGAGAAATTTTTTTTTTTTTTGCGGGGCCATGGGGGTTAAGTGACTTGCCCAGGGTCATACAGCTAGTAAGTGTAAAGTGTCTGAGGTCAGATTTGAACTAAGGTCCTCCTGAATCCAGGGCTGCTGCTCTATCCACTGCGCCACCTAGCTGCCCCAAGAACTCTATTTTAAAGATAATTATGCTCAAATATGTTTTATTCCTCCCACCTTTGATGGGCCTTCCAGCCTAGTGCTTTAAGTCTTCTCCAAGTTCTACAAGGGGATTTCTTCAGAATTCAGTTTACCCTCAAAGCAACCTAGAGGGACTAAAATTAGGGGAATGGAGAAAGAAATGTTTCCCTTATTATTATTTTTAAAAAAAAAAAAAAAGGACAAATTTGGAGGAACTAGTTGTACTCAGTCCTTTCTGGGACTGAATGCCTTTTTATTGCTAATGGTCATCATCACCCAGTTGCCTCAGGGGAGATCAACTGAAAAGAGGCACATCCCATCTTTAAGGAATCATATTTGTGTAAACTGGTTTTGAATGGTTTTTTGGAAATGACAAATGGAGATAAACCAGAAATTTTCAGCTCTCTAATTGTATATGGACATAGCTAACCATTGATGAGTAGTGTGAAGAATCACCAAAGAGATTATAAACCAAGCAAATCCCTGGAATTTTCTAATTGTCTAAGAGCTCTCCTGAAAAATACTGAGTTTTGTTTGCATATTTGTTTTTTAATTTGGAATTTGAGAGAACAACCACAATTGTGCCACATGGATTTCATAGTGATTCTTTGGCACAAACCAGAGACGTTTCTAGAATTGGGGATATGGACAAGTACCCCATTGAAATAGCCGAGGACAGGCAGTTGTGCTACACTCCTGAACTATGAATTGTAATTCTCTCTGTGTGTTTGTCTGTCTCTAGCTTCCAGTGAGGGCCCCTTGAAAAATGCAGAACTCAGACCCCAAGAGCAGTTTCTCAACCCCAGAAGAAATAACCATAAGAATGAGAGCTCCTATGGTGGCCCAGAAGAGTGACTAACATTGTGGCTTTCATACAGCATAGGAGGACAAAGTCAGGTCCCAGTAGTATCAGCACCCCCGGTTCTCCTGTAGAACACAGTAAAGCAGTGGCAGCATTGATCTTCATCACCACAATGGGGCAGAGTCAGGCCCAAGCAGCAACAGCACAACAATACTCAGGCTTTACTCTAGTAGAGGGGACACCAACTGACTGTCAGAGGAAAGGGACCCAGAGAAGTGGGCCCCAGCAATTGCAGACAGTGGATCAGTTCTCAGCAGCAGTAGCAGCCCAGACCTAAAAGAGTGGATGTTGGCTTTGAAGGTGACAAAAGGCAGGGCCACTGTAGCCCTCTGCTGCTGGTATAATATGCAATAATTATACAACAATCCAGGAAGGACCAAGGGGAGGCATCATTGGGATGAAGCTTTATAGCAATAAGGGAGAGGTGAAACTAACCAGCCCCTGTAGAAGAAGGGAATACATCCCTCGGAGGCCTCTCATTAGGCAAAGATTTTGTATTTTATACTCCCCCAAAGGGGAGGTGCTGGCTGGTAGGCCAAAGAACACCAAATGGGTGACAGTACAGAGCAACTGACTATAGCCAGGGGGTACATATAGTGAGTGTAGTGATGATGACTATATTGAAAGTGACATCATCTTTGCTATAGTCCTGATTTTCCAGGTTCTGCTCCTGCTCATGGTCACCTTAATACACTGAGGGGAACCACTGTGAACTATAAATATTTGGCATCCCTGAATAGACAGTAAAACTATACTAGTGGAGGACCTTAACTTTCCCCTCTCAGAATTAAATAAATCTAACAAAAAATTAAAATAAGAAAGAATTTAAGGAGACAAATATAATTTTAGAAAAGTCAAACATGATACACCTCTGGAGAAAATTAAATGGAAATTGAAATGTGTCTTTTCCCCAGTGGTACATAGCATCTACACAAAAATTAGCCAAGTATTAGGGCATAAAAACCTCACAACCAAATGCAGAAAAGCAGAAATATCATATGCATCCTTTTCAGGTCATAATGCGATAAAAATTACATTCAATAAAACACTATGGAAAATAGATTTAAAAATTAATTGAAACCTAAATAACCTCATCCTAAAGAATGAGTGGGTTAAAGAACAAATCATAGAAACAATCAATAATTTCATGAAAGAGAATGACAATAATGAGAAAACATACTGAAATTTATGGGATGTAGCCAAAGTATACTTTGGAAATGTATATCTCTGAGCACTTAAATCATTAAAATAAAGAAAGAGCAGATCAACGAATTGGGCATGCAACTAAAAATAGAAACTAGAAAAAGAAAAAATTTAAAATCACCAATTAAACACCATATTGGAAATACTGAGAATCAAAGGAGAGATTAATAACATTGAAAGTAAAGAAACTACTGAAGTAATAAATAAAACTAGGACCTGATTGCATAAAAAAATCAATAAAATAGATAAACCATTGGTTGATCTGATTTAAAAAGGGAAAGAAGAAAAACGAATTACCAGTATCAAATATAAAAAGGGTAAATTCACCACCAATAAAGATGAAATTAAAAAGTAATTATTAGGAACTATTTTTGCCTAATTATATGCCAATAAATCTAACAATTTAAGTGAAATGGATGAATATTTATAAAGCTATCAATTGCCCAGATTAACAGAAGAGGAAATAAACTCCTTAAGTAACCCTATCTTAGAAAAAGAAATTGAACAAGACATTAATGAGCTACCTAAAAAAAAAAAATCACTATGACCAGATGGATTCACAAGTGAATTCTACCAAACATTTAAAGAACAATTATTTCCAAAACTATACAAACTATTTGGGGAAATAGGTAAGGAAGGAGTCCTACCAAATTCCTTTTATGACACAAATAACGGTGCTGACACCTAAACCACAAAGAGAAAAAACAGAAAAAGAAGACTACAGACCAATTTTCCTAATAAATATCAATACAAAAATTATTAATAAGATACTAGGAGGTTACAACGATATATCACTAGCATCATACACTATGACCAGGTGGGATTTATACAAGGAATGCAGGATCAATTCAGTATCAGGAAAGCTATCAGCATAATTGACCATGTCAGTAAGAAAAAAAAATCATATGATTATCTCAATAGAAGCAGAAAAAGCTTTAAACAAAATATAACACTCGTTTCTATTAAAAACACTAGAAAGCATAGGAATAATTGGAGCTCTCCTTAAAATGTTAAGTACTTTCTAAAATCGTCATCAAGCATTATGTGTATTGGGGATAAGCCAAAAGCCTTCCCAATAAGATCAGGTTGAAGCAAGGATGCTCATTGACACCACTAGTGATCAATATTGTACTAGAAATGACAGCTGTAGCAATAAGAGAAGAAAAAAGAAATTGTAGGAATTAGAATAGGCAGTGAGAAAACAAAACTATCATTCTTTGCAGATAATATGAAGAGAATCAGCTAAAAAAAATAGTTGAAATGATTGACAACTTTAGGAAAGTTGCAAGATATAAAATAAGCCTATATAAATCAACATTTCTATACATTAGTAACAAAGTCCAGCAGTAAGAGATAAAAATAGAAATTCCATTTAAAATAACTGTAGACTAAATAAAGTACTTGGGAGTCTACCTGCCAAGACAAACCAAAGAACTATATGAACACAATAGCAAAACAGTTTTCACACAAATAAAGCCAGATCTAAACAATTGGGAAAATATTCATTGCTAATGGGTAGGCTGAGCCAATATGATAAAAATGACATTTCTACCTAAATTAATTTATGTATTCAGTGCCATACCAATCAAGCTACTAAAAATTATTTTGTGGAGCTAGAAAAAATAATAAAATTCATCTGGAAGAACAAAAGTTCAAGAATATTAAGGGAATCCATGAAAAAATGTGAAGGAAGATGACTTAACTGCATCAGATATCAAACTGCATTACAAAGCAGTAATCAAAACAATGTGGTACTTGCTAAGAAATAAAGTGATGGATCAGTGGGAAAGATTAGGTACACAATACATAGTAGTAAATGACTACAGTAATCTAGTGTTTGATAAATCCAAACATCTAAGCTT
The DNA here is from genome assembly GCF_019393635.1 of Dromiciops gliroides. Taxonomy (NCBI): domain Eukaryota; kingdom Metazoa; phylum Chordata; class Mammalia; order Microbiotheria; family Microbiotheriidae; genus Dromiciops; species Dromiciops gliroides. The sequence goes on along the minus strand of NC_057863.1, from coordinate 341,904,507 downwards.
TTGTGACAAGAACTCACTGATTGAAAATACTGCTGGGAAAACTGGAAAGAAGTTTAGCAGAAAGTAGTATAGTATAGTATATCTGACACCATATACCAAGATGAAGTCAAAATGGGTACATTATTTAGACCTAAAAGGTGATACCATAAACAAATCAAGTTTACCTGTCAGATCTATGAATAAGGGAAGAATTTTATGACCAAACAAGAAATAAAGAGCATTACAAAATATAAAATGGATAATTTCGATTACATTAAATTAAAAAGGGTTTGCACAAGCAAAACTAGTTGTAGCCAGGATCAGAAAGAAAGCAGAGGGGCAGCTGGGTGGCGCACTGGATGGAGCACCGGCCCTGGAGTCGGGAGTGCCTGAGTTCGGATCCGGCCTCAGACACTTGACACTTTCTGGCTGTGTGACCCTGGGCAAGTCACTTAACCCCAATTGCCTCACTAAAAAAAAAGAAAAGAAAAGAAAGCAGAAAACTGGGGAGAAAATTTACAGCAAGCTTCTCCACTAAAGTCCTTGCTTCTCAAATATTTAGAGAATTGAATCAAATTTCTAATAAAAATCATTCCCCAATTGATAAATGGTCAAAGGATATGTATGAACAGGCAGTTTTCAGAAGAAGAAATCAAAGCTATCTATAGTCATGAAAAAAATGCTCTAAATGACTACTAACTAGAGAAATGCAAATTAAAACAACTCTGAGGTACCATCTCACACCTATCAGATTGGCTAATATGACAGAAAAGGAAAATGACAAATGTTGGAGGAGATGTGGGAAAAATTGAGACATTAATGCATTGCTGGTGGAGTTATAAACTGATTGAACCATTCTAGAGAATACTTTCGAACTATGTCCAAAAGCCAATACAACTGTGCATGACTTTTGACCCAGCAATAGCACTACTAGGTCTATAACCCGAAGAAATTTAAAAAAAAAAAAAAAGGAAAAGGACTTATATGTACAAAAATACTTTAGCAGTTCTTTTTGTATGGCATCGCAACCCCATTTCAGAGGACAATTATAGTACATAAGATGAGAGCTATAACTCTGTCACAAAAACAACCTGGGTTTTGGGAGGCTAACTTTTCTTTCAGAAGGCTGCCTCTACTTATGGGCATGCCTTTTTTTTTTCGTGTCTGGCATCCTTACCCTAGTGTTTTCAGAAATTGTTCCACACTTAGAATTTTCCATGCTGGAAATATACCTATAATAAAGACCTATATAAAGAGGACTTGCCTCTTCCGCAAAAATCTTCATGCCCCAGTGTGACTACATTAGACTGGGATAGGCACCAAGGAAGATGACGCCACCTCTGAGAAAGGCAGACCCTCTACAATGGGGTTAAATGCTATTACTCATTCATTGATCAAACATCTATTTCCTGGCTAACTACAATGGAGCCGTCTAAGTGGTCTCTTGCTATCCCTCTAACAAGGTACTCTGTCTCCAGACTGCAAATGTTTTCACTGCCTGGAATTCTCTCCCTCCTCATCTCTATTTCCTGCTTTCCTTCTCTTCTTTCAAGTCCCAGCTAAAATCCCACCTCTTACAAGAGGCCTTTCCCAATCCCCCTTAAAGGTAGTGTTTTCCCTCTTGTTGATTATCTCCAATTATCCTGTTTAGATCTCATCTTACATAGTCATTTCCATGTTGACTCCCCTGCTAGACAGCAAGTTCCTTGACAGCAGGGACTGTCTTTTGCTTTTCATTATATCGCCAGTTCTTAGAATAGAGCCTGGAACATAGTAGGTGCTTAATAAATGCTTATTGTCTGATTGACGCTCCAGTAAAGCCCCTTATCCAGTTGGAGGTCTTGGTTCTCCCTTTAAATTTATAAACTGAAAGTTCCAGGTTGGGTAAAGGATAGTATTTGCCCTCAAGGAAGCCCAAGCTACCATATCTGACCCAGGCCAGAAGATTTCACACACAACCAGGGCCAGTTGAATTACATAAGATAAAAGTTCCCAATCTACAGATCTTCTTCCGTTAAAGCATTTATTTCCTTGATCCTGCCTGATTTAATGTGAACCATCCCCCCCCCCTCCCTCACCTCCACAGCCATTTGATTGCCAAAATTTTACCTCTGCAATATCTGATTGACTCATAGGACATTAGAGATACAAACGATTATCTAAATTACTTAGTCCAACCTCCTTATTTCACAGATGAGGAAACAGTCTTTTGATTCTGGACTCTCCTTCTTATCCCCACTGCCACTATTCTGTTCTTCTCACTTGGACTATTGTTATAACCTCTTAATTGGTCTCCTTGCTTCCAGGCTCTGCTCCTCCAATCTACCCCCACACTATGGCCGGATCAATCTTCTTAATATGGTTGGACCCTGGATTGACTAAGTCCTGCACAAAACATTGAATTGATTCCTATTTCCTACTGAATAAAATCCAACCACCTGCATTGAGTAGTAGTGGATAGAGAGCCTTCATGAGACCCTGGGCAAAATCATTTAACTTCTGGCAAAATTCTGTCAAAAATCAAACTCAAATGAAATGGAGTCACTTCTCCATGCATCAGGATCCCTGTGCCTGCATATTTACTTAATTTTAAAATGTTATATCATTTTTATTGTATTTTTATTTATTTTGTTAAATATTTCCCAGTTCCATTTTAATCTGGTTCAGGGGTAGGCCTGGGAAGTGTTGTGGGCTGCACCAGTCCTGCAGGCCTTGTGTCTGACACCTCAGCTCTCATCTATAAATTGCAGAGAAGCCACATTGGTAGAGGGCAGTTTCCTCCTCTGAGAGTTTTCTATAGCAATAAAATCCCAGATCCAGTCTCTATCACAATCCCCTCCTTTATGTAAAATTCAGGACCTTTCAAAATCTGGTTCCAACCTATCTTGGCTGCCTTATCTTATATTGCTTCCTTTCCGGTTCAGTCACAGAAGGCTCATTTAAACTAATCCCTCTATTTGTGCCCTAGATCCCATTCCTTCCTGCTCCCTTCAGTAATCATCTTGTTCCAGCAATCACTCCCTCTCCTATTTATCTTCAATCTCTGCCTCCAAGGGTCTGTTTTTGGCTCCAGTGTCTATTCTCTACATGCTTTGTGAAATCTCTTATGTATAAAACAAGGAAATTCTTTTTCTATTTACATTCCCAATAACTCCTTACTATACCCTACCTTCCCTACTATACATTACTTTCCTTAACATACTGCTAATGCTACTTCCTGCATTTAGAATGGTTTCTCTACTCCATGCCCCCGACCCTTGTTGAAATCCTATAGAGTAGGGGGCCAATCCTAGCAAGTGTGATGCCAAAAGAAAAAAATGGTCATTGAAATATTTTTAAATGATAAAAAGTGAAGAGAGAGAAGTTTAGAAGGAAAAACAGATAAGCAGGCTAGTTTTGAAAGTTATATGTTTAATGTATTATGTACTTAAAGGGAAAAACAAGATGTGCATAATAAGGCTTCACAGTTTCATGTAAAATCTTTTTCTATTTTATTTTGTGAATGGGATGTTCATTTTTTCTAGTGTCTGTTAAGAATTTTTTAAAATTTAAAAATAAAGAAACCCCATTCATTTGTTTTTTTGGTTTTTGATTTCGGGGGGCTTTTTGGTGGGGCAATTGGGGTTAAGTGACTTGCTCAGGGTCGCACAACTAGTAAGTGTCAAGTGTCTGAGGCCAGATTTGAACTCAGGTCCTCCTGAATTCAAGGCCCGTGCTTTATCCACTGTGCCACCTAGCTGCCCCCCCCCCCATTAATTTGTAAAGATCTGGATTGAATGCCACCTCTTCCATGAAAACTTCCAGAATTAATCTCTCTTTTCTGAACCCTCATAGCCTTTTGTTCCTACCACTTTTGTGAGCCTATCATGTGAGCTTATCTATATTCTAATTCTTTGTACACACGTCTTATATTCCTTAGAATATTGTGATCTCCTTGAGGAAAGAGCCCTTGGGAACACCCACAGTTAATTGGCTTGACTTGGATGAATATCTAGGGAAGAGACAAAGAACAGTCAGATAGGTAAAAGGTGAACGAGGAAAAAGGAGTGTCACAAAAACCCAGAGACGAAATAGTATCAAGCAGAAGAGAACAATTGACAGTGTCCAACACTACAGAAAGGTCAAGAAAGATGAGGATTGAAAAAAAAGCAATTGGATTTGGCAATTAAAAATATCTGGTGACTTTGAAGAGAGCAATTTTGGTTAGACAAGGTCAGAAGCCAGAGTATAGAGAAAAAGAGGAAAGGAAGTGGAAGCACCTATTGTAGACAGTTTTCTCAAAGGGTTTAGTCACACAAGGGAGGAGAGATATGGGATGTTAGCTTACCGGAATGATTGGATCAAGTGAGGATTTTTTTGAAGATGGGAGACATGGGCATATTTATTGGCAGTGAGGAAGCAGACAGGGAGAGAGTGAAGATAAATGAGAGAGTGAGGATGATAGAAGGAGCGATCTACTGGAGAAGACAGTATGTGATGGGATCACATGTGCATGTAAAGGGTTTTGCCTTGATAAGGAGAAGAGCTACCTTGTTATGTGAGATAGGTGGAGGAGATACTGGCAGAAGACATTATGTGAGATGAGGAGGAGAAGTAGAGAAGAGGGAGCTCTCAGCATTTTTTTTTTTCAGTAAAATATGAGGAAGGTTCCAGGAAGGATGAAAAGATTTGAAAGATCTGCTGTGGTGAGTGGGATAGTGAGTTAATTAGAAAGGTGTAAAAGAATTGCCTTGTAGCAATGAGTACCCAATCAGGTTATGTAACATAAATTTGTGGTGGACCCCATCAGCATAGTTGAGTGATTTTCTCCACCTTTATTAAGCAATACATGTGTGAGAATGAATGCTGTGTATGGTGGGATTGATCCAAGGCTAAGGCTTTGTAGGACAGGTTGGACAATAAGAGGTCAAAGGACCCAAGAGAAAAGAGAACATTGTAAAATCAAACTGATTCACCAAGTAATAAAGATGGTGAATAGAGGAGAGTATAGTTAATCCAAGGATGATGGTCTGGTAAAGGACTGAGGAGTTGAAGGATTAGAGATCATATCGGACAAAGAAAAGGGTTTGGGGTTTCCAGGCAGAAGAAGAAGCAGAATGACAATAGACTGTGATCAGATAAGGGAATTTCAGAAATCATTAATATGGAAGTGGTACATTTATGGGTGATAGAAAGATCCAGGGTATTCGCATCATTGTGTGTGACTTTGGTGGGGTGGAGGAGTAGGTCACGGGAAATGAGCAAATTGAGGAACTATGAGGTTAGGGTTCTTGAGAGTATCAATATGGATGTTGAAGTCCCCTAGTATGAAGGTAGGAATTGAAGAGGAGAGAAAAATTGTGAGCCAGGCACTGAATTAACTGAGGAAAGAGGAGAATTATCCTGGTAGCTAGATAACAGCTACTGTATTTTGATTAGATGGTATGATATGGATTGAGTCAACCTCCAAGGAGGAGATTTTACTGAGAGATGGTGGTCATGGAAGAAGTTGAAGTAGCAATGGGGAGAAAGGAAAGTTCTGGAAAGAAGGCCAAAGAGTCTGTGTCAGGATGGTGCTAAGTCTCAGTGAGTGTCAGAAGGTAGAAGGAATGAAAGCAAAAAAAGATGAAAGCAAGTTTGTTGCCACATTGTTGGTAGAGAATTGCTATGAACATTTTGGAAATCAATTTGGACTTATGAGAAAAACATGACTAAAATGTTCATAGCTTTTGACACAAAGATTCCACTCTTAGGCATATCCCACCAAGGATGGGGGGGGGGGGCTGGCAGGGGAGGGGGAAGAACAGGCAACTAGGTAGTACAGCCCTGGAGTGAGAAGGACCTGAGTTCAAATCCAGCCTCAGATACTTACTAGTTGTGTTACCCTGAGCAAGTCACTTAACCCCTATTGCCTCCCTCCATGCCCCCCCCCCAAAGTTGTGCTACATGAACATAATGGAATACTGCTGTGCTGTAAGAAAAAACAAGCATGATGAATATAGAAAAGCATGGAACGATTTCTACAAACTGATACAAAGTCAAGTAGGAAAGTCCATGGGTAATTTATTCCTATGAACAAAAAAAATGTGAAATATAAAAGGCTCAAACTATGCATTAACAGAACCGTCTAAAACCAGATTCAGTAACAACCTATAACTACTATGACAATTTGCTGGTTATCTCATCAGAACATAAAGTAGTTTGCTCCCTTAAGAAATAGAAATGGATGCAAGAATCATTGACTAGCTTAGATTTTTTTTTTAAAAAAGATCTGTACAGAAAATGGAAAGGCAGGTAATATAAGATAATATACAAAAGCCATGATTGTTTAAGAATAGCCTTAGAAACTGTGAATCTTGGAAAGACATAAGGCTAATAAGAAAAGCAAAAACAACAAAAAGGGCTTTTAAAGCCATGTTGGGGAAAGAGCTAAGAATGGGACTGCTACGAAGTGCATGTGAGTTGATGACAAACACATGACTGAGAGAAAGCAGAGGATGCCCCAATCCTCTCTGGCTTCTATTTGCTTATGCTGAAGAGATGGTCTTTGGACTGGAAAGGATAGAACAAAATAGGTTAATGTGGAAGGGAGATAGTAGGGGAGCACTTTGTGTCCCTTAATTGGTCCAAGTCATTAGGCCCAGAAAAAGCACATCCTGAGGCAGAATTAAACAAAGATAAATATTTTCCAGACTTTTAAGGAGAAAAGAGATGGGAAGGGGGTAGAATTGAGCATCTAAACTATAGACCAGTGAGTTTGATTTCTGTTGCTGACAGAATCTGAGAGTATATTAAAGAGATGGTCACTAAACATTTAGAAAGAGCCAGCTTGAGCTGAATGTGCCAAACTAACCTCATTTCTCTTTTGTACAGGGTTATTAGGCTAGTAGATCAGGAAAAATGTTGTAGATAAAATAACTAAGAATAATAATATGAAAAATATAATATTTTAATATTTGCAAATGATTTTACCAACATTGTCTCAGTTGATCCTCACAATAATTTTTTTAGTTAAATACTAAGATAAATAAGATAAAGTCTTTAATGTATTATTATCTCCCTTTCATGCTGACACTGCATTTTGACAAAACATATGACAAGCTTTCTTGGGTCTTCTTTTGTGGACAAGATAGCTGGGGGTAAGTTAAAACATAAAATTGAGTGGATTCAGAAATTCAGGGCTATACTGAAGATGATTCTAACCTGATGAAAAATAGATTGCTAAATTTTTCAGTGTAAACACTTACACCTTGTAAATTGGCTTGATTTCTCATTTTGTCAATTGTCTAGACTTAAGAAAGTGATGGAGAAAATGTTAATAATGTTGATTAAAATTAAGTGTTTTGGGGGCAGCTAGGTGGTGCAGTGGATAAAGCACCGGCCCTGGATTCAGTAGGACCTGAGTTCAAATCCTGCCTCAGACACTTGACACTTATTAGCTGTGTGACCCTGGGCAAGTCACTTAACCCTCATTGCCCCACCAAAAAAAAAAATTAAGTGTGTCTTGGTTACATGCACACACACACACACACACAGAGCTGATTTTTAAACATTTACCAGCATGTCTGAATGATGGAATGGCTACGTCCTAAGAATAGTTTTTAATTACTTGATGTCAACATGGAAAGGCATCCCTAGCAGGATGCCCCTGGGATCAGTATATAATAATTTTATTGACAACTTGGATAAAGTCATATATGACATGCTTGTCGATTTTGTAGATAACACAAAGCTTGGAAGAACAACTAATATAATGGATAAACATACCAGAGTCAGGATTCAAAGAGCTCTTGATAGGCTATAATATTGAGCCAAATCTATCTAATAAGATGAAATTGAACAGAGATAAATGGAAAGCCTTACTTCTGAAGTTTTTGTTGTTGTTTTAATCTTTACAAGTATAAGACGAGGAAGCCATAGATAGAAATTGGTTGACCCCCCTAAAAATAGATTTGGGGATTTTAGTAGAGTACAAGCTCAATATGAGGTAGTAGTGTGATATGGTGGCCAAAGCAAATGTGACCTTAAGTGGCACTAAGAGGTATTAGTGTCTAGGTCTTCTTACTCAGTTGTTTCTGACTCTTTATGAGCCTGTTGGGGTTTTCTTGGGAAAGATAATGGAGTGGTTTGCCATTTCCTTCTCCAGCTCATTATACATAAGAGGAACTGAGGCAAAGAGGGGTTAAGTGACTTGCCCAGGGTCACACAGCTAGTAAATATCTGAGACCAGATTGGAACTCAGGTATTCCTGACTCCAGGCCTACGGTTCTATCTGCTATGCCATCTAATTGTCCAGTATCCAAGACTAGGGAGGTGATATTCCTTCTGTGCTTTGCCAGGGTCCAAACACCTCTGGTATACTGTGTTCACTTCTGGATGCCACATTTTAGGAAGGCTATGATAAACTGAGGAGTGTCCAAAGTGGGGAAGGCAAGCAGAATGAACAATAGCCTGGAGATCATCCCCATACAGTAGGTGCCTGGAAAAGAAAAGACTCAAGACTGAGGACAAGGTCATTGTGTCTACTTCTTTGGAGGCCACACACAAAATAAAAGGAGGTATAGAACGTTGCCAAAAAACAGATTTAAGGAGAAACTTTTTTAACAACTAGAGTGGCCCCAACCAAAGTGGAACGGGATACTTCCTGAGGTGGTAGACTCCCTTTCAGTGAAGGTCCTCAGCTGAATTACCCTTGGTCAGATAGGCAGTAGAGAGCATTCTTGGTCAAGAAGAGGGAAAGAGACAGCTATAATGGGGAAGGAACATGATATAAAAACAAAGGAATCAGTCCTTTCAAGTTCCAAGTCACTTCGGGCTGGAAGAAGGAAGCAATCCCGCTTGAGTTCCACAAGGAAAAAACCGAGAAGACATGAGGGGAGCAAGGAGCCTCCATCATGTCCCTATCCCCAACTTACTACTCTAGAACTTTGGGGAGTTTTCCCTTGGGCATGGATGGGGAATCTCTCCCTTGTTTGAGCTGAGTTACCTTGCTCCCAAGGGAAGAACTCCTTCACTCTCAATTATTTGGTATATATTCACCTGTGCATACTTTCTCTTGTCTTTTGTTTTGTAACTGATTTTGGATGAATTGATTTCTTTGCTATTTTCTATATGTGTTCATTGTGGAACTGGTATTGGGTAGGGAAGGGGCTAAGCCTTGGATATAGATAGAGCTTGGGGTCCTCCTCCCCTCCCCTGAGGACAAAGCAATCAGAAGGTGGATGGAACCTGACCATATTCCCCTAGATGGGCAATATTTAAGGGAGCAGATAGATACACTTCTAGCCTGATACTCCCTCTGGCTTGTACCACTCTCCCTGAGGAGACTTGAAAGATCTCTAGCCCCAACATCCGGCTTCTCCTCCTGGCAGGAATGAAAGCCTCCTTTGGAGAAGACTAGAGATGTCTATTCTGCTTCCCTTTGAGCCACACAAGGACAAGCCCTAGACATATGTGGGCCACCCACCACACTTGGGCCTCTCTAGACATGTGGGACCCACTCACTTTCCCTACAAAGATAAGATAAAGTCTTTCTAAATGTTTAAACATGAACCAAAAAATACCCCCCAACCCCACCCAAACCCATGAAACAAGAAGTTCCTTAGCATTTTCTACACAAAAAGCTCCTTTAACAGATAAAAGAATCGATCAAAGACGTTGACCACATTCAGACAGCTAGGGACAGAGCCAGGATTCAGAGCCACTTCTCAAGTCGGAATTTAGCGTTCTTTCATTCCTCTGTTTTCCTCTTCCATTGTCTCTCTGCTTCTGCCCAGTGGTTCTCAGGGTCATGATGGAGGTCATCATACTACACTGAGATCATACTTCAAGGTTACAAAGCAACTAACTCCCTCGGGCTTATAATAGACCAACTCCTGGATCTGGTGCTGATAAGAAGCCTAAAGCCCAACTTGGCTGCTTGTCCTTAGGGGGCTTAGAGCAATCTGGAGATTTGTCCCAGTTTAGGAGGAATACATTAAAATTTGCCACCAGGTCCCAGAACTGCCAGAAGTTGACCCCCCACCCCCACCCTCCACCCCTGCCTCCGGTCCTTAAATCTGCCTGTGCAAAGAGTGAGCTATCTTTTACAAAGATATAGTCGGGGGACGGGGTGCTGGAGCCAGCTCAGATTCAAGAAACACCAATACCAATAGGAGGAAAATCTGAGACCATGACTAAGTACTAGGCCAACACAATCCTAAAGGAAGGTCAATGGCAAGTATGTTCTAGAGACAAAATAGTTGTGGGATTGAGTATGTCGCTGTCATTCAGTCGTTTCAGTTGTGCCTGACTCTTTGTGACCCCATTTGAGTTTTTGTGGCAGAGATACTGGAGTGGTTTGCCATTTCCATCTCTGGCTCATTTTACAGATGTGGAAACTGAGGCAAACAGGGGAAGTGCCTTGCCCAGGGTCACCCAGCTAGTAAGTGTCTGGGGCTGGATTTGAACTTGGGATGAGTCTTCCTAACTCTAGGCCCAGAACTTTATCCACTGTACCACCTAGCTGCTGAGATCAACTATGAAGTATAAGCAGAAAAGCTCTAGATTTAAAAGAGGTCTTGGTTTAAATCGTGGCATTGCTGCTGGTTATCTGTGTACCCTCAGTCAAGTCACGACTATCTGATTCTCATTTTCCTACTCTGTAGAGGTAATTGGAGTCAGGAAGACTCCTCTTCCCGAGTTCAAATCCATCTTCAGACACTTCCTAGCCCTGTGACCCTGGGCAAGTCACTTGCCCTTGTTTGCCTCAGTTTCCTCATCCGTAAAATGAGCTGGAGAAGGAAATGGCAAACCACTCCAGTGTCTCTGCCAAGAAAACCCAAATGGGGTCACAAAGGGTCAGACACAACTGAAACGACTTAACAACAGAGGGAATTGGACTGGGTGGTCTCTTAATAGTCAAGCCTAACTTGCTGGGTCAGTCTCAATTTAGCCCCCTGTTGTATACTAATATGGATCCACTAGAGGGCGGTCTTCTATCATTTTATCATTGCCCCTACAGGGCAGTAGCAAACCCAGGATTGAGGATTGTAGTGCTAGAGTTGAAGCTTAGAGCCAAGATGATCAAAGTAAATTTAACAAACAATCCTCTGATCCAATCCCTTTTTTTATTTTTCAGGGAAAGATCGCTGTGATGCAGAAAGAAAGTTATCCTTTTTTGAAAGGAAAACACTGATGTCTTCAGGGCCAGAGAAGGACTTTTATTAATGCAACCTGCCTTTTTTTTTTAATAGGCTACATAGGAGGGGCTTTCCTGACAAAAGCCCTGGGAAGTAAGCATTATTGTCCCTATTGTAGAGATGAGCAAAACTGAGGCTCAGAGATGTTCACTGACATTCAAATTGGCCAAGCTAGGAAGCAACTAGAACTGAGGCACAATGGCGGGAATAAGAGGACCCAGATTCAAATCCTGCCTCTGAACCTTACTTTCTGCATGACCCTGGCTCAATCTCTTAACCAACTCGGGTCCCAGGCTCTTTTTCTGTAAAATGAGGGGGTTGGGCAAGTTGGCTGCTAGGATCTCCGGCTTTTGTTGGCAATTCAATTCACCTGATATTTATTGTACACCTACTGAATGTAGAGAACTGTGCTAGGCACTTGGGAGAAGCAAAGATAAATAAGACAAAGTCCCTGCCATTTAGGAGCTCATAGTCCAGCAGGGGAAAGTAAGACTTGCGTACAAATAGCGATGATACTAAATAGAATATGAAAGTACCAGAATAGTTACAAAGCCATTGGGAAAGTTTACTGGAGAGAGGGATCAATGTTAGCTGGAGGCTGTCCAACATACACCTTGTAAAGGACTTATAGAGAAGAATCACATAAAATGAGAAAGGATGAATAGGTCGTAAACCATCCCATTCACTTGGTGCAGTGGGAGAAAGCATGGATTTTAAATCAGAGCACCTGGTTTCAAATCTGGGCTTTTCCACTTATTACTTATATGATCTTGGGCAAGTTAGTTAACCTTTTGAGACCTCAGTTTCCTCATCTGAAAAATGAGGGGGTTAGAATCAATAATCACACTTTAAAAAAACATGTTGTTTAGTTTTGCAGGATTTTTCTTTTTCCCTTCCTTTTAAAACCCCCTGGAGTGGGGGGGGGGGAGAAGAAATTTACATAATTTTAATTTTTACAAGGAATAACAAGTTGTACATAATAGATTTGCATTTTCATATACAATCATCTTTTTATTATACTATGTTATGAAAATGTTTGTTTTATTCCATAAACTAAAAATAAAATAAATTTTAAAATATATTTTAAAAGGACCTTTTATTATAATGGATTGTATTTCTGCAAAAGGGAGGAGAGTAGAAAATGTAAGTGATGTTGGGGCAGCTAGGTGGCGCAGTGGATAAAGCACGGGCCCTGGATTCAGGAGGACCTGCATTCAAATCCAGTTTCAGTCACTTGACACTTACTAGCTGTGTGATGCTGGGCAAGTCACTTAACCCCACTTGCCTCACCAAAAAAAAAAAAAAAGAAAAGAAAAAAAGAAAAAAGAAAAAGAAAGAAAATGTAGGTGATGTAAAAGCAAAAATGAAAAAGTTAGTAAAAAGTTTATTTTTTAAAAAATAATGCTATGCTTCAGAGTCTCCAGAATTTTTAGAGTTGGCTAGCTCAATGTTCGTTCTTAGCCTGAGGTGGGTAGATGTATTTTCCAGGCAGATAAAGCTCATAGCTTGGAAATAGGCGGAGATTCCCCCAGGAGGGATGATATAAACCCCAAAGTGATATTTTTGTTACTCAATGAAGCCTTGCAGAAAGATGCAAATCAGGAAGTCTTGATAACAAGGAAATCTTGATAGCTTGTACAATCTGCATTAAGAAAGTATTTCAGAAAATGATTCGCCACTTACCAACCAAAATGTTGGCAAACATCATCCCACATTTCCAATATAAGACATTTAGTCTTATATAAGAAATGTGCATGCTGTTCTAGGACCAGAAATACACAGGCTAGACTATCATCTTGGGTTCTACAATTATTAAATACTGAAACTCCTTCATGACTTTTGGCCCACCCTGTAGAACGCTATTAAAGAGCAATAGTCTAGGGGCAGCTAGGTGGCGCAGTGGATAGAGCACCGGCCCTGGAGTCAGGAGGACCTGAGTTCAAATCCGACCTCAGACACTTAACACTTACTAGCTGTGTGACCCTGGGCAAGTCACTTAACCCCAATTGCCTCAATTTAAAAAAAAAAAGAGAGATTTAAAAAAAAAAGAGCAATAGTCTGGCAGATTAGGTCAAGCTGCAAAGATCTCAAGGATGGGATGGTCCTTTGACATGTTTGTTGTTCCTGAAGAACCTTAGATAAGAATGGAAAGGCTTATAGCCAGAAGGTTGGCAGTTGGGCTAATTAAGTTTATGGTTTACCAAGGAAGTAAATGAGAATACCGAATGGCCCTAAACTGGGGAAACACCCTGTTCTAACTTCCTCCAAAGACAATCAACATGTCCCTATTAAGCACCCATGCACCAGGTACAGTTTTAGGTTCTGGGGACAGAAAGACCAACATGAAAGTTCCTCCCCTCAAGGAGGATGCAATGTATATGTAAATACATTTATACAGGATACATGCAGAATAAACACAAAGTCATTTTAGATGGGGTGAGGACACTCAGAGCTGTGGAGATGGGGAAAAGGCTTCATGTAGAAGGTGGGGTTTAGACTTTGTCTTAAAGGGTTTCTAAGAGGCCAAGATGAAGAGGAAAATGTGTTACAGGAAAAGGGGAACAGCAGGAATAGAGTTGAAAAGGCTGTTCTGGGTGAGGGACAGAAACGGGGACTTTTTTCTGTAGTCAAGAATTGGGAAAGGTGAGGCCCAGAGAGTCTGCCCCTTATTCACTCTCAATTAATGAGTCTATGGACTCTTAAATCCAAATCACTGATAGATTTTCCCAGAGGGTTATGAAGCCAAAAGCATCAACCTTCATAATACAGGCATTAGATCAGATTAGAACCTTAAAGATTATCCAGCACAGGGGTTGCTTAATTAATTCAACATGAATTTAGGGCCTTTTACCCCAGTATGTCAGTAAACATTTACTAGCACCTATCATGTGCTGGGCATGGTGCTAATCTCAGAGGATAGAAAGAAAGATTAAAGATAGTCCCTGCTCTCAAGGAGCTCACAGTCTCATCAGGGAGACAACATGCAAACCACTATAAATCTACAAACAAGCTACATACAGGACAAATTGGATAAAATCAATAGAGGGAAGGCATAGAATTAAGGGGGATCAGAAAAGCTTCCTGGAGAAGGTAAGATTTTAGCTGGGACTTGAAGGAAGTCAGAAGGCAGAGATGAGGAAGGAGAGCATTGTAGGCATGACAGACAGTCAGTGAAGATGTCTGGAGTCTGGAGGTGGAGCCTCTTCAACAGCAAGGCCAGTGTCCTTGGATCATAGACTACATGATGGGCTGTCTGTGTAAGAAAACTCAAAAGGAAGGGGTTGGGGTCGGAGTGGCAGGCAGCAAGTATGTGATCTCTGTCAAATGACCGCAACAACTGACACACTGCCCAAAGAGCTGAACTTCATCTCTGTCATCACATTCACTCTATAAATGAAGACAGAAGTAAAAGTCATATATCCAGGACATGTGAGATGGAAAAAGGAAATCGGTTGGCCATTGATGGGGAATGGGAAAGAATAGTTAGACAGTCCAAGCAATGTACTGGTACCTTAGTGATAGGAAAAGAACCAGAGGAAAGTCTATACTGGAAATTCTTCTTCTTCTTCTTCTTCTTCTTCTTCTTCTTCTTCTTCTTCTTCTTTTTGCAGGGCAATGGAGGTTAAGTGACTTGCCTAGGGTCACACAGCTAGTAAGTGTCAAGTGCCTGAGGCGGAATTTGAATTCAGGTACTCCTGAATCCAGGGCTGGTGCTCTATCCACTACACCACCTAGCTGCCCCCTGGAAATCCTTCTTTTTTTTTTTTTTTTCTTATGAGATATTTTATTTTTTCCGTTACATGTAAAGATAGTTCTCAACTTTTGTTTATACATGCTTTACAATTTCAGATTTTTCTCCCTCCCTCCCCTCCCTCCCCCCTCCCCTAGACAGCAGGTAATCTGATATAGGTTATATCTATATATCTCTATACATATACATATAGATATATATATACACACACACATATATATACACATAATAACATTAATCCTATTTCTGCATTAATCCTGTTACAAGAGAAAGAATCAGAGCAGTGATGCAAAACCTCAAAATAGAAAAAAAAACACAACAGCACCCAAAACAAAAGAAATAATATGGTTCAATCAGCATCTATACTCCACAGTTCTTTCTTTCTTTTTTTTTTTTCTTGGATTTGGAGATCCTCTTCTATCATGAGTTCCCTGGAACTCTTCTGTACCATTGCATTGGTGAGAAGAATATAGTCCATCACAGTAGGTCAACACTCAATGTTGATGATACTGTGTACAATGTTCTTCTGGTTCTGCTCATCTCACTCATCATCAGCTCACGTAAGACCCTCCAGGTTTCTCTGAACTCTTCCTGCTCACCTGGAAATCCTTCTTAACCTGTTTTGTGGCATAGACCCTTCGGGCATTCTCGGGAAGCCTATCGATTCCTTCTAAGGACAAGGTCTTTAAAGGCATCGAGGAAATACATAGGATTCAAAAAGAAAATGATTATATTTAGTTTTTTAAATATTTTTAGGGGCAACTAGGTGGCCCAGTGGATAGAGGACCGGCCCTGGATTCAGGAGGACCTGAGTTCAAATCCGGCCTCAGACACTTGACACTTACTAGCTGTGTGACCCTGGACAAGTCACTTAACCCTAATTGCCTCACTAATATATATATATATATATATATTTTTTTTTTTTAAGAGCCTCATGGACCCCAGATTAAGAATGTCTGATCCAGGTAAAGAGGAAGAGGATTAAGTAAGAGAAGGGAGCTTTTAACTAGGAATTTTTAACTAGTCCTCATATGATGGGGAGTGGGGAGCCTTAATGATGTGAGACTTTTATTATGAGCTGAGACCCTACCATGCTTGACTGAAATGCCACCAAAGGCTCTGCCTATGTGAGCTACTGAGGCAGAAAGTTGCAAAGGAAATAGAAACAAGCTTCATAAAATCCGAGGGGGAGGTGGGTGGGTGTCAGGGGAGGTGTTGTTTCCTGAGCTGTTTATCATCTTCTCCCATCCTCCCTCCTTTTCAAAGAGCAGGTGGAATTAAGCTTTCTAACGTCCGTCGTCCTGGGCTGTAGCTCCCCAAGAGTGGCTGGAGAGATAGCCTTAAATTAACTCACAAAGAGATAAACAGCACATCGGGAGCCAGCTAATCAACTAGACTCCAGACTGGGGCGGGATGGTGAGTTAACATGGAAAGAGACCACCTGGTTCAAACCCCTCATTTTACTGTGGCTTAAACTGAGAATCAGAGGGGAAAGTGACTTGTTCAGAGTCACACAGGATCTGAACTAGGGCATAGGACTAAAGCCTCTTTGGAACCTCTACACTCTCCCCAAATGGGAAACCAGTTTTCATTCCCATCCTCTTTCATTCATTCACACAGTTCGGCTTTGTTTTCTGGGACTGGAAACCCCACTAGACGGATATTCTTCTCCCCGCCAGCCTTTCGATTCAAATTCCTAGCCTTTGAATGTTAATTTGTGACCCTCTGGTTCCTGTGTACTAATTGCTAATGAGATGCTAACCTGTAGACAGGAAGTTGTGGGGGAGGGGGAGGTTGGAAATGGGAATTTCACAAGTGTAGGAGCTTCCTTTGATGTAGCCACCTAGCCCTTTGAAGTCTCCTCCTCCACAAAGAAGCACATTCCTGTCTTGCTGTTGTTCAAGGAATCATGCTGGGCTTGTAGCTCCTGGGGAGCTTTCCTCTGTTGGCTGAATCGGGTGGCCTACAGAAAGTAGGAGATGAGACCCAAGTATCAAAAATACAACCATTTCCCACCCCCACCCCTCCTTCCCTACCCCACTGCCTCTTCTCTTTTTCCTGGTCTAGGGAAAGGAGAAAGGGAAATCATCGTGGTATTAGGAGTAGCTAAGGTGGCACAGTAGGGATATAGAGCTCTGGGCTTGGAATCAGAGGCTCCTGTTCCTAAATTCAAACACAGTCTCAGATGCTTACTAGCTATGTGACCCTGGGTAAATCCTTTAACCCTGTTTGCCTCAGTTTCTTCATCCATAAAATGAGGTGGAGAAGGAAATGGCAAACCACTCCAGTATCTTTGCCACGAAAACCCCTGGGGGGGGGGGGGGGGTCACGGAGAATCACATAACTGAACCTGGGACTCAAGTCGCTTAATCTCACTGTCTCTCAGTTTCTTCATCTTTGTCATCAGGTTAATAATACCTGATTTCTCCTAGAGTTTAGAACTGGGAGGAAACAGAGATCATCCAACAGCCTCATGTTACTGATAAGGAAACTAGGGCTCAAATAGGAAGAAGTGACTTGTTGGAGGTCACACACATAGTCATTTTATTCCTCTCCAGTAGAATGTAAGCCTCTTGAGGGCAGGGACCGTTTCATTTTTGTTTGTTTTTAATATCTTCACCACTAGCACAGTACCTAGCTGTCAGTCAATAAACAATTATTAAATGTGCAAAGAACCTAGGCTAGGTATGAAAAATAAAAAGCAGAAACAAGGGTCCCTGCTCTAATGAGAAGACAATATTCAAATCAATGATTATATACAAGCTATACGTGGTATAAATGGTAGATCATCCCTGAGGGTTACTGCACTAGCAGTTATGGGGTGTTTGGGGGGCTGGAGGGAAAGCCTCGAAGCAGGGAGGGAAAGAGGTGCCACTGGAAAGGCCTCTTGCTGAATGTTAGTTGAGCAGATTCTTGAAAAAAGTCAGGGAGGGAACCCATGAGGTAGAGATGAGAAGGGAGAGGCACCTAGTGGGTGCTTCACAAATATTGAGCAGAATTGAGATGGAATTCAAACCCACAACTTCTGACTCCACCCCTACTACTCTTTCCATTATCAAGGGGCATCTCCCTCATCTGATAGTAGTAGAAAAGGTGTTTGTTGTTAAGCGTATAGTGTTCTAAGACACCTTGGAGTTGCTATTATTATTATTGTTGTTGTTGTTGTTTCTATTATCATTTCTATTCACATACCATTAGCTAGGGAAGGGCATCTTCTCTTCCCCCAAGTGGGTAAACAGAGGTGCAGGAAAAATGTTAGCTATAAAATGACAAACCCAGCAGCTGCTATGCCTGGTCTAGAATCCACAGTTTCTGAGCCCCATGTGTGCACTTGGAGACAAAAGGAGTAGGGCTCAAAAGTGAGCAGCTTGGAGAATAGCTCATTCTATGAAGTGGATCAGTTAATAAATATATCTTTTCCAGGCAGACCGCCCATAAGGGCCAAGCCACCTTGCTGTTTCTTAATAATCATTACCTGCAAGGGGGAAAAAAAAAGCTCCGCAGAGGGAGGGGCAGGAACAGGGGTGGGTTAGGGGAGAGCAGCAGATGGTCAACGTGGGATGGAGCAGACTGGCTTATTTGGTATTAAAAACAGTGCAGAGTCTTTCCCAGCTTTGATTAAAAAAGATTTATTCCCTAGACAGCTGGCTAGCACAATCCTTTCAATTCCCCACCCCTTGTTCTTCTTCCCTTTACCCCCAGGGCTTTGGGACCAAAATTCTCTACTTCTGTACACATGGAGACCAGGGTGGTGTCATGGAAATATTCCTGCCTTTTTGGAGTCAAAATGTTGAGTTACAGACATTGGCTCTTGCTAACTGTTTGATCCTGGATACCTCATCTTATACCTCTGCACCTCAGTTTCTCCAGCTGTAAAACAAGGAATGCTTGCCCTGATTATCTCATATGGTTATAATGGAAAAAAATATTTTGCAAGCCTTAGAATGTTCTTATATATGAAATCAACCTAGTTTATTGATTAATTTCACATAGACAATCACATTTATTAATTGCCTACCAATCCACAATATTGAGTCACTTCCTAGAGTGTCAGCTAGGTGGTGCAGTGGATAGCATGCCAGGCCTGGAGTCTGGAAGACGTGTCCAGATCTGACCTCAGAAACTTACTAGCTGTGTGACTGTGGGCAAGTTATTTCATCTCTGCCTCAGTTCCCTCATTCGTAAAAATGGGGATAATAATAGCACCTACCTCCCCAGGTTGTTGTAAGGATCAATTTAGATAATAATTGTAAAGTGTTTAGTACAGTATCCAGCATCTGGTAAGTGCTATAGAAATGTTAGCTATTATTATTATTATAAAAATGAGTTAGAACCAAATGTGATGTCTTCTTTAAAATTTCCCAACCTCCATTAAAAAAAGGGCCCAAAGAAATTTGTCATCATTTCTTAAATAGAAAGATAAGAATAGGAAAAAGTGAAATAGAAAAACACTGGACTTGGAGGCAAAAGGCTTGGGTTTGAATCACAGCTCTGCCATTTAATTGACTGTGAGACCTCAAACAAGTTACTTCACCTTCTCTGGGCCTTAGTTCCCTCATCTGCAAAATGAGGAGTTTGGACTAGATGACCCCAGAGATCTTTCTTGGCCTTAAAATTCTGTGTGACACCAGACTACCTTGTGACTGGCAGGATGGGGCATCTGGGCTATATTTCTTTGGAATTTATTAAAAAATAGAAATACAGAACCTATATTGTGTTTTGCTGGATCATGGAATTTAGAGATGGAAGGGATCTTTAATGCATTTTTTTTTTTTTACAGATGAGGATAGGATACAGAGTTAAGTGACTTTTCCAAGATCACGTGTTCAATCCCCAGCAACTGAACCCAGGTCTTCTTACTCTAAAACAGTCATCTTTCCACTTTTTCACTAGTTTATCCTCTTAGAAATGAGAGAAAGAAAAAAGGCTTTGCAGTTTTTCCAATGACTGTTTTAACTTAAACTTCCCCTGCAAAATATCCACTTAACTTTAGTCTAGATGGACACTTTGGACAACAGCCTCTCTTATTTTAAGTGCTTTTGGGGGGTGTCTCCTCAAACACTTCTGAATAACCACACTACATGCCATATCTTCTCTTTCCTCAAAAAGCAATATTAATCACTCTCACTCACACATATGCATCGGCTACAACTCACCATTTCCAAGCAAAGCTACTGCCTATACAGTTGCCAAAAACATATACACAGATAACTTGCTGTGCAGCATATGGGCATAGAGCAGACTACATAATCAGCTAGAAACTACATACACACATGCACACACATACACACACAGAGTATGTATCTGTCTATATCCATCCATCCATCACCAGTTAATGTTAACTATGAATCAATAGCCAGTTGACTTTAGCAAAATCTCCTTTTGCTGATCAACCATTCAATCTATTGACCTATTTTATCACTGCATCCCTCTAGGGATCACTGGCTCAGTACCTCCCAGTCCTTGGCTTTATTTTAGGGCACCACAGAGTTGGGAGAACAGAGCCTGCCCTGTGAGTCCCTCCTTTGTATTTTTTATGCTGGAATCTGACTGTTCTACTTGGGAGCTGTAGAAAACCACCTGAGCTTTGTTTCTCTCGACAACCAAAACTCATGGAGACCCTGAAAAGAGAGAGCTAAGGATCCCCAAATTTCAGCCTCTAGATTCTCCCACTGCCGGGACCATCCATCACACCCAAGTTAGAAGACAAACTTCTTTTGCTACCATCAAACTGTGCCGTGTTTATTCATCCATTTATTTATTGATTTTTGCTTGCTAGGTAACCATGTGAACCTACAGCACAAGGGAGAAGAGAATGCTGAGCATGCACATGTGTACATAGGCACAGGTGCAAACACGTATGGTGTTTAATATTCAGCAGAATGTTAAAGGAGGGCAGACCCAATGCCCAGTTTAGCTAGGGAAGAAGAGGCTGAAAAACACACTTATACTCCCGGGCTGTGAGGAATCCAAGGATCCTTTTCTCTTGAGTGTTGATTTTTAAATTTTTTTTTGGTCATTAACATTTTTTTAATCCAGTAAGAATAATTCAGGAAGCAATATATTCAAGTGGTGACTGCAAAAGAAGAAGAAAACTTCTGCCAGGTCCTCTCAAGTCTCATTCCCTCCCCCAGCTAAGCTGACTAGGGGTTTGTATGCCCTAGAATAGGGCTTCTTCAATTTTTTCCACTTGAGACCCCTTTTTGCCAGAAAAATGTTTACATTACCCTGGGTATATAGGTATATAAAATAGGTATACATTACCTCTTACTGGTGCCAAGACCCTAACATTCAGTTGCTGGGCCCTAGTTTAAGAAGCTTTGCCTTAGGGGCAGCTAGGTGGCGCAGTAGATAAAGCACCGGCCCTGGATTCAGGAGGACCTGAGTTCAAATGCATCCTCAGACACTTGACATTTACTAGCTGTGTGACTCTGGGCAAGTCATTTAACCCCCATTGCCCTGCAAAAAAAAAAAAAAAAAAAAGAAGCTTTGCCTTAGGTAAAGGTTTGAAAATTGAAGGTTCCTTTTCTATTACTCCCCCTCCCCCACTAGGGGCTTTCCGCTAAATACCACATTTTATATATCACAAAGTAAAGGCCTACAGACGACGGAAATGAGGTTTTTTATGATTATAACATTATCATCTATGATAAGTAATATGGAATAGCAAAAAAAATGCCCAACACATTTGAAGTGTTCTATCTTTTTCATTTCTTCTTCCCTTGTTGGGACCTAGGGGGCTTGGCTAACTTGCCTTCTTATAGATAAGCTTACAAAATCCTCCCTTCATTTTGAACAAAATTGAGTTTTATGTAGAATCACAGATCTAGAGCTGGAAGGGACTTTGACATCTAGTCTACCCCCTTTATTGTATAAATGAAGAAACTGAGGCCCAGGCATATAAAGTGACTTGCCCATGGACACATAAGTGGTAAGGTCTGCACTAAAGGCAGGAAATAAATTCAGGGGCTCTAAATTCAGAGATAATCCATTTTTTTAAACTTTACTCTGTTTACTTTTCAAAGAATATGAGAGGTAAAAGGATCTTAGAGATCATCTGGTCCCTCCCCCTCATTTTGCAAATGAAGAGAGTTAGGCCCACAGAATCAGGGACTACCCCTGCCTGGCCCTCACTGCTCTTAAGTGTCAGACTCTGGACTCACCCCCAGGTGTCCAGATTCCAATTCCACGGGACCATACTCCCTCCTGGGACTGTAGCACTCACTTTCCTTTTTTTTTTTCTTTTTAAATAGTAATTTTTTTCTAATTACATGTAAAGGCACTTTTTACCATTCATTTTAAATTAAATGTTGAGTTCCAAATTTTCTCCCTCCCTAAGATGGTAAGCAATTTGACATAGATTATATATATGTGCAATCGTGTTAAACATATTCCCATATTAGTCATGTTGTTTAGGAAAAAAAACAGAACAAAAGGAAAAAACTATGAAAAAATAAAGGAAGTGAAAATAATATGCTTCCATCTGCTTTCAGACTCTATCAGTTCTTTCTCAGGATGTGGAAAGCATTTTTCAACATGTCTTTTGGACTTGTTTTGGATCATTATATTGCTGAGAAGAGCTAAGTCTATCACAGATGATCACCACACAATGGTGCTGTTACCCTGTATAATGTGATCTGGTTCTGCTTACTTCATTTTGCATTGGTTCATGTAAGTCCTTCCAGGTTTTTCTGAAATCTGCACCCTTATCATTTCTTTCTTTCCTTCTTTCTTTTCTTCTTTCCTTCTTTCCTTCTTTCCTTCTTTCCTTCTTTCCTTCTTTCTTTCTTTCTTTTCTTTCTTTCTTTTCTTTCTTTCTTTCTTTCTTTCTTTCTTTCTTTCTTCTTTCTTTCTTTCTTTCTTTCTTTCTTTCTTTCTTTCTTTCTTTCTTTTTTGGCTGAGGCAATTGGGCTTAAGTGACTTGCCTGGGGTCACACAGCTAGTAAGTGTCAAGTGTCTGAGGATGCATTTGAACTCAGGTACTCCTGAATCCAGGGTGGTTACTTTATTCACTGGGCCACCTAGCTGCCCCCCACCCTTATCATTTCTTATAGCGCAATAGTATCCCATCACATTCCTATATTACAACTTGTTCAGCTATTCTCCAGTTGTTGGATATCTCCTCAAATTTCCAGCTCTGTCATAAATACTTTTGTACATTTGTACTTTCTGCTTTTTTATAATCTCTTTGGGATACAGACCTAGTAGTGGTATTACAACATTTACTTTCCAAGAAACACACACACACACACACTTCAGTGGGCTTTGTTAATAGCTTCTTGTCCATTAGACATCTCTTGGGAAGCCCTGTATTGATAAACCCCATCACTGGGACTATGCAGAAACTCTGTGAATTGCAGTCAGGGAAATGCAACAATTAGGTAACAAATGGGCATCGTTGGTCTTTTTGAGTGAAGTGTTTTGATTTGGGTTTGTTAAAGAAAAAAAACTACTAAGAAAATTATCCAAATAACTAACTGTCCAGTTTTGTATCTGCCTCTGTAGTCTACCCAAAACACCACTGGGTCAAACTCAGATGGAAACTGGGGCCACTAAACTGTATATAAAAAGCCATATTTTAACGTTAACCATGTTCAATTGTATTTTTCTTTATTTTGTTGAATATTTTCCAATTACATTTTAATTTGTGAGGGTCTAGAAAATTTGGAAATGTACTGAATTCTATTGAATGGAGTCACCAAACTCTAAGTTCAACTTCTGCCTTAGACAAATTTAGTAATAGCTGTGTGATCCTGGCTGGGCTCATCACTTAACTCTCTTTGCCTCAGTTTCTTTATCTGGTAAAATGAGGATAATAATAGCACCTACTTCACAGTGTTGTTGTAAGGATCAAATAATGTGTGTAAAGCGATTTTGCAAACTTTACCTTATATATAAATATGATGATGATCTGCAGCTTGAACCCAAACCTTCAAAAACCAGCCAACTTTCCTTAGAGCTGCATTTTCATTTATTTATTTGTTTATTTATTTATTTTTTTTGTCAGGGACACCTACGGCAGTCTAGTCACTACGTGGGATTATATAGAATACAAAAGCAGCCAATAATGTTTAAATATTGTTTTAAAATTTTTTTTAAAAAGTTCACCGACTCCAGGTTAAGAACGCCTTATTTAGAGGGTCTGCACTAATTAAAAATTTAGATACCTAGATGTTAGGGTCCAACAAAAATATCCATTGGAGACTACTCAGACACAAGTATTCATTTGGGAGTGAATGAGTTAATGGCAGCGAGAAGCCTGAGCCAAGTAGAAAGAAAAAATCAGAAGAAAAGAAGAAAAATTGGGGGGAAGAATCTCTCTTTGGGCTGTGGAGCCATGTGGTGAAGGGGGCGGGGGAGCCCAGTTAGTCGCCCCTGCAGTGCGCAGCCTCTCACTGCTGCCGCTGGAAGGGCCGAGCGCAAAGAGGTTATTTGTGGTTAGCTTTGATCCCAAGGGGGAACCTGAAACTCTCACATTCCTGGCATAGCAGCCGCCTCTTGCACAGTCCAACCTCTGTGGCTCGCGGTACAGCTGGAGGAGCGCAGTCTCGCTTCCAGCAGTCACAGAGGCAGGATCTCTGTGCAGGGGAGCTGAGCTGCGTGCGGACTTTTCCTTGCGCTCCTGTGATTTTTCCAATTCTTTTAAAATTTTAAAAAAATTATTATTAAAGTTTTGTTTTGGCACTTCGGCAGCAGGGGTAGAAAGGGGCCGCAAATAAGTCAAGACACGCACGCATTCTGCATTTTCTCCCTCCGAAAGAGCTCTGTACGGCGAGCTCCCCAGCGACTTCTGTGTGGCTGGGTCTGAAGTTCTAAGACTGAGGCTCTCAGGCTATGGGTTGGTAAGTTTCACCAGGGAAATTAACGCGTTCTGTTTGGAAGTTCGTAACTTCTAGAGTACAGAAAGCCGGCAGTGAGGGCTCGAGCACCTCGGACAATTCAGAGAGATCCTAGGGGAGGTGAGAGCGGATAATTGGGAGCTGGGAAAGGTCCCATTCTTCGGTTCTTCTAGCGATCCCAGTGCTTTGGCTACTTTGCGCGACTTTTGGAGGTTTTTCCCCGGTTTGGATTGGGGAAACCTTCCCGCAAACTGGATCATTCCAGCCTGGGGATACTTAGGGATAGGGGGACACGGGGGGATATCTTAGCTCTTGACCCTGGCTCTTGCAGTGTCCTTGAAGCCTTTGGATTTCCAAGTTTCCTGGTATTTGGAAACGGGAGGAGCGGGGAGGGGAGAGAGAAAGCTGGAATTGATTAAAGAAGGGGGGGAGGGCAATCCAAGAATTATTTGGTTAGTTTTGAGTTACAGGTGCTTTTGCCCCCCAACTAGTTAAAGAAATCCTCTTTGTCTTGTTTGGAAAAATGCTTTCCGGAGCCATAAGCCTGGCTCTCACTTAGAAAAAATGTTAATTGCAATCCAAACCCTGATGATGTCAGGGCAGAAATATTTGGAAAACAAAGAGGGAGCAGAGCAGCAAAGGAAATATAAATACTTTTCAGATGGCAATCGGTCGAACACTTTGGAGGTGAATGAATGTTCCCATTGGTTCTAAAACTAGACTCAGAAGTTATTTGTATTGGGAGAAAGGGTGGAATCTAGTTACAGTTTGGGGACTCTGTTGCACAATTTGTTAGAAAGCCTGGTTTAATTTAGGCACCTAGGAATCTCAGTATTTTGGAGAGGATTTTCAGGGGATTCCTTTTCCCCCCATCCCGCCTTATTTAGTGGAACATTAAGTGTTACAAAAAGCAAGAAAATTAATACTTTGGGGGGAAGGTGATTATTTTTACAATAATTTATAGCTCCAGCACCCTCCCTAAAAAAACAACCCAAAAAGGACCTGTAGTTTATGATGGTCTTATGATTTAGTTATTTGATATTTGAAATGCGTGATTTTTCATCAGATCCAACATTACAAATAATTAGCTTGCCCTCAAGATGGGACGGCTTGCATAGCACACCTTGGGTGCTCAAGTGATGGAGTGTCCGAGGTAGATTCTGTATTGTCTTAATATTCTCTTCTGACAATCTTCATTAGTGAACCGACTACTTATTAGACTGTGATTATTTTAGAAAACGGCCTCTTAATTATGAAACATAAGGGTGGTTTGGCTCCTGAGGATTTTTGTTGGTTCTGGTAAATTGTGGATTTCAGAATCTCTCCACTCCTTGCCTAGGAGTGGTAGGCTGGTATGATGAAAAGATTGGGTGGAAAGTTATGCTGCTTATGCAATTTCTAACTTACCAAAGATCCTTCCAGTGTCATAATTAGGTTGTGGAGTTTGGTATGGAATGAGGGGGAGGGGAAGGAGGATGGTAGCCTCCATGAGCAGCTAAGTGACACTGGATAGAGCCTGGAGTCAGGAAAACTGAATTCAAATCCTGTGACCCTGGGCAAGTCACTCAACCTTAGTCTGCCTCAGTATCCTCCTCTGGAAATGGGGATAATGATAGCATCTACCTCCCAGGATTTCTGTGAAGAGGAGAAAATATTTGTCAAGTGCTTTGCAAGGCTTACGGCTCTATATAAACGCTAGCTGCTCTTATTGTTGTTGTTGTACTCATCAAACTAAACTGGTGATTTCTAGATATCACATCAGCTTAGAGACTTGTATGGATGCTAAGGAACATCCCCAAATTCATCCAGCTCTCTTGAGATGGTCACTTCAGTATAGCTTGGGAAACAAGGCCCCTCTTCAGAATCACTATCATAGACTTCTATTTTACAAATAAGTTTAATGTACAAATCAGTTTGGTTTTTGATGGCTGAAGAGCTAAGGAGCATTGTGGTGATGGTGTTGCCTTAGGAGTCAATAGCTTTCTACCTGCCAGAGATGATGATTTGGAAAGTTCTTCCCTCACACACCTTCACTGCAGCCAGGCCATTGGGCCCCTACTAGACTCAGTCCTGGGCCATATTGAAATTATGGCCTTCCCTCACCCCTAGAATTGCCACTGTCGGGAATGTGCTATTACTGTTAATTATGGCTACAGCTATTATGAATTACTATTAGCAGACTGAGGAGGAGAGCCACTTAGACTCTGTACAGATAGTGTAGAAAAAATATCCAGGGAAATTACCTCTTTGTTACCTTGGATTTTTCTGCTGCATTAAGACACTGTAGATTAGACCAGGTGAAAGGGTGTATGGTTTTTAGCTTCCAGGGACCATGTGACTTAACTAGTGCCTGTTGGCAGGACATTCTTGCTCCAGTGGCTTGTTAAATAAAGTCTCTGTTCACAATACCATAATTCATATTGGATCCTTTCCTCCTTTATCTGACACTGTGGATTCATTTCCTCCTTCTTCATTTCTAATACTCACTGTCTCAGAGTATCCCCAAGGTCAACCCATGACATTGGTTCAAACATGGAAAGGTTTGTACAAGTCAGCTTAGCTTGTGCCCATTCCATTTGGGGGGGGGGTGGAACTAACACTTAGGCTAACCTCCTTGTGCCATATTGATGTGAGTTATAGCCTTTTCATGATTAGAATTGGTTCACCTTCCCTAGGGAGTGGGAATGGGCATTTTCTATAGGCGTCACTGAACTCCTTTGAATGACAGAGAAGGCAGACCCTACAGGGGAGTTATTGGCCCTTATCTGGGGTGTAGGGCTAAATGATATGTTTTTCTGGACAGAAAGAATAATGGGGTTCCATGAAAATGAAATCCCATTAAATAGTGTTCTATGGAAAGTCCTTCTCCCCATTCTCCTGGGCCAGTGGAAGGAACCCCACCCTTAATGACTCTACGCTTCCCTTGCAGGTGTTCATCCCTGGCCAATCGCTATTAGATCGTCAGGTAATCAGGAGACCTCCGGTTGTTTACAAAAGAGCAAAGAATGAGAACTGTGGAAGATTCTTCGGGGACCGTCCTGCACAGGCTCATCCAGGAGCAGCTGCGCTATGGGAACCTGACAGAGAACCGAACCCTGCTGGCTATCCAACAGCAGGCCCTTCGAGGAGGAGGTGGGGGCACCGGGGGCAGCCCCCGCTCCTCCCTGGAGAGCCTGACTCAAGAAGAGAGTCAGATGGTCCAGCAGTCCACCCGGCAGGAGCCCCAGGGCCAGGAGCACCATGGCGACCCTGCCTACTTGGAGAATGCCCTCTACCGCTTCTACCAGCCCCAGAGCAAGGGCGAGGAGCTGCCCACTTATGAAGAAGCAAAAGTCCACTCTCAGTATTACGCCTCGCAGAGAGGACAACAGGCCGGCTTGCCTTGCCCGGGGGCCCCTGTGGACAAGGAGCCCCGCCGAGGCAATGTGGCCAGCAGCAAGAGGCAGGATGAGTCTCTGAAGGAGCTGAAGCATGGGCATGTGAGGTCGCTGAGTGAGCGCCTCCTCCAGCTGTCCCTGGAGAGGAATGGTGCCAAGGCCTACAACCACATGAGCTCCTCGCACAGCTTTCCTCAGCTTTCTCGCCACTATCAGCTGTCAGCCCCGAGGGGGCACCATACTGAGGGCCTGGAGCCCCGGGGTCCCCCGCCAGAGTACCCCTATATCATCCCGCCCCAGGAGCCCTTTCCAGGCGGTGACCCCAGTCACTATTCCAGAGGCAGCCCTGATTTCCAGCATCCTGAAGTCAGGTAACTCACAACAGCTCTCCTACCTTGATTCAGAGGTTTAATGGGGGAGGGGGTGTTTCTTTCCCTGACCCCACCCCCACAATTAGGTTTTCTAAGCCTTCCTTAGAGTCATAGACCTAGGGCTAGAAGGGATCTTAGACTGTGCTGATGAGAAACTGAGTCCAGGGTTAAGTGACTTGCTCAAGGTCAGATAGGTAATATGGATTAAAAGCAGTATTTGGACACAAGTTCTGTGACTCGACTCCAGAGCCCTTTAACCTGTATTCAGAAAACCATGTGCTCTTCTGTTAGCCAGGTATGTGAAGCATTCCAGGTACAAGTCTGTCTGAATGAGCCAGAAGAAATAGTAGTGGTGGCTGACATTTGTGTTTTCTATGCATGCACACCTTCCTAACAGCCTGTGAAGGTAGTCTAGGTAGGGTGCTTCATCGTCATTTTCATTATTCAAAATATTTTGTATCGGCCTATTCAAGAATACACAGGTGGGAGGTAACCAAGACAAATCTCAAACCTGGGGCACCCTGACTCCAAATTTAATGCTTCAGGAAAATCAAAGTAGAAGCAGAAGGAATGATTTGAACTTGGATATATATTAGGAAAAGCTTCCAGCAACCAGGGGCTGTTGCATGTTGGGGATATATTTTATTATTTTAAATTGATGCCTTTTGTTTTTAGATTACATTTATTTCTGAATATCACCTCCTAACTCCCACTGATAACAAATTAAAAAGAGGGAAAAAAAGTTCAGAAAGACCAACTACTTCCCAGCTACCTACTTAAGATCAAGATGCCTGTAGTTCCCCCCCACTGAGCCCTAATACTAAGCCAAGATAAGAATAATAGCATTTATATGACACCTACTATGTGCTAGACACTGCTCAGAAAATATAATCTCATTTGATCCTCACAACAACCTTGGGAGGTGGGTGTTATTATTATCCTCATTTTACTGTTGGGGTAACTGAGGCTAAGAGGTTAAGGGACTTGCCCAAGGTCACACAGCTAGTAAGTGTCTGAGGATGGATTTCAACTCAAGTCTTCTTGACTACAGGCTAATCCACTTTACCAACTGGCTGTCTGTAGATGAGTCCGTGCAGAGTCATCTTGAGTTGGGAATGTTCCTGTCTGGAACCACAGTTTCTACTTTAGAACTGGGGCCTTTCCCTTTCTGCCTTGGCTGCTTCCTCCCTTATTAAGGAAGCAGTGAGAGCCCTGGGAGGTGGGACCAGTGTGTATCATCTCCATTTCATACTTGCCTTCTTTGGGGTTACATTTCATTTTCATATTTGAAACTTGTGACTTTGTCTGTGACCTGTTTGCTCAGGGGAAGAGATCTCTTTCTTTAGTGAGAAGGTAGACTTAGAGAATGTACCTGATGGTAGAGAAGGAGCCAGGCGACATGTTGACTTATAGTTAATGGTTAGGGATTCGGAGTGTTGTGTACCCACTTTTATCTTCTCAATCTGTAGGTTATCTTTGTAATTTTAGGAATATGGACAATTGTCTGTAATCAAGAATTGGGAAAGGTGAGGCCCAGAGAGTTTGCACCTTCTCCTAACCAGCCCTCTCAAGTCGAGTCTGTGGACTCTTGATTCCAGATCATTGATAGATTTACAGAGGGGGCTATGAAGCCAAAAGCATCAACCCTTATAATATAGCCATGGAATCAGAGTAGAACAATCAGAGATTATCTGGAACCAAGGGTTCTGAATGTTTTTTTGGTCTTAGACCCCTTTGGGGGACTGGCGAAGCCCATAAACCCCTTATCATAATAAAGTTTTTAAATGCCTAACATAAAATACATAGAATTCCAAAAAGAAAATAAACTATATTGAAATACAGTTAGCAAAATTTGAAGAAAATACCCTAGTTGATTGATCTCAGGTTAAGAATCAGTAATCTGTGGTCTCATATCATTTGACAAGTAAGGAAAGTAAAGACCTGAGAGTGACTTAACCAGGGTCACAAAACCCCAAATCTCCTGGTTTTTAGTCTGCTCTGTTCAGTGGTGCCTTTTTCTTTCTGTTAATTATGCTATTCTTAACTCCTTACTGCTATCCATGGCATTAGGGGGACAGGTGTAACATGGGTAAGGCTGCCTGGTTTTAATTTGGAGAAACAGGACAAAGTCTAAATAAGTTAAGGAGGAGAGGTTATTTGATGAGAAAAGTCTTTGGCAAGTCTCCTTGGGTTTAAACACAGGCTCCTTATGTCAGAACAAAGTAGACTATGGGACAAGATGCTGATCTAATGAATTGGTCTCATATTTGTGTATAGAGGACTGACTCTTACTTACATGGCGAATGGTGACCTTAAGAAGTAGCCATTTCCAGATGGACCACAAAGCCAAAGGCATCCTCTTGCAGGTCATCCATTGCATATTAAAGGAAAAGAGATTGTTAGGGGTGGGGGAGAGAAGGGATTAGGGCATAAAAAGAAAGGGGAGGGGTCTGGAGAAAGAAGATAAAGCAAAAGAAGAAAAAAAAAAAGATGCCTCCCCACACATAAATATACCTACATGATTTTCAGGACCTAGTTGTCTGTTGGCCACCCTGTCTTCTCAGTGCCTGAGGTGCCCCTGATCTTCATTCTTCAATCCCTAGACCTCTAAGACTAACTGGTTAATTCTCAGTTAGGACCCACCTGGAAACCCTACCCTGGGTGACTTTAGCTCATAGAGAGATAGCCAAACTTTTTTCAATTTGCCTAACTGGTTAAGCTTCTAGTCTCCTCCTTTGTTATTCTGTGTTTAGGAGAAGGTAAGACTTCTGACTGTAGGTGGCCCCCAGAAGCTCTCTAAGGACAACCCAAGAGCAGTACTCAGCACTGTGTTAAGCACAGTGGGCACAATGAATTTTTGTTGTGTTGAAAGTAGAGTAGTCTCCTAGACCACATAGAGGATCTGGTCATTTGACCTAAATAACCCATTTTATCTGGCACCTTCAGTTCCTTCCTTTCCTTTCCCAAGCTTTTACTTAAATTCTGTTCAGTAACAATGGTGTACACTTATATGTTGGCCGAGCCCGTTATTATCTATATTATCCTATATTATCTTTATTATCTCATTTGATTCTCACAACAGCCCTGTGAGGTAAGTGCTGTTATTATCCCCATTTCACAGATATGGAAACTGAGGCTAAGAGAAAGGTTAAGTAGTGCCTTGCCCAGGGACACACAGCTAGTGTCTGAGACAGGATTCAAACTCTGGGCTTTCTGACTCCAGGTCATCTATACCACCCAAGGTAAAACAGACAGATTTGGGTTTATCCTTGATTTACTCCACCCAGTAGACATGCATCAAAACGTTACTCTTTGCAAGTAGAGAAATGGCCAGAACGAAGTTGGAGAAGAGCAAAAGAGGTTCGACTGGCTTGGAAAGTCCCCCTGACCCTAATGCTATATGCCAAAGCGGGAATGAAAGTCCACAGATAACAGAGCTTTTGAACAACAAGGGAACTTAGTGATCATCTGATCACTAACCTTTTATTTGACAGAAGAGGAAACAGATCCAAAAAGTTCAGAGTGGACTTCTCCAGGCTTACCCAGACCTGGAGATTGTTGCCCCTGTATTGGGCTTTCCTAAACACTGGACTGTTAGCTCCTTGTGGGCAGGGACTGTCTTTTTGCCTCTGTCTGTATCCCCAGGGCTTAGCCCAGTCCCACCCCACCATATAGTAGTTTAGTAGCTTAATAAATGTTTAGTGATTGATTGACTAATTGATTACTTACTGGCTTCTTCTCCAGGAGGAAGCATTATATTTTCCTCAACCAGGTACAGCAGAGAATGCTTTGCTTTGGAGTTAGACAGCACCAGGGTTCACCTGGCACCTCTGACTCTATTTGAGTGACCTTGGCCTCCCATTTAACCTCTCCCCTCAATTTTCCCATCTGTGAAGTGAGTGGGCTACACTAGCTGGCCTCTGAGGTTTCACTCAGTGCTAGATTTGTGATTCTAGGAATCTGCTTTCCAGGCTTTATTCCGGGGCCAGTCAGGGCCCAGGGTCAAGGGAAAAGAAGCTTGTTTTCTGCCATTTCAGCACAGATACTTCCTTTTTTTTTTCTTTTTCTTTTCTTTTTTCAGGGCAATGGGGGTTAAGTGACTTGCCCAGGGTCACACAGCTAGTAAGTATCTGAGGCTGGGTTTGAACTCAGGTCCTCCTGAATCCAAGGCTGGTGCCTTATCCACTGCGCCACCTAGCTGCCCCAGCACAGATACTTCCTCAGGATAGGAACCCCTTGCTGAGCACAACAGTCCATGTTATTTTAGGGCCCTATTGTTCCATCTTGACAACCCTTGGCCTTTGCCTTTCTTAGGCCTATAGATTTAGACTTGGAAAGGCCACCTTGTTCAACTTTCTCATTTTACAGATGAGGAAACTGAGGTTAAGTGACTTGTCCAGGGTCACAGTATTAGTGGCAGAACTCTTAAGATTCAAACCCAGGTTGGAGTGACTTTGTAAAATACCTACCCAGAAAAGAGTTTTCAGAAAACGCTTGGCTCCCAGAAATGATCTGCCCACCAGGGAAGCATTGACCTTATCTCTGTTTTCTGTTCTTTGCTCTTGCTGGGGTCCCACCTTCCTTCCATTCCTCTTTCTTATCACCAAGGTAAGTGGAACCGAGCAAGTTTCTCCCTTGTAAAATCCAGCTCTGACTTCTCCTGGTTCTGTGATACCCATACACAGAGACCTATTATCCTCCCTTCCCCATGAATCCCAAGGATTTCCCTCAACACTCAACAAAGAGTTAAACAGGGGGAAAAAAGAGGTGGGCCTGGTTCACTTTTCATTGTCTGCCTGATTTTCATTCTGCTTGCTTATTTCACCTTTAAGTCATATGGTTTCTCGGTTTCTTAAAATTAATGACTTAACCTAGTTGGAATGAAGGGGGAAAGAAAGCCTAGTTATCCATTTCGCTGGTCCCTTCTAATCCCTCCCACTCCTCTCCACCTTCCCCCACCCCCACCCAAAACAAATGGGGGGAAAAAAACCCTACCCACATTATCTTTGGCTTCTCAGGGAACTGTCTGGGAAGGATTTTGGAAACTAAGTAGTGGTTTCTCCTTTTGGACCAGCCTTATTGAACTCTGACAGGAAAAGATAATATCACAGAAAGGAAGCGGACTGTTTTCTGGAGAACAAAAAGTAAGGGAAGGGGGAGGGGAAGAAAAGGAGAAGGGAAGGGAGGTATGGGGCAGAAAGGAGACTTCTTTATTCTTTCTTGGAGCCAAGTCATCACCGAAGAATGCAGGCTATGTTTAACTAATCGTCTTAGAGCCAGACCAGAGCCAAATGGAGGTGTGAGTCCCTAAGGAAGTGTCTGCTAGCCAAGTTCCCGGAGAGCAGCCATGTTGAATTTATTGGGGTGTGTCCATCAGTTTAAAAGGAAAAGGAGAATTTTTTTGAACTGCAAGAAGTTCTAATACCTATTTGGCCAACATTCCCAACCTTTATTCACAATCCCAGGCACAAACCCAGTGACCCACAAGCTCATGGTGTAAGAGGAACAAACACCAGTCTTTGTTTTTTACTATAGTATCTTAGATTTTAATAGGTATCTGGGGGGAGGGGAAAGGGGTGTATGGATTAGAGTTTTTTGTAGGTAGATGTTCTCTTACTCTAAAGATTTGGGGAATAGTAGAAGCAGGTGATGGAATACAGTTGAAAAAAGCTTTTGACTCTGGAGAGAGAGGATCTGCCCCTGACACTTTACCTTAGTGATCCTGGGTCATTCACTACATCCCTGAGGCAGCCGCCTCATCTGTAAAGTGACAGATGGACTACTTGGTCTGTGAAAGTCCCTTGTAGCTTTGAGGGTTGGGAGTTGTTTGAGGATAGGGCTTGGCAAGTAAGGGGAGTGAAACTAGTGGTCAAATATCATCTTTGCTCTGCCTCAAGGTTTAAAAACTAATAATCTGATAATTTGGCCTTCATTTCAATAGATTCTCCAACCCCCAGCCAAATCCCTGGTTTCTGAACATATGTTCTAAGAAGTTCACCACTTTGCAGACTCTGGAGAGATTACTCTTATAGGTGATAATGTCCTGACTGCCTTTTCTTTTTGTCATGTACTATCATGTGGCATCAGATTTCAGTTTGCATTTGGTGTTGTATTAGTTTCCTCATATTTGTGAAACGTTTTCTGCTTCTCAGAGACCTTTCCCATTAAACCTCAGAAGGGCTCCCTAAAATCTGGCTAGTCACCTGAAGAAAGCAGACAAAATACCAGGGTTGCTTAGTACTGCTAAGTCATAAAGCAGAAATATGATTTCTTGGAAAAAAGTGATCATAGCATATATATATATGCCATTGGGTGCTAGGTCCCTGCTAAACCCAGGTGCACAGGAGGGTGGCAGGCAGGAGCAGCAACAGTTGGGCTGGTGCCAGGCTCCCCAAAGAAACTCATTTCATTGTCAGAAAAATGGCAAGAGAGAGACAGAGACAAGGAGAAAGGGGTGGGGGAGGAGAGAGGGGGAGAGACAGAACGACAGAGACAGAGAGAAAATGGCCCATGGAAAGCTAAAATGGTTGTGGCATTTAAGAGAGAAATTTTCACAGGTCTTATCACCCCATGATGGTGTAGAGAAGCAAGTCAGAAAATCCAGGCTTGAATCTTGGCTCTCCCAGGATACTAGTATCACTTTAAGGACATTATTTATCCTCTCTGAAATAAGGGGGTTGGAGTAGGCAATTTCTTTGCTTCCTAAAGGCCCACAGTAATAGGACGCTAATGATAACTCACGTGTATTGTTCTTTAAAGCTTACAAATTAAATGGACCCATTTTACAGACAAGAAAACTGAGGCTCAGAGAAGGGAAACAATTTTCCTGGGACAACTAGGGAAGGTCAGAGGTGATATTCAGACCCAGGTCTCCTGATTCCCAGTGTGGCCTACTGTCCTTTATGTTTTTTTTTTTCTTTTCGGTAAGGCAATTGGGGTTAAGTGACTTGCCCAGGGTCACACAGCTAGTAAGTGTTAAGTGTCTGAGGCCGGATTTGAACTCAGGTCCTCCTGACTCCAGGGCCGGTGCTCTATCCACTGCGCCACCTAGCTGCCCCTACTGTCCTTTATGTTGATGATCTCAGAAAGAGTGCTTCATCCTCAACTGAAGTTCCCCCAAAATAATGATGGCTGGGGAAAGTTGAAACCCACACAAGATTTCCCCAACCCTTCAAAAGAGCAGGTAAGGCTACTAATGAGGTCATGACTAATGGCTTCTTCAATTGTTTCTGAACCTCTTGTAGGATCTTACAGGCTCCAATGCCACAGCCATTCCTGCAGCAACAGCAGCAGCAGCAGCAGCAACTCCCACCACCACAGCCTGCCCACCCCCACCCTGCTGCACTGTGCCACAGCCCCATGGGCTCCCTCACCCCAGCTGGGGTTGAGGCCCTGATGTCAGCACAGGCTGCTTCCACCAACAGCCACCTGGCCCAGATGGAGACCATCCTGAGAGACAATGAGAAACTACAGAGGGAGAATGAGAAGTTGCTGAGGGAATTTGAGACTTACAACGAGAAGGCGAGCCGCATTCAGAAGGTATGAAGGCTCAAGAGAGACATTAAGAGATGTATGGTGTTGAGTAGGGGGCCTACCAAATGTGTGCACCATGGATTTGGGTTTTTTCCTTGGACCAAGGTCAGGAATGTGCCTTTCTAGAGCCACTGGTGCCCACTGCCTCCTTTGGCTGACTCTAGCTGACCAATAAGAACTGGCAGACCTAAAAGGGACTAGGGAGCCATGGAGCCATAAAGAGTTTTCAGAAGATAAGACAAAAATTAGTGGGAAGGTTCAAGCGACTGGGATTGGACAGATTAAGAAAAGGGAGCAGAAAATGCTAGTCTCCACTGACTGTTGATCTCTCAATTGAAGTTTTCAAGCTTCTCACCTTTCCAGATTCACTTGGGGCCTCCCTCCCCTAACACTCCTCCTACATACACATACACACACACACACACACACACACGAACCCTCACACTCTCTCTCTCTCTCTCTCTCTCTCTCTCTCTCTCTCACACACACACACACACACACACACACACACACACACACACACACTCTTCAAACAGCTGTGAAGCAGCACCATACAATACCAGGGGTCTGGAGCAGATGCAGTTGTTGGGCTGATTAGAAAGAGACCATTCACCATCTCCCATCACATTTGCAACTTTTCTCTGTCCCTCCCTCCACAGGGCCTCCCACAGAGAGCCCTTTGTGTTAAAGTACACAACGGGAAGTCTGTTTCAGGCTAGCTTCAGCCAAAGAGAGAGCCCTCCTCTCCCCCCTCCATACCGGAACAAATGGGTGACTTGTAGGAATTCTGAAGACTCCAGGGAGCACGTGCAGAACCCGTAGTAACCCGAATAAAAATGGAAAATTAAGCGGGATCACGCCAGACCAGGGGCTCTTAACCTCTTTTGTCTCATAAGCCCCTTTGGCAGTCTGGTGAAGCCTGTGGACCCCTTCTCAGAATAATGTTTTTAAATGCAGAAGATAAAATAGTATTTCAAAGAAAACCACTTATACTGAAATAGAATCATCAGAATACTTTTTTTAAAAAAGCTCACAGACCCCAAGTTAAGAACCCTTCATCTAGACCCAATCTCTAGTTTCCCGGTGTTGGATGGATGGGGCTAAGACGGAGATGAAGATCGAACTGGAAACTGACTTGGCCAGTTATATCCTTAAGAAAATCTGATTTGCTAGTGTTTGCTCTCTCTTTTTCCATGACTTAAATTCTGAAATTGGCAACTCTGAAGTTCAAGACACCGATGGGGAAATCCCAGGGAAGGTGACTTTAGGTCTGCTGTTAAAAGCACAGGAGACTTTTTCCCATGGGGCCTGACACAAAACAAGAGTGGGACACCAAATCCTTGACAAAATGCGCTGTTAGTGGGAAAGAGCCTAACTGTCCACATTCTCCCCTGTGCTTCATGGGAGAGGCTGGTCTGAAAATGAATACTTCTCTCTGGAAATTTTGCATTATTAAAGGCAGAAGGTCATAGTGATTCATGTCCAAAGGAGCCATGTAGTGGTTAGAAATAAATCACCCCACCACCACATGAGCCTTCAGACAGTTGTTGGATGGAATTTTTTTTATAGGACTATCAGAGAAAGGGATAGCAAATAGGGGTCTTTCTAGCATGTATTCCATGAAATCTTGGTTCCATGTTGAGTTGGGATGGGGGAGGAGGGGAGGAGATAAACAACCTCATTCACTGAGGTCATATAGACCAGTGATTTCATGATCCAGTAAAGCCGGGTTTTATTCTAAATGCTGTGCTTGCTGGGAATTGATGGGATGTTGAAGACCAAGATCAAAGCCAATTTTTCTTTTGACTTCTAAAGCAAAGATATGTCTTTTCTGCTACTGGAAGTGGTTCATCCCACTGATTTATACCTTCGATTTTTATTCCTGTCTCAACCATTCTGTTGAAGACAGGAATGAGAATGCAATGAGCCTATGCAGCTTCCTCTATCTCCCCTCTCTGCCTCTCTCCTTAAGCTTCTTAGGGCATAAGAGTTAACTCATGAATACACTTAGACATGGAAGGTTTCAGGAGTGTTAGAAAAGGAAGAAAAAAGACTAATACTATTTGTGATCACCTTAATTATTGCTCTTCCCTGCTTTCCTGAGAAAAGACTAATCCCTTGTGTCCCTTTGTGCCCCCCTCCCCCCAGCTGGAAACAGAAATCCAGCGGATCTCTGAAGCCTATGAAAACCTGATGAAAGCTTCTAGCAAGAGAGAGACCTTGGAGAAAACCATGAGGAACAAGATGAGTGGGGAGATGAGGCGGCTGCAAGATTTTAACCGTGATCTAAGAGGTGAGAAAAAGTCAAAATGATAGGGAAAAAAAATGATAGAAGGAAAACAGTGTGGAGATAATTACTATCTATGACTCCATATAGTGGGGGGGAGGGGGGAGGCCTCATTTTCCAAAGATGTCTTCGTTTGCCTCCTCTGCCATGGGAAAAGACTTAGAATTTCCATGTTTAATCAAAAGTCAACAAGCATTTATTAAACACTTACCATTTACCAGGCACTGTAGTAAGTGCTGGAGATGCAAAGAAAGAAAAAAAAAGTTCCTGATTTCAAAGATCTCACAGTTTAATGGGGGAGGATGGGGAGGACAACATAAAAACAACTCCACCTTGTATTCAAGAAGAGAAGGGAGACTGAGGCATTCCAGGTTATGGAACTTACTGTTACTTCTCTGTCTACTTGGATACCAGCCATACTATATGTCCTAGGCAGTCTCTTCCTGGAGGTGGGAGTCATCCAGACCAGTGCCCCAGATGTGTTCTTAAAGCTTTAAAGCCTTTTCCGTGAAGTTACCACTAGTCACTGCCATTGGAAAATATGGATCGGCTCTCTGGTCCCCAGATAGACACAAAGCCCTTGGTCCTTTGGTAGTTTGTGGGAGAGCTCTTCCCTTGATTTGAATCAAAAAGCATTAGTTTGGGAGTGAAAGACCCTGATTCTAGCTGGTCCTGTCTGCACCCATAACTCTTTGTGTGACTTTGGGGAAGTCATTTCCTCTATATGGGCCTCATTTCCTCATCTGTAAAGTGAGAGGATTAGATCAGGTTACCTCTGATGGATATTGCAGCTCTAACTTAAAGTGTTTCTGAATTCCCATTTCAACCAGGCTCAGTTTAAGTGAAATTTTTTTCCTTAAATGTATTACTTGGGAAAAATTTGGGTTTCAGCTTAACTAGAGTCTAAAGAAAAAACTCCCTTTTTTTGTCCTCCTTCTCTTAACATTTGAAACAGAGAGGTTAGAATCTGCAAACAGACAACTAGCCAGCAAGACACAGGAGGCCCAGGAGGGCAACCAGGGCATGGTGGCCAAGCTTCTTGCTCAGAGTAAGTACCAAATACCCTTTTTTTGGCCTGTTCAGGGAGGTCTTGGTGGGGCACTTTTTAGCTAAAGATACAGCCTTGTGCTAGGTACCATGTGGGGTACAAAAACAAACAAAAAAACCCCAAGCGTGCCCTCAAAGGGGAGAAGGGTATTGCCAGAATCCAGGCATGAATGAGGTCATGAGAGTAATGATGTGGTGGTAGGGTTGGGAAGGAAAGCATGAAACTGAGAAGGACTTTGGAGGAAGAAATGGTGGACTTAAGAGCAGATGCTAGTTAGAGGAGGAAGAAAAGGAATAATCATTTTACCACTTATAGAAAATAGTAAAGCTGGGAGGGGATTGTGCATTTGAGGGTTAGTTCAGACTCCTTGGGGGAGTAAAGAGTGTTGATGTTGAAGATAGGGAGGAAAGAAGAACCAGCAAAGGAGCTATTAGAGGCCCTAGGTTCAAATCCCACCTGTGATGATTGATAGCTGTGTGATCTTGGGCTAGGTGTTTTCTGAGGGTCCTTCCAGCTCGATATCTGAGACAGTAAAAATAATGTCCAAAAAGGGATGTGAGGGAGACAGACCAGCAAGGTGCTGTCTCAGAGAAACCAAGTCAAGAAAGAGCCTTAAGATGGGGAAGCTAGGTGGCTCAGTGGATAAAGCACCGGCCTTGGATTCAGGAGGACCCGAGTTCAAATCCAGCCTCAGACACTTGACACACTTACTAGCTGTGTGACCCTGGGCAAGTCACTTAACCCTCATTTCCCTGCAAAAAACAAAAACCAAAAAAAAAAAAAAAAGAAAGAGCTTTAAGAAATAGCTGTCGGGGCAGCTAGGTGGTGCAGTGGATAGAGCACCGGCCCTGGATTCAGGAGGACCTGAGTTCAAATCTGAGCTCAGACACTTGACACTCAACTAGCTGTGTGACCCTGGGCAAGTCACTTAACCCCAATTGCCTCACAAAACAAACAAACAAACAAACAAAAAAGAAATAGCTGTCAGTTAGGGGCATCTAATACTGAAGACATGTCAAAAAAGGTAAGTACAGAGAACTGAGCATTACTATCATTGATCTATTAGGTTCAGGAGAATTGTGGGGATAAAGCACTTAAATGAGAAGTGGAGGCAGACGCTATAACCCTCCCATTCAAAAAGTTTGGAAAATAGCTGGAAATTAGTTTGGCCATGAAAGGAAGAAGTTAGAGTAGGTGGGGTCAAGTAAAGCATTTGGGTTTTTGTTTTTGTTTTGTTTTTGTTTTTCTAATTTTTTTTTTTTTGGTGGGGCAATGAGGGTTAAGTGACTTGCCAGGGTCACACAACTAGTAAGTGTCAAGTGTCTGAGGCTGGACCTGAACTCAGGTCCTCCTGAATCCAGACCCAGGGCTTTATCCACTGCGCTACCTAGCTGCCCCTTTTGTTTGTTTTTAAAAAGAACACAGCAAATATTTATTAAATACCTAGCATGCAAGCTGAGCATATCTGAAGGTAGAAGAGAAGACCCAAGGGAAGGAGTTTTTAGCTTAATAGAACTAGAAAAAAACCACCTTCTGAGACTGGAGAGAAGAAAGAGATGGAGAAAAGATTTAGGAAGACATATGTTGGGGTAAGGGCAGGAGGTCACAAGGGTGTACCCTTTTAGTCTTCCTTTACAGGTAAGATGTGAAATCACTGTTTGGGGGGCATGGGGTTTGGTGGCAGGGAATTAGGGTTTTAGAGAAAGCAAAGAGGTTGTTCAGAGATGCATTCTTCTGAGGGTATGTGTTCAAGAGAAAATGAGAGAAAAAAGGAATTTTATGAGTCTCTGATGGGCCTTGTCTTCAGGGTTCACTGTGTTCTCTCCCAACATTACCTGTGACCTGAAAGAAAGCAGCCAGTGGGGTGATCCAGAATTGGGCATTGGTGACCTACTGTGGACTTATAAGGAGTCTCAGGTGTTCCAAAGGGGAACATTCAAATAGCTCGGGGTAGAATCTTGAGCAGAGAAGAGGGAATAGGTACCTGGAATGGCCTAATGGAGCAGGCAAAGTGAAAGGGATTGATTAAATGATTTAAAAGTCTTAGGGAGGAAGAGAAACTCAGGTTTGGGCAGTGTAGGAGAGTAGGGCGGTAAAGAACTTAGCTGTGGAACAGTTTCCTCTGGTGTGTGGTTGTACTGGGGATAGGGGTAAAGGGTTGAGTGTGGGTATGAATTCAGGTGAAGACTGAAAGGAGACATGGGATGGCGGACTGGGGATATAGGCTTCTGGGAATTTTGCTAGAAAGAAAGGAAAATGGAAAGGAGGGAGACAGGGCGAGTTTTCTTTAAGGCAGCAGAAGAGGCCAATCTGCTCTTGGAAGTTTTTTGAGTTCCCCAGGGAGAACTAAGCTGTTCTTGGCACTTCAGCCAGAGTTATTAATCACCACAGCCATCAGTGTGACCTGCATTCTTCACATGCCAGAGCCTGTTCCTGCTCTTCCACTGTGTAGTCTCTCCTCCCCTCGGCTCTCAATGCTAACCAAGTCTGTTAGCTTCTTTCTCTTTACTCTGTTGTCTTTAATATGTGTGTATGTGTGTATGTATTATGTACATGCATGTGTATGTGTGCATATGTATATATTTAATATATCTTTATATGTGTGTATGTGTGTGTACACACATAGAGTTTACCCAAGGGTTAATTTTCTCTAAAAGTCACCCCGTCCTATCACCTTTCCCATTCACTAACCCCCTCATTACAATTGTGTTCCTTACTCCCCCTCCCTCTCTGTTTCATCAGCTCCCCCACAGACACAGAGAGATAGCCAGACAGACAGACACACACACAGACACACACACACACACACTTTGGTGAACTTTCTCTCTCTAAAATAAAAACTGCCTTACATTGTTCCATCAGGGTCCTCTTTGGTCAAAGCATGACTTTGTATACAAAAAAGGGGGATACACCTGAAAGAAAGCCCATTCTAAGCAAGGCTCTTTAGAACATAGAACTTTGGATATTTGGGAAGGGGACGTGTTGACAAAATTCCTTCAGCAAAGTTGTAGCATCCTACGAACAAGGCTGCATTTCTTTGCCTAGTTTTCTAGCCCCTCACAGCCCACAGGATGAGAACTTTTGAATTTTCACATCAAAGGTCTCCACTATTTGCCACACAATTTTTTTTTTAAACCAAGAGGTAGCAAGCTGCTTTTAAAAGGCAGCCATTATGCTAGTCTTATTCTTATAAAATTTAGATTTGACAGACACACACACACACACACACACACACACACACACACACACACACACACACACACACACACGGGACTGATAATCCTGAGTGAGAGCTGTGACCTTGAGATTGTTCAATCAAAATCTGATCACTGCACATGGCTATTGTTCTCCTAAACTGGCCTGGGCCAGTCTGACAATACCCATACATAGTGCAAATGGGGTAAGGTATAGAACAAGGTGGCAGCATCCTGAAGTTTTTCCATCCAAAAACACTCGTGTCTATTTCCTCACAAAGATCAAACTTGCTGGGGTTTGGGAGAGGACATAAAGGTAAAATTTGAGCAACATTAAAACAAAGATCAAAATGTTTTTAATTTTTTTTTAATCAAACTCATTTTTTCTTCCTCTGCTAGCCTCCTCTCCTGTTATTCAGACCTATAATACTATAACAATTAGAATGAATAAATCAATTAAAACCTATTTGGGCATTTCCCCTCCACAAATAAACCAAAACTTTCTCCCAAAGAGCCAGAATGGCTTTGCCCAGAATGTTTTTTTATGCCTGTATATACATCTGATGATTTCACTGAATTCCATAACAGAAGGAAACAAAAGGCTGGTCTTGGATAGGCCTGCATTCCCCTTCCCCACCCTCCCAACCTTAAGTAAACTGATCACTTAGGGCATTAGGGTATTATTATACTTCTCAAGGCTCTCTACTTTCCTAAAACTCTTGACATCAGAAAAAAATGCAGGCCATTTCAGCGGCCCCTATTGCAACTGGGCTTGTCTTTCAGTGAAAAACCTGTTTTCTAAGCAGTCACAAAGCCAGTCAGTTCTGCCCTTACTGTGTGTTTGTGTACCTGATCTCTTGCTCCCTTGCAGTTTCATATATTTGGTAGACTCTTGACAAATAAAAGTGACAGGCTATAGTGGAAATTGTCCTGGGCTGGAGAGTCAAGAGACCTGAGTGCTAGTTCTGACTGCCCCTAATTGACTTATACAACCTTGACCAAGTTATCACCCCTCGCAGAGACTGCAAATGAAGGAATTGGACTGAATGAACTCTTAAAATTGTCCAGCTCTTGGGGGCGGCTAGGTGGTGCAGTGGATAGAGCACCGGCCCTGGATTCAGGAGTACCTGAGTT
This sequence comes from Dromiciops gliroides, assembly GCF_019393635.1. Taxonomy (NCBI): domain Eukaryota; kingdom Metazoa; phylum Chordata; class Mammalia; order Microbiotheria; family Microbiotheriidae; genus Dromiciops; species Dromiciops gliroides. Next base: position 341,860,835 of record NC_057863.1, on the reverse strand, counting down.
CAAATCCGGCCTCAGACACTTGACACTTAACTAGCTGTGTGACCCTGGGCAAGTCACTTAACCCTCATTGCCCCACAAAAAAAAAAAAAATTGTCCAGCTCTGAAATTGGCTAATGGTGACTGTCATGGAAATCTAAGACTGAACTGAGGGTTTGGGAGATGAGGAGGAGGAGGAAGAGGAGATGCCCTGGGATGTCGATCCCTTTCCTTATCACCAGTTCTTGGGTTTTAGGGAAAATTCCACATGCAGTTAAAGGCCTCCCTCCTACCTTCATGGTCTAGGCCTCAGGGTATTTATTCTATCTGAGAGCCTGATCTTGGCATCTTGACATATCTAGGAGGGTCACTGACCTTAAAAACTTAATAGAATGTTGTTTTTTAAAGCAAAAAAAAAAAAAAGAAAGAAAAAGAAAAACTAGAATTTCCCACTTGTCCAAAAATATTTTTTGAGTTTTGATATTTTCACTAAAAGTTACATTGTCAGACCACCCTGTCCTAAATATAAACATTCCCTCCTACAAATTTCCAAATCCATACTTTGTAAGGAAGCACAGATGTGCTTGCTTGCACTCTCCCCCTTTACCTTCCCCACTATTAAAGTTGGATTCCAAGTTGGAACAGAAAGGAGCCATTTCACATTTCTTATCACAATGCTGATGTAGCAGCACTGATGTTGGAAATGGAAGACTCAGCTCTGATGGTTATTAGCTGTGTAACTTTGGACAAGTCACTTGACCACTCTGGCCCTAATTTTCCCCATTTATAAAATTAAGGGATTGGTTCTAGATCTATGATGTCAAGCCCCAAGTAGACATGGGGTCCACTCTCCATAAGGATCCCTTGCAGGATACATATTGACTTAATTTTGAAATGTAATATTACCTAGGTTTTATTGCATTTTATTGATTTATTTTGTTAAAAATTATCTGGTAGGATCTGCTAGCACTAAGGAGTATTGTGAGCTATGTGTTTGACACTTCTGGTCCAGAACATCTCCCAAGGTCATTTCTAGCTCTGAATCTTGATCCTTTCATTCCCTTTGGAATGAGTTGACCAATTGCAATAGCTCTTTCTGCATACAACAGACAGGTTGGGTGAAAGGACCTCTATTGCTATGTCCCAGCAATCTTCCTGTAAGGAACAATCTTCTTATCATTCTTTCCCCCTTCATGCCTTGTGCATTTTAGATTCTTATCAGATGTTTGAACAAGGGAATGAATGGATTTCTTCTTATTCTCTTCCCTCCCAGATTATGAGTCTCAGCAAGAACAAGAAAAGATGGAGCGGGAGATCTCATTGCTCCGAAGCTCCAATGAAGACCAGCGGCGACGGGCAGAGCTGTTGGAACAGGCCCTGGGTAATGCCCAGGCCCGAGCCGCCAAGGCAGAAGATGAGCTTCGGAAGAAGAAAGCATATGTGGAAAAGGTTGAGAGGCTGCAGCAGGCCCTAGGGCAGCTTCAGGCAGCCTGTGAAAAGAGGGAACAGTTGGAGCTACGTCTTCGGACCCGCCTGGAGCAGGAGCTGAAGACTCTTAGGACACAACAGGTGAGTGAGTAACCCATCCTAGGATGGCATAGTGGATAGAGGTTTGTACTTAAGAGTCAAGAAGACCTGAATTCAAATCCTGACACAGACACTTGGTAGCCTTGAGACCCTGGGCAAGTCATCTGATTTCTCTTTGTCTCTAAGGTCCCTTTTAGCTCTAAATATATGACTAACCCTTTCTTCTTTGATCCTAACCTTCTCCCCACCCCCAGGGTCCATGTACCTGGCTGGTATCCTCTAACCCAGGACTTTTCAAACTTTTTCCACTCACAGCCCCTTTTTGTGAAGAAATTTTTACACAACCCCAGCTATATAGGTATATAAAATAAGTATATATAATCTTTCACTATTGCCAAATTTTTCAAGACCCTATATGATATTTCACAGTTTAAGAAGTTTTTCTCTAACCAACCAAAAGTTCCTTTGCTCATTTGCTGCATGCATAGCCCCTCTGACAAACTGATGTTGACATGAGCTCTGCCAACTGGTGTTTGGTTAACTATGAGGAAATTGTGACCTTGACATCTGTTTTCCTATAATCAGACTTCTCCATGTCCCAATCCACTTTGCGGACAGAGTTGCTTCCCAGACTAAATCAATAGGGATTTGAGTTCTTCTTCAGGCCCTGTTTTAAAAAGCGGGGTGGAGGAAGGGGGGGAGTGGCAATCAGTTATTATGCTGGGTGGGAATGTCTACAATTAGAGAAAAGGTTTCAAGGCCAAAGAGTTTTAAAATATGATAATGAAGGAGAAGGTTCAGTAGGAGCACAGTAGCCTACCCCAGAGTGCTGGACCTAGTGACATGAAGGTCTGCCTCGGACGCTTACGAGCCATGTGACCCTGAGCGAGTCACTTAACCCTGTTTGCCTCCATTTCCTCATCTGTAAAATTCAGATAATTCAAGTAATTGTGAGGATAAAATGAGAAAGTATTTATAAAGTGGTTTCAAATGTTAATATGCCATATAAATGCTGACTCTTATTGTTAACAATAATACTAATATTGCACATTTGTATAGATCTTTATAGCTTAGCCAGCCCACTTGTTTTAGAGGCATTATTTCATTTGATCTTCTCAACAACCCTATGAGATAGGTAGCATAAATATCATTGCTATCTCCATTTTACAGATGAGAAAACCGAGGTTTAGAGAAGTCAGGGTATTTACTTGGGGTCACTCAGCTACTTGATGTGACTCATTTGACCCTCAGAACAACCCTGCTGCGAGATCAATTGCCTGTATGCTAAGTTCTTCCTCTGCAATATGACCATTGACTCTAGGATTTATTAAACATCTCTGTGAAAGTCGCCGAGATGCAGAGACAAAACAGAAAATAGCCCCTGTCTCAAGGATCTTGCCTTCTGCCATTTCTAATAAGTATCTCTCTTTCCTAATCCACTCTTAGCAGAATTTTGGCAGTTAGCTAAAAGTTAGGAGGCATGGTGTAAAGGGTTGGACCTGGAGTCAGAAAGACCTAGTGGATTTGAATCTTGCCTCAGACACTAGTTGTGTGACTGACCAAGTCACTTAATCTTTGTTTGTTTGTTTGTTTTGGTTTTTGTTTTTTGTTTTTTGTGGGGCAATGAGGGTTAAGTGACTTGCCCAGGATCACACAGCTAGTAAGTGTCAAGTGTCTGAGGCTGGATTTGAACTCAGGTCCTCCAGAATCCAGGGCCAGTGCTTTATCCACCGTGCCACCTAGCTGCCCTAAGTCACTTAATCTTACTCAGCCTCACTTTCCTTATCTGTGAAGTGGAGATAATTGCAGCCCCCTACCTTCTAGGTTTATTGTAAGGTTCAAATGAGATAACCTATGTAAAGCACTTTGCACCCTTTAAGATGTTATATAAATCTGAAGTATGATTGTTGTTATTATTGATGTGACTCAAAAGCACTCCTAACTTTTCCCATAGTCTGTCCTGAGCCCATTTATGAGTTTGTAGCCAATAAAACTTGCAAAAGGATCTGGACCCAATTCCTTATTCTAAGACCTATCTGAATGTCCCACCCTGAAAACATGAAATTGTATGAGAAGGGGGAGGGATGAAGCAGGCACGAGTGAGGGTCTGGCTGCTCACCAGCCTCCTCCAGGATGGGTTGGCCGGCAGTAGGTAACCTTAGCCTCATTTTGTGCCAATGCAGAGACAGATGGCAGCACCTAGCAGTGGATCCCCCGAGCTCAGTGTGCCGAGGCTGTCGGAGCAGCTGAGGGAGAAGGAGGAGAAGATCTTAGCACTCGAGGCAGACATGACTAAGTGGGAGCAGAAGTACCTGGAAGAATGTACCATGAAGCAGTTTGCCATGGATGCTGCCGCGACAGCCGCTGCTCAGCGTGATACGACCATCATCACCCACTCCCCTCAGCACTCCCCCAACAGCAGCTTCAACGAAGATCTCCTCCTGGCCAACCACAAACACCAGGAGATGGAGAACAGGTAGGAACTTGTCAAAGCACCTGACACTATTCTTTTTTTCTATACCTCCCCTAGGGAATTTAATTCAGTAAAGTGCCAGTAAGCCATGCCATGTCATGCCAGGTGGGATTTCTTTAGCTTTTAGTGAAACACTGTTTGGGGCAGTTATCCTGATCACCCGAACACTGGGGAGATTTCTTTGATTGAGTGTGGCATCATGGAAAGAACACTGGACTGGCAGGTGGGACACCTAGCATCCTGTCTGTGCTCTGCCTCTAAGTAAGACCTTAGGCAAGCGCCTTAGGTTTCTCACTGAGTATAAATGATAACAACAATTAATAATAGCTAGCATTTATGTAACGCTTTAATGTTTGCAAAGTGCTTTACAAACATTATCTCATTTGATCCTTGCAATAACCCTAGGAGGTAGGTGCTATTGATATCTGGATTTTATAGATGGGGAAACCGAGGCAGACAGAGGTTGTGATTTGACAAAGGTGACACAGCTGATAAGTGTCTGAGATAGGATTTCAATAAGTAAGCATAATGATAATAGCAGCTTTCATTTATGTAGTAATTTAAGACTTATAAAGCCTTTTATAGACATTCTCTTCTCTAAAATGATGATAATCACATACTTGTGTTACCAACCTCATAGGGTTATAAGGTAAATGCTTTGTAAACCATCAAGAGCTCTAGAAATATGAGCTATTATATAGTATTCTTTATAGTATAGTATTCTTATAGTATAGTATGTTATTATACTTTAAAACCTATTCTCAGGCATAAGTAAAACCCTGAAGGTAGTCAGCAAACCCTATTTGTCAGTGAAGACAGTGATAATGATATGTTTCTAAAGATACAGGTTCCCAAAATTAGTCACTATTTGACTCTACAAAATTTGTAGTATACTTGGACAGGTCAGTTTTGCCACCAGGTAAAACAGGTACGGTTAACAACAACTGTGCTGTAAAATTCTCCAAATGTCTTACGTTGGTTTTCTCATTTGATCTTAACAATGACCTAGTGAAGTAGGGAGCTAAACACTCTCTAAAAATCTTCCCTTTTATATATGAGGAGATTGAGATGAACTTATCCTAAGTTTATGAGCTCATGGGTGGCATGAGCCCCCACTATCTTGAAACATTTTAGGCAAGAATCTGACTGTAGTTCTGAATGTAGCTGAATGTTTCGTTTCTGAGCAGATGTCAACTTATTTGATATTTCCAGTTGATTTGGTGTTTGATCCTAGCTCTTTGGTCAGTGTATACAGCAATAGGGGGGAGTCAGAATGTAATCCAGTATCCAGAGGACCTCTAGCACATCATAGTCAGTAGCTGTTTTCAGCTCAATCCAGCATTCACTTATTAATTGTCTGCTGTGGGCCAAGCTCTGTGCTAGGCTCTGGGGAAAACAAAGATGAAAGAAACAAATGCCCCCCCTGCCCTCAAGCTGTGTGCATTCTTTTGATTTTCCGATGGTACCACAAGGCAAGAAGGAGGTTGAGATGGGAACTTCTTCAAAAAATGTTGCTGTTGCTACTGTTTTTTGACTTGCCATTAATTTGATGCTTTCTTCCCTCCCCTCCCTACCCCAGGTTAAAAGTGCTCCATGCCCAGATCCTGGAGAAAGATGCCGTGATAAAAGTACTTCAGCAACGTTCCAGGAAGGACCCTGGCAAGGCCTTGCAGTGCTCCCTGCGACCTGCAAAGTCTGTGCCATCCATCTTTGCCGCTTCAGGGACTCAAGGCTGGCAGGCAGTCTCGACCATCAATGAGGGACAGGCTGATAGCCTCTCCTGGGGAGCAGGAGGTAAGCAGATCTGGGAAAATGGAGGAATGCAGAGAGGATTTGGCCTTGTGGTCTTACAGCATAGTTTTTTCAGGGTTCCTATTTGATTTAGTTTATCTCATTCAAAAATCTGGGGACCTGGAAAGCAAGAAATGGATGTCTTGTGAGTTTCTGAAGAAGGTAGAGCTGCCCTACTAGAGTAGGTGTGGTGTGGTGGAAACACACTGGATTTGGAGTGTCAGGAACTGGGATGAGATCCCAAAGGAGAAAAATATCTGTAAATTTTATTTATAAGGCACTCAGTACAGTGCCTGACATGGAGCAGGCATATGACGTAGCCATTATATAATTACTTATTCCCAATATAAGTTTCCCTAATGTTCCCCAGTAAGAATCATTTTGTGGGGATACTGATGCCAACCTAAAAATATCCCATGTTCTTCCAGGAGGTCGGGTCCTAGCAGAGGAGATACCCACTGGCCCCCATCCCTCCCACGCCAAACATGGAAGCAAGGATGGAAGTACTCAGACTGATGGCCTTCCTGACAGTGTCATCGCCAACCAGGGGCCTGGACATGAGGGCCCCCTGGGCTGCAGCAGTGGTGGTGGCAGCAGCAGCCATGGTGGAGCCTTAACTGGTAAGTACTTCCACCCTGTTGGGCTGCCCTGGTCACTTGTCCCTAGAGAGCAGGAGTGGGGGGAGGGGTGTGGGAAGGAGGGAGGGAGGAGGCAGGGGGGAGAAAAGAAGGAAAGGAAATGAAACAAAACAAAACAAAAAAAACCCTTGTCTTTCTACCAGCTGTCTCAATCTCTTGGCACTTGATTGAGCTTGGCCTTGACTACCATAAAGAGTAACTCATAATGTGCTGCTTTAGCTGAGATCATAGAAACAAGTTGGAGGGGGTAGGGAACAGAGAATGATGAGAGAAAAGTCAAGAAGGAAAGGGGAGGGGGCAGTGAGGTGGTACAGTGGATAAAACACCAGCCCTGGATTCAGGAGGACCTGAGTTCAAATCCAGCCTCAGACACTTGACACTTACTAGCCGTGTGACCCTGGGCAAGTCACTTAACCCTCATTGCCCTGCCAAAAAGAAGGAAAGGGGAAAGGTGGGGAACAAGGAAGGAACAGAATAAGAATATGTCTGATGTTTCTTGCTCACTGCATTGTAGAGATGAGAGTCATTACTTCATTCCTTCAGCAAACATTTATGAAGTGACTACTTTATGTTAACTATATGTGTCTACTATGCTGCTTGCTGGAGATAAAATAACAGTTCCCATTCTCAAGGAGCTTTTGTTCTCCTAAGGGTTGTAGGTAACATGTCAGACATGTCACATATAAGTAAAAGTAAAATTATAGTCAAAGTAAAATGAAAGAAATGTTGGAGTAGCAACTGGGATATAGAAGGGCTTCTTAGAGGCTTTAGAACTTCAATTTAGCCTGGAAGGAAGGCAGAGGTAGAGGTGAGAAGGGAATGCATTCCAGGTATGGAAAACTACTGGCTAATGAGGACGGGTAGGGAGGAGCATGGAGAGGATAGCATTTGTCCCCTCCTCACACACCCCTTCTGTAGTAGAATCTACATAGTTCAGTCTGTGCCTCATCAGCATAGAGAACCACAAATATGAGAAGAATTTCCAGGCTCCCCTTCCTCACGTACTGCTTGCATACTCCCCCCACCCGAAGCCTCCAGCCAAAGGAAAGGAGGTAAACCAATCTGCATGTTGAGGGCAATTAACATACCCAAGGGAGAACAGGCCCATATCTAGGAGGGAGTAGGTAGGAAGCAAATTCTTCTATGTTCTCGGAATTAACACTGATGTCACCAAAAATGTCTAGGCGGGTCACAGTGTAGAAAAGAGAAGGCTTATCTTTAAATTATGTTTCTATTTTAGAAGAGGGAGCAAATAAAGGCCTTGATAGATTCATTTATATGTGTGTGTTTCTCCCCTCAGAGTCTTCAGCCACATCCAAGACTCGGGACCTATCTGAGATGGTGGAAATCCTGATTTAAAGAAGGAGCCGGCTGTGTGGCCCTCAAAATAACTTTGTGCCCACCTCCACAGATCTCATCAGATCTCCCTCAAACTACTAGCTCCCATAGACCTGAGGAATCCTTCCTACCCCTAGACCTGGGGACTCACCATATTTGGCCAGATTTAGGCCATGGAGTTTGGAAGGAAACTGATCCGGTGGGAACAGAGGTTTTGTAGTGTGATCTTGCCTCCTGCGTGACTCATTGACCACAGTTCTCCCTGAACAAGCCGTTGGAAGTCAAGATCCCAGTCAGGGCTTCCTGGAGCCATCCACAATCCTACAGGCAGATAAGGAGTTGCAAATAGTTTGGGGAGGGGCTGAGCCCCCCTCTTGATCCTGACCTGCCTTGAACAGTGAGAGGGAGGCCAGTTAAGACTGGGAAGGTATGCAGGAAGGCAGTGTGTGAAGAAGACACCCATGTCTGGGTCCTGGAAGAACTGGTTGTTCAATTTCCATGGCAAGCCACCTTGTTGGTAGCAGAACCTCAAATGCAAGTGGTCAGAAGAAGTCAGCCTGTGTTTGTGTTTTGCTGGCTCTGCGAGATTCTTACTCCTCCTCTGTTCTCCAGCCCTTGCTTCTTCCCCTTTCATCTTACAAGGACTGGAATCTGGTGGGGCGGATATGGTTTTTATTGGTTTATCAACTGCTCCAGCCAGCTTGCTAGGAGGAAAAGTCCCTTGACACTCTTGGACTGGACTGTGTACCCTTAGGCGGCTGGACCAGGAGACGTGCTATTATTTGTATATAATTCCTTCTTGTGGGGAACAGAATGAATATTTTTCATTTCAGGTTCTTTCCCACATGCTTTGTTCTCCCTGTCCCTGTCAGCTGCTCTCTTTGTCCCTTCCCTGTCCTGTTCCTTCATAATATTTGACTTCTTAGATTTTTTTTTTAATCCTTTTGATTGCGGATACTCTGATCTTTCAAATGTTTGCCATCTTATCCTTTTCCTCCATTTTGCATCCTGTTTCTTTCGAACATTAAATATCCATCTGGAGAGCCCTTCAGATGCCATTGCCTGCCTTTTGGACAGTCTCCACAATTCCTGTCGGTGGAATTTCCCTTCTGTTTGTTTGGTTATAAACCATGAGCCAAATGGAATGTATCAGTGTGCGTATCTGAGTGTGTCCCGTGTGTGGTAGATGAATCCCAATGTTCCCTTCTCTGTTTCCATTCAGGAGACAGATGGCATCAACCATCTTAAGTTCAGCTGACTTTTTTTCTAAGGTCACAGAACCCTGAGCTGGAGATGGGATTATGCTTGGGGAGGCGGGGGAGGGGGGTGGAGAAAGAAAACGGAAAAAAAAAAAAAAAAAAGCAAAATAAAACCAACCACCCACAGCAGAATTAGGAGGTTTGATTTAGCTAGATAGCACCCCCCCCCCAAAAAAAAAAAAGACTTCTGAGATAAAAGCCATTTTAAACAGGCAGAGGATTAATTGGATTATTTTAGCTGCACATTTTGACCCCCCACACTCTGGAGTAATATCAAATACACTGATAATATAGAAGTGAAAATTCTTTTCCATACTCTTGACTACTGACAGCTGGCTTCTGACAGTAGTGGATTTTGACTTGTATGTAAGTCACACAGCTCAGACCCCAGGAAAAATTATGTTTCCCTGGTTTGTCCTTCCGGTTTTCAGCTCTCTCTGTATATCTATCCCTCTCTTTGTTTTTAGATTTTATATATATATATATATATATATATATATATATATATATATATATATATGTATATTTTTTTTCCTGATTCCTTAAGTTTCCCTTTAAAACATCTGTGCATTTGCTGGACAACTGCATTTTTTAAAAATCATCTACCGTTCCCCACACGCTTTAAAATGGATTTGGTTCCTGTGCATTGTTTACAAAGCAAAAAACAAAAAGCAAAACAAAGCGGAAAAATATTGTGAAAGAGGAAGACAACTTAATATATTTTGGATTAATATTGGTATTTCTTTTAAAAGTATTTTTTCGTGCTGTGAACTTTTTCTGCCAAAGACAATGATGTTTGTTTGTATGTTTTAAGTTATCTTAAGTATTTAAAAATGTAAACTTGGCTGTGTTGCTGTGCCACCCTGTACCAGGATTGCTGTAGCATTCCACTTGGTATAACAGTATTTTAATTAAAAAAAAAAAGTAAAAATGTTGAAACTAGCTGTTCTCTTTGTTTTTGTCCCTGCCTAGAGAGAGACCCTGGGGCAAAGAGATCTGAACTCCAAATCCTAACTTTAATCAGATTTGCTCCAGTCAAGTTTTAAACAATGACCAGGATATTTTCGTGAACAACAAATACTAAGTAATTGCTAAACATTTTCTGAAAGTGGGGTAGGCTACCTTGGGAGGCAAGTTGTAGACTAAGGTAGCCCTTGAGTTCGTTTCCAACTAGGAGAGTTTATAATTTATGTTGAATAAATTAGGGGCCACTAAGTGAACAAGTGCCTCAAACCTGGAGTCAGGAAGACTCATCTTCCTGAGTTCAAATCTGGCCTCAGACACTTATTAGCTGTGTGACCCTGACCAAGTCACTTTTTCCTCAGTCTCCTCATTTGTAAAATGAGCTAGAGAGGGGCAGCTAGGTGGCGCAGTGGATAAAGCACTGGCTCTGGATTCAGGAGGACCTGAGTTCAAATCCAGCCTCAGACACTTACTAGCTGTGTGACCCTGGGCAAGTCACTTAACCCCCATTGCCCCTCAAAAAAAAAAATGAGCTAGAGAAGGAAATGGCAAACCACTCCAAGAGCTTTGCCCAAGAAAACCCCAAATGGGGTCATGAAAAATCAGAAATGACTGAACTAACAAAAAATTATAGTCCTGTTCTGGGAAGGGACCCATCAGATTCCCAAAAGATTCTCCATCAAGTTGATTGATTGGGGAGTTAAAACAAATTGATCAGGGATCTCCTCTAACTTCTTATATATTTATTTGAGTATCTAGGATGTCTTCAGGGGAAATGGGCTGGCACATTTGGGTGATAGGCATCTATTTGCAATGCACAGATAAAATAGGGCATCATCACCTGGGAAACAAAAGCCTTTTAGTAATGTAGCTTAAAGGAAAAGTGTATAATAGTGTTGTTCACCTAGAGAACCAAGACATGGGAAGATGATGTCATGGCTTGCAAGGAGTTGGATTTAAATGAGGGAGGGCAACCTCACTCTTTCCTCCAGAGTCATCTGGGTCCAGTGGCAAGATATACATCAGAATGACTACTGATGGCCGCAGATGTTTGAGGCAATAGGATTAAATGACTTGCCCAGGGTCACACAGCTAGTAAGTATCTGAGGCCAGATTTGAACTCAGGTCCTCCTGACTCCATGGCCAGTGCTCTATCCACTTTGCCACCTAGCTGTTCCCATGTTCCTATTTAATTTTAGCCCAAGGAGGAGTGAGAAGGTACAGAAATATGTTTATCCACTATATTCTTCCTCCTGGCTCTCCCCTCCCTGCCCCACCCTATCAAAGATTAGCTCTAATGCCACCTCCTAAATGAGGACCTTCCAAATTCCCAGAGCTACTTCTGCTTCACCTTTCCCTCCAATGGACAAAGTCTTTGCTCTCAAATGGCTTACATTGATTTTACTGGGGGAGAAAGAAGTAAAGAAGTAAATAGGGAATGTGTACAAATAAATATAAAATGGAAGCGGGCAGGGGGGGGTGGCGCAATCAGAGGAACACAACAGGCTGGGGAGGAAACAGGAAAGTCTTGTAGGAGGTAATACTTAGAATGAGCCTTAAATCAATTCAAATCAACTATATTCCAATCATCAAGCTGAGTGGTGAGGGGAAGATCAAGGCCAACAGTTTCTGCTCTCAGGGAACTTACAGTGGAATGGGGGAAACAATATGCATAAACTCTACAAATGAGAGAGAGACAGAGACAGAGAGAATTGAGGGTAGTCTCAGAGGGAAGATGCTAAGATTAAGGAAGATTTGGAAAGGCTTCTTACAGAAGATAGGACTTTAGCTGAGATTTGAAGGAAACTAGGCTAACTAGGAGGCTGAGATGAGGGGAAAGAGAGTGCTAGGCATTAGGGCCAGCCAGTTAAAATGTTTGAAGTTATATGATATGTCCAGTTTGAAGAAAAGCAAGGAAGCCAGTGTCATTCTGCAATTGCAGAATCTTTTTAAAATGTTTATTATTTCTAAATTTTTTTTTAATTTTTAGAATAATTTGGGAGATGTAAAGTATAGAAGACTGGAGAGGTAGGAGGGGGCACAATTAGGGAGAGCTTTAAAAAACAAATAGAAGATTTTGTATTTTATCCTGGAGGAAACGGAGTCACTGGAGTTGATTAAATGGGGAAAAGAGTGACATGATTAGACCTGTGTTTTATGAAAATTACTTTGACAGCAGAATGGAGAATGGACTGGAGTGGGGAAAGACTTAAGGCTGGGAGACCACCAGCAGGCTGTTTTTGGTTTTGGTTTTTTTGGTGAGGCAATTGGGGTTAAGTGACTTGCCTAGGGTCACACAGCTAGTAAGTGTCAAGTGTCTGAGGCCGGATTTGAACTCAGGTCCTCCTGAATCCAGGGCCTGTGCTCTATCTACTGTGCCACCTAACTGCCCCCCACCAGCAGGCTGTTGCAATAATTCAGGTGTGAGGTGATGAAGACTGCCCCTAGGTAATGACAGTGTCAGAGGAGAGAAGGAGGAATACATTAAAAATGTTACAAGTGTGGAAATTTATTTTGATTTGGGGACCCTACCTTTGGGCTGAGATCGGAAAGCCTTAGGCCCTCAGGGTCTCTTCTGTGTGGGAGGGGCTGGTGCCCCTCCCCCTCTGCTTCAGCTGAGCCAAAGAGCCCCGTGGGCTGTGCCAGGTCAGACAGCTGGGGGGAAAAAGTCCTCAGCTCCCTCCAACCTGAGCGGAGCTATCAGATCCTGGATAGCCTGTGCTGAGACTGAGCTGCTTGAGCACACCGCCCCCCCCCCCCCAACCGCAGCCCTGGCTAGCGGATTAGCTTGGTCTGTGGGGGCGCAGGAAGCCCCGATATTTGAGTGGAGAGAAGAAAAGGTATATATAGACCTGGGGGTTAGACTCAGGGGGAGCTGACAAGGTACGGGGGCTGACAGGAGGACTGGAGGCCACGGACAAGACAGCAAGGGGTTCGGATTGAGGAGAGGAGGCGGAGAAGAGGTCAAGCGGTGGCGGACTAGAGATGGGGCTACAAGGACACAGGAGAAGACAAGAAGGACTAGGAGCAGGGAAAAGAGAGGCCGAAGGGCAGACTGACGGAGCAGACAGACAGAAGGTCGGTGAGAGAGTAAGTTCAATTGCTTGATATCAAAAGCCAGATAAAAGAGTTAAAAAGAAAGTGAAGATACCAATTACAAATGGCCCTCTTCAGGCATTTAGCCACAAAATGGAAGAGAGATGTGGGACAAGAGCAGAGATGATTGATGGATCAAGCAAGAGTTTTTTGAGGAAGAGATGAACATGTTTCTAGGCAAGTAAAGAAGCCATCCGTGCACACAGAATGATTGAAAATTAGTGAAAGAGTAGAAAAATGAGGAGTTAGACTAGCTGAAGTCCTGGCACATTGTAAGCACTTAACAAAACCTTCTTGAATTGTCTTGACTAGGCCCCTTTCCAGCTCTAAATTCTAAGATCATTTCACTCATTACCTACTATTGCCCAAAACCAGTATAGATTACTGGGGGCTAGTTGGTGGATTTTAATTTCTGTCTGTGATTTAGTCCTAATGTACTGTGGATGAAGTGGGAGTTATTTCTTAATTTTGTTATGTAGGCATCTAGAAGCTTTTACACAAACAGGGCTAGATATCTCTGGCAATGTTTGAATAGGACCCAGAAACCTCATATCATTTCCTCTTTCTTGTACTATCAGCCAAGGCTAGATCTGTCTCTCAATCAAAATATTGGTATCAAATGGTGTGAGTTTAAATGATTATGTCCCCAGAGAAAAAAAAATGGGCAGATAAGCCACCTTCACATCCATCATCTCTGGAATCCTCACTTATGTTCATGATGGGTTTACCTTCTTTCAAGAACCTCTGACCCTTACAGGAACTACACAGACAGCCAGGATCCTCTGTGGTCAATTAAAAAACAAACAAACAAAAACACCCACAATGAAACCCCAATTTCTCCACTTGCCAATGCTGGCCTCAAAAGTTATAGCAGTTTCCATACAGATTCATTGGGAGTGTTGGTGGTATTTTTCTTCTTTTTAAAATCAGGGATCATTCTGATTTTTCTTTAGAGCAGATTGGGAGAATGAGTACATTCCAAATGGCCAAAGCATGTAAGTCTTCAGGGTGCACATGTGAAAGCTTATTTACATGTTCCTTTTACTCCAATAACCCTTTCTTGGCAGGGATTGCACAGTGAGGTTTCATGGGAATAATAACAACTATAATAACTCACATTTTTGTGGCATTGTAAAAGTCTACAAAGTCCTTTCCTCACAAGTTACAGGGAAGCATATTTTGGCTGAGTAAGAGGACATTTTGATAGGACTGTGGATTTAGGAGCTTGGAAGGGGCTTTAGAGATGATCTAATCCAGTTCTCTCATTTTAGAGATGAGAAACTGAGGCACTGAGAGCCACTGAGTCACTCAAGTTTGTCTGCTTGCAGAGCTGAGATTTTAACCCAAGTCTGTTAATGTCAAATTTGGTGCACTTTCCACAACATGCTCTTAATGAAGAGATAAGCAGCCTTATGAGGAAGGGAGGCTTCAGTCACTGAAAGGAGTTAAAGCAGTAGTGCATAGGAGACCTCCTTCCTCATCCTCCACCATTTAAGAAGCCCCTCAGGGAATTCTCCTCCTCATTTCCCACCTGGCCACTTTCCTGGACTTTATGATCTCCCAAAACTCATCATTTTGCACGATGAAATCAATGCTAAAATTTTCATCAACTCACATGATTTTTCCTCCATTGCTTCCCTCTCCCCTTTTCAACTTTTTTTTTTTTTAGATTGTGAGCTCCCTGAGGGCAGGGACTATCTTTTGTTTTCCTTTGCGTCACCAGGCTTAGCACAGTGCCTGGCACATAGTAGGTGGTTATTAAATGTTTATCCCTTTGAGGTTCATGCTATTCACTCCTACCGTCCAAATCCTGGTAGCTGTTGTCTATAGAACCCCTGGTCACCCCCCTTCCTTCCTCAGTGACTTGGAATCTGGCTTACAATTTTTCTCTCCTCCCCAATTTCTGCCCTCATGCTTGGGGGCTTCAATGTACATATTTGTTTTCCCTCAAATTCTCTCACCACTCAGTTCCTTAATGTACTCTCCTCCCATAAGGTCCTCCTCCACCCCATCTCAGCCACAGACAAAGATGATCATATTCTGATCTCGCGATCACCCACAAATGTACCACCACTTTGTTCAAGAATTCCAAAATTCCCATATCTGATCACAAACTATTGGCTTTTCACCTTTCTTTCTGCCTTCCCTTACAAAACTCTACTCTTCTTTCATAACTTTACCTTCAGTCCCTTGACCCTTAATTATCTCCATTTTCTTTTCTTCTCCCCATCTTGACCCCTTGATGAACCAATTCAACTCTACATTGTTACCCTGTCTTGAATCCCAGCCCCCACTTCTTCTATTGCTGATTGTGCCCAGCTAAGTCTTAGCCTTGGATCACTTCCACCATGCATTTCCTACATGCATGCTTCTGAACAAAGGTGGAGAAAACCAAGCAACTGTTCTGATTGGATCCAATACAAAATTATGTTATACATCCTTACCTGGGCCCTCACTGCTGCTAGGCAATCCTATCATGCCCCCCTTATCTACTCCCTTTTCTACTCTCCACAGTGGCTCTTCCAAACCTTTTCATCTCTCCTTAGACCTTCCAAAGACTCCTCTCAGCCAAGAACCTTACAGAAAAAAAAATGGGGCAATTCACCATAAACTCCCTCTTCTCCCTTCTTCCTCATCTCCCAGCATGCCTTGTGCCACTATCTCCTCCTTCTATTTTCTTTCCCCCACAGGCTCCCCTACTCCTACCTTCCCTATTATGGTAAGGGGCAACACCATCCTCCCAGTCCCTCAGGTTCTCAATAACACCTTAACTCCTTACTATCCCTCCCACCCCCATATCCAAGCTGTTGTCAAGGCCTGTTGATTTCACCTTTGCCACATCTCTTGAATATTCCCCCCTCTCTCCTCTGATGCTGTCATACCCCCTAGTACATCACCTTCATTACAATAACCTGATGGTGGATCTTCCTGCCTTAAGTCTCTTCCCACTTCATCCATTCTCCATTTAGCCACCAAAGTGATTTTTTCCCCAAAACACAGGTCTGATCATGCCACCCTCCTACTCAGTGTTTTTTGTTTTTGTTTTTGTTTTTGTTTTTTAGTGAGGCAATTGGGGTTAAGTGACTTGCCCAGGGTCACACAGCTAGTAAGTGTTAAGTGTCTGAGGCGGGGTTTGAACTCAGGTACTCCTGACTCCAGGGCTGGTGCTCCATCCACTATGACCCCCACCCTCCTACTCAGTAAACCCCAGTGGCTCCTTATCACCTCCAGGATCAAAAACATACTGCTCTTTTTGGTGGTCAAATCCCTTTATAGCCTAGTCCCCTCCTATCTTTCCAGTCTCCTTGTACTTTACTCCCTGGTGCTCTTTGATCCAGTGACACCAGTCTCCTGGCTGTTCCACAAACATTGGCTCCAGGCATTTTCTCTGGTTATCCCCATACCTAGAATGCTCTCCCTCCTCTGCTCCTGCTACCGATCTTTCTGGCTGTGTTTAAATCCCAGTTAAAATCCCACCTTCTACAAGAAACCTCCATAATCCCTCTTTTTTTTTTTTTTTGTAGGGCAATGAGGGCTAAGTGACTTGCCCAGGGTCACACAGCTAGTGTCAAGTGTCTGAGGCCAGATTTGAACTCAGGTAGTCCTGAATCCAGGGCTGGTGCTTTATCCACTGTGCCATCTAGCTGCCCCATCCCTAATCCCTCTTAATTCTAGTTCCTTCCCTCTATTATTATTATTATTCCCTATTTATCCTATGTATAGCTTGCCTTGTATATATTTGCTTGCATGTTTTCTCCCCCTTTAGAATGTAAATTTCTTGAGGGCAGTAACTGTCTTTAGTTCCTTTTTTTTTTTTTTTGTGGGGCAATGGGGGTTAAGTGACTTGCTCAGGGTCACACAAATTTTAGTCCCTTTTTAATATCTCAGTATCTACCACAGTGCCTGGCACATAGTAAGTGCTTAATAAATGTTTATTGATGGACTGATTGACTCATTGTTTATTGGAATGGATTTGAACTCTGGGTTCTGCATGTGAACTACAATGACAAATCACTTTATCTTTTGGTGCCCAATTTTCTCATCCTGTAAAATAAGGGACTTAAACCTTTTTTTTGGAGGCAATGGGGTTAAATGACTTGCCTAGGGTTACATAGCTAGTAAGTGTCTGAGGCTGCATTTGAACTAGGGTTTTCCTGACTCCAAGGTCAGTGCTCTACAGGGTTTAAATTTGATGACCTTCCAGATCCCTTCTAGCTCTAAATGTATGATCTTGTGAATCCTCTGAGACTGGGACTTTGAGAGAGGGAGAGATAGGCCCAGAGATGAAGGGACTTGCTCTGGATCACAAGGTTAGCAAGCTGGGAAGCTGAACCTTTAAACTTCCACCAGATACATCCCATGTATATTTGCTTCAGCAGCATATATACTAAGACAGAAAGAAGAGAGAGATGAGCAATGTCCCTGTTCAAAGCTGACATGTGAATTCATGAAGGGTTCCCTAATTTTTTAAGGCAGAATGGTGTAGTGGAGAGGATATTGAAACAGGAAGGATGGAAGGTCTGGTTTCAAACCTCTCTTTGGACAATCACTGCCTGTGTGACCTTGCCAAAATTTAACTTTGGGGCTTTACCTTCCTCATCTAGAAAATCAGAGGATTGGATTTGGTGGCCCCCAAAATCCTTCCATCTTTAAATCTATGATTCTATGCAATTATCTTCAGAGAGGGTTACAAATCCATATTCCCAAGGTAAGATGTCTCCCTTAGGACTCTCAACAATTTTCCTGTGGGGTAGTTTGGGTGGAACCCTTTAAGGCTCTAGGAAAATCAATCAAATTGTTCAGAGAGTGAGTCCCAACTATTTTGAGAGGTATGTTGAGTGTGAAGTGAACAGGATACTGTTTGGAGTCAAGAAGACTTATGACAGAACATGGAAAGAAATTGACAGGATGAGCAATTATGGATGAGTTGCAATCTGCATTAGTGAGATCACAGATCCATTGGAGTATTTGAGAACTCAGAGAACTTAAATGTGTCTTCCAAAAAACTTTCATCAAAAACACAAGCCAAATCACTATCAGCTTACTCTCAGACACTGTGAGTATTTGGGATTCAGACATGTTAATTTGGCCCAAATTTAGATGTGGTAATTTCAGATATGTAGTAATGTATATGTTGCTGCTTATGGAAAATAAAAAAAGGGGAAATGCAATTTCATTCTTCCAATCAGCAATATATATTAAGGACTTAATAAGGCCCATGTGCTGCTCTTAGTACTGAATTATGATGATGTCATTATAGTTCACATTCATCTACTACTTTAGTGGTTTCTACCCTAATCCAATGCTATCTGCTTTCTCTTTGTTGAAATCTTTCTCTTCTTTTAAGGCCTTTCTTGGGTACAAGGCTTCCTCCATGAAACCTTCCCCAATTCTCCCACTTAACAGTGATCCATCCCTCCTTCCTTGAATCTATCATCCTACCATTCTGTTTGACCTCTCCTTTGAATTTATCATATTCTAACTTGCATTCTAAGTATTTGTGTACGTGTACATTCTTGTCCCCACCCTCCATCTACCTCTCCATTTTCCTACCTAACACTAGATATAGAGAATAGTCACTTAGTAAATATTTGTTTAAGGAAAAACAATGAATGAATGAATCCATGTTTGGAGATAAGACTATTATTATGTGGATAAAAGATTACTGATAAAAATAAAAAAATTATGATCTCCTTGGATTTGCTAAAGGCAGGAGGAAGAAAATGGGAGTGATACTGTGAATAATCTAGATTTTCATTTTTCAAGGTGATTACACCTGTACTTTTATAATGAACTCCACACAATTTACAATTCCTTATTTGCTCCCCTTAAAAAAAAAAATCTTACCCAAAGACCGTAAGTGACAGTCTCCTATTTCTGCCCTTCTTGCCTCCTTAGATTGTTGGAAGACCTTTCCAGTCTTCTTAAGCCTTACTATCTGCTGCATAGTCTGCATGCAATCCAATGGCATTTGCTGTTACTTGCTGTTCCTCAAACAAGATACTTCATCTCCTGACTCCAGGCATTTTCACTGTCTCCCACTGTCTCCTTCTGACTCAAGTCTACCTACTACCTTAAGTTCCAGCTAAAATCACACC
Source organism: Dromiciops gliroides (assembly GCF_019393635.1). Lineage (NCBI taxonomy): Eukaryota > Metazoa > Chordata > Mammalia > Microbiotheria > Microbiotheriidae > Dromiciops > Dromiciops gliroides. Next base: position 341,841,676 of record NC_057863.1, on the reverse strand, counting down.
TTTAACAAGAAGCTTTTCTCATTGAACCCTCTGTGATTACCTCCAGCTTATCCCGTCTATTTGTGCATCAGCTGTTTACATGTTGCAAATTATTGTTTACTGTGAGCTCCTTGAGAGCAGGGAGTCTTTTGCCTTTGTATCCCTACTGCTTAGCACAGGGAATGCCACATTACTTGGTTCCTCATGGGTAGAAGGCATGGGGCTTCTGGGTTCTTTTCTGGTGTATAGCACAACAGACACTTAATAAACAGGAATGAATGATGAAAGGGGCCTCAAGAGATCCTCTCAAGTCCATCCTTTTTACTGATTCAAGAAAAACGGCAATTAATGAAAAACAAAAGGGTGTCTATCCTACTTTTAAAGGTCTGTAGGAAAAGAGATTCTACTCCAGCCTTTCTCATTAGCCTAAGCCCCTGGTCTGTATTCTGGGCCAAATTCTTTCAATACTCATGGTTAAAAATTCCTACCTGAAGTCTTACTTTGATCTCTCATCTTGCAATATAGGATCATTTCTCCTATTCAGTCCTAGGTGGACACAAGGAATTAGGGATCAATCTTCATAGGAGCTTCTCCCAGGGAGGTGGAAAGTGTGCTGTATTTGAGTCCCAAATTTGGCACTAGGGTCAAATTCCAGCACCTCTACTTAGTACTGGTGTGTCCTTTGGCAAGTTATTAAACTTCTCTGGGCTTCAGTTTCTTCATTCATAAAATGATCAGGTCAGGGTAGATGGTCTCCCAGATCCCTTTCAGCACTGACTGCATTATCCAGTGATCTTTACTATAAACCCTTCTAATCCTCTTAATTTTTGTATTTCTGCTGTTGGCACCACTGTCCTCCCAGTCATCTAGGCTCATAACCTCAGGGTCATCCTGATCTTTTCCTTTTCCTTTAATTGCCTCTCCCTTCCTCAAGCTCCCCCAAATTCAATCAATTGCCAAATGCTATCAATCCTGCCTCGGTAACATCTTTTATACCCAGTCTCTCCTTCCCACTCCTGCATGGACAGTGAGTGGAAGAAATGGGACTTAAACCTACATCATTTGACCCCAAATCTAGCATCCTTTCCTCTTCCCTTTCACCTCTTTTTCTTGGTCCTGCCCTTTGGTACTAAGCAGAATAAGTTTATTTTTCTTTCTCCTGAAAACCCTTGACAACACCACTTCAGTCACGACCCTCATCCCTTTTCTTTAGACTATTGCAATAATTGTAATAATCTTACAATCATTACAATAACCTTGTAATTAGTCTCCCTATCTCAAGTCTCTCTCCACTCACCTGCCAAAGTGACTTTCCTTAAATATAGACTTGGTCTTCTCTTTCTCCAACTCAATGAATTTCAATGGCTCCCTATTACCTCTAGGATCAAATATAAAGTGCTCTGTTTGGCATTTAAAGATTTTCACAACCTAGTCTTTTCCTACCTTTCCAGGTTTCTTATACTTTACTAGTCCCTGGAAACTGTAATTTAGCTACACTGGACTACCTGACATTCGTCACACAGAAAACTTTTAACACCCATCTTCATGCCTTTGTAGCCTCTGTTCCTTATGTCTTTAGTGCCCTCTCCTCACCTCCACCTTCTGGCTTCCTTCAACAGCCCAAATTCCACCCTCAGCAGGAGGTCTTTCCTGTTCCCACCAGCTGCTAATGCTTTTCCCTCTGGTATTACCTTCCATCTCCTCTATACATACAGTCAATCCTCAGCTTTTGTGAGGGGTAACGTTTCTAGAAAATGGCATGAAAGTAAAATACCAATATGTTGATACATTGAATGTATGGAGAAAAGGGGATTGGGTTCTCTCCACCACCCCAAAGTGTAATCTTTCTCTAACAATTGCTGAAAATACACTTTTCTGCATACACATCTTTATAACATTAATTTGGACAATTTGCACTTTCCTAACATGGAAACCATAAAATATAATACACAAAAATAAACTTGGTAATGTTAAACACTTTTTCTTGTTAATAATTCTGTGATCTTCTGAGCTATGTCTCAATTTTTAAAAAAAACACCTTGATTTCAGACAATAGTCACTTTTCATAACACACGAAATCCACAGCACCATAAATGCTTTCCTCCTTTTTGAGGAGAAAATGAATCGTTGTTCCATTAACACCAAATTCACAACTTAGGGAAGCTGCAGACATTCTGGCACGAAGTTTATCTAACACCTTAATTTTCTCACAAAATCGTATCACTGACTTTGCACGCTCGGGCTTAGAGCTATGCTTTGGGAGCATAACTGCAACACAAAACGTGAGTTTTCAAGGCAAACAATTAAAATATAGAATGAATATATGGGGAGCTCTTTACAACAGCAAAGTGAACAAGACCAGTGAAATGCCTTGTAGTAGCTCCCCACATTTGTGGGCATTGTGCCTCTCATCTTTTTCTCTACTGCACATAGCCACAAACATGCATGGTTGCCAACATGAAAGTGGAAAATGAGGTTATTAATAAAATCACGCAAATGCTTGGAATTTCAAAAGTTAAACGTCGGAAAGTTGAGGATTGACTGTTGAGAGCCGTATGTACCTGTTTACCTGTTTTCTCCCCCATTCAAAGGTGAGCTCCTAAAAGGCAGGGACTGCTTTTTGCTTTTCTCTATATCCCCACAGTATTTGGCATAGTACCAGGCACATTTTAAGTGCTTAATAAATTGTTATTAAGGGACAGCTAGGTGGCACAGTGGATAGAGCACCAGCCCTGAAGCCAGGAGGACCTGAGTTCAAATCTAGCCTTAGACACTTACTAGCTAGGTGACTCTGGGTAAATTACTTAATCCCAATTATCTCCAATAGTAAAAAAAAAAAATGCTTTTTGAGTGACTGCAGTCTTCTTTCTCTAGGCTAAATATCTCCAGCTTTTTTAACCCATGCTTTTCTGATATATTTTTGAATTTTATCACCAACCCAATTAGCCTTAACCAGATACTTGTCACTGCCTTTCCTAAAATGTCATTCTCAAAATGCAACACAATATTTCAGATGAGGTCTGATAAGAACAAAGAATGGTAAAATTATAATCCCATTTATACTGGTTACTAATTCTAATAGAATAAAGGTTTTTGGCTTTGTCTCACTGTTGATTCATGTTGAGCCTCAAGTCCAGTAAATTACCTAAATTTTTTTCACACACAAAATAGCTACTACTCTTCTATCCTGTATTCTTCTAGTTGATTAAAAAAACCAAACCAACAAACCAAGCATTAACTTTTATCACTACTAAATTCACAAAAGAGGGATGGTTATCTAGAGGGTATGAGCTAGAAAAAGGTGGTTGGACTGTCCACCAGTCCTCACCTATTCTCTCTTCTTCCCTTCTAATAAGACCTTCAAATCACTGGCAGACTGATCTCTGTTATACATAGATATCTATCATGTGCCCCCTCCCTTCACAAGCCCTTCACTTGTTCCCTATTACTTATCAAGGAACATTTGAATACAAGACCCTACACAAACTGGAGTCAACCAGCCTTTCCAAATTTGCTAGGTGGCACAGTGGATAGAGACCTAGACCTGGAGTCAGGAAGACCTGAGTTTAAATCTGGCTTTAGTCACTTACTATCTGTGTGACTTTAGGCAAGTCACTTAACCTCAGTTTCATCATCTGTAAAATGGACATAATATTAGCACCTACTTCCCAAGATTATTATAAGTGGAAAATATTTGTCAAGTGCTTTGAAAACCTTTAAAAAAATGTACTACATAGACATTAGCTATTATTGTTATCTCAGCAGTCAGATTGACACAAGCCATCTACGGCATTGCATTCAGGCCATTATTTTCTTATCCTATAATATAGTCAACCTGGATTATTCATTGTACCCCGAGCCTGCTCTTTCTGGTTTTTTTTTTTGTTCATACTGTTTTCTATGCCTGGAATGCCCTCCACCTGCTGGATTTCAGGAACTACACTGTCCTCTATAAGCTGTTCCCTATGAATGAGGTGCTTAAAAAATGCTTGTTGAAGTTATAGAGGCAGTTTTCAGTTCAGCATCAGAAAGTACTTCCTAACAGGTATGGCACTGAAGTCCCCATTACTGGAAGTGTTTAAACAAAGGTGGGATGATTACCAGGGAGTGGGGTGGGAAGGGAAATGCAGCAGAGGTGGTCCATTTTTCAGATTCGGGGTGAGGCTGGCCAACCTCTGAGATCTCTTCTCACGCTCAGATTTTAAGGAGGCCGTTTGGTGGGGTAGAGAAAGCACTGACTAGATTCTTTACTCTCTGGCCCTCTGAAAGAGCTTATGGACCCCTTAGCAGAAGCCAATTTTTAAATAAAGTAGAATACATTTTCAATAAAATACAATTCATAGGATTACAAAGAAAACCATTTACACTGAATATAGCTACCAAAACATTAAATATAAGAACAAGTTCCTAAGCTTCAAGTTAAAGAGTGCCTGCCTAGAGACAAAGAAACTAGGCTTGGAATATGCCTCTGACACTCAGTCTATGACTTTGGGGAAACCACTCAACTTCTCTGGGACTCAGTTTCCTCATCTGTTAAATGAGCGTGTCGAGGGGCAGCTAGATGGCAAAGTGGTTAAAGCACCGGCCCTGGATTCAGGAGGACCTGAGTTCAAATCCGGCCTCAGACACTTGACAGACACTTACTAGCTGTGTGACCCTGGGCAAGTCACTTAACCCCCATTGCCTAAAAAAAAAAAAAAAAAGAATGTGTTGGACAGGATGACCTGTGAACGATCTGGAAAAAACTATTCCATCTCCCCACTGTCTCCCCATTCTTTCATTCTATTTACCTACAGAAAATGAGAGAATGCCCACCTATCAATGGTTAACTTCCTGGTTAATCTCTCTTCCCCTCTGTCCTTGGAGCTGAGAGCACACAAGAGAAATTCAGCCAGAAGAAGGGGAGTCTCCCTGCCCCACCCCACCCCCAAGCTCAGTGCCACCCCTTCCTCTATCTTCTCTCCCCAACCAGTTTCAAAAAGGCTTTTATTCACTAACCAGGCATTTGAAAGCTCATTAGCATTTTCTGCTTCCTGAGGATTGCTAGTGTCCCAGAACAGCGTGCTTTCTGATTAATGTTTAACTTTGCCTTCTGCTCTGGTATGTACTAGGATTCCACAAGTCAGCCAGTCAACAAGTATTTATTGGACAAATAGCATACAATAAACTGCAAGTTGGCTGTACCATAGAGGAGCTGGCAATGCATAAAAAATATCCAATAACAGCTTTGATGATTTCTCAGGAGACTGAGGCCCCTCCCCTAAAGTAATTTTGTCCAGTCCCCTATCTCTAAATTGGACTATTTCTTTCTTTCTTTTTTTTTTTTAGTGAGGCAATTGGGGTTAAGTGACTTGCCCAAGGTCACTATTTCTAACCCAAGTTGGACAGAAACCTGTCCTGTACTCCTTTCCTTTTTAGTCTTCTGTGATACTTTAGAAAAACCTCTGTTGGAGGAGGGTGGTCTCAGCACTTCTTGCAACATGGTGTCACTGTTCTAGATGTGCCCCCTACTCTACCTGCTTGGCACCTTTTACCCTATCTCTTTTTTGAAACTTCCGGTTTGGAATCTTTCATGCACCCGTGCTCTGTGCTGGAACTCCATAGCAGAGCCTCATTGTCAGTCCTTGCTACCTTTTTGCCTGTAACATCGGAGGGAGACCTAACCTTTGAAACTCTAATATTCCTATTTAGCCCTTGTGTCAATGTCTGTAATTGCCCTAAAATGTGAAGGATGAAAGACCCAGGTGTCATCCACAAAACTAGAAGCCATGAGAGCTTGACATAGACATCATATGACAAGGCTGGAGGGCAACTTCTAAGGGGATCAAAGGGCCATTGATCCCCTTCCTCCTTTTGTAGCCTTAAAATCACTGCTCTGGGGGTTACAGTGATATCCTGAGTTGTATCTTTAACCACTAGTCACCCTAGCTTTCTTTGGTTGCCCCTGCCCCTGTGGATATGTCTTTCATTGCTCTTGCCTGCTCCAAGGTGTCTGCTTTCAAGCAGTAAGCCTTCCCTTATGTGAAGATGCTCTGATCATAAAACCCCAGGGAAACAACATGGTGTATTGGACATAGAGTAGGCCTTGGAAACAGGGAGACCAGAGTTCAAATCCTTCCTCTGAAAAATACTGTCTCTGCAACCCTGAACAACTCACCCACTCAGTGCTCTAGGCAACTTTTTTTTTTTTTTTTGGTGGGCAATGGGGGTTAAGTGACTTGCCCAAGGTCACACAGCTAGTAAGTATCAAGTGTCTGAGGCCAGATTTGAACTCAGGTACTCCTGAATCCAGGACCAATGCTTTATCCACTGCACCACCTAGCTGCCCCTCTAGGCAACTTTTTAAGGCTATAATTTGCAGAGAAGGTAGTAACTTACAATGGTAGAGGGACTTCTCTCATCAGGGAGTTCCCTATAGCAATGAAATCACAGCTCTGGTCCTTATCCCTAATAAAGTCCTACTGCTTTTAGCATTACTAGCCACTCGGCTAGTTTGTCTCAAAGAGCCTTGTAAGTTCCAAAGAATAGCTGTCGTGGACTCTGATGGCCACCATTTTTTTCCCCCAGTAAGGGTGAATGTTTAACAACTACTGCAGTACCCACAAAATACTCATTCTTTTATGTGATTCCCTTCAAGCTTTGTCCCAGGAATGTAACCTCCAAATTGTCTCTTCTGCTTATTTAGTGTTACTAGATTTAAAACATGTGAATAGCACCACAAAGAGACTTGGCTACATGGATGATTCAACATGAAAGCCCAGCTCATCCGGTTTGCATCCTGTTTAAAATAAGAACCGTCAGTTGAACATCTGACACCATAAGAAAATATGATCTGGTCTGAAAATAATTCTAGCTGTCTGGCACATTCTTTTACTCCAGGACTAAATTGTAAGCATGCAGACATTCTCATCCAATCTATGGCATACCTTGGGACTGAGAAACATCATTTCTACCTATGTTTTAAACAACATCTGCTCTGAATTAAAGCATGCCTACATACTCATTATCGTTCATAGGATCTTAGGTTCAGAGACCTAGAGTTGGAAGGGATCTTAGAGGCCTTCTAATTCAACCCTCTCATTGTATAGATAAGGACATGGAGGCTCAAAGACAAATGTTAAGTGACTTGTTCAAGGTCACACAGGTTAAGTAAGAAATGGAGCCAGTTCAATAGGTATTTATTAAAGACTCTTTGTGTATAAGGAAGATATTGTACTTGGTACTGGGAAAAACAGTTCTTACCTTCAAGTAGCTTACATTCTACTAGGGCAAGGCAACATTTAAAGAGATAAAGAAATGCAATATAATAATCACCATGTCCAAAATGGAACTCATTATCCCCCCCCCCCCAAACCCTTTTCTCTTTATAATTTTCCTATTATTGTTGAGGGTGCTGCCAAACTCCAAGTCACTCAGGCTCACAGTCTAGGTGCATTCCTCCAGTGCTTACTCTCTCTCCCTTGCTCATATCCAATCAATCTGCAAGTCCTATTCTTTCTTTCTTTCTTTCTTTCTTTCTTTCTTTCTTTCTTTCTTTCTTTCTTTCTTTCTTTCTTTCTTTCTTTCTTTGCAGGGCAATGAGGGTTAAGTGACTTGCCCAGGGTCACACAGCCAGTAAGTGTCAAGTGTCTGAGGCCAAATTTGAACTCAGGTCCTCCTAAATCCAGGGCCGATGCTTTATCCACTACACCACTTAGCTGCCCCAAGTCCTGTTATTTCTACCTTTGTGGCATCTTTCCTATATACCCCCTTCTCTCTTCTGACATTTCAACCACCTTGATGAAAACCCTCATCACCTTATGCTTAGCTAATGTAATAGCCTGCTAGTTGGTCTCCCAGATTCAAGTCTCTTCTCACTAAAGTCCTTCCTCAGCTCAGATGTCCTATTGATCTTCCTGAAGCAAACGTTTGACTGTGTCACCCTCCACAGCCCTGACCCTCCAACCCCTCCCCAACATTCAGTCAACTCCAGTGGCTTCTTATTTCCTCCAGGAACAACTATAAAATTTCATGTTTGGCTATTAAAGCCCTCCCTAACCTGACCCCCTCCTCCCTTTCCAGTGATCCAGTGACACTGGTCTCTTTGCACTTCCTTCCACACTATGCTCTCCCATATTGGGGTAGTCTCACTGTTTGTCCCCCATGTCTGGGACTCTCTCCCTCCACTTTTTTTTTAACAGCATTCTCTCCCTCCACTTCTTCTCTGGCTCCTGGTTTCCCTGGCTTCCTTCAAGTCTTAACTAAAGTGCTACCTTCTGCAAGGGGCCTTTTCGTTCTTTTTTCATCTTAGTGCTTAGTCCTCTGAGATTATCACCAATTTATTCTGTGTATAGTTGGGTTTTTTTGTACAAAGTTCTTTGGATGTTGCCTCCCCCATTAGACTGTGAGGTCTTTGAAAGCAAGGACTTTCATTTGTCCATTTTTGTATCCTTTAGCACTTAGCCAAGAGCCTGACACAGAGAAAAACAAATGCTTGTTGACTTGACTTGAGGAAGAGGAGTATAAACAAGGGGAAATCAAGACAGTATTTCTGAAGGAGGTGGCACATAAGCTGAGCTTCGAAATAAAGAATCTAAATTAGGCTGCCAATATATTCAACAGTATAGGTCACACATTTTAAAAATAAAATTAATGTTCAAATTAACATGTATTTATTTTCTTTCTCATACCTTTCCTTCTTACTGAGAAAGGAAGGAAGGAAGAAAGAAACATCCTTCTAACAAATGTGCAGTCAAATAAAATGAATTCCTACATTGGCCAAATCCAAAAATATGAGTCCCATTCTGTACCCTGATTCCATTACTTTTCTGTGAGGAGGTGGGTAGCTTGCTTTACCATCAATCCTCTGAAATCATGATTAGTCATTACATTGATTAGAGATCTCAAATTTTTCCAACTTATACTTTTCATAATGTTCTTTCTATAGTATAAAAATGGTCTCCTGGTTCTACTCAGTTCATTTTGCAACAGTTCATACAAGTCTTCTTATGGTTTTAAAAAATTATCTGCTTTTTCATTTCTTATGCTACAATAGTATTCTATTACATCCATATACCATATTTTTTCAGTCATTCCCCAACTGATTGTACCCCCTTAATTTCTAGTTCTTTGCACCACAAAAAGTCACTAATTTTTTTTGGAAGTATGGAATGTTTAAGAAATAAGGAATTCAGGGGCAGCTAGGTGGCGCAGTGGATAGAGCACGGGCCCTGGATTCAGGAGGACCTGAGTTCAAATCCGGCCTCAGACACTTTACACACTTACTAGCTGTGTGACCCTGGGCAAGTCACTTAACCCCAATTGCCTCACCAAAAAAAAAAAAAAGAAATAAGGAATTCCCTCCACTACTCTGCTCAGCATCTGACAAATTCAAGGTATACTTTGCATAGAAATTTCCTGAAATAATTTGACACCCTACTCTCTTATTTTTTTACATTGATATTGCTTCATTTCCCCCTCAATAATCAAGCTCTTTGTTAATAATACTTTTAATTAAGTGATTGTCCACCTAAAATTTTTTATTTTCCCCCTTTGATTTCTTCTATTTTTACATAATTGTTAGCTGCCTCAAATTGAGGCCCAGAGAGGAGTTGAGATAGTGTATTAGACTGGCCAACCTCTAAGATCCCTTCAAATGCTAAGATTCTAAAACCATATGGCATAGCAGCAAAAGCATTCGCTCTGGAATGAATAGATTTAAAATCGTACCATTTGTTTCACTGGAGTTTAATAACTTCATCTTCAAGAATTTCCAGTTATTAGTACCTTCCCCTCTTTCTTTTCTCTCTTTTTGAACTCGACATGTATTTGCTACACTCCCATAGTGTGTCATTAATGAATGCTCTGCCTTAAGTGGTAGGGGAGACAAAAAGGTAAAGAAGAGATAGAAAGACAAATAAGTAAAACTGCCTTCTGGTTTAAAATTTTGGTGGCTTACTTTGGGGTCTTTTTCCCAAAGAGATCATAAAAAAGGGAAAAGGACCCACATGTACAAAAATATTTATAGCTGCTCTTTTTGTGGTGGCAAGAAATTGGAAATTGAGGGGATGCCCATCAATTGGGGAATGGCTGAACAAGTTATGGTATATGAATGTAATGGAATTCTATTGTGCTATAAGAAACGATGAGCAGGAGGAGTTCAGAGAAACCTGGAAGGACTTGCATGAACTGATGATGAGTGAGATGAGCAGAACCAGGAGAACATTAAACACAGTATCAAAAACACTATGTGTTGATCAACTGTGATAGACTTGATTCTTCTCAGCAATACAATGGTACGAGAAAGTTCCAAAGGACTCATGATGGAAAAGGCTCTTCAAATCCAGGAAAAAAAAAAAAAGGAACTGTGGAATATGGATGCTGATCGGACCATACTATTTCTTTTGTTTTTGGTGCTGTTGTTTTTCTATTTTGGGGTTTTTCCTTTTTGCTCTGATTCTTCTCTTATAACACGACTAATGTAGAAATGTTTTTAATGTTATTACATATGTATGTATGTATGCATGCATGCATGTATGTATGTATGTATCTATCTATCTATCAGATTACCTGCTATCTAGGGGAGGGGGGGAGAGGGAGGGGAGGGAGGGAGAAAAATTTTAAATTGGAAATCTTATATAAACAAATGTTGGAAACTATCTCTACATGTAACTAGAAAATAATAAAATACTTTTATTTTTAAAAATTGGTGGCTTTCTTCATACAGTAGCCATTCTACTGAAAGTAAAGGCTATATTTAAAATACACACACACACAAATACACACACATACACACACGCAAACACATGCTTATTCTTCTCTATGTATGCATTCTCCCCAGCTTTCATCCCTGAAGTTCATGTGCTGGCCTGTATATCCAACAATGTATTAAACATAAAGTTTCTCTAGAGACCAATCAATCAACATGAATTTATTAAGCATTTATTGTAGAATAGACACTGCTGGAAGCACTGAGGCTTCAAAGCAAAAAGGGTAACATTCCCTGCCTCCAAGGGGCTTATATTCTTTTTTTTTTTCTCTCTTTTTTTTTTTTTTAAGTGAGGCAATTGGGGTTAAGTGACTTGCCCAGGGTCACACAGCTAGTAAGTGTTAAGTGTCTGAGGCCGGATTTGAACTCAGGTACTCCTGACTCCAGGGCCGGTGCAATATCCACTTCGCCATCTAGCTGCCCCCGGGGCTTATATTCTAATGGGAGAGAACCACTTTAAATATATGATCCTATGGACGAATATTAGCGTTTAGGAGTAAGTGTACAAACATGTACTTGCAGCCGATCTGTTCAAAATGAATACAAATTAGTTTGGGGAGGGTGTCTGCTGACAGCTACGAGGAACAAGAAAGGCTTCATGAAGAAGAAGGAGGGGCTTGAATGGAATCTCGAAGCTGGGATTCCAAGAGGCAGAGAGGGGGAGGGAGCACATTCCGAGCATGGAAGAGAGCCAGATTTCCCATTAAAAAACAAATCTATTATTTACAAAGGTTGTAGAGTGCTCTTTTTATGCAAAGATGAGGCTACTTATCCATGCTCAGTCAGGTATGCAAGTTAATTCAGCAAATGGAATTCAGCAAACATTTATTAAGCTTCTAATATACTCAAGGCACCTTACTAGGTGCTGGGTAAAGACAAAAACATGGTCTCTGCTTCAAGGGGGATACCCAGATAAGTAAATGTAAGTGAATTTCTGGCACATGCAAACGCTGATATCTTGGAGGAATCAGAGAGGGCTTCACAGGGGAGGAAGGAGCTGAACTGAACATTGGAAGAAGATGAGAATTCTCAGAGGCAGAAATGTGGAAGAAATGCATTCCTGTTGTGCATTACAATTCAGTGTAAGATGTTAGGGCTAGGAGGTGACATGTCAAGTTCAGGGAACAATGAATAGTCCAGTTTAGCTGGAACATAGAATAACAAGAGAATGGGATTCATATGAAATAAGGCTGAGAGGGCAGGTTGGAGCCAGATCTTAAACAGCAATCTAAGAAGTCTGTATTTTATCTTATAGGCAATAGAGAGCCAACGCAGGTGTTTGAGCAGTGGTTAATTTATCTTCATAAGAAAATTATTACTTCAAAGTGGTTTTGCAGTAGTGGGATGATCAATTCAACTAATCCAGACACCTTCTCATTATAAACATGAATTTAGAAGATGGAAGCCTAATATTAAAGGAGAGAGTTTAACCAGGGAATAGAACAAAATCCATATAGTAATTAAGTCCATTAACTTAACCTCATGTTTATCCTGCTCTAGCTAACGACACAAACTGATCATAGAGTCAGGAAACCAAATCCCAGTTGGCGAAATGCAGGGTGCTAGTGCAGCTTAGCAATGGTGGAAAGAATGCTGCATTAGGGAGTTGAGAGAACTCAGTACATGTCCATTTATTTAATCCCCTCCAAACCCCATGAGGCAAGTATTAAAAGGGTTATTGGCTTCATTTTGTTGATGAGAAAGCTGAGGTTTGGAGGTAAAATGACTTGCCCATGTTCATAAAACTAGTATGTATGAAAAGCAGGGTCTAAACCAAGAGGTCTTGTGACTCCACTCTTTCTATACTTTGTGAGTCTCAGTTTTGTCACCTTTAAATGAAATTCCTCCCTCCCTCCCTCTTTCCCTCCTTTCCTTTTCTTCCTCTCTACTTTTCCTTCCTTCCTTCCTTCCTTCCTTCCTTCCTTCCTTCCTTCCTTCCTTCCTTCCTTCCTTCCTTCCTTCCTTCCTTCCTTCCTTCCTTCCTTCCTTCCTTCCTTCCTTCCTTCCTTCCTTCCTTCTTTCCTTCCTTCCTTCCTTTAACACACATTTATCAAGTTCTTTAAGTTTTATTTAAGTTCTTAAATTTTCAGCGTACCATTAATGAATGTACCATGTTGAGTACTAGGGGAGGTAGAGCCCTGGATTTCAAGTGAGAGGACCCAGGTTCAAATCCTGCCTCTCCTACTTACTCCCTGTGTGATTTTGAGTGAGCCATTCATTTCCCTTCCCTTGGCTTCCATTTTCACACATTGAAAATTAAGGTGTTGGATTATATGACCTCTAGGTTTCCTTCCGATTCTATATCCTATGTAATGAAATGGTCTTCAGAGTGCTTCTAAAATCTTATGATTCTTGCTATGCCCAAGACAGGAATAATAATATCTGGGACCATAGAATTTCCCTTGCCTGGAAATTAGGTATGTGTTCATTTCTGCATTATTTCTGTCTCTCTGTGTTCTGTTATGAGATAGTCAGACAAACATCTTTGGATGTGATGTGATGGCCTCAGTCAAGTTTCATCCCTGCCTTCCATCCCTCTCCCTGCCCCCCACCCTTTTTGGTTGTATTATTGCCAATTAAAGATAGCCTCATGCTTGTTGACACATTTCAGGGATTCCTTGTGCAACAAATATCAGTATCTTCCTAAATTGTTTTGCCCCTTCATACATCAACTTGGCCTCTCTTTCTGGCTCCCTTGAAGCCCTGCCCATCATTCTGGAAAAACTTTTGTTTATTTGACATTTTTAAAAAATGTAGTGTAGAAATTCTAATGGCTAATCTCACCAAGGGCAATGACACCCAAACTCTCATATAGAGAATGACTAATGGCACAACCTAGAACTAAAACTCATGCTCAGACTTCGAGTTTGTAGTTTAAAAAAGAAAATAAAAACTACCCTAATTCCAACATGCCTTCTTCTCAATGTTTTATTTCCTGCCTATGGCAAGGGTGATTTTTTTTCTTTAATTCAACAAACATAAAGCAACTACTATGTGCTAAGTACCTTGGCCATCAGGTTACACAAAAACAAAACAATCCCTGTCCTCAAGGAGTTTATGGTCTACTGGAAAAATATAAGGAAATGTGAAGTCTATATGAAAAAAAATTACAGAGACATTTCAGGAGGGAGAGAGTTAACAACTTTCTAGGGAAATAAGTAAAGGCCTCTTTAAAACTCTTGTTATGCAACTCTTCATGACCCCATTTGGGGTTTTCTTAGCAAAGCTACTGGAATGATTTGCCATTGCCTTCTCCGGTTCATTATACAGATGAGGAAACTGAGGCAAATAGAATTAAATTACTTGCTTGAGAGCACACAGCTAGGAAGTGTCTGATGCCAGATTTGAACCCAGGAAGAAGAGTCTTCCTGACGCCAGATCTGACACTTTATCCACTGTGCCACATAGCTGCCCCTCAGGAAAGGGCTCTTTAGAGCTGTGCCTTTATAAGAAATGATGAGCAGGCAGATTTCAGAAAAACTTGAAAATTCTTAAGTGGACTGATGCTGAGTGAAGGGAACAGAACTAGGAGAACATTGTACACAGTAACAGCAACACTGTCTGATGATCAATTGTGACAGACCTAGCTCTTCTCAGCAATACAATGATCTAAGACAATTCCAAAGAACTCTTGATGGAAAATGCTCTCCACATCCAGAAAAAAAGAACTGTGGAATCTGAATTCAGATTGAATCATACTGTTTCTACTTTGTTGCTGTTGTTTTTTTCTTTTTTTGAAGTTTTTCCCTTTTGTTCTGATTCTTCTTTCACAACATGACTAATGCAGAAATGTGTTTAATGTGATTGTACATGTATAACCTATATCAGATTGCTTTCTGTCTTGAAGAGGGGGGAGGGAAGGGAGGGAGGGAGAAAAATTTGGAACTAAAATGTTATAAAAACTGTTGAAAACTATCTTTACATATAACTGGAAAATAATAAAATAATTTTATAATTTAAAAAATTTAATTAAAAAAAAGATCTGTTTCTTGAAAGAAATTGAGGATTCCAAGAGGGAGTAATGAGGAAGGAAAGGGTTACAGATATGAAGGATTCCTGGAAAAGCCTGGAGGTAGGAGAGGGGATATCTTTACTTCATTGCATTTCTTTCTTTTTTTTAAATAGATATTTTTCCTTTTTGCTATATCCCTATCACTTCCCAGTAAATTCACTCTTTCCCCATAGAACACTCCCTGGCAACGAAGAAAAACAAACTAAATTAAACAAACCAAGTTACAGATCATGTTGCTGAATAAATTCAGCATTCTATAAACCATAGTGGTCCACCACGTCTCTCCCAAGAAGAGGGGAGCATATTTTATTTATCAAAATTGGTCACTACTTTCATCTGAATTCTTTTTTTTTTGTTTTTTTGTTTTTTGTTTTTTGTTTTTTAGTGAGGCAATTGGGGTTAAGTGACTTGCCCAGGGTCACACAGCTAGTAAGTGTTAAGTGTCTGAGGCCGGATTTGAACTCAGGACCTCCTGAATCCAGGGCCGGTGCTCTATCCACTGCGCCATCTAGCTGCCCCTGAATTCTGATCTTTTAATATTGTTTTCCTTGACATTATTGTAATCATTGTAGGTATCAATTTTACTAGGCAATTAGGTAGCACAGTGCATATAGTACTGGACATGGAGTCAAGGACACCTAAGTTTGAATCCTGCCTCAGACCCTTACTAGAAGTATAACCCTGGGCAAACCACTTAACCTCTCTCAGTCAGTTTCCTTATCTGTTAAATGGGGATAATAATAGCACTTACCTTCCAGGGATTGTTATGATGATCCAATGAGACCATCTATGTAAAGCATTATAGAAATAAGGCCTATTATCATTAGTTATGATCATTCCATAGGTTCTACATAGTATTTCATAATGAAAGAAATGTTTATTCCTTTCAGGAAGAGGAGTCTCTGTCTCTCTCTGTCTCTGTCTCTCTCATAATCAATGAAATTTTTCCTTCATTCTTTGGCCCAATTCCAACACTCTTCTCTCCCTAGCACAGCTGCTGACTGCTCCAAGGCATCTCCTATGCTCCTAAAAAATAGTCCTTTACTCATCCTATTCTGATAAACCACCACTCAGTGTTGTGAAGGGTCTAGGTTTATAAATACTTCTGGGATAGACAGCAGGAAAAGTGAGCTGCTAAGCGGGAGGAGGTTATTTTCCTTGTTTGTATTTTATTTGTTGTCAACATCAAGAATCACTACCCAAGGGCCATGAACTGCTGTCAGAGCTAGAAGGAATCTTAGAGATCAACTCCAAAAGAGAAGGCCAACTGAGGCCCACAGAGAGGAAATGACTTACTCAAGACTACATGACTACTCACTGTTGGAGTCAGAACCAGAGCCAAGGGCCCCATCAGGAGATCATCTCACTTACCGATTAACTCTGTGCTGGACTCTATATAAGACTGAAAGAAAACCAAAGGCATTGAACCCATGGGGTTTTGTTTTGAATTCATTTCTTAAATATATAACCATGTATGTACCAACAAATAGAAGGCCTGTTACCAAGTCAACCAATCCAACAAACATTTAGTGAGTGACTGCTGTATGCAACACTTCATTTGTGAATGTTTGTCACATGTCAGCAAGCCCTCCATTCACGCCTTTGCTTTGCAATTTTGTTGGAATTTGGAAAAGGATGGTGATGCCTGTCTGCTAGGATCCTAGATCAAAGCATTTCAGTCTGGAAGGACTCACTTCATAGAGTACCCTCACTGAACAGAGGAGGAATCTGAGGCCAAAGAAGTGAAGGGAGTCAAGGTCACACAGATAGCAGTTTTTCATTAATTCTAGCAGCTTCTTGGCTTGTGCTTCCCTGACTCCAGTCACAGTCATGCCCAATAAGCATAAAATTATTGAAGACGTATTTCTCCTACTCCACCTTGCTCCCCTGTACTCCCTTTACCTTGACACTTGGGGCCACACTAGAACTGTGGGAGGACATTTCAGTAAGGTGGACAGAACGCTATCTGGCTCTGGTGATTTACCCAACTCAACTCTTAAGTGGCCCAGAACTGTGTTCCCTAAGGCCAGAAAGACACTAATGGATAGAAATTCACTTGGAGCCTTTGAGGGAGAGTCAGAGGCTCATGGGCTGTGGGTTGTGGGAAAGAGGCATCTTGGCAAATGTCTGTATGTGCACTGAGAACTGGTATAGCAGGGTGACTGTGTCTGTGAGTCAAGGTCTGGGAAGCTATAGGGTAGCCTCTGGCTGATATGTGTCTGGGGCCAGCCCCACCTGTGGGAACTGGCAAGAGAAATTCAAGTCTCCTCCCTTTCCCCCTCCCCCATGGCCTTTCATGCCAAACGTCCTTCCATAGTTCGCTCTGCTCCAGGAGGTGGGGTGGCTGCTGAGGGAGGGGAGGTTTTATTGGAGCACCTGTTGCAGGTTCAGAATATGTGTGTCATACGTCTGTCGACCAGCGTGGCAACCAAACTGAAGAAATATGGCTCAAAGGAAAGAATAAGTGAGGAGGAGAGGCTGGGGCTGAAGGTAATCAGAGAGCCTATGGAATTCTGGGGGAAAAGGTGCTACTGCACGGACAGGAATGCGGAACTGAGACCTGGGGAACTGGGCACTTTGCCCAGTCGGACAACTAGATCTGAAGGTTCCATATAACACGATTGCATCAACCACTCCCCTCTCCTTTTGACTTGCCAAAAGCAGGTTTAGTGGAGAAGAAAGCAGGATATTTGCTCTTGGAAAACAGAGTTAGGTCCCACTAGTCCTGATTTTTTACATTGAGTCAACAGGAAAGGGCCCTCCTCTTCAAAGAATAGGAAAATAATTTCTTATTTCAAAGGATAATGGGAGATCTTAAAATTTGAAGGGATCTGAGAAGGCAAGTAGTCCAATAACTCTTGAGAAGTAGGGCTATTAGTATTCCCATTTTATAGATGAGGAAACTGAGGATCACACAGCTACTAAGTGTCTGAGGCAAGACACAGACTCAGGCTTTCCTGACTCCAGGTCCAGTGCCCTATCCAAGTTGCCCCCTGTATGTCTCAGATGGGACTTGAACCCAGGTCTTCCTGAGCAAGAGGCCGAGTTCTATCCACCCTGCCATGCTTTTATTTATTTATTTAAATTAAAATTTTTTTTTTTTGTAGTGAGGCAATTGGGGTTAAGTGACTTGCCCAGGGTCACACAGCTAGTAAGTGTTAAGTGTCTGAGGTCGGATTTGAACTCAGGTACTCCTGAATCCAGGACTGGTGCTCTATCCACCACCCTGCCATGCTTTTTATTGTTGTTGTTCAGTTGTTTCAGTCAGGTTTGACTCTTTGTGACCCCTTTTGGGGTTTTCTTTGCAAAGATAATGGAATGGTTTGTCATTTCCTTCTCTAGCTCATTTTTACAGATGAGGAAGCTGAGGCAAATAGGATTAAGTGACTTGCCCAGGGTCACATAGCCAAGTAATTATCTGAAGCTGGATTTGAACTCAGGAAGATGAGTCTTTCTGACTTGAGGCCAGGCTCTCTATCCACTGTGCCACCTAGCTTCCCTTACCTGAATCCAGGGATCTCATTCAAATACCAGCTCTGCTTCCTTTGTTATTTTGGGCAAGTCATTGTCCTCTCAAGGCCTCAGTTTCTTCATCTATAAAATGAAAGAATCATAACAGATCTGGAGCTGACCTTAGAGCAGACCTTATCTTGTCTAACTCTCCCATTTTACAGATGAGAAAGATGAGGATAAGTGGCTCACCCTCGATTACCTAGGTAATGAGCAGTAGCTCCAAATTTGAACCTAGGTCTTTTGACTCTAACCTTCACTGTTCTTCCCTCTGCACCACATTGGCTCCTCAGGAAGTCGAGGAAGGGGATCACTAAGGTTCTTTCTAGCACTTAGGAATCATAGGAACCCAAGAGGATCTATTTTTAGGAAGCTTGAGTCCTCATGAGTTAAAGTAGTAATGAACAGATCCTGGATTTGGGCACATGTCTCCTGATTCCCAAACCAGTGTGTTTTCTCCTACTGCCTTGCTTTTTTTTTTTTTTTCGGTGAAGCAGTTGGGGTTAAGTGACTTGCCCAGGGTCACACAGCTTTTAAGTGTTAAATGTCTAAGGCCGGATTTGAACTCAGGTCCTCCTGACTCCAGGGCCAGTGCTCTATACACTGCGCCATCTAGCCGCCCCTGTCTTGCTTTTTAATAGATTCTCATACATCCCCATAGCATAGCACAGTAATGTATATTCACATGCTAATGCATATAGACCTTCTGGAAAGCTTTTCCATTCTCCCTCTGAATCGGTTAGCACCAGAGTGTTGTGTTTTGTTGTTTTTTTCAATGTTGCAACCATTACAGGTATCCTAAGGCAGATGAACAAAAGGAAGCCCAAACCCCAGACTCAGAGTAAATAACTGGAGTTATCTTTGCTCACAAGCATTCCCATGCAGGGGCCGAAGTTCACACATTTATCTTTTATGGCCTGACTGATTGGAACCCTCCTTTTTCTTTGGAGTTGTTTATGATGCTAGATGAAAGGGCTTGCTACCCGTCAGTTTTCACATTAACTCTCAGCCCACCACCTTCAAACAGAACGGGAGATTATGATGGTTTGGGAATGAGCACTGGGACATTGTTAAGAGGAGGGGACGGGAGTGGACTTTGCACAGGAGCCAAAGAACTGAGCTTTTGAGAGGTAATCATTTGCTTCCCAATTTCTAACCCTATAGATATCACTTGCATTTTTAGACCCTGGAGACAAGAAGTAATCATGTACTTAGAATATGAGAAGTTCAGGAAAATAAGGAAAAACTTGTTTGAAATGACCTAGGACCAAATAAGCAGAACCGGGAAAACAATATATGAAATGAACATGGTCACGAAAACCAAAAGCACAAAAACAAAGCTCGATGTGGCTGAGTGTAAGGATCAGTCTCGGTGCCAGAGAAGAGATGAGAAAATGTGCTTCCCTCCTTTTTTGGAGAAGTGAAGGCCTATGGCTGTGAAATAGTATATACAGTGTCAGATACAGTCACAGCATTGGTTGGTTTTGCTTAATTGGTTTTCTTTTTTAAAAAAGAGAAGAAACATTGAGTAGGGGAGGGAAATATACCCAGAAATTACTGTGATGTAGAAACAAAAGGTGGTAATAAAATACACAGAGACAGACAGAGAGAGACAAAGAGACAAAAACAGAAAAAGAGATAGTACTTGTCTACATGGCCAGGGCCTAACATCTTTCAGGGTTTGCCTATAGAAAAAAATGTAACAGGAAGTTTTCTATAGGAATGGAGAAGGATGGAAAAAGACTTTTTTTTTTCTTTTTAATGTGTTAACTAAACAAAAGGTATCTCTTCTGGTTTCTTAGCCTAATGAGATGATAACCAGTAAAACAGTAGAATGGTTTGAAGAGGAGGAGGAAGTAGCCCTGGGGAATAAAGGTAGAGCTAATTAGCACTGTGCATAATGGATAGAAAGCTCTGGGCCTGGAGTGAAGAAAACTTGAGTTCAAATTTGGCATAAGACACTAGTTGCGTGACCCTGGACAAGTCACTTAACCCATTTGCCTCAGTTTCCTCATCTGTAAAATGAGCTGGAGAAGGAAATGGTGAACCACGCCAATATCTTTGCCAAGAAAATTCCAAATGGGGTCACAAAAAGTCAGACATGACTGAAATGACTAAAGAATAACAATAAGTGTAGTATGGTATAAAGTACACTGGATTCCAAGTCAGAGACTCTGAATTTAAATCCCAATTCTGCTACTTAGTGACTTGTGTGACTGGGGAAGAATCACTTCTCTGGGTCTTAGTGTCTTCATTCATTCAAAAAGGGGATTAGACTAAATAGTAGTATTAAGATTACTTCAATTTCTGATCTAGGATACTATGAGATATTCTAGCCCTAAATCCACTTAACTGAACATTTGTTGCCTAATGAAAATCAAAGACTTTTTCAAGGTTTAGGGCAATGGAAAGCAAAGGAAATTAAAAACACCTGCCCTGAATAGACACTGGCATTTCTTAGGTACTGATGCTTATTGACCCTGAAACATCAGCATGTTTTTGTAAACTGTATCCAAAGGCCTCCCCCGAAAACTTTAGGTTCACTCCATCAAACCAAATCTGATCCTTTAGGCTCAACCCAGAAGGTCTCTTTGCTTTCTTACTCCTCCACTAGAGTTTACTCCAGAAAAATCTCCATATATACTGATGTCCAGATGCACCACTGAAAGTAACAGGTTCCAAGCTCTAATACAAGCACTCAAGGCAGTAAATGAACATTAGGTAGAATAGCCTTTATCTCAGCCTCACATAAAATGTGAAACATTGCATGCAGGACTCTCAAGAACTCCTAAGTAGATACAGAAAATGCACAAAACTGTCCAGGAGTCCTTAAGCTCCCCTTAGAAGGGGACTGAATGTGGGGTTGAAACAAGGGCAACCCTTTCACAACCTGGTGAGTCTCACTTTCCTATAGGATTTTTCACAGGCCCAACCACCCATATTCCTCCCAAGAATCAATTCCCCCAGCAATTTAGACTCCCTGTGAGAATGCAAACACACTTTGAGATTGCTGGATAGGAAGTCCCATAGTTCTTTTTTTTTTTTTGGTGAGGCAATTGGGGTTAAGTGACTTGCCCAGGGTCACACAGTTGGTAAGTGTTAAGTGTCTGAGGTCGGATTTGAACTCAGGTACTCCTGAATCCAGGGCCAGTGCTCTATCCACTGTGCCACCTAGTTGTACATCCAAAAAACTCACTCTAAAAGTTAGTCAGGAGAAGGGCTGGTAAGGTCCAAATCCCTTGTTTTCCCAAGTCATGGATCTTCTTCACTGATTCTCTAGCAAAAGGAGCCATGTGGTCATTACCCTTCTTTCACTAAAACACATATACGTTCATGAACTCTCATTTTCCTTCTGGAAGCAAGGTCCCTGAATGCTGAAATTTGACTTTAGAAAAGGCCACCTAAAAGGCTAGTTAGTGTTGCCCAAGAAACTTCCTTCCACTGTCTAGAAGGTCAGATTTGAAGACTCTTGAACTTGTGGCTGATTTTTTTCCCCCATTTTGATCATGAAGCTAATCTTTTTTAAAAAAATTCATTCAAGGGGCAGCTAGGTGGTGCAGTAGATAGAGCACCAGCCCTGGAGTCAGGAGTACCTGAGTTCAAATCCGACCTCAGACACTTAACACTTACTAGCTGTGTGACCCTGGGCAAGTCACTTAACCCCAATTGCCTCACCAAAAAAAAAAATTCATTCAATTATTTTTCTTTCTTTTTTTTTTCCTTTTGGTTTTTTTTGAGGGGCAATGGGGGTTAAGTGACTTGCCCAGGGTCACACAGCTAGTAAGTGTCAAATGTCTGAGGACGAATTTGAACTCAGGTACTCCTGAATCCAGGGTCAGTGCTTTATCCATTGCGCCACCAAGCTTCCCCCATTCAATTATTTTTCAACTAACAAAAATCAATTTTCTCTCCTCTCCTCACCTGAAAGAAGAAAAAAAATAGTTTTTTTTAAACAAATTTGCATAATCAGGCAAAGCAAATTCCTATATTGTCTCTGTCTAAAACATATATATGTCCTATGTACCCTGGGTCCATCACCCCTCTTTCTCAGGAGGTGGTAGTGCTTCAAAATTAGTGTTCTCTAATCATAGTTGGCTATTATGTCCATCAGAGTTCTTTTGTCTTTCACTGTTTTCTTTACAATGTTGCTAAAGAAATCGTTCTGGTTCTGCTTACTTCACACTACATGAATTCAAGTAAAACTTTCAACCTTTCTCTAAACACCACCCCCTTCATCATTTCTTATGGCATAATAGTGTTCCCTTACATCCACATACCACAATTTGTTCAGCCATTCCCCAATTGATAGATACCTTCTTTCCCTAGTTTCTAGTTCTTTGATACCCTAAAAACATCTACTACAAATATTTCTGTATATTTGGGCCATTTTCCTCTTTATTTGATTCCCTCCAGGTACATATTTAATTTCTTTTCAACCCATGACCCTGAACCCAAAAATCTTGGGAAAAGCAATGTTTCTAGCCCAGTGTCCTTAGCCATCATCTTGGGAAGCAACACCTGGGGAGGTGCAGCCTGGCAACTGCTCCTGCAGGTGCAAAAGCCACAGCTACCAAAGACCCAGGAAAGAAAGTTCTTGTTACCAAAGTCCTTGGCACTGAAAATGAGTTTGCTATCAGAAACTGATATTATTTTATTGGTGGAAATGGAATGAAAGAAGAGGAATTACTATTTACTTTGCCACTATACCCTAAAAACCATGGGACCTTCTCATCTGATTTGCAGGTGAAACCTTCCATATGTTTTTGTCTCCCCCATTAGAATGTGAGTCCCCTGAGAGCAAGGACTGTCTTATTCTTTCCATTTATATCCTCAGCATTTAGTGAAGTGATTTTCACATAACATGCACTTAATAAATTGTTCATTTATTCACAGGCCTAGTAGTATCTATGAGCCAAAGGTTATGCATAATTGAGCAACTTTTGGGGCATAGTTCCAAAATGCTTTCCAACAGCTCCCAACGGTGCATTAACATGCCTGCTTTCCCACAGCCCCCTCCCCTTCTCCAGCATTTGTCCTTATCCATTTTTGACACTGATCCTGTTTGAGAACAAAGGACCAACAACAACAACCACAACAAACAATTTTGCTAATCTGATGAGTCTGAGATAAAACCTCAGAATTACCTTCATTTATATTTCCTTAATTATTGATGATAAGGAACATTTTTTCCATATAGCTAAAGAGAGCTTGTATCTTTCCTTTAGATATAAAGAAATACTTATAAATTTGAATCTGTTCCCTTAAAAAATCTTGAAAATGAGACCCCTCTCAGAGAAACTCAAAGAAAGACCACTCTCAGGTGGAGTAAGTAAGGACATGTTTGCCTCTGCTACATGTTTGTTCAGGAGTTCTATCAATGCCCCAGCTGCTGCCATCTCTTGGGCCAGAAAAGGTCCTACATTAAGAATTCTTGAGAGGGCCAGCTAGGTGGTGCAGTGGATAGAGCACCAGCCCTGGAGTCAGGAGGACCTGAGTTCAAATCCAGCCTCAGACACTTGACACTTACTAGCTGCGTGAGCTTGGGCAAGTCACTTAACCCCAATTGCCTCACTAAAAAATAAAATAAAATAAAAATAAAAGAATTCTTGGGGCAGCTAGGTGGTGCAGTGGAGCACCTGAGTTCAAATCCAGCCTCACTTAACCCCAATTGCCTCACCCCCCCCCCAAAAAAAAAGAATTCTCTTCTCAGAAAATGTCAACAATGACATAGTTTATCTTTGCCATGTGATTCTGCTACAAGTCACAATCAACCAGCTGCCTTGGGATGAGGAAATGAGAAATCCCTCTCTTCTCTCCTCTTACTTCCTCTTTTTTCCTCTCCTCTCCAGGTAAATGCAAAAAAGCAGAATAAATAGATAAATGAATGAACAAATAAATAAACATAAAAGGCCACAAATGTCTAGTCTCTCTCTGCTGAGCTCCATTCCCATGCCACCATCTCTCATTCCACATACTTAATCTATCGCTAAATTTTGTCATTTCTACCTTCGGGACATTTCTGGTTTCTTTCACTCTCTCTCCACTCCTGCAGCCACTGTCCCATCTCAGACCCTCCTCAGCTCTTGCCTGGACTATGCAATAGCCTTTTTTGTTTTTTTGTTTGTTTGTTTTTTAAGTGAGGCAATTGGGGTTAAGTGACTTGCCCAGGGTCACACAGCTTGTTAGTGTTAAGTGTCTGAGGCCGTATTTGAACTCAGGTACTCCTGACTCCAGAGCTGGTGCTCTATCCACTGTGCCACCTAGCTGCCCCTGCACTAGCCTTTTAATTAGCGTCTCTCCTCTACTCCAATCCATCCTTTGCTTGGCTGCCAAAGTGACTTTCCTAACTGGTCTGACCACGTCACTCCTCCCACTTCCCCAGTCATTAATAAATCCCAATGGGTTCCTGTTACCTCCAAGACCAAACATAACACTCTCTGTCTGACATTTAAAGTTTTCATAATCAGACCCTTTCCTACCTTTCCAGCCTTCTTACCCTTTGCTCCCCTCCAAGCCCTTTGTGATTCAGCCATACTGGCCAACTTGCATTTTCTCACACAGGAATACTTTATCTCCCATCTCCACACCTTTGTTACTGGCTATTTCTCATGCCTGGAATGCACTCCATCCTCATGTTTTCCTCTAGCTTTCCCTGGCTTCTTCTTTTTTTTTGGGGGGGGGCAGGGCAATGAGGGTTAAGTGACTTGTCCAGGGTTACACAGCTAGTGTCAAGTGTCTGAGGTCACATTTGAACTCAGGTCCTCCTGAATCCAGGGCCAGTGCTTTATCCACTGCGCCACCTAGCTGCACCTCCCCCCACCCCAGTTCAAATCCAAGAGGCCTTCCTCTTGTGCTCCCCATCCCCACCAGCTGCTAGCACTTTCTTCTCTAGGATTGCCTCCTATCTACTTTGTATGAATCTCATCTAGGCCTAGTTCTTTATTCTTTATTCTTTAAGTCTCCTTCCTTAGGGTGGGAGCTCCTGGAAAACAAGGACCACTTTTGCGGTCCCTTTGTACATCCAATGTTTGGCAGAGTGCCTGACACATGGCAAGTGCTTGATAAATGCTTATTGAGTAACCAATATGTATTTTATTCTATGGCCAATGGTGGGAGGTGGGGTTGGGGCTTGGGGGTTGGCACTGGCCTTTCTTGAGTGAGTGACACGGTGATAAGCTTGGGTTTTAGGAATATCAGTTTTGTATCTATGAAGAGAATGAGTTGAAGAAGGTACCAAGTGACTCATGAACTAGTAACTTTTTCATCTTTAGAGAGATTTAAGTATTAATGACCACTTACTGGAAATGTAATAGAGGGAAATCTTCCCATCATAGGATTTAAATGATAGATTTAGGGTAGGTGGGACCTTAGAGGTCATCTGGTCTCAAACTCTCATTTTGCAGATGAGCAAATTGAAGCTTAGAGAGACCAACCAAGTAATTTGCCCAAGGTCATGGGTAAAATTTGTCAAAGTCAAGATTTGAATGCAGAACCTTTGACTCAGATAAGGTTGGAACTAAATTATCTGATATAGCTCTCTAAATTTCCATGATCCATATAGCTTCAGAATTGAAACAACCAAGACTCAGAGAAACAAACAGGCTAATTTTCACAGGGCATCTTGTCTGGAGCCAATTGGCTTTTTTTTATACCCTTACCTCCTAATTGTGAAGAAGCCATGTTGAATTTTTTATTACTTTATATCTTATTACTCATCATCAGAAATGTCTAGAAACATCTTGACTGGAGTATTTTTTTTTAAATCAAGGCTAGAGACCAGAGATCAATTAGTATTTTATTTGCTTGGTTAGGCTGACCTAAATTGTCTTGTCAAAAGTCAATAAGAGAGGCAGCTAGATGGCACAGTGGATAAAGCACTGGCCTTGGACTCAGGAGGACCTGAGTTCAAATCCAACCTCAGACACTTGACACTTACTAGCTGTGTGACCTTGGGCAAGTCACTGAGCTCTCATTGCCCCACAAAAAAGTAAAAAAAAAAAAGTCAATAAGAACATAAGATTACAGGTTTAGATCTGGAAGGAACCTTAGAGATTTTTAAGTCTAACTCCTTTATTCTACAGATCAAGAATTGAGGCCAAGGTAAGTTTAGTGACTTTCCTAGTGTTAGAGGTGGTATTGGAACCCAGGTCTCTCTGACTTGAAGCCTAGTGCACATTATGCAATGTTGCTTCTCTTGGGGGAGAGGGATGCCCACGTAATAGAAGAGAAGGGAAAAACTCAAGGAATTCTGGGGATAAGAGAGCAGAACTTGGGTGATGTTGGGCCTTCCTCATTTGAATAATAATATGTAAATGTTGTATAAAAACCTAGGTAACCCTTACATTCATTTTTTCAGTGTAGAATTTGAACATTTCTTGTATGTGGTAGGAAGGCTGCCCTGCTAGATTTGCTTACAGACTGGAAGGAGCCTGTTTTATCTCTTTTTATGAGCACTGTCAAATTAGAACAGTGGAACTATGCAGGAGAAATTAGTTCTGGGTGTGTGTTTTCCATGTAGCTATTGCTTTTTCTCTGTCTAATGATGCCTCCAAACCTCATAAAACAGAGGAAATGCTAGTCTACCATATTCTCTATTGGTGAGGCATTTGAAGACCTTAGACTGTTAGTACATAATTGTTTGCATGTTTTCTACCCATTAGACTTCGATCTTCTTGAGAGCAGGGACTATCTTTTGTCTTTCTATGTATTCCCATTGCCTATCATGGCATTTGTCACACAGTTGGTGCTTAATAAATGCTTATTGACTGACCAACTGATTAACTCCTTGAGAGAAGGGACTGTTTTTGCCTTTGTATTCCCAGCTTTTCCATTTTGAGAAATAAGGGACTGTCTTTTGTCTTTCATTGTATTCCCATTGCCTAGTATGGTATATGCCACATAGTTGGTGCTTAATAAATGCTTATTGATTGACTGACTGACTAACTCCTTGAGAGCAGGGACTGCATTTTGCTTTTATATTCCCAGCACTTAGCACAGTACCTGGCATTGGCATGCTAGCTTAATAAATGCTTACTCACCATTATGCTCAGCTCTGCATGGCACATTTTAAGAGGAGGATTAGTAAAGTGAAGAGTATCCAGATGTAACCTGCCCATACTCACACAGCTGATATGTGTCAGGGGTCTTTGTGACTCCATCACCAACACTCTATCCACTAGACAGGGTTTTAATAAAGATATTGTACTTTTTGAATCAGATACTTTATTAGAAACAACATAAAATACCAATATGAACAACTGGATTTGCTTACTATTTACATTTAAATTTTTTTTTGGGGGGGGGTGAGGCAATTGGGGTTAAGTGACTTGCCCAGGGTCACACAGCTAGTAAGTGTTAAGTGTCTGAGGCCAGATTTGAACTCAGGTATTCCTGACTCCAGGGCTGGTGCTCTATCCACTGTGCCACCTAGCTGCCCCTACTTTTAAATTTTAATGCATGAAATATTATAATACTTTTTTCAGTACCTCCCTCATGAGAAATCTTTGCCCTTTCATAATAGTTTCTTTTTCCTCATATAATGGTAGTTAATGCCCACTACACTCTTCTAATTCATTGTTTCTTCCTTTTTTCTTTCTTTCTTTCCCTTCCTTCCTTCTTTTCTTTCTTCTTTCTCTCCCTTTCTTGTTTCTTCCTCCCCCCTTTCCTCTCTCTGTCCTTCCCTCCCCCTCTCTTCCTCTGTCCCTTCTTTCCTTCCTTGCTTCTCTCCTTCCTTCCTTTTTTCTTCTTTCATTCCTCCTTTTTTCTCTCTCCTTCCCTCCCTCTCTTCCTTCCTTCCTCCCTCCCTTCCTCTGTCTTTTTCTCTCTCTGCCTTTCTTTTTTTCTCTCTTCTTTTTCTGTCTTCTTCACATTATTTCATAAAGGTCTTTCTAGATTTCTTTATATTCCTTTTATTTGCTGGGCCTTAATTACATCATAGTATCAATTATATTAATGGTCCATAATTTCCTTAACCATTCCCCTACTTTTGGACATTTAGGTAGTTTCCACATTTTTGCAATTATGTAGAATGCTGCTAAAAAGCTCTCTTTGAACAGATAGTTCTCTTGTTTGTTTTTGATAATACCCTCAATGATCATGCCCAACAATGACGTATTTAACTTTTAATATAAATGCATTCACAAAATGGCATTTTGGAGATGACAAGACTGCAAGAACTTTCCAGTCAGGGACAGAGATGACAAAGTCCAAAGCAGGAGTTTCAATGCCTGTAGGCTCCAGTCTGAGATTCTTTGTGTGACTGGAATTCCTTCCTTTAGCCTTCTGCACACGCCTTCCCCAGTGTCTTATCTCCTCCAATTCCAGCTTTATCTACACAATCCAACTGAATGCTACTCTTGGCTCCCCAGGAATGTGTTTGTGGCCCTGAATGTACAAGTCATCACCTGGGCTATTCAGGGGACCAACTCCAATAGAAAAAGCAAAGATCCACTCTCAGGTCTTCAGGATCTCAAAGAACTCTAAAATGATGTTGTTTACCACACACAGCTTATAGAAAGACATTTTCATTTAAAAATAGGCATATGACTTATTTTTATCATCCTTGTTATAGTCATTATATCAATATTAATTTATTATTACTATTAATTTTTAATTAATCAACAATTAATTTGTCTCAATATTAATTAATATAATCCAATAACCTCTATATTTATGCCATTTGAGGTTATATGGTACAGTATCTAGTTCTGCCAATTTCTTATCTTCTCTGAGTCTCAGTTTCCCTTAAGTGGCAATAAAACGACTTCCATTTTGCCTACCCTGAAAAGGCTTTTGTAAGGATCAGATGAGATTACCTTTGTGAAACAAGTTTATGGACTTTTTTTTGGTGGAAGGTTCTGGACTCCTGGTGTGGACATTTCCTTTACTGATGTAAATAT
Organism: Dromiciops gliroides; assembly: GCF_019393635.1. Taxonomy (NCBI): domain Eukaryota; kingdom Metazoa; phylum Chordata; class Mammalia; order Microbiotheria; family Microbiotheriidae; genus Dromiciops; species Dromiciops gliroides. The sequence continues at coordinate 341,812,530 of NC_057863.1, read as the reverse complement.
GCCATCTCATCTGTAACTCATTGGCTTAGTTCCTAAGGACAGGGAGTGGCAACTTGGCTTGCCCCTAGTCACTCTCACAGCCAGTAAGTGTGTGTTAGAGACAGGGCTTGAACTCAGATCTTTCTGACTCCAAAGTCAATGTGCTATTATTCTCCCCATTTTAAAGATGAAGAGACTGATGTTTGAAGAGGTGTAGCAACTTACTTGGGGTAACACAGCTAGAAAGTAGCAGGGTAGGATTCAAACCCAGGTCTTTCTGATTCCAAATCCAGTGGTGTTCCCACTCTTTCAGACAGAAGCACAACATGAGAAAAAACTCAAATGTAGTAGTGAGCATGAAAAGTTCACAATACAGTGAAAACATCAGCCTCATTAGATGAGTAAAGAATATGCACTATGGAATCATGGAATTTGCAGTTGGAGATGTATATGGAGTGGCTAGGTTTTGGAAGTCATGGAGATTTAGACAATTAGTTAATTTAGACTATTTAGCAAGAAATTGAGACCCATTGAAGATTTCTGACCTGTGACATAAAACTGGATGAAATTGGAGTTAAAGCAAATATCGTCCGGCTGTGGTAGGCAGGATGGATTGCAATGAGCAAAGCCTAGAATCAAGGGAGGTCAACTAGAAAGGTGTTGCAATATTTCATATACAAGGTCATAGAGGTCAGACATTTTGAAAGAAGCAAGGACAGGACTTGGAGCCCAGTGAGCTATGAGGAATAAAAGGAAGGGATGAATCAAAGATGACTCTGGGTTTTCAAGCCTGGCAGACTTGAGAAAAATAGTGGTGCCATGGAGAGAGAGAGAAATTGGGAGAGGAACAGCTTTGGGGGTAGGGAGGAAAGGAAGAGGACATGATCATCAAACAGACTTTTATGGAGTATCTACTGAGCATAAGACATTATGTTTGGTGTCAGGGACACAAAGCAGACACAGTGCATTGGAGGGGAGGGCAGGGTGTCCAACTAAAGATATATTACAGGGAGATTTGTAAAAAGGGTCTAAGCAAAAAGGACTTTGAGGCTAACCCGGAGTTGGCCAGAAATTCAATTAATAGGATACTTCCAGCTATTTTTCAATTATGCTCTTTAAAAGAATCATAAAGTTGGTTTTTTATCTGTCTTATAATCTTCTGGAACTTGTGGGGATCTCTATTCACAATAAGAATTTGCATTGGGACAGGAAGTGCCGTAGTTGCGGGCGGGGTGGCAGAGCAGGACAAGGTTGTGCTCAAAACAGTGATAGTAATTTTCTGCTCCTCATCCACATAACTTCTGCCTCAGGCAACCTGGGAAACTTGTATACACAAAATCGGCATGTAAAGTCCTAACTTTAGCAGCAAGTGGGACTTAGCCACTCAGAGAAGAAAACAGGTCTTTAAACCTCACACTAACCTAATCTGAAAGAAGGAAGGAAAATGTTCATCTATTTGACAAATCAAGTTCCTAGCATGTATAACTGACACTCAGGGCTCTTCTCAACCTGGCACTAACCTATCTTTCCAAACTTTTCTCATATCATTATCTTTCTTCAATGTTACACTTTAGTTAAACTGAACAACCCTCTTCTCACAAATACTCAAGCTTTCATCTCTTATTTCCAGGGTGTTCCTTCTATCTGCAATATCCTTGCCCTCTTTGCCTATGGAAATCCTATCCAACTTCAAAGCCCAGCTTAAATACCACTCCTACCCCACAATGAATGACCTCCTTAGACATCACATAGCACTTAATTTTGCTACTTGTGAGACATTTCCGTAATAGAGTGCTATAGAGGATTAGATTCCAAATGCATTGATTAGACACTATATTTATTCACTACCACTCTGCTATACACTGGGGCACACACACCAAATGAAAAACAGTCCCTATTCTCAAGAAGTTTACATTCTTTCATAGGTTTTTATTCAGACTATAGGCTGCATGAGAGCAGGACTATGGTTTATCTAATCTTTTTTTTCCTCCTTCAGGCCCAACAGAGTGTTATGCACATAGCTACTGCTTAATATTTTTTTTAAAGTCACATTGCAGGGTATTGTGGGAGACAGATGATCTCAGATTTTTCTATATCTATGATCTCATCTATGTGGATATGTCTGCAGAGATGTGGATCCCAACCCATTCATTCCCTCTTATCCTATACAACACTTGTCCATGTTCTCCCATAAATCCTCCACAGGTGACCCACACGACATGTTGGAAACATTCCTCCGGTTTCTCGACATTGCATAAATATTTTCCTCTTTCCACAGTGTCACAGGGGAGAGGTGGTGGTCCTTAGGTATTCCTCAATAAAGAATTCCACTCTCATGCACAGTCCAATTAGAATTAAAGTGGTCTTTTATTTGGTATTAGGGAAAGTAACTGAGGGTTCAGGTCAAGACTTTACCCCTCAGGGATGAGGGCTTATAGACATTCTCCTCCAACAAGAGGAAGGCAAAACCTTTTGTAGAGGATGAATGGGGTGTCCATTTGAAAACTGGGAAAGTTCCATTTGGGGTGGGGAAAGCTTGGATGCTTGTCATATTTCTGAGAGTTGAGGGGGATTTTTTGAAATGATGGTTCTGACCTTTGGGGTTATCTCTGTCGCCTAGCTCCAGTCAGGTAGTAGCCATGCCTAACTGACTTTCCTGCTATAGAATTTTATCTCCCCTTACTTCTTTGGTATGTCTGTCCTGATATCTAGTTGGTCAATACAAACCTTAATAGTTCCTTGATTCTTCAATCTGTCTGTCCTGTTATCTGGTCATCTTTGGTTTTGCTTCTCACAGGAGAACCTTCTGATTTATCCTAAGCCCCATGTCAACAGGATTGGCTCACCTTCTCTGGTTAGAGATGTCTCTGATGACACAGGCTACACACTCCTCTTGTGTAATTCTTGGTTGGTAAAGTATTACAGCCAACTTGCACCCACCATGTGTCTTTCCATTGCCCTCTGGGTGATCCTTAACTTTAATTTTTTTTGAACACTGTGGTATGCCATGATAAACAAACATAACTACCATCAGTACTAGAAGAGGATGGTTGTTCAAAAATGGATCTTTGTTCTAGGCATATTTGGAGTCATAAAAAATACTATACAGGGCAGCTAGGTGGCGCAGTGGATAGAGCATCGGCCCTGGAGTCAGGAGTACCTGAGTTCAAATCCGGCCTCAGACACTTAACACACACTTACTAGCTGTGTGACCCTGGGCAAGTCACTTAACCCCAATTGCCTCACTAAAAAAAAAAAAAGAAAAAAAATACTATACAATTTCCTAAAGACAGTCTAGGCTACTCTCTTTTTCCCCTTCAGTTCTGGACAAGTTTGTTAATCTTATATAGGATCTGTCCAATATATATATAAACAAACCAGTTCTGTGTGATGGCCATCCAACTATATTTCATAAAGGATAATAGTAATTTTTCATCACTTGGTTTCTTCATCATGGATGGTTTTGAGTGATGGTGACTCTCAATAAAGAAGTTATCCAATGTCCCAAGGCTTGATGCAATAAGGACAAAGACAATGCCAAAGAAAATAGGGACGCCTGAAAGATTTGGCTGGACTCTCTCTTCCATTTGGACTCTTGTGTTAGAAGCATCCGTGATGGTGGCAAAAGATCTTTGATGAGCCTCTTTTATTGTTTGTTTCACATTCTGGCTGTCTAATAAGGCTTTCTCTATGCAATAGGTAGAGCACCCAGCCTGGATTAAGGATGAACTGAGTTCAAATCCGGCCTCAAACACTTACTAGCTATATGACTTTGGGTAAGTCACTTAACCTTTATTTGCCTCATTTTCTTCAACTTTAGAATGGGGATAATAATAGCACTTACTTCTCAGGGTTGTGCTAAGGATTAAATGAGGTAATATTTATAAAGTGTTCAGCATAGTGCCAGGCACATAATAGGTACTATATAAATGTTAGCTGCTTCTATCATTATCTATTATCTTTTCATTATTTTGTGTGGTTTTGACATATACATGTGAGATGTGGAAAAGAATGCTTTAATATTGTATCACAAATACTTCTTTAGTCAACAAATGATAAGCACAGAGACCTTTCATTCAACTTGAGACTATAAATATGTGGTCAGCTATTAAGTGCCATTGATGAAAACCTATTTGTTCTTTTCTCATCTCATCTAGGATGCATTTGGTATATATGTCAATTTTTCTCATAAAAACTTTGTACAGGGGGTAGCTAGGTGGCACAGTGGATAAAGCACTGGCCCTGATTCAGGAGGACCTGAGTTCAAATCCAGCCTCAGACACTTGACACTTGCTAGCTCTGTGACCCTGAGTAAGTCACTTAACCCTCATTACACTGCAAAAATTTTTTAAAAAACCAAAACTTTGTATATCTGGGAAATAAACAGGTAAAAAATATAGTCCTTGTTCTCAAAGAAGTTGCAACCTAGTAAAACAAAAAACATCCCCCCCCTTCCTCCAAAGGGAAAGGACAAATTAAGAAAGGGACCAAAGAGTACAGCAAAAAAAGCCAATTCAAATTCAGATTTAGTTTGATTCCATAAAAAGATACTAAGTGCCTTTATGCAAAACTCTGTTTTAGGGGGTAAAGATACAAAGGCCAAATGAAATAATACTTTTCCATGAAGAGATTTTATTCTACTGGGGAGAAGGAGAGCTGGGAAAGGGTGCAACATATACACAGATAAGTATAATTGGACAGAGTATGATGTAAGTAAAGACAAAGGACTCTAGGAATATTTGGGGAGGGAAGAAGCACTCAAAGCTGAATGCATCACAGAAGGCTGATATACCGCATCCATCATGTCCTGATATGCTCTCTCCCTCTACTTATCTTATAACTGCTTTCTGTTTGGGGCTTATACATTTGAATTTCATTTTAGTGAATTTTCTGAAAGCAAGGTACTCTATTAAACTCTATTAAATTTTTTCTAAATAGGAAAATATTTAGATAAAGCCAGTGGCTTGGATTCTTAATTATGTAGGAGAGTCCCACTATCCCTCTTCTAAAAAGACAAGTAAATAAAGTCCTTTGTCCCAAAGTTGGACAGTTCAGTGTTTCCTATGAGATGTCCATGCCTGAAGCTGCCACAGTGGCCTCAAAAAGTCCTTCTTGAAGTGCTTGTGTTTGTCCATGGACAATTGAAGGTGATGTATACTGTAATGTTTAAAATCTAATGTGTTGGGGGCAGCTAGGTGGCGTAGTGGATAGAGCACCGGCCCTGGAGTCAGGAGGACCTGAGTTCAAATCCGGCCTCAGACACTTAACACTTACTAGCTGTGTGACCCTGGGCAAGTCACTTAACCCCAGTTGCCTCACTAAAAAAAAAAAAAATCTAATGTGTGGGGGGCAGCTAGGTGGTGCAGTGGATAAAGCACCGGCCCTGGATTCAGAAGGACCTGAGTTCAAATCCGGCCTTAGACACTTGACACCAGCTGTGTGACCCTGGGCAAGTCACTTGACCCTCATTGCCCCGCAAAAAAAAAAAAAAAATCTAATGTGTGGTCACCTGACCTGAACCCAGTGTGTGGGAGAAATAAACTAAGATTTACAGATAAATTCAGCAACGATTTAGGCTTTTAAGCATTTATTACAGTATATTAGGGATTAGCAAAGAGAGAGAGCGAAAGCTACCTTCATCTAGCTTCTAAAGAGAACACTTGAAGTTCTGCCACCACAAGCCGGTTCCCAAATGAAAAGGCTGGATCCTCTGTGCAATCCAGTGGAAGCTTCCCGTGGGACCAGAAGAGGGGAGGTTCCCACACACAGCTCTAAGCTAATTGGTTGGTCCATTGATTGACATGACTTACAGGTGGTCTATGAATAGTAACTTCCAGAAGCCAGGTAGCTTCTGGACACTAGTCACATGCTTTCTTTTCAGGGGGGCATTGCCCTGGTTCTCACAATGTCTTTCTAAGCAGTGGGTGGCACCCTGATTCTTACAATACTGCGTAGTCCTGTGAAGTCTTCAAACTTTTTAGTAACTCCAGTCTCCTTTTTCATCTGAAAGAAGCCTTTCTCCCAGTCCTCTCTTTCCTGAGGCCTTTCAGATTCCCCATGCTTCTACAATCCATTAATTTAGTATAGGTAGAAATGACAGAGGTCATCTAGTCTAACCTGCGCTGTCCACTTCACCCCCTCCTCCTATCTGTCTGGTCAAAGGTTGGTTGTATCAATCAACAACCATTTATTTATTGCTTACAATGGGTCAGGTATACAAATACAAAGAATGAAACCATCCCTATTGTAATGATTGGAATGATGCCACCTGCTGGAGACTTACTGTAGAAGAGTTCTGCCCATGAAGCGAAGGTCTTTGAGGGCAAGACCAGGAGTCTTTTCTTTGGCGGGAGGAAGTGACGCGGACTAGTGGGAGGAGGAAGGAAGAGACTGGCGCTGACTCTGGGGCTCTTTCCTCTGGACTCGGGTGGAGAGCGGAGCTAGAAATGTGCTCTCCCTTTAATAGATAGGAATCTAGGCCTTTCTCTCTCTTTACCAAATTCTTATTCTCCTTAATAAATGCTTAAAAGTCTAACTCTTGCTAAAGCTTATAATTTATTGGCGACCACTCATTAAATATTTTAGACAGTTTAGCTAGAATTTTAGCCCTTAACACTATTCACAAATGCTAACATTCTAAGGGATAAAATCATGAATGACTTTCCAAGTTTAGGGATGGACCAACTTCAGATTACTCTCTTGCAGCTACTAAAGGTAGGTGAGTATGTTTTTGTTTCTTTCTGCCATGGCCACTGGATACTATCCTTTCTGAACTCAGGACTACTCTTTTCTTTTAAACTTCTTAAAGCTGGGTTTTCCACAGATATTCTACCCTTATCTCCCCATTTTCCCCTACTGCTGGTCACTAACATGATTCTGTTATCTCCTAATCATTTCCTTTATTTAGACTTCACTTTCACATCCATCCAAAGAGGATTGAACTAGATAATGTCTAAGACCTTATGCACAGCCTTATAGTCCAACATTTTTCCTACTCCAAGACATTATTATATAAAATACTTGGGACTGCTCCTTTTGGCTGGGAATAGAGAAACAGGGAACAGTTAGACATAGGGTCCAAGAATTCTTTAGATGATGGTATCTTGGGGTGGGATAAGTAGAGGATATGAGTATATGGGAGGAAGCATGTAAGATAGGTGTACAAAGGACACTGTTAGAGAGTGAGATATTGCAATTGTGTGCAGCAAGTATGCTCTGGCCTCACTCTCCCAGAGTGCTATTTCTCCCCCCTAAGATTCTAGAGGGCTTAGGATGTCTGTTCTCTAATTCCATAGATTTGAGAACCCCTGTTTCTGTTCCTTATCCCCCTCCACCTTAGGTGCCAGTGACTAATGCCCCATTCCATTCAACCATTTAATGTGAATTAGCTTTTACAAAGAGATATTTACTTCAACAAGAACAAAAGTACAAACATTTCCCCTTAACATCTCAGGGGAGATGTTAGACCATGAAACTGTCAAAAATAGAGAAGTCATGGAGAAATGATAAGTGTAGGTAAAACTATCCAGAAAGATAAAATCACGATTCCATTAAAGTATAAAAGCCAAAATCCATAGAAAAATCCATAGTACACAGTACAATAATGACTGTTCATAATTAAATATGTATCAGATTAATTTTATGATAAGTTTTGTTCCTGTGTAACATCAAAGGCTATCCATTTGTGATAAGTAGCTCTACTTTGTAAGTTACAGTTTAACATCACCCTTTACCCTAGACCATCTCAGTCTGTGGGAAGAGTGGGCTCAGATTTAGCTCAGTTCCTAGGTAATATTGGTCCCACCAACTTTGTGTCTAGATGTGTTATGATTGTTGGTTGAATTCTAATCTCAGTTGTTTTTGTTCATCCTTCATTTTTGAAAGGAACCAGTGACATCATTGGATGATGTCTTGACTTGCCCATGAATCGGATTTAAGTGAGGCAGAGTTGCACAAAATCGTCAGCCTCACTCTCTCTTTTAGAGTCTTTGAAGTTGAGTGGCAGGAAAAAAGTCAAGAAGATGGGTGATGGGCCAGGATACAGTGCATGACCTTGGCATTTTTGATGCTTGACTAAGCTCTAAGCACTCCACGATGCCGCTTCAGCTGCCTTTGTGGCTGATGGAACAAACTGTCTTCATCCACCCGTTCTGCCAGGGAAAGTTTTCACACGCTTGGAGTAGATATCGCCCTAACTCATTGACAGGTTTGAGGCCTGTCCATTGCTCTTTAATTTCAGCTACCATTGATCTGGATCCGGAATATCATTTCTGACTGTCTCTCCTTGTTTCTTGGGGCATTGATACTGCTAGGAATCCAAAACTTGGCATGAACTCATTCTCCCAGACTCTTAGAAGTTTATTCTCCTGATCTTTCAAAACTCACAATTTTGGAGCCTCTGGACTAATCTCCTTTGCATAAAACAAAACAAAAAGAAGAAATAATGAGGCAAAAGGACTGAGCTCATTTCCACAAGACTACATGTCAGCCTCAGGGAGGAGAAGACCCAAGTCCTTTCTCTTTCTACAACATTCTTTCTCTCCAGATACCATCAGTGAAAAAGTCTCACCAAGAGAGAATAACCAAAAAGAGTAGCTGAATCCAAGACCCAAGTCCTTTCTCTTTCTACAACATTCTTTCTCTCCAGATACCATCAGTGAAAAAGTCTCACCAAGAGAGAATAACCAAAAAGAGTAGCTGAATCCAAGGCCTTTGTGAAGGCACCCCCCCCCCCCCCCCCCGCCAGATGCAGTTCAAAAAACCAAAGCATACCCAAACCAGTTACGGATTGTCTACACATGCTCCAATGCTTCTCCAAATAATTTCCGTTATATATCGTCATGACTTTTCCAGAAGTGGACTCCCAGTCTTCCACATGAGAGGAGACCATTAGAGGTGTTTTGTGACTATGGCAATGTCCATTACATACGAATCTATCTGTGTGTGATAAAAATCAAAGTGTAAAAGAGTAGGGATTGTTTTATTCTTGGTATTTGTACCCTCAGCACCTAGCACATTATACTAGGCACTCAGTAAATGCTGTTTTATTGATGACATCAGAGAAGTAGATGATGATAGAGATCTAATAAAAGAAAAAACTATAAAAACTTGGCTTTATAGTATAAGAATAGTACTCTTTATAACTATTTATGTTAAATACCATTTATGCCAAATTACTATGTAGCAAAAGGTCGACAACCAGATAGATAACTTGGCTACCACATAGACCATGAAACCGATAAAAATAGAGAAGGTATAGAGAAATTGTAATGAATATAGGTAGAAGCATGCATACAGATAAAATCATGACTCCATTAAAGTATAAAAGCAAAATCTATAGTACATAGCACAATAATGACTATGCATAATTATATATATATCAGATTAGTTTTGTTATAAGTTTTATTCCACTATAACACTAAGTGCTGTCTATTTGTGATCAGTAGCTATATTTTGTTTTTTGCTTTTTTTGGTGAGGCAATTGGGGTTAAGTGACTTGCCCAGGGTCACACAGCTAGTGTTAAGTGTCTGAGGTCGGATTTGAACTCAGGTCCTCCTGACTACAGGGCCAGTACTCTATCTACTGTGCCACCTAGCTGCCCCCAGTAGCTATATTTTGTAAGTTAAGTAGTAAAGCTTAGGTCATCTATTAACATGTTTTATAAAATAAAAATTTAGTGGGGAACAATGGCCTCCCAGGAAAAAAAAAAATTGAAGAGGAAGACATAAATGTTAGCACCTGGTTTCAGGCAGTGGCAGAACAGGCCAGACTGCAGGAGTCCAGGATTTGGAATCCAGGACAAAACCAGTAGGGTGAGCTAGGAGTTAGATATTCAAATGTGCTCACCAAGGCACTTTAAGATGTGAGTTTGGAAAGGAAATCTGAAACCAAAAGGTCACTCCAGAGAGAAAAGACTATTAGGATAGGAACTTCCTAAATTAAGATTTAAGCAGAGAATTCCTAGAGCCTGAATACAAAACACATGTTCAGTCAGGAATGGGACAAGCAATCAACAGAGGTTCAAAGTGGCTCAGGAACCATAGTTCCAACAAATGAGTGAATTGTCAGAGAGGTTCAGCAACAAGTTGAAACAACCATGGGCTAGGCATATTAAGAGGAAAAAAAAAGTTCCGTCAGAACTATTGATGCAAAAAACAAACAAAACATGAAATAGTGGAGAGAGTAATGAATCAAGGTATTATGTGTCAGGTAATCAATAGCCAGTAAACATTAAGTGCCAGTTATATGCCAAGTACTGTACTGCTGAGCATTTGGGGGGGGGGGAGACAAGACCCAAAGTGAGAATTGAGATGTCTGAACCGAGCTCTCTCCTTAAATGGAAGTTTGGGGTTTGTGCTCCTGCCCTCTAGTCAGAGAGACAGAAGGTAGTGGTATAGTGGAGGCAGAGGGTAGTGATAGGACACAGTCAGGTGAGAAAAGAGATTTTAGTACAGTTATGGACTCATAGTAGATGTTTAGCATATATTTTTGATTGATTGATTCATCTATTGATAGGTTAATTTGGAGGCAGAGAACTGGGATTCAAATATTAGCCCCTCTGTTGATTACCTGTGGGTCCTTGGGAGAATCACTTCCCTTCCTCAGGCTTCAGTTTCTTATCTAAGGAAGTAGTTGAATTAGATAGTATCTAAGGTCTCTTCCAGCTCTAAATCCCATACGGACAGGTAAAAGGATAGGAGCCAGAGCCATAACCTAGGTTGAAGCTAGGGCAAAATTAATTGGGAAGGGGGCTACCGTGGCAGTGGTGGTGCCGAGTTCAATACTAGCTACAATCACCTCAGTAAAAGGGACTGCCCATCCCTAAGAATTGAGATTGGGAAGGAAGGTGGTTTCTCGGAAAGGGAGTCCACAGCAAAAGAACCAGGCAGGTGATATCAGACAGTGGCAGAGGGCCATGAGTTTATGTAGTTGGGATTGCAATTGCCACAGGGAGCAAATTCTATCTCCATGTTGGTGCCTAGGAACAGAGTTCTGGTTGTCCCATGCTAGTTGTGGAGACTCTGAGACTGGAGTCTCTAAGAGCCAGACTAACTTGATACTGAGTGAGAGAGTTGTTAAAATGAAGAGGGCTCTATCTCCCCCTGGTTAGGTTTAGAATTGGTCTCAGAGAACAGAGTGAAGCTGTATTAATGGATGAGAGTTAAATTCATCATCTAATTATTGTCAGAATTAGAAGGATATAGGGGGGCAGATAGGTGGTGCAGTGGATAGAGCACCGGCCCTGGAGTCAGGAGGACCTGAGTTCAAATCCGGCCTCAGACACTTAACACTTACTAGTTGTGTGACCCTGGGCAAGTCACTTAACCCCAACTGCCTCACTAAAAACAAACAAACAAAAAAGAAGGATATAAGGGCAGGTGGCCAAGACCATCACAGATTTTCTATACCTAGGAAATGGGATCTAACAGCAGTTTCAGCACCCTCTTTCTTCTTCTTCTTCTTCTTCTTCTTCTTCTTCTTCTTCTTCTTCTTCTTCTTCTTCTTCTTCTTCTTCTTCTTCTTCTTGTGAGGCATTTGGGGTTAAGTGACTTGCCCAGGGTCACACAGCTAGTAAGTGTCAAGTGTTTGAAGCCAGATTTGAACTCAGGTCCTCCTGACTCCAGGGCCAGTGCTCTATCCACTGTGACACCTAGATGCTCTAGCACCCTCTTTATTCTTAACCATCAGTAGAGTAGGTATTTAGGAGGAGTTAAAGTTGGAATGTGAAAATCACGGAGTCTCAGAGCTTGGAAAGGACCTCAGAAACCATCAACTATAAGCTATACTTGACTGGGAATCCCTTCTACAACTTCTCCACTAACTAGAAATTCTACCTTTGCTTGAAGATTTTTCAGGGGAAGGGCAAAGCAAAGATGTCTGAGTAACAGAAAGAAACATAGCTGAATGATACTCCACTATTTCCCCAAAGAATTCTAGAAAACACACCAGACTGTATCCTGATCAGGGAGTCTAAGAAAAAAAATCACAGCAAGTCATTTTCCTGGCCCAGGTCAGCATAGAGAGACAGAGAGCTCTATGGATGTAGTACAGGATCTAGCCAGGAATGAAACAAGGAAAATTCCAGTGCAGAAAAAGTCTGTGCACCAGGAAAAAAAGAGGTCCAAAATCCAGCATAATGGGGCCCAAGTTTATGCAAGGTGCAGCAAGAGGTGCCAACCGTCAGCTCTGTTGTTCATTATGTAATTCCAGGTCACAGATTCAGGGTTGATTGAGGATGGGACCTGTACTTAGGAATATTATTACAGGGTGAGGAAGTTGCAGGCCCTCAAATGTGTACTGAGCTAGGAACAAATTCAGAAGCAAAGAGTAGCTGTGTGGTGAGGATCCTAGGAACTGGGTAAGTGAGGGGTTCTCTTAGCTCTAGTTTTCATCCTAGTAGGAAATGGAACAACTGGGACAGAAATCCTGGATCAAGGGGAAACCTGTAGTATTGTCACTCTGAACCTGCAGAACTTTCCAGCTGTCTGATACTGGGTGAGTCTATCAGCAGTCTACTGAAAGTTCAAACAGGACAAGATCACAATTATGTTCCTTAGATTCAAACTCAGATCAGGAATTTGCAGAGCTCAAACCAGACAGGAAGTAATCAGACTTTTCCATGAATCGGCTCACTTTGAGAACACTGAAAGTTTGAAGATCTCTAGTCTGAGCTGTCCTTGAGATTGTGGAATGACACAACATTCAATATCTTAAGAAAAGAGTAGCAGGAACCTATGTTACACAAGGCCAGCCCCAACATTCCTTTGAGAAGTATGCAGAACCTAGCCCTAACATAAAGTCCAAAGTCAGGAAGTAGGCTGGAAAAATGAGCAAACCAAAAAAAAAAAAAAAGTTATTGTGATGACAAGGACATTCAGGACACAAACTCAGAAGATAATGACTCCAAAACTTCTATAAGCAAAGTCTCAAAGAAAAACACAGCTTGAATATAAATAAACTATTTATGTTCTAATATGGGGAAATTATATATATGTTCCCCCTCCCCCCCCAAAACCTTGGCTCTGAGTGCCTATTATCATAGGTCAGAGAGTCTAATTAGACAGAGGGCCTCAGAGTAGTTCTGTTCTGTTCTGTTCTGATGATCTTGAAAAATGGAAAGGGGAGAGGAATACACTTAGAGGAGGGGAGAGGGAGAGCACTGAGAGAAATTATCTCCTATAATTGTGTAGAAGTCTATACTAAATAGGAAGAAGGGGTGGGGAAGTGTCTAATACTAGTGTTCCATTATCATCTGAACTGGTCAAATGAAGCTAAGAACATGTTCACATGGTTGCTTTTAGAAATACATTTCACAGGGGCAGCTAGGTGGCGCAGTGGATAGAGCACTGGCCCTGGAGTGAGTTCAAATCTGGCCTCAGACACTTAACACTTACTAGCTGTGTGACCCTGGGCAAGTCACTTAACCCCAATTGCCTCACTTTAAAAAAAAAAAAAGAAATACATTTCACTCAACAGGGAAATAGGAAAAAGGGAGAAAGGGGAATAAGAGAGAGGATATATTAGGAGAGGGATAAGTCCTTAGCAAAATTATCTCTAAAAGGGGATTATAAAAATATTTATAGCAGCTTTTTTTGTGCTGGCAAAGAATTGGAAACTGAGGGGATGCCCATCAATGAGGGGAATGGCTGAACATGTTATGGTATGTAAATGCGTTGGAATATTATTGTGCTATAAGAAATGGTGAGGAGGACAGTTTTAGAGAAACATGGGAAAACTGGTATAATCTAATACAGAATGAAATGAACAGAATCTGGAATGCAGTTTATATAATGATAATAATATTACAAAGAGAAGCAACTTGGAAAGACTGAGGAACTCTGATCAATACAATAACCAAATTGATTCCAGAGGCCTCAGGATAAAATATGCTACCCACCTCCTGTTAGAGAGTGCAGAGCCCAGATTGAGAAATTTTTTTTGAATATGATCAATGAGGGAATTTGTTTTGCCTGCCTATGTATGTTTGTTTTTTATTCTTAGTGAGGCAATTGGGGTTAAGTGACTTGCCCAGGGTCACACAGCTAGTAAGTGTCAAGTGTCTGAGGCTGGATTTGAACTCAGGTACTCCTGAATCCAGGGCCGGTGCTTTATCCACTGCGCCACCTAGCTGCCCCCCCATGTATGTTTATAACAGAGATTTTGTTTTTCTTTCTTTCTCCATGGGTTGGGTAGGGATGTAGGAAAGTGGAAAGGAGAAAGGTGGATTTTTGTTGATTGAAAAAAAATAATTTAAGGGGGGAAATAGATTACTAGTGAGGTGGAGCCCACTACTTTCCAGGGAAGTCTGAGGCAGATACTTCTGACAAAATCTTTGCTTTTTCTTATGCCATCACAATGGGAGTTAAATTCATTTAAATAAAAATTTATAAATTAATACTTGTCCTGGGTCTGGGGAATGCAAATCAAGAAAAAAAAGAGCAGCATCGAAGATCTTATGTGACCAATTAATATTTTTTTGGTGGTGATAATAAGAAGCTATGTGACAAAAATCAGGAGCTTTTTAGATTATTAGGACAATATGTTATGATTGAAATGACCAGTATAGGCATAGAACATTCTCCTTTACTTTTTGAAAATGTATTGCTATCCTTTGTTTTTATATCACTTTCATTTCTTTTAAAAAACTTTTTATATTTCCAGCTAACAAAAATGTATTTTTTTCTCCTTTCCATCTCTTCCTCATATTGGTTAAAAAAGACAAGGAAAAAAACCTCTTATAACAAGTATTCATAATCCAGCTACAGATTTCCATATATACACCTCATTATACATCTCATCATGCATCTTCACATTACCTCTCTGTCATAGGTACCATTGGTCCTCCAGAATTATACTTGGTCATTGTTCTGATGGGACTTTTGTTTTGATTAAATTTTTCTTCAAGTAAAAATAAATTTATTTCCTCCCCCTCTTCTTCCTCCCTCATTGAAAAAACAAAACACCACCAAAAAAACTCAGAAAAAATATGGGTAGTGAAGCAAGACAAATTCCCACGTTGGCTATATCCAAATGTGCTTCCTAAGTCCATCACCTTTCTGTCAGGAGGTGGGTAGCATACTTCGTCATCATTCTTTGGAACTGTGATTGGTTATTTTATTAATCAGAGTTCTTAAGTCAATCACAATTGTTTGAATGTACAATGTAGTTATTATATAAAGTCTTGTGGTTCTGCTCACTTCTTTCTGCATTGGTATGTACAAGTCTTCCAAAGATTCTCCAAAACTGCATTTTCTTTCCATTTTCATTATTGCATATTATATATTTTGGTTTCTTGAGTCTGCTCACTTTACCCTGCACCAATGCATACAAGTCTTGCTAGGATTTTCTGTATTTTTCATACTAATCATTTCTTATCATTAATATTTTGTTAAATTCATGTACAATTTGTTTAGCTGTACCCCTAGCTGCTAGGCATCTTTTCTATTTCCAGTTCTTTGAAACTACTAAAAAAAGAAAGAAAGAAAGAAAGAAATCACTATCTTTCGGGTGTAGAAAGTATTTAAGGAACTCTAAGCTAATAATTCTTAGGAAATTCCCTTATTAATTGGGGGAGGGGACCTCTCATGTTAAAGAAGTTGGGTTTGGACTTGAAGAAGATAACTGTTATGGTTTTTAAAGGCTCTACTTCCTAAACAGTACTTGTCATTTGAAAAGGAATTTCTGACAAGAAATTTGAGGTTTGTTTGTCAAAATGCAACTGTCATATTTATAGCAGCTCTTTCTATAGTACCCCCAAACTGGAAACTAAGAGGGTGCCCACCTATTGAAGAATGGCTAAACAAATTGTGGTCTATGAATGTAATGGAATAATATCAAGGCACATGAAATAAAGAAATAGAGATTTTCATAGGAAATTGGGAAGAACTCTATGAACTGATATGGAATAAAGTGAGCAGAACTAGGAGAATAATTTATACAATGACAACAATACTGTAGAGAAAAACCACTTTGAAAGACTTTGGAACTCTGGGTACAGAAGATGGAAGAGGACACATGCCACTTACCCATTGCCAGGTTGTTGATGAACTTAAAATACAGAATGAGACAAGCATATTTGGACATGGCAAGTGTAGGAATTTGTCTCAATAGAATATGCCAACTTTGTCATGAAGGCTTCATTTTTATTTTAAAAATTGTTTAATTGGAGACAGTGGGAGGGAGAGATAATAATTATAAAAATAGTTTTCTAAAAATAAAGTAAAAGGAAGAGTACTCTAAAAATTCAGCTCATAAGTATTTTAAATATTTTAGTGTAAGACTCAAAATTATCTTCCTTCCAGATAAAGTTCAGCTACTACCTGTATTATGAAGCTTTTCCTTGATCCCTACCCCTCCCAGTTGTTAATACTCCCTCAAATTATTTTGTACTTATTTCACTGTGTATTTGTATTTTCCCTTTAAAAAGTAAGATCCTTGAGAGAAGGGATCATTTCTAGCAAAATGCTGCAAAAACAAAGTGGGGCACTAGACACTTTCTCTAGAACCCATCAATTCTTAAAAACTCTCTAAAAGAATTATGTGTCAGACCTGTGTTTCCAAGAGGCTGAATTCACAGGTCAAAAGAATAAGAACTGTGATGAGGAGAAATCCTTTTAAAGTAACACCAGAGAGTGCTAATCCTTAAAATGCTTGCTCAGCATCCCTTCTCCTACCAGTTCCAAATTCCTGGCACTCACGAATTGACCTAGGCTTGTACTTGGGGCTCATATTGAAAATCCCTTCTGCTATAGGGACTTTCCCAGTATACCTTGATCTTTTCTTGATTCCTTACTTCCCTGCCTCCTCCCAATCTCTCTCTCTCTCTCCCTCTCCAACAAGCAAATAATAATTCTATTCAGTCAAGTGAGGAGGAAGTGTGTGTGGAGGGGAGAGGGTAGAGTCTGTTGACTTCTGCCTGGGGAATGTTCCCCAAGATTCTGACTGGATACTCTGAAAAAAAATCAGCAGATGATGATTCAGCCCAGCTGCAGAAGGAAAGGAAGGGCCAAGAGAAGAATCAGGACAAGGAACCAGTGTCAATGGTTGTGTTAGGTCTGAAGGAAAGGGGACAGAATTCCAGTTGAGGTCAGTCCTGTTCCTTCAGAAACTATTAAGAATCTCTCAGGTCATTGAACACTAAATCACCCAATATGGGAAGAAGCTAAAGCAATTTTGTAATTCACTCCAGGGGTGGAGGTGGGTGGTGGTGGTGGTGCAGAATAGATAAGGAGGACGCAACAAAAGGGATGCCCAACAGAAAAGGAGGAGGAACCATAAAATTAGTAACAGGGGAATATAAAGAAAAAAAAAGGCTGGAACACTAAAAGGAGGAGGAGGAGGAGAACAAGAACAAGAACAAGAACAAGAAGAAAAGAAGAATAAGAAGAAAAGAAAAACAAGAAGAAGGTGACTCAGTAAAAACCCAGAGTATTTAACAAAAATTGCTGGGAAAACTGGAAAGGAGTTTGGCAGAAACTGGGTATAGACAAACATCTCACATCATATACCAAGATATGGTTAAAATGGGTACATGATTTATACATAAAGGATCATAGCACAAGCAAATTAGAGAGCATGGAATAGCTTACCTATTAGATCTATGGGTAAGGGAAGAATTTATGACCAAACAAGAGAGAGTATTATGGGAAGTAAAATGAATAATTTTTATTACATTAAATTAAAAAGATTTTGCACAAAAAAATCATTGCAGAAAAGATTAGTAGGAAAGCACAAAACTGAGGGGAATATTTACAGCAAATTTCTCTAATAAAGACCGTATTTCTCAAATATATAGAGAACTGAGTCAAATTTATAATACTACAAATAATTCCCAAATTGATAGTTAAATAGGCAGTTTTTGGAAGAAATCAAAGCTATCTACAATCATACGAAAAAAATGCTCTGAGTCACTATTGATTAGAGAAATGCAAATTAAAATAACTCTGAAGTACTACCTCACACCTATTAGATTAGTTAATATGAAAGAAAAGGAAAATGACATGTTAGAGCAGATATGGGAAAATAGGAACATTAATGAATTGTTGGTGGTGTTGTGAACTGATCCAATTCTGGAGAGCAATTTGGAACTATGCCCAAACTGTGCATACCCTTTGACCCAGTAATAGTACTACTAGGCCTATATTACAAGAGATTTTTTTTAAAAGGGGAAAAGATCTATATGTACAAAAATATTTTTAGCAGCTCTTTATCTGGTGGCAAAGAATTAGATCATTGTATTGCTAAGAATAGCTAAATCATTCACGGTTGATCATTATGCAATTTTGTTCTTACTATGTATAATGCTCTCCTGGTTCTGTTCAGTTCAGTTTGTATTAATTTATGTAAATCTTTACCAGTTTCTGAAAGCATTCTGCTTTCTATTATAGCACCATAGTATCCCATCACAATCATATACAACTTGTTCAGCCATCTTCCTACTGATGGGTATTTCAGTGGTTTATTTAAATAATTCAGTTAAATCTCCTTAATTTTAATTAATTTAATTTAAATTTATTATGGAAATTCCATTTCCATAATAAACATTTTCCTATCTGTTAAAATGTAGCCAATTTCATTTTCTGTGATATTATTTAGTGCTTTGAATATCTGCACCTTCCAATTCTTTTTTTTTTTTTTTGCGGGACAATGGGGGTTAAGTGACTTGCCCAGGGTCACACAGCTAGTAAGTGTTAAGTGTCTGAGGCTGGATTTGAACTCGGGTACTCCTGAATCCAGGGCCAGCGCTTTAACCACTGCGCCATCTAGCTGCCCCCAATTCATTTTTTAAAGAATGTGTCCATGATACAAGGGCTTCTTTATAATTCACATGTCTCAGACCTCTCATTGCTTTCTTTTGAATCATATTTCTCCATATATTTCTCCCCATTTTTTCTTTTCCCTACTTTTGCATGGAAGACTTTAGGCATCAGAGTGTCTGTTGATTTGGTTTGTAAAATGTTTCATCGAATTCATATAAAGTCTCTATTATTTTGTCTTCAGTAAACTATATTGGTCTTTATGTTTCAATTATTTAAATGGTGGCATTTGGAGGTGGGGAATACTTATTAGTATGATGATATATCATGATAAAATGTCCCATGACATTTGGACACATGATAAAACTTCCTCTGTCCATTCCTTTCTTTTCCTTTCCAAGGAGTACTTGTGACTCAGTCTTCCATTCAACTGCTTTCTAGTTTCATTAATAAGAATGTGAAAATTTACATGATTCAGTCCCTCCAGGAATATCTCCATTCGTTGATCATAGGACAAAGATATCATATTTAGAGGAGTAATAGTCAAATTATAGATTGCTGACAGTCTAAATATTGTGTGAATCTTAGTATTTGCTCCCTTTCCAGCCTCCTTGCCACCATCATTGAAGAAACAGAAGGGGGCTGCAAAGGACCAAAATCCATTTAAAATATTTGTTTCATGGTCCCTATGGTCAAAAAACTTTAATCACGAGATGTCTAGCCTATGAGTAATATGCCTCTCTGTGATTAGCTTAGCTTGAAAAACAGACTTGATCTTTTCCTGGGACCCAGTGCTAAGTCTTCCCAGGATGGTAGAATCTGCCAGAGATTCCATTCCATTGACATGGCCTTCAAGAATGCAGGTTTACCTCTATGCTACAATGAGACATTGACATTTCACTTTTGTGGAAATGTAGAATAAAAGTTTTTGTTAAAAATACTGCCCTCCTACACACACACACACACAATATTTATATAATAAAATTTGTGTGTATTTACCTGCAATGGGGAAATACTAGAAAGTTTCCAAGTAAAATCAGGAATAAAGCAACAACACTCCATTTCATTGCTATTATATGAGATCATTTTATAAAAGCTAACAAAATAAATAAGATAATAGAAAGAAATTCCTAAAATGTTAAGATAGGCAAAAGAGGAGACAGGAAAAAAGCCATATTCACTGATGAAATAATGGCTTACTTAGAAAGTCCTAAGAAATCAGCAAAGTAACTGATTGGCAATAGCTTTAGTAAAGATGTAGGCTGCAACATTAATCCATAAAAATCAACAGCATTTCTACTTAGCAATGACAAAATTCATGAGGCAATGATAGAAAGGGAAATTCCATTCAAAATAATTACACAATGCAGAAAATGTCTTGAAATCAATTTACCAAAGCACATTCAATACCTCTCCAGACAGAATTACAAAATGATCCTTAAAGAATTAAAGAATGATTTAAATGCCTGGAAAGATATTCAGAACCATTTGGCACTGGTTAAAAAAACTGTGAAGTCAATCAATGGAAAAAACCAGTTAAGTTAAAATCGGAAATAACTAAACTCAACAACCCAGTTTTCAACAAACTCCAAATACATATATTACCTAAGAATTGACTCCTTATTTGACAAGAATTTCTGGGAAACCTGGAAAGCAGTCTGGCAGAAATTAGGTTTAGACCAACATGCCAAAATAAATTTTAAATGGATCTGTGACCTAAATATTAAAGGTCATGCCAGAGAGGAGAGAGAGAGAGAGAGAGAGAGAGAGGAGAGAGAGAGAGAGAGAGAGAGAGAGAGAGAAGTACAGCAGATCATATATATTTCAGTTATGGCTAGGGCATAAATTCTTAATCAAACAAGGGACAGAAGTTATTTTAGAAAATAAAATAGATAATTTTGATTAGGTGAAATTGAAAAGCTTTTGCATGAATAAATTTAAGGGAACTTGGACAAGAGGGGAAGTGGTTGACTGAAAAATATAATTTAATCAAATATATCTGATATGAGTCTGATAACCAAGATACATAGACAAATAAAAGAAAGATATAAACCAAAACCATTTTCCAATAGATAAAAACATCAAGGGATGTAAACAGTTCTTAAGAATTGCAAACTATTAACTATGTGTAAGGCAGGTAGGTAGTGCAGTAGACAGAGTACCAGACCTGAAGTCAGGAAAACTCATCTTCTTGAGTTCAAATCCAGACTCAGACACTTAGTAGCTGTGTGACCCTATCTGCCCCAGTTTCCCCATCTGTAAAATGAGCTGGAGAAGGAAATGGCAAACCACTCTAGTATTTCTGCCAAGAAAACCCCACCTAGGGTCACGAAGAGACAGACACGACTGAAACAACTGAACAACAGCAAAAACTACATGAAAGAATATTTCAAATCAGTAATTCAGAAATGCAAATTAAAACAATCCTGATTTTTTTTTACCTCACACGGGCCAAGTTGGCAAACATGAGAAGAGACGGAAATAGTCAGTATTAGAGGGGTTTTGTCAAGAAGATTGCACTAACGATTTGTGAGTGGAACTGTGAATTTGTCCATCCATTCTGGAAAACAATGTTGAATTTTTCAAAGAGAGTGATTAATATGTCCATACCCTTTGACCCAGAGATCCCAAAGCTAAGCATACACTCCTAAGGTATACCTGGACAGTGTGGGCATCTTGGAAAGAAGAGGATCCCCAAATCTGGTCAGCACTAGCCTTTTGAGAAGTGTATCATAAATGTGGCCCTACAGCTAAAGAAGCAGCCAAAAGCTGTTTTCATAGGGGGTGGGGGTGGGGGTAACAAAAGATCTAGATTTTGCCCTCTGATGCTACAGTGAATTACTTGATTAGTGCAGGTTCAATGGGAAGAGGGAAACTCCAAAGAGAGAAGTGGGGAGGGGGAGTCCAAACCCTAGAGAGGTGCTTATGTGTTGGAGAGACTGTATAGAGCCCTAGACAGGTGGGGAGAAGAAAGGGGGAAATGTAATTTACCAATCAGGGAGTAGAATTGTTCCTTTTTGTATGCTTCTGTACTGTAGCGTTATGTTTTCTACATTGTGTCTGTGGGGTGAAATGAAGATTACCCTGTATCCAATGTATGCATCATAACCTTAATTCTTATTTAGGGGCTAAGGTTTTTTGCCCACATAGCATGGTGTTATGAATCTAGAGGATTGTAGTGTAATTAGAGATGTCAGAACACACCGTTTGAGCAATGGCAGGCTTGTCCATACCTACTTGGCTACCATTCCTGCCTCTGCCCCACCTCCTTTCCTGAATTTATATGAGAAATTTGAGAAATGTAATCAGGAATGATCAGTTCTTCTGTAGAACCCTTATCCCCTCCCTGGCCTTGTGATTCCAAGTAACCCAAGCCCAAGATGATGGTCAGTGTTATTTCCTGTGCTGTCAACCTGGACATTCCAGCTGTCAAGTTCTCAATAATACCAACCTGAAGAAGGACCCGAGGGAATTGGGTAGAGTCAGAGCCTAGCAAACCTGTCCAATGCCAGCACCACCCATGGTTGGCGCTAGCCCAAATGGTTTTGACGTCTTTCACTGCCAGTCAGTCCCTGTGGGTGGGGGAAGTTCAAGAATGTCTGCAGAGGGAAAATGACCATGAATTTTTTCTTGCTTTAGATAGTGGCACATTGGCCCTTATCCCACATCTGCCAGACCTCTCTACCTTATAGAGCTGCCCTACCTCAGAATGAAGCCTCCTTTTAAAGGGGGGATTAGCTTTTTTTTCCCATCTATAAACTGAAAAGTAGCTGTGTTCTTTGCTGGGCCTGTAAGCATTTCTGAGATGTAGCTTCTAGTTAATCCGGTCCCACCACCATGAGACTAGCAACTCTGCATACCCAACCCTGCCCACGGTCTCCTCCTTCGTTTTTGTAGCTGCATAAATTAGTTAGCTGCTGGACCTTTTATTCTCAACTGCTTTTTGGGGCTTGTGAGATTTTCCTATTTGAGTGGGGTAATTGGAGGCCTAACCAAAGTCTTTGTGATGATATACATCTACTCAGCCAATGATAACTTTTTCCAAGCTGAGATTTCACACCAAGATTCAGTTCCCACCCTCACTCCCTCTTCAATTCAAATTTGGTCCATATCCCAAGTCTCCATGACCCTGAAGCTGGTTTATATTCCTTAGCACCCCACCCTTCACCTGCCCAGCCTCAGCCACTACTTAATACCACTTAAACAGGTGACACCTAACCCCCTAGGGGACCCCACCTGTGTCAAAGTTCACACTTGCCACACCCTCTGCAGGGCCCTACCTCAAGTACCCACTTGCCTTTACAGCTAGAAGAAGCCCTTAGCAGGGCAATAGAAGCCACACCAATCCTTCCGTTGCACATCATACATTCACTCTAGTCTTTTCTCCCTTTCCCTGGAAGAAGCATGAACCATAGTCTGTAGTCTAAGGCACTTCCTCTCTGACACAGAGAAGTCATTCCAGGCATGGAGTTCCCTGATTTAGGAACAGGTGAATCACTAACTTTTCCAAAACAGATAGATGACACAAACCCCAACAGACCCCCACAGGAAGCCTCCCAGGGTTTGGATTGGCAGGTCAAAGGCAAAGGGGAATGACACAAGTCTGGGCGAGGTTGGTGAGGGAGAAATGGGTGAGTGAATACCCAGTAGGGAGGGGTCCAATGAAGACTTCTGCCAAAAAAGCCAGTAGAAAGATAGTTCTTTGGTTAAGTAATATATGAAGGTGATCATGTCAGGGGAAGAGGGGGCATAATTATTCCCCAAAGGATGTATCTTTCGCTTAAACACTTAATAATGATCTGCCACATTATCAACCAAAGAATCCTTTTCCTTCATTGACAGGGCTTTCCTCTACCCTCAAAGTAGGATGACAAATTGCTGCTTACCTCCCTTATCACCTCCATTTCTTTGAATAGTCAGAGAACTAGAAGACGAGTCCAGCCCCTGCATTTTATAGACAAATATAAAGGACTAGATCCATGATTCTATTGATGCAGCGACATCCCAGAGGAGGGAGCTCCTTCTACCACTATGAATCAGCCTTAGACAGTTAGCTAGAGCATAGGTTAGAGAGGCCCAGGGGGACAGTTCTCTATCAACTCTATCACACTGCCTTTCTACAGAGAAGAATGCTACAATTCAAAGAGATGACAGGATGGGTGAGGACTTAGGGCAATAGGAAACCCAAGAAACCAAAACCTCTTAACTGGAGATAATCCTTAAAATAGGAAATGTGTTCACTCTGGATAACAGTGTCTAAGTAATGGACTGGGGAAACTCTAATATTTGATTACATTGTAATTTCACTGGTCAATGCTAATGGCTAAAGGAGAATAAGGAAGAAGCAAAGGGTATCTCCTTTTATCCTCAACCTTGTAGGAAAAAAAAAAAGTAAACAGCCAGAAAACTAGACTCGTATAATGAATTTGATAGCAACTACTAGGGGACAAGGGTGGGTTTTGAGGTGTTGTTTCCTTGTTCACCAAGTAAGAAAGGAATATGTGCAGGTATGTGGGAAGGACAGAGGTATTGGGCAACTTGGCCCAAGGGAGTATATGGCTCTTATGGGTTGTTGGGGAAGGAAGAAGAGAAGAGAAAATGACTGCGGAGTGTGTGTGTGTGTGTGTGTGTGTGTGTGTGTGTGTGTGTGTGTGTGTGTGTGTGTGTGTGTATAAGGCAAATAATGTCCTGCAGGTCAAAGAGTTCCTAGGTCCAGAGCCAAGGGAAGTGGGTTCAAGTCCTTAGAGAAATGACATCACTTCTCTGCATCTTCTTTTCCTCATTTTTCTTGTTCAGTATTTTATTATTTTCAGTTACATATAAGGATAGTTTTCAACATTTGTTTTCATAGGATTTTTAGTTCCAAATTTTTCTCCCACCCTCCTTTCCCTCCCTCCTCCCCAAGACAGAAAGCAATCTAATATAGGTTATATATGTACATTAAACATATTTCATATTGTGAAAGAAGAGTCAGAGGACAAGGGAAAAACCTCAAAAAAGATGGGGAAAAAACAGCCCAAAAGTAGGAACAGTATGGTTCAATCTGCATTCATAAACCACAGTTCTTTTTTTCTGGATGTTGAAAACATTTTCTATTATGAAGTTCTTTGAAATTATTTTGGACCATTGCATTGCTAAAAAGGGCCAAGTATATCACCATTGTTCATCACACAATGTTGCTGTTACTGTATACAATGTTCTCCTGGTTCTGCTTCTCTCAGTCAGCATCAGTTCATGTAAGTCCTTCCAGGTTTCTCTGAACTCCTCCTGCTCATCATTACTTTTCACTTTGATTTTTTAGAACTTTGTGTTCTAAATTTTCTTCTTCCCTCCTTATGAAATCCAGCAATTCAATATAAGTCATATATGTGCAGTTATGCAAATCTTCTCATTAGTCAGGTTGTAAAAGAAAATAGACAAAATACTTTTAGATAGAGGAGCTAACAAAATTATACTTCAATCTGTATTCAGATACCATCAGTTCTATCTCTGTTGATGGTTTCATTTTTCATACATCCTTCTGATAGCATCCTGCTGATCATTTCTTTCACAGTTACTATTGTTAACTATATTACTCTCCATCTTATTCCCTCCCATTAATATTTACTCTATTTTCTATCTTCCTTCACCCTATCACTCCTTAAAAGTATTTTGCTTTTTTACTGCCCCCCTCTCCCAATCTGCCCTTCCTTCCACTGCCTCCCCCCTTATCCCTTTCCCCTCCCACTTTCCCCCAGGGCAATATATATTACTATACCCACTTGAGTGTGTATGTTTTTCCCTTTATGAACCAATTCTGATGAAAGTAAGGCTCACTCACTCCCCGCTCCTTCCCCATCTTCCCCTCTACTACATAAGCTTTTTCTTGTTTCTTTTATGTGAACTACTTTTCCCCAATCCACCTCTCCCTTTCCTTTTCTTCCAGTGCATTCCTCTTTCCCCTTAACTTTATTTTGAAGATGTTATCATGGGTCAGATAGGTGACACAGTGGACCCAGGAGGCCCCGAGCCCACATCTGGCCCCAGATATAAGCTGCCCCACAAAAAACAAGGAAAATCAAAAAATAAATGCTTTACAGATATCATCTCTTCATATTCAATTCACACCTGTGCCCTCTATCTAAGTATATTCCTTTCAGCTGCCCTAATACTGAGAAAGATTTTATGAGTTAGAAGTATTATCTTCCCATGTAGGAATGTAAACAGTTTAATCTTTTAATATCCCTCATGAATTCTTTTTCATGTTTACCGTTTTATGCTTCTCTGGGGTCTCGTATTTGAAAGTCAAACTTTCTATTCAGTTCAGGTCTTTTCATCACTAATGCCTGAAAGTCCTCTTTTTCATTGAAGTCCCATTTTTTCCCCTGAAAAATTATATGCAGTTTTGCTGGGTAGGTTATTTTTGGCTGTAGTTCCAGTTCCTTTGCCCTCTGGAATATAATATTCCATGACCTCCGGTCCTTTAATGTAGATGCTGCTAGATCTTGTTTTATTCTTACTGTAGCTCCCCAGTATTTGAATTCCTTTTTTCTAGCTGTTTCCAATATTTTCTCCTTGACCTGGGATCTTTGGAATTTAGCTATAATATTCCTGGAAATTTTCCTTTTGGGATCTCTTTCAGGAGGTCATCAGTGGATTCTTTCAATTTCTATTTTACCTTCTGCTTCTAGAATATCAGGGAAATTTTCCCTGATAATTTCTTGGAAGATGATATCTAGGCTCTTGTTTTGATCATGGCTTTCATGTAGTCCAATGATTTTCAAATTCTCTCTCCTGGATCTATTTTCCAGGTCAGCTATTTTTCAAAGGAGATATTTCATAGTGTTTTCTATTTTTTTATTCAATTGGATTTGCTTTACTGTGTCTTGGTTTCTCATAAAGTTACTAGTTTTCATTTGTTCAATCCTAATCCTTAGGCAATTATTTTCCTCAGAGAGCTTTTGTATGTCCTTTTTTTGTTGTTGTTGTTGTTGAGGCAATTGGGGTTAAGTGACTTGCCCAGGGTCACACAGCTGGTAAGTGTCAAGTGTCTGAGGCTGGAATTGAACTCAAGTCCTCCTGAATCCAGGGCTGGCGCTCTATCCACTGCGCCACCTAGCTGCCCCCGTATGTCCTTTTTCATTTGGCTTTTCAAGCTGTTGACTTTTTTCTCATGACTTTCTTGCATCGCTCTTATTTCTCTTTCCATTCTTTCCTCCATCTCTCTAAATCTTCCTTCTGTCTCTCCTACTTTCTCTTCAAAGTCCCTTTTAAGCACTTCCATCACCTGAGACCAATTCATATTTTTCTTCCTTTTTTTTTTTTTTGGTGAGGCAATTGGGGTTAAGTGACTTGCCCAGGGTCACACAACTAGATTGTTAAGTGTCTGAGGCTGAATTTGAACTCAGGTCCTCTTGAATCCAGGGCCGGTGTTCTATCCACTGTTCTACCTAACTGCTCACCAATTCATATTTTTTTTGAAAGCTTTGGATATTGGAGCTTTGACTTTGTCGTTGTCTTCTTCTAAGGGTGTATTCTGGTCTACTCCTCCCTGAAAGAAGCTGTCTATTGTCCACTGTCTTTTTGGCCTACTCATCTCAGCCCAGAAGCAGATGTCTGATTGAAATCTGATTCTCTATAGTTGGAAGCTTGGAATGCCTGTGACCCTCCCCGACTGGGACGCCACCACTCAATTGGGCCCACTGGTTCAGAACCAGGGCTCTTTGTCCCAACCCCCACAGAGACTGCAGCCACTTCACCCTGGCCAACCGCCAAACCCCCTCACTGTTCCACAAGCCGAGGCTCAGAAGAAGCCACTGGTGCTGAAGACTCCAAGGTGCTAAAAGCACTGTCTGTTCCTGGCTGGGTCTGGATCACAAGCTGAGCTCCTTTCTCAGCCCAATCAGCAGGTGATCTCAATTGCCATCTTTGGCTGGAAAATAGTGTCACTCTGTTCTTATGTGTATTAACCTGCTCTGGGGCTTTTTGTTGTTGTTGTTTTTGTTTTTTAATGGCATTATTTGGGAGTGAGTGGGCAGGTGTATCTGGTGCTTGAGGGAGTCACAGCCTCTCCTCTGCCATCTTGGCCTTGCCTGATGTTTTTTAAGGCCAGCCCAGAGTCAGTCAAGTTGGACCTTGGACTGTGAATCTCTTTTCCTCATTTTTCAAATGAGAGGGTTGAACTAGGTGACCTGCGAGGACCCTTCCATCTCTAAATTTATGATCATGTCTAGGAAGGTACAGGCAAGCCCTGTCAGTATTGATGATTGATTCAGAGCAGAGCTGCCATCTCTGCATGGAGGAAGGAGACAAATCAGATGGCTCTAAGTCAAAACTTAAAGCAAGCGTCCTGAACCTATTAAAATTCCCACACCCCATGGCTTTCAGTAAGCCTTCCCATCTTCTCTTTTCTTTTTTTTTTTAAAAAGGGAATGTTACATTTATTCAAAGCTAGTTCCACTTTCAGTAAACATTGTGCCCCTCTGAAAAGGTTCTGAGCAGCGTACTGCAGCAGACAAAAAACAATTAGGTTGAGGATATACACATCAAGGGCTCCAAAAGGCTCTTTCCAGATATAGGGCACCCTGTTTTTATCCTGGACAGTGTACACAGAATAAATAATAAGATAGCTAAAACATACAATGTTATTGAAAAGTTCTTGACAGACAAAAGTTCTTGATAGCCAGCAGTGCCATAGTAATCAATGACAGGACCCTTGATTCTTACCACTTCCAATACCTTGAAGCTTTGCATCTGTCCTTCCATTTCCCTTTAGTCCAGGCACCCAGGTCGGCCAAATGCGGCCAGGGCCACAGTCTACACGGCCATAAAAGAGTCACCAGCTGCTCCCGCCATAGAAAAAGTCCCATCTTCTCTTTTCAATGCAAGGAAATCAATTCTAAAATTGATCATACTTATGCATGTAAAAATGAAATAAAGAGATGAGTTGTTCATAAAGAAATCATTATTCAGGATACATATTTTTTTTACTGATGTTACATTTTAGAATATTTCATAATATAGTACAGTTGTTTATCACACATTCCCTGTACTTCCTTGACAAGACTCTAGTATCCTCATATTGGGAACCTCTGACTTCCAGCCCTGTGCACAAAGAGAATATCTACCTCCCTCCTTCAAGAGATAGAGATCTAGCCTTTTCATCATCTCGCACTCCTAAAGTTCTTGCAGTTTCCTAGGGCTTGGAGCAGGAAATCTTTCTCAAATTTCCTCCCCTCCAACTTTCACCCAGAAAGCTCCAAGTTATGGTCACCTTCTAGTCCTCTGGACAAGTCTCTAAGACCGTAAACTGTAGGGATTGTGCCCAACTGTATTGGTAGATGGAGTTTCCTTTTGCTGTTGTTGAGTCATGTCTAATTCTTCATGACCCCATTTGGGGTTTGCTTGGCAAAGATACTGGAGTGGTTTGCAGTTTCCTCCTCCAGTTTATTTTTACAGAGGAGGAAACTGAGGCAAACAGGATTAAATGATTTTCCCAGGATCACACAGCTAGTAAGTGTCTGAGGCAGGATTTGAACTCAGGTCCTCTTGAATCCAGAACCAGCACTCTATCCACTGAACCACCTAGCTGTACAGAGTTTCCTATGCCAATTAAATAGTAATAAAAACATTAGCTAGGATTTAGATAGCTCTTTAAAGTTTAAAAAGGATTTTACAAACATTCTCTCATTGGACCCCTATGACAACTGAGGGAGGCAGACACTATCATCCTCATTTTATAGATAAGGAAAATAAGGCTAACAGAGATTAAGTGATTTTCCTACTGTCACAGTGCTAGTAACTGTGGCTGGATTTGAATTCAGGTCTTCCTGATTCCAAGTCCAGGGTTTTTCCACTGCTCCTTGTTATCCTTCTTGTTCCTACTAGGTTCAGTCTTTCTCCCCATATTTATCTGTATATATGTTATTTCCACCCAGTATAATCAATCTATGCTACTTGAAATCAGGAATAACTTTCATTTTTTTCTTTGTATACATGACATCCAGCATTTTGTGCTTAATAAATGAATCAAATTGAATAATTTGATAAATAAATTAAATCAGATTAAATTTCCTTTGCTGGGAGCCCCTATAGGAAAGTCAAATCTTGAATTTCATTTCATTTTATTTGCAAAGTCATACTTTTTCTGTACTACATGTCCCACTGTTTCCAAATAATAATATGATTTAGAGCCTCAAGATAACTTAGGGAGCTCCTCATTTTTCATGTAAATATACATAAACTGAGAGCCTGAGAGTTTCTGACTTGCTTGAAGTCACATATCTAACTAGTCTCTATTTAGATCTTGAAGGTTGACTAAGACTTTCACAAATATTATCTCACTTGATTCTCACAACTCTGGGAGGTAGGTCTGTAATTATCTCCTTTTTACAGATGAAGAAACCAAGGCAGACAGAAGTTAAGTGACTTGCCCAAGGTCACACAAGTAGTAAGTTGGATTTTGAGCTGCTACTCTAAGTCCAACCCTTTGCACCTCCTCACTTCCTCATATAAGCAATAAATGACAGAAACAAGATTTGAATCTAGAACTTCTGACTCCAAATACAGGATTGTGCTCTTTCTACTACTCTGCAGCTCCACAAAAGCCCAAACTGATACCTAATTATCTTTATATTGCCCAGTGTAACGATTGGAATAACGCCACCTGCTGGATACTTACTGTAGAAGAGTTCTGCCCATGAAGGGAAGGTCTTTGAGGGCAAGACCAGGAGTCAGGAAGTGACGCGAGCTAGTGGGAGGAGGAAGGAAGAGACTGGCGCTCAGTCTCCCTTTTTTTTTCCTGGGGACGCTGGCGGAGAAGGGAGCTAGAAATGTGCTCTCCCTTTAATAGATAGAAATCTAGGCCTTTCTCTCTCTCTTTACCAAATTCTTATTCTCCTTAATAAATGCTTAAAAGCCTAACTCTTGCTAAAGCTTATAATTTATTGGCGACCACTCATTAAATATTTTAGACAGACTAGCTAGAATTTTAACCCTTAACACCAGCCAAGGCTCAGGCCTAGAGATACATAGAGATTAAACAAAATGGAGTCCAGAGTGTCTAACATCTGTTTCCAGATGATGAATTTTATGAGCTCTCATGAATCCTTTCCTCAATCCCATCCCTAGCTCTGAATATTATCTTCTGGCTAGCCAGACTGGCCTAATTCCTGCTCCCTAGACACAATATTCCATTTCCCATCTCCAGGGACAAGTGACTGTCCACTATGTCTGGAGAACACATCTCCTGCACCTCTACCTTATTAAAATTTCCAGTTTTCCTCAAGGTCCCACTTCCTATATGAGGCCCTACATCCCCTCTATGCCTCGAATTATAGGTGAGGCAGTTGGGGTTAAGTGACTTGCCCAGGGTCACACAGCTAGTAAATGTCAAGTGTGTGAGGCTGGATTTTAACTCAGGTCCTCCTGAATCCAGGGCTGGTGCTCTATCCACTGCCCCACCTAGCTGCCCCTACTTTGTATCTTTTGAATTTACTTATCTGTGATATGTCCTCTGACCCCACCAAGAAAGCATAAGTTCCTTGAGGGCAGGCCCTGGTTTTATTTTATTTTATTTTTGTTTTTGTTTCCTTAATATCCAGCACAGTACCAAAAACATAGAAGGCATTTGATCAATGCTTTTGAATGAATGAATGATTGAATGAATGAACCACGTTACTAAGCATGACATCTCCAAGTCTGGCTCCTGCGTGCCTAGCATAAGGTTGGACCCTGACAGACTGCCTCAAGAGGCATACTCATCCCAAACGGGGATGGATCAGCATTGTAACCCTTTCTAAGACAGATCAGAGACAAATGATGAAGGTAGGTATGATGCAAATGCAGATTTTGAGGAAGTGAATGTTGGGATGGGCCAGGAATTTGCCTGAGAACAGTTCAGAACAATGGTGGGAGGTTCATTTAGGGACAGTGATTCCTGGGAGAGGAGGTATGAACTTGTAGGACAGTCTGAAGTTGAGTGGTGAAGGAAGGAACTAGGGCAGAAGTTTTAAGGAACCCAAACTGGGCTTGGTGCCTGGGAAAGGGGCTGGAACTTGAGCTTCTACGTGTCAGATCCAGGAAAGGTAAAGGAATTGATTCCTGCTGCCAGGACTCTAAGGACAAAAACTCTCCAAGCCATCTCTGGGTTGTGTTCATTGCCTCATGCCAGGGGCTGGTTTCATCAAGGTCTGGGGCAAAGCTGTAGCTAAGGCAAAGGAAAGAAAGCATTTATTAAGTGCCTACTGTGTACCAACCACTGGGCTAACTTCCAGGGATACAAAGGATGGCAACAAACAGACACTGCTCTCAAGGAGCTCACGGTTTAATGAGGGAGACAGACAAGAAGCAAACAAATATGTACAGTCGAAATCCATATGGAATAAAATAGAGATAATAACAGTGAGGAGGCAGACGGAATTTTATCTGAGATTTAAAGGAAGCCAGAGAAGTCAGGAGGTGGGGATGAGGAGAGAGAGAATTCCAGGCATGGAGCATGGCCACTATGACTATGCACAGAGTCAGAAGATGGACCGGCTTATGCAAGAAAGAGCAGGAGAAAAAAATAAGAAGAAAGAAATAGCAAGGAGGCTGGAGTTTCTGGACCCAAAGAATATGTTGGGGGATGGATGGGGTGAGGGCGGGGATATAAGGTGCAAGAAGACAGAAAAGAAGCAGATTATGAAGGGCTTTAAATGCTAAACAGCAGGACTTTATACTTGATCCTAGAGGCAACAGGATATAAACAAAGTATTGAATGGGGGAGGAGGACTGATTTGGTCAGTCTTTTGATTTAGGAATATTAATTTGACAGATGAAATGGATGATGGACTGGAGCCGGAAGAGACAATGAAGCAGAGAGACCCATCAGCAGGTTCTTGCAATGGTCCGGGTGTGAGGTGATGAGGGTCTGCACAAGACTGGCGGCAACATCAAAGGAGAGAAAAGGGTGCGTATGAAGGATGTTGTGAAGGTAGAAACAGCATGACTAGTAACAGACTGGATGTTAGGGGTGGGACCAGCGAGTGTCAGCGAGAGAGTGTCTGGGACTTTTGTTTCTGGGGTTCTGAAATGTAGAAGGAATTGACACACTTGCAGAAACAACTGATTTAGACGAAAGATCTATCTATAAAGAGTCAGCAGAAGCTATCAGGTGGTTATACTTTTCTTGCCACCCTTCCCATCCCTTATAGCCCTGGAATTTCTGGCTCCCTTTGTCTCAGATGAATTTGCCTTAAGAAGTTGATTTGTTCTTCCACGTGACTTCAGTTTTTTGCTCCTTACCTCCAGTGCGAAAATTGTCAATTCTGACCAGAAAATCCCAGCTGAACTAAGGGTAAAGTAGGGTTAAATAAAGAACTAGGAAGCCAGATTGTGTGAACCTGGACCAAGTTGGATTGTGCAACTAACTCCTGTGCCTCGAATTCACCCACCTGCATGGGGTTTTTATTCCCAAGTTGCCTCACACAATAACAAATAACTCCATGCATTCCAGGACAGCAGAATGAGTTATGTGAGTCAGTAGAAGAGAGGACAGACAAGGGTCAAAGCTACAGTCTAGGTCACAGTTTGAAGAAAAGAAACCTCCTCTCCCCTCCTTCACCCCTCCCTACTCATTCATTCATTTCTTGGGTGGTAGCAGGGAGCCTTCTGGTTGAATATGCCCCTAGCATTTTTGTCATAACTATTGGCCAATACCCAACCCAGAGAGGCCCCTTTGGAGTTTGACACATCTCAGGAATCCAAATGCCCTAAATCTTCCCAGGTATCCAATTCCTCTTACCACTCCTCTTCAGAAACTGCCTAGAAGAAACTTTAAGAATCCCCTTCAGGTTTCTCAGTTCTGCTGACTTATATCACTTATACCATCCTTGTCAGGAGTCATCTGTGTGACACAGGGATGATAGAGAGAAGGGGAAGCCTCTTCTGACCCTTAGATAACTCCGCAGAGTTTTTACCAGAGGTTGTTTCTTCTCTCTTCTTCCTTCTCTGACATCAATTATTCCTGGGATTTTGAGCACCTTTAATTATTTCCTAAAGTAGTTATCAATGTGGAAAGCATAGCTTTGTAAGTACTACAGGTGTGACTTCAGGCAAATCTTTTGTTTCTCTGGACCTCAGTTTCCTTAGCTGAAAAATTAGGGGACTGGACTAGAATACCTATCCCTCTAACTCCTATGGGTAGGATTAGCAGCCATGGGTTATACAGTGACTAATATGTTTTGTATAAAGTGGTATACTGGAGCCACCTGGTACTGACTCTGGAAAGCCGAATATTAAATTTTCAGTGTGAACATTTATACCGCAGAAATCAGCAAAGGTTACTAATCAGGGCTTAATTTATTGTTTCTCTGGTTGTCTAGACTTAAGAAAGTGATGGGAAAATGTTAATAGAGCAGATTAAACTTGCAGGTGTGTCATCAGTAAACTTTTATTTTTGGAGAGACAGTTGTTAAACATTTACTAGCACACCTCACATTACATAAATGACTATTCCTGTAATATACTGTCCTGTTCAAACTTTCTTTTTGTGATTTGAAGGTATAGAAAGAAAGCTAATCATGATTTTAGGTAAAACAAAACTAGAAGGTTTGGTTCACGCTACAGAAGACAGAATCAAGAGTGGAACAGAAAGGATTTTGACTCATGGGGTCAAACCTGTGTGACCCTGGGCAAGTCTCCTAACTTACATGCCTAAAGGCAGGTAGGTGGCACTGTGGAGAGAATTCTGGGCCTAGAGTTAGGAAGACCTGAGTTCAAACATGACTTCAGATACTTACTAGCTGTGTGATCTTGGGCAAGTCACTTAACCCTGTGTGCCTCAACTATAAAAGAAGGATAACAATAGCACCCACCTCCCAGGATTGTTGTGAAGATTAAAAGAGATATTTGTAAAGTGCTTGGCACATAGTAAGTGCTTGATATATGAATTTTTCCTTCCCTTTTGGTTTTCAGTTTCCTTGTCTGTAAAATGAGAGGGTTGGACTCAACAAGATCCCTTCTACTTCTAAATAGATGATCCTACAAAATTCTAAATGATCTTAATATACTGGTTCATAGTAACCAAACCAACAAGATGCAATTCAACAAGGACAGTTATGAGATCCTATGCCTGGACTTAAATAAAATATTGATTATACATGAGGGTGAGCTATGATTTACATGAAAACAAGGTTTTAATGCTTACTGTGAGCCAGGAGAGTGGTACATATGCAAATTAGTAATATTTAGAATGCATTAAGAAGTGATGTGTAGGGGCAGCTAGGTGGTGCAGTGGATAGACCACCAGCCCTGTATTCAGGAGGACCTGAGTTCAAATCCAGCCTCAGACACTTGACACTTACTAGCTGTGTGACCCTGGGCAAGTCACTTAACGCCAATTGCCTCACCAAAAAAGAAGAAGAAGAAGTGACGCGTAATGGTTGAAGGAACTGAGAGTATTTATCCTCCACGATACAAGTCTTAGAAGAGATGGCAGTGATGCAAACCTTGATTCCAGCAAGATGTTCTGCAAAGATTCTTATGGTGAAGTTGCAAAGATCATAGTTCATTCAGGAGGATTCCAACCTCAATAAACCAAATAGAGGAGATCAATGGTCCCCAAGTGGAATGCCCCAAGGATCTGCCCTGTTCTATTCAACATTTTTATCTGTAATTTGGATAAAAGAATTAATGGCCCAATGATTAACTTTGCAATGACACAAAGCAAAGTTAACACATTTGCAGGACAAATTTTGAATCTGAAGAGTTCAGTGGGTTAGAACAGTGAGTTGAATCTGATAAGAAAGGAATTTGTGGTGATTGAATTAAAGTCCTATACCTGAGGGCAAAACAATCAGCAGTGTCAAGTATGTCAAGGGCAAAATAGAGGAGGCAGCTAGGTGGATAAAGCACCAGCCCTGGATTCAGGAGGACCTGAGTTCAAATCCAGCCTCAGACACTTGACACTAGCTGTGTGACCCTGGGAAAGTCACTTAACCCTCATTGCCCTGTAAAAAAAAGAAAGAAAGAAAAGAAAAGAAAAAGAAAATAGTTCATAGGAAAAAGATCTGGGAGTTTTAGTGGACTGCAAGCTCAAGATGAGTCAACAATGTAATGTTGCCCTCAGAGAAAATATCATTTCCCCCCTTAAACTTGAGCCTCCAACAAATTTCCCCATGTCTCTTGAAGGCAACACCATTCTTCTAGGAACCCAGGTTTCTAATCTCAGTCATCTTCTACTCTTCTTGACCCTTCTCCCGTTGTTAAGTGGTTACCAAGTCCAGTTGATTTTATGTACACAACGTCTATTCCTGTCTCTCTGTGAACAGCAGCACTACTATCCTCATTCAAGCCCTCCTCACCTCTCTTTTGAACTTAGTGTAACAATAGTTCTCCTAACTTCAAGCTCATCCCTCTCCCATCCATCCATCTACTCCATAATTGCCAAAATAACATTTCTAAGTCACATGTCTGACCATGCCATAATCCTTTTACAAAAACCTTCAAGGCTTCCCTATGTGAATGAGTGAGTGAGTGAGTGAGTGAGTGAGTGAATGAATGAATGAATGAATGAATGAAAAGAAACAAGGACTTTTTTAGTACTTACAGTGTACCAAGAACCGTGCTAAGTGCTAGGGTTGTGATTACAGATTCCAGCCCCTGACCTTATAAAGCTTACATTCTGATAGGGGAAGGCAAAACATATCAGAGAACAAAAGTTAGAAAGGAGGTGGGGTGTAGCACATAGTAGACTGAGGCAGAGGCTGAAATGAAAAACTCAAGGAGGAGGTTGCTCACTACTTTTATCATATACATTACAAAGAAAAGTCATTTCCATTGGCATATAGTTTGACCCATGAGAATTCCCTGCCTAAGATAGGAGAGCTGGGTGGAATATTGGACAAAGCACTGGATCTAGACAGTGTTAAGGACTAAAATTCTAGCTAGTCTGTCTAAAATATGTAATGAGTGGTCGCCAATAAATTATAAGCTTTAGCAAGAGTTAGGCTTTTAAGCATTTATTAAGGAGAATAAGAATTTGGTAAAGAGAGAGAGAAAGGCCTAGATTCCTATCTATTAAAGGGAGAGCACATTTCTAGCTCCCTTCTCCGCTAGAGTCCCCAGGAAAGAACCCGAGACAGAGCACTAGTCTCTTCCTTCTTCCTCCCACTCCCCAATGTCACTTCCTGATGCCAAAGAAAAGACTCCTGGTCTTGCCCTCAAAGACCTTCACTTCATGGGCGGAACTCT
The DNA here is from genome assembly GCF_019393635.1 of Dromiciops gliroides. NCBI lineage: Eukaryota > Metazoa > Chordata > Mammalia > Microbiotheria > Microbiotheriidae > Dromiciops > Dromiciops gliroides. Next base: position 341,775,585 of record NC_057863.1, on the reverse strand, counting down.
TCTACAGTAAGTCTCCAGCAGGTGGCGTCATTCCAATCATTACAACAGGAAGTCTAAGTTCAAATCCAGTCTCAGATACTTACTACCTGTGTGACCCTGGGCAAGTCGTTTAACCTCTATCTGCCTCAGTTTCCTTAACTGTCAAATTGGGATAATAACCGCACCATCCTCCCAGGGTTATTGTAAGGATCAAATGAGATAATATTTGTAAAAATGCCTGGTATATAGTAGGTGCTTAATATATACTTATCCTCTTCCACTTTTTGCTATATCAAATATCATTGTGTACATTTTTGAGTAATATTTAAAGAAATATAAACAGCCACGTAGAATTAGATGCCATTCTTAGTAAACTTTTACTATTTTTGGTTATTATCTATTCTACCCTGTTTTTCTTCAAGTTTGAGTAGATTTCTGGGGCAGAGGATAGCTGGAATCTCCTAATTTACACCTCCTGACTTGGAAAATATAACATCTCCCACAGCCAGTCCATAGTTCTTGTACATTTTTGGTTTCAGAGAAGCTTTGCATCAAAAGTCCTTTCAGGGAGCCTCCATCTAGATGCTGCTAAGAGACAGTGAAGAGTATTGTAAAGTATTGGAATATGAAGTACGAAGACCTGGGTTCACATCCTGCCTTGGACACTTACTAACTGTGTGAGCCTGGGCATGTTATTTAATGTTTCCATGTCTTATTTCCTATTCTGTATAATGGGGTGGTTGGACTTGGCCTCTAAGACCCATTGCAGCTTGAAATCTATAGGATCTTTGTTCAGCAAAATAAAGCTTTAGCTGAATCCTTGCAACATCTCAAGGGAAAAGGCAAATTCACTCCTATCATGTGCTTTTCTGTTCCTATCATCTCCTTACAGATCAACTGGAAAAAAAAAAGTGAAACAAAAATCACAATCTTTGGCCTGTATGAAAACCTTGTAGTGACCTTGTCTCAATCAGAGGGTTCTCTCCCTTCATCAGATTTGTAGATATCAGCTGTAATAAAATCTTACCTCTGCTTTTTAGACTAAGCATGACCTTAGACAAGTCACTCAGCTTCCCTGAGATTCAGTTTTCTTATCTCTGGGCCTTTAACTTGCTTATCTATATAACAAAGGGGTTCGATAATAGAGTAAGGATCTGGAAAAAATATTTGACAGGCTATAATGATAGGGCAAAATGAATAAGATGAAATTAAATAGGGATAAATGTAAAATTCCAACTTCACAAGTAAGAGATTGGGGAGGTGTGGCTAGTGGCCATGCAAACTCAATATGAGTCAAGAACATATCATGGAAGTCCCCCTACCCTACCAAATAATGCTATCCTAGAGTGCATTGAGAGACATAATGTTTGCAATGAGGCAGGCCATAGTTTCGTCATACTCTTTCCTAGTCAAATTCCATCTGGAGTATTGATTAGGGAAGAGTATGAGGAACAGAGACAAGCTGGTACATGTCCAGCACTAGAGAATTCAGCTAAAGAAACTGGCAGTATTTAGCCAGAAGAAGAGATATCTTGTGGTGGGGTAGGGACATGATAGTGTCTTCAAGTATTTGGTGAACTATTATGTACAAAAGGGATAAGACTTGTTCTGGTTGATTCTAGAGGACAAAACCAGGAGTCATGGGTGGAAGTGGTAAAGGTTCAAACTTGAATGAAGGGAAGATTTCCTAACAATTAAGAGTTATTTAAAAGTTACTTCCCAGCCCCACCTCCCCAACTGGAGATCTTAGGGTACAGAATGGATAATCCCTGGTCAGCAGTTTGACAAGGGCATTCTGAGTCTGGTAGGAATTGGATGTATGGCCACTGCTGCTGCCATGTCTTCCAACCCATAGATTCTGTGTTTTTGTGAGTGTGGGATCATCAAGGTCCCTGCTAATTCTAACATCCTATTGTTCTTTAGTTTATTCATTCAGAATTGGTCCTGAAGCCCCCCCCTCCCCAAAACTTTTTATGGTCTGGACTCTGCTTCCTTTTAAAGGGACCAGCTTTGTTTCAACACTTATCTTTCTCTAATGTATTTAAACAGGACATGATACAATTTTATTTTACTTTTTTGAAACTGAGTCTCTAGCTCGTGCAGACTAGAAGCCACTCATGGACTGAATCCCAATACTGATTGGTACAGAAGTTTTAACCTGCTCCATTTTTCTGACCTGGGATAGTGCCACCCCCATCCCATCCCCAACTTAGGCAGCCTGGTGGACCTCTGCTCTTAGTTGATCACCATTTTGGCACCAGATATAGAGTAGGCATCCAATTGACTTTAGCCCTCAGAACACACAAATTCAAGTGACCCACCAGCCTCAGTTTCCCCCAGTAGCAAGGATTATAGGCATGAGGCACCAGTCCACTAGAACACAATTTTAAAGCAGAATTATAAAGTGAGGCAGCATGGTACAGTGGAAGGAACATTGACCTTGAAGTCACAGGAAGAACCTGAGTTCAAATCCCTCCCATGCAACTTGCTGTTTCCATGGTCCCATACAATATGATATGGCAGGGTGGTGGCTGAATGAGTGGAGATAATGGGACAGACACAGAGGCAGCATGGTATAGTTGAAAGAAGACTGGCTCTGGAATCAGAGGACCTGGATTCAAATCCTACCTATGATATTTACTACTTGCGTGACCTTGGGTAAATCACTAAATTTCCTTGGGCTTCAATTTTCTCATCTGTATAATGAGAGGATTGGATCCCATGGTTTCTGAAATCCCATCTTTCTCTATGTTTATGTTCCCATGATTACCCAAAACAGATCTACTGAATTTTAAATGTTGTAGAGGTAGAATCTCTAAAACCTCATAACTGGTTGGTGAGAAGGGAAAGGAAAGAGTCGAGGATGACTCTGAGGTTGGGAATCTGGGTGACTGAAAGGACATCACCATGGCAGGATCAAGAACTGGAAAGGACTCAGAAGCCATCTCGGCCAACCCTCTCATTTTTTCACTTGAGGAAACTGAGGCCCAAGGAAGTTGAGTGATTTTCCAAAGGTTACACAGATAAGAAGGGTCAAAGGTGGGATTTGAACCTGTGTCATCTGACTCTTTCCATTGTACAATGCTGTCATTATATCACATGGTGGTGATCTCAACAGAAATAGGAAGATTTGGAGGAAGTCTAAGAAAAAAAGATAGTCATTGTGGACATGTTGAATTTGAGGTTCCATGTGGGCTATGTGGAGGTGTCCAGTTGAATCCAGGAGAAAGAGCAGGGCTTTAGGAGTTATCTTCATAAACATAATTAATCCTTTGGAAGTTGATTAGACAACTAAGAGTATAGAAAGAGGAGGCCCAGGGTAGTGCCTTGGGGTATACCCACACATAATGAGTAGGAGAGGAATGAGGATCCAGTAAAAAGAGATTGAGCAGGAGTAGTCAGACAGGAATAAAACCAGTCCAGAGCAGTGCCCCTGAAGCCAAGACAGAAGAGAATACTCAGGGCAAGTGGCCACTGGATGGCAACAGTGGCAGAGAGGTCAAGCAGAATAAGGACTGAGGAACAGCCACTGGATTTAGAAGTGAAGAAATTCCTGGTAGCTTTGGGGAGAGAAGTTTCAGGAGAGCAACAGGGTCAGAAGTTAGGTGGCAAACAGTTTAGAAGGGAGTGGGAAATGAGAAAAACAAATACAACAAGTATAAATGACTCCTTCTGAAGGTTTGATTGTGGAAGGGAAAGAGCTCTAGAACAATAGTTTGAATGGATGAGAAGTTCAAATGAAGGGTGCATTTTTTGTTTTAAGATGGAGGCAACCTGAGCATGTTTGTAGTAAGGAGGAAAAAGGTCAGAGAGAGAGAGAGGAGAAGAAGAAGAAGAAGAAGAAGAAGAAGAAGAAGAAGAAGAAGAAGAAGAAGAAGAAGAAGAAGAAGAAGAAGAAGAAGAAGGAGGAGGAGGAGGAGGAGGAGGAGGAGGAGGAGGAGGAGGAGGAGGAGGAGGAGGAGGAGGAGGAGGAGAGGAAGAAAGAAAGGGAGTGGGGGGGATACAGTCAGTGAGATTGAAATTGAAGATGAGATGTAAAATAAATATTATTATCATAATTTTACCAGTGAAGAAAGTGAGGCTCAGAGAGTTTGAGTGGATTGCCTGTGGTTATGCAGAACTTTTAATTCTAAGACCATTTTTTAATTCTACTATGTCATGCTGCTTCTCAATATCTGGATAACTGACCAAATTTACCAGCTTAATCCAGATGTTTGCCATCAGATAAACACAGCTGATACTGTGCTCATAAAATTTTCCAGAGAAGGAGATTCCATGAACTTTCCTTGGTCAACTATTCCAGTGATTAAATTTGATTCTCTTCCATTCAGTAACTGAAAGTAGAGAAGAAGAAGAGAAGAGAGCCAAAACCAAAAACAACAAAAACAAACAAAAAAATAAACCAAGCCAAAAACAGAGAGAGAGACACACACAGAGAGACAGAGAGGACAGAGAGACAGAGAGAACTGGAAAACTGGAGGGGGAGAGAGGAAGGGAGAGTATGGTTGAAGGAGAAAATTCCCTGAAAAGATGAGGGAGGATAAGATAAAAATCACAATTAGAATGACCTTGATCAGAAGGGCCACCTTTTCCTTAGATAGCCCATAGAGTTGTCACCTAATGTGCTAGACATCTTTTTTTTTTTTTTTTTTTTTGCGGGGCAATGGGGGTTAAGTGACTTGCCCAGGGTCACACAGCTAGTAAGTGTCAAGTGTCTGAGGCCGGATTTGAACTCAGGTACTCCTGAATCCAGGGCCGGTGCTTTAACCACTGTGCCATCTAGCTGCCCCATGACATCTTTTTGTAGGTTTTTTAACATTATGTGGACATCAGTGTAGGATAACTAGGTGGCCCACTGGATTGAGCGCCTGGTCCAGAGTTAGGAGGACTTGAGTTCAAATCCAGTCTCAGACTCTTACTAGCTGTGTGACCCTAAGCAAGTCACTTAACCCTGTTTGCTTCAGTTCCTCATCTGTAAAATGAGCTGGAGAAGAAAATGTCAAACCACTTCAGTATCTTTACTAAGAAAACCCCAAGTGGAGTCATGAGAAGTCAGACAAGACTGACAAACAACTAGACAACAATAAAACATATCAATGCATTGTTCAGATTGTCCATCTGTTGCTCCATTTTGTGGCTGCATGAATGGCTCACCTCCTTATCCAATTAACATTTCTTGGATGATATTTTTACGATACTTCTTCACTCCTACTGTGTATCTATCCATTGCCCTTTTATTCAACCACAATTTTGATTCTTTAGAATCATGTCATTCTTTACATGATTCACAACCATATTGGATCACCAAGAGAATATTAATGTTAAATGATGTTTCTGTGTGTGTGTGTATGTGAGAGAACATCTCTGAATCATTAAAAGTACTGCATAATACCTAAGTGCATCTAGCTTGGTTTCTTTTTCCTCTTCAATTCTGGGTCCAGCTGTCCATCTGTACTGTTGGTCCAAGATATAGGTATTCCTGAACTAACTCAATAAGAAGCTCATCCAGGGGCAGCTAGGTAGCGCAGTGGATAGAGCCCCGGCCCTGGAGTCAGGAGGACCTGAGTTCAAATCCGGCCTCAGACACTTAACACTTACTAGCTGTGTGACCCTGGGCAAGTCACTTAACCCCAATTGCCTCACACACACACACACACACACACACACACACACACACAAAAGCTCATCCAACAGCATAGTTTGTCATAGTCTGAACAATGGGTCTTATTTATAGTTTCTTCCCATGTAGATAGTTAAGCCAATTTCTTTTCAGTCATTAGGAGGAGGAGGCCTTATATAGTACTCTTGGGCTTGATGCAATTAATATTATGTCATTTATATAAGGGAGCATCTGGAAGACTTTACCATCCCTAGGGACTATTCCTAGTTGGACTCTGTACAAGATATAAGTTATCTAATTATTTCTAAATATTATAAGAGATCTTATTTGTGAAAGCTTTAAAATTTTAAAAGTTGCCGCTGGACTTGGTGGTACACACCTGTAATCCTTGCTGCTGGAGGAGACCAAGGTTGGTAAATCACTTGTATTCAGGAGTTCTAAGATGCAGTAGGACTGAAGTCAACTGGATGTCTGTACTAAGTCCAACACCAATATGGTGAACCTCTGAGAGGATAGGAACCTCCATTCTACTTAAGTAGGGACAAGTCCCTCACTAAGTCTGGCACCAGTGTGGTGAGCCCTCAGGACTGGGAATTGGACTGTCTAATGAGGGGTATCAAAAATGGAGTCGATCACAGCTTCTGTGATGATCATCAGTGGACTTGGATTCCTGAATGACTACTGCATTTCTATCTAAAGTGAGATAGAAAAACCTAGTCTCCAATTAAAACAAACAAATAACTAAATAGTTTTCACTGAAAGTAGTGGAGCAGTGAATGAGCTTGGCAAAGATGATAAAAGAAGAAACTGTTTTGGAGTGGCTTGAAGATAGGTATACCAATATAACACTGATGAAATTGTGAATTGGTCCAACCATTCTGAGAAACGATTTGTGATTATGGAGGAAAACTGTTAAACCGTTCAGATACTTTGACCCAGTGATCCCACTACTGGGCATGTGTCCCAAGGAGATCAGTGACAAGAAAAAAAGATCCCATAAGAACCAAAATTTTCACAGCCACATTTTTTGTAGTTGCAAAAACCAAATAAATAAATAATAAATAAAAGCAAACAAACAAAAACCTTTGAAACAATGTGCCTATTAACTGGAGGATGACTGAACTAACTGTGAAGTAGGACTAAAATGAAATATTATTACATAATTTTGTTGTCATTATTCAGTTGTTTCAGTCATGTCCAACTCTTTGTGACCACATCTGAGGTTTTTGTAGCAAAGATACTGGAGTGGTTTGCCATTTTCTTCTCCAGTTCATTTTACAGATGAAGAAACTGAGGCAAACAAGATTAAGTGACTTGCCCAGGGTCACATAGCTAGTAAGTGTCTGAGGCTGTATTTGAACTCAGGATCTTCCTGCCTCTAGGCCAGATGTTCTATCCACTGCACCACCTAGCTTCAACTAGAGAATGAATTGGTCAAGAAGTGGGGTATTATGGGAATAGAACAATGCCTATGCTGTTAGATGTGGTTCCTTTGCTGATCAGTTTGGTTCAATTTTTTTTGTTTGTTTCCAGAAAGGATTCAATGAAGGGGAGGGGGGCATATCACAAACTGATTAAATAATGAGACATCATTAAAGAAAAAAGATAAGTGAGTAGTAACAAAGTTGAGATCATGTCATTCTTTTAAAAATTTTGGCAGTGAAAGGACAGAGTGCAGATTGTAACTTGAAGGGTTAACAACTCTCAGGAAATTCTTCCTTAAATTTGACCTACATCTTTTGTCCTGTGACATAAGTCTAGTCTTGTCTTTAATAAATATGAAGAAAAACCAGTCATTATCCTTTAAGAATTAGGTTGACTCAGAGAAATCAAGCATAATCTGTGACCCACTGTGTTTCTACAAAACTTTGGTGAATTCCTAAAGAAACTCTGAATTCTGTAGAAAAGAAGGAATTCTGGGATTCTCTCTGGGTCCTCTTCTCATCTAAAGTGACAAGATCCACATAATGATGTGTTCTGGGCTAACTTAAAAAATAAATAAATAAATAAACACCGGCCAGTTTTCCAAGGGCCACATTGATCCAGAATGACTAGCTTTCCCCACCCCCAAAATGCTTGGTAAGCCAAGTCATTGCATGGTCAGAAACCCAATGGGGAGGGAGTGGAAGCTTGCATTTCTCTTTTCTCAAAGGGAGTTGAAGAATTTCTACAAGTGCTCACATGACTAATGACAACGGAATACAGAGTACGTGCTGGGACCAGGTGTGGAAAGGAGGCAGGGAAGGGTAAAGTAAGGAAAGGAATAGATTTGACCATTTCTAAAGCTCAGGTAGAACAAAGACAAGTTGTTTTCCCTTCCCTTTTCCTTCCCCCCTCCCTCCCCTTCAGAGTTTGTTGGATAAGTAAATGCATTTTTTTGTGTCAGGGTAAGTTTGAGAAACTCCTCACCCCTCTCTGATGCTATGCTGCTGGCTGCCTGAAATTTTTGCATGTAAATAGTAAATAGTCCCTTATTGTCCTGACATACTTGGAATAAGTGCAGCTATTTTTTTCTCCTATTCCCAGAATTCAAAAAAGGCCAGAAATTCCATGTGGTTTCTGAGTCAACTCTTTTCTCCCTTTTCTTGCTTTTCCCACCACCCCTGTGACCTTGAATGGTAGACCAGAGGAGTCAGCCCTTGTCCAATGAGCCAGCCAACTAGAGTCAGAACTGAAGCATGTGAATAATGAACCCCATGTAGCTTGACAGTAGGGATGGAGCATCCCTTAATGTCAAAGGACAAAGCAGAAATCCTGCCACTCTCGCCTGTGAGTATAGATGGATAGTTCTGGAAAGGGTAATTCCTTAAGCACGTCCCTGGCCCTTCCATTCCTTGCCCTTCTGCTTGAAGGGCTCACAAAATAATGAGAGTTTCTCTATAAATAAGAAAGGAATGCTGATCAGTCTGCCTGAGTTTTACCTGCTTGTAGTTATCCCCATCTTCTCCCTCTTTTCTCACAATATATATTAAATACTTTCATCCTCCACGGAGGTGATATTTTTTGGTTCTTTTTGCGGGGCAATGAGGGTTAAGTGACTTGCCCAAAGTCACACAGCTAGTAAGTGTCAAGTGTCTGAGTCTGGATTTGAACTTAGGTGCTCCTGAATCCAGGGCCGGTGCTTTATCCACTGCGCCACCTAGCTGCCCGGTGACATTGGTTCTTGAAGAAGCTTGCAGACTTTTCCATTTACTTGCAGAGGGCAAGCAGATGAACAGCTGTTTCCAAAGGGGTAGATTAGAATTTTCTAGATACTGGGCCCAATGATTATGAATGTGTAAAGCACTAGGAATATAAAAATAAAAACATTAGTTAATGGAACAGACTAGGTAAGCCAGACCCAGAAGCAATAGAATATAAGAGTCTAGTGATTGATAATGCCAAGAACACTGACTACTGGGGTAAGGACTATCCGACAAGACATTTTGGGAACACTGGAAAGCACCATGGCAGAAATTAGGCTTAGACCAACAGCTTATGTAATATATCACAATAAGCTCCAAATGGAAACACAACCTAAATATAAAAACTCACATCATTAAGAAGAAAAATGAAAGAAAAATTTAAAAAGGTGTTGCCTTGTGTAACTCTGGCTGGAGAAGAATTATTTTTTTTTTGGTTGGGCAATGAGGGTTAAGTGACTTGCCCAAGGTCACACAGCTAGTAAGTGTCAAGTGTCTAGGGCTAGATTTGAACTCAGGTCCTCCTAACTCAAGGGTTGGTGCTCTATTCACTGCCACCTAGCTGCCCCTGGAGAAGAATTCTTAACCAAATAAGAGATGGAGTTGATTATAAATACAAAATAGACAATTTAATTTAAAAGTTTTTGCATGAACAAAATCAATGAAGCAAGAATAGGATGATAAACTTTTATTTATCACCAGCTGATAAATTGGGGGGAAAAACAAACATTGCAGTAATTATCTCTTTAAAAGGACTGGTATACAAGACAGATACAGAATTGAACAAGAGGCAATACGGTACAGTGAAATTAGTGTGGAATTGGAGTCAGAAAACCTTCATTGAAATCTCAACTCTGCCACTTAGAAACTGTGTACTTTTGGACAAAGTACTTAGCCACCTGGTCTTGGTTTCCTCATGTATAAAATTAGGGGGCTAGACTAGATAACCTCTGAGGAAACTTCTAGCTCAGAATCTATGATACCATGAAATAAATAGGAATAAGAGCCATTCCCCAATAAATAAGTAATCAAAGATATTTATGAAAAGGCAATTTTTAAAAAAAGGAAATATAATCTGTCAATAATCATATGAAAGAATACTCCAAATGACCAATAACAAGAGAATTGAAAAGTAAATTTAGTCTATCATATTGACAAAGATGACAAAAAATAAAAATGCCAAATGCTGGAGGGGTTGTAATAAAATAGGCACAGTTTGTTATTCAGTCATTTTTCAGTCATGTCTGACTCTTCATGACCCTATTTGGGGTTTTCTTGGCAAAGATACTGGAGTAGTTTGTTATTTCCCTTCTCCAAATGAGGAAGCTAAAGCAAACAAGGATAAGTGATTTGCCCAGGGTCACACAGTTAATAAGTGTCTGAGGCTTAATTTGAACTCAGGAAGATGAGTCTTCCTGATTCTAATCCTAGTGCTCTATTCATGGTACCACCTAGCTGAAGTGTTAATGGAGCTATGAATTAGTCCAACCATTCTGGAAAATAATGTGAAATTATATAAAATCACTAAAATTTTGTATATTACCTGACCCAGCAATAGCTCTACTATCCATATACACAAGGGAGTCAAATGTAAGGGAAAGGTGCAATATATAAAATTTTTATAGAAGCATTTTTTGATGTGAGGTGGTACAAAATTGAAAATAAATTGAGTGGTCACCAAGTGAGTGACTGAATAAATTTTTCTTTATGGCTGTAGTAAAATATAATTGTGTAATAAAACAGGGTGACTGAGGAATTCAGAGAAACTTGGGAAGATTTGAATGAATTGATGCGGAGCAAAGTAAGCAGAATGAGAATAATCCCACAATAAAGGAAAACAACAATGAAAAACATCAGAAATTTGACCAATTATAACTTCAGAGGATACATGGCAGAGTATGACTCCCATTTTTGGAAAACTTTAGTTGCAGAATGAGATGTATGTTGTTAGACATAAACAATATATTGCTTTTTTTTTTTGCTTTACTTCTTTGTTACAGTACTTTAGGGGTGAGGGTAGAGAAGCATAATCATAGTGAAGTGACAGTGATACTTTAAAGTAGCATCAATAATTTTATTTTCAAAGAAAGCACATGGGATTTAAAGTTGTATGAGACCTTAGAGATCAACTAATGTAGCTCTCTTATTTTAGAAATAAAGAAATCAAGGCTCAAAAAGGTTACAGGTCTTTTCCAAGGTCATGCAGGTAATAGTAACAAGAGTCTAATTCAGTTCCCTGACCAAATTCTTGCTGCCCAGAAATTTCAGGGTGTTCTCCCATAAAAAATGATTTCTCTAGCACTGATTTCAGTTCTAGGCTAGAGTTCTCCATTTTCTAGGTACAGTGCATCCCCACCTACCCTTGCCCAGGAAATCCCACAATCTCTATTTCTGTTTGCTGTTCTCAGTGTTCCTATCTCAGCACTGGGCTTTGAAATCCAATGAATGAGCACCTTCTCAGAATGCCAGAATAAGGACCCCAGCAGGGAAACTAGACCTCCACACTGATCACCTCCTATAGAATGGAGAGTGAGTGAGTGTGTGTGTGTGTGTGTGTGTGTGTGTGTGTGTGTGTGTGAGACAGAGAGAGAGAGAGAGAGAGACAGAAAGAGACAGAGAGAAAAAGAGAAACAGAGACAGAGAGACAGAAAGAGACAGAAAAAGACAGAGTGTTTTCCTTCTCTTCTACTCCTTTTTTGGAAAGCTCAACTTTCACCATGATGTTGTGGGGTGGGCAACCAATTACTCTTCCATTAGCCAAGGTAGTCCGTTGTGACCCAAGCTTAACATTTGATTTGCCTGCCATTTTGCATATCATTTGCATTCATTTGCATAATGTTAGAATGCTCAGAGATCCCATTAGCTCTACTTCAATCCTTTCTACCTGCCCCATAAAGGAAAACATCTGATTTTTTTTTTCTTTCTGCTTAATACAGAGTTTCCCATAGCCCTTTTAATTTACCTGGATCCACATACCACCAGGCTTAAAAAAGGCTATCGGAAAAACAGTTCATTTTCTTTTTTTCCTATCAAGTCCTTCTAATCCATACCGTGTATTTTCCTAACTCTTTACTCTATACTTTGTTATGTTGTTCTTAGAATCATAATGTTCTAGAATTGGAAGGAGTTTCAAAAGTCATGTTCAACAAGCACTTCAAGTCCCTTAACTATTTCATTGGTGTAAATTGTGTCCCCTTACCAGGACTCTAAGCAATTAGAAGAATAGTTACCATATCCATACTTTTGGATCCTTTCATAACACCTATTATGATGCTGAGTAGATTGTAGCTGACTCCACTGAGAATGATCTCTGTAGTAACTATGGCAGAATATCTCTTGCCTCCCTCACCATTTCTTCCCAAATATCTCCATGACACTCAAAGAAGGAGAGAACTGAGGAATAGCAAGAATCTCAGGGATCATCTAATATAACTCTCTCACCTCATAGAAGAAGGAACTAAAACCCAGGGAACTGAATACTTTCCAGTCAAATAGATAGAAAAGCCAGGGCCAGAATTTGCCCTTCCAATACCAAACCCAGTGCTCTTTCTTCTAATACCACTCCTTTTGCCCTCTGTTATTTTATCTGTTAGCAACAGAGATTTATTGTAAAGTTGACAGCATTTGTTCTTTTGGACAGTGACCCTCAGAATCCTGTCTCAGGTGACTTCACATAATAGCAGAATTCTTAGACAGTAAGGACACCCCTATCCCAAATCCCAGCAGAGGTTCCTTCTGTTCTTCTGCTCCCTATAGCCTCACTAAATACAGATGGATAGTTACTTGTTTTCTTGAGTGATATCAAGGGGAGTTTTCTAAGGTAACAAAACAGGTCCAGGGATGGTTAAAAAGAAGTCCCTCAGGGCGGCTAGGTGGCGCAGTGGATAAAGCACCGGCCCTGGATTCAGGAGTACCTGAGTTCAAATCCGGCCTCAGACACTTGACACTTACTAGCTGTGTGACCCTGGGCAAGTCACTTAACCCCCATTGCCCCGTAAAAAAAAAAAAAATCCCTCCATTCTTTTTGCACTATAGGTCAAGAAGACCTGAGTATAAATACAGCCTCAAATATTTACTAGCTAGGTGATTCTGGGCAAGTCACTTTACCTCTGCCTCAGTTTCCTCATCTGTAAAATGAGAACAATAATATCACCTACCTCCCAGGGTTATTATGAGGATCAAAGGAGATAATAATTGTAAAGCACTTAGCACAGTGCCTGACACATAGTAAGCACTATAGAAATTTTAGCTATCATTATTATTATACAAGACAAGAAGACTATTCAGGTTGCTGTGAGGCAGTAGATCAACCACAGAGTGGGGTTTTATTTGACATTTATGAGCTCTGTAGAGTTCTTTGCATTTTTGTTGTTATGGGTTAATTAAGTCTATGCAATATGAAATGTTTTGTTAACCTGGGTGCTTTCATGAGAAGTAAAAGCCCTTTTCCTTTTATTTTGGCTACTCAATCGTGAGCCAGATTCTGATGTTCTTAGAGGAAATCCTAGGTAAAACACAAAGCAGACTGTGATTTTCCTAGTGAAAATGAAGGGGGGGAGGTGTCATAGAGAATATATGAGAAGCTCCTAAGATGGAACCCAGTCCAAGTAAACCCAGAGCTATTTTTCTGTGATGACAATGGGATAAAAAATGACAGTGATTTATTTTGACATCCCAGAAAGGTTTGGAGATCAGAAATTTTGATTACTATAGGAAGTGATGAAAGCTGCAGTTTAAGCCATTCTTATGCACAATAATAGGTATACATTTTTGTCCAGCTTTGGAGTCTGGGTCTCAGGCTGGAAGAGACACTAATCATATCTACCAGTGCTTAGTCAAACACAGTCAAAAGATATGATTGTTCTGATTCACCGTGGCTTATCTGTTATTGTGTAATAACTCATATTTAGATAGCATTTTCAGGTTTGCAGAGTGGTTTCCTCACAATATCCCTGTGAGGTAGGTAGTGCAAGTATGATTCTCCTAATTAGAATGATGAGTAAACAGTGTCTCAGAAACATGAAATGACTTCCCTAAGGTCACACAGCTAGTAAGTGCCGGGAACAGGATTTGAACTGAGCCCTTCTGACGCCAAGGCCAGCACAGTTGTCCCATTATAATCCAATTAAAATGGCCCTTCAACCAGAGGAATTTGTGAGTGCTTGACTTTTGTGGAATCAGAGAAATGAAGACTTTTGAGTTGTATCTCCATGATGTGGTGGAAATCACCCTGAAAGGGAATCAGGAAACCTGGGTTCTGGTCTTAGTACTGAAATTGTCTTTTCTTTTTTCTTTCCGTATCACTAGAAAAGGCTTTTATTTCACCATAAAAATACAAACTGGAATGAACACAACCTTTTGTAACCCAAAGGTTACAACTACTTTAAAGTATTCCTGAGCTTCATCTTGAGAAGCAAAAGATTATAAAATTTAACAAGTTTGCAGAGTTCTGAAATTTTCTAGTCAGGTGACTTCGAACAAGCCATTTGACCTCTCTGGACCTTAGTTTCTTCATCTGTAAAATGATAGGCTAGATGACCGCTTGGTCTCTTTTGATTCATTTGAGGATTCCATCGTGTGTTCATGGTATTTGGCAAATTGGAAACCTAATATCTGACCACTCACTTAGGAGACACAGAAGAGCATGAAAACAAATGACAAGAACCTGGCATCCTGTTCATTGAGAAAACTTGAATAGGCAGGGGACCGTGCATCAAGGTAGCCTCGAACACTCGCTCTAGAGACCACATCTTTCTGGAGTTCGGACATTATAGCAGAGATACACACATTTAAGATTCTGCACTCAGGATCCTGCAGAGGCTTTCTTGCTCCCCTTCGCTAAAGCTGTACCTGCTTTGCATCCAAAGAGAGGAAAGGTATTTTCCCAGCCTCTGGTTCCCCTGAGGCATGAGTCAGTCGTTCCTCCCTTGATGTTTGAGAGATGCTATATAGGTCATTTGGAGCCTAATCACGCATTCCTCATGGCATGGAGTCATTATGAAATCACCTTAAAGGTGGTGAGACCAATTATGAAAGTTATGCCCTTTTTCTCCTCCTCTCCCTCATTCTTAGGCTTTGATTGGGCAGAACTAGAGATGATTTGGCCCCAAGGATCCTGCCACAGGATAACTGGACAGGCATTGAAGTCGTGGCTCTTTCAAAGTACTGAAATATCTCTATTTGTCAGGTCACACCCTGACAAACTGCAGGCCATTCCCATAAGTCATTTACTCAAGCTTCAGACTCTTATTTCATAACATAAAATATGCCACTCTCTCCCCACCCTCCCCATCCCAAAGTTTGATCTCTGCTGCCTTTTTGGATACTGGCTAAAGACTACTTTGACTTAGACATTCTTTGCCATAGGCCATTAGTACACAGTAAATCATCATTCCTGCATCAGGCTTGTTATTAATGGATAATATCACTCACGAATAGGTTCTCATAGGTGATGCCAGAAGAGTACAAGTTCTGGCAAGCCCCATCATTCTGGAAAGACTTCAAGTACCCGCCTAGTGTCTATTGTTTGAGGACCAGCTTAACTAAGTAGGGGGAGGTTCATCACCAGAAAGCTGGCCCCCAGGGCCTAAATTTTTTTTTAATACAGAGACTCTTTTTTTTTGTTTTGTTTTGTTTTTGTTTTTTTTGTTTTGCAGGGCAATGAGGGTTAAGTGACTTGCCCAGGGTCACACAGCTAGTAAGTGTCAAGTGTCTGAGGCCGGATTTGAACTCAGGTACTCCTGAATCCAGGGCCGGTGCTTTACCACTGCACCATCTAACTGCCCCTACAGAGACTCTTGAAGACCATCTACTACCATTTGAAGAGGTCCTGGTAGTTTTCAGTAGAAGCATCCATGCTGACGAATATGGAAAATATCAAAATATCATGCATCGTACTGGTGATAAATTTGAAATGTTTGTATTTTTTCTTCCAAGAATCACAGATTTTAGAGGTGGTAGGGATCTTAGAGATCACTTTGTCTAATTCTCTCTTTTGTTGTTGTTGTGTCCCACTCTTCCTGAATCCTTTGGGATTTTCTTGGCAAAGATACTGGAGTGGTTTGCCTTTTTCTCCTCCAGACTATTTTACAGAGGTAAACAGAGTTAAGTGACTTGCCCAGGTTCACATAGCTAGTTAAGTGCCTGAGGCAGGATCGGATGAGTCTTCCTGACTCCAGGCCAGACACTCTAACCACTGGGCAGCTAGGTCAGTCTATAATGAGTATAGAACTTACCCGAGATCATATAAATGGAGAAAAATTGCCAGGATTAGATCTCACCTGCATACTTACCCATCCCAACCCCCTCTCTTCTGCCTCCAGAGGCATTGCTCTGGTCCCTACACCATAGCTGCCTCTCTACAATCCAACTGGGAAATGTGGGTTAAGTCCTGATCCTTGCTGAACCTGCTCCATGTGATGTGATGCTGAGGACCACAGAAAGGAAGGTCTGCAGAGGGCGCTCTCCATTTCAGGTATTGCTTTCATCTTGCTTAGGGGAATTCCTGGGGAAGTAACACTATGTCCACCCTCTCAACCTTGTTCTGTTGGCAACTTAGACCAGATTTTGAAATGAAAAACAGGCTTTGGCAGGCATGGTTAAGCTGGATGGCCCAAGATAACATTTTCAGGATTCTTTCTCAATTTTATCTATTTACAAAGCAGATGTTTGGGGAGGCTGACTTTGGGATTATTTCTTGGTTGATGAACCCATGGGAAATGGTTCACATTCTTGGCATACTCAGATAACTGTGAAGCAACATGAATGCCTTGCTTCTCCATGTCCCTCCCTGAGCTAAGAGGAAGATGAGCCAGTTAACTTGGTATTTTCACTCCTTGGACTGTCATGTTTGATATACATTTTAAGCTCTTTCCATTAAGATGATGAGGTGGAAGATTTTTCTGATTGACTATTTGGAATCATAGAAAATAGATTGCACAAGCCTGGGACTAAAATGGGCCTTTGCAAATCATCCCATTTACTCTCTCTGTGTCTGATGATCATCATACAAACTATCTCCAGTGGAGAATCTATGCTGTCTTAAGAGAAAGCTGCATGAGGGGGCGCTAGGTGGCACAGTGGATAGGGCACTGGACTTGGGATCAGAAAAACCAGGAAGACCTGAGTTCAAATCTGGCCTCACTCACTTCGTAGTTAAGTGACCCTGGGCAAGTCACTTAACCCTATTTGCTTCAGTTGCTCATCTCTAAAATGAGTTGGAGAAGGAAATGACAAAGTGCTCCAGGATTTTTACCAAGAAAACCCCAAATGAGGTTACAAAGAGTCAACCATGACTGAATGACTGAGTAAGTCAATATATAGCCCACAGGGACCCTTTTCTAGCTGAGTTTGACACCACTGATCTTGAGCTCTGAAGCAGTTAAGTGAGCTGCCCAGGGTAGCACAGCCAGAATTTGTCAGCAGTGAAATTTGAATTCAAGTCTTCCTGGTTTTGAAACCAACTCCCTAGACACTTTGTAAACCAGGAATGCATAGAATGTTCGAGTTCAAAGGGACCTCACAAAGAGCCTCATCCACCCTCCTCATTTTGCAGATGAGGAAAGTGGGGTACAATATAAAGATGACTGGCTCAGGAATCAGAGGACCTGGGTTCAAATCCCACTTCTGTTACATACCTGTGTGATCTAGGGTGATTCACTTTTTTGTGCCTCAGTTTCCTCAATTGTAAAATGAGAGGGTAGAACTAGGTAGCATGCTTCTAACTTTAAATCCAAGACACTATGAGCTTTTGAAACCAAGGTCCAAGGAGTTAAGTACCTTGCTCAATGTCGTACAGCAAATGGGAGACCCAGGACTCAAGCCAAGGTCTTCTGAGTCCTGAACTCATTGCCTTATTCCATGATCCCTCCATCTAATTCCTGTATGTTATCTAAGAAATCGCTAATATTAAATCATCTCTCTTCTTAATCTGCATATCAGCTAGATTAAGGAGTCTTCACTTCTTCACTCTACCCAGAACACCTGAGAATCCTAAAATATAACAGAATCCTAGAAAGTTAGAGCTGAAAGGGGCTTTAAGGATCACTTAGTCCAATCTCAATTTACAAAAAAGGAAACTGAGGACCTATGAGAGTCACACAGTTACTTAGAGGCAAAAGAGAGGCTAGCAAACTCAGGTCTTCTGACTCCTAGACAATATCAGTTCAACAATTCAATTCAACAATCATTTTATTCATTGAATTTTTGTGTGTGTGTGTGTGGGGGGGGTGAGACAATTGGGGTTAAGTGACTTGCCCAGGGTCACACAGCTAGTAATTGTTAAGTGTCTTAAGCCAGATCTGAACTTAGTTCCTCTTGATTCCAGGGCCAGTGCTCTATCCACTGCGCCACCTAGCTGCCCCCTGATCCAGTGATTTTTACAAGACTCTTTCAGTTACACCATCCTATGCTGGTATAGGCAATTGAAAACTTTGAATTTCAGTGAAAGTAAAAAGTACACTCCATAGAATGATTATGATGTGATTGAAGAAAAGAAAAATTTGAGGGCAGCTAGGTGGTGCAGTGGATAGAGCAGCCTTTTCATGCACTTATGTCTATCTTACTAAGATCTTGAGAAATCTCTGATTAGGGGAGGGGATGGTTTGGGTTTTTTGTTTGTTTATTCTATAAGGAAAAGTGAAAGAAATACTCTTTTAAGTTCTTTCAGCTGGCTTCAAAAATCTATTTCCTTTCCCCTTCTTCTTCACTTTCTCTTTCAATCTGCATCCATGGTCTCCTTATGCAATTCATTACTATAGGTCAACAGACCTCCTACTTTCAGTATTTGTCTTCACCTGTCTCCATTCTGAAACCAAATGGCTTTTGGAAGACAAATGGATTGTGAGCCAAAGAGGCTGGTGAAAGAAGAGAACACAAACAGAGAACTACAGAAATCACATTATTTCAATTCACTAAGATCTTTGTTTTTGCAAATCACGTTGATGATTGTTATCCCCAAGACAAACAATAGCCAAAGGAATGGGAACAAATATATTCTCAGCCTGACCAACAGGATCTCTCTTTACTCACACTACAGCTACATACTAGTAGCACCCACAGTTACATTTTTCAGCTATACAAAGTTGTAGGAAGGGATCATGGGATCATAACTTTGGAGCTAGAAAAAGACCTTAGAAGCTGCTTCATCCAATTTCTCATTTTAAAGATGAAAAAACAAACAATGAAGTGGACTTTTAAAAAATGACATTTTGGCAACATTTCTTGGAGACATGATTTTAACTTCAACTCAACTAAAATATATGCATATGCACGCCTACAGAGTACAAAGTAGAAAACTGAGTCACTACACATTCTGGATGCCATTGACTTTATTCAACTTCCAGTAGCAATGACAATGGAAGGGCTACTGCTCATACACTTGGCTAAGTGAGTAATGTAGGTCCAGGATCTCCCAGCCCCAGGGTCACACAAGGCACTCATAAATTTATCTAAGCATTGTGACATTTGCACAGTGCTATGCTAGGATTGTGTAGGACAGGAGCTTGCAATCTGATGCAACCATTCCCCATCTCCAAATGGACAGCCCTAAGGGTGGCCAGTACAGGAATCAGGGAAAGGGATTGCTAAATAAAAGACAGGTGACAATGATGAATGTGATCAAGCACTTATTAAGCACCTACTCTGTGCAAGGCACAGTTCTGGGCAAAGAGTGAAAAGCATTCTTCTTGTCCTGCCCTTGCCCAGGAGTTTATGGTCTACTGGGGGGCACAGCTCAAAAACAAATGAACAAATTCAAGATAATTTGAGAAGAGAACTAACCAGTAAGAGGATCAGGAAGGGAGCTCACTAGAGCAGGAACTATCCCTCCTCCTCTTTTGTTTTGTATTCCTAGCACTTAGCATTTTTCTGGGCATATAGTAGGTGCTTAATAAATGATAGCTGACTGACATATGAGTTGAGCCTTGAGTGAATCTAAGAGGAGGAAGTAAGACCAAGAAAAAGAAGTGAGATCAAGATCTTCCCTCTCATCTTGTGCAGACACACACACACTCGCCCCCTGTTCAGTACACTGTGTTACTTTATAGTTAGTGGTAGATTTCCAAGGAGATCCCACAGAAGACTGTTTCCTCCTTACAGTCACTGAGATACTAATGTATATTGTCGTTAGATGTTTTGATTCTCATCGTCCTGGGATCCAAATAACATGATGTGTACTTTGCTCAATGTACAGATTTGAATTATGAGCCTTCCAGGCCAAGTATGAGAGAGGCAGCCTGCCAGGGTTCAGGGAGCTGACCTTGGAATTAAGAAGACAGGCATTTATCCCATCTCTTTACCTGACTGTAGGACCTTGGACAAGCCATTTAACCTCTTCATACCTCAGGAAATTCTTAAGACTATAAATGGTTGATAGGCATTGGTAGAAGGAATTTCCTCACTAGGAATTCCTTATATTGATTAAATCTCTCTGTCTTTCTCTCTGTCTCTCTGTCTCTGTCTTTCTTTTCTCTCTCTCTTAGCCTCTATCTCTTTTTTTGTCCCTCTTTCTCTCCCTCCCTCTCTCTTTCTGATTTCTCTCTGTTCCTGATTCTGTCTCTCTTTCTCTCTGTGTCTTTGCCTGTCTGTCTCTGACTGCCTCCCTCTCTCTCTCTCTCTCTCTCTCTCTCTCTCTCTCTCTCTCTCTCTCTCTCTCTCTCTCTCTCTTACTATACCTCTCCTCACCCCACCCCCAGTTTATTTCCACCCACAGAAGCATGGAAACCTAGCAGGTCAGAATTTCACTCAGCATCTCCCAAATTCTTGAGGTCTTGCAGGACTGTAGTATTCTCTGATTCTGCATCGCCTACTTTAAGACACTTCTAATAGAAATAATGTTTAATATCCTTTAAAGCATAATGCAATTGGCTAGAAAGAAAACATAATTGGAGTCATCAATCTGCTAGCTAGCTGTGTGACTTTGGACAAATGACTTAATCTCTCTGGGCCACAGTTTTATCATCTGTAAAATGGGGCCAATAATTTTCACTCCATAAAACACTCAAAAGAAGGTTTAGGGATTGAATGAGGTCATGTATGTGAAAGCGCTTTGTAATGGCAAGGCATTATGTAAAAATAAGCTATTTAGCTGGACATGGTGGCAAACACTTGTAATCCCTACTCCCAGGGATGCTGAGGCTGGTGGTTACTTGTGCTCAGGAGTTCTGAGCTTCAGTGGGTTAGATTGATCCAATTGCACACTTAGTGTAGCACCACTAAGGTATGCCTCAAGATCAGAGGCCACCTAGCTGCCATTATAATGCTGTCTAAGTAAGGGAGGAAGGTTCCAGGTTGGGAATGGAGAAGGTCAAAGTACCCATGATCAGTAGTGGGATCGGACTTGTGACTGGTTGTAACACTTCCAGCTTGAACGAGATAGAGAAGGAACCAGTCTTTCTCTCTCTCTCTCTTTCTATGTATGCATGCATGCATGTAGGTATGTATGTATGTGGGGTGTGTATGTATGTATAAAATATATACATAGATATAAATATATAATTATTAGTATATGAAGTATCTCTCATGGTTTCTTTAAAATGGTGGAATGAGTTCTTTATTTAATAGTTAATATCAACTTCACTTTGAATATTCTTTTTCTTTTACTCAAAGAGACAACTTTTCTAATAAGTGACAGAAGGAAGGAAGGAAGGAAGAAAGAAAGAAAGAAAGGAAGGAAGGAAGGAAGAAAGAAAGAAAGAAAGAAAGAAAGAAAGAAAGAAAGAAAGAAAGGAAGGAAGGAAGGAAGGAAGGAAGGAAGGAAGGAAGGAAGGAAGGAAGGAAGAAAGAAAGGAAGGAAGGAAGGAAGGAAGGAAGGAAGGAAGGAAGGAAGGAAGGAAGGAAGGAAGGAAGGAAGGAAGGAAGGAAGGAAGGAAGGAAGGAAGGAAGGAAGAAAGGAAGGAAGGAAGGAAGGAAGGAAGGAAGGAAGGAAGGAAGGAAGAAAGAAAGAAAGAAAGAAAGAAAGAAAGAAAGAAGCATTTTAGCAAAACTGACCAACTAATACATCTACTACAGTAGACAACATATGCTATCATCCACAGACATTTATTAAGCACCAGGCTAAATATGTTATAAATATTATCTCACAACAGCCTTGGGAGGTAGGTGCTATAATTATCCCCATTTTACACTTAAGGAAACTGAGTCAGACTTGCCCAGAGTCACACAGCTAGCAAGAGTCTGAGGCCTATTGAATTTGGGACTTCCTGACTCCATGTCTAGGGGTCTATCTACTGTACCACATAGCTGCCTGCAGAAGGGAGGGAGGTTCATTGTTTTAACTCTTTACTTGGACCAAGTTTAGTCATTATAATTACATTGTGTTCAATTCCAGAATTATTTCTTTAAATCTGAATCTACTAAGAGAAGTATGCATATTTTCATCAATATATGCAAATAATGGGGTAATGGATAAAAGGGTTCAAGAGTCTTAGACCATGTGGTATGCTTTGTGATGCTTGCAAAGCCTGGATCTCACAAAAAAAAAAAAATGGAGCCTATGGTTAAACGAAAAGTTTACTGAAGTCATTGTCTTCTGATTCCACTTCCCAAATTCCTTCCCCCTGTGCCTCCCAGCTAGAGAGTCTCATCCTTCTACTCCAGCTCTCTTTTACAATTCAACCACATTTGCTTTAGTCTGTCCCTTCCCCATCCTACTTCCTGGTGCTCCTGTCCCCCAGTCTAGGTCTCCACTGGTTCCTCTTATCAAAGCCTTTAGCTCCTTTTCACGGTCATCCATTAGGACTTTTCCTTTATCCCCCCCTATTGTAAGTAATCTCTCCAACCCATCTTGGAATTCCTTTGTATACATTTTTTTAAAAACCTAATTGCCTTTATGTTGTTTCTCTTCACTAGAAGTCAAGTTTCTGGTGGGCACAGGCTATATTGCATTTGTCTTTATGTCTCCAATGCCTGACACATACAAGCACACAGGGGTATGTACCTGGCACATGGAAAGTCAGAGAACGGTATAGTGGCTAGAGTACCAAAATTAGAGTCAGGAAGATGAGAGTTTGGATCCTGCCTTTGAAATTCACAAACTGGTGAATTTCTGAAGTGAAGGTTACTAATGTGACCCTGGGCAAGTTACAAGTCACTCTATGGGCCTCCATTTCCTCTCCTATAAAATGAGGAGGTTGGAGATGATAGTCTCCTAAGGCCCTTCCCATTCTAAGTCTGTGATCTACATGCATCCTAAATGTTTGTTCAATTTAATCTGATGACTCTTAGAGCACGACCCTCCAGATTCCTTTTGACCTGACTCTGTAGATCTAGGAGAAAGGAGCGTGGGCCTGGGAACCAGAAGCCAGGGGGGAAGTATTAATCTGTGCTTCATCACTGACTCACTGGGTGACTTTGGGTACCTCTTCATAGAGGTTTCCTCCCTTAGAAAAATGGAGATAATGAGAGAGTGACTCAGTCGGGTGCTTTCAGATGGACTGATGGAAGAGTGTGAGACATTCAATAGATGCCCCAAACCTATCATTATCTTTTCTCCCAGAGGCAGTTCCCAAGACTGCAGTGAAGTTGCTGGGGAGGGGGAGATAGAGCATTTCTTTCAGGACCCCCAGACTGTCCCTGAAAGCCAGAGATTCAGGCTTGTTATGTTTTTAATCTAGTCATTGTATTCCCCAAAAGAGAAAAAGAGCTATTTGTACAAAAATATTTATAACAGCTTTTTGTGGTGTCTAAGAATTGGACATCAACGGAATGGCCATCAATTGGGGAATGGCTAAACAAGCTGCGGTATATGATGGTGATGGAATATTATTGTGTTATAAGAAATGATATGCAGGATGATTCCAGAAAGGCCTGGAAAGATTTGTATGAACTCATGTATAGTGAAGTGAGCAGAACCAGGTTAACACTGTGCACAGGGACAGCAATATTGTTTGATGAAGAACTGTGAATGACTTAACTATTCTCAACAATACAATGAAATAAAACAATCCCAAAGGACTAGTATGAAACATACTAGCCACCTTCAAAGAAAGAACTGATATTGATGGAACACAAACTGAAGCAAGCTATTTTTCACTCTTTCATTTTTTTCTTTTATTCAAGGTTTCTTATACAAAATGACTAATACAGTAATGTTTTACATAATCGTACATGTATAACCCTTATCTGATTACTTGCTGCCTCAAAGTGGGGGAGGGGAAGGAGGGAAGAAGGAATAAAAATTAAAACTCAAAACTAAAAAGTATTTATTAATTTTGAAAAAATCTAGTCATTGGTAAAAGGGACCATGGACAATGGGCTCAGTGCTTCAAAAGCACAGACCAGACATTTGAGTGCTATTAGATATAACCCTAGATGGGGTGCTTCTGATCACCTTCAGCTGCCCTTATATAATACAGGGTAGTCAGCAGACCTGGGTTCTAATCCTGTCTTTAATGCTCATTACCTTTGTGAATTTGATTTCTCCAGATCTCTGTCTCTTCATCTGTAAAATAAAAGGGTTGAACTAGAGATTCTTTCTAGCTTTAAATCCATGATTCATGACTTGAAAATGGAATTGTTGGGGGCGTCTGGGTAGCACAGTGGATAGAGCATCAGCCCTGGATTCAGGAGGACCTGAGTTCAGGTCTGACCTCAGACACTTGACACTTATTAGCTGTGTGACCCTGGGTAAGTCACCCCCAAAAAGGAGTTATTGGACTAGCTTCTAGGATATATCTGGTTATTACAATAAGAAGATTAACTAGATCCTTCCTGATCTAGAATCAATTAATCAACAATCAGTCAGCAAACATTTATTGAGCACCTATTATGTGTCAGGCACTGTGTTAAGTGCTAGGAATAAAAAAAATAGGCAAAAGACAGTGCCTGCTCTCAAGGTGTTTATAATCTAATGAAAAAGAAGGAAGGAAAGGAGGAGAAAAGGAAGGAAGAAAGAGAAAGAGAGAAAGAAAAAGAAAAAAGAAAAAAGAAAGAAAGAACATTTGCTAAGTGTTTACTATATGTCAAGCCCTGTGTTAAACACCCGGGGTACAAATAGAAAAACTAAGACAAGCCATGCTTTCAGGAAGTACAAATTCTAATTGGGGAAGACAATACAAAAAAGAAAGCTCATCTCCAGGCTGATGGTAAAGTGCAGAGGGTCTTAGGCTGCATCAGTCAGGCTGATGACAATGCCAGTGGCAGAGAATATGTTGTAGTAGAAGGGCAGATGGAAAGGCCTAAAGTACCTCAAGATTCAATGGCAGGATATGACGGTAAATCCTAGTAGTTTTCCACTTCATGGGAAGAAACAGATTTGGCAACTCCCATCTCATCCAAGTGGGCAGTTAGGTGGCACAGTGGGTAGAATGCCAGGCCTGAAATCAGGAAAACTCATCTTCCTGAGTTCAAATCTGGCCTCAGACACTAACTGGTTGTGTGACCCTGAGCAAGTCACTTCACCCTATTTGCCTCAGTTTCCTCATCTGTAAAATGACCCAGAGAAGGAAATGACAAATCACTTCAATACCTTTATCAAGAAAACCCCAAAGGGGGTCATGAAGAATCAGATATGACTGAAACACTTCAATAACAACAACAACAACAACAACAACATCTCATCCAAACAATGTGAGCAGTCAAGCAATCTGGATGGGGTCTGGGTGGCCAAGGGAGGGGGCAAAAGGAAGGCAAAGTGAAAGGGCATCCCTCTTCTATTGGAAGAATTCAAGGAAGGGTTCCTTTTTTGTGGTTTCTTGATGTCTCATTGGGGATAGCCTCTTCAATTCATAAAAGCCTCTAGCCAACTGTTCTTGTTACTTAGGAGGACAAAAGAAAGTAAAAATGGCTTAGGAGAAGAAAGAAAGGAAGGAAGGAAAGATGGAAGGAAGTATACATCTATTAGCACCTACTATATGCAAGGCACTGTGTTAAATGTTTTGTAAACATCTCATTTGCTACTTTGACACTATTGATCACTCTCTCTTTCTTAATACTCTCTTCTCCCTAGAGGTTTTCAAAACACCGGTCTCTCCTGATTCTCCTACCTAATAGACCTCTCTCTCGCAGTCTCTTTTTCTGCATCCCCATGCAGAGCCCCAGTTGAGGGGATACCTATTAACTAAAGAATGGCTAAACAATTGTGGTATATGATCATGACAGAATACTTTTTTTACTATAAGAAATTATAAACAGAAAAATCTGGGAAGACTTATATGAACTGATGCAAAGTGAAGTGAGCAGAACCAGAAGAACATTGTACACAGTAACAGCAATATTGTAATGATGATCAACTGTGAAAGACTTAGCTACTTTGATCAATACAATGATCCAAGACAATTCCCAAGGACCCATGATGAAAAATGCTATTCACCTCCAGACAGAGAACTGATGAACTCTGAGGGCAAATTGAATGTACTTTTTTCATTTAAGCAAAACAACATTGGTAACTTTGGAATAGTTTTGGTGGAATGACAAGATTGGACACTGGAATATAAAAGATTAAGGAGAGAATGAAAGAAGAAGTGGAGGCACTCATGGTAGATGAGTTTCTCAAGTTTAGCAAGGCAGAAGTGATATAGAATGACAGTGAGGATACAAAGATCAAGTGAGGGGGTTTTGAGGATAGGAAAGACATGGACATGTTTGTAGTCAGTAGGAAATTAGCCAATAGACAGGGAAAATTGAAGAAAAATGAGTGGAGATGACAAAGGAGGAAATTTATTAGAAGAGACAGGATAGAATGAGATCACCTATGCAGGCAGACAGGGTTGTCTTGGTGAAGTAGTTCGTTCCTTCATGTGTACAAGGGTGAAGGAGGAGATAGTGGCAGAAGACATATGAGTGATATGAGATGAAGCAGAAGGAAGAGGGAGCTCACAGTGAACGGGCTCAATTTTTTCCATAAATATGAATATTTTTAGCTAATAGGGTAGAAAAAGGAGGCGACATGGGAAGTTTGATGAAGGATGAAAAGGTTGTGGAAAGTGGGATAGTGAGTTGATAAGGGAGGTGTAAAAAAACAGCAATGAGGGCCTAGTTGAAGTCGTATAACATAAAATTGTAGCAGACTCAGTGAGAATGGTTACATGATTTTTCTCCTCTTTCATTCAACCCCAAGTGAGTAGGCTAGTAGATGGTGGGAGTCATCCAAGGCTGAGGCTTGGCATCAGTGAGATGATAAGGGGGCCAGGGACTCAAGAGAAGAGGAAAACATAGAGTTGGACTGGTTCTCCAAGTGGTCAAGATGGAGAAAGAGGAGAGAATGCAGAGGTGGTAGCCTGGAAGAGAACTAAGGGGTTGAGGGATTGGAGGTCATGTTGTAGATGGGGAGAGTAGGGTTAGGTAAGGAAGGCAGAGGGAAAAGTAGAAAGCCAATATATTATAGTTGGATAAGGGGATTTCAGCATTCTTGAACAGGGAAGTAGTACCTTTGTGGGTGATGGCAAGATTAAGGGTGTGGCTAAGGTGGGGTAGAGGACTAGGTCATGGGAACTGAGTAAATTGAGGAACTGAATGGTTAAAGTGTTTGAGAGTCAATATGCGTATTGTAGTCCCCTAGTCTCAGGACAGGAGTTGAGGAGTAGAGAAAAATTGTGATCTGGGTACTAAACTGATTGAGGTGGGGGAATTGGAAAACTTATTCCCCATTAAAAAGTCCAGGAGATTCAGGTGATCCATCTCTACCACCCCGCCAAAACCCTACTAACTACTATCCTCTGAGTCACTCTCCTTCCTTCCTCCATGAAGGGAATGAATGAAGGTGCAGCCGGTGCTGGAAAGGGTTACCAGTGAGGCTGACTCTGATGGAAATAGTTCCATTTAAGGCAGGGGATCAGCAACATATTAGAGTGGCTCTGCCAACTTTTGATTCATCACTCACCAGAAATGTGTAGTAAAGGACAGTATGGCAGTGGTCATCAAGAGGTCAACTCAGAAGACACTTGAGTGTGAGGTGACATTTGGTAGCAAGGGTGGCATTCCTGGTCAAGCTTGAGTCAGGCTAGTCCAGTGATTCAAACTTGGGATTGGAATAAAATAAGGTACTTGTAGACCATGCAATATTTTACAAAAGGAAGGTTACTTAACAATAGTTCAGGAGAACCCCTCAGCCATGGCTCTATGACCCTATGTACCATCAACCCCGATGAGCCCCTGTTCTACTGTATGCTTGTGTATACATACATATATACATACTGAATATGTATGTGTGTATGTATAGGTATATGTGTATGTCTGTATGTATATACACACAGATATACACATACACACAGACATGCACACATGCATATACACAAAGACACACATATACACATATGTATATATACATACATACACAAATGCATACTTATATATGCATATGTATTACGTATATATATGTGTGTGTATCTCTCCCTCCCTCCCTCCCTTTCCCTCCTCCCTCCTTCTCTCTCTCTCTCTCTCTCTCTTTCTGAGTGGCTTCCCAGGGTAAAATTTTGCCTCTCTGTATATAAGATGTTTATGTGTTCTTCTGTTAATGCTAAGAAGGGGATGTGCTGAACAAAGGAGAGGAGCTCCAAGTAGGGCCAGATGGAATGAAGACGTGGGGATGGGAGTAGTGGAGAGTCCCAGTTGGGAAGCACTGAGTGAACTTTCCACTGAAACCATTGGGACAGAGGGAAGTGAAGGGAAATTCAGGATGAGCTAAGAGCTGGAGGGAAGCCGGATGGGGATCTGGAAAAGGGAGGGAATGGGGGAGGTGAGAGGGGACTAAAGCAAACTTCCCTCACTTCACACCTGGCCACATGTTCAACCTCATCTCCTGTCATTCTTTTTGAATCCAAATGATACCAAGTCACACCAAGCCTGGGGTGTGGTGCCAAAAAGGCTGGCCAAGAAGAAATGGCTAGATTTCCCCCCCCCTATACAGATGACAAGCATGCACAAGATAAAACTGACAAGCATTCCCATTTGGCATTTAAAATGCTGCTGCTGCTGCTGCTGCTGCTGCTGCTGCTGCTGCTGCTGCTGCTGCTGCTGCTGCTGCTGCTGCCTACCTCCAGTGAAGCCCCAGCTGCAGCTGGGACCAAAGAAGAATGAACAGCAATCTGGTTTCTTATTATTTTCAGGGAACAGGGCCAGGGGAAGTGGTTTGGAACTTCAACCCCCAAGTGCATCAATCTTTCCACTTC
The DNA here is from genome assembly GCF_019393635.1 of Dromiciops gliroides. NCBI lineage: Eukaryota > Metazoa > Chordata > Mammalia > Microbiotheria > Microbiotheriidae > Dromiciops > Dromiciops gliroides. Next base: position 341,746,699 of record NC_057863.1, on the reverse strand, counting down.
TGTTAAGTTCTTGTCTAAATGAATTGAGCAGAAATTTACTTAAGAACAGAAGAGCATCATCTAAATTCAAAGGCACCATAGTCAATGGCTACACACACACACACACACACACACATTTCTAAATGATTGATTAACAAACATTTATTGTGCCATACACTTTTCCAGGAACTAGAGGGGATACTACTACTATTACTACCACTACTACTACTGCTGCTGCTGCTGCTGCTGCTGCTGCTGCTGCTGCTGCTGCTGCTGCTGCTGCTGCTGCTGCTGCTGCTGCTGCTGCTGCTACTGCTCTACCACCACCACCACTGCTACTACTACTACTACTCTACTACCAACAATAATAATAAAAATAAGACTAATATTAGCTAGCTTTTATATAACTCTTTACATCTATTATCTTATTTGATACAACAACCCTGGGAAGTAGGTGCTATTACTATCCCCCATTGTATAGATGCATTTGATTCCCCCCCTCCCCCAAGGAACATTCATTCTAATTGGAGAGACAAAAGTTAGATGCATAAAAAAATCTCAGTAACTCCTATTTTATTGTGCTTTCATAAGGTTTGCAAAACACTTTCTATACAACAACCCTAGAATGCTGGTGGTGCAAATGTCATCTTAATTTTGCAGGTGAGGAAACTGAGATGAAAAGGCATGCCTATGGTTTCACAGCTAGTATATGAGAAAGAATATGAATATAGCTTTCCTTAGGATGCTAAGTTCAGTGTTCTTTCTACTATGCCATCCTGGGCAAGTCACTTAACCCCCATTTCCTGCAAAAAAAAAAAAAAAGAATTCTTTCTTCAACTCTATATCCCAGACAAACATATCTATTCGGTCTTTCAAAATTCTGCACCGCTCACATTTTTGTACCATTAGTTACGGATGGAAAGAGAGCAGAAGCTGGATGGAATGAGCAAATATAACCTGTTCTCCCTGTAAAGTTAATATAATATAGTGGCTTAGTCTCACAATTCCCCAGAAGACAAGTGAAATGTGGTTGTAGTCTTCCTTTAGCCTTAGGGATCTTGAATTTGTTGAAGCTTCAGAGGATGTCAGAACAAGTACCTTTGATGGGAATTCAGAGTAAGAAACACCTTTATATTGTGGACACAAAATGAAGGGCAATGATATGGCATTTCATCTACCATAGGGGGAGAGATGGACCAGTATTTGATTCTGAGCAATTATCAACCAATATTGTCAGAAAGTTCTTCCCAGTCTAACTTACATCCCTTGTGATATGATGGATATGTACAGATGTGGCTGCCTGCCTTGGCTGACACTACCTGAGAAGCTTGGGATTCCTTCTTGTAGATGTTTGATAAAGATTTAGTGAATTGAATTAAATAGGTTCTGATTTAGTAGATACAGACCTCCTTTAATCTCCCATATCTTCTTCCCAATTTCACCATACTCTTAGATCATTTATCTTGGAAACAATAGCCAGGAGGAGTAATGAGGCAAAGATTACACCTAAGTAGAAAATAACAGATGAACTAGATACAAAGTTGAGCTTTATATATATTAAGAGAGCTCCTGTTTACAGGTGTCTTCGATTTGATATTTCTGTGTAGTCGTTTGAGTTTAACCAGTTCTCAAACCCTTGTCTCCCCATGAAAAGCACATACCTAAAAAGTCTCTTTCTAATTTCACCTTTCTTCTAATCTCAGTCTAAGATGAGCTTTCCTTGAATTGCCTCAATCACCCAATATTCATTAGTTCATTCATTCAGAAAACTTTCAGACATTTCATTTGGTCCTTCATTTCTTATTCCTAAATAAGGCTGAACTAGACCCCTGGCCTGATATTCTAATTCTCCAAGTCAAAAGTTTTACCTGATTCTTCACTTCTTAGAACACTTTCCCAATAAAGTCATTTTTTTTTTACTACCTGTTCTCTATTTCCCACCTAGGTTTCTGTGTCCCTTTGATCTCTTTGTAAGTTAGAAGCTGGTCCTCCTCTTTGAGGCCTTCCTGTGATCCATCACTAAGGCATTTAACATAGATACACCAAAAAGACAACATCCTGTCCACACCAAAGGAATGGTTATGTAGCAGCATTAGACCCACCCTAGATGGATATGGAGTTGTTGTGAAAAAAAGCCCTAGGTAAATATGATTTATTGATGTTATTCTAAAGGAATGGCCAATCACTCTCCTTACAGACATTAAGATTCTTTATGCCATCTCTCTGCTTCCCTTTTCCAAATAAAATGCCCCAAGTGCCTGTGCTCCTCACTCAGCATTCCTGGTTTCCAAAAATCCTCATCTCCATTTTCATTGCTCTTTCTTAGTCCCTCTAATTTGGAACATGTGTATTCTGGTTAACACATATGTCTCAAGCCAAGAGCAAACTCATTTCCTTGGTGTTAGAGAAGGACTGATGGCCAGAAATAACTTGACATCCTATAACCACATGATTCTTCAAAAGATGAAGGGGCCCAAAGTTCGGTCCCATCTTTAATTATTCTTTTTGTTGTTGTTGTTGTTGTTTTTGGGGGGGGGTTGGGTTTTTTTGTGGGGCAATGGGGGTTAAGTGACTTGCCCAGCGTCGCACAGCTAATAAGTGTCAAGTGTCTGAGGCTGGATTTGAACTCAGGTACTCCTGAATTCAGGGCCAGTGCTTTATCCACTGTGCCACATAGCTGCAACACCCCCCCCCCCCCGGTCTTTAATTATTCTTGAAAAAACTAAGGCATGGACAACTGTGGTTATCACCAAGCAAGACAATCAGAGAAATCTGTGATCAGTTTCTTGTTCTGAACCAGATTCCAGACAAAGTAAGGGGTCATAGATATCATTGATATCATAGAATCATTGATTTAGATGATAGGAACCTTAGACATCATCTGGTTTAACCTCCCCATTTTAGAAATAAGAAATTATGGCCTACAGAAGAAAAGAAAAAAGCATTTGCTAAGCCTTTACTTGTTAAGCATTTACATTGCCAGACACTGTGCTGAGCACTTTATATGTATTATTTCATTTGATCCTCAAACAACCCCTGGTAAGTAAGTGCCGTTATTATCTCTATTTTACAGTTGAGGAAACTGAGGCAAGCAAAGCTTACATGACTTTGCCCAGGGTCACACAGCTAGTGAGTCCAGATTTAAACTCGGGTCTGCCTGACTCCAGACCCTCAATTCTCTATCCACTGAACTACCTAGCTGCTTCACAGAGGTAAGTATTAAGTTGCAAAACCACAATTTGAACCTGTATTTTCTGACTAAATTCAATGCTCTTTCCACTGACCCTCACTGTCCAGAAGCAAAAAGATCTGCTACTTTCTCATATACCTTCACTCTACGGTATGGGATGAGTTGTTTGAGACCATTCATGGCTGCTGAGGTTGCTGGCACAAAGGGTTGATTTCCTTAGCTGAGACAAGTACCACTGCAAGCTTCTAGGAGACTCAGCCTTAAAGAGTTCCTTATGATTCATGCCACCCTAGAGGGTGTGTCTGCTAAAGGGGGAAAAAATAACTCTGTGAATGCTTTCTAATCAAGACTCAACACTCACATACTCAGTATTTAAGGGCAGTTCCAGTTTTGTTTAGCTAAGGGGGAAAAAGGGATCTGCTTGGGAAGATCAGGCCAGAAGCTTCTTTAAAATTTTCATTGACTGTCTTGTTTATACCTAAAAGCAGTTTCAAGGAAGAAGTGGGTTTGGAGAGGGGTGAGGTATAATAATAACCAATCATAATAAAGGACCGTGACAATATCATATAAGTTTTTCTTGGTGGAAATTTTGTAAATACACCGGATGATCAGGTTTTGGAATCAGACCCTAAATTCTGAGCCTGTAATAGATGGGTGAGAGGGAAATTCATTAAGACCAATGAAGGAAGCATTTGTCACTCAGCTGAAGCACTCTCATTTGGCTGGTGGTGACTGTGCTTGGCCACCTCTATGTGCCTTTAAATGGCATCTGCTACTTTTTAGAGAATGGGAGGAAGATTGTGATAGTTGAAGGATGGACACAAAGGGGCTCTAGGAGGACTGATCTTCATTTTGGGATTTAAGGAATGGTCCAGGGGTCTCCTCACTGCCCTGAAACAGATAGAAACTCTACTGGCTATGCATCCCTGGAAATTCCTCAGTGACCAGTGGGCACCTCACCTAACAGAACGTTGGAGATGGATCAAGCCTGCAGGGAAGAGGTTCCCATAGAAAACCACTGTGTTCTGCTACACTGTGATTACAACTGATTAAACATGTCTGAGGATTTTAGATGATAAAAAATTTAATGGATTGCCATTTTGTAGTAAAGGAAAAAAAACCCAACAAAACAGAAAGGAGAAATGAGTCAAACCTGACTTTTAGACCCAACACTAAAAGGAACTGACTCTGTGACCTTGGACAAATCATTTCCACTGTGTGGGTCTCAGTTAGGGGGTTAGACTGGATGGTCTTTAAGGTCTCAGACACTCATGAGTAGGAGGTAGCAGAAAGAACAGTGATCTGAACTCAGAGAATCTGGATTCAAATCCCACCTTTGATACTACTTTGGTACCCCTGATAAAGTTGTTTCACTTCTCTGGGCTTCATTTTCCTTACCTCTAAAATGATGGGGTTGGACTAGTTGACCTCTGAGGTCCCTTCTAGCTTCAGATCATAGATTCAGAGTTGGAAGTAACTTTAGAGGCTTTCTTAATCTCAGATCCTAGGATTCTAATCCATTCTACATAGACTGGCATCCTCTGGATTGAATTTTTTTGGGGGGAAGGGTCCTAGTTTGACCATGAGCCATTCATCCAGAAACCATGGAAAGAGCAGGCTGCCTTGGCTCTGACATGGTGTGAGAATGTAGGAGGGGCCAGTTATAAAACATACTGGCCCCATAAAAAGGAAAGATGGTGGGGGGGAAGTTCCCTCCCAAATGAAGTGAGAGATGGGTGGATGTCAGCTGGAAGATTGGTAGAGGCTGTGTGGGAAGTGGAAAGCATGACAAAACATGAAAATGATACAACATTCTCATTAACAGCCTGGACATATGAGATGGGCAGGGCTTTCCAGCCAAAGCAACACGGAGCAACGTGGAGCAACGTGGAACTGTTCTTTCGAGGCCTGTGATACAGATTGCTATTCCATCTACTGAGGCACCATCTACACTGCCCAAGTTTGTCACATACATATCCAGGATGGCTTTGGTGATATAGCCCCAGCTTTCCTCTTCTCTTCACTGGGAGGTCTCTTTTCTCCCATGCGGACATGAATAGCAACTAGGTCAGTACATAGCTTTGGCAGTGGGACATTCAGTAGACCCACGAGGTCACCTTATCCAGTCTCACATAACTCACACACTTAGCAAGAGGAGCTCAATCAGGAACTAGATGGTATTCTCCAAGAGGTCTGGCAGTTCCTCCTACAGCAGTACTGGCTGCACCAGAACACTTGGCATGCCTTAATGCCCTACCTAAAGTTTGGAGATCCATCTCCATAGCAACAGTAATAGTTTGTTTTTCCAGTCCTCCCAAAAATGTAGAATTTTTAAAAATTATAATAAAACCAGAAACCAAGAGGAAATTCTAAGAAAATGAAATAAGCCAGAAAAACAGAGGTGGGTGTTTCTTTTCCATCCCTTATACCTTGGTCCCCTTTTTGCCTCCCTCCCTGAGAAATACAGCAAGAGAGAAGATCCAGATGAGGATGCTCACAAGGATCCCAAAGCTAAAGTGAACTCATCTCTCTGTGTTTGTTATGGAACAATCCACAACGATGCATATTCCAAGGCTATTTCCCCTCCTTGCTCAAGAATTTAAATTGAAGTGAGTTCCTGTCAGAAGGACCCTTGCCAAGAATTTGTGGACATGACCATTCCTGTTCTACGATCCCAGGGACACTTTCATACCCATCTGATTTGCAACAAGAGTATTTAAATCTCCTCTACAGGAGCTCTCTTGTTTATAAACATGACTTCTTGCAAAATGCTTCAACCCTTTCCTTCCAAAAGTGTAACTCAAAGCCTCTATTTTCAGATATAATCTGTTCAATAGTATGTCATGAGCTGAAACATCTAACTTTTTTATCTGTGATTTTTATCATTGTGGGGCATTCCTGGAGTGAAAATTCTGGGGTATAGTAGAATGAGTACTGTCTCTTGGATCAGAGGAGTGGGGTTCAAGGCTTGGCTCTGCTATTTACTATTCATATGACTTTGGCCAATTCATTTAATCTAGGGGCTCTTAAGTTGGGGTCCACAGACCCCTTAGTCAGTCAATTTATTTTTTAAAAGTATTTTGATAATTGCATTTCAATATAATCATTTTCCTCTGTAATTACACACACACATACACACACACACACACACACACACACACACACACACAGAGGTTAAGGACTCCTGACTTAACTTTGCTGGGTCTCATTTTCCTCATCCATAAAATGTAGAGGTCAAACTAGATGATTAAAGGACCATAGGCTAAAGTCCCTTTCTTCACTAAACGGATGAGCCTAAGAACCCTCTACCAAGGCAGATATTCATCTGTTGGTAACTTGTCACGGTGAGCTGTCCAGGACATGGAGAGGCTCAGTGACTTAGCCACACATCTAGAACATATCTCAGGTCACACAAGTAATATGCATCCAAGCCTTGAACCCAGGTTTCCTGAATCCAAGGCTGTCTTTTTTTTTTAAACCATTCTTTAAAACAAAACAAAACAGAACAAAAACTACATTTAGCTCACAAATCTCCACCACATGTGGAGAGACGTAGGGGTCCTGGCTCTTGTTGCTCAGCTAAGTTTCAGGAAGGGTTTTATTCACCCATGGCAAGTGGGTCCGAATTCCCTCGTGATCCCCTGGAGTCACTACACCCAAAATAAGTTGGTTACTGTACTAGCAAGTGGGCAAAATAACCTTTCTTCAACTTAGAAGCAGTAATGACCAGCTGTGGTCTGCCTACATGTATGTAATATGAAGACAACACCACCTACCCAGCTTGCTGGGATGTGCTAAGGCTCAGGAATATAGAGCGTTTTACCCTCCTCTCTAGAAGAAAGAGCAGAGCCTGATAAATGATAGGTTTTGGAGTTGGAAGGGACCGGAGAGATCTAGCCCAGCCCTCTTATTTTAAAAATGAGGAAATAGAAGTTAAGTAAACAGAAGAGACTGGCTGATATGCCCACTGGTAATAAATGGCAGGGGCCACATTAGAACTCCAGTGCCTGGCTCCAAAGCCAGGACTTTTTTTTTTTTTCAGGGCAATAAGGGTCAAGTGACTTGCCCAGGGTCACACAACTAGTAAGTTTCAAGTGTCTGAGGCCAGATTTGAACTCAGGTCCTCCTGAATCCAGGGCTGGTGCTCTATCCACTGCGCCACCTAGCTGCCTCCTTGAAAGCCAGCACTCTCCCTGCTGCTCCACAGCATCATTCACATGCTTGCTATACAGGATGGAGTGTTGTACTCAAAGTCAGCAAGACCTGAATTTAAATCCTGCCTTAGATACCTACTAGTCATATGACTCTGAGCAAACCAATTTACTTCTCTGGGTCTCAGTTTCCTCATCTGTAAAAATGAGGGAGTTAGATTCAATTGCTCTTCTAGCCTCAAATTTATAATCCTTTTATACATTTTTTATTCAGTCATTTCAGTCACGTTGGACTCTTGGTGACCCCATTTGGGGTTTTCTTGACAAAGGTACTGGAGTGGTTTGCCATGTCCTTCTCCAGCTCATTTTACAGATGAGGAAACTGAGGCAAACAGGGGGAAGTGACTTGCCCAGAGTCACCCAGCTAGAAAGCATCTATCTAAGGCCAGATTTGAACCCAGGAAGATGAGTCTTTGGGACTTCAGGCCCTGCATACTCTATACTATGCCACCTAGCTGTCCCCCTCTTTATACTAAGGTGGAGGTATTATTCTTGGCAACATGAGCTGAAGAAAGATTTGTGGGGGTCCTTTTAGAGTCTTTTAGAATAGTAGAACCTCTATTTAGAATGTCTGGTGCCTGAAATTTGTGACATCTCCAGAGGTATGTTGGAGAAAGTTTACCAGCTCTTGAGAATCTGATGTTAAATTATCAGTGTGAGCCTTAACACCTTGGAAATCAGCAAACACTGAGTGTCATGAGAACATTTTTACAGAGATTTGGTTGTTAAATATTTACCATAATACCCCTTTTAATCTCCCACTGGATCCAGGTTCAGGTATTTTAATTTTTTTTTTTTTTGCAGGGCAACGAGGGCTAAGTGACTTGCCCAGGGTCCCACAGCTAGCAAGTGTCAAGTGTCGGAGGCCATACTTAAACTCAGGTCCTCCTGAATCCAGGGCTGGTGCTCTACCCACTCCACCACCCCAGGTATTTTAAACTAATCAATAGAGGCATTTGGTCCAACAGAAAGAGCCCTGGACCAGAGGTTCTGGATTCAAATCTCACTTCTGATGTTTACTTCTTGTGTGACCTGTTTCTTCATCTTTAAAATGAAGAGATCAGATTAAATGGTTTCTAGGGTCCCTTCCAGTTTTAGGCCAACATTCCTATGATCCACTATACAATATACATACTCAGCACCCACTATCCCCTGTGCTAGACACTGGGTGAAAGATACACGATGGTATGAGATGTGGTTTTTTAAGCGCTTAGACTCTAGCTAGGGAGTCAAGATATACAAACAGGAAAGGCCAATAAGGGCTTACGGCCAGTAACAAGGCCTGGGGACCAAGGGAGACAGGGGTTCCATCAGGAGATTAGTATGTGGATGAATTTTGATGCTGTGATTGGGAATAAGCAAGGATGTACCAAGAAGCAAGGATGCATACAGCCTGACAGACCAAAACAGCCAGGAAGAAAGGATAAATTGTCAAGAGAGGCATGGAAGAGAAGAAGAAGAATGGAGGTCCAGAAAGTGTGTGTGGGGGGGGCGCATATTTGCCAATTTGCATGAGATGAGGTGAAATCTCAGAGCTGTTTATACTTTCTCTTCCTATTTGTGATTTGGCACATATTTTCAAGAGGGCTTTTATAATGTTCCAACCTTTGGAAAATGAATGTTTCTATCTTTTGACCATTTTATGCCCTGGTGACCTTTGAGAGAGCAGTTTGAGAGCAGAGGTAGGGGCACCAGACTGATTCCAGAGGGTTAAAGGTTGCAATGAAGTAATGGTAGCAGGTGTGAGCCTATGAATCACTCAAGTTTATCAAAGAAAGGAGAGGGAGAAATGGGGAGGGGAGGAGGGAAAAGAACAGGGTCAAGGGAAGGTATTTTTCCAAGATATGGGCAACCTTCAGTCCCTTGGTTACTTTGTTTACTTTCTTCCCAGTATTCTTATCCCTCTTGGATCTTGAGCTGATACAAGGCATTTGGGAACTCAGCCCAACCAGTTGTTTTCCCAGGTTGAGCCAATCCCAGAAAACACAGGCAGGCCTAGCTAGACCTGATAGGTCCAGGGAGTCATGAATAGATAGATTTGTGTACCTTGAGACATTAAATGAACACCATGTACAAGACAGAAAAGGCAATGATATGAAAGTGAAAATATTTTAATCAAGAGCTTATATACACTCAATAATAAGGTGGCAACCCTGACCTCTGGCCCTTCCCACAGCAGATCCCCTATGACAAATGGGTTACCTTTTTCATGTTGTTATGACTTCAGTAAATTTCAGAAAACTCTCTGTACTCACCTGGAATTTAAAAAACCTAATGAGAATATTAAGTAGCTGAGAATACTACAAGTCCTGTAGGGCTCTGAAGGCCCTAGCCCACCTGATCTGTATTGAATGAATTATTTCTCATTAGCAGGAACAGCTTTCTGCTGGCCTAAGATCTCTGTTCATCCCACACAGGCTCACAGTTAAGCTATTCTCTGCTCCAAGTAGCTAACTCAGAGACCGCTGAGCTGTGCAGCTGGTCTTATGGAAAACATGTTAAAGTCACAAATCTCACTGTTATGTTTGGGTCAACACTGATTTCCTGGAACTTAAGTTAAGAAAAACCCTCTTTACCTGCCAAACCCCCAACCCCTCCAAAAAAACAAAACAAACAAAACAAAACAAAACAAAAAACCTTGGTTAAATCTACTACCAAGGTATGAACCATCTAGGTGAGGACATTTCTTTCAAAGTACCAACAGCTTAAGAACTGGATAAAAATAGATGCCCATTGATTGAGGAATGGTTAAACAGATTGTGGTACATGAATGTAATAGAATACTACTGGCCTAAAAGAAATGACAGCTGAAAAATTCAGAGAAGCATGAAAAGGACTAAATGAACTGATGAAGAATGCAGTAAGAAGAAGAGAAATAATATGCATGATTACTGCAATAATGAGAATTGAAAGGCAATTTAAAAAAAAAAGAAGTTGAGAAATGTCTAATAAATGGCCAAACTTAGCCTGAAGGAACTGAGAAAATGTACTCACTTTGCTGGCAATGTTTGGGGACTGTGGATGTGGAATATTGTACAAAATATCAGATCCAGATGTTGTGTTAATTTATTTTATGGAGTTACATTTTTCTTTTTTAATTATTGTTACAAGGGAGGACTTTTTAGGTAGGAGAGGGGGAGGAATATATTTTGATAGGAAGGTAACATGATAATAGAAGATATCACTTTTTAAAATGTCTGCAAATTTTATAAATAAATAAATACAGTAATAGAGACAGCTAGGTGGCACAGTAGATGGATTCCTGGACTTGAAGTCAAGAAGACCTGCATCCAAATCTAGTCTCAGACACTTGCTTGTTGTGTGAGCAAGTCAATTAACCTCTCTGTCTGCCTCAGTTTCCATATCTATAAAATGGGAACAATAATAGCATGTACCTTTCAGGGTTGTTGTGAGGATCAAATGATATATACACACACACACACACACACACACACACACACACACACACACATATTGTTTAGCATAGTACCTGGCACATAGTAGATATTTAATAAATACTTTTTTGATTTTTTTTTACTAAAAAAATTAATTCCCAGCCCCTGATAATCAACATTATTCAGCTGAAATTTGCTTAACTTGATTCAATCCAATCTGACAAACATGTATTAAGTGCTTACTATAGGTAGTGTAGTAGATAGACCACTGGGCTTGGAACCAGGAAGACTCATTTTCTCGAGTTCAAATCTGTCCCCAGACACTTACTAACTCTGTGACCCTGGGTGAGTCACTTAATCCTGTTTGCCTCAGTTTAATCATCTGTAAAATGAGCTAGAAAAGGAAATGGCAAATAATTCCAGTATCTTTGCCAAGAAAAGCCCAAATGGGGTCACAAAGAATCAAACACAACTGAAACAACTGAACAACAACAAATATATAAAATACTGGGATAGGATACAAAGAAAAAAGTGAAAAACACCCCCTCCTCTCAAGGAGTTTACATTCTACCCCAAGCTGGAGAGCATTACAGAAGAGCTACCGGGGACAGCTAGGTGGAGCAGTGGTTAAAGCGCCGGCCCTGGATTCAGGAGGACCTGAGTTCAAATCCGACCTCAGACACTTAACACTTACTAGCTGTGTGACCCTGGGCAAGTCACTTAACCCATATTGCCTCACTAAAAAAAAAAAAAAAGAAGAGCTACCACCCTCCAAACATTTTATCAGCTACTTTCCATTCTCTTCAATGTCCCAGTGATGACACACCCAAAGGTCAGCAATATGTGATAGATAACCTAAAGAAAAAGGAAAGAATGCTTATCAGCGGGAATGTCTACAGACTAAATTTTGCTTCTCATTCTTGCCTGCAGGCTGATTTTGCTCCTGTTATTTCCTGTAACCTTGTGTTCATCTCTACAGCTTGACTAAAAAACTAAGTGGAGGTCTAAGGAACCTTATAACTGGTTCTACTCTGAATCTAAGAAAGAACTCATCACCAACTGTGGTTCCTTATCACAATCCTAGTCTAAATTCTCATCCCTATTCCCCCAAGAAATTGCAATAGTTTTCCAATTCATCTCCTTGCTTCCAGTCTCTCCCTCTTCCAATCCATCCTACAAACCCTGCTAGGTCATTTATTTCAATACTTCCAAAGCCCCATAAATTCATCATAGGATAAATATTCCCTCCATGAACCCATATCATACCCTTTCTCCACCTTAGGAGTCAGTCTTCATGTGCATTTATTAGAGGATAGTGGACCTTCTGTGATAAGATAACACTCAAAGCTGGTCCAAAGACACTTACTCTTTCACCAACAGTAGATTCAAAGCCTTGGAAGCCCAGTAAGGCTTACCAAAATTTGAATTCCATTGGCATAGCCTTTGAGATCCCAGGCAGCATTCAAGTAGGACTTTTGTCATTTCAGATTCATTTTTCTAAAAACAATCAATCAAGAGTAATTAACTGCCTACAAGAATTAACCAGACTTTCTTGATCAGAACTAATTAATTAGAATTAATCAGAACTTTCTATGTGCTAAGGACTGTGCTATAAACCACCTTGGTCAAAACCCTTCCATGGCTCTCCATTTTCTACAGGTTGCTTTAAAGTTCAGACTCTAGTCAATTTTTTTTTTGTGGGGCAATGGGGGTTAAGTGACTTGCCTAGGGTCACACAACTAGTAAGTGTCAAGTGTCTGAGGCCAGATCTAGTCAAATTTTAAAGCCCTCAACAAGTGGATCCTGTCCAATTTTGTTGTTGTTCAGTCATTTCAGTTGTGTCTGATTCTTTATGAGCCCATCTGGAGTTTTCTTGGCAAAGCTACTGCAGTGGTTTGATATTTCCTTCTCCAGCTCATTTTACAGATGAGGAAACAGAGGCCAACAGGGTTAAGTGACTTGCCCAGGATCACACAGCTAGTAAGTATCTGAGGTGGAATTTAAACTCAGGTCTTTTTAACTCCAGGCCTGGTGGTCTATCTACTGTGCCACCTATCTGCCACCTACCCTATTTACCTAACTATCTATTTACCCTATTTATCTTCCATTACTTCCCAATACCAGCCCATGACTCCTCACTGTCCTCCAAACATTCCAATTAATTCTTCAACAAATTCAGCAAACATTTATTAGGCACCTACTGGGTAAAGAACACCACACTTTGTGCTATGGAAGAGTCAACATTTAGACAAAACTTGATCTGTTGTCTTATGGAGCTCACAGTTTAGAATAGAATGTAATGTCCAAATAGCAATCAAACAAAATGATGGGTAAGTAAGAGAGGTGCAAAGTATTTCTGAAGGAGGAAAGATCACTAGTGATTGGGACAATCAAGGAAGGCTTCCTGGAGGTGGCACTTGATTTAAGGGATGGGCAGGGAGTCAACATGAAGTAAGGAAAAGGAGGATGTAGGGCCTACCTGGCAGGGGGAACAGCATCAAGAAAGGCAAAGACGTGGGAAACTATAGAGTATATATGGAGGGCACGGGGAGTGAATCCAGTTTGACTCTTCTAGGGGAACAGTAGGAGATAGGGCTAGAAAGAGAGGGTGGTACTGGATTATAGAGGGCTTTCAATACCAGGTTAAGGAATTTGAACATTATTTAGGTAATAAAGAGCAAGACAAAGATTTAGAGCAGAATAGTATGATAAGATCTATGACATTCTTGACCCTAATCCTTTGTTCATGCTATTTCCTTGATCTGAAATGCCTTTCTTGCTCCCCTCTATCTCTCCAAATAGTGCCTCTCTTTTAAGGCTGGACTCAAATCAGGCCTCACCTATGACACCTTCTTTAACTACTCCAGGTAACAAAGATTTCCAGCTTCATTGAATCTAATTATTTAAATATTTCTTAAGTACCTACTATGTGCAAAGCATTTGGCATAATGGATAGAAAACTGCACTTGGAGTCAGGGATCTTGGGTTTGAATCCTGCCTTAGATGATCACCATCTGTATGACCCTGGGCAAGTCATTTACTTCTCAGCTTTAGATTTCTTATCTGTAAATTGGAAATAATAAAAGTGCCTACCTGACAGGATTGTTGGGAGATAAAATGAGAAAATGCATGTAAACAATGTTGTAGATCTTTAAATGCTATGTAAACAAAAGTTATCATTATTATTACCCTTTGGCTGCTTAATCATGGACTGCTTTAAATTATTACTTAATCATGCCCTATGAGTATATTTGTCTCTATGCTTCTAGAGTATTTGAGATGTGTTATATATTCCTTATTCTGTATCATTCTTTCCCAAACAGTACTCTGCATATGATAGGCACTTAAATGCTTGAGGAAAATATGATGGGAGGGAGATAGAATGAGAGGGAGAGAGAGATTTATGTGACTGGATCTACTCTTACCACTTCTCCCTGTTGCCACCCATGGATGCAAGGTTTTGTCGATAAAGCTGCTGGAAAATGAAACAGTTGTATGAAAGCAAAAGAAGAGCAGACAATGAACACAAAATTTTGAACTTAGCAACCTATGCAGGGTGTCCCAAAAGTCTTAGTGCAGTTTCATTCCAGCTTGAAAGACTTTTTTTTTGAAGACTTTTTGGGATGCCCTGTATATGTTTCCAATGGAATGGCTATCAAAAGGAATTCCTACATCATTCATGTCATAGAGTGCCGACCCCTTTCCTATGGAGATGTTGTTGTTTGTGTTTCATTCTCAAAGAGGACTGTGACAACTGAAGGTGATCTCATGACTTGCAGTGAATTGAATTTAAGTGAGGGAGGGCTGTGCAAGGTCACCAATCTCACTCTCTCCTCCAGCACCATCTGGATCCAGTGGCAAAATGTATATCAAGAGGACTGGAGATGTCCCTGGATGTTTAAGGCAATTGGGGTTAAGTGACTTGCTTAGGGTCACACAGCTAGTAAGTGTCTAAGGTGAGATTTGAACTGAGGTCCTTCTAACTTCAAGGCCAGTGCTCTATCCACCTTACCACCTAGCTGCCCCTATATGGAGATAACCAGCTCTAAATTCTTGCTAGCTCAGGTTGTCTCTGGCAACTCTAGAGACAAGACCTTAATATGTTTTTGTGATGATCTGTGGCCAGCCCTACGTATAGTGTGTGCAACCCAGAGAATTGAAAGTATAGCATAGTATAGTAGAAAGAGTACTGGGTTTGAAGTCAGAAGACTGGAGTATGAATCCTGACTCTGACACATATTACCTCTCTGACCTTGGGCAATTATTTCTTCCTGTCTGAGTCAACTGCATTTGGTGACAATGGCCACCCATGGGCTAAGGAAAAATAAAGAATGCCCTTTCACATTGTAATGCTTCTAAAATGTTTGTAGAGTTGTCCATTTGTTGGTCAGATCCAAGAGGTAATTTTCCAGAATGTGACTCTCTTGTTGCTAGCCATAAGAGTGATTTCTTTTCTTGGTATAATACAAAGACTAAAAATGCTGCCTTAAGTTTGTATTTATTGCCCACTCATTTTTCCATTGAATTCTATTCTGCCACATACACTTAAACTAAATAGGACCAAAGAGATCAAAGCATGGACCCATAATACAATCCCAAATATTTACCAACAAGTGATGGGTTCCCTTATTACTGAATTATGAGCCCAAATGACCTAAAGAATCAGGAGGGATGTAACATTTGTATCATTGAGAGCTGAAGATCAAGTCTCATTATCTTGCTTTGTCAATAGCTACTGGCACCTGACCCTGAATTTCCAAGTAGTTTTTTTTTCTGACCCTGAATTTCCAACAAACATTCATCCATTCAACAAACATGTATTTAGGCACTGTGTTAGGCACTGAGGAAACATGACTCCATGATAAGAAGTTGAGATAAAACTTGGTCCTTATCTTCATGGAATTTACCATGTAGATGACCTAAGTAGAAATTCTCTTTTCATATCCCATCTCCTGAAATATATCGTCAGTCACCAAACCAAAGTATTCTGGGTCATAAACTACTACTATAGCCTAAGGACTACATTTGAATGTCTCCAGGACTAATGTGTAAATCTATATTTACCTAAGCAGACTATATTTGTGTGTTTACACAAAGAAAGGATCATTCACTCATTCCAGAAATGCAGACATCTCTTGAATACCTCCCCTCCCCTTATAGCCTGACGCCAAGGGAGCAGCCTCAGCTACAGGGGGAGACTTGATGTACTAAGTCATCCCATGTGGGAACAAGCATTCCCAAGAGGATTCATGGAAGAAGTAACCTTTCCTGTTAATAGCTCTCCCCTCTACAGAATCTCTCTGGATTCCCGGGATCACCATTCCTCCCATTATCCCCCTTGCCCAAGGACAGAGTTGGAAGGGTGACCATGATTGTGTGCCTATCAGTTGGAGCGAACACACTGTACACATTCTTGAGTTCAGGACTGGAATGTCAGCTGCAGTCCCAGTGCCAAAGGCTGAATTGCTCTCCTCCAAGACTTCGTTCATGAGAATGGCCAGCTGATCTCATGTTGAGGGCAGAGGGAGAAAAAAAAAAAACAAGAGGGTATCTATCACCTTTTCTGGGGGTGAAAGACACATTGCTCAGGAAATTATCTTCCTCCTCTTGTGCTCCTGACCAGCTATTTCTGGAACTTTTGTGGTGGGCAGGGAGGTGATGGTTTAGTGGTTAGTGTGTGTAGGAGGGGTGTGCAAGGAGAGAGAGAGACAGAGAGAGAGAGAGAGAGAGAGAGAGAGAGAGAGAGAGAGAGAGAGGGAGAGACAGAGAGACAGAGAGAGAGACAGAGAGGAGACAGAGACAGAGAAAGGAGACAGAGAGAGAGACAGAGAGAGAGACAGAGAGGAGACAGAGAGACAGAGAGAGAGACAGAGACAGACAGAGACAGACAGAGAAAGGAGACAGAGAGAGAGAGAGAGAGAGAGAGAGAGTACTGTTGCATGAACTTTAACCAAATATTGGTTCTAAAAGTGAGAAATACAACAGAAGTTTTCTGCTCTACTGGTCAGTCTCTTTTTCTCATCTCTCTTCCTTTTCTCTCTCCTCCCTATTCCCCGCCCCCCCGCCCCCAACTCCACTTCATTTCTCCTCTATGGATGTGCTAGTTGAATTCTAAAATCCCCTCTTAAATCTTTCTGACAAAACTATACAGATTAAAAGAAGGAAATGTGGTATTATGTAATGAGGAAATGGTGAGCCTTACTGGGTAAGACCATTTTTAAGGACAGCTGCTGAAAAAGGATGGGGGGGGGGGCGGAGAGAACAGAGAGGCCAAAGTTGGTCCGTTGTGGGGGGAGACTGAATTTGCGATCAGTAGATCTGAGTTCAAATCCTCACTGTGACTGTGTGACCTTGGCCAAGTAATTATTTACTCTTTCTAAACTTCAGTCTTAGTCTCTAAAATGTGAGAATAGGAGTAGGTAATCTCTGAGGTGTTTTCTCAAGTCTTTGATCTGAATCACAGTTAATTCACAACTGTCTAGGGGCTAATATTTTCATTTGTGGATGATCAGGCTTTCATTTTCATTTGTTTATCTCTCCCTTCTGTATCTTGACCCTTGGATACTTATTTGCTTGTTAGAATATATACATCAGAGGATTTTTAAGGGAAAAGAAAGGAGATAAAACTCAAATCGTTTGCTTCATTTTACCCAGAACTCTTAAATGCCCATGACACTGAATCTGCTTCTTCAAAGGAATGGGGCAATATGACAAAAGAACTGAGGCAACCACGCTGTAGAGGCTGAGCCCTTTCCTACATCCTAAACTGTCTACTTAGGGAGCTGGGGATGGCCTCGGGTCAACACCTCACCACCAAACCTCAGAAGAGGTCAAAGAGCCCAAGGAGCAGTGGAGAGGAGACCTGCAGCAACACAGGACAGAGAAGATTCACCAAGTATCAGGAATTGCAGCAGGTAGTGGAGTGGTGTGAGCCACCCATGCCAGGTCTTTAAAACATTCCTTCCAGGATAGAGCACCGACCCTAGAGTCAGGAGGACCTGAGTTCAAATCCGGCCTCAGACACTTGACACTTACTAGCTGTGTGACCCTGGGCAAGTCACTTAACCTTCATTGCCTCACCAAAAACAAACAAACAAACAAAAAACCATTCCTTCCAGTTCCCTTCCTTCTCCCTCCTCTGTAAATGGCCATCAAGGCCCAATCCATGGTTTGTCCTCACCTCCAACATTCACTTCCTGCTTCCCTTAAAAGAAAGAAAAGCCTATACTTTCCCTGGCAACCCAGTGTAAGGATTCCCTGTTTATAAATGTGTAAGGGTGGGGGTCACCAAGTCCCACCCCTCCCTTAAAGTAAATATAAGATGCTATAACCCTGATACCTTAACCAGGAAAGAATGTTTCAACCAACCAATCAATCAAAGACTTTAGACTGAGTTTCTAAAAACAAGATGAAGTAGAATAACATAGACAGGGACTCTGTTCACTTGGGGGATGGACTTGGTCATGCTTTGATGGGGCTTAAAGATTCCCTTAAAGATACAGGAGACATTTTTTTCCCTTCAGTAGAAACTGGGATGGAGGGGGAAGCTCTGTAAGCAATAAGACAAAGTTAGAATATATAAATCACCTAGACCACTAGGCATAGTTAGAAAGATCCATAAGGGGAAGTAAGCCAAACACACACACACACACACAAAATGAGGTGGCCAGCTAGGTGGCACAGTGGATAGATAAAGCACCGGCCCTGGATTCAGGAGGACCTGACTTCAAATCCAGCCTCAGACACTTGACACTTACTAGCTGTGTGACCCTGGACAAGTCACTTAATCCTCATTGCCCCACTGCAAAAAAAATTTAAAAATTTAAAAAATTTTTAAAAATAAAATTAAAAACAAAACAAAACAAAAAAACAAAATAAATGAGGTTAAGGCTGGGGAATTGGCCCCATAGCTGACCAGGTGATAGGAGGGAGTAGGAGAGCTCCTGCTAGCCCTACACACTCCATAGTGTTAAAGGAATTTTAGTACCAAATACAGCCCCTGGAAACCCCATAAGTAAGGCTATCTTCCACCAGGCTCCTACCTTACCTTACCTGTGACCTATGTTACACATGAGAATCCTTTACATGTGGAACCTTTTACACCTGACACTTCTATAACTATGACCTTCGTTACCACAAAAGTCCCAATAAATGCCTACCTCTCTGCTGGTATTTCTGACAACCATACAGCATGAGGCCGACAGACACAGGCCTAGGGGCTTATGTCATAAGGAAATGACATTCACCCCAAGCCACAATAAGGTTTCCCAGGCTGTTGCTCAAACATCAAACAGCCACCAAACAAAGTATTGTGTTCAGTTCTGGGCATTACATTTTAGGATGCACATTAACCAACTGGAACCCATACTGAAGACAATGGCTAGGATTGTGAGGGGACTGAAAATCATGTCCTAAATGTGCATCATTTCAAGGACCTGGTGGTATTCAGTGTAGAAAAGACTGCAATTGTGGGGGAGAAGAAACCTTCCAGTATTCTAAAGGTTTCATGTGGAAGACCAAATGGATAAAATGCTCAGTAAAGCACATAGTAGGTGCTTAATAAAGGCTTGTCTCCTTGGAAGAGAGATTAAACTTGCCTTATTTAGTTCTAATGGCTAGAACTAGAAGCAATAGAATGCTTTATGAAGGTGGAGTTAGGAAGAAATTCCTAATAATCAGAGCTACCTAACAATGGAATAGTCTACCCAATACTAGAGATTTTTAGTAGATGCTACATGGCCACTTGTAGGGCAGCTAAGTGTCACAGTGGATAGAGTACAGGACCTGGAGTCAGAAAGATCTGTGTTCAAATCTGTCCTCAGACACTTAGTAGCTGTGTGACCCTGGGCAAGTCATTTAATCCCGTTTGCCTCAGTTTCCTCACCTGTAAAAATTAGCTGGGAGAAGGAAATGTCAAACCGTCCCCGTATCTTTGCCAGAAAACCCCCAATGGGGTCAGGAAGAATGGGATCCAACTGAACAACAACAAGATGGTCACTTCTCCAGTATGCTTTAGATTCCTGCTTCAAATAAGGAAAACAGGACTTTACAGTGGCAAACCCAGCAAACTGGATGTCAGGGGACTGCAATTCTTGTTTCAGCTCTGCTGTCCATTCTTGAGCTGGTCACTTAATCCTATCTATAAAATTAAGGGATTAACTATATAATTTCTAAGGTGTCTTCCCATCTTAAAATCTTAGGTTCCATGGGTCTAACTAGATGACCCTTCAGTTCTCTTCTGAGATGTTATGAGTCTATGACTAAAACTAGACTTTGTGGCTTTTCTCTATTTCAATTCTTCCTGGTCCCTATTTAACTCAAAGGAGGGTAATCTACATTTTAAAAACCCGTAGCTATTACTTTGTATCAATTACTGGCAATAAAGGGGAGCCCCGGGTTGCCAAATATAAGCATAATAAATGCCAATTATGTAATAGATCTAACAAGGGGGATAAAATATGAGCTCTCCCACCTCTTCCAGGCAGAATGAACAGTCTTCTCTAGATTTTGAGTGCAATAGCCCCAATGTGCAAACAGGAAGTTTGCATATTTATTAATATTTAAGCAAATAAGCATTCATGCTGGGTAATGTGGCAATGCCCTGGAATACAGCAGTATATGAAAGCATGAGTGAAACTCAACATTAGTCACTCCCTGGTAAGGAGCAAGCAACTTACCCGGAAAGATGTGAAAACATGATCCAAACATCATTGCCTAATACAGTAGCTCAGAGAAAGCATAGAGGAATCAGGAGACTGCGGATCTGGATCTAGAACCCAGTTCAGCTACTGACAAAGCATAGAATTTATAGCTGGAAAGGACTTTTCAATATCATCTTGTCCAATATATGTTCATTTTTAGGGATGAGGAAGCCAAGACTCAGACAGGTGAAGTGATTTGTCAGAGGTGCCACAGAGAGTAAGTAGCTGAGCCAGGATTCAAAGTCAGCTCTTCAGAGTCCAAATTCAGTGATCTTTATATGCTAATTAAAATACCCCTTTTGGGGGGCAGCTGAGGTGGCGCAGTGTATAAAGCACCGGCCCTGGAGTCAGAGGACCTGAGTTCAAATTCGACCTCAGACACTTGACACTTACTAGCTGTGTGACCCTGGGCAAATCACTTACCCCCCATTGTCCCACAAAACCCAAAAGACCCCCAAAAAACAAAACAAAACAAAAATACCCTTTTCCACCTGACAAATGTTGTGAGCATGTGAGAGAGATCTGGAATATCCAATGATTTCTGCTTCATTAAGTATTGCACACGTCTGGTTGGTTACTGTAGCACACATTGTGGTGTGGTTACAAATAATGAATGTCTCTGTCTCACACTGTGCACAAAGATAAGATGTCCTATCTATCCTTCAGAATAAAATCATCATTCAATATATGGAGGTTTCCAGAGTTACCTTTCAAAGGAGACATGAGGGATACTTCTGCTGTTGATGACGGAAAAGAAGCCTCAAGGAGAAGCAAGATGGTTTCTGAGACCAAAAGATAAAGAATTATTTCAAGTAATCACAAAATCAACAAATTAGAGCAGGGACATTAGAGGGCATCTCATCCCATCCGATCATCATTTCCTCTTTTATAAATGAGGAAACTGAGGCTGTGGAGAGATCGAGTGACGTCCATAATTAGTAATTGTCAACAGGTAGACTTCAAACACAGACCCTAAGTCCAGCGCTCTATTCATCAGGCCACAAGGCCCCTTTCATTCTACTCACACTCTCCCTGGGTAAACCACTAAATTACTCTTTGTCTGGTGTATCCTACAATTTCCCCCCAGGCAGAATGACTTTCTGAAAAGAATAGAATTTAATTTAATTTAATTTAACTGGAATGAATTAATTTTCATTTTCATTTTAATCATTAATTCATTTCAATGAAACATTCATTTATTCATTTACTCAAGCACGCATCCATTCAACAAATATTAATTGGGGACCTACTATGTGCAACCTTAAGTCTGAGGAAGCTAGAAAGATCAGGAGGGTTTGTTCTCTGTCCTCGGGGAACTTGCAGTCTAGTAGGGAACATGTGAACATGACTATCACAACAAGATGTTTTATTGCTTGTGAAAAGGTTGACACTGCGTGGAGAGTTTTTGCCTCTATTTTATCTACTAAAATGAATCCCAGTTTTTATTGCCCGCACTTGTAGAGAGCTGCAAGGAAGAAGGCTTCAGTTTGCAGACTGAATGTTGTGCAATACTGCCACCCAGTGACCATACAACAAAAAACTCTCCACACTTCATATTCTGAAAATCAGGACATCAAACGAAGTGTCCCACAGCATTCTACACAGGGCACTTCGCCAGGCAAGTGAATAAATATAAAGTCCTGACTTATGGGTATTTTTAATTTAAGGTCCCGGAGCATAAAACTCCATAATTTCTAGCTCTACCGGAATTGAGGGGTAAAAAAATTGTTGTTTAGTAGTATCTGACGCTTCATGACCCCGTTTTTGGGGTTTTCTTGGAAAAGCTACTGGAGTGTTTTTGCTATTCCTTCTCTGGCTCATTTTACAGATCAGGAAACTGAGGCATACAGGGTGATGATTTTGCCCAGAAGTCACACAGCTAGAAAGTGTCTGAGGCTAGATATGAACTCACAAAGATTGAGTCTTCCTGATTCCAGGCCCAGCACTCTACTGTGCCACTTACCTGCCCATAAACAAAAATAGCAAGCTTTATATAGTATTTGAAAGTTTGCAAAGTTCTTTGCAAATATTATCTCATTTGACCCTCACAACAACCCTGGGGTTGAAGTTCTATTATCTCCATTTTACAAGATAAGGAAACTGAGAAAAATAGCCATTACATTACTAGTCTGAGGTCACATAGCTAGTAAAATTTCTAAGTCAGGATTCAAATTCAGGTCTTCCTGATTCCAAGTTCAGGACTCTATATAAACTTTTGTTGTTCAGTCATGTCATACATAGAAATAAATAGAAAACCCTTGACTTACAGTAATTTGTAATTTAAGATCCATAATTTCTCACTCTACCAGAATTGAGGGGGATCTAAACAAAAATGTTGTTCAGTGGTATCTGATTCTTCAAAGATATTGGAGTGTTTTGCTATTTCCTTCTCCAACTCGTTTGACAGATGAGGAACTGAGGCAAACAGGGTTAAGTGACTTGCCGAAGGACACATAGCTAGTAAGTATCTGAGGCCAGATTTGATCTCAGGAAAGTGAGTCTTCTTGACTTCAGTTCTTTTTTTTTTTTTTTTTTGGCTGGGCAGTGAGGGTTTAGTGACTAGCCCAGGGTCATTCATTCATTCATTTATTTATTTTTGTGGGGGGCAATGAGGGTTAAATGACTTGCCCAAGGTCACACAGCCAGTAAGTGTCAAGTGTCTGAGGCCAGATTTGAACTCAGGGCCTCGGCACCTCTTGGTGCTTTATCCACTGTGCCACCTAACTGTCCCCCTGACTTCAGTTCTGGCACTCTATCCACTGTACCAGTTAGCTGCCCACCATACTACCTAGCTGCTTCTATTACACAACAGCTTCTTTTTTTGTTGTTTGTTCTTTCCATTTACTGTGTTATAAATGTTTTTTTTTTCTTGTTTCTGTTTGCTCCATCAAATCATTTTGTAAGTCTAGCTGCCTATGTCTGAGGATCCCAAACTTGGACAGCCACTCCACAGAAGCTGATGGGGCATCTACCAGAGAGGATTACTAGAATCTTTTTTCTGTCCTAACCGGACCAGCTCCAGCAGAGAAGGGTTTAAGGAAGTAAACAAGTATTGTGGGTGGAATGGATGAATGAATGAATAAAGGAAGCTTTCAGAGAGAGTTTAGAGAGCTACATTTTGTCCAAACAGAGGGAGGTGGTTAAGGGGAAACCATTGGAACTGATCATCAGAACCTCTTGTCCACTTCCTGGTTCATCCCTCCCATTTATCTCTCCTAGTTTTGCCTTTTAGAGCCAAGTAGAATAAGTTCAATTATTTTTCCACATGACAGTCCTTCAAATACATGAAGACAGCTAACATGTCACTCCCCCTCCCCCACAAGTCTTCTCAGTTACAGGAAAGCATGCCAAGTTAACAAGTCCCTGTTATACCAACCCATGGGGCCCCCAGCTTCCTTGTAAATGTGAGGATAAGACGTCGTCAAGTATGGAACAACTTCTATAGAATGTAGTAAAGGACACAAGAAAGTGCCCATAGACAATTAAGAGAGCTACTTCTTCCTCCTGGTGGGTTCCTTTCCCTCAGGGGCCTACACGGTCTCAGAACATTGGTCAGAGCAAAGGGAGAAACAAAGGGTTGCTATTTTGTCAGCACTTGCTTCTCCTGTTGTCCATAAAGGTGCTCTACTGCTTGGATTAATGTTGCCGCTTTTTATACCGACCATCATAGCTCATTGCCAATTCTTGTGCTCTCTGCTAGGTGGTGCAGTGGATAGAGTGCTGGGCCTGAAGTCAGGAAGACTCATCTTTCTGAGTTCAAATCTACCCTTATATACTTACTGGCTGTGTGACCCTATCCAAGTCACCTAACCCTGTTTGCCTCGGTTTCCTCATCTATAAAATGAGCAGGAGAAGGAAATGGCAAACCACTACAGTATCTTTGCAAGAATAACCCCAAACTGGGTCACAAAGAATCAGACATAACTGAAAAAATGATTGAACAACAATCTCTCCAGAGTCAAGCAACTTCTAATATGTCTGTCTATCTCTGCTCTGTCCAACTCCCCAGAGCACTAAAAGATTCTCTCCCTACACTGCCTCTTTCCAGACCCATGAAATTTGCATGTCTCTCATCTCTCCATAGGCTGCCTCAGTCAGCACTGAAAGATTTCTATTTGCAGTGAACACTTCACTGACTTCTTTCTCCATCTCCCCTCTGTCCTGTGCATGTGTATACTGTCCTTTCTAGAAGTATATGCTTGACTCCCTGTGTCCCCTGCAAAGGACAGTGATAGAATTTCTGTTATAGCTGAAATGTGGTACCTAGAACAGAACACAGTACTGCAGATGGGACCTGCTTAGGAGAAAGGACTATTATCTCACTCATTCCAGACTTCTACTTCTCTCTCTCTCTCTCTCTCTCTCTCTCCTCTCTCTCTCTCTCTCTCTCTCTCTCTTGGTGAGGCAATTGGGGTTAAGTGACTTGCCCAGGGGTTACACAGCTAGTAAGTTTCAAGCGTCCTGAGGTCAGATTTGAACTCAGGTCTTCCTGAATCCAGGGCCAGTACTCTATCCACTGCAACCACCTAGCTGCCCCTCTCTATTTTTCTCTTAATGAGCTCTATAGTAGCAGGAATACTCTTCCACTAGTACAAATCACAACCCATCCAAACCTTTTCATCTTACCCACATCTTTCTTTCATAAGGATCTACTCAATATTCTGGACTTCATCCTTCTGGTTTCTTTGAATATTTGGTGAAAACAGCACAAAACTTGGGATTTCCATCTGTTATCCCTTGCTCTTGTGCCAATGACTGACCCATTTTCTTTTCTGGTCAAATAATCTTCAATACTGTTTGTAATAAGAATTCTTAAATCCAACAAGTTACTGTTGATGACACATTGTCCTGCTAATGATTCTTCTGAAATTGTGATTGTTTCACAATGTACAGCCATATCCTACTACTAGGAGATTAGTGATGTTAAAAAGATATATTTTGGTGAAAAGACACCTTCTCTGTAATTCTTTGCTGAGGTGAGGGGTCACAGGGATGGAACACCACAGATCTTTTTTGATGTGTTAGTTTTTGTTTAGCCTTTTTTCTTCATCTGGTTTTTTCTTTATTATAAGGGCTATATTTCTGGGAGAGGGGAGAAAGGTAGGTGAAGTGTTTTTTTTAAACAAAAGATACTAATATATATATATATATTTTAGTGAGGCAAATTGGGGTTAAGTGACTTGCCCAGGGTCACACAGCTAGTGTCAAGTGTCTGAGGCCAGATTTGAACTCACGTATTCCTGACTCCCGGGCTGCTGCTCTATCTACTGAGCCACCTAGCTACCCCAAATAAAATATTTTTAAATGACAATAGCTAATGGGGCAGCCAGTTGCACAGTGATAAAGCACCGGCCCTGGATTCAGGAGTGCCTGAGTTCAAATCTGGCCTCAGACACTTGACACTTACTAGCTGTGTGACCCTGCGCAAGTCACTTAACCCCCATTGCCCTGCAAAAATAAATAAATAAATAAATATGACAATAGCTAGCATTTGTATAGCACTTTAAGGTTTGCAAAGAGCATTATGAATATTATATCATTTTATACTAATAGCAATCCTGGGAAGCAGGAGCTATCATTATTATTACCCATTTTATACCTGAGGCACAGATTAGGTAAAGTGACTTGCCCAGGGTCACACAGCTGTTGTCCTACAGTAGGATTCAAATGTGGGTCTTCCTGACTCCAAGTCCAATATCTCCCACACTGTGCCACTTCATTGCCTAAAATGATGAGCTTTGGCAGCATCTAGTAGGCTTGCCCTGCTGAAAAGACAATAATTATTGAGGTGGATTAGAGGTAATATCAGGTTTTGTTTAAGAGACAATGTTGTTATCCTTGATACCTGAAGAGGGCCAAAAACAACATGACTATGTCAGGGTCAATGTACAATGTGTCCAACTGTGGTTGATTAGATCAGTACAAGATTGGAAGGCTCTACCACAGGTCAGATACAAATAGTCCCCATGGGTGGCGGCTAGGTGGCGCAGTGATAAAGCACTGGCCCTGGATTCAGGATTACGTGAGTTCAAATCTGGCCTCAGACACTTGACACTTACTAGCTGTGTGACCCTGGGCAAGTCACTTAACCCCCATTGCCCCGCAAAAAAAAAAAAAATAGTCCCATGATCACTTAGAGTGGAGATAGCTCTAAATTTGCACATCTCATATTTCTTTTGAGCTATTGTAGTTCTGCTCACCAGTAGAGCACGTGCTTCTATGATATAGGCACACTGTGCTGGTGGTCCTTTGCGAGTCTCTCCCATGTCTCACAATCAATACCAAAGCTCTTCAGAGAGACCTTGAGAGGGACAATGACATCACAGCACCAGCTGGGGCATTTCTATCAATATGCGAAGATGACTTCGAAATCTAGGCCTGTTGATCAGCCTTTATCTCTGCCATCTGAGGACAAGCCTCAAAAAACTTAGACTCACCATTGATTAAATATTTGTCTCATCACTCTGGAAGGCCAGCTACTATGTCAGAGAAGGATTGAAGGATCTGCTTTGGTAGAGGAGACCCCCCAGAGATATGTGCTTCAGTGGCTCTCTATTGTCTCTAAAATAGACTATAAATTCCTTTATTTGATATTTAAAATCTTTCAAGATGTAGCTCTAATTTTTCTTTTTGATAATTGATTACCACTTAAGTATCTGTTACTGTTATACTAGATAGAGAATTCATGTATAAGATGATGTGGTTTACTTGCTAAAAGAAAATTATGTAATAATGTCTAGGGGCAGCTAGGTGGCGCAGTGGATAGAGCACCGGCCCTGGATTCAGGAGTACCTGAGTTCAAATCTGGCCTCAGACACTTAACACTTACTAGCTGTGTGACCCTAGGCAAGTCACTTAACCCCAATTGCCTCACTAAAAAAAAAAAAAAGTCTAATATAATCAGCTATTTACATTCATCTATCATTATATGTCATTATACTCTGGGTATGGTTGGAATATTGTATATATTACTAGTATATCTCAGTTATGCAGCATAAACACACATTTTTATCTCATACTGTCTTTGGTGAAATTAAATGAGATTTATGAATTATGGAAATATCATTTCAGAGAGCTAACTGCTCCTTACTGTGAGCTTTAATGCAGGCCCTGGAGAGGATATACGTGCAATAAGAGGAGAGACGGGTATACGTAAGTCATGGTTTGCTTATGATGGCAATATGTAGAGCACAATTGCTAGACACAGTCCAGTTTCATCCTCTTCCCTCCTAAAATAACCTAGTTTAACTGAACTTGTTTTCTTTTTTTCAGTCTGATGCATGGTCAGAATCCATCCACCTGTTGGCCTAGGCACAATCACTGGCTGTCCTCGAAGCCGTGAGATGTGGTTATGATAACCTTTCCATAACAGTTTCAGTGTTGTCATGAACATATTACTAAATTTGGCTTTGATCAGACACATGGTGGTAAGAAATGTTATAGATTGCATAACTAACCTCATAACCCTCTATTATATAAAGGAGGGAAATGTAATGGAATGTAGTTAATTTGATCATTGACAATGCTATGCTAAGGTTAGATAAAAGATCCAGCAATTCAAACAGTTAAAAAAAGAGAATCCAGCTTTCCAGTTCAGAGTCCAGAGTCCAGAGTCCAGAGCCCAGTTTTCCAGGACCAGAGTCCATTTTCCTCCTGATAACATCTTTACCACTCCAAGAAGACAAGAGAATCTCAGAGACTTTATATGAACAGTTTTGTTTGTTGGTTTTGTTTTCTCCTTCTATTATTATATACACCATCTGTAACATGTATGCTTTGCAGAGGCCCTCCCTCTGCAAGACCAATATCAAAGCATCACATTCATGAGGGACTGCCCCTCTGGAACAAAACTTTTCTCTCTCCCTTTTCTATATTGATATTAACAGTTGTAAGTTAGCATAGGATATTATTTTTTGCTGTTTTCATTGAGCAAACTCATTCATTTTTCAAATGAAACAAAGGGGGGAATGTGGTAAAAATTATTTGTGGTAAAGATTAATATCGAAAGTTTTAGCTGAATCATTTGAGAGGGGCACACCTCGCCCACCCTGAGATTGCACATGCTACTGAGTGGCTTTTGAAGGACCTCCCCTTTTGGGGAGGAAAACGAGAGGAACTTCCAGAATGCTAACTTTAAAGTGATGGCGGGAACAGAAGTTTGCTTTCTCTGGTGGTTGATTTAGTCGTGGTGGTGCACGCAGGGAGTTCAGACTGGTGGACCTGGTGGAGCTCATGTTTCGTACTCTGTTTTGGGAGACTGCTGAGTTACTGCAGACTGATTGGGTTGGTGAGTTAATGACGGAAAACCCTAAGTTTAGTGTTAAGACTATCTATCTGCATTTCCACTTCCTTATTTCCTTCATTGGTTTCACCTTTGTGGTCTAATTAATTCCCACGCAATAAAACCTGATCCTTTATGAACTGAAGCTCAGAGGCTCCTTTTCTTATTGGCCTGGGAGGTATATATATATATATATATGAAAGTATAAAAGGGGGATATTAATGCTCCATATATCCAATTTTGACTCTCACATTTAAAATTCTTCAAGATGTAGCTCTAACTTTTCTTTCCACATTACTCATAGACTTTATATTCCAGATAAACTGGCTTCTTTGATATCCCCACATAAGACATTCCTCCTACTTCCATGGCATTTGCTTAGCTATCTCTCACATCTGGGATGCCCAACTTTCTCACCACTGCCTCTTAGAATTTCTATCTTCCTACAAAACTCAACTTAGTGACATTTCTACCTTCTTGACTAAAGTGAGGAAAATGAACAATTACAGGAAGTCTTTTTTACTCACCACACAAAAGTTAAGCCCCTGCATAGATTATAGAGATATGTGATGAAAGTGTTCTTTTTGGAATGACAGAAAGTAATTTTCACCTGGTATCTATAGTATAGCTAATGAGACACTTTACACCTGCACTCTCATTATCATCATTGAGTGGGGTCCAATGAGAGAAAGGATGAGGATTAAACTGTACATGGTATCAGAGAAAATGATTGCCATTGGTGCCTTCTAAGATGTCAATATTTAAATCAACTGTAACGATTGGAAATGATGCCACCTGCTGGAGACTTACTGTAGGAAAGCTCCACCATGAGAGAAGGCGTCTGAGGGCAGACATGTGGCTTTTCTTTGGTGTCAGGAAGTGACATTGCTTGTGGAGGAAGAGGGGGAGAGGCTGGAGCTCTCACTCTCTTTCGTGAGGACTCTGGTAGAGAGTGGAGCTAAAGAAGTGCTCTCCCTTTGATAGATAGATGAATCTAGGCCTTTCTCTCTCTCTTCACCAAATTCTTATTCTCCTTAATAAATGCTTAAAAGTCTAACTCTTGCTAAAGCTTATCATTTATTGGCAACCACTCATTAGATATTTTAGACAGACTAGCTAGAATTTTAGCCCCTTATACGAAAAAGCAGAAAAACTATAAAAAAAAACTGGTTTGTAATATTTTGGGGATCTGCGTTTTTGTTGATCCATGTTTCATTTTATGTATTTGTATTCCCAGTGCCTGGCATATAGTAGGCTCTTAATAAGTGCTTGTGGATTGATTGATTAATTGTAGGTAATCACTATAGCAACACAGTTAGCAATCAATCCCTCTACAACCTTAGTCAATAGCAGTACAATTGCAATATCTGAAAAATTAAACTTTCTGTAGCCAACCTGATGATGAACCACTCTGAACATTACATATCTGGGCTGATGCTTAGACAGCAGAATAGGCTTTGTATTCATCATCAGCCTAGAGGTATTTCTAGCTTAGTAGCACTTACCAGAGTCTCTGCTCTGAAGGGATAGGCTTTGATAAACCGGGGTTACCACTCCTTCACAATGTAGCGCAAAAGTAG
Source organism: Dromiciops gliroides (assembly GCF_019393635.1). NCBI lineage: Eukaryota > Metazoa > Chordata > Mammalia > Microbiotheria > Microbiotheriidae > Dromiciops > Dromiciops gliroides. The sequence goes on along the minus strand of NC_057863.1, from coordinate 341,716,362 downwards.
AATTTTAATGAAGGTATGCTATTCTAAGTACAGTAATTTTATGTGAACAGCTAACTATTTGAGCTATTACCATGCATAGACTCCTTGAATTTTCCAGTTAAAAAAAGGTTAGTAGTCATCTAATCCAACCTCCTACGTAGCATCCCTGACAAACATTCAGCAGTAGCTTAAATAACTTCAGTAAGGGAAAGTACACTACCTCCCATTGTTCAATCATTTCAGTCATGTCTGACTTTCGGTGACCCCATTTGGGGTTTTCTTGGAGTGGTTTGCCATTTCCTTCTCCCTGCTCATTTTACAGATGAGGAAACTGAGGCAAATAAGGTTAAGTGACTTGCCCAGGGTCACACAGCTAGCAAGTGTCTGAGACTGGATTTGAATTTGGGGAAAATGAAATTTTCCTCACATCAGGGCAGCACTCTATCCTCTGTGCCACCTAGCTGACCACACTACCTCCTAGGGAAGTCTATTTCACTGTTAGTCAGCTTTATTTGTGAGAAATTTCTAAGTGTCTAATAGTTTTAATTTCCTCTTTGTAACTTCTGTTCATTAGTTTTAATTTTCTACCCTGAAGGAACAACACAGAACCAATCAGTTCCCTTTGCCTACAGAGCAGGCACTTAGATATTTGAAGACAGCTATGTTGTTCCCCCCATATGAATATCACTTAGTCACATCATTGTATCCTAATCTGTTGTCAAGTCATTGAACACCAAGACAAATTATCCTGCATGGACCATATCCATCTTCATCCAGTGGTCTGACCAGTGGATCATCCCATCAATCTTGCCTATTTGTTATCTCATGGAATATAATCTGTTAATTGGATACTTCATCTCTTGGCCATCATTAAACATATGTCAGATTGCCTTTTTAAAAAAATTTTTGACTTAGCACAGAAAACCATGGTCATATTGATTTAGTCATCACTGTTTATTGCTCTTGTAGAATTTTCTGTCCACAATTTCATAGGGAATATGACTCGGATCAATTTTTGGTATTCTTTGTAGTAAAAGAGAATGTTCTTGCTTTCTTTGTCTTCTTCCCTTCCTCCATTCCCCCTGTTCTTATGCTACTATGTAGGGACAAACTTAGGCTTAAGAAACTGAGAGGCAGGCAGATGGAAAAGAAGCTATGGCAATATAGCTTTATTAGCCCTTCCAGAGCCATTAAAAACCTCTCTCTGTTTTTTTATTTTTTTGTTGTTGTTTTTGCCTTTTTGCTTTTTTCAGGGCAATGAGGGTTAAGTGACTTGCCCAGGGTCACACAGCTAGAACATGTCAAGTGTCTGAGACTGGATTTGAACTCGGGTCCCCCTGAATCCAGGGCTGGTGCTTTATCGACTGTGCCACTTAGCTGCCGCCACCATGGTTTTTTTTTAATTAATCAATTATTTTCTCTCTATTCACCTCTCACCTAACTACCCCCATTGAAAAGAAAAACAAAACCCTTGTGACTAATATTCATGGTCAAGTAAAACAAATTCCCATATTGGATGCATCAGAAAATGTGTTTCTCATTCTGTTTCTTAAACCCATCACCTCTCTGTTGGGAAGTGGGTAGCACTGTTTCATCATTCATGGTTTAGAATCAGGGTTGGTCAACTGAGCTGAGTTCTTTCTTTCAAAGTTGTTTGTCTTTACAATGAGGCAGCTAGGTTGGCTCAATGACTGGCATTAGACTTGGAGTCAGGGAAAACAGACCAGACTTCAAACCCAGCTTCAGACACTTACTAGCTGCTGTGACTCTGGGCAAGTCAGTGGATTGCTGTGTGCCTCAGGTTCCTTATCTGTAAAATGAGAATAATAATAACACCTACTAGGGGGCAGCTAGGTGGTGCAGTGGATAGAGCACCAACCCTGGATTCAGGAGGACCTGAGTTTAAATCAGGCCTCAGACACTTGATACTAGCCGTGTGGCTCTGGACAGGTCACTTAACCCTCATTGCCCCACAAAAAATTAATAAGTAAAATAATAATAATAATAACATCTACTTCCTGGGGGTTATTGTGAGGATGAGATAATATTTGTAAAGCACTTTTGCAAACTTTAAAATTAAATGTAAATGAATGCTAGTTGTTTATTATTTGTTCTAGTGCATAGATATGCACTTCACTATGCACTGGAACCTTTCTGGGTGCTTATACACAGTCTACTTGAGTCTATACACAATCTCCTTGACTTAACATATTGATCACTGTTCACTTCACTATCTTCTCTCTCTTTTTTTTTTTTTTTGCAGGACAATGAGTGTTAAGTGACTTGCCCAGGACCACACAGGTAGTAAGTGTCAAGTGTGTAAGGCCATATTTGAACCCAGTTCCTCCTGAATCTAGGGCCGGCGCTTTATCCATTGCACCACCTAGCTGCCTCTAGAAAATAATTTTATAGGGAAGGAAGTAAGTGGCAAGGATGGGGAAAGGCCCTTTAGAAGGTGGCTCTTGTAAGGAATGTTGTCCTTGGTGTGGCAAATTTGATCCAAGGTGAAAGTCTCCATGCTTTGACTTGATACTTCCTCTGGGTACCTCCCCTTCAATCTCATGGACAAACTTTGAATGAATGAATGAAACATTATTAAGTGCTTACTATGTACAATTCACTGTGTTAAATGCTGGGGATACACAGAGAAAAGTAAGACAGCTCCTGCTCTCCAGGAGCTCACATTATGCTGGGGGAGATGACACATGGGCAAAGTTTTGAGCAGCACGCATATGGAAAGGCCCCATTGGTAGAGATCAATGACCTGCCCTGCATGCAGGGGCAGAGTAGAGTTGATGAGACACTGGCCTATGATAATGGACTTCTGGGATGGGGTACATCTATAAATATACATAAACATAGGTGAGTATTTTTGTATATGTCTGTATAAATACATTTCTTTACAACTGGTTTCCTTTGTTATCTTCTGCATTTTAGTTATGCATTTTAAAATATTATCCCTGATTGTCCATGATAAAAAGGTTCCAAAGCCCCTGGGCCAGATGATTTCTAAGGCCTACTCTACTCTAAAATCACTTGATTCCACAATTATCACCAGCTTCCTAGTTGCTCTTTCCAATTAAGATGACAGCTGCTTCCCAAAGCAAGGTTGGTGGTGTGATATACTCCCTTCTTAAGGGCTTCAATATCCCAGGCATCTGCAACTTGAACTAGTCACTCTCCTAATCCTTTCCATCCCCAAGGGTGGGGGAATGAAAGTAAAAATCAAATTAGCATAAGGTGACTGGATTCCCGGGGCCCCTTTAGGAAAACAGGCCTAGAAGATAAACTGCTCCCTCCTGGCTGAGAGCCAGCAGGCAGATAAGGCAGTTACTTACTTGCACTTTGGCTGTCCTGAAGCAAGTTATTTTGCAGAGTTAGAAATGCATCTGCCTTTCCCTCATTTGTCTGATTGATGTGATCCTTTCTGAACCCAACCAGAAAAAAGGAGGGAGCTTCTTGCCTGTTGATAGTTTTTAGTGTTTTGTCAAATCTATGGCAAAGACCTAGAGCCTGAACTAAGGTTTCATGTTAGAACATAGGGACCCAACAGTGCCACACCCCTTTTTTCTCTGTGATTTCCCAGGAATGTCGAGGTCGTCACAAACCAACTGTGCTAAGTGGGGTGATTTACATCTAATTTTCTGGTAGGAGACAGAGGCACTGGCCCTTTTGATACCCATGCTGTGTTTCTAAGAGATGTTTTCTTAGGACAGGATACTCTCCACTTGCACTGTCATTCCTCCGATATCCACTTGATAGAGCACCGGCCCTGGATTCAGGAGGACCTGAGTTCAAATTTGACCTCAAACACTTAACACTTACTAGCTGTGTGATCCTGGGCAAGTCACTTAACCCCAATTGCCTCACCAAAAAGAAAAAGAAAAGATAGCCATCCCCCCAAAGTTAGGAATCCCTGTGCTTCAGAAGAGAAACTCAAACTGGCTCAGGAACCTTAATACATCACCCCTTTGATCAAAGATCATGCTAATTTTTTTCTGAACATAAAATATACTTGAAAGGAGAGGAGATACGTTTCATTCAACTGGAATTTTTTAAGCTCTCACTACTTTTGCTCTATGCCATATGCTGAGCACTGGGGTAGGGAGGTAGGGAGGTGCTAAAAGTGTCTGTCAGTCCCTCTGGCTAACAATATGAATATTAACTAACCTAGCATTTATATACTGCCTACTAGGTGCCGGGAACTGTGCTAAGCTTTACAAATATTCTTGCATTTGATCCCCAGAACAACCCAGGGAGATGGGTGCACAGTTGAGTACACTAAGACAAATGGGAGTTAAGTGAGTCCTTCAAGTTACAAAGGCAATAAGTGCCTGAGGCTGGATATGAACTCTTCCTGATCCAGGGGCCGGGCTCTATTGACTGGATCGCCTAGAAGTGCCTAAGAAGGCACTGACTCGGTTCCCTTTTCTCCCTAACTTCAGTAGAAGAATCTTCTCAACTCAGAAACGTTTGGACAAAAGTGAAGTATATTGGGGTGTGGGCTCTGAAGCCAACCACGAAGCGATTGAAGCCCCAGCACAAGCTCATGCTTGCCTTGTAGAGGGGCCCTATTGTAGCAACTCCCTTGATACTGTACTGAATGGAGGGGATATCTCACAGTCTCTCCTGGGACTGCAGTCAGATTGTCTACCAGCCTGGAGAATTGGGACCGATGCTCGCAACGTTGCCAGCACAGGGTTAATGCCTGGGAGCACTCCCCCTCCCAAATTCAGAAGTTACAATATAGCCCTCCTTATAGCACCTCAACTAGTGAAAGGTTATAACAGACTATTCTATCCTCAAGCTAGTACTTTGTTTTATTGGGACCCACTTTTCTGAAACTTATTTATGTCTCTGGGCTGAAATGAGTGGCAGAGGGGTGAATTAGTGCTTTCCTTTTTAAGAAATCAACAAAGCATCTATGATAATAAATGTGTTGTCAAGCAAGGCTAATCAAACAGGTCCTGTATAACAGAGGAGTAAAAGCACAGTTCTGGACCAATAAAAATAAAAGGTGGTACCTTGTATATGTTTTCATTATCATTTTCTGACTATTAGAGATGCAGAAGCAGTCATTTTAGGTCCCACACACCTACTCCTAGAAGGAACATCCAAAAAAACCCCAAAAAAACCCATACAAAATAATGATTAAGAAATTCAATGAAGGGGCAGCTAGGTGGCGCAGTGGATAGAGCACCGGCCCTGGAGTTAGGAGTACCTGAGTTCAAATCCGACCTCAGACACTTAACACTTACTAGCTGTGTGACCCTGGGCAAGTCACTTAACCCCAATTGCCTCACTAAAAATTAAAAAAAACAAACAAACAAAAAAGAAAATTCAATGAAAACTACAGTGACTTCATCTACCACAGACACTATTACCAAAAAGTCAACAGAAGTCTGTGGGAAATAGGAAAGGGAGCATGCCAGAAAAGGCTGTGTCAATTCAGGAAAAAAAATATAAAACCCAACCAAAACCATAAGGTTCCCAGCACCACTAGAAAGGGGCCAAAGACATCTGTAGCCCACAGGATTCTGTATCAAGAAGCAGGAAGACGTGTAGGACTTCCACATCAGAGCCCCAGAGTAGTCAGAAACCACAGTGTGTACCCTGGAAGCAAATGGGAGCAGGTCTGGGAACAATAGTACCCAGACTAGGACACCCTAGGCCTAGACACTCTGAAGTCTGTAACCCTTGGACACTCTGTCCTGATACCATAGAGGTCCATAAAGATGAAATACTCGGAGTCTCAAAGATCCAGAGAAAACTCAAAAATACCAGAATGCTTAGTACTGATATATCCTATAAAGTGGGGATCAGTGTAGGAACACACTTAGAGGAATGCCGAAGCCAACATAATAGCTTGTAACTGTTCAATTTTGGTGTGAATATTTGACCTCAGAAATCAACAAAAACTAAAAATCAAGGCTGGATTTTTCTTTTGTTTATTTCTTAGACTTAAGAAAGCGATGTAGAAAAAGTTAATAATGCTATTAGGGGCAGCTAAAGGTGGCACAGTAGATAGAAGCCCTGGCCCTGGATTCAGGAGGACCTGAGTTCAAATCCAGGCCTCAGACACTTGACACTAGCTGTGTAACCCTGGGCAAGTCACTAACCCCAGTTGCCTTAAAAAAAAAAAAAGATAATGCTTCTTAAACTTAAAAGTGAGATGTAGGTATATCCTTTTTTGAAGATCTAAAATATAAAATCTACCGACATACTGCTAAAACCCAAGTGATCAAGGCCTACCATTCCATTGAAGAGTGCACCACAGGGTGATGCCTGGCCCTGGCATAAAGCCCCAATTCAGGAAAGAAGGCTAGCAAAAGGAGTAAACAGAAGAAAACACTGACCACTATAAAAGATTATTACATATCTACAGACATCCCAAAAATGCAACCTAAAAGAATATAACTCCATAGCAACTGCAAGTAGAAACTTAAAGGAAAAATGGTTTTTCTACAAGATCTACATGAACTCCTAGAAGAAATTAAATTTAGATTTTAAAAGTTAAATAAAACTCTAAGGAAAAAAAAAATTGAAAGGAGAAATAAGTGACTTAGAATAGACAGTGATTATCTTCCCCAAGTAATAAACTCCCTGAAAATTAGAATATATGAAACAAATAAATAACTCCCTGAGACAACAAGAAATATTAGAATAAAATCAAGAAATTGAAAACAATATAAGAAAATGTCATGGGGCAGCTAGGTAGTGCAGTAGATAAAGCACCAGCCCTGGATTCAGGAAGACCTGAGTTCAAATCTGGCCTCAGCACTTGACGCTTACTAGCTGCGTAACCCTGGGCAAGTCACTTAACCCTCATTGCCTTGCCAAAAAAAAAAAAAAAAGAAAGAAAGAAAGAAAAGGAAAGAAAAAGAAAATGTTAGATATCAGATATCAAAAGCAACTGATTTGGAAAACAGGTTAAATAGAAATATCTTTAAAATTGGCAGAGTCCTTAAAAATCATGATTTTTAAAAATCCTAAACACTATATTTCAAGAAATCATAAATTATTCCTGAATTATTCATGGAAGAAAACAGTAACAACATTAAAATAGATGTATCCAAATAGTGACCATGTGAAGTTGAGATATACAGAAGTCTCTCATCAGAATTCCTGCCATGACTAACCTCCAGAGTGCTAGTGGCCACCGGCAACAATGGGATGTCTAAGTCAGGAGTCTGGTCTAGCAGCAGATCAGCCAAGCTCAGAAAAGATGTGACATCTCTAAAACACCTGCCCAATGGAATGACTATTTTATTACTTGACACCATGCCCCACAAATGAACCTCATGGAAAGTCCATAAAGGGGGGGAAAAATACTTCCAGGGCCAGGAGTTGGGAAGTAGTCATTTTATATGTTCTCTCACATGTGTGCCTCACATTGTTTTTAATGTTAGTGCTCACTATCACCAGAGACTTTGTTGTGCCCAGGGGAGAATGCACCTATAATTTTAGGGAAATTTTTTATTTCAAATATTCTTGTCTTACTTTCTAAGTAAATTTCTTTTGTAAAAAGTTGATTGATTTACTAATTATTTACTAGGGCTATGCCAGTGAGGGCTCAGGAGCAACAGCAATAGAAATTCATTCCCTCAAGGCTGCCCCTAGCACTGAGAAGGAAATAAGTTGTCAGCTGCTCTCTGGAGATCCAAATTGTGAATCTAAGTTAGGTGAATGGTTACAGAGTGTGATGCTACAATCATCAAATAAATCTATTTTGTCTTCTATAATTCCTATAGATATTAATTTTCCTTCTTTGTACAACTGTAATAAATTTTTTTTCTAATTTATTATAGTATAAGATTGCATGTGTATGTGTTTGTATTTAAATACAGGTTTCTTCTTCTCACTCCAGACACTATAGTGGAATCGGGTTTTTATTCTTTTTTTTTTAATTTCCTGTCATGTTTTCTTCTTTTGAAGTTTCTATGTGATGGAATATTGATATGCTATAAGAAATGATGAGCTGGCTGATTTTAGAAAAATATGGAAAGCCTTGAATGAAATAATGATGAGTGAAATGAACAGAACCAACAGAACATTGTATACAGTAACAGCAATATTGTTCGAAGAACAACTGTGAACAATTAAATTATTTTGAGTATTAAAATACTCAAATCAACTACAAAGGAACTATGAAGGAAGAAACTATTCATCTCCAGAGAAAGAACTGATATGTAGGAGCATACATAATTTGCATATATATATATATATATATACATACATACATACATACATAACTGTCAAATGGTGGGTTGAAAGGGAAAGAGAGAAGAAGGCAGATCAGAACTTAAAATGTAACCCCCCAAAAAAAATTTTTTTAAAGTTCCTAAAGTTGCCAAGATGCAGCAATTTTGGGGTAGGGGTTTTCCCCAACTAGTTTTCCATTAAGAAAGGATTATCTTGGTGAGTGATTTCACCAAGGTAGCAACTACATAGTAGGAAGATTTCTGGAACTTGGATTGGAAAGTATGTGTTCCAATTTTCCAAGGGCTTGGAAAGAGTACTGGAGTCAGGATGCACCTACATTCAAATTTTACCTCTGACACTTAATAGTTGTGTGACCCTGCCTGGGCATGTCTCTTAACCTCACTAAGACTCAGCTTCTTCATTTGTAGTATGGGGATTATTATTCTGCAGCATCTACTTCACAGGGCTGCTGTGTGAATCAAATGGGATAATGCTTATAATCACTTCTTAAACTTTAGAGCATTATGTGAATGTCAGCCATTATTATTATTATTATTACCTAATACAGCTTCCTAAGGTAGAGCTCTATAATGGGTGGACCTGATGATTCAGGCTCATTTCCCTGTTCGTTTAGGTTTAGTGTTGAAAAGAAATGGGACATTTGTCGGTAATTCAAAGTTAACAAAAGGAGTTATATTTAGCTATACCAGAGAAAGGATCCTGAAGCATTAGCTTTGGTAAACACAGACCTAATCTCTGAGTGGAAACACATCTGCTTAGCATTGCAGGATAAGGTAGTGAGTCTTAGGAGTAGTGTGTCTTATCAAGTATGAAGGGTCCTGCCTCCATGTGGCAGGGCCTTTTATGAGCTTAGGTGATGAGAAAAGTCATGTCACTCATGGTCAGAAGCTAGCAGGAAGTTACCTCAAGGTAGGTACATTTTGGACCTCACCCTTGGGCCATTTAATTCCTGGGACATCTTTGTTGCTTTTCAAAGAAAAGCTGGCTAACTCACTGTGGTGAGGGGAAAGATAATGTCTTGTCACAAAGTTCCAATCATGTTATTCTCCAGTTCAAAATACTCTAAATAGATCTCCTATTTGCCTGTGAAATCATATATCAGTTCTCCAAACTCTCCCCAACATAGTCCCAACTTATCTTTGTAGTCTCATCTTTCATTACTCCTCTACATCAATCAACAAGTATTTTTAGTAAGTGCCTACTATGTGCCAGGCACTGTGTGCAAGGCTCTAGGGAAACAAAATCTGAGAATGAAATAATACCCATGGCTATATGTTCTCTATACTCTAAACTGTACAACTCAATGTTTCCTCAACATGTGGCCTTACTTTCCCATTTATAGACTTTGGTTCATTCCAGCTCTCTTCACCTGCAATGTCCTTTTCTCTCCCCTGTTCAACATATCACGCATCCCTGCAATCAAAATTCTAGTTTTTATTCAAGGCCCATATCAATGTCATTTTCTCCATAAGGTCTTCCTTTCCTGATTCATCCAACAGGAGGTGATTTCTTCTTTCTTTAAACTCCCATAATACTTTAGTTGCTTTTCTCATAGAGTGTCATATTCTGTCTTGTATAGTACTTATCTTTATACTTGTTTTATTCTCTAGGAGGGTGATAAATTCTTTTATCTTTGTATTTTCTATAGCTCTACAGCACAGTTCCTTAAATATAAAGATTTGTGGGTTGATATTAAGCATCAAGAACATTTGTTAACCTTAGAGGTAAGCAGCAATTTTGCTTTCTTTCAGCTCCTTGACTAAAAATCAAGCTGACTGGGAAAAATAGGCATTGTTCAAGTCAGGAATCTAAGAGAAAAGTAGACAGCTGAATGGGGTGGGGGGGGGGAGAGAGAGAGAGAGAGAGAGAGAGAGAGAGAGAGAGAGAGAGAGAGATGAGAGAGAGAGAGAGAGAGACTCAGAGTTCACACAGCTGTTTCACAGTCATTAATTACCAAACTCTATCTATTTAAAGTATGTAAATATGATCCCTTTACCACTAGTGGGATCTGATGTATAACAACATCTTTCCTTGCTTCTTCCCTTCCCCTCCCATACAAACACACCTTGGATCAATGGCTTTTTCCCATGTGGAAACTTTAGGAGACCCAAGAACTGTGTGAATCAGATATCTATGTCTACCAGAGTTCTCCCTAAAATGCTAATATTTTTGCTTGAGAGAGCACTGCAACCCAAAGTTGCATATAATATCAAGTCTGGAAGTGTCACAGAAGTGCACCAGCTTTTACCAGCCCAAATATGCACTCTGCCATACAATATCACCAGTTTCCTCCCAAACTGGAGTTTCACCCACTGGCACACTCATTTGATCCTGTTGCTCTTCCCTGTCTAGATCCATTGACACTGAAAAACTGAAAATTCCTTCCCTCCCTCACAAATTGTGTTAATTACATCACGGAAAAGTACACTCTTTGCTTTATCACAAACACAGTTATGAAGTGACTGAAGTCATTTGCATCACACATATCTGGAAAGGTTACAGTCTGGCCACCTCACCAAATCATGATCACACACCATTAAGGGTATCTTGGAGACTATTTCACAGCCCAGGAATTACTGAACAATTTTATCTTCTTTGAGTCCTCACTTGTTGCTATCTGCATTTCAAAGCAGAAATCTTCAGCATCTAACTCCTCACCTCAACACTGAAGCACCAGGTAACTCTGAACACCACACTTGGAAACAATGGCCATCTTTTCTTTGGCAGCAACACTGCTAGAAGACCTGCTTATATCCAGTGTCCTCAGCTCCATAGACTCTCGGTTTAATTGCCTATCCCTATTAGCTGGCGCTAGAGTTATCTAGCTTCTTCTGAAAAAATGAATGGGAAAGTAGTCTAAGTACTTTTGCTCTAGGAACCTCTACTTATCTATAAGTTTCTATAAAAGCAGGGGTTTTATGAGTTTCAAAGTGAGATAATGGATACAAAGCACTTGCAAACCTTAAAGCACAATGTTTTTGTTGTTTAGGCGTTTTCTACTGTGTCCAATTCTTTGTGACCTCATTTGGGGTTTTCTTGGCAAAGATACTGGAGTGGTTTGACATTTTCTTCTCCAGCTCATTTTACAGATGAGGAAACTTAGGCAAACAGGTTTAATTGACTTGCTCAGGGTCATACAACTAGTACATATCTGAGGCTGGATTTGAATTCAGTTCTTCCTGACTCCAGGCCTGGACACTCTATCCACAGTGCTACCTAGCAGCTCCAAAGCACTATCTACGTGCCTGTTGTTATTGCTATTATTATTATCATTATTATTATTAGTTTCCAGTCACCAGGTTTCCAGTCTGATGATAAGTCATTTCCTGACCCTCTGCAGCCCGTGCACATAGTAGGTGCTTAATAAATGTTAATTGACTGGCTGACAGACCGTGCTGAGTTCAAGCAATGTTTGTAGAGTAGCAAAAGGGAAGGCTGTTAAATGTTTAACAACCAGACCCTCTACAGGGGCTGTATACACATGCACTTTTAAGTTTAATTGGATTATTAATGTTTTTCTTGATTATATAGACAATCAAAATTACCCTAATTTATAGTAATTGCTGATTTCTGAGGGATAAATGCTTACACTGAAAATTTAACAATGGCTCTTACTGGAAGGTTATAGCGACTCCAGCACATTCCTGCACACAAGCTTCTGTAGCCCTCATAAGTATTCCCCAGTTCCCGTACTCTTTACTGATTCTTTTGTAGTGTCAGGGAGAGGGACACTGTGATAATGACTAACTCATATATTTCTCTGTAGCGCAATCTTTCACTCTGTTTTACTCACTCAAGTCTTCCCCAACTCAGTCCTAGGTATCTCTTTTCAATGCAGAGAATACTGGGTTCTCAGAATAATGACAATCATAACTTCCTACATTAGCCAGGGCTTTGTCTGTTCTAAAATTCAAAAATCTTTTTTTTTGTGAGGGTTTTCTTTTTTTAAAAAATTAATTAATTTAATTATTTTTTTGTGTGGTGCAAATGGGGGTTAAGTGACTTGCACCAAGGTCACACAGCCAGTAAGTGTCAAGTGTCTGAGGTCAGATTTGAACTCAGGTCCTCCTGATCCAGGGGCTGGTGCTCTATCCACTGTGCCCACCTAGCTGCCCTGAGGATTTTCATTTTGATTCTAAAAATCGTTTTGTGGAAGCACCTCCCCATGTCAACCACTTTTGATTCTAAATCACTCTCATGGTTCCAGAATGATTTGGTCAAAGAGGATAATTTATACTTTCAGGGATCTACATCCAGATTAAGGTGACTACCCACAACTTGTACTGACTCAGCTCCTCAGCTTTTTATTAACCTTTCTTCTATCTGATATAGGGGAAAATGGGCGTACGGGTTGGGGTTGGGGTTCTTGGAATTCCTCTTAAAGAATTACTACCCTCCTGCACACAAAACTTAGTTAGAACAAAGTGATAGTTTATTTAGGAGCAAGGGAAGGGAAGGGTGGGGGGAGGGAAACCATGAAAGAAATCCTTGGACTTTTCATGGGGAGATTTGGCATAAAGCACATGGCTCAGAGGTACCAAATCTCCTCGAACAGGAGACCGGAAGGTACTTTTATAGATGACTGATGGGGTGGACCATCTGCCCGTGGAAAAGTTCCTTAGTGAGAAAGGGACCATCCCCACTGGTGGTAGCTGGGGGAATTGGGTGAACAGTGGAGGACCATCCCCCACTGGTAGTGGACTAAAGGAATTGGGTGAGGGGTGGCTATGGATCCCTCTTCAGGACACAAAGGCCGAAGCCACACCCAAACTTATCTCCCAGGATAAGGAGACCGGAATGAAGGGTAGGAATCCAAGTAGCTCAGTCCGATTTGGTTCCTCTAGGCGTTATCTGTCCTCTGGTTTAGTTTCTCAAGGAGAAGATTTCCTCAGTGTGCCCCAGAGAAATTCTGGGGTGCTCTGCGCCCCATGACATATCTAATCTAATCTTTCTATTACACTCGTTTTTATTTTACATATTCTCCCATTTCTGTACACCCAGAGTCCATTTATAAAAAAAAAAAACTACCAGAACCAGCTTTTACAATGCTGCGACACCAAGTGCTAGCATCAAGAGCTGCCCTAACATTCCTTTTCAGCACAAGCACAGCAAGCAGCTGTGAGCGTTCTGCTGCCACAGAACTCCTCAGGCCTGTCTGGGCTGATGGGACAGAACAGACATCTCCAAGGCCATCTTCAAAGCCCGTTCATCATTTTTCATCTTTGTCCTTCTGATTGTTTGGTGTGCACTTAGAAGAACTTTTTGAGCACGCATCTGATATGGCTCCAGCTCTCAGGATTCTCCTTCTTAGAGTTTTGCCTAGGCTTGCTCAGGCATACCTAAGATGCTTTCTTAAACAATAGAATAACTCATTAAAGTCGGCTCATCTAGCAGTTGACAGGAAACCTGACTGCCTGGAAACCACACTGATATCTAAGATAACACATAAGTAAATAATTATAAACAATACACATATAAAACCCATACAATGTACATTACATCATATCTCAAGGATGGATGATTTGGTCTGTTTGGTATCTCCCCAATATAGGAACCAACCATGCAAATTTGATTGTGACCTATCTATAAACATTATCTTAGAGAGATAGGTGAGGCTCAGAGGAGGTGGGTGACCTGCCCAGGATCACACTACTAGTAAGATGAATTTGAACCAAAGTCCTTCTATTCTTTAATCCAGGTCTCCATTCCAATACCATTCATGTAACACTTTTAGGTTTGCAAAACACTTTACAAAATATATCATTTTATCCTCACAACAACCTGGATGTGGGGTGCTATCGTTATCCCCATTTTAAAGGGGGGGGGGATTAAGTGACTTATGAAAGGGTTACACAGCTATCAATGCCTGAATTGGGAATATGAATTGAGATCTTCCTGACTTCAGGTCCAATACTCTCTCCCATTATATCACCTAGCCATTTCAACTATATCATCCTGCTTCCCAATATTATAAATTTAACACAATTTAATGAAATTTAATATAATCTTCCCCATTGTTAAGTTAACAAAAGGTTCCAAATTGGGTGGTCCTTAATGTAAAATTTCTGGGGAAGCTTTAGTGATTGCCATGTAGAGCCTCTATGTAACTTTTTTTTTTTTTAGTGAGGCAATTGGAGTTAGGTGACTTGCCAGGTCACATAGCTAGTACATGTTAAGTGTCTAAGGTCGGATTTGAACTCAGGTCCTCCTGACTCCAGGGCCGTGTGCTCTATCCACTGCGCCACCTAGCGTGCCCCCTCACGTAACTTCAAAGGACTCCCTAGCCTCAATAACTTCAAAAGATCTGTGATCTCATCAACATATGTATTCCCTGACTTCATGTTGATTACAAATGCCTTTTCACCTTCTGGGATTCTTTTCTAGGTTTTTCTGTAAATTCCCATAGAGGATCTAGCAATGGGTGCAGGTTAGGGTGAGTGAGTCAGCTCCAACCAGGGAGTAAGAGAATGGGGAGTCTGTGTTATTCTACAAATGCATAGGACTATTCTCCTAAAGATTGTATAGAGACAAAAAAGTAAGCATTTGTGTTGGTAGCTACTAATGTCTTCTTGGTTACATTTTTTAAAAATAGCACTATTAATTATCCTTTCCTTTCTTTTAGCATAATCTTCTCTTTGTGAGATCCTAAAAACTCATTCCTTTAAAAATATATCATTTGGGGGCAGCTCGGTGGCACATTGGATAGAGCACTGGCCCTGGAGTCAGGAGTACCTGAGTTCAAATCTGGCCTCAGACACTTAACACTTAGCAGCTGTGTGACCCTGGGCGGGTCACATAACCCCCATTGCCTCACTTAAAAAAAATGTCATTTGCGTCATAAATGTCTTCTGTATGTATTTTGTCAGACCCTGTCACTCTTTGGGGCCTAACATATCTAGAACTGAAGTGGTTGAGTCCAAATGTGGTGATTCCACTTTCTTCACAAGATGAAAATAGATAGCTAAAGAAATAGAAGATCTGTTTCATTTCAATTCTATTTGTCGTTCCCTCTTCCAGTGTCATCTGAATTTGTCCTTGGCAATGATCTGGATTAGCCAGGTCTCAAGTCAAACTTTCTTCAGGCTCATGTTCACTCTAGCTTCTTTTCCTGTTTTGTGAGGTAATATTAGAGACCTTTGTCACGTGTCTAAAATTTAAAGCTACTGCATTGAACAAGATAAGTTTAATAATATGGTCTTTAGCAGCATAAGATAAAAAATGTCTACTCCTTTCCTACAGAGACAGAGTTACCTAACCCTGAGATAATAGAAATATTTAAGAAGTAGAACTGAATCTTTCACCCATAAGTTCATAATTTGATCCAGGAAGAATTCTTACATTATGTGTGAATTACAGTGATCAAAGTGGAAGAGATATATCCACAATAATTCAGACTTTATATAATCTCTCTTCTTTTGTCTTTCCTGTCTTTTTTTCCACATCTCTACAATATTCTTGCATCTGGTTATTCTCTCCACTTTATTCCTCAGTTTACTCCCTTTGCTCTTATAAAGTGAAAGCACATGTCTCTTGGTCTTTTCTTCCTTTTCTAGTTTTGTACATTTTTTCAGGATACTAGACATGCCTGTATAATTTTACTCAACACCATGTGTGGGGTGTGCATGTGGGTGTGTGTTGGGGGGAGGGGATATCTGCTTCTCTCATCTTCCATATGTTAGATACAGATATACATATCTGCAACAAATCTGTGTATGTATGTATGTATGTATGTATGTATGTATGTATGTATGTATGTATATGTGTGTGTGTGTGTATGTCCTACATTTAAATACACGTCTGAAATAAATCAGGTAAGGCTAAACAGAAGGCTGGTAGAATTCCTTTGAATTAGGGCTGCATTCATGGATATTCATCAATCAAACTGAAGCTGGGCCAATTTGCATGTTCTCCTCCCTTTCCTAAATGAAAGGAGCTGACTCATAGTCCTGTGTTGGTGTCCTAAGGTGAAGACTACATTCTTATCTGAGTCTATTAAGAGATTGGAGACAATGAGACTATAGAAAATCAGTATAGCCAGGCTAAGCCAAAAGGAAACCTTAAACCAAGATAGTAAAGGGCTATCTACTGAGGGATAAGATGGATTTCTTTTCTTTTTTTTTTTTACATACATCTAATTACATTTCTCTCTTTAATTATTTCTAAATTGTTATATCTTCTTTCCCTGTTAATAAGCAAAATAAATTTTCTGGTAGCATTGAATGTATGGAGACGGAATAGAAAAGAAGACATATTGAGCATGATAGAGGACTGAGGATACAGCAAAGTAGAATTTGAGTTTACTCAGGCTATCCAGCCAACTCCTGGATCAAGAAAATACAGGGAGGCTCAGTCCCTCTAGTTGAAGTTAAGGGATCAAAGAAGAGGTTTAGCAATGACTACAAGTTGAAAAACAAACAAATAAACAAAAAGCAATTCACATTTGTGCTTAAAAGTTTTTAAGTTTCCTTGAAAACCACTACAAATATCAATACCCCCATTTAGCAGATAAAGAAACTAAGTCACAAAGAGTTTACGTGATTTACCTGAGACCACACAGCTTGTACGTGTCTGAGTCAGGTATACAGTTCAGGCCTCCTGCTTTCAGGTTCAGACTTCTTTCCATTACCCTCATGTTATTTTCTGAAAGATGTCTGGGTTTTCTTGTACTTACTTTGCCAGAAGAAGCTAATGGTCCTAAGGAATTCAGTGTAGATAATTGAGGCCTAAGAACAAGAATTAGATGTGGGAATCCTTTGCATATTGATTCAATGATTTCTAACATGTCTGGAATCTATCCCTTCCTTTCCATTCCCACTGTCATTACTCTAAGTCATACTCTTTTTTTTTTTTTAATTTTAGTGAGGCAATTGGGGTTAAGTGACTTGCCCAGGGTCACACAGCTAGTAAGTGTTAAGTGTCTGAGGCCAGATTTGAACTCAGGTACTCCTGACTCCAGGGCCTGTGCTCTATCCACTGCGCCACCTAGCTGCCCCATACTCTTTTTAATGCTAGAAAAGTAATGAAATATAATGGAAAGAGCAGGAGATTTGGAGTCAGAGGACCTGAATGTGAGTTTCTACACTAATTTTCAAATCTTGGCTAATTCATTTAAACTCCGTGAGCCTCAGTTTCCTCAGCTATAAAATGGAAGTGTAATGCTTATACTACCTACTTCACACTTGTAAGAAAGTTGCATTTTACATTATAAATCATGATACATTATGTTATTATTAATAATAGTAGTAATAGCAGCAACAGCAGCAGCAACAGCAGCAGCAGCAACCTAGACTATTACAACAATCTCTTAACTGGCCCTGTCACCTCCAGTCATTACTTCCTCCTATTTCTGCCACAGAAATTTTCTAAAAGAACAGCTCTGACTAGGTCACATTAATGCCCTAAAACACTTAGTCTCTTTCTCTTGTCTAAGGAATAAAGACCAGATTCCTTAGCCTAGACATTCAATGCTCACTATACTCTAACCCTAACCTACCTTTCCTCCCACTCCTCACTTTCCCAATCTGTATATTCCAGTCAGACTGGCTCACCCAATTTAGCCTGTCTTTTCCCATCTTTGTTGTTCCATTCTTCTTGCTTGGCATGCCTTCCTTATCCCTATCTCTGCCTGTTGAAATCTTACTCGTCTTTCAAGACTGAGTTGAAAGATTTCCTCTTCCAGGAAATAGGAATAATCAGGATATCCCATCAGAAGTAATCTTTCTTCTCTGAACTATTGTAACACTTTGCTGAAATATACTTCTCTTATGGCATGTTTTTTTCCCTCCTTACATCATATTAGAATAATCATCTCCCCTGCTCATGTGGTCATTATAAAGACTGTTTCTTCTTTGTCCACAACTGAAGGAGACATGTAACTTTAGGAAATGCATACTGAACTTCCTCAGTTCCCTGCCTCTCTTCCTTAAGTAAGGTTTTCCCAGTGACTTTAATAATCCCACCCAGTTAGGATTATTTGGAGAGATTCTGTGGGATTTAAAGGGCAGATAATTATAGAGAAACTGGGGTGCTTTTTCAGCTACTGAAGTAGGGAGTGCCCCCTGGGAAGGGACTCCTCAAATGCATCTGAGGGAGGAAGGATTTTGAGATTTGTGGTCATGATTGTGGTGATTCTTGGAAAAGAGTGAAGGAAGCATTTATAATAAATGTTGTATGGAAGACACTGTGATATGCACTTAGGATGCAAACAGACCATTAGGACAATCCCTGCTCTCAAGGAGCTCACATTCTAATGCGGGTGATGACACATATGGAAAGTTTTAGCTCCAAGTCGGATGGAAAGGTCCCATGATGCTTAGAGCCAGCCCCCAAGCAGAGGACAATGGCTCTTCATTAATGTCATTTTCATATCTGTTTCTGGTGCTGAACCATTTAACAGTCAAAGACTCTGGTGATGAGAACTTTCTTTCCTGGTTCTTCAGTGGCTGTGACTTTAGCTCCTGCAGGAGCAGCTACCAGTCTGCATCTTCCCAGGATGATGACTGAGGTCACTGG
Organism: Dromiciops gliroides; assembly: GCF_019393635.1. Taxonomy (NCBI): domain Eukaryota; kingdom Metazoa; phylum Chordata; class Mammalia; order Microbiotheria; family Microbiotheriidae; genus Dromiciops; species Dromiciops gliroides. Next base: position 341,697,648 of record NC_057863.1, on the reverse strand, counting down.
GCTGGAAGCGTTGCTATTCCCGAGACTCTTGGGTTCAAAGTCCTAAACTGTCTCCATTGGATTTGAGGGGAGGTGGAGGCCAAAATGGTAGCAGTGATGTCCCCAGGAGTAAAGGAGAGTAATTTCAAAGATAGAGAGTTCCTAGGCAGGCAATCATAGGAAGAACTGTGTTTCCTTTCCATATAGTGAAACCCTGGAGACTTTCTTCTTTGTAGAAAGGGATGATGCCCAACAATCACAAAAGATCTGTTTCAGCAGTAGCCTCAGCTATGCAGGAGACCCATGGAGAGCTAAGCAAAGCTATAGGAGGAGACCCTGGAAAGGAGTGACATCTGATGCTTGCTTATCTGTGATAAGGCTGCATGCAGATTTTTGAAAGGGCACTTATTGGAGCCAGGAGATGTGTCTTCATTTTCCAAGAGCTCTGTGTTATCATCAACCATTTGATGCAACTTTCCTGTACTAATTCTTCTAAACTGAGCCTTGTAAATGGAGTTGGTACCAGAACATTTGAGTGGTATCTAGTACACATTTTCCCATAATTCTTTGGTGGAGGCTTTGAGCTAAATAAATGAGAAATTTCCTAAAGTGAATCTAAGTCTTTTGTTTTCCAAGATCCTCTGACAAAAGAGTCACAAAGGATTGTAAACTCCTTGAGGGCATCACTCAGCTAAATTGCAGTTTTACAAAGCCTAGCTTCTTTAATTGTGGATTGAGACCCCATATAGGGTCACAAAAAATTGGCAACAGTAAAAGGTTATGTATGTCTATTTTATATGCTTATATACCTGGAGTCGCTTAACAATTTCTTGGGTGAAAAGAGGTCACCAGTGGAAAAAGTTTAAGAAGCCCTGGTATAAAGGAAGATTTTCCTGAGTCACCCAGCTGGTAATAGCTTCCCTCTCCCCCATTTTACACACACACACACACACACACACACACACACACACACACACACACACGCACACACACACAGAGCATATCGCATACATATGTTTACATAGACACTATATATACATAGATACATAGATATTCATTTTCATATATATTCACATTCATATACAGTTGTCTTTTCAACATGGGGAGGGGAGTTAGGGGCAAGGCACTCCTGTAATCTAGAAAATTCACATAAAATTTTTTGGCCCTTCCTTCATACCAGAGAAGAAGTCTGAATTATTATGGTATTAAAAGATAAAAATATGTTGCTATACAATACTACACATTTATTTTATGTATTTATGAGTTTCTAAACCTTTTCTGTGTCATCCACTGACCTTTGCATGTAGTCTGTGCCTTCTGCAAAACTTCTCCCAAATTCTCATTTAATCTCTTATGCTGACCTTCGATATAGAAAAACAATGATGTGCAATGTGGAAAGGATAATTGTAATAATAATAGCAATATGTAAGAAACAATGAGTGGGAGGAGTTCAGAGAAACCTGGAGGGTCTTGTGTGGGCCGATGCTGAGTGAGATGAGCAAAACCAGAAGAACATTGTACACAGTATCATCAACATTGAGTGTTGACCTACTGTGATGGACTATATTCTTCTCACCAATGCAATGGTACAGAAGAGTTCCAGGGAACTCATGATAGAAGAGGATCTCCAAATCCAAGAAAAAAAAAATAACTGTGGAGTATAGATGCTGAATGAACCATACTATTTCTTTTGGTTTTGGTGCTGTTGTTTTTTCTATTTTGAGGTTTTTCATCATTGCTCTGAATTTTCTTTTATAACACGACTAATGCAGAAATGGGATTAATGTTATTATGTGTATATATATATATACACACATAATTATATATATACACATAATTATATATATGTATATATATGTGTATGTATATATATATATATATATAAACCTATATCAGATTACCTGATGTCTAGGGGAGGGGGGAGGGGAGGGAGGGAGAAAAATCTGAAATTGGAAAGCCTGTATAAACAAAAGTTGAGAACTGTCTTTACATGTAACGGGAAAAAAATAAAATACTTTATTAATTAAAAAATAATAATAGCATTAGCTAATATTTATATAGCACCTATTATGTGTAAGGAACTGTGCTAAGTGCTTTACATATAAATCTCACTTCATCCTCACAACAATCCTGGGAAATAGGTGCTATTGTTATCCCCATTTTACTGATGTGGAAACTGAGGCCAACAGAGGTTAAGTGTCTTGCTCAGGTTCACACAACTAATAAGTGTCTGAGGCTGGATTTGAACTGAACTCAGCTCTCTATCCATAGCACTACCTAGGTATATATATATTCATACACACATACGTATAGGTGTACATACACATACACACACACATACACACACTTCTACCAGGTCCTGGAGCATGTTGACTTCTTCCTTGAGTCTTTCTCTCTCTCCAGGAGCCTCTCCCTGAAAAGAACCTGGAACTGTGAGTGTCTTCTCTCAAAGCCAGAAGAACAAGACCTTTCCTCTCCAAGATTTTTTTTTTGGCCGGGCAATGAGGGTTAAGTGACTTGCCCAGGGTCACACATTTAGTAAATGTCAAGTGTATGAGGTAAGATTTGAACTCTGGTCCTCCTGAATCCAGGGCTGGTGCTTTATCCACTGCACCACCTAGCTGCCCCTCCTCTCCAAGATTTGACCAACTCTTCCCCTCACATGGGTATATGAAGTCATCGTGCTCTCCACCATTGGTGCAAATGCCATAGATTACATTTATACACACACACACACATATATATAATATGCATATACATTATAAGCATATTGCATAATTTTAGAGTTGCTTAGAATCCTGAGATTAAGTGACGTGGTCATAGTCATCTGGTAAGTGAAGAACTCTAGTCACTATGCTGTGCTGCCTCTGTCTCTATCTCTCATTCTCTGTCTGTCTGTCTGTCTGTCTTTGTGTGTGTGTGTGTGTGTCTCTCTCTCTCCTTTCCTTCTCACTTTTATTTTTCTTCTCTTTCTCTCCTCTCCTCTCCCCTTCTTCCCTCCCCTCCATTCCTCTTCTTCTTGAATATGTTCTCTCTCTCTCTCTCTCACACACACACACACACACACACACACACACACAGAGGCTATGGGACCATGGATAAGTCAATTAACCTATGTGGTAAAATATGAAAGTTTTTAACAGTCGGTTAGGATAACTGAAAGACGCCAGTTTTTCAAGGACCACCCTTTTGGGGAGGAGATGAACAGTCCGCCTGCTGCGCATGTCAGACTGCCTGCCGGGTTTTTTTTGACTTCCGGGGTGGAGAGAACGAGAGGAGGCCTTTTGCCTGCTTGGCGGGACTCCTGACGGCGCGGCACAGACTCTCTCTCCAAAGGTGGCCTTTTTCGGTTTGGTGAGTTTTTATAAGGAATATAGACTAAGCTTAGACTTAAGACGATTTGTATTGTGTTTCTACTTTCCTATCCTTCTAATCAACATCACCTTGTGACTATCATAACTATAAATAAAAAGGTCTATCTAGAAAACCAAAAGCTGCTTCCATTTACTAGTTTGGGAGATAAATTAAGGGAAAGGTTAAGTAGGGGAGATTTATGATCTAATATCCAATTTTAAATCTCACACCTATCAGTACTCTAAGGCAAGATCATTCTTTCTAACTATAAATTGTAGAAAAAATACCAACTTGCATTGGTAGAGGGAGTTTCCTTATTGGGAATTTCCAGTACTAATGAGATCACAGGTCTATACCCCTCTGTATATACTTCTATACATACACTTTGTCTCCCCTCATAGAATGCAAGTTTCTTGAGGGCAGGAAATATTTCACATTTGTCTTTAAATTACTGAGCAGTATGTCAAGGACATAATAGGTATTTAATAAATGCTTACTGACTGATTCAATTGATCTGTATAACTCTAGAACAGTGTCTTTGCACATATTAAGTGATCAATCAACATGTATTGAATTGAAATGAACTAGAACTAGGATAAGTTGCTAACACTATTGAAATTACTTTGTCTGTTGGTCCTAGTTTGGAGAGTGAAAGAAGCTTCTGTCTGAGGTAGGCTTTATCTCAATTTCAAAGTCCTCTTCTTTTATACAGTGTATTCTGTCTTCTTTGGCTTTTCTGGACTTTAGCCTGAATTTACTTCGTGACATATGCTTAACTTCTGGATTCTTCTGATCCTGGGATTGTTGTTTGTTGTTTTCCTGCCTTTGACTCATTGTCTGTCTTGCCATCTGTTAAAACTTTAAGCACTCCCCCCAGAATCAGCCCTCTCTGCTTGTGGAAGCTTGCCTCTCTCTGGGATGGCACCCATGCCATACCTTATCTGCCCACCAAAAAGAATGCTCAGAATCAGTCTGGAAGGCAAACAGCTCCCCATTTGTGCTGTTGTATAGACTTGTCCACAACCTGTTCTAGAAGCCTTTGACACACTATGGGTATCAAACCATTTGTTGATATTATTATTGGCTAAGTGTTTCCTCCAAACCCCACTACTCTTTGTCTATCATCTGCCTAGCTAAGTCTTAGAGGCAGAGACCTGACTTGGTACAATATCTATGTGAGAATCTTATGCTTCAGCTAATAAATGCCCCTGCTGGTCACAGCCTCTGGTATTTTCATCAAGAGTGAACCCAGTATTTATTTCCACAGAAGAGTGAAATCACAGTTCTGGACCAATAAAAATGTCTATTTACTGCACCATCTGGCTGCCCCTATACAGAATAAAGATAAAGAAACAAAGGAGCTAGGTGTGGTGGCACATGCCTTGTAGCCCCTGCTGCTGGGGAAACTGAGACTGGTGAATTTCTTGAGTTTAGATGTTCTGACCTATAGCAGGACTAAAACATATTGGATGCTGCACTAAGTCAGACTCAAATATGATGAGCATCCAGTTGCAAAGGGTCATTGGACTGCCTAAAGAGGGGTAAGACAGCCTGGGTTGAAAAATGGAGCAACTTCTATGCCAGTAAGTATAGGGATCTGTAAAAAAAAAATTAATTTAACTTAATCTAATCTAATAATCTGAAAAATGTGTATAACTGGATTTATATGAAAAATTATAATTATATGAAAAATTGTAACTTTAGAAAAATTATAATTGGGACATAAGTCCTGCCGTGGTCGCCATTCAAATGTAAGAATATATTATTAATTTAGGGGAATAATTTGGGGGGAATAATCTAACTGGGGACTAATGTGGAGACTTTTGATTAATCTGTGGATGTTTGACTGCTATTAAATTCCAAAGCCAATCTGTTAGGTAGGGCCTTTGAAAAATTTCTCCACACTTGTTCCCTCCCAAATTGATAAGCAAATGATTAAGAAGCCTCTTAAATAAATAATCAAATAATCAAAGCAGAATTTATTTACAAAAATCAATGTAAATGATAAGTTAAGAAATGCAAATTATACAACCTGTCTTCTTTTAATATAATAAGGGCCATTTCCACCTCTTGCCTTAGGGTATGCTCCAGCTTTCTCTAACTTTCACTCTTTTTTTCCTTGACTCCAGCTTCCCTGTGCTTTCACTGCTCAGCTGCTTTCTTCTAACTCCAAGCCCCTTTCACTTTGTCGACCCCCCCTTACCGTCTGACTTTCCTCTCTGTTCTACCTCGCTGAACCCGTGTTTCTCTCTCACCGACCTCTCCTTCAGTTCTCCTAGTGCTCGGCGTCCCACTTTGTCCATCCTCCTTTCCTGTCTTCTTAATCTTCCGGCCTCCCCCAACCTACGGATGTCTGCCTCCTTCTGTATATATGTTCCTTCTCTCCCCTCAAATCTCAGGCCCTGTGTGCCCCTGCACATGCCAAGTTAATCCGCTGGCCAGGCTAGCGCTGCGGCCAAGGGCTTGAGGGGCCTGTGCCCCCTGCTGCGCACCTGGGACCTCCGCACAAGCTTTACTAGAGGCCTGCATGAGCCTGGGATCTCTGGAGTAGATCCCCCCAGGGCAGAGGGAGTTGGGGCTTTTGGCTTTCCCCCCCAGCCATCTGACCTAGTGTCCTGTAAAACCCACCGGGCTTTTTGGCTCAGCTGAAGTGGAGGGGGTGGGGCACCAGCCCCTCTTACGTACAAAAAACCCTGAGGGCCTAAGGCTTTTTAATCTCAGCCCAAAGGCAGGGTCCCCAAATCAAAATAAATTCCCACAGATCTGGCCAGTGAGCGTCCTAGGCCCTTCCAGCCTAGGTGAGATAAGGAGACAAACAAAACCCAAATAAATAGAAAGTAGTTAAATACAAGGTAAGTTGGAAGGGAAGACACCAGCAGTTGGAGGAATTAGGAAAGGTTTCATAAAGTAGATTGTGGTACTTGAGTTGCATCCTGAAGAAAGAGAGGAATTCAGTGAGACAGAGATGAGGAAGGAGTGTATTCCATTCATGGGGGATGCCAGTATAAAGTCAATCAAAGAGGAAATGGAGGGGCTATATGTGAGGAACAGAGAAAATGTCTGTTTGGCTAGATTGCAGAATGTGCAATGGTGGGTAATGGCCAAGAATATTAGAAAGATAAATTGGGGGGGGCAGCTAGGTGGCGCAGTGGATAGAGCATTGGCCCTGGATTCAGGAGGACCTGAGTTCAAATCCAGCCTCAGACATTTGACACTTATTAGCTGTGTGACCCTGTGCAAGTCACTTAACCCCAATTGCCTCACCGAAAGGAAAAGAAGAGAAAGATAAATTGAGGATGAGTGGGAAAGAGCTTGAGAAGATAAACAGAACTTATATTTGGTCTTAGTGGCAATGGAAAGCCACTGGAGTTGACTGAGTAGGGAAGTGACAATGGTCAGACCTGAGTTTCAGGGAAATCACTTTGCTAGCTATGTGGAAGCTAGACTGGAGTGGTCAGAGACTTGAGGTAGGAATGTCTATTAGGAGGCTGTTGTAGTAATCTAAACAAAGGTGGTAACTATGTGAGGAGAGTGAAGGAAGTCAAAGGGAAGAAAAAATGCCATGGAGGTATGAAACAGCAAGATTTGGACAATTAATTAACAATGTGAAGTTAAAGGAACGTAGAGAGTCAAGAATGACACCCAAAGTCATGAAACCTGAGAGACTAGAAGAAATGCTGTTGTCCCTATAGAAATAGGGAAGTTTGGAAGAAGGGGTATTGTATAGGAGGAACGATGGAGTTCTGTGTTGACCACTGGTGAAGTTTGAGATGTATCATAGATATACAAATTTGAAATGTCCATGTGTCCAGTGATCTAGCTGGTGATGCAGGACTGAAGCTCAGGAGAGAGATTGATACTGGATCTATATGGATCTGTGAGTCAACTACATCAGATCATAATTAAAGCTTTAGGAGCTGATGAGGAGGGAGGGAGGAGAGAGAGGAGAGAGAGACGAGAGCCAGAGAGAGAGAGAGAGAGAGAGAGAGAGAAGGAGAGAAGGAGAGGAGGAGGAGAGACGGAGGGAGGGGGAAGGGAAGGAGGAGGAGAAAGAGGGGGAGAGAGGGAGGAGAGGGGGAGGAAAGGAAGGAGGCTTGCAAGGGAGAGAAAGAGACAGAGAGATAGAGAAAGGGAGAGAAATTAATCCCACTGAATTCTATATAATTCTGCATTGAAATCCCAAATTTATTTTTAAAGGGTTTAATAGTCTCTAAACCCAGAAGCATTTTCACCAGGCTTAACAAATGCCCACTTATTTCTGTGCTAAATCCTCTTAGAGTTTCGGGCTTGGAGTCAGGAAGACCTGTGTTCCAAATCTGCTTCTCAAACTAGATATATGACCCTGGTGAAAGTTAAATTTTCTGCGTCTCAGGTAGCTCCTTATGAATTACCTTGTAGAGTATTCCAACATCCTAGGACATTGAAGAAATCACAAATCTTTCTGTATTCTTGCAGCCTTTTGGGCCCTTGGTTTTTGCGTGTAACAAGTAGTTTCATTAACAAATAGTTGTTGAGTACTGTAGAAATCCATTGGTCCATTGATTAGAATCAAAATCTAGGAAATCATGGATTTTAGAGCTGGGAATCAACACTAAAAAAAACATACTATATTAGTTTATTGATTTCAGCATTAGCCAGTTGTTTGAAAAGCATACATCCCTGCAGACACTGGAGCAAGCCTTTATTGTGAAGCAAAGACTGAACCTTTCAGCACTTAGTTTAATGCTTCCTATCTACTCTCATCAAAGGATATAGTAACAAGCCATATAGGTTTTACTAGATGAAAGAGGCCAGTAAAACCAAGTTATGGAACAACAACAAAAAAAATGTTAAGAGAACGGCTTTGAATGTAAAGTTAGAAGTGTAAAGGAATTTTAAAGCTGGTAAAAACTTAACCAAATTGCTAGAAACTTTGAGGTTTACTGCCTCTATATAAGAAATAATATTCAACATTGTACAATATTTTCATTAATTTATTTGGATTGTGGTACAAAATTATTGTTGACATCTGAGTATTATTATTGTTCATTTAATCAGAAAGCTGTTTTTCCTGTAAATAGGATTTTAAGAGGTTGTTGTATTATTTCAGGTTACTATATTGGTTATTTTTAAAAGCTAATTGATTTCTTTTGTTTCTACACCATACTCATTTGCCAGTATACACTCCCCTTTTCCACACCTGTGAAGTTTCCCCTGAAGCAAAGAAAAATAGTTAAGTAAAAACAGCAGACGCAGCAACTGTGTCTGAAAGGGTATACCATAGTCCACACCCATTTTCTACTATATCTCTCTTGAGGAAAGAAGTATAATCAGATCTGCTACAACCGCCATGTATGCAATGTATGCATTCCCAACAAGCACTGTGCTATGCAAAGTTACACAATAAAAACCACAAAAGCTTATGGGTAAAAATTGATGTTAGAGGCATAACCCTCAAAAATTCATCAGAGGCACATTTAAAAAAAAAACCCAGAAATGTAAAAATGATGTTACAGTTTCATACATTTTAACAATGGTTAAACTACATAAATACCACAAGAAATAGTGACTCCTCAGGCTTCAGCTGCTCAGCCTATAAGTCTTGGTATCCCATGGTGGGTGAGTGGGTGGGTGTGGGGGGGGACTGACCAAAGTTGTGTGGGGCAAACCCTGGAAAGGGTTGGAGGATCTGGTGGAAGAGAGATAGAATATTGTGAACTAGCCATCTCCTTAGAACAGTTCTTACTGCCCCCAGAAGATATACAATGAAATATACCTTGAATATCTTGAAAAAGACCTTGATGTTTGCTTGTGGACGTGAGTGTTGGAAGGGATGCAGCTCTGTGAGTTATTGTGAAGTAGTGCAATTTCCTGTACTCTTTTTCTTTCTTACCAACAGAAATGGAATATGAGCAAACTTGAAATTCACGTTATACTCAAATTGTTCTCTCTAAAATATTGGTTGCATTGGAACAAATTTGCTTTTTCAAAACAACATATAAACAAAACCAATTATAGCAGACTGCCTCTATGTTTCATTATTAATGCTCCAGAATGAGATCAATTACTGTAATTAATTAAAAACATAGGCTTCTTGAGGGCAAGGACCCATTTTGTTTTGCCTTTGTATTCCTAGGGCCCCAGCACTGTGTCTGGGTACCTAGAAGGCACTTAATAAATGTTTGCTGAAAAGCTGAATGACTGAATCGGACTGCCTTTTAGTGTTGTTTTCATTTATTTATTATAGTCATCATACATGTCTCCCTCTGCCAGTGTGTGTTTCTTTCTCCATCGCTGTGTTTCTGTCTCTATCTCTGTCTTTTTCTCTTGTTATTCCATAACTTGATTTTACTGGCCTCTTTCATTCAGTAAAACTAATATGGCTTGTTACTTACAATATTCTTTAATGAGAGTAGATAGCAACCCATTAAACTAAGAGCTGAAAGGTTCAGTCTTTGTTCAATAACAACTGTTTGCTCCAGTGTTTGTAGGGGCATATAGTTTTGAAACTGGCTAATACTTATGCATACACACATACACATACACAAACACACATGCACATATTTCTCTAGGTTCTGCTCCTTTCACTCTGTATCAGTTCAAAGAAGTCTTCCTATAGTCTTACAAGTCCCTTATATCTCTCATATCTGTTTCTAACTGAACAATAACATTCTGTTATAATCGTGTGCTACAATTTACCCAGCTACTCCCCAATAGATGGACAACTTGCTACCTCAAGAAAAGGGATTGCTTTGATTTTTGAGCATATGAGATATTGGCTATTTTTTTTCCAGTGAAATGTATCTCAAAATCTTATAATGGAAATAAATCAGGAATTAAAACTTTAATTTGTACAGCCTAGAATAGATCTGAGAGATTCATCTAATCTAACTTCCTTATGAAATAGCATAGAAATTGAGGGATAAAGAAATTAAGTGACTTTTCCAAGATTACAATCAGTCAGTAGCAGATTCAGTTCTTTAATCCATGTCTCCTAATTCTTTTTTTTTTTCAGGGCAATGAGAGTTAAGTGACTTGCCCAGGGTCACATAGCTAGTAAGTGTCAAGTATCTGGGGTCAGATTTTAACTCAGGCCCTCCTGAATCCAGGGCCAGTGCTTTATCTACTGTACCACCTAGCTGCCCATGTGTCCCAATTCTTGGTTTTTGTTTATTTGTTTGTTTGTTTGTTTTTGTGAGACAATGAGGGTTAAGTGACTTGCCCAGGGTCACACAGCTAGTAAGTGTCAAGTGTCTGAGGCTGGATCCAAACTCAGGTCCTCCTGAATCCAGGGCCAGTGCTCTATCCACTGTGCCACCTAGCTGCCCCTTGTCTCCTAATTATTTATTTATTTTTTTAGTGAGGCAATTGGGGTTAAGTGACTTGCCTAGGGTCACACAGCTAATAAGTGTCAAGTGTATGAGGCTGGATCTGAACTCAGGTCCTCCTGAATCCAGGGCCAGTGCTCTATCCACCTAGCTGCCCCCTTGTCTCCTAATCTTAATCACAGTCTTCCTTCCACTATATAATACCTCCTTCCCCAATTATTTTATGGAAATTCACTTGTTTGAGATGCATGCTTCTCATTAAGCAGGTAGATTTTATAGTAGAAGTAGACCTCCACACAAAGATCTGGCTTGCTAGAGTCTAGGAACACCCGAGAAGGTTACAAGAGACTTTGTGTTCTGAAGGCCTGAAGATCTGGTGCTTGGATGAGCGGTGAGATGGAGATAGGGAGGAAACCATCCACCAGAGGCTAGAATTGATCAATTTGTGTGAGTATTAATATCTCAGAAAATCGACAAAGTACTATAAATTAGGGCTTTCTAGCTGTAAACATTTCTTAGCACACCCTTTGATAAAAGGCAAAAACGCAAAGAAATATTCAATGAAAGGAAAGGGCCAAAAAAAGAACATGTTTAGGTGAAGACCACATCTTAGAAGAGGGCCTGAAGGACTTGGGAAAGAAAGTAATGGTGCGTGTATAGTAATTTGGGGGGTCACAGAAGGGTAAATTTTGAAAAGATGAGTTTCTAGAGCATAGGAAGAGACCTATGCTCTAAGGTCAACTAGAACAACCTCATTTTATTGATGAGGAGTAGAGAACCAGTTTCCTTTAACTCTGAATATAGTGCTCTAAAAATGATCCTAAGAAGGAAAATACTGTTCACTTTAAGTTATGTAATGAGGAAGGAGATTTAAAAAACCTGGCTCAAATTAAATTTCTAGGGCAGGCTAGTCTTGCCATAACATTAACAGCAATTATCCTGGGCTAGAATAGACCATCTGGACACTATAGAGAGTAGGTGACTCTGAGGAGAATGGAATAAAGCTGAATAAATTTCCATTTTAGAAAATATTGATGCTTTTAAAAATTGTCACTTTCCATTAGACTCCTCCAGTGTCACACCCAACAATTTAAAAATTTTTTTTTTTTTTTTTTGTGGGGCAATGAGGGTTAAGTGACTTGCCCAGAGTCACACAGCTAGTAAGTGTCTGAGGCCGGATTTGAACTCAGGTCCTCCTGAATCCAGGGCCAGTGCTTTATCCACTGCGCAATCTAGCTGCCCCCCCCCCACAAAAATTATTAAGCAAAACAAAATAGCATTGAATACATATAATAGTGTATCCAGAATTGTGTCTCTATAGTCTACCCTTTCTTTACTGAGAAAAACTCAGTATGTTTCATAATAAATTTGATGAAATCAAGACTAGTCATTAGATTAATCTGAATTCTGAATGTTGATGTCTTGTGTTGTATTTCTTAATCCGATTGGTGTCATTGTATATACTGGTCTTTGCTCCACATTGGTTTATGCAAGTCTCCCTAAGTGTCTCTGAATTCCTTATACCACATCTGTTGTTTCTAATAGTATAGGCATTATATTGATATGCCACAACCATTTTAGCTAAGGGGCTTCCACTTTCTTTTCAGGCTTTTTTTCTCCTACAAAAAGTGCTGCCATGTATATTTTGGTATATATCTAATGTTGATCTCCTTGGAATATATGCACAGTAGAACCACTGGATCAAAGAGTATGAACAATTTAGCCATTTTATTTGCATAATCTCAAATACTTGCTCGTGTAATATCTAGTGAATTATCTATTGTGATGTTTAAATCTCTATATTGTGTGATCGCCATTAAATTAAAACGCTTCAGTACCAGTCTTTGGGCATTAAACATTTATTAAAGCATACAGATATTTACAAGGAGTTCAGAAAGTTAAGAAAAAGAAGTCCTATCTAGCCTAGAGTTCCAGCCTGGTTGGGTTTTTCCTCAAGTCCTCCTCCATGAGCCTGCTTTAATTAGGAACTCCTCAGCAAGCTGATTGTGGAAGCTTTTTATAGGTCTGGAACAGAGGCGGTCCTTACACACTACTTCAAGGTGATTGGTTGTTGTCCTCCAAATACATTGGCTTTGAAGGTGTTCTCAAGTTGAGTTCACAGTCTAGTTTCTGAGAACAATACCTTCTTAAGGGCTAGCCAGGTGTGATTACAATCCAGTTAACTTGAAGTAGGCTTAATCAGCAGTCAATCACTCAATCAGTATAGATTAATCTCCAGGTGGGTCTTTGAGTATCTGCTAAATCCCATTATTTCATCGCACTATGTCAAACTAATATGTATATATAATCATCATTATATATATATATAATCATTATATATATGTATATATAAATCATCATCTATTTTAGTGTCAAAGGTTTGTGCTGTATAATTTTTTGTAAAAGATCTCTAGAATTGTCCCTTGATAATCAGAATTAATGGGCAGTTAGGTGATGCAGTGGATAGAGCACCAGACCTGGAGTGAAGAAAACATCTTCCTAAGGTCAAATCTGGCCTCAGATACCTAGCTGTGTGACCCTGGGCAAGTTACTTAACCCTGTTTGTCTCAAGTTCCTCAGCTGCAAAATGAACTGGAGAAGGACATGGCAAACCACGCCAGTATCTTTGCCAAGAAAACCCCAAATAGGGCTATGAAGAGTCAAATATGACAGAAAGGACTAAACAACAATTGGAATGAATGCTAGAAAGCAGGAGATCCTAGTTGCTTTGCTGAATGGTATTTGCAGCAGGATCATAGGATTCAGATCTAGAATATATCTTAAAGATCATTAAGTCCAATCCTCTCACTTTACAAAAGAGGAAACTCAACCAACCCCAGAGAGGTGAGGCTGTTTGTCCAAAGTTATATAGGTAGTAAAAAAACAGCCATGATTTGAAGCTAGGTCTGACTACAAATTCAGTGTTTCCCCCCACTGTCTCCAGTGTCCTTAGCATTACATTCTATGAATAATTACAGATAAGCCAAGACTAAACAAAGCATATTGGGAGGTGTAAAGAGGTGTAGAAAAACATAGTAATTTTGATTTAAAAAAAAAGACCAACAAATATACTTGATTTCTTTTGTCCAGGAAAAGCTTTCTGAAGGCAGTATTAATATTTGTAGGCAGTCAGATGGTATGGTGGATAGAATGCTAGGCCTGAAGTCAGGAAAACCTAAGTTCAAATCCAGCCTCAGACACTTACTAGCTGTTTGACTCTGGGCAAGACATCACTGAATCCATTTGCCTCAGTTTACTCATCTATAAAAATGAGCTGGAAAAGGAAATGGCAAACATCTCCAGTATCTTTGCCCAAAAACCCCCCAAAAAATGGTCATGGAGAGCCATACACAACTGAAAACTACCAAACAATAAATAATATTTATGAGAGATTCCATAGAGTTCCTCTTATGTGTGAATTATGTCAAAATTATTAACAAACTAATGATGCAAATTTGGTTGTAGTAGAAATGTAAAGTTGGTTATATACCTACCTACCTATTTATAATTTCAATGTATTCTCTCTATATTTTTTAAAATTAGTTTTATTTTCTCTCCTTCCCATCCTCTCATTGAAAAAAAGAAAAGAAAAATCAAAACCCTTATAACAACTGTACATAGTCAACTAAAACAGCAATGGCCATGGTCCCAAAATATGTCTCTAAACTGAATCCTTAATCTCTCTGTCAGGGGGGAAGCTAGCATATTTCATCAGTGGTCCTCTGGAATTGTGTTTGGTCATTGCACTGATCAGAGTTCTTAAGTCTTCCAGAGTTGTTTGTCTTGAATTCAATTTTTTTCTTTTTTTTTTTTATAGTTGTTTGTCTTTACAATGTCACTACTATTGTACAAATTGTACTTTTGGTTCTGCTTACTTTACTATATCAGTTCATATAAATATTCCCAGGTTTCTTGGAGATCATCCCTTTTATAAATTTCTTATGGCTCAACAACATTTCATCACATGGATATGACATAATTTGTTTAGCCATTCTGCAAGAGATGGGAACGCTTTTAGTTACCTGTTCTCTGCCACCACAAGAAGAGCTGCTACAAATATTTTTATATTATGAGTTTATTTCATCTTTCTTTGGGGTATAGACCTCATAGTGCTATTGCTAGGTCAAAGAATAGGCATGGTTTAGTGACTTTGGGGGGATAGTTTCAAACTGGTTTCCCTAATGGCAGGACCAATGAACAGCTCAAGCTATAGTGTCTGTTTTCCCATAGCCTTTTTAACATTCATCATTTTTCTCCGCCCCCCCCCCCCGCCCCACCAGCCAACTTTGACAGTCTGAGAGATGTAAGGTAGATCCTCAGAGCTGATTTGTAATTTTCCAATGATTATTGATTTGGAGCCTTTGGTTTTTTTGCTACTACCTGTCTGAGATAACTAAATGTTAAATGTTACTCTAGTCTTGCCATTCAAAGGAGATACTGGGATAGCTAAGATTGCCTCTAGATGTCTACTATTTGCCAAATAGGGTTTTGTGAAGAAATCAATTTGTAATCTAGAGTGCCCAATAAGTGTGTAAGCTATTGTTATGATTCTTTGGACAGTCTGCATACAGCTCCACCATCTAGAAGCTGGTGTTAAAGCTCAAGAAAATTGAAAAACATATAATTTTATCTTTGAGGGGATGCCAACCTCCACTTCCTTACTGCCTGCTGACCACAGCCAGGATCCTGGACCTCATTCTGGGAACTGATGTTCCAAATGCCACAACATCCGGTCTAAGTTTTCCACTCCCAGAATCTTTTTCAATTTTGTGGCATATAGCATTGTTTTGCCAGAAGTTTTGCTTTTTTAAGAAAAGAAAACTAAATACAACCTGATGATGCAATTCTCCAGGAGTTGGGAAAGCTGTCTCCTAGAAAAAG
Source organism: Dromiciops gliroides (assembly GCF_019393635.1). Classification (NCBI taxonomy): domain Eukaryota; kingdom Metazoa; phylum Chordata; class Mammalia; order Microbiotheria; family Microbiotheriidae; genus Dromiciops; species Dromiciops gliroides. The sequence continues at coordinate 341,682,127 of NC_057863.1, read as the reverse complement.
AGGGAAAAAAAAAAACCAACCCCACACAACCACAGAAAACAAAACCATGAGACAGAGCTGGGTGAGGGTGTGGTGAGTGTGGACATTACTCCAGGCTGTGTTACTGTTTCAAATTAGTGCTTCATGGGATCATAGATTTTGAGTTGAAAGGGACTTTACAGATCTTCAAATCTAATTTTCTCAGGTTGAAGATGAGGATTTAGATGTTAAGGGACTTGCCCAGGCTAACATAGCTAATGAATGTCTGAGATGGGATTTCAACCCGGGTCTTCCCAACTCCAAGTTTGATGATCTGTCTACTACACCATGCTTCACAGACTTCATTCTGAGTCATACTTGGATGTGGTAAGGGCCTTTGAGTGTATTTGACCACTGTAACAATGAAGGGATGGTTTCTGGCAAATAACTTGGAAATAACTGAGAAAAGTCACTAAACTGCTTATACCCCATGACCCAATGGTTCTATTACTAATCATATGTCCCCAAGGACAGAATGAAAAGGTCCCACGTGCACCAAACTTCTCAAAGAAATCCTTTTTGTGGGAATAAAAGACTGCAAAAAAAGTGAATGACCACCGATTGGGTAATGACTGAACAAACTGTGCTATGTAAATGTAATGGAATAATATTGAGGAAATGAATATGATTAATCCAGAGACATGTGGAAACACCTGCATGAAATGATGCAGTATTAAGTAGGTCAAATGAGAACAATATACACAATAACTATATTAATGAAAATGAAACTACAATGAAAAGAAGCCAAACTCTGATCAATTGTTCATGACCAATCTTGGTACAATAGAACAGATGATTAAACACATTTCTTTTATCTCTCAAAAGGGCGAGAACTACAGATGTGTAGTATTAAAGATGCTTTCTTAAATGATTGCTTTGGTTTATGTAAAAGCAATTTTTAACATTTGGGCTTTTTGAAATTTTTGAGTTCCAAATTCTCTCCCTCTATCACCTCCCTCATTATGGAGAAGTCAAGCAATTTGATATAGGCTATACATATGCAGTTGTGCAAAACATACACATTAGTCATGTTGTGAAAGAAAACACCCCCCCCAAAAACACAAGAAAAATAAACTAAAAAAGAACTATACTTTACTTTAGTCTGCATTCAGACTTCATCAGTTCTTTCTCTTGGAGGTGAATAGGATTTTTCATAATAAGTCCTTCAGAATTGTCTTGGATCATTATATTGCAAAGAATAGCTAAGTCATTTACAGTAGATCATTGAGCAATATTGCCGTTACTTTGTACATTGTTCTCTTGGTTCTACTCACTTCACTTTGCATAAGTCCATGTAAGTCTTTTCAGATTTTTTCTGAAAGTATCCTGTTCATCATTTCTTATCACACATTACTATTACATCACAGTCATATACCACAACTTAATCAGCTATTCTCCAATTGATGGGGGATTCCCTCATTTTCCAATTCTCTGCCACCAGCAAAAGAGCTGCTATAAATGTTTTTTGTACATATAGATGCTTTTCCCTTTGGTTTTTGGTTTTTTGGGATTTTTTTTGTACGTGAGGCGTTGGGGTTAAGTAACTTGCCCAGGGTCACACAGCTAGTAAGTGTTAAGGGTTGAGGCCAGATTTGACACTCAGGTACTCCTGAATCCAGGGCCAATGTTCTATCCACTGCGCCACACCTAGCTTCCCTGATGCATTTCCCTTTGAAAGAAATATCTTTGGGATGCAGACTTAGTAGTGGTATTGTTGGGTCAAAGGGAATGTACAGTTTGATAGCCCTTAGAGCATAGTTCCAAATTGCTCTTCAGAATGGTTAGATCAGTTCACTACTCCAACAGTGTTTTAGTGATCCAATTTCTCCCCTCATCCCCCTCCAACATTGACATGTTCCCTTTTCTGTTATACTAGCCAATCTAATAGGTGTGAGGAGGTACATCAGGGTTTGTTTTAGTTTCATATGCTCTAAACAGTAGCATAGTGATTTAGAGCATTTTTTCATATGTCTATAGATAACTTTTATTTCTTTGTCTGAAAACTGCCTGTTCATATCCTTTGATCATTTATCAACTGGGGAATGACTTGCAAATTCTTATTTGATTCAGTTCTTTACATATTTGAGAAATGAGGCCTTTACCAGAGAAACTTGCTGTAATTTTTTTTCATAGTTATGATTACTGTATATTTCCTTCCATCCTATTTTCTCCCTTTATCCTTTTCTCTCTTTCTCTCACTCTATCAGCCCCACCCTCTTCTCTTATCCTCATTCTCCTCCTACTTCTCTGTAGGGTAAGATAGATTTTTATACCATCTGAGTGTGTATGTTATTGGTTCTTTGAGCCAATTCCTATGAGAGTAAGTCTCAAGCATTGCCCTTCAATCTTTCATCTTCCCCTCCACTGTATAAGTTCTTTCATGTCTCTTTTATGTGAGATAATTTATCCCATTCTACCTCTCCCTTCTTCCAGTGTGTTCCTCTTTTTTACCTCTTCGTTTTATGTTTTTAGATAATTTACCATCATGGTTGAATCACATTCAAGCCCTTTACATATACTCCTAACCAACCTAATAATGATAAAGTTCTTACGAGTTACAATAATCATCACCTTCCCATGTAAATAGTTTAACTTTATTGAATTCTTTATGATGTCTCTTTCCTGGTTTTTTTAATGCTTCTCTTGAGTCCTTTATTTGAAAGTCACATTTTCTATTCAGCTCTAATCTTTTCATTAGGAATACTAGAAAGTCCTCTATTTAATTAAATGTCCACCTCTTCTCCTCAAGGACTATACTCAGTTTTTCTGGGTAGGTTATTCTTGGTTGTAAACCTAGCTCCTTTGCCCTCCCAAATATCATGTTCCAAGTCTTCTGAGCCTTTAATGTAAATCTTGTGTTATCATGGCTATGGTTCCATAATCTTTGAATTGTTTCTTTCTGGCTGCTTGCAATATTTTCTGCTTGACCTGGGAACTCTGATGTTGTACTGCTTTCCACTCTCACCCTAGTGAGACATATCTTTCCTGCCAGGCTTCTAAATTGTCTTAGGCTGGAACATTGTTTCACCCTGTCCTTTTGTTGGTTCTGCTGCTCCAGAATCCATTTTAAGGAATTATTTTAAAATAATTTGGAGGGGAATTTGGGAGAGCTCAGGTGAGTCCCTGACTTTACTCTGCCCTTTTGGATCCACCCTGATTGCTTTGGTTTTGCTTAAGTCTTTTTTCTGTGTCAAGAGGGAGGGTTCAATGTGGAAGCATATTGGAAAATGATTGTGATATAAAATAAAAAGCATTCAATAAAACTTTTAAGAATCCCCCAAGAATATTAAAAAACCCAGCAACTGAAAAACAACAAAGAGAGGGATGGGAGAAATGGGAAAGGAAATGTATTGGACTTCATTCATAAGAACTGGTGGTGGTGCTAGAGGGTAGCATCAAATTAGATGCAGTAGATCACTTATTCCTAAATCTGGAGGGTGGAGAGGAAATGTATTGAGAGAAGAGGGAAGGACTCAGGAGGGAACATAGCAATAGCAATGTAAGGGAGAAGACAATTAGAAAAGATGGATTTGCTTTACTTCACTATTAGGCTTTTATTACAAGATTAAGAAGCTCTCACAATAAGGGTTGGAAAGTTCTGGTTTATTTGTCGTTCCTTAATTCTCTAAGAGGACCAATGACATCAGGAAAGGGATGTCTTGACTTACAAGTGAATTGGATTTAAGTGAGGCAGGGCTGTGTAAAGTCATCAGCCTCACTCTCTCTTCCAGAGTCAGCAGAGTTCAGTGGCAAGACATAGATCAGGAGGACTGAAGATGGCCCAAGATGCAGAGGGAGAGCTTAGTCCTTTGGGGGATTGTTTGTATTTTGTAATGGGAATTAGTGGAAGATGGCTAAAGAATACTGCTCCCACAAAGAACTTGTATTCGCAAAGTCTGCTGGATTTGGAACCTTAGAACTTAGGTTAGAGTCCCAGTTCTGACTTAATACCTGTGTAACTTTGATCAAGTCACTTAACTTTAGTGTTCCTCAATTTCTTCATCTGTAAAAGATGATATTGGACTTAAATGGCTTTGAAGGTCCTTTACTGCTATAAATCTATGGTCCTATAAACTTATTTGATTGTCAAAACAATCCCATGGGGTTACGCTACAGTAAATGACTATAGTGATCTAGTATATGATAAACCCAAATATTCAAGTTTTTGGAACAAAAACCTTATTATTTGACAAAAGTTGCTGGAAAAACTGGAAAACAGCATGGCAGAAACCAGGTATAGATCAACATCTCACACCATATACAAAAATAAGGTAAAAATGGGTACATGATTTACACATAAAGGATGATACCATAAGCAAATTAAGACAGCATGGAATAGTTTAGCTGTCAGATTTATGGACAGGGGAAGAATTTAGGACCAAAGAAGATATAAAGAACATTACAAAATATAAAATAGATAATTTGGTTATATAAAATTAAAAAGTTTTTGCACAAACAAAAGCAATGCAAACAAAATTATAAGGACAACATAAAACTGGGAAAGAATTTTTGTAACAAGAATCTCTGATAAAGGCCTCATTTCTTAAAGATATAGAGAACTGAGTAAAATTTATAAAAATACAAGTCATTCCACATTGAGAAATGGTCAAAGTATATGAACAGACAGTTTTCAGACAAAGAAATTGAGGCTCTCTATAGTCATATGAAAAAATGCTCTAAAACACTATTGATCAGAGAAATGCAAAATGAAACAACTTAGGTACCAACTCACCTCTCTCAGAGTGGCTAATATGACAAAAAAATGTTTGATGTTGAAGGGGATGTGGAAAAAACTGCTACACTAATCTACCATTTGGTGGACTTGTGCCCAATCATTCTGGAGGGCATTTGCAACTATGCTCAAAGGGCTATAGAACTGTGTATACTCTTTGATTCAGCAATACCAATGCTAGGTTTATATCCCAAAGACATCCCCCAAAAGAGAAAAAGACCTATTTGTACAAAAATATTTAAAGCAGCTCTTTTTTGTGGTGGCTAAGAATTGGAAATCAAGGGAATGCCCATCAATGGAGAATGGCTGAACAAGCTGTGATATATAATTGTGATGGAATATTATTGTGCTATAAGAAATGACAAGCAGGATGATCTCAGAGAGGCCTAGAAAGATTTATATAAACTGATGAATAGTGATATGATCAGAACCAGAGAACACTGTACACAGTGACAGCAATATTATATGATGAAGAACTGTGAATGACTTAACTATTCTCAACAACACAATGATCCAAGACAATCCCAAAGGACTAATGATGAAAAATACTATCCTCCTCCAAAGAAAGAACTCATATTGATTGAACACAGACTGAAGCATATTATTTTTCACTTTCGTTTTTCTTTCATTTGAGTTTTCATATACAAAATGACTAGTAATGTTTTACACAACCGCACATGTATAACCTATATCTGATTGCTTATCACTTTAGGGAGAGGAGAGGGGAGAGAAGAGGGATAAAATTAGGAACTCAAAACTTTAATTAAAAATGTTTATTAAAAAAACAATCCCATAAGGCAGGCACAGATATTATTTCTATTTTATAACTGAGCACAGTTAAAATCAGAGGTGGGATTTGAACCCAGGCCTTTCTAAATCCAAATCTCATTCCAGTTACTTCACCATACCCACTGCCTCTTTAAATAAAGCTCAAGATGTATATACAGCATTGTGTAGAAAATAGCAAAGAACATAGCAAAGCCCATTAGTTTCAAAAACTCTAGAAAGTATGTTGTTTTCTACAAAAACACTGGAGACTTTTTTTAAGAGAGGATTTTTTTTTCAAATGATCCATCAGACTTAGTGGAAAGTACAAAATGATTTGCTATTTGTTCACATCATAATTTTACCACCTGAAACATTTATCATTAAAACCCTGGCACCTGGCAGGATCAGCAAAAATAGGGCATTTTGCCAATTTTCCCTCTTTTGATTCTCATTCATCAATTCCTCCTCCCTCAGCCTTACATTCCCAAAGGTTATTACACTAAAGTTTACTTGAACCCTGTAGACAGAGAATTATTACACATATATGCTTCAGCATCTCATCACCCATCTTTAGGGGAAGGCGGCAAAAAAAGCAAGCAACTAGGAGTTAGAGCAGGAAGGGTCCAACCTCCTCATTTTATTGATGAGTAAATTGAGGATCGGAGAGCCTAAATGTCTTGCTCATGGTTTCACAGCTGTCAGAATTGGGGTTCTAGCCCATTTGCCACTACACTGCAGCAATGCTAACCTTGAACTCAATTCCCAGCTCCGGCACTATTTGTGTTGCAGTGAACAGAGCTCTGGAATCAGAGGACCCGGGCCCTTCTCTTGGCTTTGTGTCACTTTCTTAGGGTGCATAGCTTCTGGAACATCACTTAACTGCTCTTGGCCTCAGTCTTCCCATCTGTAAAATAAACAAGTTAAATTTAGATTGACTTCTAACTCTAATATCCTCTGGACCTTAGTTTACTCATCTGTAAAACTTAAGTTTAGGAGAAAAGGGGAGAGGGAGGGTTGGATTACCCTATTCCAAGGTCCCTTCCAGCTCTGAGGTACTATGATTTTAACCTCTCTCACTATCCCCCTCACCCCCCCCCCCAAAAAAAAAAGATTAAAATAGTTCAAAGTGCCTAGATCAACAACTGCACACTAATCGTGCCTGTGCGTCTCCTTAGGACCAGCTGCTGTTTCTGACTTCTCTGGACAAAAGCTGAAGCTGGCGGTGGAGAGGGGGAGGGGAGAGGGATTTGGGTTAAGCACAAAAGTTTGTAAAAGTCGCGTCCTCAGCCACCACCAAGTCACAGAAGAAAATGGGGGGGGGTGGCATCTCTTTCCCGAGAAGACGAAATTGTAGACGGGCGTGGGCCGTGCTCAGTCGGGGTGGGGTGAGCAAGAAGGATGGATTTGCAGAGACGCCCGCCCTCCCTCCCTCCTCAGCCCTTCTTGGTCCAAGGGCAAGGTCCGCTCCCGGGCCAGGCGGGGGCGGTCGAGGTGTGAGGAGGGAGAGGAGAGCGAGCGGTCTGGCACGTGCTCGCTCCCGCGAGGCGGCGGCGCGCCCGTGCGCGCCCCCTCCTTTTGCCCGCCCCCAGAGCCCGGATCTCTTCAGTGCAAGGCGGGCGGGCGGGCGCGCGGCAGGCTGGTGAAGATGCGGCCGAAGCGGAGGCGCGCCCAGGCGGTTTGAAGCAGCGGTTGGCTGCCACGGGCCGGGGAGATGAGCTGGGGGGCCGCCCCCGGCTCGGGGCTGTGAGGGGCTCGGGGCCGGGGGTGGGGGTCGAAGTCGAAGAGGAGGAGGAGGAGGCGGCGGTGGCGCTGCCTTCTTCCTCCGCGCCCCCTTCCTCCTCCTCCTCCTCCTCGGCGCCCCCGGGCTCAGACATGAGCGGGGCCGAGTGGCCCGAGCCGCCGCAGCCAGGCCGAGGCCGGGGCCGGGGCCGCTTCCCATTCCCCGGGCCGGGCCTCGGCCTGCGGGCCCCGGGGCTCCCCCCGCCGCCGTCGCCGCCGCTGCTGCCGCTGCTGCTGCTGTTGCTGCTGCCCGGGCCGGGGGCTGGGGTCCCCGCCGCCGCCGAGCGGTTCCCGCTCCCGCTGCCCCCGGCCGTGGGGCCCAGCGTGAGCCTCTACTTGAGCGAGGAGGAGGTGCACAAATTGCTCGGTGAGTGAGACCCCCGGGCGGGCGCGGGGCGAGGAAGCGCATTGTGGGGGAATGACTTCCAAAAATGGGCTTCTTTCCTCCCCTCCCCCACTCATTCCCCCGTCCTCCCCTACTTTCGGGGAGGCTGGTTCCCAGGCGATGCCGTCCAGGGGGGGATCCCTGGGTGCTTCCAACCCATGCCTTCCACCGCCGCCCACCTAAACGCAGATCCAAAGATCTCCCCATCGCAGTCCAGTGCCTTCCCTGGGTTGGTGAAGTCCAATTTATCCAGTTGTTTGCACATAGTCGTTTGCATGTTGTTTCCCCCTTTAGACAGGCGAACTCCTGGAGGACAGGAACTTTGTCGGTCTTTTACTTTTCTATGTATATATCTCCAGAGCTTAGCACAGTGCTTGCCAAATAGTAGGCGCTTAATTTAATGTTTATTAATTGACTCACTTCACCTCTCTTGGTCCCAAGATATTGGACTTTCTGGTCCCCTCCCCGCTAAAAGCCGCGGCGTTGGAGCGTCTGCCTTTGGCTTTATATAGTCACTTTCTCTCCTCCAAATTTGGGTTTTAAAAAATTAAGTTGTATTTTTTCAGTTATTAAATCTATTTAGTTCTTCTCCTTCCCTGCTAAAAAAGAAAAGGGGGAAAATCCCCTCTTGTAACGATTATGTATTATAGTCAAGCAAAAAAAGTTTCCGGTAATTAGTGCTTGTCCAAAAATGTGTGTCTGTGCACTTTTAGTTCTGTCACCTCACTGTCAGGAGGTGGGTAGCATAGCATTCTTCCATTCCTCCGAAATTATCCACCAAAATTTAAGATTGCCAGACTTGCTCTCCTTGCCATGCTGGATGGGAAGTTCTGTTCGTTTTCTCCTCTGCTTAATGGTTGAGGAGAGGAGAGGGAGACCAAGGGAGGAGGAGGATATCCCTCGATTGCAGCTCCTGCAGATCCCAGCTCCTCCCTGTACTTAAAAACACACACATATGCATACATTCCCTACCTCCCCCCAAATAAAATCCACATCGTCCTCCCTTCAGAAAGTGGGAAACATCTACCAAAACTCTCTTGTCGTTTCTTTTCTCCCAGATACTTTGCTTCCCAGCTTGGGAACCAACCAAATAAATTTAGCCAGCTCTGTAATTTCTGACAAGATTTACTGTAGTCTCTTCTTTCCTTTGGAAAATAGAGGACTAGGGACTTCTCTCTTCCTGGTATTTTACCCAGGGATTCATTTCACTGCAAGTAGTTACTTGAACCTGTCTTCCCTTCAGAGATGATCAGTAAAGCTCTCTCTCTCCTGCTTCTGCTCCAAAGCAAGGTGCCACATTCCTTTCTTTCATGCCTGACAATATTTCCTTATACTTAAGGCCCTGGATTTCAAAATACCCTATGAGTGATCATGGCATGCATCTTTTAAGGCAAAATTCATTTTAGTCTCAACTTCTGAACACCTGCAAGTGTCAGTCTACCTACTGCCAAAATGCTGACTATTCCTTTTCTCTTTTCCTTTCTCAACTGAGACTGAAAGCCACTTTGGTGGGGTGGATAGAGAACATTTGGAAAGATCTGAATTCAAGTACTATCTCTGACATTAGTCAGTCAACAAACATGTATTAAGGGATTTACTTTCTGCCTGACCCTGGGAAAGTCTCTTAACCTCTTAGTGGTTCATGCAGCTAATTTCAGAGCAGGTGTGCTTAATCTGAATTGGTAAGAGTTTTCTTATTCAGGGACTTCCCTATACCACTGAAATCACAGGTATCTTCTCCCCGCCTCCCCCCCTCCCATACAAAAACAAAACAAAAAAACAATCTAAAACTATAGGAATTCAGAAATCAGATCAGTAAGTTGCTTTTAATTCTGAACATTTCTTTTACCTAAATTAGTGTTGAGGCCCAAATTAATTTTTTTCTCCTCTTTGAATCCAGGGCAGGGGAAAGGAGAAATTGGCTTTTTTAAACTTTTGATTTGTTCTCCAAATCTGGGTTTCTCCTCCTGGGTCTGGACATAAAAAAAAAAAAAAAGAAATTGCCCTTATAGATGGTGGTTGCAAATTTTTAGGACCTGGATTTAAAATCTGGGAGTTGTGACCAATTAAAGAAAAATTAATCATGGAAATAGTTCTACTCTGAAGCTTGAATTTTCTGATGTTTTTTTTTGACTTCTACTTGCATTTCTTTTTTATATCTCATGTAGGTGCTGTATTGCTACAAGGCTCATAGAATTTCATAGTTGGTTGGATAGGACATGAAAGATCATTTTGTTCATTTTACAGCTAAAGGAATGGTTCTTGAGAGGTAGCCTATAACTAGGCCAAGGTCACACTACTAGTTAAGGACAGAACAGGTCTCCTGTTCTAGGGCTCTGTCCATCACACTGCACTTGAATTCTGTTGCCTTTTAGACCTATTGATTTATCTATCAGTTCTTTGAAGCTTGGGAAACTGACACTGAATTGGAATTGCTTTCAGCAAACTTTTTTGAGAATTCTTTAAAAGCATTGATTTGTACTGAATAAACAAGAAGCATTTGTGCTTTTTGTGTTATACAGTTCTTAGTCCTGTTTTTATTAGCAGGATTACAGCTGAAACATTTGTATTAGCATTTGGATATGACTTTGATGTTTAGTGTACTGGGTGTTTATAAAATCTTTTCACATACATGAGAAAAAGAGTGATGATATAGTTAGGGAGTATAAAAACTACTGCTTAAATTTTTTTCTTTAAGGATATAACTTTTAGGAGGGATAAAGTAGGTTTAAAAATATACAATATTTCAATTATAGCACTTCTTTAAAAAGTTCCATGATTGTTCAAACCATCTGATTTTTCTACCAATATTTTTTGTACAGGGAGTTCCAAACTTATGAACAAATGCGACAAGTTGGGGGCAGAAATCTGTTTTCTAATTCATAATGCCTGGAAAATGATTGACCTCATGCAATTTACTGCCAGCTTCTTAATATCTGTAATGTCTTAGCCTCCAAAGCACCACTTGAAATGAAGAGGTTACTGCTGATGTCTGATACTGAGTATTCCTGATAAACCAGGCTGGAACTTGGAATGCATTTTCCCATAGAAATAATGTTGTAAGTGTTGGTTAGGTGTAAGTTGAGTGGGCTGACTTGTGAACCTAGCCACCATTTAAAATATTATTTTTTTGGGGGTGGGGTGGGTAGAGCAATGGGGGTTAAGTGACTTTCCCAGGGTCACACAGCTAGTGTCAAGTGTCTGAGGTTGAATTTGAACTCAGGTCCTTCTGAATCCACTGTGCCACCTAGCTGCCCCTAAAATATTATTTGTGTGAGAAAATGTATTTTAAATTCTAAACAGATCACTTTGAAAAGAATTTATCTGTGATAAATGTTGAGAAAATGCACCCCACTTTTTGAAGAGGTTGGGACGTATGGTTGTGCATATACTGTTAGTTGATGTATTGGTTGGTTTTGCTGTACTGCTTAATTCTCCCCCCCTTATACTGTGTTCCAAAGTTCATTGGGTAGGGAGGAAAAAGAGATGCTTATAGAAATGAAGGTGATGTTAAACCATCAATAATTAGATAAAAAGAAAGAAAAGAATTTACAGAACACACACCCATTAATAAGCTAGAAATTGCCTGTAATTGATAGGATCAGTCACTAACTACTTAAAGAAGAATTGTCTACAGTATGGGGATTCAGTAGCTGTTTCTTAATAATGCCAACAATAGTAAAATTGCTATTAACTAGAATTTGTATAAGGACATCTTTTCTGCCCTAGAATACAAAGTATGCCTGATAAGTGGTTTCGAGTACTTTCTTTACTGACCCATACAGAGAGTATACAGCCCATACAGGGAGCATACTCATACATTTGAAGCAGTGGCTGTTTTACTGAGCTCTAGGGATTGCAGAATACTTGTAAGAGGTGTGTGTGGCAGGTGCATGGTGCATGTTTGAAAAGCAGAGTTCTTATATTTTATTTTGCAGGAGACTAAATGGGGAAGAGTGTTGGAATTACAGGAAGGAGGCAGCAGCTTCAGAGGGTGGCCTAAAAGTCTTTTGGCTTTGTTAGATAGTTGAACATCAGAAATGGATATGGTGAAATTGATAGACACAATCTTTTTTTTTTTTTTTTTTTTAGTGGGGCAATGAGGGTTAAGTGACTTGCCCAGGGTCACACAGCTAGTAAGTGTCAAGTGTCTGAGGCCGGATTTGAACTCAGGTCCTCCTGAATCCAGGGCCGGTCCTCTATCCACTGAACCACCTAGCTGCCCCAAGACACAATCTTAAAGAAGGACCACTGGGCTTTTCCATCTGATTTAGAGTTAAAACCTCCTATGTGTATTGTCTCCTACTAGAATGTGAATTTCTTGCTTTTCTATGTGGCCTTAGCGCACATAGCACAGTACTTTGCAGATAGTAAATTGTTAGTAGATTTCCTCTCCTCTCCTATGTGTCCTGTTGTTTCCTCTCTTCAGATTCCGTATCATTTTCTTTGGGTTGCATTTAGGCCTTCTACCAGGTTAAAAGTGGAAAGCTGATAATGACTACCTAGTATAAACAGCCAGCTTGCCCTTATACAAATGTTTGGAAAGATTACTAGTATTGATAAAGAATGTTACATTTAAAAAATCACTGCCCAAAATCAATTTAAAACACCATGCCATTTGATACTTTTTATTCTAATCCTTAACTTCTATTTGTTTATCTCTTAATTTAAATAAATGCTTCTTAAAAGGTCTTGGCATGGTGTGTTCTTTAGATGTTAAAGCCCCTGCAACCTCTTTTTTCTTCTGTAGCCTGAGGCTTTTACTTCCCAGTGACATAGGTTTGAGTATAATAATCAAAGCACACTCATTAATTTACCTTTTCTGACATTACCTCTAAGAATTTTTGTCAGCATTTCGTTTGTTTTTTCCCCTCCTTTGCTGTAAATACATAGTGTTCCTTCAGTTACTTTAACTTAATCTTTTTTTTATGGTAGCCCTATTCTTGCTGGCCCTCTGTCCCTTACTTCCCATAATTCTTTCCTATTTGTTACTTCTTTCACTTTGTTTATTAATTCCTTTTTCTTTCCTGTTTTTAATATGATTATTTAATTTTCCTCTTATTAAGTAGATTTTGCCTTTCCCCTCCCCTTCAGTTAGTTCTGTTTTAAAGTTTTCATTTTTACGCTCCTTTCGAGACATGATTTCTTTTACTTTCTTCATTATCCATCTTCTCTGGCTACTCTAGATCCTTCATTTTCTGGTTTATGATCCCTATAATTATTTAGTCTCTCTTATTCTCTGTATTTCCTATGAAGTCAGAACTTTCAAGATTTCCATTCTGGTCTCCTCAGAACAGTTTTCTGTCACTGTCTTGTGGAGCTTGTCCAGGCAGTTTTCCATTTTCTATTGTGCCTCTTTCCTAGGAAATGCTAATTCCTGGAGGTGGACACTGCCCCATGATATTCCCCCCCCTTTCCCAATTATGTAGCCCACCATTCATCTATACCCTCCCTCTGGTTACTTTTTCCCCATTTGTATCTCCTGGGTCCATGCCTTCTCATTCCCCCAGGTGTCACTTGCTCCCAGGAATTTCAACTTCCTTCCCTTTCCAAGGCAGCATGGATGAGTGGCATCCTCCCCGCTTTCATGCACCCTTCTGTTTTGTAATGGAGCCCACAAAAAACATTGATTCACCTCTAGGCAGGGTGTCCCCAGGTTCTGTCTCTAATACCCTAGGCCTGTTTTTCTACCTGACTTATGCCTTTACCCCATCTCCTTGTATACATTTAGAAAGCAGTCCTTACTAGTCTCTCTGTTCTCACTCTGTGGCTGTTTGGGTCCTTAGCTGCCATGTTCATTCATCCCTCCCACATTTCTGTTGTCTGAGGATGTTCAAGAAACAAATAATCTCTTCAGGTCTGTTTTTTTCCCTAATAATGTTTCATATGCTTCTTTATTATTGAACATCCATGTTTTTTCATTTATGGATAAGATTAGATTTTCAGGGTATAGGTGCATCCTGAGCTCTGTTGCTCTTTGCAACATATTCCATTCCCTCCTGCATTTTCAAGTAGGTGCAGAATAGTCTTGCATTATTTGATCTTCCTTTCCTTTGTATTTGATGATCTTTGTCTTGATGACTTGCAGAATTTGTTCTCAATAGAATGGTTAAATTTACTGTATCTTGGAATTTTCACATACACATGCAACCTGCCCCCCCTTTTATTCCGAAGGCAATTTGAACTTGTCATCTGATATTTAATTTTCTGTGTTCAGAAGGTCTGTACAATTTTTTGTATTATTTCTTGCATTATCCTGTTGAGGTTTCTTGACTTGTGTTCTGGGAGATCTATAACACTTAGGTTGTCTCTACACCTTCTGTCTTCATGGTCAACATGTTTTGCTTGGATAGAGAGCATAGTTTCTTTTAATGTTATTGCCTTTTTCTTCTCATCTTCTAGTTTGCCCTTTACTTCAGCGTATTTACATTCCCAATCAGTTGTTTTCTCTTTTGTTTACTTGCCAAGAAGGATTCAAGTTTTTATAATCTGTAAATTATTTTTATTTTGCAGGCCATTTTCTGCACTTACAAATCTCATTTTTCTTTTAAACCACTCAGGAACAGCATGTTGTGGCTCCAGGTTCTCAAATTTCACAGGGTACTCCGTTTAATCAAGTGTTAGATTATTTTTTCCCTTTGTTTTACAATATTTATTCATAGTTGCCTGGACTCTTTTACTGGATCTGGAGGCTATATTTCTATTACTGGTTTACCACAAAAAAAATTAATTTACCTATAGACATGATGTTGCTAGGTTTTGTTTATCTGTCTTTTCCCCATCTCCTTGTGTACATAAAGAAAGAAGTTTCTTACTGTTCTCTTTGCTCTCACTCTGTTGCTTTTGCTGCCCTGCATTTCTGTTGTCTGGGGTGTTAGTTTATCTGCTTATGTTCAAGATCTTTGAGTTTTCTTCCTCCATAGATCTTTATTAATTTCAGTCTTTCCCGACTCGTTTTCCCTTTTTCTTATTTCTTATTAACTCCTTCTCCTCTGGTGGTGGATTCCCCATTGGCTGGATCTCAGAGCACCTCAGCCTCCTTCCTCATTGGGCAATTCAGTTTATCAGCCTAGGCCTCTGCCCCAAGTGACTTTTGGGTTTACAGAAATGGCTCTAACTGGATGCCAAGTGCTTTCCTTCAGGTTTAGTGGAGTATCACATAGCCCCTCATTCATTGTGTCCTGGCCCTTTCTGTTCCTCAGTTCTCTGCCTTGAAGTTCAGAGCACTGCCCTTGCAGCCAGGGGTGATTTCTGCAGTTTGGAATTTGGGTCTCCTAATTCCAAGGCTGGCGGGGTAGGCGGGGAGGGGATAGGGCTCTAGTTCAAGCCCAAACATGGGTCCTGCTTCTTTTCCTCTCCTCCTTCACTCTTTTTTAGAAATCTTTTGTGCAGCCACTGAAGCCCCAACAAACTTCCACAGCCTGGAGCTAGGGTCTCCATTGCACTAGAAGAAGGGGGAGGAATATAGGGATATAGGGTGGAATTTTGTTGCAAGCCTCATTTGTGTTCTTGGGTTGGCTAGTGAAGCCTTGCTTCCTGTAGCTTGGTGGGTGGTAGAGGAGGGGATGCTGTATGAATTCAAGATGGATGTCAAGTTCATGGCTTGTTTATTTTTTAAACCTTCTTTTGGCTTCTATGTGTCTGAGATCAGAGGTATGAAATACAAATCCTGTAGGCCATATATTACTTGGAAAACTACAAGTTAACATTATCTATGCTGTATTTACATTTATTCTGTTAAACATTTTTTCTATTATATTAGTGATTTTGCCACTCCAGGTTTGACGCCTTTATCCTAGAGACATGGAGAGAGCTGAAGTTACTTTATCTTTGCCACATAATTTTTGTTTTGGGGAGTTTTAAAGTTTGTGAGGATCAGAGAAAGTATCTTGTTCTCTGTCTTGTTGGTCAAGTGATCCAGTACTGCCAGCATTTAATTTAGTTTGCAACTGCTTTGTACTCTCCCATCTTTTATTTAAAAATAAAACAAAAGTGTATAGTATGTCTTCTTAGGTTTCCTTTCCTATCTCTTATGCCATACTCCATCCACATAGCACATGCACTTTAAAATAGATTAAAAACTAGTTAGTGACAGGTTTATGAGTTAATACTCAGGTGTTCTGGTTCTCAGCCTGGGCTCTCTACTGTTTCTTGTATTTTGAAAGAACATTGATTTTTTTTAAAGCATTTTGTAGGTATGAAGCAATATTTTTATAAGTGACTAAGGCTAAAAATATAGATTGAGGCAAAAAGGTATGTAGTGTACCATTTTATATCTTTGAAAATAGTTAAATTGTGTTTAATCATTTTCTTCTGGAACACATTGGCCTTTAAAAGAAAGCTTCCAGTAGAAATGCTGAGATTCACATAATTTTTCAGAAGGCAGTCTATATCTGAATTAGTTGTATCAGAATCTATATGTAATTATTGCTAAGAGAGTGAGTGAATTTAACTTTCACTTAATTGGAAGGAGGGCGTATGAAACCTTGATTAGCTCATATGTGGGTCTTACATTCTATGAAAAGGGAATAAGTATTTATATAGCAACTACTTTGTGCCAGACACTGTAGTAATAAGTACTTTACAAATATCTCATTTGATCCCAACTGATCTCATGTGGGAAATGACAACATCACTCATAAAGTCAGAAGAAAAGGTGTAAATTGCTTGCTTAATTACTGTTCTAGGAAATGAGCCTATTATCAAAATTAAAGGGAAAAGTAATGTCTAAAATTTATACATAGAGCATAATATATTCTTTCTTCACAATGTATGGTGATTCTTGAGATTCCTTTTAAGTAACTGATCATTAGGATTGTGGTTGATACTTGATAGGATACTTATTGTTTGGTTGATAGTTCTTTGAGCTCCAAATGTCACTTATTCAAAAAAGATATATGGACATTTGAAAATTCTTATTAGATTCCAATCCATATGTTTTATTGACCCACAAACATATTTTAGGGTATATCTTGATGTCTTTTTTTTTTGTATAACCAAGTTGATGAAAATCGATTTTATCAAAAATTTTTATTAGGGAACAAACTAAAGTATCCCAAGTTGTGTAGTAGTGTAGTTGGAGCAATTGTGATAAACTAAATCCAAATATACAACCCCAGCTCAACGATTTTGTGTAATAAAATATTCTGTGAGAAGCAGCATAATGAAGGGACTAGGGAATTGACCTTGGATTCAGGAAGAAAAATCTGAGTTCAGGTCTTCTCTTTGATACATACTAACTACATGACTGGTGGAAAGCCATTTATTCTCTCAATGCTCTAAGCCAGAGGTGTCAAATTGGTGGCTTCCAAGCAGCCTGCAAAATTCCCTAGTGGGAGTCAACCATTAAAATATAATTGGGAAATATTTAACAAATAAAACTATAATATAACATAGATAATGTAACTTTGTGGTTTTCTATATCAGTAAGTAGGCCATTAGTCTCTTTTCGAGTTTGACACCACTGCTCTTGGCAACTCTTATTGTGGAGAAGGGGCTGATTTGTGTTGGTAGAGGGAGTTTTCTCATTAAAGAGTTTCTTATACCAGTGAAATCACAGGACTAGGTCCTTTCCCTAAAATATTCTCTACAGTGAATTTACTATTTTTATTTACTTGAGCTCAGCTATGGTTAAAAAAAATGCTTTTTAGTTCTGACTTTGCCTTGGTTCACATAGTCATAGTGACTCAACTTCCTTGTTTGTTAAATAGAAATAATAACACTTGCCTAGTCAGTCAACAGTTAACAGACATTTATTAAACATATATTATGAGCCAGTTTCTGTGTGCTAAATGCTGAGGATACATTCAAAGAAAGGCAGAAGTAGTTCCAGCCTTCAAGAAGCTCCCATTTTAATGGTGAGAGACAACATTCAAATCACTTTGTACTAATAAAATACATGCAGGATGAAGTAGAAGGGATCTCAGAGGAAGGCAATAAATAATATTGAGGAATAGAGGAGACTGCCTGCAGAATGTGGGATTTTAGTTGAGATTTAAAGGAAACCAGTGAAGCCAGGAGGCAGAGGGGAGAAGGGAGAGCACTCCAGGTATGGGAGACAGTGAAAATGCAGATTGAATCAGGTGGTAAAGTGTCTCAAGCAAAGAACAGCAAGGACCCCATGGCTTAAGAAGGATTTTGGGAGGTTTGGAATACCAGTATTCTAGTATAGGTGAGCATAGCACTCATAACAAGATGGAAAAACAAGCCAGTTTAATCACAGAGAATTATGGCAAAGGGTTTCCTGGGGCCCCGGATAGAATCGGGCTCCCTGATGGGGCTCTAGAGAGAGTAGGGCACCCTTTCCCCCTGACCAGTACAGTTTGATGGGCTTTTATAGAGTTTTTATCTAAGTCTGTTAGGGGCAGGGATTGGAGGTTGGGAATGAGGAACCTGGATCTGGGGACTGCTGCTGATTCATGCTGGTGAGAGGATGGAAGACTCCTGGGATATTGGTAATTGAGATATTCAAGCTTCTCAGTTTGAAAAGATCAGTAAGTAAATATTTATTAAGTATCAGACTAAGTGTCAGGGACTGTACTAAACTTTGGGGATTAAAAAAAAAGGGTAAAAGACAATCCCTATTCTTTTTTTTTTTTTGCGGGCCAATGGGGGTTAAGTGACTTGCCCAGGGTCACACAGCTAGTAAGTGTCAAGTGTCTGAAGTCGGATTTGAACTCAGGTACTCCTGAATCCAGGGCCGGCGCTTTATCCACTGCACCACCTAGCTGCCCCAAGATAATCCCTATTCTTAAGGAGCTCACAATCCAATGGTGGAGATATCTTAATTCTGATGGGGCAACTCAGCTTCCCTGTCAGGATTTTTTGAACTTCCCAGGCTGTTTCTTTTAGTGAGTAGAGGAAGCTACTGTATTCCTTAAAGTCCATTGTCACTGGATCAGAGTAAAAACTAGAAAAGTTTAAAGGTCTAGATTACAGAGGGCTTAAAAACCAAATAGAGGATCTCATATTTTATCCTGAAAGTAACGAGTCACTGGAGTTCATTGAATGTGGGGGGTAGAGTGACATGGTCAGATCTGTACTTTAAGAGATCACTTTGATAGCTGAATGGAGGATGGACTTGAGTGGGGAGAGACTTTGAGATAGGGAGACCAACCAGAAAACTAATTGTAATAGTGCAGACATGAAGTGATGGGGATCTTCACCATGGTGGTAGCATTGTCAGAAGAGAACAGGGGAGATGTCAAGGTAGACTTGGCAACAGATTGGATATAGGGGATGAGTAGAGTTAAAGCTGACATCTAGGTTGTGAGCCTGGGTGACTGGGAGGATGGTGATAACTCATGACAAAATAATAGGGCAGTTAGAAGAGGAGAGGGCATTTGGGGAAAGATGATGAGTTCAGTTTTAGACATTTGAGTTTAAGATATCTAAGGGACATCCAGTTGGAGATATCCAAAAGGCAGGAGATGCATCCTTTCCACTGTGGAATGCCTATTTCATAAACAACGAACACACTTTAATCTTGAATCTTTTTCTTTCTAACATTTCTGTCTTTTTGGCTTTCACTAATACCAGGCTTCCTACTGATGACACACCCTCCTTGGTTTTCCTTTCCACTCTGGCTACACTTTCACCGATTCCCCCTGACTCACTGATCTGAGTGGGGGAGTTGGAATATTCTTTGCTCCCCTTTGCCACTTCCAGGTTTCCTTTCCTCCTATAAGATTAACTCAATCCATATATACTACCTAATTAAAATTTTGGTAACTGTTACCTCCCATCCTCTAGAACATTTTCTAATGAGGTCAGTGTCTGGCTCACATTCTTTACTCAGCTCCTGCCGTAGGAAGCTTCAGCATAGAAATTGAGACTCCCTCAAACACTAACCTCACAGTTCCTCAGCTTACTCATTTCACATGACCTACTCCTCTCTTTCACCTCACTGGAACACAGAAATGGTCATATCCTTGTCTTGTCATCTCCCACAGATACAGCTTCCTCCTCCTCCTCCACTACCACCACCAGCACCACCACGAACATTTAGATTGTGCCTACTATGTGCCAGGCATTTTGCAATACTATATCTCATTTGTTCTTTACAACAACTCTGGAAGGTAGATGCTATCATCATCTCCATTTTACACAGGAGGAAGCTGAGGCAAACAAAGGTTAAGTGACTCACACATAATACATGTCTAGTAAGTATCTGAGGCTAGATTTGAACTTCTGGCTTCCTGCCTCCAGGCCCAACACTCTATCCATGTTTGTGAACTCAGAAATTCTGTTATCTGATCATAGTCTATTGTTAGTCCTTTATTTCTTTAAGGAGCTTTTTGTAATTGAATCTCTTTGATTGGTGTTGGTACTCTTTACTCCTGTAGATCTTAACCCTTGTATGCCTTAGTTAGACCTCTTTCCTCCACTTCAAAGCAAATATCTTAATCTAATGGTCAACCTCTTTAAACATAGTTACTATATGGTTTTTGGTTTGTCAAACTTTCAACAATTCCTTGGCCTTTCCAAGTTGGGAGAATCTTCCTGAGTTTGTACTCAGCTGGTAGAAACTAGGGCTTTAGTGTTGAGAATACTGGACAAATTATTAATGCCTTAGCTTTCGTAGAAGTCAATGTACATATGTCTAAATCTGTAAATCTTAGTTACTGAAGATAATATGAAACTTAATAGTTTCATATTGAGATAGTTTTCATTAATCAGAAATATTTTTAAAGATATGAAATGTCCAGGGAATCAAAATTCAAAGCAATATTTTACCTTCTTTTATCTACTCATTATCTATTCCTCCTTCTTTTAAGTGCTTAAAAAAAACCCCAAACCATAAATAAGTCTGAATAAAATTTTCCTCACAAGGAGATAATGATAAGTCAAACCAAATGCTAAACATTTTTCCATTTTTTTCTTTATAAATTCTGCCAGAATTGAATGAGTTTGTATATAATCATCTTGTCTCTTGTCTAGTATTTGACTCATGTTTAAATGAACCAAATAACCACTTCCTTTTTTGTTTTTTTTGGACAAATTTCAAGCATCAAATAATGGTACATGCCAAAAGCATTCCACTAATTTGCTTGGTTTTGGACACAACTGCTTAAGGCTATATAAAACTTGTAAGATATCTTGAGCAGAGTCATTCCTAATAGATATTTAAACAACTATTTACTGATATATTTTGTTTTTAAATCACCTACACTTTCCCTCTTCCCCTTGTATTACTTCCCCTTTTCCAAAGAGCCATTCCTTATAACAAATAATTTTGTAATGCCAGTCAACACAGTGAAAAAATCTGATGTTATATACAGTGTTCCATACCCGTGGACTCTTGCTTCTGTAGAGAGGAGTAGGAAGAGGTATTTACTCATATATCTCCTATGGGGCCAAACTTGTTCTTTATAATTTCTCAGCATTGTTTGGGTTGGTTTTTTTTTTTTATTTTTCTAAATTTTTTTTGGTGAGGCAATTGGGGTTAAGTGACTTGCCCAGGGTCACACAGCTAATAAGTATCAAGTGTCTGAGGCTGGATTTGAACTCAGATCCTCCTGACTCCAGGGCCAGTGCTCTATCCACTGCGCCATCTAGCTGCCCCTTGGATTGGTTTTTGATGATTTTTCTTTCCATTTACATTTTTGTATTTATTGTGCTTGTTGTTTTTCCTTTTTCTATTTACTTCACTTTGTATTAGTTCATACTTGTCTCTCAGTGCTTCTCTGTATTTACAATATTTGTTGTTTCTTATAGCACAGTAATATCCCATATATTTATGGAGCAATTTGTTTATCCATTCCCCAGTGTATGGGCATCTATTTTGTTTTCAATTCTTTTGATAACATATAAAATGTTGCTACATATACTGCATATATAGAGACTTTCTTTTTGTCAGTGGCTTCCTTGGATTATATGCCTGTAAGTACAATCTCTGGGTCAAAGGGTACATATATTTTAGTCATTTTATTTGCATTATTCTAAATTGCTTCTGGAGATGACTGGACCAATCCATAACTCCACTAATAGTGCATTAGTGTGCCTGTCTTTCTACAACACTTCCAACAATTTAAATAGAATTTATGAAGAAAGTTTAGTAATTGAAATAGTAATGCTTTGCCATTCATATAACATGCATGTGCATATTTATATATATGGGTGTGTGTAATTATTTTTAGGGCTAAAGCAATGATCTATCTTAATATATTTGATATTATACATAACATAATAAAGATCGTACATCATGTATTATACACACACCCACATACACACGAAAGTACATGTGCTTTTTTTAGTGGTATTTCTCAATGTTTGGTTTCAGAGTTGGAAGGCACCAATCGGCTCATCTAGCCCATCCCTCATATTGAATAATAATGATAATTATACATGATATTCCCTTTAATGTTTTCAAAGCACTTTATACCTTTCATTTAAGCCTTGAACTTGGAGATATGGATGGCAGGGTTATAAATATATGGAAAAGTGGGGCAGCTAGGTGGCGCAGTGGATAGAGCACCGGCCCTGGAGTCAGGAATACCTGAGTTCAAATCCGGCCTCAGACACTTAACACTTACTAGCTGTGTGACCCTGGGCAAGTCACTTAACCCCAGTTGCCTCACTAAAAAAAAAAAAAATATATATATATATATATGGAAAAGTGACATCCTCTTTTACAAAGGGAAATTTGGGAATGTTTCTTCAGGTGTCCACATATTATAACCTGGCCTTTTCTCCCTCAGAATGATTTCCCCAAACTATGCAATTATAAAGTTTTATGAAGTGCTGTTTGCAGGTTCAGATCATTATAAGTGCTATACACTATGGACGGTAAACACTACTTTAAAATATTTCTGCCTATAGAGACATAATTCTCATGAGAGAAAGAATTGACTCTCCTCTCCTTGTGTGATGACTTTTGATCTACAAGTTGGCAAATGTGATTTGGTCTGATTATATCTCAGAGGACTTGAAGTAGTCTCTTACGGCCTGTTTGTGTTGTATTAATAAAGATTGGGAATACATTCTTGTTTGTTCAAAAGATTCAGGATATAGAGTAGGGAAGGGATTATATTCTGTTCATCATTGTAATCTACCATGATGCTTTATACATAATAGATACTAAGTAAATGTTTGAATGAATCAATTATCAAAAGAAGTTGAATAGATATGGAGGTTGGAAGGAAATTGTAACCAAATACCTCTTTGCCATAAGACCTAGGGAGAGATTTTCCTAAAAACAAGCATATAAACTATACTTCTTTTTAATCTTTTTTTCCACCTCCCCCCCACCTTTTTTTTTTTTTTTTGCAGGCAATGGGGGTTAAGTGACTTGCCCAGGGTCACACAGCTAGTAAGTGTCAAGTGTCTGAGGCCGGATTTGAACTCGGGTACTCCTGAATCCAGGGCCGGTGCTTTAACCACTGCGCCATCTAGCTGCTCCTCCACCTACCCCCCTTTTAAAGGTTTTTTTTTTTTTTTTGGTGAGGCTATTGGGGTTAAGTGACTTGCCTAGGGTCACACAGCTAGTAAGTGTTAAGTGTCTGAGGCCAGATTTGAACTCAGGTCCTCCTGACTCCATGGCCAGTGCTCTATCCACTGCACACCTAGCTGCCCCTAAACTATATTTTTAAAATTAGTTAAACATAATTTTATGAGATAACCAAGTTATATGCAATAGATTTTTAGTGTTCCTATACTTTAAAAATGACAGCTCTAAAATAACATTATAGATATTTTTCATTTCCCCCAGATTTTCTTGTTTCTCTAATCCATTTTGTTGAAAAATATTTCCCTATAGTGTTTTTTTGTTTTTTGTTTTTTTGTGGGGCAATGGGGGTTAAGTGACTTGCCCAGGGTCACACAGCCAGTAAGTGTCAAGTGTCTGAGGCCGGATTTGAACTCAGGTACTCCTGAATCCAGGGCCGGTGCTTTATCCACTGTACCACCTAGCTGTCCCCTATAATATTCTTTACATAAGGAAAAAGTATTTTTCAGTAGTGAATGGGGATGAGCAAACAATAGTTTCTAGAATTACCTCCTTTTTCTTCCCCTCCATTAGAGTAGTTGCTATGAGAAAGTTGAAAGAACTAAAAGACGTAAACCAGGCGTCTGAAGCTTTGAAATGTATGTATATAGACTTTAGGAGTGATAGAGGTCCTGGTTCTCACTCTACCTTTCCTCCTTGCATGAGGATTCTTGAAACCGAAGACTTTAAGAATTTCTTTATTCAGGCTTTTGACCTGGGCTACTCTTTTGGGACCTGTACATCCCACTCTTCCTCTCTCTTTTTTTTTTTTTTCCCTAAGTCAGCTGGACAGCATCAGAAACATTTTTCCCACTCTTCTCTAATTATCAGGAAGCTGAGGATCAGGTAAAAATATAGAAGGAGGAATTTATTAAATAGAACCAAAACTGTAGTATTGCTTAGAATTTATTCTCATTTCTAATGATGTGGAATGTTTTTGATTATAACAATACCCTTTAACAAAGTTATTTAATTTAATATATTTAACTTGTATGTTTTTGGGGTTTTTTGTGAGGCAATTGAGGTTAAGTGACTTGCCTAGGGTCACAGAGCTAGTAAGTGTTAATTGTCTGAGGTCTGATTTGAACTCGGGTCCTCCTGACTCTAGGGCCGGTGCTCTACCCAGTGCGCCACCTAACTGCCCCCAACTTGAATGTTTTATAGTAAAAGTTGGTTTACTAAGTACTTCCAATTTTATAATACTATGGGTAATTTTATATACTCTAAGCTAGCTAACAAAAGCTAGGGAAATTATGGTTGTTAATGAAAATACAGAATGTCTATTGTCTTGGTAGTTTCAGTCTTTGTGGAAATTCCCTATAATATACAATACAATGTAAATGTGTTTGAGTATAGGATGTATACATTGTGTGATTGTCGAGCTTCTTTCTGTGTTGGACTGTTATTTTGAAAAGTAGAAGATAACATTTAGGTCAAACCACTAATTATTTTATTTTATTTTTTGTGGGGCAGTGAGGGTTAAGTGACTTGTCCAGGGTCACATAGCTAGTAAGTGTCAGGTGTCTGAGACCGGATTTGAACTCAGGTCCCCCTGAATCCTGGACCCGTGCTTTATCCACTGAGCTACCTAGCTGTCCCCAAATTACTAATTATTGAAACATTTAAAAAAATTTTGAACTTATAAAATAAAAAAGAACATTATAAATATTGAATACTGAAAGAGTATATGAAACCATAAATTTGCATTTCATATTGCTTTTTTAAAAGAATACAATAAATCCCACACTTTACTTTCCAAACTTTCACCCTTCTTTTAAATCTATCAATCTTTGTTTCAAATGCATTTTTTGTAAACAGTATATTGTTGGATTCTGCTTTCCAATCCACTCTCTCTCTTCCACTTTATAGGTGTGTGTATGAATATATACACACACACACACACACACACACACACACATAGTGCTTTATAAACTTTAAAGTGCTATATAAATGCTATTATTATATTTATCTCATTCATCTTCACAATTATGACATTTAATTGTATATTTCCCTGTATACTCTTTTCTTATACTTTTTTCATTTCTTTCTTCCCCACCTCCTCTTTATCAGATTCTTACCTTTTATCTTCTTCGTTTTCCTTATGAGTAACTCCTTTTACCCTTTCTTATTCCCTCCCTTTTCCTTTTTCTTTCTCTATTTAGTTGAATAGTTATCCACCTGTTGCTTGCCGTGTGAGTGTGTGTGTGTGTGTGTGTGTGTGTGTGTGTATAGAAGTGTATTTTACTTGGATAATTCATTTGAAAGTATAATTCAGGTGATGCTCACCACCCCAACCCTTTACTTGTGTGTATAGATTTCTGCTTCTGTACCACAGTTATGAGCTACCTGACCCTTGCCCCTTAATTCTTTAATATATTCTTTGTACCCACCCCCAATCCTTTTTTTGGGGGGGGGTGAGGCATTTGGGGTTAAGTGACTTGCCCAGGGTCACACAGCTATAAGTGTTAAGTGTCTGAGGCTGGATTTGAACTCAGGTCCTCCTGAATCCAGGGCCAGTTCTCCATCCACTGTGCCACCTAGCTGCCCCAATCCTTTCTTTTAAGAGCATCAGACTATAACAAAACTACTTCTATGCGTTCTTTCTTACTTGATTACCTATAGGACCTCTGAAAATTTTAGCATTCTCAAGGGATACTTTTGTATCATCTATCCCTTTTCACATTAATTCATTCTACTGTTGGTTGCAGAGCAGAATCCTTTTCAAGGCTTTTACTTCAAACAAAGTATCTATTTTGTGACAGAAACAGTGCCAAAGTGGCAATTCTTTTTTTAACTTCTAAAGTATCTGTTTTGTGACAAAAGCTATGCCAAAGTAGCAATTTTTAAGTTTGTATTTGGAAGCAGCATGACAGTCTTTTTTTCACTTCATTTTCACCTTTTTATGGCTTTATCTACCCCCTTTTCTCACCCTTACCCCCTCCCCCCAATTTTGTTTTTCTTTTATCCTCTAAATTGAAACTTGATAGAGTGAAGCAGTTTGAACAAATGCATAAGAGAGGCGGTTATGTTCTTCCAGACACCTTTTATTAAGCTAAGTTAGAGATGGGATTTAAGATGATGATGATGATGATGATGATGATGATGATGATGATGATGATGATTACCACCACCATCAGCATCAGTGAAAGCTGGCTTGAAAATGGAAAATAGGTGGTCTTCCCAAATTTGTAGAATCTAATGGATAGCTTACAGTCTGAAAGAGAAAGTTTATTTGACTAGACAGTGGCTTGTATGAACTAGGTATCTAATATTTGCCAATGTGAATAGGCTAAAAAGGTAAAATAGTCCTAGAATTGTAGGTTCTCAAATGCCAGGCTAAGGAATTTTGACTTTATTTTGTAGGTTGTAGGGAACTATTGAAGGGTTTTGGGCAGAGAAGTGACATAAATAGAGGGCTACATAAATAAGGTTGATCTGTTGGTGGTGAATAGAAATAACTCATGTTTATACAAATGTTGGGTATGGGATCCTGCCACTATGCTAGTTGTTGGGTATGGGCAGGGACTCAGATGTATACCTCCCCCATACCCCTGAGATAAGAACTTGATACTGAAGAAAGCCATTGGCAGCTCCAGGGTTAAAAAGATAGAATTTATTTAAAGGAGACTTACTTATAGGGGGTCAGTGTCCAGGCTGGCTAGGGGATGTTATCTGAATTCCTGTCTAGCTCCTCCCCAACCTTCCCTTATATTTATACATGTAGGTTATTTAAGCATACTTGGCAGAAAACCTTCTTTGTCTGTGTAGGCATGAATCAGTGGTATAGGGGCACGTGCGCAGGAAGTTGATTGATCAAAAGGTTGCATGATTTCCCTGTGCTTGGCTAGCTCATACTGTATGCACCTTAAGTGCAGCACAAAAGTCTCTTCCTAATTTGGATATTCTCTTCTGCATGTCTTGGATTCCACACTCCACCTATACTTCCTTGGGAAATTATTGATAAAAAAGTCTCTAAGACTATCAAGGATGGGCTAAGGATGTGGTTGTGTATGTAAAAGATGCACATGCACACATACCACCTCTTACGTAACAGGGTGGATGGGAGGTCAGATTTGGGAGACCCAGTCATGCAGCTAAAGCCATGGTATCCTACAAGAAATAACTCATGTTTATTATTAACCAACTTTTTAAGGTTTATAAATTTCTTATTCTTGTTTTTCTAGGTATTGATGCAGAACTTTATTATGTGAGAAATGATCTTATTAATCACTACGCACTATCCTTTAACTTGCTAGTACCCAGTGACACCAATTACCTTCACTTCACATGGTATGCTAAGTCCAAGGTAAGAACGTAATTAACACTATATGTAATTACAGAGGGATAAATATGAATGAAAATTTACTTTTAGGAGATGAAATCTGTTCTGAATCAAGAACAGTTCTTAGAACATTCAGAAAAATGGTTTTGCTTGTTTTTCCAATTTATAAATGGCTGCTACAGAAGGATACAACTATGACCAAGTTGCTATTTTAGATCTTAAGTCTAATCTTTTAGTTTCTACAAATTAACTAATTTAAGTTATTAGAATGCCATATAGCCTTTTGTGCTAAACTTTGATGATTATCTAGCTTAAAGAGGGAAAAGCTGATTCAGTAGTTGTCATATTCTTCATGATATAGCTACTTGGTTGAAGAACTTAGAGACATAGTGTTTAAAAGATTTGTTCAATTAACACACATTTATTGAGTACCTCCTCTGTTCCAAACATTAACGAAGGGATACAGGTACAAAAAATTAAGCAATGCATTGTCTCAACTTACATTTTGGTGGAGGAATTGAGTACATATATATGAAGAATAAATATAACCAATCATTAGTCAGTAAACATTAAGCCAGGTATTGTGCTAATCACTGGGGAATATAAAGAAAGGTTAAAGAAAGTTGTTGCTCTCAAGGAACTCACAGTCTAATGGGGGTGTGGGAAGCAAACAAACAATGGTACAAACAGGATATATTCAGGACAAATTAGAGATATAAGGCACTAGAATTTAAGAAGATTTAGGAAAGGCTTTCTGTAGAAGGTGGGGTTTTAATTATGACTCAAAGGAAGCTAGCACTCTGAGATGAAAAGGGAGAATATTTCAGGAATGGGGGACAGCCAATGAAAATGCCAATTCAAGAGATGGAGTGTCTTTTATGAGGGACAGCAAGGAGGCCATTGTCACAGAATTGAAAGCTATATTGGGTTGGAGGAGGGAAGGAGGAGAGGATATACAGGTTAGCCAGTGCAAAAATCACCCTAATGAGAATATTGTTTATGAGGCTAGTTTGGCTGAGTCAAAATGAATGAGAGAGGGAATAGCATCTATTGAGACTAGAAACATAGGTTAGGTCCAAGTTATGAAGGATTTTAAACATGTTTCAACGTATTTCAGAGAACATATGCCCCTGTCATTAGTAGTTCATTTATTGTTCTGTTTTGGTAATTATGGGAAAATAGCGTTGAGTTTTGAGGGCAAAAATGATCTTTCTTTTTCTTTTTTGGTGCAGGGCAATGAAGTTAAGTAACTTGCCCAGGGTCACACAGTTAGTAAGTGTCAAGTGTCGGAGGCTGGATTTGAACTCAGGCCCTCCTGAATCCAGGGCCCGTGCATTATCCACTGTGCCATGTAGCTACCCCCAGGCAAAAATAATTTTGCACATATATTGTTACTAGGGTTTAAATAATGCATGTAGCCGCTCCAGGTGGGAATGAGTATTCCAGTGTATAAATCACCGATAGTTGAAACACACTTGTTTGTGGGACTTTGGCTTATGCTTTGTGGCTTATTGAATCAATCTTGAAATTTTTCTTACAGATTTTTAGAGATGAGTTCTCATTCTACAGTTAACTTTACTAGTAGGTAATTTAAGTACTTTTCTATTGCTCTTGTTCAGAGAAGGTAGCTCAAAGTGAAGGGAATAGAGCATTTAGTGATATAGCACAACAGCAATCCATGTTAAGAGTAAATGTATTTCCTGGAGAAGCAGGACATTGTGAAGACATATTTCAGGGTAGGGTGTATAAGTACAGTTGGAAAGAAGGCCCTTTTGTCCCCTAAGGGTACTTTAAATACTTCTGATTGGCATAAACTAGTTTGCTACATACTAGCAGAAATTACTTTCAATTGTCTGGACATGAAATTTCTATGGTTTGGGGGGGAT
Source organism: Dromiciops gliroides (assembly GCF_019393635.1). NCBI lineage: Eukaryota > Metazoa > Chordata > Mammalia > Microbiotheria > Microbiotheriidae > Dromiciops > Dromiciops gliroides. Next base: position 341,652,793 of record NC_057863.1, on the reverse strand, counting down.
GGCTAAGAGGGTAAACTCAAAACCAAAAGCTTTTGAATAAAATCAGTTTTTATTGGTTTTTTTTTTTTTTGGTCTGTAAGACTTTAAATAAATAATTAGATATGTTTAACTTCAGTGCTATTTGTTGTGTATATAGCTTCTATGTATGTATTCTATGAACTCTGGATACTTTGAATTGTCAAACTTACACAAAATACTGGGGGCTAAGTGAAATTGAGACCTTTGTATTCTTTTAACTATTTTGAGTATCTATATAGCTAACATGAATGAGATTGCATTTAAGACATTTGACCCAAACAGTTCTGTCTGGACTTAAAAACAGTATGCTGCCATTATCTAGAGAATGTATATCCTTCCTTACTCTTTCTCCTTTTGTTATCCCATTCCCTTCTTTTTTTTCTCCCTCTCTTTATAGCCTGCAATTTAGCTGTGCTATTTTTATTTATATATATGTGTATATATATGTAAATGTGTGTGCATGTAAATGAGCATTGCCTAGACTTTTTATTGATTCTCAAGACCAAAAAAGTTGCTGACTTATAGTAGATTTTCTTCTTTGTTTTCTGTAATGGGAGAAATAGATGAGGGACCAAGACCTGTTCTTAAGTTAGGCTAGTGTTTTAAATTATTGTTCTCTTAGGTTAAATAGTAGCCTTTTTTGTTTGTTTATATGTATATTTCTTTTTACATTTTCCAATTATACATAAAGACAATTTTAACATTAGCTTTAAAAAATTTTGAGTTACAAATTCTCTCCTTCCTTTTGTCCCCTCCCCCATCAATTGAGAAGACAGTTTAATAAAGGTTATATATGTATGGTCATACAAAATACATTTCTTTATTAGTCATGTTGTGTAAGAAAACACAAACCGAAAAAAGCCCCAAGAAAAATAAAGTTTAAAAAGTATGCTTCGATCTGCATTCAGACTCCATCAGTTCTTTCTCTAGAGGTGCATAGCATTTTTCTTCATAAATTCTTTGGGATTGCTGAAAATAGCTATGTCATTTACAGTTGATCACTGTGCAGTACTTCTATTACTATGTGCAGTGTTCTCCTGGTTCTGCTCATTTCACTTTATGTCAATTCGTGTAAGTCTTTTCAGGTTTTTATGAAAACATCCTGATCATCATTTCCTATAGCACAATAATATGTTATCACAATTATGTACCAAAACTTGTTCAGCCATTCCTCAACTGATGGGAATCCCCTCAATTTCCATTTTTTGCCACCATGGGAAGAGCTACTAGAAATATTTTTCCTTTCCTTTTCTTTTTCCTTCCTTCCTTCCTTCCTTCCTTCCTTCCTTCCTTCCTTCCTTCCTTCCTTCCTTCCTTCCTTCCTTCCTTCCTTCCTTCCTTCCTTCCTTCCTTCCTTCCTTCCTTCCTTCACTGGTTGCATCAGTTCACAACTCCAACAGTGCTTTAAGTGTCCCAATTTTCCCACATCCCCTCCAAAATTTGCCATTTTCCCTTTTCATCACATTAGCCAATCTTATAGGTGTGGGATGGTACCTCAGAGTTGTTTTAATTTCATTTCTCTAATCAATAGTGATGTAGGGCATTTTTGTATGCATATGGGTGGTTTTGATTCCTTTGTCTAAAAACTGCCTCTTCATATCCTTTGACCATTTATCAATTGGGAATGGATATTATTTTTCTAAATTTGGCTCAATTCTCTCTATATTTGAGAAATGAGGACTTTACACAGAGAAACTTGCTGTAAACATTTTTTTACAGTTGTGATTACTGTATATTTTCTCCCATCCTATTTTCCCCCTCTTTTGTCTGCCCCTCCCCCCTTTCACCCTGTTCCTCATCAAAACTGTTTTGCTTCTGACCATCATTTCCCTCAATCTGACTTCCCTTCTGTCAGGATCCTCCTTTTATTCCCTTCCCCTCCTACTTCTCTGGAGGGCAGAATAGATTTCTATACCCAACTCAGTGTGTATATTATTTCCTCTTTGAACTAGTTCCTATATAAGGTTCAAGCATTATTCTCCACCCCCCATCTTTCCCTCCACTGTATAAGCTCTTTCGTGCCTCTTTTATGTGAAATAATGTACCCCATTCTACCTCTCCCTTTTCCCTTCTCCCAGTGCATCCCTCTTTTTCACCCCATAATTTAACTTTTTAGATATTTTCCCACCATAGTCAACTCAAACCCTGTTCTCTTATGTAAACTCCCTCTTACTATCCTAATAATGATAAAGTTCTTAGGAGTTATAAACACCATCTTCCCATGTAGGGATACAAACAGTTTAACCTTATTGAAACGCTTATGATTTCTCTTTCTTGTCTACTGTTTTATGCTTCTCTTGAGTATTTTGTTTGAAAATCAAACATTTTCTTTTAAGTTCTGGTCTTTTCATCAGGAGTGATTGAAAGTTCTCTATTTCTAAATGTCTACTTCCTTTGAAGGATTATACTCAGTTTTGTTTGGTAGGTGATTCTTGGTTGTAATCTTAGCTCCTTTGCCATCTAAAACATCATATTCCAAACTCTGATTCTTTAATGAAGAAGCTGCTAAATCTTTTGTTATCATGACTGTGGTTCCATGATATTTGAATTGTTACTTTCTGGATGCTTGCAATATTTTCTCCTTGATCTGGGAGCTCTGTAAATTTGGCTCTGATATTCCTGGGAGTTTTCATTTTGGGATCTCTTTATGGGGGTTATTGGTGAATTCTTTTTTTGTTGGGGAGGGGTTCCCAAGTTTAATGGAAAGAAGGCAAAAGTAAATATTAAACAGCTCCTCTTAGTGTTTTGAAGTTCATCCCAACCATGGGCTGGGTAACTTGCAGGTTGGACAAATTGCCAAAGTCCAGGAGTTTCAACATTTCTTTGGTATCAGGGTCCACTTCAGTGATCTCCTGATCCAAAGCAGAGACCTCAGGGACATAGTTATCCCTCCTTTCTCTTTCTTCTTCCTGCAGTTTGATGGAGATACCTCTCACAGGGCCGCTCTGGATGCGCTTCATCAGATGAGTAACAAATCCCATGATCTTGTTGTGGAGCTACTTGCTAGGGATGATGGTGATCTCCTTGAACATGTGCTTATTGGTGTGGAAGTTGTTGCCCAGGAGAGTGTAGTACTTTTTGATGATAACCTGGGCCACCTTCTTCACAGTCTTGGTCCGAACACGACCCATGTTGGCTGCTGGGGGTGAAGGAACTGGTGAATTCTTTCAATTTCTGTTTTACCCTCTGTTTCTTTTTTCTGGATGTTGAAAACATTTTCCATCATGAGTCCTTTGGAGTTGTCTTGGATCATTGTATTGCTGAGGAGAGTTAAATCTACCACAGTTTATCATTGAAAAGTGTTTCTGTTACTGTGTACAATGTTCTCCTGGTTCTGCTCACTTCACTCAGTATAGTCCACTTAAGTCTTTCCAGGTTTTTCTGGAATCTGCTTGATCATCATTTCTTGTAGCACAATAGTATTCCATTACATTCATATACCACAACTTGTTCAGCAATTCCCCAAGTGATGGGCATTCCCTCAATTTCCAATTCTTTGCCACCACAAAGAGAGCTGCTAGAACTATTTTTGTATGTGAGTCCTTTTCCCTTTTATGATCTCTTTGTGCTACAGACCTAGTAGTGGTATTACTCGGTCAAAGGGTATGCATAGTCCCATAGCCCTTTGGGTATAGTTCCAAATTGCTCTCCAGAATGGCTAGATCAGTTCACAATTCCACCAACAATGTGTTAGTGTTCCAATTTTTCCACAGCTTCTCCAACATTTTTTATTTTCCATTTTTTGTCATATTAGCCAATCTGCTAGGTGTGAGGTGTTACATCAGAGTTGTTTTAATTTGCATTTCTCTAACCAATAGTGATTTAGAGTATTTTTTCATATGGTAGTGATCCTCTCTATCATAAATTCTTCTTTATTCATAGATCTGACAGGTAAGATTTTCCATGCTTCCCTAATTTGCTTATGATATCCTGCTTTATGTCCAAATCGTATACCCATTTTGATTTTAACTTGGTATATGGTTTGAAATGTAGGTCTATGCCTAGCTTGTTTCTACCATACACCTCACTGGTTTTTCTAACAATTTTTGTCAAATGATAAGTTCTTGCCCCTAAAGTTTGGATCTTTGGGTTTATCAAACACTAGATTACGATGATCATTTGCTACTATGTACTGTGAAACTAATCTCTTTTCACTGATCTACTGCTCTATTTCTTATCCACATTATTTAAGTGATTACTGCTTTGTATTATAGTTTGAAATCTGGTACTACCAGCCTGCCTTCCTTCACATTTTTTCATTTGATTGATTGATTTTTTTCCAATGATTTCCTTGATATTCTTGACTTTTTGTTCTTCTGGATGAATTTTATTGTTTTTTTTTCCTAGCCTTATAAAGCAATTCTTTAGTAGTTTGGAATGGCAATAAATAGATAAATAAATTTTGGCAAAATTGTCATTTTTATTATATTGTTTTAACCTATCCATGAACAATGAATATTTCTCCAGTTGTTAAGATTTGTTTTTATTTGCATGAAAAAAATTTTGTAATTGACCTCATATAGTTGCTGAATTTGTCTTGGCAGGTAGATTCCCAAATATTTTATAATGTCTAAAGTTATTTAAATGGATTTCTCTTGCTGTTGGGTTTTGTTGTTAATAGAAATCCTGATGATTTATGTGGTTTTTTTTTTTTAATATCCTGTAACTTTCTTAAAGATGTTAATTGTTTCAGCTAGTTTTTTAGTTGATTCTCTAGGGTTCTTTAGTGTAGCATTATATTATCTGGAAAGAGCAATTGTTTTGTTTCCTCATCGCTTATTTTTATTCCTTCAGTTTATTTTTCTTGTTTTATTGCTATAGTTAGTCTTTCTATTACATTGAATAAAAGTGGTGATAATGGACATTTGTTTCATCACTGATCTACAATGCTTCTAATTTGTTTCACCACTGATCTATGATGCTATCTAATAAGATAATGCTTATACTTGGTTTTAGATAAGTACTACTTATTTTAAGAAAGGATCCATTTATTCCTATCTTTCTATTTTTTATTTATTTATTTATTCATTCATTCATTCATTCATTCATTTATTTTTAGTGAGGCAATTGGGTTTAAGTGACTTGCCCAGGGTCACACAGCTAGTAAGTGTTAAATCTCTGAGGCTGGATTTGAACCCAGGTACTCCTGACTCCAGGGCTGGTGCTCTATCCACTGCGCCACCTTTCTATTATTTTTAATAGGAATGGGTGTTATATTTTGTCAGAAGCCTTTTCTGTATCTATTGATATAATCATAAAGGTTTTTTTGCTTTTGTTATTCATATGATCATTTATAATTTTCATAATATTGAACCAGCCCAGCATTCCTGGTATAAATCCTACCTGGCCATAATGTATGATATATTGCTGTAATCTTCCTAGCATTTTATTTAAAATTTTTGCATCATTATTTATTAGGGAAATAGGCCTGTAGTTTTCTTTCTCTGTTTTTGCTTTCCTTGGCTTAGGTATCAAAACCATATTTGTGTCATAAAAGGAATTTGGTAGGATTCCTTTACCTTCAAATAGTTTGTATAGTATTGAGATTAATTGTTCCCTAAATGTTTGGTAGAATTCACTTGTAAATCCAGGTGGTCCTGGAGATTTTTTCATAGGAAGCTCAGTTATGAATTGTTGAATTTCTTTTTCTAAGATAAGGTGTTTTTTCCCTTAATAGTATTTTTTCCAGTTACATGTAAGGATAGTTTTCAACATTTGTTTTTGTAAGATTTTGAGTTCCAGATTTTTCTCTCTCTTTCCCTTCCTTCTTCCCTCCCCAAGACAGCAAGTAATTTGATGTGATCACATTAAACATATTTCCACATGTCATGTTGTGAAAGAAGAATCAACAAAAGGGAAAAACCTCAAGAAAGGAAAAAAAAAGAAAAAGTAAAAATAATATCGTTCAATCTGCATTTAGATTCCACAGTTCTTTTCTGGATATGGAGAGCATTTCCCATCAGGAGTCCTTTGGAAATGTCTTAGATCATTGTATTGCTGAGAAAAGCAAAGTCTGTTATAGCTGATCATCACACAATGTTGCTATTATTGTGTACAATGTTCTCTTGGTTCTGTTCTCGTCACTCATCATCAGTACATTTAAGTCTTTTCAGGTTTTTCTGAAATCTGCCTGGTCATCATTTCTTGTAGCACAATAGTATTCCATTGCATTCATATATCACAACTTCTTCAACCACGCCCCAGTTGATGGGCATCACTTCAATTTCCAATTCTTTGCCACCACAAAGAGAGCTGCTAGAAATATTTTTGTACATATGGGTCCTTTTTCTTTGTTTATGATCTCTTTGGGATACAGAACTAATAGTGGTATTACTGGGTCAAAGGGTATGCACAGTTTTATAGCCCTTTGGGCATAGTTACAAAATGCTCTCCAGAATGGTTGGATCAGTTCACAACTCCACCAATAATGCATTAGTGTTCCAATTTTTCCATATTTCTAACAGTTATTATTTTCCTTTTTGTCATATTAGCCAATCTGATAGGTGTGAGGTGGTACCTCAGAGTTGTTTTAATTTGTATTTCTTTCATCAATAACAATTTAGAACATTTTTTCATATGGTGATAGCTTTTGATTTCTTCATATGTAAATTGTTCATATTCTTTGACCGTTTCTCAATTGGGGAATGATTTGTATTCTTATAAATTTGATTCAGTTCTGTATATATTTTAGAAATGAGAACTGTATCAGAAACACTGCCTGTAAAAATTGTTTCCCAGATTTCTGCTTCCCTTCTAATCTTGACTGCATTGCCTCTGTACAAAACCTTTTAAATTTAAAGTAATTAAAGTGATCCATTTTGCATTTTATAATATTCTCAATCTCTTGTTTGGTCATAAATTCTTCTCTCCACAGATCTGAGAGATAAACTATACCTTCCTCTCCTAATTTGTCTTTAGTATCACCCTTTATGTCTAAATCATGTACCTATTTTGACCTTATTTTGGTATATGGTGTTGATATTGATATATATAGATCTTGATCTATACCTAGTTTCTGCCATATTCTTCTCCAATTTTCCCAGCAGTTTTTGTCAAATGGTGAGTTCTTATCCCAGAAGCTGGGGTCTTTGGGTTTATCAAACAGTAGATTACTATAATCATTTACTACTGTGTCTCCTGTACTTAACCTATTCCACTGATCCACCAGTTTATTTCTTAACCAGTACCAAATAATTTTGATGACTGATGTTATATAGTATAGTTTTAGATTTGATACAGCTAACCTACCTTCCTGTGTATTTTTATTAGTTCCCTTGATATTCTTGACCTTTTGTTCTTCCAGATAAATTTTATCATTTTTTCTAGCTCTATAAAATAATTTTTAGGTAGTTTGATTAGTATGGCACTGAATAAGTAAATTAATTTAGGTAGAATTGTCATTTTTATCATATTAGGTTGGCCTATCCTTGAGCAATTGATATTTTTCTAGTTATTTAGATCTGATTTTATTTATATGAAAAGTGTTTTGTAATTGTGTTCATATAGTTCTTGGGTTTGTTTTGGTATTGTCTACAGTTATTTTAAGTGGATTTTTTTCTTTCTATCTCTTGCTTATAGGCTTTGTTGGTTATATATAGAAATACTGATGGTTTATGTGGATTTATTTTATATCCACCAACTTTGCTAAAATTAATTGTTTCTGGTAGTTTTTTAGTTGATTCTCTAGGATTCTCTAGGTATACCATCATATCATCTGCAAAGAGTGATAATTTTGTTTCCTCCTTGCCTATTCTAATTGCTTTAATTTCTTTTTCTTCTTTTATTGCAAAGTTAACATTTCTAGTACAATATTGAATAATAGTGGTGATAATGGACATCCTTGTTTCACCCCTGATCTTATTGGGAATTCCTCTAATTTATCCCCATTACATATAATGCTTGTTGATGGTTTTAGGTGGATACTGCTTATTATTTTAAGGAAAACTCCATTTATTTCTGTGCCCTCTAATGTTTTTGTTTTGTGGGGCAGTGGGGTTTAAGTTACTTGCCCAGGGTCACACAGCTAGTGTCAAGTGTCTGAGCCTGAATTTGAACTCAGGTCCCTCCACTGTGCCACCTAACTGCCCCTCTCTAGTGTTTTTAATAGGAATGAGTGTGCTGTATTTTATCAAAAGTTTTTTCTGCATCTATTGAGATAATCATATGATTTTGGTTAGTTTTGTTACTGATTTGGTTGATTATGTTGATAGTTTTCCTAATGTTGAACCAGCCCTACATTCTTGGTATAAATCCCATCTAGTCGTAGTGTATTATCCTGGTTACAAATTGTTGTAATTTCTTTGTTAATATTTTATTAAAAAATTTTGCATCAGTATTCATTAGGGAGATTGAGCTATGCTTTTCCTTCTTTGTTTTGGCTCTTCTGGATTAGGTGTCAACACCATATTTGTGTTATGAAAGGAATTTGGTAGAACTTCTTCACCTATTTCCCCAAATAATTTCTATAGTATTGGAATTGTTCTTTAAATGTTTGGTAGAATTCACTTGTGAATCCATCTGACCTTGGAGATTCTTTTCTTAGGGAGTCCATTGATGCCTTGTTCAATTTCTTTTTCTAAAATGGGGCTATTCAGGTATTTTATTTCTTCTTCTGTTAATCTGGGCAATTTATATTTTTGTAAATATCCATTCATTTCCTTTAGATTGTCAAATTTATTGACATACAGTTAGGCAAAATAACTCCTAATGATTGTTTTAATTTCTACTTCATTGGTGGTGATTTTACCCCTTTAATTTTTGATACTGTTAATTTGGTTTTCTTCTTTTTTTAAATCAAATTAGCCAAAGGTCTATCTATTTTATTGACTTTTTTTTTATAAAACCAGGTCCTAGTTTTATTTATTAACCCTATAATTTTCTTACTTTTAATTTTATTAATCTCTGCTTTGATTTTCAGAATTTCTAATTTAGTATTTAATTGGGGATTTTAAATTTGTTCTTTTTCTAACTTTTTTAGTTGCATGCCCAGCTCATTTATCTCCTTTTTGTTTTATTCACATAAGCATGTAGAGATATAAAATTTCCCCTAAGAACTGCTTTGGCTACATCCCATGAGTTTTGGTATGTTGTCTCATTGTTCTCATTCTCTTTGATGAAGTTATTGATTGTTTCTATGATTTGTTGTTTGACCCACTCACTCTTTAGGATGAGATTATTTAGTTTGTAATTAATTTTCAGTCTCTCTTTCCATGACACTTTATTATATGTAATTTTTATTGCATCATGATCTGAAAATGATGTATTTACTATTTCTGCTTTTCTGCATTTGACTATGAGGTTTTCAAGCCCTAATACATGGTCAATTTTTGTATAGGTGCCATGAACCACTGAGAAAAAGATTTATTCCTTTTTATCTCCATTCAATTTTTCTCCAGATGTCTATTAACTTTTCTAACATTCTATTTACCTCCTTAACTTCTTTCTTATTTATTTTGTGGTTAGATTTATCTAGTTCTGAGAGGGGAAGGTTGAGGTCCCCCACTAGTATAGTTTTGTTTTCTATTTATTCCTGTAACTCCCTTAACTTCTCCTTTAAGAATTTGGATGCTATACCACTTGGTGCATATTTAGTATTGATATTTCTTCATTGTCTATTATATATTTTAGCGAGATGTAGTTTCCTTCCTTATCTCTTTTAATTAGGTATATTTTTGCTTTTGCTTTGTCTGAGATAAGGATTGCTACTCCTGCTTTTTTACTTCAGCCGAAGTGTAATAGATTCTGCTCCAACCTTTTACCTTTACTCTGTGTGTATCTCTCTGCTTCAAATGTGTTTCTTGTAAACACCATATTGTACAATTCTGATTTTTAATACACTCTTCTATTCACTTCTGTTTTATGGGAGAGTTCATCCCATTCACATTCACAGTTATTCTCTTCTCTCTCCTTTTACCCTATTGCTTCTGACCACTGCTTCCCTCAATCTGCCCTCCCTTTAATTAACTCCCCTCCCTTTTCCTCTCCTACTTTTGCTCTCCCTTCTATCAATGCCCCTCCCCCCTTTCCCCTTACACTTTTACTTCCCTATAGGGCAAGATAAATGTCTTTATCCAAATTAGTATGTATGTTATTCTTCTTTGAGTCAAATCTGATGAGAGTAAGATTGAAACAGTGTTCACCTCTCCATTCTTTCCCTTTATCGTAATAGGTCTTTTGCACCTCTTATGATATAATTCACCCCATTTTACCTCCCCTTTCCTCTCCTCTCCATATCATCCTTTTTTCATCCCTTTTTTTTATATCATCACATTAAAGTCAATTTATATCTATACCATCTATGTTTACTCCTCCTATTTGCCCAAGTAGAGATACAGTTCTCAAGACTTATAAGTATTATCTTCCCATGTAGGGATATAAACAGTTTAACCTTATTGAATAACATGGCTTTTACCCCTGTATACCTTTTTATACTTCTCTTGAGTCTTATATTTGAAGATCAGATTATCTGTTCAGTTCTGGTCTTTTCATCAGGAAAACCTGAAATTCCCCTATTTTATTGATTGTCCATCTTTTCCCCTGAAAGATAATGCTCAGTTGTGCTGGTGGTTGATTTTTGGTTGCAATCCAAGCTCCTTTGCCTACCAGAATATTATATTCCAAGCCCTCCAATCCTTTAATGTTGAAGTTGCTGGGTCCTGTGTAATCCTGACTGTGCCTTCATTTTTAAATTGTTTCTTGCTACTTTTCAGTATTTTCTCCTTCACCTGATAATTTTGGAATTTGGTTATAATATTCCTTGGAGTTTTCATTTTGGGATCTCTTTCAGGTTGTAAGGGGCTAAAATCCTAGCTACTCTGTCTAAAATATCTAATGAGTGGTCGCCAATAAATTATAAGCTTTAGCAAGAGTATTTGAGTAAGTATTTATTAAAGAGCATTAAGATCTAATGATCAGAGAGTAAGGTAAAAATCTAACTATTTCTAAGAGACCTCATCATCTGATCCGCCATGGCAAGGTCAGGAACAAAAAAGAGGAAGAATCCCTCCGCCAGCATCCACTTCCTACTTTGTGTCCTCTTCCCAGAAATGGGAGGCTCCTCAAGTTGATTGGCTGGTAGCTTTTGTTGTTGTTGTTGTTGTTTTTGTGGGGCAATGGGGGTTAAGTGACTTGCTCAGGGTCACACAGCCAGTAAGTGTCAAGTGTCTGAGGCTGGATTTGAATTCAGGAACTCCTGAATCCAGGGCCGGTGCTTTATCCACTGAGCCACCTAGCCGCCCCTGGCTGGTAGCTTTGATAGACAGTACCCATGAGCAAATGTCACTTCCTGACGCCAAGGAACTGACCACATGGCTTGCCCTCAGACGCCTTCTCCTCATGGAGGAGCTTTTCTACAGTAAATCTCCAGCAGGTGGCGTCACTCCAATTGTTGCAAAGTGGTGATTGGTGGATTCTTTCAATGACTGTTTTATCCTCTGGTTCTAGAATATCAGGGCAATTTTCCTTGATAATTTCCTAGAATATGGTGTCTAGATTCTTTTTTTGATCATGGCTTCCAGGTAGTCCAATCATACTTAAATCTCTTAGATCTATTTTCCAGGTCAGTTGTTTTTCCCAATGAGGTATTTTCTTGTATTTTTCATTTCTTCATTTTTCCTTTCTTCTATTTTTTCATTCTTTTGATTCTGTTTGACAGATTCCTGGTGTCTCATAGAGTCATTAGCTTTCACATTTAAGTTATTATTTTTTTCAGTAAGCTTTTGCACCTCCTTTACCATCTGGCCAATTGTATTTTAAAGGAATTGTTTTCTTCAGTCATTTTTTGTGCTTCTTTTCCCAAGATGTTGACTATTTTTTCATATTTTTCTTGTATAACTATTATTTCTCTCATTTTTTCCCATTTTTTTCTTCTACCTCTCTTATTTGATTTTAAAAAATCCTTTTTGAGCTCTTCCAAGAAAGTTTTTTGGACTTAAGACCAATTCATCTTCCCCTTTGAGGCTTCACACGTAGGCATTTTGACAGTTGTTCTAATCTGAGTTTGAGTTTTGGTTTTCTCTGTCACCATAAAAGTTCTCTATGGTAAGGGTTTTTGTTGTTGTTGTTGTTGTTTCTTCCTTGTATTTTAACCTATTTTTTGACTTTTAAAGTTGATGTCTGCTCCTGGGGCACAGGGGTCACTGTTGCAAACTTCTTGTGCTAGGGCCCAGGGGCCTGATCACTGACTTTCTGCTCTGAGACCTCTGGGGCTTGCTGTTTCCTCACCATTCTGTTTCAGGATGGCTTGGCTTAGTCATACCTGTCCTGTGGGTTGTTATCTAGTTGGCAGTTTTTCCCCTTAGCCAGGGCTGGGGGGTGGGGGGGTCTCACAACTGGCTTGCTGCACTATCAGCTATTGAACCAGGACCAAAGGGCCTCAGCTGCTGATCTGTACTGTGGTCAAGAGCCTCCTGCTGTCTTGGCCAGACACCCTCCACGCTGTATTCCCCTTTCACCCAAGTGAGACAGACCTTTCCTGAAGTCTTCTAAATTATTTCAAGGTAGAAGATTGTTTCTCTCTGCCTTTTTCTAGGTTCTGTAAGCTCCAGAATCTGTTTAAGGCTTAATTTAATGTTGTTTCTGAGGGAAACTCAAGAGAACTCAGGTAACTTCCTGGCTTCTTTCTGCTGTCTTGGCTCTGCCCTAAGATAGGGTTATTTAGGTATTCTATTTCTTCTTCTGTCAATCTGGGTAGTTTATATTTTAGTAAATATTCATTAAACTTAAACTATCAGTTTTACTGATCTATAATTGGGCAAAGTAACTCCTAAAATTTGCTTTAATTTTATCTTTATTGGTGGTGTGTCCACTGTTTTCATTTTTGATACATATTTTCTTTCACTCTCTTTTTCTTTGTTTTTGTTTTTGTTTTTGTGGGGCAATGAGGGTTAAGTGACTTGCCCAGGGTCGCACAGCTAGAACATGTAAAGTGTCTGAGGCTGGATTTGAACTCAGGTCCTCCTGAATCCAGGGCCAATGCCTTATTCACTGTGCCACCTAGCTGCCCCCTCTTTCTCTTTTTAAATCAAAATAATCAGTCATATATCTATTTTATTATTTTTTCCATAAAACCAGCTCCCAGTTTTATATATTTGTTCAATGGGTTTTTTAAATTTAAATTTTATTAATATGTCCTTTGATTTTTGATATTTCCACTTCAGTGTTTAATTAGGGATTAAATTTTTTTTTTAGTTGCATGTCCAATTTTTTGTTCTGTTCTTTTTCTTTTAGTGATATATGTATTTAGAAATATAAAATTTGCCTTAAATACTTCTTTGACTGTATTTCACAAATTTTGGTATGTTGTCTCATTGTTCTCATTCTCTTTAAACAGATTACTCATTATTTCTGTTTTGTTTTTTGATCCACTCATTCTTTAGGATTAGATTGTTTAGTTTCCATTTAATTTATAATCTGTGCTTCCATGGCCCTTTCTTTATTGAATGTAATTTTTATTGCATTATGGTCTGAAAGGATGCATTTGATATTTTTACTTTCCTTCATTTGTTTGTGAGGTTTTTAATGCCCTAATACATGGTCAGTTTTTGTAAAATTGCCATGTACAGCTGAGAAAAAGTTACATTGCTTGGTTGTTTTTCAGTTGTGTCAGACTCTTTCTGACCTCATTTGGGCTTTTCTTGGCAAAGATACTGGAATGTTTTGTCAATTCCTTCTCCAGCTCATTTTACAGAAGAGCAACTGAGGCAAACAGGGTTAAGTGACTTGCACAGGGGCAGTAGTTAGTGTGTGAGGCTGGGCACTCTATCCAAATAAGTATACTCTTTCTATTCCCATTCAGTTTTTTCCAGAGATCTATTCTAAAATTCTTTTCATCTCCTTAACTTCTTTCTTATTTATTTTATGGTTAGATTTATTTAGCTCTGAGAGGGTAAAGTTGAAATCCCCCTTGCCCCAGTATGGCTTTACTGTATTTTTCTTCCTATAGCTCATTTAATTTTTCCTTTAAGAATGTAGATACTATGCCATTTTATGCATATGTTTAGAATTGGTATCACTTCATTTTTTTTTGTGGTGCCTTTTAGCAAGATGTAGTTTCTCTGCCTATTTATTTATTTGTTTGTTTTTTGGGGCAGGGCAGTGAGGGTTAAGTGACTTGCCCAGGGTCACACAACTAGTAAGTGTCAAGTGTCTGAGGCTGGACTTGAACTCAGGTCCTCCTGAATCCAGGGCTGGTGCTTTATCCACTGCGCCACCTAGCTGCTCCTCTGCCTATCTTTTAAATTAGGTCTGTTTTTGTTTCTGCTTTGTCTGTGATCATGATTGCTACACCTGCCTTTTTTACTTCAGGTGAAGCACAATAGATTCTTCTCTAGCTCCTAATTTTATCTGTCTCTCTTTTTCAAGTGTGTTTCTTGTAAACAGTATACTGTTGGATTCTAGTTTCTAATCCATTCCACTGTCTGCTTCTATTTTATGGGTAAATCCATCCTTTTTTTTAAACTAAATTTTCCTTTACCACTCTTTGATTTTGAAAATCATTTTTAGTTCTTTCAGATACTCTTTTTTTTAAAGGCTGCTCAAAGTTTATTAGTTTCTCTTGAGTACACAGTAAACAAAGTTTTACTGAGGTTGCTGGAAAGCCACATAGGTGATTTGGATAGTAAAAAAACCAAACAAATGATAACAGTGTGGTTTCTTTTACTTGTTTTTTTTGTGTGTGTTTTGTTTTTGTTTTCCTTTTTAAAAAAACCACACACACAACACAACTATTTCTACAGTTAAGCAGCCTGTCTATTATAAGGGAATAGGTGGGAGAGTGAAGGGGGAGGGGTGGTGAGGGAGGGGAGGGGAGATGGGCTCTGATGCCTAGCACACTTCAGAAGCAGGGGAGCAGCACAGAGGGTGCTGCTGCTCATACAGAAGGCTCAGTGTTGGTTTTTCTGGGTTCACTGACATGCTGTTTCCTCATAGCCTCCTGAGCCAAGTCACAAGTGATCATGCCATGGGCAACCTGGAAAATTCTTGACTGCTCTGGGGATTCCAATACAGTTATGAATGGATGACTTGACTTCCTGAAGAAGAAGCTCACCCACCAGTGGCCTGGGTCTGATTTGGGAAGACTAGGATGGTGGGGGATCACTTCGCCAGAGTACTCAGCACTTCCACAGGAGCTGTTGCTGGAAATGGAACCCAGACGTCTTCGGTAGTAGTCATGGGTTGCTACGAGTTTACCACTGGAAGGGATTTCTGCCATGTTACTTGTTTCTTCTTGTGCTGATGTAAACCTTAGTGGCAGCTCCTGAGCAGCACCTGTCAGGCAGTGGGCTGCAGCGGATGATCATGAGTGACCTGGCTTGGGGGAAGGAGATGCTAGGCCGCAGAGCTCATTTGTAAAGGAGTTTACGGCAAAGGAAAATGCGAGAGTTCTTTGGGTTTCTCTTTCAGATATTCTTATTGGGCTTATGCCCAATTCACATTTTTCCCTTGAGACTTTGCTTGTATTTTGTGTGTGTGTACTTCACAAACAAATGAAGGAGAGTAAAAATATTAAATGCATCCTTTCAAACCATGATTCAATAAAAATTACATTCAATAAAGAAAGGGCCATGGAAGCATATTATAAATTAATTGGAAACTAAAAAATCTAATCTCAAAGAATGAGTGGATCAAAAAACAAAACAGAAATCATCACTAATCTGTTTAAAGAGAATGAGAAGGGGCAGCTAGGTGGTACAGTGGATAAAGCACTGGCCCTGGATTCAGGAGTACCTGAGTTTAAATCCAGCCTGAGACACTTGACACTTACTAGCTGTGTGACCCTGGGCAAGTCACTTAACCCCTATTTCCCCGCCAAAAAAAAAAAAAAAGAATGAGAACAATGAGACAGCACACCAAAATATATTATTATAACTCCTTTGCTAATGTTTTATTCAATATTTTTGTATTGAGTCTTTAGGAATATTGGCCTGTAGATTTATTTCTCTTTACCTCTCCCTAGCTTAGGTGTCAGCATTATATTTGTCTCTTAAAAAGAGTTTGGTAGAATCCCTTTCTCAATTTTTAGAAATAATTTTTATAATACCAGGTAGTCTTGACTTCAGGCCAAACTATAGCCACTCCAACACTTAGTGAGGTAATTTCAGAGGGAAGGCACTAATGTTAAGGAAGATTTAAGAAGAAAGGCTTCTTGCAGAAGGTGGGACTTTAGTTGAGACTTGAAGGAAGCCTAGTGGTAGATGTGGAGGAATTCCAGGCTTGGGGGAAAGCCATTGAATGTGCATTGAGTTGGGAGATGGATGTTTTTGTGTATGGAAGCCAATGTCCTGGGATCAAAGAACCTCTGGGAGTGAGGGAAATAAAGGGAATAAGAGAACAGCAAACTGAAAAGGTAGGAAGGGACTAGTTTATAAGAGACTTTAAAAATCAGAGGATTTTATATATAAACCTGGAAGTAATAGGGAATTACTTGAATTTGTCAAATAGAGGTTTAATACGATCAAGCTTGTCCTTTAAGAGGATCACTTTGATATTTGAGTGGAGGAGGGATTGGAGTGGTGAGAGAAGTGAAACAGACCAATCAGTAGCCTTTTGTAGTCCAGGTCTGAGGTGATGAGGGCCTACAGGAGGGTGGTGGAGTGTCAGAAGAGAGAAGGGGCATATTTAAGAGATGCTATGAAAATAAACTTGACAAACCTTTGCAACAGATTGGATATGGAGGGAGAGGGGACTAGAGAATGGCTTCTAGTTTGGGAGCCTGGGTGACTGGGAAGAAGAGGCAAGGGTTTAAGGGGAAAGGTAATGAATTAGGTTCAGGTAGCTAGATGGCACAGTAGATAGAGCCCAGGACTTGGAGTCTGGAAGACCTAATTTTGAATCCTACCTCAGACACATTTGCTGTGTGACCCTGGGCAAGTTGCTTAACCTCTGGCTCAGTTTCCTTATCTGTAAAACAGAAATAGTTCAGTTTGGTCTCTATAGCTAGTACTTTAAAAAGTTTACAAAACACTACACATGCTTACTGATTTCATCCTCACAGCAGCCTTATGAGATAGGTGCTATTATTATTACCATTTTATCTCTTTTCCTGAGAGAATTTTTTCTTTTGTTTTTTGTTTTTGTGAGGCAATTTGGGTTAAGTGACTTGCCTAGGGTCACACAGCTAGTAAGTGTTAAGTGTCTGAGGCCGGATTTGAACTTAGGTCCTTCTGACTCCAGGGCCAGTGCTCTATCCACTGCACTACCTAGCTGCCCTGAGAGACTTTTCCAATATGTTCTCCTCCATTTAAAACTGTCTATCTTAATCTATTACATAAAACAGAATTTTTAGGCCAAAATCAGAGACTGCCTAGAGTTCTCTAATAGCAACACCCATAGGAATTATCTATTTCAAGTTATTCAAAACTGTTTAGGGTCAGCTATTGTTAGATTTCTTAAGGAACATGTCATTGGTACTGGTAGTCCCAGGAAACTCTGGTTAATAACTTTTAGTAGAAAGTTTGGGAGAGGGCTTTATAATAAGTATACTCTCCTAATCTGTTTAGAGTTTCTGTTATTCCTAATGGTGATACATGTGGCTGTTCCTTTAAATAAATGAAAATAAAGGGAGTTGGTATGTGGTAGTAGGAAGAGTTCAGTGTAAATTTGAATAATACATATTATAGGAAGGATGTGACTTTGAGTGCTGATAAGTTATATATAATATTCCTCTTAAAAGGTCTTGTTTCCTACTGAAAGGAGCTAGCCAAAATATAATTTTTCTTTATCAGATATTTATATTTTCACTAGTTTCCTTCTCTCTGCGACTTTGGCTCATTCAATTTTTATGGTAAACAAATAGTGACCAGATTTCCTTTATTCTAGTAAATTTTACATGGGTAGATTCACATTTGTGAATTAGGCAGTATCACAGCAGAGGAAATTTCAGTTGCCTATTTTTCTATTCACATGACTGGCAGTGTTTTATTTCCAACAACACTGATGGGAACTATAGCAGTTTTCAACTTATAAATATGCAACAGGAATAACTACACTACCAAAAAATTTACCTCCTTGACTGACTTAGCTCTCTAAAAAATAATCTTCTACCTTCCCCATTGCTTTTGTTAATAGTGATTCTTCATTTTTCTCTATTAACACTTCCACACTATTTGCTTAGTGCTTAGCATAGTACCTGGCACATAGTAGATGCTTAATAAATGTGTTTTGATTGATTGCCTTGCTGCAATTCCTTTTGTTCATTTCTACCACCATCCCTCATCTCTTTACATTCCTGCTAGAGCTAACTCCATTCTTCTACCCTTCACCTTTACTTAGCTCCTTCATATCATTAGATTTGACCCCATCCTGTCATAGTTACATGAAATGCTTCTAAACTTACCAATTTTCCTTATCAACCTTATCTACGGACTGCTCAAGTCCAACAACCTTTTGACCAATCATTCCTCCTCCCAGTTGCCAGAGCTATCTCTACCCTGCCAGTGGAACAGACTCCCATCTTGAATTTGCCAATGCTCTTTCCTCAATTGCTACTGGAATCCCCCTCTCACCAGAATCCCTACATAAGAGCCATTGATAGTGCATCATTAGATTGTGAGTTCCTTGAGATCAGGGACTATCTTTTGCCTTTTTTTGTATCCCCATTTCTTAGCAGTGTGCCTGGCATGTAGTGGGTACTTTATAAATATTAAATAACTGCTGCTTAGAAAAAGGTAAGTCTGTCCCTATTGTTAGGTTTACAGCAATGGGATGGGTACTCCTGATGTCTCATATTGGAATTCCCTTTTCAGAATTATCTTCAGGGCCAAATTATAAATTATATAAGAAAATTAGTTTTGATATCTTATGGAAATATTTCCTTTTGGATTCAAAATTATGTCAGACAGCTTGATCACTTTATTTACTAAATTTGCTTCCAAATGACTTGGCAATTGTGCAAAATTTTATTACTATAGTTTGGTTTTATATCATATTTATTTCTTTTAAAAATAATAAACATTTTTATTTAAAGTTTTGATTTCCAAATCCGTCCCCCAACATCCAATATTTTCCTTTTTTTGTTATATTGCCACTCTGATATGTGTGAGGTGATATTTCAGAGGTGTTTTAATTTGCTTTTCTCTGATCAGTAGTGATCTTCTAGAGCATTTTTTCATGTGACTATAGATAGCTTTGGTTTCTTTATCTGAAAACTACCGTTTCATATCCTTTGACCATTTATCAATTGGGAAATGACTTGTATATAATTTTGACTCAGTTCTCTATATACTTAAGAAAAGAGAACTTTATTCAAGATACTTGTTTGAAATATTCTTTCCCAGTTTTCTGCTTCCCTCATCTTGGTTACATTAGCTTTGCTTGTGCAAAAACTTTTAAATTTTATATTATCAAAATCATCCATTTTGCAATTTGTATCACTCTCTTAATTTTCTTTGGTCCTAAATTCTTCCTCTGTCCACAAATCTGACACATATTTATTTCCCAGTATATCCTACCTCCATTCAGATAGCTACACAGTTTCAAAAAAGAATAAAAAAGTAATGAGGAAGGAAAAAATCAGTTCATTAGAACTAGGTAACACATTCCTCTTCCAGTCGGTGGAGTGCCTGTTAGTGCAGGCTCCAGTGTAAAGATGACTAAGTCTAAGAACCATACCACCCACAACCAATCAAGAAAATGTCACAGAAATGGCATCAAGAAACCTAGGTCACAGAGATACGAGTCTCTGAAAGGGGTTGACCCCAAGTTTCTGAGAAACATGCACTTTGCCAAGAAACACAACAAGAAGGGACTGGAGAAGATGCAGGCCAACAATGCCAAAGCCATCAAGGCCCTGAGCACCAAGGCCTCCAAGGCCAAGCTCCTCAGGCACAAGATGCCCAATATCCCCAAGGCCAGTGCCTAGCATGCTAGCCTCAAGATGGCCACAAAGCGTCCAGGCCCTAGGGTCGGCATCAAACGCCCAGGCCCCAAGATCACAAAGCCTGCCTCTAAGGTTGCCAGGACCACTGACCCCAAGGCCGCCAAGTCTGATGCCAAGGTCAGTAAGTCTGATCCCAAGGCTGCCAAGTCCAACCCCAAGGTCACAAAGTCTACCGCCAAGGTAGCCAAGTCAGATCCCAAGACAACTAAGTCTGATCCCAAGGCTGCTAAGGCTGCTGAGTCCAAATGCAAAGATGCTGAGGCTAAAGCTGCAAGTCCCAAGCCTTCAAAATAGATACTTCATTCCGGACAGAAGTACTTGTTTAAACCCTAAAACCACCCATTTTTCTCAGCCTGTATGGTTATTCACTATTTTGTACAAATAAAGGAAATGGTGCGTCATGAAAAAAAAAATCAAGTATATGTAGGATTCCATGTCCATAATCCCTTCCTTTTTTGAAGAAGGGTAGTTGGGTGAAGGATGCATTCTCATTTCTCTTCTTCAATCAAATCAGTCAATAAGGATTTATTACGTAGCTACTTATTGTGTCAGGCACTAGGGAAGCAAATACAAGAAAATGAAATAATCCCTAGTACCAATGAGCCTGTAGTTGAATGGGGAAGATTTCATGTACCTGTAAAAATACATACTATATAAATCTAAAATTTGTATATATACAAATACACTCAAACATATACACACAAAACTAAATATTAGCTGGTGGTTAGGTGATACAGCCAGGTACTGATTAGTGCAAACAGTGAATCCTGTGAAGTGGTCACACTATTCAGATTTGCACTACATATTTCCATTGGGCTGGAACAAATTACCATGTTTTATGTAATTATAACTTCAAATAGTTCAAATCTAAATACACGGGGCCACTTCATGGCAGTCATTATTCGCACTGATCAGAACCTGTGTGTAGTTTAAGCTTTAGAAAATTACTCATATTTTATTTATACAGGATATTAAGAGATAAATCATGTACAAATATCCTTGCCTATGTTTACAACTGTAAAAAATAATCATATAAGTGTTAGTAGGTACAGTAATTAGAAATCAGATTTTTCTGAGAGCAGTCCTGCGAAGCCCTAACTCTCTGCTACCACCTGGTGGTCTCAGACATCGGTGTTCTCGGGAGAGAGCTTATGTCTCATCTGTATCAGTCAGTGAGCATTGATTAAATGCCTCCTCCTAGCTACCAAATTCTGCTGATACAAAGACAAAAATAATAAAGTTTACATCCTCAAGAAGTTATATTCTAATGGGAGAGACATGACATGCACACATAAGTATATAAAGAATATTTTCAAAAAGAATACTTTTATTAACCACTTGAGCACTTACTTACTGCCTTTTGTTATTTGTGTACATGAATTTCCCCCCAACTAGATTGCAAGTTTAGGGAGGATAGGGACTGTGTTTTATACTTATTTGTATCCTTCCCAGTAGCTTACACAGTGCATCATGCCTAGAAGACAATTCAATAAAAGCTTGGTGAATGAATGAATGGATAAGTGAAACTTCCAACTCCATCATTCTTTGACTATTACAAATAGAATTACTCAGAGGGGGAAAACATTAGCGATAGTAATGAATCTCAAAACACATTACACTATCTCATATGATGACAATTTATGAAAGATAGGACTAAATTTTATGGGATCCCAAATAGCTGACCACAAATACATAAATAGTTATTGGCCAAATAGTTGAAATTTAGTTTAGAGTTATGGTCTTTCATGCTGTTCGAGATGAATTCTGGAGTAGCCATCATGAATTCTGTAGAAGGGCTTCCTTGTTTATTATGACTTGTGACTATTCTTCAAATGAGTTATCAGGACAAGGGTCAGTCAGCAAATCTCTTAAGTTCTGAGAATCACTAGTGGAGGAGTTCTTGACCTTTTGGGTATCTCATGGCAGTATCTTTGGGCAGTCTGGTGAAGTATGGATCCCTTCTTCTCACAATGCTTTTTTTTTTTTTTTTTGGTGAGTCAATTGGGGTTAAGTGACTTGCCCAGGGTCACACAGCTAGTAAGTGTTAAGTGTCTAAGGCCGGATTTGAACTCAGGTACTCCTGACTCCAGGGCCAGTGCTCTATCCACTGCACCACCTAGCTGCCCCTCGCAATGCTTTTAAAAACACAAAATAAAGAAATACAGTTTTCAAAATATGTGAAAAAAAAAGCGAATGAATCCTCAGGTTAACCACTTTCACTAGTGGGACCAAGAAATATCTGTAACTGGTACTAGTTGCTGTGAGTAGGCATAAGAAGAAAAGTATAAATAAAAGAAGGAAAAGAGAGGGCTAGCAAAAGGAAAGAAAAGAAAAAATGGAAAGATGAGAGAAAAGAGAATACATATAGTGGGTGGGTGGTATAATGTCTCTAGTTACTATCTATAAGGTAATGTGACCCTGAGGTTCTGCTCATTGGAATCTGTGCTGTGGATTGCTTTCCCAGAGTTGAGTGCTTGTGTTCCAGGATGATAGAGTAAATGTTTATCTTCCTGTTTAACTTTCCAACATGTTTAAGGAATATGGAAATTTAGGTAATATTTTATAATTTTATGACAATTTATGTTTTTGTGGAAATCTTTAATGATTATACTTAAGAAAATAAAATGCATATGCGTTAGGTAAGAAAAATGTTTAATATTCTAATTCAAAAATAGTTGTTTTGTTAAATATCCCTGTCTTTATTTTCAGAATAGAATTATTCATGCTAGACATGTTTGTTGTACATCAAATTTACATTGAGAGAAACTGATTTTCCCTTTCCTCTCCCCAATAAAATTGAAGTTATATATATATTTTTAATATTTTTAGTGAGGCAATTGGGGTTAAGTGACTTGCCCAGGGTCACACAGCTAGTGTTAAGTGTCTGAGGCTGGATTTGAACTCAGGTACTCCTGACTCCAGGGCTGGTGCTCTATCCACTGAGCCACCTAGCTGCCCCTGAAGTTATGGTTTTAAAGAAAAATTGGTAACATAATTGACATTATACTATTTTTTTAATGTAAAAAAAATTTGTGGCTATCAGTATGTTTGGGAACTTAGTTCTGACCAACCTTTTCTGGATTATTGAAGGTTGCTAGCTTTTTCACATTGAATTTTTTGTTTGTTGTTTATTTCAGTTCTTGTTTATAAAGCTCCTTTTTGGAGCTGTGGAAAGCATACTGGATTTGGAACCAGTGGATCTGGGTTTGAATACCACCTCTGTGACTTACTATCTACATGAGCTTGGTTGGCATGTCAACCTCTCTAGACCTAGTTTCTTTGTAAAATGAGGTGGTTGGTCTAGATCAGTGATGTCAAATTCAAAAAGAAAGTGGATCCCTGCTGTGTCATATTGACTTAAAAAAACACACTATGTTCTATTATGTTTTTATTTTGTTAAGCGTTTCCCAGTTACATTTAATCTGATTCAGTCTCCTCTCTTGGGAGCTTTGCTACCCTGAGCTGGGCAAAGTGGCTGTGTGAGTTTGACACCTTGCTCTAGAGAAGACCCCTAAGTTCTCTTATTTTATGATACAATGTTCAGCATATTTTCTTCTCTTACTAAATAGAACATGCTGAACATAATTTAAATTTTTCTAATGTAGTCTTCTTTATGGAAAGTTTTTGTGTTGTGCTATGGATAGTTTGGGATATTGACCCGAATCAGTACTGATATTATATAATACCATTATTTTATAACTTTCTATGTTTGGAGCTTATTTCTGCTCTTAACCACCTTTCTTATAATTGGATTACACTGCTAGCAGATGGTGGTAGGGTCCTTGGTTTTATGCTTAGGTTCCAAACCATTAGACATGCCTATCTGGGAGCTCTAGTAACTGTAGCTTTTCTTTTTCTTTTTCTTTTTTTTCATATTCATTAAAACATAATAGCTAAGTGTAATTTTAAACAATACTATTTTAAAGCTTTATACAGCACACTTAAATTTCCTAAGTACTAAATAATATCCAATTGTAGTTCCCAATTACGTGTATATAAACACACACATACTATACTTTATGTTATTTCTAGACTTTAGTTAGGGTGTTCTTTTCTAAATTGAACTGAATTAGATTGACCTTGAGACTTATTTTGTCTTCTTGAATTTCAGTCCTGCATGGCAAAAGTCTTGGGGTGGTATTATCCTTAGTTCCTTTCTTTGGTGGTGAGGCAAACTGAGCTGACCCTTTCAATAGCTCTATCAGCCATTTCCTTCCTTGTGTCTTGTGCATATGAAGGACAAGTAAAAAAGTGAAATAATCTGTAACATAGGATGTCATTGTGCTGAAAGCATAAAAGCCTTGGTGAACTTTTTCCCTCTAAAAAGAAGCAAGTAGCTTTCCACTTTACCTTATAAAAAGACAAGTGAACCAGATCTTTGCTATTTCTTTTTTTGTGGTGCAGGCTGTGGGGTTCACTTCTCCCAACCTATACTTGGACTAGATAATCAAGTATGTAGAGTGTAGTTAGCTAGCTGCTGCTCCCCTGAGAGATGTGGGGGAAGTGCTTTAGTACTGTCAGGAGCTCCCATCTGGTGTGCCCCCCCCAATATTAATATAGTACTTACTGCTTCTCTAATATCAATTAGCCAGTTGAAACCAATTAACTTAAAAAATTTTTTTTGGTGAGGCAGTTGGGGTTAAGTGACTTGTCCAAGGTCACATAGCTAGTTAAGCGTCAAGTGTCTGAGGCTGGATTTGAACTCGGGTCCTCCTGAATCCAGGGCCAGTGCTCTATCCACTGCGCCACCTAGCTGCCCCAAAACCAATTCACTTTTACAAACGGATATTTACTGAGAAGGTATAGCAGGTATATCATCATCTCCCTGAACTGGGGCACATTCTCCTCTCTGCATACCCATTTGGTTCTGTGGCATTTAAAAATATATGGGTTTGGGAAGCTAGGTGGCACAGTGGATAAAGCACTGGCCCTGGACTCAGGAGGACCTGAGTTCAAATCCGGCCTCAGACACTTGACACTTACTAGCTGTGTGACCCTGGGCAAGTCACTTAACCCTCATTGCCCTGCAATATCTATCTATCTATCTATCTATCTATCTATCTATCTATCTATCTATCTATCTATCTATCTATCTATCTATCTATCCATCCATCCATCCATCCATCCATCCATCCATCCATCCATCCATCCATCCATCCATCCATCCATCCATCCATCCATCCATCCATCCATCCATCTATCCTACATATCTATCTATATCTATATCTATATCTATCTATAGATATATGTGGGGTTACCCTATAATTGTCCCAAGTTTTAGGGAAAATTAGCCGGGGTTCTAATATATTGTTACTTAGAAATTAGAGGCTACTGCACCAGTTTGGGGGCATTAAGCATTTATTAAAGCATATTAAATATTAGTAAAGATATAGCACATGGCTCAGAAAGTTGAGAAGAAGAGATAGTAGGGAGAGAGAGTGGGCTGTATTTGTTCCCTCCAAGTTCCAAAACCAAAGAGAGATTTATACACTGAGGTCAGGAGGAGAGGTGGCCCTTCCACATTGCTCAAAGCTAATTGGCTAGCATCATTCAAATCTATTGGTTTACTGGATTTGAGGGTGGTTCTGTACAGTACATGCTGATATCAGAGTGCAGAGAGAGGGAAAGCTTTCAGGTAGATGTGGTTTTGAGTGAGGTAACTTCCTGTAGGTAGTCAGCAAGCTCATTTTACATTTCCTTTGAAATTCTCCTGACTCTGGGCTGACCCTAAGAAAGGTCAGCGAGGCTTTCTGGGTGTCATAGAGCCCCATTATTTTCTCACAGTTCCTAGTGCCCTAGTGGGAATTGACTCATACTTATTAGTTCTTATAAAATGGTCCTCCTCCCAAACAAGGGTGAAAAAAATACTTCCTGACATGGAGAGTTCTTATTTCCCTTTTTAGGATTCCTTACCAAATTCATTTCTGAGTAAAGGATGGACAGGTTGCACCCTTGCTTTCAGGACCTGATGCTTTGGCTGCCAGGTTGATTCACTGTTGATTTGAGTCAAGCAGATTGTTTCTCTGGATTGATTCCTCACCAGATTCAGTTACTACCTCTGATTGTTGAGGGGGCCTTTGATGGCTCTTTTATTCTTTTAAAGCTCACAAATTCTAACCTCTGTCTAACATCTATTACCTCTTGGATATTCATTCACTTAAGATTAGAAAAAATGTATCCATATATAAAAACCAGAGGTGCCTTGCATTCACAGTCGCTTGGTGACTAAGTTGGGGATAAAAGGGATAGGGAAGGTGGGATAAGATGCTGTCATTCTATCTCCACCCACTTTAGCCTCATATCATTTTTTTTTCTTTCTCATTCTAAAGCCACCAGAGAAGAGATTGAGAGTTTGTGGCTTGAACCTTTTGTATTCAGACTCAGTTTTGTTTTAGCATCCATTTATTAAAAGGCTTTTGTCAGTGCACTTAATCTAAAGTAAGGAGGTAAGAGGCCCCTCTGTCACATATTCTGGGAGCATCATGCATATTGCCAGTCTGCAGAGAATATTGTACACACCATAAGGAATGGACCCTTATCACTAGTCCTTTCACTGCGTTTACTTGGAGCTAAGTTTGATTTGATTTCAAATAAATTATAAACCATCTCTGCTTTAGCCCTCTCCAAAATCTATTTTAAAAGGGCCTATATTTTTTCTTACATATTTAACAAAATTTAAATAAAATTTTTGAACATAGATTTAAACTAGTACCATGACACTCCAGAACTCGATTCTATACTTGCTTTCTTGAATATATAACTCTTACCAGTTTTATGATTTGTGTGGTTGCTTGACCTCCTAAAGGTAGAGTAATGTAACTCTTCATATCATATTAATTTTCTCTCATTAAATTCTGAATTTAATAAACAAAAAAGAGAACAATTTCCTACGCAAAGTGGAACAGAAAGGGGATCACATATGAAACTGTGAATGTTTTACATATAACCTACTTGTATGTAAATCTAACATGTAATATAAATAATATAAATCCAACATTTTCAGATCTGTCCTGCTTGACTGTTGTATTTTCTGAACTGACTTCTCTTTCGTGCATTTAAAAACAAGCTTCAATGACCCTCATTTCTTTCATTTTTTTTATCAACACTATTACTAGCTCCACTCTCCCTGAAACTCCATTAAAACACACACAACCCCCCACGCTTCCCATACACACACAACCCCCCACACTTCCCATCCACAGCACAGATTCCAATGAGCAGAACCTCAGGGTCACATTACCTTATAGATAGTAACTAGAGACATTACACTACCCACCCACTATATGTATTCTCTTTTCTCTCATCTTTCCATTTTTTCTTTCCTTTCCTTTTGCTAGCCCTCTCTTTTCCTTATTTTATTTATACTTTTCTTCTTATGCCTACTCACAGCAACTAGTACCAGTTACAGATATTTCTTGGTCCCACACTTCCATAATACTGTCTCTGATAATAAGTATACAATTACGTGCAAAATACTTAATTTCTTTAAACCTTTTTTCTCATCTCTAAAATGAGATGTTAATGAAAGCTGTTATTGAGTGCGTAAAATATTCAAAGCACTGTGCAAAATGCAGTGATACAAATAGAAAAGTAAGACAGTCCCTACTCTCAAGGAGTGCATATTCTAATGGGGGTAACAACACATATGGAGGGTTTCATAGGTCACCTGTAGTATCTAACTCTCAGGGTCATTGTGAGGAAAATATGAAATGATGTATATAAAGCACTTTACAGACTTCAAAGTGGTATTTCAATATGATGGAGTACAATGATTCTTAAATTCATTCTCCTTGATGGTTTTTCAGGTCAGTTGTTTCTGACAGTAGATAATTTTTTCTTAATCTTTGGATTTTTTTCCCAAATATTTCTTGTCTCATAGAGTCATTGATTTGTATGGTCCATTCTAATTTTCAGAGAGTTTCTTTACTTGGATAAGGTAGTTCTTTAAGTTATTTATTCCCCTTTCATTTCTTTCCTCCAGAGTTTTTATTTTTATTTCATTTTGTAATATCGCGTTCAATTTCTTAGCTTACTGTTGTTGTAGAATTACTTTCTACCTCCAAGTTGTAATTTTAAGTGTCTCTTGATCTATAGCAGTTTTTATGGTGGTCATTGTCTTCTCTAGGGCCAGCCAGCCTCCTAATTTTATTATTGCTAGTCCTTTGCCCTAGGTCATATAAGTTCCTTTTCTGACGCCCTCTTTCTGGAGTTTGGGCCTTGTAGCCTTGGGGATGTTACTTAACTTTTTTTCCTCCTAGATCTTTGAATTCCCAAGAGTTGTGGCATCTCAGGACAGTGCTGAGGACCTTACAGTAAGCCTGTGGGCCTGTGCTATCCTCATCTGAGTGTTTACTCACTGAGACTTCTGCTGCTGTTCACACTCCAAAGTGTTCACTGTGGGTTTTCAACCATGTTTGTTTTTTTATTTTCAGGGGATATCATCACTCTCACTGCCTCTAGATATGGAGCTTTGCTCACTATACATGTTTCTGGCCTGTTGTTGTTGTTGTTGTTGTTTTCTTTTGGTGAGGCAATTGGGGTTAAGTGACTTGCCCAGGGTCACACAGCTAGCAATTGTTAAGTGTCTGAGGCTGGATTTGAACTCAGGTCTTCCTGAATCCAGGGCCAATGCTCTATCCACTGTGCCACCTAGCTGCCCCTGGCCTGTTTTTTGTATGCTAAAAAGCTACAGTCTCATTTGCCTCTTCTGGTGCTGGCCTGTTGGTGGAACCCCCCTTTTCTATTGCCTGTGGGTTTCTGGCTAACTTTCTTTTATGAAGTTCTGGAAGGAGTAACTTAGTGTAGTTTCTTATTGACTTTCTTGATCATTATTCAGTCTACTTCTTTCTTTTTTTTTTTCTTTTTTGCTGGAGTAGGTATGTAGGAACTAGGCTGTCTTCTTCCTTTTAGGTAACCATCTTGACTGGAATTCTTTTTTTTTTTTTTTTTTGCAGGGCAGTGGGGGTTAAGTGACTTGCCCAGGGTCACACAGCTAGTAAATGTCAAGTGTCTGAGGCCGGACTTGAACTCGGGTACTCCTGACTCCAGGGCTGGTGCTCTATCCACTGCGCCACCTAGCTGCCCCCTTGACTAGAATTCTTACACACTTTTTCTGTTACTAACTGACCCACTTACTTGTGGGACCCTATCCTTAGGTCAACTTAAGAGTCATTATTAATGCACATTGATTTTTCAATATTTAAGACTGTTTCTATTTCATCATCAGTAACCAGCCACAGTGATCTTCCCAATAGATGTAGCCCAGTCTTCTACCTCATTTATATTGTTGATAGCAAGCTCTTCTAGTTGAAGAAACAAGGAACTCTGAAGCAGACAAAGGAGGAAGCATCAGTAACCACTATCATCTTGACCACCATCTCCCCTCAGACCTTGATGGAGACAGCCCAGTACCTTGTACCCCCAAACCTTGGGAGTAGCAGGGTGCTGTAACCACCAGAACTGCTTCCTGGCCACAGCCATCATTGAGCAGAGAATCACTAAGCAATTCCTGTAGAAAATGGGCCAGCCTAACTGCTACCAGCTAGGTTACTAGATAACAAGTCCTAGCTAGCTAGCTGCTACCTACGGGGCAGACAGGCCAGCCTAATGGAAAAAGCAAGGCACAGGGCAGGGGGCAGCATATGCCAAGCACATCAAATCACAACTGCCATATTGACACCATCTCCCCTTAGACCCCAGTGCAGATAAGTCAAGAACCTGGATTCAAGAGCCCTGGGAATAGTGATGCTTCCAGCCTGGTGCCCTCAGCCATCATCCTGGGAAGCCACCCCTGGGAAGATGCAGCCTGGCAGCTGTTCTGCAGGTGCTAAAGCCACAGCCACTGACAAACCAGGAAAGAGAGTTCTTGTCACCAAAGTCTTTGACACTGTTAAATGGTTCAGTACCAGCAACAGATATGGAAATGACCTGAACAAAGAGACATTGCCCCCTGCTTTGCTGCTATCCCCTATGGATCATGGGACCTTTCCATTTGAGTTGGAGCTAAAATTTTCCATATGTGTCATCTCCCCCATTAGAATGTGAGCTCCTTGAGAGCAGGGACGGTCATAATTGTCCTTTTGTATCCTTAGTGCTTAGCATAATGCTTGCATACAACATTTATTAGAAATGCTTCCTTAATTCATTCCCAAGAGTCCTCCACCCACCCCTCTCCCTACACTTTATTTTGAGAGTGCATTAATTTGGGACTTTACTAGCCATGATAAACCAATAAGCACTTCTTTTTGTCAGTGGTTCAACAAACCCCATCACATCCTTTTTGGCTGTTCCTTTCTGTGTTGCTTCTCTGTGGCTTCTTTATTGTAGTATCAAATAATTGAGGTTGCTATTTTTTCTGAGGCTTTTTGAGGTTTTACTGGATATTGTATTGTAAGAAAATAAACATTTTAACACAAGAGCATACAATAATTGTTCATTTAGTTAAATTTTGAACATTGGCTTATCTTTTTGGCCATTTTAGTTTTCATAAATGAATGATTAATTCATTTTCCAAGTAAAATAAATTTGAAGTGTTAATGTCTCATACTTTATCACTTAGAATATTTCTATATTCTCTCTCTTTTATAGGTTGAATATAAACTGGGATTCCAGATAGACAATCCTGTGGCTATGGACATGCCCCAGGTCAACATTTCTATTCAAGGGGAAGTCCCACGCACTTTATCAGGTGAGTAATTTTTCATCAATGGTAGTAGTATTATGTGTTTTTTTTAATAAGAAAATGTTTTCATTGCTAGGGAGTGGATGAATAGCAGCATAGAAATTTCAGAGCTGGATCCAGGAATTTATGGTTCCATTTACTTCTCTCAAATTCCAAAAAGAAAATGAAAATGAGCACATTATGGGACAGGACTAGATCTCAAGCAGTTGTGTAATAAGCTATCATACCCATAAAGTATAAATGGGATTTGAAAAACTTTCTGTGCATATTCAGGGACTTAGATAAAAAATAGATTTATTACATAAATTCTGTTTTATGAGCCTTCCTAAGCCTCACTTTATTCACCTACAGAAGAAGAAAAATTATTCCACCATCTTCACAAAGAATATTGTGGAATATGGCAATTTCTGAATAAGATTACCAGCCCATAATTTTTCATTTGTCCTCTTCTCTCTTTTCCTAGGCCCCTGTTGCTTGCTTCCTCCTTCCCTGAAAATGTTTTGCATTTATTTTGTATATGTTTGTGTTTTCTTTGAATATTCAAGTTTCTCTGTATGTGCTGTAACCATGACATTTTCTTTGACTCCCCTCTTTGCCACATCTCACCTAAGCAATCAGAAGCCAAATCTTATTTCTACCTTTACAGTTTCTCTCTTATCTTACCTCTTCTCAGCAAGGACAAATACCACCTTCGTGGTTTTTAGTTAACCTCATCACCCTTTGCCCAGATTGTCTCAAGTCCTTCTTCCACACTGCTGCCCAAGTATTTTCCTTCAGGTGCTAATCTGATCATATGACTCCTCTACTCAGTCTACTCCAGTAGCTCCTGATGCTTCTAAGCTGAAATATAAACTCTTCTCTTTAGCCTTTAAAGCCTTACACACCTTGACCCCAATCTGTCTTCTCAGTCTCTCTGGACATTTATTCTCCTCCTATACTCTGTGCTATAGCCAGACTAGCCTTCTCCCTGCTCCTCATACTCCATCTCTGATCCCTGGACCTTTGCATAGCTGTCCCATGTAACTGAAATGCTCTCCCTCCTTACCTCCACCTCATCCCATTCCTCTCTTCTTCCTTTAAAATGCAGCTCAAGCACTATCTTCTGCATGAATCCTTTCCTGATTTCCCTTCCTCCAACTGCTAGTGCCCTCTTTCCCAAACCACCCTGTATTTAACAATTTTGTAGATATTTATTCACTTTATATTTGTGCTTTATTAATTTACATATGTACATGGAGTCTCCCTATTAGCTTACATGTAAGCTCATTGAAAGTAGGAATTGTTTCAGTCTTTGAATTTATATCCCCAACACCTAGCATAGTAGGCACTTAATAAATTCTTTTTGATTTTATTAATTGATACTTCCCCTCAAAGGAATGTGAACTGTTCCTTGAAGGCAAGGGCTGTTTTGTTTTTGTTTTTCTAGCCTCAGTGCCTGGCTCATAGGTCTTTAATATATGTTTATGGATAAAATGAATTTCTCTGTATTTATACCGGTTGCTTTTACATGTGCAGCTCAAAATTACTTTCAGATGTATTTAGCCCATTTTAAATTATTCACTTGAAATGATGACATTTTGAAATCCTTTTTTCTAATTATTGAAGGATCATCTTTAACTTTCGTTGTTTTTTAATCATTTGTTTATGTGACAATTTTTTATGTGTGTTTTTTTTTTAACAGTATTTCGCGTTGAACTTTCCTGCACTGGAAAAGTAGATTCTGAGATAATGGTACTAATGCAACTCAACCTGACAATAAATTCTTCAAAAAATTTTACAGTCTTAAATTTCAAAAGAAGGAAAATGTGCTATAAAAGTAAGGCATCCAACTTTTTGAAAATGATTTTTTACCACAGTTGTGAGTCTAGTTTTTTCTATGTAAAGGATTCATAAGACTTTTGTGATTCCTTTACAGATATTACAATGAACATTTGCTTATATTTTGCAGATGAGAAAACACTTATAAAGTAAATTCAGAGATAATCCCCAGATTGGATATTAACTAAAAAGATCATTTCCTTTTAACAGAAAATCTCTTACCAAAAGAGTTAATATGTAGCAAAGAAATATTAGTTCTCGTTATATAGGGGTCATTGTTGTAGCTAAAGAACCAATACATGGTTGTTCTACAAGATAGAAGGATGTAGATTGAGTCAGGAATGAGGTATCTGGCTAGGTAATCTCAGTATTCACCTAAACTACTAGCTAAGTGCCAAATTGCTATGGAAAGGAATCTGTCCTCAATGTGAATATTAGCCAGAGTGGATATTTCCTGGCTAACCATTTCCAAAAACATGACAATTAACAATTATTATGTCTTGTATCAGATATATTTTAGATTTATTAACAATGCCAAATTTAATGTTAGTAATTTTTTAAAGTAACTGGATGAATTCAATAGTGATACCTTTTCTTTATAAAATATTTATTGTGCTGACTTAACAACACTTAATTAAAATTTTAGTAGTAATTTTATATATATGTAGCAATATTCATCTAGCCATTACTCATTGTATTAAATTTACTGTGAGTGATGTAGTGAATAAAGTGTTAGAGTTAGAATGAAGAAGCTTGAGATCCACTCCCAAACAGTTATTAGCTTTGTGACCATAGGCAAGTCATTTAACTTCCTGCGGCATCAGTTTCTTTATTTGTAAATGGGAATAGTACTTATCTCACTAGGTTGTTGTGAAGATCAAATGATTAAATGAGATCATGCATATAAAGACCTTTGCAAATCATAAAACTTCTATACTAGTATCTATTTACCACAGTGTTTCGAAATCATTCCTGCCCATTGCTGTTTTTGTAAATGAGTAAATTAAGTTATATTTTCTTTCAAAGTTTAGCTTTCATAGCCAACAGTGGATTATTAGATATTTTAAAATCTATTTTGCTTATCCTGACCCTTTGTTTTGTCTTTTTATACTGGAGCAATTCATTCTTTTTATTACTAATCTTATCACAATTTTGAACTTCTAGAGAGTGGGAGTAAGGATGGGGGGAACAAGTGAATGTAACACATAGTACACAGTCTGACAGTGCAATAAAACTGAGTTCTCTTTTTAGCTTTGCCATTAACTAAGTCTGTGACTTTGGGCACCCTCATTTCTCCAGGCCTCAGGTTCCTTATCTGTAAAATCAGTGACTTGGATTAGAATATTCCAAGGAACCATTCCAGGTCTAAAAATCCATGACACTAAAGCCAATGAAATTTCAGTTATCTAAACATTTTTCTTATGTGACACAGCCATTTTCTCGACGAGAAGACATAATTGTTTAAAAACTTATTAAATTCAAAACACGTATAAATGGTATTAATTTAGTTTTGACTATCTCATAACAAAGATCTTCCTTATTTGTTCTTTAATAACATTCTTTTGCAAAACAGAAAATTAGTATATTTAAGAATTTTCTAGAAATGAAGCTTGACTTCTAAAGTATCTTTTATTACATTTTTGATCAGAGCTTGAAGAAGTCAAAACTCCAACTTCTGACAAAAATGGCAACAGAACTATTTGTAAGTATACTATTACTGGATTTTGAAAAATCATTTTGGGAAAATAAAACATGAAGCTTTTGTATGAATAACTAATTCCCTCTATATAGCTGTAAAAACTGGTAACATGGGAATATAAATTGGTAATAATTTGTATTTGTTTCAGTTTAGTTACTTCCTTTGTCTTAAGCAAATAAAATTTAAAATTATGTTAATTCTATTTATTTTACATTCTGGATATTTTGTTATTCAAAATATTCTGGATATTCAAGTTCTGGATATTTGGTATACAAAGCAAGGTAGCACATGTTGTATTTATGACATAGGAGATAATTATAACATAGGGATAGGAGAGAATTTGCTCTTGAAAAAAAAATATGAGGTAAATATAAATGAAGACAGAATGGAGGATGAATGAAGATAGGATTTGAAGTTTAGCATTTAAAGAAGAGGAAACTCAAAATGGAGTTTTTTCATCCCTATACTGGGTAAAGAAAATGGTGGTGGTATGAGAGTTCTGAGAAGAGAAGATTTGAAGCATCAGCCATAGGGAATGTAATAGAGAATCATCCTGTGTTCTCTTGGACAAAGATCTGTTTGGTTCTTGATTTTTATCATTGTATTGGTCCTAGTTCTGCTTACTTTCTTCTGCTTCAGTTCATACTAGTCTTCCCATGTTTCTTCTAATTTCTTATATTTGTAACTTATGATATAATAATATTTCATTACATTTATATATCAATTTTTGCAATCATTGTCTGATCGATAGGCACCAACTTTGGTTTCTAGGTTTTCCTACCACAAAAAAAGTGCTGCTATGATATTTTGGCATATATGGGACCTTTTTTTCTGTATGTTTTTGAACTCCTTACAGTACATGTCTGATGGTGGAATTGTTGTGTTAAAGGGTGTGAATAATTTTAGTGAATTTTCTTGTAAAATTCCAGATTGTTTTCTAGAATTAACAGCTTCATTAATAGTGTATTAGCAGTCTTGACTTCTCATGGCCCCTTCATCATTGGCTATTTCTCCAAAGTTGGGTGAATGATTTTTATATGTATCTACTAGAATTTTTGTTAAAAACATTTTTCTTTTTCTTTTTCCTTTTTTTTTTTTTGTGGGACAATGAGGGTTAAGTGACTTGCCCAGGGTCACACAGCTAGTAAGTGTCATGTGTCTGAAGCTGGATTTGAACTCAGGTCCTCCTGAATCCAGGGTCCATGCTTTATCCACTGTACCATCTAGCTGCCCCCAAAACACTTTTCAAAGAATAAGTGTTTGTATGAATTTATACTAGTTACTAATTTACTATAAACCTTGATTAATGTGAAATTTTTTTCTTTCTTAAAAAGGAATAATATATTTTAAAAGAATTCACATATTCATTGTACTGACAAAAACATATATTTTTTTAAATTTCAGATGATCCTGTAAATGCAGCTCCTACCACTTCTACTCGTGTGTTTTATATCAGTGTAGGGGTTTGCTGTGCAGTAATATTTCTGGTAGCAATAATATTAGCTGTTTTGCACCTGCATAGTATGAAAAGAATTGAGTTGGATGACAGGTACTGTATACCATTTAAAAAAATTGCTTCCTAATTACATGTACCCAGAGAAGAACAAATGAGGAAGAAAACAGGTTAGCTCTAGCCACATAGGGAAGAATTTTGTAGCTACTGTTCTGGTGTTTATTAACTGTTGGAAGTATTTTGAGATGATTGTGGATGAAGTCTAAGGGACTTGATTGTACCCAGTTCCTCTCTTCAAAATGTTGTCTTAGTTGATTTTTTTTCAAGAGGGGAAAGAATGGAATGGGAATGGAAAAAGACAAGGAAAGATTAGAAATTTCATTGTAATTGAGAGGATACACAGAAGAGGCATCTTTGAGGGTGTGAGAGGGAAAGTACATGACTACACAGAATGGAATAGTGCCATGGCGAGGTTTTCATTGCATTAACATCTTAAAAGAAGCCTGAGGATTTTTAAAGTAAGTTTAACTCAGAGGTATGGAGGGAAGATAAAATAATTTCTAGGGATCTTTATGAGGTTGGAAGTTATTCTTTTTTTTTTGGAAGTTATTCTTTGACATACTCTATATGCTAATCTCTAAAGATGAAAGTGAACTGTCCCTGAGATCTGGCTAATTCTGGGTAATAATTCTCAGTATTTTTTGTATGTATATAACCTGTATCAAATTGCTTTTTGTCTTGGGGAGGGGAGAGGGAAGAGAGAGAGGGAAGGAGAAAAATTTGGAGCTGGAAATCTTGTGAAAACAAATGTTGAAAACTATCTTTACATGTAATGGGAAAATTTTAAAATACTTCTATGATTAAAAAAAATAAAAGAATAGACCCATAAAAAAGAAATAAAAAAAAACAAAAAATAATCAGTATTTTGATTATGTTTGGAAATCTGGAAAAATTTCTTAAACCATAATCCATGGGGGAGGTATATATAACTGCCTTTGCCACTGTGAATGTAAAATAGGTACTTGGGATGTGTTAGGCTATAGGGTAGTAAAAAGATGAATAAGGTGATTCTTGTCCTCAAGGAGCTTCTTGTCATTTAGTTGGAGAAATAACCTACAGAGATACAAAGTGATATAAGAGTTAGAAAAGGGGAGACTTTACTTCAGGCCAGAGTCCTCCTCCACCCTGGAGGATATTGCATTTGTGTTAGATTTTAAAAGATAATAGGGGGCGGCTAGGTGGCACAGTGGATAAAGCACTGGCCCTAGATTCAGGAGTACCTGAGTTAAAATCCGGCCTCAGACACTTGACTTACTAGCTGTGTGACCCTGGGCAAGTCACTTAACCCCCATTGCCCAGCAAAAAAAAAAAAAAGATAATAGGATTTTGATCAGTGGACAGATCAATGAGCAAAAGCAGTTAAGTACAAGATGATGTATTCAGGGAATAAAATGAAGTGATTAAGTTTGGCTAAAGTAGAGATGTATTTAGGGAGTAGATGGAGATAAGGAGTAGATTGGAAGCAGATTGTATAGTGTATTTACTGGAGGGTAAAGGTGTTTGTTCTTTAATGAATAGACAATAGAGAGCCATTTAAGGTTTGAGCAAGACAAATGTGATAGTTACAGAATGAATCAATTGGAGAGAGGGAGAGACAAAAAACAGGTTCTCAGAGTTTTTTTCAGTAGTTTATGAACTTTCCTTTAGCTCGGAGCAAAATGTGAAAGGTACTACTATAGAAAAGAAAGAAGCAAGTGCTAAGAAGGGAAGGCTATCATATCCAACATTGATCTGATACATAATCCCTAATTCCTCATCCCTTTCTCTCCTATCTACACCACAAAATGACTAAAAGAACATAGCAGATTAAAGAGCAGTACATCAGAGAGTATTTCCCCCAGGGCAAGGGCGATCTGTGTGATCCACTCAAGTGACCCATAGGTAAACAAATTTTAAAACTGCATTATTATAGCAATTTTGAACATTGGTTCAAAAATGTAGTCTCTTTCTTTGCATGATTCTTGTATTGCTAATAGAAGAGAATATCATAGTATTATATAACATGAGAGAATATTGTAATATAACAATTGTTATAGCCCCCCTCCAAGCACATGTTTTAAAAGACCCCAATTTTATCCATTTTAAAAATTGGAGGATTATGAGGCAGAGTTGATGCAGTCTACTGTAGGTTTCTATAGGTGCATAAAATATAGTGTAATTTTATATGTGTATTGCTTGGTTGTTTTGCAGTCTCTACAAACCACTTTGCTTTTAGGCTGTCTTTTTTCTTTTTTAAACATATTTAACTTTATATCCCTCTTATTAAAAGTAATCTAATAATAGTGCATAGTTTTAATTTTCCTAGAGATAATCATTATAATCATTATAAATTTATTACCCTAATATTTTGTTAGGTAAGTGCCATTTTGATGCGTAGCAATCAGAAAAAGTTCTATAGTTAAGATTACCAGTTAAGATGTAGATACCAGATGATGGCCATATATATATTAGGAAAGAAAAATTGTACAATCTCAACCAATACCAATTTCAGCATGAAATATGTCACTATGGAGAAATAGCCATTATTCTGATCTCTCAGGATTTTACAATAATTTTATTATTATAATTACTCATCTATATCTGGCTTTTAGCATCTTGTTACATGTAACACAATAGGTACAAGAGGTAGTCATGGTACAGCAGATAAAGAAATGGCCTTGGAGTCAAGAAGACCTAGGGATGTGTGTATGTATACATAAATGTATATGTATTTGTATATATAAATACACAGACATGCACATACACACATACGTACATACATACATACATACATACATACATACATACATACATACATACATACCTACATATATATGAAAATAAAAGAAAAGTAAAAATTCCTCATGACAGTTGACTTTTTCTCAAATTCTTTTCAGCATCAGTGACAGCAGTAGTTCACAAGGTTTATCCCAGCCATCTACGCAGACAACTCAGTACCTAAGAGCTGATACTCCTAACAATGCAACACCTGTTACCAGTAAGAGTTAATTTAAATCTAAAGCCAGTTTACTTTGGTCTTGGTTGTTAGGCTACTAGTGATCCTAAGTGTCATATGCATATGTGGAACTTAGGGTTGATGTTCAAGATTTGACTTCTGCTTTTTAGATCTGTAGAAATTGTAACTTTTTTTTTAATTGGTAAATTTAAAATATATTAAGTAGACTCACTTTAATAATATTTTAGTTTGGGTGAATTTCTAGAGATTCAACATTATTCAAATATACTTAGATTATTTTCTCATTTATATTGAAAAATTATGAATTGCTAATTATTTGAAGGAAAATAAATTCAGTATACTTTTTAAAAGCAAGAAACTTTGGATTTTGATTAATGTATTATCAAATGTAGTTTATTTACACTTCACATGGTATCCTGATCAGTAGTGTTTTTCAACAATGTAACTGAACTCTTCAACCTCTCTCAATAATGTTTTTCAACTCTTATAATAATGTTTTAAAACACCTTTATATTGTCATATGAAAGATTTTCTGAGAAATGTGTTTGGTTGTATGTTAACTGACTTTCTGAGATAGTAATTGATCTCAAGCACTTTACTCCAAAAATATGTTGGAGTAACTATTGCCATATTGGTCATGTCTTATAGATCTGACTGCTCCTTGTTTTACCTAATTCCCTAAGTAGCATATTCAATATGAAATGGAAACTTATGGTATATACAATTTTCCTTTGTGTTCTTCTTTGTATATGGAAATATTCTTATTTTGGTGTTAAAGTTCATAATAAAACATTAAAAAAAGATCTATGCATTTAGTGAGGATGGGTGTCTTTAAAGAAAGCCCCTCAAAGATGACTTTTGTTCTTTTTTATGTGGTCATTGGAGAAAGGGTAATCATAATAATCAAAGCACTTGTATAACACTTAAACTTTCCTTACAACAATCCTATGTCATAGGTAAATTAGCACACCATCAATTAAATTGCTAACCAGTAATTATTCCTCCTTATATTGAAAAGTTATATTCTTAGTTCTTCTGCCTTCCTTCTTGTTTTCCCATCATCTCATGATTTGATTCTGACTCGTAATTAATAATCTCCTTTTTTGCTTCCAGGCTGCTTAGCAACATTTTTGTCTCTGAGTGAATAACTTTACTCAACATTTATAAATTTAATTTCATTTTATTGCTAGTAAAAATGAGGGGATGTTAACACTAATTTTAAAATCCCAGCATGGTATGAAGTTAAAGATTAAAATATTTAGGAAATGTTTTATATAATTGCACATGTATAACCTATATCTGATTGTTTAACCCCTCAGGGAGGGAAGGATAGAATTTGAAACTCATAACTTTAAAAATTTTTATTAGGCAAAAAAGATTAAAATATTTAAATGGCACACATCTTGTTAGAAAAGACATATGCTGGGCAGCTAGGTGGCACAGTGGATAAAGCACCGGCCCAGGATTCAGGAGAAGCTGAGTTCAAATTTGGCTTCAGACACTTGACACTTACTAGCTGTGTGACCCTGGGCAAGTCACTTAACCCTCATTGCCCTGCCCCCCCCCAAAAAAAAAAAGAAAGAAAGAAAGAAGAGACATATACTAATAAAATCCTCCTTTGGGGGAATAATTAGATCATTTCTAATAGGGGCTTTTTTTCAGATTTGCAAAAAACTGTCCAGAAGAGGTCATCAGTTTCACTTACGGTTTTCAGATTGCTTTGCTTGTAACAACACACACACACACACACACACACACACACACATACAATTGCAATAGTACTAATTTTAATAACATATTGCTGTCTGCATCTGATTGTTGCATCGTGTAGGTGAGGGATGGATTATTTGCCTAGAATCTTAAGTTTGTTTTCAGGAGGAAGAATCTTAACATTTTTCCTTTAATTGTTTTTACGTCTATTCTTTGAGTATTAACTATTTAATGTAGGTAATTATGGAAAATGATGGTCTCTAATTCTTATTATAAGGGTATTTATATTAGTTTTGTTTGGCTTTGTTGGCTCCTCAGGTTATCCTACGTTACGGATAGAAAAGAATGACCTAAAAAGTGTCACTCTTATGGAAGCCAAAGCAAAGGTCAAGGATATAGCAATTTCCAGGGAGAGAATAACACTAAAAGATGTTCTCCAAGAAGGTATGTATCCTCTCAAAATCAATTTTTCAAGTTACCTATTTTAAATAGAAAACTATTCCTCTAAAGTCAGTATTTAAATATCTTAACCAGTAAATATTTAATATTTTCATATCAGTTCTACAGTAATCACAGAAGAAATGGCTTTGATCTTCATATATTATCATAGAAGAAAAAGACTTTTTTCCTTCAAAAGTGTTATTTATACTTTGTTTTCTTTGCATCCCTTAAGTTCACATAATTTGGAGGGTTGAGTTATCTTCTTATTTAATTACCTCCTCAAAGTAGTATTTTATTTTTCCATTGTGTTGGAGAAGAGAAGGTTGATTATATCACAGGAGAAGGAACTTAAAAATCAAAGGGTGCTTCAAGAAGACTTGTCTTCTTTCAGTTGTGTAGTTGTTAGACTAAGAGTTAGGTTTCATAAGCTAGTTGGAAACATATGGTGGACTCTGCTTAATTTGGGGTTTTGTTTTTTCCTATCAGTTTGGGCTCCAAGTTTATAAAGCTGTTTCTTCCCTAGGGATTTGAGCTGCTTCAAATTTCTGTCATTTGACTGAGTGGAAAGCCTTAGTATTTCTGGCATAGCAATCTCTGAAATATTTATTGCTTTCATTTGGAAGACTTTGAAGTATATTATCTTAAAGAATAATTTTTCCTTTAGGAAAAAACAACTCGAAAGTGGCCACAGTTCCTTTGTCCATTATTAAATAGGAATATCTTTTATAGCTGTCTGTTTTCCAAAGGTGTGCTCAATTTTTAATACTTTCTATAACCTGGGAATAAGCAGGCTAAATAGGAAATGGCCAAATGAAACCTTTTAGAGTTGGAGTGACTTAATGAAAAGAGAAAATTTTGAATGCAAAGAGCTATTTTTACCACGTATTTTTACTTAATGTAATTTAAAACAGTATATTTGGATTACTTGCAAATAATTAAAAGGCATCTTCACTAGGGAAAGAGCTGCTCTATGGCAAGGAAGAGGAGCTACATTTTCATTGTAGAGGTAACTCCCCCACTAATGGGTGATTGTTACATATTCTGCAATTTATATCCTTAAAGAGACACTGGGGAGTGAAATGACTTGCCCAGGGTTACACAGTTAATATTTGTTAGAGTGAGAACTTGAAACCAGGTCTTTCTGAATTCATGTCCAGCTCTAAACACTGTAAAATGCTGCTTCTCTATACCCTCATATTTCATATAAATTATAGGGAGTTTTTGCAAAAATAAAAGATATTAATTTTCTCTGTAACAAGTCAATCCTCTGTTTCTGTCAAAGAAGCTAGTGATTAAAGAATAGTGACACCATCGCCAGTTTTTTGATTGAGGCATTTGTATAATAATACCTAATATACAGTACTTTACCTTTCTGAAGTGCTTCACATGTATTATATCATTTGATCCTTCTAACAACCATGTGAAGTGTAGGTACTTTTATCCATATTTTACTGATGGGAGAAACAGATTGGTTAAATGGCTTGCTTCTGGCCATATAGCTAGTAAGTGTCTGAATCAGGATTCAAACTTGGATGTGTTGATCAGGTAGAGAAGAAGATTGTCCACTACTTCCCTTTTTTGCATTGAGGTTTTCTTGGTTTTCAGAATTAAGTGATGAGGCAATGGGGCCAGAATCTAGGGAGTTACCTTTACTGGTTGCCCTGGCCTGAAGTGGTCAAACTCAGGCTAGGGTAGGTCAGATGGGGGATTGATATTGAGAGATGGGGAACGGGATGAGAAAACAAAGAACCAATTCTCTCCAGCTTCCAGAAGAGGGAGACAAGCACCAGTGCAATCATTGTACTCTTCCTAATTATGGATTAAGCCCAGAAATCACAAATTCTAGTTGAAGAGTACCTTTTCTGAAGATGAGATTTTTCAGTCTAGATTGAACATTTTAAAGAATATTGCATTATAGCTGTATCAAAAATGTATTACTTTCAACCATCTTACCTTTTCTCCTCCCCTAACGTGCTCTTAACTTAGAAGTTAAAATCAACAAAGCACTGTCTTCTGCTCCAGTCCATCTCCCACCCAGCTGTCAAAGTGATCTTTCTTAAGCACAAGCCTGACCAAGTTCCCTCCTCTTTCTCCCCTATTAAGTAAAGGCCTTTGGCTTCCTATAACCCAAAAAAGGTTATAAAGTCCTTTCCTACCTGTCCAGTCTTTTTCCTTCCATGTACTCTGCAATCCCATGACACTAGTCTCCTTGCATGCAACACTCCATCTCTGAACTGAGTATTTTCACTGACTTTCCCTCATGCTTGGAAACCTATTCATCCTCATCTCCACCTCCTTCTTTCTTTGTTGGAAGTCCTCATGTACTGGTATGGAGAAAAAGGCACTTCCTTAAAGTCTTACCTTCTGCA
Organism: Dromiciops gliroides; assembly: GCF_019393635.1. Lineage (NCBI taxonomy): Eukaryota > Metazoa > Chordata > Mammalia > Microbiotheria > Microbiotheriidae > Dromiciops > Dromiciops gliroides. Next base: position 341,609,712 of record NC_057863.1, on the reverse strand, counting down.
AAAAGCCTTTTCTAGTCCTCCTTTACCTTAGTGCCTTCCCTCTGAAATTATCTCCATTTATCCTATAAATATCTTGTTTATACGTAATTGTTTACATGTAGTCTCCCTCATTACACTGTGAGATCAGGGATATTTTTTCCCATTTTTATCCTCAGTGTTTAGCACACAGTAGGTGCTTAATAAATGTTTGTTGACTAACATATCCTTTCATAGTTTGCCTACTTTCAGCATAACCTCTTTATTAGGATACTCAGCACAAATAATCAAATTCTGACTGGAAAATCTGTTTAACTTCCTATAGCACTATTTTGTTGACCACGATTACTGTTTTTCTATGTGTTTTGAAGTTACCACTGTTTTTAAGGTATTTAAATTGACAAGTATTTTTTACTTACCATATTATGTCATCTGAAATATTTTTCTTTTAGGAACCTTTGGACGGATTTTCCATGGAATCTTAATAGATGATAAAGATCCTAACAAAGAAAAACAAGCATTTGTGAAAACTGTTAAAGGTAGGATTTTTCACAGTGTACTAACAATATTCTTTAGGTAAAATATAAACACTAGACTGGCTTAGCTAGGTGGTTCATTCACATAATTAACTTATATAAAGATATTTGGCATTCTTTTTTTTTTTTTACATATAAGGTATTTTATTTTTTCTGTTACATGTAAAGATAGTTCTCAACTTTTGTTTATACAAGCTTTACAATTTCAGATTTTTCTCCCTCCCTCCCCTCCCTCCCCCCTCCCCTAGACAGCAGGTAATCTGATATAGTTTATATCTATATATCTATATACATATACATATAGATGTATATATATATATCTATACACACACATATATATATACCCATAATAACATTAATCCTATTTCTGCATTAATCCTGTTATAAGAGAAAAAATCAGAGCAGTAATGCAAAACCTCAAAATAGAAAAAAAAACAACAGCACCCAAAACAAAAGAAATAGTATGGTTCAATCAGCATCTATACTCCACAGTTCTTTTTTTTTTTTTCTTGGATTTGGAGATCCTCTTCTATCATGAGTTCCCTGGAACTCTTCTGTACCATTGCATTGGTGAGAAGAATATAGTCCATCACAGTAGGTCAACACTCAATGTTGATGATACCGTGTACAATGTTCTTCTGGTTCTGCTCATCTCACTCATCATCGGCCCACACAAGACCCTCCAGGTTTCTCTGAACTCCTCCTGCTCATCATTTCTTACAGCACAATAGTATTCCATTGTATTCATATACCACGACTTGTCCAGCCATTCCCCAATTGATGGGCACCCCCTCAACTTCCAATTCCTTGCCACCACGTAAAGAGCAGCTATAAATATTTTTGTACATGTGGGTCCCTTTCCCCCTTCCATGATTTCTTTGGGAAAAAGACCTAAAAGTGGAATTGCTGGGTCAAAGGGTATGCACAGCTTTATCGCCCTTTAGGCATAATTCCAAATTGCTCTCCAGAATGGTTGGATCAGTTCACAGCTCCACCAACAATGAATTAGTGTTCCAATTTTCCCACAGCTTCTCCAACATTTATTATCTTCTTTTTTTGTCATTTTAGCCAGTCTGATAGGTGTCAGGTGGTACCTCAGAGTGGTTTTAATTTGCATCTCTCTAATCATTAGAGATTTAGAGCATTTTTTCATATGGGAATAGATAGCTTTGGTTTCTTCATCAGAAAACTGCCTGTTCATATCCTTTGACCATTTCTCAATTGGGGAATGACTTGGATTCTTATAAATTTGATTTAGTTCCCTATATATTTTAGAGATGAGGCCTTTATCAGAAGTACTGGCCTCAAAACTTGTTTCCCAGCTTTCTGCCTCCCTTCTAATTTTGGATGCATTGCTTCTGTTTGTACAGAAATTTTTTAATTTAATATAATCAAAATCATCCATTTTGCATTTTATAATATACTCTATCTCTTCTTTGGTCATAAACTGTTTTCCTTTCCAAAGATCTGATAGGTAGACTATTCCTTTCTCTCCTAATTTACCTATGGTATCACCTCTTATGTCTAAATCGTGTATCCATTTTGACCTTATTTTAGTATAAGGTGTAAGATGTCTATGCCTAATTTCTGCCAATATTTGGCATTCTTAATCATAGAGCAGAAGGAGATTGTTCTTTCAGATCTCAGATCATTCTTTTTTAGAAATAGAAAATGAGAAAATGGACTGACATACTAAAATGTTTAAAATCCATTGGGGGTCATCTTGTCTGTAACAAACTAAATTTTACACAAATTAAGTCCATTGTTATATGATCCTATTTTGTGAGTCAGTGACTCTGTTAAGCTGAAATTCTGTCCTTAGTTATTAGATTTCCAAAGTTACTATTTTATCCCATTCTAAATAAATATAAGCTAGGTTGTGAATAAAACAAAGGTTAACTTTGATAGCATTTTTCTTTAGTTGAGATCTTTTTGCACCATCTTTTGATATGTGGGTCTAGGTTTTTCTTTTCTTTTTTACTTACTAGTTGGATAGATTTTGTTCATCTGAAAAGAATCAAGATTTTAACTCAAGTTTATTTACATGGCTTCTTCATGAAAACTAGCAAACTAGGGATAACCTTTAAAATTCTATAATTTTTATTTTCATTTGCTATTTTTTAAACCTTATTTATGGAATATTTAAAATAATTTACAATTAATGTTTCTCTTGGCCAATTTTGGAATGAAATAGAAATATATACTGTTTTTCACTGTGCTCCATATTTGTTGTTTTACTTCTTTAGGTATCACAAGACATTCTTGTTTTGGAAAAAATACTTAGCCCTTTTTACTATGCATATAAGGCCAATGTTGTGGATTAATCACATTTAATTGTTTGTGAAATAAATATTACTGGTGCTTAAATTCCTAAATATAATTTAAAGAATTAATTGAACATTTTAGGAATATCACAAGGATATTGGATGTTGTTTTGGAAAAAATGTTTAGCAACTTATTTACTGTGCGTTTAAGGCCAGTTTTATGGATTAGTTACATTTAATTGTGAAATAAATTTAGCAGTGTATATGTTCCTAAATGCAGTTTAAATAATTAACACGTTAGGGATTTGTCTTTAGAAGAAAATGTGATGTGATGAAGAGACTAGTGGACATTTAGTTAGTTGTGAGGGCTTGAATCCCATTTTTTTACTTAATATCTGGTCCTAGGCAAATCACTAATGCTCTCTGGGTCTCAGCTTCCTTTTCTGTGAAATGGGGCTTTCATCTTGTTGTTGCCCTTTTCATGGCTCTTCATGGTTCCATATTGCTTAGAGGCTTAGGTCCAAACTTTTCCTCTATAATGTGGCTTCATCTGCTTTATTTCAGTTAATTTCCCAATGAGGAATTATGTGCTTGTCAGGTAATTGTTCTTTGGGTTATTCTTCAAGATTAATAAGACTAGGGGCAGCTAGGTGGCACAGTGGATAGAACACCGGCCCTGGATTCAGGCGGACCTGAGTTCAAATGCATCCTCAGACACTTAACACTACCTGTGTGACCCTGGGCAAGTCACTTAACCCCAATTGCCTCACCAAAAAAAAAAAAAAAAGATTAATAAGACTAAATGTCCAGTTTGCTGCCTTTTCTTCTATTATTTTCCTCTTTGGAATGCTACTTTCCTTTTTTCCCCAACTATCCATGTTCTGTTTATTTCTTAAAGTCCATATTAAGTCTCTTCTTTATCTTGAAATCCTCTGTGATAACTCCATGCCATATTAAACTCTTGTGAACTATTTCATGTATATTTACAGTTTTGTATAATTAGCAGTTCATTGTGTAGTGATGTGATAATATATCTGTTATTTTTTTTTTACCCACACTGTAAATTTCTCCTATGTAGTGACAGTTCCTTATACTACTTTGGAGCTTACACCTTCCTTCCCACATATGCAGCAGAGGAACAGCACAGCACAGTAGTCACTGGCCTCTGAGTCAGACTGGGGTTCAAGTCTGACCTCTGACCCACACTGATGGGGAATTGTTGAACAAGGCCCTTAATCTCTTACTGCTCTGATCAACCCACTAAGACTTTAATTTACAGAGAAGTTGCTGACTTGTATTGGTAAGGGTAGTTTCTTCACCGGAGAATTCCCTGTAACAGTGAAATTAACAGTTCAATTCCTATTCTAATTATGTCTACTCAGGGTTACATCTTTCTAATCTTCTGCCACTCTCCCTATACTTGTTCCTTCCCTACTGTCTTCAAACATGCCCATGTTGTCCACATCTTTTTAAAAAAATATCCTCCTTTCCCCTCTTCTTCCCTCCCTTCAAGCTATTGTCCTGTGTTTTCTTAGCCAAATTCCCAGAAGAAGTGATCTGTCCTGGATGCCTCTACTTCCTCTCTGTTGTTTCTTCAGCCCTTTGCTTCCTGTATTCTGAACTTATCATGCTTATCTGAAATGGCTTGATCCAAAGTTACTAGTGATCTTTCTCTCTCAGTTAGCAAATCTGATTGTTTTTTCCTCGGTCTCCATCCTACCTGATCTCTTTGATACATTTAACACGGTTGGCTGTCCACTTCTCTCCAGGTTTTCATGACACTACTCTCCCCTGGTTCTTGTACTACCTGTTGGACCACTCCTTAGGCTTCTTTAACTTGTTCCTCAGCTACAGGTCTGATTGGGTCCTCTGCTGTTGTCTCCACTTTGTCTTGGTGTCATCATCCGCTCCATGGACCTAATTCTCATCTCTATTGAGGTGACTACCAAATATGTATGTCCAGCCCCATTCCCTCTAGTTAGCTCCAGTTCCACATCACCCATTCACTACCTATTGGACATTTCAGACTTGGTGTCCTGGAGACATCTCAAATTCAGTGTCAGGCAGTCAGTAAGCACCTATTAAGCACTTGCTGTGTGCTTGGCACTGGCACTGGGGATACAAAGAAAGGAAGAAATATGGACTCTGTCCCTAAGGAGTTAACATTCTGGGTGGTGGAAAACAAACATACAAAATCCAGGGAAGCTAAGAGTCAGAGGGAAGGAGGGAGGGATGGAGAGAGAGAGTCTAGGCATGGGGTTCAGACAGTTGGGAGATGGAGTGTTGTGTGTGGGGAATGCCAAGAAGCCAGCATAGGCATATAATAATAATAATGGATGTGGAGGTGAGGGAAGATTGGAAAGGAACGAAGGGGCCAGATTGTGAGGAGATTTTTTCAGTGCCAAACAGGCCATTTTATATCAGATCCTAGTGGCAATAGAGAGCCACTGGAGTTTATCAAGTACTGGGTGGTGGTGGTGGTGGTGGTGGTGGTGGTGTGATGTGATCCAACTTGAGCTTTGAGAGAATCATGTTGGCAGCTGAGTAGAGGATGGATTTCAGTGGGAAGAGACTTGAGGCAGGTAACCTAACTAGAAGGCTATTAGAGTAATGCAAGTGTGAGGGTGGAGGCTGGGTCCTGGAGAGAATAGACTTCCAGCACCACCTTCTCCATGAAGCCCTTCCTCATCTCCTCATCTCCTTCTCCCCCCCCCACACACCTTTCTCTGTTGGAAGTTATTGATCTCCTTCTTATACAAGCTAGTGAATGAGGGATAGCATTTCCTACGATGTATTCTGTGAACTTTTGAACTTGTGCTATAGAAGGAAGGAGCTGACCCCCACTGAGTAAAGTGATTGTAGTAGCTCTCACTCCTAGTACTTCACCTCTGGTTATTAGTATACTTGTTAAATTTGAGCCATTCTCTTAGAGAAAGAAGAGGCAGATTCAGTGGTCTTCAGAGATACCCTAAAACAGCTTATGCACTATAGTTCTCACCACCCATCCCCAGCCTCCAGTCAACTTTTCACCTAAAAGTAGTACTAATTATAATCAATACAGAAGCTGCTTAACATTTATGATTAATTATCATGCCAGGTCAATTACAACTAGTAAGTAGAAAGGGAATATTCCAATCTAGATCCTTCACCACTATACACACAGCTCATTCATGTAGAATTCTATTTATGTTGTTTTTGGCAAAAATAAAACATTGGAGTATAGCAGAAAGTGTGTTGTAGTGGGAGTTAGGATACCTAAATTCTAATCTCAACCCTGTTACTAAGTAGCAGTGTATGCTTCTATAATTAACTTTAAAATTTAATTATTTCTAAGGTTCCTTGATACGTCTTTGAGACAATGATTTTGTTTCAGGCAACTTTCAAAGAAAGTTTCTCATTTTATTTGGTATTTGTAGATGTTTTCTTAAAAAAGTCTGCTGCCATTTGGCTTGTTCTGAATGGGTTTTGATTTTAATTTATTTCCCTACAGAAATAGTTAGGGGGAAGGGAGAAAAAGGAAATAATATTGATAAGAAAACACAATGTGAATGCTAGGACTGTTTCTTAAGATAAGATTTGTATTTCCGTGAGTATTTGAAAAGTAGTCGCTCATTCCTTTTTGTGACTTACTCCTATAAATCGCAATGTTCCTCCTTAACTGGAAGGAAACAAGAGAAAGCACAGTGAGTCCTTAGCTAAAATATTGTTGTCATTTTTGTGGTAGACAAAGAAGAAGGGCATTGACCAAACTGCAATGTACTCTCCTTAAAGTTATTAAAGATATGATGTCACCTAGTTAGGTGGTGCTGAGATTTTATCTTTTCTAAATAGCCCTTTTTGATTCAGTCTATGTAGAACTGACAAAGGAGTTCTTCCTTAAAATCACATGTGTTATCCATACATGTTCTTTATACAGTAGAAAAAATATTTCAGAAAAAACTATTCGGCTTTGGCTTTTTGTAATTTTATTAATAAATTCATAATTTTACTTGTCAGTGCATTTAGAATGTAAATTTTTTGAGATGAGAACCAGATTTCTCAGACATTGTGCTGCATGCAACTTGTGTGCTATGAAGTTTGGTGTGTTATTGCAGATGAAAAAAATCATAAATAATTTTTATTTCACATAAATTTTACTCATCCAGAATACATAGAATGATAAGTATAGTATTTACAAAATAAATCAAATTTGCCTTTTACACATACACATTAAGCTCAAAATCCTCGAACTAGCAAAGAACTCATTGAAAACAGTTGTTTTTGTCCAAGAGCACTGCACCTGTGGGAGTCTTCCTGATTCTTTTCCAATGTTGCCAGCTTACCATCCAATGTGCCATTCCTCCTTACAACAAAGAGTACTTTGCTAGGTATTTGCTCTTCCACGATGAAAGAAAGGTTGAGAACCATTAGATTAGGACATGCATAGTCTTGATTACTCCATTTTGCAGATATATATTGCCTTGGGTGTTAGAAGATCTGTATTCTAGTCCCACCTCGGCTACTGACTACTTGAGTTTATTTAGCGATTATCTCAGTTTTTAAACATGTTTTGGTTATTTTCACAGGGTTTTAATAAAACTTGATTTAATTGTCTCTTTTAAATAAAGTTTATGGTAATAGATTTATGAATTGAATCTTTTCTACATTTTCTAATTTTCAAAATTATAACAACAGATTTGAATTAAGTATCTAGTACTATTGTTCAAATTATTTTCTTTTTCTAGACCAAGCTTCTGAAATTCAAGTGACAATGATGCTCACTGAAAGTTGTAAGCTTCGAGGTCTTCACCACAGGTGAGAAAATTTTTTTTCATGTTATTTTATAGTAGCTACCAAATTTTTAAATATTGGGACAAAAAGAGTCAGTTTTTTAGAAATGTAGGTAGAGAGGCATTGTGACATAATACAAAGAAATGTTTAATTCAGAATTCAAGGCCTGAGTCTGAATCCTGTTTTGTAATTGTAAATTCTCTTATCCATCTTTTTTTTTATCCATCTTTAAAATAAGAATAATACTATTTACTTTATAGAATTGTTGTGAGAAACGTGCTTTGTAAACCTTAAATATCTTTTTAAAGCTTAATAATATAAAGGACCTGTAGTATAGATCCTTTATGTCAATGAATGTTGCATTATAATAAGTCAGAGATATATAAAATTAGAGATAGTAACCAGTGTAGTGTAATGGAAACAATACAGAATTTAGAATAAGAAGCCCTGTTTTTGACTCACCCTGTCATCAGCAACTTGAGAGCCTATGGGTAAATCACTTCTCACTGTGCTCACTTGCCTCCTCTGTAAAAAGAAAGTGTTGGACTAGATCCACAAGGCCCCTTTCAGCCCAAAAGCTGTGGTTCTATGATATGGTCAGGTATGTTGAACACCTCTTTCTCAAATTGGTAGAAAATCTGTTTGCAAACCAAAAAAAAGCATGATGGAAATGTGACTATCCACCTGAGAACACCAAAGAACGCTTGTGGATTTCTGCTGAAGAGAATAGAAAATGATGGATCCACCAAGCCTAATTAATATCCTGGTTTTGGGAAAAAAAAAACAATTCAAAACAAAACCCCAAACCACTACCAACAATAACAATTAGAGATTGAGTATGTTATTGGTTAGCTTTTGTAGAGGTGGTGTTAGGCACTGAAAAGATAATATTCTAATTGATTCTTAGCTATTGACTTACTGACTTGCTAAAAGAGCCTATATGATAATGAAAAGAACCCTGAAGGACAAACCTAGTGATTTTGCTGGTGACTTACTCTGACGTTTTGCACTGGACAGTGTGTTGGCCTTACAGTCAGGAAAACCTGAGTTTGAATTCTCTCTCAGATGCTTAATAGGCAAGTCACTTAACCTCTCTCAGCCTCAGTTTCCTTATCTGTAAAGTGAACACAATAACAGCACCTACTTCACAGGGTTGTGAGGACTGAATGAGATAAAATGTGCAATAATTTACAAACCTTAAAGCACTATTGAAATATTTGCTGTTGGTTTTTTGTTTTGTTTTGTTTTTTGTTACTTCTGGTCCCTCAGTGACCTCTTCTGTGAAGTGATTGGATTATACTAGATGAACTCTAAGAATCCTTTAAGATTTAAATTAAATAAATCCTTAATCTTCTCCTATGACTCTGTTTCCTAATAATTAATAATAAGGATGATAATACTATTCCTACCTAACTCACAACATTGTTGTAAATTTCAAATATGATGATGCTCGTGAAATATTTTGCAAAGTACTCTACAAATCTAAGTTATTATTAGTGTTCGTAATTCTGATTCTGTCTTCTCTTTTAGAAGGTCTTGAGGAAGATTATTTTTCTATTATATTAAGAACCAATTATTAAATTAGGATTAAGGCTTTTTCTCTATTTCCTCATTCAAGGACCAGCTCCTGTAAGTCATTCAGTTAGTCTCTGAAGGACAAGACTGCCCAAATCTTCTGGGAACATACTCCTCAATTTGGGGCAGGACCCCACCCAACTAGAAGACCTTACTTTTGTTTAGAATGTAAATAGAATCTAATCTATGTGAATTCCAGCCCCAAAGCATTTTGTCTGTGCCCTTGAACCCCTCCATTGGAATCTAGGGTGACCCAGCTCATGAAGGAGAAAACCAACTATAGTGGTCTGCATGGAGATAGATTCCCCTGTCCATATTGCTGGAGGCAACTGAGTCTCATGATCAAGCCACATTCTTGTTCACTAATCAGGGTTGATTTTCATCTGTGAGGGGTAACCCTTTTTCTAAAAGTATATTAAGGCATTCATTATCTCCATTAAGGGTCTTTGGTTATTGAGAGAAACCATCAATTAATTGGTTATCAGCTACCCTAATTAATAAATTGATTATTAATTACCCCAAAACTTTGTCTTTTAGGTCTTTCATTCATCTTAGTCTGTACTATCAAATGTAAGCCAATAAATGAGTAGTGATAGTCTATAAAGCTCCCTTGTTCTTTTCTATAAAGAAAATATCTTTTCTCCTTTCCTTATAGACCCCCCCCATTTCTCTGTGATGTATATCTCATAATTGGCTCCATTCCATATGTCAGCTGTCTTGATTAAACTAGTAAAACACTTTATGACCTTTGTTAATATAATTAGTCATTCTATTGATGGGTATGTTAAGAACTATAGTAAATATGTACAGGATATGTGTAAATGGAAAGGTAAAGAGACATGAAGGCTTTAATAAAATCACTAGCTCAGATTTCTGGAATGTACATACAGATTTTTATAGATTATAAGATTGTCTTCTTCCTAGTTTAATTTATCAATATATTGTTTGAGATATGCTTTCAGTATATCTTACCCACAGTAGGGGCAAATTCTGTTGATGCTCTCAGTAAGAAGCCATATGTAACATCAGCTAAAACAATTCTAGATGGAAAAAAATTGAGCATATGTTATTTAATCTATATTTCCCTGTTTTCTCAGGGTTCATAATACTCTACTTCATTTCAGTTTAGTAAGCATTTCTTAAGTATCTTCTATAAACTAGGCATGCTCTGCGCCAGAAATATGAGACAAAAGGAATTTGGAAAGGCTTCCTATAGTGGGTGGCACAGGAGCTAGAAATTCTAAGAGGTAGTGTTGAATAAAGATTGTATTATAGATGCAGGGTTGGGGGCAGCCTGTGAAAAGGCAGGAAACATTAAGTTCTATGAAAGACATTGTCATTATGCTGATTATGGGTCTATTTCTTGTGAGGAAACTTTATTCATTTATGGGAATTGTGAGAAAACTTTATTGTATTGTTTGAATTTAGCCCTGGGTGTCTAAGAATCCAGATCATCTCTACCTACTACCCTTAAATAAAGACCTAAGTTATGCTGACCAGAAACCCTGTTAGATTGAAAGACTGATGCAGAGTTTTCTCACAATTATACATTTCAAGCAACCCATATGTCTGGGTTTCTGGCCCCGTACTGATCAATCAGTATTGTTTTCATGTTTCCTTTGATTGAATACAGACGCTTGGGGGAAGTGGGATACCTCTTTTTCTGATTTCAAGGGATTGCATATATTCACTCTCCCCTTCCCAACTGTTAAAGTCCCTTATCTTTCCTCCAATTAGCAATCAGATTACCTAATTTCATGTACGGGTTAATTGTTTTCTTTTAATTAATTGGATCTTATTCAGTTAGTTTTTTTTAATACATAAAAATCTGTCTCTCCCTGTGTTTGGGTTCTAACTCTAAACTGAGGAGGTCTGATTCTGATTTGTTAAGCATTCACATGCATTGCTTACTAAATCAGTATGCTCAGAAGCTTGAATCTTTGTTTCCTTAGTCATTCCATCTTTCACCGCTACAGCTTTCAATGCTTGGCTGAGGATTGTATATTTATCTTAGTTGCAATAGGGAGGCACTGAAGCTTCTTTACAAGGGCAGTACCAAGGCCAGACCTCTTCTTTAGGTAGATCATTTTGTCAGCTCTCCATATTGGAGATTGGAGATTGGAGAAGAGAAATTAGGAATCAGGGAGATCTATGAAGAGGATATTGAAGTAGTCCAGAAGTGATGAGGGGCTGAACTAGGGTGGTGGCTATGGGAGTGAAAAAGAGAGAGACATGAGAGATATGGAGCTGACATGATGGATGATTGGATATAGGGATGAGGAGGTTATGAAGCTGGAAGAATGGCGGGTCCCTCAACAGAAGTAGGAAAGATTGCAAGGATATGTGAGCATGGGACAAAGATAATTGGAGAAGAATCTAGCTAGCTAACACTGTCTATCATGCATATGTGTGTGTCTAGAGAGTGTATACAGAACTTTTCAGTATTCTGATTTATTTTCAACCGAGACTAATGAGTATAATTATTTGACAGATAAAAAAGAAAACATTATTGAGTGATTATGTGGTCTTAAGGAAAAGCTTTCTCAAAGATTTCTCTCAAAGCTTTGGTGACAGCTTAGAGAGAAACCTAAACTATTTCAGTCTCATTCCAGTGTACCTCCCTCTCAAAGCAACCATTTCACATTTATTGTTTCTTGGTAATGCTGCCATTTTTCTTATCTTGACAGCTTCATTCTTCCTTAATGAAGACAGAGATACTAAATGCCAAAAAGCATTCCTTGCACTGGAAGTACTGCTCATGATGTATTTGTATTTTTTGGTTACTTATGTAAAAGATAAATATGATCTAAAAGATACCACTGCATAAAATTTTGAGAGCTATTTTTACTCCTTTTAATCTATGATCTAGGTTAACTGCTTTAATACTTTTTAAGTGCATACCCCTATTTCCAAGGGATAATAATCTTAAATTCCTACTAGCTTCTTCTGTACTTAGGTAAATTTTACTTTTGACCAATAACATACTTTGTGTTAAAATAATGCCCAATTAGTATATATAATACATTTTACCTTGAAGACAAGTTTTTTAATTATAAGAAAACATCCTATCAGCAGCATGTTATTTGATGGGGTTTGTGCCAAAGCACTTTTGTATAGTTGCCTGAATTTCTTATCACCACTTCCAGCTTCTTATTTCTATTCTTTAGCTGCAAAAATAACCTTGTTTGGCTGAATTGTGGATTTTGTGAAGATGGGGGATATGTAATACAACTGGAAAGGTGGTTTAGAGCCAGTTTCTGAGGGGTTCATACTTGATCCTAAAAGGAATAGGGAACCACAAGAATTTTCATGGAAGAGTGATATGGTCATACTTTGACTATATAGGAAATGAAGGATGGATTAAAATGGGAAGAGTCTTGAGGTAGGGAGACCAATTAGGAGATTGTTGTAATAGTCCAAGTAAGAGTGTAGAGGAGGGACATGAGATAATATGGGTATAAAAATGACAAGATGTGGTAGACTAAATGAGGTGAAGCAAGAGGGAGGAGACAAAGCTGATGCTGAAGTTTCAAACGAGTGCCAGAGAGAATGGTGATGTCTTTAATTTTTTTTTAGTGAGGCAATGAGGGTTAAGTGACTTGCCCAGGGTCACACAGCTAGTAAGTGTTAAGTGTCTGAGGCCGGATTTGAACTCAGGTACTCCTGACTCCAGGGCCAGTGCTCTATCCACTGCGCCACCTAGCTGCCCCAAGAATGGTGATGTCTTTAAAAGAAATAGGGAAGTTTGGAAGAGGAATGAATTTTGAGAGAAAAGGGTGTTCATTTGGTCATGCTAAATTTGAGAAGTCTCAAGGACATCCAGTTCAAAATGTCCAGATAATAATTGGTAATGTGAGACTGCTACAATAAAGGGGCCAAGGGTTAGATCTATGGATATGGGAGTCATCTGTATGGAAATGATAATCAAGTACATGGGAACTGATAAAGGTGACTCAGTGAGGAAAAAGTATAGACAGAAGGGGACCTAAGTCAGAGCCAAAGAATATACTCACATTGAGTGATGAATGGATGAGACTTAAGATCATGAACTGTAGAAGCAGCAGTCAGACTGATTAGGGAGACAACTATTAGAATAGTGTTTTTAAAAGCTAATTAGGAAAGGATATCAAGGAAGAGAGGATGGTCAACAATGTCAAAAAGAGGTCAAGAAGGATAAGGCTTGAGGAAAGTTCATCTAATTTAGTAATTAAGAAATCAGTGGTAACTTTGGAGTGAAGAAAAGGAAAGTTTCATGAAGAATATACTATTTAGACTGGTCTTTGGAGGGTACAGTAAGATTTCAGTGGAAAGTAAGGGGGAAAGCCCTGTAGGTTAACAGAATACAAAAAATGCAGAGATGAGAATATGCTAATTGTGGTTGGGGAGCAGGGTATATAGTTCATCTTGGCTATGGAATAGGAGAAAAAATGTTGATAAGACTAGAAGGACAGGTTGGCTCTATTTGAATACTACATATTGTCTGGGCTTCATTTGATGTTCAGTGGGTAAACCACTGAAGGGTTTTGAGCAAGTTAGCGACAGGATGTACTTTATGAAGATTGTTACTCTTGTTACCTGCCCTGAGCCTTGATCATGTATGTTTTACTTAATATGAGCAGAAAAATATTGCCTTGGAGGAAGAGAAAGACTCAAATTAGGCATACTTAATTTTTGTTGACCAACTACTGCTTTGACCACCTACTGAGGACATTGGATAGCAGCAAAGATTTCAGTGACATTCTGTTCCACGTGCTATAAAATTCTTTGGTGTGAGAACCATAACTTCAGTGGGAATATATGCCAGAAGGAAGTCAGTCTTGTCCAACATCTAGAGATTTGGAATTGAAACTATGTTCTGTGCACAAAAAAATGAAAATATATATTTAAAAACATCCATTATCAACCAGACTTTCCTATTTAATTTCCAGATAACAAGAAAATTAGGTCTAAAATATTTCTAAAATAGCCCTCTTTGATCCATATTTAAAATTTAATCTTAGAGAGAGTAGCATGAAAAAGAATTATGTCTTAGAGAGCAGAGGGCCAGCTTTGGAATTAGAAAAACCTGGGTTCAAGTTGCGACTCTGAGATATACTGGTTGTGAGACTAAGAGCAGCAAACCACTTAACCTTTCAGTATGCCAGTCAGTTCTCTTAAGACTTTAAGTTAAGGACAAGTTGATTAACTATTCCATGGAGGGAGTTTCCATAACAGAAGTTCTTTCCCACATTTTGTAGATGAGGAAACAGTTTTGGAGAATAGTATCTTGTGTACGGTAACAGGTTCTGGCTCAGGTTCATTTCTCTTCCATTTACTTTAGGCTGTTGCTCAAGAAAATGAATTTGCAAGATAATGAAGGATAAATTCTACTCTGTTTAATTGTGGTGTTCTATTTTAAGGAATGGTTTTCATTCTATATTTTCAACCTGTTTTATATCTATATTTATGTTTTACAGTTTGTAATCATAATATATTTTTCAGCTTATTTTTGCCTTAATTTAATCCCATTTGTTAAAATAGGTAACTGAGGTTTTGGTTTTACTTGATTTTATCCTTCCTATTTTGTAGAAATCTGCTTCCTATCACTCATGTTTGTATAGAGGAAGGAGAAAAACCCATGGTGTTATTGCCATATATGAACTGGGGAAACCTTAAATTGTTCTTACGACAGTGTAAATTAGTAGAGGCCAACAATCCTCAGGTAAGAGAAACTTGCCCAAATATAAGTAATGTTTTTTATTTATGAATAACTTATGCTAACATCCTTGGAAGAGGTGAAAAAAATACTTACATATTTAGAAATTAATGGAAAATCAAACTCATTGAAGAAAGAAGGCCAACATAAGGCAGAAAACAAAATCTGTCAGGCTGAATAAAAAGGAAAATGAATTATGATTCTTCTAATTTGATCAGAATATGTGCCACCCCCCAAAAAAAACTTTGCTAATTTTGCTGAATTTATTTCCAAAGTACGTTTATTCATTTTAGTTTTAAACTGCTTAATATGCTGACAGTAATTCTTATAACATTTCTGTAGAAGTATTATCTTTATCCTTTTGTTACAGATAAAGATACAGAGATCAGAGCTCCTTGTTCAAGATTGCAAACATAATTGCCCATGACCATAATCTGGGTTGTGTTAGAAAATAGTTTGCAGTCTTTACAATATAGATTATAAACAAAATTATAGATATATTTATATCATAGATATGTGTACAATATATGGATAACTATATTTATATATAACATGGATTTATATATATATATACACATGTTTATGGATTTATACACATATGAATAGTCAGATATGTACATCTCTCTTTCTATCTACATATGGTTTTTAGTCCTACTTGTGTTTTCATAAGATGAACTGTTAATTATTTGATTTGCTCACACTGAGAGCCACTGTTTTTTAAAACAGTCTGCAGTGAATTCAGCAGAACTCTGAAGTTTTGTTAGGGAAATCTTATAGCACCTTAAAAATATTCTAACAGTACATTCTTTTTTTTTTTTTTTGGTGAGGCAGTTAGGGTTAAGTGTCTTGCCAGGGTCACACAGCTAGTAAGTGTTAAGTGTCTGAAGCCGGATTTGAACTCAGATCCTCCTGAATCCAGGGCTGGTGCTCTATCCACTGTGCCACCTAGCTGCCCCCTAACAGTATATTCTTAGCTGTAAATGCTGTCCACTTTTTCTTCCATTATCCTCAAGGTCAAAGTAACCATTTGACTCATTTCTGATGCAGTTTATAAACCTTTTTAACACCTGACAAATATTACCTAGTGTAATGATATTTATAGTCAAGATCTAGCTTCTAGGGGCAGCTAGATGGCACAGTGGATAGAACAATGGCCAGATTCAGGAGGACCTGAGTTCAAATGCATCCTCAGACACTTAACACTTACTAACTGTGTGACCCTGGGCAAGTCACTTAACCCCAATTGCCTCACCAAAAAACCCCCAAACAAACAAAAAGATCTAGCTTCTAGATGTGAGTCTATAGGTGGAAAGAAATATTTAGATATGGATTAGAGAAATATGAAGAGAGGAAGTCATGAGTTATATTGTAGGTATTTTGATTACTGATCATTATCATTGTGAATCTTCACAGGCAATTTCCCAACAAGACCTAGTACATATGGCTATTCAGATTGCCTGTGGGATGAGCTATTTGGCAAGAAGGGAGGTTATTCACAAAGATCTGGCTGCTAGAAACTGTGTGTAAGTACTATGGTATTGTCATTAATAATTAATATTCCCATGATTTGTGACATATACTACAAAACTGTATATAACCATAATTCATTGTTTTATTGTCTCCTTTTTTGTTTTCAGCATTGATGATACACTTCAGGTAAAGATCACTGACAATGCCCTTTCCAGAGACTTATTCCCCATGGATTATCACTGTCTAGGGGACAATGAAAATAGACCAGTTCGATGGATGGCTCTTGAGAGTCTAGTTAATAATGAGTTCTCCAGTGCTAGTGATGTGGTAAGTTCTGGTACTTCCAGATATTTTATAGAACAGAGGGAAAATGGTTTTCTCTTAAGAGAATTCATTTTTTATAGAATACCTGGTGACCAGTTACTAAAGAAAACAAATACATTTTGTTGTCAATTAAGCCATTTAATACAAAGAAGTGGTGGAACAGATCCAGAAATCATTTATATTTTGTTTGGAAATATTTTGCATCTTTTATTTCCAGTAGATTTTTTTACCTTCTTGATTCTTTTATTTGAACAAATAACTAAATGAATTTCTATTTCCTAAACATGTGTGAAAACTACTCAGCTAGGTAGTAAATAGGAAGCTTAAAAGTCAAATGGGGAATTGAGTCTATCAGAATAATTCATAGAATTTTTTTATAGATCATATATTATTAGTCCATCCCCATTACTGTACAGATAAGGAAACAGGGGCCTATTTTATAGAGAACGTCATCTACACAGTTTAATTACATAATATAATCATTCACATTCCAGGAAACTAGTGTACTTTCTTCATGTAGATAGAGGGTAGTGGAACCTTTGGTCTATTTGTAAAGCATCATTAATATAAACATTGTATTACTAGTTGAAGCCATATGATTTAATGGGAGAAATTGGACTTAGGAGAAGCCTGAATTCGATTTTTACCTGCAGTGCTTTCTAGCTCTGTGACTGTGTATAAGTCACAACTTCTGTGAATCTTGATTTCCCCATCTGCAGAATGAAAATAACAATAGGTCTGTACCTGCTTCTCAGGAGTATAATGAATATTCAGTACAATAACAGATGTAAGTGCTATGTAAAAGTTAGGTTATTAGCCATTCGTACAAAGAGCTGAACTGAGGTCACCAAAACACTCAATAACCTGTACCACTTGAACAAACAGAGTCCATTTAGCTTTTTAGCTCACCATATCTGTCTATAACTGAAAATATGCTTTACTCAAGGAATTACATGTAACTAAATATTTGTATGTCTTCAGGTAGAGTTAAAGAAGTGTAGAGTTGATAAGTAAATAGCAGTGTTGGTCATTGCCAACTCCCAGTACACAAACTCGCTTGAAATGTCAACAATTCAATTCACAAAGCATAGTGTAGTTGGGTAGGTGCTAGTAACATATAACATTCTTAAATTAGAGCACAATATATGGTGCAGTATAATTCATGGCCAAAATATGCAGATGTATCGAGAGGTTAGGAAAAAGAAGAGGTGAGCAAACTGAAGTAGTACGATTTGAAAGACTTGGACTGGGAGACTGGGAGATATTCTGGGGGAAGGAAAGAGCTTGTTATATTCAAAGTCATTATAGAAAGAATGGACTCAGATTATGTGGGGCTTTGAATTCCAGGCTGGAGTTTAAGATACATTTGAAATGCTTTGAAAAGTTATTGTAGATGATGTGTGTGAGATGGTAAAGTGAGGGAGAAGAGAAATAGCTTTGTGTAGTAAAAAGATTTCTGGCCTGGGAGTTAGGAGACCTGGGTTATGGTCCCCCACTAACTAGCTGTGTCAGTTTTTTTTTTTTTTTTTTATTTGTTTGTTTGTTTTTTAGTGAGGCAATTGGGGTTAAGTGACTTGCCCAGGGTCACACAGCTAGTAAGTGTTATGTGTCTGAGGCCGGATTTGAACTCAGGTACTCCTGACTCCAGGGCCGGTGCTCTATCCACTGCGCCACCTAGCTGCCCTAGCTGTGTCAGTTTTGACAAACTTTTTTTTATCTCTCTTGGCCTCATTTTCCTCAACTATTAAGTACTGGGTTAGAGCAGATAACCTCAGATGGTCCCTTTTCATCTATATCTTTATGAATGGGCTTTTGATACAGGAGAAAGATTGGATGTAAGAAATCTAGCTAGGAGGTTATTGCTATAACTAAGGCATAGGGGCCTGAATAGAATGATGGCAGCACATGTGGTAAAGAGAATTTGAATTTTTGAGGAAAAATTATGAATGAAAGACATTTATGGTTAGGGATTTTCAGTCCAAGTGACCATCATTGATGGAAATGGGGAATTTGGAAAGGAAGTTTATTTTTAAACATATTTCAGGTGGTGGTACATTTAAACAGAGCTTTCAAGGAAGCACTTTGAAATATGAATCCAAAAAGAGAAATTTGAGAAATATTTTTTAAATGGACATTGAAGTGTGGAAAGTGGATGGGTTCTCCCAAGAAAGTGTGGCTAGAGAAATACATTGGACTGAGAACTGAGTCTTAGAAGACACTACAATTAGGGGAGTCTGACTCCATTCCTAGTTAATAGTTTATCAGTTAGATTAGGACTCTTGTACTTTTCTTCTGTATCCTAATAAATAAAAGTTGAGGACTCAATTTTTTTGGGAAAAAACCTCTTATCTAGGTTATTAGTATACTATCTGTGCTGCCTGAGGAACAAGAAAATGCATTGCTTCGTTATTTAATTACATTTTAACAAGAGTCTAAACTACCTGTCCTGATCAGACTTAGGATATTTTTTCTCTACACTTTCTTCTTTTCCTAGAAAGACCAATTCAGATTGTTAGGTTGTCAAAGGAATATATAATTCAAGCTATATTACTCATTACAAAATGATGATTGCAGTCCTATTCATTATAATATTTGCATTTAGGAGGGTAGTGGAGTATGAATTTTCATTTATGATTCATCACATTATCATCAGTTTCTGGGTTGTTCTGACCCTTTAGTTTGGTCACATAATTAGGTCACTTATGACTTGGGATGCAACTTGTCAGAGACCCCAAAATAGAATATCCATCCATATGTGTGTGTTACAGAAGAAGCATCAAGTTTCTCTTAATTTTAGGTCCAAGATTTGGAATTTTAGATTTTATGGTGGTTAAAATAAAAGGACCGTTTTAAATTGTTGTATCTTTTGTTAACTGAATATTTGTATTGTACCTTTTTAGAAGGATGAACCAGTCAGTAATTTTCAGAGGTGTCTATTTTGTGTATTCTTAGATTCTTGTACAAGTTGCCTTAATGTTTCAACAAATGTTTCTGTCATAGTGTTACTTTGTTTCTTTTTGTATTTTATATGCAATGTAAAGGATTGCCTTTTATACTTTTTGTAATTTATGTGTCTTAGGAGACAAACATGTTCCTTCAAGACTTCTTGCCACGGGTGATATATATGATCTGAGGTTTTGTTGTTACAAAACTTGTATTTTGATGTAAGAGCCAAGGAATGAGAAGACTCATATTGGTAAAAGAAAAACTTTCTATTTAGAGGTCATCTTTTAAGTGCAAAAAGCTTCCTATTCAAGATCTAGGCTATTATTTGGCAAATTACTTCTTTTAATATCTTGCATCTATCAGAAAAGATTGGTCTACCTTATGCAACATTTAGGTGATGTGTATTTATAGAAATGGATTTTTCTCATATCACCTCTGCATGTATTCATTCCATTTTAAAATAAAACCATCTGAGAGAAATCTCATACTTGGGGAAAATGGTCATTAGTACTATTCTTCTATCTACATAATAGCATAATAGACATTATTAACAATACCTAAAGAACGTCTCTGTAACAACAGAATCAGATTATAATAACTTCGTTGGCACTTGATAGTTAAGTATTTTGCTCTTCTTCTGTCTGAAAAGTTGGCATTGAAGTTTTGGTCAAGCAGATTAAATCCTGTAAGTGTTCTTCATTTTTACATGAATTGGGAAGCAGTTTGCTGTCTCAAACATGGAAAAGTAGAATGTAGCTTTCAACTTCCAAAACTATGTCTTTGTTCTGTTACTCTCTCTCTCTCTCTCTCTCTTTATTTATTTATTCATTCATTCATTTATCTATCTATCTATCTATCTATCTATCTATCTATCTATCTATCTATCTATCTATCTATCTATCTATCTGTCTGTCTGTCTGTCTGTCTGTCTGTCTGTCTGTCTGTCTGTCTTGTCATTCTTAAAACTTACTGCCAAAGAGTCTATCAAGCACAGCTATTGTATCAAATCCTTTATAGGATTTCTTTTTAATTAGTTATAAGCAGCTTAGTTGGAATATCGGATTGGATGTCATTCAAACTGTTTGACTTCATGTGAGCTGAAACTTTGTGTAATAGTGGAAATGTCTGTTAACTTTTTACCATATTTGATTTCTAAACATTATATCTTTCTAAACTATTTCCATTTAGTTTTTCCTTATTCCCTTTTTATAGGTTAAGTGTGATAATCCACTTATTCATTTTCATGATAAATATTTTGTTAACTTCAAAGAATTATCTTCTGAAAGATTAGATCTTTTTTTAAGTTTTATTTTTATTCCTTTTATTTTTGAATATTAATCATTTCCCAGTGTACCTTATTCCCCACCGCCTTCTCTTGTGACAGTGAAAAACAATTGAGCTAAATTGACCAACATAGTAACTAGTCTATCCTTTGTATGGAGAGGAGGGAAATGGCTTTCATTATCTAGCACTAAAGATACATTTTTAATATTGGAAGTTGAAAATGCATGCAGTTATTTCAGTACTCTTTATTGTTTCCTGTATTCTTTGATAGTTTTTGTTTATTACTTGTTGTCTCCCATAAATCACATTTCTTCTGCTTAAATGGTACTTTGCTATTCTCTATATATACAAAGTGTTTTATAATTGCTTTTATAAGAATATTAGCATTTTTGTCATAAGAATAAAACAACCACTTCTGTAAATTTTGCTTTCATATCTTTTTATTAGAGCCATTAATTGTTTCAAGGGTGACCTTGCAGATAATAACCTAGAGTATTTGAGAAGAATACCTATAAAATTAATCCCAGTTTTTCTTGATTAGTGAACTTAGGTCAGAACCATGTGAAACTCATATTTCAGTGTTCTCTTTTCTTTTTACTTTCAAAATAACATCACTCTAGAGGCATCCTTAGTAATTTCTGGACATTGTTTTAATTTCTTATATTATTATTAAATGTAGGTCACTACATGGAAATATGTATTATTTTGTCCATTTATATGAATATACCTTAATTAAGCTTTGAGTTATTTAACAATTTTTAGTAGCCAGTATAACTGTGCGTATGTAAGCAGACCTTGCCTTAGGGACTTGGGGTCTTGAAAATTAAGAAAGTACTATTGAGTAATTTTTAATATTTTACCTGATCTTTCTTGAAAATGAATAAATTTGCTTTCTTTTGGGAAAGGTTAACATACTTCCAGAAATGAACAATTTACTTTCTAGTTGTCAGTTTACTATTTCTATTTTCACTATTCATTCTGTCTTTCTGGGTGGATATTTGAATCCATAGACAAATTAGTTGAAAGGACCTTATATTGTGAACTTTTCTTCATTATTTCACTTGCTTCAGGGTCTTCTCTTTCTACTATATTTCTGTCAAATACCACCTTCTTCAATCACCAGTGTTAGGATGGAGCAATTTCAAAGCATCTTACAACGGGAAAAAAGGGGCCATTGTGTCAAACTTGGGTGATGGCCTAGTAACCATCCAATACTGGCTCCTCTGTCTCTCCTAATCCGCAGACCCAGAGGACAAATTCATAACAGAAGTGGCCTCTTTCTCAGTCATGTCTGACTCTCTGTCACCTGGAATAATACTGGATGGACCTCCTGACTTCAGCAAAGGCTCCTAAGACACAGGCTACTGAGGTAAGCACTGGCCCTCAGGATGGCACCTCCAACTTAACTGCCCTAAAATGTGGCACTGATTCTCTTCTAAAAAGAGTCTTTGGAGGTATAAAAATTGAGTATATCAATTGATTCTCTTCATCATCTTTCATCATTTAATACTTAAGGCAGTTTTGTGCTCTCTCTTTAAGTCCCTCTCCACAAATAACTCAGACCCACATTGACTATTAAATATACATGAATTTCTTAAAGATCACTTAAAATGATTCTTTCCTCATTCTTAGAATATGAAGCTTAGCAAAATTTCTTAGGACGTCTTTTTTCTTATCTCAGAAACAGGGTCTTTAAAGACTTTATTTTGTTGCTTTAATTGCTTATTCCTTCATCATTTTTTCTTTCAAAAGATGAGTCAGCCTTTTGTTTGTTATATTCTTCAGTTTTTTCTTCATCCTTCTTATTTCAACTACTCAGGCCATTTTCTACTTTAACTATAAACTGTGATTCTCAGTTAGTATTAAAGAGGCTTCTTCTTGTCCTTG
The DNA here is from genome assembly GCF_019393635.1 of Dromiciops gliroides. Lineage (NCBI taxonomy): Eukaryota > Metazoa > Chordata > Mammalia > Microbiotheria > Microbiotheriidae > Dromiciops > Dromiciops gliroides. Next base: position 341,586,985 of record NC_057863.1, on the reverse strand, counting down.
TGTTCACTTAGAGTTTTTAAAAGCCATTTACCCTTGCATTTGTAAGTGAACAGAAATACCAGAGGGTGAAAGGGTAAACCTGTACTTTCTGGCTTCATCAATAAAAAAGTATCTGGAGAGAAATTTCCATCAAACAATTATTTTTATATCTACAAAATTAGGCACAAAGAAAAATTCTATATTCCACTATATTTTCTTCCTTTAGTAATTATCTTCTGTGTTTCACTCATCTCTTCTAGGGTATATACAGGGAAAGATACCTCCATGATGGAATTCTTTATGTGTTTGTTTTTGGTGACAATGTTGATAAAAACTGACTATCCTTTGTGGCTCTGTGGTTGTACAAGATTCACTGGTGTAGAAATCAATATTCTTTTGTATTTAAAAGAAGGTTACAAAAGACAAGCCAGAACTGGAAGTCACCAGTCCCTCCAGTTAATTGGTTTGTTGCTTATAAATCAATTACTGGGGGCAGCTAGGTGGCGCAGTGGATAGAGCACTGGCCCTGGAGTCAGGAGTACCTGAGTTCAAATGCGGCCTCAGACACTTAACACTTACTAGCTGTGTGACCCTGGGCAAGTCACTTAACCCCAATTGCCTCACCAAAAAATTAATTAATTAATTAATTACTCTGCATCTTATATTTCCCTAGTCATTGAAAAATTGATATCTGTTTTTAATGTGAAGGGCAGCAGCACAAGCAAAATTTTAATGTTTAACATACATATCACATTTTATATTCCTTTTTTGGACTACATCAGTTTATTAGAATTATAAAGTAATGCTGTAGTGTAGTTAGGATCTTAGGATTTTAGATTCAGGTCTGGAAGGGAACTTAGAGGACCTCATGTCCAGCCTGGAAACTGAGTCTCAAAGAGGGAAAGTGACATACCAAAGGTCCCAACTAATAAGTGCCTGAGGTAGGCCTTGAACTCAAGTCTTTCAGATTACAAGGCCAGCATTGTGTTTGCTGTACCTAACTACTCATCTCAAAGAATGTTTGACTTCCCATCATTTAGGTGATAGTTAAGATAGTTACTTATATAATTATTGTGAATTTGCTCCTTAAATAAAAAATAATAACTGTTTGTCTATCCACATAATTAAAATGGTCATATTAATATATACATAACTATTGAAAAAGCTTAGAAAATATGCACTTTGAAGGTCAGCATCATCTTTAGAATTATGGGCATTTACACATAAATGTTAGGCATTTAGGAAATGGTTTACTCTTGTGAAGCATATAGTTACTGCATTTTGAGAATGCTAGTCTAGAGGTTCCTAGATAATGAATTTTTCAGCATTGTGGTTATTTTATTGTGCTTTAACTTCCATTATTAGATGTATTCTGTTGTAGTATTTAATCCTTTTAAAGGAAAGTCTTCCACTAATGATAGTTGGTTTGTTGCTAGGGAAGAACAATCTTAATCCTTAAATTTCTCTGTATTTCTTGGCATTTGGCTGAATAAGACAAACTGGTGCCATAAACTCTTTTAGTTGAGTAATTTGAGAACTGTGTTGCTAAGAGGAATACCTAGCTATTTTTGGTTCTTGGCGTCATTTCTCCTTTCCTTCTAAATATGAATATTTCCTAAGGCTCAGGACTTGCTAGCTTGTTCTTCTTTTCCTACAGGATGGCCCTTGGAGGTTTCATTTATCCAGTTCTAGATCTACAACTTCAACCCTTACTTGAGCTAGAGGGACACATCTCTAATTGCCTGCTACGTATCACCACTGTCACCTCAAATTCCACACATCCAAATTGAAAGGAAATCTATTTCCTCCACAGCTGGTTGCTCTCTGGACTTGCCCCCTTTTGTTAGTTACTCAAACCTGAAAATTTGTCTTTGATTCCATCCAATCAGTCAGTTCTTTCTAAGGAATGTCTCTTGAAACCATTCCTTCCTTTCTGTTCTTGTTGTAATTCATCTGATGCCTGTCCAGACTCTCATTATTTCAAAGCTCAATGATTATAATAGTCACAAACTTGGTCTTTTAACTTCCCGTCCCTTCCTCTTTACTCCATCCTACATATCATTACCAGATAAATCTTTATAAAGTGCCACATTGCACATAAGCGCTAACATTTATAGAGTGCTATCTAAGCTTTGCAGTACACTGCATAAATGATCCTTATTTGATAGCATGCTATACTCTGTTTGAAAATCTTCAATGGTTTCTCCTTGCCTACAGATCAAAACTGAACTCCTTAGTGTGGAATTAAAGGCACTTCACCATCTATGTGGCTGTGCCCCTATAGGCCTTTCCAGCCTTACCACTTCTTGCATGCCATTATACAGGTGCTCTCAATTAAACTGGTATTCACATTTCCACCCCATGACTTGCTTTGCTTAGGCTATTATGCTTGCCTGGAATACCTTTTTCCTTTCTCAGTGCTTGTCCTTTCTTTAAGACAAAGCAATAATGATAATGACAATAGCCAAAGTTTAGATACCCCTCTAAGTGTTCTACTTGTCATTTCCATTGATCCTCACAACAACCCTGTGAGATACATATTACTATTATGTCCATATTTCACATAAAGAAATTGAAACAGAGAGGTTGTGATTTACCCAGGGTCAAACAGTAATCGGCTGAAGCAGGATTTGATCTGAGATCTTCTCTGCTCTTCTACTTCACAAAAGAACTGTAGTACGTTTTGTCTGTACCATTAGCATATGTTACCTAGTATTCTTGTTTATCTTTTGACGTATGGGTCCCTCTCTTCACTTTGCTTTGTTAGCGTGTGCCCCAGGGTGTGGAGTAGGAACTAAAATCAGTTTGTGTTGGTGATAATGATTTTGCTTGGCACTATCCATAACAGCTCCAGTAGTGATTCAGAGACTCAAAGAAATAAAATTACCTTTAACTCCTCCTTGTCTTTAAAGTTCCATACTCTTCCTAAAACCCCTCCTCTTCTTTCCCTCATACATAATTCTGTTAGTCCCTGAATTTTACCAGTTCTTTGTGAGGAATGACTTAGATTCAACCTTCTCACTTTATGTCCACAGTAACCACCTTACTCAAATCCTGGGAAACTCATTCCTGGATCCCAGTAGCCCTGGTATCCTTGGCATTCATTCCATTCTTCTCTGTGTATTTCTAACAGATTGATTGTCCTAAAATGCCATTTTTATCAGTTCACTATTAGGCTCAAAAACAGTGATTCCCTATTTCTTATTAAACCAAATCCAGCCATCTCCTTCTGACATTGCATGTCTTTATTTTGATAGAACTTTTTCCTCTCCAGCTTCATCTCTCACCATTTCCTAATGAAGGCCGTTTGTTTTTTGTCAGGCTTATCTCTTTTTCATCTTTGTTACAGGATATATCATTCTTAATGCATGACTCCACGTCTTTGTTCATGGAACTCTTTTTCTGTCTCTGCCAAATTAAATGTTATGGGTTTTTTCCCCAAAGCCTAATTCAAGGGATACTTCTTTGAAGTTTTCCCTGACCAATCAAAGCTCATGATGATCTTTCCTTTAGTTGGAATTTGTTCAGCACTTAAATAAGCAATATGTACTTTACTCTTATTTATTGAACAAATAATAACTGATTGCCTATAATATGCAAGATGTGGTATATAGTTATTATGGGAGCATGCAGGGAAAAATAAAACATAGCCCTTGCTCTCAAAAGGAGTTAGTAAAGAAATGGCCATATACAAATATTTCTTATACAAATCAGTACTTTCAGCCATGAACTAGCAAAATATTATGAGAGTTCAGAGGATGAAAAGTTACCTGCAATTGAAAGAACTTTGTGGGAGGAGGTGGCATTCAAGCTGAGCCTTAAGTGGACCTAGGAGAAAGAACAGTTTAGGTAGAAGAAATGATACAAGCAAAGATACTCAGTGCAAGACATGCTTGGTGAATAGTCAGTGTCTATTTGGTAAGACAGCCTATGTCAGAGAGTGGTGGGACATAAGGCTAGAAAAGTATAGGGGCAGGTCATGAAGTACTTGAAGCTCTTTTTTTTTTTTTTTTTTTTTTGCGGGGCAGTGGGGGTTAAGTGACTTGCCCAGGGTCACATAGCTAGTAAGTGTCAAATGTCTGAGGCCAGATTTGAACTCAGGTACTCCTGAATCTAGGGCCAGTGCTTTATCCACTGTGCCACCCAGCTGCCCCTTAGCTCTTTTTTTTTTTTTTTAAATACTTGAAGCTCTTCTTGAGGAATTTGGGTTTTTTTCAGTGGGGACCAGGTAAACATGGAAGGTTTCTGAGCAAGATTTGGCAAAATGGATCTAGATTTTTGGAATCATTTCATATTACTTCTTAGCACACACTCTGTGTTCCTGCAAAACTGGCCTGTTTGCTGTTCCCCAAACTCCTATCTCCTACCTTTACCCCTTTGCATAGCCTATATCCCATACCTGGAATGCACTGCTGCCTCATAGACTCCTTAGCTTCCTTCTTCTTAGTAGAAACCTTTCCTGATTCCTCTACTTGTTAGTGTTTTTATCTCACTTTATATACTCATTTGTAACATGTTGTGGCCCCTCGTTGAATCAGTCAGCCTTTGCCAGGCTCTATGCTAAGGGTTACAGGCACAGAAGGAGGCAAAAGACAATCCCTGCTCTCAAGGAGCTTATAATGATAATGTAGGAGGCAGTGTGCAAACATATATACAGAGCAAGATACACATAGGAGAGATGGGAAATCATTAAAAGAGGGAAGGTGCTGGGTTTGGGGAAGGCTTCCTGTAGGTGATTTTAATTGGGGAAGCCCGGGAAGGGGGGGGGGTTGGTAGTCAAGATTAAGTAGAGAGAATGTTCCAGACACTGGGAACAGCCAAAGAAAATGCCTAGAGCTGAGAGATGGAGTGTCTCGTTCATGGAACAGGTAGGAGGCCAGTGTCACTGGATTGTAGAATTCATGTTGGGGAGTAAGATTTAAGAAGACTGGATAGGTAGGAGGGAGACTAGGTTATAAAGGGCTTTGAATGTCAGAGTGCTTTGTATTTCCTCCTGGAGGCAATCGGGAACTACTAGAGTTTATTGAGTAGGGGTGTGACATGGTTGGACCTGTGGTGGCTGAAAGGAGGATAGATTGGAGTGGGGGAAGACTTGAGGCAGCAGACCCTTCAGGAGCTACTGGGATAGTCCAGAGGTAAGGTGACGAGGGCCTCCACTGGGGCAGGAGCCAGGGCAGTGTCGGAGGAGAGAAGGGGCCTATACAAGAAATGTTGCAAAGGTGAAATCAACAGGCCTGAGTGAATGTACACTCTCTGAGCCCCAAGACCATTGTTTCATTTTGTCTTGGTATTTGCAGCACCAAGTACACTACCTTACTTGTAGGTATATAATTTAAAAAACAAAAACTTATGAATTGGATTTTATCCAGTGTTTGTTTGAAGACCTCAAATGAGGCAGAACCTACTCTCTCCCAAGGTAGCCATTTCTGTGTTTGATTCACTCTAGTTATTAGAAGTTTCTCTTGATATAAATTGAAATCTTTTGTTTTTTGCTTCTAGTTCTGCCTTCTGGGTCCAAGTAAAACAAGTTTAATCCCTCTTCTGCATGACAGCCATTCAAGTCCTTGAAGTCAGTTCTTATGTCCCTACTATCTTCTCCAGGTTCGGCATCCCTGTTTCCTCTTAAATGAGTCTCATGTGGCTTTATCTCAGGGCCCTTCACCATCTTGGTTATACTCCTCTGAATACTCTCCAGCTTGTCATTGTCTTTTCTAAAGTGTGGTAAAAAAGATTTGAACTCAGAATTACAGGTGTGGTCTGACCAAGACATCTCAATGCAGAGAACAGAGAGAGCCAGCCTTGGACCCATGCTGGCTGTGGCATCCTATGTAGCTCTCTCAAGGTATAAAGTGCAGAGAAAGTTCATGTTCCTCATTCAGGACACTCCCTCCCCTACCTCCACATCTTCTCCTGTCCACCTATGCTTGGAAAGCTCTCTCACCTTGCCTTTGCTCTTGTTTCCCTGGATTTTTTTTTAAGATTCACCATGTCACCTTCTGCAGGTCTTTTCCAATTCCAGTAGTTGCTAATACCTTCCCTTCTGTGATTACCTTCCAGCTACTCTGTATATATCTTGTATGTAACTTGTTACTTTCATGTTTGCCTCCCAATTAGAATTTGAACTCCTAGATGTCAGGGACTAATTTTGCTTTTCTTTGTATTCCCTGAGCTTCATACAGTGCCTTGGCATGGAGTAAATACATAATAGATGCTGGTTGACTGACTGTCCTGTATTAGAAAATGGAGTTCTCAGGGGCAGCTAGGGGGCATAGTGGATAAAGCACCAGTCCTGGATTCAGGAGGACCTGAGTTCAAATCCGGACTCAGACACTTGACACTTACTAGCTGTGACCCTGGGCAAGTCAGTTAACCCCAATTGCCTCACCAAAAAAAGAAAAGAAAAGAAAAGAAAAGAAAATGGAGTTCTCGTCCGAAAGTTCCCAATGTCAATGAAATAATAGGTTTACTCTCTATTCCTGTTCCTAAGATGCCACTAGCTTTTGATTTATATTGTATTTTCAGCCTACTAAAATCCCTAGATCTTTTTCAGATAAACTGCTGACTTCCACACCTCCACTGTCATTTACTTATGATATTGAAATCTAAGTGCAAGGCTTGATGTCACCCCATTTAATTTTATCAGATTCAGCCCAGTGTTTTAGCCCAGCAATCTTTTAATCTCCCCTTTATAGCTCTACCATATAAAAATTTGATAAGCTTTATACCTTATGCCTTTATCCTAGTCATTGATAAAAATGTTAAACAGGACAGAGTCAAGCACAGTGCCTTGGGGGTACACCTCTTAACTTTTTTCCAAGTTGATGTCAGATCACCAGCCCCTTTGGATTTTGCCTTCCAACCAGTTTTTAGCCAACCTAACTGTAATATCAGTTGCATCTTGGCCATTGCATGAAGAACTTCATCAAATACTCAAATATTATATAAATGGTACATGAGGTTGGTCTGCCATGACCTTTTTTTTTTTTTTTTTTAGTGAGGCAATTGGGGTTAAGTGACTTGCCCAGGGTCACACAGCTAGTAAGTGTTAAGTGTCTGAGGCCGGATTTGAACTCAGGTACTCCTGACTCCAGGGCCGGTGCTCTATCCACTGCGCCACCTAGTTGCCCCCCATGATCTATTTTTGACCATGATGAGACTTGATCACTTCTTCCATTTCTGGGTCTTTATTAACTCTCCCTTTATTAATATTTTCTAATATTTTACTAGCAATTGAAATCAGATTTTACTGGCCTATAGTTTTCAGATTCTATTCTCTTCCTTTTTTGAAAATTGAGATAATATTTGCCCTTCTCTATTCCTTTGGCAATTCTCTCACTTGTTACTGTTTTTCATAGATTACTGAAATTGTTTCAACCATCGCATCTTCCTTTTCTTTCAGCAACTTGGGATGTGTACTTCATTCAGGCCTGGTGAATTGAGCTTATCAAGGGCAACTAAGTATTCTCTTTATATTACGTTATCTTGAGCATCATCTTCCTATTATTTGGTATTATTTTTATTCTGTCCTTTCTAGGCCAAAGATCATTTTCCATGGCAGAAAAAACAGGAGCAACCTAAGAATCAAGCAGGTGTAAATTTTCTTCATCTTATCCATTCTTTTTTTTTTTTTTCAGGGCAATGGGGGTTAAGTGACTTGCCCAGGGTCACACAGCTAGTAAGTGTCAAGTGTCTGAGGCTGGATTTGAACTCAGGTACTCCTGAATCCAGGGCTGGTGCTTTATCCACTGCGCCACCTAGCCGCCCCCATCTTATCCATTCTTAACAATAGTTTTATATCCCTTGAGGCATTTAAGTCGTTCAGTGGATAGTGTCTTGGGCCTGGAGCTAGGAAGACCTGAGTTCAAATCTCTTCTTAGATATTTACTAACTCTGTGACCCTGAGCAAGTCAGTTAACCTGTGTTTGCCTCAGTTTCCTCAATTGTAAAATGGGAATAATAGCACCTACCTACCAGGGTTGTTGAGAGGATCAGATGAGATAATATTTTCAAAACACTTAGCACAGTGCCTGGTACATATATAAATGGTGCTATATAAATGCTTATTCCTTTCCCCCTTCCCCTTGTTTGAGCCTACTCTTTTCTGAAATTTAGCTATAAAATAATAGGTTGGATTTTTTTGCTGTTGTCCTTACCTCTATTGACCAATTCCAGCTCATTCTAAATGCTAGTGTTTGTGAAACTCTTTTTACAGGATTATCCCATACTGTTCTTATAAGAACACATTGACATACTTTTTAATTCATCCTCCATCATCGGCCCTTCTATCTTCTATATGTGTCTTTTAAAAACATAAGGTGGTCAATTCCTTGTGAATCCATATCAAGTCACCTTAATCTTAATACCTTCCCTCTGAAACTACCCCCCAGTTTGTCCTTTATACCTCATTTGTACATCGTTGTTTGTATGTTGTGTTCTCCATTCAATGTCTCCCTCATTAGACTATGAGCTCCTTGAGAGAAGAGATTGTTTTTTGCCTCTCTTTGTATCCCCAGTGCTTAGCACAATGCCCGGCAGGTAGTAAGCGCTTAATAAATGCTAGTTGAATGAAGTGACTGATTAAAACAGCTCCTCTTTTTCCATATCAGAATTGTTTCTCTTTGTACCTTCAAAATTTCTTTCTGGAGAGCTTTCAATGCTTCCTGGACTGATTTCCCTTGTAGGTCTATGGGATCCTTTTCCCAAATTCTTTGAAGTACTCTCAATTAAAATTTAAGGTCCATGCCATGACTATGCTCCTCTGTTACAAATTCTTAGATGAAGATGGAAGAATTACTTTCCCCTAAAGATTCTATCATTTCTAACCCAGCAACTGGTTCTTCCCTATTGGTATCCATCAGCTTCATAAGAGATGATACTATAAATAATAACAGCATTTATGTAGTACTGTAGTGTTTGCAAAATACTTTAAATATCATCTCATTCTATCCTCACAACAACCTTGTGAGCTAGGTACATTTATTGTTCCCAGTCTGAGACTAAGTTATTTACCCACGGTCACACAAGGCAGTAAATATCTTGAGTCAGGATTTGAACTGAGCTTTTCCTGACTCCAAATTTAGCACTGTATTCACTGTACCTCAAAGTTCTTGTTAATTCATTACTCTGCCATTTGAAGGACAAATTATCATTAAGGCAAGTAAAAAATGATTAGCTAATCTGATCATTCAGCAAGTGCTATTACATCTTTTTTCTTTGCTAGACTTGGGCAGACTTTTTCATCTGTTTCCTCTGTATTTTATGCCAATGACAATGTTGCTTATGATTCCACCTTTGTTGAGTTTCACCCAAAGACTCTTTACTTGACTTTTGCAGTCTTGTCCTGGATTTCCTCACATTACTATATCTTCTTAAGATACAGTGGTGCTCTGCTTCTTTCATTCTACCCCTTACCTCTTGTTTCTTTTGAATAAGTCAGACTGTTCCAGAATATTTCAGCTATGGCTCCCATTCCACTAAGTATCAGTGACAAATTTGCTTCTTTGCATTAGGATCTTGTAGTTTACCTCGCTTGTTACCCACACTTTTTTTCCTATCAAGACATAAGACGTTATGTATTCATTTCTGTCTCCCTTAAGATTCGGGCATGTCTCCTTCCTCCCACATCTCTAAGACTGGAGTCATCATTTTCCCCTCAAAAAAGGCCTGTCCCTATTAAAAACGGGCAGGGGACTGTACTATGTATCGGGGACCAAGAAAGAAGCGTCGGAATAGTTCCTGGTCTCAGGGAGCTTGTGTTCTAGTGGGATATACAGCCACATAAACAGAGTTCCTGCCTTCTGTTTATGGCACCACCATCTGCCCAATTAACCAGTTATAAAAACCTCTACATTCGGTTTGATTTCTTCCCTCTTTCTCCACCACATTAAAAAATAACAAGAGGCTAGGGGGAGAAAAATTCTAGAGCCTTCATTTGGGGAACATTTATTTGAACCATAGCTAGTTTCCCCCCTCCCCAGGCTCTTTCTTCAGGGCCTAGTTTATGTACTCCTTCATAAAGTGTTCTTACTTCCCTCTTCCCTTTATTACCACCAGCTGAAACTAATTTCTTCCTCCTCTTGCTTGTTATATAGCAGCTTGTATAGACCCCCTCCTTTGCCATTATAAAATTATTTGCCATTTATATTTGCATAAATTTCTTTTTGCTCACATTAGGGTGTAAGTTCCTTGAAAGCAGGGATTGTGTGACTTTTTGTTTTCTGAACTCTTTATATCTCAGTACCTCTGTTTATCACTTTGTATCACAATGACTTATACATATTAGCTTCAGATTAAGAATCAAGGGAAACCAATATCTGCCCTTCTCAAACTGGAAAAACTTAATGGGCACACAGGAAGGGGGTCTACCATGTGAGTCCTCACTTCAGAACTGAGACTATACTAGTTTTGTGTGGCATCTTGGGAGATGAATGAGAGTAGTATCAAAGTGACCAGAAGAAAAAGTAGACTTGGGCAGATCTGCCTAAAGCCCATTGGAGAGGTTAAGTTGGAATATAAAATGAAATACAGAAATAAAATAGAAAAGTGACAGTTTACATGTCATTTTCATTGAATTCTATAATTTGGAGTTACTTAGAAGTTATAGACCATGATTATTTGATAAGTCTTAATTTTATAGGCAGAACAGGATTTGAACAGTAGTCTGTAATAAGTATAGAGAAATTCCTTTAGCTAATAAGGAAGAAAGTCCTACGGACTAAAGACAAAACTAAGATGCAGGCTCTATGGACTGCAGATATGAACTTTTGAGATTCTCATTTTTGTCTCTGGAATCCAAAAATCAAACAGCAGACCTAATAATAATCCATTTTTATTTCTTACTATATGGCTTAATATTTACAATATCTAAGTGAACCCAGGCCACTAGCATATTCGTTATTTATTTAATTAATTCATCCAATTAATTAATTAATTAATTAAATTTATTTAATTTATGTGGCCCATAAGATCAGATGGAATGTTGTGAAAAAAGGGTTGGGGGGCATAAAGTGAGAGCTGGTAAGAATGCATACCCCAAGACTGGGTTAGTCCCTAAGTGTCTGTAGGCAGAGTTCTGTAATAATTTGTACATATGTGTGTATGTATGTGCATACATTGTGTGTATATTATGTGTGGGTACAATATACAACGTGTACACACATGTGCTCATATATGTACATATGTGTATGGATAGCTATATATACCACACATATATTCACATGTGCATGTGCATACACGTGTATATGTGCTTTTTATGCATACACCTCCCTTGGGCTAACAGATAAGTACTTGAGGTAAACTTAAGCCTAGGTAGGACCAGCCCTCCCCTAGGATACTTACACTCCATAGAACAGTTCTGTTATGAATGAGGTTCCTATCTATCCATTCGGTACTGGAGCTTTACCTCACCTCTTTAATGTGGAACACCCATTGTTGCTACACTATTAAAAACAAAACTACCCAAAACTACATGATTATAGTTGCACAGAAAGCCTTTGACAAAGTACACCATTCATTTATACCTGAGGGGCGGGGTTTGGGCTACAAAGTTTTGGAATAGAAGGACTATTAAAAAACATACACACACACTAATATTATATGTGACTAAGGAATACTAGAAGCAGTGAAATAGGAAAGAGAAAATAAAGGTGAAAACATAGACAAAGACTATCCCTATTTGCTGACATTAGAAATTTCCAAAGTGTAAGCAAAGAAATTGAGACAACTTCATTAAAGAGCAGGATGCAAAATAGACACAAATCAATAGCACTTCTATATAACAATACAAAATCCAAGAAGAAATTAGAAGTCCCATTCAAAACAACTATCAAAAGTGTAAGATATCTGGGAGACAATCACCCAAGATATACAAGATTTTAGAGATTCAATTTAAAATACTCTAGACAGAGCACCTAGGTGGCACAGTGGATAAAGCATGGGTCATGGATTCAGGAGGACCTGAGTTCAAATCCAGCCTCAGACACTTGACACTTACTATCTTTGTGTCCCTGGGCAAGTCACTTAACCCTCATTGCCCCACAAATGAATGAATGAATGAAATAAAATAAAATACTTTAGACAATGAAAGAATGGCTTACATGTTTGAAATATTCAGTGCTCCTGACTTGGCCACACTAATATAATAAAATTGATGCCACTGAAATTAATTTACAAATTAAATGCTATGACATTCATGGTCCTGAGGAGATGCTTTATGGAACTAGACAAACTAATAACAAGCATTAGAGAAATACAAGTTTTATAATCTGAAAGGAAATAAAGAAAAGAAAGGGAAATGAAGGGAGACATAGAACTTCTAGACGTCACATTATATTTTTAAGTAGTAGTTATCAAGACTATTTGGGGCAACTAGGTGGCATAGTGGATAGAGCGCTGGCCCTGGAGTCAGGTGCATCTGAGTTCAAATCTGGCCTCAGACACTTTACTAGCTGTGTGACCCTGGGCAAGTCACTTAATGATTGCCTCTCAAAAAACCACCCAGCCCCCCCCCCCCAAAAAAAAAACCCCAAACAAACCAAAAAGACTGTTTGATAGTATGTTTAAAAAATAATAGGAAAAAGTACATTGGTATAACAGACTAAATATGAAAGAATTATAAATAAAATTTAATTCAGTAACCTGTTGTTGTTGTTGTTTGTCCTTCATTGTCCAAGAGGACCATGACATTGAGAGGTAATGTCATGACTTACAGTGAGTAGAATTTAAGTGAAGGAGGGCTGTGCAGAGTCACCAGCCTCACTTTTTCCTCCAGTGCCATCTGGGTCCAGTGGAAAGATATACATCAGGATGACTGGAGATGGCCCTGGATGTTTAAGGCAATTGGGGTTAAGTGACTGGCCCAAGGTCACACAGCTAGTAAGTGTCTGAGGTGAGATTTAAACTCAAGTCCTCCCAACTTCAGGGCCAGTGCTTTATCCACTGCCCCATCTAGTTGCCTGAAAATGGTGCATATAAGTAACTTGGGTAAGTACTTCCTTTTTGAGAAGAACTGCTGGGAAAACTGGAAAGCAATTTGGCAGAAATTAGGTTTAAACTAATAGCTTACATTAGTTAGAGGGCAGAGATAGGAAGATCAGAAGGTTGGTTTATATTGTTAATGTATACATAGTCTTATAGACTGCATGTGCAAAAATGTTTTATGAAAACCATAGAGAAACCCAAGAAAGAACATGTGGTTATCCTTTAAAAAAGCATTATTACATATCACTGTTTTCATAAACTTGAATTGCGTTTTTCTTCAGTATAATTTCAGTTATTGGCAAGACTTAAATATGGAGAGTCTTAAATCCCTGTTTACATTCAGTTTTTATGTCCTGTTCTGAAATGTATGAGATTATCACATACAATCAACTCAGTGAAGTAAGTAACTTGAATTTTCCAAGAGAACTACCTCTATAGTCTTTAAACTTAACTTTTCCTCTGAGCAAAAGTAATTATTGAAGACCAGCAGTAACAACTCAAACATATATAACATTTTAATTACTATCCTTCACCATGTGGTTGACTTACCATGTGGAGTAACTGAGCGATCTAAAGGCCTGTCCTAGTGGAACAAACTTAGACAGGTGCTATTAAGCTAAAAAAAGGTTTAAATTCAGATAAGTGACTTTTGTCATAGGTCACAGCAACTCTCAAGATTGTCTTATTAAGTTACAGAGTAGCTACAATCTCTGTTAATAAAGGGAATATCTGGATTGACAAATTTACAGACCTTTTCAGTATTGAAGTGAAGCAAGTTCAGTTTCTATCAGATGTTTATATTATTAAGTACACTTTCTAAATTGAGTCAGTTCTTTGAAAATCACCATGTAATTTCCTTGTAATGATAGTTGAAATCATCTTCATTTTTAAGTCTTTAATAAGAATTGTCAGTCACTTAAGGTTAAGTTATGAGAAGACTTTCTTTTCACTGATGAATAATGTAGCAACTTTTAGGGAATACTGGAAACTTGGGCTACATAGGTTTAGAAATCTTACCGTCATACAGGTAGTGAATTGATTTGGATCCAAATTAGGGGTGTACTGGCAACAGTTTTAACAGCTGATTCTCCAGGGAGAAAAACTGTACGTGACTGCTTTTAAGTTTAATCCTCATTAGTAACATTTTCTCATTCACTTTCTTAAGTATAGACAATCAAGTGCTGATTTGTAATATTTACTTATTTTTGAGGTATAAATGCTCATAGTGAAAACGTGACCATTAGCTGGTTTGAGTTGACCATGCAATTAAAAAACAAACTAGGAAACCATTGAATAGTCCCAGAACAAACAGCAAAGAGATTTTGAAAACTAGGTAGATAAAGAAACAAAACTGAAAATTAAAACCCAACATTTTATAAGTGCAATAAGAAAGTAAGACAGTGAGCCTATATTCATTGAGGGTGAAAGGGATTTTAAAAAGCATGATGCCTGGTAGTAGATAAGGCCTAATTTGTAAGACATGAGATGCCAAATGAATTTGGCACAAGAACAGGTGTGGCCTCCTCATTGTATTGGGGCAGCTGTGTAGAGCAGTGAATATGTGAATGTGTGTGTGTGTCTGTCTTTGTGTCTGTGTATATGTAGCTAGTTGGTGAAGTGAATAGAGTGCCTGACCTAAAGTCAGAAAGACTTACCTTTGAGTTCAAATTGGCCTCTGATACTAGTTGTGTGGCCCTGACAAGTCACTTAACCCTGTTTGCCTCTGTTTCCTCATCTGAAAAATGAGCTGGAGAAGGAAATGGCAAATCTCTTCAGTATGTTTGTCAAGAAAATGCCCAATGGAGTCATGAAGAATTGAAAAAAAATGACTGAAAAATGACTAAAAACATCTTATTGTGTGTCCTTTTAGCTTTGATTAACCTGACTCATAATAGCTAGCATTTATAGAACACCTTAAAATATGCAAAGCACTTTGTATAAAGTATATACCCAAGTGCATATGTGTATGTATGTCAAATAAGAATTGAGTAATTTGTCCTTCTTACTAACATCCATTATCATTATCCCAGAATTCTGAGCAGTTGTACTATCTTCTTCAGATTTTTCCCCCTAGCTCCACAGTTTGCTTTGTTTTGTTTTTAAGGGCAACAAATGCATGTTTCACATATTCAGCATATTTCCTCCAAATAGTCTAAATTAATGAGCTCTTATAGTGGCATTGATTTCTTAATAATGCATACTGAGTATGTGTGCAGCAAATGCCTTAATTCAGGGAAAATCTTAGGGATAAGCAATTCAGAGTTTGTTCCCAGGATAAACATTCAATGTTCGATACTCCTATAGTTTTTATCACCTTAGGGTATATAGGAACTTGTATTCAAATGAAATGATTCTTATCTATGAGGCATTTTTTAGTTTATAAAAACACTTCTTTATAACAACTCTATGAGGGAGGTAGTATAAATGTTTCCATTTTACTGATGAAGAAATTGAGGCTCAGGGTTTTTGACTGGGCCACTAAAACACAGCTAGTAATACTGGAGCCAAGTCCCAAAGCCAGGTTTTAGAACTGGACGTCTGATGCTTTTTCAGTTAACTCACAGTGCCTCACAATACATTTGTTAAAAACAATAGGGGCAAGGGGCAGCTAGGTGGCACAGTGGATAAAGCACTGGCCCTGGATTCAGGAGGACCTGAGTTCAAATCCCACCTCAGACACTTGACACTTACTAGCTGTGTGACCCTGGGCAAGTCACTTAACCCTCATTGCCCCGCCAAAAACAAAAAACAAAAAAACCATAATACATTGGGGTGGCTAGGTGGCGCAGTGGATAAAGCACCAGCCCTGGATTCAGGAGTACCTGAGTTCAAATCCAGCCTCAGACACTTGACACTTACTAGCTGTGTGACCCTGGGCAAGTCACTTAACCCCCACTGCCCTGCAAAAAACCAAACCAAAACAAAACAAATGGGGCAGCTAGGTGGCCTAGTGGATAAAACACTGGCCCTGGATTCAGGAGGACCTGAGTTCAAATCCGGCCTCACACACTTGGCACTTACTAGCTGTGTGACCCTGGGCAAGTCATTGCCTTGGGGGGGGGGGACAAACAAAAATGTTTTTATTTCTTCTAACCCAGGAAAATAATTTTTGATCAAACAAGGGGAAAATAAATAATTTAACTACATAAAATTTTGAAAACCTTTTTCACAAACAAGATCAATATAGCTAAGATAAGAAGGTAAACTGTCAATTAGAGGGAAAAAATATCTTTGCATCAGTTACCTCTTCTCAATGTGACCAATATCCAATATCCAAGATCCACATTGGGATTTATCACCTTGTTATATGGATAAAAGGATATGGACAGTTTTCAGAAGAATTGCAAATCATCATCAGTATGCAGCATTTCTGTAATTGCTAGTAACAAAAGAAATGGAAACAACTCTGAAGTTTCATCTGACAACCAGCAAAATTACAAAAATGACAAAAGGCAAATAGTTAATTTTAAAGGGAATGTACATACCATAGGGAATGTGTACATTAGTCCCCACAGCAGGGCTGTTAATTGGTGCAACCTTATGAAAAACACTTTGGAGTTACACTAAAGAACCACGAAACTTCATACACTTTGACTGAGACATCCCACTAAAATAGGCATAGTACTACATGGAGATTAGAGATAAAGATAGAATCCATATATCAAAATATTCATAGCTTTTTTGTGGTAGCAAAAAACTGGAAATGATGGGTTGGAGATTGGCTAAACAAATTTTGGCATATGAGTGTAATGGAATATTATTGTACCATAAAAAATTACAAATATAAGATATTCAGAGAAACGTGGAGATTTGCATAAATTCATGTAGTTAAGTAACCAATAGAACAATATACATAATGACTGCAGTGATGTAGCTGAACACTAAAAGCCAAACCGAGTAATTGTAATGATCAGTTGTAGCCTTAGAAAAGAGATGGGGGCAGCTAGGTGGTGGCGCAGTGGATAAAGCACCAGCCCTGGATTCAGGAGGACCTGAATTCAAATCTGGTCTCAGACACTTGATACTTACTAGCTGTGTGATCCTGGGCAAGTCACTTAACCCTCATTGCCCCGTAAAAGAAAAAAAGAAAAAAAAAAGAAAAGAGATGAAGCACCTTCCTTCTTTCAATATGAAAAGGTCAGGGCAAAGGAGAAGCAGGGGATAACTTTGGATGCAGAATACTGCATGTACTGTCAGACATCATTACTTTGATTTGTTTAACCATTTTTCTTTGTCACAAAGTCTTGAAGGTGGGTACGATGTATTCAGAAGTGACTCATGTAAAAACATGCATTAATAAAACTTATTCAGAAGAAAAAGAAATTGGTTTGAAAAACCATAAATGATGCATATTTTATCTAACAGTTAAATTCGATTTTAACAAGGTATCATTAATAAAATCTTGTCACATCACTGTTTTAAAAAAAACATCCTTTTTTGTTTCTTTTCTCTTCAGTGGGCATTTGGAGTAACACTATGGGAACTAATGACTCTGGGCCAGACCCCGTATGTGGATATTGACCCCTTTGAGATGGCTGCTTATCTAAAAGATGGCTACAGAATAGCTCAACCAATCAACTGCCCTGATGAATTGTAAGTTTCAGTATATTGGAAGAAAGTCTTATTTCATTGACTAATATATGTTTGTTAGGAAATAAATAATCCAGAATTTTCCTATTTAGTAAGAAAATTTCCATTACGTAGTGATCTCTCATAGTGAATTGGAGGCTTTAGGAAACTGACGCCTTTCAGTTTACTGGGTTAAAACTAGAACAAATCCATTTATTTCTTAATGTACCTGATTTCAGCCCCAGAGAATAATTTACACAAAGTATCTGAGTTAGATGTGTGTTATTCCATTTATAGTAATACCTGTATATTATTTGAAGGGCATTCCTAAAGGTTTCAGTCAAAAGCAATTATATATGCAAGTACAGATAAACAGACATATGTGTGTGTGTGTATGTATAATTATTTCTTAATGAATTTTTAAAAATACTTGTATATCTGAACTGTGTCCCAGTCATGTGGATGTAATATGGTATGTAAGCTCCTTGAGAATAAGGATTGTTTCATTCTTTGCATTTGTATCTCTAGCATAGTGCCTAATTCATTGTTAGCAGTTAGTAAATACTTAGTTGAATGAATGAAATGAAGGTTTTAAGGTTTTAAGTTAATAGAATTGCTCAGTCTTTAGTATTTTAATCCTGTGAGGAAAGTTAGCTACTTGGGGAACATAATGCTTATGACATTGTTACAACATGAGGGGATCCAACTTAAATATGAATTTGTGATCTTAGCTCACCCTTTTAAAAAAGGTCTTCATATTCGGGGCAGCTAGATGGCGCAGTGGATAGAGCACCGGCCCTGGATTCAGGAGGACCTGAGTTCAAATCCGGCCTCAGACACTTAACACTTACTAGCTGTGTGACCCTGGGCAAGTCACTTAACCCCAATTGCCCCACAAAAAAAAAATTAAAAAAAAAAAAGGTCTTCATATTTAAGTGAGGCAACTAGGTAGTACAGTAGATACTGTGCTAGGCCTCAAGTCAGGAATAGCTGAGTTCAAATTTGACCTCAGACACCAGTTGTGTGACCCTGGGCAAGTCACTTCACTCTGCCTCAGTTTTCATCATCTGTAAAATGAGCTAGAGAAGGAAACGTTAAATCACTCCAATATTTCCAGTAGTTCCTTTTAGCCCAGTTTCTGTGATCTTAGGTTTAAATCCTGGCTCTTACACTTTGTGACTTTTGTGACCCAAGACTCAGTTTCTTCATTCTTTATTGATAGGTTAACCTAGGTGACATACATGGGTCCTTCCAACTATAAATCCTGTAATTCTATTCTGCTAACTTGGGTTAGTGGACTAATGCAGATCAAAAGAAGCAGAGCTGGGGGCAGCTAGGTGGCAAAGTGGATAAAGCACTGGCCCTGGATGCAGGAGGACCTGAGTTCAAATCCAGCTTCAGACACTTGACACTTAACTAACTAACTAACTGTGTGACCCTGGGCAAGTCACTTAACCCTCATTGCCCCCCCCCCCCCAAAACAGAAGAAGCAAGAGAAAATATCTAGCATTATATAAATAGAAAGATTGCTACAAGGAATTTAAACTCTGATTAATTGGATAACTAATCAAGCACCCAGAGAATAGATAATAAAATATCTTCCCTCTCACAGTAGAAAGTTGAGAAACAACTTCGAAAGAATGTCATATATGTTGTCTGATGTAGTCACTATATTGAATATTTTTTCTGGATCAATTTTTCTGTGTTACAAGGGTAGAGGGTTCAACCTGGAATGCAGAGTTGAAATGACAATAGTATAAAGACAGATGATATCACTAAAATGTATCTTTTTTCATGAGTTTTTTTTTAATAAGTTGCCAAATGCTTCATTTTACCATTGTTTCAATTTCCTTCCCTACTGGTTCTTTTAAATTAGTAAAATTAACTCACTTAAAATTTTTCTTCCTCTCAGTGTCCATACCCACCTTTTGATAGAGCTAGTAATTAGTAGTGAAATAGATCAAACAGCAAAAAAAAAATTTGAAAAGAGAAATCAATTGATTCAGGAATAATCAGCTAAATTGTCAGCTAATTTCTAGTATATATTTTTTAAAATT
The DNA here is from genome assembly GCF_019393635.1 of Dromiciops gliroides. NCBI lineage: Eukaryota > Metazoa > Chordata > Mammalia > Microbiotheria > Microbiotheriidae > Dromiciops > Dromiciops gliroides. The sequence goes on along the minus strand of NC_057863.1, from coordinate 341,567,402 downwards.
GATTGTTCCCTTTTTATTAAGACCAAGATTCATTCCTATTTACTTTCTCTTTTTCCTGCTTTTGCCAATAATAATTTTTTTTTTCCCTTTTTGTCCCCCTGGCAGGTTTGCTGTGATGGCCTGTTGCTGGGCTCTTGACCCTGAGGAAAGACCCAAATTCCAGCAACTTGTGCAGTGTCTCACTGAATTTCATGCAGCTCTTGGAGCCTATGTTTGAATCTCCTGGCACAAACTCCAAAATGGAGCACCAGTGATTCACTTTGGACTCAGTTATAAACACTACATATATAAGCAACGCCAATGGAAGAAGATACTTCTTCTAAAAACACTGTGCCTTAGAATGCTTTAGTAGGCTGAAGGTTTTTTAAACAGACATCTTGATAATGTTGAGTCTTTTCTAGATATCACTTTTTACTAAGTTGAACTAAGAGAATTTTTCCCAAAATTTTTTTATAAAAATAGAACTACAATGGACTTCAGGTGTAGGATGGATGGATGAGCATTCTTTAAAAAAGAAAAAAAACCCTAAAACCCATGCTTTTAAAAAAGTTTAAACTCAGATGTTTGGAATAGCTATTTTCATATTAATTGTTTTTATTTTGACTTCATCAAAATAATAGTAAATGATTCAACATGATTTTAAAATTGTATCTCCATCAGTGATTTTGGCAACAATTCTTCGAGTTGAAATATTTCTGTTCAGAAAAAAAGGAGTAATTTAAAAGTAATGCTTTCTTGTTTACCTTGCTTGTACTTGGAAAAGTAAAATTGAACATAGGTAAACAGAAAAGCTTGAACTGAATTTCTTTTAAAAATTTTAATGCCTTCGGATAGGTACAGGCGAAGCCCTTCCATGGAAAATTTTCATCCTGAATTTCTGCGTGGCAAGTCTTTCTATTGAAAGGCGTCTTTCCTTTTTTTTTTTTTTTTTTTTTTTTTTTTTAATTTTTTTTCAGAAGCAGGAGCTAAGGAAGTTATTGCTTGAAAGGGACTTAAATCAGCTTTGTAGATGGCATGTACCTGGGACCAGTAATTATTTCAGGCCAGTAGTAAACAATGTTGATTTTATTTATTTTGCTATCTGGATACTACATTTAGTAAGTTCCTTGAAAGCATAATCCCATCTCCACATCTGGTACAACTCTATGGCACCTAGTATGCAGAGTTGGTACTCAAATGATTGTGGGCAACATTGTAGACTGGTAAATTTTGTGTTCATCTTCAAGGCTGGGTTAAGTATATAAATTTATTTCTCAAAACACTTGAAAAATTAAAGAATTTGTTTTATAGTCTAGTATTGTTGAAACTAATCATGGTGAACGTGGTCTGTATTTCCCCATCTTTTATTTCTATGTTTGACTCTAATTTTAGAGATCCCTGGACATGAAAAAGCTAGAAAAATACTTCATTGTGTTTACTCTTCCACCAATGCCGACTTCAGCCCTTCCATAAATTAGTAGGTGATTTCAAAAGTTGCTGTGACCAAAGTTCATAAATACATTTGCTTTATTCTATATGAATGTTAAATCTAGAACCCAAAGCCTCAGTAAATCTTGAATAAATCTTTCTTTCAACACTACTAAGCCACCAACTTCTAATCAAAAATTATTCATGCCCATTACCAGCTTGCTTATTGTTATGAGCTGATACACATCTAGACATTTCCTAGCTAAATAATTAAGGGATGTGTACACACATATGTGGTCATTTCACTGGCCTAAGCACATAATGAATGTGACTGACTGTATAGTCATTAATTTCATTGTCACTTTTAACTTTCAAAAAAGAACTACGTCATACATAAACTCGTGTTTTTGTTGCCCCACCTCACTTCAGTTATAAGTTTCTAAACCTTTCCTTATATACAGTTGGAGGCGGCTGTCATGTTGCTCTGTGTGTGCTAAATAGAAAGAGGTAGATACAACCAAATGATTTGTTTGCCATGGTTTGGCCATTCTTAAAAGATTATGTCTTATAAAAAAGTGTTTGTGGTTGTAGACCACATCCCTAACCTGGTCCAATGATATGGCAAATACTTGTTCAGTATAACAGTGAGAGTCAGGTTAAAAATATGGATAGATTGTCACCAGATCTGGTACCACACCTGGGTCAGCAGCTCAACAACATATCTTATTGATGGTGAACCTGTTAAGGTCATCTTTGTATCCAAAGAACATTTGTGATTAAAGCATGCAGGCCTCTGAATAGTTAGTTTTGTTCATCTCTGTTCTAAGCAATTGATAAATTGTGGTCCTATTCTAATTAAAATTTTAATATTTGGCCACACCCTGATTTCTTTGTAGGCATGGTCTAGTCTAAGTCTATATCCCTTTTAGAATATGGTTAAATCATTAATAAGAAACCATGTGTTAAACAGCCCTGTGAAGGCAAAATAGTCCAGAAGTGTTTTGCAAGTTCCAAGTTCATATTCGGTCTTATATTTTTTTGAGGTTTTGAGGAATATTGTTTTAAATACACACAAGTTAAATCCTATTATAACACATTACATAATACATCTATTTTGAAGTATGTGGCTAGAAATCATATTTTCAGTTTGTAGATGCTTCAGAGAAAACAGTTGACACATAGCTTATTCAACAAATAAATTTAGCAAATATTAAATGTCTACTATGCAAAGCATTATGTCTGTTCCAGGAGATATGCCACATTCCCTTGAAGTAGGGGGATGCTAAGATAAAATATAGCAAAGGTCTCGCCTTAGTTACAGTCTAATAAGGAGACTGAGATTTGTTAACAAATAACTACAGTGTAAGGCAGACCATGAAAAGTGCAAAGGAGAGGTCCAAAAAGTACTTTATAAAATTTGGGGGAGGAATCACCTCCTCCCAGGGGCACCAGGAAAGGTTTTGTGTAGAAGGCAGCAACTGAGTTGACTCTTGAAGCCAGGGAGGGATTTCATCGATTAGAGATGGATTGGGAGGTGGGGGATAACACAATTCTATAATGAGTCAACTAATGAAATGTTCCGAACCAGTGGAAACATGACCTGTACATACATCCCTTTAATCAACCTTTCTGTCCTTAATGCTCGTGTCTCTGTATTTTAATAGCTAGGATTCATAGAGTTATTTATTTGACCCTCAATACAACCTTGAGGTGGGTGTTATTATTATCCCTATCATACATATAGAAAATTTGAGCCACAGAAGTTTCATGACTTACCCAGGGTCACACAGTTCATAAGTATCAGAGACAAGATTCACACTCAGGTCTTCTGACTCCAAGTCTCCAGGCTCCATCCTCTGTACCGTCTTGTTATCTTGGGAATTTATCTCTGGCTTTTCTGGCAGAACAGCTTAGCATATTTGATGTGGGGAGAAAAGCTAAGAAGTATCCACTCCTTTCCCCCTCTCTCGCATGTTCTTCTGTAGACCCTGACTTAGGTGCTCACGGATGGGCCCTGGTGTATGTATCACATCAACCAACTAGCCTTTGTTAAGTACCCACTGTGTGCTAGGCACTGTAGGAGGTGTTGAGGTTACAAAGACAAAAAATTAAGTCCCTTCCTCCCAAAGCTCAATTAAAGAAAACAGTCACAAGATGGATGAGAAAATGACAGACCTGGTCAGTGCTCATGGGCAAAGCCGGGACCTGGTCAGGCCTGCCTGTGCTTTAAGAGCATTACCTCCAGCAGCCGTATGAAGGACGGATTGAAGAGTGGAGAGACCAGTAAGAAAGCGAGCATCTAGGCAAGAAGGGGTGAGAGCTTGAGCTGGGCCTTAACCATATTCATGGAGAGGAAAAGGGAATTGGTAGGAATGAGGGAACTGACAAGACTTGGCAGCTGATTGGCTGAGGGACATGAGGGAGGGGGAGGAGCAAAGGATGTCTATTAACTTGGTGACTGGGATGACGGTGGCACCCTCTGCGGAAATGGGTATTTACTTTATAGAAAGATTATGTGATCATAACAACCAAAAGGTAGTTACTTTGGGCTGTCTCCCAGAATATAGAACTCCTACAGACAATCCTTCATGTTGAGACTCACCAAAATGGAATTGTAATCTATATTCCAAGGGCAAGAATTGTATTCTTTTGTTCTCCATATTTGTGCATTACTTCTCTCTAGGGAATAAATACGTTTTTTCTGTAGATGTGAGGGGACACTCCTTTTTACTACTATGTCACCAGCACACCTAGTATAAAGTTATTCTGTTTGAAATCATCCTGACTACAAATCTGGTGGTGGTTGTAGTTAAATGGATAAGGACTAAGGAAGTGGGTATAAATCTTTACCAAAGTGGAAACTCTTCTCACAAGAACAATTTTCTCTAAACTGAACAAAGTAGGATTTGACACTTAGACCACATCCCCATCTCGGGTTAGCTTTAAAAACCATACCATCTTTAGTTTAAAGGGTCAGAAACTATGTCATAAAGAGGTCACTTCCCACCATCTTTATTTAGATTTCTAAGGGGGGGAAGCTGAAATGAAGAAATTTTTTGTTGACATAATGGGAAATGCTGCTTATTTTTTCAGTGAGGAAGGGCCACAATAGCACACAATGACAGGGCAATGTTGGGTTAATCTTAGAGTCAGAAGACCAGGGTCAGGGTTCTGGCTGCAACACTTACTAGCTAAGTCACAATGTCTCTGTCATCAATACGACTGCATCATCCACCTCATGAGAAAGTGCTTTATGGATGCCCTTTTAAGCACTATCAATGTGAATGGTAGTTATAAAGCTTCTAGAAGGGCCTAGACCATCTTTAGCCACCATTCTGTCTTAAGCGTAGAAAGGGGAAATAGACTGGACTCTGGCCCACGGAAGAATGCCATTTCAGGGATTTATGGGGCATTTTTCCTTCCTAGATATGAGAACATTGTGTTAAAAAAATAGAATTAGGCTCATTGTGCACAAGAAGGTACTCATCATTCTTTTATGTATTGTACAATAGCCCTATGATTTGTGATCATAACATGTTTGATGAGAGTCTGATATAGAATAGAAGCTGTGGGTAATTACTAAATGTTACACTGTTATCTGTCAATAGTATTTCCTGGAAGTTCAGATATGCCACAATGATGTTTGCCATCATTTTGTAAGTGAGGATTTCCTGGCTATTATTTATAATGCTATTTACTTTCTCTTAGTTGCTTGGCCTCTTCTTAGGGTAAGCTGACAGTAGGTGAACAATGATACCTTTGCCTTAATGATCCAACTGTGCTTTTCTACTTGTTTTTGTCTTTAGAAAAATAAACACATATAACTATCAAACATGTATTTAAAGAAAACTAGGGTATATTATTTAGAGAAAAAATTTTAGGAACTATAGATAGCTAGGTAAGGATCATAGATCTTAAACATGGAGCCTCAAAAGATAACAGATGGTGTGTATAGCAGTTTCACGGTATGTGAAGAGTTGGAAAGGACTTCAGATTTCCATGGTCATCTAGCCTTTGCTTGAAGATTTCCAATGATGGCAAATTCACTACCACCCAAGGCACCTTGTTCCGTTTTTGGATAGCTCTAATGATAAAGAACTTTTTCTTCCTTTGTCAAGCCTAATTTACTCCTAGTTCTGTCCTCTAAGGCCAAGCAAAACATATCTTAACTCCTCTTTCCCATGACAGCTTTTCAAACACTTGAGAATGGCAACTATTCACATAGTCTTTTGTACAAGCTCAACAGCCTCATCTCCTTCAGACCCTCATGGACTGTCAACCATTCTGGTTACCCTCATCTAGACAATTCCTAAAATATAGCACTCGAAATTGAACACAGTATTCTAGATGCAATCTGACCAAAGCAGAGTACAGCAAGACTATCACTTTCTTAATCCTGAGCACTAAACCTAGAAGTTTAATACAGCCTAATATTGCACTAGCTTTTTTTGGAGGGGGAGGGGCTACCATGACACTTCATATTAGGCTTTAGTCCACTAAAATAATTCATAGAAATTATTTTTAAACATATATCCTCAATCTAGTACAGTTATATTTTAACTCAAGTATAAAGCTAAATATTTTTAATATCCCTATTAAATTTCATTTTACTAGATGATTCTAGCTTATTTAGACTTTTTTTTAAAAATTTTGGTTGTAGCTTAGTTGTCCTCCCCAATTCATGCCACATGTAAACTTGACAAACATATGTTGTATACCTCTTTCAATTATTTGTTTAAAACAAAAAAGAAGCATAAGGACAAGAATAGAAATGTGGTAAAAAGTTTTAACAGAACTCACTAAAATAACATCAAGTTGACAGGTGATGACTATACCAGTAGGTCTTACTCAATCTGTTCCTGATAGTCCAATATCATTTAGTTGGCTTTTAGCATGTAAAGACTTCCCCAGGTGGAATGGGTGGATGAGAACAATTTGTTTCAATGGCTGTGAAGTCATCTGAAGCAGGCACTGTGGAACTCTTAGAGCTTGGTCAGACATGACTTCCTTTTCAAAGTGAAGGACAAACAAGAGTTGGCCTCTATCCATTTAGTTCACAAGTATTTTGGAAACCGAGGCATCTATGATGTTTACCTGATCTGCCACTGGTGACCTTGACAAAAAATGGAAATGAAGCTAATCTAACATGATTTATTTTTTATTAGCTAATGCTGACTCAGTAATTACTGTTTTCTAAATTTTCACAAGTCATCCCTTCAATAATATGCACAAGAATTTTGCCAGGAACTGAAGCCAAGCTCTCTGGTCTATAAGGACTTGAACTGATCAAGGATAACTAGTATCTCCTCACCTTGGGTTTTAAATCCATGAATTATTTTTGTTATCTCTTAACCAATCAGTTTCCTTGGGAGTGAAGGCAGAAGCCCTGTCAAAAGCATTTATAAAGTACTGGCTGTGTGCTGCATATATAATGACAAAAATGACTCCTTGCCCTTCCTCTTTTGGGAGAAATAAGAAAAAAAGTATGAGGTAGAATTTTCAGGGAGTATGAGGGCAGGAGGTGTGCTAGCTGCTGGAAGGTCAGCAAAACAATGTAGTACTTGTCACTTCAGTGGAGTTTTTCAGAAAATAAAGGATTCTAATCAGAGGTGAAAGGAGAGTGCATTCCTATCATGTCAGTGCCAAAGAATGGACACTAGAGATGGAACATTATATGTGAAGATTAGCAAGAAAGCCAGTAGGATTGGACTGTAGCATGCAGGAAAGGAAATAACATAATAACAATATCATAAAGCTGGGGCAGTGAAGTGGCGCAGTGGATAGATTGACAGACCTGGAGTCAGGGAGACATCTTCATGAGGTGAAATCTGGCCTCATATACTAGCCGGATGACCCTGGAAAAGTCACTTAACCATTTTTTATGATCTTTTGTTCAGTAATAAACATGTTCTAGGAAATATATTCATAATTGAGTTTCCCCATTGTTTTTATGGTCTCCCTCTGAGTTTTGAAAATGGGGAAAATGTTTCAAATAAAATAAGACAACCAAAAAAAGGTAGAGGAGAATCCCAAACAAAGGGGAAGAATGTGACAAAGGAGAAAAAAAGATACCTTAAGAATTATGGAAGCCCTCTCATGGAGTGGAAAAGTTGAACCCTGTAAGGAAGAAGCAGTTCTTGCATTCCAAAGAAGAATGAGCATCCGCATGTGCTAAAAGGCAAGGCTCTCTCTAGTAAAAGAGGAAGAGAGGACTTGTAATTGATGATTGAGGGCTACTGAAATAGCCTTTGATGAAGCTGCCATGAATAGGGAGGTGCATGTTGTACTGCATGTGTTTGAAGGATGAGATGTAAGACCTCAAAGTTGATGATCATTACCCACTGCTGCAGATTCTACTCTAACCTCAAACCCAGAAAGTTGCTAAGGATTTTGAGGTCATAAGCAAGAAACTAAAGACCATATTTAGCATTTTCATTTATTCCTACCAGTTGCCATGTTTGTGAGTTGCTTCTGCGGTTCATCCTAGTGGTTTGGTCTGTGGCATATTCCCACAACAATGTTGCTTCTGTTTTTTCTTCCATTGATTATCAAATGTTCTCTGCTGCTGTGTTTTCCCCATGACCCTCTGGTCTGTGAATTTTCACCTACAAATATATTTAATATGTAGTGCAACTGCCCTTGAATTCCATCTCATGGGTGATGAACTTTTGTGTTCAAAATCTGAGTTCATCTGACATTGGCAACATTCAGACCGTGCTTTCACTTTCATCACCACCATACTGCCCAGGGTCAGCCCTAAATGAGATTAAATTGTTGTTGAGTTGCCCTGGTGAAATTGGTACTATATCTACTCTGGCTCCCCAAATTGGTCTCCTGGGCTTGTCTCCAAAAAAGGTTAGTGATTATATCTCCATAAGGAAAATGGGGACTAGAAATGGCCAAGGATCATAGTGAAACACAATTAGGAACAGAGAGGTCCAGATTGAGGTTGTGCCTTATGCACCAGCCTTGATCATCAAACCCTGAAAGAACTTCCCTGAGAGAAAGAAGTAGAAAAATACCAGCCTTAATAAGATTATAGACATTTTTCAACAGAACAGGAAACTCATCCTTGGTAAAGAGACCTCTTTGGAATCATTAAAGTCCCATAGGACAACCTGGTGTGCAGAATGCAATGGCTGACATCTTCATGACATCATTGATGACATCAGTGGTGGTATTGTGAAATGTCCAGCTGGTTAAGAACCACAAAGGAGGTTGTTATAATAAATGACCATTTATTTGATAACAGATGGTTATTTCATTTCTTGGAATGGAATGGGAGAAAATACCAAGGGGTTTTGAAATGATGAGAGAATAGGGAGGTCACTACATATGACCTCAATTTTCTCACTAGACATATTCCATCCCTGCCCAAGAGCCTATATTTTGAGCTGGGTCCAAATATTATTCTCAGATTCTGCATTTTAGCCACTTCTCAAATCGCTTCTGAAACCACTTCTTTCAACTGGTAGGAATAAATGAAAATGCTAAATATGGTCTTTAGTTTCTTGCTTATGACCTCAAAATCCTTAGCAACTTTCTGGGTTTGAGGTTAGAGTAGAATCTGCAGCAGTGGGTAATGATCATCAACTTTGAGGTCTTACATCTCATCCTTCAAACACATGCAGTACAACATGCACCTCCCTATTCATGGCAGCTTCATCAAAGGCTATTTCAGTAGCCCTCAATCATCAATTACAAGTCCTCTCTTCCTCTTTTACTAGAGAGAGCCTTGCCTTTTAGCACATGCGGATGCTCATTCTTCTTTGGAATGCAAGAACTGCTTCTTCCTTACAGGGTTCAACTTTTCCACTCCATGAGAGGGCTTCCATAATTCTTAAGGTATCTTTTTTTCTCCTTTGTCACATTCTTCCCCTTTGTTTGGGATTCTCCTCTACCTTTTTTTGGTTGTCTTATTTTATTTGAAACATTTTCCCCATTTTCAAAACTCTTCTTTAGTAAGCAGACCAACTTGTAGCTTGTGTGCATCTAACTGTTACTTGACAAGTAGAAACAAAACACTTTGTTCTCGGTGAGCTGAACTACTATCTGATCCTCATACTCAGCATGCCATTTCCTACCTCCATGAATTCTGCAGGCCATACTGCGTGCCTGGAATAAATTTATGTTTCCTTTATGCTTGGCAAAATGTTTCTCTTCATTCAAGGCTAAACTGACATGTCACTTCTCTATAAAGCCTCTCTTGATTTACCTATGGCTTAATGCGGTCTCTTCATCAATTTTTCATAGAGTACTTTCTCTGGATCTCTCCTTTACCTTCATCATATCCTACTTTGTATTTTACTTATTAATGTTGGAAAAAGAAAAGTGCATAGTAACCTAGATTATAATACATACATAGAGTTTAATGGGTTGAGGTAGTCCATCTGTGTGTGTGTGTAAATATGTACATATATCTTAGGCATTGTAAATAAGCAAAAACTAAGAGGAGATTGACCAGGATTTCATTTGGAAAATAACGCAGCATTTTCAAAAATCCCAAACTAATTACTGATGCAAAACCTCACCTTTCTAACACCAATATCCTCATAGTATTTTTTATCAGGCCACAAATCTAAGATAAATCAAAACTGTAGGCATGCCAGTTGTCAGTAGAAATATATATTATGGGTAGGTAAGGAGGGTGTGGCATATTACCAACAATAACTTTTGGTCTGAAAAGTAGAATAAAAGGCATTATGACCAACAAAGGAGGTAGAAGACTCATGTAATAGTGAAGTATGACTACCCAAATGTTGTGTTTGGTCTTAGTTTTCTCATTAAATGTACTCCATCTCTGTCCAGGAGCCCATTTATCCATGAAATTAAAAAAAGAAAAAGTTGTGTTCCTCAGCTCCTGCTTTCTGGAAGTCCTTGTCTTCCCATCATGGGATGTTCAAGAAATGCTCTTTAGGCATGCTATGACTTCCTTGATCTGCTCTTTGTGGAGCCATGATGTAGGGCCAGTTAATCCTTGAAGATACTGATATCAGCTCATAAGGAGACACCTCTAGGACACCAATGGGCATCCCAAATCCTCCCAAGGCTTTGAAGCTTGTTAGATCTTCCTGGGGCAAAAGAGGGATAGAAGACTCACATGAAGGGATCAAAGCTGAAATTGAAGAAGGCTTTCCTTCCCACCCCCAAGCAACTTCTTTTTTTCAAGGGGTTCAGCTAGACAACTCTCTTCTTATTCACTGTGGGCTGGAATCCTAATCCCCCTAGGAGAGAAACTTGTGACCATGTTTTCTCAGCAAATCTCAACATGATTCCTGTGCAATGCTCCCATTCCAAGGACCTTTTTCATTTAGCCCTTTTAAATTTTTAAACAAAGCCTATCATTTCACCTGGTTAAGGTACCAGGACATCTTTGGCAGCTACATCGTGCAGTGGATAGAGTGTTGGACCTGAAATCAGGAAGCTCTGAATTCAAATACTTGCCTTCCTCAGACACTTATGGGTCACACGAACCGTGTGACCCAGACCAAGGCACTTAACCTCAGTTTCTTTATCTAAAAATGGGGATAATAACACCTACCTCCTAGGGTTGTTGTGAGACTCAATTGAGGTAATATTTGTAAAGTGCTTTGCAAACCTTAAGATACTATATAAATGCTAGCTCTTATTAACTATTATTACATAAAGTGGAGTGGGGTTACTTGATTGATTTACTCACCCCACCCTTACATAAATCTGGTCCATTCTTCCCTTTTCTAGCTCTACTACTCAAAAAATAAGCCCTTTTGGGGCAGCTAGATGGCGCAGTGGATAAGGCATTGGCCCTGGATTCAGGAGTATCTGAGTTCAAATCCGGCCTCAGACACTTGACACTTACTAGCTGTGTGACCCTGGGCAAGTCACTTAACCCCAATTGCCTCACTGAAAAAAAAATAAGCCCTTTTTTATAAGCACTGTTTTGCCATAGGGAAATATCACCAGGGCTTGAATAGCATGAAAAAGATGGTGAGATCACTAATTTCTTGCTTATAAATAAGTGTGTCCTGTATGCTTAGCCTATAAACTCTTGGCTATGAAATCACTCTGAGGTTCATTTTAGATTTTTTGTTTTTTAAAGAATAGTTATTAATGATGTACATTGTGTCTCTTCCCAGCCCTATGATATAGTGATGCAGATAGATTCTCAGTCTCTTCTTGGGTTGGGGAAAAAGCTACCAACTTCTAAGCCACCACCTTCTTTCCTCCATGGATCAAGGCAAGCCAGAGGACTGAATTCTGTCCAGAAGAATTTCATTCATAAATGTTTATTGAATTCAAGTATAATCCTAGATCAAGTCCTCAATATTTGTCACATGGACTTTTATAATAGCTTCCTAACTCATCTTTGGTTATGGTCTCTCAATTCAATTCTCACACCAAATAGGAAGGATGCCAGAATAATCTTCCTACTACAGAAATTCCTAAGTTCTGTTCATGCTACTTCTCTTCTCAAGACCCTTTAATGGCTCCCTATTGTCTATAGTACAAAATCTTTAGACTGACATTTAAAGTCCTTCACAATTGGGATCCAACATAGCTTTCCAAGCTCATTCATACTCTGTCCCTTTAAACATTCTAAGTTCCAGCCAAAATAGACAACTGCTTGCTTCCTAATCTTACCATATTTTCTCCTGCCTCTGTATACTTAGAAAGGCCAGTTTCCTTGCCTGAAAAGAAGACTCTTCATGTCAGAATCCTCTTTTTTGGGACTGAGATTGGATTGCCTTTTCTTCCTTGGAACTTTTTCGAATCTCTCCAAGTAGATTCTCTTCTCAAGTATTCTTGGACCAATTTATCATTTTTTCCATCTTGTCTAATCACATTTTGTTTTTTTGGTCATACTTATTTATGTCGTATATTCCTTATTAGGTTATAAGTTCTTTGAGGTCAGAAACTGTTGATTTTCATGTTTTCGTATCTCAAGGGCCTGTCACAATGCCTTGTGGCCTGAGTAGTTACATTTTAGAGTTTCCTTTGATTCAGAGATATTGAGTGGGGCTTCGTCACTAAGCTAGAAAGTGTCAGCCTGGGTGGGATTTGAACCCAGAGTTTTCCAACTCCATGTCCAGCACCCTATCCTTTATGGCATTTTACCTGGAATTTGGAAGGTACTTTGAAAATATTTGTTGAATATGTGAATTTTAATGAATCATTTGCTATCAACTGCTGCTAAGCCAAGTCTATTCTACCTCTTCTTTGAGTAATCAATTTTTTCAAAGATCGATGAAATTTTAATTTTTTTCTAAAAGGGAAATGGAGAGGCACACAGTTGTTGAAAATAGGCTACAACATATTAGCAAAGAAAAATTAAGCCAGAGAAATAATATAAAGGATAACATCAGAGAGATGTATGCCCAGAAAATGAGTTAGGACTAAACATGTAGACAGACTATGTGGCCTATTTGTAGCCACATAATGTCAAGAAAGGTAAATAAAAGGCTACCATCAGCACACTGAGTAATTCCCCCATGGAGGATTTATAGGAGAATATGGAGAAGAGGCATACAAGATGAAAAGGTATAGATGGGTTGCAATCTGCATCTCCTGGAAAACCAGATACAAGCAGATAGCCTTTAGAGGTGGGAGGGAAGGGTAAAAAGTGGGGCACCAGGGGCAGCTAGGTGGCGCAGTAGATAGAGCACCGGCCCTGGAGTCAGGAGTACCTGAGTTCAAACCCGGCCTCAGACACTTAACACTTAGTAGCTGTGTGACCCTGGGCAAGTCACTTAACTCCAATTGCCTCACTAAAAAAAAAAAAAAAAAATGAGGCACCAGGGAATCCACAGCCTCAGAAATCAGCTCAAGAGCCCTGTTGGCTATGGACCATAGTTTCCTTTTTAAGTCCTAAAGTGATGATGAGGCCTATCCCTAAGAAAAAAGCAGGCCCAGCACAAAGGCCAAGCTTCACTCCACATCTGACTCTGGGAAGATTCAGACTCTGCTTCCCCATCCCTTCAGGTTTCTGAAGCCTGGAGTGCTCCCCTCAGTCAGTGTAGACATCTCCACGCTGAGAATCATTGCCAGGCCACAACAGGGAAGTCCAGTCTCCATCCTTGATCAGTCCTGTGGGCACAGCATTTGCCGTCACCTTCTGCCTGTTCTGTTCTAGAATCCACATCTGTCCTTAGAGCTGCCAGAAAGGAAATGAATGGCAGAGCATATAACCAGTTGTGGTGGTGTCCCAGGGGAGCTGTCTTCCCTGGGTACACAATTGTTCTGGGTTCAGCCCTTCTCTAAGGCCTGCTAGACCTGGTGGTTGTGCCTGCACCCAGTGTCTCCCTTGGCCTATTCCAGATGCAGGAGTTCCCTCTGGCTGTGCCACAGTTCTCAGCATCTACCCTGTTCTGTCACCACCACCACCACCACCACCTTTTGTGAGTTGTGATGGGAAGCTCCTGGTTCTAGGTGACATTCTGTGTGTGTTGCATATTCTCTGGCCCATTGACAGCATCATTGTAGTTGATTTGTGCAACCCAAATGCAAGACTTTCATTTGGTTGCTGTTACCTTGTTTTTTGTTGATTTTCTACTCATGATTCCAGTTTATTGAAATAATTTCCAAACTTGATGTGAATTTTGATTAATATGTAATTCAATTTGTAAATTATGCATCCTGGTCATTAATATGTGTCCAATCAGGAGAAACCCTCTAGGTGCTGCTTCTCAAGGTTTCTGGTTCTATGCCATGTAAATTTCAGGCAAAATCCAGACCAACATGGTTCCAGATCAGTAGAACATCAAACTTTGGGATGATGTGAAGTTTTATCAGTAACTTTGGGATGATTTGGATGTATTAAGAACTAATCCCAGGGTGGTACAGAGAGGAGCTGGTCTGTTTTCTAAACAAACAAACAAGAAAGAAAAACAAAAACAAACAAAAAACTATAAAAAGAAGACCTCAAAGTCCTACTCCTTAAGGCCTCTTCTCTCTCCATTGGGCCATGCTGCCTAGTGCTCCTAATCCTAATACAGGGTTACACGAGTGGTACTCTCTGTCTCTTTCCCTCCCCTCCTTTTGCTCATGCTATTTGCCTTCCTTTGCCATCCCATCCCCTGTTCCCATGCTGTCCATCTCTAGCTCTTTCACTGCTTGTCTCTGCCTTTTTGGGTTTTTTGCCCCATACCCTTTGGTTTAATTCAAGTTTTCTTACCATCCCATTTCCCACTGCTAATCTTTTCCAGTGAGTACCCAAAAAGCAGAGTGTATCTGCCCCCATTTCGTAATTTCATAAATGAATGATCAGCTCCAGCCTAAATGCTCGACCTGCCAAAAGCATTTGTACAATAAAGAGCCCCAGAACTTCTTGTTGTTGTTCATCCTTTGTTTTCGAAGAGGACCAATGACATCACAAGGTGATGCCTTGACTTGTAGATGAATTAATTGGGTTTAAGTTAGGCAGAGTTGTGCAAAGATGTCAACTTCACTCTCTCTTCCAGAGTCATTGAAGTCCAGTGGCAAGACAGAAATCAGAATGACTGGTGATGGCCCAGGAGGCAGTGGATGGCCCTGATGGCTGAAGCAGGTGCTGTAGAATGCTTTCTCTGGTTTAGATATTAGTACAATATTTGTCTAAACACCCCAGAAGTTTCTTGAACAATGGTGTAACATAGTTGGACATGTCCCTGAAAATCAGGCCTCTCTTCCCAAACAATTTTTTAAAATTTGAAAGCAATGTTCACCTATTTTTAAATAATAATTTGTATTCGAATATTATTGGGGAATTCCTCTGAACCTTTCTGTAACTCATATACATATTCTGAATATTGCTATAAACCCTTGAGGGCAGCTACGTGGATTAGTAGATAGGGTGCCAGGCCTGGAGTCAGGGAGACTCATCTTCCTGAGTTCAAATCTAGCCTCAGACACTTACTAGCTGTGTGACCCTGGGCAAGTCTCTTCACCCTGTTTGCCTTAGTTTCCTCATTTGTAAAATGAACTGGAGAAGGAAATGGCAAACCACTCCAGTAGCTTTGCCAAGAAACCCCCAAATAGGGTTACAAAAAGTTGGAAACTGAATAACAACTGAACAATGACAAATCCTTGAGGTTTCAGAGAGAGGCTAGACTTTGAGTGGGTGGTAAAGAAAGAACTCTTTGCATTCCAGTCTTCAGTGATGCTGAGTCAATTTCCCCACTTACCAGAGCTGCTTAGTTTGTCTTCTTGGGTAGTTATTCTAATGCAACATAATCTGGTCCATCTTTCCAGCTCCTGGAGCAGATTAGGTACACATGTGATTTATCAGTCATGCATTAGACAATATTTACAATGGCATCAAATCAAATGGAATGAGAAATCCAATCTATAATTATTTCATACTACCCTCTTTTCATTGTCATTTTGTATTCCCCATTCCAGTACCTGAAGCAAATTGGCTACCATGCAATGAGCAAGATAAGGGTCTTTTTTTTCCAGCTTTAATGAGACAGTGGCGAAAGGCTCACAGAAAAATGAGATGAAGGAGAGTGGCAAGAGAGGGAACATGAACAATGAAAACCTAAGAAAAGATCGACCAAATATGCTGGAATGTTGGATAATCTTCACAAATTGGGATCTGTCAACAATGTGCTTTTCAAAAATACAGACCCAAGCTTGGCTTTGACATAGGTAATGAAGGGAAAGAGAATACTGAAGCCTGCTGTCCTAGAGTTTTCCCACAGTCACTATGGGAGCAGTTGTTAAAGGATTCTGCCTTGAACCTCACCTTCCGGTGGTGACCTCAGAGGAGGTGTCACCAGCACCATTAGACAGTGACCACTAAACAAATGACTGGGGGATTCATTGCTGCTGATATTTATCCTGGTTGGAGGGCTTTGCACAAACCCAGTCTCTGCTCATTTGGAGGTTGAATCACTTGAGCAGAGCAGCACAGATGTGGATGGACATGTTGGGAAAATAGAAGCAGAAGGGAAATAACTTTGAATAGATATAGATGACACATAGCCTAGGGATGGTGGTACCATTGCCCACCAAAGGGCCGCCTCTGAACACAGAATGGGTTCAACTCTTGGGGAGCCTGATTACTAAAATAGACTTTTCTTAAACCCTTTGGCTCATTTTGCCCCTGTCCTATTAATTACTGGGAGATTTTCTTTTAAAACAAGCTAAGTATGGCTTCTATCTCCCCAGAAAGGATTTGCAGGATCCATTTTGGAAAGTCATTCAAGGTACAAAGTAGATAAGGTTGTTTTTGTTGTTCAGTCATTTCAGTTGTGTCCAACTCTTTGTGTCCCCATTTGGGGGTTTCTTGGTGAAGATCCTGGAGTGGTTTGCCATTTCCTTTCCCTGCTCATTTTATAGATGAGGAAACTGAGGCCAACAGGGTTAAGTGACTTGCCCAGGGTCACACAGCTAGTGAAGTGTACAAGGCCAGATTTGAACTTAGGTCTTTCTGACTCCAGGTCTGGTACCTTACCCACTCAGCCATCAAGCTGCCTCAGAGATATAGGTATAGGTCAGGTATAGGACAACTATTTATTTCCCCTACCAAAAGAAATGTTTAAAAAAACCAAAAGACTCACAAGCACATATTGATAAACACTTAAAACATGAAAAAGCAATCTATGCCTCTTAACATACTTGCCTGGGAGGGTGATACTTAAAACATGAAGCTTTTTGAGGCTTTGTGGGACTGCTAAATAGGTATTTCACTTTTACCTTGGAGCCGTATGTCCAAAAAGCTTACTCAAGTTCTGTATCTTCTGGCTAGCCAGTTACACAGGGCTCACCCCCACCCCCGATATGCCCATCTTCTCTTTTAAAAACTATTGTGTAAATTTTCTTCTGCTCGGCACCCTCCTCACCCCACCCCAATGTCCCAAGCTCATAAAGTACCCACCATAGCTGCGAAAAACATTATTATAATTTTTACTTGGTCACCTGCACTCAGAGAAAAAACTCAAAGCAGAAAAGGCAGCTAGGGACTTGAGATTCTCTCCCACCTGGGTAAAGGCATGATCTCACTGTCACATGCATACACATGGCATTAATGTTGGGGGGAAGAAGGGAGGGATCCTCCCTGACCTTCATTGAACATAAAAAGAAGTGGTTACCTGAGCCCCAAGTGATATACCCCCAAAATAGGGACAGAGAGAGAGGCACAGACAGAGAAAGAAAAAGTCAAAGAGACAGCGAAAGAGACCAAGAGAGACACAGAGGAAGACAGAGACAGAAACAGAGAGAGACAGAGAGACAGGGAAACAGAGACAGACAGAGACAGACAGAGACAGAGACAGACAGAGACAGGGACAGAAAGAGAGACAGACAGAGATTTTGGAAGTCATTTCTCCTTGTAAGCCCAAATGGGTAGTTCATGGCATAATGGCCAATCTTCTTGGGTACAGGCTCTTCTACCTTCCACTTAGGAATCAACATATAAATAGTTAGATTCTTGGCTTGCTTAGTGTCACAGTTATACATGCCAGTACAAAGCTGGTGAATTTTAAATAGGGGTAAAGGTTCAAGGGTACTAGTCATCCCACCTTACACATGATGGGTGCCCAACCAGTCATAGAATCTGAGATTTAGAATGGAATTTTAAAGAAGAGGCCATCTTTGTAAAACTATACCTGAGGGGGCAACTAGGTATTGTAGTGGATAAAGCACTGGCCCTGGATTCAGGAGGACCTGAGTTCAAATCCGGCCTCAGACACTTGACACTTACCAGCTGTGTGACCCTGGGCAAGTCACTTAACCCTCAGTTCCCCACCAAAAACAAAAACAAAAAGAAACAACAATAACAACAACAACAAAAAAAAACTATACCTGAAAAATCACCTCTATAATATTATAAATATTTGAGGTCATTCAGCCCTTGACTGGTCCTAAGGGAAGAGAAACTTGGCCCTTCCTGAGTCAGCCCACTTGATTTTGGGAAAGCTCTAATTATCAGGAAACTCTCTATATTGAGCCAAAATATTCCTTTCTGGAAACTTCTGCCCTTTGTTCCTAGTTCTATTCTCTGGAGCTAGGCAGAACACATTTTCCCCCTAAATTTTATTTTCTTTTGTTTATATATGTTCTTATTTCCAAGAGAAAAATCACTCTCTCAAAGAGCCACGCCTTGTAGCATAGAATAAGAATGAGAATGAAAAAGCAGCTCCGCAAAACTCACTAATGCATTGACTGAGTTTGAGGGTCTATACAATGTGCTATGCCATAGTCCCTAACCTCTGCAAAGAAAGGAGGGAGATGCAGTTTTTCAACTCTTCTTTTGGATTAAGCTTTGTCATTATAATTACACAGGGTTCAGAGTTTGTTAGTGTCTTTCCATTTATAGTATTATAATCATTGTGTACATTGTTTTTCTGTTTCTGCTTCACTTTGCATAGGTTCATGTATCTTCTTATGCTTCTCTGTATTTTTCACTTTCATTTCTTAGAGTGCAGTAATAATAACAATTATAGCTAACATATAGTGCTTTGATGTTTTCAAATATATATATATACATACACATACACATACACACACACACACACACACACACACACACACACACATATATATATACATATAATCTCATTTGATTCTCACAATAACCTTTTGAGGGAGATGTTATTATTTTCCCCATTTTCCAGATGAGGAAACTGAGGCTGAGACAGTTTAAATGATTTGCTTATAGCTAGTAGGTATTGAAATCAGGACTTGAATTCATTTTCCTAACTCCAAATCCATCACTCTAGTCAATATAAATCACCTTTTCATTCATAAGTTATAAATTGTTTAGCCACTCCACATTCAATAGACATCTGCTTTATCTCTAGTTCTTTGCTCCTAGAAAAAATGCTACTATAATAATTTTTTTTTGGTGAGGCAATTGGGGTTAAGTGACTTGCCCAGGGTCACACACATAGTAAGTGTTAAGTGTCTGAGGTTGGATTTGAACTCACATCCTCCTGACTCCAGGGCTGGTGCTCTATCTACTGTGCCACCTAGCTGCCCCTATTATAATAATTTTGATGCACATGAGAAATTTCTTTCTGCCTTTGACTTCTTTGGGGGTATATGTCTAGTAGTAGCATCTCTTAGTCAAAGATGTGGATATTTTAGTCACTTTCTTATTATAATTTAAAATTGTTTTCTAGATCATTAGGTCTCCTCACAACTCCACCAATAATGCATCAGTGTTCTAGCCCCTCCACTCTTTGTTATTTTTGTATTTTTTCTTCTTTGACAATTTGCTGATATGAGGTAGAATCACGGGGTTGTTTTGCTTTGTATTTTTCACATTATTTAGTGATTTGGATCAATATTTAATATTGTTTTTAGAAGTTTATACTTCTTTTGAAAAATGTTTATTCATATCCTTTGACCATTTATCCATTGAGGAACAGCTTTTGGTTTTATATATTTATATTACCAACCTATACTGTATGTCTTCTATCTCAGAATGTAATCAGAGATATTTGTCTCTAGGTCACATGGAATAAATCTAATCTCTCTTCAACTTGTCAGCCCTTTAAAGACTTCAAGAAAAAACCTATGATTTCTGATCTCCAGCTTAAACATTCCCAGTTTCTACCATCCATCCTCATATACCAACTTCATCAGTCGTCTTACCACCCTAACCACACCTTTCTCTATGCACTCCAGCTTTTTTCCTCGTTTTTCCTAAAGTGTGGTGAATTCAGTAATCTAGATACAGTCTGACCAGAGTATAGTGGAAGCACCAACATCCTCATACGGGATGCTATGTTTCTCAAAGGAGCCAAATCAATCAATCAATCAATCAATCAATCAATCAATCAATCAATCAGCAAACTTTAGTAAGTGTCTATCTTACTTATAGTGATAATGGGGATAACTATGTGCCAAACACCATTATTATTGTTAGTGTTGGGGATAGTAATACAAAGAGTGAAACAATACTCACTCTCAAGGACTTGCATTGTCTCTACTCCATGATGGTTTTAATTCCAAATCTACTTAGCTGCCCACACCAGAAACCCTGTCTTGGAGGTATTACTCTTCTCATCTGTAAAATGAAGGGGTTGGATTAGGTGGCCTCATTGGTCCCTTCTACCTCTAGAGCCATGATCCTAGACATTTCTCAACTGATGGCAACTGTGAACCTGCATCATCATTTCTTGAAGGAAAAGAAGCTGCTTCCTCTTCAGAGAACTGGAGTGGTTTGCCATTTCCTTCTCTAATTCATTTTAGAAATGAAAAAACTGAGGCAAACAGGGTTAAATCAAATAGCTAGTAACTGAATCTGAATTTGAGCTTGTCTTCCTGACTCCAGGTCCATTGCTCTATCCGCTGCAGCACCTAGCTGCATTTCTATGTTAATATTTTCTGTATATAGTTCCAGTCCTCCTACTAGATTCCAAGTGCCATGAAAGGCAGGGACCACATTTCATCTAAGCTTTGTATCTTTTGCTCACTAAATTGCTTTAAGGTTCTATTGCTAGCACAAGAATTAGATGATTCACTCTGGTTGACAGTGGAAACATTAAGTCATTTTATTTTGCATGTCTCAGAGAAGGTCCCAAAGTTTGAAAGCAGCTCCAGGATCATGACAGTTCCTGGGTTAGAGCTACTTTGACATTTATAGGTTTATAGGGTTTCTGCTCAGGCCAGTTTCATTCCCATTCCTGGAATTCTAGTTGTAAGTCTTACCTGGTTCTCCCAACTGCTAGAGCCTTCTCCCTCCAAGATTGACTTATCTGCTCGATATCTATTTTGTATGTACCTGTTTATTTACATGTTCTCCATTACAAGGTAAGCTCCTTGAAGACAGGGACCTTTTTTTTTGGGGGGGGGCTTTTTTGGAATATCTTTGGCACTTATCATAGTACCTGGGCATATAGTGAGCACTTATCAAATGCTTATTAACTGACTGTTGGCTAAACTGCTTTTTAAAATTTGGAGTTTTCCCAATCAGCTAGGTAACTGGAAGTTTCTTAGCCTGAATGATCCAATTATAGAAGTTTCCAGATGTGGGGGAGGGTTTTCAGAGAAGGATCAGGGCAGAAGGGAAGGGGTGCCAGGTAGGAGGCAGGGGCATAATTAAGGAATAGACAACCTGTTGAATAAAGAAAGATTAGTTCAGAAAAACTAGAGGGTTTTCCTCCACTATAACACTAACCCAGTGCTCCTCACACAAGTATTTCATAATTGTTGCATTGAATCAGACCTTTTAAAATCTGCTTAGAAACCTTGTTAAGTTTTCGTTTTACTCTTTAAAGGTCATTCTGACTTTTCTTTGTTTGTTCCCCACCCCCACCCCTGCATTGGGCCATGTGTGGAAATGTGTGGGAGCTTGTGGACAAATGAATAGGGTTTGGAAGAATGTGAAGTGGTTGGGTTAGCATGGTCTGGTGCTTCTCCATGTTGCTCTCTATTTCGTGTATAGTTCTTGGCTTCTAATGTACCCCCAACCACAACCTCCTCCCACAGAATATCTCTTCTGGGTGAGCCCATCCAGAGTCCATGTGTCAAAGATCAGTTTCCTTGATGTCTAAGTAGGATCCATGGTTTGGTTCTGTACTGCTCAATCTGATCCAACAAGCATTTATTAAGAGCCTGCTATGAGCAATGTACTAGGATACAAAACAAAACAAAAGGGATTCCCTGCCCTCAAGGATCTTACATTCTATTACAACATGTACACTGAAAAGCAAATAGAGAACAATATAATTTGAAAAGAGGATCCTAAGACCTATAGTGATCTGCAAAGTCTTCCTTTGGGTGGTGGCATCTGAGTTTAGCCTTGAAGGAAGCTAAAGATTGTAAAAGGTGGAAGGAAGGAGGAAATGTGTTCCAGATGTGTGGGACAGACATAGAGCCAGCTGATGGATGCCCAAGGCAGGGAACATTAAGTTGCCCAATTTAACTGAAATTCAGAGAAAGGAAGTAATGTGAAATAAGATTGGGAAAAGAGTCTGGAAACGGGCCATGAATGGCTTTAACTAGCAAACTGAGTTGAAAGAAAAGCATCGTTGATGAAATATTTAAAAAACAAGCCGAGGGGTTTGTATTTGTATTTTACCTAAAGGCAAAAGGGAACCACTGAAGATCCTTGAGCAGGGAAGTGAGATGCTCCAAATCTGTTTTTGATGAAGATAATTTTGGCATTTTTATGGACAATTGATTGGAAAGGGTAATATCAGAAGTCAAGTGACCACTCACAGGGCTTTTACAACAGACCAGGTTGATACACCTGAGATACTCTGGTGGTCATGAGTAGGAAGAAGGGGGCAATCACCAGCAAAGTAGAGGTAGAATTGGCAAGATTTGGCAACTGATTGGATCTGAAGAACAATGGGAAGAGAAAAGTTGAGATGGCTCCAATACAAGAACCTGTGTGACTGGAAGGGTAGAGGTAGCCTCAACAGACACAGGGAAGTTTGGACAAGGGGTGGGTCTGGAGGTAAGATTATGAATTTATTATAAAATGCAAAGTTTGATATGCCTACACAATAGCTCAATTAACTCTTTTCCATCTTTACTCAAGAATTGGAATAAGGAATTGGTTTCTATTGAAACAGGAAGAATTTTGATTAGGGGTTTTTCATTTCTGGGATAGTTTACAAAGGGAGGGTGAACAATCTTTTCCCCCAGAGGTCTTTGAAATGATGTTGTAGTGCTACATTTCTGGAATAAATTAGGTGTGTTCTTCCCAAAGGCAGACTGGGTAGCTCTCAAGGTTATTTCCAGATCAAGTTTGATATGAGTTGGGCAGGTTTAGCTGTGGCTTAAAACACCTGGCATATCTGCATTCCTATTTCCATTTCCCTGAAAGACAACTCAGTTTGAACGATTCTGGTTTATGTGTTTTGTTTTGGTTTCATCCATCCATTCATCTATCCATCCATCCATCCATCCATCTATCTATCTATCTATCTATCTATCTATCTATCTATCTATCTATCTATCTATCTATCTATCTATCATCTATCTATCTTTTAGTTATTTATGAGAGCAAATGGACATATGCCAAATGGTCTCATATGAATGAAAACATTCATAGAGGCACTTTTTGTGGTACTGAAGAATTGGAAACAGGATATGTAGGTACCCATAAACTTCTTGTTGTTCAGTTGTTTCAGTCACATCTAATTCTTTGTGACCTCATTTGGGGTTTTCTTGGCAAATATATGAAATGGATTACCATTTCCTTCTGCTCATTTTATGGATGAAGAAACTGAGGCACACAGGGTTAAGTGACTTGCCCAGGGTCACACAACTAGTAATTGTCTGAGGCTGTATTTGAACTCAGGAAGATGAGCCTTCCTGATTCCAGACCTGAAACTCTATCCACTTTGCCACCCAGCTGTCCAACCTCAACTAGAGAAAGGCTAAATAATTTGGGAATACATGAGTGTAATAGGAAATGATAAATGTGAAGAATCCAGAAAAGCAAAATAAAACTTAAATGAGCTGATAGAAAGAAAGAAGTAGAAAAATAATACATGTGACTCGGTGTAAATGGAAAGAACAAAAGAAAAAGAAACAGAACACAATATAATTACCATGACCAAATAGTCCCAAAGAAGAGTTGAGAAAAAAGTACCTCCTTCCATCTCTTTTCAGAGATGAAGAGATATGGATATGGAATATTGTATTTATTGAAAGACTTTTGATGTACTGGTTGACTTTGCTAAACTGCTTTTTTCTTCTATTTCTGTTTTAATCTTAATTTTTTAAAAACAAGGGATGGCTTGCTGGATAGGGAAGGATAATTTATATAGTTTTGTTCTATTTTTATTCATGCAGGTTAACCAAATCCTATAATTCATCCAACACATCTTAACATCTAATTCAGAAAATGCCTCTATAAAACCCTTGGCTAATGGACATCCAGCAGCCTTACTGATATATGTGTGTATGTGTATGTCTGTGTGTATATATATATATATATACATATATATATATATACATATACACACACACATATATATTTATATGTATAAACATACACATATATATGAATATATATTGGAAAATATAATATATCAGAATATATAATTTCAGGGATTTCCCCCAATTTATTATATATGTATATATAGATATGTTTCTGCATATGTAATATATATTATTTTATTATACAAATACACACATATATACATGTATGTATGTAATAAATTAGGGGAAAGCTGTGAAATTAAGGAAGACTGGGAGACACATCTTAGCTCTGGTGAGACTTAAGTTTGATGGAAACTAAAGAAGTTGGAAGATTGTGATGAGAAGGGAGTGGATTCCAGACATGGGGAGTAGTCAGTGAGAACACACAGAATCAAGAGATGAAGGGTCTTATTTGAGCAACAGGCCAGCGTCACTGGATCTCACAGTATATGGTAGGGAGTAAGGAGTAAGAAGACCACCAAGGTAGGAAGGCCCATTTACAAAGGGTTTTGAAAGCCAAACAGAGGAGGGTTTTTTATATTTGATTTTGCCATTAATAGGGCAATCGTGGGGTTTATTGACTAGCGGTATGGTATGGTCAAACCTGTGCTTAAGGAAGATCAATTAGTCCTCCCCTGGGGGTTCATGGAATATTCTGGAGAACATGTGATATGAGATATTACCAAAGACAAAGGAAAAGGTTCTGATCCCCAGACTCTTTAGAAGTGAAATTTCTCTCCTTGTAAGTGGTGGTGAGGACCACAAACAGAACTCATCACAGGCTTCTTCTCCTTGTAGAGATGGCAAGGCCTTGTCTCTGCCTCATTCAGAAAGGATCTGAGGAGGACTGAGGAACGGGGTTTGAGAAAGGACTGTCAGTTGAGTTGATACAGGGCTACAGAATGGATATCTTGATTGACTAGAGAGGGAAACACTGCCGGACAGCATCTCCATGACCTTAGCTGTCTGTGGATAGTCATGCCACAAATACTACAAGAATGTATTGTTGGGAAGCATTGTGTGGGCTGAAATATAGTTGGGAAGAGCCAAGATCATGGGAAGAAGATTCAATATAGACTTTAGATGTAAAAAAATAATGGAACACTTTGGATCTAGTGGAGGATTCGCAGCCAAAGATGGGATATGCAACCAGTCTTCTTCAAAAGGACTTAGAGGTAGACAATCAGTGCTTCTCATTGGGGCAGAACCTAAGAAATAAAAACAAATGGTATATTGGTCATTGTCAAAAGGGCACAACAGGGAAATGGGGACACAGAAAAATTACTATATTGGCATGGTACAAAGAGTGCTGGACTTGGAGTCAAGAAAATCTGTGTTCAAATCCTGCTTCAGATACTTAATAGCTATGTGACCCTGACCAGGCAAATCACTTCACATTTTTCAGCCTCATGTTCCACATTTGTAAAATTGGGAATAATAATAGCACATACCTTGAGTGGTTGTGAGGATAAAATAGATTTTATTTATAATGTGTTTTGTAAACCTTAAAGCACTATATATACTGTATAGTGCTATATACCAAATGAAATGCCATATTACTATAAATATTTATTATGATTATAGAACTTTGGAATCCTATGTGTCCTAAGGCAGGGGTTTTATCTTTTTTTGCATGTTATGGACTCCTTTGGCAGTCTGACAAAGCCTAGGGACTCCTTTCAGAATAATGTTTTTTAACTTTTTTTCTTTTTTTTAAGTGAGGCAATTGGGGTTAAGTGACTTGACCAGGGTCACACAGCCAGTAAGTGTTAAGTGTCCAAGGCCGGATTTGAACTCAGGTACTCCTGACTCCAGGGCCGGTGCTCTATCCACTGCACCACCTGGCTGCCCCCAGAATAATGTTTTTTAAATGCACAAAATAAGATACAAGGGATTACAAAGGAAACTGATGACATTGAAATACAATTTATGTACATACATATATATGTATGTTGTGTGTATGTGTTGGTATGTATATGTGTACATATATTTAAAGGTCACAGATCTCCGGATAAGAATCCTTGCCCGAAGTTGAGGAAAGAGGGAGGCATACTGGGGCACTGGCCTTCCTAGGCTAGGCCTCCTCCTTGCCTCCATCTCCAAGGGTCACCATTTTCTCACTTTCTGCATCCCATCACCCCAGGGCTATAATCTTCACTCCCTAGAGGCTTTATAAACAGTGATCCCTCTCTCTCTCAGCTTTAGTAGAAATCAAAGGGTAAGTCCCCTCTTTCCTCTAACTCTAAGAATCTCCATTGGTTTCCACAGGGTACATGCCACTCTTGCTAGAGAGAGGCTTAGATATGGATTTAGAAGATCTGAAGTTTAGTTCTAATGCTATTACCCACTAAACCAGGGGTTCTTAACCTAAGAGTTTGTGAATTTAGTTTTTAAAAATATTTTGATAAATGTATTTAAATTGAATTGGTTTCCTTTATAATCCCAAATATTTTATTTTATGCATTTAAAAAATATTCTGAGAAGTGGCCCACAGGCTTCACCAGATTGACAGAAGGGTCCATTGCACAAAATATAGTTAAGAACTTCTGCACCAAATGTGCAATCTTGGACAAATTACTGAACTTCCCCAAAGCTCAGTTTTTCTCATCTATAGAGTAGAGATAATAACAGCTGTCACAGAGATGTTGTGAGGATGTAATGAGATCCTGGAAGAGAAACGGCTATCCAGACTGTAATTCATTGTAAAAGTTCAAATCCTTACAATACTACTTAGTATTATTATCCTGGCCCATCAGTTACCCTTTTTGAAGAAGTGTTCCAGAAAAAGATAGGTTTGAACCCTGGGCATTCCTTACTTATTAAACTTCTACTGGCAAAGCCTCTCACCTTTCCTGTCAGGGATTGTTTTTCCTTGAAAACAAACACTTCTGACTTTCCTTTCCCAGAAGGGTAAAAAGTGCAGGTTGTCTATTTTTAGAAAAAGCTGTATCTTAAGAAACAAGTATGTTTAGGCTGAAAGACATTTTTACTCTCAGGGTTCTAAAAGACAAAAGAGCAGGTGGACTGGAATGGCTGTAAAATATATCTTTGTTACTTGATGATGCCCTATGACCAAGCCCATAGATCATCCTTGGCCCACCCAACTACAGCCTGACTCCATATCTTCTTCGACCCAGAGAGGAAACGCTGGGTGACCATGTGAGGAATCCCCACAATCTCTCCCTTCTCTGGATTCCATTAATCCCTGATTTCCCAGATTGAGACCAGCGGAGTATGAACTCGTTATCCTTTCTCCAGTCAAGGATTTCTCTTCATCTTCTTGCACAATTCGATTCCTTGGCCTTTTATCCAAATGTCCTTTTTCCAAGAACTTGCTTTAGTTTTTCTCTCCAAAGGATGTTTCCACTTTGGTAGAAAGCTACTTCCTTTGGGGAAGAAGAGCATTTCTCTTGATCCCCATCCTGCGCCCAAATGAAGGGAAATAGATCATGGAAGGAAACATAATCACTTTCAGTAAAAGCATCAATCTTCTGAGTATTCTGAGGTTTCCCAGGTTCAGATTGTATAGGAAATTGTTCCCGCTTATGTTCCACTGAAAAAAATATTTCTAATCTTTTAGCGAGGTTAAAAAGAGGAAACATTTGCAGCATCTGATTAATTGCTAAAAAAAAAAAAAAAAAAAGGAAAAAAAAAACAGGCCCAACAAGGAGCCACACCAAACCTGCAGTTTCCCCATCTCATTTTTCACATTTGGCAGACAATTAGTCTGTGTCCCAGGAGGAGAAATTGATTTGGTTTGGCAAAGCCGAGTCTGACCTTTCTGTTTCTTTTTAATAGTTATCGTGTCTCAGCCCTTTGTTTGAGAATAATAAAGTAGGAGAAAATTCTCAAATATTGTTTGTGAAATCAGTTGCTAGAAGCATTTTACTGTGAGGATGACTCCATGACTTGTTCATTCATTCACTCATTGAACAAACATGCATTAAGACCTACTAGGTACAAGGCAATATATTCATGTGGTGGGGGATATAAGTAGGAATAAGTTACAACCCCTGTTCTCACAGAGTTTACAATCTAGTAGGCAGCCGGGCATGGCTGCTGAATAATTCTTTTGCCTCCCTTAAGCATTCCATGTGACAAACCAGGTTTATTTGGTGATTTGTACTCCTCTTGGGTATGTGAGAATGAATGATTCTTGATTAAGCCCTGGCTTCTCTTATTTATTTAACAGATACATATCAAGTACCTACAGAGGATACCGCTAGGTACGGAACATTCTCTACCTGCACTTTTCATGGCTGCCCATTTCTGTCCCCAGCTTCAGATTTCTACCTGACCCCTCATTAAGGCTTCCAGAGATCTTCTTAGCTTATAATTTGAGCTCATTGTGGCTGGGCTCCACAAATACCCTAGCTTTGTGCCTTGGTTTCTCTAGGATGTGCTCTCTCTCTCTCTGTGTTTCAGCTTTCAAAGAAAAGACAGACCTGATGATGCTTGGGAAAAGAGGACTGGGAGCTAGGCCTTGGTTCTCCAATTACCCAGAAGCCTCTCTGAATCTTAGCATGGCTCCTAGGTCAAGGTGCTTTTATCTGATGAAGATAGGGTATAGTTGCCTGTAGGTACTAGGCCACCTTATATTTGTACTTAGGGCCAGTTTTTTTTTCATTATGCCATTCCAGGGGGAAAAATATAGTTTGGCCCTACTTATTCTTCAGGCCCACCATCAGCTTTGTAAATAAGAACAAGACAAGAATAGGATCAATCCCGAGAAATACACGAGATACACTTTGCCTGGTACCCTGGCTCCCCCATGCCTTCCCTGCCCAGGGATTAGAACACTTGATCTCTCTGATTTCCTCATGGTCCCTACATCATAAAATAGTCCTGCCTCTCTCTATAGACTGTTGGGGAAGATGTCAGCCCCTCTTATTGTTTCTTTAACTGGGCCACCTAGAAAGGCAGTCACAGATGAAATTTGTCCTATAGACTTATGCTTAAGACTAGTAGGGTCTCACAGCTAGTAAGTATCTGAGGCAAGATTCAAAATCAGGTCTTCTTGACTCCCAACCCAGCACTCTATCTACTCTATCCCTATTCAGAATAGGAAGTTGGAATTCTCAGGGCTGAGGAGACTAATGCAAATTAGAGAGCCTCCTTCCTTCTCTTATTCCAAACCCTCCCTGAGGTTCCTCCAGTAGTTGGGCTGAGCTCCCTACCCCTGCTCTCCCCTGGCCTCCTTAGCAGAAGCCTCCTGGTTTCCACAGGGGGTTCATTTTGTGAGGTCAAGGCACCCTCGTTATGGTGAAGGCCCAAAGGACCAAGGGGAGGGTGGATGCAAAGGTCACAATTTAAAAACCTTTCCCAGAGGCTGACTAATACCTTGCCTGGGCTCTATCTGTCTGCACCTCCATTTCAATCCCACCTCAACCCCAACACCCACTCCATCCTTCCCACCAAAAAGTTTCTTGGAATCGAGTGAACTAAGTTGGCAAGTTTAGCCCCGTGGGAGGAAAGCAGCGTTGTGGAAAGTGAACCATGACCCTTTATTAAATTTCAAAGCAATAGAGAGAGATAGTTTAAACAACAACAAAAAAAGAAACAACAAAAATTCTAACAAAGAATACTTAGACTGGCGGTACTCTAGAGAGGGACTCCAGTCTAGCCTCCTATATGTGCAACCTCTGCTTTTTTTTTTTTTACAAAAAAGTTAATTTAAAACTAATTTTATTAATATATTTTCTTTTTACATCACCTTTATTTTTCAATATAGCCCTCTCTCTTGCCCTCTCCCACCCAGAGAACTAGCTCTCTGTAATCCAGCTCCCAACCAAGTTGTAACAAAGAAGAGATATGAGAAGGCATCTCCTTCACTTCCTTACAGAAGTGGGGGATTATGGGTGTGGTATACTGCATATAAAGTCATGCTTTTTTGTTGTGTTGCTGTATTCATTAGGAAATACAGATAATATTAAAATAAAAGATACCAATAAAAATTCACTCAAAAAAAAGAATTTAAAAGGAATGAGAGAGAAAAGCAGTCAAGGAAAAATAATCAAAACATCAATTAAATCCAACCATATATTTATTGTTCCATGTTGGTCATTTCCCATCTTTGCAAAGAAAAGAGGGAGGTTACTTCCAGGTCACCTAACCAACAGGATAGAGAACTAAATATTTTCTCTAATTCCCA
The DNA here is from genome assembly GCF_019393635.1 of Dromiciops gliroides. Classification (NCBI taxonomy): domain Eukaryota; kingdom Metazoa; phylum Chordata; class Mammalia; order Microbiotheria; family Microbiotheriidae; genus Dromiciops; species Dromiciops gliroides. The sequence goes on along the minus strand of NC_057863.1, from coordinate 341,537,002 downwards.
CAACATCTTAAACCTCCCAAACAGAAATTATATGCCAAAGATAAAGCAACTTCAGCTGTCTCCATGGTCCAGGACACCCACAATCCAAAAGAAGGTAAAAAAAAATCTATGAACTAATGCCTAACTCAAGCTCACTCAGCAGCTACTCCCCTACCACCCACCATGCTCCTAGCTACAAGGCTACAGTAGCTACATGATCCATGATGGGTTTGTAATACAACCCCCCTTCCACTTTCCAGTGCCTAGAGATCCAAGTCCAAACTGTTGAAATTTGTTGAGGCCGTGATAGCCAACACCACAGCATCACCCTGTGTGGCAAGAGAGAATGTCCAACATGGAGGAACAGAGAGAATGGGTCAGGCCATTTGTCTGGGCTTGACCTCTGCCTCCTGCCAATTCTAAGAAGACCCAAACTTCAAACCACAGAAATTTGCCTATATTGCCACACTACCAGCATGGTGTGCCCTGTACTGCTGGGCCAGAGAACTGAGGAACAGAAGGAATGGGACAGGACATTATGGGTGAGGAGGATGTTATTTGGCACTCCACTAAGCCTGAGGGAAAGATCCCAGTATTCATCTGGGCCCAATTCTATCACTCCAAGCATCACTTGGGGAGAGACTTAGGCTGGTGAGCTGTGTATTCCTCAGTGTGGGAGGAAGCTGAGACACTTTGAGATCTAGCCACTAGGGAAAACACCATCAGAGAGGGGAGGAAGCCAGAAAATGAGCAATAGAGGAAAATAAGGTGTGTGGGGGGGCAAAGACTGAAATGACCAAATATCTAAGGAAGAGAAAACCTCAAAGACTTTGAGCATAAGAGGACAAACTAACAGGAAAACATTAACAGCAGAAGGAAATATTACCTCCAGATGTAGTAAACTAGTAAGCATCTCCTGCAAAGCAAATGAAATACCTAATGAGGCAGAGGACCCTGTGGATTTTGAGGAAAATGTGAAAGTACAACATGCTACTCTTCAGTCATTTGAAAGAGAAGTGAGAATTGTGAAAGCAGAATTTAGGACCTACATAGCAAGAATAATCGACACAATAGAAAAACTTGCATTTGCAGTGGCAAGTATGAGAGAGAGAGACAGAGAGACAGAGACAGTGGGTTGATGGTGGAAAAGCAGTCCTAGGGTCCTATGCACTGAACCTCATAGCACCCCACTTATTAGTGAATCATCGTTTTTTGCAAGACTAAATTATAAAATGGGATGTTGAATGGAACAGGGAGAGGAAGGAAGATGATAGAAGAGAATGTGTGATATGCCTTAATCAAGTTGAAGGAAAGTGACTCTTGTGGTCTATCAGCAAGAGGAGAGCATACAGGGGAGCCAGTGAGGAGGCAAGGGGTGGGATTGAAAAAGGTGGAAGGGGAAGAGGGAGGCCCTGTTTTGGTGATGGAAGGGGGTTCCATTGATGAATGATCAGTGAACAGTGATGTCCTATGAAGAGAGATGGGAACCTCATACCAGGTTTTTCATGAGGTGATTTGGTGCTCAAAGACACATTGGAGACATTTGTCCTGTCTCAGGAGGGGTGCAACTGGAGCTCCTGGGGCAACAGGTACATGTAAGAGTGGCAGGCATGGATCCAGGGAAGGGATTTTGAGGCAAATGGGGAAGGGTAGTAACAGCACAGGTCAGTGATGGGTTGCATAATCAGGGATGTGGCAGGTGTCCTGCAATAAGACAGTGATAAATATAATAATAAATAGATAGCCATTTCAGGAGGGGCTTCAGTGATATGCACTTCACTCATGGATCAACTCACTCTCCATATTTCTCCAGATTCTCACTGGCCACCCTTCTCCTGTGCAGTTATCTTAAAATACTCTTCCCTACCCACCCTGCTGAATGAAACCCCTTTATGCCTTGTACTTCCCCTGCCCCCCTCCTACAGTGTAAACTTCCGTTAAAGGCTAAAATTCTAGCTAGTCTGTCTAAAATATCTAATGAGTGGTCGCCAATAAATTATAAGCTTTAGCAAGAGTTAGGCTTTTAAGCATTTATTAAGGAGAATAAGAATTTGGTAAATAGAGAGAGAAAGGCCTACATTCATCTATCTATTAAAGGGAGAGCACATTTCTAGCTCTGCTCTCCACCAGAGTCCAAAGGAAAGAGAGTGAGACAGAGCTCCAGTCTCTTCCTTCTTCCTCTCACTAGCCAATGTCACTTCCTGATGCCAAAGAAAAAGACGCATGTTCTTGCCCTCAAAGACCTTCACTTCATGGGCGGAGCTCTTCTACAGTAAGTCTCCAGCAGGTGGCGTCATTCCAATCGTTACAGTTCCCCCCCTTTGTTTCCTCAAGAAACGGGATGTTTCCTTGATGAAACAGTCAAAAATAATAGAATATAATAACCTATGCTAACTAATAATATGTTAATAACAATATAGAAAAGGGAGAGAGGAAAGTTTTGTCCAGAGGGGTGTTTTTTTTGTCCTCATGAACTGATGCTTTGACATTGGTCTTGCAAAGGGAGGGCCTCTGCAGAGAGTACATGTTATAGATGGTGTATATTATAACAGAAAGAGAAAAAGAAAAAAAAAACCACCAACAACAAAACAAAACTGTTCATTTAAAGTCTCTGAAAGTCTTTTCTCAGATGTCCTGTAGTGTAGTCAATGAATGGAAGTCTTTTCAGGGTTGATGTGTGGATGCTGGTAATCAGCCAGAAAATTTCCTACAAAATTGAGCTTAACACAACTTTAAAATAGCTTTGTCAATAATCAAATCAAAAAATGAAAGTTCTCAAAAAACATGTCTAAGGGAATTCAGAATCTTAGTTGTTACAACATGAAACATATAATAAAACAAAATTGAAACATTCTATAAAATTAATATTACTACAGTCCCCTCTTATGGAGGGTAAATTGAGAAGACAATTGCTGTGATATTAATTTCTAAAAATAATTTTTATCTTTGTTTCATCACTTTTTGCATCACCTGCCTAATTATCCTCATGCCATTATGAGAAATTTAAAAATCTAATATAATTGGTAACAGATGTCAAGGCCAAATTCAACACTGTATTTATCATGACACCTGAGATAATTATGGGGGTTACCATAAAAGAACAGAGAAATGATGGGATATGAGCATTCCCACACTTGATCAATATGTACTGCCCATGCAGTATGCCAGGCTTAAAATAGGCGGATGGAATATATGTCCATGCCACCGAACATATTGGAGGAAACTGAGTCAGAATTAATCAGATGCATGGGATTGAGATGTCCATGGCATCAGGCATATAGGAGGGGGCATAGAAACCAGGTGTAGAAGTGAGATGGGTGGGATCAAAACTTCCAGCCCTCTCTACAGTATTGTGGGGAAAAATAAAATAAAATATTAAACCAAGAGAATCCAACGTCAACATTTGTCAAAAGCTGTTCCCTCGGCCATACCTTGACTTCATGCATGTCTCCCCTCATGCAACAGTTCAATGTCTGCTCTTGCATGTATTCATCTTGTGATTGGATAGCATCTTGGCCAACTGGCATCTGATAACTCAGAATAAAGGCAATTAATGTCTTAAATGATAAGTTCCCATAATCCAAGTCTCATATGGATTTAAAAAATTGAGGATAATAAATGATTGCAAAAAAATGTGAATGCAGCTTGACTCAGAATATAATATATAATTATGCAACAATTTCAAATACCCTTTTTTTTACTAAGTATACAATTACTTTTTGTGAAAAAATCAGAACATATTTAAATACAAGTTAAAGCACAACAGAATCTCAAAGAAAACTTTTTTTTTGAAAAAAGAAAACTTTTACAAATGTTCCCCTCTTTTTTTTTGGAATATGCTTATCAAAAATAATACTTCTAGAATCAATTTACACTTGCCATGGCAACCAATTTGCCAGGGAAATGCTTTAAAGAGTTTGATCAAATAATCAGTTGAGAGAAAAAAATAACAAAAACAAACAACTCAGAATATGGGAGCACAATACTCCTAGAATTAACATTGTATTATGAAATCAAAACCATTTTGCAATGTTTCAAAATTAGATAGATGAATGAATAGAAGAAAATACACATGGAACAATGAAAGACAATGAAATTCAAACTAGGGAAATCTAAATGAATATGAACTTAATATTAATAAGAGTATTATAGAATATAAACTTGATCACATGACTGTAAAAAGCTTTTACAAATATTCTCCTTGTTTTAAAAATTAAGTATAAAACACAATCTCAAAAGCATGAAAATCTCTATGAAAATAAACCCATACCATTAATTCCAAAATGTAGATGTAATAGCATAGAAATCCTATGTAACCTCTGAACTGATACTATTACTCTGAGTGAATTCAGAACACTTTTGATTCCGATATCTAAAATCCCCAATACTCATATCAATACCTTGCTGCTTACTTCTACATTTCTGTAAAATATGTACCCTTCCATGGCAAAAGAAGCGGAGTCTTGAACTATGTTGATGATTGTCATTCTTATTCAGCTTAAGTTTTTCTTCTTTAACCCCTCTATATTGTCTGTCAGTCTTTTCACCATACAAATGCTTTATAAGGTTACTAATTAAAGACAAAAGCAGATTAGCAAAATTATGAACAAAACAAGCATATCTGAAATTTAAAGGGCTTTCTAAGGTTGAGTCAGAACCACAGCCAGGCCAGGGAAGGGCTGAGCCTGAAGTTGCAAATGTAGGTAGAGAAAGCTGCACATGCGCAAGATCAGGACCTGTGGAAGGTGGATTAGATCTTGTGACCTCCTGGGCAGAAGAATCAAGGGGAGGAGGGGGAGGAGGTGGGGTACCTAGAGAAAGGGAGGGGACCACCTCTCCCACGTGGTGTACAGCCCAGGAATCAAACTCAGGCCTGAGTTCCCCTTCACCACTGCTGGGGGATTAAAAGCTTCTAGAGAAGCCTCCAGGCATGCAAAATTAGAGCAACAATTAGTGTTAGAATTTGGAAAAACTGCAGAAACCAGAGGCTTCTCTGAAAAAGCATGGCTGGGAGAGGGGGGTGTATTTATACTCCCTTGTGTGAGCACCTTGCTGCCTCTTCTAACAAAAGTAAAAATAAAAGTAGAAAATCCACAAAAACAAAGCATTAACATGATCTTATCTCCCATTTGTCTGGTTAAACAGACTAAAATAAAAAATAGGGTAATTAGGGAGTTTAAAAGGTCCATTTGAAAAAAATTTAAAGGGAAAACACCTGGCAATTCAGCAGTACTTCAGATCTAAAGGGACAGGGTAGGGGAAATTTCTTACCCAACCTGAAGATCAGAAGAGTGAGATTCAGCTTTCCTCTTCATGGTCAGCCATCTGTTAAGGGCTAAAATTCTAGCTAAACTGTCTAAAATATCTAATGAGTGGTCGCCAATAAATTATAAGCTTTAGCAAGAGTTAGGCTTTTAAGCATTTATTAAGGAGAATAAGAATTTGGTAAAGAGAGAGAGAAAGGCCTACATTCATCTATCTATTAAAGGGAAAGCACATTTCTAGCTCTGCTCTCCACCAGAGTCCAAAGGAAAGAGAGCAAGACAGAGCGCCAGTCTCTTCCTTCTTCCTCTCACTAGCCAGCGTCACTTCCTGATGCCAAAGAAAAGACACATATTCTTGCCCTCAAAGACCTTCACTTCATGGGCAGAGCGCTTCTACAGTAAGTCTCCAGCAGGTGGCAACATTCCAATCGTTACACTTCTTGATGTCAGGATCTGTTTTGCTTGCTTGTAATTGTATACCTAGCAGTTAGCACAGTGTTCAGTGTAGTAAACATGTAGTAAATGTTCATTCTCTCTCTCCATATCTATCTATATTATCTTTCATCTGAGTTAGTGAGGTTTTACTATATTGACCTATGCATTCAAAGGTTAAAATGAGCAGTATGTTGGGGACAGGGGTAGATTTGAAGGATTTGGAAGACAGATATAGATCAGGAAAGGAAGATGATTTGGTAAGTAAAAAGTTGAATACCAAGTTCGGGACTTGGAGTTCTAAAGACTTGGCTCAAATGTTACCTTTGACACTAACTTACTAGGTAAATCATTGACCCTCTCAGCCTCAGTTTCCTTATCTGTAAATTGAGGATAGAGCAGCTAGGTGGTGCAGTAATCGAGTGTTGGGCCTGCAGTCAGGAAGACTCATCTTTCTAAATTCAAATCCTGCCTCAGATTTACTATCTGTGTGACCCCGAGCAAGTTACTTCACCTATTTGTCTCAGTTCCCTCATCTCTAAAATGAGCTGGAGAAGGGAATGGCAAACCACTCCAGTATCTTTGCCAAGAAAACCCCAAACAGAATCACAGATTTGGACATGACATGAAAAAACGACTGAACTGAAAATTGAGGATAATAATAACACCTGACTCAGAGATGATTGTGAAAAATCAAATGAGATAATGTCCATAACATGCTTTGAAAATGTTAAAATACATAAGCATTAGCTTTTATACACTAGGAAGGCAATAATGTGCTTCCATTTACTAAAATGATGGGAAGAACAAATTCAGAAGCAAGGACATGCAGGACCTATATCCCTTTCCCTCCTTCCTTGTGGATAAAAATGCAATCTATTCATCAGATCAAAGGATTTAGAATTGAAAGGCACCATCTATTCTAGGCCCATTATTTCATAGATGAAAACACCAAAGCTCATGAAGGTTAAGTCACTAGGTCCAGGTCTCACAGGTTGTAAGGAACAGGGATGGAATTCTAACTGAAGCGCTCCGACACAAAATCCGAGTCTCTTTCCACTCCGTGACTCTCTTTTGGCCTTCAGGTTTTGTTTTTGCAAGATGCAGGCCATTTTCTGTAGAAAGCCAAAAGCATTATCTCCTATGGACCTTTTCAACAAGTATTCAGTTGAGGCGAGATATATTATGGCTTATTGTGTGGAGTATCTGCTAACAGGGACTGCTGGCCCTGTGTTCTGTTCCCCTATATACACATCATCCCAGCTCTCTATCTCCTAGCCTTTGCACAGACTGTCCCCTCCTCACCTCTTCTTGAAGCTATATTCACTTTTGTGACTCAACTTGAGTGCTACATACATGCTACAGGGGGCTTCTCCTAATCTTCCCAGATGTTAGTGCTCCTTCCCTACCTATTACCTCATATTTACTTTGTAGAAATTTTAAATTTACTTGTATACATGTTGTTTCTTTCCAATAGGATGTCAACTCCTTGAGGGCAAGGACCAGAAGAGAGCCATGTCACAAAAGCTTGGGAGAAAAGAGTATCCAGAAGAAGGTGATCAACAGTGTCTAAGACCACAGAGAAGCCCAGAAAGATAAGAAATTAGAAAAAGCTATTAGATTTGGCAGTCACAGAGATCATTGGTGACTTTGGGGAGAGCAGTTTGTGCTGGATGATGAGTTTAGCAGCCAGATTGCAGGGAGGAGATGAAGTGGAGACCCCTGGTATGGATGATCTTCTCCAGCTGTTTAGCTGAGATCTAGGATGATGGCTGGCAGGGATGGTTAGGTCAGGTAAGGGTTTGTTTAAGGATGGAAGAGACACGGGCATGTTTGTAGGCAGAAGGGAAGGAGCAAGTCGGTAGGGAAAGAGTAAAGATGAGAGAGATAATGGGGATGATAGAGGGACCTGGAGAAAACAGGGATCAAGGGTGCATGCAGAGGGGTTTGGTTTGGCAGGGAGAGGGGCCTTCTCTTATGAGAGATGGGGTAAAGGAGGAGATATGGGGAGAATGTAAGTGATGTGAGAAGAGGAGGAGAGAGGAGGGAGCCATCCATCACTTCAGTTTTTTTGGGTGAAATAGAAGGCAAGGTCATCAGCTCACAGTGGGTTCTGTAAAGACTTGTGGAGAGATGGAAGGATTTGGAGTAACCGCTACTGGGGCAAGGGGAGGTGAGGTGATCATTACTAAATTCTTGGAGCTCTCCAGATTTCCTCAGCTTTACCTGGAATTCAGGGTTTAGGAAATAGGAATTCCCAAACATATAATTGACCACTGACCTTTGGTAAGTATATTCTAAATGAGTCCCCCCATTTTCTGTTGTGTGACCCACAATAATAGTGCATAATTGTACTCCCTGACTCAAGTTCCTGTCTTCTGAAGTTTCTCCTCCACACAGACGCCAAAGGGATTTTCCTAAGCACAGGCCTGACAATTTTGCTCCCTTGTATAAACACTTCTAGTGGTTTCCTCATTACCGCAGGGTTAAAATTCAAGCTTTTCTGACCAGCCTGCAAAATTCCTTTCAGTTCAGCTCCAGCCTGCACCTGTCTAGCCTTATCATATATTTGTCAAGATCTACAGGCCCAGGGGACTGGTGCACCCCCTCCCAGCTGAGGGATCTCAGTTCAGATGAGCAGGCTCAAGTGATCCCATACTGGGAAATTCTGTCCTCGAGGAATCTGCGGTTCATTAGTTCCCACTCCAATGTATGAATACTGGGGGAAACCTCCTACACAATGTCTAGTAGGAAGGTTCATGTCATGTTTCCCCATATGTTATTAGTAGAGACTAGAGGCAGCTGTGTGACACAGCGGATAGAGTGCTAGACCGAAAGTAAGGAAGAACTGTCCTTAAACACTTACTCTGTGACCCTGGATAAGTCCCTTACCTTCAGTCTTCCTCAAATTCCTCAACAGTAAACTGGGGATAAAAACAGCAACTACCTCCTAGGGTTGTGGAGAGGATAAAAATGAGATATTTGTAAAGCACTTACCACAGTGTCTGACATGAAGTGGGAGCTTTGTAAATGCTTGTTTCCTCCTTTCACTTCCAAAAAGACACTGTACAAAGTAGCTAAGGCACAGGAGGACTGTTTTTTTTTTTTCTTCCACCACAAAAGGAATGTTAAAAACTCAAAGGCTCATACGTGCACATTGACAAATACTTATAGTACAATCCAATAATTAATCACCCTAATTATATTCTCTGGGGGTATTGGTGGTTAAAACCTTTAAACATGAAACACCTCATTGGATTGTTGATGGGCATTTCACTTTTCCCGCCCCCTCAGGGTCATGAGGGTTAAGTGACTTGCCCAGGGTCACACAGCTAGTAGGTGTCAAGTCTCTGAGGCTAGATTTGAACTCAGGTCCTCCTGAATCCAGGGCCAGTGCTCTATCCACTGTGCCACCCAGCTGCCTCCCTGGGCATTTCACTTTTACCTGGGATGTTCAAGGTCCAAGAAACTCTTTCAAGGTCCATCTCTTCTGGCAAGCTTCCACAAGACTTCTATTCATCCTCCTGGCTGTGATTATCTTCTCCTCTGATAAGTAATTTCAGAGGACATTGCCTGCTTAGCACCTGAATCCCATAGCTCCCAGTTTCTCAAGGAAGGAAGAAAGGAAGGAAGGAAGGAAACAAAATTGTATTAAGCACCTACTATGTATGACCCTTAGAAAACTAATCTCTCTTTTCCTCAGTCTCCTCATCTATAATAATAAAAAACAATAAATGCTCATTGTGTGATTGACTTAATAAATGCCTGATTGACTTACCGTGGGCATAAATAGCTCTTCTTTCCCAGTAGCCAAGACTCTTTGGCACAACTCCCTACTTCCTCCCATGCCTCGCATCTCAGGGACTGGGGGATCAATCAGGAGATTTCTTCATCAACCCAGAGACTAAGTCAATAAGGGGTTGCTGAGTCCTCCCAAAACAAAAATTCTCAAGCACTGAGCCAGATCATATGTTGCCAGAAGGAATCTAATGGCACACAACTTTTTTAGCAAGAGGTCTGAGCCTGGTGCCTGAAGGACCCATTCTCAGGGGCATTACCTCTGTTCCACCTTTTTTTTGTTGCTGTTGTTCAGTTGCATCCAAGTCTTCTTGACCCCATTTGGGGTTTCCTTGGCAAACACATTGTAGTGGCTTGTTATTTTTTTCTCCAGTTCAATTTACAGTTGAAAAAACTAAGACAAACAGGGTGAAGTGACTTGCCCAGGGTTACACAGCTAATAAGTGTCTGAGGCCTGATTTGAATTCAATAAGATGAATCTTTCTCACTCCAGTCCCAGCATTCTATCCACTAGTTGGTGAAACAATCCGCTGCTGGCATATATTGACTTAAATTTTGTTGTTTAGTCATGTCTGACTCTTTGTGATCCCATTTGTGGTTTTCTTGGCAAAGATACTGGCGTGATTTGCCATTTCCTTCTCCAGCTCATTTTACAGATGAGGAAACTGAGGCAAACTGGCTTAAGTGGCTTTCCCAAGGACACGAAGCAAGTAAGTATCTGAGGCTGGATTTGAACTCAGGAAGATGAGTCTTCCTTATGCCAAACTTGGTGCTCTGTCTACAGTGCCACCTAGCTGCCTGTACTCCCTATTAAATAGAATTTCTGAGTATTCTACTGTTAAACTGTCCTACTTGCTGCCACTCACATACAGGATATTCTAGCACCTACTTCATAGGGTCATTGTAAGAATCAAATGAGACAATATTTGTAAAAGTGTTTAGCACAGTGCTGGGCACTGGTAGGTTGTTTAATAAATGCTTAATCCTTCCCTCCACTCCCTTTCTCCCTATCTGGGTGCCTTTATACAAGCTGTCCCCTCTTATGTGGAATTCACACCATCCTCATCTTAGAATCTCTTAGAATTCCTAACTTCCATCAGAGTGGAGCTCACGCTTCATCACCTATATGAGGCCTTTTAAAGTTTAATTTGCATATACCTCGTAGTGACTTACCTGTGTATATGTTGTTGTCTCCCCACCCATACTAAGATGTAAACTCTTTGAGGGTAGGGACATTTTTTTTTTTGGTTTGGTGGCATAAGATAGAGCCAGTATCATTGGATGGGAGTGAGAGGGCTTCAGACTTTAGCTCAGTATAAGAAAGAACTTCCTCATGATTAGCACAGTCTGAAAATGGAATGAACTGCTCTCAGGAGGTGGTAGTGCCCCCTCACCAGAGATCTTCAAACAGAAACAGAGTGACTCCTTCTTCATCATATGTATAGATCTTGAAGGGACCTTAGAACCCATCTAGTCCAATCTCTCATTTTACGGATGAGGATACTGAGGTTATGAGAGAGGTGAAGTGATTTGACCAATGTCACACAGGTAATAAGTGATATAGGCAGGATTTGAACCTAGGTTCTCTGACTCCAGAGGCCAATGACCTTTCCCTTGGGTTTGTGCTTCTAGGATTTATGCTTCAGGTAGGAAACTAGTTGACCCTGGAGGTACCACAGTGCCTGGCAAATAGTAAGCTCTTACTAAATGCTTGTTGACAGTCTAACTTACCTGCTAAGGTTCCATGATTCCATGATTCTAATTTGTCTTATGTTAATTCAGTTCAGTGTAGATCTTGGTGAGAAGAAGTAAGTTGATAGTTGATAGACATCATGGTAGACCCCTAGTAAGGGAGACTCTGTGTCTGTGTGTCTGTGTGCCTGTAGGAAGTAAAGGGGTGGGGATGAGATGGAGGTGTGCTAGAGTCAGCTCTAACTACTTATAGAACTGATTTTTAGATGTTCAGTATGGACAATTACACCTCAGAAATCATCAGTTTTAATGATGCAAATTACACTTAAAAATATGTGGGGGCAGCTAGGTGGCACAGTGGATAGAGTACTGGCCCTGGAGTCAGGAGGACCTGAGTTCAAATCCGGCCTCAGACACTAAACACTTGCTAGCTGTGTGACCCTGGGCAAGTCACTTAACTCCAATTGCCTCCCCCTGCCAAAAATGTGTGCATATATATTTTTTCTCCTAGAGAGTTTTGTTGTTAAACATTTACAAGAACATCTGGTATGAGAAAAAGCATATCCATCATGGGCAGAGGCACAGTGTACTCTCATCTCCCTGGAGTGCCTGAATAAGGAAGGGGCATGAGAGAAAAAGGTCTAAAATAAAGGGGTTTGTTAGAACTCATATAGTGTTTCCAGGCAGGCAGTATGAGGGATAGAGTAGCATTGGTCCTTGGAAGAGTAAGGGTTGAGAATAGATGGGAATGAGAGGTTGGGAAATGCTAGCTGGGAAGGGAGTGGTATCCATTTCATCAGCCAGTGAATGAGGAAGCACAGTGAGTCAGGCTGACCTGGCTTCTCATCCCATCACACTAGTTCACCAACTATGTGGCCTTTGGAAAACTATTTACTCTCTCTTTCCCTCAGTCTCCTCATCTATACAATTAGGGGGCTTTCATCAATTCACACCGACCTCCATTGTATCTCTCATCCTATGCTCTGATTATACTGACTCTGCATCCCAGGATCGCAAGTTTTGGATTTGAGATCTGGTTCTGTATCTAGGAATCCATTGTTCCGTGATTCTGAGGTGTCCTTAGAGGCAGAGGTGGGGAAGGGCTACCGGTGTTTGATCGTACTTTTATAGATTTGGTTCTCAAAGATTATTTCAGCTCTCAAAATTTTTTTCTTGTCATTTTGGTGTGCTGCCACCAGGTGGCGACAGTGTGCCATGCCGACCATATATGATAGAGCTAGTGAATAAAGCGTGGACTCTAATGGTGATTGATGAAATTTAGGAAACTGAATCATATAATTTCCACTTCTTTTTTAAAAATGAAAAACAACCCTCTCTATTAAGAGTTAGACTTGGGAAATATTCAATAACTCAATAGGATAATGCATTTAGAACAAATTTTAAAAATTTGAATCCTAGATGCACATGTACATCTTGGTGACTAATCCTTAACAATTAAAACCATAAAATTTTCAGAATTGGAGAAATCTCAAAAAATTTTCTGGTCTAACCTCCTATCCAATGCAAGGATTCTTTTTATAGTATCCCTGACAGGTGGCCATTTGATCAAATGAGATCAAATGGGATAATAATTACAAAACATTTAGTACAGTGCCTGGCACCTAGTAAACTCTGCATAAATGTCAGCTATTACTATGACTATGGTTATTATTATTAGTAGAAGCAGCATCTGACTACCAATGGAACACGTCCAAGGTCCTGGGGGCCTCCTTCTCCATTCTGACAGCTCATTCTGCTGCCAGGTGAGTCAAGTTATTAGCAAGTTATTTCTTATATTGTGACAAATCTAATTCTTTTTCAACATGAAAATATTTCAGATGGTTGAAGATAATTGTAATGTACCCTTCTTCCAAACACCCTCAATTCCTTCAAATATTCTTTGTGTTTGATTGTTTCAAGGCCCCTTCCTAGTCTGATCATAGTCTTCTGGATACTATTTGAAGACAATTAAATATCTCTCTTGAAATGAAGAGTCCAGAAGAAATGCCATACACCAGAAGTGACCAGATCATCATAGAGTATGGCGGAATGTTTACTTTTTGTGTTATGGACATTTTTATTGCAGACTACATTTTTATTACCTGTTCGTTTGTTGTTGTTGTTGTTGTTGTTTTTGGTGAGGCAATTGGGGTTAAGTGACTTACCCAGGGCCACACAGCTAGTAAGTGTCAAGTATCTCTAGCTGGATTTAAACTCAGGTCCTCCTGAATCCAGGGCCAGTGCTTTATCCACTGTGCCACCTAGCTGCTCCTCATTACCTGTTTTAACAGTTGAATCACATTGTTGGTCCATATTTATTCATTCATTCATTGAACATATTTATTAAATATCTACATTATGCATTTAAGGCTCTCATATGCCATTAAGCAACATAAAATCCAGAGAAAGTGAACACAAAGGTCTATAATGTAGGGCACACTATATTGTATGCTATTAACTGTAATGTTATAGAAGAACATTGGACAAGGAGTTCGGGAAACTGGGTTTAAGTCAAGTTTGTAAACTTGACAGAATTATCTTCTCTGAGCCTCAATTTCTTCATCTGTAAATTGAAAGAGTTGTGCAATAGTAATTTTTTTTTAGGGCAATGAGAGTTAAGTGACTTGCCCAGGGTCACACAGCTAGTAAGTGTCAAGTGTCTGAGGTTGGATTTGAACTCAGGTCCTCCTGAATCCAGGGCCAGTGCTTTATCTATTGCACCACCTAGCTGCCCCCAATAGTTAATCTTTAAAGTAAGGATTGAATGAATAATAATAAGAATGAATAATAATAATAAGAATGATAGCTAGCATTTATATAGCACCTACTATGTGCCAAGTCCTTTACATCTCACTTGATCTTCACAAGAACCCTGGAAGATAGGTGCTATTATTATTCCCATTTTGCAGTTGAGAAAACTGAGGCAAACAAGGTTGCTCAGGGTCACACAGTTAATGGTGTCTGAGAATGGAATTTGAACTCAGTTTTTCTGACACCAGGAGAGTATTCTGTCCACTGAGCCACCCAGCTTCCTCTAATACTAGAGGCAAACTAAATGACCCTGGAGGCTTCTACCTCCTTTATGTTTCCATAATTCCATGATTCTAAGTTGTCCTATATTAATTTTGGGAAATGGCCTCTACTGATGGTTTGATGTGGATTCTGGTAAAAGAATTGCCTTCAGGGATTGGAAAAGGGAGAGATCACATCTAATTGGCTGATTAGAGGAAGATCCACAAAGAAGGTGGCCTTAAGGTAGGTAATGAAGGATGAGTATGAGTTTCAGTAGGCAGAGATTTCTTGGGGGAATAACCTGAGCAAAGCTGCTGAGGCAGGAAAGAACAAGGCCAGTGTGGGAATCAGTGAGTGGTCCAGCTGGGTCAAGCCTGAAAGTACTTGCATTGAGAGATACATGGATACATAAGGCTTTGCACAGAGTAGTTTGATTGATTAACTGAATAATGGATCAGGGCAACACTGTGAGGGGCTTGAATGGTAGGCAAAGAAATTGAAACTTAATTTAGTAAGTAATAGGGAGTGATTGAAGATTTTCCAGCAGGGGAATGAGATGATCCAAATGATCCAAGAGGCACTTTAGGAAGATTAATCAGAAACTAACAATGTGTAGGTTGGATTGGGGGAAGGAGGGGAAAGATAGAGCTCCAATTTGATTGAAGTGGAAAGCACAAAGGTCAAGAAGAATGAAGAAAGATGGAATACTAGCTCAAAAGAGGAGTGGTATGGAGGGAAGGGTTTTTCCCCTTAATGCAAAGGGAAACCTAAGCAAGGAAGAAAAGGAGCTAGTGAAGAGGGAAAGACTGAAGATACAGGAGAGAGAGAGACAGAGAGACAGAGACAGAGAGAGAGGAGCGTGCATAAAAGTATCTGAGGAGGCAGTAAAGAGGAGGCTTAAGACCATATGGTAGGAAGGTTAATCTTGGTCATGAGACATGGTGGTTTTTTACTCATCCTCTGAGATAGGAAAGAAAGAAAGAAATGAAGGAAGGAAGGAAGGAAGAATGAATGAAAAGGAAAGAAGGAAGGAAGGGAGAGAAAGGGAAGGAAGAAAGAGAAGGGCGAGAAAAAAGAAGGAAGGGAGAAATGAAGAGAGAGAAAGAAAGAGAAAGAAAGGAAGGAAGGAAGGATGAGTGAAGATATATCTTCTCAGAATACTAAGAAGTTCTATCATCTGATAAGAATGAGGGGTATTCAAAATCATTTGGAAAGAGCTTGGCCTTTTCTTTCTATCTATCTCCTTACCTATATTGGTTTTTAATTCCTTTTTTCTTTAACTTTTTGAAGAAGGCATATGGAATATATCTTTATATATGTATAAGTATACTACACTATATATATATATACATATATATATATAGTATATATGTATATACACACACCCCTCCCAATCCTGCACCAGAGAAAGCCACCATTTGACACAGACATATGTATGAAACCATACAATACATACTTCCATATATCAGTTCTTTCTCTGAAGGTGGATAGTATCTTCCTTCATAGGTCCTTCATAGTTGATAAGAATATTTATATAACTCAGAGTAACTTAGTCATTCACATTTACTCTTTGGAAAATATTACTGTTGCTGTATACACTGTCCTCTTGTTTCTGCTCATTCCACTCTTCATTATTTCATGCAAGTCTTTCCATTTTTTCTAAAATCAGCAAAGTTCATAATTTCTTATAGCATAGTAGTATTCCATCACAAACATATACCACAACTTACTCAGCCATTCCCCAACTGATGAGCATCTCCTCAATTTGCCAACACAAGGAGAGCCACTATATATATTTTAGAACATCTAGGTTCTTTTCCTTTTTCCCTGATCATCTTGGGAATCAGACCTAATAGTGGTATTTCTGGACTAAAGGTCATACACAGTCTTATAAGTCTTTGGTCATAATTCCAGATTTCTCTTCAGAATGTTTGGATCAGTTCACAGTTATACAAACAGTGTATTAGTGTCCCAATTTTTCCACATTGCCTCCTATTATTTTAGCTAATTTAATAGGTATAAGATGGTATCTCAAAGTGTGTGGCTTTTTTTGTTTTGTTTTTTTGTTTGTTTTGTTTTGTTTTTGCAGGGCAATGAAGGTTAAGCAACTTGCCCAGGGTCACACAGCTAGTAAGTGTCAAGTGTCTGAGGTCAGATTTGAACTCAGGTCCTCCTGAACCCAGGGCCTATGGTTTATCCACTGTGCCACCTAGCTGCCCCCTCAAAGTGTTTTAATTTGTATTTCTCTAAGCAATAAGAATTTAGAGCATTTTTCTACAACTATATATCTATATCATCTATCTATCTATCCATCTATATATCTATCATCTATCTCTTTTATTTCTTCTTCCAAAAGCTGTTTGTTCACATCCTTTGACCATTTATCAATTGGGGAATGACTCATATTGTTATAAATTTCACAAAGTTCTCTATATATTTGAGATTAGAGGCCTTTATCAGATAAACTATCTATACCTCCCCCATTTTCTGCTTTCCTTTTAATTTTGGCTGCATTGTTTTAACTTGTTCAAAACCTTTTAAAATTAATGTAGTCAAAATTATCTGTTTTCTATCTCACAATGCTCTCTATCTCGTTTATTCATAAATTCTTCTCCTTTCCATAACAGATGCACTTAAAAAAGAATTGAGCTACTATTCTGTTATGACCTTTTTCCCTATGTCACATAAATTGTTCTCTATGTTAACTAGTTCAGTTGCTCCATTTTCCCCCTGCGTCCATCAAAATTCAGTTTAAAGCCCTGAGTCTCCTTTCACTCTTTTCCTTTCCAGGAGCCTGTTAATTGGTATAACAAGCTGCTGCAGGTCCTGCAGATGGGAGGGTCAGACCTCTATCTTACCATCTTACCTTCCATTTATTCCTCCACTAAAATGGCCAGTGCTTTTATATTCTCTCTCTCTCTCTCTCTCTCTCCTCCTCCTCCTCCTTCTCTCCCTCCTATCTATCTATCTAGATGTAGATTGTATATATATATGTAGATATGTGTATATGCATATGCACATTATAGTCACATATACATGTAACCAATATTTGTATATATGTAACTAAATGTATACATACATGAAACTATATGTGTATACATGCAATCACAATATATACCTGTAACCACAACATGGTAATATATTACACATGTGACTGTATGCATACACATAACTATGTATATATAACTGTATGTATAGATATAACTCTGTGTGTGCATGTAGAGAGTGAAAATGAGAGAGAGTGAGTGTATATGTGTGTGTGTATGTATGTGTGTGTGTGTGTGTGTGTGTGTGTGTGTGGTTTACCTCCTGATTAGTTTCCCTGGCTCCCTTTACATTATCATGTATGATGCTCTGATTATAAACAAAAGAACTCTGGTGGCCACTTACACCCTTGCTGTGAATTTAATCCAAGAGAGAGATTTGGGAAGAGGTTTTGATCCTTTGAAAGTGATGAGAAATATTATCCCTGCTTCATTATGAACTGAGGTTCAAGGGGAAGGAATGGGTGCTGATCCCCTTTTGAATTTCTCCAAAGCAGGAGAGACATACTATAATCATATTCCTTTGACAATCAAACGTTTTCTACAAACAAGAAAATGTATAAGCAGATAGCAAAATTTATATACCTTTAGACCTAAAATAGATAAGTCCTTCAGGCAAACAAGAACCTGGGTGCAGCTAGGTTTCATGAGGGAAACAGTCTGAGTCAACACACCCTTGTCCAGCTGCATGTGGAATGGCATCAGAAAATCAGAGGCTACCTCCTGAGAGGCTCCTCTGGGAGGCACAGCGGACAGAGTGCTGGGCTTGAAATCAGGAAGCCCTAGGTTTGATTACTGCCTCAGACACTTACTAGCTATGCGCCCCTGAGAGATTCACCATTAGTCTCTGGTTCCTCATTGGTAAAATGGGAATAGGAATAGTCCTTACCTCATAAGTGTTGTTATGAAAATAGAATGATGGGGGCGGCTAGGTGGCGCAGTGGATAAAGCACTGACCCTGTATTCAGGAGTACCTGAGTTCAAATATGGCCTCAGACACTTGACACTTACTAGCTGTGTGACCCTGGGCAAGTCACTTAACCCCCATTGCCCCGCAAAAAACAAACAAAAAAAGAAAATAGAATGAGATAATATGTCAAGTATTTTACAAATTCTTTGTTGTTCAGTCATATCCCACTCTTTGTGACCCCACTTGGGTTTTTTTTGGCAAAGATAGTGGAGTGTTTGCCATTTCCTTCTCCAGCTCATTTTACAGATGAGGAACTGAGGCAAATGGGGTTAAGTGACTTGCCCAGGGTCACATAGCTAATAAGTGTCTGAGGTCAGATTTGAACTCATCTACTTGACTCCAGGGTGGGTGCTGCATCCACTGCATCAACTAGCTGCCCTTGAAAGCTCTATGTAGATGTTAGGTATTAAACATTAACATCTTCATCTTCTCCTCAGCCTTGTTCACTGTTATAATCTGGAGCATGCTTCTCACACACACACACACACACACACACACACACACACTCCATGGAGTTCATCTATTACACTTGCAAAGTAATTACAAAGCAATTTTGGGGTGGAAGAAGAGCATTAGTAAAGGGTTAAAGGAGGGTGTATCAGGACAAAGAAAATAACTTTGTGTAGGAGGTGACCCCTAATTTTAGCCTTGAAGGTAGCTGGGGATTCCAAGAGTTAGGAGAGCACTGGAGGCATGGGCTACAGGGGTGGGAAATGGAATCTCACGTGCAGGAAATAGGGAGTTGGTTGGAATGTGAAGTATTGGGGGGAACAATGTGAAATGAGACTGGAAGGATAAAGTAGAGCCAGACTATGAATGGCTTTAAATGCCAGAGTATGTATCTTTGAGGGACCATGAGGAACCATGAGGAGCCATGGAAGCTTCTGGAGTGGAGGGGGGAACATGGTTAGGTCCCTACTTTGGGTGTTTCAGTGTAGTGGATAGGTGGAGAATAGATTGGAGAGGGGAGACACTGGAGACCAGGAGTCTAATTATAAGACTCTTGCAGGTGGTGCAGTAGATGCAGCCCTGGAGTCAGGAGGAACTGACTTCCAACCCTGCCTCAAACACTTACTAGCTGTGTGACCCTGGGCAAATTATTTAACCCTGATTGCCTCAATAAAAGGAGGTTATTGCAATAGTCCTGGTGAAAGATGATGAAGGCTTGAACTAGGGAGATGGTTGTATTAGTGGAGAGAAGGGGACAGATGTGAGCAGAATCAACAAAACATTGGATATGGGGGAGAGGGGTGAGACAGAATGGAGAATAAACTTGAAAACTGGAAGACTAGGGTGATATTGTCAGAAATAGGTCAATTAAGAAGGAGGGTGGTTTTCATGGGGAATATAATGAGTTACATTTTAGACATATATGTTAAATTTGAGATGTGTCTGGACATCCAGATGTTGAATAAGCAGCCAGTTGGAGATGTAGGACTAGAAATCAGTAGAGGTGAGGGTTGTTCTGTAGACTTAGGAGTGATCAACATAGAAATGATAATTGGAGCCGTGTTTGGATCAAATCACCAAGAGAGAGAATCTAGAAAGAGAGGAGGAAAAGACTTGAAAGAAGGTCCTGAAGTAAACCTACATAAAGAAGATTAAATATGGATGGTGATAGAGAAGGAAGCTAAAAATGCCTTTTCAGTCTGGGAACTGCATCATTCATCCCAATGGAAATAATCAGAAGTGGGTTTGATTAAGTCCTTGATTTCATGGGTTTGATTAAGTCTTGGCAAGGTCTCTTTAACATCCTGGGTCCACATTTCAGGAAATCAGTAAGTTATCCAGTGAGCCATATTGGGTCACCAGAGAGCCACTGCATCTCTTAGGAGAGAGTTATCTTTAGGACACATAGAGGATAGTGATGACTGAGCTGAAACTATGGATAGGCAAGGAAGGCAGTACAGAGCATAAACAAGGGACCCTTTTACATAAGATTTTTTTTCATAACATTTTTAATGTCAGAAAATTATGCTTTTCATGGTACATAGGGCTTTTGTGAGAAGTCAAGTTATACATGTTACAATAAAGACTCAATTCTTCCATTAGACAATATAAATCAGAGGGGATGCAATTTTTTCAAACTTTATCTGCATTACAGAAATGTCTTGGGATATAGTAAAGAGCACATAGGCCAGCTTGGCAGTGCAACAGATAGAGTGCTGGGCCTGGAGTCAGGAAGATTCATCTTTCTGAGTTCAAATCTGGCCTCAGGTATTTACTAGCTGTGAGATCCTGGGCAAATCACTGAATGACGTTTGCCTCATGTTTAAAATGAGCTGGAGAAAGAAATGGCAAACGGCTCTAGTATCTTTGCCAAGAAAATCCCAAATGCAGTCAAGGGAAGTCAGACATGACTGAAACGACTGAACAACAACAAAAAAGGAGAGTTCAGTATTAGAGAATAGGTTTTAGAATCATAGGGACCTGGGTACAAAGCCTGGTTCTGCCTCTTACTGCCTATGGAACCCTGGAAAAGTCTCTGGATTGCAGTTTCCTCATTTGTAGAATAGAGGAACTGGGCTACATGGTTCAGAAAGTCCCTCCCAGCACTAAATCTATTATCCTGTTTTGACCTACAAGTAAGTAGCAGGCTTCTGATTACTTCCTAGTGCTGTGAATCTTCTGCAGTGTCCCTCTGATCATGGGATTTTGTCTGTTCTTCAGAACACCCAGAAATCATCCTTCCTGAGGGAAAAAAAAAAGATCTCAGATCTTTCCAAGTCCTTTTCCTTTACGATGCTATTGTCATTGCATAAATTGTTCTCTTGGAACTGAATCAAATTTATAAGAATACAAATCATTCCCCAATTGAGAAATGGTCAAAGGATATGAACAGGCAGTTTTCAGATGAAGAAATTAAAGCTATCTACAGGGGGCAGCTAGGTAGCACAGTGGATAAAGCACTGGCTCTGGATTCAGGAGGACCTGAGTTCAAATATGACCTCAGACATTTGACACTTACTAGCTGTGTGACGTTGGGTGAGTCTTAACTCTCATTACCCCACAAAAAACAAAACAAAACAAAAACCAAACCAAACCAAACCAAACCAAAACAAACCCTATCTACAGCCATATGAAAAAAAAATGTTCTAAATCACTATTGATTAGAGAAATGAAAATTAAAACAACTCTGAGGTACCACCCCACACCTACCTATCAGTTTGACTAATATGACAAAAAGAGAAAATGATAAATGCTAGAGAAGATGTGGAAAAATGGGAACACTAATGCATTGTTGGTGGAATTGTGAACTAATGTAACAATTCTGAAGAGCAATTTGGAACTATGCCCAAAAGACTATAAAGCCATGCATACCCTTTGACCCAGAAATACTACTACTATATCTGTATGCCAGAGAGATCATAAAAAGGGAAAAGGTCTCACATGTTTAAAAAATATTTATAGCAGCTCTTTTTGTGGTGGCAAAGAATTAGAAATTGAGGGGATGCCCACTAGTTGGATAAAGTTGTGGTATAAGAATGTAATGGAATACTATCGTTCTATAAGAAATTATGAGAAGTCAGATTTCAGAAAAACCTGTAGAGACTTATGTGAACTAATGCTGAGTGAAGTGAGAACCAGGAGAAGATTATACACAGTAACAGCAACATTGTGTGATGAACAACTGTTACAGATTTAGCTCTTCTAAGCAATATAATAATCCAAGACAATTCCAAAAGACTCATCATGGAAAATGCTCTCCATATCCAGAAAAAGAACTACGGAGTCTGAATGTATATTGAAACATACTATTTTCATTTTATTTGTTGTTGTTGTTTTGTTTTTTCTATCATGATTTCCCCCCTTTGTTCTGATTTTTTCTTTTACATAATGACTAATGTGGAAATATGTTTAGCATGATTGTACTGTATAACCTATATAAGATTGCTTGTTCTCCTGGGGAGGGGGGGAGGTAGAAAAATTTGGAACTCAAAATCTTACACTAATGAATATTAGAAATTAAAAAAATAAATACTATTGCTTATTTAAAAAATGTTCTCCTGCTGTTCAATTAATTTGGTGTCATTTCCTACTACCCAAGATCCTCTTTATGGAGAAATTATATTCCATTGCATATATGACTTCTCCATTTCCTAGTTGACGGGCTCCCATTTTGTTTCCAATTCTTTGATCCAACAAAAAGTTCTGCTCAAAAAAAAAAATTTTTTTTTTTTATGAATGAGTCCCCAGGGCTGTTTTATCTTTATATCCCAAGCACCTAGCTGGATAGCTACAAATA
Source organism: Dromiciops gliroides (assembly GCF_019393635.1). Taxonomy (NCBI): domain Eukaryota; kingdom Metazoa; phylum Chordata; class Mammalia; order Microbiotheria; family Microbiotheriidae; genus Dromiciops; species Dromiciops gliroides. The sequence continues at coordinate 341,514,565 of NC_057863.1, read as the reverse complement.
AAAAGTGTTTAATAAATGTTTGTTACTTGAATTCACAGCTTTACATAGCAGAGTCAGAAGATCTAGGTTTGAATCCAGCTCTACCACAGATCACCTATGGAATGGAAGACCCACTTCATTTTCCTCATTTAAAAAAATGAGGGGTTGGGTATGTCTAACTAGAGCTTTTAAGGTCCCTTCTGGCTCTGGAGTGACTTTGTGACTTTGTTTATCTTCTTTTGAGAGGCACCCAGTAGTTAAGTGTTAGGCTTCAAGCCAGAAGGAAATTTCAGTCCCTTATCATGCAGGTTTGGATTGTGTAGCATTGCTATCTTGTAGGGGATTAGGGAGTCTAGGGCTTTTATGCAAGAAATCCTTGGAGATACCCAAGGTGTGGCCCTAGCTCATTGGAGGCCTAGTAGTGTCTGTTAGCTGTAATGTTTTCCTGTACTTGGGGATGGAGGCGGGGAGTAAGGGTAGAAGGAGAAAGTGATTGAGACAGATGAAATTTCCTCTGAGTATGAGTTCCTCAGTTCTGTTGTCTATATACTGTCTCAGGGAAGTTGGATTAGTTTCTTGGAATGTTTACATTTAAAGTTTATATTCCAGCAAGATAGTGTGTTATCTAAGGGATGACAGGTTGACAGTGACCCTAAGGCTACCAGCTTTGCCATAAAGCTGGTGTACACATGTTAATTAACTTAAAAAAATGCTTCTCTGTTTTTTTCTCCTTTACACACACATACACACACACATACACCTGACTTGGATCATGTTAAGCATTCTGAGGAAGACTGGAAGCAGGATATTATGAGCATGGGTTAGATGAATTCTCCCTTACCCTATTTTAAGTCATCTCAATATAAAAAGGTGATAACAACAGTAAACATGACCTCATTACTCCATTAATCTCAATAATAGAGGATAATAATGTACTTGGTTTGAGCACATATTATTATATGGTGAGATGAAACAATATTTTTATTGTTCAGATCAGATTAATATGAGTGTAATAAAAAATCAAATTATACCTTGCGTTCTTTTGCTTTTAACTCTACTTCCTTCTATAGCCTGAGACTCTACTGTGCAACCAAGGATTGTTGTTTTTTGATGCTGACCTTTGTTCCATCATTTGAATACTACTGACAACCAATGAAAACGGCTGAAAGAGAGGCAAGATAAATGAAGAGACAGCTTGGCTTGAGATCATGTATGTAAAGAACCATTAAACCCTTCACCCGTTAAGGGCTCTGTACCTCAACAATCTGGAATTTCATCAGTGTGGATATTGTCTCTATTAATACAGATCAAAACTACTCTATTTCTTTAGTAGACCATGTCAGAGCTAGCATGACCAGCCGAAGTGATTGCAACAAGAGAATTCAGCCCAGCCCAGATGATTACTCTGAAAGAAGTCAGTGAGTACACTAGAATGCAGCACTGCAACTGCTGCACCAAGACCAGTAAATTGGAATCTCTACCATACTCTCTAGTTCCCCTTCTAAGGAGCCAGTGTTTCTAAGACTGCTACTATAACAGGTTTCTCTAATACCTTTTCATGAAACAACCGACTCACCCTTCTTCCTCTATGTTGGGGAATGAGGGATTTATTGGTAATCAACCAGCATTCCTAGGAGGCTCTTGGGGGTTGTAGCCATTTGAGTGGTTATCAGGAACTTTAATAATGGATTCAATTCTTTGTTATTGCCTTGATTTGTTTCTTTAAGCATCTTTGCATTGAATTTCTATGTCATCTGCCATGGCCTATTATAGATACATCAGCAGAATCCTATAGTTATGAATTTGGATAGAATACCATGAACTTACATGTAGTTGAGATGAAAGGCACATTGATAGGGGCTCATGCTACAGAGAATTTAATGAATTTCTGTGACAGAAAATGTTAGCATCTACTGACTTTATTGCCTCTGGGAATGTGACTTGGCATTTGTCAAGGTAGACTTGTCCTCATCTGATCCATTTTAGCTTAGGATTTTCACTCTTGTAGGGTAGGACCAGTAAGAGCTCACAGTCCATTGGCATTACCTATAAAAACTCAGGGTAACTTTTGTACTTTGATGAGGCATTAAAGGACTTTAGTGAAAACTTATCATTATTATCACTGATAATATTAATACTAAGTAGTGATTAATATTAATATTAAGTAGTGATTACTATTATTCTAATCTTTTCCATTGCAGAAGCTCAGATAAAAATAATTCTGAACCAATTCACTACCTTCTGTCATTTATTTATATTTAATGTTCTGTGAATTATTTCACAAGTGGGGCAGCTAGGTGGTGCAGTGGATAGAGAGCACCAGCCTTGGATTCAGGAGGACCTGAGTTCAAATCTGAACTCAGACACTTAACACTTACTAGCTGTGTGACCCTGGGCAAGTCACTTAACTCCAATTGCCTCACCTCCCAAAAAATTATTTCACAAGTGTATAAAATTATTTCTTTTTGTAATAAAGATTTTAAAAGTAAGATGTCAGCTTGTTTCATTAAGGTTCATTGAAAATTGCTTTCAGACAACTCCAATTCCATGTTGGAATATGCTGTTCCTCAACCTGTACACATATAGTTTTGATTTCTTCTGCTAGAACTCTATATTTCAAAAGATTTTCATTGCATACAGTTTGAATATTATTAATATTTGATAGATTAAATATTTAAAATTATTATCATGTAAAATATTCTTAATTTTATATGAATTGGTACTCTGATTCTAAATGTCATATTTGGGCAACTATAGTCAATAATTCTTTCTGTGATAGTATTTTGGCTTCAATTTAGTTTATTTAATTGTTGGATTTTCAATAATATTTTTGGGATCTCTATTTGTAATATTCTGATATTGTTGTTTGAATATGTCATCTGGTCCCAAAATGAAATGGTAGAGAAGAGGACTAATTAGGGCTTATCTATAGCTTTTTACCAAATCATCTTCCCTTGGATCTTCTGATTTACCATCATCATAAAGTATTACCAAGCATGATCTACCATGAAAACCATGCAGATGCATGATGTTCCCAATCTCTTCCTTCCAAACTTATTCTATATATTTATTTTTATAGTCCTCAGTGGATCCAATTCTTTGATTTATTCAAAATCACCTCCTTCTGTATCTCTTGAACTCCACATACACAAGTTCTATGGCATTTCTCTTTCTCCTTGACAAAATAATAGTGTATATTTACAAAGTGTATTAAGAGCTTGTCGAAAAGTCTTTCCTCTTACTTATCCTATGAGATACTAATACAAGTATTGTCCTCATTTTATAGATGAAGAGATTGAAGCTATAGTAATGCCAATAGTAATGCAGCTAGGAAGTTTTGGAGAGGGAATTCAAACTCATGTCTTCTGTATCCAAGACCAGTTGGCTTTCCATTGTGCCACAGATTAAAAGAGGAAGAAAAGGAGCTTAACATGGTAAAGAGCATTGGGTTCAGAGTAAGATTCCCTGAGTTTGAATCTCAGACACTTATTAGCCATATAATTTTGGGCAAGTGACTTATAACCTCTCTGAGCCTCAGGCAAGAGAATAAGTAATGAAATGGTAGGTTCTTGATATATTAACATAATAGAGTCAGAACAGGTATGGGGAATTTTGCACAGCCTCAGTAGAATATCTTGATTACCTTGCAAAAAATAATGATATCTCCTATGTATTTTGGTGGGGAACTGGCTTAATACTGGCTGAAAAGAATTTGTATCTTTACCATATCATGCTGATGCACTGATACGGGTGGGACAATGGAACAGAACCTGTAGACCCTGGTACTTCACCACAGACAGGCCAGAGTCAATAGCAGCAGCATAAAACTTTCTTGGAGGAAGAGAGGGAATTGGGTTGGAGCACAGCCAAGGAGTCTTGAGATGCTCAATGTTACCAATAAAGATGGCTGCAACATCACATGTATACTCTTCCAGATGGGGAAGAAGGTTGAAATTTAATTTTAGTGTAGGGAATTTAGTATAGGTCAGTTTACTGGCCAGTTAAGGGAATTTCAACCAACCAATCAAAAACTAAGCATTTATTAAGCACCTATTATGTACCTGGAACTGTGCTGGTTCTAGGGATACAAAGATAAAGTTGAAATAGTCCATTTAGTCAAAAAGTTTACATGCTACCAAGAGGACACAATATTCACAAATAAATAAATACAGGAGATATCTATCATTTATCTATTAATGCAGTGTTGAGGGAATGAGGCACTAACAACTGAGAGAAATCAAGAAAGGCCTCTTGAAAATAGTGACACCAGAGCAGCTAGGTGGTGCAGTGGAAAAAGCCCCGGCCTTGGATTCAGAAAGACCTGAGTTCAAATCCAGCCTCAGACACTTGACACTTACTAGCTGTGTGACCCTGGGCAAGTCACTTAATTCTCATTGCCCCACAAAAACAAAACAACAACAAAAAAACCACAATGAAAATGGTGCCACCAAAGCTGAGTATTTAAGAAAGCTGGGAGTTCCAAGAGGTGGAGGTGAGAAGGGAGCACATTTCAGGTATGGAGAATAACATGGGCATTTGCACAAAGGCAAATCTATCCCCTGATAGACTATCAATACAATGTTTTCCAGGCAGAATCACTGATTTGGAACTCTCTTCTTGATCTCTGCAGCACCAGCTTTGTAAGTTTCTCTACTTTTGCATATCATTACATAAATTTCCCCTTCCCCAATACATTATTATTCAAATTCACTTTGAACTTGTGTATGGTAAAGGGCAGGGGGTGGAGCAAGGGGTGGGAGGGTCATGAGAGAGGAGGGACCCTGGCGGCAGTAACTCCAGAGCGGCATTCAGAAATGCCTTAAATCTCTAAACTGTATGGATGCCAGTGAGGATATTATCAACAGCAGAGAGGGACCTTTTGTGGCAGCAAAACAACAAAAACAAAAACAAAACAAAACAGAAACAAAATTGATGCCTATTGATTTGGAAGTGGCTGAACAAAAAAAAATCACGTTCTATGAATATAAAGGAATGTTGCTGCACCGTGTGAAAATGAAGATTGTAGGAAATTCAGAGAAATCGGGGAAGATTTGTACAGACCAATGAAGAGAACCAAAAAAACTATACAGCTAGGTCCCAATTAGTGTGAATAGCACGTCCCCTGGTGTGGTCCCATCATTTAAATTCATACTACATATTTCCACTAGTATAGAACCAATGGACATATTTTATATAATTGTAACTTTGAATAGTGCAAATTCAAATACATGTGACCACTTCAGGGGATTCATAATTTGCAGTAATTGGACTTAGCTGTGTACAAAAAGACTATAATCATTTAAATTAGAACAGCACTGAAAGACAGCTGAATAATTAGCTGCCACGACTAATCTTGGTTCTGTAAGACAGACGATGAAATACACTTCTTTCCTCTTGATAGAGAAGTGGGGAACTACAGATGTAGAATGTTGCATATTTTGTGAAATACAAATGTTTTGATAGTTGATTTTGCTTAACAGTGTTTCTTTGTTGCAAGGGGGGTTCAGTGGGAAGGGGTTGATAAGGAAATGATTTTGCTATAAGTTTAAAAATGCAGCAATAAAACATTAATAAGGCAAAACAAAGAGAATAGACTGAGAGAGATCTGAGTGGGCATAATTACCCCCCACTTCCCATGGAAATTTAGAGCCCAGTTTCATCACATCCTGTCATGTTAGTAACAGGTAGAGGAGAAGAGGCCAAATGGCTATCCATCACATAAGGGGTTGCATCTATACCTGGAGAAGGTAGGTATTTAAACTAGCATTACACACCGCCTTCAGGGCTTCCATGCCTTGGTCAGGGAAGCTTATCTTTGACAAGTCTCAGACGGGGTGAATAAACTGCAGGTAAGCTTCTGAGAAGCTTTCAGTGGCTCAGTTGTAGCCTCTGGGGTTTTCTCCTTTTGTCTCAGTGTTATAGTAGGTGGACCTGGCTGCTTTTCCTCTAAGTAAGGCAGTCATGACCTTGAGCACCATTTCTGTGTTCTACTGAGTGTCTCACATGGTCCCATAGTTGGTTGGGCTCTGGGCTGCTCCAGAACCAGGACACTAAGTATATTTCAAAAGATATAGTAGTAGTAGTAGTGGTGGTGGTGTTGGTGGTGGTGGTAGTAGTAGTAGTAGTAGCAGCAGCAGCAGCATTCATAGTGTATCCTGTAAATCTGGCCCGAGATCTGACCTTCCACACCCAAGTGAAGCCTAAGAACATAGATTTAGAGCAGGAAGGGACCTTAGAGGCTATCTAATCTAGTTCCCTCATGTTGTAGATGAGAAAACTGAGCCCTATAGAGAGGAAGTGATTTCTCCTAAGTAAGAAAGCCAGGATTTGAACCAGGTCTTCTGATTCCAAGTCCAGTCCTCTTTCCATTGTTTTATGCTGCCTTCTGAGAAGTTTTCTCAGAGGTGAGTCATTATAACATGCCAGAGATAATATACTGGTATGACACAGTGGATAAAACTCTGGACTTAGAGGGGAAGGGAATAAACATTTATATACCACTGACTATGTGCTAGACACTATGTTATCTCATTTGACGCTCACTGTTGTTATCACCATTTTACTGTTGAGGAAACTGAGGCAAACAGGTTAAGTGACTTACCCAGGGTCACACAGCTGGTAAGTATCTGAGGCTGGATATGAACTCAGGTCTTGCTGATTCTAGGCCCAGAACTTTATCCCCTAGGTCACCTAGCTGTCTTTGTACTCTACTTGTAATTAGGAAAGTATGGCTTGGAATCCCACTATTAATCCCACACTTACTATTTATGATACCATGGACAAGTTATTTAAATTATCTAAGGCTATATAGACCTTGATACAAGGTGACTTCAACAAGAAAGTGGCCACCAGAGGGGAAGGAAGGAAAGGAGGAAAACTAATTCAGCTCAGGCTTAAAAATTGAAAAGGCAAAGGCTTAGATTCCCCATATTTGTATGTCATGGTGACTGTGGTCATGGTGACCTTCTTCAGGAAGTGAATTGGAAGTAACTGGGAAGGTTGAGTATGAAATAATATCATAGAAATAAAGCCAATCCAACAAACATTTGAAACTCAGTTTCATCATCTGCAAAGTGGGAATAATAATAGCATCTACTTAACAGTGAATAAATATAATTACATCTCTAAAATGCCCTGTGAATATTGAATGTCTAGTTAAATGTTTATGATGGTGATGATGATGTTAGCTATGCATCGTAACCATATTTTTACATTCCTACCTGTATGTTTGCCAACTTGTACATCATCTTCTCCCTCTTCTCTGACCTCTTTTCTTTAGCCTTTAACCCCCAGTCCCTTCGAACCTGAAAAAGACAATTCTTGAATTTGTCTTCTACTCTCCACTCATGGCCACTATCCTATTTTAGGCCTTCACCACCTCTCACCTGAAGGATTCTAACAGCTTCCTTCCTAGGTGGTCTCTCTGCCTCCAATCTCTCCCTTCTCTAATCTACCCACTACACAAATGTCAGGTTGATATTCCTAAAGCACGTTACTTCCTGAACCAAGAAACTCCAACGATTCCCTACTAATTCTGGGGAAAAATACAAATTCCTAAAACCCTTCTTAGACTGGCTCCAGCCTAGTTCTTTAGGTTTGCTGTACTCTCCTTCACACGTGAAATGAAAATACAATTCCCTGTACCATCTACCATTCCATCTACCATCTCCACATCTTTGTATGAGCATTCCATCCTTCCTCCCTGTTTCTTCTGCCTGGTAAAACCTTCAAGCTGCCCCCCAAATTTTCTCTTGCTCAGGTTACCAGCTAACCTCCTCTGAGGAGCTGAGGTCCAGTGAATGAAGGAAGACCAGGGAAACTAAGGCATCTGGAAAGGCATGTAGAGAAAGCCCTTCACAATCTGGCTCCAACCCTTCCTTCTAGACTGATTTCTCATGACTCCCCCTCAAGTCCTCTGTATTCCAGTCAAACGGGTCTTTTTCCTGTTTCTCATGCATGCTTTTCTACCCCTGGCCTTGGCGTTCACTTGACTGGTTGCCCTGAATTTCTCCTCATTTCCATCTCTTCAAAACCCTCCTTTTAAAGCTCAGCTCAAATGCGACTTCCTACATGAGACATTTCCTGATTCCTCCAGTTGCCAGTGCTAAAGCTCTCACCCCAGATATCCTTTGTGTTTTCTATTGACCTGTCCATGGGCATGATGTCTCCTCCCATCAGAATGTGCCTTCTCTGGGGCAGGGCCTGGTGATGGTGTGATTGCTGTTTGTCTCTAGTGCCTAGCACATAATCAATGTATTTTTATTTTAATTGAACTGGGGTGTAAGACTTCTGGGAGATCTTCCAGGCCCACATGCAGTTATGGAACCTGGTTGCAAGATCAGTTCTCTGTCTTGACTTTGCCTGTGCAACAGGAAACCACTGACCCAGCTATGCTCTGTGGATTCCTTGCCACCCTCATTCATAGGGTAACAGAATTCTTTTTTTTCACCTGGAATTTTACAAATGAGGAAACTGAGGTCTAGATTTGCCCAAGGTAACATAGGGAGTAAATGGCAAAGGGAGGTTTTAAACCCAAGTCCTCTGACTCCAAATGCTTTGCTATTTACGTTATCCCTCCCTTTCTTCTCATTACATTGAAACGAATCTGAATAATACATACCCATAAGCCAGACCCTAAGTCCTTATTTCAATTCAGCAGGTAGAGCTATTCATTAAGTGAATGAGGCTGTGGAAAATAGAGAAGAAACATCAAGAGGTGGTTCCTTTCCACAATTGATAAAAGTGGTCAAAGGATATGAACAGGCAGTTTTCAGATGAAGAAATCAAAGCTATCTATGGTCGAATGAAAAAAATGCTCTAGATCACTATTGATTAGAGAAATGAAAATTAAAACAATGCTGAGGTACCACCTCAAACCTATCAGATTGGCTAATATAACAGAAAAGGAAAATGATGCATGTTGGAGAAGATGTGGGAAAATTAGGACACTAATGCACTGTTGGAGTTGTGAACTAATCTAATTATTCTGGAGATAAATTTGGAACTATGGCCAAAAGATTATAAAACTGAGCATACCCTCTGATCCAGCAATACCACTACTAGGTCTGTACCCCAAAGAGATCATAGAAAAGGGAAAAGGATCCACATGTACAAAAATATTTATAGCAACTCTTTTTGTGGTGTCAAAGATTGGAAATTGAGGGAATGCCCATCAATTGAGGAATGGCTGAACAAATTGTGGTATATGAATGTAATGGAATACTATTGTGTTATAAGAAATGATGAGCAGGGGGCAGCTAGGTGGTGCAGTGGATAGAGCACTGGCCCTGGATTCAGGAGTACCTGAGTTCAAATCTGGCCTCAGACACTTGACACTTACTAGTTGTGTGACCCTGGGCAAGTCACTTAACCCCCATTGCCCTGCAAAAACAAAACAAACAAAAGAAATGATGAGCAGGCAGATTTCAGAAAAATCTGGACTTACATGAACTGTTGCAAAGTGAAGTGAGCAAAACCAGAAGAACATTATACACAGTAACAGCAACATTGTATGATGATCAACTATGAATGACTTAGCTCTTCTTAGCAATACAATGATCCCAGACAATTCCAAAAGACTGGATGAAAAATTCTATCCACATCCAGAGAAAGAACTTATGAAGTCTGAATGCAGATTGAAGCATACTATTTTCACTTCCTTTATTTTTTTCCATGGCTTTTCCACTTTTGTTCTGTTTCTTCTTTCACAATATGACTAATATAGAAATATGTTTTACATGATCGCACATATATAACCAATATCAAATTGCTTACTGCCTTAGGGAAGGGAGAGAGTGGGGAAGGAGGGAGAAAATTTGGAACTCAAAATTTTATAAAAAATGAATGTTAAAAATTGTCTTTAGGGGCAGCTAGGTGGCGCAGTGGATAAAGCACTGGCCCTGGATTCAGGAGTACCTGAATTCAAATCCGGCCTCAGACACTTGACACTTACTAGCTGTGTGACCCTAGGCAAGTCACTTAACCCCCATTGCCCCGCAAAAAAAAAAAAATTATCTTTACATGTAATTAGAAAAAAATGAAATACTATTTAAAAGAAAAAAAAAGAGATGGTTCCTTCAGTCAAAGAGCTGACAGCCTAGTTGAAAGAACTCATGCCCACAGAACTATGAGAGAACAATTTCAGAAAGAATATATACCATGTGACCAAACTCCATATAACCTTATGTTAAAATGTTTAGAAAAGACCCAAGTGCTATGGTGGTGAGGAATAGAAGAGATTCATTGATCAAATATTTAACAAATACCCATCAATTTGATTCAGTGGATAGAATCCTGGGCCTGGAGTCAGAAAGACCTGAGTTCAAATCCATCCTTGGATACTTACTAGCTGTTTGACTCCCAGCAAGCCACTTAACCTCTGTCTGCCTCAGTTTCCTTGACTGTAAAAGGGGTAGTAATAGCTCCAACCTTATAGGGCTGTTTTGAAAATCAAATGAGATAACATTCCTAAAGTGCTTACTGCAATGCCTGGCACCTAATAGGCACTTAATAAATGCTTATTTCCCTCCTTTCTTCCTATTATGGGCATAACACCATGTATACAGTAGAAAGCTATGAGTAACTTGATGCCTTATCAGTAGTAGTAGTAATAGTAGTATTATTGCTATTATTGTTGTTGTTGTTGTTATTAGACAGATGTATGACATGCTCCCTTAAGGAGCACGGCTAACTCCCATGCAGATAATACACTTTCCTTACTTCTGCCTCATGCAGCCTCTCTCTTCCTTTAAGATGCAGATCAGGTACCATCTTCTGCATGTTGTTGCTGTTCTTTGTTTTTCATTCTGGAATAAGACCATGACAAGGAGAGGTGATGTTGTGACTTGCAGTGAATTGGATTTAAGTGAGGAAGGACTGTAAAAAGTCACCAGCCTCACTCTCTACTCTGGAGCCATCTGGGTCCAGTGGCAAGATATAGATCAGGATGACTGGAAACAACACCGCCACCGCCACCACCACCTCCTACCTCCATGCAGTGGGAGATATTGACCTTTTTAAGCTAAGGTCTTTCCCAGGTCTCAGTTTTCCCGAGGCAATGCCCACTCAGTGATTTAGGCTAGGTGAGAAAGGAGGTAAAGAAAGACCTCTTTTACCCAGTCAAAAGAAAATAAGTAGATAAAAGGGGGGAGATTATATCTTCTACATGAAGCTTTTCCTGATTCCTCCAGTTGCTAGTGCCTTCCTCCTCAACTTAACTTAAATTTAACTCCTATGTGCATATACTCATCAGTCTTATATTTATACTCTCTATATTTAATACGTATTTGTTGTCTCCTCATTAGAACATAAACTCAGTGAAAAGAGGGATTGTCTCATTCTTTGTATCTATATCCCTAGCACCTACCACAGTGCCTAGCATATAGTAGGTGTTTGATAAATACTTGTTGATTGATTGATAGAGTTCATTTGGAGAGAAAATCAATGTCCTTTCCTATTCATCTGTCACCTTATTGCCTGAGCAATGGTTCCAAGGTACCTCTATGATCATATTACTCCTCTCCTCAAAAATCTTCAGTGGCTCCCCATTGCCTACAAAAAAATTGTGAACTCCTGGTCCTAGTATTTAAAGGGACAACTAGGTGACAAAGTGCATAGAGTGCTGGGCTTGGAGTCAGGAAAATTTATCTTTCTGAGTTCAAATGTAGCCTCAGATACTTACTAGCTGTGTGTCTCATTTAATACAGTGTGCCTCAGTTTCCTCATCTGTAAGATGAGCTGGAAAAGGAAATGCCAAACTACTCCAATATCTTTGACAAGAAAACCTCAAATGGGGTCATGAAGACATCACTGAAATGACTGAACAACAAAGTATTTAAGGTCCCCCACAATCTGGTTTTAAACTGCCTTTCAGTCTTATCTCAGAGTACCCTCTTTCATCTATGTATATTATCATCAAGCTAGATAAAAAGGAGGCCTGATATCAGATGGTGGAATTCAGTCATGGGGGGAAAAAAGTTCAGGAATAGGATTCTAAGCCCTGAAAGGTCTGGAAGAGAGACAAGTAGACACTAGTATAGGAAAAATTAAGGTAATATTTTAAAACAAGATGGAAGTAAATACTTTGCTTATAGACTAGATTGGAAGGAGTTTACATGTCCCCAGCAGTGGGAACTGGAGGGATACAGGAGTCAGACTGGGTGTTTCATGTGATAAGTATGAGTAGTTTTGTAATAAAAAGCCCTTGTCTGTAAAATCTGGAAGAAAGAGTTACTTAGTTGAAATGGGTATGTGATATGACTAATTAGATTTCATGTATTCTCTTTCTCTAGACTTTCGAGGAAAATCTGGCATAGAACTATATACTTTTGACATTCCTCTCCCTTGAGTTCATCACTCTTTTACCAAAGAGAAATGAACAAGATTAAAAGAGGGGAGTAATAACTAGCCAACAAGACCCTTAAGAAATACTTGGTGGTTTTAGTGGATTGCAAGGACAAAAGTGTGACATGGATGCCAAAAAATGATAATGTAATCCTAGGCTGCTTTAATAGAAACCCTGCAGCCAGGGAAGGAAATGGTAGCCACCCTGTATTTTGCCCTGTTCAGATTGCATTATATTCAATTCTGAGCATGACAAATTGAAGCATGTTCCAAGGAGAGTGATAAAGATGTTGAAAGAACTTAAAAATCATGTCATACCAGGACCAATAGGAAGACCTGGCCACATTTGGATCAGGTAAGAGAAGTGTTAAGGGGTCAGACAAGATGGCTGTTTTTAGCTGTTGTCTTTAGGAATTGATTTGTTTTGCTTGATCTTGGGGGACAGAATTAGGTACAGAAACAGGTAGAACGTACAGGAGGATGGAATTTTGACCTCAATATAAAGAAAAACTTCCAGGTAATTAGAGCTGTACAACAGTACAATGGGCTATCTTGAGAGGCAATGGCTCTCCATGATCAGAACAGTTCAAGAGGATGTTAGATGACCACTTCTCAAGGGGTTGGAGACATAATTCCTATTCAGGTCTGGGTTAGACTAGAAACTGGAGACAGGAGATAATGTCAAGTATGAGTAACAGCAAGCAAGCCAGTGTAGTCAGATCATTGAGTATAGGGAGGGGAAAAAAGTAAAAGAAGCCTGGCAAGGTAGGAAGGATTCAGGTTTATGAAGAGTTTTACATGCCAAAGAGAGGATGTTATGTTTGATCCTTGGGCAATAGGGAGGCACAGGGGTTTATGAAGTAGGGGAGGTGACATGGTCAGATCTATGCTTTAGATCACTGTGGTAGCTGAGTGGAAGATGGATTGGAGTAGAAAAGACCTGAAGCAGGGAAACCAATTAGAAGTCAATTATACATTCTTGGAGACTTTCTAGGTCATGTAATCAAAATGGAAGACTAGACATTTAGTCCATTCTGCATGACCTCTCAAACCCATCCAAAATGAGAATTATACAAAGGAAATAAAGCAATTTCAGCTGCCTCCATAGTCTGAGGTTACCTAATGAGTAAGTCTGGGTGAACTAGCATTAGAGAAAACTAATGCCTAATACCAAATGCATTCACTCAGCCTAGGATTACATTATCCTTTTTGGCACCCAGGTCACACTTTTGTCCTTACAATCCGCTAAAACTACCAAGTATTTCTAAAGGGTCTTGTTGGCTAGTTACTATTCCCCTCTCTTAGACTTGTTCATTTCTCTTTGGTAAAAGAGTGATGAACTCAGGGGAAAGGAATGTCAAAAGTATATAGTTCCAGGGGCAGCTAGGTGATGCAGTGGATAAAGTACCAGCCCTGTATTGAGGAGGGCCTGAGTTCAAATTTGGCCTCAGACACCTGATATTTACTACCTATGTGACCCTGGGCAAGTCACTTAACCTTCACTGCCCTGCAAAAAAAAAAGTATATAGTTCCCCCACCAGTCTCTATGTTCTGGCAGGGCACCATAGCCTGATGCATGGACTTATTTCCTGAGATCTACTTAGCAATTCCCTTGCTTCTTTTATCTATCTAGCATTATCCCCATCCCTGCCCTTACTACACCATTCTAAGACCACAAGCAACAGAACTCAACTCTACCCTCCTCTATACCCCCAATACAACAGAAGTAGGGATATAGGAAAAAGTAAAGCTTGCATAGCCTTGGGCAGGGGCATAATAGCATTTGTTGTTTTTTATTTGTTTGTTTGTTCGTTTTGGGGTCAGTGAGGGTTAAGTGACTTGCCCGGGATCACACAGCTAGTAAGTGTCAAGTGTCTGAGGCTGGATTTGAACTCAGGTCCTCCTGAATCCAAGGCTAGAGCTTTATTCACTTCACCACCTAGCTGCCCTGCCACCTAGCTGCCCCGGCAAAATAGCATGTTATACTGAAGCAGTGCTTAGCCAGAAAACCAGTGAATAATGAAAATTGGAGCAGGACAGGATACTGGCATGCAGCTGAGGCCAGTTCTGACAGAGACCCAATAAAAACTGAATTCTTCAGTGTGGGAGAAGGTTGAGACAGCTTTGAGATTTAGCCTTCTCAGAAGCCACCACCAAAGGGGAAAGAGTCAGAAAGTGAACAATACTGAAAACGAAAAAATAAGGGAAAAAGTCTGAAATTACCAAAGATCTCAGGCAGAAGAAAATTCAGTTAAAGACCTAGATAAATCAACAGGAAATATATTAATAAAATAAAGGAACATGGCTTCCAGATCACCTAAATATCTCTAAATAAATATTGCAAGACAAAGGAAAATGAATCAACATTTGACAAGACAGAGGACTTTGGAATTCCCAAGGGAGCATGGTACCATAGCAGGATGTTTCTGAATTGTTTGAGAGAGAAATAAGAATTTTAAAAAGCAGGATTTGTGATCTGCACAGGAGAAATAATTGATACAATAGAAACACTTGGATCCACTGTGGTAAACCTCACCAAAAAAACAAGAGAGGACAATGTATCAGGAATGCAAACACATAGGATTAAAGGACAATCTGTAAGAAAGGCAAAAAAGCAATAAAAGCCAAATGAAAATATGATCTCTATAGAAGCAAAACATGTTAATCCTGAAAACAGGATACATAGAAACAACT
This sequence comes from Dromiciops gliroides, assembly GCF_019393635.1. Lineage (NCBI taxonomy): Eukaryota > Metazoa > Chordata > Mammalia > Microbiotheria > Microbiotheriidae > Dromiciops > Dromiciops gliroides. Next base: position 341,499,550 of record NC_057863.1, on the reverse strand, counting down.
TGATTATAAGTCTCCCAGGAGAATATGACAAGTAAAAAACCTGAGAGAACTGCCTACAACTTCTCAACACAGAAAACAAAGTTCCAGTTGAAAATATCCACAGATTTTCTCTGGTGGAAAAGAAATACAAAACAGATGGTGGTTAAATTAAAAAACTCCAGTGACATAAAACAAACTCTGTAGGCAACTAGAGTAAAACCTTCAGATATAAAGGAAAGAAAATTAAAAAAACCAAATAAATAAAAATACAAAAACCCAAGATTATTCTGCATCTACCAGATACCACAAAAGGGAATCTTATCAGCTCTCATGGCTTTAATTACTATCTCTCTATGCTGATGATATCAGTTCTGTACTGACCTTCAATTTCACATCTCCAACTACCTTTTGGACATCTTGAACTGGATTCCAATAGGCATCTAGAACTAAACAACTACAAAATCAAACTCATTATCTTATCCCCTAGACCCTCCTCTACCACCTAAGTTCCCTATTACTGTAAAGTACATAATTATCCTCCCAGTCCCTTAGGCTCACAACCTAGATATCATCTTTGATTCCTTGGTATCTTTAACCCCTTGTATCCAATCTGTTTCCAAGGTCTGTCAATTTCACCATTGCAACATCTCTCAAATATACTCCTTTCTCTCCTTGGACACTGCGACCATTGTGATACAGGTCCTCATTACCTCATGTCTGGACTATTGTAATAGCCTACTGGTGGGTCTGCCTTCTAGAAGTTTCTCCTCACTCTAATCCACTCTCCAATCAGCCCCTAAAGTGATTCCCCTATAGTGAAGGCCTGACCATATCATATCCCTATTCAACAACATCCAATGGTTCCCTGGCTTCTCTGAGATTAAATACAAAATCTTATATTTGGCATTCAAAGATTTTTATAACCTACCACCTCTCCCCTCCCCCACACCTTTTTTGATTACCATGTCCCATTGTTGATTACATTGAGATTGCATTCTACTAAACCCTTGGACTACTTTAAAGGAAATAGTGTCAAGCCCAAGGTTTCTTAACATTTTAATATTATGGATCCCTTTTCAGAATCTGGCAAATCCTATGGACCCCTTCTCAAATGAATGCTTTAAATGCATAAAATCAAATACATAAAGGAAACAATACTGAAATACAGTTATCAAAATTCTATAAATTCCTAGTCCAAGAACCCTGTCAGTGATCTTTAGAAGATCACAGAAAATAGGAGAGGTGCTATAGGATTGAGGAAGGACAAATGTCTTGATTTTTTAACAAATTCTTAAAGGTCCATGAAAAACCCTAACATGCTTCTGAACCCCAGATTAAAAATTCCTGATGTAGTTACATATTCTCTAACCTCCATATTGTCATTGTGGAAATGATTTTTTAAACTGAGCATAGGATTTTATTTATCTATAATTTCATTTTATTATATTTAATCCTTTGATCTATTCCATTGAGGTTTTTTGGTTTTTTTTGGATTCTGATGTTGTCCAATGTGTTGTTCAAATGTGTTAGCTATCAGTCTTCACAGCTCCGTGTCATCTGCACATATGATAAGAATGCCATTGATACCTCTCAATCAGTTTATATATAAAAATGCCAAACAACAGAACATCAAGGCACAGATTTCTGGGGCACTCCAGTAGAAAATGACCTTCAAGTTGATATGACTACCCTTTAGGGTCAGCCAATCATCCACTTCTGCATCCATCTCATTGTTACACATTTCTCCATCTTGTTGAAAAAGATAGCATGAGACCTTGTTAATTGTAGAGAGATGTTATTTGTAGAGAGTTGTACAGAGTATTTCAAAGACAGGGAATGGTTCCTTTTTGCACTTGGATTTCTAAAACCATAATATCCATAATAGGCACTTAATAAATACTTAATGATTGTCAAATATTTTGTTGAAATCAAGGGCAAACTACCTCTATAGAATTCTTCATCTCTAGCTATTTGGTAATCTTTTCAGAAAAGGAAATGAGGTTAGCATGATATGATCTGTTCTTGAAACCATGTTGACTCCAATAATCTGTCAGACTCACTACTCCCTCTTGGCTGTGCTTCTGCCTTTCCAGATTTTGACACCATGACTCAGCTGCCTTTTCACTCTGGAATACCCCGTCTGCCTTGCTGGGCCACCTTTTCCCATCGATGAATCTCTTTTTCAAGGGCCTCCATTATGGGGTTGCTTATCCCCTTTCTGGCTGTGCTTCTTCTAATTTTCTGGACTTCACCATTATATCTCTATGCAGTTATGTTCTCTCTTCCTCTTCCCCCACTTTATTAGCTCCTTCCATAATTATTCCATGTCCTCCATAATTAGAATGTAAGCTCCTTAAGGGCGGAGATTGTCCTCCTTTTTGCTTTTATTTGTATCTCCAATGCTTGGCACTTAAAAATGTTTGCTGCCTGCCCTGCCTCTCTGGTCTTTGGCTTGGCCACTCTCCTCTCATCCCTTTTTTTAAAAAAATCAAGATATTTGTCCTCTGATCCTACAGCACCTCGCCTATGTTCTGTGATCTTCTAAAGATCAATGACAGTGTCTCACTAGTCATCATTTCCCATTAGACCCTTACAGACAGCCCAGGACCCTAAATCCAAGAACCCCCCAAATAGTGTAGCTTTTACCCTAGTACCCACAGCCATCATTGTGGGAAACAACCTCCATGGAGATGCAGACTGGAAACTGAACTGCTCCTGCAGGTGCAGCAGCCACAGCTCCTGAAGACCTAGAAAATAAAGTTCTTTCTCCTAATGTCTTTGGCACTGCCAAATGGTTCCACATCAGGAACTGGTATCATTTTATCATTGGAAATGACATTATAGAAAGGCATTCTCATCTGCTCTGCTATAGCCCTAAGGACTTTCCATCTGTCTTGCAGCTAAAAACTCCCATATGTCTTGTCTCCCCTGTTGATTGGAATGTGAGCTCCTGGAGAGGAAATGTCTTATTTTTCTGTCTGTATCCCCAGTACTTAGCTCAGTACTTTGTACCCATTAAGTGCTTAATAAATGCTTCATTCATTTATATCCACCAGCCCTTTCAGTACTTTCCAAAGTAGTTCTTCCAGGTTAAGTGGCTTGAACTCATCAAGGACAGCTAAATTCTCCTTTAAGCAATGTGGGATTCTTTTTTAAAAATTAATCTTAAATTTAAATACACAAGAAGAAAAGAAAAAAAGAACATTTCCATGTATACAGCAGAACATGAGAAAATGAAATACAACACCATACATTTCTATTTCAAGAAAACCTATGTAATAAATACTACACATTGTTTTCAAAGCTACCCAGCTTTTCTGTGCTTCCTTCTAGGTTTTCCTTTTTTCTTTTCTGTGTACTTTTAATTTAATGTAATTTAATTTAATTTTTCTCCCTTCTTCTCCCCATCCTAGAAAGTTACAATTAAATGTGAATATGTACACATGTACATATGTATAAACATACACACACAATATATATTTATATATACACATATATATGAATGACCATACTATGCATATTTCTAATGGTCAATTCTTTATCTGGTGGTGGATTGTATTTTTCTTCATAGGTTTAAGTGTTTCTATATTTTTTCTTTTTAAAAAAATCTTAATAGTATTTTATTTTTTCCACTTACACGTAAAGATTGTTCTCAACATTTGTTTTTAGATTTTGAATTCCAAATTTTTCTCCCTCCATTCCTTCCATCCCTCCTTCACAAGACTATAAATTATATATGTATGTTAAATGTATACATGTATGTTACATATATTTTTACATTAGACATGTTGTGAAAGAAGAATAAGAACAAAAGGGAAAAACCTCAACAAAGAGGAAAAAAAGTGAAAATAGTGCATTCAGATTCCACAGTTCTTTTTCTGAATGTGCAGAGCATTTCCCATCATGAGTCCGTTGGAATGGTCTTAGATCATTGTATTGCTGAGAAGAGCCAAGTCTATCACAGCTGATCATCACACAGTGTTTCTGTTACTGTGTACAATTTTCATGTTTTTTTCTAAATCAACCAGCTCATCATTTCTTATACACAATCAGTGATTCTAAATTACTTCTCCCACTTCTTCTCCCATTGGTAATACAGAAGAAGGGCCACAGGACTTAAAGCCATTTGGCATTTTTCTTTTTTTATCTCATTTTCCATTTGGTTTTTCAAGCTGTTGACTTTTTCTCATAGCTCTCCTACATTGCTCTCTTTTCTTTTTTCATTCTTTCTTCCGCCTCTCTAAATCTTCCTTCTATCTCTCCTACCTTCTTTTCAAAGTCCCTTTTGAGCACTTTCATGTCCTGAGACCAATTCATATTTTTCTTGGAAACTTTGTATGTAGGGGCCCTGAGGTTGTTATCCTCTTCTGAGGGTGCACCTCGATCTTCCTTGGTGCTAAAGAAACTTTCTATTGTTCTCAACTTTCTTTGCTTGCTCATCTTGCCATTTTTTTACTTGACTTTTAGCTCCCTCTTATGGTGGGGCCCTACTTCCAAGTTACACTGTGTCAAGCTTTAGAGAGTCCCAGGTGTTTTGGTTTGAGGGAGGGCAGGCTTTTTCTCACCTGGCCTGTTCTCTGCTCCAAAGGTAACCTCAAGCCAACTTGCTAGTTAACCAGCCAGAAGAGTGCTGTGGTGGTTTTTAGCTTCTGATGAGCCTGCTCCCCTCCCCAACCTGGGACTCCCACCACTCAAGATTTCTTCCTGGTTCCCTGCTGGGGTGGGATATCCAAATTCCTCCTCAGGTCCCACAGACACCCCTGTATTTTCCACCCCCGGGGCCAGCCATTCAGCCCTCTCATGTGATGGTAAGCTTAGTTCCAGAAGACTCCAGCTGATTCGGAGGCTGAGGGTGAGTTCCCTGCATTTTTCTTTGTTTCATGGGTTACCATCGACGAAAAATTCATTACCATTCAGTGATCCTCCTACTGAGGTGATGAATTTCTCTGCACCTGGGAAGGCTGGTTCTTGTAATATAGACTCAGGCTGTCCCAGGAACCATTCTCAAAGTCTTGCCAATTTGGTGGAATTTTCCTGAATTTGTGCTCCCTTGTTCTAGCCTTTGAGCACCTATTGTTCTCTCTGCTACAATAAAGCAGCAAAGTAGGACTTTTGTGGAGGGTGCTTTCCCCCAATATAACTTAAAAAAAACCACCTTTTAGATGCACTTTCAATTCATTGCCAGCTTCAGCTTATTCTGAGCTTTAGTGCTCCATTTTTATTATGAAATCATGCCATACTTCCTCCCATATTCAAAACATCTTCTGCCTTCTGTCTTCCCATCCCCAGTGATTAGCATCCATGGTGCTTCACAAGAAGTAGGTGGTTAATAGACGCTATTATTTGATTGATCTTCCAAAGTGTTGCCTCTTGTAGCAAACAACTGGAAATGACATGAATGCCCATGAATATAATGAAATATTATTGCATAGTAAGAAAACATAAATAGGACAAATTTGGGGAAATGTGGGAAGATTTGTAGGAACTAATAACAGAGCAAAATAAATAGAATCACAAGAAAATCATTTGCAATGGTTAAAGTGATGTCAATGAAAGGAGTACAAAAAAGGAAGTTGAACTCTGAGTAACAGAAAAACCAATGAAAGCCTTGACGAAATAATGAAACGTACCTTCTTCCTCATGGCACAGCAAAGTATTGCATGTGTTATGGAACAAGTTTTTTGATTTGGATGTTTTTGCTTAATTGTTTTTCTTTATCATGAGGGAGGGTTCATTTTTGATGAGGTGGGTGGGAAGTGAATGTGATGTAAAAACCAAGGAGATCAGTAAAATAGATTAAAAACAAAATAAAGTTCTGTCCCAGAGAAAATAGAGCTAAGTAGACCTTTCAGCAGTATTCTGAGACCTTGATTTTGTTTCTGGAGCTTTCTTTCAAACACGTAGCCAGATTTCATGCATATATGAGTATATACATGTATGTATATATACATAACGTATATGCACACACACATAATGTATATGTACACATGTGTGCATATATGTATATATGATGTATATGTACATGTATATTATGTATGCATATGTATAAATATATTTTTGTTTTTCAGTTGTTTAAGTCGCGTCAAACTCTGGGTGATCCCATTTGGAGTTTTCTAGGCAGAGATGCTAGAGTAGTTTGCCATTTCCCTCTCTAGTTCACTTGACAGGGAAACTAAGGCAAACAGGGATAAGTGACTTGCCTAGGGTCACACAGTTAGTAAATATCTCAGGCCAGATTTGAACTCACAAAGATAAGTCTTCCTGGTGTCGAGTCCAGCACTTTATCCACTAGCTGCCCCATATAAATATTTACATTGTAATGTGCTAAAATTCTAGCTAGTCTGTCTAAAATATCTAACGAGTGGTTGCCAATAAATTATAAGCTTTAGCAAGAGTTAGACTTTTAAGCATTTATTAAGGAGAATAAGAATTTGGTGAAGAGAGAGAGAAAGGCCTAGATTCATCTATCTATCAAAGGGAGAGCACATCTTTAGCTCTGCTCTCCACCAGAGTCCTCACGAAAGAGAGCGAGAGAGCCAGCCTTGCCCCTTCTTCCTCCCACAAGCAAAAGTCACTTCCTGATGCCAAAGAAAAGCCACATGTCTTGCCCTCAGGTACCTTCTCCTCATGGCGGAGCTTTCCTACAGTAAGTCTCCAGCAGGTGGCATCATTCCAATCGTTATGACATATATGTATGTGTGTGTGTGCATGTGTGTGTGTATATACATACACATATACACACAAACAACCTCATCTATTCCATCTCTCCTGAAGAATAGGTCTCTATATGTCATTTCCCAATTTGTTAAGTGCTATCAAATATCTATAATGAATCCCTGTTCTCATTAGTAAGGTGCATGAAGACAAAGACTATCTTTTTCTTATTTGGGTCCATAGCACTTAGCACAGTGCCCAGCACATAGTAGGTGCTTAATAAATGTTTATTGAATTGAATTGCTGTTCTGTGTGGCTCCTTCCTTGAATTCGGCAGCCAAGAAAGGTTGCCAATACCTAGTTTATGAAGTTTATAGTTCCCTTCTTAGCAACTCAATATATTCAGGTAAGGAGACAGTCCAAGACTGGGAGGTAGAAGGGTTCTTACACAGAAGCAGACTTAAAACTTGAAGGAAAGTCAGAGGCCTTCTATCCCAAACCCTTCCTTTTAATGATGAGGAAACTGAAGCCCAGGAAAGTCAAGTGAATTGTCCAAGGTCACACAGGTAGTAATTGTTAGAGGTGACATTTGAACTCGGATCTTTTGACTGCAGAGTCCATTTCCCCCATCCCCCCACCACTGTTTCATGTTGAGGCATACAGAATCCAGAACTGGAGGTTAGCTCTTCCATTTAGAGGAGGAGAGTGTTCAGGTTCAAATTAGATAAAGGATTTTAGCCACTTTTCAAACCTTGAAGGCTAAATAAATGCCAGGTATCATCATCACCTTCATTATCACCACCACCATCATCATATTAGCCTACAGTCACCAGGCCTCTAGTCATGATGATTTCATACCCTAAAACATCTACTTACTACACCCCTGATCTTAAGCAATGTTTATCAAACAATACAGGGCAGTGCTGGTAAATTTTTAACAACTGGGCTCTCCAGGGAGGAAAACAGAACAAGGCTATGCACATACACTTTTAAGTTTAACCTGCATGATTACTACTTTAAGTCTAAACAATCAACGGAACAATAAATCAAGCCCTGATCTGTAACAATTGATTTCTGAGTTGTAAATGTTTACATTGAAAATTTAATAAAGGGCTATCAGCAACCAGTTAGAGCTGGCTCCAGCACACCCCGGCTTTGTGGTCTCCTTTTTCTGTTCCTCCTCATTAAGCTAACCAGCTGCAGCTCAGTGACTAAGCACTGAAATGCTTTCCCTGAGGTTGAAGAGGTGGCTCCTTAATTATGAAATGATTCAGTCACAAGGATATGAATGACTGGATAGGAATCCTGACCCACTCAAGCAAAGGGGTATTATAGGGTAGTGACCTGGGAAATCTTGGGTTCTGGTCAAGGGTGTTGTTACTGCTCCAGGCATGAAGGTTTTGGATTTTGAGTTATTTTAGCCACTCTGAAATATTGTCTTGAGAGCACAAGGGCTGAACTCTTGGAAAGGTAAATTGGAATTCATTTCATTTTTTCTCAGAATCTGCTCTTTAAGGACATGTTTGGTACCAGGAAGCGAGGAAGTGAGAAAGCAGGAGAAAGCCCTGTATTCTGGGTCTATACATTTCTTGTGAAATTGAAAATTTGGTCAAGGAAAACACATAGAAATGTCAAGAAGAAATGGAGGATCTAAGCTGCATCATTATTATCAGCACCATCATCGTGATGATGGACATTTAGTATATTCACTTTAGCTGTATGTCTTCCTGAACATCACAATAACCCGCTTCCCATTTTACAGAAACTGAGGTTCAGAGAGTCTAATTAGTTTGCTCATGGTTACCCAGTGAGAACGTGGCAGAGGCAGGATGGTAACTCTGGCTTTCCTGACTCCAAGTACTGTTGTTGTCGGTCCTTTGTTCTCAAAAAGGAGCAATGACATCCAGAAGGACTTGCAAATGCATTGGATTTAAGTGACTCAGGGCTGTACAAAGTCATCAACCTCACTCTCTCTTCCAGAGTCATTGGAGTCCAGTGATAAGACATCGGTCAGGATGACAGGTGATGGATGCCGTGGGAGACTTTGTCCTTTTTTTTAGTGAGGCAATTGGGGTTAAGTGACTTGCCCAGGGTTACACAGCTAGTAAGTATTAAGTGTCTGAGGCCAGACCTGAACTCAGGTACTCCTGACTCCAGGGCCGGTGCTCTATCCACTGCGCCACCTAGCTGCCCCGATTTTGTCCTTTTTAAGATAAGGTCTTTCCCAGGTCTCAGTTTGTTTGAGGTAAAGCCCATTTAGTGATTAAAGACTAGGTAAGAATTGAGGCAAGAGATGTCTCCTAGTTTGCCTTCTCAAAAGAATCAGTCTGTGAGGGGAAGACTCTCAGGATTTCTGCCCTGAATAGAAACAGGTATTATTTTATTTACCCTCACTCTGAGCCATCAAAACCAAAACAATGAGCAAGGGAAGTTTGGGTTCCTCTTAGTCCTATACTTTCTGATGTGGGTCACCCCCAAAATGTCTCATCCAGATAACTGCAGGATTTGGGGAAATCACTGGACTTCTTAGTCTTGTTTTCCTCCTTTGTTCAAAAGAGGGGATTGGAAAGTAATTTGTGAGGTTCCTTCAAACTCTAAATCCTATGGTCCTGTGTCTCTTACATTTGAGGTTTTGAGACCTCACACTGTCTTGACTGCTTTTTTTGTGGATTTGTTATAGTTGGTTACAGTTCTTCTTATTATGTCATTCCATAAAACTCCAGATATAGTTTGGCCAGTAGAGAGTTCAAGGAAGCAAAGACCTCTCTTGTTTTGAACAGGTGGGTCTTTTTATTTTGTTTGTGAATTCCTGGTGAGGAAAGTCCATCTACCAATGCAGTTTTCCAACTGATCTATGCAGCTTAAAGTCCTGGAAAGTTGCTGTGGGTCCTGGCAAGTTAATACAGGTTCACAAATACTGTAATGAGTCAGACTCAAGTTGAACTCAGGTTGTCCTGAATCCAAGGCTGTCAATCTCTCTTCTGCTTTCTATTAGTATAAGAGCCATGGATCCACACCTCTTCAAACCCAATTAATGTACAACTAATGAGATGCTCTATCCCTGACACCTTATCAGGAAAGAATATATCTTTAAGTTATAGAATCAGTTAACTAATCAAAAGTATAACCTAGGTGTGAATGAAGCCTAGACTCTCAAATCAGTTACATGCCTCTTATTGATTGGTTGATTCAATAGAGAATCTAAGCCTCAAGGAATTTACCTTCTTTGGGGATGGAGGAAGGGAGCGATGCACCAAATGTATATAGATAAGGATATTTGGTAATTTGAGAAGATAGCACAAAAAACTTGGGGGCTGGGGGTTGAGGGGGTCAAGGAAGGCTCCATTGAAGAAGTAGTTCCTAATGTGAGCTTTGAAGAAAGATTTGAATTCTAAGAGGCCAAGTTAAAAAGTATTATAGGTATGGAGCAAGGAACTGAGGCGAATGCTGAGTTTGGAGAAATGCTAATATTCATTCCAAAATGACCAGAGTGTAGACCATGTGAAAAAGAGGAAGAAGAAATAAAGCTCAAAGGGTACACTAGATCTAGATTGTGGAGGGCTTTAGATGACAGGATATAAAGCATTGGTATTTTATCCAGTGGTAAGAAGATATAAGTTTTTTGATCATTGAAATAATGTGGTCAAACCTGTTATTTAGAAAGATTATTTTGCTGGAAGGACTTGCATGAACTGATGATGAGTGAAACGAGCAGAACCAAGAGAACATTGTGCACAGTATCATCAAAATTATGGGTTGATCAACTGTGATAGACTGGATTCTTCTCAGCAATACAGCGATACAAGATAGTTCCAAAAACTCATGATGGAAAAGGCTCTCCAAAGCCAGAATGAAAAGAACTGTAGAATATGGATGGAGACTAAACCATACTATTTCTTTTGTTTTTGGTGGTGTTGTTTTTCTTATTTGAGGTTTTTCCTTTTTGCTCTTATTCTTCTCTTATAACATGACTAATACAGAAATGTTTAATGTTATTGTACATATATAACCTATATCAGATTACTTGCTGTCTTGGGAGAGACAGGGGAGGGAGGGAAAAAATTTGAAACTAGAAATCTTATAAAAACAAAAGATGAAAACTATATCTGCGTGTCACTGGAAAATAATAAAATACTTTCATAATAAAAAAAGAAAGATTGTTTTGGCAATGATATAAAGGATGGGTTGAAGAGAGGGATGAAATACAAGCAAAGACACCTATTAGGAGGTTATTATAAACCTCTTGGAAAGAGAGGAAAAGATCCTATACTAGGGTGGTTGCTATTTGAGTGGAAAGAAGGGGACATATTGGAAGAGAAAGCTATTGTGGAAGTATAAGGCTTGGTAACTGACTGGACATGGAGTATGAGGGAGAGGTAAGAGTGAAGGGTGATAGGTTGGTAGTATTTCAGTAGAAAGAATAATGGAAAAAGTTTAAAGGAAAGTCAAGCTCAGGGGAAAAGATAATGAATTCAATTTTGGACAGATTGAGCTTCAGTTGTCAATGTGACATTTTAATGTTGATTTTTAGTACACAATTGGTAAAATGAAATTGAAGTTGAGAGATTATAAGTGAATATACAGATATGAGATTCATCTATATGGAAATAATGGAACCCTTAAGAGTGGATGAGTTTATGAAGGGGAACAATGTAGACAGAGTGTGAAGATGGCTCTCAAAAGAGACCTGAGGGGTCACCAAGCCGAGAGGGTGAAAAATAGAGGTGGGTAGGTGGTGCATTGGATAAAGCACTGGATCTAGAGTCAGGAAGACTCCTCTTCCTGAGTTCAAATATGGTCTCAGACACTTACTTGCTGGGTAATCTTGGGCAAGCCACTTCACCATGTTTGCCTCAGTTTCTTCATCTGTAAAATGAATGAGAGAAGGAAGTGGAAAACTACTGCATTTTTTTTACCAAGGAAGACCCCAGATGGGGTTATAGAGAGTTGGACATGACTGAACAACAACAAACAAAAATATTTATAGCAACTTTTTTTTTGTAAGAGCAGAGACCTGAAAGAAATGACCCTTGATTGTGCAATAGCTGGGCAAAACTGAGTGTGAAAAATTTGGAAAAATTTGGGAAGACTTTTATGAACTAATACAGAGCAAAGTAAGTAGAACAAGAAAAATTAAGACTATGACAAACAACAATGAAATATTTCACAACATGGAGGGTTCAAATTTGCCTTCAGAGGATGGATAAAGCATCATCCTTTTCAACTTCCTCTTGGCAGAGAAATAGTAGACTATATTTGGGGAGGGAGGCCCACATCTTCAGATGACAGTTTTGCTTGACTATACTTATTTATTAGAAGGAAGGTTTCTGTGGGAAAGGGGGGCAAGGAATAGTTAGTGGGGAATTGGGGGAAGAAACAGTGATATTTAAAAAGAGAATCAATAAGACATTTAAAAAGAATGGGCTTAGGAGGTATGTGGTGCAGCAGGGTAGAAATAGGGTAGTATGATCAGAGAAGGAAGCTTTAGAGTTCAGGATTTTGTAGGTAAGATAATTATGATTGTATGTAACTGAGTAGATTCAATGATATAGATTATGAGATTTGTATACATGTATATATATATATATACATATATTCAATTTCATTCAGTTCAGTTCCATTCAATTAATCAAATATGCAATGCTCCATCTCCCATGTTCAAGCATTTATAAATGCTGTCTCCATGCCTGGAATTTACTTTCTCTTTTTGAAAAACATAGTTTCCTTACAAATTCAGCTCAAGTACTTCTTTCTCTGTGAACCCTTTCCTGTTCCCTCAGTTGCTAATATACCCTATTCCTAAACTAGCTCATATTGTGTGTGTGTGTGTGTGTGTGTGTAAAAGCTGTCTCCTTGTTAGAAAAGAAGCTCCTTCAGAGCAAGCCCTGTTTTGCTTTTGCCTTTGAAACCTCAGTACTTTGAACATAGTAAACAATAAACTTGATTGAGCACTTACTTTGTTCGGGGAACTAGGCTAAGCACAAAGGAGGATATATGAAAAATGAAAAAGGCAGAGCATCTTCTCTGAAAGGACTTTAAGCCTAATAGGAGCAGGGGGAAAGTTCACAAATAAATATGGCTGAAGGAGAACATAGTATAGATGAGGTGCAACTTGGTGTTTGATTACAGAGGAAGAGAAAATTAATTTGAGGGGGGAGGAGAAAATCAGTGAACATTGTATTGCTGACATCTCCTGAATGGAACCTTGAAGGATGACTAGGATTTCAACAAATAGATCAAATACTACTACAAGTAGGACTAACAGATTTATCAAAGACAGAGGCAGGCAAGGAAAAGGCATGAAAGAATGAAGTGAGGGAAGAAGGAAAAATGACAGAGATATACAGAAGCATAGAAAGACAAAGAATATAAGATGTTGTAAGGGTAAGGATCCATTGAATCAACAAATCAATGACCCCACCGCACTTAAGGTGACGTGAGAACACCTTAATTCAGTCAGTGTTCCAGAAGTATAAACTAGATATACAAAAGGTCTAGACATTGACTTGATAATTCAGTAAGTTGAATTGAATTAATCAAAGGTGCTAAAAATCTTTGAAAGTCATGAGAAATGGAGTGAAATTATACAGGAGGTAGAGTGGCTGAAGAAACTCAGTCATGCCTTATAGGTGTCTATCAAGTGAGTGCTGGAAGCAATCCTAGCCAAGTTCCTGAGAGGGAATTGATTGGGGATGAGAGAAAGGAGCATGTCTTAGTCTCCTCTCCTCACCTTTTAGGTCAGAGGATGACCTTGTGAATTTTGAAAGATTGAAGGATTTGGACTTTTGGACTTTTCATTGGAATCCTGGAAGCATAACTGGAATAGTGAGCCAAGGGCAAAGTAGAAACACTGAGTAAAGGTAACTTAAGAGTTTTCTAAGGAGCCCAGCCTAAAGATATCTAACATGAACATCTTAAAGACTCCAAAACAAGAGCTTCAGGAGTTGCAAGTTTTCCTTTTTAATATGTGTGCTCTATGGTTGATCCTGGATTCTATAATTACTGATGGAAGAGTGTGTCACAGGCTTTTGTCTGGGGCAGGGAGCATGGCAGATATATTGTACCAACTGTTTGAACTATGCTTTGTTCTTCTGTGAGCCTAATAGTCCTTAAGTTGTCTTTATGTATTCTGTCATTGAAATCAATATGTTTTGTTTGTATGGATATCACATGTTCTTTCAAAGTGTTTTTGTGGGGGTTTTGTTTTTGTTGGGTTTTTTTGCTCTTTGTGTGTGTTGTTTTGGGTTTTGTTTTTTGTTTGTTTTGTTTTTGCTTCTCTTCTTCTGGATTGGCCTTCACTTCTGTATAGTTCACTGCCATTCAGTTATTTTCTCTTTTGTTTCTTTGGTGAGACCTGCCACAATGGATTCAAGCTTTTTCTTTTATGCCAATTATTTTTGCTGTGCAAGCCATACATTCTGATTTCGTAATTCTTATCTCACTTTTAATCCATTCAGGAGCATTCTGTTCTGGTTTCAGGCTCTCATGGGAATCCAGAGGATCCTCTGCCTATTCAATTGTTTATTCATTTTCCTTTGTCTTGAAATGTATTTGTAGATGCCTGAACTTTTTTACCTGATCTGTGTCTGCTATTAATAAATTCCTTTTTGGTTTATCTGCATATGCTCAAGGTCTTTGAGTTTTCTTCCTCCTGAGATGTTTGGTAATTTCTGTCATTTTTCTTTAATTTCCCCTACTGCTCACTTTCTGACTCCCTCCACTTTGATGGTGGTTTCCCTGAGGGCTAGATCTCAAAGAACTCAGCCCACTCTCATCCTGGACAATTGATAGTCCACCATACTTAGTCTCTGCCCCAAGTGATTTCTATTCCCAATGTAAGGGGCTAAAATTCTAGCTAGTGTGTCTAAAATATCTAATGAGTGGTCGCCAATAAATTATAAGCTTTAGCAAGAGTTAGACTTTTAAGCATTTATTAAGGAGAATAGGAATTTAGTGAAGAGAGAGAGAAAGGCCTAGATTCAGCTGTCAATCTCAGGGAGTCAATGTCTCCAGCTCCTCTCCCCACTGAGGTCCTCCAGAAAGATACCAAGAGAACAAGACTTGCCTCTTTTATAGACAGTACCCAGGAGCAAACGTCACTTCCTGACGCCAAGGAAAACTGCATGGCTTGCCCTCAGATGCCTTCTCCTCATGGCGGAGCTTTCCTATAGTAGCTCTCCAGCAGGTGGCATCATTCCAATCATTACACCAACTAACCCCAGATGGATGCTGGTCTCTACCCCTCAGGCTTAGTGGAATGCCACACAAACACACATGGGTGTCTTGTACCTTTTCCTTCTGTTCCACTATTCTCCTGATGAAAAAAGTTATGCTATTTGAAATTCCATGGCATTGGGAGGAGGAAAGTGGTCAGAGTGTAGGGTTGAGTTTTATTGTGAGCACATGGTTCAGCATATGCAGGAGGTGCTGAATGAATGTGTTAGGAGTGAGGGAGTGAGGTATTCTCTGTTAGTTCATAGAGTTTTTATATTGTTTGATGCTTGGTATTCTAGACCATAGAGACAATTGAAATGGTTTCATCTGTTTTGCATAATTCCTTTTTTGGAAAGGTTGTGAGGATTGTGAGAGGTTGTGAGGATTGAAGAAAATGCCTAGTTCTCCATCTCGTTGTTCATATGACTTGGAAGTCATGTTTCTTTGAAATCCTCCCCTCCCCCCCCCCATTCTAGCCCAGTAGCTATCTCAAGGGACATCCCAGTCATTTAAATACCTTGTGTTTTCAATCCTAATTCTTAGGCAATAATTTTCTTCAGAGAGTTTTTGTATCTCCTTTTCCATTTGGCTTTTCAAGCTGTTGACTTTTTCTCATGACTCTCCTGTATTGCTCTCATTTCTCTTTCCATTCTTTCCTCCACCTCTCTAAATTTTCCTTCTATCTCTCCTACTTTCTCTTCAAAGTCCCTTTTGAGCACTTCCATGGCCTGAGGTCAATTCATATTTTTCTTGGAAGCTTTGGATGTAGGGGCTCTGAGGTTGTTATCCTCTTCTGAGGGTATACCTTGGATCTTCCTTGTTGCTAAAGAAACTTTCTATTGTTCTCAACTTTCTTTGCTTGCTCATCTTGCCATTTTTATTTGACTTTTAACTCTCTCTTTTACAGTAGGGCCCTACTTCCAAGCTACACTGTCCCAAGCTTCAGAGGGTCCCAGGTGTTTTGGGTTTGAGGGAGGACAGATTTTTCTCTTGCCTGGCCTGTTCTCTGGTACAAAGATAACCTCAAGCCAACTTGCTAATTAACTAGCCAGAAGAACTTTGTGTGCTGTGGTGGTCCTTAGCAGCAGAACTTTGTGTGCTGTGGTGGTTCTTAGCTTTCATTGAGCCTGCTCCCCTCCCCCACCTGGGCCTCCCACCACTCAATATTTCTTCCTGGTTTCCTGCTGGGGTGGGATAGCTGAATTCCTCCTAAGGCCCACAGACACCCCTGTATTTTCCACCCCCTGTGCCAGCCATTCAGCCCTCTCACCCGACTGCAAGCTCAGTTGCAGAAGACACCAGTGCTGCAGGTGATTTGGAGGCTCAGGGGTAAGTTCCTCTGGTGCAGTATGCCTGGGGTCTGTGTTGGCATGATTACAGGGTTGGACTCTTCTTGCAGCCCAGCATAGCCCCCTTTAATCAGTCTTTGGCCGAAAAAATAATCTCAGCCCATCTTTTTGTGGGTTTTTCTGCTCCAGGGGTTGTTTTATTGCTGTTTTGGGGGAAATTGTATCAGGAGATCTGTGCATTTAATACCTTGTGTTTTAGTTTCCTCATCTATGAAATAGGAATACCATCACCCATTTGACCAATGTCATGAGGTTTGTAAAGATCTAAGAAGGGAATATGTAAAAGCATTTGGGATTATAGGATTTAGAACTGAAAGCAGGCTGAGACTTAGGACAAGTGTCATACCTAATGTGACATAGATAATAAGTAGCACAAGTGGAATGTGAGCTCCTAGAATGTGAGATTTGTTTCATTCTTTGTATCTTTTATGTCTAACACAGTGTCTGGAACATAGTAGGCACTTCATAAATGCTTTGTTGATTGATTGGTTTAAACCCAGGCTCTTCGGTTTCAAATCTAGTACTCTTTCTACTGTCTCTTTACTTTGTAAAGCATGAAATACCATACAAGAATGAGATGCTACTGTTCCAGGTCTCCAGGAGATGCTACCCAGACTCCCTGTGGTCATGGGGGTGAAGAAAGCACAGGGAATAAAGGGTGAGCAGGGGACACTTGAGCCATCCCATTATGCTTCTTAGTTCCCAGTGGGCTTTATCTCTACCTCTCTATCTTCATGCATTCAAGAAGAAGACAGAAACATGAGATAGATGTGCTAGTCTCTTGTGACATTCAGGGAAGAGTGAAGGGAATTAAATTAATCTTTTTATGAGGCTGAGCTAGATGTATTTTTTGCATCTATCTCTCATGCATTTAGACCACACATAAGCCTCAACTTAAGCAAACCTAAATTTGATCTATAATTTAAAAAATTCCTTCTCCTGGAACAAAGTAAGCATGTAATAAATGCCTTATCTTTCTAGTAAATAGTTTATTTATCTAATAAATGCATTACCTATCAGAATATCTATCACAGACTGCCTTTAAATAGTCACTTGATTTTTAGTTACTAATTCTGTTGGACTGTTTCAGTGACAGATGCAGGAGGTAGAGGAACATAACTGAGACTCTGTGCCAATTAAAATCTCTACTAGCACCAAGATTAGAGGATGAGAATATTTAGGTAAGGTCACAGTTGGAGAGTAATGCTGGGGTACAGATATCAAGCTGGCCTTCCTTTGGTGCTATCACTGGACAATGCCCAGAAGAGTGTGAGAGGGAATATTCAGATAGATCAAGTTTAGAGGAGCAGCAAGTCAGTGTAGTTGTGAGGGTCTAGTGTCCTTCTACATTTACTTCTTCATTTTCTATGGTAACTGACTGCCAAGGCCTCTTGGCGGGAGCCCATGTGACATTTGTCTTCCCTGGATATTTGTGTATTTGGGTCTCTGGTTGGGTGCTCTGTTATTCCAGAGCTTGGATACAGAGGACAGCAAAATAGGAGATCTGAGAAATGAAGTCATAAGCATCAGAGATTTCCCCTAGAAATGTTTATCTCATTCTCATTAGCTGAGCTCAGTGCCCCCATTCCTAGACAAGGCAACCAGTGGTACATGATAATTTATCAATTCTTCAGGAGTGGAAATCACCATGTTTTATCATCTTTATTTCTCCCACCAATTTTTAACAGAGTTCCTTTGACATAGTAGGCACTTAATAAAAACTGAATTCATGTTTTGTTCAATCATTGTAGAAGTAAAAACCATTGATTTAAATGATCTGTCTGGATAATCTATGGATTTACATTTTTCATGCTTCCAAGCTCTACCTGTAACTATGGAAAAATCAAGGAATGGCTCTTATTATGAATATACATCAAATTCAACAAATATTTATTAAGCTCCTGCCATGGGAAGACCATGCTGATAGGTCTTGGAGGAAATACAAAGATTTGTCAGGCATTGTGAATTTTTATTTTTTCTTTGTCTGATAGCATGATTGTAATTTCTTCTTCTTTGGAATCACCTCATACACAGTAAATCTTCAAGACTTCAAAACAAAACAAAATAAAAATCGATGCATGTTGTCTAGCTGTCTATCTTATGTTAATTATAAACTAATAGATTATATATATATGTATATATATACATATATATATATATACAGTCAATAGCATATAATAGGGATCTATCACATTCTAGACCATATGTTAGCATAGCACTGACACATAGTAAATGCACAAGGTAAATGCACCAAATGTGACTTAAGGTCTCAAGGAGAAAGGTCATTACTGACTTAAGTAGATGAGGTGGGAATTAGGGAAATCTTCATGAAGTAGGTAGCATTGGAACTAGGCCTTGAAAGGTAGGTAGGATTTCAAAAGTCATAGGGCAAGTAGATAAGAGGGAGGTAAAAAGACTTTGAAGGCCTTGGGAATTACAGGGTCTGTGATAATACCTACATCATTGTGAAATTATTATTGTTTTTATCTGCCAGATCAGCAGTAGCAAGGTGGCCTCATGGGCCATCATTGTGAGGGATTGTTCTCAGGCAGAGCTTTCTGTGGAAAAGTCACTAGCATTTGGACAAACATGATCATTCACTCCCAAGAGGAAGTCTTGTCACACATTTACTCTTCAGTCACATCTAAAGAATTTCAGACATTCTTCCAGAAGAATAGTGTCTGAGATTAAATCAGTAGTCTGTGTGCCTGGCTATCCCCAGCCCAGTGGGAGACTTGTCCAGATCTCATACACAACAATATCCGTTGGCTTCATCCTAGTCCCTGGACACCCCGTCCTCGTCCTTGGGATGTGATGGCTCTACTATGATATCAGACCCTCTCCCCCTGCCCCCACTCACCAGACACCCTTCCCACCCCCATGAAAGAATGACAGGAAAAGTAGGACAAAAAAAGCGGAAATGTAGGGAAGATGGATGTGATGGTTTTGTGTAGTATGATACTGGGTGAAGGGAATAAAATGGAGTCACAGTGTTGTAGCCACACCAAGTATTTAATCACAGGTGTTCTTTAAGTAATCAACTTGGAAGATAAAATAGGAATGATTATTTGTTTCTGTATTCTTTTCTTCATACAAAGATACAGCAAAGCATGGCTTCAGATACCAAGCTGCTATTCAAAAATGTTAGTGCATTTAATTGTGTTTTATTCTGGCTCAACACAGATGATTTAGATGCCTTAAAGCACCCCAGGGAATTTTTAGTATTAGCCTGTGTATTTGGACTTTTGTTGTTCCTCCTTTGTTCTCAAAGAGGACCATAACATTGGGAGGTGATGTCATGACTTGCAGTGAATTGGATTTAAGTGAGGGAGGGCTGTGCAAGGTCACCAACCTCGCTCTCTCCTCCAGAGTCATCTGGGTCCAGTAGCAAGATATACATCAGGATGACTAGAGATGGTCCCAGATGCAGTGGGAGACCTTGGCCTTTTTAAGCTAAGGTTTTTCCCAGGTCTTAATTTGTCTGAGGCAACTTGTCCTGTTGATTTGACCTAGTTTGACTTCTCAAAAGAATAAGTCTGGGAGGGGAAGACCCTCAGTTTCTGGCCAGAACAGAAACCATATTTCAACTATAATGCAGTAGGAAGAGATAAACTCTAAAGATATTGAAGCTCTTGTTTAGGGAAACATTTGTTTTCCGATCAACTGACTTGGTCTGTGGTTTCCCCATTAGCACGTTTAAATTATTATGATTCATTTTTACAAATGTTTGTATTAGATACAGCTTTTAAGAGATATGTCTACTGTGTGAAATAAGATTCACATCCACTGGGGAGCACAGGCTCTCTCCAAGGTCACGAGTGATGTTTTTCTTGTTAAATCCCCAATCGTTTGTCAGTCCTCCTTGACCTCTCTGTAGTAGCATTTGACAATGCTGGCCATCCCTACCTTCTGGATACTCTCTCATTATTGGGTTTGGGGACAGTGTTCTCTCCTGTTCTCCTCTTACTGATGATTCCTCCCTTGCAGGATGATCATCTGTATAATGTCCCCCACTCCTACCCCAGTTTCCTATGCCAGGACTCTGCATTGGGCCCTCTTCTCTTCTCTGCCCACACACTCTCTCTCGGAGCTCTCATTAACTCTTGTAGGTTCAACAGTCATTTCTATGTAGATGACTCCCAAATCTACAAATCTATCCTTCATCACTCTTCTAAGCTCCAGACACTTACAAGTGGATGTCCAATTGACATCTCAAACTCAAAAACAGAAGTCATTACCTTTCCCCCTAAAATCATTCCTCCTAACTCCTCCATTTCTATGAAGGGCACCAACATCCCCCTAGTCATCTCCAATTATACCACAGAAGCATCTTTGACTCAGTCTCATTTACCTCCCATATTTAATAAATCAGTTGTTGAGTCTTGCCAATTTTACCCCCACCACAGCTCTAGCATCTGTCCCCTTGTAAATCACAACCACCTTTGTTCATACCTTGTCACTTGGACTTTTTTTTAAATAATAACCTCCAAATTGTTCTAGCTAATCCCTAGCCTCATCTTCCCTTCCCCACGCATTCTCCACCTGGGTACCAACAGGATCTTTCAAAAGTATGTGTCTAATCCCCTCCTTCCCCTTCCTAAGAAGCTCCTAATTCTTACAGGATGAGATAAGATCCTCTGTTTGGCATTTAAAGCCCTTTGCCATCTGTCTTCACCCTATGTTTCCAAAATAACTCCACCTTACTTCTCACGTGTGCCACTCTTAGTCAAACTGGTCCACCTGTGTTCCCCACACAGCACAAACTGTACTATTACCCATCTCCCACTCAAGTATTGTCCTCTCCTATAACTGTCTACAAGTCAACTAGAATTTATTAAGTACCTACTATGTGCCGGGTGCTGTGTTGTGTGTTGGGGACACAAGGGAGCTCACATTCTAGGGGGAACCCCTCCAATCAGTTCTTGTCCTGTTGGCACAATTCTGTGCACAACTTAGATAAAAACCTCCCTTATGAAGGTTTCCCTGGCTTCCCGGGTGAGGAATGATCTGTCCCTCCTCAATTCTCTTAGGAAACTCTCACCTCTGGGCACTTACCACCTTCCCACTTGTGTTCCAGTCTTGGGTGTCCATGCTGTATTTCCCTACAAGGTCACAAGATACTTTAGAAGAAAAGGCACAGTGGTGACATTTGTCATTGCCTTTGTTTCCATTTTTGCATCCCTAACAGACTCTTATCTGGAAGTATAGCATACTAAGTGCTATGAGGGGGCAGCTAGGTGGTGCAGTAGATAGAGAACTGGGCTTTTGAGTAAGAAAGATCTGAGTTCAAATTCAGACTCAGACACTTACTAGCTGTGTGGCCCTGGGCAAATCACTTAACACTTATTTACCTTAGTTTTTCATCTGTAAAATGGGGACACACTGGAGAAGGAAATGGCAAATCACTCTTGTATCTTTGCCAAGAAAACTTAGGGACTTTGTCTATGGGGTCATAAAAAAACAGACATGACTGAACAATAAGTGCTAGGGGAGATCTCATCAGTAGCCTTAGCCCAACTCCCTTAATTAGCAAATAAAGAAATTGAAACCAAGAGAGGGGAAATGACTTGTAAATATTTGTGGAATTAAATTGAATGCATTCCTGCTCATCTACCCTAGCCCAGGACTTTTCCTAATTCCTTCTTTGCACTTATCACATTCTAACTTGTTTCATAGTTATTTGTGCACTGGTCTTATCACTCACATTAGAGAATAAATTCTGTATGGGCATAGATTATGTCTTACCTATCTTTCTAAACACTAGCACCTAGGATTATGATTTTTATATGTAGTAGATACTTACTGCCTCTCAACTAGACTATTGCAATTGTCTCTTAATTGGCCTCCCTGACTTAAGTCTGTCCTTTCTCTCATTTACCTTTCACAAATGTGCTGAAGTATTTTTCCTAAGCCCTTGTCTGACCATGCCACTCCCTTGCTAAAGAAATTTCAATGGCTCCCTGTTTCCTTGAGAACCAAATACCAACTCCTCTGTTTAGAGGTTAAAGCCCTTCACACTCCATCTCTAACCTGTGCACATTTCCAGCTTTACTATATATCGCTCCTTTTCATGAATTCTTCAGTCCATGCAAACTGATCTACTTGTAGCAACTCATATATAACATTCCATCTCTTGCCTCCTTACCTTTTCACAGGCAGTGCTCCATGCCTGGAACGCACTCCTTTTCCCACCATCTGCCTCTGTAGAATTCTACCTTCCTTTAAAGCCCAGTTCAAGTATCATCTTTATTGGGGGAGTGGGGGGAGGCAATTGGGGTTAAGTGACTTGCCCAGGGTCACACAGCTAGTAAGTGTTAAGTGTCTGAGGCCACATTTGAACTCAGGTCCTCCTGAATCCAGGGCCGGTGCTCTATCCACTGTGCCACCTAGCTTCCCGAAATATCATCTTTTACATGAGATTTTTCCTGATTCTTCCTGCCTACCCCAAGTGCAGAAGCTTGGAGATACATTAGTCAGAGGAAATGACATATGCAAGGAGTAAGGATATCACTTTCTCTACAAGTAGAAGCATGGAGGAGGTGATAATACTGAGAATGTTTCAGGATTGGAGTTGATAGAGCAAGCACCTGTTAACAGAATTTTCTTGCTAAGCTGTGAGGCTACGTAATCTGCTGCAATTGAAGGGGTTTGGAAAGGAATGTGGCTGGTAATTGAGGAGAGAATTTTACTTAAAATTCTTGTGACCTGATCATCAAAGCATGTCCACTATGAGTCACCTGCTAGACAAGGAAATAACCCCATTAAATAGAACCTGGCTTACAATGGTTATAATGGCATTGTGTCTGGAATGCCTGGCAAGTCACTATAATTTGAATGCCTTATAATACATCATAGATTTGGAGACAAGCCAGGTCTCAGAGTTCATCTGGTCCAACTTTCCCTCCTCTTAAAGAAGAGGATAGTGAGGCCCAAAGACTTGACTTATTCAAGGTCTCACATTTACTTATTCAACAAGCATTTAGTAAGCGTTCACCATATATACAACACTGTAATAGGTACAGAGATAGACACAACAAGGAATTTGTTTTCAGTCCTCAAGTAGCTTTCATTTTTCTTAAGATCATTTGAAGGATTGGTGAAGACTCATCTTCCTGAGTTCAAATCTGGCCTCAGACACTTTCTAGCTATGTGACCTGTGGTAAAAAGTTTTAACAGTCGGTTAGCGATAATGGAGAGATGCCAGTTTTTTTAAGGACCACCCTTTCGGGGAGGAGACCAACGGCATCAGCTATGCACACCAGTCCACCTGCTAAGCACTCGACTTCCAGGGTGCGAGCCGGGCCAAGTCGAACTCCAGTCAGCATCTGTCTGTGCAGCGCAGTCAGGAGTTCAGTAGAGCAGGAAAGAGCTCCCACTTCCATTCTCTCCTTGCCTTTTAAGCTCTCACCCTGTTTGCCTCACTTTCCTCATTTGTAAAATGAGCTGGAAAAGGAAATGGGAAACCACTCCAGTATCTTTGTCAAGAAAACCCCAAGTGGGGTCATGAAGAGTCAGACATGACTGAAACAACTGAACAACAGCATGAACAACTAGTGACTTCAATGAACAAGCATTTTTTATCATAAAAGTATTTTATTATTTTACAGTTACATGTAAAGACAGTTTTCAACATTTGTCTTCATAAGATTTTTAGTTCCAACTTTTTTCCTTCCCTTCCTTCCCTCCCACTTCCCCAAGACAGAAAGCAATCTGATAATGGTTATATATGTACAATCCCATTAAACATTAGTCATGTTGTGAAATAAGAATCAGAACAAAAGGGAAAACCTCAAAAAAGAAAAAAAAACAGCCAAAAAAGTAGAAACAGTAGGGTTCAATCTGCATTCAGAATGTACTGTTCTTTTTTTCTGGATGTGGAGACCATTTTTTATCATGAGTTCTTTGGAATAGTCTTGGATCATTGTATTGCTGAGAAGAGTTAAGTCTATCACAGTTGATCATCACACAGTGTTGCTCTTATTGTGTAAAATGTTGTCCCGGTTCTGCTCACTTCACTCAGCATCAGTCCACTTAAGTCTTTCCAGGTTTTTCTGAAATCTACCTGCTCATTGTTTCTTGTTTTGTTTTGTTTGGAGGGTTTTTTTTTGCAAGGCAATGAGGGGTTAAGTGACTTGCCCAGGGTCACACAGCTAGTAAGTGTCAAGTGCCTGAGGCCGGATTTGAACTCAGGTACTCCTGAATTCAGGGCCGGTGCTTGCCACCTAGCTGCCCCTCATTGTTTTTTATAGTACAATAGTATTCCATTATATTCATATACCACTACTTGTTCAGCCATTCCCCAATTGATTAATTGATTTCCAATTCTTTGCCACCACAAAGAGAGCTGCTATAAATATTTTTGTACATGTGGGTCCTTTTCCCTTTTCTATGATCTCTTTGGGGTATAGACTTAGTAGTGGTGTTACTATGCCCTTTGGGCAAATTGCTCTCCAGAATGGTTGGATCAGTTCGCAACTCTACCAACAATTCATTAGTGTTCCAGTTTTCCCACAGCTTCTCCAACATTTATTATTTTCTTTTTTTGTCATATTAGCCAATCTGATAGGTGTGAGAGAATACCTAAGAGTTTAAACAAGCATTTATTAAACTCCTGCTATTACCTAATATTGTGCTAGGTATTGGGACTATGAAGTAAAAAATGAGCCAGTCTCTGCCCTCAAGTTGTTTATGGCTTATCAGGGGGGTGGGTAGGGGTGAGGTGACAACATAAGTACATATTAAGTATATGCCAAATAAATGCAGACTAATTTTGGAAAGGTGGCCCTATTGTTAGTGGCAGGGGAGAGGGGGTGGGAATCAACAATGGTCTCATGTAGGAAGTAGCATTTTACTTATGCTTTGAAGAAAACTTGGAATTCTAAGATAGAGAAGAAAGGAAGGAGTGCATTCCAGGAATGTGAGATGTCCTATACAAAGGTAAGGAGGTGGGAAAGGGAATGGAGTATATGAGTAACAAGGAGGAAAGACTCCCTGTGGGATATAACCCTTGAGTTAGGCCTTGATGTAGACCATCCAGGCAGTAAATAGCAGGACCAGAGTGAAACTCAAGTCCTCTGAACTAATAGAGAAAGTTGTTCATCCTTCCTTCAAAGAGGACCAATGACAGCAGGAGGTGATGTCTTGACTTGCAAAGGAATTGAATTTAAGTGAGGCAGGGCTGTGCAAAATCATCAGCTTCACCCAAGGAGAGAGAGACTGAGAATATACTCCCTCTGCTGACACCTATCACAATCTACTCACATCATCTTATTCTTTTCCATGTCCTTTTTTGTTGTTGTTGTTTTTTAGTGAGGCAATTGGGGTTAAGTGACTTGCCCAGGGTCACACAGCTAGTGAGTGTTAAGTGTCTGAGGCCGGATTTGAACTCAGGTACTCCTGACTCCAGGGCCGGTGCTCTATCTACTGCGCCATCTAGCTGCCCCCTCCATGTCCTTTTAATAAACCCAACTCTAAACTTACCTGTAGTTATTTCGAACAATTGATTTATTTTGCTACCAGTGTAATGCTCAGATTCTATGATATTCATCTGCCCTACTTCCTTTCTAAATGATCCTGATAATTCCTCGTGTCAATTTTCAGCCAATGAAACATGGTGATGTGCGTTTCAGATCCGACCATGTTATCTTCCTACCAATAAACTCCAATAGGTCTCTGTCACCTCCAGGATCAAATACAAAATCCTCTGACATTCAAGGTCCACATAGATGGATAATCCAGGTCGCTTGAATCAATCAATCAATCAGTTGACATTAGTAAGTGCCAACTATATTTCAGGCTCTGTGCTAGGGACCAGTCTGTCCCTCCCACTCTCATATGATTCGATTGATGAAAATATGTTGGTCCCACTCTGTAATCTGGCTTTGTCATCCACATCACAGTACGTATGCCCTCCCCTTTCCAGTCCCTATAATGCAACCAAATGCCTTTGAAAGAATTAGATAGTTGTCCCTTCTGCATCTTCCTTAACCACTTACTCTACCACTGAATTGCAGATTTCTTGTAAGACTGGCATGACTTGGCATTTCTCGAAGTGTGGAATGACCACAAACGGCCTCTGAGCTTCTCCTTTAATTAAAAATAGATTCTATTCTAGTACATTTTCCATGACCAAAAAACCCCCCAAAAAACCAATCACCAGACTTGAAATTCACCCATCTCTGACTATCTTTCTTCAGCACGACATTGTAGAAAGTCAGAAGACTTTGCTCCAAATTCTAGTTTTGTCTCTTACTAACTGGCTGACCTTAGGCAAAATACTTAACTTTTCTGTTCCCCCCAGTTCCTCCTTCTGTAAAATAGGGTGATAATATGCTACTTCATAGTCTGATGACTGTGAAATCCTTGACACCAGGGACTTTTTTGTTTTCTGCCTTTCTTTGATTCCCCTGTATTTAACACAGTGCCTCGGTGATCAGAGACACCAAATAAATTGTAGTTGACTGACCACCTCTTATAGCTATCATTTATATAGCACTTTAAGGTTTGCAAACTGCTTTACAAATATTATCTCCTAGTATCCTCACAACAACCCTGGGAAGTAGGTGCTATTATTATCCCTATTTTACAGATGAGGAAACTGAGGCAGACAGTCATTGTGAATTGCCAAGGGTCACCGATAGCAAGCATCAAGTTAGATAATGTTTTAATGCCCTATGAAGATGTGAAATATCATTATTGTTCAGGCTTAAAAATGCATACCCTTGATGACCTCACATATTCCAAATTTACCAAACACAAGCTGTGTCCCAATTATTGACATGTGCCCCAAGGCCACGCTATTAAGTGAGTCCACGCTCTTTCCCCTTAACTGTCCATTTGAAGTTTAGTCTTGATTGCTTCAAGGGATACTAGATTAAAGCCTCAATTTACCTCAATTCCTAATTTCTTTGTCTCCTACTAATAGAAAAGGCAGTCTTGTTTAATAACAGCCCTTTGGTAAGGTTGGCATTCTGTTTATTTGTCAGAAAGAAGCAACAAGCTAATACAACATTTGTTGCAGAGTCAACTTGGTGCATGTAAGAAGCACAGTACTGGGAATCAGATGAGACTTTTGCTCAAATCCAGTTGATGCTTCCTAGCTGTGTCTTCTGGGCAAATCACTTAAACTCTCATGAACTTCGGATCCTTCATTTGTAAGATTAGGACAATAACACCTTCTCACAAAGCTTTTTTTTGAGGATCAAATAAGATAATGTGTTCATAGTGCTTTGTCGACCTTGAACTCTCAATTATATTTGAAGTGGGCACAAATTATTGTGTCAAGCACTGGGGAAAATTTGAATTTGAAATAATATATCATACTGTAGTGGATAGAATGCAGGATTTGACGTCAGTAACACCTGAGTTTGAATCATGCCTCAGATACTTATTAGCCGCGTGACCCTGGACAAGTTACTAATCTCTCTTGGCCCATTTCCTCATCTATGCAATGGCTGCTGGACTTGATGATCTCCAGGTGGACACCCCTATTCAAGAACATCTTTTAGCATTCCTATAGACACACTTATTTACATAAGTATACCATTTGATTACTGCCCCCCCAGCATACACACACACGTGCACATGTGCACACGTAAACATGTGTGTTTACATAGTTTAAGAAAGTTTTGTGTCTTTTGTGACCACAAAGGAAGAAATCCCCATTAGGGAGATTTTTCTCCTTTACTCACTTTCCCACTGAAGTTAAAGGTGTGTGTGTGTGTGTGTATGTGTATGTGTGTGTTGAGAGAAAGATCTATATCTATATCTATATCTATATCTATATCTATATCTATATCTATATCTATATCTATATCTATATCTATATCTATATCTATAGAGAGAGGGGGGGGATGCCTGTCGTGTCTGTGTGCCTGTGGTTTTTAAAATTTATCTATCTACCTATCTATCCACTTATTTATCTATTTATTTAACTATTTGCAACCTCTATCAAATTGCTTACCATTTTAGGAAGAGAGGAGGGAGAGGGGGAAATTTTGGAATTTAAAAATTGTTTTAAATGAATGTTAAAATTTGTCTTTACGTGTAATTGGAAAAAAATAAAATAGTATAAAAAGAAAAAATGTATATATACACTCACATATATATACAAATATATGTATATGTGATACACACACACACAGATATATATATATGTAGGTAGGTAGAATGCATCTGAAAAGTTTGCCCAGGCTTGACTC
This sequence comes from Dromiciops gliroides, assembly GCF_019393635.1. Taxonomy (NCBI): domain Eukaryota; kingdom Metazoa; phylum Chordata; class Mammalia; order Microbiotheria; family Microbiotheriidae; genus Dromiciops; species Dromiciops gliroides. The sequence goes on along the minus strand of NC_057863.1, from coordinate 341,471,154 downwards.
CTGACATATATCTGAAAAGGCTCCCTCCTTTATTAAGTATGGTGCTTGTCCCTAGGCTCTGGGCCAAGGGACCATTCTACAAACAAGGCTATGACCCCAAACTCTCAAAGTAGAGCTCAAGAAAGGTGGGAATGGGGTACAGTAGGAAAAGAGTACAAGAGAGTGCCTCATGCCGTCCCTGATTAATAGGGTGGAAAGTTCATGATGGACACTGAGAAGTGAGGTTCAGAGGTAACAGCCTGGAGGAGAGCATGTGATAGCAGAGATGCACTGTCAGATGGAGGCCGCCTTTCCCTCTACGTACAATAAAGAAGTTGGACTAGGTGACTTCTAAAGTCCCTTCCGCTTCCAGGTTTGTATCATCCTGTTACAGACATGGTGCTGTATGAGGAAGTGTGAGGACACAACTATCTCCTCCCCAAGGGCCTGAGGTGACATGTATTGGGGAGTAACAGGGAAGGAGGATGGTGCATATTAGGGAGTAATGAGGAGGAGGGAGGGAGGGAGGAAGACAGATGTGGCTCATCCTTCCTAGGCTATAAAATGTGGATCATTGAATAAAAGTGGAACCAAGGATGCGTTATTTGTGCATGTGGTGTTTCTTTCTTGCTTTACGATCTTTAGTTTATTGCATATTCATTCATACAAAAAGAATAACAATAATTGCAGGAGTGGGGGAGGGGAGGGAACGAATATCTATTAAGCACCTACTGTGAGCCACGCACTGTATTAAGTGCTTTACAAATATTATCTTATTCAATCCTCTTAACAACTCTGGGAGGCAGTGCTATTATAACCTCCATTATTGTTGTCGTTAAATTGCTTTTCAGTTGTGTCCAACTCTTTGTGACCTCATTTAGGATTTTCTTGGCAAAGATACTGAAGTAGTTTGCCATTTCTTCTTCAGCTCAATTTACATATGAGGTAATTGAGGCAATTAGGGTTAAGTGACTTGCCCAGGGTCACACAGCTAGTGTCTCAGGATGGATTTGAATTCAAGTCTTTCTGACTCTAGGCTCCCTCTACCACTATGACACCAAACTGGCTCAGAATAATAATTACCAGCATTTATATAACACTTAAAGGTTTGCAATGTACATTAGATACATCATTTTACTTGTTCCTTACAAACTAGCGAAGTAGATCATACTCTTTCTCGTTGCTGTTTGTCCTTCATTCTCAAAGAGGACCAGGACCCAGGGAGATGTCATGACTTGCAGTGAATTGGATTTAATTGAGAGAGGACTGTGCAAGGTCAACATCCTTACTCTCTCCTCCAGAGCCAGCTTGGTCTAGTGGCAAAATATATGTCAGGACTACTGGAGATGGCCCTGGATGTTGTTGGTTTTTGTTTGTTTGTTTGTTTTACAGCAATAGGATATCAAGAATACAACTCTAAGAAGGGGTCCATAGGCTTCATCAGACAGCCAGAAGGGTACGTGATACAAAAATGGTAAAGAATACCTGACCTAGATGTCTCTACCTGCATGTCTCTGCTCCCCCTGGAGGCAAATGGTCCTGATTTAACCTGATGGTGTAAAAAGTCAAATGAGAGCAGAGAAGCTCTCATTTGGCTTTCCCATGGGGAAGGAGACTTTAAAAAGTTGGTTTTGGAGGGTGCTGTCTTTATTTTTCGCCCATTGATAAGGCTCCCTTAAATTGATCCAGTCAGTGGTTAGTGTTTGTGTATGTGTGACAAAGGATAGTGAGGCTCCAGTCAGGAGATTACTTTTCCAAGATGGTTGATTTAGCAGCATCGATAGTTCCCTAGTGTATGTCTGCACTTGGCCTCAGGCTGCAACTAAAGTGAAGACTAGTATTTCTATTCCTGAGATGCAAACGGAATTGTGTACAGATGTAACCAGATGCTTCCCAAGAACACAGGCCATCACTAGAAAAAACCTTAAAGATCATTTAGTCTAATCCTGTCATTTTACAGATAAAGAAACAGGACCAGGAGGTTAAGTCACATGATGAAGGTCATACAGATGTTGGGATTCGAGCTTAGGTGCTATGGTTCCAAGTTCAGGGTTTGTTATATTACACCACAACTTCTGGTCTTTCCTCAGATGCATCTTTCATGTCCAAACAGTCAACCCATCCTGCCATTTTTCTTTTTTTTTTTTTCAAAATGCCTTTCATATCTATCACTTTTTTTTTCCATTTTCCCCTTCTAATACCCTACCTGGTTGGTCCCTTTTCCTCCAGCATCATTCCCTGTTATTTGGTGTACTCTACCCTTGCCAAATTAGCCTTCCAAAGACACTAACGCTTCATGTCAATTCCCTGATGCAAAACCTTCTGTGCCTCACTATTTCCTACTGAATTGGAGTCAGGTTTATTGGTGAGCATTAATGAAGAGTTTGATGTTTCCAAAGCAGAGATAAATTAACAATGTCTTCAATGAGTTGTACATCTTCCTGGTTTAAAAATGGCATTTTCCATTTGTATAGCCTTTACAACTTGCAAATCACTTTTGCGTTCCTTATCTCACTTGATTCTCACAATAGCTCTTTTGGTATCAGTGGTATTATTTTTTACAGAATTTAGAGATGATAGATGATTTACATATAGCCCCATAGCTAATAAGTAGCTGAGGTAGGCCCTGAGCCTTCCTTTATCTGCTCCAAACCCAAGGGTTCTATCCACCATACCCCAAAGCTTAAGAAGGTGGACAAAAGGCTTTTATCAAAACTGAACAGTTTTGTCTAAAAATGCTGGTCAATTCTATTTTTATTGTTATTTTTATTAAGATTTATTATTAAGTGCTGACCATTTACCAGGCATTGTACTAGACACTGAGGATAGGCATTCACAGGAACATGTGTGTGCATACACACACACACACACACACACACACACACACACACACACGTTCCTGAACCCAAGGAGGTCACTTTCTACTGTCAGTAGAAAGAAAGACTGACATTCTTACCTCCCATCTCCATATTTTCTCCTTTAATCAAGTGTAGACTTGTTCCCCTTCACTTGTGAGCTCAATTCCAGTGATACTCTTTCTTGGACAGGGGGCATGTTTGTGTTAGCTCATTATCAAGGTCACTTTTCTGGACCATGCAAGGGATGATTTGATGCTGTCCTTAATTAATTGTTTATTTGAAAAGATTTCTTGATGCATTTTGCTTTTATCTCACATTCATATTTAAACATGCCTTTCCATTGATTGCTTTGCTGACTGAGAATGTAGTTGAAATTATTCCTAAGCATCTTAATTATTATTATTCTCAGTAATAAAAAGATCGCACTGAATTCTTCCATATACAATAATCAATGTGTAGTGATGAAAGCCTCGTCCACTGCTGGTGTCCGAGGTAGGTGGAACAGGATGTGTTTCCACAAGGAGAGAACATAACCACCCCTTTCCTTCAGAAGGCTCTGGCTGACTTTTTTGTGGCCTGTAGGAAATGCCCTTCACTCTGCTGGTTCTCTGAGCTATACTGGGGCCACAGTGTGTGTGATGAGGCTGCCTTGGACAAGCAGGTGACTGCTCTAGAGTTTTAAGTGAACTCTGATTCCTGTACATTTGACAGTACCATAGCAAGCAATCTCACAGAAGCCAGGCTAGTCTGTCCATTCATGGCCTGGCCCATTTTTTTTTTTTTGGCGGGGCAATGGGGGTTAAGTGACTTGCCCAGGGTCACACAGCTAGTAAGTGTCAATGTCCGAGGCCGGATTTCAACTCAGGTACTCCTGAATCCAGGGCCGGTGCTGCCCCGGCCCGGCCCATTTTAATAGGTAGTAGAAGCTTTCAGTGTGATTTTTTTTTTTTACCCATTTTGTTTTCATTCCCTCATCCTATTCATCTACCCTTCCTCCCATCCCCCAAATTTCTCCCTTTACCCTATGGGGGATGCTCCTAATGTATGACATCTCACCAAGAAGCAGCATGGGGTCCAGAAGTAGGGGGCCCAACCTACAATTCAGTCCAGATAGGCAGTAAACAGCCACAGATGTACAGCCTACCAAGGGGCACAGGCCCAGCTGCCCAGGTCCCTGAACAGCACCAGTCTCCAACTCTCCAGCTCCATAGTGAAATCCAAGGGCTCCATGGAAGTGTGCATCCCATGTGTACAGAAGAAAACAATACAATTCATTTCAGAAAAGGCACAAAGAAAGGGAAATGACCTTTTATTTTATATTTATTAGGGGAAAGAATACTGGGCATTTTGTTGGGTGGAGAAAAAAGGACATTTCTGTTGTTTCCTGGAAAAGTAATAAGGGGAAATTATGAAAATAATAAATAGTCAATGGCTGTGCAGGTGATGAGATTTTTTTCCTAGGTTTTATTTTTTTTTCCTTTGTCAGCATCTTTGGATGTATGTGTGCTTGCACACTCACACTCAGGTAGGCATGAGGTAGCTCAGGACCTCAGAGCTGGGACATCACCACAGAGCAGAACCAGAAACTCGCTGGGGTCTGGGCGGAGGGGCGGGGGTGCACATCGCTCATCCCTGGGAAGGGTTGGCTTCCCACGCACTTACAGCATTAGCATTCTCTGAGTTTGACATGGCGTATTGTTTTTATTTTTGAAAAGTCTCCAATAGCTTAAAGGTCCGACCCCAGTGGCACTATGAGACCTTCCGTGGCTCCTCCAGCCCTTCCCTCTCTCTGCCTCTTCCCTTTCCCTGCCCCCTGCCAACCTTCCCCCCAGTGTGGGTGTTTGAGCTGTGCATCCAGGAAACTCAACATTCCGGTGTTTGAAATGTCACTGATTCTTGCACCCTAGACAAGCTAACCAGGTTCACCATCTCACTCCTGGCAACGCCCCAAGTCCTAGCCACAGTCCCCTTTGTGCATGAAAATCTGGCGATCGGAATGTTTTCTGGTTCTTGGGCTGGGGCTCCTCACCCTTCCATACTCATTGTGGAGTAGGGATGGGGAGGGGGCTCCCCAGCAGGAATTCATTAGTTTAGTAAGCTTTCTTTGTGTTTATGTCTGTCTGTGCAATACATGCAGCTGCCGAAATCACCTTTGCCTTTAATTAAAAGATGTTCTTTCCAATCAGCAGGGGATGGGGGGGGCGCGGAAAAGGTCTAGGACTGGAAAGTACCTCAGAGGACACCTACTCCCTCCTCCCCCTTCATCTTACAGATAAGGAAATTAAAACACAGGGAGATTTAAATAAAATGCCCCCAAATCACACAGGTAGTAAATACCAGAGGAGAGATTTGAAGCAAGGTACTGATTCTGGACCCAATGTTCCTTCCATTGTAACTCCCTGTTTCCTTTGCCCGCAGAGCCTCCCTTGTAACAAAGATGTTTGAAAATGAAAACAAAAAAAGTTCAGCAATACCAATCAGTCCATTAATCAGCTTGTATGACAGCACATTGTGTCCTGGTTTTGACTGTTCAGCCTCTTTGTTCCTGTTTCTGGGTCCTAATGCAGGCTTTTCCAGCCTCACTCCCTGTCCTTCCCCAGGTACCTAAACCAAACCTGGTTCTTGATTCCCGCCCCTCTGCCCTTTCCCCCCATTCCAATCTCTGATCTAACTGGCCTCTTTGGAACTTCTTAACCACTGTACTGAGGACCCCTAGGCGGTGCATTGGAAAGCACTGGGCTTGGAATCAGGAAGACTCATCATCATGAGTTCAAATCTGGCCAAAGACATTTACTTGTCTGACCCTGGGCAAGTCACTTAGCCCAGTTTTACCTCAGATTCCTCATCTGAAAAATGAGTCAGAGAAGGAAATGACAAACCACTCCAGTATCTTTGCCAAGAAAACCCCAATGTACTCACTAAGAGTCAGACACAACTGAACGATAAACCTAATTACATAAATATTCACTGAAAGCCCACTATATACAAGGCAATTTGGAGAATACAAAGATGCATAAAACACTTACCCTCATGGAGGGTAAAATAAAATGAGGGAGATAATGCAATTAATTCTAAAACAAGAAACATAAGAAGTGCAAGATAGTAAAGGAGGTAAATATCTTATTAGGAGGACCAAGGAAAGCTTCGAAAAGGCAGTGTATGAGATATGTCTTTAAAAAGAAATACTCTGAGTAAAATAAGTGAAAAAGGTGAAAGGTATGTTTGGGGAAAAATAATAAATCTTAACTAGAAATTAGGTTACATTTAAGCGAGGATTGGGAGATGAGGCTGGGAAAATAATTGAAACCAAATTGTGGAGGGCCTTGAATATTAAGATTTAATTTTAATTTTAATTTTCTAAGCAATGGAGAGATTTTGCAAAATTTTCATCACAAGACTGATATGATAAGAACTGCTATTTTGAACCATTGATCTGGAAACTGCATGTATCGTGTATTGGGAGAGAGTGAATGTAGGGAGATAATTTAGAAAGCAATTGCAAGTCTGGCAAGAGATAAAGAAGGATTTGAATGAAGATGGAGGTAAATGGAAAGGAAAGGAGGAAAGTGATGCAAAGGTAGAGAAGGAACAGCCCCTATAATACTTGGTAGCTTATTAGAATTCATGAGTCAAATGATGTGCAAGAGTCAGTAATGGCTCTGAGGTTTGGATGCTGATTGGGAGAATTATAGTGCCACTAAAACACACACACACACACACACACACACACACACACACACATACACACACACGAGAATTACAGAGAGAGAGAGAGAGAGATATGGAGTGATGTCAGGGGGAAGTGGTCATCCGTGATTTGTGGAATGACCAATTCCATCCCATATAATCCCTCAGGGGAGTACCATATTTCAGGCATTGCCTGTGACATGACTATGGACCTGGGAGCTTATCATACTTCTTCTTGGGAGCATATTTTTGCTCTTAAGGAGCTTTCTTCCTTCCTTCCTAGCTTCCTTCCTTCCTTCTAGATATGGTGCAAAGAACACCTAGTTAGAAAATTCCTTCTATCAATAAAAGTCAGGAAAAATTCTATGGCTTATAATATTTCTTTTGAAAATGTCGATTAAAATTTTTAAATTTATTTTGAAATCAACATTTATTTTCTCTTCCTCCCACTGACCCCTCAATTTAAAGGAACAAAAACCTTTATAATAAATATATATAGCAGGGGGGCAGCTAGGTGGCAAAGTGGATAAAGCACCAGCCCTGGATTCAGGAGGACCAAGTTCAAATCCAACCTCAGACACTTGACACTTACTAGCTGTGTGACCCTGGGCAAGTCACTTAACCGTTATTACCTTGCCCAAAAAACCCCCCACATAAATAAATAAACAAATAAATATACATAGCCAAGCCAAACAAATCCCATATTGTCTTTATTCTACAATGTATGTTTCACTGAAGCTTCTTATTTTAGAGAACTACCCGAAACATTTAGAGGTTATGTGACTTGCCCAGAATCATACAGAAAGAATGTGGCAGAAGTGAGACTTGAATAACTTTCTTGTGGGTAGGGACCATGATGTATATGTATATATATATGTATATGCATATGCATATGTATTAGTGTATGGGTATGTGTGTATATAGGTGTATGTGCACATATGTATATGTGTGTGCATGTACATATGTGTATATCTATATCTATTTTCATCCCCATAGTACTTAGAGACTTGCACCATTTGTTGAATGAATGAATGAATGAATTGAGTTTTTGTTGCTTTGTCCTTGGTGTTACTTTTTAATCAATCTATTCTCTTCTGTTTTTGCCCCATGTCATATTGTCATCTTTACATGCCAGCATTCCCTATTTCCCCACCCTTCCCATTCTCATTTCCTTTGCTCCTTCTTTAGAAGTCACAGTTCCTAAGCACAATTTCATAGCCCCTCCCCAGGGGGAGAGTCCCTGAATCAAGAATATTCCAATTAAATAAATGTCTTTCCCTCTGAAGACACAAAGCCAGACTGATCTTCCCTAAAGGATAGTTTTATATTAGACTAAATAAGTTCCTGTCCCTATATACTCACCCCTATTAATCTCCTGTGTGCCTGTTCCTGCTCAGCCCAAGAATGGTATTCCCCTTTGGATGAAGGTGAGAACATTTGCTCATTCCAACCTGCCAATTTTTAAGCTGTTGTTTGACAGACTCTGACGTCAGGCACATGGCTTGGACAGCTTTTTGAAAGGCATGTCTCCACATAGTTACAGAGGGAAAAGGACTCTTAGAAACAAAGGAAGAGAGAAGAAAGAAGGGGGAGAGAAAGGGAATTGAGGTGGGGAGGGTAAAGAAAAAAGAAGCGGAGAAGAGGAGGGAGAATAGAGAAAGAAGTATATGTGGAGGGGAGTAGTCGATTTAATCCCACCAACTAGTCTTGGAAGAGATTCCCATTTCCCCAAGACTGGAGTGAATCCAATTGGCATTCATTCACCACCTACTCTTCTTCAAACCCATGTACTATGAATGCTTCCTTCCTCCCCCAGTAAGGACTTCCGCAGTATTGGTGGCCTAGAGCTCTGGGAGTGTATGTAGTAGTGTCTAAGTTCCTTCTGGCTTTATCATCTCTCCCACCTCCTACCTTTCCTGAACCCATTCTGCAAGGTTGCAGGAATTACCTGTGCTGTGAGATTGAATTAAGGACAGAACTCAGGGAAAGGGAGAGAAAGAAGAAAAGAGAAAGGAGAAAAGAAAGATGGGAGTAGAGATGTAGATTAAGAAGAGAAAGAATGAATGGGCACAGTACAGAAGGATAAAGAAAAAGAAGGTGCAAAGTGGCTAGAAAAAGGTAGATTTCCTATCATTGTAATATATGAGAAGAAGAGTATTACAAGCACAGAGGAAGGTAGGGAGCTGGCATCTATTGAGTTTCACTCATATCCAAAATGGACAAGGAAGGGTTGAACACACATAGACACATATGCGAATGATCATTTGGGTGTAGAAATACAGGGAAACGGGAAATTGGGGGAGGAGGGTAAGAGGGAGAATAATTCTGGGAAGAAATAGTTCTAAGGAAGAGGAGGAAAGAAAAGGGAGGGGAGAAGAAAAGAAGAGGAAAAAAGAGAGGAGGGAAGGGGAAGGGAGAGGAGAATCTAAGAGGGTGCCCATCATTTGGGGAATGGCTGCACAGATTGTGGTATATGAATGTAATAAAATATTATTGTGCCATAATAAATGACAAAAGAAGTAATTTCTGAGAATCCCAGGTAATTTGAACTGATGTAGAGTGAAGTGAGCAGAACCAGGGTAAGAAAGGATGTGAGGAAAATAAGTGTAAAAAGAAAGAGGTGGAAGGAGAGAAGGGGGAGAAACATAAGTCGGCTTCTCCCAATAAGTGTATTGACCATAATACTCATGTATTATTTTACTATGTAGTTATTTGTTTGGCCATCATGTTCCTGTAACTCCACTGAAAGTCCTTTGAGGTCCAGGACAGGGTAGTATAGTACATGGAGTGCCCAACTTGTGCCCACACCCAAAGATCTGGGCTGGAATTCTGATGCTGGTGATAGAGGCCATATGATGTAGTAAGATAGAGTGGATAACCTAGTCTCTGGAAGGCTTGGCTTGAAATCTTGCCTCAGATGCTCACTACTTGACAAGTCACTCTACTCTCTATTGGGTTTTCATTTGTAAAATGGGAGTGGGGGTGGAGGGTTGGACTAAGTGTCCCCTACAGCTCCATATCATAATGATGGTGATGATAATGTTGGTGTAAAGTGCTTTACAATTATTATCTCATCTGATCCTCACAACAACCCTGCAAAGTAGATGTTATTCTTATGCCCACTTTACGGATGAGGAAACTGAGGCAAACCAGTTAAGTTACTTGCCCAGAGTCACAGATCTTCATAACGATCTGAAAATGGGGCTCCTTTGTCCCTCTCTAATCCTGGGGCTCCCCTCCTATTTTCCAAAAAATTCTTTTTTCAAGGATCAGTGACAATGGTTCAGAAATCACATCCTCTAGTTCTTTTTATTCTTAGCATGGTTGTACCCAATCTGATTACTTGAATTATATGAGGCCAATTAGCCGCTCCTACCACCTCCTTACTCATTTTGGGCTTCAACCATTCATTTCCAACTTAAAGATAATTTTCCTTGATAAAAAAATCTAGAATCAAAGTGAGAGTTGAGTGGTTCTGTCTTTTCTCCGTGATCTGTTATCATCTTTCAATCCACCCTGAATAGTGGCCATTTCCTTTCTCTAATCTTGATCTTCTTCTTGTTCTCAAGATATCTACAATAGTTCTCATCTTTCTCTACCAGTACCAACAAATTTAGTCCTTCTGACACTCTTCTTACATGCTGTGCCAATATTTTGTATTTATTTTCAGTTACCTGTCCTTGCTTCCATTTTCTCTACATATATAGTTTAAAAATTATTTTAGACAAAGTTCTCTGTTCATTATCCTTACTCTCTTGAGACAGTTCTCCTTTCTTCATTGTCTGAATCCCATCACATTTGTGCTACATGCATTTTGTTCCTGGAAAGCCTTTCACCTCCCTCTTGAGCCAATTTCCTCTGAGTGTTTTTAAGTGATGAGGTTCTTCCTACCCTTTCTCTCAATTCCTTGAAATCCCCTCCCAAAAATGTAGTGTGTATGCCAGACTAGACCCAGCTGGGCTCTCCATCTCTGGCATGAATTTCAAGTTAGAGGAGTCACTTCCTTTAAAAGGTCTCATCATTCCCAAGTAAGCAATCAGCTCCTCCTTGTTGGTCAGAACCAGTTCCTGAATAACAATTCTGCTCATCATTTCCTCTACCTTCTGAAGACCGAAATGAGCATTCATCTACATCAGTGATTTATTATCTGCTCTGCTCTTGGCAGAGAGCAAATGTCTACATAGCTAAAGTCCCCCTTCACTGTTATATTATGCTTCTGTGACAGATTTGTGACCTACTTCACAATCCAACCTTATTATGTATTTACTACATGCAAGGCCTAAGAGCTAGACTTTAAATACGTTGATTCAGAGGGAGACAATACAGATATGTATGGAGAAAAATAACAAGATAAGGCATAATGCACTAAATTACAAGTCAGAAGGACATCTGGGTGGAGAGATCTATCAGAGAAGGATAACTACATTTCAGGAGAGTGATAAGGTCTAGAAATGTAAACTTTGAAATCATCTGAATTGAGGTGAGATTTGAAACCATGGAAATAGTAATACCTCCACAGGTCAATGCAGAGTGAGAGCCCTGAGGCCCCACCCACATTAGTTTTCTTATCATATTCCATACAGAGACTCTTCCAAGGCTTAAATATCTCTTTAAGCATCTTGTGTTCCTACTACCCTTCAGCTGAAGACCCTGCCTCCTAAGTTCCCTATGAAGATGAAGGCAAAGAGTACAATCTGGTACTTTACTTCCTATCCATCTCTACATCCATAGCAATTTTTCTCTGTGTTTGTTTCTTACTCCCTCCAGTTTTCAAGGATCCCTTTCTAGGCAGTTAGATGGCACAGTGGATAGAGCACTAGATTTGGAATCAGGAAGACTCATCTTCCCAAATTCAAATCTGGCTTCAGACGCTTCCCAGCTGTGTGACCCTGGGCAAGTCACCTAACCCAGTTTGCCTCCATTTTCTCACCTGTAAAATGAGCTGGAGAAGGAAATGGCAAACCACTCCAGTAACCTTGCCAGAAAAACCTCAAATGGGTTCAGGGAATATTGGACATGACTGAACAGCAACAAAAAATCCCCGTGCCTCTGCTTTCCGTCCTGTCTCCTCCTAGGTTCTGTAGGACCTTCTCCTATCAATGATGTCTTCTTTCTTATATCTGTAGCAACCCTTTGCCAAAGGAACTGGACACTCACAGGTCAGGACAGAAAGAGCATGTTCTTATTCAAGGGCTACAGGAGATGCGAATGTGTCTGACAGGAACATCTTCCCTCCCCTTTACTCTAGAGAAGTCTAGACCTCTCAAGATTGGAGAAGTGAACAGGTATGCTGAGACAGGACCTGGGGCGCTCTGGCAGGTCAGGGCTGCTGCCATAGGAAGAGAGAATGTTGCTCATCCCTGATAGAGCCTTCATACCCAAGCAGCTTCAACCTCAGGGCCACAAGGAACAGGGAGGATGTTGTGACTCCAGAATTGAAGCCGTGTGATCCAGAATGACTTGTTAGCCAGACAAAATTATTAGGGCTGTACCTATGATGCTGCAGAGATCCAGCTGGGTGAATGAATCTATGCTCCCATAGTTTGCTTTTCCCTCCTTCATTGTCATTCTCTATAGACAGATTCATTTGTCTTCCTCAAACTGTGTTTCCTTTAAGAATTCATTTTGCTTTCTACTTCACCACTTATTTGAAAAGAAACCATTTTTTCTAAGATGTTGGTCATTATGTGTGTCCCTAGAAGTTTAAAGGCAAATGAGAGGGAGGTATGGTTAGCGGGGGACACAGGAAGAGAGCTGTAGGTTCTCTTTATTGCTGGGATTTCCCCGCAACTTCAGGCTTGAGAAATTTGATTGACACACATTTTATGACTTCCCAAATGCTGAGAAGTGTAAGTAATCATGGACCAATAAATGGCCCCTAATGAGCTTGAACTAGCAGACCTGCTTAAAGAAAGGGAAAGAGAACTGGAATTAACTCCTTGAACAAGTTGCCTTTAGTGTCTTTATTTTCCCTTTGATCCCCTAGGGGTAGATTTAAAGAAACCATTCCCACCTTGAAAAGAGCTAAGGTAAGCATTAGAGAAAAAGTCATTAGAGAGAAGAGACTGGAGGCAAGGAGACCAAGGACCAGGCTGTTTCTAAGGGAGAGGAAATAGAGGCTTGAAATAAGGTAGAAGCTAAGTGGAAAGAAGGGACATCATGGCATAGTAGAAATAAAACTGGATTTAAAGTCAGAGAAGTTGGGTTCAAATCCTGGTTCTACTTCTTCTTATCTAACCACATATAAATCACTTAACTGCTGTAAGCTTTTGTTTCTGAAAATGAGGGTGATAATAGACTAGATTTCTTCTTGTTGTTGAGTCCTTTCAGTTGTGTCCAATTCTTCAAGACTCCATTTGGGGTTTTCTTGGCAGAGATACTGGAATAGTTTTGACATTTTCTTCTCCAGCTCATTTTACAGATGAGGGAACTGAGGCAAACAGGGTTAAGTGACTTGCCTAGGGTCACACAGCTTGTGTCTAAGTCTGGATTTGAACTCAGGTCCTCCTGACTCTAGGCCTGACCCTTTATCCACATAGCTGCTGTAGACTAGATTAGGGGTTCTGAATTTGGGGAATGTCACAATGGGACATGAAAAATAAATAATTATGTTATCTAAATGTAGTTAATTGTTAACAGGAAAAAATGTGTAATTTGGAGAGAGAATGGTAGGTGAGCAGAGATATCATTTAAGGAAGGGAAAGAACATGAAAGAATATGTGAAAAATTTGAGACAGTTGAAAGAATAATTCCTCCTGACCAAAAATCAAATGAATGAGATTTGGATATGAAAACTTTTTTTTTTTCAAATCAATGACAAAGACTCTGTGAAAGATAATTGACCTCAGTCACAAAAGTCTCCAAATTGATTTCCACTCAGTGATGATAAATTTTTTATGGTCTACCCTATGGGAGAAACCTAGCTTGTTCTCACTAACCCTGCTCACAAGGCCTTAATTCCATTTATAACAACTTGTCTCTGTGAATTAGGATTCTTGGTTCTTTTATTGTATATATGATACACCATAGAGTCATTATGGGATTCTATGTTCCTTTATCTTCTAAGGCACTGTAGTAACTAAGCAGAGATGGGCTCATTTAGAACCCCTCCAACCCCCTTTTTCTGTTGACAAAAAGGCCTTGGTTGTCTTCAAAGCAGCCAGGAGACCATTGCTGCCTCCACTACATGGTCCCAGAGCCTGTGGCCACTGCTTTTCCTGAAATGCACATCCCACATTCTCACATCTCACTAAGACCATTTTCAGGGAGACAAATGTTCAAAAGCAGAATCGGGTATTGGACTAACAACCTTGTAATGAACTATCTTACATTTCTTTTGGGTTTATTTTAGATTCAGGAGCTAGCTCTTATAACCAAGAGTCAATTGTTAAATTTTCAGTGTTAGCATTTATACCTCAGAAATCAGCAATTGCTAGACTCTGGGGTATTAGTTATAGTTTTGTTAATTGTTTAGACTTAAGAAAGTGTTAATAATACATATTAAATTTAAAGATATGTTAGGTGTATATTTTCCCTCCAGAGAGCCATGTGTTGATTTTGCTGTTGTTGTTCAGTCATGTCCAATTCTTGGTGATCTCATTTGGAGTTTTCTTGGCAAAGATACTGGAGTGGTTTGCTATTTCCTTCTCCAGTTCATTTGACAGATGAGGAAACTGAGGCAAACAGGGTTAAGTGATTTGTCCAAGGTCATACAGCTAGTGCCTGAGGCCAGGTTTGAACTCAAGAGGATGATTCTTTCTGACTCCAGGCCTGGTGCTCTATCCAATGGGCAACAGAGCTGCCTAGATATTAATTAGTATAATTAATATATCACATATTAAAGTTAAATATATTATGATAATAATAACCTAGTTATTAATCATTTCTCAGCATATGTCTGTTTATAATCATGTTTGTCTCAATTCCTCATCTGTTTGTTTTTGTTTTGTTTTGTTGTTTTGTTTTGCAGGGCAGTGACGGTTAAGTAACTTGCCCAGGGTCACACGGCTAGTAAGTGTCAAGTGTCTGAGGCCGGATATGAACTCAGGTACTCCTGAATCCAGGGCCAGTGCTCTATCCACTGCACCACCTAGCTGCCTGTACAATATATTTTCAAAGCTACTAGCATGGAGAGACTTTACACTTGTATTATTTCACATTTGTGTCAATTAAATTTCAGATTTCTGTTTGGGGTTTTTTTGTGGGGCAATGAGGGTTAAGTGACTTGCCCAGGGTCATACAGCTAGTAAGTGTCAAGTGTCCGAGGCCAGATATGAACTCAGGTCCTCCTGACTCCAGGGCCAGTGCTTTATCCACTGTGCCATCTAGCTGCCCCTTAGTTCCTCATCTGTAAAATAAGGTGAAGAGGGGGCAGCTAAGTGGTGCAGTGGATAAACCATTGGCCCTGGATTCAGGAGGACCTGAGTTCAAATTCTACCTCAGACACTTGATACTTACTAACTGTGGGACCCTGGGCAAGTCACTTAACCCTCATTGCCCTGCAAAAAAAAATGAGGTGAAGAAGAAATGGCAAAGCACTCTAGTATCTTTGCCAAGAAAACCCCAAATGGGGTCATGAAGAGTTAGACACAACTGAAATGACCTAAACTCTTAGAGTTTCAGTGTCCTCATTTATAACATGGGAGAAATTCTGTGCTGCCAACTTCAAAGGGTTGTTGTAAACCTTTAAGCACCATACAAATTATTGTTATTGTTGCTATTCTCATCTCTCTCAAAGGACTGAAAACAGATGCAATCCTGGGACATATCCTATTATTATTTTATATTTAATGTTCTCTGAACTATGGAGAAAATAACTACTGGGCAGTGAGGTGGCCCAGTGGATAGAGCACTGGCCCTGGAGTCAAGAAGACCTGAGTTCAAATCCGGCCTCAGACACTTAGCACTTACTAGCTGTGTGACCCTGGGCAAGTCACTTAACCCCAAATGCCTCACCAAAAAAAAAAAAAAAGAAAGAAAAGAGAGAGAGAGAGAGAAAATAAACTGCTTTTTGAAGTTGCATGAAAGAATTATAATCCAGGCTTATCCACCATGGTCTTATTGGAAGCATCCCAGATTTTCCTGTTGTAAATAAGACCATAGGAACTGTGTGCCCTTTGTCCTGTTCCCAGGTGGGTTTGATTCCCTGTGCTAGGTCTCTATATTTTGAAAGTTTTTCTATTGGTATAGCTTGTAGATTATGAACATTTGCTACAGCAAAATTGATTAAATATGTTGCTTTTCAGTTTCTGTGGATCAGTATTGTGCTGATCAATTGTGGACAACAGTTCAGTCTGGAATAAAGGTCTATCTCTAGTACAATTTATTGGTTGAGTTTTCAAAGTAATTTTGAAGTCTGTACTTGTAATATGGGGATTTTTCACCTGGTGGTGATGGTTACCTCTGTGGTCCCTCTCAACTCTGAGATTCTGTCTTATTTATTTCCATTACTCAATACCTGAACCCTCTAACCCCACCCTCCTCCCCCAAGTGAAGCTATTTTTAGATAACTTTCTAATTGCCTTATTCAGGTGAAGCTGAAAGTAAGGGGACTGACTAGTTGTCCCAAATTTGCCTGTAAAGTCTAAGGGAGAGTCAAACCTCATATGGCTTATCTCTGTCAGGCATCACCATCCTGCCACTCAGGTAAGTAAACTCACCACCATCCTTAACTCTTTTCTCTCCCTTTTCCCTCCTGTCCAATCATTCCCCAAGACCTGTCAATTCTAGCTCCCCAATTTCTTTTCTAT
This sequence comes from Dromiciops gliroides, assembly GCF_019393635.1. Lineage (NCBI taxonomy): Eukaryota > Metazoa > Chordata > Mammalia > Microbiotheria > Microbiotheriidae > Dromiciops > Dromiciops gliroides. Next base: position 341,454,881 of record NC_057863.1, on the reverse strand, counting down.
CTGTCACCTCTTTCTGAGCACTCTAGTAGGGGGTCCTCATCACTTCTCACTTGGACTATTTTAAAAGAATTAATCTATGCCTTTTGTTTTTTGACATCATGGTTCTTTCCCAATATACCCTCTTCCACAGACTCTTTCCTTGTAACAAAGAAAATGAAAGCAGTTAGCTGACATCACCGTCAAGTCTGATAGCACATGCAGTAGTTCGTCCCCATTGTCCCTTACCTTTCTACTGAGAAAAAGGATGAATGTTTTACCTACCATCTGTCCTCCACCACCATGGAATTTACTCTGCGATCACTGTGGTAATATTAACTATACACAGTGCTTTCAACACTTTACATACTTGATCCTTACAATAGCTGTGCCTTATTAATTTCCATTGCCCAGTACCTGAACCCTTTGCACCCCACCTCCATCCCCAGGGAAACTACCTTTGTACATAACTTGAGCCAGGTGCTATTATTCTCCTCATTTTACTGATAAGGAACAGAAACTCAAAGAGTTTAAGTGACTTGCCCAAGGGCACAAAGCTTATGAGTATTTGAGCTAGGGTTGTCTTCCTGACTGCAATTCCAGCACTCTATCTACTATACCACCTTGCTAGGGTTTATTTATATTATTTTAGTGATTGTGTTTATTGTTTTCTTGGAAGATGTGGTAGAGGGGAAGTAGGGAAAGAGGTTCTGATTTCTTTGTTCTCTATGAGTTCTTAGAAGGGTTCTCAGGGGGCAGCTAGGTGGCAGAGTGGATAAATCACCAACCCTGGATTCAGGAGGACCTGAGTTCAAATTCGACTTCAGACACTTGACACCTATTAGCTGTGTGACCCTGGGCAAGTCACTTAACCCCCATTGCCCCACAAAAATAAAAAAATAAATGAAGATAGGGTAAAGAGAAAAGAAAGATTTCCATTTAAAAAAAAGAAGGGTTCTCATATTGCTCTTCGGTCTTCATATTGATTGTTTCTTATGGGAAGACTCATCTTCCTGAGCTCAAATCTGGCCTCAGACACTTACCAGCTGTGTGACACTGGACAAGTCACTTCACCCTGTTTGCCTCAGTTTCCTCAGCTGTCAAATGAGTTAGAGAAGGAAATGGCAAACCACTCTGGTATCTTTGGCAAGAAAACCCTAAATGGGGACATGGGGAATTGGACGCAACTGAACAATAATAATAACAAAATGGTAAGATGAAATTCCATTACTTTCATATGACATGAATTGTTATTCCCCAATTGCTTGAACTATTGAATACCATTTATTTGTTCTCCCTGCCTTTAGTTTATTCCTTATGCAACTCACCCAATTCATGGCTGCCAAATTAATCTTTCTAATGCTTGGCGCTGATTATGTCACTCTCTAGTTAAAAACATCATTGATCACCAAGAATAAAAACAAAGCTTAGCTAGACATATAAGATCTTTCACACTGTGACTTCCAACATATCTCTTTCTAACCTTCTTTCCTGTAACTGCTCATGGTGTATTCTATTCTCCAAAGAAATTATGCTCTTTATAAATAATACTTACCATTTCCAGACCATACCTTGTGCTTTCTTACCTCCATGCTTTTGCTTTTACTGTTCCCTATGCCTACAATGCCCCCCTTTTCCATCTCTGTTAATGTCCTATCTATCTTGCATGGTTCTTCTCAAATCCCATCTCTCTCATACTCCTTTCCCATTTTTCTTCCATTCTAGTTTTTTTTGTTGTTGTTGTTCTTTGTGCCTATGCCTAATTGGTGATAAGCTTTAGAAGGGCAGGAGAAGTCTTAGCAAATGCTTGCTGAATTGCTATCATAAACTTCCAAACTTGGTTGATGTTGGGACTCATCTCCCTCCCTTTTGCTGTTCAGTTGTGTCCTACTCTCTGTGACTCCATTTGGTGTTTTCTTGGCAAAGATACAGGAGAGGTTTGCCATTGCTTTCTCCAGCTTTTTTACAGATGAGGAAATTGAGGCAAATAGGGTTAAATGACTTGGCCAGGGTCCTATACCCAGTAAGTATCTGGGGCCAGATTTGAACTGAGGGAGATGGATCTTCCTGACTCCAGGCCCAGCACTCTACCCACTGTACCACCTATCTGCCCCTTTACCAGGCTACATATTATCCTTTGTGACCTGTTCTCTATTTGAAGTCAGTTCAAGAACTATTTATGATTAACCCTACTATGAGCAAGACCAGGCCCTAGGCTTCAAAGAGCCTGTTAATTTTAAGTTTTTCAAGTACAGCCAGGTTGGGGTAGGTAGGGGGTAGGGGGTAGTAGAAAGAGAGCTGGTCTCTCCCTTGCAGAACCACAGTCACGTAGTTTACACTCTGGTTTTTTTTTATTAATAAACATTTTTTGAGTTCCAAAAAAGTTTTGAGTTCCAAATTCCACCCTTCCCTCCCTCCCACCCCTTCCCCCTTCCTGTGCATTTTGCCTTCTACCTCTGACCATTAGCAAAGAGACCGACTGTTCCTGAAAAGGGATGTTGCTGCTCCAGCCTATAGCAAAAAGAACATCTCCACTGCAGAGATGGCAGGAGAAGGCTCCCCCACTGACCTGTGTCAGGGATTTCCACTTCCACTGGGATATGGTAGAACACATGTTCTTGGAGGACAGGGCCTGCTTCCCTTTTGGTTTTGTATTCCTAGCACCTGGCTCAAAGCTAAATACATAGCAGACTATTTAACAGATGCTTGTTGAATTGAATTGAATTGTGTTGGATCCTTTGGGTCCTTAAAACACCAAACTGTGATTTTCCTAGAACTATTAAAATGTTAAGGTGATCTGGGAGATGTTAAACATTAAGATGTTATCAGTCATTAACAGTCAGACCATGCCTCTGAAAGAGCAAGGTCCAGAGGAGGTGGGGTGGGCATAGGACTGGTGAGTTTTGACAAAGAAGAAGGGATCGGGGGATATTTTTAGAGCATGGAAGGAGAGCTGTGCAGGGCAGAACCCTGAGGAGCACAATAGGGGCACTGGATTCCTATGGGGTTAGGTTGGGGTTTGGAGGAGAGAGAAAGAACCCAGATCTCCTAACTCCCAATCTAATGGTCATTCCCCTATGAGAACATCTCCTAGAGAGGTGTACTTAGCCTAGGCTCTATAACTTTTAAAAATATAGATATATATTTTAATATAATTAGTTTCCGTTGTAATTCTCTATATGTAATTTTGTGCATTTAGAAAGATTATTCTGTGTAGAGATCCATAGGTTTCACCAGAATATTCAAGGGGTCTACCACCCTGTGAGAAATAATTCACTACTCTATTTTAATCAATAATAATCAGTTTGATATTTTACATAAATCATATAGGGATAGCTAAGTTCTTATAGTTGACCTCAAACTAGAATGTAATGTTCACTACTTGTTTACCAATTATGATGCTCACTTGCCCAGCCACGAGAATGCTGATAAGGATATCTCCATCCTGTTTTACAAAAATTCCATGTCCAAACCCAGCACAGGTGGGATGCCTCAATGCTTTGGAAAGTCCCCCAACTAATTTTTGTGTCTCCAGACCATTCTCTCTTGTCCAACATGAGCAGGTGACCATCTTATGACTATTTAGTCAGTAGAGATGTCCCATACTTCACTCAACACTGTTGATATATCATTTTTGGTACTCAAGAGCAAGGTCTATCAATCAATGAGATTCTGTATTTCCCCATGTATTTTTTGTATATTTGGCTACCAAACCATATAAAAGCAACATCCTAGAGAAAAGACAATAAATGCACAGAGCTCCTGACACAATTAGCCCCCAAACAGCAATAAAACAACCCCTGGAGAAGCAAAACCCACAAAAAGATTATTTTCCATACAAAGACAGATTAGAGGGGGCCATGCTGGGCTACAAGAAGAGTCCAACCTCGCGATCCACCAACACAGACCCCCAGGCACGTTGTGCCAGAGGAACTTACCCCTTAGCCTCTGAATCACCTGTAGCACCAGCATCTTCTAGAACTGAGCTTGTGGTCAGGTAAAAGGGCTGAATGGCTGGCTGGGGAGGGGGTGTAAAATACCGGGGTGTCTACGGGACATAAGGAGGAATTTGGCTATCCCACCCCAGCAGGGAACCAGGAAGAATTCTTGAGTGTTGAAAGGCCCAGGTTGGGGAGGGGAGCAGGCTCATCAGAAGCTAAGAACCACTACTGCACACAAAGTTCTGCTGGCTGGTTAATTAGCAACTTAGCTTGAGGTTATATTTGGACCAGAAAACAGGCCAGGTGAGACAAAAACCTGCCCTCCCTCAAACCTCAAACACCTGGGACCCTCTGAAGCTTGACACAGTGTAGCTTGGAAGTAGGGCCCCACCATAAGAGGGAGTTAAAAGTCAAGTAAAAAATGGCAAGATGAGCAAGCAAAGAAAGTTGAGAACAATAGAAAGTTTCTTTTACAACAAAGATCAAGGTCAGAAGAGGATAGCGACCTCAAGGCCCCTATATCCAAAGCTTCCAAGAAAAACATGAATTGGTCTCAGGCCATGGAAGTGCTCAAAAGGGACTTTGAAGATAAAGTAGGAGAGATAGAAGGAAGATTTAGAGAGGTGGAGGAGAGAATGGAAAGAGAAATGAAAGCGATGGAAGAGAGTCATGAGAAAAAAGTCAATAGCTTGAAAAGCCAAATGGAAAAGGAGATAAAAAAGCTCTCAGAGGAAAATAATTACCTAAGAATTAGGATTGAACAAATGGAAGCTAGCGACTTTATGAGAAACCAAGACACAGTAAAGCAAATCCAAATGAATAAAAAAATAGAAGGCAATATGAAATATCTCCTTGGAAAAACATCTGACCTGGAAAATAGATCCAAGACAGATAATTTGAAAATCATTGGACTACCTGAAAACCATGATCAAAAAAGAGTTTAGACATCATCTTCCAAGAAATTGTCAGGGAAAATTGCCCTGATATTGTAGAAGCAGAAGGTAAAATAGAAATTGAAAGAATCCACCAATCACTTCCTGAAAGAGATCCTAAAAAGAAAACCTCCAGGAATATTATAGTCAAATTCCAGAGCTCCAAGGTCAAGAAGAAAATATTGCAAGCAGCTAGAAAAAAGGAATTCAAATACTGTGGAGCTACAATAAAGATAAAACAAGATCTAGCATCATCTACATCAAAGGACCAGAGGGCATGAAAAACGATATTCCAGAGGGCAAAGGAACTGGGACTACAGCTAAGAATCATGTACCCAGCAAAACTGTGTATAATCTCTCAGAGGAAAAAATGGGACTTCAATGAAAAAGAGTACTTTCAGGCATTTGTTAAAAAAAAGACTTGAACTGAATAGAAAATTTGACTTTCAAATATAAGACCCAGAGAAGCATAAAAAAGTAAACAGGGAAAATAAATCATGAGGGATATTAAAAGACTAAACTGTTTACATTCCTACATGAGAAGATAATACTTCTAACTCATAAGAACTTTCTCAGTATTGGGGTAGCTGAAAGGAATACACTTAGAGGACACAGGTCTAACCTGAATATGAAGGGATGATATGTGTAAAGCATTTATTTTTTGTTTATCCTTGTTTTTTTGTGGGGCACGCAGCATAGAGTATCTTATATTTTATGTCTGGATTTGGGCTGGGGGTCTCCTGGGTCCAGGGCTGGTGCCTTGTCCACTGTGTCACCTAGCTAACCCATGATGACATCTTTGAAATAGGGTTGAGGGATAGGAGCAATGCACTGGGGGAGGGAGAGGGGAAAGGTGGACTGGGAAGAGGTAGCTTACATGAAGGAAACAAGAAAAAAGCTTATGGAGGGGAGGGGAAGGGGGGAAGGAGTGGGGGAGTGAGTGAACGTTATTATCATCAGAATTGACTCAAAGAGGGAATAACATACATACTCAAGTGGGTATAGTAATATATTTTGCCCTGAGAGAAAGTGGGAGGGGAAGGAGATAAGGTGAGACAGAAGAGGGGAAGGAAGAAAGGGCAGATTGGGGGAGGGAGCAGTAAAAAGCAAAACACTTTTGAGGAAGGTGAAGATGTTCTGCATAACTGCACATGTATGAGTTATATTGAATTGCTTGATTTCATAGGGAAGGTTGAGGAGGGAGGGAGGAAGGAAAATTTAGAACACAGAATTAGCTCAAAGACCTTAATTTCATCAGAGTGGGCTCAAAACAGGAATAACATACATATCCAATTGGGAGGAGTAATCTATTTAACCCTAGAGGAAAGTAGGAGGGGAAGAAGATAAGGAAGGAAGGGTGAAAGAAGGGAGGTCAGAGTGGGGTTGTGGGCAGTCAGAAACAAAACACTTTTGAGGAAGAATAGGATAAAAGAAGATAGAAAATAGGGTAAATATCATGGGAAGGGAATAGGATGGAGGGGAATAGTTATGGTGATTGACTATAATAGCAAAACATATGGTACCTACTTTGCTGGGCTATTGTGAAGAAAATTCTTTGTCACGTTTAAGGTACTATATAAAAGTTATGATGAACAGGATGCTATCAGAAAAACCTGGAAAGACTTACATGAACTGAAGCAGAGTGAAATGTACTGTATACAAAATAACAACAATAATATAAAATGATCTGCTGGGAAGTATGTGGTTATTTTCAGCAATTCAATGATCTAATATAACTCTGAAGGACTTATGAAAATTGCAATCCATCGACAGAGAAAGAATTGATGATATCTGATTGAAACATATTTTTTTGATAGTTCCTTAATCTAAAGTTTTGTTTTTATCTGTTTTCTCTCACAACCTAGCTAATGTGGAGATGTTTTCCATAACTACTCATGTATAACTTATATTGAATTGCTTGTGTTCTAGGGGGTGGGAGGGTGGGAAGGGAGGGAGGAAGAGAAGTTGGAACATAAAGTTTTTAAAAATTGATGTCGGGGCAGCTAGGTGGTGCAGTGGATAGAGCACCAGCCCTGGAGTCAGGAGGACCTGAGTTTAAATCCGGCCTCAGACACTTAAACACTTACTAGCTGTGTGACCCTAGGCAAGTCACTTAGCCCCAATTGCCTCACCAAAAAAAAATTGATGTCAAAATTTGTTTTTATGTGAAATTTGGAAAATAAAATTCTAAACAGAAAAAAAGTTTTAAAAAATCCTAGATGAAGGGGGCATCTCAGATCATGATGAAGATCTGAGGTCCACTTCATTAGAGGGGACCTAGGACCCTTTAATAAAGTGCCACTGGCTCAGAGCTCTGACTCAGTGGTTTTTCTGGTAGACTGGGCAATTATAATCCCCACAACACAAAGAAGGTTTAAAACCCCTGAAGCTTAGAAAGTAGGAGAATGAGGAGTTTATGAGGTTTATTTTGAGGTTTCAGATGGCAGGATTATAAATTAAACCTTACCATAAACTAATAGAGGTGTAAGGGAAACTTAAGAGTTTACCTAGTCCTACCACCTCATTTCTATAAATGAGGAAATTGAGTCCCATAGAAGAAAAAATTCCAATAGAGAAACAGTATTTTAGCCCCTGAAAGAAAGCAATTCAGGCTATTCATGGGAAGGTCAAATACTGAAACCGAAGCTTAAATCTTCTGGCCACATAATGAGAAGAAGGAGCTCATTGGAAAAGACCCTGATGTTGGGAAAGATGGAAGGCAAGAGAGAAGGGGATGGCAAAGAATGAGATGGAGAGAGAGTGCCATGGAAGCAAGGAACAGGAACTTGAACAGACTTTGAGAGATGGTAGAGGAGAGAAGGATCAGGCATGCTGTGGCCCAATGGGGTCATGAAGACTCAGACACAGTTGAAAAGTGGACAACACTTTAGCCTCTAGGAAAAGGTGACTGAGGTAATTATAACATTTAGAACTGAAAGGAACCTCAGAGAAAATCTAGTCCAACACTCTTGATTTTACAGATAAGGAAACTGAGGCCCAGAGAGCTTAAGTGATTTAAGCTCAAGGTGGCACAGCTGGTCAAGGGCAGAAAGAAGTAGGTCCAAGACTCGGCTCTCCTGACTCCTTTACCTATTTTCACCACACCATACTAACCCCATTATAATGTACCCCACCTGCTCCTGCCCTACCCAATTTTCCCTATTCAGGTTACAGGAATGGGCAGTGGACTAAGTTGGGGGGGTGGAAAATATAATTTCTCTAAGCTTCCAATTTACATTCCCAAGAATAACAGCAGCATGGAGGACAAAGGGAACAGCAGCAGCTTGCAGAAGTCCCCACTGGATTTAGCTGTGCCTGAATAAGCTTTAATCCTATTGAAAGAATAATCACTCATTAGAAGGACAAATCCATTTTCCCTTGCTAGCTCTAAAACTGGAAGCAAGGCACATGGGCCTTAGGGGGCTTACTGGGTGGGAAATCTATTTTAAATCTACACCCAGCAGTTGCCCATAAGATGACTGTTCACTGCCCCAGAGTACATTTCCAATACATTTCCTTTATTTTGCCCAACACACATCAATTCCCAATTTTCTCCAGAGTCCTCTAGGGAAATAATTTGCACTTAAAATCTTTGATGCTTTTGTTGGCTGACACAACAGCTGTCCAATCATTTTACATGTTTGTCCAAGCAAACACAGGAATTCTTTAGGGGGGTGTTCCCTATTCTCCTGGCTTTGTTTGCCAACCTAGGGAAGACTACCACCCTCGGATAATTAAATGTTCTGGTTTTTTCCCAAAGGTTACTACAACGCCTCCATTTCAAGTTCTATAGATACCCAAATTATTTATCTCTTTGTTGCTGGATGCTCATAATGCTTGATACAGCCTGACTCAGAAATTTACTGGGGGAAGCCACAGTCTCCTGGGATATTCAGTGTTATAATCCCCTATTTTCTGATGAAAAAGAATAGGCTTAGAGAATTGTCCCAGGCTACACAGTAAAATGGTCACACAGAAAAGACTTAGAAACCCTAACTTTAGAAACCTTCCAGGGCTTCCTAGAAAATCTTACAGTAGGTAGGGACCACAAAGGTGTCCCTTGTGGTGTCAAATAGAAAATGAGGGTCACTAAATTGTATATCAGGATCCTGATTGTCTGCATACTGAGTTATTTTATTATATTGAAACTTTTTATTATATTTTAATTTATTTTTTAATATATTTCCTAGTTACATCTTAATCTGGTTCCTTCTGCACTGGGGAATGTTATAGGTGACCACGATCCTCACTAGTTTGACACTTCTGATTTAGTCCTATTTTTACTTGATGCATAGAATGGAAGAAAAAAGTAAATGTACACTTACTGAGCACCAACTGTGTGCCAGGAACTTTGCTAAGCGATATACAAATATTATCTTGTTTGATTCTTACAACAACCCTGGGAGATAGGTGCTATTACGGTTCCCATTTTACAGTTGAGGAAAGTTAGGCATAGAGAAGGCAGCTGGGTGGTGCAGCGGATTGAGTGCCAGGCCTGTAGTAAGAAAAATTCTTCCTGAGTTCAAATATGCCCTCAGACACTTACTAGCTGTGTGACCCTGGGTGAGTCACTTAACCCTGTTTACCTCAGTTTCCTCATCTATAAAATGAGCTGGAGAAGGAAATGGTGAACCACTCCTGCATCTTTGTCAAGCAAGAAGAATAGGACACGATTGAAAACAATTGAACAATAAAGGCATATAGAGGTTAAGTGATTTGCCCAGTGTAACACAGCTAATATTAGAGGATAAATTTGAACTCAGGTCTTCCTGACTCTAGGATCAGTACTCTCTTTACTGTACCACCTAACTGCCTCAAGGGGTCACCTAGTCTGAATCTACTTGAAAATTTCCAGGGATAGTGAGCCCACCACACAATGGAATCTTTCCAATTTACTAGTTGTGTGACCAGGGGGAAACCATTAAATCCCTCTGAATTCCAGTTTTCTCCTCTGTAAAAAGAGGAATGCCTGCAGATCTTTCTCCCAGAGTTGATGAGAGGAACAAATGAGATAATGACTGCAAATGAGGTCCTTTGTAAACCTTCAAGCCATCTCTCTTAATGTCTGCTACTGTTATTGCTGCCTGAGGCAATCCATTTGATTTTTGGACAGCTCTAATTATTGAAAAGTTATTTATTATAAGGAAATTGTTATTTCAAAGGGTCTACTTTGGGGCTATGGAATGTGCTTAGCTCTTGAAGGATCAGCTATGCAGCTCTTGGGGTGAATCTATGACGTATCATTATGGCTCACATCTCATTTTTGATGTACTTGATGTCAGAGGTCTGGAGAGGTTTTGAACTCAGATTTGGATCCCCTGAGACACTGGGGAACAGTCTTCAGGCCATGACATAGGGACTTCTGACTGCCTTTCTGCAGTGCTACATATAAAGATAGTCAAAGGATTTGAACAAATAGTTCTCAAAAGAAGAACTGAAAAGTATTAACAATCACATGAAAGAATGCTGCAAAACATTAATAAGAGAAATTATAATCAAAACAATTCTGAGGTTTCACCTCATTCCCTATAAATTGACAAAAATGAAAAAATGCAGCAATGCTTGATGTTGGATGGGTTATGGAATGATAGGCACACTAATACATTTTTGGTGGAACTGTTAAGTGGTACAACTATTTTGGAAAGCATTTTGGACTTATGCAAAGTGACTAAAATTTCCATACCCTTCGAATCAGAGATTCCATTGCTGGACTTATACTCCAGGAAAGTTATCAATAAGAAAAAAGTTCCTATAGCCACCAAAATATATATAACAACTTTTTTTTGGGGGGGGGAGAAGGGAGGGGACCATAAGAGTATATATGTGATATAGATTATGCATAACTATATACATATATATCATGTATATAGTTATACATAATTGTATATACACACATTATCTCCTCCCCTTTCTAGAGAGGATTTATCTTACTCTATTATCCATCCTCTCTTTCTTTCTCCTATAGACCCTCATTCTGGTTTAGAATCAATATAATTATCTACTCCCCCTCTGTTTTCCTAATGGAATCAGGACATGTACGTGGAACAGTGCATAGAGCACTGGCCCTGAAATTGAAAGGACCTGAGTTCAACTCTCACCTCAGACACTAGCTGTGTGCCCCATGGCAAGTCACTTAACCCTACTTGTCTTAAACATTGGGGGCCATCTCCAGTTGTCCTTATTTATATCTTGCCACTGGACCCAGATAGCTCAGGAGAAGAGACTGAAGTTGGTGACCTTGCACAGCCCTGCCTCAGTTAAATCCAATTCAGTACAATTCATGACATTATCTCCCGATCCCTTAAAACCTGAAGGTTCAAATAAACAATCCATTTAATAAAAACATATCCCCATATCCCCAGGGAAAAGCAGCTCCCAAGGCAGTTAAAAAATTCAGGAAGATGAAACCTTGTGCAAACAGATCAAACTCGGTTTGTAAGGAGATTCAGGGTAGGAGGTAAGGAATGGGGATAGAAAAGGAGGGAGATTGATTGCCAAGAGCTCATGAGCCAGAAAACCGCTAAAAATCCTAAAAAAATACTTTTATAGTCTTCTTGCTCAGAGGGATCACAGGTAAGTTTCAGGTCAATCCATCTAGGGGCAAAGTTAACCCCAGCTTCCCCAGGTCTGTACCCACTTCCTTGTTCACAACAGGCCCAGCTAGTGTTAATTAAAAAAGAAAGAAGGAAAACTCAGTCCCAGATGATGTTGTGGAAGTGTATGTGGGCACTAACTCAGGTTTCCCCCTTCCAACAGTATCCTGGCTCGTAGCAAAAACACAGTGGAAGATGTTAAGGAGTCTAATCACCACAGCCAATTCCTCTGAGGACCAGCCTTCTGAAAAAAAAAATTCTGAATTAATTTCAGAAATTCATTTCCTTTTCTATTCCCCTATCCCCTAGATGTCCAGATCTTTAACGAAGTTGTACCTTTTCCTGTCGAGGGTGAGGGAGGAAGGATCTAATTAATTCATTCACACTGAATTTGTTTTGCTTGATTACACATATTTGTTACAAGGTTTTTGTTTTACTTTTTCAATGGGAAGGATGCTAGGAGGGAGATGACTGATTTTTATGAATTGGAAAAAAACTAAATAAAAATAAAAATAACTGGCTTTCTTATATCTGATTTAGGATTTAAGGGAGACCTACCCCCAAGAGGAAGTGAAAGCATTAACTTTTGCTTTCCAACTCAGAGCATGACATGCCATAAATGCTCAGTAAATGCTTGCTTGATTGAAAAAAAAAATCATTCACATTAAGATGTCATAAAGGTAATTTGTGATGTCCCTAATGTGTGATTCCCTTTCTAGGAATGTTCACATTTTAGAGGACAGAGGACCCCAGAGAGGTTAGTCAATCAGACAATCAAAAAGCACTTATTACGGTGCCTGCTATATGCCAAACCCTCATTGTCCATTGTTTGGACTTTAAATGGCTCAGAGTGAGGGTAAATAGCAATTGCTTTTGTTTTGGCCAGAAACCATGAAGGCCTTCCCAGACTTTCTTTCTTTATTTTGTCAAATATAGTTTTTATTTGCCTATCCCCTACCAAAAAATGAACAAATCAGAGAAATTATAAAAATTATCTGATATTTTTTATGTTTTTTTTTCTGTAGGAGAAATTATTTTTAAAAATTTCTCCTACAGAAAAAAAACCAGATAAAATGTATGTCTCCTGCAAGAAAAAAACAGATCAGAGAAATCATTTTCATAATGTTTCCTACAAGAAAAATCAGATCAGAGACAGACAGGAAAAACATAATACCAGTTTATTTGTCCTAAGAAGAAGTAGCATGACTCATGCAGAGACCCCTTCCAAGGGAGCTCAAAGACTCCCTCTTTCTAAGGGTATATAAGGTTTTTTTGTTCACTGGTTACAGGGTGTTATCAGTTTCATTAGCATGATGCAAATCAACCCCCAAACAAATACTGTAACAAGAATGGATGTAATGGAAAGCAGGTTTAACAATTTCAGTTATAACAAGTATGGAGGAAATATAGAAACACCATCATAAGATTATATGATTCCAAAAAGGAGTTTGGTAAGGGTGAGGATGCCTAGATGTCCCCTCAAGATAGGGACTTACTATCCTGGGGAAAGAAGTCACCAGATAGGGGCTTATCTGCTAGCTATCTGGGTTCAGTTTAGAGTTCAGTTGAAGGGCATTTTGCTCCTATTAATGCAGGGTTTCATAAAATACTTTTTTTTTTTTGGTGGGGCAATGAGGGTTAAGTGACTTGCCCATGGTCACACAACTAGTAAGTGTCAAGTGTCCGAGGTCGGACTTGAACTCAGGTCCTCCTGAATCCAGGGCCAGTGCTTTATCCACTGTGCCACCTAGCTGCCCCTGTAAAATACTTTTGGATAATAACGCAGCTTCATCAAATCCAGGTGATCCGTACAGACATATTAACTCTTTTTTTCTTTCTTTCTTCCTTCCTTCCTTCCTTCCTTCCTTCCCTCCTTCCTTCCTTCCTTCCTTCCTTCCTTCCTTCCTTCCTTCCTTCCTTCCTTCCTTCCTTCCTTTCTCTTTCTTTCTTTTCCTCCCTTCCTCCCTACCTCCCTCCCTTCCTTCTTTCCTTTATTCCTTCCTCCCTCCCTTCCTTCCTTTTCTTCCTCCTTCCCTCCTTCCTTCCCTCTCTTTCTCCCTCCCTCACTATCTCCCTCCCTCTCTCCCCCTTCCTCCCTTCTTTCTTTTTTCCTTCCTTCCTTTCTCCATTCATTCATCTGTTTGTTTTGACTAGGTAAAGGAGGCCATTCTTTGCCTCACTCCTTACCTAGCCTTAAGCTAGGCATTGGCATTGGCATTGACACAGGAAAACTAACATGGGAAGATACCTTAGCTTAAAAAGGTCAACATTTCCCATTACATCCTGGGTCATCTGTAGTCATTCTTATGTATATCTTGCCACTGGACCCAGATGGCTCTGGAGGAGAGAGTGAGCCAATGACTTTGCATAGCCCTCCCTCACTTAAATCCAGTTCACTGCAAGTCATGACATCACTTCATCGTCCTCTTGGAGAATGAAGGACAAACAACAGCTTATATGCCAAGCACTTTGCTGTGTGCTGGAAATACCAAATATATATATATATACACACACACGTACACAAATGTGTATGCATATGTACACATATACATGCACATACCTGTGTGCATACATGCATACACACATCAATATCAGTCTCTGCCCTCTGTTTAACCCAGAGGAATAAATAACTGATGGAGGAATTTAAGACATCCACAGGGAATTATCTTGCAGCCTTCCCAGTGCCACAGTGTCAGCAGTATCCTACCAACAACCAGGAGACAGATGTTTGCATTGCCTCTATTTGATGTTAGCATAAACTGGGTTTGGGATAATGGGATGGTTCTTTGAAAGGAAAAAAAAAAACCCTCCCTTTTCCACTGGATCTCATTCCTATGTAAGCAATAATTTAAGTCAAGGTATTCAAGAAGAGGAAGGAGGATCCCAAAATTACTTTTCCTTTTTGAAATAACTTATTCATCCCCTCCTCTCAACTACCTTATGCTCCTCTAGTCAACCAGAAAATATTGTATTGCAGGAAATTTTCTTCTCCTTACCTTGGGAAACCCACATGCAGAAATGAGATGCTAGGGACTATCAAGGCATGATAATAGAGACATAATAAAAAGAATGTTGGATCAGGATTTCCAGGACCTGAATTTGAAACCCCTTCTACTACTTCTTACCTGTTTGGCCTTGGAAAATCATTTCATTTTTCTGATCCTCATTTTCCTCATCTGTAAAATGACAGGGCCACCTTAAATTCTTTTACAATTCTAAACCTATGATCCTTTCCTTCTGTGAGCATCATGGGAGAAAGGATGATCACCAGAGTCTAAGAAACAATGCCTCCTGACCTGTGGAAGTTGATATGCTTGCATCCTAGGGATGCATCTTGGGCATTCCTCTCTTACAGATCACAGAACGTAAGAGCTGGAGAGGACCATAGAAATTTGTCAGTTCATCCTCCACATCTGATAAATGAGGGCACTGAGGCCATAACATCACACATGAACACTTAACCTTACCTTGAGTATCTCTACAGAAGGCCATCTATCCTTAATTAGCTCCAGTACTGATGAAAACCAATTGTCAAGTAGAACGTAAGTTATTTTTTATCTCTTTGTATCTCCAGCACCTAGCACATTGTAGGAATTTAATAAGCATTTGTTGAATGAAGGAAGTCCTCATTAGACCCAGACTTAATGAATGCAAACTCCTCATGTTTTATTATGTCCTCAATAATATCAGAGGCTCCGTGATTTAGAACTGGAAAGTCATTGAAACACCCCTCATCCTCCAGTTTTACAGATGATAAAACAGATACAGAAAGAGGTTAAAAGACTTTCCCATGATCACACAGATAGCAAGAGTCTCGAGGCAGAATTTCAATCTGTATTGTCCTGATTCTAAATCCAGTGTTCTATCTGTTACTACAGTATGCTGCCTCTCTGGGAATTGTTGTTTGTCTTTCATTTTTTGTTTGTTTGTTTTTGTGGAGCATTGAGGGTTAAATGACTTGTCCAGGGTCAAACAGCTAGTAAGTGTCAAGTGTCTGAGGTTGGATTTGAACCTAGGTCCTCCTGAATCCAAGGCCAGTGCTTTATTCAATGCACTATCTTTCATTTTTGAAGAGGATCAATGATATGCTGGATGATCATCTATTAGATTTAAGTGAGTCAGAGTTGATTCATTCTCTCTTCCAGAGTCATTGAAGTCCAGTGGCAAGACAAAAGTCAAGATGACTAGTGGTGACCCAGGATACAGTGGATGATTTTGGCATCTCTGATGTCTGACCAAGCTCCAAGTGCTCTACAGAGCCTGCTTAAGTTGCCTTCATGACTACTGGAAGAATTTGTTTTCATCCCCCCATTCTGCCATGGAGAAGTCTTCACATGTTTGGGGTAGATATCTCCCTAACTTACAACAGGTTTGAGGCTATCAGCTCCCTTCAACCTGGTTTAGCCCACATGTCAAGATGGTTTACCAGAATGTGTCTGCTCTGCATGCTACAGCTTCTTGGAGCCACAGGTGAGAATTGGATAAGTGGTGGACACGAAAGGTGAATGAGTAGCCCTGAAAAGAACTCAGCAAGCCCTCACACCAGAGGAACTATTCCAGTAGAGTGCAACTGGCTACCATCTCTAAAGAATGCTTTTTTTACCCTCTGCTGTCTCTTTTTCAGGCTAGATATCCAGAAACCTTTCACTTTCAAATCTGACCCAGCCAATATTAATTAAACATCTTCAATGTACAGTTCATTAAGTCACAGCAGAAAAAAGACCTTGGAACCTAGAAGAGCTGTGTTCAAGTCTAGCCTCTGATTATTATCTGCTGGGAGACCCTGGGCAAATCACCTCACCTCTCAGTGCTCTAGGCCAAAGGTGTCAAACATGCAGCCTGCCACTGAACCTCATTAAAAAGTAACTGGGAGTGGTGCAGCTAGGTGATGCAGTGGATAAAGCACAGGCCCTGGATTCAGAAGGACCTGAATTCAAATCCGGCCTCAGACACTTGACACTTACTAGCTGTGTGACCCTGGGCAAGTCACTTAACTCTCATTGCCCTGCCCCCCCCAAAAAAGGTAACTGGGAAATATTTAATGAAATAAATAAAAATGCTATAAAACTAAAATAAAATAGCATTACATTTTAAAACTAATTTGCAGCTTGCAGGAATCTTTATATAGGTTTTAGTGGCCCCCATTTCTAATTGAGTTTGATATCATTTCCTCACCCAGGAATTCCCTTTACCGATAAAATCATAGGTCCTGAATTCCTGCTTCAATACTTCAAGGTCTGTAACTTCATTGTAGGTGGGGTCCAGGGGGTAATCAGTTAATAATCATTTGTTAAGCACCTAATATGTGCAAGGCACTGTGCTAAGTTCTGGGGATACATAGAAAGACAAAAGGCAGTCCTTACCCTCCAAGAACTCACAACCTAATGGAAGTAGTAAGGGGAGGATATTGTCTCTGGCAAAAATATATTATAATCTCTCTGTTATTTAGTAAATGATCTTTAAGAGTTGCTATGGCTGGGGCAGCTAGGTGGCACAATGGATAGAGCACTGGCCCTGGATTCAGGAGGACCTGAGTTCAAATCAGGCCTCAGACACTTAACACTTACTAGCTGTGTGACACTGGGCAAGTCACTTAACTTCAATTGCCTCATCAAAAAAAAAAAGAGTTGCTATGGCTAAAAAATTGTTTCTTCCCATGGCCAACCTGGTGATGAATCCCATAAACTTAACTAGGCTAATCCTTGGACCTCAGCCACATGATGCATTGGACTCATGATGCATTGAAATCTTGGTAGGAGCTGCCAGAGCTTGTGGTCCCTTGGCCTTTGAAAGCCCAAAGCCATCTCCACACCACCATAGACACTGGAGGAGGATGTTAGGGGAGGCCATATATTTTCCACTATGATATAAAATATATCATGACAAGAGTATGAGAAGTGAAAGCACTTTTATTATTTTCCAATGCTTTAAAAAGCTTTGTGACTTTCCTCTGAACTGCATCCAAGTTCTCCTTGTTCAGGTGATAACCCAAGCACAGACCAAAGGAACATCCAAAAACAACTGAAAAATTCCCCATAAAACAGTGTTTTTTTTACTTCTTGGCTCAGACCAAATCCTGGGAACAACATGGAGTCTTTTGGTCCTCAAGTGCTTTGTAGCAAGTTACCATCTCTCTTCACAAAGAAAAGAACCAAGATTTCCTTTGTTTCTATTGCTGGTTGACCTTGATAGTAGGGGCCTTCCTCTCTTCATTATGGAATGTCTCCCAAGGAGGATGTAACTCTGAGAAGAGTCAAAGCTCTTGGGACTGACTCTAAAGGAAAGCCACACCTCTCCAATTACAGACACCGCACCCTGTGTCATTATTCACCCCCAACACATATCCACACCCAAGCCAACCCCCAATCCATTCATATTGCTTTACAAGTGTTTTGGGGGGGCAGCTAGGTGGCGCAGTGGATAAAGCACTGGCCCTGGATTCAGGATCATCTGAGTTCAAATCTGGCCTCAGACACTTGACACTTACTAGTTGTGTGACCCTGGGCAAGTCACTTAACCCTCATTGCCCTATGTAAAAACAAAAACAAAAACAAACAAACAAAAAAAACAAGTGTTTTGGGATTAGAAAGAATGAACAATAGTTCCAATCACCACCATCAAGTAAGGAGAGGCAAAGATTGGGTATGCTACTGCTTTGTTCAAATATTATTTTTAAAGAAGTCAAAATCTTGGTCAAATGATTTATTTTCATTGTCTTTGCTAGGACATAATTAGGCAGGCTTTTCCTGGGCTCTCTGGATTGTAAGTCCAGGGGGTCAACTCACAGCAAACCATCAAGAAACAAGGATATATTTAGCATCCCCAGTGTATGTGGCACCATAAAAAGATCTTAAAGTCCAGAGAAAAGTCTCTTATCTTAAAGATCTGGTAATTTGTCCCAGAGATAAGTCAGACAAAAATGTTATCCTCAGAAGTAGAGAGTGAGGGAAGGAGAAGGCTGTATTGGAGAAGAAAAAGGGTGAATTGGGGGAAGGTTAGCCAACCTATCCTCAAATTTCCATGACTAACTGGAGGTCAAAAGGTATCCTTGATCTTTGGTGCTACCATCTGAGATTGTGAGGGTTTTTCCTAGCTCTTGTGACTATAAGGGCCTAATACTCTGGGGACTCATCCCCAGCAAGGAATTCTGGGAAAATATACATGTGGTCCCTCCATCTGACTGAGACTGACATCCTAGTTCACAATATTATGGAAGAAAGTTTGATTAAAAGGAAGAAAATTTTAAAAAGACCCCTTGAATAAGTGACTGTTACTCCCCCCCAAATAAATATAAATTCACAGACACTAAGTTCAAAATATTAATTCTGCTTCAGGGGAGAACTTCCTCCTCCCAGGTCTTAGCCTGGGGTTCCCTAATGGTTTACATGAGAGTAAGCTGGTGTTAATCAAGGAGAGGATAAGTTTTAAGTATTCTCCAAACTTTATCTCCATCCATCTTCCCATGCAAAAAGAGGACATGAACCATCAAACTCCAACTCTTTTCCACATCTTCCCTCCTTTTATTATCCTGTCTCTACCAATTACTACTGTGACTACTAGCAATCCCACTGCTACTGATAGAAGCTGGCATTTATAGAGCACTTTAAACATTGCTTTACAAAGTGTTTTACATACAATATCTTACTGGGTCCACACTCATCACCATATGAATCTCCCAGTTTCTCAAAAGGGAAAGTGAGGGGGAAGAAGAAAAAGCCTTGTTCTCTACTTCTTGGCTGTGGCAGGAGTAGGGAGGTATGTGTATATGGTGGTTTAGGGCAGGGTGGAAAGAGGGATCAGTTCATAGGGGAAGATGAAGAGTCAGGTGGCAGTAGTATATCCAAGTATATCCCTGTTCATAAAATCCAGGATATTTTGTTCACTTCTGGGCAGCACATTTTAGGAAAGACATAAATAAACCTAGAATACATACAGAGGAATATGGGCAAAAGTAAAATAGATTTGAGGACATCTCATGTGAGGATCTGACAAAGTTTTGTCTGCGTATGAGAAAGCTATGGGGGAACATGATAGCTGCCTTCAAGAATCTCATGTGGAACAGGATTAGATTTTTCCTCTCTGGCTTCAGAACAGAATTAGACCTAGTGGGTACAAGTTACAAGGAGGCAGATTTTTGACTCAATATAAGGATGGACTCCCTAAACAATGGATCTCTCTTCAAAAGTAGAATGAGAAACTGAGGGGATGCCCATCAACTGGGGAATGGCTAAACAAGTGGTATATGAATGTAGTGGAATACTATTGTGCTGTAAGAAATGATGAGCAGGAGGATTTCAGAAAAACCTGGAATGATTTATATGAACTGATGCTGAGTGAAATGAGCAGAACCAAGGAACATTGTATATAGTATCGCATTATGTGATTATCAACTGTGATAGACTTAACTCTCCTCAGCAATACGATGATCCAAGACAATGCCAAAAGACTCATGGTGGAAAATGCTCTCCACACTCAGAAAAAGAACTATGGCTTCTGAATGCAGATCAAAGCATACTATTTTCACTTTTGTTGTGGCTTTGTTGTTATTGTTGCTGTTTACTCTTGCGTTTTCCCCCTTTTTTCTGATTCTTCTCTTACAACATGACTAATATGGAAACATGTTTAACCTAAAAAAAAAAAAAGTAGAATGAGGCACCTCTGAAGTGAGCCCCTTATCACTGGTAGAGGTTGGATCACCACTTTTCATGGATCATATTTATAACATGCTTAGAAATAGAATGGACCAGGCAACTTTTAAGGCCTCTTTGTGTACTACACTTCTGTTTTCATAACTAAGGGGCTATGGTGCTTTAGCAAATCACCACCTGTTAAATGCTTTGAGATTAACCTGTCAAGTTTTCATTGTTGTTTAGTTGGTTTTCAGTCATGTCTGACTCTTCATGACCTCATTTGGGGTTTTCTTGGTACAGATACTGGAGTGGTTTGCTATTTATTTCCTTCTCCAGCTCATTTTATAGATGAGATAACTGATGCAAACAGGGTTAAGTGACTTGCCCAGGGTCACACAGCTGGTAAGTGTCTGAGGCCAGATTTGAACTCAGAAAGATGAATCTTCCTGACTCCATGCCCAGCACTCTGTGCACTATGGCACCACCTAGCTGCCCTAGGGCAACTCATTGAGGTTCAAAACTGTGTTCATCTTTCTCTGGGGGATTATTTGATTGGCTGTTAGTGGAAAGGTAATATTTAAGAACTGAAGGGAAAAGATGAAAAACTCACTTAGATAAGCATTCCCTATTAGAAGACAAACTCCTTGAGAACAAGGACTACTCTACTTTTGCATCTCCCTTAGTGTCTAGCACAGTCTATAGCACATAGTAGGTCCTTAATAAATATTTGATGAGTTGAACTGAATTTCTCCAATGTACGTTCCCATGAACTTTTTACTGGTTTGAAAAACTTTTATTCCACAATATTCTTACTTTGTAAAACCTTAAAAAAATTATAAAACTGACCTCTTTTTTTTCTCCTCCTTTCCCCCTTCTCTCCCTCCTCTTCTGTTTCCTCTTTCTTCTTTCTCTTTTTCTTCTCCTTTCCCTTCTCCCTTTTCTCTCCCTGCATCCTGTTCCTCCCATCTCAGTTTCTCCATTTTCTATGACTACTAGTCCCTACCCCCTACTCCTTTCCAGAATCACCCCATACAGAATTTTAAGAGAACTATGTAATATGAGGTCAAGAACTTAGATATTTTTCTGGTCTGCATTTTGGTTTGGATTGAAACAGGAAAACCTAGGTGGAGACAGGAAGACCTCTCCATATCCCCTTTAGAAAAGAAAACACACACACACACACACACACACACACACACCTTATATGAACCAAAATTTAAGTTCAGCCAGACTTTTATTTAACAATTAATAATATTACCTAAGTGATAGGTATCATAGTTTACCCATCATTTTCAAATATATCTTTTCATTTGATCCTTACAAGAAACCAGTGAGAGAGGCTGGACAAATGGCAGTTATAGAATTAGGAATGTGAAATGTTTGAGTTGGAAGGTATCTTCAAATCTCATCTGGTCTAAATTTCAAATCTCATCTGGTCCCCCTCACCATTTTTGCAAAAAAAAAAGTGAGGCACAGAAAAGCTAAATGACTTCCCTAAGGTTGCACAACGAGTTAGAATTGGAGGTGGGACCAGGACTCAGGTCTTCTGACTTCACAATTCTGCCGATCTCACTAGACCATGTCTCCAATAGAACAGAAAGACCTCTTTATGGCTTGCTTTCAGGGGATACACAAAGTTTCATCCTGTCCCATAACATTTCTCACACACTTAGCTGCCATTGAATTGACTTTTAATTCTGCCTGCCTTAAAACTGTCGCTATTACATCCAGTTCTTTGGAATTAGACACCTGAAGCAAGGATTTCTTTTCCCAAGAAGCCATGGTTAAAGTATGCTTTGCTTGTTGCCTGGGATGAGAGGGAGCACCATTGGGTTCTGCTTTAGCCTTCTTACATTAGCTCAAATTAGCCAATTTTTGCTCCAGAAGGCACAAAGAGCCTGAGCCATGGGGTATGGAAATCAAAGCAGCTAAAATTAGACAGAAGGGTGATGTGGATTTAGCACCATGGGAAAGACCTGTACGGTAGTATGGGGCTGAAGTAGGGAGCAGAGGAGAGGGGTTGGCCTGGGGAAAGGGATGTGTAGAGAATGGTGTATATTAGAAAGAAGTACCTGGAGAGGAGTATGGGTAAAACATGGGCAATCATAATTGGGAAGAAACCTATTTAACAATTTTCCTCAGTGCCATCCCAGGTGAAAGACCACCATTATGCTTCTCTTTCTTTACTTTTGAGAGCATTGCTGACAGAGAAATGCGCTAAGGCATAATAGGTTAAAATCATTCAGTTACCTCCATTCTAACCATTTGGCACAGCACAAACATATAGAATGTTAGAACCAGAAGGGATCTTTCTTGTTTAGTCATTCAGTTGCGCTCGACTCTCCATGACCCTTGGGACAATATCACAGCCGTGCTGTCCGTGGGGTTTTCTTGGCAAAGATACTGGATTGTTTTGCCATTTCCTTCTCCAGTTTATTTTGCAGATGAGGAAACTGAGACAAACAGGATTAAGTGACTTGCCTGAGGTTATACAGCTAGTAAGAGTCTGAGACAAGATTTGAACAAGATTTGGATTCCTGACTCTAGTAAAATAAAGTAAGATAAAATAAAGTAAATAAAGTAAGAGAAAGATTCAGTGAAGGGGGGGGGGCGGCAGCTAGATGGGGCAATGGATAAAGCACTGGCCTTGGATTCCTGAATTCAAATCCAGCCTCAGACACTTGACACTTAACTAGCTGTGTGTCCCTGGGCAAGTCACTTAACCCTCATTGCCCTGCCAAAAAAAAAAAAAAAAGATTCAGTGAACTACCAGGTCAGGGATTTTTAATCTTTTTTTGTGTGTCATGGACCCCTGTTGTCAATCTGGTGAAGTGTATGTCCCCTTTCTAAAAATGAAGTTTTTTAATATCTAAAATAAAATGGCAGAGGGATTACAAAGAAAACCAATTACGTTGAAATGCAGTTATCTAATTTTCTTAAAAATCAAGTTCATAGATCCCAGGTAATGAACCCCCTTACTTTCCAGGTGGAGAAGAGGATCACAGGATTTGGAATAAAGGGACTTGGGTTCAAATTCTGGTTTTGAATACTGTGTGACTTTGGGTGCCACTTTATGTAAACTCTCTGGGTTATGGCTTCCTTATCTATAAAATAAGGTTGTTGAGCCAGATGATATCCAAAGGTCCTTTCCAGATCTGAATATGATCACAAGTGTCCCAGAGAGAAAATGACAATACCTCACAAGGGGTATCCTAGTAAATGTTTAACAACTGGCTTTTTGGAAAAGTGTGACACATTTAAGTTTAATCTGCATTATTACATTTTATCCGTCACTTTCTTGTATAGGCAATAAACAAAACAACAATTCAATACCTGATTTGTAGCCAGAAAATCCTCACACTGATAATTTAACAATAGGCTTTTTGCAAGCTGTTCTGGCTGGTTCAGGCACACCCCTACTTAGAGGTCAGGGTCTGAGAAGTGGTTAGAGCTATAGGGAGCTCAGGAGACTGAGGTGGTTATGGGAATGAGGTGGGGTTTCCTTATTTGTAAAATGAGGGATTGGACAATCTAAGATAACCTGTAAGGTGTCTTCAACTAACTCTGTGCATTGTATGATTCTAATAATTGGCCAAGGGGTGATCTCTGAGATAATGGGCTTTCTGTGGCCCAGTTGGGGTGGAGTGTCATTATTCCAGTCATATGAGGTCACAAACCCAGTTATTTCCCTTACTCCTCTTCTTTTGGCAACTTTCAAGGGAAAATTCTTGGCGTTTCTTGGAAAGAGCTGGGAGAATCCCCAGTGCTATGGGGCCAATATTTTGTTTTTCCATCAAAGGATTTCTAAGTCTCCTGTCCGGACATGAACTGCTGGTGGGGCTGATGGCTGTGTCTGAGGAGAATTACCGTCTTCGCCTTCAAACTCGGGAAATGATAGATTGGCACATGTGATATGTTGGGGCCAGTGGGAGAACACAAGTTTGAGACTGCCCAAATCCTCAAGTCAGTAAATCACTATGTAAATCATTAAAGAATAATGTAGAGGCCCCTAAAGTAAATATCATTCTCATTCCTGACAATCAGGAAAGGTAATCAAAAGCAAGTTTTGGGGCAGCTAGGTGGCACAGTGGATAGAGCATCAGCCCTGGATTCAGGAGGACCTGAGTTCAAATCCCACCTCAGATACATGACACTTACTAGCTGGGCAAGTCACTTAACCCTCATTGCCCCACCCCCAAAACCCCCCAAAACCCAGCAAGATTCCTTCTCTGTGTTTGGATTCTCAGTGAAAATATGTCATAGTGATACTGGTGCCCTCTGCCCTTATTCCTTTCTTACCTCCAGGCTCCCATCAACTCTCCTCTGTCTCCCTTGGGAATAGAGCTGTTGCTTTAGAGTGATTTAACAGGGGTCAGCTAGGTGGCGTAGTGGATAAAGCACTGGCCCTGGACTCAGGAGGACCTAAGTTCAAATCTGGCCTCAGACACTTGCTAGCTGTGTGATCCTGGGCAAGTCACTTAACCCTCACTGCCCCTCCCCCCAAAGTGATTTAACATGCAATCATTAAAGATGTGAAATTACATCCCTTTTGTTTGTTTTTGTTTTTTGTAAGGCAATTGGGGTTAAGTGACTTGCCCAGGGTCACACAGCTAGCAAGTGTCAAGTGTCTGAGTCAGGATTTGAACTCAGGTCCTCCTGACTCCAGGGCTGGTGCTTTATTCACTGTGCCACCTAGCTGCCCCTAAATTACATCCCTTTTGCAAAGTTCCAAAGTCTAGTCCTGAGGTTACAACTTGTTGCATTTATTTTTTCTTTGTCAAGGTTTTAAAAAATTAAAAAGGAAAGAAACAAAAAAATGACATTTTTCTTGGCAAATAGTTTTTAAAAGCTACTGAAAAGGGGGAAAGGAATCTTAGAAAATCTAGATCATGCTAAAATAATTCAAATTTTGGTCTATTCTCATGGAATAAACTATCTACCTCTTTCTATACGTTATCTCACTTGATCCTCATAACATTCATGTGAGGTAAGTGCTATTAATGCTATTTCATAGATGAAGAAACAGGAACTGGGAGAGGGTAAGTGATTTGCCAAGGGTCATGCCTGGAGAGTGTCTGAGGTTAAATTTGAACCTAATTCTTCCTGACTCCAAGTTCATCTGGTATTGTATTGTATTGTACTGTATTTACCCATGATTCTAAGGTGACCATGATCATGGCTGTATGTAGACTACTCAACCCAAAGTTTCCTTCTTGACCCACAGTCCCCTCATATCCACCAGGTTGGCTGGAATAACCATTTTTTAAAGTGTCTGTTCTAAATATTTTACAAATATTGCCTCATTCAATACTCACTGGGAGGCAGGTGCCTCATTTTACGCCTGCGGTGAGGGAGGCAGAGTTTACCTATCTTGCCCAGGGCCACAAAGCAAGTAAGGGTCTGTTGAATTTGAACTCAAATCTTCCTGACTCCAGGCCCAGAACTCTGTCCACTGCACCACCTAACAGCCACCAGGTATGTCAATATCAATCCCAATTCAATCTCAACTCTCCAGTGTTCCTATCCTTCTCATTACTACCCTTCTTCCATTTTGTCTTCTGGTGCCTCTGTCCTTTTGTTAACGACCGCCCTTCATATTAGACCTGTGCCCTCACTCCAGAAATTACTTTTATTTATTTTGTATTTGTTTATCCATGTTTACACTGTTCCCTCCCTCCACCCCTTGAATAGAATGTAAAATTAATGAGGAAAGAGACTGTTTGGTTTTGTCATTGCCTGTGTTAAGTAAATGCTTGTGGACTTGAACTGAACTTGCTCATCTGAGGCCAAGTTGTCTTTTTGAGTCAAGCTCAATGGGATTTCGTCCTCATTAAGGAAAATAGAAGGTCACAAAGCCCAGTCCTATGAAATAATAAAATAACCTGGACTTAGTCCTGCCTTCCTCCTCCCCTACCCCAGACCCCCACCACTTTCGGGTCTATAACAGGCTATTTCCACCCCAGCTCTGCTGGCATTGCTTCAGAATTCTACCCTGAATCTTCATGGATTTGTGGGAAATAAAGGGGAAGGGCATGGGAGGAGAGAAATGAGAGGAATTCATTTGCTTCAAATGAGGCAATTCTATGGTTGGCTGTTTCTATTAGGTATTTCAGACTCGACGGGATGTCTGGTTGACAGAATAAAGGAGCCAAAATGTATAGACCTCTCTCATTTGGTGCAGCTATTCAGTCAGAACCAAACCTTCTCAATGAAGTATTGGTCACCTTTCCTTTTCCTCCTTCTGTTTCCCCTCTCAATAAATCTGGACATTGCCTGCCTATCAGAAGCTGAAAGGCAAGCAGTCTTCAGGGTCCGTTGCCTCTATTGGATCTGTGTAGTTCAAACCAGAATGGTCTTTCTCAGGCAGTTTCAGAGCAGGATTTGTGACGGTGTTATGGGGTTTGAATTCATTTACAAATCCCTTCTATCATATGGGAAGACATAGAGTAGAGTTTCCAATGCTGGGTACTCCTGGGATGGGAGCTCCAGCTCAGGCCAGATGACCCTCTGACATCTCCTGGGAGATCTGGAAAGTCTAAAGCAGTCACCCTACCAAGGACCCAGGTCTGCCTGTCCTCCTGCTCCTGCTGATAAGGGCACATTGATTTACCCTACTGGAATCAACTTCCAAGGAGGTGTGTCTTTTTGTTTGGGTGTGGTTTTGTTGCTGTGCTCTCCTTTTAGGAGAAGGAAGCCAATCAAAAGAAAACAAAGAGCACTGGGATTTCATTTGTGAACAGAAAAAGAAAAAAAGACACAACTTCCAGGGAGCTTCCTGTAGGTCACTACATAATCAACCTTCTATATCTCAAGCACCAAAAAAAAAAAAAAAAAATGCTGCCGTTATTTAAAATGATGACCCTGTGGGCAAGACAAATTCAATCATGCTCATCCTCCCCCTGTATTTACAAGTGCTAGATTTCCAAGTATAGTAAGGCACCTAGGTGGTACAATAGATAGAGTGTTGGTCCTGGGGAAGAAGACCTGAGTTTAAATCCTGCTGCAAACACGTAGAAGCTGTGATGCTGAGCAGGTCACTTAAACTCTTTCACTGCTTCTTCTTCTATAAAATGGAGATAGCACATATTTCCCAGGGTTATTGTGAGGATCAAATGAGACAACTATAGTACTTTGCAAACTTTAAAGCACTATTACAAAAGTCAGCATTTTTATAAAGACTGCCAGTGATCAATATGGAAGGAAATAAAAAAGTATAATGAAAAGAGTACTGAATTTGGAGTTAAAGGGTCTGGGGCCTGAATCTATTTCTAAATTATTTTAAGCAAGTCACAGTTCCTCCCTGAGTCTCAGTATCCTTATGTGTAAAAATGGGTCTGAGGAAGGTGTCAGGTTCAATGAGCTATTAAGTTTCTTTTAGCTATAAATTTTAATTAATCCCCAGGAAGTGAAGAGATTCAAGTGACCAAATATACCAGGCTGGTACAGTTTGACAATCTACAAATGGTCAAAAGGGATATAAAGGAGTTAGATCTACTCCACCCCAACTCAGTCTCCTCCTCCTCCTCCCTCTCCCCCACCCTTAGCCATGGCCTCTCTAGGGCAGAGTACAGTAAGGTTTGTCCCTCCTAAAGAATAAACAACAGTATCTCTTCCCACAGCCCGAGAGAAGCCATGGGGCAGGAAGGGTCAGAGTCAAACAGGCTGTGTGTACCTATGTGTATATCTATGGGTGTGTGTACATGTGCATGAGAACATTTGTGTGGATAAATGTGTATGCAGGTTTGTAATACACACATGAGTTGGTGCACTCCTAATGGCTAAGCAATCAAAACTTGCTGTGGGTGAGGTGGTAACTATCCCCTGAAAAGGTATAATGCTCCCAAGATGATGGATGGATGGGGATGAACATAATCACCTCTCTCCATTCAAGCATCAGGGCTGATTCAACATAAGGTGAAAGCAGAGAGGAAGGAGGTGGGGAACATGTGGTTCTGACTTGCAGTTCAAGGGGCAGGATGGTGGCAGCTGGCCTCACCCTTGTCACTCTGGTTTAGTAGCTCGCCCTGCCCTTCATGAAAGGAAGGAGAGTAATTTGTTTCAATTTTATTTCCAGACCCTTTCGCTTTCACATTTTCTGTGGCAAACCAAATAAGGAAGAGGTTGACAACATGACTTGTCATCACCACTCAACCTCCTTCCTTCAATATGGTTTTCATTGGAAGAGTTCAATATCAATTCTTCTGTAAGAAACCATACAAGATGCAATGAATTTTCAAGACTTAAGAAATATCTTACATTGATGCTCTCTTGCAGAGAAATTTCATTAGAATGTGAGCTCCCTGAGAGCAAGGACTGTTTTTGCCTTTTGTTATAACCCTTAGCACAGGTACACAGGCAGGCACTTAATAAATGCTTGTTGTCTGACTGACTCACTGTGATTTAAGGTAAGGAAGAACACTGGTTCAGAAGGCAGGATCCGAGGGTTTGGGCTCTACTTTTTGCTGATTATTATATTACCTTGGGCATGTTACTTCACTTCCTCATCTGTAAAACAGTGAATAATACACATTCTTGTCTATCTAACAAGTGGGATATGTGGGTCAAATTAAATAATACATGTACAATGAAAGGCAGCATGGTTTGGTGGCTAGAGAGCATTCCTTAAAGTGAGGAAAGCCTGGGTTCATAGTTCTACCTCTGATATATATTATCTGTGTGACCTTGGACTTATCTCAGTCTCTCAGACTGTATGGGAGTTTCCCCACACCAATGAAACAGGTTTCAAACCAATGACATTAATAATAGATTAACTACATTAATAATTTTGTTAATATTTTATAATTATAGTAATACCCATATAAATTATTGTTATTATATTATAATTATGCTACTAATAATTATATTGATTATAGATTAATGATTGTCTTAATAATCATTTTAATACTACTTGAAAATTATATTAATAATGGATATTAATAATGAAGTGTTTTGAAATTTAAAATTCCTGCATAGGTATGTCAGTATTACATATCATTATATGTAAATTATTAATATTATTATTATTATTATTATTACATGTTATTTCAATAACTTCAAAATCAATGAATCAACCAACCTCACACTTTCTGAACAAACAGGCTGTGGTTTCCAAGGATACATTGAACCAAGGTAGAACGGAAATATCCAGGAATTTAGAGACAATCTAGTCCACGCCTCTCATTTTACAGAGGAGAAAATTGAGGCACAGTGAGAAGTGTTGGAGATTAGATTAACTCTCCAATTCTCTGATGCTCTGCCTGAGGGAACAGAGTAGGTTAGGACCTGGGAACCGAATCTTGATACACCCATACATAACTACAGGTACTTAATATGTCCATATGTGCATATGTAGAACTCCCTTTATCTACAACTCCCTTGGTGCCTTCTCTTCAAAGTCCTAGAGAACTGTCCAGAGTACTGAAAGGTTGTGACTTGCCCAGGAACACACAGTCAGTATGTGTTACAACAAGGACTTAAACCCAGTTCTTCTTGGTTTCAAAGACAACTCTATCTATTATATCATGCTGCTTCTCAAGTAGAATATACATATGTGTATGTATATAGAATATGTATATATATATATATATATAATGTGTGTGTGTGTGTGTGTGTGTGTGTATAGGTACATGCATACATATTGCATACATCAGGTGGCATGGTTGATAGAGAATTAGTCTTAGAATCAAATAGAACTGGGTTTAAGTCCTAACATGTACCAGCTATGAAGCCCTGGGCAAGTCATTGAACTTCTCAATCCCTATGCAACTATGTAAGACTTTTCTCCACTTAGTCCATTCTCCAATCAGTTGTCAAATGGACCATCCTAAAGAACAAATATGATTGTGTCACTATGGCACCCTCCCCACCCTCTTTAATAAATCAGTGGTTCCCTATCATTTCCAGGATAAAATACAAAATCCTCTTTTGGTGTTCAAAAACCTTCCTAACCTGTCCTTCTCCTACATTACCAGTCTTTGTATAGCTTACTACCTCCATATAGAGCTGACTCAGTGAATAGAGTCCTAGGTCTGGAATTAGGAAGATCTGAGTTCAAATTTGACCTCAGGCACTAACTAGTGACTTGGACAAGTCACTTAACTGCTATTTGCTTCAGTTTCCTCAACTATAAAATGGGGATAATAACAGTACCTACCTAACAGAGTTTTTGTGAGGATCAAATGAGATATTTGGTCTTTAAAAAGTACTTACCACAGGGCCTGGCACATAGTAGGCATTATATAAATACTTATTTCCTCCCCTCCCACATACTTTGCAATCCAATGAAACTGTCCTCTTTGTCATTTTTTTACATAAGACACTATGTCCTGACTGTATGCCTTTTCACTGGCTGTTCCCCATTCCTGACATATAAAATTTAAAGTTTCTTCTAAGATATGGATTCTTAATCTAGAGTTCATGATTTTGAAAAAAAATCAGTAATTTTATTTCATTATGATTGGTTTCTTTTGTATTTCCATGTGTTTAACTATACTATTCCAAGAAGCTCAAGGCCTTACCATATTGCCAAATAGGGTCCTTGTTGTTGTTCATTTGTTTTAATCATTTCCAACTCTTCATGACACCACTTGGTATTCTCTTAGCAAAGATAATGGAGTGGTTTGCCATTTCCTTCTCCAGCTCATTTTACAGAAGAGGAACTGAGGCAACGAGGGGCTTAGTGACTTGCCCAGAGTCACACAGTTAGTAAATATCTGAGACCAGATTGGAACTCGGGCATTCCTGACTCTAGGCCCACAGTTCTATCCACTGTGCCATTTAGCTGCCAATGAGGGTGCAGGTATTCTTAATATAAAAGGATAAGGACTCATGTTCTAAGTAAGCCTTGAGGGATTGAGTATGGATTGGCTTCAAGCCATCATCACAAAAGACTTCATAACCTCCTCTTGGAGATTAACACTACTGGCATTCTTCCAGTTTCCTAAGTTTGAAACCTTGGAGCCATCCTTGACTTTTCCATTTCCATTATCCTTTGTGTTTAATCAGTTCCAGCATCCTGCCAACTCATCCTTCAAAATGTCCAAAGCCTCATTATGATGTGGCGCCACCCTACCTTTCCAGTCTTCTAATAAAGCATTCCCCTTCCCGAACTCTAAGGTCAAATCCATGGCTTTCTTGCTATTCCTCACACCAGACACCCAGCTCCCTTCTTTATGCCTTTGCATAAGCTGTCCCTCACCTCTGGAATGCACCCTCCTCAGCTCTATCTCTGAGGATCCCTAACTTAGTCTAAATGCTTCATGAGACCTATGTTCCTGATTTACCCTGCCCTCAAGACTAATGTCTTTCCACCTCTCCCCCAAGTTACCTTGAATTTGCTTTGTTTATATTTTTATATATTTATATGGGTATATATTGTTTCACTCCCCCCACCATGTAAGCTCTTAGTAGGCATTTAATCAATAGATTAAGTGATTGACTGATTCTTACACTCCCTACCACTACTATAGTTTAGGGCCTTTTCTCCTCAACCTTGTAAAACTCAGTGTAGCATGGGGGATAGAATGCTAGACTTGGAATTCAAAAGACCTGGGTTTAAATATTTTCTCTGATATTCACTATGTGACCCCGGGCAAATCATCTCATTTCTGTTTCCTTACCTATAAAGTAGTATGTTATTAGAATAGTAATACTTGCCTCACAGAGTTATTATGAGGCTCCAATGTAGTAACGTGTACAATGCTTTCTTTATTTACCTTCTTTTTCCCTTTGGTGAGGCAATTGGGGTTGTGACTTGCCCAGGGTCACATATCTAGTAAGTGTCAAGTGTCTGAGTCTGGATTTGAACTCAGGTCCTCCTGACTCCAGGGCTGGTGCTCTATCCACTGCACCACCTAGCTGCCCCTGTATGATGCTTCCTTTATATTGATCTAAATATCAGCCATTCTCATTACATCAATTAATTAACCAGCATTTATGAAGCACCTACTAGGTGACAGGCATTGTGCTAAATGTATCATTCAAAAGAATGAGGGAGGAAGGAAGGAAGGAAAGAAGGGAGGGAGGAAGGGGAAAAAAGAAAGAAGGAAGGAAGAGAAAGGGAAGTGAACATCTACCTTTAAAAATAAGATAAAATGGGTAGGAGAGATTGGACAAGATGATCTTTTAGGTCTCTTCTAGCTCTAAAATTCTAAGCTTCGATGGTTAGAGGGGTGTGTGTGCGTGTGTGTGTGTGTGTGTGTGTGTGTGTGTGTGTGTGTGTGTGTGTGTGTGTAGAGGGTAGATACTGTAAGTTTCCACAGTGCCAGTCATTCTTTTTACAATTCTGAAACAGCCTCAGGGAGTTCTGTTCCTGTGGGTGAAACTCAGGCCATTTAATATTTGCTTTGTTGAGTGATGCACCCATGGCTCTCTCCACCTTCTCTCCTGGCCAGCTGGATGGATTCTTCAGAGTGAAGGAGAGCTGGTTTTTAATGCCATGCCTGCTGAGAGGCAGCACTACAAAGGTGGGAAGCTTGTCTAGCAGATGTCCCATAGATAGTGGCACCTGAGAACCTGAGAAACAAAGACAGCATAAAAAAGGGAGATCTCAGTGCAGTCTGACTGAGGCCAAGATTCCTTCACAGATGCTCCAGCAGGGATAGATTATCCTGTATTGTATTGGGTCTTAAAGTATGACTACTTTTAGCAACTGAACCTAGTTTAGGCTTTTCCAAAATACACTGCTGCCCATTTTATTTTAGTGTTTACCCAAGTCCTTATCGAGTTTCCATCAGCCATTGCCCAAGGAAACCCAACTCCTATCTCACCAACTTCTCTCTCATACACATGGACACACACACACACACACACACACAGTCCACAATTCACATCAACAATAATTCCCTTGTCTACCTCCTTCATCCTGTTTATATATAATCAGTTTAGGTCAGCTCTGAGAAATACCGAAGACATTTGGAAAATGGAGAGAGGTCAAGTCAAACACTCTTGTGTCTCATGTGGAGGAGGATTCTTAACATCGGAATCTGTGAACTTTTAAAAAGTACATAGATAGATATAGATATATTGATAATTATGTTTGAATATAATTTGTTTCCTTTGTCATCCTGGGCATATATTTTATGCATTCATAAACCTTATTCTGGCCAAGTGTGATGGTACACACCTGTAATCCATGCTATTGTGGCGGCTAAAGCTGGTAAGTTATGGTGAGCTTGGAAATTCTGTGCTGCAGTTGGGCCAAAGGCAATTAGGTGTCTGTATCAAGTCCTACACTAAGATGGCAGGTCCCAGAGAGGTGAGGGGCCACTAGGCTGCCTAAGGAAGGGCATCAGGTCAGAAACGGGGCAGGTCAAAACTTTCATTGAGATCAGTAGGGTTCATGAATGGCCTCAGCACTTCCAGCCTGGACCAGATTGGGGGACCCGGTATAAAAAGAAACAACACACACACATATATACACTCTAAAAAACAAACAAAAAAATGAAAACAGAACAAAATCCACTGTTCTGAGAAGGGGTCCATAGGCTTCATCAGATTGTTAGAGGGGTCCAGGACACAAAGAAAGTTTAGAACTTCCCTGATGTAGAGGAAGGAGCTGATGCAAGGTGGTGGCTTAGAGATTCCACTCTGTAGGATTCCATTGTCCTTTATATAAGCTGATCTCTGCCCCTGTTTATATACATTAAAATATGTTTTCATCTCACTTCCTTTTCAAGTCTGGAATCTTTCATGTGGGGGAAACCGTACTGACTGGTCTAATCTGGAAGTGGCTGCCCTTAAATTCCCTCTAGGATTGACAAAGGAAACTGAAAAAGTGATAGAACCATAACTGATTAAGAAAGCAAGCTTTAACAAACTCTTCCAACAATCATGGAGACAAACATACCACAAGGAAAAGGGATGTCCAGTTTTTAACTCCCAGAATCTCAGATATGGCAGGGACCTTAAAAGTCATTTTTGTCCAACACTCATCTGAAATGGATTCTCCTCTATAATATCCCCAATGAGTAAGCATCCAGACCCTCAAACAAACAAAACAACAAACAAACAAACAAAAACAAACAAAGAAAAACCTTTCAATGAGGAGAAACAGTTTGGACTTGGAATCAGGGAGGCTGTTGTTCAAATCCTGCTTCTGCCATTTACTATGTGGTCATGGACAACTCACTTCACCTCAGTTTCCTCATCTGTAAAGTGAGGAGGTTCATTTCCTATGGGGCATTTTAAAGTTCTATTTGCTTTAATCTAATGACATCCCAAAAGTCACTTAACCCCAATTGGCTAACAACAACAAACATCAGGGCCTTCACATATATCTTGCCACTGGACACAGATGGCTCTGGAGGAAAGAGCAAGGTTGATGACCTTGCACAGCCCTCCCTCACTTAAATCCAATTGTGCACAAGTCATGACATCTGCCATGGTCCTCTTCTAGAATGAAGGACAAACAACAACTACTGTTCTGTAACTTGTAATTTTGGAGAACTGTTTGAAAAGTTAAGTGACTTAGGTAAGGTGACACAGTCAGTATGTTTCAAACACAGGATCTGAATCCAGCTCTTCCTGACTTAGAGGCTAGCTCAGCCCACCACTGCTTCTGTGAACACTGATTGATTGATGGATTGATTGATAGATAGGGAGGGGAGTGGAGAGGGGAGGAGAAGGTGGGCAGCAGCATAATTAGAAAAAAGAAGCATTATTTGGAAACAGAAAACCTAGGTTTCACTCTTGGCTCCAAAATTTAACAGTTGTGTGACCCTAGAGAAGTAATTTTATAAAATTCTTTATACATAAAAGAAGGACAAGATTATTTACACAAATTACCTTACAAGGAAAAAATATTTTAAAACCTTAAAGTGTTAAAGAAAGCATAACCAAATAAAGATTGCTGTTGCTACTGGAAAAGGCTCATCTTCCACTTTCCTATGGCTCCCCTCATCAAACTGGTGATTTCCCAAACCAAAACACTCTATCTGAGCCATCATTCTCCCTTATGTCCCCCCCACCCACCCACCCCTGCCCCCAGCCTCCCCAACTCCAGCAGAGAGAAGCAACAGGGCGTGGTAGCATATAGAGTTCTGACCTTGAAGCCATCAAGATCTGGCTTTAAATCCTGCCTTTGTTATGTGCTATCTCTGAGGGACCCAAGTCAAATCATATAACCTCTTAGTGTTCTCATCCAAAGCTTCTTCAGCTGTGGGTTGCGACCGTAACCGAATGTGGGAGTCGTGAAAAATTTGGCAACAGTAAAAGGTTATATATACCTATTTCATATACCTATATACCTGGGGTCAGGTGAAATGTGGTTGCAAGTTTAAAAAATTTAAGAAGCCCTGGGCTAGTCTAGACAACTCTCTTAAGACTTTACAGAGCCAGAAAAGGGACTATTTGCATTGATAAAGGAAAATTCTCTTAGTAGGAAATAAACATGTATGCAATAATCTTTTCCCCTCTTCTGCAGCAGATATAGTACTATGTTCCTTTAGCTACTTTTCCTTAATCTTTTTTTTAAAAAGTGGCTCTCTATGTGACTGTACATATATAACCTAAAAAAATAATAATAATAATAAAGCGGCTCTCTTTCCTTGATCCCCTTTCATAGATTACACCTTTCCCTTTGAGTTTTGATTAGTTCATTCTCTCCTGCCTTTATCTGGATATATAATTCTTGACCCCCTTTTCCCTCTCTCAGTCAAATAGACCACCTCCATTTTCCCTCTTCTCCTTCACGAAGTCTGTTCATTAGTTTCTAAAATTTCATTTTTGGTGATCCTTTACCAAAGAGATTTCTCTCACTCTCCTCATAATCCATTCTCTTTTTCTGCCTACTCTAGATCCTCATTCTCTGATTCATGACCCCTATAACTGCCTGGTATCTTTCTTTTTTCTATATTCCTCATGCAATTAAAGCTTCTGACTTATCGCTTCTAGACTCTCCCCTGTAGGTGGTTTGCGCCACTGCCTTGCAAAGGTTGCCCCATGGATTCCCCCTTTTCCATTGTACCTCACAGCCAGGACAATGCCAATTATTGCAGGCACCTGAGAGGACACTGATCCATGATAGAGGCTCTCCCTCATGATGTCACTGATTATGCAGCCAGCCACTAATATGTACCCCTCCCCTGGCTGCCTTATTTGTCGTAAAATCTCTCCTCCCTCCGTCCATGCTATCCCATTCCCCCAGTTGCCGGCTGCAACCAGGTGAACCAACTACCCCCTTCCTCACCTAGTAAGAGCAGCCATTTTAAGCACCACATCCCCCAGGTCACACTAAGTGCAAGGTCCCCATCTCCCTTTACAGATCATCTCTTACCCATAGTAGCATTCAGCACTAGAATCCCCTTGCATCACCCAAGTAAGGCCTCCTTCCATTCACCCTTTTGGAATCCTCACCCCTTCTCTTCACCCATTGCCCGGTAGGTTCTTCTTTTTCTGAGACTACAGGGGATACCTTTCCCTCCCTGCTAGCTCTTAAATTGACCTTGTTACATAACACATTCCTTTCTATCCCCCTGCTTCCCAACTTCCCTTTTATGTACCCTCCCATGTTGTAATGTAGTTCTACAAAAAAAGAAAAAAAAAAGCATTGATTCGCCTATGGGCAGGGTGTTACCAGATTCTTGCCACAATGCCCCATAACCACATCTTAACTCTTACCCCCACTAGACTTCTGCCTCATCCCGTCGTCCCCTTGTGTATATTTAGAAGGAAATCTCTTACTGGTCTCTGTGTTGTCCCTCTGTTACTTTGGATGTTCTTGGTTGCTGCATTTATTCCCTCCTCCTGCCATTCTGCTATTTGAGGTTTTGGAGAAGCAAGCAATCTCTTCAGTTCTGGTTTTCTTTCTAAAATTGTTTCAAATACCTTTTATTATTGAATGTCCATCTTTTTTATGCATGGTTAATCTCATATTTGCAGGATTGGTTGTCAGCCTGCACTACATCTTGAGGTCCATTGCTCCTTGGAACACATGATTCAATTCCCTCCTACATTTTCTAGTGGGTGGAGAATAGTCTTGTTATTTTAATATCCTTTTCTCTTGATGGTTTAAAGAATTTGTTGTTTCTGAATTGAATTGTTAAATTTAATCACTATGTGTTTTGGACTTTGCTTCTTTGTTGTTGTTGTTGTTTTTCCTCCTGGGGATAATCTGTGAATTCTTTTGATTGGTATTTCATTTTTCTATGTTTAGGAATTCTAGGCTGTCTCCTCCTCCTCCTCCTCCTCCTCCTCCTCCTCTTCCTCCTCCTTCTTCTAGTTCTTCTCTTCCTCCTTTTCTTCCTTCTCTTCCTCCTTATCTTTCCTCCTCCTCTTTCCTCCTCCTCTTTCTTTTCCCCCCTCCTTCTCCTCCTCCTCCTCTTCCTTCTAGTTTTTCTCTTCCTTCTCCTCTTTCTCCTCCTTTTCCTTCTCCTTCTCTTCCTCCTCCTTCTAGTTCTTCTCTTCCTCCTTCTCCTTCTCCTCCTCCTCCTCCTTCTCTTCTTCCTCCTTCTCCTTCTCCTTTTCAATAGAGTATTAAGGGGTTTTTGTCCTGCCATATTCTGGGGCATCTATGATCCTTAGATTCTTTGTCCATCCTGTCTTTGAGATCAGTATGTTTGCTTGCATAGTGATTGTACTTATTTTCGATGTTATTGGGTTTTTGCCTCTCTTCTAGATTGTCCTTCACTTCTGTGAAGGGAATTGCACTCCCAATCTATTGTTCTCTAATGTCTTCCTTCAGTGAGGCTTGCCATTGTAGATTCCAGTTTTTCTATTCTGCCCGTTATTTTTGTTGTGCTGGGCATAACTTCTACTCTTAAATTTTCATTTCTCTTTTAAATCATTCAGGAACAGTGTGTTATGGTTCTGTGGTCTTTTGTCATTCTACGGGATCCTCTGTCTCATCAAATGTTGGATCATTTTCTTTCTTGCTGTAGCATTTATTCAGAGACACCTGGACTCATTTACTAGGTCCGAGGTCATATTTCCTTCTGTTGTTACTGTTTTCCCTGTTGATTTATCTGCTTTTGTTCAAAGCCTTTGAGCTTTCTTCTTCCTGAAATCTTTGGTAATTTCGGTTTTCATTTCCCCTATCCTACTTTCTGACACCCCCAACTCCAGCATCTCCCATGGTTTCCTTAGGAGTTAGGTCTCAGAACTTCCGCACCTTCTCCTACCCTGGACAGTTTACAGTTCACCAGCTTGGGTCTCTGTCCAAAGTGACTTTTGGGTGGTCAGAACTGGGCCCAGCTGGATGCTGTGATCTTTCCCTCCAGTTTGGTGGAGTGGTGCACAGCATCCATATGTTTGTCCTGGTATCCTGTCCCACTCCTTCTGTTCCTTAGTTCTTTGGCCCTCCACCAGCAGTTTGGAGCATTGCAGCATTGGTGCTATATGGGATTTACTGGCCTGGTGCTAACTCTGCTGGTGCTATGGGATTAGGAATCTAAGCATTTTTATGGAACCTACTATGTGCCAGACTCTGTGCTTAGCACTTTTACAAATATTGCCTCATTTGATTCTCACAACAGCCCTATGAGGTGTTATTATCATCCTCATTTTACAGTCGAAAAAACTGAGGCAGAGAAGAGTTAAGTGATTTCCCTAAATTTACACAGGCTGCATTTGAACTCAAATCTTCCTGACTCTAGGCCTAGCACTCTATCCACTGCACCACCTCGATTCCTATAACACAAGTTAGTACCCTATATCAATAAAACCACAAATTCCTATTTTTCTCTCCCTCTCCCCAATGAGAATATTAGCTTCTCAGGGGAAAGAATGCTTCATGCTTGTGTTTGCGCTTCATACATCATCTGTCCCTTCCATTCAATGATTCTGAGGCAGTCCATTTTACTCTCCAAATGTTTTCATTGTCATGACCAGGTTCCACATGTCAAGCTGAAATCTCCCTCATTACAGTTTCTATAGATTGCCCTTCTTTTAGCTCTCTGGGGCTAATCTGAACATGTCCGATTCCTCTTCCAAAGGTTGTTTTGTTGTTGTTCAGTCACTGCAAACTTTTTGTGACCCCATTTTGTTTTTGTTTTTTGCATTTTTGTTGGTTTTTTTGCAAAGATACTGGAATACTTTTGCAATTTCCTTCTATAACTCACTTTACAGAAACTGTAAAGAAGGAAACTATGGCAAACAGGGTGAAATGACTTGCCCAAAGTCACACAGCTACTAAGTGTCCAAGGCCATATTTGAACTCATGAAGATGAACTTTCCTGACTCCAGACCCAGTGCTAGGAAGTTTCTCAGGTTAGATTTGAACCCAGGTCCTCCTGATGCTGAACCTAATACTCTATCCACTGCACCATCTAGCTACTTTCCAAAAGACAGCCCCACAAATATGAGGAGACAACTCCCATGCCCTTCTAAGGGAGTCTTCTGTTCTACTAGCCAAACTCATCTAATTCCTTCAAAAAATCCTCTCATGTTATACTTTCTAGTCCTCTTGTGTTATTGGCCATCCTCTTCTGAACATTTTTTTTCAGTTTGTCAATGTTCTTTCCAGTGTGCTACTAAGAGCACAGTAGTTCTGATTTGGGCTGACCAGGACAGAGTATAGTGCCACTACCAGCATCTCCATTCTGGACATTTAGCTTCCTTTATACCACCTTAGCATCTTTTGTCTTGAAATCACAGAACCCACACAGACTGAGCTTGAAACTCACTCAAAATTCCAGGTCTTCTTCAAAGGAATAGTGATTTATTCCTGCCTTTCCTGTACTTGCACAATTGATTTTTTGAATTTGGCGTAAGACTCAACATTTATCCATGTTAAATTTTACCTTATTACATTTCACCCAATATTCTAACCTGTCATCTATTGAACAATATGTCCCTCCCAGGTAGGTATCACATATATTTTTGATAAGCATGTCTTCTGGCTTTTGACCAGGTCACTAATTTTAAAACGTAGAACAGAGGTAAGGATAGATCCATGGGGCACTCCACTAGAGACCACCCACATCTCTTCATTTTTGTATCTAAATCAATAAGCATTTATTAAGCACCAACAATGTGTCACTCTACTAAATGACAGTACTTGCTACAAGGAAACATACACAATATTTTGTGCGCATATGGACAATTTATTCCTGACCTCTGGTACAGCCTTCCAAGCTCCTATTGGACTGATCAACCACAGTTGAACACACTATACCTTGACCCCAACATCATGATGTCATTGGTCCTCTTCAAGTACAAAGGACCAAGAACAACAAGACCAACAACAACAAGGCAGCCACTGTGCTAAGAACTGGAGATATAAAAAAAGGTATAAATAGCCTCTGCTGTCAAGAAGGTCAGATTATAACTAGGGTGACAATATGCAAACAATTATGTAAAAACAAGACACAAACCTGTATGCATATGTGCATACATATACATATGTGCATGCATGCGCACATGTAGATGTATATATGCACACACATACACATTTTATATACACGTATTCATAAAGGGAAGGCACTAAGATTAAGGAGGACTAGAAAAAAGCTTCTTGTAGAAGGTGAGATTATCACTGGGATTTGAAGGAATCCAGAAGGCAGAGATGAGGAGGGAGAGCCTTCTAGGCATGAGAGACAGTTGATGAAAATGGTAAGAGTCTGTCTAGGCCAGTGTCACTGGACTGCAGTCATTTAGTCAATATATATATATATACATACATACATATGCATATATTGACTATATATATGTATATACATACACATATATATATATATTGACTATATATATGTATATATATACTATATATATTTTGGGGGGTGGGGTGGGACAGGGCAATGAGAGTTAAGTGACTTGCCCAGGGTCACACAGCTAGTTAAGTGTCAAGTGTCTGAGCCTGGATCTGAACTCAGGTCCTCCTGAATCCAAGGCCAGTGCTTTATCCATTGTTCCACCTAGCTGCCCCAGTCAACAAATATTTATTAAGTGTCTTCTATATGGCAGGCACTGTGCTAAACCTTGCAGATTAAAAAAAAACAGTCCTACCCTCAAGGAGCTTACTATCTAAAATGAAGATAACAAATATATACAAAACAAGCTATATACCTCAGATAATTAGGAAATAATTAACAAAGTGAAGGCACTAGAATTAAGAGGGATTAGGAAAAACTTCCTGTAGAAGATGGGATTTTGGTTAGGACTTAAAGGAAAATATAGTGTGTGTGGAAGGGGAAGGGGAGTTGCAGGAAGGCTGAAAAGATAAGAAAGGGCCAGTTTATGAATAGCTTTAAAAGCCAAATAGAAGGTTTTATATTTGATCCTGGAAGTAATAGGGACCACTGGAGTTAGTTTGCTTTTAAAGGGGTATGACATGGTCATACCTGTGCTTTGAGAACATCAATTTGACAATTTGGGCGGAGGATAACACTGGGATGGGAAGAAATTTGATCAACTATTTTACTGAAACCCTGTTATCATGACTGCAGCATTTCCCTAATCTTCTATTTTAATAAACATGTCAAAAAAAGAGGAAATAAATGTGATAGAAAGGGAGAGTTCATTTGATAGTGAATATTGTTCCTTTTCACCCAATGTTTGGCAGTGCTAATATTTGTTTTTAGTAGCCCTAATAGTAATAACAATAATAATACTGTAGCTGGAAATCAGGCAAACAACCCAACATCCATGTTAATTATGGAAGCAAAATAATATACAAAATCACCCTGTATCAGATTAGCCAAGATTTAAAAAAAAATAAAGTTTCTTGGCAGAGAGTTTCCTTACTAAACTGAAATGAAAGACGTCAAAAGGCTAGACCAAAAATATTTTTTTTGACTGATGCATTTTGTTTTCTTTGACCTGGAAATTCTGTTTTGGGGTTTTAACATTCTTGTTTGTTTTCATGTGGAGGTTCTTTTGTAGAAGTGGTAAGTGATTTCTTTCTATTTTCTTCACTTTGCCCTCTAGTTCCAAGAGATCTGGGTAGTTTTAATTTATGATTTCTTAAAATATGATATCATGGGGTTTTTTTTGGGGGGGGTCATGGTTTTCAGGTAGTCTTATAATTCTTATATTATCTTTACTTGACCTTTTTTCCAGATCAGTTGTTTCTGATAATATACACCTTACATTTTCCTTTTGTTTTTTCAATCTTTTGATTTTTTTTTATTATTTCTTGTTGTCTTGTGGAATCACTGATTTCTATTCTGGGTAGGATTTACCACTGGCTGTTCTAAGGTATTAATTTTCCCTGTCATTTTTTTCTCTGTACTTATTACATTTTTAAATCTCTTGTTTCATTTCTCCTAAATACTCTTAGAGTCTTTTGAGCCATGGCTTCCTTTTTTTCTGAGTCTCTACTTAGACTCACAGTGGAGTTATTCTCATCTTCTGGATTCATTCCTTGGGCTTCTCTCAGACCAACTCTGGTCTGTTTGCCCGTGTTTTCATCTGTTGAC
Organism: Dromiciops gliroides; assembly: GCF_019393635.1. Classification (NCBI taxonomy): domain Eukaryota; kingdom Metazoa; phylum Chordata; class Mammalia; order Microbiotheria; family Microbiotheriidae; genus Dromiciops; species Dromiciops gliroides. The sequence continues at coordinate 341,412,457 of NC_057863.1, read as the reverse complement.
TCATATTTCCAGCCTTAAAATCTAGATTGGAGGATTGTTCATGGGTCAAATTCCAATAGCATAATCCTGGATGGTGTGGGTGGGCAGGTCTACCTTGAACTTGTTTTCAATGGCCCTGCCTTCTGCAAGAATTGTCTAGTCTTGTCTTCTGCTGTCATTCAGGCCCTTATTTCCTGGATGCTGATCTGGCCCGGTCTCCTATAGTGACTGGGCTCCTGGATTGTCCCATGCTGGGAACTATTCTAGCTTTGTCTCCTGTAGCAGTTACACCCCAGGATCACCTGGATCTGGCTGCTACTCTGGCCCTGTTAGTTACAATAGGTAGGGCCTTGGGACCACCTTGAGCTGACCTTGTGTCCTGGTGTGGGACTGGGTGACTTCACACTTTGCCACCTACCCTAGCTTGTCTCTTAAAGAGGGTCAGACTGCTAGGTGATCATCAGCATCCTTTCTGAGTCTAAATGAGCTTTTCCTTTTCTTTTATCTTCTAGATAATCACTAAGTCCTATCCATTCTTCCTCTGAAATGTCTTTTATTCTTTCTACTATCCTCTTATGACTAGCATAAAATAGGCATTCATTACTCAGCTTCAACCAGTTTAACAGACAGGGGAAATTTTTTAATTGTAAACTTAAAAGTTACCAACAAACAGAAAATTTTCAATTTACAAAGAATAACAAGAAAGGTTATATACATTTTTAAAAACCTGTGAACTTTTGTTCCACCTAACTTGAATGGATCTGTTTGGAAAAGGAGAAATTAAGGCCAAGGGATTTGGGCATAATACCAATTCTGTCTTGTTAAAGGCCCTTCTTTCTGGACCAACACATGTGGTCTAACTGGATTCGGTCACAAGGTAGCCTAGTTTCTAATGAGAAGAGCTTGGCTCCCTTCTCTTTGACTTGTTATGTCCCTATATTAGCACCCTGGGGGGAAATTGCTTAGATTGTGGTTCGTGAAGAAAAGTATCCAGTTCACAATATGAATCAGGTATTGGAGAAGAATTTATTCCCCACATACAAAATGCTAAAAGATACAAAAGTCTCATAACAGACATTGATAGAATAACTTAAAACAAAATTAAGTAATCTAATTTAAGACTATTGTTTAGGAAACTAGTATGTCAACCTCAGCAGAACATAAAGTAATGTGACATTTAAAATCTAATATGTTGCTAGGTGGTACAGTGTATAAAGCACCGGCCCTGGATTCAGGAGGACCTGAGTTCAAATATGGCCTCAGTCACTTGACACTAGCTGTGTGACCCTGGGCAAGTCACTTAACCCTCATTGCCCCACCCCCCCAAAAATCTAATGTGTGGTCACCTTTTTCCTGTCCCAAGTATAGGGAAAGCTAGCTAGGGTTTACATATAATTAGAAGCTTTAGTACCAGTTTGGGGCATTAAACATTTATTAGTGAAAAAAAGAACACCTGGGTCAGAAAGCCAAGAAAAAGCCTATCTAACCTAGAGGAGAGATAAGAGTTTGGCCTGGCCTATTTCTTCTCCCAAGTCTTCCACCACAAGCATGTTCCAGCACCAAACTGACAGAGCAAGCTCCTTCTGCCTCCCAAGGAGAGGCTGTCCTTCCACCCTGCTTTAAGCTAATTGGCTAGCATCACCCAATTCCATTGGTTCACTGGACTTGGGGGTGGTCCCATGTTGAGGTCAGAGTCCACAGCCTCTGAGAACACACCCTCTTCAGAGTCAGGCAGGTGTGGCTTCAATTGAATTAACTTTAAGTGAGTTAATCAGTGAAGTCAGTCAATCTCAGTCAATCCAATCAGTCTAAATCCGTATCAGCTGGGGCCTCTGGGCATTGGCAAAACCTGTTATTTTCTTACACTAATTTGTGGTCCCATAAACAATGACCATTTTTCACCTCACTTCTGCACTGTCCAACTAATTCTTAGTCATCCCCTGCTGTTGGTCATCTTCTTTGGTAAAGAAACTCCCCTTGCCCCTAGTTACCTGTGCCAGATGGACACCCAGACTTCTCAAACCCACAAAATCACCTCCAATTCTGAACACCTCCATCATGAGGTTGATATCCAATGACCTTTTCAGGTAAGGAAACACGTAATGTTGGAAAAGCAGCCAGGGCCCAAGCACAAGATGGCCTAGTAGAGAACCCCTACCATAGTTGTCCCATGAGAATGGCTGGAGGTGGAAAAGGGCCAGCCATGCCCCCAGCCCTCACTGGAAGTCTCAGAGTTTCATGGTGGCATCTGGAGATGTAAAGGAAGAGAAAAAGCATCAATGGTCCTTTCTTCTTAGAAGTCCACTGAGCCATTGCCTCGGTGACTCAGTGGCTGGTGGTGGTTTAATTGGTCATCTTGTGGTTCCTATGCCCTTTACTACCGAGTCACACATGTGGGGGCATCATAGTTAGATGCCAAACTAATACATGTGGTTGGCCAGTATAGGGAAGAATGACTGTGCTGGGGACCTTAAAAAAATAGTAATACGTCTATTTTAACAAAGTAGTAATAAATATATTCTGTTCACATTTCCTTCAGCACTTTCTGTTTTATTCTGTGCATTTTAAAAAGTGTTTTGTTGAAGGAGAATCAGAGATGGCTTCATGGAGGGTCAGAGGGCCTTAGATCTAGAATTGGAAATAAGCTTTTAAGCATCTACTATGTGCCAGGCACATAGTTAAGTCTTCTACAAATACTATCTAGTTTAATCCTCACAACAATCCTGGGAGGTGATTTCTATCATCGCCCCCATTTTAGAGATGAGGGAATCAAGGAAGACAGAGATGAAGTGACTTGCTCAGAGGCACACAGCTAGTAAGTTTCTGGGACTAGATCCAAACTCAGGTATTCTTGACTCCAGATCCAATGCTTTATCCTCTGTGCCACCTCGCTGTCCCTAGTCCTCATTTTTAAAAATTAAATTAAATTAAATTAAATTTTGTTTTATTTAATTTAATTTTATTTTTAGTGAGGCAATTGGGGTTAAGTGACTTGCCCAGGGTCACACAGCTAGTAAATGTTAAGTGTCTGAGGCCGGATTTGAACTCAGGTATTCCTGACTCCAGGGCCAGTGCTCTATCCACTGTGCCACCTAGCTGCCCTGTCCTCATTTTATTTTTAAAAATACATAATTTATTTATTTTTATATGCATTTCTCATCACACAGTCTCTCTTCCCCCTCCCCATCGAACAGCAACAACAAAAAAAGAAACAAAACCTGGTGTAAACATGCATAGTCCAACAAAACATTCCCACATTGGCCATGCCCAAACTCTCACTTTAGTTTCATTACTTCTCTGTCAGGACATAAGGGATATATAAGGATATTGAAGCCCAGGGAGGTTTACTGATTCGCAGAAGTAATAATGGAGAAAGGTTGGATCTGAATGCAAATCCTCTAACTCCAGAGTCAGGATTCTTTCCATTGTAGTGTTTAAGTACAGTCTTGAAGAATCGGTAGGATTTTAATAGTGTCAGGTAAGGGAGTTAAGGGAGGTGAGGATGAGGAGGAGAAAGATATACCAGGAACACAAAACAGTCAATAAAAAATTTATCAAACACCTGCTATGTGTCAGGCACTGTGCTAAGTACTGCAGATGCAAAAAGAAGCAAAGGACAGTTCTTGCCCTCAAGGAGTTCACAATCTAATGGGGAAGACAACAAGCAAACAAATATGTAAAAAACAAGCCACAAATAAGATAAAAAGAAAATAATTAAACTAGAGAAGGTACTAGAATTAAGAGAGGTTGGGAAAGGCTTCCTGTAGAAGTTGGGATGTTAACTTGGACTCAAGGAAGCCAGGATCCAGCCTCAGACACTTGACACTTACTAGGGGTGTGTGTGTGTGTGTGTGTGTGTGTGTGTGTGTGTGTGTGTGTGTGTGTGTGTGTGTGAGAGAGAGAGAGAGAGAGAGAGAGAGAGAGAGAGAGAGAGAGAGAGAGAGAGAGAGAGGGGACGGGTGCTAGGGTGCCACTAGCAACTTTGGAGAGAGAAGTTTCAATGGAATGATGAAGCTGGAAGTCACATTATAACAGAGTGAACAAAGAGAATAAAGAAAGCATACACAATAAAAATATTCCATTTGGCCACAATATAAAGTAGGTAGGGGTTGGTACTATATGTAAATATTTAAGGGTAGTTTGAGGAGCCTTGAATGCCAGGTTAATGAGTTTCAATTTGATTCTTTCCTACAACAGTGAATGGGGAGGAAAAAAAACCAACACTGAATTATTCCCTATAGAGGACCTGGTACAGGGCCACACCTCCAGAGGTATTCAGTACTTGTTTACAGAATGACAGGGAACTGAGTTGTTGTCTGACATTTCTATGACTCAGCTATGCACAGGTTCTAGCATTAGAAGTCTTATTAATCAAAGGCTCAGATCAGGCTGTGGACCTCTGTATAGGCCATAGGTATTTGCAAATATAAAGAGGGAGAAAAAGACTTTTCTGCTTAAGAAAGGATATCTTTTCTTACTGGTCTTAGGAAGGGATAGAATCAAAGGGGTGTGGGCTCATAGGGCAAGGCTTGAAAAGCTGAATAGATATAAAAAAATGTAATTGCTCAGTACAGACTCTCAGGTTAATGTGTAATCCTCAGGACTGACCAGTGGTTCTGTGCTTAAATCTATAAAAGAGGGAATGTTACATACGGGAAGAGATAGAGAAGGGCATTTTCCCGAGACAGGTGAAAGCATCCCTTTATTTAAAAATAATAATAATAATTTAAAATTCCCTTTATTTAAAATAACTTTTATTTAAAATGTGGGGGAAGGGGCAGCTAGGTGGCACAGTGGATAAAGCACCGGCCCTGGATTCAGGAGGACCTGAGTTCAAATCCGGCCTCAGACACTTGATACTTACTAGCTGTGTGACCCTGGACAAGTCACTTAACTCTCATTACCCCACTCCCCCCAGAAAATGTTTTTTAAAAAAGAGTGTGTGTGTGTGTGTGTGTGTGTGTATGTATTTGTGCGTGCTCCCTCAGGGCAGCAGCCTGCCAGCCCTGCCTTAGGTCTGCTGTTTCTCTTTTTCTCATTCCAGTGACCAAAAGCTGTGTTAACACTGTATAATAATCAGCCTTTGGGGCTTAAGTCCATCTGATGTTTTGTGGCCCTTTTAAACTTGTCCTAAGGGTAGGGAATATAGGTACATATAATCTACTGCCATTCCTTTGTGCTACATTAGGTGGTATACTACATACAGATGAGGAGATTAAGAGCCAGAAATGGAAGTTATATGTCAGAGTAGTCACTTAAACTTAAGGAAACTAGGCTGGCAGAGTAGATAGAGTGCTGGGCTTACAATCAGAAAAATACATCTTCATGAGTTCAAATCTGGCCTCAGACACTTACTAGCTGTGTGACTCTGGGCAAATCACTAAACTCTGTTTGCCTCAGTTTCCTCATTTGTTAAATGGGCTGGAGAGGGAAATGGCAAACCACTCCAGTATCTTTGCCAAGAAAACTCCAAATGGGGTCATGAACAGTTAGACAACTGAAATGACTGAAAAACAACCACAAAAATGTTCAATTCAGGGCTTCTTCTTCTTTTATTTCTTTCTACCTGCCTATATCTTTGACAGTCACTTAGCTTCTCATGGAAAAGCTCAAGTGATGGGGAGGTCACTACCTCTCAAGGAGAAAATTCTTTGTTAAATTAAGACAAAACCTGCTTTTCTTTACCTCCACTCTTCAGTCATAGTGCTGTCCTCTGAAGACAGCGATCCTTCCTAAATGTTTTCGTATAGGCCTGACTCAGGATGACCCAGTGGCTCAGGCTTGAGATTGGAATAAAATGAGATGCTCATAGATTATCCAACATTTAACAAGAGTTTTGTTTACTTCACATGGAAAGGATATTCTGTGCAATGGTTTAGGCAGACACAATTTTCTTTATCTCCATGAAGAAACACACCTGGTCAGAAGGGAAGGATGTGTTAGCTTGTTGGGCAGTGGAGCATCCAAGGGGTGAGGGGTCCTGACTCCTCATGGGCTAGATTTTCCATTTCTCATTTCCAAACTGCATTGATAGGTAAAGCCTCAGTCCCTTGGATCCATTAAATCTCAAGAATAGTTTCCTTGACTTTTTCTCCTGTATAAGATGTTTTGCTCCTAGCAATAAGTCTTCTCCTCTCCCAGGGTACATCCTTGGTTCTCTAAATGTCATGGCATCAAGATTCCCTCTCCTTCCTCCTTGGTTGAGCAAAGAGAATCATTTTGAAGAAAGATTGGTAGTCACTGGGCTACGACTATCAATTTTGAGGAGGGAAAGATTCCAATAGGCCTTCTAGTCCAACTCTCATTTTACAGGTGAGGAAACTGAGACTCAGGGAGGTTAAATGATTTGTTGAAGGGGACATGGATAGTATCCATTGGAGGCAGGATTATGAATCCAGTTTCTCTAACCCCAGAGTCTATGGCCTTTCAACTACACCAATAGGGCAGAGGAGAGAAGGCAATGTAGGTCAAATGCGACTGGCTAAAGAGAAAGATCATTCAACTGATGAGGGGAAGGGAAAATAAAAGTGAACAGCAGGAAAACAAGAGTAGAGGCAAGAAATGCTGGAGAGGCAAAGATGGTAAATGTCAAAGCATCCAGCTCCATGAATTTTAATGGAGGTCGGTTGAGGGGAAGGGAAGCTGAGTCTCATCCACAGAACAAAGAGAAAGAAATGCTGAACATGAAAAGTGAAATAAAAAAAGAATGATGGGGGGCAGTTAGGTGGTGCAATGGATAAAGCACTGGTCCTGGATTCAGGAGGACCTGAGTTCAAATTCGGCCTCAGACATTTGACACTTACTAGCTGTGTGACCCTGGGCAAGTCACTTAATTCCCATTGCCCTGCAAAAAAAAAACAAACAAACCCACCAAAAAAACAAAAAAAAACCCAACCAAAAACCATAAATAAATAAATATTTTTTTTTTAAAAAAAGGAATGATAGGGTCATTGTTAGGTTGTTCAGCTATCGCTGATAAGGCTGGATAAGAGGTGGCATTGAGGGAGTAAGCAAAGTACTGGGATAGAGAGAAGGACACAGAGAAGCCTATAGAGAGAAAAGACAATGGGGGTGATAAGTAAAGAATTGTCAGAGCAAGAGGAGAACAAAGGGTAAAAGGATGATAGTAAGGAGTAAACAATCCTCCACTCACAAAGTCTTTGATGGGTGGGCCACAGAGGTTACCCTAGGTTCTCAAAAGAGAACTCAATGGAATGGAAGCTCTGGAAAGTCCTAGCAAGATAGAGCTTTGAGTATAGACCTGGTGATGAGTCTGTCCAAGGAACAGTTTAGTTGATTTTTTTTATTTAACAGTATTTTCTTTTTTAAAAAATTGCTTACAAAGACAAATTTTGATATTCATTTTTTGAAAGATTTTGAGTTCCAAATTTTTCTGCCTCCCTCCCTTGCCTACCCCCTCCCCAAGATGGTGAGGAATCTGATATAGGTTATATATGTGCAATCATGTAAAACATATTTCCGCATTAGTCATTTTGTGAAAGAAGAAATAGGAAAAAAAGGGGGAAAAAATGAAAGAAACAAAAAAGTGAGAATAGTATGATTTGATCTGCATTGAGACTTCATCAGTTTTTTTCTCTGGATGTGGGTAGCCTTTTCCATCATGAATCTTTTGGAACTGTCTTAGATCGTTGTGTTGCTGATGAGCTAAATCAATTACAGTTGATCATTGCACAGTGTTGTTGTTATTGTGTACAGTGTTTTCCTAGTTCTGTTCATTTCACTCGGCATCAGTTCAGGTTAGTCTTTCCAGGTTTTTCTGAAATCAGCTTGCCTATCATTTCTCATAGTACAGTAGTATTCCATTATATTCATCTACCACATTTTGTTCAGCCATTCCCCAATTGATAGTGTAGTTGAATTTGAAGAGACTCATTGCTGGCCACCAAATGATGGAAGATTTTAGCCCCAGTGATTTATGAAAACTGTTAACCAAGTTGCAGAAAAGGTATAGGCATTGGCTTGGATGGCAGAACTACCCATCAGGATGAAATAACTGATCTCGTAAAGGGTGGGTCTAAGTGTGGATAAATACATGAGAAAAGGAAATCACAATGACTCACATTTACATCTTGCCCTTGTGTAAAAAAGTCTTTTGATCCCTAGTTTGCAGATGAGAAAAGCTATGCTCAGAGTAGGGGAAGTAGCCTGTCTAAGGATCACACGGTACCACACCCCAAGATTCAAACCCACATTGCCTGACCAAGTTCACTGCTCTTTCAAATATACTTCATTGCCATAGACTGAAAGGGACCTTAAGCTTGGATCATGGGCTTCAAATCTAGGTCCTTTGACTCTAAATCCAGCATTCTTCCCTCTGGACATCCCCCCTTCTCCCCTCCCCCATAGTCCAGCCCCTCTATTTTAAGAAGGAGGAAGAGTTCATGGTTTGTTAAGAATAATGACCATCAAAGCCTATTATACAAAATGTTGAAAGGGCTACTGGGGTTTTCTAACCTGACTCAGAGCTATTTCTCCCCACATATATTCTTAGAGTAGTAAGGAACCTCAGAGATCATCATGTGTCCCTTTCCCTCCACCAAAGTTATGGACTGAATGTGCTGTCCTTTGTGTTCAAAGGTTATGATATTGACATACTGTCCAGAGGGAAGGGGCCTTGAGTAAATTGTCTTCCTCCATACACACACCCCAGTTTTTGTTTTTGTTTTTGTTTTTGTTTTTAACGGGGCAATGGGGGTTAAGTGACTTGCCCACGGTCACACAGCTAGTAAGTGTCAAGTGTCTGAGGCCGGATTTGAACTCAGGTACTCCTGAATCCAGGGCCAGTGCTTTAACCACTGTGCCATCTAGCTGCCCCACACCACAGTTTTTAAAAAATTACTTTTTCATCATAAAATTAGCAAACATCAACAAGCAGGAACGCTTCAGTACAGGAGGGAGAGCAAAAAAGAAGAAAACGAAACCATGAACTTGTGTTCTTGTAAAAAATGTATATAAAATTTAACAAGGTAATCATAAATTTGCCCTATTTTTTATTTTCTTTTGAACTTTTTGTTTTCTTCTATGTCTTTTTTTTTCTTTTTCTTTTTTTTTTTTAGTGAGGCAATTGGGGTTAAGTGACTTGCCCAGGGTCACACAGCTAGTTAAGTGTCAAGTGTCTGAGGCTGGATTTGAACTCGGGTACTCCTGAATCCAAGGCCAGTGCTTTATCCACTATGCCACCTAGCTGCCCCTTTCTATGTCTTTTTAATGTTTTATATGTTTCTTTTTTCTATTATTTTTTTTTCCACCGGTCATTTCCCATTCACTTCCTCCCCTTCTCCCCTGCCAGAAGTTTTCCCCAACACATTGGCTATATCTGAAAATGTAGGTCTTATTCTATACCTCTAGTCCATTACTATTCTGCCAAGAAGTGGAAACATGCTTTATCATCAGTGTTCAGAGGTTGAGATTAGTCTTAAACAGAATTCTGAAATCTTTTTAAATTGTCCATTATGCTATTGTGGTCAGTGTGTCAACTGTTCTCTGATTCTTCCTTAAATGGATTTCCCAAGAGTGGGGTAGGTCTTTAACTGGGCCCTTCTCTTCTCTTCTCTGATCTATACTGATCACCATGAATTTGGGGATATAGCAGCAGCCGGTTTATAATGTGCAAAGCAAAAGTAACTACTCCCTTTAAACAATTAAACCCAAGACCATTGCAACAACCTTCCTATCTAATACTTTAGATGGGTAGAAATAAAATCAGTCATTAAAAATATTCATACTTAAATACTCTCAAAAACGTAAAATTCTCTTTTTAAAAAATAATAATAAACATTTTTATTTAAAATTTTGAGTTCCAAATTCTATCCCTCCTTCCCTCTTTCCCCTCTCCCTTCTCTGAGGCAGAAAGAAAACACACATAGGTTATACATGTGCAATTATGTAAAACATTTACCATATTAGTCATTTTGTATAAGAAAACTTGAGGGGGCAGCTAGGTGGCACAGTGGATAAAGCATTGGCCCTGGATTCAGGAGGACCTGAGCTCAAATCTGGCCTCAGACACTTGACACTTACAAGCTGTATGACCCTAGGCAAGTCGCTTAACCCTCATTGCCTCACGAAAGAAGGAAGGAAGGGAGGGAGGGAGGGAGGGAGGGAAAGGAAGGGAGGAAGGAAGGAAAGAGGGAAACAAAGAGAGAAAGAAAGAGAAAGAAAGAGAGAAAGGAAGAGAAAGAAAGAGAGAGAGAAAGAGAGAGAGAAAGAGAGAGAGAAAGAGAGAGAGAAAGAGAGAGGGAAAGAGAGAGAGAAAGAGAGAGAGAAAGGGAGAGAGAAAGAGAGAGAGAAAGGGAGAGAGAAAGGGAGAGAGAAAGGGAGAAAGGGAGAGAGAAAGGGAGAGAGAAAGAGAGAAAGAGAGAAAGAGAGAAAGAGAGAAAGAGAGAAAGAGAGAAAGAGAGAAAGAGAGAAAGAGAGAAAGAGAGAAAGAGAGAAAGAAAGAAAGAAAGAAAGAAAGAAAGAAAGAAAGAAAGAAAGAAAGAAAGAAAGAAAGAAAGAAAGAAAACTTGAGGGGGAAGCTAGGTGGTACAATGGATAAAGCACTGGCCTTGGATTCAGGAGGACCTGAGTTCAAATCTGGCCTCAGACACTTGACACTTACTAGCTGTATGACCCTAGGCAAATCACTTAACCCTCATTGCCCCCGCCCCCCCCCCAAAAAAAAGAAAGAAAGAGAAAAGAAAAAGAAAACTTGAGTAAAAGAAAAAAATGAAAGAAAGTGAAAAATAGCACACTTCAGTCTATGTTCAATCAATATCAGTTATTTCTTTGGATATGGATAGTATGCTTCATCATTAGTCCTTCGGGATTATTTTGGATCATTATATTGCTGAGAATAGTCGTTCACAGTTCTTCATCAAATAGTATTGCTGTCACTGTGCACAATATTCTCCTGGTTTTGTGCCCTTCACTATACATCAGTTCATATAAGTCTTTTTAGGTCTTTCTGAAATCATCCTGCTTGGCATTTCTTAGAGTGCAATGATATTCCATCACCATTATACACCACAGCTTATTTAATCATTTCCCAATTGATGGGCATTCTTTTGATTTCCAATTCTTAGCCACCACAAAAAGAGCTGCTATAAATATTTTTGTATAAATAGGTCCTTTTCTCTTTTGGGGCATGTCTTTGGGATATAAATCTAGCACTTGTGTTGATAGATCATAGGATACACACAGTTTTATAGCCCTTTGGGCATAATTCCAAATTGCTCTCCAGAATGGTTGGATCCATTTAAAACTCCACCAATAGAGGATTAGCATCCCAGTTTTCCTACATCCCCATCAACATCCAATATTTTACTTTTTTAAAAATAAACACTTTTAATAGTAAAAAGAATAAGTGGTACAATTTTCTTTCTTTTGATTTTGTTCCTTTTTTGAAAAATTCTAAACTTAAACACTAAAAAGGAATATTTCCATATACATAGCTAAACATAAAATGAAGATTGCATATGCCACTGTGAATCTCCATTTCATACTGCTTGCTTTTTTTTTGAAAAGTCATAAGTTATACATTGTAGTATCATTTCCCCACTCTGTGGGGAAATAGTTATTGAACAAGGACACTGGAAATAAGAGAGCACCAAAGGGAAAAATAGTTACTAGTTTTATAGGGCACACCAACTTCTTTTCCAGCTACTTGGAGTTGGGACAAGCAAAAAATTCAACATTTCTTAAGTGCTTACCATGTGCAAGTCACTGGGGCTTCGAAGATACAAACTAAATACTATAGATCTTGTTCTCAAGGAACTTACACTATACTGAAATAGGAAGAAGAGAGGTTGTAGTTCCTGAATAAATGGTCAGAAAGTGATATTTAAACACCTTAGCAAGGAGAGATGAAGAGTGGCTGAGAGAGGGTTGATCTCAAAGCCAGGAATATCTGGGTTAATGTCCTGCCTCTGACACATATTGGCTAAGTGACGTTGGGCAAATCAATTTACCTCTCAATGACCTGTGAAAACTCTCTAAGGCGATAATTGGCAGAGTAGATGTGAACTTGTGGAAGGGTATTTATTGCCCATATAGGTTATGTATTTCCACATGTGTCCAGATGAGGCTCATTGGGAAGCATTAGTAGTTGTCCCTGGATCCATTTCATACCAAGAGAGAAGGCAGATCAGGGTAGATTGGGGCAAGAAGCTAGCCACTCTTAAAAAGAGGGGAGTGCTAGGCTGGAGATATATCTATCTGCCTCCCTAGCACTAGTCTAGGGGAAACAAGGATGCTTGGGACACTCTTTCCCCATTAAGGAATAACAATTATAAGCACAGTTAGAACCTAAACATTATTTCTCTTTTGTTGTTGTACAATCATTTCAGTCATATCCAACTAACTCTTCATGACCCCATTTGGGGTTTTCTTGGCAGAGATACTGGCATGGTTTCCCATTTCCTTCTCCAGATAATTTTACAGATGAGGGGCTGAGGCTAACAGGGTTAAGTGGCTTACTCAGGGTCACAGAGGTAGTGTCTGAGGTGGTATTTGAGTTCAGGTCTTCTTGATTTCAGGCCCTGAGCCATATCCACTGTGCCCCCTAGCTTCTTCTGAACACTCAACAAATATTGACTGTGGTCTTCCACTAGGTCTTTGTGGCTCCAAAGATTATGCATAATGCCATACCTGTCCTCAGGGAGCTTACTATCTAGTTGGAGATTTAAGATACAAATAACAACTACATAAATAACTACAGTATAAGAGAAGAAAGAGAGAGGGGGGGAGGGGGAGAGTGAAAGGGTGGGGAGGGGAGAGAGAGAGGTGGGGGGGAAGAGAAGAGAAGAGAAGAAGAGAGGAAAGGAAGAAGGAGAGAGAGAGAGTGCTTTGTAGTATAATGGATAAAGATGCAGGAAAGACCTGGTTCAAGTCTCACCTCTGGTTTCATGATCCTGGACAACTCATTTAGACTCTCAGTTCTTTAGGCATTTCTGAGACAATAAGTTTCACAGTGTAAAACTGAAATCACAGGCTCAGCCCCTATCCCCTATAAGGGTAGAGGAATAGGATAGTTTGTACCAGCCATTGAACTACAGGAATACAGAGGAGAAAGAATATGATGTACCTGGTTGGGAGGGGGGGGGGGAGGAGATTGAAATCCTCACCCAAGGTGAGAAAGCTGCACAGATTGATTTTTTTCTCCATCTGTTTGGAGGATAAGTTTCCTTATCTACATATGGGGCTTTTTATTGCTATAGCCTATGTGAGTTGGTGTAGAAAAGGCCACATCTTCCAGTGGTCAGCATCTGATGGGAAACTTCTTGAGAACCCAGACTGCTTGGTTTCATCTTTTTTTTTTTTTTTTTGTGAGGTGGTTGGGGTTGGGTGGCTTGCCCAGGGTCACACAGCTGGTGGTTTGATCTTTGCTCTCCCAACTCCTGAGTTTTTTGTTTTGTTTTGTTTTGTTTTTTCAGGGTAATGAGGGTTAAGTGACTTGCCCAGGGTCACACAGCTAGTAAGTGTCAAGTGTCTGAGATAGGGTTTGAACTCCAGTCCTCCTGAATTCAGGGCCAGTGCTTTATCTACTGCACCAACCTAGCTGCCCTGCACTCCGGACACCTTGCAGAGCCCCTGGTATAGGCTGTCAAAAATTGTTTTTATTTGCCTGTCTCCTACCAAAAAAGTAATAAACAGATCAGAGAAATTAATTTTATAATATCTCCTACAATTTGTTTCCTTACCTGTCCTCCTACCAAAACAAAACAAAACAATTAAGAGAACATGTCTCCTACAGGACAAAACGAGATAAGATCAGAGAAACTATTTTCATAATGTCTCCTACAGGAAAAAACCAGATCAGAGACAGACAGGAAAAACATAGTACTAGTTTATTTGTCCCAAGAAGAAGCAAGCATGACTCATGCAGAGACCCCTTCCTAAGAAGCTCAAAGACTCTCTCTTTCTAAGGGTATATAAGATTTCTTTGCTTACTGGTTACAGGGTGTCGTCAGTTTCATTAGCATGATACAAATCAACCCCAAAACAAATACTGTAACAAGAATAGATGTAATGCAAAGCAGTTTTAACAATTTCAGTTATAACAAGTATGAAGGAAATCAAGAAGCATCATGATAAGATTACAGGATTCCAAAAAAGAGTTTAATGGATGAGGATGCCCAGATATCCCCACAAGATAGTGACTTACTATCCTGGGGAAAGAAGTCACCAGATAGGGACTTATCTGCTAGCTATCTCTCAGTTTGGAGTTCATTTGAAGGGTATTTTGCTTCTATTAATCCTATTAATGCAGGATTTCATAAAAATTCTTTTGGATAATAAGGCACCTCTATCAAATCCAGGTGATCCATACATCATTCATATGAACAAGACTCAATACTCAATACTTGTCTGTTGAACTTAAGTAAACTGAGAGCTGGCTCTAGGTCAGCTCTTATTTTGATAGAGATGAAAAGAAAATGCAAATCATGTCAGGGAGGAGTTCATTCTTGTTTTTGTGTCTCCAGTGCTCAGCATGGTCCCTGGCCTATAGGAGGCCCTTAATAATAAAACCTAGTTGATTATTAAGTCAGAGTGCAGCATGCTGAGCTCTGTCAAAGGCGCCTAGGTTCATAGGTCTGGAACAGTCCATGGAAGGATTCTGGTTTTGGGTGTGATTTAAAATGGAAAGGCAAAGCAGAACCCGAGTACTATCTCTGTGTGTGTGTGTGTGTGTGTGTGTGTGTGAGAGAGAGAGAGAGAGAGAGAGAGAGAGAGAGAGAGAGAGAGAGAGAGAGGGGGGGGGGGGGGGGGGAGAGAGAGAGGGAGGGGGAGAGAGAGAGGGAGAGAGAGAGGGAGGGGGAGAGAGAGAGGGAGAGAGAGAGGGAGAGAGAGAGGGAGGGGGAGGGAGAGAGGGAGAGAGAGAGGGAGAGAGAGAGGGAGGGGGAGGGAGAGATCTGGGGGGTAGGGTCATGGGGATTGTGTTCACCAGCAACAAAAAAGCCCTCAGCAGGCAGCAAGTTAATATCTTAGTACACAAAGGTATTTAAATTGTTAAGTGTAGCCACTCCTTGTGCAATAAACACTGAGCTGTGCTTTTATCAGCTGCTCTGTGTGTGAGTGTGCAGAGGTGGATTTAGGCCAGTTCAGGGGCTCAGTTGTGAAGGTGTAGTTGTGAATGAGGACTTCAGGCATGTGGTGAAAACTTGCTACTGGCAACCACCTTAATTCTTAGTTTATTCTCAAGATGCTGGGTTTTGAGGGAAAGCTAAGTTTGTCAGTACTATGGGAGCAAAGGACAGTGATTAACACCCCCCAAAAATGATTGTGGGGTTTAGAGAGGGAGTGATGGGTGGAGGTCTCTAACCATTGGTTGCTCCTTTACTAGTATTTTATTTCTAGTTGAGGCCATGAAGATATGGATAATTTGGATGGAGTCAGCTGCAGGAAGAGTAGAGCCTAAGGTATAGGTGAAGTAGAAAAGAACAGAGAACTGGGTTCTGAGAATTGGGTTTATTGAGCTTAGGGGAAAAAAAGGCCTTGGGGAAATTGAGTAAAGGCCTTTGAGGATACAAAAGGCTCTTAAGAGAGAGGGACTGAGGCTCCATGGTTGGGTTGAGCCTCCATCATTTACAAGGCACAGGATGCTGGGAAATTTCCTGGAGTGGTCAAGTGAAAAGAGCTTCAGTCAGAGAACCTGGGTTCAAATTCTGCCTCTGATGCTCAAGACCTATCTGACTTTTGGCAAGTCACTCAGCATCCTTGGGCTTCAGTTTTCTCATTTGTAAAATGAAGGAATTCAAGTAGGTGGTGTCTGAAATCTTTTCCAGCCTTAGATCTATGATCCTCAGTTTCTTCATCTGTAAAAGGAGGTTAGCTGGGTGGTGTAGTGGATAGAGCACTGGGCTTGGAATCAGAAGATTCATCTTCCTAAGTTCAAATCAGGCTCAGACACTAGCTATGTAATGCTGGGTAAGTCACTTAATGCTACTTGCCTCAGTTTCCTTATCTGTCAAATGAGCTGTATGAGGAAATGGCAAGCCACTCTGATATCTTTTCCACAAAAAACCCAGGTAGGGTCCTGAAGAGTCAGACATGACTGAAATGATTGAACAACAACAACCAAAGGGGAATAATACAATTTTTACTACTTACCTTGCCTGATTAAAAAGCAAATAAGTATTACCCAATGGATGAACAAGCATAAAGAAGGAAAGAGTTCCTATTTGGAAGGAGCTCACATTCTAATAGAGGAGGAGACAAATACACAAACACACAAGCACATGCAGAACAAATGTAAAATATAGACAAAATAATAAAATATGAAGTAGTTTGGGAGGGAGTGCTATCAAGGAAGGTTTCTTCCATACCGTGATATATGAAGTCACTATTTTTTAAAAAACTGAACTAGGGATTTCATTGGTCTAGGGCAATGGCATCAAATAGAAATGGAATCACCAAATTGTACAAAAGGATACTTGCAGGTGAATATTGATTTAGAAAAAGCACATAATAACATACGTTTTATTGTATTTTTATTTATTTTGCTAAATATTTTCCAACTACACTTTAATCTGGTTCAGTCACCCCTTGGGAGTGGTGGTGATTGTTGTTTATCAATTAGTCTTGTCTGACTCTTCATGACCCTATTTGAGGTTTTCATTGCAAAGATACTAAAGTAGGGACATCTAGGTGGCGCAGTGGATAAAGCACAGGTCCTGAGTTCAAATCCACTTCAGACACTTGACACTTACTAGCTGTGTGACCTTGGGCAAGTCACTTAACCCTCATTGCCCCCCCCCCCAAAAAAAAACCAAAGAAGCAAAGATATTGTACCGATTGGAATGATGCCACCTGCTGGAGAGCCACTGTAGGAAAGTTCCACCATGAGGAGAAGTCGCCTGAGGGCAAGCCATGTGGCTTTTCTTTGGAGTCAGGAAGTGACATTTGCTTGTGGGAGGAAGAAGGGGCAAGGCTGGCTCTCACTCGCTCTCTTTCATCAGGACTCTGGTGGAGAGTGGAGCTAGAAATGCGCTCTCCCTTTAATAGATAGATGAATCTAGGTCTCTCTCTCTCTTCACCAAATTCTTATTCTCCTTAATAAATGCTTAAAAGTCTAAACTCTTGCTAAAGCTTATAAAATTTAGTGGCGACCACTCATTAAATATTTTAGACAGTATAGCTAGAATATTAGCCCCTTACAGATGACTGACCACGAAAAGGAAAGCTGAACCTACAATCTTCTGATCAGAAGTGTTTTGCTATTTCTTTGTCCAGATCATTTTGCAGATGAGGAAATTGAAACAAATAGGGTTAAGTGACTTGCCCAGGGTCACACAACTACTAAGTATCTGAGGCCAGATTTGAATTCACGAAGATAAATCTTGATTTCAAGCCCAGTGCTCTATATGCTTTGCCACCTGGCTTCCACTTGGGAGTGTTGAGGGACTGCAATGCTGCCCATGAGCCACCAGTATGGACAACTCTGACCTGAGGAAATCCCAGTGAGGAACTTCATTCTACAGATGCTCTGCTCTGAGAATGACTTGTGACCCTGAAAGGCTCAGTGACTTACCTAGACTTCTAAAGCCAGTATGGGTCTGAGGTAGGGCTTGATCTTTCCTGACTCCTACACTTCTCTCCATTATGCCATCCATGATATGATGCTTCTAGCAGTCTCTGTGTGTGTGTGGTAAATATATAATAGAATCTGTTATCTATGTGAGCAGAGGGGGACAAGGAAGGAGCTCTTTCCCACTCAAGGCCACAGTCCCCACCAGACAGAGCCTGGAAGGTTTTCTCCTGACAGATATACACAATAAAGGCAGGAATGCAGAACAGGTGGACAGAGAATTGCTTCAGATGCTTAGCTGTGGTTTTGGTGCAAGTCTTTTATTATCCTCATCATAAACAAGCTAAAGGAAAGGATTTGCCCTGCAGCCAGAAGGGTCTTGGTTAGACATGTGCTTCAAAATTATCATGTCTTTTTTTTTTTCTCAAAAGAGCTAAAAGAATGACTTTGTGACATTGAGAGTTACTGAGAACCAGTTAGGGGAAGGATCTTTTTTTTTTAATTTTTAAAATTTTTTTTTAGTGAGGCAATTGGGGTTAAGTGACTTGCCCAGGGTCACACAGCTAGTAAGTGTTAAGTGTCTGAGGCCGAATTTGAACTCAGGTACTCCTGACTCCAGGGCCGGTGCTCTATCCACTGCGCCACCTAGCCGCCCCAGAGAAGGCTCTTATATTTAACTTAGTCCAATCCCATCATGTTAGAGATAAGGAAACACAGGCTTAGAGAGGTTGTCACTTGCCCAAGGTGACATAAACTACGTTATGATGAATGTATGGACTACCTGGATTTGATGGAAGTGTCTCATTATCCAAAAGGATTTTATGAAACCTTGGATTAATTATAGCAAAATGCCCTCCAACTGAACTTCAAACTGAACCCAGATAGCTAGCAGATAAGACCCTATCTACTGACTTCTTTCCCCAGGATAATAAGTGCCTATCTTGTAAAAACATCTGGGCATCCTTGTCCTTGCCAAACCCCTTTTGGAATGAAATAACCTTATCATAGTGTTTCCTTTAAGTCAAATTATCAATCTGATTGACATTTCATATGTTCTTGTTATAGTTGAAATTGTTAAACTGATTTGTATTTCATACATTCTTGCCATACTGTTTGCTTTTAAGTTGGTTTGTATCATGCTGATGAAACTGAAAACACCTTGTTTATATACCTTCACAAAAAAGCATCTTCAAACTCCTTTGGAAGGAGTCTCCACATGTTTCATGCCTGCTTGTCCTTGGGACAAATAAACTGGTGCTATGTTTTCCCCTAGCAGATCTCTGATCCAATTCCCCTCCCTCCCCCCCCTCCCCCCCCCCCCCCCCCCCAAAGGAGAACGGGTACAGAAACAAAATTTGATTATAGCTATAAGTGATAGTCAGGACTTGAACCCATCTCCCTACCAAACACTCTTTTCAATACTCCCCAACACACTTCTGGTTGTGGTAAGGAAATCTACCCAGGTGATCTTCAGAAATAGAATTATTTCTCAATGGTCTTGTCTAGGTTCTGGTCTGTCCTATAGCCTTAGATGGTCTTTCTACAGCCTGGGTTCTTATAGATGCCTTTGGTGTTTGGGTGAAACCTATGGAGACCTTACTTGAGTAATGTTTTTAAATAATGGAAAGAAATGCAAGATTTCAGTTAAAGATTGGTGACTCTCAAGATGCAGTTTTTCCAATATAAGCTCACAGATCTCTTGAAATCTATTCACAGGCTCCTTGTCTAAGGATCTGGGGTTAAGAAGAATTTCCCTAGAGTCCAGAGCTTCCACTTCTTTATTTGTGAATCTATGAAAGAAGTTGAAATTTCTCTAGGCTGTATCTTTTGGAAGGTGCCAGTTTTTTAATCAAGTAGAAGTTTGTCTTATGACCAGAAAACTGATGGAAATGTTTGCTAGAATAGCTTAGCATGTTCTTCTCTCCCACTGCTATCCGCCCCCCCCCCAAAGAAATCAAACATTGAGGCCTAAAAATTCATAAATGAACTTGCTCAATCCTTTCTATTTGCTTTGAAATTTAGTGTGTATGTGAGATGCAGAGACAGAGACAGAGAGAGAAAGAGACAGGGTGGGGGAAGGAGAAAGAGGGAAGGAGAAACAGAGAGACATTGAGAAGCAGGGCTGTTTTATTAGTAAACTGTAATTTGTTTTTTCTTTGCCCAGAAAGATGGAGGAAGAGTGTAAGACCAACGAAGTGGGGAGGAGGCTGAATGTGTTCCAGTAGTGAAATCCATGTGGAACATGGAGATACCTAGAGAAATAAATTGAAGGCTGGATTTTTAAATTGCAATAAATTTTTCCCCCTAAGATTTTCTTGTCCTTAAAATATTTTCTCTCTCTCCTCTGAGGCAGAACCTTAGCAGTCAAAACACTGGAGAAGAAATAAACATTGTGACTGTAGCTTTGAAAAAAAAAAAAAAGGTAGGGGCTCGTCAGCCAGCAACTGGGCTAGCCACTCTGTTTCCATTTGTCTTCCAGCTCTGCTCCCAATGTGAGGCTGCAGGCCTCCAAGGGCCGTCTGACATTTTACAAAATATTCAAATTTAATTCTGGCTCCTTTTCAGAAACCTCAAGTCTACCCTCTCCCTTGCTTGCATCTATTCTCTAGACCTTTCTCACCCCCACCCCGTCCTCTCGTGTGCACAGAACAGTTCAAATATAAATCAGTGTTCTGCACAAACAAAAAAGCCCAGAGAGATCTCAGAAAGAGACTATCTCAGGAACTTTTAAAACGCAGGTTTGCTGCAAGTGAAAACAAGCAGAGACGAAAACAAGTAAATCTCTGTAAATCTCTGTCGGGGAGGAGTGAAGGCTCATTCTTACCTGTTTGAGGAGCAGTCTCCCTCCCCCCCCCCCATTGCGTCTCTCCTACCTCTTACCAACGTGACATGAACGTGACACCAATGTGAATGAAAAAATGAAAAATAAAATACATACGTGAATGTGTGAGCCAAACTCGATCACTGACTGAGGCGCTCTCAGACCCCCCCCTCCCCGCTTCCTACTTTACTCTTCCCATAAAGAAAGGTGCTTGTTGCTTCCCACCCTCCCCCCGCCAAAACCCAGCTCCTGAGCCCCGATTTCTCTGCTCTCTGGGAGAAAAGGAAACTCCTTTGCTTACGTCTCCAGAGGTTAGACCTGGGTGACAGAAACTGAGTCACACCTGCTTGGGAGTGGGAGGGGCATGTGCGTCCCCAAGGGATGGGTGCCCAAGAGATTCTCTGCCCCTTTAAAGTTCCTTTTGCACACACAGAGAAAGAGGGAGGAGGAAAAGTTTCATCATCAGCCTCGGAGTCCTGACTTATAAAAACTTTAACCTCACTCACTCACTCACTCACTCACTCACTCACTCACTCACTCACTCAGGCAATCCAATAACTCTCACACACTTGGACAGCGTTCATTTCTAACTTAACCGCGAAACTCCTGGCCAGGAGAAAAGAGTCACTTTACTATTTATTGTCTTCCTCCTCCCCTATTCCCACTGAGAACGCAGAAAACGCCGCGCTCTTCCCGGGAAAACCGTCTAACTGATTTTGAAGTGAGGGGACCACGGCAGTTGGAGAGAGAGGGTAGCTAGGAGGTCGGCCTTGTCCGTCTATCAGCTCTGTCCGAGCACTTTTTCCCGGGTCCCTAAAGCCTGAGGATGGAACTCTTACCTGAGCAAAGCAAACCCCCGAGCGGGAACAACCTCACCAACTGTCATCGGACCATCTTCGGCAACATTAAGGTGAGAGTGCGCTACCTTTCCAAGCTTAACTCGCCTGTGGGTCCCGGGATCCAGGGATAGTTCACATACGTTGAGCTTCTCTAAAAAAAAAAAAAATGAAGTTTCTCTCAGGGTAAATATTCCGAAGCTCTATCTTTGGGCCAACATCTGCCGAGATAGTTGTTCCTAGGGCCCTGCGTGGAGGCCAGCCACCCAGGCAGTGAAGCGATTTGGTTTTTATTGTTTGTTAAATGGCAATCAAATGGTATTCGAGTTTTGTGTGCGCGCTCACGTGCATTTCTTCTGGAGCTGCAATTGGAGGGGAAAGCAGTGGGGTAAAGCGGTTCTGCAATCACAGATGCTGGGTCTGAATCCCACCTCTGTGGCTTAGAACCCGTGCGACCTCGCTTCACCTCTCATGTCCTCAGTTTCTTCAATTGTTCGGGCTAGAAGGCTTCTGAGGTCCGTTCCACTTCTAGGACCCAATGAAAACGGGGGACAACAGTTCATTCTGCAAGTGTCTACAGGACAGTGAATGACAGTCTTTGACTAAAACAAAAGGTCGCTTCTTCACTGGTACAATTAGTAATTAATTACTAATAGTAATTTCATTCTTGAAAATATTTGGAAATTTCCCTCTTTTATTTGCCGGGGTGAAAAGCTACAGTGTAGACCATTGCTTTACCTTAAGAGAACATTGATATGTTCATTAGTTTTGAACTGCCTTTACTTCTTCCCTTTTTATTTTATTTTATTTTTTTGGTGAGGCATTTGGGGTTAATTGACTTGCCCAGGATCACACAGCTAGCTAACTGGTGTCAAGTGTCTAAGGCTGGATTTGAACTCAGGTTCTCCTGAATCCAGGGTCGGTGTTCTATCCAACTTTCTTCTCTTTTTAAAAAAAACAAAACGTAGCCCTTTGGGGTGAGAAAGGGAAAGTGGCTGAATTCAGAAAGGAAAGTTATCACTTTTTTTTTTATTTAAAAAAGAAAGCAAGTGCTAAGGCTTGGATTTACCTGTGAGATTTCCAAGCATTTTAAGGAATGTGTTAGTAATTTACAATTAGTTAATGCTCATTCTCCTTGTCAAGAGAGAGTTAAAAATCCTTTGAAGCCACTTGAGACTTTCTCTTTTCATAGCAGTTGACACTAGGGATACATTGATTCTCATACATCCTTTGCTTATCTCTTTACTTGGGGCTGAGTTCTTCCAGCTACCTTCCTACCTTATCTCAGCCCTCCTGTTGTCAGGGTTTCCATTGTTGAGAATTTCCTTATCAGATTGGGACCCAGTTTAGGAAACACTTTAACCCTTCCCTTACAGCACTTAGAACTCAGCCACAATAGGAAAAAACAAAAACAGCTATTCAGAAATTTGGAACTTTGGGAAATAAGTATTGCAGGTGTTTCTATCTCTGAGATAAAAATAGGAGGTTAGTGATGAGGAAAACCCCTGTCTGTGTAAAAGCAGTTGCAAACGCAATACGGAGTGTGCTTTTTTTACTAGGGAAAGCACACAGGAGATGAGGGATGGTTCCCTTTACTAGGTGTCTTACCAGGGATTGGGTAGTCACTTTTCCAAGACAGCCTTCCACTAATGAAGGACCATCTTCTTCTGCCAAATGTTGCCTTTCAGAGCAAACATGGCAAATAGGCACAGGTATTCATTTGGGGACAACTCAATTGGATTCACTTCAACAAGAATTTATTAAGCTCCAACCAGGGCAGACATTGTGCTAGAGACCCATGATACAAAGACAAAAACGGAAACAGAACCTTCCTTTTCCTGGTGGAGATGTAGCTGTCCATAGATAATTAAGAATGTGTATTAGATAAGTACATACAGAACATATACAAAGTGATTAGAGGTAGGGGTAGGGGTAGGAGGCAGGGGAGAAGTGCCACTAACAACCGAGGCAGATAGCAGGTAACACTGGAGTTGAGCTTTAAGAGGTATATAAGGGTTCCAAGGAAAGGGAGAAAGGCTTTTTTTCCTTGTTGCAGAGGGTGAAAATAAAGTATAATTATTTTTATAGTTGCAAAAATGAAGGCACAAAGAAAGGGTTCCATATCTTAATAAGGTTAAAAATCGTCCTGTAGAAAGAGAGCCAGATCTAGAATCCAGCTCATGTACCACAGGATTTTAGTCCAAAAGCTTAATATACTCCTTAAATGGAAACCAGCCCTTCTGGAAAATGGGATGAGGATTGAGATTTAAATTTTCCTTCATGTATAAATCAGAGAAGTTATGAGAAACACAACTTTAGGAAGAAAACTAAATTGCACATGGCATATTAGAAGATTTTTGTTTTGCTAATGGTCAGAAAAGGATCCTGGGGTCATAGAGAACCATACTCCATGCTATTGAACAGATAATGCAATAAGACTTTTGAAACAAATATTATTGGGGGGGCAGACTTCATTAAAAAATAAAGATGAAAGGAAGCATGGAAAAACTCTGAGATAATCCTCAACTCTATTCAGGACTGGTCAGACCTGTATGAGAACACTGTGCCTAGTTCTCTGGCTCCACAATTTAAATGGGATTTGGAAAAGGTTCAGAGGAGATCAGTAGAAATGCTGAGGTTTGAAAATGAGAGAGAAAAGGTTAAAGGATTTGGGGTTACGTATCTTGACAAAAGGAAAGTTATGGTATGAATTTGTAAGAAGTGAGCTTATTTACTTTTTTGTTGTTAAAAGGGTGATCCTAGTGGGAATTTCTTAACTATGATAGATTTAGGTTACATATTGAATATGGAAAACCTTTCTGACTGTGAGGGTTCTTTAACCCTGGAAAAGGAAACTTCTTTCCCTAGAAATGGAGAGGCAATGTCCTGTATAGTCATTGTAGTATATAGAGTGTTGGACTTGGAGTCAGAGCTGGACCAAAGGTGTTTGAATCCTGTTTCAGACACTTACTAGTTTTGTAACCCTGCTCCCTAAGTTATCACAAAACTTTTTTTTTGAGCCTTGGTTTTCTTAACTGTAAAATGGGGACAATAATTTTATTTGCCTCACAGAGTTATTTTAAAGCTCACTTAAATTAATTTATGGAAATCACTTTCAAACCCCAAAGCACTTACTTATATAAAGCCAAAAATTCCAGGGAACCTCTTTCCTCAAAGTCTCTGAAAATAAGATTGTCTATATTACTCTAGCTGAAGCCTATATGGAGGCATAGCAATGAGCCATTTAAGTCTTTCGAGAATATTTTCATTGCAGTATTTTCTTTCATTTCACAATTTTCATCCTCTCAATCATTTGTTAGCTTTATTATAATATAGTGGGGGCAGCTAGGTGGCACACTGGATAGAATGCCAGGCCCGAAGTCAGGAAGATTCATCTTTCTGAGCTCAAATCTGGCCTCAGACACTAGCTGTGTGATCCTGGGCAAGTCACTTAAACCTCAGTTTGCCTCCGTTTCTTCATCTGTAAAATGAGCTGGAGAAGGAAATGGAAAACCTCTCCAACATCTTTGCCAAGAAAATTCCACCTGGGGTTACAAAGAGTCTGATGCTACTGAAACGACTTAACAATGACAAATTATAATATAGCATATCTATGTTTAAAAAACCCCAGAATTTAGTGAGATTGCAATTCAGATAATATAGTTTTTCAAACGGAAATCAGATATGACCCCATATTTATTTCAAGGTAAATACAGCATCAATTCCATTTGAATAAATTGATATGTAGAAAGTCAATCAATTATAGAGTGAAGAATTCTATACATAGAAGATAAATCAACCCATCTTTATTTTTATTTTTATTCATTTTTATTTTTTAAGTGAGGCAGTTGGGGTTAAGTGACTTGCCCAGGGTCACACAGCTAGTAAGTGTTAAGTGTCTAAGGCTGGATTTGAACTCAGGTACTCCTGACTCCAGGGCCCATGCTCTATCCACTGCACCACCTAGCTGCCCCCTCAACCCATCTTTATTGATCATTTGCAATTTTATATATATATATATATATATATATATATATAATACATAAACATATACACATATACATACATATACATATACATAGGGGTAGGGGTAGGGGGCAGGGGAGAGGTGCCACTAACAACCGAGGCAGATAGCAGGTAACACTTGATCTACCAAAAGCCTTATAAACCATAGTCCCTGTCTACAAAGAGCTTAAAATCTAGATTAAGAGATAGAAGACCCGGGTCCCAATCCTCGCTTCACTGTTCACAACCTGTTTGACTTTGGACAAATCATTTCACTTCCCTCACCTGTAAAATGGGAGTAACACATGCTGTGTCTTATGCCAGAGTCGTTTTAAGGACCAAATGAAAGAATGCACAGAAAGGTCTTTAAACACTGTGGTGATAAGAAGTGTTATTATTGGTATATTATAGCAAGCTTTAAAAGGACACAATTTCAGGAGCATTAGTCCCTCTTATTGGATGTCCTAGAATCATGTACAGTTAGACATGAGCTCAGAGTTTATGTGATCCAACCACTTCATTTTATAGATGAGGCTGCTGAGGCCCAGGAAGCTGAAATGATTTGACCAAAGTCACACAGGTACTAAACATCAGAATTGGGATTTGAACCCAGGTCTTTGACCTCCAGAGATCATGTTTTGGATGACCAGCTATATTCAAGTAGTATATGGATGATAATCATTGTAAAGTTCCTTTTGACTCTAATATTCTGTGATTCTGTTTTATATAGCATCCAAGTTTATGGGGAGAGGAGACTGTAAGGCACCTGAGGGAGATTTAGGTTCCAAGCCCAGCTCCTGGGTTGAGAATTTGAAGACCTGGGTTCATGTGCAGGTCCTGGAAGAAGCTAATTCTGAAGGTATATCAAGCTTTTTGACCTCCTAGCAACTCCCTATACTAGGACCCAAGTCTATTCTATGTCCTCTGTATGGGAACAAGAGACCATCTTGGGAGGAAGTGATCATGGGCCTCTGGACTCCCACTCCCCCATCCCAGTCAACCTAAAACAACCAGTCAGATTAAATTTTCCTTCAGGCACAGATGAATGGGACCAATGTAATTTCTGGATACCCTTCCCCACCTTTTTAATCGCCACCCCTCTCTCCTTTGTCCCCAAAATAAGCCATCCACTTGCAATGTAGCCTTGGTTAAGTCTTTACACCTCTCTGGACTAAAGAGGGAGAAAGTCTTAGATCTTTCTTTAATGTACTAGAATTCAGAGCTCACAGGTTCAGAGCCGGAAAAGGCATTCAAAGTCGTTGAGTCCAACATCATTTTACAGATGAGGAAAGTGAGGGAGAGATGAAGTGACTTGTTTTGGGTCACAGAGCTAATAATTATTTGAAGAACTATTGGGTCATATGGCTTCTTGACCCCAGGTCCACTACATCCTGCTGCCTCTCAATTATATTCTTAATCCATGGCAGAAAGGGGGAATAAATGGATCATGACAATATTCCCCCAAACCTTCAAGACTAAGAAGTCTTCCAGCTACTTAACAATAAACAGAGCTAACACCTTTATTAATGACCTTAGCAGAGGTGGAATAACAGAAGAGACTGTGTAAGATCAAAATAGATTATGTATATATGTATGGATGTATGGATGGATGTATGGATGTAGATGTGGATATGGATATGTGTATATGTATATTTGTGTGTATGGGTAT
This sequence comes from Dromiciops gliroides, assembly GCF_019393635.1. Taxonomy (NCBI): domain Eukaryota; kingdom Metazoa; phylum Chordata; class Mammalia; order Microbiotheria; family Microbiotheriidae; genus Dromiciops; species Dromiciops gliroides. The sequence continues at coordinate 341,385,620 of NC_057863.1, read as the reverse complement.
GTGTATGTGTGTGTGTGTGTATGCATTTATGTATGTGTATGGGTATGGGTATGTGGGTATATGGGTATGGGCATATGGTATGTGTATGTGTATGTGCATGTGCATGTGTATATGTATGTATATGTGTATATGTTTATGTATTATAGATTATATATGTATACATATATATATATTGCTTCACAAACCTTAAAGTACTATACAAATGCTAGCTATAAGACTAACCTTCTTACTCTTACTTTCACATGTTACTCTAATAATAATAGTATTTATATAGCACTTTGTAAATATTTTTCAATCCTCACAACACACTGGAAGGTAGTTGTTAATAATTATCTCACTTTTCAGATTAGGAAACAGAGGCAGACAGAGATTAAGTGACTAGCCTGCCAACCCTTTTCCTTAGTTGCCCTCGTGTGGGGTGACTGCCCTCCCTGGATCCAGGTTGGCACCACTGCTGCCCTCTTACTACCTTCTCTTCTTCAACTTCCTAGTTATTAAACACCAGCCCTCCTTGCTGTATAACTCCTATCCTTGACATCACAATGGTCTTTCTTCCTTCTTAAATAAACAGGCAAAGAGAGATTAAAAAAAAAAAAGCTAGCAAGTGTCTAAGGTTGGATTTAAACTCAGGTCGTCTTGACTCCAGTTCTAACACTCTATCCATTAAATTGTTACTTAGTAGCATAATTTCCAGCTTCCATTCATTTTCACTGGCTATCCCACCTTCAGCAGGGCACTTTTCCCAGGTCCTCTCTCTATTCCCCCCTCCCCTTTTCCCTTCCACTAGTGCCTTTCATCTGATATCACTTCCCATTCTCTCTCTCTCTCTGTCTATATATATATATATATATTTGCAAAGTGCTATATAAATACTACTATTATTAGAGTATCATGTGAAAGGAAGAGTAAGAAGGTTAGTCTTATAGCCAGCATTTGTATAGTACTTTAAGGTTTGTGAAGTACTATATATATATATATATATATATATATATATATATATATATATATATATATATATATATGTATACACATACACATACATACAGGTATACACACATATAAATAGATACATATATGTTTGTGTGTGTGTATGTGTGTGTGTGTGTATATATATATATTTGTGTGTGTGTTGCCTACCGTCCCTTCTCCCCGCATTGGAATGTGTGCTCCCAGAGGACCAGGATTGGGTTTTGCCTTTCTTTGTATCCCCTCTGCCTGGCACGTAGTAAGCCTATTGACTATTATTGTACCTCCATATCAAAGAAGTCAGTTTGATAACATGAGGGAAGGAGGGAGGAGAGGGAGTGGAAAAGGCATCTGGGTGTCACAGCCCAGAGAGAGAGAAGGGAAAGGGGAGGTGGAAGAGGATGTCCACTTGTCCTCTGTTAGGGAGGGATTGAGGGTAAATGAGGGATGGGAAAAGAGAGGAAGAAAGGAAGAGAGTCAGGAGGGAAGGCACCTGCCAATAGATTCCTGAAAAGCTAAATTGGCTTCATATTGTGAAGGGGGCTGGTGCCAAAGGCACTTCTCTACCCCAGGACAGGAGTTCTGAAATGAAGCCCTAAGTCTACCCTTCCCAGGTAGCTGGATAACCAACTTGGGGGAAGGCTATCATGGCTGAAGCCTTCCCAACCTCAATCCTCCAATCCCACCTTCTATAGGAAGGTGATCCCCTTAAGTCTAGTGCCTTCCCTCTGCTGATCATCACCCATTTCTCCTGTAAATAGCTTGTTTTTACATAGTTGGCATGTTTTCTCTCCCATCAGACTGAACTTCCTGAGAGGAAGCATGGCTTTGATTTTCTTTGAATCCTCAGAGCTTAGCAGTGTCAGTTGAGTAGACCCAAAGTGATTTATTTCCCAGCACTCTTTTTCTTCTCTTCTCCAACCCCCACCCCAAATTCCAATCCCAAATCTCCCCCACATGAACAATGATGTGTAAAAATCCTTTTGATGAGATATACATCTTTTCATTCCACAATTAGAAAGTAAAGACTTTAAAAGTGTAAGTGCTGGCTGAAGTGTCAATCAGTGGACAAGTGTAAATGGATATTAGAGTACGGGCTAGTAGGGACAACAAAAATATGTTTGAGGTAGGCCCTATTTACTTTCTATTAGATAAGCAAAGTTGTGTCCCAAGGTACTTTTGGGGGGAGGCAATAGGAGGAGTAGAAGTGGGTGGGGCATGACCTGTTTCTTTTCTTTCTTTTTTTTTTTGGTGGGGAAATGAGGGTTAAGTGACTTGCCCAGGGTCACACAGCTAGTAAGTGTCAAGTGTCTGAGGCCGGATTTGAATTCAGGTCCTTCTGAATCCAGGGTCGGTGCCTTTATCTACTGCACCACCTAGCTGCCCCGACATGGCCTGTTTCAATGAGGATTTCTTTTTTTTTTTTTAAATATTTTTTTACACCATCATATTTTCCCCCAGTACCCTCCCCACTCCCAGAGAACCATACCACTTGACAAATAACATTTTTTAAAGGCAAGAAAAAGAAGACCAAAAAAAGTCAACACAACTGATCAATACATTGAAAAATTGGGAAAAAGATGTGCATTGCGCAACACTTGTCAACTTCCCACCTCCACAGAAGGGTAGGTTAAGTGTGTCAAGAGAATTTCCTTTTAATTTCCCATTTTAAAAAACTTCATTCCCAGGAGAATTCACATCCAATTTCTGGGATCAAGTCTGGAATTCCCTGTTAGTCTTTTACATTTCTGTCCCATTTACCAAGTCCCCCAATTTTCTCTATGTTCCTTAGATTGAAATCTTCCTGAGGCCTAAAAGCTTTACCTTAATTGAGTCAGCGGATTAAGATGTTTTTTTTCAGAAGCACTCAAAGGGAGGAGCGATTCCCACATAGATGGCTCCTTCCTTGTAATTTTCTCAGCAACTTCGCCTTAAACTTTGGGCAATTTCCATCTTAAAGCCATGCTGGCTTTAGGAAGAGGCTTCTGTCCAGACTGTTCTGATGTAGATTATGGGATGATTTGGTAGGATTTGAGGAGGGAGGGGGAGTCCCCTTGGTTAAGACATCTTCTGCACCAGTCTCTCATGGTCGAGGAGGTTCATCAGCTACTTATTAGAATGGGAACTGAGCCTAGCAATCATTTAGTCCAAGGGTGGTTAACTTTGTTTATATCTTGGACCCATTGAGCAGCCTAGGGAAGCTTCTGGACCTGTTCTTAGAAGAATGTTTTTAAACACTTAAAATAAAACCCATGGGATTACAAAGCAAATGAATTATATTAACATAGTTATTAAAATATATTTTTTGACTTTATGGATCCAGCTAGGTCCAAATAAGTGCAAATAATGACTTTTTTTTTTTTTTTTAGTGAGGCAATTGGTGTTAAGTGACTTGCCCAGGGTCACACAGCTAGTAAGTGTGTGTTAAGTGTCTGAGGCTGGATTTGAACTCAGGTACTCCTGACTCCAGGGCCGGTGCTCTATCCACTGCTCCACCTAGCTGCCCCAAATAATGACATTTTTTGAAGTGGTTGCATTATATAAATCTGCAAGGCATATTTCCTATTTACATCAGTTATCATATTTTGCATAATTATAACTTCAAGTTAGTGTGAATTCAAATACCACACCACTGGATTCCTTATTCACTCAAAGAGGGACCTAGTGGTAGTCTAAATCTTCTCCTTCCCTTATTTTACAAATGAGGAAACTGAGGTAACCCCTCAGTGACTCACCCAAAGTCACATAGTAAATGGGAAAGCTTGGGTTGGAATCCTGTTTTTATGCTCCTTTCTTTAAGCATCACAGCCCCTAAACCATTGGGGATTCATTTCTCCGAGGTCAAATGAGATAATTTGAGTGAAGTGCTTTATAAACCTTAAAATGATAATGATTATTATTTGAAGACTGGACATGTTCAGGGGTCCCTTTTAGAAGATAGATACTCCTAGGTAGGATAACACTTTAAGCCTCTATCTAGAGTTAGCCCAGATTAGTTGGCTACTAACTGAAAACAACCCTCCCCCACTATAGGAATGGGGGGGGGTAGTTACTTACCTAAGTTAGGGGTGCCATTAGCTATTCTGTTCAAGTCCAAATCCACCTCTAATTAAGCATCTTAGAGAATTCCAGTTATTTTAACAAAGCTAAGGGTAGATTATTTTAGGAGAGGGTTAGGATTGAGTAAATCCTTAAAGATTGAACCGGTCAATTCCCAAAGGCAAAAAGAGGCTCAGAGAAAGAAGGAACTTGTCCAGGATGATACTACGGTATGGTTGGGACTTAAATCCAAATTTCCTAATCAAATTGGTTGTCCTTTACCCTACACTGTATTCCCACCCCCCTCTCTCCCTCCTTCCCACTCTCTCTATCCCTCCCTCCCACTCTCTCTCTCCCTCCCTCCCTTTCTCTCTCCCTCCCTCTTTCTCTCTCTCCTTCTCCATCTGTCCCATTCCCAGTTAGGCTTCACTCCCAGTGGCCTAGATACACTTCTATTATTTTCCTTCTTTCTTTTTGGTAGCAATTGGGGTTAGTGACTTGCCCAGGGTCCCACAGCTAGTAAGTGTCTGAGACTGGTTTTGAACTGAAGTCCTCCTGACTACAGGGCCAGTGCTTTATGAGGCACCTAACTGCCTCATACTTCTATTATTTTCAATAATTATTTTTATCTCAAATAAAAATTCAGAATCCACTTGCAACTCCCTACTGCCTACCAAGTAAATTTTCCTTTGTGTGACATTCAAGACCCACCAGAGTCAGGAATCATTTTATCTTTCCAGATTTGTTTCCTACTGATCTTCTCATACTCTACAATTTTCAATGCTCCAGTCAAACTAGGCCACTCACTTCCCCCAAATATGTCCAATATTTTTCCCTCTCTAAGTCTTTGTTGAGGCTGTTTCTTAGTGCCTGTAATGCCTTCCCTATCCCTATCCACTTGCTGAAATCTTATCCATTCTTTGGCATATTCTTTTTTTGGGAGGGGGAGGTGCCCTTTTATTTATTCAGTTGCTCATTCATTCATTTGTTTATTTATTTATTTTTAAGTGAAATACACCTTTTTATTTATAGTTTTGGGTTCCAATTTTTATTCTTCATTTCCTCTCTCCTTCCCGCCCCCAGGTGGAAAGCAATCAGATATGGGTTAGACATGTACAATTACATAAAACATTACCATATTTGTCATTTTGTACAAGAAAACTTGATTTTAAAAAATGAAAGTGAAAAATAGCATGCTTCAGTATGTTCTATCAATATCAGTTCTTTCTTTGGAAGTAGATAGTATATTTCATCAATAGTCCTTTGGGATTGTCTTGGATTATTGTATTGTTGAGAATAGTCAAGTCATTCACAGTTCTTCATCAAACTGACTGTCATATTCTTAAATATTTTCTGCTCCATGAAGCCTTTTTTGATCCCTTCCCCTTTCGATAATAATCTTTTCCCATTGTTTGCTATTTTCCAGTGGACTTAACATGTTATTTCATATTATAATTATCTATATATGTATTATATCTTCTGTACAAACTTGTGAATTCCTTGAGGGCAGGCACAGTATCTTATCTAAGCTTTGCATCTCTCAGCCACAGTACCCTTGTACTTAATAAATATCGATGGAACTGAACTGAAAATAATCATAAGGGTTAGGATAAACTTGGAAAACTGGATTAGAAGGAAGATACTACCATAGTACATTGAAGTTGAAAGGGTTTCTTGCTTATAGACCGATACTTAGAACTACAAGGACTCCCTAAGAGTCCAACCACGGCATTTTCCCATTGTTATTGTTATTGTTGTTTATCCTTCATTGTCCAAGAAGACCATGACATTGGGAGGTGATGCCATGACTTGCACTGAATTGGATTTAAGTGAGGGAGGGCTGTGCAAGGTCACCAACCTCCAGAGCCATCTGGGTCCAGTGGCAAGATATACATCAGGATGACTAGAGATAGCCCTGGATTCACTGGGAAACTTTGGCTTTTTAAGCCAAAATAAGTAAAAAACAAAACAAACAAACAAATAAATAAAATTTTGGAGGTAGTAGTGGTAGGGGGAACCCTAAGGATTTCTGGCTGAAATAGAAACAGTTGCTCTTTATGCCCACTCTGAGGCATGAAGAGGCCAAACAATAGTCAAATGTGGCCTGGGCTGGGATCTGTTATTGGGCATCCATTTACATTGGTCATTTTACAGTAGACATCTTTACTTAGAAATGGATGCCATAGCATCCTGTTAGGATGGGCATATTAAGGATATTATAATACTTTTAACTGTACTTACTTTGGATTATTATTATTATTATTACCAGGAAGTTGTCTTTTTAAAAATTATTTGTGTTTACATTCATGTCTAATCTGTCCCTCCCACTACTGCTCCTTTCCATTGAACAAAAACCAAACCAAAACGAGAAAACCAAATCCCTTATCATAAACATACATGGTCCCCAAAGCAAATTCCCACATTGGCTATGTGGGAAAATACATGTCTCTATTTGTATTTTAAGTTTATCACCTCTGTGGCAGGAGGTAGGTATCATGTTTCATCTTGGGTCTTGATTGTAGTTTTGGTTGCATCAATCAGAGTTCTCAAGTCTTTCAAAATTGTCTTTCTCTATAATGTTGCCATTGTATAAAATATTCTAATTCTGCCCATTTTCCTCTGTATCAGACCTTCCCAGTTTCCTCTGAAACTGGGCATTTTGTCATTTCTCAGGGCACAATAATAGTCCATTATATTCATAGACCACAATTTGTTTAGCCTTAATTTCTACATTTTTTACTACTATGAAAAGAGCTGCTATGAATATTGTTGTTTATAGGGGTCCTTTCCCTCTTTCTCTGATTTCCTTGGGGTACAGGCAACTAGGTGACACAGTGGATAGAGTGCTGGGCCAGAAGTCAGGAAGACTCATCTTCCTAAGCTGAAATCTGGTCTCAGATACTTACTAGCTGTGTGACCCTGGGCAAGTCATTTAACCTTGCTTTGACTCAGTTTCCTCATCTGTAAACTTGAGAAGGAAATGGCAAACCACACCAGTATTTTTGCCAAGGAAATCCCAAAGGGGGTCACAAAAAGTTGACCACATTACTGTGAAAAAAGGCACAGTAATGGTATAGCTGAGTCAAAGAGTACATGCAGTTTAGTGGGAACATAATTCTAAATTGCTTTCCAGAATGGCTGGTCCAATTCACATCTCTACTAGCAGTGTACTGGCATGCCTGTTTAATAGAAAGGTTTCTACAACAATTGTGTTCATACAGATTTTTGTATTATTCTGAATGATGCTACCATTTTAATACCAGAGAGAAACCTCAGCTGTGGTTTACGTTCCACTGCTGACCTGTAGTCAATGAGATAAGCATTTCATGGCTCTTTACCCATCTTTTCTTCTATAATAAAAATACATTATGGCAGGAGTAATATCCTATCCACCATGCAATATAGGCTAGCTTTTCCTTCAAAACATATTGACACTATCCTTGAGGTTTAATTGGCTCAGAGAGCTATAAGGCTTGGGCCATTGAAGACTAGCTTGTTAGTCACCTGAGTACAAAATAGCCTGGATATGAGTTCTGGAAGTCTGAGCCGAGCTCTCACACTAGAGACCAGCAGCATGACCAATAATTGGAATTGCAATAAATTGAATCAATGTTTTATCCTGAACGAACATCCTTCTCTCACTCTGGTAAAGTAAAGGTCTTTTCATTAACTCTTAGGTGGATCTTAAGTGTCTCGTTTTTTTCTAGTTTTGGACCTAAATGATCAAAGGAGGAGTGCGATTCAGGCCCATCGCATTATAGACATCTATGCTTCTTGTGAACCCATTGGGAAATTGTGAATATATGTAGGAGGGCTTTAACTTTTAAGAGAATAGATATTTAGAAAAATTGGAAATATTATTAGGTAACCATAAATAAGATATCTCTCAAGAGTCAGTTAACATTTATTAAGTACCTACTATGTGCCGGGTACTGTGCCAAGTCTCTGGGATATAAAAAGAGTTTTTAATATAGTCCCTGCACTCAAGAAGCTAATGGGAGAGACAAGAAGCAAAAAAATAATATGTACAAACAAGGTATATACAGGATAAATAGAAAATAATTTTAAAAGGAATGGTATTAGAGCTAAAATGGGGCAGCTAGGTGGTATAGTGGATAGATTGCCAGGCTTGGAATCAGGAAGACTCATGTTCATGAATTCAAATCTAGCCTCAGGCACTTCTTAGCTGTGTGATCCTGGGCAAGTCACTTCACCCTGTTTACCTCCATTTCCTTATTTGTAAAATGAGCTGGAGAAGGAAAGGGCAAACTACCCCTGTATCTGTGCCAAGAAAATTACAAAAGGGGTCACAAAAAGTTGGACATGACTGAAATGACTCAACAAAATTAGAGCTTCCTATAAAAGACAGAAAAGAAAAACATTCATGAAATCATAAAATTATGTAAATCTAGGTAGGAAGCACCATGCTAAATTCTGGGAATATAAAGAAAAGCCCCAACCCTCAAGGAGTTCCCTAAAGGAGACATAGACATGAAACTGCCCAGATATAGTGCTTTAAAATGCTATAAGACTTTTGGGACACTCTGTATACAGAAGAGAAGGAAGATAATCCCCTACAGAAGACTATAGCAGTAGAAGTGGAGATGGGGGCAGGAAGCTAGGAAAGGCCTCCTATAGAAAATTCTATTTGACTTGAGTCTTGAGTGAACTAAGAGGTGGAGGTGAGAAGAGAGAATCTTGCAGGAATTGGGGACAGCTAATGGGAAGACATGGCCAGGAGATAGATTATTATGTGTAAGGAATAGGAAGCAGGCCAGTGTGCTCAGATTGGAGACTTTATTGAGGAGAGTAGAATATAAGACTGAAAAGATAGGAAGAGCTTTAAATATCAAGCAGCGACTTTATATTTCAGCTATAATAGTGCGCCATTGGATTTTATTGATTTGGGGTGGGGTGACATGTTCACACTTTCACTTTAGGAAAATCACTTTGTTTTTTGGTTTGCTTTTTTTATAGTAAACGTTTTTACTTAAAGTTTTGAGTTCCATATCCTATCCCTTCTTCCCTCCCTCTCCTCTCTCCTCCCTGAGGCGGTAAGCAATATATAGGTTATACATGTGCAATTATATAAAACATTACCATATTAGTAATTTTGTATGAGAAAACTTGAGGGGGAAGCTAGGTGGTGCAGTAGATAAAGCACCGGCCCTGGATTCAAGAGGACCTCAATTCAAATCTGGCCTCCGACACTTGACACTTACTAGCTGTGCGACCCCGGGCAAGTCGCTTAACCCTCATTGCCACCCCCCCCCCAAACATACACAGACACACACAGACACACACACACACACACACACACACAAAACCTTGAATAAAAGAAAAAAAATGAAAGAAAGTAAAAAATAGCGCACTTCAGTCTATGTTCAATCAATATCAGTTATTTCTTTGGAGATGGATAGTATGCTTCATTATTAGTCCTTTGGGATTGTGTCGGATCATTGTATTGCTGAGAATAGTTAAATCATTCACAGTTCTTCATCAAACAGTATTTTATGGTCACTGTGCACAATGTTCTCCTGGTTTTGCTCACTTCACTAGATATCAGTTCATACAAGTCCTTCCAGGCCTTTCTGAAATCTTTCTGCTTGTCATTTCTTATAGCACAGTAATATTTCTTCGCAATCATATACCACAGCTTATTTAGCCATTCCCCAATTAATGGACATTCCTTTGATTTCCAATTCTTAGCTACCACAAAAAGAGCTCCTATAAATATTTTTGCACAAACAGGTCTTTTTCTCTTTTTGGGGTTGTGTTTGGGATATAGACTTAGGAGTGGTATTGCTGAATCAAAGGGTATGTACAGTTCTATAGCCCTTTGGGCATAGTTCCAAATTGCTCTCCAGAATGTTAACACAGAACTCCACCAACAGTGGAGTAGAGTCCCAGTTTTTCCACATTCCCTCCAACATCCAATAGGAAAATCACTTTGGCAGCTGAGTGGAGGATGGATTAGAATAAGTTGAGACAAGAAGCAGAGAAAACACATTCCATGATTATTGTAATAGTCTAGGTCAGAGGTGTCAAACTCATGGCAAGTGCTTCCCATACCAGATTAAGATGTAACTGGAAAATGTTTAATAAAATAAATAAAGGTACAAGATGAAACAGATGATGTTAACTTGTGGTTTTCTGAGTCAGTGCCGGGCCTGGAGTCAGGAAGACCCATTTTCTGAGTTCAGATCTGGCCTCAGACACTTGGTTGGCTATCTTTCATGCTCAGAAAGGACCAAAATGATGTCACTATATCAGGGTTAAGGTAGTGTGTCTGACTGTAACCGATCAAACCAATATAAACTTGGCCACTCCGCAGTCCTCAGCTTTACCATCAATCAATAAAGTATTTATGGAACGCATAATTCAGTTCGTAATATCAAAGAAGAAGCTGGGGAAGAACAGATGACCAGCCAGACAAGCAGGATGGTATTCATGAAAGATGGAAAGAACCAGAGGATGATGTCTGGTCCTACAGTCAGGAAGACTTGGTTTCAGATCCAAACTCAGGCTTGATTGAGCTGTGGGATTCTAGGCAAGTCACTCAATCTCTAACAGCCTCAGTTTCCTCATCTGTAAAAATGAGGGTTCTAATAGCACCCCTGCCCCCAACATGGTTGTGAGGATCAAATGAGATATTTGTTTTTTAAAAAGTTTAGCACAGTGCCTGGCACATAGGTCCTAAATAAATGCTTATTTCCTTTCTTCCTCCTCCTCCTCCTCCTCCTCACTGCCACAGGTTTGGCACAAATAGTCCATATGCTCAGTTGCAGTGGAGATATCTCTAAATTTGTGACTCATGTTTCTTTTCAACTGTTGCAGTTCTGCTTTGTTCATAGACAACAGAACTTTTTTTGATACAAGCACACCATGCTGGGCACTCTTGTGCCAACTTTTCCCATATCTCAGAATCAATTTCAAAGTACTCAGACACCTTGGGCAGGTCACTCAATCCTGTTTTCCTCAGTTTCTTTATATGTAAAAATGAGCTGGAGAAGGAAATGGCAAACCACTCCAGTATCCATGCCAAGAAAACCCCAAATGGGGTCATGGCGAGTCAGACGCAAGTGAAACAACTGAACAAAACGTATGTGGTCTGTTTCTATTTGAGTTTGATAATCACTGGCTTTGAGAGTAAAAGATAGGTTATACAAAAATTATAATATGTACATAAAAGGGGTACAAAGATAGAAATTCGGTGCTTACTATGTGCCAGGCACTACACTGTGCTAACACAGACAGCTGGTGGTGCAAATAGAGTATTGGAGCTGAAGTCGGGAAGACCTGAGTTCAAATCCAGCCTTGGATACTTACTAGCAGTGTGACCCTGGGCAAGTCACTGAGCCTCTCTTTCCTCAACCTAAAACTGGAATAATAATGGTACCTAGCTCACAGGATTGTTGTGAGGATCAAATGAGATATTTTTTAAAAGTGTTTGGCACATAGTAGGTGCTATATAAATGCTTATTCCCTTTTTTTCTCTTCCCCATAGCATTCAGAATACAAATCAAAGTAAGCAAAACAATCCCTGCCCTCAAGAAACTTGTATTATTGTGATAATTATTAATAATCAATGTCTTGGGGGACACAGAGACCTTCTCTTTTTCCTTAAGGCAAACTGTCCTTCAGAGATTCTATCAATTCTCCTCATGTGGGTCAAACCCAAACCAACCCCAGGCTTACAAAGAATCTTGGGAGGAGACAAATCCTTTTGTCTAGATTGCTGAAGGATTGAGAAGATTAAACTATACTTGTAGGGAAACTATCTTGCCTTGATCAGCTTGAGCTGGGGGGGGGGGCATCTTACATTATTTATCTTATGTCATCTCTGGATTTCATTTTAATGTAACCCACCTCTAATCATGTCAGCCAATTAGATTTGATTGCTGTGTGATGGACTTCCTGCAGTGGGAAGGGTATATGAACCAAGAGTCTATGGTCGAGAGAGATGGCCATAGACCTTTTTAAACTAATAACCTACTTGTCTTACCAATAAAATGATTAAATTACCCAGAAACTATGTCTCTCATATTTTTAATCATCCCATTACTTATTTTTTTAATTAATAAAGTATTTTATTTTTTTCCCGTTACATGTAAAGATAGTTCTAATCTTTTGTTTATACAAGTTTTACAATTTCAGATTTTTCTCCCTCCCTCCCCTCCCTTCCCCCTCCCCTAGACAGCAGGTAATCTGATATAGATATAGATATAGATATAGATATAGATATAGATATAGATATAGATATACACACACATATATACATACATATACACATATATACACACATATATACACATATATATACATATATACACATATATACACATAAACACACAATAATATTAATCCTATTTCTGCATTAGTCATGTTATAAGAGAAAAAATCAGAGCACTGATGAAAAACCTCAAAATAGAAAAAAAACAACAGCACCCAAAACAAAAGAAATAGTATGGTTCATTCAGTATCTATACTCCGCAGTTCTTTTTTTTTTCTTGGATTTGGAGATCCTCTTCCATCATGAGTTCCCTGGAACTCTTCTGTACCATTGCATTGGTGAGAAGAATATAGTCCATCACAGTAGATCAACACTCAATGTTGATGATACTGTGTACAATGTTCTTCTGGTTCTGCTCATCTCACTCATCATCAGCTCACGCAAGACCCTCCAGGTTACTCTGAATTCCTCCTGCTCATCATTTCTTACAGCACAATAGTATTCCATTGCATTCATATACCACGACTTGTCCAGCCATTTCCCAATTGATGGGCATCCCCTCAACTTCCAATTCCTTGCCACCACGTAAACAGCAGCTATAAATATTTTTGTACATGTGGGTCCCTTTCCCCCTTCCATGATTTCTTTGGGAAAAAGATCCAAAAGTGGTATTGCTGGGTCAAAGGGTATGCACAGCTTTATCGCCCTTTGGGCATAATTCCAAATTGCTCTCCAGAATGGTTGGATCAGTTCACAGCTCCACCAAAAATGAATTAGTGTTCCAATTTTCCCATAGCTTCTCCAACATTTATTATTTTCCCTTTTTGTCATTTTAGCCAATCTGATAGGTGTCAGGTGGTACCTCAGAGTGGTTTTAATTTGCATCTCTCTAATCATTAGAGATTTAGAGCATTTTTTCATATGGGAATAGATAGCTTTGGTTTCTTCATCAGAAAACTGCCTGTTCATATCCTTTGACCATTTCTCAATTGGGGAATGACTTGGATTCTTATAAATTTGATTTAGTTCCCTATATATTTTAGAGATGAGGCCTTTATCAGAAGTACTGGCCTCAAAAATTGTTTCCCAGCTTTCTGCCTCCCTTCTAATTTTTGGATGCATTGCTTCTGTTTGTACAAAAATTTTTTAATTTAATGTAATCAAAATCATCCATTTTGCATTTTATAATATACTCTATCTCTTGTTTGGTCATAAACTGTTTTCCTTTCCAAAGGTCTGATAGGTAGACTATTCCTTTCTCTCCTAATTTACCTATGGTATCATCTCTTATGTCTAAATCGTGTATCCATTTTGACCTTATTTTAGTATAAGGTGTAAGATGTTGGTCTATGCCTAATTTCTGCCATACTATCTTCCAGTTTTCCCAGCAGTTTTTGTCAAATACTTAGTTCCTATCCCAGAAGCTGGAGTCTTTGGGTTTATCAAACACTACATTACTAGTGTCATTTACTACTGCATTTCCTGAGCCTAGCCTATTCCATTGATCTACCACTCTATTTTTTAGCCAGTACCAGATAGTTTTGATGACTGCCGCTTTATAGTAAAGCTCCAGGTTTGGTACCGCTAACCCATCTTCCTGTGAATTTTTTTTTTCATTATTTCCCTGGATATTCTTGATTTTTTGTTTTTCCAGATGAATTTTGTTATTATTTTTTCTAGCTGTATAAAATAATTTTTAGGTAGCCTGATTGGTATGGCACTGAATAAGTAAATTAATTTAGGCAGTATTGTCATTTTTACTATACTAGCTCTGCCCATCCATGAACAATTGATATCTTTCCAATTATTTAGATCTGATTTGATTTGTGTGAAGAGTGTTTGGTAGTTGTGTACATAGAGTTCCTGGGTTTGTCTTGGCAAGTAGACTCCCAAGTATTTTATATTATCTACTGTTACTTTAAATGGACTTTCTCTTTCTATCTCTTGCTGCTGGACTTTGTTGGTCATGTATAGAAATGCTGATGATTTATGTGGATTTATTTTATATGCTGCTACTTTGCTAAAGTTGTTAATTGTTTCAAGTAATTTTTGAGTTGATTCGCTAGGATTCTTTAGGTATACCATCATATCATCTGCAAAGAGTGATAGTTTTGTTTCCTCCTTGCCTATTCTAATTCCTTTAATTCCTTTCTCTTCTCTGATTGCTAAAGCTAACATTTCTAGTACAATATCAAATAATAGGAATGATAATGGACATTCCTGTTTCACCCCTGATCTTATTGGGAAGGCCTCTAATTTATCTCCATTGCATATAGTACTTGCTGATGGCTTTAGGTAGATACTGTTTATTATTTTAAGGAAAGCTCCCTCTATTCCTAAGCTCTCCAGTGTTTTTATTAGGAATGGGTGCTGTACTTTGTCAAAAGCTTTCTCTGCATCTATTGAGATAATCATATGATTTTGGTTGGTTTTCTTATTGATGTGGTTGATTATGTTATTAGTTTTCCTAATGTTGAACCAGCCCTGCATTCCTGGTATAAATCCCACCTGGTCATAGTGTATTATCCTGGTGATCACTTGCTCTAATCTCCTTGCTAATATCTTATTTAAGATTTTAGCATCAATATTCATCAGGGAAATTGGTCTATAATTTTCTTTCTCTGTTTTTGCTTTGCCTGGTTTTGGTATCACCACCATATTTGTGTCATAAAACGAATTTGGTAGAATTTGGTAGAACTCCTTCTTCACCTATTTTTCCAAATAATTTGTATAATATTGGAATTAATTGTTCTTTAAATGTTTGGTAAAATTCACCCGTAAACCCATCTGGCCCTGGGGATTTTTTCTTAGGGAGTTCATTAATGGCTTGTTCAATTTCTTTTTCTAATATGGGTTTATTTAAGGATTTTATTTCCTCTTCATTTAACCTGGGCAGTGTTTCTATGATTTGTTTTTTGGCCCATTCATTCTTTAGAATGAAATTATTTAGTTTCCAATTGATTTTCATTCTACTTTTCCCTGGCTCTTTCTTACATGTAATTTTTATTGCATCATGATCTGAAAAGGATGCATTTACTATTTCTGCCTTTCTACACTTGACTATGATGTTTTTGTGCCCTAATACATGGTCAATTTTTGAAAATGTGCCATGTACAGATGAGAAGAAGGTATATTCCTTTCTATCCCCATTCAATTTTCTCCAGACATCACTCATGTCTAACTTTTCTAGTAATCTATTCACCTCTTTCACTTCTTTCTTATTTATTTTTTGGCTAGATTTATCTAATTCTGAGAGGGGGAGATTCAGATCCCCCACTAGTATAGTATTACTGTCTAATTCCTCTTGTAACTCATTTAACTTCTCCTCTAAGAACTTGGATGCTATACCACTTGGCGCATACATATTTAATATTGATATTACTTCATTATCTATAGTACCTTTAAGCAAGATGTAATTTCCTTCCTTATCTCTTTTAATGAGATCTATTTTTGCGTGCACTTTGTCTGAGATAAGGATTGCTACCCCTGCTTTTTTTACTTTAGCTGAAGCATAATATATTCTGCTCCAGCCTTTTACCTTTACTCTGTGTGTATCTCTCTGCTTCAAATGTGTTTCTTGTAAACAGCATATTGTAGGATTCTGTTTTTTAATCCACTCTGCAATTCACTTCCATTTTATAGCAGAGTTCATCCCATTCACATTCACGGTTATTATTACTGACTGTCTATTCCCCTCCATTCTATTTACCCCCTTTGTATTTTTCCCCCCTTCTTTCACCCTATTCCTTCTCACTGACGTTTTACTTCTTACCCCTGCCTCCCCAAATCTGCCCTCCCTTTTTATCACCCCCCTGTCTTTTCTTTACCCTTTTCTCCCTTGATTTTTTCCTCCCTTCTATCAGTCCCCCCCTTTCCCTTCCCCTTTTGCTTCCCTAAAGAATGAGTTAAGGTGCAGCTAGGTGGCGCAGTGGATAAAACACTGGCCCTGGATTCAGGAGGACCTGAGTTCAAAGCCAGCCTCAGACACTTGACACTTACTAGCTGTGTGACCCTGGGCAAGTCACTTAACCCCCATTGCCCTCCACATACACACAAAAAACCAAAACCCAAAAAACAAACAAACCAAAAAAAAAAAAAAAGAATGAGTTAAGATTCTTTATCCCAATGAACGTATATGTTTTTCCCTCTTTGAATCAAATCTAATGAGAATAGGGTTGAAACAATATTCACCCCTCCTTTCTTTCCCTCTATTGTAATAGGTTTTTTTCACCTCTTCATATGATATAATTCATCCCATTCCACCTCCCCTTTCCTCTCCTCCCCATAGATTCCCTTTTTTACCCCTTAATTCTTTTTTGTATCATCACCTCAAAGACAATTTATATTTATACCCTCTGTGTAAAGTCCTTCTCTCTGCCCAAATACATTTACAATTCTTAAGAGTTATGAGTATTATCTTCCCGTGTAGTGATATAAACAGTTTAACCTAATAGGGTAACCTTTTTCCCCCCTCTGTTTACCTTTTTAAACTTCTCTTGAGTCTTGTATGTTGAGATCGAATTTTCTATTCAGTTCTGGTCTTTTCACCAGGAAAGATTGAAAGTCCCCAATGTCATTAAATTTCCATCTTTTCCCCTGAAAGAAAATGCACATTTTTGCTGGGTAATAGATTCTTGGCTGCAATCCAAACTCCTTTGCCTTCCGGAATATCATATTCCAAGCCTTGCGGTCCTTTAATGTTGAAGTTGCCAGGTCCTGAGCAATCCTGACTGTGGCTCCATGATATTTAAATTGCTTCTTTCTGGCTGCTTAGAGTATTTTCTCCTTCACTTGATAATTCTGGAATTTGGCTACAATATTCCTAGGAGTTTTCCTTTTGGGGTCTCTTTCAGGAGGTGATTGGTAGATTCTTTCAATGATGATTTTATCTTCTGATTCTATCATATCAGGGCAGTTCTCCTTAATAATTTCCTGGAGTATGGTGTCTAGATTCTTTTTCTCATCATGGCTTTCAGGCAGTCCAATGATTCTCAAATTCTCTCTCCTCGATCTGTTTTCCAGATCAGTTGTCTTTCCAATGAGGTATTTCACATTTTCTTCTATTTTTTCATTCTTTTGATTCTGCTTGACTGATTCCTGGTGTCTCATGGATTTCTTATCTTCCAACTGTCTAATTTTAATTTTTAAGGCATTGTTTTCTTCAGTAAGATTATGTACCTTTTTTGTCCATTTGGCCAAGTAAATTTTTTAAGGCAGTGTTTTCTTCTATGAGATTATGCACCTTTTTTTCCATTTGGCCAGATGAATTTTTTAAGGCATTGTTTTCTTCAATGAGATTATGCACCTTTTTTCCCATTTGGCCAACTGAATTTTTTAAGGCATTGTTTTCTTCAGTGAAATTATGCACTTTTTTCCCCATTTGGCCAGTCAATCTTTGTGCTTCCTTTTCCAAGCTGCTGATTCTTTTTTCATAGTTTTCTTGTTTTGCTTTCATTTCTCTCCTCATTTCTTCTTCTACTTCTCTCAATTGATTTTTAAAATCCTTTTTGAGCTCTTCCAGGAAGGCTTTTTGTTCTTGAGACCAATTCACCTTCCTTGTGAGGCTTCAGATGTAGCCAATTTGAGGCTATTGTCCTCATCTGAGTTTGCATTGGCTTCTTCCCTATTGATACAGAAGCTCTCAATGGAGAGGGCTCTTTTTTGCTTCTTACTCATTATTGCAGCTTATTTATTTATTTTTTAAGTTGAGTTGAGATCTGCTCTGGGGGCCCCAGGGTCCCTGTTTTGGGCTTCTTGTGCAGGGGTATAGGTGCTGTGTGACCAGCTTTTTACTCTGAGGCCTTTATAGGGTGTGCAGGTCGGCCCCCTGCACTTCCTGTCTGAGTGCGCTCGGCCAGGTGCCCGATCCCAGCGCCCGATCCCGCCTGCCCCGTTCGTGGCCCTCCTGGCCGGTGCAGATAGGTTTTTCCACTGTCCTTCTTGGCCACCAGATTTTTGAGCCAGGTTTCAGGGGCCTCGGTTGTTCGGCTGTGGCCAGCAGCTCCTGCTGACTTGCCCCGACCCCCTCGGCGCTGGATTGCTGCCCTGCGCTGGGCCTCCCTTTTCCCAAGTCAGACCGACCTTTTCCTGAAGTCTTCTAAATGATCTCTGGTTGGAGGACTGTGTCTCCCTGTCCCTTTGCAGGTTCTGTAGTTTCAGAATCCGTCCAGAGGCTTGATTTAATGTTCGTTTTGAGGGAACAGAAGGAGAGCTCAGGCAGCTTGCTGCTTCCTCTCTGCCATCTTGGCTCCGCCCCCCCAATCATCCCATTATAATGGGAGAACAAAACACATAAAGGGGAGCTAAATTCTAGTACAAAGGCATCACATGATGTAGAGATGGCCTGAGTGTGGAAGGATGCTTGGTTCCCAAAAAGGTAAAGCAAAAACTTAAGAGTTGGTGGACCAAGGAAAGAAGTCCAAAGTTCCAGTGAGAGGAAGAGGAGGGCAATGACTAAATTCTAGCTGGAATGTGCTCTTTATTGACTGCAGATGAAATGAGATTGTGATGAAATAATGAGATTTAGCAGATACTCAAAGACCCACCTGGAGACTAATCTATACTGATTGAATCCAGTGAGAGGGATTAACTGCTGATTAGCCTACTTCAAGTTAACTGGATTATAATCACACCTTGAGAACACCTTCAGAACCAATGGATTTGGATGACACCAACCAATCAGCTTGAAGCAGTGTGTAAGGACCGCCTCTGTTCCAGACCTATAAAAAGCTTCCACAATCAGTTTACTAGAGAGAGTTCGTGATTGAAGCAGGCTTGTGGCAGAGGACTTGAAGAAGAACCAGACCAGGCTGGAACTCTAGGCTAAATAGGCTTTTTTCTTAACTTTCTGAATTCCATGGGAATATCTGTATGCTTTAATAAATGTTTAATGCCCAAGGACTGGTGCTAAAGCTTCTAACTTAAGGCAACCACAATTTAGATTTTAAACATCACAAGATCCAGCTGCTTCTGATTTTCCATTTTCTTTTGGCAGGATTTGGTGGTAACATCCAGAAATCAGAGATCTCTGTAGGGGAGGGGGCTGCCATCTGTACAGTTTTGACTCAGAGGTGATTGGAATAGAAGAATAAACCATTCCTAGGAGAATTCAACTCACCCGAGTATTATGAGCATTGGCTTTTCAAAATCTATCTGGTTTTTATTGGTTCTTCCCATGGTTGATTTCTTCTTTGCCAAGGATGTTAGTTACCTTTTGCTTTTTGGATGATGAAGAAAGCAGCTCCATGCTCTTTGGTTTTGGATGTGTTAAACACATAGTAGCTACTCAATAAATATTTGTTGGTTGAATGAATGAATGATCCATAATCATCTTATATTTGGCTGGGGGGTGTTTCATATTTTTAAAAACGTTTTCATATTAACTAACAGTGAAGTTGGTCTTTTGAATTATTCCTATGTAGAGATGTGGACATGAAGGATAAGATTAGAAAAAGATGTGAGCCTCTCCTCCTTGAGTGAGTCCATGTGTATGGGGGTGTTTATGGACCACTGGGATCTAGCAGAGACAGTTTGGTCCACTCTTGTGGGAGACAGCAAATCTGTAACAGATGACTCTCATAGCCTTTGGAGTACTACCTAGCCAATGACCCAAATGGAACCCAGAATTTGAAGAAGTTCATGGGATACATGGCCTTGGTCAGGAAAATCAGTTCTAATCTTGGCTCTCACTTGCAAGTCAACTGAATTCTCTAGGAAGCATTTTTTACAGAATTTCCATAAAAAGGAGATAACAATATATGCTGCCTTCCTTCACAAAGGAGCTATGAGGATGGATACGTGAATTATAGTACTCTGAAAGAGAGCTACTATTAGTTATCGCAAGATTTAGAGCTTTAGAAATCATTTCGTCTCTTCCTCCATGCTCATATTTGACAGATGAAGAAGCTGAGACCTGGCCTGACAGGCTAGACAGTAGATTGATTCTCCAAAAGTTGTATCATTGATATCAGTAGCAGAAAAGGGATTTGCACTGAGGGTTTTGCCTTTCCAATTCAGTGTTCCTTCCACTATCACTTTGGTGATATCACAGTTGTGAGGGCCTAAATTTGATATATGGAGTGTTAATTGGGTGTCTCGCCTTAATATTGGGTCCCAGAAATATGAGGGACCTTTAAGTTCACCCTCCCCTCTGAACTGCCTTTTTTAGATATTTCTCCCAGGCCAATAAGAAAGGAGCCTTATAGCTTTAATTCACAGAAGGATCAGATTTTATTACTTGGGAATTAATTAAACAACAAAGGTGAAACTAATAGAAATCAAAGATAAGGAAATAGGAAAAAGAAATACAGATAAATACTCTTTTTTTTTTTTTTAGTGAGGCAATTAGGGTTAAGTGACTTGCCCAGGGTCACACAGCTAGTAAATGTTAAGTGTCTGAGGCCGGATTTGAACTCAGGTACTCCTGACTCCAGGGTCGGTGCTCTATCCACTGTGCCACCTAGCTGCCCCCAGATAAATACTCAACTCTAAACTTAGCCTATACAATCCACAGATCATTTCCAATTAAGTTAATTCAAAGGAATTTAGAGTTTTCCGTAATTACCTCACTTGGAAAGTCTACAGTTGCTCACACCACCAGAAGGGCAGAAGACTGAGAGAGAGCGAACTAGCGCTCTAAGGGGAAGGGATAAGAATAAGCATTTGGTGGGGCAATGAGGGTTAAGTGACTTGCCCAGGGTCACACAGCTAGTAAGTGTCAAGTGTCTGAGGTCAGATTTGAACTCAGGTCCTCCTGAATCTAGGGCCGGTGCTTTATCCACTGTGCCACCTAGCTGCCCATGCCTACTCATCTAAAAAAAAAACCACACAAAACAAATATTATCTTATTTGATCCTCATAACAACTCTGCAAAGTAGGTACTGTTATTATCCCCATTTTACAGTTGAGGAAACTGAGGCAAATAGAGATTAAATGATTTGTCCAGTCAGCCACACAACTATTAAGTATCCGAACAGGGTTTGAACTCAGGTCTTCCTAACTCCAAGTCCGATGCTCTATCCACTGTGCTACTAGCTGCCTAGCTGCCACTTAGGCAGGACAGTCTGGCCTTGACCTCCCCAAAACCTTAATTCATCAGTCACAAACCTATCTGCTTTTTGTTTTCTTACTCTGTTTCACTTATACCAACTCCCAAGCCTGAAGGAATCCAAACTATTTATCTCAGAGAAGATTGAGTATAGGAAGGGCTAGAGAAGCTGGTGAACAGCTTTACTCTCTCCTTGCGGATAGTAGAACAAGAGAATCAACGTGTGCACAGCATCGTAACTTGGAATAAACTTTCAGACAATGAAAGGTGTTCAACACCGAGACTCCAAAAGAAAATGATGAACTTTACTTCCCTAGGAAGAAGGTAGACCTTTATCTGCCTGAGAAAGAGATCATCCTACCCAGAGGCAGAACAGACCAAATAATCAATGAAAGCTTCTTCTAAGCTAGGAATTATCTGATTCATTAATAGTATAAGCTTTCCCCCGCTTTATCTCTTTAGAAAGAGATATAGATAACTTGGTGATGCAGACACCCCATTTCTTAGATGAAGAAAACTGGGGGTGGGGGCAGGTGATAGAGAATTGAAAGTGTTACACATGTTGTCACACAGTTAATAAATGGTAAGTCGGGGGCAGCTAGGTGGGGCAGTGGATAAAGCACTGGCCCTGGATTCAGGAGGACCTGAGTTTAAATTCTGCCTCAGACACTCAACACTAGCTGTGTGACCTTGGGCAAGTCACTTAACCCCCATTGCCCCGCAAAAAAAAAATGGTGAGTTTATGTCTTCTGACTCATCTCCTCCTGGATCACTACCACTGGAGGGGCTTGTGTAGCTCAATGAAACTAGGAGATATGACATATAAGGTTACCCAAGACGGACAGGTAATAATGGAAAGTTCTGACAAAAGGTGATCCACTGCAGAAGGAAATGGTGAACCACTCTAATATCTTTGCTAAGAAATCTCCAAGGACAGTGTGGAAATTTATTTTGATTTGGGGACCCTACCTTTAGGCTGAGATTAGAAAGCCTTAGGCCCTCAGGCTCTCTCCCCCTCCTCCTCAGCTTCAGCTGAGCAAAAAAGCCCTGTGGGCTATACAAGACGCCAGGTCAGACAGCTGGGGGGAAAAAAAAGCCCCAGTTCCCTCAGACCTGAGCAGAGCTATCCAAAGATGCCGGATAGCCTGTGCTGAGGCATGAGGCTCGAGAGCACACAACCCCCCCACCCCCACCCCCCAGCCACAGCCCTGGTTGGCGGATTAGCTTGGTCTGTGGGGGCGAAGGAAGCCCTGAGATTTGAGTGGAGAGAAGAAAAGGTATATATAGACCTGGGAGTTAGACAGGATGAAAAAGAAGACCCGAGGATGGACTAAGGAAGGAGTGAGGACGGACTAGATAGAGAGACAAGATTAAGGAGGGGGGCTGACTAGAAGAGGACAGACTAGAGGAGACTCGAGGACTGACTAGGAGGGGGCTAACTAGAGGGGAGCGTGGACAAGGATGGAGGAGAGTTCATTTCGGAAAAGGAGAGATGGGGCTGACAAGGTTACAGGCCTTAATACAAACCAGGGAAAGTGTAACGTGCCCTGAGGCCAGAGGCAGTTAAGGCCCTTATTGTATTCAAGAAGTTAGAGGCGCAGCAGGTGGGAAAGAGACACAGTGGAAAGAGACCGCAGGAAAGCAGTCAGGTTGTACATTTTATTTCCCTGTATTCTTAATTTCAAATAGTATCTCATAAATAAACTCTCCTTGGATTATTTAGTTAAGAGGCTTCTTAATCCTGTGCTTATCAATTTGGGAGTGGAGCAGTGTGGTGGAACTTTATAAACGGCCCACATTAAATTAACGAAGTCAGATAGCCAAATAGTCAACAGTCCCCAGTTTAGTCCTCCAGTCAGATTAGCCCCCCAAATTAGGCTAGTCAATTCAAAAATATTTCACAACAGTATTAAGATGATAGAAGAGATGACCTTGGAAGATGTACCCCTCAGATCAGAAGGTGTCTATACACTACTGTGAAAGAGTGGAAGGCAACTACAAGTAGCACTAGTACTAATAAAGCTGCTGGGGAAAAGCCAAAAGGAAGCCCAGCTGTGGATGTCTTTGGCTGGCAAAAGGAAAAGGGGACAGCAGAGGATGAGATGGATAGATAGTGTTGTGGAAAGAACGAACGTTTACTTAGACAGACTTTGAGAGATAGTGGAGGACAGAAGGGCCTGGCATGCTATGGTTCATCGGGTCATAAAAAATTGGACATGACTCAATAACTGAACAATTATTCTTGACTCAAAATGGCTAATTTAAGAGGTAGCTATAAACTACAAAATTTTGGAGCTACTCAGTAAATAAGTTGTCCATTGCAAAGGGATCAATTTGTGTCCAAAAAACACCAAGCAATTATGCTCAGAAGGAGGCCAAAAGTATATTGAAAAGAATACTTTGGAGTTGCTTTTAGCTTTGAAGTCAGTAGACTTAGGATCTATCAGATTGGCTAACGTGACAGAAAAGGAAAATGACAAATGCTGGAAGCATTTGCTGGAAGCACTGTTGGTAGAGTTGTCAACTGATCCAACCATTCTAGAGAGCGATTTGGAACTATGCCCAAAGGGTTATAAAACCATGCATGCCCTTTGACCCAGCAATACCATCATTAGGTCTGTATCCCAAAGAGATCAAACAAAAAGGAAAAGAACCTCTACATACAAAAACAGTTAGCTCTTTTTGTGACGGCAGTTGGAATTAGAATTTGAAGGGATGCCCATCAACTGGGAAATGACCAAACAAGTTGTGATATATGGTTGTGATGTAATATTATTGTACTTATAAGAAATGGTGAGCAGGATGCTTTCAGAAAAACCAGGGAAAAATTATATGATGTAAAGTGAGGTGAGCAGAACCAGGATAATATTGTGTATAGTAACAGTAATATTATATGATGATCAACTGTGAATGACTTAGCTATTCTCAGCAATACAATGATCCAGACAATTCCAAAAGACTTATGATGAAAAATGCCATCCACTTTCAGAGAAAGAACTGATGGAGTCTGAATGTAGATCAAAGCATACTTTTAAAACTTTATTTTCTTAGGGTTTTTTGTCTGTTTTCTTTTGCACCATAAGTAATATGGAAATGTTTTACACGACTACATGTGTATAATCTCTATCAAATTGCTTGCCTTCTCAAGAAGGGGGGGAAGGACAGGAGAGAAGGAGAGAATTTGGAACTTAAGATGTTAAAAAATGAATATTAAAAATTATTCTTAAATATAATTGAGAAAATAAATAAATAAATAAGAAAGGATGGAAGAAAGAAAGAAAAAGAAAGAAAGAAAGGAAGGAAGAGAAAGAAGGAAAGAAGGAAAGAAAGAAAGAAAGAGAGAAAGAAAGAAAGAAAGAAAGAAAGAAAGAAAGAAAGGAGGAAAGAAAGAAGGAAAGAAAGAAGGAAAGAAAGAAAGAAAGAAAGAAAGAAAGAAAGAAAGAAAGAAAGAAAGAAAGAAAGAAAAGAAAGAAAGAAAGAAAGAAAAGAAAGAAAGAAAGAAAGAAAGAAAGAAAGAAAGAAAGAAGGAAAGAAAGAAAGAAAGAAGGAAAGAAGGAAGGAAAGAGAAAGAAAGAAGGAAAGAAAGAAGGAAAGAAAGAAGACAGGCTCAAATCTTGGACCTGCTACTTAACTACTTCTGTGGGGCCTTGCAAATTCTCTGGATTTCTGGTTCCTTGTCTGCAAAAATAGGGAGATTGGACTAAGTGGTTTTTCTAGCTCTGAATCCTAAGATCAGGTTCATTAAGATCTTAAGCTTGGATCTGTGCCTTGCTAGGAGAGATTAGTGAGAGCGTTTGGTCATAGTTTCCTCTCTTCAATCCCCACCTCCTCTGCCTCAGTGTAAGGGAAACCTTTATTCCCTGGGCGTGTTTTGTATCCTGATGTTTGGGATGGATTAAGTGTATCCAAAAGGCCTGGAGGGGGAAGAATAGAGTGGATGGACTCTCTGGTCTCTTTTAGCTGAGGATTCTGGGATTCTATAAATGAGTTGAATGGAAATACTGAAGATGTGCAGTTTTCCTAATCCCCCCTTTCCTGTACTTAAACGGCCTGGAGTTATTTGCAGAATAGACTAGAGGCTCCTCTTATGTATGGTGACAGAGAATACTTGAAGGATGAGGATTGGATGGATCATTTCATGGTGCAGGGAACTACCAGATGAGGAAACTCTCTATTAATTCAAGTTGGCACCTTCTCTGTAACCTATATTTTCAGACAATTGTCCAGAGAACTGAGAAATTAAATGACTTTACTAGGGTTAGTTGTATCCACAGCAAGAGTCTTGCATCTGACTTGAATAGGTTTTCTTAGCTCTGAGATTGGCTCTTTATCTACTATACTACATTGCCTCTCAGTCAGGAAAGGAGGGAGGGAGGGAGGAGGGAAGGAAGGAAGGAAGGAAGGAAGAAAGGAGGGAAGGAAAGAAGGAAGGAAGGAAGGAGGGAAGGAAAGAAGGAAGGAGAGAGAGGGTAGGGAGGGAGAGAAGGAGGAAGGGAGAACAAGAGTGAGGGAGGAAAGCTAGAAAAGATGAAAGGGGAGTGTATAATTTAAATTTCTAAATGTAGGTTCTAATCTGTCC
Organism: Dromiciops gliroides; assembly: GCF_019393635.1. Taxonomy (NCBI): domain Eukaryota; kingdom Metazoa; phylum Chordata; class Mammalia; order Microbiotheria; family Microbiotheriidae; genus Dromiciops; species Dromiciops gliroides. Next base: position 341,359,757 of record NC_057863.1, on the reverse strand, counting down.
CCCCCCCCACCAGTTTTGTGGGGAAACTGACTAAAATCACTGATAAACAAGTTTAGGTTTTTAAGGGTTTATTGAAAGATAGTAAAAGAAAGAGAAAGATTGAGAACAGAATTCCTACAACCTGGTAATCCTATCTTTCCTCAACTCCCCAGTGAAGTCCTCTGGAGTCTAGCCTCTACTACTGCCAGGTCAGGAACCAAAAGAGAGCCAACTCCTCCACCAGCGTCCGCTTCCTACTTCATGTCCTCCTCCCAGAAATAGGAGGCTCCTCAAGTTGATTGGCTGGTAGCCTTGATAGACCGTACCCATGAGCAAATGTCACTTCCTGACACCAAAGAAAAGCCGCATGGCCTTGCCCTCAGAGGCCTTCTCCTCATGGTGGAGCTTTCCTACAGTAAGTCTCCAGCAGGTGGCATCATTCCAATCGTTACAGGAGGAAGGCAAGCAGAAAGGAAGGAAGAAAGAAGTAGGGAAGGAACAAGGGAACGAGGGAAAGAAAGGAAGAAGGAAGGAAAGAATTGGAAACCTTTTTTTAAAGGGCACTATTTAGTTTATGTTCCTTGAGGACAAATAATTGGTCTTATCCTTTATATCTCTCTCTGTACATGGTAAGGGCTCAATACATGTTTTTTGTTTTGTTTTGTTTTGTTTGTCTGGTTTTTTTTTTGGTTTTGTTTTTTTTTTGGTGAGGCAATTGGGGTTAAGTGATTTGCCTAAGGTCACACAGCTAGTAAGTGTCAAATGTCTGAGGCTGGATTTGAACTCAGGTCCTCCTGAATCCAGGGCTGGTGCTCTATCTACTCCGCCACCTAGCTGCCCCCTTAATACATTTTTTAACAAATGATATTGAATACATTTTTGGATATTGAATAAATGTTTATCTTGGCCTATGGGAATTCAAATAATTGGCTGGCCCCACTCCACAGTTGTCAAATATGGAGCTGCCTACTTCGTAATATGAGATTGGTTCTCCTCTTACAGAAAAAAAAGTCTATACTGGCTTTCTGGTGGTATTGAAAGTACTCATGTTATTGGACTTAACATTGCATTAAGATCATTTCCCCCAAACTCTGCTTTGAAGATCCTTGATGTTCTAGATAATGGGAATAGGGATTCTATAGGAAAATGTTGATGCTAGCCATTTGCCCTCTTTAACATATAAAATTTCTTTGAAATCAAAGAAACATGTGGGCAAAAATGAAGATGGCCTGATCTCATGGAAAGAGCAAGGGATTATTGGTGGACAGCCTGAATGTTCCTTCAGTGTAATTAGGATATTGACAGAAATTGAAGAAGGCCCCCCACAAGACAAATACACCTAAATGGGGAATCCCCTAAATGGGGATGCAGAATGTGGATGAGCATTGGCCACTGTGGGCAGGTATGGCTAGGCTGTGGTCTGCATCATTGGCTGGGAAACTTACATCATGGGATCACAGAGTCATTTGAATATTTAAATCTTTTAAGTATGAAAAACAAAATTGAATCAAAACACTCATGGATGATGCTTTTTAAAGTATGAAATAGGCTTCATTTTGTGTTTTTTGTTCCCTAATTTTCTCTAGTCCTTTTATCTTGGGGATATTGAACAGCACTAGACTCACCCATGCCTACCCACCCCCAGTATTTGTGGGTTCTGTGAAGTCCTGAAATGTTCCATGACCAAATTAGTTTTTAGAAATGTTGGACTAAGGCACTGAAATCCTCTGATGAAATAAATGTGGGAGGATTGCTTTCAGCTACATTCAAATCTTAGGTCTAAATTAGTTTGTCGGATGAGGTGGACACTGAGGAATTGAGATTTTATTAATTGTGGCTGAGGAAAGTGAGTAGAAGGGACAGGAAATATCTAGAGTTCAGGCACTGTCCTCTGATGCTATTAGGACACTAGAATGGGGGAATCAAGGAAGTCAGGCAATAAAGCTCTTGGTGAAGGGATGCCAAAGGGAAAGTTTGTTATTAAGTCGCTTAAGTTATGTCTGATTCTCTGTGACCCTATTGGTGTTTTGGGTTTGTTTGTTTTTTTGGCAAAGATACTGCAGTGGTTTCCCATTTCCTTCTCCAGCTCATTTGACAGCTGAAGAAACAGAGGCAAACACAGTTAAGAGATTTAGCCTGGGTCACACTTGCCCAAGGTCACACAACTAGTAAATGTCTGAGGCTGGATTTGAACTCAGGTCCTCCTGACTCCAGGCCCAGCACTTTATCCACTGTACCACCTAGCTGCCCTCAAAGAGAAGGTAGAGGAACAGAAAGTGACTCCAGAGAGAGACCTTATTTTTTGCCTACTTTCTTCTTTGGTACTTCTCTTTAGCTGGATTCCTATTTCTATAAAGTCAAAAATAGAACTAAAGTTGAGTTTGACAGTCAACCCCAGTGTTGTGGAAAGAGTCATTCTAGGCTCATCTTCTAACTAGTGTGGCCTTGGGTAAATTTCAGTCTCTTCCACTATAAAATGAGAGGTTTGAATTCTAAGGTTCTTTCTAAATCTTATCTTTTTAAAGATGTAGTATAGATTGCTGGGCCTCAAGCAGGAGAACTAATGTTTAAATTCTCAGGTGTTTCTTGTCATTGTTGAGTCGATTCAGTCACGTCCGACTCTTTGTGACCACATTTAGGTTTTCTTGGCAGAGATACTGAAATGGTTTACCATTCACTTCTATACTTCATTTTACAGATGAGGAAACTGAGGCAAACAGGTTTAAGCGACTTGCTCAGGGTCACACAGCTAGGAAGTATCTGAGGCTGGATTTAAAATCAGGAAGATGAGTCTTCCTGACTTCAGGACTAGCATTCTATCTACTGCATCACCTAGATGCTCTCTCCTCAGATACCTAGTAGCTTTCTGACACTGGACAAATTACCTAACCTCTGGGGGCCTCGGGAAAATTCCTAGCATTTGTCAAATAAGTCAAACATCAATTCCTCCCTGTGGTGATAAAATTTCAGATTCTTCTTGTATTTCCTAATTTATATGAACTTTAAATAGTAAAGCTAATTAAACTCATCTTTATATATTAATTAAATTTCTGAAACAGACTTTAATCATACATTATCTAATTAAATTTATTTAAGCAAATCCTATGCTTTAAGTCTTGCTTTCTGTTATTTAATCTTTTCTACAAGTGACACCTTTACATAGAGTGGGGTCATTTTGAATATTTTCTCACCTTAATTGTTACTTGAAGTACAACTGGAGTGACAGACAGGCTTACCTCCATGAAAGATGCTCCAGCCAATGGTATTTTGCAATAACATCACTGTATAATAGGATCTGAATAAATTATCGATGCATTTAAAGGTGCCATGACCACACCACAGAGTAAAACTGGAGATGTCACTGTAACATCATCTGGCAGTTTGCCCATCGCCAATATCACTATTGGGCTAATTGCCCTGCCCTCTTCCAAGATCATCATGGTTTTGCTGAAAACAACAGAAGTGGGTTATACCTGTATGGATTTAAGAGGAAGGGGCTTAAGGATAGGTGTGATGAAACATTCTTGTAATTTCAGCTTACCAAAGAGGCTGGTGGACTGCTTGAGCATGCAGTGGACAAATGGATATCTGCACTAAGTTTGGCATCAGTATGGTTAACTCCCAAGAGTGGAGGACCAGCCGGTTACCTAAGGAGGGGCCAAAACAGAATAGAAAAAAAAATCCATGTCAATAAGCAGCCCTAGTCTGTAGGGAGAGACAGAGACAGACAGAGATAGACAGCAAGGGACGGCAAGAGAGAGAGAAAGAGACAGACAGACAGACAGACAGACAGAGACAGAGAGACAGAGGCAGAGAGACAGAGACAGAGAAAGACATAGAGACAAAGACAGAAAGACAGAGACAGAAAGAAATGGATTATTCCAGTACTGGAGTCTGGGTAATGATGTTCATTGAAAGACTTTTTGTTGTTGTTTTTCTAGTTGCCTGCTCTTTCCCAAATTCCTTATTTCCTTATTGAGATCTTAAAGTGCAGTTACTACTTGGGACCCCGGGTTTCAACTCCAAGAATGGTCCAAATCCTGCTGAGTGAATAAGATACCCCTAGGAAATCAGATGACTGAGGCAGAACATACAAATAACTATTGTATTAGGGCAGTCTTAGAAAAAGCAGCAAGAGCTTTTCTGTTCCTTCAAGAAGGTCACATTTGTCTTTTGTCTCCATTGTCTCTCCTCCACTTTCCTCTCCTCTTCTTTCCTCTCTTCCCCTCTCATTTTCTTTCCTCTTTTCCACTCTTCTTTCCTCCCCTTACCTCCCCTCCTGTCCCTCCTCCCCCTTCCTCTTCCTCCCTCTGCTCTCTTCTCCTCTTTTTCCTCTTCTCTTCTCCTTGCCTTTTCTCTCTTCTCCTTCCCTCCCCTATTGTCTCTTCCTCCCCTCCTTTCTCTACTCCCTCCTCCCTTCTCTTTTCCTTCCCTCTCCTTCTTCTCTCCTCCCATTTTCTCTTCCCCTCCCCTGTCCTCCCCTCCTCTCCTGTCCTCCCCTCCCTTCTCCTCTTCTCTCCCTTCTGCTCCTCTCTTCTCCCCTCTCCTTTGTCTCCGTCTCTCTTTGTCTTACCTTTTAAGGGTGAATTTTTCAAATATGGATTGTGACTTTAGATAATCCCTTTAAATTCTGTGGATCTCAGTTGTCTCATCTGTAAAACAAGAGGGCTACACTTGACAGTCTTCTAGCTCCAATATTTAATGAGAGGTAGTATTATGGGAAATGGCAGAAAACAAGTGGCTAAGGGATCCTGGCTATTTTCTTTCTTCCTGCTTTCATCCTATTTTACCTCCTTACTTTCTTACAAGGACTCTAAATCCACCACCTTACCTCCTATTTTCCACCCATTTGCCCCATTTCTGTCTCCATCTCTCCCCTGAAGCTGTTGTGTCTAAGATGATTAATGACTCCCTTATCAACAGAGCCAATGAACATTTTCTTTGTTTTTTAATTAAAATACTTTTTTCCAATTTACCAACATTTATCTTCTCCCACTTCCATTTACCTCTCCCTCATTGCAAAAAAAAAGATAAAGCTATTGTAACAAACACATGTGGTATTGTTGTCCAGTCGTGTCTGACTCTTTGTGACCCCATTTGAGGTTTCTTTGGCAAAGATACTGGAATGTTTTGTCATTTCCTTCTCCATATCATTTGACAGATGAGGAAACTGAGGCAAACACGGTTAAGTAACTTGCACAGAGTAACAAAGCTAGTAAATGTCTGAGGCCAGATTTGAACTCAGTTCTTCCTGACTCCACACCTGCCGCTCTATCCACTGAGGCACCTAGCTGCCCAGTGTTTTCTAGGAACTGATAAATTCAAGTGATGCTGCAAACTCTCTCCCCCACGCCCCACCCCCTGCCTTGAGCCTCTCCATTAATAGAGGCTTTACTATATTTTTCTACCAGAGTTAGAGAGCATAGAAGTTATTAGGATATCTATCCTGTGACCATCCTGTACATCCTACCCTTTTTGATGGGGTTGGGGGGAAATAGCAAGCAGATACATCTATTGTATTCACAACCGAGCCCCATATCCTGAAGATAATGTAATCTCTGGCACAGAAAGTCTGTGTCCACAGTTTTTGTCTTCCTGAATGGGCATCTTATGTCTTTACCGAGACATATTATCTTGACATTATGATAACTTGCCCAGGCAGCCGGGTTGAGGTAGTTCAACACTGCACCCTATCAATGTCCAATCTTTCCTGCCAGGGGGTCATTGTTTCAGGACATCTGGACTCTGGGGGTGGGGGGAAGCTGGCATTTGAGGGGAATATTGTAGGACTTTAGGTGAAATCAATGTTTCAGAGCATTGGCTTTTAAAAAAATGGTGATGTGTCACTTTGCTGTCCTGGCAGTTACACTGAGTTATTTTAAAAGAACAAAATCCCATAACTTTGACTTTAAAGTGTGAGAGAGAGAGACAAGTGGGGAGTCTGTGGTGGTTAGAATCATAAAATAGTTGTGAAAGCAAACTTTTAAAAAAGATAAAGGCAGGAAAAGATGGGGAAATGCTGATTCAAAAAAAGAGGAAGCTAAATAAATGATCTATTACTGCTATCCAAACGATGATTTTGGGTGTGTTTGTGTGCATATCTACCCAGAGTTAGATTAGATCAGAACTCCCTGGTTTTAAAAGTCTGGTTTCTTATTAAGGAAGGATCAGAGATTTGATTTTTACATACCGTTTGCAATATCTTCCAAAGTGTCTTCAACTTTATTTTTCTTTGTTTGTTGGGTTGAAAAAGAACACAACAGATGGGTTGTCCTTTAGTAAGAGGGCGAATTTCTGGGTGCTCCAATTTGTCTTTACATAATATGAAAGAATACCAGAGGAAGCCTCTACTAGTGAGCATGTGGATCCTCAAGAGGAAATGCACAAGAGTCAGTTACATAGATTGGGCAGGCATGGATGGGTCATTCTCTGCACCATTGGTGGGAAGACCAACATCTTGGAGAAGATTGGTCTGTATCTCATTGATCACTATGGTTCCTTCTAGTTCTAAATCTCACAATCCTCTATGATCTTTAGGAGACAGGTAGGCGAGATAATATGCTTCACTGGTTATATGAGGACTCAGATTTAGTGAGCCTGTGACTTACCCAAAGTTTAATAATAATAATAAATAATAATAATAATAAGCAGCTAATATTTATATAGGCCTTACTATGTCCTAGGCACTGTGCTAAGCACTTTATAATTATTATCTCATTTGATACGTACAACAATCCTACAAGGTAGGTGATGTTATTATACTCAATTTACAGATAAAGAAAGGCCAAGTGACTTGTCCAGGGTCAAATAGTTAGTGTCCGAGGCCAGCTTTGAATTCAAGTCTTCCTGACTTGAGGCTCATTACTCTATCTACTTTACTACTCTAGCTACCTCTATATAAGCTAAAATTTCTCTTAAAAAATATTTATTTATTTAGAATTTTCCCCACCTTACATGTAAAAACAAATTGTGATGTTGATTTTTAAAACTTTGTGTTCCAAATTCTCTTCCTTCCTCCCTATCTCCCCCTTAAGAACTCAAGCGATTCAACATAAGTTATACATGTGCAGTCATGCAAAACATAGCAGACAAAAAAACTTTAGAAAAAGGAACTAACAACAACAAAATATACTTCCATCTGTATTCAGGTACCATCAGTTCTTTCTCTGTGGATGGATTGCATTTTTCATAAGTCCTTCAGAGTCGTCTTGGATCACTGCACTGCTGAAAATAACTGAATCAATCACAGCAGATCATCTTACAATATTGCTGCTATTTTGGATACAGTACATTTCACTTTGCATCAAAAGCTAACATTTCTATAATGCTTTAATGTTTGCAAAGCATTTTTACACATGTTCTCATTTGATTCTCAAAAAACTCGGGGAGGGGCAACTAGGTGGCACAGTGGATAGAGCACTGACCCTGGAGTCAGGAGTACCTGAGTTCAAATGTGGCCTCAGACACTTAACACTTACTAGCTGTGTGACCCTGGGCAAGTCACTTAACCCCAATTGCCTCACTAAACAAAACAAAACAAAACAAAACAAAACAAAACAAAACAAAACAAAACAAAACAAAACAAAACAAAACAAACCCAGGGAGATAGCTGCTACTACAAATGGGGAGACTGAGGCTGTGAGAAAGTCAGTAACTTGCCCATGGGGGTCACAAGGTTAGTAAACTTCTGAGGAAGGATTTAAACTCAGGTCTTCCTGACTCCAAGTCCAACACTCTCCACAGTACTAAAAGTGATCTCTCCACTTCTAATTATGTGCCCTTTATAAGAGACATCACTCCACGGGTGTCCCTCCATACCTTGTCATTGCCATTGTGCAATATCATTTTCCTGGTTGTGTTTCTTCTGCATCAGTTCATGTCAGTTTTCCAGCGCTTCTCTGAATTCTTCATGCTCATTATTCTTACAGCTCAGTAATATTCCTTTCCATTCACATTCCACAGTTTATTTAGCTATGACTGTCACTATTTTTAAAAGCTAAATTTCAATCTGAAGTGGGGATTGCTGGCAGCTGGCAGTGATATTGTTCAGGGCTCTCTGGAGCTGGGAGAGAATGGTGTGTAATGTAATGGGGTGAGGTCGTATTTCTGAGGTGCTGCATATTTCAAGTGTCTCATCTTGCTTCTGGGAAAGGCTATGCCCCCACCATGCCCCCACTCCCCACTTAGAGGTCCCCAGTCTCTGCATCTACTCAAAAAGCTTTTCCCTCTCCTCCAAGTTATAGCTTTCACTGTGTTGTAAGGAAAGCCCTTGTGAGCCTTGAAGCCTTATATAAATAAAAGTCATCATTATAGTTTTCACTGTGTTAAACTTGACAGAATCATGATACTGGGAGGTCTGGTATACCATAGTATATAGCTTATAGTTTATACTATAGTAATCCTAGGAAGACTATATTAGCACCAGGAAGGGTATATTAACATGAAAACGACTAGCCATTATTGTCTTTAAAAACTTAATTTCAGTCTGTCCCAAGCTAATCCCCCTTCTCCTTCTCAAAGCCAATCTGGAAGAAGGAGAGGGACAGCCCAGCCTCACTCCTCACCCCGATACCTCCCAGTATCAACCAAACAACAGCATTGCTCCAGAGAGAAGACACTGAGATGGTGAGGGAACTCAAAAATATGCCACAGGAGGACTGGCTGAAGGAACTAAGATGTTTATTTTGCTGAAGACTCAAGGGAAGATGTGATCATCTTTAAATTAAGCTCAATTCAACAAAAATGTATTCTCTGCCAGACATTGTGTTAGGACATAAACAAAACTGCCTCTTGCCCCAGAGGAAGTTACAGTTAAATACTTGAGAGTTCATCAGATCGAAGGGGAAGGCCCCGGAGAATAATCTAGTACCACCGGGAGGAAGTTATTGAGGAAGGCTTAACATAAGGAAAAATTCCCTCTCTGTCAGAACTGGACAAACCGAGGCTGCTTCTTTGAGATATTCCCCTTCAATGGAGTCCTCAAGGGGAGGCTGAGCTGAGGACCCAGAGGGTAGATCTCTGTTCAGGGAGAGGTGGAACTAGGTGGCTACCTCCGAGGTCTCTTCCAGCTCTGAGAGTCTAGGATTGTATATGCAAGTTCAGGGATGGCCCTCTTAACCAAATTGCTTAACCCTATTTGTCTCAGTTTCCCCATATGCAGGATGAGCTGGAGAAGGAAATGGCAGACCACTCCAGGATCTCTGCCAAGAGAATCCCAGATGAGGTCACAAAGAGTTGGAGACTACTGAAAAATGACTGAACAATAATAAATTTAGTGTACTATTTCTTCTATCTCATCTCTTCCTCCAAAAAATAAAAAGAAAGAAAGAAATCCTTTAAATGATTTTGCATAGTTTTTTTTCCACTTACTTATTTGTATACATGTTGGTAGAAAGTAGGCTTACTGAGTAGTGGGATTGTTACGATACTGTCCTATTTTCCTCTGGGAGGCTAGTGCAGTGCCTGCCTCCTAACTGATGCTTAATGAATGTTTGTTGAATTAAATTAATTAACCCTAAACCACTTATCTGGTTGTTAGACAGGGCCTTGATAGACTGGGATGAGATCTGCTAAGTGTCTACTAGAAGTTCAGACCCCAAACATCTGAATCTAGAGACCCTGGCAAGTCTGGGGCTAGCAGGAAGTGCCACATTCCTTTGTGTGGGGGGAGTTAATCAGTGATTGGAACAAGGGATGTCTGGAAAGAGCATGGGAAGGAAGTTCTGTCAGATCAGTGAACCCCAGTCTGGAAAGTATGCTTACCTCCATTCCTGCACACTTTAAAATATTTTTTGAGACAAAAGACTATTTCCCATCCAGATTCACTTCCTCGTCAGAGCATCTTCATTATGCAATATTACCTGTTTCTGCTTAAATGAGCAGACTCTTCAATCTTTGGTCTATGGGGCTACATCTAGGACCCCCTAGGAGACTGATGACAATGTGAATGAGCTAATGTCAGTGTGCCCAGGACCCAAAGTTGCATATGAAGAAAGTATTTACATAGCTAATATTTCACTGCCCTCAAAGATGCTAATTGTCAACTTTACCCAGAAAGTTTGGATCCTGAGTTTACCATTTGCAAAGGGGATGAGTGTTTGGTGGACCAGTCTACATCCTTCTAAAGTTGCATTCAAAAAGCAAAAGGTGAAGCTGTTTGATGGATGATTGCCATTGGAAAACTGGAGAAAATTAACAAGTAATTGTTTACCCAGCTCTCTTTCCCCAAACAGCTTAACTTGAGAGGTAGAGAGGAGGTGAGACTGGGTAGGAGTTCCTAGTATGGATCACATTTTTCAAATAGTCTGTTAGGCAAAGGAAGGTTAGACCTTGAGTCCAGGGCCACTCTGCAAATTCCAGAGAGAAACCTGGCCTCTCATGTCACATCTGATAGAATTTTAGCCTCAGAGACAATCAGAGCTAGACTAGTTTGGAAAATGAGATTCAGAGAGAGGAAGTGACTTGTTCAACATTCCCCAGCTATGTTCCCCTGGGGTCTTCTGGCTCTTAGTCCAGAGCTCCTTCCATGATATTGTCTTAGCCCACATTCTAAACTCAGCCCTCTGAATAAGTAATGACTTGCTCTCCAGGTTTGATTGGTACTTGACTTTCTTTTCTTTTCTTTTTCTTTTTAAAGCAATAAACACTTTTATTTATAGTTTTGAGTTCCAATTTTTATCCCTCCTTCTCTCCCTCCCCTTCCCCTCCCCGAGGTGGTGAGCAATCAGATATAGGTCATACATGTATGATGATGTAAAACACTACCATATTAGTCATTTTGTATATGAAAACTTGAACAAAAGAAAAAAAGGAAAGAAAGTGAAAAATAGCCTGTTTCAGTCTGTGTTCTATCAATATCAGTTCTTTCTTTGGAGGTGGATAGAAACTCTTGTTTCATCAAGAGTCCTTTGGGATTTTCTTGGATCATTGTATTGTTGAGAATACTTAAGTCTTTCACAGTTCTTCATCAAACAATATTGTTGTCTCTGTGCACACTGTTCTCTTGCTTCTTCTCTCTTCACTATACATCAGTTCATACAAATCTTTCCAGACCTTCCTCCTTGTTATTTCTTATAGCACCATGATACTCTATCACCATCATATACCACAGCTTGTTTAGCCATTCCCCAATTGATGGGCATTCCTTTGATTTTGGATACTTAGCCACCACAAAAAGAACTGCTATAAATATTTTTGTACAAATGGGTTTTTTCTCTTTTGGGGGCTGTCTTGGTACTTGACTTTCTGCAAGGAGTATTGCAGTCCCAGATGGCTCTTAGAAAGCCTGGAAGATAAGGATTCTCTATTCCTATACACTGTCCAATGTCCTCCCAAATCTGAGTTATTTTATGGAGTCCTGGGCTGAAAACCCAAGAAAGAAGAAATTTAAAAACAACAACAATATGTGATTTTGACAGCCTAATGGGAGGAAAAAGGCATCAGTGAATATAAGAAGACTTTAAAAATTGATGGGGGTGGCTAGGTGGCACAGTGGATAAAGCACCGGCCCTGGATTCAGGAGTACCTGAGTTCAAATCCGGCCTCAGACACTTGACACTTACTAGCTGTGTGACCCTGGGCAAGTCACTTAAACCCCATTGCCCTGCAAAAAAAAAAAATTGACTAAAAAAATGTAAAAAATAAATAAAAATAAAATAAAATAATTTAAAAAAATAAAAATTGACTACAGAGGGGTAGGTAGGTGGCAGGATGGAAAGTGTGGGTACTCAGGATTGAGAAGCCTAACTTTGAATCATGCTTTAGATGTCTCTGGGCAAATCACCTCCCTCATACGGTTGTTATGAGAACCAAACGCGGTAACACACTATATAATGCTTTGCAATTCTCAAGGTGCTAGTTATTATATTAGTTATTTTTTAATGACCACAGTACTCTAGAGTCACTTGCTTCTGTGGGATACCAAAGCTTATTAGTCATTTATTACACAATAATATCTAGTATAGAGACATGGCTGACCACTGTGAAGAATATCTAGATTCATGTCTTGCCTCTGACCCAAAGTGACTTTGTGACCCTGGATAAACCACTTAACCTCTCAATGCCCCTGGACTATTCTCTAAGACTATAGACTGCCAAACTGTATTGATGTACTTTGGTTGAAGGAATTTCTTCCCTGGGACAGTCCCCTCCCAAAATATTTATTTTTTACAATCAATATAATGAGAGGCAGCTAGATGGCTTAGTGGATATAGCAGCTGGGCCTGGAGTCAGGAAGACCTGAGTTCAAATCTGACCTCAGACACTTACTAGTTGTGTGACCCTGGGCAAGTCATTTAACCTCTTAATCCACCAGAGAAGGAAATAGCAAAACACTTTGCCCCTCCCCCCCAAAAAACCAAACAAACACATGGACAGTGTGGTCCAAGGGATCATGAAGAATCAGACATGACTGAACAACAACAATATAATGGACATAAGGGAAATAAGACTGGTACCCTCCCCTTCTTCTGGACTTTTTCAAGAATGTGGTTCAAATGAGATTATGGATATAATGGTTTCAGCAAACTGCAGAGCCTTTATTTAAGTAAAAGGATTGTTATGATATTTGTACAGGGTTTTTAGTTAGCAAAATACTTTCAGCCATAATTGCATTGAATCTTCACAACCCTGTGAGGCAGGTGAGTTAGATATTCCCTCTCCATTTTGCAGATGAGAAAACTGAGGCTGAGAGAGGAGGGATGAGATGTATAGCTTTGACATTGTATACTTACTAACTTGCAGAAGCCTCATCTTCTGATCTCTTTCCACAATACCACATTCTCTCTCTTGTTTTGCAGTTCACAGCTGGAGCCCTGGTGTTGTCCTGTTGTCAAGATAGTTAAAGGAAGCTCTTTAGCTGCTGTGAGAAGTGATTTGTGTTAAATAGTGATTTAGCATAACATCATAAATTAGGAGTTCAGGAGATTTGGTTAATGATAGATGTTCGAGAATATAGTTTAGCAGAGCCAGGAGAGGACCTGTATAATTTAAGATTCCAAATGTGGATTCTAATCTGTTCCCCCAGTTTTGGGGGAAACTGACTAAAATCACTGATAAAACGAGTTTAGGTTTTTAAGGATTTATTGGAAAATGGAAAGAAAAAGATTGAGAACAGAATTCCAACAACCTGGCATTCCTATCTTTCCTCAAATTTCCTGTGAAGTCTTCTGCAGCCACCACCACCAAGTCAGGAACCCAAAAGCCCAAGCGCTCTCTGCGCAGGCTCCCTCTCCTCCTTCCTGTCTCCTCCCAGAAAATAGGAGGCTCCTCAAGTTGATTGGCTGGTAGCCTTGATAGACAGCACCCATGAGCAAACGTCATTTCCTGACACCAAGGAAAAGCCACAATGTCTCTGAGGCATTTTCCTCATGGTGGAGCTTTCCCACAGCAAGTCTCCAGTAGGTGGCATCATTCCAATCATTACAGACCCGTATAGAATTTCTAGGAAAGGAAATCCTATGTCTATGCTCTGTGATAAAATAAGTGAAAGCCAACATCTAGAAACAAGTCAATACTGAAACTTGGGAGATAGATAGGACCAGAAGAAAAAAGGGGAAGAAGCAAACTTTTCAGAGCATGAAGACAAAGTACTTTATCAGTCCCCAGGAACAAGGTGGGGGGCTCAATAGGGTGGGATAGGGGAGTAGAGGGATATTTATGTAAAGAAGATACTTCTTTAGATAGTATAATTATTGTTATGGCTAATAGTAATAATTAATAATGATAACAATTTTGTTAATGATGACAATAATGTCGATGATGATAACTAGTGTTTATATAGCATTGTAAGTTTCACAAAACACTTTACAAATATGTTTTCATTTTATCCTCTTGATGGTCCTGGGAGGAAGGTGCTATCATTATTCCCATTTTGTGGATACAGAAACTGAGTTTGATGGAGATTAAGTCTCTTAGAGTCACACAGCTAGATAAGTCTGGATTTGAACTCAGATCTTCCTGAGTTCAAGTCCAGCACCCTATTACTATCTCACCTACAGGGGAAACTTTGTATGTTTCTATGTTCCCTATTGAGCAGAGGTGACTAGAGCTTTGTAATCAGTTCCAGGTCATTTTGAAGATGGAAAATGTTCTGGGAAGACTATTAGATGTTATTTCTCATGGTATTAATAACTCAAGGATAAATAGTGAAGGTAAACAAAAGAAATCTCAGAAGTGTTCTTAATTTTCCCTGCTGTCTACTGCTGGTTTTATTTCCTGTGCTTAGATTAAACATTTTATGGTGGAGAAAGAGACCTTTATAGCCCAAATGACCCTTCTGATCAATCTAGGAGATTAGTATCAGGTGACCCCCATTTGCCTGACCCCTGAGGTAAAGAGATGGAGCCCTAAAGGGTGTGGGAACTGGGGAAGTATGTTTTTGTTTTAATTTCTGTAACAACAACACCACACACACACACACACACACACACACACACACACACACACACACACCTCCTATTTGCCTATGTTGAAAAGGACAAAAATGGACATGTGGTTACCTGGTACCTTGAGATTTCCACAAAACAGTTTCCATTCTCTCACCCAGGCAGGAACATAGGGATGCCATCCACTCTTACAAGAAATAGTGCCCAGAGATTTTAGTAAAATTGATAACTTCCATCTTCTTCCTGACAAAATGATTCTTTTTATGGATCTCCCTCCTTCATTCTATAACTGGAAATTTCTCTAGTCCCAAGCAGGCTGCTTCACATATCCATCTCTGTCTTTCCCTCTGCTGCCCCTCTTAAAGCAATTAATTTTATTTTTATGAACTTAACAAACATCGATAAACATGAATATTTCCATATACAAAGAACAGAACAAGAGAATTACATGTGAAACCAGGAATCTGTTGCCTACAACTTGCTTTTAAATCTATCTATGTAGATAGATATGTATGTATATATGTGTGTATGTATGTATATGTATACACACCCACACCCACATATATATATATATATATATTCATTCATTACATTTGACATGGTAGTATCAACACTGTCCTGTTTGTCTGTGTCTCTTTCTGAACTTCTTTCTGTTGTTTAGCCATGCCCAAGTGATAGAGCACTCCCTTAATTTCAGTTCTTTCCACAACAAGATATGCTGATGTGGCTATTTTTTCTCTCTCTTTCTTTCGGTTCTTTGGTGATATCTGGCTGGTAGTGGTATCATTGAGTCAAAGTATGCATGGGACCTTTTGGATGTAGCTCCAAATTACTTTGTTTGTTTCTTTTCTTTGTTTGTTTGTTTCTTTTTTCCAAATTACTCTCTGGACTGTCTGAACCAATTCACTGCTCAATGAATAGTGTATTAGTGCACCCATCTTCCTGTAGCTCCTCCAATACCAGCATTCTGTCTTTTGTCACCTTTGTCACTTCACTGGATGTGCCCTGAATCTTCAGAACTTTCTTTGTTTTTTTTTCATTTCTCTCATGAGTGAATTGAATTCATCTTTCATGTGATTCTTAATAGTTTGCAATTAATCTTTTGATAACTGTTCGTATCCCCTGGGTAATGACTCTTGTCCTTATTTGTGTCACTTCCTTCTATTTCTTGGCTATCAGTATCCTTCTGGTTGAGCTTCTCCCCCCTAGTCATATTTGTGAAAGATACCTTCATACATTTTCCTCATTTTTTTTCTTATGATGTAACCTTTTAGAATTGAGTGTTCATTTGGAACTTTTATTGTTGTTTTATTTTCAGTTATGTTCAACTCTTCATGATCCCATTTTGGGGTATCCTTGGCAAAGATACTAAAGTGGTTTGCCATTTCCTTCTCTAACTCATTTTACAAATGAGGAAACAGGCAATTAAAGTGAAGTGACTTGCCCAGGGTCATATAACTACTAAGTGTCTGAGGCTGGATTTGCACTCATGAAGACAAATCTTTATACTTCCAAGCCCAGTGCTCTATCCACTGTGCCACCTAGCTGGAACTTATTATGGTATATATAAGATACTGGTCTGAACATCATTTTAATTAATTAATTAATTTTTATCAAGAGTGCTTTCCAATTCTCCCAGAAGTTTCTGTCTATTAGGGAGCCCCTCCCCAAGTAGTTTGTATTCTCAGATTTATTAAGTACTTATTGTTGAGTTTGTTTTAGATTCTTGCTTATCTAGTCTATTCTAATGATCTACCTTTCTCATTTTTAACCAGTATTATATTAATCATCAATTTATTAATTATTTATTTAACCAAATTATTTTATTACTGATCTATAAAATAATTTGATGCTGTTCTATTCCCTTTTTGTTCTTATCTCTCCCCCCACCCATTTTTTCTTCTTAAGACTCTAGACCATTTCATCTTCCAAATGAATTTTGTTATTATTTTGCCTTGGTAGTTAAACTTGGTATGGCAGTAAATCGATAAGTTAATTTAGGGAGCATCATCATTTTTTTACTATATTGACTGGCCCAACTATAAATGATAAATATTCCTCAAACTGGTTTTTTTTTTAATTTAAGTATTTTGTAATTGTATTTAAATAGCTTGAGTGTGTCATGGTTGATTGACTCCAAGATATTTTATTTACTTTGTAGTTATTTTGAATGGAATTTCTATTCTATTTTCATCCTAGATTTTGTTATGGCTATCTAGAAATGCTGATGCTTTGGGGTATTTATTTTGGGTTCTGCTACTTTACTGAAGATCCAAATTGTCTCAAGTACTTTTGCTGGGGTTTCCTAAGAAAGCAATGTATCCATTGTTTATACCATCTACAGAAAGGCATGAAGCTTCCCCTTCCTTGCCAGTTGTTATTCAGTTGTGTCTGACTCTTCATGACCCCATTTGGGGTTTTCTTGGCAAATATACAGGATCAGTTTGCCATTTCCTTCTCCAACTCATTTTACATATAAGGAAACCAAGGCAAAGAGAGTCACACAGCTAACAAGTGTCTGAGGCCAGATTTGAACTCAGAAAGATGAGTCTTCCTGACTCCAGGCCTGATGTTCTACCCACTGCACCACTTCCTTGCCAATATTTAACACCCTTAATTTCTTTCTCTTGTCTTACTGCTATTGCTTACATTTGTAGAATTATGTCAAGTAAATAAATCAGTAGGTTATTTAATATGTGTCAGTTACTGTGCTAAGTCAGCACTAAAATTAGGGGGGGCAGGGAAAGACAGGAAAAAAAAAAGGCAGAGTCCCTGATCCCAAGGAGCTCACATTCTAGTGAGTGGGGAAAACAACATACAAAGAACTCTGTAGACACCAGTTATATACAGCTTAAATTGGAGGTACCCTGAAAGGGAAACCTCTTGGACTTGGGGATGGGGGGGGAGCAGGGATAGGAAGATAAAATCTTAGCGGAGACTTGAAGGAAACCAGGGAAACCATTAGGGTGGAGAGTGGGGGCATTCTACTTTTACTGACTCCTGCTCTTATATCAACCTCTATGGAAGAGTGCTAGGAGAATGGAAGGCAGATGAAGGAAAGATGGGACAGGGGAAGGAGAAAGTTGAGTAAAGCTGACAAAGGTCAAACAGATGTCAAATGGAACCAGAAGCACACCATCACATATATGTACCCCATGTAGTCTTCTCTTTTCTCTCCTCCCTTTTTCTTTTAGCTTTCATTTTTGAGTGGAGAGATTATCAGATACGATTAAAAGCAATGTTATTTTTTGTAAAAATACATGCCCATATATTAATGATAAAAAGTCAATCCAGGGGCTAGGGGAGGAGCAGACAAGTTGGAAAAGTTGGAAAAAAGTATTCATATTACTATATTGGCCTGACTGAATTGACTGTACTTTCTTCTCCAATCTGACTTATTTAAAAATCTAAATATGATCTTTAATCTCCTATATTATGGATGCATGCAAAAAAATAAAAAATCAATATTCAGTAAAAATCATTGCATTTGATTAGAAAGAAATGAAAAATTACTTTCACAAGTTTTTTTTAATATAGAAACTATATAATTTTCAGTGTCTTTTTCTGCTTATGTATAGTGTTGTTTTTTTAAATTCAAAGTGATCTCATTTTTGAGGGATGGCTTATAGTTAGATGCATAAAATATCTTTGGAGTCAAAAATGACCTTCTAGGAGGCAGCTAGGTGCTGCAGTAGATAAAGCACAAGCCCTGGAGTCAGGAGGACTTGAGTTTAAATCCTGCCTCAGACACTTGACACTTACTAGCTGTGTGACCCTGGGCAAGTCACTTAAACTTCACTGCCCTGCATTTAAAAATGCCATTCCACACAGTCCAGTGTCATATTGGAGTTTTGTTTCTCAGTCCTCTAAAATCCTGTCATATCATTATAGGTTACAGTTATTGGGTGTGCTTCATCCCTATATTGGACTGTAAGCATTGTGAGGGGAGTGATTGGGCTGGAGCTAAACTCTGCGTCTATGCTGGCCTAGCACAACTCTACATACAGGTAGGGACTTGATAAATGCTTGTCAAATTGCTATAGTAAAGGAAGATGGGGAAAAATGTGTTTTTTCCTCGCTTATGATGGTTGCTTGTGCAGTGATGAGTCAACTCTGAAACCAAACTACAATTTCAGTTGTCCAACACAAAACAACAAGCTTTACCTGACCATGCATATACTCTCACAGCAAATGATGAGAGAAAAATGTGCAAAAAGTCCAAGATCAAGAGAAAGAAGTAAGTCTGAACTTCTTGGGACAGTCATTTATCTGGCTTCATGGTTGGTCTGAAGTTGAAACATTTATACTATCCAATGTTTGACTTACACAAATTTTCCTGAAGTGTTATGCATGCTTGTTACCATTTTTGATTTTTTAAGATATAGGGTGGAAATTGTTGACTATGATGGAACTTATGATGTAGAAATGTCCTCCACCAATGTAGATCTGCAGTTGGGTACTTCAACTGTGACTTATACTTTCAGAGAGCTTCCTGGGGGCATTGAGATATTGTGAACTGTCCTTGGTCAAAAAGCTAGTAGTATAGGTCAGAGACAAGATTCAAACCCAAGTCTTTCTGCGCCCAATGTCAGTTATCTAGCCAAGATACCATGTTGTCTCTCTACTCTTCTACTTTTCAATCCTTTTTTTTAAAGTCTCTAGCTAAAACATGATGATTAGGGTAAATCATAGTTTCTGAGGTTGGGAGAGGGAGGTAGACAATTTAAGGACAAAAGTAACTGAGTGGATAAGTGGGTTGACTTTTGATGACCAAGAAATTCACTCACGTGCCCTTTAGTTTCCCTAATTTTGGTCTATACATTGATGTAACCTCTGAAAGAATTGGAGGCTCAACCCTCTTCAAAAGGCCCAAGAGCCCATGGAGGCTGAAGGTGGGGTTATACTGCCCTAGATTTTGTGATCCTTGTGACAGTACCTTATTAAACACTTTAAGAGCATATCTTCCCTTTCATTCATTCAAAAAACACTTGTGTGCTTTGGATGTTCCAGGTAGTGTACAAGGTTCTGGGGCTTGAATGTCATCAAAAAGCATCATTCTTTTGAAGGAGGACCACACGTACACAGAGAAAATGCAAAGTAATCTCTAGGGGGAGGGCACTCTCAACTGAGGACATCGGGAAAGGCTACTTGGGCTGAGATTTGAAGGAAACTAGGGAACCTAGGAGATGACAGTGAGGAGGGAATGCATTCTGACCACATGGGAATGGCATGTGAGCAAATATGGGAAACGAAATGTGCATGAGGAACAGTCCTTGGGCTAGTTTGCCTAGAACATAAAAATCGATGAAAGAGAGTAAAGAAAAGCAAGCCAGGAAAAGTGTGTGGAGTCATATTGTGCAGGGCTTCAGAAGCCAAAACAGGGATGTTCCTATTTTATTGGTGCCACTAGGACTTGAGCAGGGAAGTGATGCAGTCATACCTGGGCTTTGGGAGTTTCAGCTTGGCACCTGAGTGGAAAGAGGAATAATCAGAGAAGGGAGAGAGTGGAAGTGAGGGAGCCAATTCAGAGGCTATGGCATCATTCCAGGTGGATGGTGAGGAAAGCCTGAAATATAGTGGTGCCTGCCTATGTTAGCAGAGACAAGGGACCAGATGTCAGATACATAGTAAAGGCATGGGAGTAATGACTGTGAAGTAACTAATTATTGGGGAGATATAGGGTCAATTCCCTTCCAATCTCCTCATTCTCTACTGGGTCAAGTTAGCATCTGAAGGACATTGCTGATGATGAGATTGGATTAACACTCTCCTCAATCTAGCTCAGATCTTACCCAAGCAGGGAAGCCCACTGTGTTCTACTCAGGCTTCATTGGTGGGGCGGAATAGGGGAGGGGGGAGAAGGAGGGGGTAGATCCTTTGTCTAGATTTCTAGATTTATCCAGACTGGGGGTGATCTGGGAGCAAGAGTGATCAAAGTTATGTGCCCCAGCTTTCTTGCCTTTTAGGAAAAACTAATCTCGGCTGTGGAGGAAATGGGAAACCTCTGGTCTTATCACATCTGTTTTTTTATTTTCATCACATAATTGGCCTTCGTGCCTCCAATTTCTCCTCTCTCCAGTCTATCCTCTACACATCTGTCAAAGTGATGTTCCTAAAGCACAGGTTTGACCTGTATTACTTCCTTGCACAAAAAGTGCCAGAGGTTCCCTCTTGACTCTAGGAGAGAAGGCAAATATGTTTGTTTGACCTTTGGCTCCTGCCTGCTTTTTTTCTGACTTAAAACATCACTTCCCTTCAGACACTCTGTGGTACATCCAACCTGGCTTACTTGTTGTTCTTGGTAAGGCAGCTAGGTAGCGCATCAGGTAGAGCATTGGGAGTCAGGAAGAGCTGAGTTCAAATCCTGCCTTAGACACTTACTAGCTGTGTAATCCTGGGCAAGTCACTTAATCTCTGTTTGCCACAGTTTCCTCAACTGTAAAAAGGGGTTAATAACCCTCACAGGGTTGTTGTGAGGACCAAGTGAGATAATATTTATAAAACTCTTAGCACTGTACCTGGCACATAGTAAATGCTATATAAATACCTATTCCCTCCCCCCTTCTTCACACATAACATTCCATCTTCCATCACTGTCCATCTGCCAGGCTGTCCTCCATCCCTGGAATGCCCTCCTTTCTGACCTTCATCTCTTAGAATCTTTAGCTTCCTTTAAAGCTCAGCTTAGATGCCACTTCTCCCAGAAAGCCTTTCTGAATTCCCCATAGCTCCTAGAGTCACACCTTAATTACCTTACATTTACATGACATATATTTTGTATTTATCTGTGTCCATGCTGTTTCACTGTCAGCAGAATGTAAGCACATTGAAGGTGTGGCTTTTGTCTCTCCGTTTCCAAATACGGTAACAATGTCTGGCTCATAAATAGCACTTAATAAATCATTGCTGATTGAATTGATCCAAGGAAGTGAACTTTCCCATGATGTCAGGGCATTAGGGTAAGTCCAGAAGAGATCGGTGAGTTACTTTGCACCCTCTGTTGTTTATAAGTGAGATGGAAATGATTCATTACCAAAGGTGAGAATTGTCTCAGGACTGTGTAAAAGCTCTTCATTAGCATCAGTGGTCAAGGACCTTTAAGAACCATACCTGATGGGCAGCTGGGTGGTGCAGCGGATAAAGCACCAGCCCTGGATTCAGGAGGACCTGAGTTCAAATCTGACCTCAGACACAACACTTACTAGCTGTGTGACCTTGAGCAAGGCACTTGCCCTCAATGCCTTGCAAAAAATAAAATAAAATAAAATAAAATAAAATAAAATAAAATAAAATAACCATACCTGAGAGATCATCTAATCCAATGCTTTCTTATTTTGTGCCCCAAAACAATTGAGGTCCAGAGACTTCTGACGACTTGTCCAAATTCACTCAGTGAATTAGGGTCAAATTGGGACTAGAGCTTTGTTCTCTTGCAATTCGTCTTAAGAGTTAAGTTTTTAAGCTTTGTCTAAGGTCACTGAGGCTGAATTCGGAAAGCAAAGCTTTATCCCATTGACCGTCCAGTTAGTGAAGTGGAAGGAAACTTTTGGGAGTCAGAAGACCTGAGTTTGAGCATCAGCCACTTACTGTGAAGATGGAGAAAGTTGCTTAATTTTTCTGAGTGCTTTATACATTTCATTCCAATCCCAACAGTTCACCAGTGAAATAGGGATATTATTAATTATATCTATCTCTTAAAGTGGTTGTAAGAAAAGTGCTTTGCAAACCTTAAGTGGCATTTAAATCTGTGTGAACACTGAGATTCCTCACCCTGGAGTTTCATTCATACTTTGCATTCTACAAGATCGGCCTGAAAGTAGTATTGTTGATGGCTCACAAGGGAGAAGAATTACCATTATGCCAGATTAACTCCTTCCTTGTATCTACTCCTGGGAAATCTTTTCTTCCCCAAAGGCCCAATTCAACAAGCATTTATTAAACACCTATTATGGATTCTGATGACTCTGGAGGAAAGAGTGAGGCTGATGCCTTTGCACAGCCCTGCCTCACTTCAATCCAATTCATTTACAGGTGAAGACATCATCACCCTCCTGGTATCATTGGTCCTCTTCAAGAATGAAGGATGAACAACAGTCTATGGGCTAGGCATTATGTGGAGCACTGGGGCTACAAAGACAAATATGAAGTAGTCCCTTCCCTCAAAGAGCTTTTGTATTCTATCAATGGAAACAACATGTATACAGATAGGAAGATATAAAATATGTTCAAAGTCACCACAAATTCATTGGAGTGGGTTAGCAATGGGAGGCATTGTGATTGATTTCTTATATGTGGTGGGATGAAGCTGAGATTTTCAAGAAGCTAGAGATCTTACAAGGTGGAGGGGAGGAGGGAGTGCAAACCTAGAATAGGTATGAGGGATAGGGGATAGAATGTTGGCATGAGAAGTGGCAAACTAGACAGTCTGGTTATGATGTAGAGTATGGGAAGGATAGACGTGCATGCAATAAACCAGAAGACATAGATTGTAGCAAGATTGTGAAGGGCTTTAAAAGCTACTTAGAGAAGTTTATATTTTGTCCTAGAGGCAATAGATTACCTCTGGAAGAGGGATGAGATGTGGCTAGGAACATTAATTTGGTATCTGGGTGGAGGATAGGTTGAAGATGCTAGTGACTGGAGGAAGGGAGAACAATTCAGGGGCTATCCTAATGGTTCAGATGCCACCTCTTCCATGAACTCCTCCCTGTGCTGTAGGTAAAAATAATCTCCCCCACTAAAACTTTCTTAAAGTACTTTGCTGGGACTCCCCTTGGCTCCTAAAACATCCTACCATATAGCACACTTATCTATGTGTATTTCCCATGTCCCTTGTGACATTGTAATAATAATGATGATGGTGATAAAATATATAATATAACTATATCAGTTATCTGTGTGCATTTCCCATGACCTCTGCTATATAACACAATCATGCTATATAAATATAAATATAGTAATAATATAACAGTTGTCTGTGTGCATTTCTCATGTCCCCTGCTATATTGTAATAATTATGGTGATATGATACATGGAATTTGTATAACTTTTTACAGTTTGCATATATGTTCTTTCATTTAGTTCTTACAACAAGCTGTAGTTTTTATAGGTATTCTTATCCCCATGTTATAGGTAAAGAAACTGAGGTTCATGCAGCCTTTTGCAGGCAACCTCTTTGGGGTTTCTGCCTTACCTCTCTGCTCTTGGCTACTAGTACCTATCCCACTTAGGTTCTTTCCATGTGCTCTCTACGTACCTTGTATGTATCTATGCATTGATGTTGTCTCTCCCATTAGAATGTAAGCTTCTTGAAGACAGAGACTGTTTTAGCTTTTTCTGTACAGCCACAATGCTTTAACACAGTACCTGGTAGATATTAAATGCATACTTAATAAATATTTGCTGACTCATTGATTAGCCATGATCACACAATTAGTACATATCAAGGGCAGGATTTGAACCCAGGTCTCATCTGTCTATCATATCTCATTCTCTTTCCATTACTCTACCCTTTTTCCATATTGTTTTTCTCTATATAAGAGTTCTTAACCTTGCTTGTGGAATGGGCCCCTTCGCAATCTGCTAAAGCCTAGGGACTGTTTCCCAGAATAAGGTTGTTTTTTTTTTTAAAGAACAAAATAAATTACTTAGCATTACAAAGGAAACTAATTATATTGAAATAGTTATAAAAATATATTTGGGGGGCAGCTAGGTGGTGCAGTGTGGATAAAGCACTGGCCCTGGGTTCAGGAGGACCTAAGTTCAAATCCTACCTCAGACACTTGACACTTACTAGCTGTGTGACCCTGGGCAAGCCACTTAACTCTCATTGCCCCACAAAAAAAAAAATCAAAGACCCTAGATTTATATTATTTTTTTTGAGGATAAGGACTAGGTCATTAAAAATTCATCTCCATCTCCTTTTCCTCTCTTCCTCATTTAGCACAAGGCTAAATAGGAATAACTTAATAGATACTAGTTTGCTTAATTGAATCGAATTGACTTAGTTGAATTGAAGCCAAAGAAAGATGGAAGTGACTGAAGACCAAAGGAGGGAATCACTTGTTAGTGAGACCCAGGAGCCAAGTCAACAAATATTTATGGGGAATCTCTTATGTACAAAGCTATGTTCTGGGGGGTAGGAAAGATCTGGGTGCACAAACACTATAAATGCAGTAGGAAATGTAAAGTCGGCTAGGCAAAGTAAAGTCCAAAAGGGTAGAGAAGATAAGCCTGGGGGTGGCGGGGGGAGACAGGGAAAGAGATTAAAGGTGTTGTCATCTGTCATGGAGAAATTTTTTAGCCTCCAAGCCAAAAAGGAAGATAAATGTAGAGAGTGACAGGAAACCAAGAATGTGAAGGTTTGCAGGAAGGGCCCTTCTGTCCAAGGTTGTACGTGCTCTATCAACTCTCATCTTTCCAAAACACTTTGACCCACTGAACCTCCTTACCCAGAAGATGTTTGAGGATCAAAAAAGGGGCCCCTGTTTAGGCCAAAACAAGCTAATTGAATGCCTATTTCAGAATGAACTTGCAGAAGACATGGAGTAAGAAGTACATGAATGTGTGGCATAATGGAAAGAACAAAGGGCCATGAATCAGGTAGCCAATCTACTCTTCTGGTCCCAGCATTCTATATGAACTTGGATGAATGTGTTAATTTCTCTGAATCTCTGTTTCCTCATCTGTAAAATGAGAACAATATTGCCTTTGTATCACTAACAATAGTGTTTATCAATGAAGTAGATTGAGGTCTAGCCTTGGAATTAGAAAGACTTGTATTCAAGTCTGACCTCTTATGCATATTAGCTATGTGTCCATGGAAATGTTGCTTAATCTCTTAGTGACCCCAGAAAGCTCTCAAAGACTAGAAGTTACAGAGGGGAGTTCTGTACAAATCAAGAAAATCATAGGTCTAGACAGCCTTCCCCCATCCCAACTCCTCCCCCTCCCCCCCCAAGAAAACAACTTCATAGTACATCTGTAAGAAGCAGTGTGACCACTGTAAATTTAGGGTGCTAGACTTGGAGTCAGGAGGACCTGGGTTCAGACTTTGATGCTCACTAATTGTGTGACTTGCAAATTGCAAATTTAATTAACAATTAATTGCCAGTCAATTAACCTTTAAGTCTCCATTTACTCACCTGTACTCAATCCTGATAAGACATATTTCAGAGTCTGTC
Source organism: Dromiciops gliroides (assembly GCF_019393635.1). Lineage (NCBI taxonomy): Eukaryota > Metazoa > Chordata > Mammalia > Microbiotheria > Microbiotheriidae > Dromiciops > Dromiciops gliroides. Next base: position 341,334,211 of record NC_057863.1, on the reverse strand, counting down.
AAAATCACGTGAGATAATGTCTGTGAAGTGCATTGTAAACCTTAAAGTGCTATATAAATTATCATTACTCTGCACTTTGATAATTTAGAGTAGCTGCCATCAATGATTTGCTTACCAGTAGAGAAAGAAAGCCAGGTAGCATTAAGTGACTTTGCTGTAAGACACACATTAAGCCCATGACAGCCCCCAGCAGAGTTTTCTGATTTTTGTTTTAAATGAAAGACAAAGGGCTAGATGGGGAAGAGTCGTTCTATGTTGTGGTCACCCAGAATCAAGGAGTTTCAGAAGCAAAGGAACCTGAGAGATTCTCTTGTCTAAACCCACCACTTTACAGTGGCTCAGTAACACAAGGTGGATGGAGCCAAGAGGAGACAGACCTAGGGTTAGAACCCTGAAGCTTCTAGCTTTTTTCCCTACTCTGCCATGTTGAGTCTAATCTTAGTCCACTGTAGACATAAACCCTATAGGAAGGAAGGAAGGAAGGAAGGAAGGAAGGAAGGAAAGAAAGAAGCATTCATTAATCATCTACTATGTGTTAGGTGGGATAGTTAGGGGGCTTGGAGCCTGTTGGCCCTGGAGGCAGGAAGACCTGAGTTCAAATATGGTCTCAGATACTAGCTCTGTGACCCTGGGCAAGTTACTTAACCCTGTTTGCCTCAGTTTCCTCATCTGTCAAATGAGCTGGAGAAGGAAATGGCAAATCACTCCAGTGTCTTTGCCAAGAAAACCCCATATGGATTCATGAAGAGTCAGACACAACTGAAGAAAAACATGTGCTAGGCATTGTGTTAAGCTCTTTGAAAGAATTATCTTATTTGATAACCTGGAAGGTAGGCACTAGTATTTTCTCAATTTTATAGATGAGGAAATTGAAGTAGACAAATTAATACAGCTTGTAACTATGTGAGATCGGATTTGAACTCAGGTCTTCCTGATTCCAGGACCACTTTCTAGCCACTGTTCTACCTAGCTGCATCCATAGGCAGAAAGCAAGAAGCTGACCATCAAAGTTAACATTTTTCTATGGTAGAGACAATAAAAATTGAGTACTTGGTCAAGTTTTTATTTCTTCTCTTGCAAATATGCTATCCTATGAATGCTAAAGGTCTACAAGAATTGGCAGGCAGAGTTGAGTGTGAAAGCTTTCCCCAGGGCTGGTTTCTCTATTTTAGAGTCAAGTGTGGCTTGGAAGAGACTCAACTGTCTTGTGTAAACAACCTATGGTTATGAATGCCCAGCCTCTCTGAAGGGAAATGTCAAGGTGATTAAGAGGGGATTATGGGAAGTATCTCTCTGTATAGCAGTGCATGTCTCCGCATGTGAGCATGTCTGTGGCTTGGGGGGACCCCAGTCTGGGATCTATTTTTTCATGTTTTCCCCAGAGATCACTGTGACCTTCATAGAAACTTTGAAAGTAGGAAAAAGGTTAGGAAGAAATTACAAGTGAATTAAGAGAAGGATACAGATTCACTCTGGCCAAAATGGATCAAATATGTTTGGGCACACTACTCTTTTGCCTGGAATCTTTTACTCTTCAACCCCCCCACACACACCCTTTCTTTTTTTTTAAATCATTCTATGGCCTATTGAAATCTTCTCTGTTCTTCAATGACCAGCTCAAATACCATCTTCTCAATTAGTCAATTGATCAACAGGTATTTTTCATGCATCTACTACTGTACTATGTGTTAGAAGCACAAACCATGGACATTAAATAGTTCCTGACCTCATCTGAGGAGCGAACATGAGCATGTAAAAGTAAATAAAGAATATACACAAGATAATGTTGAGGGGCATTAACCTCTGGGAGATCAGGAAAGGCTTTCTATAGTCAAATATGGTGCCTGAGCTGAGTTTAGAAGGAAAGAAGAGATTTTAAGGTGGGGAGGGAGTTAAGAAGGGTGTACATTCCAATAACAAAGAGCACAGAGATGCGTTGCCAAGGTCAAAGTCATGCCCAGTGTCACACAGCTAATCAGTTTCTGAGCCAGAACTCACTCCCAGGTCTTCTTTAGGGCTCTTTCCTCTTAAGATTGTAAATGTTTTTATGGAAGGGACCATCTCTTCTCCTCATTCTACCTCCGTGGTCAGAAACAGAGGCTGGGAGGATGGAGGAGGAGGAGGCAGTGGTAGTCAGAGCTTCTTTAATCATTGCCAGTGCAAGAAATCATATTTTTAAATTTTCTTTGACTCCTGATCCTGTCAGATAATTTAGAAGGTGCCAAGATTGGATTCCTGAAGCAGTTGCTGGGTCATGCCTGGAAGAGGTGAGGTTTAATGCTCTAACAGGATACAGGCCAATAATTTAGCTCCAATGAGCAGAATTGGTATTATGGTATTGGGGGGGGGCAATGAGGGTTAAATGACTTGCCCAGGGTCACACAGCTAGTAAGGGTCAAGTGTCTCAGGCCGGATTTGAATTCAAGTCCTCCTGAATCCAGGCCAGTACTTTATCCACTGTGCCACCTAGCTGCCCTGATATTGTGGTATTTTGTGATTAGTTTTACAGAATCTCTGGGGTTCTCCATTCCAAAAGTATCACACTCAAATTGAAATGGAACTATACATAAGGATCTCTGTGAGTGCATATTGACTTAGGAAACAATGTATTAATGGTATCTGTGGCAATGAGGTAGAGCAGTAGATAAAATGCTAGGCCTGGAGTCAGGAAGATTCATCTTCCTGAATTCAAATCTGGCCTCAAACACTTGCTAGGTGTGTGACCCTGGGCACTTAACCCTGTTTGCCTCAGTTTCCTCATCTCTCAAATGAGCTGGAGAAAGAAATGGTGAACCACTCTAGTATCTCTTCCAAGAAAAGCCCAAATGGGGTCATGAAGAGTCAGATATAACTGAAATGACTGAACAACAACAAATTTGGTAAGAAGACACTTCACCTCTCTCTCTTGACTTCCAATTTCTCATCTGTAAAATGAAGGGCTTGGGCTATATGATCTCCATACAATGGAAAGAGAATTAACTCTAAAGTTGGGGGACTTAGGTTCAAATCCCACCTCTAACACTTGCTACCAGTATGAGTGCCAACAAATCACTTAACATCCCTTATTGGTGCTTGGGATACCCTATGGAAACCAAGCTAAGCCATGAACCTAATAACCCTCAGAATGCAGAGAGGTTTATGCCACCCACGTCTTGGGGTAAATTTGTATATTTGTGATTATTCATTTGGAAGTAAATATCCTTTGTAAAAGGTCCAGTCTTACATGTGTCACATTTGTAAAATGAGGGAGTTAGATTAGATGATCTTTGACGTCTCTTCTGGCTCTTGTTTTATGATCTATAGGATCCTCTTCACTTCTAAATCCTCTGCTCCCATAATAATGGGACTACCTAGGGATGTAAGTATATGGTAGATAAAGTTCTTTTTGTGCCTTCACTGATCTTCCTTTTCTGAATGTTTGTTTGTTTGTTTTTATGTCTGGCTTCTCTTTTTCCTTCTGGAGTCAACATGTAAGTATGCCCTAAATATCTGTCCTTGGCCCTCTTCTTCAACTATCAAATGATATAATATTTGTAAAGCATAAAACTGAGAGACTGTTATATAGAGAGCACTTAATAAATGATTGTTCTCCTCCCCAACCCCATTCTTAAATCTTCTTTATTGTTCTCATCTAATCTTTTTTTTTGAGGCAATAGAGGTTAAGTGACTTGCCCAGAGGTCACACAGTGTCAAGTGTCTGATGCTGGATTTGAACTTGGGTCCTCCTGACTCCAGGGCTGGTGCTATATCCACTATGCCACCTATCTCCTCCAATATCATCTATTAAAGCTTCCTCATGAATTTGGGCTAGTTCAGAGTTTCTTAAACTTTTTCTACTCCTGGACTCTTTTTTGCCCAAGAAATTTTTACATGATGTCAGAATACATACTGAAGCATACTATTTTCATTTTTGTTGTTGCTTTTTTGTTATTGTTCTTATTTATTCTTTCTTGCATTTTTTCCTTTTGTTCTGATTAATGTGGAAATATGCTTAACATGATAGTAATGTATAACCTATATAAAATTGCTTGTTGGCCTCAGGAAGGGGGAGGGAAAGGAGGGCGGGAGAAAAATTTGAAACTCAAAAATATCTTTACATGTAATTGAGAAAAATTAAAAAGCAAAAAGGAAATAAAGAATTTTTACATGACTCCAGGTATATAGATATATAAAATAGGTATACATAACCTTTTACTGTTGCCAAACTTTTCACAACCCTCACATTCAGTTACATGATCCCATTGGGGGTCGTAACTCACAGTTTAAGAAGCTAGGGGCTAGATGACCTATACGGCCCCTTCCTTTTCCAAGTTTATGATCTTATTATTATGTGTGCTTCCCATAGTGCCTAGCACTTTGTTCCTTTCTGGGTTCCAGACCCATATCTCCAAATGCAGGCTAGACATACCACTTTGATTCAACACTAGGTGTTTACTGTGTACAAAGTCCGGTGGGAAGCATTGGGAGATAAGGTTTAGATAAGATAGGGTCTTCACCCTCATGAGCATGGATGTTTATTTCACCAGCAGTTCTAATTCAATTAGCTCCAAGGGCTCAATTAGGTTTCTCTGCTTAATGCCGCTAGTTCTGTCCATGGTACCATTATTTTCCTGGTGACTGAGGGTAGACACTTCAGTCAGTCTTCCTTAACTTCTACCTCCCCCTTCCATATTCAATAGTTTGGCATTTAAAAACCTTCATAATCTAGCCGCTCCCTTTTTACCCAGTATTCTTATAGCTTATACAGTCCTCCCCCCTGCCCCATCCCCATGCACTCTGATCCAGTGACACTGGTCTTCTGCTTTTTTTTTTGCACAAGACATTCCATTCTGAGTAAATGACTTAACCTCTGAGTGTTCCAGCTAACTCTAAAACCATGTTACAGAAAAAGCCTACAGTGGTAAAGATTTCCCCCATGGCCTACAATGATGAAATTAGAGGTCTGATTCTCACCCTTATATTTAATTTAACACAAAAGTAGCAAAACCGCCTAGTTTGTCTCCTTAATTTCCTTTTGCTTTCTTCTGTGTATTTCAAATTTCCATTGATTCTCTTTTCTTTCATTTTTTGCATCATTATCATTACCTCTTCACTCCCCCCAACAACATTCTCCCCAAATGAAAGCTTTCCCTTATAACAGTTAAATATAGTCAAGCAAAAATGCATGTCTCATTCTGCAGAACTAACCCATCATCTCTCTTTCAAGATGGGGTAATAAGATATTTAGTATTCGTCTCCAGGAAAGGTTTAAGATGAGTAAGATAGTTCTCCTATTTATATGTATATATACATATATACATATACATACAAATTAATGAATTGCTTTTCTGGGCCATAAGTAATATATGCACACATATATACATTTATAGGTATGATCATGTACATATATGAATTATATAAGCATATGTTACATCAACATATGTATATATGAATTATAGTTCACTGTTTATATTATCATCACCTAGTATAGTACCTTATACATGGTAGGCATGCAACAAACAATTGATTGAATGATTACAAGCTATTTACATAGTTTGAAATTAACCCATTTTGCCCTTTTGGTTATATCCATGTACCTTAGCTTAAATATAACTATTACCACCTTAGATTCCCCAAACTCTACCCATTGGCAATGTTACTCTGAAAAAGAAGTGGGACCTTCAGGAATCTTTATAATGGGATTTGAACATGTAACTTTCACAAAAGTGACACTTTTGTGTCATTTCATTTCTTCTCTTGGGACTCTTAAGACTATCCCCCTGCTATCCCACTTATGAGGAAAAGGGAAGAATTTGAGCTAGTCAATACGCAGGCATTCTGTGCCCTGAAGAGAACTGGGATTTGCTTTCCTGAAAATTTTCTTGAAAATAAGGTTTCCCACCATTTGGGGCTAATCTTGTTTCCTGTTACATCCTGACCACAATAAGGTTGAAGATCTCACAAGGTTTCTTCATCAATTCCTTTCTAGAAGCAATTCCATAAGGCACCTTTGGGACTTGGATAACTTTTTTTTTAACTTGTCAAGAGAAAGGGGCATAAAAAAGGAGGTGGGAGGGAAGTCACAGAATCACTGAGCTATAAGACTTGACAGTATTCTAATGCAACCCCATCCCCCACCAGATCATTTACAGTGGAGAAAATATTTGGATTTGGAATGACTTCCCTAGAATTAGGGGCAGAGCCAAGCCTAGAACCCATATTTCCTGACATCTAGTCTAATGTTCCTTCCACTATACTACAGGGTCACTGACAAAAAAACAAACAAACTTTGGACCTGTTTTGCCCTGAGTGAATCCAGTGATGAATTTAGAGCTGGAACAGGCTTCAGCACAGCAAGTTCCAGTAATATGGCCAAGGCCAAATGGGTGATAAGCAGCAGAGGCAGCATGGGAATCTGGTTCTAATACTACAAAGGCAACTCTTGAATTAAGGGTCCTACATTAAAAAGTGCTAAACAGAGAGAAGGAAGAAAGCACTGGAATGAGAGCTTCAAGACTTGAGATTTGGCCTTCATTCCCACCCTGATTCATGCTGTCTCCTCTCCTCTCCTCTCCTCTCCCTCTCCCTCTCCTTTCCTTCTACTTCTCCCCTCCCCTCCCTTTCCCTCCCCTCCTTTCTTCTCCTTTCCTTTCCTCATCAGTTTCCATCTTTGCAAAACAAAAACTATTGTCCCTACTATATGACTCATGAGGAAGAGGGAAGAATTTGAGCTATTCAATACTCAAGCATTCTATGCCCTGAAGGGAAATAGGTTTTTCTTTCCTGAAAAAAACTTTTTTTTAATTAAAAAAGTGTGGTTTCCCACCTTTTGGGGCTGTTTTTGTTTCCTGCTATATCTCTGACCACATTGAAAATGAATATCTCAAGGACAGCTAGGTGGCCCTGGATTCAGGAGGACCTGAGATCAAATCTGGCCTCTAACACTTGACACTTACTAGTTGTGTGACCCTGGGCAAGTAACCTAACCCTCATTGCCCCACAAAAAAAAGGAGAAAGAAAGAAAATTAATATCTCCAAAGTCTTCTTCATCTACTGCTTTCCAGAAGCAGTTCCCATACATCCAAGAAGCAGGTAGCTTTTTTTTTTCTTCTGTCATTCAAGAAAGAGATACATCAGAATAAGAGACATTTTAAAGGGACAATCTAGAAATCAAACAGCATGAATATGTCCTTCCTATATGCCAGACACTATATCCAATCCTTGAGATACAGAGCAAAAGCAAAAACCAGTTCCTATCCTCAGGGAGTTTACATTCTAGTTGGAACATTATATACACACACACACACACACACACACACACACATATATATATATATATATATATATATATATACATAGGCTTGGATTATATATATATGAGTAACATTAAGTGAGATCAGAGACACTCAGGTTTAAGTGGTCCAAAGGGGTAAGATCTCATTACAAATTGCCAAAATAGGTCTTAGGTCTGAGTTTAATCACTCTATTAATCCACCAATAAGAATTTATGAGCCAGCATTTAGTTTATGCCAAGTTCTATGCTTAATGCTGGGGATACAAAGAAAAACATGAACAGTCCCTGCCTTCAAGGCACTTACATCCTAATGGGCAGCAGTGTATGGGGTGCTCAGGGAAGACTAGCATCTCTGGTGTGAGGTCTTGCTGAAGGTTCTCATTCCCCTTTGATATCTACCTTCGCTCAACTCTCACCTGTGGCTCCAAGAAACTGTAACAATGCATCAGCCACACCCAGGGAAAACTGTCTTGGCAGATAGGGAAACTGACAGGCCCCAAACCCCTTGGTGAATGAGTTAGGGGAGTGTCTAGCCCAAGTTTGTGAAAACTTCTCTCGGTTGAATGAGCAGATGAGAACAATTTGTTCCAGCAGCCATGAAGGGGTCTGAAGCAAGCAATGTGGAGTGCTTTAGTTCTTGGTCAGACACCAAAGATTCCAAGGTTATCCACTGCATCCTGGGCCATCACCAGTTGTTTTGACTTTTGTCCTGCCGCTGGACTTTGGTGACTCTGGAAGAGAAAGAGGCTGATGACTTTGTGAGGCTTTCCTCACTTAAATCCAATTCATTTGGGTCAAAACCATCACCCTGTGATGTCATTGGTCTTCCAAATGAAGGCCAAAACAACATCCTAATAGGGGAGACACTTGTGTGTGGGTGTGTGTAGCTAGATGCACACAAGACACACAGAATAGACGGAATGTAACCTTAGAAATGAAAGACCCCAAAGGCTATGGGAACCTGGAAGGACTCTTGCAAAAAGTGGCATGTGAGCTGAGTCTTGAAGAAGACAGGCATTCCAAGAGATAGAGATAAGGAGGGAGAGCCTTCCTGACCAGGGGGAATGGGAGAGGGAGAGGGTGGAGGAAGAGCAGGATGAGGAAGAGGGAAGTCAGTGCAAAGGCAAGATCAGGAAGGGGAAATGTGGTTGGGGAGTGGGGTGGGGTGGGGTGGGGTGAGGGACCCAGGGGAAGAATTGGAACCAGCAAGAGATCTGCTTGAGAGAGATGGAACTGAGCTCAAGATCAGCTGGTTCCACCCCTTGCCCTGCAGGCAGAGCTGTGCTTGAATTTTTCCAGAGAAAGATGTGGATCCTATTTTTAGGGCTCTTCAGTATGGCCTAGCCTAGTTTTCTACTCAAGCAGATCTCAAGAGCAAAACCCTAGACAGACTGTTCTGCTTTGGCTGTTTTCAAGGCCCCAATAGGACCTGCTCTTATCAAAGGCCCCTAATGATTATTATTAGTACTGCTTCTGCCATTCACTTTGATCCTAAATGTGGTGCTTGGGATCTCTGGGCTTTATCTTGTGTGACATTCTTCCTGTGTCGGGCAAATATTTGATTTCCTGTACAGTCCCTTAAAAGAGCTTTCTACCTTGAGAGTGAAAGGGGCACAGTGTGGATCCCAAGTCACCTCCTCAAGAAAATAAAGGGAAAGGACCAGGCTTTTTATAGATCAAAAGACCCTGCAGGGTGATCTCCTCCACTCCAGGATACAGATGACTTCCTTCCCTTCTCTGTCTAAGGTGGGAGTGGGGCAGGGAACAGTGTCTCCTCCCTCTCAAATAGTCTTTCAAAAATCCACCCCAAGAAGGGTTGTCCCCATGGTTCTCTGCATTGTTCTAACTTTTTTCAAAAAAGAGCAAGAAATCTCCACAGAAAGTTACTCTCTCCTTGTCACTGGAACACACCTTTCAACCAATGTATAATGCTTCTAGGTGTGTTTGCATGCTTGCATATATGTATACATGTATCAGTGTATGTATGCTTTTTATTCATATCTATGTATGTAACCATATGTCTATGCATTTATCCATTCATGTATATAGGTATATATGCATCTGTCTGTCCTTCCATCTTTTTATTTATCTTTCTAATTACTGATGTATCCAGGTGTCAACTGGAACCAGCTCTAGAGCCTCAGGGAGCAGATTATTCAATTTTCAATATGAACACATACCTCAGAAACCAGCAAATGCTGAAAATGAAGACTCGATTTGTTGTTTTGTTGATTTTTCTAGAGTTAAAGTGATGGGGAAAATGTAGATAATGCTGATTAAACTTAAAAGAGTGTCTTGGGGGTAGCTAGGTGGCACAGAGGATAAAGCACAGGCCCTGGATTCAGGAAGACCTGAGTTCAAATCCAGTCTCAGACACTTGACACTTACTAGCTGTGTGACCCTGGGCACGTCACTTAATACTCATTGTCCCACCAAAAAAAAAAAAAGTGTCTTGTATACATTTTTTCCCTTGAGAGTGACATGGGGCTTAGGATGACCAGATAACAGGACAGACATATGGAGGAATTAAGGGACTATTAAAGTTTAAACTGGCCAAGCAGATATCAGGACGGACACACATAAGACAAACAAACAAACCAACAACTGTGAGATATCGAACTAGCTCCTACTCCTGGTGGCAGGGGCTGATCTAGCTTAAGACCATGAGGGCTTTTTCTAGTGCAGAAGGAGGATTCCACTTGTTTTTCCAAGTTTGTAAGGTCAAATTTAGCCCAATTGTTCAGAGTTCACCAAAAGGGGAATCCCTCAGAATATTCTCTCTGCCCCATGGATGTAAGGCTGTTTAAGCCTTTATCCAGATATCATCCTATCCAAGAAGATATTGAATCTGAGGGTCTGAATGTTGTTTGGATGTTAGGCTGAGCTTTTCAAGAGGAAGATACCACTACTCATCAAGTGGAAAACCTGACCCCACCTCTACCCCCCCCCCAAGAGTGCTGGCAAGGGATAGAGTCAGGCATGAAAGAGAATAAATGAAAAGGAGTTCTTACCTCAGGGTTTTGTGGCAAGAAGAAAGGAATTACCCATGCCCCACATTAGGTAACAGAGATATGCCATGGGAGAAATAAGGTGGGGGTCCTTAGGTATTCCTCTGTAAAGAATTACACTCTCCCACACAGTCCAATTAGGACTAAAATGGTCTTTTATTTGGTGCTAGAGAAAGTGACCAAGGAGTAAGTTAAAACTTTACCCCTATGGAGGAGGTGAATTAGAAACATGCTCCTCCCAGAATAGAAAGAAGGCAAAAGTCTTTTAGAAGATAGATGGAGTGGCCACCTGAAAATGCAAAGTTCCTTTTGGGAGTGGGGAAAGCTTGGATGCTTGTCATATTCCTGAGAGTCAGGGAATTTATTTATTTTTTTTGGAATGATGCTCCTGACCTCTGGGATTATCTGTGTCTCCTGGCTCTGGTCAGGTAGTAGCCAAACCTAATTGACTTTTCTGCTATAGAATTTTATCTCCCCTTACTTCTTAGGTGTGTCTGTCCTGATATCTAGTTGGTCAATCTAAACTTTAATAATCCCTTAATTCCTTGACTTGTCGGTCCTGTTATCTGGTCATTCTAAGCCCCATGTCAAGGGCCAGCTGTTAAACATCAACCAACACACTGCTTGATGTATCTATCTTATTTATCCACGCACGTTTGTAGGCGTATATATGTACCTATTAATGTATCTATATATTTCTTCTCTTCTCTTCTATCTCTCTCCTCTTTATGTCTCTTTTTCTCTCTGGGCCAGTTAGGTGGCACAGCAGACGGTGTTAGACTTGAGTCAGAAAGATCTGAGTTTGAATCTGGCCTCAGACACTTAATGGCTTCATGACTGAGCAAGTCACTTAACTTGTCTTAGCCTCAGTTTCCTTATCTGTAAAATGCAGATGATAATAATAATAAAACCTACAGGGCTGTTGTAAGGATCTACTGAGATAACATGTAAAGTGCTCTGCAAACATTGAAGTGCTATATAAATGCTAACCATTGATCCCCCCCACCCCCGCCTCAAAGCATTTATTAAAAGCTTATTATGTTCTTGGCACCATGCTAAATTCTAGGGATCTAAAGAAAGGCAAAAATAGTTTCTGCCCTCAAGAAGCTTATCTTTTAATGGAAGAGACAACATGTAAATAAATGTGTATATGCTAGTGAGTTGACAAGCAGAGAATCAGAATGAATGGGGATTGGAGACAATGATCAAGAGAAGCATGCACCAGAGACTAGGGATGTTCAGGGAACCAGCAGGAGCTGAGTCTTCAGTGAAGCTACCTTTGCCAGGCAAGGATTCCTGTGTTTGAAATGTATTAACCAGGTGAGACAATCTGGTTTAGTGAATTGGAATGATAGAGCCCTGAATCCAATTCTAGGCTCAGTCACCTACTCAGTAAAAAACAACAAGCTTGTCCTAGGCTGTTTTGTATAGTGGTTATTACAGCTAAAAGGGGGCTCCTGTTCTACATCTCTTTAATAGAAGTATCTAGAGAAAAAATGGATTTATCTATTTTTAGCAAAAGGATGTAGGGTTAGCTATGAACATTACTTTATTAAAAACTGGATTCATATCTTCAGAGACATTTTGCAATGTTCCTCCCTAGAGACGTTTAAAACTAGGAAATACCCTAATCAGTCTAGGATTAGATACCATTCTGCCTAGAGGCAGGGAGAAGGACTAGATGGTCCAAATGACCTTTGCCCTTTCCAGTTTATTAATTTTCAAAGGATTAATGAGATAATGCAAGCAACTTCTTTGACCTCCTAGATGAAAGAAATGCTAAGCAAATCCAAAGCATATACAGTGTCCTCATTCAGACTTCATAAGGGTTAGGAGGATGGGGTTGGGAGTGGGGAAGACAATTAGAAGGGAGTTTATGGTTTGGGGAAGGGATCAGGGAGTAATGATAGGGATGACATAAAGATCATTATTGTCCTCAGATGAAACACTTGGATACAATTATTCCATTGACACAGTATGTTTTGTAAATCTTCAGTAATTCCCATTTAGGAAAGCTGTCTGATGACTACTCCAAATGAAATAATTCACTAGAAATGTTCACCAGGCCACTGTACATCGAGGTATAAGGACCTTAGTAGTCTCCCTGACCAGCTAAAGAAGGAGCTGTGACCTGAGTCAGCAGCTGAAGTAAGGCCCAGGGGAACAGCCAAAGTCTATTTTTTCTTGGGGTGGGAGCTAGAATATCAATTAGCAACCAATTTCCTTGGCATTGCCCTCCTACAGCCTCTAAGCATGAATAGGTACAAAGTTTCCAAACCTCAACCTGCATGCCAGGTTATCAAGGTTCCTATTTCCCTCCCCCTAATGCATGGATCTGCTTGACCCAAATAAAAACCCCACTGGAGTTTACCAGTTCCCCTGACTGCCTTCTTATTTTGAGTATTTCCCCTCAATAAAGCTGGCTTGTTTTACTTTCTCTCCACTGATTTCCACTTTGTGCTTAGTAATACTTGTAGTACTCCATCTCTTCCTTTTGCTTGATGTTGTTGTTCATTCATTATCTAAGACAACTAATGACTTCATCAGGGTGATGTTTTGACTTGCAAGTGAATTGGATTTAAGTGAGGGAGGGCTGTGCAAAGTCACCAGCCCCACTCTCTCCTCTGGAGCCATCTGGGTCCATTGACAAGATATACATCAGTTTGACTGGAGATGGCCCTGATGCAGTGGGAAGCCTTGCCCTTTTTAAGCTAAGGTCATTCCCAGGTCTCAGTTTGTCTGAGGCAACACCCATTCAGTGGTTAAAAAAGTAAAGGCTACAGAAAGTTGGATTTCAGCTTAAGAGAAAGAGAAATTTCCTAACACTTAGATCAGTCAAGAATTGGAATGGGCTTCCACGAGAGTGAGCTTCTTGTCAATGGAGACCAAATGACTTCTTTTTTTGTGTGTATGAGACAATTGGGGTTAAGTGACTTGCCCAGGGTCACCAAATGACTTCTTTTTTTAAAAATTCAATTGAATTTTTATTTTTTTCAATTAATGAAAATCTGCCTTCTATCTTCTCCCCCCTCCACTGAGAGAGAAAAAGAAACCCCTATTACAGAACATGTATGGTCAAGCAAAAAAAAAATCCCCCATTAGCCTCATCCAAACAACATATATCTCAATCTACCCTCTGAGTCCATCTTTTTCTGTCAGAAAGTGAGTAGCATGCTCCATCATGGGTCTACTGGTATCATGGCTGGTCATTACATAGATCAGAATTGGAAAAATCTTTCAAAGTTGTTCATCTTTACCTTATTGTTGTCATTGTTTAAATTGTTCTGGTCTTGCTCACTTGACTCATCATCAGTTCATACAAATCCTCATAGGTTTCTTTGAAATTGTTGCCTTTGTTATTTCTTACAGCACAATAGTATTCTATCACATGTACCATAAGTTGTTCAGCCTTTCCCCAATTGATGGGCATCCCTTCAGCTTCCAACTGCATGACTTTTTGTAAAGGTTGTTGTAGAAGGCCTAAGGTGGACCAGGTGACTTCTATTCTTCCAGTGCTTCCAACTCTTAAGATTCTTTATTTGGATAAATGCCTTTTAGATACTGAACTTCAAACCACCTTTGCATCGAGAGCTCTTCCAGCTTTTCACAGAAGATAGTGACTTTTTCACACCTCAATCACAACTATTTGTCTGTATATCTTACTTAGGCTTTTTGAGCCAGTTGAAGGATTGCTTTAATTTTTGCCTTTCTAGTCTCTTTGTCAGATAGAAATGTTAGAATCACAGGTACCAGAGCTGAAAGGGACCTTAGATATCATCTAGTTCAGCTTTTCATTTTCCAGATGGGAAAGCTGAGACGGTCCAGAGAGAGAAGAAATGGCTCACTTAGGTCACATAGGTAGTAAATAGAATTCATACACAGGCTCTTATTATTGTTCAGTTGTGTCTGACTATTCCTGACTCCATTTAGGGTTTTCTTTTTTTTTCTTTTTTTTTTTTTTTTGGTGGGGCAATGGGGATTAAGTGACTTGCCCAGGGTCACACAGCTAGTAAGTATCAAGTGTCTGAGGCCGGATTTGAACTCAGGTACTCCTGAATCCAGGGCCAGTGCTTTATCCACTGCGCCACCTAGCTGCCCCCATTTAGGGTTTTCTTGGCAAAGATACTAGGGTGGTTTGCTATTTCCTTCTGCAGCTCATTTTATGGATGAGAAAACCGAGGCAAACAGGGTAAAGTGAATTCCCGAGGGTCACACAACTCATACTCCACATAGATTTGAACTCAGGTCTTCCTGACTCCAGATCTAGTGTTCTATTCATTGCACCAACAAGCTGCCCTAGGTGAAAACTGTCTGACCCCAGATCCAGTGTTTTTTATTAAAGGATACTCTGCCATATCTTCTGAATTCCCTGCATCTTCTGTCTGCTCATGATCAAATCACGAAGAAAGATTATAGCCGTGTGTGCATCTATAAGCTGAAAGAATGAAATCTATTCAGTAGGAAAAAAAAAAAACCCACTGACTCTAGATTTAGAGATTCTGGGTTCAGATCCTGCCTCTGAAATATACTGAAGATACATTAGACAAGTCACTTAATCTTCCTGGGCCTCAGTTTTCTCATCTGGAAAATGAAGGAGTTGGACTAGATGACCTCTGCAATCTCTTCCAGTTCTAGGTCTATGATTCAGACTCTTAACAAAATATATTTATTTATTGAATTCAATTTTATTTCATTTTCAGCTCTGAATTCTCTCTCTTCCACCTCCCCCTCCACTAAGAAAGGAAGAAAAACAAAAGCCATTACAAACATGTGCAGTCAAGTAAAAAAAAAAATTCCTGCAATAGCTATAGCTAAAAAAATATGCCTCAAGCCTCAATCTGTATTTGGAGTCCATAAGCTTTCTGTTGGGAGGTAGGCAGCATGTTTCATCATGAGTCCTCGGGAATCCTGGTTGGTCACTGCGTTGTTCAGAGCTCCTAGGTCAAAGTTGTTTGTCTATACAATATTGTTGTCCTATGTGAATTCTCCCAGTTCTGATCACCTCTCTTTGTCTGACCCTCTAACACTTGTCATTTTTTTCTTCTTGTCTTCTTTGCCAATCAGATGGCTGTGAGGTCAGTCTCAAAGTTATTTTAATGTGCATTTTTCTAATTATTAATGTTTTAGAGCTTTTTTCATCTGGTTGTTGAGCTTCCTCTCCTTTGTTAACAGCCTGTTCCTATTTATTCATCATTTGTCTATTGGGAAATATCTCTTGTTCTTATCCACAGAGTGTTCCAGGAGTCTTGGTTCTAATTTAAGCTTTACTGTTGTTGTTCAGTTGTTTCAATCATGTCCGACTTGGCAGAGATACTAGAGTGGTTTGCCATTTCCATCTTCAGCTCATTTTACAGATGAGGAAACTGAGGCAAACAGGGTTAAATGACTTGTCCAGGGTCACACAGCTAGTAATTATTTGAGGCTGGATTTGAACTGGGGTCTTCCTGACTCTGGGCCTGTTGCTCTATGTACTGCACCATGTAGATGCCTTTTAATGTATAACTTGAATCAAGTCATTTCCATTTTAGAGCCATTGCATAGGGATGACCTAGTCTAACCTCTTCATTTTTCAACTGATACCCAAGGCCACACAGGCAGTAAGTGGCAAAGCTGGAATTGGAATTCAGGTCTTCAGACTCTAAATGCAGTGTTTTTTTCCATATCACCAGTGCTAGAGAAAAGATCCTTTCTCTGACATGTAGGCAGCCAGTTCCAATAGAAACTGCCTGGTGAATGTGAGCCTAAATTCAAGCAAGTCTGGGTTGCAGCATCTTAAGGCTAAGAACAGGGCTTCTTAGTTTCAGAGACTACTTCACAAAATAATTTTAGAGACCCAAGAGTAAATTAGAGACATAGCATAGACATTATCAGAGGTTGGTGATTTATTCTCTTTGTTGGCCAACCCCTAACACATTTGTTCCCCATTCATCTTTCCCTTCCTTCTTTCACTGTCAGCTGGCTGCTGACCATCCCATCCCCCTTCCATCTCAGCTAGAGGGATACCACATCCCCACTCTCTATTCTAACCCTTTTGAATCTACTTTCTTCTTGGTACAGGATGATCTACCCCACTCCCCAACCACCTCTGGGTCTTGGCATCTACTCTACAATCTTCCCTGCCTGAGTACCACCTGGCCTTCCGTCTGCCATGAACAGAAGATGAACTCTTCTTTATGAGTTGTTTCCCTCAATTGGAATGTGAGCTCCTTGAGAGTTAATACTATCTTGGTGTTCTATTTGTAGCCCAGAACTTAGCACAGTGCTTCACAAGTATCAAGCACTTAATAAGTAATTTCCATTTCCCATTTCATTCTCAAAATTTCCCATAGTTCTATCTCCTCTAGAAACTTTTCCATCATTAATTAAGGTAATTTGTGGAATGTTATTGTTGCTTACCCACCCAGTAAAGCTAATTTCCACTACCAAAATGCAACAATCCTAATTTTTCTATTCTTCCCTCCTCCTTTCTGCCCTTGTCCTCCCCAAGCCAACCTCTTGGGTGGTACTGGGTTTGCTCTCCCTGTTGAACAATGCTAGGAACACAGCAGACCCTCAGAGAATCCTTGTTGATTAAGTAATTTCTCAATATAGGATTCTCCTACCCCACATAAGACATAAAAAAATATTGTTTTATTGTGGGTAATTCCAGGTAATCTACAGAAAAGATGATGAAAAATCTTTGCCAAGAAGGTGAGACCTTCCCTTGTGACTGGCAATGCTGTGCCAGGAAAATGGCTACAAAACTCTTGGAGCTGGTGCTTGTTGTCTCTTCACTTGCCCTTCCTTGCCCCCAAACCACATTCCTGCTTCCTAGCTGTCTTACCAAGTTGGTGCCTGGGGATTTCAGATGCTGCCAAGTTTATTGGAATGTATCAGGACTTGAAGAGATCTAGGTTGCCTCACCTTGCCCAAAGAGAGAAGGTTCCAGTCTGGGATGGAAAGCAATCCAGGAAATCTCAAGGGGTGGGGGTGGGGGGGGGAGGAATAGGAATTCTGGTCTTAACTGTAAATGTCAAGACATCAGAGTCATTTCTAAACAATGTTGGTACAAGATGTACCTTTCAGTAAAAGAATCTGGGACAGGCAATTCTCTCCCACTCCACCTACTTTAACCACAAGGTCCTGGTAAAGTTGGTTGTTAGTCGTTCTTAATTCAGGATTAGTGTGATGATCTGAATGGAGTAGGAGTGGGGTAATTAGAATTGAATTTAAGATCTGAGAGGGAAGGAGAAGGAAAAAGGAGGAAGAGACAAAGGAGATAAGGAGGAAGAAAGAAAAGGGGGGAAAAAAAGAAGAGGAAGAAGAGGATTAAATAAACAATGAAAAAACTTCATAGTTGGAAGAGCTCTGGGAAAAAAGGCATATTCTCATTCCAGAGATCCCATTGGTATACAAATACCCCAAGGAGGGTCTAAGACTGAAAGCAAGGTCCCAGATAAAGCAAAATATTTATAGTTGCACTTTTTGTGGTAGCAAAGAATTAAAAACTAAGCAGATGGGGCAGCAAGGTGGCGCAGTGGGTAAAGCACTGGCCTTGGACTCAGGAGGACCTGAGTTCAAATCCAGTCTCAGACACTTGACACTTACTAGCTGTGTGACCCTGGACAAGTCACTTAACCCTCATTGCCCCACCACAAAACAAACAAACAAACAAACAAAAACTAAGCAGATGCCTATTGATTGAAGAATGACTAACCAAACTGTGGCACGGAAATGTAATGGGATAATACTATTGTGTAAGAAATAATGAAAATGGATAATTCAGAGAAGCATAGGAAGACTTGTGAAATGATGCTTTGAAATAAACAGAAACAGGAAAACATGATATACAATAAATACAACAAAGTAAATGGAAAGAACAACAAAATAATAAAACTGAATGTTGTATAAAAGAAGCAGCTAGGTGGCACAAGGGATAGAATACTGGGCTTGGAGTCAGGAAGACCTGAGTTCAAATTCTGCTTCACACTGCTATTATCACTTAACCTTTCTGTGCCTCAGTTTCCTCATCTGCAAAATGAGAGGGATGGTTCTGATGGTTTCTAAGGTCCTGTTCAGCTCTATACTTAAAAACCTATGACAATTATAATAACCAAACAGCCCAGGAGAAGACTTTAGACAACAAATCTTTCTTCCTTCTTGGTGGAGATGGGTAGACTATGCTGGGGTCAGGGCCGGGGAGGGGGTGACCCATAAAGGGGAGGCCAGATATATGTTGCATATACAGTTAGAATGGTTAATATGTTTGGTAGCTTTTGCTTAACTGCTTTCCCCCCTTTATTTTTATATTGTCATTTGGAAATGAAGGTTGTGTAAAAACAAGACATGAATGATATATTTTTTAAAAGTAAAATAAATTTAAAGGTACTGCTGATACATAAGTGAGTTAGTTCAACCATTCTAGAAAACAATTTGGGATCATGCAAGAAAAGTTTCTAAAGGGTTCCTCCTCCTGGGACAATATCCCAAGAAAGTTGTTGACCACAAGAAAAGACTCATATGTATAAAACTATTCATAACATCATTAGTTGTGATAACAAAAGCTGGAAACCAAATGTTGTTGAATTGTTTCAGATGTGTCTGACTCTTCATGACTCCATTTGGGATTTTCTTGGAAACTCCAGTGGTTCACCATTTCCTTCTCCAGCTCATTTTACAGATGAGAAAACTGAGATAAACAGGGTTAAGGGACTTGCCCAGGGTCACACAGCTATCTGAAGCTGGATTTGAACTCAGGGAGATGTCTTCCTGACTCCAGACCCAGTGCTCTATTCATTGTGCAACCTAGCTACCCTGGCAACTAAATACTGCCAATAATTGGGAAATAGCTGAATAAAGTACAGTGTGTAAATGTAATAAAATAGTACTTACTTTACCATAGGGAATGATGAACATACAAAATGCAGAGAAACATGTCAAAGTTGCATGAAATGAGACAGACTGAGGAAAGGAGAGCCAAATAAATAATAATACACATGATGACATAGCGTCAATTTGAACTTTGTTATTGTTTTCTTATTCTGTAAAGCAATCCTTTGCTACTCTTGGACACATTCCCCCCCCCCCCCCATTAGCAATGAATGCTTCTCCGTTTATTTGGGTCTGCCTTTATGTGTGTAAACAGTAGCTTCTAGTTGTATTTTTGTACTTCTTGTATATACCTTGGCAGGTAGACTCCTGAGGGTTTCATACATCCTGTAATTATTTTTTATTACCTTTATCTAGCTCTTCCTGCTTGGCTTTATTGATATTATATGGAAGTGTTGATGATTTGTGTGGATTTGTTTTATATCCAGCAACTTTGCTGAACTTTAATTGTTTCAATTAGTTCTTAGTTGAACTCTTTAGGGTTCATTAAGTACAGCGTAGAGAAGGTCTTAGTCCTGAGTTCAAAATGTTTCCATTGCCTAGCACAGTAGAATGTTATCATAGTTGGCTTTTCTAGACATTATCTTTATTGAAGGATACATAGAGATGGGAGAAGTTGGCAATGTCCCAATGACCTTAAATAGTCAGAGCTACTTCTATATATTCTCCTGTCCTGGTTTTGCAATCAGTCCAACTTCAGTCTTGGAATTGTGTGATACAGAGCTGGGCCAAACACCTGTTGATGGGAAGAAGGGTGAGCTTATGGTTTAAATACAGTCCAACAGGATTCCTTGGAACTCAGCATTGCCTGTCTATATGTGCATACTCCCCAGTGTCAGCTATTACTTCTCTAGGTTTCAAAACTCACCAGTATGGAATAGCCCAAAAGATGTCTCTTAAATAGGTCTCTCAGTAGTAAAAGAATCCCTTGTCTGTGTAGTGCATACTCCCTCTCTAGGGGTGTTCAGGAAAGACTAGCACCTCTGATATGAGGACTTGCTGAGCCCTTTGCAGGGCTGCTCATCCACATTTTGTGTCCTCCTGATTCACCTGACTCTCACTTGTGGCTCCAAGAAGCTGGGGCATGCTCTGTGGCCACAACCTGGTAAACTGTTTCAGCAGACCGGGCTAAACCAGGTTGAGGGTAACCGAGGGGGTCTCATACCCTTTGGTGAGTTAGGGGGATGTCTACACCAAGCATATGAACACTTTTCGCAGTAGATTGAACAGATGAGAAAAATTTGTTCCAATGGCCATGAAAGCAGCTGAAACAGGCACTGTGGAGTATGTAGAGTTGGTCAGACATTGAAGATGCCAAGGTCGCGTCCACTTGATCCTGGGCCATCTCTAGTCATCCTGACTTTTCTCTTCCCACTGGAATTTGATGACTCTGGAAGAGAGTGAGGTTGAAGACTTTGTGCAACTCTGCCTTATATCCAATTTATGCATGAGTCAAAAGACATCACCCACTGATGTCATTTTGGTCCTCTTTGAGACAACTGAAGGACAACTCCCTCTCTAATAACCTTGTATTTATTCTGTATGGCCTTATGGTTTCTCAGCATTGTAGACAGAGCTTGGCCCTGGGTCAATTCCAATTCCAACAGAAGGCAGGCCCCTAAGGCCAGAAAAAACAGAAGTATTAGCTTTAGTAGGACTGCCTGCCAATGGATAGAATTTACTCCCATACATTCTCTCTTTCCTGTGAAATATATTCACATCACATATACTTGTTTATGTGTTTCTCAGTCTCTTTCTAGGTCTCTCTCACTGTTTCTCTGTCTTTCTCTCTTTCTTACTCTGTCTCTGTCTCAATCTCTCCTTGATTCTGTTTTCCATTAATTCCCCTTACCCTACTATGCCATGAATAATGTTGAGGGAGCTAGGTGGCACAGTGGATAGAGCACCGGCTCTGGATTCAAGAGGACCTGAGTTCAAATCCAGCCTCAGACACTTGGCACTTACTAGCTGTGTGACCCTGGGCAAGTCACACAATCCTCATTGCCCTGCAAAACAAAACAAAACAAAAACAAAGAATAGTGTCTCTGAGGTTCTGGAACCCAAAGATCATCAGAATGACAAAGAGTTCAGAAGCTCCCCATACAGAACCATTGTTATGATTTTATTCTTTCTTGCCATTTCCTGACACCAACTGCTCCCCCCTCACCACAGGATACACACACATTCACACATTCACTCAGTTCCTCCTCATCTCTTGCCCCTCCAAAGGCATTGATTGCTTCCCTAGAACCGCTCCTGTTTCACTTCTAGGGTCAGGAAGATTTTAAGGACATTGTATATTGGAATGGAGAGAGAACCTTATCTCTTGGCCCATGTTCTTGGACTGGCCTGAGAGCCTACCTCCTTCTTTAAGTTTCAAAGGGGCTAATCCAAGGAGGGGCAGCTAGCTGGCGCAGTGGATAGAGCACCTGGAGTCAGGAGGACCTGAGTTCAAATCCGACCTCAGACACTTAACACTTACTAGCTGTGTGACCCTGGGCAAGTCACTTAACCCCAATTGCCTCACAAAACAAACAAACAAACAAACAAGCAAGCAAATCAAAGGGGCTGATTCAGCCAAGTTCTGAGTCCCTGTTGTCCAGGAATGAACAAATATTTATTAAGTGCTTTTTATGTACAAAGTGCTGGAGACAGAAATAGAACTCAAGACCATTCTTTTTCTTAAGAAACTCATTTTAATATGGGGAGACAACACATAGAGGAGATTTCAGTTACAAGTTAGATGGAAAGGTGTCCTGGTCCATAGGGTGTAGCAGCAAAACAAATGGTTCTGCCTCTTCTTTAATGTCATTTAAATGAAAGAAAATCATATCCATTTCTGATGTTAGACCATTTAAGAGTGCCAAGGAATGCACAGGGAAAACCTGAGAAGGAAGGGGACTTGGGAAAGGGTTACCTTGTGCCTCATCAGAAAGAGGAGCTGCCATAGTTCTGAGATGGAAAAGTAGACCTTATAATCTATGAGAAAGAGGAGTGTTCTTAAAGTATTTATATAGTGATTTAAAATTTACTAATATTATCTTACCCTATATTAGTGCTATTTTCATCCCCATTTTACAGAAGATGAAACTGAGGCAGACAGAGGATAAGTAACTTGCCTAGGTGATCAGAAATAAAACACTTGTGATGAGGGAAAGGGTGCGGGGTAAGAGTGGGGGAGGGATAAACAGGCAAAAAATGGCATGGAGGGAAACAAACAGTTATCATAACCATAAATGTGAATGGGATGAACTCACCCATTAAACAGAAGAAGATAGCATAATGGATTAAACACCAAAATCCTACAATATGTTTTTTATAAGAAACACATTTGAAGCAGAGAGATACACACAGGGTAAACATAAGGGACTGGATCAGAATCTATTATGCTTCAGCTGAAGCAAAGAAAGCAAGGGTAGCAATCATGGTTTCAGACAAAGCAAAAGCAAAAATAGATCTAGTTGAAAGAGATAAAGAAGGAAATATAAATCTTGCTGAAAGGTACCATAGACAATGAAGTCATATTAAAACTTAACATATGTTTACCAAATGGTATCACATCTAAATTTTTGAAGAAGTTGAATGAATTATAGGAGGAAATAGATGATAAAACTATACTAGTAGGGGATTTTAACCTTCCCCCTCTCAAAACTGGATAAATCTAACCAAAAAATAAATAACAAAGAAGTTAAGGAAATGAATAAAATTCTTGAGAAGTTAGATATGATAGATCTCTGGAGAAAATTGAATGGGAATAGAAAGGAATATACCTTCTTCTCAGTAGTACATGGGATTTACACAAAAACTGGCCATGTATTAGGGCATTAAAAATCTTATAACCAGATGACTTGCCTAGAGTCACATAGCTATTAATTGTCTGAGTCAGGATTTGAACTTCCGGGCTTCCTGACTCCATGTCTGGTGCTATATTGCTCTATTGACTGTGCCTCTGAGAAGCCTCTAGGAACTTCTCAGGTCTCATGTGGTTGCTGGGTGTGGGGTAGGGATCCCGAAATAGAAACAAAGGATCAGGGCTCTGTAAGCTCTCTTCTTCTACTGTAATAACCACCAGTGTCCTAGGAAAAAAACCCATTATGTCTATATCTATCTTTATTGACTCTCCATCCATGTGGCCAAAATACATACCCTTTTCCCTGATGTCCTCTCTTCACCTGGGTGCCCAGTGTCCTGTTCCTCTGTACATTTTCAGGTCTTTCTGAACCTTAGAAGTCACTCTAATTTTACAGATGAGGCAACTTGGGTCTAAATAAATTAAATGACTTGCCCAAGGTCACACAGGTAGTAAGTGGCAGAGAGAAATCCAAGATTAATCAGATCTTCTTTGATCTCAGGTTACAGTGGAGAGGAAGGTTAGTGAGATATTGGTACAAAGATATTGAGAGCAGCTCTCTTTGTGGTGTCAAAACAAACTGGAAATTAAAGGATGCCTATCAACTGGGGAATGAGTGAACAAAATGGTATATAAATGTTGTGGAATAAATATGCTGAGATAAAAGAGGAAGTAGATGATTTCAAAAAGACATAGAGGAGCAGCTAGGTGGCACAGTAGATAAAGCACCGGCCCTGGATTCAGGAGGACCTGAGTTCAAATCCAACCTCAGACACTTGACACTTACTAGCTGTGTGACCCTGGGAAAGTCACTTAACCCTCGTTGCCCCACCAAAAAAAAAAAAAGACATGGAAAGACTTACATGAACTGAGACAAAGTGAAATGAACAGAACCAGAACAAGTTATACAATAGTAATATTGTAAAAACAGTTTTGAAGGCATAAACACCATCCATGCACCAATGCTGAAAAGCATGCTCTTTACCTTTTGACAGGTGATGGATTCAGGGTACAGAATGAGTCATATTTTTTGAACATAGCCCATGAACAAATTTGTTTTCCTTGACTATGCATATTTGTTACAAGGAATCAATCTTTCTTTCTTTCTTTCTCTCTTTCTTTCTTTCTTTCCTTCTTTCCTTCCTTATTTCTGGGAGGATAATGATGGTAATGGGAGGGAGAAATAGATTTCCATTTATTAAAAATAAAATATAATAAAAATTATTTTTAAAGAAGGTAATACCTTAATATGGAGAAGAAATCGGGAATTCAAGTAGGAACAGGGTAAAAGTACCTTAAAACAAACTGGTTTGAAATTGTTTGGGCATTATGATGTCATGGAGGCAACTAGACTGCACAGTGGATATAGCACTGGGGCTAGAGTCAGGAAGACCTGAGTTCAAATCTGACCTCACTTACTAGCTGGGCAAGTCACTTAATCTCTGTTTATCTCAGTTTGTTCAACTGTAGAATAAGAATAATAACAACACCTATCTCCCAGAGTTGTTGTGAAGATCAAATGAGATATTTGTAAAGGCTTAGTATAGTGCCTGGAATGTATTAGGCTTTATTTAAATGCTCATTCCCATCCTTCCCCCTTCACGGGACAGAAATGTCCTAATACCTTACAGGAATGGCCGTCTGTAAAGGCATGCATGCTAGACATGCCTAGAAGCCTGGAATTGGCCACTCCAAGCACTGACCTTGTCAGGGTGGGAGAGGCAAAGTGGAATCTTGACTTTGGCCCTATTACTTGATATGAGGAGTGCTGAAGAGGAGTGAGGTTAAGTTTTGGAATGAAAAGAACATGATAATGTAGCACTAATTAGTTCATTTTAGATGCCAGTTCTGCAATAACTGAAAGAGAATTGTCAGATTACAAAATGAAATCACTTTTCCATCTTCTCCCACATACACCTCCTTTCCTTGGAGGATTAATATTGCCTAAAGGATCAGTGTGTGGTGATCTGAACCTCCTAAATCAGGGGTTTTTAACCTGGAGTTTATGAACTTGATATTCTTAAAAAATATTTTGGTAACTGTATTTCAATATAATAGGTTCCCTCTATAAATCCATGTATTTTATCTATGCATTTAAAAATATGACTCTTATGAAGGATCCATAGACTTCAGCAAACTGCCAAAGGGGTCTGAGGCACACAAAAGGTTAAAGACTCCTGCTCTTGAGCTCAGGATGTGATGGGCTGGGAATAATGTTCCCACTGCCACTAACACAAATGGAGCTGGGAGAATCAGTTTGGGCATCTGAGATGGCCAGGAGGATTCCATGTGGTGCTTTAGGGGCAGCTAAGTGGTACAATAGATAAAGCACTGACCCCTGGATTCAGGAAGACCTGAGTTCAAATATGACCTCAGACACTTGACACTTAACAGCTGTGTGACCTGGGAAAGTCACTTAACCCTCACTGTCCCGAAAAACAACAGCAGCAACAACAAAACGTGATGCTTTAGCCTTGGATTCTAGAGATCATCTCATCTCTAGCCTAATTACTCATCTAACCTATTGGAACCTTGTTAGGTGCTTATTCTATTCTAGAAAGGTAGCAGGAGAGCCTCGAAAAACACAGACAAACTAAAGTGTTATTATTATTCTTTTGTTAAAGCACACATACTTTAAACCTTTTATCAAGATATAAACAGTAGGGCTCTTAGAGTTTGATGTATTTTGTTATTTCTCATTTAATGATTTGTTGAGATTTGTTGTATGTTATCTTTTTTTTTTTTTTGCTGGGCAATGGGGATTAAGTGACTTGCCCAGGGTCACACAGCTAGTATGTGTCAAGTGTCTGAGGCCAGATTTGAACTCTGGTACTCCTGAATCCAGGGCAAATGCTTCATCCACTGCTCCACCGAGCTGCTCTGGAGGTTTATTTCTTAAATAAAAAATAATAGCTGAATACTATTGTCTTCTTATAGATCTGCAATTCTTCTGGCTTTTCTTTGTGGGTTGATGGTCATTTTAGTTTCTCTCTTCTGGGTCTCTATCCAAGACCACTAAACCAGACCCAGAATACTTGGGTAAGGGCTCTTCTGCTGACTTTTGGAATGGGAGAGCGGATATCACAAAATGTTAGAGCCTGAAGGGACTTGAGAGGTCTCCTAAAATAGTCCCACTTCTTACAAGTGAGGAAAACCAAACCCAGAAAGGTTAAATGCCCACCATCCCTTAGAGAGTTATTGGTGGAGCTAGAAGCACGCCCCAGTCATCTCTGGACTCCCAGGCCACACCTCTGTCCATGGTGGGTTGAGGAAGCCCAGAGCCAAGAGGAGGCTGGGCATCGAATGGCTCATGGATGGGAGTGACTGACTGGCTGTTGTATATTCTGTCTCTGACAGGTGTTTGTGCTCTGCCATGGGCTCCTGCAGTTCTGTCAGCTCCTCTACAGTGCCTACTTCAAGAGCAGCCTCACCACCATCGAGAAGCGCTTCGGCCTCTCCAGTTCCTCTTCTGGCTTTATCTCCAGTTTAAATGAAGTAAGTGCCCCCTTTGCCCTGGACCTATTGGTCCAGGATATGGGGAGGAGCTGAGCAGGAGGGAAGGGGAGGGACTTGGGTGTGGGGATTGAGGTCATACTCTGTCCCATTAGATGCCCCACAAGAATATGGCTTCCTAGTGAATGCTGGCCAAAGTATTAGGACTTAGAGAATATATCATAACTCTAGATATGGAACGAAGCTTACAGGTCATATAATATAATTACCTTACTTTATATATGAGGAAACTGAGGCCTAGAGAAGTGAGGAGACACACCTGAGGTCATGCTGATCATAAATAACAGGGTCAGATTAAAATACAATGCTTTTCTTCATGATTCCATGATCATCTGGTCTATTTCATTTTTCTTTTCTTTTTTAAAATACAATTGGAATGGAGCCTTACTTTCAAACAAAATTATTTATTTTATCATGAATGTAACAAGCACCATATAAAATGAGCATTTTTATATCCAAAGTAGGTCAGTAAAAAGGATTGTACATGAAATATCTATCATGTGCAGCTTCATTTTCCTTTAAAGTTTGGAATTAATTTAACATGTAACTTTCAAAGCTGTCCAGTTTTTATTTCCTTCTGTCTTTCTGTTTCTGTGCATTTTAAAATATGCTTCAATGATCCTTTTTTTTCTTCTCTCTTTTTTTGGGGGCAGGGGGAGGGTAACCCTGTGGCTATCCCTCCTCCCCAACCGAACTTCCTTCTTCTTACTTTTCCTTTAAGCAACACAATACATTTAACATATAACTTTCTTTTTAATTTACTTTCTTTTTGATCTTTTTAAAATGTTGAATTCCCAATTCTCTCCTTCCATCCATCCCCTCCCCTATTTGTTGAGAAGGCAAACCATATATTATCAATTATAAATGTAAAGTCATGAAAAACATTTCCATAGTAGCCATGTTGCCAAAAAAAATAAAATAAAATAAAGTGAACAAAGCAGGCTTCAATCTGCACTCAGAGTTCATCAGTTTGCCCTCTGAAGGTGGATAACATTTTTCATCATGGGTCCTTTGGTCTTAGATCATTGCTTTGATTAGAGTAGCTAAGTCTTTCACAGTTTATCATCATTACAATATTGCTGTTACCGTGCACAATGTTATGCTGGTTAAGCTCACTTTACATCAGTTCATATAAGTCTTCCCAGATTTTTCTGAAATTACCCCCTTGGAATTTCTTGTGGTATTAACACTATATGTAGCATTCTATCATTGTCATATACCACAACTGTTTAGCCATTCCCCAACTGACGAGCATCCTTTCAATCTCCAATTCTTGGCTGCCACAAAAAGAGTATCCTATAGCTACTATGAACATTCTTATACATATGCACCCCTTTCCTCTGTCTTTGAATTCCTTGGAAATATTGGCCCAGTAGAAATATCACTGGGTCAAAGAGTGTGCACAGTTTAATAAATTTGGGGGCTCAGTTCCAAATTTTCTTCCGGAATAATTGGGATGATTTGCCACTTCACCAGCAGTGCATCAGTGTACCTGTTTTCCTGAAGTCTTGCCAACAATTGCCATTTTCCTTTCATGTTATCTTTGCCAGTGTTATCCAACTCCTCCATTTTATAGATAAAGTCTTGACCATAATCACACAGATAACAAATAGTAGAACCAGGATTAACGTCCAGATTTTTTGACTCTGATCTATTGCCTGACTAGTGGAGATTTCCCAGTTTTTGTCCCAAGTTATAGGAAGATATGTCAATGTTTGGGGCTATGAATCTTTCTTTATTTCCTGGGAGTTTCTTTAAATGACTAAAACATGAAGCACCTTTGAAAAGTAAAGAGAAAAAAAAAAGAAATAAAGAGAAATGTGGTCAGGTGCTGGGTTCTGGGGTTCTAGTGTTATTGTGTTTTTACTATTTTGGTTTTTAAATGTTTTATTGGTGTTACTTTCTCTTTTCACATTATTATCACTTTCCAATGACTCCCTGCTCCTGTTCCCCATTCTAGAACTCTTTTTCATGGCAAATAAATCTGTTGTATTGTTTCTATTTGGGGATTTCATGCTCTAATTATCTAATTCACATGGGACTACATCTCCATCCTCTATGTCTTTGTATTGGATCTCCCCCATTCCTAGAATTCCCTCTCTATTCACCTCTGCTTCTTAAAATCCTTGGTTGGCTTCAAGACTCAGATCAAAGGCCACTTCCTGCAGGAGGCCTTTCCTGATTCCCCAGCTGCTAGCCTCCCTAAGGTCGTTGTCCATCTGGGCAGATAGGTACCACATTGTATAGAGCACTGTGCCAAGAGTTAGGAAGACTTGAGCACAAATCTAGCCTTAGACACTAATTGTGTGACCTTGGGAAAGTCACTTAACTTCTGTTTGCCTCAGTTTTCTCATCTGTAAAATGAGGAGAATGATAGCACCTCTCTTCCAGGGTTGTTGTGAAAATCAAATGGGATAATAATTGTAAAGTGCTTAGTACAGAAACTGACACTATATATTGTTGTTCAGTCTTTTCAATCATGTCTGACTCTTCATGACCCCAATGTTTTGGGCAGAGATACTGGAGTGGTTTGCCATTTCCTTCTCCAGTTCATTGTACAGAGGAGGAAACTGAGACAAACAGGATGAAGTGATTTGCCCAAGATCACACAGCTAGGAAGTGACTAAGGCTGGGTTTGAACACATGAAGATGAGTCTTTTTGACTTCAGGTCCAGCACTCTATATCCATTGTGCCACCTAGCTGGTCATGCATCATAACCATGTATCTATTTCTAGAAGCTCCCTTTCTTTGTATCCCCACAGTACTTAGTACCAATAGATACATGTGGACGCATTCATTGATTGACCTCAAAAGTAAGACCTTCATTGGGTACACTTAAGGAGATCTTTCCTTTTGGATCACTTAAGCCTTGGTGGCTCCCAGCTCACGTGACATTCTCTGCTCTCATCCACAGATTAGCAACGCAATCCTCATCATCTTCGTCAGTTACTTTGGCAGCCGCGTCCACCGGCCCCGGATCATTGGCATTGGGGGCCTCCTGCTGGCCGTAGGAGCTTTCCTTCTCACCCTCCCTCACTTCCTCACACAGCCATACCAGTATTCCGCTGACAGTGGGGGTAAGTAACTTTCCCCCTCAAACTGCCAAATCTATTCCAGAAGATGTATGACATCCATCTCCTGCAGAAGCAAGCTCTAGTCCCACCAGAGCAGGGAGAATCTTCTTCTTTTCTTACAGAGAAAAATATCATTTTATTAATCTATCTATCTATCTATCCATCCATCCATTCATTTATACACCCATTCATTCACTTATTTATTTATTTGCTTGTTTGTTTGCTTGTCTACTCATTCGTTCATTTATTTTATATTTTTGTTTGTTTATTGGAAAAAAATATTTTTAAATTATTTCAGGTACAGAGAATGCATAGACAAGCCAAATCAAAAGAAGACTGGATGCCAACTCTAGCTTCTTCACAAACTGACGTTTTTACTTTTTCAGGCCCTAGATTTATCTTGTGTAGTGAAAAGAGTAAAAGGCAGCATTGTATAGAGCAGGTGTTCTGAACCTTGTCTTAAAAAATATTTTGATCTAATGGTTAGTCATCTCTAAGGCAAAGTGGGGAGGGAAGGAAAAAATGGAAAAAGTGCACAGCAGAGAATAAAAGAAAATTTAGACGAAGTATAGAAAGCAGAGTAGCTTTGAAAATGATGTATAGTGCTTACTATATAGGTTTTAAAAAAAAAAAAAGGTGAACGGGGGCAGCTAGGTGGCTCGGTGGATAAAGCACCAGCCCTGGATTCAGGAGGACCTGAGTTCAAATGTGACCTCAGACACTTGACACTTACTAGCTGTGTGACCCTGGGCAAGTTACTTAACCCCAATTGCCTCAAAAAAAAAAAAAAAAAGGTGAACGGCGTGAGACATAAATTCATGGTTTTATAGTGAATCCTCTTTTTATGTTGTGCCGTGTACATGGAAATGTTCTCTTTTTTGTCTTTCTGTATATAAGTTCAAAATGAATTTAAAAAGAAAAGAAATGTTGATAACTATATTATAACCAGTTTCCTTTTTAATCTTATATATTTTGTTTTGTGTATTTAAAATCATTATTCTGCAGAGTTCATGGGCTTTACTAAACTTCCTAAGGGAACTATTACACAAAAAACATCAAGAACTTCTGGTATAGAGGACAGAGAGTTGGTCTCAAAGTTAGGAAGAACTGAGTTCAAATCCTGCCTCTGAGAAAGAGGGGATTTGTGACTCCTTGGCAAGTATCATAAGCTCTCTACACTCTAAGCAATTCTCTATAGCTGTAAGTTGCTTAAAAAGTGCTGACTGACCTGCATTGGTAGAAGCCCTATATACCCCTGAAATCTGGTCCTTATTCCTATTCCCTAATGCAAAAAAGGCTGAATTTGGAGTCATAGGGATGTAGTACACATCTGGCTAGGCTATCCTTTCTGAGATTATCTTTTCTTCTGTAAAGTGAGAATAACGTTGCTTCTGCTGTCTACCACTGAGGCAGTGCAGTGCGGTGGGTAGAGTCCCTGCTTGAAGTCAGGAAGACCTGGGTTCAAATCCTGATCCCAACATTTGCCAGCTCTGATCCTGAGCAAGACACTTTAACCTTTCTGCCTCAATTTACCAATCTGTAAGAGGAGAGTTAGATTTGATGGTCTATAAGGTCCCTTCCAACTCTAAAGCTCCAATCCTATAACTGAGTATGATCTGCATTCTATCTGCCTACAAAGGTTCTTGTGTTATGAGGATACAAGATTATAGATTTGGGGCTGGAAGGGACCTCAGATGCCATTTGGTCCAACCTCCTAAATGAGGAAACGGAGACCCAGTGAGGTTAGGTGATTTGCCCAAGGTCACACAGTAAGTTATAAGGGAATAAGCATTTACAGTAGGTGCTAACTTACTATATGCCATAAGTGATTTAAAAGTATTACCTTATTTGATCCTTATAACAACCCTGAGAGGTAGGTGCTGTTATTAAACCCATTTTATAGTTGAGAAAACAGAGGCTAAGTGACTTGCCCAGGGACACACAACTAGTGTCTGAGGCTGGATTTAAATTCAGGTGTTTCTGACTCCAAGTCTAGTGTTCTATCCACTGCACCACCTAATAGAGATAGCATTTGAACCTAGATCTTTTTGACTCTTAAAGCCCTATGTAAATACGAGCTATTGTTTCTGTTCCTGCTGCTCACTGATGTCAGATTGTTTGTTAGTGTCCCTAATAAAAGGGAATTAAAGCCTAGAGGCAGCTGGTGGCTCAGTGGATAGGGTGCTGGGCCTGGAATTGGGAAGACCTGAGTTCAAATTTATCCTTAGCCTCAGATACTTCCTAGCTGTGTAACACTGGGTAAATCACATCACCCTTTTTGCTTCAGTTTCTTCATCTGTCAAATGAGCTGGAGAAGAGAATGGTAAACCACTACAGTATCTTTGCAAAGAAAACCCCAAATGGGGTCACAAAGGGTTGGATATGATTGAAATAACCAAACGACCAAACCTAAATCCATATGTCTTGATTTATTGATACCAGTTTAATGTACAAGGCACTCAAATTATTGGCTAATAAGATCAAGCAAGTGATTTGTTCCTCATTTCTGAGTATTCTGCTGTCTGCTCACACCTACCCCATTCCTCCTTGATTTCTGATAAAAACCATTTGTTGCCCTACTCTTGATGGAGCCCAAAGGCTCATAAAAGAGATTAAGTTCTCAAAGTGAGATGATCCTAACTCAGGGAAAAGTTCAGAATTTTGGGTGCATATGGAACATAGAGGTGTGTGAGTCCAAAGCCAGGTTTCATTCCTGATTCTGAAGCTAACTAATTGCCTTAGGTAAGTTCTTTTTTTTCCCTTTTCATTTCCTCATCTGTAAAATGATAGTGTTGGTGTCCCGTCATCCCTTCAGAGTACTTCTAATGAGGCATTCCTCAGCAGGTAGGTGGGGGACTATGGGGTCTGGAAGGAGGCCTACACTTGAAGGTATGGTCAGTATATTGATTTGTTTTGCCTGGTTATACTTCTGTTTTGTAAGGAAGGGTTCTAAATGGGGAGGAGAAATGGCAATGGGAGGTGACCATGATATATAAAAAAGAGCATCAATAAAATGCTTTAAAAGAAAAAAAAATCTCTAAGATTCCTTCCAGATGCCAGATCCTGTTCTATCCTGGGGAAAAGAGCCCTCTACACAAGTTAAGAATAGTCCGTGAGGGGCAGCTAGGTGGCGTAGTGGATAGAGCACCAGCCCTGGAGTCAGGAGTACCTGAGTTCAAATCCGGCCTCAGACACTTAACACTTACTAGCTGTGTGACCCTGGGCAAGTCACTTAACCTCAATTGCCTCACTAAAAAAAAAAAAAATTTAAAAAAAGAAAAAGAATAGTCCATGAGAATGGTCTCAGACCAAGCGCCTTAGAAAAAAAGTGGCGGTGTGCTAAATTAGAAATAGAGAGAGTAAAGTAAAATGTGGGTTTGGTTTCAAAGGGTTTGGGTCTGACCCCAACCTTTCCCCCTTATTACTTGCTTGCTCTGGGCAAATGACCATTCTGGGCCTCAGTTCCTTATCTATACAATGAGAAGGTTGGGCCAGATGACTTCTGATGTCCCTTCTGGCTCTAAATCTATGATCCTATGACTAGATAACCTTTAAGGTCCCCTATAGCTTTAAATCTATTATCTGATGACGTCAGGTCTAGAAGGTTAGAGCTATTAATCACTCACTTATGACCAGGATCTTCTATGCCTCCAAAGCAAAATGTGCATGGTGTGTTTCCCTCTTAGCATAAGACTGTAGAACTGTGTAGCAATCTAAGATGTTAGCAATGAGAGACACCTGAGGGATCATCTAGCCTAAACTCCTTGTTTTTTGGGAGATAGAACTGAGGCCTGGAGATGTGTAGTGATAGGTATTTAAAGAAGCAAGATTCCACCCCTGGTTCTCAGTCAGTCAATAAGCATTGCTTGTCAATCATGTACCAGGCACTGTACTAAGCTCTGGGGATACAAAAACAGTAAAAAGGTAAAAGGTTAAAAGGTAAAAGACAGTCCTTGCTGTCAAGGAACTCACAGTTTAATGGGGGAGAAAGCATGCACATAACTACAGATAAAGTTGAAGATGATCACAGAGAGGGAGCATTCAGATTTGATCCTGAAGGTGATAGGGAGCCACTAGAGTTTATTGAGTTAGGGAGTGATGTGGTAATGACCCCTGCTTTAGGAAGATCACTGGTAACTGAGTGGTGGATGGACTGGGGCAAGGGCCAATGAGAATGCTTGTGCTATAGCACATCTGGTCCATGCTCTAGGTGTGACTGTGGTATAGTTCTAGGCATCAAAGGATCAGTAATTCCATTGGTGTGTAAGTGTAGAGGTAGGTCCCAGTGTAGCTCACTGAGGGATGGGCTCTTGCTATCATATTAGCAGGTGTAAAAGGCTGGGCATATCCCATAGCTCTAATTCAGGAAAGAATGTTGATTGTGTGGGGAAGTAATTGATGTAAAAATGAAACTGAGTTAATTTATTTCTGTTATAGGGTGAAGGTAGGTTTCCTGAAGAAGGTTATAGCAGGTTATAGTAGGTTATAGCATCTTAGATTTTACTTTCCACATAAAGAGAGAGGTGATGGGGGTAGAGATTAGAATCCAGGACCTCTGACTCTAATTTCGGTGTTCTTTCCACTGCACCAAAGAAAGCTTTCAATAAGAATTTAAAGGAGGCTTTCAAAATACAAAAGCATTGGGTGTTTCAAGAAGGTGATGGCTTGCAATCCTGAGCTGCGTAACAGCCCAAATCAACTAAATAATTTATGAAGGTGATATATCCAGCCTTCTTCCTTCTCCCTTCTCCCTCCCCTCCTTTTCTTTTTTCTTCTTCTTCTTCCTCCTCCTCCTCCTCTTTTTCTTCCTCTCCTCCTTTTCCTCTCCCTCCAAATTCTTCTCATCATCACTATTATTACTATTAAATTAAATTATTTAATAAATAAATAATGATATCAAATCAATCATAATAATAGCTATCATTTATACAACGATTTAAGGTTTACAAAACACTTTACACATATTATTTCATTTGGTCCTCACAAAAACCCCAAAAGGTAGATGCTATTGCTATCCTCATTTTACAAATGAGAATGCTGAGACTAAAAGATGTTAAATGACTTGCCCAGGGTCATGCAACTAGTAAGCGCCAAAGGTAGAATTGGAACTCAGACCTGACTGAATCTCGAGTCTAACATTCTATCCACTAAAGAACATGCTGATGTTTTTCAAGGTAATTAGGAGCATGAAGAAAGGCCACTGAAGACCCATCAGTTTTAGCTACATACCACCACACCTCCCTGCCCTGGTGACTTCATTTTGATTTGATCTGGGTTCCTGGGTTATGGTGGGCCTGCATCATTTTCTCATTTTCATTCCAACACATAATCTCTGCAGGGAAGGATGTCTGAAAACAATTACTTGGCTTCTCATCCAGGAATGGTAGATTTACAAGACCTTTAGGCCCACCCAGGAGGGAAAATTCCTTGCATTTTATGTCTTAGGTCTCTTCTTATTCTGAACTAAGTTCCCCAACTCAATAGGAGGGCTTTGGTAGGTAATGAAAGCAGACGTGGCATCTTCTTCCAGGTTTCACTGAGTAAGCACAAGTCAAAATAGCTAGGCTTAGTTTTTTATCAAATGTTACTTAATTCTAACAATAGGATAACTTAGTCTCTCAGCTGAAGAAGAGTTATCCCTAAGAACCAAAGTTCTAGGAAGCAACTGGACTGCACCCAGAAAATGTTCAGGTATCTGTCCAGAGCAAGGGGTTCTGTTTTTTATTTTATTTTTCCCAATTACAAGTACAAATAATTTTAACATTCTTATTTTTTCAAATTTTGAGTCCTAAATTTTCTCCCTTCCTCTCCCGCTCATTGAGAAGGTAGGCAATTTGATATAGGTTATATATGTATAGTCATGCAAAACACATGTCCATGGAAGTCACACTATAAAAAAGAATACAGACAAAAAAAACAAAAACCAAAAATAAAGTATCTTCAATATGCATTCAGACTCTACCAGTTCTTTCTCTTGAAATGAACAGCACCTTTCATCATAAGTCCTTTGGAATTCTCTAGCATCATTGTATTTCTGAGAACAATTAAATCATTCATGCTTGAACATCATACAATGTTACTGTTACTGTGTACAATGTTCTCCTGGTTCTGCTCACTTCACTCAGCATGAGTTCATGTAAGTCTTTCCAGGTTTTTCTGAGAGCATCCTTAGAGGAGGAGTTCTAAACTTTTTTGTGTCCTAGACCTCTGTGACAGTCTGGTGAAGCCTATGGACCCCTTATCAAATAATGTTTCTAAATGTGTCAAATAAAATACACAGAATGACAAAGGAAATTAATAATATTGAAATATAATTAGCATCCACTAAAAAAAAAGGTCAGTAAACCTACATTAAGATTTCCTGGAGGCAGCTAGGTAGCATAGTGGATGAAGCACTGGCTCTGGATTCAGGAGGACCTGAGTTCAAATCCAGCCTCAGACACTTGACACTTCCTAGCTGTGTGACCCTGGGCAAGTCACTTCATCCTCATTGTCCTGAAAAAAATAAATATAAATAAATAAACAACTAAACAAGCAAACAAACAAATAAACAAACAAAAGATTTCCTGATCAGAGGGTTCTCCAGTTCCTTAAAATTTGGGAGTGGAGAGAGGAAAGGGCAGTAACCAAATGTGGTATCTACTGAAGCAGGATTGGGGGAGAGGGTTCACAGAAAATGTGTCCTCAAATACATTCAAAAGGGAAATTATACAGAGTGCCATCCATTCTCAGAAGCCAACCATGGCAATATCTGATAGGAGTTCTGCTTTGTGAGGTCAACAACTGCCGTTGACAAAATAATTTGCATTCTATCAGTAGCTTGAAAACCCCTTCAATGTAGGCTGATTTAAGGAGTCAAAAAGAGTACTCTCCATTCTACTGATAGGGCTACCAAGGCTCAGATATGTAAAAGATGGAGCTAGACCTTGAACTCAGACCTTTTGAGCCCACAAAACACAGAGTTCTTATGGGGAACGTTTTTTTTTTTTTTGTAAAACCTTCAAATATTACACAAATGGAAGTTATTATTGTTGTTATTACCCTTTTAATGCCTTTTCCTTTTTTTAAGCCATTGAGGTTAAGTGACTTGTTCAGGGTCACACAGCTAGTAAGTATCTGAGACCAGATTTGAATTCAGGTTCTCCTCATTGCAGGGTTGGCGCTTTAGTCACTGAGCCACCTAGCTAGCTGTCCTGACTATTCTCTTAAAGGAAGAGATGATGCATTCTCTAGAGGAGCACAGTTTTAGAATTAATTGTGGAATTAAACATTTTCAAATTATCTGTTGAAAGAAACACTGGTCATGACTTAGAAAGTTTGCTCATTGAACAAATTTGATTCAACAAACATTTATCAAAGGCCCACCTTGTGCAAAGACCCTCTGCTTATATAAGGTCTTCAACTTGTCTCTTCACCATCTCCTTTATAAGGGTAATGGCTTAAATGCCTTAATACCTCTCTCTTGTCTGGCTATACCAAGATCTTCCTTTCAAATATTGTTTTGTTTTTTCCTTCTTTGTTTTTATCTGACCTGTGTTTTCATCACTTTAGGGAACCCCTGGTGTGGAAACACCCTAGTCAAAAGCTGAT
Organism: Dromiciops gliroides; assembly: GCF_019393635.1. Lineage (NCBI taxonomy): Eukaryota > Metazoa > Chordata > Mammalia > Microbiotheria > Microbiotheriidae > Dromiciops > Dromiciops gliroides. Next base: position 341,297,034 of record NC_057863.1, on the reverse strand, counting down.
AGCACCCCAGTTGCCATTCAGAGTCTTAGGGAATTTCCTAGAACATTGAGAATTTGTGACTTGCCCAAGGGCACATAGGGCCCTTAGGCAGACAGTTGGTGACGTTGTAGATAGAGTGCCCCAGTATGAAAGACTCATATTTTAAAATTCAAATCTGGCCTCAGACACTTTCTAGTTGTGAGACCCTGGGCAAGTCACTTAACCCTTTTTTCCTCAGTTTCCTCATCTGTCAAATGAATCAGAAAAGGAAATGGCAAACTACTCCAGTGTCTTTGCCCAGAAAACCCGAAATGGGTTATTGAAGGATTGGACATGACTGAAAAACGACTGAACAACAACAACATGGTCCCTCTGCTTCTGAGGGAGGACTTAAACTTAGATTTTTCTGACCTCTCAGAACACAGTTCTGTCTAGTAAGCCCAACTATCTCCCATTTCATTTGAAACCCTATAAATGTTCTCATATTGAGGCTCAAAACTCTAGTATGCACGTAACCTTCTGTAAGCTGCCCAAGTATAACATTCCATCTCCTGACTGTCCATTTTCACCAGCTATGCCCCATGCCTGCTGTTCTCTTCCCTCCCTGCCCTCTTACTTCTTGGCTTCCTTAACCCCCTTCAAGTCTTAAAATCCCACCTTCTACAAGAAGCCTTTCTCATCCTCCCCAATGTGTTCCCTCTAAGATCATCTCTGATTTCTTTTACATATCTCTTGTTTGCACATAGTTGTATGCATGTGGTCTCCCTCCCCCCCCCATTAGATTGTGAGCTCTTGACAGCAGATCCTAAATGTTTTTGGTCTTTCTTAGCACAGGGCTTGGCACATAGAAGGTGTTTCATGAATGCTTGTTGACTTAACTGTCCATAGAGTCACTAGAAGCTCTGGGGATAAGAGATTTATCACTCATTAATATCACTCACAAATGTAATTATCCTTTGTTGAACTCCCATCTGTTTCCCTGAGAAACAAAGTCACCCCAGGAGAATAGGTGGAAAAGCCATGATAACCAAATATTTAAAGGGGCGTAGACATTCCAAAAATAACATAGATCTTGGTTTCTTTAAAAAAAAATGATTGCAAATGTTGAAAATAAGCCAACAAAATAAGCCAATATTTGGGAAATTTTCACAGGTCCAGCTCAATGAGATGACCTAGTAAAATCTTGTAATGGTTTTTGAAGTGTTCCAAAGATGTGAAAAAAGTTTCCTTGGACAGGAAACCAGTCAACATGACAGCAGTTTATTGTAGGAGAAAAGAGAAAAGACTGGAAATTAGCGATCTGGTAAGATGAGCTGTGACCTATAAAAAGGTCTAAAGACCAAAACTTGAGGAAAATCTTCACAGAGAGAGACAATAGATGGGATGCAGGCAGGAAGCCCTGTGAATTTGTCAAGGCTAAACAGCAGCCCACAGTGCCAAGGATTTTATTTTGTGGGGAATTGGGAAATTAGTAAAGGGAAGGAACACAAAAGATGTTACTATGCAACTCAAATAGTCCTTTTTCTTTCACCAAGATATACATAGCACTTAGATTCTGGTTCCAGTATTATCTGTATTAATTGCATGTGACTTGGACTTAGATGCAGGTAGACCTGAGTTCAAATCTCAACTCAGATATTTACTAGCTGGGTGACCCTAGGCAAGTCACTTTACTGCCTTCTGCCTCAGTTTCCCCACCTGTAAAATGAAGATAATAGTAACACCTGACTCTCAGGACTATTGGTAGTATAAAATGAGATAATATTTGCATAATGCTTTGTAAACTTTAAAGCACTATGTAAATGTTTATTATTGCATTATTATAATGATCACAATCATCATCACCATGTTCTCTGGATCTCAGTTTCCCTATCTGTAAAAATGAAAACAGTTGAACCAGATGATTCAAAAGACTTAATTTTTCCTTCTTTGATTCTGAGAGCCAATGCCTCCAACAGATTTCCATTCCATCCTCAGAAAATTTCCAGGGAGAATTATCTTAATCTTACCTGTGGAGGGAGTGAGGTGTGTTTGGTGGTATAAGACTAGAGAAACTTCAATCAGCAAAATGTCACAAAAGTACCAGTGGCCTGGAATCTGTCTCCACAGATTCACAGCACTGAGCTCACTCCATTTAAATGTGTGCTTGGCCTTAATAATAGTTTGGTGTTTTTTTTAATTCAACTTTATTTTCAGCTCTGAATTTTCTCCTCCCAACTTCCCCACCTCCACATTGAGAAAGTAAGAAAAACAAAACCATACAAACCTGTATAGTCAAGCAAGGCAAATTCCCAATTTAGCTATTTTTAAGAAAGCCTCCATTTTTATTCTGTGTATATTACCTGTGTCCAGAGGTGGATCGCATAACATTAATACTAATCACAATATAATAATACTCTTTTTTTACTACTAGCGGACACACCTGAGGCTTTGAGATATACAGTATTTTATTTGATCCTTACAACAACCCTGTGAAGTGCTATTTTTCCTATTTTACAGGTGAAAATTGAGATTCAGACAGGTGGATGACAACCTGCTCAGGGTCACACAGATAATATGTGAAGTGGCATTTGAAATCAGGTTTTTCCAGCACCCCTGTGTCCAATGCTCTAGCCAATAAACCACCCTGCCTCTTGTAACTTTGTTTTCAACCCTTGCTGAACCTGGTGCAACAGGAACTGAGATCAGCACCTGGCTACCTGTGTGACCTTAGACAAGTCACCTAACTCTTCTTGGCCTTAGTGAGAAAAACAAGAGGGTGGTACTAGATCAGCAGTTCTCAGATGTGTTGTTCTCAGGACCCCGCAATACTCTTTTGGGGGGGGGGCGGGTAATGAGGATTAAGTGACTTGCCCAAGGTCACACAGCTAGTAAGTATCAAGTATCTAAGGCTAGATTTGAACTAAAGTCCTCCTGAATCCAGGGCCAGTGCTTTATTCACTGTGCCACCTAGCTGCCCCCTAAAGGACCCCATAATACTCCTTAAAATATTGAACAACCCCCAAGGAACTTTTAAGTGGATCATATTGATATTGACCATATTAGATATTGATATTGACCTTATTAGAAATTAGAACATCTTTGTATTGTTATAAAAATACTTTTGACCTCATGGACCCCCTGAAAGTTTCTTGGAGCTCCTCAAGGATCCTCATCCATACTTTGACGACTATTGTAATAGATGGACTCTGACATCCCTTCTGATTCAAGATTAGTAGAAAAACTTTTTCTTAAGCTCTTTGTGCTAGGCCCTGTGCTAAATTCTGGGAGTATACATATAAGCAAAAAGAAAGTCCCTACCCTCAAAGAGCTTATACTCTGATTGGGGAAGACAACCCATACAAAGGAAGGGAGCAGCTGGGGAGTGGGGTTCTTGGGAAGTGAGGGTCTGGAGCTAGGAGCTGAGCCATGGCGAGTATGAATATTTCTTCAAATAGAGGATCTGGAAAGAAACTCACCAAATGAAGGAGGATGTAGTGGTAGAAATATGTGGCAGCATGAGAAGGCTACTGGGAAAAGGAGAAATAGTTGAGAGTCATGGGCTGCACCTGATTCAAAGTGATTTGTGATCTATAATCCTATTATTTTCATGGATAAAGTTGTTTATGAAATAGAAATTCAGATCAGACTAGTTCTGAGAACTGATTAATGATTTAGTTGTCATGGGCCAACAGTGCTCACAACTCCAGAAAAGGTTATGAATCTTTGATCCAGGATTTTCTAAGCCTCAGATCATCATAAGAATACAAATCTAGAGGGCCAGCTAGGTGGTGGAGTGGATAAAGCACTGGCCTTGGATTCAGGAGGACCTAAGTTCAAATCCAGCCTCAGACACTTGATACTTACTAGCTGTGTGACCCTGGGCAAGTCACTTAACCCACATTGCCCCGCAAAAAAACAAACAAAAAAACCCCCTACAAATCTAGAACTGGAAGGAACCACATAGATTACCTAATCCCATCCCTTCATTTTATAGATAAAGAAATTATGTCCTAGGGAAGCTAAATTACTTGCCCAAGGTCACATGGGTAAAAAATGTCAAAGACTCGATTTGAACCTAGCCAGTGTTCTTTTCACTGAACCACACTGCCTCTGGTCCTCATAATATCTGCACTATCTAACTTAGGTCACTATCATGAGCCCCTGTAAACAAATCTGCTTGACTCAGTCATTTGTTCATTTCTTCCTTGCGGATATATTGTCCATAGGATGTGGTCCATGAAGGACCTTTTGGTTCCGCTCTAGGATAGCACCTGTTCCCTAAGCTCCAGAGAACTGCAGAGATGATCTTCACCTTTTTTTGTTCCCATTCAATTCTCATCTCCTGTGCTGTATCTCTACGTTTTGAAAGTTTTTGTCCCCTGTAGCTTAGAGATGTTAGTATTTACAATAGGAACATATGTTAAAACTATGGTTGTTCAGTTTTTGTGGATCAACATTGTGCTGGGTCATTGTAGGCAACAGTTCCATCTGTGATGATGGTCCAGTGCCAGTGGAGTTTGTGGGGTGAATTCTCCAGAGTATTTTGAGGTCTGTATTTATAGTAAGAGGATTTATCATTTGTCCATGAAAGAGAGCAAGCTTCTGTTGTATGTCTAGCTATATGTAATATATATGATATACAATGCTAGACACTTGGTAGATACTCTGGTATATACTATATTGATAGTAATGCGATCTTGGGCTCCAGTGAGAGGCCTAACTTCAAGGCACTTGATTTTGCCTTGATCTGTCCACATCTGGGCTATCGTGTTCAGTTATGGGCACATTCTGGGAAGGACATTGGTAAGCTAGACGAGGAGCAGCACAATGGTGAGGGGGCTTCGGATCATATAAGAACCAGTCAAAGGAACTGAGGGTATTGATGAAGAAAGAAGACTTGGGGCTGGGGGGAGGGGTGGGCACATGATTACTGTTTTTAAGTATTTAAAAGGCTATCTTATAGTAGAGGGAATTGACTTTTACTTGGACTCGATAGATAAAATGAGGAACAATAGAAAGTCACAAAGAGACAAATTTAGGCTTGATGTCAGGAAGAGAGTCATCATAATTGTTGTTCAGTCACATTCAACTCTCATGACCCCATTTGGGCTTTTCTTGGCAGAGATAGTGGGATGGTTTATCATTTCCTTCTCCAGCTCATTTTACAAATGAGGAAACTGAGGCAAAAGGGCTAAGTGACTTGTTCAGGGGCACAAAGCTAGTAAGTGTCTGAGGCTGGATTTGAATTCAGGTCTTCCGGACTCCAAGCCACTGTACCACTCAGCAGTAACCATAGTTAGAGCTATCCAAAAGTGAAGTGGGCTGTAGGGAGTAGTGGGTTAGGCCTCACTGGAGGTCTTCACGCTATGGGAAAATAATGGGATTTGGCAGATACTCAAAGGCCCACCTGGAGATTAATCTAAACTGATTGAATTAAGTGAGAGTGATTGACTTTGCTGATTAGCCTACTTCAAGTTAATTAGATTGTAATCACACCAGGCTGGCCCTTAAGGTGGTATTGTTCTCAGAAGCCAAGGACTTTGAACTCAACTGGAGACCACCTTCAAGTCCAGTGACCAATGGATTTGGATGATGCCTACCAATCAGCTTGAAGCAGTGTGTAAGGACCGCCTCTGCTCCAGACCTATAAAAAGCTTCCACACTCAGTTTGAGAGGAGTTCGTGGTTGAAGCAGGCTCATAGTGGAGGACTTGAGGAAGAACTAGACCAGGCTGGAACTCTAGGCTAGATAGGCCTTTTCTTAACTTTCTGAACTCCACATGTTTTCCTTTTTACTAATACCTGGTATGCTTTAATAGATGCTTAATGCCAAAAGGCTGGTGCTAAAGCTTCTAATTTAAGGTGACCACACATTTAGATTTCAAACATCACAACACAAAGACTGGATGAACACTTGGGAGGAAAGTTGTAAAGAGCTGTCTTGCTCAAGTATGGGTTGGACTCAATGGTTACTGAGGTTCTTCCCTACTTTAAGATTCTGGAATTATTCTAACTGAAGTGAGCCTCCAGGAAGACTTTGCAGCAAATTGAAATGTTACTCTTCTCTTCCCAAGAGAAAGGTTTCTCCAGTGCAATATGACCTTGTTGGGTTAGGTTTATCCAACCTCTGTAGGAGGAGGAAATAGACAGCAAGGAAAAGAATTAAACATATGGATGTTATTATTAATCAAGCTGTTTCAATTGCCCACAAGGAAAAAGGAAAAAATAGCAACAACTGAAAAAAAACATGTTTGAGGACTTAGAGTAATTAGATTCAATGTGGAAATTTTTAAGTATGCATTTGATGGGAAAAAAAGTTACAAAACACTAAAGAAAAAAATGATAGAAAAACATCAGGTTTTCTGTGGTATATTAAATAGAAAAGGGTAAAAACAGGCTCCATAAACTATGCAAGCATGGAAGAAACAGTGCATTAACTACTTTTAAAAGTACTCAAAAATACTCTCTAAGAGGCAGTGTGGTGTAATGGATAGAGCAGTAAACAGCATCAGGAATCTCACTTTAGATGCTTATTAGCTATATGACCCCTTGGGGGATTCACTTCCCCGTTTGGGGAAAAATGAAAAAGTTGTATCCTTTGTAGCTCTAAATCTGTGATCTTATGAAATGAACAAAACAAATTTCCCCAACTCTTCTCTGGGGCCAGGATAGGTTATCATAAGTCCACAGCATTTAGCTTCCTTTTATCATTCTTTCTCATTTTCATTATTGAGTCATTGTGTCTATCATTTTCCTGGTTCTGCTATAACCTCATTCTGTGGTAGCAAAAAAACTGAAAATAAAATGGATGTCCAATGATTATGGAATGGCTGAGCAAATTATGGCATCTCAAAGGGATGGAATATTGTTGCATCATAAGAAATGATGGATATGAGGAATTCAGAGAAACATGGGATAATTTGTGTGAAATGTATGAATTTCCAAGGAAATTCTGACCACTCCAAGTTTCCTAGTTTTAAATCACATCCTACCATAAAATCTTAGATTTAGAACTAGAAGGGATATCAGGAGTCCTTGAATCGAAGCATTAGTAGGTTAAATATTTTGCCCAGTGCCACATTGCCAGTAAGAATCTGAGGAGGAATTTGTACCCAGATTTTCCTGATTGCAAATTAATTGTCTCTCCAACTTAGTAAGCCTACATCTGGTTATCAGGAAAGAGAAGGGAAGATAAGAAATCTATTGATTCCTTCCAAAGAAGTTGATGAATGGAAATGGTCATGGTTGGGGAGAGAAGTGTTGTGGCAGTGTGGGAGCGGAGAGGTTAAGGAAATTCCCAGATTCTCACTGTTTACCAGATAAGATTACAAAATCTATAACTGGCAGGACCTTGGTCATTGTCCCATCTCACTTCCTTATTTTACAAGTGAGGAAACTGAGGTCCAGAGAAGTAAAATGACATTAGCCCAAGGTCTCACATCTATTCTGATCATTGTTGTTGCTCAGTTGTTTCAGTCCTGTCTGAATCTTTGTAACCCCATTTAGGGATTTCTTCCCAAAGATACTAGAGTGGTTTGTCATTTCCTTTTCCAGCTTGTTTTACAGATGAGGAAAATGAAGCAAACAGGGTGAAGTGACTTTCCCAGGGTCACACAGCTAGTACAAGTGTCTGAGGCTGGATTTGAACTCAGGTCTTCCTGACTTCAGGACCAGCACTCTATCCACTGCTGCACTCTGAGCTTAGGGCATCTTGAATATTCCCTCTCCTTCCTGGAAATAATGGCTGGAGAGCAAATACACTCATCATAGACTCTAGAATGCTGGTAGAGCAGAGGTCAGAGAGAAAAGGCATCATCCACCATCCTTAGATTAATGGTTTATAAAACAGAGAAAGAATACCCCAGAAATGTGTCAGTTTCCTCATCTATAAATTGGGGATAATATTTATGCTATCTGCTTCACAAGTAAATCACTATGTAAATGTGAGCTCTTAGCATTACACAAGGACATTTGATCTTTGTCAGCATGGAGGACTTACAAGGGAGAATGCCACTGACTACTTGGGGTGATTGGTATCACTCTGAGTATGACATTTCAGGGAATGAGGAGAGAATTTAACATCTTCTTAGTTAAAGAGGGAAAAGAAAAACCTTCAAGGAGACACAATAGTGAATGACTTTAGTAATCTACTGTTTGATAAACCCAAAGACTCCAGCTTCTGGGATAAAAACTCAGTATTTGACAAAAACTGCTGGGAAAACTGGAAGTTAGTATGGCAGAAACTAGGCATAGACCAACATCTTACACAGTATACCAAAATAAGGTTAAAATGGGTAGATGATTTAGACATAAAGGGTGATACCATAGGTTAAGTAGGAAAAGAAAGAATAGTTTACCTCTCAGATCTATGGAGAGGAGAAGACTTTATGACCAAATAAGAGATAGAGAATATTATGAAATGCAAAATGGATGATTTTGATTACATTAAATTAAAACGTTTTTGTACAAACAGAAGCAATGCATCCAAAATTAGAAGGGAAGCAGGAAGCTGGGAAACAATTTTTATACCCAGTGTTTCTGATAAAGCCTCATTTCTAAAATATATAGGGAACTAAATCAAATTTATAAGAATGCAAGTCATTCCCCAATTAAAAATTAGTCAAAGGATATGAACAGCCAGTTTTCAGATGAAGAAATCAAAGCTATCTATTGCCATATTTAAAAAATGCTCTAAATCACTACTGACTAGAGAAATGCAAATTAAAACAACTCTGAGGTACCACCTCACACCTATCAGATTGTCTAATATGACAAAAAAGGAAACTAATAAATGGTGGAGAAGCTATGGAAAAATTAGAATAGTAATGCATTGTTGGTGAAGCTGTGAACTGAACCAACCATTCTGGAGAGCAATTTAGAACTATGACCAAAGGCAATAAAACTGTGCATACATACCCTTTAACCCAGCAATACCACTATTAATTCTTTATCCCAAAAAGGTCATAAAAAAGGGAAAAGGACCCACATGTATAAAACTATTTTTTTGCATGCTCTGTTTCTTGTTTTTTGTTTTTCTTTTTTCAGGGCAATGGGGTTAAGTGACTTGCCCAGGGTCACACAGCTAGTAAGTGTCTGAGGCTGGGTTTGAACTCAGGTCCTCCTGAATCCAAGGCTGGTGCCTTATCCACTGTGCCACCTAGCTGCCCCCAATGTATAAAACTATTTATAGCTGCTCTTTTTGTGGTGGCAAAGAATTGGAAATTGAGGACATGCCCATCAACTGGGGAATGGCTAAATAAGTTGTGGTATATGAATGTAATGGAATACTATTTTGCTGTAGGAAATGATGAGCAGGCAGATTTCAGAAAAACCTGGAAAGACTTACATGAACTGATGCTGAGTGAAATGAGCAGAACTAGGAGAACATTGTACACAGTATCAACATCATTGTTTGATGATCAACTATGATAGAGTTAATTCTTCTCAGCAATCCAATGATCCAAGATAATTCCAAAGGACTCCTGATGGAAAATACTCTCCAAATCCAGAAAAAGGAAGTGTGGAATCTAGATGCAGCTTGATCCATACTGTTTCTACTTTTTTTTGTTTTTCTTTTTTTGAGGTTTTTTCCTTTTGTTCCGATTCTTATTTCACAACCTGACTAATACAGAAATAGGTTTAATGTGATTGTACATATATAACTCATATAAAATTGCTTGCTGACTTGAGGAGGGGGGAGGAGGGAAGGAAGGGAGGGAGGGGAGGGAGAAAAAATTGGAACTAGAAATCTTATAGAAACAAATATTGAAAATTATCTCTACATATAACTAGAAAAGAATAAAATACTTTTATGATAAAACAAAAGGAAAAAAAGAAAAGACTTTAAATACTTAAGGGATGGAAATACCAAGGATGACTCAACATTGCAGGCAGCCCTCCTTTATGAAAACCCAACTTACAAATAAACCAAATGAATCTATGATCAAAGTGTATATTCTCCCAGACCTTTTCTTTTCCTTTTTTCCTTTCTTTCTTTCTTTCTTTCTTTCTTTCTTTCTTTCTTTCTTTCTTTCTTTCTTTCCTTCCTTCCTTCCTTCCTTCCTTCCTTCCTTCCTTTCTTTCTTTCTTTCTTTCTTTCTTTCTTTCTTTCTTTCTTTCTTTCTTTCTTTCTTTCTTTCTTTCTTTCTTTCTTTCTCTCCTTCCTTCCTTCTTGCTTCTTTTTGCAGGGCAATGAGGGTTAAGTGACTTGCTCAGGGTCACACAGCTAGTAAGTGTCAAGTGTCTAAGGTCGGATTTGAACTCAGGTCCTCCTGAATCCAGGGCCAATGCTTTATCTACTGCAACACTTAGCTGCCCTGTAGACCTTTTCTTAATTGTCATCCTCACAAATGCCAGTTTAGAATGATGTTGGTTGGGGGCCGAGGTGGCAGTTGACTTAGAACTTTGCCTTCTCCTAAGCAAACTATAGAAAATGAACTTTCACAATGAAAATATAAAAAGTTAAGTTATTGATGTCCTATGCTTTCTTCCTTAAATTGAGATAAGCTTCTGTACCTTCTCCTTATCTTCTATAGCAACACAATGATGACTGATCCCACTTCCACCTATCTTCAAATATTTGAAGACAACAATTATGTTTTCTTCTACATCCTTCAGGGGCAGCTAGTTGGCACAGTGAATAGATTAAGTGTCAGGCCTTGGAGTCAGGAAGACTTATTTACCTGTCAACTCTGTCCTCAGATGCTCACTAGTTATGTGACCCTGGGAAGAACACTCAACTCTGTTTGCCTCAGTTTACTCATCTATAAAATGAGCTGGAGAAATGACAAATCAATGCCAAAAAAAATCTCAAATGAGGGACATGACTGAAAAACAACTGAAACTACCCCTTCCCCTCAAATCTTCTCTTATGGTAGCTCTTAGCTTCCCACCCCATCCATCATCTAGTCTCACACTGGGAAGATAGAACCCTACAATGTTAACACCTGAAGGAATATTAGAGATCATTTAGTTCAGTGGTTCCCAGCATTTTTTGATCTGGGAAGCCCTTTCAACAGTAACAATAAAATGTTATGAACCCCTATGGTAATTTAACCTACTACTTATAATATTCCTTTAGGATTATTCATTGGGTGTTCACAATAGCTACAATTGATAGCTTTTTTGCTCACCAAACTCCAAATAAAATTTTACATTATTTAGTTTTAACCTCCAAATATAAAATTTTATTCTAATTATAAACACTCTAAATATAAATTCCCAATTGTAAAATAGTTATCTATTTCTTAAAGTGTCATTGAAGAATTTTTAGCATGAGTCATTTGGACCATCATCCAGAACCCCCAAGAGCTTTCTGAACCACTAAATGGGAACCTCTAAGATAATCCAACCCCATATGTAGAAACTGAAACTTATAGGGGTCAAATGAATTGATTGGTGCCACACAGATACTGACTGAGTGGTAGAAGCAAGACTTAAATCTAAGATCTTCTCATTTCAAATCCAGGGCTCATTTAGCTACACTGCACTTTCTGAATGCCCTATAATTTGTTAATATTCCTTTTAAAATGTGGTGCTCAAAACTGGACTCAATTCTCCAGATGGGATCTGTCCAGCTCCGAGAACAGTAGGACTCTTACCTCTTTGATCTCTATTAATGGAGCCTTTGGTTTCATTTGTCATAAAATCATATCCTGGATTCATAGTGTCTGTGACAAACTAAACCCCACCCTGATTGTTTTTATGTGAATTGCTGTCAAATTAGTTTTTCCCCCCATTCTAGTCCTGAAAATTAATTTTTTGAATTAAATGTAGTTCATTACACTTATCCATTTTTTTCTTAGTGAAGCAATTGGGGTCAAGTGACTTGCCCAGGATCACACAGCTAGTAAGTGTTAAGTGTCTGAGGCCAGATTTGAACTCAGGTACTCCTGACTCCAGGGCCGGTGCTCTATCCACTGTAGTGCCACCTAGCTGCCCCACACTTATCCATTTTTAATACCTTTTAAAATATTTTATTGACCCACTTCATCATTGAATCTTTTTTTTTGTCATCACACTCATTTCTAGGAACCTCCTCCTCTTCTGGGTTGAATCTTCCATTATAATAAAAATAAATTTAGCAAAAGTCTCTAATGCAATTCTGACTTGGTTTGCAACATTCTGTGGCCCCTACCCTTGCCTCTCTAGAATGAAAAGAAAGGTATGTTTCCTAGAATGGTCTCTGGTTTTTCAGTTACTCAGAATTCAACTTATTTTTAATATTCTTTTAATTTATTATGTAGTTATTGTGAATATTAGGGGTTTTGTTGTGGTCATTCTGCTTATTTTACCCTGAATGAGTTTGTTAATTCCCTTCTTTCTGGTTTTGGTTGGTTCCAAGCTTCTGAGATAGTTTTGAATCCTGATCCCGTCTCAAGTATATTGGCTGTAAGTTTTGTGTCACCTTCCATGGATTCACTAAATGTACCTTTGGTGTCTTCATTGAAATCACTGAAAAGTAGCAAACAAGAAAGGGCCAAGGACAGATCTCTCTCTGGGTCTATCTACATCGATACATTAATTGTCTTGCTATTTAACCACCTACCATTACCATTCCCACCCACATTTTCCTTCATCTTGTTGCCTCATAGGGTAACATATTTAAAGCTAGATGGGACCTTAGCGGCCATTGAGTCAGGCCCCTAATTTTATAGATGAGAAAACTGAGTCTAAGCAACTGTTTTGCCCAAGGTAAGATGGGCAATAAATGACATAGTGGGAATTTGAGCCCTTGTTCTCTGATTCCAAGAGATACTTTTGCTGTGCCCTATTATAGTTGTTCTTAAGAATATTATGAAATAGGGGCATCTAGGTGGTGCAGTGGATAAAGCACCGGCCCTGGATTCAGAAGGACCTGAGTTCAAATCCAGCCTCAGACACTTGACACTAGCTGTGTGACCTTGGGCAAGTCACTTAACCCTCAATGCCCCCACACAAAAAAAAAAGAATATTATGAAATACCTTGTCAAAAATTTTGATGGGGCAGCTAGGTGGCACTACAGTGTATAGAGCACCAACCCTGGAGTCAGGAGGACCTGAGTTCAAATCTGACCACAGACACTTACTAGCTGTGTGACCCTGGCCAAGTCACCTAACATGGATTGTCTCAAAAAAAAAAAACTTGATAAATTTAATATTTGTGATGTCTATAGCTAAAAGTTTAGTAATTATAAACAGTTAACCTTCTAGAAAACATATAATGGAATGTATATATTTTCCTTCTCATTCTAGAGAGGCAAGAGATGACTGCTATAGAATGTTGCATACATTGTCAGAATTATAGCTATTGGTAAAATTATTTTTCTTTGTCATAAGGAAGTATTCAACTTGGAGGCAGGGGGAGGGATGGAGATCCCTGGAAATGAATAAGATGTAAAACAAACAGAAAAATAAAAACTTTTTCTTTAAAGGAGTTTAAAACAGATAAATATAAACTTGTTAACAACCATAAACTCTCATTAAAAAGGAAATAAAATTAGTTTGGCATGATTTATTCTTACTGAATCCAAGCTGACTCCTAGTAATAAGTACTTTTCTTTGTGGGCTTTACACATTTTCTTTTCTTTTCTTTTTTTAATTAATGTTGCTACTCAGCCTCCCACAGTTTTTCTCTGATCCCTTCTAATCCCTGCTATCCTTCCTTTCCCCCCTTTCTCAATAGAAAAAGAAAAAGAAAACTCTATGAGTCAAGGGTGTGATTTGGCCACAAATGAAATCTACAAAGCCCTTGTAATAAATAAACAGTCAAGCTAAACAAATCCCCACATTGGTCACATCCAAAAACATATGTCTCATTTTGCATCTTGAGTCCAATACCTGTCTGTGAGGAGCAACCATTCCTTTTCTAAGCATTCAGAAATTGAATCTTCTCTTCTACTTGCTTTGAAAGTTAGACATTTGACTAATTCATCTTTTGCTACCTCTGCTCCTTTTCATCAATTCTTTATGTTAGGGGGCAGGTAGGTGGCACAGTGGATAAAGCACCAGCCCTAGATTCAGTACTATCTCAGTTCAAATCCAGCCTCAGACACTTGACACTTACTAGCTGTGTGACCCTGGGCAAGTCACTTAACCCCCATAGCCTCACAAAAAAAAATTCTTTATGTTAATGAAAATGCTGAGAATTAACAAGTCACTAGTTCTTAGGACCTCCACGACTCTCTCCTTCTTTCTTACTGAACCCCTAACAAGTTAGCCTTTATTAAGAAGGAAGAGATATTCCTGAGGAGAAATAAAATCTCTTTTGCCCATAGAAAAAGCAGTACACTGGTGATAAGGTGTAATTGAAATAGTACCATAAGGGCACTGTGGTAAAATTGGCTTTTGTACATGAGCCCCTACTCATTATACAGTGGTGTTGTGGGGAAACAGTTGCCAAGTTACAAAAGACCAACTGCTCTACTAGAAAACATTTGGAAAATGTTTGTAACTTAGGAGTTGCCCACACTAGGTTGACTGGTGGGTGTTACTGGTATTTACAGGAAGATCTTTAGAGAAGGAATATTTAGGAGGATTAGGAAATGGATATTGGAGAACAAAAACATTTTAAAATAGACTCCCAAGAGTGCTGATGATGCATCTAAGGGTTGGCATTTTTACAGGTATAGGAGAGAGCACAGCAGGAAGCAGTAATATCTTTTCCATATCTTCTTCATTGCCCAGTGCTTGCACCTTGGGACTTGGAGATCGGGAAGTTGCCATACAACTATTTCTCCTGTCTCCCCTCTCTGTCTCCCTACTTCTAAGTTCTCTTCTTGGTCAAACCCTAGGAATGATACAATCACAGGGAACAGTAACCATAGGGCAAGGGTTTGTAGGATGCCAGCATGCATGATGGATCTCTTTTTAGCTTGCATATGTGCAAATCAGTCAATCAATAACCATTTGTTAAATGCCTACTATGTGCCAGGCACTCTGCTAAGCACTGGGGATACAAAAAGAGGCAATAGAAAATCCCTACTCTCAAGGAACTTAGAATCTTATGGGGAAACTTTGGGGTCTTTTCCCCAAAGAGATCATGGAAAGGGGAGAAGGACCTACTTGTACAAAGATATTTATAGCTGCTCTTTTTGTGGTGGCAAGGAATTGGAAGTTGAGGAGATGCCCATCAATTGGGGAATGGCTAGACAAATTGTGGTATATGAAAGTAATGGAATACTATTGTGCTGTAAGAAACGATGAACAGGAGGAGTTCAGAGAAACCTGGAGGGTCTTGAGTGGACTGATGATGAGTGAGATGAGCAGAACCAAAAGAACATTGTACACAGTATCATCAACATTGTGTGTTGACCTACTGTAATGGACTATATTCTTCTCACCAATGCAATGGTACAGAAGGGTTCCAGAGAACTCATGATGGAGGAGGATCTCCAAATCCAGGGGAAAAAAAAGAACTGTGGAGTATAGATGCTGAATGAACCATACTATTTCTTTTGTTTTTGGTGCTGTTGTATTTCTATTTTGAGGTGGAGGGAGGAAGAAAAATCTGAAATTGGAAAGCTTGTATAAACAAAAGTTGAGAACTATCTTTACATGTAACAGGAAAAAAATAAATAAAATACTTAAAAAAAAGAATCTAATGGGGAAGACTGCAAATAGATAGATAGATGATAGACAGACTGACAGATAGATATAGATAGAGAGATAGATGATAGGTAGATAGGTAGGTAGATAGATAGATGATAGAGATGATCTAGATCTAGTTCTAGATGATATAGGTTATATAAGAGATATAGATAATATAGATGAGATATATATAGATATATAACATGCTATATACAGAATAACAGGAAATATTTAATATAGGGAAAGCTCTACAATTAAGAAGGCTTGAGGAAGGCTGGTAGTAGAAGGTGAGATTTTACTTGGGACTTAAAGGAAGCCAAGGAATTCAGCAGTTAGCATGGAGGAGGCAGAGATTTCCAGGCACCAGAGACAGCCAGAAAAGATGCCTAGAGCCAAGAGGTGGAGTATCTTATTCATTGAACAGCCTGGACCCCGGTGTCACTGGAATGAAGAGTAGGTGTCAAAGAGTAAAGGTGTAAGAAGATCGTAAAGGTAGGAGGGGGCTAAGTTATTAAGGGTTTTGAATGCCAATGACTCCTATAACATATTTAAAAATTAATTTCCTCTCAGGCATTGTGTGACTTTCTCTACCAATGGTAATGATAATAATAATAATAGCTTACATTTATATAACACTATGTGCTAGGCACTTTGCTCAGCACCTTACAATTATTATCGCACTTGTTCCTCACAACAATTAGGGATCTAGGCCTATCCTTATTCCCATTTTACAGATGAGGAAACTGAAGTGAAGTGATTTACCCAGGGTCACATAGTAATTGTCAGAGGCTGGATTTGAATTCAGGCTTTCCTGACTCCTGGTACTCTACCCACTGTACCACCTAGCTGCCTCAATATATAGTATATACCTACCATATAGTATGAGAGGCAACCCAGCATAGTGACTAGAGGTTTAGAATTGGAGATAAGGCTGATATATGCCAGGAAGACCTGGGTTCAAGACTTGTCTGACATGGCCATGGGCAAGTCACTTGACTTCTCATTGTCACAGGCAACTTATAGATGAGTAGCTTAGCTGCATCACTGGATGGAGTTTCCAGACAAGGAGTTCTCTGTACCAACTCAGCTCAGCAGAGTGAGCACCTTGCTCCTCACCCTTTGCTTTCTCTCACCTAACTTCCCTCCCTGCAAAAAATGAAGACTCATTTCATTGTATCCTATCCATAACCTCTCTTTTTTCCTTCACTTATAAGATCATTCTCTCTGCCAGAGACCCTTCTCCTTTCTCCCTTGCTTCATGAACCCCTTTATGCAGTTGTTTGGCTTGGGCTGATGGAAGACAGTGACTCAAAGAAAAACTGTGGGAGGCTGAGTAGCAACATAGTGACCTTGGGGGACACTGTGTAGGCTCACAGGGACCCACTATGACCAGAGACCCTTTCTCATTTCCATTCTCTATAGAAGTTCATTCCTAATTCACCATGATATCTGTTCAAAAACAGCAAAAGGGTACTGGAGATTTTTAACTGAAATTCAACATGTTAGGTTTCACAATGAGTCAGAGTTGACTCACTCTCAGTGAGGCGTGGGTTTGGGGGAGTTGGAGGAGGGGAAAGGTCCTGGCCTGTTTCACGTTAGCATTTCACAGCTTTGTGAAAATTGGGCCTAACCCAGAGCCTAGTTTGTATTAGGCAAAGAAAGAATGTACTCTGATGAACCCAGAGCCTTCCAGAAGTCCCCTTCTGGTGAAGATGAGAAACAGATTCCCATGTTCATACAAGGGCCTCTCATCCCTCCCCAAAACCTTCCCTAACATGTGCACAAACTGCCTTGGAAATGTCAGCTTAAGGGGACTCACTTAGGATTTAGGGAACTGAGGAAATCCGGGAACCCCAATGGCCTTTCCACAAAGAAACTGAGTTGGTGGAAAGACCATTTCCAATCAGTCATCAATGCATAGAGATGAAAATGTATTTTGGGGTATTCTAGTGAGAGCAGAAGAGGTAGTGGTCCATGTTTTTTGCTGGAGGATGTGGGTGCTGTTATACATCAAGCCAGTTATGATGGCATTCCATGTGCTAATTAGTTGGGTTTCCTCCCTATGTCTTAGACTCTCCCTGAGAAACATCACATATTGTGGCAGCCCACAAGGACCCCGGTAAATGACAAAGGCTACTGCTACACAGAGGAGAAACCAGAGCCAAATTTGTCTTGAGAGGCAATTATCACCCTCCTCCCTTGTCTTCCCCTCTCGCTCTCCCCTCTGCCCCACCTTCATTATCTGAGTGGGGTATCTATCATGGACTGGGGTATTTATCTTTTTAGCCTGTGCCTATGATTTAATAATGAAGGGTACTCCCAGTATGGAAACTCCCTCAACCAGTGAGAAAGTTGCTTGGGATACTGAGACATTAAGTGCAACCCACCCCTGTGGTCATGAAGCTAATATGTACCGGAGGCAGGTTTTGAACTCACTTCTTCCTGACACCAAAGCCAGTCTGAAATCAACAATACTATGAGCTTTTGAACTATCTACATAGTCATGCTGTGCTTTAATCCCCTTCCCCTACCCCCCCCCTCCACCTCCGGCCCTGTGTATGACAAATAGTCCATTTCATGAGGGAATTCCAAATCAAAGTGTAAGGAAACACTGAAAACTGAAATACTTAGATTGTCTCAGATCTTGCCATTAAAAAACAAAACAAAACAAAACAAAACATAGATGACTAGTAAAGTTAGAATGCCCAGGGCATGAACTTCAGTCCACAACTCTATATAAAATCTAACTTATATTAACAACCATTTATTAAGGATATTTTATGTACATTGTGGCTGGGGTTATGAAATAGGAAAGACTCCTTCCCTCAAGGAATCTACTATCTAGAATGAAAAATATACATGCAGTTCCTTACATTGCAACATGATTACTACCTGGGTGACTTTGGACTAGTCACTGAACTTCTGTCTCAGTTTTCTCATCTGTAAAATGGGTGTAATAATGGTACCCATCTTTTGGAGTTGTGAGGATCAAATGAGGTCATACTTGTGAAACGCTTCTTCACAAACCTTAAAGTGATGATGGTGATGAATTACATTGGAGAAGTCAAACAGAAGGGCATGAGAAAAGTGAAGAAAGAGAAATCACTTCTAGCAGAGGGTTTACATAACCCTGAAGAAAGAGAAAGATTTTTAATGGGCGTGCGTTTGAGGCAGAGAAGAGTCTGTTGCAGACATGAGTGAGGGACCAAATTGGAGAATTGGAAACAATTTCATTGTGGTCTGAGCATAGTATAGATGAAAGTAAGTATTTGTGGTAGAAGACTGAAGATTCCACCTCTGACACTAGATACTTGAGTCTCTTGTGACCAGGGCTTTTTGTGTTTCAGTTCTGTCTGATGTTTCGTGACCCCCATTTGGGCTTTTCTTAGCAAAGATACTGGAGTGCTTTGCCATTTCCTTCTCCACATCTTTTTACAGGGGAGAAAACTGAGACAAACTGAGTTAAATGATTCCCCCAGGGTCACAAAACTCATAAGTGTCTGAGGCCAGATTTGAATTCAGGTCTTCCTGACACTCTATTCGCTGAAACGCCTTTCTGCTAGTGCACAAGTCACCTAATTTCCCCAGGCTTTTGTTTCTTCATCTGTCAGATAAGGGGGTTGGACTTGCTAGATCCTATCCTCCAGTGATCCTGAGTTGGAGCCAGATCATGTAGGTCCTTAAGTGATAGACTAAGGATTCTGTATTTTATTTAATAGACACTGGGATGCCACTGAAGATTTTTAGATGAGGGAGTCACTCGTTAAGAAACATGTCTTAGAATAATTACTCTGACAAAAGGGGGAAGGAGAGACTGGAGAGGAGAGAGACTGGAGTCAGTGTGAGGGCCAAAATTTGATATACAGAGTGTTATTTGGGTGACTCGCCTTAATATTGGGGTCCCAGAAATATGAGGGACCTTTTAGGTTCACCCTTCCCTCTGAACTGCCCTTTTTAGATATTTCTCCCAGGCCAATAAGAAAGGAACCTCTGGGGCAGCTAGGTGGCGCAGTGGATAGAGCACCGGCCCTGGAGTCAGGAGTCCCTGAGTTCAAATCCGGCCTCAGACACTTAACACTAGCTGTGTGACCCTGGGCAAGTCACTTAACCCCAATTGCCTCACTAAAAAAAAAAAAAAGAAAGAAAGGAACCTCTAAGCTTTAGTTCACGAAAGGATCAGATTTTACTACTTGGGAATTAATTAAACAACAAAGGTGAAACTAATAAAAATCAAAGATAAGGAAATAGGAAAATAGAAATACAGATAAATACTCTTAACTCTAAACTTAACCTATTCAATCCTCAGACCGTTTCCAATCAAGCTAGTTCAAAGGAATTTAGGGTTTTCAGTAATTAACTCACCCACACCTGGACCACTGGAAAAAAAGGAAAAAATAGCTGCCCAAGACAGAGGACTCACGCCACCACCTCAAGGGGAGAAGAAGAAGAAGAGACCGCCAGACCACTAGCATTCTGGAAGAAGCCTAGTGTTCCAGAAGAACCCTCCACCTCCCTTCAGGGAGTGTTCAATCTTCCCTCCCCCAAAAGGGGAGGTCCTTCAAAAGCTGCCTATGGAGAATTCTCCTTCTGACCTCAGTAGTATGTAACCTCGGGGTCGCCAGGTGTGGCCCCTCCCAAATGAGTCAGCTAAAAATGGCAATATTAATCGTTACCACAAATAATTTTTACCACATTCCCCCACTTTGTTTCTTTGGAAAACACGTATAGGTTTGCTCAATGAAACAGCCAAAAATAACAGAATATGATACCCTATGCTAGCAAACAATATATTAATAACAATATAGAAAATGGAGAGAGGAAAGTTTTGTCCAGAGGGGAGGGCCTCTGCAGAGAGTACATGTTACAGATGGTGTATCCCCCCAGATATGCCAGATCAGCAGGGACCAGGTTGGGGTAGCCAGGAGATGAATGGAAGCACTTGGGGCTGACACCACCATTATCAGGACAACAGAGTAGTTTACTTATTGGAACTGAGACTGGGCTGGTACAAGACTAGGGTTTTATAGCCTCTCATGGCTGCGGCATCTCATAACTTTTAATTAATTCTTCCTCCCTTCTAACTTAGATTACATATCCACTTTTTGTTTTTTGTTTTTGTTTTTTGTTTTTTGGCAATGAGGGTTAAGTGACTTGCCCAGGGTCACACAGCTAGTAAGTGTCAAGTATCTGAGGTCAGATTTGAACTCATGTCCTCCTGATTCCAGGGCCAGTGCTCTATCCACTGTGCCATCTAGCTGCCCCCACATATCCACTTTTACCACATCAGGGAGACAAATTAGGAAGTTGTTTATTATTATCAGTATTATTATTATTATTATGTTGTTGTTGTTGTCATTAAAAGAAACTAAGTGATGTAACAAGGGCCAGTAAGAGTAAAAAGGGGGAAAGAGGAGAGATAAATAGAAGAAATATGTAAATGTCTCCTACATAAGATCCTAGGATTTCCAGTTGAAAACGACCTAGAGATCATAGGTTTGTGAAATCAGAATTGTCAGGGTTCTCTTCTCTCATAGATGAAAAAATTGAATGAAGTGACTTTCCCAAAGTCAAGCCGGCTTTAAATAGCAGAACATGGATTTGAACCCAGGTCTTCCCCTACTCCAAAGCAGGCACTACCTCCAGACACTGTGTATCTAAGCTGAGGACAAAACAAAGGGATCAGTGAGTCCTACTCATTTCCTGTTGGTATGTCACACCCTTAGCCCGTCATATTCTTTTGGCCTTGATTTTCAAACCACTTCAGATTCATTGAGGCTGCTTCCTCGGGGGGGGGCAAGTAATGCCCCACGGGTGATAGAGCTCAAACTTGTGTGTCCAGCTCAGTTGCTTCCCTCCTTCACTCCATGTCACCACTGGGACTAGGAGGGGTTTAACTGGTTGAAGATCAGTTTGTGTTTTGTAAATGAAGTTTGACATGAAAGTCATTGGGGGGAGGGGGGGTATGTTGTAAAGGGATCCAGAGTACAAAACAAATTGGAAAAAAAAAAAAGAAGCCAGAAGATTTGGATACTTTTTGTTCTGGTTTCAAAGCAATAAAAAACCACCCCAACCTCAAAAACCTCCAAGAAGGAAATTTCTCCCTGTATATCTCTGGATGCTGTAGAGTGTTAGTTGTCCCTGGGCTTTTGCTTCCCTCCACCCTGACCAGCCCTGATCATTTGAAGTAGTCACAGGGGGCTATCTACAGCATTGCTCCCTCATGCACAGACTCTTGCCCCGTGGCTACGGGCCAGTGTCAAGTCTTCATAACCTGGTCAGCATTTTTATGGGTTTTCATGACCCGCCAAATTAAATTTGGGACTGCAAGTCAGCAACAGTGTTCTAACAAATGTGAATTTAGTAGAACAACAAGAGTCAGTGAAATCTAACTCCATGCACCAAACCTCATAAAAAAACAAAATACTATGATGTTCTCTCTCCTTTAGCCCTATTCCCCCAACCCTTCCACAGAGTTGGGTGGGATGTTGTCAAGTACAACCCCCTTATTTTACAGAGATGGCGATTTAAGGAGCTAGGAGGTTAGGGGATTTGCCCAAGGTCAACAATATATTAATGGCAGATGTGGCTTTAGAACTCTGGCTTCCTTATTCCCTACTTCAGTGTTTGTGTCTTTCATTCATCCATTCAGCCAGCCAGCCAGCCATCCACCCAGCCAGCCAGCCAGCCAGCCAGCCAGCCAGCCATTCATACATCTACTCAACAAACATTGATTAATGCTCTAAATCTAGGGATACAAAAACATAAATCAGAAAATTCTTTCCCTAAAGGATCTTACATCTTATTGGGGGAAATAATTTTAACACAGATAAGTACATTTAAAATATGTATAAATATAAAATAATTGGTGCAGAGGGAGAGATAACAATTGGGGGTTGGGGGAGGTGTACCATTGTTTTGTAGTTTTAAAAAAATAATTACTATTGCAATAAATATCAGCTTGGGGTAAGCATGTTTTAATTTATTAATATTATATACCAGTAAAGGACTGACCACGAGTCTCCCTAACTTCTCATGGTCTCAGACCATGTGGTAGAGAAACCAGGGAAAGGGCTTCAGAATGCCAGTTAGCACAAGTGGGAGAATAGTCCCAAAAGACTAATGCTGTCTCCCAGAGAGATGGCACATGGTCTCAAGGAGATCCAAGAGAGTTCAGAAGACCTACAAGATCTGAGCTTCCTAAAAGAGAGGGCCAAGAGAGCTCCTTGCCCCTTCCCAGGGTTTTTTATCTGTTTTCAATAGAAGGTAGGTCAAAGCTAATTGGTTAGCATCATTCAATTCCATTGGTTGACACGATTTGGAGGTGGTCTACATTAAAATGAACTCTACCGATGACATCAGAGAAGAGTATGCAATAGACCCTCACTAAAGTTGTTCAAGGCAAAGTCCATTATCTAGGTGTGATTTGATTCCATCAGTCCTTCACTGAGCTAGACAAAAGAGTCTATTTCCATTTATTTTGTTCCCTTGGGTTTCTCCCAGATGAGATCTGAACTTTCGGGGGGGGAGGGGAAGGACTGAGAAACTGATCTCTGGGTCCCCCCTAAGAAATCCATTATTAATCATTATTTTCTCACACACTTTTATAATGCTTTTGTTGTTATTGTTCACTCATTTTGTAGTTGTGTTCAATCCTTTGTAACCCCATTTTGGGGTTTTCTTGGCAGAGATACTAGAATGGTTTGCCATTTCCTTTTTCAGTTCGTTTAACAGATGAGGAAACTGAGGCAAACAGGGTTAAGTGACTTTCCCAGGGTCACACAGCTAATAAGTGTTTGAGGCCAGATTTGCATTCAGGAAGATGATGAATCTTCCTGACTCCAGGCCAGCACTCTATCCACTGTGTCACTTAGCTTCCCCTTTGTAACACCTACGTCTTGCATATTATACATAAATTCTAGATTGTATACATTTTTATTATGTTAATCTTCATAACCTGTTTTTAATAATAATTCACATTTACCTAGTGCTTTAAGCTTTGCAAAGAATTTCACATACCTTATCTCATTTGATCCTCATAACAATCATGTGAATTGGGTATCATTATTATATCCATTTTACAGATGAGAAAACTTTGGCTAAGAGATTTAAATTAATTGGTCAGGGTCACATAGCTAGTAAATGTCTGAACCAGGTTTCAAACTTAGGTCTTTCTGACTAAGTCCAGTGCTTTTTTAAATTTTTTTTTTTTTTTAGTGAGGCAATTGGGGTTAAGTGACTTGCCCAAGGTCACACAGCTAATAAGTGTTAAGTGTCTGAGGCAGGATTTGAACTCAGGTACTCCTGACTCCAGGGCCGGTGCTCTATCCACTGCGCCACCTAGCTGCCCCAAGTCCGGTGCTTTTACCATTAGGGCCACCTAATTGCCAGGTGGTGTCCCTATTTTAATTTTTTTATATTTATTTATGTATGCACATATGCATATATTCCCATTTTACAAATGGGGGAAAGAGAAAATACCAAGTTGTTCAGTTCTTGAACTTATTATACCAGCTGAGCTGGGATTAATAACTAGGTTCTAAATCACAGTACCCAATGTAAACCTCTTCTTACTAGACAAGCATGTGGGTCTAAAGGTGGCTTTTTTTTTTTTACTTCTTTGCCAACTTTTTTTTAATCAAATCATTGTAGACACTGCCTATGTGTAGGGCACAGAGCAGATAAACATGCATCTCATCTGTGATCTGAAGGAAGAGAAGAGGAGAGGGGACCAAGGGAGGGGAGAAGAGAAATGGAGAGGAGAGGAGAGGAGAGGAGAGGAGAGGAGAGGAGAGGAGAGGAGAGGAGAGGAGAGGAGAGGAGAGGAGAGGAGAGGAGAGGAGAGGAGAGGAGAGGAGAGGAGAGGAGAGGAGAGGAGAGGAGAGGAGAGGAGAGGAAAAGGAGAGGAGAGGGGAAGAATAGTATAACTAACCTCCAGTACTGCTTCTTGACTTGTTAAGGCAACAAGCTGCTTTTTTTTGCCATCAGTCAGCATATCAGACAATTGGAAAGTGTGGTTAGAAGTAGGGAGACTCAGTAGAATAACAGTAAATAAACAAATTAAGAACCTATCCTCAGAGCTCTTATAAAGGCCAAGGGACATTGTAGCTCTATTACAATCACTGTTCTTACAAGTTCATCTTTGGCATCTCTGAGTTCTCCTGGCTAAGTCTTTCTCAAGTACAAATGTTTAATAACATACCACTGACATTTCCTGAGTACATGACTTTTCATCTGCTCTGATGTTTTTCCACCTCAGTTTTTCTTGTCTGTCCTACAAAGGTCATTTCCCCCTTTTCTCTACCTGGTTCAGGTCATTCCACCCCCAAACATTATAGGACATAGTCCTGGCTGACAATCATGCTCTCTCCTTCCTTGAAACTATACTATTCCCTGTGACGTCATAAAAGTTCTCATCAGTGAGAAGTGTGACTTTCAAGACCACACCTGCATTAGTTGATTTCCTGAACATTGCTCCAGCTAAGCAGACAGAAGCCTAAGGGAAATTTATTGGAAACTCAGTATATGCTGTATTGTGGAATCACGTAAGATAAAACCTATAGGGGGCAGCTAGATGGCGCAGTGGTTAAAGCACCAACCCTGGATTCAGGAGGACCTGAGTTCAAATCCGGCCTCAGACACTTGACACTTACTAGCTGTGTGACCCTGAGCAAGTCACTTAACCCCCATTGCCTGCAAAAAAAAAAGATAAAACCTATAATAATAATAGCTAACATTTATATAGCACTTACCATGTGTCAGGCACTAAAGAAATTTACAATTATTTTTCTTTTTGGATCCCTACAACAATCCTATAAGGTAGGGAGCTGGTGGGAGGGGATTGTGTAGGGGTGGCGGGGGTGAGAAGGTAATATAAGAGGTAGAGAGGACTCCCCATGCTATATCAGCCCCCCCCATGGCCTTCTTTTAGGATTCTTTGCCCTAATTGACATTCCTTTAAGTGTTGATTATGTGGCAGGTGTTGTGCTAGATGCTGAGGGGTACAAAGCCTACAATGAATTGATTCCTGCTCTCAAGATATTTACATTCTATAATAAGGGGCCATGGAAAGATAGACTAAAAATTTATTGGAAACCAAATCATCTCATCCTAAAGAATGAGCGGGTCAAACAACAAATCATAGAAACAATCAATAACTTCATCCAAGAGAATGACCACAAAGATGTTTACATTCCAACAAAGAAGACAATGAACACATGTGTTAGTTTATGTAGCACAAATGCAAGGTAGGTAGTGTAGTTGAAGGATTAATATAAAACCCTTTATCCCAATAGCAAGCCTTCCTCACGGGGAGCTCTGCCCTGTTACAATTCCTTAAAAAGATGAAAGAAAAATCCTTTCGGTGAATGATCTCCAAATGTCCTTTCAGGCTAAACATATTTTGTTCCATGACTCTAGGTTCTGTTGTTGTTGTTGAGTCTTTTCAGTCTTGTCTGACTCTTCATGAATCCATTTGGGGTTTTCTTGGCAAATATATTGGAGTGGTTTGCCATTTCCTTCTCCAGATCATTTGACAGATGAGGAAACTCAGGCAAACAGGATTAAGTGACTTGCACAGGGTCACACAGCTAGGAAGTATCTGAAGCTGGATTTGAACTCAGGAAGATGAATGTCTTCCTGACTCCAGGCCTGGCACTCTATGCACTTTGGTGCCCCCTAGCTGCCCTGGGTGCTAGTGCTTTGAAAGTGAAGCACTGTTCCACTAAATTTGGTCTCTCTACCTTTGCTCCACATACAGTGTATTGGATATTTGGAATGAGTGTGATATGGCATACTCCCTCCCCCTGTCTTTATTGAATGAAATCCTATTTCTCCTTCAAAACCCTGTTTAATTGCTTCCTCTCCAGGAAGCCTTCTCTGATACTCCTGGTCAAAAGTGATCTCTCCCTTCTCTGGTCTTTCAGAACATTTTGTTTCTACCTATTATATTATTAATGATTTGTAGGGATCAGGACCAGATCAGTGATCTCATTGGTATAGAGAACTATGAGGTGAAGAAACTCCTTCTGCCAATGCGGGTCAGCAACTTGTCATCATCTTAGCTATCCCACCCACTGTGAGGTGAAGTGACTTGTCCAGGGTCCCACACCCAATATGGCTAAGACTTAGGACTCCTGCAACAAAATTTTCTCTCTCTCTCTCTCTCTCTCTCTCTCTCTCTCTCTCTCTCTCTCTCTCTCTCTCTCTCTCTCTCTCTCTCTTCTCCAGGCATTTTCTCTTGCTGTCCTCCATGCCTGGAATACTCTCACTCTCTTCTGCATCTTGGCTTCCCTGGCTTTGTTCGAATCCCAGCTAAAACCCCACCTTCTTCAATAAGTCTTTTCCAATCCCTCTTTTTTTTTTGTGGGCCAATGGGGGTTAAGTGACTTGCCCAGGGTCACACAGCTAGTAAGTGTCAAGTATCTGAGGCCAGATTTGAACTCAGGAACTCCTGAATCCAGGGCAGGTGCTTTATCCACTGCGCCACCTAGCTGCACCCCTCTCCCCCCAATCCCTCTTAATTCTACTGTCTTCCCTTTGTTGAATATTTCTGGTGGATTAGGCAATTTGTTACAATGGCCATGAAGTGGGAAGCTTAGAGCTTGGTCAGGCATCAAAGACACCAAGGTCATCCATTGCATTCCAGGCCATCATCAGTCTTCTTGACTTTTGTCCTGCTACTGGCCTTCAATGACATTGGAAGAGAAAGTGAAGCTGATTACTTTGTGCAACTCTGTCTCAGTTAAATCCAATTCACATGCAAGTCAAGACATCACCCTATGATATCATTGGGCCTCTTCAAAAATGAAGGATGAACAACAATTTCCTACTTAGCCTGTTTGTACATAGCTGGTTTTTTGTTTGTTTGGTTGGTTTTTGCGGGGCAATGGGGGTTAAGTGACTTGCCCAGGGTCACACAGCTAGTAAGTGTCAAGTGTCTGAGGCCAGATTTGAACTCAGGTACTCCTGAATCCAGGGCCCGTGCTTTATTACTGCGCTACCTAGCTGCCCCCCCATAGTTGTTTTTAATGTTGTTGCCTTCATTGGATTGTGAGCTCCTCAAGGACAGGGGCTATCTTTTGCCTTTCTTTGTATCCCTAGTGCTTAGCCTGGTACCTGGTGCTGACTAACTATGCCACTTTGATTCGGATTATAGTTACTTGCATATAGATCTTATTTCTCCTGCTAGAGTGTAAGAAGCCTGAAGGCAGGGACAGTGTTTTATCCTCTACAGTAGTTAGTGCAGTACTTTGACCACAGAAGGTGCTTAATCAATGCTAAAATGAGATGAGGACTGTTCATACCCTCTTAGGATGCTAAGATTTAGAAACTGGAAGAGGGCCAGCTAGTCCATCTCTCCCATTTTACAGACAAGACAACTAAGTCAAGTAATATATTTGCCCCAAATCACAAATAGTGGGACCTTTCTACAAGTGGCAGAGCTAGGATTGAAATATAAATTCTTGGGGCAGCTAGGTGGCACAGTGGATAGAGCACTGGCCCTGGAGTCAGGAGTACCTGAGTTCAAATCCAGCCTCAGACACTTAACACTTACTAGCTGTGTGACCCTGGGCAAGTCACTTAACCCCAATTGCCTCACTAAAAAAAAAAAAAAGAAAAGAAAAGAAATATAAATTCTTCACTCTTTCCATTTTATCATGATTGCTTCCTTTCCCTCCCCTGCCCTCCCTGCCCTTATGGGAGATCTTATAAATGTGAATTAAACTGAACAGAATTGAATTAGATTTTAGTGGGTTGCCTTTATAAAACAAGGACTGGTATGTCAGCCGTTTCCATTGCAATGAAGAAAAATATATTTTTAAAAGGGAAGGAAATGGAAAAAAAAACCCTCCTAAAAGACCGCAGCCCAGAGGAATACCATCAACAATGTTGATTGTTTAAGATGGGAGCAAATTAGAAACAGAGGGGCTGGTGCAGCTATCTTCATTCAGGCAAAATTCTTGTCAGCTGTCATAATGAACCTCCAGGCTACATGGTTACTGCAGGAGACTACACAGAAGAGGCCTGAGCCTGTGATGTATTAGGATGCTGCCTCAGTTTCTTCATCTGTTAAGTGAGGGGGGTTGTCTGAGATGACATCTAAGGCCTTTCCAGGGCTAACATTCCAAGGGCTCTGTAAAGTCTTATGGACACACCCCATGCAAGATGCACATGCTTGACCCTTCCTCTGCCTTGATTACTTGGATTTGCTTTCTCCTATCAGAGACTATTTGATAGAACTGGGGAAAAGGAATGCCAGGAGGCCTGCTGGTGCTTAAGACTAACCTTTTCCCTTAGAAGGTCAGAAAGAAGAACAGCAAGTGCTTTGTTCTGGCCTGAATATGGAGCACCCATGTTTGAGTCCCAGCTTTGTGACCTTAGGCAAGTCATTTCTGTGGGACCCAGTTGCCTTACCTATAAAAACTGGAGATAATAATCCCTACCTCCCAGGACTACTGTGAAGAAAGTCCTTTGTAAATTTTAAAGTACTCTATGTGTATTTTTGTACTGATGATGGTCCTAGTCAAGGTATACTATACATAATATATAACATTATATATACATATATAACATAACATTATATATACATATATAAAATAGATGTGTTTGTATGTGTATACACACATTTTATGTGTGAATATATAAAATGTCTATACATGTGGATACGTGTATATATACATACACATCTATATTATATGTTACATACACACAAGTAAAATATATTGTGTAGGTATATGTTTATATATACACATCCTATATATATAAATACATGTACACATTTTATATGTACATTATAACACACAACATAGATGTGTATATATACCCACACATGACCTGCCTGACACAAGGCCAGAGGTTCCTGTCCCTTTCCTCAATGGGGTCACATTCTCACTGGTCTACTCATAGCTCTTCCAGGATCCCATGAAAGTGATAAACCCAGGATGGAAAAGCCAAATGGTAGGATTGTAGGTTTAGAACTGGAAAGGGCCCCAGAGGATGGACACCCTAGTTTTGAAGATTAAGAAACTGAGGAAAAGAGATGTTATTGACTTGCCCAACATCATGCAGGTAGGAAGAGGCAGGATTCAAATTTAGATCCTCTGACTCCCCACTCCTGAATTCTTTCCACTGTCCCAGGCTGGAAATAGTGAAAAACCCACACTGATTCATCTAGTGCCTCCTTTGACTGGAGTTAGTCAATCAACAAGCCTCTATTGTATAGCCATTGTTCTAAATACTAGGGATACAGAAGCAAAAATGTGGGGGGAAAACACCCTGCCCTCAAGAAACTGACATTCTATTGTTAAGAACTGGGACTTTGAACTTGTGTACTCTCTAGTCTGTGTGTTACTTGTCACAGGCCTTGCAAGAGTGACCTGATACAGACTAGCTAGATCAAGTCCTTCACCCAGAGGAAGAGGAGGGAGAATATGCAGATAGCAATTAATTGTTGCTCATTCTACAGTCATTCTATTCATTTGGCAGCTGTTGGCACAGTGAATAGAACACCAGGCCTGAATTTAGGAGGACCTGAATTCAAATCTAGCTTCAGATACTTACTAGCTCTGTGACCTTGGGCAAGACACTTCAGTTTGCTTCAGTTTCCTCAGCTGTATGTTGAGCATAATAGCAGCACCTACCTTCAAAGTCAGGTAGGTGGTTGACCCAGAAGATAGAGAGCCAGTCCTAGAATTAGGAAGACTCATTTCGATGAGTTCAAATCTGACCTCAGACACTTCCTAGCTAGGAAGTCATTTAACCCTGTTTGCCTCAGTTTCCTCATCTTTAAAATGAGCCAGAGAAGGAAATGGAAAACCACTTCAGTATTTTTGCCAAGAAAACCCCAAATGGAGTCATGAAGAGTTGGACATGGCTGAAAACAAGTGAACAACAATACCCGCAAAGGTTGATATGAGGATCAAATGAGATAATATTTGTAAAAAGGGTTTAGCACAATACCTGACACATAGTAGGTGCTATATAAATGCTTATTCCCCACCAATTCTTCTATATAACTTCATTTTACCTACTCATGATTGGTGCATTTTGGGGGCAAGTCCTTGTGGGTATTTTTTTTAAAATCATGAACAAGATAAACACGAACATTTTCACACACAAAGAATAAGACAAAAAGGATTGTGTATGAAACCATAAATCTCTGTTATGTACAACTTGTCTTTTTTAAGTGTATGATAAATTCAATATGGTAGGACCCACATTGTCCTGTTTGTCCCTGTCCCCTTCTCTACTTCCTTCTCTCTTCTGTTTATTTTTTAAATGTTTTGCTCGCGTTTGATTGGTGTTTCTATAAGAGACTCCAGCTCCCTCTGTCCATCTCAGCATGTAATCTCCACCTTCTAAGACCTATGGGCCAGCTGGTGGTCAGGCTGTATCTGAATAGCCCGCTTTCTGAGAGCAGCTTTGAGTATAGCTTCAGTTTCCTAGACCAGACAAAGATGAGGACCCCAGCAGTGGAGCAAAAGTGCACATGCTTCCCAGTATCCTTCTTATATGAGTCAGTCTATCTGTGGGGTCTCTACATGATGCTAAACCCTGTAGTTACATAACTTGATTTATGTTCCTGGAGATCCCAAACCTGATTAGTGTATGACAGTTTTTAAAATTATTTTTTTTTATTTCATTAGATATTTCCCAATTATATGTAAAATGTTTAAATAATCATTTTTTTTTTAAATTTTGAGTTCCAGTTCTCTTCCTCTCTCCCACCCCTTCCCACTCCTTGAAAAGGCAAGCAATTTGATTTTGATTATACTTGTGAGGTCAAGCAAAACATATTTCCATAGTAGCCATGTTGCAAAAGAAAACACAACACAAACAAGGAAAATAAACTTGAGAAAAGTATGCTTCAATCTGCATTGAGTTCATCAGTTCTTTGGAATTGTATTAAATCATTGTCTTGATCAGAATAACCAAGTCTTGGGGCAGCTAGGTGGCGCAGTGGATAAAGCACTGGCCCTGGATTCAGGAGGACCTGAGTTCAAATCCGGCCTCAGACACTTAATACTTACTAGCTGTGTGACCCTGGGCAAGTCACTTAACCCCAATTGCCTCACTAAAAAAAACAACAAAACAAAAAAAAAGAATAACCAAGTCTTTCACAGTTGCTCATTGTATAATATTGTTGTTATTTTACATAGTGTTCTCCTAAGTATAGCGTTCTCACTTCACTTAGAATCAGTTCATATAAGTTTTTCCAGGTTTCTCTGAAACCATCCTGCTCATCATATCTTATAGCACAATAACATTCTCTCACAATCATATACCACAACTTGCTTAACCATTCCCCAATTGAAAAGCATCCCCTCGGTTTCTAATTCTTTGCCACCACACACACAAAAAAAAGCTGATATAAATAATTTTGTACAAATAGATCCTTTTTCTTTAAAAATCTCTTTGGGAAACAGACTTAGGGGTGGTAATCCTGGGCCAAGGGGTATGCACAATTTTATAGCCCTTTAGGCATAGTTCTAAATTGTTCTCCAGAATGGTTGGATAATTTATATCCCCTCTAGCATTTGTCATTTTTTTCTGTTATGTTAGCCAATCTGACAAGTCTGAGATGGTATCTCAGAGTTGTTTTAATGTGCATTTCTCTAATCAGTAGGCATTAGAGCATTTTTTCATGTGACTATTGATAACTTTGATTTCTTCTTCTGAAAACTGCCTATTTGTATCCTTTGACTCTTTATTAACTGGAGAGTGGATCTTATGTTTGTAAATTTGGCTCAGTTCCCTATATATTTAAAAAAATGAGATCTTTATAAAAAAAACTTGTGAATGACTTATTTTTTTAAATTATTTTTCAATTAACAAGCATTTATTTTGTCTCCCTCCCATTCCAGCACCCTCTCCCCCCAAAGCAGAACAAAACCATTGAAATAAAATATGCATAGTCAAGCAAAACAAAATCCCATTTGACCTTGTCTGAAAATGTATAACATGATTTATTAATGATATGAATATTGACTTTCTTTTGACCAAAAGACAGACAAAAGTCATTAGAATGTCTCTTTTCCAAGAACTAGTAATCAGCTTGCCACTTCTGGGGAAGAACCTGTATGCTGCTACCTGCTTTTAGAATGACTGGTGGTGGCAATAATGATTTGATGTGTTCTCATTGCAGGAAACAGCAGTCAACTGCAAGCAATCTGCCATAAGAATAGGCCGGAATTTGTTCCAAATAAGTGTCAGAATGTTTTTCGGGATCCCAAAAAGGAGACCAGTAGTATGTGGGCTGTGATGGTGGTTGCTCAACTCTTGGCTGGCATTGGGACAGTCCCCATTCAACCCTTTGGCATCTCCTACGTGGATGATTTCGCTGAACCAAATAACTCACCTTTATACATTTGTAAGTAGCATCTATGAAGAGAACAGGAGGGACGTTGGAATTAGAAGATGCTCACATTTTTGTTCTGCTAAACCCTTAGTAGCCTTCAGTTTGGTCTTTGATGAGGCCTTTGCTAGGTATTCTGGCTTATCTAACATCTGGATACCTGATGATGAACAATCCTGGGTAATTTTCTAGAAGGAAAACTCCTTTGCTTACAGTAGTTTAGCAAAAGTTAAAGTGAACTATAAACCACTCAGCCTCACTTTCCCCACCTGAAAAAGTACTAAATTATCTCTCAAGTCTATTCTGGCGCTAATGGTCTATGAACCATGTGATCTGTGCTTACCTAAAGGTAGGAAAATAAACCTAAGGACTTACTGAGAGGTTCCTTTTAACATCATGTTTATAAAGTTGACAATTTTCCACGGTGTGAAGGAGGCCATGAGTTAGAAAACTCACAGGTCAGACTCGTCAGTGACAAGGTCCTGGGGCCATTTTGTGACCGATTTCAGCCCTAGACTAGTACAGCTTTGTGGAAATTCCTGTCCTTTTCCTGAAAATCCCATTACAGTCTTAAAGACCCTGATGTTAGAAAGACAGAATGGCATAGATAATAGAGCTGGCCTTCAAGTCAGTGAGATCTGGGTTCAAGTTCTACCTGTGATACAAACTGATTACATGACCCTGGACTAGTCACGTAACCTCTTGGTGTTCCAACCATCTCCCAAAATTATAAGTTGGCTTGAACTGATATTGGGAGTTTTGTACCAGCAGTTTCCTGTACTAATGAAATCAGAGGTCTACTAAAAACAACCAAAAAAAAAAAAAAAAGATCCTCATATCACTAGATAGCTGGTATCTAAGCTGAAATACCAAGTAGCCCTCAGTCTTTTTCCTCCTTCCTTCTCTTCTGTGCCCCCATCCTCTCCCCACTCTGATCATTTGTCCCAGGAGCTCTCCTAACTCTATATTGCAAAGAAGGGCAAATACTCACCAGATTACTGTCATCATCATATTACAGACACATGAATTTAATCTATTGCCACCAGGGATGTGCCCATTGGGATCCTTGTGGTTTCCATTTCCCATTGACATACTCCCTGCCTGGCCTTTTAAAAATGTCACAATGATTGTTCTCCCTGGCATAGGCTACCCTTGTTACATCAGAATGATTATATTTATATAATTGTTATTGGACTTGGGGATCAGTACCATGCTGGCAGTCAATCTCTGGGCGAGTTCGACCTTGTCCTCTATTTCGCTCTCTGAGAAACCATGGTGCCCATCCAAGGGAAGGAACAGACAAGAATAAACAGCTTTAGGGAAAACTTTCCTAATTGTTCCTTTTTATTATTTTTCCCTTTCTCACTGAAGAACAACAGATTGTGGGAGCCCAGCCCTAACAACTTAATGCTTTCAATGTCTTAAGCTAAATTGTCCTGCTCTCTATTCCTTACAGGATTTCATCTCTTATTTTCATCCCTTTGTACTAGCTGTCCCACATGACTAGAGTTCACCCTCTCTCCTTACCCCTACTTCATGGAATTTTTCCCTTCCTTTAAGATTCAGCCCAAGGTCCATCTTGTGCATGAAGCCATTCCTGATCCCCCAATTGCTAGTGCGCTCCCTCCAAAACTACCTTGTCTTTAACTACTTTCTATATGCAAATATACAAATATATGTATTAACTTTGCATTTAGTATATATATATATATATATGTGTGTGTATATATATATATATATATATATATATATATATATATATATTTTAGTGAGGCAATTGGGGTTAAGTGACTTGCCCAGGGTCACACAGCTAGTAAGTGTGTGTTAAGTATCTGAGGCAGGATTTGAACTCAGGTACTCCTGACTCCAGGGCCGGTATTCTATCCACTGCGCCACCTAGCTGCCCCACATATATTTTATATGCGCTTGTCTTACCCATTAGAATATGTGTCTTGTAAGTGGGGACTAAAACAGTCTTTGCACTTGTATTTTCAGTGCTTTGGACAGCATCTGGCACAAAACAGGTAATTAATAAATACCTGTTGGTTGATGGATTAGTTAGTTTAGAAACTAATGATCTACTTCAAACCAATCCAGCATTTATTAAAATGGTACAAAGCCTTATGTAAGGTGCTAAAGACTTGCTCCCTTGTCTCTAGTCCCTAAGACTAGACAAGTCTAACCACACAACAGCAGCTGCCCTCCACTAGGAGGCAGTGTGGGGTAGTGGATAGAGCACCAGTTGGGTGAACTGAATTCTAATTTTACAGGAGACAGTTTCTGGGACCAATCACTTGAGTCAAGTCATTCGAGTCAACAACCATTTATTCAATATCTACTATGTACCAGGCACTGTGCTAAGTGCTAGGGACAAAGAAAGGCAAAACATAGTGTCTGACTTAAAGGAGTTCACAGTCTAATGGAGGAGATGACATTCAAACAAGTATGCATAAATAAGATGTATACAGGAGAAATTGGAGATAATCAATGGAGGAAAAGAATTAGCATTCAGAGGGATGGGGGGGGCAGCTAGGTGGCACAGTGGATAGAGCAGTGGCCCTGGAGTCAGGAAGACCTGAGTTCAAATCTGGCCTCAGACACTTAACACTTACTGGCTGTGTGACCCTGGGCAAGTCACTTGACCTCAATTGCCTTGGAAAATAAAATTCTATTAAAAAAAAAAAAGAGGGATTCAGAAAGGCTTCTTGTAGAAAATGGAATTTATAGCTGAGACTTGAAAGAAGCCAAGAGGAAGAGATGAGGAGGGAGAGAAGGCATGGGGACAGACAGCAAAAATGCTCGAGGGCCCTGTTCAAGGAGTGGCAAGGTGACAAATATCCCTGAATCACAGAGACCTGGAGGGATGGAAGGCATAAGGAGACTTAAAAAATAGAAAGGGGCCAGGTTATGAAGGGCTTTAAAAATCAAACAGATGATTTTATATTTAATACTGGTAACAGAGACATTTGAGTTTATTGAATAGGGGCTTAACTTATTTGAGTTTCAGTTTCCTCATGCTTAAAATAAGTTTAATACTAGGATTACCTGCCTCACAGTATTGTCATAAGAAACTCATTTGTAAAACTTAAATCACTATACAAAAATAATGGATTTTTCCCACTCTGTATTTTTTTTAGTGAGGCAATGGGGGTTAAGTGACTTGCCCAGGGTCACACAGCTAGTAAGTGTTAAGTGTCTGAGGCCAGATTTGAACTCAGGTCCTCCTAAATCCAGGGCCTGTGCTCTATCCACTGCACCACCTAGCTGCCCCTCCCACTCTGTATTAATGGTTATTTCTCCATCGTGTCTGATTCTTCCTGACCCCATTTTGGGTTTTCTTGGTAGAGATACTGGAGTGGTTTGCCATTTCCTTCTCCAGCTCATTTGATAGATGAGGAAACTGAGGCAAACAGGGTTAAGCGACCTAGTAAGCTTCTGAGGCCAGATTTGAACTGAGGAAGAGGAGTCTTTCCTGACTCCAAGCCTGGCACTATTTTGTAGACCTTTAAAGACTATTTGTCTGGTTTTAAGTGTAAAAATGGACCACATAGCCTCTTATGGTCTTATTTGCTTTTGGTATTCAATTGCTTTGGCATCATGGGTGGCCAGGAAGGGAGTGTAAAGTATACCATAGATCTGAATGTGGACAGTACATCTGTCTGTGTGGCATAGAAGCTACTAAAGAATGATGCACAAAAATCCCACACCTTCCCCTGTTAAGAAATGATTAATAATGTGGGTGGCCTAGTCTCTCTAGCCAAAGAAAAATGAAGGGTGAAATGGAGGATTAAAAAAATCTTTTGCAAAGAAATTTTTTTTTTTGCAAATTTAGATCTTTATAACAAAAGCAAATGCTTTTCACCCAATTGATTTGAATTAGGGGTTAGGTTTGTTCTGCTTGGTCCCAGATCCAGAAATTTCAGGGTGGCAAATTTTAGATCAACATAAGGACAAGCTTCCTTGACAATCGGGGATATCCTCACATAGATCCATGGGCAGTGATTCTCCACCAGAAGCTGAATGATGGCCTAGTTAGGAATGTTACCGAGGCAGTCATGTTTGAGGTAAGGGGCTGACCTTGATGAGGCCCTTTCCAACTAAGGGCCCATGGGATTGGGAATGATTTGTTCTGTTTTGTTATTGTTAAGTAATTGCTTCCCTTTGGATGGAAAGACAAAATTCTTCTCCTCCTACTCTGTTCCTCAGATTGGATCCTTCAGTGAAACTGTTGGTGTAACACTTTTCTCCTCTTTTCTCCAGCAATCTTATTTGCCATCGCTGTCTTTGGACCAGCTTTCGGATACCTGCTGGGGTCGGTCATGCTGCAGATCTTTGTCGATTATGGAAGGGTCAAGACAGGTGAGTATGTAGAACACCAATCATCTGTGAAGGATTTCACTACACATTCATCATAGTCACCCTTCCAAACTCTAACCAAAAATAGTACTAGTAAATATTAATGTAGCCCTTTAAGGTTTCAAATAACTATGCAAAAAGCATCTATTGGATCCTTACAGAAACCCTTGGAGGTAGCTGGCTATGATTATCCCCATTTTACAGATGAGGAGACAGAGCCTGGGAAAGGTTAAGTGGGCTGGGGTTACATGGCTAGCGAGCATCTGAAGTGGGATGCAAACTCTGGTCTTCCTGTTTCCAGGTCTCAGGGTTGAGATTCGATGCTTGAGTCTAGCCCTCTGTGTACAACACTGAGCTAGCTGCCCCTCAGTTTGGAGACTATGGCAGTTACCTAGATAATTCCAACCCCAAACCTCTCACCCTTCCTCCCTCCTTAAGTAGCAAGTTGTAAGTACTTCACAGCCCTGCAACCTTGGGTGGACCCCTTAACCCCTCTGAGCCTCAGTTTCCTCACCTATACAATGGATAAGGTAAAAACCTACTTCACCTACACTGGGGTTGCTGTGAGATTTACATAAAGAGGCAACATTTATGTATCACTTTAAGGTTTACAAGGGGCAGCTAGTTGGCACAATCTATAGAATTCTGGGCTTGGAATCTGGAAGATTCATCTTCCTGAGTTCAAATTCAGTCTCAGACATTTACTAGCTGGGTGGCCCTGGGCAAGAAGGAAATGGCAAATAACTTCAATATCTTTGCCAAGAAAATCCTACAAGGGGTCACAAAGTCAGACAAGGCTGAAACAACTGAATAACAACAACAAAAAAAGCAAAGTACTTTACAAATATCTCATCTAGGGGCAACTAGGTGACACAGGGCATAAAGCACCAGCCCTGGATTCAGGAGGGCCTGAGTTGAAATCCGGCCTCAGACACTTGACACTAACTGTGTGACCCTGGGCAAGTCACTTAACCCTCATTGCCCCACAAAAACAAAACAAAAACCATACAAATATCTCATTTAATCCTCAGAACAACCCTGAGAGGTAGGTGCTATTATTACCCCCACTTTACTGTTGAGGAAACTGAGGCAGACAGACCCAAGTGACTTGTCCAGGGTCACACTGTTGTCTGAAGCCAGATCTGAACTTAGATCTTCCTGACTAAAGGTCCAATACTCTATCCACAGAGCCACCTAGATGCCATAAGATAATGGATATAAAGCCCTTTGTGAGCTTTAAATCTCTATCTGGATATAAGCTAGTAAGCATTCATGATGTGGTACAAGCCAGGGAAAGCAGTCCTGCCCCTGCTCCCAGAGCTTAGTCTGAGACAGACCACGTCAATGCAGACAGGACAGTCACAAGTAGGTTGCTGGGACCTGATGGATTTTCTCTCCCCAAGGGAGCTGTCAATCCCAGGGCTGATTTGCCTAGTTATGATAGAATTTATTGGACAGAGAGAAGCCAGTCCCCTCCTGGGACTTAGAAGAGGATAAGTATCCAATCTATACAACCTCTTCAATTAACTGGTGCTTCCCTCATTTAGTCAGAAAGCCCCCAGGCTCATTTCTCTTTGGGGTCTGACAAGAAAAGGAATTGATCACTATAGAAAGAAGGGAAGTTAGGACTGAGGCTCCCTGTAGCTCAGCTAATGGATGCAGTTTCTAAGACCTTCCCTTCTTCCCTCCCTCTCCCCCTCCCTACCTCCTTTCCTTCCTTTTCTCTCCCTACTTCCTTCTTTCCTTCCCTCTCTCCCTCCATACCTCTTTTCCTTCCTTTTATCCCTTCTTTCTTTTCCTCTCTCTTCCCTTTCTCCCTCCCTCCTTTCCTTCCCTCTCTCCCTCCATACCTCCTTTCCTTCCCTTTCTCCCTTCTTTCTTTCCCTCTCTCTTCCCTTTCTCCCTTCCTCCCTCCTTTCCTTCTCTCCCTTTCCTCTTTTATTCCCTCTCTCCCTCCCTTTCTTCCTTTTTGCCTTCCTTCTTCCCTCTACTCTCTCAGGAATCTCCACCTGGTCTATTCACAACAGAGGTTCGCTGGAGTCTGAAACCAGTGAAAGTAACTATGAAGGAGACCCCAGTCTCAGCCACCCTTGTTGCTCCTAAAAGACATTACAAATGTTCCTTCTTCAGAGGAAAAGGGTGAAGGAAAGGGAAGCTATTTAGTTGTCTGATGATGAAATACCTGGAAATCCATCTACTCCAAGCCCCTCACTTTACTACTGAGGGAGGTGGGCCCTAGGGAGAACAAGTGATTAACTCAAGGTCTTAGATGTAGTAAGTACCAGAAGAAGGATTTGAACCCTAGTCCCCTGACTCCAGACTTATTGTTTTTTCCACTGTACTTTTGCTACCTCTTTCCACAGCATCATTTGTCTAATTAAACTACAAACCCAGGAAATGGTTATTTTCCTCTCTTTCATGGAGCCATTAAGAGATAAGTTTCGGGGTAGCTGGGTGGTGCAGTGGAAGAGCATTGATGCTGGATTCAGGAGGACATGAGTTCAAATCTGGCCTCAGACTCTTGACACTTACTAGCTGTGTCACCCTGGGCAAGTCACTTAACCCCCATTGCCTCACCAAAAAAAAAAAAAAGGTGGGAAACATAGGTGTCTTTGGTGACAGAGTGGATAGAGTACAGTACTTGGAGTCAAGATGACCTGAGCTTGAATCTTGCCTCAGACACTCCCTAGCTGGGTGACTCCGGGCAAGTCATTTAACTGCTCCCTGCCTCAGTTTCCTTATCTGTAATAATAGCACCTACCTCACAAAGTTGTT
Source organism: Dromiciops gliroides (assembly GCF_019393635.1). Taxonomy (NCBI): domain Eukaryota; kingdom Metazoa; phylum Chordata; class Mammalia; order Microbiotheria; family Microbiotheriidae; genus Dromiciops; species Dromiciops gliroides. Next base: position 341,257,023 of record NC_057863.1, on the reverse strand, counting down.
GTGAGGAATCAAATGAGTTACCACTTGTAAAGCACTTTACACATCTTAAAACCTATATAAAAGTTAACTATTATAAACTATTCATCATTTAATTAATTATTTAGTGATTGGTTGATAATTCGTTATTATAAACATCATCATCATTATCGTTATTATTACTTCTCTCCAGCTGATGTGAACATGAGCCCCGCAGACCCACGATGGATTGGAGCCTGGTGGCTAGGCCTGCTCATTGCCTCAGGCTGCTTGATCATCACATCTTTCCCATTTTTTTTCTTCCCACGGAGCATGGCCAGAGGAAAACAGGTAAGACTCTCAGAGTTTGGGACTATCTTTCCAAGGGATTGGAGGAGAATCATGGGAGAACTTAATAAGAGAAGTTAGAATTGGTCACCATCTTATCGACTTGCACAGACACCCCCCACACACACTCTCTCTCTCTCTCTCTCTCTCTCTCTCTCTCTCTCTCTCTCCAAACATCCTCTTCTCCCTCTCCCTTTAGTGAGAACAGGTGACCTCTGCAAACTACCTGGCTTAGAGTCTGGGGAGCTCCAAATTGGAGCAGACCCCCTCAGTGCTCTAGTCACAGCTGAGGCTCAGCTTGTACACGGCCTATGAATATATGAAGTTGTCAGAAGTTGAGTTCAGCACCTCTCTTCTCTGTTCTTCTCCCTCTCTGCCCTCTCTCTGGACCACTCTCTCTCTCTCTCTCTCTCTCTCTCTCTCTCTCTCTCTCACACACACACACACACACACACACACACACACACACACACACACACACCCCTCTTCCCACCTTCCCAATAAGGAATATTCAGCTTGAAATTATTTACCATTACCCATCAGGGAGCTGAGGAACCCAGAGATGAAGGAGTAAGGAGATGGGACTGATTGCTTTGGTGGGGAAAGAATGGGAGTTCATAGGGTAAGAAGGTATGTGAAAGAGAAGATAAAGGAAATAAATGAAATAAGAAGAAGGAGGGTTGGGGAGTTGGGAAAAGAACGAATTTCATTCAATAATCACTAAGAGTTTCTTGAATGTCACTGGATACTGTGGCAAATGTAAAGGAAGCATAAGCTGTAGTCTAGTTGAATAAGCTATGGACACACAAAACTTGAGAACATAAAAAGTGATATATGAACAAAGGGCATTGTATAATAAAAAAGTGAACCTCATCCCAGAGCATGAAATAGGCCCCTAGAAAGGACCTGAAAGGTCATCTGCTTCAAGCCCCTTTGCTATTTTCTTTTTTGTTTATTTTTTGCGGAGCAATGAGGGTTAAGTGACTTGCCCAGGGTCACACAGCTAGTGTCAAGTGTCTGAGGCCGGATTTGAACTCAGGTCCTCCTGAATCCAGGGCTGCTGCTTTATTCACTGCTTCACCTAGCTGCCCCCCAACCCCTTTTACTATTGAAAGAAGTTGAGCTCTAGGGAGAATAAGTAATTCACTCAAGGTCATAGATGTAATAAATACCAGAAGGAGGATCTGAATTCATCTCCTGACTCCAGACCTAGAGTTCTTTCTGCTGTACTTTACTACCTCTTCCCTTTGTACCCCCTGGCACCAAGTCTCCTTTCTTTCAGTATCTACCTCTCTATCAAAGAAGTTAGCTATCTGACTAGTTAGGAGCAGCTAGGTGACCCAGTGGATAGAGTGCTGGGCAGACCTGAGTTCAAAACTAGCCTCAGATACTTATTAGCTGTGGGACCTTAGGCAAGTCACTAAACCTCAGTTTGTCTCACTTTCCTAATATGTAAAATGAGGATAAATAGCATCTACTCCCCAGGGTTGTTTCAAGGATAAAACGAGATAGTCATTATAAAGCACATGGTAGGCACTATATAAATGTTTACTATTATTAGTTTTGATTTGTTTGTTTGGGGGGGGGTTGCAGGGCAATGAGGGTTAAGTGACTTGCCCAAGGTCACACAGCTAGTAATTGTCAAGTGTCTGAGGCTGGATTTGTTTTGGGGTTTTTTGTTTTGTTTTGGTGAGGCAATTGGGGTTAAGTGACTTGCCCAGGGTCACACAGCCAGTAAGTGTTAAGTGTCCGAGGCCGGATTTGAACTCAGGTACTCCTGACTCCAGGGCCGGTGCTCTATCCACTGCGCCACCCAGCTGCCCCCTATTATTAGTTATCATTGTTACCTAGGGTTAGGAAAGGTCATTTTATTAAAGAGCAATACAAAAAACACTGGACTTAGAGCCAGAAGATCTGAGTTCTCAATCTTGCTCTGCTACTAACTGTCTTATGTGACTCTGGGCAAGTCAACTCCTTCTCTTTGGGCCTCAGTTTCTTTCTGTGTAAAATGAGTGGGTGAAGACTTTCTAGGTCATCTTGAAAATCCTTTCCAGTCTCATGAGAAATTAATTTGACTTAAGAACTGATAATCACGAAATGCATTCCCCACTCCCAGAGAGGCAAGACCAACAAGAGAAAGAGATTCAATCATGGAAAGCCAGAGTGGGAAGTGACCACAAAGATCATCTATCTGTTCCAACCCCTTCATTTTAGAAAGGAAGAAACTGAGGCATGGAGACACGAAGAGAGCTTTGTCTTTGGGGACAGTGTCATTCATCATCCCTTAAATCATGTCACACTGAAGCAAGAGCTAACCCTGCACAAGGGTTAGTCAGGGCTTGTTAGAGTGCTGAGCCGGGCCTCAGCCTGGTAGAGGGTGGTAAGGTCAATTAGGAGTGAAGAGGAGGAGCAGGGCATTCTTGGCTCAGAAGACGGCATGCATTTTAGTAGATTGACTATGGGTAACCATTAGCAGATGGTCCCACCAGGGGCACAGGGAGTATTTTGGGGAGTGATTAGAGATGAGGCTAGAAAGAAAGAGTTAGTTGATGGAAGCCCTCAAATTGCCATCTGAGGCTAAACTTTGGCCCATTTGAAGCCACAGAGAACCTTTGGAGGCTCTTGAGAAGAGGTGATGTGATAAAAATGACAGTGCTGAAGGAAAACAGAAGCTGAAAGCCATGGCTAAGGCCTTAATCCAGTCTTAGCACAATGTCTGGTACATAGTAGGCCCTTAATAAATGTTTATTGAATTAAATTGAATCCAATCATGGTATAACGAGGTCCTTACAATGACTGGAAATGTGATGTAAGGGAGGCATCCAGAGGACATAGTGGGGAAAATGGCAGGATTCATGAATAACATTGGGAGTAGAGAAGGGGGACAATGATAACCCCAAGGTCATGAGACCGAGGCAGGGCTGAGCAGGGGAGGAAGATGGGAAGGACATCTTTAAGCTCCATCTTCTGACACTCGGTGTCTCATGTCCCTGGAGGTCCTCTATAGACTTCTAGAGGTATGACACTAGAAAAAGGAAACAAGGTCAAGGCTAAAGAATGGATTGAAGAGTCATCAAGCCAGCTGGTAACAAAAGCCATGTAGGCAAGCTATGAGATTGGTAAGGGGGGAGTGAAGAGAGAGCCCAGGATAGAGCCTTGAGATAGCCACTAACCACCATCAAGAGTAAAAGGTTTCCCCAATTGCCTACCCAAAAAAAAATAAAACCAAAAAAATTTAATTTAATTTAAAAAAGAGCAAAAGGTTTTAATGAGGTGGGAGAATGAAAGAGACAGAGAGAGACACACACAGAGTCAGAGAGAGACAGAGAGACAGAGACAGAGAGGCACAGAGAAAAAGAGAAGAGAGAGAAAGAAAGAAAAAGAAACAGAGAGATACAGAAACTAAGATAGAGACAGAGACAGAGAGATTAAGTACAAAGACTAAGATTTAGCAGAATGAAAGAGAATTCAACATCAGTACACTTAGAACATTGTATCACAGATGCTAAAGGATCATGGAATTTTTCCTATGGAATATAGAAGAGAAATGGGCTAATGGGCAGTAGGATACTGGTGCTGACTCCTACTGACTGGAGAGCTGATTGTTAAATTTTTATTGTAAGGATTTATACCTCTGAAATTATCCAAGGCTACAAATCAAGGGTTTAATTTATTGTTTTCTAGATTGTCTAGACATAAAGTGATAGAGAAAAATGTTAATAACTGCACATTAAAATTTGCTTTTACATGTAATTTGGAAAATAAAATTCTAAAAGAGAAAAAAAGAAAAGAAACTTTAAAAAATCTTTGGTGTCATGCTTTTCATGGAGCTGTTAAGCTGTTAAGCGTTTATGTGCACACCTTTGATTTAGGCATGAATCACATGCAAATTTGTTGTGAAATAATATGTAAATTGCCATTCTTTGACTCACCAGTTTGGTGCCTTTTGTAACTGGAGTGAAGCGTTAGAATACTGCCATAATCATACATTAGAATTATCGTTTGTTTAAGGTGAGCATCCTGGGTGGCCAGGAGAAATGATATTCAGGGACAGGGAAGTCTTAAGAGAGCGCCATCCCACCAGTCCCTGGTGAGCAGCTCTCTGGAGGAGGTTAGAAGTCCAAGGAGCTGGTCAACCTTTAAAGACTTTCTCTTTGTTCATCAGATGTCCAGTGCTCTGGCAGATGAGATGAGGAGGATGGAGGAAATCAAACCCAGTGGCTCCATGTCAGATTTCATTAAACGTAAAAAAAAAAAAAAAAAAATCTCCTGCTCTTCAGTTTCTAATGCTTTCAGTAGAATGGCATGTGGGTAGTGGAATGTGGGATGGCAGGAGGGGGGCTCCTTCCTTTGGGGATTGGGGGGTGGGGTGGGGACCTGAGAACTTCTTGGTGTAAGTTGTGGTGGAATGCTTAAGGGCAGGTGGTCTGAAAATGCCCCCTCACTGTGGTACCCCAGCTTCATAAGCCAATAGAGTCCACATAGCTCAGGTAAAGGATTCTTTTCTGGAAACTGTTTTGATTCCATGGGAAAAATTCTTCAATAAGAAACCAGGAGACCTAGATTCAAGCCCAAACCTGCAGAGAAATTCAAGTTCATCTGCCCTTGTCAAAATGAGCTCAATCCATCTACCTCATATTATTTACCCTGTTGTTACAAGGTGCAGCACTGTCTACTTACTAGCAGATGTTCCATGTTCTATGGTCTCCAGTTCCAAGGGACATGTTTCCATGTCAGTTGTGGATGTTATTTGTCTGTATCCAGACTTCTTTTAAATCCAGCATAATTTTGAACATGCTGATAGATGAGATTTTTCTAGTTGTTTCAATCTTGGCTGAGTCATTGAACCGCTCTGTACCTCGGTTTTCCTTTGTGGAAAATAAAACGGACTGCCATTTTGAAGAGGTGATGGAGAGCTCTGTGGAAGATAGAATAAGGAGAATAAAATATTCTCTGTAGGTTTTGGTTCTTTTGGTGTCAGGAGGGAGGAGAGGACTTGAGAATTCTGTGATGCAGGAAACTCCTGATGAGAGAATTCCCTTTACTAATGTAGATCTTTGCTTCATAGCTTTTAGTCTTAGAAAGTTACTTGGGGACAGAGAGTTAAATAATATACCCAGGGTCACACAACCAGAATGTGTCAAAGGCAAGACTCGAACCCAGGTTCTCCTGACTCTGAGGCCAACATGCCACCTAATAGACTACACTGCCTCTCTCATCATAGTCTTATTTAAAAAATCAAAACCAACAAGAATAACAGATAAGAGCCCCCAGCTGCTTCATCTGAGAGACCAGGACCTGCCATAAATCTATGTTTTTTTCTCAGGGTTTCCTCGAATTTTCGTGAGACTTCTGATGAACCCCCTGTTTGTCTTGGTGGTCCTGGCTCAGTGCAGCTTCTCCTCAGTCATCGCTGGCCTCTCCACTTTCCTCAACAAATTCCTGGAGAAACAGTACGGCACCACTGCAGCCTATGCCAACTTCCTCATCGGTGAGTTCCGAAAAGTATGGCGTCAAGAGGCAGGAAATGGTCCTTGAGTCTAAGGGAGGGGCTCCAGGGCAAGGCACTGATAAAACATTGGAAATGTGAAATACCACATTAAAGGGGGAAAAATGAGGGTGAGGCATTTCTGAGAGGAAAGAACTCTTAAGTACCTCTTTCCTAGTCAGGAGTCAGGAAAGGCCTGGACCAGACAGACTCTGAGACCCCAACCCTTTCTAGTTAAGAGTCTTCAGTCTGAGAAATTTCCTTTTCCTGCCTGGGAGGAAGTTACAAGGAGGCTTCCTCCCCACCCCATGGCCCTCAGAGAGGCTGGGCACATTTTGGAATCCAGATGGCCTTCAACAGGGGTGTGACCATTGGAACATTCACAGGGGAAGATGGAACATAATTTAGAACTGGTAAAACATTGTTCACTTTTTATATCATTTTGACATTTTCTTTTGTGATTTTAAAAAATTCCTAACTTAGCCATCATTAAATATGATGAGCACTTCCACATACAAAGCAGAACAGAAAAATAGGACCATGCATGAAGCCACAAATCTGATTTATGACTAGCTTGCTTTTCTTTTCAAGCACATACTCCATTAAACGGGTTATCTCCAGCGTGTTACCCTGTCTTTTTTCCGACTGACCTTCATTCTCTTCTCTATTATGTGTTTTAATAAATACCTCAATGACATCTTCTCTTACATTTTTTCCCCATCTTGGTAACCTCAATATGAGCTCTCCATTCCATGCCCAATCCCTCTGACACACACACACACATCATTTAAAGAAAGAAAAAATAAAAATACCCTTCTGTCAGATAAACATAGTCTAGTATACTAAATTCCTTCCCCCACTATGTTTGAAAAAAAAAAATATATATATATATATATATATATATATATATATCATTGTACACCTTGAGTTCTTTACATATCTCTCAGGTGGTGGGCAGCTGGCATATGCTATCCCCAGTCTCCTTTGGAATCATGGCTGATTATTGCATTGATTAGAGTTCTTTTTTTATTAATAGTATTTTCCAATTATATTTAGAGACAATTTTCAACATTCATTTTTTGAAAGATTTTGTGTTCCAAATTTTTCTCCCTCCTTTCCCTCTCCCCTCCCCAAGAAGGCAGGGAAATTGATGAGAGTTCTTAAGTCTTCCAATGTCTTTTTTTTTTAACAATGTTGTTATTATATAAATTAATCTCTAGTTTTCACTCACTTTACTTTTCATCAATTCAGACCACTCCTCCTAGGTTTATCTGAAACTATCCCTTTCATTATTTAAAAAAAATTTTTTAATTTAAATTTTTATTTTTTGCAGGGCAATTAGGGTTAAGTGGCTTGCCCAGGGTCACACAGCTAGTAAGTGTCAAGTGTCTGAGGCTGGATTTGAACTCAGGTCCTCCTGAATCCAGGGATCATGCTTTATCCACTGTGCCACCTAGCTGCCCTGCCTTTTTGACTATTTCTTACAGCATGATATATTCCATAGCATTCATCTACCATAATTTATTTAGCTGTTCCCCAACTTACAGGCACCCTATAGTTTTCAGTTCTTTGCTACTGTGATAAGAACTGCTCTAAATATTTTTGTAAATGTAGCTCCTTTTCCTCTTCCTTTTATCTTTTTGGTGGTATAGGCCTGGTCATCACTGAGTCAAAGGGAAGCCTATAGCTTAATGTAATTTCAAATTGCTTTCTTGAATAACTAGAACAAATGACTACGGTAACTATAGTGTATTGATGCTCCTGTTTTCCTACAACACCTCCAATTATTGTCATTTTTTGCCAATCTGGTGGAGGTGAGGTAGAAACTCAGAGTGGTATTAGTTTGTATTTTTCTTATTAGAGATTCAATCAACATTTAGTAAGCTCTTTCTTCATGCCAGGCACTGAGGATACAAAGAGTGGCAAAAGACAATCCCTACCCTCAAAAGAGTTTACAATCTAATGAGGGAGATGATATGTAAACGAATATGTACAAAGCAAGCTATTTACAAGATAAATAAATAAGAAAAAATAACAGAGGTAAGGTGCTAGAATTAAGAAGAGTTAGGAAAATCTTCCTGTAAAAGACAGGATTTTAGTGGGGACTTAAATGAAGCCAGGGAGGTGGTGATTTGGAATATTTTTCATATGGTTGTTCATAGCTTGGATTTCTTCCTTTGAAAAACTGCCAGTTCACATCCTTTGACCATTTATCTACTGGAGAATGACATTTACTCTCATATATTTGAATCCTTTCCTTATATATCTTGGATATCACAGACCTTTGTCGGAGAAACTTACTACAAAGATTTCCCCCCATTTTACCGTTCCCCTTTCTCATTTTAACTGCATTAGTTTTGTTTGTACAAAACCTTTTCAGTTTTATGTAATAGAACCGCTCACCTTCCTTGCCTCCCCAGACACTCCAAACTGTCACAAAATCAGCACTTCCAAAGGCTAAAGAACACACTTGCCGATCACCTATCCAAACAAATGCATTGGAGCCAAAAAACTGTATCCTAGGTTCCTCTTGGCTACTCAGTAGCCATTGGGACAAACTGCATCTTCATCTGTAAGTTGAGGGAGTTGAACTCTTAGATTTAGCTCTGAAAAAAATCTTGCAAGTTACTGAGTTCAGCTGCCTGGTTTTACAGATAAGAGAACTGAGGCCCAGATAAGACAGGTGACTGTCCTAAGGGTAGAAGTAGCAAGAGCCAGAATTTGAACCAAAGATGTAAAGGACCCTTCCAGCTTAAAAATATGTGATTCTAAGGCAAGTGATTTGCATTTTTAAGCAGTGGTCACGCCTCTCTCTTTTGCCCTTGGAGCTGATTGATCTATGTATGCTTAGTGCTGTGGGAATGTAGCAGAGAGATACAAGACAAAAATCCCTGTCCTCAGGGAGTTTCTAGTCTAAGGAACTGACTGAGTACCACAAGACTGCTGAGATTACAAACAACACAAACATTTTAAAAATCTGATAAATAATGGTGCCTTAACCCTTGTACAGACAACTGAACCCAAATCTATGTTAACTTGGAGGTTTCTGAAATGATTGGAGCAGGGGACTTACTTGCTATTTCCCTGACTCCCCTTTACCCCTACCTTTATCTTCTGGGGCTAAGGACCCCTCTTATGACACTAGATTCAAATACTGAAGCTGAAGTTTAAATACTCTGACCACCTAATGAGAATACAGGACTCATGGGAAAAGACCCCGATGTTAGGAAAGATTGAAAGCAAAAGGAGAAAGGGATGGCAGAGGCTGAGATGGACAGATAGTATCATAGAAGCAGCAAACATGAACTTGGACCGACTCTGAGCAATAGTAGAGGACAGAAGGGGCAGACATGCTATGGTCCATGGGATCATAAAGAGTCAAATATGCCTGAATGACTAAACAAAGCAGCACAGTGGGCAGTGAACAAAAATTGAACATATGAGTTTGAATCCTTCCTCACAAACTTACTAGCTATGTGTCTCTGGGCAAGCAAGGCATCTGGCCTCTCTGACCCTCGATTTCTTCATCTTGAAAAGAGGTATACTAGGTTTGTGATTTAATTCATATGGGAACTAGTACACCAACCAGAGATTCCCTGAGGGCCATATATTGAATTTAGAAAACCATATGTACTTATATGTGCATGTGTGTATATGTATATGTGTGTGTGTGTGTGTGTGTGTGTGTGAATACATCAACACATTAAAATCAGATAGGAAGGGCAGCTAGGTGGAGCAGTGGATAGAGCACCAGGCCTGGATTCAGAAGGACCTGAGTTCAAATCCGGCCTGACACTTGATGCTTACTAGCTGTGTGACCCTGGGCAAGTCACTTAACCCCGGTTGCCTCACAAAAGAAAAAAAAAATCAGATAGGAAGTACATTTTAATCTGGTTGGGCAGGGGGGTGGGGCATGTTGTGGGCCCTAGGATCTGGTGCCTGATACCTCTGACTTAGTTGATAAATCTCAGAGAGTTGTCCAAGGGGCTTTTTATTCAAATGCCAAAGGTGCATTTGCCTAAAAGACTATTTTATGGAGAATTCATAAAAGGCAAATGCTCACACAGTGATCAGAAGAAGCAATATAAGGACACCCCCAAGATCTCTCTGAAGAACTTTGGAATTGATTGTGTGACATGGGAGACACTGGCACAGAATTACCCAGCATAGTGTGCCTACATCATTACCTACATGGTATGCATACATATATGTGGGTACTGAGATCTATGAGTGAAGCAGAATTGCAGTAGCTCAAAAGAAACATGAGATGTGCAAATTTAGACACATCTCCACTCCAAATGTTCATGTGAACAATTTCTGCCCGACCCGTGGTAGAACATTCTAAGCTCTCATTGGTCTGATCAGTCACTGTTGGGACACACAACTCCAACACAGTGATGTCATCTTGGTCCTCTTTGAGAACCAAGAATGACAACCAACCAAGAGAGAGGCTCAGTGGCCCCACAATGATTGAATGTCAGAAGCAGGATTTGAACTCAGGTCTTCTTGATTCTAATTTCAGCTCCCTGGCCACAGCCACACCACCTCTCCTGTATTCATGTAAAAGTTGTTATTGTCAATATGATTATTGTCATTTCTTATCCACAGGTGCTGTGAACCTCCCAGCGGCCGCCTTGGGGATGCTGTTTGGGGGCATCCTTATGAAGCGCTTTGTTTTTTCCCTTCAAACCATCCCTCGTGTGGCTACAGTCATTATCACCATCTCCATGATCCTCTGCCTTCCCTTGTTCTTCATGGGCTGCTCCACACCAATCATTGAGGAAGTTAACCCAGGAAGGTAATATGGAATCAGAGAAAGAGAATGGGAGTCTAAAGGCCGCCTGGAGAATTGGTTATCAGGTCAAAGTAGCTTATTGATCTTCTTCTCCTCTCAGTACAGTGGGGTGGGAAGCTGGGCCTTCAGCTGCAGCTTTTCCTCTTCCTTGTTGTGTGACATGGACAAGTTACTTAACCAGGCTGAATCTGTTTCCTCATCTGTACGGTGAGGGTAATAATGGTTTTCCTAGCTACCTCACAGTATTATTTTGAGGGAAGTATTTTGCAAACCTTAATGTGCTATAAGCATGCGAATCATTCTTTATGATTATTGTTATTATTGGGTCATTGAATTAAAGTTGGAAGGAACTTTAAGTCATTGAGTCCAACTCTCTCATTTTATAGATGGAAAAACTGGGACCCAGTGAGGTCAGGTGATCTGCCCAAGGTCATGTCTTTTTACTCTTTGTTGTTGTTATTTGGTCATTTTCAGTTGTGTCTGCCTCTTCATGACCCCATTTGGGGTTTTCTTGGCAGAGAAACTAGAGTGGTTCGCCATTTCCTTCTCTGGTTCATTTTCACATGAGAAAACTGAGAGTGAAGTGACTTGCTTAGGGTCAAACACCTAGTAAGTGTCTGAGGCTGGATTTGAACTCAGGAAGATGAATCTTCCTGACTGTAGGTCCAGCACTCTATCCCCTTTGCCACCATACTCTACTCCTTCTCTACTTCTTACTCTACTCTTTCCTTTTTCTTTCTCCTTTAGCCTCTAACAGTAGGTCTGCAAGATGAGGAATAATGAATAAGCAGGGTTAAAAAGAACCTGGTGACCATAATGGACTATTAGTGGTCAATGTTGTCATTCTGTTTTAAGAACAAAATGCCTCCTATAAATCACAGGTGCCTGGGGGGTATTGACAGACAGAAACCAGGAAGTAATCTTTATTTAGTCTCAGCCCAGTGCTGATGAGAATCACATTGAGTGTTTGAGAAGAAATGAGACAAATAGCTTGAGCTAGCCCAGAAAACATCAGTCACAGACACTCAATAAAAGCAGTGATCAATTCAGCAAATATTTACCAAGCACCAATTGAATTATGCTCTGAGTTGAGTTCATGTTCCAACTGATTCTTAAAATGTGGTCTCCAGAAATCTGGGGCCCTCAAGACCCTTCCTGGAAGATCTGTATGAGGCTGAATTTTCTTCATGTGCTTCAACCAGGCAACATATCACAATAGATTGAACATACCAGCAGATATGAGAATCCAGTTGTATTCTATTTAAGTGAGACATCAAAGACATTTACAAAAAAAAAATGGGAAACAATGCTATTCTTCTCATGGATTTTTTTGGAGAGGAATATAGCTATTTTTCATAAAAATATGTTTTTTGTGTTTCTGTGTAATGGATTTATTATCACTTTGATGAAATAATGCATAAACATTTTGAAAAGTTATGTTTTATTTTTACTATAGCAAAATATTGGTAGATACAGTCTACATGAACAAAATCTCCTTGAGAGGATCTTCAATTATTTTGTAAGAGTGTAAGAGATCCTGAGATCTAAAGGTTTGAGAAATGTTGTTCTAACATGAGGAAGTTTGGGAGATAGATCGTAGATTAAGTTTAGGCGAGATCCTTGGTGTTCTCCAGTTAGAGGTGAATGAAAGTCCCAAATTTGGGAAGATAGAGGAATGCTAATGAAGAGTGAGCAGCTTAATGTTTCTAGTATTTCAAATTAGGACGATGGTGTGGTATGACTTGTGATCAAGAAGACCTGGGTTTCAATCCTGCCTCAGATACTTTTTTTTTTCTTTTTAACATAAGAAAACTGGTTTATTGTGAGCTGCATTGATGGAGGAAATAACTACATTGATGAGAAGATAGATTTGTTAGAATATTGAAATATTAAAAATTGGAACTTTTAATATTACTTTTACTTCTTTTTGGGAAAAAATATTTTTTAAAAAACTTAATTCTTTCCATTAGTTTGGTTGGAAAATTCTTTCTTTATGATCAGAAAAATTAACCAATTCAGTTGATCTCCTACCAACTGAGTTTGTAGATTTATAGATCTCTTGATGGAGACGCTGTCTGCACAAGATCTTTTTACTATGTCTGTTGGATCTTTATACATATTGAATTGGCTGATTTATCTGATTTGCTATCTTTTTATAATCCAAAAAGGAACCTAAGAGCTGGTGCCCCATACTGTCTTAGGATCTTGGGATCATAGATTTAGAGTTGTGAGGGAATTTAGAAGCCAACAATCCAGTCCTTTCATTTTTTCAGAAAAGAAAACCCTCAGATATTTTCTAACTAGTTATATGACCCTGAGCAAGTCCCCTAACCCCATTGGGCCCCAGTTTGCTCATCTGTTAAATGAAAGGTCGAACTCAGTGACCTGAAAGGTCCTCTCCAGATCTCTATCAGTGATCCTTCCCAACTCAGAGTTAGACTGACATGGTTGGTGCAAACCAGGAAACTCAGCCTCTCAGGGTTTATCTTTTCTGTGGCTGTATCTTCTGAGCTCCATCAGGGTCAACTTGTCCATTCTGGCACAGTCATTCAGGAATTATTAAACATTAATTAAGCACTACTATGTGCCAGACAAGGGCAGCTAGTGGCACAGCAGATTGAACCATGGGCACATGGAGTCAGGAAGACCTGAGTTCACATCCTGCCTTAGCTGTGTGACCCTGGGCAAGTCACTTAATCCTGTTTGCTTCAGTTTCCTCATCTGTCAAATGAGCTAAAGAAGGAAATGGCAAACCAGTCCAGTATCTTTGCCAAGAAAACACCAATTGGCTTTGGACATGACTGAAAGAACCAAAAAACAACAATCTATTACAGATATTGTGCTAAGCACTGGTGATACAAAGGAAACACACAGACACACACACACTCACACTCACACTCTCAAAGGCAAAACCAAAATCTTCCCAAATGTTTAGATTTATTTTGACTCTGCAAGTTAGGCACCTGGACTAAGGAATGGGGAGGATTCTCTGCCGAATGGAAAGCCTCCTCATCATGTGCTAATTAGCATTTCCCACCACCCCATTCCCCATAGGTGAGACACAGGTGGCCCACACATTCCTCTGCTGTGAAATTGAGGAAGGAGTCATACTGATAAGGAGGAATGCTGCCCCATAGCAACACCAGTGTTAGGGCCACCAGAAATCACTGCCTACCCCGAGAGCTTTTCCAGACTTCACAGACTGACGTTCAAGGCCATTTGCAGTCTGTCACCACACAACACTTCAGCTTTATCTCCCATTACTGTCTGCTAGAATATCCTACTTTCCAGCGGAATTGGACCACTCGCCTTCCCCTGCACACCCTCTGCATAGCATGTCAATTCTTGTTCTGAGAATTCTGTCCCTCCTCTCTCCCACCTGCCAATTTCTTACCACTCACAGGACTATGGATTTGGAGCGGGAAGGGAGCTTAGAGGCTATCGAATCCACCCTCCTCATTTTACAGATGAAGAAACTAAGGCCCAGGGAGGGTAAATGACTTGCCCAAGGATGTAGAGGTAGTGTCAGAGGCAGAATTTGAATCTGGGACCTCTTATTCCTGAGCCACTGATTTTTGATTTTTTATTTTTGGTACCATACCAAGCTGCCTTTAGAAGCCTCATTCAATTGTGACCATCTTCAGGAAGTCTTCCTTAATTTTTCCTTCCCTGAAACTGTTGTAACCTTTCCATTATCAGGATACACATTTTGTTGTTGTTGTTCTTGTTCAGTCATTTCAGTCATGTCCAACTCTATGTGACCCCATTTGGGTGTTTTTTGGCAAAGATACTGCAGTGTTTTGCCATTTCCTTCCCCAACCCATTTGACAGATGAGGAAAATGCGGCAAACAGGATTAAGTGACTTGCCTAGGGTCACACAGCTAGTAAGTAGCTGAGGCCAGATTTGAATTCAGGTCTTCCTGACTCTAGGCCCGTTGCTCCATCTACTGTGCCATCTAGCTGCCCAATCAGGACTCATAGGATGGGTTTATTTTTCTTCACCTTTCTTGTACATTTATGTATCATTTTATTTTTATATATATTTTAATATATTTTATATTTTAATTATGCATATACAGATCATGTTTAATTAAGTAAATCATTGTTTTATCTAATACTTTTATCTTCTCCACTCCTAACATAGTGCTCTATATGCATGCTTGTTGAATTGAATTGAATATTTTCATTTCCAGGAAATTCTATGAAAATTCCAGTGAAATTTCCATGAAATCTGAATATCAGATTTCCATGGTAACTACTTGATGCAGTGCTGTCAAACTCAAATAGAAAAGAATGACTACAGATTGTGTTTTGACTGAGAAAACCACAAATTAACATTATCTATATTGCATTGTGTTTTATTTATCTTATTAAACATTTCTCAACTACATTTTGGCTAGTGAGGTGGCACAATGGATAGAGTGTCGGGCCTGGATCTTTCTCAGTTCAAATTCAGACTCAGACACTTACTAGCTGTGTTACCCTGGGCAAGTCACTTAACCCTGTTTGCCTGAGTTTCTTCAACTATAAAATGAGCTGGAGATGGAAATGGCAAACCACTTTAATATCTCTGCCAGGAAAACCCCAAATGGGATCATGGAAAGTTGGACATGACTCAACAACAACAAAAATTACATTTTAATCTACTTGGCTCACTGGGGAGTCTTGCTGAGGGGAGTGCATTCAGCCTTCAGACCTTGAGCTTGACACCTGTGATTTGATATACCATACCAAAGATTAGCGTCATAGTTAGAGAGCTATAAGGTCCTCTTAGGCTTGCTAGACCTAGCTTCTTATTTAACAGATCAAGAAATCGAGGCTTAAAGAAGTTAAATGATTTGCACAAGCCCCCTCAGTTAGGAAGCAACAGAGATTTGAACACAGCTCCTGTAATTCCTGATTCCTTACTGCCCCCTTTTTATTACACTGCCCAATTCAACAAGTATTCAATTCAGCATGTATTTATCAAGGGCTTGCCATATGCTCAGAGCCCTTTTTTGCAGCCTCACAGAGAAGTCCCTAGAGTTTACTATCTCACTGTCCCTCTAAAGAAATACGAAGCAGGTCAAATGAATGGAATCAGCATTCTTTGTCATTGGTCCAGAATATCACACTGTTTCCTATTGTGAACCAAGCTCTTTCCCAGCCACACTGTTGGGGTCTTCCAGTAGGTTACAAACACCACTTGAACGCATCCCAACAACCTGCATTTCTTTAGGTTCCTTTCACTAAGTTTTTTTTCACCAAGAGAATTTAGGATTGAAGTTGCAACTATGGCAAGGAAAGGATAGCAACTGGCTTCTTTGCACACACGTATATGCATGTATCTGAAGAAGTTGTTGGATACAGATGAGGCAGAATACTCCCAGGTATCTCTCAGCATTTCATCAAATTCATGGGGGCATCATGGATGAAAAAAAGCTGGAGAAATGCTGGCGTGTTCTCCTTACTTCCCCTGGGGGAAGCAGATTGGTAGTCACTAAAAAGTAAAGCTTTCATAATTTTTCTATCACCATTTGATTCTCCTCTCCCCAGGAAACAATGACTTAACCAGGAGTGACCCAAGAGATCACCACAGATAATAGTGTCTCATGTAAAATATGTAAAATGTACAAATACTCATGTTCAAGATAAAAATTTTAAAATAAATTGATAGAAGACAGACACAGAGATGATGGAAAACAGATGGTTAGAAGACAGAGAGATAACAGATAAGATAGATGATGGGTGGATAGATAGATAGATGATAGATGATTAGATAGATGATAGATTATATATATATATGTGGGGGGGTATATATATATAAATATACATATATATATAAAGAGAAAGAGAGAACAACTTCTGCATACGGTTTGGGTTGTATATTGAAACTACCATTTTCCTCCTCTAGATCACAGTTATCTGGGACTCTCTTCTCTCCCATGTACTCTTGGGTGTCATAGGTTTGCAGATCAGTTTTCCAACCCTGCAGGGCTATCTATCTAGGCACAGGGATACACAATGGGGAGATAAAGGTATAGGTGCCAATAAGAAGGATGGAGAGTACAAGAAACAAGTAGCAAATTCATTGTCCATCAGTGATTTAGAGCTGGGAAGGATGTAATAGGTCATGAAGTCCCACTCCCTCTTTTTACAGATGAGGAAACTGAGGCACAGAACGGTTAATTGACTTGCTCAGGGTTACCTACCTGGTAAATGCCTTAGGTGGGATGTGAACCTGCATCTCCCCAATTTCAAGTCCCATATTCTTGCCCATTTCACCGTGCTGCCTCTCCCCATTGGACCGAACCCAGTATGGCAACCACCCAAGACAAACAGAGACAGGGATATTAGACAGGCTAAGAACTCACAAAGGGCAAGAGGGTTGTTGGGTTGTTGTTGTTTTTCTTTTTGGTAGTGGCAATGGAGAGTGAGTTGTTGGGTACTTTGTTTTGCTTTGCTCTGTTTTATGCCTTATTTCCTGTTTCATTGGCAGCACACCAAGTTCTATAAATCGGGCTCCACTAGAATGTCGCAGGGAGTGCTTGTGTCCTGATTCCATGTTCCACCCTGTCTGTGGGTCCAATGGGCTGGAATACATCTCCCCCTGCCATGCTGGCTGCATGAGCTTCAGCAGCATGGAGAATTCAAAACAAATGGTAAGGGGTAGTGTGGACTCTAGGCAGAGTGATGATGATGCCTTTGGTTTCTGTCAGGCTTTAAAGCTGCAAAGGCCTTACATAGTTATTATTTCATTTGATTCTCACAACAACTCAGGATGAACCTAGACCTATGATTTTATTAGTAGAGGGAACTTTCTCTCTCTCTCTCTCTCTCTCTCTCTCTCTCTCTCTCTCTCTCTCTCTCTCTCTCTCTCTTTTGAGGCAATCAGGGTTAAGTGACTTGCCCAGGGTTAACAGAATCTGTGTCTGAGGCTGGATTTGAACTCAGGTCCTCTTGACTCAAGGGTAAGTTGTCAATCCACTGCACCACCTAGCTGCCCCTAATAAACGGAACTTCTGAAGATCCAGTTCCATCTACTTACTCAGATTGGCAGATTTTCTGCAACTTCTCATCTTAAAGAGTAGCTCAGGGCCCTGGGAAGCTAAATGATTCAGCCAAGGTCACACAGCTAGGACTTGTCAGAAGCAAGACTTGAATCCAGATCTTCCCAACTGTGGGGCTCGTTCATTCCATGTCTTCCTTCTCCCCTTCCTTTACTCTATCTCTCCCTCCTTCATTCCATCTCCTTCCTTCCTTCCTTCCTTCCTTCCTTCCTTCCTTCCTTCCTTCCTTCCTTCCTTCCTTCCTTCCTTCCTTCCCTCCTTCCTTCCTTTCATGAGAATGCTACTTTTCCCTGGAGCCTCTGTCTACACAACAAGCACCCTGCCAAGACATCCCCAAATGTCCTCAAATTCCAATAAAATATATATTTTTTAAAAATAATAAACATTTTTATTTAAAGTTTTGAGTTCTAATAATAGACTGTTTTTCCTCTTTTCGTCCATGCCTTAAGACCTATTTCAACTGCACCTGTATCCCTGGGGACACCTCTTTTGCGAAGACAGGATCATGTCCAATCCCCTGTGCTCACTTCCTGCTCCCCACCATCTTCCTCATATCGTTTGTCTCATTGATTGCCTGCATTTCCCACAATCCCCTCTACATGATGGTCTTAAGGTAAGTGAACCAGAGAATTTGGAAGCTTTTGAAGAAAGCTTTTTGTAGGATTTTTCTCTTCCTTCCTTGTCCTTTCTTTACACTTATACTTACTTTATGTTCCCTCTCACTTGCTCTTTTTCTTGTCTATACAAAGTTCTCTTCCCCCTGATGCAGAGGTAGGTTGATGCTATGGAAGGTGCACTGACTTAGGAGCCAAAGTACAGCTCCTGCCTCTGATACCACCAAGAACATTGTGAGGTAGAGGCTAATATTATCCCCATTTTCCTGAAGAGGAAACTGAGGCTAATGGAAGTTAAGGGAATTTCCCAGGATCACATAGATAAGTGTCTGAGGCAGGATTTGAATTCATCTTCATGACTCTTCGTCCAGGACTCTAAACCACCCTGCCACCTAGTTTCCTGGGCCTCATCTGTGAAATGAGGGACATTGTACTGGATGGACTTTTCAATCCCTTCCAGCTTTGGGTCTTTGACAGCCTAAACAGAGATTTCAACCCAGCTTTGACTTCATGAATAAGTCTAAGACAGAGGATAATTAAGAATTGACTATGGTCACACACTAATACATTTAAAGTAGGAGAGACAGGATTTAAACCTCTTTCTCTCTCCAGGCCCAACCACCATGTTTCCTCTCATTCATTCTTCTCTTTGACTGTCCCTGAAGCAGAATCTCAGGGTAGCTGGGTGGCTCAGTGGATAGAGCACAGGCCTGGAGTCAGAGAGACTCCTCTTCCTGAGTTCAAATCCAGCCTCAGGTACTACTTACAAGCTGGACAAATCATTTAACCCCATTTGCCTTCGTTTCCTTATCTGTAAAATGAGCTAGAGAAATGACAAACCATCCCTGTATCTCTTCCAAGAAGACCCCTAATGGGGTCAGGAAGTTTCAGACATGACTGATAGGACACAACAACGAAACAGAATCTCATCTGCTCTCCAGCCCCAGGCTTTTTGATTGAGAGGTGTGTGAGGTTAAGTATTCAGGAAACGAAATTATTCTCTTGGCAAATAAATTAGGTGTGAGGATTCAGTGCTTAGGGAGAAAAAAAATGGCAAAAGTCTTAAAGAGATGGTGAGAGGGTAGAGGGGAAAAGGGGAAAAGGAGAAAGGGAGGGGAAGATGCAGCTTCAAAGGATGGATCAAGTCATAGAAAAAGTTACAGGCAGGAGAACTGTAACCCAAACCCAGAGAGGTAAAGAAAATCCGGAAATTACCCGGGTGTGAGGCCTCATGAGCCAAACTCGTGAGAAGAATGAACATTAAATCCTTAAGCAAGGAAATGAAAAGTCCAGGCAAAGAGACAAAAAAAAAAAAACGGGGGGAGAACGGAGTCAGGTTTCGGTTGGCATTGAAACGCATCTAAAATGCTGTTTTCCAGGGGATGACCCTGGTGTGACCTCATCCTAGTTCAAACAATTCAGCTCCTTCCCCTAGAGCCTTTCTTCCCTTTCTCTGTTCCTTAGCAATATTTCCAAAATAACTTTTATTGGGATTTTGGGGTTTTTTACCTCACTTACATTTCCCAATGTTTAGATTTTCTTCTGAGCCAAAAGAGACCAGGTCCTTTTTCTTCTCAGGATGAGGAAGTTTTTGAGAACACGGTTTGGCTGTGCTACTTGGTACCTGTGTGACGTGTCACTTCCTATCTATGGCCCTCAGTTTCCTCATCTGTAAAATGAGCTGGTTTGGCCAAAGAGGATCCCTACAGTCTATGTAGCTCTGGCATTGTGTCCTACGACTCTACAGCCTCTTGACATTTCTTGGAAAGCTTCCTAAGTGGATAGTTTCCTCCTGATTCAGGCTTGACCCTTGATTCCAACTTTATAATCAAATTCTGCTGTACTAGGATGAAAAGTTATTTCTCTAATAACCTGCTTCCCCTTTTCAATAAGGCACAGATATAAGGGACAACAAGGTGGTTCAGTGGATGGAGCAAATTGTGCCTACAGTCAGGAAGGCCTGAGTTCAAATCTAGCCTCAGATACTTATTAGCTGTGTGACCCCTGAGGAAGCTACTTAATCTTGTTTGCCTCAGTTTTCCCATCTGTCAAATGAGCTGGAGAAGGAAATGGTAAACCACTCCAGTATCTTTGCTAAGAAAACCCCACAGACAGTTTTGGCATGATGCTGTCTACAGGGTCATGACCGAATAAGCAACAATGCCAGGGATGATAGAACAAGGCAATTGGCTGGAGGGGAAGGGATAGACAGGATTATTTGTATATAGAGAGGAGTTTGCCTTGGTGAGAAGAGGTCACCTCCTCATGTGAGTCTGGGGCGAAGGAGGAGATAATGGGAGAAAGCAATCTGTGTAAGAGGTGAGAGGAACCACCTCTTCCTGCACCCAAGGGGAGCCCTCTCTCCACTACACCAAGATGCCTCTAATCTCTCAATATTCTTGGATACCTTCAATGAAGAGACCTCATTACCTCACCAAGAAGTCCTTCCCATTTGTTCTTTTTTGACTGGACAGGTGATCTCATCAATGCAGGGAACTCCAAGTGAGAGATTTCCCCTTCCAAAGCATATCAGTCCCTTCTCTGCAATTTATGGTCTCATAAAAAACCCTGGGGACCTGAGAGATTAAGCAATTTACTCACACAGCCAGTATATATTGCAGAAAGGATTTAAACCAAGGTCTTCTAGTCTCCGGAGTCAGCTGTCCATCTACTATGTCACACCGCCCCTCCCAACTCACTTTGGAACAGTTTCATTGGCTAGAAAGTTCTTCCTTATTCTGAGTTGAAATCTACAGCACCCCCCTCCCCATGACTTCTACTCACTCACTCTAGTTCTGCTCCCCACAAATCAACACAAAATACTTATATGGCTCCTTCCTCTGCTTTCCAGCTCTCCCTACCCACAAACAAACAAACAAACATAGTCAGGTGATACTTAGAGATTTATCATCACTGTTCACAAGCACCTAGCTTTTTCCTGCTGGCCTTGGTTTCCCATCTTGCCAGAAATTCTCTTGGAGGGTAGGGAGAAGAGCAAAATCCCAAACTAATCCACTGTACCGAGGGTTAGCACTTCTGTAAATATTTTATGGGGGTAGGAAGGGTAAAATTAATCGTTTAAATTATGTTTGAGGATTATCTGTGGGATTCTTTTATCCTTGTCCTCCATGGACATTCATGTGCACAGACTTAAATGAGCTTTACCTTAACTAGTTCATGCCAAAGATCTTTAATTCTCAAAATACAGGAGGTGTAATTATGACAGTGGATCATTGAATTATACATTTAGAGCTATACAGGACCTTAAAATTAATTTACTCCAATCTCCACATTTTCTGGAAAGATAATGGAGGCCCAGAGAGGTTAGCTGACTTTTTTTTTTTTTAGTGAGGCAATTGGGGTTAAGTGACTTGCCCAGGGTCACACAGCTAGTAAGTGTCAAGTGTCTGAGACTGGATTTGAACTCAGGTCCTCCTGAATCCAGGGCCAGTGCTCTATCCACTGTACCACCTAGCTGCCCCAGTTAGCTGACTTTTCCAGGATCCCTAAGTAAAGTTCCCATTGTACCAGGCTGATAAGATTCATTCATTCATTCATTCATTCATTCATTCATTCATTCATTCATTATTGTATGCATGCATTTATTTATAAAGTAAACATTTATTTCACTAAAGTAGAAACAACAGTAACAAAGAGTATTAAAGAGTTCTTGCCCTTATAAAGCAAGGAAAAAACACAGGAATTGGGAGTGGAGACAAATTCTGTGTCATCATAAACCAGGCAGTCAAAAGCTATTAATAGGAGGCAGCTAGGTGGCACAGTGGATAAAGCACCAGCCCTGGATTCGGAAGGACCTGAGTTCAAATGTGCCCTCAGACACTTGACATTTACTAGCTGTGTGACCCTGGGCAAGTCATTTAACCCTCATTGCCCTGCCCCCCCCCAAAAGCTATTAATAGGTCGGAATAGAGCTTTCTACTTTTATCATGACAAAAATACATGACAAGACATTGTGGGAGTTGTTGCCTTGTTCTCTGGGTAAATTGTAGATATTTAATTTGTCTGTACTTTAAATATGAAATAGATGATTTTATATTTGATCCTGGAGGTGATAGGGAACCACTAGAATTTATTGAATTGGGAGAGGGGAGTGACAGTTTTTTGTTACAAAATATTTGGCATATTTTATCTCATTAGGCCTCACCACATCTTTTTGACATTGCTAGGGCTGGTAGGTGGTGCACTGGAAGGAGTGCCTGACCTGGATTTAGGAAGATCTGGGTTCAATTCTGGCCTCAAACACTTCCTAGCTGTGTGGATCTGGGCAAGTCATTTAACCCTGTTTGTCTCACTTTCCTCATTTGTAAAATGAGCTGGAGAAGGAAATGGCAAACCACTACAGTATCTTTGTCAAGAAAACCCCAAATGGGATCACGAAGTCAGACATGACTGAACAGCATTGTTCAGATCAGCTACTTTAAATAGCCTATTTTTCTCTTTCCATGCCCAGCTTCTCCCTTTTTCCCATGCATAGTCCCTCCAGAGGGAATTCTGCCTAGACCCTAATGCGGTAAAAAGAAAAAAACAAAAAAAACAAAAAACGCTCTGCTAAAACAATGTCCTGTTGCAAACTTCTTTGGCAGTTTGCTGTAGAGAGGCAAGTACTGACATGTGCAATGTCAGCTTCAGACACTCAAAAGAAGCAGCAGACCTACATTCTTCCAAGCCTAACTCTTGGTTTCTTCCATAGGGTAGTGAATCAGGAAGAAAAATCGTTTGCCATAGGCGTCCAGTTCTTGCTGATGAGGCTGTTGGGTAAGTGTACCAGTACCCCATTCATAATATGTCAATTAGTCATTTACTAAATGCCTACTATGTGCTGGCCTCTGGGCTATGTATTGGGGATTACAATGAACTGGAAAGGAGCTCATAGAAGACAACATGCAAACAGCTGAGCCCAAATAGGATACATACAGGATTAATTGGAGATGATCCTCAGAGGGAAGACATTAGCATTAAGGGGGATTGCTGTGATGGATGAAAAGTCCTAGAGTCATGATTTCTGGGTAATTAGCAATGATTTTTTTATTAATTATGGATAGTGAATAATTTAAAAAGAGAAAGGCTTTTTTTTTGCACAAAGTAAGACTTTAACTGATACTGGAAGGAAACCAGGGAAGCCAAGAGACAGAAATAAGGTAGGAAGGAATTCCAGGCTTATGAGATTTTAGGATAATTCTTGGAGTTTGGAAGACGGAATGTTGTATGTAGAAAACATCAAGGGGGCAAGTCATAGATTGCAAAATATGGTGAGAACATAAGATATATAGACATAGTCATAGACATAGATATAGACATAGAAATGGATAGATAGGCAGGTAGTGAAATAGAGTGCCAGGTCTAGAGTCTTGAGGACCTGAGTTCAAATCTGACCTCAGACACTTACAAGCTGTGTGACCCTGGCCGAGTCACTTAACCCTGTTTGCCTCAGTTTCCTCATCTGTAAAATGAACTTGAGAAGGAAATGGCAAACTGTTTCAGTACCCTTGCCAAGAAAACCCCAAACGTGGTTATGAAGAATTAGATATGACTGAAAAATGACTGAACCGAATAAGATATAAGAAGACTAGAAAGGTAGAAAGGGTCTAGGCTATAAAGGGCTTTGCAGCTTCGAGTACAATCATCTTTTTTATTATACTATGTTATGGAAATGCTTGTTTTATTCCATAAATTAAAAATAAAATAAGCATTTATACACACACACATACACACACACACACACACACACACACATATATATATATATATAAATGAAAGTCAAATAGATGGTTTTATATTTGATCCTTGAGATAATAGAGAGCCACTGGAGTTGATTGAATTGAGAGAAGGGGGTGACAGTTTACTGTTACAAAGTATTTGACATATTTTATCTCAATAGGGCCTCACCTTATCTTTTAGATGTAGCTAGGCCAGGTATTATTATTCCCATTTTTCAGGTAAGTAAATTGAAGTTGAGGGACTTTTCCCATAGACATAGGACTATTAAGTGGTGGATCCCTTGTTTGAACCTTTATCCCCAGGTTCTAAGCCAGATGCCCTTTCTACTATCCCATGGTGCTTCTCCATTCCACAAATAACTGGAAAAAGGACACATAGTCTTGAATGATTATGAAAGATGACATGGACTGAATAGGAAAGTAAAAACCAAACTGAGACTGAGTTGACAATATAGGTAGCAGTCTAGGGCATCAAGAGAGAAACTTCTTAATATTCCTTTCGTAAACATTGAACATTGCATGAGAACTTATCTACCTAATAGAGCCTCCCACAACAGCCCCCACCCCAGGCTGGATTCTGCACTCTCAGTCTGGCTGACTTTCTGCCAAAGCTAACCTCCAGAGCCCAGTGACCCAAGAAGCTACAGTGATCACAGGCAATCCTATGCTCAGTCCAAAGGCTACTATAGCTACTGGTTCTCAGAATGTCACTGCAGATGCATTTTTGCAGTCACCCTGAATAAAGCTGTTCCACTTGAATGCAAGGGTTCTGGGGATTAACGAGCACCTTATAGAAGACGTAAATCAGCCAAAGCCATAGGCCTTTCATTGTCACATTTGCATTCACACAAGAGGTGACTATGTGGTTTAATTCAAGAAACCTAAGGGTGGGAGAATGGGGAAAGGACCTTTGGGGAAGCCCTTCTTCCTCACCCCTACCCCTAACTGGAACATTGGCTGACATCTTTGAAGCAGGACATGGAAGGGTAGGGACAACTGGGAATGTCTCCAGTGCATGATGCTCTTCAGGCTCTTAATAGGAGAAGAGGTCTATGATGGTCCTTTAAGATACTGCTCCCTGGACTTGGTGCATCCTTACATAGACCTTTATTGTTCTTTCCAGTTTGATGACTGGCCCTGCTGGATCAGGCATTGGTCCCTGTTTCCAATGGCAACTTGGATATGTGAAAGGCTTGGAGTCATGGGGAGGGATTGGTTCTCTAGCTTAGAGCTTCTTAAACTTTTTCCACTGACAACCCCTTTTGCTGAAGAAAATTTTATTCTATTTAAATATATTTTATATATTCTATATAAAAGAGGTATACATAATATTTTACCTTTGCCAAATTTTTGCAACCCCTACATTCAGTTACATGACCCCATATGGGGTCTCAAACCACAGTTTAAGAAGCTTTGTTCTAGCTCAGGGATAGCAAATTCAAATAGAAAAGGAGGAGGTGGGAAGGAGGGACATTATACCATAAATAAGGATCTTTGCCAGAAGCACCTTGACTTTAAAAACCACGTGTTAACAATATCTATGTTCTATTGTATTTTTATTGATGTTATTAAGTATTACTCAATTACATTTTAATCCAGTTCAGGCTATAATCAGGAGAGTTGTGGGCAGTATGTGCTTGATTCCTCTGTCTCTAGCAAGGCCATTTGACTAAGTCCCATCTCTCATGTCATGGGAAGCCAGACTCCAAGGAAACCAAAAGTTTCTAGCTAGAAAGATTCCAGAAATGAGTGAGAGTTAGGGGAGAGGTGCGATTTCTAGTCAGCCAAGAAGTATTTATTAAGCAATTACTATGTGAAAACAGAGACCCTTCCCTCAAAGAGTTTATAGTCTAATGAGGGGGAAAGTATGTAAATAGCCATGTAGAAACAAGATATGGATAAGGTAAGTGATAGTGGTGATTTCTGAGGGAATGTGCTAGCAGTGAGGGGACAAAAAGGCGAGATTTGAGTTGAGTCTTAGAGGAAGTCAGGAGGCATAAGGAAGGAAAGAATCAGAGGCAAGAGGAACAGCCCGAAAGAAGACACAAGAGTTGGTAGGTAGATGGGGTGTGATGTGGAAGGAAAAGCAACAAGGATGATGGCTCTGAATCATGGAATATGTGAAGAGGAATAAAGTATAAGACTGGTAGCGTAGAAGGAGGCCAGGTTGTGAAGGGTTCCAAATGGAGAGTTTTATATCGGATCCTGGCAGTAATGGGGAGCCACTGGAGTTTACTGAGTGGAGTTTTCTAGGGAGGAGGAAGGGATAAGATTAGAGCAGAGACAGCTTGATTTAAGAAAGGTTAAACTCAGAAAATTAGAAGCGTTGTCTAGACCAGAGCTGTCAAACTCACATAGAAATAAGGACTGCTAAATCACCCATAAGGATCTCTGAGGACGGTGGAGTGACCTAGAGAACCACATGTTTATATACTTCTCTTTGATAAACACATCGACACATTAAAATCAGCTCTGGTATGCTCTAGAGCACTAAATGTGGCCCTAGGCCATGTCTGACACCTCTGCTATAGAACCTAACCTCTCAAACTGTGGGTCAAGACCCCACATGAGGTCATATCATTGAGTGTGGGGGTTGTGAAAAATTTGGCAACAGTAAGAGGTTATGTACACCTATTTTAGATACCTATATACCCTGGGGTCATGTAACATTTCTCTGGCAAAAAGGGATCATTGGTAGGAAAAGTTTAAGAAGTCCTGGTGTAGAATACCACAGAGGCAAAGCAAATGGGAAATAAACACAAAAATTAGAGTAGAATTCAGTGAAGTCCAGAGGTCTCTAAAGGAAAACAATAACTTCCACATCTGTTATTGGCCTGGGAAGAAGAAACAAACTCGGAAAGAATAAAAGGAGGTGATGAGGGAAAGTCAATGCAGAGACACCCCCCAAGGGAGAACTCTACAAGAAGAGTGATATCAAAAATAGGCCCTCAGCATGATGCCCAAGTGATCCTGCTTTCTCCTATAGGAAGAGAGAAAGAGAGAGGGGAGAGGAGAGAAGAGGCAGAGACAGAGACAAAGAAAGAGACAGAGACAGAAAGACAGAGACAGAGGAGAGGAGGAGGAGAGAGAAGAGGTAAGGGGAAAGAGAGAAAGGAGAGGAGAAATAGGGGACAGAGAGAAAGGAGACAGACAGAAAGAAAAAATGGGAAACAAAAAGGAGAAAAACTCTTTACACAAGAAATCTTAAAAAATAAAACATCTGACAGGAGAAACAGAAAAAAATCACAATGACATAAGATATTCTGTCACACAAAAGATTCTAGGGATACAATCCCTACAGAGTGCATGCTAAAGAATACTAGAAGAAACACAAAGGAGAAAATAAATCAGCTAATGAATACATTAAAGGAAGGCTATGCTGGTAGAAAGGGGGATACGTGGGAAGAGATAAAAGGACAATTTTGTTGAAAAAATGTAAAGTAATAGAATTACTAAACACATCAATGGAAGCAGCAAATAGCAGAATAAATTTAGTTAAACAAAGCTTAATGGATGATAAAATCAACCAAAGAACTAGTCTGGAATATAAAAGAAATTAAAAAGCAATTCATGAAGAAAGAGGGCAAAATGGAATACTTGGAAGATAGAGTAAGATGATTGAATTGTAGAGTCATTGAGTTCCCAGGGAGGTATGAAGACAGAAAAAAAGAAAAAGCCAGACACTATATTTGAGGAACTAATTAGAGAAAACTTCCCTGAATGGCCAAGAATAGGCACCACTTTGCAAGTTCAAAGAATTCAATGGCCCTCAGTATAGAGAAGTCTTCAATGCAAGTCTCTAAGGCAAATAATTATTAAATTTCAAAATGATAAAGGCAAAAAAGACTTCTTTAAGTGTGAAGAAAGAAAAGAAAAGAGAAATTGCCCATAAAAAGAATTGGAATATCATCAGGCATCTCAATTACAACATGAGAAAGACAAAAACTAGACAAAAATATAATCATCTTAAAGGCATAGGATTAGAACCCCAAATTATATATACTGCAAGCTTTAGCATATCATTTGAAGGCAGAAGAGGATCTTTCAAAAATCAACAAAGCTTCAAATAATTTATGACTTAACCCCTACAATTAAAAAGATCCCTGCAAGCAGCTGGGGAAGAGTTCAATATAGCCCAAACAATCAGAAACTTAACAAAATAATAACATGCTTTAAACTTCTTACTACTGATCATTGAGATCACAAAAAAGGTAGATATGTTTTTTGAAGGAGGGAGAGAAAAATCAAGCCAAAGTTCAAGATTTAAAAAAAACATATAATAATAATAATAATAATAATAATAAAACATAGGGGGCAGCTAGGTGGCGCAGTGGATAAAGCACCGGCCCTGGATTCAGGAGGACCTGAGTTCAAATATGGCCTCAGTCACTTGACACTACTAGCTGTGTGACCCTGGGCAAGTCACTTAACCCTCATTGCCCCACAAAAACAAACAAACAAACAAAAGAGAAAAAAGAAAAAAAGAAAGATAAAACACATATAATGAAGAGTTAAAAAAGATATTTAAAATTGACAAGAAATAATAGCCTCCAAAAAGAAAAGGAAATGATGAACTCTGAATCTTAAAATTGATAACAGAATATTTATAATATAATGACAACACAAAGATTTTAAAATATATGAGATGTATTAAAAGATATCAAATATGGAGATTTATGGCATTGAGTCCCTACATTAATGAGAGAAAGGGGAAAAATAAACACATTGTCTCCATCTAAAAACAAAGGTTCTTAGCTTTTTTTTAATTGGTCATGGATCCTTGGGCAAGTTGGTGATGCCTATGAATCCCTTCTCAAAATGTTTTTAAAGGAGTGCAAGCATCATTATCTGCTGGTCAATATGCTAAGCAACAGATTACAATGGAAACTATTTACAGTGAAGCTCT
Source organism: Dromiciops gliroides (assembly GCF_019393635.1). Classification (NCBI taxonomy): domain Eukaryota; kingdom Metazoa; phylum Chordata; class Mammalia; order Microbiotheria; family Microbiotheriidae; genus Dromiciops; species Dromiciops gliroides. Next base: position 341,228,129 of record NC_057863.1, on the reverse strand, counting down.
GGTTAACACAGAAATTTTAAAAAAACACACAAGCAAACAAAAAAGATCATTGATTCCTGGTTAAAAACCCCTGATCTAAAGGCATTAGAAAAAGAACAAAGTAATTATCTGAAGGAATATAGAAAAAAGGAGCCTATAATGTCAAAAGCAGAAATAAGTAAAAAATTTTAAAACTGAACTACTAAATAAAACCAAGAATTATTTTAAGTGATCAATTATCACTTCCTGTCAGAGCCCTTTGCTGATTCCTCCAATTATTACATCCTCCCACCTTTGAAATTGCTTTGTTGTCTACTTTGCATTTTTGTTGTTTAGTCTTTTCAGTCATATCCTACTCTTCCTGACTCCATTTGGGGTTTTCTTGGCAAAAAAAATACTGGAGTAGTTTGAAATTTCCTTCTCCAGTTCAATTTACAGATAAGGAAACTGAGGTAAAAAGGGTTAAGTGACTTGCCCAGGGTCATACAGCTAATAAGTATCTGAGGCCAGATTTGAATTCAGGTCTTCCTGACTCCAGACTACCCATTGCACCACCTCGTTGCCCATGTATGAACAGCCAATGAATTAGAGAAATTAAATGAAATAGATAATTATCTACAAGAGCATAAAATACCAAAATTCAGATGAAAGTAAACTGATAAGTAGAAGTTACTCCAGACAAAGAACAATTCTCTTCCAGATGGGTTCCCAGGTGAATTTTCTAGCCTTCCAAAACATGTAGCACCTGTATTAGATAGGTTGTTCACAAAGATGGATGATCAGATGAGATTCTATCTTTACAGACTTAGAGCTGGAAGAGACCTCAGGGGCAGCTACATATTGAAGTGGATAGTGCATCTGACTTGGATTCAAGAAAGCTTGAATTCAAATCTGACCTCAGACATTTACTTAGCTGTGTGACCCTGAGCAAGTCACTTAACCTCTATCTGTCTGTTTCCTCTATAGTAAAATGGGCCTAATAATAGCACTTACCTCCCAGGATTGTTGTGAGGATCAAATGAAATCATATTGCAAAGCATTTTGCACAGGGCCTGGCACGTGATAGATGCTTAATAAATGCTTTTTCCCTCCCACCCCATCTAACCCAACCCTCTTATTTTACTGATGAGGAAGCTGAGACTCAGAGATTTAAATGACTTGTCCAGGGTTGCACAGTAACTATCAGAGGCAGGATTTTAACCCAGTCCTTTAGGCTCCAAGTCTAGGACTCTATCCTCTATCCAATACCTATGATGAGCTAAATATAGTGTTGATTTTGAAATATGGAAAAGATAACGCCAAAGAAAATCAGTGATGAATTTCGGAAAGAAATTCAAGTTCAAAAATACTAAATATTAGCTAAGAGAATACTAGATTGAATTTGGGAAATCACTATCAACCTTATCAACAATTTCAGTAATTGATTAATTCTTCAGAAGCCCATCTTTTCAAAACCAGTATTCTCTCAGTAACATCTTATGTCTAAGAATCATGGATCATCACCATCGTAGTAGAATCACAATTGAAGTTGACCCAAAGTATCAACCAATCAAAAAGTATTTATGTACTTATGAAGTGCCTACTATGTGTCAGACCCTGTGCTAGGCACTTGAGAATACAAGTGCAAAGAATGAAACACTCCCTACTTTAAATGAGCTCATATTCTAATAAGAGAGATAGTAAGCACATATAAAATATTTATAATACAAGTTTTTTTAAAATGAAATTGACTATATAATAACATACTGGAAGCAACTGGCTACAGATACAATCATCATTTTCAGAATGTTAAGAATGTCCGTATGCAGTTAGACTACTGGCTTACAAGAGCAAAGTTCAAAAATCAACCCCAAGATAGAAGAAAAGAAGTTACTACACGAAACTGTTCCAACTATCTCTTTAAATCAGTCCTCAACTATGGAAAACTGGAAATGGATACAAGCAAAGACATGGACTCATTTCCTTGATTAACTCAACTGCTAGAAAAAACAGTAACCATGAGGAAGAAGAGAAAAGTGTTCAGAGACTTCCTTAGTAAAAACAATGGAAAAAAAAATCCTCCTACATAGAGGCATGGTAGCTAAGTTTGACATCAATTTAGACTATAAAGTTCTCTTAAAAATATTAAGAAAGAAGAATACAGAAGGTCACAGATTTCTTGAATTTCTTGAGGTTGGAAACAGATCAAATCAAACAAAGCTCCCATGTCACTCGATGGTGGAATCTTGTCACTGAGTAGCCCCTGCATTTCCAGCCTGGGCAAGTTGGGGAGATGTAGCTTTTATATTAACCAATTAATTAATTTTTAATTAGCTGGCTAATTAATTAATGTTTTTGGTTGTTTTTTTTTTTTAAGATTACAATCATTTACTTACAGCACAGTGAAAAGTAGTTGAAGAGAAAAGAGACTTTAAGAGAACTTGGCATGGGGCCTAGCTAGATGAGATTATCTTTTGGTAGATTAAACTGGAAAAGAAGAGTACAAACAGATGTGAAATCGAACTGATGTGAAATCTGCCAGCACTTCTACATTGCTATTACCTCATTGTCAACAGGAGTGGAACCATCACATTTGGGCTTGCAGAGATCTCTCTGTACCTGATGTACCATGTAAAGAAGTGACAGGATCACTTAGGGAGTATAAGGTTTGGCAGAATGACTAGATGATGAATGCTAGAAGTCACATAATTTTAAAAACCACTCAGGTTGGTTTTCAAGATTATTTCAAAGAGATGAAGATTCCAAATGTATATAAAAAATTCTGCAGGGGAGAAGAGCAGGGGTAAGAGTTCTTTGAACAAAACAACTAATCAAGACATTATTAGTTGTTACTGGCTTTTCTAATTTCTAGAAAAAGTTTTGTGCAAATGATTTATGCATTGAGGGTACTTTGATGAAAACTATAGAAGGGATGAGCAGGGCTTTTGTCAACTTCTATGGAAAACTACTTATTAGTGACACCACTGACCAAAAGATACAAAGAATATGTGTCTGGTGTTATTTATCAATTTTAAGAAATTATTTGATGGGGCAGCTAGGTGGTGCAGTGGATAGAGCACCGGCCCTGGAGTCAGGAGGACTCAGACATTGACACTTACTAGCTGTGTGACCCTGGGCAAGTCATTTACCCCCAATTGCCTTTAAAAAAAAGAAAGAAATGATTTTATTTGGTAGAGCAAAATGTTGCTTTGAAGAACTTTTTTTGGGACTTATTTAGGAAAACAGGACCAGTTCAGAATGGCCATTGCTAGAGGCAGTATTGTGGAATCACATCATCCCACTGTTGTCTTCTCCTCCTTAGTCTGGTGGGCCAGTTAGGTTCTCTCTTACCTTATCAGACCAAGGTAATATATTAGCACATTGTATATGGTTCAAGATCAAAAGAACCATCGGAACAGTAGAAGACCTGTTTTCATTACAACTTCTTGTTTTTATTCAATTAAACTTAATCCAAAAATTCCCTGTGGAGGTTGAAATTTTCCATTCTTGACATAGCTTAAAAGGCAGCTTAAATTTGAGCTAAATAAGTTGAGTCCTTGCTAACTCCAATGAACTCGAAAAAAAAATGACCTTTTCTGTGGTTACATGCATTTGAAAGGTTTGGGTTTTTTAATGTCTTTTTTTTTTCTTTTTTACCCTTAATTTGAGCTCAGATAACTCAAACTGGCCAAAGTTATAAAGTTCAGGCTTGGCAGGATTCTACTCATCACCGAAGAATGCAACTTGGGTCTAACATATAAAAAATCCTTAGTATTTTTAAACTTGGGCAGGTTTAAAATTACTTCCCAGGACACGCTGATAGAAATTTTTCCCATCTGGACTTAGTTTCATACGGAGCAACATAGAGATCATGATTCTCTATTCTTGCTAATTTCCCTCTCCCAGAAACATGGTGGTGGGCTTGATAATGTGGGGGAGGGCCAGAAAGAAGAACCAGCTTTTATGTTAATTCACTTAAATATCGGTCTTGGAGCAGCTTTTTCCAATTACATCTGATCCATTTAGTTCTGTTCAGGACAACTCAACAGAGTACTATGTCTATTAAAGGATGCCAATTTGCATTCCATTTCATCATTACTAAAAGGGAAGGGAAGGTGTTTTCTGGATTCTTAAAAATTTAGGTGCAGTTCCCCATTATTGCAAATTTCCAGTTTTGTTCAATGTTGGACACAGTTTGTGTGATTCTGATCACTTGAACTGAACAAAAGGCTCCTTCCAGAGTCATCTGCCTATAAAATCGACCAAAATTGGGGCAGCTAGGTGGCGCAGTGGATAGAGCACCGGCCCTGGAGTCAGGAATATCTGAGTTCAAATCCGGCCTCAGACACTTAACACTTACTAGCTGTGTGACCCTGGGCAAGTCACTTAACCCCAATTGCCTCACTAAAAAAAAAAAAAAAATCGACCAAAATTTCTTAAGTAGCTGCTACATGTCAGGTACTGTTTTGGGTCCCGAGTATACAAGGACATAGAACAGTCTCCTGCCTTCACGGAGCTTACATTCTATTGGGAGAAACAATACACACACACACACACACACACACACACACATATATATATATATATGTATGTATGTATGTATATAAAAATAAAGGGTATTCCAATAGTCTTAGCGCAGTTTCAAACTTACTATTTTATATTTAGTCTGTAGATATGGGGTGTCCCAAAAGTCTCAATGCAAAAACAACCACCACCCCCAAAAAACTGCATGAAGGCACTAAGGTTTTTGGGATACCCCGTGTCTACAGACTAAATACAAAGGAATTCTCCAGTGTAAAATTATGGGAAGAGAACTGGAGCAAGGGAGCCTTGGGAGCAAGAGACATGGGTTCTGTCTGGGTAAGTCATTTCATCTCTCTGAGCTTCAGTTTATTCATCTGGAAAATGAGAGTTGGCCTAGATGATTTCAGGGGTCCCTTCCTGTTTTTATGTTCTAGAATTCTGTGATTCAAAGATGGTGAGTTCCGTGGTCTTTTTCATACTTCTGGCACCCTTTAAATACCTGAGCAGCCATCAGTAAAACAGGAAGACAAGGGTTTGCCCCCTTCCCAGTCTTACAGGGATGGTCCCACAACACATCCAGGAAGGCTCTCAAAAGGTCCTAGGGAGAAAGGGTCTGTGCAAATACCATTTGTTAAAAGTGTGGCTTTTAACAAGGTTTTCAGATCTTCCAGTTGGCACTTAACCCAACTTCCCAGACTTCATTGTGTGTTGTATGAATGTATCCCTGGTCTGTTTCTCTCTTCTGCTGCAAGAGGAAACCACAGTTCATGAAAAGATATTTGTCTTTAACAAGATTCCCTTGGGGAATGGAGACATTCTGTGATAGGACTTCTACCCCTTCCCCTTTAAAAAAAAAAAAAAGAATGTACTACAAGGTAACTACCACATTGGAAGTCCCCTGGGAAAGCCTGGAGCTGCCAAGATTCCTTACCTCTGAAGTAAATTTTTAACTTGGTATTTTCTGATTTTCTAAATTTTTTTCCCTTCCTTGTCCTCTGGTAGCCTGGTTGCCCGCTCCAGCCCTGTATGGCCTTACTATTGATTACTCCTGCATCCGGTGGAATACGTTGTGCTCAGGGAAGAGAGGGGCCTGCAGTTATTATGACAACGACTCTCTTCGCAACAGGTGACAGAAGGATTTTTCCACATATGCCCATTGCCTATCTACAGGTAGAGGGTAGAAAGGGAAAATGCATTTCTATACCACCTACTATGTGCTGGGCACTGTGTTAAACACTTTACAAATATTCTCTTATATGATCCTCACAACAACCCTATGAGGTAGGTGCTGTTATGATCCTCATTCTATAGTTGAAGAAACTGAGGCAGGCAGAAGTTTAAGTGATCTGCCCAGGATCATACAGCTAGTAACTATCTGAGGCCAGATTTGAACTCATGTTCCAGTGCTCTATCTACTAGCACCATCAGCTGCAGCAGGCCTGAGGAAAATGAATCTCCACAGAGGTTGCTTCCCAGGATGATGTCTTGGAAGGAAGCATTTCTGTTCCCCAGGATCTTGGATTCAGGACCCTAGGCCCTCTCCATCGGGGTCTGAGGAGATGGGATAGCCAAAGTGGCACTGGCTTGACTTGCCTGACACATTCTGTCTCCTGTGTCTCCCTTAGGAATGCCTTGTTGCTTCAGCTAGGCGGGCTTGTCTGCCCTGGGAGAGGCTGTTGGTTGGCAGCTGGTGGGGATGGCTGGCCCCTTCTCCCTAGAAATTGCTTCCCTTGATGATGTCTGTAAGGGCTGAGCTGGAAGCAGAACCAGTGGTCAGGGAGGGGATGGGGAAGGGCTGCTGTCATTCCCTAGGCTCCTGTGCCAATCTGTCTATTTGTGCTGGTTGGACAACAACTGTTGTTAGTAGTAATAAGAAAGGTGTGTCCCTTCTCTGCAATGATTTCTCCCCTTAGTCAGTATTTTGAACTTAACAAACAAGTCTTAACATTTCAAAATACAAAGAAAAACAAAAAAAGAGGATTGTATATGAAACTGAATTTCAAAACACCCACTTTTAAGGACATAGATTGTGTGTGGGGTGGGGCAATTGGGGTTAAGTGACTTGCCCAGGGTCACACAGCTAGTAAGCAACTGTCAAGTGTCTGAAGCCGGATTTGAACTCAGGTACTCCTGACACCAGGGCCAGTGCTCTATCTACTGCGCCACCTAGCTGCCCCAAGGACATAGATTAAAGGTGATTCTTATGAGAATCATCATTTGTTCCAGCTAGAAGAAACATTGGAAAACACTCAGTTCAATGCCCTCATTTTACAAGTAGAGAAATTGAAGTCAGGGGAAATGAAGCAACCTTTCCCAAACCATAGTGGAAGAGATAAGTCTTGGGCACCTGTCTCTTGACTCTGTCCAGTGCCCCTCCTCCTACCCAATGCTGGCCAGTCCTGAAGATTACATTAGAAAGCCAAGTGATGTGACTATCTGGGCTATTCCTAACAGCTCTGTCTTTAGTCTGAGACCAACATTCTGGGGAAGTCCGACGATGTTTTGCTACCCTCCCACTTCATTTCACTCATTGAGGAACATGAGGGACCCTAAAGGAAAATGGGAAGGAGAGTAAGTGGGCTAAAATGAAGGAGGTAGACTGGATGCTCCCAGAGGTCCCCATAATCCTATGATCCTAAGGTCAAGAGCAAAAGATGAAGATGAAAAGATGCAGGGAAAAGAATACCTTTTCCCCTTTGGAGTCTAGAATAATCATTTTAAAAATCCACTGGGGGCAGCTAGGTGGCACAGTGGATAGAGCACCAGCCCTGGATTCAGGAGTACCTGAGTTCAAATCCGACCTCAGACACTTGACACTTACTAGCTGTGTGACCCTGAGCAAGTCACTTAACCCCCATTGCCCCACAAAAAGAAAAAAATCCACCGATCTCAGGAATCAGGACACTTTGGGAGACTGGATCAATTATCTCCACACAAGTCTGACCTGTGGACAAGAGTCTGCTGTCCTCTGGAGCTTTCTCGCATTGTCTGGTTAGCTCCAGTCTTCTGTGGGGACTGTGGGGTACACTAGAAAAGAGTTTTGTATTTGGAATTGAAAGATTTAGATTTAAATCCAGACAATTTGGTGGTACAGTGGAAAGAGTAAGGACTCCAAGTTACAAAATCCTAAGTTCCTATCTGGCCTCAGACACTTTGCTATGTAATACTGGGCAAAACCATTTAATCTTTGCCTCAGTTTCTTCATCTGTAAAATAGGAATAATAATGACACCTACCTCCCAGGTTTGCTATCAGGATGAGATATTTGTAAAGTATTTTGTAATCTTTAAAATACTATATAAATACTATGATTATAATGATGTCGCTTTCCTCATCTGTAAAATGACCTGCCTTATAGAGTTGTTTCCAGCATCAAGTAAGATATGATATTGGCAAACTCTGAGAGGACAGCTATTATTCTAATGCCAGCACTGCCACTTTCCACCTAAGTGACTGATTGAACTTTTCTGACCCTGAGTTTCCTTAACTGTGAAATGAGAAGTTTGGATGAAATGTCCTGTAAGGTGCTTTCCAGCTGTAAATCTCTGATGAGCATCTCCCACGCCTCAGACCTCTTAGAACTAGTGAAAGGGACTTTCTGTAAAAGCAGAGAGCCTTTCCCTATAATGTTCTTTATCTTTTCTCTTGGTAGTTACTTGGGACTGCAGATGGGCTACAAAGCCCTAGGCTTACTGCTGCTCATCTTCATCAGCTGGAGGGTGAAGAAAAATAAAGAATATAACATCCAGGAAAAAGCATCTGGGCTGATTTAGCATTCCTCATTTATCCCAGCTTTGACCTCTAGGAGAACTGAACTCCAAGCTCTGTCTCTCCCACCCCAGCCCCCCCTGCCAAAACTGGTATTTACTAAAGTTAACAAATAGTTTTCCTTTTTGTAACTGGGAAGAAGAGGAGAAAACAGACCCCTTTTTACTTTTTCAAAAACTTGCTCTACTTAACTGAGCTCTGTAAATGTATATCTGATCTGTACTACTGTATAACTCATTGTCAATGGATCTCCAGCTTCTATGAATGTGGGTGGAGCCATGGGCTAGCCCCTTATTCAGAACTCTGACCTCAGCTGAGTGTTCATCAACCAGTCGCTTCTTAGGATCTGACCAGAACGCTCTACTTAAGGCATTCCAATGTCCAGAGAAATAGTGCTTGGGCCCTCAAAGAAGAGAATTGCTACATAAGCACAGTTGGAGACTCTAGCCACCCAGGATACAAAACCCTTACCTTCCCCCTGGGCCAGGGACCAGGCACCATATGGAGAAGTAGTTTGCTGGTAACACAGAGTGATTATTTTATTTTCTGAAAGAGATAAAGAAAGAAATATATTGATTCTTTTACAAATAGTCTCTTGGGATTTAATATTTTGGCTGTTGTAGCTGCTTGAGACACACTAAGCCCAAAGACTAGAAAGAGAAAGTAATCTGTGTTGAAGTAGGGATAATGGATGGAACTAGGAGCATGTGGGCACAGAGTGGTCTGATGCCAGTCCCTCTCATCTTCAGGAAACATTGGAGCCTTCACTACCAAGTGGAGCCATTCTCATTGACTTTATACTCTCCTGATCTACAACCTGACCAGGAGCCCAAGAAGGAAAGGTGACCAGTCCCTCAAAAATCTTGGCCCCCAAAGTGCCTCTAGTAGTTTCCAATAGAAGTCATCTTAGAAACTGGCATGAGATACATCTGGTAGCCACTCATCCCTCATCATCCTCACTGACGGAATGCAGTAGAAGCACAGATAATCCTCCATGATGGATTGTCCAAATATGAAGTGTCAATGTCAAAGCCACTTTGGAATTTACATGTTTTTATTTGTGTCTGGTGTTCTGGAAATTTGCCTCAAACCAAAGGATGAGGCCCTTCTGAGAGGAAGATGTGAAGTGGAGCAGAAAAGCTGTCTGGTTTTCCTCCTCTGCCCTCCTTCACCTGACACTTGAGTTCATTCCAATCCCACTTTCATTTGGAAGAAACAACTCTTCTAGAGTGAGAGGAGAAAGGAGAGTACTCTCATAAAGCCCCAGCTTCAGCAGAGCTACACCGTTTCAAATCTTTTTTTTCTGGACCAGGGCGGGACATCAAGTCTACAATGCAAAAGGGGTTCTCTTCCCAAGCATCAGGCTGCATGGATAATGAAGAAAGAAATGGAGTAAATATGAGATGGTGATGAAGCAAGTGATCTGTTTGCAGGCTAGGAACCTCAAAAGGCAGTAGCCTTAAAAGAAAAGTTTGCCCCCACAAACTGTAATAGAGATATGTCATCCTCACTGGCATTCAGAGTTGATTGTACTTATCTTCAAGCATATTTGTAATTATAAACATGTTTAAAACCATGTCTATCCTGTTCTTATTGTGCAGAATTGGAAGACTTCTCACTAGAGACGGGCATGAGAGAAATAAATTCTCAAAGTTAGATATGGTGACTTAGAATTGGGATAAAAGGCATTCTTTCATGATTACCACCAGAAATTAGGTGCCTAAAATGTGCAGGATACTGTGCTAGGGACACACACAAATGCCTTTCTGTCCTTAAGTTGATAAAATGTCTGCTTCCATTCCCAAAATGTTATCTCTTCCCCTACCCCCCTGTATCCCCATCAACCACTTTCTATAATGCTTGTTCATGCTAGGATCAGGGAACCAAGGCCATACGTGCAAGAGGTGACACACTGCTCCATCTGGGTCCCAACTGGGTATTTCTCTGCACATCCACCGTGGCCTCATCCAGCTGCTTATATTTCTATGTGCCCCTCAAGTATTTCTGGGATCTCATTAGTATAAAATGACTGAATATGGCCCAGCTAGGAAAGCATCATCTCTCTCTTTTCTTTTCCCTGAAATCTCAGGTACTTTCCCACCTCAAATGATCCCCTTCAATGACTATGTCCAGTGCTTGCTTCCCTGGGCAGGAGACACATAACCAGCATATTAACATACAGAGTGTTCATGGCACTGGGGCTCACAGATGGTTTTTTGCATTTATTAGATGAGAGGGTTGGAAGAGAAGATCTCTGAGGTCCTTTCCAACTCAGTCTTATGATCCATTATGTCTTGATTCTGGATTGGGCTCCTCATCAACATTATGGACAGGCCTACTGAGCAGCAAATATTCTTCTTGATTTAGGGTGTCCCTGCCCATCTCTTGTCTATCCATCATACTGTAAATGCAGATTCTTCACCCTCCCCTTCCAGCTCTTAAGGCTCTTTATTAAGTTTATATTTGGGGGAAGCTAGGTGGCGCAGTGGATAAAGCACCAGCCCTAGATTCAGGAGGACCTGAGTTCAAATCCAACCTCAGACACTTGACACTTACTAACTGTGTGACCCTGGGCAAGTCACTTAACCCTCATTGCCCCACCCAAAAAAATATCCCCCAAAAAGTTTATGTTTGATATTTTATAGATGAATGGGCATGGGAAAGGAAAGGATGAGAAGCACAGACACCATTAACAAAAAGCACTGGCCCTGGGGTCAGAGGACCTGGCTATAAATTCCACTGCTGACATTAATACCTATGAGACTGGGACATGCTGTTGAACCTCCCTGGACCCCCATTTCCTTATTTATAAAATGAGACACTTGGACTGAGGGCTCTTCCAGCTCTATGACACTAAGATCCTGGATGACCTTCCTCCTACATGGCTATTGTCACAAGGACTGAGCTAGAGAAAGAAGCAAATATAGTCATTGAAAATCACGTTGTCATAATGGCACTGACAAAATCTCACCACATAGTTCTATCACCACCTGGGACACACATGCTGCCTTGTGAGGTGTTATTTCCATTTAGCGGTCTGAATGCAAACTGTAACAATTAGTATCTATGTACATGTTATAGGGAAATGAAGGTATTTCCAGAAGTGGGAAGGAAGTGCTTGTGCCAGACATTGTGCTAAGAGCTTTACAAACATTATCTAATTATAATAATAGATAATGTTTATATAGTGCTTACTATGTGTCAGGGGAAGTAGGTGCTATTATTGTCCCCACTTTACAGATGAGGAAAATGAAGCAGAAAGAAGTTAAGTGACTTGCCCAGGGTCACACCATTTGTAAGTGTATGTGGTCAGATTCAAACTCAGGTCTTCCTGACTCCAGGCCCCACTGCGCTACCTAGCTGCTTCTAAGTCTGGGAGTCTACCCCTAACCTCTAAACAGGCTTTCCAAATGGGTTCTAAATAATCCTAATGAGGCACCTACCTGCACATTTGGGCTAAGTGTTGTACTAAGGGAAATCAGGCCTTACTTTGCAGGAATGTTAAAGATTTTCAGGTCTTGTCAATGGTCTCCATGAGAAATACAAAAGCCTTTTAACCCTTACTTTGCACGTACCCCACAACTCCAACATGCTGGGATGCAAAGTGACCTCAAATTTTCTGCTGCAGCTTGACTCCCTTGAGTGCTACCTTCAGGTGATAAAGAAAACAGTTAATTACCAAAAATACTGAACAAAAATGGTAGCAAATTTCCCCATCACCATACATTTATAGTGCCGGGATGACCACTTGTCCCTCTTCTATTGTTAGTTATTTAATATATTGTCCTGTTCAGAGCATTCTAGGCATCCTCCAAATGTAATAAAAAGTGGACATAAACTCCATTTGGGTTTTATTGGACCTGTTTCCGACACATGAATGAGTTTACACAGTAGCCTAACGTCAGTGTCCTTGATAGAGAGTAAAAGCTACTCTAGGATGAGAGCTGCTTATCTTCTCTGATTGTGTATAGGATTGGCTCTACAAAGGCAAGTCACCACTGGAGTTTATAGAATGCATCCCTACTTATCCCCTCTGTAAAATGGGTGTGATAAAGACACATCACAAGAATGTTGTGAAAATTAAATGAGGTCATAGAGAGGACAGCATCTGTTGGAGGTGGGAAGAGAGAAAACACTTCCCGGACTTTAGTATAAAATGCTCATTAAGTCAAGGACTCACTTATCTAGAATTCAGCCGACTGGCGACTGCATCATCTTAGTCATAAAGCAGTCACAGGCCAGAAAGTGAGTTTAAAAAGAAGCAAAAAGTCTCAAGGGCTACCAAAATCAATGTCTGTGCAACAAAGGCCATTGCCTTTCCTCAGAGGAGGTTTCCTCAGAACCCCAATTAAAGACACTTAGTTCCAATAAGCCTGGTCATCCAGTTTCCCAGGTGATAGCAGATAAAAAGCAGCAAATGATAAGGGAGGAGAGTGGACGGCTATAGGCAGGTCCACTTGGTAGGAATGGCAATAATAATAGCTAGCATTTTTATAGTACTGTAAAATTTGCAAGGTGCCTTACAAACATTATTTCATTTGGTCCTCATGACAACCCTGAGAGGCAGGTATATTTATTATTCTCACATTACAGTTGAGAAAACTGAGCTAGGCTGAGGTTAAGTGTCTTTACCCAGGGTCATACATCTAGTGTCTGAGGCCAGATTTGAACTCAGGTCTGCCTGAGTTCAGATCTCGTACTCTATCCTCCAACCTAGACAGCTGGACAGGAAAGAAACAAATAGAAAACTACAAACTCTAAAAAGCAGCAGTCTGGGCATATTTTAGAACCAAACAGCTTCCCCTCCCCCCACTCTGGTCTTTAAGGGCATTTTGTATTGGAACCCAATCCAAGAATTGATATTCGTAATGATGACCCTGAGCCATTAAGAAAAAGTTGAAATAGATTTAGCACACTCTGTTTAAGAAGGCAAGGATGTCTGTAATACGCTTTAGAAAAATTCCCATCCAAAATGAAAATGAAAACCCTCTGTTCCTCCTAAGGGAGGGTAAGACATCCAGAACACTTGGCTATCTAAAGCCACTCATTGCCCAAGGAGTTCTAGATATCTTGAGATTTTCACAATCCAATTATTCTCAGTGGTGTGTTGCCAAGGGCATCAGGAATAACTGAAATGCATAACTAATACAAATACCCCAGCATAGCCCTGAGTATATTTGTAGGCTCTCTCTGCTTGTCAACTGATCAGTTGATCCTTTGTCAATAAATTGAATCTCCTTCCCAAAGCTTTGACCCCTACTACTAACAAGGGGGCGATAACATTGGTTTAAGTTTCACTCCCTACAGTCGTCTAGAAATGTCTCTAAGAGTTTCAAATGAGACCAGAAAAGGGCAGTGGGGATCTAGGAAAAGTGACTTGTACCTAGTGAAATTAGTTTCTTTGGATGCTTTTTCTCGGGAAAAAGCAGGTTATAAAATCCTGGTAAGAAAGATATCCTAATGAGATTGAGATGGGAAACCTCTCTCTATTAAAGAAAAAAAAATAATTAAGCACCACACAAGTGTTAAGGAATTTATTCTTTGGTCAGTTATTTGGGTTTGTTAAAACTTTTCCAAGAGAAATCTAAGATGTTCCATTCATTAGCTTTTTAATTAATAAATGAGTACATGAAACACATTTCAGGAGTTAGGTTTCAGGAATTTAGATAAATCCTCATTCTCAGTTGCTTGAACTGAAGTGTTTATAGAATAATATATAATCCACATGGTTATAATCACTCATATCAGAAAGATATAAAGAGGCATACTTCTCCATTACTTAGTGGGTGGCCAACTTAACTTGGCCGGCGGAAATGAAGCTGTCTACTTAATAGGTCCCAGAAGGGTGACTCTATCCAGACAATAGCCCAATAAATAATCAGATGGCCCACAGTTTATAAGGGCTATGTAATCATACATTGGGTAGATAAAGGGAGTTGGATTTTCTAATCTAGGTTAAGCAATCCCCGATCACCTTTGAATACATCAACCAGGAAGAGGTCATGAAAGGTTAAACACAGAGGGTGAAAGAATTCTTTTAGAGTTCGTGGATACACTCATGAAAATAAGGCTAAACATGGGGGTTGACAGAATTCCTTTGAGTGAGTAGATATAGTCATGAAAGTCCATTAGTTACTCTAGCTACCCTTTTATCTACATATCTCCCTCCTCTGAGTAAAAGGGGCCTAATCTAATTGGTTTATGTTACTGTCAAATCAATATAATAATGAATAATATTAAGATTTTGTCAAAAAAAAAGATTTTGTCACTTCAAGGATTTGTACTTTGATTGCTATGGGTACACTTTCCATTGATGTGGATCCCAAGCTCTTTTTGTCTTAGTAGATAACTTCACTAGATACAAATTCCAAAAAGGCCCATTACCCAGAGGCCAACCTGGTAATAACCCTCTCTGAACCTGACTTGGCTATTTCTTGGATAACAGGTGTGCAGTGCATCAGTGGGGTCAAATAATTATATCACTTAACCCTGTTTGCCTCAGTTTCCTCATCTGTAAAATGAGTTGGAGAAGGGAATAGGAAACCACTCCAGTATCTTTACCAAGAAAATCCCAAATGGGGTCACAAAGAATCATACATGACTGAAGAACAAAAGCATCTATATTATAGTCAGTTAAAGGAAAGAGAAAAGAAGGAAAAGGGAAGGATAATGAGCAAAAATAAAGATAGATTAAAAGAGAAAGAAAGGACATAGGACAGACAGAGAAAGGAAAAGGTAAAGGATCCAGTAGGAACCTTACTTAGAGGTGACCCAGATTTGGTCATAAAGGGAATAAGTGACAAGTCAGGATTCAACCCCAGGTCTCCCAAGTCCAAGGCCAGCTTACTTCCCCTCCGGCCATGCTTCCTAGTCTCCTCAGTGAATCCTCAGGCTCCTGCTAGGGACATGATCAGCTTTGGTGCTGAGTTCTCTGGGCGAGGGTAAGTGAGAGCAGAGACCACAGGAAGCCCTTTCTCAGCCTATAGGTGGGAAGGCTGCCCCAAGGTACCCACCACTGTAGCCCTGGGCAAAGGGAGGGGTATATACATTGGCGCTATGGATCCCCGGCCCACAACTCAGAGACTGGGCTCCTGCTGAGTTGGGGTGGGTAAACTTTGAAGTCCCAGAAGGATCCTTCTCTTCCCACTCACTTGCTTGTGCTGAGTCATGAGACCCGGAACTGTGTTCAGGAATGTCCTTGTTGAAGAAGGCCAAATTTCAAAAACTCAACTACAAGAGCACTGGCCTCAGAGAGAGGAGATCTGGGATGTTGTCCCTGATCTGACATGAATTCTCCTCCTCTATTTTCTCCACCATAAAATAAAGGGGTCAGATAAGGGAATCTCTAAGGTCCCCTCTATCTTGGTTAGTCAACAAGTCCTTGGCATTTGGGGATAGCTAGGTGGCTCAGTGGATAGAGCACCAGCCTTGGAGTCAGGAGGAACTGAGTTCAAATCCACATTCAGATGCTTGCTAGCTGCGTGACCCTTGGAAAGTCACTTAACCTCAATTAGTCCTTAAACAACAATAAAAAGTCCATAGCATTTGAATTCTATTGAATTTCACCTAAATTCAAGCTCAAACTCAGTATCTGTTGAGTGAGGCTTTGTGAGCTCGAACCCTAAAGTTCTTTCTGGCTCTAACATCATCTTGTAATATCTTTGGAATTGTAGAGGGGTAAACTTCAAACCCTCTTTCAGCCCCTCCCCCACTTTGATACAAGGATTACCACTCCACCCCAAACCTCTAATCAAGTTTCTTAGGTGCTAAGTGTGAAAAAGCAATTAACCTTATTTAGCACCTAGTTACCAAGAATAATTAATTAAAGTAGTAAGACACCATATGGTCTGCTTCCTCTCTCCTGGAGCTACTTCCCCTGCATTAGTCTTGTGGTATCCCTAGGTTTCTGCCCACAGGGCCTTTATCCTGGGATCTCAAGCAGAGGAAAATGTCTTTGTCCTGCCCTCCCAACACCCCCATGCTGTGTGTGCAGTCTACCCTCTGCTCTAAGAGAGGATGCCTCTCAGGTTGCTTGCCTGTGGCCCTCTTCCTGTCACTCCCAGCATTCCCTCTTTTTTTTTTTTTTTTTGGCTGGGCAATGAGGGTTAAATGCCTTGCCCAGGGTCACATAGCTAGTAAGTGTCAAGTGTCTGAGGCTGGATTTGAACTCAGGTCCTCCTGAATCCAGGGCCGGTGCTTCATCCACTGTGCCACCTAACTACCCCTCTTAAACAGCTTGTGATGGGGGGGGCAGTCACAAATTTTCTGTGCCTCAGTTTCCTCACCTGATAGGAACTCAGATAATCTTGAAGGATCCTCCTAGGTGAAAATTCTATGATCCTAGTGACAACAGCTTACAATTATTATGATTTTGTCATAACAGCCCCATAACGAATGGGGCAGGCAGCTCTCTCCCCTCCCCCCAACCATTTTATAGATGAAGAAAAAGAGGCATCCAGGGACTCGAGGTCTGGTCTCCAGGTCACATAGACAAGCATGTATTTCAGCTGCCACGTGCATGCAGACATCATCACTGGCAGGGGGGTGGGGTGACTTAATTCCCCTTCATTGTACTCCCTGGAAGTCTAAGAAGATCTGTGGTTGGCTCTGACCCAACAAAGAGGCTTCAGGAAAAGAGAGCGGAACTTTTTTCCTCTTTCCCTTCCTGGCTCCTGTAAGTCCTCTTTCACATCTTCCCCTCCACTAAAAGGGACCTGGTACCAACCACTAGCCTCTGGCCACTCATGTCCAAGACAAAGGGCCAAAGCATATGTGCCCTACTGGAAGGAGTCAGAGGGCAAACCCATCCCCCTGCATATCCTATGGGATGGGCCTTGTTACTTCATCAACTTGCTCGTGGTCATACAGTAAGTATTAGAATTACATGGGAGGCAACATAACATTGTAAAGGAAGGATTGACCTTGGAGCCAGGAAGATCCGGGTTCATGTCACGCCCCCAAATACTTACTAGATGCGTGACTCTGGGCAAGTCACTTAAGCTCCCTCTGCCCTAGTTTCCTCATATGCAAAATGAAAAGGATTGGACTTGATGTCCCTCTAGCTCTGAATATATGATCTTATTCTGAACAAGGATTTGAACTCAGTCCTCTGGACTCTAAAAAAAATGCTGTTCTTTTTCCATTAGCCAGGCTTCAAGCTATAATCCAGTGCCAGATGGGTTAAATCCTATTCAAGGGGTCAGTTAGGAACCTGATCACTTCATATAACAGTGTTGTTATAAGAAAATGCTGACAGAGTTCCAAAGAACTGACTTACAAATGAACTTTTGGAATAGAGCCCATTTATAAGCCAGGGCCTGCCTTGCACCTCCACCCTCAATCCAGTACATGACCGGAGAGAAACTGGAAGTGGTTAACAGAGAGACTGTTTCTACCCTCTCCTAACTTAATTAAAATGAAGCATGACCTCTATTCCACCTAAGGTATCCCAGATGGCGGCCGGTAGACTTTAAATTATTACCCAGGGCAGGACTCTGTGTCGTCTCTTGGAAATCTATTCCAGGATTTAACCTAAATCCTTCTCACTGAAGCTTTAGCTCATATTTTTATCATCTACTTGCCAGCCTCCAAATGAAGACTTTTCCCGAGCTTGGTGAATGCTTTCAAAGTTGCCCTCACACTTCCTCATTCCATCTTCTTTGGAACCAAAGAAGAAACAAGGGTGGCACCTGAAGGAGGCAGTAGTACAGGAGAGAGAAGGGGCAGTGAGGTTTAGACCCTACCCCCGATGCTTATTACCTGTATGACCCTGGGCAAGTCACTTAACTTCCAAAGCCTCCCTTTCTTCCTCTATAAAATGAAAAGCGTTCCCTCCAGTCTTAGATCTATGACCTCATGACTTGGGTTTGAATCCTTTTTTTTCTCTAACCTCGAGAAAGTTGTTTTTCTTCCCTAGGCCTCACTTCCCTCAGCTGAAAAATGAGAAGGGTTGTACCATATTGGATCCTTTCCAGTTCTGAATACGATGATCCTAGGACATGGGTAAGAACTTTAGTTTTCAGTTTGTTTGAATTAGAGGTATACTGGTCCAAATCTCTAGGTGATGATATTCAGAGTCTCTTTAAGTCAGAGATTTTTAACTTGGAGGTCTCTGATCTTGTTTAAAAAAAATTGATAACTGTATTTCTTTTTTTTTTTGAGGCAATTGGGGTTAAGTGACTTACCCAGGGTCACACAGCTATTAAGTATTAGAGGCTAGATTTAGACTCAGGTCTTCCTGACTTTAGGTCTGGTGCTCTATCCACTGTGCCACCTAGCCACCCCTGATAACTATACATATTTCAGCAGAATTAATTTGTAATCCTTTGTGTTTTATGCATTTAAAAGATATTCTGACAAGGAGCCCAGTGGTTTGACCAGACTGCCAAAGTGATTTATAATATAAAAAAAGTTAAGAATCCCTAGTTTTAGTGAAAATCGAGTAGAAGTCAATGCAGGTTGGTGAATGACTGTGAAGTAAAAGATTTGGATTCCTATTCTGCCTTTGATACTTTACTACCTGTGTGACCTTGGGCAAAGACTGGCCTTCACTCAGCTTCAGGTTTTTGTTGTTGTTGTTGTTGTTGTTGTTAAGTCATTTCAGTCGTGTCTGACTCTCTGTGACCCCATTTGGTGTTCTCTTGGCAGACATACTGGAGCGGTTTGCCATTTCCTTCTCCAGCTCATTTTACAGATGAGGAAACTGAGGCAAACAGGGTTAAGTGACTTGCCCAGGGTCACACAGCTAGGAAGTGTCCGAGGTCAGTTTACTCCTCTGTAAAATGAGGGGGTTGAACTAGACAATCTCTAAAGTCCTTTTCTAAGGTCTATCCATGTTTCCGGGTCCCTCTGACATGTGCCACTAGGTGGCAGGATTTACCTTTCTAAGGATCACTACATCCTATTGTCTCACTTAGACAGGAACTTGAAGGTCAATTCCAAAGCAGCTTCTTATGCTAATTCTAATTCATAAGGCCCCCAAAGCAGGCAGAAGCATCCTTGGGAAGATCTGAAGGGGTGGGGAGGGGATCATTTCCATCACAGGCCTGTTGATGTTGACTGACATTCTACCCTAGGAATATCTGCAAAGAGTACAAACCTACCTGGAGTTGTTAGCAACACCCTTCATATTACCAACAGTGGGCATTTATATCTAGCACTTCAGGGTCTGCAAAACATTTTGCAAATATATGATCTTCATAACAGCCCTATGAGGTAGGATACCGTAGCTATCCTCATCCCCAATTTATGCATGACTAAATGGAGGTCCAGAGGTGAAGTCACTTGTCCATAATCACACAATTATCAATAAATCAATCAATAAGCATTTATTAAGTGCCTACTGTGTGCTAGCCACTGTGCTAAGGGCTGAGGATACAAAAAGAGGCAAAAGACAGTCCCTTCCCTCAAGAAGGTTACAGTCAGAGATGGGATTTGAATACGGATCTCTTTTCCGGAGTCCAGCAGCCCTTTCATTGCTTCAGACTTTAACATGATCACCAGTCCTCACAGTTAACATCATTATTAAGTTGTTGTGTCAAAACCCAAAGAGAATCATGAGTCCATCTTGTCTCCCTTCAATCTGATGTGCCCCCCCCAAACACTCCTGACCTATTCCCCTTCTTCTCCCCCCAGCACCCTGCATGGATTGTCTTCTTTCCAGGCTGTAGGAGGGATGGGCAAAACCTGCCATCATCACCCTCTCCCCAAAGGCAAAGACTTCTTTTCACTTTTCTTCAAGCTTCTAGATCAGGGATTCTTAATCTGAAATTCTGTGAACTCTTCTGAAAAACATTTTTTCTTATAATTGTATTTCAGTCTAATTGGTTCCTACTGTAATCCTGTGTATTTTATTTTATGCATTTAAAAACATTCTTCTGAAAAGGTGTCTATGAGCTGATTTACCAGACTGCCCAAAGGGGAGGGGTCTGTGAAGAAATAAAGGTGAAGAACCCCTGGGCTAGATCTTCTTTAAAGTCAGCAGCAACAACCCCAGAATCCTGAGCCCTATTTACCTATTGTGACCCCCACCCAGCCCAAGTCTAACCCATCTCTTTCCCCCTAAAGAGTTCCACTTAGCTACCTGAGTTCTAGAGCCTTGATTGTTGATTATAGATAGAAAAGTATACTGGCTCTGAAGGCAGAAGACCTGAGTTCAAATCATACCCTTGATGCTTATTTCCCTGTGTGCTCTCTCAGGCTAGTCAATTCACTCTATGTGTTTCAGTCTTCTTTTCAGAATAAAGGAGTTGAACTAGATCAGGGGCATGCTTAACAACTGGCTCTCCATAGACACAGCACACTTAAATTGAACCTCCATTGTTAACTTTTTCTCCATTATTTTAAGTTTATACAATAAACAAAACCAGCCAAGCTGTAGTTCACCGATTTCTGAGGTATAAATGCTCACACTGAAAAAAAAATAATTTATTCATTTATTTTTGCCATTCATTTTTTTTTTAATTTTGAGTTCCAAACTCTCTCCTTCCATCCATCCCCTGCCCCCACCCATTGAAAAGGCAAGCTATGTGATAACCATTATACATGTGTGAAGTCATGCAAAACATATTTCCATATTAGCCATGTTGCCAAAAAAGCAAGAAAAATAAAGTGAAAAAAATGTATTTCAATCTACACTTAGAGTTTATCAGCTCTCTCTGTGGAGGTAGATAGCATTGTTCATCATGAATCCTTTGGAATTGTCTTGGATCATTGTATTGATCAGAGCAGCTAAGTCTTTCACAGTTGATCATCATTACAATATTGCTATTGCTGTCACACTGAAAATTAACAACCAGTCCTCCCAAACCAATATGAGATGACTCCAGGACACTCCTGGGCCCCCAAATCACTGAAAAGATCTACTCAAAACTCATAAACCAAAATTTAGTTGTACAGGAATTTATGACATCATTCCTATGAAGCAAACTCATTGTTTCTTTAAAACAAACTGCTGCATGAGATTTCTTCACCCAACATCATATTTTTTCTAAAACTAACAGGTCAGGTATACTATATTGGAGATTCATTCATGACTCTTGGAGTAGTAAAGTATCTTAGAAGACATTCAGTCCAACCTCTATCCAAACTGTCAGTCTGCTCTACAATATCTGATCAGGTGGCATTCAGTTTCTACTTAAAGTTTCTACTTTCTGTCGATGAGGAACCTTACATGAAAATTCAAATTACTGAGTTCTTTCTTAATGCAGAGTTCCTACATTAGTGTATCTTGTGATCTAGAATGTCCATCCATTGGTCCTAGTCCTGGCCTATTGGGCCAAGTAGAACCCATCTAGACTTTCTCTTATATAATAACCTTTCAAAGACTGAAGATTGGATTCATGCTCTCTTGCCCTTACTTTACCCCCACGTATTTTCTTCAAGTTAAATATCATTAGTTCCCAATAACTGGTTGCTCTCCCCAGGACATGATCCAGCTCATCAATGTGCTTATTAAAATGTAACCCCTAGAGCTGACCACAATAATCCAGAAGATGTCTGATCAGGAAACCACAAGACGCTCACCTCCATCATTATGGACACTATACTTCTATTAATGTGTATTATTGCAACAGCCTTTTTGGCTGCCAGGTCTCAGTATTGATATTGAGATTTCAGGATATTAAAACTCCCAGGGTTTTTTTTGTTTTGTTTTATGAACTGCTATCTAGCAGCATCTCCCTATATCTTGTACTTGTTCAGGGTTTTTTTTTTTTTAATCTAAGCTCAGGACATTTATGTCTATTAAAGTTTGTCTTATTAAAAAAAAATTTCCTATCTCTCTCTAGTCAATTGTGATCTATTTGGAACCTGATTTAGCCACCCTGCCATCCAAGTTGTTAGCTATCACTTTCACTTTGATAAGCATGCATTCTTTATCTCCATTCACATCATTGGCAATAATGTATAACAGAACAAAACTTCCATAATGTTTTGTTTGTTTGTTTTTGGGTTGTTGGTTTTTTTTGGTGAGACAATTGGGGTTAAGTGACTTGCCCAGGGTCACACAGTTGGTAAGTGTCAAGGGTCTGAGGTCGAATTTGAACTCAGGTCCTCCTGAATCCAGGGCCGGTGCCTTATCCACTGCACCACCTAGCTGCCCCTAAAACTTCCATAATGTTAATCCCGAGATACCTCTACCCCATATTCTTTAAAAATGCCTCACTTATGAAAGTTCATGTAGCCATCTTTCCTCCTAAGCCATTTTGGCCATGATTGAGTGAAATGCTGAAGATGGTAGGTTTGTGTGATAAAATAATGGAATTTGGCAGATGCCCAGGAGTCCCACCTGAGGATTGATTTAGTATCATTTGAATTGGGTGAGACTGAAAAACTGGTGATTGGATGGATACCTCACCTGGCTGGCCCTGAGTGACATGTTATTTTCAGAGGTGGTGTACTACTGACATCAGCAAGAGACCACTCTCAACCAATTAGCTTGAAGGACCTCCCCTTTCAGGGAGGGAGAGAGGAACTAGGAAGTGGAGGTTAGAGCACTGCCTCTTCCTCTTTTTCGTGAGGAATAGGTGTGTGGCCGCAAATGGGAGAACAAGAGGGTCCCTCTTGGTCTTTTGAACATTGGCTTGGTGGTGAGAGATTTTACGTGAGCTGCTAGGAAAGAAAAGGTTTCTTTCTTTCTGGCTATACTGAATAGATCCAAGCTAGGATTTCCATGCTATAAGGAATCTGTTCTCAATCTCTCTCTCTCTTCACTAACTCATAATATATATATATTTTAATAAATCCTTAAAAGCCTAAACTCTTGCTGAATTTATGAGTGATTTTAGCCAGCTCCCCCCCCAAAAAAAACTGGAGGGGGGAGATTAGAACCCACAATTTATATTTTAAACAACACAGTTGCAAAGGTTATGGAACAGTAATGAAAGGTCATAGGATGCCCATAGTGAGTGAATGGTTACTCAGTTTCCCAACCTTAGAGACATTTCTGATTCTTCTTTGTCTCCTCCCCCACCAACTAAGTCTTGTTTATTCTACGTCTGCAACATCTGTTGCATCTATATTTTTTTCTCTACTTACAAAGTTACCACCCTGGATCAGGCTCTCATCACCATTCACTTGGATTATTACAAGATCCTCCAATCAGCCTCCTTACTTCCTGTCCCTGCCCTCTTTTATGTATCCCCACAGCTGCCAAAATCCTCCTCCTCTAACTTTTTGGTCTGACTGGGTTTCTCTCCTACTCAACAATGATCAAAGGTTCCCTATTGCCCATAGGATAAAATGCAAACTGTTCTGTGGTCAGGAAAGCCTCCACATTCTGGCTCCCCTTTTGCCATCCCAGACTTAGTTTACAATACTTGTTTCACACACTCTATATTCCAGATAAAGTGGTCTAATTGTTATTTCCAAACATTATATTACATGCTCTACCCATGAAACTTTGGATAAGCAGTCTACCACTCCTGGAATGCTTTCTATCCTCATGGGTTGTTTTTGTTTTTTTTTTTTAAGAATCTTCACATTTCTTCAAGATTCTACTTCAAGGTTGCTCTCTCTTGCAGAAATATTTTAGGATCATGCACACACAGACCTAGAGGTGTAAAGGACCCTCAATGCCACCTTGGCTGATATGACCCAAAGAGGTTAAGTCACTTGCCCAAAGTCACACACAGATGGTAAGTGTCAGAGCTAGAATTTGAACCTGGGTCTTCTGACTCTTTGATACTTCAGGTTCTCTTTTTAACATTTTCCCTACCCCACCTATGAGCTAATCCCCCTCACTTGATCCTTCCATCCCCACCAACTATTATCCTACATCCCTTCTGCTGTATATCCCTTTGGCTCAACTCCTCAAAAAGGCCATGAACGTTCTCTCCTCTCTCTAAACTCTTACAACCCAACTGCCAACCTCATCATAATTCCACCTAAAAGGCTCTCTCCAAAGTTACCCATGATCTCTTAGCTGCCAAATCCAATGGCCTTTGTTCACTCCTCGTTCTCCTTGACCTCTCTGCAGCTTTTGTGAAAAAGGGTATTGGGGGAAGAATTATACCTATCTATTACACATCAGATATTTCCAATATGATGTTGTTGTTCAGTCAAATCCTACTCTCTGTGACCCCATTTGGGATTTTTTTGGGGGGTAAGGATGCTGAAGTGGTTTGCCATTTCTTTCTCCAGCTCATTTTACAAATGAGAAAACTGAGGTAAACAGGGTTAAATGATTTGCCCAGGGTCATACAGTCAGTTAATAAGTGCCTGAGGCCAGATGTTAATTCAGGAAGACTCATCTTCCTGACTCCATGTCTGACACACTATCCACTGTGCCACCTAGCTGCCCTATTTCCCATATGCATAAAGATGAATCCTGGTTGCTTTGGAGAGGAATAATCCCACTCAGGTAGGGAGGGTAACAGTTTAATCACAATCAGATCAGCTCCCCTCCCACCAAACACTTATTAAAGAAAAGACAATCAGGGGATTTAGTGATTTGAGAGGATAAAATCTCATCTAGGAAAGAATGATCTCACCTATGGGCAAACCACACCTTCTCACTCTGAGGACTAGCCTACAAAAAAGTTACCCTCCTGAGATGATGAACAGACTGCCCCTTTCTTCTTGTGGCTCTGTTTCTGACTCTCCAGATTTCACTACCATGGGAGTTCCTTTATCCTCCAAAGCCTTCTCACCCTGGAACATCCTTTTGCCCCATAAACCCCTGCTTCCATTGGCAAATTCCCTTCAGACCCTCCATTTTGAGGAAGGATCCAGGAATCCTTCATTCCCTGAGGGCACGGACTGTCTCACCTTTTGTTTATTGCTTTGTCTCCCCATCACTTAGCAGGTGCCTGGCTCATAATTAGTGCTTGCTAAATGCTTGTTGACTGACTGATTGCCTGTGTGCTTCCTACTGAAAACAGGTCCAAAAGGAAGTGGAGTTAAGGTCTTGATCATGACCTTAGGCCCTGCTTCAGGCAAAGATAGAACTTGTCTCTTACCTTCCACCACCTTCTAGGAGTATTTCCAGGTCTCTGTTTGCTCAAGTCTCCTTTTCTATCTGATTCTAATTCCAGGGACAGGACACTCTGCTGCATACCCAGAGCATCTATCCAGGTCTAAGCAGTTTCCCAATGGGTGAGAAATGCTCTTTTAACCACATTATTTTATAGGCATCTCTCGGCATTCTCACTTTTGACTCATAGAACCCCAGCTTGTGTCGCTTCCTTAGCACAACCTTCCCTAATCTCCCTCCACCCCACAGTGATAATTCTCCCTGTAAATCATTTTGTAATATTGTGTGTTCATTGTGTTTACTTCTCTGTGCATGTATTGTATTTTTCTTCCCTTCTTTCCCAAATGTAAACCCCTATTGGGAAAGGACATTTTCAGTTTTTTCTTCTTATATATTTAGTACCTAACAAAGTGCCTGACACAGAGTAAGTGCTTATTAATTTGAATTATCCAACTAAGAGAAAGGAAAAGTGTTTGAGACAATCCAAAAGTCACTTATATTTGCAGAATGAGTAATGTACTTCTATCTGCATATGGGATAGCAAACTATTTGTAGGATTTGCTTCAAATGAAATAATAGAAACTGGCCAATTTCTTTATCCTTCTACCTCTGCTCTGACTGTATCCATCCCTAGTTGTCATTCTGAGTTAGTAGTGCATGGAATCAGAGTCACTCACAGATTTAGATTAAGCCTAAAATGGATCAGGATGGCTCTTCCAGGTACCTTACTTTGGCTTTGGTTGGGTGTCAGGGATGGGGTGGAGAAAGAATGAAACAGTTAAGTACTTCCCTAAAAGTTCTTCATTTCACTTCATCTTGGAATACAGAAACCTAAGACATAGCTTCTGTCAACAAAAGATTTGATTACATAGAGTAGATGACTTTTCTGTAAGTACTGGACAAATAACTTAAGCTCCGATATAGTTTCCTCATCTGCAAAATGGAGATAATGATACTTACATGACCTACCTCACAGAGATGTCACAAAGATCTAATGATATAACAAATTCAAGATATGATTTAGATGTTTTCTTTTCATTACTGTTACCTTTCAATAGGCAAACATCTATTAGCTGCCTACTGTGTTCAAGGCGCTATGCTACGTACCAGGAATACAAAGATAAACATGCTATAGACCCTATTCTAGATTCTACAGACCCTAGACTACATTTGATTAGGAAATTAACTATGACTGAAGGGAGAGTTTGATAAGTGCCAAAAAGAGGTCCAGGCAAAATGCCATAAGAAATTTGAGGAGTGAGAGATCTCATTCACATAAGGGATCAAAGGAGTCTTTGTGGAGGAGGTGGGTCCTAAATTTTACCCTGAAGAAAGGAAGAAACTTCAGCATTTGGAGACAGAGATGCATTCCAGGCATGGGGGAATGATGTGGGCAACAGCAGGGAAATGGGAGAGGACACTAGGAGAAGAAAGGATAGAGAGTGGTACAATTTGGATGGGTTATAGAGTACATGAAGGGCAGTAAGTAATGTGAGATGAGGTTGGAAAGCTAAGCTGGAGGAAAGAAATGCTATGGAAGGAATTTCTGCTTGGGAATGTGCTATACCAGATGACCCCTAAGGTCCTTTCTAACTCGGTTATCCTACATTTATATGAAAGATCATTCAGGCAGTGTTATGAAAGTTGAATTGTAAAGAGAAAGATCTGGAATTAGGAAAACCAGCCAAGAGGCTATTACAGTCCTCTAAGCAAGAAGTGATAAGTACCTGAACTGGGGAATTAGCAGAAAGAGTAAAGCATAAGGAAGGAGTTCAAGAGATACTGTGGGTATAGAATCAATAGGATTTGGAAACTAATTAGATATGCCTGGTGACAGAGGGAAAAATCAAAGGGAACTCCAAGGATTCAGAGAAATATGAAAAGAGTTATATGAATTGATACAGAGAGCAGAACTAGGAAAACAACATGCACAATGACTGCAACAATGTAATAACACAAAACTGAATGTTGTAAAATGACCAAGTTTAGCAATAGGCAAGAGTTATTAAAATGCTCTTCCCTCCTTTCGCTGAGTCCATGGGTATAGAATGTTGCACAGATTGTCAGGTATAGTCAGTATGTTGGCTAGTTTTGCTGAACAGTTTGGAGATAAAAAGAACTGTGATACAAAGGAAATCTCACTGAGTGGGGTTCAAGGAGGAAGATATATTCAGAAATGGATGTGATATAAAAGCAAAAGGAATCAAAAAAACTTTAAATGTATATTTCTTCAAGCTTATGCTATCAAGAGAGTAGGGAGATGGTAATGTTATCAACCCTAAAACCAAGAAAAGGTATTATCAATCAAGAAATAGAGAAGTTGGAGAAAGTTAAAGGTTTGTTTTTTGTTTTTTGTTTTTGAGGGGGTGGTGGTGGTAATGAGTTCAATTTGGACATCTTGACATTGGGATGAGATGTCAGCAAGACACCCAAGTAAAGCTATCCAGCAAGAAGCTGAAACTAAAGAACAGAGTTCAGAGAAAAAATTAGGAATGGAAATACAGAATTGAGAGTCATTTTCTGAGGTGCTTGATTGAAGTTATGGACATGAGTGAGATGGTTAAGGTAGAAAATACAGGGAAAAAAGAGGTGATGGCCAAGGGGAGGACCTTGGGGATTACCCATATTTAATTTGGTTTTTGTTTGCAGGGCAATGAGGGTTAAGTGACTTGCCCAGGGTCACACAGCTAGTGTGTCAAGTATCTGAGGCCAGATTTGAACTCAGGTCCTTCTGAATCCAGGGCCAGTGCTTTATCCACTGAGCCACCTAGCTACCTCTGCATTTTAATTTTGGGGTTTTTTTGGATTACCCATATTTAAGAGGAGAAAGAAAGGTAAGAGGTCAACAAGAGAGACAAAAATAAGCAGAAGAAAAAAGAGAACCGTGAGAGTGTACTATCATGGAATTAAAAGGAGAAGAGAGTATCAAGATGTAGCCTCACAGCATCAGACATTTAAGAAAAATAAAGGAGGACTAAAGACAATTTTTTAAAGTCAGTGAATTTTATATTAAGGTCATTAGTGACCTTGGAAAGAGTTGTTTCAATTAAGTAGGAGGAGGATGGAAACTAGATTGAAAGGGGTTGAAGAATGAGTAAGTTGGTAAGAAAATGGAGGTAATGAGTTCAATTACTCTTTCAAGAATTTTGATAGTGAAGGAAAGGAAAGAGACAGGGAAATAGTATGATGGGCATGTCAGGGTCAAGCACAGGAGTGTGTGTGTGTGTGTGTGTGTGTGTGTGTGTGTGTGTGTGAGTACATGTGCATGTGTGTGTGTTTTAATAGGGAGAGATGAGTATATTTCTAAGATCAGAAGGTGACAGTAGCAGTAGAGAGAAAAAGACTAAAATGATGATTAATAGAACAAGGTCAAGAAAACAGGAACAGATGACAGAGAATATAGGTGGAAGGGTTAATTTTTAGAAAGAAGGACCATTTCTACCTCAGAGATTATAGGGGAGAATAGAAGAGGACACTGAGAAATTTGCAGGAGTGAAAGGCGAGCACTGAAGGAGTTCACCTCACATGTCCTCAATTTTCTCCATAAAGAAATGAAGTCATCTGTTGAGAGTGAAGAGGAGAGAATAGATTATCAAGTCAAAGACATAGAACTGGAAGGGGCAGCTAGGTGGTGCAGTGGATAGAGCACCAGCCCTGGATTCAGGAGGACCTGAGTTCAAATCCGGCTTCAGACACTTAATAAGTACTAGTTGTGTGACCCTGGGTGAGTCACTTAACCCCAATAGCCTCACACAAAAAAGGATATAGAAATGGAACCAATATAGAAGAACCTTGTTTAATGTGATTAAAAAGTATATACCTAAAACCGAAAGTTAGCTTAAAGTATGAGAAACATTAGAAACTTTCCCAATAAATATAGGATTTAGATAAGAATGTTACCCTTTCCCACTGCTTTTTGATATCATCCTAGAAATGCTAATGATAACAATAAGACACTAAAAGTCAACATAGTAACTTTTAAAGTAAAAAAAAAAGACAAAAGGTAGATAAAACTATTCTGATTTGCTGATGGTATGATGGTTTGCATAGAAAATCTTAGAGAATAAGCAAAGAAATTAATAGAAACTAATAGCTTCAGGAAAGTAACAGAATATAAAAGAAACACAAATATTAACATCATTTCTATTAAGCAATAATAAAACCCAAGCATATACTAAGAAGGGAAGCCCCATTCAAAATAACCACAAAAATGTACAAAATATCTGGGAGTCAATCTATCAAGGCACATATATGGCCTATATGGATATAATTGCAAAATAGTCTTTAAAAATAAAGAATGACTTAAAAACTGGAGGGATATCCAATGTGTGTGGCTAGGTCACAGCAATTTAATAAAAAATGATGATACTGCCTGAATTAAGTAATAGATTTAGTACTATACCAATCTAAGAAGGAGATACCTGATAGAGCAGAGCTAGATTTTTTAAAAAATCATGTTAAAGTTAAAATATATGGAATCTCAAGGGAAATAGAGGAGAATATCACTTTTAGGCTTCAAACTGCACTATAAAGCACTAGTCATCAAAACTATTATTAGGAAGAGAAAGAAAGGGGAGGGGAGAGGAATGGAAGAACCATTTTTATTTACATCACTTTTGGTTCATAATTCAGGCCTAAATTAGCTAGATAATTGTTCCAATTTCCTATTTCCCCTTGTGTGTGTGAACATAACCTTAGTTCTCCCAAAATTAAGCCAAATTATGATTAGTCCTATCAGTAAATCAACTCAGTCTCCTTGCTCCTTTTTCTCATCTAACTCTGTAATCTCAGTTTGGTTATTCCTGCTTCCAGGACCTCCTTTCTCTCTCCATTTACTGAGTCTCTTCCAGATGTTCAAAGGTTAGGTAGGCTCAGCTGCTTTGGCATCTCCAGTTCCCTAGCTGCTTATGGTGCTAAATAAGCCAAACGCCCTTGTCTTGTCCAATCAGTAGATCTGTTACTAAAACCAGAGTAATAAAGAGAAGGAAAGTATGACCAGATGGCATTGATTCACCAAGCATCTGCAGAGACATGGAATTCATAACTTGGAACAACCTGGGTGATTCTGTATACCATATTTATTCATATATGTGCTGCATCATTTGGAATGGAAATCAGGGTATGTAAATTCTAGTGCCCCATCTACAGGAAATCTCCATATGACCTCAGGCAACTCCCCTTGTCTAAGATTTAGTTTTCTCTTCTGTAAAATGAGGTTTTGGAGTAAAATATCATTAAGTTTCCTCCCTATGATCCTTTGAATATGTGGTCATAAAAGCCCCTTTCAAATCTAATATTAAATAAAAGTATCGTTCCTTAGCCACAATAATTCCAATTAGAGAGATGTCCAAAGGAGAAATTAAACAAAATTTAATTTAGTTGATCTGAGAATATAAACTTTACTAAAGAATATAAAATCAGACTGGAAAACCAGGTACTCCCACTTGATAAAGATGCTGAAAGCTCTTGGTAGGAATGAAGATTAAGCCTTAGTCACTGATCTAGTCATTAGCTTTGGAGCTACTAGACTTTTAGCCTGACCTCAGGCTCCATCTGAGCAATTCTGTTCCCATGGAGCTATCCAAAGTACTGAATAGCTTCAGTTTACAGACTTACACCCTCCTTGAGCTAATGACAGAATTCTTTGCCTTCTTCCTGACATGAAACCTGACCTCTGTTGACTTTGGCTACAACTTAAACTTGCTGCCTAACTACATATTCTGCAGTCTGTCCCTTTGCTATGACCCTGCCTGATCCCTCTTATTAGGATGTAGATAGCTACCCATGCTTCTGACATTAATAGCTCAGGCTCCTTTGCTGGTTCTCAACACAATAGGTTTCTTTTATTTTTATTTTTCCTATAGGATTGACTTGAAGGAATGTAATTAGTCATCTCTGAGTGTGCTGAGGGTAAAGTTTCTCATAAATCAATTCCTTCATAGAAGCATAGTTTTAGAGCTAAAGCATAACTTAGAGATCATCTATTCTAATTATCAAAATCATTAATGTTGAGCCATCTGAGAAGAATGCAAGAAAGAAGTCAGGGAAATATCAAGCACAGACTTTTTTCTCAAATAATTTTGAAGATGTATTTCAATGACATTCTTGTTTTCATAATTATGGGTAGAAATAACATAGGTGACATAGGGCTAGATTGTATATATGACTTCTAAGGGGTTTTTATAGCTCCAAATGCTAGAATAGTAAAAATGTGTTGAGGTTGTCATATACAGAGGGTTATTTCAACACTATTAAACCTATTATCTCATTAGTATAAATATTTCTTCAACTGGTACAGATCACAGTTCATCTATATCTTTTCATTCTGAATGAATCTTATCCATGTCCTTCTGTAATTTTTTTGTTCTATAGCTTTTAAGTTATATTACTCGTTCTACTAAAATGTATTTATCTTCTCTCCTTCAAATGCTCTCTCCCAACCTGAAAAGATTCAGAGACGAATATCACTCTTGCATTAAAATTTCATAGTCAATTAAAACAAACTTCCAAATTGGTTATGTCCAAAAAATGTATGTCTCGTTTTGCATCTTAAGTCTATCACCTCTCTGTCAGGAGGTGAGTAGCATGCTTTATCATTCTTCTGGAATCATGGTTGATCATTGAATTGCTCAGAATTCTTAAGTATTTCAAAGTTTTTTGTTTTTAAAATGTTCCAGTTAATGCATAAATTGTTCTTCTGGTTCTATTTACTTCATAATGTATCAGTTGATACAAATCTCAGGATTCTCTGAAACTATTCCTTGTATTATTTCTTATTTCTTGCTTCATAATACTATTCTATCCCACTAACTTTTCATGGAGTATCTGCCCAACACACTGGAAAACTTTTTCTGGGTCTTTTAATATTTTGTGCATACAGGTGAAGCATTTGGTTGTAGTGTTTGCTATGTGACTGACTTATCTTGGTCATGCATGTATTTGATGAATTCTTTTGTGCCATATTTACATACAAATTATTCTTGGTAATGTGTTTCAATGTACTTATAAACACTATGTTCCTTTCCATAATCCTTTGGTTCTCCTGCAATGGTGACATCTAAGATGAGGGTGCTCATGATTCACAACTATATAGGAAAATATCATAGGAGTATTTAAAAATAGATTTTGATAATAGGCAATAGCTTGGAATTACTGTTAGTTCTACATAGTTTCCCAAATATAATCCAAGCCACTGTACTCTTCTAATTCAAAACTGTACCCCCCTCATGTTCCATCGGTAGTGTCAAGATATGTGCACTAATGTACTAACCCAATGGAGTACCATCCAATTGCATGTAATAATGTGTCATAAAAGAGTTGTAGTACAAAAAAATTAAGTACAAGCTGAAATAATACCAAATTCTCTAGAAACATAACATAGGGATCTTGTGGACTCTTTTAGGATAATAAAAGATTCTTGAGGTAGCATGATGAAATGGAAAGAAAAGTAGGAATTGAGTGAAAGTTTGAGAGGTGGAGGAGAGAACATGACCTATAATCAGGGAGGATATGGATGAGTAGAGGTAGAGGCAAGTGTTTGTAAGACTAAGTGGTTTGATGGAGTTATTAATTTGTTCAGCTACTCTGGAAAGCAATTTGTAACTATGCCCCAAAAGTCCATAAACTGGGCATGTCCTTTGACCCAGCACTACCATTATGATGTTGATAACCCCAGAAAGATCAAAGAAAGAGTAAAGGTACACATATGAACAAAGTATTTATAGTGTCTCTTTTTGTAGTAGAAAAGACTAGAAACTAAAGGAGTACTTACCGATAGGTAATTGGCTAAACAAATTCTGATTTATGAATGTAATTTTGTGCATAAGAAATATTAAAATGAACAGTATTAGAGACACCTGGATAGACTTGTATGAACTTACATAGAGTGGTGTGACCAGAACAAAAAGAACAATTTACATAATAACAACATTATAAAGAAAAATAACCCTGATTACTTCAGTGAGCAAATGTATTTTATGAGGAGTGATGATAAAGCACAGTTACAAAACTCTTGACACAGAGGTGGTGGCCTAAAAATATACATTAAGTCCTATGGTTTCAGCCAGTGTCATAATTTTTAACAACAAGTATAAATGACTAATGACAATTTTTTTCTTTGATTGGATTGTCCACCTAAAGTAGAAGAGAGGGATCACCATGAATGATGGAAAGGGAAATAAAAGGGAGGCTGAGTATATGGAAAACAGTTACCAGAATTCATAACTCTTTTTTAAAAGAAAGGACCTACTTACCTTCAATTGGACAGGTAAAAACAGAAACTGTAGCATTTTTCTCAAAAGCAATTACTATCAACCCCTTCCCCCAGGTATACAAAAGTATTCATACCACTAATTTTGTGCTAGCAAAATGTAGATGTCCTTTATATCATGGAATGATTGAACAAATTGTGGTATATGAGTGTAACAGTATTCTAAAAACACATTAAAAGGATTATGGTACAAAATATAATTAAATAATATCTAAAATGTGTTCTATATTGGATATGAAAGACTCAAAGAATCATAGGAAGACCTGTATGAACTTACACAGAGTGTATAAGTAGAACCAGGAGAATAATATGGAAAATGACTATAGTAATGTAAATGAAAATAATACTGAAAAATCTGATTAATTTACAATGATCCATCTTGTTTTCATGGAACAGAGTTTTGTGGTAGCACTCTCAAAAGGTAGGTAGGAGCCAGATTGTGGGAAGCTTTTTAAGGGCCAGGCTAAGGAGTTTTTATTTTATTCTAGAGGCAATTAGGGAGCTACTGATAATTTTTTAACAGTGGAATCACAGTACTTGAAGATAGCTATCATTGCCTCCTCGAGGCTTCTCTATCTAAACTAAACATGACTAGTTTCTTAAATGTATTCTCATGTGGAACGGAGTCAAGACACTTCAGCTTCTTGGATGTCCTTCTTGGTACTCTCCATCTTACTAATGTGGTCTTTCATAGAACATGGTGTGCAAAGCTAAGCATAATAGTCTAGATGTATTCTTATCAGAGCAGACTACAGCAGAATGATTATATCCCTAATACTGAACACTATACTTGCTTTTTTAACATAGAGTAAGATTACACTAACTTTTATAGCTTCCATATTATAATGTTGAGCTTATGGCCCAATAAAACCCCACAATCATCCACCTCCTTATGCTTACGAAATTGATTAATTGAACCCAAGTGTGACTTTATATTTGTCCCCATTAAATTTCATCTTATTCATTTTGGCCCCAAATTCTATATTGTCAAGATCTTCTTGGTTCCTGATTCTGCTATCTGGTGTATTATCTGTCATCTTCAAAATTACATCTGCCATATATACCTTTAGCCAAGTCATTGTTAAAAATGTTGAATAGCATGGGGTCAAACAGAGATCCCTAGGATACTTCATTGGAGATTTCCTACTAGTGGATATTAAAACATGTATTATTACAATTTATATATAGCCAGTTAAGTGGATTTATGCATTTTTCTGCCTAGTTTTAACCAAATTAATGGTCACAAAATGGAAAAGTGGTTCAAAAAGAAACTCCAAAGAAATCTTAGATTGAAGGTAATATTAACAATGTGACTATAAAAGAACAAGACAATGGTAAAGATGTCTCTCCATCTCTTAGTTAAATTTGTCTCTCATAGTATGAAGTAAAAACAATGACAAGCTAATTATATCTGACAAGGTCAGACAAAAATATCAAAATTATCAATACGATTATTTGAAATAGGGATTTATACCCACTATTGTTAAGAATGGACTTATCTTAGGTGGTCCGGTGGATAAAGCACTGGCCCTGCAGTAAGGAGGACCTGAGGTCAAATCTCAGCTCAGACAGTTGACACTTACTGGTTGTGACCCTGGGCAAATCACAGCCCTCATTGCCCCACCAAAAAAAAAATGGACCTATCTCTAAGTGTATGGCATGCTTGAGATATTAGCTAATAAGAGTATAAAGTCATAGTGACTCACAAGACATTTTAAAAATTAAATCATTGTCTGTGAAAACTATGTGAATGCATTTCAACTATTTAAAAATCTCATCTATACAGTTAAAAACTTGGGAACAAATTTTCTAACCTATTTAAACATCTTCCAGATAGTGGGATTCAGTGAGTTTCAGACTTATTGCTTAAAAATGTGAAAACATAACACCTTCTGATTAGTTTACAAAAACAAGTTATAGATACCCAGAAAGATGTAAATTTACAAGCAAAATTTCACGAAGCAATCTTTTCATAATTGGTGGATGGGATTGAAAAATGAGAATCATAATTTGGAAAGTAGAGCCAACTGTCTACTTTTTTCCATTTGAATCTACATTTCTTTCTGAGATTTTTTTTCAGTTAAGTCAGCCATTAAAACCAAGAATCAAAACAAACTGAACTTAGAACCCAACCTTCAAATTGCTCTATCATGAAGTGTTAACTGATTTTTTAAAAAAAATTGAAGCACATTGGGGCAGCTAGGTGGTGCAGTGGATAAAGCACCAGTCCTGGATTCAGAAGGACCTGAGTTCAAATCCAGATTCAGACTCTTGACACTTACTAGCTGTGTGATCCTGGGCAAATCAGTTATCCCTCATTGCCCTGCAAAAGAAAGAAAGAAAGAAAGAAAGAAAGAAAGAAAGAAAGAAAGAAAGAAAGAAAGAAAGAAAGAAAGAGGGGGCACCTAGGTGGCGCAGTGGATAAAGCACCAGCCCTGGATTCAGGAGGACCTGAGTTCAAATCCTAGCTCAGACACTTGACACTGACTTGCTGTGTGACTCTGGGCAAGTCACTTAACCCCCATTGCCCCACCAAAACACCAAAACAAAACAAAATAAAGGAAGGAAGAAGGAAGGAAGAAAATTGCTTTTACTAAAATATTATTAGTGATAGTTTAAATAATTGTGTTCCATTAACAAATAAAATAAGCTATTTTAAATATTCCATTTTACCTCATCCTTTGAGATTTCTATATTGTGTACATTTTATCATGTACCTATGTTAGTATAATCATGAATGCATATAATTTTTACATAAACATGCATATATATAGAGAGAGATATGTCCATATGTATGTATGTGTGTGTGTGTATATATATATATGTATATATATATACATACACACACACACACACACACAATTGAGATGCTTTTTAAAAATAAAACTGATTGGGGCAGCTATGTGGTGCAATGGATAGAGCACCAGCTCTGGAGTCAGGAGGACCTAAGTTCAAATCCAGCCTCAGACACTTGACACTTGACAACTTACTAGCTGTGTGACCCTGAGCAAGTCACTTAAGCCTCACCAAAAAAAGAAAAGAACAAAAATAAAACTGATCCAATCTCCAAAAAAGTTTGGAAACCACTGAGATACAGGATAATAGCTTGAAGGGATAATAGGATCAACCAAAAGTTGTTTAAGGAGTGATGGGGCCTTCACATGTTTGTAGGCAGCAGGCAACATGGATAAGGTGATATTGGACATGAGCAAGAGACATACTATTGGAAGGGCCACACTGCTAGGGGTAAAGGGAAAGGATAGGAGCAAATAGACAAGTAGAGCAATTAGTTTCACAGAGGGGAAAGGACAACTATTAGGAATGAGGTTGGATATTATTGTTGTTTGTCCTTCATTCTTTTTTTTCTTTTTGTTTCTTTAGAATTTTATATTTTCCCCAATTACATGTAAAAATAAATGTTAACGTCCATTTTTGAAACTTTTTGCTCCAAATTCTCTTCCTTCCTCCTTCCTCCTTCCTCCCCTTAAAAAGGTAAACTATTCAATCTAGGTTATACATGTGTAGTCATGTAAAACATTTCCATATTAGGTTGTGAAAGAAAACAAATAAAAAACTCAAGAAAAATAAACTAAAAAAATATGCTTCAATCTGTATTCAGACACCATCACTTCTTCCTCTGGAGATGGATAGCATTTTTCATCATAAGTCCTTCAGAGTTGTCTTAGATAACTATATTGCTGAGAATAGCAAAGTCATTCACAGATGATCATCTCACAATATTGCTGTTACTTTGAATATAGTACATTTCACTTTGCATCAGCTCATGTAAGTATTTCCAGGTTTTTCTGAGAACATTCTGCTCATAATTTCTTATAGCACAATAATGTTCCATCAAAATCACATCCCACAATTTGTTCAGCCATTCCCCTATTGATGGGCATCCCCTCAATTTACAATTCTTTGTACCAGAAAAGAGCTGCCATAAATAGGTTTGCTACATATAGGTCCTTTAACTTTTTGTTTTTTATCTCTTTCTGGATACTGACCTAGTAACGGTATTACTGGGTCAAAGAGTATGCATGATTTTATAGCCCTTTGGTTATAGTTCCAAATTGCTTTAAATAATATTTAAATTGGTTTACAACTTCACCAGCAGTGCATTAATGGTTTATTTACCATTTATGTGCTACAACATTTGTCATTTTCCTTTGCTATCCTGTTATCCAGTCCAGTGGCTATGAGGTAGTACCCCATGTCCTTCATTCTCAAAGAGGAATATGACCTCAGGGAGACATCATTACTTGCAATGAATTAGATTTAAGTGAGGGAGGGCTGTGCAAGGTCACCAACCTCACTCTCTCCTTCAGAGCCATTTGGGTCCAGTGGCAAGATATATATCAGGATGACTGGAGATGTCCCCAGATGTTTAAAGCTATTGGGGTTAAGTTACTTTCCCAGAGTCACAGTTAGTAAGTGTCTGAGTTGAGATTTGAACTCAGGTCCTCCTTATTCCAGGGCCAGTGCTTTATCCATTGCACCACCTAGCTGCCCCTGAAGTTGGATAAAAAGGATGATGATGTAGAGGGGTTTTGAGGTTTCAAATAAGAGAGAGAGAAGGGAGTTCACACTGGATACCTTCTATTTACTACCAAGAACAGGTTCCTGGGGAACATTACCATTGTCTTGCTTGACACTAAACTAGTAATGATTACTCTTTGGGTACAGCCATTCAACCTGTTCCAAATCCACCAAACTACTATTGTCTAACTTGTATCACTCCATCTTGTCCAAAAGAATAATATGAAAGGTTTTGTCAAATGCTTAGCTAAACTGTAGGTAAACAGAATTCCCTTGACCTTATTCTAGTAACTTTCTTAAAAAGGAAATGGAATTAGTGGGGCATGCCTATTTTTTGTGAAGCTATGATGGTTCTTTGTGATCACTGCTTTCTTTTCTAGATGTAACTAGCCCTTTAATAATACATTCCAGATTTTTTCTAGGAATTTAAGTCAAGATCACTGGCTTCCTCATTGTCCATTATTTCCTCCTGATCAGGGAGTCTCTAGTATACTCATACCACAATATTGTTTCTCTTTCTCCCTTCATTGATCTTCGATCAAATGTTCTTTGCCATGATTATTCCATATAGTTCATGGATTTCCTCACATCAATATATCTTCTGTCTCTAAAACCAATAAGTTTTTTTAAAACAAAATGTACCCTTCTATAGACATAGTTCAGTCATAAGTTTCATCCCATTAATTCTCAGTGACCTGATACAAGTTAGAATTCTCTTCTGCCATTTTAAATTCATTTCCCTCTGTTTTCTATTTCTCCTAAGTGACTCTTCTATTCTTCCAAATAATACTTCATTTTCCCTTCAAATCTCAAGAGTAGAGAGATATTCCTACAGACCTTTCACTGTCACAGAATTCAAGAGTTTGAAGGGATCTCACAGGACATCTGGTCCAATATGTAGCTATCAAAAAACCCCTCTACAACATACTTACTCAACAAGTGATCATTTAATCTTCTCTTGAAGACTTCCAATGAGAAATAATCCATATCCAAGAAGGGCATGGCATTTTTGGAGTTCCCCTCCTAGTAGGAATGCTAACCTGCATTTTGGGCACAGATCACTGTTCCTAGTAAGTATCGGAATCACAAACACAGAACATTCTCTGTAAGTAACTGGAAATTTTACTTTTCTCTTCATATTTGCTGGAAAATGAGTTCCTCATGTCCCTATTTTATTTGTTGCTAGCCCTTTTAGCTAACTCTTATGGCTAAATAGGCTTTTTACTACACTGGGGTTCTGCCACCAGGGGCCTTTGAGGAAGGATTTATTATTGAGTCAATTGTCAAAATCACTTTAAAATAATGTATGAATAATAATAGAAGTGCTGAAACTCAGAATGACTAAAAGCTAGTAATGAATGCTAAGGACAACAAAGAGAGTTTTTTGTTTAAGCCATGGTGAGAGCATGAAAAAAGATCAAAGAAGGGATAGATGGACTGTTCAGAGCAGAAAGTAAAATGATAATGAATAATAGAGAGAAGCCAAGACTGTTCAACTCTTACTTTACCTCTGCTTTCTTTATCAAGACAAGCAATCTTTAGACTGAAAGAATAGAAAAAATATATTGGTTTCTATTTCTGACCTTTATGAGAAAAAGTTGAGGAAAAAGAACAGGGAAGAAGACATGGACATAAGGTGAATAAAGGGAGAAAAAAGTGAATTTGTTTTTGAGGTGGAAGTTAGATTTGTGAAGAAGGTCCGAGATCAGATTTGGAGGAAGAGAAATTTTGGAGAACTTGAGGATAAGTTGAAGGGGAAGCATTTTAGCTGAAGGAGAAGAGAAAAGGATTGTGAAGTAAAGACCCAGAAGACTCAAAGGGAATAAAAATGAGAAGGTAGTTTGCAAGGCAAAAAAAAAGAGGAAAGAAAAAACTGGTAAAATAAGCTGATGATAATAACAAATTCACTAAACAAATGAAAGATTATATCCAATAAATTCCCAAATATTGTCATTTCTACCTCTATAACATCTCTTGTATTTGTTTCCTTCTCTTTACTTTCAC
This sequence comes from Dromiciops gliroides, assembly GCF_019393635.1. Taxonomy (NCBI): domain Eukaryota; kingdom Metazoa; phylum Chordata; class Mammalia; order Microbiotheria; family Microbiotheriidae; genus Dromiciops; species Dromiciops gliroides. The sequence continues at coordinate 341,188,096 of NC_057863.1, read as the reverse complement.
ATACCACCCTAGGCTCTTTCATCTCTCGCTTGTACTATTCCAGTAGCCTTCTAATTGGTCTTCCTATCTCAAGTCCCTCCCACTCCAATTCATCCTCCACACCACTACCAAAACGGTTTTCCTAAAGCTCAGTTCTGACGATGTTCCTAAACCTACTTAATAAATACCAATGGCTCTTTATTATCTCTAGGATAGAACATAAATTTCTTTGTTTGGAATTTTAAACTTCACAACCTGGCCCCTTCCTACTTTTTTCCATTTTCTTCATGCACTTTATTATCAAGCTATGCTGGCCTACCTACTTTTCCTAAAACACATCTCTACTTTTATTGGTTGTCCCCAGTGCCTAGATTGCTATGCCTCCTCACCACTGCCTTTTAGAATCTGTGGCTTCTTTCTGTTATTTTCCACAGGTACCCTTTCCTGGTCCCTCACACAGGCTAGAGCTTTCCCCTCCATTGTTAGCTTCCATGTATTATTTGTATCTTTTATGCTACATGATGCCTTCCCCACCCACTAGAATGCATACTTTTTGAGGACAGGAAGTGTTTTTACCTTTCTTTGTATCCCCTGAATTTTACATAGTACCTGGAACATAGTAAGCATTTAATTAATGTTTATTGATTGGTTGTTAATGAGAAAGGGGAGAAGAAGTATAGTTTTGACACAAATCAAAGAAATTTGGGTATGCCTATCAAATTGTTAAGAGGCTGTGAAGGTCTTAACAAAGTACTTTTTAAAAGTATTGTCTATTTTTAAAAATGTTTTATTTTCCCATTTATTTATTTATTTGTTTATTCATATCTATCTATCTATCCATTCATTCATTCAAGTATTTATTTAATTATTTTGCCGGGCAATGAGGGTTAAGTGACTTGCCCTGGGTTACACAGCTAGTAAGTGACAAGTGTCTGAGGTCGTATTTGAACTCAGGTCCTCCTGAATCCAGGGCTGGTGCTTTATCCACTGTGTCACCTAGCTGCCCCTTAGCAAAGTACTTTTAAGGTGATATTTAAGCACTTATATGTACTAAAAAAATGTTGTTGTTCAGTCATGTCCCACTCTTCATGGTCTACTTGGGGTTTTCTTGGCAAAGATGCTAGAGGGCTTTGCCATTTTCTTCTCCAGCTCATTTTACACATGAGGAAACCAAGGCAAACAGAGTTAAGTGACTTACCCAGGGTCACACAGCTAGGAAATGACTATGGACAGATTTGAACTCAGGTCTTCCTGACTCCAAGCCAGTGCTCTATCCACTGTGCCACGCATTTAAAAAATAAACTGAGGGTCAGCTAGGTGGCACAGTGGATAAAGTCACTTAACCCTCATTGCCCTGCAAAAAATTAAAATAAAAAATAAACTGAGATCTTAATCAGTAAGAAGAACAGGGAACATTTTTCAGTGCTTCTATTGAGTATGTGATGTGTATACTTCTACAGCCAAGAGACTGTGCTCTTTATGTTCTAGGCATAGCCTAATCTCTCACCTAGAAAAGAAGGTGGAGGGTCTCAGGGGATGCTTCTTCACACTCCAGGTTATCAGATACAATGAAGTTGGGGCAAAGCAGTTCCATGTCCTCCAAGAAATGATGAAGGTAAACAACAGAATCAATCTATCAGATAATAGATCTTCCGGCAAGGATCAGAGGATAAAGAGAAGAAGAATAGTGACCGAAGCCTTCCTGCTCAGGTGCAACTGAGGTAGCTACTTATCAGCCTGATCACAACAAAAGAGAAGTCTGTTGTCTTCCTGGGGCATGCTTTCAAAACACTACAGAGAACGTTCAAAGCCTTGTCAAAAAGGATGACTCCTAGCCTCTGTCTATTCACATGGACACAAATACTACTGCAATAGAACCTAGAAAGTATTGATAATAATTACAAAGTCTTGCACAAGGTATTGCAGACCATAAAATCATAGGTTGTGCCTTTCTTACTGTTGGACGTTGAAGGCAAAGGATATGGAAGTGGGGAAATGATGTGAGAAGTGACCAGCAGGTGAAGAAGATAGTATTTAATACTGGAAGGACACTGATAAGCTGGAGACCTTTTAAAAGAAGCAACCAGGATGGGAAAGGATTGGAGGAGGGGGGTGCATGTCATATGAAAATTCATTGAAGGAACTTGAGACATTTAGCTTGGAGAAAAACATTCAAAAGGGACCAAGAGCTATCTTCAAGTACCTGATGCACTGCCATGTGGAGGAGTGAATAGAGGGGTTGCTTTTCTTGAATCCCAAAGGATAAAACCAGGATCAATGAGTATAAGTTGCAAAGGAAAAGCATGTATTGGGCAGCTAGGTGGCACAGTGGATGAAGCCCCAGCCCTGGAGTCAGGAGGAACTGAGTTCAAATCTGGCCTCAGACGCTTGACACTTACTAGCTGTGTAACTCTGGGTAAGTCACTTAACCTTCTGTGTCCAGCAGAAAGAAAGAAAGGAAGGAAGGAAGGAAGGAAGGAAGGAAGGAAGGAAGGAAGGAAGGAAGGAAGGAAGGAAGGAAGGAAGGAAGGAAGGAAGGAAGGAAGGAAGGAAGGAAGAAAAGAGAAAAGGAAGGAAGGAAAGAAAAAGCATGTATTTACTCTCAGGAAAACATTTGTAACAATTAGAATTGTTAAAAATGGTCATCATCTGTATTTGTGTTCCCCCTCATCCACCAGAGGTTGGATGACTTCTTGTCAGGTATGTTATGGTGGGGATTGCTTTTTGTGTTTGATTTGGGTAAGAAATCACTTAGATAAAATTCTGTGATTATGATTCTTTGAAATATTTTCCAAGGACTTGAAACGACATACCAGTGAGAAGATTGTAAGAGACCTTTTAGCTGCCCTCAGTGCACATGTGTTTAGGTATGTTTCATTAGCCACATACAGATTCATTCCAACAAAAGCAAACAGCTCTTAGGTGCCCTCTCATTTTGTCTGTGATGATCTTGCAAACAAATCCTACCTCCACCAACTTCTGGACTCTTCCTTTCTCATCAATCTTTTCACTATTGGTGACATTTAAGGTCCATCCAGTGGGTCTACTTCTGCATATTATCTGCTTGCCACTTCACTTTTCCAATAGTTTACCCTGCCTTAGAATTGAATTGGTCCTAATACTGAACTTAGAAACAGGAGACCTGGATTCAAGTCCCAGTTCTGACACTTTGTAGCTATGTAACTATGGGCAAATCACTTTAGTTTCCTCATCTGTACAATGAGGACAATAATACTTATACTATACCCTACATTATGGTGAGAAGAAAGCTTTGTAAACTTTGAAGATTATAGTAGTTTAAAGGAGGATACCAAAGTCCCTAGTAATGTGTTTTTAATAGCAAGTTGTAGTTATAATTCTTCAACACTTGGAGTAAGATAGTATGCATTGGAATTTTAAGGCAAGACCTAGAAAGGTTTTTTATGTTTTGATGGACAGTATGCCACTTTGCTCATATATGCGACATAGTGATTGGTGGTGTCTCATTGGTGAAATGGCAGCTAGGTGGCACAATGGATTGAGTGCTGGGCCTGGAGACAGGAGGACCTGAATTCAAATCCTGTCTCAGACACTAGTTGTGTAATCCTGGGCAAGACACTTAACAGTTGTTTTCTTCAATTTCCTCAACTGTCAAATGAGGACCCTGGAGAAGAAAAGGATCTTTGCAAGAAAATTACACTGGGGTCACAAAGAGTCAGTCACCTAAAAAAAATGACCTAACCACAACAACATTAGGGAAATGCTAACATAGGAGTTAGACTTTCCTCAAGCATAAAGACTTGAAAAAATGAGGAAATAGTACTCAGTCAAGTGACATAGTTTTTCATATTAAACATAACTGGTTTGTACAACACAACAATTTTCACTCTTTAATTCAATAAACATTAAATAAGCACCTAGTATATCTATTGGCCACTAACCACAAACCAATGGACCAGGTTTATGTTAGGACCCCTCTCTCAATACTTTCTATGGCTCATATCTCCTATTATGATTTATAGGGTCATAGGACTAAACCTGGAAGGGAATTTAGAAGCCTTTTAACCCAACCCAATCTGATTTTGCAGATCAAGAAACAGAGACCCAGGGAAGTGTGACTGATACAAGATCATATAGGCAGGAAATGACAGAGGGAAGATTTGAACTCCCATTCTCTAAATCCAAAACCCACTGGTGCTGTCTATTGGACCGTGCTGTCTATTGGACCATACTGTCTCTCAGCTTATCCCTAGGATCATCAGGGTTTCTATTGTGATTATCTAAATTTGACTTCTGTTTTTCCTTCTGAAAGTCCCTTGGACTTGACTGCAAATATTTGGGCTAACAAGAAGTTAGCAACTGAATAAGAAGAGGTGTCTAAGAATGATCTATTGGACTATGACTTAAAATATAGAAATGAGACTCCTGACCAGTAAAGAACTACAACCATCAAAGGCTATGCTAAGGAAGTCTTTGCATTATATGCTGCAAAAAGGAAGAGAAAGGAGGGGCGGCTAGGTGGCTCAGTGGATAAAGCACTGGCCTTGGATTCAGGAGGACCTGAGTTCAAATCCAGCCTCAGACACTTGATACTTAACTAGCTGTGTGACCCTGGGCAAGTCATTTAACCCTCAATGCCCTGCAAAAAGAAAAAAAAACATCATAAAAAAGGAAGAGAAAAGGAAAAAAATGTCTATATGCATCAAGCTAGATGCCATAGAGAATAAGCTACAATGAAAGAGGAAGAATAGTAGTAAAGATACCCAGAAACATACAGAAGACAAAATCCAAGCGCCTCAGCCTTAAATATCTATATACAAATAAATGCTCAAAGTTTAGGCAACAAGAGGAAGTAGACATCCTAATACAATGAGGCAAATTTGAACTCATAAGTATTAAAGCTTAGTGGAAAGAAATAGATAGTTGTTATGAGACTATGGGTGGATATACCTTTTCTGAAGAAATGATAGGAAAAAGCAGAGAAGAGTGGGGTAGCACTGTACATTAAAAGAGTATACTCAGGTAAGGAAATCCTGCAATCAGAGCAGAAAGTATGGTAAATAGCAATGGAGGAAGAAACAGATGTGATTTTGTCACTGCATGAACTATAGACCACCTGGACAGGAACAGTAAATAGTGAAGAGTTCAGGAAACAGATCACAAGTCTGATATAGATTATGATATAGTAGCAATCGGGGACTTTAGTTATTCCAGACATCTGGAACTCTCTACCAAAGTAGAGCAGTGAATAACTTCTTGATTTGCTTTTTTGAGAATCTCACCCTTCAAAAGGTGGAGGAAATAGTGAGAGGAAATTCCACCCTGCATCTGATTCTCACTGGTTGCTGGGGTGGAAATGATGGGAACCAAAAATCCTCTTTAAGAGAGTGATAGGGAAGGAAAGTAGTGTTGGATATACTGTGACATTCATGTTAGTTGTGGTAAAAAATGGAAAGAACATTTCATCTGGAGTCAGGACATGGGTTCACATCTCACTTGTGATGTTTATCCATGTGACTTTGGACGAGTAATTTTAAATCTCTGGGCCTTGGTTTCCTTGTCTGTAGATGAGCTCTAGATTTATGATCCTTTAATGCTATTAAAGATCAGTTGCATTACAAGGACTTTACACAGCCCAGGAGGCAGAGGAAATTCTCAAGAATAAAATTTTGAGTATATAAGAGGAAACAGCTCAGAGGATGATAATCCACAAGGAACTCACTAGTCTTAAGATTTCTAAAATATGCATGCAGAAACTGGACCCAGACTTGAATAAAAGGAGAGCAGACTAGATTGCCTTTAACAAATTGCAAAACTCTTCTGACCCCAAACTTTTCATGGAAACAAAGAGCCATCTTTTTGATGCTGACATTCTGCTAATGTTGTTGACCAGCAGCATGATGGAGAATACAACAGTATCCAAAGAATTTAAAATCACACAGATGGCAATGGAGAAGTGTATGGTGGCCAAGAGCAGGATGCAACACCTAACCAATGAGGAACTGAAAGAATAGGAGTAAATGTTGTCATGAAAGAAGGGAAGTAGGGGGATAACATGTGGGTATCCAGAGTACTAGTATCTTAGTGATGTCTGGAGGGAGGTCTTTGGTTTGGTGGGGGGCCCCTTGTGGCAAACTTAAAGGATGTGATTCAAAATCACACAAAATAGGCAGGCATGGAGGAGATTGTCAGCTGAATTTCTGGAGAGATCTTTCAAGTGAATGAGATCACAGGTCCATTTGAGTATGTACAGAAGATCGAAGAAAAGTTATGTAATAGATGATACATACAAAAGCATGGCACAATAATGGCATGAATGTTAAAGCTCAGAATGGGCTAAGGCTTATGAGGAAAACTAAAAATGACAAAAAGGTGAGGGGGAGAGTCTATATTTGATAGGAAGGATGCTCAAAGAAGAAAATGTCATTGTTGTTCAGCTGTTTCAGTCCTGTCCAACTTTTTGTGACCCTTTTGGGGTTTTCTTGGCAAAGATACTAGAGTGGTTGGCTATTCCCTTCTCCAATTCATTTTAAAGATGAGGAACTGAGGCAAACAGGGTAAAGTGACTTGCCTAAGGTCACATAGCTAGTAAATGTCTGAGGCAAGATTTGAACTCAGGAAGATGAGCCTTTCCAATTCCAAGACTGGCACTCTATCCACTATACAACCTAGCTGCCCTCAAGAAGATATAGGAGCATTATTTGTGAGTGTATGGGAAGATGATAGCAGATGTCTTACATTGAATTGAAATCTGCCTCTATCATTTCTATTACTCCTAGTTCTGTCTTCTAGGGGTAAATAAAACAAGTCTAAGACTTCCTTCACATGACAGTTCCCCAAATATTTAAAGGCAGGTGGCATAGTGGATAGAGTGCCAGACCTGGAGCCAGAAAGACTCATCTTCCTGAGTTCAAATCTGGCTTTAGACACTTACTACCTGTGTGACCTTGGGTAAGTCACTTCACCCTGTTTTCCTCAGTTTCCTTATCTGTAAAATGAGCTAGAGAAGGAAATGGCAAACCACTCCAGGATCTTTGCCAAGAAAACCCAAAAAGGGTCTCAAAGAATCAGACATGACTGAAAACAATTAAACAACAAGCAACAAAATCTTGTCTCTAGTTTTCTCTTTCCCAACCTAAACATCTCTAGTCCTTTCAATCAGCCTTTTGATCTAGTCTTTTCTATCAACTCATAGCTTATACTTATGATACACAGTGTCATTTCAAGTCCCCAATCATTCAGGTTGCTTACCTTATTTTGATGGGGCCTAGGCCTCTACAGCACTTCATCTTCTCATCATGCCCCCATGCGGGTACCTCTTCTCCTTCTTTCCACTTCCAGGATCCTTTTTATGTATTGTCTTTTCTCATTAGAATGTAAGCTCTTTCCATTCTCCAACAGATAAATAACCTAAGGATATGAACAGATAGCTTTGAAAGGAAGAATCTAAGCCATCGATAACTATATTAAAATGCTTCAAAGCACTAATAATTAATGAAATGCAAATTAAAGCAACTCTGAGGTTCAACCTCCTGCCTATCAGTGGGCAAAGAAGACAAATGAAGAAAATGACAAATGTTGGATGGGCTGCAGGAAGACAGGCACATTGATGCACTGTTACTGAAGCTGTGAATTGGCCCAGCCATTCTGGAAAGCAAATTGGAGTTGTGCCCATAAAGATATTAGACTGGGTATACCCTTTGACCTAGCTATGTGACTGCTAGGCCCATATCCTAAGGAAACTAATGAAAGAAGAGAAGGTCTTATATGTATCAAAACAGGTATGACAATGCTTTTCATGGTGGTAATGAACTGGAAAATAAGAGGGTGCCCATCAACTGGGGGGTGGGTAAACAAAATATTAATATATTAGAATACTATTGTACTATAAGAAATTTACATTTAATTTTTTAGTTGCTCAATTGGAGGAGGAAATTTCTATGTGTACCTATCCATCCATCCATTTATCTGTCTATCTCTCATCTATCTGTCTGTCTGTAGGTCTGTCTGTCCATCCATCCATCTATCTGTCTTCTCCTGGACTCACTCCTTGTTAGTTTTCTTCTAAAATTGTGGTAATCAGAACTAAATGCAGTATTTGATACAGGTGAAGATAAATAATCATTTTGTAAGAATAGGTGGTGTGATTTTGATTTGCTGGAAACTTTTTTCCCCTTCTTTACTCTTAAATAGCTTTCCTACCTAGTTGCTGAAATTCTACCACCACATATTTGTTCCTTTGAGTCAATCTGATTTCCTCATTTAAAAAAATAATTCCCTTAGGAAGAGGCTAACTCATGAAATCATTAACACTTTCTTCAATGATTCAATACTAATACCTCATTGATACAGGTATTGGTATTGGATCTATGGAATAAACTACAAAACATCTGTGACTTCTGGTCCTGTGGAATTCTTATCCATATTCTTCCATAATCCTTCCTCAGAAGCTTCAGTCAATATGCTGGACACCTCCTCTAGGTCTTTTTAAAATTTAGATGATACCAACATAGAACTCAGACTATCCATCTATTATCCTGAACTAGCACAACATGACCAGCATAGCTTCTTTTGTAGATAAAATCTTTTTCTAAATGACATGCCTTATGCTTCTTTTTAAAAAGAAATACTTTATTAGGTGAATTATTTATGCTCCCTTTTATTTCACTACTGTGACTTCCCAATTATTACTCCCTCATACAACCTGGACCCCTCCCCATTAGAATCATCCCTTGTAACAAAAATAGTTAAGCAAAAGTAATCAACACAATGGCAATATCTGAAAAATATATGCCTTTTTCTGTACCTACAGTACACCATCTTTCTGACACAAGATGGGAAGCATGCCGCACCACCAGTTCTCAAAGTCATGATTGGTAATGGTGTTGATCAGATTTCTGAAATCTTTTAATGGTGTTTTCCTTTGAACATTATGCTATATCTTCAACATAGGTCGCTGGAGCACACAATCACTGGAAATATGCTGCAGTTTACTTGAATCTACCATGCCTCTCTCCATTGCTTTGTTGTTGTTGTTGTTGTTGTTGTTGTTGTTGGGTGTTTTTTTTTTTGTAGGGCAATGAGGGTTAAGTGACTTGCCCAGAGTCACACAGCTAGTAAGTGTCAAGTGTCTGAGGCCGGATTTGAACTCAGGTCCTTCTGAATCCAGGGCCGGTGCTTTATCCACTGCGCCACCTAGCTGCCCCCCTCCATTGCTTTTTGAGATAGATAAAAATATCTCTTGTCCAGATTGTGGCCTGTAGTTGGATGATCAGTACATTGGGCTAGTACATCAGAATGTATATTTGCAGTATCGTTACAGATAGACAGTTATTTGGATCTGAAATGGAATAACAATAAGAAATTTAGCTTGATTGGATTTGTCATCCCTGGAAGTGTAGGCACTTAATAAATGCTTGTTGAATGAATGAATGAATGAATGAATGAATGAATGAATGAATGAATGAATGAATGAATGAATGAATATGGGAAATGGAAAAAGGCAAAGGTACTATCTTTGATTATCATCACTCCCCAAAAAAACTTTAAGCAACATAAAACAGTCACCACAATGAGAAGTCCCAAAGAGACTGGAACTACTTCAGCTAATAAACATTTAACCCTTTTACCAAGTGAAAAGAACTAATAGCCAAGGAGAATATCAGTTCACAGAAAAAGCTCTTTTGGAAAACATTCTTGAGGCTAGCAGAAAATTATGAATTGCACACCCTCATAAAGCAATGAAAATCCATGAAAGTGAAAATTAACCTATTTTAGAAAGCTTGAAGTGAGACCCAAGTGAACCACATCCCAAGAGCATTGATAGATGAAACTAAGAGAACATCAAATTAATAGAAAAATTGAAGAAATCTGCCAATGTTTCTATAACATCATTTTTTATCAATAACAGAGGAATCACCGTATTTATACCCTACCATCCTAGTGCCTGGTGCAATATATAAAGAAGTTGAAATTAGAAAATGAAGTTGAAAAGATTAAATGGGCCAGACCAAGTACACACAGAACAAATTCATGCTGGAAGTAATAGAATCTTGGAAGCATTGAGGAATTGTTTTATAAGATATCTCAGGGAGGAGAAGATATCAAAAGAATGGGAATAAAAATCATGAACATTATTATTTCTCAAAAAAAGATGAATGAGAGAACATCAATAACTCCTGACCTGTATTCCTACTTTCTCATCTTTATAAAATGTTTATGAGAATGAGGAACATATATCAAGGTTATCCTTGATGAAAATGTAAGAGAGGAACAGCCAGGCTTTCACAAATGATACTCTGTAGGAGACCACATGTTACAGTCACATAACTGAAAGAAAGGGGCAAAATATACAAGGTTCTGCCATATTTATTGATTGTTGGTTGTAATAAAAATTATTCTGTACTAGAGGAAAATGTAGCCTTAAAAGATTTCCTTCAACAAAGAATCTCTCATGTGCATATTTCTTTCATAAAAGATTCCTTAATAAATACTGTTACAGAGATAACTTTGTTCCCTAACTTTCTTGTATGCCAAGAGAGGCATAACACGAGAAGATGCATACTCACCAGAGTTACTTATCACTGTCATTACTAATACTTGTTTCAGTGTTCAAACAGAAGAAGGGTTCCACATGGGCAGTGGATTGCTCAGATGCTCCTGTTTGCAGATGATATCAAGCTTCAGAATATTATAGGGGTTTTCTTTATGAAATTCATGAATACTCAAACGATATTTGCTTGAAACTAAATGGGTCTAGTGCTCAGCACAGTTTCTGGCACATAGTAGATACTTAATAAATACTTGCTGACAAAGCTTACTGAGTGAAAAATGAACAGAACAGACTATTAACAATTTACAAGCTACTTCCCAACACAAAGACCAATCTGTTAGAAGAAAAATAAACCAGCAGACTACATGTTTTATTGGCAATGGTACATAATTGTGAATGTTGGACCAGCATGATCTCCAAAAAATGAAAATTTCAGGTAACTCAAAGGGCTATAGAGAATTTCACAGCGTGTATAAGTGGGTTGAAAATTATTTCCAAAGACAATCTATCTGCAAGTGCCATAAGGGATATTATTAGAGAAATGTATGATCAGACAAGGAGGTAGAATGGTGGTTTGTGTCATAAGCAAGAGACAACAGATGAACAATTGTTCTCTATTGTTACCCAAGAAATGTGAAGAAAAAAGGTCTAGAGCAGGAATTCTTTTTTTTTTTTTACATATAAGGTATTTTATTTTTTCCGTTACATGTAAAGATAGTTCTCAACTTTTGTTTATACAAGCTTTACAATTTCAGATTTTTCTCCCTCCCTCCCCTCCCTCCCCCCTCCCCTAGACAGCAGGTAATCTGATATAGGTTATATCTATATATCTATATACATATACATATATATATACCCACACATATATATATCCATAATAACATTAATCCTATTTCTGCATTAATCCTGATATAAGAGAAAAAATCAGGGCAGTAATACAAAACCTCAAAATAGAAAAAAAAAACAACAGCACCCAAAACAAAAGAAATAGTATGGTTCAATCAGCATCTATACTTCACAGTTCTTTTTTTTTTCTTGGATTTGGAGATCCTTAGAGCAGGAATTCTTAACCTAGGTGTTCATAAACTTGATTTAAAAAAAATATTTTGACAACTACATTTCCTTAGAATTGGTTTCCTTGGGGGCAGCTACGTGGCACAGTGGATAAAGCACTGGCCTTGGATTCAGGAAGACTTGAGTTCAAATGCAGCCTCAGAAACTAGACACTTAACTAGCTGTGTGACCCTGGGCAAGTCACTTAATCTTCATTGCCCTGCAAAAAACAAACAAACAAACAAACAAACCCAAGAAAACAACAACAACAAAAAAGAATTGGTTTCCTTGGTAATCCTATGCATTTTTTATGCATTTAAAAACCTCATTCTGAGAAGGGCTGGGTTTTACCAGTGTCCAAGAGTTCTATAACACAAAATGGGTTCAGCACACCTGAAGACCTAAAGCACATTGTGAGAATCCTTTAGGAGCTCTATGGAGAAAATGGACTAGAAAATATATATGGTAAGAAGGCAGAGAAGACGAGAGAAATACTCTGACAAAGATAATGCTTATATGGATGACGTTACATATCCACTGAAATATGAAAATATTTCTTGTGTAAGAGTGTGTAGGGACACTAGAAAGCATTGTGTACCTTTGAGGAGGCATCAGACTAAGCACCAGACACAGAAGTAGGAAGCAGATGGGTGGCAATGTTATTTCATCAAAGCCAATACCTTTCATGCCACTGTTCTTAAGTTCATATTGGAAGTTGTCTGGTACCTCACCTTGAGCAGATGAAGGATTACTCTCAAACCTCTTTCTCAAGTTCAGGGGGCAGCTAGGTCCTGCAGTGGATAAAGCACTGGCCCTGGAATCAGGAGGACCTGAGTTCAAATCCAGCCTCAGACACTTGACACTTACTAGATGTGTGACCCCTGGGCAAGACACTTAACCCTCATTGTCCTACCAAAAAGAAAAGAAAAGAAAAGAAAAGAAAAAAAGAGTTCAAGTTCATTGATCTATGTGTTATATTCTGGAAGGAACTCTGAGGCCCAGCACTCTAAGTTGGGGAGAAAATTCTGCCAGAGGAGTCTCATTTTCCTTTTGTTAATTTCTTCGGCCCAAATCTAGATTGTTTGTGACTGTCTTTCAGTGCTCATGAGAAAGCAGGACATCAAAGAACTGGGTGGTGAGGAGAGCTTCAGGACACAAGGGGAAGTATCTTCTGGGGAATGATGGTCCATCAGTCACTGGAACTGACAATCAAAGAAGACGTTTTAATCTCCTCTAGGAACCTTGAAAGACAAACACTGTCTCTTTCTCCGGGCAGGGTTAGGAACATCCTTGTGTGGCAGCAAGAGACACAGAGGACTAGATCATCTTTTGAGCTCTCAGACCCTGGACTCTGGGGTTCTGGAACCCCAACTCCAATTATTTTCTGAAAGATGATTGAATTTTATGTGAGCCACATTACAGTGTAGTGAAGTTGAGTACTACTGAATTTATACCTTTTAGCATTTACCCCGTCACATCCCCTACTTGAGATTTCAGTGACTACATTTGAGATTTAGATAAAAATTATTTCATGTTTTGGGGCTGTTGTGAAGCGTACATCCAACTAGTGACCTTATCTTTCCTCAGCATTGTGCGAGAGAAAGGGTGGAGGCTGTAGCTAGCTGTCTAGAGGGGGAAGGAATGACCTCTTCCCCCCAGTCTCTCTCTCTCTCTCACTCCATTTTCTCTACTAGAAGGACTCAGCTGTGGTGTATATTGGTGTCTAATTCATGTGCTTCTTCCCCTTTGATCTGGAGTAATGCAGATAGATTTCGCTTGACATGGTCGGAAATAAATATCTCTATCCCACTGTCTTTTCCTTTCCTGGGTTCAAACTGGGGAGAGTGGGAGCGAGGCAGTAAGGGGGTTAAGGATCAGGGCAGTCTGCTCGCTCCGTCGTCCAAGGCGTGTTGCCTCCTGTAGCAGGGGCGGCAGCAGGGGCGGCTGCTGAGACAGTGACCCCAGCCATCCACTGCTCCTTTCAGATGCATTAGGCAAAGCCTCCCTGCAGCACTGCATTGGCTTGTCGGTCCTGCATGACATCAGAGAGGATGGGAGAGAGCCGACAGGGCGCAGGCGCTGGAGGTGGGGAGGGGAGAAGCTCCAGCCCCCGGCTCGCCGAGATCACACCGCCTCAGCATCCCCATCCCTCCGCTCTGACCGTCGGCGCTCCGAAACCTCGCGCCCTCCCTGCCAGCTCTGCAGCCCGCGCGGGCGGCATCCCGAATCGTCCTCCGCATTCTCCTCCACCCCTTCCTCCGCAGCTCCCACCACCTCCTCCTTCTCCTCCTTCCAAAACGCAGCCTGAGTCAGGGGACCAGGGGGAAGCTGCAGAGCCAGGAACGCTTGCAGCCAGCCCTTCCCCCTTCCAGACCGTAGCCTCCCTGTCCTCCTCTTCATCCTCCTCCTCCTCCTTCTCCTCGTCCTCCTCGTCCTCCTCCTCCTTCTCCTTCTCTTCCTCCTCCTCTTCCCTTTCCTCTCTTTACAGTCCTCCCCTCTCTACTCCTTCTCCTCCTTTTGCTCCTTCTCCTCTCCTTCCTCCTCTCGCTCCTGCTCCTTCCCTCCTCTCCCTCCCCACCCTCAGAGGCAACACCATGTCCGCAGGAGGCGATTTTGGGACCCATTGAGAAAATTCAAATTGGTTCTTCCTGGGGGAGCAAAGCGGTGAGTACCTGGTTAATTTGCCAGGGTTGGAAGCTAAGTCTGGTGCCACTTTGGATTCTCTCCCACTCCCTTCCATCCCTCAACCTCCTGCAGTTGTAGTGACACCTCCCGTCCTCCTTGGGCTCCCCACCCCCACCCTGCACCTTATCCTGGCCCCCCTCTTCCCACACACAAAGGAAATAAAACGCTAAGAGTGGCCCCTGGCCACGGGCATGGTCGTGGAGGTGGGGGCAGACGCAGGGAGGGCTTCAGCCTGGCGACCGATCGAGGCTCCAGATCTGCTGATCTCTTTGCATAGTGCGGCAGCTCGTGCTGCACTCTAGAATCGGCTCTGCTCGGACTGAGGAGGGGAGTGGGCTTGGGGTAGCCGGCTCGCCTTTTATTCATACACCAGGGCTTGGGCTCAGGGGTGCACTCTGACCGCTTTTCGGGATGCGGGAGGGTGTGGGTGGGGGAGGGCGGCGTGTCAGAGACTAAAATGGTTGGTGATGTGCCCCGACGTGGAAAGGTGGGGAGTATGCCACTGGCCACCGCTACCTCCTGTGGCCAGGCAGCACCGGGATCTCAAGCGTTGCTGCTTCGTGGCATGGGAGGGAGCTGCAGAAGGCAGATGGAAAGGAATATTAACACCCCCCCTTCAAAATTGGTTTCAGGGAAAGAGATGGGGGGAACCCCAAGGAAACTTGCTAATCTTCTGTTCCTCAGGAAGATTGGAGAGAACGGGTTTGAGGAAGTAGCTTCGACATTAATCTCTTGCCTCTCTCACCTCAAAACTGGGCATAGAAGGTGTAGTATTGGCCATCTCTCCTAGCCTTGTGTTTGTTTGCTGGGGGGTTGAAGGGGGAGGGGGGTCTTCAGGTGATGACGATGAGATTTATTTGTTTCTTACCTCTCAGGCTTCTCGCTAGAGGTGCCCTGAGGAAGGCTGGAGGAGAGGGATTTTTGGGGGGGGGGGGTGGGGGATGGGGGGCATCAGGTGGGGAAAGTCAGATTGTTCCCAAGAGATTTGTGCTGCTTTGGTTCTGCAAAGAAAGGAGAGAGGAGACACACCCTGTCCTTCCACCAAGTGTGTGAGCCTGTCATTCCTCCTGCCACCTCTCATCATAAATAACAGAGAAGAAAACATCTCCAAGGGAGGGGGTAGGGAGGGAAGAGGGAGAAGGAGAAGGAAGCAGCCAATCCACCAGACCCGACTAGGGATGACCAGCTGAACCTGCTGCTTCTCCTGCCTACTGTGCCCTGGGAGGGGCTGCCCCTCTATTTGGCTCCTGGCCTGTAAGAGCCAATTTTCTGTTAAGAGGATGATAAGGGCTGTTCAGAGTCACGGGCAGGAGAAAGAGAGCAAGAGGTAATGGGGTGGGGGTGGGGGGGCGGGGAAGGGGTGTTTAAAAAGAGCACTAACCTGAGATGTAGGGGCTCTTGGGTTCTATTCTTGGGTACAATTACCTGTGTGACCTTGGGTAACAACCTTTCTGGGCCTCTTTCCTCACCTCTAAATATTAGGGGTTAAGCTAGGGGATTTCAAGGTTTCCTTCCATCTCTGATCTTTGAGGACCCTTATGAGGGGGAGCCATGGGTAGGATGAGTGTTTAGTTTGTTTTTGATTTGGTTCCTGACATCTGAGAAAGGAATGTGAAGGACCGCAGCATTTGGGAGCCAGATCCTAGGGTGTATCTGCATTTCCTGGAATAGGCCGGAGTCGAGACCAAGATTAGGGCCAGTGGCCTTTTTCAGCTAGAGAGCGTCTATGAGTGTGTGGAAGGTGTGTCTCTCACCCCCAGGCCTCTCCCAGAACTCCACATCTTCTCACTGGTATCACTGTTATCCTTAAAGAATGATCAGATTTTCTTCTTCACAGTTATGTTGTTTGATATTTTGTAACCAGTGTGAGGGACCAAGCACACTGACAGCTCAGAGAGTGGGTGTGGCGTCTGCGGCCTTAGGGCTGAGAGACAGCTATCCTCCCAGGTTTCTGGATGCATTTTAAAAGCCTGAGCAAGGGCAGGGGGCCTGGAAAACTCCGGAGATGGCTTCAAATGGTATCAGTAGCAACACTTGGGTGTCTTCTCCTTGGGCCTAACGACATTTCTAAGGAGAACTCATCCACCCAAGGGACAGGAGTTCCATGAGTGGAATTTTTCCTCTCCCCCAGTGTTTTCACTGAGTTGGGCTTTCTTATTCTCTCACTGGGAGTGAATGGATAGCTTCTCTCCAGGTTTGAGATGTGCTCCTATTCATCTGGATCCTGGTTCCTAGGCTGACAGAGAAGGGGGAGTTTCCAACCTCTAGTAGACATATGGATAAGGGAGACAGTGTGTTACTGGGGAAGAGTGCTGTATTTGAAGTCAAAGAATGTGGATTCAAATCTTCCCCTGGCTACCCTTTATGACCTTGGGCAAGTCAACCTGCCTGGACCTCAGTTTCCTATCTGTAAAATGTAGGGGTTTAAACTAAGGAGCCTCTAAAGTTCCTTCCAGATCTGAATATGATCCTATATTGCAAGCGGGGCACCAGGAAATATACTGAGGGAAAAGGTGTTTGAGTTTAAAAGAAAAATCTTCATGTTATTTCCAGCAATCCATAGTGTGGGATAAAGCTTTTTTTAACTACTTAGATCACTGGATATTGAAGAATTTAAATGTTAGCTGGTAATGACCTTTAAAGAGGTATTCAATCCAGCTCCCTTATTTTGCAGGTTAAGAAACTGAGGCCCAGGAAGGTGACTGGCCCAGGGTCACAAGGTCAAGTGAACAGAGCCAGCACTAGAGTCCAGATCATCCAGTTCCCACTCAAGGTGGCTAACTACCTTGTACCAAATCCTGGGGCCTTTGGATGACCTTGACTTAGAAAAGAACAGTGCCCAAGAGAGGAAAGATAAGGAAATCCATAAGTAAGAGATGGAAAACTAAAGATAAAAAGAAATTAAGAAAAAACAGATAGGAAAAAAAAGATGAATGAAAAGATAACTTTTTCAATTAAGAAAACTATTTCAAAGCTAATACAGTTTTTAAAGAATTCTCTGTGTTAGGGCATAACCCACTCCCCAGGACAAGATATGACTACCAGTTTTAAGGAAATTGACCAAGTTAGCAAATAAAAAATAATAAATTTAGAAGACAATTATTTGCATTTCAAAGCCCTCCTTCAATACGGGATGCCTTGAAATAGTTTCCTTAGTCCTTTACATGTTAATTACTTGGCTGAGAAATGGGGGAATTAAGAGGACAGAAAATTAAAGAACCTCTCAGAAATGTAAACAAAGAATGGGTATTGGTGAAAAACTCGGAACTGAGATCCCAGAAACCTGACTCTAGGAGTCTAGTTCTAGCTGTGCCACTTAATAGCTGTGTGGCCTTGGGGTAAGTTGCCCAGTCTCTCTGAGCTTTATAATGGGGGTTCAACACATAATTCAGTTTAGTTCAGAGTAAGCTAGTACGTGCCAACTCTGTGCAAGATATTGTTCTAGGAATGGGAGTAAAAAGACAAAATGCTAAAATGGTATGTATATATGTGTACATGCATGTATTCATGTACACATACACACTGTATACATACATATGTATGTGTATTATATATACACAGATATTATGGGTATATAGGAATATGTACACATACACATATCCACAATATATATATGTGTGTGTATGTTTTTGTGTATATATATATATGAAAATAATATACAAAGTAATAGAAAAATAATTTAAAGAGGAAATAAGCACAAAGGAACTGGGAGCCTCATCAAAGGCCTAGTGTGTGTAGGAATGGGCACCTGAGTGGTGCTTGGAAAGGGGCAGGAATTCCCTGGATTGGAAGTGAGGAGAGAATGCTTTCCAGACCTGGGATACCATGTGGTGCAATGTCAGGAAGGATCTCTAAGGACACTTCCAGTTCTTAAATTCTCTATTTCTAAACCATTTTCTAATTTCCCATAATAAAAATAGCGGGATATAGATTTGTTGCTCACTGACCATATACACATTAGAAGATGCATGGTATAGACTAGGGAAAAGACTGTGTTTGTATTCTAGGGCTTCGGTTAAAAGCCCAGATCTGCCACTTATCACCTTTAATACTTTGACCAAAGCACCTAGGTGACAAAGGATAGAGCACTAGCCCTGGAATTAAGGAGACCTGAATTCAAATCTGCCCTCAAATCTGGGCATATCCCTTAATTTCAGTCTGCCTCAGTTTCCTCATCTGTAAAAGTGGGCATAACACTCCCCATTTTTACTTACTTTCCTACCTCCCAGGGTTGTTGTGAGAATCAAAATGAGATATTAATAAAGTACTTTGCACATGTAGGCATTTAATAAATGCTTATTCCTTCCCCTTCCCCCCTCCCTTTAACTTCTCAGGACCTCAGTTTCCTTGTCTATAAAATGAAGTGGAGTAGACTTGATGATCTCAAAGGTCCCTTCTTGCTCTACATCTGTGATACCATAAACTCAGAAATAACCATGTCTGACATTAGGAAATAGGAGTCCATAGACAGAATTTTTTTTATTCAGCCATTTGTCAAAAGATATTTATTGTGCAAACTGATATCCATCTGAGCGTTGACTTTTTCCGTTCTTTGTGAATCTGGTGCTTTCCTGTTTGTGAAGAGAATGAGAAAAGGAGTCATTCGTATTTATCATAGATTGATCTCATGTATGCATTTTTACCTGTCCACAATGGGAGATCAATAAATGTTTGTTGAATTAAATGATGTTCATTGACTGTACTATTGAAAGGGGACCAGAAATCCCCAGGTCACATAATTTTCTATTTTGGGGGGCCAATTATTTTTAACTCCTTCTAGGTTAAGTTTTGAACCTTGGGTAACTGAAGAAGAGGAGCAATCAAGGATTGTGATTCCAATGGATGATCAAGCCCGGAATGATCAAGTAATGACATGTATTGAGTTATTCATAAAGTCTTAATGTTAGCTAGAAGGGTCCAGTCAGTCATCAAACACTTATTAAGCACCAACCATGTGCCAGTTCTGTCTAAGCACTGGGGATTCAAAGAAAAACAGAAAACAATCACTATTCTCAAGTTACTTACAGTTAATAGAGGAGGACTCATGTAAACCCTATCTACAAACAAGAGTATACAGGATAAAACCCAATTCCGTGTTTGTAGTGGGTTAAAGGACAAGGATACTGAGAGAAAGAGGAAACAGGATTCATACTTAGATAGAGGGGGACCCCCCGAAAAGCCTTCCTTTGGTAAAGGGCAAGGTGATCATGTGACATTCAGAGGGAAAAGGATACTAGCTAATGGCCCATTTGTTCCCCACACATTTAACACTATATCTGGCCAGAAGAGGTCTTTTGGAAGTGGTGAGACCAAAATGGCAGCATGGACTTCATTTTATGTTGTCCTAAAACCCAGGATGGGTAATGAATAATTTGACTGCTACATTATGAGAGAGAAATGAGATTAAACAGAGCCAGGATTCTGGAGAGACCATGCAGATTATCTGCCAATGGCATGTTGTCTTCCTAAAGGAAATCAGGCCATGAAAACTAAAGAAATGATTAGTCAATGACTATAATTGAATTGCTTTGATGAGAGGGGATCACATTGGCCATTTGCATGGTAGTGATGTTGTTGAGTGATTACAGTCTTGTCAGACTCTTGTGACCCCATTTGGGGTTATCTTGGCATAGATACTGGAGTGCTTACCAATTTTTCTCCCACTCATTTTACAGATGAAGAAATTGAGGCAATTAGGGTTAAATGATATACCCACTAGTACGTGCTGAAGGCAAATTGAACTCAGGTCCTCCTGATTCCAGTGGCAGTGCTCTATCCACTGACTACCTAGCAGCCATTCACATGGTATCCACTTCCAAGAAAGTGATGTATTAGACATTTTTTACATGAGTTAACATTTAACCTTCATTCACCCAATATTTATTAAATGCCTACTTCTTAATATGCAATGACCCTGTGCTGGGAAAATATAAATAAAATAAGATCCTCCTCTCAAGGAGCTTGCAATCTAGTGGATATTATCTTTGGTAATGAATTATATATTGCTTTGTGACATCTGTTTACTCAAAGGTTTAATTTGTTTGTCTTTTCTCCCTTTGAAGTCAGAGTCATAAACCTTTTTGTAGTTCTCAAACATAGTGAGTGCTCAATGAATGTGTTGGTTTCATTTTGGGGAACATTTGGAATTTAGTGTCTAATCTTGTCATACATGAAGGGCCCCCCTCTCAGAATTCCTCATGTGCTTCAAATCTCAGTTCACATGCTACCTCCTACATGAATAAGTCCTTTTCTGATCTCCCCGGTGTGTCTCTCCCCTTCAAATGACTTTATATTTATTTTGCATCTCTTTTTGTAGATAATTATGTGTGTATATTGTCTCCCCCCAAAATAGAAGCTCCCTGAGGTCCAGAAGGCTTTTATTTTTATATACCTCGCACAGTACGTGGTACACAATAGATGTCTAATCAATATTTACTGATTAATGAAGTGGTAACAGACAAAAGGAAAGAGGTTAGTTTGTGGACAAGAATGACCTCCTATTCATTTTTTTGTATTGAGACACTTTATCAATAACATTTTTAAACATTTTAAAGGCAGACCATTTTAATATTCATCCTACTCAGTATCCATTTGATCTGAAAGTCCCAGACATTTTTTTTTCTTTATGCCTCAACTGCTCTCTCTATAAAATGGGGAAAGATAGCTTTTCTTTCTTTGCCCATTTGCTTCATAGGAGCATGGTAGGAGTCATGTCCAATGACAAATTTGAAGATCCCTAGGAGAAAGGGAACTGTGTATAATGATGGTGCTGTTGTAAAGATGGTATTGAAGGATGGAAGAATGGCCTTATCTTTGGCCTTGAGAAGTCACTCAGTCAGTCCCTGAGCCTTAAGGAATGACTATACCTAAACCATACTGATTAGTTCACAGAATCCTAGAGCTGGAAGGAATCCATGGGATAATATGTTTAGCCTATAAATTATTACTTTGACCTCCTCCATGACTGGGAAGCTCTACCATGAGTATAAAGCAAATTCATCCTCTGCCTGTATTTATGGCTTTTGTGTTTAGTCCTTGGTAGAAGAGAAGAGTTAGTTACCTCCAAAGGTATAGTCTTCATGCATGTGAAGAATCTTTTCAGGTCAACTGTCAAACTCCTTTAGGGATCTGGGAATGAAGAGGAAGGCTTTAATCAACAAATACTTCTATGAATCTGTAATTCCACCTATGTGGATGCTCCATCCATTAGTGTAGACCAGAAAATCTGCTGGAACCAGATTAAGATGTAATTGGGAAATGTTTGAGACACAATAAAAATACAGCACAACACAGATAATGCTAAATTATGGTTTTCTAAATCAATATGTCTACAGGGGTCTGTTTTTATTTGAGTTTGACATGACCAGTATAGAACACAATTCATTCGAATCTTTTTATTCTATGTACTTCTTATCCATGTTCCCCCTAATTCTCCTTAAAGAATCTATCAAGAGTGCTGGAGACCTTTCTTGGAGTCTTTTAAGATTCTCTGGGCACTAGTGCAACACTTTGGCCACCTATCTGTTATCCCTTGATCCAGATACATATCCAGGCCCACCTCTCTTTCTAATTGTACTTTCTCTGGATAATACATTTTATGTCACTTATTGTGTACAATTTATATTTTATATAATTTTATATCTTTCTATTGTCTTTTGGGGCATCTGAAATTTTTATTCTTGATTCATCAGAGATTGTTATGTCCCCTGATTCAGTCATATAATATCAGCAGAAGAATATTGATGTTGAAAAGGTTTTCTTTTTAAAGGAAGCATCTTGAGATTGTTGGAAACCCTATATATAATTCCCCCAAATAAACCCAGTTTTCTCTTCTCCTCCCAATCAATTATGGATCCAGATTTCAGTCCATAGGTAATGTTTACCCAAGATACATAAGGACTTGGGAAGTCCTTAAAAGTCAGAGGGATCCTTATCATTTATAACCTACTGATGGACCAACTAAATTGTCTGTTCATCAAGCTGTATATCAGTCTTGACAAGAGGCATTTCTCATCCACTCAGTTTTTCTGGTGTGAATTGTTAGGGTGAACCCTTTTGAATAGTTGTTGATCTCGTTAATTAACACATTTTCTTTGTTGAACAAAACAGGATGCTTTCAGGTAGTCTAACTAAATGACAATGAGTGTGTGCTGCACTGCATAGCTTCTAAGACTTTTTCCCCTTGTGCCTGCCTAGTTAGGTTCATTTAAGATTCTGCCTGGAAAATGAGAATCAACCAAGAAGAGCTAGATCCAATGTATCCTCTAAGCTATGCAAGGTTGCTGTGTTTCATATAATCCTTCTTCAGTGCTTCTCTTTGGCCTCAAAGAGAATAATCTGGACAGGCCCTGACTTAAAAAAAAAGGGAGCCAGGAAAAATTGGGGTTTACCCCCTAATCAGATACCTCTGCTCTGCTGCTCTTTTTGAGTTCTTGAATGTTCTCTTCACTTCCCCACTTTGGGCGCTCTGTACTCATGCTGTCTAACTCCCTGTCAAGATAGAAAAGGATCTCACTTTACTCATTTGCATTGCAGTACTAATAAATTTCAGTTGTTTGTTCCATTTGGGGGTGTGGGAGAGCAGGAAATCCTCCCTTTACCCTTGAAATCTGATTACAGTGGGACTCTAGATAAGCCTGTTCTAGGTGGAGGATCATTGATATAGCTTTCAGAGGGACTCCAGAAGCCATCTAATCCAACCCCCTAATTTTCAAGATGAGAGGAGTGAGGCCTAGGGAAGTTGGGGGACTTGCCTATATGGGTAATAATTATCCGAGGTAGGATTTGAACCAGGTTTTGTTTTTTTTTTTTTACTCCAGAATCAGTGCTCTTTCCATTAGACGGGTTTGCTATTTCTCTAGCTCCTTTGACAGATGAGGAAACTGAGGCAAACAAGATTAAGTGACATGTCCAGAGTCACCCAGGTAGTAAGTATCCGAGGCCATATTTCAACTCAGGAATTTAGGCTTGGTCACTGAGGGCTTATTGTTGGGAGCTTCTTAGTCTCAGTCTGTTTCTAAACTATAGCTGAATGCTCCGGAGCCTTCATCACTGAAAACTACAGGTGGATGAGGAGGGGGGTGGAGGAAGCATGGAAAGATATGCAGAGAGAACACTGACTTTGGGGAAGTCAGAAAGAACTTTACATTTTACATTTAATGTGTATGAAATGAAAATTAAAACTGTACTTGGTATTGGGGGAAAAACTGACATTATTGATACTGGATAAAGAGACAAAGCAAGAAGAGGAAAACTTTTAAAATGTGCTTGTCTGTGTAAAAGTAAAACTAATTATAGTCATTGGTGGCCTATTTACATGAATTGCTTACCATTTAAACCAAATTACTGCATGGCAAAAATACCAATTTCTGTATAGTTAAATATGTCAAATACTTTGCTTCAAGTTTTTCTTTGGTACATTAAAGTCAGTCATCCTTATCGTTTCTTGCCGGTAAGAGCTGGGGTTTTTACCCTAGGATCCGTGAACTTTTTCTTTTCTTTTAAATATTTTTGTTAACCATATTTAATATGTTTAAACATAATTGGTTCGATGTAATATATGCAGTAAATTGATTTCCTTACAAATTTATGTATTTGAGTTATGCTTTAAAAAATATTATTCTTGAGAGGGGTCTGTAGATTTCACAAGATGGCTCATCACAAATAAAAAAAGGTTAAGAACTCCTGCACTAGAGTGTATCTACACCTCTTGAGGGCAAGGCCTTGCTTTATACCTCATTGTATCCTCCCAGGCCTCGTAATCCTCTCACCTAGCAGAATATGAGCCATGATAGTAGATGTTTAATCAGGATTGAATGGATGGGGGGATGGTGGATGGTTGAACAAACATCTTTATCTTCTCCAAGTGAGTAAACACTGGACAGAATGCTAAAGAAGGTGAGATGGTTACAGGTAGAACAGTGAAATTCATGAAAGGTAGGTGCTGACAAGTATCAAAAGTGAAAAGATGCACATTCTTCTGTCTTTCACACCAATAGCTTGGCTGGTTTGTAAATTCCATAGCATTTAATTAAATAACTTGACTTTTCAGAATTGATGGGGGTGTGGGGTGTGGCATGAGTCTGACAACAGAAAACATTGTCATATACCCAGCCTTTTGGGGCTCTGTTTAAATGAGTTTTTAAAAGTCAATACCCCATTTGGGCTTGGTTTTCTATCTTTATACCCCTTTATAGAATATAGTACTTTACAGAATGCTTACATAGCCTTTTCTGACATGGCTCCTGCCAGGTAACCATTTGATTCAGATGAGGAATAACAGCATTTGGGGGCTTCAAAGGGCAAAACCCTAGGTTTAAGAGAAGTCTTCAAGTGGAGGAAAATCTTCTGATTGGAAAAGGTCAGTCAAAGAAATGTCACATTGGGAACTATAAGGCATATGAAGTCATGGTCTTTTTTTTTTCTTTCTGTTCAGGGCCTTGGAAGGGAGAAGATGCAGGAGGCCCGAATCAGTGTTCAGGGAATGCTTTTTCTGGGATTAGCTGAAAGTAATCAAAGGCAAGGCCCTCTTATTAGGGCTGAAAGAAAGGCTACAGGGGAATTTTAACTCTGTTCCTAGAGACTTTCGAGACTTGAAATGCCACAGAAGAGAGGTTTCTGTTTAAAGCAGTAGAGAGAAAGAGAATTTAGATTCATAACTGTTAAGGAACATCTACATACCTAATTGCACCTCTGAGTTTGTATTTCTGCTCTTAATATTTCCAGATTGCTTTTAGAATTTCCTCCAAATTGTCTATCACCTTTTAAAGTGTAATAATTTGTGATTAGTTAATATTGATGTCATAGTGTCTTAATTAAAAGTTCCTTTTATAGAAAAAAGTGTAATTGAATTGGAGAGAATGTTAATCTATATTTTTCAATTAGCCATACTGGTGGATGCTTAGCTATTTGGACCATGAGACTGGGTAATGAACACCCTGCTATCCATCTGGTAGCAGCTTATCCAAATTATAGGCACAGTACCTAGGAGGAAATAACCCGAAAGCCAAACCTATAAAGTCAAGCCAAATGCCATATGTAGAGAGGCAGTGGGTTTGTGGAACCTGAGGATCCTGAGATATAATTATGATTTTCATTGGAAAATGATGGTTCTTTAGAAGGGGGAAAATGATCGTTATTTTTTAAAACAAAATTTGGATTAGAGATAGGCCTTTAGTATAGTAAGTTTGGGGTAGGGTTAAAGTTTGGTTTTAGAAACCACATGAGATGGGAATAACTAAGTTTTGTTTTTTAAAAATGATTTTTAAAAAAACAATAAACTTGAACATTCCTTACACATAAAAAAGATTGTATGTGAAGTCCTAAATCTCTAATATGTTCGACTTTACCCTATCTCAGTAGTAACAACACTGCCCTGCTTGTCTGTGTCCCCTTTTGGACTTATTTCTGTTCTTTTCTGTGTATTTTTTTCAATGGTTCATTGTGACCTTTTTCCTTCTATGACACTTCAACTACCCCACTCCCTTACCCAAAAGGGACACAGGGAGGTTAGCACAATGGTGGTGTTCATTTCCAAGAACAGAAGTCCTGATTGAAAAAATATGAGAAGAGAACCATCCCACTAAGGAAAGGAAGTAAAAGGACAGTGCTAATAGTTCCATTCTGTACTCCAAAGCCACTATCAGAAGCCTGGAGAATCCTGGGAAATGGAAGGTACTGTCTCCATCGGGCTTTGACCTTTGAAAAGTCTGTTGTGTACAACTCCTCATGATCCTGTGGACATACCAGTGCTGTCCGTGAGGTTTTCTTGGCAAAGATACTGGAGTGGTTTGCCATTTCCTTCTCCAGGTCACTTTACAGATGGGGGAACTGAGGCAAACAGGGTTAAATGACTTGCCCAGGGTCACACAGTTACTAAGTGTCTGAGGCTGGATTTGAACCCAGGAAGAGAGTCTTCCTGATTCTAGGTCCACCATTCTAGCCACTGTGCCACCTAGCTGCCGTCTTTGATGGTAAGGAATATTTTTTAGTTTTGTCTTTGTATTCCCAGAACAGTGCCTTATACTTAATAGCAGGGGCTTTTAAACTGTTTGTTGAATTTAATTGAATGGTTAACCAAGTAATCAGCCTGGAGTCCAGTAAACATAGACCAACATTCTGCAAGGGATTAAGATTGATATCAGGGGCAGCTAGGTGGCGCAGTGGATAGAGCACCAGCCCTGGAGTCAGGAGTACCTGAGTTCAAATCCGGCCTCAGACACTTAACACTTACTAGCTGTGTGACCCTGGGCAAGTCACTTAACCCCAATTGCCTCACTAAAAAAAAAAAAGAGATTGATATCAGGATGAGTTCATATTGTAGCTTACAAAGCTGGATCATGGGTTGATTTATTTATTGTTCTAACTTCTGGGGCCTGCTCCTTTGCATGCCTGCCTCCCAGACCTGGGCTTGCTCAAGTGCTCCAGGTGTTATTTCAGTCTCCACATTTATGAGGAATGTTGGACTAGGTTTTCTGTCAGAGGCTCTCCAGGCTGATAGTCAGTGACTCCATGATTCTGAGCTCCACTTGCCTCATTCAGCTCCCAAGAGCTTCACTGGATTATGCTTTGGGATATCAAGACTGGTTAATAATAAATAATGTTCATCATTGCAATATAGTTGTATATAGTGTAGAAAATGTTCTATATACACATAGTGTTTAATAAAATTATAATCATTTAATATATAATAAAATAATAAAATAATTATATATTATGTATAATATATTTAATATATTATCATTTTATTTAATATTATATTATTTCATATCGTATACATTCTATATAATAGCATGTTAAATATAGTGTATAAAACAAAACATACTTTTAACATGCTTATATCATATAATAAAATCCTAATATAATTTATATACTATATTCTATATACATCTAGTCTATAATAAAATCATATTAACATGTAATATAGTATATGTGTATATAGTATACAATAAGATAATAATATAATTATATATAATATACCATATTCTATATGGGCTATATGCATATAGCCTATAATAAAATTATAAATAATTACATATAATGTATACTGTATCACATATGGTATATGATAAAATTATATACAAGATATAATGTATTATATGAGGGTATCTAGGTGGCACAGTGGGTCAAGTTCCAAGCCTCAGATAATTCCTAGCCGTGTGACCATGGGCAAGTCACTTAATCTCATTTTCCTCAGTTTCTTTGTTTGTAAAATTCCAGATATGCTAATTTAGGGGCAGCTAGATGGCACAGTGGTTAAAGCACTGGCCCTGGATTCAGGAGTACCTGAGTTCAAATCCGGCCTCAGACACTTAACACTTACTAGCTGTGTGACCCTGGGCAAGTCACTTAACCCCCATTGCCCCACAAAAAAAAAAAAAAAGAACTAAAGAAAAAAAAAATGAGCTGGAGAAGGAAATTGTAAACCATTCCAGTATTCCTGCTAAGAAAACCCCAGACAGGATCACAATGAGTCGGACACAACTGAAAATGACTAAACAACATGTGATGTATGCATTTAGTTTATAATAAAATTATGTATAATGTATAACAAATATAGCATCTATAAAATGACAATATTATTATAGAAAACAATACTACAAAAAACAATAAATGACAAATCCATTAGGAAAAGGATTATTCTCTGTTTAAGGAGGGATTAACTATTCCCAAATGGCGAAACTTCTAGGTTTTTTAATAGTTATGAGCTAGCATTTATTTACCACTTTGTGCTTTACATATATTCTATCATCTGAGCCTCATAGCAGGTGCTATTATTATTTTCCAGAGGAGGAAACTGGGGTTCAGAGACTTTAAATGAGTTGCCAGGAGTCACACAGCTAGTTTTGGTACCTAAATTGTCAGCTGTCATAGAAAACTCCAGGCTATGCTGAATGACTTAAGAGATTTCAGAGAACTGTTTTGGTGGTGGTGTTGTTGTTGTTGTTGTTTTTAACCTCTTTCAATTAAGTGGAAAATGATCACAGTGTGAAAAAACTGATTTGGGGTGGAGGTGGGAATGGGCAATGCCCGGTGATGTTTCCTGGGCTGTTTAAATCAGTGGTGATTAAAAAGGTTCAAATCGGTGCCTTCACCAATTCCCAGAGGAACACAAAACTCCCCCCAGAGAGTCCAAGGCCCAATTTGTGCTAAGATGGATGGGAATGTTAAATCTGTGGGCAGAGGTTGCTAAAGTAGATGGAGACTAGAGCGAGTGTCCTTGACTTAATTGGGCCAGATCCACTTTCTCCCGCAAGGCTCCCAGGGAAACTCACTTACAGGTCAGAGATAGGAAGCCTACAGCAATAGGCTTAGCAGCAGAGACAGCTGAGGCTTTCTGCACAGGGTGGAGTCTGGCCTTAGAGCTTCCCAGGGCAGGACTGAAAAGGGAACCTTAAGGCAAGGGAGAGTGCATTTCAGATAAAAGGAGGGCCTTCTGTGTGACCAGAGAAAGTTCAAGAAATCCTTAAGATTTAGTCTTCCCTAGCAGATGAAGAAAAGAATTGGGTATCACTTTGTGTAGCCTCTTTAGCTGTGTCTGCCCATCCCAAGAGCTCCAAAACCCCTCTGAGTGACTGTAACAGGAAAGGATTTCTGTGGTTTTGTCATTAATTACCTGGCAGAAAAAACCAAGAGTGGGAAGAGCCTATACAGTCCCGAAGGGAATTCTACTTATGGGAAATAGTATTCCTGTTTCTCTCACATCTGGCTGAATTGAGGAAATAATAGGACAGGGAAAAGAGTGTTGGATTTGAAGTCCAAAGACCTGAATTGAAATCCCCATTCTTTTACGTATTCCTGTATGGTCTTGGATTAGTCCCTGGTCCTCATTCAGAAAATAAGGAGATTGGACTAAGATGATTTCTAAGATCTCTTCCAACTCTAAATCTGTGGTCTTATGGTGCTATGAACTATTGGTTTCCTTCCAGGGACAGTAAGCTATATGCTCAGAGAACTAAAAATTCTAAGTGCCTGTCACTTATGTCTCCAGGAGGGGTTCGAAGTCTGAGCATGAAGTAAGCATGGTAGAGCCCCTAGTAGTGCCTGCTCCCTTAATGATCCAGACAGGGGTTAAAATAACAATACGTTTCATTCGTATAGCACTTTAGAGCATACAAAATAATTTGATGGGCATTCGGTAGTTGCTCAGAGAAACTTCTTAAGGTAGGAAGTTTTTCTGGGGGATTTATCTTACAGCATTCTTGTGGAGCTCAAAGGAGATTATGTAAGATAAGTGCTCTGAAAATTTAAAGTGTTACATAAATGTTGTTATTGTTGTTGTTGTTCCAACTTTAGAGGTTAATAAATCCACCGCCAGAGAAGTCAATAAGCCAGTAATTTATTGGCTGTCACACACACACCCCCTCTGCCCATACTCTTCCTAGTTTTCCTCAAGGCTCAGTTCAAGTGCCACCTTCTACAAGAGGCCTTTTTGAGTCCTCCAGCTGTACTAGCATTCCCTTAAAAATGATCTATGTCTATTTTCTTTTTTTTTCTTTTTAATTTTAATTTTCTTTTGTTGTAATTTTAAAATTCATTTTAAACTTAAATTGTCTATTTATTTATTCATTTATTGATTTTTTTTTTTACCATATCATCTTGAAAAGGTTGCTCAACTAGGCACTCAGACTTTGTTTCTCTCTATAGGTCATCTCTCTATAGATAGCCAAGGCTAGCAATCTCTGAAATCCATAGCTGACTCTCTTCCTTGCCACCCAAAGCTATTCTCCTTGAAACTGTTTCTATTTTTTTCATATGACCATAATTTTTTTTTATTTCTTCATTGAAAAACTGCCTGTTCATATCCTTTGACTGTTTATCAATTGGGGAATGACTCATATTCTTATAGATTTGACAAAGTTCTTTACATATTTGAGCTATGAGACTTTTGTCTGAGAATCTGTCTATATAATCTCCTTCCCCATTTTTTGTTTTCTTTTTTTCTATTGAATAGAATTTTATTTTCTAAAATATATGTAAAAACAAAATTTAACATCAATTTTTTAAAACTTTGTATTCCAACTTCTCTTTCTCCTCCATTCCCACCCCCCACTAGAACTCAAGCATTGACTACTCATGTATAACTTATTTTGAAATTCTATGTCTATTTTCAATGCCTTCATTGCCTTCAAAACCCTCCCAATGATTCCCACTATTACTGAGGATCTAAACCCCTTCTTGTTTCTCACTATATAGGTACTTATCTCTCAGAAGTAACTAAGGTGGTGCAGTAGATAAAAGTGCTGGACCTGAAATAAGAAAACCTGAATTCAAATCCAGCCTCAGATACATACTAGCTGTATGACCCTGGACAAGTCATTCAATCTCTGCTGCCTCAGTTTTCTCAACTATAAAATGGATATAATAACAGCATCTACCTCCCAGGTTCTTGTAAGGATCAAATGAGATATTTATAAAGCACTTAGCACAGTATCTGGCACAGAATAGGCACTTATTAAATGTCTGTGTCCTTACTTTTTTCTGCCTTCCTTTCCCAGATAGATAATAAACTTCTTGAGGGGGGCAGCTAGGTGGCACAGTGAATAAAGCATCAGCCCTGGATTCAGGAGGACCTGAGTTCAAATATGGCCTCCAACACTTGACACTAGCTGTGTGACTCTGGGAAAGTCACTTAACCCTTATTGCCACAAAATAAAGAAATTAATTAATTAATAAAAAATAAACTCCTTGAGGGCAGAAACTGTTTCACTTTTGTCTTTGTAACTCTGGGGCCTGTTGTTGTGTCTGTATAATAAATAATAATGATAATAACAGTAATAATAATAATAGCTAGCATTTACATACAACTTTAAATCACACAAGGTCCTTTACAAATATTATTTCATTTTATTCTCAACAACCCTAGGAGGCAGGTGCTATTATTATCTCCATTTTACAGATGAGGGAACTGAAGCAGATACAGGCTGAGTGACCTGCCCAGGGACACACAGCTAGTAAGTGTCTGGAGCTGGATTTGAACTCAGGCCTTCCTGATTCTAGGTCCAGAGCTCTTTGCTCTGCTACTTAGGATGATAGACCACCTTCAGTCCTAGAGCAGGGATTCTTAATCTTTTTTTGTGTTATACATGCATTAGGGTCCCTTCTCAGAGTTGGGTTTTTGTATGTTTGTTGAGACTAGATCTCCCTATCTGCCCCAGGCTGGTCTTTGGTAACCTCTTATTGTCCAATCCCAATACTGATTTGAACTTTAACCTGTTCTGTTTCTGACCTAGGTGGGTTCTGACCTTAGGTAGCCAGCTAGCCCTTTAAGGCTCTTGTGTGGGGTACCCTATTAGTGCTGGCCTTGGTGCTGACATTCAGTTTCAAGCAATCCCCCAGTCTCAGCCTCCTAGTAATAGGGTTTATATGTATGCACAGCTTTGCGTGGCCAGAATAATGTTTTTAAGTAATTGAAGGAAATGCTACATTTCAGTTAGCAGTTAGTGAAAATAATGTATTTTTTCCCAGCTGAGTTCATAGAACACCTGAGATCTATCCAAGAACCCAGGTTAGGAACCTCTCTCCTAGAGGTATTTGTCTCTTAAGAAAAGGGAAATCTAAGAGTCTTCATTTTTTCAGCCAGGCTAGCTTGGTAAGAGAGAAACCAACAATTGGAATTCCTCTTGTGGGGAGGAAAAGGTTCCCAGATATCCTAGTAGAGAACAACAACACACTCACCTGGTAACTACATTGAGTCAAATTGAACTTCCATGACATTCCACATACACACATACCCAGTCCTTTTCTGTTTACTTACCTTAGCTCCTGGTATTCCATGTCCTTGAAACAAATATTAACAGGCAAGCAAAATAAAGTGCCACATTAGCTATTTCCAAAAAGATGTATCTTAATCTATATTCTGAGCCTATCACCTCTTTGTCAGGAGATGGGTAGCTTACTTTATCATTCATCCTCTTTCAGTGTGGTTGGTCATTCATTCCACTGATCAGAGTTCCTAAGTCTTTCCATTTTTTTTACAATGTTGTTATTGTATAAATTGTCTTCCTGGTTCTGTTCACTCTGCATCAGTTCATAGAAGTCTTTCTAGGTTTTTTTCTGAAACCATCCCTTTCATCATTTCTTACAGTACAATGTTATTCCATCTATATACCATGACTTATTTGGCCATTCCCCAAGTGTTGGGCATCCTCTTTGATACCTACCCTTTTTAGAGCCTAATACAATCTCTTCCTTGATGTCCCCAGTTGCTAAGAACCTCACCTCTTACCGTCCCTTCCAAACATAGCACTTGACAAATTTTCATGCATTATTTTAAATCATATTTATTTGTACATGGGCCATACACCCCTCCTGGATCATGAGATAATTATTGTGCAAGGATTGTGGCTTATGTGAGTTCGACATCTCCCCTAGCACCTAGTCAACAAATATTTTTATACAATAGCATTCAACACACAGTAGGTACTTGACAAATATGTGTTGGGTGAATTTTAATTGAGCTAACAAGAGCGGCACTCCTTTAAGGAGCCCATTCTCTCTCTCTCTCTCTCTCTTTCTCTCTCACTCTCTCTCTCTCTCTCTCTCTCTCTCTGTTTTTCACACACAGAGACACAAACATAAAACTCTTTCCCTTCACCCACACCCTTTTTTTTTCACCCATGATTCCCAGGAAAGGCATGGGGAAGCTCTGGTGCCCCATGACTATGCCACTACACACCTGGGGCCCAGTGCCAAGGTCCCAGTTGCTCTTACTGGTCCCTTCCCTAGCTGACATACTTGCAGCTGGTTGCTAGGCGACAGTGGCAGCCCTGTTCTACATGTATAATACATAGCTGCCATTAGGTTTTTACTTTCCCAACAAAAAGGGCCCTTGGAAGGAAAAAAAAAACCAAGCCCAGGTGACTGGTGTCAATCTTCCCCCTTCTTTTATATCTCCCACAAAGGGTCTGTCCCTATGCAGCTGAACTCAGAGGTGGGTCCAGTATGCATACTCACTGTTGGCCCTAGTGAATACTTATGGACACTCACATTTTGCTTATCAAATGGTCAGTAGAGGCTACAGTGGAGACAGAGAGGAGAAAATAATCCAAAAGAAGAATAGACAGTCTCAACAACTTGACAAAGAAACTGGAGACCTGGGTAATAGAATAGTGTCATGGAAAGATAACTGAATTGGGAATTGCATGATCTGGCACAAGATAGCTATATGACTGTGAACAAGTCACTTACCTTCCTTGAAACTCCTCTACAAAATGGGCAGGATTCATATTTGTAAGACCTAACTCATAGATTTAGAACTGGAAAAAAAGAACTTGGAGGGACCTTGGGCATCATCTAGTCAAATGCCTTCATTTTCTAGATGAAGAAGCTGAGATGCAGAGAGTTTACAACTTCCCCAGGATCCCACAAGTAGGAGTCAAGAAGCAGAGTCAGGATTCTGCTGATGTCAGACCCAACATGATTTCTCTTGTACCAAAGTGGCACCTATACCTACCTCACAGGGGTGATGTGGGGAAAGCACTTTAACAACAACTGACATTGATATAGTGCTTTAAGATGAGCAAAGAGTGCTTTGAATACATTATCTCAATTGAACTTCACAACAACCCTATGAGGTAGGAAGTACAGATGCTATCCTTCTCATTTGATAGATGAAGAAGCGGATGTTCAGAGAAGTCCAGTGATTTCCCCATAATTAGCAATTATGAGAGGCAGATTGAAACCTAAGGTGTTCCTGACTCCAATTCTAGCATTTTTGTCCACTGAGCCACACTGCTTCCATCGTTCTTTATATGTGAGTGATTATGTGGTGTTTTTTCCCTCCATTTACTACTGATTTACTATTATGAGGCCTCCAGGCAGGGCAGCTTACCTCTCCAGATATTAATCTATGCTCTAAAGTCCTTGCCAGCTCCAAACCCTATGATCCTATGGAGATGATGGGAGTTGTTTTTGTTACCAGCCTTGGGGTTGAGGGTGGGAGGGAAGACCAGAAATGACAAGCTTTGGCTAGTCAAGGGGGCCAGAAAGAAACCTCTAAAAATCCTGGGCCATGGTATTGATCAGCTCAATTGCTTGGAGCAAGGGCAGTATGAATAGGTATAGAGCTTGGGGGGATGGAGGAGAGCCATTTAACTTAACTCATGTTGTTCTATCATTTCAGTTGTATCTGCCTCTTCATGACTGACCCCTTTTGGGACTTTTTTGGGCAGAGATACTGAAGTAGTTTTGCCATTTTCTTCTCCAGTTCATTTTACAGATGAGGAAAATGAGGCAAACAGGGTGAAGTGACTTGCCCAGGGTCACACAGATAGGATGTTTCTAAGGACAGATTTAAACTCAGAAAGATGAGTCTTCCTGATGCCAGGGCCTGCACTCTATCCACTGCACTATGTTTCTAACCTGAGCTGGTTCATCTCTCCTTAGGCAGCCTGTTTCCCCCCATACTGTGATTCTGGGGGTTCTCTATATTGGTGCCAGACTTAGTGTGGACACCCAGTTGCTTTCAGCCCATAACTCCTGAACTCCAGGCAGCTACCCTCCTCAGCCTCAGTCTTGTGCCACAGCAGTGGTGTCATCATTGATAACAGCCAGTGTTACTGGCTTCCCTTACTGAGTTGGCCAGCTTCCGCCCTGCCCAATCTGCATTCTCATCATTAGCATCACATTCCCTGAAGATGGTGCACATACTCACCTGGCCCTACAACTCACTACCCACAGATTCTGTCTGTGTTCTTCCATTTCCCACCCTCCCACTTGGTTCTGAGCCCCTGCAAAGCACCAGGGCAGACCTGGGCTCACTGCACGAAGGCTGCTTGTCTTACAAATCCTTCCTAAAGACTGTCTTAGGAGCTACCCAAGCACAGCTCATTGGCCCTTCGAGGCAGGAGAGGCTCCGCAGGGGAGCATTGCATGGTTTTTAATTATACATTAGTGTTCTCCTCACTTCCATTTCCTGTCAGGGCCTCCGTGGCTGGCTCTGTCAGCTTGCTTTCCTTTGTTCGGTTCTCCCTCTTTGGATTTGCAATAGTGTTGCTCCTTGGCCCATTCCCTTCCTCTTGCTTTCCTCTTCCTTTCCCATTAGCAGCCCCCTTCTTCCCATTCTCTACTGCAACTATCTCAACCCCCACCCCTAACCAGACTGAAGGATTTTGATTCTGTCTCCCTTCTACCTGTGACCTTTATTCCATCATCACCAATGCAGGCTGGCACCTCCTGAGAATTTAGCCAAGGCTTATGGAAGTAAGGCAATCCTACAGATTGAGTGAGAAAAGCTCCCAGCTCCAAAGAGATTTTTATCAGCCAGCCTTACCTCATCCCAGGACCCCATCAGGGATGCTTCTGGTGACAGAGAGCAACATCCTGAGCACAGCATCCTTAGGAAGGACTCCAACAGCCCAGAGAATAATTTCATTTCTGAGGGTCACCTCTCCGTAGCTGTTGATACCAGGTGATTGAGTCAGGCAGAGCTGAACTCAAATCCAGTCTCAGACATTCACTAGCTGTGTGCCCCTGGGTGAGTCACTTAACCTCTGTTTGCCTCAGTTTCCTCATCTGTAAAATGATGATGATAACATCTACCTCCCAGGATTGTGAGGATCAGAAAAGATAGTAATTGTAAAGTGCTTTAGCACAATACCAGGCACATAATAAGCACTCTATAAATGTTATTGTTATTGAAGAGCTGTGAAGAGAACTCAACTCATTTCTCTCTGAAGATAAATGTTTGTTTTGCTTCTTTGTTTTTTCTCCCAGAGTTTGTTTTTGCATTATCTTCATCAAGATCCAGTTAAATTAAAAAAAAAAAGCACAAAAACAACTGTTTAATTTGGTGGGGATGGGGGTGGGGGGAAGAAAGGGGATGGAACAAAAGGTAAGGAATGATGAAATAAATTTTAGCTTCAATGTAACTTTCAAACATTGTGGAATGGCTCAGCTCTTATCTCCCAACTGAGATAAAACAATTTGACGGCTTTTGAATATCAAAGGGACTTACTGGCCCAGCAGGGGAGACAGACCCAGCCCTCTGAGGTTCTGAAGGAAATTTCCAAAGTCAAATTCTTTCCTATTTAACTCTATAAAACCTTCAGAAATGTATGGGAAAATAGATCTTGATTTCTAAAGTAAATTTTGAAGTTTAAAAGTGGAAGCAGAAATTGTTTCCTAGTTAATAAGGGGCTTGGGATGCTGGAGAAATGGTTACTATTTCAAGTACCAAGTTATAAGAGATGATAACTGTCCAAGGGTCCCCAGTAAAAGTGTGAATAGAGTAATTTAGCTTCCTCCTGTGTGTCTTGTTACATCATCTCTGAGTCTCTCTGTGCGTATCTGTCTCTCTGCCCTCCCCCCTTTAAATGCAGAGAAGCAGAATTGTATGCTTCCACTCTTTCTGGTGGAAAGAGCGTCAGACCTGAGTCGAGAGTCTTATGTTGATTCTTGCCTCTGATGCTTATGTCACCATTGATCATCCTCAATTTCCTCAGCTGCAGAATGTGGATAATAAAGCCTTTAGGACTAACCTCACAGGGTGTGTTGTGAGAGTCAAATCATGCAACAACCATTTCTTAAGGACATATTATATGCCAGGCATAGTGCTCAGCATTGGGAATGCAAATGCTAGTGAGACTGTTCCTGCCCTCACAGAGCTTACTTTCATCTGAGGGGGTGGGAAGAAAGATATACTGCCAGGGAGAAAACCCAACAGGTTCACAGGTAAGTAAACCATATGCTACAGGGCAACTGGGGCAGCTAGGTGGTGCAGTGGATAGAGTTCTGGCCTTGGAGAAAAAAGGACCTGAGTTCAAATGTGATCTCAGACAATTACTAGCTGTGTGAGCCTGGGTAAATCACTTAACTCTGATTGCCTTAAACATCTGGGGCCATGTCCAGTTGCCCTGATCTATACCTTGCCACTGGACTCAGATGGTTTTGGAGGAGAGAGTGAGGTTGGTGACCTAGCACAGCTCACTTAAATCCAATTCACTGCAAGTGATGACATCACCTCCTGATGTCATGGTCCTCTTTGAGAATGAAGGACAGGGGCAGCAAGGTGACACAGTGGATAGAGCACCGGCCCTGGATTCAGGAGGACCTGAGTTCAAATCCGGCCTCAGACCCTTGCTTGACACTTACTAGCTGTGTAACCCCAGCTCCCTATACCTTAGCACCATCTTCTATAAAGTTAGATGACTGAACTAGATGGTTTCTTTCTTCTCTGACACTCCAGGGTTCAATCCTCAAGAGCTCAGCCTGTTGCCCACACACACAGCTCTAAATGTTACCCTTCCTGATTTTCCTAGTCATCTCCTTCAGCCTCTCCAACCCTGGCTCTGCCTTTGAGGCTTACCTAGGCAGTGCTGGATGTTCCCTTGCCAGAGAATGGTGCCGTTCTGGCTTCTCTGGGTAGAACAGATTCCTAATTATGCTCCATATATAATTAAAGGATATTTTTAATCAACACCCCTGGGTCTCATTGAAGCATTGCCAGATTAATTGCATCAGGGTTCTGTAGAGTTGAGGAGGGACTACCTTCTTGCGTCTCTCAGTCAGAAAAAGGGTTTTGCCTCCTTGTGAGGGCCTGTCCTGCTCTGGTTTTCATTAGCAGGCCCTCACAAGGTGGTAAATGCCCCCCTTTTTTTTCTGAGAGACTCTTAGCATCTAGGCATTCTTGGAGAAAGATTCTTTTAATTTA
Source organism: Dromiciops gliroides (assembly GCF_019393635.1). Taxonomy (NCBI): domain Eukaryota; kingdom Metazoa; phylum Chordata; class Mammalia; order Microbiotheria; family Microbiotheriidae; genus Dromiciops; species Dromiciops gliroides. Next base: position 341,150,198 of record NC_057863.1, on the reverse strand, counting down.
ACCTTTGCTCCTTCTGCCCCCTTACTCCCTCTTTGCCCTCCCCTGGCCCCTTTGGAGAAAAGGGGAGGGGGGGAGATGAGCAGAAGTTAACTGCTTCCAGCAATCCATACAGCCTGAAGATTAAGAGTTAGTGTTACAGCATAAGATAGTTAGCTTAGAAGGAAGGAAAGAGTTCAGAAATCCACAGGGGTTACTAAAAACTAGAAAGGAACCCCAAGGGAGGACTCTCTTTGTTTAAAAACTGATTCGTGTCTTTTGAGGAAATTCTAGGTGTGGGCCAATTTGTAGCCAGGGGGATAGATTGGATCACTTCTCCAGGTCCCTTCTGGGTTTAAATTCAATAGCTCTGTCATCTGATGTCAGTCTTTTAATATTAAGGAAAAGGCTAGGTGTAGGGATTTTTTTAAAATCTCAATTAAATTATTTTTCAATGTCAAGGGAGACATTAATACATTCACCACAGTGAAACAAAAATGGGCAAGGAAACATCCAACACAAGACAATGCCTCTATAAAGCCTCATTGTCAGAGCCAGGGTCAGAGGCACTGGCCTAGAAGAAGGTAGGGAGAAAAACTAGGCAAGGGAGTGATCAGAGCCCTCCCTCTGGGTAGATGACAGATATTCTTGAGAATAGAACTCTGGAGTTTCAGAGCAGAAAGAGTCAAAGGACCTGGGATTAAATCTCAGCTCTGCAAATTACTAGATGTGTGACCTTGAGCAACCTCTATAAACTCAGCCAGTCAGTCAATAAGCATTTATGAAGCTTGTTGCAGACATTGTCCTAAGTGCAGGGGATACAAAGAAAGGTAAAAGACATTTTCTGCCCTTGAGGAACTCATAGTATAATGGGGGAGACAGTACACACACAAGCTATATGCAGTATATGTAGAATGTGTGTGTGTGTGTGTGTGTGTGTGTATACACACACATACATACATACATACATACATACACACAACAGCTGGATGGTGCAGTGGATAGAGTATGGGCTGGGAATCAGGAAGACTCAGCTTCCTGAGTTCAAATCTGGCCTCCAGCACTTACTAGCTATGTGACCCTAGGCAACTCATTTAACCCTGTTTGCCTCAGTTTCCTCATCTGTAAAATGAGCTGGAGAAGAAAATGGCAAACCACTCCAATATCTTTGCCAAGAAAACCCCAAATGGAATCATAAGGATTTGGACATGAATGGAAACAACTGAATAACAGCAACAACAAATGTGTATACAGATATATCTTCTTGTAGTTTTTCAGTCATGTCCAATTCTTCATGAACCCCTTTGGGGTTTTCTTGGAAAGACACTGGAGATGCTGAAGTGGTTTGCCAACACTAGGAAATTCATCTTCAAGGAGATTGCATCAGCTTTAGAACTCATACCTCATCATTACGTTTGGTTGTTTCTGACCCTCTGATTGGAAGGCTGGAGAGAAGAGAAAAAAATACTCCCAATGCCTCTAAAGAGGGCTCAGAAGGCCCATCTAAGTCTTTATTGATCACCAGCTGTTCTCTTTGGATTCTACTCCACCCTCAGTATGCCTCCAAAGCCTTCTTGCTGCCCCCACCTGCTCTTTATCTTAATTTTTGGTGTGTTGTCTTTCTCCATTTAATGGTAAACTCCTTGAAGGCAGAGACTATCTTTTTTTTATCTGTATCCCAAACACTTAGCACTGTGCCTGGCACATGGTAGGTGTTTAATAAATGTTTATTCTATAGGAAATAAGGGTTTTGATGAGATTATTTCGGGACAGCTAGGTAGTGCAGTGGAAAGAGCACTGACCCTGGAGTCAGGAGTACCTGAGTTCAAATCCGACCTCAGATACTTAACACTTACTAGCTGTCTGACCCTGGGCAAGTCACTTAATCCCAATTGCCTCACTAAAAAAAAATTTAGATGAGATTATTTCTAAGATCACTTTAGATTTAAGTACTCTTATCCTGTGGTGAAAGAATAGTGTTCAGAACGTCAGAGGTACACATCCAAGGATGCTCAGTTCTGAGAGCCCCATTTCAGGGAAGCTGTTGATAAATTGGTGGGTGATCAGAATGGTGATAGGACACCAGTGAGTGCCACAAAATGACCAGGCAAAGGAACTGAGGATTTGAAGGATTATCATATGAAAGAAGCATTAGCTTTTTAGTCCTTGACCCTGGAAAGCAGAGCTAGAAGCAAGCAATCAGTGGAAACCAAAGGAAGGCACAATTCCCTGACACCTAGAGATGTCCAAAAGTGAAATGGGTTGTTTTGGGAGTCAGTGGGTTCCCAATTGCTAGAGAAGTTTAAGCAAGAGCTGGACTACTTGTGAGGGGATGATAGAGGGGATTCTATCTAGGTATGGGTTGGACCAGATGACCTCTGAGGCTCCTTGTGACTTTGAGATTCTGGGTTTCTAGGTTACCCGGGTCCATATTGGTAAGATTCAGAAATTAATGCAAAACCATACAGTTCCTTCTAGGGAATGTCAGTCACATCAATTAGTCAATTTTTTTTATTTTAAAAAATATTATGTTTGACTCATTTCATTTTACTGAATAAAAAAATACAGAACCAAATATGTCTTTTGTGGGGGGGGGGCAATGAGGGTTAAGTGACTTGCCCAGGATCACACAGCTATTAAGTGTCAAATGTCTGAGACTGGATTTGAACTCAGGTCCTCCTGAATCCAGGACTGGTGCTTTATCCACTGTACCACCTAGCTGCCCCCTAAGTATAGCTTTTAAAAATTATTTGTGATATTTATTCTCTCCCTAAGTTAATTGAAAGAAGTAGAACAGCAAAGGGAAAGGGAGAAATAAAGACATGGGGTGAAATTGAGGCAAATTGATCATATTGGAATAGAAGGGAGAAAGAGGGAAGAGGCAGAGTGAAAGAATTCTAGAAAGACACATACATAATGAGACCCAGGGAGAATCAAACCAACTTTTGAAAGTAACATTTCCATCCTGTGGTTGTTACTCCTGATGATTCTTAGAGTCACGTTACATTTTTGCAGGTCCAGGAATCCATTACTAAATCACTTCATAGTGCTTACCGTATAGGACAAATGAACCAAACAGAAGATGGAAGACTCCGTTTTGTTTTATGTTGTAAATAAAAGAACTTTGAAGGCATGAGTACTGAGTGCATTTGATAAAACAGATATTTGGCTTGTTTTGTGACTATTTCATCCTTTTGTTTTTCTGCACTGACGCCTCTCTTCATTTCTGGGTGTTTCCATTTTAAGGAAACCATCGATGAGCTGGAGGGTGACATAATGACCAGGTAAAAGAAGTGAGGGTGTTTAAAGCTGAAGAAGAGAAGGTGTGGGGGGAAGACGTGGGTACAGAATTGCAGATGAGTGGGAGAGCAGAGAAGTCCAATAAAAAAGAGTAAGCAAGAGTCATGACAGGAAGGGAAAGGAACCCAGTGGTCATCAAAAGGTCAGAACTCTCTTCAATTTGATTCTTTGAAGAATGTGGGTCTGTAGAGCTTCAGTTAGTTGGTCTTTAGCTTCAGAGTGTTCCAAGAGCTTAATGAATCAAAAGAATGACCACCTAGGGATTGGCATCATGGAGAAGGGAAAAGCATTGCAACCTACAGGCAATACCAATATCAATAGCTGACATTTATATAGTACTTTGTAAAGCACTTTGCATCCATTATCTCATTTATAATTCTAGGGCCTCATTATAGCTGTGAATTTCAGCCTCATGCCTCACCAAATCTTCCTGCCATTACCCAGGAGCTAACATTGGAGCTGCTTTTATTTCTTCTGCTTGGGGTGAGGAAGGAACAAAATGACTAATGGGAAAGTCAAAAAATGAGCAGTCACAGGGGGGAGGAGAAGCAAAGGAGGAAGATGAATTATAAAAACAGATGATCTGGGGCATCTAGGTGGTGCAGTGGATAGAGCACCGGCCCTGGATTCAGGAGGACCTGAGTTCAAATGCGGCTTTAGACACTTGACACTTACTAGCTGTGTGACCCTGGGCAAGTCACTTAACCCTAATTGCCTCACCAAAACAAACAAACAAACAAAACAGATGATCATCCTCCTCCATAATTAGTTGGAAAAAGGCTGGAAATTGGAGTTAGTGGACTGTGTGGGAGGAAGAACCAGATTGAGAGTTGGGATACCTGATGCCAGATTTGAATTTTTAATTTTCTTCTGGATTTGTTGTTAAGCAGTGTCCAACTCTTTGTGACCCCATTAGGGTTCTTCTTGGCAAAGGTACTGGAGTGGTTTGCCATTTCCTTCTCTAGCTCATTTTGCAGGTGAGGAAACTGAGGCAAATGGGATTAAGTGACTTGCCTAGGGTCACACAGTGTCTAAAACCAGATTTGAACTCAGGTCCTCCTAACTGTAGGCCCAACACTCCATCAGCTGTACCATCTAGCTGTTCTTTCTTCTGGATACTAACATATTACAGAGGAAAGAACCAGGGTTCTCAAATCAGATGAATCTAAATTCAAAACCCATCTTTGATACTTCCTACCTATGTGACCTTGGTCAATTCACTCAGCCTCCTCAGGCTTCAGTTTCTCCCCCATAAAATGAGGGTGTTAAACTAAAAGGCCCCTAAGGTCTCTTACAGCTCTTATTCTATTTTCATCTGATGCTGTTGCATATTAGTTGTGTGGTCGATCTAAATCACTTAATCTGTCTGAGCCTCAATTTCCTTATCTCTAAAATGGGGGTGATAATCACACTTGCTCTGCCTTCCTCCTATGTGTTTTTGTGAGTGTTCAGTGAAATGATATACATCAAGTGGTTCATAACCATATATGCTGCAGAAATGTAATATATCATGATGAGAAAATTGGTTTTGTTTTCTGCTTAGGTGAGACTTCATGCCTTTGACATCTCTCAAACAGGTGTTCCTGAAACCAGGTTGGTTAGATAAATCCACAGGGGATTTGTCATTCTGTAACCTCTCCCTTGCTGAAGAACCTTTGGATCTCCAGCAAGAGCTAAGTGTCCTCTCACATCTTTATCTTGTGTGTGCCTGACTACAAAGGGAAGACAAAGAAACCGTTTTTAGATGGCTCTGTCAGACACATCCTTCTTCACTAATTGGATCTGTAGGAAATGGAAAACAGGGCATCCTCACCAGAAAGCTCAGTAAATCCTAATTAAGGAAGGCCATCAGTGCTGGATGCTGAGCTATAGAGAGGTCCCGTTGGGCTCTCCTCTTGCGAATTTCTCCAGATGGTCCAGTCTCCAAACTCACACAGGTCATAGAAGAGAATGCTTGGATTGTAAAGAATTTCTAATATCAGAAGCAATTTATCCATGAATTCACAGAAGACCCTCTCACCCACAGTCACCAGATGGGAATTTTAAAAGAGGGAAGAGGGTTGTCTTTATTTTTTTAAAAGTTAATCTGGGAAATTACACCATTTTACAGATGAAGACATTAAGGCCTAAAGTATGCCCAAAGCCATGGTGAAAATGAGGGTCAGAGTAAGGACTAGAATACAAGGCTCCTGAATCCCAGTGTAGGGCCCTTTGTGTTAGCCAAACTTGACCTTGGAACAAAGGCCAATGGACCCAGAAGGCCTCCTCCATGTGTATTTGTGAATGGGTAGAGGCATGTGTGTATTTCTATGAAAGCAAATATGTTTCGTAAAGGAAAGTAAACAATTAATTTATCTCCATGGTCTTTCTCGATCTCCCCATCAGCCATCTCACAGAGAACTTCACGGTATGGAGAAGACACTAAAATATCTCACAGATCTATTCACATTTCATTTTAAAGCCTTTATTCAGAGTTGTTTTTTTTAAAGAAAACTGCCCAAAAAACTATCATTCTTTTCATATGTGCCCAACAGGACACAGTGTCCTGGACAGTGAGGTTCCCAGAGAAGAGAACAGGAGGCCTAGACGGGATTTCCACCAAAGCTTCCAGTACTCCTAACCCTACTGAGGGATTGGCTCCTGTCTATGGAGGAAACAAAATCAAAGGAAATGAAAAGGATTCTTGGAAAGGTTCCGGTTGATAGTGTTTACTTCTCCCTCCCCTGGGGAACTTTGATGCAGGGGGTTGGGGTGAGGGTGGGGTGGATGGTTGGAGAAAGCAGAATAAGGTTAGATGGATGGGAGAAGGGAGGTGTCTGTCAACAAGGGGAGTTACTAAGAATCTTCTATATATCCAACCTTGTACTAGGTTTTGTGCGCCATATAAAACAAGTATAAAACATTATCTCTTCTCATAAAGAACCCATTAAACTATGAAAACAAACAGAGACAGGACTAGGGTTAGGCAATGTAGGCAACTGCCTAGGGTACAAAATGCAAGGGGATGGAATGAAGAAAGTTTAAATTATTACTTTTTATAAATGTGCATATATTTAATACCAGAATATACTGTTCTCCATGATATTTAGGTATTTATTTTGTGATAAATCCTGTTATCCTGTAGTAAAAGTTCACATTCTCTAGGAGACAGCAATTTTTTAAATTATTGGGTTTTGGGGGTTTTTTTTGTGAGGCAATTGGGGTTAAGTGACTTGCCCAGGGTCACACAGCTAGTAAATGTTAAATGTCTGAGGCCGAAGTTGAACTCAGGTCCTCCTGAATCCAGGGCTGGCGCCACCTAGCTGCCCCAGGATTTTTTTTGGAGAGAGGAAAAGAATACCTTTTAAGACTTTGCTTAGGACCCAAATGTTTAGTCCTAGATCTGAGAATAAGACTAATAAAATATAAACTAACAGTAAACAATACATCATAGTATTGAGACCTGGAAAGGACTTCAACTCCCTCCATTAACAGATGAGGAAACTGAGGCCAATAGACTTGACCCAAGTCACACAGATAGTAAGCAGTGAAGCTGGTATTTGAATGAAGCTCCTCTGACTTCCCATCTGCTACATTTTCACACACCAGCTCGAAAATTAAGTGTGCAATAATGTGGTGCGCCCCATACCTGTTTCAGTGGAAAATCTGTTCAGTGAAGACTAGAGCAGTTGAGAAAGTTTTCCTGGAGGAACAAAGAGTGAGTGGCAGTTTCCTATGGGTTCTAGGACAATAAACACTCTCTCTCCCCATCAAGCCCAAGCTAGTGTTTAATGTCCTCCACACTTTGGCTCTAATCTACCTAGATAGCTTTCTCACTATTTTCCTTCACGTGCTCTAAGTTCCAGTCAAACTGGACTATAGGGGCGGCTAGGTGGCGCAGTGGATAAAGCACCAGCCCTGGATTCAGGAGTACCTGAGTTCAAATCTGGCCTCAGACACTTGACACTTACTAGTTGTGTGACCCTGGGCAAGTCACTTAACCCTCATTGCCCCATTAAAAAAATGCCTATTCTGCAAACTGGACTATAGGTGTTGTTCAGCTGTTTTCATTTATGACCCAAATTGGGGTTTTCTTGGCAAAGATCCTGGAGTGGTTTGCCATTTCCTTCTTCAGCTCATTTTACAGATGAGGAAACTGGGGCAAATAGGGTGAAATGACTTGCCCAGGGTCACACAACTTGTAAGTGTGTGAGGTCAGATATGAACTCATGAAGAGGAGTCTTCCTGATTCTAAGCCCAGTTCACTCTCCATTGCACCACCTTGCTGTCCACTGTACCGTGGCTGTGCCCCCAAACCAACATCCATTTCCTTCCTCTGCACATTTGCATAAGCTACCCCCCATGCCTGAATTTCGCTACCTTCTCATCTTTTCAAGGCTTTGCTAAGGTACTGTGTCCTCCATGAAGCTTTCCCTGACCTTTCCAGTCAATGTTCTCTCCTTCTTCAAATCACCTTGTATTTACATGTCTGTGTACATATCTGTCCTCGGTCGAATGTAGGCTCCTTGAAAGCAGGAATTGTTTCACTTATTTTATCCCCACTATCTAACACTGCATCTTGCATACAGTATGATACTTAATAATTGTCTATGGAATTGAAATGATTCAAAAATATGTCTCTTGTATATTGCTGTCTCCGAGAAACTTGACCCCTCACTATGTAATAATGATGATGATGTTAACAATAGTTAGCATTTTATTAGTCTTCAAGATTTGCAAAGAGCTTTACATGTTTTTTCATTTATTCCTCACAACAAACAGAGGTGGTTGTGAAGATCAAATGAGATGTCAGTTGTAAAGTGTTAAACATAGTAATCCAGCACATGGTTGGTTGCTGTCCTTTGTGCTCAAACAGGACCCAAAATGACCATCATTATGACAGGGGGCCATGGTATAGGCCCAACTGTGGCTGATCAGACTAATATAAGGTCAGAATGCTGTACCACAGATTGGGCACAAATAGTCCATACGGACATAGTAAGCATTATATAAATGTCAGCGGTTATTATGATAATGTAAATCTGTACCTTCTCATCTTGAAGGACTGCCCTAAAATGCTATTATTATCCTAATTTTAAAGATGAGGAAACTGAGGCTGAAAGTAGTTATAGTGATTTGTCTAGGGCCACATAGCTAGTAAATTTCTGAGGGAAGATTTAAACTTGGGTCTTCCTGAGTATATGACTCAACTTAAGATAAAATAGACATAGTGGGATTTTCTGGAATTAAAAATATGTGCACTTCTAAAGAGTCATACTAAAAATGTCCTTCATTATACTTTCCTTTTTACCACTCCCTCCCAAAATTTACTCTTGGACTATTATCTCGTTTCTGGATCTGTCCAGGAAGAGTTGAATGAACATTTATTTTCCTGAAGATCCATCATTACTTTTCATAAAGAAAATCTCACCTAATCCTTTAAATTCCAGACTATTTTTCTGGGACTGCCACCCCTTGAGGTATTCACAGAGAGATACTGGAATAGATCACAAATAAGGAGGAGAAGTGTGGGTTGAATTTTTTATTCCACCTTCCCACGCACCCTGTGTTTCAGAAGGCTGTGTAAAGCATAGCCCTAATCAGAGTTTCTTTTTAGGAGGGGAAAAACCCCACCACTCTTAAATTAGCTGCTTATTTTTAGATGATTTTAAAAGAATACCACACTAGGATCTGGAAGTTATTCCCTAACTCTTAATTCATTAATTCTCTCCACACCCCTGATAAGCAGATGACTGTTGTTTTCCCATAGGACAGATATGGAAATGAGGGCTCACGGAGGTGACATACCACACCCCACACAACATTTGAGAGGAATTCTGGCATAATGGAAAGTACCCTGAGCTTAGAGTCAAAAGATTGGGGTTTTGGCATGAAAGGGCTTTCTAATTCACCATATAGATTGGAGCTACTATTAACTGCTGCTCCCAAAATGCCTTACCAGTCTACTCTCCCCACAGATGAGATTTAGTGAACAGAAATCAAATTAACCCCTTCACCTTCCATCCTGTCTCTGGTGGAGCATAAATCTCCAAACTCCTCTGCTTCCCTTAATCACAGGCAAGTCTCTGCTCATCATTGCTGCTGTCCAGGGTCATGGTACTGAATTACCATCACTACCAACCACCATCACCGCCAATCCTCCAAAGAATTGCAATATGAAATTTTCTCATTTTCTATGGGATAGTAAGATTGGAAGGAAACTTAGATAGCATGCAGTCTAACCTCCTCATTTTATAGTTATGGTAACTGAGGCTTGGAAAGTGATATGATGTGCCAAAGTCCCATAGCTAGCTAGTATCAGAGTCAAGACTGGAACCCAAGTTAGGAAAACATGGATGGGAACTGAGACTTGGGTCTATTTTTCTTCTCAGCCCAAAATGAATCTTCTCCTTTCCTCTTGGGCCTATGTCTTAACTCTTCAGTTATGTATTGAGGTGATACAACTACCAATATAAGGCAACAGAGACCTTTATGAATGCCTGAGTGTGGATGCTATAATTGGACAGAGTGAAGGGAAAGGGAGTCAGGTACTTTGCATCTTCTTGGTAGTTCTTCAGCACCTCCAACTTCACTGGAAGGGGAAAAGTTGTTTGGGATCTTACCCACCTTGTTTCACCATTAGCAGCAACCAGTGTTATTGACAACAACAATTAACCTAGCCAGTGAGAACTATCTTCTAAGCCCTATGTTCTGAGTGAAGAAGGAAGATGATGGCCATGAAATGCCTCCTTACCGATGAGACCTTGTGCAGACTGACTTAGGTTAACCAACTCAACAAAGGCCTGGCTTTGTGATGTGTCATTTTGATGGCAGGGCTGCTATAGACTCTCCTCTGGACAAGATGGAATACCAGAAGAGTCCTCCATTTTCTACATCTTGTGTCAGTCGTTACAGACAATAGGTAAAACCCAACAGCTATGTACTGAGCCACCCACTTTCAAAGGCTAGTAGTTCTTCAGAAATACGAAGGCCTAAGGACAGAAAAACTCACTACTCTAAGCAGTGCCAGGATTGATTTTAGTGAAAATTCCACCAAAACATACCCTCACCCAAAACATACCACTTACCTCTCTGAACTGTATTCGCAATACAGTACACCTCTACCCTTCCTTGTCTGCTTTCCCTCACATTCCTCTCACTCTCTCTTTCTCTCTCTCTCTCATTGTATATCCATCTGTTTCTGCCTTTCTATATCACTTTTCTCATTATCCCATATCTATCCAATTAACCATCTCTATAAAAGAAAGACATGTCTACACATGCACAAAGTGAAAGATAGCATGGTGTAGTGGATAGAATATTGGACTTGAAGTCAGGAAGGCCTGGGTTCAGATCCTACTTTTCAGCCTCAGCTTCCTTATCTGTAAAATATGGGGATGATAATAGCAGATACTTCAGAAAGTAGAGATCAAATAAGAAAATGCGTGTAAAGCACTCTGAAAACCTTAAAGTGCTATCTATATACATTTTAGCAATTAGCATTATCAAACTTACACATAATCTTGGCTGCAGAGCCTCCATTCCTCATCCTAGTACTCTGAAAACCTCAGAGTCATATCTAAAAACTGATACCTCAATGCTATCAGAAAAACCTGGATTTACATGAGCTGGTGCAGAGTGAGGTGTACTGTATACAAAATGGCAGAAGTATTGTGGGATGATCTGCTTCGGATGACTTGGTTATTTTCAGCAGTGCAGTAATCCAGGACAACTGTAAAGGACTTATGAAAGATGCAATCTATCTACAGAAAGGGAACTGATGTTATCTGAATAAAATGGAAGTATATTTTGTTGTTGTTGTTAGTTCCTTTTCCTAAAGTTTTTTTTGTCTGCTATATTTTGCATGACTGCACATGTATGGCTTGTATTAAATTGCTTGGGTTCTGAAGGGGGGATAGGTAGGAAGAGAATTTGGAACACAAAGTTGTAAAAATCAATGTTATGGTTTGTTTTTGGATGTAATGTGGGGAAAATTCTAAATAAATAACTGATAACTCAAATGTACAATGCAAGGACTGATGTAATAGCCACTAGGTCAGGAGAGCCCAAAGCCAAATGGGTAGTGAGCCCCTCCAAATTACACTCTTCGGTCTCAGGAAGCATGTGGAATAGGTCACCAACAAGAGTCATTTCATGAGCCTGGTTGGATTTGAGCCGGAAGCTCTCTCTGAGGATGGCAGGCAGGCAGGGGGCTTACACAACAGGAGCACATCTGTTCCCTCATAAAAGAAGTTGTGCCCAAATCTCTAGGGACTCTACTGAGAAACAGCAAGCAGCCTTGTATCTTCATTATAGAAAAGTAAAAAAATCCTGAGAAGGGAAGATTCTGAAATTGTGTGTGTTTATAGAGACAGTAAAGTCTCATTCAATCAGACTCCACCACATCAGATATTCAGATCATTCAGCCAGGAGCATTACCTGTGTGTTTTTATAATAGAAACTACTAAGCTAATTAATAATAGGTACAAGATGGATAACGGGGGGAGGAATGTTAAAGCTGCTTAAGTAAGCTATTTTCTGGACCTAGATTCTACTATTAAGTAACTTCATGACCTTGGACACATCACTTCAGTTCTCTGGGCCCAGGTTCCTCATCTGTAAAATGGGAGCAGGACGGAACCAGATGTTCTGAGGTTCTTTCCAGCTCTAACAGTATGTGAGTCTACCACTTAGTATAACAATATCCACTCATAGCCAGACAATAAAGGCGCTCATTTTTAAGACCTTTTCGTTCATTAAAGCAAATCTAGCAGGGTCTTTACTTGATAATATTATTTAATCATTCAAAGAACATTTACTTAGTACCAGTTGTGCGTAGAGCATTGTGGTGCAAGAGATACAATGTTTTAAAAAGACATGGTTTGTGGGCAGCTAGGTGGCACAGTGGATAAAGCACTGGCCCTGGATTCAGGAGGATCTGAGTTCAAATCCAGCCTCAGACACTTGACACAATAGCTGTGTGACCCTGGGCAAGTCACTTAACCCTCAGTCCCCCCCAAAAAAAAGAAAGAAAGAAAGAAAGAAAGAAAGAAAGAAAGAAAGAAAGAAAGAAAGAAAGAAAGACACAGTCCTTGCCCTCATGGGTTTACTTTCTAATACATTTGCATACTACTGTTACATAAAAGTGATCATAAATGCATTTCTTTAATTAGAGTTGCCCATATGTATTCATAAGGCCACTACTCTTATCTCTGAGTCTGCCCTTGTCTACCCACTGGAGAAAACACCAATTAGTGGTGAAATGGCCAAAATTTAGGTAAGAGAAGAGGAATTGATGAGTTAGTAAAATCTATTAACTATATGATCAGTCATTCTATCAAAAAGGTAGTATTAGTATGTTAAGGTCTTAACTAGAAACTTGCTTAACGAAGACCTCACTCCTAAAGCATTACGTCTAGTTCACAATGGAACTCATAGATGAGTTGTGTCCAGCGTGAGGGAAGCGATGGCTCTGAGGCCCTCTCTCCTAATCAGACAACATTGGGATTTGTGCTACATTTGAGAAATGACATTAACAAGCTAGAGAATATCCAGAAGAGGAGAACCAAGGCAGTAAGAGGACTGAAAACCATACCATACCTAGATCAGCTAGAGGAAGAGGAGATGTTTAGCCTAGAGAAGAGAAGAATGATGGGGATAGCACATTTGTCTTCAAGGCATTGAAAGGGCTATAACATAGAAGAGGAATAATCTGTTTTGCTTGGCTCTGGAGGGCAGAACCAGGACCACTGAGTAAATGCCACACTGAGACAGATTTGGGCAAAAAAGAAAAGGCAAAACTCTAATAATCAAAAGCCATCCAAAAATGGAATGGGCTCCCTCAGGAGACAAGGAATTCCCCATTATTGGAAGTCTTAAAACTGTAACGATTGGAATGACGCCACCTGCTGGAGACTTACTGTAGAAGAGTTCCACCCATGAAGCGAAGGTCTTTGAGGGCAAGTCTCTTCTTTGGCATCAGGAAGTGACGTTGGCCAGTGGGAGGAAGAAGGAAGAGACTGGCGCTCTGTCTCGATCTCTTTCCTTTGGACTTTGGTGGAGAGCAGAGCTAGAAATGTGCTCTCCCTTTAATAGATAGGAATCTAGGCCTTTCTCTCTCTCTTTACCAAATTCTTATTCTCCTTAATAAATGTTTAAAAGTCTAACTCTTGCTAAAGCTTATAATTTATTGGCAACCACTCATTAGATATTTTAGACAGACTAGCTAGAATTTTAGTCCTAACAAAGCACAGCCTGGATGTGGAGATGCTGTCATTGGGATACCAACTTTGGGTGGAAGGTTGGACTAGATGACCTCTAAGATCCTTTCCAATCCCAAGATCCTGTAGTTCTTGGAGACTATTTTGGTAAATGGCAGCATTTAAAAATACAAATCAATCAATAACAGCCTGTGTATGTAGGTTGTTTTATTTTTTAACTTATTGATTGTCCCAGAAATATTTTTAGCAATTTAAAAGCTTGCAATGAGTGGTCTTTTCTCCAGGGACCAATGTCATCCCTTAACTTCACCCTTTTTTCTGCCCTATCTATTATTTAACTTCTAGATCTACTACACAGGTTATTCTTTGACAGAAACCAGAGCTTAAGAGGAATTGAAAGAAGGGTCAGATTTTATTTGATTTCTTTTATGAAATTATTATATGGTAACATGAAGTGTTAGACTTAGGAGTCAGAGGATGTGGGTTCAAATCCCTGCTGTGCCACATCTTTGGCCCTGCTTTTCTTCATCTATAAAATGAGGGAACAAGATGAGATATCTTTAAGTCTCTTCCAGCGCTAAATCTACGAACCTGTGATGGAGCCACTGTCTGATTTTCTTCAGGTTCTACCTTTTGGGGGTGCATGTTAGTAACATCTATGTACATGTACACACAGAGACAATGATGGAGGATTGGAAAAGGCATGAAACAGGTAGGCCAAAGGCCACGGTTCTCATCCAACTTCTGACATTAAATTGGTTTGTAACTTTAGGATTTACTTAATGCTGTCTGGGCCTCCATTTCTTTATCCATAAAGAGAAGTTTTGGATTACATGATCTCTGATGTTCTTTTTTTCCATTCTGTGATTTCATATTCTATAAGGAAAAGGGAGTCAAAATTGTCATTTTTCACATAGAAGATACTTATAATATATTCATCACCCCCTATTCCCCATAATACTCATATTTATGTGATACAGACTTGGCATAATTTTTGTTCATGTTTCTGAAAAAAAGTATTTTGAAAAATACTTTCAATTCAGCAGTCATTTATTAAGGACTTAGTTCAAGGCAGAGGCAGAGTAGTAGAGAAGATTAAGGGCTGGTCTTGGTCATCAGAAAGATCTGAGTTCAAGACTTGCCTTTGACAGGGGTATACATCTTTTGTGTACATAGTCATTTGCATGTTATTTCCCATTAGAACATGGGCATCTTTAGAGTGGGGACTAGCTTTTGCCTTTCTTTGTATCCTAGTGCTTAGCACAACACCTGCCATGTAGTAGAACCTAGAAATGTTGTTGGCTATTATGAGCAAATCATTAACCTCAGTGGCCTAAGCATCTCCTTAAGAATGTAAAATTCAGACAGTTGTTCTATCTGCATAGGTAAAAGAAATGCCCATACTGGTAGTATCCCACACCAATGAAATAACAGGCATGAACAAAAATAACAAAAAAACATTCAAGGCCTTGCACTAGCACTGGCAATACAGAAAAAATGAAAAAAGAGATCTGTCTTCAAGGAAATTTCATTCAAAAATGTGACCTGTACACAAATGAGCAAGTAAAAGACAATCTGAGGAGGAAGGGAGCAATGAGAGACTATGGCATCTGAAAAGTTGAGCCTTAAAGGAAAAATGGGAATTCTAAGGGCAAAGGCAAGGAGGGACTAGATTCCAAAAATAAAGGACTACACAGGAGAAGGAGTGTTGCATTTAGAGAATAACAAGTAGGCTGTAACATAGAATGTGTGAAGTAAAGTAAGGTAAAACAAGTCAGGAAAGCTAGGCTGGAACCAGATTGTGAATGGCTGTATATGCTACCCTGAAGAATTTGTATTTTATCCAAAAAGCAACATGGAGCCAATGAATATTCTTGAGGAGAGAAGTGACACGGTCAGATTTTTGGTTTAGGAAGATTATTTTGGCAGCTGTGTGAAGGATAAATTGAAATGGAAATAGACTAAAGTCTATTGCAGTGGTCCTCATGAGAGATGATAGGGGCCTGAACTATGGTAGTGGCTGTGTGAGCTGAGAGAAGGGATTGGATGGAAGAAATGTTAAAGAGATAGAACTTTTGGGGTAGGGATGTGAGAGAGAAGGAAAAGTTGAGGATAACTTTGAGATTGCAAACCTGGGATAGTGACAGCCTCAACAGAAATACAAAAGTTTGGAGAGAGAGTGGCTTTTGAAGGGAAGATAATGAATTCTCTTTCGGACTTAATGTGCTTTAGATGCATATGAAATCTCCAGTCAGAGAAGTCCAGTATTGCTGCAGTTACTGACTCCTCCTTGTATATACAGTAAGAACAATTGTTATGTAAGAGAAACAATGGCAGCTAAATGGCACTGGGTTTGGAATGAGGAAGACTCATCTTCCTGAGCTCAAATCTGGCCTCAGACACTTACTGACTGTGTGACCCTGGGCAAGTCACTTAACCCTGTTTACTTCAGTTTCCTCATCTGTAAAATGAGCTGGAGAAGAATATGTCAAACTTCTCCAGTATCTTTGCCAGGAAAACCCCAAATAGGGCCAGGGAGAATTGAACACAACTGATAAATGACTGAACAACAAGAGAAACAAAGGAAAAATGCCCAACGAGCTTTGTATCACCATAGCTCCTTCAATAATCCATCAATAATTCATATATTGAGTCTGGGCTAATGTTTTTGTCATCAATTTACTTAACCGGGTTTTCTTTTTCTTTTTTTTCTTTTTTTTTCTTTTTTTTGGTGAGGCAATTGGGGTTAAGTGACTTGCCCAGGGTCACACAGCTAGTAAGTGTTAAGTGTCTGAGGCCAGATTTGAACTCAGGTACTCCTGAATCCAGGGCCAGTGCTCTATCCTCTGCGCCACCTAGCTGCCCCCGAGCTTTATTTTTTCTAATCAAGACCTACAGGCACATGAAAGCAAGATGAGTCCAGTATCTTAAAGAACTGTGTTTACTCTCTCTCTCCAATGGCTAATTTTGATCTTTTGTTTTTATATCCTCCTCATTTTTAAAAAGAACAAAAGAAGTTCAGCAAAAATAAATAAATCAACTTACCATCTGAGACTGCTAGTACATTCATTACTACATACCCATAGCCCAATCTCAACAGAAAAGGGAGGAAGATGGATGAACTCCTCTCTGGGATCATTATAATGACAGTATTCTTTTTGGTGTTGTTTTTCCCATTTATGTCATTATAGTGAATGTGTATATTGTTTTCTTGCTTCTGCTTAATTCAATCTGCATCAATTCATATGTATTCTCATTCTTCTCTGAATTCACCATATTCATAATTTCATCCTACACATTAATATTTCATTACATTGTTGTACCACAGATTTTTTAGCCATTCCCCAATTGATGAACATCTACTGGATTCCAGTTCTTTGCTACCATAGAAAATGCTGCTAGGAATATTTTGATGACTATGGGACATTTCTTTCTGTCTTTCACCTTATTGGGAACTGAACAATGAGATCTTTAGGTCAAAGGGTATGTACCTCAAAGGTAGTTTTCATTAACACCCTAAAAATAATAATGGGGAGAGGTAAATAAGTATAGAGTGCGGGGAGGAAAGATGTGAATTAGTGAAAAGTCTAAACTAAAGAACATCTTGAAAGGTTTGCAGGAAGGAGGTGGTTAATGGGCAAAGTGAGAGTACAGATTCTCTGTGGTTTCCTGGTCTCCCATGACCATGGATAAAAAAGCACAATGGGCATGTTTCCAAAATCCCAGCAGCCCAGGGGATAAGCAAAGATGTGCATGATGGTGTATGAAAAGTTCCAAGAAACAGCAACTCTCCCTTTTCTACTCTACTCTTGAGTGGAAAGGGGCACATTTATGCTTCTCTTGTGTATACTTGACAATGCCAGGAATCTCCCAGGACTGAGTGCCACCTGTATGTTTTGAATAATGGAAGAAAAGACATAAGGAGCATTCATACAGTTCCACCAACCTGGCCTCACATCACCATAGCCCAGGGAGTGACAAATGACATTTTCTAAAGGGACAACACACTGCCCCTTCTGTTACCATGACAGGCTCTTTCCTGTGCCTACAGCCTCAGAGATCTCTCATTACATCTCATTCCTGACCGCATCAGCTGGAAATATTTTCTTCTTCCTCACACTGAGAATAGAATTATGGAATAGGATCATAGACCTAGAGCTGGAAGGAATCTCAGAGGCCATCCAGTCTAACCCCCTTATTTTACAGATAAGGAGACTGAGACCCCAAGAGGTTAAATCACTTGCTCAAAACTCAGGTGGTCAGCATCAGAGGCAGGATTGGAACCAAGGACCTCTGACTGCAGAGTCAGCTCTCTGTCCATTATACCACATTGCCTCTCATTTCTTTTCTTTTCTTTTGTTCTTTTTTTTTTTCTTCAGGGCAATGAGAGTTAAGTGACTAGCCCAGGGTCACACAGCTAGTAAGTGTCAAGTGTCTAAGGTCAGATTTGAACTCAGGTCCTCCTGAATCCAGGGCCAGTCAGTGCTTTATCCACTGTGCCACCTAGCTGCCCCCAATGCCTCTCATTTCACCTAGCACTTTATACCTTTTTAAAAATTCACTCTTCATGGTCTAACAATTATAATGCTTCTCTTATTGTTGTTGTTTTGTTGTCGTCAAGACAATCAGAGTTAAATGATTTTCCCATGCTCACACAGCTATTAAGTGTCTGAGGTCAAATTTGAACTCAGGTCCTCCTGATTCCAGGGCCACTTCTCTATCCACACTGCCACCTTGTGGCCCTAATTATAATACTTCTTACCAAATTGAGCTGTCCAAAAAAAAAGGTCCTTCCTTCCCTTGTTTCGCCTTTTTCCTGAGAAGTTTGCATCTTCTAGTTCTTGATTCTATGCCTAGTCCAAGGCGAGCCAGGGCTCTTCACAGGTTGGATGTTTCATTCTTCTCCATCAAGCTGAGCTGCATCCCTGGCCTAGCTCCAGGGATTCTGAACAGCGGGTGGATGCTGAGCCCCAGTGTCTACCAAACTAATTAACCTCTCTGTTTCTTTCCTTGTCCTCTCTTTCCTGCTGCCTGGGTTCTGGGTTTCCTTTAATCACTTGTTTGAACATCCTCCTACTCTTGGCTATCAGTTCTGGTCTCAGTATATATACATATAAGCATATATATGTGTATATATATATATATATATATATATACACACACACACGTAGCTCTTTAGCATAAGTCTCACAGAGGGCACTATTATGACAAACATCTATTTCTTCACATCTATAGCTCTCTTCCTCCCCTTCTTTCCCTCTACCTCTCTCTTTCTCTCTATCTTCCATCTTCCTTTACCATCCTCTCTCTTTTCCTCTTACTCTGCTTCTCCCCTTCTTCATCTCTCCTCACTTCCCTTTCCCTTTCCCCCTTTTGCATTCTCTGTCTCTCTGTCCCTTTTCCTTTCTACCTCCTTCTCTCTTCCTCTCTTCTCTTCTCCCTCTTCCATTTTTCCTTTCCTTCTCTTCCTTTCTTTCTTTATCTCTCCTTCCTTTTTCTTTCTCTTACCTCACACAAACATGCAGTGGAAAGGGGGAGGATAGAAAGGAACCTTCTGCTTCCTTTAAGCAAGAAATAACACCTTCCATTTATAGAGACCATTTTAGGTACAGATTGTATGTGCTTTCAAATACAGTATATCATTTTATTTCCATGTCAAACCTTTAAGGTAGGCATGGAAGAGATGATTACCCTCATTTCAGAGGTGTGGAAATTAAGGGTCAGAGGAATTAAATGATATATATGAGGTCACGTGGCTAGAAAACAACAGAGGCAAGATTAAAGCTCACATCTTCTGATGCCCTATCATACGAGTCCTTTCCACAGGATCATTTTCTACTTGAATGAAAACTATCCATTTTCCTACTTCTACCATAAGATGTGTGCACTCGATGAGTTTAAGATTTCAAACAGAACCCTTCTGCTAGAAAGCCATGTGAGTTTTCTATGCCTTGGGCAAAAAGAGGTGGGGAACAGAGGGATTTAGGCTTTGTCAGAATTCAGAATAACCTGCTACAAGGAAAGCTATATTATTTTCTAACACCTGGAAAGCTGAAGAAAACCTATTCCTGAAATTCCTTCCCTCTACCCTAGCTCAATTTTATACTTTTTGGGTACTAGTATCAGCTATAACAGCCAGCTGGGGAGGCAGAAACAGGGGTAGTAGTAGCTGAGAAACAGCTACTCCTATTGTTCCAGTTGGCTAAGGGGGCAGTTTTATCTCTAGGCCTGTATCCTTCAGGGGCAGTAGCCAGGGACCAGACTTAGATATAAGGCATCATTTGACTAGCACCTTCCTCACTCAAACTTTCTTCCCTACTTTGATTTTACCATAGATGAAATTCCTCTCCTAAAGATTTCCTCCTGTACATTCTTTCTTTCTTTCTTTTGTTGATAAGTTCTTTATTCATCACCTTCACCTTCAGTTTTTTTATTTTTTAAATTTTTATTCATTTAAAACTTAAATACAAAAAAGATTTCCCTGTATACAACACAAGATAAAAAGAGGATTCAATATAAAACCATGAATTTTAATTTCATACTATTTACTTTAAAAATACACGTAAGTAATAAATACTTCATGGGGCAGCTAGGTGGCGCAGTGGATAGAGCACCAGCCCTGGAGTCAGGAGGAGTACCTGAGTTCAAATCCAGCCTTAACACTTACTAGCTGTGTGACCTTGGGCAAGTCACTTAACCCCAATTGCCTCACAAATAAATAAATGAATGAATGAATGAATGAATGAATGAATGAATAAATAAATGAATGAATGAATGAATGAATAAATGAATAAATAAATAAATAAATACTTCATATCCTTTTCAGAGCTACCCTGCTTTTCTGTGCTTCTTTCTATGTTTTCTTTTCTGTTGTGCATTTTTTTCTCATTCCCTCCCCACCGTGACCTACAAAAGGCTACCATTAGACACAAATATGCATATGTGTGTGTATTTATATTTATATATGTATGTATGTACATGTGTGTATGTATTTTAATTCATATCATACATACTTCTATTTATCAGTTCTTTCTCTCGATGTGGGTAGCATCTTCCTTCATAGGATTCCTCTTTGAAAAATACAACTACGTCAGAAAGAAATAATACAATTATTTCATTTTTTAAAACCCGCCATAATCTATGATTTTATCATACTTTGCAAGGTTGTTATAAAGATCAAACAATATAATAGAGATAGTACTTAGCATAGTGCCTGTCACATAGTAAACACTTAATAAATTCTTATTTCTTCCCCCTCCCCCCTTCCTGCCACCCACAGAGCCTGGGATACCAGAAAGTTAATTGACTTGCAAACCTTAAAGCACTTTATAAATGTTAACTCTAATTATTGTTATCAAGCACATGATGCAGGCACACACACACACACACACACAGAGGCATGTTGTTCCCAACCGGAGGGGAGTAGCAACAGAGGTGTTCCCTGCCTCCTGTTGACAACTGGAGGTTTTTTTTTAATCCCATTGGAAGTACTTTAAAGAGATAACTAGATACTTATTTCCATTACCAAGAACTGCCTCTGTTCTAGCACCCAGAGGATTATGAGCAAGGACTCCCAAAGGTCCAGTCTCCTGCTTCTTCTAACTCCTCATCACAGCAGTGAGATGGAGAAGATCAAGACTGGATACATCTTCTAGCCAAGTCCCTCAAGCTCATTTTCAAATTCATGCTTCCAATAACTTCACTTTTAGTTCACATCCTCTTAAGATGTCAAACAAAACACTTTCCTAGTACTGCTACACAACCCTTGTCGATTTGTCAGTTTGTCCCAAGGACAGCAATAGCTAAGATGAATTTAAGGGTTATGTATGGGATGACGGTGCAAACTAAGAAGATAACTCCTGGGGGCAGCTAGGTGGATAAAGTGTGTGTGTGTGTGTGTGTGTGTGTGTGTGTGTGTGTGTGTGTGTGTGTGTGTGTGTGTATAATATAGTGGATAAAGCACTGGCCCTGGATTCAGGAGAACCTGAGTTCAAATCCGACCTCAGACACTTGACTCTTACTAGCTGTCTGACCCTGGACAAGTCACTTAACCCTCATTGCCCCGAAAGAAAAAAAAAAGATAACTCCTTCCTTCAAAAAGCTAACAGTGTGACTAAGAATATAAATACAACACAATAAATATATATAACAATATAAAATAAATATAATACAATAATGTAAAATAAACAATAAAAGCACAATGGATATATTGATGGGTCAGATAATTTTGGTTATCTGTATGAAATAATCTATCTAATCACAGAACTACAGATTTTGGAGGAGCCTATCAGAGACCATCTAGTACAATCCCTACCCCAAAAGTAATTTCTTCTCAGCCTCGACAAATGGCCGTCCACCTTCCATGAAGCTTCTCTTCTTTTAAGGTCACACCCAACATGGTAGTTTTATCATAAGGATGTTGTTTTATTTACTAGCTTTAAAATAATTGGACACAATTTATATATATAAAATATGTTAGATTATAAATTATAAATATCTGTTAAACATATATATATTTTCCCTCCAAGTCTGTCAAGTAGATACAGATTCATCCTTGGACTTTCAGCCCTGTCTAACCTTAGTTGTCCCTCCAGATATTTCATTGTAGCCCAATCCTACTGGGTCATTCCTGTTGTCTAACCATGCCATTGTGTGCATAAAAGAAGCATTTAATAAACCAGCAGAAATTAATCAAAATTTTTAAAGTATTTATTTTATTCTGACCTTAAATGAAACAGAAATTTCCATAATACAGTAGAATAGTATTAGAGAATAATCCCTCCCCTCCCCCCTCCCTGAGGCGGCAAACAATCTGATATGGGTCATACATGTATGATCATGTAAAACATCACCATACTTGACACTCTGTACAGGCAAACTAAAATCATTTTTTAAAATGTAAGAATGTGAAAAGTAGTATGTGTCAGGCTGCTCCATCAATATCAGTTCTTTCTTTGGAGGAGGATAGCATGTTTCATCAATAGTCCTTTGGGATTGTCTTGGATCATTGTATTGTTGAGAATAGTCAAGACATTCACAGTTCTGGGGGCAACTAGGTGGCACAGTGGATAAAGCACCGGCCTTGGATTCAGGAGTACCTGAATTCATATCTGGCCTCAGACACTTGACACTTACTAGCTGTGTGACCCTGGGCAAGTCACTTAACCCCCATTGCCCTGCAAAAAAAAAAAAAAAGACATTCACAGTTCTTCATCGAACAATATTGCTGTCTCTGTGTACAGAGTTCTCTTGGTTCTGTTCACTTCCCAATACATCATTCTATACATGTCTTTCCAAGCTTTTCTAAAGTTGTCCTGCTTGTCATTTATTATTACACAATAATATCCCATCATCATTGTTTAGCCATTCCCCAATTGATGGGTAAATCAAATTTTAAAAATAATCCAACTCAATCTAATTTTGGCTTTAAATTCTCTGATTGCAGACTTGAAGTTGCCTCTTACTTTTAGGGTTCAGAAACATTCTATTGAAATTTCTTCCCTATTAGTACAACAGATTAAATGAACCTTCATTAAAAAAAAATGTTCTAGTGATTTTGTCTTTGTAATTGTCATTTCTTGGAAGGGAAACCATCTACTGGAAAGTATACATTGGCTTGTGACAAAGAGTGAGGTTTAAGCAAAACAAGGTTATGCAATGACTGCAGCTAAGAATGTATATAGCATTCTGCCCCAATATCAGTCCAATTCTATCCAAAGTCATTCTGTCCAATCCCTGCTTCCTGATGTTAAGAAGGAGGCGCTGGACATGCTCTTTTTAAAAAACAAACAAAAAACACCACACGACTACAAAAAGCCATTCACTTCCTGTGCCAGAACCCACTCGTGGTCTGTGTAACTAATATTCACATTATGCTCTCTAGTTTCCAAAGTTCTTTCCTCACCATGAACCTTTGAAGCAAGCAGCAAAAAATGTCATCGTTCCCATTTTAAAGGTAGGAAGACTGAGGCTCATAAAAGTAAAATGATTTTCCCAAGATCACACATTCCCCAGTTATTAGAACAGGGGGTAAAACCTAGGTTTTTCCAACTCCTAGGTCACTGAATTTTCCACGATACCATTCAGCATCCCCAGATGCTATTCACCTCAGTTCCATAGATCCAGGAAGTGTAGCCCAACAGTTAGAGAGCTTATTTGGGCTTAATGCTGCAATATTTAATGACCTTGGACAAACCCTTTTCTCTCTTTGAGAAAGAATATTCAATCTCCATTGTTTGCTATTATGACCTCTTCTCCTGAGGCCACTAGGTAGTTCTAGCTCTTCTGTCAGTGTTACAACCAGGATGCTAACTTCTCATAGCAGATTGGAGGGTAGGTGACTAGGAGAACCCCTCATCCTATTTTCTGACCTAGAGTAAATTACTTGTCAATGTTCAGTGTCTTGGCTCGTGATCTAGACTTAGTTTCTCCTCAACCTTGCCAGCCAACAGTTAAGGGAGCAAGGATCGATTTCTATATCCTAAGACATCAAGGACAGTGGTCATGCAACCTTGCCTGTCAAGCTTCTTAGGGAAATTGGGGCTTACTTTTTCACAGATTTTCTCTCTGACTCAGAACCCCAATTTCTATAGCAAAGGTCTATAGACTAGCTGTGTGACCTTGGAAGGGGGTGGCAAAGAAAAAGAGAGAGAGAGACAGAGATAGAAACAGAAATGGGGGGAAGAAAGGGGGAGAAGGAAAGAAGAGACAGGGAGAGGGGGAAGGGAAGGGGGAGAGAAAAGTAAAGACAGAGGGGCGAGAAGGAAGAGAGAAGAAAGAAGGAGGAGGAAGAGGAAAGAAAGGAAAGGATAGGAAAAGAGAGGAGGGTAGAGAGAGGGGGAGGAGGAAAAAAGAGGGAAAGAGATGGAGAGGAGGAAGAAAGAAGAAAGGAGGAGAGAGAGGAGGAAGAAAGAGAGGGAAGGAGGAAAAAAGAGGGAAGGAGGAGGGAGGGAGAGAGAGAGAGAGAGAGAGAGAGAGAGAGAGAGAGAGAGAGAGCCTTCTTATTTTTCTCCCTTATTTTTCAAAGGGGAGAAAAAACTGAGATACAGAAAATAACATCTCCAAGACTGGGTAGCAATAACCAGAGTTTCAGGCAAAAAAACCCCAACAGGCTTTCTGACTTCCTACTCAGAACTCTTTCCTCAATTTATAATGTTTCTCATACATATTTTCCTCAGGAGTAATGATGGAGAGAGGGTGGCAGGAGAGATTGTTTGTAGTTATTTTATAGCCAGAGCAAATCTTAACTCCTCTCAGAGGCAGCATGGGAAATAGATTGTGTTAGGAATTAGAGGATCTGGGTTTGAATTCTACCTTTGACCTCAGTCATTTCCTTTCCCTTCTCTGGGCCTCCATTTCCTCATCTATAAAATGTCAGGGTTATCAGGTAAACAATTTACAGAAGGACTACTACAATGTAAATAAGAAGAACAATAAAACAAAACTGAATGAATGTTATGTAATCATAATGACCAAGGCTGGCCTCAGAGAAGAGATTGTAAACCTGTACCTCCCTCACTTCACCACAAAGACTGGAGACCCAGGTGAGGCAACATTTCATGTGCTCTCAGATCCATAAGTCCAGTGTTTTTGCTATCCTGGTTTGTGTGGGGGGTGGGGTTGATGGGTTGAATCTTTGTTATAAGAAAAGGTTCTTTCAGTAGAAGACAGGGAGAGAGATATATTAAGACATGAATGTCTTCCTAGCTGTGTCACCCTGGGCAAGTCACTTAACCCTCATTGCCCCACAAAAAAAAAGAAAGAAAAAGAAATGAATGTGGTATAAAAGCAAAAATAACCAGTAAAACTTAAAAAAATAATGGTACAGGGGCAGCTAGTTGGTGCTCTGGATAGAGCACCTACCTTGAAGTCAGGAGGACCTGAGTTCAAATTTGACCTCAGATATTTACTAGCTGTGTGATCCTGGGCAAATCACTTAACCCCAATTTTCACAAAAACAAAATAATGGGGGGGCAGGAGAAATCCATTAGATTTAGAGACAGGGAAGCCAGTTCCAATCTCAGCTTTGACACAAAAGTTTTGACCATGGGTATAAATTACCTAGTTTCTTTGGGTCTCAGTTTCCTCATCTGTAAAATAAGGAAGACCAGAGGATGCTGGAAGATTCAAGATGAAATATGTTACTATCTCCTGTTAGAGAGGTATTCTAGAAACTCAAAGTACAAATTGAGACAAATTTTGCTTGACCATACATGCTTCTAACAGGACTTTTGTTTTTCTTGTTTTCTCAATTAGGGGGTAAAGTTGACTTGAGGGAGTGAGAAAATGCAGATCTAAAAATAAAATAAAATTTTAAAATGAGAGGTTGTCAGATGACTTCTGAGGCCCTTCTAACTCTAAATCCTGTCCATCTCTAACATCCCTCCCAGTCTTTAATCTATGATTCTATGAGGTATAGATATTCAAGTTGGTCATGATTATTCTAGGAGGATCTGGCCTAATAGACCATTGTTCTATACAGTGAGAAATTCAAGGCCTTTGTTTACCCACCTATATCTACCTTACTTTCTTTAATTAACAACAGCACCATATTGCTGCCCGTGGTCCACCCTGATGCCTGAATCTCTTTCAGCTAGATTTTTACCATGGAAAGTGGAGAAACTATAAGGTTTTAGAAAGTTCACAGAACTGTTTTGGTTCCCTGTGATGAATCCTTAGTCATCATGAGAAGTGGTGGGTTTTTAGTTCATGTTGGCAGACCAGAATCCAAATGATTCTGAGTTTTTAGGAAGAAAGGAGAAAATCACCCAGGAGGTAGACATATTGGAGAAGGGAGTGTGGTTGGGGGAGAACGGTAGAGATTTCAACACTAGCATCTTATTGGAAAGAGATGGCTGCAGTAACCTCCCAGGTGGAGAGTGACAGATTGGCTACCAGGGAAGGATTAATTGCTAGGCAGCCTTCTTTCCCCTGTGGAGCTAGAGTCCCTGTGGTGGGCTGGGGTAGCTGTTGTGGGCTGCATAGCAATCCCAGCATGTCTTTCTTCAGCACCATTAGGGAAAAGTCAGGCTGCAGGAAGGAGCCTAGGAAAAAAGAGGGAGGGGCCATTCTGGTTTCTCACCTGGTAGTTAATATAGGAAGCACCTGTGACCACAAGGCAACAGCTGCTGCTGAGACTACAGAGGGGAGAGCTCTGTACTGCTTCTTCCCAACAGCGAACCCCATTGGAGCCCATCCCTCGGGGGCCGAAGGGGGTGTTTGTGCCCTTGTTGCTGGGAAGAAAGAGCTCCTGGTCTGGGGCATTGTGAGCAACCAGGGCCAGGTGGCTTCTGCTGAAGTGGAGGTTGGGTTCTCAAGGGAGCCAGCTGACCAGGGGCAGTTTTGTCTGGTTGGACAGCTCCTCCTTTCTGTCTCGCTAGATGAGAGCCCCAGAGACACTTTCAAAGACTAACCAGTCATCTGCCTTAGGAAATGAGAACCTGCCCTACTGTTAGGAGGACTCCCTCCATCCCCTCTCTCTTCTCTGAAGGCTGCAGTGTCAGAGGGAAAACACTGGCCCTGGTCTCAGAAAACCTGGTTTTGGTTCCTAGCTCTTCCACGTGCTATTTGTACGACCTTAGGTAAGTCATTTAACCTCTAAGGGCCTCAGTTCTCTCAACTGTAAAATTAGGACTTGGCTTGAATGACCTCTAAGGTCTCTTCTCACTCCAGAGCTAATGAAGCGAATCTCAAAGCTCACAGTGTTCACCCTCATCCTAGGAGCTTAATCAGCCTTTCTTTTGGAGAAATATTTCTTTGTCCTCTGGAAAGAGGTGTAAAAAAAAGAACTTGAACCTGGGCATCAGGAGACCTAGAACTACCACCCATTAATTACATTATTATTATTATTAACTAGCATTTCTGTAGTGCCTACTCTCTACCAAGCACTGCACTAAACTTTTTATGAATATTATCTCATTTGATCCTCAAAACAAACCTGCTATGGAGGTCCTATTATTTTCCCCTTTTCTACAGTTGAGGAAACTGAGGAAAACAGAGCTTTAATGACTTAGCCAAGATCACACAATTAATAAATGTCTGAGGCCACATTGGAACCCTGGTCTTCGTGATTCCAGACTTCTTGTTGGCTCCAATTTATGGGACCTTGCACAATCCAATTCAGCTCTTTGGTCCTCAGTTTCCCTAGCTGCAAGATAAGAAGGTTGAACTGGGTGGTCTCTGAGGTCCCCTGCAGTGCTAGCTAGCATTCTGATCTAGAGATTTAGGGATGACATAATTCATTAGTATGTAAACACCTTGAGGGACAAGGACTTTTTTTGTTGTTGGCATTGGGTCTTCTTGTTGGGTTGGGGGGGGGTATTTTGGTATTCTTATCACCTGGGATGGTGCCTGGTACCTAGTAAGTAGGTAATTAATAAATGCTTGCTGAATTGAAATGAATTGAATCAAAAGCAGTTGCTGCTGAAGTGCAAGGAACTTAAAAAAAACTAGTGAAGGGACAGCTAGGTGGCTCAGTGGATAGAGCACTGGCCCTGGAGTCAGGAGGATCTGAGTTCAAATCCAGCCTCAGACACAGCACTTACTAGCTGCGTGACCCTGGGCAAGACACTTAACCCCAATTGCCTCACAAATAAATAGATGATAGATAGATAGATAGATAGATAGATAGATAGATAGATAGATAGATAGATAGATAGATAGATAGATAGATAGATAGATGATAGATAGATAGATAGATAGACAGACAGATAGATAGATTAAAAAACTAGTGAAAGTCAGATGTTCTTTCTCCATCATTTTGGGGGCACTGAAGGGTCTGCTGGTCATTGCTATTATCACCCACCCAAAATGTCAGAAGAAAGAAAGGATATCCTCCTCTTAGAATAGACAGCTTAGGGGGCAGCTAGGTGGCGAAGTGGATAGAGCACCGGCCCTGGAGTCAGGAGTACCTGAGTTCAAATCTGGCCTCAGACACTTAACATTTACTAGCTGTGTGACCCTGGGCAAGTCACTTAACCCCAATTGCCTCACTAAAAAAAAAAAAGAATAGACAGCTTAGAATAGAGATCGAAAGTCAGGACAGCTACTAGAAAAAGTAATTCCCTGTTTTTCTGGCCCTTCCATTTCCCTGGGGACTCAAGGGAGGAATCAAATGGGGTTACCTCCCCGAGCAGCTACTGATAGAGTTGGAGAAGGTGGGGGATGGCATATATTGTCAGAAAGCAATAGCTAGTATAAATTTAGTATGAGGGTAGTAGTGAAAGTTTGTAGAAAGACTG
This sequence comes from Dromiciops gliroides, assembly GCF_019393635.1. Classification (NCBI taxonomy): domain Eukaryota; kingdom Metazoa; phylum Chordata; class Mammalia; order Microbiotheria; family Microbiotheriidae; genus Dromiciops; species Dromiciops gliroides. The sequence goes on along the minus strand of NC_057863.1, from coordinate 341,121,484 downwards.
AGCAACTATAAGCAACAGGGACTAAGTGTGTATAGATAGATGAATGAAAGAATTTAATTGGTTGATTGACTGATTAAGGGGAAAGGCATTTGTTAAATGCTTATAATATACCAGGCACTGTATTAAGTGCTGGGAATACTTATATAGAAAAGAGAAACAGTCCCTGACTTCAAGTCAACAAGACAACAGACATTTGTTATGATCCTACTATGTGCCAGGAACATAGTGGGAAGAACTTACCTTCTAATAGGGAGAGCCAGGGAAGAGTTAAGTTATGGAGAGGGAGGAAGTCACAGGGCAACAATTGACATGCCCTTTCCAGAAGCAATGATGGTATTGATTTAATTACTATTCCCCGAAGGAGTGTTGGAAAGGATGGGAGGGGGAGAAGCAAAGGGAGAATTCACATGTAATATAAGAGCATGGGAGGAAGATGATGTTATCAAGTAACTGGAGCCAGGTAGATTGTCTCACCAATCATTTCTGAGACCAGACCAGGAGCCAGAGTTTCTGTAGGGAGAGTAGTAGCTCTGGCCTCTCTGACCAGTAGCTCTGGCAGAAAGATGTCTTTGCAAAGTAAAGTCAAACTGGAAATAGCCCATCTAGGGCAACCATAACTGGACCTGACCTTGTAGCCTGCAGTCACATCCAAGCATAGCTCAATCCATCATCGTTTCAGGTTAGACACGTCTCAGGTGGTTCTGTGGTCACTGGAGGAGAATGAATAAGAGTAAAGGGTTATATTGTGAGCAAAAGAAATAAAAGGTCTGGGAATGTTAGAGGAGAGGGAAGCAGGGACTGGATGGGGGGAAAAAAGCAAAAGCTTTTTTTTTTTTTTTTCGGAAAACAGGAACATTAATAATAGTAGTCACATTGATGTACAAAAACGCCGTGAGAAACATAGCACCAGCATTGCTATCCCCACTTTCCAAGAACTAAAGGCTAAGTCACTCATTTCCTAGGTCCTATACCTTTTTTTTTTTTTGGTGAGGCAATTGGGATTAAGTGACTTACCCAGGGTCACACAGCTAATAAGTGTCAAGTGTCTGAGGCCGGATTTGAACTCAGGTCATCCTGAATCCAGGGCCAGTGCTTTTATCCACTGTGCCACCTAGCTGCCCTGGTCCTATACATTTGAAATAGAACAGCTCAAAAAAAAAAAAAAGAAATAGAACAGCTCAGACTTGAATTCAGGTCTTCTAACTCCAAGTCCAAGACTTATGGTTTTATAAGATTTAGAACTAGATGGGGACAGTCATCAAGGTGATCTGTTCCCCGGCCATATTTCTCTCTCCTAATAAATCTCTTTTTCTAATTTTAAAAAAAAAGGATTTAGAACTAGAAGCTTAGAGATGATATGGTCAAATGTTCTCCCTTTTCCGGTCCTAAGAGGTTAGTTAAGTGCCCAAGGTCACAAAGGCAAGTAAATAGAAGAATAGGGATTTGAACCCAGGTATCCTAACACTGATTTCCAAGTGGGCACCATGGTTCTCTGCTATGCAAATAACATTCGGGAGCTAGATAATACATTTATTAAATGCTTACTATATGCCAGGCACTGTGCTAAGTGCTACTGATACAGATATAAGCAAGTAGTGCCTGCCCTCAAGGAACTTACATTCTAATGGGAGAAGATGAATAAAAGGAAGCTAAAGGGAACTTTCAGGCTAAAAGTAATCCATGAAGGGAAAATAATATCCATAGCAATTAAAATATTAACAAAATAGAAAAAGAGAGGATTAATACCCATGTAGGGAAATCGTAGAGAGTCAGGAGCAGAAATGAGAGAGGCATGAGCATGTCTGGCTGGAACACTTCCTCAGTGTGTCGGAATGAACATTTGTGTTTTTTTCCAGTTATGGGGCAGTTTTTTCTTTCCTCCACCACAAAGGACTCTCAGGAGTCTCTGAACAGATACAGGAAGCATAAAACACTCAAATGGCCCATTATACTCATCATACATCTCTTCTTCCTCACTTCCCCCTCCTCTCCCTCCTACCCCTCAACCAGGTAAAATCCTGTTGTGAGATTTCTGAACAGAAAAAATTCACTTTCATTTTATTTTCAGGTCCAAACACTCTCCTTCCTACCTCTTGCCCCCATCGAGAGAGCAAGAAAAACAAAACCCATTACAAACATGTATAGTCCAGCAAAACAAATCCCTGCATTAGCCATGTCCAACATGTATATATCTATGTATGCAATATAATAGGACAGATAGGTGGCATAGTGGATAAAATGCTGGGTCTGGAATCAGGAGGGTCTGAATTCAAATCCAGCCTCAGACACTTACTAGCTACATGACCCTAGGCAAGTCACCTAACCCCATTTGCAACGACCTGTACAACGACCTGGAAAAGGAAATGGCAAACCACTCTAGTATCTTTGCCAAGAAAACCCCAAATGGGGTCACAAAGAATTGGACACAACTGATCCACTAAACAACAACATCAGGAAGCTTTCCTCAATTCCTCTTTATTCTAGTGCTTTCCCTCTGTTATTTCCTATTTATCCTGTATATAACACGTATGTAACAATAATCTATCTACTTTGCCACCTAGCTACCTCTGAGTAGGCAGGTACGGGGTCAAGTGAAAATTAAACTAGGCTTCTCAGCCCAAAGCAAATGAGAACTAAGGTTTGATTCACTCTGGCTTCAACTATTTAGATAAAGTGATTGACTGCATTGGTGGTGGGACCTGGAGTTACTAAAGGTCGGGGAGGGGATTATACTAATGATGGTGTAATAGGAAGACTTTGGAGTTGGAGACTTGGGAAGAATACTTGGGTTAGAGCACCTGCCTGGCACTGGCTGTGTGGGTGTGGGCAGTCCTTCTATGGTGGAAGGTACTTTGATATTTTTCACAATGTTGTTTGCACACTGTCTCCCCCCCCCCCATTAGACTGTAAGCTCCTTGAGGGTAGGGACTGTCTTTTATCTTTGTTTTCCTAATTGCTTAGGATGGTGCCTGACACATAGGAAATGCTTAAGAAATGCTAGTTGACTGTCTGATTAATTTTTTAAATGTTTAAAAAATATTCAGTCCCTTTCCTCAAGAATTTATATTTAAGGGGGCAGGGTTTGGAGGGAGACAGAGAAATAGGACAAGTACACTAATAAGTATATCATTCCACCTCTGGGTGTGCTTTAGTTTCCTCATCTGGGAAATGGGCAAGTTGGAATAGATGAGCTCTAAGGTTCCTTCCAGCTCTGACATTTTGTAAAGTAAGCCTTAGGGTGGGGCAGCTAGGTGGTTCAGTCGATAAAGCACCAGCCCTGGATTCAGGAGGACCTGAGTTCAAATCCGGCCTCAGATACTTGACACTAGCTGTGTGACCCTGGGCATGTCACTTAACCCCAAAAATAAATAAATAGATAGATAGATAAATCTTAGGACAGCACCTTGTACCCTTTCTCCCTTCCTTGGTTACAAACTCAATTTCCCTTCCACAAGTACCTTTAGATGCCTGCCTGTTCTGTGAGCTCTGGATTTGGAGCCAGAGATAGCTGGGTTTCACTCCTGGCTCCATCGCTAATCAGTTGTGTCACCAATGGCAGTTCAGTTGACCTCTCTGAGGTCCACTTTCCTCATCTGTAAAATGGGATCTATCAATAGTCATAACCATCTCCCTCATCATAGGGTAGTTATAAGGATCAAATTAGATTATGCACAGGAAGCACTTTATATAAGCACAGTCATCAATGTAGGCTTTTTTATAAGAGTTCATCCAGTTGCTTGATGTCTGGCTCCAACAGATACTTTTTTTTCTTCTCTTCCTATAGCTATTTTTTCTTTGGGTCAAGAAACTGCCTGCTTCCCCACCCCCAACTCCCAACAAATGTTCTGACTTGTCTATTCTCCAGAACTCAGAATAAACAAACCATCTGTCTTCTGACCAAGAGCTCAGACCAGTAGCAAGTTCTTCATTTCTGGGGGATGGTCTGATTGGAGTGGAAGGTACATGTAGAAGAATAGTAACTAAACAGGTTAAAAAGGTAGGATGGGGGGCAGCTAGGTGATGCAATGGATAGAGCACTGGCCCTGGATTCAGGAGGATCTGAGTTCAAATCCTAGCTCAGACGCTTGACACTTACTAGCTGTGTGACCCTGGGCAAGTCACTTAACCCCAAATGCCTCACCAAAAAAAAAAAGTAAAAAGGTAGGATGGGGATGGATGTAAAAGGCCTCACCTTATAACTTAGATTGGATATGCCAGGCAGTAGGGAGCTGTTTTAGATTCTTGACCCTATGTGGAATGTCATGCTATAAGTTCCGACCCAGTGGTTGAGTGTAACATTCTACTTGTCTGTGATTGGTGGCCACACCTTTGCTCGGTAGACATGGGAAATTGCCATTCTAGAAGTCAATCACCTGCTGTTGTGGAGTGGGGGAGGGGAGAACATGAGGAACTTTTATAGAATCAAAACCCAAGCTTAGGAGGAATTAGACTCAACACTTTTAAAAAGATTGTTTCCTGGTAAAATTACATCTTGTCAAAGCCCTGGGTACCACAGTGAAAGGTGCTGTGTAAACAGACAGCTATGGAGATAAAAGGAGATTAGACACTCTGAATAATGGGGCTCACCATTGTCAGAAGAATGCAATGAAAAATTATAGGTGCTGTTTCAGCAAGTGCGAATCCAGCGACTTACCTCATGAGTGGGGAAACGGGACTTGAAGGTTCCCTGGGTCACAATATGCCACTAGCTTCCCATGAAAACAGGCATTTCTATTTTTCCAAATGAGACACTCATTTGGACAGCTCTGCCCAACCCTTTGTTGATGAAAACCTTTGGGGAGCGTGTTCAGCTAGAGTCCCATCAGAGAGCTGGGCCTGAGAAGCTAATCTCTGCCACAGGGAAACGGCTTGATTGACAGTGACTTTCAATGCCCTCTCTGAGGCTGAGGCACACATCTGCCTGGGGGAATAGTGGAAGTTCAAAAGGCAGGCTGGCTAATTACTAAAAAGACGGGCAATCACCTGACCAAAAAGTGAACAAAAGATATCTATCTATGTGACAGGCTGAATCTGCATGTTTGCTTTTTTTTTTTCCCCCTCAAGGATGAGGTTAAAGAAAGAAAGGGGAAAAAAAACAAAGCAGCAGCCCAAATCCCAGTATGGACCAAAATTGTACAAGCAAGGGGATGCTCTTATTATAGAAATTGCTAAGAAAAGCCTGGAGGCCTAAGAGGTGAGCAAGAGGGAGAATGGTTGCAAAGAGTCTTTGTTTGGAGACTCTGATGACTAAAGCAGTTAGCCATCTACTTTACATCATTTGAGTTTCAAGAAAGGATGAACAAATGGGCCAATGGGACACAACTTGACAGAGTACAAAAAGCCCCGGCTCTGTAGTCAGAATCTTTAGTCTAAATATAGGTGATGTATGTAGTGGGTAGAGGCCTAGACTTAGAGTCTGGAAAATCTGAGTTCAGTCCTGCCTCGGATACTTACTAGTTGTGTGACTTTGAGTGAAACCTTACCTTTCCTTATCTGCAAAATGGGATAATAATAGCCTCCACCTTCCCAGGGCTGTTGTAAAGATAAAATGAGGCAATATTTGCAAAGCTTTTTGTAAACCTTGACAGCTAGCTGTCACAGTGGATAAAGTACTGGGTCTAGAGTCTTGCAAGAAGACTCATCTTCCTTGGTTCAAATCCAGCCTCAGACACTTACTAGCTATGTGACCCTGTAAAATGAGTTGGAGAAGGAAATGGCAAACCACTCTAGCATCTCTGCCAAGAAAATCCCCAATAGGGTCATGAACAGACTCAACTAAACAACAACAAATCTTACCTCTGATGCTTATACTACCTGTTTGACTTTGGGCAAGCTATTTAACCTCCCTTCTCCTTGGGCCTCAGTTTCTTCTTCTGTAAAATGAAGAGGTTGGACTAGAGAGAGACTCTCTGAGGTCTCTTCCGGCTCTAAATCTATCCCTGTGACCTCTGGGAATGCCGCAGAACTGAGAATTGTTCTACAGAAGAGATGACATTAATAATAGCTAAAATCTATGTAGCACTTTATGTCTGTTACCTCACTTGATCCTCACCAAGATGATTCAGGGTGGGTCCTTGCTTCCTGAGGTAGAACATCAAGGTACAGGAGCCTAAGAGGCCTCTTGTAGGTCAGAGCAGCAAAAGATCCCTGGTGGTCTTGGTCTTCTTATATTTCCTGAATAACTGAGTTCACTAAATAGTTATTAAATGCCTACTATGTGCTATTGTGCTATACATAAATGAATAATTCATGATGTCTGCCCTCACTGAGCTTACAAAATTGGTAGGAGTGGTAAGAGGAACACAAATTGCACTTTTTTTCTTTTTAGTGAGGCAATTGGGGTTAAGTGACTTGCCCAGGGTCACACAGCTAGTTAAGTGTCTGAGGCTGGATTTGAACTCAGGTACTCTTGACTCCAGGGCTGGTGCTCTATCCACTGCGCCACCTAGTTGCCCCACAAATTGCACTTTAAAAAAAAAAGAATGTGATGAATATCATGAACACACACAAAGGCACTAACACAATGGAATGAGAGGTCCGAGGAAAGAAACCACTCTTGCCTGTAGGGGGTCAGGGGAGGCTTCACAGGGAGACCCTTGAGCTGGGTCCTGGAAGGATGGATAAAATTTCAAAATGAGCTAACATAGGTAAAGTGCTTTGTGAACCTTAGAGCATTATGTAAACGTTACTACCTCTTTAGCTATTAAAAAGTGGTAATAGAAAGAATTCATTTCAGCAGACATTAAGGTCAAACTGTGAGACAGCACTACCCCAGACACCAAGAATAATCTGAAATTTTAAATAAGATACATTCTGAGGATGACAGAAAGGTTGAATAAAACAGTCCTAGCCAATAATACACAATAAAATATGACAAAGACCTTAGATTTAAAGATGAAAGGGACCTTAAAGATCATCTGTTTAACCTTTCTCATTTGGGGCGGGAGGGAGGGGGGGTGAGGCAATTGGAGTTAAGTGACTTGGCTAGGGTCACACAGCTAGTGTCAAGTGTCTGAGCTCAAATCTGAACTCAGGTCCTCCTGAATCCAGGGCCGGTGCTCTATCCACTGCGCCACCTAGCTGCCCTACCTTTCTCATTTCAAAGATGAGGAAATAGATCCCTAGGGAAGTTGTGTTTTATCCAAGACCCAAGGTTGTGTCTTGTCCAAGGATTTGAACACTTTAGACGGCAACACTCCATTATACCACACTGAGGTCCAGTGACCTACATGCTTCTTTAACCTCACCTCTATGGGTAACTTAAAATGCTCCCTTTAGTAAACTCATCCATGGTGGGTCCTAGTCCCTGAAAATCTGGCTCACTACTAAATGGACAGTGAATTTACCTACCACCAGGAAACAGTTTCTTATATGATATGACTCCTATTCCACTAACAATCACCCCCACTTCCACTGGTCTACTGGCTTATTCCTATTCACAATTAGTTCTTCCTTTCTTTCTTTCTTCCTTTCTTCCTTTCTTCCTTTCTTTCTTTCTTTCTTTCTTTCTTTCTTTCTTTCTTTCTTTCTTTCTTTCTTTCTTTCTTTCTTTCTTTCTTTCTTTCTTCCTTCCTTCCTTCCTTTCTTTCTTCCTCTCTCTCTCTCTCTTTCTCTCTCCTATTTCCTTCCTCCCTCCCTCCTTCTTTCCTTCCTCCTTTCCTTCCTTACTTCCTTCCTCCCCCTTCTTTCTCCATCTGTTTATTCATTTATCTATTTATTGACTTAAACTTTGTCCTTTTAAAATTCAAATACCGGGGGCAGCTAGGTGGTGCAGTAGATAAAGCACAGGCCCTGGATTCAGAAGGACCTGAGTTCAAATCCAGCCTCAGACACTTGACACTTACTAGCTGTGTGACCCTGGGCAAGTCACTTAACCCTCATTGCCCCGCAAAAAAAAAAAATTCAAATACCTATGGAAAGGGTAACACAGTAAATGTCATCATTTAATGTAAATAATCTTATCAGAGGCAGCTAGGTGGCACAGTGGATAGAGCACTAGCCCTGGAGTCAGGAGGACCTAAGTTCAAATTCGGCCTCAGACATTTAACACATACTAGCTGTGTGACCCTGGGCAAGTCACTTAACCCCAATTGCCTCACTTAAAAAAAATTTTTTTTAATAATCTTATCAGATCTTTTACTTGGAAGCAAGTCTTTGTCATTGAAAATATGGAGGGAACATGAGTGTATTGGATATTCAGGGTACAGAAGAAGTGTTGGAGGAGGGGATGACACCAAGGGAAAAAAGTGCTGAAGAGAAGGGGCAGATGACAACCAGAAACTTAACATCTCCACGATTTTCCTGACATTGGCTCTAATGATTAATAATAGGACAATAAGCTAAATCAAAGGTGTCAAACATGCAACCCACTGGGGCATGCCACCTGCAATATCCCTAAGTACAACCAAAACAGATTAAAATGTAACTGGGAAATATGTTAACAAAATAAATTAAAATATAATAAAGCAGAGATAATGTTACATTTTAAAACTAAGCCAAGGGGCAGCTAGGTGGGGCAGTGGATAAAGCACCAGCCCTGGATTCAGGAGGACCTGAGTTCAAATCCTAGCTCAGACACTTGACACTTACTAGCTGTGTGACCCTGGGCAAGTCATTTAACCCTCATTTCCCCACCAAAAAAAAATGTAACTGGGAAATATTTAACAAAATAATTTAATATATAATAAAGCACTGATAACATTACATTTTAAAACTAAGCCAGTATGCTGCCCACAGGGATCCTTGTGTACAGAGTAGTGGCCCCTTTTCTATTTGAGCTCAATACCACTAGGTAAAAGCCTATACCAGGTATGTTTTGCTATATATTTCTTTGTTATAAAGGATGATTCTTGGAGGTCAAGGAAGGAGTCTCATTGGGATGTAAGAGCAGTATACAAAATATAACAAAATTGTTTTTTAAGTAGGCATAGATAGGTAGTTTAAAAAAAAAATCCTAGCCTGGGGAATCTGGAAATGTGGGTTGTTGTCCTGGTGGGCAATTCACTTCCTGTATGATCTTAGACAAGTCACAAGTCTTCTTATTCCAAATTCAGGGGCCATTATGCTATAACCCCCACTACTACCTCTGAGAGCCTTCCAGCTCTGGGGTTCTCTAAGATGATATAATGTACACCCCTGCTGAAGTGTCACCTTTCCAGGGTAGCATAACAATTGGGGGGCAGGTATTTTTTTCATAAAAGTATTTTATTATTTTCCAGTTACATGTAGAAATAGTTTTCAACATTTTTTATAAGATTTCTAGTTTTAAATTTTTCTCCCTCCCTCCCCCCTCCCCAAGACAGCAAGTAATCTGATATAGGTTATATATGTACAATCACATTAAACATATTTATGCATTAGTCATGCTGTGAAAGAAGAATCAGAGCAAAAAAGGAAAAACCTCATAACAGAAAAACAAAAACAAATAGAAATAGTACAGTTCAATCTGCATCTAGATTCCATAGTTCTTTTTTTCTGGATTTGGAGAGCACTTTCCATCATGAGTCCTTTGGAACTATCTTGGACCATTGTATTGCTGAGAAGAGTCAAGTCTACCACAGTTGATCGACACACAATGTTGTTGATACTGTGTACAAAGTTCTCCTGATTCTGCTCATCTCACTCAGCATCAGTTCACAGGGTGGCATAACAATTTAACTCAAGTGAGTTAAAATGCCGAAGTTCTTAAGAAGGTATTCAGAACTGGTGAGAAGGTTGGGAATTTCCAGGAGATCTTTAGGGGCAGCATATCCTTTGGATCTCTCAGCTCACCCCCAATGGACAACCTATTTGGCTTATATGTAAGGCCCTTGGGCCTCAACATTTTCCACAGTTTTTCCTAAATTAACCCTTGGATGGGAAAGATAAACAGAATCACGGTAACATGGAACCCAGAGCTAGAAGGGATCTTAGAAGTCATCTTAGCATGAGGTCCATAGACAGATTTCAGGGGTCCATGAACTTGGATGAGAAAATTTTTTTTACAACTTTGTTTTCTCAAACCTTTAACTGAAATATAGCATTGTTTTCCAACATTATTTAAAGAAGAAGTCCATAGGCTTCACTTGATTATCAAAGGAATCCATGACACACAAAAATGCTAAGAACCCTTTATCTGACCCAACTCCCTCATTCTATAGATAAGGAAATGGAGACCCAGAAAAGGAATGTGACTTGTTCAGAGTCACATGGTTAGTGAATAGTAGTTCTGGAAGCCAAACCCAGGTCTCCTGATTTTCAGTACTTTTCCACACAACACTCAATGAATCTCTTATTTATTTATTTATTTTTTACAAAATATAGGTAAATCCTTTTTAGGATCAGAATGGTTTCTCACATTCTTCTCTTCCTCCACAGGTAAAAGCCTTTCCTAGTAAATGTTGACTGGCCATTGATTTTCATGCTATGTCAGCTAATATAGAGGATTCAGGGCTAGATTTGGGGTCTGGAAGGTCTGGGTTCAAATCCTACTTCAGATACTGACTATCTATCTGACCTTGGGCAAGCTATTTACACTCAGTTTCCCCATCTGTCAAATAAGGGATTGAACTAGATGGCCTCTGAGGTTCCTTCTAGCTCCGGATCTATTATTCTTTGTAAAACACTTAGTATAAATGGGTGACAACCTCTCTCATCCTCAGTTTCCCTATCTATAAAATGGGGATGATAATAGCACCTAGGGTCATAACAGGGTAGTAATGAGGGTCAAATGAGAAGTTTTACAAACATTAAAGTGCCATGCACATTATTTATTCATCTATCTATTATCTATCATCTGCATGTATGTATGTATGTATGTATGTATCTATCTATCTATCTATCTCTCTATCATCCATCCATCTATCCATTTATTTGCCTGTCTCTCTCTACTTGTCTATATCTTCTATCTATCTATCTATCTATCATCCATCCATCCATCCATCCATCTATTTGCCTTTCTCTCTCTACCTGTCTATAACTTCTATCTATCTATCTATCATCTATCTATCTTCCTTCAATACCTTTACTGCTTTTTTTTAATAGAGGGAGACTGCTAGTTGGTAAATTGGTACCCTAAATCACAAAGTCAGTTGATAGGTATCTTCTTGATAGGCACACTCACTTTCTACAAATCAGAAATGGGGAGTTCTTTGAAGTCTTTGCTTGCAGAGAACAGGTCAATGTGTTGTTTATCCATTGGCAACAGGCTACTGCTATACTAGCCCATTTCCTCCCACTGTAAATCATCTTTTAAAAGTCCATCACTCCCATTGCTATCAAACTACAGGAGAAATATGTGAACATTGATAAGAAATCCAATTAATTTTTCTCAAGTATCAGAGCTCCAATCACCTTTTAAGCATAACCTGTACCTTTACCCCATATCCAAAATGCTGATGGCTATAACCAAGGATTGATAGACTGAACTGTTTCTATGCCTTCTTTTCAGAAATAAGAATATCTTTATCAGAGAACTTTTCTATAAGAAAGCCTTTCTTTCTCCATCAGTGTAATACATATTAAAAAGCAGAAGTGTGGAAATGGCAGGAGTCACTTATCATCATCATTACACTACTCATCATTATCAGGATGGTAACAATCATTTGGCAGTAGGTGAGCTGGTGCCAGGGTGATAGAAGATGGGATCCTAGAAGCTCTAGTTGGATGCATTTCAGATTCCTTGTCCAGGGAAGCATGAAGGACTGAGCTGGAACTCATTTTCTATTGTATGAATAAGTCACAATCTGAGGGAACCATTTCAATTCTTCCCCCCCAAATCCATAATTTTGACTGTGTGGTTATGGCTCAGGGCATTAAACCATAGTGCTAGTCTACTTGTTACTTTCAATATTAAAATCCTAAATAACACTTAGCCAAGAGGTGATGAGTGGTCTTGGACATAGCAACTAATAAGAGCATTCTACTAAATTAGAGAAAATAATAGCTTTGTATCAGGTTGGCAAACTTAAGTGGATTTTCAAAATGCTCAATGTTTATCACACATTCTGTTGCTCTAATGCATTATGTAATATTCAAATATTTGATTTTGCTATCAAATTTAGATTTTTAATATTGAAAGTGATGAATGGACTGCCATTCAAATCCCAAAAGAATTTAATAATTTTGTTAGGGATCCCAAAAGAGCTTAAAACAGCACAAAGACTTTTGGGACACCCTGTATTAGTATTTATGTGTATATGTGTGTGTGTGTGTGTGTGTGTGTGTGTGTATATACATACATATGTACATACTTTTAAGCATAACCTGTACCTTTACCCCCATATATAAGCATATACATTTAGGCATGTGCATACACACATATGTGTATATATGTATGAATATATATATATAATCACATTACGACCCTGTTGAGTAGACATTATTATTATCCATAGAGTGTATATGCTTACAGCAAGATAAAGAATATGCTACCTATGTCATTTGAGAAATTATTAGTACTATCAAAATGGGTTACAGTGGACAACTCATGAGGTGTTGAAAGGATACCATTAATATACTTAGGTACTATTGTCTCTATTTTGTCCCATCACAGGAGCATAGATTTATATCTGGAGAGGACTTTAGGGGTCATTTAGTCCAACCCCATTCTACAGATGAGAAGACTGCAGCTCCCTAGAGGATAAGTAAACTTCTCCAAGTCACATAAATGGTATTTACCAGAGTCAGGTTTTGAACCCAGGTCCTATTTCCAAAGCCAAAGCAACACTGTACCACACTGTCTCTCAGCTCACAGGCATGACATGAGGGAGCAGTTTGTCTGAAAAAGATCTGGGAGTTTTAACTTTAAGCTCAACATGAAGCAAGAACTAATTCTATCTTGGGTGACATTAAGAAAGGCATAGCCTCCAGGATTAAGGAGCTGATATGGTCCTCTGTACTCACTCAGCTCAGGTCATTTAACATATGGAGTATTGTGTTCAGTTCTGTACACCTCAAAAGAAACATTGATAAATGGGAGGGGAGAGGAGGGAGGTGTTGGACAGATGATAACCAGTGTGAGGCATTGTGCTAAGATGGAGAAAAAGGAAAGAAGGGAAGGAGGGATTGAGAGGGGGAAGAAAGGAAGGAAGGGAAAAAAAGAAGGAAAGAAAGAAGGGAGAAAAAAGGAAGGAAGGAAGGAAGGAGGGTTCCCAGAATAGAGTTTATATTCTAATGGTAGAGATAACATGTAAATAACTGGTCATATACAAGATATATACACAGTAGATACGGGTAATCTCAGAGGGGAAAACACTAGCAGTTGGGGGAACTGAAAAAGGTCCCTTGTAGAAAGTGGAATTTGACCTGAGACTTGAAGGAAACCAGAAACCAAGGGTTGGAGGAGAAGGGGCAGGGCATTCCAGGCACTGGAGACAATGAGTATTTTTTGAGGAACTGCAAGTAGGCCAGTAAGCTTGCAGAATTTATGGAGAGAAGTAGAGTGTAAGACTAGAAAGGTAGGAAGGGGACATAGCATCTTTGAATACCCAATAGAAAACTTTTTATTTGATTCAGGAGGTAATAGGGAGCCACTGTTTATTATGGGAAGAGGGTGATGGTCAGACCTGTGCTTTAGGAAAATCTTTTTGGCACTTAAGTGGAGGTTGGATTGAAGTAGGAAGAGACTTGAGGCAGGGAGACCAACATGTTGTTCCTATTTATAAATGACTTTCATTTTGCCAAGTCACAGATAAAAGTCTCTATCTTGTATCTGAGATAACTTGAGAAGAGAATGAGCATCTTGTTTGGGGAAGCTAAAAAGTATCATGGTTCCTTCGGCTTGACATTTAAAGCCCTTTTCTGTCTAGCTCTGCCCAACCCTTCCAGACCTTTTTTTTCCCTCACATAACTACTCTATTTACTCTCAATGAAAACCAGCCAGGTAATGGAGTGGGTAGAGCATTTGTCCTGGAGTCAGGAAGACCCGAGTTCAAATTCTCACAGGAACAAGGCAATTAAGTTCTAATAGTTTCCTCATCTATAAAGTTATCTGAGATAAGGATAAGATGAGGTAATACGGGTAAACTTCTGTATAGGCTTAGTTTTTTGTGTCCCAAACTGGCCTACTCAGTATTGCTTGAACTTGGTCTTCTATATCCTACCCCCCCAATAGCTTTGTACAAACCCTCTCCAGTGCCTCAAATGTATTTCCTCCTCACCTTCCTCTCCTGGAATCCTTTCCTTCCTTCAAGCGTCAACTTGGATGCCACCTCCTCCAGGAAGCCTTTCCCAGTCTCCTTGGCTATTGTTCTCTCCATTCTCCAATTATATTGTACTTGCTTGTCTGATTTTTTTAATCCTTTAAGTAGAATGTTAGCTCTTAGAGGACAGGAACCACTTTCCAACTCTTGCCATTTTTATATCCCTAGCACTGAGTACAATATCATACATATTTCATTGTTCGGTTGTTTCTGTCATGTCTGCTTCTCCATGACCCCATTTGGGGTTTTCTTGGCAGAGATATTGGAGTGGTTTGCTATTTCCTTCTCCAACTCATTTTACAGATGAGGAAACTGAGACAAATGGGGTCAAGTGACTTGCCCAGGGTCACACAGCTAGTGTCTGAGGCTCGATTTGAACTCAGGAAGATGTCTTCCTGACTCCAGGCCCAGCTCTCTATCCACTGTGTCACCAGCGGCCCCATCATACATATAATAGGTAATTAATTAAGAGCTTGTTGCTTCCAACCCTTTCACATTTCTTTAGACATCTTTGACAAAGAACCTGCTAGGGGCAGCTAGGTGGCGCAGTGGATGAAGCACCAGCCCTGGATTCAGGAGGACCTGAGTTCAAATCTGGCCTCAGACACTTGACACTAGCTGTGTGACCCTGGGCAAGTCACTTATAACCCTCATTGCCCCACCAAAACAAAACAAAATAAAAAGGCAAAGAACCTGCTCCTAAATTTTGTGTGATTTAACTGCACCTGATTTCTGTCGTTTAAAAGAATCTCCTTACTAGCTGTGTGACCCTGGGCAAGTCACTTACCCCCAATTGCCTCACTAAAAAAAAATCTCCAATGAGGGGTGCTATTGAAAATATAGATTTTAGGCAGTGAGTTGGCATAGTGAATAGAATGCTAGACTTGAGGTCCAGATGCCCTAAATGTAAATCCTGCCTCAGAAACCTACCAGCTGTGTGACTTTGGGCAAGTCACTTGCCCTCTCCGTATCTTGATTTAATCATCTGTAAAATGAGAGGTTTAGAGTTGATGGCCTCTAAAGTCCCTTCCAGCTCTAAATCTGTCATCTTATGACCCCATAAATAAATGTGAGGTCAAAAGGTAAGAACAACTGTAAGGTAGAATTAGGTGCTTCCCATGGAGGGTGGTGATTTCAATAGATCCCAGGCAAATTGACTGCTCACTATACTTGAGCATTTTTCTGTCTATAGCAGAGTATGGCTATGTCAGTCTAGGTTACATTTATTGATAGTTATGCTAATAATAGCTAGAACTCACATGGTGCTTTAAAGTTTGTAAAGCCCTTTGCAAATATCACATTTTATCCTCTTGACACTGAGAGGTAGGTGCGTTTATCATCTCCACTTTACAAATGAGGAAACTGAGGTAGATCTTAGTTAAGTGACTTGCCCAGGGTAACACAAAGCTAGTAGTGTCTGAGGCCAGATTTAA
Organism: Dromiciops gliroides; assembly: GCF_019393635.1. NCBI lineage: Eukaryota > Metazoa > Chordata > Mammalia > Microbiotheria > Microbiotheriidae > Dromiciops > Dromiciops gliroides. Next base: position 341,105,871 of record NC_057863.1, on the reverse strand, counting down.
ACTCAGATCTTCTTGACTCCAGGTCCAATGTTAAATACAGTAACCACCCCACCTAATGTCTGCCTTAGCTTGCTAGAATTGGAAAGAATTTTTAGCAGAGCTGTGAATGGGGGAGTGAGAGGAAGGCTGACTGAGACTTTGCCCCAGGGTGCCGAATTTAGAGGGCATTGTAGAAACAAGAGAGCTTAGTACCTCATTAACAAGAATAATTAGTTAAAATAGGAAGCAACCAGATGGTAGTCTAGGCTGAGCTCTTCCTCCATCCTTTAAGAGAGGTTAAGGCCCCTGGGTTAAGAACGTCCCCTTTGCCCTGGGTGTGAATGGTTTGCTCTACTTATCTGGGGTGCTAAAAGCCCTAGTAATAGCTCTGAATGCCAATGCAGAATAACAATCCAATGTTGACTTTAACAATCCAAGCATCTGTGATTTGATTGATATGGGGGCTCCCCTACCAGTACAGATGGTAACCCCACCATGGCTTTGTAAATGAAATAATCAGCCCTTGCTATCACCAGGCTCTGGTAATTGATTCTCTTAAAATTTATCTATTCTGGTCCTAGGACTGAACACATACAGTCACAATGATACAGTGAAAAGACCACAGGAGCTCAGGGGTCAGAGAAGCTCCCTTCAAATCCTGCTGGTGGGCTTTCTTGCCTTTATGACCCAGGGCAAGTCATTTCCTAGACTATAAAAGGAGAAGTTGCATCAGATGGGCTCTGAGGTCTCTTCTAGCTCCCGATCCGTGACGCTATCATGTAGTCCATCACTGGGCCTGCATTCTAAGCTTTTCTAGCTGTCAAAGCTTTGGGGAATTTGGGGTCATCTCCATACCACAACCAGGCAGAAATAGGGCTTTGGACAAAGAGGGTCAAGCCTCGAGCCCAGGTTTTCTGATTCTTTCTATGATGCAACAATTTTTTTTCCTTGCAGAGCCAGGCTACTAGATAAAATGAAATCCTGCAATGGTGTTAATGACTGATAATGGCTTACAGAGTTTTTCCTCCAGGGCTGAGGTTCTTAACCTGGGATCCATCCACACAAAGGGATTCTGAATACATTTCAGGGAGTCTATGAAACTTGGATGGGGAAAGAAAATTACATTTTTGGTTTCACTAACCTTCAACTGAAATTTATCATTCCCTTCAATTATGAATAACAAATTGCCATAGAAATAGCAACACCTGTGACATTATCACTAATAGAAATTACAGATATTTTCATATCACATCACGGTGTCACAGATATCTCAAAATATCATTTACGTTCATCACTACTTTGAAAAGCTATTAGACTCTTTAACTTGCTTGTATTTTATACGTATTATCTTGTTATTTGACATGTTGATAAAGAAGCACGTATGTTACTATATTGCAAATTTGAATTTAAAATATTTGGAGCACTGTATTTCAATATAACTGATTTCCATTGTAATCCTTTATATTTTATTCTAGACTTTTAAAGTCAGTAATCTGAGAAGTGGGCCATAGGCTTTATTAGAAGGCCAAAGGGATCCAGCACACAAAAAATGGCCAAGAAGCCCTGCTTTGGGTGACGTTTTCCCTCTGACAAGGGGCCTTCAAAGCTTTAGCCTGGAGCAGTGACTAATGGTGGAAGTTTCTGTCACTGTAGCAAGCTGATGGGGGAGGCATTTTGGGGTGGGTGAGAATTTCATGGCTTCTCACAGCATAACATGTAGGCAGCCACCTACAGCCATCATCAACCTGACTGCATATACACCAGGCCCACCCTGCCTGTGGCAGCCAAGCTGAGTGTGGTGTTCTAGGGGAAAACCGGGAGTGAGTGGAGCTCTATGAATCACCTTCATCCAACTTTGAAACAGATCACGCTCTCTTGTGCTTACAACTTGTTTTAATAGCAGCTCACATCCATCTAGCATTTTGTGGTTTACAAAGCACTTCTCTTACAACCCTGGGGGATACCTAAAGCAAGTATTATGATGTCCATTTTACTGATGAAGCAACCAAGGCTGAGAGAGGAGCAGGGTCTTGTCCAAGCTCACATGGCTAGTAAGTTGCAGGGAAGGGATTTTTACCTTAGACCCACCTCTCACATCAGCCACATTCCTTTCTGTTGGTAAGAAGGTATCCTGATATAGTGGTGGGTTGAGAATTAGGAAACTTGGGGCAGCGAGGTGGTAGAGTGGATAGAGTCAGGAGGACCTGAGTTCAAATCTGGCCTCAGTCAGATACTTACTAGCTGTGTGACCCTGGGCAAGTCACTTAACCTCGATTGAGGTGGGGGAGGGAGGGAGGAAAGGAGAGAGAATAAGAGAGAGAGGGAGAGCAAGCGAGAGTGCAAATGAGAAGACACATTCTGGGCCTGGTTCTGCCACTAAATGTGGGGGTCACTTGAAACAAGATACTTTACTTCTGCAGTTGTTCATTTCCTCACTTTTAAAATATGGTCCTTGAGCTAGATTACATCTAAAATCCCTTCCCAGTTCATCATTCTATGGCTCTGATGAAATATTCTCTTCTATCCAATACATCTTCCTCCCTATTATATGATCACACAAATGAGGATGAGAGGTTCACAGACAGAGGGCAGGAAGGGCATTGAGTCTAACCCCTCATTTTAAGAGGAAACTGAGACACAGAGGGGTTAAGTGACTTGCTGAGGTCATACAGCCTTAGAAGCCAGATCTGAGTTCAGATCTTCCTGACTCCAAGTCTTGCCCTCTGTCTACCATGCCACCACACTGCCTAAAATCCATTTTCCCATAAGCCCCTCAGAAGTGTGTATGACAAAAAGCAGGTATGTTGAAAACACACATAAGTGAGGAGTGGGTTCTTTGTAACACATGTCTAGAGATTGGTGTGAAAGGGGAGGAAGGAAGAAAAATCAAAGGAAAGAAAATGAGGGCTGGTTAGCGATGCCAGCAGGCTTGGGGAGTCTCTGGTCCAGTTTCCTCATTTCACAGAGGAAGAAACTAAGGCCCCAAGAGGTAACCGAGTGATCTGCCCAAGTCCTCAAAGCTATTGAGAAGCAGAAATGGGAGCTCCAGTTCTCCCCTGTTCTCTTTCTACTGTACAGAGAGAAAGTAATGAAGGAAAGGGACTAAAAGAAATCCAATACCTTGAAGCATGGAGGAAAAAGAGAAAATGATTTCTCTTAATCAGACCTTCCCTGGCCTGCTCTCACAGCACTAGAGAGCTGATCCAGATTCTCACCTCTTTGGCTGTAATATTTACAGCATCGACTCTTCCCCTGAGGTCCAGATTCATCCAAAAAAGCTCCAGGAGTCAGAATTTTAGAGCTAGAGGTCACTTGAGAGATCATCTAGGTCAACCCCCTTATTCTACAGATATAATAATAATAAAAATAATAATAATAATAATAGAAGAGCACTTTCCAGACCTTAATTTTAATCTCATTTGATCCACACTGCAACCCTGTGAGGGTTAGGCACTATATTTGGGGCAGCTAGGGGGTGCAGTGGATAGAGCACCAGCCCTGAAGTTGGAAGAACCTGAGTTCAAATCTCTCCTCAGACACTTACTAGTTGGACAAGTTACTTAACCCCAATTGCCTTAAACATCCAAGGCCATCTCCAGTCATCCTGATATATATCTTGTCACTGGACCCAGATGGTTCTGGAGAAGAGAGTGAAGCTGGTGACTTTGCACAGCCCGACCTCACTTAAATCCAATTCACTGCAAGTCATGACATCACCCCAATGTCACAGTGTTCTTTGAGAACAAAGGTCTTGACTTTGAGCCAATTTGTTGCCTATCCTTTCCAGCTCTGAGTCATCTGCAGATTTGATGAGCATGCTATCTAATTTAAGTTATTGATAGAAATATTAGGCAGGGAGCAACTTGGTGGTACAGTGGAGAGAGCATCAGCTCTGGAGTCAGGAGCACCTGAGTTCAAATCTGGCCTCAGATATTTACTAGCCATGTGATCCTGGTCAAGTCACTTAACCCCCATTGCCTCCAAACAAAAAAAAAAAATAATGAATTAAAAATTATTTCTCTAAGCATGTATTTTTCTTTCAAGAAAGAAATATTAGCACAAGGCCAAGCATACATCCTTGGGGAGCTCCACAGGACACCTCTTATCTCACTCAAATGGAACAATTCATGACTGCTCTTTGAATCTAGCCATTCAACCAGTTCTAAACTCACCTGAAAATACTATTATGTAACCTAGATCTGTCCATCTATTCTTCAAGAATAATATGGAGGAGGGAGCAGCTAGGTGGCACAGTGGATAAAGCACTGGCCTTGGATTCGGGAGGACCTGAGTTCAAATCCAGCCACAGATATTTGACACTAGCTGTGTGACTTAGGCAAGTCACTTAACCCTCATTGCCCCCCCCCCAAACAAACAAACCAACCAAAAAAACAAACAAAAAAACTTTCTTGTGGGGGCAGCTAGGTGGCAGAGTGGATAGAGCACTGGCCCTGGAGTCAGGAGTACCTGAGTTCAAATCCAGCCTCAGACACTTAACACTTACTAGGTGTGTGACCCTGGGCAAGTCACTAACCCCAATTACCTCACTAAAAAAATAAAAAATTAAAAAAAAAAAGAATAATATGAAGGGGCAGCTAGGTGGCGCAGTGGATAAAGCACTGGCCCTGGATTCAGGAGTACCTGAGTTCAAATCCGGCCTCAGACTTAACACTTACTAGCTGTGTGACCCTGGGCAAGTCACTTAACCCCCATTGCCCCACAAAAAAAAAAAAGAATAATATGGAGGAACTCGTAAATACTTTACTAAAATCTTGGAAAACTATATCATCCCCTTGATCTGCCAGTCTAGCCATCCTGTCAAACCAGGAAATAAGATTAGCCTAGCATGACTTGTTCCTGATGAAGTCATACTGGCTCTTGGTGATCACTAGTTCCTTTTCCAAATCTCACTGATCATCCCTTTAATGTAACATTCAAGAATTTTTCTGGTAATTTAAGGAAAGCTCAATGGTCTACTTTTCAGATTCTCTTCTCTGTTTTTGAAAATAGGAATAACATTTGCCTTTCTCCAACCCTGTGGTACTTCTCCCCTTCTTTACAATGTTCCAGAGATCCCTGACAATGGCTCAGCAATCACACCTTCCAATTTTTGGGGGGGTACCAAGGATGTAGTTCTTAAAGGAGCCCTGCTTGTTTTCTCTGAAAATCTGCCTATTGCAACTCAACTCTGGTGTATCATTATCCCTTTATTGGGTTCTTCAGTTCTTCTACTCTATATAAAGTAGACGATGGTACTTGTTATTTTTTCTCAGGGGATTGGCTCTGTTTTAATTTCAAAAAAAAAAAAAACAGTACCTCCATTCTCTTCAACCTTTTTTTATTTTTGTAAACCTAGATTCCACACTGTCTTAGCCCTCATATACAAAGGGTCTCTCAGAGAGCTATAGAAATGAGTTCTTCATGTACCAGTCAAATATATCTCTATTTTCAACTCTATACTGACTTGATAATGATAACAATAACAACAACAACAACAATAGAAACAATAACAACAACAACAACAACAACAGCTAAGATGTATATAGTACTTACTATGTTCCAGGAAATGTGTTAAGTGCTAGAGATACAGAAAGGGGGTAAAAAACAGCCCTACCCTCAAGGAGCTTACAATCTAAGAGGGGAGACAATATGCACACGAAAACATACAAAGCAATTTTCATATAGGCTAAATAGGAAATAATGAACAGAGGGAAGGTACTGGAATTGAGGAGTTGGGGAAGGCTTCCTGAACTACTTCCTGAAATAGTACAGATGGAAACCCTGCAATGCCTTTGTAGATGGCCTCCTTGAGTGTCTGTGGCTGGAAAAAAAAAATATATATATATATATATATATCTGTCATCTGGCTCTAGTGATGAACCTCCAAATTTAGCTATTCTGACCCTGGGACTGAACACAGTTGGCTTCTTGCAATGGAAACAGCACTGGAATCAGGATTTGGGTTCAGATCTTGCTCGTGTGACCTTTAGAAAGTCTTGTAACTTTCCTGAGTCTGTTTCCTCATCTGTAAAAATGAGAGTATTACAGTATCATCAACATTATGTGTTGATCAATTGTGATAGACTAGATTCTTCTCACCAATCCAATGGTACAAGAGAGTTCCAAAGAACTCATGATGGAAAAGGCTCTCCAAATCCAGAAAAAAAAAAAAGGGAACTGTGGAATATGAATGCTGATTGGACCATACTATTTCTTTTGTTTTTGGTGCTGTTGGTTTTCTTTTTTGAGGTTTTTCCTTTTTGCTCTGATTCTTCTCTTATAACATGACTAATGCATAAATATGTTTAATGTTTATATATATAAAACCTATATCCAATTACCTGCTGTCTAGGGGAGGGGGAGGGAGTAAGAAAAATTTAAATTGGAAATCTTATGTAAACAAATGTTGAAAACTAAAATAAATAAATTTTTAAAAATGAGTGTATTAGAGGGCAGTTAGGTGGCTCAGTGAATAAAGCACCGGCCCTGGATTCAGGAGGACCTGAATTCAAATGCAGCCTCAGACACTTGGCACTTACTAGCTGTGTGACTCTGGGCAAGTCACTTAACCCTGATTGTTGCCCCCCCCCAAAAAAAAGAGTGTATTAAATTAAATGATCTCTAAAATCTCTTCCAATTTAAATGATTTATGATGTTAGGTGAGACCTCCACTATATCTGGGAAGCCTTCCTAGATCAATTACCCTTTAAAAGGAGGGATGGGGGAAGCTCCAGTACTTTGGGGGTGAGAGAGCATTCTGGTTAGGAGAGACAGCCTGGGAAAAGGGTGTAGAGACAGATCTTGTGGGAGTACACAAAGGTCATAGAGAAGAGGCACTGGCCAGATTTCCTTTGTACCCGTGACCTTGTGTGTTATAAGAAGCATTCCCTAGGCCAAGATGAGTGTCCAGTCACAATTCTGATGTTCCCTCCCTCCTGGATCTTCACCGTATGCCAATTTAGCCCCCAAATCCCTCAATGGAGAACAGTCAATCCAGCTTACTCCAAGAGAGGAAGCTCAAAGGGAATTAGCATATTTAATTAAAGTGCCCAATGAATAGCTTTATATCATTTCTTAATTACCATCTTTGCCTTCCAGGGGATGGCTTTTAAATGAGATTTCAAACTTTTTTCTTTTCTTTCTTTTTTTTTCTTTTATTTTTTTTTTAGTGCAGAGCGACTATAAGAACAGAGGGTGGTACAAAGTAGGTGGGATAGAAAAGGGCCTGAGGAAGTAAAGTCTATATTTTGAGAAACTTCATTTAAAGCATGGCTACAGCCTACATAGAAGCAGAGCTGAGGACTTCTAAGGCTCCTAGAATTGGAAGCTTCAGAGAAGTTGAATTTGATTTTCAGGTGTATGTAAATGGAACATTAATGGGTATCATATTTCTTGTCTTCTTTTTTTTGTTTTGTTTTTTTGGGGGTGAGGCAATTGAGGTTAAGTGACTTGCCCAGGGTCACACAGCTAGTAAGTATTAAATGTCTGAGGTTGGATTTGAACTCAGGTTCTCCTGAATCCAGGGCCGGTGTTCTATCCACTTCGCCACCTAGCTGCCCCTTTCTTGTCTTCTAAATGGGTGGGGGAGGGGAGATCTAGGGAGGGAGAAAACTTGCAACTGAAAATTTAAAAAAAAAATTAAGATTAAAAAAAGTTCATTGGGCAGCTCATGACACCACTTTCCAGCCATTTGCACAAGACGCTGCCCCAGCTCTGGCAATCATCCTCATCTCTCTCCTCAATGGAACCTCGGATTTTGCCTCTGGGCCACTAGGCTCTGATAGGTGACCTTTTGTCTTATCTTGCCTGGAACCAGGCCTACAACTCATTCCTACCCCCATCCAGTTTCACATCTCCCCTTCTGATTCTTTTGTAAATATTATCTTCCTCTATTAGAATAGGAGCTTCTTGAGGGTAAGGACCATCTTGCTTGCTTGAATTATATGCCCAGGGTTTGTTTGTGGCACATAGTAGGAACATCATGCTTCCCCCACCCTCTCCTGTAATTTCTTATTTTAGAGGAAGATAGAATAATAATGGCTGATATTTACATCATGCTCACAAAGACCTTTACATAAGCGATCTCATTGGATCTTCAAGACAACTCTGAAAAAGATGATAGGTAATCCTAAGTGTCATCATCCCCTTTCACTCAAAACGAAGTTGAAGCTCAGAGAAATGAATTAACTTGCTCAAGATAACCAAGCTCATAAATACTGGACTTCAGATCTTGTCTCCAAGTTCAGTGATCTTTATATCACAACACATTATCTCTCTCTCTCTTTTTTTTTTTTTTGGTGAGGCAATTAGGGTTAAGTGACTTTCCCAGGGTCACACAGCTAGTCTGAACTAGTCTTGAACTCAGGTCCTCCTGAATCCAGGGCTGGTGCTTTATCCTCTGAGCCACCTAGCTGCCCCCACATCATCTCTTTAATTCAACCCAACTCTTACCATTTTCAAAAAATCTTACATGCAGCCTTATTTGTTTCAGGCAAGTGTTCATGGATTTGTAGAATTTACAGATGGAAGGAACCCTAGTTATCCAGTTCAATGTGAATGAGATAAGAAGTCTTCTGTGGATCTTCCCAAGGTGCTTGGTTTGTGCTATCTAATATTTCTATCGATGATTTTGATTAAGGCATAGATAGCATGCTCATCATATCTGCAGATGACTCAGAACTGGAAAGGAAAGCCAATAGACTGACTGAAAGTTATCCAGTTCAATTCCCTCCTTTAAAAAAATCTCAATTTTCTTTTGTAGTATCAAAGACAAACATCAATAAACACAAATGTTACTTATACAATAAACAAAAAAAGGGATTATATATGACACCATGGATGTATATTATATAGAGTTGTTTTGTTTTGTTAGTATATATTAGATTGAACTAAATAGTTCCAATATTGCCCTATTTCTGTGTGCCTCTTTCTAAACTTCCTTCTGGTCTCTTCTATATATTTTGTGTCATTTTTCACTATGCTCTTTATTTTCTTCTTCTTTCTTCTTTTTATTTTGTGAGGGGCTGAGGGTGGTAGATATCACTTCCTTTCCACTCTTCCCACCACCAAAAGTTATAATAGTAATAATGATAAAAAGCTCTCCCTTGGAACAAATAAATATAGTCAAGCAAAATAAACCAATACATTGGTCATGTTTGAACACCTCTACTTCATTCTGTACCTCTAGATTATTGCTATTTTAAAATAGGTGTATTAGGTATCTATTCCATTCCAGGCCCTGAGTAAAGTGTTTTATATGGATTCTGGGAAGGAAGTTCCATTATTGTCCCCATTTTACAAATGAGGAAACTGACAAAGACAGGTGAAGTGAATTGTCCGGGCTCACACAGTCAAGTTGTATCTGTGGCTAGATTTGAAACTGGGGATCCCTGATGTCAAGTTTGGGGCTCTATCGATGGCACAACATAGCTGTCTCACTGCCAAGTGGTGCAAGCAACCTTTATTAACATACTTTTGGGGATAGCTAGGTGACACAATGGATAAAGCACCGGCCCTGGAGTCAGGAGGACCTGAGTTCAAATCCAGCCTCAGACACTTGACACTTACAAATTTTGTGACCCTGGGCAAGTCACTTAACCTTCACTGCCCCTCAAACAACAACAACAACAACAACAACAACAACAACAACAACACCATTCTTTTGGAGTCATGACAATATCTTCAATTTACAGATAAGAAAACTCATATCCAGAGAAATTAAAGGACACCCAGCTAATAAGTGGTAGTCAGCATGGCTTCATGAATAGACAGATAGCCTTGGAGTCAGGAAGTCCTGGGTTCCAGTCCTGACATACTGGCTCTGGCTCTGACAAATGGGGATAATAATAGCACCTGCTTTCCAGGATCCTTATGAGGATCAAATGAGTTAATTTTTTTTTGGTGAGGCAGTTGGGGTTAAGTGACTTGCCCAGGGTCACACAGCTGCCTCAAATGAGTTAATATTTTTAAAGTACTTTGCTCAGTGCCTGACACAGAGTAGGCATACACACACACACACACACACACACACACACACACACACATATATATATATATATATATACACACACATATATACATATACATATATTTTTTAAACAATAATAATCGAGAGGTACAGAATGAGATAGACCAATATGTTGGTTCATTTTTCTTGACTGTGTATTTGTTACAAGTAACGACTTTTATCATTTTTTTTTTGATGGTGGGAGAGTTAGAGGTGGGAGTAAGAAGGTAGTGACACCGCCACTCCCCCAACTGCCACCAACCCACTCAAAAATAGAGCATCAATGAAAGATGAAAATATATAGAAGAGACCAGAAGGAAGCTCAGAAGAGGCACAAATATGAAAATATTGGAACTATCTATTAAATCTAATGTATACTTTAAAAAGGGATAGCTAGATGATGCAGTGGATAGAACGCCAAAGCTGGAGTCAGGAAAACTCTTTGTGAGTTCAAATCTGGCCTCAAGACACTTACTAGCTTGGTGACCCTGGGCAAGTAACTTTACCCTGTTTGCCTCAGTTTCCTCATCTATAAAATGAACAGGGGAAGGAAATAGCAAACCACTCCAGCATCTTTGCCAAGAAAACCCCAAATGGAGTCACAAAGAGTCAGACAATACTGAACAACAATGATACTTTAATTTTAAAAAAAAGACTATACATAATAGAGATTCGTGGTGTCATATACAATCTCCTTTTTGTGTGCCTATGTCCATGCAGAACGTAAGCTCCTTGCTTGCTAGTATCTGTCTCTTGCCCATAATAAGCATTTAATAAATGTTTTCTCATTCATTCATTCATTCATTCATTCATTCATTCATTCATTCATTCATTCATCTGTCTTTCAATGCATGAAGGAGAGTACCTATGAAATTGACATAAGCTCAGCTGAAGCCAGAGAAGAAAAAGAGAGTGAAAAAGACAAGGGAGATTGTGCGTTTTGTCCTTTGTGAAATTCCCAAGGCAATTGGGAGGACTGAAGGAGATGAACGCCTCCCGCCCCCCCCCCACCCCCTCCACCCCCCGCCCCCCTTGCTGAAAGGGCCGTTCAACCCTGGATCGTTGACAGATGTAGCTTTGCCTCTTCTCCGCCGGGAGGAGTTGGGTCAGGAAGGAGGTTTATGTGGTACAGGAGGCACGGAATTGCTTTCCTGAAATGGACCTTCGTTTCGCTCAGAGACGACAGTAAGTGATCCCCAAAGTGCCGTGCTTTCAAGATGAAAAGCAGCCCCTGACTTGGACAGCCCATCCTTTCCCCAGTGACCTTGACTATGGAAAATGAGTGAAGGTGCCGGTGCTGTGTGGAGATACTTCATTCCTCCTGGTGAAGGTGCATTCAAACCCAAGGAAGCCCAGAGGAGGCATAAAAAGCACATTTCAGCCAAAGTAATGGCTTCCTTTTCTATGCATCGATCTGTGTTGTTTGTAGTCATCATGCCCCGATCAAGGAGCATTGATTAAAGGAAGCCTGGGAAAATGGTTCATTTTGACTTGGTTAGTTTCACAATAGAAGCCCAGTCTCCAAAGGCTGGAAGGGGCCACCAGAAGTTATCCGACTCAATCCCAGCTTTCAAACAGAAGCAAATTGCTGTCATCTCAGGAAAAAAAAAGTTGAGATCTGGCCTATTTGTCAAGCCCTTTGGAGAAGAGATTACACAATTTCCCTCTGTAACCCATTCTTTTATTAGCTAATACTTCTCAATGCTAGGGAGCCTTTTCTCTCTTTCTCTCTAATGATCATCCCCTCCCCACACATGTGTGTATACATATACATATATATATATATATATATATATGTGTGCATATGTGTATATGTATGTGGGTGTGGGTGTGGGTGTGTATATATATGTATAATGCACACATACACCATATATATTCCTGTATTTTTCTTGTATTTACTTATCTGCATGTCTGTTGTATCTCACGAGTACATTATAAGTCTCCTTGAGAGCAGATATTGAATTTTTGCTTTTGGTAGTTTATTCTATCATTGTATCCCCAGGACCTAGCATAGTGCTTGTCATTCCCCCCCTCTTTGGGATTAGACTCATTATTTCATTAGTATATGGTGTCAACTAGATGGAACCGGCTTCTAACCTGTGGATGGCCAGAGCCAAACAGAGCAAGCTAAAAACAGGAGAGTCCAGAATCAAATAGAAGTTTAATTTCAAAGTGAGGGAAATACCTCGCAAGCAAGGAAGGGCTATAGATAAGCCCCTATGGTGGGGGCGGGGGGGGGGGAGGGGGGAGCCCAAGGTAGTGTAGGGAGATCATAATAGTTATACCAATGGCTAAGCAGTAAGCTGTAGCCCCAACCTGTGGGGTAACAGCAATGACGTGACAAGTTTGATTCATAGCAGGGCTTCATGACCAGCAGGTACTTGTCTGAGCTCAGATGAAGACCTGGTGCTGGTCAAAGCAATGCAATAATTATGTGATTTTGCCAGAGGCTGAGATCATCCAGAGGGTAAATGCAAAGGATTGTTGTTATGCCAAACTCAGGGCATAGCTTGCTTGCTGGGCCTAGCTCTAGAAAACATGATGTCTCCTAATATCTTGACAATTCCCCCTGATAAAGAAACTTTTTATGGGAAGCCAGGTAGTGTGGTGGAGGGCATCCTGGGCCTAAGGTCAGAAAGACCTGAATTTAAAGTCAGCCTCAGACATTCACTAGCTGTGTGACCCTGAGCAAATCCATTAACCTCTGTTTGCCTCATTTTTCTCATCTATAAATTGGGGATGATAGTATCACCTACCTCCAGGGTCATTGTGAAGATCAAATGAGATGTCAGTTGTAAAGTGTTAAACATAGTAATCTGGCATGTGGTTGGTTGCTGTCCTTTGTGCTAGAAGAGGACCAAAATGACGTCACTACGACAGGGGCCAAGGTATGGTCTAACTGTGGCTGATCAGACTAATATAAGGTCAGTATGCTGTACCATAGTTTGGCACAAATAGTCCATACAGACATAGTAAACATTATATAAATGTCAGCTGTTATTATGATAATGTAAATCTGCACCTTCTCATCTTAGAGGACTGCCCTAAAATGTATGTCTTCCCTGGTACCACACAGAAGTCTGTGCCAGATTCAGGACTTGAATCCAAGTCTTTCTGATTCCTGAGGGTGGCTCTCTATACCAAGTTGCCGCTACACCTGAACGGAAGTATCAGAGCTACTCCTTACTAGTTGTGTGACTCCCATTACATTCCTCTTCTGATGCCTCTTTATGGAACAGAGGTCATCAGAGCTGTAACTAGGATGAGCTGGCTGGAGCCTTACTACTGCAAAAATATGGGGAGAGAGACAGAGACAGACAGAGACAGCAAGAGAGCAAGAGAGAGCAAGAGCGAGCGAGAGGAGAGAGACAGACAGAGACAGACAGACAGAGAAAGAGAGAGTGTGTTAGCAAGAATAGCCCAAATAGGGAGTTACCAGCTGCAGGCTGGAGAGAACTCTTTCATTGCCCTGTCATTCTTTGCCTTTCCCGCACCCACATTACATGCAGCAACCTCTCCAGTAAGGGCCACCAGCCAGTGAATTGTCCTTTAGCTTCTTTCTTATCTCCACTGGGTGATCCTCTATGTCCTTCTTCAACCAAGGAAAAATTCAAACTCAGGTCTTTGTGATTCCAATTTCAGCATACAATCTGCCTAGGTGTACCTAAGATAGCAATGGAGTTGCAGTCAGTGGGAAAAAAAAAAAAAAGATGTATGAGAACTTGGGCAAGTCACTTAACTCTTCTGAACCTCAGTAAGTTCATCTGTAAAGTGGAGACAAATAATGATATCTGCCTTGCCTACTTCACTGGGTTGTTTTAAAAACTAAAGGAGATTAATGAATGTGAAAGTGCTTTGTAATCTCTAAAGCACTTATACAGTTGTTTTTTCAGTCCTGTCTAACCTTTTTTGACCCCATTTGGAGTTCTCTTGGCAGATCCTAGAGTGATTTGCCAGTTCACAGAGGGCAGCTAGGTGGCGAAGTGGATAAAGCACTGGCCCTGCATTCAGGAGGACCTGAGTTCAAATCTGACCTCAGACACTTGACACTTACTATCTGTGTGACCCTAGTCAAGCACTGACATGCACAAGGTTACATAGGAAGGGATGTAATTGGAAGGATATACTTCAAGTCCTCCTCGGGCACCTTTAAGATGAAAATTTGCCCTGCAAAACACACACACACACACACACACACACACACACACACACATACACACACACAGATGAGGAAGCTGAGGCAAACAGGGTTAAGTGACTTGCCCAGAGTCACACAGCTAGTAAGTGTCTGAGGCTGGATTTGAACTCAGGTCTTTCTGACCCCAGGCCTGGTATTCTTATCCACTTCACCACCTAGCTTCTAAAGCATTAGATAGATGTAAGTGATCATCATTATCATGGGTTTGGGTTTTTTTGGTTTCTTTTTTTTTTTAATCTCTGGATATGGGCTGGGAACTATTTTCTGAATCTTTTGGATATACCTACTTTCCTTGCTTCTACTCAGCTCTTCTCATAGGCCCTACTTTTGCTTTATTAATAAAATTCAACAATTGAAATTAGGTAATATTTATTAAGCACTTACTAGGTAGAAAGCATTGTGTTGGGGGATAGAAAGACAAAGAAAAAAATCAATTCTTGTCCTAGATATTCATGTTCTGACCAGGGCAAAATCAACAGAGAAAAGTATTATAAAGTTTCATAATAACTGCATTGCCATTTGTAATAACTGTGAAGATGAAGCATCTCTAAGTTCCATGTGACAACCTTAACCGGTACCCCATCAGTGCTGGGATGCCACCAGAATACGGCTGCTTTCATTGGAAATCATTTTAATTTGCAAGGACTCCTACCACCCCTGCAGGGCATAGGCACATCCCATAATAACCAGACTAATAATTCCTTGTTTTACAGGTAGGAAAGCAGAGGCCCAAGGAGGTTAATTGATTTCCTCCAGGTCACACGGTGAGGCCACAGCAGTGCTGGGACTTCAAAGCCAAGTTGCAAGCAGTTTCCTGGGGCTCTAGGGAATAAACACATTGTTTAATTCCAAATAATTGGGTCAGAAAATAAATAGAATAGCCATGGGGGCAGTGGGGAGGAGAGTGGAATGGGCTCTGCTGAGTGTTCTGGTCCTGCTGGGCACACAAGGGATTTTCAGTGAGAAGGATATCAAACAAAAGCAATATGCTTGCAGAAAATTTTCATCTTAAAGGTGCCCGAGGAGGACTTGAAGTATATCCTTCCAATTACATCCCTTCCTATGTAACCTTGTGCATGTCAGTGCTCTTCTCTGGGCCTCAGTTTCCTTACCTGTAAAACTTCAGGAGCAGCCTTAGAGCCCTTCCAGTTCTGAAGCCTATGATCCCAGAATATATAGAGAAGTAGCATCCACTTATTGGCCAGATGAAAATGCAAGTTCTTTTTTTTGCGAGGCAGTTGGGGTTAAATGACTTGCCCAAGGTCACACAGCTAGTAAGTGTCAAGTGTCTAAGGTCAAATGTGAACTCAGGTCCTCCTGACTCCAGGGCTGGTGCTCTATTCACTGCACCACCTAGCTGCCCCAAAATGCAAGTTCTTTTGCAAAATAATTTGACCTTAAGG
Source organism: Dromiciops gliroides (assembly GCF_019393635.1). Classification (NCBI taxonomy): domain Eukaryota; kingdom Metazoa; phylum Chordata; class Mammalia; order Microbiotheria; family Microbiotheriidae; genus Dromiciops; species Dromiciops gliroides. The sequence goes on along the minus strand of NC_057863.1, from coordinate 341,090,285 downwards.
ACCTGGAAAGGAGAAGGACATCTGCCCAAGGGCAAATAGGACAAAGGGGACCGAGGAGAGGAAAGCAGGAAAGTGTTTCTGGCTTGTAAGTGGGGCTTAGTCAGTCAATAAACATTTATTAAACACCTACTACATGCTTGGCACTGTCCTAAGCACTCAGGGTACAAAGAAAAGCCAAGTCTCTCTTCTCATGGAGCTCACATTCTAATGGTGGAGATGACACATACAGACAAGCTATAGACAAGATAAATTGGAAATGATCAAGGCAGGGAAGGCACTAGAATTAAGGGTGGGGGGAGGGTTAGCTGGGACTTGAAGGAAGCCAGGAGGTGGAGGTGAAGAGGAGGAGCCTTTGGGCAAGGAGGACAACCGGTGAAAAATGCCAGGAGCAGGAGGGTCTTTTTGAGGCTGACTGTATGGGAGTGCAGGGAGGGAGTGTTAGGTATGAGAAGACTGGAAAGGTGGGAGGGGCAAGTTATGAGGGACTTTGAACTACACAGGATTTTATATTTGATCTGAGAGGTGATAGGGAGTCACTGCAGTTTACATGGTGATAGACTGCTGAGTGGAGGATGGAGAACTGGAGTGAAAAGAGATTTATGGCGGGGAGACCAACCACAGATGCAATAATCTAAGCATAAGATGATGAGGTTCCAGAAGTTCCGGGGATAGATGGTCCTGCATACAGTGCATACAGTGAAGCAGTCTGGATAGAGTGAATCGTGAGTGAGAGGAAAGAAAGGAACAAGCATTTATTAAATGCCTAGTATTTGCCATGTACCATGCTAAGTGCTTTACAAATACTGTATTTGATCCTACCAGGTAGGGAGGTAGCATTATTATTTGCATTTTAGAGATGAAGAAACTGAGGTTAAGTAAATTGTCCAGGGTGTCATAGCTAGTAACTGTCTGGGGTCACATTTGAACTCAGGTCTTCTTGACTCCAGGCCCAGGGCTCTATTATTTTGCCACTTAGCTGCCTCTAGTTTGAGGGCCAGAGTTCAAATTTTGATTGCCATTTACTACCTGAATGTAGTTGAACAAATGGCTTTACCCCTCTGGCCTAAGCTGAGTTGTCTGTAAAATGCGGGCTTTAAACTAAATGACCTTGGGTCCCATTATTGTTGTTGTTCAGTTGGTTTCAGTAGTGTCTGACTCTTCATGACCCTATTTGGTGTTGTCTTGGCAGCGACACTGGGGTGGTTTGTGACTTCCTTCTCCAGTTCATTTGACAAATGAAGAAATTGAAGCAAACAGTGTTAAGTGACTTACCCAGGGTCACATGGCTAACAAGTGTCTGAGACCAGATTTTAACTTGGGTCTCCCTGACTCCCAGCCCAGTGTTCTATCCACTATGTCATCTAGCTGCCCTTGGCTCCCAACCATATCTAAATCTTTGATCCTATAATCAACAAAGCAAGTTGGATTTGAATGGTGATAAGCAGCTAACTCTCTCAGTGTATGTCACAGAATATACAGTAAAACTCTATCAAATGTTTACATCACATGGTGTTCATTACGTTGTGTAATTATAATCATCAAGCTTGTCCGCAAAAAAGAAAGGTAAAAATAGCCTCCCTTCTCTGAGGAGGCTGGGGACTAAGAGTACAGAATATTGTCTACCCTGTCAGATTGAGTTGACATGTTGATTAGTTTTGCTGATTTGCTTCCCCATGTGTCCCCCTCCTCTATCTTCTTTATCTTTTATTCTTTGTTTTGAGGGATGCTTCTTTGGATAGAGGTGGAAAGGATGGATACATTTGGAAATGAAGGGGAGGTAGAAACAAAAGTTATCAATAAAATTTTTTTTAGTATTCAGATTTTCTGTATCCCTGCCACCATGACTACAAGAAAAAGTGAAGAGTCAACAGGGACCAGAAATAGAGCTCTCTCATGCACATAAGCAAATGCTCATACGCCCAGTGCCCAGAATCAATGACAAAATCTCAGGGCAAGAAGAGATCCCAGTAGCCACCTAGTCCAACAGTTACCTGAAGAAAAATCCCTTCCACAACATTCCCAACAAGATTCCTGCAGCCTCTCCTTGAATATGTCCAATGAGAGGGACCCTGTTCTTTCTACTCTTACACAGCTAGAACTGCCCAAAATTGTCTGAAAGAAATTCAGACAAAGAAATGGCAAAACCAAAAACAAAGCAATGCGTCTATCAGATGGTTTCTCATGGAACCTGGAATAAAATGACCATATTGACTGTAAGTCAGTATAGATACTTAAGATTGAGGTGTGACTCCTGCTAGCTTGAGTTCCATAGATAAAGACAGATTTCGTGGGCTTGGCAACGTCATGGGTGCAGTGCTAAAGGGACTTTGACCTGATAGTTACAGAATTCTGGAGCTGCAAGAAAGCTTAGTAAGAACTGTCTCACTTTAGCCCTAAAAGTTTGAGGCTGAAATGGGTACAGATAGAGGTGAGATGAGTGCAATGAAATTCCATAAGCAGTTATCATAGCAAAACATTCAGCAAGAGTATAGGAGTAGGAGGAGAGAAGACACAAAGGTAAAGAAAACATCACCCCCTGCTTGTTGTAATAGAGAGAACATTGGATTTTGAATCAGAAAACCTGAGTTCAAATCTTGTCTCTGTGATTAACTAGCTTTGTGACCTGGGGCAAATGACTTAACCTTTCCCAGGTTTAGTTGCAGTTTCTTCATCTATAAAATGATGATAATAGCACCTACCTCTCCAGTTGCTGTGAGAATCAGTGGACATAACATAGATAAAACTCTTTGTAAAAAATTTTTTGGGGGGTTGAGGCAATTGGGGTTAAGTGACTTGCCCAGGTTCACATGATCTTTGCAATTTTTAAAATATTGTGTGTATACATATTAACTATTATTCATAATAGGAATGTGACAAATATTAATACAAAATAATGCATACTAAACATATAAGGGAAGTACAAACAAAAGGCCATGTGCCAGGATCCCACAAAGGCGGAATCACATGATCATTGATATAGGGCTGGAAGCCATCTAGTCCAATTCTGCCATTTTACAAATGAAGAAAGCCAGGCCCTGAGAAGTTAAGTGATTTGTCCAAGGTCACACAGGTAGCAAGCATCAGAGATGGGATCTGAACCCAGGTCCTCTGTCTCTAGAGACAAGAAAAAGATTGTTTCTGACTGAGGGGATGGAGGAGGCTTTTTCTGGAAGAAAAAGTAAGAGATGGCCATGGAGAGGGAGGGCATCTGGAGATAGGAAACAGAATGAACAAAAGAATGTAGACATGAAGGATCCGAATGTGTATGGGAGGTAGAAAGTAGTCTGGTTTGCCTGGAACCTAGAGATATGGAGGGGAGTAGTATGAGTACTTGAGCAAGCAGGGTGATTGATGCCAGACTGGGGAGGTCCTTGACTACCAGCCTAAAGACCATGTGTGACCTTGAACAAGTCACTTCTTCTCCTCTAGTCCTAATTTTCCTCATCAATAAAATGGTGAGGGCAGAGAGAGTTAAACTAGATGACCTCTGTGGTCCTTTTTGGCTCTCCATCTATCACCCTCTGACTTCACTCAGTAAGAATTTTTAGAAACCTTTGAAGCGATTGGAACAGACAAGTGACATGATTAGGTCTGTGTCTATGTGCCTAAGCTTCATTTGTCTATGATGTGAAGCATAGATTGGGGTGGAGAGATAGTTGGGGGGCTCCTCATGGGGAATGGTGTGTAGGCAAGCTGTTGCAGTAAGCCAGGCAGATGGTAAAAAGGGTCCGTACCAGGACGGCAGTAGTGGAAATAGAGAAGAGGGCACTGATCCAGAAGATATGGTGGCGTTGAGAATAGAGAGAACTTGGCAAATGATTGGACGTGGAGGAGGGTGAGCTAGAGAGAGGGGAGAGTCAAGGAAACCCCAAGGTTCTCAGCAAAGGACTGGTCCATTGGTGGTATTTTTTACAGGAAGAGTAGAATCCAAGGAGGAGTATGTGGTGAGGGGAGATATATTTGGTTTGGACGTGTTTAGTTTGAGGTCTTAGCAGGACATCCAGGGGAAGGCAGGTACAAGTATGAAATTGGGAATACAAATCTGGGGCTCAGAAGAAAGCTACCTACATACACCCAGCTGGGTGACATGGGACAATTCATTTAATGTCTCTAGGCCTCTTTTTTTTTGGTGAGAAAATTGGGGTTAAGTGAGTTGCCCAGGTTCACACAGCTAGTAAGTGTCAAGTGTCTGAGGCCAGATTTGAAATCAGATCCTCCTGACTCCAGGGCCGGTGCTCTATCCACTGTGCCACCTAGCTGCCCCCTCATTTTTCTTTTCTACAAAATGGGGATAATAATAGCACCTACCTCACAGGGTTGTTGTGAGGACCAAATGGGATAATATATGTAAAGCATTTTGCAAAGCATAGAAAAGCAGGTTATTTTTATGGAAGCTGAGAATAGACTCTTAGGGAACACCAGTAATTAAGAGGTAGGAAGAAGATGAGGAGCCACCTGCAAAGGAGACAGAAGGAGTGGATAGAGAGGTAAGAGGCTATTGAATAGAGGAGTCTTGCAGAAGCTAAGAGATTAGACAATCCTCAGAAGGAAGGTATGATAAACTATTTCTAAATGCTGCCAATAAGTCAAAGAGGGGAGGAATAAGTCAAGGTCATTGGAAATGGTGATTAACAAGTCATACATGGCCTCAGAGAAAACACTTTAAATGTGAATAGAAGATAGATTGTGAGAGGTTGAGAAGAAAAAGGGGGCATTGAGCCAATGGAAGTTGCCAGTGTAGACTACCTTTTTAAGAACCTTGGAAAAGGAATAAATGAATGGTTGTTAGGTTAGGTAGAAAAGGTTGAGGGAAGGCTTATTTTAGGATGAGCATGAATTGAGCTTCCTTGAAGGGAAGGCATCTGTGAAGAAGGAAAGATTGAAGATCCATAAGAGAGAAAGAATTATCTAAAGCACGAGGTCCTTGTGTAAGAAGAAGAATGGATGAATAGATTCCTCTTAGCAAGAAGGCTAATCAACTTATCAATGGAGACAAAGGGCTGGAAGGAGAGAAAGATGGTTGAAAACACTGAAAAGCTTTGAGATATTAAGGATGGAAGTTAAGGATGCTCATGGGCTCCATTGTCTTGCTGAAGTGGAAGGCAGGTTCAGTTTCAAGAAGTGTAGAGAATGGAGCTGGGGTTGGAGATTTGAGGAGAGAGAAAAAGGTTTGTAACTAGAGACTGTGACAGTCATGGAGTTGGGTAAGAAGACTGACAAAGAATGTTATGGAGCAGTGGAAAGAGTACTGAATTTAGATTTAGAAGACCTGAATTTGGGTCCTGCCTCTATCACTTATTTGACTTTTGGTAAATCACTCTTCTCTGAGCCTTAGTTTCCTCATCTGTAGTATAAAGGAATTGAAATAGGTGACCTTTAGAAGTCCCTTCCAGAGAAAAATCTACGATCCTAAAAGACATTGAGATTCTTCTAGTTGAGGCTATCAATCAATCCACAGGCATGTATTAGGAGATTTTGAGCCATTGTGGACAACTAGGTAACACAGAAGATAAGGCACTGGGCCTAGAGTCAGGAAGATTCATCTTCTGGAGTTCAGATCTGACCTCAGATACTTGGTAGCTGTATGACCCTGGGCAAGTCACTTAACCTTGTTTGTCTTAGTGTTTCCTCATTTGTAAAATGAGATGAGGAAACTGAGGCTCAAAGAAGAGTGATTTACCAAAGGTCAAATAAGTGACCGAGGCAAGACTACAACTCAAGTCTTCTGACTCCAAATTCAGTGTTCTTTCCACTGCTCCATAATGTTCTTTGTCAGTCTTCTTACCCAACTCCATGACAACTCCATTATCTTAAGAAAACCCCAAATGGGGTCATGATGGGTCAGACATGACTGAAACAACTCAACAACAACAACAAAAATAGGAGCCAATGGGCTCAAAGCATTGGGTTAAGCTCTGGTGGCAAGGAAAAAACAAAAACATACCCTACCCTCAAGGAGCTTACATTCAACAGTAAAGGCAACGCATATAAAATCTAAATATGCAAGCTAAATACAGTGTAGACAGAAGTTAACATTATGGGGGATGGCAATGCCAGCTTTGGGTTGGGGCTGGGGCTGGGGGTGGGATCTGAAACAGCATCCAGAGGTGGTAGCACTTGAGTTGTAAAGGAAGTTAGGGATTCTAAGTCAGAGGTTAGGAGAGAGAACATTCCAGGCATGGGGAACCATGTACAAGCCAGGAGATGGAATGTGATGGATGAGAAATTGCAAATATGCCAGTGTAGATAGATAAGAGAATTTGTGGGAGTAGAATACCAGAATACTGGAAAGGAAAGGAAATTGTAAAGAGCTGTAGATGTCAAACAAGGAACTTTATAGCATATGTAAATATAATATATATGCATGTATATATACTGGCACTGATTGGCTGTGGGGAGAGGGAAGAAGGGTGACATGGTCAGACCCACCCTTAGGAAAATGATTTTGGCAGCTGTGTGGAAGAGGAATTGAAGTAGGGAAAGATTTGAGTCTGAGAGACCAATTAAAAGATGATTGCAGTAACAATAATTGGGGTAGGAAGTGATAAATGACTGAACTAGGGTAGTGGTTTTATGAGTAGAGAGAAGGGCATGCATGTGCAGGATGCTTAGAGAAAGAAATGACAATATTTGACAACTAATTGAATATGCAGCATAAGTAAGAATGAGCAGTTAAGGATGACACCAGGATTTCAAACCTTGGTGACTGGGAATATTGCAGTGTCTTTGACAACAATAAGAATTTCAGAAGAGGGATAATTCTGAGACATGTTGAGTTTAAGATACCTAAATACGATCCCCATTTAAATAGATGTCCATCCCTGAAACTCGATGTGTTCTCAAATTAGCTCATCTTCCTCCCTGATCTCTTTCCTGCTTACCACATTTCTCTCATTATACCATAATTATTTTAGCATTAGGCCAGAAACCTTTCAATCCTTTTGTATTCTATCTTTTCCTTCGTTTGCTGAAGCTACAGTTGCCAAATCCTGTCATTTCTCAAAAATATTTTTCCTTTTCTCCTTCATTCCCACTACTGCCACTCTGATAGGATGTTTCATGCTCATAACCTCCTATCTAGTTTTCTTACCTCCAGTCTTTTCTGCAGCTACTTACTGTAAACCTACTGCCAGATTAATCTTTCTTAAACTCCATTTTTCTCATGTTAGTTTTCTAATCAAAGATCTTCAATGCTTCTCCATTGTCTGTAGCAGTGATTTCCAAAGTGGGACCTGTATGCCCCTGGGAGGCTGTGGCAATGATCTAAAGAGTCATTGATCAAAAAATTAAAAAATTAAAAAAAAAGAGTCATTGATCAGCAAATCAGAGGACTGGAAGATGGATTGCAACCCAATGTCCACTGGCTTAACAATTATGTTCTCCAACATCACTACACTATCTCCTTTGCCCATTATCTCTATACCCTCCCAACCTGCACACTCTCACCACTAGCCTCATGGCTATGGCTAGGCATTGGTATCTCAAGGGGGTTATAACTTCATCACAACCAAAGTTCCTTGCAGGAGCTTGCCCCTCCTTCTCCTCCCTCTCCTCACACCTAATAGCAATGACCTCAGCTTCTGCATTACACCATGCCTGTGGAAGAAGCTAAGCTATGGGTACCAAGAAGTGACTGGGGAGTAAAAGCTGTATGTCCCCCTCATCACTATAGTTGGCTGGTCTCCTCACTTTCCACTACACAGACCTTTCTTATGTATATTGCTGTTCAGTTGTGTCTGCCTCTTTGTGACCCCATTTGGAGTTTCTGTGGCAAAAAACACTGCATGTTTTGCCATTTCCTTCTCCAGATCAGTTTACAGATGAGGAAATTGAAGCAAACAGGGTTAAGTGACTTGTCCAGAGCACACATCTAGTAAGTGTCTGAGGCTGGATTTGAACTCAGGAAGATGAGTTTCTGACTGCAGGCCTGGCACTCTGTGCACTATAACACCACCTAGCCGTCCCTTTCTTATGAATACCTTGGTGTCTTTACTCATGCTGTTCTCTTAACAAGCATTTCTCCTGTAATCCCAATCATGACTATCTTTTGTGGCAAAGTTCATATCCTATTTCCCCTATGAAGCCTTCTCTGATTGCTCTAGATCATAGTTCTAGTGCCATGACATGCATTGCCCCACAATATGGCACTTATTTCTTTGTACTTCCAAAAATAGAATGTAATCTGCTTGAGGCAGGGGCCATGTCTTAGACTTGGACCCCCACAATACTCAGTGCAGTGTTAGCCACAGAGAAGGTACTCAATAAATACTTGTTTATTTCATTAATTGATTGATTGATCCTGCTTGGATTACTTCGAAGGGAAGAGAAGAAGCAGCAAAGCACAGTGGGAAGACCAAAGGATTTTTCATCAGAAGACCTTGGCCAAGTCACATTATGTCTTCTGGCCCTAGTGTCTTCATCTAATAAAATGCAGTATGGTGGAGTGGTTAGGACCTCTAAAGTCAGTGGGCCTGTGTTCATGTCTTAACTGTAACTAACACTTACTGCTTGTGTAACCTTGGACAAGTCACTAACCACCCCAAGTCTCAGTTTCTTCATCTATAAAACAAGTGGGTCAGATTAGATGTACTCTGAGGTTCCTTCCAGCTATAGATATAAAATAACCTTTGTATAAAGGCTTTACTAAATGATTTCTATTGACCCTTCCTGCTCTAAATCTGATCCTGAAAATATATATATTTTCCCTGTTTATCTGTCTTCATCCATTCTGGGTCTAAATGACTAGAGGTTTCCAAGAAATCTGTTAAACAATGAACAGAGAACAAAGGAACCTTAATGATTCTCCTCTGAGTTTTTAATAAAACCTTGCCTGTCATACTGAACTTGTGTTCTAGGGAACGGCTCAATTTCAGTCTTCTGGGAGCTCTTATTACAAATGAGTTTCAGGTTGATAATAATGTAACCCTTTGTTTGGGGGGGGTGGGAAAAGTCTAGAGAGAACATCGTAAATATTGGTATTGTTCAGTCTTTTTCAGTCATGTCTGACTCTTTGTGACCCCATTTGGGGTTTCCTTTGCAAAGATACTAGATTGGTTTCCCATTTCCTTCTCCAGACCATTTTACAGATGAGGAACCTGAGGTAAATAGGGTTAAGTGACTTGCCCAGGGTCACCCAGCTAGTTAGTGTCTGAGGCCAGATTTGAATTTAGGAAGATATCTTCCTGATTCCAGGCCCAGCCCTCTATCTGCTGCCTCACCTGACTGCCCCTACCTACACACTCCTATGAATAAAAGGAACCTTTAGAGAGCCTCATGTCTAAGCTCTTGCCTCCAAGAACAGGAGCAAACAGTTTTAGGGAATACTCAGTTTCCAAGAGAGATGATTTGAACCTCCAAACAAGCCTAGCCTTATTTGTGTTGTCCAAATGGAAAAAGCTTTGGATTTTGATCTCCCATGGCTGCAACTAAATAGGCATCTCTGATTTTCAGAGATATATCCTTGGTAGTAAGTAAAGGACACATGAATTCATTACTTCTATGACTTTTTACAACTTTTCCCTATACAGGAGAAGAGACCCATGTTTTGGGGGGAAGTAGGATTAAGGAGAAGGGAGTGTGGGGCTTAAGGCTCACAATTAACATATCCGTATTCTCCCCCTATCATCCACCATCTTCCTATGCCGGCAGAAATCAAGCGCTCACATTAATTATTTTTTAAAAAATAAATGTTCATATGTATCTTTTGTTTTTACATTATCTACATTTCTTGAAGTGTTCTCCCTTCCCCCTACAGAGAAGTATAACAAAGAATAAAAGAAGGTGGGGAGTAGTTCAGCAAAACCAACCAATACAGTATCTTTTTTAAAAAAAAATTTTGGTGGTGCAATGAGGGTTAAGTGACTTGCCCAGGGTCACACAGCTAGTAAGTATTAAATGTCTGAGTCTAGATTTGAACTCAGGTCCTCCTGAATCCAGGGCAGTTGCTTTATCCACTGCACCACCTAGCTGTCCTCTAATAAAGTATTTTTAATATGTTGAAATAATTTATCATTATATGCCTAACAATTGGGAAATACATAAACAAATTGTGGTACATGCATCTAATGAAAAATTGTTACTGTGCTCTAAGAAATAATAAATATGATGAATACAGAGAAACACAGGGAGGATGAACTGATACAAAGTGAATTAAGCAGAATGAAGAAAATACCATACCAAATATCTGCAAAGAAGTGAGAGGTGTCTTCTCATACCTCTTCTTTGAGACCAAACTTGCTCTTTATAATTTTGCAAAATTCAGTTTTGATTATTCTGTGGTTCTTCCACATTATGTATATGTTTCCTTGTTCTGCTTAATTCACTTTGTCTCAGTTCATATGTCTTCCTATGTTTCTCAGTATTCATCATATTCATTATTTCTTACAGTCCAGTAATGATTTTCTATTATATTCATGTACCACAACTTGTTCATCCATTCCCCTATCTCTGGGCATCTACTTTATTTCCAGTTCTTTGCCCATACCACAAGTACTGCTCTAAATATTTTGGCATACATGGGGTCTTTCTCTTTGTCAGTGATATCCTCAGGATATAAATGAGTCAAAATATTTTCAGCACTTTGAATCATTCCAAATTGCTTTCCAAAATGTTTAAGCCAATTCATAGCTTCACCAGAAATGCCTTAGTTTTTCCCAACTTACCACAACGCCTCTAAAGTTGACTATTCCTGTCTTTGCTAATTGACTGGCTGTTAGGTGAAGCCTCAGAGTGGTGATTTGCATTTCTCATCTCATTAGTGATTTGGAGAATTCTTTCATATTATTGAAACTTAGTAACTTGTAATTCTTTCGATAACTGTTCATGTTCTTTGACTATCTACTGGAGAAAAGCTTTTGATCTCAAATATTTACTAGTAGACTCTATTGTATATCTTGGAAAGAAAACTTTACCAGAAATCCCATTTCATTCAGCCTTGATATTCAGATAGAAATAGCAAATATCTTAGGTTTGAATATTCATCGGTAGCACCCAGACTGGGCAAATCTATTTCTCCCACTTACAGAAGGGAACACAAGACTGAGAGAATGTTACAGCTAAAGCTGGGTAGGCTCTTTGGAAAACCCATTCCTTTCACTAATTGACATTTATGTTTGTTTGTTTGTTTTTTGTTTTTCTGTCAGGCAACGAGGGTTAAGTGATTTGCCCAGGGTCACCTTTCACTAATTGAAGGGAATGTGAGGCTCATAGAATACTAGAGCTAGATCTGGGTAGTCCCTCTTGGAAAATCCATTCCTTTCACTTACTGGAAGGACTATGAGGCTCAAAGAATGTTTGCATTAACTGAATTTTCTAGAAGCATTACCCACCACATCGTTTTGGCCCCATGTTTGTAATTAAAACTTTTCTCTAAATAAGTATGAGTCTACTTTCCTACCTTGGTAAACACATTATAATAAACATAATTAAATTTTTCTTTGTTAATTGAGTTCAAATCATTTTACAGGATGGATCTAGATTATGGAGGACCTAGAAAGTCAACCAATGGAATTCAGACTTGATACCATTTGAAATAGAGAGCCAGGAAAGGTGTTTGAGCAGGGAAGCCACAGTTTGTATCTAAGACAAAACTGGTGAATAATTCCTCGGGGTTTTTTTGTTTGTTTGTTTGTTTTTTCACTTGTTTGTTTTTGATGTCACGGTTTTTTTTTCAGCAGCACTTTTTGTAGTGGTGGGTTAAAAGCTAAAGAAACTATGGTACACGTCTGAAAGAAATTATTAAGGCAGAAGAATTCTTTGTAATATTGCTGACTGAGGATGCAAGAAGTCCTCACCATCTTGGAAAGAAACAGAAAAACTATTGGCCTAAAGAGGGGGACAGAAATCTACCCCCCCCAAAAAAAATTATAAAAATTGAAGAGGTTTCCCCTAGAGTCAACTGCCATGAAAAGCACAAGGGGAATTAATTTGGCCCAAAGAGATATTAAAAGACTTTCACCCACTTGCTTGCATTTGTACAATTAGAGAAGGTTTTCTTTCCTTCCTTCCTTCCTTCCTTCCTTCCTTCCTTCCTTCCTTCCTTCCTTCATTCCTTCCTTCCTTCCTTCCTTCCTTCCTTCCTTCCTTCCTTTCCTTTCCTTTCCTTTCCTTTCTTCCTTCCAGAGAGCATTAGCAGGTCCTACTAGGCTGAAAAGACTTTGTATATGGATTCAGCAATAGACTATGTATCTGTCATCTGAATCCTAACCCAGCTAAGTTCTAATGGGCTTAGCACCAGAAGGATGGCCCCAGTTGATTGCTAGTTTAGCTACAGCAATTCATGAAGAACATGGACTTAAGCTTGGAAGGATTTCTGTCTATTTGAGTGGGAGAATAGTCCTGAATTTTTGACATGCTGAAGTATATTTTACATCCCAGAATTACCTCACATGGAACTAAAGTTTAGTGGTTCACTGTGACTTTGGACTGCAGTGGAGAAAGGAATGCCATTGGAGAAACCAGAGGGAGTTGGAAATCAACATCATGCAGTGGGAAGAATACTGGAGAATCTGGGTTCAAGTCCTAGCTCAGCTACCCACTATACACATGACCTTGGTCAAGTCACTTAATTTCTCTGAGACTTGGTTTCCTCATCTATAATATGAGGAGCGTTGGACTCATTTTAGTACAACTGAATGGTCTCTGAGGTCCTTTCCAACTCTAAATCTATAAGCCTATGAAAGGCACTAACTCAGGGAGGGGGAAGCAACCTTTGATGCACCCTTCTTGGGTGATGATGCCAAAGAGGAATTTGAGATGAGTTAGCACACCTTATTTCTTGACATCTGATTGTCCCTCCTTCCCTGCCTGTCTCCCTTGTTCTTCTGTATTGACCATCTGTTTCTCACTCCCCAGACTCCTGGGTCTCTCTCACTTGTCCCCTCTGGTAATTATAGATTGAAACAAAATTCCCTTCTAGGGAAAGGGTCCCTCTCCTAATTACTTTAGCCCTACTCTGATTTCCCAGAAATTAATCCATCTGTCTTGGAGCTGCTACCACCATGCAGATCTTGTCATTATCCTTCTATAAAACAGCATCCTTAATGATGATATTAATAACATGGTATAATATCATAATTGTGACTCACAGGCATGTTGGGAAAGATAATCAATGCCTGAGCGATACTTCAAAAATACTGATTATTATGCAAATTCCAAGTAATAGTCAGAGATAGAAAGGACATGGAGGTAGCAGAAATAGGACATATCACTTAAGCTGCTCCCCAGGTTCTGATTTGTATGGTAGGATGGGGTCAGAAATCTAAAACTTAAGAGAAAAAAGCATAAGAGAAGATAAGTTGCCTTTTCTCAGATCCATGACTTTTTTGTGACTGGGGTAGAATGGAAGCTCCCTGAAGACAGGGAATATCTCACTTTTTTATTTGTAACCATAGCATCAGCAGAGTTCCCATTACATAGTAAAACTTCAATAAATCATTGTTAACTTATCAATTAATTAACTGAATCACAATACACCTACTCTGGCACATGAACCAAGAAAGGTGTCTTCAGGTGGATATATCTTTGTTCAGGAATTCAGTCACTGGAGATCCAGGAAGAGAAGAAGTAGACCATCTTCTAACTTCCAATTTTGACAAATTATTTCCAATAGATAGATGCTAAGCTTAGTTGTTTCTTCTTACTTGAGATACAAGAAGCCTGATTACTAAGGGCTAGGTTTGGGGATTAATAGTAGCCACTATAGCAAACAGTTTTTGGAGGAAGAGGGCTGAGAGGGGACTTGAAGCCAGCCCCCCTAAAATCCTTAAAGTGTCATAACAGAATATTATATATAGAAGGGAACTTCAAGATCATCCAGTTCAACTCCTTCATTTTATAGAGAAAGAAACTGAGACCCTAGAGGAAAGGAAATGACTTGCCCAGGATCACAAAGGAAGGTTCATTCAACTCTTATTGAAGTCCAGGCTGAGCTTGAGATGGAGTCAAGGGGAATCTAAATCTCATGGACCCACACAGTCAATTAGAGCTGGATGGCATGGTAGAGACTAGTTTACCGAGCCCCATCATTTCATAGAGGAGAAAAGAGGGGACCAGAATTAGTGTCAGAGCAAAGACTAAGCATCCTGTTCTTTGGAAGCCCAGCCCAGTGGGATTTCAGCTAGGCTGTTGAAATCTAGCCTTCTGAGATTTGGCCAAGGATCATTCAAGGGGCACTGTGGGTCTGCCCAGGCTCCTGACTTCACAGCTGAATGGGGATGGAGAAGGGTGGCATTCAGTTTTTCCTGTTTGCACTCTGGCTCTGAGGTCATGAATGGCAGGTAAGGCAACCCCAACCTCTTCCAGGGGGAACAGGGGTTTATACCAGGTTGAAGTGATAAATGGACAGTGGATGGTCCACATACCCACTTAAAGGAGTTAGGGAACTCCTTTATTCACTATTGGCACCTGGGAATCTGGGCACTGGGAGGAGCAGATTTCCAGTTCCCAGGGCCAGGCAGCACTTCTCTTTCTCTTCCTGGAGACCTGAGATCGGATTCCTAACAACCATAGCATCTGTTTTCTCTTCCTAGCCAGTGCCAGAAGGACCTTGAGAGAAATTCTTTTTCTATTATATTAATAAACAATTATTAAATTAGGATCCAGGCTTTTTCTTTTTCTGTTTCTTCACTAAGGCCCAGCTCTCACAGAAGGTCAGCCTCTGAAGGCCATAGCTGATTGAGATTACCCCTCTCCCTCAGGGAACATTCTCCTCAATCTTGGGTGGGACCCTACCCAACCAGGAAGCCTCACTTCTGTTAGAGCATAAATAGAATCTGGTCTGGACCAGTTCTTACCCAGAGCGAAAGAACCCCTGTCCTCATACCTCTCCATTAGAGTTTAGGGTGATCCTGCACGCGAAGGAGAAAACTAACCAGAGTGCTCTGGGTGGAGATGGATTCCCCTGTCCAGATTGCCTGTGGCGGCTGAGTCTCATGATCAAGCCACATTCTCAGCAAGAGGAGCTGAAGACTTCTAGCCCACCTCCTCATTAAAATGTCCCCCAATCAGGGTTGATTTTCACTTCTCCGGCAGATTCCCTTTCAAAAATTATTTAAGGTTTTCAGGCTCTCCATGTCTTTGTCTTTGGTTGCCAAGAGAAACCATGACCCTCAATTTATTGATTATTGGCTAGCCTAATTAATAAATTGATTAGTAATTACCCAGATACTCTGTCTCTTGAGGTTTTTTATTCATCACAATCTCACAAGCTGGATGTGGAGCCATGGCTATGTAGCCAGCCCCCAGCCAACAAAGACTGGCTCCCAACTACCCTCTCACTCCAACCTGTCTCACACAGAAAATGATACTACTACTTCATTCTTTCTCAGAGGAACACAAGGGCTATCGCCGCCCTTACATTCCCCATACTGGACAAAGCTCTTGCTGCCATGCCCTAGTTATAACTCTGACAACTTGCTGTATACTTTTGAAAACCCTGAGCTCCAACATCAGTGTGAGGCCCTGGGGTTTTTTTTCTGATCAGAGCAGAGCCTATTGACCAAAGAGGGCCAAAGTGATGTTTTTTGGTTTTATATATTCTATATGAACCTCCTGTTGCCTTACAGGTAGCCTATAAAAACCTTCTGAGCTATAAAAATGTCTGTCAGCTCCATTTTCACATAAAAAGGCTATTTCCTATCATCTGTGGCCATGTGCATGCTCTTCCTATATCTGTAGGTAAAGGTAACAGAGTCATGTGTTGGTAAATAATCCCAAAGAAACAGACTTCTATGAGGAACAAACATAAAGAGAGAAAAGAGAGTGACAGGGTCTGCAATATTTTCTGTCGCTCTACCTGTTGTCTAACAAAATTTTGGGTTTCCTGACTAATTTCCTTCACTGTCTCTGCTGAATTTCTTTCATAAATACTGTCTTTGTCTCTTTCTACTTGGTTGGTGAATACCAACTCAGGTGGTCTTTTCAGGTGGGAGGAATCATATGATAGAAGTGCAACTTAATGTGATGGTAGCAAAACCTGAATTAATATGAATGATTTGGGAGAAAATGGAAAATTCAGTATTTTTCTGAAGATTACCAAGGAAATTCTTTTCATTTTCATGCTTGTGGTTGAAATTCTTTCAGAAATGTATGAGGTTCCCTTCCCTGCCTTGGTAAGCATTATATAACAAATAATCAAATCTCTCTTTTTTGACTGAGGAGTTTATACATTTGAGTATCAGTGATAACCAATTGGAGCCATAGATGGAGATGCAGGAAGTATTGGATTAATTGTGCACCACCTTCCAGACATTCTTTGTATTATGTTGTGTGTACGCCACATATTTGTCTCTTTGTCTTAAAAGCAGAACACAGGAAGAAAATAATCCAATTGAAGTTACTTGGGTTCCTATTGGGTATCCTAGTGTATATATGTATACATATATACATATATACAATCACATATGCATTTATACATAATTATACATGTATATACTTCTACTACATATGTATAGTCCTGGTACATACATACATACATACATACATACATACATACATACATACATACATACGTATCTTGCCACTGGACCCAGATGACTCTGGAGCAGAGTGAGGTGGGTGACCTTGCATACATAGTCCTAGTACACATACATATACACACATAGTCCTGGTACATATATAGTCCTAATACACACATATACATACATACATACATACATACATACATACATACATACATACATACACACATACATACATACGTGTGTATATGAGAGACAGAGAGTCAGTCTTACAACCAGTTCAGTGAATGTTAAGTTAACATGAGAGGACATGACCATGTGTTCTTGATATCAGATTTTAATTTTATAAATGAATAAGAATCAGGTAAACTGAGGCAGGACTCCCAGTCTGGTACAAAGCAAGAAGGCCATTTTATTATAATCTTGCAAGAAAGGGCACACACTTTCAAAGAAATTGTGCAAAGCATGCTCATCAGAGCAAGCTCTTATTATGTCTCTAATGCAGAAATTCCCTCCCCATCCCCTTTTGCCATTGACTAGCTACTCCAGATACACATGTTTTGAGACACTCTTACCTCATATTAACTCCTAAACATGTACCCCAACCCTGATCATATGACTCATGCCTAATTATAATGTTAAGTCTCCACTCAGGGATGTGTTAGATGCTATGCATGAGGCTTATTAAGCAAGCACAGTACAAGGTTAGCTAGGGGACATGAAGGGACCATTTGGGGCTGGTATGCTAGTTTTCCTGATTCTGGGGAGAAATCGTCCTTGTGGGACAACTTCTGATTGGATGGAGGTTTTATGGTCTTCTTGTTATCTGCCCTAGGTAACTGTAACTGCCAGCTCGGCAGCAAGGGGATGAGGAGGAGGCCCTGGAGGCTTGAGCAGTGTGACTTGCCTATAATGAGAAGAACACATTTCACTTATTTCTCTCAAACGCTAGTAGATATTTTCTAGTGGATGTGCTTTCCCAGTCTATATTACAGTCTTTATGTCCTGATCCTGGTTCAGTTAAATTAATTCAACGACATTTATCATGCTCTTAACTATGTGCAAATTTACAATGCTAGGTACTCAAAATGCAAAGATGAATGAAATATCATAGATAAATGCAATGAAACAAAACATAGCCTCTGCCTTCCAAGAATTTATAGCCTAGTAGGAGGGTTCAGGCAAATATCCAAATCATTGTGATATGAGCTATGCATACATGCATAAATACATACATACACATATACACATACACATTTTATGGATTTCCCCTATATAATCCATATAGATATATATATTTGTGAAAATTATATATATATATAATTTTCACAATGTAATTTTTCATATATATTATTTTCCTTTACATATAGATTTATATATCTGAATATATAGATTTTCATATATATACATATATACACACATATAAACATACACAATGCACATTTTATGGATTTTTTTCCTATATAATCCATATATATTTATGAAAATTTATATATATAATTTTCATGCATGTAATTTTTCATATATATGATTTTCCTTTACATATAGATTTATATATCTGACTATATAGATTTTCATATACATGCACACACTATATATACACATATAAACATACATAATGCACATTTTATGGATTTCCCCTATACAATCCATATATATATTTATGAAAATTTATATATATAATTTTCACGCATGTAATTTTTCAGATATATGATTTCCTAGACATATAGATTTTCATATATACACAGATATACACACATACATATATGTATAGATACACATACACATACACATACACATACACATGAAAAATCCAAACCAAGTGGCATGAGAGATTTGAGAAGGAAGACCACTTTTAGTTGGGAAGACCAAGGCAGGGGCACCTGACCTGGGTCTTAAAGGAAGGGGAGGACCATAGGATCATAGATTTAGAGAAGGAAGGGACTTCAAAGACCATCTAGTCCAATCTCCTCACTTTATAGACGAGAAATTGAGAGCCCAGGGAAGTTCACAAAGCTAGCAAGTCTCTAAAGTAAGCTTTGAACCTACGTCTTTGTGGCATCCAGTTGTTACTCTATTTAGTATTCATGATTCCATCAAGTCCCTTCACCCTGAGTTGAGGTGAATTCCATCTCTCTCTTTCACCATCCCTCTTGTCCAATAAGCTACAACTTTCCCTTCTCACTAATCATTTATTCCCAGTTTTACCAAGGAAAGAACTTCAGGAGAATTCTGTTACTACCTTAGTGTAATGTAGATCAAGCTAAATAAGGATGACTTGCTTGTCAGAGTTGTTAGCCCAGAGGACATTGCTGAATGGCTAACTGGGAAAACTCAGTCTCCTGATCATCAGGGATTTTCGCATCCCAGAACCTCATTAAAAATACTGTAAACATCAGGTCTACTAGACAAAGTAGAGTTTTATTAGAAGCAGGCAGGTGGCGGCTCTAAAGCACTGAACCTGGAGTCAAGAAGAACTGAGTTCCACACATTTATGGTCTATGTGACCCTAAGCAACTCTAGGACAAATACTCTCTTCTGGGAGTAACGCAAATACATTAAGTAAAATTGTTGAGCATTCCTACCCCAGAATATCTCACCTACCAGCCCAACACAGTGTGAGATTTTATCACTAAAGCTTTATGACAAAGGAATAAGGCATTATATCTCCACTAGCCTCAGTTTCTTCATCTGTAATATCATAAATCCTATTATCATAAATTTATAGCTGGAAGGGTCCCTGAAGACCATCAAATTTAATCTCTCCTTTTCCCCCATATCCAATTTCCCAAATAAAGAATCTGAGGGTAAGTGGCTTGGTTGAGTTTACAGAGGTAATAAGTGATGGAGATGGAATTTCAACTCTGGTCCCCTGGATCCAAATCCAGGACTGTTTGCATTGTATATTGGTCCTCCTGCCTTTTATTTCCTGTTTTCTCAAGGTCCTGCACTCAGCTAAGCTGTCCTGTTGGAAAGCAATTTCATAAACAGATTCATCATGAGGTGTTAATGGATGATAATGTCTTAATAGCTTATGTCTTCCGGACATATTTGCATTTAAACAGAGGACCCCTGTAGATATAATGCCTTATTCCTTTGGGATAAAGCTTTAGTGATAAAATCTCACACTGTGTTGGGCTGGTAGGTGAGATATTCTGGGGTAGAAGAGCTCAACAATTTTACTTAATGTATCTGCGTTACCCCCAGAAGAGAGTATTTGTCCTAGAGTTGTCTGAGAAATATTCTTGGACCACCTCAGTTCTATGCAACAGTTGTCTAAACAGTCTGCAAATATATCTACTGTTTTTTCCTTCATCAATTTTGGTTTTCCCCAGCAGGAGGACCCACTTGTGTTGTCTGAGTTACAAATTCTTAGTGCTGCATCCCCGAGCAGCCTGCTTCTCACGGGGTGGGAGCTGGGATCAAGCTTAGCCACTACCATTCAGAAAGACAGTTCTGTCTGTCCAGAGAGGAAAGCAGCTGGCTTGGGCTTCATGACTTCACAGTGCTCATTCTCTATACTAGTGCATGTTTTGTGTATTGGCAAAGAAGCAATTGGATTCGTAAGAATAATAACAGCTAACATTTAAACCATACTTTAAAGTTTACAAAGATCTTTACATGCATTAGCTTATTTGAACCTCACAGGAACCCTGTCAGATAGGTGCCCTTGTAGTTCCCATTTTATAGATGAGGAAACAGAGGTCCAAAGAAATGAAATGATTTGCCCAAGGTCACGGACCCAGTAAATGTCTGAGGTAGGATTCAAACTCAGGTCTTCCTGATTCCAAATTTAATTTTCGATCTAGATTCAAAGCCCGTCATCATCTGGTCCCTTCCTACTTTTCGAGTCTTCCTACCTCCCACCTACTCTGAGATCCAGGGACACTGGCCTCCTTGTGGTTCCTCCCCATTCTCAGCATTTCTCTAGCCGAAATGCTCATCTCTGCTTCCTGGCTTCCTTGGCTTCCTACAGGCCTCAGATGAAGTCCTAACCTTCCATAAGAAGCTTTTCCCAATTGCCCTTAATTTTAGTTCCTTTTCTCCAAGACTAGCCTCCATGTATTCTGTGCATGCCTTGTTTGTACACATGACTGCATTAGGTCCTCCACTATTGTCTCCTCCATTAAACTATAAACTCCCTGAGGGCAGGGACCATATGTTTTCTTTTCCTTTCTTTGTATCCCCAGCACTTAGCATGGCACCTGATACATAGTAGATACTTAATAAATTCTAGTTGACTGCTTCTATCCAATATACCACCATTATACAACTCCATCCACTATACCACTTAGCTACCAGTCCAGAACAACCCAGAAACCTGAAAAAATCCCTCCAACTCCACAATAAACACACGAACCAACTATGCAGGTACCACCATCTTGAGCCTCCCCGTCATTACTGATCTCTGCCTTTAAATACTCCTCTACCTTTTACACATCAAGAAAGACAATCTGCTCACCCACTTTGGGGCAGGTGCAGTGGATAAAACACTGGCCCTGGAGTCAAGAGGACCCAAGTTCAAATCTCACCTCAGACACTTACTAGCTGTGTGACGCTGGGCAAGTCACTTTAAGTGCCATAAAATATCTGGAACCATCTCCAATCATCCTGATGTATCTCGCCACTGGACCCAGATGATTCTGGAGCAGAGAATGAGGTGGGTAACCTTGCACAGCCCTCCCTCACCTAAATCCAGTTCAGTGCATGTCATGACATCACCCTGATGTCATGATCCTCTTTGAGAATGAAGGACAAACAATAGCTCATCCACTTTATAGGATCAAATAATGGCCTGTCTACAATCACCTAACCACTGGTCTACCAACAGCCTTCTATCAATTCCCTAGATGACCCAGAAAATTAGTGCTATTCTTGCAACATGGAGTCACTTGGATTGGTACCACCTTTTAGCCTTGCCTGATCCCAATCTCCTGGCATTTGTATAATGTGGAGAATGAGACCTAGACTCAGCTGAGAACAACTGAGTGCCTTAACCATCCCCTTGCAAGGAAGCACATTGTATTGGAAAGAATATTAGCTTTAGTGTTAGAATGCACTAGGGTCATGGGGTTTTAATCTTGGGCCAGCCACTTATTAACTCTATGACCTTGGATCAATCTTAATCTCTTTGAGCCCATTTTCCCATCTATAAAGAGAGAGAATAAAACTTGCACTGCCTGCCTTACAACATTGTTGGGAGATGATGCCTGTGAAGTACCTAGTGGACCTTAAGGTGTTATATAAATATAATCTATTTATGATTCACTTTAGAATTACATGAAATGTTTCCATGGGTCATTGCATGATAAGTGCAAAGCAGCAATTTTCATATACTAAGCCCAATGGCATTTTCATAGGCAGGGCATCATCTCTGAAAGGAAATTCATCCCCTTGTCTGAAAGCATCTCTGGAGGACATGCCAGGCAAAAGAAAAATGCATATGGATATAGAATCTGGGGTGTGCCCCTCTCACACATGGATAGGATCTTCACAATAGCTACCCCAGTATTCAAGCTATTCTATAGGTTCTGATATCCTCAAAACTATAGCTCATGAGCCCCGTCTGATGATTTTTTTCCCTAGTTAAAAGGGGGATGTACTTAGTTCAAAATAAAGATATTTAATGAAATAACCTAGTAAGAAAAGTAGTCATAGAATTCCTTGCACCCTCCAAACCCGGGGCACACTCTCCAAAAGATACATGCACCATCAGTGCGAAGAGTATGTGCGGGGATGATGGATGAGAGACATACCCATGTATGTGTCACCAGGACATATTTGCAGAGGGAAAACTCAGTCTCTGATGCTACAGGACCACTGATGTCTTTTGGTGATGTCATCATGCTGATATTTCCTCTAAATGCAATAAAAGCTCCCCATGGTTTCTGCATTACCGGTGACTGAGGAGTACTTAGTCTCAGCTGGTGTTACTTATGGCCACTGCTGAGCAGGTAGTCTCTGCTGGGCTCTGCTCCCTGCTACCAGCTTTTAGGCTCATCTCCATCTGTCAGCCATCTGGGTGTAGTGGCTAGAAAACCAGGCTGACAGTTCTTTAGACATAACCACCACATTTAGTTAACAAAAGTCAGACAGAGTTCCCCCAGGCTGAGATTAAGTCTTTTCTATTTAACACCCATGTCTGGGATGGAGATAGCAGCCCTTTTCTATCTCACTTAGGGTTAGAAATTCCCAAGATTCTTTCTGGTTTAGCATGCAAATGAATTTGAGTCAGAACAAAAGGTAAGTGATGAGGCAAGATCATTGTTTCAAGCACCAGGCTACATTTCTGACTTTATTATGTATATCTGTCAGCCACAAAACTGGTGCTTTATTCCAGCCTGGAGGGAAAAAAAATCTTCACTCTCCCAACATGACAAGGAAGGAAGCCCTTGTTATTGCTTCTGGTTACCTCATGGCATAATCAACCATTCTAAGAACACACATTCATCTCTTAAGAGTGGGTTTAGGGAGATGACCTAATATCCTGTTTCCACCCCCACGAAATGTCCCTCCTGGATTCAGTGAGGTTGTAGTGAGGTTCTCCTGGGAGGCTTGCTCTGATTTGTCTCAAGAGATTTTCAATAATCCTTCCTCCCGCTGAGTCATCCCAGGCCCTGTAGAAATTCAGCAATAACTGGCCCTTGGTCGTGTTGGTCCTTAGCTAGCCTGCACAGCAGAGATAAATCATCATCTAATTCTACCAACTGTAGTCTGTACTTTGATGGGACAATCAATTGCTTTTGGGCTTCCCAAGAGACATCTTGCTTCCCATAGTCTATAAAGCAAACATTTTTCCTACTTATTTTTTTTTCTTTTCTCATTGGATACTGAGGACTTCTTGTGGGAAATCTATCTTCCTTAAATATTCCAGTCTTGGAATAATGAAACATTTTTTTTTAATTGCATTCTAGGGGCAACTGGGTGGTGCAGTGGATAACGCACCAGTCCTGGATTCAGGAGGACCTAAGTCCAAATCCAACCTCAGTAACAATAGAATTTACATGGGCAAGTCACTTAACCCTCATTGCCTTGCCAAAGAAAAAAGAAAAAAGAAAAAAGAAAAAGAAATAAAGAAAAAAAATTATGTTCTAGATTATGTTCAATTAAGAGGAAAATATTCCCAAATTAATATGAATATATTATACTTTCTCCAAAATCTTAGTGTAATTTTAAATTTTAACATAAAGTTTTCATAGCTTAAAATTTCACTAGGACTTTTCAAACCCCCTGTGTATATGTAAACAGAATATTTATACTTATATGTGTATGTATATGATACATAAGAATTAAAAAATATATTCATATTAGTTGCTCAAGGATGGTCTACTTATTACATTTTTTAGGCCAGATTTGTGATTTCATCAATTGTGAAGAACTCCCAGTATGGAAAATTCTTCCAGTGATAAAGACAAACAACTTCACTCTAACTCAAGCTCTTAGGTATCTAGGCCAGTGAGACACCAAGTGTTTTGTCTATGGCCATGTATTTATCTATGTGGCACAGTGGACAAGGGGCCAGGCCTGGACAAATCAGACCTCAGACACTTATTAGCTGTGTGACCTTGGATAAGTCACTTCATTTTGTTTGCCTCAGTTTCTTCATCTGTAAATTGAGCTGGAGAAGGAAATGGCAATGTCTCTGCCAAGAAAACCCCAAATGGGGTCATGAAGAGTAGGACACGACTAAACAATAACTCCTCAAAATCAGACTTCAGGAAAGCATTTATTTGCAGCACAGGATTTAGAACCAGCAGGAATCTTACAGATGATCTAGATTAGCCCCCACTTATTTTACAGGTAAGGAAATGGGCCTAGAATAGTACAATGATTTGCTTCAGGTCACAGAGAGAGAAGTTGAACAGCTCAGATTAGAACTCAGGCCTTTGGATTCCAGATCCAGTGTTCTTGCCAGTGTTCTTCTAGACCTACCTGTTGTGCAAATAAATTTAGGTCCTGAGCCAAACAAGAATCAAGCCATTGGGTAGGGGAGGGGAGATAGTAAAAAGGGAAGAAATTATCTATGTCCCCCCTGTGAGATTTATCCTGCATATATCTTATTTGTACATAATTGTTTGCATATTGTCTCCCCTAGTTAGTCTGTTAGTTCCCTCGAAAGCCAGGATTAATTTTTGCCTTGATATCCCCAGTATTTAGTAGAGTGTCTGTCACATTGTAGGTGTTTAATAAATGCTAGTTGACAGACTATACTAAGAGATTGGGGGGGGGGCAGCAGGGCAATGAGGGTTAAGTGACTTGCCCAGGGTCACACAGGTTAAGTGTCAAGTGTCTGAGGCTGGATTTGAACTCAGGTCCTCCTGAATCCAAGGCCTGTGCTTTATCCACTATGCCACCTAGCTGCCTCCTACTAAGAGATTTTTGAAAAGAAATTCAAGCAAGAAGTAACCCCACCCCCCAAAAAAAACCAACCATTGGATAGCATTATTTCCATCTTGAAAAAAAGATGTGGATCTGAGCTCTGTTATTCAGTCATGTCTGACTTTTTGTGACTCCATTTGGAGTTTTCTTGGCAAAGATACTAGGCTGTTTACCATTTCCTTCAGCTCATTTTACAGATGAGGAAACTGAGGCAAATAGGATTAAGTGACTTGCCCAGGGTCACATAGCTAGTGTCTCAGTCTATATTTGAACTCAGGTCTTTATGACTCCAGCCCTAACACTCTATCCACTGTGCCACCTAAGCACTACTTTCCATGTAAATTCTATTGTTACTTAAAAAACTCTCATCCCTAACTAATTGAATCTGGTAAAGAGGGCTCAGAACTTCCTTAAATGCTATGTTCAAACCAGAATTGGCTATGCCCTTTCCCTTGCCTGCCTCTATTTCATGGAAGGCTCATTGGTAGTAAATTGAATGAAAGCGGAATTCTTTTCTACACTTCTATCAAAAACCAATTACTTTCTCTGAACAAGTATGTGGGTGACTATTGAGCAATAGTTCTCAAAGGCTGTGCTGCATTTTGCTAAGTGAGTTCTATGAAATTTAGGATATTTTGTTATTGTAAATAAAATAAAATGTATAAATAATTTTGTTTAATATGCATCTTACATGCCAAGAACATGTGGCATAGCACACATAGTATTCACAAAATATATAAATGTCTATTATACAGCATACCTCAGAACCTCAGAACACTTCATACCTTAAACTTGTGAAGAACTCAACAAGATGGCATATATATATATACATGTGTGTATGTATGTGTGTATATATATATACATGTGTGTATGTATGTGTATATATATATATATGTATGTATATATATTGGGTTAGACAATTGGGGTTAAGTGACTTGCCCAGGGTCACACAAGCTAGTAAGTGTCAATTATCTGAAGTTGGACTTCAACTCAGATCCTCCTGACTCCTGGGCTGATACTCTATCCACTGCCCCACCTAGCTGCCCTATGGCTAATGTCTGTTCGTGTGTGTGTGTGTGTGTGTGTGTGTGTGTGTGTGTGTTTTACGTGGAACAATGAGGGTTAAGTGACTTGCCCAGGGTCACACAGCTAGTAAGTGTCAAGTGACTGAAACTGGATTTGAACTCAGGTCCTCCTGAATTCAGGGCTGGTGCTTTATCCACTGCACCAGCTAGCTGCCCCCATGGCTAATGTTTTTGAAGGTAAATGTATACCCTCCCAGAATGTCACCACCTTAAACATTCAGTGTTCTGGGATTCCTCCTGTCAAAGAGTACTGTATCGGGGCAGCTAGGTGGCGCAGTGGATAGAGCACCGGCCCTGGAGTCAGGAGTACCTGAGTTCAAATCCGGCCTCAGACACTTAACACTTGCTAGCTGTGTGACCCTGGGCAAGTCACTTAACCCCAATTGCCTCACTAAAACAAACAAACAAACAAACAAACAAAGAGTACTATATCAGGAGCAAAAGAAGTTGGAGAATCAATGTGATAGTGGAAGTAACACTAGATTTGGAGTCCAAAGACCTGGGTTTGAATTCTAGCTTTGCCACTTCCCTCTACCTATAAGACCCAGAGCAAAGCATCTCACTTTTCTGGGTCTGAGTTTCCTCCTATGTAAAATGAAAAGGTAAAATTATTCTTTCAACTCAAATATACTATGACTTAGTTGGCTTCTAAACTGGATGATCATGAACCTTCTGGATTGAGGATTCTTTGAAAAAACTGTCATGATTTCAGTAAGAAGACAGTTCCCTGAACTCTGAGAGACTTTCTGTTACTAAAAAAATTTAGGAAAAAATTTTGACATCTCTTTCAGGACTCCCAATGGTCTGAATTGTGGCAAAGATGGGATATATGTTTTTGGGTTTTCATTAGTATCATTTCTTCAGCTCTGTCTGGGATTCAGCCACAGGAAGGACTGGTATTTCTCTGAAAAGGGGGTTATAAAAAGAAAGAAAGAAAGAAAGAAAGAAAGAAAGAAAGAAAGAAAGAAAGAAAGAAAGAAAGAAAGAAAGAAAGAAAGAAAGAAAGAAAGAAAGAGAACTTAGTTTTAGAGTGCTTTAGCTGAAATATCCTCTTGTTTTACAGTTGGGAAGACATCTCTGATCACACGGTTCATGTATGACAGCTTTGACAATACATACCAGGTGAGGTCCTTTTCCCCTTCAAATGAGGTAAGGCATGAAAGTACTTGATGAGTAGGAAGTACTATATGAATGTTGGTATTCAATATTCTATATGGTTGTTATTATATCATATTAGATAACTTCATAATACATTGTATTATGTTATAATATGCTATATTATATCATTATATCTTACATTAAATCATGTTTTATCATGTTATATTACATTATAACATATAATCTATTCTATTCTATTATACTATATCATCTTATGTCTTATAATGTCATATATCATATTGTGTTACATATGTTATATTATTATATAAAATATATCATTCTGACATTCAGAATAAAAATACATTTTAAAATATGCTTAATATCATATTGCCATAGTATATATTATACATCATGTCACCATATCATGTTATATCATGCTATGTTATTGAAAAAACAGAAGGAAAAGCCCTAGCAACAAGTTTGTGTAGTGAAACAAATTAAATTCCCACATTGGCTGTATCTGAAAATATATGTATTATTTTGTGCTTTGATGCCATCATCTTGGTCAAAAGGTGAGTAGCACGCTTCACATCATCCTCTAGACTCATGGTTGGCCACTGCATTGATCAACGTTCTTAAGTCTTTCAACATTGTTTTTTATAATGTTATTGCAATTTTATAAATTGTTATGGTTCTGTTGACTTTATCTGCATGAGTTCACAAGGCCTTCCCAGATTTCTCTATAAGCATAATTTATTGTTTGTGCTATAATAATATTCTATTACTTTCATATTCCATCACTTGTTTGACAATTCCCTGATAGAGATTTCAGTTCTTTGTTTTTATAAAAAAAATAGCAGCCATGAATAATTTTAGACTAAAGGTCCATCTTATTTCTTTGATCTCTTTGGGATGTAGGCCTAGGAGTGGTATCACTGTATCAAAGGGTATGCAGAGTTAAATGACTTTTGAAACATACTTCCAAATTGCTTTCCAGAATGGCCAGACCAATTCAATAGTACATTAGTGTACCTGCTTCCCATAGCCCCTCCAACAATTGTCATTTTCCTTTGTTGTCATCTTTGCCAATCTGATGGATGTGAATTGGAACCTAAGAGTTGCTTTAACTTATATTTCTCTAATTATTAGTGATTTAGAACCAACATAAATTACCCCTCTTTTCTAAGATTTGTCATGATCATTAAGAACATATTTTATTGCCCTATGAAATATAACAGATCTATGGCTGATTTTAATTTTTCTGTCTCCTTTCTATAACTTTTCCTAATGTCAGTTACCTATCTATAACACCCCTGCCTCTATTCTAGTGGCTGCTCATAATGAGCTATGGTCTAGACAACCATATACTTGGGTGTGTTGAAAAACCTATGTGCTAAACAAGAGTAAGTAAAGTTAATGAGTGGAGATCTAAAGAGTTAATTGCCTCAGGGGCTTTGTGGCAGCTATTTGGAGGCACTGAAGGACCTATTTCTCTCCATTCTGGATCCAGAGCTGTGTTCATAAGGAGGTGCAGCATTCCAGGCAAGGGAAACAAAGACATGGGAGGTGAGAATTATGACATATTTTGGAGACTAGCAATTCCTGAAAGGTTTGGGCAACAATGACTTTACACAAAATCAGTGGCACTTGTGCATTTGACAACACCTTCTGAGCCCTTCTCCATTCATTTGAAGGACCCTGAAAATTATATGTGAATTTTCTATGCATTAGTATATTGCCATTTTTGCATTTCTACGATACCATAATTTCTGTGGTTCTGTAGCTGAATGTGATAACTAGGAGGACAACAACAACAATGACTCCAGAGTTTCCTGTAGATTCAGTGACTAGCAAAGTGGTGGTGGTGCCATGGACATAAATTAGGGAGATCAGAAGGAATATGATGATTTATTTATTGGACAAACTAGGTTTGCAGTCCTAGCAGGACATATGGGGAGTAATATCTAGGATATAACTGGAAACCCAACAGGGAGATTGTTTGCTGTCAATTCCTCTAGTGGTGAGAGTTGAAGTCAATGGAAATCAATCAGAATACCAAGGAAAAGTGGGTGCAAGGAAGAGAGAAGAGGCCTGAGACCAGAACTCTAAAGGTCACACAGAATGAAAGGTGAAAGAAGAAAATGAAGGTCCCTAGATGTGAAGTGACTTAGGAGTGAGGGCATGGGGACAGAACAGTCAGAGAGGTAAGGATATGATTTCACAGAAGCCAAAGGAGGGCCAGATTTCAAGACTAATAGCATCAGGGGATCAGCTAGGTGGCGCTGTCAGTGGATAAAGCACCAGCCCTGGATTCAGGAGGACCTCAGTTCAAATCCAGCCTCAGGCACTTGACACTTACTAGCTCTGTGACCCTGGGCAAGTCACTTAACCCTCATTGCTCTGTGAAGAAGGAGAAGGAGAAGGAGAAGGAGAAGGAGAAGGAGAAGGAGAAGGAGAAGGAGAAGGAGAAGAAGGAGAAGAAGGAGAAGGAGAAGGAGAAGGAGAAGGAGAAGGAGAAGGAGAAGGAGAAGGAGAAGGAGAAGGAGAAGGAGAAGGAGAAGGAGAAGGAGAAGGAGAAGGAGAAGGAGAAGGAGAAGGAGAAGGAGAAGGAGAAGGAGAAGGAGAAGGAGGAGAAGGAGAAGGAGAAGGAGAAGGAGAAGGAGAAGGAGAAGGAGAAGGAGAAGGAGAAGGAGAAGGAGAAGAAGAAGAAGAAGAAGAAGAAGAAGAAGAAGAAGAAGAAGAAGAAGAAGACTAATAGCACCAAATACTGAAAAAGAGACAAACAGGGAAAAAAATGAGAAAAAGTCTTGGGGTTTGGTGATTAGGAGACCAGTAGGAGCCCTCAAAGGAACAGTTTCAGTAGCAAGGTTGGAGTAGGGTAGAAGGCAGATTGCAAAGAGTTGAGAAGTATATAATGTAATAAAAACATACCTGGCTTCCAGTATGAACTACTTATTTATATTTTAGTTATTTATAATTTATGTATTATATTTTATAATTTACTTATAATATCTCTCATTTGTGTTCTATGAAAAGCAACATCAATTTTTCCATTAATGCTGGTGAATTTTGGTGCATGTGTATATGTTTGGGTGAAGGAAAGGGAAACACTGGAAGAAGATCAGTGATTTGTCTGTTTTTTCCAATGGGAATTTATGCACAGAGAAGTTCCATGAAGTCCTTTGCCCTGCTGAGGAGGCCTGTGGGAACCACTGTCCAAGGTGTAGATCCTTAAAGCATCATGAAGATGGGCGTGGCTGAGAAAGCTACATGTTATCTTTTCTGATGCAGTGTAAACTCCTCCAGGGTAAAGGATGCTTTGTTTTCATCTTTGCATCCCTAGAACCTGCATGTAGTAGATGTTTAAATGCTTATTGATTGATGGCAAAGTTGAGCAGCAACGTCTCATTAATTGCAGGGATTCTTAATGTGAAACCAATGCGCTTGTTCATATCTATCTATCTATCCATCCATCTATCTATCTATCTATCTATCTATCTATCTATCTATCTATCTATCTATCTATATCTCTCTATACACACACACATATATATATATATACACATATACATATATATATTTAAATAGCTGTATTACAACAGAACTGGTTTCCTTTGAAAGCCTATGCATTTTTTATG
Source organism: Dromiciops gliroides (assembly GCF_019393635.1). Lineage (NCBI taxonomy): Eukaryota > Metazoa > Chordata > Mammalia > Microbiotheria > Microbiotheriidae > Dromiciops > Dromiciops gliroides. Next base: position 341,059,628 of record NC_057863.1, on the reverse strand, counting down.
CATTTAAAAACATTATTCTGAGAAGGGAGACATAGACTTCACCAGACTGAACAGGGGTCCAGGACATAAACATGGTTAAGAATCTCTGGTCTAGCGTGATCTTTTTTTCTTGGCCACAGATGGAGTTCCTTCAATAATAGGCTATTAGCTCATAATTAGTATGGAAGTCCTCTTCTTCTAATTGTGTATTCATCTACTCTAGTGTTAATGAATTCTCTTGGGATGTAGAGAAAAGGGGGTGCCTTTTTATATAGGTTTACAAGAAGGCTTTGGGGGAAAAAAAAGCTCACCCTGGGACCAACAAGCCATATGTTGTCCGTAATCTTGGTTTCCCTATATCCATCATCAGTTTCTCTATCTTTTGTACTCTCCACATTCCCAGGCTTTCTGTGCAACTTTGATCATATTCCTCTCTAAGGGGACCAGCTAAGGAAAAATTCAATGGGAAGTTGAGAAGATTGAGTTAGGACAGAGACATCTTTGCAAGACAGTAGGAAAAAAAAATGTACTGCCCACAAATACTTTTCATCCAGCTACACCTCCCCCCCAGGTAAACATAACAAAAAAAGAAAATAAATCAGCCTGAATCATGGTTTGTGCCTGGTAGGTAGACCGGAATTGTCCCTCTAGGCTGCCCAGTTGCATAGCAGTCCCTCTAGGGAGGCATTAACTGCACTACAGAAACAACATATCATAGTGGAAAGAGTCCTGGCTTCAGAATCAGAAGACCTGGGTTCGAATATTGCCTCTCATTCTAGTCCATAGTCCTAGAGTTGGAAGGGACTTGGGAGGCCATCTAATCCAACCCCTTCATTTCAAAGATGAGGAAACTAGGACCCAGGGAAGTGAAACAACTTCCTCAAGTCACATAGGCACAAAAGCAGTGGGGGCAAGATTTGAATTTAGGTCCTCTGATGCCAGAGCTCCAATGCTCTTTAGAATACCAATTCTTGGGGCAGCTAGCTAGGTAGTGCAATGGATAGAGCACCAGCCCTGGAGTCAGGAGGATCTGAGTTCAAATGTGACTTCAGACGTTTACTAACTGTATGACCCTGGATAAGTCACTTAACCCTGCTTGCCCTCAAAAAAAAGAGAATATCAATTTTCCTAATTTATTTCCAACTTGAGATATATCACTGTCTTGCTTTGAGACTAATTTTCATTCTTTATAACATCATCCAACTGATTAATCTCTGATATCATATGCTTCAATGAGATCCTGTGACTTACAGTGAAGTAGCTAGGGGGCACACTGGATAGTGCACAGGGCATGGGGTAGAAGTACCTGAGTTTAAATCTTTCCTCAGTCACCTTAGTAGCTGTGTGACCCTGGGCAAGTCATTTAAACCGCTCCCAGCCTCAGTTTCCCTATCTGTAAAATGGGGATGATAATAATAATAATGACAGGGTAATTGTAAATGAATTAACATATGTAAAGTACTTTGCAAACCATAAAGTGCTATACAAATGCCGGCTATTATTATTACCCAAGCAAAAATAATGTGTAAGTGGCTAGGTCTCTGTATCCTAGCAGGCTTACCTATTTAAAATTCCCTTTAGAACCCTTTTTAGGGCAGCTGAGTGGGCCAGTGGATAGAGTGCCAGGTCTAGAGTTAGAAATACTCTTAGAGAGTTCAAATCTGGCCTTAGAAACTTACTAGCTGTGTAACCCTGGGCAAGTCACTTACTTAGACTGTTCACCTCAGTTTTCTCATCTGTAAATGAGCTGGAGAAGGAAATTACATCAGAACCACTCCAGTATCTTTGCCAAGAAAACCCTAAATCCGGTCGGTCACAAAGAGTGGGTAGGCTTTCTGTTTTGTTTATTACTGATGCGCTGCATTGTCAGGATTCTTACTGCTTCTGAGCACCTATTAAAAATATCTATCCTTGGCTTAGGAGTTTCTTGTTTTTCTTTAGCATCCCTGTTCTTGGTCACTGCAGTGATTTTCCTGCAGCTGAGTTTTGTTCAGAGAAGCATTGCTGAAATAAAAAGGCCAACTCATCCTTCATCTGTTTACCAGTGCAGTAATACCAAGCAGAGAGGGTGTGCTGGGATCCAGATCAGGAGATTTGGATTCTTTCTTCTCCTGCCTTTGCCACCAAATGACTGTGTGATATTGGGGAAATAACTTCCCTGAGTGTCAGTTTCTTCATCTGTAAAAGTGGTAGTTTGGGCTGGATCACCTCTCTTCTTTCAGGTCTTATAGTCTATGATTTTGATTATGTAATTTAGCTTGAGACTGGGATCTGGATCAGGAGATCTGGGTTCTTTCTGGATCTGCCTTTGCCCCAAATGTCTATGTAGAGCTGTTAAGTGGAGCAGGTCAGAAGCAAATTTCTGAAGGAAGTGAAGTTTTATCTTAATCTAGATATCTAGCTAATACCTTTCTTTCAGTATCCTTTCCTCCCTCCTCCCCACAAAAGTAACACTCTCCCTTTTTCTCTTTCTTCTCTTTCCCCTGCCTCTCTCTTTTTCTTCTCTCTTTCCCCTCTCTTTCTCCTCTCTCCATCTCTCTCCCTTCCCCCCTCCTCTCTCACTGCTTCTCCATCTCTTAACACACACACTTTGTCCCAGGTATCCAGTATCCTCTTGTTTATTATCTTCAACTCTTTTCTACTTTCACTCTCTTTCCCCATCCACATGGGCTAGATCTAAAATATGTCATAAATTGGTTCACACTATGACTGACATGATGGATATAAAATGCTCCAATGGGGGCAGCTAGGTAGCACAGTTGATAAAGCACTGGCCCTGGATTCAGGAGGACCTGAATTCAAATCCAGCCTCAGACACTTGACACTAGCTGTGTGACCCTGGGCAAGTCACTTAACCCTCATTGCCCTGCAAAAAAAAAAAAAGCAGGAAAGAAAGAAAGAAATGCTCCAATAAGACTCTCTTAGATCCTCTCCCATATTTTTGGCACATGTAATATGTACTGCCCTATGCCAGAAAGTGCTTTGAGGTACCATTCACAGCTCCCAGTTCTTTCCATCGACTCTGTGGCAGCTGCTGTGATTTGCCCCCTTTAGAAGTAGTGTCCCAGATTCTTATGTTAGTCTAGGACAGGAGTTTTTATCCTTTTTTGAGCCTTGACTCTTTGGCAATCTGATTAAATCTCTAGCTCCCTTTTCAGAATAATGTTTTTAAATGCATAAAATAAAATATATAGGATAACAAAGGAAACCAATTATGTTAAAATATAGTTATAAAAAAATTTAAACCCAAGTTCAGGGACTCCAGGTTAAGATCCCTTGGTCTAGGTTTTGCTATGGATTAATCAATTAGATTATGGCTCAGCTCCCATCCAACCTCTTCCCCTTTGCCCATCTCCATTGTGTTCCTATTAAGTATGTATGCAGCAGACTTGTATGCAGCTCTTAAATCAGCTTTATTATAAACAAATAAAAGCAGATAGTATCAATGTACTCAGCAGACACAATCCTCCTCATATCAGGCATTAATTGCTTAGTGGATAAAATACCTGGAATTTCAGTCTCTTTCCCTCTCCCTTCCCCCCCCCCCCATTCCTCCTTCCCTATGACCAGCAATAAGTTGGCAAGGACATTTACTAAGGGTTTTATCACTTATAGAAAAACCTCCCCCAGAAGATCCACGTCTGCATTTCTAGCTGCTAGAATTCCTATGGATGCAATGCCAAAGACTCAATTGCTCAGTTAAGGAGGCATCCCAGGTCTTCAGCTCTCTCAAGTGTGTGCCTTTTCATGGTATCTATGCCCTTATCACATCAGGGAAATGTTAGGGGAGGGGTAGATTCCCTTCATCAGGTCTGAGTTGTCCTTCCCAGTCCTTCCCAGTCACTAGGAGAGGGAAGATGTAGGTCCTTCTATCAAGGTGCTATGTGCTCTCCTCAACCCCTCTTATTCAAAATTAGTCCCTTTTACATCCCCTTCCCTACCTTTATCCATCATCACACAGTGGGGCTTAATTCTTAGAAGTTCCCTTATGCCTAGGACTCTATAGAAGAAGCACAAATATCACACTGAGAGTTTAAAGTCTCACCCCTCCCAGAAGTATTTTAATAGGAGACAATCCCTTATCCCCAAAACTACAGCCCTAGTGGGGGATTTTAAGCATCTTTGGCTAGTCAGTGAGAGAAATCATTTTGGGGGGCAAGGCTTTCCTGATGTACCTAAAAGCATATGGCTTATATATACACTGGACTTTATCTCTATCTGGCACTCCCAATGGAACATAACTGGATTTATTCAGCAGACAATAAAATTCATCAGCATGAAAAGAATTAGCAGGAATCCTGGTGGAACAAGGGTAATTTTTCAAGAAATGAAAAGAACATGTGAGTTGTATCACAATGTGATATATGAAGAGTAATACCAATACCCCCTCCAAAACCCTTATACTGAGATAAGCATCATATAGTCTTATGTTTCTTGCCTATTTATAGATTCACCCTATCAGATCCTATACAAATCACATAGGTCTTCAAGATATCTGTTCCTCCTTTACCAATGGAGAATATGGTGATGATGTGTGGTCCTTGGTAGATGAAAATGATACTTCATCTAGGACATAGATTGTATATGATTAGGACAATACAGCTGGTTTCCCATGGGTCAGACAGAGATCAATTTGCTCTGAGCCTTCCACATCCATATCTAATCTGTACATTTTGATGGGTTTGTGCAATGGGCAGCCATGGTGATGGGCACAGTCTGCAGACTAAAAACAGAGCTTTCTCTATGTGAGTCTAACTGGACCATATGGAAAGAAAATTGTGACCTTGGCCTCAATCAGCATCATGTTCTAACTGGACAGAAATAAAAATAGCTGTCCCTGATCTCCCCTCACTGTGTCAGGGTGTTAGATGGAGATTGGGAAGACATTCAGGGGCAAGATCTCTTAAGGGATGTCTTGTAGAGACATAGTCTGAGAAAGGTCCTGCTGAAGTATTGACTTCATCCTTTCCTCTTTATATTATGTTTAATCAACTTCCAATGAAAAAAATTAAGCTTACATATACAGACATTGATGGCCTTTCATAATTAGTTCATATTTAGAACTTCTTCTGATCCTTCACACACATTCATCATCTTCACATTAAAGACATATTCTTTTCTCAACCTGGGATAATTAGGTTGTGGTGCAAGACCATCAGTAACGTCTGAGCCTCTGTGACCTTGAGTTTTCTTTCATGTACCTCAAATTCTCTCACCCTGAATGACGTCCAAAAGAATGTCACTCAGATATTTCCAGGTCAAACCTCCTTTATGGTTTCTGCTCAATTGTCAGTCTTTCTGGGATCCTCTGGGTTATTTTTGGATTCTCACTGGTGTTTCTCACACTTCCCAATTTAGTCTCCTCTCTGCATTTATAATCAAAGCTTTGGGTTTTTTACCACTCCTCCCCATCTTTTTTTATCAGTAAAGATCCTAGCCTCCCTCTTCTATGTCTCAGCTCCCTTCATAGCAGTGTAATGATTAGCATCGGTGCTAGAGTCAGGGGGCCTAGATTTGAATTCTGGGTTTGCTATTTACTTTGGGCAAGTCACATCACCCCTCTGGGACCTCAGCTTCCTTATCTATAAAATGAGAAGGTAATGTTAGATGATCCATAAGGTCCTTTCCAGCTCAGGATAACAACAACAACAATAACTATAAGAATAGAAGCTAGCATTTATATAGTACATTAACATTTGCAGAGTGCTGTACAAATATTGTCTCCTTTGGTCCTTAAAACAAACCTGTGAAGTAAGTGCTATTATTATCCTCATTTTACTGATGATGAAACTGAAACTGAGAGAGGTTAAGTGACTTGCCCAGAGTCACACAACTACCAAGTATCTATGATGGGATTTGAACTCAGGTCTTCCTGACTCCCAATACTCTAGCCACCATACCATCTATTATCTTTCATAATCTCCTAAATATGTGATTGATAACCCATTCCTTGACCAAAAAGGGCTTTCATACAATATCTATTTTAATCATCATAAGGCTTGAAATTATGTAGCTCTTTCAAAAGATAAAAAAACTCAAATAACTCTGTAATGAGTGAGTCAATAAGCATTTATTAGGCACCTAGTTATTTATTTAGCACCTACTATGCACTAGGCACTGTGCTAAGTGCAAGGGATGCAAAGAGGTAAAAAAAAAAAAAAAACACTGCTCTCAAATAACTAAGTGGGTTTTCCAAGGACTGATAATGGTAAATATGTTCTTTTTTTCTTCTCATAGTATTTTTATTATTTTCTCAAAGGTACTAGATAAGAGTCTCTTTGTTAGGCTCCACAAAGGATTATAGATTTAGAGTAGAAAGGACCCAAAAGGTAAATATTTTTCCCAGGGTCATCTAGTATAGGGCAGAAGCAGGAGTCAGATGCTCCTAACTCTATAGCCTAGCTCTCTATCTACTGTATCATCACAAATTTAGGTCTGGGAGACCCCTAAGAAGTCATCTAGCCCAATCTCCTTATTTTACATATGAGGAAACAGGATACAAATAGGTAAGTGACCTTCCCAAGGTAATACAAATTAAGTACCTCGAGTGGTAGGATTCCAAGTCTAATACCTTATCTACCACTCAGTGCTGCTTCTCACTTAACCCTCTGTAGCAACCAGAGGATCCTCCACTCTATTAGTCCACCTGAATACATGCCATCCTGACAGACAGGCTCCATCCCTGTCTATATACTAACCATAGCCCTCTGGCATCAGATGGCCATAGTATCAATGATTTGGTGAAGTGTGAAGGGGAGGGTCATTTTGTCTTTTTGAGAGGTACCCCCTCCCTAGTTCTGCCATTACCCAACCCTTGGTCTGTCAGGCAAAAGGCCTATTGCTTTTTTTTTTTTTGCAGGGCAATGGGGGTTAAGTGACTTGCCCAGGGTCACACAGCTAGTAAGTGTCAAGCATCTGAGGCCAGATTTGAACTCAGGTCCTCCTGACTCCAGGGCCGGTGCTCTATCCACTGAGCCACCTAGCTGCCCCCAGGCCTATTGCTTTTTAAAATGGCCCCTTTTGGGGACAGCTAGGTGGCGCAGTGGATAAAGCACTGGCCCTGGAGTCAGGAGGACCTGAGTTCAAATCCGGCCTCAGACACTTAACACTTACTAGCTGTGTGACCCTGGGCAAGTCACTTAACCCCCATTGCCTCACCAACAAAACCCCAAAATCGACAACAACAACAACAACAAAAGTTAACTATTGCTATTTGTTTGTTGGTTGATGAGTATGAGGAAAACAACATTTTTGCCTTGTGTTTTGTTTAGTCTGAGGTTTCTTTGCTGTGACAGTTTTAGTACTAAGTACCTTTCCTGTGTTACCTCAGGCTGCTAGCAGATGGTGGCAGTTTGGGAATAGGCAAAATGGGTAATTAGATGAGGATGCCAAGTTGCATGACTTACACCCTTTCTGCTAATCACCCCACCCAAAAAGGAGGGAAGAAGGAAAAAAGGTGGAGGAAAACATCCCAGGATGCTTTGGGGTATTTTAATATGTTAAAAAATCTATTTCAACCTGCAAGAGGAATGGTGGGTCAATATCTTATTTCTTCTTCCTACACCTTTGGGATGTGCCTTTTATTTTGTTTTTGTCTTAAAGCCAAAGACATTTGGGGGTACCTCCTTTTTCTTCTCCTACCCCAGTTAGAATTGCTAGGTGGTACAGTGGAGAGAGAGCCAGCCCTCAAGTCAGGAAGACCTGAGTTCAAATGTGACCTCACTTATTAACTGTGTGACCCTGCACAAGTCATTTAACCCTGTTTGCCTCAGTTTCCTCATCGTTAAAATGAGCTAGAGAAATGGCAAACACTCCAAATGGGGTCATGAAGAGTCAGATATGATTAAAACTCTCACCCCCATGCTGGAAATGAAAAATTGCTCCACAACAATGACCCCATCTGACAATGTGCACCTCTTAGTAGAGAGAAGGGTCATCTTCCTGCACTTTACAGATTAAGCCCTGCACATTGAACTTCCAGAAGTCTCAAGGAATCAGACAACAGGCTTAAAAGAAACAGAATAAACTCAATTACTTTTTTATTAGTTTTCACGGACGCTGTGTCTATTGGAAATGAAGGTGGGGAAGAGAAACCAAGACAATTTAGGCAAGAAATGTCCTCTCTCTTCCCTCTGAAACTGATCTATCCCTGATTTACCATCCATGCTTTCTATCTCTACCCTCACTCTACATTTTTCTCTCCCTCTTCCCCTCACAACACAATTTTTAAAATAAATCAACTCATATCTAATTATGAGCATTTCTAGGTTTGCAAGACATTTTCCTCAAAATAATTCCATGGTGTAGATAATACAAGTGTTATGGGGCAGCTAGGTGGCAAAGTGGATAAAGCCCCGGCCCTGGATTCAGGAGTACCTGAGTTCAAATCCAGCCTCAGACACTTGACATGTACTAGCTGTGTGACCTTGGGCAAGTCACTTAACCCCCATTGCCATACACACACACACCCAAAATATACAAGTGTTATAATCTTCATTTTAGAAATTAGTGAAGTCATGTTCTGAGATGTTAGGTAATTTGCCTGGTTGTTATAAGCAAGAGAATGTCTAAGTTAATATTTGAACTCAGGTCTGCTCACTGCAAGGCCAGTAATCTTTCCCATTATTATATGCTTCTTCCTAAGATAACAGAAACAGGAAAATGATAAAGAAAAGTACCACCTCTGGGTGTTTTGGAATGATATAGATTGGACTTAGAAGGGGAGAAAAAAATAAGCATTTATATAAGTCAGTACCTACTATATGTGCTTTAAAATATTATTTCATTTCATCCTCACAACAATCTAGAGACATAGGAGCTATTTATCTGCATTTTACAGTTAAGGAAATTGAGGCAGACAGAGGTTAAAAGACTTGCCCCGAATCACACAACTAGTAACTCTCTGAGGCCAGATTTAAACTTGGGTCTTACTGACTCGAAGTCAAGTGCTCTATCCCCTTTGCTATTTAGTTGTTTATACAAATTTACAGCATCCCACCTCATCTCCCCACACTTCAAACCACAAACTAAGAGTAACAGGAAACAGTGTAATTAAGTTTTCTGTCCTCTGGGGCCAAGCAAAATGAAACTGATCCCTCATCTCAATGAAGTTCCTTCAAATATTTGAAAACAGCTTTTAAAATCTTTTTTAAAAAATAAGAAGAATAAAGAAAGGAAAATCAAAACTTTGGAAAGAAAAAAGAAAACCCAAAGTTGGCCATCATGCTATATGATTCATAATGAACTTAAAGTCAACAAAACCTATCATTTCCTATAATGAACTGTTATTATGCTAGGTCTCCCCCATCATTAGCAGCTGACCCTTTAAACATATATAAATGCAGGAGTTTACATTTAGCTCTTATTAAATTTTATCTTGTTAGACACAATCCTGACATTCTAGCCTATTTAGATCTCTTTGAATACTTATTCTCTTATACAAAATATTAGCTCCTCCTCCCATCTTCGAGTTCTGTGCCAGTTTGATAAACACATCATCCATTTCTTCATACAAAACATTGATTAAAAAATACGGAACAGGCGCAGCGGATAGAGCACTGGCTCTGGAGTCAGAAGTATTTGAGTTCAAATCCAGCCTCAGACACTTAACACTTACTAGCTGAGGGGCAGCTAGGTGGCGCAGTGGATAAAGCACCGTCCCTGGATTCAGGAGTACCTGAGTTCAAATCCGGCCTCAGACACTTACTAGCTATGTGACCCTGGGCAAGTCACTTAACCCCCATTGCCCTGCTAAAATTAAAAAAACCAAAAACACTTACTAGCTGTGTGACCCTGGGCAAGTCACTTAACCCCAATTGCCTCACCCAAAAAAAAAAAAAAAAGAAAAAAGAAACTACGGAACAGGACATGGTGGCAAAGAGTCCTGTGGTGTTCCAATAGAGACTTGCCTTCGGGGCAACCAAGAAAGGTACTGTGGAAGTCGGGCTCAATCCTCAATATGTTGATGGGTCAATACATAGGATTTAGTGTTCCTTTTCACTTAACAAAGTGAGACATGGTGAGACATGAACCGACGCAGTGGAGAGGTGTCCAGAATTCAATCAATCCACGAGTATTTATTAAGTGCCTGCTGTGTTCCAGGCACTGGGTGGGGTGTTGTGGATGCAAAGACAAAAGTGAAACAGTTCCTGTCCTCAGGGAGCTTACATTCTATCAGGAGAGACCTGTACCTGAGCAGCTATATACAAAATAGATACAAAATCATTTGGGGGCGCTAGGTGGCGCCATAGTGCACAGAGCGCTAGGCTTGGAGTCAGGAAGATCTGAGTTCAAATTTGGTCTTAGATTCTTACTAGCCATGTGACCCTGAACAAGTCTTTTAATCCTGTTTGCCTCAGTTTCCTCATCTGTAAAATGAGCTGGAGAAAGAAATGGCAAACCACTCTAGTATGTTTGCCAAGAAAACCCCAAATGGAGTCACAAAGAGTAGGGCATGACTAAAACAACCGAACAACAAGAGGTGAGAGGTGATGAGGGTCTGAACAAGGATGGAGAGAAGAGATAACAGGGAATTACATCCATGTATCCTATCCATCAGGCCTCAGACACTTATTGACTGTGTGATCCTGGGATAGTCACTTAACCTCTGCCTCGATTTCTTCAATTGCAAAATAGGGATAATAGCACCTGCCTCACAGGGCTGTTTTGAGGAACAAATGAGATACTTGTAAAGTATTTTCTGCAATGTCTGGCACACAGTAGGCAGTTAATAATTGCTTGTTCTCTTCATCTTCCCCATGCATCTCTTAATCCTTCAGAAAAAAACACTGTGTTCAGAGATAAGAATTGTTTCCTAATCCTAGATGTGTCCCTCCCTGTGTGATCCAGGACAGGTCCTTTCAAGCTCCAGAATTCCAAATGTCTTTGAGCCCAAGTCACTCAACCTTTTGGTACTTCTATGTCTTTATGTATAAAAATGACTAAAAGGAGTAATAGTCTAGAGTGCTTATCATTTGGTGCATCTCTTTTCCCCATGATAACCTTTGACAGATGCTTATGACATTTGACACCCTTTTAAAGGGCATCAAGATACACCTTACGTTTGATTTATGCCTCAATCTGCCAACTTGAAATAAAAGATCAACCGATAAAGATTTCCAAATGCCTCACCTCAATTCCAGTGGATTTTAATGAAATTCAACGAGTAGAGGCAGCTCCAAGCATTATACAAAATGCAAGGGATTTTATTACTAGCCACCAGGAACAGGTGGAGTCAGGAAAAGTAAATGGTATGGCTGCCTAAGGTTGGAGAAGGAATACAATTACCTTGACATCTCCTGTCCCCATGTCAGGTTTCCTTCTGCTCTTTAGCAGTGCCTAGAGCAAGGACAAACTGTGGTCCCTGCATGTTCAATCAGTGTGAAATCTTTCCAAAGCTCCTCTTCCCTCCCCCCAGAACTGCTCACTTGCCAATATGAAACCTTATTAAGTTTTGCCAGCTTCATTTGCATGCTAATTTGCATGGATTTGCCCTGATACTTCCATCTGATGGTCTATACAAAAAGCATGAACAGAAACCTTATTGTAATGGACTTCTTCTTACCAGTTTGCTTCTAACCACTTCTGGATGCCTTTGGCTAAGCATTTGTCAGGTTCTGGGCCAGGGCTGGGGGACAATACAAACACATTGTGATTGGTTTTCATTTCTGACAGAGAAAGAATTCAAAATCAATATATGCAAATTGCCATGCAAATTCCCACTGCAGACTTTATCACTGTAGGTTGTTAGAATATGGATGTAAAATTATATTGCATTATAATAAGTGTATATTATGAAGAAGACTTCGACATGCATTTTACAAAAAAATTTTCTTTCCTTGGGGGTTTTGGGGGCTTAATTTAGACTTTCATGTATAGGCAATGTGCACAATATGCCTCATCATACACATTCTATAGGCATAATGTACATATATAGGTGTGTGCTGCATAATTTCTTGATGTCAGACTTAATAGACCAAAATGAAAACCACCTGTGTGTGTTCAAATGCAGTTGGAAAACTGATATCCTTGCTAAAATGCTTTGCATTTTATTTCAAGGTAAATGTCTTCCAGTTTTCAGGATCAGTATAACTTCTAAGCATGAAAAAATAAAAGGTATAAAAGTAAGCATTGCTGGATCTCAAAGGTCCTCCTCAAATCAGAATCTGGAGAAGAAAAGAAATAAGCATCTGCCAGGCACTGGGCTAAGCTTTCTTTTTTGCAAATATTAGTTCATTTTATTCTCACAACAACACTGGAAGATAGGTGCTCTCGTTATTCCCATTTAGCAGTCAAGGAAACAGAGGTTAGATGACTTGCCTAGGGTCACACAGCTAGTAAGTGTCTGGATCTGGATTTGAAATCAGGTCTTCCTAACTTCATGTCCAGCTCTCTATCCACTATACCACTTAATCGCTGATGCTCAGGGATAGACTATGACTTATTCTAGAAGCAGCTTAGTCATATTGGTAAAGGTTTATCTCCAAAAGATTGGTTGTGGAGAGATTATTTTTTTTCCCATTGACAATATGAGACCTTCTACTGACGTGAGCAGAGGTTGCAATTTGCTTCAGTGGAGGGAGTAACCACATTGATGAAATCACTGATCCTTAAGAGTTAAAGAAATTGGCCTTTTCTCACCTTGTGAAAAAGATCAAGGAAAATTCTCCATTATAGAATATAGAAGGAAGCAGAGCCACAGTGAGGTCACCCAGCATGCAGGTAACCCAGGACTCCTAAAATGGAGGGTATAGCAGATTTTGGATTCTCTAGACTCTCCTCCCTCTGTCTGCAAAGTGCTCTGTATTTATTTGGTGTGGGAATTCTTTCCCTTCGGTTATTGAAGTAGCCTCTCAGCTTGACTTCTTGACTATACTATCCTCTCCCCTCTCCAAGTCATCCTTCAAAGAGCTACCATCTGGTAGTAGTCTTCCTAATGAATAATATATCTAACTCAAATGCTTACAAACCTTCCATTGCTTCCTTCTGCCTACAGAACGAAGTCCAACCTTTTCAGCCAGGCAATTTAAGCCTTCCATAATCTGGCTACAATATGCCTGTCTAGCTTTATCTCACACCTCCATTGCCTCATAGTGTGTATCAGAAGGTGAGACTTGAACTCAGATCCTTCTGACCCCAAGACCCAGAGCTCTCTTTCTCTGTCTCTCTCTCTGTCTTTGTCTCTGTCTCTGTCTCTCTGTCTCTCTCTCTCTCTCTCTCTCTGGCTCTCCACTACACCCCATTGCCTCTTGTATGTTCTTGACTTCAGCCAAATTAGATTTTTTTCCTCTTAAACTATGGGGTCTTAATCTAGGGACCATGAATTTTAAAATATATATGTATAGATACGGATATAGGTATAGGTATAGGTATAGGTATAGGTATAGGTATAGGTATAGGTATAGGTATAGGTATAGGTATAGGTATAGGTATAGGTATAGGTATAGGTATAGGTATAGGTATAGGTATAGATAGATAACTACATCTGGTTATGCAGTGGATAGAATGTGGAAGACCTGAGTTCAAAGCCTGTCTCAGACATTAATTCTGTGACCCCAGGCAAATCAGTTTGATCTTTGTTCCATTTCCTCAAGTATAAAATGGGAATGGTAATAACATTTATCTCACAGGCTTCTTCTGAAGACCAAGTGAGATAATATTTGTAAAGAGAATTTAGCAGGTGCTGGGCACATAGTAGGCACTTTATTTATGTTGTTCCCTTCCCCTATGTATTTTACTTGCTGTATTAACAACATTATTCTGAGAAGCGGTGCACAGGCTTCACCAGACTGCCAAAGGGGTTTGTGATACAAACAAATAAACAAAATGGTTAAGAACCCCTGGTCAATTCTTTCTGGCCTCCACTATCTTGTACATATCATCCTTACATTGGCAAAGCTTTTCTTTCCCATTTTTACCTGTTGCAAACTAATCCATCCTTCAAGACCATTTTAAAATGCTACTACCTTGACCAGACCTTTGCTCATCCTCCCAACTAGGAGGGGCCTCTCCTTCCTCCGAGATACCATAGAACTCATTCTCTTCCTCCTCTTCCTCTTCTTCTTCCTCCTCCTCCTCCTCTACATTTATCAAGCTTCCATTTGGTGAACATTTCTTCTCTCCTTTCTCCATTAGATGAAGGAACTATGTTCTCTTTATCTTCATATACACCCTTTGCACACTGAAAACAATGCTCTGCACATAGTAGGTGCTCCGTAAATGTCTGCTCAATTAAGCTGAATCAGAAGTGCTCTTGCTGAAGAGCATAAATGCTTTTCATGGGTTTAATGGGGGCCAGGGCTGGAGAGTTATCCTGGTGTGTTTTCCCTTAGTCTTTTTTCAACTGCCCCATCCATAATAACAACAATGGTGATGGCGGTAGTGTTGATGGTGAAGATGATGGTGAAGTGGTGGTGGTGAAGATGATATCCACGTATGTAGGACTTTAAGTTTTGCAAATTGTTTTACAAATATTACCTCATTTTCTCCATCTATACCTGATCTTGAATCCTTTTCTCTTTACAAAGTTCTCCCCTGGCTCATGTAAATGGTTTGCCCTGAATTTGCAGTGGCCTCTGCTCAAGCAATGACAAGCTTTCATGGATATTTACTACTGGGGCTCTCCCAGGTTTGGATTCAGACTGACTCCTGGCCCTACTAAGGTCTCGCAGCCATCCCCTTGTCATTTTAAATACTTCAAACCAGGCTCTGTCTTCAAGGCAAAAATGAGCCCCTCCTCTCTCCCTCCACTTTCAGTACAATGGAACTCTTCAGGATGTGGCTAAGCTAGATAATGACTTAATAGGCACACACCTGCTTTTGTGAAACTTCGCAAGATGTGGCAATTAACTGCTTCAATTTTTAAAATGTCACCTTTTAGCAAGGTGTAGCTTCTTGGGGTTCAACACTATCCCACCTCTTTCCTTAGTTCCTTACCCACCAACCACTTTGTGTACTACAATTCTCTGCTCCCACTTACTAACACCCCCTACTCCTAACCTTCCCAACCCTCTACCCCCTATTCTATTTCATCTCTCTCCATTATGAGAATTAAAGTAACTTTTCACATAAGTGCCAACAGTTTCTCAGCCTTCCAAATGTTTTGAAGCTGCTATTTTTTTGCCAGCCTAACTCTAGCCTATTCTACACAACACACACACACACACACACACACACACACACACACACACTCCTACCAATACAAAACAGTATTTGTCTTATTTTTCTATTTGTTTCCCCAATACTTACCATGGTGATTTGCATACAGTAAGTGCTTAATAAATGATTTATCATTTATTCATTGTCCAAGAAAATGGCTTCTTGCAAAGTGGCACTAAAATCTGCTACCTCTCAGAATCAGCTTCATCCTCTAATAATCCTTTTTATCTAAACTGAGATGTCCTCTTAGACCCATCAACCCACCAATCTTCTCCTGAATTTCCAATATCATAACTTTCTATGTTATATCCCATAACTGTCTATGGGATATGCAACAGTGGTGAACATCCCTCATAAATTAAACCTCAGTTTTATGAGAATTCGTTCCTGCCAACGGCTTTCTCTCTTGTAATAAGGAATGAATTCTATCTGCCTGGGTATTTTTCCAGGTCCTTTATCACATCCATGCATGGTTTTTCTATCCTTTGACAGCTTTTGTTGGCATCCAGAGTATTTCATGAGGGCTCCTGGGTTTTTAATTTCTTTACCAGATCAATAGAACCAGGTGAATAAAGTCCAGGACTGGGAATTGGGAAAAGAAGATTCAAGACTCATCTTTGCCTGCAGTTCATTTCATCACTCAGATTCACAGAACGTTAGCAGGGGAAAATATCCTAGAGAGTGTTGGGTCCAATGACAAGCAGGATGGTACTGTAGAAACACTGCTGGACTTGGAGCTGAAATACCTGGCTCTGCTTCTTGCTACCTGAGTGACCTTGAGTGAAATACTTGACCTCTGTGGGCCTCAGTTTTCTCATCTACAAAATCAGGGGGCTATATACTAAGTTCTCTCCAAGGCCTCTTGCAGCTCTAAATCTTTAATGCTATGTACAAAAGCTAGAACAATGGCTAGCATTTATATAACCCTGGAGGATTAGAGAACTTTCTTCCCAACAACCTTGTGAAGTCAGGAGCACAAGTTTTGTTATCCCCATTTCACAATTAGGAAACAGAGGCCCATAGAAGCCATACAGAAAGAATCATAGAATCGGAAAGAACTTAAGAGACTCCCTATTTCCCTTTCCATCACATACCTGACCAGCAGTCATCCAGCCTTGCTGGTGAGACAGAATTAGCAAGTGAAAGAAGCAGGTCTCCTGACTTCCAGATCCGTACTTTGGGGTGAAGCCCAAAGCCATTTCATCACTTTGTACTTTGGTTCCCCATCTGTACACCTCAGGATGTCATAGATCTCCCTCTGGTTTCTCAGCCTTCGTAGGATCTCCATAAGAGAGTAAGGGTTCCTTCTCTTGCTTTCCTCTTTCTAGTGCTGTCACCACCACCCTTCCAGGCAAGCAGCATTCATTCCACGTCCTCTGTCCTTTCCCTCACTCTTCCTTCATGCCTCCCTTGTCCACTTAGTCCTCAAGTCCTGTTGGCTCTTATTTTGAAATTTCTCTTGCATCTATTCCTTCCTTTCCATTTCCACTGTTCCCACCCTGGTCCATCAGCTCTCACATAGACTATGGAAATGGCCTCCTGACCACATCTCTACTTTCTCAACCCTTCCTACCACTCCACTTCAATCCATCCTGCACAACTTTTCTGGATTCATCTTCTTAAATCATAGCTCTGGTCCCACTTATTTGTTCAGTGATTTTTGTTTCCAACTCTTCATGATCCCATTTGGTGTTTTTGTAGCAAAGATACTGGAGTGGTTTGCCATTTCCTTCTTCAGTTCATTTTACAGATGAGGAAATTGAAGCAAAGAGGGTTAAGTGACTTGCCCAGGATCACACAACTAGTGTCCGAGGTCATATTTGAATTCAGGAAGATGAGTCTTCTTGATCCTTGGCCTGGAATTCTATCCAATGAGTCACTGCTCCAAAATATTCAATGGCTCACCATTGTCTACCAGATAAAATTCAAATGCTTTTTTTTTTTTTTGGCATTCATGGGTTTTTCATGAGCTGGTCCCACATTACCTTTCCAAACATCCCTCTCTGATTCTCAACGGAACTATACTAAAATCCTAAACATGCAACCTAGATGAAACAAGAGTCCTCTCTCTGAACACAGCCCATTCTTTTCTATGTCTTTCACATCTTTTCAGGCTGCATTAAATTACCTCCCTTACATCCTCACCTTGGGAAATCTTATTTGTCTTTTAAGGACCAGCTCAGATGTCATCTCTTCTACAAAATCTTCCGTAATTCCCTCAGGCAGAAATGGTCTGTCTGTCATCTGAACCTTCCAAGCCTTTTCTTCAAACCTCTTTTATGGAATAGATTACATTTTGCCTGACATGGTAGATATTTGTACATGCATCTCAATCTTTCAACTAGATTATGAGATCCATTAGGATAGAGATACTCATCTTTGTATCCCTCAGCACCTAGCACATATTGGTAGGTGTCCAATAAATACTTATGAATCAGGGCAGTTAGGTGGCACAGTGGATAAAACACAGCCCTGGATTCAGGAGGACCTGAGTTTAAATCCTACCTCAGACACTTGACACTTACTAGCTGTGTGACCCTAGGCAAGTCACTTAACCTTCATTCCCTACAAAAAAAATAAACAAATGAATGAATGAATAGGTGCTTATGAATCAATTACTTAATTAATTTATGCAAGTTAAGTGATATGGCAGCTAGGTGGCACAGTGGATAGAGAACCAGAACTGGAGTCAGGAAAACTCATCTTCATAAGTTCAAATCCAGCCTCAGACACTTACTAACTGTGTGACCCTGTGCAAGTCACTTAACCTTGTTTGCCTCAGTTTCCTCATTTGTAAAGTGAGCTGGAGAAGGAAATGGCAAACCGGTTCAGTATCTCTGCCAAGAAAACCCCAAATGGGGTCACGGAGAGTCAGACACGACTGAAATGATTAAGCAGCAACAATAACAAAGTAACTTGCTCAGGTTCACACAGCCAATGTGTGTCAGAGACCTTGAACCCAGGCCATTTTTACTCTGAGGCTGGTTGTCTATCCACACTGTGCCGTGTGGTTTCTCCTATATGTATATGTGTGCAAATGTATACGCGTGAGTTTTGTGTTATCTATGTATGTATTTGGTTTGGACCTGTGATTTCATTTGTGTGGACAATTCCTGGTGAGGAAGTTCCCTCTACAATAATAGATCAGCACCTTCCCTCTGAGATTACTATCCTTACACTACATATACATATATGTGTATGTGCACATATGTATATGTATAGATACACATATATACATATATTTCTTCTTTGTACATAGTTATTTGCCTCCCCCATTAGAGTGTAATCTCTTTGAGGGCAGGGATTTTTCCCCCTTTTTTCCTAACCACCCTCTAGGTTAGCACAGTGCTTGACACATAGTAAGTTTGTATTAAATGCTTGTTAGACCAATTCATTGCTAACTCATAGAAGGGTTGCAATCTTCAAGGAAGAGGTACCTATCAGGATTTAATAGTGGTGGCATGAAGTCTGTGAGTATGCCACAATGCCTCCAATATGCCCAGTAATGTTATTGCTGCTCCAGGCTGCACGGCCCAGTTTCCAGGCAACAGTGTTTTGTTCTTTGTGATTCTGCGATGTTGATGATGCCAAATGAATAGAACCCTTTAACTTGTTACCAAGGGCCCAGCTAGTGACCAGCAGAAACATCTCCATCTCTGGGCCAGCCATAAAGAGCTAGCACATTTTTCTTTTAAAATGAAAATGAACTTCCCCTTAAGATCATCACGCTGACAGATTGCAGGCTAATGGCCATGGAATTAAGGGACTAAAAAGGCAGGCAGGATGTGGGCTTCTTCTCACATTCACTGACACATGCTGGCACTTGGACTGAAGGAACAGGCCTTCTGGTCTGCAGGGTCTCAGGGACAGCATCTGAAGTGAAGGAATCTCAAGTAGGAGATAGGTAAACAGAAATCATGGCTTAGCATTTGAGCACAGATTTCAAATGCTTTGGGAGCAAGGTACTGCAGGACCCAAGTTGGAAGCCTGTAGGAACTTCAATTAACTTTCAGATTTTGGGTTGGGCTGGGGGTGGGGGAAGGGGCTCATATTTGTGATTTCATCTATGTAGAGAACTCCTGGGGAGGCGACACCCCCCACTAATGCAGGTCAGAACCTGCTTGTTCTTTTTTTTTTAATGGGGCAATTGGGGTTAAGTGACTTGCCCAGGGTCACACAGCTAGTAAGTGTTAAGTGTCTGAGGCCGAATTTGAACTCAGGTCCTCCTGAATCCAGGGCCAGTGCTCTATCCACTGCGCCACCCAGCTGCCCCAGCACCTGCTTGTTCTTAAGAGTCTTAATTGCCAGAGGAGAGAGGCAAATTGGCCAGTCACTGCGCATCGGAGGTGACTTGAACCCAGGTCTTCATGACTCTGAGGTCAGTTCCATATCTGCTACAACTCAGATGTCTTTCTAATCTTCCTGGCATTAACAATAACAATAATAATATCTCATATCTATATAGCTTTTTGTAGTTTACAAAATACTTTCTCATCACAGACCCCATGACACAGATAGTACAAGCTTGTTGCCTGTATTTTACAGATGAGGAAACTGAGGCTCAGAGACTTTAAGTGACTTACCCAAGGTTATGCAACTAATAAGTGGGCTAATAGATTTAGAGCACTGGATTTGAAGCTCCAGGACCTGGATTCAAAACCCTGATTTATACCTGTGTAACTACAGGCAAGTCATTTAACCTTTCTAGGACTCGGTTTCTTCTTGGGAGAAAATATATGGGTTGAACTAAGTGATCCCAATTGACAGAGCCAGAACTTGAAATCTGATATTTTGATCCTCTCCCACCAAGTCCAGTGTTAATTCCCCTCCATCATATTGCCTTTTATGTATGGTCAGATTCACATTACAGTAACAACAACAACAACAACAGCTAGCATTTATATAGCACTTTAAGATTTTCCAAGTACATCACATAAGTTATCTGATTTGATCTTCACAACAATGCTAGGAGGAAATAATTATTATCCCCAAAAAAGCTGAGGCAGAGAGATAGTTAAGTGACTTGCCCCCATTGAGAAACTAATCAAGTGACTCTGGGCAAGTCTCTTAATCCTGTTTGCTTCAGTTTCCTCAACTGTAAAATGAGCTGGAGAAGGAAATGTCAAACCACTCTAAGATCTTTGCCAAGAAAGCCCCAAACAGGATCATGTAGAGTCAGAGGTGACTGAAATGACTGAATAGCAACAATAAATGTCTGAGGTCACGTTTGAACCCAGGTCTCCTGTCTCCAAATCCAGTCCACTGTTCTGCTCATCTGTACACCATACTGTGTTCATTTCTAAACTACATATTTACATAGGTACAAGAGCATGCCAGTGAAGAAAAGTGGGAATATTTTTTAAATTTTATTTAATTTTTTATTTATGGAATAAAACAAGCATTTCCATCACCTAGTATCATTTTTAAAATTTGCACGTGAAACTGCAAGTCTATTATATATAACCTGCTATTCCTTTTAAATAGATAATAAAGTAATCGTGTAAATTTCTTTTTTTTCTCTTTTTCCCTTTTTTCCTTCCCTCCCCATCTCCCACCCTAGAGATGGCCACCACTAGACACAAAAGGATCATGGAATCACAGACGTAGGGGTGGAAGGGACCCCAAGGGCTGTCTAATCCAAACCCTTCTTTTTTTTTTTTTTTTAGTGAGGCAATTGGGGTTAAGTGACTTGCCCAGGGTCACATAGCTAGTAAGTGTTAAGTGTCTGAGGCCGGATTTGAACTCAGGTCCTCCTTCTCCAGGGCCGGTGCTCTATCCACTGTGCCACCTAGCTGCCCCAAAACCCTTCATTTTTAAAATGAGGAAGCAGAGCCCTAGAGAAATGAGGTTGCCAAGGTCACGTGGGTGGCAAGGGGTCTGGGCAGGATTCAATGCTCTTCCAACCATGAATCCAGCTTGCTGCCCTTGGAAACTGCGGTAATGCAACCTGGGAAAGAGGTATTTGAGGTCGACCTATATGGCTTTAAATGTCCTCATGTGCTAAGGGTCATTAGGCTGGGACTGACAATAAGTTGCTTTCTTGTTTTCTCTCCAAAGAGCTCACACCATTCTTCTCCGCTCTCTCATCTCAATCCTCCTCCCTGTGGGTGAGTTTTTTCCTCTCTCCCTGGGTAGCAGCCAGCACGCAAGCTTCAGACCAAGGCCACTGAATGGTTTTTTGGCAGCTGATCTCTGGATGCAGTCGTTTGATATTGGGCTTAGCCAAACTTTTGGGGGCTGCCAGTTTCATGCATGCAGTCCCAGGAAAAAGAGAGACAAACAAATTGAGGGGGGAAGAAGGAGGGGTACAGAGGAAAGAGCAAAGCACAAATTTAAAAAAAAAAGAAAGAAAACTGTCCACAGAGATAAGGGTGTGCAAGAAGTCTCTTGGCCTTCCTGAAGGGCCATCAGTCAGGCAATAAGCATTTATTAAGTACCTACTATATGCCAAGCACTGTGCTAAGTGCTAGGGACACAAAGAAAAGCAAAAGACAGTCCCTGACCTCAAGGAGTTTACAATCTAATGGGGAAAACAACATGCAAACAAATATGTACAAATACACTATATGCAGGATAAATAGGAAGGGGTCAAGGGAGGGAAGGCACTAGAATTAAGAGGTATAAGGAAAGGTTTCTTGTGGAAGATGTCACTTTATTGGGGAAGCAGAGATGAAAGACAGCATTATAGGTATGCAGGACAGCCAGCAAAAATGTCCCAAACTGAGAGGTGGCATGTCTTGTAATATTGAGGATGTGCTACAATGGTAACTTTTTTGAAAGTCTAAAGCTGTGATTTTATCTATGTAGGGAATTCTTGGTATGGACACTTCAGACCAACAACTCTCTTCCTAGAGAAGCCCCTAGAATACTGAGAAATTAAATCATTTTCCCAGGATCATACAGCTAGTATGTGTTCAAGGTTAGATAGACTTCAACCCATCTTTCTGACTCCAAGCCCAGCCTGTCTTCTGCTATAAACCTGGGATTTCACTGGTGTAGGGACCTTTCTCTACCAAAGCAGATCTGCAATTCTTACATAATTTATACTGAGAATATAAATTGTGGGATAAAGTCACTTGCCCAGGGTCACACAAGCAGTATGTGTCTGAGGTCAGATCTGAAGCCAAGTTTTTCTGCCCACCAGGCCAGCTCTCTATCCACTGCGTCCTGCTGCCTGTGTTAGCATTCCTGTGATGTAAAAAGTCATAGCACTCAGTTCTCAGGGGCTCTTTTGCAATGTATTGTCTGCATCTCTATTCATCCACTAAGAACTAAAAGAGGGAGAGAGATATCTGAGAGATCTCTAGGGGAAAGAGATAGGATTGGATAGGACCAGAAAGGGAATTCTAACACAGACTGAGCAAAATCTCCTGTGTTAGAGGGGCAAAATATCCATAGGGATCTGTCACTATATAGTCAAAGAAGAAGGGCTAAGATATAGAATCACCCATAGTTTCATGGATGAATAGAGTTTCAACTCTCAGAGATCACCTAATTCTGAGTGACTAGGGATGTGATAAAGCTTTTAGATTGTCATTTCCATGGAATTATTCCCTATGGGGAGATTCTACAGCTAATATCCTCCAGTTCCTAGGGAATATGGTCCACTTTCTACCCCTTCCCAAGGGGAAAACTGCCTTGACTAATAGTTTCCTTTTGGAAACCTTATCCTTCAAGTAAGCTCTGAGCTGGATGAAGCAGTTTTCTGCCACACAGTTATCATTAAGCACCATATTACTGAAAACATGAGATGTTTCTGTCACTTAACTATTACAATGGTTAGAGTGCCAATCCTGGAGTCAGGAAGACCTAAGTTCAAATCTGGCCTCAGATACTTACTAGCTGTGTTACCCTGGGCAAGCCACTTAACCCCGTGTGCCTCAGTTTCCTCATCAGTAAAATGAGCTGGAGAAGGAAATGGCAAACCACTCCAATATCTTTGTCAAGAAACCCCCAAATGGGGTCTTGAAGAGTACAACTCAACTGAATAGCAACAAAAAATCTTCCTCTTTTTTGCCCCAGATACACTTTTAATTCCACTTGTGCCCTTGGTCTCCTCATCTATAAAATAGAAATAATACATAGCACCTACCTCTCAGAATTGTCAAGAGGATCAAATATTTGTGAAATGCTTTGTAAACCCTAAAGAGCTATAGAAATAGAAATATGAAATAAATATTTAAAATGCATAAATACTATTTATCTATTTATTTACAAAGGAAGAAAGTAAATTGTGTAAAAGGACAATTAATCAAAAGTGTATAACAGAAGTCAGAGCTCACAGCTTACTGACACACATATCAATCTAGCTATCAGATCTTCTGGCTTGATCCTGCCTTTGGATTTGGATAATGAAGATAAAACCGTATCTGTGTTGAGTTTCTGACCCCTTATGTTAGTGCATCCATCCCAATTAATTGCCTGAAGAAAATTTTATTTAAAAAACAAATGGCAGGGCAGCTAGGTGGCACAGTGGATAGAGCACCAGCCCTGGAGTCAGGAGTACCTGAGTTCAAATCCGGCATCAGACACTTAACACTTACTAGCTGTGTGACCCTGGGCAAGTCACTTAACCCCAATTGCCTCACTAAAAAAAAATGGTGGGGCAGCTAGGTGGTGCAGTGGATAGAGCACTGGCCCTGGATTCAGGAGGACCTGAGTTCAAATCCGGCCTCAGACACTTGACACTTACTAGCTGTGTGACCCTGGGCAAGTCATTTAACCCCAATTGCCTCACCAAAGAAACCAAACAAACAAAAATCAAATGGCTTTATACATATGTACCTGTGGTGGGATGAATGTAGGAATCCAGATAAGTCCAAGAAGAAGAATGGTAGGAAGTGTTCTGTGGACAGGGATCAACAAGAAGACCCCCACATGCCCCCTGCTGAAGGTGAGACAGAGCCTCTACCACAGACAGCAACAAGAAGCTAAATAGGTTTTAGAGGAGAATTTGAAAATAGTGGAAACTGGGAGTGACCAAGAGATCAGTAGTGGACATTAGCACCCCCTTCCCTGACCAGGGTCCCTGTAAAGGAAGAGGATAGAGAAAGAGATTGAAAAAGAGACTCCTTCTTTAGTCATGTAGGTCACTGGTTCCCTTTTTTTAAAAGTAGTATCAGAGTAGGGTAAATTTATGTCATTGCAAGTGGGGGTTTTTGAACCTAGAATATAACAGATATGTGCCTGAATTTTGAAAGCAGGAATAGTAACTTATTTATATAATACTTTATAGTTTCTAAAAGGTACTTACAGCAACCTTACGTGTGTGTGTGTGTGTGTGTGTGTGTGTGTGTGTGTGTGTGCTGTTAGTCCCATTTTTCAGATATGAGAAACCCGAAGCTCAGGGAATTTTAGGGACCTATTAACATGGCTAATAAATGGCCGAGCCAAGATGAAAAGCCCAAGTCTTTTGACTCCAAGTCCTTTCTTCTCTGTCACACTGCTCACCCCAGTGTCCACACTCAGTGAACAACTAAGACATTTAAGTTTATACTGATAGTATTATTATTATTATTATTATGATTCTATTGGGAGTGAGGAGAGCAACTTCAAGTTCATTAAGAAGAGAATTCATCAAGACAATAGGAAAGATGGTATTCTTTGACTTAGTGATACCATTACTAGGCCCATATATCCTAAAGAGATCAGAGAAATAGGAAAAAAGACTCGTGTACAAATAAATTTATTTTAGCCCTCTGTTTTTATAGTGGAAAATAACCAGAAACTAAGGGCATGGTCATCAATTGAAACATGGCTGAACAAGTTTTGGTATTTGAATGAAATGTAATATTATCATGCCATGAGAAATGATGAAAAAAAAGGTTGGGCTCAGAGAAACCTGGGGAGACATGTATGAAGTGTGCAGAACCAAGAGAACAGTTTTCACAATGACATCAGTATGGTTAGAGACAAACATCAATATGGTAGATACTTAGGAACTCAAGTGGATGGATGATGAAACAAGCTACCTTCTTGCAAAGAAGTGAGAGACTCAAGATGCAGAATGAGGCACAGACATGGCCAGTGGAAGAATTACTTTTGCTTGACTGTGCATTTATTACAAGAGTATGGTGTTTTTTTTCTCCACAGAAGTAGGATAGCGGTTGAGAGGAAACAAAGAGAAAATAAATGCTTGTTAGTTGAAAAAAATGTTAATTAATATTAAAGGATGGTATAAGATTCCCTGAAAGTCGGATGGTCCAAAAGAGGGACCCAGACTGCTGTCTCTTCTATATGACATGCTTTTCTTCTTCTTCTTCTTCTTCTTCTTCTTCTTCTTCTTCTTCTTCTTCTTCTTCTTCTTCTTCTTCTTCTTCTTCTTCTTCTTCTTCTTCTTCTTCTTCTTCCTTCTTCAATACATTCAGGATTACCAAACCTTTTGCCCAATATTTAGTCCTTTGTGGTATATAAAACTTTTGATCTTTCTCACCTTGCCCCTTTCTTTCCTTCTTTACAGGCAACCATTGGGATTGACTTCTTATCAAAAACTATGTATTTGGAGGATCGTACGGTAAGTGCCAGATTTGAGAACTATGATAACTTTTTTTACTTGATGAGAGAGTCTAGGGAAAAGGAGTCTATATCCAGGTTAACGAGACTCCTCCTGGTCACACTGACTTCTAAGACAAAGCAGAGCTAGGAAAACTAGTGCACTGAACTTCTCTTGTTGACTTCTTAAGGTCAGTGAAGGGACATAGTGAATAGAGCATGCAATTTGGAGTCAGTAAGATCCGAGTTCAAACCCTGCCTCAAACATTTACTTACTGGCTGTGTGGAGCCAGGCAAGTCACTTAACCTTTTGGCCTCAGTTTACTCATCTATAAAATGAATAGAACAATATCACTTACCTTACAAGGTTGTTAGGATCAAATGAAATCATATTTGTAAAGTATTTTGCAAATTTTAAGGTGTTACATAAATGCTACCTATTATAGTGGCAGCAGTGCCAATGGTTGGAAACCTAAGAGGATGGAGTTCCTTCCTCTTTCTCCTCCCTCCAAAAGCAGAGAACCTCAAGTGACAATACCTTTGATAATTCCCTTTCTGGGACAGCATTGCTTTATGCAATCCCTTTACAGAAATCAATCAATAGGAATTGAGCACCTGTTATATGCTAGGGTACTCTGGGCTAGGTACTGGGGATACAAAGAATTAATACCTCTATCTCTGCTTCCTCTCCTTTCTTCCCTCCCTCTTTCTCTCTGTCCCCTTGGCAGGTCCGATTGCAACTTTGGGACACCGCTGGACAGGAGAGGTTCCGCAGCCTAATCCCCAGTTACATCCGGGACTCCACTGTGGCAGTGGTGGTGTATGACATCACAAGTGAGTGCAACATGGGTGGTTTTACCAGGCAGATATCATGCAAAATGGTGGCCCAGCAAAAATGCCCCAGCTGCAGAGTTGAAGGGGAAAATTTAACTCTTCTGATCCTCACATCTAGGTGTGGCAGTGGCTTTTATATAGTCATTATGGCATTGCATGGTTATGTTTCTGCATGTAATGAAACCCTAGCAGAAGGTGGTGTTAGGGATCACTCAGCAACACCTGGTACATTTGCTGAGCAGCAGGAGTCTAGAGACTGCATTTAAATACCAAGCACACACTGCAATTTATTTCCTACATCTGCCCAGGTTACCTATTGCTTGTGATGCATTGGGAGGGGACGTGGTAGAGGAAAAAACAACAAGACTAATTCCTCAGAAATATTCTGGTGCTTAGGACATGAACATGGACATGTGTATTTTGTTTGCATTCTTAACCTGGGGTCCATGAATTTTTTTTTAACTAACTGCATTTAAATAGAATTGGTCTCCTTTGTAATTCTGTATACTTTATTTCATACCTTTAAAAAATTATTGTGAGAAGGGGTACATAGGCTTTCACCAGCCTACCAGATCTGTGACTCAAAAATGGTAGATTCTAGATGGGTTCATTACTTTCATTTTTTTTATCCTAATTCCATGAGGAATTTTCCAGTGCTCTAACAGATTACCAAGACTCATTATGTTAAAATGGCTGTAGATCATTTTACAGGTGTTTGTGAAGATGATAGAGATGCTGAGTGTGGGCAGATGCTTTATTTTGCACTGAATTAAGATTCCTCCTCAAGGTTAATCTGGAAAGAAATGAAGAAGAGAAAGAGGGTGTGGAGAAGAAAGGGCTTCATTTCTGCACACAGAGCTGGCTTCTGCTGGCTGCAGCTGCTCCTGCAACTAAGATACACAGTACACAGAAAAGAAAGCCAGCACCCAGGTCAAGCCTGGAAGAACACAGACTAGAATTTCCCTTCTTTTTTGTGGAAATATGTAAGGGATTGGAATAGTGGTACCCATCAATGCTGGTGTAGAGGAAGCAGCTGCCAAAGTCCAAGACTGTGGAAATGCAAGCAAGTTCTTTTTTGCAACAGTTAATCAATCAGTCAATCAATAAGCATTTATTAAGTGCTTACTGTGTTCTGGGCACTGTGCTAAGCCTGAGAATATGAAGAAAAAATAAAAACAGTCCCTTCCCCTAAGGATCTTATAAGTTCAAATGGAGGGAGACACCATATACATAAATCGACATACAAGATACATATAGGAAGTCTGAGAAAGGAAGGCACTAAGAGTTTAGAAGGAGCAGGAAAGGGGCAGCTAGGTGGTGCAGTGGATAGAGCACCAGCCCTGGATTCAGGAGTTCCTGAGTTCAGGTCCGGCCTCAGACACTTGACACTTATTAGCTGTGTGACCCTGGGCAAGTCACAACCCCCATTGCCCTGCAAAAAAAAAAAAAAAAAAGGCCTTCGTGCAGCATAGGACACCTGAACTGAGTTTTAAAGGAAACCAAGGTCACTCTGAGGTGAAGATAAAGAGGAAGGGCATTCCAGGCATGGGGGACTGTCAGTACAAAGGTCCAGAGATAGGAGAGGGAGGAGCATGAGGAACAACATGAAGAGCTTTAAATACCAAACAGAGGAGTTTATAAAAGGGATCCTATAGTTAAGAGGAAACCATTAGAGTTTACAAATCAGGGAGATGACTGATACCTATGCTTTAGGAAAAATCACTTTGGTGGCTGTGTGGAGGATGGATTGGAATGGGGAGAGACTTGAGGCAGGGACTGAAATCATATCCACAACAGGATCAGACACACCACAACTCCCTGACAGCATCATAGCCCTGTTTACTCTGCCTTGGATTCCCTTTGCTTGAACCTTTAAGCTGAGTGTCCACCAGGCACCATCTTTAGTCCCTCTTTATGTCTGTAGGCCTACACACACACACAACTCTAATGAGTGGCTACCTCCATTAGTCATTCATGAACAAAGAAGCCCATAGACACTAGAACAAGGAAATGGGGTTCTTGGCAAATTTGGGCTTGTGTAGAAATAAAATAAGACCCACAATATGGGACTGACTAAAACAGCTAATATTCCCAGTCATCATATGGATAATCACGTCTGGATTCATGAAATCACTTGTCTATAAAGGCAAAAAGAGAGTGATTCACTAGCAAACATTACATAAAAATAACTTCCAGAGAAAATTAATCACTCCTGACAAAGAGAAATTATTCTACTAGCATTTCTGAGAAATGTCCCCAAAATGTCCCTGAAAGAGACTTAAATTTATTCATGATGGTGGGATGGTTAAATTCATCTCATTGCCACATTATAAATTCATTATTATCACCATGTTGTAAACTAGGTTTAGTCTTTGGGAAGGTTCTAAGATGCACTATTAGCAGACAGTTAATGTTATTGCTTAATACTGCTCTCTCTTTTCCCTTTCTCCTTCCATGCTAAAAAGGGACATCTCCTTTCTTCTATTACTGGAATATCTTCAGACCTCAAGTACTTCATTTTCTACCAAGAAGTATACCATCTCTCTGTTTCTGTCTCTCTTTCCTGCTGTTCCCTTTTTTCCTTCTCCTAGTTACTCCCCCTCCTTTTTCTCTTTCATACTTATCTCCAGTTTTTTTCCTATTTTCCACCCTCAGATCTCAACTCCTTCCAACAGACCTCCAAGTGGATTGATGATGTCAGGACAGAAAGAGGAAGTGATGTCATCATCATGCTGGTGGGCAACAAAACAGACCTAGCAGATAAGAGGTAAGAGAGGGAGAGGAAAAGAAGCTCCAGAAGGTGGAGAAACATGAACTAAACTTGAAACCTCAGGAATCACACCTAAAATGAATCAGGGAATCGATGCTCCTGATGCCTACTCATGACTAAGTGGGAGAAAAGGTCTGCTGTGGCCAGAAGTTTCTTTTCTGGGTCAAGGCTAGACATTGCTGCATGGGGAATTCCTATGGCCTCTGCTTGGCGAGCAGTTGAGGTGTCCCTCCTTAATGTAGCTGCTGTGTGGGGCAACTAGGTGGTGCAGTGGATAAAGCACCAGCCCTGGATTCAGGAGGACCTGAGTTCAAATCCAGCCTGAGACACTTGATACTTACTAGCTGTGTGACCCTGGGCAAGTCACTTAACCCTCATTGCCCTGCCCCCCCAAAATAAAAAATGTAGCTGATGTGGATATTTTCAGACTTTTACTGGGGTGCCAGTAGCTATTAGCACTCTATTCACTTGGCATTGTCCTGCCCACATTTCCCAACCTGCAGATAGACATGTGCCAGACTATTGTATATCAAATCTACTCATGTATTAATCACTCAAGCCCTCACTTGCCTTAAGCCTCATTTTGCTTTTGCTCCTGGAAAAACCAGGAGTTCTGTGATGCTCTGTGTGTTTATGTATATACATATATGTATATATGTGTGTGTGTATGTATGTATGTATGATCCTTCAAATACTGGATTCCATTCATTCAATGGCTATTTATTCAGCTCTACCATTCCCAGAGCACCATGATGGACACTGAAGGAGATACAAATTTTAGATAAGAGACACCCTAACTCACGTGGGGTTTACAATCTGGTAGTAATTAGTCTGTAAAAGCCCAAGATCGTATTCTTAGCCCTTTGTTGCTGGCTTGTCTAATCTAGCCACACACACACACACACACACACACACACACACACACACACACACACACACACACAAAGCTCTTAATTGGGTTTTTCCAACTCCTGAATAACCTGGTTTCTGGACCCATTTGATGTCTCTGTTTGTGACATGCTTTCAAAAGGTAAAAAAGGTTTCTAACTGTACACTATACAAAAACTACCCCAACTTAAGGGGTTTGGGGGGGGAGGTATTTTCCTTTGATTCAGGGCCAAATCAACCTGCTCATTACCAATGCTTACTCAGGTGTGAACATGGGACCGTGTGCCACAAACAGAGAACTGTGTGTGGAATTAAACTGTGGGGTTTCTACATTTTCTGACAGGAGGTCACAGGTGTGCATTTTCTTAGGGCCTTGTAAAAGTAGCAGCTCTGTTCAGAAGTCAGAAAATGAGGATGTTGTAGCAACAGAGAAGGGACTATAACAGGCAATGGATTGGTTCTCCTGGGCAGAGCTCAATATTACCACAGGCTTTCTAAAAGTGCTAGATCTCACTCCAACACGGAGTGCTAATTTGCATATAATTTGAATAAATTTGCCCAGTGAGCACAGAGATCCCACCCAAAAACCCCTCAGTTTTTGTCAATCAAACCAAGTGAAATTTAATCAACTCCAACACCCAAAATCACAGTCCCACCCATCCTTCAACTTCAAGTTGTGAAATGTGCTGTGAATTTGCAAATGGAAAATGTCCATCACATTCCAAATTACCAGGAAAGGTAAATCTATGGAGACTGAGAGACACATGCAAAAATGACATGAAGGTTGGGAGTTTATCACTATCTTCCATTCATGGAGCAGCACAATATGGCATCATAAAACAGATGCCCCACAATATTGGGATAGCTGTCCAAGGTACTGACAGCTTCCCATTGTTTTAGTGAAAGAACCCTGATGGGTATCCAGTCTGCTCTGCCCATTTTGCTATTTCCCACTCTGATGCTCTCCTGCCACAGCCAGTGGGGATATTGAATTCTTTCCTCAGTATGTTGAACTGTGGTGGGCCTCTTGTGATTTGCTCTTCTTTTTGGTGTGTGTAGGCAGATAACAATTGAAGAAGGGGAACAGCGCGCCAAAGAACTGAGTGTCATGTTTATTGAAACCAGTGCCAAGACAGGATACAATGTCAAGCAGGTAAGAGATCTATGACTTCTGGTCCAGCATAAGCACTTAAAGCATATACACAACTCTGTTAAGGTTTATAGGGCTAATGTCATACATTAGCCAGAAGGAAAATCAAATGCTAGAAATAAAGTAAAACACCCACCTGAAGTGTGAATCCAACTTATAAGGTTGATCAAAAAAAGACAATCACAGGATAGAAGGTGTAAGTCTCATGAGATGGTCCCTCAGGCTAATGTCAGATATTGCCATAGCATGCATATACACATGTACCTCCCTCTTGCAGTGGCATATCCCCACCCACCCCATCCTATCTACTTGTCCTTTATGCTTGAAGATAGTGCTGTTGACAGAGTTTATTCTCAAAGGGTGTCGAAAGAGTGTGATTTTTGTTTGCTCTGAGGAAGATAGAATTTTCTAATGTCTTTTCCTAGTGTAGGAAGAAGAAATCAGTCAATTCTGATTCAATTCAATGAGTATCTCCAGGTACTCAGCATTGTGCTGTTCTTTGAGTAAGAATGAAGAAATATGAACTACATTCCTAGCCTTTGAAGAGCTGCTTGGAGAGACATAAAGGAGCTGTGATTTCATTAAAATAGGAAAGTTGTACATTGGTAACACCTTTCACCAGCATAGATGAAAATCCATTGATGGCTTAGTAGATTTTCTTGGGGCACATAGAAGTTATATGAACCATTCAGGTTCACATGGCTAGTTAGTTTCAGAAGTGATATTTAGTGGGGCAGCTAGGTGGCACAGTGGATAGAGCACCAGCCCTGGATTCAGGTGGACCTGAGTTCAAATTTGACCTCAGATATTTATTAGCTATGTGACCCTGGGCAAGTCACTTAACCTCAATTGCCTCACCAAAAAAACAAAACCAAAAACAAACAAACAAAAAGAAGTGTTATTTAAATTCAAGTCTTCCTGACTCCAAACCTAGCACACTTGTCTGCTGTGCCAGGCTAACACTATGGGGAAACATAAGATAAAGAATAACGCAGAACATTATATAATTACATGCCTGAAATGAGCAGTGCAAACTCTAAATCCCATAGAAAGAAGTTCATAGAAGATAAGGATCCCTGTGGATTGAAGCAGTTAAAGGGGAAGAGAGTACTTCATGAAGGGATGGAAGTTTACTTAAACCTTGAAAAATGTTTGGTAGGATTTGTGTGAGAAATAAATAGGAAAGGGTTTTCCAGGCAAGAGGAATTCCCCCCCAAAAAAGGTGTGGAAGTGGGCATTAGAATGGTATTTGGTGGGGGTAGTAGAGCAGTACCACTAAAAACTGGTAGGCATTCCAGGTGTGTCAAATTCCTCTGTAAACTCTTACCAGTGGAGAAACTGAATTCTTGGACTAAAGGATTAGGAAGGCTATGAGAGTCAAAAATGAAATGAAGTTATATTACCATCAGTGGTGTTTGAAGGACTTTTTGTTGGGAATGCTGTAAAGTCTAATTTAACTAGATGATCGCTAAGGCCCTTCCAACTCCATAGCCTATGATTTTTGTGACTTTGGACAAAATCCCATGCCCAATAATGCAGGCTTTTTTGAGTGTGACTCCCTGGTTACTGTGCAGGGTAGGTTTGCACCTTTTCTTTATGTACACAATATCCCCAAGGTTAATTGTCAGAAAAAGGAAAGGAATCATGCTATTGAAACAAGGGTCATTTGCATTCAGAGGTGAATTTAAAGCTTTATGATTTAAGTAAATAAGGTACAGAATCACAGGGGTGGGACAGTTGTTCAGGGTCCAAGGCTCTGAGACCTTCTTCTGGAAGCACTATTGAGATATTGAGGGAGTAGGGGATAAGATTCAAGAGATTCGGTGTCTGTGGATTGAGATTTCTGCTTGGCTATGGGTTGGACTAGATGGCTCCTAGTTGGACTGTCTTCTGACTCTGAGCTTTGATGGTGCTTTTCCAGAACACAGCATCTGATTCTTAGATAGTACTTAGAACCCATCTTCAGCCCATATTTATCAAACAGCCTTAAGCCCATTAGATGAAATTGCTTATCCCAACTTCTTGGAGATCTTTCACTGAGTGTTCAGAGCTCCTTTAACAGCTCAGAAGAGGTTTAAATCAATGCATTAGGAAAAAGAAGAAGGTGCTTTCTCTGTCACTAGATGGTCCAAACACTCACTTTGTCCTTACTTTATCCTGTTCCACAACACACCTATTAAAACTGGTCTTTCAGGGGCAGCTAGGTGGTGCAGTGGATAAAGCACCGGTCCTGGATTCAGGAGGACCTGAGTTCAAATCTGGCCTCAGACACTTGACACTTACTAGCTGTGTGACCCTGGGCAAGTCACTTAACCCTCATTGCCCCACCCCCCAAAAAATGGTCTTTCTCAGTCAGCTAGGTGGCACAGTGGATAAAGCATGGGCCTGGGATTCAGGAGAACCTGAGTTCAAATCTGACCTCAGACACTTGACACTTACTAGCTGTGTGACCCTGGGAAAGTCACTTAACCCTCATTGCCAAACACACACACACACACACACACACACACACACACAGCAAAAACAAACTGGTCTTTCTATCAGTGCAGCCAAAGTCAGCCCCTTTTTGATTCATCATATCGTAGATACAGAGCTAGAAAGGACTTTAGAGATCACCTAGTCCAACTCCCTTTTACAGATGATGAAACTGAGGCCCAGAATAAAAAGCAGAGCTAGCATTTGAAACCAGGTCTCAGGGCTCCAAATCCGATGCCCTTTCCACCGCACTATCCTACTACCACTATAACAATATCATAGAATCACAGAATATCAGGGCTGAAAGAACCTCAAACATCATCAAGTCATTTTACAGAAAACAAACAACCTGAGGGCTGGAGACATCATTCCCTTGTTCTTCAAGGTCACACAGGGGGTAAATGGCAGAGCCAGGATTTGAACATGAATGTTCTGACTTATTCTAGTCCCCCTTCCTCTCTCCCATGCTGCTTCCACCCCATAAATGGATGAATCCATAAATCCTGCATTTCCAGTGGTTTATGGCTCCTTTATAAGACATTTCCCAATAAGGATTCACATTGAACATTTGATTTTTCCCCCCAGTTGCATTTGAGTTTGAAGGAAGTCATTTTAATACCACAGGTAGGAGAGGAACCTGTAGAGAGGATTCTCTTTTTGACTTTTTGAGGAGAATCAAAATAATCTTGTTAAGTCTTCCCACAAAGACAGCTAATCACACCTCCCTAAGTCTTCCCTCGTCCACACTAAATAGGACCTCTTCCCCGAACCAATCCTCATATGATATGATCTCAAAGACCTCTACCATCTTAGTTGCCCTTCTCTGGACACTTCAGCTCATCAGTGTGCTTCCTAAGGTGTTGCACTGAGAACTAAACAATCAATATACCAGATGCAGTCTGGCTGAGTACGAGATGACTATCACCCTCTTATTCCTAGAAGCTATGCCTTTCTAAACGAGGCTCAAAATCATTTTGGGGGAAAGGAAGATCTTTATAATACACCATAGAATTTCACATTGAGCTTGTAATCCATTAAAACTCCCAGGTCTTTTTTTTTTTTCAAACAAGCTGTTTCCTGGCTCTGCTTCCCCCATCTTGTACCTGTGAAGTTTACTTTTTGAACCCAATCGTAAGACTTTACACTCATCTCTGTTACATTTCGTCTTGTTCAGTGGTGGCACTGGGGGATGGGGGAGGAGGATGAGTGTTAATATAAAACTTGTGCATCTCTGTGCTGGCTGTTATGCAAATGATTTAGCAGTATGCCCAGAGTCAATAATTTCCATTAGTTTCCAACAGTATCTGCTTCTCCTTGAAACAATAAATCATGTCAAGATACAGAAGCACTCCATTTTCTTAAATGGAAAAATGCCATTTAAAATATCAGCTCCTAAAACATACAGAAGAGTCCTCTTAAACATGGGAGCTAAACCTTGGCATAATAACTATTCACAATACAGATACGGGTTCATAACTACATTTGCAGCTTCCAATTGTTTCTCGAAAATGGACATCAGTTTTCTTATCTGTAAAGTGTGGAGGGGCAAATAGGAGGAGGGAAATTGGTTAAAAAAATATTTCAATAACTAAATTTCAGTATGGTTGGTTTCATTTATATTCTTTTGTATTTTATTTTAAGCATTTAAAAACATCCTGAGAGGGGCAGCTAAGTGGTGCATTGGATAGAGCACCAACCTTGGATTCAGGAGGACCTGAGTTCAAATCTGACCTGAGACACTTGACACTTACTAGCTGTGTGACCCTGGGCAAGTCACTTAAACCTCATTGCCCCACCCCACCCCACAAAAGCAAACTTCACAAGTACAAGATGGGAGAATCCAAGGATTCTTAAGGCTTTTTTCGTTTCATGGTCCCCTTTGTCAGTTTTGTGAAGCCATAGACTAGAGATTCTCTAAGCTCCCTCCCAGCTCTATGAATCTAGTCTCTTAATCTCTATTAAACCTTTACTATATCTCATAGACCAGACAAGTAAAGTGAGGCTTGTTTGCCATATGCAACAGAAACATTATAAAAAGGAAAGTGTGAGCATTTGCTAACAAATTACCGTTTATGTGAGCAAATGAGGAAGCTAAGAAAAAGGCTGTTCTCTCCACTAGGAAAAAAATAAGAAAAAAAAGTTTAAAAATCTAAGAAAAGTGGGGGGAGCAGCTAAGTGGATAAAGCACCATCCCTGGATTCAAGAGGACCTGAGTTCAAATCCGACCTCAGACACTTGACACTTACTAGCTGTGTGACCCTGGGCAAGTCACTTAACCCTCATTACCCCACGAAAAGAAAAGAAAACTGTGACCGAGCCTGATTAGCTCATTAGAGCTAGATGGAACCTTAGAGAACATCTAGACCAGTCTCCTTATTTCAATTCAATAAGGATTTAGTCATTAAATGCCTGCTATGTACAAGACTCAATCCTAGGGACCAGAGAAAGGAAAACAAAATGAAAAGTTGTCCGTCCTTCAAAGAGGCTTCTATACTTTGTTTTATTTTACTTTCCCCCCTTTAATTCACCAGTAAAGCTATAGAGATGGTAGCACAATTCAGTGACAAGTACGGAATTTGGAGTTAGAATGCTGGATTTGAATCCTGGTTTTTTTGTTATTAATTGTTTGCGTGACTCTGGGCAAATCACTTAAGCTCTCCAGGGCTCTGTTTCTTCATCTGTCAAATGAGGGGATTGGACCATATGGCCTCTAAGATCCCCTCCAGCTCCAAAGCTATGATCCTATGATCTCATCCAATACTTAGAAATCCCCTGTGTGGTGGGTTAATGTATTGCTATGTCCTTTTGACAGTCAAGGACATCGAAGCTCCGAGATGTTTGAAGTGACCCAATGAAGGTCATGTAGGTAATAAGAGGTGAAGCCAGTACTAGGAGGAGGTCTTCTGGCTCCTAGCTCAGGGCTCATTCCCATATACCCCACAATCTACTCTAGCAAGAGAACCAAGTATTTTTTTTTTTTATGAGGATTGAATCTCAAGTCAATAGAGTTGGATGGGAATACCAGCTTTAAGTTCCTTCCCAGTTCTAAATCTTGTGATTTGGGGAAAATCCAAAGCTTAGATTCCTTGAGGCTAAGGAACTCCTAAGGTAGAAAATCCCTTCATCAGGGCAGGTCAGGGGGGCGGCTAGGTGGCGCAGTGGATAAAGCACCAGCCCTGGATTCAGGAGGACCTGAGTTCAAATCCAACCTCAGACACTTGACACTAGCTGTGTGACACTGGGCAAGTCATTTAACCCTCATTGCCCTGCCCCCCCCCAAAAAAAACCAACACATCAGTGCATATCAGCAACTGCCCTCTAATTCTAAGCTTGAAAAATTGGCTGGAGGCATTGAAAAGGTTAATGATTTGGCCGTGGTCCCACAGGTAGTATGTGCCACAGGCAGGATTTGGATTGCAGTCTTCCAGACTCCAAGGCTAGCTCTCTATTAATTGTACCACACAGCCTTTCAAAATCCTATAGTGTTAGGGGCAGCTAGGTGGCACAATGGATAGAGCACTGGCCCTGGATTCAGGAGGACCTGAGTTCAAATCTGACCTCAGACACTTGACAACTTACTAGCTGTGTGACCGTGGGCAAGTCACTTAACCCCAATTGCCTCACACACAAAAATATCCTATAGTGTTAGAGTCCACAATGCCCCAGAAAGGGAACCAGGAAGCTTTTGTATTATCATATAAGTATCAACACCTCCTGGTTGTCATTATTGTTTTAAATTATCAAGTAAGTAGAGACATTTCTGGTATCTACTAAGACTGCCTTTCCTGACAGACTTACCATATTTCAATATTGAGTTTCACAGTGCATTGAGGTCTAGGGATGTGTGCACACACGTGCGCGTGCACACACACATACACTCACATTCAGCAATCATGCCATGATGACAAGATTCTAATGTAGTTTATGCATATTCATTCCTAGACAACACTAGACCTCTGTGATAACAATGCATCTGGCTCAAGTTTAGTATATAGGACAGAATCTTTCCCTATTCCTGGGACTTACAGTCTCTTTGAGAAGGAGTCTGGCCTTCTGATAGTGCCTTGCCAAAATTCTTTTTCCTGACTACAGAGTCAGCCCTTGTATGGACCTCAGCAACCACATCCCTCTTTATTCTCAAGTTTCCCATTTCCATGACGAGCCTCTCGTTGTCCCTGGCTACCAATCTCCCACATTGCTGTGAAGGGCTACAGCTCCCAGAAGGTGGATGGAAAACATCATGAGAAAGGCAGGGGGAAGGGGAGAGGGAGGGAGGGAAAGACAACACTCATTCTGATGCCTTTCATGTTTTGCTTCTCCCCCACCCCCTACCCCAATTCCCAGCTATTCCGGCGTGTGGCATCAGCTCTCCCTGGAATGGAGAATGTTCAGGAGAAGAGCAAAGAAGGGAGTATCCTTTTCCTGGAACCAGTGAGTCGGCCTACTTGGAAAATGAAAGCTAGATGTTTGGGGAGGAGGGAAAAGAAGAAAGGCATATACATTGAGGAGAAATTGCTAACTCTTTGTCCTTCTGGGATAGGAACTGGCTTGGAATCCTACACTTTCAAGATTCTGGATACATTAATTAGGAAATTTCTATTTGGACAGAGGTCTCCATACAATGGGTTGCCTCAGGCAATAGCTCCCTGCTGATATGATTGTCACAAATTCTGTACAGGGAATAATCCTGCATATGAATGAATGAATATTCTCTAATCCTAGTCCATATGATAGTTGACTCTGAATGACCAAGAGACCAGAGCGTGTGTGATTTGTACTATCAGCAAGAAGGTAGGAAGGTGTCTCCTCCAGTTCTAAAATTATGTGAAAACTGTCTCTTTATACTTTTAATCACCTCACCTGTTCCTCTCCCATGGACCCCTTTTATATGAATCCACGTAAACTCCCAAGTGGCTCACCAAAATAAACAGCTGCATACAGACAGATATAAATGTCCAGAAACATGGAGGACATGGATGGGACTGATTTGTGTACCCAATCTTATCCGGTCCTACAAACATGATTTATCTCTTTCTCATAATAGATTTAAAGCATCTTTTCATTTGCTAATTAGCTACAGAAGGTCTGAGATTAGCTCTCTTTTGTCTTCAACTCTTGGTAGACTGGGAATGAATTTTCTAGCAATGTACTCATTAAAGCAAAATCCCTTTAGAACAAACAATCCAGATGTATCAGGAGTTTGTTTTAGTCCGCTTTCCCCCTATCAAATAACCTTGGAAATTTTAGGTCATATTCGTCTATGCAGAGGAATGTAGAATCATGGGTACTGAACTGGACACAATCAGCATGATCTGGTTGTGTGACCCTGGGCAAGTCATTTAACCTTCTAAGTGGCCCAACTAGTTTTCTTGAGATTTAAACGGTACAGCAGTTGTGGTTGGCTCATTCTTTGTGGAAGGAGGGTCTTTAATGGGGAACCCTAGACATTAAAGAAATCACAAGTCTGGACAAAAATGTTAAAAACATAATGGCTGGGGGCAGCTAGATGGTGCAGTGGGTAGAGCACCGGCCCTGGAGAAAGGAGTACCTGAGTTCAAATCCGGCCTCAGACACTTAACACTTCACTTGGCCCCTATTGCCTCACTAAAAAAAAAAAAGGAAAAAACATAATGGCTGGTAGTGCCTATTTATCATATCTGGATAAATCATACCTGAATCATGGTACTGGCCTTCCTGCGATCTTAGCTCCTTGCCAGTGACCTGTGAGTCAGAGCCTTGCATCCCGAGTGAGCCATATGATTCTAGAGTACATCTGACTGCAGGGGAAAAAAAGCTTGGCCCTTTTCTGCAAGGAAAAGAAACTGAGACCCTTTCGTTCATCCTTGGTATTTCCTGTAAAGAGCCTCATCACTAAGGAAATCACAAAACATTTACCAAATTTTTGATGGCCTTTGTCAAACCACAGAACTCCATGGAAATGTGTGGTTAGCAAAATTAATGAAACAGGCATTCTCTTCTTGTACTTACTTCCCGGGGAGAAATTGTTTCTCAGCCAAGCAGCAGAAGGCTATTTCCAAGGTCACATACTAGCAAAAGAAGGATGGAAGGGAAGCACGTACATGTGATCGGGGATTCTTCCTCTCCCTATATTAATGTGTAACAGTGAAAATTGGCTCTCACATAATAACAGTAATGAAAAATAACAACTAACTTTAAATTTGCAAAGCACTCCGTAGAAATCATTTCATTCGGTCCTCATGACAACCTTGTGACAGGTCGGGGCTACTATTATCCCCATTTTGCAGAGGAGCAAACTGAGGCTAGGTGACTTGCCCAGCATCACACAGACAGTGTGTAAGGCAGAATTCAAACTGAGTTTCTTAATACTTGAGTGGATTCTTTAAGGGGCTACGGGAATGATTCTTCCAGTGGGCTTTGAAAACTATTATCTGTCCAGAGGATGAATTAGATAGCCCATAGGAGGTATTTACAGCCTCAGAATTCAAGGATCCCATAGGAGAACACACTGGAGAAAGAAGAAATAGAGGGGGGGGGAGGGGGAAGCAGCTGAATTCCTAAAGGGATTAAGAAATCAGAATATTGGGGGTGGAAAGGATCATCAGGCCCATTTCAACAGAGGGTTCTTAATTTGGGGTCTGTGGGTAGATTTCATAGGGTCTGTGAACTTGGCAAAAAACAGCATCTTCATTTCCACTGACCTTTGGATTCCTTTGTAATACCATTTGTTTTATTTTGTGCATTTAAAAATATGATTCTGAGAAGCGGTCCTTGGGCTTCACCAGACTGTCCAAAGGGTCCAGGACAAAAAAAAAGGTGAGGACTCCTGAATTCTAGACTGACCCCCCCCCCCCGCCCCCACATTTAGTAGATGAAAAAGCTGAAGCCCAGAGAGGGCAAATGGTTTACCTAAGGTCACACAGTTCATTTGTGGCAGAAATTAGACTAGACTCCGAATCTAACCTTTTCTGCTGGGTCACAGTCTTACTAGGCTTTCTAACCAGAAGCTCTGTGGAACATACTAATTACTAACCTATCTATGGTATATATGTTATATAATTCCTTTCATCCTCACAATGACCCTGTTGAAGTAAGTGCTATTATCACCCCCATTTTACGGATGGGAGAAATGAAGCTGATTGAGGTAAGGGAACTAGAGTCAAGAGAGGTTCAGCAGTTTGGCAATGGTCACACAGCTGGTGCATACTTGAGTCAGGATTTGAACTCAGGTCTTCCCTGCAGCTCAACTAAGAACAACCAACCCTCTGTTTCTTGCACTGAGCTCCCTCTCATTTGCCTTGTGCTGGAGGAGACGCCTAAGGCTAGGAATTTGTGTTTCAAATGAGGTTTAGCAGATCATCACAGCTTCTTCAGCCTCCCCTGATAGAGAGTTTTATATGTTGCCTGTTCAGCAGCGTGATCAATACCATTAGCGCTGGGCTCTGATCTCTGCCCTAGACCCAGGCCATTGTGTTTGATGGTAGAGTGAAAGAGCTTCAGGGAAAGAGATCCTCTAGAGAGAAACTGCCAGCAACCGTCCTATCTTATCAGGATGAGGGGTGGGGGGTGGGGGGGGGGGGTGGAGAGTAGAACTAAAAGGAATTCTGCACTTTCCCTGGGGCCTCCAGGAAGAAACAGGAGAAGAGTCTTTTGATCTTACCTCTGATATTTGCCACTTGTGAGACCTGGAACAGATCATTGAACCTTTGAGATCCTCAGTTTCCTCCTCTGTACAATGAAGGGGTTGGACTGGGTGGCTTCTGAAGTCCCCTTCAACTCTAAATCCATTTGGCCTAAAGTGTTTGACCTCCCAAAACTTGCCCTAGACAAAACCAAAGTCAAATCTATGAAAAGGTTGATTCTCTGGGTGATAAGCATTTTGAGGTTTGCAAATGAGAAATATCTCTTTTTATTCTGCTGCTTTTCACCATCCAAGTTCATAGACCCTATGAAATCTACCCAGACCCCAAATTAAGAACCCTCTGTTGAAATGGGCCTTATGATGCTTTTTCCACCCCCAATATTCTGATTTCTTGTTTTGGGTATTCTTTGGTTTTTGGTTTTTTGTTGTTTTTTTTTTTTTGATGAGGCAATTGGGGTTAAGTGACTTGCCCAGGGTCACACAGCTAGTACGTGTCAAGTGTCTGAGGCCAGATTTGAACTAGGTCCTCCTGAGGCCAGTACTTTATCCACTGTGCCACCTAGCTGCCCCAATATTCTGATTTCTTAATCCCTTTAGGAATTCAACTGCTTTCCCCCCTCTATTTCTTCTTTCTCCAGTGTGTTCTCCAATGGAATCCTTGAATTCTGAGGTTGAAATGCCTCCTATAGGCTATCTAATCCAGCCTCTGGACAGATAATAGTTTTCAAAGCCCACT
Source organism: Dromiciops gliroides (assembly GCF_019393635.1). Taxonomy (NCBI): domain Eukaryota; kingdom Metazoa; phylum Chordata; class Mammalia; order Microbiotheria; family Microbiotheriidae; genus Dromiciops; species Dromiciops gliroides. The sequence goes on along the minus strand of NC_057863.1, from coordinate 341,017,528 downwards.
AGTGGTAGGTGCTATTATCTCCATTTTACATATGAAGAAGCCAAGGCCCAAGGAGGTTGTGTCTTGTTCACACAGCTAATGTGCCTGAGGCAAGATTTGAATTCATGTCTTCCTGATTCCAGTCTAGTACTCTAACCACTGTACTACCTACCCACCATGACATACCACCTAATGCTCCTAGACCAGCATTCTCAAATCTCTGCTTCATATACAGCAAGGACCTCCCAGCCTCTGGGCACTCTCCATGATCCTACTTTCTGACTCCTCACTCTGCTCTATTGGGGTAGAATGAAAATCAATTTGGAGTCTTTAGCACTCTCCATGATCCTACTTTCTGACTCCTCACTCTGCTCTATTGGGGTGGAATGAAAATCAATTTGGAGTCTTTAGACATAAGCTTGAATTGTGAACCTGCCACTCCCTTATATGTCCTTGGACAAGTTGTCTCACCTCTCTGGTCTAAATGATAAAGTGGAGAAATAAGACTTGGTTACCTTTATGGCTCCTTCTACTTATAAATCTCTGGTTTAATTTTTTTCTTCCTCTCTGTCTTCTTTCTTCTGTGGAGTCTCTGGTATGAGGGATCTCTGTCAGTGGGATATAGTATGGGTGGACCAGTCTATGGAAGTCATTCTTTGGAGTGTATGCAGATATCCTCCCCCACCCCCAATGGACCAATCTACCCATTCTACATACAGTCTATGGCTAAGAAAGATCAGGAAGGGATACCTAAGAAATAATACCTGAAAAGAGGAGCAATGTTTTGACTTAACAATTGAGACACAGGCATAATCAGTCAAAATACAGCAAAGGAAACAGGTAGTGCTCAGTGTTGAGAGGTAGCACGGTGCAGTGGGTAAAAGACTGGCGGTGGAATAGGAAAGATCTGGATTGAAGTCCTACCCCTGACATAAAAGGCTGTGTGAATGTGAACAAGTTGATTAAGTTTTCTAGAAAATGTTTAAAAGCAGCTCTCCAGGGGGGAAAATGATTGTTTTCTTTATCACATCGTTAAGTCCATGAAACAAAGCAAGTCAATAAGTAGTATACCAAGCCCTGAATTGTAGTTTTTACCAATTTCTGAAGTGTAAATGTTCACACTGAGATTTAACTATTGGCTCTTCCAAACGAGTCCAGCCTGACTCCAGCATATCCCTGGCCCTAGGCAACTCTTTAAGAATATAAAGATTTTTTTTAAATTGTATTATATTTTGTTCTTATATCACCTTCATTTCTGACACTTTCTTCTGCCTTTTCCTGACAAGCTAACCTCTGTGACAAAGAAAGAAGAAAATAAAAATTATAGCAAAATCGGGCAACTAGGTGGTACAGTGGATAGAGCCCTGGACTCAGGAGTTCAAATCCGGCCTCAGACACTTAACACTTACTAGCTGTGTGACCCTGGGCAAGTCACTTAACCCCAATTGCCACACTAAAAAAAAAAGTATAGCAAAACCAACCAACTAATCTTTAGAGTTTGATGATATAAACAGTATTTCACAGCCATGGTCCCCCACCTCTACAAATTAAAGAAGGAATGGGGTGGAAGGGGGAAATGTGGAAGGCATTGTTATTTCTATTTACATTGTGATAGTTATTGTGCATATGATTTTCATGGTTCTATTGACTTCACTCTGCATCAGTTCATATAATTCTTCGCAGGTTTCCCTGACTTCTTCATATTCATCATTTCTCATACTGCATTAATAATTCCATTCCATTCATGTACCACAATTTGTTCAGCCATCACCCAATGACATGGACATTTACCCTAAAACTGTTAAGTCACAAATGAGTTACCAATTCACAATGGTGGATGAAGTTTCCATACTAGGAGTTCCCAACCCTGATAAAATCCCAAGTTTAGGACATCAAAAAAAAAAAATTGTTCCATGTTAAGCAGGACTTGAGTTTCACAGGGCTATGGATCTACCTGCATTTTGAGGGGTGCTCTCTAAAGAGTACTGATCTTACTCACTCAGATTAGGATTCATCAAAGATGTTACCACTTCATTTAGATAAAGGATAAGAAGGGTCATAGGGCCATAGCTCCAAGGCTGGAAGTCACCTGAGACCATCTGGTCCAGCCTCCCACATTTCACAGACGAGGGGACTGAGACCCAGGGATTTTAAGTGATTTGCCCAAGGTCACACAGTAAACTTTATCCCCTACCCCAGTGCCACTGTTATTTCAACTGTACTATATTTTTGAAAGCAACCGGTTTTATTTAAATCTGCTCTATATGAAGCCCTAAAAGGTTGCTTAATAAGCTAGAGAGTCATTTAGATGTGCCCATCACCCCATAAGTGACCAATAAACAAAAATAAAGGAGTGTGGTATGGTAGAAAGAGCTTAGAGCCACAGGGACCCAAATTCATAATCCCAGATGTGCCCTTTGTGACTTTGGACAAGTCACTTAACTGGTCTTGGATGACCTTTGAGAATGAAGGACAATCAACAACTGGTCTGGGCCTTGGCCTCTTTATCCATAAAATGAGGGCATGGGACCAGGCAAGTCAGGAAGCATTTATGAAGCACCTACTATGTGCCAGGCATTGTGCTAAGCATTGGGGACGCACACACAAAAGCAAACAAAAGAAAAAGAAAAAAAACAGTCCCCACCCTCCTCAAGGAGGTCACAACCTAATGGGAAAAACAACATGGTGACAATTATGTACAAACAAGACAGGAAAAGGAAAAATTGGAAATAGCACGAAGGAAAGGTTTCCTCTGTTAGGTGAGATTTGAAGGAAACCAGGAGGCAGAGATGAGGAGGGAGAGGACTCCAGGCATGAGGGACAGCAGAGAAGATGTCCAGAGACTGAAAATGGAATGTCTTGTGGGAGGAACAGCAGGGAAGCCAGTGTCATTGGATGGTGGAATATGTGCAGGGACCCAAATGTGGACGGACCAGAGATTCCTTCTGACTCTAGATGTATATAGTCTTATCAGTTTAGGACCTGTGTGACCTCGGACAGATTCCTTAATCTGGTTAGATCTGAGGATGCTTATTTGTAAAATGAGAAACTTGGACCAGAGGACATCTAAATTGAGAACCTCTTTCAGTTCTAAGTCTTCTGACCTCACCAGTTAAAGGGGAATAAACAGCTCATTTCTGAAAGTATCATTGCAAGCAAGCTCCCTAAAGCTGGGGCCAGATCTTATTCAATTTTGTATCACCCTCAGGCCCATCACAGGACCTTATGCATTGAATGGTTGAATGAATACATTAATATTATTAAGAGTATTAATAACATAAATAAAAGGTGCTTAAATACTGAACATAAAAATACCAAGTGCCTTCTAGAAGGAATTTTCCTAATAGAATCTAGTGACCTAAGAGAACCAAGACCCCTTCCTTGGTCTTCTTGCTCCCTATAGGACCATTCCACATATTCATTATACATACTCTGCCTTCACCCACTACTTTACTGGCTGGCACTGCTGCCTGAGCCTCTCAGAAATAAATCTGGGTCTGTCTAGCAGAGTTAAAGGGGAGTAAGCTTTCAGTGTAGCTGCAGGGATATAGGTTTGCAAGCAGGCTTTCTTGATTACATGGCCCATGAGGCACTGCAACATGAGAATAGTAATAACAACAGTGATAGAATTTATGTGGTGCTTTAAGGTTTGCAGATTGCTTTACAAATATTATCTCATTTTATCCTCACAACTTTACCTTAGTGAGCAAGTGTTACTATACCCATTACACAGGAGTTAAGTGACTTGCCCAGAGTCACACAGCTAGTAAAGGTCTATGGTAGAATTTGTTTTTTGGGGTTTTTTTTTTTGGTTTTTTGCAGGGTAATGGGGGTTAAGTGACTTGCCCAGGGTCACACAGCTAGTAAGTGTCAAGTGTCTGAGGCCGGATTTGAATTCAGGTACTCCTGAATCCAGGGGCGGTGCTTTATCTACTACACCACCTAGCCGTCCCCTGTTATTGTTGTTTTTGCAGGGCAATGAGTATTAAGTTACTTGCCCAGGGTCACACAGCTAGTTAAGTGTCAAGTGTCTGAGACTGGATTTGAACTCAGGTCCTCCTGAATCCAGGGCCAGTGCTTTATCCACTGTGCCACCTAGCCGCCCCTATGGTAGAATTTGAACTCAGTCTTCCTGACTTTAAGTCCAGTGCTCTATCCATTGTGCTTCTTTAATTGGCTTCTGAGTCCTTCCTTAAAGTAAAAGAATGGCCTACTTAACCTGGGGAAGGGAGAGAGAAGGCTTCCTTTCCTCTACCTTCTTCCCCTAGGTTGTGAACTCTTTAAGGGATCTCTGTCAGTGACATGTATAGCATGGTTGGACTGGCCTAAACAAGTCATCCCAAATGCAGAAATAAAGTGAAATGGACCCTTGGGAGTTTTCTTTTTCAATGTGGCCAAGAAGTCTGACCTAGGATGGAAGTAAATTGATGATTCTCTTTGGTTATACTCTTCAGAGGTGCTGAAATAGTTCTCTCATTGTGGTAGGGACCATAAAACCATAGGTTTAGAACCAAAAGGGATTTTAGAGGCAATTGAGTTCAACTCCCTCATTTTTCTTTTCTTTTCTTTTTTTTTTTTGCAGGGCAATGGGGGTTAAGTGACTTGCCCAGGGTCACACAGCTAGTAAGTGTCAAGTGTCCAAGGCCGGATTTGAACTCAGGTACTACTGAATCCAGGGCCAGTGCTTTATCCACTGTGCTATCTAGCCGCCCCCCAACTCCCTCATTTTTACAGATGTAGAAACTGAGGCCCAGTGAGGTGGCCTGATCAGGATCATATAACTAGGAAATGGATGAGGTGGCATTTGAACCTAGGTCTTGAGGTGTCCTTGGGGTCTTGAAGGCTAAGCCAGTGGAGCTGAAGAAGTTATTCTCAAACTAGAAAGGCTTTAAGTTTGGGTTAATCAGTGGATTGTGTATCTGTCATAGTAGAACCAACCTAGTTAAATTTGGAGAGGCCAGAGTACTGGCCATGAGGTGATTTTTTTTTTACCCTAGTAGGTCATAAAACTGCTAAGGCATGGAGGGTTCATGATTTACCTCTGTGGAAAAGAAAGCTCTCACACCAAGGATCTTAGAGCTAGAAGGGACTGTAGTCCCTTTTTTATCTTTTCCAATTTTTTATTTTTTATTTTTTTATCTTTTTTTATCTTTTCCAAGCTCATTACCTTGACATGTTAGAAAACTAAGATTGGAAGAATTAAGTAGTCATAGCTGACATGAAAAGCACTTCAAGGTTCACAAAATGATTTATGTGCATTGTATTATTGGAACTCCTCAACCACCCTGTGAGATATGTGCTACTTTTATGCCATTTACAGACAAGGAAACTGAGGCCCAGAGAGGTTTAGTTACTCACTTGTTTCAGGTTACTCAGCCAGTGAATATATGAGGGAAGATTCACGCCCAGGTCATCCTATCTCCAAGTCCAGTGCTCTACCCACTAACCAGACTGCCTATAAATTGTCCGAGGACATATAGATAGTAAGTAGCTGAGCTAGAAATGGACCTAGATTAGAAATCTTAACATATGCTATTGAAAAAAAAAAAGAGAAAAATTGCCCCCAAAAGTGTTTTTTAAAGGCAGAATTCTTTGGAAAGGCTTATGTGCAATCTTGCCAGAGAATACAACAAAATGGCCTTTGAAGTGGTCCAATTAAGCTACTTGGTCCCTTTTCTTTTGCCTTAGAATCACAACGTCCAGAAAATTGTTCCAGAGTCTCTAACATAACAATACTGGTAGCCCTTCTTTGGGTTGCAATCTCTTAAGAGCCCCAGGGCATTGAATCAGTTCAACTTGTGGGCTCTGCCAACCGTTAAGGAATAGAGGGGGAATATGGAAATGCTGATGTGGCATTTTCCCCCAACACCAGCTAATGGTTCCCTTCTAATTAAAATAGATTTCTTGAAAAGGAGCCACTGTCTTTTTAATTGAACCTAACCATCATGGCTCTCATTGGACTTGAAGATGCCAAGCGCTTCCAGCAATTCTTTAAGTGAGCTGGAAATGAGTGTTCTTCATCCAGGTAGAAGGGGATTGGGAGGGGGAGGGGATGCCAGGAATGGGAAAGACAGCACTTTGTCAAATGCTTGCTCTCCATGTGTGAAGCCTTAGCCTTTCTAGACAGAATTCAATAGACCTACAGTTATAGACAGAACTACATTTATAAATAATGATGCCCACAGCATCATACTCCTGTAACCAGACCTAGGAATGGACAAGAAAGGAAACTATCCAGGGAGCTGGGTCATGCAGGGGGTATTCAGTGGAAGGAAACTTTTTCACACGACTGTCAGTTCAATTCAGCTAATGTTTATTAAGAGCCTACTGCATCCAGAATAGTCTGTCAGAAACTGGAAGAGATAGAGATAGAAAGTTTAGACAACATTATATGGATAGAGTGCTAGATTCAGAGCCAGGAAGATCTGGAATCAAATCCTGATCCAATCATTTACTAGCAATCACTTTAATCCCTTTAAGCCTTTGTTCCTTATCAGTAAAATGAGTAGATTGGAGCAGGTGGCCTCTAAAGTCCTTTCAATTCTAGATCTATAATCCTACTGGGGCTGGTGACACAGGCCTGTAATCCCAGCTACTCCAAGTCCAAGGCTGATGGTTCTCCTGAGCTCAGGAGTTCTGAGTTAAGAGTCTGCTGTCAAAAATTAAAATTTTAAAAAGAAAAAAAAAAGAAAAAAAGGGGGGCAGCTAGGTGGTGCAGAGGATAAAGCACTGGCCCTGAATTCAGGAGGACCTAAGTTTAAATCCAGCCTCAGACACTTGACACTTACTAGCTGTGTGACCCTGGACGACTCACTTAACCCTCATTGCCCTGGAAAAAAAAAAAAAAAGGTGATTTAAAGAAATAGGCCAGCCTACTGTAGGGAAAGGGAACAGGCTAAGTACTTTACAAATATTATCTCCCAACACAATGACCTTGGGAGCTGGTGACATTATTATAATGCTTAGCCATTTTACATTTGAGGAAAACAAAGTTAAATGAATTGCCAGTGGGTCCCACAGCTAGTAAGTAGCTGAATCTGGATTTGAACTCAGGTCTTCCAGGCCCAGGGCTCTATCCGCTGTGCTACCTAGCTGCCTTACTTTGTGGGCTATTCCCTCCCTAAGAGACATCACAGGTAATTAAATAGATAAAACCCTTTTCACCTCATCTGTTATCCACCCCCACCAATAATGAGCAATATATATATATATTTGGTGAGGTAATTGGGGTTAAGTGACTTGCCCAGAGTCACACAGCTAGTACAGCTAGTAAGTGTTAAGTGTCTGAGGTCAGATTTGAACTCAGGTCCTCCTGAATCCAGGGCCGGTGCTCTATCCACTGAGCCACCTAGCTGCCCCTGGGTCCTGTCATTTCTGACAGACTTAGGCTTGATGTCAGGGAAGAATCTTCTTAACAGAGTTGTCCAAAAATCTAGGGGGCTACGTTTCGATGTAGTGGGCCTCACCTCATTGGGGATCTTCAAACAGAAGGTGGAAGACCACTTCTCAGATATGGAATAATGGGGACAGGGGTTCTTTTTAGAGTATGGGTTCTAATAGATAGCCCCTGGGTCACTTTCAATCCTAAAAGTCTTTGATTCTATAATACAGAACTTCTAGATGGTGAGAACTTTGAAACCCTAGACCAGAGTAGTAGTAGTAGTAGTAGTAGTAGTAGTAGTAGTAGTAGTAGTAGTAGTAGTAGTAGTAGTGGAAGAGGAGGAGGAATAGGAGTCGTCATAGTGATGGTAACAACAGTTAACATTTCTATAGCACTTTAAGGTCTTCAAAACCCTTTACAAATGTTGTCTTATTGGACCCTCACCACAACCCAATGAAATAGCTGCTGTTATTTTCCTTATTTAATAAATAGTAAAACTGAGGCAGAGAGAGGAGAGGTCAAATGACTTGCCTAGGTCACACAGCTAGTGAGTTTCTGAGACAAAATGCAAACTCAATTCTTCACTCCAACAACTCTAACACTGCCCTTTGAATCATACTGCCTCCCTCCCTTAGGGATACTAAGGAGTTGGTGACATCTGTTTAATAGCAGATTAGGAACAAGTTAGATTGGATAATAAGTCTGTGTGGAGGCAGAATCACCAGACTAAATGAAGCTCAGGTGATCCCTTCTGATGTAGATATTTTCAGATTCTCTGATAGTTAAGTGGGCACAGAAGAGAGAATAATGAGGGAAAAGAAGTATAATTGGAAGGTAAGATAGTGAACAGCTGTTTCAAGTTTACAAAATAATACCCAACAAAAAGTCACAGAATGCAAAAATAAGAGAAAACAAAGGGGTTGCGTGAGATGAAGGCTGTGTTACCAAAGGGAGAAAGAATTGGGAAGGGTTTTTTGCATGCCAGAAATGAGGACCAGATAAGAAAAATGATTGGGAATATTTAATAGGGCCCGAGATCAGAATTCAGAGCCAAATATCATGGGAGCTAGAAGGAATGTTAAACACCGCTGTGAATACAACCCACTTCTTTTACAGAGGGAGAAACTAAGGCTTTGGGAGATTCAGTGAGTAACCTAGGGTCCTACAAATATTACGTATCTGATGTTGGGTTTGAACTGAGGTCTTTCTCACTGGAGAGCCAGGACTCTATCTACTTACTACACCAGGGTTAGCAAACACTCCATGGGCAAAATAAGGCCTACAGCACTCTCAAGTATCCCCAGAACTAGATTAAAATTTGATTAGGAAATACTTAATGAAATAAATAAAACTATAATAGCATACAGATGTCAATATGTGGTTTTCTAAGTCAAAGGGTCTCATTTCTGCTTGAGTTGACGCCACTGATCTAAACCATGCTGTACATACATAGGTCGGAGATTTTATTCCCCTAAACAAACTTGTAAACTAATAATATCCTTTGTTCCTATAGGCACTGATAGATTCGGATGATGGGAGAAGGATCATAGAATCATAGTTTAGACCTGTAAGTTTCCTTAGAGGCCATGTGGTCCAATCCCCTCATGTTATATATGAGAAAACTGAAGTCCAGACATATGAAATTACTTGCCCAAGGTCACACAAATAGTGAGTAACTGAGGAAGGTTTTGAATATAGGTTGACTCCAGTGGTCTTTTTACAGCATCCTAAACCACAGATGGTAGGGCAGCTAGGAGATGCAGTAGATAGAGTTCAGGTCCTGGGGTCAGGAAAAATCTTCCTGAGGTCAAATCTGACCTCAGACACTTACTAGGTGTGTGACCCTGGACAAGTCACTTAACCCTGTTTGCCTCAGTTCCTGGAGCTGAGAAGGGAATGGCAAACCACTCCAGTATCTTTACCAAGAAAACTTCAGATGAGGTCATGAAGAATTGAACACAATTGAACAAGAACAAAACCACAGAGGGCTGGGAAAGAACAGAAACAACCCCATTAGTTAAAATCATTATCATTTAATGTGGGTATTTGTGCATATTTGACATGACCAACCTCAGTCTTCTCTCTGTGTGTTGGCCACAACGTTCAACTCAATCCTGAGACATTTTTTAAAATTTTCCTGAATTATTCATTCCATCGTTTTGAGTGCCTAACCTAACTAACTAGTTACTCTTTTGCTCCTATTAAAGAAGTAATGTGCAGATGGGGGACTGTGGTGGGGGGGAGGGGAGGCTTTCCAAATTAAGTCTTGTTTTTCCACTCCTATCAGAAGCACCCTTCATTACGCAGTAGGAAATAAGGGGGAAGAGAAAAGAGGGAAGTAAAGAGGGCAAGACATTCTGATACCCAAGTACTATATTAAAAGAAACAAAAAACTTTTGGGGGCAATGAAGGTTAAGTGACTTGCCCAGGGTCACACAGCTAGTAAGTGTCAAGAGTCTGAGGCAGATTTGAACTCAGGTCTTCCTGAATCCAGGACCGGTGCTTTATCCACTGCACCACCTAGCTGCCCCTACCCAAGTACTATAACAGCTGCCGGGCTCTTGGAATTAATAGCAGAGACACAAGTCAAATCAATATCAGTTCAGTTTGGGTTCAATTTATGGAATACTTTGTTCCAATTTTGTTATCATTCAATATAGAAGTCTCAGAAAATATATCAGCTTAGTTCAAGTTCAAACGATTCCACCCAGTGATTTTCTAAAAGTATTTGATTCCACAAAGTGTTTTATATATATATACACACACACATACATACATATATATGTATGTATGTAATATATTTGTTAAGTTCAGAGTTCAGCAAATTAGTAAGATTCATGATTCAGTTTGACAGTTTGATTCAATTCTTTGCTAATAGAAAAGCACTTGCCAGTCCACTCCCACCAAAAGAAATCAGATGTCCTCCCCATATCAAGCCATTTACTCAAACAGCCCCCAGCCCTCCCTACCCCTAGTGATCTCCATGTCATGCTAGAATACAAACATGGAAGCTTGGGAGATGCCAAAGGTACACTGGATGTTGGGCTAACTCTGAATGCCCACCATAGAATCTGCCAAGCTCCAATCTCTAGATGAGTGCAGAGGAAGGCTACCTCTGCCACCCTCTTAACCACCCACTGCTCCCTAAACAATGGGCTTTTTCCTTTGGCTTGTGGGATATTTTCAGAAAATAGGCAAGGTTAACTTTTTCACAGAATAGGGTTCATAAGGTGTAGGGGAGCTTCACAAACCTTAAAGCACTATAATAAATGCTTGCACTATATAAAGACTTGAGCTGTGGTAGATCATTGTGAGAAGTGCTGTATTAGAGGCATTAAATTGGGGGAGGGTTTTTCAGAGTCTTGTGCTCATCCTTCACTCCCCTGGACAACAAAATAAACAGATATGGTGCTTCCATGGCTGGGCAACCGAGCTTGACATTTAATCCAATTCAACAAATATTCATTGAGTCTATGGTATGCTAGGGATACAAAGACCAAAAAGAAGAGAACAGTTCCTGCCCTTGAAAGCTTATCTTTTGCTGGAGGGATAAAAGGCTTAGGTAGGTGAGTGGGTGGAGGGATGGATGGATAGATAGATAGATGTGATGTGATGAGATGATCGGTGGATCATGATGATAGCTATAGGCAGACATATATAGACTTTGATGAAGGAGATAAAGATGGTGGTGATAGATAGATATATGTAGATATGATAGAAATGACAGGGAGATAAAGGAATAAACAAAAACAAGATAATCTGATGAGAGACAGAGAGAGGGCACTTAACAGCTGAGGGAGGAAAGGGATGAAGGAAGGTTTCACAGAAGAGTGAGCCTTGAAGGAAAATAAGACTCATGAGAAGTAGAGTGTGCCAAGCTAGAAGGTTTGATGCAAATGCCTCTCAACTTTTCAAAGTCAAGTTCAGAGAACAGCTAGTACTGATCAACTTGGCTGGAATGTTAAATGAGATTGTCAAAGGAAGGTCGAGCTAAGGAATTGAGGATATCTCGCCCCTCCTAGGCAATAGCAGGGTAGAACTGGAGTCTTTTGATAAGAGTGATATTGTCAGATTTACATGGGATCATAGATTTAGAGCTAGAAGGGAATTCAGGAAACCTTTGAGTCCAACCCCTTCATTCGACAGATGAGGATCTGAGATCTAGAGAGATGAAATTTGACCTGATATCATACAAGAAGTAAGTAGCAGAGAAACCCCAGATCCAAAGCTCTTTCTACTGGACTGTTTTGGCATTAGCGTAAAGGAGGAACTGGACGAGGGAGAGGCTGGAGACAAAGGGGAGAATTACAAGACTATATTAGAGCAGCTCTGGTAATGGGCAATTAGGTGGCACTATAGTGCAAGAAAAGTAAGGAGGATCTGAGTTCAAAACTGACCTCAGACACTAGCTGTGTGACCCTGGGCAAGTCACTTAACCACTGTCTGCCTCAGCTTACCCATCGGTGAAATTGGAGTAACAATAGCACCTACTTCCCAGGGTCTTTGTGAAAATCAAATAAGATAATATTTGTAGAATACTTTCTAACCTTAAAACACTACATACTTGGGCAGTTAGGTGGCGCAGTGGATAGAGCCCCGGCCCTGAAATCAGGAGTACCTGAGTTCGAATCTGGCCTCAGACACTTAACACTTACTAGCTGTGTGACCCTGGGCAAGTCACTTAACCCCAATTGCCTCACTAAAAAAAAAAAAAAAAAACCAAAAAACACTACATAACTGCTAGCTGTTCTGATTAGGACCTGAATTAGGATGGCATGAGATGCCCAGTTCAGAGTATAGCTAGTCAGTTTGGCCTGTGACTAGATAAAAGGGAAGTTGTGTTACAGAAGCTGTTATAAAAGCAAGAGCTGTTATGGAGGTAAAAATCAATAAGAGTTGGCAACGTGATTAAATATGAGAGGATGAGGAAGCAAAGTAAAGGATGAGTAATGATATGAACCTGAGAGACTGAGAGGATGGCCATGCCTTTGGAAGAAATAGGGAACTTTGGGGGGCAGCTAGGTGGCACAGTGGATAAAGCACTGACCCTGAATTCAGGAGGATCTGAGTTCAAATCCAGCCTCAGACACTTGACACTTACTAGCTGTATGACCCTGGGCAAGTCACTTAACCCTCATTGCCCTGCAAAAAACAAAACCAACCAAACAAAAAAAAAATAGGGAACTTTGGAGGAGGGGAGGATTTAGGGGGAAAGACAATGAGTTTCATTTTAGATATATTGAGTTTGAGACTCCATCTTGAACTTCAGATGGAGATGTCCAATAAGAAGCTGGTGATAGAGGACTTCAGTTACAAAAGAGATTATTGTCTAGATATTCATATTTGAAAGTTATCTGAATATAAATGATCTTTGAAGCCGTGGGAACTAATGAGATCACCATGGGAGAGATTATAGAGTGAGACATAAAAAGAGCCCAGGACAGAATCTTGAAGGACCACTAGGCTTAGTGAGTGGGAGATAGATGATGATCTGGGAAACTGACAATAGTAAGTCAGATAAGGAGGAGAAAGAAAAGAGAGAGCAGAGTTTTGGAAGTCAAGGGAAGTAGAAATATAAGGACGAAAGGATAGCAAGCATTGTTAAAAGCTAATGAGGACCTGGGTTCAAATCTGACCTCAGACACTTGACACTTACTAGCTGTGTGACCCTGGGCAAGTCACTTAACCTTCATTGCCCCTCAAAAAAACAAAAACAAAATTTTAAAGTGTGTCTTGAGCACATCTTTCTTTTTTTGTTAAACATTGTTATTAAACATTTACCAGCACCTTCCTGATTGGCAGGGAAATAAAATATCAGTAGTATCAATATCAACAGTGGTAAAGGCAGTAAGGGAAATAAGTGTAAAGTTGAATTAGTCCACCCTAGGAGATCAAAGTTAGAATGTGTGTGATGGAGAGGAAGAAGAGAGAGGGATCGAGGGACCAGAGGCAAAGCATGATTGTAAGAGGTGTGAAACTGTGATCTTAATATAAGGTCACAAAGGAGAATTTCGAAATTCAAAATGTTGGAGGTAGCACAAGTATGGGTGGCAGAGATATCTAAGTATGTCCACCCCTGTGTATGACCAAGATTGAGTGAAGATAAAGGTCTTAGGAGGCGATAATGCTGGCTGAATAATAGACCAGAGTGGTTAAGGGGGCATCAGTATTTCTACTGAAGTTCTCAAGTTTGAAGTTGAGCCTGGGGTCTATCTTTTGTTTTTCTTTTTTTCTTTTTTCTTTTTGAGTCGATCTTACAATTTAAGGCCCTCTGGTCCCAATTTAGAGCACTCCAAAGAGCAAAACGAATCAGTTCTTTTTGGATATGTTGAGTTCAAGTTGACAAAACACATCCAGGTGGAGATGTCTATCAGGCAGTTGGCTATGTGGAAGTGAGATTCCACAACATTAGGTATATAGATTTGGGTGTTATCAGCATAGATGTGATTACTGAAACTCACCACCACCACCAAAAAAAAAACCAAAAAACAAAAAACAGATTAGATGACCAAGAGAGAAAGTGGAATGAGAAGTATGCAGGCCCAGGACAGAGCTTTGGGGAAAATGGATAATGATACAGCAAATGCCACAGAGAGGAGCAGTCAAAAAAGTCTGAGGAAAAAACAGAAGAGAGCAGAATTTCTGAAACCAAGGATAAAAACTGTCCAAGAGGAGAGGGTGACTAAGGCTTTGGCAGAGAGGTCACATTCAGTATAGACTCGTGGACATGACTCCTCTGCATACTCCTGTACTTACCTCTTTATTTCAACGTAGTTGTTTCCTAGAAAGAAGACTTGTCTGTCAGATGTGTTATATTGAAAATTCCCTTCTTATATGGGGTGAGGTAGGTGACTACTGAAGTGCCTTCTAGTCCTTAAATTCCATACTTGTGTGATGTGGTGACCCTTCTTTCAGGAATAAATTATAATATGTCTAATTATCCACTAGCCTATTAATTGCAAAGAAGGTAAGTGTATTTCCCAAGAAAAATATTTGCAAAGCAATGAATGATTAGACAGAGTCCAGCCCCTGGGAAAGATGGGAATGGACCATGACTCTCAAGATGCCCGGTGAATTAACTTGCTTTCTTTTTGGTGAGATACATTCTTCCTTAGCATGGAATCACCCACAGTGATTGACATCAAGTTGGACAAACCACAAGAGCCCCCAGCTAGTGAAGGCGGATGCTCCTGCTAATACAGAGCCCTGGATTGGTCAGCTTCATTTGACACTACCCCGCTTGTTGTGTTGCTTCCTATTGGTTAGCTTCCTAAAAGAAAAAAACAAGTTTATCAAGATGGGAGGATTTTTTTTTTCTCTCTGTCTCTTGTGGGTGGGTTGGGATGGGTGAGGGAGGGTGGGTGTTGGGGCTCATGTCACTCTTAACAGCTGTTACTTAAACAACTATTTTTTGGTTTGGTTGTAATATATTGTACTTTATTAAGATTGCCAAAAACTGTTAAAATTAAAAAAAATTTAAATCATGTGTATACAACTTTTTGCCAGATGAAAATGTAGTCATTTTTATTTGAAAGAGGTTGGGCCTTTTGTTTTTGTATATTTGTAAACTTATAGAGAAGATTTCCCCCCACCCCCTTCCCCACTCTTTCCTTCCTACATCACTCGACCTTCCTCTCCCTGCTCCCAACATCTCCTCCTTCCCACACCCCTTGACCTCTCACTACCCCCCATTCCCTGTCCATTATAAATAAAAAAAACGGGCAACTTGATTAAGCTCTCACCCCGGGCAATCTGACCCAGAACATGTCCCCTGACTACAGCCTCCAAGTGGTTAAAACCAAACACTGACTCTAAAAAAGCATGCTGCCAAGTACAGCTGTGATTATGTCTTTACTCCTCTTTTGTGGCCATATATATTTATATACATGTTTATCAGCTATTGAAATGGGCCTGGGCTCTAAGCCCTGAGCCTCAAAGAAAAGCTGCTTTGATGGTCCATGGGAAAGCTGGCAGCAGACCTAAAGGGATTGAAATCAATTTTCTATTGCCTCTCCCCTTCATCCCCTTGAAAAACCTGCAAGGGGAGTCTGGAGTATATTTTGCTAAATGGGACACTGGTTAGATTTGAGGAGGAAATGGACACTGGGAGGAAGTGGTTATCTTGGCAAATGGGGGTGGGACCAATGTAAATTTTACAGGCTGGTGAAAATATCTGTGGGCCTGAACATGTTCCTGACCTAGCTGCCAAACTGATATACATGTATATGTGGATCCATTATAAGGGATGTGTGGAAAGAAATGAAAATGTTTGACGTTGAGCAGTGTACAACACTTGCTTTCTCTATGAGTTCTGGATGACTGGTGAACTCAAGATCAGTGGGATGAAGTGTGTCCCAAGCTCATTATTGTGTATCATACAGTATTATTCCATACATGATTTTGGGGTGGGAGGGTGGGGAGGGCATGGTATCTGCAGAACTACTATAGGAATAAATGTTTTTAGAACTTTAGTTGCTAATATTGTTGGGTACAGTTCTACAAAAAACATTATTTCTTGATGTTTTTTCATTCCACTTGTGTAGTATAAACATGAGCTATACGCACACACTGTCATGAATATCAAGGTTACACTGTTGTCACTTTATGGTATGGTTGAGCAGCAGGGTCCTCTGATGGCCTGCATAGGGGAGTGGTGCTGGTGACATCCACACCTTTCAAGAAGATCTGTGCTTGCCATTTTTGATTCACTCCTGAGAAAGACAGTCCCCGAGACCATTGGAACACCTTTGGAAATATCTTTTATAAATTAAGTAACATTTCCCCTTGGGCCAGCCATGCTAATGAATATGGATGGGCCCATAAAGCCAAAATCAAGGAGAAATGAAAACTCAGCCTTAAAGAAATCTGGCTGTATATAAAACAAGAAACTGTAACCCCAAACGTGATCCTGACTTAGAATACCTTCAGGGTACTGATGTATTTTCATTGAGACATGGGAAAATGAGAGGAAAAAATCATGGCAACCTTTTAGACAGGCTAATTGGATTTCTATATGAATCCCTCCACAAGAGGGAGATGTTCTGAATGAAAACACATCTGGAATGAACTTCTCAGAAACCAATCCAAAATGGCACCCAACAGTTATCAAGTAGAGGAGAACTCTGTAGTACCCTCTAACATTTGTCCTGAGAGATCTGCCCCCATCATTTCAGTGTTAGGTACTGGTGCATAGGGGCTGATCTTTGAAGCAAAATTTATCTTCCGGTGAGGATGAGGGGAAACAGAATTCCCAGATGAGTTCTTCTCCCCAAAGGACAAAGATCAATGTGCTCACCAAAATCAGATGTGTCACATGCTTAATTTTTATATATGTGTGTACATAAGTATATATACATAGTTAGATTGTGTATATGCCACACATACGTACATGCACGTGTGCATGCATGCACACGCAATGTATATTTTTGTTTCTCCTACTGTTATCAAATTGGAATTTGCTTTGTGATGACAGTCTTGGAAAATGAAAAGTGCTGCAACTGTTGAAATAAGAGGTAATTAATATTTGTCAGATAACTTGTGAATTGTCTTGCCATCAATAAACTAATGCATCGATGTGTTCAACTAGAGGAAAAACATAGCACATGAGAATATCTCCACATTATATATACATATATATATAATATGTACATATGTGTGCGTGGATGCACATGTGTGGATGTGGCTCCATGCATACGCATGCCGCACACTTTACAGTGGTGCTTGGTGGAAGATCGCTTAGTTACCTCACGATACCTTAAAGGCGTTCATGTCCCTGGGTTAACAATGTATGGTCTTTTATTTGCAGTGAAGTACTTGTGACCTCTGTCCTAGACAGATTTGCAGTGATCTCCACTGTGTGTTCAATGAATGAATGTATGGATTCTTTTTGCATCATAGAGTAGCATTTTTTCTCTTGTGACATTCCTGTAAAACAAGCCGAGAAAGATACTTCCCTTCACGCGTGCACAAAATCAGGGGAACAGTAACCTGTTTCTATCAGTAGCCATAGAGGAACTATGCTTGTTGCACAGTGGAAGATATAGCTTGTCTTAGTGTTGCCTGCAGCCAGCCATGGTTTTCCAGGTGTGTACACAGCAACTCCCTTTCTCTTTCCTGTGTCCTTCCCTACTCTCCCCTCTCCTCTCCTTCTCTCCCTAACTCTTAACTCAAACCTTCCCCTCCCATTTGAATGCTCCTTTAAAGGTTAGGGCCTTTCTTTCTCCCTGTCTTACTGATTTCCATTCCATGACCTTTTCCTTTCTCACCACCCTCCTCCTTCCATAATTCCTTTCTCATGGACTGTTGTTCCAGCAATCAAACCTCCTTCACAAAAGTGCATTTCTCCTTTTTCTCCCATCCTAACCAGGTAGCATCACCATGCTCTTGCTTGGAGAACCAGAGTGGAACCTTGATTGAGAACACCCTGGGGTTTAATTCTACCTCAGCGATCTCTTGACTTTATCTTGGGATGTGGACCTACTTGGTCCAAGGAGAAAGTGGATCTGTTCCCTAGAAGAAAGCCTCAGGAGAAACCCCCCAATATCCCGAGAAAGAATGGTTTACAAATGCTAAATCCAAATAGGATAGAGAAGGGCAAAGTTCATGCCTTTTTAGAGATGACCTCAATCAAGTTAGTGATTTCCCCTCATGAGGACTGAGAAGAGAGGTTCCAATTTGGCCAGGGTCTTCAACCAGCCCTCAATATTTGGGTTCCAGCATGGCTAAAGTGGACTTTTCAGGGAATCAGGATTAATAACAGTTCCAGGATTGCAAGGTTTAAAGGAGTATTTGGAGGGGGGTGGACTGACTGACCCATAACCAAAATGATCTAAGAGAATGTACAAGAGACCATAGTTGGGGAAACCTGTTGAGGGCAGCATCAGAAAGTGAGTTGGTAGTACAAACATTAGAACTATAGTCATGTAATCCAACTGGGCTGGGGGGAGCGCCTGACCACCTCGGGTATCCAGTAAGCTTATAACATTTTCTTTGAATGGCTTCACCACCATCATTTTCACCCCTAAGCCAGCCTCTCTGTTCCCGCCATCATGTCACAAAATTCTTTAGTGAACATTAAGCAGAAGTTCCCTTCATAGCACCATCACCCCAGGGCATAGGACCAGATATATATATATATATATATATATATATATATATATATATATATATATATATATATATATATATGTTGATGCTGACATGTCTCTCCTCGCTCTGATGTATTCATTACAAATCAGACAACAAAGAGGGGACTCACGGTTCAGGTAGGATGCTCTGTGATCTCTAAGGTCCCTTCCTACTCTGAGATTCCATTGTTCAAGGACATATACGGAAACTAGAAAAAAGAAATCATACCCCAACAAAAAAAGAACTCAGAACTCTTAAGTCTTTGAATGATATTCTCCTGGAATTAAAGACAGATGGCTTCTAAATACTCAAGTTAAAGGCATACCATAAAGTAATGAAACTTCATCCATTGGAAGGTTTTATTATGTCTTATCCTATGAGATGAGAGGCAGGCAAAAAGAAGGAGGTAATATCACTTTAAAGGACTGACTGTAACGTTGAAAAGTAGACTAGGGAAATAGGGGAAGGGTATTATCAGAAGGCACCCATGGTCTTCAAGAAGAGTTCAATGGTAGCCACAAAGTTTGGGGTTTCTAGAGTACCTTTCTCCCAAAGAATCAAAACATTTTCCTATCTCTTTTTTTTAATTGTTCTTGATACATTCCAACAAGATAAGAGGAGATAGGAATTGTAATTTTCCCTACTTCACGGACAGGAAAAATGAGACAGAAAAGTAAAAAGTGACCTGCCCAAAATTATATGTCAGAAGTCATTTTGGTCTCAGAAGCCAGGACTCCTCATTCTTCATTCAGTGCCCATATATAGATGTATAACCAACTGGAGCTCTAGATTTATGCACAGATGATGCGTCTATATGTGTACAGAAAACATATTTTAGAGCCTTCATGCTTGGGGTAATAGGTAGAAATAGGGCAGTCATTTCTTCATCTAACCTGATAAGTAGGGATCAGATTCTACCTACCATATCTGCGTAAGTGGGGAGAAAATACAAGAGAGATTTGGACACCACTCCAAAGGAAGGTGGCTTTCCATGACCATTCTGATATCCCTGAAGGTGGATAAACAGATCAGAGGACCCTCAGCATTGGCCAATTATCTAAATGTCTTAATGGTGTCAGAATGAAAAGCAGCCTGAAGCTTGTGGATGTTTAAGATTTGGATAAATTTCTTTTGCAGTAACCATCTTGAATCTTGATGTACAAATTCACCTGACTCTGAACCCACTTTAAGGAAATTAATGTGGTTGAGCATAAATAACTCAATAAGTCAGCCTCAGGAGAGGGAGCCAGGGCACCATCTTGGGAGTTCTACATCAGTATCAAGTCATTGTTTCCATAGCATGGACATAAGTCTACATCTTGTTGTGTGAACTGAGGAGCTTTGAGTCATCTTCTTCCTTCACTATCCTCTTGCCTCCTTCCCTCATTTCCTCCCTCCCAACCTTCCCCTGTAACTTGGCTGGCCGTTGGAAGCTCTGATGGTGGCATGTCCGTCTCTTACTGGCTCAGGAGGTACAAGTGGCCATATTGACTTTCCATAAAACTGTGTAAAAAAATTGAAGACTTAGCATGTTGGTCAATCAAACAATAAACTGTCTTAATTCTCAATATAATGTCTCTTGTCTAATATTCCCAAGAAGTCTAAATACATAAAAGTATGGTTGAATTTTTAATTGTTCAGAAGTTGACATATCCCTTTATCCTCACTAGGGAGGAGAAATGGTCACTTTTTGGCCACTGCCCTCATTACCACCACACTCTAGAGGTGGCTACAGATAGCCTAAAAGGAATATATTCAATTTATTCTTGATAATGGAAGCTCTAGTTGGTGAGGAATAGAGAGAAGGGATTGGTTAGAAAAGAAAGTGAAGCTTTGGGCTAATAAGAAGCCAAAAGATTAACTATGGGTTTAAAGTATTCCTGCTTTCCCCATCAGGTAACAATGAAGGGATCCAAGCTTCAGGTTACGGAGTTGAACTAGATTTCCTCTGAAGGATCTTCCAGCCTTGGGATTCTATGATCTCCTGTGACCATGGAGATGCCAGAATTAGCTATGCCCCCCTTCCTCATTCTTATCTACAAAAAGTTCATCAGAGGTGAGACCAGAGGATAAGAACTGACAGACTATCTGAGAAATCACACAATAGCAGCTAGCATTAATATAGTGCTTTAAGATTTTCAAAGTGCATAAATATGTACACATATATTTACATACACATATATATAGGAATAATCTCATTTGACCCTTACAACAACCCTGTAAGGTAGGTGCTGTCATTATCCCCATTTTATAGACAAAGAAACTGAGGCTGATTGAGGTTAAGTGACTTAAGAAGTTAAGGCACTTACTAAAGCTCCTGAAGCAGGATTCAAATTCAGATCTAGTTCCAAAGCTGGTACTCTATCCAGCTCCTCCATGAACATCTTAGGCAAAGTCACCCTATTCCCTCAGCCCACAGGCTCAGAAATTCAACTGGCAGACCATAGGGTGAGGGTCCATCATAAGGGGAACCCTGGAGGGGGTGGAGAGATAAGGGGGCCACCAATCTGTAGCATCCCTGAGAGGCTCAGCCCAGCCCTGAACCCTTTTTCTAGAATATCTACCTAGAGGTCAGGGCATTAATGAGACTGTTTTTCTTACAAGAGGACACAACGGGCCATCATAGGGAGCCAGTTGGCCACACAAGAGGACATAAAGCCCCAAGACAGTCACAGGCTACCCTGCTATTCTTTTGTTTGTTTGTTTTTAATTTAATTTAATTTTTATTTTTGGTGAGGCAATTGGGGTTAAGTGACTTGCCCAGGGTCACACAGCTAGTGAGTGTTAAGTGTCTGAGACTGGATTTGAACTCAGGTCCTCCTGAATTCAGGGCCAGTGCTCTATCCACTGCCCCTACCCTGCTATTCTGACAGTCCTTTTTAAATCAGAGCCTCACTAGACTTTCTTCAGGAACTCCCCTTGCTTGCATTTTTCTGTTGGTCAGAATCTACTGACTCTCTCTTCCCTGTTCTTTCCTTCCCTTCATTCTGAGAGATCTTCTCTAACCCCACTACCCCCAGGAAAGTTTTCCTGAACAAATGGAAGCCAGTCACCCTAAACCTCACCTGCCATCCTAGGGAAATGGCTGGCCAGGTGTGATCTGAAGGCAATCCAGGTACCAGGGACAGCAAGGGTGAAAGAAGGAAAGAGCCTGGAGGTAAATTTATCTGGAATCAAAGTTGTCCTAAAGTTGCTGGAAAACCAGATTAATGGCTAGAAGATGCTCCACATGTATTTGTTTTTGTCTTGTTTTGGTTTTTTTGTGAGGCAATTTTGGTTAAGTGACTTGCCCAGGGTCACACAGCTAGTCAAGTGTCTGAGACCAGATTTGAACTCAGGTCTTCTTGACTCCAGGGCAGGTGCTCTATCCACTGTGCCACATAGCTGCCCCCACCATAAGTATTAATGAAACACCAACAAAGTAGCAGGTTTGATGCTAGGGACACACAGTGACCATTTCTGCCCTTAAGGAGTTCACACAATACTAAATGTAAATTAAATGAAATTAGGACAATAAAGAAATCAGACCAATATTTCCTCACCAGGCAATTAGTTAAAATAATAAAGGAAAATGGGATAAAGCGTTTCTAATCTTGGCATTTAGTACTGAAGCTCTGTCTTGCAGTCCCTTCCTCTGCCTTATGGTAGGATGGAGGTGACCATACGCACAAGACATCTTAATGATGCAAAGAACACAATGAGGTTGGCCCCAAACATGTTCACTTGACTCCTGTTTATTTTGCATCCCAGTGACTCCTGGTGACCTGGGATCCAGCATGGCCAGAGTGTTCCTGGCCTTTAGACACATATCTCATCGCCCAGCATGACTTCACAATCCTCTGTTCCAGGGGCTCACTGGCTCCAACACAATAATAAAAATAATCACTGACATTTATCTTGTGCTTTAACATTTACAAAGGATATTAGGGTTTTTTATTTTAAATTTTGAACTGAACAAACACCAAAAAATCCTGAACATTTCCATATGCCAAGCAGAACACAAAGAGAACTGTATATGAAACTGTGGCTTTCTTTCCCATACAACTTGCTTCTAAAAAAACATAATGAATTTGACCCATTACTTTCAAACTTGCCTTGCTTGTCAGTGCTGCCTTCTGCACCCTTCTATGCATTTTTTAAAGAAATGCTTCGATGGCCCTCCACTTTTTTCTTTTCTCTTTTTTTCTTTTTTCCAAAGCACTTTGCATACATTAGCCCACTTGAACCTCACAACAACCCTGGAAGTGTTACAATTCTCATTTTACAGATAAAAGAACTCGGGCTAGGAAAGGTGGTACATGACAGAAATAACTCTGGCTCTTGAGTCCAAGGACCACAGTTCCACTTCCACTTCCCATTTTTATTGGCAACGTGGTGGGGAAATGGATGAAGAGTGAGAGCACCTGGCAGATTCTGACTTTGCCACTTACTACCTGAGTCACCATAGACAAGTCATATCTTTGCTCTGAATCTCAATTTCCTCTCCTATAAAATGGGAAGATGAGACTTGTTGACCTCTGGGGTTTCTTCTAGCTCTAGAACTATGATAAAGAGTCAACATAATATGGGAGAGAGTGATATCAGCGTGCAGAGGACCTGAGTTCAAGTTTCACCTGTACCACATGCTGGCTATGTGACCCGGGACAGATAATCACTTAGCCTCTGAATGCTTTGGCCCAGTGGGGTCAAACTCAAATAGAAATGGGGACCACTACACCATACATAAGGATACCTGCAGGCCACATACTGACTTAGAAAGTGACACATTTTAATATATATTTCAAATAACTAATTTATTAAATATTTCCCAATAACATTTTAATCTGGTTCACAAGTCATACTTGGGAGTGTTATGAGCCACATGCAGTTTACAGGCCTTGTATTGACACCCTTGGGAAACTCTCTAAGGTTATAAGTTTTGGAGAAAGTTCTTTACCAGAAGCTTCCTACAGTGGTGAAATCATAGGTCCAATTTTTAAAAATGTAATGAAAATTCATCTCTATCTTATACCTCCCTAAGATCACATAGCTAAAAAGTGTTAGAGGTAGCTTTCTAATATCATATCTAGCTATAATCGCATAGCTATAGACCAAGCTAGCTTGACAAGGCTGCTAGCCCCAAAATAGATAATGGGTGTAAGGGATCTTGGAAGGAAAAGTATACAAAGCAACCCATTCTAAGATGAATCTGAAAGTTCAACTTAAAAACATTAACCAGCGGGGCAGCTAGGTGGCACAGTGAATAAAGCACCAGCCCTGGATTCAGAAGGACCTGAGTACAAATCCAACCTCAGACACTTGACACTTACTGTGTGACCCTGGGCAAGTCACTTAACCCTCATTGCCCCATTTAAAAAAAAAAAAAAACTAAACTAAAAAGCACATTAACCAGGCCATGATCATTTTGAAACTGAGCAGTTAGCTCATTTTAAAGGTCAAGCATTTAAGAACAGAACAGGATGGAGTCCACTTGGAGGAAGTAAAAGGAGTAGGTGTTCTTAGGACCTGTAACTACAAGAATAAATGAGATTATAAACTTTCTATCAGCTCAGAGAAAGAAGTTTTTTGCTTTTTTTTTTTGCGGGGCAATTGGGGTTGTGACTTGCCCAGGGACACACAGCTAGTAAGTGTTAAATTTCTAAGGCCGGATTTGAACTCAGGTACTTCTGAATCCAGGGCCAGTGCTCTATCCACTGTGCCACCTAGCTGCCCCAGAGAAAGAAGAATTTTGCATTACATTGTTTTTATTTTCTGACAACAGGAAGAAAGCTCACAAATTTATCTGCAGGTTGAAACTTTTTCTTGGAACTAAATTCCATTAGGAATTTATTGTGAGAAGATCCTAGTACCATTCCCAAGGTTCTTTAAAAAAACACACACAGGGGGCAGCTAGGTGGCACAGTGGATAGAGTACCAGCCCTGGAGTCAGGAGGATCTGAGTTCAAATCCGACCTCAGACACTTAACACTGGCTGTGTGACCCTGGGCAAGTCACTTAACCCCAATTGCCTCACCAAAACACACACACACACACACACACACACACACACACACACAAACACACATTATGTTTGAATAGGTAGTTCTGTAATGACTACATAGGTAGAAAGCCTAACTTAAAATTGTGTCTCCCCCAAAGGTCTTTCTGTGAAGGGCTGAGAAAATATGGTCTAGCTAATTCCTGGGCCCTCTGCTGATTTCACTTAAAACAGAGATAGAACACAGAGAATCAAAATAAACAGATGGTTCTCAAGGTCTTTACATTTTCTTTCTCAAATATCTGATGTCTTAAGCAAGCTTTGGACAAGTGTCAAATCTTCATTAGTTCCCAATCAGTCCCTCTAAAAGGTACCCACAGAATAGAGCAGATGTTCTATAGCTGTTGATTCTAGTAAGAACCACAGCAAGGGAGGCTAGTGCTGAATTTCTGCTACACAAATTTATCCCTGGAATTGTATTCTTGCCCCAGAAGGCCAATTTACTTTAGCATGGGCACGAACAGGAAAGGTACCTATAGATAGAGGCAGTATTTTTTTCTCAGAAGGAACACTAAATCTTCTGAAGATCTCGTTCAGGTAATGAGTCAAAGTCCTAAAGTTTCATGACACCTTACATGGAAGAGATGCCCTCATTTGATAACATTTTGGGAGTAGATGCCTTCTCTTCCTCCCCATCTCCCCCATGCATCGTTTGCAAATGAGAAACCCACCTGTTCTAGGTAGGAATTTTAAGAAAAAGTGTCTTGCCAAACTTTGTCCCATAGAGACACCTGGTGGTTACACAAAAAATTGCAACTCATTGGGCCCACCAGGATGGGTTGGTTAGACTATAAAATAACTAATATAAAATAACTAAATGGTTTTGCTTATTTAACACAGTTGAGGAATTAAGTGTTAGTGGACATTTGCCCAATAACTGATGCTGAACTGGCCATATAGCAATAACTAATCAACAAATGTAACTTCTCTTTAAACCCATCCCGAGTGAAAGATAATAAGGGCCTGCCTTCAGTATAAAGAATATCCATATTCCTAGATCTAATTTTTCTAATAAAGACATCAAATTATTTATTTTTTGACTAGACCTGCGATTTTAATGGCATAAGAAACTCCCAGTAGGGAAACTCCTTCTACTAATGGAGATAAGTATTATACAAATCGTCTTAGAGCTGCCAAGTACACTGGGGGTTAAGGGTCTTGCCCAGAGTCATAAAACCACTATGTATTGGAAGGAGGACTCAAACCCAGATCTTTCTGAATTTTAGGCCAGCCCTCTATCCATTATGCCATGTTGCCTCTCAAAATTGTTTAGATACAAGTAAAAAAGTAGAGTTTCCAAAACACAGTCCAATTTAATGCCATTGAAAACTGCAATTGTATCTGCCATAAAACTGTTACAGCTTTAGCAGTGGTTTTTGTTAATAGCTCTGGAAAAAAATATTCACAGCATACAATCTATGTTCAAGTCATGTGCTTTGGTTCATGCATAAATCCTCTCTTTGTATTGATACAAAGGCTGCAGGAAGAGCAAGGAAGAGCTTTAACTGTGTTGCTTTTTTTTTTTTTTTAAATAAGATGAGATAGTCAAGTCTAGTTGGATCAGACTTGTTCTTTGAACTTACTAAGGAAAAAACCAACATAGCTTTCTGACGCCATGGCCAACAAACTCATCTGTCTCCCTTTTGGAAAATGGGCTAAATCGTCCTTAGTCCTCATTTAGAAAGAACTATACATGGGCAATGAAGATCTCTACAATCACTGTAGGTGAATAATGTTCAGCTGTTTTTCAGTCATGTTCAACTCCTTGTGAGCCTATCTGGGTGTTTTTTGTTTTGTTTTGTTTTGTTTTGTTTTTTGGCAAATATACTGGAGTGGTTTGCACTTTCCTTCTCCAGTTCATTTTACAGATGATGAGACTGAGGCAAACAGGGTTAAGAGACTTGCCCAGGGTCACACAACTAATAAGTGTCTGAGGCCAGATTTGAACTCACAAAGATATCTTCTTGACTCCAGGCCTGGTGCTTTATCCACTCTACCACTAGCACCTACTATGTGACAGGCATTGTGCTAAGCACTTTACAAATATCTCATTTGATGCTCAGAACAACCCTGAGAGGTAAATTCTATTATTGTCCCATTTTACAGATGAGGAAACTGAGGCAAACAGAAGTTAACATAGCTGGTAAGTATCTAAGGCAGGATTTGAACTCAGGTCTTCCTGACTCTAGGGCAAGCACTTTGCCTATTGGGCCACCTAGCTGCCCCATATAGTTAAGTTCTGAGGAATTTAAAGAGCCAAAAATCTTATCCTGGAGATATCATGTTATCTGATTAATAAATTTTTTTACTATAGATTGATACAGAACAGGTATGCTTAAGCCTTTTTGTGTGTCATAGACCCCACTGGCAGTCTGTTAAGACCTATGGACTTCTCAGAATAATATTTTCAAATAATTGAAGAAAATGCTAAAATTCAGCTAGATATTAGTTAAAATAAAGATGTATTTTTTTCCCATTCAAGTTCACAGACACAATGAAATATATCCACAGAACACTTGGGCATCTATTGGCCCCAGGTTAAGAACCCCTGATACAGAGGTTCCCAACTATACTGATGAACCCCCAAATTATATTTATTTTGTATAAACTCATTTATGTATACAACAGAACTTGTTTCATTTTTGTCCTTGTATCCCCAAAACTAGCGAAGTGCCTAGTATCTGTAATATTAGGCATTTAATAAGCTCTTGTTGATTAATCTATTGGGACATTCCTACAAACTACAAAAGATGGAGAGACTCTCTGAGGCCTGCATAGAATAGAAAAGTAACTTGTACAGTCATAAATAGCTATGTGTGTCTCGACAGTGTCTCTAAAATATTATGTACAATAGTGTCCCCAAATTTGCAATGATTCTTCATCACTGATAGTTAAGCCCGATGCCTCCCAGATTTGATACTTAGCAGAGGTAGGTTGTTTGTAGAAAGACCTGTACCTAATAAACCTTTGGGTGGCTTCTACTGATTTATATTAGAGAAAGAATCAGGCTCTATGAAAGATGGATGTTCAACGCCCCATGAAACCTCACACTTCAATACCACTGGGCTCCTTCCAAAAGGCAGGGTGAAAATTGCAAGGCAATATGATGATTGATGTTCAGAATGTAAAATGAGCTCCATAGATTTAAAGAAAAGCCAAGAGGGAAAATAGATGCCCTCCCAGAAAAGACAGGAGGCTGCTAGGCTGATGGAGGATTCTGTGAGGAAGAATTAGAGCCCCACCATTACAGATTAGAAGAAGGGAACTAGAGAGAAGGGCATAATCAGAGGGAATCATTCGGGGGAAAGGAAAAACTGAAGGGAAACAAGGCTTATTCAAAAATTGGAAAGGCCTAAAATTACTGAACCCAAGGTTGCTGCTTTTTATCCCTCTTCAATAAGAATGATGAATGAAAGGGATTGAGACAACTCAGACCCTGAATAGAGAACAAGAAAAACGAGGAGAGACAAGGGGTTCTGTGGAGCCCCAAGGACACAAAGGTGACCAGTTGACTTCTATGGTTTCCCCCAGCCGTGCAAGTTGGGATGACTGCACTGTCAGTAGGTTTGGTCTTCTGGGATCTCTTTTGCAGATCCCAGATCCCAACTGATAGCAAAAAAAAAAAAAAAAAAGATGATTTAATTCAATAAGTATTTCCCTTTTTCTGCTCCAAATTCTTTTTTTAAAAATGTTTTAAAATATATATTTATTGTTATCTTTTGTTTTTACATTGCCTACATTTCCCAATACACCTTCCCCCCAGAGTAATCTTTTTGTATTGGTTTTGTTTTTTGGGGTTTTGCTGTTGTTGTTATTGTTTTTTTGTTTGGTTTTTGTTTGTTTGTTTTGCGGGGCAATGGGGGTTAAGTGACTTGCCCAGGGTCACACAGCTAGTAAGTGTCAAGTGTCTGAGGCCGGATTTGAATTCAGGTACTCCTGAATCCAGGGGCGGTGCTTTATCTACTGCACCACCTAGCCGCCCCCTGTTATTGTTGTTTTTGCAGGACAATGAGTATTAAGTTACTTGCCCAGGGTCACACAGCTAGTTAAGTGTCAAGTGTCTGAGACTGGATTTGAACTCAGGTCCTCCTGAATCCAAGGCCAGCTTTATCCACTGCACCACCTAGCTGCCCCCCAGAGTAATCTTTTATAACAACAAAATTAAAAGAAAAAAAAATTCAGTATGACTAAGCAACATATTGAAGTCTGTCATTATATGCAATGTTGCATATCCATAGACTTCCACCTCTGCCAAGAAGGCTAAGGTGGAGGTGGGAGAGGGTTGGCACAGATGAGCCCTATATTTTTTTCAGCAGGCATTTCTTAAGCCTATACTGTATGATAGGTTCTGGGAAATACAAAGAGGAAAACAAAACTGTGTCTGTTCTGGAGGAGTTTACATTGTATAGGGAAACAAATGAAATATTTTAAAATGAAACTGTTTAAAAGTTTGCTTATATGATTTACCCCTCATATTATTAAAAAAAATCAACAAAAGATACAATATGGCTATTAGCAGGGTATTCTAGATGTGGATGCACCAGTGTGTTTGTGAAGGGTTGTTTGTATAAAGCGAAGAAGGGAACTTCTGGGTTTTGTAGCAAGAGAGGAAGGATTTGAATTTTTGTTCTCTCCCCCCTGCCCCCGAAATGCGGGTGTTGCCAGCAGTGACTGGTGGGCCCAGATATACCTCTTATCTTGGTCTAAAAGCTCTCAGAAGTAGCCACTACAGCAGCCAAACCCCAGTGGCCGCTCAAACACTAGGCACACTACCTGACCCTCCTTTTGAAACTAGGTGCCTCAGTGGATAAAGCACCAGACCCAGAGTCAGGAAAACTTGAGACACAAATCTGGCCTCAGATGCTTATTGGTGGTGTGATGCTGGGCAAGGCACTTAATGGCAATTTGCCTTAGTTTCCTCGTTTGTAAAATAAGGGTAATAATCACACCTACCTGCTAGGCTATTTTGATGACAAAATGAGATAGTATGTATAAAGTGCTTCTCAAACCTTAAAGCATTTATATAAATGCCAGTTATTATCTTTTCCCAATTGCACTGCAATACAATTAATGAAATAAGTAAATCATTACCCTGAGCAAGTAAGAAAAGGGCTATAGTCATGGCTGGAGTGGGAGCTAACCATTTATAATGGGATGGTGAATGAACTCATAAAAATCTTGCTCTGATGGGCATGCTGTGGTACTGGAGAGATTCTTGTACTAGGAGAAGATCTGGGTTCGAGTCTCAGCTCTGATACTATGACTATGGATGAGTCACCTCTAGGGGCCTCAGTTTCTTCATCTGTAAAATGAGGGGGTTGGATTAGATGGTGTCTATGGTCTCTTCTATCTATAGATTTATGGTCTTATGGATGACCTCTATGGTCAATTTGGTGACCTCTAAGGTCACTTAGACTATCTAAGCCCTTCTAAGGTGACTCCCAGCTCTTTGTTTTCTATCAAGCAACACCGTTTCCTCAAGATGCTTCATCCCTGGGTGAAGAAGATACCTAAGTATATTCATTTTGTCATCATTACATAGTGTAAGGTACAAGACCAAGAGACCTTGGGCCTGCCTTTGGGGTGCAGGGGGGAGGCGAATGCAGCAGACTGGTTAGTAACAATGGACGGGTTCCAATTGCAACTGGAAAGCAGAGGCCCATGAGTTATTTCTTCCCTCCTTCTGTTGCGGCTCCCTCTGAAGGCAGCAGCAGGTAAGATTGTGGAGCAGTCAGGCAAAGGAGAGCTCTCAAAGCCTCTAACCTGCTCAGCCTCCTGCTCAGACCTCATGCACTGGCCTATTTATTTGCCCTGATCACTGTCCCCAAGTTTGCTTTCCCCTCACAGAAAGTGCCAGCCTTCCTCCTTTAGCCTTTCCTTCTTCTTTCCTTTTCCCTTTGCCTCTACAAGGCTTCAGTTTTCAGTGACAGTGTCTTTTCTCTCTGTGTGTCTGAGCTGCCAGCCTACTTAGAATTTCTCAATTTTCCTCCCCTTTGCCACCCAGGAGAGAGAAATGGATTTTATCTCTCCTTTATTCTCTACCTTTATCCTATACCTACTCCCCAATCCCTTTCACTCTGCCCCTATTTAGCTAATATTTCCAGAATACTTTGAAACACGCCCCACCCAGAGGCCTTGGTCTCTTCCCTAAGGACTTGCTTGCTTGCTCTCCTCTCTCAGGGCATTCTTTTCTTTCATTTAATTCTTTTTTTGAAATTTTTCTTCAGGTCTGGACTTCTCCCTAAAGACTTGATATCCTTCCCTATGATCTTGTTTTATTCTCTTAGGTTTTGTTCTTATTCTCAAGGGATTTTGTCTCCTGTCTCGGTCTTTTAATCCACATAAGCCAGCTTTCATATTTGTCTTTGATCTCCTGAGCACACTTTGCATGCCTATATGTTTCTAGTATCACTAGGACTAAACTGATGGAAGGAAAGAGGAAATCACAGACCGAAAGATCAGGGACTCTCTAGGGCCACAGAGGCCTTCTGGCAGACCAGCCAGTGACCTACAGGCTTATAGGGCTGCCTTAGGAGGTAATGTTTTCCCCATCCCTGTAGGTCTTCAAGGGAAGACTGGATGACCATCTGGACTTTTGTTCAGGGGCCCTGGATTCAGGAGGACCTGAGTTCCAATCCAGCCTCAGACACTTGACACTTACTAGTTGTATGACCCTGGGCAAGTCACTTAACCCTCATTGCCCCGTTAAAAAAAAATTAAATTAAAAAAAGATTAAGTGGGCTTGAGGTCCCTTCCAACTCAGATTCTGTGCCTGTAGGATAACTTAGTAATGTCATCCTGGGCAGGCAGAAATTCAACAATTTGGTAACAATTATCTTAATGAGTTTGTATGGAAGAGGGAGGGATAAATGGGAGGAATAAAGTGGGAAGAAAGGGGGGGCAGTAGGAGAAAGAGAGAGGAAGAGGGAGGGAGAGTGAGTTGAGAAGGATTGTGGAGAAGGGTAATTAGGTGACCTGAGCGGCTAGTGCCCTCCTCCTCCCCACCCCCAACCTCCACCCTCCATGGCCTAAAGATGTGATGAGAAGCTATTAATCAGACTTTGTCTCAAACAATTTACCTGAATCATACATTGCCCTAATTCTCCCTCCTTGGGGTGGGGTTGAGAGAGGGGGAAAGGGCAACCTAGGACATGACAATGGGGAAGCACAGCCAAGACAGAGAGACCCAAGCACAGCTATTGGGGTGGCTAGTGTAGGCAGAGCCATAACCATGAATTTTTGTACCTGGGGTAAGCACTACAAACTATGGATAAGGCAAGTGATTTGAAAGGCATTCCCAAGTTGGTGGGAATGGGGGGGTGCAGCATGGAAGGGTAGTGAATATCATTAATATCTATTAGCTATTATTATATCACCCCAATAAGAAACTGGAATATACCAATGAGGAAGCTGCCCCCACCCCCAAGACGTGGCCCATTTAGTAGCTTTTTATTTAAGCCAATTATTCTTAATAAGTGCTAAAAATCAGTTGTTTTTTTGATATTTGGAATCTAAGAAGTCTGCTTAAAGGGAAAAACTCTCCAATGATTGTCAGACCTGGGGGGACCTTAGAGATCATCTGATTTTAGGGTTCTTAACCTAGGCTCCACAGGCCCCCACCCTGTCCAAAACACATATGTCTTATTGTGTGCCCTGAGTCCATCACCCCTCTGTCAGGAGGTTAGTAGCTTGCTTGCTTACTTCATCATCTGACCCCATTTTTACAAAGGAGGAAAAAGTGAGACAAAGTTCTCTCTTTAGAGAAATGAAGAGAATCTATTTCTCCTGACTCCCAAGGCAGGCCTCTTTCAGGAAAGTTGCTGAAATTGGACCTTCCCCAGAGTCCCAGAGGGATAGAGTACTTACTGACCCTTCTAGGTCAGCAGTCCCTGGTCTCATGGTTTGGGACAAGCAGCCAATCAGGGAGAGGAGAAATTTTGGTTCTTCCAGAGATGGGCCCCAAGCTCACACTTCCCCTCTCTTTCCTGAGAACGTTTAGATAGAGCCTATCATTTCCAGACTGTCAAGATCTCTTTGGATCCATATTCTGCCATTCAAATGTTTCTCTGTTCCTCTTAGATTAATGTCATTTGCAAATTTCATGAGCGTACCATCTGTGCTTTTTGTTTAAGTTATCGATAAAAATGTTTAACACAACAATTTCCCCTGGCATTGCACTAGAGTTGTCTCTCTAGATTTACATGAATCCATTACTCTCCATTCTCTGGGTCAAGGGATTCAACCAGTTAAGTCATGACTTAACAAAGGTTAAAAACCCATAATAATAATAGCTAACATTTTTTATAGTGTTTACTATGTACCAGTCACTGTGCTGAGTGCTTCTGTTTGAGTTGTTGATAAAAATGTTGAATACAACAATTTTTCTGAAATGAGAGCAGGGCCGAAGCCTGCTCCAGCTAGCTCCCAAGAGCCAAATGTTAAATTTTCCACTGTGAGCATTTCTACCTTGGGAATTGGCAAATACTAAGAATTAGGGCTTGATTTATTGTTTTCTTGTTCTAGACTTAAGAAACTGATGGGAAAACAGTATTTCAGATTTAACTTAAAAGTATTAGTACATTTTAAAGAGTCAGTTGTTAAACATTTACCAACATATTCTTGAATCTACCTAATTGTATTATCATCTAGTCCAAATCTCTCCATTATGTGAACATGGACAGCATAAGAGGGTTTGCCAGCAGCCTTGCCAGAACTGGTAAAGTTCTTGTGGTCTATGGGCTTCTTCTTTTTTAAGATGGGGAGGACCTATGATTTAATTGATATAGGGAAGTTCCACTGTGCAATCTCCCTCCACTAATGCAGATTAGAGATTTATCCTAGCTTCTAAATTTACAGGGTTGTTTAGGCCACCAAAGGATTAAGTGATATGCCCAGAGCTATATAGCTACTGGCGGCTAGGTGGTGCAGTGGATAGAGCACCAGGCCTGGAGTCAAGAAAACCAGAGTTCTTGGGGCAGCTAGGTGGCGCAGTAGATAGAGCACTGGCCCGGGATTCAGGAAGACCTGCGCTCAAATACGGCCTCAGACACTTAACACTTACTATCTGTGTGACCCTGGGCAAGTCACTTAACCCCAATTGCCTTTAAAAAAAAAAAAAGACCAGAGTTCAAATCAGATTTAAGACACTTACAGGCTGTGTGACCCTGGGCAGGTCACTTAACCCTGTTTGCCTCAGATTCCTCAACAGTAAAATGAGTTGGAGGAGAAAAGGGCAAACCACTCCAGTATCTTTGCCAAGAAAACCCCAAATGGGCTCATGAAGAGTCAGACATGACTGAAACAACTGAACAACAGCAGAGAAGACACTTATCTTCTACTATTTCTATATACACTGACTAGAGTAGAGCATTTGTACAGAGGAAGAAGAAGATAAGGCTGGGAAGGTAAATGAGAGACAGTGATTTGGCCATTACCCTGCAGGCAAAGGAGTCTGGACATCACTGTCTAGGCACTGTGCACCACTAGCTGCACCTTCAAGAACCAAGAGTCACCTTCACATTACAATGAGACACTGGGGAAGGATTCTGTTCAGGCCATAATATGGCTGAGCTATTTTTTACAATAAATATGAATCAATAATGTGGCAGAGGCCAAAATAGGTAACAGGAATTTAGTGTTAATATTAGTTGTTAGTAAAGTAATAAAAGCATCATGTGGCAGAGTAGATGAAGGATCGACCTTGGGTCATGATGACCTGGGTTGAGGTCCATCCACTGACACATGCTGGCTGTAACTTTAGGCAAATTACTTAACCTCTCGGTGACTCACCTGGGCCATCTGCCAAAGCTGTCAGTTGCACTAAACACAAGTGTTTAAGACCAAAAGCCATTCTCTATTGGAAAAGCGGTCACAAGATATGAATGGTTTTCAAAAGAATTAAAAACTAAACAATCACATGAATGATGATGGCTCTAAATCATGAATAATAAGAAAAATGAAAATCACAACTCACAAATTTCAAATCACACCCAGCAAATTGGCAAAAGTGACAGAAGACTGGAAGAGTCATTGTTGGAAGAACTACAGGATGACAGGCACAAGAACACATTCTCAGAGGAGTTAGGAATTGGTCCAAACATTCAGGAAATCAATTTGGAATTATGCTAAGACAATGATCAAAATGAGATACTACTACTTGGCATACAGACCAAGGAGGTTAGAGATGGATAGAAATGTCTCATATTTTTTGTTATTGTTGTTATTTTCAGTTGTGTCCAACTCTCTGTGATCCCATTTGGGTTGGGTTGGGTTTTTGGGTTTTTTTGGCAAAAATATTGGAGTGGTTTTGCCATTTTCTTTTCTAGATCATTTTACAGATGAAGAAATTGAGGCAAACAGGATTAAGTAACTTGCTCAGGGTCACACAGCTACTAAGTGTCTGAGGCCAGATTTGAACTCTGGAAGATGAATCTTCATGACTTCAGGCCTAACGCTCTCTCCACTGTACCACCTTGCTGTGCCGATGGTTTCATATATACCAAGATATTTATAGCATTTTTTTTTTAAATAGCAAAGAACTGGAAACAAAGTAGATGCCCATCAGTGGCAACTGGGCGAACAGACTGTGGTACATTAGTGTAATGTAAATATTATTGCACCACTCAAAATTATGAATAAGAATACAAAGAACCATAGGAAGATATATGGCCTGATGCAAAGCAAAGTAAGCAGAATCAGGAAAAAATATACAATAAGTCCGACAACAGAAATGGAAAGAGCAATAAAAAAACTTGAACATTGTGTAATTAGTAATAAACAAGTTTGACTCACAGAACAAAGGAGAAAAAAATGACTCCTTTCTTTGGAGAAGTTGGGAATTATACATATGCGACATCTGATCCTCACAAAAGCCCCCGAGGAGGTAGGATTATGATGTCCACGTTACAGTTTTATGACCTGCACAATCTAGCTGGGGAAGACAATAGTTGCTAGCATTTATCTAGCACTTTGGGATTTACAAATGTCATATACATGGTATCTCACTGCATCTTCAATCACAAGCCAAGCCTCCTGCATTCCATCATGAAGCGCACATAGCACTGGGCCTGGAGTCAGGAAGACCTGAGTTCAAATTTGACCTCAGACACTTACAGACTGAGAGCCTGGACAAGTCATTTAAACTATGCACCAGTTTACTCAACTCTAAAATGGAGGTAATAATAGCACCTCCCTCCCAGAATTATTGTGAGGCTCAAGAGATGTTTGTAACACCTTTAGCACATAGTGCCTGGAACATTGTATATGCTTTGCCTAGCACCTCCCATTATGTCTCTGTGCTCTTTGGCTTTGATAAAGTGAGCTTTCATTTTATCTCAGCCTAACCTACCACCACCACCCCATACTTCCCCACCACCTCCACATTATGCCACTGAGCATGTTCTCTGCTCCCATTTCAACTCCCCTTTAAGGGTCTTCCACCATTAGAAATGTCCTCCTGTCCAGTGTGGAACACATACTAAACATTTAACAAATGCTCGCTCGCTCTCACTCTCGCTCTCTCTCTCTCTCTCTCTCCCACACACACACAAACACATAGGGGTACTTTAGACATAAGAACGTGTCTTCCTTTGGAGCTAGAGGAAGTGTATATCTATGATTTCATGACCTCAATAAAATCAGATGTATCATCTGAGAGTAAAGCAGCAAGGATTGCGGAGGTGGGACTTGAGTCAAAACCAGTAGCTCAGCTAACAGAATCTTGCTAGTAGGATTTGTCCCTCTTCATTAACAATGGGCACAGTGTCTTGCCAATTTAGTTGATCATCTGTGCCTCTGGAAATGGCTCCTTATGAAGACACACAGGAGGTGGGACTGACGAGACAGTTATGTAAGAGCCCTGCTTCCCTATGGTAAGAAACACTTCAGTTGAAGCACTTAGAATAGCTGTCCAATGGATCTGGAGTTTGCTGAGACGCCAGAGGTCTGGTCTACATTGTAGGCTGGATCTTCAGCTCTTCATCTTCCTCTGGAAGTTCTCTGCAGCCCAGTAACAAGAGTAGAAAAAGTAGATGGTAGGGGCAGCTCTTGTGAGGGTTAGGGGCTGGTACAAAGGGTACAGCAGCATAAAGGGGTAGGTAAACAGAACCAAGGGTGGTAATGAGGGCACTATGATGCTATTGGCCATAGAGTGTTAAGGGGTTGTGAAGGAAGCCAAGTATAGACACAAGGGGGATAAATGGATGTGAAGCAGGGGTTGAATACTAAGTAATGCATTAAATAGTATCCTACCCAGACTGTTAGAAGTAAAACATTCAGGACCGAGTGAGAATTATATTGAGTAATCTGTTCCATTTGTTTGGAACATTTTTTTTAAGGGATGTGGATTTAGTCTGGAGAAAAATGAAGACAAGCAGTTCAATCATGTTCCCTGATTGCAAGAAACCATCTGTTCTCTGTCT
The DNA here is from genome assembly GCF_019393635.1 of Dromiciops gliroides. Classification (NCBI taxonomy): domain Eukaryota; kingdom Metazoa; phylum Chordata; class Mammalia; order Microbiotheria; family Microbiotheriidae; genus Dromiciops; species Dromiciops gliroides. The sequence goes on along the minus strand of NC_057863.1, from coordinate 340,980,585 downwards.
TCACTGAGGACAGAACAAGAGAAAATTCATCTAAATTGAAACAAGTAATATTCACATTTACACAAAATTGAGTGCTGGCAACCATGGCTGGGAAAACTGGGAAAAGTGTGGCATCTCCTATTCTGAAGATCCCTATTTACTGTGCACATAACCTTCACAAAAACAATTTAGCCCTGGCTACTCTATACTGACTTTGAGTTCTTTTATGGAAAACACATTATGGCTTAAATCAAATTATATAAAGTGAACCAAAAGGGCACAAGCCACTCACTCACATGTCAGTAACAAAGCCATGGTGGGGTGAGATCCATGAGATTTTGAGCTCCATGATTATCTACGAATTTACATAGAGTTCAATGGCTGTGAAACTAAATCATGGACCCCAGGAACTCCCCCCACTCATTAACCAAATGGGCATCATCAGAGTCATAGAAATTGTTGGTCTATCTGGCTAATGAAGATCACCAACAGACTGCCAGGCCCTTAGCAGAAGAGCTGATGACCAAGGCAGAAAAGTCATAGGAACCCTTTGAAAAGAAGCTTGAAGAGGAGCTAAAGGACGTGGTGCAAAGTGCTGGATCATTTGCAGTTTGCCAAGTGTCATCGGGACCTGCTGAAACCCTCCATTCTAGCAACAGACAACAGTTACAGACAGAGCCTATAACGAATGCCTAACAATCTCCCCAGTGTCTGTTCCCTAGGAGTGAATCTGCACAGTGTCCATGAAGTAGAACCTCTATATGCTGGAGGGGATGCTTTTATGTAGACTCATGCAGGGGAAGAGCCAATCAATGGTGTAGAACCGTGAACCCCAATGGTGAGAAACATTGCAAGTAAAGGCTCCACAAAAACCAAAATAACATTTGGATCTCAGTCACACAACAGCTGAAACACCAAAGAAGAAAACACTTGAATTCTTTGCTTTTACTTTATGAAAAATTCTTTCAAGGGTCCCAAGGACCAAACACCACAGCCATAGGCTGCACCAAAACAGGTAAGTCAAAGATACAACATATTTTAACAGCGTACTAAGAGTTTGACTATTCAGTCCTATGGAGATAATTCTGTAACTCATTCAATTAATATATCTTCTGCTTCCTCCACTGGAAAAATATGAAGAGTTGGGTTGGTTGGGGTTTTTTTGGTTATTTTTTAAACTACTGTTTATAAAATGCTTTCAAAATCTTTGTATTTAAAGTCCCCAAAACAAATGATACGTTCCTAATGGAAGTATATATTCACAGTAGATTTTCTCTCTCCTAACTGTAAATTAGTTTATGTCATAAATAAAAACCAGTTCCTTTCCCCAATTTAAACAGCCTTTGTTGTGACATTCTATTGCTTCTGCTAATGGGGTGAAATACTGGTTTAACACATAATTTTTAAAAAAAGAAGTAAACCAAAAAACAGGATGAAACTAAATGGGAAATTTTGTGAGAAAGAAAACAGATTGAGAAAATACACCATTTAAACAGGTTTTTCAAACCACTGCTTGAATATGTACTGAGCACTTCCTCTGTTCGGGGCTCAATGCTAGGTTAACAGTGGCTTTTTTCTTTGCCACACACAGAAACATTAAACAAGGAAGCTATAATGGCATATATGACCACATTAAATTTCTTTTCACTGGTTCTTCCCCCTACTTCTGTTTCCCTAAGCTACCATTTCTGCCAGCGAAGGCAGTCCAAATGATTTAATATTAGCAGCAGAAAGGCTTTCAAATCAGAATCCTTCCATAAGACATAAGAAAAATTCTTGTCAATTTCAGGTTTTATTCCTTCCTAATAATAATGTTGGTCTTTCACATACAAAGATGGCACCACTGATCTGCCAGTGTAAAGTGTACATACTGAGCTACTTTTCAGTAGTGGGGACGAGGTTCCAAGGATAAAAGTCATTCAGGACCTTTTGAGACTCAAGGCATACTTGTGGCAGAGGCAGGGGGCCGTCTGTAACTTTGAAACCAAAGTTTCACATCATGCTCTCTGCCTGCTCTAAATCATGCTGGCCATAGTATTTATGACAAATGTATCATTTATAAAAACCACAAATTTAAGAAGCCAAGAATTTCATTACAAAAACACAGATAGTCTTTAACACTGCTGAGTTTGCAGGCAAAAAAAACCCTCGCAGAAAATCTTTCTGCTACTTGTTCATTATTTAGCTTTATAAAATGAAGAGAGCAGAATAAGATATAATCAAGTATTCCATGAAAGTGGCTCTGAGCTGTTCAGTCACAATGAATTCGGCTAGTCTTAAGCTATGAAAAACTGTGGACATACACCAAGGGCAACGATAGAGAAAAAAGTAAGCGAAATCTGCAACTAATTGGACTTCATGAATGGGCAGATTTGATTCCAGAGTAAAGCTACTAGAAAACTCAAAATCAGGACAGAGAAAACACTTCTTAAGATAAAAATGCTTATGGTGGAGGCAGCTGGGTAGCTCAGTGGATAAAACACTGGCTCTGGATTCCGGAGGACTTGAGTTCAAGTCCAGCCTCAAGACACTTGACACTTACTAGTTGTGTGAACCTGGGCAAGTCACTTAACCGTCATTGCGCCCCTCCCCCTCAAAACAAACAAACAAACAAACAAAAAAAGTCCCCCCCTTCTTTGGGGCAGCTAGGTGGTGCAGTGGATAAAGCACTGGCCCTGGATTCAGGAGGACCTGAGTTCAAATATGGCCTCAGACACTTGACACTTACTGGCTGTGTGACCCTGGACAAGTCATTTAACCCTCACTGCCCTGCCCAGAAAAAAAAAGGAAGAAAAAGAAAGTAAAATGCTTATGGTAATGAACCTCTCTACTTGGAGTCTGCTGAGGATAAGATAAACTTTACAAAACTCACTGTTACAGATCCAAGGAAGAAACGAAAACCAATGTACTTGGCAATGGGACAATAAAGGAGAGCTGAATTATTTGAAAAAAAGAATCTAGCAGGCCTCTAAAAAAATCCCAAGCTGGTTACAGTACATTTATCCTTAATATTCTCACAATAATTTCTTTCCACAACAAGAGAGCATTTTCAATTATATTTTCACCCCTTATCAATTCACTGCTAACCCACCCATATGTATATGTTGTCAGGGTTAGACATCTTCTGTCTGTCCCAGCTCCATGTCTTCAGGCCACCCGAGCTAGCCACTTCTCAAAGTCCTGGATGTCAGCAGAGCCTTCATCCCCCATAGCTCCCTTGGCACTGCACTCCACAAATTCCACCTTCATTGGCAACTGAGAGAATTCAAATTCTTTGCCCTTCTTTCCAAGCTGAGTGATAACAGCACCTGAGCTCTCCAGTGTGCTGGGGGCAGCGGTTCGGGTAACTCTCAAGGTATTACTGTCAAACCAAGCAAACACATAAAATAGAAAATTAGGAAGGGGTCCACAGTCCAAATTTACACAACACTGAAGATCCTTAGAGAAAATTAGAATATTGCAGAAGACTCTCACAGCACACATTCATTATACTTCATATACATTATACTGTAATGAAATTTCATTTTAAAACTTTTAAACAAAAGAATCATTTTGCCAACTATAATTTAAATTTTTCCTACGGATACTGAGCTAAGATATAGATGTAAATCTTATGAAAAATCCTTTAGGTGTTATTATTCCATTTGCCTCTCCCCCCCCCCCCGCCCCCCACCAACTGTCACACTTTTCTCTCACCTTACAACAATGCTATGAGGTAAGGAGGGTGAATATTATTGTCCCCATTTTATAGATGAGGAAATTGAAGCACAAAAAGATGAAATTCCTTGTCCACATTTGCAGAACTCATCCTGCCCTTTCCACCAGATTGTATGTGCTTCCCCAATATTCTAAGTAACTATCCCCTCTTTTTCTTTCACAAAGATAGAGTGAGGGAGCAGCTAGGTGGTGCAGTGGATAAAGCACTGGCCCTGGATTCAGGAGGACCTGAGTTCAAATCTGGTCTCAGACACTTGACACTTACTAGCTGTGTGACCCTGGGCAAGTCACTTAACCATCATTGCCCCGCGAAAAAAAGAAAGAAAGAACCCAAAGACTAGAATTTTAGAACAGTTAAGTCTTCTTAAAGTATTATGAGTGTATTTTTTACACTCAGCTAACATCAGTGAAATACTGAGGTCCCTTTTAATTCTAGTTCTGTGGTCTTAAGAGTCTTTATTTTCACCATCTCTTCAACCAGATGATTATTTTCAATTAGATTATCAGAAAAGTCTCAACTTAAAGTATCTTAGTGCCATCTACTGGCTATTAAGTGAAGGTAAGTATTGCTCCAAATTGTTCTGAAGTGGTACATTTGGAGATAAAAACTCTATCCCAACATGATTTGCTTACAATTAAAGTACTGGAACACAGGACTACAAAACACCTTCATGAGTGAAAAGCACTTATTAATACTATGTGCCAACTGGTCAGTTAATAAACATTTGTTAAGCACCTACTATGTTGCCAGGTATTGTGCTAAGCACTAGAGATAAAAGGAAAGGCAAAAGACAATTCTTGTCCCCAAGGAATTTACAATCTAATAGGAAAGACAATATGCAGACAACCATGTACACACTATACAGTGGATAAATTGGAAACAGTCAATAGAGGAAGGGCCAGCTAGGTAGTGCAGTGAATAAAGCACTGGCCCGGGATTCCCAAGGACCTGAGTTCAAATCCGGCCTCAAACACTTGACACTTACTATCTGTGTGACCCTGGGAAAGTCACTTAACCCCAATTGCCTCACTTAAAAAAAGAAAAAAAGAGATCAGAAAAGAAGCTAGGATTTTAGCTAGGACTTAAAGGAAGCCAGTAGGCAGAGATGAAGAGGGAGAGCATCCCAGCCAGTGAAAATGCCTGGAGTCAGGAGATGGAGCATCTTCTTAAGAATAGCCAGGAGGCTGGATTGCAGAGTATGTTAGGGTTTGGGATGGGGGTAGGAAGATGGTATAAGGTGGAAGAAGACTGAAAAGATAGGGGAAGGAAGGTACAGGTTAAGGAAGAGCTTTGAACACCAGAGTAGTTCATATTTGCTGTTGGAGGTAACAGAGTCAGGAGAGTTAATTATTGAGTTTAGAAGTGACAAGATCAGACATGGCCTTTAGGAAGAGCATTTTAAGAGCTGAATGGAGGGTGGCCTGGCAAGGGGAGAGCCTTGTGGCAGGGAGACCAGTGTACATGCTGGAGACACAAATACAAAAACAAGGCAGTGTTTTACCTCAAAAAATATAAATTAAAACTGTGGCAAAGAACTGGAAATTGAGGGAATGCCCATCAACTGGGGAATGGCTGAACAAGTTGTGGTATGTGAATGTAATGGAATACTATTGTGCTGTAAGAAAGGATGAGCAGGAGGAGTTCAGAGAAACCTTGAAAGACTTAAGTGGACTGATGCTGAGTGAAGTGAGTAGAACCAGGAGAACATTGTACACAGTAACAGCAACATTGTGTGATGATCAACTGTGACAGACTTGGCTTTTCTCAATAGTGCAATGACTCAAGACAATTCCAAAGAACTCATAATGGAAAATGTTCTCCACTTCCAGAACAAAAGAACTGTGGATTCTGAATGCAGATTGAACCATACTGTTTCTACTTTTTTGTGTTTTTTTTCCTTCTTCAAGGTTTTTCCCTTTTGTTCTGATTCTTCTTTCACAACATGACTAATGCAGAAATGGGTTTAATGTGATTGTACATATATAGTCTATATCAGCTTGTTTTATGTCTTGGGGAGGTAGGATGGGGGAGAAAATTTTGGAACTAAAAATCATACAAAAACAAATGTTGAAAACTATTTTTACATGTAACTGGAAAATAATAAAATGCTTTTATGATTAAATAAAAATTAATTAATTAAAACTGGAGGAAACAACATGTAGAAGAAGTAGTAGTGGCCAGGGAAGAATATTTTGCTCTGGGAAGTCACAGGGAGAGTGAATGACATCATAGAGCAGTCACGATGATGAGCCCTTGGTTTAATTATTATTCCCAGAGCAAAGGTGGAAAGGGGGAGAATAGGAGAGGGTGTAGCTAGATATGGGGTGGCAAGGCAGTTGTCAATAACAGACTGAGACAAGAGCTAGATTGGATGTAAAGAACAGTCTGGTCTGGGGCTGGCTAAGTATAGCAGGCTATGTGACTTTGCTCTCATTCATTCACCTACTAGGACAGATCAATCGTCCCCAAAGCAGGAGTTCCAAAAATGAGCAGATTAACTCTCCTAGGCCATAGTCTCTGGTGGGTAGAGTGGCACCCAACGACTTATTTCTGAATCCATTCTTGAAAGTGTTTTACTTAAAAAACCAAGTGAAATAGGAGAGAATCTCCTGTCTAAAAGCCTTAAGATAGGAATAAAGTAATGTAAAAGAGCTTTGGTTTAAAGAGAGGGAATGTAAAGTCTACAGCAGAGGGAGGCCTTCTCTTGGGTACTGAGGTATCATCACTGTCTCAAAGTTTAAGAAAGGTTAAGGAAAATTTTATTCAATGTTGAGGAGTGGGACGGAAGGGGGAAAATTGTTTCCCTTTCCCACCTCACTCCTAGATGATGTAATCACAAAAAGAGAAAGCTAACAGAAGTTACAAAGTGGGTTTTTTGGGGGTTTTTTGGTGAGGCAATTGGGGTTAAGTGACTTGCCCAGGGTCACACAGCTAGTAAGTGTTAAGTGTCTGAGGCCAGATTTGAACTCAGGTCCTCCTGAATTCAGGGCCGGTGCTCTATCCACTGTGCCACCTACCTGCCCCCAACAAAGTGTTCACATTCAAAGTAAGTGCAAAAATATGTCTATGCCCCGTTATCCATCTACAGAGTATAAAAGTATACCTCCCGATAGAAAACTGGTCGTGGATAGATTGATCAAAGATTGGCGATGCTCTTGGTGGCCTTTAAAAAGTTAAGCCTGACAGCCCAAGTGGACATTAGAAGCAGGATTATGTGCTGGGGACACAAATACAAAATGCCCCCAGCTGTGCCCAGACCCACCATCCTCTAGAGAGCAGCAGGGGCAGTGCAGGGGGCTGTCTTTCCTCCCTGTTCTCATAGGTTATGGCATCTGCCACTCACAACCTGCAAGGAGCAGAAAGAGCCACAGAGACAGAGAAAGTTGGGAGTGGGCGGGCAGGCAGCAGCTTCTAGAAGCACACCTTTTGGAAACAACAAAGAGAACTGATTATGGCCTGCAGCACACCAGGGGTAGGGTGTGGTGAGGAGGGACTCCCGAGCTAGAGTTCTGGGAATGGGACTCAGAATGTGTCTTGAACTTGATGGCAGTCGCTTCCCTCCAGGGAAGCCAACCCATGAGTCCTTGTGCCAGGTTGGGGAGGGGGTCCAGCGTGTATTATAATATTTGTGAACTGGTTATAAACATCTTTAGACCAGTAAATTTTGTAGACTTCCCTACATCACTAGATATAGTAGGACATATAAACTTCTCATTTAATCAATTAAATCTCCAATCCTCCACTGACGTCCTACTTTGATGCCTCACGGTGGCCCAGAGGAGACCCAGTGTTCTTTTTTGGTTTTGTTTTGTTTTGTTTTTTACATATAAGGTATTTTATTTTTTCCGTTACATGTAAAGATAGAGACCCAGTGTTCTTGAGGGTTATTCCAATGGATTGCAAGTTTGGGTGATTAAGGCTTTAAGCAGAGGTCCAGAAAGAGGCTGCTCTATCCTCAAGGTCCAACCTCAGTAAGTACAGGATGTAATCTATGTTGGTATAGGGAGTATTCACATGTGTTTTTTTTAAAGCTGGGCCTCTGATTCTATGTGTGTGGAACTTGTGATGTGAAATCTTGACCTCACATGCAGATCAGCAACTTATTTGTTAATTTATGGTTACTGTGAGAGTTGCCTTGGGCACAGGGATCAAGTGACTTTTTCATAGGCCATACAGTTACTTATAATAAGCAGAAAATTATGCACAAAACATTTTTGTGTTCCAAATAGTGACTTTAGATCTGTTAAGGGTTCTAAAAGTACAGCATATTTTTCAATCTTTCTAAAAATTTCTTTATTTGGGGGAAAAGTTCTGAATACTTTAAAATTTCCAAAAATCTTCTCTCTCTACTGCTAACAATGATTCCATTGGTAGCTTCATCTCTGTACACACAGGATAGCTTTTTAAAATAAAAGTTAACAATTTCCTAAATTATTTCCAATCAGATCAAAACATCCAACCCTATGGCTATATATTACACAGCATTTAAAGTTAGGAAATCCCCTCCACCAATATAGATGAAGGCTCTGAGACCTAAGCAACAATCTGAGAGACAGTAAGTCACCTCCCTTTTCTGAGCCTCAATTTCTCTATCTGTGAAATGAAGATAACAATGTACTACCTCCCTCTTAGGGTTGTTCTGGAAAAAAGTACTATCTAAACTTTAAAGTTACTTTTATTTATACTTTTATTTATTTATAGCATACAGTATTTAGATATAGAATGTGTATATGTGTATAGATATGTTTAAATATGTATATACATATACATACATGCACACACATATACACATGTGCATATCTCAATTATTTAAAAGTCCTCAATTTCTGTCACCCATTTTTTAAAATGACATGGATATATTCAGAAGCCTTAGATCCATACTCACAGTTCTTTTTCCAGCTGCTGCTGAATTAACTTGGCCGATTTTGCCATTGTGAGATCTAGAAAGATGAAGATGTCACCATTGGTTTAAAATCCAGGAATATTAGTAATTAGCCCTTCTACACAGAGGTATTTTCATGTCTGACAAGTCTTCTACAGGCTTTTATTTTTTTAAAGGATAACCTTTATCTTTTCCCTTTCTCCATCACAGAGCAACTATATCTGCATCCACAAGTTGTTTTTAAATCAAATTACTATGCTAGACAAGATGGGCACAGTTTTAAATTTAAAGTGAAAATAACTTAGCAACTCTGAAATATGCTATTAAAATAAAAATGACCTATAGGCATTTTCCATTGTTAGTCCTTAAAAGAGGCTGATAATACCATTGAGGCAGAGTAAGATCATAAAATGAGACAGTCATGGAGCTAAAATCAGGGCTCAAAATACCTGAATTTACACTTGGTTATTCAGTTGCTATCTCTTCTACTATCATTATTAAATGCTCCTCCAAATCACTAAGTATAATAGGCTTTTGCATCACTCTGTCAAAACATTTGAAAATGGGGCAGTTAGGTGATGCAGTGCATAAAGCACCAGCCCTGGATTCAGGAGGACCTGAATTCAAATCCAGCCTCAGACACTTGACAGTTCTGTGTGACCCTGGGCAAGTCACTTAACCCTCATTGCCCCACCCCCACCCCCCCAAATGTATGAAAATGTCAAAGAAGAATGATTATGCTAAAACGGTACCACACCTGAAGATGTGCTGAGATAATCTTACCAACATGATGATTACCTTGCTTATTGCAGGCTATCAATAATGATGGTGCATTCTTCAACACCATGCTGTCAATAAGGACCTGATAAAGAAACTCAGCTACATCTTTCACCTCCCGCTGGAATGTAGCGCTATCCACAACAAACACGATTGCTCTGAATAAAATGGAAAAACAAAACAGTGTGAATTGTCACAACGATCTCTGAGTTCTGCGCTAGATCCTCTGTGATGTCTACAAGGCCTTTACTCCAGGCCAATAAAACAAGCGAGTGCTGCAGATGGACCAAGATCAGAATGAGGCTCGGCACTCCCATCAGTGCATCTGCAGGTCCTAACCCACAATCTTCCTTTTCAGTTGCTGAGACTCCTGTAATCCATAGGTAAATATGAAAGCACAATATGAGAGCTTCCACAGGAAATTTTCGCTACAGAACTCAACTCGTATAGATGATTTCATACTCTCTTTCATCTAAAGAATAACTTCATGAGTGTTAAACATCCAAAAGAATGCCCCCAAGAAAAGTCGTTAATATCACTGCCCCCCTTTTAAAACAAAAAACAATTTAGCTGAGACTGAAATAAGATAAACAATATCTTTAAAGGTTGGTCTAGTCAAAGTAAAGATGAAAAGCCAGACACCACAACTTTTCACTTCATCTTGACCTTCTCATCACAAAGTCTTGAATTTCTTAAAGAAAATTCATTAATGGAAGAAAGAAATGGCAGGACCTATGAATCTCCTGGATTTCTGTTAATAGCACCACTATTCTCCAAGTCATCCAAGTTTCAGTCCTCCCCCTGCCTCCCTCCAGTGACCAAGTCCTATCAATTCTTCCTTCACAATCTCAAGTGACACCCACCCTTTCTTTCCTTTTATTCTGCCATCATTCTTTTTTCAGGCCTCTATTACCCTTTACCTGGACTATTATATTGGCCTCCTAAGTAGTCTTCCTGCCTTCAGTCTCAGCCTCCTTTCCCCCAGGTCTGTCCTGCACAAACCTCAAGTTCCTTCTGCTCACACTTTCAAAGGTTCACCACTGCCTACTAGTGATACAATCATAGATTTAGATCTGGAAAGGACCCAGAGGGCTTTCTTTGGCTAACTCCTTCATTTTATAGATGAGAAATGGAGGTGCAGAGAGGAGAGCCCAAGGTCACACAGGTCATAAGTGGCAGAGCTGGAATTCAAACTCAGATCCCCTGATTCTAAGTCTGGTTCCCTTTCCTTTCCACAGTACCATGAATACTACCTGCCACGTACGTGATGCTGTGCCATGTGAGGGGTGGTGTCTCCTTCAGTTAAGACGCATCCAACAGCAACAGAAATGAGGTAGGAACCCTACAAATGGCACAGGAATGAGATGTTCTGGGAGTTCAGGAAAAGGAGAAATCATTTCTGGTTGGGGTAACCAGAAAAGCTTTGTGAAAGAGGGAGCATTTTTTGAGAAATGGGCTTTGAAGAATGGATGGAGTTTCCATAGGTAGAGATGGGAGAGTGCAGCACAGGCAGAGGAAGAAAGGTGAGGTGAGCACATCACCAAAGTGAGGCAGCACCAGGTGTACTCAGGAGAAAGCAGAGCAGCTGAACTGAATATAAGACTGATGTAGGAGAGCAATGGGAAAGAATGCTAGAAAGACTGGGGCCAGGCAGTGGAGAGCCTCCAATGCCAACTAAAGAAATTTTTACGGCAGTGTGGTTGATAAGTACTGGATCTGGAAAGGATTTTTCTTTAAAAAGATACAGAATGGGACAGGTAGGTGGCACAGTGGATAGAGCACCAACCCTGGAGTCAGGAGTACCTGAGTTCAAATCCGGCCTCAGACACTTAACACTTACTAGCTATGTGACCCTGGGCAAGTCACTTAACCTCAATTACCTCACTAAAAAAAAAAAAAGAAAGAGAATTTTAGAATAGAACTTTTAAAGTCACTAGTAAAAGCACATGTTCCTCAAATTATGAAATTCTTTCTCCTGTGCTCCTTAAGGTATCAGTCTTTTCTTTTTTAATTTAATATTTTTGGTGAACAAAAATTTATTTTCTCTCATGTCTGCTTTCCTGCCTCCTCCCCATTAGAAAAAAGAAGAAAAAAAACCTCTTTTAATAAATATGTATACTGAAGTAAAACAAATCCTCTCATTGGCCATGTCTGAAACTGTCTCATTCTGTACCCTGAATCCTTCATCTCTATCAGGAAGAAGATAGCATAGTTCCCCATCAGGCCTCTGAAATCAGGGTTGGTCAATGCACTGATGAGAGTTAAGACTCTCCAAGTTTGTCTCTACAATGTTGTACTATACAAACTGTTCTGCTTCTGTTCACTTTATACTCCATCATTAATTCAAGTATTTTTAGGTTTCTCATTTCACATGGAATAAAAGTATTCTATTACATTCACATACTAGCCATTTCCCCAGTAGATGGGCACTCTCTTAGTTTCCAGTTCCTGGCCACTACAATAAGAGCTACTATATTGTTGTACACATGAGTCCCTTTCATCTTTATCTCTCTGACATAGCTGATTGATTTAGATGAATGGTAACTTACACATGGTACTGGATCTGAAATGCTCCTGAGACCCTTCCCAGTTCTTAGATTCTACTTCAAGATTTTTTTAAAGAGTTTGGTGTTCACTGAGATATTTTCATGGAATGAATACATTTTAAATAAAAAATACTAAATATAGCATCATAAGAAAAGCATTCTGTGAAAATCACATAAGTAGTGTCAATTTATATACTTTTTACAGAAGCATCAATATTACGTCTCATTTACTTACCTGGCTGAAGCCTTAAATCGCTCTAAGAACTGAAGCCTCAAGCTCTCATGACCAGGGAGATCAATCAAAGTCAAACTATTACCCTAGGAATTTACAACAATAACATACAATTAATGTCTCAAAAAAGACATTATTATGGAAATTCTATGTTCAGAAAAGAGTAAATTTATTTACCAAAAAGCAAGTCAGGACAGGATACCAATATGCTGTTTTAGAAATAACATTCACAAATTCGTATAGTTATTTTAAGTATTTAAATGATAATATATGGGGCAAAAGACTAAAAAAAATGCAACAGGTATTTATTAAGTATACACTCAGTACTGTAGTAGGCCCTGTGGATAATTTTAAAAGGCCATGTTCTTTACTCCTCAAGCAGCTTATAATCTAGTTGAGGAGAGACAAGAATAAAATACATTATGCAACAGAAAATAATTAAGTACTAATTGTTTGGTGTAAGCACTGAAGGAGCTCAGAAGAGAGATCAGTGAGGACTAAGTCAAGAAAGTCTCTACATGGGTCTTGAGATGACTCTATAAAGACAGAAGGGATGGCTTGAGGGGGTCACGTTGTGGCATGTTGGGGGTCGACAGGGAGAGGAATGGTAATGGCATTCCACTTGAGTTCACTACTCATAAAGATTAACAAGGGGGGGGGGGTTGATTTTAAGACCCGAGCCACAACAACATAGAAAAAGAAATTCGAGATATTAACAAAATTAATCATTAAATAGTATTCCACTGCGTGTCCCAACAGCATTGGGACCATTTTGTATATTGATCTGGAATTGTGAGAGCAAAGTGACTTAATAGTCCATCTCTTTTTGAGTAGCACACTCATTATTGGGCATTTGCAGAAGAAGTCAAGACAAGAGACCAAAATATTCAAGCAGCCCTTTCTATAATAGCAAAGAATTAGGGGAAGAAAAAAACAAACACTGGGTGTCCATCTGTAGGGTACCAAGGCTTTAGCTGTATGGCTGGGTCTCACAAGGAAAACTCTAACCTCCCATTCACCTTGTAACATAAGGGGAGGCACGTGTACATGCACATCTTTCAAGAACACTTTTGTATCATTAGCGGTCCTTAACATTCTTGGAGACTTTCTTATCAATAGTTTATCAGGGAGGTATAGAGTTCTACATGCTGCACTTAAAGTACATCCAGTATGAGCTAACCGTGCACAAGGAATTCGCACAACCTTTTAACCAATCAGCATCTCACACACGTGCTTCTATAATTCTGATTCCCTAGTATAGAAAAAGAAGACTTTTTGTCAAGTATGTTTACATGTATAAATATCAGAGGGAATCTGATGGGAATTCATATAACCTCCACCAACCGTCCTGGACACTGACCCCCCCCCCCCCCCCCCCCCCCCCCCCCCCCCCCCGTAAGTGAGTCTCCTTTAAATAAATTCTATCTCTTTCACCCTGGAGCTGCCAACATCTTTCTTTGGTAGTGAGTTTCCATCACAGTATGGGAGAGGTGTTATATACCTGAGCCCATCCCTGAATAACTGAAAAATGATAGTATATAAATGCAAAGGAATTCAGTAAAACACAGGAAGATTTGCATGAATTGAGGCACAGCAAATCAACAAAATCAAAAGAAGAGTATGCACAATGACTACAACAGTGTAAATGAAAAGATCACTATCAGGAAGGCTGAAAAACTGGAAAATCGATGAATGTCAAAAAGGACAAAGAGATGGGGTACTACTGGGGCAGAATGTTATATACTTTATAAAATGTGGTCACTGTATGGGATGTTTTTGCTTATTTTTCTCTGCCACAAAGGAGGGTTCAATCTGAAAAGGAGGAAGATTCCCCAACCCAAGAAATGACAGTGATATAAAAACAAAAAGCAAGAATAAAATGTTCTTGTATTTTATTTTTGTTTGTTTGTTTGTTTTTGCAGGGCAATGAGGGTTAAGTGACCTGCCCAAGGTCATACAGCTAGTAAGTGTCAAATGTCTGAGGCCAAATTTGAACTCAGGTCCTCCTGAATCCAGCGTTGGTGCTTTATCCACTGCACCACCTAGCTGCTCCTCGATGTTCTTGTATTTTCAAATGAAACACAGCTTTTAAAATGAAAAATGGCTTTTGAATAACTAAAATTGCTTCCTTTCAGTCAGCTTGGGAAGCTTACTACTATTTATAATAGTTTTTATGGGAAAATGTATTCTAATTTATAAACAACTGAAATAATTGAAACCCATTTGTAAGTTGAGGACTTCCAGTATGCTAGTGCAAATAATAACATGGGTATTGTAGACTCTGATGAATCCTTACCCTGTCATTGTTGACTCGGTACACAGCAGAGCTATCAGTAATAGATGTCTGCGTATTTCTGTAAAGTCCTGTTAACAGCTGTAAAACAAAACAAGAGATCAGATTAAATTTTCAGGTTTACTAAACATGAAATTCCCCTGACCCTCCAAGATGCAAAGCCCAACACATTGACTAACACAAAAATGAAGTATGTAAACTATTCCTCTTTTCAAATGATCAATTCTGCTAGGGGTCACTCAGAGTAAGACACTCTTGATTTCTATACCTCCAAAACAACTTCACACAAAACTTTCAATACATGAAAGAAAAAAAATTACATTTCAAAAAAAATCAGCAGGGGCAGCTACGGGGCGCAGTGGATAAAGCACCGGTCCTGGATTCAGGAGGACCTGAGTTCAAATCCAGCCTCAGACACTTGACACTTACTAGTTGTGTGACCCTCAGCAAGTCACTTAACCTTCATTGCCCTGCCCCCCACCAAAGAAAGAAATCAGCATTAATAACTTGAGTTTATTGATTTTTCACAAATGCTATTTTTAGTTATTTCTACTTTCTAAAAGAAAGGAAATAAGAGAAAAAGGAAAGCTTTTACCCTAATTCTGTAACTATGAAGTTACTCATTTCAAAAAAAGCACAACCTTTCTAGAATGCCAAAGAGAACAGCCACCATGATAACAGCCTTACCAACTTACACTGAAGGGTTTGCTATCTTTATAGTTTTTATCATCATCATCATTATTTGTGGGGCAATGAGGGGTAAGTGACTTGCCCAGGGTCACACAGCTAGTAAGTGTCAAGTGTCTGAGGCTGAATTTGAACTCAGGTCCTCCTGAATCCAGGGCCGGTGTTTTATCCACTGTGCCACCTAGCCGCCCCCCATCCTTATAGCTTTTAACATTATTACTACAATATTTCTGCTCTTTCTGCTGCTTCTTTACCTGTCCTGGCATCAGGTGAAAGGAGTAAAGGGAAGTGCTAAGCATATTTTCTAATGTTCAATAAGTTAAATCACTTCTGGTAACCACATGAAAACTGAAATGTACAAAAGCTAGCAGCCTTACTTGCTTCCCAAGATACCTCTTTCCTATCTAATAGGGTAGGAAATATTTCCAGATTTATCAGAATTCATTTACAAATTACCACAAAGCAACCAATGGCTCAAAGGACTATCATAGATCTCTCATATTTCTGTCACAAAGCTCTATTACATGACAGTAAAAGCATTTACCCTGACAAAAAGGAGCGTCTTCCCCGAGTCACAAAGTCCAACCAGAAGTACAGCTCTTCGACTGCTTTTTCTGCTCTGAATGAATTTCCAGCATACTGTGAAAGTGAAGAGAAAATAATTAAGATAACATACCTGGTCTAAAAGTCTCACTTTACAAAAAGCTACAGCCTGAACCCAAATAAGTTTCCTCACTCCTTATCTATAGTCCATTTCGCTATACTAGGCAGCTCAGTGGGGCTTTGGAGTCAGAAAAATGAATCCTACTGCAGGCACTTAAAAGCTGTGTGACCTTGGGAAAGTCACTTCACTTCTTTGTACCTTGGTTTCCTCTTCTGTAAAATAGGGATAACAATAGCACCTACAGGGTGGTCATGAGGATCAAGTGAGTCAACGTCTATAAAATGCTTTGCAAATATTAAAGTACCATATAAATTGTATTATTAATATATGATATATAAATTAATATGTAATATATAAATTATACTATATACTAAAGGTAACTTAATCAACCAGTATGAAACAATACCTAACATAAAAGTCAATGCAAAATAATTTGGGAGTGGGAAAGCACCATCAGTGGGAGATCAGGAAGGTCTCAGCAGAAAAGGGCACTGAAGCCAGGCTGTGATGGGAACTAAGAGGGGAGGGAGGAGGGCATCTCAGGCACTACAATGGTACAAGCACGGCAGATGGGCTGCACACAAGGAACAGCAAGTAAGTCAGCAGGCTACAACAGAGTAAATGAAGGGGAGTGATGGATAAGCTTGGAGCTTTAAATGCCAGGAGAGTTCGTGTCTGGCCCAAGAGGCAATAGCTACCAGAGCAATGGTTCTTAAGCTGGGTCTGTGAATGTGTGTTTTTAGAAATACTTTAATAATTACATTCCAGTATACTTGGCTTTCTCTGTAATTCTGTGTATTTTGCTTGATGTATTTAAAAACATGTTTCTGAGAAGGGGTATCAGCACATTACCCTAAGGGGACATGACACAAAAGAACTTCAGAACCCATACACCAAACCATTCTTAGGAGAGGAGCCAACATGGTCAGAGCTGTGCTTTAGGGATATTAACCTGACAAATGTGTGATGGATGGACTGAAAGTGGGAGACTTGAGGTAGGGAGACCAATCAGGAAGCAACTACAATAAGACAGAGCAGAGAGGATGAGGGCCTGAACTAGGGTGGTTATGGTACTGAGGAGAAAAAAATGAATGTAACTTGGCAACTGGCAGGATATGGAATGTGAGAGAAAGAAGAGCTGGGGACAATCCCAAGTGTTTGCATGTGAATGACCAGAAGGATGGCGGTGCCCTCAATAACAGGTTAAGTTAGGAAGAGGGATGGGTTTTGGAGGTCTGAGGGGGAGTGAAGCTAAAGGCAACTCCTCGATTTTGAACATGGGTGACTAAGAGAAAAGTAGTCCCACTCATAGAAAAAGGGAAGTCAGAAGAGGGAGCAGTTTGGGGGGAAAGGTGAGTTCAGTTTCAGATACGTTGAATGGAACATTCAGGAAGTGCCCAGTAAATAAGCTTAAAGCTCAGGTGAAGAGATACCAGAAAAATCTGAATATATGTCATGGCACAGTACTACAGAAAGAGCATTGACTGGAATCAGAGGACCTGGGTTCAAATCCCACTTCTGACATTTTCTACCCAGGTGACCTTGAACAGGTCTCTAAACTCTCCAGGGCCTCAGGACCAAATTCTGCAGAGAAGGCATGGAGGCCAAAGATGAAAAACAGTGCTGGGGGATTTCTGGTCAGGCTGGTCATCTGAAAGGAGGCAGGCAGTCAAGTAACCAGACATCTACTCCAGCAAGGCCCTAAAATCATTAAAAGTCATCAAGAAATCCAGTGAGAAACTACAGTAAATTACTTCTTCCATCAAAAACAGCACAAAAAGCCAGCTAGAAGCCTATGGATGACAGGAAAGGGGCCTCTCTCCAGCAAAGCCAGAGCTAGCACAGGCAAATAATCTAGAAGAGCTTGTATTAGAAGCTAGACTCCTGACCTTCCCACAGACAGGCCAATGAACTTTATGGCTTGCAAGCTATATTCTGAGGCCACAAAAGTTGAGGACTATCCCAAGAAAGTCTGGGTGTGAACAAAAGCACACAATGAAGTGAAGCCGCCAGGAATGTCAGCAGCCATTCAGATGATCAGAGCTCAGACCTAAACACCACAGGCCCAGGGCCACCAAGGTACCTAGAACTCTGCCCGAAGATTCCCAAAGGATGCAGGGGGATGAGGTCGAGGTCAACATGGATGACAAAGATTGAAAACAAGCAGAGCCACCTCCACACTCAAAAGCACAGCAGAAAGTAGAAACTAGTTCTAACACAAAGGCCTAATTAAGAACTAAGGCTAAGGAGAGGAGGAAACACAAAAAGATACTAACCACTATCAAGAATTGTAATCTATCTGCAAAGTCCCAAGCTCCCTAAGCAAGCAGTGACTCAAAGGAAAAATGGTTTTTCAATAAGGGCTGCGTACTACATAAAAGAAATGAAACAAGACAAAAAGTGAAATAAAAACTCTGGAGAAAAAAATTAGAACAAGAATAAAGAGCTAAAAAGTCAAAGTAGCAAACCTTACCCAAGTAATGTATTTCCTCAAAATTAGAACAGGCCAAAAAGAAATCAATGACTGAATGAGACAATAAGAAATATCAGAATGAAATTTTGTAAAAGAAGAAAATCTAAGTGTTTGATAAAGAAACCTGGAAAACCAATCAAGAAGAAATAATTTAAGAATTGGACTCCCTAAAAACCTGATTTAAAAGAAAAACCTGGACACTATATATTTCAAAGTATCATTATGAAAACTGCCTAGATCTATAGAATTGGAAAGCAATGGGGAAGAATCCACCAATCACCTCCTGAAAGGAACTCCAAAAGGAAAAATCCAAGAATATCACAGCCAAAATCCAGAGGCTCCATGTCAAAGAAGAAAAAATTTCTTCAAGCAGTCAGAGACAGTTCAAATAACAAGGAACCACAGTAAGGATCACATAAGACCTGACAACTTCTGCTATAAATAAGAGAGCCTGGAATATAATATTCCAAAAAAGCAATACAGGCTTATAACCAAGACTAACAACCTAAAAAGCTGAATATAATTTACAAAGAAAAAAAGGGGATGTTTAATAGAATAAAAGACTATCAACCATTTGTGATTAAAAAAAAAAGCAGAGCTGAATAGGAACTTTGAAATGCAAATATGAGTTAAGAAAAGTTGAGAAAGATGAATTTATATGAAGAATTGGAAGAGGCTCTGTGATGATGATGATATGTAAACATTCTTTTTTTTTTTTGGTGGGGCAATGGGAGTTAAGTGACTTGCCCAGGGTCACACAGCTAGTAAGCGTCAAGTGTCTGAGGCCGGATTTGAACTCAGGTACTCCTGAATCCAAGGCCAGTGTTCTATCCACTGTGCCACCTAGCTGCTCCAATACATAAACATTCTAATGAAGAAACAAGTGTCCCTTCAGAAACTTCATGTCTTTAAAGAGAGTTAATTGTGAAAATGAAGCAAACAGACGACCTGAAGGTGGATTGATTGTGGTCTGAGAATTCTAGAGAGAAAAGAAAAGGGAGGGTAAAAGAATACATTAGTATAGAAAGGAGGAGATAGAAGTGATAATGACACCAAAAATAAGAATTAAAAAGAGGAAAAAAAGAGAAGGATCACTGAAACATTTTTAAAAGTATAGAAACAAGTTCAGAAAGAGGATAATTCTGAAAGTAATAGGTTTAATTTATTATATACTTGTTTTTAAAAAACAGTATGAAAGACATCCACTAATTCATATACAATCTTCTTTTTGTATTCTATTTTATATATGGAAATGCTCCTTTTTTTGTATTTGTAAGGTTCAGAATGAAAAACATTTTGAAATGTTTAAAATACTGAACCTAACAAAACCCAAAACATACATACATATGTATACATGTATGTGTGTGTGTATATACACACACACATATATGTGTATATGGTGTGTGTATGTATATGTGTGTATATATGTGTACATGCATACATGAAGAAACTGAAAATAATGCTGGAACTGGATGAAGTCCAGAAAGTTCTGGATTTGAATCTTACCTCTGACAGGCAAGTCATTTAATTTGAAGAATCAGGTATGTCAACTGACAAAAAAAATTTGCCTGGTATTCAGGATATTCTTAAATTCTGGTCCTGAGTCTCAGTTTCTTCATGTCATACCCACTAACTGTGGATGTCCCCCAAGGCTCCATCTCAGGCTCTCTTCTCTTTTCTCTCTATACTCTCTGACTTGGTGATTTCATCAGCTTCCACGGGATCAATTATTATCTGTACACAGATGATTCCTAAGCCAATTTATCCAGTTCTAGACTCAGTTGCAGAGTTCTGGTTGCACGTGGACATTTCAAACTAAAATGTCCTGGAGACAAAACAGAATTCGTTCTCCCCCCCCCCCCTCAAACACACACCCCTTTCCCACAATTCCCTATCACTGTCAAGGGCACCACCAATCCTTCTCACTCTCATTACCCTGCCCCCCCCCCCACATGTTTCTACCTTCACAACATCTCTAGCCTAAATCCTTTTCCTTCCCCTCATAATTCAGGCCCTTACAACCTCTTGCTGGACTATGGAAACAGGCTTCAAATTGGTCTCCCTGCCTCAAGTTTCTCCTCACTTCAATCCATCCTCCATGTAGTTGTCAGAGTCATTTTGCTAAAGGATTCATATCTGACAATATCACTCAATAAACTCCAACAGCTTCCTATCACCTATATAATAAAAGATAAATTCCTCTGTTTAGCATTCCTCTGTTTAGCTCCTTCACACCCTGGCCTCTTCCTATCTTTTCAGTCTTTTAATATATTACTCCTCTCTACACACTCCCTACAGGTACACAGAGGAAGAGAAGGGGATAGACTGTCTTCGATAAACCACAAGGCCCCTTTAGTGCCACCATATTTCTTTCAGAAACAAAAATCGCCATTTTAAAATTTGGAATACCAATATTCTACCAATTTTGTCCTGTCTGCAGCAGATGATTGTACAGAACAGTCTCTTAAGAGCCGATGAAGACTATCAAGTAGAGGGCAATGGAGGGCTCTGCCTGTGGAAGTGTGAGCAGGAAGGCACCGGAGGGGCACGTGGTAAGTGTGAGCAGGCTCCGACATGTAACAACCAAGGGTCTTCAAAGAATGGGAGGCAGGGATGAAATTTGTGCTGGAGAAAGATGCGCTGGTCGCGTGGCAGCGGCAGGCACCCCTTGGTGTCAGGGGAAGGTGGGGAAGCTCCTGCTACGTGGACAGGAGTGGCACCGGAGGGAACTGAGATCTGCATCTTGGATGGGTGGGAACACCAAATATCTCCGAGTACCCGCACCCACCTCCCTGCCCGGCGGGAGGGGACAGCGGGACAGTAAAGGTACTGACCGAAGGCAAGGGACTAGACTAGTTGACCCCTTTTCCTGGAGTAAAAAGTGTACAGGACCTGGGAAAGGGGTGAGTTCTTGGGTTTCTCAGGAAATGACAGCCGAGGGGACGGACCACGCGGATGCGGGGCCCACCAAGAGAGGAAATCGGGGGGAGCTGACGCCCCTCCCCACCAGGAGCCCTCTACCACCACCAAGCGCCCTCGAACCCCGCAACTGTCCAAACGGCCTCTGAGGGTGGCCGGCCCTCACCTAGCGTCAGCAGCACGACGAGCAGGGCCACCAGCACGGAAAGCATCGTGGGGTCTCTTTGCTGCAGCTCCTGGCGAAGAGAGTCCAGATACGGCTGGAAGGTACCACCTCCGTCCCCCATCTGCTCAGCTTCCGCCGAGACCATCATTGAGGAGTGCCGCCGCGATAGAAAGACGTGGCCCTGGAAGCTCTACGCGCTCGTCGGGGCGCAGAGCATCACGGGAATCGTAGTCTTCCGGGCCTTCTTGCCCCCAAGTCGGATGTGGAACAAATGTGTTTCCTGAAAGGAGCCTTCTGGGAGTTGTAGGTTTTAGGGTATGATTGTTTGATTTTTTTTTTCCGGTCTCTCCCCTCCTCCATACGTCCCATAGACTTTGCCCTAAAGCTTTATGTTAAAGTCAAAGAGACTCCAGACTAGAGAGCCGAGTTATGGCTCTTGCTGCCAAAATCTGAAATTCTAGGAGAGTGGTTCCCAAATATTGTTACTCTGGTTCCCCCAAGTAACAATTCTGCACACCCCACTTACAAATTTAACATTTAAATTCCAACACTTTCTCCAACCCTCTCACAAAATGCAGCGTCTTATAGTCCATAGGGCTCTACCTTGCCAGTTTTGAGCCCTACACAAATATAAGATAATCAGTACTTGGAAAAGTTTATGTTAAATGCTTCCCTGTGGGTAGCTGGGGTTTGAATTCTCTACGATATGAAAGATAAGGTCCCTTATGCATTAGACTATCACACATTTCTAAGCTGAAAGAGGTCTTGGATGTGAGTTAAAATATGTAAAGCACTTTGCAAATTTTAAAGCTCTATGCAGCTGGGTAGCACAGTGAATTGAGCACCAGCCCTGGATTCAGAAGGACCTAAGTTCAAATCTGACCTCAGACACTTGACACTGGGCAAGTCACTTAACCCTCATTGCCTTGCCAAATAATAATAATAATAATAATTCAGAGAAAAGCTCTATGCTTTAAGGAGGCAGCGGTGGTGACTTATTTTATATGTGAAGAAACTAAGCCAAAGATTAAGTGACTTTTTGTTCAGTCAGTTTTCCAGTTGTGTACAACTCTTCATGACCCCGTTTGGGGTTTTCTTGGCAAAAATATTGGAGTGGTTTGCCATTTCTTTCTCCAGCTCATTTTACAATTATGAAAACTGAGGCAAACAGGCTTAAGTGACTTGACCAGTCACACAGCTAGTAAATTTCTGAAGCCAAATTTGAATTCGGGAAGAGGAGTATTGATTCTAGGTCTGGTGCTCTATCCATTTCAGCACCTATTTGCCCTTTAAGTGACTTATGGTCACCCAAATTGTAATGTAACCCAGATCCATAGGTCCTTTATACTGTCCCTATCTAAGGCTGGTAAAAATAACAGGGACAGGGGCAGCTAGGTGGCACAGTGAATAGAGCACCAGCCCTGGATTCAGAAAGACCTGAGTTCAAATCCAGCCTTAGACACTTTAACACTTACTAGCTGTGTGACCCTGGGCAAGTCACTTGACCCCAATTCCCCCGCAAAATAAATAAATAAATAAAATAACATGGACAGGGATGATGGTATAGAAATAACAAGATTTTAAATATCTCAAACAAAATACTCATCTTTATAGCTATGAGGCACAGTCACTCATGTTTTGTTAGAAAGACAATTTTTAAGGGATGGCCTTGTCCTATATTACAACATTCCAGCTTTCAATGACAAGGAGACACTGGAGTGGTTAGGCTAAACCCAGTTTTTGGAGAGACAATAGGTTCATCAATTTCAAGTCCATCCTTGTGATCAACTGGAGGGAATAATCTTTGCAGTTTCAAGCCTGTCATTCACAATGGAGAGTAAGAGATCAGCATGTTATAAAGGAAAGATCCTTAGCAACTACCATATTTTTTTTAAAAGCATGCATGTTCTGTTTGTTTTTTTTCTCCCATTTTTGTACATGTGTGCATATTGTGCCAATAATCATCAGCCTTTCACTCTGCACTCCTCAGGATTCCACCCATCTGGATTTACCCATACGCTTAAAATGGGAAATATTGTTACACAATGCTTGCCCACAGATTCTGTAGCTATCACTCTGAAAATCATAGTGCCCTCTGCCATATCTCTTCCAGGTCCACCCACGGTCCCAAAAGTCAACTCTCAAAATGCTTACAGACTAACATTTTTCTTGATCCCTTTTCAGGTCTTACCAACCCTATTAAGTGGTAAGGCTCATTTTCTTCCTTTCCCCCTACACTTTGGACTTTTTAGCATTATTTTTAAACATAATTGTTTTCTCTGATGCACCATCAGAGTCATTGAGAACAGTGAATGCCCTGGAAGGTTTCTAACCCTAAGATTCAGGATGAATAAAAACTGATATGCCCCTGGCCCTGGGCAGGGGGCTGGGGGGGGGGAGAAACCCAGTCAGGTTAAGTAATGATTTAAGTTGAAACTTTGTCATATACTAATGTATGTCTAAGGTATTTATATTTTTTAATTATCCTTTATTGTATTTCCCCCATCCTCTGCCCTAGCCATTCTTTTTGGGTTTTGTCCAGACATGATTTAATTAGTATGAGGAGCAATTTCAGGTGAGGAAACAGTTCTGCAACCTGTAGTCTCTGAGAGTTGCTTAAGACATTGAGAGATTAAGTGACTTGTCCAAGGACATATGGCCAAAGTATCAAGAGGTAGGCTTGAACCATAATCCTGAGTCTACCTCGTATGCTATATGCCTCTCATACTAACTCATACTCTTTTGTGTGTGTGTGTGTGTGTGTGTGTGTGTGTGTGTGTGGCAATTGAAGTGACTTGCCCAAGGTCAGACAGCTAGTGTCAAGTGTCTGAGGCTGGATTTGAACTCAGGTCCTCCTGACTCCAGGGCCGGTGCTCTATCCACTGTGCCACCTAGCTGCCCCCTAACTCATACTCTTTAGAAAATATCTTAAAAGTAACATTTAGATGGATCAAGTATTATATTTCATCTTTTAGCTCTTTACCTGTGAACAACATAATCCTTGTGTATCTTTACTTGTAGATAAAACTTAATTTTCTTAACTATGTAGTTATACCAACCTTGCCGTAGCATTTATTTCATGCCTTTGATGTACCCAACCCCTCCCCACCCCCACACCCCCAATTAATAAATCTACTTAAACTTGGAACTTTTGACAAAAATGTGCATTCCTAAGCCAGACTTTAAATAAAAGACTTGCTGGCTAGGTTCTGTTATACTTCACAAGTAATTTGCTATAATTCAAGATAACCTGTTGAGGAAGTTGTAGGAGGTAGATTGCTTGGATAGATAAACTGTGATGTCCCTTTCAACTTTGAGATTCTGGGAATCAAGGATTTTCAAAGACATTGTCCCTGAGCTTAATAAATTTATCTTTCTCTGTATTGTTACAGTATCCACTATAACAAAATTTGAGGATAAAGGAACATTTCTCTGAACCCCTGTGATTCTCCCATTATCTCTTGCTGCAATCAAAAGGCACAAGAGTGTGTCCCTCTCTTTATATTCTATTCCTCCATTACTGCAGTCATTTCCAGGGAGGTTGACAGGATCATAGATAACAAGGAATGGATCTTGAAGATTAATGGCAGAGTTGCCCTGGGACTCAAGAAGACCTAGAGGCATATCCTACTTCTGCCACATACTAGCTATCGGCTAGATGCCCCTCTCTGATCGATGCGACAGAGTTGGACTAAATGTGCAGAATGAGACGAATTTTTGAACATGACCAATGGGGGAATTTATTTTGTTTAACTATGCATGTGTTACAAGGGTTTTTGTTTTTCTTTTCCAGTAGGTGGGGTGAAGGTAGGAGGAAAAAAAATACTTGAAAAAACAGAATATTCAATTTAAGAATGTTAGTTATAGGGAAGGTGCCAGTATGCATAAGAAGCTCTTTACTGGGAGGTTCCTACATGCTCAATGAAATCACATGTCTGGTTAAAAAAAAAATACAAAAAAACAAACAAACACCCTAAGATCTCAGAAGGAGAAGTTACTTCAGAGGCTATCTAGCCCAGCATCCTAATTTTAGAGATGAGAAAACAGAGGCCCCTACAAGGTTAAGAGACTTGCTCAAGGTCACATAACAGGCAGCAAAAGGAGAACCTGACTGCAATGCCCTTGATTCCAAATCCAGGACTTTTTCCCATACTGCATCCTCCCAAATGGGTCTGTAAAATTCTCTCATAGAATGCTCGAACATACACGCAAGTGCACTCAAGCACAGGCACAAGCGAATAATCACAGAGATTTATTGCAGATAGTGAGATCTGGGGAAAATGGGATGTATATTTGCAAACTGAATAATATTAAGAGTTGGTCAAGATTTTAGTTTTTGTTATAGCAGAAAATGAAATTTTAAATGTTAGGATTACCTGTGTTATAGTTCCCACAGTTATATATCTTGTTACTTGAGAATCAGAGCTCTAGAGCTGGGGCTTAAGAAGCTAGCTATTCCAAAGTCTTCATTTTAAAGTTTTAAAGCCCATTGAGGTTAAGTTAAATGGACCAAGTGACTTGCCAAGATCAGTAATAGTCTTTTCCTCCGAGCTGAAAACAGGGAAATAACACAGAAACAAAGCAACTAGGAGATAAAAGCAGAGAAAGGCACAGAGAATCTCATATGCCCTTTCAACATTCAACACATACACACCATACCAACAGAATCAGAATCACTTTATTCATGGCTGGGGTTTACTTTATTCCTCATCATCAGGCAAAATAACTCTGCTGGGGTCAAAATAGTTGGAAGTCATAAGGGGAAGGCCCTGGGCTTCCCTTAGCTTCACCAGTTGCTCTGCCTCCCTCCGGGCCCATTCTTTCATCCTGTGGAAGAAGACAAAGAGAGAAGAGAGAGTGAGAACCAACAAGCGTCACTGCTTGTATAGTATTACTACTAGCCTGCAATGATTGAACCAGCTTTTTTATCTTGAACCAAGTCAGAGACAGACAGGCATGCTAGAGCTCCAGAAATCCTAACTAATAGAGAAGGAGCCATGAAGTGGAAGCTAGGGGCTGACTGGACTCTCACCCATCCTCCTTTGACTCAGCAGCAAGTGATTCCTCAATTTATACTCACTTGTAGTCAGGGATATAAGCCAGAAAGGTGGAGCCTAGGACAATGGCGACAGAGACGCCAAAGAAGAACACGACTCTCATGTTCCAAAGGTCTGTGACAGGGTCTTCATCAAAACCGTGGGAGTCTGGGTTCTGTGTTTTGGGGATAGATTGAAAAAGTTAGAAAGCACATACACTTGTCTAAGGACCAAGCTACGACAATTGACACTGTGCATTTTTTTTAATCCATAAGGCAAAGAAAATAGAGATAGAATGAACATTTTTATTTGAAAGCAAAATTGCATCTGTTTGCAATTATATACATTTAAATTGCATTTGCACATAGTGGCAGCAGTATTGTTCAATGAGCAATTGTGAATGACTTAACTAGTCTCAGCAATGCAACGATCGAAGACAATCCCAAAAAACTAATTAGGAAGCTTACTATCCACCCCCATAGAAAGCACTGATAAAAAGAACACTTGTGGATTGTACATATATAACCTAGTTGCATTCTTGTGGCATGGGGAGGAAAGGGAGAGAGAAAAATTTGATACTCTAAATCTTATGAAAATGAATGTAACTGGAAAAAAATAAAATGTTTGTTGCAAAAAAAAAAGAAAGAAAAAAAGTGCACTTGCACACATAGAAGTGAAATATGGCAGTAAAATCACAAAAATTGTTTTTAAGATTCCTGCATCAATTGACACGACTGGTCCTAGTAATTTTAAGAAATTGGGACCCAGGGAGGAGGCACGTCAGGGACTGGACAGGTGGGAGTACATCGACCCCAGGAAAAGACCTGGAAGAGGGGTGTTGGGGAACGGTGGGCTAAAACTGAGCTTTCAGCGTCCAGAGCCCCTTAATCCCGCCTCCTCGGTCCCTTCCGGCTCGCTAGCCCCGCCCCCTCACCTTCTCGTAAAGGTTGATATCTTCTGATTCTGGGTCTTCTCGCCAGGACACCTCCGGTGCCCGGGGTCGTTTTTCCACCGCTGGCGGGGCGACCACGGCTCCGGTGGTGGTGGAGGTCCATCGGAGAGAAGCGACAGCCGGCACCCTCCGTGCCGCCCCAAGAAATCGCCGAGAGTAAATCCCTAACAACCCCGCCGCTGCCCTTGCAGCCGCCATGGCTCCGCAGGTGCTCGTGCAGGAAATCGGACAGGAACTGCCTACTGCGCAGGCGTCCTTCGGGTACGAGACCCGGCTGTCCCCGCCCACTTCAGGCTCATTTGACCTGACGTTTGATGGGCGTGGGCCGCCAGCATGTGGGGCTAAGAGAAATAATCTTGTTTCTACCAATCGTTGCTAGAATCCTGTGACCTTGTTGGATGCGAACGTCTTATCTGAGCCTCTGACAGTTCTACAGTGGTTAGTGATGGTGGAACCTGGGCTTCTGGAGATTCCTCACCCCGGCGGTCTTCAAGGTGTACTAGACCCTGACACTGCCTAGCTTGGAGGTGGCACAGGGGTCTCCCCATCATCAGCGCTTTAGCAGCAGCCTTATTCACTCCAAGCACAGGCTGAGCAGCAGAATGGGGTTGCTGATCCCAACCAATCACGAAGAATGAGATGATCCCTGCCTTCCAGAGAGACACACGTGTATTGTGTGTGTGTACAAACGCATATATACACATGCATGCATTTTTCATTAAGTCATTTCAGTTGTTGGACTCTTAGTGACCCCATTTGAGGTTTTTTGCCATTTCCTTCTCCAGCTCCTTTTACAAATAAGAAACTGAGGCAAACAGTGACTTGCCCAGGGTCATAGTAAGTGTCTGAGGCAGGATTTGAACTCAGGAAGCTAAGTCTTCTGGTATTGCATAACCAGCACTTCTATCCACGGTGCCATCTAGCTACCCACCCATATATGCATACACAAATGTGTGTATGTGTTTTTATATGTGTGTGTGTTGTTTGTCCTTCATTCTCAAAGAAAACCATGATACTGACAGCCCTATTTGCCTATTCACTAGTTCAGTTTACAGTAATGCCACAGCCATAAGTAGATTATATCAATCTCCAACAGACTCTAATCATCACTGAATGCACTGATACAGTTTTCCAAAAAGTCTTAGTTTTAAGCTTTAATAGCTTTTTTAAAAAAGACATTTAAAGGGGCTGATAAAGCAGCTTAGTGCAGTGCATCAAGACTTTTGGGACACCCTGTATAAAGATAAATACAGGGGTTGATAGAATTCCATTGAGGTTAGTGGCTGAACTTAATGGGCTCATCAGTGAATTTTTTTAAAAATAAAAGTATTTTATTATTTTCCTGTTACATGTAAGAATAACTTTCAGCATTTGTTTACATAAGATTTCCAGTTTCAAATTTTTCTCCCTCCCCGCCCCAGACAGCAGGCAATCCAATATAGGTTATATATATATACACACACACACATATATATACATATATACATATATACACACACACATATATATATATACATATACATATATGTAACAACATTAAACATATTTCTGCATCAGTCATGCTAAAAGAGAAGAATCAGAGCAATAAGGAAAAACCTCAAAATAGAAAAACAACAGCACCAAAAACAAAAGAAATAGTGTGGTTCAAATAGCATCCACATTCCACTGTTCCCTTTTTTTTTTGTCTGGATTTGGAGAGCCACTTCCATCATGAGTCCCCTGGAACTCTCCTGTACCATTGCATTGGTGAGAAGAATCCAGTCTATCACAGTTGATCAACACACAATGTTGATGATACTGTGTATAATGTTCTTCCAATTCTGCTCATCTCACTCATCACCAGTTCATGCAAGTCCTTCCAGGTTTCTCTGAACTTCTCCTGCTCATTGTTTCTCAAAGTACAATAGAATTCCATTACATTCATATACCACAACTTGTTCAGCCATTCCCCAACTGATGGACAACCCCTCAATTTCCAATTCCTTGCCACCACAAAAAGAGCAGCTATAAATATTTTTGAACATGTGGGTCCTTTTCCCCTTTCTGTGATCTCCTTGGGAAAAAGACCCAAAAGTGGTATTTCTGGGTCAAAGGGCATGCACAGCTTTATAGCCCTTTGGGCATAATTCCAAATTACTCTCCAGAATGGTTGGATCAGTTCACAGCTCCACCAACAATGCATTAGTGTTCCAATTTTTCCACAGCTTCTCCAACATTTATTATTTTCCTTTTTTGTCATATTAGCCAATCTGACAGGTGTCAAGTGGTACCTCAGAGTTGTTTTAATTTGCATCTCTCTAATCAATAGTGATTTAGAGTATTTTTTCATATGGGAATAGATAGCTTTGATTTCTTCATCAGAAAACTGCCCGTTCATGTCCTTTGACCATTTCTCAATTGGGGAATGTCTTGGATTCTTATAAATTTGATTTAGTTCCCTATATATTTTAGAAATGAGGCCTTTATCAGAAGTACTGGCCATAAAAATTGTTTCCCAGCTTTCTGCATCCCTTGAAGCAATTCATCAGTGAATTTTTAAAAATCCTTCCCCCTTCCCCCCTTCCCCTCAGGGACAGGGGAAGGGGGGAGGGGTAAGGAAAAAAAGAAGAATGCCAGTTTAATCAAACTAAATCAACTATGATTATTGAGTATAGTTCTATAAATGCTAGCTTTAACAATAAGAAATAAAAATAAAAGGAATAAACCTTGGTAAAGAGGTTAAGATGTTTATAGAAGATATGATCGTTTACTTAGAAAAGCAAAGAGAACAACAAAATAAGAAAAGCTTCTGCAAAATAGGATACAAACTCCTTCCCACAAAAATAATTACATTTTTATGTTCAGTAGAAATAGTGCCAGACTGTTAGGAGGCCTTAGTTCAAATCTTGTCTCTTCCAAGGTCACTTTTGTGACCCTGTGGGTTTCATTTTCCTCATCTGTAAAATGACAGGGTTGCATTGGTTGACCTTTATCATATTTCCTTGACATTTCCTGAGAATTGATCCTTTTAAAATTGTGTCCCTTCCAGAATCAATTTATTTTCTATGATTGGTCTCAGCTGTTTTCCCCAACATCAACCTCTTTAAGTGTCTTTGTCATTACTTTACATCAATATACCCAATCTGTTTCGTTGATAAGCCACTCTCGTCAGGTGCCAAATTGTTTTAATGATTATAGCTTTGTAGTATAGTTTGAAATTGTGTTGTTTGAGGTTATTCCATTTACATTCATAGTTATTATTGCTACTTCCCTCCATCCCATTCTCTTATACTTATCTTTCCCTTTTTTAACCTTGTTTCCTCCTCAAGAATCTGTTTTGCTTCTGGCCACTGCCTTCCTTAATCTACCCTCCCTCTTACTGGGGCTGGACTCAGTCACAGTTAGTTTTCTGGGAGGTTCTGCAGGTTCAGAGTAAATGAACTAACTACTGGCTACTCCTTTCTTTTGCTCTCCTGCCCTGGCTTATTCCAGTGAGGATGGTAGGCTGGGATAAGGATTCCCAGACTATGCAAACGGTATACTTGCATACTCAAACCCAATGGTAAACACATACAGCAAAATCTCAGTAATCAAACTGGTGAATTTATGTTAATTGAGGTACATTAGGCTGGAGTTTACCTTTGCTAAATTACTAATAGTATAAACAAGGTTTCAAGAGGGAAGGGTTACCCTATTCCAGAGAACAAATGTATATTTATTTATTTATTTATTTTTGGTAAGGCAATTGGGGTTAAGTGACTTGCCCAGAGTCACACAGTTAGTAAGTGTCAAGTGTCTGAGGCCAAATTTGAACTCAGGTACTCCTGAATCCAGAGTTAATGCTTTATCTACTGAGTCACCTAGCTGCCCCGAACAAATGTACATTTAATACCTTCAGGGGTTAATCAATTGAATACTTATTAAGTATGTAATACATGCCAGTCACTGCTAGACATCCATGTATAAGCAAAATTGAATATGCTTATCATGCCTACATTTTTGTTAATGTGGGCCTCAAAGGATTTAGCACATTTATGTAGTGATTTATCATAAAGCATTTTCTCAGAATCATCCTAAAAAATAGGTGGTATAAGTATTATTACTATCACTTTTTATTAAATAATAAAAGTATTTTATTATTTTCCATGTAAAGATAGTTTGGGGGGGCAGCTAGCTAGGTGGCACAGTGGATAAAGCACCAGCCCTGGATTCAGGAGGACCTAAATTCAAATATGACCTCAGACACTTGACACTTACTTGCAGTGTGACCCTGGGCAAGTCACTTAACCCTCATTGCCCCAGGTGGGAGGGGGGAGATAGTTTTCAACATTTGTTTTCATAAGATTTTTAGTTTCAAATTTTTCTCCCTCCCCAAGACAAAGCAATCTGATATGAGTTATATATGTACATCACATTAAACATATTTCTGCAGTAGTCATGTTGTGAAAGAAGAATTAGCACAAAAGGTAAAAACCTCAAAAAAAACAAAACAAAAGTAGAAACAGTATGGTTCAATCTGCATCCAAAATCCACAGTTCTTTTTTCTGGATGTGGAGAACATTTTCCATCATGAGTTCTAACATTTTCCATCATGAGTTCTTTGGAATTGTCTTGGATCATTGTATTGCTGAGAAGAGCTTAGTCTATCACAGTTGATCATCACACAATATTGCTGTTATTGTGTATAATGTTCTCCTGGTTCTGCTGACTTCATTCAGCATCACTCCACTCAAGTCTTTCCAGGTTTTTCTGAAATCTGCTTGCTCATCATTTTTTACAGCACAATAGTATTCCATTACATTCATATACCATAACTTGTTCGGCCATTCTCCAATTGATGGACATTCCCTCAATTTCCAATTCTTTGCCACCACAAAGAGAGCTGCATAAATATTTTTGTACATGCGGGTTCTTTTCCCTTTTTAATGATCTCTTTGGGATACAGACCTAGTAGTGGTATTACTGGGTCAAAGGGTATGCACAGTCTCATAACCCTTTGGATATAGTTCAAAATTGTTCTCCAGAATGGTTGGATCAGTTCACAACTCCACCAAAAATGCATTAGTGTTCCAATTTTTCCACAGCTTCTCCAACATTTATTATTTTCCTCTTTTGTCATATTAACAAATCTGATAGGTATGAGGTTGTACCTCAGAGTTGTTTTAATTTGCATTTCTCTGATCGATGGTTATTTACAATATTTTTTCATATGGCAATAGATAGCTTTGATTACTTCATCTGAAAACTGCCTGTTCATATCCTTTGACCATTTCTCAATTGGGGAATGACTTGTATTCTTTTTTTTAATGACTTGTATTCTTATAAATTTGATTTACTTTCCTACATATTTTAGAAATGGGGCCTTTATCAGAAACACTGGCTGTAAAAATTTTGTTTCCCAGCTTTCTGCTTCCCTTCTAATTTTGGCTGCATTGCTTCTGTTTGTACAAAACCTTTTTAATTTAATGTAATCAAAATCATCCGTTCTGTATTTCATTTTATTCTCTATCTCTTGTTTGGTTATAAATTATTCTCTTCTCTATAGATCTGAGAGGTAAACTATTCTTTCCTTTTTTAATTTACCTATGGTATCACCCTTTATGTCTAAATCATGTACCCATTTTGATCTTATTTTAGTGTATGGTATAAGATGTTGGTCTATGCCTAGTTTCTGCCATATTATCTTCCAGTTTTCCCTGTAGTTTTTTTTCAAATACTGAGTTTCTATTCCCGAACCTGGAGTCTTTGGGTTTATCAAACAGTAGATTACTATAGTCATTTACTACTGTGTCTCCTGTGCCTAACCTATTCCATTGATCTACTCCTCTATTTCTTAGCCAGTACCAAATGCCTTTGATGATTGCTACTTTATAATATGGTTTTAGATCTGATATGGCTAGTTCACCTTCCTTTGCATTTTTTTCATTAATTCCCTTGATATCTTGAACTTTTGTTCTTCCAGATGAATTTTGTTATTATTTTTTGTAGCACTATAAAATAATTTTAGGTAGTCTCATTGGTATGGGAATAGGTAAACTAATTTAGGTAGAATTGTCATTTTTATTATATTAGCTCATCCTATCCATGAGCAACTGATATTTTTCCAATTATTTAGATCTGATTTTATTTGTGTGAAAAGTGGATGGTTTTCTAGTTGGCAGTTTGCCCTCTCAGCCAGGGCTTGCAGTCTCACAAATGGCCTGCTGTGCCTCCAGCCTACTCAGTAAGGACCAAGGGGCCTCAGCTACTGATTTGTGCTGTAGCCAGGAGCCTCCTGTTGAATTGTCCAGACCTCCTCCCCACTGCACTGAGCTGTGCTGCCCTCCCCTTTCTCCCAAGCGAGACAGACCTTTCCTGAAGTCTTCTAAATTATCTCAAGTTGGACGGTTGTGTCTCTCTGTCTTTTTGTAGGTTCTGCAGTTCCAGAATCTGTTTAGAGGCTTGATTTGATGTTTTTGAGGGAAATTCAGGAGAGCTCAGGGAACTTCCTGGCTTCTCTCTGCTGTCTTGGCTCTATCCTTAATGATAATCTACTATCACTTTACAAATAAAGAAACTGCCTTGTTAGAAAAGTTTCCCCTTTGGGAGTATACTGTACTAATGGAGTCATAGGTTTGGACCAAAACTATAAAAGTCCACCTACACCATTGGTGTCAAACTTAAATATAAATGAATTTAGGAAACCACAAATTAGCATATCCTATGTTGTATTATATTTTTATTTATTTTATCAAACACTCCCCAATTATGTTTTTGTCAGTTTTGAGCAACATTTGAGAGTTTTGCTAGGCCATTTGCCCTGGGGTATGAGTATTACACCCCTGAACACCATCTCTCAAGAACCTCTTATTTAACTTCCATGTATGTGATTTGACGGGGCTCCTGTAGCTTCCACTGTAAGGGATGATGAATAAAATTTTGAAAATCCTGAGGAGGGACCTGACTATACAGGAATATGTAATTCAGTTTGAGAATTACAGTATGGAAGAATGTAGTCTAAATGGGGTTGGGGGGGAACTTAGGAATGGAGGAACTCTGTATAAGATGAAGACACATAATCAATGACATTCATCCACTATATTTCTTGCTCAGGTGACAGACAGCAGGTAAGCATAAAGGTTCATGAAGTTAGCCCAGACTCCTCTCTGGGATCATCTGTTGACAAGAAATGAGAGAGATGCCTCCATCACATTTGCAGTGGGGCATTCTGGATTGCAAGTCCATCTGGAAGACTGTTCCACTTTCCTAGGTTAGAAACCATTAATGAACTCACAGATAGACAGGAGGTCTGTGGAGCAGAAATGGACAGAATGTTATTCATATCAAACTATTTGAATGCCCTAGAGAGTCTCCAAAGAATTAAAATCATGAGTCATTCAAAGGATAATGAAGAGGTATATAAATATGTACAAACATATTTTATCTATAATAATTAAGACTTGTACAGAATGAATGAATAAATGAATGAAAGATTAAAAATCCTTCATTAAGTACTTACAATGTACTAAGCATTGGAGAAATGGAAAATAGAAACAGTTCCTGTTCTCAAGGAGCTCATGAACAAATGGGAAGACAACACATAAAGCAACAAAAAGATTGTCATCAGAGAAATATGTAACCAGAAAAGGAGATGAACCTGTCATGTAATGAGAACAAGGGATAACTCATGGACAGTTTCACTGGTATTCACAAAATGTCAGGAGACATAGACAGCCCCAGCATGGTAGGTGGACTCCAAGTTGAACATTTATACTTATAGTTGTTTGTTCTTTGTTCCTGAAAAGGAACATGACCGATGTCATAACTTGCAGTGAATTGGATTTTAAGTGAAAGAGGGCTATGCAAAGTCACCAGCCTCACTTTCTCCTCCAAAGCCATCTGAGGCCAGTGGCAAGATATATATCAGAATGACTGGAGATGACCCTGAATGCTTAAGGTAATTGGGGTTAAGTGACTTGCCCAGGGTCACACTAATAAGTGTCTGAGGTAAGATTTGAACTCAGGTCCTCCCAACTTCAGGGCTGGTACTCTATCCCCTGCCACCCAGCTATCCCTATAGTTATAGTGGTGCAAGAAGGATAGGTGGCTCAGTAGAGCACTGGGCTTTGTGATGTTTAAAATCAAATGTGGGTCCTAACCTGCCCTGCCCCCCTCCAGTTTTTTGGGGGAAACTAGCTAAGATTTCTGATAAATTCAGCAAGAGTTTAGGCTTTTAAGTATTTATTGAAGTGTATTAGAAGTTAGTGAAGAGAGAGAATGGAAAACCCTAGCTTAGATCTATGCGGGATAACCAAAGAGAAACTCTTGCTTTTCCTAGCAGTCCACATGAAATTCTGCCACCAATCCAAAGTCCTGGATGAAGAAAGGGCCTCTCTTTTTCTCTGTCTCTCTGCTACCAAGCTAAAGTCCGAAAGAAAAAGAGAAATATCCAGGGAGCCACCTTCACCTTCCTACTTCCTGTCTCCCTCCCCAAAAGGGGAGGTCCTTCAAGCTGATTGGTTGAGGGTAGTCTCCTGTTGATGTTGTGGTCCACAGCCTCTGAGAACAACATGCCACTCAGGGCCAGCCAGGTGTGGTCTCCATTTAATCTTTCTTAAGTAGGTTCTCAGTCTCACCCAATTCAATGACTTCCAAATAAATCTTCAGGTGGGGCCCCTGGGTGGCTGCCAAATCCCATTATTTTATCATAGCTTGGAATCAAGAATACCCATTTTCATGAGTTCAAATCTAGCCTAGAACATTCACTAACTGTATGACCCTGAACAAATTACTTAACACTGTTTGCCTCAGTTCCTCATCTGTAAAATGAGCTGGAGAAGGAAATGTTGAACTACTCCAGTATCTTTGTCAAGAAAACCCCATGTGGGGTCCCAAAGAGTCAGACATGACTGAACAACAACAATAAAAGGTACTGCAAAATAAGAAAGTATTGATGTTTATTTACAAGGGATCAATGTAAATTTCCATCTGCCTGATGCTTTTTGTCTCCACAGAGACAAGGTGATGATGGGTTGCAATGTAGAGTACTGGTGGGATACTCACATCAATAAGATAGCAGATGCATGAGAGCATTGAAGCCCTTCTTGCCATGATTTTCTTCACCACCCAATTTAACGTTTTACTGTGTACTGTCTTCATTGTTTCATGTATATGGCCCACTCTACTAGTCCACAAACTTTCAGACAAAAGCCATGTCTTATACATATAGTCCTCACCTCAAAAATAGACTGTGCCCAGAAGTTCATAAGTCAGCTATTTAGAATTCACAATGCATTTAGTTAGTCAGTCAATAAGCATTTGTGGTGCAGGTAGGTGGCACAGTGGATAGAGCACCAGCCCTGGAGTCAGGAGTACCTGAGTTCAAATCCTGCCTCAGACACTTAACACTTACTAGCTGTGTGACACTGGGCAAGTCACTTAACCCCAATTGCCTCACTAAAAAAAAAAAAAAAAGCATTTGTTAAGCACTTTTTGTGCAAAACACTGGGGATATCAAGAAAGGCAAAAGACAGTCCCTGCCCTCAAGGAGCATAATGAGGGAGACAACTACAAACAACTTTATATGAACAAGCTATATACAGGATAAAATGGAGATGATCAACTAAGGGAAAACACTAGAATTTAAGAAGTCATGTTTTACATGATGACTAATTTTGGAAGCCAGCCTGCATCACCTTCAGTGCTCTGGACCTGCATTCCTATTGTATGAACTATGAAACATTGGTTCTAAAGAAAGATACAATTTGAGCTCCAAATTAGAATACCAAGAACACTTTCCTCCTCCTGTGGGATCTGAGACTCTCCCTTCTCCCCTGTGCCTCTCTTGTTGGGAAGTTTTACTAAGATTCTTCTAGCTCCATGTCACTGGTATTGGCTTTTATAGCTTGGGATAGTGGCTCTAGTTGAGTGAGAGCTTGAGGCCTGGTATGGGTGTGTGTGTGTGTGTGTATGTGTGTGTGTTTCACGAATATGGAATTATAGATATAAGTATCTCATATCGAGAGAAAAATCAGGATACCCTCCCACCCAACTCCCACCCAATTAAAACAGGGAATACTTATGAGCTAACACATCCTTTCTTCTGAGGGCCCCCCAAATTGGTTTACCTGCTTTCCCTTCAATTGTCAACACTTGGTGCTTCTGAATCAAGGTTTCTCTTTTTCCAGATCTCACTATTGATAACACATAAACACATAACCCTTTTGAAGTTTTCTAAGGGTTATTTTTTTCCTTTTGGTGGTAGTAATAGGGACAGAAATTGAAGATAAAGGCTCTAACTTAAGTTCTTCCCCTCTTTTTTCACTTCTTTATCAGGGAAACAATCCTACAGAAGCAATAATGAAGCTCTTTGCATCATGTTCTAAAATCAGTTATTTACATTTCATAGGAAATGCTCTCGGGGCAGCTAAGTGGCGCAGTGGATAGAGCACCGGCCCTGGATTCAGGAGGACCTGAATTCAAATCCGGCCTCAGACACTTAACACTTACTAGCTGTGTGACCCTGGGCAAGTCGCTTAACCCCAATTGCCTCACTAAAAAAAAAAAAAAAAAAAAAAAAAAAAGGAAATGCTCTCTCAAATTTGCATTTCAGACTTCTTATCATTTTCTCATAGGATCTGGAAGTTTAGAGGTCTTGGATAAAGAACAGAATTAATCATCAGCATTGGGGTATGAGGTTAAGTGTGGGGATGAGCTGCCAACAAGGCCAGTGATGTGGATCTAGGAATTTCTAAGGGGAATGGGGAATAAGAAGCACATCCTTAGAGTTGGGGAGTTGTAACCCACTTCTCTTTCTTATTCTCCTCTTCCTCTACAGCAGTTCTGCCGGTATAAATCAAACTAAAGGACAACTCTAGGGGGACTGAGAAGCAGGGGCTCAGTAACAAACTGAAGAATAAGCAAAGGGCATGAGAAGAGCTTGGAAATCCCAGTCATTATCAGCTATTTCCCAAGTAGGTATTTATGTAAATTTCCATCATTTTGTCTACACCACACATACTATACTGTTGGGCTCAAAGTAAATCCTCAAAACACATTTATTTTACTGAATGACATCTGTGCTCCTTCAGGATCCATTTGTATATTTCTGATTTCCCCCTTGAGGAAATTCTACTTACCTGAGGAATCTGAGCATTTTCTCAGAGACTCAATGACCTTGATATGCTCTGGTCCTAAATATTTTTCATAGGTTCTTTTGTCTGAAACATCCGACAAGCATTCAGTGTTTTCTGTAAACAGGAGGTCTTTGGTTCTGGATTGGAACATCTGAAACATCTGCCATTCTGTCCCATTGGTCCCAAAGAGATCCTGTATTAAATGGGCAGACATATGGTGAGGACCCATCGAACTAGCCTTGGGGGAAACTTCCAAGTCAGTGAAGTTTATCTTATCTCCCTTCACTTCATCATAGCCTTTTTTCTGCTTCACCCTTACCTGGTCAATTTCAAGTGCCCCTCCCCCACTCTCAGGTGTGCTGGGCTCTCATGTAATGTCTCTTACTTATAGGTACTCTACCCAGTCAGACCTGCCTGCCTTAATTTTTTGTAATTTTAGTTAGCAACATCTTTCCATTAGAACTTATCTGTCCTTTATCTTCATCCTGTCTTTGACAGCCAATCCACCTGTTAAATTAATATTTCCCCACCCAGAGGCAATTTAACAAGGCCCTCCAAGAGACAAAATACCTTCATCCAAAGGGACTGACAGGTACAATATGGCTGGGGCATCATCAATGGGGAAGATTTATTTGGTGCAGAGAGGATTTTTAGAATGATCCTCAATTCATCTCATGTAAATTGTCCCACATGCCTAGAATATACTTCCTCCTTAGTTCTGCCTTATAATATCCCTCTTCTATTTTAAGATATAACTTAGTACTTTCTTCTGCACTTAGCCTTTCCTAACCCTCAACTGCTGGTGTGTACCCACTCAAACAACCTTGCATTTAAAGACTTTGTATACATTTGTATTTATTAACCCTATAGTTATGCTTTATATATTTTATATGTGCCCCCCCAGAAAAGCAAGCTCCTTGAAGTCAAGAACTGTTTTATTTTTCATATTTGTGTCCTCAGTGCCTAGCATAGTACCTAAAAAATTAATTAAAACTTATTGAATAATTAATAGGCAGACTGATTGATTTACTATTGAGGTATAAAAGCCATCCTTGAATTCTTCATAGTTGCAGTAGTAGTGGTGGTGGTGGTAGTAGTAGCAATACAGTGGTAGTATTAGTAGTTTAAGGAATGAAAGATCTCTGAGGGGTCAGTGAGGTAGCACAGTGGATAAAGCACCGGTCCTGGATTCAGGAGGACCTGAGTTCAAATCTGCCTTCAGACACTAGTCACTTTACTAGCTGTGTGTCCCTGGGCAAGCTTAACCCTCATTGCCCCACAAAAAAAGAAAGAAAGAAGGAAGGAAGGAAGGAAAGAAAGATCTCTGAGTACAGGGGTCATAGCTTTTCCATGCTAGCAAAACAATCAGAAAGATTAACCAACCTCTATCACAACCTCTACCAAAAGATAGGCCCATTGCCCTCATTTCTACTGGGAAAAGACCTATTGGTCAGAGGGAGCACATGAGTGAATTTTCCAGTCTTTCAAGTAGCTCAAGCAAAGAGAATGATGAATATTCAATGCCTCTCTGCTTTAACTTACTTAGTCAGAGAGTATCTTTTCTCTACATCTACTTAGAGACTTGTGACATTGCAGTAGCATTAATTGTCCACTTCAGTCTTTACTTTGAGGTTTAAGTAAGGAGAAGTCTATGTGATTGGGATTATGACCTGTTAATTTATTCCAATCTCATTCATATAAAAGGTGGAGACTGTAAGAAGTTTGACCCTGTACAAACCAGGAAACAAAGGAATGTATCTCCCTCCTTCCTGTGCTGAGGTAGGGGACTGGATGTGGTATAGAATAAATAGTCAGACTCAGTTGTTGTGCAGATTGGTTTTGCTCAACTGCTTTTCTCTCCTTTTTGTTCTTTGTTACATGGGAGGTCTTGCTGGGCAGGAGAGGATAGGGAAATGCTAGGAAAGGAAGGTGATGTAATGACTGTGTGTATACGTACATATATATTTTAGAATAGGTGTGGCTGCTGAAGAGAAAGAAAGCATTGCTCACATCAGCATCTTCCCCGGGCACCCATTCCCTGTCCATCACCTTAGACCTCAGTAACATGAGGGTTCCAGGCCCCTAGACCTCTCAGACTGGAATTGGAGACCTATTCTTGGCTTCCATTTTGGAATGGTCTATCAATTCCACTTGTGGCACAACATACTGCTTTCCTTTAATATGTGATTTCTCTGAAGCACTTGGCATTGTTGAGGATTCCCTTCTTCTAATTACTCTCCCTTTCCTTGCCTTCTGTGACACTGATCTCTCCTCATTGCTACATCTATTTCTTTTCCATAACTTTTGTTGGCTCAAACATTTCTCTTGGTTATCTCATCTGCTCTAGGGGCTTATTTCTATGCAGATGGCTTCAAAATCTATATCTTCCATGTTATTCTTATTCCTAAACTCCAGATTTGCATTAGCAGTTGTTTGATATTGATTTTCCATCTAATACAAACTCAAAATGTCCAAAATGGAACTCATCATTTCCCTTCATAAACCTCACCATCCTCCAAAGTATCCTGTTCTTGTCAAAAGCACTGCCGCCTTTCTCCATGTCTTTAACTTTAACTCTTTTTGAAGCGATTGGGATTAGGTGACTTGCCTAGAGTCACACAGCTAGTAAGTGTCTGAGGCCGGATTTGAACTCAGGTCCTCCTGACTCCAGGGCCCATGTTCTATCCACTGCCCCACTCAGCTGCCCATCATGTCTTTAACTTTAGAATCATCTTTGGTTCTTCCTTCTCATTCACTGCCCCTCCATCCCATATCTGACCAGTTGTTAAGCTCTCTCCATTGTACTTTTTTTTTTGCGGGGCAATGGGGGTTAAGTGACTTGCCCAGGGTCACACAGCTAGTAAGTGCCAAGTGTCTGAGGCTGGATTTGAACTCAGGTCCTCCTGACTCAAGGGCCCATGTTCTATCCACTGCCCCACTTAGCTGCCCATCATGTCTTTAACTTTAGAATCATCTTTGGTTCTTCCTTCTCATTCACTGCCCCTCCATCCCATATCTGACCAGTTGTTAAGCTCTCTCCATTGTACTTTTTTTTGTGGGGCAATGGGGGTTAAGTGACTTGCCCAGGGTCACACAGCTAGTAAGTGCCAAGTGTCTGAGGCCGGATTTGAACTCAGGTACTCCTGAATCCAGGGCCGGTGCTTTATCCACTGCGCCACCTAGCTGCCCCTCCATTGTACTTTTTAAACATTTCTCACGTTTACCCCCTTTTCTCTGCTAACATAGCTATCACTCTAGTTCCAGACCCCATAACCCACCTCTAACCTGAACTATTGTAATAACCTCCTTGTTTCAAGTCTCTCCCCTCTCCAATTCATCCTCTATACAGCTGCCAAAATGGTTTTCCTTTCTTTCTTTCTTTCTTTCTTTCTTTCTTTCTTTCTTTCTTTCTTTCTTTCTTTCTTTCTTTCTTTCTTTCATTTATTTGCTTGTTTGTTTGTTTTTGTGGTGCAATGAGGGTTAAGTGACTTGCCCAGGGTCACACAGCTAGTAAGTGTCAAGTGTCTGAGGCTGGATTTGAACTCAGGTCCTCCTGAATCCAGGGCTGGTGCTTTATCCACTGCGCCACCTAGCTGGCCCTCAGAATGGTTTTCCTAAGCTAGAGGATGACTGTGTCATTTTTCTCAAACACCTTTAGTTGCTCCCTATATTCCCAACAATAAAATACAGATGCCTCTGCCTGGCATTAAGGCCTCTACAACCTCATTCCAACTAATATGCCTTTCTGGTCTTGTTTCACTATTTTCTACTTTACAGACTCTTCATTTCATCCAAATCAGATTCCAGTTCCCCAAACTGAACATTTCATCTTCCTCCTCACTGCATTGACTGAAGCTATTCCTTATGCTTAGAATGTATGCCCTTCTTAACTCTGCCTTTGTGACTCTATCTTCCTTCAGGGCTCACCTCCCCTCCCTGCCCCTGACCAGTGCCACCAAACCCTCCCAAACACTGATTACTACTCTGTCCCTCCTCAAAGTACCTTTTACTCATTTGTGTGCATGTTGTATCCCTTCCCCCAAACAGAATGGAAACACCTTGAAAGTGTTGAAATCCTTTTATCCCTAGGAATGGGCGCAATGCCTGTCATACAGAAGGTACCTGATAAATATTTGTTGAATTTAACTGAACCTGAATATAAGCATCCAGGTGGTGCAGTAGGATGGAGCACTGCGCATGGAGTCAGGAAGACCTGAATTCAAATCTGGTCTCTGAAACTTAACTAGCTGTGTGACCCTGGGCAAGTCACTTAACCCCTGTTTGCCTCAATTTCCTCATCTTTAAAATGGGGATAATAATAGCACCTACCTCCTATGATTGTTGTGAAGATAAGATCAAATAATATTTGTAAAGTGCACTGTATGCATTAAAGCACTATATAAATGTGAGCTATTATTATATAGGAAGCTATGTATGTAGTAGTAGATAGTGGATAAACAAGTGAACTTGGAGTTAGAAAGACCTGAGGTTCAAATCTAGCTTGGCAATGTGACCCTGAGCAAGTCACTTAAATCTCTGCCTCAGTTTCCTCATCTGAAAAATGGGAATAATAAAATAATAAATCATAAATAAAATTTAAAAATAAAATGGGAATAAATCGGAACAATAAAAGCACCTACCTTCCGGAGTTGTAAGGATAAAACAAGATAATATTTGTAAAGTGTTTTGCAAACTCTAAAGTACAATATAAATAGTATTGCAATTATTGTTGACACCCTAAATTCCACACACCTGTTGGTTCACCAGCACAAGGCGCACAAACGCTGCCTTATCTGGCCGTGAGACCACGGCATGATTTGGGGCCTGAGCCAGATGGCAATATTTGGCCTCTGTCACAGGCTTCCGTTCACCATTCAGGCACAAAAGCTCAAAGTCCTCACTCTTCAGGTGTTGGGCCCAGTTCTCTTGGTTCTGGCCTGTAGAGAGAATGGAGTTCACTATTAGCAAAACCTCTTCTTCTCTATCCAGGGAGTATCCTATAGGGATGGCATGAGTGATAATCAATACCCATGCATGGAACCTGTTGGGTCATGAAAATCCATCTATTTGTGCCATGTGTAGGTCACAAGTCACAGACTGAGAGCTGCCATGGGCTCTCCTCCCTATTGTCCACC
The DNA here is from genome assembly GCF_019393635.1 of Dromiciops gliroides. NCBI lineage: Eukaryota > Metazoa > Chordata > Mammalia > Microbiotheria > Microbiotheriidae > Dromiciops > Dromiciops gliroides. The sequence goes on along the minus strand of NC_057863.1, from coordinate 340,937,033 downwards.
CATTCTTTTCCTTCTTTCTTCTAATATGCTACGACCCTTGCCCTTCTATCCTCCCCCATCCCTAACCACCCCAATACAATTGTTCCCACCCAAAGCTCCTCTGCTCTTCTGAGTTAGGATGCAAGTTTGCCCTGGCTTAACTGCAGAAATCCCTGGTGCCTTCTGTAGTAAGGGGCCATTAGGCAAGGTTTGAATGGTGTCTATAGGTCACTGACTCACTGGACAGTGAAAAGAAGAAAGTAAAACTAGACTGTTCTGTAGAAGAAGAGAGGGCTTGGAGGGACTGATGGTTGTCTTCAGGTCCTTTCCAGGACCCCATGTGGAAGAGGAATTGTGTATAGTTGTTCTGCTTAACCTCAGAGAGCAGCACTAGGAAAAACATATAGAAATTGCAGGAAGGTCAGTTCAGTCTTTATATCAAGAAGAGCTTCCTAACAATTAGAAGGTGGAGAATTTTTCATTGCTGAGGTCCGCCAGTAGATGCTGGGTGGTAATTTGTTTGGTGGTGTATAAAGGATGCTTGTTCAGATATGGGTTGGATTGGATGGTCTCTTAGTCCCTTCCAATGCTGGGATTCTGTGTTTGAGAGTCAAGGTGGCATAGTGGATTGAGAGCTGGACTTGGAGTCCTGACGACCTGAATTCAAATCCTGCTCTAGATGCTTACTAGCTATGTGATTCCAGGCAAGTCACTTAATCTCTTTGGGCCTCAGTTTCCTCATCTTTAAAATGAAGAGGCCTTTAAGGGCTGTTTAAGCTCTAAACCTATTATCCTATGATTCTATGTGGGTGAATGAATAGAATAGTTATTTTCTTTTTATGGTGAGGCAATTGGGGTTAAGGGACTTGCCCAGGGTCACACAGCTAGTATGTATCAAGTGTTTGAGGCCAGATTTGAACTCAGGTCCTCCTGAATCCAGGGCTGGTGCTCTATTCACTGTGCCACCTAGCTGCCCCATGAATAGAGTAGTAGTGCTAATGATTATGTTAATTCTCACTTTCACAATACTTTGCATGTATGTCCCTAGAGACTACTAGGTGGCATAGTGGATGAATCCCTGAGCCTGGAGACAAGAAGACTTGAGTTCAAATCTAGCCTTATATATTTACTGGCTATGTAACCCTGGGCAAATAACTTAACCTTTTCCTGCCCAAGTTTCCTCATCTGTAAAATGAGAAATAATAGAAACTACCTCACAGGGTTGTGAGGATTAAATGAGATATTTTTAAGGCACTTATATGAATGTCTGGCACATAGGAGGCACTTAGTAAGTATTTGTTTCCATCTATCTGTCTATCTATCTATCTATCTATCTATCTATCTATCATCTTTCTGTCTGTCTATCTTTAAGACAGCATCTCCCTATTTTTACCAGCCTGGAAGTATATGGGCTACTTATGGGCCCAATCACACTTCTAATCAGCACAGAAGTTTTGGCCTGTTCTGTTTCCTACCTGAGCTAGTTTGCCCCTCCTTAGACAATTGCATGGCTCCCACTCCCACAGGTTTACCATATTGATGCCAACCTAGCAGGAACACCCAGTGTACATAACCTATCTCTGTTAAGAACCCTCAAGCCCAAAATATCAACCATTTTCAACCTCTCTGGTAGCTAAGATTACAGGTATGCACCACCATGCCAGGCTCAAATATGTTTTTAACATATATGAAAGCAGGGATGATTTCTTATCTAAACTTCATATGTCAGAATCATAGTATTAGAACTCAAAATGGTTTTAAAGATGATCTGGTGCAACCAATTGTCTTTATAAATGAGAAATGAAGTCATTTGCTTAAAGTCATGTAAGTATAAAGTATAAGTATATAAGAAAGTAGCAGAGCCAGGATTTGAACCAAAATCCTCTGTCTCTGGTCCCTTTTTCACTATACCGCACTATAATCCTCAGCACCTAGGAAAGTGCTCTGCATATAGTAGGTATTTAGTAAATGCTGAAAGAATAGAACTGTAGGTGCTTCACGTAGAGCCTCATGAAATCACAAAATTTGATAGTTGGTAGACCAAACCACAATCTAACACATATCTCAGAGAAATTTGTCCTATCACATATGTGACACATGTAGTTCCTACTGGAAGACCTCCAAGGAGAGAGAATCCACCATCTCTCAAAGTATAACATTCCACTTTTGGACAGCTCTAATTGTTAGGAACTTCTTCCTTATATCAATCCTAAATTGACCTACTTGCATTTTCTACCCGTTGTTCCTATAGGGTTTGGAGTCAAGTAGAACAAGTTCATCCATTTCCCCTTCCACACAAGAGTCCTAAAAGTTCTTTTTTGTTTTGTTTTGTTTTGTTTTTTTGTTTTTTGTTTTTAGTGAGGCAATCTGGGTTAAGTGACTTGCCCAGGGTCACACAGCTAGTAAGTGTTATGTGTCTGAGGCCGGATTTGAACTCAGGTACTCCTGACTCCAGGGCCAGTGCTCCCTAAAAGTTCTTGAAGACAGCTATCATGTTTTCCCTGAGTCTCCTCTTTTCCAGGCTGAAAATAACCACTTTGATCCAAATAGGAAATGGACCCAAGTCCCTCTGAAATTACCTGCAATTTATCTCAAATGTATCTTATTTGTATGGTGTTTCCCCTATTATAACATGAGCTCCTTGAGATCAAGGACCATGAGTTTGGAATTGGGTTTTTTGTACCTTTCTGTGTATTCCAATGCTTAACACATTGCCTATCACATATTAGGCACTTAATAAATATTTGTTGACTAGACTTGACTTGGTTTGACTATCTTGGTTGATCTCTAGAAACTCTCCTGATGTTTATCAATGTCTTTCTTCAATTGTGTTGCCCAGAATCTTACAAGATACTCCAGATATAGTCTGATAAGGGCAGAATACAGAGGGGCTATCACCTTCTCACTTCTGGAAACTGTGCCACTCTCAATGCAGCCAAAGCACGAATTAGATTTTTTGGCTGCAGTATCACACTATTGATTCATATTGACCTGGAAGTCAACTAAAACCTGAGTTCCTTTTCAGAACAACTATTGTCTCACAGTGTCTCTTTCCCCAGTCCTGTATTTGTAAAGTTGTCCTTTTGAACTAAAGGTAAGACTTTACATTTGTCCCTAATGAATTTCATATTTTTAGATTTGGCCCAATGCCCTAGCTCTTCAAAGACATTTTTGGATCCTGACTCTTTAATCTAAGTGTGATAGCTTTCCCTCTCAGCTTAATCTGTAAATTTGTTGATCTGTAAATCAGATCTATAAATTTGTTAAACCTATCATCTAGGTCTTTATCAAGGTAATAATAAAAATGCATCATGTTGAGGGGCAGCTAGGTGGCTCAGCGGATAGAGCACCATCCCTGAATTCAGGAGGAACTGAGTTCAAATCCAGCCTCAGACACTTAACACTTACTAGCTGTGTGACCCTGGGCAAGTAAGTCACTTAACCCCAATTGCCTCACCAAAAAAAAAAAAAGCATCATGTTTTGTACTTTTTATCCTATTATTAGTCTTTTTCAGGAAAAATGTTGGTGCCTAGAACCATAGAGATGAAGAGTTCATGAAATTTTCTCTTATACTTAATTGACTTCCACAGAGGTGAGTATACCCTAAATAACATGATTCTAGGGCAGATAAAACATAGTCAATGACATACCATCTGTATTATCCAGGACAGTGCTGTGTTTCACAAAGGCAATATCTCCTTTGTGTTCAGCCAGACACCTACAGAAAAAGAAGAAAGGAGAGGAGAGGAGAGGAGAGGGGAAGAAAAGGGGGATGGGAAGGGAAGGAAGGTGAGGGGAAGAGAGGAGAGGATCAGGTAAAAGAAAGAAACAAAATCAAAGTTAGGATGAAGTGTTATTTATTTTCCTTCCTTGAAGGCAATTCATTTTAGGGTCTCAGATCCTTCAGTTACGGGAACTATTTTACATATATAATGCTTTTCATCTTCCTAGCAATAAGAAAAAACTTATAATCCATGACTGTCACCAAAAATAAAGAGTAAAAAAGGAAACGTTTCCATTAAGTTTTTGATTTAAGAAAATATTTCTAAAGGTTTCGCACTGTCAGAAACTTTTACTTAAATGAAACCTTGGGGTTTATATTTGGTTTTTAATATTGAAGTCCTTAAAAAATTTTGAAAATTTATTCCTAAAGACACACTTCAGTAATTCAGTGTATGTGTGATATTATTCACTATAAGTGCTCTTTCCAACATTGTAGAGAGCAACTTAAGCATAAGGGTTTTTATCCTGTGCAACACCTGTCCATGGTCCTTCTATAAATTCTTCACAGGGACTCTGTCCAACCAGCTGAAGACCTTCTTTTTGATTTCTTAACATCACATGGGCAACCAATGACATCAATTATCTTTCACTCTTGTAATTGACTAGTCCACCTTCTTTTCTATCCATATGCCTTCTGGATGATATCTTTTATGTCTCTTCCTGTATGCCATTCATCATTCATAATATGCTTTAGCTTATTGTTTTTTTCTCCATTGCCCTTTGGATGATCTATAATTTTGATTCCCCAGACATGATAGAATTACATGATTCATTTTCATAAAGTATCCCCAGGGAAGAGCTCTGATACTATAAAAATGTGTGATTTTATTTCAATACGGGTTTTTTTGGGGGGTGGGAGGAGGGAGGTTATCAAAAAGGCTACACAATTTCCCAAATGCAGTCCAGCCTCTCTATTCCTCTTAAATTCTGTTTACATAAGTTAATATAAGTGATGTTAACTGGGAGGCTAAAGGCATATTGTCTGACTGGTTTATACATTGTGATAGAGGTTGAGAGAAAAATAGATAACCTAATTCTTTGAAATATCCATCAAGATTGCTGTTCTTGTACAATAGCTCTATGAGAGATGAGATGACATCATCCCTTCCTCTATTATTATATTCTTGGTCCCCTTAAAAATGATCTTGAGACAGTGTTAAATTTTTTTCTTCTGACAAATGAAAATTACATTAGGAGCTGTTTTCTGCCATTGTGTTCATTTGAAATATTTATTCAAAGATATCTTTGCACATCTACAACATGGTAGCCAAAATTCAAAAACATGACCCCCAAAACAGTGGGAGATCCTGATTAGTCAAATAAAATTAAATTATATTCTTTCTAGTTTTAGTGTTAGTTCTGTTTTGGTGTTTTTTAATTCTTTGAGTTAAGGAATAATATTCTAAAAGCCGAAAAGTAAGGATGTTATTCCAAGATATTATTCCTTTGTGTGTGGCTATATCTGAGTGCTTATTTTTTGTCTCTTCTCTTGTTCTCTCTAGCCTGTATTTTCTTTGTCTCAATCTCTCTGTGTCTATCTCTCCATGAATTTTGCCCTTTCCATCTATCCTCCCATCCCTATTTCTTAAATGACCATCACATGGAACTGAAATTATTTTCATTATTTATTCTACTTATTGCAATAAGGGCACATCATTTTTTGTGAAGAAATGCTTTCTGTTCTTAATTTAAAAGGCCGAAGGCTAGAATGCTTAATATTTATCTCTCAAAAACAACACTGGGCAGAGCCAAGATGGCGGAGCAAAACCAGGAAGCTGCCTGAGCTCTCCCAAGTTTCCCCCAGAAACAACATTAAATTAAGCCTCTCAATAGATTCTGGAGCTGCAAAACCTTCAAAAAAACTCGAGTGAAACAATCTTCTGACTTAAGATAACCTAGAATATCTTCAGGAAAGGTCTGTTTCATGTGGATAAAAGGGGAGCACAGCTCAGGGCAGAGGGTATCTGGGCAAACCAGCAAAAGGTTCTTAGTCACAGCAAAGATTAGCAGCTGAGCAACTGAGGTTCCTGAGCTCAGAAAGCTAGTAGCACAGCAGGCCAGGTGTGGGGCCTCCAGCCCCAACACTGCTGAAGCCTCAGAGCAGAAGGCTGGTGACTCAGCCCCAGGTCTCCATCAAAAGAAGCTCCAGACAGTGTACACTATACCCCAGGAGCAGAACTCACCCTTAAAAGGTACAAAAGAGACTAAAATAAATGAAAATATGAATAAGAAACAAAAAAGAACCCTCACCACTGACAGTTACTATGGTGACAAGGAGGATCAAAACATAAACTCAGAGAAAGACAACAATGATAAAACTCCTAAATGTGAAGCCTTAAAGGGGAAGAAGAATTGGTTTAGAGACCAAAAAGCCCCCTTGGAAGAGCTCAAAAAGAATTTCATAAACCAAATAAGAGAGGTAGAAGAAAAATTGGGAAAAGAATTGAGAGTTATGCAAGAGAGAGTCAATAGCTTGAGAAAAGAAGGATAAAAATTAACAGGAAAACAACTCATTAAAAAATGCAATAAGTCAAATGGAAAAGGAGGTGCAAAAGCTGACTGGGGAAAATAATTCTTTAAGAATCAGAATTGGGGAGATGGAAAACATGTTATTCAATAAAGTTAAAATGTCTGCATCCCTACATGAGAAGAAGATATTTGTATCATTAGGATTTCTAGGGCAGAGCCAAGATGGCAGAGGAAAGACGGCAGTAAGTTCTCAGAACTCATGACATGATCACTCCAAAAAACCTCTAAATAATGCCATAGGACAATTTTTGGAGCAGCAAAACCCACAAAAGAATGGGTGAGATAATTTTCCAGCCAAAGACAGCTTAGAAGGTCGGCAGGAGGGAGCTGCTGTTCCAGGGCAGGAGTGGAGCCTAACCTCACAGTCACACTGACACATATCCAGTCCCAGGCAGGCTGAGCCAGGGAAAGAGATCCCTGGAACCTCTGAATCAGCTGCAGTGCCAGTGTTATCTGCTCATGGTCTGGTGAGAGGGCTGAGTGGTTGGCCCGGGGCCAACGGGGGTGGGGGTGGGAAGATTACATGGGTCTCTGCTGGTGCTGAGGCAGAACTTGGGTTTTTCACTCCTGCTGGGAACCAGGAAGTAGGCTTGAGTGGCCTAGGTGGGAGAGGGGTACAGGCTCATTAGAGCTAACAACTGTAATAATTGGAATGATGCCACCTGCTGGACTTACTGTAGAAAAGCTCCACCATGAGGAGAAGGCATCTGAAGGCAAGACATGAAGCTCTTTGGCATCAGGAAGTGACGTTTTCTTGTGGGAGGAAGAGGGGGCAAGGCTGGTGCTCTCGCTCTCTTTCGTCAGGCTTCTGGTTAAGAGTGGAGCGAGAAATGCTCTCTCCCTTTAATAGATAGATGAATCTAGGCCATTCTCTCTCTTTACCAAATTCTTATTCTCCTTAATAAATGCTTAAAAGTCTAACTTTTGCTAAAGCTTATAATTTATTGGCGACCACTCATTAGATATTTTAGACAGAATAGCTAGAATTTTAGCCCTTACAGATGGAAAGTACTGCTAAGTATCAGCTGTTTTCGCTTTAAATTTTCAAATGGATCTTTTAAACTCCCTAAGTACCCTGTTCCTGATTTTAGTTTGTTTAACCAGACAAATGGGGGATAAGATCATGTTAATGATTTGTTTTTGTGGGTTTTCTATTTTTATTTTTGTTAGAAGAGCCAGCAAGGTGCTCACACAAGGGAATATAAATATTCCTGCCTCTCCCAACCATGTCAGAGATACCTCTGACTCCTGCAGCTTTTCCAAATTCTAACACTAATCGTTGCTCTAATTTTGCATGCCTGGAGGCAACAACCCAGCCTCTAGAAGCCTTTAATCCCCTAGAAGAGGGGGAAGGAGAAATCAGGCCTGAGTTTGAGTCCTTGGCTGTGCACCAGGTGGGAAAGGTGGTCCCCTCCCCTCCTCTTGGGACCCCATCTCCTCCCCCTCCTCTGGCACCACCTCCTACTCCTCCCATGGCCAAGCCCCTTGATCCTCCGGCCCAGGAGGTCACGAGAGCTAATCCACCAGCTTCTACTCAGTTGCTGAAGCAGTTAGCCTCAGCCCTTCCCCAGCCTGGCTATGATTCTGACTTGACCTGCTGTGGTTCTCTCAAACCAACCTTGGAAAACCCTTTAAATCCCAGATATGCTCATTTTGTTCATAATTTTGTTAACTTGCTTTTGTCTTTAATTAGTAACCTTATAAAGTATTTATATTATAAAAGGAGAAAATAGAGGGGTTAAAGAAGACAAACTTAAGCTGAATAAAAATGAGAATCATATTTCAAGAAGACATATTTTGCAGAAATGTAGAAGTAATCAGCAAGGTACTGATATGAGTATTGGGGATTTTAGATATCGGAATCAAAAATGTTCTAAATTCACTCAGAGAAATAATGTCAGTTCAGAGGTTACATAGGATTTCTATGCTATTACATCTACATTGTGAAATTAACAGTATGGGTTTATTTTCATAGAGATTTTCGTGCTTTTAAGATGGTGTTTTATACTTAGCTTTAAAAAGGGGGAGAATATTTGTAAAAGCTTTTTATAGTCATGTGATCAAATTTATATTTTATAATACTCTTATTAATATTACATTCATATTCATTTAGATTTCCCTAGTTTGAATTTCATTGTCTTTCATTCTTCCATGTGTATTTTCTCCTATTCATTCATCTATCTAATTTTGAAACAATGCAAGATGGTTTTGACTTCATAATACAATGTTAATTCTGGGAGTATTGTGCTCCCATATTCTGAGTTGTTTGTTTTTGTTATTTTTTTCTCTCAACTGATTATTTGATTGAACTCTATAAAGCATTTCCCTGGCAAATTGGTTTCCATGGCAAGTGTAAATTGATTCAAGAAGTATTATTTTTGATAAGCATATTCAAAAAAAGAGGGGAACACTTGTAAAAGTTTTCTTTTTTCAAAAAAAAGGTTTTCTTTAAGATTGTGTTGTGTTTTAACTTGTATTTAAATATGTTCCTATTTTTCACAAAAGTAATTGTATACTTAGAAAAAAAAGGTATTATTTGAAATTATTGCATAATTGTATATTATATTGAGTCAAGGTACATTCACATTTTTTGTGATCATTACTATCCTCAATTTTTAAATCCATATGAGACCAGGATTATGGGAGCTTATCATTTAAGACATTAATTGCCTTCATTCTGAGTTATCAGATGCCATTTGGCCAGGATGCCATCTGATCACAAGAGGAATACATGCAAGAGCAGACATTGAACTACCACATGAGGGGAGACATGCATGAAGTCAAGGTACGGCCGAGGGAACGGCTTTTGACAAATGTTGAGGTTGGTTTCTCTTGGTTTAATTTTTTCCCACAATATTGTACAGAGGGCTGGAAGTTTTCACCCCACCCATCTCATTCTACATCTGGCTTCTATGCCCCCTCCTATATGCCTGATGCCATGGACATCTCAATGCCATGCATCTGATTAGTGCTCAGTCTTGGGTGGCCAGTGTTGGTGAGTTAAAGTCTGACTCAGTTTCCTCCAATATGTTCGATGGCATGGACATATATCCCATCCACCTATTTTAAGCCTGGCATACTGTATGGGTGGTATATATTACTCAAGTGTGGGAATGCTCATATCCCATCATTCCTCTGTTCTTTTATGGTAACCCTCATAATTATCTCAGGTGTCATGATAAATACAGTGTTGAATTTGGCCTTGGCATCTGTTACCAATCATATTAGATTTTTAAACTTCTCATAATGACATGAGGATAATTAGGCAGATGGTGCAAAAAGTGATGAAACAAAGATAAAAATTATTTTTTAAAATTAATATCGCAGCAATTGTCTTCTCAATTTACACTCCGCGGGGGGGGGGGAACTATAGTAATATTAAGTTTTAGAGAATGTTTCAATTTTTATTATATGTTTCATGTATAACAACTAAGATTCTGAATCCCCTTAGACATTTTTTTTTTGGTTGGTTGGTTGATTTTGGTTTTGTTTTTTTTGTGGGGCAATGGGGATTAAGTGACTTACCCAGGGTCACACAGCTAGTAAGTGTGAAATGTCTGAGGCTGGATTTGAACTCAGGTACTCCTGAATCCAGGGCCAGTGCTTTACCCACTGCGCCACCTAGCTGCACCCCCTTAGACATGTTTTTGAGAACTCTCATTGTTTGATTTGATTATTGACAAAGCTATTTTAAAGTTGTGTTAAGATCAATTTTGTAGGAAATTTTTCTGTCTGATTACCAGCATCCACACATCATCCCCTGAAAAGACTTCCATTCTACTACTACACCCATAGGAAATCCCAAGAGTTATCTGAGAAAAGACTTTCAAAGACTTTGAAGGAACAGTTTTGTTTTGTTGTTTTTCTTTTTTCTTTCTGTTATTATATACACCATCTGTAACATGTACTCTCTGCAGGCCAGTGTCAAAGTGCTGGTTCATGAGGGATTGCCCCTCTGGACAAAATTTTCCTCTATCCCTTTTCTATATTGTTATTAACATATTATTTGTTAGCATAGGGTATTATATTCTGTTATTTTTTGACTGTTTCATCAAAGAAACACCCTGTGCTTCTTGAAGAAACAAAGGGGGGACTGTAATGATTGGAATGATGCCACCTGCTGGAGACTTACTGTGGCAAAGCTCTGCCATGAGGAGAAGGCGTCTGAGGACAAGACATGTGGCTCTTTGGCATCAGGAAATGACGTTTGCTTGTGGGAGGAAGAGGGGGCGAGGCTGGCACTCTCGCTCTCTTTCATCAGGACTCTGGTTGAGAGTGGAGTGAGAAATACTCTTTCCCTTTAATAGATAGATGAATCTAGACCTTTCTCTCTCTCTTTACCAAATTCTTATTCTCCTTAATAAATGCTTAAAAGTCTAACTTTTGCTAAAGCTTATAATTTATTGGTGACCACTCAGATATTTTAGACATTATAGCTAGAATTTTAGCCCTTACACAACAACAGCACGCAAAATTTTGCTGTTTGGTTAATTGACAAGTTGGCTTGTGGTTATCTACAGACTAGGGAACAGGCCAGGTGAGTGAAGAACCTGCCCCTCCTTAAATAATACCACCTAGGAACCCCTGAAGCATGGGATATTGCAGCGTGGAAACAGTGCCCCACTTTAAGGAGTTAAAAGTCAAGTAAAAGACAGGCAAAAAAAAAAAAAAAGACAGGCAAGATGAGCAGACAGAGAAAGGTGAGGACCATAGAAAGCTTCTTTAGTGACAAGGAAGATCAAGGTGCACCCTCAGAAGAGGATAACAACATCAGGGCTCCTACATCCAAAGCTTCCAAGAAAAATATGAATGTGTCTTAGGCCATAGAGGCACTCAAAACGAACTTTGAAGATAAAATAAGAGAGGTAGAGGAAAAAATGGAAAGAGAAATGAGAGTGATGCAGGAGGGTCATGAAAAAAAGTCAACAGCTTGAGAACTGTATCTTTATTAAGGAAGATAGGAGGAACTACACAAAGACAGAAGGTGTGGGTATAAATGGATTCTGATGTGATATTATTATTTTTTTAAAACTTAAGGGGAAACAAAAGGGATTATATTGAGAGGAGAAGAAAGGGGAGTCAGAATGGGGTAAATCACATCAAGTGAAGAGGCACAAAATATCTATTACAATAGAGGGAAAGAAGGGAGGGGTGAGCATTGTTCTGACCTTACTCTCATCTGAGTTAGCTCAAAGAGGGAATAACATACACACTTAATTGGGTATAGAATTCTGTCTTTCCCTATAGTAAGTAAAAGGGGAAAGAAAAGGGTGGGGTGCTGATAGAAGGGAGGGTAAAACTAGGAGGAGAAAGTGGAAAGGACAAAAGGAGGTGGGGCTGATAGAAGGGAGGGTAGACTGAGGTCGCCAGAAACAAAACACTAGTGAGAAGGGACAAGGGAAAAGGAAAGAGAAAATTACAAACAAGGGAAAAATAGGATGCAGGGAAACACACAGTTAGTCATCATAATTGTGAATGTGGATTGGATGAACTCTCCTATAAAATGGAAGCAGATAGCAGAGTGGATTAAAAACCAGAATCCTATATATGTTGTTTACAAGAAACACATTTGGAGCAAAGAGATACACATGTAGTAAAGGTAAAAGACTGAACAAAATATATTATACTTCAGCAGGGGTAGCAATCCTTATCTCAGACAAAGCAAAAGCAAAAATTGGCCTAATTTAAAGAAATAAGGAAGGAAACTACATCTTGCTAAAAGGTACCATAGGCAATGAAGTAATATCAATACTAAAGTGGTATAATATCCAAATTATAAGAGAAGAAGTTAAGTGAGTTATGGGAAGAAACTGATAGCAAAATTATACTAGTGGGGGACCTCAACCTCCCCCTCTCAGAAGTAGATAAATCTAAGAACAAAATTAATAAGAAAGACGTTAAGGAGGTGAATAGAATTTTAGAAAAGTTAGATATGATAGACCTCTGGAGAAGGATAGAAAGGAAGATACCTTTTTCTCAGTGGTACATGGCACATACACAAAAATTGACTATGTTTTAGGGCATAAAAACCTCATAATCAGATGCAGAAAGGGAGAAATAGTAAATTCATCTTTTTCAGATCATGATGCAATAAGAATTATATGTAATAAAGGGCCATGGAAAGATAGACTAAAAATGAATTGGAAACTAAATAATCTTGATGGAGGAGGCAAAAAGGGGTTAACAGATAAACTGAGACTTGAGTCCTTATTAATAGTACCTAAAAGGGTGTAAGATATAACAGACTTTTTGTCAACACCCAAAGGCCCCAACCAGAGGAGATTAGACTGATTGAATTAAGTGAGACTGACTGAGAGCTATTGACTTTGCTGATTAGCCTACTTAAAGACAATTAAATTAAAACCACACCTGCCTGACTCCCAAGAGGAAATGTTCTCAGAGACTGTGGACTACAAACATCGATATGAGACCACCCTCAACCAATCAGCTTGAAAGATGGCCCCTTCCAGGGTGGGAGACAGGAAATAGGAAGGGAGGCTGGCTCCCTAGCTCTGGCCTCTTTCATTCTGGAACCTTAGGTTGGTGGCTGAGGGAAGGAGAAGGAGTTCATTCTGAACTCTAGGGTAGAAAGGCTTTCTTTCTCAATTTTCTGAACTCCACGTGTTCTCTACTAACCTCTAATATACTTTAATAAATGCATAATACCTAAACTGTTGCTGAAGCTTCCTACTTAGAAGTAAATCCTAGGTAGTTTCCTCCCCACATTGGGGGCAGAAAAAGGTGACCACACACATTAGATTTTAAATGTCACAAGGGTTAACAGAGAAACTAAGGTTTGTGTTCTTACATTAACCAAGAGGGTTATCAACAGAGACAGTAATGAGGGACCATTAACCATTAATAGCCTTTAATATTCCTAGATAACAGGGCACCTAAAAACCAGATCTTAAGTAAAAAGATATAAACATAGAGACCCTTTGGGTCTGACAAGTTTAAACATGTCTTTATGAACATGCTCAGAAAGGACCAAATGTGTCTTTAGGTTCACTTTAAGATGTGTAAACCCCAAAAACACACCTCCAAGGAAAAAGGTACCTGCCTCAGGGGTTGTCTTAGGACCCCAGGAACTCTAAATTAGGATAAGACCTCCCATGAGCCTCCCATAAGGAGATGAAGATAATAAGGAGATAACCTACTTTTTCTCACTATAAATATAATCATTTCCTCTCCCTATTCAATGACACCTCTCTCCTTGTATGATTTTCATTGTGGTCTTACAGTCTGATAATAAAACTTGGGAAACTGAGTCATTGAGTCTTGCAATTCTTTGGGATGCCTCACAATCAATTTGATCAATTAAACCCACCCCTGCACTTCAATCTCATCCTAAAGAATGAGTGGGTCAAACGACAAATCACAGAAATAATCAGTCACTTCATCCAAGAGAATGACAACAATGAGACAACATACCAAAACTTATGGGATGCAGCCAAAGCAGTTTTTAGGGGAAATTTCATATCTCTAAATGCCTATATGAATAAAATAGGAAAAGGGGAGATCAATAAATTGGGCATGCAACTAAAAAAGCCAGAAAAGAACAAATTAAAAATCACCAAATAAACACCAATTTGGCAATTCTGAAAATTAAAGGTGAGATTAATAAGATTGAAAGTAAGAAAACTATAGAGTTAATAAATAAAACTAAGAGCTGGTTCTATGAAAAAAACAATAAAATAGATAAACTTTTGGTTAATTTGATTTTAAAAAAAGAAGAAAAACAAATTACCAGCATCAAAAATGAAAAGGGTGAACTCATCACCAATAAAGAGAAAATTAAAGCAATAATTAGGAGCTATTTTGCCCAACTATATGGCAATAAATTTGACAATCTAAATTAAATGGATGAATATTTACAAAAATATAAACTGCCCATTTTAACAGAAGAGGAAATAAAATCCTTAAATAAGCCCATTTCAGAAAAAGAAATTAAACAAGTCATCAATGAACTCCCTAAGAAAAAATCTTCAGGGCCAGATGGGTTTACTAGTGAATTCTACCAAACATTTAAGGAATAATTAATTCCAATACTACATAAACTATTTGGAAAAATAGGTGAAGAAGGAATTCTGCCAAATTCCTTCTATGAGACAAATATGGTAGTGATACCTAAACCAGGAAGAACAAAAATAGAGAAAGAAAATTATGCACCAATCTCCCTAATGAATATTGATGCAAAAATTTTAAATAAAATGTTAGCAAAAAGATTACAGCAATTTATCACTAGGATAATACACTATGGGATTTATACCAGTAATGCAGGGCTGGTTCAATATTAGGAAAATTATCAACATAATTGACCACATCAATATCAAAACTAACAGAAATTATGATTATCTCAATAGATTCAGAGAAAGCCTTTGACAAAATACAGTACCCATTCCTATTAAAAACACAAGAGATCATAGGAATAAATGGAGCTTTCCTTAAGATGATAAACAGTATCTATCTTAAACCATCAGCAAGCATTATTTACAATGGGGACAAGTTAGAGGCATTCCTGATAAGATCAGGGGTGAAACAAGGATGTCCATTATCACCACTACTATTCATTATTGTACTACAAATGTTAGCCTTAGCAATAAGAGAAGAAAAAGTAATTGAAAGAATTAGAATAGGCAAGGAAGAAAAAAAATATCACTCTTTGCAGATGATATGATGGTATACTTAGAGAATCCTAAAGAAGCAACTAAAAAACTACTTGAAACAATGAACAACTTTAGCAAAGTTGCAGGATATAAAATAAACCCACACAAATCATCAGCATTTCTATATATGACCAACCAAGTCCAGCAGCAAGACATAGAAAGAGAAATTCCATTTAAAACAACTGTAGACGATATAAAATACTTGGGAGTCTACCTGACAAGACAAACCCAAGAACTATATGAACACATTTACAAAACACTTTTCACACAAATAAAACAAATGGATCTAAACAAATGGAAAAATAGAAATTGCTCATGAGTAGGCCATGCTAATATAATAAAAATGACAATTCTAACCAAATTAATTTACTCATTCAGTGCCATACCAATCAAACTACCAAAAAAGTATTTCATAGAGCTAGAAAAAACAATAACAAAATTCATCTGGAAGAACAAAAGGTCAAGAATATCAAGGGAATTAATGGAAAAAATGCAAAGGAAGGTGGCCTAGCTGTACCAGATTTAATACTATCTTATAAAGCAGCAATCATCAAAATTATTTGGTACTGACTAAGAAATAGAGAGGAGGATCAGTGGAATAGGCTAGGCACACAAAACATAGCAGTAAATGTATATAGCAATCTCCTGTTTGATAAATCCAAAGACTCTAGCCTCCAGGATAAGAACTCATTATTTGACAAAAACTGCTAGGGAAACTGGAAAATAGTATGGCAGAAACTAGGCATAGACTAACTTCTTACACCATACACCAAAGTAAAGTCAAAATGGGTACAAGATGTAGACATAAAAACCTACATGAACTGAAGCAGAGTGAAATGTACTGTATACAAAATAACAGCAATCGTGGGGGATGATCTACTGGGAAGCATGTGGTTATTTTCAGCAATGAAATGATTCAATATAACCCTGAAGGACTTATGAAGATTGCAGCCCATCTGCAGAGAAAGAATTGATAGTATCTGAAAACAGATGGAAACACATTTTAAAATATTTTTTTCTTTTCCTCTTTGACGATTCCTTAGTCTGAAGTTTTGGGTTTTTTGACTGTTTTCTCTCACAACTACCTAATATGGGAATTTTTCCATGACTACTCATGTATAACTTATTTTGAATCACTTGAGTTCTTGTGGGTGGAGGGTGGAAATAGAGGGGGGAAGAGAAGTTGGAGCACAAGGTTTAAAAAAATTGATGTCAAAATTTTGTTTTTACATATATTCTGGAAAATAAAATTATATTCAAAAAAAAGAAAAGAAAAAAGAAAAGGAAGGAATAGTTTCTTTGTCAGAACTATGGAGAGGGGAAGAATTTATGACCAAAGATGAGATAGAGAACATTATGAAATATAGAGTAGATCATTATGATTACATTAAATTAAAAAGAATTTCACAAACAAAACCAAAGCAAACAAGTTTAGAAGGAAAGCAAAAAGCTGGGAAATGATTTTTACAGACAGTGTTTTGGATAAAGGCCTCATATCCAAAATAATAGAGAGAAATTAATCAAATATATAAGAATACAAGTCATTCCCCAATTGAGAAATGGTCAAAGGATATGAACAGGCAGTTTTCAGGTGATTAAATGAAAACTATCTACAGACATATGGAAAAAAATGTTCTCAATCACTACTGATTAGAGAAATGCAAATTAAAACTACTCTGAAGTACCACCTCATGCCTATCCAGTTGGCTAATATGATAAAAAAGGAGAATGATAAACGTTGGTGAGGATGTAGGAAAATTGGAACACTAATGCTCTGTTGGTGGAGCTGTGAACTGATCCAACCATTCTGGAGAACAATTTGGAACCATGCCCAAAAGGCTTTAAAACTGTGCATACTCTTTGACCCAGCAATACCACTACTAGGTCTGTATCCTAAAGAGATCATGGAAAAGGACCCACATGTCCAAAATATTTATAGCTGCTCTTTTTGTGGTAGCAAAGAATTGGAAATTGAGGGATGCCCATCAATTGGGGAATGGCTGAACAAGTTGTGGCATATGAATGTAATGGAACACTATTGTACTGTAAGAAATGATAAGCAGATGGATTTAAAAAAAACCTGGAAAGACTTACATGAATTGATGCTGAATGAAATGAGCAGAACCAAGAGAACTATGTACACAGTATCAACAACATTTTGTGATGATCAACTGTGATAGACTTGGCTCTTCTCAGCAATGCAATGATCAAAGATAATACCAAAAGACATATGGTGGAAAATGCTCTCTGCATTCAATAAAAGAACTATGGAGTCTGAATGCAGACCAAAGCATACTATTTTCACTTTTGTTGTTGCTTTTTTGTTATCATTCTTGTGTATTTTTTCTTGTTTTTCCCTTTTGTTCTGATTAATGTGGAAATATATTTAACATGATTGTAATGTATAATCTATATCATATTGCTTACTGGCTTCAGGAGGGGGGAGGGAAGGGAGGATGGGAGAAAAATTTGGAACTCAAAAAATATCTTTACATGTAATTGAGAAAAATTAAAATAAATAATTTTTTTTTTGCAGGGCAGTGGAGGTTAAGTGACTTGCCCAGGGTTACACAGCTAGTAAGTGTCAAGTGTCTGAGGCCGGATTTGAACTCAGGGAGTCCTGAATCCAGGGCCGGTGCTTTATCCACTGCGCCACCTAGCCGCCCCCAAAATAAATAAAATTTTTAAAACTATAACACTTATATGTGAGCTTCAGTGGATTTTTTCTGTGGGCTAGTGGGCTTACTTGGAGTAAGGAATACAAGATTCAAATTTCACTTCTAACACCTGTTAGCTAGTTGTGTGACCCTGGGCAGCTCATTTGCTTGGTTTCCTCAACTGTAAAATGAAAGAGTTGAACTGCAAGCCTTCTCATTTTCCTTCTAGCTTTAATTGATGATCCTATAATTTTTTTTAAAAATAATTTTTGGAAGGAAGATAAAAGCTTCTATTCAAGGCTACATCTACTTTCAGAGGGATGTTGTAAATTAAGAAGTTGGTACTGATTTTTCTTACATTCCAATTACATTGTGGTGTAGGCTTCTTGAAAGTAGAAAAACAGCAAGAAAAATGAAATAATTATTGGAATTGTGCCAGGGGCAGCTAGGTGGCACAGTAGATAGAGATCTGGCTCTGGAGTCAGGAGGACCTCAGTTCAAATACAGCCTCAGACACTTGACGCTTACTAGCTGTGTGACCCTGGGAAAGCCACTTAACCCCAATTGTGTCACCCCACCCCACCCCCCAAAAAAGAAAGAAAAAAGTAGTAAGTGTGCCAAGAAGATCAGGGATAGAAACTGGTAGTGGTAGTGATATGAATGGGATTTGATTTAGCAGAGGCAGTATAGCATAGTGCCACAAGAAGTCCTCTGACTCATTCTGACAGTGTGACCTTGGGAAAAGTAACTTAAATTCTCAGAGCTCTGGAGCAGTGGTCTCAAATTCTGATGGAAATGGATCCTTGCAGGCTACATATTGACTTTCAAAACTACAAGTTGACATTATCTATGTTTTATTGTTTTTAATTTATTTTATTCACCATTTCCAAATTACATTGAAATCTGGTTCCAGCTGCATATAGCTACATGCTTCAAGTTTGACACCTCTTCTCTAGACAAGTGTTTAACACTAGAAGGTGCTGACTTGCATTGGCAGAGTTTCCTTACCCAGGAGTTCCCTAATCTAATGAAATCACAGAAGCAGGCTTTAAGCAGAGGGCTAGGAACCAGTAGTATCCCATCCTACTGAGTCTAGATCATATAGGATGAAGGAAATCCATCCCTTTTCTTCAGGCAATTCTTTATCACTTATTTCTTAGGAGGAAAGTATAGCTGTCTGTCTACTGACTAGGTAAAATGAACTGCCTTCAAGGAAGAAAAATTAATAAATCTTCATCTGAACACTGATATTCTTTGTCACACTCACCTGAAAGCCCCTGTGTAACCATAATATTTCTCTTTGCTGTTGGCAGCACACTTGTTCAAACCCTCTGTCCCTGGACTGCCAACACATAAGGCACAGAGACTAGAATTAATGTCAGCACCAGGAGCACAGGATTCACTGAAGTATTTATCTGCACAGAGCAAAGACAGTCATTCTACTAGAATCAGTATAGGAGTCCTGTATTTTACAAGCATAAAGGAGGCGATCAGAGCATTCTTTGATCACTTTGTTGATTTCCCTCCAAATCAACCTGGTTAGATTATAGGGCATGAGCCTTATTTTAGAGGCAACTGAAGAACCCTTTCCCATGGAGTGTAGGCATGCCCACCAATGCCTAGCAGAGATGACACGGCATTTCCAAATGACAGTTTGCCCAAGACTTAGGAATGGACAGGTTTTGAAGGAACTGTCCTTGGTCCTGACCTAGAAGATAAACTGAGGATCAGCTTATTCTCTCTCTCTCTCTCTCTCTCTCTCTCTCTCTCTCTCTTTCTCCCCCTTCCTCCCCTCCCTCTCTCTTTTAGAATACAGACCAGTAAGGATCAGAGCAGTCTTGCATTATGGGAATAGAAGAGACTCTACCATTTGCACTTTCTTTCTTCCAAAGCCCCAAGCTTTGACAATTTGGAGAATCCATCTCCAGACTCTGCCTTTGTACTGCCAAGGAATGCTCTTCTTCCTTTCACTTAACTGCTAACATCCATGGCTTTCTTCAAATCTCAACTCAAATCCTTTCGGCAGGAGACCTTCCTTCAGTTTCTCCCACCCTCACCCTCACCTTTGCTTGTATCTTCCTCTGAGATTAAATGGCCCAAGCAATGTTATCCTGGAATCTAATTTTCTAGCCAGAGAAAAGAGATTTCTTGTACAGCATCAACTTTGGGAGATTCTTCCTAGGTAAACTCAATTCAAGACTTCCCAAATTTAAGGGTTCCTCAAATTTCAAACATTAGGGGATTGGAGCTTCTAGATCAGGGGTTCTTAACCTGAAGTCCATGGACCCCTTAGAAGTCTGTGAACTTAGATGTGAATTTATTGTCACTAAACTTTGGTTTCCTTTGTAATCATATATGTTTTTATTTGATACATTAAAATTATTCTGAAAAAAGGTTACCTCTATAGGCTTCACCAAACTGACAAAGAATTGCATGACAGAAAAAAAGGGTTAAGAATTTCTAGACTAGAGGGTGTTTGTTGGGGAATGAAGAGACATAGTGTAATTCCTAAAGCTCAGGCCTGCCTTGTGATTATAAAGGCCTGTTCCAGCTCAAAATAGTGAAAGAAAAAAGAGAAAACATTAAAAATACATAAAAAGAAAAAGGGTGGTGGTGGTGGGGTTTCCTTCCTCAAAAGGGAAGTCTACTCCCAATCAACTAATCATCTTATGTTACCTGCATCCTTTATACAAAGTACCAGTAAGTACACCCATGTTCCATGGGAGGATGCCCTTTGATGTGCCCAAAGGTCAATCTTATCAGGTTAAGTGGAGAACTCATCAAATTGATCTGAGACTTCCCTGATCATCCTCTACTACTTCCACCATGTTACAAAGTTCTCTTTTAATCTGCATAATTGCCTAAATTAAGTAGCAGCATATGGTCATAATACTAAAATCTGAAATAAATTTAAGATTTATAAAGAACCTTCACAAAGTCTTTGGGCAATTAAGGTGCCCATTGCAGAGAAAGGAAAAAACTATCTGCTGATAATTTAAAAAAAAAAAGATTTGAGATTTCTGTATAGAAAGGCAACTTACAAACTCCCACCACCACCTAGGTTCTTTCATGATTTATTTTCCCTCTCCAGAGGAAGGCTCTTTGTGTCTAATTTAACCTTATTTTACCTGTATAAAATGTCTTGTGGGGGAAGGGGCAGCAATATGATTTTACCAAGGTTCACATACTCTACCCCACTCCTGTTCCAATCCCTGGAAAGCCCTGTTCTTATTTCTCTTAGATGACCATCTTACCAAATTCACAGGAATTGGTTTGATTGTGTATCAGGCCCATTGGAATGTTCCAACCAGCATCTCTGTCAATTGCTGTGTGGCAGGACTTTTTGCCTTGCAGCGAGCCCCACTTGAGATCAGCATCTGACTTCCTAACAACTGCCACAGCATAGTAGCCTTGCAAGACACATAGAAAAGCAAATATTAATGCAGGAGCAAAAGGAGTCCTTGATTTAGGCATGTCATCAGGTGCAACTAGCTTCTTACCACCCAAGTCTGCTCTTCACCCTGGGGGGAGGCAAGAAGCTCTCCCCCAGCTCCCACATCTCAACTCTCTTTTCAGATGAAGAAACTGAGGATCACAGAGGTCAATTGATTTGCCTAAGGTCACACAGCACTTAGGCTCAGTGTAAGGGAACACTTCCCTATAGATAGAAGTATCAATAGATAGAAGGGACTGCCTTGGGAGGTAGTTGGTTCTTCCTCCATAGAGATCTTCCAGCAAGAAGTGAACAAACACTTGCTGAGTAAGTTGTAGGTGATTTTTGTTTAGATAATAAATGATTGTCCTTCAGGCAGACCATTCCTCCTTATGGTATACTGCTGCTCAATTTAGGCTTTCAAAATCTTACTCACTTTTTTAAACACATAGAACAAACATCATCTATTTTTCTTCTTAAGTTACTACATGCTTCCTAGGTTTCTCCTGCTCTAGACCTTTGCTAACAGACTCTTGATTGAGCTGCAACTGAGCTTCACAAAGTGTGCAGACTTACTCTAGCAATACATGGAGCTTGCTACGGGCATATGGATCACAAAAGCACCTGAAAGTTTTCAAACCATTTTGGAGCTATTTGGAGTTGCTATAAAATGCTAAAATGAAGAAATCAAAAACAGTGATCTCAAATATCCCTTCCAGCTCTAATGTCCTAGTACTATTTACCTCTTTCTTGCTTGGAATAGTCCAATAGCTTCCCATTTAAGTCTCTTCTCTTTTTTGATCCATTTTTAGGAGACAATTGGGGTTGGCTTGTCCAGGGTCTCCCCCTACCCTCCTTACTTCCTTCCCTTAGACTATGAACTCCTTGAGAACAGAAATTGTACTTTTCCTTTCTTTATATGCACAGTTCTTAGTTCACTGCTTGGCACTTAGTAGGTACTTTGTGTGTTTTCTTTTCAGTTTCAAGTCGTAATTGCCTCTTATGTCTTGTTTAGTTAAGAGTATATCTCTGGGGGCAGCTAGATGGCACAGTGAATAGAGCACTGGCCCTGGATTCAGGAATACCTGAGTTCAAATCCGGCCTCAGACATTTAACACTAGCTGTGTGACCCTGGGCAAGTCACTTAACCCCAATTGCCTCACCAAAAAAAAAAAAAGAGTATATCTCTTACTTACTAGCTGTGTGACCCAGGGCAAGTCATTTAACCCTCAATGCCCTACCAAAAAAAAAAAAGTACATCTCTTACCCATAGCTGTGAGAGGCATATGATCTGCTTCTTTCCTATTCTTTTTAATAATATGACTTTTTATGTTTTTTGTTTTTATTTTTTAATAATATGACTTAAAATTAGGGTCATATACTAGTAAAGTATTACATTTGTATAGCACCTACCATGGGCCAGGCATTGGGTTAAGTGCTTTACAATTATCATCTCATTTGATCCTCATAACAACCCTGCAAAGTGGGTGCTAATATTATTCTTATTTTACAAGTGAGGAAACTGAGTCAAACAGAGGTTAAGTGACTTGCTCAGGGTCATCTAGCTGGGCGAGTGTCTGAGGTCAGATTTGAATTTAAGTTTTCCTGTCTCCAGGTTCAGCCCTCTATTCACCACACCACCTTGTCTCCTCTAGTAAGTGCTTAATAAATGTTAATTAATTCTCTTGAATTCAAGTCCCTTCACAACTTAATACCAACTTACCCTTCCAGCCTTATTATGCAGTATTCCCCTTTGTCCACTGTACAGCCCAACCAAAATGGCCTTCTTATTATTCCTCACATATGACATTCTGCCTCCCATGTTTCTGCCTGTGTACGCCCATGCTTGAAATGCTTCCCTCCTCACCTTTGCTTCTTGGAGTCCCTAGTTTTTAAAAACTCAGTTCAAGCACAGTCTTGAGGCCTTTCCTGATTCTTCAACCTGATATTTATTTTTGTATCTATTTTCTATTAGAGGTAGCTGCGGTATAGAGAACTGGCTGAGAAACTAGGAAGACCTAGGTTCAAATTCTGCCTTTGACACATACTAACTATATGATCCTGGGCAAATCACATAACCTCTCAGTAGTCTAGGCAACACTCTAAGGCTTTAAGATGCATAGAAGGTGCCAGTTTACACAGGTAAGGGGAGTTTCCTCATGTGGGAGTTCCCTATATCAGCAAAAATACTGATCGGATAAATATTTTTTTCCTTCTTGTCTTTTTTTTTTCCAGGGCAATGAGGGTTAAGTGACTTGCCCAGAGTTACACAGCTAGTAAGTGTCAAGTGTCTGAGGCCAGATTTGAACTCAGGTCCTCCTGAATCCAGGGCTGGCACTTTATCCACTGTGCCACCTAGCTTCCCCCTCAACTTAGTTTTGTTTTTTTGTTTGTTTGTTTGTTTTTCTTTGTGAGGCAATTGGGGTTAAGTGACTTGCCCAGGGTCACACAGCTAGTAAGTGTTAAGTGTCTGAGGCCAGATTTGAACTCAGGTA
This sequence comes from Dromiciops gliroides, assembly GCF_019393635.1. Lineage (NCBI taxonomy): Eukaryota > Metazoa > Chordata > Mammalia > Microbiotheria > Microbiotheriidae > Dromiciops > Dromiciops gliroides. The sequence goes on along the minus strand of NC_057863.1, from coordinate 340,913,490 downwards.
CTCCTGACTCCAGGGCCGGTGCTCTATCCACTGCGCCACCTAGCTGCCCCAACCCCCTCAACTTAGTTTTAAAATGCAATCTATGTTCCTTTGTATTTTTTATTTATGTTGTTAAATATTTCCCTATTACATTTGGGGCGGGGGTAGGGCACTGAGGGTTAAGTGACTTGCCCAGAGTTACACAGCTTGTGTCAAGTGTCTGAAGCTGGATTTGAACTCAGGTCCTCCTGAATCCAGGGCTGGCACTTTATCCATTGTGCCACCTGGTTGCCCCTTGCATCTATTCATTTATGTACATTTTTTGTCCCCCAGTAGAATGTAAGACCCTTGGGTGCATGGACAGTTTCATTTTTGTCTTTGCAGGCCTAGAACCTGGAACATAATAGATGCTTAATAAATACTTTTCAAAATTGGTTTATTGATTATTGATGGAACCAGCATGACAGAGCACTAGGAGATCTAGGAGTCATTCTGATTCTGCCATGAATTCATTATATGACCTCAGGAAAATCATGTGGCCCTTTTGCATCTCCATCTCTTCATCTGTGGAATGACACTAGATCTAGAGGTGATTCCTGCTTAGGAAAGGTGAATGGACCAGATGAACTTCAAGCTTCTTTCTAACTCTGAGATTCTGGGATTCCTGAAGATCCCACACTATACTTAATGCCCTAATAGAAGAGTCATTATTAGTCCTTCATTCTCAAAGAGGACCATGACATTGGGGTGATGTCATGACTTGTAGTGAATTGGATTTAAGTGAGGGAGGCCTGTGTAAGGTCACCAACCTTACTCTCTCCTCCAGAGCCATCTGGGTCCAGTGGCCAGATATACATCAGAATGACTGGAGATGGCCCCAGATGCAGTGCTAATGAGTGTCATAAGGTGCTGGAGGAAAGAACAGCCTTCTCCCCTTAGGATCCTCCACCTAAGGAATAGCATTGGGTGTTTCAGAGAAGTTTAAAAACAAAACATGACTTATACAAAAGGGCTTTTAAGCTATAAAGTATTGCATCCCTGTCAGGTACTGTTATTATTAGTAATGGTATAAGTATAGAGAAACTTGTATCCTTTCCTTCAATACACATCCTATTCAATATTCATTTATTTAGTTATTTTTGAATCTGACCTGTGATGTCATCTTTGTAGGGAACTTTTCAATGAGAAAACTCCCCCTACTAAGAGATGTGCAGCTCTTCTGTGACAGAGTCTCAGAGAGTTTCCTGGACACTGAGATGCCCTTATGTGTCCAATGCTAAACTTGTACCCAGTTGCCTAAACTTCAAAACTGGCTCTCCAGGGCAGCTAGATGGCACAGTGGATAAAGCATCAGCCCTGGATTCAGGAGAACCTGAGGTCAAATCCAGCCTCAGACACTTGACACTTACTAGCTGTGTGACTCGGGCAAGTCACTTAACCCTCATTGTTCCAATTTTAAAAAAAAAACTGACTCTCTATTCACTACACTGTACTGCTTCTTCAACATGAATTTAAAGCATCTACTATGTGCTAGTAGGGTGGTCAGGTGGTATGGTGGATAGAGTGTGTTGGGGCAGGAGTCAAGAAGACTCACCTCCCTGAGTTCAAATCTTGCCTTAGACATATACTAGCTTTGTGACCTTGGGCAAATCACTTCACCCTGTTGGCCTCAGTTTCCTCATCTGTAAAATGAGCAGGAGAAGGAAACGGCAAACCCCTCTAGTATCTCTGCCAAGAAAACCCCAAAAGGGATCGCAAAGAGTCAGACATGACTGAAAAATAACCAAACAACAACAAATGTGTAGTAGACTCTTGGGGGGCACTGTGCTAGGCAGGGGGAATCTATGAACTAAAATTAAAATGGATCCTTCCCTCAAGGAGCTTGCATTCTTCATTCTTCCCTTTCCACCACACTCGGAATAATTCATGTCTTAGAGCTCAATATCATAATGTTATCTGGGCTGTGTGGTTTCATCATGATCAAGATCCAGTAACTAAAAGGCTATTCATGTGTTCTTGAGTTTAATCTGACCATAGCATAAAAATACCTGGTTCCTGACCTGGTGCTATGACAGTGACTGACAGGCACAGAGGCAGTCACCCAATTACCCTTATACATTTTCACAACTGAACCTGATTGTCTACAGATTCATCAAACTAGGTTCCTTTACAGCTTTCTTTTCCCCCTTCCACTACCCACGTTACCAATATAGACCCACCTTCAATCGGTTTAGTGGAACAAAGAGGCCCTCGCCCATGATTGGAATCCTTAGTTTCTGAAAGTACAAGAATAAGGACTTACTGAGTTGAATATCAGACACCTTTAATAATAACTGTTTAATGTCATACTCCTTTGATTTTCCACAGTTTAGCATAAACGGAATTTTTCTAAAAAAATCTAATTCAATTCAACCAATGTTCATTTAGTTATTATCTGATTATGCACCTTATAGATAATCCAAGCTCTTTTCTTTTCCTTTTTCTACCTCTCTTCTTCTTCTATTGCTTATTAGACCCTCCCTCCCTTAGAGAATGGGCAGGGGCAGAGAGAAGAGCTAAAATTTGTTCCTTGGTATGATGAAAGAAATTTAAAATAAACTACTAAACTAAGATATTTTGATGATCTCTAACATCAAATTATTGATGCTTCTCATCATTATTGACTATTCTGTTATCTCTGCCATCCCTGCATTTCAAACTGCTTAAAGAGCCCAATAAAATATGTGTGTGAAATATCACTTTTCCATGAACAAGATGGAGCCAGTTACTAAGGGAAGGTCTCATTCAACTTACTGTAATTCTCTGCCAGGACAACCTCCAGACCACATTTGCCAGCAACATAGATAAATCCTCCGTCCAAGCTCATGGCATCAGCTTTCCCTTTCTAGAATGGCAAAGCAAATACTTAGAGGGATGAATGGATGGAACAAGCACTTATTAAGTACATACCACATTCTAGGCACTGTGCTAAGCACTTTACAAATATTATCTCATTCGATCATTAGCAAAGCAACTGGGTTGTTTCCTGTCCCATCTTCCTTACAGCCTTCCATCAGGGTATCTTCATTGTATACAAGGTGACTCTACTGGAAAATGAAGGCCCAGAACTAAGTTTTCTGCCAGACACTGTTCAGAGAATTAGCCACATGGCATAGAGATGTAGGAAAATAATAACGAAAATAAGCATTCCTGTCCATATACTGCTTTTTTATCTTTATTTTTGGTCACAGCCATGTATTGTAAGTTATTATTATTGCTAGGAAGATGAAAAGCATGACATAAATTACATATAAAAGCATTACATGTAAAATGGTTCGCATAAATGAAAGGTATATGACATGTGTGCCCACATTTACAAAACATTCCTAAGCAAGTCCCACTCTTCACAATGAGTGTGAGAAATTTCTGAGAAAGTGAGCTCAAGGTTTATGGAAAGAATATTGTTATTGCTATTACATTGCAATTTAATTAAATGTCCTTGAGACAAGTGGCCCAATGGATAGAGCACTGGGCCTGGAGTCAGGAAGACCTGAGTTCACTTGAGGCCTGATCCACTTCTTAGCTGGGTGACCCTGGCCAAATCATTTAATCCCTATTTGCTTGTTTTCTCAACTGTAAAATGGGAGTCATAATAGCCCTGCCTTGCAGGGTGGCTGTGAAGAGCAAATGAGATATTTGTAAAATAGCAGAGTTCCTAGCACATAGAAGGCACTTAAAAATGCTTATTCCTCTGTCCTTCCTCCCCGGGCCTCCCTTTGTTATGAACTAAGGTGTATGGTGACTGACTGGTAAAAGTCAATGTAGGGCTGGGCATTTGGGATCAGTTTGTTGGAGAGGATTGACTCACAAGATACCTGCAGAGGGACCCAGAGTGATAGTGGAGCATGAAGCTACACATTCAACTAATTCCAACCTAGAATCGTATGACCATAGAGCTGGAGCTTAAAGGTCATCCCTTAGTTTATAGTTAAAGAAACCGAGGCCCAAAAACATTAAGTGACTTGTTAAGGGTTAAAATTCTAGCTAAACTGTCTAAAATATCTTATGAGTGGTCGCCAATAAATTATAAGCTTTAGCAAGAGTTAGATTTTTAAGCATTTATTAAGGAGAATAAGAATTTGGTAAAGAGAGAGAGAAAGGCCTAGATTCTTATCTATGAAAGGGAGAGCACATTTCTAGCTCCGCTCTCTGCCAGAGTCCAGAGGAAAAAGCCCCAGAGTCAGCGCCAGTCTCTTCCTTCCTCCTCCCACTAGTCCGCGTCACTTCCTCCCGCCAAAGAAAAGACTCCTGGTCTTGCCCTCAAAGACCTTCGCTTCATGGGCGGAACTCTTCTACAGTAAGTCTCCAGCAGGTGGCGTCATTCCAATCGTTACAGACTTGCTGAAGTCCACATAAGTGGCAAGAGGCAGAGTAAGGATTCTAAACCAGGTCCTCTGACTCCATACATAGCAATCCCTCTCCTGCACCATCCTGCCCAGTAAGTAGCAGAACTAGGATTCAGATCGAGGTCCTCTGTACTTAAGAATCCAGGAATAGTGATGCGATATCAATATGGCGGCTATGTACCATAATCTTGCCGATGCACTCTTCTGTGGTTTCTGCCACCACACATTCAATGGCTAAGCCACTGACCATACTCCACTCATGACACTTGGATGCTTCATCTTTGCTCACTGCACACCACTTCACTCTTTCAGGGATCAAGGGAGAAGTCTTAGCTGGGGAAGAAGCAAGAAGGAGAGGTCAGAGGTTGGTTTTCTGTTTGTTCCTTGAGGCTCTAAGAGAGGGATGGGCTGTGCTAATACCTATGTTGAGACCTACCAGCTATAAACAGAGGTTGCTCTTCAATAATAGCAACCGTTTCATTTCCTTTAAGAGTGAGACATTCTGAGCACTTTACATGCTGAACTAATTTCCTTCCACTTGTCCCCACTGGTCAGTTAATACACATTTATTTTGTACCTATGATGTGCCAAGTACCATGCTAATCACTGGGGATACAAAAAAGTGAAAAATAGTCCCAACCCTCAAGGAACTCAATTCTAACAGAAAGGACAACATTTAAATAAGTAGGTATGTACAAGATATATACAGGCAGGAGTATGCTGATAAATGTTTAACAACTGGCTCTATGAAAAGTACTAAGTTCCAATTGTTTAATATTCATTGTCAATATTTTTTGTTATCAACATTTTCTCCATCCCTTTCATAAGTCTAGACAATCGACAACACAATGAATCAAGATCTGATTTGTGACCTTTGCTGATTTCTGAGGTGTAACGTTCACACTGAAAATTTAATATTCAGCTTTTGTGAGTTGGTTTAAACTGGCTCAACACAGCTTTGTGTAGATGGACAGTAACCTGAGAAGGGAAAGGGAAGCAGTTGGGGAAATCAGAAAGGGCTTGCTTGCAGAATGTGAAATTTGAGTCATCTTTAAGGAAGCCAGGGAAATGAAGAAACAGAGATGAGGAGCAGAGGCTTGGGGGGCAGACAGTGAAAAGGCACCCTCATGGAAGGACTCCATGGGCCTCTTTGTCCACATCTAGAAAAAAAGGTTTGGACTGATAGATCTTCTCTGTCTCTGTCTCTCTGTCTCTCTGTGTCCTGGGTCTGTATCTGCATCTGTCTCTCTCTCGCTCTCTCCCCTCTCTCTTTCTTCTCTGTCCCTCTTCCTCCCCTCTCTCCTCTCATCTGTAAAATGAAGGGGTTGAAACAGATAACATGTAAGATCCTTTCCAGCTCTGAATCTATGATCCTATGACATAGGTTCAAATATTAACTCTGTTTTTAATATATGCTGGACCTCAGGCAAGTCACTAATACTGCCTGCATATCAGTTTCCTCATCTGTAAAATGGGAGACTGTATGAGATAACTTCTGAAATCCCTTCCATTTCTAAGTCAATGAACTCCTGGAGTTTATCTAATTTTACTATCTTGCTAACTAATGAATTTCATTGTCTGGATCAGACAGTCTAGATTTTCATGAGGAACACAATGCCAGTGGTTAATTCAAGGTGGTGTCAGCACTGAAGCACAACTTACTGATCTTAATATCCTGATTCACTTTGGCAGGGCAGATCAACAAAATCCAACAACAACAACAAAAAACTCCTAATGATTGTCTAAAAAGAAGATCTAAAGAATTGTCCAGAAATGAATTCCTTTCCTATTCAGCAAAACTCAGCAAGAAGTAGAGTAGTTATCGGGGAAGAAAGATAAATAAAAATATTAGTAAATTGGAAGATCTAGAGTTGGAAGTTTAGTAAGTCAACAAGTATTTATTAAGCACCAACTATGTGCTCAGGGCTGAGCATACAAAGAAAGGAAAAAGACAGTCCCTGCTCTCAAGGAGCTTACAGTCTAATGGGCAACACAATTTGCAAACAACTGTGTACAAACAAGCTATAGATAGGAAAAATGGGAGATAATCAATAGAGAGAAGGCACTAGAATTAAGGGAGATCAGGGAGGGCTTTCTGTAGAAGGTGGGATTGCATCTGGGAATTAAAGGGAGCCAGGGAGGTCAGTAGTGAGAGTGGAGGAGGGAGAGTGTTGTAGGCATGGGGGACAGCCAGAAAGAATGCCCAGAGCAGAGAGATGGAGTGTCTTGTTCAAGAAACAGCCAGAAGACCAGAGTCACTGAATTGAAGAATATGTGTTGGGGAATAATGTGTAAGGTAAGGCAGGAAGGCATTAGAAATCATCTAGTCCAATCTCATTATTTTGCAGATGAAGAAACTGAATGAAATGATTTGTCCAAATTCACATAGGAAAGTACAGGGCCAGAATTCAAACCCATGTCTTCTGACTCCCAGCCTAGTTCTCTCTCCTTTTAGTGGGATGGTGCTTGGTTGACAAGCAACTTTCCACATACTTCCAAAGTAAACTGACTGCCTTAACACTGGTGTGCAATTTGTAGCAGGTCAGTTTCCCTTCCTGAGGTTTCAATTTCCCCATCTAGAAAATGAATAGAGAGGACCAGATTATTGTAAAATTCCTTATTGCTCTGAAAGTTTAGGATGTTGCATTTCTTCAGTAGTGACAGGTTGAAACTGGGAAAGCAAGAGAGATTTCCTGGTCTCTCAGGCTGAGGGAAGGAATTTCACAGCATGAAATTGGACAGGATGTTCTGAAAACTTTCTCTGGGCTTCATTAATAGGCATTGGGAGGAGGCAGCACAGAGGCTCAGCATAGGTGTCCTGAAATGTGTGTGCCAGCATCTCACCTTAGTATTAAACAATCTAGCACAGAGGTTCTTAATCTGGGGGTTGTGGATAGATTGCAGGAGAGCTGGAAATTTCAATTGGAAAAAGAAAAACATCCTTATTTTCACTAACCTCTAGCCAGAATTTAACATTTCCTCTAATTATGAAATTTTCTTTTAAAATATTTTGAGTAGGGGGTCTATAGGCTTCACCAAAGTGCCAGAAGAGCCCACATCACAACAAAGGTGAAGAAGCTGACTGTGTCTAGTGGCTCACCAGACTCAGGTGAAAAGAAAATTATGGTAAGGGAGTAACTGGGCTGGCTTGCCAATAGATCAAAAAGTTGCGAGTCTGGAAATCTGTGAAAATCTGTGGGAATAGGGTTGTTTAAATCTCTGGGTATTAGTAACACTGTTCATTTACCTCATTCATTCATTCATTCTAGGGAAATGTTTTTGGATACTAAGGACCATATTCTTCAAAGTATTAAGATCTCTCTCAATGCCTGCAACAAAACTAGGCTGCTCCCGCCTGACTGCCCAGCCCACTCTGGCATGGCCCAGAGACTTTGCTTACGCATTTTCAAAGTCTTCAAGGCCTTCATGTGCTTGTAACCCAGGTACTGTTCATGATCCATCCTAGGAGGGAGCCTCAGAAACCTGTTTGTGGAGTCTTTAAACAGCAGGTCCTTTCCATGATGAGAACCAAAGAGTTGGAATGTCTCCAGTTTGCCCTTGCCAAACCTTTCCTATTTAAGGGAAGAGAGAGCCATGAGTGAAAGCAGATGACTAGGGAGGAGGTAAGTCAAGGCTTAAAAGGTCAAGAAAAGAAGACCACAAAAGGATAATCCTTGGGGCAAAAGGAAAGAGGCCAAAATGGGAAAGGAATCTTTGAATAAAATAGGTCCATAGACGGAAATATAGATATGATTGTGGCTAGAGAGTTTGTGGTAGATTTCTCTGTGGCAGGACTTCTCATTTTTCAGTTCCCAAGACCATTTCAGGGGGTCTGTGAGGTCAAAACTACTTTCAAAATAATACTAAGATGTTGTTTGCTTATTAAACATTCCTCCCTTTTCCAACTTCATGTCTGTGTGAGGCTGGGTTTTCTTTACATGCTTCATTTCAACCAAAACAACATGTCACATCAGATTGAATCCAGAACAGCTATGAGAATCCAGCTATCTTCTATTAAGCCAGACGTTAAGGAGATTTGCAAAAATTTGGAAAACAATGTCATTCTTCTCACTAACATTTTTTTTTGAAAATATATGTTTTTAAAAATGTTATCTATGTTAACATATAATGGGTCTGTTATTTTTAGATGAGTTAAAGAACAAATATTTTTTAATTGATCAGTTTTAATTTTTTAAAAATTATTTATTTAGAATTTTCTCCAAGTTACATGTAAAAAAATTTTCACATCACTTTTTTTTAAAACTTTGTGTTCCAAATTCTCTTCCTCCCTCCCTCCCTAACCCTCCCCATAAACTCAAGCAATTCAATATAAGTTATACATGTGCAGTGATGCAAAACATCTCCATATTAGTTGTGAAAGAAAACAGACAAAAGAACTTTAGAAAGAGGAACTAACAACTAAAAAAAATTATACTTCACTCTGTATTCAGATACCATCAGTTCTTTCACTGTAGATGGATTGCATAGTTTTAATTTCCTAATACAGTAAATATAGATAGGTATAACCCATGAACATAAATCTTTGGGGATGGAGTCCTCCATGATTTTTAAGACTATAAAGAGGTCCAGTGCGGTGGATAAAGCACCGACCCTGGATTCAGGAGGACCTGAGTTCAAATCTGGCCTCAAGACACTTGACACTTACTAGCTGTGTGACCTTGGGCAAGTCACCTAACCCTCATTGCCCCACCCCCTCCCCCCACAAAAGACTATAAAGAGGTCCTGACACCAAAATGTTTATAAACCACTGATTGATGGCATACCTTAGCATGACCTGGCAGATAGGCATAGGTTCATGAAATCCTGATCAATGAGTCAGCAATGTAGAAGGTGGGTTTCATGGATTTGGGCGTTTCTAGAGTACATGCTGGAATAGTGAGGCACCAATGTATGGTGGACAGTGTCACTTTTTTTTCTTTGTATTTATTTAGAATTTTCCCCCAAGTTATATGTAAAAACAAATTTTAACATCAATTTTTAAAACTTTATGTTCGTGGATAGAGCACCGGCCCTGGAGTCAGGAGTACCTGAGTTCAAATCCGGCCTCAGACACTTAACACTTACTAGCTGTGTGACCCTGGGCAAGTCACTTAACCCCAATTGCCTCACTAAAAACAAAAACAAAAACAAAACAAAAAAAGCTTTATGTTCCAAATTCTCTTCCTCCCTCCCTCCCCACCCCTTTAAGGACTCAAGCAATTCAGTATAAGTTAAATATGTGCAGTCATATAAAACATCTTCCCATTAGTCAGGTCAGCATCTCTTTTTAAGAGAATCTCTGAAATGACCAAACTTTGGCTCTTTTGCAATATCTTATGTGCCATCTGATATTGAAAGTAAGGCTGTCTCAATGAGATATATAGTCTCCATAAAGAACAGTTTTTTCCATGAATATGTAGGATAGGATGAAGTTTGAACAGCTATAATACATGATATTTGGAAGTAAGAGCACATTTCTTGGCTTTTTTTTTTTGTGATAGTATTTTGGTTTTGTCTCTTTTTGTTTTTATTAAGGTCAATGACACTCAGACCTCCAATTGTGTTTGAGTTATACTGATTCAAATAAAGACACTTTATATAACTGTTTTGCCTTTACCAGATATAAACTCATTGAAAGCAGGAGCTATTTCTTTTTTTGCCCTTTTGTCCAGCCCCTGGCAAAGTGTACTGCAAATATTAGGTGTTTAATAAATGCTGACAAAATCCAAAGACTTGGCTTCCAGTTCAAATTCTTCTTACCATCTCTAAACCTTGGCTTGTTCATCTATAAATTGGTATAGTACCAGCCCTGCCAATTTCACAGGGATGTTGTGAGAATCAAAGGAGATAAGAATGACTTATGTTTACAGAGCATTTCAAGGCTACAAGGAACTGAAGCATTTCATTTATTCTGATATTATTTCTATTTTAGAAATGAAGAAGCCAAGGTCTCCATAGTTGCAGTGAATTGCCCAAGGCCATTAGAAGCAAAGCCAGAATTCGAACCCAAGTCTTCCGACTTCTAGTTCAGTTAGTTTTCCACTACAATATATTGTCTTAATGGCAATGGAAAGTAGTGCACCTGAAAGAGTCTTATAAGCTATAAAGTGCTGTGTACAGGTAAAGTATAATTACTGTAATAGGTGTTTTTGTTATTGGGAGGGTTGGAGTAGGTAGAGGTATCTGCTAGAATTAGAAAGTATTTAACAAGGGGGGAAAAAGCATTCATTAAAGCGCCTACTACCTGCGGGGCACCATGATAAGGACTTCCCAAATATTTAATCCTCACAACAACCCCAGGGAGTAGGTGCTGTTATTATTCCCATTTTACCCTTGAAGAATCTGAGGCAGACAGGAAGCTGTATTTGAACTCAGGTCTTCCTGTCCCCAGGACCAGCGCTCTATCCATTGTGCCGTCTAGCTGCCTCAAGAGGGGCAGGAAGAAGGGTAGAGAAGGAGAAATCCTTGAGGGTCCAAATAAGGAAAACTAAGCATGAAGAGAAGACGGCCCGTACCTGCGCCTCTGAGAGAAGATTCCAGATCAGATGCTCCTTACTATTCACTCTTCGGGCTACGACAACATTAGCAGGGACCCTGCCTAGGTGACATTTCCTGTACTCATCCACTGGCTTCCTGGTATTATCCTCACAGAGTAGTTCAAATTCATCCCTTTCAGCCCCAGTTGGGAGTGTCTCTGAAAGAATCGAAAACAAAACCAAAGCAAATGTGCACAGTTCTAAAGAAAAAAGCCATCCCCTGTGTCATCCACCCTTTAGTTTTCTCATGATTTCCTCCTGAGAGATTGGGACAGATCACAGCTTGTCAGGCCAAATTCACCGGAGGCAAAACTATTAAAACCGATGACAATTCAGTAGAAAAGCAGCAGATGGCAGTAACAGCTCGGCAGAGAAGCTGCTGATGACCTCAGCCACTCACCAAGAAAACAAACCGTCCAGCAGAAAAGACGATGGTAACACCACCTCTTAGGTAAGTATAAAGAAACAGCTCTGCGGGCAGAAAGGTATTCTCTACCATGACATAGAAACCTCTTCCCCCTGGAAACTCACCCTACCCTTGGACTACTTTCCACAGTGGAAATATCCACTTCCCCTGAGACTTCTCCCTCTGATTATCTGGTTCCTTGCAGAGCCTTTATTTTAAAGAGGATAGCCAAAGGGCAGCTAGGTGGCCCAGTGAATAAAGCACCGGCCCTGGATTCAGGAGGACTTGATACTTACTAGCTGTGTGACCCTGGGCAAGTCACTTAACCCTCATTGCCCAGCAAAAATAAAATTAAAAAATAAAAATAAAGAGGATAGCCAGGCCAACCATGTCGTTCCAGGCTGCAATTCTGACCACTTTCTGAACTTTCCCTACCCTACTACTGTATCTGGTACAGGTAGGTATGTCTTCCCATCACCTCCAACTTTTTCAGCTTCCTTTTATGTATTATTTTCCCTTGCTAAAATGTAAGTTCCTTGAGGTTAGGGACAGCCTTTATTCCTGCTTGTATTTGTATTTCCAGAGCTCAGCACAGTACCTGGCACATAGTAAGGGATTAATATTTGTTGACTTGGCTTTTTGATTGGGATCCAGTTGGGATGTGATCCTTGATGTCTGTGTGTATTTCCTCTTCCCCTGGTGGTGGGAATCTGTGGAAGGGTGTACCCTGTGTTTGAGGAAGGAGGGAATTCTTCTTCATTATTTGGGGGGGGGGGTGGTGGCCAACATGGGTTAAGTGACTTGCCTAGGGTCACACAACTAGTAAGTGTCAAGTGTCTGAGGCCAGATTTGAACTCAGGTCCTTCTGAATCCAGAGCCAGTGTTTTATCCACTGTGCCACCTAGCTGCCCCTCTTCATTCTTTTTTTTTCTTTTTTTTAGTGAGGCAATTGGGGTTAAGTGACTTGCCCAGGATCACACAGCCAGTAAGTGTTAAGTGTCTGAGGCCGGATTTGAACTCAGGTACTCCTGACTCCAGGGCCGGTGCTCTATCCACTGCGCCACCTAGTTGCCCCACCCCTCTTTATTCTTAATATTGATATTCTGTTTAATTAAATGCCTTTGCTTTGAGTTAATGTGTCCCTTGATGTGGTCTGGTAGGGGAAGAACAATGGGATGGGAGCTCATGATGTATGGTTTCAAATACTGACCTAAAAAGTGTTATCAGCCTGAGTATAACTTTCAGAGGAGGAAGTCTAGGCTAAACATAAGATCATCACATAGAGCATTCCCCCCCTTCCTAGGAGGGAGATAAGGAACAGCACGAGGGTAGGAAATAGAGTCAGCGAGAGGTGAGTTGGATTTCTAGGCCCTGGTAGTTACCCAAAAGAGTTGTGTGCTCCATAAAACTGACCTCTCCGGCACCATCCTTCAGGCACCTAAAAAAAAAAGGGAAGCACGTGAAGGGTTAGAGTTCAGCCATCATCTGGCCTCCTGCTGTAGTCATGGTCATGGAATTTCTGCTCTGGTGGGGACCTCAGAGATCATCTAATTCAACCCTCCTCATTTGGAAACTGAGGCCCTGAAGAGTAAAGTGACTTTTCCAAGGTCACACAGGTAGTAAATGGCAGAGCTGGGAGGCAAACCCAGGTCTCCTGACTCTAAGTCTAGGATTCTTTCCACTGCACCATGAGTCTATACCACACAAATCAGCACTTAATATGCAATGATATGGTGCATATGGCAGCAAGGGAGTCCAGAGGTTAACACTGCACCTCTCCCAGATACTGACTTACCTTACCCAGGGGCTGCCTCTGCCCAGCACCCCTACCCCTCCCTTCCTAGATTTCTATGCTGGGTTTACACGCAGTCATATTAATAATAAATGCTTGCAGCCAAAAACTGGTGCAATAGCCTAATTTATAAGTAGCAATATATTAGAAATCCCAGCTAAATTCCCCAATAACTTAGAACAGGGACATGCTTCCTCCCCCAATATTTTCAAATGACACACTGTGTTACCTAAAGCAAATCACTGAAGTTCCCTGAGCTGGTTTTCCCCATCTCTAAAAGGGAGGGGTTAGGTGAGATGGCCCCTGGGACTCCTTCCAGCTCAAAGGATGTGAATTTTTCACCTAAGTGAAAAGTAACCTCCCATCAAGTGGGGAATGGCCAATCAAATGGAAGTACATGAGTGTAGTGGAACATTATGGGGCTGTAAGAAATGTTGTCTGTGGGGCAGCTAGGTGGTACAGTGGATAAAAAGTACCGGCCCTGGATTCAAGAGGACCTGAGTTCAAATCTGACCTCAGACACTTGACACTAGCTGCATGACCCTGGGCAAGTCACTTACTTAACCCTCATTGCCCTGCAAAAAAATAAAAATGCTGTTTCTGGTGAACATGGAGAATCATGGAGAAGATCTACATGAACTGAAACAGAGTAAAGGAAGAACAGTCAAGAAAATAATATGCACAGAGTGACTGCAGTAAATGGAAAGAAAAATGATCCTCCAAAAAGTCAAAAGCCAATATACTAACTGTGTGACCCGGGGCAAGTCACTTAACCCTCATTGCCCCACCAAAAAAAAGCCAATGCAACAAAAGTATAAAGATCAATAGGACTTGATTGAAGAGAGATGAGAAGACATCCCTGACCTGCCTCCTTGGTGGAGGTGAGAGGTCCATAGCGGATATACGTTGCATTTGTTTTGGGACGTTTCTAGTGTATCAATCAATTGTGCTGATTTTTTTTTTCTCTCTCAAAAAATACCATTTATCATACGGGAGGGTTTTGTGGGAGGTAGAAGGGAAGACTTGGGACAACTATGGTGATTTAAGAAGCAGAAAATATCAATAAAAGTTTTTGTTTTGTTTTTTTGTTTTTGCAGGGCAATGAGGGTTAAGTGACTTGCCCAGGGTCACACAGCTAGCAAGTGTCAAGTGTCTAAGATCGGATTTAAACTCAAGTCCTCCTGAATCCAGGGCCAGTGCTTTATCCACTGTAGCACTTACTACCCAACAAAAACTTTTTTAAAAGAAAAGAAGGGAAGAGAAGCATAGACAACTTTTTGTTTTTCTACTCAGCTGTGATGGGGAAGATACAGGGAAGATGGTTGAAGCTAAAATAATGTTTTTAGTGGGACCAGAATAAATTTATAGGAGATAGAAAATGTTCACCACAGGCCAGATGATATCTGAACTGCAATTAAGTGGTGGGTCCAACTCACCTGAGGGCTCCTGAGCTACCAAAGTAAGGTTCTCTGTCTGAGCAGGCACAATGGTCAGGCCCAGCTCCAATGCACAAGCGACACAACTCAGAGTTTGTCCAAAAAGCACAGGGCACACAGCTGTCAGAGAAGAACTCAGCTACTGCTGCATGGAGAAAAAGACATGCCATGAAACAACTGAGGACTCCATGTGCATGTCATGTCTGTGTGCACGTGATGTGACCATAGTGTGTATTGTATGTATGCACATGTGTGGTATGAGTATGTGTGTTTATGCATGTATGTGCATTGTGTGGTGTGAGCATGTGTGTAAGTGTATGTTTATGTGATGTGAGTATGTGTGTGTGTGATTTGAGTATCAAAATGCAGGTGGGCATGCAGGAAATTAAACTTCATGTAAGAAATAAGAAATTTAATAAAAATCCAAAGCTTCAGAAGATGCATCTTTTACAAAATACAATTTTTATTCACTGAAAGATTTGGTGTTTACCTCTCAAGTGGCTAAAATGCATTGTGCCTGTTACTTGTTCTCATCTGTCTAGAACTCAAGGGTTCTTAAGACTTCTTTTTTAAAATATTCTGATCAGGGGCAGCTAGGTGGTAAAGTGGATAGAGCACCCGCCCTGGATTCAGGAGGACCTGAGTTCAAATCTGGACTCAGACGCTTAACACTTACTAGCTGCATGACCCTAGGCAAGTCACTTAACCCCAATTGCCTCACCAAAAAAACCAATATTCTGATCACTATTTTTAAATTTAATGAGTTTCCTTTATAATTGTTCATATGTTATTTGATGTATTTAAAAGCAGTCTTCTGGGAAGGGCCCACAGGTTTTACCAAACTGCCACAGGGGTCAGGGCACAAAAATGGTTCAGAGTCTCTGGTCTAGATAACCTTTTCCTGAATATCTCAGTTCATACATTGCTCAAAGTGTGCCCAAAACACACACAAATGCAAATAAAGATTGCTAGCTTTGTAAAACATCATCTTAAAATATATTTATTTAATATTTTACTTTTTCAGGGGCAGCTAGGTGGCACAGTGGATAAAGCACCGACCCTGGATTCAGGAGGACCTGAGTTCAAATCCGGCCTCAGACACTTGACACTTACTAGCTGTGTGACCCTGGGCAAGTCACTTAACCCCAATTGCCTCATAAAAAAAAATTTACTTTTCCCAGTGATATGTAATAACAATTTTTAATATTCATTTTTTAAAATTTGAGTTTCAAATTATTTTTTTCTCCTTCTCCTCCCTCCTTGAGAAGGCAAGCAATTAGATATGGGTTATACATGTGCAGTCATGCAAAACACATTTCCATATTGGTCTTAAAACATCATTTTTTAAAATAGAGTTTCAGGCCACCAGGAGCCACTCACTGTATTGAGTGCTTTCATTCCACTTGTCAGCTTACCTTTCTCAATGGGATCATCAATATTGTTCCAGTTCAACATGCCAAGTTCCACAAGTTTCTCAATGGGGATGATCCAGCCAGCTGACATGCCTAGGCCAGTGTGGCAGGACTTCTTGCCTTTGAGATCCCTGAGTCGGAAATCAGTTCCCTTCTTCACAACAGCCACAGCAAAGGAGTAAATTTGCCGTTCTATAAGAGATGGGGGATTAGGGAAGATTCTCAGAGCAATAGTCTCAGGGGACAGGAAGATGACAAGGGACCTCAAAAGGAAGGATCTCAGTTGACTTGCCTAGCAAAATTTTGAGGAAGGAGTTCTTAATCTAATTCAAATTGGCCTTTACAATCAGGATCCAGCTTACCTTTTCAGACTGACTTTTTTTGGAACATTTGGGTTTGGGGGCATGGTGTCCCTGGAGCAGCAGTGGCTAATAACAGAGTCTGCATTGAGATTGGAAGGGCACATGGAGGACTAATTAAGCCCACCAGGAACAGCTAACTTGGCTACTCTACAAGGGCACCTACCGTTGAACCCAGCAGAAAACAACACCTAAGGGGAACTTCACAAGGATTCCACAAAGGAAAAAAAAAGGACTTCTAGTCCTAAGGTAGCATTGAGTCATCCTCGGTCTCATATACATACCTTACATTTGGGAGCACCTTACTCTGTACTGGTTATAGTTAAGTAACCATGCCATATGAAAATTCAACCGGAGGGTTACCTACCTGTAACCAATACAGGACAAGGTGCTCCCAAATACTTAAATATGGGGAATTTTCCATGAGTCTTTACTAAACATAAATGAGAAAACCCAACTTCCAAAGGGTAACCCTAGAACCCTAAGGAGATGATAGCAAATTGTCCTTTGGGACCCAACCAGCTTAATGCCAGTAGAACTTGGGGAAGTTGCCAAGGGAGGTAGGTGTGGGGTGTGTGTGTGTGTGTGTGTGTGTGTGTGTGTGTGTGTGTGAAAGAAAACAGACCAAAAAAACTTTAGAAAAAGGAACTAACAAATAATTATGCTTCAATCTGTATTCAAATATGATCAGTTCTTTCTATGTAGATGTATTGAACTTTTCATAAGTCCTTCAGAGTTGTTTTGGATCATTGTATTGTTGAAAATAGCTAAGTCAGTCACAGCAGATCATCTTACAATATTGTTATTTTGTATAGAGTACATTTCACTTTGCATCAGCTCATGTAAGTCTTTCCAGGTTTTTCTGATAGCTTTCTGCTCATAATTTTTTTATGTTAAACTACATTTATATAGTACTTTAAAGAGAGATTTCCTTACAATAAATCCATGAGGTTGATCATTGTAATAACAATAATAGATAACATTTATATAAGTACCTTATACCTGACAAAGAATTTTTTTAGCAATAGCCCAGCAAAGTACCATATGTTTTATCATCATCAATCAATCACCACCATCATCAGTCATCATTATCAACAATCACCATCATCATCTTACCTTGCTTTTGCCTCTGCTTCAAATTTTTTTCACAGTTACTATTCTTAACTATGTTTCCCTCCATCCTATTCCCTCCCCGTGATATTTACTCTATTTTCTATCTTCTTTCACCCTATCCCTCTTCAAAAGTGTTTTGCTTCTTACTGCCCCTTCCCCCAGTCTGCCCTCCCTTCTTTCACCCTTCCCCCCATATCCCCTTCCCCTCCTACTTTCCTGCAGTGTAAGATAGATTACTATACCCAATTGAGTGAGAACTCACCTTTTTCAGAGCCATAGTCTTCAGCTATGATAGGCTTCAGATCAAAGGGGTCCATAACTGCTTCATAGACTAAGCCACCATCTACAGAAATGGCATCAGCTTCATTGTTCTGCAAGAGATGTAAAACAAAATTGAAGTCCTTTACCTCTGAAAAAAAGATTTGGAATTTATTTAAGGTTTGTATTTGATAGAAAATCGGTTTTAGGACTAGAAGAATCATCATGAGGTTATCTATTGTATGGCTTAGTCTTTTAACAGATAGCACATAAACATGGCAGATGGTTCTCTTTCATTAAGGGGCAGGGGGAGGGTAAATGACCTTTCTCTTTAATCTTTCATAGTAACTCATTCCAGTGTCCCACAGACCTCATAAATGGGAAATACCTTTCACTAAAATATAAACCTCCCTTCCTATAAATTCATGAAAAAGTTCACCACCAACTACTAGAGTAAGAACCCCCTTCTCAACAAAACTTCTAGGAAAACTGGAGAACAGCTTGGCAAAAACTAGTCTTACATTAACATCCTATACCATATACCACAATAAATTCCAAATGATTACATGACCTAAATACAAATGAATACATTTCAAAATAATTAGAGGAGAATGTAAAGAAGTACCTTGTATAAAGTAACTCTAGGGAAAGATTTCTTTGCTAACCATGGGCTAAAGTTGATCATAGAAGATGGCGGAGGAAAGGCAGTTAGCTCCTGAACTCATGACATGATTGCTCCAAAAAAACATCCAAATAACACCATAGGAAAATGCCCAGAGCAGCAAAACTCACAGAAGAATGTGCTGAAATCATCTTCTAACCAAGAACGGCTTGGAAGGTCAGAAGGAGGGAGCTGCTGTGCTGATACAGGAGTCGGGCCCAACCCTACAGTCACCCTGACACAGATCCAGTCCCAGGAAGTCCTCACCAGAGAAGGAAACCCGCAAAGCCTCTGAATTAGCTGAATCACCAGTGTCGTCTGGAACTAAGCTCAGAGTCTGGTGAGAGGGCTGAGCCCTGGGCAGGGGAGCGACTACAGGGGTCTATACTGGTGCTAAGGCAGAACTTGGATTTTACACCCCTACTGAGAATCAAGTGGTAGGCTGGAGTAGAAGTGGCTCAGGTGGGGGAGGGGCACAGGCTTGTTGGAGCTGACAACCATAACACACAAAGTTGGTTGATTAGCAATTTGGTCTGGGGTCATTTAGGACCAGGAAAAAGGCCAGGCCAGGGAAGAACCTGATTCTCCTTAAATTATACCACCTGGGACATCTTAAGCTTGGGATAGTGCAGCCTGGAAACAGTGCCCCACTTTAAGGAGCTAAAAGTCTAGTAAAAGAAAGGCAAGATGAGGAGACAGAGAAAGGTGAAGACCATAGAAAGTTTCTTCAGTAACAAGGAAGACCAAGGGGCACCCTCAGAGGAAGATGTCAACCTCAGGGCCCCTATATCTAAAGCTTCCAAGAAAAATATGAATTGGTCTCAGGCCATAGAGGTGCTCAAAAAGGACTTTGAATATAAAATTAGAGAGGTAGAGAAAAAAAATGGAAAGAGAAATGAGGGTGATGCAGGAAAGACATGAGAAAAAAGTCAACAGCTTGAAAAGTCAAATGGAAAAGGAGGTACAAAAGCTCTCTGATGAAAATAATTGCCTAAGAATTAGGATTGAACAAATGGAAGCCAGTGACTTTATGAGAAACCAAGACACAATAAAGCAAATCCAAATGAATAAAAAAATAGAGGGCAATGTGAAATATCTTCTGGGAAAAACTGCTGACCTGGAAAATAGGTCCAGGAGAGATAATTTGAAAATTATTGATCTACCTGAAAACCATGATCAAGGAAAGAGCTTAGACACCATCTTCCAAGATATTCTCAGGGAAAATTGCCCTGAAATTCTAGAAGAAGAAGCTAAAATAGAAATTGAAAGAATCCCCTGATCACCTCCAGAAAGAGATCCCAAAAGGAAAACTCCTAGGAATATTATAGCCAAATTCCAGAGCTCTCAGGTCAAGGAGGAAATATTGCAAGCTGCCAAAAAGAAAGAATTCAAGTACTGTGGAGCCCAAGTCAGGATAGCACAAGATCTAGCAGCTTCTACATTAAAGGGCCAGAGGGCATGGAATATGATATTCCAAAGGGCAAAGGAAATGGGATTACGACCAAGAATCACCTACCCAGCAATTACCTTTCAGTGGAAAAAATGGGACTTTAATGAAAAAGAAGACTTTCAGATATTTGTGATGAAAAGACCTGAACTGAATGGAAAATTTGACTTTCAAATACAAGACCCTAGAGAACCATAAAAAAAAAATTGGAGCTGGGGGACATACCTGGGGTCATACAGTGGGTGACTGTCTTGTGTCTGAGGCCAGGTCTAGTGTCCAGGGGTGTGGGGGAAGAGATGGGAGAGGAGTAGGGCAGTAAATGAATTTTACACTCATCAGAAAAGGCTCAAAGATCTTAAACTCATCAGAGCTGCCTCAAGGAGGGACTAATAGACACACCCAACTGGGTGGAGTAATCTATTTAATCTGGGCAGTAAATGAGCCTAACACTCATTAAAATTGGCTCAAAGACCTCAATCTCATTAGAATTGGCTCAAGGAGGGACTAATGTACACACTCAATTGGGTGGAGTAAGCTCTCTAACCCTGCAGGAAAATAGGAGGGGAAGGGGATAAAGAGAGAGGGGCAAAAGAAGGAAGGGCTGAGTGGGGGAGGGGACATACAGAAGCAAATCCCTTTCGAAGAGTGACAGGATGAAAGAAGATGGATAATAGAATAAATATCATGGGGAAGGGAATAGGATGGAAGGGAAACAGTTAACAATAGTAATCATGAAAAAGAGAAAAGGGGGGAAATTGTACAAAAAAATATAGCAACTCTTGGTGGAGGCTAAGAATTGAGAATCAAGGGAATGTCCATCAATTGAGGAATGATGGAAAAAGCTGTGTTATATGATTGTAGTGGAATGGACTTGTGCTACAGGAAATGACAAACAGGATGATCCCCGAAAAACCTTGAAAGACTAATGAACATTGATGTATGGTGAAGTGAGCAGAGCTGAGAGGACATTGTGTAGTGACAGCAGTATTCTTCAATGAGTAATTGTGAATGATTTAGCTACTCTCAGCAGTACAATGATCCAGGACAATCCCAAGGAACTAATGAGGAAGCATACTATGCACTGCTATAGAAAGAACTGATAAAAAGAACAATTGTGGATTGTACATATATAACCTGATTTCAATCTTGTGGAGGTGGGGAGGAAAGGGAGGGAGAAAAATTTGGAACTCTAAATCTTATGAAAATGAATGTTGAAAACTATCCTTACATGTAAATGGAAAATAAGTGTTTGTTGAGAAAAAAATAAATAAATAAAGGTGATCATAAAAGATAAAATTAATAATTTTAATTACATAAAAATGAAAAGTTTTTGCAAGAGCAAAATCAGTACAATTAGAATTAGAGGAAAACTAATAGGGGGATAAAAGCTTTGCAACAAATAGCTCTAATAAAGCTCTGATATCCAAGCTGTATCACAATTGACATAAATATATAAGAACAAGAACCATTTCCTAATATGTCAAAAGGTCAAAGGAAGCAGTTTTCCAAAGAGAAAATACAATTTATCAACAACTCTGAAGTTTTATTTCACAGCCATTAAATTGGCCAACATGACAAAAGACAAAATTAATAAATGTTGGAGGAACTTCAGGGAAGACAGACACACTAATATGTAGTAGCTGTAGTTTGGTCCAACAATTCTGTATACAATTTGGATTTATGTCCAAAGGGTCACTAAACTAAATATAACCATTGACCCAGTGATACCCCTACTAAGCATCTACTCCCAAAGAGGTCAGAGGCAGAGCAAAATGTCCTCTATATTCAAACATTTGTAACAGCTTTTAAAATTTTTTTAAATAATTTTTATGAATAGTTTTTGTTTATATATTCCCCATAATTCCTGCTGTATATTCCCCCTTTCATAGAAAACCATCTCTTATAACAAAGAATTAAAAGAGAGAAAAACACTTCTGCAAAACTAGTCAATACATCAAAACATTTAAATTATTTATTGATTAAAATCTAAATTAGGGCAGCTAGGTGGCGCAGTGGATAGAGCACTGGCCCTAGAGTCAGGAGGACCTGAGTTCAAATCCAACCTCAGACACTTAACACTTACTAGCTGTGTGACCCTGGGCAAGTCACTTAACCCCAATTGCCTCACTTAAAAAAAAAAATCTAAATTAACTCTTTCATATCCATAGTCCCTCACCTTTGCAAGTAAGTGAGTTGCCTTCTCATATCTCTTCTCTGTGGTCAAGCTTATTCATTATAATTTTGTCTCCATTTCATATTACTTCCTTTTTAAAAATATCTATCATCTACAAATTTACCTATAATAAATAGTACACTTTTCTTTCCCTTCCTTCCTTCCTTCTTTCCCTTCTGTCTGTCTGTCTGCTTTGTCAGCCATGAATCATTTACTAAGCACTTACAGTGTTTCAGGCATTGTTTTAAGTGCTGAGGATACAAAGAAAGGCAAAAACCATGCTCCCTGCCTTCAAGGAGCTCATGACTTAATAGTGGAGACAACATGTAATTAAGTAGGTATTACAAGATTTATACAGAGTGGATGGAGGGTAATCTCATAGAGGAAGGCACTAGTAGCTGGAGGCAGGAAGGTCTGAAAAAAGTCTCCTTTGGAAAGGAAAATATGAACTAAGCAGCAAGGTCCTTTCTTGTATTCTCCATTTATAATCAATATAACCATTAAAGATCATCAATTAGCACTTATTATGTGCCTATATGCCAAGTGCTATACTAAATGCTGGGGATGTAAAGACAAAAATGTAGCATTCCTTGCTCATGTGGAGCTTACATTCTGTTAGGGAAAACAACATCTACTGCTGCTCCTTCTAGTATTACTAGCTATGGTTTATATAAAGTTTGCAAAGTGCCTTACAAATATTATCTCATTTTATCATTACAACCTATTTTACAGGGGAACAGATGGAACAAAGGAAACAGAGGTTAAGTGACTTGCCCAGGGTCACACAATTATGAAGTGCCTGAGGCTGGATTTGAACTCAGGTCTTCTTGACTCCAGGTCCAGAACACTTACCTCCTGCACCGCCTAAGAACCATATATAAGTATATAGAAAATAAAAGGCAGGGGGAAGCTAGGTGGCACAGTGGATAGAGTGCTGGCCCTGGAGTCAGGAGTACCTGAGTTCAAATCCGGCCTCAGACACTTAACACTTACTAGCTGTGTAACCCTGGGCAAGTCACTTAACCCCAATTGCTTCACTGAAAAAAAAATGGAAAAAAAAAAAAAGAAAAGGCAGGTTTGGTGGGAAGACACTAGCAACTAGGAGTTTCAGGAAATGGCATCCTATGGAGAAGTGACATTAGAGCTTAGCCTGGAAATTTCTGACCTACTCCCCCATGTGTTATTTAAATTATTTGGGAACTAGGTTGGATATACTAGGATTATTGTTGCTGCTATATTAATTGCTATTTATGTAATAATGGTTCTTGGACCAGTTTTGGCAGTGAGCATTTATTATTAATTAATATCACATATTATTAAAGTATTGGCTTACAGGCCTAAACAATTACATACCCAACATATTGAGCCAAGAGGGTAAGCATCAAGAGAGAGAGAGAGGAGAGGGCTTGTGGATAGTAAAAGAGAGCAAGCTTCTTGTGGTCCAGTCTCTTTGTCCTCTTTTGGCAAAGGCAGATCACCACACATTGATCTAAGCATCATTCAGCTCCATTGATTGACATGAATTGAGGGGTGGTCTTAGAGAGGGTAAGTTCCTGCTCTTGGTGTGTCTTCCCTAGCTAATCAAAAGAATCAATTTGCATTCCTTTGGTTAGGGTGAACTCATCCCAGGCAGTTTTCTGGTGTGAGGAGGAGGGAGCAGCAAAGACTAATGTCTGGGTTTCTCCTAGAAATGCATTATTAATAATTGTTTTCTCACACCCATCTTCCCAGAATGCCCCCAAGCTTTGAAAAAAAAAAAAAAACAGGTAAAGATCGAGGTAATGATGGAGTGTATCACAAGCATTGGAGACATCCTGTACAGTGGCAAGGAGTCAGAGGGTGGAATTTTGTGGATACGAAATAGCAAAAAGACAAGTTTGGCTGGATTGTAGAGGGTGTGAAGGGGAACAGTGTGTAATAAAACTGGAAATGAAGTTTGAAGTCAGGTTGTGAAGGCTTTAAATGCCAAATCAAATACTTGATCCTAGAAGTAATAAGGACCCACAGAAGCTTTTATTGAGCAGTGGAGTAATATAGTCAAAGCTATATTTTATCATTTTGGCAGTTATGTGGCGATGTATACACTACTTTCAAAACGGTCCTGCTTTTGTCAGTACTGTACATTTTTTAATGTTACAATGACTTATTTTTTTCATCACTATTGCTAGTCTCACTTTACTTCAAATCTCTCTCCTCAATTAAAAACCAAGTGGAGGGGTAGCTAGGTGGCTAAGTGGATAGAGCACCGGCCCTGGATTCAGGAGGACCTGAGTTCAAATCCGGCCTCAGACACTTAACACTTACTAGCTGTGTGACCCTGGGCAAGTCACTTAACCCCAACTGCCTCACCAAAAAAAAAAAAAAAAAACAAGTGGAGGGGAGGGGGCAGCCAGTTGGCACAGTGGATAGAGCACCAGCCTTGGATTCAGGAGGACCTGAGTTCAAATCCAGCCTCAGACACTTGACATTTACTAGCTGTGTGACCCTGGGCAAGTCACTTAATCCCCATTGCCCAGCCAAAAAAAAGTGGAAAAAAACCAGAACTCTTGCAACAACTAAACATAGTCAAGTAAAACAAATCCACATAGTTGTTCTGCCCATAAATGCTTGTCTCCATATCTTGTGTCTATCATTAGGTAAGCTACATACTTAATCATAAGTCCTCTGGAGACATGGTTGACCCTTGCATCAATTAGAATTTTTCAATCTTTCTAAGTTGTTTTTCTTTACATTGGTGCTCTCCTTGTATGATTCATATGACCCAGGACTCTCTGAAAGTCTCTCTTTTGCTATTTCTTATGGCAAAATGGTATTCCTTTATATTCATATACCATAATTTGTTTGGCTGCTCCCCAATCATCTAATAGGCAATTTTCTTCCCTTCTAATCTCCCTTTTGGGATCAAGAAGGTTTTTTTTGCTAGTGACCATTCACTCATTAATATTATCTTCACTCTTAATCTTTTTCTATCCTATCCCCACCTGTTTCCCTATTGAGTTTTATGTTTCTATACCAAACTGTGTGTTCAACCCTTCTTTACCCATTTAAAATAGGTGAGCTTCATCTGATGTCAACTCCCCCGCTCATTCTTCCGTATATGTATTTTTTTCTCATGTACCCCAATTATGAGTCACTATATCCACATTCAAAGGCTTACCAAATTGGCATCCCCTGCCAAAGTTTGTCCTCCATTTTCAGAACTTCCATGACATAATAAGGGAGCAGAGGAAATGCTATATGTATTTACATTTAAAAGTAATGTGATAAATAAATAAGAAATTGAAAAAAAAAAACAAAGTCCAAGCCTTTACATGCCTTTCCAATTGAACTAGTTCATCATCTCTTAGACCACAGCAATATTCCAAACCAATCACATCCATGAAAATTTTTTTTCTCCAATTTTCTGCATTCCTTCTGTCCTTGGCTACATGTTTTATAAGATCATTTTCCTATTAAACTTTTTAGCCTTAAGAGCAGAAAGAGCTCTTACCTTCTAGCTGCTTCTGAATTAAAACAAAATCAGCTTCAGTTAGTTATCAGTTGTTTAATTTCTAAGGATACTTTATCAATAGGAAAAAAATCGTTATTCAGCCTTTAAAATTGATGAAGACATCACCTGTGAAAAGGGTAGGGTTGGGATCTGATCTTTTCTTCAATTCCTGCCCCTCCTTTCCTTTCTCCTATCTTTTTAACAAATGGGTAGACTAAAGAGGTCTAGCCTTACATGTAGTTTAGCATGTTTGCATAGACCATTGTAAGAATGATTGTGATTCTGTTTCTTGAAACTTCCTAACTTCTCCAGGTGAAGAGATCAGAAGGTGACAAAGGGTTGTATTGTCTAATAAAAAAAATCACATTAGCCTGATTAGACAAAGGGAAGAAGGTTTTAGTAAACCTTTCAATTTAATTTAAATTTAGCTGTAATTTTCTCCTGAGGACCTATGTGGCTTAGTACAGGTGGGAGGCTATCAATTAATCTCAATTAAAACTAAAAATTAAAGGTGCAGGACACAAGAAGGGGGTGGGGGTGGGGGTGTGGAACTACATATAGTGGTTTCCTTTCTTCTTAGCTATAAAATTACAAATCTGAATCTGTTATGAAAATGAGTAGGAGTCTCATATGATTTTCAGCAAAATTTCTAAGCTCAAAATGCACATCAATTCAGTTATTCCTAAATTGATTCCCACTTCACTTTAATTTGCAAAACTCCTAAGTATACAAAATAAAACACTTCCTTACAAGCTGAAATAAACAAACAAGCTAATTAATTAATTAATTAAATAATGTGGCTGTCTTTGCAGCGATTATTTCTGAAATTTTTATCCTCTTTCATTTTTCTCTATTTTTAAATCTTCATTTTCTGTCTCAGTATTGAATGTTCTCATCTAGGCTCCTTGGGGGAAGCATAATTTTCCAGAATTATTGAGTACCAGGAAAATTCTAAAGATAATAGGATCATGGATTTAGAGCTGAAAGTGACCTTCAAGGATTTTGAGTCCAATCCTCTCATTTTAGATGGTGGAAACTGTGGTTGAAGAGATGTTAAGTGATTTCCTTGGGATCAAGCATCTGTTAAGTATCTGAGGTAAGATTTGAATTCAGGTCTTCCTGATTCTAAACCCAGCACTCTGTGCAGCACACCATCTCACTGCCTAGATGAGTCAACTAGGGAAATATCAGTATATTGAAATAGATGGGAGTTGAGAGTGCTGAGTAGAAGACATCCTTCCCCTCCTCCCAAGATACTTACCCAGATGGCCCTGAAACAGTCCTTGTAGGAAATTTTCTTTACACATGTCAAACTCGGGCTTGTGGTACCTGTTAGGACCTCTTTAAGCTCATTACATTTCTCCTGCTCATTGTCTGATTGGACACACCATCTCACTTGTTCTGTGGTAGCTAGGCACAACCCTAGGGAAAAGAAGCCGGGAGGGAGAGAGGGAGGGAAGTAAGTGATCTTTTTGGAAGAGATATTTCTGGCAACAATAAAAAAGAGGCAAGTCAGGGCTTTTAGCAAGAGTCATATCCTCTCTCATGTTGCAGTCATTTTCAGGAGTACATCAGGTCAAAGTTTCCATTTGGATGCTCCATAATTACCTATAAGATAGGCAGCTGTGTCCTTGGTGGGCCTGGGAGAAGATAGATGAGCGGAGAGTTTGTTTTACCATCAATTTTTTATTATCCAGACCAGATAGTTTTATTTTCCTGATGTTTTCCCTTCATTGTACTGCTAGGGTTCCCCTCCCCCTTTTTTTTACCCATTAGCATTTCTGTTGGGGTTGGGAAAGCCAAGGGGAGTAAAAGAAAACAACTTCTCCTCCTATATTAGTTTGTTCATCAGTTTGCTTTTTGTATTGTTTTATTTTTTATTTATTTTTTTTGGGGGGGGGTGAGGCAATTGGGGTTAAGTGACTTGCCCAGGGTCACACAGCTAGTGAGTATTAAGTGTCTGAGGCCGGATTTGAACTCAGGTACTCCTGACTCCAGGGCTGGTGCTCTATCCACTGCACCACCTAGCTGCCCCTGTTTTATTTTTTAACAAACCTTTATTTTGCTAAAGAAGTCTTACCAAAGTTCTTCATTTACCTATGGATTAAAATTATATCTTTATCTAGAAGAGGATCTCCAAATCCAAGAAAAAAAAAAAAGAACTGTGGAGTATAGATGCTGAATGAACCATACTATTTCTTTTGTTTTTGGTGCTGTTGTTTTTTCTATTTTGAGGTTTTTCATCATTGCTTGATTTTTCTCTTATAACATGACTAATGCAGAAATAGGATTAATGTTATTATGTGTATATATATATATATATATATGTGTGTGTGTGTATGTGTGTGTGTGTAACCTATATCAGATTACCTGCTGTCTAGGGGAGGGGGGAGGGAGGGGAGGGAGGGAGAAAAATCTGAAATTGGAAAGCTTGTATAAACAAAAGTTGAGAACTATCTTTACATGTAACGGAAATAATTGATTGATTAATTAATTTTTTTAAAAAATTATATCTTTATCATCCATGATCATTGGTAACTGATACAGGCTTCTAGATGGGGTGATTTCCTCTTTCTCAATCTGTTACTAATTTTCCTTACTCATTCTCCTACCTGATGCTATAGAAATCAAGGAGTATGTTCTGATATTTCCAAATTAATTACTAAAAAAGCAACATCTCTATTAATCATCTCCCGATGACTAGATGGTTTGTTTATTTAAATTGTTTATTTCAAAAAACTGGTTAAGACCTATTTTCCTGTAAGCGTTTGTTTTGCTTTCTACATATACACAAAACTCCTTAATCTCCTAGGCTTTTAAAAAAATAATTGGCTATACTTTTAAAAAAAAGGCTATTTGAATAGCTTCATTTTTGTCTATTTTCTTTTTGATTACTTTTCTTTTTTAATTGTTGCATTTATCTTTAAATTTTGAGTTCCAAAATTTTCTCTCTCCCTCCCCTCCAGCCCTCCACTATCCATCCATTGAAGGAGAAGCACCACCTTCCAGTCAAGAAGGAAGCATGTCTCAATATCTTGGAGCAAAGTACCACCCATCCTTTGTTATTTATGGGTCTGGCAAATAGTCCAATATAGCTCATAATGCAAGTTGTATATCACTCTACAACTTCCTAAGACCATCAAGAAACTTCATTCTCTGTATTTATGTTTATTTGATCTCTTCCTCCCTCTTCCCAACCTCTTTTATCCCTTGCCCTCCCACAAAATGGAGCAAACTTGGTCAAGAGTTCCAGTCTACCCTTGCAGTCCATTTAAGTCAGAGACTACCTACTGTTTCATTTGTGTCAAGTACAGGTGTGTTGCCTTCAAATTCCTTTTGTAAAGACAAGGCTAGGGATTTAGCTATAGCCACCTTTAAATATGCTTGTTGGTGACTTCAGAGGACACTCATATTGTGAGAAATGCTGAGGGTTCCTTTGCCTCCTCATTTTGCTTCCCCACCTCCAAAAAAAAAAAAAAAGCTGCCTCCAAAAGTTAATTTCAAAATAAAACCTATTAGGTTTTTATTGCAAAGTTATTCAAGAGGATGAATGGAGCTGAAGTACATATTTGTAGCACATTTTATTAGGGTGTTATTGTTGCATTGCTTACAGGAAACACATGTTAACTATGCCTAAAGAAGTAACAAGGCTGTTGTTGTTTGTCCTTTGTTCCCAAAGAAGACCAAGACATTGGGAGATGGTGTCATGACTTGCAGTGAATTGGATTTAAGTCAGGGAGGGCTGTGCAGGGTCACCAGCCTCACTCTCTCCTCCAGAGCCATCTGGGTCCAGTGGCCAGATATCTATACATCAGGATGACTGGAGATGGCCCCAGTTTTGAGGCATTTGGGGCTAAGTGACACAGTGTCAAATGTTTGAGGCTGAATTTGAACTCCTAACTCCAAGGCCAGTGCTCTATCCACTGCACCATCCGCCTGCCCCTAGTATCTATCTAGGCTAAATTAGAGAGAATATGTGTTTCCTCAAAGACCTCAGAGACTGTCTGTTTGAGGGGTTGACAGACTATAGCAAACTATTTTAAATAAATATGTAAAAGATAAAAACACTCTTACTTGAAGCTATACAAAAGCAGGCAGGCAGCAGGCCAGATATGGCTCTTGGGCAGTAGCTTTGCAGACTCTTCAAAGTCCAAGCCCCTCAGTTTAAGCATGAGGGTCCAGGCCTGTTAATGGATTTTTTCAAAGTCATAGGTCACTAAGTGCCACAGCCCCAGTGTGATCCCAGGGCCCCTGACTCCAGAGCCTGCAGAATCATAATGGGCACCACCTAAAGGAACTAAAACTTAACTAAACTTCTTTTTTTAAAATGAAACAAACTATTTTAAAAATACAAACATTGCAGGGGCACCTAGGTGGTGCAGTGGATAAAGCACTGGCCCTGGATTCAGGAGGACCTGAGTTAAAATCTGGCCTCAGACACTTCACAATTACTAGCTATGTGACCCTGGGTAAGTCACTTAACCCTCATTGCTCCACCAAAAGAAAAGAAAAAAAAATACAAACATTGCAATGGACCTCTTTAAATAAAATTTTTCTCCTGATCCTAAATTAAAGAACAACATATTCAGCCTTATCTTTTGGGGCAAAAAGGTAACTTTCCAACTGGAATTTGCCCTCTTGGCCTCACACTCTGCATGAAGGGAGGGAGGGAGGAGCTTAAGAACTGGGGAACTGAATTTAAACTTTTCACTTTTTATTGCTTTCCTTACCCATAACAACTACAATCCCAGGGCCATATATTCTAAATTGAGATGTTTAAAATTGTGGCCAGACGAGTCAAAGGGGAAAACCAGCTTGATTTCCCCCCTGAGCCAGAAGCAGCCAGCTGCAGCTTCCCCATAAGAGTAAGATGCTTCAGGTGATGGGAGGTGATGAAGGCAAATGGTTCATCTGACTTCAGCAGGCACTGGGCTCCGCCAAGCAGAAGTACCACCAGGGCAGGCAAAGCAGAATCTATATCTTTGACTAATCTGGAAAGACTCTGGAAGAGGGTTGGAGAGGGACTCTGGCCTGTCTGGTGACCAGGTCACTAGATGTGACTCCTTTTTCTTCCCTAACCAGTCCCATTTGTGGAAAAGAAGAAAGCAGTAAAAATGGAGAAAGGAAGTATAAAGGAGTAACGATGGTGGCTGTGGGCAATGGAGGTTCCCCCAGAGCCTGAGAATACACCCCTGCCCACATTGGGCTCTAGATCCAAGGCAGGTCCACCATGTCATGAGGGTTGTTGGTACATTAGCATGTACCTGAGCACTCCTGGGGCACCCTATCTGTCTGCTGCCTGTAAGAGATCAGTTACTGCAAAACCATCTCCACCCCACCCCCACCCCCACCATTGCTGGCATTCTTCCTCCTCTAAATTAATATCCAGTCACTGGTTACTTACCTAATATCCCAAAGGATAATAAGGCAGGGAAGGTGAGTTGCATTTCTTTGTTGATTCTGGGTTGAGCAGCAAGGGGGTGGTAAGGTGTCTATCGCTGAATGACCACCTGGGTTCTGAGATGGCTTCTTAGCTGCTTTCCTGGCCCTGTTACAGAGAGATAGGAACTGTGTTAGCAGAATTAGCGATCTATGTTTGTCCTTCCTTGTTGCTCAATAGTTGCCCAACCTTTTCACCCACCCCTCCCCTCCCCTCATTCCACACATAGACACACATAATGAGTCCATTTTCTGGAAGGCTCAGGGTCTGTTACAGCCCAGGAGAGCAGGCTTAAGGCAGAGCAGAAGGAAGGATTATGGATTAGTGAGATTGGGGTGAGAAGAAATAAAGGAAAAGAGGAGTCTCAAATCTTTGTGAGTTCTGGGGCTAAAAGCTAAGAGACAGTAGAGTATCCATCTGACATTGATGCCCTGAATTCTATCATAGCTGCTTGCTGTCTCCTCCCACCTCTTAGATCACTAGTAAGGTGCCCTGTTAGTAAACTCAGGCAATTTGTCCTTCCTTGTCATCTAATACATCCTTTTCATCCCCTCCTGCCCTCACACCCCTTCTCACTCCACACTCCACTAAGTCTATCCATTTTCAGTAAGGCATAGGCTCTTGAATAGCAGGTTTGGGTGGAAGCCATGGAAAGGAATGCTGATTCCTGGAAAGTCAGGTGAGAAAAGGAATAAAGAAAAGCAGCAGATGTTTGCTGAGGTCCTACTGTGTACAAGTACCTCCTGGGTGGAAAGAATGCTAGATTTGAAGTTGGGGGAGCTAGATTTGGATCTCAACCATACCATTACAACTGTAAGACCTTGGGGAATCACTTAAGGCTTTAGTTCCCTCATCTGTAACGTGAAGGGGTTGGATTGTCCAAAAATATTAATAAAAGGTCCTATGTAGTAGCAAAAAACTGCGAAACTAAGGGGTACCCATTCATACCATAAACAAATTCTGGTATATGAATAGAATGGAATATTCTTGTGTCATGAAAAATAATGACATGGAAGTTTCAGAGGAAACTAAGATCCATATGGTCTGATGCAGAGTGAACAGAAGGGAGGCAGTTTATGCGAGCACAACATGAAGAAAAACAACTTTGAAAGACTTATGTGGTCTAATCAGTGCAATGACCAACTGAGATTCCAAAGGACCTCCTGACAGAGAGGTAACGGACTCAAGACACAAATTTGCATTTTTGGACAATGCAGTCACTTTCTTTTGTTTTGAGTTTACGCATTTCTTATGAAGACTTCATTTTTTCATTTTACTTTTTTTTCAACTGGTGTGTATGGGGTAGGAGGAAGGTGGGAGGGAGAGGAAATAAATTCTTAATTGACAAAAGGTAAGATAAAATTAAAAAGTTAAATGAAGGGGTTGTATGAGCTAGCTTCTGAAGTCATTTCCACCTCTAAATCTATATCTATTAAAGGAGAGCATAGTATAATGGGAAAGCATAGTTTTCTTAGGAAGCAGAGAGCCCGAGGTTTGAAGCTGGTTCTGCCACTGCTGTAAGGGGCTGAATCTTTTCTGCCCTAATTATGCCAATTGTAGGGTGGCATAGCCTCTGAAAGAATACTGAGATACCAAAGAAGGGAGGGGCTCATACCAGCTTGGTTATTAGTAGGTTTTATTAGGGTTAATTAGGTCAATTGGGGGACTCTACTTATAAGAGGCCGGTTGTCCTGGGTGGCAGCAGAACAAAGTAACATTGTGGATTCCTGCACCAACCCCA
The DNA here is from genome assembly GCF_019393635.1 of Dromiciops gliroides. Lineage (NCBI taxonomy): Eukaryota > Metazoa > Chordata > Mammalia > Microbiotheria > Microbiotheriidae > Dromiciops > Dromiciops gliroides. The sequence goes on along the minus strand of NC_057863.1, from coordinate 340,880,862 downwards.
GGCCAGGTCAGGTAATACATAGAAACAGAACAAAGAAAGTACAGTACCAACAAAGGCCCAGGTCCACCTGCAAGTTTTCCCATGGCATATTTGGGGTTTCTTTTTCTGACAAAGTATCAAAATGCTTTAGACTGGGAGGGCCCCTGAGATATGTCTATGAGGATCTTCCCACTGTCTCCACATGTGTTAGGTTATTTTTGGAGGTACCAGGGGGCTTGATTGATCAACGTTCAAGTAGCACCTCTCTTGAGGCAGGGTCTTGATACCCTCTAGCCCCACAGATGTGGCTTCCTAGGCACCTCTATTACTGGAAAAAGATTCTAATATAGCCTTGTTGCTTGCTTTTGGTTTTAGGTAGGTACTTTTTTATATTAAAACAATTTCCCCGGGGGGCAGCTAGGTGGCACAGTGGATAAAGCATTGGCCCTGGATTCAAGAAACCCTGAGTTCAAATCCAGCCTCAGACACTTGACACTTACTAGCTTTGTGACCCTGGATAAGTCACTTAACCCTCATTGCTCTGAAAAAAAAATCCCTCAATGCCTGTATTTTATAGGGCTTTTTAACATAAATGAAGGGCAACTAGGTGGTGCAGTAGAGTACTGGGCTCAGAATCAGGTAGACTCATCTTCCTGAATTCAAACCCTGCCTCAGAAACTTAATAGCTGTGAGGCCCAGAGCAAGTCACTAAACCCTGTTTGCCTTGGTTTCCTTATCTATAAAATGAACTGGAGAAAAAAATAACAAAACATTTCAGTATCTTTACCAAGAAAACCCCAAATGGGGTCATGAAGAGTTGGATGTGACTGAACAACAGCAGAAGCATAAATGAGTGTTGTTGAGGCCTTTGTAAAAGGCCTTTTCTATGGCCATGGAGATAATATAAAATCCTCATTTAAGCATTTAAATACCTTCACAACCTCCCACCCCACTATCATCTTTCCGGTTTTTATACCTCCCACTTCTCCACCCCATGTATACACTGCGATCCAGTGATATTAACCCCTTTGCTGTTTGTCAAACAAGACCTTCCTTATCCCCTCTCTAGGCGTTTTCTCTGACCCCCATACCTGGAATACTCCCCCTCATCTCTGCATCCTGGCTTCCTTCGAGTCTAACTAAAACCCCACCTTCTTCAGGAATTACCTTTCTTTGTATCCTCAGCGCTTAGTCTAGTGCCTTGTACATAGGATGCACTTAATAAATATTTATTGATCAACTGATAATTATATGGGTTGGGGTGTTTCTCTTTTTAATAGGATGATCATGTTGGTTGTTTTTCTAATTTCAAATTATCCTTGCATCCTTGTAGAAATCCAACTTAGTCATAATGAATAATTTCTTGGATGAATCACTATAGTCTGATAGGATTTAGTTTAAAATTTTTGAATCAATAAAATACTAAACAAATTAAAATTTTGAGGCAATGTTCATGAATTATATTGGTTTATACTTCTCTTTGCTTAATCCTTCTCTGATTTAGGTATTAAAATTATATTTAGGGGGAAGCTAGATGGTGCAGTGGATAAAGCACTGGTCCTGGATTCAGGAGGACCTGAGTTCAAATTTGACCTCAGACACTTGACACACTAGCTGTGTGACCCTGGGCAAGTCACTTCACCCTCATTGCCCCTAAAAAAAAATTTTCAAAGGAAGGAAAAGATTATATTTATCTCATAAAAGCAATTTGGTAAGGTGCTTCCTTTCCCAATTTTTGAGACTAATTTGTATCACATTGCTACTAATTGCTCTTCAAAAGTTTGATAAAATTCTCCTGTGAATCAATCAAGACCAGGAGTTTTCTGTTTTTGTTTTTATTTTCCTTTACCAGAGCTTCTATTTCCTTTTTAGAGATTGGAAGACTGGATTATTTATGGTCTCTACTTGGTCATCTATTAGATTGGATAGTTTATATTTTTTAAAATATTCCTCTATGTCTTTTGTGTTCTTAATTATATTAATGCATACAACTCTGCATAGTAGGTTCTGATCAGAATCAAAGTTTAGAATCTCTTTATTTTTGTAGTTACAGGTCCTAAGAACACCTACTCCTTTTACTTCCTCCAAGTAGACTCCATTCTGTTCTGTTTTTAAATGTTTGACCTTTAAAATGAGCTAAATGCTCAGTTTCAAAATTATTATGGCCTGGTTAATTATTATTGGGGTTTTTGGTGGGGCAATGAGGGTTAAGTGACTTGCCCAGGGTAACACAGCTAGTAAGTGTCAAGTGTCTGAGGCTGGATTTGAACTCACATCCTCCTGAATCCAGGGCCTGTGCTTTATCCACTGTGCCACCTAGCTGTCCATGGCCTGGTTAATTCTGTTCTCTTTTTTTTTGGCAGGGCGATGAGGGTTAAGTGACTTGCCCAGGGTCACACAGTAAAGTGTCAAGTGTCTGAGGCTGGATTTGAACTCAGGTCCTCCTGAATCCAGGGCTTGTGCTTTATCCACTGAGCCACCTAGCTGCCCCCTCTGATCAATCTTTTTATTTTTTTCTTGGTTTGTTTTGATTTTGCTTTTTTGTTTGCTATTTTGATGATTTGATTTTTTGCATCTGTGTCTTTTGTTTGTGCTCCTAGAACTGATTAATCTTGTTATTTCAATATAATCCATAAAGGACATGTTTACGATTTCTTCAGTGGGACCCCTCCCACCACCAAAACAAGATTTCCTCCTTTTTCTCTCTGTTCTATCCCTCCCTTTGCCTCCTCACTCATTCTCCTGTTGGCCCTCTTCTTCAGAGAGACAGCAGGAGTTAATTTCCCTTCACTGATAATCTTTAACTTGACTAATCAAATCAAATATATATCACCTCTATCTTCTTTCTCCCTTTTTATGAACCATCTCATTCTGCAATTTAATTCCCCCTGCTCCACATGCAAACATGGATACACCTACTGCAACGTGTTGTGAGCTTTAGTTTATCATGTTTTAGACCTATTTGTCCACCATCTCTTCTTCTATTTCCTTTCCTCTTACACCCGGATTTTCTTATGTACTTTAAGAAAGAAGTCTCTTAGAACATTGTATATAGTAACAGTAACGTTGTTGATGATCAGCTATGACTTAGCTCCTCTCAGTAATACAATACAATGATCAAAGACTCATGATGGAAAAAACTATCCACCTCCAGAGAAAGAACTATGGAGTCTGAATGCAGATCAAAGCATACTATTTTCACTTTCCTTATCTTTTTTTTTTTGTGTGTGTCAAACCTTTCTTTATTATTAAAGTGCAATTTTTGTCCATTTAGAGTAAAGTTCAGATTTGCAGGATAGGTTACCCTGGGTTCTATTCTGACATCCAGTGCACTTCAGGACACATTATTCCATTTCCTTCTTTGGTTTTTTTTTTTAGTGGGTGCATAATAGTCCTGCATCATTTGAATGTCCTTTCCTTTGTAATTGAAGGTCTTTCTCTTGAGGGCTTGGAGAACTTGTTTCTGAATTGGATTGTTTTTTTTTTTAATGAGATATTTTATTTTTTCAGTTTTCCTTATCTTTTTAAAAAACCCTTTTTCCTCTTGGTCTGTTTCTTCTTTCACAACATGACCGATAATGGAAATATGTTTTACATGAATGCACCTATTAAACATTATTACCTTGGGGGCAGCTAGGTGGCACAGTGGATAGAGCACTGGCCCTGGATTCAGGAGGACCTGAGTTCAAATTTGACCTCAGACACTTGACACTTCCTAGCTGTGTGACCCTGGGCAAATCACTTAACCCTCATTGCCCCACCAAAAAAAAAAAAATCTTACCTTTTTGGAGAGGGGGGAGGGAGGGACATAAAAATTTGGAATTCAAAAAAAATTTTAAATGAAAGTAAAAAATTATCTTTACATTGTAATTGGCAAAAATAAAATACAATTTTTTTTAAATGAAAGAGATCTCTTAATAGTTTCCCTATTGTTCTTTTGCTGATGCTTTACCTGGTGTAATATTTGTTTTTCCTTTCCTGTATTTCTATTATCTGGGTCGCCCAGATATTCTGAATTCACATGTAAACACGATCACCCTGGCCCCCACTGCTTGAAGGCCAGGTGTATTACATTCTACCCATCCCAGGGTCCTCTGATACCATTAAAGGAATTGGGGGGTGGAGTATCTAGGCTGTTCAAAAATGACTTCTAGCCCAACCAGTTGATATTCCTCAAGATAGGAGGAGTCCCCTGTATCCATCACTTTACTTCTATTAGTCTAATTCACTTTTTTTGTTTTGTTTTTGTGGGGCAATGAGGGTTAACTGACTTGCCCAAGGTCACAGAGCTAGTAAGTGTCAAGTGTCTGAGGTCAGATTTGAACTCAGGTCCTCCTGAATCCAGGACTGGTGTTTTATCCACTGTGCCACCTAGCTGCCCCTCTGATTCACTTTTACAAGGAAATATTCACAGGAATATATAATCACAAATATACAAATTTACCCCCCAACCTGTGGGAGGGATAATTCCCCTCCTCTCCCCCAAACCCCTATACCAGCTCAGTCTATGGGAAGGAGAAAGGGATTAGGTTCATAGGCAAGTGTACTTCCTTTAGAACAAATAGTCCCAGTTCCAAGTTCAAATCTCTCCCTGTGCTAGGGTCCCAGGCTACTCTGGGCTTCCCTGCTGAGCTCTCTGGCCACATCATCCTGCCTAAAATTCTGGCTCCAATGTCACTATGGCTCAAACTCCTATGACAAGTGGGGATGATCCCCAGCACATGAAATGGAGAAACTGAGAACAGAATGGTGCCAACACCCCTCTCCCCTGGCCCATTTCTCCAAGTGGGGTGAAAGAAAAAGAGCAGGGAGATAGGACTTCTTCCCTTCCTCACTGGTTCAGTTCATAGCACTGGAGTGGCACTGTGGGTGGCCTGGGATCTTCACCCTCTGGACAAAGTAGGAAGGAACTTGAAGGAAAGAGTATGACTCAGTCTCACCAATTTTAAAAACAAAACAAAAACTCTTCCTTTCAGGTTATGCAGCCAATCCAAGGAGGCTGCATACACCCACTCATTTGGTAGGGGATCAAGAGTGTCCCTATCTTAGAAGACCTGCACATGCCTCCAGCAAAGCCCCCTGAGGAGTGCCTCCTTATTAAGTAACCTGGGGATGCCCAGGCCAACCTAGGTTCCACAAATGAAGCACATCTCCCATTACACAAGCTACCACTCATCACACATGTCACACACCTTGAAATTCATCCTTGAAGTTACTAAAGATGTGGTCGCTTAGACAGTGAACTATGGAGCAAGTGAAAATTTACCTGTTCCCTCCCTGTCTGAATTTCCACCTCAGACTGACTTCCTGCCAGCAAAGACAGAACTTCTGCCCAGTGAGAAGGAAAGCAGCTATAGCAGATAGTGCACGGACATCTATTGTTATTTGTCCTTCGTTCTCAAAGAGGACCAATGACAGCTTGAGGTGATGTCTTGACTTGTGTAACTGGATTTAAGTGAGGCAGAGTTGCACAGTCATTATCTTCACTCCCTCTTCCAGAGTTATCCAAGTCTAATGTTCTCATCCACCCATTCTGCCCAGGGAAGCCTTCTTATCTGTACACCCATATGTTCAGAGTAACAGGTCAGAATGTTTGATCACAGAGAATTTCCATAGAACTCTGGGGGGAAGGGGAAGGTGTTGGTTTGGTTTTTATTTGTTTTTGTTGAAAGAGAAGTTGTTTCTAAGAGCTAGAAGTGATCTATTAAACTTTGTCATAACTAATTCCATTTCCTTCCAGATTTGCCATTTTTGCTCTGAAATGTCTCGGCACTGACTACAGCTACAGCTGAAAGCAAAATGTCTCCTTCAATACTGTATCTCCATTCCTTCTAATTATTTTACAAAAGAGGGCTCAAGAGGATTTTGATAGTTCAAGGAAGTTGTCTCCTCTTTACTTATTTGCTAAAGTATAGCTTCTTAAACTGTGGGTTGAGACTCTATCATATGTGTTTGTGTAACTGAATGTAGGGGTGAAAAAAATTTGGTAGTAGATGTTAGATTTGTATACCTATTTTATATAACTATAGACCTGGGGTCACATAAAAATTTCTCAGGTGAAAAGGGGTCACAAATGGCAAAAGTGTAAGGGTACTAGGTACTTAAATGCTTATTGACTGGCTGATCTTTTTTTTTTTAAGGTACTGAGGGTGTTTTTGGTCTAATATAAATAGCTATGCTAACAAGGACATATTTTTTTCTTTCCTAGCAGGAGTTAAATCATCCTCTTTTTCCCTGAGTTCAAATCTTGCCTCAGATACTACTAGCTGTATGACTCTGGACAAGTCACAACCTTTGTCTCAGTTTCCACATCTGAAAAAATGGGAATAATAAGAACACCTAGTTCCCATGGTTGTTGTAAGGGATGAAAATGAGATAATATTTGTAACATGCTTACCACAGTGTCTGACACATGGTAAATGGTTTAGAAATGTTAGCTATTGTTATTAGCTATTATTATTTTTCCAGCATGTGTTGTACCTACTCTGACTTCTGACAATCCCTGCCCTCCTTCTCTCTCTCTCTCTCTCTCTCTCTCTCTCTCTTTCTCTCTCCCTCCTTCTCTCTCTCTTCCCCTCTCTCTCTGTCTCTGTCTTTCTCTCTTTGTTTCTCTCCCCCTTTCTCTTTCTCCATTTCTCTCTCCCTGTCTCCCTCATATATATTATACACACACATACAAACATATATATGTCATCTGCTGAATAATCAGACACACATGTATGTCACACTCTTGAGTGAATAAACTGCTTTCCCCATGTCTTGTGTCCTGTGCTGGCTTGTTTACTAGCAAGAGCTAGTCATGACTTAAAGACATGTGACATTAAAAAAAAACAACAACACACACACACCAATAACCAAGCAGAAGTGGTGGGAGGCAGAAGAATGCCAGGCAACAGGACAGCTGTGGTTTATGGCAATTCGAATTCAGCTGTCTACCTGCAGCCTTGGGAACTTGGGATTGCCTTGTTTTACATTTTAGCTTTACATGCAGCCCCAAGAAGAAGAGAGCTGCAGGCACAAAGAGTAGTTCGGGGATGTGGAAGCATTACTCTGTGTGACACACTGCTACTCCCTGGGATACAAAAAAGGGAAACATCAGTCTCTGCCTTCTAGAAGCTCACATTCAAATGCAGGGAGAGAGTATGTAAATGTCTAGGCACATACAAGATATACACAGAAAAAGGGATGCCCTGTCCCATGGTACCTTAGGATAGGCTACAGTCTAACTTCATTTTTCAGTCTTGGACAACTCTTTGTGATCCCATTTGGGGTTCTCTTGGTAAAGATACTAGGGTGCTTTGCCATTTCCTTCTCCAGCTCATTTTTTACAGATGAGAAACTGAGGCAAGCAGGGTGAAGTGACTTGCCCAGGGTCATCCAGCTAATAAGTGTCTGAAGTCAGATTTGAACTCATGAAGATGAGTCTTTCTGATTCCAAGACCAGTACTCTATCTACTGTGCTACCCAGCTGCCCATAGCCTCCAGATAAATGCCTTTTCTTAGTCTGCAGTGGGATTATTTTCTTGCAACGGTGGTCAATGAAATGATCTCATTCTTCCCTTAGTTCGCTTCAAGTCACATAGTATGTGTGGGAGGCAGGACCTGAACCCAGATCTTCTGAGACAAGCTCTCTATTTACTACCTCATGCTTCCATCTCCATCTTGATAAAGGAAGTAATAATAATAATACACATTTTTACATTATCCTTAATTCTTCAAATCACAAATCACATTGTCTCATATGACCTTTAAAACAATCCTACAATGTAGGAAGGACTGACATTGATGTAACCCTGATGTCAGGGTATTCCCCAATCCTCACATGAGGACATGATTACAATTTTGAAAAACCTCTTACATATAATCCCTCTAGCTTGTGCCCTAGGGAAAATTCTAGAGAGATTACTTTCTTGGTTCTGTGCTTCCTATAGGGACCCTCCCTTGCAAGCACTCAGGCTAACAAGACATTAAATATAGGATAGCTTTTATTTAACTTGACCAAAGAACAGAATTGGGTTATACTGGATAGCTAGGTGGTTTAGTGAAAAGCTTCTTAAACTGTGGATTACTACCTCATAAGAGGTGGCATAACTGAATGTGGGGTTCATGAAAAATTTGGCAATAGTAAAAGGTTACACATACCTATTTTATATAACTATATGCCCAGAGTCACATAAAAATTCTTGGGTAAAAAGGGGTTGCAAATGGAAAAAGTTTAAGAAGCCCTGATTTAGTGGACAGAATGTTGCTTTGGAGTCAGGAATATCTGAGTTCAAATCCACCTCAGGGGCAGCTAGGTGGTGCAGTGGATAAAGCACTGTCCCTGGATTCAGGAGTACCTGAGTTCAAATCCGGCCTCAGACACTTAACACTTACTAGCTGTGTGACCCTGGGCAAGTCACTTAACCCCAATTGCCTCACCAAAACAAACAAACAAATCCCACCTCAGACTTTTGTCAACTGTGGGACTGAATAAGTCACAACTTCTCTAGAGCTGACTCAGTTTCTCCATCTGTACAATAAAGGTGTTGTATTCTATGGCCTCTAAGATTTCTCTCAGCCCTAAATTTATTAACCCTCAGCTACTCAGCTATCAGGAAAACTATCATTCCCTTTTCAGATGGACCTGTGAATTTTTTCTGTCTAGAAAGTGACATACACAATGTAGATTAGATTCCGTAGAGATTCTAACTTCCTTACAACACTCCCAAACCATCAGATTTACACAGTAAATGATTCACATAACAAATAATCCACATGATTCACACAATATCAATGAAAGGACAGGTCTGGTTACTGCTGTACACATTTTTCTTTTTAACTGATTTCTCTACCAAAGGTGTGGGAGTTTGTGCATCCTTTGTGATATAAAGACAAAAGTAAAATAATACCTGTCCTCAAGAAGCTTACATTCTATTGGAGCAGATAACACACACACACTCATTCATACATTTATGCTGTACCGTTATATGAAAAATATATGCAAAACAAATACTATTCCCATTTTATAGATGAGGAAGTCAAGGCACAAAGAGATTAAATGACTTGGATATGGATATAATGGTAGGACTTCTTGTCCTGTGTTCTTTGCCCCTCCCCAAGTCCCATTCCCTGCTTCATACCATGATTTAAAAGGTTTTTCCTGATGTGATATAGTAGGGAAAGCTCTGTCTCTGGAATCAAAGAAAGGACCTAGGTGGAAATCTTGCTTCTGATACTACCTGTGTGACTTTAAGGAAGTCACTAAGTGTGGTGGCCTCAGTTTCCTTATCTATAAAATGCAGAAATTATACTAAATAGCTTCCAAAGCTTCTTTTGGCTCTATATTTATGATTTTATCCAGAGTGGTCAACATCTCCATGTGTCCTGAGTAGAACCATCGGAAAAGAAACTCAGGGATCTGTTCAGCTTTTTATTAAATTCAGAAGCAGAATCTCAGTTTTGCTGGGTAGGTGATTCTTGGTTGTAATCCCAATTCCTTTGCCCTCTGGAATATCATATTCCATGCCCTCCAGTCCTTTAATGTAGAAGCTGCTAGATTTTGTGTTATCCTGACTTGGGCTCCACAATACTTGAATTCTTTCTTTTGGCAGCTTACAATATTTTCTCCTTGACCTGGGAGCTCTGGATTTGCTATAATATTCCTAGGAGTTTCCTTTTGTATCTCTTTCTGGAGGTGATCAGGGGATTCTTTCAATTCTATTTTAGCTTCTTCTTCTAGAATTTCAGGGCAATTTTCCTGAGAATATCTTGGAAGATGATGTCTAAGCTCTTTCTTGATCATGTTTTCAGTGTAGACCAATAAATTTTCAAATGATCTCTACTAGACCTATTTTCCAGGTCAGCAGTTTTTCCCAGAAGATATTTCACATTGCCCTCTACTTTTTTATTCATTTTGGATTTGCTTTATTGTGTCTTGGTTTCTCATAAAGTCACTGGCTTCCATTTGTCCAATCCTAATTCTTAGGCAATTATTTTCATCAAAGAGCTTTTGTACCTCCTTTTCCATTTGGCCAATTTGACTTTTCAAGCTGTTGACTTTTTTCTCATGTCTTTCCTGCATCACCCTCATTTCTCTTTCCATTTTTTCCTTTACCTCTCTAACTTTATCTTTTTTTTTTTTTGCAGGGGCAATGAGGGTTAAGTGACTTGCCCAGGGTCACACAGCTAGTAAGTATCAAGCATCTGAGGCTGGATTTGAACTCAGGTCTTCCTGAATCCAGGGCTGGTGCTCTATCCATTGCGCTACCTAGCTGCCCCCTCTAACTTTATCTTCAAAGTCCTTTTTGAGCACCTCTATGGCCTGAGACCAATTCATATTTTTCTTGGAAGCTTTAGATATAGGGGCCCTGAGGTTGACATCTTCCTCTGAGGGTGCACCTCGGTCTTCCTTGTTACTGAAGAAACTTTCTATGGTCCTCACCTTTCTCTGTTTGCTCATCTTGCCTTTCTTTTACTTGACTGGGAGAGGGAGGGGGGAATTATCTTTTTTTTCTATCTGTGGAGTTCTTCCCTACTAGATTCTGAGGTGGTAGGGAAGAAAGGGAAGGCATCTTGGTGTTTGAGATCCTGTGCCCTGGTTAATTGAGAGCTGATGACTAGCCCAGGCTGGGTTGCACAAGCACTGGAGGTCCTGTCCCTCTGAGCTCCTTCCTGGAAGATGACTGCGGCAAGGGAGCAGGACTTGGGACAGGGGGCACCTTCTCTATTCCTGGTTGAGAGAGGTGAGTGTGATTATGAACTCATTCCCCTCTGGTTTCTCTCCTTTAGGGCTGTGCCTGGCTTCTTCAGAACAACAAGTAAGATGGTGTGTCATATCAGAAAATGAGCTGAAGAAATGTAATGACTTTAAAGAGGCCCTGGAAGAGTATCAACATGGCAGTCTGGCCTGTATAAAGAAAACTTCCACCATGGATTGTGTCAAGGCCATCTCAGTAGGTCAAAAAGCCCTTCTAGTGGTATGGTTAGGGGTGTATGATTGTCTTCCTGAGGGAAAATGGAAGAATTTTCTCTTCTCTCCCCCAACACTTTGTTTTTTTAATTTGTTTTGTTTTATTACACTGGTACTTCCCTTCTATGAGGGTCTCTAAGAAATTCTTGTTAACTGTTCAGTTGTTTCAGTCATGTCACTCTTTATGACCCCATCTGGGGTTTTCTTGGCAGAGATACTGGAGTGGTTTCCCATTTCCCATGAGGAAACTGGGGTAAACAGGGTTAAATGACTTGCCCAGTGTTACACAGCCCACGAGTGTCTGAGGCTGTATTTGAACTCAGGAAGAGGAGTGTTCTTGACTCCAGACCCAGCACACTATCAATGGTACCATCTAGTTGCCCCAGAGTAATTCTGGAAGAGTGCTTTCCCCAAAGGGAGCCTGGATTACTTGCAATGCTGAGAAAGCAGCTGTATGGAAAATAGAAGAGGAAAGAATGTGACCTTGGCAAGTCACTTAACCCCCATTGCCTTACCAAAAAAAAAGGTTATGCCAGCAAAGGGCAAGCTTTGTCAAAGTCTACCAAGCTGGAAAGCTTTTAGCCGAGTAAGGGCCCAGTGACTAGATGCCTGCCAGCTGAGACTCAGCCCGGATCAGTGATGCTCATTACCTGGAACTCTGCTACCAGGCACTATTATTTATTTATTTATTTATTTGTTGGCCACAGGAATTCCTCCAGACTATCTTCTAGGGGTGGAGGAGAACCCTGGTGAATAAAGTATTCAAGTACAAATGGGAAAAGATCGTAGAATCATCTATTTGGATCTGAAAAGGACCTCTGAGGTCAACTAGTTTAGCTCCTGGCCTATGATTTCCTGCCAAACCTATCCCTTAAACGTGTTCATATTGTTCTTATTGAGAGACAAAGGACTTGGATGCTGTTTTAACTCATCCCTTTCAGGACAATGATGCTGATGCTGTGACTATCGATGGTGGTTTGATCTATGAAGCAGGTCTGGTCCCCTACAATCTGAAACCCATTGTTGCTGAAGACTATGGTACCGAAACAGGTGAGTTCTCCTGGACTTGCACATGTTGGCTCCTAGGGCAGGAGATCGGATGCTGACAACTCTTGGCATGTTGACCAGACTAAACCCCAACTGCAGAATGTGAGGAGGGTTTTGTTATTTTCAAGAGAGGCCATTGATGAGAGTGAGAGAATAGGGCTTTTGTTGGGGGCCAAAACTTCCAGAAATTCCCTATCACAGAGGCCCTTATGTAAACAACCCCATTACATTTCTGCCTTCTGATCTTATTTTCTCTATGCACTTCTGGGGCTGGAGAATTCAAAAAATTTGTGCAAGGAACAAAGGAACAATCAATAAGGGACATCATTCTGGTCACCAAAACAATATTTTAGCTGGGACATTGTCAGGAGAAGAGACTGCAGAGTAGGTAAATGTAAAGCAGGGGCTTTTCTTAGTCACTCATTTGCCCAACATCTAATGCTTTGAAATGCTTTGATTATCTTCTCCTATACCAGTCAGATTTCTTTTTTTTTCTTTTAATTTCTTTAGTTTATGGAATAAAATGTGTTTCTGTAACATACATAGGATAATAAAAAATATGATTAAATATGAAACTACAAATCTATTTACAACTTGCCATTCCTTTTAAATATGCAACCAAGTTATGTAAATTTGCTTTCACTATATCCCTCCCACCCTAGACAGCAACCATTAAGTACACACACACACACACACACACACACACACACACACACACGTAAAATTATTCTATACATACTTCTATTTAGAAAAAAGAACTGATTCTTTTTCTGGATGTAGATAGTGCCTTCATATGTCCTTTATAGCAGTAATATTGTAGTCAGAATGACTACAGAGGCATTTCAGAGTTTTCAAATTCTGCTCCTGATAAACAGATCCAAGACCAGGATCAGAGATTTCCTGGATCTCCCCGCCCCTTAGGAGATTAGCAGAGAATGCTACCTTCTTGTCTTTGGCTCCAAGCTGAGAATTCCTGTTTCTTCCATCTCTGATAGATCCTCTGTCTCAGTACTTTGCTGTAGCTGTTGTGAAGAAGGGATCCAATTTCCAAATCAAAGACCTCAGAGGCAAGAGGGCCTGCCACACTGGCCTGGGCAGGTCAGCTGGGTGGATCATGCCCGTGGGGACACTTTATGCACTTGGCTTGTTGGACTGGGAAGGACCTCTAGAGCCCATAGAGGATGGTAAGCTGTCAAGTTCAGTGTGGCTTCTAGATGCAGTGTTGTCATTATCAGTGGTTTCTCCCAATCAGATCTGTGATTTCAGGAGTGAAATGTAGCTTATAGGCTTAGACCCAAGGTGCCTAGGGCACTGAGAGTTTAAGGGACTTGACTTTTTTGTTTGTGATGGAGCCCTTTCAGTAGCCTGGTGAATCCCATAAATCCCTTCTCAGAACACTGTTTTTAAATGCAAACAGTAAAATAGCTAGGATCACAAAGGAAGCTAATCTTATTGAAATACGGCTAGCAAAATGTAAGCTGTTCATGGACCTTCTGATTAAAAAGTACTGAACTAGTGGCTCCTGGAACTAATTGATCTCCTTGGCTTTGGGACTTTCCCAGGAACCAGGAGGATAGATGTATGCTTGGGCCAGGGTATTGGTCAGAATTCACACCTGAAAGATGGGCCCAGGACTAATGGTCAGTGAGGAATACAAGTGGGTGATTATTGTGCTTGGAAGCAGATTGCTGACCTTCTTGTGGATTCATTCATCCAAAGTGAAAAGCAAGTGGTTCAGATCACTACCTTAGTGCAGATTGCTAGGGAGATGACTTCTGGGGAGAGGGCAGGCCTAGAAAGCACTATTGACTGGTATGTTCCTGTGGGTCCTCCCACATGACCTGGACTGCTCATGCCCACCGTTCCTTTCTCTCCGTAGCTGTGGCCAGGTTTTTCTCTGGAAGCTGTGTTCCCTGTGCTTTGGGGAAGAATCCAAAACTGTGTTCTTTGTGTGCCGGAAAAGGTGGTGACAAGTGTGCCTGCTCAGACTGAGAACCTTATTTTGGCTACTCTGGAGCTTTCAAGTAAGTTGAACCCTCCCTGTAACTGTAGTGATGCTTCAAGCCTCAAGAGGTCTGTGAACATTTTCCCCAACCCCTGTGATTTTCTTGAGTCCCATCAACAGCGCCACCTTGACTTCAACCATCCTGACCCTTGGTTTCCCAAAGCAGTTGGGCAAGATGGCAAGTGTTCTGTCCTTCCACAGCCATCTCTACTTTTGTTCAAACGAGGTGAATTTATGTAAGGCACTTTGCAGAACTTTCAGCATTATATACAGAGGGGGTTATTATTGTTATCATTGCTGTTATTGCTGGCTCTTTCAGTTTCTTAGGTCTAGTCTAGGCCTGAACTGGAGGAAGACAAAGGGCCTGACTGAGAAAGTTATCTAGTATACAGGAGTCCAGCCAAGAGAGTGCCTTGGTTGTCAGAGAAGGGCTGGCTACTTATGAAAAATTTCCCCCACACCCTGCCTCACAGCCTGACCTCTGGGCTCACTTTTTCCTATGGGCCAATGTGACCTGATCTTTCATTTCCCTTCCAATGACCCCCTCCTGCCTATCCACCTCTATTAGATTTCTGAAATAGATATTTCCCTCTGACTAGTTTCCTCTCCTATTCTTTACATTGGTTCAGCAGATTTCCAGAGCAGAGCTGTGCCTTCTCTATGACAGGTGCGGCCAAATTACCTATACTCTTAAAGAGGGAAAACATGTGTTTTTTTTCTAGTCCGTCAGCCCGGAGCCTTTAAAAACCTGAAGTAATTCTCTTTCATGTTAGTGTCTCTAAAACTGTTTTACTTAAACACACACACACACCTTTTTGCCTGAAATCCCATCAAAACGTGAGGGCTGGCAGATTCTTAGGTCAGTGTCTGAACCTCCTCTGTAGTTAACATCACCCTGGACATTAGTTACATGCTGAATGCCCAACCCTGAGTTAGGGACTATAAGAATACAGAAGTACCAGAAGTGGTCTCTGACCTCAAGGAGCCCACAGAAAGAACACTGGATTGAGATGGGAAGACTAGTTGTTGTTCAGTTGTTTCAGTGAGTCAAACAGGGTTAAGTGACTTGACCAGGGTCACACTAGCTAGTAAATATCTGAGGCTATACCTGAACTCAGGAAGAGGAGTCTTCCTGATTCCAGGCCTGGCACTCTATCCACTGCACCACTTAGCTACCTTGGGAAGATTAGACTGGTTGCCTGTTTATCAACAGGGCAGGCCATGAGAAGTCTTATTGGCACAGTGGAAGCTGGGTTTATAATGGGGCAGCTAGGTGGCACAGTGGATAGAGCACCAGCCCTGGAGTCAGGAGGACCTGAGTTCAAATCCAGCCTCAGACACTTGCTGGCTGTGTGACCCTGTGCAAGTCACTTAATGCCAATTGCCTCACACTCCCCCTCCCCCAAAAAAGGAGAACTGGATTTATAGTCAGAAGACACTAGTCTGAATCCTGAATCCTACTTTTACTACCCATGAGACTGAGGAAAGTCAATTCTCACCTAACTTTGGTCCTTTTCAGTTCTAAATAAATCTATGAGTAAGTGGGACCTTCCCCTTTAATTGCAGTTAAGCTTCATGCATCAATAGGATAAGTATCACTGAGTGCTGAATTGGGGTTTGAATCTTGCCTCTAACACTTCCTACTTCGTGACCTTATGAGCCTCTATGGACCAGATGTGCTCTGGATTTTCTTGCTTTGGAAATCCCACATAGGCTTCTATGTCTGTGAGGACTGTAGGAAAGCAGAGGATAAACTATTAATGATGGGCTTGTGGCTTCCCTTTTCCCCAGATGCCTGAAGGACAATGCGGGTGATGTGAGTTTTGTCAAGCACACAACCGTGTTAGGTAAGTACCAGTGTAGAGAAGCCCCCCTTCCTGCTGTCCCTTGTGTTCTTACAACCCTCTTCTGAAGAGAATAATAACAAAGATAGTTCACCATTTAACATCTGATGGAAGATAGGTGGAATTTCCTGCACTGGCCTCTGCTGGGCCTTTTTTTCATTGATTATTAACCTTTCTATCTACATCTCTACCCATACCCCAATACTTGTAGATTAAAGTTACCCACCTTGGTATCAGTTCACCCTGCCAGATTGTAATGTCCTTCAGAGTGAGGACCACACAAAGACAAAAATATTAGACATAAAAGTGGAAATCATTGAGACTCCACAACCAAGGGAAGTGGTGGGGTGGGGCTGGGGTAGAGGTAACATGTTGGATCATTGACAACATGCAAGATTTCTCATGGGAAAGTCTGGTCCTTCAGCAATATCCAATTTGTTCTTAGGCCTTTGTATGGTTATATTGCCAAGATTCCAAAAACACAACAAAATAATAGGGCTAATATCTATTTGGCCTAAAATTCTGATTCCACTATAGATGTTGGTCAGAGAAATATGTATCTCATGGAGTGCCTATCATAGTGCTTTGCATACAGTAGCTTAACATGGGCTTATTCCATTTGAGATTGTACTGTAGAAGATCTGGCCTCACTAGTCTTGCCAGGCTCAATCTTCTGGAGATGCTGAGACTGACTCACATGGGGCCTAGATTAATCCTTGGAACTCTGCTCATTTGAGGTTTTTGCTCCTTCTTGCAGAGAACCTTCAAAACAAGACTGAAGGAGAAAAATATGAGCTACTGTGTCCTGATAACACAAGGAAACCTATGAGTCAGTACCTGGACTGCAACCTGGCCAGGATCCCAGCCCATGCTGTCGTGACCCAAAATGTGAATGGCAAGGAGGACCTGATCTGGGATCTCCTCTCCACAGCACAGGTATTGCTTTTCATTTTATTTTCAGTTCCCAAATCTGTCCTTCTGTCTTTCCCCTCCTCCACTGATTGAGAAGGCAAGAAATGTAAAGTTCATTATAAATACGAAGTCATACAAAATGCATCTCTGCATTAGGCATGTTCTGGGGAGAGACAGAAAAAGGAAGGAAGAGGGGAAACAACAGCAATGATAAGCAGGGATTGTAAAAGTTGGGAGTGGAGGGAGTGAGGCATTGAGGAAAACTCCAAAGCAGTGAACCTGGGTGACTAGAAGGATGGTGGAGCCCTGGATCGAAATAGGGAAATTCAGCAGAGAAATGGGCATTTGGGACAAGATCATGAGTTCTTTTGGGGTCTGAAATGCTTATGGAACTATTCAGGAGGCAGCTAGTGATGATGGAAATAGACGGGAACTCAAGAGAGGCTAGGGCTGGATATAGAGATTGGTGAACACCAATGCCTAAGAGATGATAATTAAAAGCATGGGAGCAGATTGGGTCACCAAATGAGAGAATAGAGAGAAAAGAACCCAAACACTGGGTTATCTCCTCCCTTGTTAGTAGTTTTCATTCATGGTTCTTTTTTTCCTTGAATAGGAACATTTTGGCAAGGGCAAATCAGAGAAATTCAATCTATTTAGTTCTCCACATGGAAAAAACTTGCTGTTTAAGGATACCGCCAACAGACTTTTGAGGATTCCTCCAAAGATGGACTATGAACTGTACCTGGGATACCAATTCATCCGGGCTATTAAGCCTATGAAAGGTAAGCAGAGACTGGTCCACACTGGGGAGACCCCAAGCAGTGTGATGTCAGCATATAGGGCAGTTCATGATTCTAACTCAGTTGCAGGCACTGTAAGACATCATAACACTTCCAGGCATTTGGCCCTTTGAGAATTCCAAAACACTTTATAAAAATCCATGGCAACTGATAAGATGGAGAAACCAAGACTCAGAGGGGTTAAATGACTTTCTCCTCCTGGTCTCCCACAGATTATTAGGCCAGATGGCTCTCAGTGTTTGTCACCTGAATCTGGTAGCCTTTTGGAAGATTTAGTTCTGATTAGGGACAGTGACAAACATTTCAAGGACTACATCCTGAGGCTCTGCTGTCCACACAGTGTTATTTTACTTGGCACAGGGGGAAATTTCAGAATGTCCCTCCCCAATCTTACCTATGATCCTCAGTACAACTACTCAGGAAATCCTCCTAACCATCACAGTTCTAAGTTGACATCACTGGTGAAGTACAGAATCAGGATGTCAGGGATAGAAGGGACTTTGGAAATCATATAGATGTGAATATATCATATGATGAATATACAGGATATAATACATATGATATATGAATATATACACTTAATCAAAGATATTTGAGAATCTGATAAAATAAATAAATACCCACAGTCTCTAGCATGATGTGGAACAGCACACTAGGGTTAGAATCAGAGTGGAAATGGAAGTGGAAAATGGGCCATTCTGGGGCTCAGGATCTAGGTTAAAACCAATGGTTACTACCTGCCCAACCTCAGGTCAGGTCCCATAACCACTCTCTGCCATTTCTTCATCTTGCAAAATGAAGGGTTTGGGGTTAGATGGCTTTTGAGGTCTCTCCCAGGTCTAGATCTTTGGACAAGTCACAGGTCAATGAAATTGTATCCTGGAAGCTTTTGTTCAAAGTTTCTTAACCTAGGCTTCGTGCACTACTAAGGGATCTATGGATACATTTCAGGGGGTCTGTGACTTGGATAGGGACAAAAAAATTACATCTTTATTTTAACTAAGATCTACCTGAAATTCAACATTACCTTCAATTATTTAAAGTTGTTCTTCCTTTGTTCTCTGATGACATCATGAGGGTGTCTTGACTTGCTCATTTAGAGTGGTCCATAGGCCAGCCCCTCTAGTGGTAAAATTCTATTGCTGCTGATGTACCATGGGAACATAGCCCTCCAGTGGGATGAGCTACCAAATTCAGAAAACAAATATGGTCTTACTGTTGGCCTAGGAGAGAGCCACAGAGATCCGACTTTGCCTCTCTTCCCTCCCAGCCTCCCTTGGAAATTAAGAGAATTTTCCTTTCTAAAGACCATAGGGCCATATGCTTTGGGTCAGATGGAACCTTGCAGATAATTTTTTCTAGTCCTCTTTGTTTTAAAGAGAAGATGGAGGCTAGGGGGATTCTTCTAGGAGTGTAAAGTGTGAAAAGGGGGAGGTAATGAGATCAGCATAAGACCTTGAGTTCCTGGGTGTTCAAGCAAATGAAAGAGCTCTTCTGGTTACTAGGTGAATGATAACCTTCTTTTCATGCCAGAAACCCCAAATTTAAGGAAATTGAGGGAACTGAGGGGATGAGGACACCCTATGGTTAATTGTGGGAATTGAGTGACCCACATTGTGTCCATCTTGTGACTCAATGCTAGATCTAGCTCAGTTCCCTTTCTATTCAGTTATGGGTCTAGTCCAACTTCTGTCTTGTGAAAAAAAGTTTATTCAATTGTGGGAATTGGGAGAAAACTTCATTGTATTATTTGAACTGAGCCCTGTGTGGCTGGGAAGCTGGACCACCTCTCCTTGCCACTCAGAGCACCAACTCTGGATTCAGGAGGATCTGAGTTCAAATCTGACCTCAGACACTTACTAGCTGTGTGACCCTGGGCAAGTCAGTTAACCCCAATTGTCTCACACACAAAGAAAAAAATAAATCAATAAGCTCAAGATCAAACCTTGTTTCCTCAGTCATTTCATCTTTCACTGGCCACACCTCCAAACACTTGCATGGTTCATTTTCAGGATTGATTAGGAGGCCAAACTCTTACTTCTCTTCCCAGGTCAATCCCTAGACAAGATGCATTCCTTAGGGGACAAGAAGGTGAAGTGGTGCACAGTAAATGATGATGAAAAGAAAAAATGTGATGAATGGAGCGTGTTCAGTAATGGAGTCATTGCATGTGAGGTGGGAGAAAATGCTGAAGACTGCATTGTCAAGATAATGGTAGATAGCTTCCATTTTGGTACAGCATCATTGTTTAGGGGTTCTTCAGCCTAGAGAACCTGGGTTCTGGTTAGGGCTCTACTGTTTACCAGTTGTGTGACCCTGAAGAAGTTGCTTGGCTCACTAGGACTCAAGTTTCTTTGCTTGTAACATGAAGGACTTGGCCTAGATGATATTGATAGTCCTGTCTAAATCTAAACTATCATCCAAAGTAGGGATTTCCTAATGGAGAAGGAAGATGATGATCAATATTAATAATAACAATACTTCTGCTAAGTCTGGGCTACTCTGTCAGGGCATTACATGGAACACCAACTTCTTAGGAGCCAAGTGTATTGCTGCCATTATTCAGACAATCCATTCTGTTGCCACTCAACTGAGCCCCTTCCCCCATGCCCAGGAAATTCAATGGAGCCATCAAGCAGACTAATATGTGGATGCCTTTTGGTGCTCATAGAAAGCTTCTTGAGAAGAAAACCTGGCTCTCTCTGGGCACTGCTGGCGTACTGTTAATTTCATGACATGGACAGAGATGAGCCAAAGAATTTGTACTGTGTAGACAGTGTCTGAAAACTCCCCAATTCAATGAATGTGTGTTTTCTTTCATTGTCCTGTGCACCCAAGGGTGTGCTATTGCCTACTAGAGAGTTGTAGCCTTTCCTGCAGCATGTGTGGCTTGACTTGTGTAAAAAAAATTAAGTATATCTGAAAAATTATATAAATATATATAAATGTCAATTATGAAGTGTGGAAAGCTTTTTACATGTTGTGAGTTTCACAACAATTCTGTAACATAGGTGTGATTTAGAACACAGAAAATGGCCTATCTTTGGTATTACCACTTCTGATTCTCTATCAGCAGGTCACACAGCTGGCAGAAACTCAGTTCTTTTTTATTTCAGATCAAGGTCTTTGTGGATTTCATCCCCATACTGGCCAAATTAGCTTTCTATTGGGGATAAATATTCCATCAACAAAGACTGCCTTCCTTAATGCTGAAGTTCATGTATCAGTAAGTACAGATGGTCAGAGGAGAACTGGGTGAGAGAGGAAGGACAGGTAGCTTAGTGTCCGTGGTAAGCAAAAGAAAGTTGTGAGGTGTCAAGCAACCAGAGCAACTGAGATGGTGGAAGGTAGGACAGAGACCTTGACTTGAGTTGTTTTTGTGATCAGCTTACTTCTCTAGTCTATAAGACGGGGATAATGATTGTAAAAATTGCCTAGTTCGTGGGATTGTTTTCAGGAAAATGCCTTGTAAACCATAAAGTGCTTTATAAAAGGTGAGACTATTTCCCCCTCCAATTGTCTGCTGTGTGAAGCTGATATTCAAGGTAGTCTTCTGGTGTCAATCTCCACTTAATTTCCTTACTTCCCATCCCACTCTTCTCTTTCCCTAATCAGTCAGCCCTGTCACCAAGTGTGTACTGCATCAGTCCTGATGGACCGCTACTAGGCTACATGGAACAGGTAACATCCCAGGTGTTTTGGTAATGATTTATTTGCTTTGCCCCCACAGAAAGGGGAAGCTGATGCCATGAGCACTGATGGAGGATATGTCTATCTTGCTGGAAAGTGTGGTCTGGTGCCTGTCCTAGTAGAGAACTATAGTAAGTAGAGAGAGCATTTCTCCTTGTGCTTGACTCCCTCTGGACTCCAGACAAAAGATTGTGCACATAACTCTCACTAGGATTTGTTCCCTTTAGGCAGAAGAAGGGTGGGAAATATCAAAGGGATAAAACAGTAGTATGACCAATAATCATTCAAACATTTAAAGCTCTGAGATAACAGACAGCTCAGGTTAGCCCCTTAGCCTTTTATCCCTTTGCTACATACAAGGTCAAATTCCATGTCTTCTTGCTCTACTTCTGGTGGAGAGAGGTTCTAAATTGTCAAAGGGCAAGAGGAAAGACAAAATATGGGCCTGATTTTATCCACATACTCTAAGGGTGGGACCAAAATGGAAGGGTAGGTAGCTGAAAGGGAATGAATTTTCACTTTTCACTTTATTCTAAACTGGTGAAAAATCAAAGATTCTCCTTAATGGGATAACTTTGGAATGGGATAAACACTTATCCTTAAGGAGACCTGATATTTAGTGACTGCAGATGAAAGATGGCTCATTCCTCTGTCTTCTTTATTTCAGCACCTAAGGATGCAGAGAGGCATGGGCCTGACTGTGTGAATAAACCTGCTGAGGGTGAGTCTGAATTGGTAATTCCAGGGGTGGAAGGAACATTTCTATTGTTATAAAAAGCAGAGCTACAAAAGAGCTGAAGAAGATGAAATGGTAGGAAGCCAAGATCAGATTTTTTAAAAAAATTAAATGTTTTTAAATGAACAAAAATTCACTTATTCTCCCACTTAAAAAGAGAGGGAGAAAAACAAAATCCTAACGTTAGTTCCAAAGACTCATTAGGGGATTGCATATGTTCCTATAGATTTCAAGATATGGAACAGTCCCTGGTCGGGGTTCATCCTTATTAGCCCTGTGGCAGGCCAAGAAGGGGATCAAACTCATACATATTTTGCTTAGAAAATGGTAAAAACCAATCCTTGCACTTTCAAGCAGTCAGGGATTAAATGCAAAGTGACTTTCTCAACTCCCAAACAGAGGTAGGAAGGAAACAAAGACAAATTTCTGATTATATACACAGACCCACAGACACAGATACACATCTATATGCATGTGCCCTGTTGGCTTTAGTTTCCTCATCAGTAAAATGAGCTGGAGAAGGAAATGGCAAACCACTCCAGTGTCTTTGTCAAGAAAACTCCAAATGGGGTCACAGAGTAAGATGTGACTGAAAAATGACTGAACAAAACCAAATCAATGGAAAAGGTTTCCTTCTGATATAATGTATTCTCTCCAATTGGAATTTTTCTGAGTACAGGCTGTGTGTTGGGTATATTACAGTGGAGATACCTTTCTGGTAATGAGAAATGAAGTGGATGCCTGCTGAGGTCCTTCCAACTCTTCAGTTGCATAATTCTGGGGACATTTATATGTTTTTCCCAAGGCATGAAGAAGGCTTGGTCTGGCGGCACCAAGTGGCACCTTCAGGAAGGCCTCATGATGCTAACTTTTGTTTTTCTGCATCTGTTTTCTTCCAGGCTATTATGCCGTGGCTGTTGTTAGATCAGGTACTGATCGCATTTGGGCTACTCTAAAAGGCAAGAAATCCTGCCACACAGCCGCTGGAAGAACTGCTGGCTGGAACATACCCATGGGCCTGATATACAACCAAACCCATTCCTGTGATTTTGGTAAGCTGGTTCTTTGAGGCAGTTATTTGTCTGACTTACTCTAGTGGTTAGAGACTTGGGGAAAGTGACATTGTGAGATAGCTCACTACCTTGGGGGGAAGGGAGTCCTAAACATTTCTATATTGGTGGAATCAGGGTAAATCAGCTATCAAAGACAGATTAGAAGAATAGTAGTCACCAAAGGACGTGGGTGTTGGTGGGGGGTAAATGAATTGACTTTCTGTATATGAGCTTTGAGGTGTTTTTTTCCCATCACCTTCTATCCCTGCAATGGGCAGCATACCTGGCTGTAGCCTAATCTCTGAGCCTCCAATTTATTTTAGGTTCTGGGCTTATGATCAGATCATTTTACAATTTTACTTAATTGAGGCAATTTCATAGTTTAAAATAGAAGCTTTTTAACATGGAAGGGAAAGGGAAGTACTCTTGTATTGATTCAAGTAGAAACAGCTGTCTTTCCTCTATGCAGATCAATACTTCAGTGAATCCTGTGCACCTGGTGCTGATCCTGCTTCCAATCTCTGTGCCTTATGTATTGGCAATAAAGACTCACCAGTTTTGCATAAATGTGCTTCTAGTTCCAAAGAAACCTATTATGGCTACACCGGGGCTTTTAGGTAAGTGTATGAACTCTAACCCTATTAATGATACCACCCCCACCAGCAGTCTCTTCCCCTTTTTTTTCTTGACACATTTTCAATACGTTCAGCTCTGGGATATACTTAGAAGGGCACCAGCCTTAGGAAACAGACCTTCGAAGAAACTGAAAGATGCATATAGTGGCATATAGGGACCCAGGTGTTCCTGAACAATTCCATCCTTCTCATTAGTTTGTAGTGCTGCTATATTTGGCGGGGGGAAGTGTTCTGATAATAGAAATTTCAAATTTTAAATTTGCCTTCTGTTATTTGGGATTATTAGTAGTTGGCATTAAATTTTTGTTTTAGAAATTTGATTACACGGATGCCACTAAAATTTTATAGGAAGTAAAGGGTTCTATCACTGCTAAAATAATGTGAGGACACCGACAAGACAAAATGGAAATGTATTATTGATGAGAACATGGGAAGAATTATATGAATATAGTGGTTTCAGCATGGCATGGTAGAAAGAGCACTGCTTCTGTAGTCAGGATTTGGGTTCAAATCCTGCCTCTGCCACTTTCTTGGAGCTCAGTTTCCTTATCTGTAAAATAAGGAGATTAGACTTGAAGACCTCTGAGGTCCCTTTCAGGTCATCCCATGATTCTATAAAAGAAAAATGTATGACTCTGAAAGAGATTTTCTTCAAGAAAGAGCATCTTAATGCTGACTTGCTTTTCATCTGATTCTGTCTCATCTTTTAAAGATGCCTGGCTGAGAGAAAAGGAGATGTTGCCTTCGTGAAACACACCACTGTCCTGGAGAATACAGATGGTACGTGATCACCTCTATTTTTGACTACCTGTATAGTCATGTTCTGTGGTGGGTTAGACATGTGGGGAAATCCATGACCTCCTCTGGGATCCAGTTACAGTTCTATTCCAGGGAACCATGAAATCTTCCACATTTGTAGGGAGGACCAAGGGTGGCACATGGGCCTCTACCAAACCTGCCCAATTCAGTTCAAGAGAGTAATTGAGTATGTATGGTTATGAAGAGCTCTGTGCTGGGTGCCAAGGGGAGGAGTGGATTGTCATGAAAAGAGCACTGGATTTAGGATTAATCAACCAATTTAAACCCGGGTTCAAATCTTGGTGTTACTTATGTGGCTTTTGGCAAATCAGTTCTCCTCTCAAGGTCTTAGTTCCCTCACATGTAAAATGAAAGAGCTAGATACTAGTTGCTTTCTTAGGTTCCTTTGAGCTCTATTATTCGATTATATATAAAGCATAAATAAAATTCAGAACCAGACCTCTTGGAGTTCACAGTATGATAGTTTAACCTGAGGCATTCAATAATCAGGACCCAGAGGGGGACACAATCAGTAGCATCCCCTTGGACTTCAAACAGCTGATGCCACCTCTATTACTCACTATAAGAAGTAGTGTTAGTCAATCAACATCTGTTAAATGCCTACTATGTGCCAGGCACCGTGCTAAGTCCTGAGAATACAAAGAAAGGCAAAAGGCAGTCCCTGCCTTGCACGTGGTATGCTGCATAAATAGGAAATAACTAATAGAAGGAAAGCACTAGAATTATGGGGGATGGGGAGCCTTTTTGTAAAAGATGGAATTTTAGCTAGGATTTGAAGAAATGAGGAAAGAGTGCATTTCAGATATGGGGGGCAACCAGTAAAAATTCCATAGTGTCACAGGGATGTAAAATGTAAGATTGGAAAGGGTGAGGAGGAGGCACAGAGACAGGTTACTAAAGGCTTTGGACGCCAATCAGAGTTTTTATCTTTGATCCTGGAGGAGACAGGGAGGCACTGAAGTTTATGGAGTGTGTGTGTGTGTGTGTGTGTGTGTGTGTGTGTATGTTATATGTATTCACATGAGTGTGCTATTGTGCAGACATGGGAATTACAGACTCAAGGAGGCTTTCATAAGTGACTCCCCAAAGAATTTTGTCCCCAAGAGGAACCTGGCAGATGAGGTATAGACACTAGTGGTCAATGTCTGGGCAACAGAAGATTCAGGGTTTTTTCTCTCTAATACTGCTAAGAGGTATTTGGAAACAGAAGAACAAATTACTTTCTCCTTGGTCTCAAACCCAGAGGTTTGGTTTGATCCTTAAGAAAAAGTGTGGTAGGTTGGAGGTGTTCAAGAGAGGATGAATTGGTCATGAAATCTGAAGTTGAACTCTCCTCCTGGGAGGCAGTTGACCCTTTTTTCTTTCCCTACATTACTATGGCACAGATATATAGATTATAGAAATTATTATTGTCTATAAATTATTAATTAATTCTATAAAGTATTATAGAAAAGCAGGGGGCAGCTAGGTGGTGCAGTGGATAGAGCACCAGCCCTGGAGTCAGCAGTACCTGAGTTCAAATCCGGCCTCAGACACTTAACACTTACTAGCTGTGTGACCCTGGGCAAGTCACTTAACCCCAATTGCCTCACTAAAAAAAAAAAAAAAAGCAGTAAATGAAATCCCTAGGTACTCATAATTATGAGTGATGGCCAATGAATTAACTAACTGAAGTCAAAGTGGTTGCTGTTAATGGTCACTTTCATTCTCTTTTCAGGAAAGAATACGGACTCTTGGGCAGAAAACCTGAAGAGTGGAGACTTTAGGTTCTTATGTTTAGATGGAATCCAGAGGGAAGTGACCAATCCTGCTACATGTCACTTGGCTAAGACACCAAACCATGCTGTGATCTCACGGAAAGATAAGGCACAGTTAGTCCGCCAGGTGCTATTGGACCAACAGGTCTGTATAAATCAGGGCCTGCCATTCCTTTCCCTAACTTAATTAGACTTGAATCAGTTCACTGGGTCCAGAACCCAGTCACTTGATCTTGCTTCTACTTAAATCTGAATGTAGATCATTGGTTGTAACCATGTTAACGCTTTTGCTCTGTCCTTAGTGTCTATGTGGAAAGAAAGGGAGAACATGCAGGAATCCTGTGTGACCCTTTGACTCGAGGGCTTTCTGATTCAAGAACAGAGGAAAATGCAGTTTTTCAATCTGTTCTTTCTTGAGCTTATTGGGAGACTTTGGGATACTTGCCTTTACTTGCCTATTTCACTTAAGTTTTCTCATTTCTAGAGGTGAAAGTGATGGCCTGGATACAGGTTGGGATAAAATATATTTGGTTTTTGTCCTTGCTGATCTGCTTTTAAAAAGGAAAATAGTCAGAAATAGCACTTGTAGAGCTTGGCACAGAGCTGGGCACTGAGAAAAAGACATGTCTCTGAATTCAAAATATCACAAGACTGACAAAAGAAATGAATAAACCAGGGAAGGCCTTTACTTGTATATTGGTAGAGCAGGTAGTTGCCTAATTGTATGATTGAAGGAAAATCCATAAAACCCCTCTACTCTCAAAAGACATCTTGGATGGCACACTGCCCCAGAGTCTGCCAAGTTAAAGGTATTTTATCTCTGGGAATGCCATTTTAAATTTCCCTTAGGTAGGGTAATGCATTAAGTGGAAATCCTTCAGCATCTGAAAAGATAGTATCATAGATGTCAAAATAAGGCTCTAAGTAGACAGAAGATGAGTAAGTTTTGATGGATTGTAGAGCTGGTGGTGGTGGTAATATTAGGAAGGGAGAGAGTTGACAATGTGAAAAGAAAGACACCAGTAGTCAACTTGTATTGCTTTGAAGCTTCCTCTAAGGCTGATCCTGTGCAAACCATTTTCCTATGGATGCCTGCTGATAATGTGTCTGTCTCTTTGACTCAGAGCCGTTTTGGAACTTATGGGGACAATCGAGACATTTTTACTATCCTCCCCCAAACCAAAAACCTCCTGTTCAAGGACAACACTGAGTGCCTGGCAAAACTCTCAGATGACATCACCTATGAGACATTCTTAGGACAAGAGTATGTCACAGCTGTTGGCTCTCTGAAGAAATGCTCAACTTCCAGTAAGTAGAAGGAAACGTCACCGGGAAACAGGTAGCTAACTATCAAATGGATTCCTTAGGAACACAGGAATGAGAAAGTGTGAGAAATAGTGAGTACATGCTATGGTTCTAGGTGCCGAGGAGACAGAAAGCTATCAGTCTCAACTTACTTATGCCTGTCTCTAATAAACTGCCATGTGGGGCAGTGGCTGGTGAGCACAGTGACTTCCCTCCAGCTTGCTGTTGGCCCTTTTCTTCCTTTCTCAGCCTTAGGTTGGTCTTGGATATAACCTTGTTGAAAGAGGGCTGGTGGTAAACAGGAGGATAGAAGATAATGACTTCAGTCCAGTCATGTCAACAAGCATTTATTAAACACCTACTATTATAAGACACCTACTGAGAGCTATGGATACAAAGAAAGCCAAGAACCAACCAGAAAAATCCAACTCTTTATTCATCATAACCCTTGGTGGGCATCTAAGATCCCATTCCTCAACTCCTCCTACTTCCTCTCCCCCCAAAAGTACAAAAAGGAGTCTGAGAATGCCTTTACTTTAAAATTCAGATGTCTGTCCTCAAAGAACTATCATTAGTACCTAAGTATGAGACTGTCTTTTCTTATAGACAAAATCAGTCTAGGTGATGCAGTGAACAGATTGCTGGACAACAAAGGAATACCTGAGTTCAAATCTGGCCTCAAACACTAGCTATTTGACCCTGGACAATTCATTTAACCTCTGTCTGACTCAGTTTCCTTAACAAGGGATCATAATAGTACCTCCCTCCCAGCGTGCTTATGAGGATCAAATGAGATATTTGAAAAGGGCCTGGTACATAGTAGTCACTTAATAAATAAGAATAATAATAAAAAGAAGAGTGGAAGGGCACAATTTTTTTCCTATTGACAAAACTGGTGAGGAAGGGAGTGGGGAAGAGAAGGAAGTTTCCCTCTTGTACCAGGCCCTTTACAAATATTGTCTATAGTTTATTACTTGACTCTAATTTCTAGTATAGAACTGCCATTTTACATATTGCAGGAGGTTGGGGGCTAAATCATTTTTAGGAAATATCTGGAAGAAACTGAATCATAGCTGAATCTGTCCTATTCTTTCCCCACAGATCTCCTGCCTGTCTGTGAATTTCACAAATTCTAGAAAGCCAGGAACTTGAGACATTCTCCCATGAGGGACTAACCACCAGATGGCTACACTGCTTTTTGCTGCTCTTTCCTGATCTCCAAGAATGGTGGGGACGGCCTTCTCACTTCCTTTTAACAGATGATCCTAGAGAGGAATAATGTCTTCAACCTTCATACTTCCCTGATGTCATCTGAACAATAAAGTGGAAGAATGTCACTGATTCTCTGTGTTTTCATATTAAACTTCCTTCACATCTCATGCCTTTTCCTATGTCTAGACTGCACTGCCATGTTGTATTCCCATTTTTATTTTAGACTAGACATGTGATTTCATTGGTACAAAGAACTCTCACTGAGGAGACTGACTACCAGTGTAGACCAGCTCCTGATGAGTCAGCTCCAGTCTAAGAGTAGCCTGGGGACACCAGGGGCTTGGCTCCTGGGGTTCCCTAGCTCTTCTGGGCTGAGGCCAGAATTCATTCACTATAACTTGCTGTCACTTGAAACACCCAGGTTTGAATGAAATGTTCTTTACAATTAGTTCCCACAGGTGCGTGTGTGGCAGGGTGTAGGGGGTGCTGCTCATTGTTTTAACAACTGGCTCTCTGAAAACACAATACACTTTTAAGTTTCATCTGTATTAACATTTTCACCATCACTTTCTTAAGTCTCAAAATAAAAAAATAACAAATCCAGCACTGATTTCTGAGGTATACTGTGACAGTTGGAGCTAGAGAGACTTGTATCCTCAGGACTGATGCCCATTAGTGGTGTTGCCCTTAATCCCAGCCTTCTGGTATGTACTGGTGGTTTGTTGCCAGTGGCAGTTTCCCAGTGATCTAATTCTGGTTGAACAAAGATCTGAGCATTGGTGTCTGGAATGTCACTAGCCTTATAGTCAATGCTCAGTGAAGGAGAGATCTGGTGGCCAAGTCAAGGTGGGATTTTGTCCTGGTTGTCTAAACCCACTAGATGTGTTCTTTCATGATTTTTCTCCCTCCCTTCCCTCCCCCCTTCCCTAGACAGCAGGTAATCTGATACATAATAGCATTAAACATATTTCTGCATTAGTCATGTTATAAGAGAAAAATCAGAGCAATGAGGTAAAACCTCAAAATAGAAAAACAGCACCAAAAAAAAAAAAAAAAAGAGATAGTATGGTTCAATCAGCATCTATACTCCTGGATTTGGAGATCCTCTTCTATCATGAGTCCCCTGGAACTCTTCTGTACCATTGCATTGGTGAGAAGAATATAGTCCATCACAGTAGATCAACACACGATGTTGATAATACTGTGTACAATGTTCTTCTAGTTCTGCTCATCTCACTGATCAACCCACGCAAGACCCTCCAGGTTTCTCTGAACTCCTCCTGCTCATCGTTTCTTACAGCACAATAGTATTCCATTACATTCATATACCACAACTTGTCCAGCCATTCCCCAATTGATGGGCATCCCCTCAACTTCCAATTCCTTGCCACCACATAAAGAGCAGCTATAAATATTTTTGTACATGTGGGTCCTTTTCCCTTTTCCATGATCTCTTTGGGAAGGTTAAATTGCTTTTAAGAGGATTTGTGTATGAAATGAGATTTGGGCATCACTGCCTGATGCATCCCTAGGCTGCTGGGCAGGGCATGGTGGAGTTGGAGTCTAATCATTGGGTCCAAGTAGAACTGTGTGCTTGGGATCCAAGTTGAGGAGAGATGTTCCCTCAGACACATGATCCATAGGAACTATGGTCTGGTTATTTATTATTGGGGGTATTGTTTCCTAGTGTTTTGTTGGGATCTGATGTTTTATCCTTAGAGTCGTATGGAGGTATGTCATGATTGTTGGGATCAGGCAAAGTTTGGTTCTCTAAGTCAATGCTCAGTATAGTAGTTGCCTCATAGTCTTGTGTTGTTGAAATTCTGGGTTGGTGACATTGTTTTCCAGTGGCCTATTCATAGTTTAACTAAGAAGAGTTGGTCTAGCTGTGTGCTAAGTGATCAGTAAAGAATTGGCCCAATGGATAGAATTAAATGGAGTTAGATCCTCATGGTTTAAAGCCAGGGAAGGTGTTTCTTCCTGTTGCTGGACTGTGAGACCTTTTATGACCATGTGGTCTGTTTCAGGGAGCATCAAATCCCAATGTCCTTGTTTTGGTTTGATTGTGACTGGGGTACTGGGGCCTGGTACATCAGTATCCTGAGAGTCGGGGATGGCTGGAACCAAGTCTTGGTTATTAGGGCCACGTAGAGTTTTGTCCTTGTTTTTGCCCAGTGGAAGGGTTGCTTCCTGATTGTGGGCTGTGAGAACTAGATTCTGGTGCTCTATTTCCTGTGGCATTGTTTCCCATGGGTTTTGTTCTGTTTGAAGTATGCCTTGGGCATCGGGATCTGTTGTATCATTAGCCTGATGGTCAGGGCTGGCTGTATATGTGGCTTGTTGGTAAGGGCCGGGTTGCATCATATTGTGATGTTCTATGCCCAGTAAAGGAAGTGCAGTCCAATGATCCTGGTTTGTTGGAGTTATGGCCTGATATTTTAGTGTTCTTGTCCTAAATATATCCAAGTCTTTTTTTTTCTTTTTGAATCATGTGGGCTTTAGGGACTGGAATATCCTGCATCTGGTAGAGACTGTTGAGTGAAGGTATGTCCTGGGAATCTAGTCTTGTCCAAAATATGTCCCCGTCATCTTGTCTTTGTTGGAGTGTGACCTTGGAACTGGGCTCTGGTATATCTCCTACCTGGTGGGCATTGCTGGATGGGAGTATAATTAGGTGCTCAGGATCAGATAGAGCTATATTCTGGGGCTCTGTTATGTTCATTGAAAGTATTGTCTGGGAGTGCTGAATTGTGGGATTTGTTACCTCTTGGTCTAGTACTGATGGCATTATTTCCCATAGATTTAGTTTTGGCTGGAGTGTGGCCTGATTTTCATGAACATCCTGATTTTCATGGCTGGATGATGTTGAGACTGTGTGGTCAGCATCCGCTGAAGTTCTATCTTGGTGTTTTATGTCACTTGGGCAATTTGCCTAGGAACCTGGTCTGATAGAGTTGTAGCATGCTGGTTCAGTTGTATTGGCCAGAAATGTTTCCATTTATCTATATCTAGTTGGAGTGTTTCCTGGGCATAGAGGTCTAATAAATCTGAAGCCTGGTCATCATGGCTGGGTGGAGGTGCATCCTCATGTTGAGGATCGGGTGAATTTCTGTCTGGGTGTTTTAGATCCCAGGGGAATGTAGAACAGGAAACCTTATCTGATAGAGTTGTGGCCTGCTTGTCTAGTTCTGTTGGACAAGATGTTTCACTTTTCTCTAGATTTTGTTGGAGTGTGGCCTGGGCACTGAGGTCTGATATACCAGAATCCTGGTCCTCATGTCTGGGTGGAGGTGTGACCCCACGAGGAGGGTCAGGTGAAGTTCTGTCTTGGTGTTTTATGTCCCATGGTGTTACCCAATAAACATTGTCTTTTAGAGTTCTTACTGACTTCTCTAATTCTGTTGGGCAAGATGTTTTTCTCTTTCTCTCTTTTTTTGTTTGTTTTGGGGTTTTTTGCAGGGGTATGGGGGTTAAGTGACTTGCCCAGGGTCACACAGCTAGTAAGTGTCCAGTGTCTGAGACCAGATTTGAACTCAGATACTTCTGAATCCAGGGCCTGTGCTTTATCTACTGTGCCACCTAGCTGCCCAAAGATGTTTCTCTTTTGCCTAGATCTTGTTGGAGTGTGGCCTGGGCACTGAGTTCTGTTACATCTGAAGCTTGGTCACTATATCTGTGTGGAGGTTTTTTTTTTTTGGTTGTACCAAGGTCTCAGAATTGGAGTCTGGTATATCCTGGGCCTCCTGATTTTTGCCAGGTGAAGACATAGCCCGGTGGTCTAGTTCTTTTGTCCAAAATGTGCCAAAGTTATCTGGTTCTTGTTTCCATGTGATGTGTGCACTAGAATCTGGAACATAGAAGGTGCACTGAGGTCTGTTACATCTGAAGCCTGGTCCTCACAGCAGGATGGAGGTGTGGCTCCATGGTGAAGTTCAGGTAAAATTCTGCCTTGGTATTTTATGTCCCACTATTAAGCACATTCTATGTTCCAGGAATTTGCTAACAGCATAATAACATCTTCTTTACAATAACCTTGGGAGGCAGGTGTTGTTATGTGCTGATCAACTATGATAGACTTGATTCTTCTCAGCAATACATTGGTCCAAGATAGTTCCAAAGGACTCATGATGGAAAATGCTCTCCAGATCCAGAAAAAAAAAGAACTGTGGAATCTATATGTAGATCAAACCATACTATTTCTATTGTTTTTGTTGTTGTTTTTCTATTTTGAGGTTTTTCCTTTTTGCTCTGATTCTTCTCTCATTACATGACTAATGCAGAAATATGTTTAATGTGGTTGTACATATATAACTTAGATTAATTACTTGCTGTCTTGGAGTGGGGAGGGAAGGAAGGGAAAAATTTTGAAACTAGAATTGCTATAAAAACAAATACTAAACTACCTTTATATGTAACTGGAAAATAATAAAATACTTTTATGGAGAAAAAATAAATCATGAATCCCACCCCAATGTGAACACCTTTAATAGTCAGCCAGAAGTAGCACGGTACAATGAATTTATAAGGGTTCATAGGACTATATCTCCAACTGATATCATTTGCTGTAATGGAAGAATGAAGGGAACTGTTGTTCAGAGAGAAAAGTTCTTCAGCCTTCAGGTGTGAAGGATTCAAAAGGCATGAGATGCATGCCTGGGAGAAACAATGAGAAACCCTTATTTGATGTTGTAGTCTGGAAGACTCTCATACGGAGCATAAAGAGAAGGACCTGGGAACAATTGAGGCTAAGAAACAAAAAGGAGGCTCTTTCTAAAGAGGAGGGAGTTGTAGATTAGGAAGAGGAAGCAGCTGCTTTTTACTCCATGGGATGATTATGTGAATCTACCCACATGTGCTGTCAGGGAACAGATCATCCACTGAGGGTCAGAGGAAGAAGAGATGGATAGTGCTGGTTTGAGGGACTTGGGGTGCTGCATCGTCCTAATAGAGGCATGTATTCTTGGAGAATGTATCCAAGATTCCACAGAGAACCTCCCAAGTCTTGCCAAATCAGATGACTACTACCAATTCTTATGATTCATGTGCCTACATGAATTTATGAATTTACATTTATGCCTATAAACGGTATTGCCAGAAGAAAGGTAGAAAACTAACAAAAATTAAGAGTTGGCACTTCTTGGGCAGAGCCAAGATGGCAGAGGAAAGGCAGTGAGCTCTCGAACTCATGACACAATTGTTCCAAAAAACATCCAAATAATGCCAGAGGACAATTCCTAGAGCAGCAAAAGTGCTGAAATCATCTTCCAACCAAGAATGGCTTGGAAGGTCAGAAGGAGGGAGCTGCTGTGGTGAGACAGGAGTGGAGCCCAACCCCACAGTCACTCTGAGACATATCTAGTCCCAGGAAGGTCTCGCCAGAGAAAGAGACCCCCAGAGCCTCTGAATTAACTGAAGTGCCAGTGTTGTCTGGAACTAAGCTCACAGTCTGGTGAGAGGGCTGAGCCCTTGGCGGGGGGAATATTACAGGGGTCTCTTCTGGTGCTGAGGCAGAACTTGGGTTTTTCACCCCTGCTGGGAACCAGGAGGTAGGCTTGAGTAGCAGTGGCCCAGGTGGGGGAGGGGCACAAGCTTGTTGGAGCTGATAACCACAACACACGAAGCTGGTTGATTAGCAAGTTGGTCTGGGGTCATCTACAGGCCAGGGAACAGGCAAGGCCAGTGAAGAACCTGATCCTTCTTAAATCATACCACCTGGGACCTTCTGAAGCTTGGGATAGTGCAGCCTGGAAACAGTGCCCCATTTTTTTTCTTTTGCAGGGCAATGGGGGTTAAGTGACTTGCCCAGGATCACACAGCTAGTAAGTGTCAAGTGTCTGAGGCCAGACTTGAACCCAGGTACTCCTGAATCCAGGGCCAGTGCTTTATCCACTGCGCCACCTAGCTGCCCCCACAGTGCCCCATTTTAAAGAGCTAAAAGTCAAGTAAAAGAAAGGCAAGATGAGCAGACAGAGAAAGGTGAAGACCATAGAAAGTTTCTTCAGTGACAAGGAATATTGAGGTGCACCCTCAGAGGAAGATGTCAATGTCAGGGTCCCTATATCTAAAGCTTCCAAGAAAAATATGAATTGGTCTCAGGCCATAGAGGTGCTCAAAAAGGACTTTGAAGATAAAGTTAGAGAGGTGATGCAGGAAAGACATGAGAAAAAAGTCAACAGCTTAAAAAGTCAAATTGGCCAAATGGAAAAGGAGGTACAAAAGCTCTCTGATGAAGATAATTGCCTAAGAATTAGGATTGAACAAATAGAAGCTAGTACTTCATGAGAAACCAAGACACATTAAAGCAAATCCAAATGAATAGAAAAATAGAAGGCAATGTGAAATATCTTCTGGAAAAAACTTGACCTGGAAAATAGTTCCAGGAGAGATAATTTGAAAATTATTGGTCTACCTGAAAACCATGATCAAGGAAAGAGCTTAGTCATCTTCTTCCAAGATATTGTCAGGGAAAATTGCCCCCGACATTCTAGAAGTGTGTAATTTAAGATTCTAAATGTGGATTCTAATCTGTTCCCCCAGTTTTGGGGGAAACTGACTAAAATCACTGATAAAACGAGTTTAGGTTTTTAAGTGTTTATTGGAAAATAGAAAGAAAAAGATTGAGAACAGAATTCCAACAGCCTGGCATTCCTATCTTTCCTCAAATTTCCTGTGAAGTCCTCTGCCGCCACCACCATCAAGTCAGGAACCCAAAAAGCCCCAGAGCTCTCTGCGCGGGCTCCCTTTCCTCCTTCCTGTCTCCTCCCAGACCATAGGAGGCTCCTCAAGTTGATTGGCTGGTAGCCTTGATAGACAGCACCCATGAGCAAATGTCATTTCCTGACGCCAAGGAAAAGTCACAATGTCTCTGAGGCATTTCCTCATGGTGGAGCTTTCCCACAGCAAGTCTCCAGTAGGTGGCATCATTCCAATCATTACAGTCCCCCCTTTTGTTCCTCAAGAAACAAAATGTTTCCTTGACGGAACAGTAAAAAGAATATAATAACTATTGCTAACTAATAATATGTGAACAACAATATAGAAAAGGAAGAGAGGAAAGTTTTGTCCAGAGGGGCGATTTTTTTTTGTCCTTAAGAACCGACGCTTTGACATTAGTCTTGCAAAGGGAGAGCCTCTGCAGAGGGTACATGTTACAGATGATGTATATTATAACAGAAAGGAGATAGTAAAAACTAACAAAACATATAAAGTCTCTGAGTTCTCTTGTCTTCTTGAAGTGGTAAGATGTCATCAGGAGGAAACTGGATTCTGGTCTGGAAAACTAGATTCTGGACTCTGGTCTGGATTAGGAGAAGGTAAAATAGAAATTGAAAGAATCCCCTGATTACCTCCAGAAAGAGATCCCAAAAGGAAAACTCCTAGGAATATTATAGCCAAATTCCAGAGCTCTCAGGTCAAGGAGAAAATATTGCAAGCTGCCAAAAAGAAAGAATTCAAGTACTGTGGAGCCCCAATCAGGATAGCACAAGATCTAGCAGCTTCTACATCAAAGGATTGGAGGGCATGGAATATGATATTCCAGAAGGCAAAGGAATTGGGATTACAACCAAGGATCACATATCCAGCAAAAATGCGCATAATATTTCAGAGGAAAAATGAGACTTCAGTGAAAAAGAGGACTATCAGGTATTCATGATGAAAAGACCTGAACTGAATGGCAAATTTGACTTTAAAATACAAGGCCCTAGAGAACCATAAAAAATTGGAGCTGGGGAACATACCTGGGGTCATGCAGTGGGTGACTGT
This sequence comes from Dromiciops gliroides, assembly GCF_019393635.1. Classification (NCBI taxonomy): domain Eukaryota; kingdom Metazoa; phylum Chordata; class Mammalia; order Microbiotheria; family Microbiotheriidae; genus Dromiciops; species Dromiciops gliroides. The sequence continues at coordinate 340,844,351 of NC_057863.1, read as the reverse complement.
CTTATGTCTGAGGCTGAGTTTTGGCTCGGATCCTTCTGGGTCCGGGGGTGATGCTTTGTCCACTGTGTCACCTAGCTGCCCCATGATGACATCTTTAGGGTTAAATTGGGGGAGTGACTGGAATTCACTGGGGGAGGGGGAAGGGCAGATGTAGCATGGGGTAAAATCCCGCATAAAAGAAACAGGAAAGGGCTTATGGAGTAGAGGAAGAGATGGGGGAGGAGCAGGGCAGTAAATTAATTTTACACTCATCAGAATAGGCTCAAAGTCCTTAAACTCATCAGAGTTTCTTCAATGAGGGATTAACACACACACCCAATTGGGTAGGCTAATCTATTTAATCTGGGCAGTAAATGAGCCTAACACTCATCAGAATTGGCTCAAAGGCCTCAATCTCATTAGAATGGGCTCAAGGAGGGAATAACATACACACTCAATTGGGTGGAGTAATCTCTCTAACCCTGCAGGAAAATAGGAGGGGAAGGGGATAAAGTAAAAGGGGCAAAAGAAGGGGAGGGCAGATTGGGGGAGGGGACAGACATAAGCAAATCCCTTATGAAGAGGGATATGGTGAAAGAGGATAGATAATAGAGTAAATATCATGGGAAAGAGAATAGGACGGAGGGAAACAGTTAACAATAGTAATCATGAAAAAGAGAAAAGGGGGGAAATTGTACAAAAAATATTTATAGCAACTCGTGGTGGCTAAAAATTGGGAATCCAGGGAATGTCCATCAATTGAGGAATGACTGAAGAAGCTGTGGTATATGATTGTAGTGGAATGGTATTGTGCTATAGGAAATGACAAACAGAATGATACCAAAAAAACATGGAAAGACTCATATGAACTGATGTATAGTGAAGTGAGCAGAACTGGGAAAACATTGTGCCTAGTGACAGCAGAATTGTTTGATGAGCAATTGTGAATAACTTAACTACTTTCAGCAAAACAATCCCAAGGGACTAATGATGAAGCATATTATCCACTCCCATAGAAACAACTGGTAAAAAGAGCACTTGTGGATTGTACATATATAACCTGGTTGATGTCTTGTGGAGAGGGGAGGAAATGGAGGGAGGGAGAAAAATCTGGAACTCTAAATCTTATGAAAATGAATGTAGAAAGCTATCCTTACATGTAACTGGAAAAAATAAAATAAATGTTTGTTGCAAAGAAAAACAAAAGATATTCACAAAGCAAAATAAAAAATAAATAAAAAGGACATTAAGAATACAAAAAAAAATTGCAGTCTTTGACCTTCAACCAAAAATTTAAAGCACAGGTGGTGTTTTTCTTACTTTTGCTTATGAAAGGTAAATGATTGAGAAGGAAAAGACACATGGGGAGATGAACAGCTGGTTAAGATATGGTGTCTGATTGGAAATTGAGGGGATGTCCATCAATTGGGGAATGGCTGAACAAGACATAGTATATGAATGTCATGGAATAGTATTGTGTAGTAAGAAATGATGAGCAAGGGGCAGCTAGGTGACACAGTGGATAAAGCCCCAGCCCTAGATTCAGGAGAACCTGAGTTAAAATTCAGCCTCAGACATTTGACACTTCCTAGCTGTTTGACCCTGGCTAAGTCACTTAATCCTCATTGCTACCCACCCCCCCCCCCCAAAAAATGAGCAGGTAGATTTCAGAAAAACCTGGAATTACATGAACTGATGCTGAGTGAAGTGAGCAGACCCAAGAGAACTTTGTACACAGTAATAGTAATATTGTTCCATGATCAACTGTGATTGACTTAGGTCTTCTCAAAAACACAATGATCCAAGAAAATTACAAAAGATTCATGATGGAAAATGCTATTCACATCAAGAAAAAGAACTTGATGAAGTCTGATTGCAGATCAAAGCGTGCTATTTTCACTTTTTCGGTTGTTTTTTGGTTTTTTCCCTCACGTTTTTCTCTTTTGTCTTATCTATTCTTTCACAACATGACATGTGAAAATGGTTTACATGATTGCACATGTATAACCTATATCAGATTGCTTGCTGTCTCAGGGAGGGGGAAAGGGAAGGAGAAAGGCATAGTGGGAGGGGAATATTTTGGAACTGAAAATTTTATTAAAAATGAATGTTGAAAATTTTCATTACCTGTAATTGGGAAAATAAAATACTATTAAAGAAAAAAAGAAATGGTGTCTGAGAATGCAGTTTTGATGTCTGGGCTATGGCTAAAATATAGGAATAGCAGGCTCCTGGGTAAGGATGGAGTATACCTAACCAGGGCTAGTAAAATGATTTACCTGTATTCTTGTAAATCTGACCAAAACTATTTTAACCATGAAAAGACCAGAGAAAGGGGAAAACTGTTTATACATTTCCACCACATTAAATACAATACAGAGTAGATACAGATTTGGAAGAATGGGAATTACAGCACTTAGGAGGTCACAGAAGACAAAATCCAGGATATCAGCCAGGTGTAATAATACCCATGAACTCAAAGTACAGCTAACAAGGAAAACAAATTGGACATACATTGATGATATTTGGTGAGATGAGACATAACAGCAATTTGACTCCAGAAAAGAGCCATATTTCCAGTTTGAATTTTTTGAAATATGGAAATATGGAACATGTGGGTGAAGAAGAGGGATAGAATAAAGAGGCTGGTGGATAACAGGTGTACTAGAGACAGAGAAAAAAGCTCTTTTGTTCAGGGTCCAGTCTATCTTACCAGAGGCTAGTTTATGGCATGAGAGGAAGAAGACATGAGACTTTTTCTCCCTAAACTCCCAAGAGAGTCTCTAAGTGAAATATTCTCACTGTCTGTTATATTTAGAGAGAGAGAGAGAGAGCCAGAGATAGACAGACAGAGACAGAGACAGACAGACAGAGATAGAGAGCCAGAGCCAGAGAGAGCCAGAGCCAGAGCCAGAGCCAGAGAAAGAGACAAAGACAGAGAGAGCCAGAGCCAGAGAGAGAGAGAGAGAGAGAGAGAGAGAGAGAGAGAGAGAGAGAGAGAGAGAAGGAGGGAGGGAAACACAGGTTTCAAATATATACAGGGTAGAGGTTTTCAATTCATTTCTTTTCAGAGAGAAAAATGGTTATTTAATTTCCTCTTTGTTTTAATCCTCTTGACCCCCCTCTGGTGCTCCTTCTTTTCTTCCTGGGTATTTCTTTCATGCATGGCTGTCGGCTTCTGATTGTGGCTTTTCCCCCTGACTGGTGATTCTTGCTCAGGATGAAGTGAAGCCACTTTTTCTTTGCAGACTCAGAGAGCACAGGGTCTGAATGATAACACGTGGGAAAAGCTGTTGGGCGGTGTAAAGACCTTTGCAAACAATAATGGGTATATGGGAGGCTGAAAATGTTGCATGCTGTTATCTGGGGCACTTGGAAGACAAACTTCACATTTAGCTTTTGCTTAGAACTGGGCAGCAGCATTGGTATAGCCAACAATTGTGTTACACATGGATATTTTGTTTTTTGAACATGGGGACAACCGTATGGGATCCAGGAGGCACAAACTAAACAGACAATGTAATTGCTGGAAAAGAATTGATCAGGCCAACGAGCTGGAGATTCCCCAGTCTTCTCCAAGAGAATATGCTTGTTGATGTCATTTTTAATTTTCTCCTGAGGGATGGAATTGATGATGGCATGAACAATTTTAGCAGGCACAGAGCCCCCCTCAATAACATAGGGTTTGATATAGTTAAAACCACGTGGACCTTGTCTTTTTGGTACAGCATGGGCTTGATGTCGGAGCCCATTTTGAACCTGGTCTTGATGGTTAGAATTTAGTGCCACAAGTGAGGGTCTTCTTAGAATCTCAGTCTGATGGCTAGGACCTGGTAGAGATCTAGTTGTATAATTGGATACTGGTTGAACTGTTTCCTGATCATTCAAACTCATTGAAGGTGTGTGATTCTGCTGGTGATCATTGGAGTCTGATATAGCCTTATCCTGGTTTTCATGGTTGGATAGAGGGTTGGGGTTAGGTGCAAACTGCTGTTCTGGGCCCTCTGGTGATTTTATGCAGTCTGATAGAAATGAAGCCTGAGTGTTGGGGTCTGGAGCAGTCTCCAAGGAGTGGTCACAGCTGGGCGGATATGGTGACTGGTAGAAGTCGGGGACAGTTGCATCCTGGGAGACAGAGCTCATAAGAGGTGTTGCCTCATCCTCCTGGTCTAGAATTGTGCTCTGGTGGTCTGTTTCTAGTGACATTGCTTCCCTGTGCTCTTCTTCTTGAGTTGAGACATTGATTTTGCCTTGAGAAATCAGGTTTGCTATATCCTTAGTCTGCTGGTCAGGGCTGGCTTGCGATGTGGCCTCATGGTTGGGCTCAGGTAGAATTTGATCCTCTGTATCTAACAGAGGTGCTTTTCCAAAATTTGGACCTGTTTGTGTGGAATCTTGGTGGACTGTTCTTAGTGGCATCAACTTCCAATGCTCAGGTTCCTTAACCAGCTGATTAAGGTTCAGATGAGAGGTGTCCAAGTAGTCAAGTCCAGGTAGAGTTTTATCCTGGGGATCTAAGGCTATTGGAGATGTTGTTCCATGATCCTGGACTGTTATAACTGCAGCTTGGTGGTCTGTCCTTGGTGGAGTTATTTCCCAACATTCTACCTCCATTGGAAATAGGGTTTGGGCTGTGGGGGTTGGTATATTCTCAGCCTGCTCTTCAGGTATGGGTGCTGGTGTACCTCTAATTCTTTGATCCAAATGTGATGGATTTACACCCAGGGCCCTGGATATCTGATGGTCAGCACATCTTAACAGTGATGCCGTTTCCCTAGGGCACAGGTTAGGATGTGATGTCTTAGAATGTCGGACTTCACTTGGTGATTCAAAAGCTGTGGCCCAAGAATAACCCTGGTTATCACAGGATGGTATGATTATAACATGCTTCAGGTTGACAAAACTCTGCCTAGACTTCAACAAATTTTCATCCTGGTGCCCAGAGCTCATTGTGGCAGAAGTGGCAGGGTCCTGGGAGTCAAGGAGTGGACTGGGGATAGCTTCAGCCTTGGACCTGTGATCCTCATAGAGTGGAACCTCAGAGATTCGGCAGTTGGAGAATGGTGGAATTAGGGGTTTCTTGTTGAAATTTGGTTGATCACAATGTCGATAAATCTTAGGAAAATGACAGTCAGGGACTGAAGAATCCCCTGTCTGGTGATCAGGGTACAATGGAGACTCAGACTGAGGTTTGGAGCTAAGTAAAAGATGTTGTTGATCAGTTTTTAATGACACATCAGTTTTCCTGGGCCTAGGAAAAGGCTTGGCTGAGGCCAGTGGTCGCCCTCTGTGGAAGGCGGATGCTTTAGCTGTAGCCTGTTGATGAAGGTGGGCTAATGGTACCCCCATTGTTTTCTGATAGGTGTGAGGCAGCTGTGGAGATGTAACAAGCCGTTGGAGCCATGGGGAGGGTGACGTTTTGGTCCAGGAACAGGGAGGGGACGATTGCTTGATGATTCTGGTCCAATGGTTGAGGCGGGACATCTGCTTCATCGCGGACCTGCCATTTTGTTTCCACAGTGGTGAAACACGGTGTGGGGGACACGGTAAGAGCATCATCGGTGGAGCCTGGTAATAGAGGCTTTCTCTAGAGAAAGGGACCAGTTCTGTTGATGAAGAAGAAACAATGACAGTGAGGGAGAGAAAATATTACATACACGTGTATGCATGCATGTTTATAATTTATGTATTTATACACATATGTATGTGTTTTATATATTTGTATACACACGTGTAGATGTTTTATGTATTTATACATGTGTATATATGTATATACACACATTTCTATATATACATATGTATATATTTTATGTATTTATATATGTGTGTTTATATATTCACTATGCACATGTATAGATTTTCTATATTTATATACACATTTGCACATGTTATATATTTATACACATGTATCTATGTTACATATTTGTGTATGTACATGTAGATGTTTTATAGACACACATGCGTGTATATATGCATATACACATATGTATAGATTTATATATTTGTATACATGTGTATATATTTATATACATATTGTATATTTTATACATGTACACACCTGTGTATATATTTTACATTTATGTGTATATGTATATTTTCTATATTTATGAACATATAATATAAGTTTTGTTTGTGCACATGTATATATTTGTGCACTGTGTATGTATTTATATATAAATATGTATGTTTTATTTATTTATACACACATATATTTATGTGTGTTTTTCATATATACACTATAATTTTATGTATCTGTGAACATATATGCATAAAATTTATATATACCCATGTGTATCTATTTTAATGTTTATATAGGTATGTGTTATACATTTATACATATATTTATACATACATGCATATATGTATATGTTTTATATATTTATATGCACTTACACATACACAAATATAGTCTATGGGAAAGGCAAGTGGGGGACATTAGGCAATAGAAGCAATGGCTGGGACATAATCTTTTTTGGGGGGGAGGGCAATGGGGGTTAAATGACTTGCCCAGGGTCACACAGCTAGTAAGTGACAAGTGTCTGAGGCCAGATTTGAATTCAGGTACTCCTGAATCCAGGGCCAGTGCTCTATCCACTGAGCCACCTAGCCGCCCCTGACATAATCTTCTTAATAACATATTTGTTATAGAAACGTTATAATATTCAGAGTACTTTCACATATACTCATTTTTTTTTTCCATACAGGAGGTTCATTGTACCTAGGAAAAATATCAGACAAAGAAAGAAATCATATTCTCACATGCTGTTTCCACACCGCCCCCCGCCAAAAAAAACTCAAAAAAAAAAAATCTACTTGTTTTCCTACAACTCTGCGAGTCAGGAAGTGCAAGTATTTTTCTTTGCCATTTTGCAGATGAAGAAAACTGAGGCCCAAAAGGCTTATGTCATTTGGTCTAAGTTACTTATGTGCTTAGTAAATGGTGCAGAGACAGGAATGGAAACCTAGAAAATTGAGTTTCAGAGAATTTAAGTACCATACTAATAACTAGCATTTATATAGCAATTTTAGGTTTGCAAATATCTTATTTTATCTTACCACACAAATATCTTATTTGGTCCTCACAACAATCCTAGGAGATAGGAGTTTTATTATCCCCATTTTAGAGATGAGGAAATGTGCACACAGAAAGGTTAGTTAAATGACTTGTCCAGGACCACACAGTAAATGAACTTAAGTTTTCCTGACTTCAGGCCCAGCACCCAAACCACTGTGCTATCAGCTGCCTCTTACCTGATTTGACTAAAGTCCATATGGCTAATAAGAGGCAGCGGCAGCATTAGAATTCAGGTCTTTAGTTGTTTGAATCACTATTTTTTTCCCACTATACTATGGTATAACTGAAATTTAAAGCATCAAGAACAATTGGATGAGCACCACAAGAAATGGTTGAGACATTCCATCTTGAGTGGGAAGCGATCTTGGAAACCATCTTGTCCACCTCTCCCCATTTTACAGCTGAGTAAACCAAGGCCCTGAGAGGCTAAACAGTTTGCTCACAGAAGTAAAATGAGAGAGATGAGAGGTGAATCCAGATCCTTTGATTCCATTTGTAATACTCTTTGCACTGCACTTTGCTGTCTTCTTTGTGTGATGGGAGCCCAGCTGAGATGACTGAAAATCAAAGTTCTCACCTTTAGGAGATATCCTGGGCCTTCTGACCTCCATTCTTCCTCTAAAGAGTCTCCTTGAGAAAACAACATATTAATGAAGGGGTATAATGTTCTCTCTCTGGTTCTCAAAATGGCCCTTACAGAGTAACTCAACTCTGCCTGGGACAATTCTTTTCAGTGGTTTTTTTTTTTTTTTTGGGGGGGGGGGGCCTTCCCTTAATAGGTTTAGAGCTTGTTCATACCTGACTTTAGAGTTTATTTAGGGCTACCTTCAATAGTATGGAGAAAAGAGTTGAATTTAATCATGCTTTCAAAAAAATAAAAATAAATAAAAAATGAAAATGAAATTTTTTTTAAAAATCAGAAGAATTTAATCATGCTTTCAAAAAAAATCAAATAAAAAATTAAAATTAATTTTTTTAAATCAGAAGAATTTAATCATGCTTTCAAAAAAATCAAATAAAAAATTAAAATTAATTTTTTAAAAAATCAGAAGAATTTAATCATGCTTTCAAGGCATCTCCCTATCCTCATCCTCACTCCTAGCAGTTAGCATGGTATCTGACCCATAGCTAGCATTTAAATACATAGTGAGCAACTGGAAAACTTGGCCTGAATTAACTCAGAAATTACCTGAAATTATTCTGACTCTATTACCTTGAAATTAAAATCCTCATTTTGAGAATATTTTGGAGACTCCCTAAGATAGTAAACTGAACTTATTTTGGAATATTACACACACAGTTTGGATCTCTGGCCTAGGTCATCTTGTCCTTCCCTTTAAATCTGAGCTTCTTAAATTGAGGTCAGGGAATTAAAAAAAAATTAATACGTATATTTCAATATAACTGGTGTCCTCTGTAATCCTACATATTTTATTGTATGCATCTAAAAGCATTATTCTGGGAAGGGATCTGTGGGCTTCACGAGACTGGAAAAGGAGGTACACAACAAAACAAGTTAACAACTCCTGCTCTAAATTCTCCTCACACAGTCTTCCTAATTCCATTCCAGTCTCCCTCTTCTCCCATCATCAGAATCCATTCAGAGGTTGCCCTGGTTCTGGACTGTCCATAAGTCAGAAGCAAGCTATACTGCAGGGTCCAGGAACTGGAAGCTGAGGCCTGCCCCTGGGCTGACTGTCTACTGATGTTGTGCTCTCACGGTTGAGCACGGATTTCCTTCGCTTTCCTATTGTCCCACAAGAATATCTATCACATTTGACCCTGGGGAAAATGTTCCTCTATAATCAGAGTCGGTCCCAGGGGACCAAGACCTTACCATTAGGAACTTCCAAGGAGAGCAGGATATTTCAAATGTTCTAATTATCAGCAGTCTCAGCCAGCCAGATTCTTGCTTGTGGTTCTATGTGGTTACAAGATTTTCCAGTAGGGAAAGGCTTACTTAGTTACGGACTGGGTCTGTAGAAATAAATATGAAGTAACTAAAAGAAAAATCCAGTCATTTCAGAAGAGTAAGCACTCTCTCCGGAGAGGACTGTGTGCTGGGATACAGAGAAAAGTAGATGTTTTTTCCTTACATACTTAGTGCAGTACTGAAGCCTTTGGTCTCTTATCCCAGACAGAGGACCTGAAGTGGCCCTGACATCATAAAACACCCCTTGTCCTTTGTCCTCCTGCAGGCAAAGCTGCTGCCCTGCTCACGTTTGGGAAACCAGTCATTGCAGGCAGGTCAGGGGCCCTCAGAGCTACGTGAAGGTGTCCCATGGAGCTATGAGAAGGCATTAGATGCAAGCAATTCTCTGTCTTGGTTCTGTATCAAACACTCAATTTCCTGTGGATCTCGACAGATAGTTGTCCACCTCTTTGTTCTTGTCCCTTTCAGCAATCAATAAGCATTTATTGAGTGCCCACTGTGTACCAGGCACTATGTTAAATGCTGGGGATACAAAGAAAGTCAAAAGTTGGCTATTTCCTGAAGCATTGAGACATACACAAGATAGAAGAGGGGAAAATTTGTCCATGCATGAATATATGGCTCCCTTTTTTAGTAAGACATGGGATCCAGACATCCCTTTTCATGACCATAGAATGGGGCACAAATGTAAACAGCTCAATAAAAAATTTCCCATGTCCATTTCTACCAATATTCATTTATTCAACAATCATTTATCTTGCAGCCAGGTAGCACAGTGGATAGAGGGCCAGGTCTGGAGTCAGGAGGACCTGAATTCAAACCCAGCCTCAGACACTCACTAGTTGTGTGACCCTGGGCAAGTCACTTAACCCTGTTTGCCTCAGTTTCCTCTTGTGTAAAATGAGCTAGAGAAGGAAATGGCAAACCACTCCAGTATCTTTGCAGAGAAAACTCCAAATAGGATCACAAAGAGTCAGACGCTACTGAAACAACTGAACAACAACAACTATTTATATAGTTCCAACTAAACACCAGGGACTGTGCTAACTTCTGGGGAGACAGAGACAAAAATGAAACAGTCTGCCCTCAAGGACCTTATTAAATTCTATTGGAAGAGGGGCAGCTAGGTGGCGCAGTGGATAGAGCACTGTCCCTGGAGTCAGGAGTACCTGAGTTCAAATCCAGCCTCAGACACTTAACACTTACTAGCTGTGTGACCCTGGGCAAGTCACTTAACCCCCATTGCCTCACTTAAAAAACAAACAAACAAAAATAAATAAATAAATAAATTCTATTGGAAGAAATGACATGGACTCTTACTATTAAATGAAAAATACGTAGGAAGTTTACTTACAGAGTTATTTCAGAATTGGCACCATCAACTGGGATTGTCAGAATTGGCTCTTGAGTTGAATTTTGAAGGAAGATAAGGATTTCAAAGGATGGAAGCACCCTCTGTTTCTGCCAACTGGACCACCTGAACACTACCATATAGCATCCATCATCTTGTGCCTGACTCAGCCTCACTAGAAAATCGCCAGTTTGACAGTATCTGAAGCCAACCCACCCCAAGCTTATAAGCCAGTGACAAAAACACCAGAACACTGCAAGGGGAACAACCTATTCAGAGGACTCTACTCTTGCATCCTGAGCTCAACTGTCTGTACGTTTGTGAAACTTTTGGACCTAGAGTCACAAGTGAAGGAATAGCTCCATTAATTCTCATAGCAGGCAATCTCAGCTGGACCTAGAATCATCAGTCAGGATCACTATGTCGCTTATGTTTTCATCCTCTCTGTGGACCTGAATGGACTGAATTTCAAAAGAGGAGATTTTTATTGGTAATTCACCTATCCTTGTTTGTTTGCCCCAACACTGTCTGGAAACCAGTAATTTCCGAAGTTAATTTAGGCCCAGATTTCCAGTTGCTTCTTATGTTAATCAAAATAAACAAACAACAAGTACGTGTTATATGCCAGGCACTATGTTCCAGGAAAAAAACTGAGACTAAAACAAATACACAAATATTGAAGTAATGAAAATAGTAGGGCAACTAGGTGGTACAGTAGATAGAGCACCAGCCCTGGAGTCACGAGGACCTGAGTTCAAATCTGGCACCAGACACTTGACACTTACTAGCTGTGTGACCCTGGGCAAGTCACTTAACCACAATTGCCTCACCAAAAAAAAAAAAAATAGTATTAGCCAGATTTTGGAGCTAGTACAGTTCTCTCCTCCCAACCACTATCGTTATTTAGGCTTCTCAACACTGGTGATATAATCAAGGGTTTGAGTCTCTTTTTATAATTGGAGATATAACCAGAAGGTTCCTGGGGAAGAATCTTTCAATGAACTATTGAACTTATGTCTAGCATTTTCAGCATTCTTTTTTTTATTATTCCCACCACCTAGCCCAGTGTCTGGCACATAACATAAATGCTTTTTGGATTTTGGGGGGAGGCAAACAGGATTAAGTCACTTGCTCAGGGTCTTACAGCTAGTAAGTATCTGAGGCTGGATTTGAATTTAGATCCTCCTGATTCCAGGTCCAGTGCTCTAGCCACTGTATCACCTAGTGGCTTTCTATGTTCCATAGACCCTTGTTCTCCATGAAGTCCTACTCTGGTGCCAACTTCACAGGACATAAGTGAGTGGGAGTTTTTGAAAGTTTTGCCAAATTTGTTAGTTATTGACCTAGAAAAATGTGTCATACCATAGATGAGACTCATATGGTTGGGTAACCATCACTAAGCAGATGGAATTTTTTCACCTTAATAAAAGGTAATTAACAAAAGCTCTACTGGTTCCATAGATTCCTTTTATAGATGTCGGTTGGTGAAGTGTTTGAATTGAGACTGTTGTGGATCTTTTGAAGTTTTAAAATGATGAGTGAAACTATGAGCATGATTTCTTTTGAGGTTGGGTTAAGATGATGAAAGGGGGAAAGAAAAGAGGTTTGTGGATAATAATGTATAGTCACTGTTAGTAAAAAACTGTGTGATCTTCTGGGTTGCTGCTGATTCTAACACGGTGAAGGAAGAGATTTATCAAAGAGACCAGATCAAAGAATTCCGTGTGGATGGGGTTCTCTAGATGCTCATTTGTGGATGACATTGTACTAATCTCAACAAGCTATAGAATATTGTACAACCTCTTGAAAGAGATTTATAATCACTCAAAGGAGATTGGCCTATCTATCCACTCAAGAAAGACCAAGTGGATGAATAATACCTGTTATTCAGATTTCAACTTGTATGTGAATGGATTCCCTATAGAGCATATCCAACAATATGTCTATATGGAACAGTGTAGATGGACAATGAATTGTGCCCAGAGTTTGATAGGAGAAAAAGCAGAGACTGGATTGCTTTTAGGAAATAGCAAAACTCTTTTGCTGACCCCAATCTTCACAAGAAAAGTTTTACCAGTATTACTATTAGATAATGGTATATAGATCACCACTTCCTCCAAAGAACTAAAAATGATTATCACATAGAGGGGAAATTGAGAAGCACATGGTGGATGTGAGGGGGCTGCAACATACTACCCTAGAGGAACTGTGAAGAACAGGAGTAAAGGACATGATTAAGAAATTACATGGCAGCAAGAAAAGTTGGCAAGCAAGTCACATGGCAAGAGCAAGGGATGGAGAGATAGACATCTGCTGGTGTTTTCTCAGTGTTGGAAGAAATAAATGAAGGCCTCCAAATTTCTTGCAGGGAACTTTTGGAAGTACTGGGATAAAGGATGGATGGGTATAAATGGGTTATATTCTGTATCAAGGAAGGGAATTCCTGAATTGATGAAATCATAGATCCATTTTAGTATTTGCATATGAATAATACCACATCCTAAGACTTGGTATTTTATCAAGGTTTGGGGGGGGGGAGATGTTTATAGGGAGGAGGCAGAGGTGTGCTGGAGGCAGCTCAAATCGGCTTGCAAGCTGATTGTAAAACTTTCTTTGTGAATATTTACCCCTCAGAAATTGGCAAATGCTACAAATCAAGTCTTTATTGTTTTTGTTGATTGTCTAGACATTTAAAAATGATGGAAAAATTATAATATGAATTAAACTTAAAAGTATATCATGCATACTTTTTTTTGACAATTGGTTGTTAAACATTTTCTAGCACACCCAGATAATATGGGGAGCCAGCTAATGAAACCAGGTTTCTTCTTTGAGATACATTCATCTTGAGTACAGTTTGTTTGACTAGAGAGTAGACAGTAGCATGAGAGGTAGAGAAGAACATGTAGTTTTTCTCACTGTCTGCCTAAGAGAGTCCTCAGTTGGCTCCCTCCTGAATTAAAAGGAGCCTTTGATCCTCAACTTCTCCAACTACATATTTCTTTTTGTTTGTTTGTTTTGGGGTTTTTTTGGCTTTTTTTTGTCTTTTTGCAGGGCAATGAGGGTTAAGTGACTTGCCCAGGATCACGCAGCTAGTAAGTGTCAAGTGTCTGAGGCTGGATTTGAACTCAGGTCCTCCTGAATCCAGGGCCGGTGCTTTATCCACTGCGCCACCTAGCTGCCCCTACATATTTCAAATATACAGAGAGTCAATATCTTTCAAAGAGGAAAAGTTAGCCATTTAATTTACTTTTTGCCTCAACTGAAATCTCTCTAGCAGAGACCTGAAAAACATTGGATGTTTCCTTAGCTCATCTTCTCTGCTGTTGTACTTTTTCATGGACTTTGTGCCTGTGGGTGACTGTTGACTTCTAAATGTGGCTCTCCCCCCTGGCTGATGATACCTGTCAAATAAAAGCTGAGCCCTTTTATCCTTTCAGGGACAGGGGAAGGCACCTGGGTTCGGCGTTTCAGGAGCAAAGAGGTCCTCACAGATTCTGCATATGAAGATGGTGAAGAGTGTGCTGAATGGTGTGTGGGCCTTTGTGAAATGTAACGCATTTCTGGGAGAATAAATGTAAAGCGTTTTGGTCTGGGGGTGCTTGAAGGACAAACTTCACAGCCATATCCTCCTTATGACTAGGCAGAGGGGTTGGTATGGCCAGCAGTTGTTGCCTCACAAGGGTATTTCATTTTTGAACATGGGGACAATTATCCGGGATCCAGGAGGCCACAAATTAAACAGACTGGATAACTGAGAAGATTTGATGACCACCCTGAAGAGCAGAAGAGACCTTCATCCTCCTTAGAAGAATCTGTTTTGAGATATCACTTTTTATTCTTTCTTGAGGGATGGAACTAATGATAGTCTGCATAATTTCAGTAGGGATAGTTGTTCCATTAACAGTGCATGGTTCTATATACTTGAAACACCATGGATTCTGTTCACTTTGCCTAGGCTTGAGGTTGGTAATGGATTTAGGCGTGACCTTATGATTTAAATCCAGTGATAATTTTGGCAAGGCATGGTTGTTTGAGGGAACTGTGGCACGGGTTTGGAGGTCTACAGCAACCTCTGGCTTGTGGTTAGGGTTGGCCAGAGGTATGACAGCCTGGTAGTGAGCAGAGCCAGATTGATTCAAGTCACAGGGAACTGAGCTCAGTAGAGATGCTGACCCATTAACCTGACCCTTGCCACTTGTGGCCTGATGGGCTATTCTTGGTGGAATTGTTTCCCTGAATTTTGCTTTAGTTTGAGGTGAGACATGGGCACTGGAGCTTTGCGTAGACTCCATTTGCTTGTCTGGGATGAATTTGCTTATGTCCTGGAGATTGGGGCCAAATAGAGTTTTGTCCTGGGTGTCTAAACTTAGTAAAGGTATTGCTCTCCCATTATCTTGGCCTTCAAGAATTGTATCTTGGTGGTAGTCTATCCTCGGTGGCATTGTTTCCCAATACTCTTGCTCAGTTTCAAGTAAGACATCATGGGCAGTGGGCCTTTGTATATCCCCTGCCTGCTGGTCAGGAGTGATCACATTTGTGTCTTGTAATTGGAGTCAGGTAGAGTTGCATTCTGGGATCTAAGCTTACTGTAAGTATTGCCTATTATTCTGAGCTTTGAGAGTTGTGTTCTGATTATCCATTTTAGGTGGAATTGTTTCCCAGGGTTCTGGGTCAGTTGGAAATGAGATATGGGCAACGGGGCTTTGTATATGCTCTGCCTGCTCATAGGGGCTGGGTGAAGATATGGTCTGGAGCCTGGGGCCAGTAAGAAATTCATTCTGGTCTAAATCCACAAGAGGTCTTGCCTCTTGATGATCCGGGTTTGTCTGTGCTTTGGCCTGGGGATCTTTTCTTTTGGGTATCATTTGACGATGGTCTTGCTCTGTTTGAGTTGAGGCATGGACATTAGATGCTGGTGTATCCTCAGAGTGATAGTCAGATCCAGGTAAACATGGGAGATGATAGAGACCAGATTGTATTTTGTCCTTCTCTAAGCCCAGTGGATAGTGTTTAACCCAGGAGCCTGGTCTGTTGGAGTTGTAGCCCATTGGCCTTTTCCTGTTGGTGGTGCATCCAAGGGCTCTTGCACCTTTTGAGGACAGACACAAATAAGAGAGTCTGGGGTATCCTCAGCTGAGTGTTGAGGGTTGGTTTGAGGTATGGCCTGATGGTCTGGGAGAGGTAGAATTTGATCCTGTAGGCCTAAGGCCAATAGAGGTATTGCCTGGCCTGTGAGAGTTATGTTCTTGGGTATTCCTTGTGGTATTGTCTTCCAGTGGTAGTCTTCTGATTGAGGTGAGACCGTTACTTTAGGGTATTGCCTATCCTCACTTGGAAGGAAGGATTGGGGTGGGACATATGTCCCATGATCAAGGCCAGCTTGAGTTGTCTCTTCATTTATCTAGGCCCCAAGGAGGGAGGTGAATCTGAGAAATCTTCAACTGTTAGATTTATAAGACTCAGGTCCTTTTCCTGTGATATTGTTTCCCCATGTGGTTAAGATCTGGTGAAGTGTGACATGGGCATTGTGGTCTATGAACATCTTATCCTCTTGTTAGGGCTATGTCGATATGTGGCCCAGTAAAAGCCTGTAGGTTTCATGTCCTTGGGGTCTAAACCATGGGACTTGTTGTTCCGTAATCTTGGACTACCAAGGCTGTGGCCTGGTGGTCTGTTCTTGGTGGCATTATTTTTTGCTGTGTTTTCTCTTGTTCTGTTTGAATTAAGATTTCATCAATGTGGTTTGGTGCATCCTTGGCCTGGAGGTAAAATGGTGGTGGTGGTGTGGACGGTTGCTGATCAGTCTCCCATAGGGTTTTGTTCTGTGGTCCCAAAAGCACGTGGATGGTATATTCGCATAATCTTGGCCTTTTAATATTGTGGTCTGGTTATTTGTTCCTGCAGTTATTGTTTCTTGTGGCTCTTGGTCTGTTTGCAATGAGGCCTGGGGAGTCTGGCCTTGAGTATCCCCAGCTAGATGGCAAGGGTGTGGTAGAGGTCTGATGCAATTTTGGATTTTATCCTGTGGGCCTAAGTCCAGTGAAGGTGTTGTTTCATAATTTTGACCTGTAAGAGTTGAAGCCTGTTGGTCAGAGCCAGGGATGGATTTTTCTGGGGCGTCTAAATGCATTGGAAGTATTACCCCAAGATCCTGGTCTGTAAGTGCCACAGCCTGGTGGTCTGTTCTTGGTGGCATTGTTTCCCAAGGCTTTTGTTCTGTTAGAGTGACAACTTTGGCAATATGACTTTGTGTATTCTTGATCTGTTGGTCAAACTCAAACAGGCTTTTGTTCTGTGGTCTGAAGGTGAGTGGAAGAGTAGTCTCATGATCCTGGCCTCTTAGAGTTGTGGTCTGGGGGTCAGAGGCAGATGAAGTTTTGTCCTGGAAGACTAAGTTCCATGGAGGACTCTGGTTTGCTAACATTACGGTTTCCTGGTGTGTTTGCCGTGTTATTTCTTCCTAGATTCCTGTTCCTCCTTCAACTGTGAACTGGACATTTGGACCTGGTATATTCTCAACTTGGCTATCAGAACTGGTGGAGATGTGGCCTGTGCGGTCAGGACCAGGTGAAAGTGTGGTCTTTGATGTCTAAGACCAATGGAGGCATTCCCCCCATGATCCTGGCCTGTTGGAGTTGTGGCCTCCTGGTCTGTTCTTGGTGGCCTTTTTTTGCCAGCATTCTTGATTTGTTTGAACTGAGATTTCAAGAATTTGGTCTTGAAAAGCTTGGTTCTGGTGAGGAGGACTTGTTAAAACCACAGACCATTGATCAGGCTCAGGCAAGGTTTTGTCCTGTGGGCCTAAGGCTAGAGGAAGTGTTATCTCATGGTCCTCACCTGATGGACTTGCCACCCAGAGCTCAGAAGCAGGTAAAAATTCATTCTTGAGGTCTAAGTTGAAAGGAGGAGTTGCTGCCCCAAGACCCTGGTGTGTTAATAATGTAGTACAGTGGTGTGTTTCCAATGTCGTTTTTTCCCAGGGGTCTGATTCTCTTGAAACATGAGTTGAATATCTAGTACTGATAAATCCTCAGCCTGATGGTCAGGGCTAGATGGAGATGTAGTCCAGTGGTCAAGACCAGGTTGAAGGGTGCCCTTGGAGTCTAAGTCTAGCAAAGATTCTGATCCATGATCCTGGCCTATTAGAGCTATAGCCTGCTCATCTAATTTTGTAATTATTTCCTGGGGCTCATGTTCTTTTTGAACTGAAACACAGGCAAGGTGGTTTTGTGTCTGTTTGGCCAAGTGGTGAGGATTTATTAGAGATGTAGCTGGTTGGCCAGGTTTGGATGGTATTGTTTTCTGTGGACCTAAAGCCAGTGGAGGTATTATCCCAGGATCCTGGCCAGTGCGTGTTACAGCCTGGTAGTCAGAGCCAGGTGGAATTTTGTCCTGAGAATCTAAATTCAATGGCCTATAATCCTGACCTGTGAAAATTGTATCTTGGTCTAGTTCTATTTCTTGTTCCACTTCCCCCACGTGGTCTTGCCCTGCTTGAGGTGTGACAGGAGGATTAATGTCTACTCTATTTCCAGTCATCTGATGGTCTGGGCTCTGGGTGGGTGTAGGATGGTGGTTGAGGCCAGAGAGAGTCAGCTTGAGATTTAAGCCCAGTGGAGGTGTTGTTCCATGATCTGAGCCTATGAGTGTTGTGACCTGATGGTCTGTTGATGACACTGTTTGCCAAATCTCTTGTTCTGTCTGAACTGAGGCATGGGTGATAGGGCTTTGGTCTGTTTGAACTGAGACATGGGTATAGAAGCATTGCGTAGCTTCAGTCTGGTAAGGAAGGCTTGGTGTAACTTTGACCCACTGGTCAGGTGAAGTATCTTGTGGTACTAAGGGTGGATGTGTTGTCTCTTGATGTTTGTCTGCTGGGATTAATGCATGGTGTTCTATTTCATATGTCATTTTTTCCTGGTGGTCCTGTTCTGCTTGAAGTGTGGAATGGATATTTGTGTCTGGTGAATCTTGAGCCTCAGAGACAGATGCTGGTGTGCTCCAGTGTTCTGGGCTGTCTTGATTCAGTAGAGGTGTTGCTTCATGATATTGATCTGCTACGGCTGTGGCCTGGTCATCTTTCCTTTGTGGTGTTGCTTCTTTGCATGACTCTACCTCCACTGGAGGTGTGACTTGAGCAGTGGAGGCTTGTATATCCTCAGCCTGATGGTCAGGACTGGCTTCTGTTGTAACCGTGGTCTTCTGATCATGATGTGTTGAAGATGGAGTCAGGGATCTGGACTCAGGGTTAGCGCATCCTATCAGTGACACCATATTCCTGGGGCAGAGGTCAGAATGTGATTTTTTCAACACTTTGGCCAGGTCTGGTGGTTCCAAAGCTTTGGCCCTGGACCAGTCTTTAAGACAATGGGAAGAGGTTGAAGTTGTAGGTCTATCTCCCTTCTTGGTAAATCCTAACAACATAGTCGCAGTCCTAACTTGGTTTCGTCTGTGCCTCAGGGAAGCTTTAGTCTGTTGTGTACTACTGGTCAGTGGTCCAGGGGTGGCTCCTGTCTGGGCGTCTTGGTTGGGTCTGCATATGGGTCCTGGCTTAGTCTTGTCACCCTCACATAAGGGAACTTCAATCTTTTGGACAGGAGTTGGTGGAGATGAAACCTTTTCATCAAGGTGTGTGACAGCCTCAGCCCTATTTTTGTAGCCTGGAAAAATTTTAGGAAGGTGATCAGGACCTGAGTGATCCAAAGACTGGTGGTCAAGGTCCAGTAGACAA
This sequence comes from Dromiciops gliroides, assembly GCF_019393635.1. Taxonomy (NCBI): domain Eukaryota; kingdom Metazoa; phylum Chordata; class Mammalia; order Microbiotheria; family Microbiotheriidae; genus Dromiciops; species Dromiciops gliroides. The sequence continues at coordinate 340,825,279 of NC_057863.1, read as the reverse complement.
CTAGGCTGGTTTTTGTGGCCAGCTGGAGGCATCAGCCATTGTTCATCAGCTGTTAACTTCAGAGCGGTTTTCTTGGCCCTAAAGTTAGACCTAGGAAAAGGCATGAGTGAGGCCAACGCACGGTGTTTATGGCGGGGGGATGGTTTAGCGAGACCTCGGTGGTGAAGACAGGGTAATAGGACAGTCATTGTCTTGTGATCATTATGGGACAGGTGAGAAGATATAGCCAGACGTCTGAGCACTTGGGTTGAGGATTCTTTCTCAGTATTCCTGAAGAAGGTGGAAGCTGATGAGATTTCAGTGACTCTGGCCTGGTGGCTGAGGTGGGGCACCTGCTCAGCCCTGGACTTACAGCTTTGTTCCCACAGAGGGGAAATCCGGTGGGGGGGGCATGGTAACAGCACTGACGGCATCTTGTTTTGGAGGCCTTTCCGAGGGAAATGGACCAGTTCTGTTAGTCAAAAAAAAAAAAAAATAGCAGCTGTGAGAGCAATCCTCTAAACACACTATGTTGTTTGGGAAAAGCAGGTAAGTGTCCAGTAGTAAGTAGCTGCCAAATTAATTATTTCCAAATAAAGTACAAATTTCTCCAAAATAATTCCTCTGCTCCGGAAGCTCCAGTAACTTCCTTACTGTCCTAAGATAGTATACAAATGCTTTTTTTTCTTTTGTATTTAAAGTACTTTATAGGAGCAGCTAGGTGGTGCAGTGGATAGAGCACCAGTCCTGGATTCAGGAGGACCTGAGTTCAAATCCAGTCTCAGACACGTAACACTTACTAGCTGTGTGACTCTGGGCAAGTCACTTAACCCCAATTGCCTCACCAAAAAAAAAAGTACTTTATAACCTGGCTGATTTCTTATTATTCCTCCCTGTCCTCCACCCTCATCATAGTCTACTTCCCAGCCAAGAAGATCAGCTCACAGTTCCTGGTGCACATCACCCAGGACTCTTGTGCCTCTTGGCAGTCTGTGCCCTGCAAATGCAATACCCTCCAAATGCAATGCCCTCCCTTTGGATCTCCAGCTATTGCAGTCCCTGAGCCCATTCAAGGCTTAGCTCATCTACTGCTTTCTACATGGGCCAGATTCTCCCATTTGTTATTGTTTCTCCTTTCTCTCCCCTCCCCTCCTCACCCCAACCCAGTCTTTTGGAAATTCCATTGTTTTCCCCTTACATATATTTTTTATTTCTTTAACTGTATGTTTCCTCCCAATGGAAGGTGTGGATCGTTTTCATTTTTGTCTTTGTATAACCCAAACAGCCAGCTAGTAGTAGGCTTTTTAAAGAAGTACTTAGGGGCAGCTAGGTGGTGCAGTGGATAAAGCACCAGCCTTGGAATCAGGAAGACCTGAGTTCAAATCCGGTCTCAGACATTTGACACTTACTAGCTGTGTGAACCAGGGCACGTCACTTAACCTCAATTTCCCAGCAAAAAAGAAGAAGAAGAAGTACTTAGTAAGTTGAAATTAACTGAAATATATATGTGTGTATATATACATATATATGTATATATACATATATACATACATACGAACATATATATCTATATCTATAAAACCATCTTAATACCTGAAAGATTTTCAATATACTTTTCCATTTTCAAAGCACTCTCTCTGTATTCCTTTTCTTTGAACCATTTAGGAAAGAAAGACCATGGGAGAAAGCATAAATTATTATTCTCAAATAACAGATGAGGAAAGAAAAGGCATTTGAGTGCTTTATTTTATACTTTATTATAGTAATGCTTTATTATGTCACATAATATGACTATACTTTATTATATCATATTCTGCCTTAAAAGCCCTTTTGCCCCATACATTCCTTGCCCTATCTCCCCACAGGAAGTTCTGGTATTTTTGTTGTCAATTTTATAAGAACTTACTCTCACCCAAATTTCTATGGACAACAAATGCTAGGAAGTCAGGACTCAGACTTGGGAAATAGAAATTCAGAGCATTTCAAGTGACATAATATGGCCCAAGGCCATATTATGGCTAATATGTCAGAACAAGGCTGGAGCATTATGTTCAAGTCTTCTGTTTTTTTAGGTCAGCGGTCTTCCCAGAGTTTTATTCTAAGCGTTCTGATAGGATCAGGGTCAGATAGATGGATAAGCATCCCTCTTCCTCAAAAAAAAAAAAAAGTAGTGAAAAAAAATTAAAAATACAAATAAAAAAGTAGTGAAGGAGAGATTTGATAGGGATCCAGTTGGGAAGTTCTTACCTTTGGGAAAAATTCTGGGTCTTCTCTCCATTCTTCTTCCAAAGGTTCTCCTTGAGAAAACAATATGTTAATGAAAAGTGTAAAGAGCTCTGAATCCAGTGGACTTTTCAAAAGATCATTCACTTAAAAGGTTGGCTGGAGTGATGACTCACTCACTTCACCTTTGCCTTTAGCCCTACCCCTGTCTGCCTGGCATCATTGTGGTCCCTATTTTGGGATAGCATTGTTCTAGACTTATCTTACCACTAACAGCAATAGAAAGGGGAAAACTGGCTATGCAGTTTTCTCTGTCTCTCTGTCTCTTTCTGTCTGTCTCTGTGTTTCTCTGTGTCTGTCTGTCTGTCTGTCTGTCTGTCTCTCTCTCTCCTTTCTAGGCTTTCTGAACCTTCTCCAAGAGTCAAACCCCATCCCACTCCATTCCCTCCCTCCTCAACCAAGGTTGGCCCCTTCCCAGTAATAGTTCCTCTAAGGAAAAGATCCAAGAAAAGAGAAGAGAGCTACCCCTTGTTTGTTTGTTTGTTTTTGTAAGCAACCACTTTTTGGGGAGGGGAGGAGGGGTGATGTGTATGTGTATATGTGTGTGTGTGTGTGTGTGTGCACACGCACGCGTGCATTTTTAGCAGGTTAAAAGGACAAAGTTTCAGGGCAGAGATTTCCTGTTTAACTCCCTGTGATGTCAGGTGGCATTTTCTTAATTCACTAAATCTTTTCCCAGCTTCAGAGAAATTAGGTTCCCCAGAGTTAGGGGAAATCACAAATTGCCCAAGTTTCTAGCTCAAGCTCATACCCCAAGAACTCCTGCAATCCCTCATGTCACCCCTCCTAAAGGAGTTTTCTTGTAAGTATTTGTATTTCCCACAGTGATTAATACATTTTATTTTGAAGTTTTAAGAATTTGGGGATGCTTCCCTCAAGAAATCAGAAACTATTTTGACTATTTTTTTAATAAGTACAACTAAGATGGGCAGGACTGGGTTAACTAATCCTCTTCAAAACCTCTCTTCTCTTTAAGTTAAGTGACTTGCCCAGGGTCACACAGCTAGTTAAGTATCAAGTGTCTGAGGCCGGATTTGAACTCAGGTACTCCTGAGTCCAGGGCTGGTGCTTTATCCACTATGCCATCTAGCTACCCTAAAACCCCTCTTCTCTTAATCATCCCAGTGATCCCACACTGCATTCCTCCCTCCACAAGTTGCTTCTCTCCCTACCTCAGCATTCTTCACCAAGAGAATTTCAAGGAGAACAGGAAGCAGGAGATTTCAAATGCTCTAATACCAATAGACTCAAGAATCCTATAATTCCAAGGGACCCTTGAGGATTCAAAGCTTCTCTAATTTATTGAGACTTAAAAACAAATATGTAAAACACAAGTAATGGAGAAAATAAAAACAAGCTCTTCAAACAAACCTTCCTTCTGAGAAGGTTGGATCCCAAGAGGCAGAGAAGACTAGATGTACAATGTTCTTGGGTCCCTATAGGAGGATTGAGTAGTATGGTCCCAACTGTTCTTAGGAGCTGAAGTCCTGATATGACAGAAGAGGTAGTAAGTTTCTATTGTCCACATGGATATTCTCAGGTCAGGGGGATTGAAGATACCTTTCCATTCGGCTCCTCCAGGGACACAAAACACAAAGAGCTTGCCCTTCCAGATTCATGGAAAAATCAAAATGTTTTGTCTTTGGCTGCCCAGCAATGTCCATTCACTAAAAGCCAATCTTTCTTTCTTTTTTTTTTCCAGTGAGGCAATTGGGGTTAAGTGACTTGCCCAGGGTCACACAGCTAGTAAGTGTTAAGTGTCTGAGGCTGGATTTGAACTCAGGTCCTCCTGACTCCAGGGCTGGTGTTCTATCCACTGCGCCACCTAGCTGCCCCTAATCTTTCTTTCAATAAGAACAAATAGTATGAATAATCCTGTTCCTTTTGTTATCACAGCTACTATAGTAGGCTCTGTGAGATCAGGCAAGAGGGTGGGTTTTTTTTTCCATTATTTTGCCTGCCACACTAACTCAGTGCCTTAAAGTATTTGATTATATTTTATGTGAACAAATGACTAAAATACTTGTTTCCCTTTCTGTTTAGAAATAGAATATATCCTTGGTTCAGTGTGACACAAAAGTCAGACCTTGAGGGTCTGATTCAAAATAAAAATTTCTCTCTCTAAGCTGAACCAAGATTTTAGTGAAGGAAATCTACCACCTAGTCTAAATAGTTCCAATATAAGCTTGTCATAATAATAGCTGGCATTTATATAATACTGCAAAGATGTGCAAAGCACTTTACTACATATACTCAGAGGAAGTACCATAGGACCAAGATCTTACCAGTAAGAGCTTCAAAGATGAGCAGGGTATTTCAAATGTTCTAATTAACTCAGCAATTTTTGCCAGCCCAATTCTTGCTTGTGATTCTTGTTGATTACAAGCTTCCCCACAGTAAAAAAGAAAAAAAAGAAAACTTTTCCAAAAAGGCTTCAGACACAGGATACACAACAAATATCAAGGAACTAAAAGCAAAATCTAGGTTGTTTTTTTTTTTTTTTCAGAAAGATAAGCACTCTCTCCCAAGAGGACTGTGTCATGGAATTCAGAGAAAACTAGATGTGTGCTTCCTTAGACACCCAAAGTAAGACTGAACTTTGGTACATTTATCCCAGATAGAGGATCTGAGGGGGCCCTGACATCATAAAGCACCAATTTCCCCCTTGTCCTCCTTCATTCAAGTTGCCCCACCCGATGTCCAGAAGACCAGTTGTTGCTACAGGCAGGGGGACTTAGAAATGTCTATGATGGGGGCAGCTAGGTGGCGAAGTGGATAAAGCGCTGGCCCTGGATTCAGGAGTACCTGGGTTCAAATCCGGCCTCAGACACTTAACACTTACTAGCTGTGTGACCCTGGGCAAGTCACTTAACCCCAATTGCCTCACTAAAAAAAAAAAATTAGAAGTATATTAGCACTATCTATCTATCTAATAATGCTGATATACTTCTGACAGAGATAGATAGATAGATGATAGAGATAGATGATAGATATAGGTAGATAAATAGATATAAGTAGATAGATGATAGATAGGTAGATAGATAGCTAGACAGTTAAATGATAGGTAGATAGAGCATGTTGATATACTTCTGGCTAATAATATTAAGTATACATATTATAATAATATATAATATTATACACACACACACACACACACACGGTAGTGCCTACCTTATGCTGAACACTGTGCTATGGGCTAAGGGATACAAAAACAAAAGCTTACATAAACTGGGTGAAACAATATAAAAATAAACACAAAGTATATACAGACTAAAGAAAAGGTAAATTTTGTTGGGGAAGGCACTCCAATTCGGGTGGAGGGAGAGGATGGATGAGAGAGGCTTCATGGAGAAGGCTGTGCTTGAGCTTGAGAGGCAGAGGTGGGGTGGAAGGGTAATACAAGCCTGTGCAAAGGTGCTGAGAAGTCAGACGGAATGCCAAGTGTGAGGGACAGTAAGGCAGTCAGTTTTGCTGGACTACAGAGTAAACAAAAGGGATAGTCGAGACTGAAAAGGTAGATTGGGTCCACAAAGAGCTGTGGACTCATTCTCCTTGACTTTTTTTTTTTTTTGTAAGGCAAGTGGGGTTAAGTGACTTGCCCAGGATCACACAGCTAGTTAAGTGTTAAGTGTCTGAGGCCAGATTTTAACTCAGGTCCTCCTGACTCCAGGGCCGGTTCTCTATCCACTGTGCCACCTAGCTGCCCCTCTCCTTGACTTTTACAATCATAATCACATTGTAGCAGATGATTTTTCTACAAATGATACTTATGGCACGAAGACTGAGAGGATAGTAGGTACTCTCAATATGTTAATTTAAACCCATGAAGCTATAAGGATTTCATATTTTCTGTCTCCCAGATGACAAAACCTCTACAATATCACATCATGGAGTTGAGTATAGATTTTGGAAAGCTACACTAGATTTGGCAAGTCCTATCAAACTGGAAGGGGCAGCTAGCTAGGTAGTGCAGTAGATAGAGCACCAGGCTGAGAGTTAGGAAGACTCATCTTCATGAGTTCAAATCTGGCCTTGGACACTTCCTGTGTGATCCTGGGCAAGTCACTTATGCCAGTTTGCCTCAGTTTCCTCATCTGTAAAATGAGCTGGAGAAAGAAATAGCAAAGTACTCCAGTATCTCTGCCAAGAAAACCCAAATGGGGTCATGAAGAATCAGACACACCTGAATAAACTATTAAACTAACCTGGAAACACTTAGAGAAGTAAGTTAATGTTCATCAGTGGTTAGAGGGACATCACCACAAGGAAAAAAATCAGACAACCGATTTTTTTTTACCTTAATAGAAGGTAAGGATGATCAGCTAATTAAGGTTTTACAAATTTTAAAAACTGTGTGTGCTGATCCCAGAAGGTGGTTCATATTTCATTGCTTACTTAGCACAGTGCCTGGCACAGTGAATGCTTTAAAAATGCCGTTGACTGACCAAAGTCTATTTTGTTCCCCAAAGGTTTTCACTAAGTCCCACTTACAGAAATGGTCCTGGCTGTCAGACTGAGGCTCCAGGAGGCTCTGATCATCAGTAATAAGATCAAACTGAGCTTTAATCAGGTTCTATCTAGGCTCTAACAATAAAGCTTACCTTTATTTCCCCCTCAGTGGTATAAAGTTTTGTTATTTAAACACCATGGAACTTTTCTGTCTCCCCATCCTCACCCCCACCCCCCCCACAGGCCGACTCTGTTGTTGGACCCTACCTTGAACCTGACTGATCTCAGCATGTGGCTCAGTTGGACCTTACACTGGTGGCCATGATTTACTCCTTGAAGCCTTTGTCTCTTAGTAACTGATGAGATCGTGGACCTTTCAAAATATAGAATTGCAGAACCAAGGGCATGAGAGGGAGGGGAGAGCATGGAGACCTTTCTCTTGGCATACCTAACAGTATCTTTCATTGGCCCTTGCCATGAACTGAAAACAAAAGACAGGCTTCCTATTGTGGGGACCAATTTTTAATTGGGGAGTGCTAGCTAAGCAGCTCGCCGCAATATTAGGGCAAGGAAGGAAACCGGCAGCTTCCCTCAAAACAGAACAAGATTTATTTCAACAAGAACGAACTTAAAAAAAAAAAACACAAATAGGATCAGTAGGATCAAGGGAAAGGAAATAAAAATGGGGAAAGGGAAATTATAATACCTGAAAAATACCACCGCCCAAGAATCAGCTGAAAATACGCAGCAAACCGCCTGTCGCTTTCCAGCTTGCACCTAGAATGCCCAATTCTCCTCCCCTAAACCTAGAAACACCCCACACAGTCCCAGCCAATGGGATGGCCGCTCTGACAGTCATATGACTGCCCTCACTAGGCTTCCAATCATTATAATTTTGCCAGGCCCACGTAGGCGTTGGCGAGTGGTGATGACAAGAAGTGCCAGAGCCCTGGCAACAGCTACAACCAGTGGGTGGAGCGCTGTGCGGTTTGCAGAGCCCCAGGCCAGTGCTCGCCCGAGGCATAAAAACCTCAAATAACAATTCTTTACACTATCTCTCTGTCCTGTTACATTAAAACAAAACAAAACATGATAAGAAATAAGACACAGGTTCCGAGTATACTCAGGCAGTTGATTGCTTTCAAAGAGAAAAAGATGGTAATTTAATGTCCCTTCTACTTCATTTGAAATATCTGTAGAAGAGATTTGAAAAGTGTCCTAGGGGTCCTCAGCCCCTCTCCTCTACTGTTATTCCTCCTCACTGATGTTTCCCCTACGGAAGGTGATTGGCCTCTAGAAGAGTTTCTCCCCATTGGTTGTTGATCTTTACTAAGCATATACTGAAGCCATTTTTCCCTTCCTGGTGAAAGGGGTGGCACAGATGGTGAGGAAGAATGTGGTGGATAGCCTGATGGATAGTACAAGGGCCTATGGGATTTGCAAGGAGCGTTTTGTTGTTTATAAATATAGAATTTGGCCTTGGGCACTTGGAGGATAAATTTCACACCCAGTTCCTCCTTGGGACCAGGCAGGGGGGTTGGGATGGCCAGAAGTTGTGCCTCACAGGGGCGTTTCATCTCCTGAGTGTGTGAACAGCCATTTGGTATCCAGGAGGTACAGATTAAACAGACCTTATAAACTGTTAAAAGTCGTCGGCCTTTCCGAAAAATGGGAGACACTCTCATCCTCCGCAGGAGGATCTGCTTACAGATGTCATTTTTAATTTTCTGCTGAGGGATAGAATTGATGATAGTTTGAATGGTTCTGGTAGGGACAAATCCTCCCTCTACGTTGTATGGTTTGATGTAATGTAAGCACCATGGAATTCTTCTGTTTCTCACAGTCTGGGTCTGGGGTTGAAACCTAGTCTGAATCTGATCTTGGTGCTTGGAGCTCAATTCGACCTTACTCTGATGGCTTCTGCCTTTTGAAGGCTCAACCTGGTGGCCAGCACCCAGTGGAGTTGTGACCCTGTAGCTGGGGCTTGGTGAAGCCCTATGGGTATGAAACAGACTTCTTGGAAATGTATTCTGGACCTTTGTAGAATGGGATGTGGTTTCAGTTTGTTTTTCAGAGCTACATGGAAGAAAGACTTGGTGCTTGGGTGTGGATAGAGGAGTAACTTTATGTTCTAAATCCACCGATAACATTTGGAAGTGGTATTGGCCTGAAAGAGGTGTGGCTTGGGTTTGGGAGTCTGGAACATTCTCCAATTTATTGTCAAGACTGGATAAAGATATGTCAGGGTGTATGAGGACTTCTGGATTTGTGTCATGGGGATCTGAACTCAGCAGAATTGCTGCCCCTTTATTCTGGCCTGTTGGAGTTGTATCCTGATGAGTTCTTGGTTTCCTTGTTGCCCAATGCTCTGGTTCAGATGGAATTAAAGGATGGGTAATGAGGACTTGTGTGTCTTCCTTCTGCTTGTTGGGGCTGCATGGAAGTGTGCTCTCAGGCACAGGGTCAAATAGGATTGAGTACTGGGGGTCTAAAGACAATGGGGGTATTAATTGGTGATTCTGGACTGTTGGTGCTACGCCCAGGTGAGTAGCCATCATTTCTGGATGCTGATGTTTAGTTTGAAGCAAAGCATGGGCAATAGTACCTGGTGGGTCCTCAAGCTCTTTATCAGGTCTGGTGGGAGATATGCTGTTGGGGTTGAGGCCAGATAAAGTATGGACCTTCTGGTCTAAGTCCACTGGAGGCCTTGCACAACCTTGGTTTGACAGAGTTGTGTCCTGCTGGTCAATTCTGAGTGGTTTCACTTTCCAAGGCTCATGTTCCATTTGAAGTGACATGTGGCCAATAGGGTCTGATATATTCTTAGCCCAGTGTTCCAGGCTGATTTGGAGTCTAGTCTGGTGGTCAGGGGGAGGTAGGGTTTTATCTTGTGGGCCTGAGGTCAGTGAACACGTGGCTGCCCCATGATCCTGGTCTGACAAAGTTGCAGCCTGCTGGTCACTTCCCTGTGGTATTGTTTCCCAACAGTCTTTTTCTGTTTTAGGAGAGGTTAGAGTATTATTAGAATGTGGTCTATTTACCGCCTGGTGATCAAGGTGGGGTGGAGGTGTGTCCCAGTGGTCAGGGTCAGTTAGAGTTGTCTCTTGGTTGCCCATGCTCAGGGAAAGAGGTGATTCCCAGAAATCCCAATCGATTGGCTCCATAAGCTGCTGGTCTATTCCCTTTGATATTGTTTCCCAGTGGTTTAGACCTACTGGAAATGGAACATGGGCACTGTGATCTAGCACATTTTTATCCTGGTGGCCAGGACTTATCGGAGTTGGGCACTGGTTTTTAGAGGTAGAGGCAATGTTGTCTCGCTTGTCTAAGCCCTCTGTAGACATCGCCTCATCATCCCAGATTGTCAAAATTATGTCTAAGCTGTCTGGTTTGGGTGGCATTGTTTCCAATTTTTCTTGGTCTGTTTGAATTGAGAAATGGGTGGTAGAGCCTGGTGGTATTTCCTCAGCCTCATGGTCTGTTCTGAGTGGAAATGTGGCCAGGAGCTCAGAGCCAGTTTGAGTTTTGTCCTCCTGGTCTAAGCCTAGAAAAGATCTTGCCTCAGGGTCCTGGTCTGTTAAAATTATGGTCTGGTGGTCTATTTTTGGTGACTTTGCTTCCCAGGGCTCTTGCTGTATAAGGTCTTGTGTATACTCAGCTTTCTGGTCAGATCCAGGTGGTGATGCAGACCCACAATACAGGCCACTTGGAGTTTTTCCCCGCTTGTCTAATCTCAGTGGAAGTGTTGACCCATAATCCTGGCCAGCTAAAGTAATGGCCTGGTTATTGGTTGTATGTGTCATTTTCCCCCCATGGTTTCCTCCTCCTGGAAGTGTCTGGATGTTCGGATTTGGAATATGCTTTGTTTTAGTTTGGTTCAGGTTAGGGACGAATGGAGTCAGGGCTGAGCTGTCAGAGCCAGGTAGAATCATGTCCTTGGAGTCTAAGTCCATGGGAGACATAGCAGCTTCTGAGTCTAACAGAATTGCGGTGTGGTAGTCTTTTACTACTGACATTATTTCCCTGTGTGTTTTTTCTGCTCGAAATGAGACTTGGGAAATGGATCTCCACCTCTTCTCAGCTTGACTTGCAGTTCTGGCTCTTGTTCTCTGATTTAGATGGGATGAAGATGCAGCTGTGGCCCGGGAATGGCGGTCAGGGAATCTAAGGAAGGACATCACTACTGTGGATCTGAAGTTGGGTCTGGATTCCTTTGAGGCTTTGCCCAGGGGGCCTGGTGACTTCAAAGTCCTGGGCTGATAGTCATCAGGAAAAGATGATGATGGTGCAGCTGTGGCCTTGGGCTCCTGGTTGTATATTCTTGCTAGGGAACTTGTCACCCTGACTTGGCATCTGGACCTTGGTGAAGCTTTAGCTTGTTGACGGGGGCTCACTGGCACGGATGTGGCTGCAGCCTGGGAGTCAGGACATGTTTTGGATTCAGCATCAGCCTTGGGCCTGTGGCCCTCACTTGGTATAATTTCAGTCCGGAGATTGGGGCTTAATGGAGATGGAGGCTTCTGATGGAGGTGTATAGGATCCTCCATTGGATGGTCAGAGTCTGGAAAAATCTTAGGAAGGTGGTCAGGACCTAAGGAATCCACTGGGTTCAGTGAGTCAGGGTTCAACGGTGACTCTGGTTGATGTTTGGGGCTGAGTGGAAGCCTAAGACTGTGTTTGGTGGCTGTTAATGATACCTCGGTTTTCTTGGTCCTGATTTTGGGCCTAGGTAAGAACATGACTGAGGTGCCTGCACTCTTTTTAAGGTAGAGTGTGGATTTGGCATTGGCCTGTTGTTGAAGATAGGGTAATGGTACGGGCACTGCCCTGTGGTCAGTATGGGGATGCTGTGCAGCTCTGACCAGATGTTTGACCCACGGTTCAGGTTTTGGTTCAATCCACTTGGAAGGATGAAGTGATGATTGGGTGGTTCTAGCTTGGTGGCTAAAGTGGGGCATCTGCTCTATGGACCTTTGGCCTTGTTTCCATTTTGGTGAAATCCGGTGTGGGGAACGAGGTAACACTACTGATGAGGTCCATTGATAGAGGCCTTTTCGAGGGCACTGGACCAATTCTGCTGATGAAGAAGACATTTAGTGAGTAAGTGTAACCAAAGACAGTATCTGTATATATCATATATGTGAAAGGCATTTGTGGATTGGTAAGCAGCAAAAGAGATAACATTTATTATAAAAATTTGAGTTTTCAAAGCACTTTCACATGTATATCAATACTTATTGGATCCATGCAGGAAACCCATTTATAGTACTTTCAGCAAATATCATTCTCCTCATTTGACAGGTGAGGAAAGAAATCACATTTTAAAAAGATATATATATATATATATTTTTTTTTTCCTGAGTCTCCATTTTTTCAGAATTAATTTTTTGGGGTATTATCATTATTTCTCTATTTTGGTGGGGGGCAGGGGGGGGGAGGCACTCAGGATTAAGTGACTTGCCCAAGGTCATACATAAGTAAGTGTCTGAAGTTGGAATTGAACTCATGTCCTTCTGACACCAGGGCCAGGATAGATCCACTGCACCACCTAGCTGCTCCCATTCATCTGCTTCTAAAAACATTTATTATCTCTTTCTCCCACTGTCCCCTTCATCCAATTGGACAGTAAAAAAGAAAAAGAAAACCCTCAGAAAAATATGCATATTCCAGAAAAGCAAATTCCCAATTAGTCATGTTCAAAACTGTGTGTCTCATTCTGTATTTTAAGTCCATCACCTCACTGGCAGGATGTAGATGCCAGGAAGAAATCATACTTCCATAATAATGCTTGCTTTAATCTTTCCAAAGCACTTGCATTCCTGCCAGCAACTCTCAGAGGCAAGGTATGCAAGTAGTTTTATTGCCATTTCGTAAATGAGGAAAACTGAGGTAGAGAGAGATATTAAGTGACTTGCTTTAAGTTACACGGTTGATAAAATGGTCAAAGGTTCAAAACTAGGAAACTAAACATTCAGGAAACTCGAGCAGCTTGACCAGGGCCATAGAGTTATTTAAATGTCAGAACAGAATTAGAACTCAGGTCTTCTGACTTGAAGATTAGACTTATCCCTTCCATATCGTGGGGTTTAGGGGCATACTACTCCTGCAATCTGGAAAATCCATGTAAATTTTTTTGGCCCTCCTTTGATACCAGAGAAAAAGTCTGAATTTTTTTTAATGGTATATTTATAGTATCTTATTGTAAAATGTGGGTTAAGTAATTGAGTTGTAGGTTATACGTAGGTCAATGTTAAGTAAAAATACTAGCCTTTGTGAGCTGTCTGCTGGCTTTTGTGTTCTTTAGCAAACTTCAACTTTTTACTTATTTTAATTTTAAAAAAGAAATTTTGTTTATGACATCAAAAGATAAAATATGTTCATATTATACAATAATAAGTATGTATTTTATGCAATTTTTTAGTTTCTAAACTTTTTCTGTGTCATCTGCTGGCCTTTGTGCGTCATCATCATCTGTGGCTTCCCCAAAACTCCCCCCAAATTCCTATTTAATTTCCTACACCAACCTGTTATATATGGAGACCACGATGGGGAAAGTTGAGATGTGGAAGGGATATCTATAAATATTCTTTCCACTACACCAAGTTCATTCTGAGAGTTATAACAGGATTGAGGTCAGATGGATTAGCACCACCAAAAAAAAAAAAAAAAAGGTTGAAGAAATGGGAGGAGGGCTCATTTAAGATGATTGCAAAAAAATCTACATTCTCACCTTTGGGAAGTATTCTGGGTTTTTTCTCCATTTTTTCTTTCCAATTTTCAAGGATTTCTTTGAGAAAACGAGGTTATCAGAGGGATGTAAAAATCTCTGGTGAGAGCTCGCCAGGTTTCTCACCAGTTAAGAACTTTATGAAGAGGAGGATCAGATATTCCAAAGAGTCTGATGTCTTAGTTGGCCCTTTCCTGCTTTTGCTTCTTGGTAGGTTCAAGTGTCCCCCCGCCCCGCCAATAAGGGGAGGATAAAGAGTTTGGGGGTCCCCGGTAAAACAACCTCAAAGTAAAACCAATATTTTCAGAAAAATAGTGTCATACTCTCTCCTGTAAAGACTGGATCCTAAGATGCTGAGAAAACTGTATATGCTTCCTCAGATATTTGCTCTAATAGGACTGAGCCTTTGAGGATTTAACCTAGGGAGGGAGAGGTGCTGAGGTGGCCCTGAACATCACAAAGCACCAGCTGTCCTTTGTCCACTTGTAGTCAGAGCTACCCCACCCATCTCTAGGGGAACAGTCTGAGTTGATAGGGGGTACTCAGAGAGTAATTTGTTGTTATTATTGTTCAGTTGTTTCAGTCATGCCTGACACTTCATGACCCCATTTGGGGTTTTCTTGGCAAAGATACTGGTGTGGTTTGACATTTCCTTCTCCAACTCACTTTACAATTGAGGAAACTGAGGCAAACAGGGTTAAGTAACTTGCCCATGGTCACACAGCTAGTAGGTGTCTGAGGCCAGATTTGAACTCAGGTCCTCTTGACTCCAGGGCCAATGCTCTATCCATTGTGCCACCTAGCATTTAGCAGAGAGTGATAGTGGGGTTTTTTGGTTTGTTTTTGTTTTTGTTTTGGCAGGGCGATGAGGGTTAAGTGACTTGCCCAGGGTCACACAGCTACTAAGTGTCAAGTGTCTGAGGGTGGATAATGGTTTTTAATTTTTTGTACACTGAATACAAGTAGTACTTCCTTGATGTTACCTTAGACACTGCATTATTGTTTTTCTCCCTCTCCTATTTTTCTATAGGCTCTTTCAACAGAAGACTCAATATTTCTTAGTAAGCCCCAAATAACTGAGTTTTTAGCCAGTCTCTGCCTTTATTATTAGAGAGAGAACATTTGTATCAATGCCATGGGTGGCTCAAAGGAATTCTAGAGGCTCTTTCTTGGAGCTTTGAGATATGTACTAGTTACAAAAGAAAAAGCTGATCCAGGGACACCGGTGGTTTCTTTTCTTGGCAAAGCATTGCATTATTACCAACCTTGCATTTCCATTTGGAACTAAGGGAACAGCCCAGTGAAATTTTTCCTCCTCTTTGCAGGAGCCAGCAGCTGAGTGGATAGAGTACCAGGACCTAGAGTCAGGAAGACTCATCTTCCTGAATTCAAATTTGGTCTCACACATTTACTACCCATATAACCCTAGGCCAATAAATAATTTCACCCTGTTTGCCTCAGTTTCCTCATCTGTAAAATGAGTTGGAGAAGGAAATGGCAAACCACTTCAGTATCTCTGCCAAAAAAACTCCAAAAGGGGTCACAAAGGGGTCACAGTACTGAAATGACAGAACAGTAGCAACAAAAAATCCCCATCACCTTCTCCTCTTCTCTTCCCCACAACTCTTTTGTCTTCTTCCAAGACTCCTAAGCCTGATTTATCCTAACTAGAAAATTATTCAGTCACCACTACCTGAACCTCAACCACCAGAAATTTAAAGGTCAAGCACACATTTCCTGGGAAGCATTAGAAAAAAAGACCATCTCTTAGGGGGCAGCTAGGTGGCACAGTGGATAAAGCACTGGCCCTGGATTCAGGAGGACCTGAGTTCAAATCTGGATCAGACATTGATTGACACTTACTAGCTGTGTGACCCTGGGAAAGTCACTTAACCCTCATTGCCCAGAAAAAAAAAAAGACCACCTCTTGTTGGTACCTTACATTGCATCCCAACATCAGCAGATCTTATACATATCTGGACCTTTTGAAGCAAAGGTCATAGCCAAAGTAATAGTGCCATTAATAATTGCAAGAGCTAATTTACAATTATAAGCTATAACTCTGGCTCTTCTGTTTTATTAACAAAACTGGTCATTTCCCTATGTCTTTTCAAGTTTTCCCTTCCTAATTACAGTAGAACCTTGAAATCTACTTTGCTTAATCATCAATCTTTCATTCATGCTCTTATTGGGCTCGATTTGTCCTTCCTATTTCCTCTATTATTGGTCCCCACTTCCAAACAGTAGGTTCCTTAGTTGGAAAAATCAAGTCTGATGGCAACTGCTCAGGAAGCCATCACCACAAATCTAGTGCATAGTATTATTAGTGTATTGTGAATTCATTATTTTCCACTAAAGCTGGTTGTGAAACATTTGCCAACATAACACTTCCATGGGGCACTATAGTTATATATAGATTAACTAACTATTCAAATAAAAGTTTGGAAAACTATAAAGGAAGAGAAGAGGGAAGACCATTTTGTGTGTGAATCTGGGAATTCTATGGCATATGAGAATGGATGACCAGCTGGGTGTGGGTGGGCACTCCTGTAATTTCTGCTCCCAGAGAAGCTGAGGCTGGTGCATCACCTGAACTCAGGAGTCATAAGACAAAATAGGCTAAACCAACTGGACTTCTGTACTAAATTATGCATTAGTATGGTGAACCCCTAGAGCTGCAGCTGGTGGAAGGTCCATCAGATTGTCTAAGGAAGAGTGACCCGGCCCAGGTCAGAAATGGAGCAAGTCAAAGCTCCCACACTGACCAGAGTGGGACCTCCAGTCAAGGCTTTTATCCTCTTTTTTTTATTTTTTTTTTCCTTTGGTGAGGCAATTGGGGTTAAGTGACTTGCCCAAGGTCACACAGCTAGTAAGTCTCAAGGGTCTGAGGCCAGATTTGAACTCAGGTCCTCCTGAATCCAGGGCCAGTGCTTTTTATCCTCTTTTGATCCTCTTTTGATAGAGGCGGGTCACTATACACAATCAAAGCTAATTAGTTAGCATGAGGGTGATCCAAATTAAAATGAACTCTAGGTGACCTCATGGCCTAATAGGAGAAACCCCCAGGGAGTCATTCACAGTCCATTCTTCCTGCTCTTTAATGGGCATCTGCTAATTTAGCAAGTCCTGCACAGAAGTTGAGGGGTATAGTAACTAATTTCCGGATTCTCTTTCCTAGAAATCTCTCTTGGGGAGATTGCAGATACCCTGGCATTCTGGAAAACTCATAAAAATCCAGCCACTCCCTTACAAACCTTACCAGGATGTGGCACCTTACAGAGTTCATGGCTGTGGTGTTTCAATGGCATTTTCTCATAGTCTCCTTGGAAGGAAAACTCATTATCTCTCAGTCAGGCTCAGTGAGCCTTTCTCCTCCCCTAAAGAAATAGATATGGGGGATAGAAAGAGGTTGATTCACAAAGTCTAGTCCCTGGAGGAGGTACCACCCATATATGCTTATTTAGTTCAGGACTTCAATTGGAGTGTCTTTTGTATCACCCTGCTTTATCAATCAATAAGCATTTATTGAGGTCAAGTGTTGAGTTGGTCCAACCCTATTATATGTCTACTTAACCCATCTCATAAATTCAAAGTACTTTAATGTGAAAAATTCCTTCCCAGTATTGAATAGAGCCTATTTCCATAAAACATGGAATTAGTAGAATTCAGACCTAAAGGAAAATATGCTGATCAAGAAAATGACCAACGGCTCTGCTGCTCAATAGACTCATTTATTTAAGACCTTATTCCTGGGGTGAACACTTTTCAATGTAAGAAATAACTATATGTTAACAAATAATGTTAAAACAAAGAGGCAGCATGGCTTACTAGAAAGAGGAGTGACTTTGGAGCCAGAAATGTCAAACTCAAACAGAAAGGGGTACTTAGGGGGCAGCCAGGTGGAGCAATGGATAAAGCACCGGCCCTGGATTCAGGAGGACCTGAGTTCAAATCTGACCTCAGACACTTGACACTTACTAGCTGTGTGACCCTGGGCAAGTCATTTAACCCTCATTGCCCAGCAGAAAAAAAGGGGTCCCTACCAGCCACATATTGACATAGAAAACCATACATTGCTTGAGTTCTTAAGGGGGGAGATAGGGAGGAAGGAAGAGAATTTGGAGCACAAAGTTTTAAAAATCCATGTTACAATTTGTTTTTACATGCAAAGTGGTGAAAAATTCTAACCAACTAAATAAATATACATTAAGAAAACCACACATTAACATTATCTATGTTGCATTGTATTTTGATTTATTTTGTTAAATACTTCTCAATTACATTTGAATCTGATTCTTGCTACATGGGAAGTTTCATACTTCTGTTCTAGGCAAGTCTTTCAAATTAAGTTACAGAGAAGATTCTTACCTGTATTGATAAGGGAGTTTCCTCACTCAGGAGTTACCTGTGCCAATTAAATTATTCATTCCCTGTCCTCATCTGCAGATATATCTTATTTTGTTGTGTTTTGCAGATATTGTGGGGGGCGGGGTTTTGCTTTTATTTTTGGTGAGGCAATTGGGGTTAATTGACTTGCCCAGGGTCACACAGCTAGTAAGTGTCAAGTGTCTTAAGACCAGATTTGAACTCAGGTCCTCCTGAATCCAGGGCCAGTGCTCTATCCACTGCACCACCTAGCTGCCCCAGATATTGTACTTTGACAAATTGAAGGTTTTGGAAACCTTGGGTCAAACAAGTCTATTGGTACCATTTTCCCAATAGCATGTGTTCACATCATGTCTCTGTGCCATATTTTGGTAATTCTCACAATATTTCAAACCTTTTCATTATTATTATATCTCCTATGGTGATCTCTGATCAGTGATCCTTGATGTTCCTATTGTAATTGTTTTGGAGCACCATGAACAGTACCCATGTAAGACATGAACTTAATTGATAAATGTGGTGTGTGTTCTGACTGCTCCATTCCTCTGTAGAACTTTCAAAGCCTTCAAAAAATATTGCTGGCTAAGTTGGGTAGGCAGACAAGACAAATAAGAAGGAAGGTGATCTTCTTTTCCAATCTGCAGAAATTTATGGAACTTGTGAGAAAATAATGGGATTTGGCAGATACTTAAAGGCTCACCTGGAGATTAATCTAAATTGATTGAATTAAGTGAGAGTGATTGCTAATTAGCCTACTTCAAGTTAACTAGATTGTAACCACACCTGGCTGGCCCTTAAGGAGGTATTGTTCTCAGAAGCTAAGGACTTTGAACTCAACTGGAGACCACCTTCAAGTCCAATGAACATTCAATGGATTTGGATGATGCTAACCAATCAGCTTGAAGCACTGTGTAAGGACCGCCTCTGCTCTAGACCTATAAAAAGCTTCCACACTCGGTTTGAAGGGAGTTCATGATTGAAGCAGGCTCATGGCAGAGAACTTGAGGGAGAACCAGACCAGACTGGAACTCTAGGCTAGATAGGCCCTTTCTTAACTTTCTGAACTCCATGTGAATACCTGGGATGCTTTAATAAATGCTTAATGCCCAAAGACTGGTGCTAAAGCTTCTAATTTAAGGCAACCACACATTAGGCTTTTTAGACATCATAGCTAGAATTTTAGGCCCTCACACTATAAACTAATTGGAGACTAAATTTCCCTGTCTTCAGGCCTCCCTATTCCCTGAGACACAACAATATTGAACTTGGGCCAATTAATAACCCTGCAATGGTCTCTGAGTGTTCAAGTGAAAGGAACCAAATCCACAATATTTCTGAGGTATTCCTGTACACTATTTATCAGATACTATGTTAGGCACAAAAATTAAATGGTACCTCCCTCAAGCAACAAACTTTCCATTGGAGTAATATACAATACACACAGAAGTTGTTGGGTTTTTTTAAAAAGACAATGAGAAATAGAAAATTATTGGTTGAGGGGAGAAGAGAGTAGAAGGTAGAGAAGGGTGTTCAAAAGACCCTCAAGTAGAGTTTGACATTTAAACTGATCTTTGAAGGAAGTTAGGCAGAGTTGGGGAGGAGGAACATTCCAGGTGACTCCCACCTTTTGCAGAATCTGTTAGGCTAGAAACTTCCAGGAGATCAATCCATGGAAGTGGTGCGATGATATACTGAGTCCAAGGGGGTAGACTATCATAGGCCCATTGTGGACCTACTTATGCCATGGCCCGTAGATTATGGAGTCTGAGGCTTTGGTAGCATCCCTAGAGGTGTCCCTTTCCTGTTCTTCCATGTCCTATTTCATTGGTGTCCTCTGGTGCTCTAGGATAACAGTAGAGAAATGATGCTGCCCTAGTCCCTTTCCCTTGTTATCTCTGGTCTCTTCATCCCATGCTCCCAGCTTTGGTTGTCTCCAGCTATGCCACATAGCCTACTCTTGTGATCTAAAACATTCCAAATAAAAGTTGATTCCTTTCATCATTAGCAAGTTCATCTAATTTATCTATGAAACCTCCCTTTAGGTCCCATTAATGAACTACCTTACACTTCTGTTGAGTGAGACTATGGGCTCATCATCAAAAGGGTAGAACGATTTTCACCTTAGTAAAGGGTAAAGCTATCTATCTATCATTTCCTCAGGTTTGAACAGAATTCTAAAGAAATCGTGGAACTTGAAATGATGAAATAGTCAAGCATAGAATTTTTATTGCATTTGAGGCGAGGACATAGGTCAGAATAAAGAAGTTTCTGGATATTATGGCATCTTTTACCAAGTTTAATTGGGAGAGGAACTTATTCACTAAGTTGCTATAAAATAAGGTATGGGGGGAGGCAGAGAATGAGGCTAATCTCCTCCATGGAGAGCCATTCAGAGAAAAATTAGCTTTCCCAGAAAGCTAAAACACGGACTGAGGAGGGCAAAGCATGACACTGCCCCTGCCCAAACTGAAAAGGAAATACAAGAGTTTTGTTGTCTCCCCATCGAAGCATGTGGAATAATAAAGTGACACATAAAATTGGAAACAAGTTTCAAAGTTATTTAGGGGAGTCAATTCCTCGCTGAGAGAAAAAATAGCCATTTAATTCCTCCTCTGCTTTCTATGAAACATGTCTAGTATAGATCTGAGAAATGTCCTGTGTTCCTTTGATGTTGCTTCCTTTCTGCTGCTGTCCTGCTTTATGGCTCTTTCTCCAGTGTAAGGCCTCTGGCTTGTGGGTAGGGTCCTTCCCTCTGACTGGGAGTCCTTCCCAAGTATAAAGCCAAGCCATTTACCCCTGGAAGACACAGGGAGCCTCAGGTCTGAGTGGGAAGATACTGGAGAATTCAACGGATGGGTAAAAGGCCCCTGCAAATCATAATAGGGATATGGAGGGGTAAAAATGGAACATTGGGTGGTCCGGTCTACTTGGAGGACAAATTTCACATTTATCTCCTGCTCAGAATTGGACATAGGCATTGGTATGGCCAGCAATTGTGCCTCACAAGGATATTTCATCCCCCAAACATGGGGACAGCCATTTGGGATCCAGGAGACACAAATTAGACACACTGGATAATCCAGTGGGATGCCCTGGTCACCACAATGAGGGGCAGACACCTTCTTCATCTTCTGCAAGACAGTCTGTCTACAGATGTCACTTTTTATTTCATCCCGAGGGATGGAACTAATGATATCATCAACAGTTTTTTCAGGGACATCGCCCCCCTCAATGGTGTATGGCTTGATGTAATTTAAACGCCATGAAGTTTGTCCTTTTTTCCTGGGCGCGGTGTGATGTGGAAACCCAGGTTGAACCTCATCTGGGCATTCAGAGTGGTGGTCCCAGCCTACTGCAGCCTCATTTGGGTGTTTAGGACCTGGTGGGGCTTGGGCCCTATATATTGGAACTGGTGGACTTGTTTCTTCCTCCTCTAGACTTGAAGCTGTGCCCTTGGGGTTAGTTACATCTGATTTAGCCTCACTCTGATTTTCAGGGCTGGATAGAAGAACAAATGGGGGCTTGGGACTAATTGAAGCTGTGACCTGCCCTGG
This sequence comes from Dromiciops gliroides, assembly GCF_019393635.1. Taxonomy (NCBI): domain Eukaryota; kingdom Metazoa; phylum Chordata; class Mammalia; order Microbiotheria; family Microbiotheriidae; genus Dromiciops; species Dromiciops gliroides. The sequence continues at coordinate 340,803,901 of NC_057863.1, read as the reverse complement.
GCCCACTATTTTTAGTGAGTGGTATAGATCTAATGGAGATGTGGCCTGGGTATTGGGGTCTGGGACAGCCTCTGATTGATGGTCAGGGATTGATTGCAGTTCATCCAGAGAATTGAAACCAAATAGAGTTACTTCCTGGAGCTCTATGCTCAATGAAGATGTTTCCCCCCGATCCTGGCTTGAGAGAGTTGTGTCCTGGTAGTCTTCTTCTGGTGGTATTGCTCCCTGTGGGCCTCGTTCCAGTTGAACCTTTGAAACCTCATCGTTAGCATCTGAAACCAAGTGCTCTTGGTGGTCATTTGTCAGTGGAAAAGTGGCCTGGAAGTCTGCACTGAATGGCTGTGTGACCCTGTGGTCAGGGTTAGGTAGAGCTGTGTCTAGTAGGTCTAGGCTCAGTGTAGGTGTTGCTTCAGGATCCCAGACCTCTACAGTTGTGACCCTATTATCTGTCCTAAATTGCACTATTTGCCAGTGATCTTTTTCTAATTGAAGTGAGATCTGAGTGTTTCTGCCCAGTGCATCATCAGTCCATTGGTCAGTGTGTGATGGCATTAGGATTTGGTCTTCTGGGTCAGGTAGAGCTATGTCCTGGAAAACTTTGCCTGGAAGAGTCACTGCTTTGTGTGATAAGTCTTCAATAGTCACGACCTGGTTTATTCCTGGGGGCGATACTTCACACTCTTCTTCATTTTGAAATATGAACACAGCTGGTTCAGTTTGAACTATGCCCTGGACATTGGCATTTGGGGTGTCTTCAGCTTGGTGGTCAAGGCTCTGGGGTATCATGGCCCTTGAATTAGGACTGGCTGGAGGTATTGTCTGGTGTTCAGGAGCAGAGAGCATCAGGTTCTTGGGGTCTATTATGCTCAGTGGAGATGTTTCCCACTCTGCCTGGCCTGTGAAAGCTGGCCCCTGGTGGCTTGTTTCTGGTGCCACTATTTCCTGCTGTTCTAGTTCTTCCTGGACCAAGACATCTAGACCTGGTACAGTTATATCATTGTGGTCATGACTGGATGGAAGTGTAATCTGAGGGTCAGGACCAGGTGGACTTGTATCCTTTTGTTCTTTGTCCAAAGGGGGTATTCCCCAATAAACCTGGTCTGTTTTGTCTTGGAGTTCTATATCTATTGAAAGTTTATCCTCATGATTCTGGTCTGTAAGAGTTATGATCTGGTGGCCTGGTTCTGGTAGTTTTGTTTCCCCCTGGTCTAGATTATCTTGAATTGTGAACTGTTTATGACAGTCTGGTGTATTTTCAGTCTGGTGCTCAGCAGGACTAGGTGAATATGTGGCTCTGCAGTCAGAGTTCACTTGAGTCGATCTCTGGTCTGAGCCTGGGTCTAGTTGGGATATTTCTTGGTTGTCATGGTCTGTTGGTAGTATGGTCTGTGGGTCATTGGGGTCTGATGCAGCAGGTTCGGTTGTGTATTTATTCCTAGGTAGAGCTAGAGCCTTGAGTTCATAGCTGAGAGGTAGTGTGTCCCTGTAGTCTGGCTTTGGTGGTGATGTTGAAGGGCCCAGGTCAACAGGAGCTATGGCCAGATGGTCCAGACCCTTAGAAGCTGGTGCCTCTGGGTTCATGTCTTGTAGAACTTCAACCTGGTGGTCCTGACTGTTTATCACAGCAGAGGGTAATGCTGTCTGGACATCCAAGCCTGGGGCAAGCCGTAAAGGTGTGACTTGTACATCACTGTCTGAAGAGTTGCTCTTCTTGTAGCTTAGGAAGAGTGAGGTTGTGGCCTTAAATTGAGAGTCCTGTGGTGCCTTGCTACAGTGATCTAAACAGACCGGAATTACAATTGGCACAAGTTGGTGTTCAGAGGGTAGGGATAGCCTAGGTGTGTCCTTGGTCTTGTAATCAGGGCCCAGTGGAGTCTGGGTGGAAGGTGAAGAGGCGGTTTTAGCACAGGGATCTTCCAGGCACGATGGAGCTTCCAGGGGCTTGGAGTCTTGCGATGGTGTAGGTGTTGTACTGGTCTGGTGATTTGTACCCGGTGATGGCAAAGCTCTGGCTATAGTCCAGTTTTGCGAGCAGGGTGGACATGCAGTTGTGGCCCTAGTTTTCCCTTTCAGATTTGATAAAAGCACAGATGGATCTTTGGAACGGTTGTCAATGCATCGTAACAGTGATGCTGTCTCCCTTAGTCTGTGCTCAGGTTGTAAACCCTTGTAAGTTCTGGCCTGGACCCAACGGTCCAAGTCAGAAGTCTTAAATGATATGGACTTGGACCAAAGGTCAGAACAAGGTGATGAAGACACATGTCTAGGATGGTGCTTAGTGGTTAGAACTTGGTCTTGAAGCCTGGGCCTTGGCAAAGTTTCAAGGGAATGAATTGATTTCACTGGTTTGTGTGTGGCCCTGGCTTGGTGCTTAGGAAATGCTTTGTTTCCAGTTACTTCCATGGTTCTTTTGTCCATGAATGGAAACTCGGCATGGTGGTAACAGAATTTTGAAGATAGGGGATGCTGACTGAGTTGAGTTAGATCCTCGGGTCTATGGTCACAGTCAGCAAAAATCTTGGGAAAGTAGCTAGGCTCTGAAGCAGCCTCCATTCTATAGCTGAAGTCCAGTGGACCCTCATATTGGTATTTGGAGTCAAGCAGAGAAGGTACGAGATGTTGTTTAGCAGATGTCAGAGGTATAGCAGTTACCCTGGATCTGAAGTCAGGCTTAGGTATGGTCAAGATTGAGTTGACTGTAGGGTGTTTATGGGGTAAGGGTGCTTTAGTCACACCCTGGTGATTAAGATAAGGTAAGGGAACAGCCCTGTGATTCATGTAGGGCAGCTGTGCAGCTACACTTGGCTGCTTGGGCCACTGAGAAGGAACAGATTTGCTCTTGTGGTAGGGATGGGCTAACGGTTGGGTGGTTCTGGCCTCATGCTTGAGACAGGGCATCTGCCCAGCTTTGGATTGGTATTCTTGTTCCCACAATGGTGAAATCCAGTGCGGGGGACAGGGTACTAGCACCGGTGTTGCCTGGTTAAAGAAGGCTTTCCGAGGGAAATGGACCAAATCTGCAGCTAAAGGAGAGACTATGTGAGTGATAGCAAGAAAATATATAACATACAGCAAATATAGGGAAAGGCAGCTATGGATCTGGGGAGCCGGGTCATAATCCTAGTAAATGCTTTTCACATTTGCTTCATTTGATCTACATTTGGAAATGACATATCAAAATTGTAATATTAGCATTTCCCCTCTTGATTTAAAGAAGACTTGCTTCTCTGAGAGCAAGGAGTAGAAGTATTATCATTCCCATTTACAAAAGAGGATTATGGAGGTACAGAGAGGCTGAAGGTCTTGCTAAAAGCAAATAGAAAATAGCAAAAAACCTAGGAGACTAGGATTCAGAGCCAACTTTCCTAAGTCCACGTATTGAACAGGAGTTGGTTCTGGGGAACAGAGTATTAGGTGCACAGGGATGAGAACCCCAAGGAGAGATGGTAAAAAAGGACAGAGGTGTTGGTTCCTATCTGAGATTATTGAAAACCAAGATTCTTACCATTAGGAAAAAATCCATGGCGTCTTCTCCCCATCTGGTATGTATAGGATTTCCTTGAAAAAAAAACAAACAACAATATGCTAACAAATAAGTACTGAGTTTTGGTTCCACTAAGTCCTAAAGAAAGGCTTCCAAAAGTCTAATGGTGAAATGACTATGACAGCTAGAGGGCTGTCCTTATAATAACCAGGCCTGTGTTGCCTGAGAGAACATTTTTTCTGCTTTTTTCTAATTCTCTAGCAGTTGTTGTTCAGTCATTTTAGTTGAACCTGACTCTTCATGACCCCATTTTGGGGTTTCCTTGGTCAAGATACTGAAGTGGTTTGCCATTTCCTTCTCCAGCTCATTTTTACAGATGAGGAAACTGAGGCAAATAGGGTTAAGTGACTTGCCCAGGGCCATGTAGCTAGTAAGTGTCTGAGGCCAGATTTGAACTCACAAAGATGAGTTTTCTTGACTCCAGGCCTGGTATGATGCCACTTAGCTATCCTTCTCTAGCAGGGGAGTTGTAACAGTCTTACCTTACCACAGGTGAGATTCAAAGTATCTGACAGGCCTTCCCCCCTTTCTCCAGTCTGATTCCCATCATTCTACACCTTTTTGGCCATCACCTTTATTAAAGCCTACTTTAAACAAAGGAACAGAGAAACATATTCACCTGAAGATGCAAACAGCCGACTAAATATAGACTTGCCATTCTTGGGACATTTTAGCAGGATTTGAAGCCTTAAACTAAAAGCTATCTGAAGTATCTACATAGAGCAGTGAATGTAGAGTCAGGAGAACCAGAGTTCAAATCCTGCCACAGATAATTACTAATTCTATAACCCGACAAGTCACTTGATTCCCTGAGTCTCAGTCTCCCTTATCTATAAAATAGGGATAATAATAGTACCTACCTCATGTGTTATAAGGTGTTGTGAGGATCAAACAAGATAACATATGCAAAAGCTACTACTATATGAGTGCTATTATTATTTGAATTATGCATCATTTTGGATTTTCTAATATCACCCTGTCAGCTCCCATCATATTTCTTTCATGGGAGGTGTCTTTTCCTAGTCTCCTTGAAAAACAAGTTCCCTAAGACATTCTTTGATTTTGTAAAATTTTTGGTAATTTGTTAATTTTGTCATTTGTAATTTTTTGAAATTGATTTTGTAAAATGATACTGCAAGTTTTCAGGCTCAGTTCCCAAACACACACATATATGCATATATGTACACATAAATACACATAATGTATGTATGTGTATGTACATATACACATACATATAGAGCAGGGGCAGGTAGGTGGTTCAGTAGATTGAGCATTGCTTGGAATCTGGAAGATTCATCTTCAAGAGTTCAAATCTGGGCTCAGACACTTACTACTGTGTGATGCTGGGCAAGTCACTTAACCTCTGTTTGCCACTGGAGAAGGAAATGGCAAACCATTCCATTATCTTTGCCAAGAAAATCCCAAATGGGTCACAAAGAGTCAGACATGACTGAAATGACTCAAAAACAACTGAACATATACAGTGAAGATGTGTGTATTCTTTCTTTCCTAGTAGCAACACTTATTCTGAGATCGTGTTAGAATTTCATGATACTATCTCAGGAAATTAGAAACAGACTGTATTAATAAGCTGACAAATACTACCTTGATCACCTCTTAGACTTCTTCTAACCCTTCTTTTTCTCCTTTTCTTTCAGAGGGATCTATCCTGATGACATACTGCATTGCCTTATTGAGAAGTTTATTGAAAATGCAATCTAAGAACTTTACTTAGGTTTTCAGCAAATAGGAGTAGATAAATCTCCAGCTCTCATTATAACGGAAGCTTAGAGATGGGGTTCTTTAATTTTAAATAAAATGAGAGTTGAACTTGGGCATGCCTGGGAGGGACGGTTACCCTGACCATACCTCTCACCAGGAGGAGTTACAATATGATTGGGAACTTAAAGTATTTCAAATGTCCCAAAATCAAGACACTAGAACAAGATAAGTTCCAAAAGGCTTTGATTCAAACTTTCCGTAATCACTTGAGATGAAATGAATGCATCTCCAGGAAAGAAAAAATAAATGAGAAAGTAAATCAGTTTCATAGCTTCTTCTAAGAGGATTGTCCACTGGGAAGTGGAGAAAACTCAATGGGCTCTATCAAACACACCTAGAACAAGACTGAGTCCTACGATTTTGACCCAGACCTAAGTTCCTCCTGACATCACAGAACAAGCTAGAAATCGTTTACCTAGGGCCACTTCATATAAAGAGAAGATCTTTTCCCTGAGGACTTTCCTGGTAAACAGAACACCATCAGCCTGGGTTTGTTAACTACATAAAAAATGGAATTCCCTGCTTACTTATGGCATTAGAGATAGATGGGACTTCTTGGAAATTATCTATCCTTTATTAAGATTAAGAAACTGAAGGGCAGCTAGATGCGCAGTGGATAGAGCACCGGCCCTGGAGTCAGGAGGACCTGAGTTCAAATCCAGCCTCAGACACTTGACACTTACTAGCTGTGTGACCCTGGGCAAGTCACTTAACCCCAATTGCCTCACTTAAAAAAGAAAAGATTAAGAAACTGGGGTCCAAAGGTATGAAGTGATATGCCCAAGATTGTGTAGGAATAGTGAATACAGTTAGAGTCAGAGGGATGCTAGGACCAGCTACTGGATCTCAAAAGATAATTGTTTAAATTTTCAGTATGGACATTTATTTACATCTCAGAAACTGGCAAACACTATGGATCAGATCTTGAATAATTGCTTTGTTGATTTTAAGAAAATTTAAAAAATTTTGTTGATCTTAAGAAAGTGTTGGAGAACAGTGTGTCATGCATACAGTTTTTTTGGGTTTTTTTTCTGGATAGGTGGTTGTTAAACATTTACCACTGGTTGAGGTTCTCTAACTCTAAAGTCAATGCCTACTTGTTCCACCTACATGACCTCTGCCAACTATTTGTCCCCTGATACTCTTTCAATTGACTTTTTTGTTTGTTTGTTTTTTGTTTTGCAGGGCAATGGGGGTTAAGTGACTTGCCCAGGGTCACACAGCTAGTAAATGTCAAGTGTCTGAGACCCAATCCAAACTCAGGTCCTCCTGAATCCAGGGCCGGTGCTTTATCCACTGTGCCACGTAGGGGCCCCCGCCTGATACCCTTTCAAAAAAGAACCCAGTATTCCTTTTGACAATCATAGGACAGGGGGCAGTTAGGTGGCACAGTGGATAAAGCACCAGCCCTGGATTCAGGAGGACCTGAGTTCAAATCTAGTCAAATTCAATCACCAGTATAGTATTGGCTTATGTGTCCAGCAACTTACAATTCTCATTATTCAACAGCAGCCTCTGGGAAATGCAAAAGCACCCAATGGTAGAAATTTGACATAAAGAATTTTATTATTTCTACTTTCTTAGAAACATTTGTTGTTTGTCCTTTGTTCTCAAAGAGGACCTGATATCACAAGGGTAATGTCTTGACTTAAGTGTGAATTGGGTTTAAGTGAGGCAAAGTTGTCAGCCCTGCTCGGTCCTCCAGAGTCATCCAGACAAGTGGCTAGCTAAAGTCAAGATGACTGGCTATGGCCCAGCAAGCAGTGGGAGACCTAAGCCTTCCTAAGGTCTTTTGCAGACCTCAGTTTGTCTGAAGCATCACCCATTCAATGACCAAGGGCTAGATAAGAGTTGAGACCAAAGATGACCTAATTTCCCATTACAAAAATATCAATCTGGAGATCAATGTAGAGGAAAAACCTCAGAGTTTCTGGCCAGAAGGGATGACAATTGCTATTTACACCCATTCTAAACCATCAAAACCTAAACAACGAGCAATAGAAGCTTGGACTGGGACTATTATTATCCATTCAATGAAAGCCAGAGTGATTTGGTTTAAAAGGTAGTCAAGTAGCTTTATTTGAAACACAATGGGCTTTTAAAGCCTGTTGTTTTCATAGCTATATTTTAAGAAATCATAAATGAAAACTACATAGGACAAAAATTATCCTACTTTTTTGAAAAAAAATTAATTTTTAAAAATAAACACTGAATAAGTGATGAATTTTCCACAATCTCAATGCATATGGAAATGTAAACACTCTCATTTTTAGTTTTAGTTCCCAAAGGTTTATTTCATATTATGGTCTAGTCTGTCATCATCTACTTCATTCCATTTACTCTCTCCCTCCCCCTTAGATAAAGCTACGAAAAGCTGTTGTATTTTTTTTTATCTTGGACACTTATTGAATTAAATTGAAGCCACATATTTATTATTATTTATTATTAGTGGGCAGCTAGGTGGCACAGTAGAGTCAGGAACAACTAAGTTCAAATCCAGCCTCAGGCACTTACTAGCTGTTTGACTTTGGGCAAGTCACTTAAACCTGTTTTGCCTCTGTTTCCTTATCTGTAAATGAGCTAGAGAAGGAAATGGCAAACCATTCTAGTATCTCTCCTAAGAAAACCCAAAATGTGATCACAAAAAGTCAGACACAACTGAAACATCTGAACAAGAACAACACATATTTATTGATTGCCTATTATGTTTCAGGGGCTATGCTAGGCATTCGAGATGCAAGTTCAAAGAAAGAACTAGTTTCTACTTGCAAAGAGCTTGCATTCTAATGGTTGAAACAACAAATACAAATATAAAGTATGTACAACATAAATAGGAAGTGACCATATACAAAGTGGTTTGGGAGGGATTATTAGGTCAACTAATTCTCTCTAGCTCCTCCCAATACGCAATCCCCTTATTTCCCAGATTTCTCCCATTATAGGGTCTGATTCACCTGTTCCTCTGATCCAATTTTCCAAGGAAGCCAGAAGAGAGGCCGCTCCAAGGAAATCCAACCTGAGGCCTACCCTGGGCTGACTTAAAGACTGTTCTCACTATTGAGCACAGACCCTCAAAGCTCTTTCATTTCTCCCACCTTTGCACTCGAAAATATCTCTATCACATTTGTCTCTAGAAATAATCCCCACCTCCAACCTCCATAGATGCCACAAAACTTCTCACCACTAAGAATTTCAAGAACAGGAAATAGGATATATATCACATACTCTGATGATCAGCAGTCTCAGCCAGTTCAATTCTAGCTGGTAGATCTTGGTGCTTACAAATTTCCCCAAGAGGAGAAGGCTATAAGGGACTAAGTCCCTAGTAAGAAAAAGGTAGTTTAAAGAAAAATTCACTGAGTTTAGAAAACAAGGACACTCATTCCTATCAACTCAGATACCAGTAGCCAAAATGAGCCTTTAGGTGCCTCTATCCCAGGTAAGGGATCTGAGTTTTCCTTGACATCATAAAATACTATTTGTCCTTTGTTTACCTGCAGTCAGGGTTGCCCCACCCATCTCTGCAGGTCAGCTCCATATATTAAGTCCCCTCTCAACTTTGACCCTCTAAAAAACCATTAGTTTATCACTGCCTAAAACTAACCCATAGAAGGTTAATAAAGTTTCCTAAAAAAATAAAAGCAATCTCTTGTTGGACTCCTTAATGCAGACAGGGCGTGGCTTGCTTTACCAGAGTTAACTAATTGCTAGTCTTAATGCAGATAGGATGTGGCCCAATTTGCCAAAGTTAACTAATTAAATCAAAGGCAAAAGCTGGTTTTAGGGCAATGTGGTTCAATGGTTAGAGACTTTTTAAAAAAAAAAATATTTTTCTTTGAAACTTTTACACATTACAAGTAATTCCTGATTTTAAACTATTCCACTACAAAAGATTTTAAAAGTGGCAGTATATGACAGATTTCAACCATTCTAAATCCTTAGGCACTAAATGCTATCATATGGCTCTCCTCCCTGCCCCCCACCCCCAACCAACCACCACAGCAGAAACCACCATGAGGAAAGAGGGGGGCTATAGAATATGCTATGTCCTCCATCTTGATTCAAGTCCCCTGTAAGACACATAAACTAACAACTGTGAGATAGCTACAGGTTATTTCTTCCATTCTGTACAATGAACTAAGAGCCCATAGGCTAAGAATTTCTCAGTGAGAAGCTATAGCCCCCTGTAACCATTTTGGAAATTAAAAAGAATCCATCAGACTCACCCTTCTAGTGGTCTTACAACAATTAACCTGGTAAGCAACAACTTTCTGTCCAGACACACAATCACAGCAACTGATAGACACATAAATGCACCTAAGACACCCATAAGACAAACAAAGAGAACTAGAGCCCACTGCTGGTGTGGAAGGGGCTGATCTGGCTTAAAGCCAAAGGGGCTTTCTCTAGAGCAAAATGAATCCATTTTGTTTTCCCCTTCAAGTTCCAAGTTCCAAAGTCAAATTTAGCTCAATTGTTCAGAATGCCCTCAAAGGGGAATCCCTCAGAATATTCTGCTTAAACCTCTTTCCCCAAAACTCCTAACCTTTTACTTACAAATCCTTTGCTCATACTGTCATCCCTACTTCCTTAAACTTTCTTTTAGGGATGAACAATTGAGCTGCCAATCAAAAGCCCACAGATTAGACCTTGCAGTCAATTTAGTCCCCCCAAATTAGGTTTAAATTAGTTTAAAAATATTCTTACATTTGAATGGCGACCGCGGCAGGACTTACGGCCCAATTATAATTTTCCTATAGTTATAATTTTCCATATACTTATAATTTTTAATATGAGTCTAGTTCTATAATTTTTCAGATTAGTTATAGTTAATAATTTTTTTTTTACAGTCAACTTTCCTTTCTGTTAGAAAGCAGAATCCACACCCACATCTTTGGTTTGGGTAAACATTAAATGGAGCCTGAGGAAGCAGTTTCAATAAATCTGAATCTGAGGGCAGTAATTGGCATTCTTTCTAACTGTTGAACAAGGACCTTTCTTTCTCCCATTTTGGCCCTAAGAAAATATCTATTTGTCCCTAGAGAAAAATACTGTAATGGTGGGAAATGGGGTAGGGGTTGTGTTAGGGATTGGGGTTCTTAGGAATTCCTCTTTAAAGAATTACACCCTCTTGCACACAAAACGTAGTTAGAATAAGGTGATAGTTTATTTAGGAGCAAGGGAAGGGAAGGGTGGGGGGAGGGAAACCACGAAAGAAATCCTTGGACTTTTCATGGGGTGATTTGGCATAAAGCACATGGCTCAGAGGTACCAAATCTCCTCGAACAGGAGCCTGGAAGGTACTTTTATAGAGGACTGATGTCCAGCATCAGCCAATTATTGCACATACTGGGTCCACCCATACTCTGAATTCTACACTGAACTTTATGAGGCAAGAAGCACCTACTGCTCTATTGACTTTGGTTTAGTAATCGACTTCTCCTCAGCAGTGATTCAACCAAACAATCCCCACCATTTAACAAATGATGCACAGATAAAATGGAGCAGGTATTGACTAAAGATGGGGGAAGAATTCAACATGGCAGATGACAATGCTATCTAAGACAGAAAGTATGGATCCACTTGCAGACTTATGAGTGAGAGACAGCCTCTATTCAATACCCCAAATAGAAACTGGTACCAAATTAAGCTAAATAAAACAATAACTAAAAGGAGAAAAGAAGGGACTTCTGGAAAGATGGGTGAATGAAAGGGGTCATAGCTAAGCCTGGGCCCCATATCATCATCTGTTAGCAAACAATGAAAAAATTAGATTAAATAAATAATAGAAAAACATCAAATATGGGGGGAAATAATTTTCACAAAGTCATCACAGATAATCTGGGAAATATATTTAACAAAGGAAAATTTGAACAAAAATATGAGAAAAAGCAACAAACAAAAAGAATATTTTAGAGTCAAGGAAGTCCCCAAGCAAAGAAAGTAGTATAATAAACCCTCTTTGGGCTACATAAATAACAATGGAAGAACTGAAAGAACCTTTAAAATAGTTTAAAAGTATGATCAAAGATTTAAAGTCAACATTTTAAAAAAAGAGGAAATCAGAGTTCTCAAAGAATCAATAAGACAGAAGTGTCCAAAAAAACCTTGGAACAAGTGATAGAGAAATAATTAAAATAGATTCTCTTAAAAAAGACTAGTCTATTTTAAATGGAAAATGAAAAATCAAAGCAAAAAAGTAATTGAACAAAAAATAAAAGGGTGTTTTTGTTGTGGGAATGCAGTGGGACCCCAAGAAACCTAAAGATCCCAACCCCTAAGGAATCTTAAAACTTTTCCAAGGGAAAAAAAGCTCTGTCTCCCAGCCCAGGAATAAGGTGTGGCAGAGCATAACCCTGGTACACTGACAAGCAATACCAAGGTCTTCAAGATGATATGCAGCAGGGGGTGGCTAGGTGGTGCAGTGGATAAAGCACCGGCCCTGGATTCAGGAGGACCTGAGTTCAAATCTGACCTGACACTTGACACTTACTAGCTGTGTGACCTTGGGCAAGTCACTTAACCCTCATTGCCCTGCAAAAAAATAAAGAAAAAGAAAAAAAAAAGATGATATGCAGGATATGGATGGATGCTATATATCCTATTGATTATTCAAAGATCCTCTCAGTTATCTTGCCCTTCCAAAGACCAGGTATTCTCTTACTCCAGTGGGACAGCTCTCCATAGTGATCTGTCCCCTGGCCATATATTTCTCTCTCATAATAAGTCCCTTTTTCTTTTCCAAGATTCGTGATGAACCTCCAATGCTTTGGGTGAGCTAGCTCCCTGATCCAGGTCGCAAATCCCCCCCCCAACATTCTGTCCATAAAGTGGAATCAAGACTGAGAGGAAAGTTATTGTCAGGCTTGACTCAAGATGTTCTCGTGGATCAGGCTCAGGATTGTATTGAAACAAGACACTCTTGGACTCTAACAATGAACAAAAGGTTTTCTGAACAATAGAATAAGGATAGAAACTAGACATGTAATTCCATCAATATAAAGAACTCCTGGGTAAGTCCCTCTGTTCCCTCTATCAAAGTTTAGTACCTTTTCTGTACATGTTTTAAGAGTTGTTCAAAGACCAGAGAGTTTGAGTGACTTGCCCAGAGTCACACAGCCTCCAGTTTGTCTCAGAGGCAAGTTGTGAACTCAGGTCTTCCTGACTTTGAGACCACCTATGCCATGTTTCCTCTCTAGATGCATAGAAATAATACTTAGCAAGAATATTACATTATTCAGTTAGGCACCATTCCCCTCACCTTCATCTTTGTCATGGTGGCATACCTGAACAGAAGGTTGTGGCAAGCCTGAGGAGCATTTGTCACACACCAACTTTTCATACTTAGACAACTATGTCAATGGCTCTACTTAAAAGAGGTAAGTCTCAAGAATGGTTTAATTGCTTTTAGGGGAAAAAATGTCCTCACCTGCATGGACTAAAGGTTGTTCTTGCCACAGTAATTGATGTCACCTTTAGGAAACTAACATCATCTAGAATGATGCCTTTAAGGGGCCACAAAATTCCATCGTATTTACTGTCTTCCCCCAAAGTCCTACTCTGGTGTCACATCATAGGGTAGAGATGACTGAGGGTTTTTGAAACTTGTGTCAGGTCTGAAAAACTCTTTGTCAAGCTGAAAAGACTTCAAGTGTTGACTCAGAACAGCGTTGTCACTCGAGGACTAGCTCATCTCTGGTTGATGAACTCATCCTCCTGGATGGACTCATTAGAAGGTAAGGCAATTGGGGGCAGCTAGGTGGCGCAGTGGATAAAGCACCGGCCCTGGATTCAGGAGGACCTGAGTTCAAATCCAGCCTCAGACATTTGACACTAACTGTGTTACCCTGGGCAAGTCACTTAACCTTCATTGCCCCATTCCCCCAGCCCCCTCCCCCCCACCCCCCCACCCCCCGCCAAAGAAAAGAAGGTAAGGCAATTGCTCGTATTGGTTGAGGAAATGAAATTATAGATTGTTTGAAGTATTGGCATATAAGGAATTATAGAACTTCCTTGGAAGATAGGGGGATAGGCAAGGAAGGGGGCCAGGGTAAAGAGTTTTATGGATAATATGAGCTGCACTGGGAGGCAGTTAGGTAGCATAATGGGTAGGATCCTGCCTCATACACTTAATAGCTGAGTGACCCCAAGTAAGTCACTTAAATTCTCAGAGTTCTGGGAAACTCTCTAAGACTGTTATTTGTAGAAAGAAGGTGGCAACCAGCTAAGTTGGCCTCAGTTTCCTCATTTGTAAAAGAAGGATAACAATAGCACCTAATTTGTAGGGTTGTTTTGAGAATTCAACGAGAATATCTATAAAGTGCTTTGCAAATCTTTAACCGCTATATAAATGCTAATTATTATTATTAGAAGACATTCATTTTCTATATATTATATTATTATTAGAAGACATTCATTCCTATAAAAGAGAGTACAGGGGAGGCATATAATGAAGTCATGGGGAGATTCATTCTAAGCACAGTCTGACTCACTGGAGGACAAAACAGGATTTTTTTAGTCTTTTTTTCATCTGGAACCCCTTTGGTATTCTGCTGAAGCCTATGGACCCCTTCTCAGAATGTCTTTAAATGTGTAAAATAAATTTTGTAGGACAACAAAGGAATCCAATTTGGGAATACAGTTGTCCAAGTCCCTCCCCAACCCTGAAAACCAAATTCATGGATCCCAGGTAAAGGACACCCTTGGGTTCTCAGACATAGCCTGAAAGGGAGGGGAGAACTTCTCTAAGAGAGTCCCCAGGGGCAGCTAGGTGGCACAGTGGATAGAGTACCGGCCCTGGATTCAAGAGGACCTGAGTTCAAATCCAGCCTCAGACACTTGACACTTACTAGCTATGTGACCCTGGGCAAGTCACTTAACCCCAATTGCCTCACCAAAAAAAAAAAAAGAGAGAGAGAGAGAGTCCCCAAAACCAGATCTTCCTCCCAAACTGAAAAAAGAAAAGACTGGATCAGTGTCTCCCTATCTCACCACATAAAATAATGTGTGTAAGATACAAAATCAGACATATCTCAACCATACAGAGGGAGCCAATTAATTCCAAGTAGAATATATAGTAATTTAATCTCTCAGCCTCCATTGAAATCTCTCCAGCAGAGATTTGAAAAATGTCCTCCCATCCCCGGCCTCCTCTTCTCTGGGGCTGTCCCTCTTCAAGGACATTTCTCCTAAGAATCCTGGGTGTTGGTTTCTGCCCCCGGGCTGGTGAGATTTGCCAAGTATGAAGTGTAACCACTTAGGCCTAGAAGACCCAGAGAGGCCAAGGTCAGAGTAGGAAGATGCTGAAAAGGCTTGTGGGCCATAGGGGTGCCTTTGCAAACTATATTGGGAATAAGGAAAGTCAAGGTAGGAGCTTGTTGCCATCTGGGGCACTTGAAGAACAAATCTCACACCCAGATCCTCCAAATCAGGCATAGGAGTGGGTATGGCCAGTAGTTGTGCTTCATGTGGGTACTTCATCCCCTCATGGGGACAGCCGCTGGGGATCCAGGAGGCACAAAGTAAACAGACAGGATAATAAGATGAATTGTATCCACTAGAACTGTGAGGGGAGAATTTCCTCATCTTTCGGAGGAGAATTTGTTTATAGACATCATTTTTTATTTTCTCCTGAGGGATGGAACTGATAATGTCCTGAACTATTACATCAGGGATGATCCCTCCCTCCAC
The DNA here is from genome assembly GCF_019393635.1 of Dromiciops gliroides. Classification (NCBI taxonomy): domain Eukaryota; kingdom Metazoa; phylum Chordata; class Mammalia; order Microbiotheria; family Microbiotheriidae; genus Dromiciops; species Dromiciops gliroides. Next base: position 340,788,885 of record NC_057863.1, on the reverse strand, counting down.
AGTGTATGGCTTGATGTAATTTAAACAGTAAGATTTTCTGTTTAGCACTGACTGGGTCTGGTTTCGGAGTCTTGATTGTACGTGATCTTGGGGGTCAAAGTTTTGTCCAACTTCGGCCTGGGGACCACAATCTCTTAGACATTTGGTCTGTAGGCCAGGACCTGAGGGGAGCACAGACCTGTATTTAGTGAAGCTTAGTAGAGCTGTTTCTTGATTATATGGTTGTGTTGGTGTTGTGCCCTGAGCTTGTGTAGAGTCTAATCTAGTCTCAGTCAGGTTTGCTGAGCTGGGTAGAAGAGAAACCTGGGGGTCAAGACTGGGTGGGTATGTGACCTTTTGGTCTGGACTCATTAACCATTTTGCCGAGTACTCGGGATCTGATGGAGCTATGTTCTGAGGGTCAGGACCTGAGAAAGCTCCTGATGAGCTGGATGGAGGGATGGTCTGGTAGTCAGAGCCAGGCAGAGTTGGATCCTGGAGGTGTATCAGCAATGGAGGTGATGTCCTGAATCCCAGGTCCATTAGAATCGTGGCCTGCTCCTCTGTTTCCTGTGAAATGGTCTCCCATTCATGAGCCAGGGGTTGAAGTGAGTCTGGGGAATTGAGAGCGACCATATTCTCATCCCAGTAGTCAGAGCTACGTGGAGGTGTGGCCTGGTGTTCAGGACCACATTGAGCTGTGTATTGGGATTTCAGGTTCTTGCGGGGTATAGCTGCCTCCTGATCCTGGCCCATTACAATTGTGGCCTGCCGGTCTATTGTCAGTGACATTGTTTCCCTGGGCTTTTGTTCCATTTGAACCCAGGTTGGAGCAATGGGATCTATTGTGTCCTTGGCCCGATCACCAAGGCTACTTGGAGCAGTAGCCCTGTAGTCAGGACTAGGCAGAAGTTTGTCTTGGAGGTCTAAGCGCATTGCAGGACTGAGCATGATATCCATTTCTGAAAGGATTACATCCTGGTGGTCGACTTCCTTCAGCGATGTCTCCCACTCATCCTGTTCTTTCTGAATTGAGACATGAGCTCCAGGCAGATCAGGGCTGGGAGGATGTGTGGCCTGGTGGTCAGTTCCAGGTAGAGGTGGTGTTACCTGGTGATCATAGCCAATCATATGGGTGGCCTGTTGATCTGTTCCCAGTGGCTTTGTTTCTCGGAGACCTTGTTCTGATGTCATTAAGGTATCAGTGATGGGTCCTGATGTAATCACATTTGGGACAGGGCTGGGTAGAACTGAGCCACAGTTTCCTTTTCCTTGGCCGAGCGAAGCTTTACCCTGGGGGTCAGAGCCCAGTGGTAGTGCTGTTGCCTCCAAACTGTAGCCTAGGAGAGTGGTGATCTCACATTCCCTTCCTGATAGCATTCCTTCCTTGTTTTCCGGTTCTATTTTATATGAGACCCCGATGCCAGGATCTGCTATATCTCCAGTCTGAAATTTAGGGTTAACAGAGGATATAGCTTCATGGTCAGTACCTGAGAGAATTGTTTCTGGGTTCTCTGTGCCCAGAGTCAGAGTTATTTTTTTGTGATCTTGGCCAGTGGGATTTGCGATCTGTTGATCTGTTCCAGGTTGGATCATTTGTTCTTCAGGTTGAACTAGATCCTGGTCACTAGGGTCTTGTACATCCTCAGTTTGATGGTCTGGCCCAAGATGAGACATGTCCTGGTGATCAGGCCCACAGGTAGTTGTTTCTTGGTTATCTCTGCTCAAGGGAGGAAGTGTTGTCCCATGGTCCTTACCCGTGGGATCCTTGGATTGCTGCTCTATTGCTGGCTGTACTGTTTCACTGTGTTCTAGTCTTAGTTTCCACGAATCCTGGTCATTAGGGTCTGGAATATCCTCAGTCTGGTGGTCAAGGCTAGGTAGCGACACGGTGCAGTGGTCAGGGCCAGGGAAAGTTGTTTCCTTGTCATCAGTGCTCAGAGAAAGTGTTGCCCCTTGGCCACCATCAGTGGCATCTGGGGTCAGCTGGTCTGTTCCCTCTGGCATTATTTCACACTGTTTGATTTCTTGGTGAAGGGAGACTTGGGCCTTGGGCGACCCCAGGACATCCTCAGGCTGATGAGTAGAGCTGGCTACAAGCGTGGCTTGGTATTTGGAGATGTGTAGAGTTGAGTCTTGGGTGTCTACGCCCAGTGAAGATACTAAAGTGAGATCCTGGTCTGTTAGAGCTGGGACCTGGCTTTCTATTTTTGGTGGCATTGGTTCCCTGTGTTCTCGTGCAACAGGACCTGGTGTAGCCACAGTCGGATGTAGCTCAGGTCTGGGAGGAGCCTTGGCCTCTATGTCCTGATGGTTGGGATCTGGTGGAGTTGTTTTCTGATCTTCTACACCTAGGGGATTTGCAGTTGTCCCTTGATTTTGGCCCGTTAGAATAGTAAACTGGTGGTCTACTCCTTGTTGCCTTGTTTCATGGTGTTTTGGTTCTGGTTGAAGCGAACGCTGGACATTTGGGTCAGGTATAGCTTCAGTCTGAAATTCAGGTTGGAGTGGTGGTATGGTCAAACGGTCAACTCTAGGTGGAACTGTTGCCTTGTTATCTGTGCTCTGGGCAGGACAGCTCGCCCCATAGCCCCATACAGAGGGATTCGTGTTCTGGTGGTCTATTCCTTCTGTCACTGTTCCCCATAGTTCTAGATTTGGTTGATATGTCAGCTGAGCATTAGGGTTTGTAACTTTCCCAATCTGGTAGTCAGAGTTGAGTAAAGTGGTGGCTTGGGGTATGGTGCCAGGTTGATTGATGTCTTGCTTATAAGACACTATTGAAGGTACTGTACCAAGATCCTGACCAGTGCCTGTTATAGTTGTGGCCTGGGGCTGTGTTCTTGGTGTCATGGTTTTTGAGGTATAAGCAACAGAGCCTGGCATGTCCTCAGCCTGATGGTTAGGACTGGGAGGAGGTGTGGCCTGGTAGTGAGGGACAAAAAGAATTGTTTTCTGGCCATCCATGCCCAGGAAAGGAGGAATGGCCCAGTGACCCTGACCTGTGGGATTGGTGGCCTGGGCATCTGTTCTCAGTGTCATTGTTTTCCTGTGTTCTTGTTCCACTTGACGTGAGCCCTGGGCAATAGGATGTGAAGGGTCCTCTGGACAGGGAGGAGGTATCACCTGGTGGTCAGGCACAAGCAGAGTTTTGCCTGGGATGTGTAAGCCGATCGGAGGTTGTCTTGCCCCTTGATCCTGGCTTGTTCTCACCGGCATTGTTTCCCAGGACTTTTTTTCCATTTGAAGAAATCCATGGGCCATAGGGCCTGTTGCATCCCCAGCCTGCTGTAGCTGACCAGGACCGGATGCAGTTGTAGCCCTGGTTTTCTGATTCGTGTGTGCTAAAGGCACCCCCAGCGATCTGGGGAGGTGGTCATTGCAATAAAGCAGTGATACTGTTTTCCAAGGGCAAAGAAGTTTGGGATGCGATGATGAAGGTCTTTTGGACTGGGCCCAATTGTCTAGACTTGATGTTTTCAAAGTTGTATCTCTGGCAGACCAGTGGTTTGGACCAGCAGAAATAGAGCCAGCTGAATGCAGCATCGGCTCTAGTTTTAGAAATCCCAAAAGAGCATTTGTGGCCCTGATCCGACGCCTGGGCTTTGGCAAAGTCTGCTGACCAGGGTTCACAGGGACTGTTGTGACCCTGACCGAGTGGTTAGGGCCTGTTTGGGGTACAGCTATGAACATGGTTCTGTGGAACTCACATGGCGGAGCCTCAGCAAATGATGGAAATGGGGCCTGCTGTTTGAGATGGCTCAGATCCTCAGCCAGTTGGCCACCACCTCGTGGAGCCTTTGGAAAGTGGTTGAGGCCAGAAGCTTCTGAGAGGCAGTTAGGATCCAATGGAATCACGGGTTGATGGATGGGGCGAAGCGGAGGGCATTGTTTACTGAACGTCAAAGTCACAGCGGATTTGGTGGATGACTTGGCAGGCCCATTTATGGGCAAAACTGAGGCGACCACGTGGTGCTTGGAAATTGAGGGTGCCTTATTTGCCATACTCTGGTGATGAAGATGGGGCAGTGACATCGCAACTGTTCTAGGAGGAGGGCGGGGTGGCTGGACCGTTATAACTGGATGTCTGAAATGTGGTGAAGGCATTGGTTCAGTCCTGGGGCGGGGGCAGGGCATTGGTTGGATGGTTCTTTCCTGATGTCTGAATGACATCTGCCTAGCCTTCAGATAGGGATCTTGCTCCCAAAGTGGTGAAACCCGATGTGGTGGACATGGTAGCCACACCACTTTGGCCTGGTAACAGAGGCCTGTGTGAGGAGCTTGGGCCAGTTCTGTAGATAAATAAGAGATATGAGTTATCTCCACAAGCATCTCAAAGTTAGTATAGGTCATAAGTACATGTCACACAGAGTATATAGGAAATGCAACCATGAAGGATTAATAACGGGGGCCCCAGGGACTGGATCCAAACCTTGTCCATACCTAGCAGTTGGGACAGCATCTTAAAGCTTTCCAAACACTTTCATATGCATCATTTCATTAATTCCACACAGGAAGCCCTGATTAGGCAAGGGGGATATCATTCAAACCATGTAACAGATGTGATAAGAGATCCCATCTAGAGAAAAAGACTGACTTACTGTTTGTAACAAATTGAGAAAGTGATGGAAAGCTATTGTACTGTAAGAGACAGTGAGAGGGATCAGTTCAGAGAAACCTGGGGAGACTTGTATGCAATGATGCAGAATGGAAGGAGGAGAACTAGAAGAATAATTGGTACCATCAGGACAACATTGTAAAGGTAGACAACTTTGATAGATAGAAGAACTGGGACCACAGCCATGACCAACCATGATTTCACAGGACTGATGATGACCTGTGCTACCCACCCTCCTGACAGAGAGGTGAGGATATGGGGTAGAGAGGGAGACATGTTTTTTAAACCTAGACAATATGGGGGTTTGTTTTGCTTGACTGCATATTCATTACAAGGGATTTTCTTTTCTTTTTTCTTTTAGCCTGGAGGAAGAGGAAGAAGGTTTGAAGGAGAATAAATAAATGCTTATTAATTGAAAAATAAAATGAAAGTTAAAAAATTATGACCTATAATGTCATACTAGATGGAGAACTTTAGAGTCAGGAAGTTCATTGTTGTTTAGTTGTATCCAACTCTTCATACCCCACTGGGGATTTTCTTGGCACATATACTAGAATGGTTTGCCATTTCCTTCTCCAGCTCATTTTACATATGAGGAAACTGAGGCAGACAGAGGTTAAGTGACTAGCCCAGGGTCACACAGCTAATAAGTGTGTGAATCCAGATCTGAACTCAGGTCTTTTTCCTTTCTTTTCTTTTCTTTTCTTTTCTTTTCTTTTCTTTTCTTTTCTTTTTTTTTTGGTGAGGCAATTGGGGTTAAGCGACTTGCCCAGGGTCACACAGCTAATAAGTCTGTAAAGAGTCTGAGGCCGGATTTGAACTCAGGTCCTCCTGAATCCAGGGCCGGTGCTCTATCCACTGAGCCACCCCACTGCCCATAGGAAGACCTAGCTTTAATTTTGCCTGCCACTTACTGGCACTATGACTCTTCAGGACCTCAGAAAGTTCTCTCAAGCCCTAAATTACAGAGTAGTTTGCTAATTTGCATTGGTAGGAGTTGTTTGCCCAAGAGAGCTCCCCACAACCACGAAATCATGGTACCGTGGAAAGATTTGGAGTCAGAAAACCTGAGTTGGAATCCCAGATCTGCTATTTGTTTGACCTTGGGAAGCCAATCACAAAGCATTCATTAAGGGGTTACTATGGGCAGTGTACTGTGCTCAATTTTAGGGACCCAAAGTTAAAGGTCTTTCCTCAAGGATGTTATATTATAATGGGGGAGACAATGTGTATACATGTGAATATATACATAAAATACATAAAGACATAAAAAGACATAAAATATAAAATTAATATAAGGTGGTAATGGAAGGGAAGTCAGTAAAGATGCCATATAGAAGGTGTTTGACAGGTAAGGTGTTTGGAGCCAGGAACTGGCTCCAAGAGGCTGGAGTGGGGAGGGTGTATATTCCAGGCATGAGCAACAGAAGTGCAAAGGTACAGACATGAGAAATAAGACTGTCTCCTAAGTGCAGAATAGACTACAAGCTAAGTGATTCGGTGGATATAACACTGTATCTGGAGTCAGGAAGACCTGAGTTCAAATCCAGCCTCAGACACTAGATGTCTGACCCTGAGCAAGTGACTTAAACACTGTTTCTCTTAATTTCTTCATCTGCAAAATGGGGATAACAATAGTCTCTACCTCTCAGGGTTGTTGTGAAGATCAAATGAGATAATATAAATGGTAATTATTAATATGGGCAGATACATGGTACTCTGAATAAGAGTGCCAGTCCTAGAATGAGAAAGACCTGAGTTCAAATATGGCCTCAGTCACTTACTAGCTGTGTGACCCTGGGCAAGGAAACTCATTTTCCTCATTTGTCAAATGAACTGGAGAAGGAAATGGCAAACCACTCCAGTATCTTTGCCAAGAAAACCCCAAAAGGGTCATAAAGAATCAAACACAATAAAGAACAACAACAAAAGTTTATCTAAGGAAAGGATAACATGGTTAAACCTTCACTTTGGGAAAATCACTTTCCCAGCTAAGTGGATGGATTGGACTCTTAACCATCACAGGGAGGTTTCACAGAGCAGTGGGACAAGTCATTTGGCTTCTCTGGCCTTCATTTTCGTCATCTGTAGAGTAAGAGGATTTCCAGACTAGGTGATTTCTAAGAACCCTTCCTAATCTCTCTTATGAAATCACAGTTCTTAGATGAACTGAGGCAAAACGAAGTGAGAAAAACCAGGAGATGATTGTGCACAGTAAGAGCAATGTTGTAATGATGATCAACTTGAAAGACTTGGCTACTTTGATCAGTACAGTGATCCAAGACAATTCCAAAAGACTCATGATGACAAAATGCTATCCATCTCGAGAGAGAGAAAAAGAATAAACTCTGAGTATAGAAGTGTAATTTCCTCATTCTTTCTTTTTCTTGCTATTTTTGTGATATGACTAATATGGAAATATGTTTTACATGATTTCACATATCATATTGCTTGCCTTCTCGTTGGGTGGGGAAGGGGTGGAAGGGGAGAGAGAATTTGAAACTCAATAAATTTTTTAAAGAATGTTAAAAAAACAATCACAGGGTTGAGGTTTCTAAAGATGCCTATTCCCTACTCCATTCCACCTATCTTATAAAATCACAGCTCCATTACAAAAACCAAAACCCTTGTTTTGTTTTTTTCCTTGCTTAACAACCCTCTTGAGTTCAGGAATGAAAGTATTATTTTTCCCATTTTTGTTGATTAGCATAAACTGGGTCCTAAGAGTCTAGGGAACTTGCCCAAAGTAAATTATGGACAGACAGGGATCAAAGATGGGGTCAAAAGGAAAGATGGGGGAAGGGGGAAGAGGAGAGGAGGAGAGGTGATTTGAATGAGAATGAAAACTCTCACCTTTAGGAAATATCCTTTGTTTTCTCCCCATTCTGCTACAGAAGGATTTCCTTGGGGTGGGGGGGACAACAAAACAAATGAAAACAAAAAACAACAACAACAAAGATATTAGCAAATAAGCATCTAGAAATTCTGATTTGTTATGCTTTCAACCAAAATCCACAGACCACAGGTGACTAAGTTGCTCTCCCTGTTACCTCCAGGATAAAATATAAAGGCCTCCATTTGGCCTTTAAAGCTCTTCACAATCTTCCCAACCTTCTAACCTTTTACTCTCTTCTGTGTCTTTAACATCTATCTATACTGACCTCTCTGCATTCCCTCAACATCCTACTGCATCTCCTGCTTCCATCCCTTCTCCTGAGCTGTCCCCCATGTTTGGAATACTCTGTCCGCTCACCCCCACTGTTAGCTACATGGTTACCTTAGGACTAGAGATTCAACCCAGTTGGGAAAAATATACAAAATGAATCACTGCTCTCTAGGGCCACGAACATACTCACTACTAGTAGTATCTTTCAGAAAGGGTAGGACACTGGAATGGCCTAATTCCAAGTACCTTCTGGAGCTGGGAGCTTCCCTTATTGGTGGGACTGTGATAGATTAAGTCCCTAGTAGATACAAATCAATGTGGAAAATAAGTTTTTATCAGAAAAAAATAGACCCTCCTGAGAAGACCATATGGTCCTGGGCTGTCAAAGATTGGAGGCACTTCTTCCAACACCTGGAGAATAAGACTCAGTCTTATGACCTAACTTACTAATGGAGACCTGAGGCCTCTCTGACATCACAAAGCAGCACCAATGTGTCCATTGTCCACCCAGAGCTATTTCATAGAAGAAGGAATCTTAAAAGATCTCCCCTTTCTTATGATAAGTAGTTTATGTCCCAAACACCAATAGATATTAGGGAATTCAACCTGGCAAATAACTCTTGTAAAATGAAACATGGATCTTTATTATTAATAATAATCACTATTATTAATAATAATCACTATTATTATTCTTACATGCTTTAAACACCATAAATCTAGGGGCTTAGAATGAGTAAAGGGAGAAGTACTTGAGAAATCCAATAGTTCCAAAAACACGGAAATTAAACATGTATCCCCAAAGGTAAATTTATCTTTAAGATTTCTTGTTAGTAATCTCTTAATCAACATTTATAAAATATGGGAGATAACCTTACTCTGAATTAAAATGGAGAAACTAGGCACTAAGGCCATTTTTTGAGAGTTTGTGGGGAGGGGAAAGGGCAAAGAAAAACTTGAACAGAGGGCATGGCCAAAGCCATTTTGGAATGTCACAAGTAGAACTTGGCTCTCTGATCCAGAACTCTAGTCTTCTCTCAACCCTCTGAGCTTCGAGCCTAAGAGTTCATGTTGTCAAACCTCATCTCACTACAGAGATCAATTCAGAAACTACTTTTGACCCAGCAATCCCCACTACTGGGCATTATATCCCAAGAAGGTAAAAACTAGAAATAAAAGTCATCAATATATTTCCAAAATAGTCATTGTCACACTTTTGGTGGCCGCAAAGAACCAGAAAAAAACTGAATACCCATCAATTGGGGAATGGATGAACAGACTTGTGGCATATTAATGTAATTTTTTTGTTTGTTTGGAATGATGATGAGGTATCCAGGTGGTGCGGTGGAAAAAGTGCTAGGTCTAGAGTCAGGAAGGTCTGAGTTCAAATCCATTCTCAGACACTAGCTATGATACCCTGGGCAAGTCACTTAATTTCTGTTTGCCTCAGCTTCCTCAACTGAAAAATGGGGATAATAATAACATCTAGCTCCCTTGTTGGGCACAGTATCTGGTACATAGAAGTTGCTTAATAAATGTTTCCTTCCTTCCTTCCTTCCTTCCTTCCTTCCTTCCTTCCTTCCTTCCTTCCTTCCTTCCTTCCTTCTTTCCTATGATTTCATCATCACAGGGAGCTCTGAGGATACTCCCTTCATCAATACAGATGGATGAGTCCTCTGCAATTTAAAGGTCTTAGAGAGTTGCTTTGGGCACTGAGAAAATAAATTATTTGCCTGGGGTCATCTGACCAGTATGTGTCAGAGGTGAGACACATACTTCCAGACTTCCAGACTGGTTCCATGAATATGTCATGAATATAGTGGAATATTATTGTGCAATAAGAAATGGAGAATATGAAGAATTTAGACAAATACGGGATGACCAATAGAACCAGAAAGACAAAGACCCAAAGATTATAATAGAAACAGGATGGCCCAGAGAAAGGCAAGCAAAGCTTAGAAGGGCATGAACACCTAGGTTCGAATTCTGACTCAGACACAATGTCATGTCCTTTTTGCCTCCCTAAGTCGCAGTTACCTTATCTGTAAAATAGAGATATTAAATACAGAAATGACTGTGGTATAAAAATAAAAGGTGCAAATAAAACTTATATTAAAATAATCACAGGTTCCCTTGGTCTAGGTTTCCCTGGGAGCCAGAAGGAACCTGAAAGCTAAGCCTGGGTCAATTCCAATCCTACTCACTCTTCTTTTTTTCTTTTTCTTTTTCTTTTTTGTGGGGCAATTGGGGTTAAGTGACTTGCCCAGGGTCACACAGCTAGTAAGCATTAAGTGTCTGAGGCCGGATTTGAACTCAGGTACTCCTGACTCCAGGGCCGGTGCTCTATCCACTGCACCACCTAGCTGCCCCCCAATCCTACTCACTCTTAAGGGCAGACAAGTCTTCTCCCATCCTTGACCCAATAGCCTACCTTTCACATTTGTCCCTACGAAAAATACTCTGCCCTTAAAACCCCCTTCAAAACCACACCCCACAGGATCTTACCAGTAAGAATGGCTAGAAGAGCAGGGAACAAGTATTTCAAAAGCTTGGAAGGTCAGTCTCAGCCAGGCCAATTCTGTTCATGGTTCTCAGAGGCTACAAGCTTCCCTAAGAGGGGAGGCCTAAGGAACTCAATCCCTAATAGAAATTAATTAGAAAATAATCAAATAAAGTCAATTTGGAAAAAAAAAACACTCTTTCTCTTATGAGAAGATTGTGTCCTGGAATGAAGAGAAAACTAGATTTGCATCTTCAGACACCTAGAAAGAGACTGAGTCTTTGGTCCTTCAGTCCAGGTTCTTCAGGCCGCCCAAGAGGAATCTGACATCATAAAGCACCAGCTACCTTTGTCCACCTGAAGTCAGAGCTTCCCCACATCTCTAGACCAATCATTGGAAAGTAGCTGTGCTCAGAGATAAATGATATCAACTTATTGAGTGGTGCTGGTTCATGGATCATAAAAGCAACCCTGACTTGATGATATATTAAACACTGAATTTTCTGTTTTCTCTCAACAGTTAGATTCCCCCCCACACCCCTTTTACCCTATAATTTATTTCATTTATTTTTATTTATTTTTGATTGTTTGTTTGTTTATTTATTTATTTTGTGGGGCAGTGAAGGTTAAGTGACTTGCCCAGGGTCACACATCTAGTGTCAAGTGTCTGAGGTTGGTTTTGAACTCAGATACTCCTGACACCTGAGCTGGCACTCTATCCTCTGTAACACCTAATTGCCCAAACGGTGGTCAGGACTTAAACCTAGAAAACCGAGTCTCTGAGCAGTTGGGTGGCTTGCCCAAGGATACATGTCTATTTAATGACAGAAACAATATTAGAATTCTGGTCCTTTGGCTTTTATCAGAATGCTCTCTATCTATCATCTTGATTCTGGTTCTCAAGAGTAACATGCACAAACACACACACACATACACATTGTACAGAAGGAAAGACTTTCTAACAATTAGAATTATACAAAAGTGGAATAGACTCCCTCAAGAAGTAGTGGCTTCTCCCTCTTTGGAGATTTTTTTTATAAAAGTATTTTATTATTTTCCAGTTACATGTAGAGATAGTTTTCAACATTTGTTTTTATAAGATTTCTAGTTTCAAATTTTTCTCCCTCCCTCCCCACCTTCTCCCCTCCTCAAGATAGCAAGCAATCTGATATAGGTTATATATGTACAATCACATTAAACAAATTTCTGCATTAGTCATGCTGTGAAAGAAGAATAAGAGCAAAAAGGAAAAACCTCAAAAAAGAAAAAAAATACAAATAGTATGGTTCAATCTGCATCTGGATTCGATGGTTCTTTTTTTCTGGATTTGGGGAGCATTTTCCATCATGAGTCCTTTGGAACTATCTTGGACCATTGTATTGCTGAGAAGAGTCAAGTCTATCACAGTTGATCAACACACAATGTTGTTGATGTTGTGTACAATGTTCTCCTGGTTCTGTTCATCTCACTCAGCATCAGTTCATGTAAGTCCTTCCAGGTTTCTCTGATATCCACCTGCACATTATTTCTTACAGCACAATAGTATTCCATTACATTCATATATCACAACTTGTTTAGCCATTCCCCAATTGATGGGCAACCCCTCAAATTTGCTTCAGTCCAAGTAAAAAAAGGCAGGGGTAATAATCGTAACCTCAAACAAATCAAAAGCAAAAGTATACCTAATTAAGAGAGATAATCAGAGAAACTACATTATACTAAAAGGTTCCATAGAGAATGAAATAATATTTTTTAAATTTACAGCAAGTTTCTCTGAAAAAGGACTCATTTGTCAAATATATATTAAGTATAGAACTGAGTCAAATTTATAAAAATAAGAGTCATTCTCCAATTGATAAAAGGTTAAATGATATAACGAGGTAGTTTTCAGAAGAAGAAATCAAAGCTACCGTCATATAAAAATATTTTAAATCACTATTGATTAGAGAAAGACAAATTAAAATTACTCTGAGATACCACCTCATACCTATCAGAAATGACAAATGTTGGAGAAGATGAGGGAAAAATAGTATATTAATGAACTTCTAGTGGAATAACAAACTGGTCTAACCATTCTGGAGAACAATATGGAACTATTCCCAAAGGGAACTGTGCATACTTTTTTGCTCTAGCAATAGCAGTATTAGGTCTGTATCCTGAAGAGATCAAAGAAAAAGGAAAAGGGCCTACAAAAATATTTATAGCAGTTCTTTTTGTGGTGGCAAAGAACTGGAAATCAAGGGGATGCATGTCAGTTGGGAAATGGCTGAACAAGCTGTGACATACGATTGTGATGATGTGCTATCGTACTATAAGAAATGACAAAGGGGGGCAGCTAGGTGGCGCAGTGGCTAAAGCACAGCCCCTGGAGTCAGGAGGACCTGAGTTCAAATCCGACCTCAGACACTTAACACTTACTAGCTGTGTGACCCTGGGCAAGTCACTTAATCCCAATTGCCTCACTAAAAAAAAAAAAAAATGACGAAGGGATAGGTTCAGAAAAATATGGCAAGACCTGTGTGAACTGATAAAAAGTGAAGTGAGAAGAACTGGGAGATTACTGTGCACGGTAACAGCAATGTTGTCTGATCAAGAAAATTTTAAGGAACTCATGATGAAAAGAAAGCTATTCACCTCCAGAGATAGAACTGATGAACGCTGAATGCAAATTGAAGTATAGATTTTTTATTTTCTTTATTTTTCTTGCATTTTTTTGGAAATATGGCTAATATGGGAATCTGTTTCCCATGCTTTCACATGTATAATTGCTGTTATATTGCTAATTTTCTCAGTGGGTTGGGGAGAAGGTGGGAGGGAAAGAGAGAATTGGGGATTCAAAAGTTACAAAAAAAGAATAGTAAAAATAAATAAATATAAAATTAAAATGTTTCTTCAAAACTACTTATGATCACATAGGTGCCAAATTCAATGGCCTTTTCTCAGTCTTCATTCTCCTAGATCTCTCTATAGTCTTTAAGATGGTTGATCATCCTCTTCTCCTTGATGCATTCTTCTTTCCAGGTATTCAGGACACCACTCTCTCTTGCTTCTCCTCCTACCTATCTGTTTTTTGGGGGGTTAAGTGACTTGCCCCGGGTCACACAGCTAGTAAGTGTCTGAGGCTGGGTTTGAACTCCGGTCCTCCTGAATCCAAGGCTGGTGCCTTATCCACTGTGCCACCTAGCTGCCCCTCCTCCTACCTATCTGACCATACTTTCTCAGTCTCCTCTCTTCATTGGATATTCTAGATCAGGGCTTCTTAAACTTTCCACTTGTGACTGCCTTTTGGCCAAAACATTTTTATATAACCCTGGGTATGTAGGTATATAAAATAGGTATACAAATCAAACATTTACTGCCAAATTTTTCCCAACCCCCACATTCAGTTATATGACCCTATATGGGGTGGTGACCCATAGTTTAAGAAGCTGCTCCCTAGATCATGCCCTCTAACCACAGGCATCCCTCAGGGCTCTGTCCTGGGTGCTCTTTTCTCCCTCTAAACCAGCTTCTTAAACTTTTTCCACTTGTGACCCTTCTTTGCCAGAGATATTTTATGTGACCCCACATATGTAGGTAATTGAATGTGGTGGGAGTTGCAAAAATTTTGGCAGTAGTAAAAGGTTATGTATACCTATTTTATATACCAGCATACCTGGGGTCATGTAAAAAAAGCTACTGTAATGAATTTACATGATCACCCAGACCACTTTTTTTTTCTTTTTTTCTTTTTTGAGGCAATTGGGGTTAAGTGACTTGCCCAGGGTCACACAGCTAGTAAGTATTAAGTGTCTGAGGCAGGATTTGAACTTAGGTCCTCCTGAATCCAGGGCTGGTGCTTTATACCTAGCTGCCCCCCAGACCACTTCTAATATCTGTTTTTCTTTCCTTCACTCACATAGTGAACAATATTGGTAATACCATCAAGGAATCTCCATCCCATACCTGTAGCAAGACTCAGCGTTCTCTCTCTGCCAACAGAAGGTATGTGTCATGAACTACTTTGGCAGTCTGGGGAAGCCTAAATACATAAAACAAAATGCACAGGACTATGAAGGAAACAAATTATATCAAAACAGAGTTATCAAAAAATGGAATGCACAGACCCCAGATTAAAAGACTTGCATATATAAATATTCTTTTGAATGCATAAAATAATGTACATTCTCTTTCTTGCTATCGTAGAAATCATTAATGGGAAAATTCCTTTGCACATGAGCTTTGGTCTAAAAAAGCTCAAAAAATATTCAAGGGCTATTGATGTTAGGATGAATTTGTAGGGCTCTAACAAAAGACCATTTATTTTTCGTTTTATTGTTCTCCAGGAACTTTTGTCATTGGTTTCTTTTTTCTTTTCTTTTCTTTTTAACCAGCTTGTAATGAAAAGATCATAAAATAACAGTTTCTCCTCACTATACATTGACTGCACACTTCTGAATGGAGATCATACTTTCTGAATTTCTTTTATGACATTTGGGAGCCACAAGTTCCAGTGGCTCTGACTTGAATTCAAAAATCTAGAGGGAAATGGGCAGAGTGTGATGCCGAGGGCGGCAGCTGGTACAGGAATGCATTCCTGGGAGCCCTTTTCTCCCTCCCAGAAAATGTGAGATCCCTCATCCAGTTTTATTTAAATAAAACAGCTATAACCCTTTTTTTCTTTTTTGGCAGGGCAATGAGGGTTAAGTGACTTGCCCAGGGTCACACAGCTAGTAAGTGTCAAGTGTCTGAGGTCAAATTTGAACTCAGGTCCTCCCGAATTAAAACAGCTATAGCCCTACCCCCACCCTCCCACCCCCCCAGATGAGGTATTTGCAAAATGGGTCAGTACCCAGCCCCAAGGGCTCAAAGTCATTGGTTTCTATGCTTCTTTTAAAAAGGAAGTAGTGAGCTTGTGATTTCCTAGCCAAGCTAAATCAAGATTAAGGCATTCAAAGGAGGATGAAGGGCAGAATGTTGGGAGAAAAGAATTATGGGGGGAGGAAGGGATTTTGGTTTTGCTGGGCTGCTTAATTTGTGCCCCATTCTATCTATGTTCAAGAGAGCCCAAGATGGATGTATGGATTCTGTGCTTTTACCAAAAAGAGAAGCTACATATTCTTTTTTTTTCCCATTAGAGGTCCATTGTTTTTCTTTTTTTTTTTCTTTTAGCAACAAACATTTATTTTATTTTTTCCAGTTACATGCAAGGGTAGTTTTCAACATTCATTTTCATAAGATTTAGAGTTCCAAATTTTTCTCCCTCCCTTTCTTCCCCCCTCCGCAAGATCCCAACCAGGTTATATATGTACAATCTACAAGTGCTCTTTTTATCAGTTCTTTCTATGGGAGTGGATAATATGCTTCATCATTAGTCACTTGGGATTGTTTTAACCATTGCATTGCTGAGAGTAGTTGTCATTCACAATTGCTCATTGAACAATACTGCTGTCACTATGCACAATGTCCTGCCAGCTCTGCTCAATTCACTATACATCGATGTTCATGAGTCTTTCAAGGTTTTTCTGGGATCATCCTGTTTGTCATTTCTTGTAACACAAGACCATTCCACTACAATCATATAACACAACTTCTTCCATCATTCCTCAATTGATGGACATTCCCTTGATTCTCAATTCTTAGCTTCCACCAAGAGTTGCTATAAATATTTTTTGTACAATTTTTCCCTCTTCTCTTTTTCATGATTACTATTGTTAACTGTTTCCCTTCCATCCTATTCCCTTCCCCATGATATTTATTCTATTATCCATCTTCTTTCATCCTATCATTTCAAAAGGGATTGCTTCTGTCTGTCCCCTCCCCCACTCTGCCCTTCTTTCTTTAGCCCCTCTCTCTTTATCCCCTTCCCCTCCTATTTTCCTGCAGGGTTAGAGAGCTTACTCCACCCAGTTGAGTGTGTATGTTATTCCCTCCTGGAGCCCATTCTAATGAGATTGAGGTCTTTGAGCCAATTCTGATGAGTGTTAGGCTCATTTACTGCCCAGATTAAATAGATTACTCCACCCAGTTGGGTGTATGTGTTAGTACCTCCTTGAGGCAACTCTGATGAGTTTAAGGTCTTTGAGCCTTTTCTGATGAGTGTAAAATTCATTTACTGCCACTGCTCCTCTCTCATCTCTTCCCCCACTCCATAAGCCTTTTCCTGTTTCATGTAGGATTTCACCTCTGCCCTTCCCCCACCCCCAGTGCATTCACTTCACCCCTCAATTTAACCCTAAAGATGTCATCATGGGGCAGCTAGGTGACACAGTGGACAAAGCACCACCCCTGGACCCAGGGGGATCCCAGCTAAAACCCAGCCTCAGACACAAGACAGTCACCCACTGCACGACCCCAGGTATGTCCTCCAACTCCCAATTTTTTATAGTTCTCTAGGGTCTTGTATTTGAAAGTCAAATTTGCCATTCAGTTCAGGTCTTTTCATCACAAATATCTGAAAGTCTTTTTCATTAAAGTCCCATTTTTTCCTTTGAAAGATTATGATGAGTTTCCTGGCTAGGTGATTCTTGGTTGTAATCCCAATTCCTTTGCCCTTTGGAATATCATATTCCATGCCCTCTCATCCTTTAATGTAGAACCTGCTAGATCTTGTGCTATCCTGACTGGGGCTCCACAGTACTTGAATTCTTTCTTTTTTGGCAGCTTGCAATATTTTTTCCTTGACCTGAGAGCTCTGGAATTTGGCTATAATTTTCCTAGGAGCTTTCCTTTTGGAATCTCTTTCTGGAGATGATGGGTGGATTCTTTCAATTTCTATTTTACCTTCTGCTTCTAGAATGTTGGGGGCAATTTTCCCTGACAATATCTTGGAAGAAGATGACTAAGCTCTTTCCTTGATCATGGTTTTCAGGTAGACCAATAATTTTCAAATTATCTCTCCTGGAACTATTTTCCAGGTTAGCAGTTTTTCCCAGAAGATATTTCACATTGCCCTCTATTTTTCTATTCATTTGGATTTGCTTTATTGTGTCTTGGTTTCTCATAAAGTCGCTGGCTTCCATTTGTTGAATCCTAATTTGTAGGCAATTGTTTTCATCAGAGAGCTTTTCCATTTGGCTTTTCAAGCTGTTGACTTTTTTCTCATATCTTTCCTGCATCACCCTCATTTCTCTTTCTATTTTTTCCTCTACCTCTCTAACTTTATCTTCAAAGTCCTTTTTGAGCACCTCTGTGGCCTGAGACCAATTCGTATTTTTCTTGGAAGCTTTAGATATAGGGGCCCTGAGGTTGATATCTTCCTCTGAGGGTGTACCTCAGTCTTCCTTGTTACTGAAGAAACTTTCTATGGTCCTCCCCTTTCTCTGTCTGCTCATCTTGCCTTTCTTTTACTAGACTTTTAGTTCCTTAATGTGGGGCACTGTTTCCAGGCTGCAGTATCCCAAGCTTAAGAAGTCCCAAGTGGTATGATTTAAGGAGGATCAGGTTCTTCACTGGCCTTGCCTCTTCCCTGGTCTGTAGATGACCCCAGACCAATTTGCTAATCAACCAGGTTTGTGTGTTGTGGTTGTCAGCTCCAACAAGCCTGTGCCCCTCCCCCACCTGGGCCACTACTACTCAAGCCTCCCTCCTGGTTCTTGGCAGGGGTGAAAAATCCAAGTTCTGCCTCAGCACCAGCATAGACCCCTGTAGTCTCTCCCCTGCCCAGGGCTCAGCCCACTCACCAGACTGTGAGTTTAGTTCCAGATGACACTGGTGCTTCAGCTGATTCAGAGGCTCTGGGGGTCTCCTTCTCTGGTGAGGCCTTCCTGGGACTGGATATGTGTCAGGGTGACTGTGAGGTTGGGCTCAACTCCTGTGTCAGCACAGCAGCTCCCTCCTTCTAACCTTCCAAGCCATTCTTGGTTAGAAGATGATTTCAGCACATTCTTCTGTGAGTTTTGCTGCTCTGGGCATTTTCCTACGGTGTTATTTGGATGTTTTTTGGAGGGATCCTGTCATCAGAAGCTACATATTCACCCTTAAATTGACTTTCTCTTTTGCATTTAACACACCTCCAAAGGCTTCACAGAATAGCCAGGAAACATACATAAAACATGCATTTTTATCTTAACTACCCATAATCTGGGTTGCCCTTAGGGAGAAGAGGAAGAGACTGAAGCTCTGAAATTCTCTCAGTCTAAGGGTCACAAATTTAGAGCTGGAATGGACTTTAAAGACCGCATCTCCTCATTCTACAGATGAGGAAGTGACTTGCCCAAGGTCACACGGCCAGCAAGGAGCAAAGGAAAGATTTTATCCCAGATTTCTCTGACTCCAAAGCAAATGATCTTTCCCCTATATCACTTGACCTCCCTGACTGGAGTTTAAAACTCCTAAATTTTATGCTTGACACAAAGTGATTATTTTGTGGAAAGGGTGCAGGGAGGGGTGGAGAGGTTGCAGGTGGGGGACATAGGTGTTTGATTGGTTATCACCAACAAGAAGTTTAGTGATTAAGTAGGGCTTTGAGACAGGGTAACTTGAATTCAGTGAACCAGTTATATACCCAACTCTGCACATCTTTGGCTGACTGGTCTCTTAGAGATGGGTGGGGCAACTCTGACTGCAGGTGGACAAAGGACAACTAGTATTTTATGATGTCAAGGATAACTCAGATCCCCTTACCTGGGATGGAGGCACCTAAAGGCTCAGTCTGGCCATGAGTATGAGGAAGCATCTCTTGCTTTCTCTGCATCCTAGGACCCAGACCTCTAATCAGAGAGTGCTATATTTCTTAATTTGCTGATTGTACTTTTAGCTACTTTATTTTTGTATCAGGGGGATTCAGTCCCTTTACCTTCCCCTTTTGGGAAAGCTTTTTGCCACCAAGGACCAAAAACTACAAAGAGGGCTGTCAACTCCTGATCTTCGTAACCTGTTTCTAGCTTTTTCCTGAATTCCTACTGGTAAGAGGTCTTATGGCGCTTTCTCTGTGTGCTGGGAAGAATTTTTTTTTCCAGGTATAAAAATGATAAAATTTTTTTGTGACAAGAAATGGGAATAGGAATGTACTGAAGGTCTGTCTGTGCTCAACAGAGAAAAGAACATGTTTTTCAGTTCTGCAAACCTAGATCAGGGTACCCCTGTTGATTCCTCAGCAGAGAAGCAGCTGAGAAGCAAATGCAAGGCTCTGTAGATTTGGGAGGATTTGCAGAGGATGGATTAGGCACTGAAAAGAGTGCTAACTAACTTTCTGAAGTCAAGGAGCCAGCAGGTGGGTTCAAATCCTGACTCTGGTTCAAATGCTACCTGTGTGAACTTGGGTGAGTCACTTAACAGTTTCATCATCTGTAAAATGACAGGGTAATGTAGTAGATAAGATAGTTCATTGGACTGGGAGTCAAGAAGATCTGGGTTCTTAGTAGACACTTAATAAGGATGACATCAAGCAAGTCCATTAACTTCTCTGTTCCTTAGTTTCCTCATCTGTGAAATGAGGGAGCTGAATTCAATAGCCTCTAGTTTCCTTTCTAGCTCTAAAACTGAGGTAATCAAGATCATTGATGTATGATATTCCAAAGTGGTTTCAAAGGTTTTCTAAGTAATCCCCCCCCCCAAAAAATCACCATCTATCATGATATCTTTAAATAGAAATAATAGTTTAAGTATCTTGAGAAGATAAAGGATTGGCATGCAAGGATTCAGGGTGGGGAGGAGAGATTTGGTATGATAAAATAAACCCAAACTCCCAAAGATGGCTCTGTTTTCATTCTCACTGAGATTATGTGAAAATATTCAAGTAGGTATTTATTGAGAGATTAGCAAATAAAAATTATAACATGAAATCCATTGGAATCCATTCGTGTCTGACCCACATGGCATCATAGAAACTAAGATTTGCTTTGGCAATGAATATTGCATATATGAAGGCTCTTTGGAGGGGTAGAGATTACCAATGTCAGGGAAGCCTATTGGGTGAGAAATGTCAGAAAGGAAATAAATTCAACAAGCATATGCTACAATACAAAAGCAAAAAATAAACAAAACAAAAAACCAAAACAAAACAAAACAACCCAAATGGAAAAATCGTATCCTCAAGAAGCTTAAATTATATTGCAGGATTATCCTGGGACCTATGAACTTGTTTTTTCAATACTTTGATAACTGCATTTCAATATAATTGGTTTCTTTTGTAATCATGTGTATTATTTTACCTTTAAAGATATTATTCTGAGAAGGAATCCATAGGCTTCACAAGACCACCAAAAGGGGAACTGACCATCAAAAAGGGCACATGCATCAGAGCTTTCTGAACAGAGGAGTCACATGATCAGACCCTGTGCTTTAGGGTATCATTTTGACAGATGTGTGGTGGATGGACTAGAGGTGAGAGAAAAGACCCTCTGGGTTGGGTCAGAACCACCTGAGCAGTCCTGCTCCAGATGTCTACAGGACAACATCTACTTTTCCATGCTTCCCAGGCTATATTGGTCTCAGGAAGAGCTCAGGAGGAAACTTTATTTACTCAGTTTTTCTCCAGACTTATTTTCCCTTAGTCTCTGCTAGGATCTTCATTGGTTTTTCCATAAAGTTCAACATTATTTTGATGATCTCTTCATTTATGCTGTCAGAGTTATTGTGTATGGGTTTTTTTCTGTCTTATTTCATCAGTTCAAATATATTTTCTCCCCAAATTCCTCCAATTTCATTGTATTCATGTTTTCTTTGTCCAGTGGCATTCTGTTATATTCATAGACTGTATTTTTTCTTCAGTCATTCCCCAGTCAATTAACATCTACTTTATTTTTGGTTCTTTGGAATAACAAAAAGGATCACTATGAACATTTTGGCATGTCAGACCTTTTGTCTCTTATTTTCTTGCAGTAATAATATGCCCACTCATGGGGTTTCCAAATCAAAGAGATACTTTTACTCACTTTTTCTTGAATGATGCCAAGATGACCACTTTTAGTTCCATCAACAACAGTACATCAACCAACACATGCCTGCCTAAAGCAACAGCCCCTGCAATACCTGTTGCTCTCATCTTTGACTTTCCTTGTCAATATTCAGGGAATGAAGCACAACCTCAGAGTTGTCTTAATGTGCATTTCTCTCACTATAAGTGATTTGAAACATGTCTTTATAATTTATGACTTATAAAACATGGTTTGTTATTTATGATTTATGGAACACGTTTTCATAAATCACTTAATAGTTTGTAAATTCTTCTTTTGGAAACTGTTGATGTCCTTCAGAAATTTTTCTATTGGATGATGGTTATTGGTTTTAGATCAACCAGACCTGTGATGCCAGCAACGTCGATCATTGTTGTTCATCCTTCATTCTCAAAGAGCATCAATGATATCAGGAAGGTGGTCTTGACTTGCAATTGAATCGGATTTAAGTGAGGCAGAGCTATGCAGTCATCAGCCTCCTCCAGAGTCACTGGAGTCCAGTGGCAAGACATAGGTCAAAACGACTGGTGGTGGCTCCGAATGCAGTGGAAGATCTTGGCCTTTTTAAACTAATATCTTGGGGGCAGCTAGGTGGCGCAGTGGATAAAGCACCGGCCCTGAATTCAGAAGGACCTGAGTTCAAATCCAGCCTCAGACACTTGACACCAACTGTGTGACCCTGGGCAAGTCACTTAACCCTCATTGGCCCACCAAAAAAAATATTTAAAAAATAAAAATAAACTAATATCTTCCGAGGTCTCAGTTTGTCTCAGTTTGCCCATTCAGTGAGTAAAGGCTAGGTAAGAATTGAGGCAAAATACGACCTCGTTTGCCTTTGTAAGGAGTCAATCTGGGAAGGGAAGCCCATTCAGAGTTTCTGGCCAGAACAGAAACAATTTCTATTTACACTCTGAGCAAGGTAGATGGGTCCTGATAAGAGTAAGTCTCATCTCTATCTCTGCCTTTGTCAATCCCTCTCTCTTCCCCCCTCTCTGTCTCTCTCTTTCTCTTTTTCCCTCCCTCCCTCCCTCTCTCCCTCCCCCTCCCAGTGATGCAAAAGTCTTAGTGAAATTTTAAACTTTAATATCTTAAATATGTAATCATAATAGCTTAAATAGGCATATATTTAATAGATACACATCCATAAACCCGATCACATATGTGTCCACATGTATATACCAATCAACAAGCATTTATTAAGTGTCTTCTATGTGCTAGGCACTATGCTAAGATCTAGGGATCCAAAAGAGTCAAAAAGACAGTCCCTTAAGGAACTCATAGTCTAATGGAGGACACAGCTTGCAAACAATTACACACAAGGCAAGCTATACACAGAAGAAATGGGAAATAAACAGAGAGAAGGCACTAGAATTGAGAGGGGTTGGGAAAGATTTCCAATAAAAGATGGGATTTAAGTTGGGATTTAAGGGAAGACAGTAGGCAGAACTAGAAAAAAGAGTGTTCCTGACATGGAGTGCAACCAGAGAAAATGCTTAGAGACAAAAGATGGAATGTTTAGTTCATGGAACAACTGGGAGGCCAGTGTCACTGGAACAGAGTATTTGTCAGAAGTAAGGTATAAGACTGGAAAGGTAGGAGGGGGCTGGTCATGAAAGGCTTTGAATGCTAAACAGAGCATTTTGTATTTGTTTCTGGTAAGGAGAAAAACTACCTCATCTTTAAGACGGGTAATGGAGGAAAATGTGGCAGAAGGCACCTGAGGGACAGGAAATGAAGAGAAGGAGAGAAGAAGGGAGTTCATGGTGAAATGGCCTTAATTTTTTCTGTAAAACATGAGGTGAGGATCTCAGTTGAAATAGAAGGGGGAGAGGGGCAGCTAGGTGGTGCAGTGGATAGAGCACTGGCCCTGGATTCAGGAGGACCTGAGTTCATATCTGGCCTCAGACACTTAACACTTACTAGCTGTGTAACCCTGGGCAAGTCACTTAACCTCAATTGCCTAAAAAAAAAAAAAAGAAATAAAAGGGGAAGAGCCATGGCAGGTTTAAGGAAGAATGAAAAAGTTTAGAAGAGCCACTATGGAGAGTGGGATAGTGAGTTGATATAGAAGGTATACTAGGATTTCCTAACAGCAGTGAGGGCCCCGTTGAGGTTATGTAACTTAAATTTGTACTAGACCCAATCAGAATGGCTGTGTGATTTTCTCCCCCTTCATTCTGCAGCATGTGTATAGAAGCAAAGGTAGCAAATTGTGGGAGTTATCCAAGGCCTAAGACCTGGCAGACATAATTGCCAAAATGATAAAGGGGCTAGAGATTCAAGAGAGGAGAGCAGGGCAGAGTTGAATTGGTTCACCAAGGGGTCAATATGTGAAGAAGAGAAGATAGTGTGGCTAGTGCAAAGTTGATGCCTGGGAAAGAATTGGAGTACATACATGTACTTATATGCATGTGCATATTGTATGTCAAAAGTTATTACATAATTTAAGCTTTAATAATAAATCTATTTACTATCTAATATATAATAACTTAAATACATGTTTTATCTACATATATCTGTGTATATGGATATGTATATATACATGGGTGTGTGCACACCAAGCTGCATTGGTTGATTCCCTGTATGTGTTAATTCTCTGTAAAAGTTTAGATATCAGGCTTTTACCAATGACGTTACATGCAGATATTGTTCCTACTTTACTATTTCTCCTTTAATCATTCCATTTTTAGAATAGATTTTTACCAATGTTAGCAGCTAGATGGCACAGTAAATAGAGCACTGGACTTGAAATCAGAAAGACTCATCATTCTGAGTTCAAATCTGACCTCAGATACTTCCTAACTGTGTGACCCTAGGCAAGTCACATAACCCTGTTTGCCTCAGTTTCCTCATCTAGAAAATGAGCTGGAGAAAGAAATGGCAAACTACTCCAGTATCTTTGCCAAAAAAATCTCAAATTGGGTCACAAAGAGTCAGACAGGACTGAAATGACTGAACATCCATACATTTACCAATGTTAAGAGCCAACATGGGACAGGAAAGGGGTTAGAGAAGACAGGAGGATGAGAAGACAGTCACTAGCTTCACTTTCTAAAAAAGTAAATAAATTCTACCTCCTTAGAGTCAGGAAATGATAACTTATCCATAGGTTAGCAGTGGAACTGTAGAACTGAGGTCAAGAGGAATTGGGTTTAGAAAAGAAATAGCCCAGACAGGGTAGGGGAAGTCTTCATGGCAGCCAGTTATCTGACTGTTATTTGTCTTTTTTTTTTTAATTTTTTTTTAATTGCGGGGCAATTGGGGTTAAGTGACTTTCCCAAGGTCACACAGCTAGTAAGTATCAAGTGTCTGAGGCCGGATTTGAACTCAGGTCCTCCTGAATCCAGGGCTGGTGCTCTATCCACTGGGCCATCTAGCTGCCCCCTGACTGTTATTTTTCAAAGCCCATTGGGAGGGGAAGGGACATTAAAGCCAGAGTTCTTGCCACATATTTGTTAACAAATTATTTCCCACCCCCAACCAGGAAATCCTTTAGCAGCCAAATGGGGAGAAGACACAGGATATTTCCCAAAGGTGAGAACTTTGTTTTCTAATGATCTTAAATGCCCACCCCCACACCACAACACCTACCTACCTCCCATATATACATATACATATACACACGTACATACACATCAACATTTCTCTTTTTTTGACCATTTTTGTTAGTATTCATCCATCCCATCATGATTCTGTGAATCCTGAGAATGGACAGGATATAGTGAACGAAAAGAACATTTATCTAAAAATCAGATCTGTGTTCTGGTCCTGCTGTTTTACTTTACTACCTATGTAACCTTGGCCTGTCACTTTAAGATCTCTGAATTTCAGTGTCCTATATCATAGGTCTGAATGTCCATCTTTTTGCTAGCCTTTGGGCAAATCATTTAGCCTCATCTGTAAAATGGGAATAACATTCACACACTTTGCCTAAAAGGGCTGTGGTTAGCAAGACCTGAGTTCAAATCTGTCCTCAGATTCTTACTAGTGTGATGTTTAAAATCTAAATTGTGGTTGCCTTAAATTAGAAGCTTCAGCACCAGTCTTTGGGCATTAAACATTTATTAAAGCAAACAGGGATTAATATGGGGTTCAGAAAGTTAAGAAAAGGTCTGTCTAGCCTAGAGTTCCAGCCTGGTTGGGTTCTTCCTCAAGTCCTCCTCCACGAGCCTGCTTTAATCAGGAACTCCCCAGCAAGCTGATTGTGGAAGCTTTTTATAGGTCTGGAGCAGAGGTGGTCCTTACACACTGCTTCAAGCTGATTGGTTGGCTTCATCCAAATCCATTGGTTTTGAAGGTGTTCTCAAGTTGAGTTCACAGTCTGGCTTCTGAGAACAATACCTTCTTAAGGGATAGCCAGGTGTGATTACAATCCAATTAACTTGAAGTAGGCTAATCAACAGTCAATCACTCTCACTTGATTCAATCAGTCTAGATTAATCTCCAGGTGGGTCTTTGAGTATCTGCAAAATCCCATGATTTCATCACACTAGCCTTGTCACTTAACCTCTGCTTATTTCAGTTTCCTTGTCTCTAAAATGAGGAGAAAACAGCACCTAGCTTCCAGGATGATCATGAGGATAAGATGAGATCATATTTGTACAACACTTTGAAAGCCTTAAAGCACTATTCATAAACATTAGCTATTATATTTTTATTATGATTAGTTTATAAAGGTTTAAGAGCAGCACTATTACATAAATACAATCTCCTTCTTCTTCTATCACATAGGGTTAATGATATCTACCTTACAAACCATGTGAGCTTCTGGATCGAAGGAGGCAATCTATATAAAAACATTTTTAAAACTGCCAAGTACTACAGAAATGTTAGTTGTTACTATGCTTAGAAAAGCCCATTCATTCATTTGGTCCATTACTTCTTCCCCATTATGCTTCTTCCCAGAATGTTGCATATGTAAGTAGTTTTTGGCTACTCTCACTCACACAGTATCTTCTTCATCAGCAGAATTGGTCCAGTTCCCTCAAAATAGCCTCTATCACCAGGCCTCATCAGTGCTATTACCATGTCCCCCACACCGGATTTCACCATTCTGGGAAAAAGAATACCAGTCAAGGACTGAACTGATGTCCCTCCTCAACCAACCTACCAGTAGTACTCCCCAACCACCACACTGTCACTACCACAAGAGCACACAAGAGCCTCCACCATGGCTCAAACATCCAGCCATCACTTCCAAGATGCCCCAACTTGATCATAAAGCAATGGCAGTGCCATTACCCCATCTTCATCACCTGGCTAAACCAGCCCCTCGTCATAAGCACCGTGCAGTGGCTCCAGGCCTTCCTTTACCTAGGACTGATATCTCAACCAAAAGAACTCCTGGGGCTTTGACTCCCATCGAACAATGTCTTATACCTCCTCTCGGTCCCAAACACCAGCATGATTCTCCTTTGGATCCCGACCACCGGTTGGATAATCCTTCAGGCTCTGACCACCTTCCCAAGATTTTTCCAGCCTGTGACCATTCGAGTATTGAGGATCTAACACTTCTCAACCAAAAAGACCCAACTCCATCTTTCTCTAACCCCCAGAATGATGTTCCATTATGTGAGGGCCACAAGCCCAGGGCTACTGCAGCAGCCAGAATAGTTCCTAACACCCAGGACAAGACCAATGGGCCTTTGCCAAAAACCTCCACTCAGGGGACCAGAGTTTTGCCAAAACCCAGGCGCCGGATCAAGGCTACCAATGCACTATTAGGACTTTTCAACTTGGACCCTGTACTCCATCCACTTGCAAAATCATTACCTGGTGTACTATGGACCAGGGCCCCACATTTCAGAACATCAGTCCTAAACTACTGGGTCCAAGCCCAAACTCTGAAGGCATCACATTGTGACCTCCAGTCCAGGGAGGCAATGTCCTTTTTACACTACCTTGACCACCGTCCTAGACCCCTAGCTGTACCTATATCACATCTGAATCGGAGAAACAGGTCTACAACCGTATGTAGGTACAATCCTCGCCCGCTACGTGCACCATGCCCTATTGCCCATGTCTCAGTCCAAACAGAACAAGACAACTGGGAAACTATGCTGCTGAGAAAATACCTCCTGGACACACGTCCATCCAGTCCTGAGGTGGAGCCTTCAACTACACCACCAGGACCTTCCACTTCAGTTAAAACTGACAAAGAACCCTGGGAAGCAGAATCCCAAGGAACAGATGTCCAGGACATGCTTCCCTCCAGTCCTGACCTGGAAACTGACATGACTCCAGAACTTGCTGTCCATGTATCCATCCAAACAGAGCCAGACACTTGGGAAACTATATCCCCAGAACAGACCTCCAGGAGAACCCTTCTCTCCAGTTCTGATCTGGAAACTGACATCACCCCAGAGCCTACTGTTCACGTGTCCATCCAAACAGAGCCAGATACCTGGGAAACAATATCCCCAGAGATAGACCAGGAGGGAGTCTCTCTAAGAGGCCAGCATGATAGGATCACTCTACTGGACTCAAGCCCCCAGCATATAACACTATCTGCCCCTAACCAGCAGACCACACCTCCACCCAGACCTGACCTCCCAGCTGAGCGTAGGCCAGATGCCAATGTCCTGATCACACTTCATCCAGAACTAGAACAATGGAAAACAACACCACAGGAAAAAGATCACCTGGCTATCCTTTCATCCAGCTCGGATCTAGACACTAAGAATTTATCAGAACCTGATGTCCACGAGTCAGTTCCCATTAAGCAAAAGTACTGGGAAACAATACCACCAGAAATATCCACTCACCAGGAAATAACAGTACTAGGTAAGGATCATGAGACACCTCCTCCGCTGGACTTGGATGTCCCCGAGAGAATACTCTCTAGCCCTGATGAGGCAAAACCACATCTGCCCAGCCCTTACCACCAGGTAGAGGACATATCAAACCCTGATGTCCAGGCTACACTTCAACAAAAACTAGAACAATGGGCAACACTATCAGAGGAAACAAACCTCTGGGACACATCATTAATGCATAGCACAGAGTCAGAGACTGAGAATACTCCAGTCCTCACTGATCCTAAATCAGATGTGATAAAGGAAGAAAAATTTGAAATCATAGATATAATGCCCCTGAGAATAGAGTACGAGGAACCAAATCAAATAGTCGAGGATCACCAAGAAACACCCCTTTCCTTGGACAATGATGACCAAGAAAATGCCCTACCTGGGCCTGACCACCAGACCCCACCACCCCTCAGCCCTGACCAGGAGCAAGAGACTGAGGATATAGCAGGTGACCTTGCCCAAGATTTAGTTCCAACAGACCAAGAGTCTGAGGAAATGAGACCACTGAAAACAGACCTAGAAGTCACAATTCTAACAGGCGAGGACGATGAGGCAACGCCTCCAGTGGACTTAGACCCTGAAAACCCAGCTCAAATTGTCCTTGAACCCCAGATCACGCCTCCATCAGGCCCTGAGCAGCAGGCAGAGGATAGACCAGATTCAAGTGCCCAGGTATTACTTCCACCAGAACTTGACCACTCTGACACAATGTCACCAGGAAAAGAACCTCAAGATATCATTCCAGGAGACCAGGATCAAGGTTAGCAACACACTGAGCTCAGACCATGAGGAAATGACTTCATCTATTCCTGATCATTGTGCAACACTCCCATCCAAACCCTGATAGGTTGTCAGAAGCTACTGAAGATCTCAGTAGGCAGGCTATATCTCCAACAGATGTGGAACACTCAGCAATATTGTCTGAGGGTCAAAAGCAGGTCACACCTTCACCTAGTCCTAACCCCTTGGTCAATCCTCCATACATCTTGGGAAAATCAGGCTGAAGCTGGAATAGAACCCACCCACATACTGAGTGCATCACCAGAAAATGTGAATGACAAGAAAATAGTCCCTCTGAGCCCTGACCAAACCATCTTGCCACCAAGTTCCCACCACCAGACTGAGGCTCCAACAGGTCGTGACCACCAGCCTGAGACTGAGCTGAGCTCCGACCACCGAGATGAGGTTGAATCTGGGCTCCCACATCAGCTCCATACTGCACATAAGAGACAGACCGAACTGCGTTTAAATTACATCAAACCATACACCATCGAGGGAGGGGCTGTCTCAACAAAAACTGTTCATGGCCATTGTCGATTCCATCCCTCGGGAAAAAAAAAGAGTGACATCTGCCAGAAGATTCTCCTCCCCCTCGGATCTTGATGGATACAGCCCATGTGATTATATGGTCTGTTTAATTTGTGCCTCCTGGATCCCAGATGGCTGCCCACACGAGGGGATGAAATACCCATGTGAAGCCCAGTTGCTGGCCATGCCAATACCTATGCCCATGTCTGAGGAGGAGATTGATGTGAAGTTTGTCCTCAAATGTCCCCAGGCAACGGTCTCCTCCCTTTTCAGCACTTCAAGTGCCCGTAGCCATTGAAAAGGTCATCAGAAGATGCAGAATCTTCTCACTCAGACCCCGTGATCCCTGTGCCTTCAAGGCCAAAGTGGCTTCACTTCATATTAGGCAAGTCTCTCCCACAAGGGAAGAAAGATATCCCTCGAATTTTAGAGCCACCTATAGACAAGGGCTTCGAGGAGGGAAGCAGCACCAAAGAAGGGGAGAAGTCCAAAGTACATCGGACATCTTTTAGATCTCTCCTGGAGAGATTTCAGTGGAGGCAAAAGGAAACTTAACTGACTGTCTTTATGTTGAAAGGAATTGATCCCCCCGCCCCTGTGTATTTTTGAAATTTGTGCTTTATTTTTTATTGTGATTTTAGGTGTTACAAAAAGACATGATAAACCTGTCTCTTCTGTTCAGTTCAGGAGGAAGACAGAGACCACAGGGAGTAAACTCTCCATGTTCTCTCCTCTTTCTCTTTCCATAGCCTATGGAGCCCCCATGGTAAACACGGGAGGATATGAACAATAGTTACACAGGAAGGGTATGCATGGATGGGTTGCAACCTGTAGCTTTGGTGGAACTATTCCAATCAATGAAATCACATGTGTGTTTGAGTATTGAGTCAGAGAGACTGTACTCAGAATTAATGGCTCCCCATGGGCCAGAAAAACTTCACTCTTTGCCTTCCTTACACTCTATCAATAGAGCAATTTAGTAAAGGCTTTCCTAGGTTAAAATATGACTCTGTGTGTGTGTGTGTGTGTGTGTGTGTGGTGTGTGTGTGTGTGTGTGTGTGTGTGTGTAGATAAGGCATAATTCTTGGCTAAAGCTCTCTGAAGTCATCATCTGCCTCCATTATATAAGGTTCCACCTCCCACCTATTTGTGAAGAAAGGTCCTTGAGGGCAGAAACTCTCTCACACTTTTATATTTTGTATCCCTAGTTCCTCAAATAGTGCCTATTACACAACTAATTAATTGGTCTATTAATTATTCAAGGAACCTGAGTCCATCACTTCCTGGGGGGGCTTCTTGTGTAATTTGTGGATATTATGGCTAAACAATATAAAATGGGAAATATTTGTCAGTTTGGTAATACCTAAAACCCAAACATTTTATCTTAATTGATTAGGTGGGATGGCTATTAATGCCTTTTAAAGGATTTCTGATAAGAACCAAAATTATCAAGGGCAGCTAGGTGGCTCAGAGGAATAAAGCACGGCCCTGGATTCAGGAGGACCTGAGTTCAAATCTGGCCTCAGACACTTGACACTTACTAGCTGTGTGACCTGGGCAAGTCACTTAACCCTCATTGCCCACCCCACCCCCCAAAAAAGAACCAGAATTAACCTTCTGGTAGAAACCTGGCCAGAAAGGCAACAAACTGGAAAATCACAGGATCTCAATGTACACCTTGGCCCCAGACCACAAAGGATCAACCACTTCACCATCTGTGTCTCTGTTTAACAAAACAGCTGAAATAATGTTCATGTACTTTACTGGGCATTACAGACTAAGCAGTGAACAAAATATTAAACCAGAGACCAAACCCCATTCCATGCAGTTAATCATAAAAACAGCAAAAGTGAAAGGGAGAGTATAGGAAAAGTGATTATGATTTAATCAAATGAAAATCAAAGAAACAGGTATTTTTAATTTAATCAATTAACACTGGAAAACAAATACCCAATTGTTACCATAATACAATAATTTTAATCAGAAATTTCCTTCTGAATAAATAATACATGATAAATAACATAAACCTAAATGTATATATATTTAAAGTCAATATCTGGGCAGCTAGGTGGAGCAGTGAATAAAGCACTGGCCCTGGATTCAGGAAGACCTGAGTTCCAATCTGGCCTCAGACACTTGACACTTACTAGCTGTGTGACCCTGGGCAAGTCACTTAACCCCCACTGCCCCACCAAAAAATAAAAAAATTAAATTAAAATTTAAAAATAATAATAAATACAGTCAATATCTGTCTAAAACTAATAGCATGCTACAAAAAATAGTAAGAGCAATATTTATAATAACCCTATTAAAGGAAAACAGTTACTTGGAATAACTAGATTTGGTCAAGGGCCTCCTCTAGTACCTATTCTGGTATTCTGTTAGGTTCACTTCAGCCTCCGTGGTGTCTGGTACTCTTCTCTCCCTTACTAATCTGTTTATAATGCATTGTAAAGAATTAATTGTTATTTGAGGTTTTTATGACCCCATCTTTTGGCTAGAATTTAAAAAATCTGAGCATGCGCACTGGCCTGGGGCTTGGGCGCAGTGCCTCCACAAATGGCACAGTGCTCCACCCACTGGTTGTAGCCATAGTCATGGCACTGGCACCTCCGTCATCACCATTTATTGACGCCTAGGTGGGCCTGGCAAAATATAATGACTGGAAGCTCAGTGAGGGCAGTCATGTGACTGTCAGTCAGGGCTGCCAGCCAATTGGCTTGGGGCTGTGTGTGGTCAGCCTGGGCTCTGCTAGGAAGAAGAAGGGAGGAGATTCGCCATTCTAGCTTGAAGCTAGAAGGTGACAGGACGCAGCAGTGTGTTCTCAGCTGATTCCTGGGTGGTGGTGTTCTTCAGGTTGTATCATATCCCTTCCCCCCATTTTATTTCTTTTCCTTAATTATTACTGATCTTGCTTGTGTTTTTAAGTTCATTATTGTTAATAAATACTGTTCTGTTTTTGAGGAGGCTGTTGTCTCCTTCCTTACCCCAATATTGAGGCAAGTCGCATACTAACACTATAATAATAATACTAACCAATTAAAAATTAGTCCCTACAATATCATGCCCTGAATGATCATGTGTTCGAATGATGGTCATGCTGCTTTTTATTCTGATCCCATTTGGGGTTTTCCTACTTGAGAAAAAGGCAGAACAATACTCCTTAGCTGATCCTGGACCCTCTGGCCCACATCTCTAATTTTATTTAGGAAAAAATATCAGCTTCTTCTTGGTAAATTTCTGCACTGAATGTCTTCTGTACTAATTGAAATGTGACCACCAGAGGGTGCTCTGAATATTAGCTGAGCCACTGATTTTATTGCATCAGGATCACAGGATAACTGGCTGCATCACTCCTTGCCTTAATGGGGGGTAGGGGTGGGGTAGAGAGAGGAAGGCCAAGTTAACTGACATCCTTCTAATCAAATCCCAAGGCTTATGCTCCCAACTATTTAACCTCACCTTCTCTATTTATCTGAGCTGTCAATCAACAGCCCCTACACAAAGAAGCTTTACTTTAGAAAACTGTTTAAACCCAATTTGATTAAAAGGATGGTAAGCACAAATACTGTGAACTTCAAAATCAGGAACAACCCCCCACATCTGGCCCCCACCCTGAATCCTCATTGTCACTGGCTCCTGCTACTTGTACAATAAACAGAAAGTTAATGTACTTAAGAAAACTTCCTAACTTACACTTTGAATCACTCAAGCTTTCTTCACTGTTTGGTGCTAGAAACCTTGTTCATCAACCTTTAGCTCCCTCAAGCTTCCCCAGATTACTTTCATGTATTTTGCATATTTAAAAATTTACTTATATAATTGTCACCCTCCTATAGAAAGTAGGCATCCATGAGGGAAGGTACTATTTCATTTTTTTTTAATCCATAGTAACCTAACACAGTGCCTAGTATCATTATCCTAATGATGGTACAAACTCTAATCATACACCTGGGCTTCTCCAATCAACAAGTCAAGTCAAAAAGCATTTATTAAGCAGCTGCTATATACCAGGAACTGAGGTAAGTGCTGCGGATGCAAAGAAAGGTGAAAACACATCTTGCCTTCAGTGAGCTCCCAGTCTAAAGGAGGAGAAACAGATAAATGATGATGCACAAACAAGATAAATTGGAAATATGGGAAAGCACTAAGATTAAGGGAGAATAGGGAAAGACTCTGCAGAAGGTGGGATTTTAGCTGACCACTTAAAGGAAGCTAGAAAGCAGATCCTCCTTGACTGACCTGGACCTCTTGGATCATCCTATGCCATTATTCAAGCCTGCTGATTTCTCTGCTAGTGGAATGAAAGATTTCTTGTTTTGTATAAAAGTTGGCCAGAATATGAAGATAGATTCCCATTCCCACCCCACCCATGCACAATTGGTACCATTGCTCCACAACTTCACCTGAAAAACTCCCTTGCCTAGATTGACCCCCTGGGAAAGACCTCCAGGACTCACAGACCAGGTAACCTCAAAACTTTCTGCTTGGGGCAGCTAGGTGGTGCAGTGGATAAAGCACCGGCCCTGGATTCAGGAGGACCTGAGTTCAAATCCAGCTTCAGACACTTGCCACTTACTAGCTGTGTGACCCTGGGCAAGTCCTTAAACCCCAACTGCCCCATCAAAAAACAAAAAAAACAAAAAACTTTCTGCTTGGATGAAGCCATGGGAAAAAAGAAAAGAAAAAAGAAGTCTCCAGTCACGTAACAGTCCACATCTTTTCCAGGGGAAAAACACAGTCACTATAACTATACATGGGGATAGTTGAGCATCATCCACCAATTTAGATCATAATCATCATAACTTAGTATGTAACATAATTATAGGTAATCACCCCAAATGCATAGAAATAAACATGTTTAGGTGTCTTATGAATGAAACCCATATTAGAATTGCTTGCCACTAGTAACAGCATATACAAAAAACTTATACACAGCATCTATAATAAGAAGAATTAGCATTTATGAAGAGCTCTAAGGTTTGCATGGTAGTTAGGTGGTACAGTAGATACAGTGACAGGCCTCAAATCTGGCTCAGACACTTAATAACTTCGTGAGAAACTAGGCAAGTCACTTATCCTCACCTCAGTTTCCTCAACTGTAGAATGAGCAGGAGAAGGAAATGTCAACCCACTCAGGTACCTTTGCCAAGAAAACCCCGAATGGGGTCATGAAGAGTTGGGCACAATTGAAACAACTGAACAACTACTAAGGTTTGTAAGTGCTTTACATATGCTACCTCATTTGACCCTCACAACAATCCAATTTAACAAATGGGGAAACTGAGGCTGTGTTGACAGTAAAGTATTTACAAATTACAAATAATTAGACTAGCTGCAGAGTATGGATGAAGGCTTTTTTTTTAAATGAGGCAATGAAGGGTTAGTGACTTGCCCAGGGTCACACAGCTAGTAAGTGTTAAGTGTCTGAGGCTGGATTTGAACGCAGGTACTCCTGAATCCAGGGCTGGTGCTCTATCCACTGCGCCACCTAACTGTCCCATGGATGAAGGCTTTTTATTGCATTCTTGAGAGAATGGGCACCCCTGCTTATGTTCTGAGGAGTGCATTTGAACAAAGCCATAGACAAGTTTATATCCCTTATGGTCCCTCCCCTCCTTTCCCCAATTGAATGGGAGGTTCAGTCTTCCCCAGAAGTCTACCCATGTAAACCCTTTAGTATGTTCCCACTCAATACATACATTTCCATACATTGCATGTTCAGAAAATGGCTGTCTAATCCTGCCCACAAGTAGAGAAGAAAAATATTCATGAACTCATTAATGCTTATTAAGCATGTACGGAAAAAAGTTGGGTTTATTAAAGTTCACTTAGCCCACCTCAACCAGCACCAACCAGATCCAGCTGGGGTTTTTTTTGTTTGTTTGTTTTTCTACTTTAG
This sequence comes from Dromiciops gliroides, assembly GCF_019393635.1. Taxonomy (NCBI): domain Eukaryota; kingdom Metazoa; phylum Chordata; class Mammalia; order Microbiotheria; family Microbiotheriidae; genus Dromiciops; species Dromiciops gliroides. The sequence continues at coordinate 340,753,732 of NC_057863.1, read as the reverse complement.
GACTGTGAGGTACAATAATAGAGTGATATTGTAGTGGACTCTTCTCAGTTAGAGAAAAGCATGCCCATATAAGGAACAAGGCAATATTATCTAGTAAATTATGTCAACTCAAGAATGTAAGAAAAGTAAGTTTTTCAGGGTTAAGAGGAAGCTGATAAAAACCAGTTTGAGCTGACTCCTGCTAGTGCTCTAGAAAAAGTAGGTGAAAGTTCAACCCTAGTTGCTACTGCACTTGGTTAATAGACTTATTAATATTAACTCCTCCACCCTTGTCTAAAATCTCCACCCAATTTTTTTTAATTTTGTTTTTTTGTGGGGCAATGAGGGTTAAGTGACTTGCCCAGAGTCCACAAGCTAGTAAGTGTCAATGTCTGAGGCCGTATTTGAACTCAAGTCCTCCTGATCCAGGGCTGGTGCTTTATCCACTATGCCACCTAGCTGCCCCCATCTCCACCCAATTTTTGATCATGAGTTGCATGAAGGTATATATGGATTGGAGGAGTAACATATCAAGAAGAATTTCATTAGAACGCTTCTGAGAAGATTGTGAACCTGAGCCTAGCAACCTATAGTGACTCAGGGAAAGGACTTTACCATATCAGGGTTTAGGATAAATATAGGCTGTATGCTTTCAGCACTTGTACTCACTTACTGGTTTTTTGTTTTTGTTTTTTAATGCGGGTGCCCATCCTCATGAGAATACAATAGAGATTTTTGTTGTTGTTGTTGTTATACCAAAGTTGCCTCTGAAAGAACCTATTTTGAGGTGTTCTTTGCCTGTTCCTCACAGGACCCTTTAGGAATGTTTGAGGAGGGACTAGAACAGAGGTTGCTTCACTATCTCTCTGAAGTAAGTGACACAGGATTCTAATAACTTTTCACAGGCTGAGAAAGTTTAAATGACTTGCCTAGGGTAACACAGCTAATAGGTATCTGAGTAAGGATATATGTACGTAATAACATGTGTAAAGATATGCTATATATAAAAACAGAAATTGTCTTATGCAATTCATAAAATGTAACATTACATAAGTCACTAAGTCAATAAGCATTTATTAAGTACCAACTGAGCTGCAAGCATTATCCTAAATCCTAGGGATACAAAGAAAGACAAAAGACAGTCCCTGCCTGTAAGAAACTGGTGCAGACCTCCTGCTCAAAATAAATTCTTTCAGAGGCAGTTTTGTTATGACAAAAGCCTTTATTGCATTCTCATGAGAATGGGGCACCCACAGTAAAGCCAATTAGTGAGTGCCAAATACTGAAAGCAAGCATCGGGTATTTATCCTACACCCTGCTGCAATCAGTCCCTCCCCTGAGCCACCACAGGTTGCCAGGCACAGGTTCACAATATTCCCAGAAGAGTTCTAGCTAAATCCTCCTTAATGGGTTACCCCTTCCATACATAATCAAAAATGGGGTGGAAATTTTAGACAAGGGGGAGAAATTAATATAAATAAGTCTGTTAAGCAAGTGCAGTAGAGACTAGAGTTAACCTTTTACGTGCTTTCTCTAGGACACCAGGGAGAGCAGGTCAAAACTTGTTTTTATCTTAGCCCTGGAAAAACCTTATTTCTTCTTTCCTGATTTGACATAATTCACTAGGATAATGTCTGTTGTTCTCTATATGGGCCATGCTTTCCTGAGAAGACTCTCTCATGTATCAAGTTATTCTGAGATTCCACCATGTATCAAACCATCACACGTTTCTCATAATCTGTCCTTGAGGAGCCCACAGTCTAATAAAGAAGAAAATATTCACACAGCTATGTACAAATAGGCCCTCTAGAGGCTATATTGGAGAGTAATCAACAGAGGGATGAAAATAAGAATTAAGAATTAATAGCATTGTATATAGTAACCAAGGTTATTATATACAGAGGGGTCGGTTGTGAGGATCAAATGAGATTAATAAATATAAAGTGCTTTGCAAAACTTAATAGCTCTCAAATAAATGTTAGCTATTATGTAAATTTAATCAGTAATTTGTTCTCTTCATTCTGTTTGTTTTGTATCGATTCCTATTAGTCTTTGCCAAATTTCTCTGAATTCTTCATATTCATCATCTATATCTCTTCCTTGTCCCCCTTGCTGTTCGATATACTCTAGTGGCTCCTTATTACTTTCAGAATCAAATATAAAATCATCTGTTTAGCTTTTAAAGCCCACTAAAACCTCCCATCACATTTCCAGTCTTCTTACTCTACTCCCTTCCATATACTCCATGATCTAGTGACACAGTGGCCTCTTTTCTGCTCCTTACACTGGACACTCCATCCATCTCTGGACTTTGATCATTTTCCCTGGCTGACCCTTGCCCACAATTCTCTCCTTTCTTGTCTCTGCCTCATGGTTTGCCTGACTTCCTTCAAGTCTAAGTTAAAATTCTACCTTCTGCTCTATACCATTACTGGAGCTCTTCTATATTGATGTCCTCCTTCTGAGATTATTTCCAAGTTTTTGTGTATGTGTTTTCTTTGTATATAGTTCTTTGAATAGTCGATTCTCCATTAGATTGTGAGCTTCTTGAGGGCAAAGACTGATTGTGCCTTCCTTTGTGTCCCTATCACTTAGCCTAGTGCTTGACACAGCCTAAACACCTTAATAAAATGATTGCTTTCCCTTGCTGTTGATTTCTGAGGGTATAATATTCTATTTCATTCCTCTCCACAATTTTTTTCCTGCCATTATGTGCATCGATAGGCACTTATTTTACTTCAAAAAATGCCTGATATACATATATTTAATTAAATATTAAATACTTCGAGGAGTTTTATGGCTGACTTTCATCTCTTGGGATATATGTCTAGTAGTATCATGGATATAGTGGGTCAATGGATAGGTACAGTCCTAGCAAGAGTGCATCAGTGTACTTAGCTTCCGTAATGCCTCCAATTTTTACCATTTTGTCTTTTGTCTTCTTTGCTCAACTGATAATATGAGATGAACTTCTGAGTTTTAATTTGCCTTCTCCAATTTGGTTGTTGATAGCTTGCATTCCTTTTGTTTGTTTGTTTTTGGTTTTTGGGTTTTTGCAGAGCATGAGGGTTAAGTGACTTGCTCAGGGTCACCCAGCTAGTAAGTGTCAAATGTCTGAGGCTGGATTTGAACTCAGGTTCTCCTGAATCCAGGGACGGTTTGCTTTATCCACTGTACCACCTAGCTGCCCCCTTGCATTCCTTTTTTTAAAAAACACTGTTCCTTTCCTTTTACCACTAATTTTTTAGGGAATGGCTCTTGTTCTTATATATATTTTTTAAATTCCCTACACATCTTGAATGTCCCAACCCAAGCCTCATTTGGCCATTGTTTGGCCTCTTGATGGCTCAGAGTGGGCTTATATAGTAGTTTTTTCTATTTTGACCAGAAACCCTGAGGGTCTCCCCCACCACCAATTTGTTTGGTTTTTTTGACTAGGAGATAGAGGCTATTCTTTGGCCTCATTTCTTACCTAGCCTTAACCACTGAAATGGGTGTTGCCTCAGGCAAACTGAGACCTGGAAAAGACCTTGGCTTAAAAAGGCCAAGTTCTACCCACTGCATCAGGGCCATCTCCAGTCAAACCTGATCCATAATTTGCCACTGGACCCAAAAGCTCCAGAAGATGAGAGTGAGGCTGGTGACTTTGCACAGCACTGCCCTCACTTAAATCCAATTCATTGCTAGTCATGACATCACCTCCTGATCTCGTGGTTCCCTTGAGAAGAAAAAAAAACAATAACCAACATTCTGTGAGTACCAGCTGTCCCACTGACAACCAACAGGCCTGCTCCAGTTGGGCAATGAAGCTCCTTCTTTCTTTTTTCTTCTTTCTTCCTTTCTGTTCCTTTCTTTCTTTCCTTTCTTCTTTTCCTCTCCCTCTCCCTCTTTCCATATAGGAAATCATATCCCTACCTACAAGCACTCTGCCCAAAGAAATGAAAATCTTGTCTGCAGAAAACCTCACAAGATTTCTTGGGTTTACATTGCATGGGGACCAATTTTCAGTTGGGGCATGTTAGCTAAGCGGCTCGCCAAAGTATTGGGGCAAGGAAGGAGACCAGCAGCCTCCCTCAAAACAGAGCAGGATTTATTTAACAAGAATGAACTTAAAAAAAACACACACACACACACACAAACAGGATCAGTAGGATCAAGGGAAAGGAATAAAATGGGGAAAGAGAGATTATACAACCTGAATAACAGCACCACCCAGTAATCAGCTGAGAATACACAGCAGCACTCCTGTCACCTTCCAGCCTCCAGCTAGAATGGCAAATTCTCCTCCCTCTTCCCAGCAAACCCCACGCAGACCCCAGCCAACTGGCTGGCCGCTCTGACAGTCACATGACTGCCCTCACTAGGTTTCCAATCATTATAATTTTGCCAGGCTCATGTAGATGTCGGCAATGGTGATGACGTGAGGTGCCAGCACCATGGTGACAGCTACAACCAGTGGGTGGAGCACCATGCCATTTACAGAGCCCCAGAGGCTGGTGCATGTGCCAAGGGTTGTTTTTTTTTAATTCTAGCCAAAAGATAGGGTCATAAAAACCTTAAATAACAATTAATTCATTGCATTCCCCTCTTTGTTTCATCAAGACACATGGGGGTGTTTCCTTGATGGAACAATAAATAATAAATAAATAAATAAAATAACAGAATATCATAACCAATGCCAACAAACAATATACTAATAACAATATAGGAAAGGGAAAATACACAGTGGACCTGGACTAGACTCCCACAATTGCAAAATATCTTCTAAGGACCTCTCTTTAAACCTAAATAACTCTAGTCCTCATCAATTGACCAACAATAGGACCCAGGTCTCATTTTGCCATTGATTGGACTCTAGATAAATCAAAGTGGGCCTAAATAGTAATTGTATATTTTTTGGCCAGAAACCCTGAGGAGTCTTCTCCCTCCCTTTGATCTATTTATTTTTTTTTACTATGCAAATGAGGCATTCTTACCCAGCCTTAATCACTTAATGGGCCTTTCAGGCAAACTGAGACCTGTGAAAGTCCTTAGCTTTAAAAGACCGAGGTCTCTACTGCATGCAGGGTCATCATCAGTTCTCCTGATAAATATCTTGCACTGGACACAGATGTAATTTTCACTGGCTGTCTCTCATGTCTGGAATTCTCTCCATCCTCATCTCTACCTCCTGGATTCCCTGATAACCTTCATATCCTGGCTGAAATCCTACCTCTGATCCAAAACTTTTTCCTAATCCTCCTTAATTCTAATGCCTTCCTCCATGAATTCTCTCCAACTGAGCCTGTATACCTCTATGATAAGAAAGGATACAGGGAATCAGTCAATAGCTCCGCTTATGGACTGAAGGGAAGGTCAAAGGGATTCTGACTATTGTCACAATAAATAGGAAAATTAACTTAAGTCCATGAGGCTCATAAATATAAAAAGGATTATAGTGTAGAGTCCCCCAAAAGATTGTTTTCCTCTTCCAAAATTCTCAATGAGATTTGTTAATGGCCTCTGTCCTATTGGGAGGGTTTTAGTAGGTAAGAAGCTGGTGAATGGGGTGAGGAGGTGAGAAAAAGAACAGGTAGTTATTAATTGCCTACTAGGTACCAGATATTGTGCTAAGGGCTTTACACATAATTTCTCACTTCATTCTCACAATCACCCTGGGAGATAGGTGTTATTATTATTTTCATTTGGCAACTGAGGAAACTCAGTCTGACCAAGATAAAAGTAACTTACCCAGGATCACACAGCAAGTAAATATCTGAGTCAGGATTTGAATTTAGGTCTTCCTGATTCCAGGCCCAACACTACCACCAAGCTGCTTCTCAGACAAAAGTAAAGTTCAAGTTTGTGAATGGGAATAAAGGGTAGAATGTTAGGGAAGAGGGAGAAGAGGGAATAAGAGAAACAGGGAGAAGGGAATACTCTTCTGGGTTCCTGTTCTTGTGTGTCATTCTATGATCATGATGATGGAGGAGGCTAAAAAGGGTTAACAGATAACCTAAGATCTGAGCTCTAATCAACAGTCGCTAAAAGGGGTTAACAAACTAAGGCTCAAGTTATCAATAGTAGCCAAAAGGGTTAAGAGAGAAACTAAGATTTAGGTTTTTATCAATGGTAACTAGAGGGTTTGAGTCCCTATCAACCAACACTGTCAACAAAAGTCTAAGGAGACAGTAGTAACCAGGAACCAGGAACCATTAACCATTACTAGCAGTTAATATTCCTAGATGCCAGGAAACAGAAACTGCACCTAAAAACCAGATCCTAAAGTAAAGAGATCTTATAAACAGAGAAACCCTCTGGCTCTGACAAGTTTAAGCATGTTTTTATGAACATGCACAGAAGGGCCAAATGTGTCCTTAAGTTCACCTTTTGACATTTAAAACCAAAAAACACACCCCTAGGGGAAAAGGTACCCACCTGAGAGGATGTCTTAGAACCCCAGGAAGTCCAAAATAGGATATGAACCTCCCTAAGGAAGAGATTCAGATAATGAGGAGATAACCTACTTTTTTCTCACTATAAATATAACCATTTTTCCTCTCCCTATTCAAGATACCTATCTCCTTTGGGTGTTTCTCCGTGGCCTCATAGTATTTTTTGTTTTGTTTGGTTTTTTTGGTGGGGCAATGAGGGTTAAGTGACTTGCCCAGGGTCACACAGCTAGTGTCTGAGGTCAAATTTGAAGTCAGGTCCTCCTGAATCCAGGGCCAATGCTCTATCCACTGAGCCACCTAGTTGCCCCCTGGCCTCATAGTATTTTAATAAAACTTGGGAAACTGAGTCACTTCAGTCTTGTAATTCTTTGGGATGCCTCATGATCAATTTGATCAATTAAATCCATCCCCCTACATCAATGAGATCCCCAAAAATGGATATGTGAATTCAAAACCCTATAAAAAAAGGAAAACCAAATATCTATCCTTAAATGACCTTTCTTCTTTTTTTTTTTTTTGTTTTTTTTTTTAGTGAGGCAATTGGGGTTAAGTGACCTGCCCAGGGTCACACAGCTAGTAAGTGTTAAGTGTCTGAGGCTGGATTCGAACTCAGGTACTCCTGACTCCAGGGCCAGTGCTCTATCCACTGCGCCACCTAGCTGCCCCAACCTTTCTTCTTTCTACCAATATATATCTCAAAGTTCTGAAGAGAAACATGTCAGATTCCTCTTCTCTATCCATGCTGGACACAAATATTTGTTGCCTTATTAAGGGGCAGTAAGAGACTAGAATAACAACTCTAGAGTTTTGAAGGTTAGTTTGGGTTTTTTTTAATCTTAAGATACTCTGTGCATGGAAGTGATGAAACTATTTGGTGAGAATCAGTAGGACATTTAGTTTGAAACCACTTTAAAGCAGTGACTTGTGTTCAGCATACATCTTACAAATCATCTGTGTATCTCTGAGTAAATACTGCAATGGCAGAGATGAGTGGGGGAAACTCTTCCTATAGGTGGATAAAGGACAAGTGGGGCCTTATGATGTCAGGGTCACCTCAGACTCCCTTACTAGGATAACAGCCTGATCAGTGTTGCTCTTTATTACCACAAGAACCTGTCTAGTTTTTCAGAAAGAGGAGAGAGAGAGAGAGAGGAACACTTTTTCTGAACCGACTATTTTATTTTTGCTGGGTAGCTACCAAAAATCAAGCACAATCTGGAATTGGATCAGCTAAGCTGCTGATCTTCAGTTTCTGGTTCCTGTTCTTCTAGAAGTTCTTACAGGTAAGAGACTTCATGGTGTTAGAAACAAGTTAACTGAGGTGCAACTCCCGGTCTGGTACAAAGAAGGAAGGCCATTTTATTACGAACTTGCAAGAAAGGGCACACATTCTAGAAGAGTGGTGCTCTTTGCCACAGCAAACTTCCCTTTTTATCCTAGATCTAACACAAAGTACCTCCCCCGGTTTCGCCCATTGGCTACTCCAGACATACATTCTTCGTGATACTTCTTTTTCTTTTTTCTTTTTTTTTCACAACACTTCTAAACATGTACCCCCACCCTTGGGACAGCCTCTGGATGGGGATTTCACAATTCTTTTGTTATCCAACTTTAGAAAACTACTGCTAACTCAGCAAGAAAAGGAAGAAAATTTTGGGGAGGAGGAGATAAGCCCCTGGGGCTTGAATAATGTAGTCTGTTCTTATCTGAGAGGAGCATACTCTAGTGGTTAACTATTAACTCAGCAGGAAAAGGAAGGGAATGGGAGAGGGAAAAGCCCTTGGGACTTGAACAATGTGGAGAGCACATTTGATTCTCTCAATGGTATCTACTTTGTGGGGGCAGATACTAGAGTATGTGTGTTGGGTGGGGGTGGGGAGATAAGGCAGTGGGAGGAAATTGTTTCTAGGGATAATAGACATTCTTTGTGCCAGGCATAGGAGATGGAAAGGATTGGTTCTTCCTCTGCCCTCACTCTTGGGAGCAACTAGGTTGCAGTTAGCTCTTAAGATATAATCCTTTCTAGTAGGTTCTAGGGAGAAAATACAAACCACCTGAGCATTCCCTACATACAAAATGGGTTTTCTTGTTTGTTCCTACTAAGCCACTAAGATAAGAGAGCTGGGCCTGGGAATCAGGAAGACTTGAGTTCAAATTCAGTTTCAGACACACTATAATAGCTGAGTGACCCTGGAACAAGCCATTTCACCTCTGTTTGTCTCCATTTTCTCCACTGTAAAAGGGGGATAATAACAGTACCCTATATCACAGGGTTGTTTTAAGGACCAAATGAGAGATTATATTTGTAAAGGCCATTTAGGACAATGCAGAGGACATGGTAGGTGCTATATCTTATTCTCTCCCTCCCTGATGTCAACCTGAGGTTGCCTTCAGGTTCTAATTGCTTAGAGCTTCCAAGCAAATTCCCCTGGTTGCTGGATAAAACTGGGAGACTCTGTGGAACCCCTTACCATGAGAGGAGCTGGGGAAACAGGCAGACTGTGGGAGGGTTTAGAGTTCTCATCATTTTGGTATCATGGATCCCCTCTAATAGCTGGTACATCCTCTGTGACCCTGCTCAAAACCATGTTTTTCAGTTCATAAAAAATTCTCTGTAATCTCAAAATTAAATGCATTTCATCACCATTTTTTAAAATTGGAGGGTTGTATAGTATTTTTCAATCTACCTATAGGTAAGGAAAATCCATTTATCACTGGAAGAGTCTTAGAGTTGTTTTGCTTAAGGGCACTGAAATGGTTCGACACAAGAAATTATCACTCTTCAGGCCAACAGTTTATTGAGTACATTGACTTTGCCTCTTGTGGAATAAAGAATACACATATATTTGAGAAAACTCTTTGGGTAAAGAAGAAGCAGGGATGGGAACCATTGAAAGAATAAGCCTGCATCCATAGGATTTCACACAATCGAAGAATGTTAGAACTAGTCTCAGACAACTTGTGATTTGGGGATTTGGGGAGAAGCTACCTACTCTTCACTAAGAAATTAACACTCAAAACCACAGGAAATAAGTAAAATTCTACCTGCTAAAATGTGACTGGAAAGATAGTTCCATTGCCCTTCAACCCCATCACCCCTCCCCACTGCTTATATTGCCATATAAATGAGTTTCTCAGTTCCTTTCTTTGGATTACTTTGAATGATGATGAGAGCCAATATGGAATGGAGGAAGGAGGAGACAGAGAATTAACTAGTTTCCTGAAATAATTGACTAGTTTCATCAATTGTGTTGAGTATAGTTCTAAGGTAAGAAGATACAAACTCTACATTGAAAAGCACAACCCAGAAATGGGATAAACTTCCCTAGGCTGTGTAAAATTAGTTCTTAGGGCATTTGTGTCTGTTGATTCTTTAGTGGGAAAATGGGGTAATAAGTATTGGAGCCAGAGTTCTTAGCACCTATTTGTTGACACATCATCTCCCCCGAATAAATGAGGTAATGAAGGTCACAAGGTTGGTAGCTATGTGAGTGAGGAAAAGAAAACCTATGGGGGAGAAGAAAGGATCCCTATAAAAGTTGTTGTTTTAGCAGGCACTTGAAGGAAACCAGAGAGGCCAGCCAGGAGGTCAAGATGAGGAGGGAGAGAATTCCAGGCATGAGGGACAGCCAGTGAAAATGCACAGATACAGGAGAGAGGAAGTATCTTGTCTGAAGAACACCAAGGAAACTAGTGTCACTGAATCTCAGAGGATGTTGGGGTGGGACTAAAAGTATACAAAGACTGAAAAGATGATGGGGTAGGGGACCTGGGGGGAGCCAGTCCTTGGTTATTTTAGGGGCAATAAGATCTGATAGGCCCTAGTCCTGTTTCTGCCAATTATGACACCCTTACCCAATGGGAAGCATTGAAGTGTTAACCCTTGCTTTCCCAGCGTGGAGTACTAGCTATCCGTATTGACAACTAACCTGTGGAGGTGGCCAGGTGGTACAGTGGATACAGCACTGGGCCTAGACTCAGGAAGATCTGATTTCAGTCTGGCCTTGAACCACTTTCTAGCTGGTTGGCCCTGGGCAAGTTACTTTACCTCTCTGTGCCTCAGTTTCCCTCAGCAGTAAAAGGAATGAATAGCAGCCTTATAAACAGAAATAATAACCTGCCTAGCAGGATTGTTGTAGAGACTTAAATGAGATTGATTATATTGGTAAAGCACCTGAACTTTATATTAACTGCTTATTCCCTTCTTCCCCCATGCCTTTAGGTCAGTTACTTAAGTGATCTGCTTTTTAATCTAGGGAATGGCAGTGCTTGTACTGAGTCACAGGGGTTGTCAGGAAAAGAAGCCTTTCGTAAAGCTCCAAGCTGTCCCTTGGGCTTCCTGTGAGGATGAAAAGGAGGGACAGTATTTGTGACGGTACTTTGGAAATGGCCAAGTTCTACTCCAAATGCCAAGTATCACTCTGAGTAGATCTCTGCTCCCCTTTCTGCCACCGTGTCTCCCACTCACCCTGTATGCTAACTTGTTCCTTACCATTTACTCATACATTCCCTTCTTCATCTGCAGACTGGAAAAGCCTCTGGCACCAGGCTAAGTCAGTGCTGCTACCATATCCCCCTCACTGCATGTACCATTGTGGGGAAAAGGCCACCTGTCCAGCAATGAGCAGATGTCTCACCTCAACCACCAGGCTGGCCTTACTCCAACACCCCTGCCCTACAACAGCCACAGGAATGAAGTAGTGCCCTCATCCCTGGCTCCAACAATACCTAGCCATCACTGTTCCATACCTTCTTCAACACCACAAGCATCAGGAGGACACTTCAGCCTTACCCTTACTTCATAGGCATGACAGGAAGGGCAGGGTAATTTCTTTGGCTTTGAAACCAGTCAGCCAAATGCCATATTCCTCCACTTGATCCCAAACACCAGGCTGAGTCCTTTGTACAGTTGAATTCCTACCAGGCAGAGATTGCCTTCGGGTCCTGACCACTGTCTTTCCCAAGATTTTCCCAAGACATGGACATTCAGTAGTCAAAGCTCAGATACACTCCAAACAATAGCTTCTATCTTCATCAATCGAGGCACACCAGACTGGAATGTCCACAATCCCTGAACCAAAGAGCAACAATTGTAAATAGATCCAAAATATGCCTTGACTACCAGGCCAAGCTCATGCCAAGGAATCCTGGTAGCCAGACACCCTGGAGCCAGGCCAGGGCTGCAACTGCTACCTGAATAGTATTTTTCCATCTGCAACATGGGGGCCACACTTAAACCAGCAACACCTTGTCTTGAATTCTGGTCTAAGACCATTGCAGTGAAAACACCTAGACCTAGACCAATGGGTCCAAACAAGAGTTTCCGAGGCATCCTATCTGGTCTTGATATCTATATTAAAATGAACTGGCTCCAGAACCCTGGCTACATGTCTGGTATCTCTGGATCAGAGGACTAGACCACCATGTGACAGCTACTGTAAACCAGGATCACTGGGGAACACTCCCAGTGGACACAGAGCACCAAGGCACAGTTCTCCATGACACTGATGACCAGGACACATTTCCATGTGATTATGACCTGCCAGTATCAGGAGGAACCAGACTCCTATGACTCAGTCACAACCCAAAAAAACCTGGAAGCCTGGGAAATAATATCAACAGCACTAGGTTACCAGATAACAGCTCCCACAGGCCAGGATCAGAATGCAAAACCTCCACTGGGCAAAATAGACCCTGATAATGTAAACTCTACCGGGTCACAAATACCAGGCTACACCATGGACCTTTAGGAAATATTAGCCATGGAATGGCCAGGTTCTACTCCAACAAGAGCAAGATCAATGGGAAACACTGCCATCAACACTAAATGACCAGGTCATGACTCTGAAGGGCCAGGCTCCCTTTGCAGTATTCCCAGTGCAGCTAGAACAGCAGAATACAACTCCATCTGGCCTGATCCCCAATCACCATGTGTCTACCCACTCATGACTACTACTGCATGTCCTAACCCACAATCCAACCAGAAAAAGGACAGGAGAAACAACATCACTGGGAATAGAAAATGGGGAAAACAACTCTCACAAGTGAGGATCATTGGGAAATGGTTCTTCCTACTGGGTATAAGAATACCGAAATACCATGCTATCTGGCCCTGAACACAACAATATTTTTCCCCAGCGCTGGCCACCAGAGTGAGGATTTGTCAGACTCTACTGCCCAGGTTACACCCCAACAAAAACAAGATAATTGGGAAACAGTCCCCATAGAACTAGGCTTCTGGGACACACCTCCATAAAGACCTGACTTCTGAGGCTGAGGACAAACAAGATCCCAGTTCACACCAGAAGGAGGATAGGATCACTGGGAAACAGTACACCATACTGAAGATACACCTGTATAACTTCACTGTGACCTGAAGATCACACCTTGATTCCACACCTCCCCTGACCACCAGGACGTGGAAACACCTGACTACAAGGCGCAGACTACAATTTCCCTTCATGTGGGACAGTCTGACTGGGGAACAGTGCCAACCAGGACAGACCAATTAGCCATCATAATTCTCCCCAGCCCAGGATCATTGAGCCTAGGCCACAAGGACACGTGTCTAGGTCCACCCAGCCCTGAAAACCTGGCCTCTTCTCCACTGACTACTGACTACAAGGTTAATAGCCTTCCAGACACCAATGACCAGATATCTATACTCCACCTAGAATACTGGGAAAACAATGCCATTGGAAACATCTTGCCAAACTGAAATTTCAGTGACAACAGAGCATGAAACAACAGCTACCACTAGGCATGAACTCTGAGGAAATATCTTTCTCTGCCCCCAAACTAGGCTATGGCTTTTACTTGGCTCTGATCAACACAGTAAAGAGAAACTGTACATCAATGACCAAGTCACACTTCAATCAGAACAAGATCCCTGGAGAATGCTGTCTCCCAAACAGATCACCACAACTTCCACAGGCCACGTTTCTGAAATAACGCTCCCACTGGGCTTAGACAGCCATGAACGAGCTCTACCTGGACCTGAGGAGACCCCAGCTGTGCCATGCATGGCTCACCACCAGGCCAAAGTCCATATTCCAGATACCAGCGCTCAGGACTCACTTCAAATAGAAACAGAGCACTGGGAAGTCATGCCACCAAAAACAGACTCTGAGAGCCATCCTTCTGCCCCAAGACTGCCAAGCCTGCACTCTCACAGGCCAGCATCATCAAGTTACTCTTCCTCTAGACTCATACCCTCAAGCTCCATTGAACCTGAAGCTCAGAGCACAACCCCAAGTCCTTCCCACCAGATTGAGAATGTGGCAGACTATAATGCCTAGTCGTACTTTCTAAAAAGAAAACAAACAAACAAGGACCATGGCAAATAATGCCAGTGTTAGGAATAGATCATCAGGAATAGATCTCATAGGCTATGTTGAAGAGGCAATCTCTTACACTAGAGATAGACAACCAGGACACAGTTTCACCTAGCCCTAAGCCATGACCACGGTTCTACCCAGCCTGATCACTGGGTCACTCCTCCCCTGAGCATTGACCACAAGGCCAAGGGCATTGCAGATACCAATGCTCAGGTCTTGGTTCAACCAGAACTATACCACTGGAAACAGACCAGCATCCTGGGACTGCACTTAGCTCTGAAACTCGACACTATTCCCTGCCTAAGCAGAAGATGCAAGTTCCAAACTATTTAAATTATATGAAACCACGCATCGATTGAAGAGGGAGAGAACACTCTACTATGACTATTCATGCCATTATCAATTTCATCCCTCAGCAGACAATCAAAACTGACCTCTGCAAGTAGATTCTCCTGCAGAGAATAAAGAATTCTTCACCTGACATCCTGGGTGGACAGATCTAAGGTAAATGTGTGGCCTGTCTGGCCTGTGCCTCCTGGATTCCAATGGCTGTCCTCATGTTCCATGGAATGATCAAATTCCCATGTGGGGAACAATTTGTGGCTACATCAACAATTGACTCCAGTTCTGAGGAAAGAGCTGTAAAGTTTGTCCTCAAACATCCCCAGACATTGACAATACTCCCTTTCTGATCCCCCCACAACCCTGTTTTATTCAAGGTCTTCACATAATCACCCACCAAAATAAGTCAGCACCTTCCTTTAAATCTCCGTGCAACTCTTCAACCAAGGAGGCAAAAAATGCTTGGCATACATTTCCAGCCACAGGAGAGAACTTATAAGTTAGACAGCAACAATCACCCAAGAAGGAATTAGTAAGGAACAGAGATCAGGAGGAACAAAGAAGAGGACCCTGGACATTTTTCAGATCTCTGCTAGAGAGGTTTTTAAAGGAAAACAAAGGGGAAATTAAATTATTATACATTTTTAAAGGAACTAGTGCTCTATATTCCTTCAAAACTTGTGTCTTATTTTGCATCTCATTTTTTAATGTTATGTTTGGAGATAAAGGCATATAAGGAGAAGATGAGTCTGGATTTATTTTTCCTTTTTAAATATATTTATTGGGGGGGGGTTGGGCTTTAAAGTCACCTAGATTTCTTTCTTCACGTTACTTCTCCCCTCTCAGAACATCACTTATAAAAATATTTTTCAAGGGGCAGCTAGGTGGCGCAGTGGATAGAGCACGGCCTGGAGTCAGGGGTACCTGAGTTCAAATCCAGCCTCAGACACTTGCCACTTACTAGCTGTGTGACCCTGGGCAAGTCACTTACCCCAATTGCCTTACGAAAAAAAAATATATTTTTTCAAAAAAGAGAAAAATTCAGCAAAAAACTATTCAATATGTAGGGAAAAATTAATATTCCATACCTATGGATCTTCCATTTCTCTTTTTCCTTAATAGTGTTTTATTTTTTACTAATTACATGTAAATATAGTTTTCAATATTAATTTTTGTAAGATTTTGAGTTCCAAATTTTCTCCCTCCCTTCCTCCCTTCCAAGACAGCAAGCAATCTGATATATATAGATATATATGTATATATACAATCATGCTAAACACATTTCCCACGTTAGTCAGGATGTGAAAGAAGAATCAGAACAAAAAAGTGGAAACCACAAGAAAAGGGAGAAAACAGCAAAGTGAAAATAGTATGGTTCGATCTGAATTCAGACTCAAGTTCTTTTTCTGAATGTGGAGAACATTTCAATCTTAAGTCTTTTGGAATTTGTCTTGCATCATTGTATTGCTAAGAAAGACAAGTCTATCACAGTTGATCAGCATACAATATTGCTGTTACTATGTACAATGTTCTCCTAGTTCTGCTCACATTCACTCAGCAACAGTTCATGTAAGTCTTTCTAGGATTTTCTGAAATTCACCTTGTTCATCAATTCTCATAGCACAATAGTATTCCATTATGTTCATATACCACAACTTGTTCAGCCATTCCCCAATTGGTGGGTATCTCCTCAATTTCCAGTTCTTTGCTACCACAAAAAGAGCTGTTAGAAATATTTTTGCACATGTGGGTCCTTTTCTCCTTTTTTACAATCTCTTTCAGATACAGACCTAGTTAGTTGTATTGCTGAGTCAAAGGGTATGCATAGTTTCATAACCCTTTGGGCATAGGGTTGGATCAGTTCACAACCTCCACAACAATGTATTAGTTTTCCAATTTTCCCATATCTTCTCCAACAAGTATCATTTTCCTTTTTATCATATTGTCCAATCTCATAGGGGTGAGGTGGTAACCTAAGAGTTGTTTTAATTTGCTTTTTTCTAAACTGATAGTGATTTAGAACAGTTTTTTTATATGACCATAGAAAGCTTTAATTTCTTCATCTGAAAACTGTGTGTTCATATCCTTTGACCATTTCTCAATAGAGGAATGACTTGTATTCTTATAAATTTGAATCAGCTATATATTTGAGAAATGAGACCTTATCAGAAAACACAGACTGTAAAAAATTGTTTCCCAGCTTTCTGCTTTCCTTCTATGTTCTCTCTCTTGTTTGGTTATAAATTCTTCCCCTCCATAGAGATCTGATAGGTAAAACTATTATTTCCACTCCTAATTTACCTATTGTATTATTTATGAATAAATGATTTACCCATTTTGACCTTCTTTTTGGCATATGGTATAAGATGCTGGTCTATGCCTAGTTTCTACCATACTGTTTTCCAGTTTTCCCAGCAGTTTTTGTCCAAATAGTAAGTTCTTATCCCAGAGGCTAGAGTCTCTGAGTTTATCAAACAGTAGATTACTAGAGTCATTTATTACTGTGTCTTGTGTGCTAACCTATTCCACTGATCCACCACTCTATTTCTTAGCCAGTACCAAATTTTTAATGGTTTTCCACCTTATAATATAGTTTTAGATTGGCTAGGCCACTTTCTTTGCATTTTTTCATTACCCTTTTTATTCTTGACCTTTGTTCTTCCAGATGAGATTATGTTATTGTTTTTTCAAGCTCTATAATTTTCATAGTTTGATTGGTATGTCACTGAATAAATGAACTGTTTTAGGTAGAAATTCTCATTTTTATTATATTAGCTCAATGTACCCATGAGCAATTGATATTTTTCCAATTGTTTGGATCTGATTTTATTTCTGTGAAAAATATTTTGTAATTTAGTTCATAGAGTTCCTGGGTTTGTCTTGGCAGGTGGAATCAGAAATATTGAATATTGTCTACAATTAATTTTTACTAGAATTTCTTTTTTTATCTCTTCCTGTTGGGCTTTATTGGTCATATATAGAAATGCCTGATGATTTATGTGTTCTGCAAATTTGCTAAAGTTGTTAATTGTTTCAAGTATTTTAAAATTGATTCTCTAGATTCTCTAAGTATATCATCATATCATCTGCAAGACTGATAGTTTTGTTTCCTCGTTGCCTATTCTAATTCTTTCAATTTCTTTTTCTTTCTTCTTGCTAAGCTAATGTTTCTAATACAAAATTGAATATTGTCCATTTCTTCCTGTAACTAACTTAATTTCTCCTCTAAGGATTTGGATGTGATACCATTTAGTATATATATGTTTAATATTGATATTATTTCATTGTCTATGGTCAATTTTAATTAGATCTATTTTTGCTTTTGCTTTGTCTGAGATCAGGATTGCTACCCCTGCTTTTTCTTACTTCAGCTGAAATATAATATATGCTCTAGATTTTTACCTTTACTCTGTGTATATCTCTCTGCTTCAAATGTGTTTCTTGTAAACATATTGTAGGGATTCTGGTTTGTAATCCACTCTACTGTTCACTTCTCTTTTATGGGAGAGTTCATCCCATTCATATTCACAGTTATGAGTACTGTGTATTTCCCTCCATCTTATTTTTCCCCTTTTTTCTACTTTTTCTCTGTCCTTTTCATCCATATCCCTCCTCACCAGTGTTTTGCTTCTGACCCACAGCCTCCTTCAGTCTGCCCTCTCTTCTATCATCCCCCTGTCTTTTCTTTTTCCTCTCCTACTTCTGCCTTCCCTTCTATCAGCACCCCCCTTATTTTTCCTCCTTCCCCATCCTACTTTTCTATAAGGTAAGATAAATTTCTTTACCAAAATGAGTGTGTATGTTATTCCTCCCTTGAGTCAAATCTGATGAGAGTAAGGTTCAAACAATGTTTATTCCCTTCTTTCCCTCTACTGTAATAGGACTTTTGTGCCTCTCATGTAAGATAATTTACCCTATTCTGCCTCTTCTTTCCTCTCTTCCCAATACAATCTTTTTTTTAGCCCCTTAATTTTTTATATATATTACTACATCAAAGTTATTTTATACCAATATCCTCTGCTGGTCATAGTAAAAGAGTTATCTTCAGAGTCTATACAAGTTTCCTTTCCAGCCTCAGTCCATGATTCCAGGTCATGTATGGTTTAGCATTGCTGGCCCTCTTACTGTTCCTCATACCATTACTTTCTGTCCAGTGGGATTGCACTTTGAGGGAATGGGCTCAGAGGGAGGCATGCCAATCTTTCAAGGCTCAGCTCAGGTACCCCTTCTACCTGAAGTCTTAAATATATCCTCCCAGATGATGGTGCCCCCACCCCATGTTTACCTCATATCTCTTTTGTTTTAATGCCTGTATAAAGTACATGTTATCTCCCCTGGCTAGACTGCAAACTCCTTGAAAGTAGGGATTGTTTCATTTTTGTCCCCTTTCATCTCCAGCCCCTTAGTATGAAGTAAATGCTTAATACATTCTTGTTGATTGATGTAACCTAACTCCAGTTGATAACTCAGGCAGAGAAGCATAGCAATTGAGGACCTAGTTGAGGTTAGATATAACATGATTGTGTGACTTCTAGATGAATTCAGCAACACATGAATAGGAAGGGAAATGGAGGATGATGGGGATCAATCAACTAATGAGTATTTATTAAGTGCCTACTATATGCAGGAGCAGGGGTGGAGGGACAGCTAAACCTGAGATCAAATCTGGCCTTAGACACTTACCAGCTATGTGACCATCTATAAGTCACTTACCCTTGTTTACCTTTAATTCAAGGTGTTTGAGGTATTCAGGGAGAACTAAGGGCTGTCCAGTGCTGTTCATCTACCTTTGGTGTCCCCGACATGTTACTCAGCTCTTACCTGTGGCTCTAAAAAAGCTGTAGCATGTGTAGCAGTCACACCCTAGTAAACTGTCTCAGACTGATGGGCTAGACCAAGTTGAGGATAACCCACAGGCCTCTAAACTGTCAGTGGGTTAGGTGTATTGTCTACCCCCAGCATGTGAAAACTGTTCAGGCAGAATGAGCAAATGAGGATAATTTGCTCCAATAGCCATGAAGGCGGCTGAAGTAGGTACTGTGGAACACTTAGAGCTAATTCAGGCATGGAAGACACCAAGGTTATCAACTGCATCCAGGGTCATTATCAGTCGTCTTGACTTTTGTCTTGCTACTGGACTTGATGACTCTGGAAGAGACAGTGAGGCTGAACACTTTATGCAATTCTGTCTCACTTCAATTCACCTAAGAGTCAAGACATCACACCATGATGTCAAGACAAACGACTGTGTGCCAGAAACTATTCTCAGTGTTGGGGATACAATTAGAAACAATGAAATAACACCTACTCACAAGGAACTTGCATTCTAATGGGAGAGACATCTTCATGTAAACATATATGCAGTATAAATATGAATTGAATAAATGCAAATAGTCAAAGTCCTTAAATACAAGGTAAGTTTGAGAGAGAGGGCACTGCTAGGTGGGTGAATCAGGAAAGGTTTCAGGCAGAAGATGATGTTTGATTTGAATCTAAAATAAAGGAAGGAATTGTGTGAGGAAGAGATGAAGAGTACATACTTTCTAAATAGATGAGACAGGGGCAGCTAGTGGCACAGTGGATAGAGCACCGGCCCTGGAGTCAGGAGTACCTGAGGTTCAAATCTGGCCTCAGACACTTGACACTTACTAGCTGTGTGACCCTGGGCAAGTCACTTAACCCCCATTGCCTCACTAAAAAAAAAAAAAAAAAAAGAATTAATAGATGAGACAGGCAATGTCAAGGCCCAGGGATGAGACATTAAGTGTCATGTGTGCGGAACAGAGAGAGACCAGTTTTACGGATTGCAGAGCATACATGTGCTGGGAGTGGAAAGATGATAATGTCCAGTGAGTTTAAAATGATGACTTGGGGCCAGATTGTGTCAGGGTTTTTAAAGGGTTAAGGTGGGGTTATGTTTTGACATGGCATGTTTGGCACTAGGGCAAGAGGGCAAGGGGTTCTAAGGAATAAGACAGAGGAAAGTTGAACTGGTTAATTATAGGATCCAGATGTCAGAAGGGTAAATGTGAGGCCAGAACAGAAGTGATACATAAGGTCTATAGAGAAGGATGAACTGAAGGAGAAGAATAAGAAAAATGTTTAGAGAAAGAAGCAGAAGGAAAGAAAGTAAGCATAAGAGGCTGTGGTTCACAAAAAAGAATTTCATAGTTGCCGATCATGGAGGTGAGCAATAAGGGAGACGTGGGATCAAGGGCAAGGTCTTCCCTGCGAGTGGCTAAAGAGAAGGGAAGATACAGATCATAGAAGATAAGTAGTTGAGTAGATGGAAGGCCCACAGAGTTGGAGGGTCCATGAATATATAGATAGTAAACTCCAAATACAAGAGCAGAGCTGGAGATATAGTGGAAGAATGCATGTGAGGTACTGCAATCCTGGGAAAAGAGGGAAACAGGACCTGGAAGCTTATAGGGAACAGTCTGGGCCCCAGTGGGGGGAGGAGGAGGAGGAGCAGGAGGAGCAGGAGCAGGAGCAGGAGCAGGAGGAGGAGGAGGAGGAGGAGCAGAAGAGGAGCAGGAGGAGGAGGAGAAGCAGGAGGAGCAGGAGGAGGAGGAGGAGGAGCAGGAGGAGCAGGAGGAGGAAGAGCAGGAGGAGGAGGAGAAGCAGGAGGAGGAGCAGGAGGAGCAGGAGGAGGAGGAGGAGGAGGAGGAGGAGAGCAGGAGGAGCAGGAGGAGGAGGAGGAGGAGCAGGAGGAGAAGCAGGAGGAGAGCGGAGCAGGAGGAGCAGGAGGAGCAGGAGGAAGGAGCAGGAGCAGGAGGAGGAGGAGCAGGAGGAGCAGGAGCAGGAGGAGGAGGAGGAGGAGAAGCAGGAGGAGCAGGAGGAGGAGGAGCAGGAGCAGGAGGAGGAGAGAGGAGCAGGAGCAGGAGGAGCAGGAGGAGGAGGAGGCAGGAGGAGGAGCAGGAGCAGGAGGAGCAGGAGCAGGAGGAGGAGCAGGAGGAGCAGGAGGAGGAGGAGCAGGAGGAGGAGGAGGAGCAGGAGGAACAGGAGGAGGAGGAGGAGCAGGAGAGCTGGCATTTATATTTCAGTTTAAGCTTTTCAAAGGACTCATTTTACATACATTATCTCATCTGATCTTAATAAAAGTTCTAAGAAGTAGATGCCATTGTTATCATCATTTTACAGATGAGAAAACAGAGGCAGACAGAGGTTAACTGATTTTCCCAGGAATAGTCATACTGGTTATGTGTCTGAGGGAGGATATGAAGTCAGGTCTTCCTAATTTCAGGTCTACTGGTCTATTTACTAAATCACCTAACATCATGAGATAATTCTTCCCCTTCCCCTTCCCCCTCCTTCTCCTTCTCCTTCATCATCATCATCACCACCATCACCATCATCATCATTGCTATTATTGAACTGAGGCAAACAAGGTGAAGTGACTCACCCAGGGTCACCCACCTAGTAAGTGTCTAAGGTCAGATTTTTAACTCAAGTCTTCTTGACTCCAAGCCTGGAGTTCTATTCACTGCAGCCCCAAGTGCCCCAGATATTATATCTAGTATATTAATATGGTATAAGCACCTGCTATGTGCCAGACACTGGTTAAGTACTATATAGTATAGTATATATACTATATATGTATATGTGTATATTCATGTATGTAAAATATATTTACAATCGAACACCGTTTACAGCTTCTAATACATATATAAAGTTTCTATATATACATGATAGATATACACATACATAAAAAGATTTATAGTTCAATATTTAGTATTTACATACACACATGTGTATGGATAGGAAAGAAGGAAGGGAGGGAGGAAGGAAGGAAGGAAGGAAGGAAAGAAAGAAAGAGAGAAAGAGAAATAGATAATAAATTAGTAGTTAGCTAGATAGATGAATAGAGATGCATGAATGTACAGATAGATATACATATTTAGAGCAGATGATTGATAGATGATAGAGAAGATCGATATGCTGACAGCAACATGATAGTAAGAAGATAATAGGATCGTAGATTCAGAGGTGGAAGGGACCTTAGAGGTTTCCACCTTCTCTAGGGAATGGGAGCTCCTTTCACACACCACATCCTTCCTCAGATTCTAGATCAAAAGGGTGTATAGCTTTTCATATAGCTTTATTTTTTCTCGTCAAATCTAGCTAGGAGAGACAGGACTTTATTTCTCTTGCATAGTTAAAATTCAGTATCTATTTTGGGTTCCACCTATACCAGATATGTGGTTATAGATTGTTGCTGCAAGTCTATTATAGTCTTTTCTATGAAAAGTGCTGATGGAATCATTTGGGTCCTGCCACTTTGGGAAGCAGCTGCAATTCCTAAGTGGAAACAGCTTCAGAAGCAGCTGACCACAAGTCTATCTCTCAACCCTAAAATATAATGTTAAAAATGCAGAAGGAAGAATGTGCTGATTTCAATAGAGCATAAACAAGGCACATTTCAAGGTCACACTGTGGTAAGAAAAGGAAAGATATAGAGAACACAGAGAAATCTTCAACTGTTGTGATAGACTGATGAAAAAGTTGCAAGGATTCTTCTAGTCATAGAAACCAATGTTCAAGCTGGCTGTTTGTGGTGACAATAAGAGTATTACTTGGAGCCACAAGGTGGCACAGTAGTGGATAAAACACTGACCCTAAAGTCAGGAGGACCTGAGTTCAAATGTGACCTCAGACACTTACTAGCTGTATGACCCTGGGCAAGTCACTTGCCCTGATTGTCAAAATTTTTTAAAAGAATATTACTTGGCAGAGCCAAGATGGCAGAGGAAAGGCAGTGAGCTCTCGAACTCATGACAACAATCACTCCAAAAAAAACATCCAAATAACACCATAGGAAAATGCCTGGAGCAGCAAAAGTCACAGAGGAATGTGCTGAGGTCATCTTCTAACCAGGAACAGCTTGGAAGATCAGAAGGAGGGAGCTGTGGTGCTGATACAGGAGTCGAGCATAACCCCACAGTCGCCGTGACACAGATCCAGTCCCAGGAAGGCCTCACCAGAGAAGGAGACCCCCAGAGCCTCTGAATCAACTGAAGCAACAGTGTCATCTGGAACTAAACTCACAGTCTGGTGAGAGGGCTGAACTCTGGGCAGGGGGGAGACTACAGGGGTCTATGCTGGTGCTGAGGCAGAACTGGGATTTTTCACCCCTGCCAAGAACCAGGAGGGAGGCTTGAGTAGCAGTGGCCCAGGTGGGGGAGGGGCACAGGCTTGTTGGAGCTGACAACCACAACACACAAACCTGGTTGATTGCAATTGGTCTGGGGTCATCTACAGACAGGGAACAGGCAAGGCCAGTGAAGAACTGACATACCACCTGGACTTTCTTAAGCTTGGGATACTGCAGCCTGGGAAACAGTGCCCCACATTAGGAGCTAAAAGTCTAGTAAAAGAAAGGCAAGATGATCAGAGAAAGGTAGAGGACGCATAGAAAGTTTCTTCAGTAGCAAGGAAGACTGAGGTTACACCCTCAGAGGAAGATGTCAACATCAGGGCCCCTATATCTAAAGCTTCCAAGAAAAATATGATTGGTCTTAGGCCATAGAGGTGCTCAAAAGGACTTTGAAGATAAAGTTAGAGGTAGAGGAAAAAATGGAAAGAGAAATGAGGGTGATGCAGGAAAAGACATGAGAAAAAAAGTCAATAGCTTGAAAAGCAATGGAAAAGCTCTCATGATGAAAAATAATTGCTACAAATTAGGACTGAAACAAATGGAAGCCAGTGACTTTATGAGAAACCAAGACACAATAAGCAAATCCAATGAAATAAAAAAATAGAGGGCAATGTGAATATCTTCTGGGAAAAACTGCTGACCTGGAAAATAGGTCCAGGAGAGATAATTTGAAAATTATTGGTCTACCTGAAAACCATGATCAAGGAAAGAGCTTAGACATCATCTTCCAAGATATTCTCAGGGAAAATTACTCTGAAATTCTAGAAGAAGAAGCTAAAATATAAATTGAAAGAATCTACCCATCACCTCCAGAAAGAGATTCCAAAAGGAAAACTCCTAGGAATATTATAGCCAAATTCCAGTGCTCTCAGGTCAAGGGGAAAATGTTGCAATCCTGCCAAAAAGAAAGAATTCAAGTACTGTGGAGCCCCAGTCAGGATAGCACAAGATCTAGCAGGTTCTACATTAAAGGACCGGAGAGCATGGAATATGATATTCCAAAGGGCAAAGGAATTGGGATTATAACCAAGAATCACATATCCAGCAAAAATGATCATAATATTTCAGAGGAAAAATGGGACTTCAATGGAAAAGAGGACTATCAGGTATTCATGATGAAAAGACCTGAACTGAATGGCAAATTTGACTTTCAAATATAAGACCCTAGAGAACCATAAAAAACTGGAGTTGAGGAATATACCTGGGGTCATGCAATGGGTGACTGTCTTGTGTCTGAGGCTGGTTTTGGCTGGGATTCCCTGGGTCCAGGGGTGATGATTTGTCACTGTGTCACTAGCTGCTCATGATGCTATGTTTAGGGTTAAATTGAGGGGTGAAGGGAATGCACTGGGGGGAGGGGGAAGGGCACATGAAGAGAAACAGGAAAAGGCTTATGGAGTGAGGGAAGAGATGGGAGAGGAGCAGGGCAGTAAATGAATTTTACACTCTCAGAAAAGGCTCAAAGACCTTAAACTCATCAGAGTTGCCTCAAGGAGGCACTAACACACCACCCAACTGGGTGGAGTAATCTACCTAACACTGCCTAACACTCTTCAGATGTGGCTCAAAGGTCTCAATCTCATTAGCATGGCTCAAGGAGGGAATGATGTACACACTCATTGGGTGCAGTAATCTCTCTAACCCTGCAGGAAAATAGGAGGGGAATGGGGAATAAGAGAGAGGGGCAAAAGAAGGAAGGGCAAGAGTGGGGGAGGGACAGAGCAGAAGCAATTCCCTTTTGAAAAGTGGATAGGATGAAAGAAGATGTGATAATAGAATAAGTATCATGGGAAGGATAGGATGGAAGGGAAACAGTTAACAATAGTAATCATGAAAAAGAGAAAAGGGGAAAATTCTACAAAAATACATTTATAGCAACTCTTGGTGGAGGCTAAGAATTGAGAATCAAGGGAATGTCCATCAATTGAGGAATGAGGGAAAAAGCTGTGCTATATGATTGTGGTGGAATGGTCTTGTGCTACAGGAAATGACAAACAGGATGATCCCTGAAAAACCTTGAAAGACTCATGGACATCAATGTATAGTGAATTGAGCAGAGCTGGGAGGATGTTGCATAGTGAGAGCAGTATTGTTCAATGAGCAATTGTGAATGACTTAACTACTCTCAGCAATGCAATGATCCAAGACAATCCCAAGAAACTAATGAGGAAGCTTACTATGCACCCCTATAGAAAGAACTGATAAAAAGAACACTTGTGGATTGTACATATATAACCTGTTTGGGATCTTGTGGAGGGAGGATGAAAGGGAGGAAGGGAGAAAAATTTGGAACTCTAAATCTTATGAAAATGAATGTTGAAAACTACCCTTACATGTAACTGGAAAAAATAAAATAAACGTTTGTTGCTAAAAAAAAAAAGAATATTACTTTATCTATATTATCTGACTCAAGTGTCTCACAGAGCTATAAAGATGATAAGCATAGGATAAAATGTAGCTACTCCACAAGAGATTACTTCCCAAATTGTGTTCTGCAGGAACCTTTGTCATTGGTCTCTATGCTCCTTTATGGTAAGTTTCAGTAAGTTCCAAACTGCTAGTGGTTTTTATTTTTTATTTTTTAATTTTTTTGTTTTGTTTTTTTGTGTTATTGTTTTTTTGGTTTGGGGTTTTTGGTTTTTTTGCGGGGCAATGAGGGTTAAGTGACTTGCCCCAGGGTCACATAGCTAGTAAGTGTCAAGTGTCTGAGGTTGGATTTGAACTCAGGTCCTCCTGAATTCAGGGCCGGTGCTTTATCCACTGTGCTACCTATCTGCCTCCTGCTGGTGTTTTTTAGAGAAATAAAATCAGGCTCAGTGGTTGTGGAAGAGAATGAAGAATAAAATAGTTGAGGAGAAAGAGAAATGGGAATGGAGAGAAAAAGAGAAAGTAGAGTTTTTGCTAGGTCTGTTGCATTTGTAACTATTCCATGTTTATAAGATCCAAAGATGGATATGTGTATTCATTGCCAAACCAAGAAGGGAAACCATGCACACACACAAACACATATGTATACATCACATGTCCTAAAACTTCATGAAATAGCCTATAAAATTCTTTGTATTTCCCCATGACCTAGGTAGAAGTGTTTCCTTATGAAAATATTTAGATAGACTGGAGTTAAAATAGAGTTTTAAAGATTGAGTTAAAAATAGAATCCTATGTTGATATTGGTCTTTGGGGATGGGACAGCGATGGGTGGAGAATAGCAATCTACTTGCTTAGAATCAATAGGAAGAATGGCCAAGATGTATTGCTGAATGGAAGGCTCCACATATCTGCTCCAGCAAAACTCTGAAATTGTCAACAAAACAAATAATAATGAGAAAATACATTAAATGACTGTAGTTCATCCCAGAACTTCATGAGATCAGCCAGAAGCCCCAGGGAGTATGAGGCAGGTAGCAAAGAATACAGCATAGTAGTAGTACCCAAACCCAGGAGTTCTGTGTTCCCTAAGGATTTGTCCTGAAATGCCAAAGAGGGTCACAAAGATTCAGCACTCTGAGCCTCAAAGATCATGGGCAAAGGGGCAGCTAGGTGGTGCAGTGGATAAAGCACCAGCCCTGGATTCAAGAGGACCTGAGTTCAAATCTGACCTCAGACACTTGACACTTACTAGCTGTGTGACCCTGGGCAAGTCACTTAACCCTCACTGCCCCGCCCCCCCCCAATTTTTTTTTAAAGATCATGGGCAAGCTAATAGCATGAAGATAATACAGGTACACAGGTAACACAGGGTATGCTAGGAAAAAGCAATTGCCCCACCCAAAAGGGCAGAAGGAGGCAAAGCCTGGTTCTTGCTCAAAGCCCTCGTTCAGGAATTTAAGCTGGAGATATGAGTAAATTAAAACATCAAACAGTACTAAAATTTAGTATATATCTGGAAATAGCCAAAAGGAATGATTTACTCTGTAATAACTGCAAGCAGAACATCAAAATGGGGGAAAAACAATTTCCATAGGCATTACATAAATGAATACCAAGAAAAACGAAGCATGGGATTTAAGAAAAAAATAAAAGCTCTAGGGGAAAGAATTAGAAACAAAATAGCTTAGAATAAAAAATGATAAACCATTCCCAAGTAATAGACTCCCTGAATACCAGAATAAACCAAACATAAGCAATGATTCCAGGAACGGCAGAAATATTAGAACAAAACCAAAAGTTTGGGAAAAATTTAAGATAATTCATCTTTAAAAAAATGACTCAGAAACTGGCCAAGGAGAGATAAGTTAAGAATCATTTGGACTCCCTGAAAACCATGAAGAAAAATCTTGGACACTAAATGTTAAAAAACAATCATAAATGAAAAATCCCCAGATGTACTAGAATCAGAGGGTGAAATGAGATAGGAAAGATTCAGCAATCACCTGCTAGAACACACCCCAAACAAAAAAGTTTTGGGATGTTGTAGCCAAAATCCAGAGATCCCATGTCAAAGGAAAATTACTTCAAGAATCTCCAAAGAAGTAGTTTCAAGAACATAATTAGGTTGCATAAGACCTGGCAGTTTCTAATAGAAATGAGAACATGGAATATAGCATTTCATGATTATTTTTTTTCTGAATACAGCATTTCAAAAGGCAAAAGACACAAGTTTAGGGGGCAGCTAGGTGGCACAGTGCATAAAGCACTGGCCCTGGATTCAGGAGGACCTGAGTTCAAATCCAGCCTCAGGACACTTGGACACTTACTAGCTGTGTGACCTTGGGCAAGTCACTTAACCCTCATTGCCCTGCCAAAAAAAAAAAAGACACACGTTTACAACCACTACAACTTATTCTGCAAAGTTGAATATAATCCTATAGGAGGAAAATAGGCCTTAAATGGATGTACAAGTATTTCTCATGAAACGGCTAAGTAGGAATGTTGAAATACAAACACATCAAAAGAAACGACAAGACAATTTCAGAGAATCTGTAAACCACATAAGCTGTAAAGGTCCTTATCTCATCTGCCACTGCCACTGATGAGTCAAGATCCCAGAGCTTGGTGACACCTCTACTTTGGGATTCATGAGATGGGCACCTCTGAAGGGTCAGGAGTGATTTTCTACTCATTTTAATAAGTCAGCCTTGAATAGCTTTTAGAAAATGATTGCCACCTTTGTCAAAGGTAGTAATAATTAATACAAAATGTCTCCTGACGGCTGTAACAAATTCTCTCAAGTACATATAGAGTCCAGTGGAAAACTGACTCAAGTTTAGACCACATGGAGCAAGAAGAGTAACTAACTCAGGTTGTCAGAAGTCTCCCTTAGTCCAAATCAAGTTAACTTGACTAATCCTGGTGTGGGGTAGTTCCTTGCTAGTCTCCTTTGTGGAGCTGTGAGCCTCTGTTCATTCTAGACTTTGCTTCCAGGGCAGACAGTATCTTTAGCTTATCCAGGGATGTAGGTAAGTTGAGAAGAGTAAAACTTTAATATGTGTCAGGCACTGAGCCTAAGCATTCTACAAATGTAGCCCAGGTTTTTCTGGTATATCTGGGCTATGTCTAGTTCTGATAGGGGGGCACCCTCAAGGGTTCTTTTGAGCATGTCCAGTTTACCTGACATGGAGTCAGCTGGGTCTTCATATAGATGAGGTGCTGGTCCTTTGATTGGCTGCCTGTGTCCTTTACAAGTAGAGTCATTCACTCTCTTTTCCACCATCTTTTGGCTCTGTTCTTTTCTGGTGAGCCCAGTGAGATTATGGTGAACTGAACCAGTGAGAAAGGGAAGGAATAACTCTTCTCTGCTTTATTGTCTTTCATTCTGGCTCTGAGAAATGGGCCTGGGGGCACTTGTTTATGTTCTGTGTTGTTTGTCCCCTGATGGCCCTCCTGTGTTGTTTTGCTGGGATCCCAGGATTTTGAGCCATGGCAATCTTGGAGGCAGAATTGAAGGAGGCTGATGCAGCCAGCCAGGCCAGCAGGGAAGCCCTGAGAAGCCTAGGCACTTGTGACTCAAGCCCAAGGTGACGGAAACATAAAAGATTCAAGAACTCAAAGAGGACTCAAACAAAACTGAAAACCTTGAAAAAGAACTGACAAGCCTTCCTTTCTCCAAGTCTCACCATCTCTACCACTCTCACTCAGGCTTGAGGCATTGATCTCCACCAGTGAGGAGAGAGTCCCCACCAATGGCCTTTATACATTCTTCCCCTGGGCTGAAACTCTTTGCAGTCCTTGCAAAGATCACCTGAGTTGGTCTGAAACCTGTCACTGTGTAGTATAAACACAAACTTGAGTGCTTTAAAACAGAGGATGATTTTTCTGGTGACCCGAGATAACCAACCTTCAGTACTGTTGAACAGAAATAAAAACAAATGCACATTAACAGTATATGCAGTAGATATATGCACTATTAGAGCTTCATCTGGGAAGATGCTACAGATTTAACAATATGTTTAACCACAACAGATATTATAACAACTACACTTTTCAATGTACTAGCATATCCACAGTACATAGCAATCAATCAAAAGCAATAACATGGCTAACAAGCAAAGCTAGCTGGTCGTAATAGGCTTGTATAAAAAATACAACTTAACTATAAGCAGCAACATATACACAAAAGAATTAGCAGACAGATATTGCTGTAGCATGAATATAGTACAAAACATAGTCAAATGAACATAAAATAATAAACAAGCATCTCAAACTTGCAAAAAACATAGGCAATTACATGCAAAGACATGTTCACATGTATAATCACTGACACTGTTGCATAGCGATATCTGTGATTATATCTACAGATTTACCTTAACAGAACTCAGCACAAGTAAGTAGTTTAATAAACCATAATTCTCTTGTCACTGACATCTCTCAGCTTTTATACTAGAGCTAGTAATTGATATGGGTTGACTATCAGGATCATTATAGACTTATGTGTCTATATCTAGACTGGCAAGCATTCCAAGCTGGCTAGCAGTATTTTTGATACCCTATGAGTCACTGTAGAAAGTTGTACAGGAAGTAAGTTGTCTCTGGGTTAAATTCTCCTGTCCTATAATAATAATAATTATAATACATTATAATATGTCATATATAATATTTATGATAATAGTGATTACTATTATTATAAATAGACTTTCCTTTACTCAATCCACCATGTTCAGTGCCCATATCTGTACCCCTGCCACCACCTATAATTCTGTCTCTGAGGACACCATGGCTCAAACTCCCGGGTCCCATGAGGATCACCTTTCACAACTGAAGCTGAAGACAACACACAGTAGAAAAAAAATAGCACCAGGCTCATTTCTCAGAGCCAGGGAGCAAAGAGAAGTAAGCAAGGAAGGGTGTTCCCTCCCTTCTCACCAGTCTACTTCATGGTACCCATGCTGGGCACAGCTGAAAGAGGGGCAGAAAAAAGAATGAACAGCTCATCTCAGCAACTGTAAAGATGTAGCAAATCAAAGGAGGCTACCCCATGGTAGGGTACTTAGTATGCTCTTTTGCTCATTCTTCAGTCATATCTGATTCTTTGCGACCCTGTCTAGGGTTTTCTTGGTAAAGATATTGAAGTAGCTTGCCATTTCCTTCTCCTGCTCATTTTTTTTACAGATGAGGATGCTGAGGCAAACAAGGTTAAGTGACTTGCCTAGTGGTCACACAGCTAGAAAGTGTCTGAATCCAGATTTGAACTCATGAAGGCGAGTCTTCCTGAATTCAGGCTCAACACACCATCCACTGTACCATTTAAGTGCTCTTCAGTATGCTATACATATCAGTCAAACTAGTCATGCTCAAAAGGCTTCTCAAGCGTGTCCCCCTGCCAAAACTAGGTTTCAAGCTACACAATATTTGTCTCACAACAACCCTAGGAGGCAGATGCTATTTATTATTGCCCACTCTACAGTTGAGGAAATAGAGGCAGAGATGTTAAGTGACTTGCCCAGGGTCACACAGCTGTAAGTATCTGAGGTCATATTTGTTTTTTGTTTTGTTTTTTTTTAGTGAGGCAATTGGGGTTAAGTGACTTGTCCAGGGTCACACAGCTAGTAAATGTTAAGTGTCTGAGGCCAAATTTGAACTCAGGTCCTCCTGATTCCAGGGCTGGTGCTCTATCCACTGTGCCACCTAGCTGCCCCCGAGGTCATATTTGAACCCAAGTCTTCCTGAGTCCAGGCCCAGGTCTTTATCCATTGTGACACCTGGCTGCCTAGCCAGGCCACCAATGGGAAGATGGGAAGTCCAAAATCCTCCATACCCTTTAACACTTGCAAGGTCCTTCTCCAGCCAGAGACCTGGGGCCAAAGCTGGAGTTGAGAAGACCTCTCCTTCACAACAAGCCCCCTGCCCCAAGCTGTTTCTTCTCAGAAGTTTTATCCAAATGTCCTATTTGTTCCAACTTTTCAAACGAATGTGATTCTAACTAGCTTGGAAAAATTATAGGTGACCTCTGAGACACAGCTGAGTTAACAGACTATCCTGGCATATCTTGAACACAATCCTTGTGCAAATTCTTCCCACTTAACCTCATCATCCTGTAAGTTCCCATCTGCCTTGATATTCAACCTCTTCACTACCCTATTCCTCTGTGATTGGAAAGTGGGGTCATGAACTCTAAAGCTTCATTTAAGGATAGACTCCAGCTTAAACATCTCATCTCTCACCTGGCTGCACCACTTTGGGGCTTCTTTGATTGATTTCTCCACCATATCCTCCTTGTCAGGTAACTACGCCCCCTCCCCAGACCCGCCCGTCTTTCAGCTTCCTTTGTGTGCTGTCTTCTTCCCTCAGATTGTAATTCTCAAGGGCAGGGACTATCTTTCTTTTCTCATATTTGTATTCCCAGTGTTTAGCAGAGTGCCTGGAATTTAGTAGGTGCTTAATAAATGTTTATTAACTATTGGCCTAAAACCTATGATTGATGGTGCCATACAGTCTCAGCTAGTAATCAAGGCTAAAACAAAAGCTAAAGCTGGGGGGTTTGGACCACACCCTTGCACCAAATAGTGTGAATTGGCAGAGAGAAAGAAGTGAGCAGAACCAAGAGAACAATTTACACTAGAAAAGCAGCATTGTAAAGAAAAACAGCTTTGAAAGACTCAAGACTCTCAATCAATGCAATGAACCAAACTCTGTTTCCAGAAAACCTATCATGAAGTATATTACCTACTGACAGAAGATGATAGACTCAGGTGCAGAAAGAGAGATATACTTTTGGACATGACCACTGTGGGAATTCATTTTGCTTGACCATGCTTATTTATTAAAAGGTTTGTTTATTTTTCTTGGTTTCTAGTGGGGATGGGAGAGAAAGGGAGGGATGGTTACCAATTGGAATGCACTCCAAAAGGAATGCACTCCTAAAACATTTTTCCAATGCACAGAAAAGAAACAAAAGGAAAATTTATAAAGGAAACACAAACAAGCAGGACAGCTTTGAAAATAACAGTAGAATTTACTACTTACTAACTACCCCCTTTTTTTTAAAGCAAGTGGTGCATGCTGGTACAAAATGGAAAGTTCACAGTTTCATATAGAATCCTCTTTTTGTGTTCTGCTTTCTGTACAAAAGTGTTCTTTTTGGGGTTTTAAGTTCAAGATTTTTGAAAAGAAATAAACAAAAACAAGGAAAATTTGCATTTGATATACTTTCAAGGCAGGTTGGCTTGAATTCAAAATACTAAGCACAAACATAGGCAAATACCACCATCTAAAAATCACTGACTACCCCCAGCCTTCAATACCACTGGTTCCCTAGAGATGGGTGGGGCAACTCTGATGGAAGGCAAATGAAATATAACTGGTGCTTTATGATGTCAGGGATCCCTCTGACTGCCTACCTATACTCAAGAACCAGAGGCTCAATCCTCCAGGTGTCAGAGAATACACATCTAGTTTTTCTCTACATGCCAGGACACAATCCTCTCAGGAGAAGATGCTATTTTTATGAACAGACTGTATTTGCTTTTTGTTTATTTTACTGGGGACTTGCTTAGTGTCTTAGCCTCCTTCCATTGGGGAAGCATAGAACTAACATCTAGAACCACAAGTTAGAATTATACTGTGAGGTTCCTGATCTCCGGGGCATTGGAAATACCCAGAGGTTTCCTGCACTTCTAATAGTTCTTTACTGGTAAGAAGTCTTGTGGTACCTATTCGGCAAGGGCTCGAAGTTGCCTTAGTAGGGGAGAAGGAGGGAAAGAAGGAATGCCTATAGGGCCAAATTATAATATAGACATTCTTAAAAATTTTTGCCAGGCCGGTGAAGCCAGACTTTGTCAGTCTGTGGGCCCTTTCTCAGAATCATATTTTTTTTTCTTTTTTAGTGAGGCAATTGGGGTTAAGTGACTTGCCCAGGGTCACACAGCTAGTAAGTGTGTGTTAAGTGTCTGAGGCCGGAATTTGAACTCAGTACTCCTGACTCCAGGGCCAGTGCTCTAACCACTGTGCCACCTAGCTGCCCCACATATTTTTAAATGTATAAAATAAATAGGTGTCATATTTTTTGTCTTTTCAATAGATGGGGGAAAGAAAGAATTTAGACTTGAATTTTTTTAAAAAGAACAACAAAAAAGACCAGTGCAGGGGAGGAATTGGAATTCAATGCATAAAACAGTGTAGGATTACAAAGGGAACCAATTATATTGAAACACAGAATCAGAGGATGTGAGAGTTGGAATAGACTTTAGTGGCCAAAGCACACTCCGGAGGAATCTCCACCATACCATATCCAACATATGGTCTCCAGCCTCTATTTGAAGTGTCATCTTACAGATTAGGAAACTGAGGTTTAGTTTGGGTCAAGATCACATAGTAAGTAGAAAAAGGATTTAAAATCCAGATCCCCAACCCAAGCATTAGTTTAAATTAATTTAAAAACTCTTTACATTATATTGCTTTCAATAGAAGCACCCTAAAAGTATGAGTCTTGATGGGAGGGAAGTGAGAAGGGGTTAGCACAGATCATTTCACTAAATGAGAAAAATGTCCAGGAGCTAAAACTAAGAAAGGGTTGTGTTCTTTATCTCCATTTAATTATGATTGAGAATTGCCTCATATTGAATATATTTATGCATGTTTTATTAAGAGACTACAAACCAAAAGTGATGGGAAGAAATTCTTGGAGGGCTCAAGATTTCCATGAGTGGGCAAAGCTATTTTTCCCTTGAGTCTAAAAGCCTGAGTAATGTAAGCCAGTTTTTAAACTGATATTTCACCTTAAAAAGGACTACTTAAGAGGCTAGATTTCTCAATGTCATGTCAACCTTATGCTGGAATTATTTAGGCTACAGATGGTTAGTAGGGTGCTTCTGCCATCCCTCAAGAATTCTATTACCCCTGTTTTGTGCCTGTGGGTCAGCAGGGTAAATAGCTACAGGAGTCACCAAAATAGAGTTTTGCTTTCCTAATACTCCCCAGGAATGTTTATGATTAACCTCAATGCTCTTTCTAAAAGATTATGTATACTTAGTATATGATAATGCTGAATATTCTCTATTGTTATTCAGGAATGCTGGAATATTACTTTTCTGGGCTTTTTGGAGACAGGGAGAAAGAAAGAGAGAGAGAGAATGAGAATATTTGCTATCTGGGGCATTAATTCTCCCCAGACCTTCCAAAAATGGAGATGTGGATTTTATTTTCCAACAGGGAAGTCTGGCTATAAATTCATTTATGTAAAAAGTAATGACTGATTCTTACTTATATGACAGAGATTATTCTGGGTGTTATAGCAGAAAAATAATAACAAGGTTTCTATTCAAAGGACATTAAAGGGAAATCCATGGGTAGAAATGAACAAAAAGTTCCATTTTTAATCATTACAAGACTAATCCATCTTTATTTTGTCAGGAAGAACCCATAGGACAAGTGCCATGTCATAAATTCCCTTTTACACGAAATGTTCACCAGATTAACAGTGGATCTTGGCGCTACACTGTGAGGTCAGTGATACCTCAGAGACCCAACTGGCTGAAGACCATAGTACTGCTGTTATAGAGGCATCTGAAGGAGCACATCTAATTTCCTCATTTTCAGGACATGGTTGTA
This sequence comes from Dromiciops gliroides, assembly GCF_019393635.1. Lineage (NCBI taxonomy): Eukaryota > Metazoa > Chordata > Mammalia > Microbiotheria > Microbiotheriidae > Dromiciops > Dromiciops gliroides. The sequence continues at coordinate 340,718,498 of NC_057863.1, read as the reverse complement.
ATGAAGAATGTGTTTTGGAAGAGGCTAATTTTTTTCTTAGTCTTTTTTATTTTATTTCCTTATCATTATTAATACATTCTCTTAGCCTTCACAAATTAGAGAGGATGAAGCCCTTTTAAAGTGAACAATCTGGGGGCAGCTAGGTGGCGCAGTGGATAGAGCACCGGCCCTGGATTCAGGAGGACCTGGGTTCAAATCTGGCCTCAAGCACTTGACACTTACTAGCTGTGTGACCCTGGGCAAGTCACTTAACCCCCATTGCCCTGCAAAAAATTTTAAAAATTAAAAAATAAAGTGAACTATCTCAGTGTCCCAATTTTGGAACATTTGGAACACCCTGCCTCCTGCTCTTATAGCTCCTACTGGTTAGAGTCACTTTGGGATGGGGCTCCCTTGTAAAGGGCAATGCAAGGTAGATCAATAGAATGAAAGTCTCTAAGATAGAAAAAAACATGGGTATTTTAGAAGACAGGGTGATCTAGTCTAATATATATAGCTCAACAATAGTTCTCGATATGTAGTTCATTTCTAATTGACCATTTTCCATGATCTCAAAATAAAATATATTCAATCATCATGGAAAGAAGAATTTTAGAAAAATCTTTTGAGGATGGTGGAGGGGGGATAATAGACTTAGATTTTAAAACTATAGCATCATTTTGTAAAATCAAAGAATATTAGAGTTGGTCTTGGGCAGCTTGTGCTTCAAGGGGGCTAGGAAGAGAAGCCTTCAACTAAGAAAATGTTCCATGAAATAACAGTGTGATCAAGTGAGCCGTGTAGTGCTGGTGTGACAGCCAGAGGAAGTGAGGTTGACATCCTGGCTCATACTCGGAGTCATTTAAATCTCTCCAGCCTTCAGCTGCCTCACTAGTAAAATAAAGGCTGGGAAGATGACCTTGAAAAGTCTATTATGTTTTAAAACACTCTACCTACTTTTCTAGTCTTCTTATACCTTAGGCCCCTGCCCTCCTGCCATGTACTCTGCAATCCAGTGACACTGGCCTCCTTACTATTCCTCATACAAGACATCCCATCGCCAGACTCTGGACATTTTCACTGGTTGTGCCTCATGCCTGGAATGCTCTGCTTCCTGGAGACTTCAAGTCTCAACTAAAATCCCACCTTTTCTAGGAAAACTTTTCTGATCTTTCTTAATTCTAGTAACCTCCCTTCTGCTGATTAGCTCCAGTTTATCCTGCTTGTATCTTGTTTGTATAGAGTTGTGTCCATATTGCTTCCCCAATTAGACCATAAGCTCTCTGAGAGCAGAGACTGTCTTTTGCCTTTCTTTGTAACTCAGTACCTAGCACAATGCCTGGTATGTAACAGTTAATTAATAAATGTTAATGGACTGACCAACACTTGAAGTTTCATCCTTTTTGCTTATGACTTCAATTCCTAGTAGGATGCCATTGGAAGTATAGTAATTCTGTTCTTTCCTTGGTCCTTTATCTCTTTAAACAAATGAGTTTCTCAGTTCTTTCCTTCCTTCCTTCCTTTCTTTCTTTCTTTCTTTCTTTCTTTCTTTCTTTCTTTCTTTCTTTCTTTCTTTCTCTCTCTCTCTCTCTTTATTTCTTTCTTTTTCTTTCTTTCTCTCTCTCTTTCTTTCTTTCTTTCTTTCTTTCTTTCTTTCTTTCTTTCTTTCTTTCTTTCTGAGAGGTAATGGGGGTTAAGTGACTTGCCCAGGGTCACACAGCTAGTAAGTGTTAGTGTCTGAGGCCGGCTTTGAACTTGGGTCCTCGTGAATCCAGGGCCAGTGCTCTATCCACTGCGCCACCTAGCTGCCCCACGGTTCCTTTCTTTAGGGTAGTTTTTAAGGGCAACATGGCATGGAGGAGAAAATTGATAAGGTGTGAGGCCCATCCTTGAGGCAATGATTAAATGTTTCATCTATTTCCAATTGGATTAAGTTTAATCCTAAGGTAAGGAAAGAACAACTCTATGTATAAAATCAATGGCTTGGGATAGGGAAGAGGAATTAATTGGGTTTAAAAGGAAGTGCCTCAGACAGGGTGAGCTCATAGGGAAGCTACCCATTGCGGGGGGGATTTCACTGGAACCAGTGTACATGATACTTATTTATTGAAAAATCATTTTTCTAGGAAATCCTTCAGTACCTGAATGGGAAGAAAACATAGGATATTTCCCAAGGGTAAGAAAACTTTAGTTTTCGGTCATCCCAAATCTACCAGTGGGGACCCCATCACATCACACCTTCTGAATCATTTGATCATGATGCTGTGATCCCAGAACCATGATAATGTAGTGGTGAGAGCACTGGTCTAAAAATAAAACCTGAGTTCTTGTTCATGTGCCTTTGAAAGGCACTCAAGCACCCTGAATCTCAATGTCCTAGGATGGAGTCCTGGCTGTCTACCATTTACTAGCCCTATACCTTTGGGCAAGTCACTTAACCCATTTGTCTTATTCATCTGACTATACTTATACTCTTTGACTTACAGAGTTATTGTCAGGAAAAGAAGTCTTCTCTAAAGATATCTCATGGACTTCCTATATCAAATGTGACAATGTTAATAATAATTAATTAATAATAATGAATAATAATAGCTATATGGCACCCACTATAAACATTATCTTCATTTGATTCTCATAATAAGCAAAACAGGTGCTTTTATCCTCATTTTACAGTTGAGGAAACCAAGGCAATAGAGGTTAAGTGATTTGCTCAAAGTTTGTTGTTGTTGTTCATTGTTCATTCACGTCCAACTCTCTGTGACCCTGGATGCGTTTTCTTGGCAAAGATGCTGGAGTCATTTGCCATTTCCTTCTCCCGTGGATTAAGGCAAACAGAGAGGTTAAGTGATTTCCCCATGGCCACACAGCTGGTGAGTATCTGAGGCCAGAATTTAAATCAGGTCTTCCTGACTTCATGCCCAAGGCTCTACCCACTAAGCCAGCCACCTAGTTTCCACAAGATATGTGTGAAAGTGTGAGGTACTACTAAGATGACATCTTTGTCTTCCAATTAATCATTGCTCCCTTTCCCAAGAACCTTGTATGTACACTATTTCCGTACCATTCCTAATACATTCCTTTCTTCATCTGCAGACTTGGTCCAGTTCCCTCGGAATAGCTACTGGCACCAGAACAAGTCAGTGCTGCTTCCATGTCCCCCTCACCGGATTTCACCATTGTGGGAAAAAGGCCATCTGTCTCACACTGACCACCAGCCCAGAATCACCCCCAAATCCCCACCACATTCTTATTACTATCAGAATGAATTTGTGTCTTCACCTTGGCTCAAACATCTGGCTTCGGCTACACAACTGCCACAGTCTTTTTCCAGGGCAAAGGCTGTGCCTTTACCTCACCTTTATCACCAGGATATGGCGCAAATCTCCCCAAGTCACAAATATCAGAGAGTCCCTTCAGTCTTGCCCTTAAATCATAGGCGTGACATCAAGGCCAAAGCAGCCTTGAAGTCCTTTCAGCAGGAGGTGACTCCTTCAGCCTCTGACCACCTTCCTAAGATTTTCCGAAGTTGTGACCATTCAACTGAGAGTCTACTATCCCTCACCCAACGACTCCCATCTCCACCATTCTCTGACAATAAAGGTGAGTTTTCCCCATTCCTGGGCCATGGGTCCATGACTGAAGAAGGAACATATCCTGACTCCCAGGGCAAGGACAAGCCATCTGTTGTCTCACTGAACCCTGGTAACCAGGCTAAAGTTGCAAGGAGGCCCCAGGGCCAAGTCAGGACCACAACTGCTACTACATTAGGAAGTTTTGACCTGAGACATACAGCTTCTGTTACATCATCATCACTTTGTTTTAGCCACTGGTCCAGGGCCACATCACTGAAAACACCAAACCTAGACCACTGGGTGCAGGCAAAAGCTTCTAAGATGTCATATCCTGACCTCCGCCTCAGGGAAACAGTATCACTTTTAAGATGCATGGACAACCCCTCCAAGCCCCTGACTTCATATTCATTACACCTGAACCAGAAAACTAGAGCAAACACAGCAAACCAATCCTGCCCCAAACATGTTAAAAGCACAGTTTTGCCATCACCGGGTTCAAGCATCCAGGCCAGGAAAAGATCTGCCTCATCACAAGATGTTAAACCATGGGTCAAAGAATCAGCTAATCATGGGGACACACATACCTCTGCGCCACATCACTCAATGGCTGATGTTCCAGCCAAACGGGCCTCATCCCAATCCACTCCTGATCATCAGACCACATGTCCACCTAGTCCTGAAAGCTGTCAAGTCAAGTATATGACAGACTCCAATACCCAAGTCTTTTTCCAAAAAGAAAAAGACCACTTTGAAGTGATGCCACAAGATCTAGACCATCAGGTCACAGTGCTAACAGGCCAGGTTTACTGGGCAACACCTCCAGTGGACATGGAATATGATGATACTGCTCTTCCTGACAATGACCAGGGGTTCAAAACTCCATTCAGCTCTGGATACAAGACTGAGAATGAACCAGAACCCAAATCCCAGGTCACACTTCAACCAGAACTAGAAGACTGGGAAACAATATCTCTAGGATCAGATTATGAGGTGACACATTTCACAGGTAAAGGTCAGTGGGCAATACCTTCAGAGGGTGTAACAGACACTCAGAACACAACTCTATATGGTCATGAACACCAGGCCACACCTCTATCCAGTAATGACCACCAGACTGAGGATAAAGAAGTAGAGACCACTACCCAGGTCATATTCCAACAAGAACTAGATGAATGGGAAACATATTGGATAAAAGACCAAAAGTCTTCACCTCCATCCAGAATAGATCAGCAGACCCAGGATCCCCCAGAAGATCCAAGGGACCAAATCACATTTGAACAAGAACTAGAAAACTGGGAAATACATTGTACAAAGCAACTAGATGACAAGTTGTCACCTCCATTTAGCAATGACCACGAGGATGAGGCTATACCAAAAGATCCCAGTGCTCAGGTAATATTCCATCAAGAACTAGATGAATGGGAAATAATTTGGAAAAGAGGACTAAACGACCAGTCCACACCCCCACCAAGCAATGATCACCAAGCTCAGGATGTGCCAGAAGATCCCAGTGTACATATGATACTCAAAGAAAAACTGTATGATTGGGATACATTTTGGACAACAAAACTAGACCATGAAGCCACACTTCCACCTGGAAATGACCATCAATCCCAAGATACACCAGAAGACCATAATTCACAGGTCATATTTAATCCAGACATAGATAAAGAGGAAACATTTTGGACACGAGGACTAAACCATCAGTTGACACATCCAACAAATGATGAACACCAAACCCAAGGTAATCTAGAAGACTCTAGTGCACATATCACACTGAAACAAGAACCATATAACTTGGGCACATTTTGGACAAAAGAACTAGACCACCAGGCTACATCTTCACCTAACAATAACCAGGAGGCCCAGGATATATCAGACTCCAATTCTGAGACCGCAGTACAACCAAAAATAGATGAATGGGAAACATTTTGGCCAACAGAACTAGACGAGCAGGGCACAATACTAACAAACCAGGTTTACTTGGCAACCTCCACATTGGAATTAAAATACCAAAACAGGATTTCACCAGATCCTCATCGTGGGGACACACCATCACCCAGCCATGAGGACCAGGCTTCAGATGTATCAGACCTCAGTACCCATGCCATACTCCAACAGGAACAAGGCAAAAGGGAAACACTTTGGCCAACAAAAGTAGACCAGCAGGCCCAGACTCTAACAGACAAGGTTTATTGGGCAACATCCTCATGGGACATAAGAAAACAAGAGATAATTTCACCTGACCTTCATAATGGGGCCATACCTCCACCCACACACGGTGACCAGGTTTCAGATATATCAAACCTCAGTGTCCAGGTCACACCCCAACAAGAACTAGGTGAAAGGGAAATATCTTGTCCAATAGAAACAGACAACCCAGCCACAATTCTAACTGATGAGGTTTACTGGGCAACATCCCCATGGGACGTAAAACACCAAGACAGAACTTTACCTGACCATCACCATGGGGCCACACCTCCACCCAGCCATGATGATCAGGATTCATATGTATCAGACCTCAGGACCCAGGCCATAATCCAACAAGAACTACATAAATGGGAAACAATTTGGCCAACAGAAGTAGACCAGAAAGCTACAACTCTAACAGACAAGGTACACTGGGCTACACCCACATTGGATCTAAAATATGAAGACAGAACTTCACTTGACCTTCATCATAGGAGCACACCTCCATGCAGATATGGAGACCAAGCTTCAGATGTAACAGAAATCAGTGCCCAGGCCACACTCCAACAAGATCTAGTCAAAAGAGAAACATCTTGCCCAACAGAATTAGAGAAGTCAGTAAGAACTCTAAAAGACAATATTTACTGGGTAACAACACCATGGGACATAAAACACCAAGACAGAACTTCACCTGACCCTCCTCATGGGGCCACACCTCCACCCAGACATGAGGCCCAGGATTCTGGTATATCAGACCTCAGTGCCCAGGCCACACTCCAACAAGAACTATGTAAGACAGAAATATCTTATCCAAAAGAACTAGACAAACAGGCTATAACTCTAAAAGATAATATTTACTGGGCAACATCTCCATGGGACATAAAACATCAAGAGAGAACTTCACCTGACCATCACCATGGAGCCATATCTTCATCCAGCCATGAGGACCAGGCTTTAGATGTATCAGAACTCAGTATCCATGCCATGCTCCAACAACAAATAGGTGAAAGGGAGACAACTTATCCAACAAAACTAGACAAGGAGGCAACAACTCTAGTAGACAAGGTTTACTGGGCAACTGTCCCATGGGACATAAAGCACACAGACAGAAATTCACCTGACCATCACCATGAGGCCACATCTCCACATAGGCATGAGGACCAGGCTTTAGATGTATCAGACCTCAGTGTCCATGCCATGCTACAACAAGAAATAGGTGAAGGGGAGACAAATTATCCAACAAAATTAGACAAGGAGGCTACAACTCTAACAGACAAGTTTAACTGGGAAATGTCTCCATGGGACATACAACATCAAGAGAGAATGTCACCTGACCATCACCATGGGGCCATATCTTCACCCAGACATGAGGACCAGGCTTTAGATGTATCAGACCTCATTGTCCATGCCACGCTACAACAAGAAACAGGTGAAAGGGAGACAAATTATCCAATAAAACTAGACAAGGAGGCAACAACTCTAACAGACAAGGTTTGCTGGGCAACTGCCCCATGGGACATAAAGCACACATACAGATATTCACCTGACCATCACCATGGGGACACATCTCCACATAGCCACGAGGACCAAGCTTTAGATGTATCAGACCTCAGTGTCCATGCCACGTTCCAACAACAAATAGGTGAAAGGGAGACAAATTATCCAACAAAACTAGACAAGGAGGCCACAACTCTAACAGACAAATTTAACTGGGAAATGTCTCCATGGGACATAAAACACCAAGAGAGAACATCACCTGACCATCACCGTGGGGCCATATCTTCACCCAGCCATGAGGACCAAGCTTTAGATGTATCAGACCTCAGTATCCATGCCATGCTACAACAAGAAGTAGGTGAAAGGGAAACAACTTGTCCAACAGAAACAGATCAGCAGGCCACAACTCTAACAGACAAGCTTAACTGGGCAACATCTTCATGGGACATAAAACATCAAGAGAGAACTTCGCCTGACCATCACCATGGAGCCATATCTTCATCCAGCCATGAGGACCAGGCTTTAGATGTATCAGACCTCAGTATCCATGCCATTCTACAACAACAAATAGGTGAAAGGGAGACAACTTATCCAACAAAACTAGACAAGGAGGCCACAACTCTAACAGACAAGGTTTACTGGGCAACTGCCCCATGGGACATAAAGCACACAGACAGAAATTCACCTGACCATCACCATGAGGCCACATCTCCACATAGCCATGAGGACCAGGCTTTAGATGTGTCAGACCTCAGTATCCATGCCACACTCCAACAACAAATAGGTGAAAGGGAGACAAATTATCCAACAAAACTAGACAAGGAGGCCACGACTCTAACAGACAAGTTTAACTGGGAAGTGTCTCCATGGGACATACAACATCAAGAGAGAATGTCACCTGACCATCACCGTGGGGCCACATCTCCACCCAGCCATGAGGACCAGGCTTCAGATGTAACAGACTTCAGTGCCCAGGTCACACTCCCACAAGAAATAGGTGAAAGGAAAACATTTTGGCCAACAGAAGTAGAAGAGCATTCCACAACTCTAACAGATAAGGTTAACTGGGCAACATCTCCATGGGACATAAAACATCAAGAGAGAGCTTCACCTGACCATCACCGTGGGGCCACATCTCCACCCAGCCATGAGGACCAGGCTTCAGATGTAACAGACTTCAGTGCCCAGGTCACACTCCCACAAGAAATAAGTGAAAGGAAAACATTTTGGCCAACAGAAGTAGAAGAGCATTCCACAACTCTAACAGATAAGGTTAACTGGGCAACATCTCCATGGGACATAAAACATCAAGAGAGAGCTTCACCTGACCATCAACGTGGGGCCACATCTCCACCCAGCCATGAGGACCAGGCTTCAGATGTAACAGACCTCATTTCCCAGGTCACACTCCCACAAGAAATAGGCAAAACAGAAATATCTTGTCCAACACAACTAGACAACCCAGCCACAATTCTAACAGACAAGGTTTACTGGACAACATCCCCATGGGACCTAAAACACCAAGAAAGAACTTCACCTGATCCTCATCATGAAGTCACACCTCCACCCAGCCATGAGGATGAGGATTCAGATATATCAGACCTCAGTACCCAGGCCATAATTCACCCAGAACTAGATGAATGGGAAACATTTGGGGCAACAGAAGTAGACCAGGAAGGCACAACTCTTAAAGACAAAGTATACTGGGCAACACCCACATTGGATCTAAAACACCAGGACAAAACTTCACCTGACCCTGATCATGGGGCCACCCCTCCACCCAGCCATGAGGACCAGGCTTCAGATGTAACAGATCTCAGTGCCCATGCCATACTCCAACAAGATCTAGGCAAAAGGGAAACATCTTTTCCAAGAGAATTAGACAAGCAGGTTACAACTCTAACAGACAAGGTTTACTGGGAAGCATCCCTGTGGGACATAAAACACCAAGACAGAACTTTACCTGACCTTCTCCATGGGACCACCCCTCCACCCAGCCATGAGGATCAGGATTCAGATGTATCAGACATCAGTGTCCACGCCACACTCCAACAAGAACTAGACAAATGGGAAACATTTTGTCCAACAGAAATAGAACAGCAGGCTGTAACTCTAACAGACAAGGTTTACTGGGCAATACCAACACTAGAACTAAAACATGAAGAAAGAATTTCACCTGACCTTCACCATGAGGCCACACCTCCACTCAGACATGGTGACCAGGCTTCAGATGTATTGGACCTCAGCGCCCAGGTTGCACTCCCACAAGAAATAGGCAAAACAGAAACATCTTGTCCAACAGAACTAGACAACCCAGCCACAATTCTAACAGACAAGGTTTACTGGGCAACATCCCCATGGGACCTAAAACACCAAGAAAGAACTTCACCTGATCCTCATCATGAGGTCACACCTCCACCCGGCCATGAGGATGAGGATTCAGATATATCAGACCTCAGTACCCAGGCCATAATTCACCCAGAACTAGATGAATGGGAAACATTCTGGGCAGCAGAAGTAGACCAGGAGGGCACAACTCTTAAAGACAAAGTATACTGGGCAACACCCACATTGGATCTAAAACACCAGGACAAAACTTCACTTGGCCCACACCATGGAGCCACACCTCCACCCAGCCATGAGGATGAAGATTCAGATATATCAGACCTCAGTACCCAGGCCATAATTCACCCAGAACTAGATGAATGGGAAACATTCTGGGCAACAGAAATAGACCAGGAGGGCACAACTCTAAAAGACAGGGTATACTGGGCAACACCCACATTGGATCTAAAACACCAAGACATAACTTCACCTGACCCTCATCATGGGACCACACCTCCACCCAATCATGAGGACCAGGCTTCAGATGTAACAGACCTCAGTGCCCAGGCCACACTCCAACAAGAACTAGGTGAAAGGGAATCTTGTCCAAAAGAAGTAGACCAGCAGGCCACAACTCTAAAAGACAATCTTTACTGGGTAATGTCTCCATGGGACATAAAACACCAAGACAAAATTTCACCTGACCATCACCATAGGACTACCCCTCCACCCAACCATGAGGACCAGGCTTCAGATGTAACAGACCTCAGTGCCCAGGCCACACCCCAACAAGAACTAGGTGAAAGGGAATCTTGTCCAACAGAAGTAGACCAGCAGGCCATAACTCTAAAAGACAAGATTTACTGGATAACATCCCAGTGGGACATAAAATACCAAGGCAGAACTTTACCTGACCTTCACCATGGGGCCACACCTCCATCCTGCTGTGAGGACCAGGCTTCAGATGTAACAGACCTCAGTGCCCAGGCCACACTCCAACAAGATCTAGGCAAAAGGGAAACATCTTGTCCTAGAGAATTAAACAAGCAGGCCACAACTCTAACAAACAAGGTTTACCGGGCAACATCTTCATTGGACACAAAGCACCAAGACAGACCTTTACCTGATGTTCACTATGGGGCCACACCTCCACCGAGCCGTGAGGACCAGGCTTTAGATGTAACAGACCTCAGTGTCCAGACCACATTCCAACAAGATCTAGGTGAAAGGGAATTATCTTGTCTAATAAAAGCAGACCAGCTGGCTACAACTCTAAAAGACAAGGCTTATTGGGTGATACCCAAATTGGATCTAAAATACCAAGACAGAACTTTACCTGACCTTCACCATGGGGCCACAACCCCACCCAGCCATGAGGATGAGGACTCATATGTATCAGACCTCGGTACCCAAGTCACACTCCAAGAAGAATTAGACAAATGGGAAACATCTTGTCCAACAGAACTAGACAAACCAGCCACAACTTTAACAGACAAGGTTTACTGGGCAACTTCCTCATGGGATATAAAACCCCAAAACAGAACTTCACCTGACCCTTGTCATAGAGCCTCACCTCCACCGAGCCATGAGGACCAGACTTCAGATGTAAGAGACCTCAGTGTCCAGACCACACTCCAACAAGATCTAGGTGAAAGGGAAATATCTTGTCCAACAGAAGTAGACCAGCTGGCTACAACTCTAAAAGACAAGGTTTATTGGGTGATACCCACATTGAATCTAAAATACCAAGACAAAACTTTACCTAACCTTCACCATGGGGCCACAACCCCACCCAGCCATGAGGATAAAGATCCATATGCATCAGACCTCAGTACCCAGGCCACACTCCAGGAAGAATTAGACAAATGGGAAACATCTTGTCCAACAGAACTAGACAAACCAGCCACAATTCTAACAGACAAGGTTTCCTGGGCAACTTCCTCATGGGCCATAAAACACCAAGACAGAACTTTACCTGACCATCACCATGGGGTCACATCTCTACCTAGCCATCAGGACCAGGATTCAAATGTATCAGACCTCAGTACCCAGACCACACTCCAACAAGAACTAGACAAATGGGAAACATTTTGGCCAAGAGAAATAGACCGGCAGGCTATAACTCTAATAGACAAGGTTTATTGGGTAACACCCACATTGGATCTAAAACATGAAGACAGAATTTCACCAGATCTTCATCATAGGACCACACCTCCACCCAGACATGGTAACCAGGATTCAGATGTAACAGACCTCAGTGCCCAGGCCACACTCCAACAAAATATGGACAAAAGTGAAACATCTTGTCCAACAGAACTAGACAAGCAGGCCACAACTCTATCAGATAAGGTTTCCTGTTCTACATTCCCCTGGGATCTAAAACACCCAGACAGAAATTCACCCGATCCTCAACATGAGGATGCACCTCCACCCAGCCATGATGACCAGGCTTCAGATTTATTAGACCTCTATGCCCAGGAAACACTCCAACTAGATATAGAGAAATGGAAACATTTCTGGCCAATACAACTGAACCAGCATGCTACAACTCTACCAGATCAGGTTTCCTGGGCAAATTCCCCAAGTGACATAAAACACCAAGACAGAACTTCAGCTGATGCTGACCACACAGTCTCAACATCATCCAGCCATGAAAACCAGGATTTTGATGTGCCAGATCCCAATGCTCAGGCCACACTCCAGCCAAAACTAAATCTATGGGAAATAATGCCATCAGTACTAGACCAAGATGTAACAAATCCCACAATTCAGCACTCCCAGACAGTACTTTCAATGGACATAACAGAGCCCCAGAATATAGCTCTATCTGATCCTGAGCACCTAATTATACTCCCATCCAGCAATGCCCAGCAGGTAGAAGATATACCAGAGCCCAGTTCCAAGGTCACACTCCAACAAAGACAAGATGATGGGGACATATTTTGGACAAGACTAGATTACCAGGACATACCTTCACTCAACAGTCTCTACCAGATGCAGGATATTCCAGTCCCTAAAGCCCACATGATTCAAAAAGAAAAAGAAGACTTGGATATATTTAGGACAAGAACACTAAAATATCAGGCCATAACTCCAACAAACCAGGATCACTGGACTGCACTTCCTTTACTGGGCATAGAACATCACAATATGATGCAACCCGGCCCTTACCAACAAGCCACATATACAGCCAGCCCTGACCATCAGGCTAATGATACAACAGATCCCGATGCCCAGGGCATACTTCAAACAGAACAAAACCCATGGGAAACAATGCCACAGGAAATAGAGCACCAGAATCTAGTTCTCACAGCCCACAATCAGGAAGCAACCCTTCCACTGGGCAAAAACAAGGACAAAACTCTATGTGGCCCTAATAACCAAGACTTGGTTCCAGCCATCCCCGACTCTCAGGATACTGATGTACCAGGCCCCAGTACCCCAGTCACAATCCAACCAAAACAAGGACATTGGGATTTGATGCTCCCTGAAACAGACCACATGGCCATAAAAGGTCTCACAGTCCAGCAACAGGAAGAAACACCTTCCCTGGCTTTAAACCATGAGGATCTAACTCCATCTAATTCTATCCATTGGGCCAATTCTTTACTGATCACTTAGCACACAGCTAGACCAACTCTTCTTAGTTAAACTATGAATAGGCCACTGGAAAACAATGTCACCAACCCAGAATTTCAACAACACAAGACTATGAGGCAACTATTATACTGAGCATTGACTTAGAGAACCAAACTTTGCCTGATCCCAACAATCATGACATACCTCCATACGACTCTAAGGATACAACATCAGATCCCAACAAAACACTAGGAAACAATACCCCCAAGAATAAATAACCAGACCATAGTTCCTATAGATCATGTGTCTCAGGGAACATCTCTCCTCAACTTGGATCCCAAGCACACAGTTCTACTTGGACCCAATGATTAGACTCCAACTCCACCATGCCCTGCCCAGCAGGCTAGGGATGCATCAGGCAGTGATGCCCAAATCTCATTTCATACACAAATCCTCTTAAAAGCAATTTAACCAGGAACAGACTATGAAGCTATAACCCTCATCATCCAGGATCATGAAAGAACACATCTAGTGGGTTTAGACAACCAGGACAAAATCCCACCTTGACTTGGCCACCAGATCTCTCCTTCACTGAGCATTGACTACAAGGCTTGTGACATTCCAGACGCTAATGCTCAGATCTTTGTTCAACTGGAATTAGACCACTGGGAAACTGCCACTGGCAACAAACCACCAGCACATACCACCAGAAGGCTGGGATCATGGGCAACACCACTAATGGGCATCAGTCCTGAGGATACAAGTCTCTCTAGCTCCAACTGTCAGGCTATGCCTCCAAGTAGCCCCAACCAAAAGTCAGAAGCTGCTCCAGACTCCCAAACTTAGAATACACCTCTTTCAGACCTACCTCCCTAAACAAATAAGTCAGTGAGCACAGATCAAGAGGCCATACCTCTGCTCAGTCCTGATCTTCCAATTACTCTTCTACCCAGCCATGAAAACCAGACTGAAAATAAACCAGACTGAAATAAACCACTTCTTAAGACCCAATTTCAACAGATATGAATGCTCAGAAAACAATTCAGCTAAGACCAGAATGTAGTAGCACATTTTCATCAAGTCTTAGCCATCAACCCGAGAATAAATTGAGCTCTGACCAAAGAGATGACAATCAATCCGAACTCCAACATCAGAACCAGATAAACAAAATTACACAAACTCCATGACATTTAAATTACTTCAAAACAGGGGCAGTCTCTGCTACAACTGTTCATGCTGTCCATCATCGATACTATCCCTCAGGAGAAAATTAGTGATGACATCTCTAAGCAGATTCTCCTGCTGAGAATGAGGGAAACTTTTGTTCTTCAACCTGGTCAACACACCACATGCAATTGTATGGTCTGTTTAATTCATGCCTTTTGTGTCCCAAATAGCTATTCCCATCTTCAGGGAATGAATTATCCTTGTAAGGCACAATAACTAGCCATAGCAAAATATCTGTGTGGCTCTGAAGAGGAGATGGGTGTGAAATTTGTCCTCAAGTACTGTGGTCAACACTATTCTCCTTTTTTAACCTTCAAGCCACCCATGGAGGTTTATCCAAGCCCTTATATCATTCACCAGCATTTCTAACTCCTTCCCACTCAGAGCCTGCACTTCCTATACACACAAGGGCAAACTGGCTTCAATTTATCCTTAGTAATTATTTCTGGCATCAAGGAGGGTCACACCTAGAAGTCAACAGCCATCTGCAAGGCCACAAAGAGCAAGAGCAATAGAAAAGAGGGGGCAAGAACACATTGGACATTGTTCAAATCCCTGCTAAAAGTATTTCAAAGGCAGCCAAGGAGAAATTAAATAAACATCATTTCCTCTTTAAAAAAGGAAATAATGCCTTGTGTATCTTTGAAAGTTGGGTCTGATCTTGTGTGCCTCTTCCTTTTACACAGAGAGACAAGGAGCCTATTTTTTCTTTTCAGTTCATGGGATATTCAGGAACCCTCTTACACATATAGCTTGATAAGCCCTTCAGGTTCCCTCTCAGGCCATATTCAAGTCAGACTATATTCGGACTGAACAGCTTCCTATACAGCAAGAAAGTTTCATTCTCTGCTTTACCCCGCACTCTATCTTGTAGCAATTCAATGAAGATTTCCCTCCCCCTGAAACTTTATATAAAATAGGCACTGCCCATAAAATCATCCCCTTTTAATGAAGAAATGGGACGAACTCTCCCCTAGGGTTATGTGCATGAACACATGTAGATCCCATGTACTTCTCTCCCAAGGAAGCCGTTAATGGCTCTGGAGCAGACCTATATCCAGAAATCTTGTCCCCCATTTCTATCTTTCTCCTGATGACTGCTTGATCTCTCCAGTTGAAAGTCAAGGGAAAAGTTAAAAAGAAACCCATTGTCTTCCCTGAATCAATCAGTCAACAAGCATTTATTAATAAGCACCCTCTGGGTACCGGTAGGCACTGTGTTTTGGCCTAGGAATACAAAAACAAACAAAAAAACCAGTCTCTCGCCTTTGGGAAATGTATAATTCACAGCTACTCCTAAGACTGAACTACTATCAGTCACTAAGATCCATCGCCTAGGAGGCACCAAGGGGAAGTCCCAGACCTATCTGTGTTAGGATAGTCTTAATTGAGTCTGTCTCTTGTCTTTTCAAAATGGCACCAGTGGGCATGTCCATACCCTGTATAAAGACAGTTCTATCTAGAAAATCTGAGGTTCTAAAAAAAGTCTCATCTTCCAATAAGCTTATAAAATTGATCAGAACTTACACAGTAATAGCAACATAGGGTGATGATCAGCTGTGATAGACTTGCCTCTTCTCAGCAATACAATGATCCAAGACAATTCCAAAGGACTCATGATGGATCAGATTTCGTGAATGTGCAATGGAATGTTTCTAGTTGTCCAAATATAACTTTTGGTTGTTATTCTTTAATAGATTTTAATTCCATATTCATAGATGCCAGATATGCTTGCATTTCTGAACTGTAAGAGGTGAGTTGATTAAATGATCAGTGTAAGTACTCTGATCAATTCCATTTCTTTCTTTCTTCATTCATTCATTCATTCATTCATTCGTTTGTTTGTTTGTTTGATAAATCTTCATATTATTTTTTTCCAGTTATGTGTAAAGATAGTTTTTAACATTTGTTTTTATAAGATTTTGAATTCCAAATTTTTCTCCCTCCTTCTGTTCCCTCCCCTCTCAACAAAACAGCAAGCAATCTGATGTGGGTTATATATATATATATATATATATATATATATATATATATATATATATATATATATATATATATATATATGGTAAAAAACAGCATACTACGGAAGTGGCTTTTGAAGGACCGCCCTTTTGGGGAGGAGACCGTGACGAACAGCTGTAAGCCTGCTGCTGCCTGGGAGAGCGTGGCCAAGCACTCGATATTCCAGGAGGCCAACTTAAAACTGAGTAGTGGAACAGAAGTTCTCTCTTGGTCTGGCACATTCTGGCTTCTCAGTTTAGCGGTGATGGCGTGTTCTGGTGATCGGCTCTGGTTCTCGGCCTGGCAGGCAGTTTTGGGATTCGGTGAGTTTTATAAAAGAATATAGACTAAGCTTAGATCTAAGATTATTTATTTGTAGTTCTACTTTCCTATTTCCCTAATTGGTATCACCTGTTTGTTGTCTAAACAATAAAGGCTAATCTCTCACTGATTAAAGCTCAGAGGCTTCTTTCTTACTGGTCTGGGAGATATATAAGGGAAGAGTTAAAGGGGGAGTTTAATGCTCTTATAATCAATTTTAAATCTCATATATACATATATATATATATATTTACAATCATGTTAAACATATTCCCACACTAATCATGTTGTGAAAGAAGAATCAGAACAAAGGGGGGAAAAACTCAAGAAAGAAAAAAAGTGAAAATAGTATGGATCGATCTGCATTCAACTTCCACATGGCCACTAAAACCTCCAAGTTTGTTATCCTATATCTTCTCTTGTCCCTTTGGTTCCCTCATAAAACCCTGAAACTTTTCCCTCCAAGCAGGAGAAAAGTGTGTCTGTTTTTCTTTTAAATGTTCTCTGAGGCAGAGGGTTTCAGCTACGTATTTGTCCCAACACTTCACATGCCCAATCAGCCAAAACGATTTCATGTAACTTGTAGAAATTTCTCTGACAGCTACCTTTGCCTGCATTACTGCTCTGCCAGCTGGTCTCTTCTCCAGTTTCAGGTATCTGGTATAAGTTGCATCTGGAACTAGGTTCCCCTTCAAGTCTCACTTCCACCTGGACTGAGTTGACGTTGTTACTGTGATGGTGTATTGTGTAGAGAGGAAGGGATGGCAAGGCAGATGCCCAGTTCCTAGGCATCTTCATCCCCCTACCCTTCTCTGCTTCAGTCCATGAGAAAAAGGGTGTTTTCTCCTTGCCAAGGAAGAATCTCTTCAGTCCTCTCCTCTCCCACATCTTCCAGGAGTTTGTCTAATCTGTCCATTCTCTCACTCATTTTACATCCTTTCCTATATCCTGGTTATTTCTTTATAACCTACAAGCATTCTTAGTTCATTCCCTTTTTAAAAAGAACTCTCACTTGACCCTGCCATCTTCTCAAACTATTATCCTATATCTCTCCTTCCTTTTGCTGTCAAAAAATCACATGTAGTCATTTCCTTCACTTTCTTACCACCCACTAATTTCTCAGTCCCTTATAATCTAGTTATCAATCTCAACACTCAAATGAGGTCACCAACAATCTCTTAATAAGTCTGATGGGTCTTTTTTGTTCCTTAATTGTCTTTGACGATTTTGTTACTGTCAGCCCTCTCCCCTGAATATTTGCTCCTCCCTTGACTTCTGTGACACAGCTCTCTCCTCAACAATCCTCTTGCCTGAGCACACCTTCTGTCTCTTTTGCTGGATTATCATAATCCCCTGACTCTTCATCTATCTATCCATCTGGTTGTGAGGCCTGTTCTCTTCTCTCTCTATGATCTTTCTTGGAGCTCAAAGAACAGAAATCTCCTAAATCTATCTAGGCAGTACTAATCTACCTCCTAAAGTGCAGGAAAACATAGGATTAGCATCCTATAAGCTGCCTGCTGAATATCTATCTTCTACTGCATACCCTGTAAGTTTCTTAAACACATGATGTCCAAGACAGAACTCATTATCGTAACTCTTTAATCTACCTTCCTCCACATTTCTCTGTTTCTGTTGAGGGCACTACCACCCAAACAGTCATCCTACACTCTTCCCTCTCCCTAACTCCCTTTAGTTAATCTGTGGCCAAATCTTTCTGGTTCTACCTCCACAATATCTTTTGCATCTTTCCTCTTCTATGTACACAGTAACCCACTTTAGTCCAGGCACTCATCACTTCTTTTCTATACTACTGTGATAGCCACCATCTTGGTTTCCCGAATTGATATTTCTCCTCAATGCTAATCTCACCTGTATTTCACTACCAAAATAATATTACTCACCCTGGCATTTCTTAAATCAAAAACTTCAGTGGTTGGCCATTGCCTATAAAATAAAACATCAATTAATTTCCCATCAGCTGACTGCTAGGTCAACTACCATAAGAAAAAAATCTCATCATCAGGAAATTCACCACCATGAAGATTGCTTTACTTTTTATACTCCCACCCCATCAGTACTCTCACTTGTCTCTGCCCCTCTGATTAGAGGGCTAAAGGAAGGAGCAAAATAGGTCTCTCTTAGCTGTGGGAAAATTGGAACACTAATCCCTTGTTGGTGGAGCTGTGAACTGATCCAACCATTCTGGAGAGCAATTTGGAATTATGCCCAAAGGGCGATAAAGCTGTGCATACCCTTTGACCCAGCAATACCACTTTTGGGTCTTTTTCCCAAAGAGATCATGGAAGGGGGAAAGGGACCCACATGTACAAAAATATTTATAGCTGCTCTTTACGTGGTGGCAAAGAATTGGAAGTTGAGGGGGTGCCCATCAATTGGGGAATGGTTGGACAAGTTGTGGTATATGAATACAATAGAATACTATCTTGCTATAAGAAACGATGAGCAGGAGGACTTCAGAGAAACCTGGAGGGTCTTGCATGGGTTGATGATGAGTGAGATGAGCAGAACTAGAAGAACATTGTACACAGTAACATCAACATTGAGTGTTGATCTACTGTGATGGACTATATTCTTCTCACCAATGCAATGGCACAGAAGAGTTCCAGGAAACTCGTGATGGAAGAGGATCTCCAAATCCAGGGGAAAAAAAAAAAAAAAGAACTGCGGAGTATAGATGCTAAATGAACCATACTATTTCTTTTGTTTTTGATGCTGTTGTTTTTTTTCTATTTTGAGGTTTTCCATCATTGCTCTGATTTTTTTTCTCTTATAACATGACTAATGCAGAAATAGGATTAATGTTATTATGTGTGTGTGTGTATATATATATATATATATATATATAACCTATATCAGATTACTTGCTGTCTAGGGGAGGGGGGGAGGGAGGGGAGGGAGGGAGAAAAATCTGAAATTGTAAAGCTTGTATAAACAAAGGTTGAGAACTATCTTTACATGTAACGGAAAAAAATAAAATACTTTATTAATTAAAAAAAAAATAGGTCTCTCTTTAAAAAGGACCCAGGGGGCAGCTAGGTGGTGCAGTGGATAAAGCACCAGTCTTGGATTCAGGAGTACCTGAGTTCAAATCTGGCCTCGGACACTTGACACTTACTAGCTGTGTGACCCTGGGCAAGTCACTTAACCCCCATTGCCCTGCAAAAAAACCAACCAAACAAACAAAAAACAATAAAAAGGACCCAAAAGCTCAGCTAAGTCTTCATTGCCCACATGCTAACTGCTTGGTTCAACTCTACTTGGTTTTAACTCAAACTCATGCTCCTGGACTCCCAGCCCCTTCTTCCCCTTTTAGCTTCCAATTGTGTTATTTTCCTCCCCTGTTATAATATAAACACTTTGAAAGCAAAGACTGCCTTTTTTTTCTTTCTTAGTAATATTTCCAATAACATGTAAAGATCATTTTTAACAGTCGTTTTTTTAAAAACTTTGAGTTCCAAATTTTTCCCTCCTTCCTCCCTCACCTCCCCCCTCCCTAAGATTGTAAGCAATTTGATATAGGTCATGTATGTGTATAGTCATGTAAAAGATATTTCCATATTAGTCATGTTGTGAAAAAATAAACAGGCCAAAAGAAAAAAAAAAGCAAATGAAAATAGTATGCTTCTATCGGCATTCAGACTCCATCAGTTCTTTCTCTGGATGTGGATAGCATTTTCCATCATGAGTCTTCTGGAATTATCTTGGATTGTTGTATTACAAAGAGCTAAGTCATTCATAATTGATCATCACACAATGTTAACTGATACTGGGTCCAGTATTCTCCTGGTTCTGCTCATTTATTTAACTTTGTATCAGTCCATATAAGTCTTTCCAGCTTTCTTTTTCTCATTTGCACTGTCAACACATAGCACAGTTCTGGGTACATAATAGGCACTCAATAAATATATATATAATATCATGTGTCATATTCTATAACTTAGTATTTAAGGTCCTATTTTTCTATTTTCTATTCTCATATCACAAATTTTACCTTCCAGACAAATTGGATTAACTGTCCCCCAAACTCTATGGGCTTATCCAAATGGTATGTGTGGGGAAGCTTTGATAAATAACTTGGGAATCTTGCCCATTTATTGCTTAAACAGACTTTGATTCCCAACTGGAGAGGAACAAGAGAAAAGACCATGATGTTGGTCACTCTGTTCTATTCAGAGAGCAGATACTAGACTAGAAGCGTGAATATCTGCCCCCACCGCCCCCCCTCCCCCCAGCAAATGTTGCTAATTCAGGGGAAATTATTTTTTTTAAGTTCTAGCTGCTTTCATGGTTACTATTGAAAAAATTAGTTTTTGAACCTGCATTTTGTTATATTTTACTCTGTAAATGATTCTATTCTGTAACTATATTCTGTAGTCTATGTAATAAACCTAAGCCTCTTCTGTCTTTAAATATAGAAACTCATGAGTTCAAATGTTTAGTCTCCCTCTCTTGTTAAATGCAAAGATTTAAGCTTTTCTACAGCCACTGCTAATTCAAGGAAAACCCTGAGCTATGTTTAAAGATTCCATGCCCTCATAAAACACTTTAACTCTTAGGGAATTGTTATCTGAGCACCACCTGCAAATTACTTTGTTTTGTTTTGGTTTTGGTGAGGCAACTGGGGTTAAATGACTTGCCTAGGGTCACACATGCAAATTACTTTGTGCCAAGAAAATTTGTTATCCCTCACAATTTCAGCTCCTGAGAATCCCCATGATATGTTTGCTATTCTTGAGATCACACAAACTGATGTGCCCTCATCTTAGGTCCAATTAAAGGTGGTCTTATCTCATTCCCAGTCACCAATGAGTCTACTTTCCCGGTCCAAAATCAATAGCTTTGACATGCAGCTAGATCCCACAAATCCACAAGGCAATTCCTCTAAGACAGAGAGAGGTTGTCTGGCTCAAGTTGATAGAAGGAAAATGTGAAGGTTGATGAAGTTAACCAAAGCTCCTCTCTGGGATCATTAAGTAAACAAGAAGCAAGAGGGAGGCCTCCACTACATTTGGAGTTCAAGAGGAAGAACAGCAAAGGGTAATGCAACAATTTGTTACCTTGTTCTGTTGGGGAGGCTATTCCACTTTCCTGGCTTTCTGGGGTTTTTAGAACTCACAAATAGAAGATCTGTGGGGGGGAGCGGGAAATTGGGGCAGACAGTTATTTCGATATAGGTCGCACAGTGGATAAAAAAGTACCTGCCTTGGATTTAGGAGGACCTGAGTTCAGATTTGACCTCAGACACGTGACACTAGCTGTGTGTGACCCTGGGCAAGTCACTTGACCCTCATTGCCCTGCAAAAAAAACAAACAAAAAAATCTGCCCCTGCCCCACTCGCCCCACCCCCAACAAATAAAGTGATACTTAAGTACCAGGAATGGTGGTCATTTAGTAAAGCCTATGTGAATGTTTTCACTTGGGATAAGGTACTCACCATCCCCTCTTTCCTCTTTCCCAAGAGTCCCAGTATACAATCTCACATGCAAATAATGTTTTATTGTTGGTGTTGTTTTTAACCAAAGCAGTTCAGTAAAAACCATTTAACATATTGCAGAGTAGAAATTCTGTACATTTACAATTTTTTATTACCACTATACAGTATTTTAGCCCCATTATGAATTAGCAGCCATGGGCAAGCCTAGGAATCTAGCCACCATTTATGATAACACCATTATTACTAATAAACACTAATAATCATTATTTGTTAATAATATGATACTTTGATGTTTACAACATAAAAATAGTGGAAATATTCTTAGCCAGCTAGATGGTGCATTGGGTAGTGTTGGACTGGGAGTCAGAAAGACTTGAGTTTGAATCCTGCCTCAGATGCTTAGCAGCTGTGTAACTCTGGGCAAGTCACAACTTCTCTCAGCCTCAGTTTTCTCATCTGTAGAATGGGGATAAAAATAGCTGACTTCCAGAGTTGTGGGAATCAAATGAGGTAATATATGTAAATCATTTTGTAAACCTTAGCAAAATGCTAGTTATTATCATCCCCATTATTGAACTGAGGAAACTGAGACTCAAAAAGGCTTAAATGACTCATCCTGAATCACAAAGCTAATTGTGTATCAGAGTCCATGTATGATCTCAAGTCTCCTGACACTAGGATTCAGCACCTTTCTGATACAGGAAATGCCTGCCACCTATGTTGCTACAACTTAATATGTGCTCTTTAGGGTATAACCTGGTTGTAAATTGGGAATTGCACATACTCATCTATACTAATGTATTTATTTTTTCATCTATGCTAATTTAAAAAAATATATATGCCCTGCTAGACTAAGTTCTTTTTCCTTATATGAAACATTTTATTAAGAAAAGTAAGACCAGATTGCCCTTTATATGCATATTATGAGTAACAGTGATACCAGTTCTGAAAGAGCACGCCTATGAATATGATGGCTCTTCAGCAAGGATTCAAGCTGAAATAGCACTTTCCATCATTGGTGACCGGATGGTAGTAGCCTTTCTCTTGGGACAGCAGCACCATGGTGTAGTAGAAAGGGCACTGACCCTAAAGTTGAAAAACCTAACTCCAGAACTGGTTCTGCCTCTTACTCCCATGACCATAACCTTGAGGAAGTCACTTTTTCATCTGTAGAATAGAAATGGAGAAGATGGTGTAGATCAGCTCTAAAATCTCCACCATGGCCTCTTTGAAATCTCTGTTTTAGGAGTGCTTGAAAAAGAAGGACATGCTATCCAGGCTCAAATAGAAACAAGTCAAATCAGGAAACAGAGGCTTGGGTTCAGTGATGGATGGCCCTTTTACTAGCTGTGTGACCTGAAACAAGTCCCCTCACCTCCCTAGGCCTCAGTTTCTTCATCTATAAAATGAGGGGGTTGGATTAGATGATCTTGACAGTTACTTGTAGATCTGACAATCCATGATTTTCATGTCTTTACTTTTGTAGGTACAAAGATTTCTGGTTCATTCTGACACAGGTTATAGCAAGAGTCCAGACCATTTCCATTTCAGTTTCCCAGTGTCATCTGTGCCCCACAGTCATTGTTTCCACTTCTCTCTTCTCCGTCACTTCTCAGCCCTTTTGTCCCCTGGCTTCGAAGTGACCTTATCACTTAACTGAAATTGAGCAGTCAGTGATGGTGCCAAATATGATGGTCTCATTTCTATTTATTTATTTAGAATTTTCCCTACATTACATGTAGAAACAAATTGTAGCATCGATTTTTAAAACTTTGTGTTCCAGATTCTCATCCTTCCTATTCAATATAAGTTATACATGTGCAGTAGTGCAAAACATAGCAGACAAAAAAAATCTTTAGAAAAAGAAACTAACAACAACAACAAAATATACTTCCATCTGTATTCAGGTATCAGTTCTTTCTCTGTAGATGGGACTGCATTTTTAATAAGTCCTTCAGAGTTGTCTTGGATCATTACATTGCTGAAAGTAACTGTCATTCGCAGCAGATCATCTTACAATATTGCTGTTATTTTGTATACAATACATTTCACTTTGCATCAGCTCATGTAAGTCTTTCTAGGTTTTTCTGATAGCATCCTGCTCATCTTTTTTTTAATAGCAAATGTTATATAGTACTTTAAAGGGAGATTTCCCTGTAAAACACCCATGAGGTTGATTATTGCAGCAATAATAGCTAACACTTATACAGTAGTACCTTACACCTGACAAAGAATTTTCTTCACAATAGCCCAGCAAAGTACCAACATCATCATCATCTGATGGTCTCATTTCATTCTTCATTCTTCTTGATCCGTCTAGTACATTTGACAGAGCTGATTACCCTCTCTTACTGAATTCTCTTTATTCTGTGTTATAATGGCACCACTCTAGTCTATTCCTTCTCCTATCTCTTCATTCCTTTTCTTTTTTTTTCTTTCTTTCTTTCTTTTTTTTTTTTTTGGATGGGGCAATGAGGGTTAAGGGACTTGCCCAGGGTCACACAGCTAGTAACTGTCAAGTGTCTGAGCCAGATTTGAACTCAGGTACTCCTGAATCCAGGGCCAGTGCTTTATCCACTGTGCCATCTAGCTGCCCCCCTGTTCATTCCTTTTCAATCCCCTTTTGCTGATTCTTCATATTATACTCCCTAACCATATATGCAGAAAGTCTCTATTCCCTCTCTATACTTTCTTGGCCACCGTATCATTCCCCATGGGTTTAGTTAGCATCTCTATGCAGGTGACTTATAGATCTATATATCCAGTCCCAATCTTTCTTTTGAGTACCAGTCCTTCATCAGGAACATTCAAACTGGAAGTCTTATAGTAATCTCCAACTCAACATATCTAAAATAAAATGTATCTTTTCCCCACCAAAATGCCCTTCCTCCAAACATTCCTATTACTATCAACAGCACCACCATCCTTCTAGTCTTCTAGCTTTTACAAGGAAAGAAAGGAGTGATGAACAACATCACGGGCTACAGAGAGGTCAAGAGGGAGAATTGAAAAAGGGGTCATCAGATCCAGTAGTTAGAAGATAACTTGGAGAGAACAGTTTCAATGCCATTATGGTATCAAAACAATGGGACTGGGAAGTGATTGAGAAGTGAGGAAATAGAACCAATGGGTATGGAGAGCTTTTTATAGGAGTTTGTCTATGAAACAGAAAGAAAAGAGAAGACAATAACTTGGAGATGGAGTGAGAGGAAGCCCTGGGCTGGAAGCTTTGTGAGTGTCAAGGAAGGAAAGACTCAAGTGGAGAATGAGAGGTCATTGACCAAAGGTACCAGTTCAGGTAGGAGGTGAGAAGGATTGAGATTAAGAACACAAGTAGATGGGCTGGGCTTGGCAAGAAGAGCCACCTTTTTGTCAGGGACTAGAGCAAGGAAGGAGAGAATGGGAGATGAATTAGAGTGATTTTGAGATGCAAAAGAGGGAGAAGAGAGAACTCACTACAAATGACTTTTTGTTTTCTCAGGTAGGAGATGAGAAGAGTGTAGTGTAGGAAGCTAAAGGAAAGAGGTTTAAAACAGCCACTTTGGGGAGTTAGGTTGAAAGTCAGGTGAAAATAGCAGGATTGAGATTGGGTAAAATAATGGGAAACATTTTTTCCATTATATTAATAACCAATTATTAAATTAAGATCCAGGCTTTTTCTCCAGTTTCTTCATTGAGACCCAGATCTTGTAGAAGGTTGGCCTCTGAAGGATTTGGCTAATTGAGATTAACCCTCGAGGAACATGCTTTTCAATCTTGGGCAGGACCCCATCCAACTAGGAGACCTTACTTCTGTTTAGAGTGTAAATAGAATCTAGGCTAGGTGATTTCTTGCCAGAGTTGTCTGGATGGAGATGGATTCCCCTATCCAGATTGCTGGAGAAGGCTGAGTCTCATGATCAAGCCACACTCAGCAGGAGCTGCAGGCTTCTAGCCCACCTCATCATTAAATGTCCACCAATCAGGGCTGATTTTCAGTTGTCAAGAGAATTCCCTTTCAAGGATTATTTAAAACTTTTCCTGTTCTCCATGTTGTCTTTGGTTGCCAAGATAAACCATGGATTACTAATTAGCCTAATTAATAAATTGATAATTAATTATCCAGAAACTCTGTTTCTTGGGGCTTTTCATTCATCACGTCAGCAGTACTCCAATACAAGTGAAGAAGGGAGATGGCAAGGGCTGGTGTTTTACAAAGCCTGAGTGGTAATAGGATAAAGGGGATGAGGGTCAGGTACCGAGGGCAGTGTGGGGTAATGTCAGAGAAGCAATGGGAGATTGGGAGAGCAAGGAGAGGTATTGAGCAGGGTGAAGAGGAAGAATATCTTTAGGGAAAGTGAGGCAACAGGAAAGATGGAGTGGAAAAGCCGTGCTTTTCTCTCAGTTATCTGTGCCTAGGATTACTTTGTGTGTACTCAGCAGCCTTAAATGAAGCTTGAACTTCCTCAATTGTATTGTAGATGAGTATCTAGAAAAATTAAGTAAATTCTATGGGAGTAGTCTTGCTTATTCAAATTGATTTTTTGTTGTTCATTTGTGTCTGTGACCATATTTGGGGTTTTCTTGACAAAGACACTGGAGTAATTTGCCATTTATTTCTCTAGCTCATTTTACAGATGAAGAACTGAGGCAAACAAGGTTAAGTGACTTGCCCAGAGTCACACAGCTACTAAATATCTGAGCCCAGATTTGAACTCATTAAGGAGTCTTCCTGTTTCCAGGCCCAGCACTGTATCCACTGAATGTGCACTCCAGAGCTGCTCTTTACACACAGCCAAGTCTCAATAATCAAACTCTAGAATTTATGCTAATTGTGACCCAGGTGAAACTAGAGTTAACTCTTCTAAACAAATTAGGAAAGTAAAAAAAAATATTATAAAGTGGAATACATACTGAGCTGATTGTTAAATTTTCTCTGTGAGCATTTACATCTCAGAAATCAGTGCTGGATTTGTTATTTTTTTATTTCTAGACTTAAGAAAGTAATGGTGAAAATGTTAATATAGATGAAACTTGAAAAGTGTATTGTGTTTTCAGAGAGCCAGTTGTTAAACAAGGAGCAGCACCCACCCACATACACACACCCTTGTGGGAACTAATTGTAAAGAACATTTCATTCAGACCTGGGTGTTTCAGTGACAGTGAGGTGTAGTGAATAAAAGCTGGCCTCAGCCCAGAAGAGCTAGTTTTAGTTCTGCTCCTTACTAGGGAAACCCCAGGAACCAAGCCCCTGGTGTCCCCAGGCCACTCTTAAGACTGTAGCTGACTTATCAGGAGCTGGTCTACACCGGTAGTCAGTTTCCTCAGTGAGAGTTCTTTGTACCAATGAAATCACGTGTCTAGTCTAAAATAAAAATGGGATTACAACATGGCAGTGCAGTCTAGACATAGGAAAAGGCATGAGATGTGAAGGAAGTTTAATATGAAAACACAGAGAATCAGTGACATTCTTCCACTTTATTGTTCAGATGACAGCAGGGAAGTATGAAGGTTGAAGACGTTATTCCACTGTAGGATCATCTGTTAAAAGGAAGTGAGAAGGCCGTCCCCACCATTCTTGGGGATCAGGAAAGAGCAGCAAAAAGCAGTGTAGCCATCTGGTGGTTAGTCCCTCATGGGAGAATGTCTCATGTTCTTGGCTTTCTAGAATTTGTGAAATTCACAGACAGGCAGGAGAGCTGTGGGGAAAGAATAGGACAGATGGTTATTTAGCCTCTGCTAGCTATTTCCAAAAAATGATTTGGCCCCCACCCTCCTGCAACATGTAAAATGGCAGTTCTATACTAGAAATGAGAGTCAAGTAATAAACTATAGACAATATTTGTAAAGGGCCTGGTACAAGAGGGAAACTTCCTTCTCTTCCCCACTCCCTTCCTCACCAGTTTTGTCAATAGGAAAAAAATTGTGCCCTTCCACTCTTCTTTTCTTTTTCTCTACAGAAGGAAGGGAACAAGCATTTATTAAGTGACTACTATGTACCAGGCCCTTTACAAATATCTCATTTGATCCTCATAACCACCCTGGAAGGGAGGTGCTATTATGATGCCCTGTTGAGGAAACTGAGTCAGACAGAGGTTAAATGAATTGTCCAGGGTCAAACAGCTAGTGTTTGAGGCCAGATTTGAACTCAGGTATTCCTTTGTTGTCCAGCAATCTGTTCACTGCATCACCTAGACTGATTTTGACTATAAGAAAAGACAGTCTCATACTTAGGCACTAATGATAGTTCTTTGAGGACAGACATCTGAATTTTAAAGTAAAGGCATTCTCAGACTCCTTTTTGTACTTTTGGGGGGAGAGGAAGTAGGAGGAGTTGAGGAATGGGATCTTAGATGCCCACCAAGGGTTATGATGAATAAAGAGTTGGATTTTTCTGGTTGGTTCTTGGCTTTCTTTGTATCCATAGCTCTCAGTAGGTGTCTTATAATAGTAGGTGTTTAATAAATGCCTGTTGACATGACTGGACTGAAGTCATTATCTTCTATCCTCCTGTTTACCACCAGCCCTCCTTCAACAAGGTTATATCCAAGACCAACCTAAGGCTGAGAAAGGAAGAAAAGGGTCACCAGCAAGCTGGAGGGAAGTCACTGTGCTCACCAGCCACTGCCCCAGATGGCAGTTTTTTAGAGACAGGCATAAGTAAGTCGAGATTGATAGCTTTCTGTCTCCTCAGCACCTTGGACAGTGCTGGAACCACTGCATGTACTCACTATTTCTCACACTTTCTCATTCCTGTGTTCCTAAGGAATCCATTTGATAGTTAGCTACCTGTTTCCCGGTGACTTTTCCTTCTACTTACTGGAAGTTGAGCATTTCTTCAGAGAGCCAACAGCTGTGACATACTCTTGTCCTAAGAATGTCTCATAGGTGATGTCATCTGAGAGTTTTGCCAGGCACTCAGTGTTGTCCTTGAACAGGAGGTTTTTGGTTTTGGGGAGGATAGTAAAAGTGTCTCGATCGTTCCCATAAGTTCCAAAACGGCTCTGAGTCAAAGAGACAGACACATTATCAGCAGACATCCATAGGAAAATGGGGGAGGGGTTGGGGAAGAATGGTTTGTTCAGGATCAGCCTTAGAGGAAACTTCACAGCAATACAAATTGACCACTGGTGTCTTTCTTTTCACATTGTCAACTCTCTCCCTTCCTAATATTACCACCACCACCAGTTCTACCATCCATCAAAACTTACTCATCCTCTATCTACTTAGAGCCTTATTTTGACAGCTATGATACTATCTTTTCAGATGCTGAAGGATTTCCACTTAATGCATTACCCTACCTAAGGGAAATTTAAAATGGCATTCCTAGAGATAAAATACCTTTATCTTAATTGGCAGACTCTGAGGCAGTGTGCCATCCAAGTGGTGAAGATGTCTTTTGAGAGCAGAAAGGTTTTATGGATCTTCCTTGAATCATACAATTAGGCAACTACCTGCTCTACCAATATTGTCAGTCTTGTGATATTTTGAATTCAGAGACATGTCTTTTTCTCAGTGCCCAGTGCTGTGCCAAGCTCTACAAGTGCTATTTCTGACTAGCTTCATTTTTAAAAGCAGATCAGCAAGGACAAAAACCAAATATATTTTACCCCAACCTATACCCAGGCCATCACTTTCACCTCTAGAAATGAGAAAACTAAGTGAAAAAGGGCAAGTAAAGGTAAGTATCTCAAATTCTCCCAACAAACTCAAGAAGGAATAGATTGAAAAACTGCATATTCCTCTGTTCTTGAATCACACGGGATTCCTGAATGTTCTCCCTTTCTTTCCACTTAGACACTCAGGACAGAACAAAAGCGTTAACATATGGCTACAACCAATTACCTACATTCAGATTTAAGTAGAAGCAAGATCAAGTGACTGGGTTCTGGACCCAATTAACTGATTCAAGTCTAAGTTAGGGAAAGGGATGGCAGGCCCTGAATTATACAGACCTGTTGGTCCAATAGCACCTGGCGGACTAACTGTGCCTTATCTTTCCGTGAGATCACAGCATGGTTTGGTGCCTTAGCCAGGTGACATGTTTCCGGATTGGTCACTTCCCTCTGGCTTCCATCTAAACATAAGAACCTAAAGTCTCCACTCTTCAGGTTTTCTGCCCAAGAGTCCGTATTCTTTCCTGAAAAGAGAATGAAAGTGACCATCAACAGCAACCACTTTGACTTCAGTTGGTTAATCCATTGGCCATCACTCATAATTATGAGTACCTAGGGATTTCATTTACTGCTTTATAAAAATCTATATATCTGTGCCACGGTAATGTAGGGGTAGAAAAAAGGGTCAACTACCTCTCAGGAGGAGAGTTCAACTTCAGATTTTATGACCAATTCATCCTCTCTTGAACACCTCCAACCCATCACACTTTTTCTTAAGGATCAAACCAAACCTCTGGGTTTGAGACCAAGGAGAATGTAATTTGTTCTTCTGTTTCCAAATACCTCTTTGTAGTAGTAGAGAGAAAAAACCCTGAATCTTCTGTTGCCCAGACATTGAGCACTAGTGTCTATACCTCATCTGCTAGGTTCCCCTTGGGGACAAAATTCTTTGGGGAGTCACTTATGAAAGCTTCCTTACAGACTCAATGAATACCATGTCTGCACAATAGTACACTCATGTGAATACATATTTCATCATCAGCCTTTTCATTGTTTTATCTATCCCTTGTCGTGCTGCTAGAGAAGGGATGGGCAGTAAAAAGAATGTTCTGGATTTAGAGTCTGATGACCCAGATTCAAATCCTGACTGTGTTATCTGTAATAACCTCTGTGGTCTAAGGCACAATGTGGAACTCCTCTAGGCCTGTCCCCTCACCAGTAAAAGGAAGAGGTTTGATGAGAAAACCTCTGAGGTCACTTCTAGCTCTATATCTATGTTCTTTTGGTCCCTGAGAGAATGCATTCATTGAATCAAATGGTTTTGACAACCATGTGAATGGTTGACGACCTCTGCGCAGAAGACTAGCAAGTCCTCGTGTCAGACGGGGACCACTGTTGTTTCCTGCTATTCCCTTTTATGAAGCCAGGCTCTAGTCAAAATTGGCCTGTCATTGTCTCTGTGTTTTTATACCTCCCTCATCTTCCTCTTACCATTACCCCTGTAGGGAATGAATTATAGGAAGATCTAAAGCTAGAAAGGGCCTCAAGCTGTCTAGTCCAACTTCCTCACTTAACGGACAAGGAAACTGAGACCTAGGGAGGCAGAACACATACAAAGTCAAAAAGGTGGCAATCATGAGAATTGGGATGTAAAACCAAGACCTCTGACTCTAGGTTCAGTGCTCTTACCATTCTTCCATGATGCCTCTTCTTTGCCCTATTTCCTTTCTCTTTCCCCCTCCAATTCCTAACCATCATTCAAGGCCCAGCTCCATTCTCAAACTCTTCTGAGAAAGAGTCTGAATCCAAAATTAACTTGGAAGTTTGTGTCTAAAGGGAAACTAGGTGGTACAGTGGATAAAATGCTGGGATATAGTCAGGAAGTCTCATTTGTCTGAGTTCAAGTCTGGCCTCACACCCATACTAGCTTTGCAACCCTGGGCAAGTCACTTAACCACAGTTTGCCTCAGTTTCCCCTTCTGCAAAATGGGGATAATAAAAGCAGCTACCTCCCAGGGTTGTTGTTGAGTGCTCTGTAAACCTTAAAGTGCTAAATATATGCTAGATCTCATTATAATTATTCTTTTTATTCTTTTTTCTCTCATTATAATTATTGCTAGTGTTACTGTCATCATTAGGAATCAAGATGCCTACCTCTGATATTTGGGTTGTGTGACTCTGGACAAGTCAATTAACCTCAGTGGCCCTGGTCTCCTTCCTAAAGACAAACCTCTAGGACAGGTGCTGATCTACACTGGCAGAATTCCCCCCATGGATGGAATCACAAGTCCCAACAAAAAAGGGAACCAAAAAATGACTAAGTTGTAATTTGCTTCTATCTGTCATTGTAAGTAAAGAGTGGATATTCAAGAATCTATTGAGTATTTGGATGGATGAACAGATGAGGATAAGATCATGGACTTGGAGCTGAAAGGGGGCTGGAGGCCATTCGCTCCCACCCTTCATTCTACATATAGGGACCTGCCCAATATCACACTGGCTGTCAATGTCAGAGCTGAGATTTGAACATGTCTTCTAACTCCAAATCTACTTCTTTTTCCCTTTGCCAAGAGCTCGCCCCTTTCCCCTCCTCAACTCACATCACTCAGATGCCTTCTGCCATCATCTCTTCCTTCACCTGTGACTCACATGAAGAGGTGATTCCCCTTTCTCCTTGCCAAGCAAAACCCTCTACATACACAAAAGATACACTTCCATCCTGTCTTCTCTACCATGTTTCCCTCTAACATCCCCACTCAATAATCTTCAGCCTCTCTCAGTCTACTGGCTGCTATTCAACTGCCTACAAACATGTCTATGTTTTCTCCATCCTCAAAATCCCTTCATTTCCTCCATCCATCCTTGCTAGCTGTCATTCCATATTTCCCCTGTCTTCTGTGGTTAAATTACTTGAGAAAGCCATCTACAAAAAGTGCCTTCACTTCCTTTCCTCTCACTCTCTTCTTAGCTCTCTACAGTCTAGCTTCTGTCCTCCATTCAACCAAAACTGTTCCCTCTATAGTCATTCATGATCCAATTGCCAAAATCAGTAGTCTCTTCTTAATCTTCATCCTTCTTGTCACAGCCTTTGACACTGACTGTCATTTGCCCTCTTCTTGAGACTTTCTTCTTTCTTGGTTTTCAGGACTCCATGCTCTCCTCAATCTCCTCCTTCCTATCTGACCGCTCCTTCTCAGTCTCCTTTGCTGGATCTTCATCCAGGTCATGCCTTCTAACTTCACATATCATACAGGGTCCTGTCCCAAACCCTCTTCTCTTTTCCCTTGATATAATTTCTCTTGGGGATCTCAGCAGCTCCCATGGATTCAATTATCATCTCTATGTTGATGATTATCAAATCTCCTTATCCAGTCTTAACTTCTCTGTTGACCTCCAGGTTCTCATCTTCAACTGTCTAGTAGACATCTCAAATTGGATGTCCTATAGACATCTTAAATTCAACATGTCCAAAACTGAACTCATTATACCAAGGGTTTCTCCCTGCTCCAGTCCATCCCACTCAGCTTTATCCTTTATCACTAGTCTCCAGCACGCGAGAGTGCACACACGCGCACGCGCACACACGTGCACACACACACACATACTCCATAAACTTCAGTGCTTCCCTGTCTCCTCCAGGGTCAAAGATAAAACTCTGATTGGCATCCAAAGCCTTTAGTAACCTGTCTATCTGTACCTCCTCCTCACCCTTTCCAATCTTCTTACATTTTACATCCCTGTGACACTGGTTCTTTGCTGTTCCTTAAAGGAGACACTGTCTCCCAACTTTAGGCATTTTCACTGGTTGTCCCCCATATCTGAAATGCGCTATCTCCTCGTTTCTTCAAATCCTAGCTAAAATTCCATCTTTCACAAAAAGGATTTCCCATCCCCCATAATTCTAGTGCTTTCCTTCTATTAGTTATTTCCTATTTATGCAGCATAAAGCTTGTTTGCATGTTGCCTCCCCCATTGGACTGAGCTCCCTGAAGGCAAGGACTGCCTTTTGCCTTTCTTTGTATTCTCAGGACTTAGCACGGTGCCTGGCACATAGTAGGCATTTAACAGATGTTGATTGACTAACACTACTTCTTATAGTGAGTAATAGAGGTGGTATCAGCTGTTTGAAGTCCAAGGGGATGCTATTGATTGTGTCCCCCTCTAGGTCCTGATTATTGAATGCCTCAGGTTAAACTATCATACTATGAATTCCAAGAGGTCTGGTTCTGAATTTTATTTATGCTTTATATATAATTGAATAATAGAGCTCAAAGGAACCTAAGAAAGCAACTAGTATCTAGCTCTTTCATTTTACATGTGACTGAACTAAGACCTTGAGAGGAGAACTGATTTGCCAAAAGCCACATAAGTAACACCAAGATTTGAACCCGGGTTTAAATTGGTTGACTAATCCTAAATCCAGTGCTCTTTTCATGACAATCCACTCCTCCCCTTGACACCCAGCACAGAGCTCTTCATAACCATACATACTCAATTACTCTCTTGAACTGAATTGGGCAGGTTTGGTAGAGAGGCCCATGTGCCACCCTTGGTCCTGCCTACAAATGTGAAAGATTTCATGGTTTCCTGGAATAGAATTGTAACTGGATCCCAGAGGAGGTCATGGATTTCCCCACATTTCTAGCCCACCACAGAACATGACTATACAGGTAGTCAAAAATAGAGGTGATCACGTACCATCTGTATTCTCCAGGACAGTGGTGTGTTTCACGAAGGCCACATCTCCTTTTCTCTCAGCCAGGCATCTATAAAAGATGAGACAGAGAATCAAATGAAAAGCAAGTCAGCATTAAAATGCTCTTTCTTGAAGAAAATCTCTTTCAGAGTCATACATTTTTCTGAATCATGGGATGACCTGAAAGGGACCTCAGAGGTCATCAAGTCTAATCTCCTTATTTTACAGATAAGGAAACTGAGCTCCAGGAAAGGTTAAGTGACTTTCCCCAGAAATTGGCAGAGGCAGGATTTGAACCCAAATCCTGACTACAGAAGCAGTGCTCTTTCTACCATGCCATGCTGAAACCACTATATTCATATAATTCTTCCCACGTTCTCATCAATAATACATTTCCATTCATTTTGTCTTGTCGGTGTCCTCACATTATTTTAGCAGTGATAGAACCCTTTACTTCCTACAAAATTTTAGTGGCATCCATGTAATCAAATTTCTAAAACAAAAATTTAATGCCAACTATTAATAATCCCAAATAACAGAAGGCAAATTAAAAATTTGAAATTTCTATTACCAGAACACATTCCCCCCAAATATAAAGCAGTATAAACTAACGAAAAGGATGGAATCATTTGGCATAAACAAATGTTTTAAAACTGGGAAAGATTTTAATAGCTCTCTTTGTGAGGTGATGCACAGCAATTTCTACTTTTTCATCTTATACAAGCCAGTATGGGGTGAAGGAGAAGTGGAGGGATGGAAAAGGAAAGAGAAGAGGGTGAATATGTTTCTGTTCATCATATTTTGGCTTTCAGATTTCAAGTTTTGTCTTTAAATTTTCTATTTTATTTGTGAATCATTCATAAAATTGCTATAACCATGGAATGATATTTTAAAATGCAGCAACAGAATATTCACAGAGCATCAGGATCACTAAAAGCAAACACAAATTAGAGACAGGATTTGATACCAGAAGTAGATTCATGGCTTTGTTTCATCAGAGTTTTGTTTATTAATAGTTGTGTTTTCTTGTCTCTTCAGACATCTCAGTGTTATCCAATTATCCATAATGAACTTTGGTGTATAATATTAATAAAAACAACCTGCCCTCATACCGTTCACAGCTATGGTCAAGGTGAGAATTCTGATCCAAAGGACAGAGATAATCAGAAAAGATATTTTCAGTTAAATGAGTTTGAAAATCTTTTGCCTCAATACAATCAGTATAAGTAAGATAAGGAAAGAAGTCTAACTGTATAAAAAAATCTTTTGCTTTTAATATCTCTGATATCGTTCTGATGTCCAAGATAAAGAAGGAATGACCACAAATATATAAACCAAAAGCCATTCACCAATGAATAAGTGGTCAAAGAACACACAAATAAAGCTCCTACATCAGATTGCTCCAATTTGATTGAGTCCAATTTGTAGAAAACTGAAAACAAAATAAATCAAAGCAAAACAAAACAAAACAAACAAAAAACCTTGGAGGTTTCACTTCTCAACCAGGAAATTGTCAAAGAACCAAAGATGAGACTACTCAATGTTGGAGGAGTTGTGGGAAAATAGGCACACTGATTCCTTGTCAATGGAGCTGTGAATTGTTCCAAACATTCTGGAAAATAATTTTGAATTCTGCAAAGAAAATTACTAAACTGTTCTTGCACTTTGACCCAAAGATTCCACTGCTAGGCTTATACCTGAAGGAGATAAAGAATAAAATGAAAGTTGCTAAGGAATTATATGTACCAAAATACCATAGTAGCTCTTTACTTAGTGGCTAAAAATTGGAAAGAGACTGTCCTCCTATTGAGTGATGGCTAAACAAATTATGGTGCATGAATGTGATGGAATGTTCCTGTTCCACAAGAAATTAAAAAAGAGATAGTTTCAGAGGAAACGAGAAAGGTATTTTTGAACTTCTGAAGCAAGGCAAAAGTGAGCAGAAGTAGAAAAACAAGCTATATAATGGCAACATCTAAAGAAACTTCAAAAGACTTTAGAATTCTGATCGATGTAATGATAAACCTCAACTAAAGAGACTGAAAATGAAATATGCCACTCACTTCTTGCTAGAGAGGCGATGAACTTAAAATGCAGAGAGCGAGAGAGCGAGAGAGAGAAGAGAGAGAGAGAGGAGGCGAGAGGGAGGGAGGGAAGTACCTTTTCAGTTATGGTCACCATTGGAAATTATTTTAGTGAACTACCCATATTTATTAATTTTTTTTTCCAACGAACCCCCAAACAGAGGACTACCATGGAAAGTGTGTTGGGTCTGGCTCTCTTCAGATCCTTAGCTTTGTCACTTTATAGACTGTAGGACTTTAGGGCAAGTACATGACATCTCAGCACCTCAGTTTCATTACCCATAAATAAGTCGGTTGACCTCTTAGAATGTTTCCTGAGTCTTATTATAAAGTCTATGAAACAGTCTATGCCCTTTGAAAGGCATCTGGGGAAAGTGGGGAAAGAGCTAGCCTCCCACTCAGAACAAAGACCCCATGTCAAGTCCCTCCTCTGACACATACTAGCTTACTAACTGGGATCCTGGCTGGATCACTTAACCTCTCTATTCTCCTCTCCAGGCAACTACCAAGACTATAAATTATAAATCAAAGACCTGTGTGTGCTTAGTACAAGGAATTTCCTACCTAGGAGTTTCACACACACAGATGAAATCATGAATCTGTTTTCCCCCAGGCTTCTTTTAGGGAAAGTACTTTTCCAGAATTACTAAGCACTAAGAATTTCTTGGGGGAAAGCTAGGTGGTGCAGTGGATAATGTACCTGGCCTAGAGTCAGGATGACATCTTTCTGAGTTCAAATCCAGTTTCAGACACTGACTCACTGTGTGACCCTGGGCAAGTCACTTAACTCTGTTTGCCTCAGTCTCCTTATCTGTAAAATGAGTTAGAGAAAGGGCAGCTAGGTGGTGCAGTGGATA
Source organism: Dromiciops gliroides (assembly GCF_019393635.1). NCBI lineage: Eukaryota > Metazoa > Chordata > Mammalia > Microbiotheria > Microbiotheriidae > Dromiciops > Dromiciops gliroides. The sequence continues at coordinate 340,681,116 of NC_057863.1, read as the reverse complement.
GGGCACTGGCCCTGGATTCAGGAGGACCTGAGTTCAGATCTGGCCTCATTCATTTGACACTTACTAGCTAGCTGTGTGACCCCGAGCAAGTCACTTAACCCTCATTGCCCCACAAAAAAAAAGAGCTAGAGAAGGAGATGACAAACCAACTCCAGTATCTTTGCCAAGAAAACCCCAAATGGGGTCACAAAAAGTCAGACATGACTGAAACAACTCAACAACAACCATCTAGATCAGTCTCAAAGTGGAGTGAGCACCTCAGGTGGAGATAAGTTACCTATCACTTCGGTTCCCAGAGTCTAGTTCATCTCTTAGATGTCATGGAAAGAATTTTTTCTTGCATATAAATTGGATTAGATGGTCACTGAGCTCTTCTTATTCTGAAATTCAATAACTCATTCTATGATAATAAGAGAGGCCAAGCAATCACAGTTTCAGAATGAGCTCTAGAGTGGCCTCAGAACCCTTTTGACCCAATCCTTATTTTTACAGATGAGCAAACTGGGGCCTAATGCACCTAAGGTCACACAGATAAATAAGAATCAGAGGAGGGAGCTTGGGTTCTATTACTCCAGAACCAGTGTTCTTTCCAAGGCAGCACACTTTCTTTCCCTTTGGCCCTTCAGCTTCTAAGCTATACTGTCTTCACTCCAACCAAGAGGCAATCCAAGGCCACAATGCTCACAGGTCATGGCAATCCATCAGTTTGTTAGGGGGAAGAAAAAAACAACCCAACAAATTTGTCAGTGCTGACAAGACTCACAAATGACCAAATGTGTGGAGCCTCGGGTCTAGTCTATGTCCTCTTGCTTGACCTGTACTGAAGCCCTCACTGAGAATTAGGGGACCTCGCTACCAGTTGGGGACCTCACTACCAGTCATAGCCTTCTCTAACCAGGTGCACAATCCTGAACAGGTCACATCACCTCTCTGACCCTCGATTTCCCCATCAATAAAAAAATCTATAAAAATCTAAGGGCCCTTTCTGATCTATGATATTAAAATTCAGCTGTTAATCCTTACCAATACCGTTTTCATCTCCACATTACAGAGCAAGAGTTTAAACACTGTCATAATGGACAGTCAGTGATAAGAGACCTGAGTCCAAGAGAATAAGAAAAGCAAGAGGAAAGCAAGGCACCTTGGGGGTCTATGGAGAGTGTCTTCCTTAGCTATCAGGGACAGGTGGGTCCCTGACTTTGCCACTATATGCATCTTTCACTTTCTTCAAAGGTCTGTTTCCTAAGGCTGGTGCTCTTCTAAGTATAGCCCAGAGCTGCCATGAAGGATGAGTTGGGTAATGTATGGAAATGTGTCAAGAAAAAAACGGGGAAGAGACTGCTGGGTGGGGGTGGTATCATTAATTAGGGTTAGAGTTCATACACTTACCTAAAAGCCCCGGTGTAGCCATAATAGGTTTCTTTGGAACTAGAAGCACATTTATCCAAAACTGGTGAGTCTTTATTGCCAATACATAAGGCACAGAGATTGGAAGCAGGATCAGCACCAGGTGCACAGGATTCACTGAAGTATTGATCTGCATAGAGGAAAGACAGCTGTTTCTACTTGAATCAATACAAGAGTACTTCCCTTTCCCTCCCATGTTAAAAAGCTTCTATTTTAAACTATGCAATTGCCTCAATTAAGTAAATTGTAAATGATCTGATCATAAGCCCAGAACCTGAAATAAATTGGAGGCTGAGAGATTAGGCTACAGCCAGATATGCTGCCCATTGCAGGGATAGAATGTGATGGGGAAAAAAAATACCTCAAGGCTCATATATAGAAAGTCAATTCATAGACCCCCCCCACCAACACCCAGGTCCTTTGGTGACTACTTTTCTCCTTCTAATCTGTCTTTGATAGCTGATTTACCCTGATTCCACCCATATAGAAATGTTTAGGACTCCCTTCCCCCCAGGGTAGTGAGCTATCTCACAATGTCACTTTCCCCAAGTCTCTAACCACTAGAGTAAGTCAGACAAATAACTGCCTCAAAGAACCAGCTTACCAAAATCACAGGAATGGGTTTGGTTGTATATCAGGCCCATGGGTATGTTCCAGCCAGCAGTTCTTCCAACTGCTGTGTGGCAGGATTTCTTGCCTTTTAGAGTAGCCCAAGTGAGATCAGTACCTGATCTAACAACAGCCACGGCATAATAGCCTGGAAGAAAACAGATGCAGAAAAACAAAAGTTAGCATTGAGGCCTTCCCGAAGGTGCCACTTGGTGCCGCCAGACCAAGCCTTCTTCATGCCTTGGGAAAAACATATAAATGTCCCCAGAATTATGCAACTGAAGAGTTGGAAGGACCTCAGCAGGCATCCACTTCATTTCTCATTACCAGAAAGGTATCTCCACTGTAATATACCCAACACACAGCCTGTACTCAGAAAAATTCCAATTGGAGAGAATACATTATATCAGAAGGAAACCTTTTCCATTGATTTGGTTTTGCTCAGTTTTTCAGTCACATCTTACTCTGTGGACCCCATTTGGAGTTTTCCTTGACAAAGACACTGGAGTGGTTTGCCATTTCCTTCTCCAGCTCATTTTACTGATGAGGAAACTGAAGCAAACAGGGCTAAGTGACTTGTCAGGTCAGACAGCTAGTAAACATCTGAGGCAGGATTTGAACACTCATGAAGATGAGTCATCCTGATACTAGGTTTATATATATAGATATTATATATATATATATATACTCTATATATTATATATATATATATACACATACATGTATAGGTATAGGTATAGGTATAGGTATAGGTATAGGTATGGGTATATAGGTATATAGGTATGTGTATGTGTATATGCGCAGGTATGTATATATGCATGTGTGTATGTGTATGTCAACAGCTTGTTTTCCAATTCATACGCCCCAGGCCGCGCCCTGGAGAGGACACTATCAGCTACTCCTTATGGGTAGATACAACACAGGATGTGGCAGTTACCAGTTATAAGTCACTCAGATGCTAAGGCTCCCCACATCGGACTACACAGCCACACTGTGGCTCGTGGCTCTTCAAGACACTGATCCATGGTCCGTCCTAGACTGGTGGAGGCCTACTACTATGTGTATGTATATACACACACACATATGTGTAACATAAAATGTTCTCCATTCAGCTAAACACCTCTATATATGTATGTATGTATGTATATGTTCTCTCTATAACACATATACACATGTACATGCATATAGATGTGTATCTGTGTCTTGTGGTCTGTGTATATAATCAGAAATGTCTCTTTGTCTCCTTCCTACCTCCAGAAGAATCTTCTGTCTCAGAGTTGGGAGTTGAGAAAGTCACTTTGCATTTAATCCCTGACTGCTTGAAAGTGCAGGGATTGGTTTTTACCATTTTCTAAGCAAAATATGTATGAGTTTGATCCCCTTCTTGGCCTGCCACAGGGCTAATAAGGATGAACCCTGACCAGGGACTGTTCCATATCTTGAAATCTATAGGAACATATGCAATCCCCTAGTGACTCTTTGGAACTAATGTTAGGATTTTGTTTTTCTCCCTCTCTTTTTAAGTGGGAGAATAAGTGAATTTTTGTTCATTCAAAAACATTTAATTTTTTTTAAAAATCTGATCTTGGCTTCCTACCATTTCATCTTCTTCAGCTCTTTTGTAGCTCTGCTTTTTATAACAAGAGAAATGTTCTTTCCACCCCTGGAATTACCAGTTCAGACTCACCCTCAGCAGGTTTATTCACACAGTCAGGCCCATGCCTCTCTGCATCCTTAGGTGCTGAAATAAAGAAGACAGAGGAATGAGCCATCTTCCATCTGCAGTCACTAAATATCAGGTCTCCTTAAGGATAAGTGTTTATCCCATTCCAAAATTATCCCATTAAGGAGAATCTTTGATTTTCCACCCATTTAGAATAAAGTGAAAAGTGAAAGTTCATTCCCTTTCAGCTACCTACCCTTACATTTTGATCCCACCCTTAGAGTATGTGGATAAATCAGGCCCATATTTTGTCTTTCCTCTTGCCCTTTGACAATTTAGAACCTCTCTCCACCAGAAGTAGAGCAAGAAGACATGGAATTTGACCTTGTATGTAGCAAAGGAATAAAAGGCTAAGGGGCTAACCTGAGCTGTCTGTTATCTCAGAGCTTTAAATGTTTGAATGATTATTGGTCATACTACTGTTTTATCCCTTTGATATTTCCCACCCTTCTTCTGCCTAAAGGGAACAAATCCTAGTGAGAGTTATGTGCACAATCTTTTGTCTGGAGTCCAGAGGGAGTCAAGCACAAGGAGAAATGCTCTCTCTACTTACTATAGTTCTCTACCAGGACAGGCACCAGACCACACTTGCCAGCGAGATAGACATATCCTCCATCAGTGCTCATGGCATCAGCTTCCCCTTTCTGTGGGGGCAAAGCAAATAAATCATTACCAAAACACCTGGGATGTTACCTGTTCCATGTAGCCTAGTAGCGGTCCATCAGGACTGATGCAGTACACACTTGGTGACAGGGATGACTGATTAGGGAAAGGGAAGGGAAGGGAAGAGTACAATGGGAAGTAAGGAAGTTAAGTGGAGATTGACACGAGAAGACTACCTTGAATATCAGCCTCACACAGCAGACAATTGGAGGGGGAAATAATCTCACAAGGCATTTTCCTGAAAACAATCCCACGAACTAGGCAATTTTTACAATCATTATCCCCATCTTATAGATTATCTAAGGACTAGAGAAGTAAGCTGATCACAAAAACAGCTCAAGCCAAGGTCTCTGTCCTACCTTCCACCATCTCAGTTGCTCTGGTTGCTTGACACCTCACAACTTTCTTTTGCTTACCATGGACACTAAGCTACCTGTCCTCCATCTCTCACCCAGTTCTCCTCTGACCATCTGTACTTACTGATACATGAACTTCAGCATTAAGGAAGGCAGTCTTTGTTGATGGAATATTTATCCCCAATAGAAAGCTAATTTGGCCAGTATGGGGATGAAATCCACAAAGACCTTGACCTGAAGTAAAAAAGACCTGAGTTTCTGCCAGCTGTGTGACCTGCTGATGGAGAATTGGAAGTGGTAATACCAAAGGTAGGACATTTTCTGTGTTCTAAATCACAACCTCTCTCAGCCTCATTTTCCTCATCTGTAAAATGTGATACCTATGTCACAGAATTGTTGTGAAGCTCACTTGAAACAACATGTAAAATGCTTTCCACACTTTATAATTGACATTTATATATAATGTTTTAATCTGTTAGCTTCATTAACACTGTGTCTTCCCCAGTCACCACTGCCCTCCCTTACCCTCTGCAGATACCCACAAGGAGATGGAGACTACAACCTTTCACTGATCTGCAGAACTGACCTCAGCTGTCTGAAGGCTCTGATCCCATCCCTATCTTGCTTGTGCTGTTCCCTATATTTAGAGTCAGTTCTAAGGCTCCTGTCATCAGAGATCCATAGCTGAAAGGGACCTCCAAGGTCAACTAATCCAACCCCCTCATTTTACAGATGAGTAAGAAAGTAGGCAGTCTAGGATGCAGCACAAGAGACCCAACACAAGACATTTTAAAATATTACTTTCTATGAGTGCACATCTTTTATTGCAAAACAATCCCACTCTCCCAGGATTTTTATACTAAGTCAAGCCACACATGCTGCAGGAAAGGCTACGACTCTCTGGTGGGCAATAACACGCCCTTGGGTACACAGGACAATGAAAGAAAACACTAATTGAGTTGGGGAGTAAAGTTTTCAGACACTTCCTACAAAGTACAAATTCTTTGGTTCATCTCTGTCCATGTCATGAAGTTAACAGTACGCCAGCAGTGCCCAGAGAGAGCCAGGTTTTCTTTTCTCAAGCAGATTCCTATGAGGACCAAAAGGTATCCACATATTAGTCTGCTTGATGGCTCCATTGAGTTTCCTGGGCGTGGGGGAAGGGGCTCAGTTGAGTGGCAACAGAATGGATTGTCTGAATAATGGCAGCAATACACTTGGCTCCTAAGAAGTTGGTGTTCCATGTAATGCCCTAACAGAGTAGCCCAGACTTAGCAGAAGTATTGTTATTATTAATATTGATCATCATCTTCCTTCTCTGTTAGGAAATCCCTACTTTGGATGATAGTTTAGATTTAGACAGGACTATCAATATCATCTAGGCCAAGTCCTTCATGTTACAAGCAAAGAAACTTGAATCCTAGTGAGCCAGGCAACTTCTTCAGGGTCACACAACTGGTAAACAGTAGAGCCCTAACCAGAACCCAGGTTCTCTAGGCTGAAGAACCCCTAAACAATGATGCTGTACCAAAATGGAAGCTACCTACCATTATCTTGACAATGCAGTCTTCAGCATTTTCTCCCACCTCACATGCAATGACTCCATTACTGAACACGCTCCATTCATCACATTTTTTCTTTTCATCATCATTTACTGTGCACCACTTCACCTTCTTGTCCCCTAAGGAATGCATCTTGTCTAGGGATTGACCTGGGAAGAGAAGTAAGAGTTTAGCCTCCTAATCAATGCTGAAAATGAACCATGCAAGTGTTTGGAGGTGTGGCCAGTGAAAGATGAAATGACTGAGGAAACAAAGGTTTGATCTTGAGCTTATTGATTTATTAAACAATATATGACAATTACCCAACAAACCAAGACCAGACCCCTCAGCTTAGACCTGGACCCCAAATATAGGGGGAGACAGACTTAGATATTAAAAACAATTATCCAAATAAGGCCCATTAATTAAAAGAAAACAATACAACATTAAATCATCCAATTGCTAATTGGATAAAAGAGTAGGGATTTTCCAAGTTGGAAAGGAAAGAGCAAACAGGTACAATTCCCTGAAGGAAAAAAGAGATGTCCCACTCCCCTCAAGTATAAACAATCAAAGGAATATGGAAACAATAACTAATCAGTATGGAATAGATCAGTATGAGTTTCTTGCTATGTACAATTGTAAGAAAACTCCTTGCACGAGTCTTTGGATCTGACTGGGTTTCTGATCAGCATTACCTATATCCTTATTTAAGGGTCTCTGAGTGGCAAGGAGAGGTGGTCCAGCTTCCCAGCCACACAGGGCTCAATTCAAATAATACAATGAAGTTTTCTCCCAATTCCCACAACTGAATAAACTTTTTTCACAAGACAGAAGTTGGACTAGACCCATAACTGAATAGAAAGGGAACTGAGCTAGATCTAGCATTGAGTCACAAGATGGACACAATGTGGGTCACTCAATTCCCACAATTAACCATAGGGTGTCCTCATCCCCTCAGTTCCCTCAATTTCCTTAAATTTTGGGTTTCTGGCATGAAAAGAAGGTCATCATTCACCTAGTAACCAGATGAGCTCTTTCATTTCCTTGAACACGCAGGAACTCGGGGTCTTACAATGATCATTACCTCCCCCTTGTCACCCATTACACTCCTAGAAGAATCCCCCTAGCCTCCATCTTCTCTTTAAAACAAGGAGGACTAGAAAAAATTATCTGCAAGGTTCCTTCTAACCCAAAGCATATGGCCCTGTGGTCTTTGGAAAGGAAAATGACTCTCTTAATTTCCAAGGGAGGCTGGGAGGGAAGAGAGGCAAAGTCGGATCTCTGTGGCTCTCTCCTAGGCCAACAGTAAGACCACATTTGTTTTCTGAATTTGGCAGCTCACCCCACTGGAGGGCTATGTTCCCATGGTACATCAGCAACAGCAGAATTTTACCACTAGAGGGGCTGGCCTATGGACCACTCTAAATGAGCAAGTCAAGACACCCTCATGATGTCATCAGAGAACAAAGGAAGAACAACTTTAAATAATTGAAGGTAATGTTGAATTTCAGGTAGATCTTAGTTAAAATAAAGATGTAATTTTTTTGTCCCTATCCAAGTCACAGACCCCCTGAAATGTATCCATAGATCCCTTAGAAGTGCATGAAGCCTAGGTTAAGAAACTGAATAAAAGCTTCCAGGATGCAGTTTCATTGACCTGTGACTTGTCCAAAGATTTAGACCTGGGAGAGACCTCAAAAGCCATCTAACCCCAAACCTTTCATTTTGCAAGATGAAGAAATGGCAGAGAGCGCTTATGGGATGTGGCCTGAGGTTGGGCAGGTAGTAACCATTGGTTTTAACCTAGATCCTCTGAGCCCCAGAATGGCCCATTTTCCACTTCCATTTCCACTCTGATTCTAACCCTAGTGTGCTGTTCCACATCATGCTAGAGACTGTGGATATTTAAAAAACAAAAACAATTTACCAGGGGCTTACTTTCTAAATACTTCCTAAGCAATGGATTAGACCTGACCTTTCAAGGACCTCTCGGTACGGCTTTGGGAGTGTCATTTTCCTTTGATGGCCTCTATTCTCACATTTTTAAAATGAAGGAAACAAATATATGATCTCTAAGGTCCCTTCTATCGTTGAAATTCTCTTGATACATGATCAGATTCTCAAATATCTTTGATTAAATGTATGATCTCTCAAACACATGATATATTCCTATATCATATGTATTTGTATATAATATATTCATCATATATCTTGTATATTCGTATATCATGATATATTCACATCTACATGATTTCCAAAGTCCCTTCTATCCATGAAATTCTGATATGTGATCAGATTCTCAAATGTACGATCTCTGAATTATATTCTCAAATTTGTATGATCAAGTACACGATCTCTCAAATATATGAACTCTAAAGTCCCTTCTATCCCTGACATCCTGATTCTGTACTTCCCCAGTGATGTCAACTTGGAACTGTGATGGTTAGGAGGATTTCCTGAGTAGTTGGACTGAGGATCGTGGGTAAGATTGGGGAGGGACATTCTGAAATTTCCCCCTGTGCCAAGTAAAATAACACTGTGTGGACAGCAGAGCCTCAGGATGTAGTCCTTGAAATGTTTGTCACTGTCCCTAATCAGAACTAAATCTTCCAAAAGGCTACCAGATTCAGGTGACAAACACTGAGAGCCATCTGGCCTAATAATCTGTGGGAGACCAGGAGGAGAAAGTCATTTAACCCCTCTGAGTCTCGGTTTCTCCATCTTATCAGTTGCCATGGATTTTTATAAAGTGTTTTGGAATTCTCAAAGGGCCAAATGCCTGGAAGTGTTATGATGTCTTACAGTACCTGCAACTGAGTTAGAATCATGGACTGCCCTATATGCTGACATCACACTGCTTGGGGTCCCCCCGGTGTGGACCAGTCTCTGCTTACCTTTCATAGGCTTAATAGCCTGGATGAATTGGTATCCCAGGTACAGTTCATAGTCCATCTTTGGAGGAATCCTCAAAAGCCTGTTGGCGGTATCCTTAAACAGCAAGTCTTTTCCATGTGGAGAACTAAATAGATTGAATTTCTCTGATTTGCCCTTGCCAAAATGTTCCTATTCAAGGAAAAAAAAAGAACCATGAATGAAAACTACTAACGAGGGAGGAGATAACCCAGTGTTTGGGTTCTTTTCTCTCTATTCTCTCATTTGGTGACCCAATCTGCTCCCATGCTTTTAATTATCATCTCTTTGACATTGGTGTTCACCAATCTCTATATCCAGCCGTAGCCTCTCTTGAGTTCCCATCTATTTCCATCATCACCAGCTGCCTCCTGAATAGTTCCATAAGCATTTCAGACCCCAAAAGAACTCATGATCTTGTCCCAAACGCCCATTTCTCTGCTGAAATGGGCTCCACCATCCTTCTCGTCACCCAGGTTCACAGCTTTGGAGTTTTCCTCAATGCCTCACTCCCTCTACTCCCAACTTTTACAGTCCCTGCTTATTAATCTCGTGATCTTCACAGGCTCTCCCATACTCATCCCCTTCTTTCCTCTTCACTTGGACCACCATCACCAACTTATTTCAGTCCCTCTTCACTTCTCTGCAGCATTGCAATAGCCCCCTAATTGGTCTCCCTGTCTCTTTTCTCTCTCCTCTCCAACATGCCCTTCCCAAAACTTCCAATGTGACACTCCTGAAGCCCAGTGGTGACAATGTCACTCCCCCACACACACACTCAATAAACTCCAATGATTGTCTATCACCACTAGGATCAAAATATAAACTCTGTTACTTAAAGGCCTTCCCATGTGAAGAGAGCAGAGGCAGGGGAACATCATACCCAGTAACAGCATCTGATAAAGATGACCAACTGTGAAAGACTTAGTAAATCTGATCAGTGACCCATCCCAGCTCCAACAGAGTGGTGATAAAGAATGCTATCCACCTGCAGACAGAAAACTAATGGACTCAGGGTGCAGAAAGCATGTGGTGTTGTTTCCCCTTTGCCTTCCTTTTTCTATCTTTCCCCAGAACATGCCTAATGCAGAAATGCATTTTGTATGACTTCATATTTGTAATGAACTTTACATTTCTTGCCTTCTCAATCAGTGGAGGAGGGGAAAAACAGGAGGACAGATTTGGGAACTGACAATAAAATAAAACTTAATATAAAGAAAAAGAAAAAAGGCTGAGCAATACCTGTGCAGTGGAGAGGAGATCCCAGATCGGGTCCTCCTTGCCATTCACATTTCGGGTCACGACAGCATGGGCTGGGATTCTGGCCAGGTTGCAGTCCAGGTACTGACTCACAGGTTTCCTTGTGTTATCAGGGCACAGTAGCTCATATTTTTCTCTTTCTTCCTCGGTTTGAAGGTTCTCTGCAAGAAGGAGCAAAAACCTCAAATGAGCAGAGTTCCAAGGATGATTATAGGCCCCATGTGAACTGTTTTCTTGAAGCAGAGTCTCAGCATCTCCAGAAGACTGAGCCTGGCAAGACTAGTGAGGCCAGATCTTCTACAGTACAATCTCAAATGGAATAAGCCCTGTGTGCAAAGCACTATGATAGGCACTCCATGAGATACATATTTTGAGTAAAAGGAAAGGATCCAGAGGAAGAAGAAATCTCTGACCAACATCTATAGTGGAATCAGAATTTTAGGCCAAATAGATATTAGCCCTACTATTTTGTTGTGTTTCTAGAATCTTGGCAATACAACCATACAAAGGCCTAAGAACAAATTGGATATTGCTGAAGGACCAGCCTTTCCCATGAGAAATCTTGCATGTTGTCAATGATCCATTAACATGTTACCTCTACCCCAGCCCCACCCCACCACTTCCCTTGGTTGTGGAGTCTCATTGATTTCCACTTTTATGTCTAATATTTTTGTCTACTTTGTGTGGTCCTCACTCTGAAGGACATTACAATCTGGCAGGGTGAACTGGTACCAAGGTGGGTAACTTTAATCTACAAGTATTAGGGTATGGGTAGAGATGTAGATAGAAAGGTTAATAATCAATGATAAAAGGGGGCGGTTAGGTGGCTCAGTGAATAAAGCACCAGCCCTGGATTCAGGAATATCTGAGTTCAAATCCAGCCTCAGACACTTGACACTTACTAGTTGTGTGACCCTGGGCAAGTCACTTAACCCCCATTGCCCCGAGCAAAAAAAAAAAAACAAACAAAAAAACAACTCAAAATAATCAATGAAAAAAAGGCCCAGCAGAGGCCAGTGCAGAAAATTCCACCTATCTTCCATCAGATGCTAAATGGTGAACTATCTTTGTTATTATTCTCTTCAGAAGAGGGTTGTAAGAAAGAACAGAAGGGCAGGAAATAGAACAAGACTGAGATTGAGCTATGCTCAATGCTTGGGACAGCAGAAAGGTGGGCTTCTCTACCTGGGTACTTACCTAACACGGTTGTGTGCTTGACAAAACTCACATCACCCGCATTGTCCTTCAGGCATCTGGGGAAAAGGGAAGCCACAAGCCCATCATTAATAGTGTATCCTCTGCTTTCCTACAATCCTCACAGACATAGAAGCCTATGTGAGAATCCAGAGCACATCTGGTCCATAGAGGCTCATACGGTCACACAGTAGGAAGTGTTAGAGGCAAGATTCAAACCCAGGTCCCCCGACTCCCAATTCAGCACTCAGTGATACTTATCAATTCTATTGATGCATGAAGCTTAACTTCAATTAAGGGGAAGGTCCCACCTACTCATAGATTTAGAACTAAAAAGGACTTTAGAAATTATTGACTCCAGCCCCCTCCTCCTGCAGATCAAGAGCCTGAGGACCAAAGTTAGGTGAGAAGTGACTTTCCTCAGTCTCATAGGTAGTAAAAGTAGGAGAGTCAGGATTCAGACTAGAGTCTTCTGACTATAAATCCAGTTCTCTCTTTTGGGGGGAGGAGGGGGAGGCAATTGGGGTTAAGTAACTTGCCCAGGGTCACACAGCTAGTAAGTGTCAAATATCTGAGCCCAGATTTGAACTCAGGTCCTCCTGACTCCAGGGCCAGTGCTCTATCCACTGCACCACCTAGCTGCCCCATTATAAATCCAGTTCTCTTTCCCCTGGGCCAGTGAGACTTCTCATGACCTGCTTTGATTTTGGTTGCCTGTTATTTTATAGGTATCAGTCTAATTTTCTCAAGCCAGCTAAGTGGTTGCAGTGGATAGAGTGCCAGGCTTGAGTTCAAATCCAGCCTCACTAGTTAGTGTGACCCTGGTCAAGTCACTTAACCCTGTTTGACTCACTGAAACAACTGAACAACTAGTCTTCCCATCCCAATCCAGTGTTCTTTCCATGGGCTCCTTGAGGGCAGAGACCACTTCTGGTACTTCTGTATTCTTATAGTCCCTAACTCAAGGTTGGGGATTCAGCATGTAACTAATGCCCAGGGTGATGTTAACTACAGAGGAGGTTCAGACACTGACCTAAGATTCTGCCATCCCTCACGTTTTGCTGGGATTTCAGGCAAAAAGGGGTGTGTGTGTGTGTGTGTGTTTGTGTGTGTGTATGTGTGTGTGTGTATGTTTAAGTAAAACCATTTTAGAGACGCTAACATGAAAGAGAATTATTTCTGGGTTTTAGAGACCCCGAGCTGACAGGCTGGAATTAAAAAACCATGTTTCCCCCCTTTTTTATGAGTATAGGTAATTTGGCCCCGCTTGACATAGAGAAGGCAAAGCTCTGCTCTGGAAATCTGCTGAACCAGTGTGAAGAAAAATAGCAGGAGAGGAAACTAGTCAGAGGGAAATATCTATTTCAGAAATCTAATAGAGGTGGACAGGCAGGAGGGGGTCATTGGAAGGGAAATGAAAGATCAGGTCACATTGGCCCATAGGAAAAAGTGAGCCCAGAGGTCAGGCTGTGAGGCAGGGTGTGGGGGAAATTTTTCATAAGTAGCCAGCCCTTCTCTGACAACCAAGGCACTCTCTTGGCTGGACTCCTGTATACTAGATAACTTTCTCAGTCAGGCCCTTTGTCTTCCTCCAGTTCAGGCCTAGACTAGACCTAAGAAACTGAAAGAGCCAGCAATAACAGCAATGATAACAATAATAACCCCCTCTGTATATAATGCTGAAAGTTCTGCAAAGTGCCTTACATAAATTCACCTCGTTTGAACAAAAGTAGAGATGGCTGTGGAAGGACAGAACACTTGCCATCTTGCCCAACTGCTTTGGGAAACCAAGGGTCAGGATGGTTGAAGTCAAGGTGGCGCTGTTGATGGGACCCAAGAAAATCACAGGGGTTGGGGAAAATGTTCACAGACCTCTTGAGGCTTGAAGCATCACTACAGTTACAGGGAGGGTTCAACTTACTTGAAAGCTCCAGAGTAGCCAAAATAAGGTTCTCTGTCTGAGCAGGCACACTTGTCACCACCTTTTCCGGCACACAAAGAACACAGTTTTGGATTCTTCCCCAAAGCACAGGGAACACAGCTTCCAGAGAAAAACCTGGCCACAGCTACGGAGAGAAAGGAACGGTGGGCATGAGCAGTCCAGGTCATGTGGGAGGACCCACAGGAACATACCAGTCAATAGTGCTTTCTAGGCCTGCCCTCTCCCCAGAAGTCATCTCCCTAGCAATCTGCACTAAGGTAGTGATCTGAACCACTTGCTTTTCACTTTGGATCCACAAGAAGGTCAGCAATCTGGTTCCAAGCACAATAATCACCCACTTGTATTCCTCACTGACCCATTAGTCCTGGGCCCATCTTTCAGGTGTGAGTTCTGACCAATACCCTGGCCCAAGCATATATCTATCCTCCTGGTTCCTGGGAAAGTCCCAAAGCCAAGGAGATCAATTAGTTCCAAGAGCCACTAGTTCAGTACTTTTTAATCAGAAGGTCCATGATCAGCTTACATTTTTCTAGCTGTGTTTCAATAAAATTAGCTTCCTTTGTGATCCTAGCTATTTTACTGTTTGCATTTAAAAACAGTGTTCTGAGAAGGGATTTATGGGATTCACCAGGTTACTGAAGGGCTCCATCACAAACAAAAAAGTCAAGTCCCTTAAACTCTCAGTGCCCTAGGCACCTTGGGTCTAAGCCTATAAGCTAGAATTTCCATTCAGTAGAAAAAGTTTCCTTCTGAGAACTCATTTCACTCCTGAAATCACAGATCTGGTTGGGAGAAACCACTGATAATGACAACACTGCAGCTAGAAGCCACACTGAACTTGACAGCTTACCATCCTCTATGGGCTCTGGAGGTCCTTCCCAGTCCAACAAGCCAAGTGCATAAAGTGTCCCCACGGGCATGATCCACCCAGCTGACCTGCCCAGGCCAGTGTGGCAGGACCTCTTGCCTTTGAGGTCTCTGATTTGGAAATCGGATCCCTTCTTCACAACAGCTACAGCAAAGTACTGAGACAGAGGATCTATAAGAGATGGAAGGAACAGGAATTCTCAGCTAGGAGCCAAAGACAAGAAGGTAGCATTCTCTGCTAATTTCCTAAGGGGAGGGGAGATCCAGGAAATCTCTGATCCTGGTCTTGGATCTGTTGATCAGGAGAAGAATTTGAAAACTCTTATAAAACATTGTGTGTCTATGTGTGTGTGTATGTATGTATATATGTATGTATGCATGTATGTATATAAAATGCATGTGTATGTACATATAGACATTTTATGTGTGTATCTAAAGTGTATATATACTCACATATACATATATACATACATATATAACATATATGAAACTCTTCTAAAACACAAAATAATGAAGAGTGAAATGAGCAGAACCAAGAGAATATTGTATACAGTAACAACAATATTGTTTTAAGAACAACTTTGAGTGAAAAAGTCATTCTGATCATAATTACTGCTAGAAAAGGACATATGAAGACACTACATCCAGAAAAAGAACTGATAAATAGATGTATAGAATAATTTTACATATGTGTATGTGTGTGTGTGTGTGTGTGTGTGTGCCTAATGGTCACTGTCTCTAGGGTGGGAGGGAAAGAGAATGAAAACAGAAATTTACATGATAACTTTGTTGTATACTTATAAGGAATGGCAAGTTGTATAAAATAGATTTGCAGTTTCATATTCAATCATATTTTATTACCCTATATATGTTACAGAAATACTTGTTTATTCCATAAATTAAAAATAAAAGAATTTTTAAAAAAAAGAAAAAAAAGAACTCTTCTTTGACTGGTATAGAAGAAGATAATCAAAGCATTTCAAATCATTAGATGCTGGGCAAATGAGTGACTAAGAAAAGCCCCTGCTTTACATTTACCTACTCTGCAGTCTCTTCTCCTGACAATGTCCCAGCTAAAATATTGTTTTGGTGACCAGAATGATGTCCCTTATTGATTGTTCCTTTGTTCCTTGCACCATGGGTTTGAATTCTCCAGCCCCAGAAGTGCATAGAGAAAATAAGATCAGAAGGTAGAAATGTAATGGGGGTGTTTACATAAGGGCCTCTGTGATAAGGAATTTCTGGAAGTTTTGGCCCCCAACAAAAGCCCTATTCTCTCACCCTCATCAATGGCCTCTCTTGAAAATAACAAAACCCTCCTCACATTCTGCAATTGGGGTTTAGTCTGGTCAACATGCCAAGAGTTGTCAGCATCCGATCTCCTGCCCTAGGAGCCAACATGTGCAAGTCCAGGAAAACTCACCTGTTTCAGTACCATAGTCTTCAGCAACAACGGGTTTCAGATTGTAGGGGACCAGACCTGCTTCATAGATCAAACCACCATCGATAGTCACAGCATCGGCATCATTGTCCTGAAAGGGATGAGTTAAAACAGCATTCAAGTCCTTTGTCTCTCAATAAGAACAATATGAACATGTTTAAGGGATAGGTTTGGCAGGAAATCATAGGCCAGGAGCTAAACTAGTTGACCTCAGAGGTCCTTTTCAGATCCAAATCGATGATTCTACGATCTTTTCCCATTTGTACTTGAATACCTTATTCACCAGGGTTCTCCTCCACCCCTAGAAGATAGTCTGGAGGAATTCCTGTGGCCAACAAATAAATAAATATATAATAGTGCCTGGTAGCAGAGTTCCAGGTAATGAGCATCACTGATCCGGGCTGAGTCTCAGCTGGCAGGCATCTAGTCACTGGGCCCTTACTCGGCTAAGGGCTTTCCAGCTTGGTAGACTTTGCCAAAGCTTGCCCTTTGCTGGCATAACCTTTTTTTTTGGTGAGGCAATGGGGGTTAAATGACTTGCCCAAGGTCACACAGCTAGTAAGTGTCAAGTGCCTGAGGCCGAATTTGAACTCAGGTCCTCCTGATTCCAGGGCTGGTGCTCTATCCACTGCACCACCCACCTAGCCCCCTTTGTTGGCATAACCTTAAAGAAGCCAGGGTCCCTTCCAGGCAGCAGCAACAGAAATGGTCTGGTTTTATTTTTTAAAATAATTGGGCTGGGGGCAGCTAGGTGGCGCAGTGGATAGAGCACTGGCCCTGGAGTCAGGAGGACCTAAGTTCAAATCTGACCTCAGATGCTTAACAATTACTAGCTGTGTGACCCTGGGCAAGTCACTTAACCCAATTGCCTCACCAAAAATACTAATAATGATAATAAAAATAAGTGGGCTGCCTTTGCAGTTGTCATCTCTGGATTTTATTTTTCTTTCCTCCTCTATTTTCCATACAGCTGCTTTCTCAGCATTGCAAGTAATTCTGTCTCCCCTCCAGGCTCCCTTTGTGGAAAGCACTTTTCCAGAATTACCAAGCACTAAGAATTTCTCTGGGGCAGTTAGATGGTGCAGTAGATAGTGTGCTAGGCCTGGAATCAAGAAGACTACTCTTCCTGAGTTCAAATCCAACCTCAGACACTAGTTGTGTGACCCTGGGCAAGTCATTTAACCCTGTTTGCCCCAGTTTCCTCATCTGTAAAATGAGCTAGAGAAGGAAATGGCAAACTACTCCAGTACCTCTGTCAAGAAAACCCCAGATGGGGTCATGAAGAATCAGACATGACTGAAACAACTGAACAGTAACAAGAATTTCTTAGAGACCCTCATAGAAGGGAAGTACCAGTGTAATAAAACAAAGTAAGAGTGTTAGGGGAGAGAAGAGAGAACATTCTTCCATTTTCCCTCAGGAAGACAACCGTACACCCCTCACCACATCACTAAGAAGGGTTTGTGACCTACTGAGATGGCCTTGACACAATCCATGTGGGAAGTTTTCTTTATACAGGCCAGATCGCCATTGTTGATACTCTTCAGGGCCTCTTTAAAGTCATTACATTTCTTCAGCTCATTTTCTGATATGACACACCATCTTACTTGTTGTTCTGAAGCCAGGCACAGCCCTAAAGGAGAGAAACCAGAGGGGAATGAGTTCATGACCACACTCACCTCTCTCAATCAGGAACAGAGAAGGTGCCCCCTGTCCCAAGTCCTGCTCCCCTGCCGCAGTCATCTTCCAGGAAGGAGTTAAGAGGGACAGGACCTCCAGTGCTTGTTCAACCCAGCCTTGGCTAGTCATCAGCTCTCAATTAACCAGGGCACAGGATCTCAACACCAAGATGCCTTCCCTTTCTTCCCTACCACCTCAGAATCTAGTATGGAAGGACCCTAGGGATAGCAAAAAAGATAATTCCCCCCTCCCTCTCCCAGTTATTTTGCTCTTCATCGATGTCTCTTTGGGGAAGGGGGAGGTTGTGTTTTGTTAGTGCTAATGTTGTTACTATTTTTCACAAAGTCTTTTAATATGATGCATAAAATAAAATATATAGTTACAAAGGAAAGCAACTATATTGAATTGTTGCTGTTGTTGTTTTAAAAAAAAGGAAAGAATAGGGGGCAGCTAGATGACACAGTGGATAAAGCACTGGCCCTGGATTCAAAAGGAACTGAGTTCAATTCTGGCCTCAAACACTTGACACTTACTAGCTGTGTGACCCTGGGCAAGTCACTTAACCCACATTGTCCTGCAAAAAAAAAAAAAAAAATTAGAGAGAGAGAGAGAGAGAGAGAGAGAGAGAGAGAGAGAGAGAGAGAGAGAGAGAGAGAGAGAATTTGTAAACCCCAGGTTAAAAAACCCAGACTTAGGAGCAAAGGATGGAGCACTGGCCCTGGAATCAGGAAGATCTGAGTTCAAATGTGGCCTCACACACTTGCTAGTTATGTGATCCTGGGCGAGTCACTTCACCCTGTTTGCCTCAATCAACCCATGTGTAAAATGATTGTGAGAAGAAAATGGCAAACCACTCCAGTATCTTTGCCAAGTAAACCCCAAATAGGGATATGAAAGGTCAGACACAATCGAACACCATCAAAGAGGGACTGCAAGCACAGCAGCTTACAGGAAATATATTCAAAGTATATTTTACACATATGCAGAAAGCCAAACCACTAAGTCTGGGAGTTCATCAGATATGGATCGAAACATCCCATAGTTCCCATCATCCTCTTTGCACTCATGAGAAGTGTCCTCACACAGTTCTTCCCGGAATAAATAGTTTTCACAGGAGCGTCTTCATCACAAAATGAGAGGGGTTGGACCAGATTTCTAAGGTATCTTAGAGGACCTGTACTGTACAATCTTGTCCACTCTTTTGGACCATGTTGCCTAAGTCTTGTCTTTTCTTTTCTTTTCTTTTCTTTTCTTTTCTTTTTTCTTTCTTTCTTTTTCTTTTTTTTCTTTTGCAGGGCAATGAGGGTTGTGACTTGCCCAGGGTCACACAGCCAGTAAGTGTCTGAGTCTGGATTTGAACTCAGATCTTCCTGAATCCACTTATGCCACCTAGCTGCCCCCACCTTGGTCTCTTTAAAATCTCTTGTTACTTCAAAACTAGGCAGACTTCATCTAATGTCATGTGCTCCACATAGATTTAGAACTGGGAGACACTTTGAATGCAATTAATTCCAACAGTTCCATTTTATAGGTAGGGAAAATGAGGCCCAGAGAAATGAAGTAACCCAACCCCAGGAGTCACACAGGAAGGAAATGTCAGAGCCAGAAGGAACCCAAGTCCTTTGATTTTTATTCCAAAGGTCCTTCCTCTATGTCGCAGTCAGTCATTCGATACTAGAATTTAGAACTTAGTTATCTAGAATTATTAGTTAAAATGGGAAGCTACTATGAGGACTGGGGTGAGCTTCTCCCCACCCTCCCCAGCCTTGCCCTCCTCCCTAGCTTGCCCAGAGGCACTGGGAAGAGGATATGCCTCAGTGAGGCCTCTCCTCCCCATTTGCCCCATTCAACTAAGGCACAAAAAATCCTACTTAAGACTTTGCGAAGAGGCAGTGTGACTGGCACAGCTGGCTGCCTCAGAAATCAAGGCCTGGGTTCAGTTGCTGAGCTCCTCCCAGATGGTTCTGTCTCCCCCTCTAGGAGTTGCCAGGCCTCTATTCCATACTTATCTGGTATTTGCTGTATCACATTTGGGACTAAAGAGCCAAAACTTCCATTTGGCTTATTAGCAAAAGCAAAAGGAAAGCGGGGGAAGGAGGAGTGTTTTTGTATGTGCTAAGTAGCAAACCAAGTTATTTTGGAAAACTCACTATCCCAGCAATTTTCCAAACAAAATCAATCACTCAACACAAAATCAATCACTCAACAAGCATTTAGTAAGCTCTTACTGTGTGCCAGTCATCTTAAGTCAGCCCTGGGGATTAAAAAAAAGGGGGGACAATCCACTTGCCCTGGATTCAGGAGAACCTGAGTTCAAATCCTACCTCAAACACTAGACATTTACTAGCTGTGTGACCCTGGGCAAGTCACTTAACCCTCATTGCCCCTCAAAAAGTTAATTAATTAATAAAATAATTTTTTTAAAAGGCCCCTCTCAAGAAGCTCTCATTAGCCATCAGCCTCCCATTAGTGTGTTGTCTCTCCCTGTAAGAATGTAATCTCCTTTGAGGTCAAGAATTCACTTGGCTCTTGTACTTCTATCCCCAGTGCCTGGCATAGAGTAGGCCCTTAACAAATGCTTGTTGAGTGATTGATCTAAAATTTCAGGAATAGGGCATTGACAAGAAATAGAGCACTGGAATCCATCAGAAAGAATCTGGAGAAGCAAACTGGGAGGGGAGCTCTTCTGGCTTATTATAAAAGACCGTAAAGCACCATCCCCCCTTTATTATTGCTCCTAAACACCTGCTCTCAGCTCTCTACCAAGTCCCTCTAACAAGGAGCTGAGCAGCTGTTTTCATCTGGCCTCTACTCCTGACTGGCCTGGGCACTGCAGGTAGAGCCCTATAGCTCTCCTCCATCCTAGTGTCTCCCAGTGATCCTGTGTTTCCTCACAGCTACAAAATGAGGCAATTGGACTCTTAACCTGGGGCCCTGGGGACTTCTAGTTCTAAAGTTTTGATTCAGTGCTTTCTAGCTCAGGATTTGTGCTTTGGGATGGAGGTGCCTCATAAGGCAGATCATAGGTATTACTGACTTTTACACCACCCATTGATCAGGAAACTTCAAGTAACCTCTGCATTTTTATCAGGTCCTCCTTTTATAAAAATAACCTCATGAAGGACATTTCCCACTCCCTTCAAAGAAGCTGCATTAGCCTGGGCAAATTATTTAACCTCTCTGGGCTTCAGTTTCTTTATCTGGAAGATGAGGGGGTTGAATTTTACGTTGGTCACTTGCAACTTTCTAAATGTCCAGAGGACTCAGGGTTGGAGTAAAGAAAAGGTGAGCAGAAATTCTGTCTCGGTGTGCCTATTGGCAAGTCCCTTACCCCTCTCTGGGCCTCAATGTCCTCATCTATAAGATGGGATCATAATAGCACCCATCTCACAGGGCTGCTCTGAGGATCGAATAAGGTAATATATGTCAAGTACTTTATAAACCTTAAAGTGCTACTGTAAATGCTGGCTATCATTATTATTAAATCTATAAGGGAAGCACCTCAGGATCTCAAGGCTGCACTCATAAGCAGTTTAACCCCAGGACTGATCTCTCTTCTATGCCAGTTATGGGTCTGACTCCTTCCCATTATTCTGTGAAGACAGGGATGGGAATCCAATTCCTGACACCCTCCATTGTGCTAGTGGCCTCAGAGAAAGCTCACACTCTGAGATATGGGGAGGGCTGCCATGGACCCCTGCTTTTGCTCACAAAGAATGGACAAGACAGACTACCTACTACTACTAGATGTCCTCTAATGGACAATGATACACACCTGCCCAGCCACCCACACCTCACACCCCCAAAATGAGCCTGGCATCCCCTCTCTAAATCAGTAGCCATTCAGTGGTCTTACTTACCTATTATCCCGAAGGATAATAAGGCGGAGAAAGTGAGTCTCATGTCTTTGTTGGTTCTGGGTCTGGCAGCAAGGGGGTGGTGGGGCTTCTATCACAGAATGACCCCCTGGATTCTGTGATGGCTTCTTAGCTGCTATTCTGGCCCTTTTATAGAGAAACAGGAGCTGTGTTAGCAAAATCAGTGACCTAACAGTGTTTGTCCTTCCTTGTTGCCCAATAGCCACTCAGCCACCTTCTTCTCCCTCTTCCCTTTTCCCTCCCCTTTCCCCTCCCCCTCCTCCCTCTTCTTTCCCCTCCCCCTGCCCTCCCCTGATGATTGCATTTTCTGGAAGGTTTGGGCTCTGTTACAGCACTGCAGGGCAGTAGCCAAGGGAAAGAATGCTGATTAATGGGGATGAGGCCAGAGGAGAAGGAATAAGGAAAAGCATTAGATGTTTTGTGAGGGCCTCTTGTGGTTAAGCACCTCCGGGGGTCAGGGGTCCTATGCTATGACTGCTGGAGAAAAACCCACATTTGCAGTCAGTTTGGCCTGAATCAAAGTGGGAAAGGCCCATTTCTAGTCCAACAACCCCTTTTTCAGAAGAATGTGTGTGTCACTGATAAACCCTGAACTTGGGATCTTTCCCCTTTCACTCCTGCTTTTATTCCCCTAGGATGGGGAGGACTGGACCTGTAATAATAACCATAATGACAATAATAGCTAATATCTATATAAGAACACTCTGAGGTTTGCAAAGCACTTTACCTATGTTATGTCAGGCTTTGTGATCCTCACAACTACCCTGTGAGGTAGGTGCTATCATTATCCCCATTTCACAGATAAGGACACAGAGGCTGAGAAAGTTTGTACTTGCCCAGGGCCACACAGCTAGTAAGCATCCAAGGCTGAATTCCAATTCATGTCTTCCCGACTCCAAATCCACCACTCTATCTACTGAGCCCTGAGTGCTTTAGGTATACCCAGAACTGATTTCATTGGTGTAATAAATTCCTAGGTGATAATATTCCCTCTACTAAGCCAAGTCAGCAACTTCTCTGCAATTTATAATCTTAGAAAGTTGTCTAGAATATTACAAAGTTAAGAGACTTGCCTAGGGTCACTAAGACACAAGATTTGATCCTGTTCTTCCTAGCTTGGATACTGGCTTTCTAACTACTACATAGCTATGCTTCTCTTAATTTTCCCAAAATCAATCAATCAATCTATCTATCTATCTATCTATCTATCTATATATATATATATATATTTTAAAGATAAATAGGTGGAGTCAGTATCTTAATCACAATATCTGGATATGGTGAAATCATTCATTCTAACCAATGTATATTTGGTGGGGGGTGGGGAGAAAAGGAGGGGAATGCTTATTTCAATTATAAAACATTTTTAAAGAACCATAGGAGTAGATTTAGAGCCATAAGAAATCTTGAAGGTCACCAGGTCCACTGCCTTCATTTTATAAATATGGAAACTTGGGCCCATATTGAGAACTACAAATTTACTGAGAATTGATTGATCCCTACCCACTCCTCTTTCCCAGACAAATGAATTACTGGGGCTAACCAATCTTTGTCAATTCCAGACTCTTGATGGATTTAGGGATCTCCTCCACCTTCCCCCCAGCAACTTATCCCCTCCCAATGTTTCCCTACCTTACTCCCTGGACTTTATGATTATTATGTGAAAGAGTCCATCTACATGAAGTAGTTTCTATTTAGAGTTAGTAGCATCTATACTTAGGAGTAGTTCTATTATTTCTTTTGTTAAAGGTTCATTTACATTAAGTAATTGTACTCTACATGACTCTGGAGCAATCTTTTGGTTCCCTTTTTATTCTGTTAGCCCATAAAACACCCGTCCTCTGTTCCAATCTTTGGGTATTCCTAGCTTCCAAGCTTTGGGATACCAGGAGCTATAGTTCCTCTGCCCTGATTAAAGACCAAATGTTCTCCTATATTGATTGTTTCCTTAATTTCCAGGTTAACAATATAGACTTGTCCCATGAGATGTGGCATTCTACTAATGTAGAAATATATTTAATGTGATTGTACATATATAACCTATATTATATTGCTTTCTGTCTTGGGGAGGAGGGAGGGAAGGGAGGGTGCAAGAAAAATTTGAAACTAAAAATCCTATGAAAACAAATGTTGAAATCTATCCTTATATGTAACTGGATAATAATAAAATACTTTAAAAAAAGAAAACTATCTTTACATGCAATTGGAAAATAATAAAATACTTTTATGATTAAAAAAAAAAGATCACATATTCATTATGCAGCAGAATCAGGATTGGAATCCAGAGTCTCTTACTCCATGCCCAGTGTTCTTCCCACTAACCCACTGTGAGAAAATAATGGGATTTGGTAGATACTCAAAGGCTCACCTGGAGATTAATCTAAACTGATTGAATTAAGTGAAAATGATTGACTTTGCTGATTAGCCTACTTCCAGTTAATTAGATTGTAACCACACCTGGCTGGCCCTTAAGAAGGTATTGTTCTCAGAAGCTAAGGACTTTGAACTCAACTGGAGACCACCTTCAAGTCCATTGAACCAATGGATTTGGATGACACTAACCAATCAGCTTGAAGCAGTGTGTAAGGACAGCCTCTGCTCCAGACCTATAAAAAGCTTCCACACTCAGTTTGGGAGCAGTTCGTGGTTGAAGCAGGCTAGTAGTGGTGGAGGACTTGAGGAAGAACCAAACCAGGCTGGAACTCTAGGCTAGATAGGCCCTTTCTTAACTTTCTGAACTCCACATGAATACCTAGTATGCTTTAATAAATGCTTAATGCCCAAAGACTGGTGCTAAAGCTTCTAATTTAAGGCAACCACACATTAGATTTTTTAGACGTTACAGTTAGATTTTAAACATCACACCACCTATCTCAAAATAGAGGAAGTAAGCCATGACCTTCATCCCAAAGAACCATAGGATATTGATAACTCTTTTAGATATAAAAGCATTTCTTCTTTTAATTCCAATAAATATTTTTAAGGTCTTACTACATAGTCAAATAAGTGAATATTGTTGTGGCCCCATTACACATCACTTTCATAACTTCAAGCTGGAAATCTGTTCCAGGACATGGGACCAATCCTAAGCAGAAACTCTGAGCTCCTACTAAGGAAGTGTCATCTTCTATTTGACCCATTGGATCACTCTTATCATTCATACAAAGAAGAGTAGGATACATAGACAGCAATACCCCAAATCTCAGAGTCCAGGGTTTACCTTCAAAGGCATTTTGTCAGTGCCTAGGCTTAGCCCTATCTCTTTCTCCAAGACTAGTGAATGAATGAATGAATGAATGAATGAATGAATGATCCTTCTTTAATCAAACTCTGGGGATACAAATATAAGCTAACAAGACAGTTCTTGCCTTCAGCAAGCTTGCATTGTAATAGGGGAGATAGCACATATAGGGGCATAGTGACCAAGAAACATAAAGCTCCAGAGATGGTGAGCATAATCATAGGGTTAACTACAGGTTAGTGGTTGTTGAGCCCTTTCCAGAAGCAATTATAGCCTTGATTTGATTTGATTAGAAGGATTGCCTTCTAAAAAGCAGCTAAGTAGCACAGATGGGGAGGTGGCACAGTGGATAGAATATGAGGCCTGGAGTCAGGAATACTCATCTCCCTGAGTTCAAATCCAGCCTCAGACACTTCCTAGCTGTGTGACCATGAGCAAATCACTTAAGCCTGTTTGCCTCAGTTTCCTCATCTGTAAAATGAGCTGGAGAAGGAAAACCACTTCAGTGTCTCCGCCAAGAAAACCCAAATGGGGTCACAAAGAATGGGACACAACTAAAAATGACTTAGCAACAGTCTAAAGCAAGAGGTAGAAAATTCATGTTTATTTGAAGAGGGGGAGGGGGAGAGGTGCTCAGCTGGAGGTAGTGAGCTCTTACCAGCCAACATGGCCCTAGGGACAGGAGCTAGAAGGGGAGGGTGAGAAAGCAAGGTGACAATAGCAAGTATATAGTAGGTTCAGTCATAAAAGGCTCTGGGCTCCCTTTGTCTATGTTGTAATTATAAAATCATCCAGGGGCAGCTAGGTGGCGCAGTGGATAGAGCACCGGCCCTGGAGTCAGGAGTACCTGAGTTCAAATCTGGCCTCAGACACTTAACACTTACTAGCTGTGTGACCCTGGGCAAGTCACTTAACCCCCAATTGCCTCACTAAAAAATAAATAAATAGAAAAATTAAATAAGATCATCCAATCAGTGAACATTTATTAAGCACCTACTATGTGTGTCAGTCACTGGGGCTACGAGGACAAAAGAGAAATGGTTGTTGCTCCCAAGGAGCTTACATTTGATTGTGGGAAGTGACATATACATGTATAGATTGTCCCAGAAGTCTTAGTGCAGTTTTAAGCTATACACTATATATAAAATTAATACAAGCTAGTTTTGGAAGGGATGCATTAGCAGATTGAGGGGTGAGCTGGGATGGGGCAGAGGAATAAAAAACCTTCAGGTAGAAGCTACATTTTAAAGAAAACCAGCAATTCCAAGAGGTGGAGGTGAGGTGGGAGAAGATTCCAAGACACAGATGACAGTCATCAGAGACAGGCGATAGAGTGGCATGTGTGAAAAAGAGTTATTTTGTCATATTAAATTCCAATAAATTTAACAAATTAAGTGAAATGGAAGAATATTTACAAAAATATAAATTTCCTAGATTAGCAGATGAGGAAATAGAATATCTAAACAGACCTATTTTAGAGTTCTGGAGGCAGAGTCAAGATAGCAGAGTGAAACCAAGAAGCTGCCTGAGCTTCCCCAAATTTCCCTCAGAAACAATGTTAAACTAAGCCTCTCCACAGATTCTGGAGCTTCGAAACCTGCAAAAAAAAAAAAAAATGGAGTGAAACAATCTTCCGACTTAAGATAACCTAGATCTTCAGGAAAGGTCTGTCTCATCTGGGTAAAAGGAGAACACAGTTCAGCACAGAGGCTGAGCAAGCCAGCAAAAGGCTCAGCCACAACACAGATGGGTAACTGAGGACCCAAGGTCCTAGGACAGCAAGGTAGTAACACAGCAGGCCAGTTGTGAGGCCTCTAGCCCCAACACAGAAGGCAATCTTCCAGCTGGGTATCTGCTACCCAATGGGCCCAACTAGGCTTGGCCACTACAGTGCAGTGAGCAAGCTGCAAGCTGCTGAGGCCTCAGAGCAGAAATCCAGTGACTGGGCCCCTGACCCCAGCAAAAGAAGTTTGGGACAGTTCACACTGTACCCCAGGAGCAGAACTCAACCTTAAAAGACACAAAAGAGGTTAAGATATGAATAAGAAACAATTATGTATAATAAAGGGCCTTGGGAAAATAGACTAACATATGCTAATAGGTTTTTTGTGCCTCTTCATGTGATTAGCATAGAGGGAAAGAAGAGAGGGGTGAAAACTGTTTTGACCTTACTCTCATCTCATTTGGCTCAAAGAGGGAAGAACGTACACACTCAGTTGGATATAGAATTTTATCTTACCCTATAGGAAAGTAAAAGGGTAAAAGGGAAAGAAAAAGGTGGGGTGCTAATAAATGGGATGGTAAAACTAGGAGGGGAAAGGGGAAAGGGCAAAAAGGAGGTGGGGATGATAGAAGAGAGGACAAAACTAGGAGCTGAAAGGGAAAAGGACAAAAGGGAGGTGGGGCTGATAGAAGCGGGGGTAGACTTAGGGAGGTGGTGGCCAGAAACAAAACACTAGTGAGAAGGGACAGGGGGAAAGGAAAGAGAAAAGTACAAACAAGAGGAAAAACTAGATGCAGAGAAATACACAGTAATCATAACTGTGAATGTGAATGGAATGAACTCTCCTATAAAACAGAAGCAGATAGCAGAGAGGATTAAAAACCAGAATCTGATATATTTTGTTTACAAGAAACAAATTTGAAGTAGAGAGAGACACACAGAGTAAAGGTAAAAGGCTAGAACAGAATATATTATGCTTCAGCTGAAGTAAAAAAAAAAAAAAGCAGGGGCAGCAATCCTTATCTCAGACAAAGCAAAAGCAAAAATTGACCTAATTAAAAGAGATAAGGAAGGAAACTACATCTTGCTAAAAGTTACCATAGACAATGAAGTAATATCAATACTAAACATGTAGCATCCAAATTCTTAGAGAAGTTAATTGAGTTACAGGAAGGGATCAACAGCAAAACTATATTAGTTGGGAACCTCAACCTCCCCCTCTCAGAACTAGAAAAATCTAAACACAAAATTAATAAGAAAGAAGCTAAGGAAGTGAATAGAATTTTAGAAAAATTAAATATGATTGACCTCTGGAGAAAACTGAATGGGGATAGAAAAGAATATACCTTTTTCTCAGTGGCACATGGACCTTACACAAAAATTGACGATGTATTAGGACATAAAAACCTCACAGTCAAATGCAGAAAGGCAGAAATATTAAATGCATCTTTTTCATATCATAATGCAATAAAAAATTATGTATAATAAAGGGCCTTGGAAAAATAGACAAAACATTAATTGGAAACTAAGTAATCTTATCCTAAAGAATGTGTAATTTAAGATTCTAAATGTGGATTCTAATCTCTTCCCCCAGTTTTGGGGGAAACTGACTAAAATCACTGATAAAACGAGTTTAGGTTTTTAAGGGTTTATTGAAAAATAGAAAGAAAAAGATTGAGAACAGAATTCCAACAGCCTGGCATTCCTATCTTTCCTCAAATTTCCTGTGAAGTCCTCTGCCGCCACCACCACCATCAAGTCAGGAACCCAAAAGAGCGAGAGCTCTCCGCGCAGGCTCTCTTTCCTCCTTCCTGTCTCCTCCCAGAAAATAAGAGGCTCCTCAAGTTGATTGGCTGGTAGCCTTGATAGACAGCACCCATGAGCAAAACATCATTTCCTGATGCCAAGGAAAAGCCACATGGCCTTGCCCTCTGAGGCATTTTCCTCATGGCAGAGCTTTCCCACAGCAAGTCTCCAGTAGGTGGCATCATTCCAATCATTACAAGAATGAGTGGGTCAAACAACAAATCATAGAAACAATCGATAACTTCATCCAAGAGAATGACAATAATGAGACAACATCCCAAAACTTATGGGATTTAGCCAAAGCAGTTCCTAGGGGAAATTTTATATCTCTAAATGCCTACATGAATAAAATAGAGAAAGAGGAGACCAACGAATTGGGCATGCAACTAAAGAAGCCAGAAAAAGAGCAAATTTTAAATCCCCAATTAAATACCAAATTAGACATTCTGAAAATTAAAGGAGAGATTAATAAATTTGAAAGTAAGAAAGCTATAGAATTAATAAATAAAACTGAGAGCTGGTTTTATGAAAAAAAAACAATAAAATAGATAAACCTTTGTTTAATTTGATTTATAAAAGAAAGAAGAAAACCAAATTACCAACATCAAAAATGAAAAGGATGAACTCACCACCAATGAAGAGGAAATTAAAGCAATAATTAGGAGCTATTTTGCCCACCTATATGGCAATAAATTTGACAATCTAAATGAAATGGATGAATATCTACAAAAATGTAAACTGCCCAGATTAACAGAAGATGAAATAAAATCCATAAATAAGCCCATTTTATAAAAAGAAATTGACATCAATGAACTCCCTAAGAAAAAATCTTCAGGGCCAGATTAATTTACAAGTGAATTCTACCAAGCATTTAAAGAACAACTAATTCCAATATTATACAAACTACTTGGAAAAATAGGTGAAGGAATCCTACCAAATTCCTTTTATGAGACAAATATGGTGCTGATATCTAAACCAAGAAGAACAAAAACAGAGAAAGAAAATTATAGACTAATCTCTCTAATGAATATTGATTCAAAAATTCTAAATAGAATACTAGCAAGGAGATTACAGGAATCTGTCACCAGGATAATACACTATCACCAGGTGGGATTTATATCAGGAATGCAAGGCTGGTTCAATATTAGGAAAACAATCAACATAATTGACCACATCAATAACAAAACTAACCAAAATCATATATATAATTATCTCAATAGATGCAGAGAAAAATTTTGACAAAATACAGCCCCCATTCCTATTAAAAACACTAGAAAGCATAGGAATAAATGGAGCTTTCCTTAAGATGATAAACAGTATCCATCTTAAATGATCAGCAAGCATTATATGCAATGGGAATAAATTAGTGGCATTTCCAATAAGATCAGGGGTTAAGCAAGTATGTCCATTATTGCCACTATTATTCAATATTGTGCTAGAAATTTTAGCCTTAGCAATAAAAGAAGAAAAATAAATTGAAGGAATTAGAGTAAGATAAGAAAAAGAAATAGAAGGAATCAGAATAAGGAATGAGGTAATAAAACTGTCTCCTTTTGCAAACAATATGATGACATACTTGGAAAATTCCAAAGACCCAACTAAAAAGTTAGTTCAAACAATCCATAAATTTAGCAAAGTAAATTTAGTAAAGTAAATCCACATAAATCATCAGCATTCCTATATATTACAAATAAAACTCTGCAAGAGGAGATGTTAAGAGATACTCCATTTAAAATAACTCTAGACAGTTTAAATACCTGGGAGTATACCTGACAAAACAAACCCAGGAACTATATAGACAAGATTTTTTAAAAACTATTTATATAAATAAAATCAAATTTAAATATTGGCAAAATAGTAATTGTTCATTGGTTAGGCAGAGCTAATATAACAAAATTATAATTTTACCTAAGCTCATTTATATAATTCAATTCCATCCTAATTAAATTACCCCAAAATTATTTTACTGAATTAGAAAAAATACTAACAAAATTCATTTAGAAGAACAAAAAGTCATGAATATGAAAGGAACTAATGAAAAATGTAAAGGAAGGAGGTTTAGCAGTACCAGACCTTAAAGTATATTATAGGGCAGTAATTATCAAAATTATCTGGTACTGACCAAGAAATAGAAAGGTAGATCAATGGAAGAGAGTAAACGTACAATTTATAGCAGCAAGTAAATATAGTAACCTTGTATCTGACAAGCACTTTACACTTAAGATTTGGGGATAAGAATTCATTATTTGTTAAAAATTGTTAGGAAAAATGGAAAGCAGTCAGGCAGAAAATGGGCATAGACCAATATATTACCATTTACCAAGATAAGATCAAAATGGATACATGACCTAGATAAAAAGAGATTTTACAAGAAAAATTAAAGAACATGAAACATATTACTTATCAGACTTATGAATAAACAAGAGATAGAGAGCAAAGTTAGGTGTAAAAATGATCATTTCAATTACATTGAACTAAAAAGATTTTATACAAATAAAACAAATGTAGCCAAGATCAGAAGGAAAGCAGAAAATTGGCGGGGGCTGGGGGGGATTTTATGGACAGTTTCTCAGATAAAGGTCTCATATCTCAAATATATAAAGAACTTTGTAAAAGCTGTAAGAATATGAGTCATTCCCCAATTGATAAATGGCCAAAGGATATGAACAGATAGTTTTTTCAATGAAAAACTGAAAACAATTTATAGTCATATGAAAAAATGTTTTAAATCATTATTTATTAGAGAAATATAAATTAAACCTTCAGATATCATTTTACACTTATCAGATTTATTAAAATGATTGAAGGAGAAAGCAACAAATGTTGGAGGGGATGTGGAAAAAAATGGGACACTAATTCACTGTTGGTGGAACTGTGAATTGATCCAACCATTTTGGAGAGCAATCCTGAATTATGCTCAAAGAGTTATTAAACTGCTTATACCCCTTGACTCAGTAGTACCACTACTAGGCCTTTCCCAAAAAATGATTAGGGAAAAAGGTAAAGAACCTATGTGTTCTAAAATGTTTATAGCAGCTCTCTTTGTGGTGGCAAAGAACTAGAAATTGCAAAGATGCTCAACAATTGGGGAATGGCTGAACAAGTTGTGGCACGTGATTGTGATGGAATACTGCTATACTATAAGAAATGATGAGCTCAATAATCTTAGAAAAACATGAATAGACTTTCATGAAACAATGAAAAGTGAAATGGACAGAACCAAGAGAACACTGTATACAGTAATAGCAACATTGTTTTAAGAAAAAATTGAGCAAATAAGTAATTTTTACTATTATAAAGACCCATATTAACAACAAAGTTCATATGGAGGAAGACACTACCTACATTCAGAAAAAGAACTGATAAATATAAGTATTTTTAGAATGATTTTACATATGTGTAAACATATATATACCTATATGTATGTATATATACACACACACACATACACATATTTATGTCCAATGGCATTCCTTTCTCAGGAAGAGGAGGGGGAAAAAGGGGAGGAAAGAAATTTACATGATAACTTTGTTATATATTTTAAAAGAATAGCAAGTTGTATATAATTGATTTTTTCGTTTTCTGTGCTATCATCTTTTTTATTATGCTATGTTATGAAAATGCTTCTTTTATTTCATAAATTAAAAAGACAAGTAGACCAGTATGACTAAACAATAAAGTACAGTGAGGCAGGTAATATGTAAAAATAGATTGGACAGGTAAGGAGGGAAGGGCCAGGTTGTAAAGAGCTTTAAATGCCATAGAGAGGAGTTTATAATTGATTTAAGAGGTAACAAGGAGTCACTGGAGTTTATTTAGTAGGAGGGAGGAGGTATAAGATGATCAGACTTGAGCTTTAGGAAAATCACTTTGATAGCTTTGTGGAGGGTGGACTCATGTGAGGGCTAACATTCTAGCTATACTGTCTAAAATATCTAATGAGTGGTCACCAAAAAATTATAAGCTTTAGCAAGAGTTAGACTTTTAAGCATTTATTAAGGAGAATAAGAATTTGGTAAAGAGAGAAGGAAAGACCTAGATTTATCTATCTATTAAAGGGAGAGTTCATTTCTAGCTGCCTTCTCCACCAGAGTCCTCAGGAAAGAGAGTGAAACAGAGTGCCAGCCTCCCCCTTCTTCCTCCCACAAGCCAATGTCACTTCCTGACGTCAAAGAAAGCTGCACAGTCCTGCCCTCAGAGACCCTCTCCTCACGTTGGAGCTTTCCTACAGTAAGTCTCCAGCAGGTGGTGTCATTCCAATTGTTACACTCAAATGGGGAGAGATTGGGGGGGGCGGGGCAATGAAGGTTAAGTGACTTGCCCAGGGACACACAGCTAGTAAGTGTCAAGTGTCTGAGGCTGGATTTGAATTAAAATACTCCTGAATCTAGGACCAGTGCTTTAGCCACCTAGATGCCCAAATAGGGAGGGATTTTAAGGCCAGGAGATCAAGCACCAGTCCAAGTGAGAAAAGAAGAGGGCCTGAATCAGGGTGGTGATTGTGTCCCCCTAACATCTGCAGGCCTTCCAGAATCTGTTCTGGTTGTCTGGGGCTTGGCCATCTACATGTGGAGATTCATTTTCCCAGACTGAGCTAAATGAATGACCCAGGAATGGCAGCGGAGAGTGGGCACATGTCTTCTATCTCTTTGGGGTGAGTGAGTAGGTCCACTATCTCGGTTACTTGAGAGTTTAACATAAAATAATGCAGTTATTTGAACATGAAGCTTTTTGTATCTGTTCCTTGAATTCCCCTATCACACCTCCCATGAAGATACCCTACCCAAAATACCTAGTGGGATCAACTTTAGGGGACTCCTTTGTGATGACCTTTGAGGTGAGGAAAACAAATAAGGAGCTCCCTGGTGCTGATGCTGCCAGAGACTACTTAGTATTCCTCAGACGTTTTGTGCCAGGCTACCAGATGGCCTATTTTTCAGGGACAAAGTCTTGTTTTGTTCATTTTTAGTTTGGGAAAAACTGCCTGTCTCTCAAGAGCCAATATTTGACCTGTCTCCTTCTGTGAAAGTCCTGAACGTTGCTTTAGGTGAAATTGAATTGTATGGGAAATGGCCTAAAATGTTCCTTTTGTTTTATTCTGATTTATATCCTTAGAGTTGTTCAGTCATTTTTAGTCACGTCTGACTCTTCATGACCCTATTTGGGGTTTTTTGGCAAAGATGCTGGAGTAGCTTGCTATTTCCTTCTCCAACTCATTTTACAGATGAGGAAACTGAGGCAAACAGGTTTAAGTGATTTGCCCGGGACCACACAGCTAGGGAGTGCCTGAGGCTGGATTTGAACTCAAGTCTTCCTAACTGCAGGCCTAGCACTCTAATGAGTAGGCATCCTTTTAGTGCTACATGGAAAGAACATAATTTTACCATAATAATAATAGTACTAACTCAAACTCATCAGATTGGGGATCAGAAGAGCCGAGTTCTAGTCTTGACTCCATCATTATTTAGTGTAGGAATTGGTGCTCTTCTGGGCCTTGGTATGGGGGGAGGGGGAAGCATCGGAATTGGAATCAGAGGATTTGTATTGAAGAATCCTGTTTTTGCTATTTGCCATGAGACCTTAGCAAGTCCCTTAACTTCTCTGGGTCTTATTTTTCTCAATATAAAATGAGGTGATTGATCTAAATAATCTCTAAGATCCCTTCTAGCTCTAAATCACATGGGATAATCACATATGACCTATGTGAGAAAATAATTATTAATAATGGATTTCTTGGGGGGACCCAGAGATCAGTCCTTTCTCTCCCCAGCAAGGATCTTTTACATTCTTCTCCCTGAATTCATCTATAGAGTTAATTTTAATGCAGACCACCAGCAAGTCATGACAACCAGTGGAATTGAATGATGCTGAACAATTAGGCTTGATCAATATATAATGACCCAGGGGGCAGCTAGGTGGCGAAGTAGATAAAGCACCAGCCCTGGATTCAGGAGGACCTGAGTTCAAATTTGGCCTCAGACATTTCACACTTACTAGCTGTTTGACCCTGGGCAAGTCACTTAACCCCCATTGCCCCGCAAAGAAAAAAAAATTTTTTTAACTGAATAAATATATAATGACCTACTTCTATCTAAAGAGGATAAGAACCCTGGCAAGAGTCCAGGACTCTCTCTTGGCATCTTCTCTTGGCTCTCCTTCTTAGGACAGGATAGGTCTGGTAGGTCTTCTGAACTTTCTTGGTTCTCCTTGAGACCACATGCTGCCTCTCAGGAAGAGAGCATGGGTTTGGGGGGGCTTTTCTCCTGCTCTTGCTAACTGGCATGCTAAAGCTCTCTTCCTGCTTTCTCTACCACACAGCCTGAGACCATGAGAAGTTAGGGAGACATGTAGTCAATCCTTTACAGATATATAATATTAATAAATTAAACTATGCTTACCCAAAACTGATATCTACAGCAATAGCAATTATTTTTTTAAAAAACACACCTAGAAGATCCATTTCAGCTTGAAAATTCTCTGAGCCTGACTATAATAAGCATTTTTAATTTATTCACATATATTATCTCCTTCGATCCTCACAACCTGATGAGGTAGGTCATGAGATCATTACCATCTGTGTTTTACCAAGCAACTATGGTTTAAAGAATCAAATGACTTACCCAAGGTCATGCGACTAGTGAATATCAGAATCAAGACTAAATCCTAGATCTTAGCACCTTAAAATCAAAGGGATAGGGGCAGCTAAGTGGCACAGTGGATAAAGCACCGGCCCTGGATTCAGGAGGACCTGAGTTCAAATCCAACCTCAGACACTTAACACGTACTAGCTGTGTGACCCTGGGCAAGTCACTTAACCTCAATTGCCTCACCAAAAAAAAAAAAATCAAAGGGATAGAAAAGACTTTATTAATCATCTGCTGGGGACTAGTTAATGAGCCCAGTCCTTATTAATATGCATAGAGTGCCACTGAAACAATCCCCATATGAACTTTGGATCATGTGCAGACATCTTTGTAATTAGTTCCAGTCTGTTCACAATCTGGTGAACAGGAGCCTCTTTGATTGGCAGGAATGGAGGGAAGGAGGACACTCAAAAGGAATTGTTGTTGTTGCTATTCAATCCTGTCCAATTCTTCATGACCCTGTGAACCACAGCCCACCAGTACTGTCCAAGTTTTCTTGGCAAAGATACTAGAGTGATTTGCCCTTTCCTTCTCTGGTGGATTAAGGCAAACAAAGGTTAAGTGACTTGCCCAGGGTCACACAGTATCTGAGGCCAATTTTGAGTTCAAGTCTTCCTGACTCCAGGCCCAGCGCTCTATCCACTGAGCAATCTAGTTGCCTCTCAAAAGACATTAGTCGGGGGCAGCTAGGTGGTACAGTGGATAGAGCACCAGCCCTGGAGTCAGGAGGACCTGAGTTCAAATCTGACCTCAGACACTTGACACTTACTAGCTGTGTGATTTTGGGCAAGTCACTTAACCCCAACTGCCTCACTTAAAAAAAAAAAGACATTAGTCATGCCAAGGTCATCCAGTGTATCCTAGGTCATAGCCAGTCATCCAGACTTTTATCTTGCCACTGAACTTCCATGGCTCAGGAAGAGACTGTGCACCTCAGCCTCACTTAAATCTAATCCACTAGTGAGTCAAGCTTATCACCCATGATATCATTGGTCCTCTTCTAAAGGAAGGGTGAACAAAAGTCACTCCTTAATCCAGAGGGCCTAAGGATGAAAAAACAAAATGCCAAAAGAGGGAGGGGATATGGGACAGGGTATGGGGAGGGAGGGGGGCATCCTGAGTCCTATATTTACAGGCCACAAGTGGGCCTTCCTCAGCTGAGCAGGATCTGTGTTAGGAGCAGTCCTAACCACTCCTCCCATAGTAGTTAGGCTAATTATTCCTTAAAAGGTTTTGAGGCCAGGGCAGCTAGGTGACACAGTGGATAGAGCACCAGCCCTGGAGTCTGGAGGACCTGAGTTCAAATCTGATCTCAGACACTTGACACTTACTAGCTGTGTGACCCTGGGCAAGTCACTTAACCCCAACTGCATATATATATTCATGATGGAAAAGACTCTCCAAATCCAGAAGAAAAAAAAAAGGAACTGTGGAATATAGATGCTGATTGGACCATACTATTTCTTTTGTTTTTGGTGCTGTTGTTTTTCTTTTTTGAGATTTTTCCTTTTTACTCTGATTCTTCTCTTATAACATGACTAATGCAGACATATGTTTAATGTTATTATATATATATATATATATATATACATACACATAACCTATATCAGATTGCCTGCTGTCTGGGGGAAGGGGAAAATTGGAAATTGGAAATCTTATATAAACAAATGTTGAAAACTATGTCTACATGTAACTGGAAAATAATAAAATACTTTTATTTGAAAAAAAAAAAAAAGGTTTTGAAGCCGTCCTCAACACTTGATTGGTTCAAGGAACTAAAGATGCAGACTGTTACCACCACTTCCTTTTTTCCTGAGTACAAAACAGTATGAAGAGCTTTAGGCTGGAGCTCTCTGATGCTTGGCATGGATCACTCTGGGCAACTCAGGAAAAGGAGCTGAATTATTTTGAGGCCTCTTCAGGTTGCCTATGCTTGTTGAACATCCTTCTCTTGCCATGGTTAAGTAAACCTTTTTGGTTACCTTTTTTTTTTTCAGGGCAATGAGGGTTAAGTGACTTGCCCAGAGTCACACAGCTAGTAAATGTCAAGTGTCCTAGGTCAGATTTGAACTCAGGTCCTCCCGAATCCAGGGCTGGTACTTTATCCACTGCGCCACCTGGCAGCCCCCTTGGTTAACTTTTTTTTTTTTTGGGTGAGGCAATTGGGGTTAAGTGACTTGCCTAGGGTCACACAGCTAGTAAGTAATAAGTGTCTGAGGCCAGATTTGAACTCAGGTCCTCCTGAATCCAGGGCCAGTGCTCCATCCACTATGCCACCTAGCTGCCCCTTGGTTAACTTTTGAATGACCTACAAATGTCTCATTTTGTTCCAAGATTGGAACTAAATTACAAGGGGACTGCCCTGAACAGGGCCCATGGCCTCTCCCCTTACAGGACAACTGGTCTTCACTCACTGGAATGCACTTCTGGGGAGAAGTCAAGTCCAGAGGAGGATGAGGAAGGCTAGTGCCTCTGGAATGGACTCCAGTCAAAGAGGTTATTCACCCCAGATCTCTCTAAAACACTTCCATTACATTTCCTCACAGCACTCCTGGAAGCCGGCTGCCTCACCTCTTCCTTCCTATCAGCTGAGCATTCTCACGTGCTCATTGGCCAGACCCTCTTTTCATTCACATGGGCTCTAGGCTTCATGTTGGTTCAGGGTGAGAGGGACCCCCTCCCCCCACCCCATTACACAGATATGGAAATTGACATCCAAAGAAGGGGAGGGAGCTAATAAGGCACAGAATATAGAATGCAAACCCCATACTTCCAACTCCAAATGCAGGGCTTTTCCTATCACAATACATTGATTCCCATACTATGTGATGCATTTGGCTTTTGCATTTAACATTTGCTTCCTTAAAGATGATTCCTCCCCTTTGTTGGTCACCCTTCATTTTTTGAAGAGGACCTGTGATGACAGGGTGATGTCCTGTGCTTCTGCTTTGACACTGAGAATAAATGTTACAAAGCATGAAGCAAGCAAGAAACTGACCAAGAAGCCCCCACCTTTTGCTGCCTTCACACCAGCAAAGACATGGCCACTATTGGCCAGAAGAGTCAGACCTCACCAGGGCACAGACATCCCTGAGTCAGTGTGCTCGGAGTGATTGGGAGATAAGGATCTCCAGTAATATCTTAGAGTTCTCATAGAATTATGCATGTGGTTTGGTGAGTTGTGTGTGTGTGTATTTTAACTGAAATTATAAGTGACGAGATGAGGGCCAGTGGTGTATTGCCCACATACCCAGAAGATGACACTGTCCTAACTTACCCACTGTCATGACAGCCTTTTTGGTGTAATAGGCAGCCCCAGGAAGAACAGTGTAGACACAAAGTATATCACAGGGGAGCACACTCTGTTCCATGGTGCCTTGGGTAGGCCTGCAAACTCAAGCCACATTTTTTTCTTTAGCTTTCAGTAGGGTTTAACTTTGGGGGTCACAAAAGGAAAGAGTCACTTCCCCAAATGAGTCCAAAAGAAGCAGCATGCTTTAGCATTCTAAGTAACACCAAGAGAACAGGCTCTTTCATTTCCTGGTCCTACGGCCTAGAGATGTAACTTCTGCCTTTTCTTGCTGGGTACAGCTAAGTCCTTTTCCTTATCTTTCTACTTGCTGCATCTTTTGAGGGTTTCTTTCTTGGTGGTGGTGATAGTTTAGGAGTTTCACTGGTTGATGGTTTGGATATTTTTTAATTAATAAGATAATCAAGATATTTTTAGAATGAGAAAGCCGAGTGAAATTCAAGAATTTTTAAGGTCCTGGTATCTGCAGGGCACTATGCTGTGTGCTCACGAAATGGAAACCTTAGTGCTATATCTTCTCTCTAATCCCTCATAGGTCAACTATGGTGATAGTATTGTTGTTGTTTTTTCTATCCAGATCCAAGGTCATCAGTTTAAGAAACTCCCCTTACCAATGCAGATCAGCAATTATTCCACAACTCACAACCTTAATTATCTAGGGGCCCTCAGAGGGCAAATGACTTGCTCAGGGACACACAGCCTACTAGTATGTGTGTGTTGTAAGATGAAGAGAGGGGAGAAGGCAGAGAAGAGATGACCTTTGAAATGGGTAGGAATTCACCAGAGGACAAGAAAAGACATTCCAAGCACAAGGCATAGAGCAAGACCAGGCAGAGCAGTGGGAAAGCATGGAACTTATAGAACAGCAAGCAGTCTACTGTGGCCAGGCTCCACGAAGTTTGGAGTTGCTGTGTATCTGTGACTTATTGAACTTGCCAGTGGAAAGGGAAAAGAGATGACTAGCAAAGAGCACTGCCTTGATATTTCTGGCCTCGAGAGCTAGTCCCAGATGCTGCCATCACAGGGGAGATGCACGCTAAGAATCAGATCCCCTTGCTTATAACAACCTTTGGTTTCTGGCTTTTACTGACAAATTATACTTCCAAAGGTAAATAAAAGCAACCAGAGGCCAAAGGGGCGGGGGACGAGGCAGCTAGACGGCATGGTGGATAGAGCATTAGGCTTAGAACTGGGAAGATTCATCTTCCTGAGTTCAAATCTGGCCACAGACACTTGCTGTGCAACCCTGGGCAAGTCACTTCACCCTGTTTGCCTCAGTTTCCTCATCTATAAAATGTGTTGGTGAAGGAAATGGCAAACCACTCCAGTATCTTTGCCAAGGAAACCCCAAATGGGGTCATAAAGAGTTAGACATGATTGAAACTGAACAACAACAAGCAAAAGCAAAAACAAAACAAACAACAAATCTCAGTTGGGAGTAAAGCCACAAGACATCAGTCTGTACCTTGATCCCAGAGACAACAGCACCTGAAGCTCTTTTTCCCTTCCCATGTTACATGCAAAGACGTCCCACCATGGGTTACCCAGGCATCCTCTATCCTGCCCCTCACAGCCCTGCTCAAGATCTCAGCACATTGTCCTTAGCTTTGGAATTCAGCTCAGTAAACATTTATTAAGTGCCCTCCCAGTACAAGGCACTTTCCTAAGTGCTGAGGACCCTCAGATCCTTCATTGCACCTGCAGCTTCATCATGAATGCTCCCCCCAATGGCACATCTGGACCAACCTTTGCCTACCCATCCTTTGTCCAGGGCCTCCCCTAAATCCAGCTTAGGGGCTCCACCCAACATTCTGGGGGCCTTCTTTGATTTCCCTGGACATTGCAAAGATGCCATTGGAGCACGTGGCCACCTCCCCACATGAGATTTTGAGCTCCTACCTTTCCCTGATGGCGTCCTTCTTTAATCGGGTTCCTTTCACTTCCTTCTTTGTGTGTTGTTGCAGGCTGCTCACACCCACACAGAGACTCTCCTCGGCCCCCTGAGCTATGCTGATTTTAATCCTCAGCAAACAGAATCTCAGCCACACTATGACACTAGTGGAATGTTGGTATTATAAAGATGAGGCTTTGTTTGGGGGGAAAGTTTGGGGCATGCCTTGCAAAAAAAAAAAAAAAAGGCCCTGGAAATAAAAAGGCAAAAATTGAAAGAAAAAATAAAGAATAAGCCATAAATACATGTTGATTTTAGGGCAGGTAGGTGGCTCAGTAGATAGAGCATGGGCCTAGGATCTGGAAGATCTTAGTTCAAATCTAGCCTCAGACATTTACTAGTTGTGTATGACCCTGGGCAAGTCATTTAACCCTGTTTGCTTCGGTTTCCTCATCTGTAAAATGAGCTGGAGAAGGAAATGGCAAATGACTCTAATATCTTTACCAAGAAAACTCCAAAATAGGGTTATGAAGAATCAGATATGACTGACAACAACTGAACATTGATCTATTAGGGCATTAAGATTTCTACTGACAGGGCAGCTAGGTGGCACAGTAGATAAAGCACCAGCCCTGGACTCAGGAGGACTTGAGTTCAAATCCGGCCTCAGACACTTAACACTAGCTGTGTGACCCTGGGCAAGTCACTTAACCCCAATTGCCTCACTAAAAAAATAAAAAGATTTCTACTGCCACAGGGATCATTGATCTAAACCTGTAAAGGACTCACTAGTCCAAATCCCTCATTTTAAAGAGGGAGAGACTGAAGCCTGGGAAGGTTAGCTAACTTGTCCCATGTCACAGAGGCAGTGAACATCACCCAGAGTTGGCATTCTTTACTCACCACTATTCAGCTCCTCCTTTTCCCAACATCCTCCTCTTTCTGGATACATTAGATCATTAACATTGAGGCACTGACTTCTGTAGCTGGGCATGTGACAAAATGAAGGTCAGCTCCAGAAGCGACCTTAGAAACCAACCTCCGAATCTTACAGATTAAAGAACTCTATTCCTACAGAGATGACTTGATTTCTTTCCTGTGGAAAACCTGTCTGAGAAAAGGCATTG
Organism: Dromiciops gliroides; assembly: GCF_019393635.1. Taxonomy (NCBI): domain Eukaryota; kingdom Metazoa; phylum Chordata; class Mammalia; order Microbiotheria; family Microbiotheriidae; genus Dromiciops; species Dromiciops gliroides. Next base: position 340,639,900 of record NC_057863.1, on the reverse strand, counting down.
ATTTTTGGATGAGCCGTTGGGGGGAGGGAGGTGATTGTGGTGGTGAGGGAACCATGCATTGACAAGTTTTACATTTTAAATCCAGCACATAAAAGCAGTGTGGTACAGTGGAAAGAGCACTGGTTTCCAAGTCAGAGGACCTGGATTCAAATCCTGATTCTGTCACTACCTCTATGACATAGTTTCTGGCTAATTAGTCATTTTATTAATCAAGCTTGTAGACAATAAAAGGGCCAGTGACTCTCTTGAATGCCAAAGACCCCTCATGGAACCCACTCAACACTTTTATACCCTTAGAAGAGTGGGAGCAGGGGCAGCTAAGTGGCGAAGAGGATAGAGCACCAGCCCTGGAGTCAAGAGGACCTGAGTTCAAATCTGACCTCAGACACTTGACACTTGACATTTACTAGCTGTGTGACCCTGGGCAAGTCACTTAACCCTCATTGCCCTAAAAAAAAAAAAAAAGAAGAAGAAGAAGAGTGGGTGCTCATGAGGGTGGAAATCAACAAGTAATAAGAGAATGAATATTATTCTGTTTTTAAATTTTTTTAATGTATTTAGAATTTTATTTTTCCAAATTACAGGTAAAATACAAATTGTGACATCAACTTTTAAAAACCTTTGTGTTCCAAATTCTCTTATTCCCTCCTTTTCCCTCCCTACCCCCCCTACCCCCAAGAACTCAAGCAATTCAATATAAGAGAATGAATATTATTCGAATGAGGGTCTGGGGATGTGACTGATCACTCAGTCTTGGTCAAAGAGACTCATCTATACCCATATCACCTCATCTAGAGTAATTTAGACAAAAGGGGAATCTACTTCTACCCAGATCTATTTGAGTTAAACACAATGGGCCAGAATCCATCAATTCACCTAAGCTAAAATTTCTATACCTTTTGAACAGATCTGAGTTTTCCCAGGGAGGTCCATCTGCCCAAGATTTCATCTCTTTATCAGTCCTGCCCTTCAAAGGCTGATTGAATAGCCTACAGGGAATGAAGAAATAGAAGGGACTGGGGAGGGGGAGAACCTTAGTCCTAATTCAGTAACTGGCTATTAATATAAGAGATAAATAATAATTTTTCTCAAAGGGGAGTATAGGATCCTAGATTTAGAAAGGGACATCTTCAAGTTGATGTGTCCAAAACACAATTCACTAGTCCTCCCCCTTTCCTCCCAACCCCACTCCTCTTCAAAATTTCCCTATTGTCATCAAGGATACCACCATTCCCCCAGTCACTCCAGACCCCAGGTGTCATCCTCAACTTCTTACTCTCTCACCCTGCTCCTATATCCAATCTGTTGCCAAGTCCTATCAAATTCTCTTGAATATGGCCCCTGCTTTCTTCTGATACTGCCACCACCCTGGTGCAAGTCCTCATCATCTAATGCCCCCTTTGGGGTCACCCTGCCTTGTTTCTCTCCTCATTCTAGTCCATCCTCTACTCAATGACCAAGGTATAGGTCTGATACTCTCACACCCCTACTCAGAACAATATCAGGGATCCCCCATTTCCTCTAGGATCAAATGTAAAATACTCTGGAAATTGAAGCGCTTTGCAACTTGGTCCCTTCCCACCTTTCTAGTCTTCTACTTAGGGGTGTATTCAGGGTGCATGCCTGAGCTTGGGCACCACCTGGGGCTGATGTGAAACAATTCTGGGATTTTGCTCTGGCTGAATTGATCCAGAGGGTGAGGGCAAAGGATTGTTGTTATGTCAGGCTCAGGGCACAGCTTGCTTGCTGGACCTTAGCTCTAGAAAACAGGGGGTCTCCTAATACTAAAGAGAGAAGGGGTGCTCTTGGCATGGGGATCCTGACAACTGCCCTCAACCTACTGGCCTCCTGGCCATTCCTAGTGTAAGTCATGCCTAGTATTTCTGTGCATCATCTCAGCTTTAATGCCCTCCCCCACTAAATCATATTTACTTTGTATATAATCCATAGGTCATAACAGCTGCTCTTTGATGGTAGGACCATTGTGTTGTTGTCTTTGTATTCCCAGGCTCTGGCACATAACAGTCTCTTAATAAAGGCTTGTTGATGAATTGATTAAAATGAATTGAATTCAGTTATAGAACCAGCTTTTTTACATCACCCTAGGGAAGATATATGAGTTAGGTGTGTAGTAAACACACCAGTTACTAGGCCCTTATTGCAACATCAAGCCCAGTGATTGATTTCATAAAGAAGTTACCAAAAAAACCTATTTCAAAGACAGTGAAGAAATACAAAATTAACCAATCCTCAGGAGCATGAAACTATTTTTGTGCTCAAATAAGCAACTTGGCCTCCATCCTGGCAGGTTTAACAAGCTTAAAGTATCATTGTAAGCCAGGTATTTTATCTTTGAGAAAGAAAAGTCCTCCCTGATCAGCTGGAGAAAATCTCTCTCTCTCTCTCTCTCTCTCTCTCTCTCTCTCTCTCTCACACACACACACACACACACACACACACACACACACACACACACACACACACACACGCACACACACACGCACACACACATTCTTACCCTCCTCCCTTCAAATGTGTTCTTTCCATTTCAAAGGCACACAGAGAAGCTTGGGCAAGGGCCTAGAATGGGGCTTGGTTCAACGTCAAAAATAGGTTCAAATGGGAATGAAAGCACATCTGGGATGCTAATAGGAAAGTCGTTTTTTTACTAGGGAAGGGATCTACTGTATCTACTGAATATATAACACACATTCTGATGAATGGCCTAGGCTCTGAATTTTGTTTAAGTGAGCCTGTGATGAATAGTTGACAGACCTTAAGTGGAAAGAGCATTGATCTTAGATTCAAGAGCCATGTCTTCTAATCCTCAATCTTCTCATCTGTAAATATAAGCATGTGGGAGAAGATGGTCTCTTAGGTCCCTCACAGTTCTAAAACTCTAAGAGAAAAGAGGAGACATGATTAAACAGCATTGAATTTGAACAGGATCTGGGGGTTTTGGTGGTCCAAAAGCTCAATATGAGTCAACAGTGTGTACTGTCGATCAAAAAAGCTAATGTGACCTTGCACTGCATTGAAAGGCAGAGCTTCCAGAAATAAGGAGGGAGAGTTCCCCTGTTCTCCTTATCGTGTCACATCCGGACTGTTATCTTCAATTGTGGATACAAAATTTTAGGAAGTACATTGATCAATAGTAGGGAGAAGTTGGGAGGGATGAGGAAAGAGCATAGTGATAGTGATGCAAAAAAAAGGTAAGAAAAGAGCATCAATGAAACATAAAAGATACCATGGAACAGAAGGAAATTTAGTAAGATACACAAGAGAAGCAGGACAATAAGAGAGATCACAATTCTCTCTTCTTTTTGAACATATTCATGTTTATTGATGTCAGTGAAGTTCATAATAATAGAAAGGAATAAAAAAATGAACAGAAAGTCCCCAGAGGGCACGAGGTTATTGAGACTCTACCCACCCCAAACCCCCACCACTTACACAGTTAGCACAATTTCCAAGTGCTGTGTAGCAGAAAATTCCAGAGAGCCTGAGGAAGGGTTCTAGGTAACCTGAAACTCAGGAACCACCAAGGTTGGGAGTTGGAAGGGGTGTGGGCAGAGGGCTGCAAATTGCAGGTGCTTGGCCCTCTCAGAGCCTGCACAATGAATCTTTCAAACTCTGCCTCCCCAAGTTCACCACAGAACTCCCTAAAGGCCACACCAAGATCAGGGCAGGGCTGGATACTCCTCTAGAAAAAATCAAACCCAATATCCTGCTTTGTGACAGAAGCCGCCCTGTCTTTGAGGGCCTCACATTATTATTCTACATGGTAACTCCATCTCAGTAAGCAAGGGGTAAAAATGAGTCTACCTCTGACAGAAAACAGATACCACTCCCCCTGCCAGATACAAGGATACATTTGGGACTGGGGGATAGAAACAAGGGTGGGAAAAGGAGAGGGGGAGATAAGGAGGTGAAGGTGAAGGACACTAAGAGAGCAAGCATTATTTGTTACTTAGTATAGAGAATTTCCAAGAAGCAATAAATAGAGGCCCAGCCTCAGAGAGGGAAAGATGGGATTTCAGGTCTCACTTCTGAGGCCCACTGGCTGTGCAAGTCACTTAGCCTCTGAGGGTCCCTGGCACCACTCTAAGGTTATAGATTGCTGAGCTGCATTGGTATAGGGGCTTCCTTATGCTAATGAAACCCCCAGTCTGATGACAGCAATAATAATACAATTAAAATGTCTACATTCACCAGTTCTGGAAGATCTAGAATGAACCAATTCTGTGTGTGTGTGTGTGTGTGTGTGTGTGTGTGTGTGTGTGTGTGTGTGTGTGTGTGTGTATGGATGGATGTTATCCCAAGATATGAGGTAATCAATAATACCTCATATTGCTATATGGTGAACTCTGCAAACCACTTTTACAAACATTATCTTATTTGACCCTTACAACTACCCTGCGCAACTATTTGGGCAGGGATTGTTATCCTCATTTTATAAATGAGAAAGCCAAGACATGAAAAGTTTTGATGACTTGCTTATGTGATAGTTAAAGGCAAAGGTAGGTGGACCTGGCGTCAGGAAGACCTGAGTTCAAATCTAGCCTCTCACATTTACTAGCTGTGTGACCCCGGGCAAATCACTTCACCCTGTTTGCCTCAATTTCCTCATCTGTAAAATGACTGGAGAAGGAAATGGCAAACCACTCCAGGATCTCTTTGCCAAGAAAAACTCAAATGGGGTCACAAAGGGTCAAACGGCACTGAACAACAAAATCAGATGTCTGTGGCCATGCCTCTATGTTCTGTTCCCTACACCAAGATGCCAAACCCTTTTCCTATCTCAGTTTGAGAGTAGAATAGAATTGCCTCCCTGGGCAGGCTACCCCTTTTTTTTTTTTTTTTTTGCCAGTGTTCTCAACACCCAACACCATTCCTCGCACATAATGGGCATTTTGTAAATGTTCTTTAGGTGAGTGAAAGCCCCAGATTAACTGAATAAAACTGGGTAAAACAAAAGGGATTTAGTCTTTTGTATGAAATCCAGAGGCATAAACTGAATGGGAGCTCCTCGTCTGAGACATGCACATGTGCACCTTCCCCAAAAGCGGCCTGGAAAGGGCCACATCACTTGCTGCCTTCCTTCCCTGTCTCCAGACCTAACAGGAAATTAGGAATCATAGATCGAGTGTTGGAAGAAATGTCAGAAACCACCCAAAAGCTGACCCCTTCATTTTGCAGATGAGAAAACAGGCCAGGAAGACAGAGTCACTTGGCCAAGGAGGTAAGCCTCAGAGGTGAGATAAGGACCCAAGCCATCTGGTCCTAGAGTCACTTCTCTTTCCCCTGGACTTCTAACTCCCAGCAGGCCTGAGGTAAAAGACTGATTTCCTAATATAACTCAGCAAAGAAATATAAAAAGTTCTCCAGTTCCCCAGAAATGTGTCCCCACTCGTCCCTCCAGCAGGAGCCAAAGGAACTAAGCAATTAAAAAGCATTTATTAAGCACCTACTATGTGCCAGGCACTATGCGAGATGCTGGGGTTACAGAATTGTAACTGATAAAAGTCCCTGCCCTCAAGGTGCTTACATTCTGTTGCACTAAACTTGCTATAATAATAGCTGGCAATCACATAGCCCTTTGCGTACCATCGAAGCCCGTGTGAGACTTAGAACCAAAATTCTACCAATAGTATTTATCCTTTTTTTGTGTGGGGGGCAATGAGGGATAAGTGACTTGCCCAGGGTCATACAGCTAGTAAGTGTCAAGTGTCTGAGGCCAGATTTGAACTCAGGTCCTCCTGAATCCAGGGCCGGTGCTTTATCCACTGTGCCACCTAGCTGCCCCTATTTACCCCATTTTAAGGAAACTAAGGCTATGATTTTTTTTCTCACTTCCCCATACCTCATTCTCCACCCCCAAGCCAAAAAGAAAGAAAGAGAAAGAGAGAGAGAGAGAGAGAGAGAGAGAGAGAGAGAGGAAGGAAGAAAGAAAGGACAGAAGGGAGGAAGGAAGGGATGAAGGAAGGAAGGGATGAAGGAAGGAAGGAAGGAAGGAAGGAAGGAAGGAAGGAAGGAAGGAAGGAAGGAAGGAAGGAAGGAAGGAAGGAAGGAAGGAAGGAAGGAAGGAAGGAAGGAAGAAAGAAAGAAAGAAAGAAAGAAAGAAAGAAAGAAAGAAAGAAAGAAAGAAAGAAAGAAAGAAAGAAAGAAAGAAAGAAAGAAAGAAAGAAAGAAAGAAAGAAAGGAAGGAAGGAAGGAAGGAAGGAAGGAAGGAAGGAAGGAAGGAAGGAAGGAAGGAAGGAAGGAAGGAAGGAAGGAAGGAAGGAAGGAAGGAAGACAGACAGACCTGTGTGAAGAGTAAGGGCAGAGGTAGGATTTGAAACGAGGTCTCCAGTATCCTAGCCAAGGAAGACTCTCATCTCACCATGCCACATCCTTTTCTTGTGAGTTATTCTTTTCACTCGCCTAGGAGCTGAAAGGAGAAGAGAGAAAGAGACAAACAGATCAACAGACAGACAGACAGAGGGGAGAGAGTAAGACTGAGAGAGAACTTTAGCGAAGGGTATGAGTGACTACAGCACATAGTTGCATGATTTTTCTTTATGTCTTGTGACTTGACAGGATTTAGTTTTGACCAAAATCTTCTTCCAGAAAAAGAATAATTTTCTGGAAAAAAACTGAAGGGAAAAAAACTAAAGTCAGTCCAAGGGCTGGCCCTCTTTTAAAAAAAAAATAGATGAACTAACTGGAAAGGCCTGGAAGTAGAGGATTAGAAAGGAGAGGCCTAGGTGGAAGAGGGGTCTCTCTCTCTCTCTCTCCCTCTGAACTAATATTTGTTGCCAAATATTGCTCAATTTATAAGTGACATAATAACAAACAAAGGACCTCTGTCTGCCTAAATAAACTCCTTCCTGCTGCCCTCTCCACCCCATGCTGTGGGCTTCCTGTCCTCTGGTCTAAAATGAACTGAGTGGGCAGAACTGCAGAGTGGCTGTAATTCTGGAACCCCCTCTGCTAGCCACAAGTGTTCAGGAGAAGGCAACTTGCTCATTGGCTGAATTCTCCTGCCTTCCAGTGTCTGATGGGGGGGGGGGGGGGAGGAAGGGGGAGGGAAAAATGAGGAGTCAGTCAGCATTCATTAAATACCTGCTCTATGTGCCAGCCATTGTGCTAGGCACTAGGGACACAAAAAAATGAAAAAAATAAAAATAAACAATGATCCTTGACCTCAAGGAGGAGAAGAGCTGACAAGCATACAGTACTGCATAATACTACTCCCATTCTTGTGTAAATAACTAGGTGCATTTAAGATAGATATAGATATAGATATAGATGTGTGTATGTGTGTGTATACACATACATATATGTATACATATACACATATATAAAGTGTTCAGTCATTTCAGACTCTTCATGACCCCATTTGGGGCTTTCTCGGCAGAGACCCTGGAATGGTTTTCCATTTCCTTCTCCAGCTCTTTTTACAGATGAGGAAACTGGGGCAAACAGGGTTAAAGATACTTGCCATGGGTCACACAGCCAGTAAGTGTCTGAAGCCAGATTTGAACTCAGGAAGATAAGACTTACTGACTCCAGGTCCAGCACTCTAGCCACTGTGCCAGCTAGCTACCTATATACATAGTGGATGGAAGGTAATCTCAAAGGGCAAGGTACTAGCAGCTAAGGGAACCAGGAAAGACTTCCTGAAGAAGGTGGGATTTGAGCTGAGTCTTGAATGAAACTAGGGAAAAGGAGAGGTAGAGATAAGGGGTGAGAGTATCCCAGGCATGGGGGGAAACCAGTATACAGGGAAAATTAGGAGTACCACATAGGAAAAGCAGCCAGTATGCCAGTGCAACTGAATTGTAGAGTCCATAGAGGGGAATAAAATAAGAACCCTAGAAGGGTAGGAAGGGACTAGGCTATGAAGTGCTTTACATGTTAAACAGAGAACTTTATTTTTTATCATGGAGGTAATAGGGAGCCACTGGAGTTTATCAAGTGAGAGCAGGGAGCAGGAAAAGAAGTTAGGAGACAGTAATATAGTCAGATCTATAGTTTAGGAGGGGGGGGGAACTCACCTTGGAAACTGAGAAGAGTATGGATTAAAATGGAGAAAAACTTAAGACAGGGATACCAATTAGAAGTTGAGGGATTAAGTCATTTGATTATTATAAATACCCAAATTAACTACAAAGCACTTATGAAGGAAGATACTATCTGCATCCATAGAAAGAACTGATAAATAGAATGGTTTTACATGAATATATACATATACATATATATATGCATTTACATTTGTGTCTAATGGTAGCCATCTCTAGGGTGGAGGAGGAAGGGAAGATAAAAAGGAAAAATAAGAAAGTTATATGTTAATTTTATTATATATTTAAAAGGAATAGCAAGTTGTACATAACTGATTTGCAGTTCCATGTACGATTCTCTTTTTCTCTATTCTACTCCATTATGGAAATGCTTGTTTTATTTCTTAAGTTCAGAATAAAATAAACATTTTTTAAACAAAGACTGTTACAGTTATCCAAGTGAAGATTGACATGGGCTTGAACTAGAATGGTAGCTGTGTGAGTAGAAAGAAGAAATATGTGTGATAGAAGTTACAAAGGTAGGAGTAATGAGATTTGACAACAGATTAGATATAGATGAGTGTAAGTAAGGAATTGAGGACTACACTAAGGTTGTGAGTTTTGGTGGCTGGCAGGATAGTGGTGTTTTCAACAGTAATAGGAAAGTTTGGAAGAGAGACAGGATTTGGAGGGAAAGAATGAGTTTTATTTTGGACATGTTGAGTTTGAGATCTCTATAGGTCTTTCACTTCAAGTTATCCAAAAGACAGTTGGTTGTACGTGTCTACAACTCAGGAGACCAATTAGAGCTGGGTATATCTGATCTTGGAATCATTTGTGTAGAGATGGTAATCAAATGTTTGGGAGCTGATGTGATCTGCAAGTGAGAAAGGACAGAAGAAAAAGAGAAAAGAGCCCAAGACAAGTTCTAGGACACACCCTTGATGAGTGGATATGACATAGATGGAAACAGTCAATGCTTGTGGGTATATGAAATGACAAGCATACAATGTTATCTGTAAAGTGGTCCCTTCTGGAACCATTCTGGAAAGCAATGTGGAATGATGCTTTTTTTTTTCAAGTGCCTGAAATTTCTATACCCCTCGATCTAGATATCCTGCTATGAGGCATATACCTCAAGGAAGTTAAAGACAGAAAAAAGATCACATATACGCCAAAATTTTCCTAGAAACATCCTTTTATGGTGGCAATGAATTGAAAACAAAGTAGATGACCATTATGGGGGGCATGGCTAAACAAATTATGGCACATGAATATAATGGAATATTATTGTAGCATAAGAAATAAAGAATCAAAAAACCAAAGAAATGGGAAGACTTTAATTGCATTGATGTAGAGTGAGTCAAGAAGGACCAGAAAAATAATAAGTACCAAAACTTCAGCAAGGTAACAGAAAGAACAAAAAAACAAAAACCACCTTGTGATCTTGGCCCTGGGAAATAGGTGCCTATAACTTCTCTATGGAGGGAAGGGAAGCAGATGTCCACTTTCAGTTCTCTGGTTAAGATTGAACTGGATCAAAAAAAAAAAAAGATTAAACTGGATCATTTCCTCATGTTTCTCCTCATTTTTTTGGAATCTGGGAATCAAGCGTCTTCCTGCAATAAACTATAATAAGCTTATTCACTTGAAAGACAATTTGAAGTTCAGTATATAGATGAGTCCTCAGGGTCCTTCTACACTCATAATTGCAGTTCTATCACTAACCGGCTGTGTGACCTTAGACTAGTCCCTTAACTTCATAAAACTTCATTTTTCTCATTTCTAAAACTAGTAGGTTGAATGAGATGATCATCTCTGAGGTGCCTTTCACATCTTAAGTACTAGGATTCTCTAGGACTACCAGTAAATCAGATAATCCTATTTGATTTTCCAGGTGTATTCTGTGGTCTGGCTGTGCTCACTCCCATATGGTTCTAGGGATTAAGAGTAGGGGAGGAATATGCAGTGAGGACACATACCTTAACTAAATAAGAGAAGCACATAAGGGTTTAGTGGGAAACAAAGCTGGCTGGTTAGGGTAAAGACCAATTATGGAGAGTTTAGATTTTATGTCAGTAGGAAATGGGGATCTGTCAAAAATTTTGGGGGGGGCAGCTAGGTGGCACAGTAGATAGAGCACTGGCCCTGGATTCAGGAGAACCTGAGTTCAAATCCAGCTACAGACACTCGACACGTACTAGCTGTGTGTCCCTGGGCAAGTCACTTAACCCTCATTGCCCTGCAAAAAAAAAAAAAAAAAAGGGTTTTTTGGGGGGAGTGGGATGAATGAATACAATATTTTCTTCAGATTCTTCCCCATCTGTTATGAAAAAACCTGTATCTCCTTTCTCAATTATTTCCTACTGGGAGCAAACAGGGGCGGGCAAGCTAGCTGCTTAAACCACAAGGGGACAAATCAGCCGTTCCCTTTCCAAGGCTGTTGGGGACAAATTTTGGCTTAAGAGACAACAGGAAAGTACAGAAGAATGTTCCAAAGGTTAACATTTGCTCCAGAAGTTAATGATCAGCCCAAGCTTTACCATACCCAAAGTCCATAGGAAACAGGGGGAAAGGTCTGTGATCCCAGTAATGGAGTTGACCCTGGCAAACTTTCCAAGTGAAAGAATACAAGTCACTTTGCAGAGTAAGCCCTCCTAGAGAACCCTAGTACTCTGTGGTGGCTTATTTGCAGCAGGCCTGGTACAGTATGAGGAAGGTTGCTGGTTTCTAAGACAAGCAGTGGCATAAAGGTTGAAAAACAAGCCCCGGATCATAGTTCAGGGACTTCTTAGTAGGGACAGCCCCAGGCAAAATTGTGAAATGGGCTCCTAGTGTCACAGTTGGAAAGGGCTTTTGAACAGCTAATGGAGTCTATCCTCTTTCTTTCTTTTTTTTTTTTTTTACACATTCAGCTTTACTTAATATTTCATTCAACAAATGTTTCATCTTTTTGTACTTTTTAAAAAATTTTTTTTCAACTAACAAAAACCTATTTTCCCTCCCTTCTACATCCCCATTGGAAAAGAAAAACCCAAACCCTTGTAAAAATATGCATAATCAAACAAAATAAATTCTCATACTGGCCGTGAAAAAAAAAGTCTCTTTCAGTATCCTGAGTCCATCACCTTTAGGGCAGCATGTTTCATCATCAGTCCTTTGGAATCCTGGCCAGTCATTGTATTGATCTAAGTTCTCAAATCATTCAAAGTTGTTTGTCTTTATCATGTTGTTGTTAATTGTATAAATTGTTTTCCTGATTCTTATCACTTCACTCTTTATCAGTACACATAAGGCTTCCCAGGTTATTCTGTAATTATTCCATTCATCATTTCTTACAGCACAATTGTATTCTATCACATACCAATACCATTATTTGTTCAGCCATTCCCCAATCATTGGTTATTCCCTTAATTTCCTGGTTTGTTTATTTTTTTAACCACAAAAGAAGAGTTGATATATATGTTAAAGGAAGCCTTTCCCCCTTTCCTTGATCTCTTTAGGGGCATCCCTCTTATTTTTTGGAGGAAAAGTCCCATGGAGTTAAAGTGATTTGTCCATCATACAGCTAGACATACCCAGGACTAGAACCCCAAAGTCTTTTGACTCCTAGCCTAGGACTAAAATAAAGCCCTTCCTTTCTCACCTTTGCTTAAACATCCTTTCCTTTCCAGCCTCTCACTTCCTGCTTGGTACAAGCCATGCCACCCCCTTCAAAGTTCAACTTCTTGAGGCCCCTATAATATGGATCTTTCCTAAGGCCCTGGTCCCATCAAACTGTTCTCTCGGTGCCCTGTTAGGTATCTGCCAGACTAAGGATGAATGGGCTCTATGAGTTAATACTGTATTTTGCAGACCAAGAGAATGACAAATGTAGAAATTTGGCACCCCAGGAAAGGTCCCATGGTGAAATTATTTAGGGGGAGACATTTTTACATCTCTCAAAAAATGCCACAGTCAATCCTATCACCAGCACGTAAAGATCTCACTGTGTATTGTACATTACACAACTGACTTCTTTCCACGACAATGTACAATGAAAGAACCCTGGACTGAGAAGACTGGACTGGTAATCAAGAGAATTTTAGTCACAGCTCTTCTGCTAACTCAGTGTATGACCTTGGTCAAGTCAACTTGTCTTGAGTGTAAAGACTTCCATTTCCTCATCTGTAAAACAAGGAAAATTGACCTAGGTAATCCGGGGTCCTTTCTATGATTCCTCTATGACTCAGTGAATGTCATCTGTACTTCTGTCATGAGGAAACTAATGGAATTTTTCCTGCTCTGGAGATCAGTAGATAGAAGCCAACCCTTCTCTCATTTGATATTGCCACTACCTCATCCCCTCACACCTGGACTATTGCAGTAGCATGCTGGTGGGCCTGCATGCCTCAAGGAAGTCTAGTGCATCCTCCAATCCATCAAAAGTCTGACCATGTCATCGCCACCCCCCATTCATTAAAGTCTAGTGGCTCCCAGTTACCTGTAGGAACCAATTCAAAGTCCTCTGTTTGGTATTTAAAACCCCTCACAGGCTGACTTCTTCCTCCCTTTCTAGTCTTCCTCCACTTTACTATCTTCCACAGACTGTACAATCCAGCTACTACAAGGCTCACCTCCTGGTCCTTGCATAGAAGACCCATACTTTTACACTGGCCATAGTTCACGATAACAAATCACAAATTCTGGGGGGCAGCTAAGTGGCGCAGCCTTAGACACTTGACACTTACTAGCTGTGTGACCCCGGTCAAGTCACTTAACCCTCATTGCCCTGCCCCCCCCCAAAACAAAACAAAACAAAACAAACAAATCACAAATTCTTAAATGGTTTTAGAAAGAAATGTATGGGCGGAGCCAAGATGGCGGAGAGGAAGCAGCAAGCTGCCTGAGCTCTCCTTCTGTTCCCTCAAAACGAACATTAAATCAAGCCTCTGGACGGATTCTGAAACTACAGAACCTGCAAAGAGACAGAGAGACACAGTCCTCCAACCAGAGATAATTTAGAAGACTTCAGGAAAAGGTCGGTCTGACTCGGGCAAAAGGGAGGCCCAGCGCAGGGCAGCAACCCAGCGCCGAGGGGGTCGGGGCAAGTCAGCAGGAGCTGCGGGCCACAGCCGAACAACTGAGGCTCCCGGAACCTGGTTCAAAAATCTGGTGGCCAAGAAGGACAGTGGAAAACCTACCTGCACCGGCCGAGAGGGCCACGAACGGCGGGATCAGACGCCGGGGTCTGGCGCCTGGCTGGCCGAGCACAATCAGACAGGAAGTGCAGGGCGGGCATCTCCACACACCATAAAGGCCTCAGAGTAAAAGCCCGGTCACACAGCACCTATACACCTGCACAAGAAGCCCAAAACAGGGACCCTGGTGCCCCCAGAGCAGACCTCTTTCTACTAGACTCCACTTTCTTGGAGGGCAGAGGGAGTTGTTGTTGTTGTTCAGTAATGTCTGACTCTCCATGGACTCATCTTGGGTTGTGTTGGCAAAGATACAGCTAGTGTCAAGTGCCTGAGGCCAGATTTAAACTCAGATCCTCCTGAATCCAGGGCCAGTGCTTTATCCACTGTGCCATCTAGCTACCCCTGGGTCATTGTATTGTTGAGAAGAGTTAAGTCTATTAGAGCTGATCATCAGGCGATGTTGTTGATATTGTATACAATGTTCTCTTAGTTCTGCTCATTTCACTCACCATCAATTCATGTAAGTCTTTTCAGGTTTTTCTGAAATCCATCTGCTCATAGTTTCTTACAGCACAATAGTATTCCATTACACTCATATATCACAACTTGTTTAGCCATTCCCCAATTGATGGGCATTTCCTCAATTTCCAATTCTTTGACACCACAAAAAGAGCAGCTATAAATATTTTGTAGATGTAGGTCCTTTTTCCATGATCTCTTTGTAGTATTGGGGGTCAAAAGGTATGCATATAAACTGTAGTATATAATGGTGATGGAATATCATTGTGCTGTAAGAAATGACAAGCAGGATGATTTCAGAAAAACCTGGAAAGACTTGCATAAATTGATGTAAAATGAAGTGAGCAGAACCAAGAGAACATTATACACTGTAACAGCAGGATTGTACACTGAAGAACTGTGAATGACTTAGCTGTTCTCAGCAATACAATGATCCAAGACAATCCCAAAGGACTAATGATGAAGCATATTAACTGCCTCCATATAAAGAACTGATATTGTGTGAATACAGACTAACGAATACTATTTTTCACTTTCCATAGTTCTTTTTTAAAAATCTGTTTTCTTGTACAAAATGACTAATATGGAAATGTTTTACATGATTGTACATGTATAACCTATATCTGATTGCTTACCATCTCAGGAAGGGGGAAGTGGAAGGAGGGATAGAATTTGGAACTCAGAACTTAAAAACCAAATGTTAAAAAACAATTTTAACATATAATTGGGAGGATGGGGCAGCTAGGTGGCGCAGTGGATAAAGCACCGGCCCTGGATTCAGGAGGACCTGAGTTCAAATCTTGCCTCAGACACTTGACACTTACTAACCGTGTGACCCTGGGCAAGTCACTTAACCCTCATTGCCCCTCCCCCCCCCCCAAAGTATATAAAAACCATATAATTGGGAGGAAATTTATTTTTATATATATATATATATATATATGTACATGTACACATACATATACATTTTTAAAACAATGTTTGGATTGAATTCAGAACCTGAGGGAACCCCAAATACCTTGTAGCCATCTCCAGAATTCCTAGAGTTAGAGGCCAGGCAACATTCTTGGTATAAATAACCTCTAGTCACCCTCTTTGGGGAAGCTAAGTGTTGCAATGGATAGAGAACTGGCCCTGAAGTTAGGAGGACCTGAGTTCAAATCTCACTTCAAATACTTACTAGCTGTGTGACCCTGGTCAAGTCACTCAATCGCAATTGCCTTAAAAAGACAACATATATCTCTGTGTGTGTGTGTGTGTGTGTGTGTAGCCACTGAATCCAGATAGCTTTCGAGGAGAGACTGAGGTTGGTGACCCTGCACAGTCCTCCCTAACTTAAATCCAATTCACTGCAAGTCATGACATCACCCCAGTGTCATCATTTTCTTTGAGAACAAAGGACAAACAACAACAACATATTGTTGCTCTCCTCACGTGTCCTTCATTCAGAGAACAATGACATCACAACTTAACAGATGATGTCTCTTTTGCACATAAATAGGATTTAAATGAGGCATAGACTCTGGAATCACCTAAAGTTGGATTTAAACAGTATTTATATTGTTTTCCCAACAATATAATAAAGCATTCTTTCCCTGCAGTCCTCCCTGCTTGCAATGCACTCCCTTCTGACTTCACTTTGTACCTTCCCTAGCTTGCTTTAGGATTCATCTCAGATCCCATCTTCTACTTGGAGTCTTTCTCAGTCTCCCCAGCCACTGGTGCCTTCTTTCTGGGATTACCATCCATCTACTCTGGGCTTAAACTACATTTGAGCTGTGAGGGGGTGAGGCCAGGAGATTCCTGAAGTCCCCTCATCTATACTACAAATATTTTTTCAATTGATGGATTGAGACAGGCTCTGGCTCAGTAAATACTTAAACTTGTATGTACTGTTATTTATATTTGGTCTCCTCCATTAGAATGTGAGTTTCTTGAAAGAAGAGAATGTTTGGGGGGTTTTGGGGGTATTTTTTTGGTTTTGGTTTGTTTTTTGCTTTTCTTTGTTGTCTCCAGTGCCCAGGGCAGTGCCTGGCATCCAGTTAGAGCTTAATAAATGCTCATTGACTGTTGACTGAATTCACCCTGAACCCAGGCTTGATTGTGCTCTAGAGAACCAAAGAACTTATATCCTTAGTACTGGGAACATAGATCTGAGGGTTTTGATTCAGACTTGGGGTAGAAATGGGAAGGACTAGGAATAGAAAGAAACTCCCCTTCTCAGGGAGCCAGGCAAAAGGAAGACCTGAATTGCTAAAGGGCTGTTTTCTAAATATAGCATGTACGTGCAATTTGCCTTCCTGGGTAATTTGAAGAAAAAAAAGGAAATCCTTACAACCGTTAAGTAATTTCTTGCTTTCTTCATAGCTATATGTTTGTGGTGTTGCTAAGGACTTGATAATTGAGGGGGAAAATAACAAGGGCTAATGGCTGTGCAGCCCCTGGTCACAGAATAAGGTGGAGATTCCACGTTCCAGGACTACCTCCATCCCAAACCCCAGCTCTTCCTTTAAAGCTTTCTGTGGCAGCAGCAGTAGTGACTATCAGGCTCTCTGTCATAAGGCCAGAAGCTGGGATGAGGCATTTTTGTGAGACGGGGGAATGGGATCATGTAGGCTCAGGCTTTCTGTTTTTATTTCTACCTACTCACGTGGACAGCCCTAGAAAGGCCTCCAAATTCCGGAGAGGCAGCCTCAGTGCAACAGAATGAGAACTCAGGAACTCGGTCCTACCTCTAGCTTGGCTGATAACTAACTAACTACATGAAGCCAAGACCCTTTCCCTCTCTGGGCCTCAGCCTGTGAGGGGGTGAGACCAGGTGATCTCAAAAGTCCCCTCTGCTCTAATGCAAATATTTGTCAATTGATTGAGATAGGCTTTGGGTCAGTAAATGCTTGACATGCTTTGACATGTGGCATCAACATAAGTGTAAGTTCTGCTGCTTCCCTATTTCAATCAAAATGGAAAATAAGCTCATTCCTGGGGCTTCTTTCTACTAGGGCTATGCCCTACCTGCAGATGCATTATGGCTTCTTGTTTCAACTTCTCTCCTCTCAAAGGGAGGAGTTCACCTATATCTCCTCTACAGGGATTACATGATTCCAAAAACAGATGAATTGAGTTGCCTCAAGGTTATATGGCTAGTAAAAGGCAGAGCAAGTAACCAGGGCTGAGGATTCCTTGTGGACCACCTAGCAGCCTCTTTCTACTAGACTCCACTTTCTTGGAGGGCAGAGGGAGTTGTTGTTGTTGTTCAGTAATGTCTGACTCTCCATGGACTCATCTTGGGTTGTGTTGGCAAAGATACTGGAGTGGTTTGCTATTTCTTCCTCTAGTTCATTTTACAGATGAAGAAACTGAAGCAAACCAAGTGACTTGCCCAGGATCACACAGCTAGTAAGTGTCTGAGGCCATATTTGAGAAGGTGAGTCTTCCTGACTTCAGGCCCATTTGAGGGTAGGTGTTGGGTAAAGACAGGGTCTACATAATGAGCTCTTCTGTCTCCCCCATCTGTTTAGGGGAAATGAAGAAGGTGACACCAGGAAAAGAGGCTCCTCTTTTCTATGGAAGAATGGAAGCCCTTGGAGGGCAAGGATGATTTGTAGGTTTTGTCTTTGTATCCCCAGCACTTTGCAGGTCAGTATCTTTCACAGAGTATATAGATGCCTAATAAATGTCGCTGAAAGTTACAGAAAACAAGCAAACTCCAAAGAAGAAATGCAAGGAAACACCTATTTTCACTCCTTTGTAGAGGGTGAGAGGTCCACAGCATGGACCAAACCTCAGATTTGGAGGTTGATTCATTTTGCTGATTTTGCCCTCTTTTTAATAAAAATCCTTTGTTATAAAGGATGGCTCTCAAAAGTGGGGGATACAAGGGGGAAATCCGACATGAAAACAAGAAACAGCCATAAAATCCATTTTAAACTAACTGACCAATAAATATTTTCCAAAAGGAACTAAATTTGGAAGGGTCAAGGGGAAATTCTTCATGGAGTAGTAGAGGGGCCCCAGACTAGGATTCGGATAGCCCTGGGCTCTATCTCAGCTCAGTCACTCATGAACTGAATGGCCTTAAGCATACATGTCACTTCATCTCTCTGAGGCTCTGCATCCCTGTGTGTACAGTGAGAAGCCTGACTCTGATGATCCCTAGGCTTTTTTTCCACCAGATATAACATTAGATTAGTCTCTGATCCAAAAGGATCCTGGAAGGATCCTTATAGGTCACATAACCCAAGCCTCTTCACACATCCCCACACTACCCTTAAAATTTACAGATGAGTAAACTGAGGCCCAATCATATTAAGTAACTTGCCTGTGATCACACAAGCAGAATCAACAGAGCTAGATCGGAACCCTATTCCTCTAACTCCAGAACCACTGACTCTAGCCCACTATTCTATGCTGCCTTCGGTCAACTTGCTCAAGAAGAGTAACTTCAGACACTCTATTTCCAAATTCCACAGACATTGCTTGAGCATCCTGCTCCCTGTTTCCTTCCTGCTATTTCCAAAGAGCTTTGTTTCATCTCCCAACTCCTCCAAGCAGTGCCATTCTTGTTCCTCATTCTAATCTTCCTGAATTATTTTGGTTTTCATCTCTATATGATAGGTACCATGGTGCCTGCCCCATAATAGGCTCTTAACAAATATTTTTAATCATATTCATGGACTATAACATCCTTTTCCTCCTTGGAATCTAAGTGAGGGCCTCCTTCTGAATCATCATTGCCACCGACCATATGGTGTTGATTAAACTTATTCACCTGGGCAGAGCCAAAATGGCAGAGGATAGGCAGCAATCATGCTGGACTCTCCCAACATTCCCTCTAAACAACTTTAAAATAATGACTCAAATCAAATTTTGGTGTGGCCGTGTCAATAGAAGGTCAAAGTGAGACATTTTCCCCACTTAAGACAACTTAGGAAGTCCAAAAGAGAGGTCTATAACACTGGGTGGGTGCAGGGCCCTGAGGGTGGCAAGAACACTAGTGGTGGACTTTGAAGGCAGCTGTGACAGCAGTAGTGATGGCAGCAGCGGCTTTGGGAGCTCTCAGACCAGAGATAGTAAGGGGGTCAGACAACTTATCAGAAAGAGATTACAGGGGACCCTTTGCTGGTACCGGGTACAGCTGGCACTGATTGGCAACTCTATTGCCCATAAGTAATTCTAAATTATAGCTCCAGGACAGAAGGAAGCACTTGTGATCAGTCACAAGGGAGGCAGGACCCTGGTCACAGCAGAGAGGAGTACTAATACTTACAGCTATAGGGGAACAGGAAATCTGGTCATAGTAACAAGGCTGAGAGAAGCACATTACTTGTGGCTGTAGGGACCTAGGTGCCCTTCCTGGGTAAAGACCAGAACACAGACCAGGGGAGGAGTGAGCACACCTCCCCAGATCATATCACTTTGGAAGGACTGAAAACTTGCAGACCTCCAGAACCAGCTCTGAAAACAGCAGCACAAAAACTGGGTCAGTGCCTCCCCACCCCAACATAAGCAGAGCCCAACTTTAACATAAAATTCAAAGCCAAGAAATAGGCTGGAGAAATGAGCAAACAAACAAACAATTTGACCATAAAAAGCAACAAAGGCAGGGGCAGCTAGGTGGTGCAGTGGATAGAGCACTGGCCCTAGAGTCAGGAGTACCTGAGTTCAAATCCGGCCTCAGACACTTAACACTTACTAGCTGTGTGACCCTGGGCAAGTCACTTAACCCCAATTGCCTCACTTAAAAAAAAAAAAAAAGGTAACAAAGGCAGCAGGGAAGACCAAGACAAAAACTCAGAAGACAATATGAAAACAGCTACAACCAAAGCCTTAACAAAAATGCTAATTATATCCAAGCCCTACAGGAATTCCTGAAAGAACTAATGAAAGATGGGGGCAGCTAGGTGACCCAGTGGATAAAAGCAATGGCCCTGGATTCAAGAGAACCTGAGTTCAAATCTGACCTCAGACACTTGACACTTACTAGCTGTGTGATCCTAGGCAAGTCACTTTAACCCTCATTGCCCCACAAAAAAAAAAAAAATTAATGAAAGAGATAAGAATGGTAGAGAGAAGGGGCAGCTAGGTGGCGCAGTAGATAGAGCACTGGCCCTGGAGTCAGGAGGACCTGAGTTCAAATCTGGCCTCAGACACTTAAAACTTACTAGCTGTGTGACCCCGGGCAAGTCACTTAACCCCAATTGCCTCACAAAAAAAAAAAAAAAAGAATGGTAGAGGGAAAATTGGGAAACAAAATGAGAGCGATACAGGAAAATTAAGAAAATAGAATTAACATCTGGGCAGCTAGGTGGCACAGTGGATAAAGCACCGGCCTTGAATTCAGGAGGACCTGAGTTCAAATCCAGCCTCAGACACTTGACACTTACTAGCTGTATAACCCTAGGCAAGTCATTTAACCCTCACTGTCCCTGAAAAAAAAGAGAGAGAATTAACATCTTTATAAAAGAGACAAAAAAAAAATACTGAAGAAAATAACACCTTAAAAAACAGAATTGGCCAAATGTACAAGAGGCACAAAAATCCATTGAAGAGAACTTGTTAAAATGCAGAATAGGTCCAATGAAGAACTCACTGAAAGAAAAAACTCACTGAAGAAAACAATTCCTTGAAAATTAGAATTAGGCAGGTGTAAGCTGATGATTCCATGAGACATCATGAAACAATGAAATAAAGTCAAAAGAATGTAAAAAATAAAAGAAAATTTGAAATAGCTCATTGGAGAAACAACTGACCGAGAAAATTAATTGAGAGATAATTTAAGAATTGTTGGACTACCTAAAAGCAATAATTTAAAAAACCCTATATATCATATTTCAAGAAATTATCAAGGAAAACTGCTCTCATATCTTAGATCCAGAGGGTAAAATAGAAATTTAAAGAATCTACTTATCACCTCCTGAAAGAGATCCCAAAAGAACTCCCAGGAATATTATAGCTGAATAACAGAGCTCCCAGTTCAAGGAGAAAATGTTGAAAGCAGACATAAAGAAACCATTCAAATATTGTGGAGTCACAGTCAGGTTCACACAAGATTTACCAGAATCCACATTAAGGGACCAGAAGTGGTTGGAATATAATATTCTGGAAGGCAAAGGAGTTAGATCACAACCAAGAATAAGCTACTAAGCAAAACTGAGTAGAGGACTTTCAAGCATTCCTGATAAAAAGACCAGAGATGAATAAAAATGGGACATGCAAACATAAGACTCAAGAGAAGTATAAAATGGTAAACATGAAAGAAAAATCATAAGGGACTATTTATATTGGTGAGGCAATTGGGGTTAAGTGACTTGCTCAGGGTCACACAGCTAGTAATTGTCAAGTGTCTGAGGCCAGATTTGAACTCAGGTCCTCCTGAATCTAGGGCCAGTGCTCTATCCACTACGCCACCTAGCTGTCCCAGGGACTTAATATATTTAAACTGTTTACATTTCTATATGGGAAGATGATACTTGTAACTCCTAAGAACTTTATCATTACTAGGGGTCTACATGGAGGACATGAGTGTGGGTCAATTATTTTCGGAAGATCTCAAAAAAAAGAAAAAGAGAGATGCGCTAGAAAAAGAAGGGTGGGAGAGGTATAATGGGGAATTTTTTCTCACATAAAAGAGGTATGCAAGGAAGAGTTTTTACAATGGAGGGGGAAATGAGGGAGTATCAGACAATTCTTCAACATCATTCATCAGAACTGGGTAAAAAAGGGAAGAATATATACAGACACTCAGTTGGATAAAGAAATCTATCTGACTCAATAAGAAAATAGGAGAGGAAGGGGATAAAAGACATTGGGGGTACTAATAAAAAGGAGTGCAGATCAAGGAAGGCAGTGGTCAGAAGCAAAACAGATTTTTGAGAAGAGAAAGGGTAAAAAGAGAAAAAAAGGATATACAGAAGAAAATAGGATAGAGAGAAATAAATTGTTAGTAATCATAATTGTGTGCAGTTAGGTGACACAGTGGATAGAGTGCCAGACTAATAGTCGGGAAGACTCATCTTCCTGAGTTCAAATCTGGCCCTCAAATATTTACTATGTATGACCTTGGGCAAGTCATTTAACCCTGTTTGCCTCAATTTCCTCACCTGTAAAAATTAGTTGTAAAAGGAAATGGCAAACCACTACAGCATCTTTGCCAAAAACAAAACAAAACAAACAAGCAAAAATCCAAATGGACACAACTGAAAACAACTGAACAAAAAAATCATAACTTTGAATGTGAATGGGATGAACTCACACATAAAACAGAAGTGGCCAGCAGAATGGATTAGAAACCAGGATTCAAAAAATTTTGTTTACAAGAAACACACTTGAAACAGAATAACACATAGGATCAAAGTAAAGGGCTGAAACAGAATCTATTATGCTTCAACTGAAGTAAAAAAGGTAGAGTAGCAATCATGCTCTCAGATAAACCAAAAGCAAAAAGAAACCTAATTAAAAGAGATAATCAGGGAAAGTAGCTTTTGCTAAAAGGTACCATAGACAATGAAGTAATATCAAAAAACTTTACATCAAGTTTCTGTGATAAAGGCCTCATCTCTCAAATAGAGAGGGAACTAAGTCAAATTTCTGAAAATAAGAGCCATTCCCCAACTAATAAATGGTCAAAGGATATGAACGAGCAGCTCACAGAAAAAGAAACTAAAGTTATCTATAATCAAATGAAAAAAAATACTCTGTTGTTTAGAGAAATGCAAATTAAAACAACTCTGAGCTACCACTTCCCACCTATCAGAAATGACAAATCCTGGAGGTTTTGAGGGAAACTAGGTACACTAATAAACTGGTACTGGAGTTAGAAACTTGTTTAATTGTTCTCTAGAACAATTTGGAACTATGTCCAAAGGACTATTAAACTGTGCATACCCTTTGACCCACCAAAAACACTACTAAAAGAGATCAAAGAAAATGGAAAAGCTCCTTTAATACAAAAATATTTATAGCAGCTTGTTTTGTCGTGTTAAAGAATTAGAAATGGAGAAGATACCCATAAATTGGGGAATGGCTGAACAATTGTGGCACATAATTGTGATGGAGTACTATTGTTTTATAAGAAATGACAAAGGGTGGGGGGAGGGTTGGTTTCAGAAAAACATGGCAAGACCTGTATGAACTGATGCAAAGTGAAGTGAAAACCAGGAGATCATTGTGCACAGTAGCAGCAATGTTATAATGATGATCTTGTGAAAGACTTAGGTACTCTGATCAACACAATGATCCAAGATAATTTCAAAGGACTCATGTTAGGAAAAAACGCTATCCATCTCCAGAGAGAGAACTGATGAATTCTGGGTGCAAAATTAAATATAACTTTCTTTTGTTGTTGTTATTGTTGTTGCTTTGTAT
Organism: Dromiciops gliroides; assembly: GCF_019393635.1. NCBI lineage: Eukaryota > Metazoa > Chordata > Mammalia > Microbiotheria > Microbiotheriidae > Dromiciops > Dromiciops gliroides. The sequence goes on along the minus strand of NC_057863.1, from coordinate 340,616,796 downwards.
ATGATATGGCTAATATGGAAATATGTTTTACATGATTTCACATGTGTAATTGATATCATTTTGTTTGCCTCTTAAGTGGAATGGGGAAGGGTAGGAGGGAGGGAGAGAATTTGAAATTCCAAATATTTAAAACAAAGCTTAAAATAAATAAATAATAAATTTGGGCTTGGGGGCTTTTTTGTTGGTGGTGGTGATGGTGGTTTTAAGTTCTTTCACCTGTTTCTGGCCTGGCCTATGAAAGTCCAAATTGAAAATTTATTAACATTAAAGCACTCCCTTTCCCACCCCTCCCCCAGATGGCTAGTGCCTTACCCTCTAAAGTTCCCTTTTATTTTCCCTGCATTTCTTTTGTATGTGCTGATTTGCATGTTTTCTCCCCCATTAGAATGTAAGCTCCTTGAGAGTAAGGATTATTCAGATCTAAATAATTGGGAAAATAGCAATTGTTCATGGATAGGCCGAACTAATATGATAAAAATGACAATTCTACCTAAATTACTTTACTTATTCAGTGCCATACCAATCAGACTACCTAAAAATATTTTATAGAACTAGAAAAAATAATAACAAAATTCATCTGGAAGAACAAAAGGTCAAGAATATCACGGGAACTAATTGAAAAAAAAATGCACAGGAATATGGGCTAGCTGTACCAAATCTGAAACTATACTATAAAGCAGCTGTCATCAAAACTATTTGGTACTGGCCAAGAAATAGAGTGGTGGATCAATGGAACAGGTTAGGCACAGGAGGGAGACACAGTAGTAAATGGCTTTAGTAATCTACAGTTTGATAAACCCAAAGACTCCAGCTTCTGGGATAAAAACTTACTATTTGACAAAAACTTCTGGGGAAACTAGAAGATAGTATGGTAGAAACTAGGCATAGACCAACATCTTACACCATATACCAAAATGAGAGTAGGAATTATTTTTGTTTTTTCTTTATTTCTTCAGAGCTTAATTAACACAGTGCCTGACACAGCAAGTGCTGAATAAATGCTTATTAACTGATTATTTGATTCATATATATATTATACAAAAAAGAGGAATATCCTTTCACTTTCACCTTATGGACAAAACTTTAGACTCCTCCTTTATAATCTTAAAATGATAGGGGCAGCTAGGTGGTGCAGTGGATAAAGCACCGGCCCTGGATTCAGGAGGACCTGAGTTCAAATCTGGTCTCAGACACTTGACACTTACTGGCTGTGTGACCCTGGGCAAGTCACTTAACCCCAATTGCCCTGCAAAAAACAAAAAAACAAAAAACTATAATCTTAAAATGATAAACTCTATTCAATTGATAAAAAGATATGAACAGTTTTCAGATTAAATAATCAAAGCTATCTGTAACCATATTTTTTTAAATGCTCTAACTCACTATTCATTAGAAAGATACAAGTCGGGGGCAGCTAGGTGGCACAGTGGGTAAAGCACCGGCCCTGGATTCAGGAGTACCTGAATTCAAATTCTGCCTCAGACACTTGACACTTAACTAGCTGTGTGACCCTAGGCAAGTCACTTAACCTCCATTGCCCTGCAAAAAAAGAAAAAGAAAAAGAAAGAAAAATGCAAGTCAAAACAATTCTGGGCTACAACCTCATTCTTATTGGACTGGATAATAGGCAGCAAAGAAAAATAACAAACACTGTAGGGGATATAGGGAAAATGAGACATGAATTCACTGTTGGTGGAATTGTAAACTGATTCAACCATTCTGTAGAGCAATTTGGAACTATAGTCAAAGGGCTATAAAACCATGCATACTCTTTAACCTAGTAATACCACTACCGGGTCACATCCAAAAAAGAGATAAAAAACAAAAGGAAAAGGACCTATATGTGCAAAAAATATTTATAGCAGCTCTTTTCTGGTGGCAAAGAATTTGAAATTGAAGGGATGCCCATCAGTTGGGGAATGGCTGAACAAAACTGTGGTATGTGGTATGATGGAATTGTGTATAAGAAATAATGAGCAAAATGCACTCAGAAAAACATATAAAGACTTATATGAGCTGATGCAAAGTGACATGTACTGTGTACAAAGTTACAGCAATATTGTAAGATAATCAGCTATGAATTACTTGGCTATTCTCAACAATACAATAATCCAAGACAACTCTAAAGAAGTTAAGGTGAAAAATGCTATCCATCCCCAGAAAAAGGACTGATAGTATCTGAATACAGATTTCAGCATATTTTTTTTACTTTTTTTGAGTTTTATTTGGTCTGTTTTCTTTTACAACCTGACTTACATAGATATGTTTGCATGACCACATATATAACCTATATTATATTGCTTGCCTTCTTAAAGGGAAAGAGTGGGAAAGGGGGAAGGAAGATCATTTGGAACAGTTTTTAAAATGGTTTTTAAAATTGCTTTTACATGGAATTGGGAGGAAAATAAAATGCTAAATAAAAAATCAAATTTAAAAAAGAGTTTTTAAAAAAAGATAGGGGGTAGCTAGGTGGCGCAGTGGATAAAGCACTGGCCCTGGATTCAGGAGGACCTGAGTTCAAATCCGACCTCAGACACTTGACACTTACTAGTTGTGTGACCTTGGGCAAGTCACTTAACCCTCACTGCCCTGCAAAAAAAATTTTTTTTAATGATAAACTCCTTGAAAATCAAATTAAGGATGTGCCATGTTCATTTTTCTACCCACTCCAACACCAAATATAATACTTTGCACTTAATAGATGCTTAATAAATATCAAATGGATGGATGGAAGCAGTTATATCCTAAAACTGAGGAGTGACCCCAGAAGGGATTCAGAAAAAAAGAGATTTGACTTCCTGGGGGATTGGACCAGCTGGTTTCTAAGGTCCCTTTCAGATCTAACATTCTGTGTTTTTCTCTCTCCCCTCCCTTCTCCTTTTCACTTTCTCATTCCCCTCTACAATATCTTTCCCTACTATACCTGTAGCTGAAGGAAAGGCATGATACAATCTGTTTTGCTGGGTACGTGATTTTTGGCTGAAGTCCCAGTTCCTTTGCCCTCTGGAATATCATATTCCATGCCCTTCAGTCCTTTAATGTAGAAGCTGCTAGATCTTGCTTTGTGCTTATTGGAGCTCCACAGTATTTGAATTCCTTTTTTCTAGCTGCTTGCAGTATTTTTCTTCTTCACCTGGAATTTCTGGAGTTTGGCTATGAATAGAATGATGTTCAAGCACTCTTCCCCCCCTCTCCCTCCCCGCCCCCATCTCTGTCTCTTCCTCTGTCTCTGTCTCTCTCTGTGTCTCTTTCTGTCTATCTCTATCTCTGTCTTTCTTTTTTCTTTCTTCTCTCTCTCCTTCCTCTCTCCCTTCTCCCCCTTTTCCTTCTCTTTTTCTCCTCCCTCTCTCTTTTTTATTCTCTCATAACCTACAACACCCTCCCCTCCTCCACCTTTGTGACTAAGGTTGCTTCAGAAAAAAATTGGTTTTGAATTTCTGCAAAATTTAGAACTAGGAAGTATAATTGTAAGTGACCATTAAGAACTAGGTCAAATTGGGGCAGCTAGGTGGCACAATGGATAGAGCATTGGCTCTGGAGTCAGGAGTACCTGAGTTCAAATCTGGCCTCAGACACTTGACACTTACTAGCTGTGTAACCCTGGGCAAGTCACTTAACCCCAATTGTCTCACCAAAAAAAAAAAAAAAAGAACTAGGTCAAATTAAGCAATGTCCAGATGCCTAAAATTTACTAAAGCATGCAGTTTAGGAGGGGCAGAGTAGGCAGAGAACTAGCCTTGCATAGCAGGAAGTCCAGAATTCAAGTCCCACCTCTGACATAGTCTGGCTAAGTCACCTAACCTCTCAGTGCCCAAGGTCCCTCTCCATAAATTGTATAGAAGGTGCTGACCAGCATTAGCAGAGGGAGTTCCCTATACCAATAAAACCACAGGCCCACTGCCTATTCTTATAGAGCCCAGAGGAAGAGTTTTGAATTATGTTTGGTTGAGAACTGGCTGTGCAGAGAAGTCAATAGAAGATGGAGGGTAGGGGGCACCTAGGTGGCGCAGTGGATAAAGCACCAGTCCTGGATTCAGGAGGACCTGAGTTCAAATCCAGCCTCAGACACTTGACACTTACTAGCTGTGTAACCCTGGGCAAGTCACTTAACCCTCATTGCCCTGCCCCCCTCCCAAAAAAAAGAAGATGAAGGGTAAGGGGGGAAAAAGTCAAAGGGGATATATCCTGGTTCCATAGGTGTAGCCTTTGCAGGAAAAGCCCCCCCTTCCTCTTTGGGTGGTAGCAGAGTAAAATCAGCCAGCCTTAGAATACCATGACCCTTCCTTCCTGTTTGGGAATTTCCCTGGATTCATTTTATCAGGACTTCTGAGAACTCATCAGTGGATTTGCATGATGCATTGTATTGCCTGACTACCCTCTTCTAGATAAACAGAAACCTTTCCAGTTGTGATAGAGGGTAATTGTATTTCTGTACCAGGCTTTCACATCTCTTCTCCCATTTCATCATTGTTTAGTCTCTGGGCACACTTCCTGCCTCAGATTCCTAATCATAATAAATGGCTTTAACTCAAAACTCATAGTCTGGGTACAAGATAATAGATATCTTAGGTTTTAATGCTCTCAAATTACCACCAGTGCAGAACTAGCTTATGCGCTGTTGAAAGAAAAGCAAATTCCTTCTGAAACATCCATGAAATACTGGGTACCCAGACCCGACTGGCAGGTGGCCCCCTTTTTGTTCATGATAATATATGCATGATTAAACACTTACTAGCTGTGTGACCCTAGGCAAGTCACTTAATCCCAATTGCCTCACTAAAAAAAAAAAAAAACAATATATGCATGATTAGAGAGGCAGAATGGAGTGGTGGGTTAATCAGTCAACAGTCATTCAGCAAGCATTTATTAAGCACATACAATGTGCCAGACTAAGTGCTGGAGAGAGAAATGTGATTTTAAAAAAAAGAAATACAATCTTTAAAGAGCTTACTGGGAAAGGCTACCCATAAAGGGGGAGCTGAAAAGGGAGAAGGAAATAGATACACACAGGGGAGGGAAACATGGTGGCAATGAGGAATGGTTGGTCCCTTCCTCAAAATGAAGCTGCCTGAAAGAACTCACCAATGGAAAAAGGGGCCCAAATGGAAAGAGAGAAGTGGCTGAGACATGATGGTAAAATCTAGAGAATGAGTAGTAGATAGAGAGCCACTCTCAAAACCAGGAAGACCTCAGCTCAAGGCCTACTTTTGACACATACTGGGTGTCTGATCTTGGGAAAAACACAATCTCTCAGTGCTCTAGGCTCTTTCTTAGACTAGAAGTTGCAGAGACAGTCCTGAAATGCATTAGTAGAGGGTATTTCCTCACTAGGAGTTCCTGGTACCACAAAATCACAAACTCAGTCCCTTTCCCTAATGATATGATTATAACCAATAATTTTTCAGTTATTAAACATTTGTTTATAAAGTTTTATAAAATAAATACATAAAATAACTTAATAAAGTAATTACTGGCTACTAATTTATTCTGGGCAGCCAGGTGACACAGTAGATAGATAGAGTGCTAGGCCTGGAATTAGGAATACTGACTCCATGAGTTCATGAATTCAAATCTGGCCTCATTTACTAGCTCTGTGACCTTGGGAAAGTCACTTAAACCTGCTTGCCTCAGTTTCCTCATCTGTAAAATGAGCTGCAGAAGAAAAAGCCAAACACCTCTAGTATCTTTGCCAACGAAACCCCAAATGGGATCACAAAGAGGCAGACACAACTGAAAAATAACTGAACAACAACAATTTCTTCAAAACACACTATATAGAGAGTGCTATTATAGGCATGGGGAGAGAAACAAAACTTAGTCTCCAGGCCCTGCAACCTTGATGCTTACATTGAACATCAGAGAATCACAGAATATCAGATTTGTAAAGGACATCCGAAGTCATCTAGTCCAGCCCATACATGAACAAGACTCCCCTTTACAACATACTCAACAACTGGCTGTTCAGCCTTAGCTCAGTGGTCTCTAAGGCAGGGGGATCCAGTAGGCAACCCATGCCACCTTTGGTTTGCTCCAATTATTTGAAAGTTTTCTTTACCTCAAGCCTAAATTTGCTTCTTTGTAACTTCTACCCATTATTCCTATTTCTGCCCCCTGAAATCAAGCAGAACAAGTCTTTCCTCTCTGGCACAGTAGTCTATCCAATAGCTGAAGATAACCATCATTTAGCGCCCACTCCCAAATTTCTCCTCCAAGCTAAATATCACTTGGTTCTCTTCATCAGTCCTCATATGGCCTAACTTGAGATGCTTCATCATTCTAGCTGTCTTTCTCTGGAAGTTCACCAGTTGATCAATCTCACCTGCAACATGGCACCCAGAACTAAAGACAATACTTAAGATATAGCCCCCAAAAAGGCAGAATATAAAAGAACCATTACCTTTTCAATCCTGGATACAATGCTTCTCATAATGGGTGCGTGAAAACAATTTTTTACAATGGCCATGAACACAGATGAAACAGGCTCTATGGAGCGCTTAGTGCTTGGTCAGACATCAAAGACTCTAAGGTCATCCACTGTACCCCAGCCACCATCAGTCACCCTAACTTATGTCCTGCCACTGGATTTCAATGACTCTGGAAGAGAAAGTGAGGCTGATGACTTTGCGAAACTCTGCCTCACTTAAATACAATTCATGCATGAGTCAAGGCATCATTGTTAAGATGTCATTGTTCCTCTTTGAAAATGAAGGACAGGGGCAGCTAGGTGGCGCAGTGGATAGAGCACTGGCCCTGGAGTCAGGAGTACCTGAGTTCAAATGTGGCCTCAGACACTTAACACTTACTAGCTGTGTGACCCTGGGCAAGTCACTTAACCCCAATTGCCTCACTAAAAAAAAAAAGAAAATGAAGGACAAACAACAACAATAATGCAGGCCAACATGGCATTAGCCTTTTCAACTACTTTATCACACTGTTGACTCAAATTGAGCTTCTAGTTCACTCAGAAACAATTGTAGTCCTCAAATATTTTTCAGATGAACTGCTGTCTGGCCATCCCTTTCCATCTTATACTTAACAATTTTGAAATTTTTGCACCCAAATGGAATGCTTTACACTTATCCCTTTGTAATCTCACCTTATTAAATTCAGTTCAATGCTCTAAACTTTCAAGACTTTTTAGTATCCTCTGTCAGTCATTGTCAAAGCCAACTCAAAATGGCTCCAAAGAGAACCAATTGAGAAATTGACAAGCTTAACAAAACAGGGCTTGATTTATTATTTTTTGATTGTCTAGACTTAAGAAAATGATTGAATTTAAAATATGTTCTTTCTCCTTTTTTATCTTTTTTGCCAGAGAGATTATTACATATTTACCAGTACACCCTTGGCTATATATCCTATCTAATATATATATCCTATCTAATATCTAATAAGTATAATTTCTCTGACTTTATCCAAGTTATTGACAAAAAAATTAAACAACACAAGTTCAAACTCTGGTCTCTGTAGCACTCTGCCTTCCAAGGTGGCAACAAACCAGTAACAACTATTCATTGGATCCAGCCATCCAACCAATTTTTAAACAACCTAATGATACCTGACTAGTTTGTGATTTTACTCAAATCTCTCTCTGTATTTCCCCATATGAGTAGCTTGAAAGACTGCCATATTGCTGGGATCTAGATAAACTGTTTCTACATTGCACCTAACAATAATTCTATCCAAATGCGGCCAGATTGTCTTTTTGCTACCACTGCTTCCATTTTGGATGGTTCACTAACCATCCCTTTAATAAGGCTTTCCATAATGCCGCAAATAAAAGTCGAGATCCCTGGTCTATAGTTTGCAGACTATTTATTCTCTTCCTTTCTTTGAAAATTGGTCCATTTGCCCTTCTCTCATCCTTTGATATCTTTCCTATTCTCCATGATCTTTCAAAGATCACTGGTGGTAACTCAGTTCTCTTCACAGCCTAGGACTGTTCCTCTAGGCTTGGTGACTTGAAGTTATCCGGAACAGCCAGGTACTCTTTCCTTATGTTTCTTGATTCTTAAAGCTTTAGCAGTCCCAAATAATGTAGAATAATGATTCTTACTATGCCAGTTTTCTGTATTCATCCTTTGTTCCCCTGCATTTACTTCCCTCCTCTTAATGTGTCTTTTAAAAATCTAAGTTGGTCAATAAGTTCCCTATGGATCCACATTGGTCTCTTCATATAACTACCCTTACACTTGCTCATCAGAATGCCTCCTTTTTGTATCTTTAGAATATCATTTCTAAGACCTCCAGGGCTGGCAATTTAGGCCATGGGATCCTAGTTGTCCTTTCTTTAAACCCTTTGAAAACTACTTTCCTAAAATCTAGGATGCCTGTCAAACTTTCCTCTCCTTCTGTATCACTGTTGTGGTTTGTCCTTTGTTTTCAAAAAGGACCATGATATCAGGGTGATGTCATGACTTTCACTGAATAAGATTTAAGTGAGGAAGGGCTATGCAAGGTCACCAACCTCACTCTCTCCTCCAGAGCCATCTGGGTCCAGTAGCAAGATATAGATCAGAATGACTGGAGATGGTCCTGGATGTTTAAGGCAATTGGGGTAAAGTGACTTGCCCAGGGTCACATAGCTAATAAGTATCTGAGGTGACATTTGAACTCAGGTCCTCCCAACCAGCGCTCTATCCACTGCCCAACCTAGTTGCCCCCTCTGTATCACTAATTCTAAAATGAAGTCACCAAGCTTTCCATTGTGTCTGCCCAAGCTTTCCTGATCAAGAATAGCATTCCCTCCTATTGGTTTCCTCACTCTTTGGAGGATAAAAATATTATTAAATCAAGTCTACAAATCATTAGCTGCTCTGCTTTGGCAGAGAGCTGATATCTGAATAAATAAAGTGTTATTGATATTGTTGAGTCATTTCAGTTGTGTCTGATTCTTTGTGACCTCATTTGGAGAAGGAAATGGCAAACCACTCCAGTATCTCTGTTTGCTTAGCAGAGATACTGGAGTGGTTTGCCATTTCCTTCTCCAGTTCATTTTACAGATGAGGAAAATAAGGCAAACAGGGCTAATCGACTAGGCTAGAGCCACACAGCTAGCAAGCATCTCAGATTTGAACTCAGGAAGAAGAGTCTCACTGATTCCAGGTCTGGTATTCTATCCACTATGCCACTTAACACCCCAAATGAAGTCCTAGATCACAGCCATTTCATGCCACTGTGCCAGGCTTGTCATCTGCTCCCCAAAATCCCCAGCATTTGCTCACTCTGTCCAAGTGTTCTGTAGCAAACTCTTATGCTGCAATGACAATATTGCTTTTATTTCTGCCTCTGTTGATCTTCCCTCAAACGTGTACCAAAATGTTTCCTCCACCTGGTTCCTAACTTTCCTCATGGGGATATATCTTCTTTGGGGCAGCTAGGTGGCGCAGTGGATAGAGCACCAGCCCTGGAATCAGAAGGACCTGAGTTCAAATGTGGCCTCAGACACTTGACACTTACTAGCTGTTTGACCCTGGGCAAGTCACTTAACCCCAATTGTCCCACCAAAAAATAAATAAATAAATAAAGACTAAACAAGACAGAGAGGATAATGGGAAGTACAAGGAATATATCTTCTTCCCACCCCAACTTAGCTGTCTCATTCTTCTTAAATAAGGAATCCTTTTCCGGAGCCACAGGTCAGTCATGGGTCTGATCCCACCAATTCCCAGTGATCCCTGCAAAGCCAAATTTGCCCTTTTGTACAGGATTTCTAATTCACTGGATGTGTTACCCTTGCTCATGCATTTGTGTATGGACATAGAAAGTCATGGGTTCCTGTGGATTTCTGGATAGCTCTCCTATCATTCTTCTTCTAATATCATAGCTATTCTCTCTGACATCTCGTTTGGTAGATATATTTAAGCAGTTTTCCTCCATTCTCTTTCTTTTCAGTTTAGATTAGCCACTTGGATTAGATTGGCAAAACTCCAGACAAATACCTTCTTATCAGCCTTTGCGAGGTACATCACATCTCTGGCCAGGAATGTTATTCCCATATTTTTTTCAGCCAAGAAATCCAAATCCTATTCTCAGCCAGTCTCTATTAAGCCAGCAGCTTGCTTCCTATGTCTGTTACCACATGACTTATTCCATGGGGAATTTAGAATTGTTCCTCTAGTCAGGGAGGTAGATGTGCAAGACAGCTGGGACAATTCAAGGAAAAGAAGAAACTCATTTAATTGCAGAAGCCAGTGGGCAAGAACAGAAGCTATTCATTACAGTAGAGTAGAGCATCAGTTTGTTTCACAATGAATTCAAGATCCAGAATTCTGGGATTCCTAGCACTTATAGTAGGAAGATAATGTACACGTGAGTACTAGAGATAGAACAATAAGTCATCTCTTGCTCTCCAGGAGCTCACATTCAAATGGGAGAGATAACACATATGGAAGGTTTTAGCTTTAAGTCAGATGGTAGGTCCCATGATCCTTAGGGGCAGCAGCAAAGCAGGTTCTTCTTTAATGTCATTTCCATATCTGTTTCTGATGCTGAACCATTTAACACTAATAAATGCTTATAGACAACTAGGTGGTTCAATGGATACAGTGCTGGACCTAAAGTCAAAAGACTCATCTTCCTGAGTTCAAATCTGACTTCAGATACTTATTAGCTGTGTCACCCTGGCCAAGTCACTTCACCCTGTTTGCCTCAGTTTCCTCATCTATAAAATAGGCTGGGGAAGGAAATGCAAACCACTCTAGTATGTTTGCCAAGAAAACCCCAAATGGGGTCACAAAGAGTCAGAGATGACTGAAATGACTGAATAACAAAACATGCTTATATATTGATGGATTAATATAACAAAAACAGATGCACCTCATATATATGTATATGTATGTGTGTGTGTGTGTGTGTGTGTGTGTGTGTATACAGTTGGAGAGATAGTCATTATGTCCTCCCCCATCAGTGCAGAAGATGACCTACTTACAGGTCACAAATCTGTAGAATGATCATACAATGTCAGACCTGGAAGGAACATTACTGATCACCTAGTATAACCCCTTCCTTTTACAGAAGAGGAAACTGAGGCCCAGAGAGGCTTAATGATTTGCCCAAGGTCATAAAGATACTGAGAAATTGTAGTAGAGTGCTGCTTGGCAGCTGTCCTAACCTCAGTTACCAAGATGATATATATGGTTGATCAAACACAAACGAGATATTTTTTTCCAAGTAAGATGCCCTTGGGCAAGGATTCATGATGTAAAATCAGATTCAAAAACATCTGTAGTCAATAGACAGCCTGATGACTCTGTCCCTCGCACTAAGGCTTATCCTATGTCCTGATGACCGACAGCATGAGGGGAGGGTCTCTCCAAGTCAGAGAAGCAGAGACCCCCCTCCCTTTGATTGCTTTTCTCTCCAAATACTGGATGCATTTTAGCAATTATCAAAAAAGGGTCTCTGTGACCCATGCCTATCTTACATTTGGCAACCTTGTTGTTTTTGTTTTTTCCACTCTTCCCCCTTCTCTATTTTACAACCTTGTTTTTCCACTCTCACCTAGTTAAATTCTTACCATGTCTACCACCCTTAGGTTACTTATCTAGGTACAGCAATCAGGCCTGGTGGGGGTTGCAGCAGGGGTTGGCCCACCACAGCAACAAAGGGGACATTCAAACTCAGTTCTTCTGACTCCAGATTCAATGCCCTGCACACTACTCATCTGGGCGTTTGTGAACTGAAAACCTGAATTATACTATTTGTTCCCAACAAGAGGCCTGGGATGTTGCTTGGGACTTTGGGGCACTCACTGGCCTCTTACCAATCAGGCAGTGTGGGTGTTAGTGTTATTATCGATGTTATGGCTGCTTCTGCTGCTGCTGCTATTACTGTTGTTTCAGTCATGTTGGACTCCTTGTTATCCCATGGGGGAGGGAGGATTATTGGCAGAGATGCTGGAGTGGTTTGACATTTCCTTCTCCAGCTCATTTTACAAATGAGGAAACTGAGGCCAACGGTGTTAAGTGACTTGATCAGGGTCACACCACTAGACAGTGTCTAAGACTGCATTTGAACTCAGGAAGGTAAATCTCCCTGATTCCAAGCCTAGTGCTCTCATCACTGTGCCACCCAGCTGGCTCTGCTTTCCAGAACAATTACAATTCACTTCGTGGCCAAAAGTGCATTAACATGCCTATTTTCTCACTACCCCTCCAACATTTCTCATTTTCTTTTTTTGGTCTACTTCACCTATCTGATGTGTATAAGATAGAACCTCTAAATTTCTTTCATTTGCATTTTTCTAATTATTAGTGATTCAGAGCATTTTTCCCCCATATAACCTCTTGGTAGCTTTGATTTATTCCTTTGAAAACTGCCTGTTCATATTCTTTGACCATTTATCAACTGGGAAATAGTTCTAAATCATATATACATATATATATATGAAAAATTATATATTATATAGAAATATATGAGAAAAATCTTTGAAGCAAATTGCTCTCTCATTTCTAAGATACATAAGGGACTGATTCATATATATATATATATATATAACCTTTGATCTTTGACCATTTATCAACTGGGGAATGGTTCAGTAATCTAATATATATTAATATATATTCTTATATATATCAACTGATATATCTAATATAGATGATATATTCTGATATATATCAAAATCAGTCCTTTATATATCTTAGAAATGAGAGCGCAACTTGCTTCAAAGACTTTCCCCCAGCTCCCTGCTTCCCTTTTAATTGTAACTACATTGGTCTTATTTTTGCAAAAACTTCTTAATATTATGTAATCACAATTGTGAAATGGCACCACTCATTGCCATTGATGCGGGCTGGTTGGATCAGTCTTCTTTATACAAGGAAGAGAGAGATTGCTAGAATGACTGATGAATATTCAAGAGTTCCTGACTCTGAGTGGACTTTTAAATGCCCTCGTTTAGACTTTTCTAGCCTACTCCATATTGCTTTATTTGGTTTTTGCTGTTGTTGTTATTGTTGTTGTTGTTGTTGCTGTTGTTGTTTTTGGGGGGGTGTTTGTTTTTTTCAAGTAATAAACATTATTGTTTGTAATTTTGAGTTCCAATAAATGAGTTCCAATATCCCTCCTTCCTTCCCTCTCCTTCTCCCTCTCTGAGGTGGTAAACAATCAGATATGGGTTATACATGTACTGTTATGTAAAACATTACCATTAGTCATTTTGGATAAGAAAACTTGAATGAAAGAAAGTGAAAAATGGCATGCTTCAGTCTGGGTTCCATCAATATCAGTTCTTTCTTTGGAGGTGGATAGTATGTTTCATGAATAGTCCTTTGGGATTGTCTTGGAGCATTGTACTGCTGAAAATAGTTAAATCTTCCACAGTTCTTCATAAAACAATATTGCTGTTTCTGTGCACAATGTTCTCTTGGTTCTGCTCATTTCACCATACATTAGTTCATACAAGTCTTTCCAGGCCTTTCTGAAATCATCTTGTTTGTCATTTTTTATAGTACAATAATATTCCATCGCCATCATATACCACAGCTTGTTTAGCCATTCCCTAATTGATGGGCATTCCTTTGATTTCCAATTCTTAGCCACCACAAAAAGAGCTGCTATAAATATTTTTGTACAAATAGGTCTTTTTTTTTGCAGGGCAATGAAGGTTAAGTGACTTGCCCAGGGTCACAGAGCTAGTAAGTGTCAAGGGTCTGAAGCCGGATTTGAACTCAGGTCCTCCTGAATCAAGGGTCGGTGCTTTTATCCACTGCACCACCTAGCTGCCCCTACTACCTTGGTTTTGTTTGTTTGTTTGTTTGTTTTGTTTTTTGTTTTTGTTTTTGCTGGGCAATGAGGGTTAAGTGACTTGCCCGGGGTCACACAGCTAGTAAAAGGTCTTTTTCTCTTTGGGGGGATGTCTTTGGGTTATAAACCTCGCAGTGGTATTGCTGGATCAAAGGGTATGCACAGTTCTATAACCCTTTAGGCATAGTTCCAAATTGCTCTCCAGAATGGTTGGATCTTTTCACAACTCCACCAATAATGGATTAGCGTCCCAGCTTTCCCACATCCCCTCCAACAACCAATGCTTTCCATTTTTGTTATATTTCAGATCACTTCATTTTTAAGAAGTGTTCTTTCCTTCTGTTTGCCTCAGTATAAAACAACACAACCCCCAACATCTGCGGGCCATCCAGTGGTCAAGCCTTTTTCAGAAAGAACAGACCTAGAATGATTACTTGTTCACTTTCTTGGGTCAAAAAAAGACTGAGAACTAGCGTGTGTCAGTAAGATGGAACATAATACATATGTCTTCTTGTATTCTTTCTAGTTGAGTGACTATGCCTATATCACTAAGTAAACCCTGTAATTAACTCATGGTAGGTTTGTTTATCTATGTGTCTGTTCTTTGAAATCTTGACCTGATTGACATACCCACTTTCCTACACCTCAGGTCCCAAAGTTTAGAAAGGAAAATGAAGCACAGAATAACAATGGTGATTTGTGTGCTAAGACTAGGAAGTGGTGGTGAAGACTCTAGTAAGGTACCACAGATCAGTGTATTCCAAGACCTAATCAATCCTACTCATCCCCCTTCAGAACCAACACAGTCCCTAAACATCCAGGCCATTCTCACTGTACCCACTTCTCTTCTACTGCCACTCCTCTCCCCTTGTCTTTGACTCAGGTCTTATTTTATGCCTCAGATTCCTGTTCTTTCAAGCCTTTGGGGATTTGTGATACCTTGGTCTAGCATGTCCAGATCAGGAGCAGGAATATGCCACAGCAAAACTCCCAAGTGAAGAGCACAGGATAGGGAGAAAGGAACACTGGAAATCTAAGCTCTGTATGATAGTAGTATGAGTGGTGGACATGTGGGAAGAAGGAAAGAATATGGTAATGCTGGCCCAGGATGTGGTGGGAAAAGCACCAGATGGACAGATGACTTTGAAGGTCCTTTCCAACCCTAAAACTATGGTCCCAGGGAGAATTCAACAGAGTGTTAATGAGAACTAAACTATTTGCAGTGTCAGAGAAAACTATCAACATTAAAAGTAGGAGAAAAAAGGCAATCGCTGCTTAAAATTAATACTAATTATAGTTACAAATTTGAATAAATTCACTCGAACTTATGCCTCTTTTTCATGTATGATGATAGCTATTACTCTTATTATTCGATGTGTTACAAGTTTTCTTTGATTACCACACTAACCTGTGTATGGATGCTCCCAACCTTCACAGTTTGTTATTCATATCATATGGTCATCGGCTCACAAATTTTAAAAGTTAGAGGGAACATTGACCATAAGATCCAACTTCCCAGGTCCTTAAATGCCTATCATTAGGGCAGCTAGGTGGCACAGTGGATAAAGCACAGGCCCTCGATTCGGGAGGACCCGAGTTCAAATCTGGCCTCAGACACTTGACACTTACTAGCTGTGTGACCTTGGAGAAGTCACTTAACCCTCATTGCCCCACCAAAAAAAAAAAAAGGAAAATCATTTTGGGGGCGGCTAGGTGGCACAGTGGATAAAGCACCAGCCCTGGATTCAGGAGTACCTGAGTTCAAATCTGGCCTCAGACACTTGACACTTACTAGCTGTGTGACCCTGGGCAAGTCACTTAACCCCCATTTCCCCGCAAAAAAAAAAAAATGCCTATCATTAGCATAATTTCTTTGGCTTAGGCTGTTGTCTCTAGAAGACCTTTGGTAAAACATTCCTGGGGATGGGGGTGACATATTTATACTTATTAATACATAGGTTTTGATTAATTTATCAGAATTTCTTCTTGTAATTTCAGGGAGAAGAGGGTACTGGGAATATTTTTTATAGGAGCCACAGATCAGCAGAGGTCAGAGGATGCTGACAAGAGTTCCAGAAAAAGTGCACCAGGGGACCCTGAAGACAAATTTTTCTCTCCTTCTCTGTGGGGACAGCCCTAAGACAAAATTCCTGTAACCAGAACTGTGAGACCAGCATTTCCCAAAAAAGATGGAGTATAGATGCTGAATGAACCATACTATTTCTTTTGTCTTTGGTGCTGTTTTTTTTCTATTTTGAGGTTTTTTTGTCATTGCTCTGATTTTTCTCTTATAACATGACTAATGCAGAAATATGTTTAATGTTATTATGTATATATATATGTATGTGTGTGTATATATGTGTGTGTGTACGTATGTATGTATGTATATGTGTGTGTGTATATATATGTGTGTGTGTGTGTGTATATATATATATATATATATATATATACATAAAACCTATATCAGATTACCTGCTGTCTAGAGGAGAGGGGAGGGAGGGGAGGGAGAGAGAAAAATCTGAAATTGGAAAGCTTGTATAAACAAAAGTTGAGAACTATCTTTACATGTAACAGGAAAAAAAATAAAATACTTTATTACAAATTTTTAAAAAACCAAACCAAAGACACCATGCAAAAACAAACAAGAAAATAAACAAACAAAATTAAACCAAAAAAAAAAAGATGGAAACCAAGAGAGACCCAGGGAGTCCCAGGAAGAAAAACAAATCCCCATGTTTAGCTGACTGGGCTATTGCATGAACCAACACAGTTCAGAGAAATGTAGCCTTCTGCTGGACACCAAGTACTGTTTTTGTATCAAAGGAAAATCCACAGGCAGTGAGGTAATGCGAGCAAGGAATTACTAGTCCCAGCACAGCCTCAAAACATTTTCAGGGAGGATACATCATAAAAGCCTCTATTTTCCCTTCCCATCTCTCCCTTTCAGGCAGCTGGGCAGTTGCCAGTCTAAGGATGAGTAAAGAGAAACAAAAGTAGTTTTCAGAGAGATGGAGCAGGCAGCCAGAATCCTGGCTAGGGGGAGGTGGGTTTTGGGAGAAGGAGAAGAAGAGAGAAGTAAATGATGTTATGGAGGAGAGATGGGAAATCAGCATTTTCTTCCAGTGGAGTATGAAATTCTACAGAACTTAGCGTACAATTTAGCACTTAACTATACACTGCCTTATTTCCACTAACCCTCTTTACTTTTGTTTCATGGGCACCGGTCTTGTCTTCCCACCTAGATAGAAAATTACTTGAGGGCTAAAACTCTGTGTACTTATATTCCCCAAGTCCTGCCAACCCACCTTACCAACACTACCACCAAAGTGCCTAGAAAGCACTAAGTATAAGTTGGTTCATGAAAAATATCTTGATTGACTGATTTTTTTATTTGAAGGGCAGCTAGGTAGCGCAGTGGATAGAGCACTGGCCTTGGAGTCAGGAGTACCTGAGTTCAAATCCGGCCTCAGACACTTAACACTTACTAGCTGTGTGACCCTGGGCAAGTCACTTAACCCCAATTGCCTCACTAAAAATAAAAAATAAAAATTGACTTGCCTCAGACACTTGACACTTACTAGCTGTGTGACCCTGGGCAAGTCACTTAACCCTCATTGCCCCACAAAAAAAAATTGACCTAAATGACAAAAATGTTTAAGTATCCATCAGTGAGCACTTATTAAGTGCTTACTACATGCCAGGCACTATACTAAGTGCTGAGAATACAAATTTGGTAAGGAGTCCCTGCTCCCCAGGAGCTGATGTAGCTCAGGAGAAAGGTTAAGCTTGGTTCTATAGTGGTGGGAATCATCTGCCATCAGATAATTGAACCCATAGCAAGCAGCCTATAAGGTTACCGAGAGAGACTATGGAGAAAAGAGAGGAGGCCCCAAAATAGAATCTTGGGGTATACCTACCATTAGTGGAAGTGACACGGAGAGTGAATCTACAAGATAGAAAGAGAAGGGCTGATTGGACAGATATGGGCAAAGACAGCAACAAGAAGAATCAGGAAATGAATGAATCAGTGTCTGCTTTACTTTTCTTATGAATAATAATAATGATAGCTAGCATTTATGTAGTATGTTAAAGGTTTGCAAAGCACTTTATACAAGTTAACTTATTTAATCCTCACAACCCTACAAAGTAGGTGTTATTACTATTATCACTTTGTAGATGGGGAAACTGAGACAGAGAGAGGTTAAGTTAGTTGCCCAAGGTGACCCAGCTGGTAAGTGTCTGAGGCAGGATTTGAACTCTGATATTCCTGACTGTTAGGAAGGTTGATCATTTGATAGTTTAGTGATAATTTCATTCTTCAAAACCTAATGAAACACCAAGAGGAATTGCTATTTTTGAACCCAATTCTGACCAACAATGAGGAACTTTTGACAAGTTAAAATGATGAAAACCTTGAAAAGTAGGTGTGTCATCATAGAGTTTGTGAAAGATAGAAGGGGGAAGGTAGCCAGAGTCTAACATTCAATTTAGATTTAGAAAAAGTAGATATTAAAGAGTTCAGAGGAAGCACAGGCGGGATGTGACGGCCTACAATATGACCAGAACAGTCAATCCAAGAGGGATGGGAAGCTGTCAGGAATGAAATTCTGACAAGATGAAAAACCCAAAGCAGGTACTAATATAAATAGACCTATGTCCATGCATGAGGATCTCATTAACCAACCTAAAGAGATAGAAGCAAGGGGAGATAACTCAGGACTACAAAAGGCCAAAGAAAGGAAAAGATTGCTGCTTGGTTTGAACTAAATGAGGAAAACTAGTGACAGAAAAATGATTAGCAGGGACTTGAAATCCAACATAATTAAAAGGGTAAAAGAAAAACTAGCTGCCCCCAATGAGCTCAAGCCACCAGGCCCAGACAAACTATAGACTAGAATATAGACTATAGAATTGATGGATATGATTGTTGGGCCACTGTCACTGATCTCTGAAATGTTTCAGAGAACAAAAAAAATGCCAAAGGTAAAGATAGGCAAATGTCCTGATTTTTAGAGAGGGGAAGATAACTTATTCAAACTATATGTCAATGAACTTGACTTTGATTCTTGCCAAATTCTGACATGTCATCAAAGAGATGATTTGTAGGCATTTGTAAAGGGACTTGGAATCATTAAAAGCTAGCAAAGTTTCATCAAGAACTGACCATAGCTTTCCAATATAGACAAAGCAAATCTAGATTTCAGCAAGGTATGAGACAAGGTCTTATGATATCCAAACAGACAGTTTTTCTAGGTTTATGGGGCTAAGTCCTAGAGATAAAAAGGTGATCTGTCTCTCCCATTCATTCCCCAACATTTAGCAGCAAATATTCTCTAATGAGAATTATATGTTATTATGAGTTATGTGTTAGACATTACCCCTCTGTCACTGAAGAGGGCAGGTAGTTGGCACAGTGGATAGAGTGCTGGGCCTGAAGTCAGTAAGACCTGAGTTCAAATCTGGCCTTAGACAATTACTAGCTATGTGACTCTGGGCAAATCATTTAACCCTGTTTGCCTCAGTTTCCTCATCTGTAAAAAAAGTGAGCTGGAGAAGGAAATGATAAAACACTCCAGTATCTTTGCCAAGAAAAACACCAAATGGAGTCACAAAGAGTTAGACACAACTGAACAACAGTGTTGCTAAAACCTGAAAGGAAAACATGATTCATAATTCACATATATTCTAGTAGGGTTTGTTATAGGTTTGACCTAAAACTGGAACAGAAGGATGCCAAGGTTCCTTTGGCAGGTACTTCTAGATTGAGGGACATGTTCCTTTTGGTCTATAGAGTTTCTGTTTCTTCAACAGCCCTCTCCGCACCAAACTATTCCAGCACTACCATTCATGTGGGAGAAGAATGAGGCAGCAGAAACAAGACTGGACCCTGAATTACTCTTGTTTATATAGAGTAAAATCTCCATTTCTAATGTTAATCTTTATCATTAAGGCCCCTACTCTTTAGGTGTTATTGACAACTTAGGAGCATTCAATGACCAAGGTTCATGTGCCTAACTCATCAACCAATTTTTTCATACTCTTGGTTGGTTTTTAGAGAAACTCGGCCTAGTCCTATTTCAAGACCTCAAATGACATTAGACACAGGTTCCTGGGAACAATATATGATACCGTAACTAACCTAAAGATGCTATTTAGATGGTGATACTAGGAGGTGGCAATTATGGAGGGTGGCAGGGTCACCCAAGATGGATAGGTCGTGATAGAGAGTTCTGACAAAAAAATAATCCACTGGAGAAGAAAATGGCAAACCACTCCAGTATCTTTGCTTAGAAAGCCCCATGGGCAGCACCAAAATGCTAATAGAGATGACATAGGAATGGTATGTTATGATCCACAGGGTCACCAACAGTCAGACACAACGGAACAAATGAACAGCGATGGAAAAAAAGCCTTTCAGAACAACAGTTTGGGGTGATATGGGCTAGATGATAGCACAGATGAATTTAGAATTCACTGAATAGCCAGATCCAGTTAGTCATTAAACATCTATTAAGCACTTACTGTTTGCCAGAAACCATGCTAAGTGCTGGAGATACAAAGAAAGACAAAAGATAGGCCCTGCCTTCAAGGAGCTCACAATCTAATGGGAAAAAGAGCATGCAGACCATGACTAATAGAACAATGTCACTATCCTCTGCTGTTATGAGTCCACATCTGTATTATCATGGTCAATTCTGGGCACCATGTGTTAGCCAGGGCAATAACAAACATGATGTAGAGGATAGAATGCTAGACTTGGAATCAGGAAGACCTGGTCTCAAATCCTGCCTCAGGCATTTACTGGCTGTGTGACCCTGGGCAATTTGCAGTCATTTCAAGGCTCAGCTAAAGTCCCACTTCCTAAATGAACCTTTCATTCCCCAACTGCCTCTGTCCATAATGACTGTTCTGTTGTTGTTCATCCTTCATTTATGAAGAGGACCAAAGACATCAAGGAGTGATGTCTTGACTTGTCCACGAATTGTATTTAAGTGAGGAAAGTTGCACTAAGTTGACAGCCTCACTCTCTCTTCCAGACTCAACAAAGTCCAGTGGCAGGACAAAAATCAGGACAACTGGCAATGGTCTGGGATGCAGTGAATGACCTTGGCATCTTTGCTGTCTGACCAAGCTCTGAGTACTTCACAGAGCCTGCTTTAGCCACCTCTGTGGCTATTGGAACAAATGGCTCTTAATGTACCCATTTACCAGGGGGAGTCTTCACATACTTGGAGTAGACATTTCTCTAACATATCAATGGATATGAGGCCTGTGGGTTACTCTCAACCTGTTTTAGCCCATCTGCCAAGACTATATATATATATATATATATATATATATATATATATATATATATATATATATATATATATATATATATATATATATATATATACACACACACACACACATACATACATACACACATGTATATGCACACACATATATATACATATACGTATATATATATATATATATATATATATATATCTGCTGAGTATGCTATAGTTTATCAAAGATATATAGACAACTAACTAATGAGACCAAAAGTCACTTTGCCCCAGTAGAAAGGTGGTTAAAAGATCACCTAATCAAAATGCTTCTTGTCTGTACATGCATCCTGGCACTTGTTTATATTCAGTTCAGCACTAATATGTAGGCTGCCTTCTACTTATTGTTCAATTACTTCATAGAATCCTAGAATCTCAGAATTGGGAGAGGTCTCTCTCAGCAATGGCTTTGTTCCCTGAAGCATAAATCCCTCCTACAATGGACCTTTTTCCAGTGGCTGTCCAGACTCTGATGGAACAGCACCAGTGTCAAGGAAAGCTGCCAACCAAAACTTCACATTCCATCTTAAAAGAACACATCTTATTAGGCAATTCTAACTGAAACTGACCTGGAATCTGCTTCTCTATAATTTCTATTCATTAGCCGTCATTCTGCCCCCTGGGACAAAGCAGAATAAGTCCAGTGAGTTCCCTCCCGTATAATAACCTTGCACATATTTGAAGATATTATTCCTATCCCGGTTATATCCTATCTCCTCTTGCTTGGCTAGATATCTCCCACTCCTACTTTTGAATTATGAGTATAAATCTCCCCATACTTTTTGAAGTGGGATTACACTGTACTATGAGGAAATTTTAAAACCACAGAGTCTCAGAATTAGAAAGGATGGCCAGGCTCAAGGTAGGCTCTCAGAGTCCAACTTGAACTTGAATAAGAACATGCTCTACAGCATCCCTAATAAGAACTCCCAGGAGAGAACAATCATTAGGACCTTAGGCAGTCTAATCCACTTTTCAATAGTTATTGCTGTTTAGAAATTGATCCCAAGTCTACCTTTCAAAAATACTATCCATAGGGGCAGCTAGGTGGCACAGCAGATAAAGCACCAGCCCTGGATTCAGGAGGACTTGAGCTCAAATCTGGTCTCAGACACTTGACACTTACTAGCTGTGTGACCCTGGGCAAGTCACTTAACCCCCATTGCCCCACCAAAAAAAAAAAAATCCACCCATAGTACCTAGTTTTGCCCTCTATGGATAAGCAGAAAAAGTCTAATGCCTCTTCTACTCTGAAATCCTGCATTGGACCTGGACAACCCTTCCCAGTTTTAAGATTTGTAGCCTTATAAATACTTGAAAACACCAATCATATTCTCGCTGAAATGTTTCTTCTCCAGGACATACTTCCCCAGT
Organism: Dromiciops gliroides; assembly: GCF_019393635.1. Classification (NCBI taxonomy): domain Eukaryota; kingdom Metazoa; phylum Chordata; class Mammalia; order Microbiotheria; family Microbiotheriidae; genus Dromiciops; species Dromiciops gliroides. Next base: position 340,594,345 of record NC_057863.1, on the reverse strand, counting down.
TCTTTCAGACTCTCTTCAGTTGGCATGATCTTAAGGCTCTCCATTCTCCCGGCTGCCCTGCTCTCGGCACTCTTTAATTTATTAATACTCTTCCTAAAATGTGGTGCCCAGAACCAAACACAATACTCTAGGTGGTCTGATGATGGTGATTATGTAGGAGTGACCGCTTCTCCAGTTCTGGATATCTTCAATGTAGACTAAGACTGCATTAAGCTTACTGGAATTAACACCTCCAAATGAGCAGTTTCCCCTTCAAAGCAGTCATTTTGGGAGATTAATATCCTTATTATTGTTGGTTTCTTCCAACAATACTACCATTCCAACAATGATCAAAAGATTCTTGGAACTCCTTTTTTGGCTTTATTTCCAGAGCCTGTGGCATAGTCCTTTCAATGCCCTTTGTGGTGGCAAACTTTTGTTCTTTGAGGGTAGATTCTGCTCTTTTTTTTTTTGAACCAGCCAAAGGCCATTTGAAATCAAGTCTGGTGAATTAAGCAAAGATCAAACTGAGAAATGCTGATATTGGACAGAAATGAGCTGTAACTATAAAGAAATAACACTAAATTTCTCATGGTCTTTGTTAACTGACTCTGGAGACAATTCCCTGATTCAACAAGTACTTATTAAATGCCTACTATGTGCCAGGAACTTAATGATACAAATAGGGATCAAAACACAAAATCAAGAGTCCCTCCCCTCAAAGAATTTATATTCTACCAGAAGGATACATCCTATTCATGAAGAAGTAAATGCAGGGTATATCTGTGTGTTACACACATATGCTCAGATATAGGCATATATTTAGACACATATGCACATAAATACAAAACGACTATATATATATGCAGGGCAATGAGGGGCAAGTGACTTGCCCAGGGTCACACAGCTAGTAAGTGTCAAGTTTCTGAAGCCAGATTTGAACTCAGGTCCTCCTGAATCCAGAGTCTACTACACCATCTATCTACCCCTACAAAATGACTAACAACTGGAGAAATCAAAAGAGACCTCTTAAAAGAGATGATTCTAGAGCTGAGCTTTGAAGAGAGCTAGAAGTGAGGAAGCAGGGCATTGCAAGAAGGCAAGCACAGCCCATATAAAAGTCACAGTGTCCAGAATGTTGTATACAGGGAACAACAAAAAGTTGAGTTCATCTAAATGGAAGGAAGGAGACAAATATTTAGTAAGCACCTCCTCTCTTTCAGGCACTTTGTGAAGTGCTTTACAAATATTATATCATTTGATCCTTTCAACAACTCTGTGAGATAGAAGCTACTATGATTCCCATTTTATAGTTGAGGAAACTGAGGCAGTCAGAAGTTAAGTGACTTGCTCCAGGTCACACAGCAGTGTCTGAAGTTGAATTTGAACTCAAATCTTCCTGACTCCAGGACAAAGTTGAGTGCTCCATTTCACCACTGACCTGCCCCAAAGTGCAATGTTCATGAGAAGGAATAATGTATATCCATCCTAGAAAGACTGTGAATAGCTTGCCAAACCGGTTGGGCTTTGTTTGTTTTTGTTGTTGTTGTTGTTTTGTTTTTTGTTTTTTGCCGGGCAATGAGGATTAAATGACTTGGCCAGGGTCACACAGCTAATAAGTGTCAAGTGTCTGAGGCTGGATTTGAACTCAGGTCCTCCTAAATTCAGGGCCAGTGCTTTATCCACTGCACCACCTAACTGCCCTCAAAATTTCCCAATTACATTTTTTTGTGTGAGGCAACTGGGGTTAAGTGACTTGCCCAGGATCACACAGCTAGTAAGTGTCAAGTGTCTGAGGCTGGATTTGAACTCAGGTCCTCCTGACTCCAGGTCCAGTGTTCTATCTCCACTGTGCCATCTAGCTGTCCCACCGAACAGTTTTAAATGTGAAGCAGAGGGGTTTGTATTTTATTCTAGAAGTAGTGGGGAGCCATTGAAGCTTCTTGACCAGGGGAGTGATACGGTAAGACCTCTGATTTAGGATTATCAATTTAGTAGCTGTGGAGGATAAAGGGGGTAGGAGTGGGTGGGGAACTGAATACATGGAAACTAATTAGAAGGCAATTGCAATAAACCAGGTAATGAGGGCCTGAACTGGAGTGATTATGATGCAAGTAGAGAGAAGGTAATGAATATGAAGACTATTGGTGAGTTAGAATAGGTAGGTTTTGGCAAATGAACTGAATAGAGGAGGTTAAAAAAAAAAGTTCAGAGTTAAGGAGGACTCCTAGGTTTTGGAACCTGGATGATGTGAAAATTGGAATAGTGGTACCCTGAGAGAAACTGGAATCTTAGATGGGGGGGGGGGAAATTTGGGGGGAAAGGATAAGTCTTCACGGAGATTTTTGCAGTCACCTCCCCCAACAACACCCAAACAGATAAATGAAGAATTGTTTATTAGAACTTTGGAGTGATCAGAAATGCATTGCAGGTGATGAATTGAAAAGGCACCTCACAGGGGCAGCTAGGTGGCACAGTGGATAAAGCACTGGCCCTGGATTCAAGAGGACCTGAGTTCAAATGTGACCTCAGACACTTGTCACTTACTAGCTGTGTGACCCTGGGCAAGTCACTTAACCCTCATTGCCCTGCAAAAAAAAAAAAACCCAAACAACCAACCAAAAAACAAAAACAAAAAGGCACCTCACAGAAAGGGAAAATCTTTAAAAAGAAAGAAAGGAAAAGGAAACCAACGCTGATTTGTGCTTAATAGATAGCTGATTCCACAGGTGTCTGTGCCTTCCAGAAGGCACATTTCTCATTTTGGCGCCTGATCCAGTTAACTCTTTCAGGCTTCAAGGGTATCTTTGAGAATGTTGAGAGAATATTTACTAACTAAATCCTGAAGATCCCCTCCACTATAGAGATGCCCTCTAAATGCTTCCTGTCCGGGAAAGTCAATCACTTCTGCTGTCTGTTTAAGCCTGCTTCTTATCCAGTCCTCAGAAGAGATGTCCACATCCATGTAGGACATAGCACTCATACATTTAAAGATTCTTCTCCACTCTAAATAAAGTCAGACCCAAGTCCAGCCCCCCAGGATGGAATTAGGAAGGGATCCCATTAGGTGCTTAAGGATTAAGGGAGTAAAGTCCCTTCAAGAGCTCAGTTAAAGGTAGAGACAACATTCCACAGATTCGGTGGGCATAGCTGAGTAATTAGAGATAGCAGAGCAGACCCAGGCTCTGATAAGTCTGCCTTACCTGGACCAAGCCCCTTTGTTTTGTTCTATGCTTAGCATCTTCTTGGGCCCACAGCAATGCAATTGTTCTCTCTGAGAGACTGTGGAAACAAGGGGCAGGATGGTTCCCTCGCTCTGTAGCCCCAGGAGGTGGAGGGGAGGGGGGGAGCAGGATAGGAATGCTGAATGCAATTCATCTAAGAGCAGAACCTGGAATGTGAGAATACCAGGGCACAGCCTGGCTCCCAAGGCCACAGGATGGAGAGGATGGAAACATTACTAAGACTTCCACGGGCTGCTGAAAATGAGAGGATTGGGGGTGAAGGAGAGGAGTCCCAGGGAATCATTTGAAATGATAGAAGTCAGTGCCAGGAAAGGGAGTAGGGGAGGCAGGGACACAGCCATACCTTGTACCCAAAGAACCTCTTCCCAAAGGGGAGAAGTTAAGGAGAAGAGAAAGAGAAGGCAACAGACTCGAGGCTTCTAAGAAAAAAAAGTATAGGGCTTTGTTGGGAAAAGGAAAAGGGAAGGAGGAAGAACAAAGCTTGGAGATACAGATTTTCTGGGACGGCAGAAATGTTGACATAAAGGATGCATTGATCCTAATAAAGGCTGTACTACTAGAATGAGGTCTAGAATCATAGCTGGAGAACAGGAAGGAGTCCAAGAGATCATCCAGTCCACTCCCCTCTTCTTACAGATGAGGAAACTAAAGTCCAGAGCGGGAAGTGCCTGACCCAGAGTCACTCAGCCACATGGCTGGGATCCAACCAGGTCCCCTGACTTCAAATCCTGAAGATTGTGGGAGAGCTGGGAGGCCTAGGAGCTAATCCTGGGTCACATCAGCCTGAACAAAGCATGGCATCTCTCCAGTTGTTCATCTTTAAAAGGAGGGGCTTGGAGGGCAGCTAGGTGGTGCAGTAGATAAAGCACAGGCCCTGGATTCAGAAGGACCTGAGTTCAAATCCAGCCTCAGACACTTGACACTTACTAGCTGTGTGACCTTGGGCAAGTCACTTAACCCTCATTGCCCTGCAAAAAAATAAAAATTAAAAAAGGAGGGGCTTGGGCTCTAAAGTGTCTTTCTGCTTGTGAAAAACCTATGGAAATCAAGGAATACACACACGCACACACACACACACATCTGGTTGTTTGCATACATGCATGTTATATATAAATGTAAACATATGTGTATATATACATATATATTCCTGTATATACGTTTTTATATATCTCTATGTATGTATCTATATTATGTGTATGCGTGTATATATCTATATAATTTATCTGAATGTATGTGTATATAGAGAGCAGCTAGGTGGTACAGTGGATAGAGTGCTGAGCCTGGTAACAGGAAGACATCTTCCCGAGTTGAAATCTGGCCTTAGGCACTTACTAGCTGTGTGACCCTGGGCAAGTCTTTTAACCCTGTTTGCCTCAGTTTCCTTATCAGTAAAATGAGCTGGAGAAGAAAATGGCAAACCAATCCAGTATCTCTGCCAAGAAAACCCCAAACAGGGCCACGAGGAGTTGGACATGATTAAACAACAACTGATTCCCTCTGACCCCCCAGAGTCATGAGGAAGAAAGTGCATGGCAAAACTTTAAACACTTTATTAATATGAGTTGTTATTATTTCTGTATCAGACCTGGGTTCAAATGACCTTTGGAGCTGAGCTAGTCTAGGATTCTTTGACTACCACTGATAAGCTCCCTGGCTTGCCTCACAATTGATTCTAAAGGTCCTTATTCAACCAAATGGGACTATGGTAAGGTTTAACCCCCAATTCCTGGTCATTCTGTGGTAACCCAAAGCAAGACCTAAGACAAGCCATGTGCTGGTGGTCAGTTATCTTTCTGTTGAAGAGAGGTTTGGAGGACCTCCAGCTCTCCATTATACCCACAGAACAGAAGCAACACTTGACATTAAATAGATCAGAATGTCCTGTTTGAAACCGCCTTCAGTAGCCAATTCCGGGAACCCACAGACCCACAGCATGGCACTGTCTTGTACTCAGCATTTTCTGCTTTTCAAAATGCTTTCATTTAGAATTTTTCCCCCAATTTACATGGAAAAACAATTTTAACATCAATTTTTAAAACTTTGTGTTCCAAATTCTTTTCCTCCCTCCCTCCCCAACCCTCCCCCTTAAGAACACAAGCAATTCAATATAAGTTATACATGTGTAGTCATGTAAAATGTTTCCACATTAGTCAGGTTATGAAAGAAAAGAAAAAAATAAGAAAAAGGAACTAGAAAAATTACGCTTCAATTTGTATTCAGACACCATCAGTTCTTTCTCTGGAGATGGATTGCATTTTTCATTAAGTCCTTCAGAGTTGTCTTGGATCACTGCATTACTGAAAATAGCTAAGTCATTCACAGCTGATCATCTTACAATATTGCTGTTACTTTGTATAAAGTACATTTCACTCAGAGTGCTCTCAGGTGAGGAATCAGGCATCACTGAGAGTCTTGCACATCTAGAAATTATTCAGTAGTAATTATTGCTTATTGCTTGTTGAACTATAAATGGTGGTCTCTGGATGGGCTTAATACAAAAATCACTACTACTGCAGTGATGAGAAGAAAAGAAATGGGCTGAAATCAAAGAAGGCAGGATTTTGATTGGATAGGAGAGCCTGCTTCCAAACAATTCTCATTAAGAAGACAATGGGGACAATAATGTGATGATAGCTTACAGTTGCATGAGAGTTTAAGCTTTATAAAGCCCTAGATACACATTATTCTATTGAAGGCTTACAACAGTCACTCAAAATGTAAAGTTGACTTTACAGATCAAAACAGTGAGTTTTAGAGGAAGGAAAGAAAATAACCATTTATTAAACACCTACTATGTGCCAGGCATTGTGCTTTACAAATAATATCTCATTTGGAAGAAGGGTTTTATTATTCTCCCCATTATACAGTTGAGGAAACTGAATCAGACAAGCGCTGAAGTGACTTTCCCAGGGTCACAAAGAGAGTAAGTGACTGAGGCTGAATTTGAACTCAGGTCTTCCTGAATCCAGGCCCAGTGTTCTATCCACTGTGTCACCTAGCTGTCTGGTCCAAAATTACAGGGGCAGCTAGGTGGCACAGTGGATAAAACACCAACACTGGATTCATGAGGACTTGAGTTCAAATTCAGCCTCAGACACTTGACACCTACTAGCTGTATGACCCTGGGCAAGTCACTTAATCCTCATTGCCCCAGAAAAAAAACAAACAAAATTACCCAAACAGCAAGGGAAAAGCCAGGACTTAGACCTGGGTTTTCTGATTCCAAATTCAATCATTTTTCTACCTTATGACACTTTCTCATACAAATTCCTGAGAAAAATTATGGAAACATCTTCCTTAAAAATTTCATGGAAAAATTCAGTACCCACCTGCATAGAAGGGTTTGCTGGAACCATGGAAAAGCTCTCCTCCGGTTAAATAAAAGCTTAATATGGGGGAAGGCTGAGAGGGAAGGGGTTATGTCGATCAATCGGCAAGCATTAATTAAGTCCTTACCATGCTCCAGGCACTGTCCCAGGTGCTGGGAACACAGACAAAAAGAAAAATTAAACATTTCCTGCCCTTAAGGAGTTTACATTCTATTATTGTAAGTATGTAACATGGAAGTGTGGTATAGTGGATAGAGTGCTGAACTTGGCATAAGGAAGATCCAAGTCCAAATCTTGTTTCTCATCCTTACTAGCTATGTGACACAAGGGCAAGTCACTTAACCTTTAGCCTTAGTTTACTAATCTATAAAATGTAAAGAATCATATCTCTAGTACCTATCTCAGAGTGTTGTCATGAGGCTGGGATAAAATGAGTATTAGTAAATTGCTTAACAAACATTAAAGGGTTATAGAAATGCTAGAACATAATAGTATGTAAAGAATTGAAAATGAATACCACACTGAAGGCAGCGAAGAGGTACACGGTAAGTCTGAGGAGGGTAAATCATCTAATCAATGAGGAAGGATAACATAAATATAAAAGATCCCATCAGGAAAATATATGGTGGAAAAGATGGGCTGGTAATGTGGTGAGGACAAGAAGTGACAGATGGACAACTCATTAATTCTACTGTTGTCCTCACAATGACTGAAGAAAGCTAGGTCTGCCTCCATCTCCAGCACATGAGGTGGACCTCACTATTGTGAATTTATAAGAAACTTAAACAAGAGTCCCACAGGATAAGCGGGCATCATTGAGTTGCAAACTATGTCATTTAAGGGAAAATAAAAAATTTATCAGGTCACAGACCTATTTTGAGTATAAATGCCAGTCATTAATTTTTAAAATCTCTGCTAAAGTCCTATTTTAGGGCAGCATGAAGTAGTAAAATAGAGAGCTAACCCTTGCAGCCAGGAAGACCTGAGTTCAAATCTAACCCCTGACACATAATGGCTGTGTGTCCCTGGACAAGTCACCTAACATCTCAGGGCCCTAGGGTCTAAGACTATAAATCGCAGAGAAAGTACTGCTTTGATAGCATCTTTTTTTATTATAAAAGTATTTTATTATTTTCTACTTACATGTAGAGATAGTTTTCAACATTTGTTTTTATTAGATTTCTAGTTTCAAATTTTTCTCCCTCCCTCCCCTCCTAATCCCCCCTCCCCAAAACAGCAAGTAATCTGATATAGGTTATATATGTACAATAACATTAACATATTTCTGCAGAGGTAATTTCTTTTTCTGGGATTTCTCTATACCAATGAAATTACAGGTCCGGGCCCTATCCTTACCCCTTGAAAGCCTTATTCGAATATCTCATTGTACCCCTGAAGTGACCCTGATCCTTAGAATCTCTTAGGGTTCCTAGAGGCTCGGTCAGTGGAGTTCAAGTTTTAAGACACCCTACCAAGTGGGAAAAGTTTTGAAGGTGGGCCTGGTGATAGATTGTCTGTAATTTGAAGATCTGCCCAGCTGAGTACAGAGGGGCTCATCCCCAAGAAATTAGGCACCAGATGGTGAAGTATTTCAGTTTGAGGTGGAAGCAAAATGGTGGAGTAAAGGGAGCATTGTAGCCAAGCCCTCCCAACATTCCACTCTAAACAACTTTAAAATAATGGCAGATTGAATTCTAAAGTGGCATAACCAACAAAAGGTCAAGGTGAAAAATTTTTCCAATTTAGGATAACTTAAGAGGTCAGAAGGACAGGTCTGTGGCATTGGGTTGGGGGTTGGGCAGCATAGCAGCAACACCAACTATGGGCTTTGGAGGTGATGGCAGAAGCAAGAGAAACAGCAGGAATTGTACCAGGAGTACTCGCCACCCAGACACAGGAAGGAAATTAAATATCTTACAAAAGATACCTGTGCTAGGACTGGATTTAGGAGCAGGCACCATTTGGCAACTCCACTGCCACCCAGTTTTGGCTCACAGTTCAGGGCAGAGAAGTGTACTCAAGGTTGATTACAAGGGAGCAGGCACCCTACCATCTTACCCAACAGAGAAATGAAAGGGAAAGGGGCTAAGAAAAAGGGGGATGGCGATAAGAGGGAGGAAAAATTAAAGGAGGCAATGGTCAGAAGCAAAACAGACTTTTTAGGAGGGATAGGGGAGAAAGACAGAAAGATACAGAGAGACAAAGAAAGAAAAACTTACAGAGAAGAAAATAGGATGGAGGAAAATATACAGTTAGCAGTCATAACTATGAATGTGAATGAGATGAGCTCATCCATAAAACAAAAGCAGATATCAGAATATATTAGAATCCAGAATCCAAAACAGAAAGACATGTGCAAAATTAAAATCCATTATTCTTCAGCTGAAGTAAAAAAGTTAGGGATAGTAATCATGATCTCAGATAAAGTAAAAACAGACAGAACTGATTAAAAAATATAATAAGGAAAACTACATTTTGCTAAATGGTACCATTGACAACGAAGTAATATCAGTATTAAACTTGAATACACCAAATGACACAGCATTCAAATTCTTAAAGAAAATGTTAAATGAATTTACAGGAGGAAGTAGACAGTAAAACTATACTACTGGGAAATCTCAAATTATCCTTCTCAGATCTAGATAAATCTAACCACAAGAAAAATAAGAAGTAAAGGGAATGAATAGAATTGTAGAAATTGTAGAAAAGTTAGCTATGATAGACCTCTGAAGAAAATTATATGGGAATAGAAGGGAGCATACCTTTTCTTCAGCTGGATATAGTCCCTTTGTAAAAATTGACCATGTATTAGAGCATAAAAACTTCACTAATAAATACAGATATGCATACTCTTTGGACCATAATGAAATAAAATTATATTAAATAAAGAATCTGGAAGCATAGATTAAAAATTAATTTTAAACTAAATAATCTAATCCTAAAGAATGAGTAGGGGCAGCTAGGTGGCGCAGTGGATAGAGCACTGGCCCTGGAGTCAGGAGTACCTGGGTTCAAATCCGGCCTCAGACACTTAATACTTACTAGCTGTGTGACCCTGGGCAAGTCACTTAACCCCAATTGCCTCACTAAAAAACAAACAAACAAACAAACAAAAAAGAATGAGTAGGTCAAAGAGCAAATCATAGAAACAATTAATAATCACATTAAGATGATAACAGCAATAAGACAACATACCAAAATTGGTGGGATGCTATCAAAGCAGTACTTGGGGGGAATTTTATATTTTAAATCACATTAGTAAAAGAGAGAAAGAGCAAATTAATGAATTGGACATGCAACTAAAAAAATAGAAAAAGGATAAAATAAAAATACCCAATTAAAAATCAAAATAGGCATCCTGAAAAATCAAAGGAAAGTTTAATAAAATTTGAAATTTAAAAACACCAAGATCTGGTTTTAAGAAAAAATCAAGAAAAATAAACCATTGCTTATTTTTATTTTAAAAAAAGAAAGAAAGGGGCGCCTAGGTGGCGCAGTGGATAAAGCACTGGCCCTGGATTCAGGAGGATCTGAGTTCAAATCCAGCCTCAGACACTTGACACTTACTAGCTGTGTGACCCTGGGCAAGTCACTTAACCCCCATTGCCCCACAAAAAAAAAAAAGAAAGAAAGAAGAAAACCAAATTACTAGCATAAAGAAATGAAAAAGGTGAATGCACCACAAATTAAGATTACATTAAAGCAATTATTAAAACTATTTTACCCGATTATGTTAATAAAACTAACAAATTAAATCAAATGGATAACTATTTACAAAAATATAAATTGCACAGATTAACAGAAGAGGAAATAGAATAGTTAAATAATTCTTTCTTAGGAAAAGAAATTGAAGAAACCATAAAAGAGCTTTCTTGGGGCAAGGGGGGGGGGGCAGAAGGTAGAGGAACAGAACCAGACAGGTGTACCAGTGAATTCTGCCAAACATTTAAAGAACAATTAATTCCAAAACTATACAAAATATTTGAAAAATGGGTTTAAAAGTCCTACTAAATTACTTCTATAACACAAATATGATTTTGATACCAAAACCAGGAAGAGCAAAAGTAGAGAATAAAGACTACAGACCAATTTCCCTAATAAATATTGATGCAAAAAATATTATATAAAATACTAGCAGGGAACCTACAGCAATATATCATGAAGATCATATACTATGGCCAGGTTGGATGTATACCAGGAATGCAGGACTGGTTCAATATTAGGAAAATTATCACCATAATTGACAATATCAACAACAAAAACCATATGATTATCTCAAAGAATGCAGATATAGCTATGGACAAAATACAACACCCATTCCTTTAAAGCACTAGAAAAATAAGAATAAATGGAACTTTTTTTAAAATGCTAAGTATTATCTATCTAAAACCAAGATAAAGCATTATCTGTAATGGGAATAAATTGGAAGGCTTCCCAAACATCAATGGTGAAGCAAAGATGTCCTTTATCACCACTATTATTCAATATTGCACTGGAAATGCTAGGTGTAGCAATAAAAGAAGAAAAAGAAATTGAAGGAATAAGAACAGGCCAAAAGGAAACAAAAATTTCATTCTTTGCAGAGGATATGGTGATATACTTAGAGAATCCTAGAAAATTAACTAAAAAATAACTGAAACAATTAACAACTTTAGCAAAATTGCAGGATATAAAATAAACCCATATAAATCATTGACATTTCTATATAGTACCAATAAAACTCAGCAGGAAGAGATAGAAAAAGAAATTCCATTTAAAATAACTACAAACAGTATAAAATACTTAGTCTAAAATACTATAAAAAAACCAAGCCATACACAGGAAATATATAAACACAATTACAAAATACTTATTACACAAAGTCAGATTTAAACAATTGAAGAAATATTAATTGCTCCTTAATAGGCTGAGCCAATATAATAAAAATGACTCTAATTTGCTTATTCAGCGCCATGCCAATTAAAGTACCAAAAATTATTTTACAGAACTAGAAAAAAATTATAACAATTCATCAGGAAGAAGAAAAGGTCAAGAATATCAAAGGAAGCATTTTTTTTTAATTGAAGGAAGGGGCCTAGCAGTACCAGATCTCAAACTATACTATAATGTGGTAATCATCAAAACAATATGGTACTGGATAAAAAATAGAATGATTGATCAGTGGAATAGATTAGATAAACAATAAACAGAAGTAAATGATCTTGGTAATCAAGTGTTTGATAAACCCAAAGATCTAAGCTTTGAGGGGAAAGAATTCACATTTGACAAAAACTGCTGGGAAAACTGGAAAGCAATTTGGCAGAAACTAGGCATAGACCAACATCTCAAACTATATAATAAGGTAAAGTAAAAATGGAAACATGATTTAAACATAAGGATTAACATCATAGGAAAATTAGGGAAGCATAAAAAATACCTATCAGATCTAAGGATAAGGGAAGAATTTATCACCAAACAAGAGACAGAAGGGATCATAGGAGGTAAAATGGATAATTTTGATTAATTAAATTGAAAGGTTTTGCACAAACAAAACCAATGCAGCCAAAATTAGAAGGAAGGGAAATTGGGGGTAAGGGATTTTACAACATATTTCTTTGATAAAGGTATCATTTCTCAAATATATAAGGAACTTAGCCAAATTTATAAAAATAAGAGGCATTCCCAAATTGATAAATGGTCACAGAATATGTATAATCACACTGTTTTCAAAAGAAGAAATCAAAACCTATGAAAAAAGACTATAAATCATTAATAATTAGAGAAATAGATATCAAAACAACTCTGAGGTACTCCCTCACACTTGACAAATTAGCTAACATGACAGAAAAGGAACAAGATAAATGCTGGAGGGGATGTGGAAAAATAGCAATTCTAAAGCATTGTTGATAGAGTTATGAACTGGTTTAACCATTCTGGATAACAATGCAGAACTGTGCCCGAAGGGCTATAAAAGTGTGCATATCCTTTGATTCAGCAATATTGCCACTAGGTCTGTACCCCCAAAGAGATCAGAGATAAATGAAAAAGGGGGGCGGCTAGGTGGCATAGTGGATAAAGCACTGACCCTGGATTCAGGAGTACCTGAGTTCAAATCCGGCCTCAGACACTTCACATTTACTAGCTGTGTGACCCTGGGCAAGTCACTTAATCCCCATTGCCCTGCAAAAAAAAAAAAAAGATAAATGAAAAAGACCTATATGTACAAAAATATTTATAACAACTTTTTATGTGGTAACAAAGAGTTAGAAATGGAGGAAATATTTCCATCACTTAGGAAATAGCTGAACAACTTGTGATATATTGGAACAGTACTGTGCTATAAAAAGTGATGAGCAAGATAGTTTCAGAAAAACCTGGGAATACCTATCTGAACTGTTACAAAGTGAAATGAGCAGAACCATGAAATCACTAACAGCAATACTGTAATGATGACAGACTCTGAAGACTTAGGTACTCTGATGAATACAGTGATCCACTGCAAATCCAAAGAACTCATTATGAAAAATGCTATCCACCTCCAGAGAGAGAACTGATGAATTCTGAGTGCAGATCAAAGCATTTTTTTCTTTGTTTTTTGTTTTACAATATAGCTAATATGGAAATAAATTTTTCACCACTTCACATGTACAATTGGTATCATATTGTTTACCTTCTCAATGGGGAGGGGAGAAGCTGGAGGGAGAAAGAATTTACAACAAAATTTTTTGAATGAATGCTAATAAATAAATAATTTTTAAAAATAATAATAGTTTCAGTTCCAGTTTCTCCTGAGGAGTATAGATGTGATTATCTGTATTAATGAAGAAAACACCCATTTAGATGAAATAATGGTTCTTTTGAAGAACTTTTGAAAGATAGTGGTCATAACACAAGGCTATGGACCAAGAAAGAAAGAAGCCCACAGCCAAAAAGGACCACAATGAAGAAAGGGAGCTTCTCTTGGCATAGTTCCTGGCTAGCGGCCACCTGGACACCTGCCCAACAGGACGTCCAGTGTTTCTGTGATCTCCACTGAAAACAAGATATGGTGCAGGAACAAGGAAACAGCAGAAATGTGTCTTCTTACCTGAACCAATACAGGAAATAGAATTGTCTATCAAAGAAGGTCAGGAGGGTAAAGTGGGTAGGCCCTGAGGAAATAATTTTGTATGCTTGAGAGGTTCAGACTGAGAGAGAGAATAAAGTAAATTCAAATTATAGCCAGAAATCCCCTAATTGACAGGGGAAACAAAAGAACCATGAACTGTGCACAGTGAATTCCTTGTTGATATTCACTAGGCTTAATTATTTGAGAACAAGGAGCCCTGGGCTGCCTTCCTCCTTAACCTCTGTCTCCTTTGATCTCTCTCCCAGAAGGTTTCACAGTGTCAGGAGCTGATTTGCTCTTCACACGGTCCTCTCCCCCCCCAGCACCCCTCCAGCCCTCCAATATATATATAACCTCTTGAGGTTCAGGGCTATGCACCCTAAGATCTACTTTATCCTGCTCCAAGAAATCTGAAGAGATCCATGACTGAAAGAGCTCTCCCACTCAATAGTAACTCCTTTTCTATTGCTGTTGTGCTACACTAGGGTCTATGATTTCCTGGTACCCTCTCTATTTGTTATGGTCCCTCACCCTTGCCCCAGCCCCCAAGTACTGTGCTTGAGTGAAAAGAGCATTAGGCTAAGAGGCATGCCTCCTGTGGCTTCAAGCATCAGCTTCCTCATTGTCGGTGTGAACATGAGCTAGTCACTTCCAACCTTGATGAGCCCCATTTGCCTCCTCTGTAAAATAGAGATGATAGCAATTGGATGAGAGATGTAGAACTCAAAAGTCCACGTAGTCCAATGCCCTCATCTTGCAGATGAGGGCCCACGGACATTTCAAGGTCACACAGAATAAAAACAGCTGAGCTGAAGTTGGAGGCCAGCTCCTCAGGCTCCAATGCCAACGTGCTTTCCACTGTAACAGCCTGCCCTCCTTCATGAGCTGGTGAGGAAAGAACTTTGTAAAGCTTCAAATACCAATGAAATGTGTTAGTGGGAATAAGTGCATTGGGGACAGCAAACCCCAAGCAGAGCACATCTCCATAATGGGGGGACAGTCAGAAAAAAATCACTTTCTGAAAATGAAGCTGATCATAACAACCACAATGCAGATGTGATCAGCCATCCAAAACAGGAGCCCATTGCCAGATATGGATTGGGAAGAGGCTATTAACTGAAATAAGGTCTCCTCAAAACCCTTCCTGGGGCAGCTAGATGGCACAGTGGATAGAGCACCGGCCCTGGAGTCAGGAGTACCTGAGTTCAAATCCGGCCTCAGACATTTAACACTTACTAACTGTGTGACCCTGGGCAAGTCACTTAACCCCAATTGCCTCACTAAAAAAAAAAAAAAAAAAAAAAAAACCCTTCCTGAAGGCTCTTATCTCAAATGCAACTAACAGAAAGAGGAGGCATGGTGGTGAGAAGACTAGTACAGAGAGGGTTGATCAGGGAAGTTCCCCAATCAGTTTTGAGGAGCTTTTAATAATAATTTTCCATTGCTTTCATCATGTCCAACTCTTCCTGACCCCATCTGGGGTTTTCTTGGCAAAGATACTGGAGTGGTCTGCCATTTCCTTCTCTGGCTCACTTTACAGTTCAGGAAACTAAGGCAAACAGGGTTAAGTGGCTTGCCCAGGGTCACACAGCTAGTAAGTATCTGAGGCTGGATTTGAACTCAGGAAGAGGAGTCTTCTTGACTGTAGGTCTGGTGCTCTATCCACTGTACCACCTAGCTGCCCTTTAATAATATTATAACTAGCACTTGGAGGTTTGTAAAACCCTTTACAAGTGTTATCTCACTTGATGTTTGGCACTTGGGTGTGGAGGGTGTGGAGAGGGCCATTGGCACATGAGAGGACACCTCCTTACATCACAACTTGGGGGTGAATTGATTGGCTCCAGCTGCCGTGGGTCAATCACCCCCCCCCTTTGTGCTGGGCATATAAAAAAGTGGGTCTCTGATTCAACTAAAATCCCGTCTTCTGTAAGAAGCCATTCTGGATCCCTCTCAATTCTAGTGCCTTCCCCCCCCCCAGGTAATCCCCAATTTACCCTGTCTATACCTTGTCTGTACATGGTTGTTTGTATGTTGTCTTCCATTAGAATGTGAGCTCCCAGAGAGCAAAGACTATTTTTTTTAACTTTTTTTTTTTTTAAGTGAGGCAATTGGGGTTAAGTGACTTGCCCAGGGTCACACAGCCAGTAAGTGTTAAGTGTCCGAGGCCGGATTTGAACTCAGGTACTCCTGACTCCAGGGCCGGTGCTCTATCCACTGCGCCACCTAGCTGCCCCGAGCAAAGACTATTTAATAGTTTTGGTTTGGGGTTTTTTGGGGCGGGGGTGTCTCTCCAACACTTAGCCTAACATATAATAGGTGGTTAATAGGTCATACAGTAGATAGAGTGCCAAGCCTGGAGTCAGGAAGACTCATCTTCCTGAGTTCAAATCTGGCCTCAGAAACTTACTAGCTATGTGACCCTGGGTAAATCACTTAACCCTGTTTGCCTCAGTTTCCTCATCTGTAAAAAAAAATGAGCTGGAGAAGAAAATAGTAAACTACTCCAGTATCTTTACCAAGCAAATCCCAAATGGGGTCATGAAAAGTTGGACACAATTGAACAATAACAAATAAAATCTTTTTTGATTTGACTTAGCCTGACCACACTACAGCTATGGGCTCTGATGAGTCTGAGAGAGTAGTCTATACTACATTCCTCCTCACCCCTGCCACACTGTAGGACCTGCTAACATGGGACAGTCACAGTTCAGGGGAAGGGAAGGGAGAAAATAAGCATATAGTGCCTACTTTGTGCCAAGCACTGTGCTAAGTGCTTTACAAATATTATCTCATTTGATCCTCACAACTCTGGGAGGTAAATGCTATAATTATAGTTGAGGAAACTGAAGTAAACAGATGTTAAGTACATATCTAAAGCTGGATTTGAACTCAGGTCTTCCTGACTCCAGGTCCAGTGTGCTTTCCACTGTGCTATCCAGCTGCTTCCTAGTTTACCCTACCAGTTAGTTAGAAGATGGTACCACAGAGGATGGGGAGTGGAAGGGAGGGTGGAAGGATGGGGGAAGAGAGAAAGAGGGGAGGAGAATGGGAAAGAGAAAGAAAAACTTTTGTTCCTGGCACTTAGTAGTTGTGTGACCCTGAATGCCACTTTATCTCTTCAGCCTTCAACTTTCTCATCTGCCAGAGAGGAGGCTGGACTGAATGATCTGAAAAGTTCCTTTCAAAGTTAGCATAATATGACTCTAAAATAAGCTATAATCTAATCAAGTGTAACATGTCCTTCATAAAGTAATATTCCTCAACCAGATGGTCTGAATGGAGAACTGAAAAAGGAAAACAAGACAACAGCCTTCAACATTGTGCCTCTAGCACCACCCAGGAGAAAGGGTATCCCTACCAACAGACATGAGTATATTATTTGTACCCATAAAGAAGCCCCGAACTTGATGTCACAGGAGCCTCGTTGGAAACTTAAGTCTGCTAACCCAATGACCTTGGGCAAGTTGCTTAAACTCTCTAAGTCTCCACCTTCTCATCTGTAAAGTATTTGTATAATAAAAAATATTCAAAATCATGAAATGAGTATATTTCCCAGGATGCCAGGTCCCAGAATGTAAACATTCACTGGGAGAACAACGACTCCAATTTTCAAGAAGCTATGTGACCAAAGCAGGGCTGAGGATTGGTACAGAGACTTGCGAGATTTAATGGAGGTTCTTGCCAAGGGTGGGACCATATAGGGAGACCCCAGAGACAACAAAGGCATCCCTGAAGCCCCAAAGCCAAGAGAGAAGACATCCAGGTCACAACAGGGCTGTGGAGACAACTGATTATTACAGCAAAGTTGCTGATGCTCAGGGGTATGGTGTAGTGAGTGTTGACCCAGAG
This sequence comes from Dromiciops gliroides, assembly GCF_019393635.1. Taxonomy (NCBI): domain Eukaryota; kingdom Metazoa; phylum Chordata; class Mammalia; order Microbiotheria; family Microbiotheriidae; genus Dromiciops; species Dromiciops gliroides. The sequence goes on along the minus strand of NC_057863.1, from coordinate 340,576,853 downwards.
TCAGGAAGACATGAGTCTGAATCCTGCCTTAGCTAGCTGTGTGATCCTGGGAAAATCTTTTTACCTCTCTACCTAAATTTCCCTATCTATAAAGGGAGGATAGCAATGACACTTATGTCACAACCTACTTCACAATAAGTAAGGATCAGATAAGATGATAACATTTATAAAGTGCTTTGTAAGCCTTAAAGCTCTATATAAACACTAGCTCTTATTGGTTCACCATAAAGGCATTTTGTAGGTTGTCACCTTTGGCTGGTACTTGCCACCCCTTACTTGGAAATTTGGGAACATCTGACCTTAACTAAGACCTAGGTATTCAGTGGCTCACCTGACTCCAAGTCCAATATTCAATGCCTGCAAGTCGGAAAGGTAATACCTGATTGACTATGGCTTTGTAACACTCAAAGTGATATAAAAATGGAAGCTATTGGTATGCGAGTGGGAAGGTGCAGTGGATAGAGTGCTGGGCCTAGAGTCAAGAAAACTCATCTTCCTGAGTTCAAACTGGCCTCAGACTTTACCAACTGTGTGAGCCTGGGCAAGGAACTTAACCTTCTTTACCTCAGTTTCCTCATCTATAAAATGAACTGAAGAAGGAAATTGGAACCAACTGTAGTATTTCTGCCAAGAAAACTTTAAATGGGGTCATGAAGATTCAGACATAAATGAACAACAACAAATTGGCATGTGAGCTCTCTTGGGGCAAGAATGAGGTGTGGTATGATGGGAAGGTAGAAGGAAATAGAAAGGAGAACAACCAAGGGAATTTCAACATGCCATTATTTATTATTATATAAACCAGTATTTCAGGGGGGCCCCTTCTATTTGTGTTGGGAAAGTGCCTTTTCATTTCTGTGGGTCAGGAATCTTTACCACAATCTTTATTGGTTATGAAGGGTAGGGCTTATCCCTTCCCTAAGAAGATCAGCTGAAAAGTTAGATCAAAGTAGTTAGATTCTCCCCTGGAGAAAGTTGGCAATGTAGGCTACTCCAAAAAAGAATTACAAATAACATACAATAAATGAGTGTAAAAGATTAACCATTCAAAAAAAAAAAAAAGATTAACCATGTCTGCACCTGTTCCTTAATCAAGATCAACAAAAACTAGGAGCAAAGAATGCCTTTTTGCAAAAGGAAACAGATTAAATGAAATGAATCATTATTTATAAAAATATGAAATATCTTGATTAAAGGAATAAGAAATAGAGTTTAAATAGCCCAATCTCAGATACCCATCAAACTACCAAAGGAATCCTTTCTAGAGTAAGAAAAAGAGAAGCAATAGCATTTGCCTAAAAGGAAAAAAGGTTTACAAAAATCTCAAAGCAAATAATTTTTTTTAAACAGGTGGGAAGAAAAGCACCAGAACCAGATTTAATAGTATAAAATCTCAAACCACACTGCAGGGCAGCAATCATTAAAATAGTTTGGTACTGGTTATATTTCCTTTTTTTCTGGTTATATTTCTTAAATAGAGAGGATGGTCAGTAGAATAGATTAAGGACACTATACATGAAGCAAATGAACATAGTAGCCTAGTGTTTGATAAACTCGAAGACCCCAGCTACAAACATAATAAATTACTATCAGAAAAAAAAGTATAGGGAGTCTGACAAAAACTAGGTATAGACAACATTTGACACCATAAATATAAGCTCCAAATGGGCATATGTTTTAGATATAAAGAGTGAAATCATAAAGAGAGTAGAACAAAGCAAGAAATGACCTTTCTGACCTATTAAAAGGAGAATTATGACTAAAGAGAGGACCAGGAGAATTATAGAATAGAAAATGGGGAGTTTTGTTTATATAACATTAAAAAGATTTTGCACAAACAAAAGTAATGCAGATAAAAACAGAAAAGGTCATTGAAAAATCTTTGCTACAAGTTTCTCTGATAAAGGTTTCATGTTCAAGAACTAATTCAAATGTATCAGAACAAGATCTGTTCCCAATTGGTCAAAGAATATGAATAGGCAGTTTTCAAGCTATCAAAGCTTGTCAAGGAAAATTCCCAGCTGAATTAATTTCAGCATCGTTGTAGGAGTGGGTTTTCCAGAACTTTGATCTCACCCTCACTTCATAGAGGCCTTTTCCTTTACCAAAACTTTATTAGAATCAAACTAAAATTAAACTAATGTATGCCATTTACTCTGTGAAGGCAAAGTTTTAACTCTGAGCTCTTTTAACAGACTTGAAGTCTGTCCACAACTAAATATAAAACTCTAGAATTAAACATTTGAGCCTCCTACTTTATAGGATCTTCTGGACATTTGTGATAAAGAGGAATGTAATGACATTCAACATCATTTTACTATGGTTGTTAAAATTATTCTTATGTAATAAGAATAATAATGCTTTACATTTCTGTAGCGTTTTGTGGTTTTGTGAAGTTTCTCCTCCGTTAACCTCTCAACAACTCTATGAGATAGTTTTACAATTATTAGCCTCATTTTACAGACAGAAACTGAGACCTAGAGAGGTCAAGTATTTGCTCAAGGTCATACATAAGTGTCAGAACCAGGTCAAGAATGTAATTCTTCTGCCTCCAAATCCAGGATTCTTTTTATTAGATCATGCTTCCCGGGAATCTAAAAGAGTTGGCAACTCCCCCAAGATGCCCTTTATTCCACCTACTCTTTTGAAAAATTGCCTTCTTCCTTTAGGTTACAGAAAAATTCTTTCATACTCATTCCTATTTGCTTCTGAAGCTTTATACCTCTTTTATCTCTCTCATAACTCTATAGAAACACATAGGCACAAGATACAGATATTCACATATTTTTCTTTTGTTGTAAATCATTTTCAATGGATAGTTTAGTATTTGATATCATGCTTACCCTTCTCATTTCCTGGGAAGTTTGGCTGTGTTTTCTGTTTTCTCACTTATCCAAAACACCTAAGTTAACAAAATAAAGTCCATACCAGTTGTTTTTTGTCCTAAATCCATATTCAATGACCTTGAATATTTTCCCACTGATGCTGATTAGAATTTCCTGTCTATACAATTTATTGCTGACTCTTGCAACTGTGAAGAATGAAAAGCAGAATCTGAGATGGGAATCTGAGATGTGATACCTCTGAAAATATAAATGGTCTCTGACCCTTCGGCTCACTTCTGAAATACTGCCCCTAGAGATTATGTCCCTGAAGGATGACAGATTTTACCAAATAGAAGTATATAAGTTTGGGAAATGATTATAGGTAGTCCTTACACATGCACACACACACACACACACACACACACACACACACACACACTCCTGACACTAATCTGCACTATCTATATTATCTTGGTCAAGTCACTCTATCCCCCTTAGACTAGATGGCTTTTGAGATCTCTTCTAGGTCAAGATCTATGATACTGTGGTACCTTCTACTCTAGGAATCCAAAGACCCCAACTCTTTAAGACTAACTTTCTTTTGGTAAGGTTAACATTCAGTAGTGAATGTTCAAACAATTCAGTCTTAAAAATTCCTTCAGTTCCTTAAAAATTAGAATTGAGCAAGTGGAAGCTAATGACTCTATGAAACATCACGAAACAATAAAACACTTGCTAACGAGCTACCAGACATTCATAAATTCTCTTTTCTCATTGGGCAAATCTGACAATGAGAAGGAGATACTTCAAAAACTAAATGGCCACCATTTTGGTGGATATGTTCAATACCTCAAAAGATCTGTGATTTCCTCAGCTCAGGTACTCTCTCCACATGAAACCTCCCCTCACACAACTATATTGGTCCTCAGACAATAGGCAGACATAGAGTCAGACACCAGGCCTGTGCTCAAAGCCTGGCAGTGTTTGTGCTCTACGTGGTAGAGCTTTTGAGAACCCAGAGTCCACCATGCCACCGTGCCACCATGCCACAATAAGGCATCAGAGTAGGACTTGAGTGGAAGAGTAGATATTAACCTGGACAAATTCTTTTTCCAAAATGTATCCAGGGGCAGCTAAGTGGCACAAAGGATGGAGCACTGGCCCTGGAGTCAGTTGGACCTGAGTTCAAATCCGGCCTCAGACACTTGACACTTAACTAGCTATGTGACCCTGGGCAAGTCACTTAACCCCAATTGCCTCACCAAAAAAAAAAAAATCCAAAAAAAAAAATGTATACAAACCCTTTCTATATTGAATTGTTGACTATGAGCTTTTAAAATTCCCACTGCCACTGTGCTGTACATTATGCCTATAATCAGCTCTAAATTAGGATGAAAATTTACTTTCTTCTCACACCAATCTAGTACTTCTATTAGAACCAAACATACTGACTGATGGAGAGGGTTTTCTGATGTCAAGATTATTATATATGTAAAAACTGAGTTTGTGAGAAAAGAAAAATGAGAAGGAAAAGAAAAAACAAGATAGAAATTAAAAGATAGAGAAGGATAGAGAAAGAGAAAGAGGAAAGAGAAAGTGCATGAAGCGAAGGAAGGTGAAATAAAAGAAGGCATTGTGGCTATATTTGATATCAGGAGACATAGATTAAATTCCTAACTATGCCACTTACCAACTTTTTACTAGCATCCTAGCATTATAGAACTAAAAGGGACCTTTAAGATAATCCCATCTAACTCCCTCATTTTACAGATGAGGAAACTAAGGCTCAGAAACCTTGGGTAAGTAATTTCGTGTTTCTGTTTTCTCATCTGTAAAAGGGATATCAGGATACCTGTGAGTGGGTGTTTTGTTTTTTTTTATTAAATTGTGGGGACAGCTGGGTGGTGCAGTAGATAAAGCACTGGCCTACAATTCAGGAGGACCTGAGTTCAAATCTGACCTCAGATACTTGACACTTATTAGCTGTGTGACCCTGGGCAAGTCACTTAACCCTCATTGCCCTGCAAAAAATTGCTATTGCTATATTGCTATCCGTTTGGGGTAAGCATGTTATTTATTAATATTATACCAGTAAAGGACTGACCACGTGTCTCCCTAATTTCTCATGGTCTCAGGCTGAGTGGTAGAGAAAGCAGGAAGAGAATTTCAGCATGCCAGTTAGCTTGAGCAGGAGAAAAGCCCCAAAATATCTATGCTATCTCCCAGAGAGACAGCATGTGGTCTCAAGGATACCCAAAAGAACACAGAAGGCCTAGATACTGTGAGATTTAAAATTGGATATTAGATCATAAATCTCCCCTACTTAACCTTTCCCTTAATTTATCTCCCAAACTAGTAAATGGAAGAAGCTTTTGGTTTTCTAGATAGACCTTTTTATTTATTGTTATGGTAGTCACAAGGTGATGTTGATTAGAAGGATAGGAAAGTAGAAACACAATACAAATCGTCTTAAGTCTAAGCTTAGTCTATATTCCTTATAAAAACTCACCAAACCGAAAAGGCCACCTTTGGAGAGAGAGAGAGTCTGTGCCGCGCCGTCAGGAGTCCCGCCAAGCAGGCAAAAGGCCTACTCTCGTTCTCTCCACCCCGGAAGTCAAAAACCCAGCAGGCAGTCTGACATGCGCAGCAGGCGGACTGTTCATCTCCTCCCCAAAAGGGTGGTCCTTAAAAAACTGGCGTCTTTCAGTTATCCTAACCGACTGTTAAAAACTTTCATATTTTACCACAATACCCAGAAGACCTACAAGACTCCTTGTGGCATCTTCCAAGGGTCCTCTTTTGATAGAAACTGGTCATTATACATTGATCAAAGTTAATTGGTTAGCATCATTCAGTTCCATTGGCTGAGATGAGTTGAAGGTGGTCTACATTAAAATGAACTCTAAAGGCCCAGAAAGACATGTATAAAATGATGTATTATGAAGTGAACAGAACCAAGAGAACACTATGCACAGAGACAGCAATATTGTTCGATGAAGAACTGTGAATGACTCGACTATTCTCAACAATACAATGACCCAAGACAATCCCAAAGGACTATTGGTGAAACACACTATCCACCTCCAGAGAAAGAACTGACATTGATGGAACACAGACTGAAGCATGCCGTTTTTCACTTTCATTTTTTTAATCAAGTTTTCTTGTACAAAATGACAAATACGGTAATGTTTTACATAATCCTACATGTATAACCCATATCTGATTGCTGCCTCAGGGAGGGGCAAGAGGAGGGAGGGAAAGAGGGATAAAAATTGGAACCCCAAACTATAAATAAGGGGGAGAGGGGGACAGGGCTGACCTGTGATTTCATTGAGGTAAAGAATCCACAATAAGGAAACTTCCTCTACTAATGTAGATTACCAATTGCTCTGCAATTTATAGCCTTAGAGACTTGCCAATGCTGCCAAGAGGACAAGTAACTTGCCTAGGGTGGCACAGTCAACATACAGCAGAAGTTGAACACAGATCTTTTAAAGCCAGGTCTCTATCTATTAGAGATGCCATTCTGTCCTTTAAAAAGATAAAACTGCCTTTCTATATTCAGGATAATGAGGCTTTGGTACATGTCCATATCAGCTAAAATGAAGACACTCATGTGGGAAACAGCAGGGGCCTGCTTCTGGGAGCAACCTCTCTCCTTTGGCTGTATGGCTGAATCTTTAAATCTATCTGATCAAATTGCTGCTCTTTCTTTCCAGTGACATCCAGGGGAAAAGGTCTCATTCACCCAGAGTATGAGTACCATGTAGTAGCCTGGGTGCTGAAGTGTATCTTCCTTTCTCTTTGGGCCCATAGCCCCTTAAATGGACATAGAGGCTTGGTCTTCTTCATTTATCTTTTTCAGTTCTTATGCCACTAGAACCCTGGCCACCTTGAATCTGAGCTAAACAATGACCCTAATCCCTCTCATACCCCCAAAGATGGAGAGGAAGAACATAGGGAAGATTATGAAGATTATTCTAGTGTTGGGGAAATATTTGCATGTTCATTCTTATAATACTTTTGAAGTAAATATTCTTTTGTAAAAGCTAATAAATGCCTTAAGTCGTTAAATGGAAGTGGGGTGCTTAGTCCCCTAAAATTAGAGTAACACAATTTATAGGGATGAGCCAATGGCAGAGACTACACATCCCCCCTTAAATGGGAACCCTGGCTAAGAGGTGAAATATATAATATACCTGGCCTTCAGGAACATTATATTTGGGGACTAGTTACTCCAGAACTTAGCACACTGCCTGGCACATAGTGAGTATTTAATAAATTATGATGGTGGTAGTGATGATGCCTGTTACATGAGGCATTTAATTAATGTATACTGAATATAATTCAGCTTTTGCCATTGCCCGTCTTCTGCCACCATTCCCACAGACTCCATTGTCTCCTTCCTATGGATACTTCTCTAAAGAGAAGCCCAACCTCTTCTCAGAACATGCAATAAGAGTAGAGGTAATGGAACAGGTGGAAGGTGGGAAAATGCCTTGGACCTGTGGATATGAAAAAACAAACCGTTCCTAAAATGCTGAATGGGGAAAGGGAGCTTGCCCCTGGAAGCACGTAGCCCCATTTCTACATCAAAGAGGTTTGGGCAGCTGTAGATAATCTTTAGATAAGCTCTCCAAACATATTCTCCTGTAACTGGCACACAGTGCAGGAAGATTTCCAGACTTTGGATGATCAGCTCATGGGTGGCTCAGAGGAAAGTAGGTCTTCATGTGCTGAATACATATGATCAGCTGACAGGACTCCCAAGTTCAGAATTTAAGATTTTTAAGGGCAAAAATTGACCCAGGGATTCAAGCTGCTTTGAGACTCATCTATGGAAGCTGGGAGAGGGGAGGGCCCAGACTGTAGGGAGAATGGAGTTGGCAATAAAAATAGACTGAAGCTGTTACTACTATCTAGGGTACCTGTAATCTGGCAAACTAGTCATGGTAGGAACACCAGATTTAATGGGAAAATGGATGAAAACCCACAGAAAATAATATGCAGTGACTACAATGATAATAATCAAAAGAATAGCCACAAAAAAATTAAAAGTGAATGTTGCAAAGTTACAAAAAACCAATCATGGGGAGCAGCTAGGTGGTGCAGTGGATGGAGCACTGGCCCTGGAGTCAGGAGTACCTGAGTTCAAATCTGGCCTCAGACACTTAACACTTACTAGCTGTGTGACCCTGGGCAAGTCACTTAACCCCAATTGCCTCACCAAAAAAAAAAAAAAAAATCATGGTTCAAGAGAAGAAACAGAAGATAATGCCCCCCACACACACACACACACACACACAAACCTTTGCTGAGGTTTGAGATCCACAAGGTGTGGTACATTGAAAATATTTTCAGATTTTTTTCAAGGTATAAATCCATTCTGCTGATTTTTCCTTCTTTTTAAAAATTTTGTCCTTAAAAAAAATTATTATATAGGATGGCTCTATGGGAGAAAAAGGAGCATACACAGACAGAGAGTGCAAGTATAAACTGACTTTTATGGGATGATATAAAAAATATTAAGGGGTGAGAAAGGGGATTGCACTGGGAGAAGAGGGAAGGAAGAGGTAGAATGGGGTAAATTATCTCACATGAAGAGGTGCAAAAGACCTTTTGCAGTGAAGGGAAAGAAGGGAGCAGGGTGAACATTGCTTGAACCTTGGATTTGACTCAAAGATGGAATAACATGTATAGAAATCTATCTTACCTATAAGAAAGTAGGAGGAAAGAGGAACAAGAAAAAGTCAGGGAAAATGATAGAAGGAAGGGCAGATTGAGGGAAGAGGTGGTCAGAAGCAAAACACTAGTGAGGTGGGACAGGATGAAAGGGGAGAGAGAAAGAGAGACAGAGACACAGAGACAAAGAGAGACACAGAGAAAGAGAGACAGAGAGACATTGAGAGTCATAACAGTGGACAAATAGGATGGAAGGAAATACATAGTCAGTAATCATAGCTGTGAATGTGAATGTGATGAACTCACCCATAAAACAGAAGTGGAGAGCACAGTGGATTAAAAATCAGAATCCTACAATATGTTGCTTAAAAGAAATACAACTGAAGCAAAGAAATACACACAGAATAAAGGTAAAAGGCTGAAGTAAAAAAAAAAAAGTGGGTAGCAATCATGATCTCAGACAAAACAAAAGCAAAAATGGATCTAAGTAAAAGAGATAAGGAAGGAAACTACATCCTCCTAAAAGGTAATATCAATGCTAAACATATGTACATCAAATGCTGTGTAGCATCCAATTTTCTAAAGGATATGTTAAATGAGTTACAGGAGGAAATAGACAGTAAAACTATACTAGTAGAGGACCTCAACTCTCCCCTCTCAAAAATAGATAAACCTAACTACAAAATAAACAAGAAGTTAAGAAGGTGAATAGAATATTTTAAACGTTAGATATGCTAGACATCTGGAGAAAATTGAATGGTAGAAAGGAATATACCTTTTTCTAAGTGATACATGGAACCTACACAAAAACTGACTATGTATTAGAGCATAAAAACTTCATGGTCACTTGTAGAAAGGCAGAAATATTAAATTGATCCTTTTCAGATCATGATGCAAAAAGAATTAAATTAAATAAAAGGCCATGGAAAGATAGATTGAAATTTTATTGGAAACTAAATAATCTAATCCTGCAGAATGAGTAGGTCAAAAAAATAATAGAAACAATTAATAATTTCAGTAAAGAAAATAACAAGACAACATACCACAATGTGTGCAATGCAGCCAAACCAGTACTTAGGGAAAATTTTATTTCTTTAAACACTTACATCAATAAAATAGAGAAAAAAGCAGATCAATGAATTGGGCATGCAACTTAAAAAAACTAGAAAAGGAACAAATTAAAAATCTGCAATCAAACATCAAATTGTAAATCCTGAAAATTGAAGAAAAAAATCAATAAAATTAAAAGTAAAAAAAAACATTGAACTAATAAAAAACTGAGCTGGTTCTATGAAAAAACCTAATAAAATAGATGAACCATTGGTTAATTTGATTTTTAAAAAAAGAAAGAAGAAAAACAGATTACCAGTATCAAAAAATGAAAGGATGATAAAGTAATATTAAGAACTATTTTGCCTAATTGTATACCAATAAATCTGATAATCTAAGTGAAATGTATGAATATTAACAAAAATATAAATTGCCCTGATTAACAGAAGAGAAAATAGAATACATAAATAACCCCATCTTAGAAAAAGAATTTTAACAAGAGATCAATAAACTCCCTAAGAAAAAATCCCCTGGACCAAATGGATTCACAACTGAATTCTACCAAACATTTAAAGAACAATTAATTCCAGTACTATATGAAGTATTTAGGAAAACAGGAGAAGAAGGAATCCTACCAAATTCTTTTTATGACACAAATATGATGCTGATAACTAAACAAGAAAGAGCCAAAACAGAGAAAGGAAATTATAGACCAATTTCCTTATTGAATATTGATGCAAAAATTTTAAATAAAATATTAGTGAGGAGATTACAGCACAGGGATATCACAGGGATCATATGCTATGACCAAGTGGGATTTATATTAGGAATGCAGGGTTGGTTCAATATTATGAAAACTATCAGCATAATTGACCATATCAATAACAAAACCAAGAGAAATAATATGATTATCTCAATAGATGCAGAAAAAGCTTTTGAAAAAGTACAATACCCGTTTCTATTAAAAACACCACAGAGCATATGAATAGAGCTTTTCTTAAAATAATAAGTAGTATCTATCTAAAACCATCAGCAAATATTATCTGTAATGGAGATAAGCTAAAAGCCTTCCCAGTAAGATTGGGGTGAAGCAAGGATGACCATTATCACTACTATTGTTCAATATTGTATTAGAAATGTCAGTTATAGCAATAAGAAAAAAATTAAAGGAATTAGAATAGACAATGAGGAAACAAAATTATTGCTTTGCAAATGGTATCCTTAGAGAATCCAAAGAATCAATTTAAAAACTAGTTAAAATAATTGACATCTTTAGCAAAGTTAGAGGATATAAACTAAATCCACATAAACCATCAATATTTCTATATATAACCAACAAAGTCCAGCAGTAAGAGATAGAAAGAGAAATTCCATTTAAAATAACTGTAGACAATACAAAATGCTTGGGAGTCTACCTGCCAAGACAAACCCAGTAACTATATAAGCATAATTACAAAACACTTTTCACACAAATAAAGTCAGATCTAAACAGTTGGAAAAATATTAATTGCTCATGGGTAGGCTGAGCCAATATAATAAAGATGACAATTCTACCTAAATTAATTTACTTATTCAATGCCATTCCAAGTTTGTTTGTTTGTTTGTTTTTCATGAGCAAATACTGCTAAATGGGAAATGGGCCCTGGAACCTAATTTGAACTCAGGAAGAGGAGTCTTCCTGACTCCAGGTCTGGCACTCTATCCACTGTGCCACCTAGGTGTTGGAAATAACATTGAAGAGATATTACCATCTGCTTTGCAGCTGCACCCTAAGAGCCAGGGAACCTGTCCAGCTGACTTGCGGCTGAAACCATGTATATATGTTGTCTCCCTTAGTAGAATTTGAGCTTCTTGAGAGAAAGTAATGTCTTCCTTTTCTATTTGTACTCCTTACACTAAGTATAATGCTTTGCACATGATACATGCTTACTATATGGTTTTTCATTCAATTATTCATTTAAGACCAAGACCAAACCCTTCCTTTGACAGATAAGGAAACTGAGGCTCAGAGAGGTCAAATAATTTTCTCAAAGTTACACAGGTAGCAAGAAGACACATCACAGTATAACAGAGACTGCTGGACCTGAGTTTGAATCTTAGTTCTGTCACTGAATGAGCTTAGACAAGTCACTCAACCCCTGTGGACGTCATTTTCTTCATCTATAGAATGAGGTGTTAGACTGGATAACTTCTTTTTTTTTTTTTTTTTTAGTGAGGCAATTGGGGTTAAGTGACTTGCCCAGGGTCACACAGCTAGTAAGTGTTAAGTGTCTGAGGCCGGATTTGAACTCAGGTACTCCTGACTCCAAGGCCGGTGCTCTATCCACTGCGCCACCTAGCTGCCCCTAGACTGGATAACTTCTAAGGCCCTTTCCAGCTCGAAATCTGTAAGCCTCTGTTCAGTAGCAAGAACTCAAGCCACAATGCCTAGGATTCAAAATCCATGCCCTTTCCATTGTGCCACACTGTCTCCCATTTAGGTGTGATCAAAGGTGCTACTAGAGATAGCAGTAGTATTTATGATGTTTCACCCAAGAGCAAGGTGGGAAAATTATATTCTAGAATCAGGGAGCAAATGGATTTGTTTCAGGCTGCTTCTAGGAACTTTTCAATGACCTCGTGGGCTACCAGATGAAACCACTTTGTACCTCGGGACTTTTAGGGGACAGCCAGAGATCACTTTTCAAAGTGAGTTTCCACCTTCCCTGCTTTCTGCCTGAGCAGTAAGGCTGTTATCTGCTGGCCTTGTCACAAGAATAGACTCTGATTCACATAGCCTGGAACCCTGCCCAGAATTCCACAGGGGAGATTTTCAGTAGTTTCAGCCATGCCTATCTCTTCATGACTCCATTGGGGGTTTTCTTGGCAAAGATACTGGAGTAGTTTTCTTCTCCAGCTCATTTTACAGGTTAGGAAACTGACATAAACAGGCTGAAATGACTTGCCCAGGGTCACACAGATAGTAAGTATCTGAGGCCTGATTTGAACTCAGGTCTTCCTGACACCAGGCCCAGAGTTCTATCCACTGTGCCACCTAGTTGCCCCAAGGGGTAGATGGAGTAAGGTCTTCTACCCAGGAAGACCCTTGGCCTGATACAGGTCACTCATCTTTGGCTGTTGCCAGTGAGCAATAAGGTGAAATTCAGATAGGTGGCAGAGGACCAAGGTTTCCCTCATCCCCAGGAGCCAGTCTCACTCTGGGCCTGAGACACTTCAGGTAGTGGGGCTGGTGTAGATGTCTAATGAAGAGAGGATTGAAGGTCATGATATTTAGAGATGAAATGCACCTGAGAGAATATCTCTTCCAACCTTTTGTTTTACAAATGAGGAAACTGAGGCCCAGAAGCATATGCAGTCTATTCAAGGTTATACAGTTGCTTATTAGAGAGAGAGATTTGGACCAAGGGTCCAAATCAGAGTCTCCTGACGGCAATTCCAGTGCTCCTTCCAGGATACTAGGCTGCCTGAAACTAGACTTGGGGTCAGACAATATTAGCCTGAATCACAGACTTGCCTAAGCTGTGTGACATTGGGTAAGCTCCCAACTTCTCTGAACCTCAGTTTCCTCATCTACAAACAGATAGCAATCTTTACAATAACAACTTCCCAGGATTGTTGTAAGGAAAGTGTTTTGTGCAGGGCTATATAGACCTAAGCTATTACTCCTCATGAGGGCCGACTCAGGGGTCCATAGGGCAATATATACAGATGCTGTCCTGGAAAACAAACTCAAGAGTGTCTCCAGAACCCACCCCAAGTGCCCTGAAACCTAGGATGGTGCAAGATCACATAGTAGCTGAGTGATTTACCTTCTCAGTGTTTTCTACATGTTTGCTCCCATCATGTTCACAGCACCATGGGTGAGAAGTGGGAGGGACCTTGGCACTCATCCATCTAGATCAGCCCTAGAAACTGAGACCTGGAGAGAAATGACTTGCCCAAGGTCATCCAGACAGTGAATGGCAGAACCCCTTGAATCTAAGTCTCCTGCTCTCTCTGCAGCCCACTGCCCCCTGTTTTCCACATTTACCTGGATTATATTGTTATGGATTGCAAGGTCCTTAAGGGCAGGATCCATTTCTATTTAACTCCATACAGAGACAGCGGCTCGAACAACGCCTTCTAGGGAAAAGGATGCTTCTCACAGAGGATCCCTGGGTCTGGAAGTTAAAAAAAAAAAAAGCAGGCAGCGATTTCTTGGACATTCACCCAATGCAACAAATTCTCCGAATCCATCCAAGCATGCTTGCTGGCGTGGGATATTGTTTAAAAATACACAAAACAAATATTAGACATCACATCCTCAATGATGAAAAAGAGCTAAAACTCTTACTAGTGAATTACTGAGTAAGAAGTTACTTAAAGTCCATGGGAGGGCGGGGGGGGGTTGGGAAGAAATAAGAAAAACATACACTTTGAACCCATTTCCTTCTCCAAATTCTCACTTTTTGTGTTTTGTTTTTCAATGTTTTGTGAGGGATTGAACATTGAAATGAATTTTCTTTAGATATTTGCAATGTCTAAGAATTGGAGAGTAGAAGACAGATGAGGCTAACTGATGCTTTGTGGAGGGACAAATATATCAATAAATCAAGTACTTGTGGTTTTGTCAAGGTGGGAACTGTCTCCACTGAAGGATGGTGTAATTTACTGTATTAGTTGTCTGAGGCTCAAAGTAGTTCAAGTGACTTGTCCATGATCACATATCTGGTAAATATCCAAGACAGGATCTGAACCCAGGTCCTCACTCTCAGTCCTTCACTCTCTTCACTACCTCCACAATGCCCAGAACAAAAACACTATAAAAATAGTAAACCATAGCTCTTTGCTCCCTCACTCTCTGTCTGGTCTATCTGGTGTGTGTGTGTGTGTGTGTGTGTGTGTGTGTGTGTGTGTGTGTGTGTGTCTTCTCTCTTCTTCTCTCTCCTCTCTTCTCTCTCTTTTCCCTTCCCCCACCACTGATAATGCAAATTGTAGCACTCAATCAAGTTTTCTTTATAATGGATGTGGGCAAGGACAAGAGAAAACTCCCCTAGTGCCAAATTATTTGGTACCTCTAGATTCAGTCGAATCAAGTCAACAAGCATTTAGTAAATGCTTACGATGTGCCAGGAATTGTACTAAGTACTGGGAATTCAGATACAAGCTCGGGGCTGCTCATCTACCTTTGGTGTCCACCTTCACCCAACTGTCACCTGTGCCTCCAAGAAGCTGTAGCCTGCATAGCCACCGCATCTCAGTAAAGCCATTTCGGCAGATGGGCTAAAATAGGCTGAAGGTAACTGACAGACCTCAAACCCAGGGGTGAGTTGGGAGGGTATCTATCCCAAGCGTGTGAAGACTTTCCCTAGGAGAATGGGCAGATGCTCCGTTGGCCATGAAGGTGACTGAAGCAGATGCTATGGAGTGCTTAGAGCTTGGTCAGATATGGAAGATGCCAAGGTCACCTACTACATCCCAGGCCATCACCAATCATCCTGCCTTATGTCTTGTCACTGGAATTCAATGATGCTGAGAGAGTGAGGCTGATGAACTTGTGCAACTCTGCCACACTTAAATCCAATTCAAGTGTCAATTAAGACATCGTCTCATGAAGTCATTGGTCCTTTTTGAAAATGAAGGAAGAACAAGAAATACAATAAAAAAAAAGGCATTCTCTGCCCTCAAGTTGCTTACAGTCTAATGGGGGAAGATTCTGAAAAGAGGGTAGAGAGAGAAGGTACCTGTGCAGTGGCGTGGTAGAGAAAAATCAGAGGAAGGAATGGAACGTAGAGAGGAATGAAAACGTAGCCAGTCTGGGCATTTTTCTTCAAATGGAGGCTCTGGGAGGAACCAGCCAAGAAGGCGTGCACAGGAGCAGGGTGTGCTTCCAGTAGTTCAGGGATGAACTGAACTTCCAGGGTGAGGAGACTTCAGAGGAAGAAGAGGGAAGGGATTGAGGGGGAAGGCCTTGAAGAGGGATATTTCCAAGTGAGCAGGCTGCAGGATTGGTAGGATGTTCCAGGTTGAGGAGGCCCCAGGTACTGAGGGAAGTTCCAAAATGAGAGAGCAGTAAAGGCCTCATTTTGGAGTCTAGAAAGTCATTATTTACAGGACCAGGAAAGCCTAGACCCCTTCCAAAAATGTATTCTCCAGGAAGAACTCACCAATGGAGGTAGGGAGATTCACATTTAGACTTGAACTTAGTTTTAAGAACTAGAGATCACCTAATCTAATCTGCTCATTTTACAGATGAAGAAACTGAGGCCCAGAAGCATTAATTGACTTGCCCAAGATCACACAGGGTAAGCACTGGGATTTGGACCCAAGTTCTTTGACCCCCAAGTCAGTGCTCTTAACCAGCTGAGACCCATAAAGGGTTATTTCTATGAGCAATCTACCGAGATATAAAAATAACTTTGTTGTACTAAATCCCATACTCATTAAGATTTTAAAACTCACAGCAAAATCTCCTTAATTCCAAGCCTTGTGATAATTAGCCAAGAATTAGGCTGAAGTTCACTTCAGCTTCCTGTCCCTGCCCCATCCCCACCACACCAAATGTTTGCTAAGCAGACAAAGACTGTAAACAAGATTTTAGGAGGTATGTTTATCCTTAATGGAACAAACTGTTCAAAAGCACAAAAATAGACAATAAATAGGTTCTTTAATTACAAACTGGTCTGCTCATTAAGGCAGGATTCCTAGGGACTATAATTTGTCTATATTTATTCATAAAGCTACATGTACTTAAAAATAATGAAACAAAAGATTCAGAATGAAAAATGCTATCCACATCCAGAGGAAGAACTGATGGAGTCAATGCAGAGTGAAACTTTTTTTTTAGTTTATTTTTATGGGGTTTGGGGATTGTGGGTTTTGGGTTTTGGGGCTTTTTTTGGTCTGTGTTTTCTTTCACAAGATGACAAGTACAAAAATAGGTTTTGCCTGACTGCACATGTATTTTGATATTCACTTGTGTCCAACTCTTTGTGACCCACTTTGGGGTTTTCTTGGCAAAGATACTGCAGTAGTTTGCCATTTCCTTCTCAGTTCATCTTACAGATGAGGAAACTGAGGCAAACAGAGTTAAAGGATATGTCCAGGGTCACACAGTTATTAAGTGTCTAAGGCCAGATTTGAACTCATGTCTTCCTGATTCTAAGCCCAGCCCTCTATCCACTGAGCCACCTAGGTGCCCTGCACATGTATAACCTATATCGAATTACTTGCCATCTCAGGGAAGGGGAAGGGAAAAGAGGAAGGGAGAGAATCTGGAATTTAAGATTTTAAAAAACAAATATTATGGGGCAGCTAGGTGGTGCAGTGGATAGAGCACCAGCCCTGGAGTCAGGAGGATCTGAGTTCAAATCTGGCCTCAGACACTTACATTTCCTAGCTGTGTGACCCTAGGCAAGTCACTTAACCCTCATTGCCCTGCCAAAAAAAAGGGAAATGTTATTCTTCAAAAAAAAAAATACCAAAAACTGTTTTACTTGTAATTGAAAAAAATAAAATAATGCTTCTTTTAAAAAAATCTTTTATTCAGATTGTAGTTCTCTAATTAGGCATAAGCTCATAGAATGTCAGAGCTGGACGGAACCTTTGAAAAGGGAAAACACTAGGCCTTTTATACAAAGTTTCCCAGTCTCCTTGTTCCCCTTTAATCCTAGCATATCACAGGCCCCAATGTCCTCTACACGCCCTTCTCAAAGTGCTCATTCCCTCATGGTCTCATAGTCCCGAAAAGTGGCTAAGTCTGTGCCTGAGGTCCCATCCACCAGCCACCCACAATGCTGTGGAGTTCAAAGGATTTCATGAGTGGCTGTCCACTCTTAAAAAAGCTGTGATAAATGGGTCGGCTTCTCTATTTGTAGTGCCTTCCTTTTTTTTTTTCCTATCTCTTCTCTGAGGGCTATGAAGTCTAAAAGCTTAGGCCCTTAAGACATTAGTAGCATAAGCCTACTGCCCTTGTCACCAAAGTGATTTAAATCTATGTTGAAAAAGCCCTTTTTAATTAAGTACTTTAAAGGGTTTGTTCTGGGAGAGAGATCAGGCCTTTGAAAAAACTTCTCTAGATGGGTCTATATCTAATGCATTACTTGAAAATAAGTTATTGATGGTTGGGGAAGGTATGTGTAGAAGGCCAAACATTGGGGGACTGATCCACAAAAATATTTTTTAAATGAAGCTCTGGTTTTGGAAAAGATTAGTAAGGGGGATATTTTTACCAAAGCCCAAAGTTCTATCACTATAAATAACAGAAAGTGTGAGGTATATGGGGCTTTCAGGCAGGACTCGCTTGTCTGGTGTGAAGTGAAGGCTTGCTGAGACCTTTTCAGGGCTGCTCATCTGCCTTTGGGGTCTACCTTGCACCCAACTCTCACCTGGGGCTCCAAGAAGCTGCAGCACATGCAGCAGCCACATCCCAGTAAACCAGCAGACAGGCCAAGCCAGGTTGGGGGTATGACAAACCTCAAACCCATACAGGCATGTGAAGACATCTCCCTTGGCAGAATGGGAATGAGCAGATGAGAGCAACTTGTTCCAAGGTGATTGAAGATGATTGAAATAGGCTCTGCCAAGCACTAAGAGCTTGGTCAGACTTTGAAGACACTTGTGAGAAAATAATGGGATTTGGCAGATACTCAAAGGCCCATCTGGAGATTAATCTAAGCTGATTGAATTAAGTGAGAGTGATTGACTGCTGATTAGCCTAGTTCAAGTTAACTAGATTGTAAACACACCTGGCTGGCCCTTAAAAAGGTATTGTTCTCAGAAGCTAAGGACTTTGAATTCAGCTCGAGACCACTTTCAAGTCCAGTGAACCAATGGATTTGAATGACACCTACCAATCAGTTTGAAGCAGTGTGTAGGGACCACCTCTGCTCCAGACCTATAAAAAGCTTCCACACTCAGTTTAAGGGAGTTTGTGATTGAAGCAGGCTCATGGAGGAGGACTTGAGGAAGAACCAGACCAGGCTGGAACTCTAGGCTAGAGAGGCCTTTTCTTAACTTTCTGAATTCCATGTGAATACCTAGTATGCTTTAATAAATGCTTAATGCCCAAAGACTGGTGCTAAAGCTTCTAATTTAAGGTGACCACACATTTAGATTTTAAACATCACACACTTAAAGGTGACAACCCTGTATCCCAGACCATAGCCAGTTGTCTTGACTTCTGTTCTGCCACTGGACTTTGATGACTCAGGAAGAGACAGTGAGGCTTTGTGCAACTCTGTCCCACTTAATCCACTTCACCTGCAAGTCAAGATATCACCCCATGATGTCACTGGTCCTCTTCAAAAACATGGATGAACAAAAACAACAATAGTTTCTCCAACTAAATACTGAGGAGCTTGGGGGATTTTCTGTTGGGGCTTGAATGGGGTAAAGGCAAAGGTTTTCAGGTAAATGTTTAACAACCAGCTCTCCAAAATAAAAAAAAGGACAAATAACACACTTTTAAGTTTAATCTTCATTATTAATCTTTTCTCCATCACTTTCTTAAGTCAACAATCAACAAAACAATAAATTAAGCCTTGACTTGTAACATTTATCCAATTTTCAAGGTGTAAATGCTCACACTGAAAATTTAACAATCATCAACTAGTGCAAACTGGCTCTAGAGTATAGAGATTAGGGGGAATTAGGAGGGGAATAAAAAAGGTTTTGCAAGACCATTTTGTGTGCCAGATGAGCATGGCACAATTGGCCTATGGGACTGTTTAAGGGGATTTACAACCTGGATTGGAGGGCAGGGCTAGCTAACCCAAAGAATTGGAGGCTCATCATGAATCTTGTAAAATAAAAAGAGATTTATTAAGAGAGAGGAAAAATAGGGGGCAGCTAGGTGGCGCAGTAGATAAAGCACCGGCCCTAGATTCAGGAGGACCTGAGTTCAAATCCGGCCTCAGACACTTAACACTTACTAGCTGTGTGACCCTGGGCAAGTCACTCAACCCCAACTGCCTCACTAAAAAAAAAAAAAATTAAAAAAAAAAAAGAGAGAAAGAGAGGAAAAATAACCAGGGAATAGATCACCATGGTGACTATCCCAATGGAGTAAGAGAAGACCGGGTCTTCTGTATATTAAAAAAACAAAGGGGAGAGAAGGGCAAAATAACTGTAAGGGGATCTTTGAATAATGGGGCATCAGTAGGATACACAGCATCCATCCCTATCCTGCATATCATCTGGCAGACCTTGATATTGCTTATCATCATTGCAGGGTCATGCTCAGCCATACCTTATACCTGAGGTACTTTTCCATTGGGAAAGTTTTAAGGAGTCTTTGGGGGTTGAGATTTTGGGGTCCCACTGCATTCCCACAACAGGACCAATTGATAAAGAAGCTGAAAATGTGTTGATTAGTCTGTGACATGATAGCCTGACAGTCTCATAAAGATGTCATGAGACTTAAAAAAGAAGAAAAGCCCCAGCAGCTGGTGACCATGCTGGCAGATGACAGCAGCAGTTTGGTGGAGAAACAGTTGCAGAAGCGGAGCGATACTGAGCATGTCTTGGCACAGAGCCTGGCAAATAGTAAGTGCTTAATAAATGTTGTTTTTTTCCTTCAAAAATAAATAAAGTTAGACAATACTGAAGCTGCTTGAGAAAGTCAGTATTTCAATTTAGTCTTCTTTTTTTTTCAGGGCAATGAGGGTTAAGTGACTTGCTTAGGGTCACACAGCTAGTATGTGTCAAGTGTCTGAGGCTGGATTATGAACTCAGGTTCTCCTGAATCCAGGGCTGGTGCTTTATCCACTGCCCCACCTATCTACCCCTCAATTTAGTCTTTTAAATGGCTTTCCTAAATGTAAAGTGAAGCAATCAAACACAGAGCTATAACTAGGGCTGGGTGGCTGGATCTTTGACTCAGGGTCCAACAGGTTAGGAGCTGTGCATCCTCCCTGCTGTGGTGTAGAGATTGCTACCTCAGGACCCTGGTGGAGGGTGAGAGAATAGTCAGAGGATGGTGGAGAATGGCAGGGGGAAGATAGATTGTCCCTTCTCTCTACATGACTCTACCCTCTGTCAGACCATCCTCTGTGCCCCATTAGTCACTATCCCACCCAACTATTTTCTCTCCAAAGTGAAAAAATTTCTAATTATACTTCTAATTAGATAGTATTTATTCTGAAGATTGAATTGCTTCCAAAGCCCCATTCATTGCTCCCGTAAGAACTCCGGTGAAAACAAGATTATTGTTCTCAAAAGGCAATGGAACAGAATGTGCTGAGAAGAAACCCTTTTGGGTTAAGAAATAGAAGTTGTTTATCACCATTTACCAGTTACAACATACAAGAGATATTAGAAAAAACACAGCTGCTAAAGGAAGAGGCCCCAGGGACTGCTTGGCAAAGTAGGGGCCTAGTCTGCTTAGCGTTAGGATCTTCTCTAGAAGTCACCTCTGAAACCACAGCAGAGGAAGCTTATGGGAAGAAGGAGGGAGGTAAAGGATAAAAGAAGGCAAGGAAGGAGGTGGTGATTACTAGGTTGTTGTTTTTCTTTCTTTTAAGAACCTCCAAACCTCTTTGTGAAATTAGTTTGCATATTTTCTCAAAGAGCCAAATGGGTCCATTGGAAGTTTTCTTAAAGTCACCACCCTCTGGCATCAGACCTAGGGTACACAACCCAAGTTAGTGGGATGTTTCTATTTTTGCCATAAAAATAGACTTTGGTTTTGTTTTTCTAATAGCAGGGCAGTCAGTGCTTGTCTGCCTGGTTTCCCTTGTTACTGATAGCACCCATGGCTGACCAGGGTTAGGGGTGAGGGTTGACTGTGGTCAGGTATCAGGAGCAAGCTGTTTCCCATGGGCAGCCCCCAAACCCTAACCCTGCTGATACTTCCCTTGCTCTAATTTTCTTGTTGAGGCAATTTGGATTAAGTGACTTGCCCAAAGTCACACAGCTAGTAAGTGTCAAGTGTCTGAGGCCAGATTTGAACTCAAGTTCTCCTGATTCCAGGGCCAGTGCTCTATCCACTGTGCCACCTAGCTGCCCTCTTGTTCTCACTAATTGAGCTGATCTCCTCTGACATTGGAACCTCAAAGATCTCTTTCCCTTCCCTTCAAACAAAATCAAATTTCTCCAGGTATAGTCAATGGCCCACCCTGCCCCACTCTGCAGTCCCCTCCAAGCTTGGAATCATGCAACCAGCACCAACTGTTACCATTTTCTCAGAATCATAGAACTTGGAGCTGGAAGAGACCTTAGAGATGATATAGTCCAACATCTGGATAAATAACTAGAGGCTCCAAGAGGTAAAATATTTGACCTGAGATCACACAGCAAGTAAGTGGCAGAATTCAGAGAGAAAAATAATAGTTCACATTTAAAAATTAGAAAGGTAGTGTAACACTAGAATCCGAGTCAGGAAGACTTATGTTTCAAATTCTGTTTCTGGCACTTGATAACTGTGTGACCGTGAAAAAAAAAAAACACTTTAAACTCTGAATCTCAGTTCCTTCATCTGTCAAATAGAGACAAAAATATCTGCAACAGCTACATCACAATGTTATTTTGAGGTTAAAGTGAGATCACTTGGATAAAGTACTTTGTAAACCTGAATCCTAATAAACAAAACAAACAAACAAACAAAACAAAACCTCATAACACCCTCTAAGGTAGGTACTACAAGTATTAATTAATTATACCCATTTCACATATAATATAGTATAATAAATACAGCCATATAGCTAATAAGTGTCAGCTAGGACTCTGCCTCTCTGGTCTCTTACTTCCTTTTCTAGTAATCAAAGCTAACCCCTAGCATGATGAGTTTAGCTGAAAGATCACAGATTGAGAGCTTAGAAGTGACCTTAGAGGTCATCAATTCAACAGCCTCTTTTTACAGATGAAGAAACTGAAGTCCTATGACTTACCCAATATCACATCACAATAATAATAGCTAGCATTTATTTATTTAGCACTTTAAGGTTCAGAAAATGATTTATCTATGTTAACTCCTTTGATCCTCACAACTGTGAGGTGCAGGTGCTATCATTATCCCTATTTTACTATTAGGAAAACTGAGACAGACTATGGGATTTACTAAGGGTCACACAGCTAGTAAGTGTCTGAGGCTGAATTTGAACCCAGGTCTTCCTGAGTCCAAGTCCCACAGTTTTAACCAGTTCACCACCCAGATGCCTGGCAGAGTCAGTATTCAAACTCAATCACTCAGACTCCAAATCCCACCTCCCTTTGCTTTTTTTTTTTAAGTGAGGCAATTGGGATTAAGTGACTTGCCCAGGGTAACACAGCTAGTAAGTGTTAAGTGTCTGAGGTCGGATTTGAACTCAGGTCCTCCTGACTCCAGGGCCAGTGCTCTATCCACTGCGCCACCTAGCTGCCCCATCCCTCCCTTTGCTTTTTAAGTCTCCCAGCAGCATGGGCATGGTCCTTAACCAGTCCCTCTTTGGAAGCATCAGAGAACTGTAAAAAGTGCTAGGATTTGCAGGCAGAAGACCCCAGTTCAAATCCAGCTCTTCTTTTTAAAATCTTAGACCAATCAGTCTCTCTGGGCCAATATTTACTCATCTGTAAAACGAAGAGGCTAGACTAAATGTCCTCTACTGTGCTTTACAGCACCAAGGCTAACATTCTATGATGTTCTTGCTGTCCAAGACCTCGGACCTTGGACCTGTTAGCCTATGAACTCTTTGCCCACTCACAGCCCTCAGCATCAGCCTTGCCTGTTTGTACAGGCCCAGCCTACTCGGGTACAGACCATAGCACCTTCAGGCTTTGATGAACTGGATGGCCACAAGGCTGCCACCACCTCATCACCACCTTCTTTGATGGAAACCCTACTACCACTAATCAAGTTGAGTGCAGTTGCCCTTAATGCAAATCTGTTCCCAGAAACACTTGGAAGGTTACACAACTGAGGATATTCTTGTTCCCCTCTCCTGTTCTTTGCTACAACCCTGAAGCCACCTGCCTCTTAGATTTACCCCCTGAGTGAATCATCAACCAGAGGAAAATCAATAAGGGAGACAGAGAAGCCAACCAATGCAATGTAAACAGTAGATTAAATGATCTTGAAAACAGAGTTTTCCAATTGGAAGCAGCCATCCATCTAATCCTACCAATGCCCACTGTGTCCATACCCAACAAGTGGTCCTCTGGGGGGAAATCCACTGCTAGGGAGGCAGCTCATCCTACTTTTGAATGCTTAGGAAGACTGTTCTGACTTCTGGCCTGAAGAGATCTTTTAGCAAATTCCACTCATTGTTCCTGTTTAAGCTCTCCTCCCCAAATGACAAGTTTAATCTCTCTTCTACATATCAGGCCTTCGAATACTTAAGAATTGTTATCCTATCTCCTCTGAATCTTCTCTTGTCCTCAGGGGATCAGATACTTCCCGACAGTAAACCTCCCCACTGAGGCCAGGGGCAGAATCATTCATTTCCAAACCCTTCTATCCAGTTCTCTAAAATGTTCAGCAGACCCTTGTCAGAACATCAAATATAGACACGTGTCCCATTCTGCTGGAAAAGGAGGCAGGGGAGGAGATGATGGCTTCTTTGCCCTCTATCTTAAACCATCTTGTTTTTAAATACTTTGCATTTTTAATCTTTATTTTTACTTTGTATATACTCATATTTGTATTTCTTATCTCCTCTTATCTGCCTCCTGAGGCAGCTAGGTGGAGCAGTGGATAAAGCACCAGCCCTGGATTTAGGAGGACCTGAATTCAAATGTGACCTCAGACACTTGACACTTACTAGCTGTGTGACCCTGGGCAAGTCACTTAACTCTCACTGACCCACAAAAATGAAAACAGAAGTAAGCCTCCTACAAGTAGAGAGTGTTTTCATTCATTGTATTCATATCCCCAGGCACCTAGCACAGTGCCTGATACATAGCAGGAGTTTAGCAAATGATTGACAACTGCATTTTAAGTTATTCATTCATGGAACCTCCAGCCTGCATCATTTCTATTCCTACTGTTTCCTAAAAGGTATCTCTAGTTTAGGAAGTTAGGACAAGCATGACCAAGCTCCCTGTTTCCTTTCTGGAGCATCAGTCATGACAGACCCTGAAAACCCAAGCATTTTTCTTTGTTTGTTTCTGCAAAGGGGGACAGGAGAGGGGAAGGGGAAAGAAGAAAAGAGCCAACCAAGTTCAAGTGTCCTAGAATCCTGGGGCTGAAAGGAGTCAGCTAGAGCATGGACAGGTTTGGATTCTGAGCCATCTCACCCATGGGGCATACAAGATCGCCCTAAATTTGGCGAGTTCCATGGAAGGCAAATCTACAACCTTTACTGGCCCCTCATTCCCTCACATGTAGGAAGTGAGACGTAAAACTTGTTCCCTCTGGCCCATTCTTCTCAACCCATTTCTCCCAGTGTGGTCTCTGGGGCAGTGACAGCTTCTCCTCCTCATAACCATTCTTCATCCCCTTGGAAGTTCAACTGTTTCTCAGGGGCCACACCTCCATGCCAGCCCTGCCAAGCACAGAAAGTAAGCCTGTTAGTGCCTACCATCTTCTGGTTTCATTGATTTGGTTTTGATTTTGGGGTTTTTTTGGGGGGTAGGGCAATGAGGGTTACGTGACTTGCCCAGGGTCACACAGCTAATAAGTGTCAAGTGTCTGAGGTCAGATTTGAACTCGGGTCCTCCTGAATCCAGGGCCAGTGCTTTATCCACTGTGCCACCTAGCTGCCCCATTTCACTGATTTTTAATTATTTTATTTGATTTTTTCAATTTTATTTTTCAATTCAATTTTTTAAATTAACAAACATTCATTTCTTCTCTCTCCCTCATCCCCTCATCAACTGGAAAAAAACAAAAAGAAAGAAATATAGAACCCCTGTATCACATAAGCACAGTCAAGCAAAACAAATTTCCATGTCATTCACAACCAGAAATACCATTATTGGGAATACTACAAATTGGTCTAACATTTTCATCTGATTTCTTCTTTATTGGGCCTCTGGAATTATGCATTTAGTTGTTAGAGTGATTAAGTCTTTCAGAACTGTTAGTTTTTACAATGGTAATGTTAAAATATAAATTGTTTTACTGTTTTTGTTCATCTCACTCTCAGTTCATACAAGTCTTTCCAAGTCTCTTTGAAATTTATTCATTTCTTCCAGTACAATAGCATTCCAACATCTTCATATGCCAGTTTGTTCAACCATTCCCTCAATTGATGGGCACTCTCTTAGTTGCCATTTTTTTTGCCATAACAAAAATAGCTGCTATAAATACATTTGTAGGGGCAGCTAGGTAGCGCAGTGGATACAGCACTGGTCCTGGATTCAGGAGGATCTGAGTTCAAATCCAGCCTCCAAGATAGTAGCTGCTTGCTACAAGATATTTAGACCCCTTTTAAGATTTTATCATAATTATAATGATTGTTTGGTACCAAAGAAGAAATTTGAGAAAGCATCTCCCTACCTCTTCTCTGCAGCAGCAGAGAACTATAGGTATATAACACTTTATAAAATGTCAGACATTTTTCAATATGCTGCTTAATTTTGGACTGTTTTTCCCTTATTGTTTTTTTGTTTGTTTTTTTTTTTTAGTGAGGCAATTGGGGTTAAGTGACTTGCCCAGGGTCACACAGCTAGTAAGTGTCAAGTGTCTGAGGCCGGATTTGAACTCAGGTACTCCTGAATCCAGGGCCGGTGCTTTAACCACTGCGCCATCTAGCTGCCCCTTCCCTTATTGTTATAAAGATTTTGGTTCTCTGGGAGGGGAAAGGAGAAGGATACATTGAGAAGTGCCAATTCTACAAAAACAAAATACAATCAATAAACATCTATTTTTAAAAATTCGATTCTAGGGGCAGCTAGGTGGCTCAGTGGATAAAGCATCTGCCCTGGATTCAGGAGTACCTGAGTTCAGATCCAGCCTCAGACACTTGACACTTACTAGCTGTGTGACCCTGGGCAAGTCACTTAACCCCCATTGCCCTGCAAAAAAAAAAAAATCTATTCTATTATAGATTGAACCACCTTCTCTCTTGAAGCAAAGAAGTATTAAGTGTAGTATGTTGCAAACAGCTCTGGAATAGGAGTTAGAGGCCCTAGGTTCCAATCCCAACTCTGCTACTCATTCTTTATGGCCTTGGTCAATCCTCTCACTCCTCTGTACTCCAATTTCTTTTGTAAAGTAACAGTCTTGGACTAGATTAACTAAATTCCCTCCAGCTCTAAATGGATATTGTTTTGTTCCTTATAGTTTCCCTTACCAAATTCCCTTTTCTCCCCCATAAAATTTCTTATTCATGATTCTTTGCTTTTAAAATTCATGTGCTTATATAACTATTACCAGAACTCTACATTGGTCGAATCGAACAAGTTAGCTAGCTGCACAATGTTCACTATAGAACCATCATCCATCTATTCCCAGGCCAAGGCTTTAAGAGAGAGAGAGAGAGAGCGCGCACAAGCCCATGCAAAAGTGTGGTATCAGCATTCTGTTCCCTCTTAGTAAGGTACAGGTTGTTGTTTGTTGTTGTTGTTGTTGTTGTTGTTGTTGTTGTTGTTGTTGCTGTTGCTGTTGTTGTTTGTCCTTCATTCTGCAAGAGAACAATGATACTGGGATGTGATGTCATGACTTGCAGTGAGTTGGATTTAAGTGAGGAAGGGCTGTACAAGGTCACCAATCTCACTCTCTCCTCCAGAGCCATTTGGGTCCAGTGGAAAGATATACATCAGGACAACTGTTAAGTGACTTGCCCAGGGTCACACAGGTAGTAAGACTGAGGTGAGATTTGAACTCAAGTCCTCCCAGCTTTAGCTGCCCCTGAGTACAGATTAACCTTACCTAGTCTATCACGGATCATTGGTTTAAACCTGGAAAGGACCTCAGAGGTTATCTAGTCCAACCGCCTCATTTTATAGTTAAGAAAACTGACATCTAGGAAGATGGAGCAACCATCCAAATTCACACCCAAAGTAAGCATCAGAGTTAAGATTTGAATCCAGATGCTGTGCTGAAATAGCTGCTGCTACAATCTACTTCTCCTTCCCTTCCTCCTCCTCCTCCTCCTTTTCCTCCTTTTCTTCCTCTTCCTCCTCCTGCTCCTTCTTCTCTTCTTCTTCCTTCTCTTCCATGATTCGCTCAATATATAGGGCCATCGAACTGAAGTCTGGACAAAAAGTATCCCCTTTTACACAGAACATACAAAAATTCTCTAAGGGCCCTTGTACCATAGGCAATCTCCATAGAGGTGGAGGAAAATTTCCTCTTGGTTCTTATTCCAAAAGGCACGTGAAATCCCCCCACCTACCCTGCACCTCCATGGATCCATGCCATTATTAGGGTACAACAAATGGAAATGCAAACTCACCCAGCAGGGCAAGGAGGTTCAGTTACAGAAGTAGCAAAAAGTGTGAGCTATTTGTGGGTTTTAGGCACAGGCATCTCACCCCCAAGAAGTTGTAGGGCATTTTGCTCTCCCAAAAAGGCAAGCAGTCTAAGTGTGCTTAAATGCAAAAAGAATACATAAATATTTCTACTAGGCAGTAGCAGTCTAGTGATTCCAGCCTTCTCACATTAAACTTAACATCAAATATAAGATTCAATAATAAAGTATCAGTATTGAAACACTCAAATGAAAAGTTTGCAAAATTACTTCAATGAAAATGACTTTCCCAACCACTATTAATACTAGAGTCTTCCCTCTGATAATTATTTCCTATTTATTCTTTATATAGCTTGTTTTGTATATATTTGTTTACATGTTATCTTCTCCATTAGACTACAAGCACTCCATTAGATTTTGTATCCTAGCACTTAGCATAGTATCTGGCACATTTTAGGTGCAATAAGTGTTTATTGATTGGTTGTAGAGGAACATACACTGGAAAAAACTAGACTGCAAATTTACAACCTAAAAAAAAAATTTCCTCATTGCCCTGCCCCTCCCCAAAAAACACAACAAACAAATAAAAATTTGACCAATTTCTCCAGGATCTTCAAGTCTAGAATATCTAAAAATTAAAATTCCCAGGCCAGAATCTCTCCAAGGGTTCCTGCAAGTATTAAGGGCCCAATTTTATTCTAGGCAAGTTCCCACATGTAACAGTGATTACCCTGGGGTTGGAAAATGGCTAGAGACAGATCAAGGTCTTTCATAGATGATCTAAAACTTAACCATCTTTTTATGAGGGTTCAGACTTCCCATAGCTAAGTGGTCCTTGTCCTTACATTCATCCATGACACATAATTGTGAAATGTTCTTTAAGGTCCATGACTGCTGTGGTTCTTTTTTTTTTTTTTTTCAGGGCAATGGGGGTTAAGTGACTTGCCCAGGGTCACACAGCTAGTAAGTGTCAAGTGTCTGAGGCCGGATTTGAACTCAGGTACTCCTGAATGCCCCTACTGCTGTGGTTCTTAAGAGGGTCTGTCTAGGGGGGCAGCTAGGTGGCACAGTGGATAGAGCACTGGCCCTGGATTCAGGAGGACCTGAGTTCAAATCTGACCTCAGACACTTGACACGTACTAGCTGTGTGACCCTGGGCGAGTCGCTTAATCCCTGTTGCCCCACAAAAAAAAAAAAAAAAGTCTGTCTATTCCAAAGCCACAAAACAAATAGTAAAATAACAATAATAATAATAAACAATAACAGCAAGAATAAAATTTAAGATTAAAATAATTCATTCCCTACAAAAGAAACACTTGGGATTTCCAGAATTAAGCGGCCCCCTTTGCCTACAGACTTGCAGGCTATGAGGGTCCTGGATAAGTGACCACAAATGTAACCTGTGGGCAACTTTTCTTCCTTCTTTGGGAAGTCCTACCATCTGCAAAGGCGACTTACAGCACCACCCTGTGGTTTAAGCTTCCCTGGAAATGAAACAAGCTTGGAAATGCACTAAAGTCAAAACTCTTATATTGACACAAGTGTGAAGCCACCAGGGCCTATTCTCTGACTGATGTGCAGAGTTCCTATTCAATCATCAGCGGTAGCAGCCCAGAGACCTAGGGAGAGATGGGGAAAGAAGGAAGGTTAGCGGGGCCGTGGCATAGGGCTGGTAGAAGACAGCAAGGTATAGTGACAGTGGGCCAAAGGACTTAGCATCATATCACCACACACACACACACACACACACACACACACACACACCATGCCCATGGTACCCAAACATCAATCAAACCCCACACAGAGCATCACCTCCTTTAATCTTAAGTTGATTAGCTTTGAATAGTTTATACCCTCTACATATAAATATGAAGAATATAAGGAAGTATAGGAAAAACTTGCTTCGATGATGCAAAATGAGATCAGCAAAAAAAAGCCAGGGCTCAAGTTCATTTCCATAAGACTCTCCTCATTGGTAAAGAATATGGCAATGTTCCATGACTGCATAATAGGTGGAGTTGGCCAGAGTTTGAGAGAGAGGAGAACCTCATCCTATTGATTTCTGATGCAAAGAGAGGATACACTTGGTTCAAGTACAGGGAGAGGTCACTGGGAGGGAGAAAAAGATTTCAGGAAGAAACTGACATGTAGAGGATCCAATGCTTCAATCATGATCCTATTCCCAGTTTACCACAGTAGAGACTTTGAAGAATTTCCCCTTAGGTAAGATCAGAGACTCTCACCCTCTCGCTTATGGTTGAGCTGAGATGTCTCACTGCCAAGGGGAAACCTCATTCACTCTGTGTATTACCTGATATATTTTCATCTGCATAACTTCTCTGATTTCTGTTTGCTGTCAGCTTGGATAAGTGGATTTATTTGCTATTCATTCTATGTGATAGTCTTTGTAAAATAGCATTTAGTGGAAAAAAAGTCAAGCTTTTGTATATATAACTTCTTCTTCCCCTAGTCAATGGACCTGGACCAGAAGCATAGCTTGAACCTAGCAGTAAAATTCTAGGCTCTTATCCCCTCTTGAGGAGAGCAATCACCCTCATGGATCTAATTTCCTGTTTTCCTCCTGGCAAGAATCAAAGTCTCCCTTGGAAGAAGAGATGAGAGAGAGAGTTTGAGAGATTCATGCCTCCCTATAATCCACATTTAGAGAAACCCAAGTGGGCACATATAATCTATATGGTCAGCACACACACACCCCTTTACATGGAAAAGAATAGAGGTATTAGCTACACATGTTTATGTATATATATATGTATGTATATATATGTGTGTGTATATATGTGTATGTATATGTGTGTATATATACATATACATATATACATATACACATACATACATATATATATATATATATATATATATATATATATATATATTGGTGAGGCAATTGGGGTTAAGTGACTTGCCCAGGGTCACACAGCCAGTAAGTGTCAAGTGTCTGAGGCCAGATTTGAACTCAGGTCCTCCTGACTTCAGGGCCAGTGCTCTATCCACTGCGCCACCTAGCTGTCCCACATGTTTATTTATATATTTATACATACATAGATTACATACATAGTAAAGCAAGACTTCCAAAAGATTCAGAGGAGGACACAGAGCAAACATTTTGGTTTGTTGGCTTGATTTTATTTTGTCCAAGTCTATGCATGGTGTGACAATGTTTTATTTGTTTTTTTAAATTTTCTATTTACGTGATTGTGTTGCAAAGGATTCAAATTTGAGAGTTTATATGGAAGATGTAACCCATGTTTAGTCTGATTACTGTTTCATTGGTGTTTTTATTGAGTTTATAGAATTAATAATAAATTTAATTTCTAAATTTTTTAAAAGAAGATATCTGGACTGGAAGCCAAGAGATCATGGTTCTGGTTTTGACTCTGCAGCTAGCTTGTTGTGTAACTTGGAGGAAGTTATACAACTTATTCAGATCCCAATTCCTTCTTTCACTTCCATCCACATAAAATGTTTTTATTATTTGGAGAATTTTTCCAAGCTTAAAGGGGAAATCTACAACTCAGAAAAATGGGGGAAAAATTTCCACTAGAGGGAGCTATTGCTCCATCAATGGCTCTGTTCTGAGCTATGGCGAAAATACCACCCTCAAGGGATGAAGGCCAATATTCAAATACAAACATAGTTAGTCATAATATTGTTGCCAAAAGAAAATATGTCATAATTTATTCTTCCTTCCTATGAATAGAATAGCCAGAGGACAAGTGAGGGCCCTGGATTCTGTACTTCTATTCATCAAGGTCATAAAGTTTTAGAAATGGAAGGGACCTTAAATATAATGTGGGATACAACCTCCCACCCATGGAAGCAACTGGGGACAGTGGAAAGAGCACTGTCTCTAAAATTAAAGGAACGGGGCAGCTAGGTGGCACAGTGGATAAAGCACCAGCCCTGGATTCAGGAGGACCTGAGTTCAAGTCTAGCCTCAGACACTTGACACTAGCTGTGTGACCCTGGGCAAGTCACTTAACCCTCATTGCCCTGCAAAAAAACAAAACAAAAAAACAAAACAAAAAAAAAACCAAATAAAGTTAAAGGAACTATGTCCAAATCCCATTACTGTGTGATTCGGGGCATGTTCCCTCCTAACCTTCTGAGCCTCAGAATTGCATGGCCTCTGGGATCCTTTGGGCTGAACACTTCCATGGTGTTCTCAACATACCATCATCCACCAAGCGATTGACCATAGGCCTCAGGTTGTAGTCAATCCCTCTCTAACTAAACTTCCAACTGAAGAAAAGGTATTGAATGACATAAAGCACTAGTGCTGATTCTAATCCAGATGAGAGCTACAAGGCAGGGGGTCCACTGCTCATATAAAAGCTGACTGATGTGTGACCCTGGGCAAGTCATTTGACTCTCACTGCCCCACAAAAACAAAAAACAAAAAAACAAAAAAACAAAATGGCTGAAATCTTCCAGGTTATATGGCAAGAGGAAGTTCTCCCCCAGGAAATTAAGGATGCCTCCACTGTCCATCTCTATAAAGGTAAAGGAAATAAGCTGTCCTGTGACAATCACAGAAGGATCTCTCTTGCAGTGACTGCTGGCAAGATTCTTGCCAAAGTCCTCCTTAACCGACTGATCCTTCGCCTGAAAGATGGTCGCCTGCCTGAGGGCTCATGTGGCTTCAGAAAGGACCGAGCAATGATTGATATGGTGTTTGCTGTCTGACAACTCCAGGAGAAATGCCAAGAGCAAAACAAAGCTCATCGAGCTAACCAAGACTTTTGATGCCGTCAGTCATGAGAGCTTGTAGAAGGTGATGGCAAAATGTGGTTGCCCAGTGCAATTCATCAGTTCTGTACACCATTTTCATGAAGGCGTGTTAACACAGGTTCTGGACAAAGGGTGGTGCCTTCATACTTTCCTAGTCACTGACAGAATGAAGCAGGGCCGTGTGCTTGCTCCCATGCTTTTCAGTTGTTGTTCAGATGTTGTTGTCAAACATCTTCAACCAGGATGAAAATGGCATCAAGGTCAACTACAGCACTAATGGTAAACTATTGAACTTGAAAAAGGTGACAAACTGAGACCAAAATGGATGGAGGGCCAGTGCATGACTTTTTGTTCCCAGAAGATTATGCACTCGATGCAGCCTCTGAAGCTAAGATGTGACAGAGTACGTATAGATCAATTCTCTGCTGCTTTTGCTAATTTTGGCTGCCAATCAAAGAAAAGAGGTTCTCCACCAGCCAGCACTGCACTATCAATATATGGAACCACTGATCGCAGTAAATGGAGAAATTTTCAGTGCTTTGGATAAGTTCATATACCTTATCAATATGCATTCCAGGGATGTACAGAAAGGTGATAAGGTTGATACATGTGTCACCAGAGCTAGCTCAGTGTTTGGAAAGCTCTAAAGGAAATTGTGGGACAGAAGAAATATTAGGCTACATTACCAAACTGAAAGTCTACAGAGCTGTTGTGCTAACTTCACTGTTGTATGTCTGTGGAACCTGCACAGTCTATGCCAGAAAACTGAACCACTTCCACCTGAATTGTCCTAGGAAGAGTCTAAAGATCACCTGGCAAGATAAGAGACTGGACACTGAAGTCCTCTCTCAAGCTGAACTGCTAAGCATTCAAATTCTTCTGCAGAGAGCACAACTCCAATGGACAGGCCACATAGTCTGAATGCCAAACGCACACTGACCTAAAAGACTATCTTATGGAAAATTGCACAAGGCAAGCACTCACTTGGTAGTCAGAAGAAGCAGTACAAGGACACTCTCAAGGTCTCACTGAGGAACATTAGTATCTATCAGTATGTCATGAGTCATGGGAGATGCTGGCATATGACCACATGTGTGGTGTACCCACATCAAAAAAGGTACTGTACTCCCTGAGGAAAGCAAAATCACAGTATCACAAAGGAAACATGAGCTGCATAAATACAGAGACATCTCCATCCCAAATGTCCAAACTTGTATCAGACTGATCAACCATGGCAAAACACACTGTCCCCTGACCCCAACATCATGATGTCATGGCTCCACTTAGAAAATGAAGGACAAACAGTGATAGGAAAGTTGATGGGGGTGGGGAGAAAGTTAAGGGGGAAAGTAATGAGTTCACTTTTGAACAAATTAAGTTTAAGATTTTGTTTAAGGAATGCCTAAACAGGGTGTGGTATATGATTGTTTTGTTTTGTTTTTTTGTTTGTTTTGGTTTTTTTGCTGGGCAATGAGGGTTAAGTGACTTGCCCAAGGTCACTCAGCTAGTAAGTGTCAAGTGTCTGAGGCCGGATTTGAACTCAGGTACTCCTGAATCCAGGGCCGGTGCTTTATCCACTGCGACACCTAGCTGCTCCAATAATGTACTATTACAATCATATATCGGGGGCAGCTAGGTGGTGCAGTGGATAAAGCACCGGCCCTGGATTCAGGAGTACCTGAGTTCAAATCCGGCCTCAGACACTTGACACTTACTAGCTGTGTGACCCTGGGCAAGTCACTTAACCCTCATTGCCACAAAAACAAAAACAAACAAATACTTCCAAACTACCAAAAAATTATTTTATACAACTAGAAAAAATAATAGCAAAATTCATCTGGTAAAACAAAAGGTCAAAAATATCAAGGAAATCAATTTTAAAATGTGAAGGGAAACAGCCAGGTTTCCAACTGTATTAAAAAATGGTAATCATCAAAACAATCTGGTACTAGCTAATTAATAGAATGTTGGATCAGTGAAATAGATTAGGTACAGAAGACATAGTAGTGAATGACAAAGTAGTCTAGTTTCTGATAAATGCAAAGATCCAAGCTTTTGGGACAAGAACTCACTAACAAAAATTGCTAGGGAAACTGAAAAGCAGTTTGGCAGAAACTAGGTATAGACTAACATCTTATACACTAAGATAAGGTCAAAATAGGTACATGATTCAGACATAAAGGGTGATATCATAAGTAAATTATGGGAAAGTAGACATTTTTACCCGTCAGATTTATGGATATGGGCAGAATCTATGACCAAACAAGAGACAGAAAGAATTGTGGAAAGTAAAATGGATAATTGTTGTTACATTAAATTAAAAAGATTTTACACAAACAAAATCGATATAGCCAAGATTAGAAGGAAGGCAGAAAATTGAAAGAAAAAAATTTACATCATTTCTCTGATCAAGGCCTCATATTTTTTTTAAAAAGCTTTTTTTTTTTTTTGCAGGGCAATTGGGGTTAAGTGACTTGCCCAGGGTCACACAGCTAGTAAGTGTCAAGTGTCTGAGATCGGATTTGAACTCAGGTCCTCCTGAATCCAGGGCCAGTGCTCCATCCACTGCACCACCTAGCTGCCCCTAGGCCTCATATTTTAACTATATAGAGAACAGAGTCAAATTTATAAAAATATGAATCACTCCCCAGTTAATAAATGGTCAAAGGATACAAACAGGCAGTTTTCAGAAGAAGAAATCAAAGCTATCTATAGTCATATAAAAATGCTCCATTCGCTATTGATTAGAACAATGCAAATTAAAACAACTCTGAGGTACCACCTCATATTTATCGGATTGGCTAATATAACAAAAAAAATGAAAATAATAAATGTTAGAGAGGATGTGGGAAAATTGGGATACTAATACTATTGGTGGAATTGTGAACTGATCTAACCATTCTGGAGAGCAATTTAGAACTATGTACATAGGACAGCCAAACTGTTCATACCCTTTGATCCAGTAATACTAGTACTAGGTCTGTATCCCAAAGAGATCATAAAAAAGGGAAAAGAACCTACATGTACAAAAATATTTATAGCAGCCCTTTTTGTGGTGGCACAATATTGGAAACTGAAGGAATGTCCATCAATTGAGGAATGACTGAACAAGCTGTGGTACATGAATGTAATAGAATAAGAAACAATGATAAGGCAGATTTCAGAAAAACCTGGAAAGACTTGTATGAACTAATGCAAGGTGAAATGAGCAGAATGAGGAAAACATTGTACACAGTATCAACCATACTGTGTGATGATGAACTGTGAATGACTCAGCTCTTCTCAGCAATACAATGATCCAAGACAAGTACAAAGGGCCCACAAAGGAAAATGCTATCCACCTTCAGAAAAAGAACTGATGGACTCTGAATGCAGATCAAAGCATACTTTTTTAACTTTATTCTTTTTTGTGGTTTTTTTCCCTCTTAATCTGTTTCTTCTTTCACAATTGTGACTAATATGGAAATATGCTTTAAATGACAGCACATATATAACCTATGTCAAATTACCTACTACTTTGGGGGAGGGAAGGGAGGGAGGGAGAAAAAATTGGAACTCAAAATCTTGTAAAAGTGAATGCTAAAAATTATTAACAAGTAAGTGAGGAAAAAATAATATACTATTTTTTTTTTGGTTTTGGTTTGGTTTTGGTGAGGCAATTGGGGTTAAGTGACTTGCCTAGGGTCACACAGCTAGTAAGTGTTAAGTGTCTGAGGCCGGATTTAAACTCAGGTACTCCTGACTCCAGGGCCAGTGCTCCATCCACTGCACCACCTAGCTGCCCCTCTGTTTGACCTTTTTTTTTTTTTTTTTAGTGAGGCAATTAGGGTTAAGTGACTTGCCCAGGGTCACACAGCTAGTAAGTGTCAAGTGTCTGAGACTGGATTTGAACTCAGGTCCTCCTGATTCCAGAGCTGGTGCTCTATCCACTACACCACCTACCTGCCCCATGAATAGGCAGTTCTTAAGAAAGAAATTCAAATTATCAAAAGCCATTAAAAATCTCCAAATAACTAATAATAAGAAATGTAAATTAAAGCAACACTGAGGTTCTATCTAATATCCACTAAACTGGAAAAACTGATTAAAAAAGAAAAAGACAAATTTAAGGGAGACACATTAATGCATTTTTGGTGGAGCTGTGAATTGGCATAGACATTTGGAAATACACTCCAAATTTTAGTAAACGATGCATACCCTTTGACCCAGAAATGCTACTACTAGGCCCATACCTTAAAGAAACTAAAGAAAGAGGAAAAGGACCAATATTCATGGCAGGACTTTTTGTTGTAGGAATGAACTGGAAAAAGAGGGGGTGCCCATCAACTGAGGAATGGAAGAAGAAATTCTGGTATATCAATGTCGTGGAGTACTACTGTACCATAAAAGTGATGAGAAGGGCAATTTCAGTGAAATCTGGGAAGACTTATAAGAACCGATGCAGAATAAAGTAAGCAGAACAAGGAGAGCAATTTATACAATAAAAAGAACATAAAACCAAATAATTTTGAAAGACTCAAGAATTATGATCAATACAATAATCAATCATAATTTCAAAGAACTAATGATGAAGCAAGCTACCCACCTTCTGATAGACGATGGACTCGGAATGTAGAATGAGATGTACTTTTTGATATGTACAATGTAGAAATTTGTTTTATTTAATTGCATATTTGTTATAAGGGTTTGCTTTTTCTTTTTTCAGTGGTGGGGAGGGATGGAAGGAAGAGAAAATAAATTTCTGTTAATTGAAAAAATTTAGTTTTTAAAAATCACCAATGAAAAATAATAAATGTAACAATTCACAGCAGTTCCAGGAACTCTTACAGCATGTTCATCTTCCTCATGAACTACTTCTATATATATTACTGGGTGCAACACCTAAAGCTTTAGCAGTTCGACACTGATTCACTACCCTCAAACTTTATCATTTCTAACTCCTTTTCAGTTCACTATTTGGATGGACCTTTATTGATCCAGGAGTACTCCTTTCCACTGGTGAAGATAGCAGCCCAGCCATACCTTCTCATTCTGCCCATGCCCTTCCATAAATTCTCTATAGAAGACCTACCCACCACAGTAGAAGTCTTCCTCCAAGTTTTTTAATATTCTATGTATACTAGTGCAACACACAAGTTGTCTACCTTGTTTTATTTACAAGACTAACCCACCCTCCTTTCTGTTCATACATGTCTTTGATGATATCTTTTTGTATCAGTTCAGCATAAATCTCCATTACTTGGGTGCTGCTGGCTCATATCCACTGTGGAAATTTGTTTTGGTTTGGGACCCCTGCCTTTGGGCTGAGATTGAAAAGCCTTGGGCTCTCAGGGGTTTTTTCTGTGTGGGAGGGGCTGGTGCCCCTCCCCCTCCACTTCAGCTGAGCCAAAAAAGCCCTGTGGGCTTTTCAGGATGCCAGGTCAGATGGCTAGAGGGAAAAAAAAAGCCCCAGCTCCCTACGCCCTGAGGGGAGCTGCCCCAGAGATCCCAGGCTTGTCCTGCAGGCCCTAGCATAGCCCTTGCGGAGGTCCCAGGCACAGAGCAGGGGGCACAGGCCCCTCGAGCCCCGTTGGGCACGGCCCTAGTGTGGCCAGCGGATTGGCCTGGCATGTGCGGGGGCGCAGAGAGTCCGAGGTTTGAGGGGAGAGAAGGAACATATATATAAGAGAGCTAGCAAGACAGTGGAGGGAGGGATGCCATAGGACTAGGAGGACACAAGGAGGCCGGAAGATTAAGAGAAGAGAAGGACTCCGGAGCATAGAGAAAGCAAGAGAGGAGACAGAGAGAGGAAGAAGCGGTATGGAATAAGGGGCTTTTCAGGGGTTCATCGCTAAGGTAGTGAGAGAGAAGTTAAAGAGTGAAGCAGGGGGCTATTCAGTGGGGACGGTTGGCACAGAGGAACAGGACGGTACAAAGAGGTTGGAGAAAGTGAAAGTTGGAGAAAGCTGGAGCATACCCTAAGGCAAGAGGCGACAAAGGCCCTTATTAAAAGCAGACAGGTAGTATAATTTGCATTTCTTAACCCTTATGGTTTACATTGATTTTTGTTTTGTTTTGTTTTGTTCTGGTGAGGCAATTGGGGTTAAGTGACTTGCCCAGGGTCACACAGCTAGTAAGTGTTAAGTGTCTGAGGTCAGATTTGAACTCAGGTACTCCTGACTCCAGGGCCGGTGCTCTATCCACTGCGCCACCTAGCTGCCCCCTACATTGATTTTTATAAATAAATTCTGCTTTGATTATTTAATTAAGAGGCTTCCTAATCTTTTGCTTATCATTTTGGGAGTGGAGCAGTGTGGAGGAATTTTTAAATGGCCCATACTAAATTAATAGCAGTCAGATAACCAGTCAGTTAAAAGTCCTCACATTAGTCCTCCAATAAGATTAGTCCCCCCCAAATTAGGCCCCAGTAAGTTAAAATATTTTTACACCACCATGCATCTGACTTCTAACTTTACATATAACCTAAATGGCTTGGAGAATTGACTTCTTTTAATTGGGCGGGGGAGGACTACAGAGGAAGTTGGGAGGACTTTTTCTACCACTTGAACTTGTTAGACCCTTTCCCACCTATCTTGCCATTAGAACACCTGTCCTATTCATCACAGTATCTTTGCACCAAAGTCAATCACTCTGATAGGTGTATAGCAAATTAAAGTAGCCCAGCACTCCTATATCAAGGTACCAAGTGTGGCACTTCCTTGCAAACTGACTATACCCTGGGACTGATTTCCTGCCCAAATGACAGAAATATGAAAATCTCCTTGACTTGAACTGGTCACCTTTATATCAAAGCATCTTTATTACTGGAAACCTGTGTCTGCTGCCTAGTTATTCGCCTAGAACCTGATCCTTCTGCTACCTGAATGTTTTTTGCCTAGAATCCCTACCCCCTTCCCTACTTTTTGATTTCAGTGGATTTCATGGCCTCTGGTGAACAAGCCAATTTTTTACAAACCACTTTATTTTGTCATTAGATGCTTGAGAACTCCTCGTCTGTATAATCATAGGCTTAGAGCTCGAGAGGTCGGATGCCATCTAACCCAATTCCTTCATTTGACATATGAGGAAACAAGCCCAGTAAAATTAACCAATTTGCTCAAGTTCACATGGATAGTGTTCAGTTGGGTGGGGCTTGAGCCCAGACCCTCTGATTCCAGAGTCAATGCTTCTTTCAGTATGCCATCTTGCATTCCTAGTTCCTGCTTATTTGGTTCTATTATCAATGGACTTCTAGATACCCAATAATAACATATGATTCCAACCTATTACCTTGCCCTGCCACAAATTTTTTTGGGTAATTAGCTCTCATTTATTTTGTTTTTTGGGGTTTTTGGGTTTTGTTTTTTGTTTTTTAGTGAGGCAATTGGGGTTAAGTGATTTGCCCAGGGTCATACAGCTAGTAAGTGTTAAGTGTCTGAGGCCGGATTTGAACTCAGGTACTCCTGACTCCAGGGCCAGTGCTCTATCCACTGCGCCACCTAGCTGCCCCCAATTAGCTCTCATTTAAATGGGTTTTTTAATGCTACACCTACAAATACTACTAATGGTATATTGGAAAGTTATCAATACAACAGATGTTGCCTTAAAGTAAAACAAGAATCATATTTATGTGGTCTTGTTTGGTTGAAGGCTCTCATGTCCAATCTAATGATGTCTCAGATGGTCCTTAGGTAGAATTCCAATATGCCAGTTTCATTTTTGTCTTTGTATCTTTAGTGTTTTGTTTTCAAGTTATGGTTACTGGTCTGGCCCCTCCCTTTTAATCAAAACAAGAGAATTGAGGAGATAAAATGAAGACCAAGTACAATATGGAGTTGGCTTAGTGTGGGATAGAACCAATCAGATTCTATTACATGAGCATGGACTCCATATTGTGCTGCTACATGTCTTCTTCATTTTTGTTGTTTTTCTGTTATTTATCCCTGGGAAACTAGATTATAAAAGTCATCTATTGTTTCATAAATTCAGGTAGGTGCAATTAATCAACATCTTTTCATTTTATGAATAGAAGATCCTGAAGCTCACTCCTTCCCCCTCCCCACCTTGAAAGCCTCTAATCTTTTCCAATTACAAATTAGATTATCTAAGTTTGTGTCCTGGTAATCGTTTTTTATTGTAATTACTTTGTCTGATCCAATTGTTTTTATGCATAAAAATCTTCTTCACTCTATACTTAGGATCTTTGACAGTCCACTGACCCATTTATTCTGACTGCCTAGCCAATATATTACTTTTGCTCCGATTACTTTCTCAGTTATCATTACTCACCACAGTACTTATTGAATTCAGTTGAATAACCACCCTATTCTCCAGTTCACTTATCTCAGCAGACACAGTCAATTTTGGATCCCACTGTATTCCAGACATAGACCAGTAGTTGCTTAGCTAAATGGCTTCAGTAAGTCACTGAGGAGTAAAGTTGGTGTTTCCAATATCGTGCTCTACCCATTCATTGACATAATTCTTGCCACACTTGTATATTCTTCATTAGGGCAATGTCCCATGTGAACTCCTGGTAGTCAGGCCATTCCAACTAAGTCTGAGTGGTATCCTTCCATTGCCCAAATTGAATTATTGAAAATTAAAAGCACAGCAATGACAGAATATATGTTACAAGCATTGAGTATATTGTGATCCTAATTTGTTCCTCTACCTAATATTGTTGTTGTTGTTTGTCCTTCATTTTTGAAGAGGACCAATTCCATCAGGGTGATACTTTGGATTTAAGTGAGGCAGAGTTGCATAAAGTCATCAGCCTCACTCTCTCTTCTAGGGTCATCGAAATCCAGTGACAAGACAAAAGTCAGGATGACTGGTGGTGGCCCAGGATGCAGTGGACGACCTTGGGATCTTCAATGCCTAACCAAGCTCTATGTGCTCCATGGCACCTGCTTCAGCCACCTTTGTAGCCATTGGAATGAATTGTTCTTGTCTTCCCATTCCACCAGGGGAAGTTTTCACATGCCTGGGGTAAACATCCCCCCTCACTCATCTATCGGCTTGAGGCTCACTGGTTCCCCCTCAACCTAGTTTAGCCTGTCTGTCAAGATGGTTTACCGGGGTATGTCTGCTGTGTATGCTAGTTTCTTGAAGCCACAGGTACAAATTGAGTGCCAGGTAGACACTAAAGGTGTATGAACAGCCCTGTAAAGAGTCTGGCAAGCCCTCGCAGCAAAGGAGCTTGTCCTCCTTGAACACCCCCTACACCCCACACATGCATGAAGTCTATTCATTTGGAACCAGATCCCTATTCTACCTTAAAGGTTGGCTAGTAAGTACTTCCTAGGCCACAGCCTACTCTCATTGCCTAACCTGACTCTCCTAATCCAGGCCTGGCTTCTTG
The DNA here is from genome assembly GCF_019393635.1 of Dromiciops gliroides. NCBI lineage: Eukaryota > Metazoa > Chordata > Mammalia > Microbiotheria > Microbiotheriidae > Dromiciops > Dromiciops gliroides. Next base: position 340,534,896 of record NC_057863.1, on the reverse strand, counting down.
CCCTATCTCTACAAACCACCACTCTCCCATGGCCCCAAAGACTAAATATAGCAAATGCATTAAGTTAAGGATTAAAATTGTCCCATTTGACCTTTGTGTCATCCACGTGACATAGGGGCAAGCATTATCCTTCCCTACTAAACAGAAAGCAAAATTAAGATACACTTTAAAAGTCCAACTCCCTATCATTCCCCAAGGTCACCATTGGTCATTCCTCTAAGCTTTAAAGAGACATAGTATTGATTTAATCAAGCTTATAACATACACGTGTATGAGAGTGTGTGTGTATATTGTCATTCCATGATATTTGTTTCTTTCCAACTGAGATTAAGTAGGAGGAGTTATTTGAACAATTAATCTCTCTAGGGAAAAGAATGGTCTTGTAACTTTATTTAAATATGTATAGATTCATGTTGGAACAGACTGACCTGGGAGTGCTTGAGAAAGGCACACCTCCTGAGAAGAAAGCACCATGAATGTGTTGAAGTAAGTAGATGAGGCTCTAAAATCTTTTTTCCATCTCATTCTTTTGAAGTCCATTTCCTGACAGTGCTGCTTCTGAGCAGAATCTAAGAAGGTAAGGAACAAGAAAAAGGAGAGCTAAAAAATAAGTGAGAAAAGAGGGTGGAGAGGAGAAGAGAAAAGCAGAGCAGGCAAGACAAAAAGAGAAGGTGGGGAAGAGAGAAGGGAATGAAGAGAGAAATTCTGCTTCATGCCTTTAAGTCACATCATTGTAGGCTGTGTTTCTTAACCAAAGGGGGTCGATTAGCAACTTGATGGAAGGGAAAAGTCATTTATAACTTCTTTCTGAGAAAGTATCAGTTTGGGTCCCATCTTGTATCTCCTGGAAATACAGTGGTAGAGAAAGCAGATATTGCAACCCTGACTCATCTAAGCAGCCGTGAATTAACTTACAGAGAAACCAGGAATAATTCCAGGTATTTGGTTGCCTCCACTGTTTCACAGAGAGAAACTTGTTGGGGTCATCTCAGGTTTTGGGTTTTTTTTTCCAAATTCTTTTATGGTAAAGATTTTCTTTCATTATACCCTATCTTATTCAAAATAGCTTTGCATTTTGAAATAAAGAGTGTTAAGGCAATTAATGAGTTTTTAAAAGCTGAGGAGCGATGGGTAACCTTAAGGGAAATTTCTTTTTGGTATTGATTTGTATACTTCAAAGGATTGTACTTAAGATAGGTCTAAGATAGTCTCTGGTTAATGAATGTTAGATTAAACTGTCCATTTTTCATTCTGATAACTATATGTAGATTATAAACATGCATAGCTTATTTTGGTAAAATAATATTTGCATTTCTCTAAAAATATTCTATAGTTCAGATTTCCCTAGATATGTCTTTCCTGAATTATGATCCTTCATAACACATAATCCTGAAAAGGCAGCAGATATATAAGATCATAGGCATAGGCATTGGACTTATGATTTCACTGATATCAGAAGCCCCTAGTCAAGAGCTCCCCCTATCAAGGCAGTTCAGCACCTTCTCTGAAACTTATGGGCTAAGTTGCCCAAAGCACTCAGGAGTTAAGTGACTTTCCTAGGGTCACACTGCCAGTAACTGTCAGGGGTGGAGATTTGAACCCAAGTCTTCCTGGCTTGAAGACCAGCCCTAGATCATAAGATCAAAACTCAGGAACTTTGAAGAGGGGCTTTAGAAGCCATTGAGTCTAACACCCTCATTTTACAGGTACAAGGAAAGAAAAGTGTCATTCCTTTCTCAGTTACCTATAATGTGAACCCTGAAAAAGAAAACCATCCCTAACCTTGCTGAAGTTGCTTAAACCACATAGAAAGAAAATATTTTAATTGACTGACATTTTCCACATTAACATCGCAAATGGTGCCTCCTAAAAGTTAGCTCAAGGCTCCATTAGACCCTTCATGTTAAAGGGTACTTTGGAGAAAAAAAATATGACTCAACTTCCTTACCCTCTCTCCCAGACACCACCACTCTTTCAGTCCCTTCCCTGCTTCTAATCCCATGATCTTTTTCCTTTCTTGTGAAAAGAGGCAACTCCACATTCTTCTCTAGCCAATTAATGTAAGAAAGCTCTGGAAAATCAGCCAAAAGGTCATATTCTGTTCCAAAGGAAGAGAGTGGACTATTCCTTACCTCTCTCACAAAATGGTCTTTACTGCCAAGGTGTCTAGTAAGGTATCCATGATTCTCTTTCCTGAGGACCCTGAGATGAATAAATTGAGAAGTTAAGGTGAGAAAAAAAAGTGTACACCCATAGATATTTACTCAGCACAAGCTTAACTTCTCCTGACCTCTTATGGACTTTTTCCTTATTGAAACTTGGATTGATGACGGCAAATTGGAAACATGATAAGAAATTTTTTCTATTGACTTTCATATCTGATAAAGACAGCCCAAAGTAATAGAAACAGTTCTGGAGTTAGAAGACCTGAATTTTTGTATTAACCCCACTGAAGCCTTGTTAGAATGCAATCCCTGTGCCTCAGTTTCCCTATCTGTATAATGGGGGGGGTACTCTTTCTGTACCTTATACAGAAGAATGCAATCTTACAAGTAAAATTAAACCACCTCCAGGGATGCTTGCCTACTGTTTCTTTCCCTTCCAAACCTCTGAGTTGATCTTGGTACATAAGGGGAAATGGAGGTGATAATAACAATATTAGGGGGGCAGCGAGGTGGTGCAATGGATAGAGCACCGGCCCTGGATTCAGGAGGGCCTGAGTTCAAACCCGGCCTCAGAACCTTGACACTTACTAGCTGTGTGACCCTGGGCAAGTCACTTAAACCCAATTGCCTCACAAAAAAACCAAAAACAATATTAGCTCACAAGTACATATTGCTTTACATTTTAATATCCCCATTCTACAGATGAAGAAATGGAAGCTCAGAGAGGGTATGTGCCTTTCACATGATTACACAGTTGATGAATATCAGAGCTAGAACTTGAGTCTGGGTCTTCTGATTTAAGTCCAAGGTTCTTCCCACTCCATCAGCCTACCACTCATGAACTGGCCCCACTAGGCTAAGCTATGATGGAGAAACACAAGGGAGCTCCCTCTTTTCTGCTTCAACACTTAGTTTTGTCTTTGAGGAACCAACTTGCTGCCTAATTCCTTTGGGCGACCCCTTTTGAGTAAGCTTATAGGGGGACTAGGCAGACCCCAAAATATCTTCCCTGTTGGTCTGCAGTGGTTCTTGAATTCTTACATGTACATTCATTCCTTTGATTAAAGTAGTGTGTGTCAAGATAATGGAATGTGATAGATGAGATTTAGCAGATACTCAGGGGTCTACCTGGAGATTAATTTAAACTGATTGAATTGGATAAGGCGAATGACTGCTGACTGAATTACTGGCTGACTTCTAGTTAACTAGATTGTAAGCACATCTGGCTGGTACTTAAGGGCACTTAAGAAGGCATGGTTCTCAGAAGCTGAAAAACTTTGAACTTTGAATTTGAACGACACTAGCCAATCAGCTTAAAGAACCTCCCATTTCTGGGAGGGGAACATGAAGCAGGAAGGACTGGCCAGGCTGTTCCTCCTCTTTGGCTTCGACAGAACTTCGTGGTGGCAGAGGACTTCAGAAGTGGAAGGTAGGGAAGATTAGGATTGCCAGGTTATAGGAAATCTGTCTTCAATCTTTCTCTTTCTTTTACTATCTTTCAATAAACGCTTAACAATCCTAAACTCGTTTATCAGTGATTTTAGTCAGTTTCCCCCAAAAACTGGGGGGACAGATTAGAACCCACATTTAGAATTTTAAATTACACAAGTATATTTCTATGAACCCAACATTCATAGAGGCAAGTTAAGCGGTACAGTGGATAAAGTGCTGGACCTGGAGTTACAAAGACCCGAGTTCAAATCTAACCACACATATGCTTATTATTTATGTGACTTAACTGCTCTCTAACTCAGTTTCCTCATCTGTAAAATGGGAATAATAGCACTTACCTCCCAGGTTATTTGGAGGATCAAATGAGATTTTGTTTTGTTTTGCTTTTTAAATTCAATTTTATTTTATTTTTGGTCCACATTCTCTCCCTCCCACCTTCCTATTCACCCATTGAGAAGAGAAGCAAAACAAAACTCATTACAAATGTGTGGTCAAGCAAAACAAATTCCCACATTGGCTATATCATATATACACATAAACACATATATGTTTATATACATGTATAATCGTGTGTATGTGTATTTATATATAAATATAATTAGGTAGATATATCTATGTCTATCAATATTTCTATACAGATATCTATATATCTATAGGGATATAGCTAGAGAGGGTACTTAAGATCTATAGATACATAGACATATGCCTGGTTCTATAGTTTTTAGTCCATTATCTCTCTCTCTCTTGAGGTAAGCAGTACATTTCATCATTAGTCTTCTGGAGTTGTAGTTAGTCATTGTCTTGATCAGAGTGCCCAATTCTTCCAAAGTTGTTTTGTTATTGTAAAAATTGTTCTCCTGAATCTGCTCATTTTGCACCAAATCATACAGGCTTCTCTGAAACCTTTCCCTTCACCATTTCTTACAGCACAATAGTTTTCTATCACATTTGTATACTATAACATGTTCGGCCATTCCCCATTCAATGCACAACACCATAGTTTTCAATTTTTTGTCACTACAAAAAGAGGGGTTATTAATATTTTTGTACATATGGCACCTTTTCTTCTTCCTTTGATCCCTTTGGTGCATAGAAATAGTAGTGGTATATACAATTTAATAACTATTGAAACAAAATTCCAGATTGCTTTCCAAAATGATTAGACAATTTTACAATTCCACCAACAGTGCATTAATGTGCCTATTTTTCCACAGCCCTTCCATAAATTATTGTTTTCCTTTTTTGTCAACTTCACCATTTTAATAGGTACAAGGTAGAAGCTCAGAGTTGCCTTAATTTGTATTTCTCTGTTTAATAATGATCCAGAACATTTTTTCACATGGCTATCAATAATCTGGATCTCTCCCTCTGAAAACTGCCAATTCATATCCTTTGAACATATGTCAATAGGAGAATGGCTCTTGATGAATACCTCCATAGTTTTGGGGCTTTTGCTCTTATAAAATTGAATTCCAGATATACACACATATTAAAAATGAGATCTTTATCAGAAAAACTAGTGGCAAATATTTTTCTCCCCAATTTCCTGTTTTTCTAATAATTCTAGCTGAAATGGTTTCGCTTGTGCACAAACTTTTTAATTTTACATAATCAAATTTGTCCATTTTACCTTCTGTGAACTTCTTTATTTCTTGTATGGTTATGAATTCTTCCCCTAACCATAGGTCATTTCTTCCATGCTTCCCTACCTTGTTTATAATACTACCTAAATCACGTACCCATTTGTAGATTGTTTTGATGTATGTGGTATGAGATATTCATCTATACCTAGTCTCTGCCAGACTGCTTTCCAGTTTTCCCAAAAGTTTTTGTTGAATAGTGGGTTCTTGTCCCAATAGGTGAGATTTGGGGGTTTATCAAACACTAGCTACTATGCGTGTTCGCTTCTGTATATTGTACACTTAATCTATTGTATTGATCAACCTCTGTGTTCCTTAACCAATACCAAATCATTTTGCCAATTATGGCTTTGTAGTATACATTGAGATCTGGTGGTTCTAGGCACCAGAATATTTGTAAATATTTAAGAGAATATTTGTAAAGCACTTTGCAAACTTTAAAGTGATATATATTATACTTATTAATTAATAAAAAGTTTAAAAAGAGGTACTAGACCCTTTAGTTCTGTGGTAAAAATTATTTGTGGTAAAGATTAATATTCCCATTTTTAGCTAACTCATTTGGGAGGGGCCACATCTGGCCCCTCCGAGGTTACAAAGGTAGCTTTTTGAAGGACCTCCCCTTTTGGGGGAGGGGACATTGAAAGCTCCTGGAAGGGAGACAGGCTACTTCCAGTACAGTGAGCTGGCTTCAGTCTTTTGGCTGGGGCCCTTGAGTTGGCAGTGCACGGAGCAACTTTAGACTGACTGGTAACACATGAGTGAGTTACTTACAGAAAACCCTAAATTCCTTTGGACTAGCTTAATTGGGAACAGTCTGGGATTGCATAGGTTAAGCTTAGAGTTAAGAATATCTATCTGGGGGGGGGCAGCTAGGTGGCACAGTAGATAGAGTACTGGCCCTGGAGTCAGGAGTACCTGAGTTCAAATCCAGCCTCAGACACTTAACACTTACTAGCTATGTGACCTTGGGCAAGTCACTTAATCCCAATTGCCTCACTTAAAAAATAAAAAATTAAAAAAAAAAAAGAATATCTATCTGGGGGCAGCTAGGTGGCACAGTGGATAGAGCACTGGCACTGGAGTCAGGAGTACCTGAGTTCAAATCCGGCCTCAGACACTTGACACTTACTAGCTGTGTGACCCTGGGCAAGTCACTTAACCCCAATTGCCTCACCAAAAAAAAAAAATTCTTAAAAAAAAAAGAATATCTATCTGTATTTCTTTTTTCCTATGTCCTTATCTTTGATTTTTTTTTTTTTAGTGAGGCAATGAGGGTTAAGTGACTTGCCCAAGGTCACACAGCTAGTAAATGTCAAGTGTGTGAGGCTGGATTTGAACTCAGGTCCTCCTGAATCCAGGCCGGTGCTCTATCCACTATGCCACCTACCTGCCCTATCTTTGATTTTTTATTAGTTTCACCTTTGTTGTTTAATTAATTCCCAAGTAATAAAATCTGATCCTTTTGTGAACTAAAGCTTAGAGGCTCCTTTCTTATTGGCCTAGGAGAAATATCTAAAAAGGGCTGTTCAGAGGGGAGGGTCAAACCTTAAAGGTCCCTCATATTTCTGGGACCCCAATATTAAGGCGAGTTACCCAAATAACACTCAGTGTATCAAATTTTGGCCCTCACAGTTCCATAAAATCATAGGATTAAGAGCTAGAGGAGACTTTAGAGGTCATCCAGCCTAATCCCTTCTTTTTACTAATGAAGAAACGGAGGCCCAGAGACATAACACAGCACACAGCACAGACTCTGGAGACTAAGGACCTGGGTTTCAATTCTGCCTCTAATCCTTACTCTCTGTGTAACATTGAACAAGTCATAATCTCCCTAGGCCCCAGTTTTCTCATTTATAATATTAATAGGTTAGTCTAGATGGCCTCTGATGGTCTTCTAGCTCGAGATTTTACATAGTAAGGTAAGGTATTATAAGGTAAAGTACTTTAGAACTATAAATTTAGACCCGGCATAACCAAGGCTGGAACCCAAGCCCTCTGACTCCACATTCAACACCAAGCAGGAATTATTAACTTTAGAAAGTATTTATAATTTTCTATTTATTTATTTATGTAAAAAATTATATAAATTTTTAATAAAATGTATTTTGTAAAATTTATAAAATGGCTGGATACAAGGCTCTGATGGAGCACAGATAAGTTTTGATGGGAGAGAAAGGGAAAGGATTATCAATTTAGAGCTAGAAGGAAGTTTAGAGGTTATCAAGCTAAACCCCTCCATTTTCTAATTCCACCTCTGGCTACCCCAATATGGGCTAAACCCAGGATCCAACAGAGCTGTAGGATTGGTCATGGTCCCTGAGCTGGCAACTCTCCTTGTGGGAAGAATTCACAATCTTGGGCAAGAAAATTGACTCACTGTGGTTCTTCCTTGGGTTTCCCACTCGCCTTCAACATCTAGTGCTCTTCCTTGGTTTAGGTTGGCATAGTTGTGAGAACTAGGTTGGACTAGTCCTTCATATTTTGCCATCTTTGCTGGTCCCTCATCCATTTGTTTTCTAGATGAGAATACTGAAGCCCAAAGAAGGGAAATTGACTTACTCGAGACTGAATGTTGCAATTCAAAATTCAGAATCCAGTGATCTTTCCATTACACCATCTTGCCACTCCTCAGCATTAGAGGATCCTATTATACAGGCCTGCCTCAAAGTGGGGGAGGTTGAGTAGTGGTGATGGTAGAGGGGGATGAGATGATGGAAGGAAGGGTTTTTGAGATAATATCCCAGACTCTAGAGGCAAAAAAGCCAAGTAATAGGAGGCCTCCAGAGTATCTCATCTCCAATTCAGCACTTTACAAAGACTTCTAAGTGGGATAACTTCATGGTACTCTGGAATCTGGGTTATTATCTTGTTATCAGCCTGGAATGGGGAGAAGGCATATTGTATAGAGATATCCTAACACAAGGTTTGCTAGCCCTCGAGAAACTTGGTCTACTAACACCCATGTTATCTCCCTGGCATGGATTCAACAACAGACACACATGCCCTCATATCCAAACTCACTATATATACTTCAAAACCCTTTCAAGCCATCCTATGCCATACATGTCAACCAAAGTCTGTCAAGCACATTGAAGAGGATAGGAAGCAGGGAAGGAAGGGCATAAATCAAAGGGATTTCCTTAGAAAGAAGAAATACCCTCTATGAGGAGAAAGAGTAATAACTCAAACGAGAAGCCAGTGATAGTATATCTGCCAGCATCAGAGCTGGACATCTGAACCTGGATGGCAATTTTCTGACACTGCTAACTTGGAAACACAAGGTCACCAGAAGGGAGGTCAATTGCAGAGGACATCTAGTCTACCCCCACCTCATAAACTGATCAACCACCAACAGGGTAGGCAATCACCTAAACTAACTAGTCTCAAGAAGAGAAATTCTAGAATCTTGGGATCCAATGTCAAACACAGAAATGTTCTCTAGAGGAAAACAAGATTTTAATTGTCTTCATTTGCTGAATAGAAAAGACATTGGCTTGAAAACCTGGTATACTGAAAGGGAAAAGCATTATTCTAACATCCTGGTCAGTGCTAAAAAAAAAAAAAAAAAACCCAGAACTACAGAACTTCAATCACTAAGTATTTATAAAGCACCTGCCACATACCAGGCACTGTGCAAGGTGCTGGGGATAAAAGTAACAAAGAATGAAACAATCCCTACTCACAAAGAAAGGAAGGCAATCAGCAATTAATAGGCACCTTTGATGTTCCAGGTACTGTGGCTGAATGCTTTTATAATGATTATTGCAGTTGATTCCCACAACAACCCAGTCAGGGACCTATTATAATGCTCATTTTACATTTGAGAAAACTGAAGCAGACAAAGGTTCAGTCACTCTTCCAGGGTGACTGCTAACAGATGTCTACGGGGAAATTTTAATTCACTGCTTCCTGACTCCAGGTTCAGCGCTCTGTACTCTGGCTGATTACATTCTAACAGGGGAAGCCAAGAACATATGTGGCCTCTTTTTTTTGTTGCGGGTGAGGCCGGCAGACAACAGCGGGAAGCCTCTCCCTCCCCCTCCAGGCTGCCGCGGGCAGGAAGAAGGGCTGACGGCCGCCGCGTCTGTTTACGGAAGAACGCTACTGAAGGGGACCGCCCCTCGCGCAGTGCGGAAGTGTGGGTAGGCGCAAGAAGCACTTGGGCTCGCACCGGAAGTGAGCACGGAAGACGATGGCGGGGCTGGCGGTCCGGGACCCGGCGGTAGACAGATCGCTGCGCTCCGTGTTCGTGGGTAACATTCCATATGAAGCTACAGAAGAACAGTTAAAGGACATCTTCTCTGAAGTTGGACCAGTTGTCAGTTTCAGGTTGGTATATGATCGGGAGACAGGGAAACCAAAGGGTTATGGCTTCTGTGAATATCAAGACCAAGAAACAGCCCTCAGTGCTATGCGGAACCTGAACGGCCGGGAGTTCAGCGGGAGAGCACTTCGGGTAGACAACGCTGCGAGTGAGAAAAACAAGGAGGAGCTAAAGAGCCTTGGCACTGGTGTCCCCATCATTGAATCTCCATATGGAGACCCCATCAGCCCTGAAGATGCTCCCGAATCCATTAGCAGAGCCGTTGCCAGTCTGCCACCAGAACAGATGTTTGAGCTGATGAAACAAATGAAACTTTGCGTACAAAATAGCCCCCAAGAAGCACGGAACATGCTGCTCCAAAACCCCCAGCTAGCCTATGCTTTGCTACAAGCCCAAGTTGTGATGCGAATTGTGGATCCAGAGATTGCACTGAAAATTTTGCATCGTCAAGCAAATATCCCATCTCTGATTCAAGGTAACCCGCAGCCTGTCCAAGGACCTAGTGCACCAATGAACCAGCCGAATACTGCAGCCTCTCAACCGCAGCCCTTGGGTGGGATACATGTGAATGGAGCTCCTCCTCTGATGCAACCACCTCTGCCAGGTGGCGTTCCAGCACCAGGAGCAATGCCCACTGCAGGACCTGGCCCTGGCCCCTTGGCTCCTGGAGGCCCAATGCAGTCCAAGGTTGGAATGCCAGGCGGTGGGCCAGTATCCCTAGACCGGGCCCAAGGGACACTACAGCACTCGCCTGTAGGACCTGCTGGGCCTGCACCAATTGAGCGAGTTCAAGTGCCAATGCCAGACCCTAGAGCCCCTATGCAGCGTGGACCTATGCCTGCTGGTGCCCCCCCTCCCCGAGGTCTTTTAGGAGATGCTCCAAATGACCCACGTGGAGGGACTTTGCTTTCAGTCACTGGAGAAGTAGAACCCAGAAGTTACCTGGGGCCACCTCATCAAGGGCCTCCCATGCGCCATGTCCCTGGCCATGACAGTCATGGCCCTCCCCATGAAATGAGGGGAGGACCACTGGGAGAGCCTCGACCTCTAATGGGAGAGCCCAGAGGACCCATGCTGGATCAGAGGGGTCCACCCATGGATGGCAGAGGTGGAAGAGATCCCCGAGGGATAGATGCCAGAGCTATGGAGGCCAGAGCCATGGAGGCCCGAGGCATAGATGCGAGAGCAATGGAAGCCAGGGGGATCGAGGCCCGAAGCTTAGAATCTAGGGGCATAGATGCAAGAGGAATGGAAGCAAGAGGCCCTGGCCCTGGCCCCAGAGGCCCAATGCCCCCAGGACCCCAGGGACCTGGGCCAATCAACATGGGAGCAGGTGGCCCTCAGGGACCCAGGCAGGTTCCGGGCATGCAAGGATCTGGTCTTCAGGGCAGAGGTCAGCCTGGAGGATTTAGTCCTGGACAGAACCAAGTTACTCCACAGGATCATGAAAAGGCTGCTTTGATTATGCAAGTGCTCCAACTGACCGAAGACCAGATTGCTATGCTGCCTCCTGAGCAACGGCAGAGTATCCTGATTTTAAAGGAACAGATACAAAAATCTACTGGCGCCCCTTGAATGGTGAGCAAACATGCCCAGCTGGGGAGGGTAGAGGGCTGGAGTATTCTGCTTGGGTTGCTTCCATCCTCACCCAGAACACTGAGTGTAAGGACATTTGCTTGTTCCTCCTGATCTCTACCCTGCTTCTGCAGGGTCAGTCCAGCCCCTATGAGGTCGGGTTGATATGGTAGTCCATTGGCCCATTGTTGAGAATTCTTGGTTCTGAAGCAATCACTTTGGATATGCTCATATGTGGAGCATTTCAATAAATGTCTGTGTATCTTAGTAAATTCTGATGTAAGCAAATTCTGATGTAAGCAGAATAAAACATGTAGTCAAGGATGCAAATGGTAAAAAAAAATCAAGTGTAAACTCAACAGTTTTTAGAATGAGTTGTCTGACACATAGCTTGATGCATGTTCCTCCTTGTCCTACTTATCTTCCAAATAAACTCATCATCTCACACACACACACACACACACACACACACATACACACACACACACACACACACACACATACACACACACACACACACACACACACACACACACAGAACATATGGGGCACAATGGATAGTGAGCTGGGCCTGGAATCATGAAGACCTGAGTTCAGCATCAGACATTTATTAGCTGTATGATCCTGGGCAAGTCACTTAACCTGTCTGCCTCAGTTTCAACAGCAGTATAATGGGGATAATATTAGCAAGGACTTCCCAAAATTGTGAGAATCAAGTGAGATAATATTTGTAAAGTGCCTGGCACATAGTAGGTTCTTTATAAATGCTAGCTATCATCACCATCACCATCATCATCATCATCACTATCATCATATGTAAGCCTAAATTGTTAAATACAAGGTAATTAGGAAGGAGGGGAGGGCACAAGTCATTGGGAGCATTAGGAAATGCTTCATGTAGGAGGTGGTGCTTAAGCGACTTCTTGAAGGAAAAGAGGGAATCTGTGAAGGCCCAACCTACTGGAATGTACAGACTTGCTTCATGGCATTAAGCTACAACCTCCAAGAGTCTATCATAGCAAGTCAGTATTCATCCTCTAGTTTTGTGAACATCCAATACATTGGATGAGTGGGAAAGATAACAGATAGGGCCACACTGTGTGACCAAGTCACATCTATAAGCCTTGTGAGAGGGGCAGGAGTGTGATGAGTGGGCCTGGTTTGTGCTGCCTTGGAGAGGAAAGTCTACAGGAGGACAACCTTTGTCTCTAAAGTCATGGGGATCCCATCAAGATCAATTGGGTGACTCCCTGGTTCATGCCTGGAAAAGGAGATGACAGCAGGTATCGTTACTGATACAGGTTGGTCAGACCACTTATGAGAGGACAAGCTTACAGAGCAGAGACCAGGAAATGAACAAAGTGAGACCTAGGTATTGCTCAGCATATTAAATAACTGACCAATAGCCCTGATGGGATATAACCAAATGCATCCCAGCCAATGGGATGGCTCTCTAGGGTTAGTTGTTGGGCATTGTTGAAATTAACAGGTCCTTAGCACTGACACTTGGACAGGACACTTACTGAGCTTTGTCCAAGTAGGTTGGTTTATGGGGAAAATCTGTCTCTAAGGCCAGCACACCAAATAGCATTTCAGAATGGGACCCCCCCAAAAAAAATAAATAAGAAAAAAAGAATGGGACCCCCATCAGATGTAGCATAAGTTCATTTGGAATGGGGCCCAGGGCAGAAACCTACAAAACAAAGAATCTTATTGGCCATAGAAGAATAAAAAGACAGAAAAAAATAGGCAAGATGATTTTCCTGTCAAGCAAAAGTTTAGGGAATTCCCATTTCACTAACCAGGATATCCCTAATGCCCCTTCCTAGTCCTAGTCCTTCCTGGGCAGGATTCCTGACTCACAACCTCTACTCCCTCCCCTTGAAACAGAAGTGAGAGCCAGGTGACTATCAGAGGCATGGAAGAACAACAAGAGTAATAGCAAAAATAAAAGCAATAATAATAGTAAAAGTCATAGTAAAAAAGTAATAGTAAAAGCAATAATGACTGTAAAAGTAATAGTATTAATGATAGTAAAAGTGATAGTGATAGTAAAAGTAATAGTAATGATAGTAAATGTGATAGTGATAGTAAAATAGTAACAATGATAGTAAATGTAATAGTGATAGTAAAAATGTGATAGTGATAGTAAAAGTAATAGTAATAATGATAGTAAAAGTGATAGTGATAGTAAAAATAGTAATACCCTTTTGATTCAGTGCTGGTCTCAGAGTCCCAGCGGTCCGGATGTCAAGATGGAGCCATTGTGTGCGTGTGCGCCCCTACAAACTCCACCATCCCTCCCCCTCCTGTAAAAACTCTCAATAAAGAAGGTTCCCAAGGTCTCAAAAAAAAAAATAATAATAGTAAAAGTGATAGTGATAAAAAAGTGATAGTAAAAGTAATATGGTAAAAATAATAGTAAAAGTAATAGTGATAGCAATATTTTATAGCACTTTAAGACTTACAAAGCACTACAAATATCACCTCAGTTTATCCTTATAATAATACATAAAGAAACCCAGACAGACAGAGGTTATATAAATAAATAAGCTTCATGGGTGACAGAGTCAAATCCAGGTTCAAGTTTCACCTTAAGTACAAGCAACAAAGGCTGAAGTATAAGAGTAAGTAAGCAAGCAAAGTCGAGTGTCAGTTTCTGAAATGTGGTCATTTGGTTTCATCTTTGGTTCAACATCATCATAGCACAGTGGGAAGAATAAGGGTTGCAGTACCCAATCCTACCTCTGGTATTTACTACCTGTGAGAATTTGGGCATATCACTTAACTCTTCTTGGCTCCAGTTTCCTTATCTATAAACTGAGGAAGGCAGGCCTGGCTAGCCACAGAGGGCCCTTTCAGCTATGGGGTGCTTTTCCATAAGTAGAAGGTCCTTGGTTTGGGTTTTTGTTGTTGTTGTTTTTGAAGCATTCATAACTCTACTGAATTTTTAAAGGCCTGGGGTTTTTTTGGTTGGTGGTGGGGTTTGGTTTGGTTTTGTTGTCAGTGCAACAAACATTTATTTTATTTTTTCCAGTTATATATAAGGGTAGTTTTCAACATTCATTTTCATAAGATTTAGAGTTCCAAATTTTTTCCCTCCCTCCCTTTCCTCCCCCCTCCACATGACATCAACCAATCTGATATAGGTTATATATGTACAATCCACAAGTGCTCTTGTTTTTCAGTTCTTTCAATGGGGGTGAATAGTATGCTTCATCATTAGTCCCTTGAGATTGTCTTAGATCATTGTATTGCTGAGAATAGTTAAGTCATTCACAATTGCTTATTGAACAATACTGCTGTCACTATGCACAATGTCCTCCTAGCTCTGCTCACTTTACTATTCATCAGTTCATATGAGTCTTTCCAGGTTTTTCTGTTATCCTGTTTGTCATTTCCTATAGCACAATACCATTCCACTACAATCATATACCCCAGCTTCTTCCATCATTCCTCAATTGATGGACATTCCATGGATTCCCAATTTTTAGCCACCACAAAGAGTTGCTATAAATATTTTTTGTACAATTTCCCCCTTTTTTCATGATTACTATTGTTAACTGTTTCCTTCCATCCTATTCCCTTCCCCATGATATTTACTCTATTATCTATCTTCTTTCACTCTATCCCTCTTCAAAAGGGATTTGCTTCTGTCTGTTCCCTCCCCCAATCTGCCCTCCCTTCTTTTGCCACTCTCTCTTTATCCCCTTCCCTACCTATTTTCCTGCAGGGTTAGATAGATTACTCCACCCAATTGAATGTGTATGTTATTCCCTCCTTGAGCCAATTCTGATGAGATTGAGAGGTCATTGAGTCAATTCTGATGAATGTTAGGCTCATTTACTGCCCATATTAAATAGATTACTCTACCCAATTGGGTATGTGTGTGTGTTAATCCCTCCTTGAGGCAACTCTGATGAAATTAAGGTCTTTGAGCCTATTCTGATGAGTGTAAAATTCATTTACTGCCATGCTCCTCCCTGATCTCTTCCCCCACTCAAAAGCCCTTTCCTGTTTCTTTCATGTGGGATTTCACCCCATGCTACCTCTGCCCTTCCCCCTCCCCCAGTGCATTCCCCTCACCCCCCCAATTTAACCCTAAAGATGTCATCATGGGGCAGCTAGGTGACACAGTGGACAAAGCATCCACCCTGGACCCAGGGGGATCCCAGCCAAAACCCGGCCTCAGACACAAAACAGTCACCCACTGCACAACCCCAGGTATGTCCCCCAACTCCAATTTTTTATGGTTCTCTAGGGTCTTGTATTTGAAAGTCAAATTTGCCATTCATTTCAGGTCTTTTAATCACAAACACCTGAAAGTCCTCTTTTTCATTGAAGTCCCATTTTTCCCCTGAAAGATTATTCTGAGTTTCCTGGGTAAGGTGATTCTTGGTTGTAATCCCAATTCCTTTGCCCTGATATTCTATGCCCTCCAGTCCTTTAATGTAGAAGTTGCTAGGTCTTTTTTTGTTTTGTTTTGTTTTTGGTGAGGCAATTGGGGCTAAGTGACTTGCCCAAGGTCACACAGCTAGTAAGTGTCAAGTGTCTGAGACCAGATTTGAACTCAGGTCCTCCTGACTCTAGGGCTGGTGCTCTATCCACTGCACCACCTACCTGCCCCAAAGTTGCTAGATCTTGAGCTAACTTGACTAGGGCTCCACAGTACTTGAATTCTTTCTTTTTGGCAGCTTGCAATATTTTCTCCTTGACCTGAGAGCTCTGGAATTTGGCTATAATTTTCCTAGAAGTTTTCCTTTTGGGATCTCTTTTTGGAGGTGATCAGTGGATTCTTTCAGTTTCTATTTTACCTTCTTCTTCTAGAATATCAGGACAATTTTCCCTGACAATTTCTTGGAAGATGATGTCTAAGCTCTTTCCTTGATCATTGTTTTCAGGTAGACCAATAATTTTCAAATTCTCTCTCCTGGACCTATTTTCCAGGTAAGCAGTTTTTCCCAGAAGATTTTTCACATTGCCCTCTATTTTTCATTCATTTGTATTTGCTTTATTGTGTCTTGGTTTCTCATAAAGTCACTAGCTTCCATTTGTTCAATCCCAATTCTTAGGCAATTATTTTCATCAGAGAGCTTTTGTACCTCCTTTTCCATTTGGCCAGTTTGGCTTTTCATGCTGCTAACTTTCTTCTCATGTCTTTCCTGCATCACCCTCATTTCTCTTTCCATTTTTTCCTCTACCTCTCTAACTTTATCTTTAAAATCCTTTTTGAATGTTTCTATGGCCTGAGACCAATTCATGTTTTTCTTGGAAGCTTTAGACATAGGGGCCCTGACATTGACATCTTCCTCTGAGAGTGCACCTCAATCTTCCTTTTCACTAAAGAAACTTTCTATGGTCCTCATCTTTCTCTGTCTCCTCATCTTGCCTTTCTTTTACTTGACTTTTAGCTCCTTAAATTGGGGCACTGTTTCCAGGCTGCAGTATCCCAAGCTTAAGAAGTCACAGGTGGTATGAATTAAGGAGGATCAGGTTCTTTACTCACCTGGCCTGTTCCCTGGTCCCTAGATGACCTCAGACCAACTTGCTAATCAACCAGCTTTGTGTATTGTGGTTGTTAGCTCTGATGAGCCTGTGCCCCTCCCCCACCTGGGCCACTGCTACTCAAGCCTACCTCCTGGTTCCCAGCAGGGGTGAAAAAAAACAAATTCTGCCTCAGCACCAGCAGAGACCCCTGTAGTCTCCCCCCCTGCCCAGGGCTCAGCCCTCTCACCAGACTGTGAGCTTAGTTCCAGGCGACACTGGCACTTCAGCTGATTCAGAGGCTCTAGGGGTCTCCTTCTCTGGCCAAGCCTTCCTGGGACTGGATCTGTGTCAGGGTGACTGTGGAGTTGGGTTCTCCTCCTGTCTAAGCACAGCAGCTCCCTCCTTCTGACCTTCCAAGCCATCCTTGGTTGGAAGATGATTTCAGCACATTCTTCTGTGGATTTTGCTGCTCCAAGAATTGTCCTATGGCATTATTTGGATCTTTTTTTAAAGCATTCATAACTCTATTGAATTTTTAAAGGCCCTGAATTGTAATCTTTCAACTAGTCAAAAATATTTCTTCCCCCATTAAGCTTCTTGAGGTAAAAGACTATCTTTCTCCCCTGTCCATATCCCTTCCCCAAACAGGGATTAAGTTTTCCTTACGATACAAAAAAAGCTGTGCTTGGGAACAGATTGGCCCCTCCCTCCCTTGACAAGGTTTTCTGGCCATCTAAGGGCATGATAAAGTCTCTCCCATGTGAAGTCAGCCCGTGTAAATTGGTGGATATCTGAAGACAATAGTAGTTGAAACTAAGTGCTACTATTTCCTTGTTACATATCCTTACTGTGTTGAGGCAAAGCCAACCTCCTTTAATTAACTGTTTAATAACTTATTAGTGTCTCATCTCTCCAGTCTTAAGTTCTCCAAGTTGCAACCTGAACTAACAGTACTGGAGTCAGGCCTGCCCCTAACAGGTGGGCACTGATGCTTACATATCTCTTTTCCCAGGTAGTTTTGATCAAGGGAATAAATTAGCAGAATGCTGATCAGGATTAAGGGTGCATTCTGTTGCTATGGAAATTAACTGGATTATGTATAGCAACCCAGGACCTTGGAAGCATTATCACAGGTTCTCTGCTTGCTCAGTGGGCCCTTACTGAATGTCTGATGAATTGACTCATGCTGATAGGCCATATCCTACTAACAGGATTATAACAAAGTATGTAACCCAATAGGTTCAGAGCAGCCCACAGACAGAAGGGGTGCTCAGTGGAGGAATTCAACAGTTAGTCAATCAACGTATTTATTAAAGGCTTATTGAGGTTTGTGAGGTGTTCATTTAGTGTGAAGGCTTTCTGAGCAGGGGTATTCCTCTACCTTTGGTGTCTACCTATCACTCAGCTTTCAACCTATGGCTCCAAGAAGCTGTAGTATGCTCTGCAACCACACTCTGGTAAACCATCTTGGTAGACAGGCTAAACTAGGTTGAGGGTAGTGGATGGGCCTCAAATCTCTCAGTACATTAGGGGAGTGTCTATTCCAAGTATGTGAAGACTTCCCCTGGAAGAATGAGCAGATGAGAACAATTAGTTTCAATGGCCATGAAGATGGCTGAAACAAGCACAGTAGAGCGCTTAGAACTTGGTCAGACATCAGAGACACCAAAACACCAAAAAGACACACATCTACTGCATTCCAGGCCATCACCAGTCATCTTGATTTTTGTTTTGCCATTGGACTTCAGTAACTCTGGAAGAGAGAGTGAAGCTGACAACTGCAGCTGCACCTCACTTAAATCTAATTAATGTGCAAGTAATGACATCATGCTATAATTTCATTGGTTAGTGTAGAAGATGAAGGACAGGAGAAGCTAGGTGGAGCAGTGGATAAAGCAGAGGCCCTGGATTCAGGAGGACCTGAGTTCAAATCCTACCTCAGATACCTGACACTTATATGCTAGGCAGGACAGCTAGGTGGCTCAGTGGTGTAATGTTTAGAATCTAAGTGTTATGACTAAAATCTAATGAGTGGTCACCTTAAATTAGAAGCTTATAGCACCAGTCTTTGGGCATTAAGCATTTGTTAAAGTATATGAGAAGTTAGCAAAAGAGAGAGGAAGAACACACAGAGTTCAGAAAGTTTAAGAAAAGCCTATTTCCCCTGGCCTGCTTCTTCTACCACAACCTCCAACCAAAAAGAAAGAAAACTCCCCATTCTTCTAGAGCAGAAGCTCCCAGGCACGGTCCCCACACACAGCTCCAGGCTAATTGGCTAGTAGCATTGATTGACATGATTTACAGGTGGCTCTATGAATAGATGTAACTTCCAGATGCTAGTCACATGCTTTCTCCTCAGGGTGGCGCTGCCCTGGTTATCACAGTGTCTTTCTCAGCAGGGGGGTGGCACCCTGATTCTCACAATGGATAGAGCACCAGGCCTGGAGTCTGGAAGACCTGAGTTCAAATCCAGGCTCTTATGACCCTGGGCAGATTATTTAACCTCTGCCTTAAACCACTGGAGAAGGAAATAGCAAACTACTCCAGTATCTTTGTCAAGAAAGTCCTATGGACAGTACTGTCCACGGAGTCACAGTCACTCACAACTGAACAACAGATCAACAACAAATGTGCTAGGCGCAGTGTTAAGGAATACAAATACAAACAAAAAGTAGTCCCTGCCTTCATAAAATCTACATTCTAATGGGGGGAGGATAACACGGAAAAGGAAACACAAACCACAGTTCAGTGGGTTGTGGCAGATTGGAAGTGATGGGGGCAGGAGCATGGCGGAGAAGTCCCAAGCCCAGCCTGATAAGAAGTGAAGGCATAGTTGGAAGGCCCTCCTTAAATGTTCTGGAGGATTCAGGAGGGGCCTTTCAATTAGAGAAAAGGCTGCTGAGTCAGAGAATACTTCCAAGGTATGAATGTCAAAGCTAACTAGGTATTCCTGGATGACAACTTTTTGTGGGAGAAGCAGAAAAGACCAGTGTATAGCCTGATAAGAATAGAAAAAATAGAATTCACTTCCTGAGACTATAGGGCCCTTCCTTAAGATTCTCCTTCAATAGTCATCTGCTCACAGATTTTCCTCAGCACCACATGCTTTGCCTTAAAGGCACAAAGCCACTTCACTGTAGGGTACAGACATCCTAAGTATAAGCTGTGTTTAGTTACAGGTTTGTAAGCTCATTATTTAGTTCAACTTACCCTGCTTTAATTCAGAAAAAGTAATTTAAAAGGGGCAACCAGGATCATCAATTAAGGGCCAGGGGAGACCTTCGAAGTCATGGAGGGCTTGTGTGAATTGAATGAAATCAACAGAACTAGGAAAACAATTTATACAATAACAACAATACTGTAAAAGCAAAAAATTTGAAAGCTGTTAAGTACAGCAGTCAGTGCCACAACCATTACAGAGAACTTAGGATGACATGCTCTGCAGGATAGAAAGGTAATAGTGCTGGGGTACAAAATGAGACTTACATATTTTCATGTACAGCCACTGAAGGAATTTGTATTGACTATGCGCATTTGTTATAATGATTGTTTCCAGTGGGATGGGAGGCAGTAGGGAAATAAAGTAGATTTCTATTAATTTTTTTTTTAAAGAGAAAAGGGGTACTATAGATGTGGAATATTACATGTATTTGAGATGAAGTCACTGTATTAGTTTTGCTTAATTGTTTTACTCTGTTACAAGAGACATCTTGAAAAGTGGTAGTATTTGTAATCTATAAACAAAACATATCAATAAAACTTTAAAAGTCCCCTGATTTTACAGATGAGGAGGAAAACAGCAGCTGAAAGTGGTTAAGTGACTTGCCCAGGGACACACAGCTAGTAAGACTCTAAGGCAAGATTTGAACACAAGTCTTCCAGATTCCAAACCCAGCATATCAACTCAAGGGCATGCCAAGTCTTCCAAGTATGGCCTAAACCAGATTAAAAAGTAATTGAGGGGCAGCTAGGTGGCGCACTGCATAGAGCACTGGCCCTGGATTCAGGAGTACCTGAGTTCAAATCTGGCCTCAGACACTTGACACTTACTAGCTGTGTGACCCTGGGCAAGTCACTTAACCCCCATTGCCCCGCCCCCCCACAAAAATATGAAAAGTATGAAAAAGTAATTGGGAAATATTTAACTAAATAAAAACAATAAAACATAGACAATATTAATATGTTTTTATAAGTCAATACGTGATCTTTAAATACAGTTTAGTGGTCCTATTTCTATTTGACTTTGCCACCATTGCCACAATGCATCTCATGGTTGTTGCTATCTTTGGCCTTCCAGTTCATGTTATATGATAATCAGTTCAAGGAACTATGAACATTTATCTTAGAGAAGAGAAGCCTTTGAGAAGACTAAGAGTGGGAGGACTAGACAAGATAACTGTCTTCAGGTTTTTGAAAAACCATAAACCCAGCCTCAGACACTTACCCTGGGCAAGTCACTTAATTTTAATCGACTGTAAAATGAGCTGAAGAGGGAAATAGCAAACCACCCCAGTTATCTTTGCCAAGAAAACCCCAGATGGAGTCACAAAGAATTGGGCATGACTGAAACAACTGAATAACAACCAGAGAAATTAGCCTTGTTCTGTCTAACTTCAGAGGCCAGAACAAGGAATACAAGAGGTGACAGCTGTAGTAAGCTCGATGTCAGGAACAATTTTCTAAATTAGAGATAATCAAATATCTCTCAATGCAGCCCTATTGAAGTCCCACATCCTCCATGAGACTTATCCTAACTATTCTACCCCAACATAAGGAGTAAGCATCAGAGGAAGATTTGAATCCAGGTCATCTCAATCCAAAGCCAATGCTCAATCCACTGTATCAGAGCTCAGAAGAATATGGCCGCTGAGTTTTTAGAACCAAACATTTCCAAGGACAGATCCTTAGAGAAGTTCTCAGGTCTTCAGGGCTTCTAAGGCTCCATGGGACCTCAAGGCTGGTCCACTTATTTGTAGGTGCCTTCTTTTTTCTTTTTTTTTTTTTGCAGGGCAACAGTTAAGTGACTTGCCCAGGGTCACACAGCTAGTAAGTGTCAAGTGTCTGAGGCTGGATTTGAACTCAGGTCCTCCTGAATCCAGGGCCGATGCTTTATCCACTGTGCCACCTACCTGACCCTGTAGGTGGCTTCTTGAAAAGGTCTCCATTTCAGTTACTTTCCTCAGCTAACTCTAAGCCAAAATCAACCTTTTAATGGAAAGTCCTTTCTTGAGTCCCGCATGGCCTTATCTTCTTCAAATAGAAGGTTGACTTGGAAAGCACATTTCTTGGCATTTAGAAAAAGGCCATGGTGGCATTAAGGAAAATGGGTGAGGAGGTGGAGTCAGTGATATTAAGCAATCATTGGCTGTGGATAGTGGTCTGTAACACAGGTGCTTTTAATTAAATAAAACTCCATGTAGATAAGAGCCTTAGGCTGAGCCTTCTCCTTTTATCTACTGTATTACTGAAACTTAAACAAATTGAGACCTTTTAGCAATTTTCATTATCTTGAAAAGTAAATTTGTGGACCAGTATCTAAGAGTGAACAAGAAATTTCTGGGAAGTTGATTTTTTAAAATTGGACTTTTTATGAATAAAAATCTATGGGGGAGACAACATGTACATTTATAAATACAAGGTAACTTCAGGGAGAGTGGGTGCACTGGTATATTTGACAAAGAAGAACATGTTGAAGAGAGAGGTTTTATTAAGCTGTTCCTAACAATTATAAAAAAATTATTGTTACTTTTAAAAAATAAGATTCAACTCTGCATTTTTTGTTTATTTGTTTGCTTGTTTTTCCACAGAAAGGCCCAGCTGGTGCCCAAGAGCCAGCTTGGGAGATTCTGGATTCTCATCACTTTCATCAGCATCCTCTGCATTTCTCTTCAGATGCTGGGAAACTTCCAACAGATAAGGTATTATGAAGATAGGATTCCATGATTGAGGAACAGGACAGAAATCCTAAGCTCAATCTGAGCCAACAGTACAAGTAGTGTCTTTCTATGTCACAGGATGTCATACTGTAACCAATAAAGGTCCAAACACCCTTGTAGCTCTGCAATTACATTTTATTTTATTTTTTAAAGTAATAAACATTTTTATTTGTGGTTTTGGGTTCCAACTTTTATCCCTCCTCTATCTCCTCCCTGAGGCAGTAAGCAATCAGGGATATGTTATACATGTACGATTATGTAAAACATTACCATATTAGTCATTTTGTATAAGAAAACTTGAATAAAAGAAAAAATGAAAGAAAGTAAAAATAGCATGCTTCATTCTGTGTTCAATTAAAATCAGTCCTTTCTTTGGAGGTAGATAGTATGTTTTATCAATAGTCCTTTGATATTGTCTTGGATCATTGCATTGTTAAGAATAGTTAAGTCATTCACAGTTCTTCATCCAACAATATTGCTGTCTTTGTATAAAATGTTCTCTTGGTTCTGCTCACTTCACTATATATCAGTTCATACAGGTCTTTCTAGGACTTTCTGAAATCATCCTGCTTGCCATTTCTCATAGCACAATAATATTCCATCACCATCATATACCACGGCTTGTTTAGCCATTCTTCAATTGATGGGCATTACTTTGATTTCCAGTTCTTAGCCACCACAAAAAGGGCTGCTATAAATAGTTTTGTACAAATAAGTATTTTTCTCTTTTTTGGGTACATGAAAAAAACCAAACTCTCAAGAGAAGGATAACCACAGAATTCCAGAGTTGGAAGGCATGGAACAACCAGTTGGAAAAAAATGTAGCAGCATGTTCCAATGGATAGAATTCTGGGTTTGGAAACGGGAAGGTCAGCATTCACTCTGCCCCTATGATACTTATTAGCTATGTGACCTTGGACGAGACACTGAGCCTCTCTCAGTGTCCATGTCTTCAACCTTAAAATGGGGGTCATAAAGAAAAGCACCTACATCTCAAGGATATTGTGAAGATCAAGTGATATAACATATGGAAAGCACTTTGCAATCTTTAAAGCACTGTAGAAACACCAGCTGTTAACTGTTTAACCTTTCTGAACCTCAGTTTCCTTAACTATAGAATGGGGACGAGATTACTACCTCAAAGAGGCTCATTGGTATTGAGTCTCAGACATCTTCGTTTGCAAAGAACTTTACCCATATAAATGTTGGTTGTCATTATTGGGTTTATTAAAAACACTGATCTTCTCACTTTCTAACTGCAGTTGCAAACAGGAAATCAAACATCTCATCCTTCAGCAAAATATCAACCTCCAACAGACTTCCCAGGTTCGGAAGAGTCACAACTCTACATTGTCTCCTCACTTCTTGAGTGGTGTCCCTGTCAGTCACACTGAAATAATCCCAGCTCAAGTTTCTGTGCAGAGAATGAAACAGAACCAAGTACTCGATCCCACTCTGCAGCTGCAGAATGACTTGAGTTACCCAGAGGAGAATGCCTCAAATGATCTATGGTGGCTTTCTTACATCTCCAAGTACCCCAAACCTTCATTGTGGGGTTCCAAGGAAGCAGCCGAGGGGAAAGGCTGGACTCCTCGCACCAAGAGCTCTGGGCTCATTCCCAAGGCTGCACACATGGCGAGTCAAGAAAGAGAACTGGGGAAGAGCTCTGTAAGCAGACCCCTTGACTCAGTAGGAGGGTCCCAACAGAACCATCCTCAGGGCACGAGCCACAAATATGGTAAACTATTAACTGATCTAGCACACAATGCTAGGGCCCAGCTTCAAGGAAGACTTATGGAGGCTCCCCAATTCAAGCAAAAAAAGTCATTTAAGGGTCAGCTTACAAGACTGGGGGCTCCAGTTTCTCCTTTTCTGGCCCCTGGTTTGCCAGATGGCCTTGCCCCTTCCCATGAGGCCACCTGCACACCCAAGACCCACATCTTTTTTCTGAAGGTCCACAAGAGCGCCAGCAGCACCATCATGAACATCCTCTTCCGTTTTGGAGAGCGACGGAATCTCACCTTTGCTCTTCCAGTCAACCAGTTCAGTCAACTCTTCTATCCTTTCTATTTTGTGGCTGAAGTGGTGGAGGGGTTCACAGATGGCACAAGCCCTCCATTTGACATCATGTGCCACCACATGAGGTTCCTGAAAGTGGAGGTGAGTCCCAGGAGTTGAGAAAGGGGAGGGGAGGAGAAAATAATACAGGCTTTCCCTCTTGAGTTCTCATCCACAGCTTACTCAGAAATCACAGTGGAGAGAGCCTTGGCTCTGGAGTCAGTGGACTTTGATTTAACTCTCCCCCCACTGACATTTCCTACCTAGGTGACCTTGCTCACAAGTCACTTAACTTCTCTGGGCCTCAGTTTCCTCATCTGGAAAAAGAGGAGGCTGAACTTAGGTAGCTACTGGCGTCCCTTTAAGATTCAGATCTGTGATCATATGATCCAGATCATTCACCAACAAAGACATCCAAATGACCTGTATTTGCTAAGAATAGCAAGGGAACAACTTATTCTATCCAAACCACTGTGTTTCCAACCTCAACAGGCCAGGGATAGAGGACAGAAAAATATATGTATGTGTGTATCATGTATGTACATGCATGTACACGTGTATATGTGTGTGCATGTTCATATGCCTGTATTATTATGAATAGACATATACATGTGTAGTGTGTTTACATATTTATGTATAGTGTGTATGTATGTATATATACATATAAACCTATGTGTATATGTATACACACATGTATCTACACATATGTATACAACTTTTTTTTTCTTTTTTTTGGCAGGGCAATGAGGGTTAAGTGACTTGCCCAGGGTCACACAGCTAGTAAGTGTCAAATGTCTAAGGCTGGATTTGAACTCAGGTCCTCCTGAATCCAGGGCTGGTGCTTTATCCACTGCACCACCTAGTTGCCCCCATACACACCTTTTAATCCTGAAGGAATATGTCTATCTCCTCACCACTAACCAAATGCTACTCTAAAAAGTTTAGATTCTAAGGAGAATAAAAAATATACCTAAAATGATTTAGACAATTGAATCTGTCTCTAAATTTGTCAGTGAATTATCCGGTTGGGCAAACTAACTAGTAATATCATCTTACATTTCAACAAACATTCAAGGGGCATTTATTAATAATCTACTCTGGGAAAGGAATGAATAGCAATGTGGTTCCTAGATAGGGAGTTGACTTCAAAGGCAACTGGGTTGACCTGGGTTCAATTCCCAATTTTCACAGTCTAGTTATGGGACCACTCAAGCTACCTAATCTCTCAGTGTCCCAGGAAACTCTCTAATACAAAATAATAACAAAAGAGTTGCCCATCTGCATTAGTAAAAGAAGTTTTAGCACAGTGCCTGGCATAATATGCTTAATAAATGCTTATTGATTGATTTCTTCTTGGGAGAGTTCCCTATACCAATGAAATTATACATAGAAACACACAGTGAAAAGCTCTATACTTGGTGTCATTAATTTATGGGGGGAACAGGGGGGGGGTGGGGGGGATGAAACAGTATGAAATAATACCTGCCCTATTTAATAGTCTATCATAGATCAAGGCTAATAAATTGATTATTGATCTCCAGAGCATGAATACTTTGACCACTTCATTGTTTACATACTATTTTTAAGATGCTTTATAGTCTAGCGATGTTTTCACAAACATCCTCTTATATGGTGTCTGGAGACAGGTAGTACAAATATTCCCATTTCACAGATAAGAAAAATAAGGTCTATGAAGTTGAGTAACTTGCCAACCTCACAGCCAGTAAATGACAGAGCTAAGTGGCGCAGTGGATAGAGCACCGGCCCTGGAGTCAGGAGGACCTGAGTTCAAATCTTGCCTCAGACACTTGACACTTACTAGCTGTATGACCTTGGGCAAGTCACTTAACCCTCATTGCCCAACCCTCCCCCCCACCAAAAATGACAGAGCTAGAACTTTATTCCTGGTCTTTGGGTACCAACCCAAGCTAAGATTCTTCCCACCATGCTATCCTGCATTCCATAAATGACAACATCACAAACCTTAGCACTAGAAGGGGCCTCCAACAGTTAAGGTTGTTTTCAAAAAGATAAAAACAACTTTACTTTTAAAGTCCTTCTAGGAAAGGCCTCCTGGTGTCAAACAAGGCTTAGCTAGGAAGTTTTTCCAACTTTTTAATCTAAATCCATCTTCAAGCTGATAAAAACCCTATTTCCCTGAATCAATTCATTAATTCTGATTTTTTTTTTTTTCAGGTTGAGAGGGTCATGCCAAATGACACCTTCTACTTCTCAATCCTCCGAAATCCCATTCACCTCATGGAGTCTTCCTTCATGTACTTCAAGGGCACCTCATCCTTTTTCAATGCCAAAAGCCTGGATGACTTTTTGAACCACACAAGCAAGTTCTATGATCCCCTGAGGCCTGACAGTCATTACAGCAGAAATCTCATGACCTTTGACTTTGGTTTCAACCACAATGGAAGGGTCTCCACCCAGCACACTCAGATGTTGGCCCAGATCATTGAAAAACAATTTGATCTTGTCTTGATTGCAGAGTATTTTGATGAATCATTGGTACTGCTAAAAGATGCCCTCTGCTGGAGCCTGGATGATGTAGTGTCGTTCCCCATTAATCAGCAAGATGCCTCTTACCGTTCCCCACTGTCTTCCAGCACCATTCAGAAGATCAAGAGTTGGAACAAGCTGGACTGGGAACTCTACCTTCATTTCAATCGTAGCTTCTGGGAAAGAATTAACCAGAGCATGAGCAGGGAGTACCTAGAGCAAGAAGTGGCTGCCCTGAGGGAGCGGCGGAAACAACTGGCAAAGACCTGCCTCCAGGGTGAACAAAGTGTCCATTCCTGGGAGATCCAGGACAAATTGCTCGCCCCACTCCAGTATGGCAAAGCTAAAATTCTCGGCTACAATTTAAAGCACGGGCTGGACGAGGCAACAAAACAGGCCTGCCAGAGTCTTGTCATGCCTGAACTCCAGTATAGTGAAAGACTATACAAGAGACAATTTCCCCAAAAAGCCCTCCGGCTCAGCCAGGCCAAGAACCGCTCCAAGGCCCACAACATGAAGAAGCAGAGACCCTTAAAAGGCCATTCCTAAACATTTTAAGTATCTCTTTTCTGATCCAAGCTTTGGCTGATGAAGAACCAAGAGAGGATAGACATGGGCTCTTATGGGTCATTAGCATGGGGCAGTTATGCTCACAACAGTAAACTAAACAGACATGGGACTTTAGAAGTTGAAGATGGGTGTGAATACTCTCAGCCAAATAGAAACTTGGATTTCCTCTATTCTCTCTCCTTAATGAGAGAAGGAACAATACAATTTATTCATTTTGAAGTCCTAAACAAATAGACCTCAGATTCCTCAAAATACCCAGAATATCTGAGATTAAATATATAATATTGAATGCTCCATCCCAAGCATTAGACTAAAGGACTCATGCACCTTTTGCCTGGCACAGGTTTAGGCTAAGGCTAACACTGAGCTTTGGCTAAAATAAGATCATGGTCTTCAAGTAAACCCATAACAGAGCTGGTGACCAGATATAGAAAATTGTCATGACAATTTAAAAAGTGAGTAGTTTACTTAATGATAGTAATTGGGGGAAGCAGGGAAGCATAAAAATAGAAGGGTCCAACACTGATGTTGGAAAATTATAATTAGTTGAAAAATTCACCATGAGCAGGAGACGACAAAAACCCCTGCTGCCTATTAAAGACTTCTATCTTAATATCTTCTTGGCATCATCCTTGGGTTTCTTTTTCTTGGGGGAGTTCTTTTTAAAACTGATGAAAATGTAAATTGTCATAAAAGGGGTGAATAGCCCTTTACAACAGTTCCCAAGCCTAGAAATAATCTCTCTTTTGCCTAACTGGATCAGTATCTTCCCTACCCTAGGGAGAACTGATAGACACTCTGGACTATTTGCTCAGCAATTCAGGAAAGAAAGCAGATCAATATGATTCCCCCATTGTCTGTCCCAGCTTGCAAAGCTGTTTTCCATCGTCTGCCAATTCTTACAGAGCAGCTCTCTCAAGAGAGCAGAGATATTCACTAGAGTTCATCATGGCCCTGTGAAATTGGTGACTCCCATTCTTCAGAAATCTAAGGCTCAAAAAAAGGAAGCTGCATGGCATGGTCGCATACCTAAAGTGATCCTGCAAAACAAAGTACTGTGTCATCATTCGGCTGTTCATTCAACAGGCATTGAGTATCTCTAGGACCAATGCTGTACTAGGTGATGGTTTTTTTTTAGTCCAGACCTGTGATTTTTCAATGTGGGATATTCCCAGGATGGAAATTTCCTCCAGTGATTGAGACTGGCCAAGTGTCTTGCCTCTAAAACATAGTTGCTGTGTGACCATGGGTAATTCACTTAATCTCTCTGAACCCCCAAGCAACTCTTTAACTTACAGACACTTGGCCAGTCTCAATCACTGGAGGAAATTTCCATCCTGGGAATATCCCACATTGAAAACTTATAAATTTGTGCTTTTTAGTTACAAGTCAGCTTTGGCGGGGCAGCTAGGTGGTGCAGTGGATAAAGCACCAGCCCTGGATTCAGGAGTACCTGAGTTCAAATCCGGCCTCAGACACTTGACACTTACTAGCTGTGTGACCCTGGGCAAGTCATTTAACCCCCATTGCCCCACCAAAAAACCCCCAACAAGTCAGCTTTGGCCACTGGTTAGCAGTGGGGGGGGGGGTTGTTTGTTTTGGGGGGTTTTTTGGTGGGGCAATGGGGGTTAAGTGACTTGCGCAGGGTCACACAGCTAGTAAGTGTCAAGTGTCTGAGGTCGGATTTGAACTCAGGTACTCCTGAATCCAGGGCAGGTGCTTTATCCACTGTACCACCTAGCTGCCCCGCCAAAGCTGACTTGTAACTAAAAAGCACAAATTTATAAGTTAGTTCTTCCTCTGGAGGCATTCTGCAACATGAAAGCAGGAATGGATCAAGGAGATAGCAAGTCTTATTGAGTATTGAAAATCACAAATAAACAGAAATTAAAGGGGACAAAAGAACACAGAATGCCAAAGAGGTCAACATTGAAATAATCATGGAGTCCACAGTGAAGAATGAATCTGCAAAGTGATCAGAAAGGCACTAATAATTGTGATGAGGTGATGGAGTTGATTACTTAAAGGTCCAAGAGATAATAGATATTGGACCCAGGATCAGAAACAGCATTGCATAATGGATAAAATGTTAGACTTGGAGTAAAGAAAACCCAGGATCAAATCCTGTTACCTGCTGCTTACTAGCTGTGTGACTAGAAGCAAGTCACCTAACCCAAGCCTCAGTTTCCTCATTTGTAAAGTGGGAATAATAACATCATTCACATCCACCCCATAGGGTTGTTGTACATAGCAAATGAGATAATATATAAAGTGCTTATAAACCTTAGGCCTACATAAACACGAATGAATGACTAAGCATTTAAGTGTTTACTATGTGCCAAACACTGTGATAAACATCAGCTATAATTACTACCTCTCCCATTCTTATTTTTCTAATTCCAATTCAGGCAAAGGGGGATTTTCCGTTTGCTACGTAGTCTATATTTCCAGGACATGCAAGTAGGTATCATAGGTACAAACAAACAGGGAAAAGCCCTGGATTTGGAGGTGAGAGCATGGCTTGGCACCACCCTCAGGGGGCTGTTTCCCAGGATTTCCCATTTAAAGAATAACAGGATATCTGGTCAGAAAGAGACATCAAGAAATCATCCAAGCCCACCATCCTGTACCACACAGAAGGACATACCTAACCCATTTCACAGAGAGAGACACTTCCAGGAATTATGCCTTAAACAGCATAAGCAAAGGCACTGGGGTGGGGGGTGGGGGGTTTCCATAACATAATAGAAAATATCAACAAGGAAATTGCCATAATTTCCAGCTTCAATCCTTCTGTCCCCCTACACAAAACCCGCTATATTCTAGCAATCAGCATATTCAGCATCCTCTGAGTCCCTAGAGTCTAGCATCCTAATCCATCAAGGAAAAATGTAGAAAGTGGAGGTGAGTCAGGGTCCCAAAGGAAGCTAAGACTAGCGATGCCCATTCTTCCCTCAGTGACTTTGCTTACATGGTTCCTCGAAGATTCTCCCCATTCTTGGTAGGATCATAGATTCAGAGCTGAAAAGGACCTTTAAAGATTATTCAGTCCAACCCTCCTGTTTCATAGGTGAGAAAACTGGGGCCCAGATATGTCTGAGGTCACCTAGGTTTTAAGTGGCAGGATTGAAATTTTAATACAGATCCTCTGACTTCAAATTCAGGTTTCTTAAGTCCCACAATCTTGCAAAGCCCAGTAGTAGTCCCACCTAATTCCATAAAGCTTTCCCTGACCACACTAGCCTATGAAAGCAAGTTGAATGAGAATTTTAGAAATCAGAGGACCTGAGTTTGAATTCTCAATGTGCCATTTTATGACTGACTGTATGGCCTTGGGTAAGTCACTTCCCTTTTCTAAACCTCACTTTCCTCAATATCCATTTTATATTTTACATATTTATATTCATAAGAAAAGGCACTGAGGTAAAAGGGGGGGAGTTAGACTATAAGGGCTTTGATATCCTTTCAAACTCTAAGATCTATGATCTTATAAGGAGTGATCAAGATTACCTTCTGGATCTGATTATGAAATGAATTCTATGGTCCTTTCCCTAAATTCCTGTACTACTCGCTGAATACTTAGTTTTGCATGTATGTGTCCTGTCTCTCTGACTAATTTTTATTTGAACTTAAGGAAGGGACCATGGTTTTCACTTCTTTATATCCCTGGCACCTAGCTCAGAGCATTTTCATAGTGGTCTTTGATTTTTTTGTTTGGTTGGGTTGTTTTTTGGTTTTGTTTTTGTTTTGTTTTGTCTTTTGGGGTAATGAGGATTAAGTGACTTTCCCAGGGTCACATGGCTAGTGTCAAGTGTCTGAGGCTGGGTTTGAACTTAGGTCCTTCTGAATCCAAGGCCGATGCTTTATCCACTGTGCCACCTAGCTGCCCCCCATAATGGTCTTTGATAATGATGACAGATACCTGGCTGCAATCTTCTGTGCTATAATCCTAAAAGACAGATAAATTATTTTTCCCTATTGATCTCTTGCTCTTCTCATTCCCAAGTTAATTTGCCCCAAATCCTCCTCCTCCTCCTCCAGCACACTGCTACCTACAGCCCACAGTCCCTCTGAGTCACCATTCTAACCATGTCTCGTAAACTCTCCACAGGCAACTTGAATTCCACAGACTTAGAACTTATAGGGGACTGAAACAATAATTATAGGAGATTAGGGAGGTTTGAGGAGACTCATTTCTTTGAGAAACCCAATCACTGTCTCTCTACTTTTGGGCTTCAGACACCTTCGCCAAACCTCTGGGTACAGAAAAAACAAACAGGCCCAGTCAGTACTTTAATAATTTCTCCCCACCTCCATCCAATCCCACCCACGGCTGTTCTTTTGCGAGGAAAGAAGGAAGGAAGAGGCTCAACTTAGGTTTCATGTATTTACTTTATTTAACATGTTGATAACTGTATTTCAACATAAGCAGTATCCTTTTTCATCTTATCTATTTTATTTTGTGCATTTAAAAACCTGATTCTGGGGAGGGGAGTCCATAGGCTTTACCCAACTCTCAAAGGAGCCCTCAACCCAAGAAAGGTGAAGGATCCTTGCTCTCAGGTACCTGATTGTGTACTTGGTTGCTGTCTGAGAACATTCTCAACCAGCTCAACTGCTTTGGCAATAAAAAGCAGCCAGGGTTTCCCCAGTTCCTGTCTTCTGTGCTTCTCCATTCATCCAGTAAACTGACAAGGCAAGGAAAAGGGCACAACTGTCACAATGTAGTAGGATCATAGCAGTCCAGGCGCAGCGCTGTAAGGGACCATTTCACAGATGAGGAAACTGAGTTCTAGGGAGTTTAAGTGACATGCCCAAAGTCACCCAGGTAGCAGTAAGTGGCAAAGGCAGGGTTCATCCTTAGGTCCTCTGACTCCAGAACAGCTGCGGTCACTCCATTTTTTGACTAGGTTCCGCTTTCCCCCTCTTGGTACTTTTCTCCAGTTTCTGCGTCCCACTGGGTGTGGAGGCTGGCTTCCCCTTGGGCACCCGATACTTGCTCTTTTGATAGTAAAACAGGTTCCTCTGGAAAAACCGGGGAATGTTGCCCTGATATAGCAGCACTGCCACAACCATCCCTGAAAAAAAGAAGGTTTTATGAGTAGTACAGGGAAGCCTGTGAACTCACTGTCCAGCTTGACTTAGAAGTACTACATGGGGCAGCTAGATGGCGAAGTGGATAGAGCACCGGCCCTGGATTCAGGAGGACCTGAGTTTAAATCCGGCCTCAGACACTTAACAATTACTAGCTGTGTGACCCTGGGCAAGTCACTTAACCCCAATTGCCTCACACACAAAAAAAAGAAAAGAAAAGAAAAGAAAAGAAAAGAAAGAAAAGCACTACACCCATACAATCCAGGCCTCCCCAATCCAGGCCTCCCTCCAGAGCCTCACTGGGGCATGAAAGAGACCTGGGCTTCCCGAAGGCTAATTAAGCAAAGAGACCACAAGCCCTGAGATGTCCAGCCAAGCTCAGCAGGTTCCAATGATGGACTGGATGGCTCATGATTTGAGGACCAGCCTAGCTCAATTTGGAGAGGCTTATTAACAGGGAGATCACTAGAAGATGAATGCTTTTGGTCAAACAGAGCATGAAAGCCATCTACAAAGGCATGGAGAGATTACCATTACCATCTGCAATGAGAGAAACCCACATGGGGTTATCACAGATCCAGCCTGAAAATACTGAGGTAAGCACGTGTAAAGGAGACCATCAGAGAGTTATTGCTCAAGAGCTAAAAGGGACCTCAGAGGCCATCTAACCCAACTCCCCCATTTTACAGATGAGGACACTGAGGAGTAAGGAGATTAAGTGACTTGTTCACAATCACATAGATAAGTAACATGACATCAGGCTGTCCTCAGCAGGAGTACCCAAGGATATCTTACATGGCTTTACTTTCCCATGAGTTAGGTCTATATTTTAATACTTTAAATTATTATTCAATAATATTCAAGTATTCAGGGGTTCAATATCCAACATATGGTTGTTTTATGGTCATTAAGGTCTATAGTTCCCAATTTCCTTTTGACTAATCCATTGCTTCTTCTTTTTTTTTTTTTGGGCAGGGCAATGAGGGTTAAGTGACTTGCCCAGGGTCACACAGCTACTAGTGTCAAGTGTTTACAGTGAGATTTGAACTCTTGTCCTCCCAACTTCAGGGCCAATCCACTGCACCACCTTCCTTATTCACTTACTAAATAGTTAAAGAAGGGAAGGTGGTGAAATTATTACTCTAAATAAGGTGCTAAATTGAACCAAACTGTTTCTACTTTTTGGCTGTTTTTTTTTCCTTTTTTGAGGTTTTTCCCTTGTGTTCTGATTCTTCTTTCACAATATGACTAATGCAGAAATATGTTTAATGTGATTGTACATATATAATCTATAACAGATTGCTTTCTGTCTTGGGGAGGGGGAGGGGAGGAAGGGAGGGAGAAAAATTTGCAACTAAAAATCTTATGAAAACAAATGTTGAAAACTATCTTTACATGTAAGTAGAAAATAATAAAATACTTTTATGATAAAAAATAAGGTGCTAATCATCCATGTGCCTTCTGCTGTCTATGACCCAATGAATGCAAAGTTTAAAAAGGTAATAGCTTATTGAACTTAAAATATACATATATATGTATACATAATATACACACTTATATAGTCATTGTATATGCTTATATGTTATGTAATCATCATATATACTGATATGCATATATACATGTGCAATCATCATATATATTGATCTGTGAACATATATATTATATAATACATGTATATATTTGTTTTATATAGTTATTATACTTATATTTATATTTAATCATTATATATACTTATATGTGAATTTGTACATAATTTATACATATTTGTGGTTATTATATTAGAATGTGTATATTTACATATATACGTGTGTTTGTTTATATAAGGTACATATTAACTTTTATGTATATGTTTACATATATTTCTTTTATAATTGCATAAACATATATATGAACTTGTATGACTAAACATATAGTCCTTATATATACTTACAAATGAACTTATATAGAACTTACATTATATATTTACTTAGTCATAGTATGTACTATTACATGAACTTGTCTGTATACATATATATAGGCTTTATATTGGTATCTGTTCTTTTATATATACATATATATATATATATATATATATATATATATATATATATATATATATATATATATATATATATATATATATATAAAGACATCTTAAATATCATCTGTTGTAAAATATCTCTTACTATAAGGTCATAGAACCATTATATTATTAGCTTGGGTTTGGAATCAGAGAATTTGGGTTCAAATCCTGGCTCTGCCACTTACTATCTTAGTGGCCTTGGGCAAATGACTTCATCCCTCTGGATCTTAGTTTCCTCATCTGTAAGTAATAATACCAACAACCACAATCATAACTAGCATTGATATGACACTTTAAGGTCCACAAAGTGCTATCTAAACATTATCTCATTGTACATATATTTTATTTCCATTTTCTAGGATGGGAGAACTGAGGCAGACAAAAGGACTTGCCCAGGGCCACATAGCCAGTAAAGTCTGAGGTTGGATTTGAACTCAGGTCTTCCTGACCCCCTGGTCTAGTGCTCTATCCACTGCACCACCTAGTAGCCTCCAATTAGGAGATTGGAGTAGATGACCTCTGAAGTTGCTCCCAGTTCTAAACGTGTGATCCTCACATTACCAAACTTGTCCTAAACAGATTCAAACCTACAGACTTGATAAAAGGTGTGAAAGGGACCCTCCAAGTCCACTGAGTTCTCCTTACCTGCAAGAGGGCCCACGCAGTAGACCTGCAGGTAATCCAGTAAAGTATTTCCAGAGCAGTGAAAAGTCACAGAGGAAGCTAGGGCAGGGTTGAAGAAGGCAGAGGTGAAGGGACCAGCTGTGGAAAGAATAATCCAGAGTGATGGGCTTGGCTTTAAATGTCCTCTCCATGACACTATCTCAAAGAATCCTCAGCCTGCAAGGGCCCTTGGAAAGGGCCCCTCCTTGATGCCTGAAAAATAGCCATTTTAACTAATTTGTAAAGATCACTTCAGACCATGGACTCTACTGCGATTTTGCTTCTCCTTCCAGGGACACTGGCATTTAGGTAACGCCTACAAAGAGATGGCTGAGGTCTCCCTAGAGAACCTCATCCACCTCCCTGTAGTCCTGGTTGGAGATAGTCACCACAAAGTGGGGAAATTCAGAACTTTGTGGAATACTGTCCTGGGCCACATCGATCAATACATAACTCAAGAGAACACATTTGATTCTTAAGTAGCCCGGTCTACTAAGCAGCCCAAGAAATCCTCTTTCCTTTTTCCTTTAGTCTCTCTCCCTTTTTTTCTCCAGAGCAGGAAACTAGAAAGAAAAATGTTCAACTGCATATTGTTAGAAACAACCGGGGCATCGGGGTAGCTAGGTGGCGCAGTGGATAGAGCACCGGCCCTGGAGCCAGGAGTACCTGAGTTCAGGTCCG
Organism: Dromiciops gliroides; assembly: GCF_019393635.1. Taxonomy (NCBI): domain Eukaryota; kingdom Metazoa; phylum Chordata; class Mammalia; order Microbiotheria; family Microbiotheriidae; genus Dromiciops; species Dromiciops gliroides. The sequence continues at coordinate 340,498,678 of NC_057863.1, read as the reverse complement.
GCCTCGGACACTTGACACTTGCTGGCTGTGTGACCCTGGGCAAGTCACTTGATCCCAATTGCCTCACACACACACACACACACACACACACACACAAAAAGAAACAACCGGGGCAGCTAGGTGGCGTGGGGCAGCAAGGTGGCGCAGTGGATAGAGCACTGGCCCTGAATTCAGGAGTACCTGAATTCAAATCCGGCCTCAGACACTTAACACTTACTAGCTGTGTGACCCTGGGCAAGTCACTTAACCCCAATTGCCTCACTTAAAAAAAAAAAAAAAAGAAACAACCAGCCTATCTCAGGATATATCCAAACCAACAGTCTAAAAGGAAATTACATTTCCCAGTCTCTTAAATAGACCTTCCAAACTTGTTCTCTGATTTTTCCATGAGAAGTTCTAGGAGAAATAGGGCTATGAACACCAACCCTTCTTTCCCACATAAAACTGCCCTAACCTTTAAAGAGGCATAATAGCTAGAGTGTTGAATTTGAAATCTGAAAGTCTGATCTTAAAATGCTATGGTAGGTAAGGGGCAGCTAGGTGGCGCAGTGGATAGAGCACCGGTCCTGAAGTCAGGAGGACCTGAGTTCAAATCCGTCCTCAGACACTTAACACTTACTAGCTGTGTGACCCTAGGCAAGTCACTTAACCCCAATTGCCTCACCCCCCCCCAAAAAAAAATTGCTATGGTAGATATTTACTACCTGTAGAAGCAAGTCACAAATTCTCATGTTCTCAATTTCATCATCTGTAGAATGGGGACAAAGGGGGTGTGTTTACACTTGCATTAGCAGTAAGAAAAGCACTTTGCGAATTCTAACAGAGTATCCAAACATGAGTTGTTTGAATTAGCCTCTCTTGTCCCATACAATTATCAAGCAATTAACAAAGTGACCCTGACCTAGGTTTGTCCTCACTACAGTCGACATTCGGTACATGTAATCACAGAATTTTTCCAGAAGGCTGGTGGACTTGGGCTCATCCTTCCATTTTCTTCATATTTTATATTATTATGGATACCTTTGCTTTTAGGCAGCAATTTTAAATGGATAACCCCAGAGGAAAGAGGCTAATTAATCTACTACTATAACTCTGGGGAAAGTTATTTTTCTACTTCATAGAGATAGAATGGCCTCACTGAAAGAACACTGGATATAGAGTAAGAAGGGATCCAGTTACCCCCCTTACCAGCTATGGGGCCTTGAGCAAAGCATTGAATCTTTGTGGATTTCAGGTTCCTTACCTTCAAAATGGGTATAATATTTGTACATTCCATGCCTATTCCAAAAGATGATTGTAGGAAAGGCACTCTGCAAACCCTAAAGTGCTATAAAAAAGACTAGTAATATATTTTGTAGGGAGACTACCCCTTTAGGAGTACAAGCCAGCTAGCTGGTAACATAGTCAACAGAGCACCTGGACCTAGAGTCAGTAAGTCCTGAGCTCAAATTTGGCCTTAAACACTAGTTGGGTGACCCTGGGCAAGTCATTTAACTTTTGTCTGCTTCAGTTTCTTCATCTGTAAAATGGGGATAATAATAGCATCTACCTCCCTGGGTCATTGTGAGGATCAGGTGAGACAGTATTTGTAAACCATTTAGCAAACCTGAAAGCACTATATAAATGTCAGCGATGATGATGATGATGATTCATTATAATAAAAGCTAACATTTAATTTGTGCTTACTATACACCAGGCACTGCGCTAAGCACTTTATAATTATCTCATTTGAACCTCACAACAACCCTGGGAGGTAAAGGTAAGGAGGGGGCTGTTGCAATTATTATCCTTATTCTACAAATGAGGAAACTGAGGCAAACACAGGTTAAGTGACTTGCCCAGGGTCACATGGATAGTGTCTGAGGCTGGATTTGAAGTCAGGACTTCCTAATTCCAGACCCAGTGCACTATCCACTGTGCCACTTAAAAATATAAACTAGAAAGTTGGTATTCTTTCTTTCTATATGTGTGTATATATGTATACATATATGTGTTGTATACATGTTAAATTTACCATCCGGGTCCTTTAAATAGCTTTCCTACTGAATTTGGGTTTATTTACACATTTAGAAAAGAAACTTAAATCTGTATTAGGATCTACTGTCTACAGAAAATCAATTAGAATTGAGATAAATCACCTACCATATCATAGGATCAACCAACAGGATCATAGATGATCACAGATTTAGAGCTGGAAGAGACCTTTGGAAGCTATTTAATCTGACCCCCTCATTTTATAGATGGGGAAACTGAGGTCATAGAGGTAGTAAGCAGCAGAAATGGGATTCCAACCCAGATTCTCTAACTCCAAGTAAAGCACTCTCCATTCTACCACACTGATACTGGTATCTTATTATTAACCAGCTAGTAAATAAATAATTCTGTAGGTTTATTTTTTCAGTCCCTAAACCAGGTAACTCTACCTTAGCTCCCACTTTTTTTACCTGTCCCTTAGAGTTATCCCCACATCCTTCCCACTGGTTTTGACACTATAATATTCTCTGATTCCCTTTTCCCTCTCTCCCTATCCCCCAAACTATGGCTTGGCTTTTCAATTAAGTTGAATAAAAAATTCATTTGGTTTGGAGAATTTCATGACATCCTTTGACGTAATGTCATTCTGACATATTCTGAAAACCAGGACTGGGAATCACTCCCCGCAAAGCTGAACTAATGTAAAAATTGGTTCTTTGCCCCCTTCCCCAAATAGCAAAATAAAGCCCAACCATTTCAAAGATTCCCTGACCTTCTTTTTCCAATTCTCCTCATGCCACCCCACTATATACACACAACACTTCCAACTACCCCCTGGTCCCTAGCACCATGCCCATGAAAACAATATAAAGCAAATGGCCAACCAAAAAGCAACTGAAATTCTCTTATTTCTTAAGACGCACTCTGCTTGACTTTCCTCAGACTATTAAGTACAGCCCATTGGAATCAGTGCTTCTTTTCTCTCCAGCAGTGTAACATTTCTTCAGAGGATAATCCTCCTCCTCTCCACCAGCCCAGGACTCTCAAGGAGAAAATTCTCTCACCTGTATAAGCCAAGATGGTGACAATGAGAGCCACAGCTGTCACCTTGTAGATAAAAAGACTGTGCTGAAATAGAAGGAGAGTTAAATGGAAGAAGAAAGAACAGGTGGCTTCCACCAAGGTGCCCTGGCCCACGGATGTCCGGAGAGAGGAACTGCAATCTCTGGCAATCAGATTCTGAATTAGATGAAAATCTGTCAACTCCCAGGACCAATAGAGATTGGTCAAAATGTAGCTGGCCTTCATCCCCACAAAATGGGCCAATAGTTTCACAGCTGTCATCAGCAGAGAGGACTCTACCATCAGGAACTCTTGGATGGACACAGCTGGGTTGGCAGATGCACCATCGAAAGATATCCCATGGACCAAAAAGAGCAGGAAGAGAAGAGTTAGAACCACATCTGGGCCAAAGCCGCCTCCCCAGGGCCCAATCTCCACTAACATCCTTAGTTCCAGGCAACATGCACATAACTGGAAGGCACTTGCCAGCTCCCTAGCAAAGCTGCTATAGATTTTCTGGGGGAGAAACATCTTGGAAAGTCTTCTGGCCCCTTCACAGAGGGTCACAATAATAAAGAAGAAGGAAAGGGAGACATTCAAACCAGCCATTCAGGAATCCTCACTAGCTAGGAGAAGCAGGAAAGTATCTACACTATACTACACAGGAAATCAGAGCAGAAAATACTACCTCTTTTAACATAGAGGTGGATATTAAGGGAACGTGGCAAAAACTAACATCCAGGTCCATGAGGTCAAGGAGGCTGAAGGGAAAATTCACATATGACAGGAGGCAGGCAATACACACCTCAAGAATACTTTCCCTTATCCACAATCCCATCAACTACTTGACTTTTAAATACTTCCTTCTCCTTTAACTACAATGTTCCAATAGTAGAGAGCTACCTGTCAGACAAGTGTACATAGACACAGACTACCCAGCTGGGGAGTCATATTGTAGTAGATGCTTACTTTTTCTTGTGTTGACCCAGGATGATCAGAAATACCTTGCTCAAAGCATCCTATGTCCAAAGCTTAGGATTCCTCACAAATACTCATGGTATTCATTCATTACTGTCTCCAGGACTGTGACTTCCGGGACATTTCCTGAAATGCTGAGAGTGCGTTTCTGACCCAAATATTAATGTTAGTGAACACTACTTTAGGAAAGAGGGTGTATGAACTCTTTGGAGACAAGATAGATTTCTGTTAATTCTGTTCAAAAAAAGTCACAATAAAACTATGCTGCAACATTTTTTTTAAAAGCTGCTTATATTCAGATAGTGCTTTGTACTTGATAATGTACTTTCCTCACAACCACCTGCAGTAGGTAATGGATGTCTTTTCACTCCCATTTTATAGATGACGAAACTGACGCTAAAGCAACATGTCCATAGTCCTTGTAAATATATAAACTAGTTATATTTCTAGAGAAATTATCCAAAGCATACCTGAATAAATGTAACAATGACTGGTGTCATAGCAGTAGTATGCCAATTTGGGAAACTAGGTGTGGCACAGTAGATAGAGCTCTAGGCCTAGAGTCAGTAACATTCATCTTCATGAATGCAAACCTGGCCTCAAACACTTACTAGCGGTGTGACCCTGGGCAAGTCACTTAACCCTGTTTGTTTTGGTTTCCTTGTCTCTAAAATGAGCTGGAGAAGGAAATGGCAAATCACTCCAGTATCTTTGCCAAGAAAACCCCAAAGGAGGTCACAAAATGTTAAAACACAACCCAAACAACTAAACAACAACAACAGTAGTGTGCTGAAGCAAAAAAAAAAAAAATAGTCTTTGGGAGAGTAAAAAATCTTTACATTATTTTTAATCAATCTGTTTTAATTTTTCTCCCTATAAGTTATTTTATGTATAACATTTCCAAAAAATAGTTGACTGACCTGGAATAATAATAATTAACATTTATGTAACAATTTAAGATTTTCAAAGCACTTTACATATCTTATGTCACTTGATCTTCATAATAACTGTGAGGTAGGTGCCATTACTATTCTCACTTTACAGTTGGGGAAACTGAGGCAGAGATTAAATGACTTGCCATAGGACACTGAACTAATGTCTGAGTCAGGATTTGAACTCAGGTCTTTCTGACTCTAGGCCCAGTGCATCATTATCATCATCAAAACCAACATCTACATAGTGCTCACCATATGTCAGGCTCTGTGCTAAACACTTTATAATTTCTCTCATTTGATCTTCACAATTCTGGGAGGTAGACGCAATTATCATTCCCATTTTCTACAAGAAACTGAGGCAAACAGAGGTAAAGTGATTTCCCCGGAGTCACACAATAAGTAAGTAAGTGTTTGAGGCTGGGTTTGAATTCATGTCTTTCTGACTCCAGGCCTCACACTCTATCTCCACTGAGCCACCTAGCTACTTCCAAGCAGAGGCCCAAGATGAACACATCCAAATTACTTCTAAAAGATTGCCCCTCTTGCCAAAGGTTTTCTACTTTGTTCCTTCCACAGGTCTATGATACTGTCATTGATGAGAGTCCTTCTTCCAAGGGTATATTCCACACCCGAAATCAAATATGATTTTTTTCCCTCCCTGCTATATCCTCCATGAAGGCCCCAGGCAACATGCTGAAAGCCTCCCTCTGGATTTCTTGAACATTGCATAAATATCAATGAAGTACATAAGTTGACCATGGAGAAGAGTTGAATTGGTACCTTTTATAGTAATAGATTAAGAATTTAGAAGAGGGGGGGTAAGTTGGGGAGGGGGAAGGTAATCAGTTCTGTTTTGAATAAATTGAGCTTAACATGTTTGAGAATTTGAGCTTAAAATGTTTAATATATGGTGGTGCTTAACCAATATAAATCAATAGTCACAATGAGGAGATAAGAGGTATATAAATCTGGGAGTTATATACATGGAGATAATTCAGCTCCATTGGATCTGATGATTTTACCAAGTGAGTGAGTATACATTCTTCAAATTTACATATACTTTACTCCTCAGTGACCTTAACAGCAACAATGTGTTTAAAATCATGGTACAGGAATAAAAAATGAGAGAGGCCCCAAGTTTGTAGACTGTACTGAAGCCAGCTGTTCATATATCAAGGATACTTTCTACAAGAAGAGTCAGACTCTGGACATCACAAGACAAGGCTTCAGAATATATTTTTGCACATCTCTAATCAAAAGTGACTTAGAGCACTTCTTCATATGACTACTATAGATAGCTTTGATTTCTTCATCTGAAAAGCAACTGTTCATATTCTTTGTCCATTTATCAATTGGAGAATGGCTTATAATCTTATAAATTTAACTTGGTTCTCTATATATTTGAGAAATGAAGCCTTTACCACAGACACTTGCTGTCAAGATTGTTTCTCAGCTTTCTGTTTTCCTTCTTTTGGGGTGGGGAGGGGCAGGGGCAATGAGGGTTAAGTGACTTGCCCAAGGTCACACAGCTAGTAAGTGTCAAGTGTCTGAGGCCGGATTTGAACTCAGGTCCTCCTGAATCCAGGGCCGGTGCTTTATCCACTGTGCCACCTAGCTGCTCCTCTGCTTTCCTTCTAATCTTGGTTGCATTGGTTTTGTTTGTACAAGAACTTTTTTATTTTAATATAATTAAAATTATCTATTTTACATTTTGTAGCTCTCTATCTCATTAGGTCATGAATTCTTCCCTTTTCCATACACCTGACAGGTAGACTATTCCTTGCTCTTCTAATTTATGTCTAAATCATGCACCCATTGTGAACTTAATCTTGGTATGTGGTATGAGATGTTGGTCTATACCTAGTTTGTGTCCTACTGTTTTTCAGTTTTCCCATAAGTTTTTGTCAAATAGTGAGTTCTCAACCCAAAGGCTGGGGTCTTTGGATTTATCAAACACTAAGTTACTATGATTATTGACTACTGTGTCTTCTATACCTAATCTATTCCACTTGCATAGCCCTCCCTCATTTAAATCCAGTTCACTGCAAGTCATGACATCACCTCTAGATGTCATGGTCCTCTTCAAGAACAAAGGACAGGGGCGGCTAGGTGGTGCAGTGGATAAAGAACCAGCCTTGGATTCAGGAGTACCTGAGTTCAAATCCGGCCTCAGACACTTGACTTACTAGCTGTGTGACCCTGGGCAAGTCACTTAACCCCCATTGCCCAGCAAAAAAAAAAAAAAAAGAACAAAGGGCAAACAACAACCAACACTCTGTAAGAGCTGCCCACTGGAAACCCAACTGGCAAGCTCCAGTTGGGCAATGCAGCTTCTTTCTGTCCATGTAGGGAATCATACCCTTACCTGCGGGTGCTCTGCCCAAAGGCATATAAGTTTTCATTGCTGAAACCCTGCAGGACTACTTGGGGTTCACATCCTCAATTTTTTTGAGGACCACACCTTAACCATAAGTCACTCTATCATAGATAGGCTAACAATGGGTCTTAGCCCAAGCTTGATTGGCTATTGTCTGGCCTCTTAATGGCTGAGTGAGTACAAATATGAACTGTTTCTATTTCAGTCAGAAACCCTGAAGGCTCTCCCCTCCCTAACTTCCTTCCTTCTTTCTTTCTTTTCTCCATTCACTCATTTATTTATTTGTTAGAAACCTTAGCTTAAAATTAAAAGCCAAGATCTCCCACTACATCCAGACCATCTCCAGTTGTCCTGATGAATATCTTGCCACTGGACCCAAATGGCTCTGGAGGAGTGGAGCTGGTGACTTTGCACAGCCCTCCTTCACTTAAGTCCTTTTTTTTTTTTTTTTACTTAAATCCAATTCACTGCAAGTCATGACATCATCTAGTCATGACATCACCTCCTGATATCATGGTCCTCTTCAAGAAAGGATAAACAATTCCACTGATCCACCACTCTATTTCTTAGCCAGTACCAGATAGTTTTGATGATTACTGCTTTATAATATAGTTTGAGATCAGGTATTGCCAAGCCATCTTCTTTTGTACTTTCTTTTCCATTAATTCTGATATTCTTGACCTTTTGTTTTTCCAGATACATTGTTATTTTTACTAGTTCTAACAAGTAATTTTTGATAGTTTGGTATGGCACTGAATAAGTAAATTAATTTAGGCAGAATTGTCATTTTTATTATACTGGCTCAACCTACCCATGAGCAATTAATATTTTCCAATTATTTAGATCTGACTATTTCTGTGAAAACTGTTTTGTAATTATGCCCACATAGTTCTGGGTATATCTTGACAGGTAGACTCCCTGTATTTTATATTGTTTACATTATTTTAAATGGAATTTCTCTCTCTTACTGCTGGATTTTGTGGGTCATACGTAGAAAAGCTAGTGATTTATGTATATTTATCTTATATCCTATAACTTTGCTAAAGTTGTTAATTATTTCAAATATTTTTTTAGTTGATTCTACAAAAACCTGTGGAACCAGGAACATCCCATTCACACGCACACACAGCTCCAAGCTAATTGGCTGGTCTCTTTGATAGACAGTACCCACGAGCAAATGTCACTTCCTGATGCCAAGGAACTGACTACATGGCTTGCCCTCAGATGCCTTCTCCTCATGGCGGAGCTTTCCTACAGTAACTCTCTAGCAGGTGTCATCACTCCAATTGTTACAATTCTCCAGGATTCTCTAAGTATAGCATCATAGCATCTGCAAAAAATGACTGTTTTGTTTCCTCATTGCCTATTCTAATTCCTTCATTTTTTTCTTATTCTTATAGCTAACATTTCTAGTTCAATATTGAGTAACAGTAGTGATAATGGGCATCCTTGCTTCACCCCTGATCTTACCGGGAGGGCTTCTAGCTTATCCCCATCACAGACAATGCTTGCTAATGGTTTTAAATAGATATTGCTTATCATTTTAAGGAAGGCTACCTTTATTCCTATGTTTTCTAGTGTTTTAAATAGGAATGGGTGATCTGTGTTGTCAAAAGCTTTGTCAGCATCTTATGAGGTAACTATATGATTTGTTGGTTTTGTTATCATGTGGTCAATTATGTTGACAGCTTTTCTTATATTGAACCAACCCTGCATTCCTGGTATAAATCCCATCTGGTCATAATGTATAGTTTTTGTGATATATTGCTATAATCATCTTGCTAGTATTTTGTTCAAGATGTTTGCATTGATATTCATTAGGAAAATTGGTTTAAAATTTTCTGTTTTGCCTCTTTCTGGTTTAGGTACCAGCACAATTATTTGTCATTAAAAAAAAAAATTGGTAGGTATTTTTCCAAATAGTTTATGTATTATTGGAGTTAATTGTTCTTTGAATGTTTAATAGAATTTACATGTGAACTTATCTGGCCCTGGGGATTTTTAATTAGGGAGTTCAGTAATGGCCTGTTCAATTTCTTTTTCTAAGATGAGGTTTTTTAGCTGTTCTATTTCCTGATCTGTTAATCTGGGTAATTTAAATTTTCATAAGTATTTATGGATTTCACTCAGATGTCAGGTTTATTGGCATATAATTGGGCAAAATATTTCCTAATAATTGCTTTAATTTCATTGGTGCTGATTTAACATTTTTCCTTTTTTTTTTTTAAGTGAGGCAATGGGGGTTAAGTGACTTGCCCAGGGTCACACAGCTAGTAAGTGTTAAGTGTCTGAGGCCGGATTTGAACTCAGGTACTCCTGACTTCAGGGCCAGTGCTCTATCCACTGCACCATCTAGCTGCCCCCATACTTTTCCTTTTTGATACTGGATATTTTCTTCTTTTTTTAAATCAAATTAATGAGGAGTTTATCTATCTTGTTGATTTTTTCATAAAACCAGCTCCTAGATTTATTAACTCAATAGGTTTCTAAAAAAACTTTTAATTTTATTAATCTCACCCTTGCTTTTCAGGATTTCCAATTTGGTGCCCAATTGGGGATTTTCAATTTTTTTTTAAGTTGTATGCCTAATTCATTGATCAGTTCTTTTTCTATTTTGTTGATGTAAGAATTTAGAGAAATGAATTTTCCCCCAAGTACTGCTTTGGCTGCATCCCATAAATTATGGTATGTTGTTTCATTGATATGTTTAATGAAATTATTGTTTCTATGATTTGTTCCTTGATCTACTTACTCTTTAGGATTAGTTTCCAATTAATTTTTTATCTATCTTCCCACTGCCCTTTGTTGAATCTAATTTTTATTGCATTATGATCCAAAAATGATACATTTAATACTTCTGCCTTTATACATTTTGAGGTTTCTATGCCCTATTAAATGGTAATTTTTTTGTGTAGGTGCCATGTGCTACTAAGAAAAGGGTATGTTCCTTTCTGTTCCCATTCAGTTTTCTCCAAAGGTCTGTCATATCTCACATTTAAAATATTTTATTTACCTCCTTAGTTTCTTATTTTTTTGGTTGCATTTATCAAGTTCTAAGTGGGGACAGCAGAGATGCCTCACTAATATAGTTTTGCTGTCTATTTCTTCCTGTAATTCACTTAACTTCACCTTAAAGAATTTGAATGCTCTACTATTTGGTGCATATGTTTAGTATTGCTATTGCTTAATGGTCCCATTTAGCAAGATGTGGCTTCCTTATCTTTTTATTAGGTCTATTTGTGCTTTTATTTTGTCTGAGTTCAGGACTGCCACACATTTTTTACTTCAGCTTAAGCACAACAGATTCTGCTCCAACCTGTTACCTTTACTCTGTCTCTCTGCTGTGTTTCTTACAAACAGCATATTATAGGATTCCACTCTGCTATCCACTTCAGTTTTATGGGAGGGTTCATCTCATTCATATGTTCACAGTTATGATTACTGTGTATTTCCCTCAATCGTATTTTTCCTCCTGTTTGCCCTCTCTCTCTTCACCCTTTTCCTCACCAGTAGTTTGCTTCTACCACCTCCCTCAATCTATCCTCACTTCTGTCAGTCACCTCCCTTTTTTTAACTTCTTCCCCTCCTTTTCCCCTGTCAGGTATTTCTATATTCAACTGATCGTGCATATTATTCCCTTAGCCAATACTAATGAGACCAAGGTTCAAGTGATGCCCATCACCAACCCTGCCATCTTTCCCTCCACCACAATAGTTTTTGCATCTCTTCATATGAATTTACCGTTCTTCCTCTCCCCTCCTTCTGCACCCAGTGTACTCTTTCACATCCCTTGTTTTTTGTCATTCCCTCAAATTTGCCTTATATCCATACCTTCTATGTATATTCATTCTAGCTTACTATTAGTAGTACAATTTTTAAGAATCCCAAGAATCATCTTCCTATGTATGGATATAAACAGTTAAGTTCTATTGAATCCCTTATGTTTTATTTTCCCTTTTCCCCTTTTTATGCTTCTCTTGGGCCTTCATATTGGAGATCAAATTTTTGGTTTAATTCTGGTCTTCTTATGAAAGCTTGAAATCCTTCTATTTCATTGAATGGCCACTTTTCCCTTGAAGTACTATTATTCATTTCACTGGATAAGTAATTCTTTGTTGTCATCCTAGCTCCTTTGCCTTCTGGAATATTACATTCCATGACCTCCCATCTTTTAATGTTGTGGCTGCTAAGTCCTGTGTAAGCCTGATTGTGGCTCCCTGATATTTGAATTATTTCTTTCTGGCCACTTACAATATTTTTTCCTTGACCTGATAGTTCTGGATTTTGGCTAAAATGTTCCTTGGGGTTTTGATTTTGGAATCTCTTTCTTGAGATGATCAGTGGATTCTTTCAATGCCGATTTTGTCTCTGGCTATGCTGAAGTACATTGTGGGGGAAGGGGTTTCCTGATGTTGACATTTGCCTATTCCATTGCATTGGAGCTCAAGATATCCCAATGGTTTGCTGAGGTGGGGCTTGCTGCTGGTTTGCTAGGATGCTTCCTGTCCTGTGCTCCCTTTTTACCTGAATGAGACAGTCCTTTCCTGCCAATCTTCGAAGTTTCTTGGGCTGAAAAGTTGTTTCATTCCATCTTTTTGCTGGTTATGCTGTTGCAGGATTTGTTTTAGAGTGCTATTTTAGGGTTGTTTGGAGGTGAATATGAAAGAATTACAGTGATTTACTGCTTACTCCATCATCCTGGCTTCCAGAAGTCTTCTGAGCTTTTTGCAGGTTCCTATACACTTCTTTGATTCTATGTTTCCATATAGGTCACATAATAATGAAATGGACAGGAAGGAGGAAGACAACTAAATATTTTCCCATGAGTACAAGCCCTTCTTGTATTATGGTACTGCCAAGTACTGGAAGTACCATGTGTGATTCACTAAAACTTTTAGAACTATCAACACACTAATAAAAAGGATCACCAATGTTACATTACAAAAATCTGAATTGAGGGGCGGCTAGGTGGCGCAGTGGATAAAGCACCGGCCCTGGATTCAGGAATACCTGAGTTCAAATCTGGCCTCAGACACTTGACACTTACTAGCTGTGTGACCCTGGGCAAGTCACTTAACCCCCCCATTGCCCTGCAAAAAAAACAAAAAATCTGAATTGAGACACTCCCAAAGCATCATAAAACTTAGATTCAATTTACAAAAGCTTAAACATGTTTAATATGGAGGGTGGAGTAAAGGTCAAACAAAACCCAACTAAATTACATTCTTTTAATCCTAAAGTAGGTTTTCATTTGAACATAAAGAGAGGGCACTATTCTCTGGTGCCAGATTAAGAGTGGTAAACCAAGATGTAAGATCTCGACTCTGTCACCTATGTGAGCTTGGGTCTTTTTATTTCTGTAGACCTCAATTTACTCATCTGCATTTATGAAGTGAGGTCTACTTAATAAGGTCCCATCCAGCTTTAAACCTAGGATTCTTCCTTAGATGTCAAATCTAATCTACACTATTCCACAAATGAGACTGAAGCCTAGAGAGGCCAGTGACTTGCCCAGGGGAATGGAGTTATTAAATGGCAAAGCTTGAATCCCAACCGAGGATCCAGTGTTCTTTCTATTATAACATGTTTTTTCTCCATAGGATAGAAATAGGGAAAAACTGCTGACAAAACAGCCCAGGACCCTGAACCCAAGAGCCTTTAAAATAGCATCATTTCCCACCCAGTGCCAATAGCTATCACCTTGGGAAGCAACTCCTTATGGAGATACAGCCTGGAAACTGATCCAGGTGCTGCAGCCACAGGTACTGAAGACTCTGAAAATAAAGTTCTTGTCACCAAAGTCCTTAGCACTGTGTCAAATGGTTCAACATCAGAAATGGGTATTAGTTTATCAACAGAAATTATTTTAAAGGAGGCATTAACATATGCTTTGCTGCTACTCCCTAAGAGTCATGGGACTTCTCCCTCTTATTTGCAGCTAAAACTTTCCGTAAGTGCTGTCTTCCCCATCAGAATGTGAGCTCCTTGAGAGAAGGTAATTGCAATGCTTTGCACATAGTAAATGCTTAAAAAGTTTTTCCCCTGGCTAGGTGGCACAGTGGATAGAGCACCGGCCCTGGAGTCAGGAGTACCTGAGTTCAAATCCGGCCTCAGACACTTAACACTTACTAGCTGTGTGACCCTGAGCTAGTCACTTAACCCCAATTGCCTCACTTTAAAAAAAAAAAAAGTTTTTCCCCTGTTCATACATACATTCCCCCAACTTTCCTCCAAACCATGTTTCTTCTAAAAAGTGACTTCACTTTTATTTTTAGTTATCACTGCACTACACAAAACTGACCCAATGACAGCAAGGCATAAGGGTTTTCCAAGAGCTGTTCCCTTTCTGATACCAATCAAAAGGAGCCTGTACTCAAGAGAAATATCATGTGAGGAAAACTTGACTGTGTTATTCATTAATTAAAAACTAGGCTCTAAATAAACAACATGCCTCACCAAAATGCAAGATGCACTAAGCACCTGAACATCATAGTTAGCATTTTCTATAATTTTCCCCCTTTGAATCATCAATTCAACTCCAAATCTTTTATCACCCCTTATCAGTTTTCCTCCTTATTTCCCCTCTCACAATAGTTTCCTTTATGTTACTAAAACCATAAAATGTACTACTTATAAAAGTGTGTACATCCCTGTACGACAGCAGGCTCAGATTTCTCTATACAATTATTGGATTAATACTCTCATGTCAAGAATGTAGTTTATGTGAGTCACTGTTAAGATGTATATTACATATAAAACGTATTCATTTCTATAGTAAGTGGAAGCAGAGAATCCTGTTTATTCCCTTAACTGGCATAAATGACTATAAAACTAGCCCTCATTTTAGTATAAAATGAGTAGTCATGTCCATCCTTCCTCTCACATTTGTTTTCCTCTTCCCTAGCTTCCCTGCTGTACTAGCCATAGAGCAAAATATCTTACTCTATTCATCCCCAAGGCCAACAGATTAATAAGCCTCTGCCCACCTTTAAAACTGAAATATCCTGTTTTTCTACTTCCTTATACATACACATGTGTTTCCCCTTTCTCAAATTCCTATCTCATGGAGACTTACTGTAACTTTAAAATGCAAGTTGAATATCAGGAAAATACCCATTGGTACTGCCAACCTGCCAACTGGCCACAAATGAAATATGGCTCGACATTAAACAACTTTCCTCATGGAGTCAGGGATAAAGTATGTCTACTTAGATGAAAATCCTTGAAAACTGAGTTGATAAAATGAATTAGGGTGAAGCAAGTCTCCTTATGGAGGCATGGAGATGTTTTTCCATGATCCGTGAGGAGCCATGAGGAATTTATTTCATGGATACTTTTCACAATGGAGTCAAGGAGATGTGTTTATCTTTGATCTATGAGAATTTATATGAAGAATCTATGCAAATGTATGAGAAAGTAAGGATGGACTTCTTTCTTATGCAATCTATCTTAAGTGTTACTTTTAAATCCTATGAATAGCAGTTTATAAAAAGAATCCTATAAAGACCTTGCTGAAGACAAAAGAGAAAAAAGACTATAGTGAGAAACATCACAGAATGTTAGAGAGCCTTAATCATCATTTGCAATGACTGAATTGAGACTGAGCTTCCAGATAAGTTCAGGCACACCTGAAAAAGAATGTGATTGAGTTCCAGGCCATTGCAATAAAGTAAGTCACATGAATTTTCTGGTTTCCCAGTGCATATAAAAGTTATGTTTCCTTGGGGCAGCTAGGTGGCACAGTGGATAGAGTACCGGCCCTGGATTCAGGAGGACCTGAGTTCAAATCCTACCTCAGACCCTTGACACTTACTAGCTGTGTGACCCTGAGCAAATCACTTAACCCCAATTGCCTCACCAAAAAAACAAAAAACAAAAAAAGAAAAGTTATGTTTCCACTATACTGTAGTCTATTAAGGGTACAACAGTATTATGTCTAAAAAAACAATGTACATACCTTAATTTAAAAATAAATGCTTAAAAATGCATCATCTGAGCATTTAGCGAATTGTAATCTTTTTGCTGGTGGAGAGTCTTGCTTTGATGATGAAGCTGTCTTCTGACTGAACAAGATGGTGGTTGCTAAGGGTTGGTGTGGCTGTGGCAGTTTCTTGAAATAAGACAATGAAGTTTGTCCCATCCTTTCATTTGAATGCATAAAGGCCATTGCAGGGTTGTAATTCTACTTTCAATATCGTTGTGTCTTGGTGAATACAAAGGCCCAAGCAAAGGGAGACAGGTGAGTGGTTGCTGGAGCACTCAGAATACATACATTTATCAATTAAGTTCACCATCTTATAGGGGTACAGTTCATGGAATCCCAAAACAATTACAATGGTAACATCGAAGATCACTGATCACAGATCACCATTAACAGATAAAATGAAAACATTTGAAATAGTGTAAAAATTACCAAAATGTGACAGAGACACATGAACATATGTTGTTGGATGTAGGGTTACCACAAACCTTCAATTTGTAAAAAATGCAATACCTGCAAAATGCAATGAGGTATGGCCATAAAGAAGAGACAATTACTAACTTGGCCACTCAACTGCCACTTGGTAGTGGCACTGCTTATAGCCAAAATACTGTTTAGAGCAGTAGTGTCAACTACATATTGACTTAGAAAACCACAAATTGATATCATCTGCTATATTTTCATTTTGTTAAACATTTCCCAATTACATTATAATGTGTGTGCGCTCCACTGGGAAATTTGCCACTGCATGTGGGTACGTTTGACACCTTTGATTTGAGTCTGTGTATATGTATACAAGCAATTATATAAATGTGTATTCTTGCTCATTTGTTACTAAAGTTACACAGGTGGTAATTTATTTAAACATAAATAATTATTACTAGTGAGAAAATTTTCTCCATCACTGAATAGTCTGGATTCAATAGAATGGGGTGGGGGGAGAGGTTTGATCTATTCAATTACTATTAATGAGGAATTGTTGAAATATCTCTAGATTGCAAGTGCTGCAATGAATATATAGCAACGAATCAAATAGCATGCTAAGGATGGGTTACCTACCAGTGATTCCCTGTTTAAGAAGTATATATGTGTATCCCTGTATAGATCATTTGCATCAAACTCTCAGTGGAGATGATCATTTAATATTGCATGCCTACGTAAGACATGGAATTGGTACTAGAACTTGGGAGAAGACAGGCCTTTTTGACATCTTAGAGAACACAAGTAGTTCCAGACCCTCTGGGAAAAGGAAGGACTAAAAAGCATACATATAGGGGAAAGCTATGGCTCTCTCCTTCCCCAACAAATCCTTTATTTTCAGCTTTCTTCTCTAGAGAGCAAGGAATTTCCTCTTGGGTAAAACAGAGGACAATTTCTCTTGGTCAAGCTGAAACATTCTGTTGCAAGTGAAGGTACTCATCATTTATTCTCTGAACTGATATAGTCTAATCTGTATAATTTCTCTGATTTGTTTGCTCTTTCCTAGGATAAACAGGTTTATTCACTACTGATTATTTGTGATGGCTTTTTGTGTAGAAAAAGGACAAGTCTATTGATAAAACTAAGCTGCATTCTTCTCTTTAAGGTATATTGAAGAGGACAGTTTGAACTAAGAACAAAATCATTTCCTCTAGAGTAGCAATATTTGGGGAGGGATATAGGTTTAATTCTAGCCCAGGATTACTATCTCTGAGAACAGAGTGGTCAGCCTCATGACACCTTTCTCTCATGCCCCTTCAAACAGGAATCAAAGAAAGGAATGGGTGAGTCTAAAGATCTATACATGACTCCCTGTGAATCACGTTTAGAAAGGTTGTGTGAACATATATATAACCTGCATGGACAACACATACATCCTACGTGTGTGTAAGCACATAGACACCCAAAGGAGTGGAAGGAGCAGGCATCAAGTGAACCTCACATAACTGAAAAAGAGAGTTGAATACAGAGTTTTAAAACACATCAAACAGGAAAGAAACAGGCATGAAGAGGAAAGCATGGTTAAGAAGAAGGATAAAACTGAGAAGATAGCCTCAAGCAACATAAACACCCCCATCTACATGGAGTTGGAAGATTAAAATTGGATTGGGGGGGGGCAGCTAGGTGGCGCAGTGGATAGAGCACTGGCCCTGGATTCAGGAGGACCTGACTTCAAATCTGGCCTCAGACACTTAACAATTACTAGCTGTGTGACCCTGGGCAAGTCACTTAACCCCAATTGCCTCACAAACAAACAAACAAAATTGGATGGGGGGAAGAAATAAGGGAATTTAATGGTGATGCCAAAAGGGGTACATTGCAATATTTTTGAAAAGTACAGAAGTTGAGAAGGAAGCACAAAAAAGCAGAGTAGTTTTGAATGTAACAGGTGGAATTATGATATACTTTTTCAGTTTTAAATCAATTAGCATGACACAGAGAGTTATGGTTTCATACACAATCCTCTGTGTTTGGCTGTGCATATGGAAACACTTTTGGAAAGGAGTTAATTTCAGAATAAATTTTATTATAAATCATATCATTTAAAAATAATGAGAATATATGCTTTGAAAATGTCAAAGTGCAACATAAATGTTAGCTATAGTTCAACCCCTTTATTGTACAGTTTTAGAAAGTCGGGTGGAGTGAGATAAAGTAACACTACCAAATTGGAAAGGCTTTGATTAGGGAACTTAATGAGAAATTGTGAATCAAGTGATCCAAGAACTAGCCTGGCTACAGTCTGGAAAACATTGTCTGACAGATCACTTACTCACACTTACACCTGAAGACAACACTGACCCTGCCCACCACCCACTCCCCATTGATTCATTTTCATACACACACACACAGACACATACACAGACACACATACACACACACATGCATACTTACTTGCCCAAAATAAATGAACTCTATTAAAGAATATTTTACCATCTGATTCCGTGGAGAGAAAACCCATACATATTAAATAACAGATCTTTTCAAGTATTGAAATATTTTAGCATCATTAGTATATTTTCGGAAGTTACATAAAGTCATAATTGAATCCCCATCAGTATGTTCATAACAAAATCAGTTACTCCACCTCAGTACTTAAGTGAGGTTTACGAGCATGTAAAGTTTAGTAATGTTGATACCAAACTATATTTTTTTCACCTCAGCAAAATGGTACAATTTCTAGGCTATGGAAGCACCTCCATAATTAAAGTCATACTGATGCTACTTGATAAGCTATCTGATAAGATGTTCAAACACATCCATCTATGAAACATGTCCTGCAGACATTAAAAATTTCCTCCTGGATTCAAAGGAGGAGCACCAGAATGAGAAAGCACAAGTGGTTTTCCTATTCCTGCTTTTCTAACATCACAATTACAAAGGGGCGGGGAGGGGCGTATGATGCCCATTCAACATACATAAATAACCAAACACTTTCTCTGAGTGGCTTCATTTGATGAGTATCCCTTGAAGTTTAGGATAAAAGCCATGAATGACATCACAGGCACAATACTATATACTCTTCTGGAATATCAATAATAAAAAGCATAAATGTACACTATTAGAAAGTTTGGCTTTAACATTACATTCAACATATCATTTGCCCTGTACTATCTCTTACAGTAAAACCCCCTTTAGAGTCAAGAGTAATGAGTAATGCCATCCATGCTAGGAAGAATCAATTAAGCAATCTTACAGTACCTAAGGTATGGATTATTGGTCTGTCACTACTTCTAGTCTCTTTTTCATCCAATCTATTCTCCCCATAGATGTCAAATTCATATTCTTAAAACAAAAACATGAATATACTTCCCTATTAAAAATTCTTCAGTAACCCCATAATCTATAGAAAAAAATACAAAATCCTCACCTTAGCTTTTTAAGCCCACTACCATTTGGCTCCTACCTTCTTTTCTGGTTCTATTTATATTCTTCCACTTCATGCGTTTTTTGTGCTGGTCAGATTGATCGTTCAGCGGTTTCTCATACATATTGTTCCTTCTCTGGCCTCTGTGCCTTTATAGAGGTGGACTCCCTGGTCTGGAATGTACCCACTCACCTCCAACTTTCAGCATCTTTAGCTTTCTTCCAATGATAGCCACATGTCACCTTCCTACATGCCTTTCCTGATGCCTCAAGTTTTTAAAGTCAAAGTTAATGGGTGTGTATTTTATATTTGAACCTGAGTTCAAATCCTAGCTCTCCCAACTTTCTATTATGTCACCTTGGGTAAATCACTCCCTCCCTCAACTTCACTTCCTCACCTATAACATGAAAGACTCTATTAGCTGACTTCTAAGCTTCTTTTCAATTCTAAGTCTTAGGCTGCTAAGTTATAACTCCCCATTAGCACTCCACATGCCTAACAGGCAAAGACAAGCACACTTTTATCTTTCTATCACTGGGGCCTGGACAATTGATATCTATGTTTGCTGAAGGAGAAATTGTGCTCTTTAGGGAAAAAGCAAACAAGAAACAGGTTACAGTGTTAACAAAAGCACTCTCACAGGAGACAATATGCCCAGCACAGAAAGGTACATGTAGGTCAGCATTCGATTTGCACTCATAATGCAGCCCAAAAACGTAGATTATATAAATATCAACATATTTTGTGGACAGGTTTTCTCAATATTAACATAGTTTTACTAGAATGTGCATTCCCAATGCTCAAACTTGATTCTTCATGATATAATGATGCTAAACACTTTTCAAAGGTCTAAATCCATCATAGTAGCTGTATAAGTGAATAAAAAGAATAAAAATGCTATGGAGCCTGCAGCAAACTTTGAAAAAAATTGCAATGGTCTTTGAAATTTTACTTTAAAACATTTTTTAAAGAAATAGTAATTTAAGTACCCCAAAGGAGAAGAATATTATGCTTTCTGGGTTCAAGTGAAGAGTCCAAAGTCAACTTGCTCAGCTATTTTGTTGTTGAGTCATTTTTCAGTTGTGTGCAACTAACTCTTCATGACCCCATTTGGAGATTTCTTAGCAAATATACTAGAGTGGTTTTGGCATTTCCTTCTCCAGCTTATTTTACAAAGGAAACTAGAACAGACAGTTAAATGACTTTCAGAAGTCACTGGGCTAGTAAGTGTCTGAGGCCAGATTTGAACTCAGGAAGATGAGTCTTCCATACTCTATCCACTCTACCACTTAGCTGCCCTGCTCAGCAATTACTGCATCTAAATAAATTAGATAACTGTCAGTCATTCCTTAATGAACAGAGCAAATAAACTTTGATAGATTAGGAATCAAAAGAGAATAGCCCTTTTTAATTAGAAGGAAGCTTGAAATTTTTTTGTTAAACCTCTTCATTTTACAGATTAAGAAACTGAGATCTAGGTAGCTAGCTAGAATGTTAAAAAATACCCAATTAAATCATATTCTATTTAGTGTCATTTTTATCAGTTACTGCTGAGGGGGAAAAAAGGAATAAATACCATCTTAAATGTCCTTTGTACTATAAACTTGATTACCAAGTACATAAAATCAACTTAAGGGATCACAATCTCCTGAGTAGATGAATTCTTAGTTTGTCATGGATACATATTTTCCTTTATCAGGAAGGTGTCTGTATAGAGACTATTTCAAGGAAATCATGGACGAATTAAATGTTACTGTACTACTATGTCAACATTTCCACAACTTCTAGTCCAACTAAATCCTTAATGAAATGCTGCTTTAAAATATTTGTGCACATAGCACATGAGAGGCATGAGAAAAGCAGTGTAATAGTGGCTGGAGAGCTGGTATCAAAGTCAGGAAGTTGTGGGTTCAAGACTTGCCTCTGGACACTAGGTTATGTGACCCTAGTAAAATCACTTAACGTTGCAGTGCCCCAAGTAACTCTCTAAAATGATAAATTGCAAAAAAGGTTCTAATCAACATTGGTAGAAGTTCCTCTTCAGGAACTCTATCTACACAAATGATATTGCAGATCTAGTTAAAAAAAAAAAAGAAAAAAAAGAAAAAAAAAGTGGCACATATAAATCACAGTAAGCTCCTTGTCCTCCTGCTTTTTTTAAACTGCCAAGATTTAGCCAGGTCTACTGATGCTACCTGAGTTGAGAATATGTTGTTTTCCTGGACTTCACATTTCAGGAAAAAAATGTTAACAATTTCTTATAAACTCAGTTCTGAACAGAGGAAGCCTATGCTTCTTATTCACGTTTCCAGAAACCTAAGAAGAATGGTACATTATAAATAAAATTCATGCCATAGCCATGTAAAAAGGAAAAAAAAAAGAATTCATGCTTTAAGAAACACTGAGTACACTCTCCCACAACCTATTAGAAATCTAAACATTTATTCTTTAAAGCTACTCTCATCCAAAAAGATAAAAATTCGGGAAGGGGATAAACAAACATTTAAAAAATTTTTATTTCTAGCCCTGAAAAGAACAAAGTTATTGAACATCAAATACAGTAGTTAATGTTGCAGTAACAATTAAATAACATACGGGATTAAATTAAACAAAAGGCAACATAAAATTTGAAGACAATAAAAAATAAGATAGCTACTTGCACCTAGGTTCCATTTCCATCTGCCAAAATAAGGAAGGAGAGAGAAAAGACAAGTTTTTCCCGAAGATTTGTGTTTGATTCCACCCTTTTACTACAGAATTAAAATTTAAGAACAGTTAGTTGGCTTGATGACATTTCTTACTGCCTCTCTACTCCGAAAAGGCTAGTGTGGTGAACCCACTAGATGGCAAGCCCTGCACATCTAGCATAGCACTTTGCTTCTAGTAGGTGCTCAATAAATACTTCTTTCTTGAGTGAATATATACACTCTGAAAAAAAACTATTAAACTTGGAGGAGGGGAACTGGGCAGAGACAGGAAGACAATGGATTTTAAAACTTTCCCTTGGACATTGGTTTTTATACTGTTACACTTCAAATTAAAGCTATGAAATTGCACTGCAAAACACCCAACGCAAATACTCATCTGGATGCTTGTTAACTATAACCTAAAGTAATTAGGCATTGAAATATAGAGATGCTCACTGGATATCTGGGTATTTTAAAAGATTTCTAAAATGTTACCAATTCCTTAAGCACCCAATTTTCCTGCTACTCCTACTTCTCTCCACTACTGCCTAAGATGCACTAAGATTATATCTAGCTAGGACACAGCATACACAATTAACCTCCAAAATTCATTTAAAGGATCCCCCTAAAGAAACACTCAAAGATACTTTTAAAACTATATTTAAAAGGCACAGGTTGATTTTGGATTGGTGGTTGACTTGATTAAGTTTAAGCAGCTTAACAGGCATATTTGGAAGATGAGAGAAGTTTATATAATCCCAGTGACTCTCCTTGCTCACCAATTACCAATAGGGAAAAACAATCTCAGTACTTCCATGGCTTCCTGGGATTATCCCTAAAGTTTGTGACACCAAAGAATGGGGACAGGTAGCCTAATGGCTACCATAAGTCACAGCTTTCATTGTAGTGCTAAATACAGTACTACAACATAATACCCCACAGAGCTCAACTATTAAGGTAATTCTTGGATTTGAATGAGACACTTCAACCCAAAGTGAAAACAAAAATAATTTTAAAAGGCAATTGCTTAAAAAAAAAAAAAAGATTCCTGATTCAGTTAAATTTGTTCTTTCGACAAGATCAGAATGACATTTTAATTGTTAAAAATGAATAAATCACAATTCCTTATTGCTCTTAAACTATTTTGTTTAAAATTTACAAATTTCAGAAATAATCCAAGTATATTCCTATGATAGATTAGTTAATCTTACTAAGTAAAGAACAGACTGGGGCTTAGGTCCCATATCCCAGGAGTCAGATTTTCATGATGCACAGTCCATTGCCAGCAATGGACATGCAGGGCACCATCAATAAAAAAAAAGATTAAATATAATTCCAAACTCTTCCTATAAACCAAAAAGCCCTTTACTGAGTCATGTGCTTTAAAATGGGGGCACTGACGTTGTATCCAGTGAACATGCTTTCTATGGCTCATGTATAGAAATAGAAGCTATTTATAAACTCAATACCCAAAGTTACTGCCTTCTTGAGGAACGATATTGCAATTTCATTATTAGGTTTCCCTACTCCACTGGTAGTATCTTTTTTTATACAAATCTATCTAGTGACTGCTTACAAAGCAGAACATTAAAAAGTTGAAACTCAAGAGGCACTAGAGTTTTTCAAAGGGAATAAGGCATTTTGTTGCTGTAAAATGATGAAATAATAAACCACTGCAGAAGGGCCAATGATAGCAAGAAAAATAAAAATCAAGATAGACTGAAATCAGAGACCATTCTACTAAGTGCCCTAGTTACAGGTTTTGTTTTATGATTTTGGCAAAAACCTTTCTGGTAGTCATTTCTATTTATCATGGTCACATCTTAACACAGACGTAAGAAGAAATTAAGTATGGGCTAGCTTCCTTTGATGACAAAAATACATTTTTTAAAATGTTTGTTTTTCCATCTTTTAGAAAGTATCCCTAACACTTAATTGTTCTTACTCATTATTTGGCATTGCTGGTGTATGGCTAAGTAAATGTGGGTTTGAATAGAAGCAAATAACTGCAAGAACCAAATTAATTATTTTAAAGTTCCTTGGCAATTTAGATGAAGCAGCATAGCTTCTAAAAAGAGGTTCCTATTAATAATGAACATTATAGGTGAGAGAGAATTCTAAACATCAAAATGCTTTTTAAAATTTCAATCAAGGAGTAAAAGCTTTTTAACAGAAAGGATGCCTTATAGACATCAAAATTCATTTCATTCTTATTTACTTCCCTTTTCCAATTTCTTGGTACATGAAATTTAGAACTTCATATGAATTCAAAGTGACCCATCATTGATTACCTCCTAATTTAAACCTATAGCAACTCAGTAAATGAAATGATCCACAAGTCCTTTAGCAGCAGTATTTGTGGAATTACTCATGGCATCCTAGCCAGTAAAATATTGGTGAAGTTTTGGGACCTTTTCATAATTCAAGGTGAATCTCCCCAGCTTGTAACAAGCTTCATCCCTGTGAGATGTCTTTAAGCTTCTCTATACTTTTTACTATTACAACCACTAACTGTTTCTGGGAATACCAAGTTTCAGTTCACATATTTTCAAGTCTCTAACTTATCTTATAATATTCCCCAATATATTGAATTATTTGTGTATTTTAATGGAATAAAAAGGTATTTAATATTCAAATCCTGAAAATTCAATGGTTATCATATTATTTGCTGTTGGGGATTAAAAAAAAGTTACAACATATACAAAAACTTATTTGATAAAGTAAAAAAAGGCACCAGCCAAAGTGATAGAGTCCAAGCTGGGGTAAGAACAAACCGTTTGGTTTCTAAAACCAAGTATACAGTACAGATAACTCTGAACTGCAGGCAACAGAAATCCAAAGAAACACAAAGGAAGATGACAATTGCAGGCACTCAATCGTCAATCGTCTTCCTTTGCCTCAACGATTTAGTTAAAAAGGTTCTAGTCATCCTCCTCCTCTCTACTTATAACCTGCATTCCAAACATCACCACCATATTTCTAAAAAAGACCCTTTTAATTTTAATCTCCCTAAGGCCAAAAAAACAAAATTTAAAAAAACAAAACCCTTCCCTTCCTCAAAATGGTTTATCACAACTAAAATGTTATTAAATGTAACAGTGCTTTAAGTAGCTGGTCCTGGCTTCTACACAAAATTAAATCATAGGAAGCCTCTTTTCTAATATAACGAGGTACATAATATCTACCACACTTGCTTTAATTTAGGCATGAGAAAAAATTTCTCAAAGCAATCCAAAAGGAGCAGGTAAAGGAACAGGAAGGATAGGGGAAAATAGGAGAGGAGACTAGCAGATCAAACAAATGCCTTTCTCTGAAAGCTTGAATCTGCCATTCAAGTATTGAAAATACCCCAATGGGTACAATGAATGGGATCTGTTACAGCAAAGTCAGCAAAAATAAAATAAAATGCAAATTCCAAGCTTGATAAATGGCACTGCTGGGCTGTTGGCAGAAAGGTGAAAGGCCAGTGATTCAGTCCACAATTTCTCTTGGACCCTAAGAAGGGGTGGAGAGTCATAACAATTCTTTTCCTTAATTTTGTCTTATATGTCTCCAGGGAGGCAGGCTTGGTTCCCCCCAACCACCCCAGTGTGCTGACAATTTTTTTCAAACCCCTAAAAAGAGTAACAATTGTATATATTATAAAGACTTCTTTTTTAAAAAATGACAAAAGAAAGATGAAGCCACAAATGGCAATGCTATTAACGGTTACTCTTCATTGCTTCTTTAGCTGCCATGATCAGCGGTGTCAAGCTAGACAAAGGTTTAGCCAGTTTCAGGAAGGGATGCTGCCAGAAGAAAAAAAAAAAAATAGAATGATAAATTTGCAACCCACTCTTCTCACTGAACCCTAAAGATTGCTTCTATAGAATACAATTAAACCAAAAAGCTGAATACGTTATTTTTACATTGAAGTTAAGATAACATAACCAAACAGCAATAGGTTGCAGTATTTGTGTTTCCATTGAATAAGCTTATTTACCTATGATCTCACCAAGATTCGACACTTTGATGGAACTGTGCTTTTATCAATGTGGGTAGTCCCTTCTACTGCTGCAAACCACCTCCAAACCTCCTTATTCAGGTTTGATTCTCATCCATGTTTTTCCATGAAACTTTCGCATGGGATTCACATACCCCAGTGGAGATATTCCTCTGATCTTCTTGGTATTTCAAAGGTGACTAACTAAAACACTTGTGGTTGGTATTGTTGTGATGATGGTAGTTCAGTCATATCCAAGTCTTCATGATCCCATTTGGGGTTTTCTTGGCAAAAATACTGAAGTTGAGTGCCATTTCTTTCTCTAGCTTTTACAGATGAGGAAACTGAGGCAAACAGGGTTAAGTGAATTGTCCAGAGTTACAAAGGTAACAAGTATCTGAGAACGGATTTGAACTCATGAAGATGAGCCTGCCCGAATCTAAGCACAGTGATCTATCCACTGTACTACCTATCAGCCCCCAAACACTTGTACTCTCTATCTATTCTCTGTCATCCATAGCATCTTGGGATTTTGAGCATGAAGGAACCACTCACAGCATGAGTGACCCCATTACTTGTTCTGATCATTTAATATTCTCTCTCTCTCTCTCTCACACACACACACACACACACCTTGTTCTCACATACTGTTGGTAGCATACTTTAGCCCACTTACACTTGGCATATGTCTTTCTTTTTTTTTCTTTTTTTGGGGTGGTGAGGCAGAATCCTTTGGGTTACTTATAATTTTGATTCTTTCAAGACTGTGACATTTCATGATCTGTAGCCATATAACATTCACCACAGCACTGATGTTAAAGAGATAGACTTTTGCAACAGCATTTCCCAAATGAGTTCTAGCTTTTCTCAATTCGGGGCCCATATTATTGTTTATTCCTATCCAAGACACACACACACACACACACACACACACACACACACACACACACTCATATCAACAAATACCATGGGCTACATGTCTAGCTGAATGTCATAGTATGGGCACTGTATGTTTCCCATCCAGTTTTTCTAGTTTGGATGATTATTCCCCTACTGTAAATTTCAGAGAGAAGGCTTGATCCTATATTGGAGTTTGATACAATTAGTACATAATCCATAAATATAACACAGAGAATGTTAGCGTCAATAAAGAATCTTTCTTTTGTTTGGACTTTGCTTAGGACAGCTTCCATGAAAATGGTGATGACCTTAAACAAAAAAGAGTTTCCTTGTTTTACACCTCATTTGATGCCAAAATTCCATAGACTGTTGAAAAGTACAGTTATGAATAATTTGAATGTGTTAGAGTTCTCGTTCACAAGAGAAGCCTGCATATTTTGTTCAACAGAGTGGTTTGTGTTTTTTTTAATCAAAAAGCAAAACACACATAACCTTGTTTCCTATATATCTCTCAATCAGTTGTGTAAATGGAAGAGGTATATCACAGAAAATCATCCATAAAACCCTACCTGTTCTCTTTTAATATGGAATAAAACAAAAAAAGTAGGTGCATGCATTGATTACTGCTGATGTTTTGCAGGGGGACGTTTAGTTTGTCCTTTTTCCAATTTTTATTTCATTTTGGTATTTCTTCTTTAAGACATCATGAAAATCAATTCCTAGGAAACTTTAAAATTGTCTCACCTTCAGTCTTCACTGTGTATCTGGCAAGATCACAGTCTTATCTTCTTAAGCATCACTCCCACTTCCCAATATATCTAATGCTGAAATGGTAGCGTCCAAGTGGTAGATCTACTTTTGTTACTGATGAAAATTCATCACTTTAAAAACTCTAGAAGATCTACTCCATTTCATGACTGTTGTTCTTTTGGTTTAATCTAAAAGTACTTTCTAGGAGTTTGCTATTGTTCAGTCATTTTCAGTTGTATCCAACTCTTCGTGACCTCATTTGGGGTTTTCTTGGTAGACATACTGGAGTGGTTTGCCATTCCTTTTTCAGCTCATTTTGCTGATGAGAAAACTGAGGCAAAGAAGTTAAGTGACTTGCCCAGGGTCATACAGCTGGTAAGTGTCTGAAGCCAGATTTGATGTCAGAAGAGCAGTCTCCCTAACTTCAGGCCTAGCTGCCCACGCTAGGCTTACTAGAGCTCTAAGCATGGTCCCTAAGTGATTATCAGTGGCTTTCCTCTACTACTACTGAGTCTTCTATTATCTTCTTCTGTATTATTTTGAAGATAAGCTTATACTATAAATCAAAACCACCCTTGGCTGCCATATAGCACTGTCTATCAGATTATTTGCTAACCAAAGTGGCTTCTGGGTTCTTTTAGTCTATTAATTTGGTGACTATTTTGCACTGATTAAATTTCCCTAATTGTAATGGTCAATGTTTTTATACTCTAGCCTGTTTCCTATTTTAGAGGGAAAGCATATAAAGTATTACTCTGTCTTTATAATTTTCTGCCCTTAGACATTTACTCAGACTTTTGCTCTGATTTGATAAACTAACCAAAGATACCTGATATTTAAATGACAACTACATCTGTAACTAGTCATCATGACAAAAATATAGCCAATTTCACTTTTAAAGACACTCACTACCTTTATCAGATTTTGATTCTTTTCTTGAAGAGGGTTCTTTATGTAAAAGATTAAGGATTGTGACTAGTTTATGCAACATTTGGCCTCTTCTCTTTCTTTATCCTAAACCATTTTTTTCTACCAGCTTCCATCATCTTTCTCCATGACCATTTTTGTACTGAAGTCAGGAAACATGAAGATATGTGTTAACTTTGCTTTGTAGATCTTGAACAGTTCTTCCAAAAAATGTCTATATTTGTTCATCTGTCAATAAGTATTTACTAAGTACACAACATTGTTCCAGGCACTATGACTACAAAAGGGGGAAAAACAAATCTGTGTCTCCAAGGGGTTCCTATCTTACTGGGAAATAACATGAATACAAAAAAGTAAATACCAAATAAAGGGTATCCCATGAGTTTTAGTACTATTTTATAGCTATCAAAACTATAGGAGTTTTTAAAGCCAGCAAAGCTACCTTTACACCTTGTACAAGTAAGCACAAAATAACTTTTTGTGGTGAGTGAAAGGCATTAACACTGCACACCTCTACCTAGTATTAATTAGGAAAGGCCACTTGAAGTAAACTTTGAAGGAAACTAGGGAATCTAAGTGGTGAAAGCTGAGAAAGGAGTTTAATTGAGGCATTACTCTGCCTGTACAAAGATAACAGTGGTAGAAGATAGAATATGATGTATGACAAATAGCAAGTAGTCAGCTTGGAGGACAGTAGGGTAAATAAAGGAGAATACTGTTCATTAAGTCTGGAAAAAATCAGGCTGGAGCCAAATTGAATTTGATTTTAGAAGCAACAGGGAGTTACTGAGCAGAATGTGACAGGGACAGACCTTTACTTTAGGAATCTCATTCTAGCAGCTGTGTGGAGGATGGCCTGAAGAAGAAAGAGACTTGAGGTGCCAGAGAGGCAAATTAGAGGCTTTTGTGTAACAGAGATCTAGAAGCCATTCACACAGTGATGATACTTGAATCCAAGGCAGTTCCTCTGGAACTAATAAGCTACAATTGTATTTATAGTGGCACATTTGCCTGCAAGGCAGTTTGTGAAATGTTCTCCTTGTTCCCTTTACAAGCACAACAAGCCAACTTGAGTCAATTTCTTTATTCTCTTTGAAGAGGATATGTAAGCCATCACTCCGGTTAGTTATTTCTTTGTGTCTTCCAATTTCTGTTATATCCAGAATAACAATAAGGATGTGGATAAAACAAAGATCTCACATTTAGAGTATCAATAGTTATATTAATGGTTACAGAAACAGTAAGAACAGTACAATTCTTAGCAACCTCTATTCTCTTTACCATTAAAAGCAGGAGGAAGACAGATGCCTGGGGTGTATTTAGTAGCACTCTCCATTTCATGGATTCTACTGGCTCAAAACATTGGTGCTAAGCCACTCTGTACTGAGTTAGACTGTTCTTGGCCAGCAGACAGTCTCTGGCATTTTACACAAAGACTTTTCAGCTTTTAGAACCTGAAAGAACCTATGTTCTGGCTTAACCCTCAAAAACTCAAAGGTGACTTGTAAACTACAATGAGGCATAATTTCTGCAGAAATCTCATTAATATGACTTCAATAATTAGAAAAATAAGTATTTTCTGTTTTTCCAACATCCACAAGGCCTTCATTTCAATAAACCACAGCAAGCAGTGGTAAAGCCAAGGTGCAAAAATTCAATTTTACAGCAGATGAAGCCTTAATGTTGAATACCAATAGCATTTTATTTATTCTGTAAGTACTGAAGTAATCAAACACTTGAAATAGTTATAATTTTATTTCTGATTCCAAAAGCCAAGGCTTTCTGGCACATCCCCTCCTATTAACAAACTTACCTGTAATAATTCTTTGGCTGAACCCCTTTTTTCTACATCCATCTCCAAACACCGATTTAAGAAATCTCGAAATATCGGGGAGAGTTTCTCTGGGTTCTGCAGTTCAGGAGTCCCATTTGTTGCTATTAGATACAAGGCCTGAAAACAAAACAATACTGTCACACTTATCAGCTTTGAAAACTCGGTTTTTCTTTAGGAAGATAGTATAGCACCTCTACTTCAAGGGTCCCTCAATACATCACAGATTTACCCCTAAATGTGTTAAGAGAAAGGCTGCAACAGCTCCACCCATTTGATAATAGCATTATCTTTATATTTTACACTCATCTATCACCTTTGTTTTGATATTATGTACTATAAAAAATAAACTTAGGACAGGTCATGACTGTTGAAGGCCTTAGTTTCTTCCTGTGAAAAATAATCTGATTGGACCATATGATTTCTAAGATTCTTTCCATCTTAAACATTTTGTGTCCACAAAGACAGTCCTAAGAAAGGGGATCACCTCAGAAGCATAGAACTTTCTGTTTGATATCAGCTAAATAATATATGATGTTTATATATTGGTCGAATTACTGTAAAGGGACTAACACTAAGAAAATTATGAAGCATGACTCAATTTATAAACAAAGAAGCTCCAACTTTGACAAGCATATGGAAATTTTATTCTTTAAATTTCTAGATAACAAATGCAATCTCTATAATTTTGAAAATCTTTTTAAAAGATAAGCATTGTTCTAAGAGGACCATTTCTTAGAATGGCAATTAATGTCAAATATTGAGAGGAGCATTTTAAAACTGAAACAATTTAAAATTTGAAATGTTAATAAATCTCACCTAAATACTTTAATATCTTTACTAAGATTGGATTCAAATTAGTGACCATGGATTCAAACTGGAGAAGTAGTAGGGTATAGTACATAGAGCTCTATGCTTAGAGAAATGAAGTCTTGGGTTTGAATGCTGCCTCAGACACTTTCTAACTGTGTGTGCCTTGATCAAGACATGTAGTCTCTTTGAGATTAAATTTCTTCACCTATAAAACGAGGTAATAATAGCAACTAACTCACAGAGTTGCTGTAAGGATCAAATGAGATAATACATATAAAGTGCTTGGCAAACTTTAGAGTGCTGTGTGAGTCAGCTATAGTTCCACCGCCTCCTGGCTTTCTAAAATTTATTGCTGTGCTAGGAAGTAAAATCCAACCCTGCTTACCCTCAGGGGATTCTCATTAAGGTATGGGGGTTCTCCTTCCACCATCTCAATCGCCATAATTCCCAGAGACCAAATGTCCACTTTAGGCCCATAAGCTTTACGTGTGACTACTTCCGGTGCCATCCAATAAGGGGTCCCCACCATGGTACTTCTTTTGCTCTGCTCTGGTGTGATCTGAGCACAGAAACCAAAGTCGGCTGATAACAAAACAACAGTTTTTAGTTAATGTCCAAGATTAAAGGGGAGTGCCAGTACAGTTTAAAAAATACAACAGTCAGGGACAGCTAAGTAGCCCAGTGTAAAGCACAAGCCCTGGATTCAGGAGAACCTGAGTTCAAATCTGTCTTCAGACACTTGACATGTACTAGCTATATGGCCCTGGGTAAGTCACTTAACCCCAATTGCCCCGCAAAAAAAAAAAAAAAAAGAAAGAAAGAAAGAAAGAAAGAAAGAAAGAAAGAAAAAATACAACAGTCTGTACATTGACTACTATTTATAACTGTCTATACCTTATTAAGTCTATTGCTTTTTAAAAGATTAAGACTCAGATTTGTGTTGCAGATCTGAAGGTTCTTATTAACTGAGTAACCTCTCTGGTTGACCTCTCTCAGTTTTCTCTTTTGTGTAATGAAAGGATTGTACTAGATCTCCTATAAGATTACTTTTAAATCTAATCCATCATCCTCTAATTTTTTTTTTAATACATTGAAATATTTATCTACAATCCTATGATTCTGAAGCAGGAGATTTATGTCATATGATACAAAAATTCCCAGGAAGAAGTATTCTGGGAAATGTCTAACAACTGGCCCTCTGAAAACACAAGACACACTTTTTTTTTTTTAAAGTAAGGCAATTGGGGTTAAGTGACTTGCCCAGGGTCACACAACTAGTAAGTGTTAAGTGTCTGAGGCCGGATTTGAACTCAGGTACTCCTGAATCCAGGGCCGGTGCTCTATCCACTGCGCCATCTAGCTGCCCCAAGACACACTTTTAAGTTTAATCTACATTAACATTTTCTCCATCACTTTCTTAGATCTTGACAATCAACGAAATGATAAATCAGGCCAAGATTTGACATTTCCAAGGTATAAATACAAATACTGAAAATTTAACAATAAGCTCTTGTGAGCCAGTATGACCTGGACTCTCAAGACTCAAAAAAGCTTTCAGAAAACTATAAGCAGTGAGATATACATACCCACTATATTAGCTAGCATTGACAATTCAAATCCCTTTTTGGAGATCTAAGAAAGATTCTTCTCCAAAAGAGACACCAGCATTTATGTGTGTCTGTGTGCATACACAACACAAATGAGATGGCAAAAATAAGCAGCAGCAGCAGAAGTGGTGGTGGTGGAAGTAGTAGTAGTAGTAGTAGTATAATGTTATATTAGTAGTAGCAGCAGCAGCAGCAGCAGTAGTAGTGGTAGTAGTGACTTCTTTAAAAGTAGCAGAAATTAGAACAGAAAAATGCCATTTTTTTTACTCACTGAGTTTCACTGATCCTTCCATTCCCAAAAGAACATTGTCACTTTTGATGTCTCTGTGAATCACCTGATTGGCATGTAGAAACTCCAGAGCTTGTAAACACTGTGTAAGAGAAAAAACATCCACATAGAAAACAGGTGCTGGGAACAACCAACTGGGGCTCACACACTAAGCTATAGTAGTGTCCTTCAGAAGGCACACTGGTGGTAACAATAAAAAAAGACAAACCCACAAGCACACACACCACACTTACACAGAAAGATCACTATGACAATATCATCATTTGACTTACTTGATTTTTTAAAAACTGAACAAGGCAGAGCACACAACAAATTTAAAAGAAAAACAAAAGCTAACCAATGACTCTTCTAAAATCCATTGAGAAACAAAGTGAAGCAATATCAATTTAGCATCCTAGGTTCATAGATTTGGAGCTAGAAGGGGCTTAGAGATCACCTGGTCTATCTCACTCCCTTTTTGTAGATGAAGAAACTGAGGCTGAAAAACAAAAGTGATGTGCTCAAGGTCACAGAGATAATAAGTTTAAGAGCCAAGATATGACTACAAATCCAGAAAATGCTGCACCACAAATGCCCTGGACTGTGCACTTACTCATTCCTACTTCTTAATGTAGATCATGACTGGATAAGACACTTTAAATGCCAAATTATGTAGTAACCCAAAGACCCTTCTAATTTTAATGTCTTCTGTGATGCTTAGACCTACAAAAGACCATATAAGATCTGCAGTCCAGCACTCAGGTTCGAATTCTGGTTCTTTACTGCTCACTTTACCAGTTAGGCCTCAGCTAAGTCCCTTGACCCCTCTGAGTCAAAGGTTCCTCATCTTTAGAATACAGGGGAATCACACTAGGGCAAAGGGGTCAAACCCCATACAGCCCAGAACAGAGTAAAATACAATTGGGAAATAGTTAGCAAAATAAATAAAAATACAATAAAACAGAGATGATATTACATTTATATACTAAGTTAATATATGACTCACAGGTATCCTCACATACAGATTGGTGACTAGATGACCCCTGGGGTTCCTTTCAACTCTACAGCTGGGATATGAAACTCATCTACTGACTAGACCGTGATCCTAGGGAAATTTGTTTATACTTGTGGACAAATGTGTCAAATGAAGTTGAAATAATTATTTCTAAGATCATTTTATTTCTAAAATTCGATCACTGCTTCATTAGTAAAAAAAAAGAAAAATGAATCTATGTAACCAGAAAAATCTGGAAACAAATTGGGGATCCTTTGGTTAGGGAATGAACAGCTGAACAAACTGAAGTATATTAAAGTAAATGATGAAGAATTCTTGGAAATAAGAAAATATATAAAGTGATTCAGAACGAAGAAAGCAGAAGCAGGAAAACAGTATACCTAATTACTACAATATAGTAAATGAAATCAACACTAAAAGGCACACCAACTCAGATTAAATGCAATCAGAGGCAGCATAATATAATGTATAGCAAACTGGACTTAAGAGTCAAAAATACTTGGGTTCAAATTCTACTTTAGAAATTTAATAATAGACAAGTCACAATCTCTCTCTGTTCCTGTTTCCTGACTGATATTGGTTCCAGAGGCCAGATAAGGAAACATACCTCCCTCCTGTAAGTCAGATGTGCTAACTATGTTGATTGTGCTTAACTTTTTTTTTTTTTAGTGAGGCAATTGGGGTTAAGTGACTTGCCCAGGGTCACACAGCTAGTAAGTGTTAAGTGTCTGAGGCCGGATTTGAACTCAGGTACTCCTGACTACAGGGCCGGTGCTCTATCCACTGCGCCACCTAGCTGCCCCGTGCTTAACTTTTTAATTTGTTACAAGGGAGAATTCTATTTGGGAATAGGAAGTAAATCAGAAAACTGTCATCTTGTAAAAAAAACAAAATGCAACAGTAAAACTTTTTTTTAAACAATGAATTTATGGTCAGTTCATTTGAATTTACAAGTTCACTAACACATCACATCAGAGTATCTGAACAAATATGAGAATTTGAGTACCCTGGTTCTATGTAGCTATTTACCCATCTAACAAAGGCTAAGTTTTCTTTTTTCTTTTCTGTGGAAGGTATCCAATCAAGTTACTTAACATGTTGCAGGTGTTTAAAACCAAAGCCATACTTTTACAAAGAGAATAAAAAGAAAATCTTGGGGTTAATATATTCATTCATTTAATATTAAGTGCCTACTATATATACAACTATTTAGATATATAGATATATACATACATATCTAGCATATATACAATATTTATTAAGTGCCTACTATGTCTATACTATACATACAACTACTATACACACACATACACACTATATTCCAGGTGCTGAGAAAGATAATTTTAGATAAGACAATCTTGGGGGCAGCTAGATGGTGCAGTGGATAGAGCACTGGCCCTGGATTCAGGAGGACCTGAGTTCGAATCTGACCTCAGACACTTGACACTTGTTAGCTGTGTGACCCTGGGCAAATCACTTAACCCTCATTGCCCCACCAAAAAAAAAATGATGATGATGATGATGATAAGACAGTCTTTGGCTTAATGAATTTATTACTAGAACAAGACACAAACATAATTAGAAAAAAATTGCCTGATAAACGAATGCATTAAACTAAAGCAATATGGGATGGATGGGTGGGAGAGGAGAAGACATCAAATGAAAAACAAATTTAACCTCTTCTTTGTTTAAATGTTCACTGTTTCTGTTTGATACCTGATCACATAGCTTCTTTCTCCCTAAACAGAAAAATATTCTGAAATTTTAGAATTTTCCATTTGAACATTTTCTAATATAGAGACCTCAAATTCTAAACCACCTACCAAGGAAGCTATTTTTTTTAAAATCTCAATCATAGGGTATTATGTATTATCACCAAGGCTACTTGTCACCCAACTGGAAAACTCAGATGAACTGCTCAAACATGTTACCTTCCCACTGTTTTATGCCACTTAGTAAAGGAGAAAGAACAATTCACCAGTCCATTGACAGAACACATGAGTGATAGCATACTACAGTTCGGAAGTTTTCAGAATAGACTAAATTTGAAGAATTAATAGTTCTAACAAAAGAAGTTACACACATTTGGATTAAATGAAAAATTATATATGTAGTGTGATATGGCTGGAACAACAAAAAACACTGTAGTCTAAGTACCTGGGGGTTCTCTGCCTACCAGCTGATAAAGCTCCTTAACTTCTCCAAGTCACAATTTCCTTATTAATAAAAGAGGGTCCTGGACTAGATTAACTCTAAGATCCTTTCCAGTTCTAAAATCTATAACCCTATGAATTTCCAAAATTATTTCTTCTTCTCTAAGCACAAGACAGAAAAACAGATTAAGTACAGCCAAAATTGCTAAGTAAAAATGGATACAGAATTGTCCTAGAGATTCTGTCAAGTTCCAAAAATTAGAAAGCCCTTGCTTGTGGAAATGGGCAACCATACTAGCTCAGTATAAATTGCTTTCCCTTCCATGACTCAGCTTGTCCTGCAAATATAACCCAAACAATAATCCAAGATCCAAATATTCAAAGGATTGTTTTTTTACCTTCAAAACAAACAAAACAAAAACTGAGGCAAAATCATATGTTCATTCTTATAGATGGCCAAATAGTTTGTAATCTACTTTGATATGATGGTGCAATTTTCTGTTCACAATTTCAGCTGCAAGGCAAGTAATGCAGAAAATACAAATTAGCCTTCAAAAACTTGGCCTTTAGTGTGAATGCTTCCCGGGGCATCAAGACAAGGTGACTATTATGAGTGTCAGACCAGTCAGATGTTCTCTTTAATCTATACCAGTGGTTCTCAAAATGCAGTCTAGGGATGCTCAAAGTCCCTGAAATCCTTTTTGCGAGTCTTAAATGTTAAAAATATTTTCAAGGGGCAGCTAGGTGGCACAGTGGATAGAGCACCGGTCCTGGATTCAGGAGGACCTGAGTTCAAATCCAGACTCAGACACTTAAAAATTACTAGCTGTGTGACCCTAGGCAAGTCACTTAACCCCAGTTGCCTCACCCAAAAAAAAAAATTAAAAATATTTTCAAGATAATACTAAAGATGTTTAAATTCTTAATGTGGTAAATACTGATAGAGATAAATCACATAAATTAAGGCTCTACTGAAGGTACTAAAAAAAATTCTGTGTGACTAATTTAGCTAAAAAGCAGAGACCTGAAACTACAAAGTGGCTTTTGCTGGTTTCTAATCTGAGTTCTCTAGTTGTCCAGATTATATCCCAAAACATTAGAATGTGTGAGCTCTCAGACTACTCTAAAGGTGGCTGAAAGTCTACATATAAAGTAAACTCAAATGGAGGTAACTTTTAAAGAATTTTCACTAAGAATACTTTTCTAATGCAATTTCCTAGGAACATAATCAGTAACATTAAAACGCAGACTTTCCTTCCTGAATCCACCCCCACCCCAAACACACACACACACACACACACACACACACACACACACACACACACACACACACACACACGCGCGCGCGCCAGTTTCACCAAAGAGAAAACACAAGACCCACCTCTCTACATACAGCAGCAATCTGTGCTTCATCCATGCAAGTTTCTGTTACAACATCAGTAAGAGACCCTCCAGCAAGGTACTCCATTACCACAAATAATTCATCCCCTACAAGATAACTAAAAGTAGAAGAAACAATAAACATTATTTTCTATTACAATCATAGCAATCTTCATCAAAGCACTTTGCAGTTGATTATAGTTCTGCTGACATCACTAAGAACCATCTAAATTGAAATTTTCATGGAAAAGGAATCCTTACTCCCACATAACTTACACTTAACTCAGCATTCCCTTATTGAAATAAACAACATAAGAAATGAAAACTATTGTAACATTACACTTACCAGCCAAGAATAAGTAAGTAAACTCAATTAAATAGTTGTGACAAAGCATTCAAAAGGAACACTGGAAAGTCACAAATATATGAAAACAAAAAACATTCCCTAGGAGAAAAATGATCAAAGAATTTGAACAGGTAGGTTACAAAATAGAATGGTAAGCTATTAATAACCCCATAAAAAATCCAAATCACTAATAATAAGAGCAATGCAAATTACAGCTCTGGAGCTCTACATTATAATCGTTAGACTGACAAAAGATGAAGGAAAATGATAGGAAAGCCAGGAACATTAATTCACTTTTGGTGGTGTTATGAATTGCTCCTATCATTCTGGAAAGCAATTTGGAACGAAAACCCAAAACTTACTAAATTATGCATACCTTTAGACCCAGTGATAACACTGCAAGACACATACCCCAAAGAGATCAATGAAGGAAGGGGAAGGACCTATATATAATCAAAAATATCTGCAGTAGCATTTTTTATTATAGAAAAGTACTGAACAAAGTGGTTGCTAGCCCATCAGTTGGTGAATGGCTGGATAAATTATGGCACATTAATATAGTGGATTATTTCAATGTAAGAAATATTGAAAGGGAAGATTCAGAGAAATAGGGGAAGACTTGAATGAAGCAATAGAGAATGAATTAAACAGAACCAGAAGAACAATTTATATAATTACTACAGTAGTATAAAGGTAACCAAATCTGAAAGAACTTTCAACATTGTAATGACCAATCTTAATACCACAACACTGATGATGAACCATGCTTTTTATCTTTTGGCAGAGAGGCGATGGAGCAAATGAGAAATATGTTGTCAGACAAAGCCAATGTGTGGATTTGTTTTGTTTGACTATACTTATTTGTTACATGGGAGGGCTGATTTGGTCTTTTTATTGCAGGGGGGTGGGGGGTGGGGGGGTGGGGGGTGGGGTGTCAAAAAGGACTAATAAGTAATTATAGGCATGTAAAACAAAAAGCTCATCAAAAGAACTTTTTTTTTTTTAGTGAGGCAATTGGGGTTAAGTGACTTGCCCAGGGTCACACAGCTAG
This sequence comes from Dromiciops gliroides, assembly GCF_019393635.1. Taxonomy (NCBI): domain Eukaryota; kingdom Metazoa; phylum Chordata; class Mammalia; order Microbiotheria; family Microbiotheriidae; genus Dromiciops; species Dromiciops gliroides. The sequence goes on along the minus strand of NC_057863.1, from coordinate 340,459,814 downwards.
TAAATGTCAAGTGTCTGAGGCCGGATTTGAACTCAGGTACTCCTGAATCCAGGGCCAGTGCTTTATCCACTGTGCTACCTAGCTGCCCCAAAAGAACATTTTAAATATAGAAAAAGGAACAGAAGGAAGTTCAATAAGCAACAAACCAAACCATTTTGTTATTAGTGTTCAATTTTATATATACAAAAAACTATTCTAGAACTCCAGTTTCATATTTAATTTTCTATTCTTTGTATACTAAAATGTTCATAATGGTTGTTTATTAAGTTCATAATAAAAAGAAAAATTTTAATATTTTTAAGATCACATTATGTAATGGCCTTCCACTTGACTTTAAGAGGCCATAGCCCATCATCCAAAACTTGCAGACTCAACAAACATGTAGGTCTAAAAACCTTGGTTAAATACCAAAATCAGAAGTAGCAAATCATAAAGGAAAAGGCTGGTTAAGCTCTAGTAAACTCTGAAAAAAAAGTGACAGCTTCCAGCTTGATAGCAAGGGAAGAGATTACTCTAATAGAGAAAAATTACTCTATTACAACACAGTAATACTGACAATAACTAGCAGTCATATGATAACACTGATTTGTCAAAATACGATGTCTCAGAAATATTTTCATTTAAAATGGTTAATGAAATAGCATTGAAAATTTCACCTTTAAGGGGCAGCTAGGTGGCGCAGTGAATAAAGCACCAGCCCTGGATTCAGGAGGACCTGAGTTCAAATCCAGCCTCAGAAACTTGAACTTACTAGCTGTGTAACCGTGGGCAAGTCATTTAACCCTCACTGCCCGGCCCAAAAAAAAAAAATTTAAAACCCCACCTTTATGGGATAACTCACTCTCTACAGTGTCAGATAAATGAATCATTAGTACACAAAAGCATGCTATTTGCCCAAGAAAATGATCATATGACATTTGAAACATGAACTAAGGGCTTAAATCTAAAGTGGGGAGGGAGAATCATCTGTCGCAAACCAAAAAGAGGAGGAGAGAAGTATATCAGAGCCTTTCATAAAGAAACCTTTCTGTAGTTTTGTGTTCATTTATAGACACAACAGAAAAAATACCACCAGGCTTTAAAGATCAAATTCTCACCCCAAACTTTATGAAAAATCCATACTTACCTATCTAAGAAGTTGACTATGTTGGGGTTCTTTAATTCTTTCATTACAAGAATTTCATTAATGATTAATTCCTTCTTAGGCTGTTTCTGCAAATTTATCTGTTTGATGGCAACCTGTATCAATGGAACAGAGTAAAGGAAAAGCTGTAACTTTCTAACTTTTTATAAGTTTTATAAGTTAGAATAGTTATACATTATAGAATGCCAACATCAAAACTTGTCCATTGTTGCAGGGCACTGAAGAAGAAACTACTTCAGATATTAATAGGACATTCAAAGTACACAGCACTGAACTAGGTTCCATGTGATCTGAAATTAAGATTATTCCCTAAGTGCAGAGAATTTCCAATCCAAAAGGTAAGCTCGCTTAGTAAATATATTCATGATGAGAACCAATAGCATATTTCTTTCTAAAATACAAATACCAAACTTGCAAGGATTAACAAACGAGCAGAGCAGTAATTACTTGGGGAGCAGTGTGGAAAGCTGATGATGGAAAGATCAGATAGGAGGCCATTACAGTAATCCTGATGAGAAGAGATGAAGACCTGAAAAAAAGGTGGCTACAATGGAAGGTCAGGGAAGGAAACAGATGCAAGAAATATTGCAAAGTTAAAATCAATAGGATTCAACAACTGATTAGATGCCAAGACTGAGGAACAGGGAAAAGGCAGTAGTTATATTTTATGAGGTTGATTGTGGAGACAGTGGTACTATAAAAATGAAATAGAAAAGTTTGGGAGAAGTTCAGGATTTTTGGAGAAAATGATGAGTTCATTTTTTTAAACACCTTGCATTTGCATTTGATAGGATATATTCAAGTAGCCAGAGCCACAAATAATTGGAAATATAGAAATAGAGCAAGGGAGAGGGAGTGAAGGTGGTAATGGTGGCAAAGGCAGGAAATTTGGAAGTAAAAATAAAAATTTAAGAATCTTTTGCATAAAGTTGATAACCCATAAGAAGACTTGAGATCAACAAGGCAGAGAATGTAAAGAGAAGAGCTGGGCATAACCTTAAGGGAAGCTCAGAATTAAAAGGCAGGAGAAAGATGAGAAGCCAGAGAAAGAGGCTGAAAAGGATCAATCAGAAAGATAGAAAAGGCAAGAAAGAAATGCTAGAGAAACAAGAGGAAGAGTGGATAAGGAGATATTCTTGTATAGTCAAACACTGTAGAAAATATGAAGGCAGAAAAATGGGCAGAGGAATTAAATTTCTTGGAGAGAGCTGTTTTAGACAGTGATAAGAGAAGCCAGATTTCAAAGGGCTAAGAACTGAATGGGTGGTTGTTGTTTGTCCTTCATTCTTAAAGAAGACCATGACATCAGGAGATGATGTCATGACTTGCAGGGAGTTAAAGTGAGGGAATGCTGTGCAAAGTCACCAGCCTCACTCTCTCCTCCACAGCCATCTGGGTGCAATGGCAAGATATATATCAGGATGACTGGAGATGGCCCCGGATATTTGAGGCAATCAGGGTTAAGTGACTTGCCCAAGGTCACACAGCTAGTAAATGTCGAATATCTGAGAGCATTTGAATTCACATCTTCCTGATTCCAGGGCCAGTGCTATATCCACTGGTAAGGAAGTAGAGGGATTTGGTATAATTTTTTCCTAGAAATCTGGTAATCAAGGGAAAGAAGAAGAGAATATCATAGTTAAAGGGGCTAACAGTGTCAAAGGGGAAGTTTTATTTGGCATAAGAGAAATATAGGCATGTCTGTAGGCTGAGGGGAAGGATCCAATAGAGAAGGAAAGATGAAAGATGGTAAAAAAATAGAAAGACAGAAAGGACAAGAAGAGATTAAAAAAAGATCAAGGATACAGATGGAAAACTTAGCTTTTTCAAGGAGGGGAGGGTTCCTTCACCTTAAGATGAGGAAGAAAACATTCCTTTTAAACTTTCAATGAAAGCACTCATTTTATCTACCCCAAGGAGCCTATGTAAATCTAAACCTCTAGTTTTGACTATCTTGCAAGCTGCCTTGCTGCTGTCCAGGATCAGAAACTTAAACTTTTCTTCTCTGAGACCTGCATCCTCTACTCCCTCCCAGGTCTCCCACTGTTCTGATGGGTAAAGGCCTCCTAGGGTTTATTTTTTCAGGCAGCTCCCAGTCATACTGACTCTACTCCACAACCATCTTATTATTAGCAGCAGCCTTGCCACTGAACTTGTATCACCTTCACTCTTCAACCCCCTTTCTAAATCTGAAAGCATACTCCAATCAATGCTTCCATTACCCCTGAACCTTCTAACAAAAATACTCTTCCCCCCGGAACTGTTCTCTATATGTACTGTCTCCTCCAATAGAACATAAGGTCCTTGTAGGCAGGGGTTGTCTTGCTTTTTATTAGTAATCCCAGAATTTAGCACACTGCTTGGCCTTTAGTAATTATTTAATAATTTTTAAAATTAATTTATTGTGAAAAAAAGAGTACAGCTTTTAATTCTTCTATATTTACCTACACTGCTTAGCACAATGCTAAATCAAAATTTAATTAACTTTAAGTTGATTTAACTAGTATCCAACTAAAAACAAATCTCCCTTGTTTCCTGGGTTAAGAATAGAAAAAAAAATTTTGAAACATGTTTTCTAATCAAAGTAATAATTCTTTATTAATTAACATGTATAATTCAACCCATTCAAGATTACAAACAGATGTTACTGAAGAAAGACAGTTTTCTTATTGATAGCTTCCATGATATACTTAGTCCAGTATATACTGGATTAAAAAGTACTCACCTCCTGCCCCAACGCCACATCTGTAGCAGTGAAAACGGTACCTGAAGCTCTGCAATAATAAAAGACAGAATCCAATGTGGAGTTTCTAAAACACTATAATCATTACAATTTTTCTCATCTTGTGATTTCACTGGTGTAGAGAACGAGAGGATAGAAAACTCTCCCTACTGATATAAATAAGTAATGAGTTTTAGAGTGGTGTATATAGGCCATGAAAAGGTTAAGTGACTTGCCCATCATCACAAACCAAGTTTATGTCAGAGACAGGACTTGAAACTAATATTCCCATCTCCAAAGCTGATCCTGTGTTTACTACAATCTCTCACATGCCTCTCATAATTAGAATGAAAGGCTAAAAATAGTCAACAAAGGTACTTAACACAACTGAAAAAAGATGGAATGATGGGAGGGTTTCCATAAAGGCTTAAGGCTTTTGTCCCTGAAACTTTGGGTTTTGTTTTTTGTTTGTTTTTTTCCAGAAAGAAAAAGCAATGCATAGATTGATTACCTCTCCAATATAACTGTTCCTTAAAATTCCAAATCTCCACTCGTTTATAAACAAAACGCATTATGTTTTGCTTTAAAAACATGGTGAAAAGGTGCTTTGCTTAAAAATTCCATAATACTATTACTACCTAGGCATGGACAGGAAGAGTGGTATACCTTGGTAGGCATTCAATATATTATCTAATAAATGAATGGATAGATGAATGTAAAAATAATGTCAGTGAGAGAAGCTAAGAACTAAAACTACTCATCCAAGCTAGGAGAATTCCAAGAACTCAGAAAAAATCAGAAACAAAGCCATTATATTCACACAGCAGGATAATGAAGGAATTTCTACCACGTCTAATTTTGTTTTAACTGTTTAACCCAGGAACGTTCCTAAAAGTGATTTTCTTACTCTAGATAAAAATTAACATAAATATGACCTACAATTTCTCTTAAATTTTTATTGCATAAAAAATGATGTTTCTTGCCCAGATTCCATTCCTCAGGAAGTCAACCTGCCCCAATCCCCAGATTTTTCACAAGCATGACACTGTCACTGTACACACTGGCTACTTCTAATGAGTCTTGATAATTACCATTACATTTTCACATCCACTTGTACATATATGGCTGCAAACCTGCCTACATGCTACCCAGCAAAATTCCCTGAATACAACTACAACATAATTTGTCGTTTCTTTTTCACTGTTTTATGTTTCTGTTGATGAGTAGGTGGCTTAATTTACTTGTTCTACCTACACTCACCTATCACCCCTCAACCACCCACCCATACCCAAGGAACAAAAAGAAAATACTTTTTGGTAAAAATAATGGTGCAAAATTGCTCAAAAACAACTAGTACAGAAACCTAACACCACTTTAAATGGGCTTCATCTAGTTACTATTACTTACACTAATCCATAAAGGCATTACTTTTAGTAAGAGCATGATGACAAACAAGAAGCAAGCTAAATTATGTGATACAGTTTGGCAAATATCTTTATGAATACTCACCCCTGCCCAATTTTTTCATATCTGGTATATTTTTTCTTGGGATCACCTATGCTGACTATAGTTCCTATAAAAAAAGTGAAAGCTCATTCAAATATTATTAAAAATTAAAGTTTTTATTCCTTTGCAAACAACATTTCAGATTTTTTTTTAAATATGCTACCAGGCTTACAAAAGACAGACAACACTAATGGAGAAAGAAGCAGCCATAAAATATAGCATTCTGTATATAAGCTGTGTCTTTAAAAATAAATAAAAGCTTTTCATTAATTCTTTTTTTTCGGGGGGGGGGGGGGCTAGGCAATGAGGGTTAAGTGACTTGCCCAGGGTCACACAGCTAGTGTCAAGTATCTGAGGCTAGATTTGAACTCAGGTCCTCCTGAATCCAAGGCTAGTGCTTTATCCATTGCGCCACCTAGCTGCCCCCAAGCAAGCACTTAATAAGCACCTACTATGTGCTGGGCACTTTACAAACATTTGATCCTCACAACCCTGGGAGGTGCTTTTATCATACTCACTTTACAGCTGAGGAAACTGATTCAGAGAGAGGTGAAGTGACAACCAGAGTCAAATAGAAACCAGACACTAATAAGTGTCTGAGCCTGGATAGTGCTCTATCTACTGAGCCACCAGCTACTATGACTATAAATTAATATATCCTTAAGACATGGTTTATAAATAATCTAAATTCAACTTGAGTAGAATATAGCATAAAAACTAACAAAAATTGCAACATTTTTAGAAAGTTTTAATAAAGAGTTATTAAACTTACTTAGTTTCTCCATAATTTCTTCATCTGTCATCTTAGTCTTCTTTTTCTGTTTGTCTGAAGATTTGGCAGCACTATCAACATTAGAATCACCAGCTGGTGCAGGAATAGGATCAATTACAGATCGTGTGTAAATCTATAAGGAGATAAAATTTGCTATTCAGGCCTGATGTTTTCAGGTCTTGCTTGCAGGGCATGATTCAAGTCTAAGCTTAACCGATACTAATATCATCTATGGTCACTTTTTAGTGTTCTAAAGATTGAGAGGTTAATATTTTCAGCATTCATTTGTCTCTACAAATCACATAACAGGAAATACTGAAGATCTGAAATTATTTGTTGTACAATGAAGTATATTTAATAATCCAATTAGAGTATAGCAGATCTATCTACATAATGTCAACCTCTCATTTTAGAACTAAACTGTATCTGAAAGGAAGGATAAAAAAACAAACCTAGAGACCCTATTTTCAAAAAAGATATATTGCAAATAATAATTACAAAATGCAATTTTCACAAAATGCTATTCTTTTCTATAAGAAATGAGCTTCTATAAAAAAAAAACAAATGTCATTTGTTTTAGATTCATTTCAAACAGTTATCACCAGGGGTTTAAGGAGCTGGTTTAGCCAACCAGTAAACAAAACCCCTCCAGCTGCCACCACTTACTAGGTTTCCCATAAAACTGCTTACAGCCTAAAGCAACAAAACCCTTTTCCTCATCCCATTCTGGGACTTTTCCATGTTAACTCCTCCATACTTGCTCAAGAAGCTCATAGTCATTAAGGATCTTATCTCCTGCTAGTGAACACAGGGCTCTGGGAAAACTAAAAGGAGAATCTTCCATGGAAAGGCTGGAAAACCTAGTAATTGTTTTTAACTTAGATATTACGGTAAATTTTAAAAAGATATAAGACATAGTCTCTTACCTTGGGGCTTTTATTTCCCCAAAGAATTTCACACATAAAAAACAAAGAACAGTTTTTAAAAGCCAAAAACCTAAGCTAAATTGTATGCCTAATAACAGACTATAAAGATAAAGGAAGTTCAGAGAAGGAAACAGGATGTTTCATCTGTTAGAGAAACTTCAATCAAGAGATGGAACCTGAGCTGCAACTTGTGTAACAGTCAAGAAATAGGCAGAAATACCAATAGAACATCCAAGAGGAAATACCTAGGAAGCATAAGGAGATGGAAGAGTAAAGCCTGGGTAAAAAGTGATGACTAGAGATAAAAATCTGGGAAGTATCAAAAAGCTGCTTGCTGAAACATAAACATGTAGAAACTACACATGGGTTTAAAAGGGCCTGCTCATTTCTCAATAACAGTGCTCTTTCTACAGGCAGTCTTCAAATACAGGTGATTTTCTAGATAGGTTTCATTGTACAAAATTATTCTGTTAAAGCCTAATGGCTTTTAGAATTAAGACCAGATGTTAGAAGGTTTACACAAGCAAAATAATGCTAATTTCTTTCTCATATAAACCTTCATAAACCAACAGAATATCATCAGCTCATAATTAACACACTCACTGATTTTGTATGATCCGGTCTAGGAGCAATGACAGGAGGAGCAGTCTCCTCATCATCATCATCTTCTTCTGTTACTGCTGCTGAAGTTTCTGAGCCTTTTGCATTCAGCTGGGTTTATCAAGTGGGAAAAATAGTACACATAACATGAAAGAAATGAAGAGTGAGAAAATTGCTTCTTTAAAGTAGCACTTTTTTTTTTTTTAGTGAAGCAATTGGAGTTAAGTGACTTGCCCAGGGTCACACAGCTAGTAAGTGTTAAGTGTCTGAGGCCGGATTTGAACTCTGGTACTCCTGACTCCAGGGCCATTGCTCTACCCATTGCGCCATCTAGCTGCCCCATAAAGTAGCACTTTTAATATAACATAAACCTCATTAAGAGGCTTAAAACCATTTAGAATCACAAAATTGTACAATGAGTTTTGAGGAATTCCATAATTTTATGGAGGAAAAAGACCTGGGAAGGTTAAATGACCTGTTTCAAATTATACAAATAGCTGGTAAAAGAACTGGGATTAAAATGTAGGTATTCTGTCTATGCTAGGTACCTTCCATTGCAAACTTGTACCCACCCCCCAAAATTAGAACTGGACCCTCTAATTTATTCTAGACCCAGTAATTTGGAATTCATATATAACTGGGCTAATGAAATCTGTACTATCTTATGGGAGGATTTGTTAAATAGAATAATAATATTAAGGAGCAGTCAGAACACTTAAAAATACTTTTTAGCAAGCAGCCATTTGTACAAAAACCTTTAATAGGCCAAATGATCCCTATCAGCTATAGCCTAAAAGCAATAGCTTTGTAGGTCCTATCTAACTTAACCAAGAACCATTTGAGCAATTTAGTAGAACCAGCCACGTTTTACAAGAAGGCTATTAATGACCTACCTCTGACTTCCACTAAGTACATAAATAAGAAACATATTAGAATATATTTGTGAAATATACAAAACTTGTTAACTTTATATTTTCCCATACTTGTTTCAGTGAAGAATATAGCCAGAATGACTTTTACTCAATATTTTTCAATCATTAATGCAGTAGGACATAGTAGATAAAAAGCTAAATTGAGGAAAACCTGGGTTTAAGTCCTCCCTCTGATACAAAATTGTATGTGATCCTGGTTTAAGTCTCTTTACCATTATACACTCTTGTCTCTTCATCTGTGAAATGAGGCAATTAGATGTGATAAGCTCTAAGATGTCTTCCAATTCTTAATCTATGATTCTATGATCCTAAGTTCCACTGACTTTAAATGGTTTCTTGTACTTATCAAGAAGCCAAAATCATACACACTGCCTGTTAGACTGTGAGGGCAAAGGAGCTGTCTTTTGCCTTTCTTTCTATCCATAGTCCTAAGGACAGTATTTGACACATAATGTGTGCCTGATAAATAACTGCTGAACCACATATTTAATTTAAATGGTCCCAAGGCTCATGTTCTCTATTTTATTTTAGAATGCAAATAAAAAACTGACAACTCCTTTATTAAGTACCAAAAATATATTGGCAATTTGAAGAACTGCAATAAAAATATCATCAACTTACTGCTGGTGTTCCTGAAGGGAAGCCATCTTTCTCTAAAGAGAATAACAAAATATTAAATTAAATATTCTTATTTGTAAATGACAGAAACTAAATTAAGAGGAGAAAAAATAATTTAAACAAGATTGAAGTAAAGAAATATCCTTTAGATTTTCAGTTCAAGATGAATTAATTTTTGAGGGAAAAAAGAATTATGTAGAAGACCTCGAATAGCTAAAAATTGGTTTTATACAAAGTTGTGTAGGGTCCCAGGTCCTGATCGTAACTGTGACATGAGATACCTTATCCAGAAAGAATGTGTACTGATGAACTGACTGGAGTTACTTATGAAAGGGTAATTGTGGTAAAGTACAATAGAGCTCTCACTCAACAGGATCTTTTAAATAACTCTAAGATATTTACATATTCTGGGAAAAATACAATGAAACAAATTCCATTTCCAAACCATCAAACTGGAAAACTGCATCAAACTAAGACTGAACCCTTAAGCCCAACATGATATCTGGCTGTAGAAGTTGACTGCCAAATAGTTAATCTTAGAATTCCAAATGCCAAGCCTGTTATCAAAATCTGGGTAAAAAAAAATCACTGCTGTGAGACCTATAATTCTTTTTAGAAATTCCAGGAAGCCCAGAAGCTTTTGGAGAATGTGCACACTGAAAAGAAACCATTTTGATATTGTTATCTGGCCCAAAGGTGACTTTTACTGATTAACTTATCAGAAGTGACTGAGATGGAGGGCTAAGCTAAGACCCTTAACTAGTGATGGATTAAACTAAATTAAGATCAGAGATCAGAATTGGTGTCGGAAGAGACTCAACCCCTTCTTGTACAACCACTGTATTAAATCCCTTACGCTGAAACACCATTTAAGACAGAATCCCTGAAAAAAAGAACTCTAAGTTTGGCCACTATGTGACCTCAGCAAGCCAGTTTTCCCTTCCTCAGAAAGATCTAAAATTGAAGCTGATTATATGAACTGAATTAATTAATTAAAAGAAGGCCTCACCAATTTAAAGCTATGCTTTTATACTTTGATACTCAGGTTCCCACATCTGTGGTTTTAGATGTTTAATGTGTTTAAATTCCTTTGGATTTTACAATCCTAAATAAATTCTACTTGTAGAGCTAAATGTCTTTACTGATCCTGTCAATAAAGAATTGATGTAAGTATCCCATAATGGAGGATAATCTTCTGTCTTTCAACATCACCAATGACTCTTTTCCCTTCAGAAACTTGGAGGGTGGTTGGTTACACCTTAAGTCTACTTTGATAAATTCTCTGGTAATCAATGAGATTCCTACCAAAATGTTAAATTATAGATATGAAATTATAAAATTGAAGACTCAGGCCCCAGTACTCCTAATGCCTACTCTAAGTATCTATCTTCTTAAAACACAGCTTTCAATCTCAGCATCGGAATCAAAAATGATGGTATACTCTTCCTTCATGCCTATTCTGATGCTCGGTGATCTAACAATCTACACAAACTGGGAAGCCTCCTACTTGACAATCTCCCTTTCTATTAGAAGTGGAATCACCAGGTGAAGCCATAAACTTATCACCTCAACAAGCCATTGATTACAGTGGCATCCAAGCTCTCTACAGACACAATCACCCTTACTTTTATTTTATTAAACCTGTTACTATATGCTTAACGATCATCAACAAACACTACCAATCTTATCAAGGGACAGGACCTAGGATTTCATCAGTGGAGAGAGTGCCCTGTAAGTTGCACTACCAAGCAGCCCCCTCTCTTGAGTTACCTCAACAACGGAATCAGTGACCTGTCCAGAGGGACACAGCCAGGATATATCAAGAGGCCAAACATGAACTCAGGTCATCCTGGCTCCAGGGCCAACTGTCTATCCATTACACTACCATATAAAACATATAGGAAAATCTTACCCAGCCACCCACCCATCCCCCACCTCCACCCCCAGCACATAATACGGCAGAATGAAAAGAATTAATAAGATACAAAAGCAAAAATGAGCTTTCTACTAAGACTACCCAACAATTAATTGATGATATATTTGATTATTACTGGGTACTTTTCCATACTGGTAGAAGTCAACTTTTCAAAGACAATATATTTCTCTCTCTCTCTCTCTCTCTCTCTCTCTCCCGCCACCAAAAGCAAAGGAGACAAGCCTGTTGTGTGTGCTTGTCTACTATTACAACTTGTTTGCTCCAAACTATTCTGAGGAACTCCAGAGAGAGAAATCTGAGTTTAAAAAAAGGGATCTTTCATTTATGGATAAGTAACATGCCCTATAATTATTTTTTCTTTCATTAGCTATGTATGTTAGTATCTCAGCATTTCTTTTTTTACCCTCATCTGAAATTTTACAACCCTGTAAGAGCTAAATTCCTCTACTGCCTTATTACAATGTCTTACCAGGAGGGGTAAAGCTCAAATATTTCTGTTTCACCGTATTGGAGTCATAGAACTTCAGAACATCCAGCACTGCCTGGGGGTTCTTCTTTTGTTCTAGTTTGGTGATATTGGAGGTCTGTAGTAATCGAGCCCACTGTTCCGGCATTCCCTAAAGAAATGATATTGACTGAATAGTACTGCCTGCTGAAATGTCAAATTGTCACACGTAAAATCAGTTGGATCCAATATATGTAAGTCACACTTTTACATAACAGCAAATGTAACCACCCCTCAACTCTAGATAGGTCTCAACAGATCAGGATGTCACAACTTAATTTCCTACGTCTCAACCTTGTCCATTTTCATTAAACATTTCTCTATCTATTCTGGACAATTAACAAACAAATGTTGATGTTTAGAATGGCTAACACTTCCCCAGAAACAAAAAGAAAACTAATAATTAAGAAATTACGTCCTGCCAGAAAAAACTCAATTCTGAAAAGTAAAACTGAAGCACTAAGTTTCATCAATACACACTGAAAAACAGTAGCCAATTATACTTACAGTGAATTCTCCAGTAACAGCATCGAAGCCAACATGGATGGTGTGTTCAAAATCAGAAGGAGGAGAAATTTCTGGCCGCTCCTTTTCTTTTTTCTTACTTCCTACATGGGGGGGAAAAAGTCAACATATCTATATTGAACAAAGTTTTAAATTTGACAAAAATACCCATTCTGTTGATAGATCAATTAGGGACAATATATTCTCATAAAACCAAAAAACGGCCAACAGAAAATTGTCTGGGACTTTACAGGCAAAATGGAACTGAAAAGATGGGAGGAAACAAAGGCTGAACGCAAAGAAGGGGAAAGAACGACATGATTTACGAGGTAACGGGAATGAAAGGAAGTAGAGTCATAGAATACTAGAGTTGGAAGAGGCCTTCAAGGTCATTTAGCCCAATGATTTTCCTGCTAAATGAATCCCCTCTAAAGTAACAGCAAGCTCTCTACTGAGCTCAGCTGAGCAATGATGTAGAATCTCAGTTACCAAACAGGGCAATCAATCCCTTCCATAATGCAGTTCAGAAAAGTTTAAAGTATGTACTGATTACTGTGAGAGGAGCTAGATATTGCTCCTGCCTTATTATTAGGCAATTTTCAAAACACGTAATGGGAAGAGAATGCCTCATTCTTCTATGACCAGCCAAGTCCCAGGACTCAGTTAATCCCCTCCCCTGCCTCTAAAGCACTGGCCCTGCCACAGCAGGCACGCTTATACCTATCTTCCCACCCCCTCTTGCTCTAGCAATGAAAAGCCTACATTTCCTGACTCTCTGCCTAGTTTTCAACCCTTTGTAATCAAGCTTCAGACTTGAAATTCTTCTCTCAAAAGTTATCCATAATCCAAAAATTGCCAAGTCTAGTGTCCATGTCTCAGTTTATTTATCACCTGTGATCTACCTTAAAAAACTGACACAGTTAAATAACCCCTCTTCCTAGACAGTCCCTTCTCCTCTTACTTGTTCAGCACCCCAAACTCTTCTCAGCTTTCATCCTCCACGCTCCTATAGGTCTTAACACCATTTACTATCTGTCCTATACTGTATTCAATATGTTTATACTATTTGAAAGACACTTTTACCAAATGATGAGGCTAGAAGGCATAAAAGCTTAGAATTTAAGAAGGAAACAAAGATGTTAAGATGTGGGGCACACGGAGATAAAGAAAAAGAACAAAAAAACTAATGCCAGATGTTTATATAAATTAGTTTGTTTTTCTTAAAAGAATTAGCCCCAGAATCTAATTCCATTAGCCCTCATTTTTGTCTTATTTAAAATGATCTATGCCTAATTGATGTAGTAGGTTAGGAAAGGGTACTAGATGTAGTAAAGTTTGAACACAGTAAAATGGCAAGGTTCTACATCATGCTTCAAACTGAACAATGCACTGGAAACTGAAAAATCATTGTTAGACAAACAGGATGTTTTAAATACTGCTGCACAGTTCTTGGAGCCAAGAACTAAAATAATTAATCTTTTTAAATGTCTTAGTAAGAAAGATACCCTGGGGCAGCTAGGTGGCGCAGTGGATAGAGCACCAGTCCTGGAGTCAGGAATACCTGAGTTCAAATCCGGCCTCAGATACTTAACACTTACTAGCTGTGTGACCCTGGGCAAGTCACTTAACCCCAATTGCCTCACTAAAAAAAAAAAAAAAAAAAAAAAGAAAGATACCTTGATTCCAACATAATCCTAAACCTAAAATGATTCCTCCCTTTAACTGGAAGGACTCTTTCCCCTGTCTAATAGATTCAGCAGACAGTGCTTTTGTTCCTAACCCAGAAATAGCTGCTAAGTTTGTTCTACAAAGAGAAGGCCCCTGTTTGTTAGAAACAGGGTCAGAATGATGTTATGACTTATCTTTGTGACATCAACAAAGACATAAGGAAGAAGTTAAATGCACAAACTCCTGTTAGTCAGCTCATTCATACCTTCCTGCTTCAGATACAAATTGATAAAATCTTTGGCTAGTCAAGATGTTTTGCTGTGGTGAAATTATTAAAATGTCCATACTGTCAAAAAGCACGTTCTGGATCTAAAGAAGATGGAATGGATAAGCTAGCTTCTTGTAGTCAACTAGCATCTGAACTAGTGACTATTTTTGCAAGTTTTGTTTTGGTTGATGTATTTTTAGAGTACAAATATATCCTAATTAGGTATTTGGAAAACTGATTTAAGAAGTGGTAACAAGAATCAATAAAGCTCTACATTTATAGGAGACAGAACAGAAACAGCTTTGTTATACAAAACCATTCATTAGAATAGTATTGGTAGGGGCAGCTAGGTGGCGCAGTGGATAGAGAACCAGCCCTGGAGTCAGGAGTACCTGAGTTCAAATCTGGCCTCAGACACTTAACACTTACTAGCTGTGTGACCCTGGACAAGTCACTTAACCCCAATTGCCTCACCAAAAAAAAAAAAAAAAAAAATAGTATTGGTGGGGCAGCTAGGTGGCGCAATGGATAGTGCACTGGCCTTGGATTCAGGAGGACCTGAGTTCAAATCTGGCCTCAGACACTTGACACTTACTAGCTTTGTGACCCTGGGCAAGTAACTTAACCCTCACTGCCCTGCAAAACAAACAAACAAAAAAGAATAGTATTGGTATTTTATCTGTCTACTGCTAACAACAAAAAACAATCTAAATTAAAATTAGTCAAATAAGTAATTTTAGCTCAATCGTAGTCAATGTTCCACCAGGGAAAAACAATTTTTAAAAACTGTGTATCCTTTATCTGTAGTAAAAGGCACTTAATTTAGATGAATATAAAAACTGACTTACTTCATCAAAATGGTTACTGTAAAAAAGATACAAGATTAATTTTTCTTCTCTTTTTAATAACTAATACATACATAAAGCCTCTTGCCCTCTAACATGAAATTGTTGCCTTTCATAAGTAATTTCATCAAGAATATGTAATATGTAAAAAGATGTCTTATTAAAAATAAAAATGAGATAAATTAATAATAATGATAATAGCTAGCATCAATATAGCTCTTTAAGGTTTACAAAATGCTTTACAAAATACCTAGCTGGTGCTAGGAAGACCTGAATTCAAATCCAGCCTCAGACACTTATTAGTTAATGTGTAACTCAACCCTAGCCAAGTCATTTAATCTGCCTGACTCAGTTTCCTCACCTGTAAAAAGAGGTTAATAACAGTACCTATGTCCCAGGATTGTTGTGAGTAAAATAATATATTTTTCAGTGCTGAGCACACAGCCTGGCACATAGTAGGCACTTAATAACTAAGTCCTTTCTTCCTCAATTTCTTCCTTTTTCACAACAACTCTGGGAAAGGGGTCCTATTCTTAGTTCCATTTTACAGTGTAACCTTGACTATGATTGAGCTAAAATTACTTCTTTGACTAATTTATTCAGAATATAGGGGTTGCTTTGACACCCGCATTTCTCCAGGCCATTCTTTGAGAATCACTGCTCTAGAACAAGATTTCTGAACCTTTCTGCTGTCATAGACCTCTTGGATTTCAATATATTTAGTTTCCTTCAAAATCCTACATATCTTATGCATTTGAAAATATTATTCTCTGAAGAGGTCCATAGGTTTCACCAGACTGCCTAACAGCAAAAAAGTTAGGAAATCTAGTTTTAGGTCAAAACTAAATTTACAACAACATTTATATGTTTTAATTTCTAATAAATAGTCATAGATATAACCTATCCTAAAAACAGCTAGGGGAAATAATTTTTTAAGAGTGTAAAGGGGGGGGGGCAGCTAGGTGGTGCAGTGGATAAAACACCAGCCCTGGATTCAGGAGGACCCAAGTTCAAATCTGCCTTCAGACACTTGACTCTTACTAGCTGTGTGACCCTGGGCAAGTCACTTAACCTTCAGAGCCCCCCCCCCCAAGAGTATAAAAGGGTACTGAGGTTGAGTTCTGCTTCTACAAAGGGCCCTAGCACACTAGGATCCCCTGGTGGGGATGTATGGAATGACACAGAGGAGAGCAGAGTCTGAGGTTAAAACCTATACATCCAGAAAAAAGAACTGTGGAATCTGAATGCAAACTGAATCATAATGTTTCTGCTTTTTTGGTTGTTTTTTAAGGTTTTTCCCTTTTGTTCTGATTCTTCTTTCACAGCATGACTAATGCAGAAATGTTTAATGTGATTGTACATATATAACCTATATCAAATTGCTTTCTGTCTTGGGGAGAGGGGAGAGAAGGGAGGGAGAAAAATTTGGAACTAGAAATCTTATAAAAACAAATGTTGGGGCAGCTAGGTAGCGCAGTGGATAGAGCATCGGCCCTGGAGTCAGGAGTACCTGAGTTCAAATCTGGCCTCAGACACTTAACACTTACTAGCTGTGTGACCTTGGGCAAGTCACTTAACCCCAACTGCCTCACTTTAAAAAAAAAATGTTGAAAACTATCTCTACATGTAACTGGAAAATAATTAAATACTTTTATGATAAAAAAAAAAAACAAAAATAAAAAAATAAAGTAAGTATTTTGGATTAAAAAAAGAAGGAATATCCACATCAATGTAAATGCAGATCCAATGAAGCAATCACTTGTTTAAATTACGTACTTCAAATACATTCAATTATTGTGTTCCTAATTGATCTTCTCTTCTGCAAGCTAAATGTCTCCCTTCAACTATTTATGTTATATGGTTCTGATAACCTTCACACCATGTGGGTGGCACTCCTCTGCACATATTCCAATTTTTCAATGTCATTTGCCACTGAGTCAAGGCTGGTTAAGGAATTCAGTCTAAGTACAAGTGGGTAAATGGCTGGGATAAGTGGGAGGGACTGAATGACCAATGATGGAAAAAGACATGGAAAAGCAGCAGATAATAAATGTGAAGAAGCAGAGAGGCTAATTGGTAAAGGAGGTGGAGTTTGGATAGAGTGAGTAGAAAGTTCAACATCTTGCAGGTGACAAGGTCCAGGCTGCAGCTATGGCTGATGCAAACCCAAATATCAGGCCTATTCTGACACCCAGACAAAGATCACCTCATTCCCAATAAATGATGGTAGAGGTTTAATCAATAAATATTTAAGTGCTATTATGTGCACCAATACTTTGCAAAAACTGCAGAGACACAAAGAAAGGAAAAAGACAGTATTTGTCCTTAAGGAGATCACATATTAATGAAGGATACAAAAGTAAATAACAAGATACATCCAAAATATGATGAAGTCAAAAGAGATTACAGAAAATTAAGATAGGAGATGAAAGGAAATAAAGATGCTTTCTCAAGGAACTGTGACAAGAGTAAGACTGATCTAGGATGATGGTTATCAAGGATGGCTGGATCAAGTCAGGGTGGAGGGATAGAGGAATGTTTGTAGGCAGAAACAAGGGACCAATAGATAGAAATTGAAGATTAGACTGAAGAATGGCCAGCTAGGTGATGCAGTCGATAGAGTGTCAGGTCTGGAGTCAGGAAGACTCATCTCTGTGAGTTCAAATCTGGCCTCAAATACTTATTAGCTATGTCACCCTGTCACTTAACCCTGTTTGCCTCAGTTCCTCATCTGAAAAATGAGCTGGAGAAGACAATGGCAAATCATTTCAGTAAATGTACTAAGGAAACCCCAATGGGGTCACAAAGAATCATGACTGAAACAACTCATCGACAACAACAATGAAGATGGGAAAGATAGCGATGTGTAATTTTTTAATCTGTTCCCCCAGTTTTGGGGGAAACTGACTATAAAATCACTGATAAAACGAGTTTAGGTTTTTAAGGGTTTATTGAAAGATAGTAAAAGAAGAGAAAGATTGAGAACAGAATTCCTACAACCTGGCAATCCTATCTTTCCTCAACTCCACTGCCACCACGGTGAAGTCAGGAACCCAAAGAGACAGCGCTCTCTGTGCAGGCCCTCCTTCCTCCTTCCTGTCCCCTCCCAGAAATGGGAGGTTCTTCAAGCTGGTTGGTTGACTGAGCCGGAAGTTCAAAGTTTTTTTAGATTCTGAGAACCATGCTTTCTTAAGTACTCTCAAGTACCAGCCAGATGTGCTTAGAATCTAGTCAACTACTAATCCAGTCAAATCAGCTAGTAATCCACTCAGGTGGGCTCCTGAGTGTCTGCCAAATCTCATCCATCACATTCCTTATCTTGACAGTGGGTTTAATAGAAGATAGCCTGGGAACAAGGGCACATGCCGAAAACTGAGAACAGTGGAAGAAGACGTCTGATAAGAAATGACAAAGAGAACTCTCGGCGAAGGGCTTCATTTTTTCTGGTGCAGTATGAGGAGAAATACTCAGCTTACTGGCTAGAGGGAAAGAGGTGTACTAGGAGGCCTGAGAAGGAATGAAAAGTTTTGTAATATATGCCATGGTGAATAGGACAGAAAATAGATCAGGATGATTCAAAAGGACTGCCCAGCTACTAAGGCCCAGCTGAGTTTACGGAAGACAAATTTGTAGCGGAGTCAGCACGGCTGATTTTCTCCAGCTTGATTCAGCAACTATGTAAACAACAGCAAAGGAGATAGAGAGACAGTTAATAAATATTTATTAAGTAACTACTATTTACCAGGCACTGTGCTAAATGCTGGCGATACAAATACCAATAAACACAAAGACTTTCCTCAAGAAGCTTACAATCTAGTGGGAGAAGACAACACACAAAAGAAAACGGAAGAGAGAACACACAAGGGCATGATGGAGAATTTCAAAGAAGTATAAAAGCGACGCAGCTAGTGAGAAATGGAGAAAAAAACTATACTGAGTCTCCTCTTTAAATGGAGATCCTGAAGCCCATGGCCTTGCCCTGCAGTTAGATGGCTCAATGAAAGGAGCAAAAGGTACTGAAGAGCTGTGAGTACCAGAAAGATTTGATCTTGCAGAATAATGAGATTTCAAGTTCCCAGGGAAAGAAGGCATGACAGAGTGTTCTAAAGAGAGTAGGAATATTTCAATGTTATGACTTAGAAAAGTGTAGTTGGCAATAGGACAAGGGGTCAAGAGAATTAAGAGCAAAGGATAGTGTAGAAGTGAACTGATATGCAAAACAGTCAAGATAGGGAAAGGAAGGGTGTACAGTTAGTGTGGAGATGATGGCCCTTGAAAGAACTAAGAGATGGAAAGAACAGGGGTCATGGTGAGAACTAAGTATAGTGTTAGGGATCATAAGGCACTGGGAAAGATGGAATAATGAAAGATTATGATCAGATAAAGGAATTCTGAAGCATAAGCATGGAAGCATTACCCACAATTCTTTGTGGATGATGGCAGGATCAAGGGTATGACTATCTCTGTGTGCCATTAGAGAACAAGTCATAGAAATTGTGTCCAAAAGGCAGCTGGTGATGTGGGACTGGAGCTCAAGAGAGACTAGGACTGGCTATGAGTCCTGGATATCAGATCTCAGAATCATTTACAGAGATGATAAATGAACTCACAAGGGCTGATAACATCCACAAGTTAGGTAGTACTGGGAGAGTGGGGAAAACAGAACAAGTTCTTGGGGGATTAATGGCAATGAAGATAAAGAAACAGTAAAGGAAGCTGAGAAGGATTAGGCATGTAGGAGAAGCAAGAGAGGGCAGTGTAACAAAAACCCAGAGAGGAGAAAGTATCCAGGAGATGATGAAAAAATATCGAAACTTGCAGAGGTCAAAAAACATGAGGACTTAGAAAAGGCCATTTGATTTGAGATCACGGGTAGTTATAAAGAGAGGAGTTCAGTAGTTTCGGCCTAGGTTCCAGCTCAGATGTGGATTAATTTTCTCACCTTTCTAAATCCAAATCGTTGCCAAAATCTTGTCAATTCTACCTCTATATGATCTATTACATCCATCTCATCTCTTCACTCATGCCCCCACAGCAAAAGTGAAAAAAATCTAATCAATATCTAAGCAGGGACTTAAGGTGGAACTACCACAGCTTACTGAGGAGGGTATAATAAGCTAGAAAACTCTGCATTTCTCTGAATCCCTGTGATTCAGTCAAAGCCTAGCTAGATGAAAACTTCCTCAACTCAGCTCTATCACACCTCTTTCCTACTATGCCTTCATACATTACATCTTCCGGAAATCATTAACAAACTGACCTCTGAACATCTTCCTCTCACACTTTTTCTGTCTTCTTGTAATTACAAGAAACTCGGCTCCCCATAGAAGATTTTGCCTTACTGGCCACTCTCTCTATAACAAAGTATACTTTCTCTCATGTCTCCCAACACACTGGGCTAGGAAAAGATGGAATAGGCATACTTTCTCTTGCTCCTCAATGCTATTACCAAACAGACCTAGTTTAAGTTGCTATGACTCAGCAATTTATCCATCTGTGTAATACCTTCTATAGGTCCTGGCTGCTGTAGCTACAGTACCATACCAGATCTCAAGTCATTCTCCTTTTTCAAGGAATTCGGTGTCTAATTCACAGTCTTTGTCTTAATTCCAAGTGATGCCCCCATACCTGGGGACTTCAACTTGTAAGTTTCTATCTCTTCAAACATCCTCACCTCCCACTATGTTATCCTCCTCAACTTACACAATCTGTACTTTCACTCTTCCTCAGCCATGTGCAAGAATGGTCATTGTCTTTATCTCACTAATCACCTATAACTATTTCGCCTCTAGAGGACAGAACTCTGATATATGCTTTTCTTAAACCATAACTTATCCTTCATCTTTCCCTTACACATACTCTTCCTCAATATTACCTCCAGTCCCTCCATCACTCTACCTTCTTAGTCCATCACTCCCTGTTCTGGTCTCCTTCTGCCTTCTGGACCCTACAGTTAACCAGTCCAGTTCTGCTGCTCTCCCCTGGAATCTCTTATTCTGTCACCTTGCCAATCCCAACCCTGGGTTATCACCTGTACCCCCTTTCTCCCACTTTCTCTCATGGTGACCCGAGAAAGTCACAACAGTTATGCTGGATAATCTCAAACAAGCCCTCACTGCTGTGTATCAATTGTTTTTATCTTACCTCACAGCAGCTGTTTCCAAACGTTCCCTACTCTTCTCAGGCCACCTAACACAACCCTCTCCTCTCAGCAGAGGAAAATTTATTTCATACTTTACTGAGAAAACTGAATCCATTTGTTGTAAGCTCCTTATTTCCAACTCTCCACCTTCTACTGGCACTGTTATCCTTCTACCTCCTTTGGGAACTTTCCTCTTAAGGTGATCTCCCCTATCTCTTGTCTGTAATTTTCACTCTCTTACTTCCCAGAAACTCCCTCCTTGGTCTATACAAACATGTTCATATCCCTCTCATTCTTTTTTCTCCCAGGTAACATGTATTTTTTTTTAATTAATCTGTTTCTCCCACGAACCTCCATTCCCTCATTAAGCAAATTATAAAACAAACCCAAAAAAAGCCAAATCTTTTTATATGTATTGATATAGAATGGCAAAATAAATTCCCACATTAGGCATTTATGCAAATGTTTCTTTCTGCATTTTAAGTTCATCATCTCTCTGTCAGAGTTAAGTAGTATGTTTCATCTTCATTTTATCAGATTTATGGTTTATCATTATGTTAATCAGCTTCAATGTTGTTTTTCTCTATAATGTAGGGGCAGCTAGGTGGTACAGTGGATAGAACACCTCTACTGGAGTCAGGAGGACCTGAATTCAAATCTCACCTCAGACTAGCTGTATGACCCTGGGCAAGCCACTTAACCCCAGCTGCCTTAAACATCAAAGGGCCATCTCCAGTCATCCAGTATATCTTGTCATTGGACCCAAATGGTTCTGGAGGAGACAGTGAGGCTAGTAACCTTGCACAGGTCTCCCTCACTTAAATCCAATTCACTACAAGTCATGACATCACTCTGGTGTCATGGTGTTCTTCAAGAATGAAGGACAAACATCATCTTCTCTATAATGTTATCATTGCTCCAACTTATCTTTCCAGAATGTTACCATTATTCTCCCTTATCATACTGTGCATTATTCTCTCTTCTCACATTGTATGTTCCAGGCAAACTGGCCTACTTATCATTTCCAACGTCTGATCTCGCACTTCTATTCCTCTGTACAGGCTATCACCATGCCTGGAATGCTTTCCCTTTCACCTCTCCTTCTCATTATGCCCGGCCATTTTCAAGAGTTTAACTTGAAGAATCAGGAAGCATCCACTACACCAGCAGTTCTTTCCGAAGAACCCACACACTCCTCCTCCCTCTACCCTCCACCTTTCCCTTAGGTCTTAGTGCTCTCAACCAGCCCAACCAAGTTATTTTGTATTTACTGATCTGGTATCTACTATGTCCTCCAATAATACAGAAGCACCTTGAGGGCAGAAACACTTTTACTTTTCCTCTTTGTCTCCAAGGTGCTTAGCATGGTGCTTCCCAAACTTTACTAGTGACTAATAATCACTTGCTGAATTGAAGGGAATACAGAGAACACATAATTCCTCCTTTCTCCAATCTGACAAGCCCCTTGGTTTGGTCCTCTCCTATGAGAGATATTTTAAGTTGCACTTCAGCTATATGTATGTGGCTCTTCCTCCCCAGATGATAAGTTTCTTGAAGACAGATTCCACATCTTGCTTCATTCTTTATATTTCCAACATCTAACAGAATTTGCTATACACGTTCAGTTCTAAATATATGGCTGGTTAACTGAAATGGAATTAAAGTAGGGAATTGTAAGATTGAGTCAGTGGGCGATCAACTAAATGTGAAAATCACCAAAGACAAGAGATCAAAAGGAAATATGCAAGGCAGGTGATAAACTAACTTAAGGAGGTAAAAAGGAAGCCAATAAAATACAGCAGCAATCAAATATATATATACATATATATATACATATACATATATATATATATATATCAGCAATGATTTAGAAGGTATAATATAGCTGGATGTCAAATACTTTAAGTGATAAGAAGAGCAAAGGGGATGAGAGACCAATAGTCTGGAAAAGACACTTCAGAACCAATTCTTTCTTCTGTCCTATTAATTGAGGGTGTCAAAGAAGATGACATTACTATGACGTATGCTAACCTGGGATATGGTTTTTTTTTGTTAAGGCAAAAAAGCAAGAAAAAGCATTCATAATTAGAGTAGTTTACCAAAAATTCTGATCTAAAAGCTGTGGTCAACCCACTAAACTCCTTTAGCTCTTAATGTTTCCATCATTAAATTTAGCATTTAATCCATATGTGGTCTTGTATTGTTAATCAAATATTTCATTATATATATCAGCCCCTAAAGAAACCAGTAAGTCTTTAAGTGAAGGACATTTTATGCTGAACAGCTGT
The DNA here is from genome assembly GCF_019393635.1 of Dromiciops gliroides. Classification (NCBI taxonomy): domain Eukaryota; kingdom Metazoa; phylum Chordata; class Mammalia; order Microbiotheria; family Microbiotheriidae; genus Dromiciops; species Dromiciops gliroides. The sequence continues at coordinate 340,436,438 of NC_057863.1, read as the reverse complement.
CTGCAAACAGTAGGCATGTGACAGTTATTTATTGATTTTATTCTTCTATTTTCCATGTAGGCATACATAGCTCTAAAGTATAGAGTCATGCTTCACTGAATGGCTATCAAAGTGCACCAGCTTAAATCAATTTATTCTCCAGCACAATTAAGATTCTTGAAAGCAGGTAGTGACTGAACTTTGTTATCTCCCCAAGTCTTAAAGTACAGAGAGTGGGAACTTAATAAATGAATTCTAATTCAGGATAGTTAATAATTTAAATAAGACATAATGACTCTAGTCACAAGGCAGTGAAACAAATTACTAAGTGAGAAAGAATGAAAAGGAAAGCCCACTGTACATGCTTCTATTTGTTCTATGCTTCTGCTTGGTCTGTGATTCTTTATTTTCTTATTTATTTTTCTTTATTTATTAAGCACTTACTTTTTCTTTTGTAGTGAGGCAATTGGGGTTAAGTGACTTGCCTAGGATCACACAGCTAGTAAGTGTTAAGTGTCTGAGGCCGGATTTGAACTTAGGTCCTCCTGACTCCAGGACAGGTTTATTTTTCTTTATTTATAATCCTGTTTTAAAATTTCTAACTTTTCAAGTGAAATTAATAAATACTGAGCACTTAACATGCTATATACTGCTTGCACTAACCTTTATAATCTCCTGAATGTGTAATTTAAGATTCTAAATGTGGATTCTAATGTGTTCCCCCAGTTTGGGGGAAACTGACTAAAAATCACTGATAAAACGAGTTTAGGTTTTTAAGGGTTTATTGGAAAATAGAAAGAAAAAGATTGAGAACAGAATTCTAACAGCCTGGCATTCCTATCTTTCCTCAAATTTCCTGTGAAGTCCTCTGCCGCCACCACCATCAAGTCCGGAAGCCAAAAAGGCCAGCGCTCTCTGCGCAGGCTCCCTTTCCTCCTTCCTGTCTCCTCCCAGACCATAGGAGGCTCCTCCAGTTGATTGGCTGGTAGACTTGATAGACAGCACCCATGAGCAAGTCATTTCCTGACGCCAAGGAAAAGCCACAATGCCTCTGAGGCATTTTCCTCATGGTGGAGCTCTCCACAGCAAGTCTCCAGTAGGTGGCGTCATTCCAATCATTACATGCATTTTCAAGATGATCACTAGCAGTAGAGTTTTAACAGTTCTTGTTAACTTGTCAGATGGCATGCCCATCAATTACTGCCCTTGTTCCAAGTACTGGAAGGAGACCAACCCAGAGATGTACTATCATACACTACATGATATTATTAAGTAGAGTAACAGGAACTACTTAAGCTTAAGGTTGTGTTTCTATTTTTGTATAAGACAAACAGTTGAAAATAAACTCATACAGTGGAGCCTCATGTACAAGTACAACCTACACCGTATCTTTCCAATTCTTACCATATGGCCAAACAAAGCAAAATGAGGGCCAATGTGACTCATAAATACTACAAAATAAGCCACCAATACTTATACTCACCCCCTTACCACAGAACCTTACCTTTCTCAGTGCCTGAAAATATGGAGATGATTTTATTCCTAGGCTTTCTTTCCTCTGGAACAGATGGCAAAGGTTTCAAACTATGGTTAGCTGACAAGGGGTCTTTGCCTCCAGTGCTAAAAATGGTACTGCTCATACGGACAGGAGGCGCTGGTGGCTTGTCTTCCAGTTCTCCGTTATCAGACATGATTAAGAATGATTATACAAAAACCTGAAATAGAATAAAAATACACAAATACTGTCAGGAAGGAAAACCTTTGAGAAACAAGCAGATTTCTTTCTAGTAGGGAATATAATGTTTATTTAAAAGTAAAAAAAAGTCAATATGGTTCTCTTAAGGAAAGGCTACCAATTTGTTAGAAACACACTTTCCACAGAAAAAGTCCCTTGGAAAGAACGCTGAAAATCATCCAGTCCAAACCATATCCGGGGGAAAAAAATCCTTTCTTGAAGTCACTTGACATATGGCCAACCTATGTTTGACAATCTCTACTGGGGTGCAACCCCAAACTATTGTGCTTTTGGATAGCTCAAATTATTCGGGCTTTTTTACATTAGGCTTAAATATGTAATACCCACCCACTGCTTCTAATTCTGCTCTCTAGGAAGCCAAGCAGGGCAAGGCTAATCTTTCTTCTAGGCTCCTCTCCCTAATCCCACTCCCCAATTTTTTTTCTTTTGCAGTTGTTTTAATGAGGTAGCTAAATGGTATAGTGGATAGTGATGAATCCTGAGTCAGAAAGCTGAATTCAAATCCAACCTCAGGCACTTATTAGCTGGAAAGTCACTCAACCTCTCAGCCTCAGTTCCCTAACTAAAATAGGGGCACAATTACTAGCACCTTTCTTACAGGCTTATTGTGAAGATTAGACAAAATAATATTTCTAAAACGCTGCAAAAATTAAAGCATGGTATAAATATTTGCTATTATTAATAATCACCATCAAATAACCCTCATACAGCACTAGCTCAAGACCCTTCTGCATACCGACTGCCCACTTCTGCAAATACTTTTCTTAAAATCAGCATCAGCATAAAAAAACTAAACAAAAACTTTTAAAGTCTAAGGGGATTAATGTTAATGAAAACTGGTTATGTGACATTCCTTTTCTTTGACACATCAGCCCATTAAAAATCAGTTGTAAAGGAAGCCCCAAACTTAGAAATGAATTGTTCTCAAAGGTCAGTCATAAATCAAGAATTTGGAACTCATGGCATTTTCCCAGAGATGTAATCAACCAACCAATAAGCATTTAGCATTTAAATACTAATGTGCTAGGGCTAGAAGATAAAAGTGTCCTCAAGGAGCTTATCCAGAAAGATGTGTACACGTAATTATTGGGGGGGGGGCATAATTGGGAAAGGCCTTATGAAGGCTGAAATTAGCTTTGAAGGTGGAAGTACAGAGAGAGTTCATTACCAACATGGTAGGGAACAGTGTGCAGTACAAATGGTGAGTAGTGTCCCAGGCAAGCTTACAAGGGCCTATTTAATCCACGCCATGACTCAAATACCACACTGCGCAACCATTCTACAACTTAAAAGTCTTCCAGAGTTGCTTAGGACACTGAAAAGTTGAGTGACTTGCCCAAAGTCACACAACCAGTAAGTAAGTGACAGGGGTGAAAGCTACCCAGCTCTTCTGGACGCTTAGGCTGGCTCCCCTATGCCACACTACCCTTTTGTAGCTCTGTAACAGTCTAAACTTGTAATTTGATTCTTTTTTCCACTTTTCTTTAAATTTTTATTATAAACTTAGCAAATATAAATGATTTTTCTTTTACTTGATACTTTAGTCATCCATTAATCAATAAAAAGATATTTATAAAGCATCCATTAGTTATGTTCAAGGCTGAAACAGAGACAAAAAAGTGCACATTCCCTGCCCATTGGATTTTAAATTCTACCAGGCAAACAACATGTATACTGATATAGAAACAATAAATATGAGTTACTTTGGAGTGGAGAGCAGGAGGAGATGAAGAAGGGGGCAAAAGAAGAAACACTGATTAAGTACCTCTGTGCCCAGCACTAGGGATAGAGACAAGAAATGAAATCATCCAAGGAGCTTGCATTCTCACAAGAGAGACAAGGACCTTTAAAAGCATATACAGAATATATGGCAACTAGGTGTCACAGGAGTTAGAGGGCCAGGCCTAGAGTCAGGAAGACCAGAGTACAGATCCAGTCTCAGACACTTACTTAGCTGTGTGACCCTAGGCAAGTCACTTAACTGCCTCAGTTTCCTTGGCTTTCAGATGATTGGGAGAAGGAAATGGCAAACCACTCTAATATCCCTGCCAAGAAAACTCAAAATGGGGTCACAAAGAGTCAGACACAACTGAAAAACAACACAGCATATATATATAAAGAGAATTCGAAGTCTTCGAAGTCATTAAATACAAGGAAGGAAGGGTCTCTAGCAGTTGAAGAGATGAGGTAAAGCTTCATGGAAAGGGTGGTATGTGAACTGCAAGAAAGGGAGGGATTTTATACGGTACAAGTGAGGATGAAGTGAATTCCAAACATTAGGAGCAGTAAAAGTGTGGGGATGGAGTACTTAGTTTGAGGGGGGAAAAAGAAAGTCAGTCTGCGTGAGTCAGAGTGCACAAGAAAGAGTAATGTGAAATGAAGGTGGGAGCTCTTTAAAAGTTAAACAGAAGGGGCAGCTAGGTGGCGCAGTGGATAGAGCACCGGCCCTGGAGTCAGGAGTACCTGAGTTCAAATCCGGCCTCAGACACATAACACTTACTAGCTGTGTGACCCTGGGCAAGTCACTTAACCCCAATTGCCTCACTAAAAAAAAAAAAAAAGTTAAACAGAAGACTTTATATTTGATTCTAGAGGGAGTAAGAGGCCACTGGGGAGTGATATGGTCATGTCTGCACTTAAAAGAAAATTCCTTTGGCAACAGTGTGTCAGATGGAGAGAGAGAGAGCAAAGAGACCAATTAGGAGGTTGTTGAAAAAAATTTAGGCATGGGTATGTGAGTGGATCAAATAAGTTACCCCATGTAAAGGGCTTCTGGGGATCTTCAAGCCTTATCATCATCATTATTTGTGGAGAAAAGGGATCTGATGAGAGAGATGTTAAAGAAGAAATGGCAAGACTAATTTGGCATTTGACTGGATAAGGATAACACAGAGGTTACAAACCTGCTACACTGGAACAATAGTGGTGCTGACAGAAATAGGGAAGTTTGGAAGAGAGGTGGGTTTGACGAGAAAAATAATGAGTTCTATTCGGGGGAACACTGGGTTTGAGATGTCTCTAGGAAATCTGGTGTAAAATGTCCATAGAGGCAACTGGTTATGCAGTACTGAGGCTCAAATGACAGTGGGACTGGATACATAGGCCTGAAAGTAATTTGCTTAGAAAATAATAAGCATAGAGGAGTTGATGTGGTCACCAAGAGAGCAGCAAAAGTCCTAGGACAGGGCCTTCATCTGGATGATAAATCAGGAGGTAGACTGGGGAGGAGCAGTTAGGTTGGAGATAATGTTAAGAAAGCCCAGTGAGATGGGCAGCTAGGTGGCGCAGTGGATTAAGCACTGGCCCTGGATTCAGGAGTACCTGAGTTCAAATCCGGCCTCAGACACTTGACACTTACTAGCTGTGTGACCCTGGGCAAGTCACTTAACCCCCATTGCCCTGGAAAAAATTTAAAAAATAAAAAAATTTTTTGCTATTTTTGTATGCATTTATTATTCTTTTAATTATATTATATTTTCTCAATTAAGAAACCTTTTCCCCTGTACTATGATCTCCCCACACTAACCACAAAAGGAAAAAACAAAACAAAACCCTTGAAACAAATCAGTATAGTCAGACAAAACAAATTTTTCATATCATTCTACATATTAGACCATCACATCTCTGTTGGGGAAGGGCATCACACTATATCACAGGTCTTCTGGAATTATGATTGATCACTGCACTGATCAAGGTTCTCAATATTTTCAAAACTGCTGATTTCTACAATTTTGATGTTATAGAATAAATTGTTCTAGTTTTATTCATTTCATTTTGCATCGAGATACTCAATGTTATATCGACATCAGTGCTGTTAAGCCCAGTGCAGGCTCTTATTTCCTTGTTTATATTGCTAGTCTCCCCTATGTATGTATGTTTCTTCCTCGAATCCATTCTGTTTTGTTTTGTTTTGTTTTGGGTGTTGTTGTTTTTTAAGGGGCAATGAGGGTTAAGTGACTTGCCCAGGGTCACACAGCTAGTAAGTGTCAAGTGTCTGAGGCCGGATTTGAACTCAGGTACCCCTAAATCCAGGGCCAGTGCTTTATCCACTGCACCACCTAGCTGTCCCCTTCCTCCAATACATTCTACACACCACTACCTCACTAAATAACTAAATAAAATCACTGCCTACAAACATAAAAATCCAATCTCTTCAAACCTTTGCATTCAAGATCCTTTACATTCTGGTTCAAATCTACCACTAGAATCTAATCTCACATTACACAAACCTGTTGCTCCAACCCAAACGATGCATTGTTACTTAGAACCCGTGCTGTAATTTTGGACAAGTCATTACACCTCTATGGGCCTCAGTTTTCTCTGCTGTAAAGTAAGTGTTGCAGTGGTTGATCCTCAAGGTCTCCTTCAGGCCTAAGTCTATGATCTGTCTTTGAAATACAACAAATGATTTCCCATTTCCATTATTTTGATTCTTATCATTTTCCTCACAAGTATGCCCTGCCTTCTCCCTTCCCTTTATCCAAAGTCAATTCATCAGGGTTCAGCTCAATTCTCACTTCCTTTGTCTACTTTAAAGGGCAAAGTGATCTCCTTTCTCTGATTCAGACTCTGACTGCACTCACTTGAGAGATTAGCCCAGTATTTAGCACACAGTAGATGCAATATAAATACTCATTTCCACCCTTCCCTTCCAAGTTCTTATTTTGAAGTGCCAGTTACATTTTCAAGCTTGTAAGTTTTTCTCCTTATCTTGACTTGTAAGCACACTGAGAGTACAGACTCTATATTATGTATTTCTTTTTTTTTTTTTTTGTGGCAGGCAATGGGGGTTAAGCGACTTGCCCAGGGTCACACAGCTAGTAAGTGTCAAGTGTCTCAGGCCAGATTTGAACTCAGGTACTCCTGAATTCAGGGCCGATGCTTTAACCACTGCGCCATCTAGCTGCCCCCTATTATGTATTTCTTTACCTCTCTTTGTAGTTCCCAGTTTTCTTGCACACAGTAGTCTTTCAATAACCAATCATTAATGTTGACATTGTTTTATATCAAAGACTATGCCTATCCTACCTGAGTTTCTTAATGTTTAATAAACAATGTATAAATTGTACAAGGTACATTCATAGGTAAATTTTTTTTTCAAGTTTTAAACCTTAAATTTAGGAGATTTTCGTATATTTTTTCCTCTAGCACTAGCTGCTACATGACCTTAGTCCTACCTTAGTCCTCTGGCTTGTCATTCTATAGTACTGTAAAGTCGTCTATAACCTTTCACAGGACTTCTAATGACAGTATCAAATGATATTATGAGGTTGATAAATGTCATGCAAGATCCTTATGATGTTCCTTACACTTACCAGGCATCTCAACCAGATACATACAATGAAGCAAATCATGCTGTGTGGATCTTAAACTTTCCTTTACCTAATTATCACAAAAGCCTTTTTAGTGAGGTTTTTTAAAATTTCAAATCACAGCAAAGTGGTACCTTCCTTTCAAATCCTTTCACTTTCAGCCCCTTTTCAGTGAAAAACAAGTGGGTAAAACAAAAAAGCCTGCCCAAAACACTCTTCTAATAAGCCCATTGTTCAACAGTGACGAGACTCAAACACAAACAATTGCCCAACTGTTTAGCAGAGGAGGCTGAGGATAGTTAAATACACAATAGCAGTGAAAAAAGTAGTGGGATTAAGAACCAGTGAGTTCAAACTAGTGGAAATTATACTGTTGTGCTGAATTTACTATAAATCACTAGTGTCAAATAAAGCATTACAAGTACAATTTGAATACTATTTATATATGCTAATTAAAAAGTAAAGCACTCACGATCCTACAAGCCTTAGTTAAACCCTTTTTTGACAATCTGTTAAAAAATGGCATCAAAGGATGACCAAGGCTCAAATCCTGGCTGGGGCACTAACTAGTCATCTGGCCTTGGACAGGTCACAGAACCTCTCTGGACCTGAGTGGCCTCCTCTGTCAAATAAGGAGGTTGAAACAAATGACCTTCAAAGTCCCTTCCAGCTCTAAATCTAATGTCCTTTGTTCTCTAACAAAAACGACCCTGCATTTTACAGAACCTTAATATTCAAGGGACAAATACAATAGTGCCCCATTTATAGAGTGACCAGACATCAAGTTGTGAAGCCAGAAGTAAAGGAAGGCAGAAATGCCTCAGGAAAGATGAAAATAGTAAAGAAAACCTGAAAATCATACTTTAAAATATAAATCATTAACCAGAAAGAAAGACTAGTCTCACTGAAAATCTCTGCCTTCAAGTTTGAACTTAGGTGCCACCTCTTTTCTAAAGCCAACACTGACCCTCTCTACTTCCCTCTTTTCACTCCCTCTTCAAATTTCTCACAAAACACTACCTTTGCACTTATCACCCTCTCCTCCTCTGAATCTTAATTACTTGTGTACATGTTGTTTCCTTTTTATGCTTTGTGACTTTGTCATACAGATCAGTGCTATGAAGACATATTGGCACCAGGCCTCCTGGTAGTCACTATAAAGCAAGAGCAAGTTAAGCAATAATACAATACAATATGTTAGCCCACACAAAAGTGTACAAGCAACAGAACAAAGCTTGCTAAGTTGAAAGAAGACTTCCATTTTAATTGACTCCAAATTTTCTCTAAAGACAGTCAAGAAGCATATGATATACTATTCCTAAAAGCAAAATGGAAATCAGTTAATGACTTGATAAGGAAATCAAACAGAATAATGTTGATGTACGTAGTACCAGTCCATTCATGCTATGAGACACCAAAGCTCAAAAAACAAGTAGTCCAATTCTTTGCTGATTCTGCATCAATTAGAACACAACTATCCTATGCATACAACTAAATCAAAGGATCGAGAACATGTCTAATATGGGCAATTTCTCAAATCTGAGGAAATAAACAGTTGTTTTCAAAGTCCTGATCCAAAACTAGCTTTAAAAAAGCAAAATATAGATATGGATATATAAATAAATAGATATGTAGATATAAATACACTTTATATAGATAACTACACTTGAATAAGACACTTGTACTTTTTAAAAAATACACTTGTACTTTCTAATCAGCGATTTTGGTATTTTGAAAAAAGCTAGGTACACCCAAGTCAGAATTTAATTACATTGAAAGTACAAAGTCTCAAACCTATCAGAGTGGCAAATACAACAAAAAAGGAAGATACTGCATGTTGGAGGGGTTTGGGGGAAACTGGGATGCTTAATCCACTGTTGGTGCAGGTATGAAAAGATCCAACCATTCTGGAGAATAATTTGGAACTATGCCCAAAGGGCTAAAGAACTGTGCATACCCTTTGATCCCAATACCATTGCTAGGTTTATATCCCAAAGACACCCCCCAAAAGAGAAAAAGACCTGTGGTAAAATATGAAAGTTTTTAACAGTCGGCTAGGATAACTGAAAGACGCCAGTTTTTCAAGGACCACCCTTTTGGGGAGGAGATGAACAGTCCGCCTGCTGCGCATGTCAGACTGCCTGCCGGGTACAGTCCGCCTGCTGCGCATGTCAGACTGCCTGCCGGGTACAGTCCGCCTGCTGCGCATGTCAGACTGCCTGCCGGGTTTTTTGACGGGACTCCGGGCGGCGCGGCACAGACAGTCTGACTCACTCCAAAGGTGGCCTAAATCGGTTTGGTGAGTTTTTATAAGGAATATAGACTAAGCCTAGATTTAAGACGATTTGTACTGTATTTCTGTTTTCCTATCCTTCTAATCAACAACACCTTATATACAATAAAGGCTCTATCTAGAAAACCAGAAGCTTCTTCCATTTACTAGTCTGGGAGATGAGTTAAGGGAAGGGTTAAGTAGGGGAGATTTATGATCTAATATCCAATTTTAAATCTCACAGTTTGGCGACCCCGAAGGGACCTTAAGGACCCTCCCACCCTCCCTAGTTTGGCCATAAGCCGGCTAATTCGGTGGATTTTCCAAATACCCCCCCCCCCCTCGGACTTTCCCTTTGTCTAATCTCCCTTAAAGACTTTAAGCCTCTAAAAGTCTTGCTTTAAACAGAAAAGCCAGCCCAGTTTAAAGGGCAAGATGCTCGAATATTCTACCATCCCTTTGATTTTTCTCATCGGAATGTATTGGGACAGCATAACATCCCGACTTAGAGGAATAGTTTACTCAATGGTCCTTCATAACATTATTGGTTTTTTCCTCATTCAGGCAGCAAAAGGTTTTTTGTATAATAGTATACGTGAGAATCTTTGGGAAAATACGTTTAATATAAGTAGAAATTTTATGCCTGCAATTGAAATACCTTTTAATACCACATCCATAGTTCATACGACTAAGGATTTTATTTTTTTTTGTTGTTTTTTTTTTGTTTTTGTTATTATCATTGTTTTTGTTATTATCATTGTTATGATGTGGGGGAAACTCTCACATATGGAGAGAGACCTCAAAATGGCTGTTTCTACTAGAGATGATCCAAGTTCAGAATCAGATCAGCAGAAACTACTCCCTCTGCAGGAAGCTATAGAACATAGTAAGAAGGGAGTGCCAATTCAAGTCAGAAAATATAGCCCCTTTAGACCAAGTGACTTGAGCGCATGGAAATCAATCATCCCTAGTTTTGAGAAAAATCCAAACACTGTAATTTCACAGTTAAGGACTATATTTAATGCATATCAACCCAGTTGGGCTGATGTTACTTGCCTTTTGGAAACTTTACTGTCCCCAACTGAGATTACAGATATTATCTCAGCAGGAAATGCCCTTGTTGCGAAAGGTAAGGCCGATGTGGAATGGCCTCTAAAGGATCCAGAGTGGAATTATAATGATGATAGGGATTTCCAAAGATTAAAAGATGCTAGAGAAACACTTCTGAAGGGAATGGAATCTTGCTCTAGAAAACCGGAAAACTGGCAGAAATTTTTAAGCCTACCTCAGGAGGCTAATGAAAGACCAAACAGATTTTATGATAGACTTTGTGAGGCCGCTAGACAGTACACCAGATTGGATCCAGTAGATTTAAGAGATTCCTGTATCATTCTCAACACATTTGTTTATAATTCACTGCCAGAAATACGCAGATACTTTCTGAAACAATGTCCAGACTGGAGAAATCTCTCAGTAGATAGAATTAAGGAACTTGCAAATTATGTCTTTGACTCACGTGAGGAAGATCCAGATCACCCTAAACAGAGCATTCTGGCACCAGCGATTCCTAGTCAGCCATGTGGACACCGGAACAAGGACACTAAGGTGTGTTGTTACTGTCGTAAGGAGGGGCATGAATTGAGAGAATGTAGGACTTGGAGAAGAAATTCTAATTCTAATTACAGGCGAAATCAAAATAGAAATAGATCTTTTTGGAGGAATACAGAAAGGCAGTACCAGAATAATGGTAACCAAGACCCCCCTCAGAAGAGGACACAGGAATGATGGTGTCTTGGGGAGGAATGGAACATAGATAATGAAAGCCATATATTCCCAGATCCGGATTTTTTGAATGCACTTGTGCCAGTCCATTCACCTCCCCAGAGTAATGAACCACATGTCACCTTAAAAGTGGGGGAGACTTATTATGATTGTCTGCTAGACACAGGAGCCTCTAAATCAGTATTAGTAAGCAAACCAGATGCTGGGTGTAGACCTGTAGGATTTTTGAATGTAGTGGGAGTCTCAGGAAAGAGCCAGAGAGTGGCAAAATTGAATCCTCGCATGGTATCTATGGGGCCCTTAACAGTGGAACATTCATTTTTACTCATGCCTGATGCCCCTGTAAATTTATTAGGTCGTGATCTCCTTTGCAAGCTTAGAGCAACCATATCTTGTGCTCCAGATGGGGCTGTCTCCTTACAATTGCCAGAGGATACTGTTCATTTATTACCAATTTTACTTACAGAAGCTCAAGGAACAGCAGGGGAGGTATCCAAAATCCCCTCTGACATTCCTGAGTCTTTATGGGCCTCATCCCCTAATGAGGTGGGGCTCCTTAAGTCTGCCATGCCTGTTACCTTTAAAGTTAAGGGGGGACCACCCCCCTCCATTCCACAGTATCCATTGTCTAGGGAAGCAATAGAAGGGATCACCCCTATAATTGAGGCTTTGAAAAGCCAGGGTATTATTATTCCATGTCATCACTCTCCATGCAATACTCCCATTTTGCCAGTTAAAAAACCCAAGCCTGGGCCAGATGGTAAACCTGTTTATCGTTTTGTGCAAGATCTTAGAGCGATTAATAATTATGTTATTCCTAGACATTCCATAGTTCCAAACCCGGCTACGATAATTTCATCGATTCCCTATGAATCTACATGTTTCACAGTGGTAGACCTTTGCTCTGCCTTTTTCTCCATACTAGTACAATATGTTGATGACTTACTTTTGGCCTCTCCTAATGCTGAAATTTGTCAGGAAGATAGCCGTCACTTACTGCTGGAGCTGCACAAGAGAGGACACAAGGTTTCCAAGACAAAGGTACAATGGTGTTTGCCCCAGGTAGAATATTTAGGATTTATTTTGGCTGCTGGAACTCGCTCTGTCTCTTCTAAGAGAGTCCAGGCCATTCAACAACTCTCTGCCCCCACTACTAAGAGGCAGTTGAGAGCCATTCTGGGAGCAGCTGGGTACTGTAGACAATGGATACCCTCTTTTGGTGAAATTACTAAACCCCTCATAGCTCTTACAAAAAGTTCTGTTCCAGACAGTTTACAGTTGGATCCCCAGCATCTCTCAGCCATAAAAGAATTAAAACGGGCCTTGTTATCAGCACCTGCCCTAGGACTGCCAGATTATAGTAAGCCTTTCACTCTCTTTGTGCATGAACAAAGGGGGGTGGCTTCTGGAGTCCTGACTCAGTCACTGGGGCCTAACCAACGTCCTATAGCCTACTATTCAATTCAGCTGGACCCTGTAGCGGCTGGAGCGCCACCTTGCCTTAGAGCAGTGGCGGCCACAGCGCTTTTGGTAGAAAAAGCCTCTGATTTGGTCCTAGGTAACCCTCTAACTGTGCAATGCCCTCACGAAGTGGAGGCTCTCTTACTACGTCACAGGACACAAGCCTTTTCAGATCAAAGGCTGGCTAAGTATGAAATAACCCTGTTAGGTAATGAGAATATCACTTTAAAACGCTGCACAGTTCTTAATCCAGCAACACTACTCCCTAACTTACCATTCTCGGGGGAACCGTTGCATGACTGTGCTTCTTTAGTTGATATGGCTGAAAAACCCCGTGACAATCTTTTTGATACACCTTTAGAAAATCCTGATCTTGTCCTCTATACAGATGGTTCCTCATTTATGAGAGAGGGAACCCGTTTTACTGGAGCTGCTGTAGTTTCTGATTATGACACCCTCTGGGCAGCTTCTCTGCCTTCCCATTTTAGTGCACAGGCTGCTGAACTTGTGGCTCTTACACAGGCCTGTAATATAGCTAAAGATAAGAGTGCCACCATTTTTACTGACTCGAAATATGGCTTTGGCATATGCCACTTTATTGGTATGATTTGGCGTCAACGAGGCTTTCTAACATCCTCGGGCAAGGCTATTGCCAATGGGGACCTTATCAAGGACCTCTTAGATGCCCTAAAACTGCCTTCTTCCCTAGCCGTTGTACATTGCCCTGCCCACACAGGGAATAGTGATCCTGTTTCAAAGGGAAATGCACGAGCCGATTCTGCAGCCAAGCTAGCTGCATTAGAAGCTCCTGAACATGTATTTAACCTTTCACCTTCTGAGGATATTCCTTCCAACCTAACCTATGACGATTCTGAAGTAGAAAAGTGGAAAAAGAAATTTAAGGCGAAACAGATCAATGGCATCTGGGTGTCTCCGGAAGGTAAGCCATTTCTTCCCCGGAAATTCTACCACCAGGTATGCCTCTCTGTTCACAGAAAAGGCCATTTTGGTACACAAGGCATTGTAGACTCTATTAAGAGAACCTGGATAGCACCAGGTGTGACTAATACAGCATCTCGAATCTGCTCGGGCTGCTCCACATGTCAGTCTTATAATCAGTATGCTTTTAAGGCCAAAGCTTATGGAGGGCGTCCTCTAGCATATACACCTTTTGAGCACTTACAAATTGATTATATTACTATGCCAAAAGCAGGACATTATAAATTTTGCCTTGTTATAGTTGATCAGCTCACTCGGTGGGTGGAGGCCTTTCCCAGCCCCCGAGCCACAGCTGCCTTTGTTGCCAAAATTCTTCTTAAAGAGATAGTACCTCGTTTTGGCCCACCAGCCCGCATCGATTCTGACAAAGGCACACATTTCACTGATTCGATTTTATCCCAAATCTACTCTTTCTTGGGAGTGACTCCAAAATTCCACACGCCCTACCATCCACAAAGTTCAGGCCAAGTCGAACGTATGAATAAAGAGCTTAAGAGTATGATTGGCAAATTATGTACTGAAACCCATTTGAAATGGCCTGATGTTCTACCATTGGCATTATTCTATCTACGAAGTAGACCAAGAGGAGAACTTCATATATCTCCTTATGAAATGCTTTTTGGTCACCCTCCTATCCAAGCTAAAACTTTTTCCCCAGTTTATACATCACTGGTGGGAGGTGATACTTCTGTTGCTTCCTATATACAGGAATTACAGACCAGGCTACGTGAACTCCATGAGGCAGGAGCTGTGGTCCAGGCAGGACCATTAGACTTTTCATTGCATAACTTCAACCCAGGAGATAAAATATATGTAAAGAATTTTCAGAAAACCAGTGGAACTCAACCTGCCTGGGAAGGACCTTTTCAGGTATTATTGACAACTCCTACTGCCATTAAAATTGGTGAAAAAGACTCATGGATTCATTGCTCTCATATAAAGCCTGCACCATTCATAGGTGAAGAGATTTCAGATAGACCTGAGGTAGACGCTAAAGAGGTAAAAACCCTAAAGATAGCAACTGTTAAAGAGCAAAGAGAGTTCAGAGGAAAAAGGCAGTTCCCATTTAATAATCCCACTGATCAGTTAAATGCTTTGGGACTCAGTCTTCGTAAAGTATCAGGAGACGGAAATTGCCTTTTTAGGGCTTTAGCAGACCAGCTAGAAGGTCACTGTAGAAATCATCTCAGACACAGACAAGAAGCTGCTTCTTATATGATTAACCATAGACAAGAGTTTGAGTCTTTTATAGTAAATGACTCCCCTTTTGAAGAATATGTTGATGAATTAAAGAAATTTGGAAAGTGGGGAGGAAATGATTCAATTGTAGCATTTGCTAAGCAGCATCAGCTGAATGTTGTGGTTCATCAATTAAATCAGCCTTTATTGAAAATCAGTGGCACAGACAAAACTGATGCTAGAGAACTCCACATTTTCTACCATAAAGAACATTATGACAGCATTAGAAAGATCAATGACAATTCAGAAACCCCTGCCACTTTGGCATGCAGAGAATTGGGGAACCAGTTAAAACAATGTGGCATACCCCAAACTCTAGCAGCTTAAATACCTTAAAATTTAACAAGCATTTCCTTCCACAGGCAAAAGCACTGAAGCACATGGCCTAGTTTTCTGGCCCACCTCAATTTCTCCCACCCTTTTCCCTACCCTATACCTATTTTTTTTTTTATCCTTTTTGCTTTTTGTTTTGTTTTGACTTTTGAAAGGCACTGAAAAGACCTGGAATTCACCACACCTTTAAATTCTTTAAGAGCACAAAAGGGTGCTTAGCGAATCTTTTGCCTTTTATTTTTGGTTTTTGGTTTTGCTTTGTTTTTTTTTTTTACTTTTGTTTCTTTTGCTTTTCTTTAAAAACCCGATTTTGTAAACTAAGTGACTTTTCAAAGGCATTTTAAGTATATGCTATTGAATATTGAATCTTGCTTATTGAAGTCTTATTTCTTTTTGATGAATTAATCACCACTTTAAGTATCTGCTACTGTTATACTAGAGAATTCATGTATAAGATGATGTGGTCTATTTGCTAAAAGAAGATTATGTAATAATGTCTAAAAGAAGATTATGTAACAATGTCTAATATAATCAGC
Organism: Dromiciops gliroides; assembly: GCF_019393635.1. Lineage (NCBI taxonomy): Eukaryota > Metazoa > Chordata > Mammalia > Microbiotheria > Microbiotheriidae > Dromiciops > Dromiciops gliroides. The sequence goes on along the minus strand of NC_057863.1, from coordinate 340,420,769 downwards.
TATTTACATTCGTTTATTATTTATATGTCATTATACTCTGGGTATGGTTTGGAATTATTGTATATATCACTAATATATTCTCAGTTATGCAGCATAGCACACATTTTTACCATCATATTGTCTTTGGTGAAATTAATGAGATTTCAGAAATATGGAAACTTATCATTTCAGAGACTAACTTGCTGTGAACTCTGATGCAGGCCCTGGAGAGAATATATGTGCAACAAAAGGAGAGACAGGTATACATAAGTCCATGGTTTGCTTATGATGGTGACTATGTAGAGCACAATTACTAGGCACAGTCCAGTATTCATCCTCTCTCCCTCCTAATTTAACCTAATTTAACTGAACTTACTTATCTTTTTATCTCACTCAGTTGAATTCACCTGTGGCCTAGCACAATCACTGGCTGTCTCGGAACCATGAGATATGGTATGATAACCTTTCCATAACATTTTCAGGTGTCATGAACACATACTAAATTTGACTTTGATCCAGACACATGGTGGTAAAAAGTGTTACTGATTGCAAAATGCTATGCTAAGGTTTAGTAAAAAAAAAAAAAAATACAGCAATTCAAACAGTTAAAGAAGAAATCCAGCTTTCCAGACCAGAGTCCAGAATCCAGAATCCAGACCAGAGTCCAGAATCCAGTTTTCCAGACCAGAATCCAGTTTCCTCCTGATGACATCTTACCACTTCAAGAAGACAAGAGAACTCAGAGACTTTATATGAACTGTTTTGCTTTATTAGCTTTTACTATCTCCTTTCTGTTATATACTATCTGTAACATGTACTCTCTGCAGAGGCTCTCCCTTTGCAAGACTAATGTCAAAGCGTCGGTTCATGAGAAAAAAAAAAAAATCGTCCCTCTGGACAAAACTTTCCTCTCTTCCTTTTCTGTATTGTTGTTCGCATATTATTAGTCAGCAGAAGTTATTATATTCTTTTTACTGTTCCATCAAGGAAACATTCCATTTCTTGAGGAAGCAAAGGGGGGAAATGTGGTAAAATATGAAAGTTTTTAACAGTCGGCTAGGATAACTGAAAGACGCCAGTTTTTCAAGGACCACCCTTTTGGGGAGGAGATGAACAGTCCGCCTGCTGCGCATGTCAGACTGCCTGCCGGGTACAGTCCGCCTGCTGCGCATGTCAGACTGCCTGCCGGGTACAGTCCGCCTGCTGCGCATGTCAGACTGCCTGCCGGGTTTTTTGACTTCCGGGGTGGAGAGAAGGGGAGTAGCCTTTTTTGCCGGCTTGGCGGGACTCCGGGGCGGCGCGGCACAGACGGTCTGACTCACTCCAAAGGTGGCCTAAATCGGTTTGGTGAGTTTTTATAAGGAATATAGACTAAGCCTAGATTTAAGACGATTTGTACTGTATTTCTGTTTTCCTATCCTTCTAATCAACAACACCTTATATACAATAAAGGCTCTATCTAGAAAACCAGAAGCTTCTTCCATTTACTAGTCTGGGAGATGAGTTAAGGGAAGGGTTAAGTAGGGGAGATTTATGATCTAATATCCAATTTTAAATCTCACAGACCTATTTGTATAAAAATATTTCTAGCAGCTCTTTTTGTGGTGGCTAAGAACTGGAAATCAAAGGAATGCCCATCAATTGGAGAATGGCTAAACAAACTGTGGTACATGATGGTGATGGAATATTATTGTACTATAAGAAATGACAAGCAGGATGATTTCAGAAAGGCCTAGAAAGACTTTTATGAACTGATGTATAGTGAAGTGAGCAGAACCAAGAGAACATTGTGCACAGAGACAGCAATATCATTTGATGAAGAACTGTGAATGACTTAACTATTCTTAGCAATACAATGATCCAAAAGACTATTGATGAAACATACTATCCACCTCCAAAGAACTGATATTGATGGAGCACAGACTGAAGCATGCTTTTTTTCACTTTCTTTTATTTTTTTTCATTTATTCAAGTTTTCTTGTACAAAATTATTAATATAGTCATAATTGCACATGTATAACCCATATCTGCTTACCACCTCAGTGAGGAGGAAGTGGAAGGAGGGAAGAAGAGATAAAATTTGGTACTCAAAACTATAAATAAAAATGTTTATTATTAAATAAAAATGGGGGCAGCTGGTTGGCGCAGTGGATAGAGCACTGACCCTGCATTCAGGAGGACCTGAGTTCAAATCTGACCTCAGACACTTAACACTTACTGGCTGTGGGACCCTGGGCAAGTCACTTAACCCCAATTGCCTCACCAAAATAAAATAAAAGAAGTAAAAATAATAAAAATAAAAGAAAGTACAAAGTTTCATTCTTGTATTTAAATCCCCAGTACCTGGGACACATAGAAAGCACTTAATAAATGCTTGTTGATTAATTTAAGTCAGTAAACCATGTTGCTGCAGAGAACTTAACAAGGCTCTTCTGATCATTAATTTTTGGTGAGGCAATTGGGGTTAAGTGACTTCCCCAGGGTCACCACAGCTAGTGTGTCAAGTGTCTGAAGCCGAATTTGAACTCAGGTCCTCCTGAATCCAGGGCCAGTGCTCTATCCACTGTGCCACCTAGCTGCCCTCGGATAATTAATTTTTAAACAAACTACTGAACAGTTTATAATGCTAATGAAACTGTTCACATCTACAGATTCTCAGACTCAAAAGGGACTTCAGAAGTGATCTACTCCAACTTATACATGCAAAAAAATACTTAAAGAGGGCCATCTGATCTCTGCTTTAAGACTTCTAGTTATGATACTTTTAGACAGCACTAACTGTTGGGAAATTATTCACTGCATCATGCCAAAGTTAACTTCTAAGGCCCCCATTAGGTACCAAATTCCACAAAATATACATAAAGAATAAAATTTTGTGATAACATCATAACCACAGTTTGGAGGTTTTCTTCATTTGAAGAAACAATCAGAGGAAAATATAAGTATTTTTCAGTTGTAAAATAGGTCAATACTCCAAGTGATATGTGATCTCATCTATTTGGAAATTCCTTTCAACAATGCAGACCACAATACATCCATCCTGTCAGATCCTCCCAAGTCCTCCAATAAGCTCACCCAGGGGGTCCACCTGATGTACTAGGGGGGCCCTTCTTCAGTTCTTTGGACATGGGGAGGGTACCAATAGAGCAGTCTGGCTGTCTACCAGTGATCCCTAAATATTGCCATGACCAGCCCATCTCCTCCTTCTTTCATATATTTATTTCTTTGACATCTTTTACTCTTGTTCTTTGGAAATCCCTCACTGGTGATAGTCTGGCTGGCACACACCGACCATACACCCTCTCTCCATTCTCTTTTAGTCTTGTTCCAAAAGACTAAGACAGGTTAAACTACAGTATAAAATTATTCTAAGCATTGTCAGTGTCATTTCTATTGTTTATTTCCCTTTTTTCCTTGTCAATTGTTTAACTAGTTGAGGTTTGAGTTGTCTTCGTTGCACACTACACTTTCTTCTCATTTCTTCTTGCTTTTTACTAATTCTCATCTTTGCTCTGATAAACTGGTGGCCTAACTATCATACACAGTTGATTGATAATCTCCACATGAATAACTCTTTACCTGTCTGTTTAAAAAAACTTCAATAGATTATATTTTAAGTCCTTAAAAACACAGAATAGTACTGCATCATCTCCAAAATCTGTTTCTTAAATTACATAAAATTAGATACTTTTCAAACATTTAAAGCACCACAAAATAAGCTATAAAATATGTAAAATCAGGGGCAGCTAGGTGGTGCAGTGCAGAGAGCACCGGCCCTGGAGTCAGGAGTACCTGAGTTCAAATCCAGCCTCAGACACTTAACATTTACTAGCTGTGTGACCCTGGGCAAGTCGCTTAACCCCAATTGCCTCACTAAAAAAAAAAAAAAAATTTAAAAGTAAAATCTGCTATAATTAAAGCTGTTGTCTTGAAGAAATCAAAATTAGGATGCAAAAGAATACAACAGTGACATTAACTCTTTGAAAGAGTATAGTGAAGCAGAATTGTCAAACTAGGGGGTAGAAACTGAACCTGTGACCTGAGATCCTCAGGTATTAGAGTAATTTCCCTCTACCAATTTAAGTCAGCATCTTCTAGGCAATTTATAGGCTTAGGAGAATTGTCTGAGGCACTGAGAGGTTAAGTGACTTGTCTTGGGATTCATATAGCTAGTCTAAGTCAGAGATAAACTAGAATCCAGGTCATTCTGCCTTCCACACCAGCTCCCTCAATCCAGTGTCATATTGCCTGGAACATGGCAGATGTTTATTTGAGTTTTAGTTGCATTGCTCCTTAAAAACCTAGGTTCTCAGAAAAAAAGAAGTGTGGAATCTAGATGCAGATTGAATCATATTGTTTCTACTTGTTTTGTTTTTGGTTTTCCCTTTTGTTCTGATTCTTCTTTCACAGCATGACTAATGCAGAAATATGTTTAATGTGATTGTACACATTAACCTATATCAGATTGCTTGCTTTCTTGGGGGAAGGGGGAAGGGGAGGGAGAGAGAAAAATTTGGAACTAAAAATCTTATAAAAACAAATGTTAAGGAGGCAGCTAGGTGGTGCAGTGGATAAAGCACCGGCCTTGGATTCAGGAGGACCTGAATTCAAATCTGGCCTTAGACACTTGACACTTGCTAGCTGTGTGACCCTGGGCAAGTCATTTAACCCCTACTGCCCCGCCCAAAATAAATAAATAAATAAATAAAAGCAAATGTTGAAAACTATCTCTGCATGTAACTAGAAAATAATAAAATACTTTTATTATTTAAAAAAAAGAAAAAAGAAGCCAGGTTCTCCCTAATGAAGCACAATATTGATCTTTGCTGGAAAGCTGAAAAAATATAACTTGAAGGGCTTTTTGAGTACTATTCTTCCCCCCAAAAAAGAAAGACATCTACTTGGTAAGTGATTTTCCAAGTCCAAGACTATAGGACATGATAATCTGACTTTTTATAAACAACATTCTTTTTTTTTTTTTTTTGCAGGGCAATGAGGGTTAAGTGACTTGCCCAGGGTCACACAGCTAGTAAGTGTCAAGTGTCTGAGGCCAGATTTGAACTCAGGTACTCCTGAATCCAGGGCCGGTGCTTCACCACTGCGCCATCTAGCTGCTCCTATAGACAACATTCTAATAACCAAATGCATGTACTGACTGAATTTGGTTATGGTTTAAATTCACTTTATAAACCATTTATCTGTGTATACAGCTACAACCAAAATCCACATTATATTTTCATATAATAATTTACTATTCATTAAGGCAGAAAAAAGTAGTAAAGAGTATGTACTCCTCATGAAAGCAGAAAAAGTGGGAACCAATTCCACATACCAGGAGTTCTTAACCTGAAGTCTTAACCATGCATAACTTTGGGGGGGGGGGGAGGTTGCTAACTTGGCTGGAAATAAATTACTTTTTTTTCATTAACCTCTGAAATTTATAATTTCCCTCAATTATAAATGTAGGGAAAAAACCACACTAGTATTAGCAGTACCTGTGACTTTTCTCATCAATTAAAAAATATATTTTTCTTAATATTACAGAAATCTTGAAATATCACTACTTTCAAATTGCTATGAGTCGTAGATATCAACTATATCACGAATTAGTTTTGTGGGGTTTTTTTGTTGGTTTTTTTTTGGTGAGGCAATTGGGGTTAAGTGACTTGCCCAGGGTCACACAGCTAGTGTCAAGTGTCTGATACCGGATTTGAACTCAGGTCCTACTGAATCCAGGGCCGGTGGTTTATCCACTTCACCACCTAGCTGCCCCCACGAATTAGTTTTTTTTAATATTTTGATAACTGTATTTTAACATAATTGTTTTTCCCACATATCTTAAGCATTTTCAAAACATTATGATGTAAAAGGACTCTCCACAGGCTTAAAGAGACCGTCAAAGATGTTCAAGACATCAAAAGGTCAAGAACCCCTATTGTAAACAGAAACATAATAAAGTATAGCCTTGAGGAGGTGAGGGGAAGAATTATTGGACTTGACCCCTCTCAAATATCTAATATAAACACATCCTCCATGATCTCAGCCAGCATCTCTTTCTAAATAATCTTTTCATGACACCACTAGGATTTGGACAAGTTTGCCATCCTCTACACAAGAAAAGGTGGGAGTCCTTAGGTATTCCTCTGTAAAGAATTACACTCTCACATACAGTTCAATTAGAATTAAAATGGTCTTTTACTTGTGCTAGGGGAAGTGACTGAGGGGTAAGTGCAAGACTTCACCTTTGGGGAGGAGGGATAAAACATTCTCCTCCCACAACAGAAAGAAAGCAATACCTTTTATAGAGGAAAGATGGGGTGACCACCTGAAAATGGAAAATTCCCTTTTTGGGGTGGGGAAAGCTTGGATGCTTGTCATATTCCTGAGTCAGGGGGGATTTCTTTTTGGAATGATGGTCCTGACCTCTGGAGTGACTTTCCTTATTTTATCTCCCCTTACTTCTTAGGTGTGTCTGTCCTGATTGGTACCTAGGTTGGCCAATCTAAACTTTAATAGTCCCTTGATTCCACAATGTCTATCCTATTACCTGGTCATCTTTGGTTTTGCTTCTCAGAGGAGAAGCTTCTGATTTATCCTAAACCCATGTCATCTCCATTTGAGTAAGAGATTTTAAGGCTAATATATGTGTGTGTATGTATGTATAGAGAGGGGTGTGTGTGTGTGTGTGTGTGTGTGTGTGTGTGTGTATGACATATATATTAGCCTGGAAATGTCAGTAGGAAAATAAAGTTCAAAAATATTTGAAAACTATTAATTTAACTCCAATGACAATGAAAAATATATGTAAGAATAAAGTAATAGACTGTTATAGAACCTTAGAACCAATGCCACTTTGTTTTCAAAAAACAAAACAAAGCAGTATTTATTTAGCTCTTCAGTCTATGCAGTTCATAGTATTATGCTATATATCAGAGTGACAATTCTCAGCCTTCTTTTAATTCACCTTGCCAGAAAAAGTCATCTGAAATAAATGCATAGGACCTACTACATGCAACTGGATATTACTTATATCTTTGACCTGGCTGCGCTACTTTGGAACATTTCTAACTTCTCCATCAAGTTCCAGGAAGCTCATTATTAGGAAAACCTTATCATAACAGAAAATCTCAATAAACCTTGGTCCACCAACATCATTATTCTGTCTCTCTGATTAGAAAGAGATATAGAGAATTCCAAACTTCCATTTAAGGAGATCCCTGAGACATCTTTTCATCTCTTAATAAATGTTTACTGACTATTGAGTTAACAATGTGATAAGTAGTCCAAGAAGGTGCAATGTAATGAAGCCCCAAGTGCCCTAGATTTGAAGAGGCTCAAGAGAGCTTTGGCTCCACTACTTCCCCTGTGACCTCTGCCAATTCACTTAACTTTTCCAAGCCTAAATTCAATTCAACAAATAGGTTATTAATTGGCACAAGTTTCAGAGGACTGTTTAAGGTAGTAGGGATACTAATTAAAAAACAAAGTAGGGGGCAGCTAGGTGGTGCAGTAGACAAAGCACCAGTCCTAGATTCAGGAGGACCTGAGTTCAAATCTGACCTCAGACACCTGACACTTACTAGCTGTGTGACCCTGGGCAAGTCACTTAACCCTTATTACCCCACCAAAAAAAACCCACACCAAAGTAGCCCCTTCCCAGAAAGAGTTGGGGAGGGGGGAGATAATATATACAGAGATAAGTAAATTTAAAATATACAGCACAGGATCTAGACAAATTAATTCCAAAAGGGTGAGAAGGTGCTAACAACTGGAAGACTCAGAAAAGGCATCCTATGGGAAATCGTAGATGCCAGAAATTATTATAGAATAGAGAAGCAAAGGTGTATTCCAAACCCAGAGGATCTATCACCTATGCAAAGAGAAGGGAAAGATGGAACGTTATATAAGAAGTTCCAGCTTTTAATTTATGATCCTTTAGGCTTTTAAAAGGAAAAGATGCCTTAAAAGAAATCTAGATGGTCCACAAATTTAATTTAATGAGCTTTTACACAATCTTAAGCACACGGTGTATAAAAAGAACATGCTAAATCATTAAATGTCAAGACAGAATTAGTCTGAAAGACAGACATAACAGCCCCAAGCCCTTCACCATCCAGAGCTTTCCTAAAGACTTCAGGTTGCCTAGTTTTATCTGTGACCCAGAGCCCAATGGTAGCTCCTCCAAGGTGAGGCAGATATGGTATCAGGTTCCAGCCATGCCTAACTCCCTTAACTAAGGGTCAGGGAAGACCCACCTGTCAGATCCTGTTCTGGCCTTTTTAGTTGCCCTCTCTCCAAACTCTGCTTCCACTCTCCACCTGAAGGCACCATGTCTTTTCCCCTGCTAAAAATGCTTCTAATGACAAGGATGTGCTGAATAAACCTGTTTGTTTGACCTGCTTCCTGCCTCTGCAGTGCTAGCTGCTTCCTAAGTGCTTCAGGGAATTCCCCTTAACATATGGCCCCCTGGCATAGTGTCAGGTGGCCTCTCTACCTCAAAAGCAGAGCCACTAGGGGGTGGGACAGAGAGAATACAAATCCCATACTACAGAGATGTGTAAAATGAGGCCCAAAGAGGGGAAAAGCATTGTTCAAAATTATACAGCTAAAAGAGCAGAACCAGGACCCAAATCCCAAATTCATAAAATAAAGTGGTTTTTTTTTAAATAGGCTATCAGAGAGTTCTAAAAAAGACCTTTTTACTAAACCAAACTGGAACTATGTTGTGAGCACTACTGAGCAGAAGAATAAGACACCAGGCCTTGTCGTCAAGGAACATAAAATTCTGAGTTAATGAAGTAGCTACATATGTTCAAAATACTCTTAATATTTGTGAAGTCGTTTTAGATTACTCCTACCCCTACAAATTCCCTTGGATTCTGTGTCCAGTATTGTTTTTCCACACTCACAAAAGAGTGTGAATTCTTTGAGGACAAGGGGCTCATCTTCTATTTCTTTTATATTCTCTGATTATACATTACACTCTAGAACAAAGCTTCTTTAACTGTGGGTCATGACCTCATATCGGTCATAGGAGTAACTGAATGTGAAGGTCTCAAAAATTTTGGCAACAGTAAAAGGTTATGTCTACTTAATTTTATAGACCTCTATACCCAGGGCTGAGTAAAAATTTCTCAGGTGAAAAGGGGTTGCCAGTGGGAAAAGTTTAAGAAGCCCTGCTCTAGAAGCCTTTTTCCTTGTTTGGATTTGGAAGGGGTCGAAGAGATCACCAGTGCCCTGTACATTTTATCAAGTTCAATACGCTGAGATCTTGATATTTTTGAATGAATTAATTAATGAATATATTCTAGCAACAAGGTCATCAGTGACTTTCATGAAGCTGACCCAATTTTTTTCTTTATGGTAGACAAAGCAAACCTAGCTGATAAAGTTATTTTCAAAGTTCAAAGCCATGACAGAATATTATAGACTTCCTTTTAAAATAAGGATAAACTTGAAATTAATAGATTACTGCACACTGATTTACAACCTGATTATCAAAATCAGCACACTATGTATATTCTGCATACACATGGGGGCACAGCAAAAGATGCTGACAAAAGAAAATTACTGTGTTGATGTCTTATTCCTACTAGTATAATAAAACAAAAACAAGATATGAGATAGTGCTATAAAAATCCTATTACAAGTTTATAAGCTCACACACTCATCTGACAGAAACAAAGAAAATCAATTCTCAAATTTTAATCACAGGAGAGAGCGGTCACTCAAAAAGCACATATTAAAGTCTCTGCACTAAATGTTAGGGGCACAAAGATGAAAGTGAAATAATAGTCCCTGCCCTCGAGAAGCCTATGTTCTAATCAGGGAGACAACAACATGCACATATATAAGTTCACACATAAAAGATACACAAAATGAATCGAAGGTAGTTCAGGGAGCATTAATAGCAGTTGAGGGAGAGAAGCAGCAGATAAGGAAAGGCTTCCAGTAGAAAGTAGCACTTGAGTCGAATCCAGAAAAAGACCCTGCACTCCAAAAGATGGCAATAAGGAGGGAATGCATTACAGGGAAAGAAATCAGCCCCTAAAGGACAGAGGTGGGTGATCAGGCGATCATTCGGGAAACGGGACAGGCCAGTATGACTGGATCACAGAGTTCTTGGAGAGAAGTAACATATAAGGTAGAAAAGATAGGAAGGAGAGAGGGTTGAGAAGAGGCAGCAGGAAGCTGCTGGAGTTTACTGTGGGAAAGAGGTGTGTGGCATGATGAGTTCTTCACTTGAAGAAAATCATTTTGTTGGTTGTATGTATCTACTGCACCAGCAGCTAGGTGGCACAGTGGCTAGAACACCGGCCCTGAAGTCAGGAGGACCTGAGTTCAAATCCGGCCTCAGACACTTAACACTTACTAGCTGTGTGACCCTGGGCAAGTCACTTAACCCCTATTGCCTCACCAAAAAAAAAAAAAGAATATGTTGTAGCTGGATTTTTATTCAGCAACAAATTAAACTAGATGACTTCTAAGGTCCTTTCCAACTCAGATTCTGTGATACTTAACTCCAGTCTCATCTATACTTGTATTGGTATATATAAAGATATAACAAATGGGGGGGCAGCTAGTGGTGCAGTGGATAGAGCACCGGCCCTGGAGTCAGGAGTACCTGAGTTCAAATCCGGCCTCAGACACATAACACTTACTAGCTGTGTGACCCTGGGCAAGTCACTTAACCCCAATTGCCTCACTAAAAAAAAAAAAAAAAAAAGATATAACAAATGGGACGGTCTACTACTAAATTAAAAATACACAAAACCAAACTAATCTTGCCTTCATAACAGGTTCCCCTTTCCAATTTTCCCATTTCTGCCATAGTGCCACTCTTCTCCAGTCTCAAAATCTGTCTACCTTTGATTCCCCACCCCAACATATGATAATGTATCAGTTAACAAAAAATATTAATTTTTCCTTCTAAAAAGCTTTCATATGTGTCCCTCCTTTTCCTGGTCCTTTCCTTTCCTTGTCCACTGCCCCAGTTCAGGATCTTATTTTACCACTGGGTTATTGCAGCTGCCTTCTAAATAGTTTACCCTTCTGTGTCTACCTGCTGCAATCCAGCCTGTACATCAATGAAAAGATGAATTCATCTTCCTTGTTTAATAAGTTACTCTCCTATTGAACAATCTTTACTTGAGTCTCCAGAGTCCACAGGATAAGGATAAGGTCTAAAATCCTTACACTGGCCTTCTACATTCTGATGCCAACTATTTAGCTTTTCAGATTTCTCTCCCACTATTCCTTTGGGGAAAGCTTCCATATTTCAGTCTGACTGTCATGCCTCTACTCCTTTATTCATGCAAATACTCAATATGCAGTGATGCCCTCTTTCCTTTCTATAGATCTGGATCTTAACAATCCCTCACCACCCAGCTCCAATCTCAGAGGTTTCTTTTATCACTCCAGAGCACAAACACTGTAATTGTGTTAGCCTGTCTGATTGCAATAATTGTACCCACCTCTCCTCTATCATTAATCATGTGCTACTTTTTTGTATACATTTATTCTATAGTCTCAAGTCTATTTTAAGTTCTTAGATCTTATTTATCCCTCATAGTACCTAACATTTTACATATAATGCTATTGACATAAAAGTCTCCTACATGGGACCTACTTCAGCTTCTAGATTAAACAGGAGGAAAAAAAGACACAGAGGAGTCTCAGAACCACAATTCTTAGGTCACCTATAGATATCAATCTCTGAATATTAAGATTCTTATCTAATGACCAGAAACAACTTATTACTGGATCAAAAGAACCATCTCAGCAACATTATTCTTGCTATAAACAAAACCACAAGAAAGCTGCAGCTAACTAGGACACCTAACAGATTCTCCTTAGAAAAAGGCATCTAGGGCAGCTAGGTGGCGCAGTGGATAAAGCACCAACCCTGGATTCAGGAGGACCTGAGTTCAAATGTGACCTCAGACACTTGACACTTACTAGCTGTGTGACCCTGGGCAAGTCACTTAACCCCCACTGCCCCCGCAGAAAGAGAGAAAGAAAGAAAGAAAGAAAGGAAGGCAGGCAGGCAGGCAGGCAGGCAGAAAAGAAAGAAAGAAAGAAAGAAAGAAAGAAAGAAAGAAAGAAAGAAAGAAAGAAAGAAAGAAAGAAAGAAAGAAAGAAAGAAAGAGAGAGAGAAAAGAAAAAGGCATCTAGAAGTTAGTGGCATAGCTCACTAGTGGCCTTAGATATCAAAAGGCAATAAGAAACATCATTATATGTAATACTTGGTAATCTGGTTTTGTCATACTCATGCAGAACAGAAATCAAAAGATTACCACAATTTAAAAACCAACATCTGTTCCAGACGCAAATGGGGGAGGAGCATTTTAAAAGCATTGAGGGACTTATTCTCAAGATACTGTATATGAAAGAGATGAAGATATATATAATGATTAGAAGGTGACAAAAAACTTTACTACAGAAAAAACGTCAATTATGAGGACAGAACTGATGGAGGAGGCTAAAAGGGTTAACAGATAGCCTATCAATAGTAGCTAAAAGGGTTAAAAGAGAAACTAAGGTGTGTGTTCTTATCAACAGTACTGTAACCAAGAGGGTTCAAGTCCCTATCCACCAACACCATAAACAGAGACAGTAACTAGGGACCATTAACCATTAATAGCCATTAATATTCCTAGATGACAGGACACCTAGAAACCAGATCTTAAGTAAAGAGCTATCATAAACACTGAGACCCTCTGGGTCTGACAAGTTTAAGCCTGTCTTTAGGAACATGCACAGAAAGGATCAAATGTGCCCTTAGGTTCACCTTATGACATGTAAACCCCAAAAACACACCTCCAAGGAAAAAGCTACCAGCCTCGGAGGTTGTCTTAGGACCTCAGGAAGCCCAAAGACCTCCCAAGAACCTCCCACAAGGGGGAGATTAAGATAACGAGGAGATAACCTACTTTTCTTATTATAAATATAACCATTTTCACCCTCCTATTCAAGACACTTATATCCTTGGTGCTCTCCCTGTGGTCACTCACAATATTTCAATAAAATTTGGAAAACTGAGTCACTGAGTCTTGGGAATGCCTCATGATCAATTTGACCCATTAAACCCACCCTCCACATCAAGAACTACTGACTCACAGGTCTAATGCTCCCAGCTCTACAAAATATTTTAAATAATGCTCTACACATAAAGCAAGAGCATACTTGATGAAAATATTAGCAGGAAACAGGAAATTTTTCATACATGTTTCTTTATAGCAGACCAAATTTTTGTCATATATTCAATTAAAAATTTGGAGAATACAAAATTACTTTATTTGGGAGCAAAAGGCAGCCTTAAAACCTCTCTTTAAAGAAGGTGCTAAAGTCATACAAAATTATTTGTTACCTACAACAGAAACAGAAACCTGGGTCACGTTATCTAGAAATAGAGGACTAGCTATTTTCTTGGCTGCTCAGGATCTTTCAATCCTCTACACAATGGAAATTATGTTACAGAGATAAAGCAATTTCAACTGACTCCATGATCTAGGACAGGGCTTCTTAAATTTTTCCCACTCGTGACCCCTTTTCACCCCGAGCAATTTTTATGTTCCACCAAGTGTAAAGGTATATAAGATAGGTATACATAACCTTTTACTGTTTCCCAATTTTTTTGCCACCACCACATTCAGTTATTCAGCCCCATATGGAGTTGCAATCCACAGCTTAAGCTTTGATCTAGGACACCAAAAATCCAAACATGGTCAAAACTCCATGAACTAATAGCAAAGGCGGCCAATAATGCTCATCCTAATTTAGCATCTCCTCCCCCACTGCCCAGCACACTCCCTCAGAGGCCCTGCACAACTGACCTACTACCCCTTGTAACAGACACCCTGATCCCTCCCCATCTCCCCATCTCCTCCCAGTGCCTAGGGAGCTAGCTTGGAAGGCAGAAATTGCTCAGTCTGCAATAGCATGCTGCAATAATAAAGCTCAGCCCCAGAGCCCAGAACGGGAGAGCACACGACAGAATGCGTGTGTCTGCACATGTAAAAGTGCTCAGCGATCCTGGAGAACCAACAGGGAAAATGACTCAAGCTGTGAGAGCAGCATGACAGAGCTCTATGTCCCTCAGCCACAAAACCAAGAAATGGAGAGAACAGAGCGTACTTGGTGGCTTGGTGGCACTGTGGCAGTGTGGCCCTGTGGCCCTCCACTAAGCTGACAGGAAGGGCCCAGCATCCAGATGAGGCCAATTCTTTCCTCTAAAAAGTCACCCGGAACAGACAGTAAGGCTAGTGAAAAACTCCCCAACATGGGAAAAGGCTGAGACCACTCTGAGATCCTGGCAGTCAACAAACATTTCTCAAGTGCTTACTACACAACAGGGACTGTGCATAGAGTGTGAACCAGTTAAGAGGAGCTGGGAAAGGCTTCTTGTAGAAAGTGGGATTTTAGCTGGGGCTTAAAAGAAGCCCAAGAAGACAGTAGGCAGAGATGAGCGGGGAGGCACTTCTGATGAAAAGACAGAGTAGAGGAGAAACTTTGAAATGCCAAGAAAAAACTTGTAAAAGTAAATACACTAGAGCAAATGGAAGAGGCTAAATGATAACTATTAAGTGCTTACATTCTAATGAAGGAAAAGAGCAGTGCCCCACCCTGAAAATCCTAATGTCTTTAAGAGTAACAGTATAACTAAGATAAACAGGGTGGGGTGAGGTTTATTGTTTTGTTAGTTTAAAAAAAATAGAAAAAAAATTTTTTTTAAAAAAACAGAATATACTAAGGAAGAAACGAGGAAGAATGGAGAGAAAACAATTTTATTGAACATACATATTTCTAAGTTATTCATGACACTGTTAAAGAAACTGACTATGCACAATAGGCATAAAAGCTTCAAAATTTAAAAAATATGTATTAACTATGTCCTTTGATCACACTGCAACAAAATTATAATAAAAGTCTTCTGAAGAAAGGATTCAAACTTCAATGGAGACTTAAATAATTTAGTCCTAAAGAATGATGGAGCCAAGATCAAATCATGAAGAAAAAAATTCACAATTTCATCAAAGAAAATAACAATGAAGCATAATATCAAAACTTCTGAGAAGTAGCCAAGGCAATTCTTAGGGAAAAATTCACATCCCTAAACACTTTCAACAGCCAAAAAAAGGGAGGGAGGGGAATATATGGGTGAATTGGAGATGCCAAATGAAAAAAGTAAAAAAGCAACAAATAAAAAAGCCCAACTAAACACAGATGAAAATTATTTTTAAAAAAACAAACTTAGAAAACAAAAAAAAATTGGGGCAGCTAGGTGGCACAGTGGATAGAGCACCAGCCCTGGATTCAGGAGGACCTGAGTTCAAATCTGCCCTCAGACACTTCACACTTATTAGCTGTGTGACCCTGGGCAAGTCACTTAAGCCTCATTGCCCCACAAAAAGAAAAAGAAAAACAACTGATCTGGGAAACAGATCAAGGAGAGATAATTTAAGAATTATTGGACTAGGGGCAGCTAGGTGGCGCAGTGGATAGAGCACCGGCCCTGGATTCTGGAGGACCTGAGTTCAAATCCAGCCTCAGACACTTAACACTTACTAGCTGTGTGACCCTGGGCAAGTCACTTAACCCCAATTGCCTCACCAAAAAAAAAAAAAAAAAGGAAGAAGGAAGAAAAAGAAGAAGAAGAAGAGGTTTGGAATATGATATTCTTGAAGGAAAAGAAACTAGTATTACAACCAAGAATAAATTACCCAGCAAAACCGAGTATATTCCTTCAGGGGGAAAATGAATATGTAACGAAAGAGAGGACTTTCAAGCAAGAAAAGACAAGGACTAAAAAGAAAACTTAACATTCAAACACAAGACTCAAGAGAAGCATAAAAAGTAAACATAAAAGAGTAATCATAAGGGATTCAATGGAGTTAACTGTTTATATTCCCATATGGGAAAATGAGACATCTAAGTCCTATATCTATAGGGTTGCACTTGGAGAAAGGGAGAAGGGAGAGATTCTCTCACATAGAAGAAGCATAGAAAGAAGAAGAGGGAAGAATATTTACGTGTGTGTGTGTGTGTGTGTGTGTGTGTCACACACACTCAGCTGGATATAGAAATCTGTTACCCAATAAGGAGATAGGAGGGGAACACCATAAGAAATATGGGGGGGTGGGGAGAAAGTAGAGACTGGAGGAGGCATTGGTTGGAAGCAAGACAGACTTTTAAGGAGGAACAAGGTAAAAAGAGAGAGAGAGATAAATAGAGGAAAATGGAATGGAGGGAAAATGCAAAATTAGTGATCATAACCATGAATGTGAATGAAATGAGCTAACTCATAGAACAGAAGCAGACAGCAGAATGGATTGGAAACCAGATACCAACAATATGTTGTATAGAAGAGGCACACTTAGAACAGAAATACACACAAGGTTGAAAAGAAGGGCTAGAGAAGAGTCTATGATGCAAAAGCAAAAATAGACCTAACTGAAAGAGATAATCGAGGTAAACTACATTTTGCTAAAAGTTACCACAGACAAGGAAGTAATATTAAAAAAATTTTTACAGCAAGGTTTTCTGATAAAGGCCTCAAATATATAGGGAACTGAGTCAAGTTCATAAAATTATAGGCCATTCCCCCAAATGATACATGGTTAAAGAATATGAACAGGCTAAGTTTTTAGAAAAAGAAATCAAAGCTATCTACAGTCAAATGAAAAATGCTCTAAGTCACTACTGATTAAAGAAAAGCAAATTAAAACAACTGAGGTTTGAGATGGTACCTATCAGAAATTACAAATGCTAGAGGGATGAAGGAAAATAGGTACATTAATGAACTGTTGGTAGAGTTGTGAATTGATGCAATCATTCTGGAGAACAATCTGAAACTATGTCCAAAGGGCCATAAAACTGTGTGTACCCTTTATCCAGTAATACCACTACCTCTGTACGCAAAGAGATCAAAGAAAAAGGACCTATCTATACAAAAATATTTGTAGCAGTTCTTTCTCCGGGGGCACTGATGGAAAATAAAGTGAGAAAAACTGAGAGATCAGTGTGCCCAGTAACAATGTTGTAACAATGACCAATTGTGAAATACTTGGCTACTCTGATCAATACTGTGATCCAAAACAATTACTAATGACTGATGATGAAAATGCTAATCATCTCCAGAGAGAAAAATGATGAACTCTGAGGACAATGTGAAATATAATTCTCCCCCACACTTTTTATTTTTGCAATATGGCTAACATGGAAATGTTTTGCATGATTTCATATGTATAATTGACATCGTACTGTTTAACCTCAGTGAGCAGGAGAAGGGGTGGGAGGGAGAGAATTTGGAACTCAAAATTTAAAAAAAAAAAAAGAACATTTAAAATAACAATATTTAATGAGGGCAGCTAAGTGGTGCAGTGGATAAAGTACCAGCCCTAGATTCAGGAGAACCTGAGTTCAAATCCAGCCTCAAACACTTGACACTTACTAGCTGTGTGACCCTGGGCAATTCACTTAACCCTCACTACCCCACCAAGAATAATTATTAAAGACAAAACTTGCATTCCACCTTCTACATAACTTTCTTGACTCCCTATTGTCCCCCCTCCCCCTAAGTACATAGTTTTAACTATCTTGTATTTATTATCTTTAGATTTATTTTGTGTATACAAATATATACTTATCTCCCTGTTAAAATGTAAGCTCCTTAAGAGTAGAAATTGTTTCATTCATTACATCTATAGTACCTACCGGGCAGCTAGGTGGCGCAGTGGATAGAGCACTGGCCCTGGAGTCAGGAGGACCTGAGTTCAAATCCAGCCTCAGACACTTAACACACACTTACTAGCTGTGTGACCCTGGGCAAGTCACTTAACCCTAATTGCCTCACTACAAAAATTAAAAAAACAAAAAATAATAAAAAAAGAAGCTTTGGTTTAGGAGAAAGTGTGACCATGGCTTAAGGGAATGTGTATAGTACCTACCACAGAGCAGACACTAATCAATAGTTACTGATTGGCACTTGATTTTTAGGAATAAGGAACAGGAAAAAGTCAAAGCCAAAAACTGCAAGATCAAAAGCTGGATAAATTTAGGGTGTGGGTGTATATTTGCAGATAGAGAATTTGGGATGCCAGTAGGTATTCCAGATGGTGGGCAGCTAGAAATACTGTACTGGAACTTTAGGGAGAGACTATCTATACATAATGCATTAAGCTAGAATGTATTGACTATTTCCCCCCTCATTTTGTGTTATGATAATTGGATCTTACCTAATACCAATCAATACTTGCCTCATACTTCAATGAAAAAAAATTGAGATCATTTGTTGAAAGCTCCATCTTCTCCTATTCTTTGTTATCTCACATCACTCAGAAATCTCCCCCATCATTTCTACTTCACCAGCTGCACAAAAAGGTCCCTTATTCTTGCCCCAGCAAGTCCTTCTACATGCATACTTGATCCTATTCTATCCCATTTTCTAAAGCACATTGCTTGCCTCCACCCTGCCACTCCTTCATTCCCACTCTCACTAATATTCAATCTCTCCCTGTTTACTGGCTGCCTAAAAACACACTCATTTCCCACTCCCCCATCCCTCTCACTTGATCCAACCATCTTTGCTAGCTATTCCTAGTTCTATATCCCTATACCCTCACAAGGTTAAATTCTGTGAGAAGTCTGACTATAATCAGTGCTTCTATTTCCATTTCCTCTCACTTCTAAATTCTGTGTACTCTGACTTGTGACATCATCATTCAATTGAAAACACTCTCTCCCAATTTATCAAACATCTCTTGAGAATACTTAAACTTAGGCAGCTAAGTGGTGATATGGATAAAGCACCGGCCCTGGATTCAGGAGGACCTGCACCTGGCTCCATGTAGATGGTCCATTAAAAAAGCAAAGAACCCAAACCAGGGTGTCCCCCGGACTGCTGGGTCTTGCCAACAGGGCAATTCCTTTCTTTCCTTTTCAGGAAAAAAAGAAATCCCTCAGGGTAAATCGTTTGATCTCGGATCACGGAGAAATACCCCCAACTCGCTTTGTTGAGCCAGCTGGGACTCCCAAATGAGCCAAAAACCTGGGTGCAGGAGTTAAAGGCAGATCCCAAATTTACCTTAATGAGATCCCACTGCTTTCAAAAAAGAAAAAAGAGTTTGAGTCTGGGACTTTAAGTCACACGGGGCACCAAATGATGTGGGATGGAATCTGGAGTCAAATTGATCTTGAGTCGTCCCAAAAGAATTACAAGACTCAGTGACTCAGTTTCCCAAGTTTTATTGCAATACTGTGGGTGACCACAGGGAGAGAACCAGAATAGTGGAAAGGTATCTCTCGAATAAGGAAAGGAAAGACAGTTATATTTATAGTATGGATAAACTGATTATCAGTCTCATTATAATAATCTCCATCTTGGGGAGGTACAGGGGAGGGCCTGTCCTACTCATTATAATATTCTCCACCTAGGGGTGTTGCAGGGGAGGGCTTATCCTAATTTGGAGTTCCTGGGGTCCTAAGCCAACCCCCAGGCACGTACCTTTTTCAGTGGAGATGTGTTTTGGGGGTTTACACATCATAAGGTGAACCTGGGGACAAATTTGGCCTTTTCTGCACATGTCTCTTTCTGATTCCCATGGCTAGTTTCAAAATATAATCATTTTTCTTTAGAATTTCTATAACCTTGTCTTTTCCTTCATTGTTATCTTGACCTTACCCATTTTGGTGCATTATGGATGCTGATCACTGTGGGTACAAGAACCTAGCATTTTGACTTGTAAATTATCCATTAACTGGGGTGTAACTCCCTTTTTAGACCTAATATCTAAATTAAAGCTTGGGTCTTAGGTTTTTCTATTAACCCCTTTTTTGCCTCCTACATCAGAAATCTTAACATATCCAAACAGAATTTGTTATCTTTCCTTCAAAATCTTTCTTCCAAACTTTTCATTACTTTTGAGGGTACTATTCTCATTCCCCATCACTCAGGCACACACAAACCTAAATGTCATCCTTGACTCCTCAATCTCATTCATTACACATACCCAACATGTCGCCAAATCTTGTCCATTCTACTTTTAAAACAGTTCTTGTATACGGCCCATTCTAACACTGTTACTCTCCTGGATTACTGCAGTAACCTTCTAGTTGGTCTCCACACCTCAAGCACCTCCCCATTATAGTCCATCCTACACTCAACAGCCAAAGTGACCTTAAAGTGTAGGTCTGCCAAAGTCAATGCTGCCCCCAAGTCAATAAACTTCAGAGGCTCTTCATCACCTTTAGGATTAAATATAAAAGCTTTTAATCACCTGGCTCCTATCTATCTTTCCAGTCTATTTTCACTTTACTCCTCTCCGCATATTCTATAATCTAGCCATAGTAGCCTTATTAATCCTCCAACACTGGACACTCCCTATTCCTGACTCCATGACTCTTCACTAATTACCCTATAGCTGCCCCCAAACCATCTCCCTCCTTATCTCTACCAGCTGGCTTCCTTCAAAGCACAGCTCAAATCCAACCTGCTTCAAGAGGCCGTTCCCAGTTCTGCTGCCCCCACCCAACGCCTTCCCTCTGAGATTATTTGCGGTTTAGCCAGTATAGATCTGGTGTTTCCATTCTACATGCATATGGTCTTCCTCATTTGAATGTGTGCTACTTGAAGGCAGAGACTGCCTTTGCCTTTGTTTGAATGCCCACACAGTATATACACCTAGTACAAAGGTGTTTAAAAAATGCTTGTAGACTTAAGATGATGCGTAATACCCAAGAACAATCAATATTTTGCCAACATCACAAACTTAAGTACTTGTTTCAGACTTTCAAAGATCCATGGTTTAGATCACGTGCCGAAATCTAATGCCAATCACAACCTTTCTTCTAAAGAATTCAACATTCAGAGGGCAGCTAGGTGGCACAACAGATAAAGCACCAGCCCTGGATTCAGGAGGACCAGACTTCAATTCCCACCTCAAACACTTGACACTTACTAGCTGTGTGACCCTGGGCAAGTCACTTAACCCTCACTGTCCCGCTCGCCCCCCCCCCCCAAAAAAAAAGAAAGAAAAGGAAAAAAGGGAAAAAAAAAATTCTACATTCTATGGCCAACCTTTTTTTTCCTATTTCCTCTTTGTATGCCTAACAGCTAACACGAGCCCAGGACATAAGCAAATATGGAAGGATCTGTGGTTTCCTTCCAGTGTGGTTATTCCCTCCACCAAGGAATCTAAGACTCAATAAGACAAAGTATGAGGGAGTAGCCAAAGAGGTTTAAGTGACTTGCTAAAGGATTCTGTAATTAATAAGTTTCAGAGGTACAGGTAGTATTTGAATCCAAGTCTTTCTGATTCCCAGGGCAAATCTATCTATCCACAACTATATCCTGCTTCTACATGTGGCGGGCCTTTAATAAATGTTTGTTAACCTGAACTGAATGAAACTCTCATCTGTCACCAAAACAGCCTTTACAAGTACAGATTCCAGTAAACATGAGAATAAGCCACTGCCAAAGAGGGATATTTCAGTCCTTAATGAAAACACTTTTCTCTCTTTTAAAAAACTGTTAAACTTTTCGTTTAAAAGCTGGTTTGAAATAACACACTGAAGAAGAGATACCAGTCCCTTCAAGAACCTTTTATGGTACAGGAGAAATTTTTATTTATTTATTTGTTTGTTTGTTTATTTATTTATTTTTAGTGGGGCAATTGGCGTTAAGTGACTTGCCCAAGGTCACCCAGCTAGTAAGTGTTAAGTGTCTGAGGCCAGATTTGAACTCAGGTACTCCTGATTCCAGGGCCGGTACTCTATCCACTGCGCCACCTAGCTGCCCCTGGTACAGGAGAAATTTTAACCACAGAATCTGGGGCAAGCTATAAAGTTTGTTGTCTCCTAAAGAACCAGGTATATTCAGATTGAAATTTAAACCAAATCCAATTCAGAAAATTAAAGGGGGAGGGGAAAGTGAGAAGGGACAAACTTAAGGACTTTTTCCAAAAAGGTAAATCAAAAGTGAAACTTTTAATTGGGAAAATGTTTCATAGGAATTCATGCTTCTGAAAAAAGATGTAATGAGTGTAATTTCTTTCTTCCTGTTTCTGCTATTCAGAGGAATGCTAGGGGTGACAATGAGAGTGGCACAGGAGAAAAGAGCCTGTTTTTTCGCTGAAATCCTACAGGTCTTCCCTTGCCACCTGAAAATAGCCACAGCTGTAAAGGAAGTTTCACAGAAAGGGATCTTTTTAAAAGTGAAGCCATGAAAGTAGATGAGAGAAGCACCTAAAGGGTTTCTCTCAAAAAGCAGGAGATAAGAAAGATTAAGCCCCTCAGGATCCCTAGTCTAAGACAAATTGCAAACAATTGTTCCCAAACCCTTGCTGGGAGCTGGCAAGAAAACCAGTTTGATTGTAGAGTGTGAGAAGGTGAATGGTGTGTAATAACCTGCAAAGGTAGGCTGGAGCCAGCAAGCATGTGAAGAGCTTTAAATGCCAAAGAATTTCTATTTGATCCTAGGATAAGAGAGTGTAAAGAAGGAGGGTAAGATAAAATGAGCATTTATTAAGCACTTCTTCTGTGCCAGGAGAGCAGTGTACAAATGTTGCCTCATTTGGTCCTCACAACAACCTGATGAGATAGTGCTTTTACGACTCCCATTTTACAGGTGAGGAAATATGCTCAGGGTCACACAGCTAGAAGTATCCAAGGCTGGATCTGAACTGAATTCATCATGACTCCAGGCCTAACATGCTATCCACTGTGACCCCTAGGCTGGGGGAGGGGGAAGGGGGAAGAATGAAGCCAGACTTGCACTTTAGGAAAATGACAGGCTACTACATAAAAGATGAATTGGTGTGAGGAGATTTTAGCTAAGGAAACCAATAAGGAGGCCCTAGGTGAGGGTGATGAGGGCCTAAACCAAAGTGATATGAGAGAAGATCTGTGAAAGATTTGGCAACTGCCTATAGAGGAACTGCTTGTGAGTGAGAGTCAAGGATGACCCTGAAGTTGCTAACCTAGCTGACTGATAGGATGGTAGCCCCCTCAGAAGAAACAAGAATGTCTGAAAGGGAGGAATGTTTGGGGAGAAAAATAATGTACATATTCTTACCTATTCATAATGTGTAACCTAAAATAAAAGGCGGTGCAGGGCGCTCATTCAGTAATCACTGCCCTAGAGAGTCTATTCACTGTAAAGATACCTGCAGCAAGCAGCCACAAGGGTGGCTGTACTGGGAAGAAGTGAGGAAACTGTCCCAGTGGGATTTGGGTCAGATTAAGTTATAACTGCCCTGAAATGCAAACTATCAGGGGATTGCCTAGGGTCAAGTCCAACCCTTAATATGCACTATGAAATAAATTTTAAAAAAATATTACCATCCTTTTAAAATTTCTAATTTTATCTAAGTTTTATAATGTACAACGTACATATTCATACAATAATGTAATTTGAAAAAAATTAGAGATGGATGCTCAAACCTTTTTGATGCTCAATCAGTCCAGAATTGTTCATCCACTTTGTTTTTCCCATAAGAAAAATCCTTTTTTTAAGAAATCATGGGAGGCAGCTAGATGGCGTAGTGGATAAAGCACGGGCCCTGGATTCAGGAGGACCTAAGTGCAAATTTGGCCTCAGACACTTGACACTTAATAGCTGTGTGAGCCTGAGCAAGTCACTTAACCCTCATTGCCCAGCAAAAATAATAATAATAATAATAATAATAACAAACTACTAAAGAAATCATGGAACTCAATGAGCAAATGCTATAATATTATGAGGTTTGATACAATCAACATCAAAGCATCCTCATGTCGAAGCACCTGTAAGACTTCAGTCTATGTTATATGAAATCCCACTTCCAAATTTACACTGTAAAGATCTATCTTATTGCGTTTAGGATCAAAATGAAACCCTCTCTACCAATTCCTGTGTTTGCCTCTCCAAAAAGAAAATATGACCAACCATTTTATTTCACTGCAACTTCCTTTTGTCTGTCTTCTAACAGTATGTCAACTCACTAATTATTGGAAAAAGATCTCACACTAATAGAACCTAGAGGCTAAATTAATGTTTACAAATGGTCTAAAAGCTGTATGATTCTTACCACCTTCTGACCCCCTTGCTACCACCATCACTACAGAGTGGAAGGGAGTTGCATAAGACTGAGTACCATTTTTTTGTTTGTTTTCATGTATAGCTATGTCAAAACAAACAAACAAAAAAACCACTTAGTGTCCAACATACTGGTGGATCAGTCGCTTCAATATTAACATTTGTCCTCAAAGAGTAAACTGAATCTATCACCAAAACCACATAGAATCCTTTCCAAAGGAAATATAAAAGTCAGCAACTTGGGTTATGGGATATTTAACCATCTAATACATTATTTCCATTCCATGTTATCTATTTAACTTACTGACACATTACAGGTTTATAAAGAGATAAGCTTATAATAGATATTCAAATAACTACTTAAAGTGCAATCATTTATAGGACGGGGAGCGAGGCATGAAAACAAACAATAAAACAAATAATGCAAGCAGACTAATAGACATTTCAGAACTGCCAGTATAAAAATAATTTTTAAAAAACACCAGCAGGAGGCAAAAACAAAACATCATAATATCATATTGTCTTACTTTTCAAAGTCTTGGCTATTAAGAAATACTAATACTTTGGTATAGCTGAGTGAAAGGAAAAATACAGTAAAACTAAAGAAAACAGATCATATATTGTTGAAATTACACCAGAGACCAATCAAAACAAACAAAGTAAAAATGAAAAATATTGAGACAGGTGTGTGTGTATGTGAGGTGGGGGAGAGGGAAGGGTCACATACAGATGGGAAATAAAGAAAATAAAAGGTTTAATAAGAAAACCAAACTATGTAATATATCTTAAAACACACTTTTCCCTAAACCACTCAGGTTTAAGATTCATTTGTCCAGGGGCAGCTAGGTGGCGCAGTGGATAGAGCACCGGCCCTGGATTCAAGAGGACCTGAGTTCAAATCCGGCCTTAGACACATAACACTTACTAGCTGTGTGACCCTGGGCAAGTCACTTAACCCCAGTTCACTCACACACACACACACACACACACACACACACACACACACAAGTATAGTCATAGACTCACCTGTTAGCTTCCTATTATTCAAAAATGTATGAAGAAAAAAGGGATGGCCAAAAGTGTCAATGCAGCAGAAGAATCAAAGAAAAATAGAACTAGAAAAAAAGCCGAAGAGATGATCACTGATAAACTTCAAAAGTACAATTCAAGTGGCATATGGAAGGGAAATAGAAGGGAAGGTAGGCACCACATACTGTTTAAAACAAGTTTTCCAAGGCAGCTAGGTGGTGCAGTGGATAATGCACCCGCCCTGGATTCAGAAGGACTTGAGTTCAAATCTGTGATGTTTAAAATCTAAATGTGTTGTCTAAAAAATCAAATGTGTGGTCACCTTAAATTAGAAGCTTTAGCACCAGTCTCTATGAAAATAAACCCATACTGTTAATTTTAAAATGCAGATACAATGGCATAAAAAGGAAACCATTATGTAACATTTGAACTGACATTATTTCTCTGAGTGAATTTAGAGCATTTTTTATTTCAATATCTAAAATCTCCAGATCTCATATTTGAACCTAAGTTCAAATCTAGCCTCAGACACTTGACACATACTAGCTGCTGTGTGACCCTGGGCAAGTCACTTAACCCTCATTGCCCTGCCAAAAAAACAAACAGGTTTTCCCTCAGTACAGAAACTATACCAATCTGTCCAGAAGATAGAATAATGTCATGAAATAATTAAAAGGCTATAAGTTAACAAGAAATCAGTAGTTGAGATAGGTGTCACTGGAAATAGAAAAAGAGAGAGAGAGAATATGTTAGTTCCCATGAGGATTGGAGTAGTCAGTTTCAAAAAAGGTCAAACAAGCTTGAGCTGAATGCTAAAAGACAAATAGAAAAAGAAAGGTAAAGGAAACTAGGCATTAAAGGCAGAGGCAATGAAGTGAAGAAAGAAAATGCAGCAAGATGAAAGCAGTATGTTTTTGGGACAGTCAGTAGTTCACTCTGGCTATAGCAAAGAATTTATTTAAGTGGTTAAAGAAAAAAAGAAGGTTGGGGTCAGACTCTGGAAGAGACTCAAACACTGAGTTAGGAAGGTTGGGCTGTGACAATGAGGAAGTCAGTAAAGGTATCTGAACAGGAGATGATATGAGCAAAGTGTTTTATTAGGAAAATTAAATCTCTGGGACACATAATGAATTGGAGGAGAGTGAGATTAGAAGCAAAGAGATTAGTTAGAATACTATTAAAATTAAATGGGTGGTATATGAATACAATGGAATACTATTGTGCTGTAAGAAATGATGAGCAGGAAGAGTTCAGAGAAACCTGGAGGGTCTTGCGTGAGCTGATGATGAGTGAGATGAGCAGAACCAGAAGAACATTGTACACAGTATCATCAACATTGAGTGTTGACCTACTGTGATGGACTATATTCTTCTCACCAATGCAATGGTACAGAAGAATTCCAGGGAACTCATGATAGAAGAGGATCTCCAAATCCAAGAAAAAAAAAAAGAAAGAAAGAACTGTGGAGTATAGATGCTGATTGAACCATATTATTTCTTTTGTTTTGGGTGCTGTTGGTTTTTTTTTTTCTATTTTGAGGTTTTGCATCACTGCTCTGATTCTTTCTCTTGTAACAGGATTAATGCAGAAATAGGATTAATGTTATTATGTGTATACATATGTGTGTGCATATATATATCTATATGTATATGTATAGAGATATATAGATATAACCTATATCAGATTACCTGCTGTCTAGGGGAGGGGGGGAGGGAGGGGAGGGAGGGAGAAAAATCTGAAATTGTAAAGCATGTATAAACAAAAGTTGAGAACTATCTTTACATGTAATGGAAAAAATAAAATACCTCATACATTTAAAAAAAAAATTAAATGGGTATGGGGGCAGCTGGGTGGTGAAGTGGATAAAGCACTGGCCCTGGATTCAGGAGAACCTGAGTTCAAGTCCAGCCTCAGACATTTGACACTTACTAGCTGTGTGACCCTGGGCAAGTCACTTAACCCCAACTGCCCCACAAAAAAAAGAAAAAAGAAAAGAAAATGGGCATGTATGAAGTGAATTTCACCTGACTTTTGTTTGAAGTAGTTAAGTCATCAAGGAGCTTAAGCTTTTAAAACTATGAACAAAGCTTGGAAATTTGTTGTGGAAAGAGAAGTTGTTGAATAATACCTATTACAGAAGGCACTGTTTTCAAAAAAGATGAACAGATAGTAGAGGAAGGTTTTGTACGGAGTAGGACCTTAAAGTTAGGCATCTTCAAAAAACAACTGGGGGGGTGGGATGTAGAGGGGGAACTCAATGTTTGAAAAAGAAAAGAGTTGGGAGGAGAACTAGACAGAATTAAGGAACTACAGAGCTGGAAGGAGTTTCATCTAGTCTATAATATACCTGAAGAGAAAGCTCTTCTTTAACAGCTCAACAAAACTATGCCTTAAGACTCCATTGAAGGGAATCTCACTGCCACTTTCAAGGGCATTCCAATATCTAATTACACTTCTGGACCACTTTAATACAAAGTTAGAAGGATCCTTCAAATTCAAAACAGTAAAGATAGGACTAAAAGCTACCTGCTAATAATAAGGCCAAGTTGGTAATGGAAAAGAAGTCTTCACCTGACCAGTTCAAACACAACAGAACCAATAAAATACCTATTACTCTGCTTTGCAAATAATAGTGATATAGGAGGTTAAAAAAAAAAAAAGGTTAACAGAAAAACCTAGGACCCAAGCTTTAACTCAGATATTAGCTCTAAAAGGGAGTCAGACCTCAGTTAATGGATAACTTACAAGTCAGGATGCTGGGTTCTCATACCCACATAAATCAATACCCATAACGGGAACAGGGAGCTAGGCCGAGGAGACCTGACTACAATAATAAAGGAATTGACAGCCTATAGAAATTCAGACGAGAAATAAAAAGAAAAATGATTATGTTTTGAAACTAGTCATGGGAACCAGAAAGAGACATGCGCAGAAAAGGCTAAATTTGTCCCCAGATTCACCTTATGACGTGTAAACCCCCAAAACACACCTCCACAGAAAAAGGTACCCGCCCCGGGGGTTCGCTTAGGACCCCAGGAACTCCAAATTAGGATAAGCCCTCCCTTGTAACACCCCAAGGTGGAGATTATAATGAGACTGATAAATCAATTTATCCATACTATAAATATAGCTGTCTTTCCTTTCCTTATTCGAGAGATACCTTTCCACTTTTCTGGTTCTCTCCCTGTGATCACTCACAGCATTGCAATAAAACTTGGTAAACTAAGTCACTGAGTTTTGTAATTCTTTTGGGCAGATTCACGATCAATTTGACCCCAAATTTCTGCCCACATCAATTGGTGCTTAATAATTTTTTGCTGAATGGATCACAAAAGATTAGTAGGTTCCCCTCTCTCCCTTCTTTTCACAGAGGTGGGAGAGAGAATGTGGACCACAGCATAAATTGAGACTTGATTGATATATTGGTTAGTTTCACTGAATCGTCTCCTCCCTTCTAATTCTTTGTTTATAAGGGATTGCTCTCAGTGAGGGAGGGGAAAGGGACATATGAAATGAAATAGGAATGTGTTAAAAAGAAGAAGATGATGATATTGATAAAACTTTGAAAAGAAAAAGAAGTATCTTTCAAAGATACTATGAAAACTTAGATTTACAAGGCATGGACAAGTGGTTCCCTAATTGCAACGAAGGAGTTAGCTACACCACACCAATGGAATTTCCAACAAAAGCCAACGGGATAAGGTAGTACAACTAGAGAATAGGGGGAAAAAGACATACTTAACAAAGGTAAAAATAATACCTGATGACAACACACAAATCCAACCGAGCAGTGACCAAAGCAGTTAGATGACTGGAAAACTTCACAATCAGTAGCTTAAACCAGTCCACATGATCTAAATTGATTGATGCTGACATTCTTTAAATACATTCCACATCCCCAAATCCCATTACTTTCTAATAAAAGCTACTTGTATACAAAACAATATTGTGAACACGTTGGACTTCAGTGAACTAGGGTTTAAACTGGGATCCGCCTCAGGAAGTGGAGGAAGTGCGAGAGGCCAGAATTCAGGGCTTGATCCTGAGAGTCCTAATACCCCCTTCTTTATTCCTACGAAGTAATTGCAATTTATAAACAACTAAGGTAATAGAGGACAAAAAGGAAATAGCAAGGTGCTAAGCATAACATAACAACATAGTTCTTCTTGGCCTGAGTAAAATGACTAATACAGTTGAGAATGAGTATTTTTAAAGAATATGCTAGTATAAAAAATGTTCAGGGAACTTGCTTTAAAAAGGTAAACCAAGGGGCGGCTAGGTGGCACAGTAGATAAAACACCAGTCCTGGATTCAGAAGTTCCTGAGTTCAAATCTAGCCTCAGACACCTGACACTTACTAGCTGTGTGACCCTGGGCAAGTCACTTAACCCCAATTGCCTCAAAAAAAAAAAAGTTAAACCAAAGAATATGCAGAATGGTGACTATTTCATGCTTCAAAAGGGACTGAAATTTAAAATTATAATAATACAATATTGTGAGAGAGCTGGCAGGCACTGCAGAGTCCATAGATTTAAGTTACATCATGGAAAGAATCACCTTGTCTTACAGACTTTTTAAAAAATATTTTCCCAGATCAACCAAAAAAATTTGCAACTATGCCCAAAGGGCTATAGAACTGTGCATACCCTTTGATGCAGCAATGCCACTGCTAGGTTTTTATCTCAAAGACATCCAAAAAAAAAGAGGAAAAAGACCCATCTGTACAAAACTATTTATAGTAGCTCTTTTTGTGGCGGGCTAAGAATTGGAAATCAAAGGAATACCCATCAATTAAAGAATGGCTAGATAAGCTGTGATATATGATGGTGATGGAATATTACTGTGCTATAAGAAATGACAAGCAGGGGGCAGCTAGGTGACACAGTGGATAAAGCACCAGCCCTGGATTCAGGAGGACTTGAGTTCAAATTAGGCCTCAGACATTTGACACTTACTAGCTGTGTGACCCTGGGCAAGTCACTTCACCTCATTGCCCCACAAAACAAAAACAAAAATGAAGAAATGACAAGCAGGATGATTTCAGAAAGGCCTACAAAGACTTTTATGAACTGATGTATAGTGAAGTGAGCAGAACCAAGAGAACAATGTGCACAGAGATAGGAATACCCTTGGATGAAGAACTGTGAATGGCATAACTATTCTTAGCAACAGAATGATCTAAGACAATCCCAAAGGACTATTGATGAAACATACTATCCACCTCCAAAGAAAGAACTGATATTGATGGAACACAGACTGAAGCATGCTATTTTTCACTTTCGTTTTTTTCTTTTATTCAAGTTTTCTTGTACAAAATGACTAATACAGTAATGGTAATTACCCTAATTGCACATGTATAACCCATATCTGATTGCTTACCACCTGGGAAGGGGGAGGGGAGAAAGGGAAGAAGGGATAAAATCTGGAACTCAAAACTATAAATAAAAATGCTTGTTGTTTTTTTTAAAAAGGAAAGAAAAAATATTTTTACAATTACATGTAAAAACAATTTTTAACACTTGTTTTTTAAAATTTTGAGTTCCAAATTCTCTTGCTCTCTCTCCCCCTCACTGAGAAGGCAAGCAATTTGATATAAGTTGTATATGTCCAGTCATGTAAAACATATTTCCATATTAGTCATGTTGTGAAACACCAAAAAACAAAAACAAAAAAGTAAAAATTAGTATGCTTCGATCTTCATTTCAGAGTCTTATCAGTTCTTTCTCTGGAATTGGATAGCACTTCTCATCATAAGTCCTTTGGAACTGTCATAGACAGTATTTTTTTTTTAAGTGAGGCAGTTGGAGTTAAGTGACTTGCCCAGGGTAACACAGCTGTTAAGTGTCTGAGGCCAGATTTGAACTCAGGTACTCCTGACTCCAGGGCCGGTGCTCTATCCACTGCACCACCTAGCTGCCCCCATTGACATTCTTATATGCCGTAAGAACACTGTTGAATTTTTTAAAAAGGATTTGTTTTTCTTTTTCTGCCTTAAATCCTGGGTCCATTTATAAGATCCCAATAAGGGTCAAAAAGATACTATCAAAATGGCTTTTTGTTGGAGGAAAGTTGCTTAAGGAGGAGAGGTGAGATAATGGTGCAAAAAAAGAAAAAGAAAATAGAAAAGCAGAGACAGTCAATGAAATATTTTTAAAATCCATAGAAGACAGGAGGCAGCTAGGTGGCGCAGTAGATAAAGCACTGACCCTGAATTCAGGAGGACCCGAGTTCAAATCCAGACTCTTGACACATACTAGCTGTGTGACCTTGGGCAAGTCACTTAACCCTCATTGCCCTGCCCCCCCCCCAAATCCATAGAAGACAGAAGCCCAGAGGGAGACAAAGAAAAGCATATTGTTACATACTTTAAAAAAGAAAAGCAAAGCTGTACATAACTGATTCAGTAGGATGCATGGCTTCACATGCAATCCTCTTTTTCTATTCTTCTTTGTATGTGGAAATGTTTGTGTTTGTTGATGTTTGTCAAATCTCAGAGTAATGAAAAACAATTTTAAATTATAAAAAGCACTTCAGGGGGCAGCTAGGTGGCACAGTGGATAAATCACTGGCCCTGGATTCAGGAGGACCTGAGTTCAAATCTAGCCTCAGCCACTTGACACTAGCTGTGTGACCCTGGGCAAGTCACTTAACCCTCATTGCCCTCCCCCCCCCTCCAAAAAAAAGGCACTGCCTACTAGTTATTTATTACTATGATTTCCCATTTTCTACTTACAGTGGCAAAGCTCAAAATTATCAAATTATTTTACTGTATTATTTTGGCAGTCATCAAATGTTAACATTTTAGAGGAAAGTCTTTAATACATTTAAGCAGATCCTCTTCGGGGATTTCATGCCAAAAATGTGAAAATGGAGATGAATTTAAATGAGCAGAGATCATGTCACTGCTAAAAACCCCAACACCACCCAAATGCTGCCCAATCTCACCTCACTTTCTCAGAAACCTTTTTAGTTAGACAACTGCCTTTCATACTAATAACCCTTGTTTGTTTATATTGGTTTTTTTATAGAATCTGAAATTGCAAAGGCCCCACTATTAGACTAGTCTCCTCAGTGGTCACCCCGCAAACCAATCTAACCTGCCTCCCTACTTACTTCTAGTCCTAGTCCCTCCCTTCCATAGAGCGGTCAAAACTAAGGTAACTAAGATTTTCCTTCTGAAAAATACAGTACAAGTGTATTATTTTACATAAGCTTGATCACAACATACCACCAAAGCTTCTGAGGCTTCCTACTGCCTCTCAGAGAAAATACTAACTCCAGCCTAGCATTTGAAATATTCTAGAATCTGCTTCCAAAATTATTGTATGTTACTCCTCTTCATAGATTCTATACGTTATAGATAAGCTTAGACTACTAAACTGTTCCCAGAATTCAGCATTCCGCCTTCCTTTTCTTGCATCTTCAATTTGGAGGAGTCCTATGCCTAGAAGGTATGCCCTTCTGACCTCCATCTGGAATCCACTTCTTCCTCTAAGGCTTAGCTCAGGTTCCATCTTCTATACAAAGATGTTTTTGATTCCCCTAGTTATTAATGCCCTCTCCTGCTTCAAATTACTATGTATTTACTTCCCTATATAGTAGTTTAATTTCCCAACCACTACCCACCCAGGAAATTTATGATCCTTTGACTGTATTTTGTTTTGGTTTTAAATCTACAATGCTGTGCACATAGTAGCAACTTAATAAATGGTTTTTGAATAAAAGTAAATCAAAGGCAGTCTCCCTCTAAGTAATATAATTCAAACTTTAATTACCTACTTAATTACCATTTGTTTATTACCATTAGCCAGAACTAAAACATAAACCCATTAGGAGATAAAGTTGCAGAATTGCAAAGACCTCAAAAATCTGAGAGGATAAATGAAAGCCATGGAAATAGCTGTATCAATTCATATAATAAAAACAATATTTATTTACCAAAATTTAAAGAGAATAATCCTATACTACTTTATCAATATTTGAAAAAATCTGTTATCTTTAAAAGTCATGGGGGGAGGGGAGCAGCTAGGTGGTGGAGTGGATAAAGCACCAGTCCTGAATTCAGGAAGACCTGAGCTCAAATCCAGCCTCTGACACTTAACACTTACTAGCTGTGTGACCCTGGGCAAGTCACTTAACCTCCATTGCCCTCCAAAAAAAAAAGTCATCTAAAAATTAAAATATAATAGCAAAAATATTCAGAGTACTGAACTCAGTTAGAAAGAAATGAATACTTGCCAGTCATCAAACATTACTAAGTGCCTGCAGTGTCATGCACTGTGCTGGATAGAAAAGAAAGGCAAAAACATAATTCCGGACTTTAGGCGTTTACATTCTAATGAGAAAGGCAATATGTGAATACTCAGGTACATACTATGCAGAGTAGATGGTGGGTAATCTCAGAAGAAATGGTACTAGAAGCAAGGAGATTAATTAAAGGCCCACCTGCAGGTGGTATTTGAGCTGAGAGGTTGAAGACAGAGAAATTTAGAGGCAAAGGTATGGTAAGAGGGCAAGGCATCCCAGGCATGGAAGACAGCCAATGCAAAGGCAAAGGCATAGGCATGTGCTGCAGGTACAATAAAGAGAACAGTGTCACTAAATTACAGAATGCAGGGAAGGCAGTAAAGTGCAAACCTGGAAAGGTAGGAAGGGGCAAAGTTGTGAAAAGCACTGCTTACTAGACAGAGGACTTTATATTTGATACTAGAGGTAACAGGGAGCCACTGGAGACGATCTAGCAGGGGGCCACAGAGTCTGCTTTATTGTTTGGAAAAGCACCCTGGCAAAAGTGTGGAGAATGGCTTGAAATTGGGGAAGGTTTGAGATTTAATTTAAAATTTAAAAACTATTGTAATAGTCCAGGTAACGAGGTGGAGAGCCTGAAATAGGGTATAGTAGTGTGAATGGACACAAGGATTTATATGAGATATACATGGAGGATGTAATAAAGATAAAAATAACAAGATTTGGCGATGCATCTGTGAGGTAAGTGAGAATGAGAAGTCATGAATGAATAAACTATGTGCAAAGCACCATGCTAAGTAAGCACTGGAGATACAAATGGAAAAGGTTGTTACTGCTCTCAGGAAGCTCATATTCTAATGGGGGAGAGAACATCTATGGAAGGGCAGCTGCACAGCATAGTAAATAGAATACTGGACAGGGAATCAAGAAAACTCATTTTCTGGATTTGAACTATGGCCTCAGACACTAGCTGGGTGACCCTGAGCAAGTCACTTCACCCTGTGTGCCTCAATTTCCTCATCTGTAAAATGAACTACAGAAGAAAATAGCAAACCACTGTATCTTTGCCAAGAAAATCCCAAATGGGGTCACAAAGAGCCAAATGTGACTAAAAAACACATATGGAAGGTTTCAGCTCCAAGTCAGATGCTTGAAAAGTACCATGATGCTTAGGGGGCAGAAGCAAAGCCTTTTCTTTAAGGTAATTTCCACTGATAAAATCATATCCATTTCTTATATTGAACCATTTGACAGGGACTTTGATAACAAGAACTTCAGTGGCTCTGCCTGTAGCACCTGCAGGAGCAATTGCTAGGCTGCATCTCTACAGGAATTGCTTCATATATCTGATCGTGGCTTTGGGCAGTAGGCTGGAAGCATTCTTACTCCCACGGCTCATAGTCCTGACCTGTCTCCACTGGGATGAGGAAGAATGTTCAGGGTGGTTTGACCTGCCTGGCACATGCTGCTTTCCTTCTCTACCTCAGGGTGCCTTGCTGCTTTAGTTTACTAAGATGACACAGAAGGTTGTAAGCCTGCGTGACTGGGAGACGGTGGTGCTCTTGACAGTCAATAGGGAAGTGCAGAAGAGGAGACCTGGAAATCATCTGTACAGACATCACTGAAGTGATGAACAAAAAGAAACTAATCTAGGACCTATATGGTTCTTTTTTTTCCTTAAAAACAATGTACTATAATTTAACTCAAAATATTTTTGATTACACTGCACAACTTACAGAATGCAGCTTAAATTGAATCCACTGTTATCCTTTAAGGTTTTTTTTGTTTGTTTTTTGTTTTTTGTTTTTAGTGAGGCAATTGGGGTTAAGTGACTTGCCCAGGGTCACACAGCTAGTGTCAAGTGTCTGAGGCTGGATTTGAACTCAGGTCTTCCTGACTCCAGGGTCGGTGCTCTATCCATTGCACCACCTAGCTGCCCCATCCTTTAAGTTTTAATATCTGTAACATTATCTGTATCATTAAAAGTTTGTGGGGGGCAGCTAGATGGCGCAGTGGTTAAAGCACCGGCCCTGGATTCAGGAGTACCTGAGTTCAAATCCGGCCTCAGACACTTGACACTTACTAGCTGTGTGACCCTGGGCAAGTCACTTAACCCCCTACTGCCTGAAAAAAAAAAAGAAGAAGAAGAAGAAAAAAAAAAAGTTTGTTAGAGGGGCAGCTAGGTGGCACAGTGGATAAAGCACCGGCCTGGGTTCAGGAGGACCTGAGTTCAAATTCGACCTCAGACACTTGACACTTACTAGCTGTGTGACCCTGGGCAAGTCACTTAACACCCATTGCCCTACAAAAAAAAAAAATAAAAGTTTGTTAGAATACCGGTAATAATAAACATTTTTTAAAACATAGGTCCTTGAATTTTAAGTGACATACTATCATTTGTTAAGCATGTTCCAGGTGCCAGGCTAAATTCTGGGAACCAAAAAAAAAAAGGTGAAAGCAGTCCTTGACCTCAAGGTACTTATATTCTAATGGAGAAGACTATGTCAATAACTAGATAAATACAAGATATATACAAAGTAAATGGAAAGTATTCTCAGAGGAAAAGGCACCAGCAATTGGAAAGATCAGGAAAGGCCTGCCGAAGGAGATCAAAATAACAATAAACTATTCCAACATGATTATAGATCAACAACATGATAAAGCTTGCCGGAGACACCAACTAGAATAGAAATAACACTCTGAACCATGTAAGACTTTGTGTCATTCAACTATCATGCTCCATTGTTCCGCAAACACAGCACAAATTGGTGAGGAAGTTGGCAGTCAGAGATAAGATCGAAACACAACTGGAGCAAGCCCCTGATAAAAATTATTCCCAACTACATTTTTTTTCAAGTGCTATCTTAAAAGGAGACAGGGGAAAAACAGAAGATATTTATGACATGATTGGTGATTTAAAAGCCACCTGAGATAGTAACCCACTACTGAAAAAGAAATAAATATTTGACAATCAAATAATTTTATCAAGCTATAAAGATTTACCTTATAAAAATTATTTGAGTTGCCTTCTCTCTCATTTGTCATCCCCAAATATCATACTTATTATTCTTAAAAATAAGATTAGTAAACTGAAGGAGCTTTATCTTTAGATTGGTATTCTGTTCTCTTCTTCTCTGGGTTAGAACAAGAAGAGTTTACCTGACCTATGAATTACTCAACCATGACTACTTCAACACAATAAACAAATAATTTCTAGGATGAGCATAAAACAGGTAAAATAAAGGTAAATGCTACAAAGCATACCTAGGAAAGGTTGGGAACCAAAAATTAATAAACTCAGTTTTATACACAGATTTCATTTTCATCATGTCATGTGTCATAAAACAAAATCTTACTAAAATGAAGTTATGTGCATCTATTACCTTCCTATTCCTACTGTTACTCTGTCTCTCTTCCTTTCAGTCTCTGCACTCATATCACAGACTCTAAGAGCTGTGGAAGTTTAGGGATTTATCTAGTCAATTTCCCTCATTTTAAAGGTAAGAACCACAAGGCAGAGAACTTAAGTGACGTGAACAAGATCACTGCCAACTAAGACAGCTAGAAACAGCACCCAAATCTTCTGGCTTACTAAATTCAGGGTTTTCTAATATACCACAAAGCAATTTGTGGGTTTTCTACATATATGAATTTTTCTGAAAAATACAGTACAAGTGTACATGTTAGCTGTGTGACCAAAACCAAGTTACTTAGCCTCTGTAAGCCTCTGCTCCCTTATCTATAATGGGGGGGGGGGTGATGTTGACAGGACCGACCAACCATACAGGTGATGTGAGGATCAACTAAAATATGTAAGGGCTTTGAAAACATTAAAGTATTACATAAGTGTTGTCTGCTACTATTACCTTGTTTGACATAATGAATGTTAAAAAGCAAATAATGTCAGTAAAATATTTCCACTGCTTTACTAGGACTTCAAAAATACTTTGCCAGAATTTGTCATTGCCCTTCAATTGGCTTGCAGTATCAATGATTTTGCTTTAAAGTCTCTCTGCCCCCATCCTACATTTTTTGGAATCAAGGATCTGTAAATAAGCAACCACTTAAAGAGGCAGCTTTAGTATAATAATAGATTGGTCTGGAAGTCAGGAAAACCTGGGTTCCATTCCAGCATCTGACACCTACTAGACAACACCTAACACAGAGCAAGTCATACAACTCCACAGTGCCCCAGGCAATTCATATATACTTTTATATCTGGCTGAGTATAAATTACAAAGTCTGCATGGCTGGAGGGAGCTTCCTCACCAGGAGATCCCTAACAATAAAATCATAGATTTAGTTTAAAAAAATATATATATTTTTAAAGTATTTTAATACACTGACAGGAGTGATGTCTGACAAATAGAAACAGGGTACACTAAACCATTTGTAAGGATCTCTGTGGGCCACATATTGACTTAGTTTTAAAATGTAATTATCTGTTTTACTGGGGGCGGGGGAGGGGGGGGTGGTATTTTGTTAAATACTTCCCAATTGCATTTTAATCTGGTTCAGGCTGCACTAGGACCCCATGTTTGAAACCTCTTCACTAGAGGAGTTAGATGTTTAAAAGAACCCTTCTATGAAGTCCTTTTGTAAATCAAGAACCCTTTTTAAAATGCAACCTATCATCTCCGAACCAGTAAAAAGGTCTACAGGGTATGATTTCCCCCTCCAACCCCCCCCCCCAAAGATTATAATTATAAATAGAGCAGAAAATATACATTTGACTTTTTCACCAGAATTGGTCATTTCAGTATAGAACTACTATTATGTTCCACATTCTGACATCTCTATGTTCTGTCTCTTCAACAGCTAATGAAGTCAAGTGACAAGTAAAGAACATTTATTGAAGGTCACTTATCCAAAGAACTGATCAGTACAAAAAGAAACAAAAAGGAAACACTGAACATAGTACCTCCAACATGCCAACGACCCTGCTCCACACCAATGACAACTTCCTACTAGCTATATTTAATGGGAAGTTTGACTCAACTTCTCCCATGCAAAATTACAATATTCCCAAATTCAGAAATCATTTTAAGGCTCTGAATTGAGTAATGCATAAAAGCCCAGCCTAATAAAAATGAGCTCTGAGAAGATCCAAAGTTCTAATTTAAACTGAAGTTACTTTATTAGGTTCATCAATTTATGTATTCTGTTTAAAGGTAATTAAAACTGCTATTTTTATGGCACTTTAAAATTTGCAAAATACTTTACTTACATTATCTCATTTGAGCCTCAGGGAAACCTGGTGAGATAGGTACCACAGTCATTATTATGATTTCCATTTTTCAGGGATGAAAACAAGGTTCAAAAAAGGCTAAATGAGGGCAGCTAGGTGGCGCAGTGGATAGAGCACCAGCCCTGGATTCAGGAGGACTTGAGTTCAAATCCGGCCTCAGACACTTAACACTTACTAGCTGTGTGACCCTGGGCAAGTCACTTAACCTCATTGCCCCGTTTAAAAAAACAAAAAACAAAAACAAATTGCTAGGCTGCAGGTCCCACTATTGGTTCACCAATATTGAGGATTACAAGTAAATGAACATTTAATACCTGTGTTTAAGCCTCTTAGAGTTTTAGAATAATGACTCTAAATAAAACAGATAATGCATCATCATTCCCTCATTCTAGGATCTTATCCCTTTGCCTTCATCCTAAAAGAAAAACCTTCAGTTGACCCTTTGCCATCACTAGTTAAAAGTCCTCATTTAGAATATATTCCCTAGGGCAGCCAGGTGGCACAGTGGATAAAACACCAGCCCTGGATTCAGGAGGTCCTGAGTTCAAATCCGACCTCAGACAATTTACACTTAACTAGCTGTGTGACCCTGGGCAAGTCACTTAACCCTCACTGCTCCACCAAAACAAACAAAAAAAAACCACACAATAGAATATACCTCCTAAAAAAAATTGTTTTTATTGCCTCCACTTTTTCTCCCTCATTCATTTCACAATTCTTAGAAATCTGATTTTCAACATTATCCCTCAGCTTTACAGATGGGAACCTGAGGCCTAAAGAGACCAAGAGACTTGTCAGTTTCACAGCTAGTAAATATCAGAATCAAGATTTAAACCCAAGGCCTCCTCCAAATCCCTGTCCTACCTACTGAACTATATTGCCTCTGAAGTGTTTCATCATCAGTCCTCCAATGCCAATACTGGTCACTCTGTTGATCTGAATTCTGATGTCTTTAAGTGTTTTTTCCTCCACATTTATTGTAGTAATTGTGTGTACTCTCTGTCCTCTTAGTTCTGCTGACCTCACCCTCTATCGGTTCAAAAATGACTTTCCAAATGTCTCTGAATTCTTTGTAAGGCAAACAAGTCTCAAGTTGCCCCACTCCCAATCTTCACCACTATAACTGAGAAGAGGAAATAGTACTTTCCATTCATTTCAATTCTCTTATTTTTGTTTTTCCAAAAACTAGGGGAAAATTTAACTCATTCCCTCTATACATTTTTCCTGGCCCTCCCACTTCCAAAAAATAATAATAATTTAAAAATCAAGTTTTTTGTAATGCAGCAGGGTACTTTAAAGGACTTTCAAAAGGACACTGAAAAAAAAATACTGCAATTTAACCAAAACTTTTACCTTTCTCCCAAATAGAAGCTTTCTAGGACTTTCTAAAAGTTTTACACTTCTAATCATGACATCAGATAGTGGTTAAACTCTCCCAACAAGAGTGGTCAAGGATACAGTCTTGGATAATTGTCCACATTTGGATCAACATGCAGAACAATAATATAATAAAACTTATCAACAAGTGACAGAAATTATAATTACACCAATAGATGCAGAAAAAGTCTTTAAAACATTTTTTAAAAATACAAGAACAGAATTTTTTCCCATTAATTTGATTAAACACACCTATTTGAAACAGAGAGCTAATACTACTTGCAATCTGGAATACACTAAACACACTTGCACTAAAACTGGATACAAAATAATATTGTTCACTTTAGCCAGTCCTATTTGAATTTTAGAATCATTAATTAGTAATAAAGAGGGTAAGAGAGTTCCCTTGAGATTATTATTATTTTATTTTTTTTTGCAGGGCGATAAGGGTTAAGTGACTTGCTCAGGATCACACAGCTAGTAAATGTCAAGTGTCTGATGCCGAATTTGAACTCGTCCTCCTGAATCCAGGGCAAGTGCTTTATCCATTGAGCCACCTATCTGCCCCCAAGATAGTTCGATCTATAGATAATGATTGTCTATAAAAATAAAAAACAAAAACATTTAATAGTTAACCTCAAAAAGAAGAGATAGATAAAATAGCCCAATTAAAGTAATCTACGTTTTTAAGTCATTAACAAAAACCAAGAATACCTGACAAAGAAAAAAGGCATTTACACTAACAAAAACTGTCAAGTATTTGGAGAAAATCTTGTCCCCAAAAAGAAAACTTTAATTTTGACTAAAATAAAGGAAGAACCAGACAAGTGGGAGATATCCCCTATACATGTTTAGAACAATCTAATATAGCAAACATGTCAATACTCTTCAAATTAATGTACAGATGTGACACAATGTTAATTCTTTTTGTAAAAGAATCAGATAAAACCAATAACATTTTTTACAGAATACAGGCGAGACTGTACTTTTCTTTTTTTGTTTTTAGTGAAGTAATTGGGGTTAAGTGACTTGCCCAGGGTCACACAGCTAGTAAGTGTTAAGTGTCTGAGGCCAGATTTGAACTCAGGTACTCCTGACTCCAGGGCCGGTGCTCTATCCACTGCGCCACCTAGCTGCCCGAGACTGTACTTTTCAAAGATGAAGTGAAAGGGAGGGAAATGAAGGGAAAAATCATATACAACATGCCGTGTTTTTCATAAATACTACTTCATTTGATCCTCAAAACAAACCTATGGGGGCGGCTAGATGGCCCATTTTTACAATTAAGTGACTTGTCTGGAGTCACACAACCATTAGGAATTAAATGAAGAGGCACTGCCAGTTTTTGAACAATTTTAAAGTAATAATTAGCTTTTAAGTAATAAACAGAAAAATAAATCAATTAAGTAGAATAATCTGGAAAGATAAGTGACTATGAGAGAAAGACTATTTTATAACCCTAATATTACTCAACATTATCAAAAATAACCATTCAATACAAGATGTTTGGAAAATCAGGGACGACTACTACTAAAATGATAGAAGGGGAAAATGACAAGTGGAGGGGATGTGGAAAAAATTGGGACACAGTGTATTACTGCTGGTGGAACTATGAACTGATCCAGTCATTTTGGAAAGCAATCTGAAATTATGCCCAAAGAATTATAAAACTGTGTATAGCCTTTGGCCCAGCAATATCACTATTAGGTCTGTTTCCCAAGGTGAACAAGGAAAAAGGAATTAACCTACATGCTCCAAAATATTTACAGCAGCTCTTTGTGGTGGCAAAGAACTGGAAACTAAGGGGATGCTCATCAATTGGGGAATGACTAAACAAGTCATGGCATATGATTGTGATGGAATACTACTGTGCTGTAAGTGATGATAAGCTTAGCTGATTATAGAAAAACACATAGAAAGACTTGAATGAAATAATGATGAGTGAAATGAGCAGAACCAAGAGAATATTATGTATAGCAAAAGCAGTATTGTTTAAAGAACAACTGTGAATGACTAAGTTATTCTGAGTATTATAAATATTCAAATTAACTACAAAGGTCTTATGAAGAAAGATGGTATCCACCTCCAGAAAAAGAACTGATAAATAGAAGTATGCATCATATGGTTTTATACACACACTCTACTCGCTGTATCAATGGTGACTTCTCTCTGTAGATGGACTGCATTTTTCATAGGACCTTCAGAGTTGTCTTGGATCATTGTATTGCTGAAAATATGCAAGTCATTCACAGTAGATCATCTTACAGTATTGCTGTTATTTTCTATACAGTACATTTCACGTTGCATCAGTTCGTGTAGGTCTTTCTGGGTTTAAAGGGAAATTTTAAAATAGGGATTATTCCCCAGTTGGTGGGCTAAAAGTATAAGTGCCAGGAAAGGACACAAAGAAATTTGGTAATAATACAATGAAAAAGAAACCAAGAGAGAGCAGAGTTTCAAGAAATAGTAGGTGATCAACAGCATAAAAAGATTAGAGAGAAAATGAATACTTAGAGAAGACATAGGCTTTTTCTAGAATAAAATGATACATCAGTTGAGAGAGCAGTTTCAATAGAGTGAAAGGAATAGAAGCCAGATTGCTAAGGTTTAAAATAGGGCATGGGGAAAAAGAAATGGAGGTTTTAGCAGAAGACAACATTCTCTAGGTGTCTGAAGAAATTAAATTCAAAAAGCATTTATATATGGGGGGCAGCTAGGTGGCACAGTGAATAAAGCAAGGGCCCTGGATTCAGGAGGACCTGAGTTAAAATCCAGCCTCAGACACTTGACACTTACTGACTGTGTGACCCTGGGCAAATCACTGCTATGCCAAGAAGAAAAAAAAGGCATTTACATATGACACACATTAGAAATGTAAGCTCTTGGATGGCAGGAAATATCTTTGCATTTTCCTTATATCTACAGTGCTTGAAAACTACTATGGGTTTAATCAACACTCAATGAATGATTACAAGGTACCAGGCTGCATGATGGAAACATAAAGTCAAAATGAGATGGTCCTTGCTCTCAGTTTACATTCTAATCAGTATTTTTAAGCAGCTAGGCTAGTGGATTGAGCATTAATTAAATCTGTGGTCAGGAAGATCTGAGTTCAAATCCAGCCTCAGAAACTTACTAGTTGTGTGACCCTGGGCAAGTCACATAACTTGTCGCCTCAGTTTTCTCTTCTGTAAAAGGGGGGTAATAACAGCACCTACCTCCCAGGGCAGTTGTGAGGCTATAAAAAGAAATGACATTTGTAAAAACATTTTATAAACCTTAAATAAATGCTAGCTCTGCTGCTGCTACTGCTGCTGCTGCTAGTGATGGTCGTAGTAGTAACAGCAGTAGTAGTAGTATTTCCAACTAGTGAAGGTCTTTCTTTAGGATGAAGGAGATCTATCCATTCTGGAAAGCAAGGGATTAAGACACTAAAGAGAACTATAAAGCTCTCTATTAATTGCTTTATTTAGAGTACCAATTCCAAAACTTATAAAGGCTTAAATTCAAGTATTAAACATTTACTTACCTTAATCCTTAACACTGGTGACCCAATAGTGGCACCTGCAACCTACCAACCCAACCTCAAAAATATTCAGGAAGGAAAAACAAACTCCAAAGAGGCCAGTTTTTCATTACCATAATCCCTAATACACTCACCACTGTGAAAAGAGCTAAAACGGGTGGACCAGAGCTAAAACTGCCATCTTAGGTAAAATGGAAGAACAAAACTGCCATTCTTTTTTAGCAACAATATTATCAGGTATCTGACAATCCTTGTCCCCCCCACTAGAAATAAGTCCAGCAATGTTTACTGACATTTATATGTACTATAGGAGAGGCTGTGGATTATAGGCTCTAGAGCTGGAAGGAGGCTAAAAGGTCATTTATAGTCTGATTCCCCCTCCCCCCATCTATCAGATGAGGAAACTGAGGCCCAAGGAAGGTGAAGTGACCTGCCCATGGTCAAACAGTAAGTAACAGCACTGGAATGGCAAGCCTAGTCTTCTGACTCCAAATACTGCACTCTTTATTTACTCTATGCCATAATTAAGAGAATTTTAGCAGTAACAGGGGCCTTGGAGATCAACCTCCCTATCTTTCATACAATGTTCAATGGCTTGCAGACGAGATTTGAACCTGTCACATTTTTCACTATGGCAGTCTTCCTTCTAGTACTGGACATGGTTCTAGCTCTCAAATTCTAGAAAGTCTGTATTCTTCCAACCATCCCATGAGGCAGGTCGTAGAAGTATCATCATTGTCATTTTAAAAATAAGTTAACGAGGGGGCAGCTAGATGGCGCAGTGGTAAAGCACCAGCCCTGGATTCAGGAGTACCTGAGTTCAAATCCGGCCTCAGACACTTGACACTAACTAGCTGTGTGACCCTGGGCAAGTCACTTAACCCTCATTGCCCTGCAAAAAAAAAAAAAAGTTAACTGAAGAGGCAGCTAGGTGACACAGTGGATGAAGCACCGGCCCTGGATTCAGGAGGACCTGAGTTAAAATCCAGCCTCAGACACTTGACACTTACTAGCTCATTGTCCCACCAAAAAAAACCCATTAAGTTAACTGAGATATGAAGTTATTTGTCTAGGGTCACAAAATACCATAGAACTCCAAGACTATGGGTTTTTGTACCATCCCCTTCTTCTCAAAGCTGGGATGGCATTTCACTAAAGGAGTTCAACATGAAGCAGCATAACTCAAATGAGAGCCAATAAAGAGGCCAGGTGAACTAGAATGTAATGGATAGGACTGAAAGCTAAGACTGAATAGGTAAAGTAAGGCTTCATAATAGATCTTTTTAGCACCACACAGGTATT
This sequence comes from Dromiciops gliroides, assembly GCF_019393635.1. Lineage (NCBI taxonomy): Eukaryota > Metazoa > Chordata > Mammalia > Microbiotheria > Microbiotheriidae > Dromiciops > Dromiciops gliroides. Next base: position 340,375,988 of record NC_057863.1, on the reverse strand, counting down.
CAGATTTGATGTGTTAAACAATAAAGAACTACTAAAAAAATTTCAGCTCTCTGAGAGGGTGGGTAAACATAGAACAAAGGGATTGTAAGAGAGCAGAACAAAAGACAGAAGAAAGAGACTAATATGGGATAGGTTTAGAAAGCTGAAGTTTATAACTATTCTGACAACAGTGCAAATTAAAAGTCCTCCAAAAATGCCTTACAGAATTAACATCAGAATGAGATTTTACTTCTCCTAATTACCCTTAATATTTAGTAAAAAAAATTTTTAAATTATTTCTTGGAGCAGTGGATAGAGCACTGGCCCTGGAGTCAGGAGGACCTGAGTTCAAATCCAGCCTCAGACACTTAACACTTACTAGCTGTGTAACCCTGGGCAAGTCACTTAACCCCAATTGCCTCACCAAAAGAAAAAAAAGAAAAAGAAAAAGAAAAAAAATCATATCTTGGCTAACTAGGCATGTAATGGTCTAGTGAATGAATGAATGAAAAAGCATTAAGTACTTATTATGGAGAAGGGAAGAGAATGAGCATTTATTAAGCACCTACTATCTGCCAGGCACTGTGCAAAGTGCTTTACAAATATTACTGCATTTAATCCTCACAAGCCCAAGAGATGCGTACTATTATTATCTTTGTTCTAAAGTTGAGAAAACTGAGTCAGACAAAGATTAAGTGACTGCCTTTAAGAAGTGTCTGAGGCTAGACCTGAACTCATTCCTCCTGATTCCAGGCCCAGGGTGCTAGCCACTGTATCACCTTGCTACAAAGCAGTGTGCTTAGACATAGAAATACAAAAAGACAAGTAAAACAGTCTCTGTTCCCAAGGAGCTCAATATTCCAGTGGGGGGGATAAAACATAAAGTGTGTTTCAACTGCAAGTCAGGTGGAAAGATCTGATGGCCCTTAGGATGCATCAGCAAAGCAGAAGGTAATGCATCTTTCTTTAATTCCATTTCCACTGATAAAATTATATCTATTTCTGACGCTGAATCATTTGACAGTGCCAAAGACTTAGTGGTCACAATTTTCTTTTCCTGGTCTTCAGCAGCTCTGGTTGCTCAGGAAGTAGGGGCTGCTACAGCAGCCACAGATGCAGGTGCCTGTCCTACCTCCACTGGGGTTGCTTCTGTGGATGATGATGGCTTCGGAAGCTGGGCTGGAAGCAAGACCCATTATTTACAGGGTGCAATAACTCCCAAGGTTCTTGAAGTTATCTTTCCTTAAGTGGTAGATGCCCATCAGCTGGTATTAAAAGTGGTAAAGAAGGTGGGCCCCTTACTCATAGTGATAGCTCCACTAAAAGAAGACATTGGGGCCCAGACTTTCTGTATCAGGGTCTGAGCTCAGAAGTGTTAACAGGTAGTGGTTTGACTTGCCTGGCATGTGTGCCTCCTGTCTCTCTTTGAGGGTGCCTTGCTGCTTCAGCTAGCTTGTGTACTTGGAAGGTAACTGTTGGTCAACAACTGGTGAGATGGTTGGCCCTTTCTCCAGAGGGGTTGCTTCCTCATGATGGCTGTAGGAACTGGGTTATTAGCAGGTCCAGTAGTTCAGGATCCTGGGCTGACTCCATCAGATGGGCCTCCTATCTTGCCTCAGGGTACCTTGCTGCTTCAGCTAGTACAAACCTATAGGCCTACAGCAGAACCTTTCAATGAGAGACCTTGGGACCAAAGAAAACCAAAAGAAGACTATGAAAACAACTTTCTAACTCAGATAAAACTACTTGGAACCCAATACCCAGCTTTTTGTTTTACATTTGAAAATTTAACCTAAGATTTGGGAACAGTTTCCCACTACACACTATGTCAAATGTTTTTGAAATATTTTAATAATTAAAGTACTATAAGATGCTTTCAAAAATGTTGAACAATAAAAATGACACTCATCCTGTACTGAGGCATTCGCCTAGATTTTGTTCTTCAGTGCACCAAGAGTATTAACTGCCTCCCCGCAAAATAACAAGTGGCTTTTTATTTTTGTTTTTGTTTGTTTGTTTTGGGGAGGTTTTTTTGCAGGGCAATGAGGGTTGTGACTTGCCCAGGGTCACACAGCTCTACATGTCAAGTGTCTGAGGTCACATTTGAACTCAGGTCCTTCTGAATCCAGGGCTGGTGCTTTATCCACTGCGCCACCTAGCTGCCCATGGCTTTTTATTTTTAAGTCTATAGATCCTATGGATCTAGCTATGGAGATATCTATGGATAAACTCATAATAAAAAACAAAACTATATAAACTGAAAAAATCTTAAAAATACACTTTAATGTGCTCTACTGAAATAAACTGTGCTACTTTAACAAAATCTTTCCTTCTCACGAGAGCCTGAAAAACTGATAATGTAAAAGAGCATTAAATTGGGGAAAGAGGACTTAGGAAGGGAGAAGAAAAATGCTTGTTAACTGAAAAAAGCTAAAGTTTAAAAAAAATTTAAGAGCATTAAAACTTTAATGAAGGGGCAGCTAGGTGGCGAAGTGTATAGAGCACCGACCCTGGATTCAGGAGTACCTGAGTTCAAATTGGGCCTCAGATACTTTACACTTACTAGCTGTGTGACCCTGGGTAAGTCACTTAACCCCAATTGCCTCCCTAAAAAAACCCAAACAACAACAAAAAAAACTTTAATGAATAGGAAAGTCTAGAAACATAGAAGATATGGTGCCATTTACTTCTGGATGACTACTGTTTCATTTTTATTTGAGATTATATCTGCATCTCTTTTTAATTTTGGGAGGGAGTAGGGAAGGGGGAGATTTGGTCTCCCAATCCCATCCAAGATGGAAATGCTGCACACTCACTGGCCCAATCCTCCTACTAATCAACTAGAGAGCTTTTTGATTTGTTCCATTTCCAACTTGGGCCAGTTTACACCTCCTTAGGTAGTCTGGTAGTACCCATTTACTGGTTGCTCACCATATTGGTGCCATACCTTAGTGAGGACACTAACAGCTTTATCCAAGCTACAAAAGGAATTCCAAGCTCAAGGGATCAGTGGATTACAGGAATTCAGCACCACCCCCAGTTTTAATATGTACATCTTAAACATTACAGGAATATTGCATTTTTACTCAACCCCTAAAATGAACTCCCAAAATGTCCATGTTTTGTATCTATTGTAAAAACTTATTATTAAAAAGATATATTCAAGGAAGATCATTTTTGCAACTTCAATGCTTTTAGAAAGCACTTTTTACTTAATCAAGAGTGTGTGATGGTTGCTATGGAAACAATTAAATACAAAATGAGGGGTTTGCACTAAATTATATCTGAAGTCCCTTCCAAGCTCTAAAACAGCTATGGGTTTTTGTCTTTGGGGTCATGGATTTGGGGGGATGGGGAGGGTCAGGAGCTTAGAAACAAGTAAATCAGCATTTAAATTCCCTCCTGATGGGAGACAATGAGTAACAACAAAATATTTGCTAAAGTGAATTGAATTCCCAATCTTTCCAAGTATGAGGGTTTTTTTCTCCGAAAATTTCATGGATACTCACATGTAATAATTATGCTATCAACATCCACTGAGAAAAGTCAAGACAAAAACAGCTACTCAAAATTCAGTAATGCTTTCAAGTGAATCTGTATTTTATTAATCAAGTCTCATTTGAATTCCCCCCAAAATCAAATTAGACATAAATGATGCATTAAATAATATAAAACTATCAGAAGACCCATTATTCACACTTCATTTTTTGTTGAAGATTCAAAATGCTTGATGAACATTAAGATTCATAGGCTCACTCTGACCCAAGGGATAGGAAACTACTTTCTATGACTCCTTTTTTTTCCTTTCTTTTTCAGCTGTAGACTATGGTAGATGAAAGCTACAAGGAGAGTAGCGCTAGTTTGGAGCCAAGTTACCTGAACATATTCCATCTTCTTTATTAGTTTAGAAGTGATCAAATGTCCATCAATTAAAAAAAAAAAAGATTTGAGGGAAGCTGCTAAAGAATAGGAAAAACTGACACCAAATGGACCAAAATACTAATGAGAAAATTCCACATACCTCAAGATTTTGTGACCTAAGATAAATTCAGGAGAAATCAAAAGAAACATTTTTACCAAAGCCATTAAGTAAACGTTTAAGCATTTTACTTAAAATTGGGGTTCATCAGTAAATAATAACAATTAAAGATCTGTAGGAAAATATACCATATTGTCCCTAGGTTCTAATATCTTAAAGTCATGAACTAAGTACAAAATTATATGTATCCTGGGGCAACTAGGTGACAAAGTAGATAAAGCACCAGCCCTGGAGTCAGGAGGACCTGAGTTCAAATCCGGCCTCAGACACTTAACACTTACTAGCTGTGTGACCCTAGGCAAGTCACTTGACCCCAATTGCCTCACGGGGGGGGGGGGGGGGGGGGGGGGAGCATATCCTATAGAAATTGTGTACCCTACCAGAATGCATTGTTTAAAAAAAAAAAACATTTAATGGAAAAGCATGTTACTGTATCAACCATGTCAATGAGGTATCCTAGTTATGGGCCATGACCATTTACCTGATGGCTGCTTTTGCTAACTGCAAACCAAGTGCCTTTAAGGAAATGGCCTCTTGGCCATACAAAAATCACCAACATTATAATGATCCAGAAAAATAAATAATTCTCAAATAACAGCAAATCACTGAGTAGTAAATTGTCTGGTCAGAGAATCCTAGGCCTCAACCAGATAGGCATACCTAGAAACAAGAAGAGAGCGCTCCACAATACAAAAATCACCACTAGTCTTTGAAGTCAGAAAGCCTGGGATAAAATACTGATTCTGCTACTTATTAGCTTAATAATCTTAAACAAATCACCATACATTTTTCTGGGTCTCTATTTCCTCATCTGTACAATGTAGCCATTGGCCTAGATGACCTTTGAGGTCACTCCTAGCTGGATATAATTCTAGGTTTGTAATTTCCTGGGTAAGAACCAGGGATTGCACATGCAACTGTTATAAAATATAAAAGTTTTAAAGAACTCTAACAGTTTCAACATCTCATACTCTGAGATTACCATAATCCATTACTATCAAATATTTAACCCCTAACTATGTACAAGTGGTTGTGTTACGTCTCTAATGCCACAAAAAGATGAGGTTAAGATCTTGGCAATTCATTTTTGCTCACAGCCAATCATGATATGCACATAGCCTATGAACATTTCAATGTTAATTTTTTTTTTATTATGCTTGAATGGGGCTGCCATTTGTGAGTCTTCAGCATAACAGTGAGAAGACCACACAAACACACCTGAACTTAGATCACCTCCTTGGGTTCAATGTCTAGGTGCATAACAAAAAAATCAACTTTGTTGAGGGGCTAAACATTTATCATCAGTCCTTAGTTTTCTTTATTAAGCAGCTGTCACCTTAAACACTGCCATAACTAAATGTTCTCTTTCACAGATTCTTCTGACAAAAAAATCGCTTACTTGGTAACCAACATCGCCAAGTGCACAATTTTAAAAGCCACGGATAAAAGTGTCGCCTTAAACCTCCATTCTTATACTAGACTTTATGCAGTTTTCCTTTTTTCTCAAAAGTTAAGTCTTTGACAAAAGCTACAGAACCTCTGGCAGGGCTGGACAAGTTTTCACTTGCCTCCAAAATTACTGTGCACTGAGTTCATCTAACAAAAGAGATCTTCATCTAGCTTCATTTTAAATTATTCTTATTTTTCTGGACAACTCTACAAAAACACTCTCGAGAGTAAATTCTTGTAGATTTCAATATCCTGCCTACTTATAAGAGCGGAAGAGTCAAACACAGCAGGGGAAAAAATGTGACGCGTGTACCCTTGATCCAAAACCCAGCTTCTGGGTCTAATTTTAGGCCTAAGCATTCGGATTGTGTCCCTTTGCAAAGTAGGCAAAACATGTATAGATTATTGGACAGAAATCAATGAGTCCACGTAGTGGGAAATAAATCTCGCACTGTAGAAAGGGCATATTCTTCCCCCTCCCCCAATAAAAGGACGACCACAAACTATATCCTAACCAGGAAACTATAAGTACTTTCCAAATATCAATACTTGGGTCAGTCTATACTTAACGATTTCTGCAAAAGAATGAATCTACTTATGAAGTAAAGTTTTTATTCTGGAAGGAGTGCCCCTCTCAAAAGAAAAAAAAAAACTTAAGTCGCAGAGAACAGAGTTCATGATCAGTAGCTTCAAGTTAATTTAAGGTTTCCTAAAGAAGTCAATAACTCGTCTCCTGGCACAGGATTAAAATAGGAATGATCAGAAGTGAGACCTAAAGAGTTGCAATAGAGCAGCGAAGGGGGGGGGGGGGTTCCCTAGGATTTGTGGACCAGGAGTTTCAGCAGCTGCGGTTTGTGGCAAGGGAGATAGCAGATTGGGGTTAAGGGCTGGGCAGGGATTCAAGGGACTCATGTCCAGAGCCCTCGGGGAGGACCGAAGGGCTAGCTGAGCACTGTCTGGAAGAAGGAAAACTGGCCGGACCCCAGAGGGGGCCACGAGGGAAAGAAAAAGGCGTGTGCGTGGGAGGGCGGAGGGCGAGAAGCGGAGAGGCAGAGGCTTGGGGCAGTTCAGGGGCAGGACGACCCCCGCCCCCCAATCTCTCGGCCAGCCTTCCTTCCCCCGCGGAGTGGCGAAGGGGAAGAAGCCAGCCCTGGGGGAGCAAACAATAAGCAGCCACCGCCCCGGGACACAGGTGGCGGCGGCGGCCCGGGCCGAGCCGGGATTCCCGGCGCGAGGGGAGGGGGCGGCCCAGCGCGGGTCCAGCCTCACTTACCACGGCCACAGAGCGATGCGTCCCCGCCCCTGCGAGGCGCCTGGGTCAGCGTCTCCCTCCTGCGACCGTCGGGACGCAAGCCCCGCGCTCCCCGCCTGGCTGGCTGCTTGGCTCCGGAGCCGCCCCGGGCGGGCGCGGCCAGGGAAGGGAGGGCAGGGGGGACCGGGAGCCGGCCTCTGCAACTCGAGGCCCCCTCCCCCGGGGCGCTGCTGCGGCCGCCCTCGCTACTAGGCCGTGCGGCCGCCCCAAGCGCCCCAGTTCAGGGAGGGCAGGGGTGGCAGCCTTCGGCAATGGCGACCGCCGGGGCCTGAGGGGAAGCGGAACAACCGCCGCTGCCGCCGCTGAAGCTGCTGCTGCGCGTGGCCACAACCCTAGAGGAGGGGGGGGGGGGGGAACGAGGATTGCTGAGAGGAGGCGGCGTCAACAACAGTAGCGCCCCGCAGGCTGCGCCGAGCGGGCGCCGCCACCTCTCCAGGACCAAACCGAACCCCTCAAACCCGATTGGCCGCCGTCCGCCAAGGGGAGAGGAAACTGCCGGGAATTGTAGTTTCCGTTGCCGGCTGAGTGATTAGTCCAGAGAGGCCGTGCAGTCTTTCAGCTAGTCAGTCCAATCCCATGTCTCCAAAGGGGCCTACACCAATTCTGCTCAATGCGGGGCAATTAGGATATACACATATCCTATGCACACTTCCGTGCCAATTTATTTAAAAAATTTATGTTTGGGAAAAGGTTACCTTTTCTATTCTGAGAGTCTTCTCAAGGAACGTGCCACCTCCTGAATTCATTTAGGTTTTTACTTACGAAAACCACAATGCTTTCACATAGTAAGCGCTCAATAAATGCTTTATCCATTCATTCAAAAAAAGTCATTCTACTTATATGAAATGATGTAAAGTGAAGTTAGCAGAACCAGAATATTGTACACAGTAATAGCAATACCGTAACAATGATCGACTGTGAAAGACTTAAACAATGATCAAGACATTGATCCAAGACAATTCCAAAGAACCAATGAAGAAAAATGCTATCCACCTTCAGGGAGAGAACTGATGAACTCTAAGTGCAAATTGAAGCATACTTTTTTTTACTTTTATTTTTCTTCCTTTTTGGTGTGTGTTTTCTTATTTTTCATGACTACACATGTATAATCAATATATTGTTTGCCTTCTCAAGGGATGGGAGAAGGGTGGAAGAGAGGAAGAGAATTTGGAACTCAAAATTTTTTAAAAAGGAATGCTAAAAATTGTACATGTAATGGGAAGATGTTTAACAAAATTAAAAAAAAAATTTGTAAAAAAGTCATTCCAGAGCCAAGGCCTCAGTTTCCCCATGATCTATGTAATCAATGTTGTACTGCGTGGCTGTACAAAAAGGAAATTTTTGTTGTTCCTCAGTGGTATCCAACTCTTTGTGACCCCATTTGGGGTTTTCTTGGCAAAGATACTAGAGTGGCTTGTTCAAGGTCACACAGCTGGTGTCAGACCAGATTTGAACCTATAGAGAGTCTTCTTTACTTTTAGGTTGGGTACTCTATTGACCTTGTCACCTACCTGCCCCAAATAAAGGAGGTAGTAGACCTCTAAAAACAAACTTTACCTACTTCAAAATATGGATGCACTTTCCCTCATCTACCTTTTACAAGGAAGTCAATGTAATGATCATTTAACTATTTTTAGCTCCCAGTCTTCACCCCATTCCTTATTCTGCCTGGAGCAGTGAAATTAAAGGAGCAGAAGAATATTAAATCAGGATGCAGTGAACTAGGCCTGTGGTATACTTGGATGCTTTTCAGAGACAGATCCGGGATGTATAGACAACAGATCTGTGGCATCCCGTTTTATAGAAAGAATAGGAGAAAGAATGAACTGAGACTCAATGCTGAGCTGAAATTCTGTTCTAGCCTTGCCTTTAATACTATGTGATGTAAGTCACTTATCGTGTCCACCTCAATTTCCTCATTTGTCCAATAGGAAAATGGAAATAGATTATCAGTAGGGTCCCATCCAGTTGGTAACATTCTGAGATTATATAACTTATTTGGAAGTGTGACCCCAGACAAGTCACTTCCCCTCTTACATTTTCACATCTGTACAATGAGATATAGTAGCTAGACTAGGTAGTCTTTGAAAACCCCTTCTATAATTCTACTTATAAATTTATTCCAGGAGAAACACCGTACTTAGAAGCAAGCACTCTAGAGAGTCGCAAAATTCTTTAGCAACTATGTGGTGCGATAACTTTTTAATAGCTAAACATCCCTCTAATGATAAATCACTTCTTAAAAAATCAAAGGTACCCATAAGAACACAAACAGATCAAAAAAAATCTTAATTTTCACATAAAAAATGTTGCCTTTTCAATCATCAGGTTAAAGACAGAAACCCCACTTTTATCTCTGCAATGAATTGAAAATAAAAAATGTTGATTAAGCACTTACCATTCGCCAGGCACAGTGCTTAGTAATGGAGATACAAATACAAACAAGCAAGCCAGTCCTTGCCCTCAAGAAGCTTATTCTAATAGAGGAAAATGATAGATGGAGGAATGGATGAATAGATGTGTATATGTATGTATGTCTATCTACCTATCATCTACTGGGGTAGCTAGGTAGTACAGTGGGTAGAGAGCACTGGCCCTGAAGTGGGGAGGACCTGAGTTCAAATCTCACTTCAGACACACTGTGTGTCGCTGGGCAAGTCACTTAACCCCAATTGCCTTAAACATCCAGGGCCATCTCCAGTTGTTCTGATATATATCATGCCACTGGACCCAGATGGTTCTGGAGGAATGAGGTTGGTGTCCTTGCACAGCCCTCTGTCACTTAAATCCAATTCCGTTCAAGTCATCACATCACCCAGATATCATGGTCCTGTGTTTTTTAAAATTATGGCTAAAACGGTCTTTTATGAATTAATTAGTTGCTATTACTATGTTTTATAAATTAAATTGCTATTGAACAAGTTTTGGCAGTAAGCATTTGGGGGGGGTTGTTTTGTTTTGGGGGCATTTATTATTAATTAATATTATATATACCAGTAAAGGATTGACCTCTTGGCAGTTAGCAAGAGCAGGAGAAAAGCCCCAAACCCATGCTGTCTCTCAGAGATGGGGGAGGACTAAAACTGATCTCTGGGCCCCCCACCAAGAAATCCATTATTAATAATTATTTTCTCACTGTCCTCTAAGAATGAAGGACAAACAATATCTATCTACCTATCTATGAGCTAGAAATCGGAATGGGAGGGAGGATGTGCCAGGAGTGGTTTGGAAATAGTGTGGTGGCCTGATTTGTGGCAAGACAATGGTCTGGGCCCCTCTATAAAGCTTCTGATCATGAAGAAGGGAAGCATAAAACAGAAAGACAAATCCTTTGTTAAACAGTAGGAATCCATGTTTTAGGATAGTTTTGGTTTTTTTGTTTTTTTTTTTTTAATGAGGCAATTGGGGTTAAGTGACTTGCCCAGGGTCACACAGCTAGTAAGTGTTGAGTGTCTGAGGCTGGATTTGAACTCAGGTACTCCTGACTCCAGGGCCAGGGCTCTATCCACCGCGCCACCTAGCCACTCCTAGGATAGTTTTAACAACAGAACTAGCTGCTTCTTTTTTGGTGATAAACACTACTATATAACCTACAGAACTATGCTTGATTCTTCATACAATAAAATAATTATTGAACACAGATAACAAAGTGTTATGAGCAAAACAAAGACGAACAGTAACGTACTTAACAGTCTAAAACACACTTTATATATGTTATCTTAGCTAGACTTCACAACACTCTGAGGTTGTTGTTGCTGTTGTCTTTGTCCTAGAAGAGGACAAATGACATCAGGAGGGTGATGTCGTGACTTGTGCACGAACTAGATTTAAGTAAGGCAGAGCTGACAAAGTCGTCAGCCTTGCTCTCTCCTCCAGAGTCACTGAAGTCCAGTGGTAAGATCTATGTCAAGATGACTGGTAAGGTCTCAGGATGCAGCAGATGACCTCAGCCTCTCCAAATTAAGGTCTTTCCCAGGTCTCTGTTTGTCTGAGGCAAAACTGTTTCAATGACTAATTCAAGTCTAGGTAGGTGTCATTAACTCAGGGTATCACAACTTAATTTCCTGTGGTTCAACCTTGCCATCTTCATTAAACATTTCTCTATTTAATTGAACAATTATCAGCAACAAATAACTGTTTAAGTCAAGCTTTCTTTAAAATGATTTTTAGAATTGGTAACACCTCCCAAGAAGAAAAAAGCCTACTAAGAAATTATGTGCTTAAAAAGAAAACTTAATTCTAAAAAAAACCAAAAAAAACCCCAAAAACCCCGAAGCACTAAATTTCATCAATGCAGAGAAAAACACCAACACCCTGTGGGGTAGCTATTCCCTACAGATATTATTGGCCCCATTTTACAAATGAGGAAACTGAGGCTCAGAGAAGATGACTCTCCAGAGGCAAGATTTGAAGCCAGGTCTTCCTAAATCCCAGCCCAGTATCCTATCCACTATGTCATCCTGTCTTCACCAGAAATGAGGTAAAAAGTGCACACTGCTGGGGCAGCTAGGTGGCACATTGGATAAAGCACCGGCCCTGGATTCAGGAGGACCTGAGTTCAAATATGACCTCAGACACTTGATACTTACTGTGTGATCCTGGAGAAGTCACTTAACCCTCATTGCTCCGCAAAAAAAAAAAAAAAAAAAAAAAGTGCACACTGCTGACCTGTACTGGTTGACATGCCCTCACTGTGGTACTTCCTACATGCAATAATAAGACACTAGAACTACTCAAGTGAGGTATGATGTGGAATAAACTTTCACTAAATGTTCCCTGGACTATAGATCTATCAAATTGTCCCATGTTGATATGCCCTTAGCATGGGCACCAGGAAGGTCTTATGCATTACAGAGATCTATAAACTACTGGAGGCAGCCTCTATTCCAGATATAAGAAACAATGTGATAAAGAAAAAGACATTGAGAAAGAAGAGAACGGGATAAGGTCAAGGGATGGAGAGCAACTCACATATTCTACCTTCAATTGATATAAAATGTGTTACCCCATGTAAAATTTTTCTTCCCCAAAATTTGGGAAATTACTAGTGAAACATACACACATACATATATAAAGAGCAAATCCAATGTTTATGTACGTGTGGTATATACATGTCTATGTATTCACCACACACAAAAATCACATTGTATTTATTCTACTAAAAACAGTTATAACATATCCTGATTGAAAAACCTGGGAAGACTTATATGAATTGATGCAAAGTGAAGTGAGCAGAACTAGAAGAACATTGTATACAGTAACAGCAAGTGTCATGATGATGAACTGTTAAAGACTTATCTACTCTGATCAAGACAATGATCCAAAATAATTCCAAAGGACCCATGATGAAAAATGTTATCCACCTCTCAGAAAGAGAACTGATAAACTCTAAGTGAAGAATGAAGCATACTTTTTTTAACTTTATTTTTCTTGGGGATTTTTTTGCATCTTATTTTATAATATAACCAGTATGGAAATAATTTTGCATGACTTCACATGTATGATTGCTTGCCTTCTCAAGGGTTGGGTGAGAGACAGGAGGGAAGGAGAGAATTTGGAACTCAAAATTTTTAAAAAATGAATGTTAAAAAATTTTTACATGTAACTAGGAAATATTTAACACAATAAATAAAATATATTTTAAAATAATATATCCTGATTTATTAGTTAGCAGCACATTTACTTCAGTGTTATTTTGAAGTTCACCTACTGCTATTCTTACTTCTGTTTTTTTATCCAAATACAATGACTAGGGTTCCATTTTTTAAAATCTTAATCTGGGGCACCTAGATGGCACAGTGGATAAAGCACCGGTCCTGGATTCAGGAAGACCTGAGTTCAAATCCAGCCTCAGACACTTGACACTTACTAGCTGTGTGACCCTGGGCAAGTCACTTAACTCATTGCCCACAAAAAAAAATCTTAATCTGTAAATAATCTTATGAGATACACAAGACTTCATAGAAATCACTAATTTTGTAAAAAGACCTACTTTAATGACCAAATTGAGCTGTGTTCCTCACGATTCTCTTAACCTAAAGCTTATTAGGTAACTTCACTATTTTCCCTTCCCCACCCCTGAGATATATATATATAGATATATAGATATATATAAATCCAGAAGTGAGTATAATAAAAGACATAAATAGAATACCATTGAGTATGGTAAGTTTTGCTATTAGTAATTAGTAATAATTAATAATAGTAATTCTTGTGTTAATTTTGCTTCTCCCTAAACCTCTGGATATTTCTTAATGTTTTTCCAAGAAATTAAACCTCAATCAAATGTCTGATTAGAAATATTATGATTCCTCTTCTGTAATTCTTTCCCTGATTTTTAAAACATCTGTTATTTAATAATGACAAAAAATATAAGAAATTCATGTCTCTGCATATGTCTGTTCCAATTCAATTAACTTATTATACTAAGTGCAAAGAGCTGCTGTCAAGAAGCTATAAAGATAAATGAAACATGATTCTTTACATTCAAAGGGCTTACAATCTTGTAGTTGACCCTATTCTTTAAAAAATAATTTATCCATTTAACATAATTAAATTGTTTATATTGACACTTGATACTTGCAGATTTAGCAAGCACAAATTCAGCATTAAATTTCTGTATTAAGTGAAATTATTTACAAAACACCATTTTATATTTTTTATTAAATTGGTTTCACCAAAACTAAAATACATTACTGCCAATCAAAAGGAATGCCATAATTCTGGAATGCCACAAATCACCACATTACATTCTCACAGGGAGAAATGACCATGTTTGAAGACTGCTCTAAGGATGAAACCAGAACATAAGACTGTAACAAGCAGCGTCATGACACATACGAGGAGACAATGTACCCTTAGCCCCACTGGAACCTGTAGGACCACATTCTGATTGACCTATGGAGAGAGGGAGAGAGAGAGAATGGAAAAGTTAAAGATTAGAAGACCACTCTAAACACACACATAAAGGAGAGTTTACAACAACTTTAATCACTCAGTTGGTGGGGGGGTAATCAGTTGTTTTTCTTCTGGTGAATCTCTTTCAGAAAAATATCACACTCAATTTTAAAAGTGCTGTTTAATTCATGGTCTTTCAATGAATAGCTTATTCTATGAAGCAATGTTTTATTTCCTGTCCCCACCCCTTTTCCTGATGTCACATGTATGATATCTTTCTTTGAAACTCACACCTGAGGTTGAGTACTAACAAATGCCTATAGAATCCCAATGCAGCTACCACATTTACCTTAAACAATATTAATATATTTCTAAAATTCAGTTTGCCAACTGGTTTAATATGGCCTATATAAGTAACATAACTCTCTAAAAAGATCTGTTTCTTCTTTACAAGAATCACATTAGGAAGTCTATTTTGGATGGCTAATATGGAAGCTTTCTGCATGATTGCACAGGTATAATCGATATCAAATTGCTTGCCTTCTCAAGGAGGGGAGAGAGGAGATAGGAAGAGAATGTAAAACTCAAAATTTTTAAAATAAATTTTAAAAATGTTTATTTACATGCAGTTGAGAAAAAAATAAAAATTAAATGGAAGTCTATGTTTAGGAAATACTGAATGAATAAAAGTACCAAGTGAACACCCAAACAACCAAATCTCTCATCATTCTTCTATCCTACTTCTTTCTTCTCCAAACGACTTGAAAAATCTGTTACTCAAGAACTGTCACAACTGAATTATGACAGCAAGAGCAAAAGAGCTATGGTGGTGTCTTCTGCAAAGAAATTGATTTTCCAAGTTCAACAGAAGCATTGCCTACACACTATAGGTAACTTCCCATTGTCAATTTAGTTACAAAGGTCTTATGGAAATGGGCAATCTTAAAAATCTGATAGGCAGGGGCAGCTACATGGCTCAGTGGATAAAGCACAGTCCTTAGATTCAGGAGTACCTGAGTTCAAATCTGGCCTCAGACATTTGACACTTACCAGCTGTGTGACCCTGGGCAAGTCACTTAACCCCCATTGCCCGGCCAAAAAAAAAAAAATCTGATAGGCAAATTAGAAATAGTTTACTTTTTTTTTAAATTAACCAAACAGGGGAAGCTAAGTGGCTCAGTAGATAAAGAACGGGCCCTGGATTCAGGAGGACCTGAGTTAAAATCTGGCTTTAGACACTTGACACTTACTAACTGTGTGACCCTGGGAAGGTCACTTAACCTTCACTGCCCCACCAAAACAAAACAAAACCCTTGGCTTCTAAATTTATGTCATCCATAAAAGCTCACACAAATTTAGTATTCACCTAATCCATAACAATTAGTTTTGCCACCTGTATGACCTTGGAGGTATCACTTAAACTCTATAGATCGGATTCTTCATTTATGTAAAATGTGTTGGACTAAATAAAGTCTACGGCCTCTTACAATTTTAAATCTATTAATTTATTCTCTTTCAGCCCTAAAATAAATGATATCTTTTAAAAGCTCATAGGTCATTACTACCTTTTGGTTTTTTTGTTTGGTTGGTTTTTTAAAAAATTTTTTTGTGTGTGTGTGTGAGGCAATTGAGGTTAAGTGACTTGCCCAGGGTCACACAGCTAGTGTTAAGTATCTGAGGGTGGATTTGAACTCAGGTCCTCCTGACTCCAGGGCTGGCTCTCTATCCACTGTGTCACCTAGCTGCCCCTTTTAAAATTGTTTGTTTATTTGTTCGGGTTTTTTTTTTGGGGGGGGGGGGGGGTTGGTTTGGTTTTTTGGTGTTTTTTTTTTTTCCAGGGCAATGGGGGTTAAGTGACTTGCCCAGGGTCACACAGCTAGTAAGTGTCAAGTGTCTGAGGCTGGATTTGAACTCAGGTCCTCCTGAATCCAGGGCCGGTGCTTTATCCACTGCAACACCTAGCCACCCCCTCATTAATACCTTTGTAAAGTCATTTATTTTCATCATGACTTTAAAAAAGAACACATCATCCAAAGTAAAGCAAGGTGCACTAATAGACTGATTTGAAATTTCATCTAAGGTGTTAAGGAGGGAGGCAGAACCAAGATGGCAGAAAAAAGGCAGGAAGTTGCCTGAGTTCTCCCCAATTTCTCTTGAAACAAATTTAAATCACACCTCGCAACTAATTCTAGAGCAACAGAACCTACAAAAGGAAACAACTTTCCAGCCCAAGATAACTTAGGATGCCTACAAGAAAGGTCTATCTCAATTTGGTTTAAAGGGGAGTGCATTCCAATGCAACAGTTGTCTGGGCAAACCAATGGGAGACTCCTAGCCCCAGCAGACAACAACAGAGACCCCTTCATCCCAGTTCAGCAGGCAGGCAGCATGGCAAGCCAGCAATGAGGCCTCCAGTCCCCATGCAGCAGGTCCAGAGGCCCTAGCACAGTAGGCTAGAATAGAACTGGCAACTCCAGCCCAGCAGGCAAGTTGCCAGCCCTGGGACAATGATGCAAGCAAGCCAGTGACCAGTCCCCTGACTCTCAGCACAAGAAGCTTGGGACAGTGCCCCCTGTGCCCCAGGAGCAGAGGTCAACTTTAAAAGTCAAAAAATAGGCTGAAAAATTAGAAAAGAAAAAAAAAAGGGGGGAAAAAAGGCCCTGACCATAGAAAGCTACTATGTCAACAGAGAAGATCAAAACACAAACTCAGAAGAAGACAACAACGTCAAAAAGCCTACATACAAAGAAACCACAAAGAGAAATATGAATGAATCAGTCTCAAGTCCAAAAAGTTCTGGAAGAATTCAAAAAAGATTTAAAAAATCAAATGAGAGGTGTAGAAGAAAAACTGGGAAAATAAATGAAAGTCATGCAAGAGAATTATGAAAAAGGAGTCAACAGCATAGAAAATGAAAACAAGTCTTTTAAAAGTAGAATTGGCCAAAGAGAAAAGGAGGTACAAAAATCTACTGAAGAAAACAACTCCTTAAAAAGCCTAAGATGTTAAGGACCAATTTTACCTTGTTTTAAAATGAAACTTACCCTATCACTAAACTATAAATTAGTTTCCCACTTCCTTTGGACTTACAAATCAAATGTAACTTCCCAGCAACATCGTAGCATTAGAAAAATTTAGTCACCTTAAGACCCATAGCAATTCATTTGATAACAAGGATGAGTTCTGTGAAATATTCTCATGTTTTCCTGGACATCCAAAGAACATTCTGGCTCTAAGAAGGCACTCTACTACAAAACAGTATCATGTATATTGAACACATCTCCATGAAATATAGCTATCTATCAATCAAGTTAGAAGGATGGACTTCCAACCAGCAATGATTGTTGTTGTTGTTGTTGTTGTTTATTGGTCAGTCATTTTGTTCACTCAGTGTCCCCATTTTACAGATGAGGAACTGAGGCAGATAGGGGTTAAGTGACTTGCCCAGGATCACACAGCTATTAAGTGTATGAAGTTGGATTTACACTCAAATCTTCCTGACTCCAAGACCCAGGCTCTATCCACCGTACCATCTAGCTTCTATGATGAGGACATTTCAAATTTCAAATATAATATTAATAATAATTATTAGCACTGATAGAACACTTTAAGGTTCCCAAAGTACTTTATAAATAGTATCTAATTTGACCCTCACAAAGACCCTGGGAGGTAGATACTATTATTATCTCCATTTTACAGATGAGAAAACTGAGACAAATAGAGGTTAAGTGACTTGCCCAATTTCACATAGCCAGTAAGTGTCTGAAGCTGGATTTTAACTAAGTTCTGCCTAATTTCTGGTCTAGCACACTATCAAATGAGCCACTTATAATAGTGTAATAATAAAACCACTTTATGTTTGTCTAACACATTTATATTATTTTGCTAGGGGCAGCTACGTGGTGCAATGGTAAAGCACTAGCCTTGGAGTTAGGAAGACCTGAGTTCAAATCTCACCTCAGACACTTACTAGCTGTGAGAGCCTCGGCAAGTCCCTTAACCCTAATTGCCTTAAAAATCTTGGGGCATCTCCAGTAGTCCTGATGTATATCTTGCCACTGGACTCATATAGCTCTGGAGGAGAGAGTGAGGTTGGTGACCTTGCACAGCCCTGCCTCACTTAAATCAAATTCACTGCAAGTCACATCACCTCAATGTCATGGTCCTCTTCAAGAATGAAGGACAAACAACAACAACAATAATGTTATTTGATGGTTTAGATTGTAAATGTGTTAAAACCTATTTTGTTTCAATGCAAAATGGCCTCGTATATTATTCACACAGCATAACAGCCTAAGAAAAAATTGGAAATACCTAGGAGCAGCTAGGTGGCACAGTGAATACAGTGCTGGGCCTGAAGCTCAAGTCTGACCTAAAACACTAGTTTGTGACCCTGGGCAAGTCACTTAAACCTGTTTACCTCAGTTTCCTCATCTGTAAAATGAGCTGGAAAAGGAAATGGCAAAACATTCCAGTATCTTTGTCAAGAAAACTCCAAATGGAGTCACAAAGAGTCAGACATGACTGAACAACAACAAAGAGCTAGACAAAGACATGTCAAATTAAAAAGCTGAGAAGAAGGAACTAAGGAGAAAAAGAATAGAAGAAAAATCAACAGTGAGGAGCTGTGCAGAAGTTATTTATTCTAGAAGAAAGAAAAGATGAATTTGGGGAGAAATGAAGGAAGTTGGTTGAGACGCTGAAAAACCTAAAGGTAAGTTTTCATATTGAAGGCAGAAACTAATCACCTCCCATGAGCCATGCCCTAAAACTTTAATTCACTAATGGTGACAGAAGCATGATAGTATTAAGAATAAAGAAACATTTTTTAAAACCAGCTTACTGATTTGTACTTCACATTGCTCCACTGACAGATGTGCTTATTCTTCATAGAACACGGAGCTTCCATGTCAGACTGTTTCCAGCAATTCAGAGGAGGAAAATCTAGAGAGAGAGGGAATAAGAGACTTTACTCAGGATAGGAGAAAGAAAGCCTTTTATCTGAGGACGCTGATATTTGAGTATCTCTGAAACACTAGCAAAGGTCTTTTTGACCAGCTGCTTTGTTTCACTGCTGTTTCATCTTTACATTTGTATCTCCCGGTGCCTGGTACACAGTAAGAACCTAATACATGCTTGTTGATGACATTATGTACATGTATTGGTCCAACGTAACTTTAACTCTCCTGATTTCCACACACACCTCAAACCTTCAACACCAACCTTTCACTGCAGATTTCACAAAGCAATTCATCTTATTATTCTCAAATGCACTTATCATGTAACAGAGTAGATTACAATTATCTCTGTTGGTGTCTTATCTCCTTGCAATACCATAAGCCTTCCTCCTGAGACAGCATGTTAGCTAAATTTTATATCATTCTCCTGTACCCCCAACATCTATCATGGGATGCTGAAGACACTGGGTGTTTAATCAATGTTTTTTATGATGATTTAACAGAGCAGCCTAATTTATGAAGGCTGGGAGATACAGCTTAATCATTAGTTGTCTACTCTGTGTCAGGCACTATGCTAAGTATTTCATAAATATTACCTCATTTGATCCTCACTGAGAAAATTGAAATAGACAGAGCTTAAGTGACTTGCCCAGGGTCACATAGCTAGTAAGTGTCTGAGGCTGGATTTGAACTCAAGTCTTCCTAACTCCAGGCCTAGTACTCTATTCACTTCATTGCCTAGCTGCCCTTAATAAGGACTTGTTTACTAACCCGCACTATACCAGAACTAGAGGGATGTCCCTGGAAGTCTGAAAGACACAAATTTAGATTACGACAGTACCATTTTGTCCAAAGGGTTCTACAGCAGGGAACTCATGATTCCAAGTGCACCCAGTGATACTTGAGGCTAAAATATTAATAATGTCCCTGCCAGAAGCTTAAATTAATAGATCATGATGGATAAATAATAGATTTTTAATGAAAATCATGATGTTTAGGTGACACACCTCTAACATTCTGAAGTCAATATCTAGGAAGAAAGCATATCACTTGATCTCACTATCAAAGCCAGAATACTTCTCTGAATGGACAAGCAGAATGACCCAGTCTGACAACTTTTATATTCTAATATAGTGAAATAAAACTTACCAAATTTTCCAATATAACTAGTACTTAGTAGAGTTATCAGTACTTGGCTCATTCTACCTTCAATTAACTCATATTATACAGAGGTAGCTTCAAAGTTAAAAGAGATTCTCAAACTCAAGAGAAAAAAAACCCCAAATATCAATGGGAAGAGGCAGAATGGGATAATAGAAAGTTAACTCTGAGGCTAGAAAGATACAGGTTTCAAGTTCTGCCTCAGAGAGACATCTTCTACATTGCCCTGGGCAAATCACTTAACTTTTCAATACTCTGGGCAACTCTCTAAGGCCATATAAGGTATAAAAATGGTGCAACCTACCCAGATAGAGTGAATTTCCTCACCAGGTAATTTCCCCTTATCAAAGAGATCAAAGGTCCATCCTCCATCCCTATGAGACACTTGTTCATCTTACTTTAGGGGCATTTTTTGTTTTGTTTTTGTTGTTTTTAGGGGCATTTTAAAAACCAACACTTACCATTGTAGCAACTGACAAATAATTCTGGGTTCTTAACCACCACAAAAGCTCTTTGTTCATTCCCCTCCGGCTGGTGATACCGGCAGTGGACAGGCAAAATTGTGGTAAAGCACTCAGAGCACTGAGAATCTGACTTGGCATAAACAAAAACACTGAATTCTTTAGACAAATAGTTGGGGGCTTCTAAGTCTACAGTATCTTGAATGATCATTGCCTGTAAAGAGAGAAAACGATTATCTAGAAAGAAGAAACAAAAATCCCAAAAGACTTGGTACTCACAAGCAGAAACAAGTCTCCCCATTCCCTATACCTCAGACTTTGAAAAAGAAGACAAGACTTTTTTCCCAAATACTTTCTCTCCAATTTAACCACCAATAGGAGGTCTAATCTCCTAAAGTAGGAGCCCTTAACCCACCTGCCTTCCTTCCTTCCTTCCTTTTGGTCACAGCCCCCATTGGCAAACCTAATACTACTGTAGTCTACTGCCTACATCCATAACTGAAGGAACTATAGTTATCCCTTCCACATCTCAGGGGTTAGGGATGAAGTCCACCCTCCCCCCCCCAACCATCTTGAAAATCCACATAAAAATGTCTGCCCCTCCCTTCATACCAGAGAAGTCTGAATTATTATATTAAAAGAAAAAGTATGTTGATATTATATAATACTATACATATATTTTATGCATTTCTGAGTTTCTAAACTTTTTCTGCGTCATCTGCTGGCCTTCATATGTGGTCTGTCACTTCCACAAAACTCCAAAATTCCCATTTGATTTCTTATGCCAAAACTGTAATGGGGAAAGTGACAATGTGGAAGGGAAAACTGTATTTAATTTCAGTTACACATTGATGTATAAGGTATAATCCCCTCCCATCCAAGTTCACTGAACCCCGAAATCTACAGTGGAAAAGGTATGTACTATATTTAATCAAGGCTAGCTGGTTAAAAGAAAACAACTCTTGTTTCAAGTCTTTGTTGAGGCTGCTACATGAAAAGTTACAGCAGCCCAAGGAAGTCTTTGGAAAAGAGGGCTGTCAGAGTTCATCCTTGTAGGAGCATGACCATTGACATAAACTCCCCTTGCATCCTGGTTTTGATAATAAAATATTTTCCTGAAAGGCTGAAATTATGTCAGTATTAACAAATCTATGTGCTATCTACTACTATTTTTTTTTAAAAAGCCAAAAAACAAAAGAAGAGTGTTGAGGCTAAAGTGATTAAGTCATTCTAATAGCTTCCTGTTCTTCACAGACACAAATAAAGGAGTCCTGCAGAAAGACAAAGCACCAACGGTCAGGCTGGTCAGGAAGTCCATCCCAAGCTTGTAAGGT
Source organism: Dromiciops gliroides (assembly GCF_019393635.1). Lineage (NCBI taxonomy): Eukaryota > Metazoa > Chordata > Mammalia > Microbiotheria > Microbiotheriidae > Dromiciops > Dromiciops gliroides. Next base: position 340,354,398 of record NC_057863.1, on the reverse strand, counting down.
TAGTTTTGTTTCTCACAGGCTGTTCTGGATAGTTTAGAAATTCATATGGCATGAGACACAAGACAAACGATAACTCACGATGATCGAAGAGTTTAGCAATCAACATTAGATTTAGATAAGGCCAGATCCTCTCTCATAGGTTAGAGGGAAAACAACTAACATACAAAATTACATACAAAAATATAAAACTGCATTAGAAAGGTGCCAATCCTTACTGCCTAAAGGAGAGAGATTTGGGAAGGTTTACTGGAGATGAAATCTAAATTGTATTTTAAAGGATGTTTAACCCATCCCACCCCTTTTCAGAGTTGAAAGGTAGGTCCCTGGGTGTGGAATATGGCATATATTTTCAAATTTTTTTAATGTATTAATCGGTTTTACTGATTTTTTCCTCTTCTATCTCTTCCCTTTTTTCCTTTAAAAAATATTAACTTTTATACAGGACAAGTCTCTGGAAGGGGCAAGAGTCATTTCAGAATGTGCAGACTATCAAGTGGTTACAACAAAAGTCAAATGGGAATGGGAAGAAAGGAAAAAGATCAGATGAAGACACTGTTCAATTACAACAACCTCAACAAGGCCTATACAACTTACTAGTGGGGGATAAAAAAGTGAAGCAGATAAAGACAATGACTGGTTATTATCTTGTATTACCTAAGTTTAACCAATGTTAAGGAGGGAGACCCAGAGAGCAAAGATATTGCCTCTGCCAGATGTCCTGGGCGAAGTCCAAATGCAAAAGGCATTCTTGATAGATCATGAGGTTCCCCTTATGTTCTTAAATTGCAAATGACATTGTATTAGATCATGCCTGTGAATATTTGGAGCCTCCTAAATGAGGAGTGGTCCACAACCACTTAAAAGAGATTAATAATTTCCACAGGAAAATCTAATAGGTAAAAATGCTTATTGTTCAAATTTTGAACTGCAATTGGATGGTCAATCAATAGCTCACATATCTTGATGTATATGTATGCATATATATAGAGAGAGAGAGTATATATACACATGAGTGTATGTGTATATATATATATATATATGTATATATATATACACACACACACATACAAATATGTTTGTGTATATAAGAGATATAGCCTTATTGTGTGTATGTATAAAATAAGAGATCTAGCCTAACAGCAATTCATAAAAACCTAGAGCTTTCAGATGAGTACAAGCTCAGTATGAGGCAACAGTGTGAGGTAGCTGCTTAAAGAAAAACAACTCAAACCCTCAAAAAAAACCCAAACCCTCAAAGCCTGAAATCCTGGTTTACAAAATAGAGTGTTAAAATCACAAAGTGTAATGTCTATAGTAAGAGGAAGAGAGTAGGCTGGATCATATTTGGGAAATACCAGAACTTTCAAAGATCCCAGTCTGTTTCTAGAAACAAAAACCCATTTTTTAAAACAACAATATTTTTCTAATAGAGCTATATGGTTGCAAAGATAGAATATGACATCCCCAAAAATCAAATTTGCAGGTGAACCAAATAGAAAGGAATAAATCCCAAATCCGCTCAAGCCACAACCTTTCTGTCCAGTTCTTCAACTAGCTAAGAATTCACATAACTGAATATCATCCAGGCTATATTTTTTCAGTTTGTCCACAAGGACATCATCAGAGATTCTGTCACATGGCTTGCTGAAATCAAAATATTCTAAGTCTCAAGATCCTAGAAAACAAAGCCAAAAAGTCTTAGGTAAAGCTAGCCAGCTTGGAAAAACTTAAATCCCGGGGGCGGCTAGGTGGCACAGTGGATAAAGCACGGGCCCTGGATTCAGGAGTACCTGAGTTCAAATCTGACCTCAGACACTTGACACTTACTTAGCTGTGTGACCCTGGGCAAGTCACTTAACCCCCATTGCCCTGCAAAAACAAAAAACCAAACAAATAAAAAAAACTTAAATCCCAAGAAAGCATTTCAGTTGGAATCACAGTCAGGGTTTATATCTGGGAGCTCTCCATTGGACTTGGAGCAACATTTATAGATTTTTATTTCTTTTCCTTTCTCTTATTGGTTGGATTTAGAGTGAAAGGGCCTAAGTTTGAATCCTAGCTCCACCACTTTTTTGAATCTGTGACTTATTTTGACTCTTTGGTTTATGTCTCCTTACCGGCAAAATGAGAGGGTTGCACTAAATGATTTCAAAGGTCCTTTCCAGTTCTCAACCTGGGATCCTATAATCCTATGTTTACATTAAGATTATTCCCTGATAACCTCATAACTCTATCAAAAACAGGAAAAGAAGGTAGTTTGACATGACTTGTTTCTAATGAAACCATCTTAGCTGCTTTCTTTTCCAAGTGCTTAAAAACTAAAAAGAGCTAGTCCATACTAGGTATCTGAGTTGCCTAAGACAAGGATTTACTTCATGAGGATAACAGGCCCCATTCAGCAAAACAAAAGCACATGTCTCTATCCCTTCCAGCCCAGAAGGTAGGGACCACAACCCTGCTTCTCATGAAGTCTGTCTGCCCCACAGAACAGGATCACAATCAAGATACAGCTGAGCAGAAAAGCTCCCAATAACACAGATAACTGGGTGTTTATAATTTGATATTCCCAACCACATTTGATTTGCAAATTCATTCTATAAAGAAGTAAATTAATTTATGGAACAAGTAAGAAAGATCATGAATCATGATTATGAGATTAGAGAAGTTCTGAAACATGTCAGTTAAAAGTCATTCAACACCGTTTGATGAGCTTCTGTAGGGAATATTATAGAAAATCCCATAAAAGGTTACCATAAAAAAATCAGCAGGAAATTTACTTCAGGAAATTATAAGTATGAGCCTTTAAAAAGCAGGGTCATGGGGCAGCTAGGTGGCGCAGTGGATAAAGCACTAGCCCTGGATTCAGGAGGACCTGAGTTCAAATCTAGCCTCAGACATTTGACACTTACTAGCTGCGTGACCCTGGCAAGTCATTTAACCCCTCATTGCCCCGAGCAAAACAAAACAACAAAAAAAAGGCAGGGTCAAGCATAACCAAGGTGGAGATTTGTTTTACTAGACTATGCTCACTTGTTAATAGAGAAGATTTGGAAGAGACAGAATTTTGAGGGAAGAGGTGGGTAGTGAAAGCAATCCAAAAGAAAGAAGAAAAGTGCTAATGAAGAATTTAAAGAAAATATACAGACAAGATAAGAAGGAAATTCAGAGAGTGTCATAGAAAAAAAGGGACAGGAGGTAGCTAGGTGGCATAGTGGATAGAGCACCAACACTGGAGTCAGGAGGACCTAAGTTCAAATCTGGCCTCAGACACTTGACACTTACTAGCTGTGTGACCCTGGGCAAATCACTTAACCCCAATTGTCACACACACACACAAAAAGGGGGGGGGGGAGGAACGACAACTTTGGAACCAATGTGTGGAATTTAGCAAATACTTTATTTTTTAAAATGCTATATATAATATTTGTGGTTTCATAGACATTCTTTTTGTTATTCTCCTATGTACATGGAAATGTTCATGTGTGTTGCTGTTTGCCAAATTTAGAATATAAAAAAATAAAATAAAGTGAACAAAATTTGATATGGAGGAAAAAAAAGGGGGGGTCATGGCTCAGATCCCTTTTTTCTGGCATGCCTGCAGGGGAATACATTCTACCACACCGTCAACTCTCATGGGGGAACTTGGCCTCCTCTCAAAGGAAATATGCTGCTAATGGCTCTTTAGAATAGTAGGAAGAGATACTTTGCAGGGAAAGAAGATAAGGAAGTAGCAATGATCAAAGTCACTCAACTCTCCTTTCCCTCCCAGCCTGGTTCCTGTTTCTCTACGTTTCAAAACCCCCTCTAAGGTGGCTCATCCTAAAACTTCCCTCAGTTCCCAGGCCTCCTTCCCTGAAAGTAGCCTACCACTGCCTGGCCTATTTCTTTGAGCATGACCCTCCACAAGGGCCACCACAGGCTCCTCCAGGAGCCTCTATTTTATACAGGGGCCAGTCAGCTTCTATTCCTCTCCAAGTCCCGTACCAGCTTTCTCATTACTTCAAAACCAGGCCCTGACCCTTCCTTTTCAAGTACATTCACCCTCCTTTTCAGCATTTGTGTCTTTTCTTCCAACATTACAATGTTAAACTCATTGAGGGCAGGAACTGTCATTCTTTCCCCTTGTATACCTGGCATAGAATAAGCATTTAATGTTTCTTTCCTTACTTCCTCCTTAACCACTACATGCCTCAGTTTCTTCATTTGTTAAATGACAGTAATAAAACTTATGTATAATCTCACTCTGGGTTGTTATAAGGGAAGCACTTTGTAAATCTTAAAGTACTAATTAGTAGTTAATTTTTATTATTCCTGACAAGTGCCACATATTTTGACACATACATTATTCTGATGTTAATCTTGAAATATTTTCAAGATATAGCTAATAAAATGGACAAATAATTAAGACATTTCCTGGCTGACAATGTTACAAGCTGCAGCTTCTCTGATTTAAAATACTCAAAGAACAACTAACCTAATAATCACACCCAAACTTTATTTATTATACTATACCTCTGTCACATTGTGTTCTTGTGATGAAGCCAATTCATATGGGTCCACATATAATCCTGGTGGGAGGTGATATTTAATCAAAACATTGCAAGTCTGTGAATTTTCAACATTTGTGCCAAGTTTCACTTTTATTAGCAAGTCTCTGAAAGAAAAATAAATTTAAAATAATCTGCATTCAGTTCACAAAGAGGAATCATACATTATATCACATGTCATCAAAATTAAGCTGTATTAATTTTAGAAAAGTTTTATTGATGAGTTCTTTTGATAAAGGCTTTTCACTTAATGGTCAAATTATGTCACAATCATGCTATAACTCTTTGAAAAACCCACTTTGTTCCCCAGATAATTCACCTGAGTTCCTCTCAACTCATACACTTTATAATTATAATACTATCTTGTGTCCTTCCTCCTAACCCCAAACATCTAACTGTTCCCATTCTCAGGTAGTCCAGCACCAGAATTGAGAGGTTGGGAAAGGCTATTTTATAGTCACACTTGATATGCCTGGTTAGATCTTTCATGAGTCAGATCACCATACAAATTGCTGAGATGATGATACTGTTTTAAATTAATGTTTATTTTTTCCTCAATTAATTATTTCTATATCTATTCTCAAAACACATTACAGATGAATAAGTGAATGATAAACACCAACAGACCAAGTATATTACAGATATCTGCCCACCTAAATATCTTAGCAATTTCCTTTGTCCCTAAATTACATAAAACAATGTTCTGAAACAAATGGCTGCCAATTTATTAAGAAAACTTACCTGTGAAATCCATCTTTCAAAATTTCTTGTATCAGGACAATCTCTGAACAATTGGTACTTTTGCCTAAAAAACAATCAAAAGAGACCTTTTATGAAACCGACAAAGTAGATTCCCCATAAATATTTAAGTAATAAGGCCTGAAAAAGAAATATGTTTAAGGAAGTTGTAATTGACTTCTCTGGAAAATCTGTCCTACTTGAAATTATTTTTTTTTCCGGGGCAATGAAGGTTAAGTGACTTGCCCAGGGTCACACAGCTAGTAAGTGTCAAGTGTCTGAGGCTTCATTTGAACTCAGGTCCTTCTGAATCCAGGGCAGATGCTTTATCCACTGTACCACCTAGCCACCCCGAGGTTTTCTTGATAGAGATCCTGGAGTGGTTTGCCATTTCTTTCTCCAACTCATTTTACAGCTGAGGAAACTGAGGCAAATAGGGTTTAAACAACTTGTCCAGAATCACACAGGTAGTTAAGTGTCTAAGGCTGGATTTGAACTAAGGTTTTCCTGACTCCAGGCCCTCGATCTATATCCACTTTGACACCTAGGTATCCCAATATTGTGCACACAAATGAGTTTATTGAATGAATGACAAAGTGGCATGACAAAAATTCTTTAAAGTTGTAGAAATGAAAATCAAATTTTGCAAACGTTAAGATTTTTAAATGCATTGGGAAAGCTCCCTATTCACAGCTTGCTATTGTGAATCCTCTTAAATATCCAAGTACCCCTCATTTCTTTTATGTAAATCTAGCCTTTACTACATATTTGCTGAAAGCAAAAGTAGATTAAAAACTGAAATTAAAACTTTTTTACATTTTACTAGGGGTACACACTAGAGGGAAGTACTCAGCATACTGGATTGCAACAAGACCAAACTTCCAATACAACACCAAAAGATTTCCACAGGAATAATGATTTCAAGCCTCTGAAAGAAAAATAGATATCGCTGCCAACGAAAACATTTAAGTCTGATTACTTAATACTGGAGCCTAAATTGCCAAATTTCCTCACTAGCAAGTTCGAATTAGACGGGTTAGAGCCTGCCTCCTGCAAACATTTCGAATCCCTGTTTTCTGGTCTTGCAAACATTCATAGCATTAATCTACTCCCTGCATGGGGGGCGGGGGGCGGGGAGAGAAGAAAAAGGGTTGTTACTACTTTATTGAGATTGCTGGGTCTCCCTCCAAACTGATGGACCAGTTCGTTAAGGTAAAGTCTAGAGATGCTCCACATTCCACCCCACCACCCCTGCCTTTGGACATGGCATTGCTTTATGACAGGGCTATATCCTAAACTTGAAAAAATCAGCCGCTTTAAGCATAGGCAAACAGTTCAGTTCTGAGAGTAACGAGTAAAATTGATGATGTATTCGGGGGGGGGGGGGGAAGCAAACGATATGAAATGGAGATTGACATTTTGTGCTCTGCTGCATGCGTGGAAAGGCTCTTTTCCTGGTGTTTAAATTCAAATGTTTAAAAGGAAAGGGAAAACATCAGTTCCTCCCAGGCTTGAGGAATTGCATTCTTCCTCCCCAGCAAAGAGGACACGCGGGTTGCATTAAGATCGGGGCAGGAGTCCAAGCCTGTCGGGGCGTGGAGACGTCAAAGCTGCGTAACTGATGGTCAGTTTCTCTCCTTTCCGGACTGTCTCCCCCAACCCGGACTCCGCCCAGGCTCCTCCCTGTGGGCACGAGAGGGGTGGGGGAGGACTCATACCGCAGGGAGGCAGAGCTTTAAATCTCCCTCCTCATCCCACCTTTCTGCTCTATGCTAACTACTCTAGATGTCCATGATTCTGGGCCCAAAAACCAAGCCTGGTGCTCCCCGTGGCCTCCCTCTGCCTTCCCTTTACCCGAGTGGTTGGCTGCGATGCAACGGAGAAGCACAGTCGCCCCCCAAACCAGGAGCCAGACCCCGGCCCGAGGAGCCAGGGCGCCGGAGCCGGGGAAACCCGCTGCGAGCAGAATGGAAAAAGGAAGTTGGGGCGCATGCGCCGAGCAACACCCTCGCCGCTCCCCTCCCCCGCCTCCGCTCCTTTGCTCTTTTCCCCGCGAGCTCCGGTTCAGAGGCAGCCCCAGGAGTGGGGAATGGCAGAAGAAAGGCGCGTGCGCATTTCCCGCGAACGCTTTCCCTTTCCCCTTACCTCCTCCACCCCCACCCCGCCATGACATTTGGCCTAGTGTAGCAAATTCCTTCCTCTACCCCCTTCCCATAGCCATTTCTCTTGCTCAACCTGTCTGGGCCATAGCTTCCTCATCTGTAAAATGAGGAGGGAAGGCTAGATGACCTCTAAGATTCCTCTTAAGTCCAAGACCTTGCTGCCTCGCCCCCTTTTCGGGAGAAGTGATGAATGAGGTGTGGCAGAACCAGTGCGGGACTTGTGGGCGTGTGGGAGAGGCTGTGGCCTGGGGCTCTCTCAACCTGTTTCCTGTAAAATGGGGAATAATTATGTTTACATTATCTCACAGGGCTGCTGTGAGAAAAAAAACCCGCAAAACTTTTAAAGCGCTATGATCAGGGAAAGTGCTCTGGCTCAGAACACTCAAACACCAGTACGGTTTCTCCTCCGCCCCTTTCCCCAGTCTCTTCTACGCCCCGCCCCTCCTCCGCCTCCTCCCCTTCCTTCCCTCCAAGCCCCGCCCCCTACTCCCTGCTCCAACCTATACTCCTTCCCTCTATGCCCCACTTCTCCTCCTCCTCCTCCCCCTCCTCCCTCGTCCACTCCTCTCCTATTCCTCCCCTCCCTCCCTCACCTCTAAGCCCCGCCTCTCCTTCTCCCCTTCTCTTCCCCTCCCTTCTCCTCTCCGCCTTCCCAGCTCCTCCCCACTCCGCCTCCCCATCCCTTCCAGACCCCTCCCCACCCCTCCCTCTTTGGGCCCGCCTCCTCAGTGAGCCGGGGCGGGGCCATGGGTGACGTAGCCTAGAGGCTGTTCCCGTGGTGATGGCTCAGAGGCCTGGAGCTGAGCCGATCCGTAGCGGAGCCGGAGCCATAGTGGGTGGTTGCTGTGACCTTTTTCACCTCCTCCTGGGAGACCCAGGTAGCCCCAGGCCAGGATCCCCCGTTCCCATCCCGATGCCTCGTGTGGTCGGGAGGCTGAGTCCAGCCTGGCCTCTACTCCCTCTCATTCTCCCTCTCGGGGCACGGGCCTTCCTCGTGGGGCTGACCGGGCTGGTACTGCTGGGCAGTGTTGGACCAGCCGAACACGTGGAGATGCTCTTCCAGGCACTCCTGGACGTGCAGCCTTATGCTGCTGGACAGGTGGGGTCCATCCTAGCACTCCTAGACAGTGCTGGACATTTAGCTCAACCAGCCCTATCCTGCTGGACATTGCTGGACAGATGGGGCCGGCCATCCTAGCACTTCTAGAGAGTTATTACCTTATTTGAGTTTCACAAAAATTCCTGAGATTGATATCTTCATTTTGCAGATTAGGACACTTGGGCTCAGAGAGTTTGTGACTTGCCTGTGATCACACAGGGCTTCCTGACTCTAAGACCTGCACTCTCCTTTGTGGCATGCTGCCTCTAGATATTTGCTGAATCAGTGTTACCCCCTCTGGGGGGTTCGTTAGGTTCTCGAGTTGATCTAAGGATTCAGATCCAAAGTTGAGGGTGATACATAATGCTCCAAGAGTTCTCTGAACAAATCTATACCTATAGATGAACTGCACATGCCCCCCACTAAATTTTCTGGACTACTCCAAGAAGGAATGGTAGTTCTCTTCACTTTCCTGCAACCCTAGAACTAGCCTGTGAAGGTGGGAGGTATGAAAGGATGGGGAACATCAGACACTTGAATAGAAAATGGAATTGAAATATTTTCTTTTCCTTTATATCAGTGAGTCATTATGCAACTAGCTAGGATGCTTCCATCAGATTCTGTCTGATTTGCCCAGCAGCCGTGAATTAGAATGTACACTGCCAAGAAATGTGGAATTAGATTCCAGCCTCCAGCCATCATCTTGATATATCAAGGGGAGGCCAAGGACAAAAATCGTCAGCGCATCATGCCCATCCGAAACTTTTCCAAGTTTTCAGGTATCAAATGTTTTATCTTACCTTCCCTAACTTACCTCTGCCAGTAATAGATTCTTCTTCTTTTTTTTTTTTTTTGGTAAGGCAATTGGGGTTAAGTGATTTGCCCAGGGTCACACAGCTAGTAAGTGTGTAAAGTGTCTGAGGCCAGATTTGAACTCGGGTCCTCCTGAATCCAGGGCTGGTGCTCTATCCCCTGTGCCACCTAGCTGCCCCCAGTAATAGATTCTTAAGAGCTAAAAGGGACCTCAGGAGGCCTCTACTTCAAAAGGCATCTAAAGCATGAATCTCTTCTACAAGATCTCCTGCAAGTGATGATCCAACCTTTATATATATAAAGATTTTTCCCTCACAGGAAGCTTAGTTTATTCCATTGTTGGACTAAAAGGAAGCTTTTTTCTCATATTAAGTTGAAATTTCCTTCTCTGTAACTAATGATCCTAGTTCTGCCCTCTGAGGCCAACAGGGGAAAAACCTAATCTCTCCAAATATTTGAAGAAAGTGATAAGTTCTCCAAAATAAGCATCCTCATTTCCTTTGATCAGTCCTAACCAAAATCACACTTAAATTTTTCTTAGGAAAATTTTAGCAATAGAACTAAAAATTTCTAACAAACAACTTACAAATCCAGAATTTAATGAACAATACATGCCCCAGTGTTCACCTTATTTTAGTTTCCCATGCCTCAAACCATGACTCAGATCCAAATTTTTGTAAATGAAGTGTTATTGATTCCTGCCTTCCCACACAACCATCATCATAGAAATATAAATTCTTTTTCTTTTTCTTTTTCTTTTTTGGTGAGGCAATTAGGGTTAAGTGACTTGCCCAGGGTCACACAGTCAGGAAGTGTTAAGTGTCTGAGGCCAGATTTGAACTCAGGTACTCCTGACTCCAGGGCCGGTGCTCTATCCACTGCGCCATCTAGCCGCCCCAGAAATATAAATTCTTAAGGATACTTTTTCCCTAAGCTTTGAAATAATACTGGCAAAAATGAGTACTTAGGCCCTGCCTTCTTAAATGGTTCAATCTTGTCACTAGCAGAAGGAAATAGAAAAGTTGGACACCTGTCCAACAACAAAAATTAATTGAACACCAATTATGCTACTCATTATAGAACATCTAAATATGAAACCACTCATCTCCCTGATCTCAGAGACCTGATGATAATTGCAAAGATTCCTTTAATGCCATGGAACTTAAAGTTTATTCTCCTCACCTAGACAGTGCAAGTATAATTATCTCTGATTTACAGGTTAGGGAAGTGGAGTTCAGAGAGGTCAAGTCACTGACCAAAGGTCACACAGGTGGTAAGTTATGTGTTAAAGCAGGGACTCAAACCCAAGCTTCTGACTTCAAGTCAAATATTCCTTCCACTTCATAATGAAGCCTCTCTACCTCCCTGGGTTAGGGGAGGGTGTCTAAAGACAGATCCTTGGGATTATAAGATCCTGTATTTGACCTAGGAATCACCTCAGAGGTCATCTAGTTCAGTCCTTTCATTTTTTTTTTGTTTTGTTTTATTTTTTTGCGGGGCAACGGGGGTTAAGTGACTTGCCCAGAGTCATACAGCTGGTGTCAAGTGTCTGAGGCTGGATTTGAACTCAGGTACTCCTGAATCCTGGGCTGGTGCTTTATCCACTGTGCCACCTAGCCGCCCCCCAGTCCTTTCATTTTATAGGTGAGGTGAATGACCTGCCCAGGATCATACAGGTAGTGTCGGGATTTGAATTCAGGGCCTCTAACTCCAAATCTAGGACTTTCCCTCTGTACTGTGTTGCAGAATGCCCCTTGTACAGCTTTGCCAGGGAATCAACCAGAAATGAACCCAGGTATTCATGTAGTAGGAAGGATGGAGTCTGACCCCAGCATTTAGAGCAGGGATGCTTAACCTTTTCTATGTTGTGGATACCTCAGGCAGTCTGGTGAAGTCTATGGACCCCATCTTGGAATCATATTTTGTTGTTTTTTAAATTCATAATTGAAGGAAATGCTCGATTCAAGTTAAAGATTTATGAAAATGAAGTTTTATGTTCTTTCCCATTCAAGTTTTCAAACCCCCTGAAATCAGGGTCCATGGACCCCAGGTTAAGAGCCTCTGATTTAGAGGTGAGCTAGACCTGAACAGTTCTGCTAGTCCTTAAAACAAGCTTTTTTTTTTTTTTTGAGGCTCCTTTTTCCTTGTCAGCCCCCTTTTGTGCATCTGCCCCCATTAGAATGTGAGTTCCTTGAAGGCTGGAACTATCTTTTTTTTTTGTCCCCAAGCACTTAGCACAGTGTCTGGACACAGTAAGTGCTTAATAAATGCTTGCTGCCCATCACCCTGCCTCTCTCTGAGGAAGCAGAGAAAATTGGAAGTGAAATAAGACAGATAAAGATTGCTATCCTGTAGACCACAGCTATCTACCCTGTTTGTGAGTAAGACCTGCCCGGTGGAAGGATTCGATGATTTCTGTATGCAAAGAATGAGCAAATCACTCATGGTCTTCTCCTTGGAGACCATCAGTACCTGGAATGTGCCAGCCCCCCACACCACTACCATTGTGGACCATGTTTAAAGGGTGTGAGAAGAGCATCTAAGGTTTGGCGTTGGTATTGAATGAACAGGGGATGGATTCTAGGGCCAGGCAGAGGTCAATGTTCCTTCTTAGTTAGCTGTTCATGTTAGATTATGGACCTTGCATCCTACTGCTGAACCCTAGATAGCATTATCAGCATTTTGGAAAGTATAATGAATATCCTCCAAGAGTCGTAGGTACTTTACTGGCAGAGTTCTGTCCACCCAGTAATCTACATGGGGAAAAGAGAGATCCCCCAAAGAAGCCAACAGACCCAGAACATGGGTGTGAGCACAACCAAGTACCCAAGAAATACTTCCAAGTATGTGTGTGTGTTGTTCATCCTTTGTTTTCTTTTTGTTTTCTTTTTTTCTTTTTGCAGGGGCAATGAGGGGTTAAGTGACTTGCCCAGGGTCACACAGTTAGTAAGTGTCAAGTGTCCAAGGCTGGATTTGAATTCAGGTACTCCTGAATTCAGGGCCAGTGCTTTATCCACTGCTCCACGTAGCTGCCCCCCCATCCTTTGTTTTCAAAGAGGGCCAGTGACATCACAGGTGATGTCTTGATTTTCTTTTCTTTTTTATTTTTTTTGTGGGGTAATGAGGGTTAAGTGACTTGCCCAGGGTCACACAGCCACTAGTATCAAGTCTGAATCCAGATTTGAACTTAGGTCCTCCTGAATGCAGGGCCAGTGCTTTTTCCACTGCGTCACCTAGCTGCTCCTGATGTCTTGATTTTCCTGTGAATTGGATTGGAGTGAGGCAGAGTGTGTATGTGAAAGAGTACAGCACTGACACCCTGTTAGATGGGGCTATTATAAGGTGTTAAGGATTTTTTCTTTTCTCCATCACTAACAGTGTACATACTTTTTCATTTTTCCAGACTGTGGTAGAGCTGCTGAACAGCTCAAGTACAACCCAAGACACAAGGCCTACCTTGAGGGGGTGTCTCTGCAGCAGTTGGAAAAATTCTTCACTTTTTTAAAAGGTTTTCTACGGGGCAAACTGTGGACCAAACTATAGAACAAATTCAGCGGGGAAACAACCATTAATCCTGAGGAAGACCTGAACAAACTAGACGATAAGGAACTTGCAAAAAGGAAGAGCATCATGGACGAACTCTTTAAGAAGAATCAGAAAAAGAAGGATGACCCAGATTTTGTCTATGACATTGAAATAGAATTCCCGCAGGATGAGCAGCTAGAGTCTTGTAGCTGGGATGCAGAGTCAGATGAGGAGTTCTAATACTAAACAAGTCAAAAACTTATTGAGACCTAGAAATCTGCATTAACTGCGACAACATTGTTTAGGATGGTGCAGAATTTGAAAAAGGACACTAAATGTACGTATTGGGCCAAAATAGAATCTAATGTGTTACTTTTCAATCAACAAATATTTATTGAGCACCTACTATGTGCATATTTATGAATCATCTAACCTGGTATGGAGCTTGCCATCAGTATATCCATTCTATAGAACAAACAAATGTCCCTTGATGATGAGCAGGGGGCCTTGGCCCTGCTAGAAAAAGGCTAATATAAGTAGAGATTCCCTAATCCTGAACTCTTAATGCCATATAAAGTAGGCAGAATCTACCTGTGCTAAATGAATGACCAGAACAGTCAGCTAATTCATAAGTTTGGATGTTTGTAAAAAAGGTTTTTATAAAACAGTTGACCTTTTCATAAGAAATTACTCTCCCTTTTTTCCAAAATATTGCTTAAGGAAGAAAAACTTTACATACCAGCTCAAATTACTTCATTAAAGAAAATAATGGGGGGCAGCTAGGTGACAGTGGATAAAGCACCGGCCCTGGATTCAGGAGGACCTGAATTCAAATCCAGCCTCAGACACTTGACACTTACTAGCTGTGTGACCCTGGGCAAGTCACTTAATCCTCATTGCCCTGCCCCCCCCAAAATGCTTTATGCAAATAAACTTTAAATATGTATTGTGTACAGAGTGTTTGGCACAGTGACCATGCCAGGTGCTGGAGACAATACGGAGATTAGATAAGATGTTGTCCCTATTCACATGGAGACATCATGGAATAATTGGGAAATCCTAAAGACTAATTAATAACTTAACAGATTATATTTAACACCAAGATATCATCAGATAAATAATAATGAAATATTACTTAAAAAACGATTGGTCTTTCCTTATTTCCACCATGTCAAAAGTCTCCCTCAGAATTACTCTAAAGGCTTATAGCTAATTCTCATATCTGTTGAGAAGCTACCTTTATCCCTGTATGACTTTCTCTAACTGTTGTATCTTGATTATACTCAAATGGATCTGGGCTCCCAATGACTCAGGAATGCCTTCCAACAATGTCTGTGTCTGCCTATTGTGTGTGGACTCTTATCCATGTTTTCTCAAAAGTTCACACACAGGCGCTCCAACTAGTGTGCTAGAAGCTGTTCTTGTTTCTCATTATCAAAAAAGCACCAGTAGGCGAGGGGGGTGGGGGGAAGCACCAGTGGGGGGCAGGACCTGAGTTCAAATTCGACTTCAGACACTTGACACTTATTAGCTGTGTGACCCTGGGCAAGTCACTTAACCCTCATTGCCCCACCAAAAAAAAAAAAAGAAGAAGCACCAGTGGATCACCCTTGCCAGAAGATGACCAGTTCATGGTTTCCTTTCCTACAATTCCCAATGCTGTTCTTTCAGACTTCTCATTACATATTGTATGCGGCCTGCTCCCACCTACCATGTCCCTCTCTATTGCTCTCTGTACACTAATTATTATTTCTTCAAAGGCAGTATAAATTACACATCTCATTGCCATATAGCAACACTAGTAAGATGTTAGTATTGAAAATACGGGCCTTTGCTTTAATGAGAAGTCATTAAAGAAAAAAAAAAAAGCCTTGCAATTTACAGAAGCAAGTCAGCTGCTCTCCTCCTCTTAATTATAATAACTAGCATTATTTACCACTCTAAGAATTGTTAAGCACTTTGCATGTGTTTATTTGATCCTCAAATCAACCCTGCTAGGTAGGTGCTATTATTGCCATTTACAGATGAGGAAGTTGAGGCCAAGAGAGATTAAGTGACTCACAGGGTCACACAGCTAATAAATACCTAAGACAAGATTGGAACTCAAGTCATTCTGACTCCAAGTCCAGTACTTTATCAACCATACTACTAAGCTGTTGCAAGTATGGGCTGTCCAGTTATGCTGTCTTTCCCAGATTACATACAGTTGGAGTCCGTTAGTACCAGGTCTGGAGAGCCAATTGTTAAGTTTTCAGTGTGAACATATACATCTCAGTTATCAGCAAATGCTACAAATCAGGGCTTGATTTTTGGTGTTGACTATTTTTAAATGATGCATAAAATATTAATAATACAGACTAATTTTAAAGTATATCATGCATTCTTTCTTTCTTCAGAAAAAAACTATTTGTTAAATATTTACCAGCAGAACAGTGTCCCATCCAAATGCATGTTGAAATTTGAGAACATCAATAATTACCAACTTCTATGTCTACTCTCATATCTACATAAATCTTTATGAAAGTCATCTATACATGAATTGAGGGCATCCTGGATCAGTGTTAGGAGAGAATAAGCAGACTTTCTTAAGCAATATTCAACAATGGGTCACACTATCTCACAACTAATGAAAGTTGTGCTTATCATTTGTTGATCACATGTGAACACAAACCACTTAATCTGATACAATAAAAGATTGCCTTGAAGATCTTCTAGAGCAGGGTGTCTCCCACCCATATATCAAGATTAATCTGGATTCCTTAGAAGATATAACAGCAGAAGTAACCTTGTTCAATAACTCTTTGATAATACATATCAGGTGAAGTATGAAGAGAGCTATATACTCACCAAAGGTCTTCACCATGGTCATAGAAGAGATCCAGCTCGAGTCCAAGTTAAGTAGAGATTCTTTGTAGAAGGTAAAGTCTTTCAGACACACTTGTTTTCAAATAGCACCCAAAAATCAAATTCTCCAGAGAGAGATTTATAATTGCTCAATGGAGTTTTGACCTGTTCATCCACAAAGGAAAGACCAACTGGATTAAGACCATCTATCACTTTGATTAGGTTAAATAAAATATTACTTCAATTCTATTCTTTCAATTCATTTCCAGCCAGTCTAGTCATCTCTTCTTTAAAAAACATTTAGTTCGGGGGGCAGCTAGGTGGCTCACTAGATAGAGCACCAGCCCTGGATTCAGGAGGACCTGAGTTCAATCCGGCCTCAGACACTTGACACTTACTAGCTGTGTGGACTCTGGGCAAGTCCACTTAACCCTCATTGCCCCACAAATAGAGAGAGAGAGAGAGAGGAAAAAAATAAATAAATCTCCAGGGAACTAGGATTCCAAGAGACAGAAGCAAAGAATAGCAAGTAAACCAATTTGGCTGGACCTCAGGGTGAATGTGGAGGAAAATGTGAAATCAAGTAATTCCAAAGGACTCATAATGGAAAATGTTCTCCACATCCAGAAAAAAAGAACTGTGGAATCAGGATGCAAATTGAACCATACTGTTTCTACTTTTTTTGTTTTTCTGTTTTCTTTTTTGAGTTTTTTCCCCTTTTGTTCTAATTCTTCTTTCACAGCATGACTAATGCAGAAATATGTTTAATGTGATTGTACATATCTAACCTATATCAGACTGCTTGCTGTCTTGGGGAGGGGGTTGGGAATGAAAAGAGGGAGAAAAATTTGCAACTAGATATCTTATAAAAACAAATGTTGAAAACTATCTCTACATGTAACTAGAAAATAGTAAAATACTTTATGATTTTAAAACATGTGAAATCAAGAAAGAAGGTAATGAGGCAGCTAGTGGTGTGCAGTGGATAAAGCACCAGCCCTGGATTCAGAAGGACCTGAGTTCAAATCCACCCTCAGACACTTGATGCTTGTTAACTGTGTGACCCTGGGCAAGTCACTTAACCCTCATTGCCCTGCAAAACAAAAAAAGAAAGAAAGTACTCATTTTTGCTGGTATTAGTTCAAAGCTTAGGGAAAAAATATCCTTAAGAATTTCTATTTCTACTATGATGGCTGTGTGGGAAGGCAGGAATCAATAACGCTTCATTTATAAAAATTTGGATCAGAGTCATGGTTTGAGGCATGGGAAACTAAAATCAGGTGAACGTTGGGGCATGTTTTGTTCATTAAATTCTGGGTTTGCAAGTTATTTGCTATTGCTAAATGCACAGTAATGCAGGGTACCAGGTGCTGGCCAGGGCTGCATGAATGGGGAGGACAGGACAAATGTATGTTGTGGCAAGAGGAAAGAAGGGAGAGGAAGAGGGAAGAGTCAAGACTGACTTTAGGTTGTGAGGCTGAGCAGCTGGAAGGACCTTGCTACTCTGTACAGCTGCTTCTTTACTACTTTCAGGCAGTAAGTGAAGGGCTGGTGCTTGTTTTTGTGGCTTTCAGAAATTGGAAGTGTGGTGAGATGAAGAAAGTTCACCCTAAGACCTGAGTTCCACATTCAACACATTTCAGTGGGGAGTAACACTCAGTGTAACAAGTGCAGAAAATCTATTTTCACAAGCATATGCTGTGGGAAAAGGTGTCAGGAACTTCCCAGCTTTATCAGAATTTTGAGCAGTCACAACAATCATGGATCCAGTCAGTTAGCAATAAATATTTATGAAGAGCCTACCATGTGCCAGGTACTGCACCAAGCATTGGACATGTAAAGAAAGGCAAAAACAACCCTTGTTCTCAAGGAACTTAACAGTCAAATAAGGGAGACAACATGCAAACAGCTATGTATAGCTGGGTAGTTCAGTGGGTAGAGCCTAGGGCTTGGACCTGAGTTCAAATACAGCCTCAGATACTTGCCAGCTGTGTGACCCTGAACAATCACTTAACCTCTCTGTATTTGTTTATCCATCTGTAAAGTGTAAATAATATAGCACACCTCCCTCCCAAAGTTGTGAGAATCAGGTAAAAATAATAATTGTAAAGAGCTTGGCACATAGTAAACACCACAAAAAATTTGGCTAATAATATAGCTATTATTATGTACAAACAAGCTATAAACAAGATAAATTGGATAAAGTAACAGGGTTCTTGTAGAATGTGGGATTTTCTCTGGGGCAGGAGGGGCAGTGACAAAAACTCCTGGAGTTTAAAGAGGGAGTATCTTGTTCTAGGAACAGTCCAGTGTCATTGATTTGCAGTCTGTAGAGAGTAGTAATGTCTAAAAAGACTGGGAAGGTAGAAAGGAACCAGATTATGAAGGCCTTTGAAAGCCAAACAGAGGACTTTATATTTGATCCAAGAGGTGACAGGAGCCACTGGAGAGGGAAGAGACGTTATCAGACCTGGACTTTAGAAAGGTCACTGATAGGGGGGGCAGCTAGGTGGTGCAGTGGATAAAGCACCGGCCCTGGATTCAAGAGGATCTGAGTTCAAATTCAGCCTCGGACACTTGACACTTACTAGCTGTGTGACCCTGGGAAAGTCACTTAACCCTCATTGCAAAAAAACAAAAACATTCGTTTTAGATTGTTAGTAAGCTTTTTCCCCCCTTAAAATGCTCAGTCTCCACTGGAGACTGCCATTAGAAGAGGCTCCTAACAGCCTGGAAACCCACAGTAACCCTAAGAGTAAGATGTAAACTTTTCACTGAATTGCCACTAGATGTTCACTCTCACTTAATTTTAGCTGTAAGGATATGGGTCCTTTATATCAAATGCAGACCTTTGAGATTCTGCAAGCAACTACTTGATGTAATGCCCAATTTTTTGTTGTTTTTAGACTAACTTATCCTTTAAAAAGAACAAGAGTGTGAATATATTAGTCATAATTAAAATTAAATGGATACTTTGATACCTCAAGATCCCCGATTTCAGTGGGGCGATTCCCTCCCCTAGCAAGTCAAATCCTTCTATGGAGTTATATCCTTGGGCCTAACAGCACTTCTCACTTGATGGCCAGTCTTCTCATGATAAGCCTCTCCAAACTTACTTTGGCTAGACCCCTGACACCTCATCCATAAAAAGTCACATATTTGAAGTCTTTCCAACTAGGTAGGATCTACCAGAATTTACTTTCTTCAACATAATGGCCGAGAGCCTCAGGTGTACCTCGTGCCACTTTGAAAGTCGAGGTAGAGGGGCTTTAGTGGAAGTACAATTAAACAGCAATAAAAAAAATCACCTTGGCAGACTGAATAATAAATCTATGTGTATAGAACCCTATCAGAGAGTTCAGAGAGAATGTCAGCCCTTTGTTTCAAAAAAACATTTATTAAGTGCCTACTATGTGCCAAGCACTATCCTAAGTGCAAAAAGAGGGGCAGCTAGGTGGCACAGTGGACAGAGCACTGGCCCCTGGATTCAGGAGGAGCTCACTTCAAATCTGGCCTCAGACACTTGATATTTACTACCTGTGTGACCCTGGGCAAGTCACTTAACCCCAATTGCCTCACAAAAAAACAAAAAACTAAGTGCAAAAGAAGAGAAATGACAGCCCCTACTCTCCAGGCACTCACCATCTTATTGGGAAGACAATAAGCAAACAAATGTCAAATAAGCTATATACAGGATAATTAGGAAATAGAGCAAAAAGCCCTAGGGTTAAGAAGAATTGGGAAAGGCCTCCTGTAGAAGACAGGATTTTAGTTGAGACTTGAAGGAGCCAAGGAAGCCAGGAGGCAGAGGGACAAGAGTCCAGGCAGAGAAAATGCCGAAAGCTGAGACACAGAGAGAGTATTTTGGTTGTAGAACAACCAGGAGGGCCAGTGTCACTGGAATGAATGAATACACGGTGGAGTAAAGTGTAAGAAGATTGGAAAGGCAGAAGAGGGGCAGGTCATGCAGGGCTTTGAACACCAGAGGATTTTGTATTTGATCCTGGAGATGATAACCAGCCACTGGAGAGTTAGGGAAGGAGGGCCTTATTGGAGTTTATTCAGTAGAGGAGTGGCATGGTCAGACTTGCTCTTGGGAAAATCATCGCTGGCTAAATGGAGGATGGATTTGAGAGAGGAGAGACTTGAGGGAGGCAGAGCCACCAGCGGGCTCTTGAAATAGTCCAGGAGCAAGGAGATGAGGAACCAAAGTAGTGGCATCGTCAGAGTAGAGAAGGGTGAGTTTTCAATAGATGTTACAAGATGAGATCTACAGATTGGAATATGGGGGTTGAGAGATAATGAGGAGTCCAGGTTGTTGTGTTTTAAAGGATAAGTTTAGTCTGGTGTTGTCCTACAGTAATCGGAAAGTAAGGAAAGGATTGGTATTTAGGGGAAAAAATAACGAGTTTGTTTTTGGACATGTTGAGTTTAAGATGTCTACTGGACACCCAGTTTGAGATGTCTGAAAATCAGTCAGCGAAGCAAAATTGGAGGTCATCCGAGAGGTAAGAGCAGAATAGGTAGACCTGAGAATCATCAGCATATCAATGATAATTAAATCCATGGCTTGCTGATGAGATCCCCAAGTGCAGTAGTATAGAAGAGAAGAGAGCCCAGGGCAGAGTCCTGGGAGACACCTGTTGGTTAGAGGGAGTCACCTGGATGAGGCTCCAGCAAAGGAGACTGAGAAAGAGGAGTCTGATAGGTAGATGGAGAATCAGGATAGAGTGGTGTCCCCAAAGCCTAGAAAGAAAGCAAGATCAGGGAGGAGAGAGTGAACAGGGTCAAAGGCAGCAGGGGACCTCGGGAGCTGGGGCCCAGAATGATGTGGATGTTTGGTTCTAGCCAACTTTAAGGCTTAGGGCTTGCTTTGGGGAATGGAATGAAATTCTGTCCCTGGGGGTGGGGTGGGGTGGGTGCAAGGTTAAAACCAAAGACCTCGTGCTCAGCATGGTAGAGAATGGCAGATATTAGAGCCAGGACAGAGTCCCAGCTGAGATACTGTTGTGTGGATTGAGCTGTGGGTCAACTGGCTTATGGCTCCTTATTGACAAAAGTGCTGAAAAGTCATACTGGGAAGTCAGAGTTGGACATTCCACACCATCTCAGCATCCATCTGAGTTGCAAGAAACAAGGTCTGTTGCTGAGACTAGAATGACTTACAGACTTCTGGGAGCAGAGATTAACCCGCTTCATCGATTCTCTGCCTTCACACTCTGATTCCCTCCCCCTGCTAGAGGATGGTACAAAACGGAAACCAACAATACTGTTTACTCTGATCCATCCCCCCTCCTCCTCAGAGGAACAGCTGGCTCCTTCAGAACTGTCATCTTTGTTCTTTTTCAATAGGGGAGGGAACTGAGAGAGTGAGAAAATAATGCCTGTTAATTGAAAAAAAATGTTTTTTAAAAAGCAAAGCTAAGGAGCAGGTGTTGGTCCGTGGACAAAAAGAGCGTTATCTTTTTTAAAGCAGAATTGTTTCACATTTTCTCGGCCTACGTGTGATACCATATTAAAAGCCAGATGGCCATTTGAATCTGTCCAAATTCTGCTTGAATGTGAGTGAGGAGATCGAGCTAAGAGGGAGAACAAAACCTGGAAGGGAAGCAGATTGAAATGATTCAAGTTTAATAAACCAGATTTGGATTAGTTCACTGGATGCTTGCCACGGGTTTTGGCTGCTTATTCACTGAGATTACAGTGTATGAGAGAGAAAAAAGGAATAATAATATCATGGGCTATGTTCCTCCTAAGACACGACAATAAACTGCAGACTGTGAATGTGGGCAAAGCAAGGCAATTTTCCTTTCCTTTTAAACCCCCTGAACTTGCCATTTAGGGGTTCTCTATGGGTTGAAAAGAAAGTGACACCTCCATAAGGAGGGAGGAAGCTCCTTCCTAGCACATTGACTATTTTTATTCATTCATTCATTTATTCATTCACTCACTCATTTATTGATTGATTGATTGAGTTATTTATTTATTTGTTTAGTTTATTTTTGCAGGGCAATGAGGGTTAAAAGTGACTTGCCCAGGTCCTCACAGCTAGTAAATGTCAAGTATCTGAGGTCGGATTTGAACTCAGGTCCTCCTGAATCAAGAGCCAGTGCTTTATCCACTGTGCCATCTAGCTGCCCCAACGCATTGACTCTTTAGCCTGCCATGCTCTCCAGCACCACCTGATGGGTTTAACATAAAGAGAAGTGCCAGGTATGGAAAGGGTCAAGTAAGAAACTGCCAGTAGGAGACATAAATTCCAGTTCTAGGAGAACCTAGAACTAGAACAGAAAGGTACTTTAGGGTCACCTAGTCTAATTCTTCCCCCTCCTCCCACCTTCCTCTCTCTCTCCAGCTTCTCCCTCATCTACTGAAAAAGCAAGAAGAGGGCCACTAGGTGGCGCAGTGGATAAAGCACGGGCCCTGGAGTCAGGAGGACCCTGAGTTCAAAATCCGGCCTCAGACATGTGACACTTAACTAGCTGTGTGACCTTGGGCAAGTCACTTAACCCCAATTGCCTCACCAAAAAAAAAAAAGAAAGAAAAAGAAAAAGCAAGAAGCATGATACCCATATTATACATTTGAAGTCATGATGCTCTTTCTTGATGTCACTGTCACTTCCCAATAGGAATCCCCACACCCAGAGAACCCTCTTTGCAATAAACAAATACAGTCAAACAAAACAAATTCACATATTAATTGTGTAGGACAATATATGTCTCATTCCACACCTATCTTCTACCACTTCTGTGCTGAGAGGCAGGAGGCATATTTTGCCATCAAGTCCTCTGAAGTCAGTTATGCCTTTAGATTCTATGAAAAACAAAACTATATACAATAAGACACCTTTCTTTTATGCACATTTATTCCTCTGCTTCTAGGGCCTATATGTAAAAACTAAAGTTCTATTAATTGAATTTGCTGTTGATAACAAAACTTCCAGTTCTGCAATATTCATAGATATCTCTGCCTCAAATAGTTTTTGTTTCTTTATATATATATATGATGCAAGAAAATAATGGCTATGCCAATGCCCAAAGGGCCCCAGATTTATTGGACTGATTGGATTGACTGAGACTGACTGACTTCACTGATTAACTTACTTAAAGTTAATTCAATTGAAGCCACACCTGCTTGGCCTGAAAAGGTATTGTTCTCAGAAGCTGTGAACTCTGACCTCAACACGGGACCATCCTCAAGTCCAGTGAACCAATGGATTTGGGTGATGGTAGCAATTAGCTTGAAGCAGGGTGAAAGGACTGCCTCTCCTTAGGAGGCAGAAGGAGCTTCCTCTGGCAGTTCATTGCTCAGACAGGCTGGTGGTGGAGGAGTTGAGAACTCTAGGCTAGATAGGTGTTTTCCTTGGCTTTCTGACCCAGGGTTCTCTTTTCACTAATAAATGCTTAATGCCCAAAACTGGTGCTAAAACTTCTAATTTATAAGTAAACCCTAGCTAGTTTTCCCTATACTTTGGGACAGAATAAGGGTGATCATACATTTAAATTTTAAATGTCACAATTAATAATGAAATTACTGGGTCAAAGGGTATGATCAGTGTTAAAACCATGCTGTATCTTGGTTCAGCAAGGAATTTGACAGTATCTCATTATACCTTTGGATTAAATGAAGAAATGTGGATCAGGTGATAGAATAATAAGGTTGACTCATAAGCTATTTAAACAATGACTATGTAAAAAATATAGATGAATACATTGTTGGCTTTTAGTAATGTACAGTGATGTGCTTCCAGGCCCTATACATAAGCCTGTCCTTCAGATTTATAGCAGCAATTGGATGAAGACAGCTAGATATACTAGCAGAGCTGAAATTCTGAACTATCTTGACTTGGGTCTATAGCAGGATTGAAAGTAATTTTACAGAGAAAAATGCAAAATCCTGCACTGGGGTACAGAAAACCAATCTACACAAGGGTTAGGTGGGGAGGACTTATCCTAACACTGCTTAATTCTAAAAGACAAAGGTCCTAAAAGACAGAGGTTTTAGCTGATCATAGAGTTAACTGTGTGATGTGATATGGCTGCCCATTAAAGCCTAATGCTATGTTAGGCTACTTTAGTAGAAGTCTAATATCTAACTCAAGCCTCACTAGCTTTGCCCTGCTCAGAGCCTATGCAGAAGTACTATTGAGGGTTTTTTTTGTTTGTTTGGTTTTTTTTGTTGTTTTTTTGCAGGGCAGAGGGGGTAAGTGATTTGCCCAAGGTCACACAGCTAGTAAGTGTCAAGTATCTAGGCCGGAGGATTGAACTCAGGTCTCCTGAATCCAGGGCCAGGCTCTATCCACTGTACCACCTAGCTGTCCCCAGTACTACTGGAGTTTTAAGAAAGGCTTCTGACATGATGATTCCCATCTTCAAGGCCTTACCATTATTCCTTCCTTACAACAACCCCATGGGGGTGAGCAGCTCTAGTATTACATTTTACAGATTAGAAGAATGGTGCCCAGAAAGGGTTAAGTAACTCAATGGTCACACAGTAACATCAGAGCATGATTTGAACTTGTGTCTCTTGGACATAATTTGAATTCGTGTCTTTTGACACTCAGTGCAGTATTCTTTGTATAATACCATCTTGGCTTTCCAAAGGAAGAGGCGGGCCGTTAGCATGGTGGAATGGCATCACATCACATCCCATACAGAAGAAACTGGAGGGGGTTAGGCCAGAGAATAAAAAACATATTTGAAAGACTGTCAGCTAAAGGAATAAAATTAAATTCTTCTCTACGAGTCAGAGAATAGAATTGGACAAAAGTAGGGATGATTCTGGGTAGAAATACCAGCTATGGTAAGTCTAGGTACATATACATATACAATATACATGCATGTCACATGCACATGCATGCATATACATATGCATATATACATAAACATTCACACATAGACATAGACACATACATTTTAGAAGTGTCCTAAGAATTGCCCCAGTACTAGGGGCTTTTGGGGACTCATCATATGGACTGAGGAGGCCATTAAGAACTGTGCTATGTAGACTTTAATGATATTCAAGGATAAAGCATGGTGGGGGGTGGGGCAATCAAGGAAGAACAAATGCTTAAGCTCCTCAGGTCCCCAAAGAACAATCCTGAATAGGGATATAGTTCATTGAGCCTTAGAGTCAAGTCAACAAGCATTCATATTAAGCACTTACTATATGCCAGTGTACTCTGCAAAAGTGCTAGGGATATAAATAAAGGAAAAATAGTCCCAGATCATGAGGAATTCATAGTCAAATGGGAGAGACAACGTTCAGTCAACTGTGTCCAAACAAGATATGTGCAGGATAAACTGAGAGATAATCATAGAAAGAAGGAACTAACTTTAAGGGAGATCAGGAAAGTCTTCTTGTAAAGGTGAGATTTTATCTGGGACTTGAAGAAGCCAGAAGGCATAGATGTAAAAGGAGAGTATTCCAGGAATGAGGGACAGCCAATGAAAATGCCCAAACTGTGGAAATGGAGTGTCACTGGATATAAGAGTTTATGGATAGGGATAAGAAATGAACGAGAATGGAGGGGCATAAGAACACTGGAAAGGTAAGAGTTTATTGTTGGTCAGGTGTTTTTCAGTCATGTCCACTCTTGGTGACTCCACTTGGGGATTCCTTGGAAAAGATACTGAAGTGGTTGTTGTTTTCTTCTCCAGCTCATTTTTACAGATGAGACAACTTACACAAACAGGGTTAAGTGACTTGCCCTGGGGCCACAAAGCTAGAAGTGTCAAAGGCCAAATTTGAACTCAGATCTTCCTGACTCCAGGCATGGCACTCTAATCTACTCCACCACCCAGCTGCCCCAAAAGGGTATGGATCTTTGAAAGGAGAGGGCACTTTCCGTGGAGTCAGACATGATGACACAGGGAAGTCCTTTGGATCTTAAGTCACAGGAGCAAAAAAGTAAAAAACAAAATAAATAAATAAATAAACAAATAAAAAAACAAAAACAAAAAACCCAATAGATAGATAGATAAAAAAATAAGTCACTGGAGCTATGGTCAAAATGTTTGAGAATTAGTGGGAACAGGTTGCTTGTTAGGCGAACTACCCCACTCTGTAGTCTGTAAGGATGAAAGTACACTTTTTTTTAACTCCCTCTCCCTTTTTGCCATGATTACTCTCTCTTGAACTTCCAATAAAGTAGGGAAAAGGATTGTACTCTCCAAAGGAACTTAGTACAGTGTCTCACACAAAGTGCTTAATAAGAGCTTGTTCATTCCTTTCCCCCACACCTGTCTAGTCTGCTTACACATTACTCTCCCCCACATTCTCTCTGGCCTCTCTACCATCCTACTTATTGTTCCTCACATGCAAACTTCCATCTCTCATCTCCATGCCTTGCAATGAGCTATCCCTGCCATGCTTGTAATGCTCTCCTTTTTTACCTCCACATACTGGAATCTCTGGTTTCCTTCAAGACCCAGGCTAAGGGTTACCTATTTCAAAAGCCATTTTCTTGGCCCCCCAACGCTTAGGGCTGTCCCTTCCCATGGTACCTTATGTTTGATTTGTTTATGGTTTTATACATACATACATACATACATGTATTTGTGTACATACTTATATATGTGTATAGACAGCACCCATACACATACACACATGTTGGCTTCCCATTAGAATGTAAGTTCCTTGAAGGCAGGAACATTTTTCTCTTGTTTTTATATCCCAAGTGTTTTAAAACAGTGTCTGGCACATAGTAGATACTTATTATATAGTTATTGATCAGTTGAGAGGTTAAGTGACTTACCCAGGGTCATATCAGGACGTAGGTATGTGTCAGGAGGCAGAATTTGAACCCAGTTCTACCTGACTCTAAATCTGGCTCACTATACTTGAAGCCTCTCTAACTGATATTTTATAGCACTTTGTAATTTGGAAAGTACTTCACATATGTTATTTTTATTTAAGCCTCACTACATCCATGTGTGGTAAATACTATAGATTATTGTCTTCTTTTTACAGATAAGGAAACTGAGGCTCAGAGAGTTTATGTGACTTGCCTGTAGTCATACATCTATGGAGGTATGGAGCAAGGATTTCAACCCATGTCTTCTTCACTCCAACTCCAACTCAATAGGACTTAGTAACTGATTAGATATGAGAAATGAAAGACAGGGGAGAAGCCAGAGTCAATGACAAGGTTACAATGCTATGTGAATGATGGTATCATGTGACAGAAAAGGTGGAAATTGGAAGGAGAAGACCTTAATGGATGAGCAGAATTGGAATAAATGGAGGAGAGAGGTCAAAGGTGGACACAATGTGAGTCAAGGTGTGGAGACAGAAATGAGGCCTAAGAACTTTCACAGGACAATGGAATGGTGGAAGGGAATGAGATCCATGTACTGAACATATCCCCATTCCTCCTTCCCTCAGTAGTAAAGTTCCTCAGAGTGAGGCAAATCATTGGAAGATAGCCTGTTTCACTAATAGGAGGTATTACTGTAGTCATATTACTATATACAAGTCCAAAAAAAAATTCCCTTCACTTATGGTAGAGAGAGATTACTGAAGAAACAAGCCCAAGTTATTGAATATATGTGTGCACTGACCCAATGGAAAAACAGAGTGATGACCAGGGAGATTTTGAAATGGTGCCCTCTGCTATCTTATCCCTTCTTGAAAACTTACAGCTTCTATCTTATCAAGAGGATGAGTTCTGTTTCCTCTAATAAGGGCAGATGATATTACTTCTCCTTTCTCAGAAAAGTCCATCTTACCTTCAGAATGCACTGAAGTTCTTAAAGGAGGGAGGAAATGAGAAGCTAGACTTTAGTAGAATGTATTTCAGTTCCAAACAACAAACTTTGCACCAAAAAAGTGACTTAATACATTTGGTTGGATTGAATTTTTAAAGAATAGTGCAAACTTTATAAATGGAAATTTATGGTAAGTAACTCAATCTTTGTCTATTTTACTTTGTGTGTTTATTTAGTCCGTGGTCCCATATGTTCCCTTAAATGAAACCAGAAATCGTGCTTTTTTCATGGCTTTGTTGATTTCTTTTTACATCCTAACATTTCCCAAGACTTTCTGAGATAGCATTCTTCATCTGTATAGAGAACAAAGAAATATGTTTCATCATCAGTGTTCTGGAATCAATATTGGTCACTGCATTAATCTGAATTCTGATGTCACTTCTCTGACATTTCCAAGCCATGCTTCCTAAATGTTTGGTTCCTCTTCATCCTCCTTTTACTCCTCCTATCAGAACCTGAACTTGTCCCTGAGCCCTGATTGGTGAGCTGTCTCCTTATCATTTCCAGAAGCAAGTCTCCACATCACTCCCACTTCCTTCCCTGGCCCTTTCTAGATTCCTCTCTATGTCTTCTCTTTCCTCAGCAGAATGTAAGCCTCCTAAGGTCAAGGACTGTCTTTCTTGTTGCATTTAGATTCCCAGGGCTTTTACTGGCACATTGTAAGCTCTTAAATACTTTCTCATCATTCAGTCATTCATTTTAGTATCTTTCAGTGCTCTGTCTTTTGGAACACCTCTGAGGAGAGGGCTAGAACTGAAGTACTCATCATTCTCATGAGAGTATCTTTTTTTTTTTTTTTGGCAGGTTAAGTGAGGAGTTAAGTGACTTGCCCAGGGGTTACACAGCTATTGTCAAGTGTCTGAAGCCGGATTTGAACTCAGGTCCTCCTGAATTCAGGGCCAGTGCTTTATCCACTGTGTCCACCTAGCTGCCCCTCTTGTGATAGTATCTTAAATTCATCTAGCTCTTTCACTCAACTTTATCTCATTTGATCCTCACAACATCCTTGGATGTAATCTCTCCTATCATCTATTCTCTTATCATCTCTCTCTCAGCTTGCTCCTCACATACTCACTCACTAGCTCATCTTGGAGGCCTCTCTGTTGTACCTTGGACCTCCCCACCCTGGAACATAGAACAGTCCGGCAGGCTTCACACCCTGGAATATCTCTCGGCTTAGCCACCTTCTCTCATTATCAAGTTTCCTTCTGGGACTTTCATTCTATGGAGCAGCCCATGCAAATGCCCCTTCATTCCCCTTCCAGTTCTGCCCTTGACTTTATGGACTTCAACACCATGCTCCCTCACCAGATACCTTCATTACCTTTCTCCCTTGCAGCTTCTTTTTGTGTGTTGTCTTCCCCTATTAGAACATAAACTCTTTTCTTTTTGCTTATATTTGTATCAGTATCTGGCATGTAGTAAGCCCTTAGTAAGTATTTGTTTTTGAGATTTCAGTATTAAAGACAACCTTTAACCAGAAGGTATTCTGCCTTCCTGACAAAAGTTTCTGATGAGTAATAGTTTCAGGTTATAAAGTGATAGCATTCAGAATGTAAAAAAAATTATTATTAATAAGTATATCTAATCTGAAATTTTATATTAACTGTACTTATGAAAAATTATGATTATATGAAAAAATATTGGTTTAGAGAAATTATAAGTGGGCCATAAGTCCCTTCGTGGTCACCATTCAAATGTAGAATATTTTTGATGATTAGGACTAATTTGAGGGTTAATCTGACTGGGGTGACTAATCTGGGACTGTTGACTATTTGCTATCTGACTGCTGTTATTTTAATGTGGGCCATTTGTAAAGTTCCACCACACTGCTCTACTCCCAAATTGATAAGCAAAATATAAGAAGCCTCTTAACCAAATAATCAAAGCAGAGTTTAGTTTATGAGATACTATTTAAAATTAAGAATACAGGGGAGGGCAGCTAGATGGCGCAGTGGTTAAAGCACTGGCCCTGGATTCAGGAGTGCCTGAGTTCAAATCCAGCCTCAGACACTTAACACTTACTAGCTGTGTGACCCTGGGCAAGTCACTTAACCCCCATTGCCCCGCAAAAAAAAAAAAAAAAAAAAAAAAAAGAATACAGGGAAATAAAATGTACAACCTGACTGCTTTTATGGCACTTCTCTTTCCTACTGCGTCTCTTTGAACTTCTTTAATACAATAAGGGCCTTAGCCGCCGCTTGCCTTAGGGCACTCAGGTACTTTATTCTAACTCAAGCCCCTTTTCACTTTGTAAATCCCCTTGCTTCTAACTTTCCTCTCCTTACTGCCACTGCTGAACCCCTGTGTTTTCTCTCACTGACCTTTTGTCTGTCTGCTCCATCAGTCTGCCCTTCGGCCTCTCTTTTCTCTGCTCCTAGTCCGTCTCATCTTCTCCTGCATCCTTGTAGCCCCCTGTCTGTCTTCTCCAACCTTGTGCCATCTCCTCAGCAGCCTCTTGACCTCTTCTTGTCCATCCCCCAAGTCTAACCCCCAGGTCTATATATACACCTTTCTTTTCTCTCACTCAAATCTCGGGCTTCCTGCGCCCCCACAGACTAAGCTAATCCACCAGCTAGGGCTGTGGCTGGGGTGGGGGGGTGGTTGCGCTCCAGCCTCATGTGCCTCAGTACAGGCTATCTGGGATCTTTCAGATAGCTCCATTCAGGAGGGAGCTGGGGGCTTTTTTTTTTCCTCCAGTGGTCTGACCTGGCATCTTGTACAGCCCCACAGGGCTTTTGGGGGGGGGGAGGGGCACCAGCACCTCCCACATAGAAAAGACCCTGAGGACCTAAGGCTTTCTAAATCTCAGCCTAAAGGTAGGTCCCCAAATCAAAATAAATTTCCACAAGACCAAAGAAGAGCTGTATGTTTACAAACATATACATATATGGTTTGTATAGTTTATAAATGGTACCACACAGAATATCAATTTTCACAAGGGCCATTCATTGACAGCACTTCAAATTATAGACTTCAATACCTTGAGTACTGCCAAAGATTAATTTGGCAGTCCTGCATTTTTAACTCTTGCATTTGGTGCCTTCTCAGGAATTATAAACATCAATTCGTTTTAATAAGAAATAATGAATGTATGTTCCCCACAACAAGGATTAGAATATACCATTCTATTGGTTCTTCAAAGACAGAAATTTACTATGTTTTAATCAAGTAGTTCTAGAGCAGCTAGGTGGCGCAGTGGATAGAGTACCGCCCTGGAGTCAGGAGTACCTGAGTTCAAATCCGGCCGTAGACATTTAATACTTACTATCTGTGTGAACCCTGGCAAGTCACTTAACCCTAATTGCCTCACTAAAAAAAATTAATTAATTAATCAAGTAGTTCTATGCTATGTGAGAAATATGGATTTGCAGATCCCAGGGCCCCACTGAAGATTGATTTGGAGTTGATGAATTGGTGAGACTGACTGAAAACCTACTTAAGGGTGATTAAATCGAGACCACACCTGGCCGGCCCTGAGTGGGAGTTTTTCTCAGAGGTTGTGGACTACAATATCAACACGAGACCACCCTAAACCAATCAGCTTGAAGGACCTCCCTTCTGGGGGGAGGGGACAGAAAGTAGAGGTGAGACTGGCTCCCTGGGTCTGCCCTTTTCATTCCTGGACTTCAGGTTGGTGGCAGAGAGAGAGGAAAGGAGATAGGCTTTTCTTGCTTTAATTCTGTATAGAGATCTCTCATAAAAAATCTACCTTGTGTGTACTGGAGGAGACTGGGCTGGAAAACTCTCCAAGTGTCATTGAACAACTCTGGACTTCCTATAAAGGTTAGTCTTCTCCACTGTGGAAGCATGGAAGCTGCATTCACAGGACAGCTAGAGCAGGGGTGTGGCTAGATGAGCTAGCCTGGGTCTTGGGGCTCCTGCCTGTCTTTCCTCTTATTTGTTTCTTTTCCTTTTATCAATCACCTATACAATGTCACTTGGAGAGTCTGCTGAATTGGCCTCTCCTCTTGACTCAGTGGCCAAACCCATTTGAGCTTTGACACAGGCTCCTCGCCCCCTTCAGGCATCATTGGGCACAAGACGAAGAGACCAACCAGGACTTGCTTCACCACCCCAAAACAACAAGCCCACATGGCATTTTGAGACACATGTTTCCCTAGAAATTGTCAGAGGAGCTCTGGCATACTCTATAGAGGGTGGCCATTATAGGCCTACCTTCACGCATACTCTATGCAAAGCAACCTGCATTGCATATAGTATTTGTTTAAATATGAACATGCATGAGAACTGTATATAAATTGGGGGCAGGGTGTGGTGTGTGTGTGTGTGTGTGTGTGTGTGTGTGTGTGAATGTTCACAGAGCAATCCCCTCACCATAATGCTGGCAGCACAAACATTTTTATTATCCTTTTAACAGATAAGTAACAGGTCTCAGAATGGTTATGGACTTTTCTGGGATCACCCTGCCTCCTCTCAGTCCCTCATCCATGCTTAGTTTACAACACCAAAGGCTGATGCTAAACATTTTTTCATGTGAGATGAATATATGAGAGTCGTGGTCAGGAAGGGTATTTTGGTTTGGGAACTCACAGGGACAGTGATTGAAGTCAATGGGAAGTCATTTGACATGCCCTTCCATCAGCAGTGGTATGTTAACATTTATTGGGGTTTTTTTGTTTGTTTGGGGGTTTTCTGGCGGGGCAATGAGGGTTAAGTGACTTGCCCAGGGTCACACAGCTAGTAAGTGTCAAGTGTCTGAGGCTGGATTTGAACTCAGGTCCTCCTGAATCCAAGGCCAGTGCTTTAGCCACCTAACTGCCCCGGTATGCTAAGATTTAAATGAGTTTCTGGTAAGTTTTCAGATTGCTAGCCATTTTACCTTTTTTTTTTTTTCTTTCCAACTCTCATTTTTTGAGGCATGTGGGATATAGAAATCATCAAGTT
Organism: Dromiciops gliroides; assembly: GCF_019393635.1. Taxonomy (NCBI): domain Eukaryota; kingdom Metazoa; phylum Chordata; class Mammalia; order Microbiotheria; family Microbiotheriidae; genus Dromiciops; species Dromiciops gliroides. Next base: position 340,321,993 of record NC_057863.1, on the reverse strand, counting down.
GGGAAAGTTAGAGGGTTCAGAGGCCCAAGGGCTGGGGTCCATTTGGGAAAGTGAGTGACAGGGAATATCTTTCAATTCAGTGTCAATTCGACAAGCATCCAACAGTGCAAGTAGATGTGACAAAGACTTCACAGTGAGAAATCTCCCCCCATGGATCTCTCCAGCAGTTCTGCACAAACCTGACTGACACATACACCCATCTCCCCTCAGAGACCTCAAGTTGGTTCCCTGTAGCCAAATATGTTGAGAGTTCAGCTCTCATAGATCATTGATCTGAAGGGACCTCAGAGGACCATCTAATACACCCAGTCTCCTTTTATCGATGAGGAAACTGAGAAAAATTATCTGCTCGAGGTCAAGCAAAGAGCCAGCCTCACAGATGAGAACTGGATACACAAATTCACATGGAAATCCACTCTAAGCATCATGGCTAAGAAATGTGCAAAAGGAAGAGGAAAGAGAATTACAAAGATATACTCCCAAATTGTTGAGGGAAAGAAAAGGGCAGGACTCAGGGGGAAGGAGAAAGAGTGGAAGGAAAGAAAAAGGAAGAAAGAGAAAGACAAATAGAGAATAGAGATGGACCAAGAAATAAAGAAAGCAGAGATCAGTCTGTGGCACAAGACTATTTATTTAGAAATGGTTTTTTTTCTGATTTCTTTGAAACTCTAAATCCTGTAATACAGACTCATTTACATTTTGAGGGGGGCGTTCCGTATTGTGGGTAGGTTACCTCTACAGTATTACCTAGCTTTGAAACAAAAAAGGAAAGAAACTGTTGAGGAAATTTGCATCATGAAGCAGATTGACTCAAGAAGAGAGATGCTGACAGATAGCTCTAGCTCTGTTAGGCACCGATGCATCCAGGTCAAACACAGGCAAGGGTTATGAACAAGTCTCCACACAACTAAGCCGGAGGACTTAGCTTCATATCCAAAGTATTTTGCTTAATAGCAAGTCATTTTATCGCTCTGGGGCCTTGGTTTCTGTATCTATAAAACTAAGAGGTTGGACTAGATAACCACTAAGGTCATTTCTAGTTTGCCTCGAAGCCCTATGAGCCTATGAACATCATCATTATATAGGAATTATTGGTGATTAAAAAAAAAAACCACCTTAGGTGGATCCTGCAGCTCCACCCCTAATTCAAACAGTAAAAATCTCTAGGGGGACAATTTCATCACTTCACCTGTTACCACCTTATAGCATTTGTGACTCATTTATTCAACAAACAAGGCAAGCATCTACTAAGTGCCCACTATGTTCCAGGCACTGCCCCAAGAGCACTAGAGAAACAAACAGAAAAATTAGTCTCTGCTCTAAGGTTCTTACATTCATCTGATAGGGGAAAATAACAAATACACAGATATGTCAATGCAAACTATATACAACATAATTTCTGGATAGGGGGATCAGCAAAGGCTTCATGAGGGTTTAAGAGAGCAGGGATTCTAAAGGGGAGATGTAGAAGAAACCATTCTAGGCATGGAGACAGCCAGGGCAAAGTTATGGCGATGGGGAGACTCAGTAGTGGGTGAACAGAAAGGAAGCCACCTCAAAGGGAATATAGTGGGTGATGAAAAGTAATATATAATCCTGGAAAGAATGTTAGATAAAAAGGGGCTTTAAATACCAAATAGAGGAGTTTGCATTTTATCTTAGATGAAACAGGGAGCCCTAAAATTTCTTGAGCAGGGACTTGACATGCTTATACCTGTACTTTATGAATATCAATTTGGCAAACTGTGTCAAGTCTTTGGCATGACAAAAAAAAAAACCAGGATGCCCTTTGGGAGACTTTCATTTCTTGGTTTTGTTGTACCCACTCACAAAAAAATCTGATAAATACACCTGATGTTCTGATGGTAATTCCCTTTGCAAGTAAAGAGGTTCATAAAAATCTAAGGAGAAAGCTTTATGATATACAAAAAAGAGAAAATAATGATACCCATCAATGAGCAAATTACAGATTCCCTAAACTATATAGATTACCCTCATTCATTTACTGGCATGTCCTATACAGGGTTCTGAGCACACATTGTCTCTCATGGTTCTCCCCATAAGTAGGGGCATCTTCTCTAATTCTGACAGCTCAGCAGATGGTAACCACATACTCCCACTGTGATTTCTTTTGCATTGTTCCCTGTCGTGGTCATAGAATTATAGATCTGAAATCAGAAAATTTGGATCATTGAATCATAGAGCTGAAGCTAGAAGGGACTTCAAGACCATCAAATCCAATCCCCTCCTTTTTTAGATAAGGAAACTGAATCCCAGCAGGTTAAGAGGCTGTGCCCTAGAAGGGATTGTAAAGATCATCTAAGTTAAACCTCACTTTTAAAATTAAATTTTATGGGCAGCTAGGTGGCGTAGTGGATAGAGCACCAGCCCTGGAGTCAGGAGGACCTGAGTTCAAATCCAGTCTCAGACATTTAACAATTACTAGCTGTGTGACCCTGGGCAAATCACTTAACCCCCAATTGCCTCATTAAATAAATAAATAAAAATTTTATTGTTATCTTTTATTTTATATCACCTTCATTTCCTAATGTTTCTCTTTCTCCTTCCAGAGCTTTCTCCTTTTCCCTTTCTCCTTCCAGAACTATCCCTTTAAATCACACAACAAAAAAAGTGTATTTATTAGCTGCAGTGTTCCACACTTATTATTATTCCACACTTTTGCAGGGAAGGAAAGGAGTTACCTTCTTATACCTTTTCCTTTTCTTTTCCTTTCTTTTTTTCTCTTATCTTTTTTTTTGAGGGGGGGGGGGGCAATAAGGGTTAAGTGACTTGTCCAGGGTCACACAGCTAGTAAGCGTCAAGTGTCTGAGGCCAGATTTGAACTCAGGTACTCCTGAATCCAGGGCCAGTGCTTTATCCACTGTACCACCTTATACCTTTTCATTGAAGGGCAGCTAGGTGGGCGCAGTGGATAGAGGCATCGGCCCTGGATTCAGGAGTACCTGAGTTCAAATCCGGCCTCAGACACTTGACTCTTACTAGCTGTGTGACCCTGGGCAAGTCACTTAACCCCAATTGCCTCACCAAAAAAAAAACCCAAAAACCCTTTTCATTGAGACCAAGCAACAAACATTCCCACCATCCGTGTCATCTTTCCATATTAATATATCAGCCTGACACTGGCAACTAGCAGAATAAAAAAGATAGGTTTGCAAATTCACTTTCTCAGTGACCCCAGGCTGCTAAATATATATAGTATAGCAACCCTAGGGAATCTTTGCTGGACCTAGTAATTTGTACTAGAATGGAACCCGATTGTTCAGTATCTGACAGATACTACATTTCAGTGCCAAAAATGTGAAACAGTGAAGTTTTATAAATGTGGTTTCTCAGGATGGAAACCACAGCTGGAAAGATGTCTTTAGCCCTTCTTTCCCAACACTAAAGAGGGAAAATATTCTGTCAATATTATCATCAGGATTACTGTCAATGCAGCTGTGGGACAATTTCCTAGCTTTGCATTCATTTTCTCCTTTTTCTCCTTCTGGTACCCTGCTCAAATCTCTCTACCTACTATCTAGCTTGGGAGAGTTATGCTTAGTGTCCTAATAAATGCACTAAAAACACTACCCTCCAACCAGAGGCCAAGCTAGAGTAGCATCAGTACCTACTGTACTTCACATAGAAAGGGAAAACAACCTCTGCACTAAAGGGAGCTCACATTCTAATGTGGGAATTTTATTGTTGTTGTTGAGGTCATTTCAGTGATGCCATTTGGGATTTTCTTGGCGAAGACACTGGAGTGGCCTGCCATTTCCTTCTCCAGCTCATTTTACATATGAGGAAAACTGAGGCCAACATGGCTAAGTGACTTACCCCAGCTAGGAAGTGTCTGAGGCTGCATTTGTTATTATTCATCCCTTATTTAAGAGATAATTGAGGCCCAGGGGAGTGATGCGACATGCCCCACGTTGCAGATGGTTAGTGGCAGAACTGGAAATAGAACCTGTGTCTGCCAATTTACAATCTCTCCCTTGATTGACCACAGAGTAAAATTTAGAGCTAGACCTTACTCCATTGGTTGTGAATCTAATGTAATGCCTAGTTGAAGCATCCCTTTCCAAAAGCATTTTTAAAAAGAGAGACAGGGGGCAGCTAGGTGGCACAGTGGATAGAGCACCGGCCTGGGAGTCAGGAGGACCTGAGTTCAAATCCGACCTCAGACTCTTAACACTTACTAGCTGTGTGACCCTGGGCAAGTCACTTAACCCCAATTGCCTCACCAACCTCCCCCCCAAAAAAAGAGAGACAGAGATACAGACCTAGAAAAAGAAACAGATGTACAGATACAAGTACCAACAGAGTTAGAGATAGAAACAAAGAGGCAGAGAGAGATAGGGAGAGAAAAAAGAGAAAGAAAAGGAGGCAGGATGGTTATGGTATATGGAGAATAATAGCCCTTGAAGGCAGGAAACTTGGGTTTAATTCCTTCTCTGATACATACAGACACTTCTCACTTTATGAAATTATCATTAAGTAACTCCAACTTTACCCCAAAGAGTTCTGAAAGAAATTCGCATTCCCTTGGCTGAACAAGTTGTGGTATATGAATGGGTTTTTTTTTTTGTTTTGTTTTGGTTTTTTGTTTTTTTTTTAGTGAGGCAATTGGGGTTAAGTGACTTGCCCAGGGGTCACACAGGCTAGTAAGTGTTAAGTGTCTGAGGCCGGATTTGAACTCAGGTATTCCTGACTCCAGGGGCCAGTGCTCTATCCCACTGCGCCACCTAGCTGCCCCTGTGGTATATGAATGTAATGGAATACGATTATGCTGTAAGAAATGATAAGCAGGCAGATTTCAGAAAAACCGGGAAAGACTTACGTGAACTGATGCTGAGTGAAGTGAGCAGAACCAGGAGAACACTGTATACTGTAACAGCAGCATTGTGTGATGATCAACTGTGATAGACTTAGCCTCTTCTCAGCAGTGCAATGATCCAAGACAATTCCAAAGAACTCATGACGGAAAATGTTCTCCACACCCAGAAAAAAGAACTGTGAATTCTGAATGCAGATTGAACCATATTGTTTCTATTTTTGTTTTTTCTTTTTTGAGGTTTTCCCCTTTTGTTCTGATTCTTCTTTCACAACATGACTAATACAGAAATATGTTTAATGTGATTGTACCTATCACATATATATATCATATTGCTTTCTGTCTTGGGGAGGGGGGAGGGAGAGAGGAAGGGAGGAAAATTTGGAACTAAAAATCTTAGGAAAACAAATGTTGAAAACTATCTTTACATGTAACTGGAAAATAATAAAATACTTTTATGATGAAAAAAGGGGGGAAAAAAGAAATTTGCATTCCAACAAACCACCTATGATTGCCTTACTGTACAGCCTAGCTTCTTAAACTGTGGGTCACAACCCCACATGGGGGTCGCATAACGGTATATGGGGGTAAGGAAAATGGCAACAGTTAAAGGTTATGGGGGGCAGCTAGGTGGCACAGTGGGTAAAGCACCGGCCCTGGATTCAGGAGACCTGAGTTCAAATCGGCCTCAGACACTTAACATTTACTAGCTGTGTGACCCTGGGCAAGTCACTTAACCCTCATTGCCCCACCAAAAAAAAAATGTCATGTATACCTATTTTATATACCTGTATACTTGTGGTCGAGTAAAAATTTCTTAGGTCAAAAGTAAGTGTGAGTGGAAAAAGTTTAAGAAGCCCTTCTGTACAGTACTGTGCTCTGCTCCTGCTCCTCAGCTCAGTGCTGCCCTCCCCCCCACCACATGCTCACCTCCCACCCCACCAAAAAAACCCAAAACCAACAACTAAAAAAAACCCTCCACATGAAAGCAGAAGAACTTACTAAGGAGGGAGACTGCCACTGACACCATTGGATGGGAGGTTTCACTTGAACTTCCAGCTCTGAGAAAGGAGACCTTTGCACCCCATTTCTTTATTCTGTGGTCTCAATACTGGTGTGTGTTTCTGGGCCACACCTCCCGTCCTTTCCTGTCTGTCCAGCCAGCATGTCTCTGCCCCCTCCCTCAAATTTTTCTTCTAGGTGAGGCTAGCTCCCACCCCCAGTGTTTCTCCTGCTCTTGCTTCTCTCTTGGCGGCCCCAGATGTCCTTGAACCCTCCCTCCACATGGTAGGTCACTTTCCTGCCTCCTTTCTCCTTCCCCACCTTTCACAAGTCCAAGGGCAAATTAGCATTATTGTTGTTCATCCTATGTTATTTTCTTTTTTTTTTCCTACTGGGCAATGAGGGTTAAGTGACTTGCCCAGGGTCACACAGCTAGTAGGGTATCAAGTGTCTGAGGTCACATTTGAACTCAAGGTCCTCCTGAATCCAAAGCCAATGCTTTATCTACTTTGCCGCCTAGCTGCCCCCCATCCTATGTTCTTGAAGAGGACCAATAATATCATGAAGGTAATTTCTTGACCTGCATGTGAATTGGATTTAAGTGAGGCAGAGCTGTACAAGCAGTGGCAAGACAAAAATCAAGAAGACTGTGGATGGCCCATGCAGTAGATGACCTTGGCTTCTCTAAATTAAGGTCTTTCCCCCAGGTCTCGGTTTGTGTAAAGCAATGCTCATTCAATGACTAAGGGCTAGGTAAGAATTGAGACCAGAGAGGGCCCAATTTACCACCACAAAATATCAATCTGGGAGGAGAACCTCAGAGTTTCAGACTGAAACAGAAAACAATTGCTATTTACACTCATTCTAAGCCATCAAAACCTAAACAACTAACCACCAAGGCTTGGGCTGGAGGCCATTATAAGACATTCAATGAAAGCCAAAGTGATTTGGGTTTAAAGGTTTGGTCAGATAGCTCCTTTTGAAGCACAATGGGGCTTTTTTTTTTTTTTTAGTGAGGCAATTGGGGTTAAGTGACTTGCCCAGGGTCACAACAGCTAGTAAGTGTTAAGTGTCTGAGGCTGGATTTGAACTCAGGTCCTCCTAATCCAGGGGCCGGTGCTCTATCCACTGCACCACCTAGCTGCCCTTCAATGGGCTTTTTAGAAGCCTGGTTTTCAGAGCTATATTTCAAGAAATCATCAATGAAAACTGAACAGGACAAAAGCAAATTGTTCCAGCTTTTTGAGAATAACAATATTTACTTATTTGTTTGTTTAATTTTTTAAAAATCTAGTCCCCAAATTCCCAAAATATATTATTTGTGATGAGGGAAGAACAGGAATGAGGAGGAGGAGGAAGAGGAAGAAGAAAATAGCAGCATTCCTCAACTTATACTCAAATTGACAGGTTGGGTCCCCAGAGGGCAGCTACTCCTATACTCAGAGAATATAGTGAAGACAGTTCATACAAAACCTTCTCCTAAGAGCCTGGTTCACTCTTTCTACAAATACACAAATATCCATGGGGAAAGTAAGCTTAAACTTAGACCATACTCACAGTGAGGCACACATGTTAGAAACATGTGTGACAAAGGTTTGACTCACAACACCTGCTCTGAAAGTCCTTCTCCCTTTGCTGTTTTCTTTCTTCATTCTCAAAGAAGAACGATGACATCTCCACAGTGATGCCTGACCTCACCTAGGACTTTGTTTGCACTTCTCTTATTTACTTAATGCATGATCAAGTCAAGACAATTAAGCGCTTCATAAAGCACTTACTATGTGCCAGGTACTATGCTAAGTGTTGGTAATGCTAATACAAACAGAAAGACAGTCCCTACTCTCAAGAAGCTCACCTTCTGATGGGGAAGACACTACATAAAAAGAGCTGAAAGGTGGGGGAAAGTACCTGTGTGGGAGCATAGTGGTGAAGTCTAGAGAGTTAGAAGCAGAGCCAGGACAGGAATGAAAGATGGCTACCCTGGGCCTCTCCTCAAAATGGAGGTTCTGGTAGGAGCTCATCAATGAGACAAGGGAGTCACAGAGGCAAAAGGAAGCTTCAGGATGAAAAGGCATCTGGTCATGGTAACAAAGTCCTTGAGAGACAGAGAGATAAGGGGCAGCTAGGTGGTGCAGTGGATAGAGCACCAGCCCTGGAGTCAGGAGTACGTGAGTTCAAATTCGGCCTCAGACACTTAACACTTACTAGCTGTGTGACCTTGGGCAAGTCACTTAACCCCAATTGCCTCACTAAAAAAAAAAAAAAGAGAGACAGAGACAGAGATAATCATAGAGACATAGTGAGAAGAACACGGGGACCACAGATACCTCATTACAGTGCCAGCACTTATAAGAGAAATATCAGCAAGAGGTTGAAAAAGTCATGGTAGGGGCAGCTAGGTGGTGCAGTGGATAAGCCGGCCCTGGATTCAGGAGGACCTGAGTTCAAATCCAGCCTCAGACCCTTGACACTAGCTGTGTGACCCTGGGCAAGTCACTTAACCCCAATTGCCTCACACAAAAAAAAGAAAGAAAGAAAGAAAGAAAGAGTTGTGGCATGTGAATGTATGGAATAGTACAATAAGTAGTGCCAAGTATAAAGACTTCAAGCAACATGGGAATGTGTATGTGAAAAGATGCAAAACAAAAGAAAGCAAAACCAAAAAGACAATAGATCCAATAATCACAAGCACTATGACATCCTAAATATAAATGACATTAAAAGGCAACACAGGGGGCAGCTAGGTGTGCAGTGGTTAGGGGCACCAGCCCTGGATTCAGGAGTACCTGAGTTCAGGTTTGGCCTCAGACACTTGACACTTGCTGGTTGTGTGGCCCTGGGCAAAGTCACTTAGCCCTCATTGCCTCCGCAAAAAACAAACAACAACAACAAAAAGGTAACACAATTTGGGTCAAATGCAATGAACAATATTGCTACCTGACCTGTAGTGTCAGTTAAGATCATGCTATTAGGTAATTTTTAACTCTCTTTAGGAAATATACTATATAATGGGGTTTGGGCATTTATTGGAAAGTATCTTATGTTCAAACAAAATGTATCAATAATGAAAACAATAATGAAAGACGTGAGGGAAGCAGTGGCCCCTAGAGCTTTCTGGCTTTGAGATTTGACACTGCTCCTAATAGGGTCACCTCTGTCCTCTTTCTGCTTGGCTAAGTGGAAATAGCAGGTAAGTAAGAGTTAGAGCGGACTTTGTCAAACCATATGTGGTTGAGCTCGCTGTGTTGTGAACTGCCTGAGGTCTTAGATATAGACTGCACCAAAGTAGCAGCTAGAAAGTGATCGCTCTCATAAAGTCATCACTGCATCCTTGACAATATCTTCTCTATTATTTCAAGTGTGCTTGAATCAGAGATCTTGAAAGACAGTTGTTGTGAGATCTTGAAATGAGTTCAATGGATTCTTCCCTTCTTCCTTCTCCTCAATCAACCCGAAAAGATCTGATGGGCTAGGTGAACAGTTTGTAGGAATAGTAGTGAGTAGTTGATTGGCTTATGGTGCAACCTATATGTGTCACCATGTTGTTTCCACCCAAAACCTTGGTGGGGGTGTGTTATTGCTGCCTTAGGTCTGTTATTGTTTTTCATTCTATGCTCTAGGGACACTAGGTACGGGGAGATCCCCTAGGAGGAGAGTTCATGAGATCACAGGATTAAAGCTTGAAGGTACATTTAGTCCAACCCTTTATTTTTACTGATGAAGAAACTGAATCTCCCAGAGGGAAGTTAACTTGCCTGAGTTCATGCAGGCAGTAAATATCAAAAGCTAAGGTTTGAACTTGGGTTTTCTGATTCCAAATCCTGGGTTCTTTCCACTAAAATGTAACAGAAAATTATTCCAATGGAATTCCAATCATTACAGAGGAGGGAATCTCTCAGGCTGGAAAGCTTTGGCAGTGTTCAACATAGCCTTGAAAATTGCCTTTGGGGGCAGCTAGGTGGCGCAGTGGATAGAGCGCCGGCCCTGGAATCAAGAGGACCTGAGTTCAAATTAGGCCTCAGACACTTGACACTTACTAGCTGTGTGACCCTCGGCAAGTCACTTAACCCTTATTGCCCAAACAAAAACAAAAACAAGCAAACGAAAATTGCCTTTGAACATCAACGAGTTGGATGTCACAAACCTGGCATCTCAGAACTCAAGACGATGTATTTAGTTCATAGCGGTAAAGATTCAATCCTGGGGACAGCTAGGTGGTGCAGTGGATAAAGCACTGGCCCTGGATTCAGGAGGACCTGAGTTCAAATCCAACCTCAGACACTTGACATTTACTAGCCCTGTGACCCTGGGCAAAGTCACTTAACCCTCATTGCCCCACAAAATACACAAACAAACAAAAGAGATTCAATCCTTCCCAAGATTCCACCGTGGCACCTAAATCCTCCATTTAGGGTAAACTAGGGAGAAGGGCTGCCTAATTTTAATCCAAGAAATCTTGTTTATACAGCTCAGTTCCTGGTCAACATGACTTTTTTTTCTGCAGGGCAATGAGGGTTAAGTGACTTGCCCAGGGTGACACAGCTAGTAAGTGTCAAGTGTCTGAGGCCTAATTTGAACTCAGGTCCTCCTGAATCCAGGGCTGGTGCTTTATCTACTGTACCACCTAGCTGCCCCCCAACATGACTTTTAGTTCAATCTTCTGCCTTAGGTTCCATTAAGATATAATCGGGCAGGGGCAGCTAGGTGGCACAGTGGATAAAGCACCAGCCCTGGATTCAGGAGGACCTGAGTTCAAATTAGGCCTCAGACACTTGACACTTACTAGCTGTGTCACCCTGGGCAAGTCACTTAACCCTCATTTCTCCGCCAAAAAAACAAACAAAAAATAAACCCCCCAAAAAAAGGTTTTTTTAAAAAAAAAAGATGTAATTGGGCATAATGGATGGATCACCGTACTCAAAGTCAGGAAGACCTACATTTGAATCTTTTTCTAGACATTCTCAAGGTATGTAAGGAATACTGGGCAAGACAATCAATCAGCAAGAATTTATTAAGCTTATACTATGTGCCAAGCACAATGCCAAATGCTTTACAAATATTATCTCATTTGGCCACTAAAACATGGGACATAATTTAATCACAAAGAACAGCAATCTCTAGAGGTATCCAAGCAACAGCAGGAAATGGTAAAAGGCGATAACAGTTGACATTTATAAAGGACTGTGATGTTTGCAAAGCACTTTACATCTCTCATCACATTTGTTCCTCACAGTGGCCAAGTGAGGTAGGTACTACAAGTATTCTTATATTCCTTTTACAGATGAGGAAATTGAGGCTCGGACTTGCTCATGGTTCCACAGTCAGTAAATGTTGGAGGAAGAATTTGAATCCAGGTCTCTCCTGACAACAAGACCAGTGTCCTTTTCACTATTGTCTTCACTGGCAATTTCCCTGCATGCCAGTTACAAAAAGATTGTCCATGCTCTTACAAACTCCCTGAGGTACATGTATGGAGGTCAGATAGCACACATTTTCTCAAGATTCGGCAGGGTAGAGGATTTGTCTCAGGGGGGAAGGATGCTCACACTATAATCAAAGAGGCAGGGCAATTCAACTACGGGAGCAGGAAGGGAGCAACCATTGTCAGTGGCCTCAAACACTGGTCTCCCTCCAATTCTAAGACTGCTTAAAAGAGTATATAAATAGCTCAACTCTCTGGGCTAGTTTTCTATAAATTGGACCTTACACTATAGCTATACATTTGAGTGTTTTGACAGGAGGGAGAGCAAGAGAGACAAGTGGGACCTCTTTGGCAGTTAGGTGGTACAATAGATAGGGTGCTGGGGCAGGAGTCAGGAAGACCTGAGTTCAAATGTGACCTCAGACATTCACTATCTGTGTAACCCTGAGCAAGTCACTCAACTTCTGTCTGTAAACCTCATCTATAAAAATTATAATTCTAATAGCATCTACCTCAAAGGGCTATTGTGAGGCTCAAATAAGAAAATATTTTAGTGTTTAGCATAGTGCCTGGCACACAGCAAGAACTTAATAAATGCTTATTCCCTTGCCTTTCTTCTTTGTGACAAATCAGTACAATTCTGGACTGTGTAGTTAGCCCAATGGCTTTCCCCATATTCGACATGTCCCTAGAAAGAGTCTTGTGCATTCAGGTATTCTGCAAGCTGCTTGAAGTCTTAGTCACAGAATACTCCAAAGGGCAGGTCAGTGATTATGTTACAAGAAAAGGTGGCCCTGGAGTAGGGAGGATATGAATTCAAATCTGGCCTCAGACACTTGACACGTACTAGCTGTGTGAACCTGGGGGAGTCACTTAACCCCAATTGCCTTAAACATCTGAGACCATCTGCAGTTGTTCTGATATATATCATGCCACTGAACCCAGATGACTCTGGAGGAGAGAGTGAAGTTGGTGACTACAGTCTTCCCTCACTTAAATCCGATTCACTGCAAGTCATAACATCACCTCCCAATGTCAAGGTCCTCTTAGAAAATAAAGGACAAGCAACAATAAAGGTAACATCCACAACACTGGCAAAACCTTCTGAAACTTTTCCTTTTCTCTGAAGTACATTTACATCAGAGCTTGTGGTACTCCGATGATACAAATGGAAAAAGGGGAAAAGAATTATAAGGACAAAATGAAAGTTAAACAGAGACTGGGGAGAATTCTTGGTAAACTTTTAAAGGGAAGAGGATGCAAAACAGAATTAGGAACTAGAAATAGAGGAAGGCAGGGGAAATAAGTAATTTTCAAAGTGAAGATAGGTATGAACCAGTTAAGGAAGATTGTGGTGTGGTGAAGAGGATGCCAAATGTGAGAGTTAGGAAATGTAGGTTCTAGTCTCCTGACAACAAGCCGTATCACCTTGTGTAAATCCTTCACTTCTCTGGGTCTGTTTCTTTCTCTATAAAATGAAGTTGCTGGACTAGATAAAAGACTGGTCAGAACCCAAGATAGCTTGATGAGAGAATGGCTTGTTCTGATAAAGTGTGTTGCTTAATTGCTTATGAAAACAATTTCTAGTGGATGCTTTTCTATATATATAAATGTATATATGGTTTTAACCAGCAGTGAATATATAGGCTTGCCGTTTCAACTCTTTCTCATCACCCTGGGCAATCATAGGGCAAATATGGTCAGTAGACAACCTATACCTCTACTATTGTAGGAAGAAAAGCTAAGAACAGAGAGTTTTAAGTTCACTTTTAAAATGGCAACTTTAAAAAAGTTAAAAAATGAAAAAATAAAAAATAAAATGGCAACTTTTCAGGCACAAGGGATAAATGAGAATTGAGTTGAGAGCTCAAAATTCCATTTTCCTTGGTTGAAAATGCAAAAAGTGCTACTGATTACAGCTTTCCCAGATATATTTGTATTTTTTAAAATAGGATGCCAGGAGAGGGTAATATCAATCCAAAGAATGAATCCCCAGTGGTGAAAGTTCAGGCATTAGAGCATTTAGATGGGAAGATTATTCGTGTGCAAAGGTGTACCCCTCAAATTATACTACCTAGATAACTGTATATTCTGCCCAAGTATGAGATATATTCCTTAGGGGAAAATGCCTTAAGTGATTTCCTTGTCAGGTCATTTCCCTCTTCCATCCTATTAATACTTTCCCCTCTCTTTGCTCTTCACTCTGTCTTTACAAAGAAAAAGATGGTGGGAAAACAGTGTGCTCAGCACCACCATGGTCTATGTATTTTGCAATTAGCTCTTGCTCTCCTAACTCTTTTCTATTCCCCTTACTCAGAACCCAATCACAGGTTCTTTCCTTTTCTTTCTTTTTTTTTTAACTTCTATTTACAATTCTGTTTCTGAACTTGAGGGGCTTTTTTTTTTTTTTGCTTATAACCAATCCTTCCCTCAAAATTCCCTCCCTCTTATTCTCTTCATTCCCCCTGTTCCTTCCTAATCCCTTTGTTGACTTGAATGTATATGTACAAAAAACTCTGTGTGTGTGTGTGTGTGTGTGTGTGTGTGTGTGTGTGTGTGTGTGTGTGTGTATCCTACCCTCCTCTCACTAGGTCAAAGTAAGGTTCAAATGTGAGCGACTCCCCCCACCCATTTTTTGTTTGAATAAACTACTTGCACTACCATATTATGTGAGATAATAAATTCTCCCGCTTCCTACCCTAAAGTATTCTCTTTTCTTTCTTCTTTTTAGCTCATCAAAACATAACAAAAACCATTCCCAAACCACTTGTCTTATTTAACTGCTCCAGGAAATTATTTAAAAATGTAAACCAATAGTTAATTCCTGAGACTTTGAATTAACATCAAGACTGAAAGCCATTAGACCAGATTATATTGGGTGTTGAGGTATGTGGTAAGAAATTGATTTCACTCCTGAATGACTTGGCTGAGGCTGAGTATTCTAAAATTTGCTTGAAGCTTATTATGTCCTATCATTAGTAGATCAACTGGTAGAGGAGACCTATTTTGGAACTTAGACCACAGGCTGATATCTGAGCACAAGTCTATCAAGATTCTATTTAACTAAAAATGCCCAGAGAAAGGAAGGAGTCATCAGAGAAGGAGGCTAGCTAGCATTTTGACAACATAAGTGTGGGGAGAATAATCCTAAATAGTAGGGTTTATAGGTAGACCCAGTCTGTGGTTAGGGAAATCCCCTAAGCATTCCTGGGGGAAATCCCCATTTACACCGATCTCTGGGCAAAACCCCTGGGGCCTCTGAGTTCTAATAGCTATAACCTGAATAGTACTATTTAAGAGAGGGAGGGAGGGAGAAGTGATCCATGAAGACGTCTAGTAGTTAGAACAGGGGCCATTCCAGGCATATGAAAAGATGCAGTCCTACCTGAAACAACGAAAACAAAAATGATCAGCATGCAGCAGCATCTTAGAATGAGCTCTCGATTTTAAGTAGAAGGCCTGAGTTCAAATTCTGACCCTACTATTTATTACCTGCGATATTATGTGATCTTAACCTCCCAAGGCATCATTTTCTTTGTGTATTAAGCTAGGGGATTGGACTAAATGATTTTATATGACAACTCCAAGGACCATCCCTGTGACACAGGAAATCCAGGTAAAGTAGGTTCTAAGAATGAAAGTGCTACATGTAAACTGCCTCAAAATCTGATATGACCAACAAACCTGACTTACAAAGTGAGGAAGAAGGAATATTAGAATGGGGGGGGGGAGGTGGATTGCTAGGTAACTAGCTATTTATTTACAATCCTCGGGTAACTTTGGATATTTACCAGCAATTGATACACATGCTAACAAAATTCTGGAGCTGTCCTCCACTCACTCTACAAATATGAAAATGATAACTCATCTAACACAGACAGAAGAGAGATGTGTTGTCAGGGACCCACTCTGACCCTTGCCCCAGAATGTTTGAGAACTGACATTCTGATGTCTAAGTGAAAGGAATTCATCCATGCCTAAAACTAGGATTATCCAGCCTTCATGGAGCCTTTTGTGGTATATAAAAATGTGAAAGCTAAAGGTGAATGGAGTTTTCTGCAGCTTATTGGAGGATAAATCAGATTTTCACTTTTTTTGTGGGGCAATGAGGGTTAAGTGACTTGCCCAGGGTCATACAGCTAGTATGTGTCAAGTGTCTGAGGCTGGATTTGAACTCAGGTCCTCCTGACACTAGGGAAGGTGCTCTATCCATTGTACCACCTAGCTTCCCCCACCGAGTTTCACTTTTAATGTCAATCTGGAGTTCTAATTAGAAAACTTGATTGACAGGTTGGGTAAGACCAGATCTTTGACCTCTGGAAGCCCACCAATAAAACACTGTGCTTATTGCCCTGTTGGGCCTCTATCAGGTGTAGCATCAATCAGAATTGGAAAGGGTACCTTGATGGGGAGCAATAAGGTGAGGCCTAAATGAAGCATGTAACAGCACAAAGTACACATAACTACAAGGCAGGATGTCAGTTGGGTCCCACAGTCTTTATGTGAAAGTATTCTATAATCTAAGTCCAGTCTCTGAACAACCAAACCAGTTGACCTCAGTGCCCTTGAGGCAACCAGAAATGAGAAAATAGCCATGGTGAGGAATGACAACAAACAGGTGGTCCTGATAATACCTGCAGGCATGTAAATGGGTAGGCATCATTCTCCAGTTCCTCAATCATCAGCAGAATGTAAATGGGGAAGCCTTCCAATCAGATACATGTCTTGTGGTAGAGCTGTGGTGAATAACACCAATAGTTATTTTTGAGTTGATGTGCTATGGCTTGTAGTAGTTGGCTTATTGACAATATGTGGTGTTTGGTGGCCAATGCTCTGCGTGACTGCTATAATGCACTTTAAGATTTTAAGTGACATTCATGTATTAATTTTGGACTTAGACTAGATAATGAACCAAGACCCTGCATGCAAGTGGAACTATTTATCATTTATTATATACTTAAACTACCATTTCAACATCTGTTTTAGGAAATTTCCTTCTTCAACAGAAGTAACTTTGTTGTTTAGCTGTTTTTCAGTCATGTCCTATTCTTCATGACACCATTTGGGGTTTTCCTAACAAAGATAATGGGGTGGTTTGCCATTTCCTTCTCCAGTTTATTTTACAGATAAAGAAACTAAGGCAAAGAAGGTTAAGTGACTTGCCCATGGTCACATAGCTAGTAAGTATCTAAGGCCAGATTTGAACTTGGGAAGATAAGTCTTTCTGACTTCAGGCCCAGCACTTTATCCACTAATTGCCTAGAAGAAACTTAATTCAAGTATATTAAATAGTATATTGTGACTCTAGCTTTCGTGTTGAGTTAATATTTTTAAATACAACTTTTAAAAATTCTGAGGTTCTACCTTAACTCTGACCAAATTGGCAAATATAACAGAAAAGGAAAATGATGCTGGTTAGACCATGGGCTATGCAGGAGAAGCACACTAATGCAAAACTGGAGCTGTGGATTAGTCCAGTCATTCTGGAAAGCAATCTGGAACCACAGCCCAAAAGTCATTAAACTGCATACAACTACTAGAGGGCAGCTAAGTGGCACGGTGGATAATGCACTTGCCCTTGTAACAATTGGAATGACACCACCTGCTGGAGACTTACTGTAGAAAAGCTCCGCCATGAGGAGAAGGCCTCTGAGGGCAAGCCATGCAGTCAAGGTCCTTAGCGTCAGGAAGTGACGTTTGCTTGTGGGTACTGTCTATCAAGGCTACCAGCCAATCAACTTGAGGAGCCTCCCATTTCTGGGAGGAGGACATGAAGTAGGAAGCAGACACAGGCAGAGGGGTTGACTCTCTTTTGGTTCCTGACCTCACCATGGTGGGTCGGATAATAGGGTCTCTTAGAAATAGTTAGATTTTTACTTTTCTCTCTGATCCTAATGCTCTTTTTTGGGGGTGGGGAGCAGGACAATGGGGGTTAAGTGACTTGCCCAGGGTCACACAGCTAGTTAAGTGTCAAGTGTCTGAGGCTGGATTTGCACTCAGGTTCTCCTGAATCCAAGGTCAGTGCTTTATCCACTGCGCCACCTAGCTGCCCCGATCCTAATGCTCTTTAATAAATACTTAAACATTTAAATACTCTCGCTAAAGCTTATAATTTATTGGTGACCACTCATTAGATAGTATAGCTAGAATTTTAGCCCTTATACCTTGGAGTCAGGAGGACCTGAGTTCAAATCTCAACTCAGACACTTACTATGTGTGACCATAGGAAACATCTGGAGCCATCTCCATTTGTCCTGGTATGTATCGTGCCACTGGACCCAGATGGCTCTGAAGGAGAGTGAGGTTAGTGACCTTGCACAGGCTTCCCTCACTTAAATCCAATTCATTGCAGGTCATGGCATCACTCCGATGTCATGGTCCTCTTTGAGAATGAAGGAAAAACAATTATTACTAGGCATATACCATGAAGAGATAAAAGGTAAGAGAGCTGGGAAGCATGGCACCAATTGCTGTTTCTGAGAAGACCTTGTAGCAGTCAACTTTTTTTTGGAGGCAAGTGGGGTTAAGTGACTTGCCCAGGGTCACACAGCTAGTAAGTGTTAAGTGTCTGAGGCCAGAGTTGAACTCAGGTCCTCCTGACTCCAGGGCCAGTGCTCTATCCACTGCACCACCTAGCTGCCCCAGCAGTCAACTTTTTGACAATGTGTGTGCTCTTCTCTCTACTGTCATTGGCTTGAGACTCCACTGATTGTATTTTTCCCATTGATAGTGACAAGCCTTCAGTTCTATCTAATCACTTAACACCAATTATCTCATACAAAGGGGTATTTACTTCAAAGATATGGCAAGAACAAGTGCATAAGCATTTCTCCCCAACACCTCGTGGACATACTCTTAGTTCAATTCCTACAACTTGGTCCCCCCAAGTTCATGTCCAGATGTGGCCTGACTGTCAGACAAGTCCTCATCTCAGCTCTTGCTGGCCTGGGTGTAAAAGGTCACTCCCAGCTTTTAGGGGAATCGATTCTGAACTCACTGGAAAACCTGACCTGGACTCCAGTTTCCAAATTCCTGTGGCTCATTCTTCTGTCCTTTTGAAACTTGTGTATACTCTCTTCACCAGTATAAGAAAGAACAGAGAGGCCAAGCACCAGGATCCTTTAACAGGCCCCAAGGTCTCTCTTCCTAAAGCATCATCTCCCAGATGCTATGAGTAAAGAAGTCATCACCTGAGCTCAAGTACAGTGAACATGAGGTGAAGGGCTGACTTTGACTCAGCCTTCATGAAAACAAGTCCAGTTTCAGCGACAGAGCCAATGGGCAAGGGTTCCTACACAGTACAGGGTTAGCAGCTGGGAACCAGCTATAGAATGGCTGACCATGCTCCACAGTC
Source organism: Dromiciops gliroides (assembly GCF_019393635.1). Classification (NCBI taxonomy): domain Eukaryota; kingdom Metazoa; phylum Chordata; class Mammalia; order Microbiotheria; family Microbiotheriidae; genus Dromiciops; species Dromiciops gliroides. The sequence continues at coordinate 340,303,381 of NC_057863.1, read as the reverse complement.
CCTCCAACACACCTCCATTACATGTCATCATGACTCAGCTGAAAGCAGGGTCCTCAGTCTCTCCATGTAAGGAAGCTGCATCGACCCAGCAAGGGATGCATTAGTAATGTGACCATTTTCAGTCACATTAGTCAAATCCAACAGCATGAACCTGTTGTTGGCCTTTGGTATTGTTTGGTGAAGTAAGATCTCTTTGTTCCAAAAGTATTTTTGTATGTTTTTTGACTCATTTAGACTGTGCTTAGATAAAATCTATGAGTCCTCTTCCTCTTTATTTGAGAGATGTGAATGTAGAAATGATAAGATTATGTACACTGACAGATTCATTATCTGTATCTGATGATTTTGCTTAATTGCTTTTCTTTGTCACAGGAGAAATGACTGTTTTGAAAGACAAATTTTTAAATGAAAAGATAATTTTGGGGGGGGTGAAGCAATGAGGGTTAAGTGACTTGCTCAGGGTCATACAGCTAGTAAGTAGCAAGTGTCCAATACCAGATTTGAACTCAGGTCCTCCTGAATCCAGGGCCAGTGCTTTAGCCACTGCACCACCTAGCTGCCCTCTCCTGGAGTCTATTGAAAGGACAACCTCTGGTATTTGTTTCTGCCCTGCCAGGAAGTGATGATGATGATGATTGGTGAGGAAAAGAAAAAAGGAGGAGGAGGCAGAGGCAAAGAGACAAGATTTCAAGCTTTAAGCCAGTGGTTAAACTGAACCAATGGACAATGGTAATACCTATAACTACTTTGGCTTCCTCCAGGCAAGACACACAGAGAATAAAGCTATCAAGGAGAATGTTATGACTAAATATGTTAAAAGATATTAGCATTCTGAAAGCAGAATTCAATGGGGAGACTTCATTTAAAGCTATTAACATCTCTGCATTAGCAGTCTTAATGCACACTTGTGGAATGACAAAAATAGAACATAATAGATTTGGTATACATCCTGACAAGAACTCATACAATGTTATCTAAACACAAGGCCTGACACCCTAAAATAGCTATAGGAAGATGAACACTTGGGGATAGGTGGGTGGCACAGTAGATAGCACAAGCCTTGAAATCGGGAGGACCTGAGTTCAAATCTAACCTCAGATACTTACTAGTTGTGTGACCCTGGGCAAGTCACTTAACCTTGATTGCCTTAAAAAAAAAATGAACATTTCCTTGCCAAAAAGGAGGAAGAGGGTTTTTTTTTAATTAAAAAAAAAGTGTGACCCTGGGCAAGTCATTTAGTCCTCATTGCCCTGCAAAAATAAATAAACAAATAAATGAATAAACAAATAAATGGATAGATAGATATATAACTAAATAGATAAGTAAGTGAATAAATAAATAAATGAAAATAAAAATCCTCTAGAATCCAGGAAAAGCATATAGTATAAGCAGAAAACTAGGGAAGATTTTGACTCAGAAATAGGATTTGGATAATGCCAAGGACATTCCAGGCTATTCAAACAGCGTGACCACAGGCAGAGAGGTGAGGATCAGTATGTTAGAAGGATAGTGATGGAAACTAGAGAAAAACATTTATTTTGGGAAGTAGTGAGAAACAAATTGAGGCAGCTAGGTGGTGCAATGGATAGAGAGCACTAGGCCTGCAGTCAAGAAGAATGGAGTTCAGGGGCAGCTAGATGGCGCAATGGTTAAGCACCGGCCCTGGATTCAGGAGGACCTGAGTTCAAATCCGGCCTCAGACACTTGACACTTACTAGCTGTGTGACCGTGGGCAAGTCACTTTCCCTCCCATTGCCTGCAAAAAAAAAAAAAAAAAAAAAAGAAGAAGAATGGAGTTCAAATATGACCTCAGACACTTACTAACTATGTGACCATGGGTGCCTCCATTTTCCTCATTTGTAAAATGAGCTGGAGAAGGAAATGGCAACCTACTCTAATATCTTTGCCAAGAAAACCCCAAATTGGGCCTAGAAGAGTCAGAAATGAACAAAAACAAGGTGAGAAATAAAATTTAACAAGTAGGGTGAGTCCAGGATGTTTACAGAGATCTTGAAAATCAAGTTGTTTAGACTTAATTTAGTAGATAAGGGGGAATCACTGGAAACTTTTGAGCAAAGGTATGACCTGCTGAAAGTGATGTCTTAGCAAGACTAAAATGGTGCTTTATAAACTACAGAGCACTATAAAAATTTAAATCAGAATTACGTTAAAGGTCACCTTTGATTTAACTATTTTAGGACCCCAGTCCTGCAGGTTCCTAATTCAATTTCCCATCTCCAATTCTGCTCGGGAACCCCTTTTGCCCCTTTCTGAACAATCTCCCTTCTCCTTAACCTCCAGGAACAAGGCAGTTCTGATAGATCCCGAGGGTGGAGGCTGGCTTTCCCCAAGCCAGAGGAGTTTCCCTTTTTTATTCTTTTCTTCCCTTTTTTCAGAATTATACTTTGCAAAGTAAGACAACAGGAAGTTCCAGGGCTTCCTCTCCAGGGTATTCAACCACCCTGTAATGTGCTTACCACAATGATAACAGTAGCGGAAGAGAAAAAAACACACCCACCACACCCGGAAAACATGACCCTTTTCTTAACTCTTCCTTCCTCCCTTCCTCCCTCCCCACTGGTTTCATATCCCCTCTTATGCCTGAGGCCTTGATACAGGGTGTTCAGGCCAACTAAGACAACCTCAACCCTTGGATCAGATGTGTCAAGGATGTGTGGGAGCCAAATTGACCCAGAGAGTCAATTGTTAAATCTTCAGTGTGGGCATTTACACCTCAGGAACTGGCAAATGCTACAAACCAGGGCTTGCTTTATTGTTTTGCTGATTGTCTAGACTCAAGAAAAGGATAATAATGAAGATTACTCTTAGAAGGTGTCCTGAACACATTTTTCAGAGAGCCTATTGTTAAGAAATTAACAAAACAGGGGCAGCTAGGTGGCACAGTGGATAGAGCACTGGCCCTGGATTCAGGAGGACCTGAGTTCAAATCCGGCCCCAGACACTTAACACTTACTAGCTGTGTGACTCTGGGCAAGTCACTTAACCCCTATTGCCTCACCAAAAAAAAAATAATAATAACAAAACACCACTGAGATGTGCATTTCTCCCAAATGATGTTGTTGTTGTTTGTCCTTCATTCTCAAAGAGGACCATGACATCGGGAGGTGATGTCATGACTCGAAGTGAATTGGATTTAAGGGAGGGAGGACTGTGCAAAGTCACCAGCCTCACTCTCTCCTCCAGAGCATTTGGGTCCAGTGACACGATATAGATTAGGAAGATCTAATATGGACCTGGATATTTGAGACAATGGGGTTAAGTGACTTACCCAGAGACACACAACAAGTTAGTGTCTGAGGTGAGATTTGAACTCAGGTCCTCCCAACTTCAGGGCCAGTGCTTTATCCACTGTGTCACCTAGCTGCCCCACTACCAGTCTATCTGATAAACAAAAAGGTTTTATTGAATAGCTTCTTACTATAGGCTCATGACTCTGTCATTATTACAGAAGAAGCACAGACATGGTCTTTGCTTTCAAGGAAGTTTCACCTAAGTTGGGCAGACAGAACAGAGAGTGCACAGTGTAAGACTACAATGGTGGCATTGCCCCTCAACAGAGGATACTTTCCAGCTATTCTACCATACAGGAAAACTAGCTAACACTGTAACATGTGGCATATTTACCCTCAGGCAGGAATCAATCAGGAAGACTCATCTTCCTGGTTCAAATCTGCCTTCAGACACTCACCAGCTGTGTGAGCACGGGGAAGTCACTTAAACCTGTTTGCCTCAGTTTCCTCATTTGTAAAATGAACTAGAGAAGGAAATGGCAAAGCACTCCAGTACCCTTGCCAAGAAAAAAAAAAAACCTCAAAATGGGGTCATAAAGAGTCAGACATGACTGAAATGACTCAACAATGAAAAGCAGGGATAAGTAGACCAGGGCTATGAAGACAATATTGGCCATGGGCACAAAAGACCTAGGTTCAGATCATAGTCTCTGAGATGTATTTAAAGAACTTGGGAAAGGTTGGGAAAACCAATCTAGATTGGCTTAATTTCTTTTACTTCCAGGGATACTCCCCATCCTCCTATCATTGAAAGGGCAAGTCAGTGTAGCTACAACCTCAAGAGGGACTTCCCAAATTCACTCTATCTGGGGTTGTAGGGCCAAATTCCCCTCCTTCTCCAAAGTCCCATGTTGTGGAGACCCTCGTAAGATGGGCCATTGATTATGCGAGACTAGATTCTGGAGACTGAATGGAACTGCCTTTGTACATCTGTGAGTCATCTAGATGTAGATAAAAATTGAACCTAGGGAAGCTGATGAGGTTATCAAGATAGACAGAAGAGGGGGCAGCTAGGTGGCGCAGTGGATAGAGCACCGGCCCTGGAGTCAGGAGTACCTGAGTTCAAATCCGGCCTCAGACACTTAACACTTACTAGCTGTGTGACCCTGGGCAAGTCACTTAACCCCAGTTGCCTCACTAAAAAAAAAAAAAAAAAGATAGACAGAAGAGAAAAAGAAGAGAAGAGGGCCCAGGAGACAGCCTTAAGGTACACTTGAACTTAGGAAGTGTGACTAGGATGATGACCCAGTGAATAAGACTTCGAAGGAGATATCAGGTAGGAGGAAAGCCAAGAGAGAGCGGTGTCATAGAAATCCAGGCTGGATTGTCGGATATATTTCCTTCCACTTCACTCAGTCTGTCATTACACATTTATTAAGTGCTGGGATAGATGCTACATCCTATATGATAGGCACTGTGCTAAGCATTAGATATACAAAGAAAGGTAAAAGTTCCTACTCTCAGGGAGCTCACGATCTAATAGGGAAGATAACATGCAAATAACTGCAACTATGTACAAACAAGCTATATGTGGAATAAATTGAAGCTAATCCACACGGAAAAGGTGCTAGAATTAAAAGGGATCAGGAAAGGAGGGGTTCCTGGAGCAGGGGAGATTTTAGCTGGGATTTGGAGATAAGAATGGAGAGCATCCTAAGTATGGGAGGCAGCCAGTGAAAATGGCCAGAGGAGGGGCAGCTAGGTGGCACAGTGGGTAAAGCACCAGCCCTGGATTCAGAAGGACCTGAGTTCAAATGCAGCCTCAGACACTTGACACTTACTAGCTGTGTGACCCTGGGCAAGTCACTTAACCCCAATAGCCTCACAGGAAGGAAGAAAGAAAGAAAGAAAGAAAGAAAGAAAGAAAGAAAGAAAGAAAGAAAGAAAGAAAGAAAGAAAGAAAGAAAGAAAGAAAGAAAGAAAGAAAGAAAGAAAGAAAGAAAATGGCCAGAGGAAGGAGATAGAGAAACAGCAAGGACTGCAGTGTCACTGGATTACAGGGTTCATAAGATGTAAGCAGAGTGGAAAGTTCTAATGGGAGCCAGGGTATGAAGGGCCCTGAGCACCAAACAGAGGATTTTATATTTGATTCTGGAGGTGATAGAGAATTGCTGGAGTTTATTGTGTCAGTTGGTCAATAAATGTTTATCAAATGCCTTCTATGTGCCAGGCACTGCACTAAGCACTGGGGATATAAAATGAGGCAGAAGACAATCCCTCCCTCAAGGGCTCACAGTCTAAACAAATATGTATAAATTATAAACAAGATAAATAGGAAATAATTCCGAGAGGGAAGTCAATAGAATTAAGAGGGCTTGAGAAAGGCTTCCTGTAGAAGATGAGATTTTAGTTGGGATTTAAAGGAAGCCAGGGAAGCTAGTAGGGGCAGAGAAGAAGATGGTGAGGGGGTGACTTGGTTAGACCTGCTCTTTAAGAAGATTACTATGGGGCAGCTAGGTGGTGCAGTGGATAAAGCACATGTCCTGGATTCAGGAGGACCTAAGTTCAAATCCAGCCACAGACACTTGGCACTTACTAGCTGTGTGACCCTGGGCAAGTCACTTAACCCTCATTGCCCTGCAAAAATAAAAGAGAGAAATAAATATTGTCTATAGGACATCCATGTTGAGATGTCCAGTAGGCAGTTGGAGATTCAAGCCTAGAAGTCCAAAGAGAAGTTAGGGCTAGAATAAGTAGAGTTTTGAGAATCACCAGCATGGAGATGATCATTGAATTTATGGAAGTTGATGAGATCAACAAATGAAACAGTATAAAGGGAGAAGAGAAGAGGTCCCAGATTAGAATCCCATGTGACTATATCCCTGGATATAGTTTTGTTTGTCTCGTCTGCTTCCTTGATCAACTTTTTTATTATTTTTATCCAGGACCAAACCATTTTGGTAATTTCTTTTTGGAATGATGAGTTCATTGTTACTGAAAACTCCCTCTACCAACCCAGATAAGTTCCTGTTTTGCAACTTATAGTCTTTTTTATTTAATATTTTACTTTTTTCTGTTAAATGTAAAAATAATTTTAACATCCTTTTTCAAATTTTGAGGTATAAATTCTCTCCCTCCCTCCCTTCCCACCATTGAGAAGGCAAGCAACTTGACATAGGTTATACATGTGTGGTCATGCAAGTCAAACTCTGAAAGAAAATACAGACCCAAAAAACCCTCCCAAAAAATAAAGAAAAAAATATCTTCAGCCTGCAATCAAGCTCTACTAGTTCTCTCTCTGTACATGGACAGTACCTTTCACCATAAGACCTGGTCTTATTATCATGGATTGTCATGGACCACTGTATTGCTGAGAATAGTTAAGTTATTCACAGCAGATTGTCATACAATATTGCTGTTACTGTATACAATTATTCTCCCAGTTCTGCTCATTTCATTTTGCATCAGTTCATGTAAGTCTTTCCAGGTTTTTCTGCAACTTAGAATCTTAAAGAGTTTCATGAAGCACAAACAGATTTGCCCAAGGTCACATAGCCAGTGTGTGACTTGAACCCATGTCTTCCTGACTCCAAGGTAGACTCTCCATCAATTATACTGCCTCTCAGTTTTGATCATTATTACTTATAATCTGAGGTCAGGTCAGGGCTAACTAGCTTCAGATCATTCCCCTACTCAATCAACTCCAGTGTCTCCCTAGTGCCTTTAGAATCAAATATAATTGTACTGTTTAGCCTCTAAAACCCTTCAAAACCTGGCCCCTGACTATCTTCCCATCCTTAATGGATATTACTCCCTTTCCCACACTATTGATGTGGTTGTTTAGTCATGTCCAAGTCTTTTTTAACTCCTTTTTGGGGTTTTCTTGGCAAAGATACCAGAATGGTTCACCATTTCCCTCTCCAGTTCATTTTACAGATGAGGAAACCGAGGCAGACAGAGTTAAGTGACTTGCCCAGGGTCATAAAGCTAATAAGGATCTGAGGGCAGATTTGAACTTGGGCTTTCCAGACTTGAGGCCCAGTGCTCTGTGCACTATGGTGCCACCTAGCTGCCCAAATGGCCTTCCTTCTGTAACTCATACATGCTATTCCATCTCCAATGTCCCTGCCTTTGCATTGGCCATCCCCCATCACTGAGATGAATTCCCTCTAACCTAAGCCTTATACAATCCCTCTTTTCTTTTAAGATGAAAAGGTAAAGGGGCAGCCATGGATAAAGCACTGGCACTGGATTCAAGAGGACCTGAGTTCAAATTCTGCCTCAAACACTTGACACTTACTAGCTGTGTGACTCTGGGCAAGTCACTTAACCCTCATTGCCTTGGGGGAAAAAAAAAAGATGAAGAGGTAAGCTTTTCCTGATTTCCCCCACCTCTTGTTTTAGTGCCTTCCTTACTTTCCAACTATCTTGTATTGAACTACTTTGTTATTCCTTGTTTATTTTATTTATATTTATTCTGCATATGCTTTATGTATCCGTGTTGTCTCCCCCATCAGAATGTGTTAGGAATAAGAATTAGTTCACTCTTGGTATTTAAATCCCCAGTGCCTAGCACAGTGCCTGACACAAAGTGTTTAATAAACGCTTGTTAGTTGATCAGTTCCTACTTTTGTTTCAACATTTCAATATTTATCAATATTATTGATCTCCCTGTTAGCATTTTAATTATTCTTTATTTAATTAGCCTTTCATTAGGAATAAAAATGCAGTTGTGTACTAATTTTTGAATAATGAATTGATAACACAATTCAAGTTCTTTAAAACTAAGTTAACCGGGGCAGCTAGGTGGCACAGTGGATAGAGCACCAGCCCTGGATTCAGGAGGACCTGAGTTCAAATCTGGCCTCAGACACTTAACACTTACTAGCTGTGTGACCCTGGGCAAGTCACTTAACCCCAATTGCCTCACTAAAAAAAACCAACAAACCACTAAGTTAACTAGGAGGCATGGTAGAGGGGAAAGCACACTGACTGTGGCATCAGAGGACCTGTGTTCAAATCCTGCCTCTGGTGCTTACTACCTTTAGGAAGGTGAGCAAATTACTTCATTTTCCTTGGCCACAGTTTCTTCATCTATAAAATGAGACATTGGAGTTGACTTCTGAGCTCTCTTCCAATTTTCAATCTATAATCCAAAGAATGACATGTGATGGGGAGATTAGAATTAATAGAATTCCAATGCAAGAAATCCCTTTATAGCACACTCTTGGAGTGATTATTCAGTCTTTGTCTGAAGATTTTTAAAGGAGACTCACACTCTCTGGTGCAGTCCACTCTATTTTCATATCTATTGTTAGGAAGTTTTCATTTACATCAATCCCAAATCTGCCTCATTGCATCTTCCGCTCACTGCTCCTACTTCTGCTCTCTGGGTGAAGTAACTCTAGGTTACAGAGGGTCAAGCTTCCTTCCAGCTCACCCCACTACTCCCATACAGAATGGGGAAGGGAAGAAAAGATGCCACATGGAACCCAACCAGAAACCTTTGGCTGCACAAGTTTATTTTTCAAGGGGTCCTCTTGGAAAGGGCCAAGGCAAATGTGTCAGTGGAAGGAAAAGGACAGTGCATGTGGCATTGTAAGGGTTCCAAGCATGTTCCCTGATTTGTAAATGTCAATGAAAGGGGCAGCTAGGTGGTGCAGTGGATAAAGCACCGGCCCTGGATTCAGTAGTATCTGAGTTCAAATCTGGCCTCAGACACTTAACACTTACTAGCTGTGTGACCCTGGGCAAGTCACTTAACCCCAATTGCCTTACTGGAAAAAAAAAAAAAAAACCTAAAACCAAAAAAAAAAAAAAAAGTCAATGAAAACTTCCTAACAACAGATACAGAAGTAGACTGGGATGCACCAGAGAGCATGAGTCTCATTCTCTAAAAATCTTCAGCCAAAGACTGGATAATTGCTCTGAGGGTATCCTATAGAGGGATTTTTTTTTGCATTGAGATCCTATTAATAATAACCTCTATATCATATGTCATTCCTTGGATTATAGATTGAGAATTGGGAGCTCAGATGTCAAGTCCAACATCTCATTTTATAGATGAGGAAACTGAGGCCAAAGAAAATGAAGTGATTTGCTCACCTTCCTAAAGGTAGTAAGCATCAGAGGCAGGATTTGAACCCAGGTCCTCTGACTCCATAGCCAGTATGCTTTCCCCTATACTGTGCCTCCTGGTTAACATAGTTTTAATGTACTTGAATTGTCATTATTCAAGCACACAACTGCATTTTCATTCCTAATGAAAGGCTAATCATATAAAGAATAATTAAAATGCTAGCAGGGGGGTCAATAATATTGATAAATATGGAAAAGTTGAAAAAAAGTAGGAATTGACCAGTTAACAAGCATTTATTAAACACTTACTTTGTACCAGGCACTGTGATCAGACACATTGTTTCTCTTTAATAAGAATAAGTCTGGGGGGCGGCTAGGTGGGGCAGTGGATAAGTACCAGCCCTGGATTCAGGAGTACCTGAGTTCAAATCCAGCCTCAGACACTTACTAGCTGTGTGACCCTGGGCAAGTCACTTAACCCCCATTTCCCCGCCAAAAAAAAAAAAAAAGAATAAGTCTGGGACAGCTAGGTGTTACAGTGGATAAAACACCAGCCCTGGATTCAGGAGGACCTGAGTTCAAATTTGGCCTCAGACATTTGACCCTTACTAGCTGTGTGACCCTGGGCAAGTCATTTAACCTTCATTGCCCTGCAAAAGAAAAAAAAAGAATAAGTCTAATCCTTTTTCCATATGACAGCCTTCAAATAAGTATCCATCCTTTATTCTGCTGCCAGGTTAATAACTCTTATGCATAGCTCATGGTGCAATGGATAGAGTTTCAGGCCTAGAGTCAGAAAGATTCATCCTACTGTGTTCAAATCCAGCCTCAGATACTTCCTAGCTGTGTGACCCTGGGCAAGTCACTTCACCCTGTTTGCCTCAGTTTCCTCATATGTAAAGTGAGCTGGAGAAGGAAATGGTAAACCACTCCAGTATCTTTGCTAAGAAAACTCCAAAATGGGGTCACCAAGGTTTGGATATAACTGAACAACAACAATCTCCGGTATATAACTTGTTTTGTATATTGCACATCATCTCTTCATTACATTGTAAAATCCTTGAATGGCAAGAACTGTCTTGTGCCTCCTTTTGTATCCCAAGTGCTTAGCACTATGCTAGGCATATAGTAGATACTTAATAAATGTTAATTGATTGAATGATTAATCACTTTGAATATATTTGCATATATAAACATTAACTTCATACTGATAGCAATTCTAAGTTACTGCTTTGTGCTGAAGTCTTTGTCAATTTATGTTTATAAGTCATTTGTGTTTTAAGCATTTCTTTTGTGTCAAGTAAATAGATAGCTGTCCTATAGCTGATCTACAGTGCATATTGAATACATTTCTACTTCCTTTTGGGGAAGCCTTAGACTTGAGCCAAACTTAAGTTTAAGTGAATCTCTCTGGAGCTCTAAGGGCATGGGCATAAAGAGTCAGAGAGTAAGAGAAAACTAGCCTGACTCTTCTCTTCAGAGACTATACTGTTAGGGCCTGATCAGCGTGCTTGAACCCAGAGCTAGGACCTCTTTAGAGAAAGAGAGTGCCCTAACTCCTGAACTCAGCAGCAAGGTTGAATTATTACATATATTATAAAAATCACTTTTTATAGACAAAAAATTTTGTTCATTTAGCTTTTTAAAAAATGTAGCTACTATCCGGCCTCAGACACTTAACACTTACTAGCTGTGTAACCCTAGGCAAGTCACTTAACCCCAATTACCTCACTTAAAAAAAAATGTAGGTACTGGTGATTTTCTGTTGGTTTTTATTATAATAGTGCTCCTCAATGCCCAGCAGTTGACAGTTAAGATGATTAGACTCCACTTAACTTGGCATTGTTTTTCAATTGTAGAGATTTCTTGATGGAAGTGTTCCCTGTGTTTATCACAGAGAACACACAGGTTTTCCAGAAAGAAGTCAAAATGTGAATCCCAGGAAAGAAATGTATCTTTGAGAAACATGTTAGATCACATAATTTTATAGGATTTGAGAACATCATGAAAATTTTCTAGAAAAGTTTTCTACCTTCCTGTAAAAAAGAAATGGTTTTAGTCCCCTTTAAAAATAATTTCCACATAACTCCTTCGATTTCATTAAACTCTTCTTCAGAATATACATCTCTCCTCACTTCCTCTACTTGAAGACCCACAAATCTTAATGTTGAAAATCACCCAAGCACAAATGTTTGACTATATATGTACTTACGGCACAATTCACATGAATGCACAAATAACCCTCATTGATTTCAGCCACACTGATCCTTGAAAAGTTAATTTTCAGATTAAGAAAACAGGAATTATTTTGATTCATCATTTTAATAAAATTTTTCACTAACCTAAGTTTAAGGTGCAATAGTGGTAAAGAAACTTTTTTTCAGGACTAACCAATACTTGGTTTACCACATTTTTATTTCCTGAAATCAGTTCTTTCTTTGAGGCTAGTGTATTTTTTAAACATATTTACATTTTTTCTGTATATGCTGTTCCATTCACAAAAATCATCTGTATCCAATAGTTCTGATTTATAATCAGAATGAAAAACAATTACTTTCAAATCCCCACAGATATTCCAATAATTTGTTTCATACTCAATACTGCTCAGGAAAAGTTTAATGTTTCAAACACTATTTTGGATCTCTTATAGGAAACACCCCGCCCCCTTTTTAGTTTGGAAGCTAAAATCTCAGCTTGATTTTGGTATAAATTAAGATTACAAATAAGAGCATTTAGATATGCTTGAATTATTAAATATAGATCTGAAGAGAGAAAGTTTGCTTCAAATGGAAGGTTATTATCTCTTATCCTATCATATTGAACCTTATCAATATGATCAGGATTTTTAGTTTTATCTTCTTCATCCAAATTCCAAGTTTCTTATAGTTTTAGTATAGGTAGTTCTTCCCTGTTTAAAACAGGTCTTGGGGCGGCTAGGTGGAGCAGTGGATAAAGCACTGGCCCTGGATTCAGTAGTACCTGAGTTCAAATCCGGCCTCAGACACTTGACACTTAGTAGCTGTGTGACCCTGGGCAAGTCACTTAACCCCCATTGTCCCGCAAAAAAAGAAAAAAAAAAACAGGTCTTGGGGGCAGCTAGGTGGCACAGTGGATAAAGCACAGGCCCTGGATTCAGGAGGACCTGAGTTCAAATATGACCTCAAACATTTGACACATACTAGCTGTGTAACCCTGGGCAAGTCACTTAACCCTCATTGCCCCACCAAAACAAAACAGAACAAAACAAACAAACAAAAAAACAGGTCTTAAAGCTGAGTAGATTTGGATATTGTATATGTTTAGGTTGGAGGAAATGCCTGATATATTTGTTATCAAAAAGAGCAACTTGTTGAATTTTTTTTTGTTTTCTCCAATTAATTAGAACAATCAAATGGCATGTGAGTAGAGCCACATACTCAACCAGCTAGTAGCACCAGCACAGGAGAGGGACCTAAGTCTTATCCTGATCACCTATCTTTCAACCACAATTAAGCTCATAGGCTTTCTTAACTAGAGGAGTAAAGTTTCCTCTCTTAGACTTAAAAGTGTATTTCCCACATATGTAACTATGACTGCCATGTTTAGAAGGTATACTAAAGGGAAAGCTAGGTGGTGCAGTGGATAGAGCACCAGCCTTGGAGTCAGGAGTACCTGAGTTCAAATTCAGCCTCAGACACTTAACACTTATTAGCTGTGTGACCCTGGGCAAGTCACTTAACCCCAATTGCCTCACTTAAAAAAATTTTTTTTAATTTTTAAAAAATTTTTTTAAAAAATGAGAAGGTATACTAAGAAAGTAAGGAACACACACCATCTGCAAAGTATAAAACACTTGGGAAAACAGGATCAGGTAAAGAAATGATGTCTAATAAATGACACCTAGTATACATGACAGAAGTCTATTACTTATTTACTGCATCATGACTAGACACATGGGAGCATAGCCTAGTCTGTAATGTAATATCGTGTATAAATTCAGACTTCATACAGGATGCAAGAACAAAGCAAATATGTTAGTGACTTGTCACTCACCACCCCCCATCACTGTCCTTCTCAGCCAAATCACATTTTATTACTGTATCCTACTGCATAATTTATGTAAAAATTTATGTCACTAAATAAAATTCCACTGGCATTTTTAAATTTTCCAGTAAAAAAAAATATGTAATGGGGATAATCAAAGAAGTCCTACTGATCTCTCAGTCTGGAGCACATTCTAGAGGTCTCAGCATGGGCTTTCATCCCTTTTGAGGGCAGATACCTGCCTAAAGGACCTACAAAAACAAAGGTTTCTGAATGCTCACCACATACCTCTACCTCACCTCATGGTAGACAGAGTAGGCAATATCCTCTATATCCAAGAGGATTGTAATAATTGTCTTCTCAGAAAACTCTAAAAGATAACTTCTAATCTGGCTCTCTTGTTCCTCCTTCCAACCATGGCTTGTGGCCATGGTTGAGAACAGAGGCAGAGGACTCTGGAAAACAATTTGAACTATGCCCAAAGGGCTGCAAAACTGTGCATAACCATTGAACCAGTAAGATCACTACTAAGTCCATACCTCAAGGATATCAAAGAAAAAGGAAAGAACCAACATGTGCAAAAATATTTATAGTCAATGTTTTTGTGGTGATGTAGAACAAGAAACTGAAGGGATGCCCATCAATAGGGGCATGACTGAACAAGTTATGTATATGAATGTGATGGAATACTATTGTGCTATAAAAAATGATAAAGATGGGACTGAAGATGGTGGAGAGAAGCCAGCCTGTTGCCCGAGCTCTCCTTCTGTTCCCTCAAAAAGAACATTAAATTAAGCCTCTGGACAGATTCTGAAACTACAGAACCTGCAAAGAGACAGAGAGACACAGTCTTCCAACCAGAGATATTGGAGCAAAAGGGAGGCACAGCACATGGCAGCCCAGCACTGAGGGAATTCAGGGCAAGTCAGTAGGAAACTGTGGGCCACAGCTAAGCAACTGAAGCCCCTGGATCCTGGCTCAACAAGCTGGTGGCGCAGCAGGATAGTGGCGAAAACCACCTGCACCAGCTGAGAGGGCAGGTTGCCAGCTGGAGGGCCAACCATAGGACAGGCGCAACCAGACCTATTGATTCCAGCACACAGCCAGCAAACCCAGAGCGGTGAGACATTCACAAGCCATTGAGGCCGCAGTGTAGAAAGCTGGTGACACAGCCCCTATACCCCAGGACAAGATGCTTGAAACAGGGACCCTGGTGCCTTCAGAGCAGACCTTAACTTAAAAAAAAATAAATAAGCTGCAGTATGAATAAGAAACAAAAAAGAGCTCTCACCACTGAGAGCTTCTGTATCAACAGGGAAGAGGCAAACACAAACTCATATGAGGACAATACTCCCAAATTGCCTATATGTGAAGCCTCAAGAGGGAAGATGAATTGGTCTCAAGAACAAAAAGCCTTCTTAGAAGAGCTCAAAAAGGATTTTAAATATCAATTGAGAGAAATGGGGAGAGAGATAAAAGCAACATAAGAAAATTATGAAAAAAGAATTGGCAGCTCGGAAAAGGAAGCACAAAGATTGACTGAAGAAAACAATTCCTTAAAAAATTAATTTGGCCAAATAGAAAAAAAGTGCATAATCTCACTGAAGAAAACAATGCCTTAAAAATAAAAATTGGACAGTTAGAGGATAATGACTCGATGACACATCAAAAATCAGTCAAGCAGAATCCAAAGAATGAAAAAATAAAAGAAAATGTGAAATACCTCATTGGGGAAAGACAACTTACCTGGAAAACAGATCCAGGAGAGACAATTTGAGAATCATTGAACTGCCTGAAAGCCATGATCAGAAAAAGAGTCTAGACACCATATTCCAGGAAATTATTAAGGAGAACTGCCCTGATATTATAGAATCTGAGGATAAAATCATCATTGAAAGAAAACCTCCTGAAAGAGACCCCAAAAGGAAAACTCCAAGGAATATTATAGCCAAATTCCAGAACTCTCAGGTGACGGAGAAAATATTCCAAGCAGCCAGAAAGAAGCAATTTAAATATCATGGAGCCACAGTCAGGATTGCTCAGGACCTGGCAGCTTCAACATTAAAGGATCACAAGGCTTGAAATATGATATTCCGGAAGCCAAAGGAGCTTGGACTGCAGCCAAGAATCTATTACCCAGCAAAACTTATCATTGTCTTTCAGGGGAAAAGATGGACATTCAATGAAATTGGGGACTTTCAAGGTTTCCTGATGAAAAGACCAGAATTGAATAAAAAATTCAATCTTAACATACAAGACTCAAGAGAAATTTAAAAAGGTAAATGGCGGGGGGGGGGGGGGGGCGAAGTTACTCAATAAGGTTAAACTGTTTACATACCTACACAGGAAGATAATACTTATAACTCTTGAGAACTGTATATGTATTTGGACAGACAGAAGGATTATACACAGAGGGTATAAATATAAACTGTCTTTGATGTGATTATATAAAGAAAATTAAGTGGTTAAAAAGGGAGTTTATGGGGAGAAGAGGAAAGGGGAGGTGGAATAGGGTGAATTGCATCATATGAAGAGGTGAAAAAACCTATTACAATAAAGGGAAAGAAGGGAGGGGTGAACATTGTTTCAACCCTACTCTCACTAGATTTTATTCAAAGACGGAATAACATATACATTTATTTGGATAAAGAAACTTAGCTTATTCTTTCAGGAAGTAAAAGGGTAAGGGGAAAGGAGGGACTGATAGAAGGGAGGGCAAAAGCAAGGGAGAAAAGGGTAAAGAAAAGGGAGGGGGTGATATAAAGGGAGGGCGGATTGGGGGAGGCAGAGGTAAGAAGCAAAATGTTGGTGAGGAGGAATAGGGTGAAAAAAGGGGGGGAAAGTACAAAGTAAATAGAATGGAGGGGAATAGAAAGCTAGAAATAATAACTGTGACTGCAAATGGGATGAATTCTGCCATAAAACGGAAGCAAATTGCAGAGTGGATTAAAAAACAAAATCCTACAATATGCTGTTTACAAAAAACACATCTGAAGCAGAGAGATACACACAGAGTAAAGGTAAAAGGCTGGAGCAGAATATATTATGCTTCAGCTAAAGTCAAAAAAGCAGGAATAGCAATTCTTATCTCAGACAAAGCACAGGCAAAAATAGATGTAATTAAAAGAGATAAGGAAGGAAACTACATCTTGCTAAAAGGTACTATAGATAATGAAGTAATATCAATATTAAATATGTATGCACCAAGTGGTATAGCATCAAAATTCTTAGAAAAGTTAAATGAGTTACAAGAGGAAATAGACAGTAATACTATACTAGTGAAGGATCTGAATCTTCCCCTCTCAGAACTAGATAAATCTAGCCACAAAATAAATAAGAAGGAAGTGAAAGAGGTGAATAGAATACTAGAAAAGTTAGACATGATAGATGTCTGGAGAAAATTGAATGGGGATAGAAAGGGATATACCTTTTTCTCAGCAGTACATGGCACATTTTCAAAAATTGACCATGTATTAGGGCACAAAAACATCATAGTCAAATGTAGAAAGGCAGAAATAGTAAATGCATCCTTCTCAGATCATGATGCAATAAAAATTACATGTAATAAAGAGCCATGGAAAGGTAGACTGAAAATTAATTGGAAACTAAATAATTTCATTCTAAAGAATGAGTGGAAACCACCCCCCCCCAAAAAAAAGAATGAGTGGGTCAAACAACAAATCATAGAAACAATCAATAACTTTATCCAAGAGAATGACAATAATGAGACAATATACCAAAATCTATGGGATACAGCCAAAGCAGTACTTAGGGGAAATTTTATAGCTCTAACTGCTTACATGAATTAAAAAAGAAAAAGAAGAGACCAATGAATTGGGCATGCAACTTAAAAAGCTAGAAAAAGAACAAATTAGAAATCCCCAATTAAATACTAAATTAGAAATCCTGAAAATTAAAGGAGAAATTAATAAAATTGAAAGCAAGAAAACCATAGAATTAATCAATAAAACTAAGAGCTGGTTTTATGAGAAAACCAATAACATAGATAAACCATTGGTTAATTTGATTAAAAAAAAAGAAAGAAGAAAGCCAAATTACCAGTATCAAAAATGAAAGGGGTGATCTTACCACCAATGAAGTAGAAATTAAAGCAATAATTAGGAACTGTTTTGCCCAACTGTATGCCAATAAATTTGACAATCTAAATGAAATGGATGAATATTTACAAAAATACAAACTGCCCAGATTAACTGAAGAGGAAATAAAATCCTTAAATAAACCCATATTAGAAAAAGAAATTGAATAAGCCATTAATGAACTCCCTAAGAAAAAATCCCCAGGGCCTGATGGGTTTACAGGAGAATTCTACCAAACATTTAAAGAATAATTAATTCCAATATTATACAAATTGTTTGGAAAAATAGGTGAAGGAGTTCTACCAAATTTGTTTTATGACACAAATATGGTGGTGATACCAAAACCAGGCAGAGCAAAAACAGAGAAAGAAAATTATAGACCAATTTCCCTAATGAATATTGATGCTAAAATCTTAAATAAGATATTAGCAAGGAGATTACAACAAGTGATCACCAGGATAATACACTATGACCAGGTGGGATTTATACCAGGAATGCAGGGCTGGTTCAACATTAGGAAAACTATTAACATAATCAACCATATCAATAAGAAAACTAACCAAAATCATATGATTATTTCAATAGATGCAGAGAAAGCTTTTGACAAAATATAGCACCCATTCCTAATAAAAACACTAGAGAACTTAGTAATATGTGGAGCTTTCCTTAAAATAATAAGTAGTATCTACCTAAAACCATCAGCAAACATTATATGTAATGGAGATAAGTTAGAGGCCTTCCCAATAAGATCAGGGGAGAAACAGGGATGTCCATTATCACCTCTATTATTTAATATTGTACTATAAATGTTAGCTTTAGCAATCAGAGAAGAAAAAGGAATTAAAGGAATTAGAATAGTCAAGGAGGAAACAAAACTATCACTCTTTGCAGATGATATGATGGTATACTTAGAGAATCCTAGAGAATCAACTCAAAAAGTGCTTGAAACAATTAACAACTTTAGCAAAGTAGCAGGATATAAAATAAATCCACATAAATCATCAGCATTTCTATACATGACCAACAAAGTCCAGCAGCAAGAGATAGAAAGAGAAATTCCATTTAAAGTAATGGTATATAATATAAAATACTTGGGAGTCTACTTGCCAAGACAAACCCAGGAACTCTATGAACACAATTACAAAACACTTTTCATACAAATCAAATCAGATCTAAATAATTGGAAAGATATCAATTGTTCATGGACAGGCCAAGCTAATATAATAAAAATGATAATTCTACCTAAATTGATTTACTGATTCAGTGCCATAATAATCAGACTACCTAAAAATTATTTTATAGAGCTAGAAAAAATAATAACAAAATTCATCTGGAAAAACAAAAAGGCAAAAATATCAAGGGAAATAATGGAAAAAAAATGCACAGGAAGGTGGGTTAGTTGTACCAAATCTGAAGCTCTACTACAAAGCGGCAGTCATTAAAACTATCTGGTACTGGCTAAGAAATAGAGTGGAGGACCAATGGAATAGGCTGGGCACAGGAGACACAGTAGTAAATGACATTAGTAATGTACTGTTTGATAAACCCAAAGACTCCAGCTTCTGGGATAGGAATTCAGTATTTGACAAAAATTGCTGGGAAAACTGGAAGATAGTATGGCAGAAATTAGGCATAGACCAACATCTTACACCTACCTTATACCAAAATAAAGTCAAAATGGGTACATGATTTAGACATAAGAGGTGATACCATAGGTAAATTAGGAGAAGAAGGAATAGTCTACTTTTCAGATATTTGGAAAGGAGAACAGTTTATGAACAAACAAGAAATAGAGAATAGTATGAAATGCAAATGGATGATTTTGATTACATTAAATTAAAAAGGGTTTGTACAAACAGAAGCAATGCATCCAAAATTAGAAGGGATGCAGAAAGCTGGGAAACAATTTTTATGGCCAGTACTTCTGATAAAGGCCTCATCTCTAAAATATATAGGGAACTAAATCAAATTTATGAGAATCCAAGGCATTCCCCAATTGAGAAATGGTCAAAGGATATGAACAGGCAGTTTTCTGATGAAGAAATCAAAGCTATATATTCCCATATGAAAAAATGCTCTAAATCACTATTGATTAGAGAGATGCAAATTAAAACAACTTTGAGGTACCACCTGACACCTATCAGATTGGCTAATATGACAAAAAAGGAAAATAATAAATGTTGGAGAAGCTGTGAAAAAATAGGAACGCTAATGCATTGTTGGTGGATCCAATCATTCTGGAGAGCAATTTGGAATTATGCCCAAAGGGCTATAAAGCTGTGCATACCCTTTGACCTAGCAATACCACTTTTGGGACTTTTTCCCAAAGAGATCATGGAAAAGGGAAAAGGACCCACACGTACAAAAATATTTATAACTGCTCTTTTTGTGGTGGCAAAGAATTGGAAATTGAGGGGATGCCCATCAATAGGGAAATGGATGAACAAATTGTGTTATATGAATGTGATGGAATTCTATTTGTGCTGTAAAAAACAATGAGCAGGAGGAGTTCAGAGAAACCTGGAATGACTTGCATGAACTGATGCTGAGTAAGATGAGCAGAACCAGAAGAACATTGTACACAGTATCATCAACATTATGTGTTGATCAACTGTGATAGACTAGATTCTTCTCACCAATACAACCGTACAAGAAAGTTCCAAAGGACTCATGATGGAAAAGGCTCTCCAAATCCAGAAAAAAAAGGAACTGTGGAATATCAATGTTGATTGGATCATACTATTTCTTTTGGTTTTGGTGCTGTTTTTCTTTTTTGAGGTTTTTCCTTTTTGCTCTGATTCTTCTCATATAACATGACTAATGCAGAAATATGTTTGATGTTATTGTATATATATAACATATCAGATTACC
Organism: Dromiciops gliroides; assembly: GCF_019393635.1. Lineage (NCBI taxonomy): Eukaryota > Metazoa > Chordata > Mammalia > Microbiotheria > Microbiotheriidae > Dromiciops > Dromiciops gliroides. Next base: position 340,283,061 of record NC_057863.1, on the reverse strand, counting down.
TGCTGTCCAGGGGAAGGGTGGGAGGGGAGGGAGGGAGAAAAACTTGAAATTGGAAATCTTATATAAACAAATGTTGAAAACTATCATTATATGTACCTGGAAAATAATAAAATACTTTTATTTTTTAAAATGGTGGGGGGCAGAGCCAAGGTGGTGGAGGAAATACATTAAACCCACAGGGCTCCTGATACAATCACCCCCAAAAATAGCAATATAAGAACCCTTGGGGCAGAAAAATACACAAAAATACGGGCTGAGAGTTTTCTCCAGCTATAGATAGATTTCGGGGGCTGTGCTGGGCCATGAATAAAGCCTAATCCCACAATCGGGCCGAAACACCAGACACCCACCAGAGGAATTTGCCCCAGTGCTTCTGAATCAGCTGCAGCACCAGCTGATTTGACTGTCCCACCCCAGCGTCAGAAGCTGAGAACCACACCACAGAAAGCTTTGCTGGTTGGTTCCTTAGTAAGTAGGCTTGAGGTTATCTCCAGACCTGAGAACAGGCCAGGTAAGATTAAAACCTGCCCCCCTTCAACCCAAAATACCTGGGACCCTCTGAAGCTGAGAACAGGAGTGGAGCCAAGATGCAGCCCCGCCCCCAGTGGAGAGTTTAAAATCAAATGAAAGCGAGGCTAGGCAGGCTGAGAAAAAGCCCAACCATCCCTTGGGCCACATTGTAGCTTGAACAGTGTGTCTTGGAAGCAGTGCCACACTTTAAGGAGTTAAAAGCCAAGAAATAGTAAGCCAGGATGAGTAGGCAGAGAAAGCAGAAGACCATCAAAAACTTCTTTGGGGGTAAGGTAAACCACAATAGAACCTCAGAAGAAGAAGATAACAACAGGGTCAAAGCTCCAACATCCTAAACTTCCAAGAGAACTATGAACTGGTTTCAGGCCATGGAAGCTCTCAAAAGGGACTTTGAAGAGAAAGTAGGAGAAATAGAAAGAAGATGTAGAGAAAAGGAGGAAAGAATGGAAAGGGAAATGAGAGTGATGCAGGAGAGTCATGGAAAAAAGTCAACAGTTTGAAAAGCCAAATGGAAAAGGAGATTAAAAACCTGTCTGATGAAAATAACTGCCTAATAATTAGGATTGAACTAATGGAAGCTAGTGACCTTATGAAAAACCAAGACACAGTAAAGCAAATCCAACTGAATGAAAAAATAGAGGGCAATGTGAAATATCTCCTTGGAAAAACAGCTGACCTAGAAAATAAATCTAGGAGAGATCATTTGAAAATCATTGGACTACCTGAAAACCATGACCAAAACAAAAGCTTAGACACCATCCTCCAAGAGATTGTGAGGGAAAATTGCCCTGATATTCCAGAAGCAGAAGCTAAAATAGAAATTGAAAGAATCCACCGATTGCCTCCTGAAAGAGATCACAAAAGGAAAACCTCCAGGAATATTATAGCCAAATTCCAGAACTCCCAAGTCAAGGAGAAAATATTGCAAGCAGCTAGAAAAAAGGAATTCAAATACTGTGGAGCTCCAATAAGGATAAAGCAAGATCTAGCAGCTTCTACATCAAAGGACTAAAGGGCATGGAATATGATATTCCAGAGGGCAAAGGAACTGGAACTTAAGCCAAAAATCACGTACCCAGCAAAACTGAGTATAATTTTTCAGAGGCAAAAATGGGATTTCAATGAGAAAGAGGTCTTTCAAGCATTTGTGATGAAAAGACCTGAATAGAATAGAAATTTTGACTTTCAATTACAAGACTCTGGAGAAGCATAAAAAGGTAAACAGGAAAAAGACTTCATGAGGGATATTAAAAGATCAAACCGTTTACATTTCTACATTGTGATGTTTAAAATCTAAATTGTGTTCACCTTAAATTAGAAGCTTTAGCACCAGTCTTTGGGCATTAAACATTTATTAAAGCATACAGATATTCCCACGGAGTTCAGAAAGTTAAGAAAAAAACCTATTTAGCCCAGAGTTTCAGCCTGGTCTGGTTCTTCCTTAAGTCCTCTGCCACTAGCCTGCTTCAATCACGAACTCTCTCCAGCAAGCTCATTGTGGAAGCCTTTTATAGGCCTGGAACAGAGGCGGTCCTTATACACTGCTTCAAGCTGATTGGTTGGCGTCATCCAAATCCCTTGGTTCTGAAGGTGTTCTCAAGGTGTGATTACAATCCAGTTAACTTGAAGTAGGATAATCAGCAGTTAATCACTCTCACTTGATTCAATCAGTCTAGATTAATCTCCAGGTGGGTGTTTGAGTATCTGCTAAATCACATTATTTTATCACAACATGGGAAGATAATACTTTGAAATCATAAGAACTATCTCAGTAAGAAATTCACAGAAGACAGGGCTGAACTGAATAAGAAGGGATGATATCTGTCAAGCAGTTATGTTTTGTTCTTTGTAGGGCAGACAGTGTGGGATGTCTTATGTCTGGGGCTGCATTTGGGCTTGGGGCCTCCTGGGTCGAGGGCTGGTGCTTTGTTCACTGTGCCACCTAACTAATCCATGATGACATCATTAAAATAGGGTTGAGGTGTAGGAGGAATAAACTGGGGGAAGGAGAAGGGGAGAGATGGTCTGGGGAGAGGTAGTTCACATGAAGGAAACAAGAAAAAAGCTTATGGAGGAGAGTAGAAGAGGGGAAAGGAGTCGGGGAGTGAGTGAACCTTAATATCATCAGAATTGGCTCAAAGAAGGACTAACATACATACTCAAGTAGGTATAGTAATATATTTTTGCCCTGAGGGGGGAGGGGTAAAAGGGGAAGGGGGAAGAAGGGAAGGAAGAAAGGGTAGATTGGGGGAGAGAGCAGTAAAAAGCAAAACACTTTCAAGGAAGATGAAGATGTTCTGCATTACTGCACCAGTATGACATATTGAATTGCTTGATCTCATAGGGAGGGTTGAGGAGAGAGGGAGGAAGAAAAATTTAGAACACAGAATTAGCTCAGGGACCCTGATCTCATTGGAGTGGGCTCATGGAGGGGATAGCTTTCATACCCAATTGGGAGGAGCAATCTATTTAACCCTGCAGGAAAATAGGAGGGGAAGAGGATAAGGAAGGAAGGGTGATGGGGGCAGCTAGGTGGCACAGTGGATAAAGCACCAGCCCTGGATTCAGGAGGACCTGAGTTCAAATCTGGCCTCAGACACTTGACACTTACTAGCTGACACTTCCTGAAAAGGAAGAAGCAGCAATGTGGTATACCGGAAAGAAGACTGGATTTAGAATCAAATGATGTCATTTATAACCTGCTATTTACTACCTGTGTGTCCCTGAGCAAGTCACTGAACCCCTTACAGTCTTTGGTTTTCTCATCTGTTGTTGTTTGTCCTCTCTTGAAGAGGACCAATGATATCAGAAAAAGGTGATGTCAGAGATTGGTACCTCTGAGCCTTTGTGCCTATCTCCCCATGAGAAGTCCAAGGATTTATTTCATGGTTTCCCTTCCCTCCCTCCTTCCCTTCCCTTGCTCCTAAATAAACTACCACCTTATTCTAACTAAAAAAAAAGAAAAAGGTGATATCTTGACTTGCAAGTGACTTGTATTTAAGTGAGGCAGAGCTGGGCAGTCATCAGCCTCACTTTCTCCTCTGTAGTCATCAGAGTCCAGTGGCAAGACATAGTTCAAGACTGGTGTTGACTGATGATATCCCTGAATGTAGTGGGGGACTTTGGCCATTTTAAACTAAGGTCTTTTCCCAAGTCTCAGTTTTTCTGAGGCAACACCCATTCAGTGATTAAAGGTTAGGTAAAGGGCAGCTAGGTGGTGCAGTGGATAGAGCACCGGCCCTAGATTCAGGAGGACCTGAGTTCAGGTCTGGCCTCAGACACTTGACACATACTAGCTGTGTGACCCTGGGCAAGTCACTTAACCCTCATTGCTGTGAAAAAAGAAAAAAAAAAGAATAGCCTGACAAAATATGGAGAGATTGAGCAATACCTGGTTATGAGAATAGTAATCACTCTATAAATTCAACTGTTGTTACATTTATAGAGTGCCTACTATGTGCCAGACTCTGTGTTAAGCACCTTACAAATATTATTTCATCAGATCCTCACTACAATCCTGGGAAGTTCATGCTATTATTATCCCCATTTTACAGTTGAAGAAACTGAGGTCAAATGACTTGCCCAGGGTCCCATAGGTTACATGTATGAGAGCTGGGATTTAGAAGCAGATACTCTGACTCTAAATCCAGCATCCATTTCATGACACCTGAAACCTGAACATTTCTGAATAAACAGTAGTTTATTATTGAGAAGATTAAGGTTGATCCTTTATCATTTATTGATTGATTCTATTTACAATTAATTGATTTTATCCTATAACTGCTTAAGTCATGTGTGGTTCTTTGTCTCTGAACTCAGTTCAGAATTCAGCTGGTCTATAATGGGTTAAGTTGAAAAATCCAGCTCTCCTGCTAAAGACTGATCTATTCTTGGCTCCAGGACTTTAGCTGACCTTGGAAGATGCACGTGAACACAAGGGAGAAGGGTTAAATATCTTTATTTTTTTGTTTTTGTTTTGGTTTTTTGGTGAGGCAATTGGGGTTAAGTGACTTGCCCGGGGTCACAGACAGCTAGTAAGTGTTAAGTGTCTGAGGCTGGATTTGAACTCAGGTCCTCCTGACTCCAGGGTCAGTGCTCTATCCCCTGGGCCATCTAGCTGTCCCCGGTTTAATATCTTTATACCACCAAGCTATCCTTCAAAGATGTCTGGTTTGCTGTCCACAAGTCTGGCCTATTATCTTGTACCTGTACTCAAACAATGTCTCAGGAGGGAAGGAGGGGGTCATTGCTAGCCCCTCATGACCAGACTTCTAACCAATAATATTGTTCCCTGTGCCTCAGCTCTGTAGCCAATCATATCACCCTCAACCCCATTATATCACCTACCCTATTCTGTTCTTTGTTCTGCACTCCCCAAAAACCTATAAAAGGGGAGATGTACTCTTTTTTTGTTTTGGTTTGTTTTGGTTTGGTTTTTTGCAGGGCAATGGGGGTTAAGTGACTTGCCCAGGGTCACACAGCTAGTAAGTGTCAAGTGTCTGAGGCCGGATTTAAACTCAGGTACTCCTGAATCCAGGACTGGTGCTTTATCCACTGCGCCACCTAGCTGCCCCTGTAGTAATCTCTTAATGAATGCTTGTTGAATTGAGCTGAATTTAACTAGATAGAAACCTTCATAGAACAGAGCCTACAGAGGGAAGTTTCTAGCTCTTGCAGGACGCATTGTCAGCATCTTTTGGCATTGCCAAAATGATGTCATGTGTTTGATCTCTTTAATTTGGCTAACAGATAGTGATGAATTTTAAAAGTTGCTAATAAGTTTTTGTTTACCCCAATAACAGCAATTAACTCACTCACTAGATATGAAATTACTTTGTTTTACTCCTGCTATTCATAGTCTGTTCATGACTAGTAGTCCACTCTTAACCTAAGCCCCTTCCCCACTTACTATCATAGCCTTACCATCAGCCACACCAAAGCACTTTTAAGATGGTAGGTCATTAGGGGCAGCTAGGTGGCTCAGTGGATAGAGCACTAGCCCTGGAGTCAGGAGGACCTGAGTTCAAATGCAGCCTCAGACACTTAACACTTACTAGCTATGTGACCCTGGGCAAGTCACTTAACCCCAATTGCCTCACTTAAAAAAAAAAAAAAAAAGAAGACTGTAGGACATTCCCTTCCTCTCTGCAGCTGAGCTCTCATATATGTGTTGTCTCCTTTAGTTAGATTTGAGTTCCTTGAGAGCGAACTGTCTTCCTTTTTCTAATTGTATCTCCACTGCATAGCACTATCCTTGGCACAAAGTAAGCACTTACTAAAAGCTTTCATTCCCATTTGAACTTCTCTTAGCTTGCCTTTGAAGTGGCCACTTAGATCTATTCCAACAGCAAACAGCATAAACGACAATAATATGAGTGCCATCCTTCTTAATGAAAGAATTTATTCCTAACTTGATAGTAGGAGGATGGGCACTCGGAGGTTTTCTTTTCCTGTTGTAGTGATAAGGTTTGTGTTCAGCCATCCCTCTTCTGTTGCCCAGCTCCATGAACATTACCAAGGAAATGATATAAAACATGAATCAAATAACAACCACACAGTAAGAGAGGACCATTTCTTTCCATTATATTTTATAAAAATTCTTTATGTGGCTCTATATCCATAATAATAAAAATAATAATGATAGTATCTGGAATTTATATAGGGCTCTACAAAGCATTTCACAAACAGTATTTTCTTTCATCCCCACAAAAACCCTGTGAGGTAGGTATAGTTGGCATGATTATCCCCATTTTTTCCGAAAAGGAAACTGCGGCTCAGTTCATGGTCACAGAGCTAGTAAGTGCTAAAGTCAAGCTGGATATTCCTTACTCTGAGTCCACTGCCCTGTCCACTGCACCATGCTGCTTGGAGGGATAAAGGAATGGAAACCATTTTCATCTTAATCCAGTCCCTAACTCACCAGATGTTATCTGGCTCATCATTTGTTGTTTGTTCTTGTTCTTATTGTTCAGTCATTTTTCAGTTTTTTCTGATTCTTCATGACCCCATTTGGGGTTTTCTTGGCAAAGATACTGGACTGGTTTGCCATTTCCTTCTTCAGCTCATTTTACAGATGAGGAAACTGAGGCAAGCAGGATTCCATGACTTGCCTAGGGTCACATTGATAATAGATTTGGGGCTGGAATAGACATAGGAGGTTATCTAATCCAACCCACTTATCTGACTCGCTTTTTTTTTTTTTAAGCTTAGAAAGGGTTTTCATATGTATAGATTACATTCTCCTCAGGGTCAGTAAATAGAGGACCAGTGGCAACGGCTCTTTACAACTTGTAGCAGGGGCTTCTTAAAGGTCAGGAAGATCACAACACAGGCTACAAGTAAGGTAAGGCAGGTAGGGAGGATGAGTACCAAGTAGAGCAGACCAAGGTCCACTCTTCCCCACTTGCAATCCCGAGATATATCCTCAGACAGTTCTACCACACGAAATATCTTGGAGGAGAAATTACAGGTGACAGCTCCCCAGTCTACAACATGCAAGGTCTTCAAGCTGTGGAGGGGACCCCAGCCCTCCAGCCAGCAGCAATCATATGGATTCTGGCTGAGGTAGAGAAAACGGAGGCTCTTTTTGAGTTGCTCAGAGTCAGCCCACTGAGGAAGGGCTGTAAGTAGGTTTCTCCGAACATCCAGGGTACGTAGCTCTAGGCTGCCCCTGAACCGTGGAAAGCTGGTCAAGGAATTTGTTGACACATCTAAGTATCTCAAATTCCCAAACCCAAAGAAATCCAACCCTGTGCCATTGGAATGAAGGCCAGTGTCCCTGAGGGACAAGACCTGTAATGTGGGGGCAATGTCCTGGAGAGGAGTGATTCCCCGCAACAGAACACCATGATTACTGGACAGGTCTAAATGAGTGAGGTATGTCCCTCTGAAAGTGCGTTCTTCCAAGGTTGCCAGTCCACAGTTTTCAAGGGAGAGGCTCCTCAAAGATGTAATATTTTGGAAATCAACACAGGCTGCTTGGCTAACCTTTTCTGAATGGGGGCAAAGAGTGATTTGATTGTGACTCAAATCAATTGTAGTGATGTTACTGGTATTGGTGAAGAGGCCAGGGGGGACCCCCTGAAGCTGGTTGGAGCTAAGGTTAAAGTACCTGAGGTTCCTTAGGAAGCTAGTCAGCCGAGGGGCCACTCGAAGTTCTGAGAGCTGGTTTTGGCTGAGGTTAAGGTCAGAAAGGGATTGTGGGGGATCATTCTCTTGGATGTGAAGTGTTTGTAGGCAGTTCTGATTAAGGTTCAGGTGGGAAAGGGAAGTCATGTTTCTTAGGAATCCATCCGGTAGGTACCTGAGCTGGTTCTGACTAAGGTCCAGGAAATGAAGGGCAGAGAGGTTGCTCAGGGCAAACTCCTCCCAGAGATTGACAGTAGTGACATTGGTCACATTGCCACTGATGAGGAGGAACTGGACCTCCATCTCCTTTGGGGATGAGGCATTGTAGAGGTTTCTGTAAAAGCCCATCTCATTGTCCATTAACAACAGGGTGTGAAGCCTGTTCTGTTGAGGGAGAAAGGGAAAAAAGAGCAGTTGATTGTGGGAGAGGTCCAGTGTCTCCAGCTCAAAGGCAGCATCTCCACTGTCTGCTATGAACCATTCAAGTATATTATAGCTGATATTCAGCACCTGAAGTTTGGTAAGGCCAAAGTTCACGATGCAGGGGAGGTGGTTAAAGGCCAGATTGAGCCTCCTCAGCCACTTCAGGTGGTCAAAGGCACCACTTTCAATCTCAAAGATGTAGTTCTTTTGCAAATCCAGCTCCTGCAGTCTCCCCAGGCTCTGAAAGACAGTGTCATCAAGCCTCATGATGAAATTCCTTGCCAGAGACAGGGACTCCAAGGAAGAGAGGTTAAGGAGCATCTCGGCCACCATATCCTCAGTCAGGGAGTTTCCTGACAGGTCCAGCTTCCTCAGGCCCAGGAGGGATCGGAGAGCAGCTCCTGACTCCGTATAGTTCACTGAGAGGAAGTTGTTGCTCAGGGCCAAAGTGTGGAGGGAGCTGCTCCCCTGAAACGTATTTCGGCCGATACACTCCAGTTGACAATTATCTAAGCTTAGCCTCCCCAAATTGGAATAGTGCAGGAGGGAAGGATACTCCAAGGTCTTGATGGGGTTGGAATCTAGAAGAAGCTCCACCGAAGAGGGTGGGAGGCCACTGGGTACTGAAACCAGCTGTCTTCTTTGGCAATCAGCAACTGGGCCCACCTAGGTTTGAAAACATACTAATCAGCAATGCCAAGGAGCCAAAAACCTCTTCCTCTAGCCTTTTAAAAATAGTCATAACTGTAATGTCAGGGGCAGCTAAGTGGCGCAGCTGATAAGGCACCTGCCCTGGATTCAGGAGTACCTGAGTTCAAATCCGGCCTCAGACACTTGACACTTACTAGCTGTGTGACCCTGGGCAAGTCACTTAACCCCAATTGCCTCACTAAAAAAAATAAAATAAAATAACTGTAATGTCATAAACATACACACATATACATATATACCCACACACATACACACATATGCTATATACATACATGTGATATAGGATATACATCTATGTGTATGTGTATACATGTACACATATACACACAGGTGTTTATATATACATATTTGATATATAATATATGTATATATAAAAAATTCACTTTTAGGACTGTCTTTGGCACCTACAACTAGTCATAGCCATCCCTACCAACACCAACCACTGACCAGTTACTACCAAGTGGCAGGTGAGCCCAAGAGATTAAGAAGGACAGCACACCCCTTTCTCCTGATGGCTTCCATCCCACTCCCCACAGCCATTGTCTAAGGAAGCAACCCTTGTGGACATGGCAATTGCTACAGCCCCACTTCCTCTTCATGGCTACTGAATAACCAGAAAAAAAGGGGGTTCAGCGTTAAAGATCTTGGAAATGTCAAATAGTTCAACAGATGTGATTCTATCAATGGAAATAACACTGACTAAAGGAGATGCATTACCATCTGCCTTGCTGCTTTATAGCTAACTTCTTTGGGAGGGGGGCAGGGCAATGAGGGTTAAGTGACTAGGCCAGGGTCACACAGCTAGTATATGTCAAGTGTCTGAGGTCAGATTTGAACTCAGATCCTCCTGAATCCAGGGCTGGTGCTTTATCCGCTGTGCCACCCAGCTGCCCCAATTTACAGCTAACTTGTAGCTGAAATTTCCTAAATGTGTTTTCTCCTGTTAGAATGTGAGGTCCTTGAGAAGAGGAGCTGTCTTAATTTTTTCTATTTGTGACCTCAATGCTTGGCATATATGTACTTTGCACATAGCACTCAATAAATATATGATTTTTCCCATCATTTATTCACTCAGGGCCTCTAAAGACCACAATGCTCAAGGAATTAATACATGAAACTGGAGGCGCACAGTTGCAATTACTTAAATCGCCTGAATGTCTCAGCTCACATTTGAAACAAATGAAGTCTGGACACTTATTCAGACAAAGCACTACTATTTGTTTAGAATGATGAGTTTCCCTAACAAATGGGTCTCGCTCAACAATTAGTCAATACCTTTTTAAGGGCCTGGAGATACAAAGAGGAGCTACATTTAGCAGGTGAAATAACATAGTACATGTACAAGTTAATAGAAAGTATAAATAAGATAAATAAAAAGCAATCAGAAGAAACACCACTAGCCTGGAAGAATCATTTCCTATAGGAAGTGACACTGAAGGAGAACTTTGAAGGGAGCGAGGGATTGTAAAGATGAATGTGAGGAGAGATTTAATTCCCAGGCATGAAAGATAGCCTGTGCAAAGGTGCAAACATGGGATATGGAATGTTGTGTAAGAGGAAGGGAGAAAATATTCTGGATAGGGGCAGCTAGGTGGCACAGTGGATAAATCACTAGCCCTGGATTCAGCAGGACATGAGTTCAAATTCAGCCTCAGACACTTGACAGTTACTAGCTGTGTGACCCTGGGCAAGTCACTTAACCCTCATTGCCCTTCCTAAAAAACAAAACAAAACAATGTAAGAGTAAGCACAGGGATGTGGAATAAGTCCCAAAGCTGAGCTGAAGCCTGATTGGGAAAGGCTTATAATATCAAACAGAGGTATGTGTCTTTTATCCCCTGGGCAACAGCCTTTGGAGCAGGAGAGTGACGTAATCAGGCTTGTGCTCTAGGAAGATCAGTGCCCCACACAACTGACAGTTGCTCTGTGGGTGGGCTACCAATCCTGTGAGACTGTCATTCCTTCTGCACAGGTCAAACAAACAATTTTACTCAATACTCAATCATTTACTCAATTTACTCAATCATTGAGATTCTGCAGTACTGAATGTTAGAGCCCAAGGGGACCTCAGAGGTCATCTTGTTCAAAACGTTCATCTTACAAATAAAGTGACTAAGGCCTAAAGAAGTAACAGAACTACATCTAGGTCTTTTGACTTCCAGGCCAGTATTCTTCCCAATGTGTACCATACTATAGTTCTTCTAAGGGCATTGTGATATGAGATGGCAAATTGGGTAAAATGAGTTCTGGCTTCACCTCCCAAAGGAGCAATCACACAGTTTTTTAGAAGCCTTTAATGCCACCCACTGTTTTCTAAGTGTGATGAAAATGATGAGACAAAATTAACATCAGCCTTAAGTCCCAAAAATAGGGTGAAGAGGTCCTCTTCCAGTAACTTGCCCAAGAGCCCCAGAGAAAATCCTCTCCTTAAGAACATTTCACCAGAATCATAGAATCTACAAATTATAGAGCCCAAAAGATAAGGTTTCTAGAAGTCTGGCAATTCCCTTTCACCTACGTCATCTGCATCTGCTTCATCTTAAAGGTTACATAAGAGTGGCTAGGATCAGTAACCTCCCTGGACCTTTTTGAGAATGAAACAAATATCTATTTGTCAAGGACGGCTGAGGAACTGTCCTATACCCGGGCAGGAAGGGGTATAAAGAAATGGTCTCATTTGCCAGTAACACAAGACTTCTTTATCTGGGCTATGCAAATTCTAGGCGCTTCTCTGAATCAATAGGAATTGAGGCAGAGAGCTGCACCAAATTTGACTACTTGCTATTCTTAAATCTCAATATTCCATCTTCTTCCTCATGCATTTTTACATGAAGTCCTCTATCCCTGAAATGTCCTTCTGTCCCATCTCTGCCTCTTAGGGCCTTATTTTCCAAATGGGACATAGGACTCGAATTCCTGACATCTGAAAAGCTGAGGCTGGTGGACTTCTTGAGCCTGGGAGTATTGAGCTTCAGTCAGTCAAGTGGACCAGGTGTCTACACTAAGTCTGGCAACAAAATGTTGGGCCATCAGGCTGCCTAATAAGGAGCAAACCTCCCCATATCAGTAGTGAGATTGGACCTATGATTAGCCCCTGGACTTCTAGCTTCCAGTTTGATTCTTAGGGGAAAGGAGGAGTAGAACGTAGGAGAAGGAAGGGGAGGAGGAGAATTGAAGGAGGCAGAGAAGGAGAAGAAGGAAGGGGAGGAGGAGAAGGGAGGAAGAAGAGAACAAAAATGAAGAGAAAGAGGAGAACTGGAAAAAGGAGAAAAAGGAGAAATTATTAAATATATGTCTAGCTATATCTCTATGTTCTCTGTAGGGTTTACAATCTGCTAACCTTCCCAATGCACTAACTCATGATGGCAGTAATATCTATGTATCTAGGGCCCTGCACAGCAAACTCACCAGCTTGCAAACCCCTTGATATTCTGCTCCTGCCATTCCAGTTCCATTCCTCCACTCTACAACTAGCACAATGAAACTCAGGGAGAGCCAAAGGAACAGTAACTCCATCTCAAGAGCAGCACTGTAAAAGGAAAGGAAAGAGAAATAAGGTTAAGGAAAAAATATATCTCTTTGTTATCTATGTTGGAAGGATACATGGCCTTGGGAGTTGACTGATCATATAAATGGCATTTTTAAGTTAGAAAAGCTTTTGACTTATTTTTTAAATTTTATTATTCTGAACTTAACAAACAGAAACATATATAGTAAAAAACAAAAAACAAAACAAAACAAAAATCCAAAGCAAAAACCAAACCAACCCAAATCCACACATTCACCATGTCTGGAAATGGATGCCTCATTCTGCTCCATTAGTCCATCACCTCACTGTGTTGACAATAGTTCTAAAGTCTTTCAAAGTTTTTTTTTCTTTTACAATGTTATAGAAATTGTGTAACTTAGTCTCCTGCTTCTGCTTACTTCACTCAGCTTTACTTCATATAAGTTTTCCCAAGTTCCTCTAAATATATCACTTTCATTATTTCTTATAAGACAACAATATTAACCTACCATAATTTGTTCAGCCATTCACCAATTAATGGGTATCCCCATAGTTTCCAGGGGTTTTTAGTAACTACAAAAAGAGCTGCTATGAATATTTTGGGATAAATGGGTTTTCCCCTCTTTTAAAAAATCTCTATAGAATATATGTCAAATAGTGGTATTGCTAGATTAATGTTACAGTCTAGTGACATTTAGGGAATAGTTCTAAAGTGTTTTCCAAAATGACTGGAAAAATCGCAATTCCACCAACAGTATATTATTGTGCCTATCTTTTCTCAGTCCTTTCAATAATTGTCCCTTTTTTCATCACCTTTGCCAATCTGGTGGGTATGAGATTGGAAACTTAGAATTGTTTTAATTTGTATTTCTCTTATTTTTAGTAATTTGCAGCATTTTTATATGGTTGTTAATAGATTCGATTTCTTCCCTTGAGAATATATACATATACATACAAATATATACATACACACATAAACATTTATTTATTGGGGAATGACTTTTGTTCTTATATACTTAAATCAGTTCCCTTTATATTATGTATATCAAATCTTTAACAGAGCAACTTGCTACCAAGACTTTTTTCTCAGTTTTCTCCCCTTCTAATTTTAAATTTGCTGACTTTTTTGCAAAAGATTTTCAATGTTATGCAATAAAAATTGGCTATATTATCCTCTGCAATCCTCTCTATTCCTTGTGAATAACTCTTTCCCTATCCATGGTTTTAAAAGGCATCTCCCCTCCTAGTCCTCTAGTTTGTTGATGTGACTTTTTATATGTCATATATACATTGAGAGTTTATTGTGATATATGGCGTGACATGATGGTGTAAACCTAATTTTTCCAGACCATTTTTCAGTTTTCCTAGTGTGGTAAAATATGAAAGTTTTTAACAGTCGGTTAGGATAACTGAAAGACGCCAGTTTTTCAAGGACCACCCTTTTGGGGAGGAGATGAACAGTCTGCCTGCTGCGCATGTCAGACTGCCTGCCGGGTTTTTTGACTTCCGGGGTGGAGAGAATGAGAGTAGGCCTTTTTGCCTGCTTGGCGGGACTCCTGGCGGCGCGGCACAGACGGTCTCCCTCACTCCAAAGGTGGCCTTTTCGGTTTGGTGAGTTTTTATAAGGAATATAGACTAAGCCTAGATTTAAGACGATTTGTACTGTATTTCTATTTTCCTATCCTTCTAATCAACAACACCTTATATACAATAAAGGCTCTATCTAGAAAACCAGAAGCTTCTTCCATTTACTAGTCTGGGAGATAAATTAAGGGAAAAGTTAAGTAGGGGAGATTTATGATCTAATATCCAATTTTAAATCTCACACTAGGTATTTCCTTTTGTTGAAATCCTTATCCCAATAGTTGAAGTTCTTGGATTTACTGAACACTATGCTAGTGTGTTCCTTTACTTGGGTATCTAATATACCAAACCTGTTATATCAATCAACTTTTCTGCTTCTTTGTTTGTTTTAACCAATCACTAAATGGTTTTGATGACCATTCATAGTATTCTTTGAGTTCACTACTATTATTCAACCTTTTACTAAAAATTGTTAGAGAACTCAGAAAAAAAGGAAATTGACTCTTTTATTCATAAACTGGTCTCAAGGTAAAAACAAAAACAAAAAAATCCATTCTTTGCTCATAATCTGTAAGTAAAAGCTTATTAAATGAACACAGAACAGAGGGAGAGACAGAGACAGAAACAGAGAGAGTTGCACAGAGAGAGGCTCCTTTAAAAAGAAAAAAAGCAGCCTTCCCATTCAAGACTAAAAGGATTATGTACTCCTAAGGAACAATGACTAGTATTGGCCTTGCAGGTGCATTAATCTATGTTTCCAGAAATAGAACTATTTTGTTTTAGTCACCAAGTAGCAAAGAAAAGGGTGGAAAGGTTCTTAAAGTACAAGAAAAATTGAAGAATTTTCTCTTTGGATTAAATGGAAGAGGAGAGTTTCCAAGATAAGAGTTATCTGTATCAAAAGAAGGAAGATACAGGGGTCCCTCTCTTTGCCTTCACACTGGATTAACTCCCCCACCATGAGAGGGATTTCTGTGGTTTATAGTTCAACAGGACCAGCACCTCTCTTCCCAAGACAGAATAGTTTCATGGGCAATGAATCGACCAGTAGAAAGGCTGGGACTGGAGCATCTGCTACATCTTTTTTGTTGACCAAACCTATGATTTTATGGTTCACTGCAGGAAATTGTTTGTCAAAAAATATCAGAACCTGCTCTTTGATTTATAGACTTCATTTCCTGAGGCACTAAGGGGTTAAATGAGTTGTCCAAGGTCACACTGACACACAGAAAATTAACATACGTCAGAGGAGTCAGGACTTGAACCCAAGTCTTCCTGGGGCAGAGGCCAGCTCTGTCCACTAAGCCAGGCTGTCTCTAACCCTTTCTCTATTTTACCCTTAATTAATACTTGCAGATTGAGGGGCAGCTAGGTGGCGCAGTAGATAAAGCACTGGCCCTGGATTCAGGAGGACCTAAGTTCAAATCCAGCCTCGGACACTTGACAATAACTAGCTGTGTGACCCTGGGCAAGTCACTTAAACCTCATTGCCACAAAAACAAAAACAAACAAATACTTCCAGATTGGGGCAGTTAAGTACCACAGTGGATAGAGTTCCAGCCCTGGAGTCAGGAGGATCTGAGTTCAAATCAGACCTCAGACACTTATTAGCTGGTTGACCCTGGGCAAATCATTTATCCCTGTTTGCCTCCAAAAAATAGTCATATTGATGCTTCCTAAGGAATGGTGAAGGACTGTGAAGAAAAGCTAGGTAAATTAGGGTTACTTTGCCTAAAGTGGAGGAAACTGAAGGCAGGATTGTTATTCACAGTGATATATGTAAAGAGTCACAGGGGCAGATAGGTGGCTCAGTGCATAAAGCACCGGCCCTGGATTCAGGAAGACCTGAGTTCAAATCTGACCTCAGACACTTGACATTTACTAGCTGTGTGACCCTGGGCAAATCACTTAACCCCCATCAAAAAAAAAGTCACATAGTATGTATGGTATATATGTCACATAGTAATCAGTTATTGTCCCTGTTTAGCAAAGGCAGTCAGTGTGGTATAGTGGATAAGTCCCTTCACCTCAGCTTTTTCATCTGCAAAATCTTCTTCACAGGACTTTTATGAAGATTGTAAAGTACTGGATGCAAAAGTCCTTTGTAACCTTTAAGTGATCCACAGAAAGGCCTGCTTGGATGCCTCATCATGGAATGGAATCTTGGGTTCTCGAAGTCTTGGTTCCCTAGGTCCTCAAAGGCTATCTATGCATACAGGGAACATGGGGATAATAGATTTGGAGCTCGGAGGCACCTTCTAGGTCACTTAGTTCAACCCCCTCACTTTGCCCCTAAGAGACATGAAGCGACCTGCCCAAGGTCACCCAGGTAGTGTCAGAGGCAGGATTCAAAACTGTGTTTCTCTGACTCCAAATCCATTGCATCATACAACTGACTCAAGCTTTGGCAGCTTCTGCCGTACCAGAAGGCAGAGTTAGGGTTTCTTAGTAGAAAGAACACTGGTGTCTAGAAGATCTGGATTGGAGCCCTGACTCTCAATGACTGTTTCTATAACTTTGGACAGGTCCCTTAACATCCCTGAGACTCAATTTCTTCATCTGTATAATGGGAATAAAATGCTTGCACTGATTAGACTGTGTCTATTTTCAAAAGACCAGCCTAGTTAAGTACAGAGACACCTAACACCAGTTTCTGGCCACTTCGTTATGAAATCTTTGACCACAGCAATCAGGAAGCTTCTTATTATTGAGATTAAATTGTAAAGTCAGGGACTTTACACCGAAAAGTGGTCTTGAAAGAGATCTTAGCCTAACTCGCTCATTTAATAAGTGAAGAAACCAAATCGCAGAAAGATGCAAACCCCAGTTTCTATAACATGAGCCTTTCCTAATCCCTCTTAATTCTAGTGCTTTCTCTCTATTAATTATTTCCAGTATAGCCTGTAAATATCTTGTTTGTACACGGTCACGTACATAGTAGGCATTATATAAATGCTTATTATTGGGGGTAGTTAGGTGACATAGTGGATAAAGTACCAGCCCTGGATTCAGGAGGACCTGAGTTCAATTCTAGCTTCAGACACTTGACACTTACTAGCTGTGTGACCCTGGCCAAGTCACTTAACCCTTATTGCCCCACAAAAAATGCTTATTATTTCTTTCCCCTTTCCCCTAATTTTAGTGTCTTCCCACTATTGATTATTTTCAGTTTATCCTGCATATAGTTTATTTGTACATAGTTGTTTGCCCATTGTCTCCCTATTAGATTGTGAGCTCCTTGAGGACAGGACTGTCTTTGTATCCACAGTACTTAGCACAGGGCCTGGAATATATTAGACAATAAATGCTTGTTAACTGACTGACAGAAAGCAAAGTGACTTGTCCGAGGTTCTATGGCTAGTTAATAGTAGAGCCAGGACTAGTCCTAGATATTACAGCTGCCAGAGAAACATTCCTTCCACTATATCACACTGTCTTTAAAGTTTTATGGGCTCCTGAGGTGTTAAAACAGGCTTACTAAGAAAAGTCGTGAAATATCCTTTCATGGAGATGCTTCTCAATTGATCACTATCCACCTATCTGTCCTTGGTACTATCAAATGGTTCGATGCCCAAAAAAGATGTGATCACCAAGATAAATGACTTTAAAGTAGGGGCATTACCATCTGCTTTTGCCACTGCACCCTAAGTCACATGGAACCTTTCCATCAAGCGTGTAGCTGAAACCACTGCGTGTTTTGTTGCACCCATTAGAACGTAAGATCCTTAAGAGCAGGGACTTCTGCTTTCTTATTTGTATCTCCCAAGTTGGGCACAATGCTTTACCCATAATAAACACTTAATAAATAAATTTTCATTCATTCATTAGCTTGGAGCTGTTGGGGGGGAGGTGAGCAGCACTGTGCTAGAACTATTTTGTTGGAATGTAAGCTCCTTAAGGAAATGAACCCACTGCTTTTTCCTCTGTATTCCCAATGCCTAGCACAGTGCTTTGTACATAAGGACCATTGAATAAATGCCTTTTCATTCACTTATTTTTGTTCATTCATTCAGTACGGTTTATGTGTGGTATTTGAGGGCAGATCTACATTTCAAAAACTTAGAGACAATATAATAAGTGTTCTCAGGTTCCCTCCCCTACCCAGCACAGGGCCGCTCGACAAACCTCAACTTTTCCCTAAAAGCCAACTAAGAAAAACCAGTAACCCTTATGAGTTCTGTTTACTGGAGAGTCTGAGCTAGATCTCATCACTAAGTCAAGGCGTTACTAACATAAATCTTTTGTCTTGAAACATGCGTGCTTATTTAGACCCCTTCTTGTTTCTCTTATGTCAAAGAAGTTGACACAACTGAGAGATTTAAGTAGTCAGAAATGAAAAAGGGCTAACAGAAAAGTTAAGTGAAACTATTTAATGCCCTTTGATCTTCTGAACCAAACTGTCATTTCACTTTTCATCCAATCCAAAATTGTTCTCACCACATAGGGTATTGCCAGTTCAGCATTCAAAAATGACTTAAGGGGCAGCTAGGTGGCACAGTAGATAGAGCACCAGCCCTGGTGTACCTGAGTTCAAATCCGGCCTCAGACACTTAACACTTACTAGCTGTGTGACCCTGGGCAAGTCACTTAACCCCAATTGCCTCACTAAAAAAAAAAAAAAATTTAAAAAAAAAATGACTTAATGGAGGCTAGGAATTTCCCCCTTGTAGGCCTCCCGCCTGCCAGGATGGCACCACCATATGTGTGGATCATGCAACAGCACAAGACAGCAAATTCTCAGAGAAATTACTTCTTCAGTGTGACTCAATACCTTCAATGTATCTCCATTCCCATTCCCATCCCCAAAGTGCAACCCGTATCTTCTCATAAAGGTTCCCATATAGCATCTATCTAACATTCTGGAAGCCTTTGTCTGGTCCTTCCTGATATATGGTACCCCAAAAGTCTGAGTGCTGTTATGAAGCTTCTGAAACTTAACAATTAAAGCTATTAAATGTTAATAATCACACTAAGGCTTTTAAAAATAAACCTTAATAATTTAATAACTGCACCAAGATTTGAGGGGGGCACTCTATATCTTATAGTTATTAGTTCAGGCTATCTTTCTGGAACCCCTCACTCTCTCTGCATAATTAATCTAACTTGTTCATGTCATGCATCATTTGATAATAATTAGTAACATGTATAAATATTGATCTATAAACACATATTTATAAACTTTAAAGTGCTATATATACATACCATATATATGTCATATATATATACATATATAGCTATGTGTAAAGTGATAGAGAGCACTTTAAAGTTTGTAAAACATTTTACATGAATTATCTCATCTGAGCCTCACAACCCTAAAGTCACCACTATAGATTATTATTCTATAGTTGACTTATAGCCTCTTTTATTCAGTTTTGTCTGAATCTTCATGACCCCATTTAGGGGGTCATGATACTAGAGTGTTTTGCCATTTCCTTCTCCAGTTCATTTTACAAATGAGGAAACTAAGGCAGACAGGATTAAGTGACCTGGCCAGGGTCACATAGCTGGTAAGTGTTTGAGAATAGATTTGAAGTCAGGAAGATGAGTCTTCCTGACTTCAGGCCTGCCATTCTATCCACTTAGCCCCCTAACTACCCCCATTATAGCCTCTTACTCCTAGCCTACAGAATGTGGACCTTCTACTAGTTAATTAATAAAAAACTCAACAAACATTTATTAATTGCCTACAGTGGACTAGGTGCCCCAGGAATACATTAACAGAAGTGAAAACAGGAGCAGCTAGGTGGTGCAGTGGATAGGGCACTGGCCCTGGATTCAGGAGGACCTGAGTTCAAATTCTGCTTCAGACATTTGACACTTACTAGCTGTGTGACCCTGGGCAAGTCACTTAACCCTCATTGCCGGGGAAGGGGAGCAGGGGGAGAAGAAGTGAAAACAGTCCCTGTCCTCGAGTAGCTTAAAGTAGCGGGGAGAATATCAAGAATGTGCTAGTAAATGTTTAACAACCAGTTCTCATTTTTTTTTTTAAATCTACGCACGACACAGTTAAGCTGAATCTGTATTATTAGCATTTTCTCTATCACTTTTTAAAGCCTAGGCAATCAACAAAACAATAGATCAAATTCTGATTTTGTAGTATTTTTCAATTTCTAAAGTGTAAATGCTCAATTGAAAAATTGCCTTTGAACTGATTCCAGCACACAGGCACATGTTTTCTACAATTATATACAAAATAGGTAGCCCGTGATTTGGGAGGAAAGGCTGAAAGGTCTCATAGAGAAGCTGCTGTTTGAACTGAGCCCTGAAAGAAATCAACGATCTTGAATGATGAGATGAAGAAGAAGTAGATTCTAGGCATGGGAGACAATCAATGCAAAGGTGCACAGCAGGATAAAAATGTGCGAGAGAAAAGAGGGGGGAAAATGAATACACTTGAATCTGATGACTGAGAAATAATCAGCCAACTTCGAGCGGAACACTTTCAGTGTCTAAGTCACTACCTCACAAAGCAATGTCCTTGATTTTTTTAATAGCTCTAATTATTTAAAAGTTCTTCTTTATGATGAATTGAAATCTTCTACCTGTAACTTCTACTCGTCTATCCTTGATTCTTCCTCTAGAGCAATAACCAGATTTCCTCTTCCAGTTGACAGTCTTTCTAATATCTGGAAACCGATGTCATGTTTCCCTCAGTATTTTCACCTCCAAGTTGAACATCCCCAGTTCTTTCATCACACACAGATGTTTGTGAGCCTCCAACCTTCTGGTCCTCCTCTTTTGGATTCTCCAGTTTGTCCTAACCAGGGATGGAACTAGCCCAAACTAGCTTTTGAAAGCCGATTGTTAAACACTGTGTGAACATTTCCATCTCAGAAACTGTCAGATGCTACAGGATTGATTTACTGTTTTATTGATTGCCTAGGCTTAAGAAAGGGATGGGGAAGTGTTAATATTGTGGATTAAATTTAAAATGTGTTATGGGTACATTTTCCCCTCTGTAGAGCCAGTTATTAACCATTTACCAATGAGTGTTGGATAATTCTCTCAAAGTGTAGCACCTCAAACTGAATATAATATTCTAGATATGGTCTAATAAACACAGAATTTAGTAAGACTATAACCTCTCTCTCCTATTTAATTTATTTAGCATTTTACTTTTCCCAATTGCATGTAAAAACTATTTTAAACATTCAATTTTTTAAATTTTTTAAACTTGGAGTTCCAAATTCTTACTTTTCCTCCCTCCCCTCCCACTTTGAGAAGATAAGCAATTCTATATAGTTTATACATGTGTATAAAACATTTCCATGTTAGTCATGTATAACCTCTCTTGCTCTCAATTTCTATTAAAACATTCTATTGGGAGCAGCTAGATGGCACAGTGGATAAAGCACCAACCCTGGATTGAGGAGGACCTGAGTTCAAATCTGGTCTCAGACCCTTGACACTTACTAGCTGTGTGACCCTGGGCAAGTCACTTAACCCCCATTGCCCCGCCAAAAGAAACAAACAAAAACAAAAAAGCAAAACAAAAAACATTCTATTGGGGCAATTAGGTGGCACAGTGGATAGAGTACCGGCCCTGGACTCAGGAGGACCTGAGTTCAAATCCATCCTCAGACACTTAACACTTACTAGCTGTGTCACCCTGGGCAAGTCACTTAACCCCAATTGCCTCACCAAAAAAAAAAACAAAAACAAAAACAAAACAAAAAAATTCTATTAAAATTTCTATTAAAACAGCCTAAAATGACAACATGTGTTATGGAAACCAAAGCATACTATTGATTTATAATTGAACTTGTAGTAAGCTGAAACACTTGAGCCTTTTCCACATGAAGAGCTGCTAAAGCAGGTCTATCTCCCCATTCTGTACCTGTACAGTTGATTTTTTTTTTAACTGAGTGCAAGATTTGACATTTATCTCCATTAAACTTCATCTTAGTAGATTTTCCACCCACTGTGCTAGCCTTTTGATATCTTTTTGAGTCATGATTTTGTCATGACTACCCGTCCCAGTTTGATTTCATCTACAAATTTGGAAAAGATGGAGTCTATGTCTTTATCTAAGCCATCAAAAATAGAGAAGAGGATAGGACTTGTTAGAAAACCTACGCACAATACCACAGACCTTTTGCCAGGCTGACACCGATCACCCTGACCATCCTATCCTCTCTCCATCCTATTTGTACAGAAGGAGATAAATGAACTCATTCACATTTATTAAGTGCTTTTAAGTTTACAAACTATGTTTTTCATAATGCCCTTCTCACTACTAATGTAGCCCCTACCTAAGTTAAGGCCCTCACCACCTCTTGCTTAGGCTGATGCAATATATCTTCATAATTGTTTTTTCTGCCTCAAGTCCCCCCCCCACCATCTTTTGCACTGCTGCCAAAGTGATTTTCTTTCAGTAAACATCTAAACATGTAATTCCCCCCCCCCAATGAATTCCAGTGGCTCCCTGTTACCTCTAGGATCAAATAGAAATTCCAGTTTGTGTTTCATGGTTCTTACCATCCTGATCCAAACCCACCTTTCTATTCTCATTATATCTTATCACTTTTCAGTACTCTAGGATTTAGTGAAACCGTCCTTCTTTCTGTTCGTCACACATTCCAACTCTTGCCTCCATGCTTTTGTATCTGTCATCCTTCATGACTGGAATACACTCCCCTGCCCTACTTCTAGCTCAGAGAATACCTTACTTCTTCTTCCTTTTTTATTTTTTTTTTTTGGTGAGGCAATTGGGGCTAAGTGACTTGCCTAGGGTCACACAGCTAGTAAGTGTCAAGGGTCTGAGGCCGGATTTGAACTCAGGTCCTCCTGAATCCAGGGCCAGTGCTCTATCCATGGCACCACCTAGCTGCCCCACCTTACTTCTTTAAAGATTCACCTTCTACATCCTTTTACTCCTATAAGTCTTTCCTTATCCCCCCACTTTATAGTTCCATCCTTTCCCAAACAACCTTGAATTTATTTTGTGTGTATATACACATATACAAAATATATTATACACATATAATAAACATACATATAGATGTGTATACATGTACATTAACATATATGTATTATACATGCATGTCTATCTATATATACAAATATCTGTGTATATATCTCTATATAGATATATATGTAGTTATATAGATGCATGTATGTATATATATATACACACACGCACACACACACACATATACACATACACATATACTCTTTGATCTGTAGGTAGGTTCAGGAACCTACCTTTATCTCTTTTTTGAAAATCAAGCCTAAATTTAGTTTACTTTGCCCTCATCTTTCCACACTCATTCTATTTTCCATGACTCCTCAAAAGTTGTTTAAAAAAATTATTCCACAAACATATCTGAAAACTCTTTTAGGATTCTAGGATATAATTCTTCTGATTCTGAAAGCTTGGACTTTTTCAGAATATCTCAAGCTATAATGTCCTCAATTCTATGATACTCTTTCCAGTTGGAAGTTGATATTTCTTCAAAGAGAAGACAAGCAAAATGGGAGTCAAATGGTTTTGCCTTCTCTCCATTATGTGCAAACATTACACACATATACATGTACACACACACCTCTTTTGCACCTGTCTCTTTTAAACTTGAGCTCATAAACTAATGAAGTGAAGTGAGCAGATAGAGAACCATCTATACAGTAACAACACTGAAAAGACAAACAGCTTGAAAGACTTAAGAATTCTGATCAATGCATCAACCAACCACAATTCTATGAACCTAATGATAATACATGCTACCCACATCCTGACAGAAAGGTGAGGGACTCAAGGTGAAGAATGAGATATATATTTTTGGAAATGGCCAACCTTGAAATTTGTTTGTTTGTTTGTTTTTCAACAGGGAGGAGGGAAGTAGAGAAAAATAAATGCTTATTGTTTGAAGAAATAAAAAATTTTAAATTAAAAAATATTTGAGGGGGCAGCTAGGTGGCACAGTGGATAAAGCACCAGGCTTGGATTCAGGAGGACCTGAGTTCAAATCCAGCCTCAGACACTTGACACTAGCTGTATGACCCTGGGCAAGTCACTTAACCCTCATTGCCCTGAAAAAAAAAAAAAGATTTGAGCTCATCAGAGAGCTCCTTGTGTAGAAATACTGGTTGATCTAGCTGTCTGCACCTTTTTTGGGTTCATTGGCATTATCTGTCATAGTATTGTCAGAATTTCATTTCTAAGAGTTTTCCATCCTTCTTGGACTATTTTCACATTTACTCCCACCTATCATTCTTTGAACTTTTTGAAAGTCTGGAATACATGGGGGCAACTATGTGGCGCAGTGGATAGAGCACCGGCCCTGGAGCCAGGAGTACCTGAGTTCAAATCCGGCCTCAGACACTTAACACTTACTAGCTGTGTGACCCTGGGCAAGTCACTTAACCCCAATTGCCTCACTTTAAAAAAAAAGTCTGGAATACATAAGGGATCGTGTTGCATGTTCTCTTCTTTGGCTCTTAGCAATGCTATGATGCCATGATCACTTTCTCCCAGAGTTCCCCATAGTAGAAATAAAACCAGAGTAGAGCAATGGGCAAGAACTTAATAGCTGATGTGGAAAGCTCCTCCCAGATTCTCCAATTAAGGAGAGTACCCAGAACAACCATCTCATCACTTCCTGTACTCCTGGACTTCATCTAAATCTTATCATTCTGCCAGATGATAGCAACCCTAAAAAATCAAATCTCCTCAGCTCCCCGCCACCACCTCTGGGGCCTCTCCCTCCTTCTGACTGGAGAAGGTTGGGGTGCGCATGCAGAGTTCCTCCAAGATCCTCCATATAAGGAAGATACCTAGGACAACCATCTCATAATTTCCCACTCCGTTGAATTCTTTTGCAGGAAGAGTACCCTTCTTCTCCTCACTTCCACTCCTACTTTTCAGTTTCTTTTTATTAATTGTCTTCCCCCATTTGGTTGTAAACTCCTTGAGAGCAGGGAGTGTCTTTTGACTTTCTTTGTATCCCCAGCAGTTAGCACCTTGCCTGGCTCATAGTAGGCACTTCATAAATGTTTATTGATTGACTGGCTTTCGAAAGACCTGTAAATTTCATCAGTACGGGTAGGTACTCCACCCAATGATGTAAACCAAAACTCCTCCATGCCTGAGCGAAGGGTCTTTTTGAGCAGATGCTACTAGAATAATTGATTAGCTGGTGGCTGAGTTTCTGTTAATGAGCCTTTCTGGGTTTAACTAGGCTGGTGCTGGGATGATCGGTCAAGCCCATGATCAAAGCTTTTCCAACTTGGCAAGACTTGCCAAAGCTCTACACTCCACTAAGATAGCCTTTGAAATCTAAAGGTCACCTCTATGTTATGGTAAGCATTCAGTGTAGTATTAATAATCACAGTAGATTAAAATCAATGCTACCTTTATTAATCAACAATGAATTTAATCTTATATTCAATTCGTGGGCAGCTAGGTGGTACGGTGAATTGAGCATCAGGCCTTGAGTCAGGACAACCTGAGTTTAAATCCAGTCTCAAACATTTACCAGCCATGTGACCCTGGGCAAGTCACTTAACCTTGTTTGCCTCAGTTTCCTCATCTGTAAAATGAGCTGGAGAAGGAAATGGCAACCCACTCCAAAATCTTGACCAAGAAAATCCCAAATGGGATCACAGTCAGATATAACTGAAATGACTGAGCAATAACAAAAATTCAATTCACAAGTATTTATTGAGAGTGAGTGGGGCAGCTAGGTGGTGTAGTGGATAGAGCACCAGTCCTGGAGTCAGGAGGACCTGAGTTCAAATCCGGCCTCAGACACTTGACACTTACTAGCTGTGTGACCCTGGGCAAATCACTTAACCCCAATTGCCTCACCAAAAAATAAAAAAATAATTAAAAAAAAAGTTAAAAAAAATTGGGGGCAGCTAGGTGGCACAGTGGATAAAGCACCCAGCCCTGGATTCAGGAGGACCTGAGTTCAAATCTGGACTCAGGCACTTGACACTTACTAGCCATGTGATCCTGGGCAAGTCACTTAACCCTCATTGCCCCACCAAAAAAAAAAAATGTAGAAAGAGAGTGAGCCTATTATGTACAAAGCATGTTCTGGGTGTTGGGGAAAATATAAAGCTTTGCTCAGAGTCTCTATTCTCATGGCGCTTACTACAAGTGTATTAACAAGCAAGTATCTATAGGAATATGATTTTATTCCATAATGATAAAAAATCAAAGATGAGGGCTGTGTGTGTGTGCTAATGGTTATTTTTGCCTGTGGGAACTGTGTGGGCAAAACTATTTGACTCCCATTTTTCTGTGTGAAAAAAACCCATCTATTATCTAGTGACCAAGTTTCCAGGAAATAGAAAAAGTATTGAAGTTTGACATTAAGGTTCACAACCAGATAAGAAATACAGCTTAAAAATTAAGATATGAGATCAAAGATGGGCATCACAACTTGAAGATCCCTACTCAAGATACTACACCAAAGAAATAACAAAAATTCAAACAGAGGAATGATTACCCAAAATTTGGGCAATTCTGAGACTTTTATATAAAAGGATAGAGTAATATGGTGTCTTTAGAGAAAGATTTGGAGATATATGTACACAAAAGCTGCTGATCACTCTGTCAATCTTTCCCTTCTCCATGATGTCATCAGAGCCTGGTTCTTTTTTACATGAACTTACTTGGTAATGAAGGTAATGTAGTTGAAGCCACAGGGTATAGTGGAAAGAGCATAGTTATCTCTTCCACGTCTTGGGGGGCAGCAGGTAGGGAGTGGTACCCCGCAATGCGATCTGGAAAATCCACATAAAATATTTTGGCCCTCCCTTAGTACCAGAGAAGAAGTCTGAATTATTATGGCATTAAAAGATAAAATACATTGATATTATATATAATGCATTTCTTGGTTTCTAGTCTTTGTGCGTTGTCTACCGCTTCCGCAAAACTCCCCAAAAAATCCCAGTTAATTTCTTATGCAGACCCACAATATATCAAAACCATGATGGAGAAAGTCATGATACGGAGAGGAATAACTGTATTATACTTGGAGTTTGAAGGCCTGGGGTCTAGTCTCTGCTTTAAACTGCTCTGAGATTCCATTTTCTCAGCTGTTGAATGAGGGAGTAGCAATAAACACTCTCATGTCTCTTCCAACTAACATTCTGTGATAACTACAGATTTTGTATGGGAATGAATCTCTGGTGTTTGAGGTATAAATAAATGAACATGGGGCAGCTAGGTGATGCAGTGGATAGAGCACTGGCCCTGGAGTCAGGAGGACCTGAGTTCAAATCCAGTCTCAGACACTTGACACTTACTAGCTGTGTGACCCTGGGCAAGCTACTTAACCCCAATTACCTCACCCAAAAAACCAAATAAATAAATAGATAGATAGATAGATAAATAAATAAGTGAACATCATTATGTATAGGTGTGTCTTATATATACCAGGATTAATTCAACTATTTAGCTCATAGATTCAGTAGGTAATTGTTATTGCTCATTGTTTCAGCCGTGTCCAACTCTTCATGACCCCATTTTGGGATTTCTTTGGTCAAGAACTGGAGTGGTTTGTCATTTCCTTCTCCAGTTCATTTTGCAGATGAGGAAACTGAGGTAAACAGGGTTAAGTGACCTGCCCAGGGTCACACAGCTAGTAAGTGTCTGAGGCCAGATTTGAGCTCAGGAAGATGAGTATCCCTGACTCTAGACCTGGCACACTATCCACTGTGCTTCCTAGTTGCCCTCAATAGTTAATAAATCTTTGCAAATAAGAATTCCATGCCCATCATTTTGTCCTAATCTCTTCTCTGATCTTAAAACATTGCCAAATTTGGAGTGGTGCTGGTTAGAAAAGTAGAAGTTCCCCTCTCTGCTTCCTCTATTTTCTAAAAGATGAAATTGTCAGCAAATCAAGAATTTATCAGATGCCCTGCTTTTACCAGAATAAGAATTGTGGAAGACAGTGAAATAGCTAAAGAAATGCACTACTATTGGTTTCTGTGCCACTTTTGAGTTTTACATCAGTAAAGCATCATTTGTGTCTACCATCTGGTCAAGAGGTCCCTTTCAATACTCCCACACGAAGTCTGTTGAACTGTTATTTTTTGAAATTTTGCTAATTTTTTTTTAAAGTAGGAGTGTTTTCTGGCTATTGTAGATTGTTTCAGTGATTAAGTATAAATCTTCCTCTGAAAAATCCCAATCCCACAGCCAAAACTTTGTACTGAGAAATTTTCTGAAAGTACCAGACATTTCTCTGCTTCCACCAATCCTCAGATAATTTATGATAATAGAAAACTTCAATTCATACATGGTATCATGAAAACAAAGCTCTGAAGTTCATCTATTCCACATCATCTTCTGAACTGGCAAAATGAATAAACATATTGTCCTATAAAAAAAGACTTAGACAACATGGTCTAAAAGAGTGGACAAGACTGGGCAGGGGAACTAAGAAGAAGAACTGATAAGAACTCCCACCATTTGAACCACCAACCATGCCCTTTACAACAGATATTCAGGCAACCTATGGAATTTTCAAAAGGCATTTATTTTTTTAAAAAAATATTTACTTAGTATTTTATTTTTCACCAATTACATGTAAAAACAATTTTCAATGTTAGTTTTAAAATTTTTTAGTTCCAGGGGCAGCTAGGTGGCACAGTGGATAAAACACCTGTCCTGGATTCAGGAGGACCTGAGTTCAAATCTGACCTCAGACACTTGACACTAGCTGTGTGACCCTGGGCAAGTCACTTAACTCTCATTGCACTGCAAAAAAATTAATTAATTAAACAAATAAATGTAATTTAAAAAAAATTTTTAGTTCCACATTCAAAAAACTTATTTTTTATTTCAAGCAGGTCATTTAATTTTTTTTTGTTTTTTAAATAATTTTTTTCAATTATCAATCATTTCTTTTTCTCCTTTGACACCTCCTTATTGAAAAGAAAAAAGAAAATAAGGCCCTTGAAACAAATGCATCAAAGCCTCCAAGTTGGCAATCAGGGCATGGCCAGAGCAAGTTCTGTTATGCAAACATATGCAATCAAACCAAACAAATTCCCATATTGTCCATGTCCAAAACTGTGTTGATCCTTTTATTAAGGTCTGAAGAAAATGAAGTACTGATATTGTTCTACAGGTTAAATTGTTTTGGAAAGATAAATAGTCGCCCTGGGAGAAAAAAATTAATCTAGCCTTCAAGAAATCCCAAAAGTATCTACAAGCAAGAGCTTACCATACATTTCTTCTTTGTACTAGCCTTCTCCCATGCCTGGAATGATCTCCCTCATCACCATCTTTTGGTTTCCCCGGATTCTTTCAAGACTCAACTCAAATCCCATCTTTTGCAGGAAGTCTTTCCCAGTTCCCTATCTACTAGTACCTTGCCCTCTGAGATTACTTTCCATCTACTCTGTATGTATCGAGTTATTTCCATTTTGTCCTCCCATTGGAATGTAGAGTCCTTGAGGGCAGAAGTCCTTTTTACCTTTCTTTTTTTCTCCAATGCTTGGCCCAGAAACTGGTATACAACAAGCACTTAATAAATGCTGGCTGATTGATTGATACCCAGCACCCCTGTAAGCTTCAAAGTTGGGGAGTTAAGTGATATATTTAAAATTTGGGAAAACAGAGCATTGATTTCAAAGTAAATAGAAAAATCTCTTCATTCAATACAACAAACCTTTATCAGACATGTAGTATGTGCAAGGCACTGTGCTAGAATACAAAGATAAAAAACATAGTCCCTGTCTTCAAGAAGTTTTTACTCCAACAGAAAGAATAGCATAGTGCTACAGAGTGGGCCAAAAAGTCACAAAGGGGATTCAATATTTAATAACTCCTTTATTTTTTTGGTTTTACATTTACAACACCATAGCATCATATACAGTAGAAATAAATTTACATTATGTGTGAAAAATCAAATCTCACAAATGGCAAAAAATAAAGAAAAATAATTTTCAAAAAGTTATTAAAACATCATGACTTTTGGCCCACTCTGTACAAGGAAGAATCTAAGACCAAAGGAGATCTCCAGACAAAACATGATAAGATCACTGACAGGTGGGCTGACTAAGCAAGGCTTCATGGAAAAGGAAACACCCTAGCTGGGCTTTGAAGGAAGAGAATGATTTCAACAGGGGGCACTGTGGCAAGAGTTAAGTTCCAGGCATGGGGCATAGCCAGAAGGAATCTAAAGAAAGATGAGTAAGACAAGGGAAAATGCTCATATTCCAGTTTGGCCAGAATATAGAGATTGCATGAAAAGGAGTAATGGGAAATTATTCTGGAAAGACAGGTTGGAGCCAGATTATAAAGCACCTTCAATGCTAGGATGAGAAGCTTGTATATCATCTCCCAGAGGCAACAGGGAGCCCCCAGATATTCTTGAATAAGTGAATGACATGGTGAGACTTGCATCTTTGGGAGATGATTTTGGTTGCTGTGTGAAGGGCAAATAAGAGAGAGGGAAACTCTGAAGAAGGAGAATAATTACTAAGCTATTACAATATCCCATCTGAGAGGTAATGAGAGCCTGAACGGGGGAGAATGGTGAGAGAAAGGAATAGATGTGAAAACCGGCTACTCAAAAGATTGTGGGATTATCCATGATCTAAATCAATAAAAGTAAAAGTGAAATGGTTTCACAAAGGAACACAGCAGGGAATTGCCCTGGCCAGAATGTCTCCTTATTGTTTCAGAATTCAAGCCCAATCCTGTGACTTCTTACTGTCTTTGACTCTGAGTTTCCTAAGAGAGCAATGGATATATATAGTTTCATGATACTCTGAGTGTTTATATTAGCAGAGATTGGTTTATTTCAACTCTGGGATTCATACTTGAGATGTTAGCCCACATTTCTGACATCCTTTGGGTTTCAGAGGGTGATAACTTTAACTCAAGACAGAGCCTTGGTAATTGACAAATTGGGCTATGACACTTGCCAACTATGGGCAGCCAGACTTTTGAATGATTGTCCCCTTATCAGAATTTGGTTCAGATTATCAACAGGAATGACAATTGAACGCCATAGGAAAATGCCCAGAGCAGTAAAACTCACAGAAGAATGTTCTGAAATCATCTTCTAACCAAGAATGGCTTGGAAGGTCAGAAGGAGGGAGCTGCTGTGCTAATACAGGAGTCGAACCCAACCCCACAGTCACCCTGATACAGATCCAGGCCCAGGAAGGCCTCACCAGAGAAGCAGCCCCCCAGAGCCTCTGAATCAGCTGAAGCACCAGTGTCGTCTGGAAATAAGCTCACAGTCTGGTGAGTGGGCTGAGCCCTGGGCAGAGGGGAGACTACAGGGGTCTATGCAGGTGCTAAGGCAGAACTTGGGTTTTTCACCCCTGCTGGGAACCAGGAGGTAGGCTTGAGTAGCAGTGGCCCAGGTGGGGGAGGGGCACAGGCTCATCAGAGCTAACAACCACAACACACAAAGCTGGCTGATTAGCAAGTTGGTCTGGGGTCATCTAGAACCAGGGAACAGGCCAGGTGAGGGAAGAACCTGATCCTCCTTAATTCATACCACCTGGGACTTCTTAAGCTTGGGATACTGCAGCCTGGAAACAGTGCCCCACTTTAAGGAGCTAAGAGTCAAGTAAAATGAAGGCAAGATGAGCCGACAGAGAAAGGGGAGGACCACAGAACAGGAATGACAATTGAGTAATGTAGTTTACATCAGTCCAGTATCCTTTTTTCTTTCTTCATCCTGTTTGAACTCTCCCCAGCATGACATTGTGGAACATTCTCTCCTTGATCTTCTCTTCTACTTCATCTTCTCCTATCTCTCTAGCCATTCCTTCTCTACCTCACTTCCTAGCTGCTCCGCCTCCTCCAAATCCTTCTGGTTGGGAACATGGTTGTAGTGTTCCCCAAGTTTGGCCCTCTTCTCTATCCCTACTCATTCTTTTGGTGATCATGTATACTTCCTTCTTTAAATCTCATTGACTTCAGGGGCAGCTAGGTGGCGCAGTGGATAAAGCACCGGCCCTGGATTCAGGAGTTCCTGAGTTCAAATCCGGCCCCAGACACTTGACACTTAACACTTACTAGCTGTGTGACCCTGGGCAAGTCACTTAACCCCAATTGCCTCACTAAAAAAACAAAAAAACAAACAAAAAAAATCTCATTGACTTCTTACTTCAATTATAACTTCTATGTAGTTGATTCCCAAGCTTATATCTCGACCCCAACCTTCACCCCAATGCCCCTGCTTGGGGTCTTTAACTGAAGACTAGAGGGTCACTTCTGGGTTGAAGAGGAGATTCCCCTTTAGGTATAGGTTATATTATGTGGCTTCTGAAGACTCTCCCCCAGTCTGAGATTCTGTGATTTCCATTTGCCTCCTGGATAGCTTCTTATGGTTGTTCTACCGGCACTCACACTCAATATAGACAAAGTTGTTCTTATGCTCTAACCCAAACCTGCCTTTCCCCTTGGTTTCACTATTTCTCTGATGCCATTAGCACCCTCTAGGTGAACCAGACTCATTTTTTAACTCTTCTTTCTCGCACTCCTCATAGCCAATCCCTTGCTAAATTCTGTTGATTGTGGCTTCATAAAATCACTTGTAACTGTCTTCTCTTTTCCATTCCCACTGTAATCATCCTACTTTAGCCTTCCTCTCTTTCTCACTTAAACTACTTCCTAGCTGGTCAGCCTCCTTTCAGTCTATACCCTATCCAATCTATCCTACACACTGCTACCTGAGTGATGTTCCTAATGTACCCCTCTGATCATGTTTCTCTTCAAAAACCATCAGTGTCTCCCCATTGTCTAGGATAGAGATAGCAACCAGACTTGTGATTTCATTGGTGTAAAAAATCCCCAGGTGAAGGAATCACTTTCCCAATGCAGATCTGTGCATTTCTTCTATGGAATTTTAATTGCCTAGAACACAGAGAGGTAATTGACTTACCCAGGGTCACACAGCCACTAAGTGTCAGAGAGAGGGCTTAAACCCAGATTTTACTGGCTCCAAGGCCAGGCTACCTCTTTCTACTATGCTATCTCTCCGCTACTTCCTACTAAATACTTATAAATTCCTGATCTTCATATCCAAAGAATGGCAAAATCTGGTTTCAATCTCTCTTTCCTATCTTATACTCTTCCTGTTCTACTCTATTGTAGCCTTCATTCTAGCCCTAGAATACTTCTCCTCTTTCTCTATGCCTTTAGAGTCATGGGACTCATTGAATTATGTGAAATCTGCTCATATTTACTTTATCAGGAAATGGCCTCATGTGTGTGTATACACATGTGTGTATGTGTGTAATGTGGATAAGCCCGGAATGGGGTTCCGATCTGCCCTTTTGGAAGGACAACTCACATCAATGAAATCACAAAGTCTTTGGAAGAAAGAGATGGATCAATAATGTCCCTAGCAATTTTGCATTACTTTGTTAGTTGCATGTTAAAATACTTTGGTACCAGGGCAGCTAGGTAGTGCAGTAGATAGAGCACTGGCCCTGGATTCAGGAGGATCTGAGTTCAAATCTGGCCTCAGACACTTGACACTTACTAGCTGTGTGACCCTGGGCAAGTCACTTAACCCCAATTGCCTCACTAAAAAAAACAAAAAACAAACAAAATACATTGGTACCTATAGCTTTCAACAATAGCAGACTTTTATACAGTGAATTACCTCATCTTAGCCTCACAACAGCCATGGAGATAGGTACTACATGATCCCTATTTTACAAATAAGAAAACTGAGGTTCAGAGGAAGTTAGTGACTTGCTTAGCTAGGATCCCACAGCTAGTAAGTGTGAAAGGCAAGATTTTAATTCAGTTCTTCCTTCCTCTGGGCCCAGCTCTCTATCTCTTCACACTGCCTTTTAATAGAAATAGGTGATAATTATGTACATTTGAAAAGGTTTGAAAAGGCATGTCTTTGCCCAAAGGAGAAAACCTTATAGAATGTACATGACATGTAAAGTTGAAGCAGTGTGGGCTCAGGGGATGAGTTAAAAGGAACTTTGGCTTTTGAGAGGAAATAGATCTACACAAGTTATATATGTGATCTGGACTTATGATTGTATCGATGCAGGGGATTGCTCACATAGAAACTCCCTCCACTTATGCACATTAGTAACTAATCTAATTTTAACTAATTCTGAACGAATTTAATTTGCGTAGTAGATTTACATTGAACTACTGTAAGTTAGGGTACATGTGACTTATCCATGACACATCAGAGACAGGATTCAAACACATATTTCTGAATTCAAATTTTGTTCTCTATCTACCAACCCATGCTCTCTCTCACTCCTCTTCTATGTTTGGTCATTAAATATGATACATTAGATTAAAACTCTGGTCTCTTTAAGACATATAGTTTGCATGAACAAAAGTTGAGAACTATCTTTACATGTAACGGGAAAAAAAATAAAATACTTTATTAAAAAAAAAGAAGAAGGGGGCAGCTAGGTGGCGCAGTGGATAGAGCACCGGCCCTGGAGTCAGAAGTACCTGAGTTCAAATCTGGCCTCAGACACTTAACACTTACTAGCTGTGTGACCCTGGGCAAGTCACTTAACCCCAATTGCCTCACTAAAAAAAAAAAAAGGAAAAAAAAAAGAAGAAGAAGAAAGTGAGGGAGAAAATGTTAATAATGTAGATTAAACTTAAAAGCATATAAAAAGAGACATATAGTTGAGGACCACTGCTCCTCTTAGGGTTGTCTCTTTACAGTGGAATTTCATATAGCCAGAAATCTTCATGGTCCCACTTTAAATTGTTGTGGAACATAAAAGAATGAATTTGTGAAAAAGTAGTTCTTAAAGCACTTACTATGTGCCAAGCATGGGCAAATAGGTGGCACAGTGGATAGAGTGCCAGGCCTGAAGTCAGGAAGACTGATCTTCCCAAATTCAAATCTGGCCTCAAGAACTTGCTGGCAGTGTGACCCTGGGCAAGTCACTTAACCCTGTTTGCCTCAATTTTCTCATCTGTAAAATGAGATGGTGAAGTAAACAGCAAACCACTCTAGTATCTTTGCCAATAAGACCCCAAATGGGGTCACAAAGAGTCAGGCATGACTGAAAACAAATGAACAAAAAAAAAATGAAGTTAAGTTCCCACCTGGGCCAATTTACTTTGTTAAATGGTCCTAGACTGCTACTTTTTCTTTAAGCCTGGCTAGAAAATGCATGGCCTTGTTACAAAGAAAGTGGAGATTGTTCAGTGTAAAACTATTCCCTACTGAGCAGCAATGTATACTGTTGGGGAGAGGTATTGGTAGTAGAGAGAAATTGGGTCAAGGCAGTGAGTTCTTTGGAAGTGTCCTACTCTACACACACACACACACACACACACACACACACACACACCATTTGTTATATCCCCTGGTGCTTACAATGAAAATCACTCCAGGCAAGCAGCTATAGGAACCTGGCTCAAGAAGACTTGAGGAGAGGATGCTCTATTTTTTCACACTGTATTTGTGGTCAGAATTTACATAGGGTAAATTCCCTGGTGATAACTCCTTTCCCACCAACCCTTCCTTATCCAGTCTACTCTCTCCTTCTGTTCACCTTAAACTACTCAGAAGCTAAAGTCACTAATGGAGTAAGAAATGCATAAGCTCTGGTCTCTGCCACTGAACAACAGATGAGTACTCATGTTGCTTCATGAATCGGGGAGATGTTAACACACATTTGCCCCTCCTCTCCCTGTGCCTTCTGATTTCTAATCAGAAGACTTGGCTATAGTTCTTAACCCTCCCATTTACCATTTGCTTGATCTTGAACTTTAGTTTGTCTGTAAAATGAGTATATATAAGCCCTGTCTACCTCCACAGGGTGGTTATGAAGTTCAAAAGAGATAATGGATGTAGATGCTTTAAAATTGCAAAGCACTTAGCATATGCTTCCTCATATCTCTGATTTTACAGGAGAGGAAAGCGAGACTGAGACAGTTTAAGTGGCTTGTCCATAGTCAAACAGCTAGGAGGTGTCTGAGGCTGAATTTGAACTCAGGTCTTTCTCACTCCAAGCATTCTATCCACTATGAAAACTCAGGATAAGATAAAGGACTCCCTAACATAGTATTTCCCTGTGTATTCCATTTTTTTCAGAATTCCATGCAAATGGAAGGTGATAGTCAAATCAGGGTGATAGACTTGGAGTTAGAAAGACCTGTGTTCAAATCCTGCCTCTAACCCTTGAAAACTGTGGGATCTTGGGAAAGTCTAATCTCTTAAAACCTCAGATAACTCCTTCTAGTCTATCTACTGACTCCTGGATGAGTTGTAAGAAGGAACCAAATCAGGGGCAGGTAGATGATGAAGTGGATAAAACACCGGCCCTGGAGTCAGGAGGACCTGAGTTCAAATCCAGCCTCAGACACTTAACACTTACTGGCTGAGTGACTCTGGGCAAGTCACTTTAACCCCACTTGCCTCACCAAAAAAAAAAAAAAAAGGAACCAAATCCTCCCAGTACCTGTTTTCTTATCATAAGGAGTACCATACACACAGCAGCTGCTGCTAATAATAATGTTGAATCCAATACTTTAAAGGAAAAGTTTAGTTTAACAAATTGGAAGATCTACTCTAAGCAAAAGCTTTTTTTTTTCTTCTTTTTTTGCAGGCAATAGGGGGTTAAGTGACTTGCCCAGGGTCACACAGCTAGTAAGTGTCAAGTGTCTGAGGCCGGATTTGAACTCAGGTACTCCTGAATCCAGGGCCAGTGCTTTAACCACTGTGCCATCTAGCTGCCCCCCAGCAAAACCTTTTTAAATGCATCCCATATGGTTAGTGTATGGTTTGAGAATGATCAATATAACAACTCATCCTTCCATGATATTTTTAGGTTTTCGGGCCATTTTATAGATGAGATTCAGAAAAGTGAGTGTCTTTCCTGGGACCACTCAGCTAAGAAACGTCAGAGCAGGGACTTGAGCCCTGGAGGTTTTTTTGATTCTTAAAAGACCCATTCTCTACACTGTCCAGCTCAGTGATGCATGGGGTTAGTTTTCCTGAACTGCTTTCTCTGTCTCCTCACTTTCTTTTGGATTCTTTCTTAGAATAGCTCTGCATAGGGGAAGAAGGGGGAACATATTAGAAATGA
This sequence comes from Dromiciops gliroides, assembly GCF_019393635.1. Taxonomy (NCBI): domain Eukaryota; kingdom Metazoa; phylum Chordata; class Mammalia; order Microbiotheria; family Microbiotheriidae; genus Dromiciops; species Dromiciops gliroides. Next base: position 340,246,160 of record NC_057863.1, on the reverse strand, counting down.
AAGTGATTTCTATAATCAATACCAAATTGCTCGCCTTCTCAAGGGGTGGGGGAAGAAGAAAATTTGGAACACAAAATGTTTTAACATAAATGTTAAAAAAATTTTTACATGTAATTGGGAATCACTTAATAAATAAATAAAATATATTGGAAAAAAAGGTAATGTAAAAACCAAAAATAACAATAAAAACTATTTTTAAAAAAAGACCCAGGCTCTTTCTTCTGCAATCCAGGGCCTGCTGGTTAACTTCTTTTTCTTCCTAATTTCCATACACATCTCCTGTCAGGAATGTTCTTAGGAAGAAAAAGGATGTTCCAGAGCCATACTTAAGTGATGGATGCCTGGGCGTAAGGGAGGGATACAGACAAAATGCATACACAAACCCTATTTGGGGGCATATTCAATTGTCCACAAGAAGGTGCATTTGGCATTCTGTGAGCCGAAGCCAAGTGTGGTTGAGGGGAGCATGTTTCAAAGTACAGTGTTTAGTTCTTCCCTGCAAGTGCTTTGTTGTATGCGTGAGTTTTCAGCGCAAAGTTAAGCTGAGTGTCTGTGATAATATACAAAAAGGACCGATCCTTACTTCAGAGGGGCTCACTATCTGGCTAGAGAAGCAGCAAGTTATCTTCAATACCATGGTTCTACCCAAATCATTCAGCCCTTAGTCTCAGTAAGTAAAGCCAAGAAATGAAAGCTTTACCTAGGGATAGAAGTGTTCTAGAGTGTGTGTGTGTGTGTGTGTGTGTGTGTGTGTGTGTGTGTGTTTTCCAACTTGACCTGAAGGCAGGGTCATGAAATCCTTTAATCCCCTCTAGAAACTCTCAAGAAGACACATTTAGAGCCTCAGGAGGTAGGGTCATAAAGCACCCAGGCCACTTCTACCCACCTGCATGCAAACAAGAGCTTGGGCTCATTACTCTGTGGGCAGGCTTTTGTGAGTGCCCACATGCACAGGTATAGACACCCATGGGTCAGCATCTAGCTTGGCATCGCTTCAGATCACATGCTGCTAGCGCACTGCATGCAATCACAAGAACAATAGGGGTAACTTGCTCCCTCTTGGGTAAATGAGAACTAGGACATCATGGAAACCCAGATCTTTAGCCACTGAATATGTGGAGCACCCCAAACGCCTAAGGCTCCTCAGGAGTATCTGACTTGTGGCTAGGCTTCCAGGTAGTCTAGCCGGTTTGATTCTTAGAGCTCTCTATGGAAAGGAAATAGCACAACCCAGTTCCATCCTTCACGCTGTTCTCTCTGAACCGCTCTGGCCAGGACTCCCCCAAGGGGAATTCTTCTTAGACAAGACTGCAGAGCCCACTCCTGGATGAAATGCCTTTTGCCTCCCTTTTCTAATCATGGTCATTTCAGAGAAAAACTCGCTTCTCCCTAAGTAGGAATCTGGTTAAGGGATGAGAAGGAGGCAGCATTCCCTCCTTATTTACAAGAGACCCAGAAGGTTTTCGGTGGCCTTCAGTCATTTCGTTTTTCTTGGTAACAACCCTATACTGTGACACCAGACTTCAGATCCACGTGCAGAGCTTTCCTTCTAGCCCTGTATCTTGAAGATCCCAGTGTCTTGGACAGTGGGGCTTCTGCAGGATTCCCTTCCCCCAACACACACGTTACAGAAACCCACTGAGCTTGGATAGAGTTAGTTAAGACTTCCCTCTTCCAGCTTTCAGAGCAGTGGCCCCCAGATCTCCAGCCTTTTGGCCTCAAAAGTCTTTCCCTTCAGCTTCCCTAACCCCTGCAAAATCATCCAAGCTTCAGGAGAAGATACTCACAGCTCCAGGTGGCTCAGGCAACTCCCCAGGGCTCATCCTCTCCAAAGGGGGCTGCTCTCCTAAGACCTTGTTGCTCTCCTAGAGAGCAGTGAAAGCAAAGGGCTGTCACATCTCTCTCAGGCATCAGATTAATTTAGCACTTGCGGAAGGAACTGACGGAAACTGAAGTCACATGGAGATTGAGGGTGAGCTGCAAAAGATTCAGCACTTACAACGGCCTGGGGCTTGCACACTGCAGGAAAGAAGGAACTAGTGGTGGGGGAAGGGGAGAAGCACAGGCAGAGGTCAAAGCTAGGAAATGACTGGTAGCACCATTGGTTCTGTGCTTTCATTTGGCAAGGAGTTGGTGTATTTTGACAACTGCCTAGTGAGGAATGCAAACTAGAGCTTCACTCTGAAGCATCTCCACTTATAATCTGGATGACCTTGGACAAGCCACTACTAAGGAAACAGTTTTGGGAGGAGATACTTCTTTCGGTCTCAGTTTCCCCAACTTGAAAATGAAGGAATTGAGCCCAATGACCTCTAAGACCCCTTCCAGCTCTAGGTCATGTCATCTTTCTAGATAGGGCTCCTGTGGACAAGATTTCCTGTGCTTTCCTGGTACCCCTGAGTCCAGTTTTACCTGAAAAGCCCTTTTAATTTCTTTTTTTTTTTTTTGATGAGGCAATTGGGGTTAAGTGACTTGCCCAGGGTCATACAGCTAGTAAGTAAGTATCAAGTGTCTGAGGCTGGATTTGAACTCAGATACTCCTGAATTCAGAGCCAGTGCTCTATCCACTGTGCCACCTAGCTGCCCCTAACATATATATATATGTATGTATGTATATATATGTATATATATATATATATATACACATATATTTTTTTTTGGTGAGGCAATTGGGGTTACATGTGTGCCCAGGGTCACACAGCTAGTAAGTGTCAAGTTTCTGAGACCCAGATTTGAACTTAGGTCCTCCTGAATCCAGGGCCAGTGCTCTATCCACTGTGCCACATAGCTGCCCTGAAAAGCCCTTTTAAAGGGCAAAAACACTGAGCTTGATGTGGGTGATATTCTGAATAAACTGGACACAGTTCTTTAATCATTCAATAAATGTTGATGAGGCACCTTGGCTTTGCAAAGTACACAGGTCTCTAGCCAAGGTACAAAGTTTAGCTAAGATGTAGCCTCTGCCCTGATAGAACTCAAGAATCACAGATAACTATAATACACTCTCACCTAGGTTTCAAGCCTGGGGCATTTTGCTAGCCTCTGCTGTAAGACTGAACAAGAGAAGGTTGGTGCAAGGGTGTGTACCTGTGCAAGGAGTGGTGTTGGCATGACATCTTTGGAAGTGAAAAACAATCTTTTTCCTCCTTCTTTAAGAGAGAAGATAAGTGTTATTCCAGACCCTGAAGAGGACCAACTCCAGGCATATATATATAGTAGTAGTAGTAGGCCTCCACCAGTCACGGACGACCATGGATCAGCGCCTTGAAGAGCCACAGGCCACAGTGTGGCTGTGCAGTCCAATACGGGAGCCGCAGCTCCTGAGTGACTTATAACCGGTAACTGCTGCATCCCGTGTTGTATCTACCCCATGAGGAGTAGCCGGAGTGTCCTCTCCAGGGCGCTGGCCTAGGCAGATCAATATGGAAAACAAGCTGTTGCCCATGCAACAGGTTTTCCCTCTCCACGACATTGGTGGATCCAAAGGAGAGACAGAGCCAGTACAGTTTGGCACCAGTGCCACCACAGGAGTTGCCAGAGGGATGTGATGTCCAACATCCAACTGCCTAAGGGACTCTGACTCCTGATTTTTCCTCAGGGTTAACTTCCAAAGCCTTTCCCATATATGGGTATAGCCACAAGGCTATATATACATATAAAAAGAGAGAGAGAGAGAGAGAGAGATTTTGTAAGTAATAGACATGTAGGGGAAACCAGTTCCTCGATGTGCCTTTGATTTCCAGCTTATCTCCCTAGAGACTTCAGGAAATTTCTCCACAAAATTGGGTGCTTTAGAGTTGCAAAACAAAGTATTATGTGAAGTCTAAGGAAGGAGATTGTTGACCTCAAGAAGAATCAGGAAAAGTTATATGGAAGAGGAATAATCTGAGCTGGGTTTTAAATGAGTAGTAGGAATTCAAAAGGCAAAGAGGGGGAAGGATAACATTCTAGTTTTGGATACAAACATGGAGTATGAATGAGCCTAAGGCATGTCAGGGGGCCAGAGAACAGTCCAGTTTGGATGGTGTTAGAGAGTAAGGAGAGCAGTAAAATAACTCTGGAAATGCAGGGCTCTGCCAAATTGAGGGACTGATTAGCCAGTGAGCTCCTGCTATAGATTCAACTAGCAGGAAGAGACTTTGGTTCATTCATTCATTCATTCATTCAAGAAGTGAATATTGTGTGTCAGATGCTATGAGGGACATGAAGGAGAGGTGATTTCTGTTCTCAAGGTACTTATAATCTATCTGAAGAGCAAGACATATACACATAGACAGTTTTAAATAAGAATCCAGGACAATAATACAAGAAATATTGTGAAGCAAGTTTCTTAATCCTTTAAAAGATGGAGGAACCAACATGGGGGATTTTTCTCTGTATCTGATTCTCACCAACAAGGAGGAACTGGTGGCTAGGTGGAGAATGATGATGGGAACCTATGGAGGAAGGGACCACTCCATTTTATGATACAGATAGAGAGGCAAGTTGGAAATAGTCTGGCAAAAAAAAAAAAAAAAAGAATGAAATTCTGAAAACAAAAGAAGCAATTACAAAGAGAAGGAAAAGGAGGAATTGTCCAAAGAGACTACTGTGGATGCATAGAGAACTCAACAAATTCTGCTCATATCTTGCTTAACTCAATGCACCAGCTCTTTCTTAGGCTTGTGCTTCATGCACAAGGCACTAGGATAATACAAAGATAAAAATGAAATGGAGGGGGCAGCTAGGTGGCGCAGTGGATAGAGCACCGGCCCTGGAGTCAGGAGTACCTGAGTTCAAATATGGCCTCAGACACTTAACACACACTTACTAGTTGTGTGACCCTGGGCAAGTCACTTAACCCCAATTGCCTCACTAAAGAAATGGAAAGAAGGGGGCAGCTAGGTGGTGCAGTGGACAAAGCACCAGCCCTGGATTCAGGAGGACCTGAGTTCAAATCTAGCCTTAGACACTTGACACTTACTAGCTATGTAACCCTGGGCAAGTCACTTAACTCTCATTGTCCCGCAAAAAAAAAAAATGGTCCCCACCCTCAAGGGCCTTATATTTCTGAAAGTATAAAACATATACATAGAAAAATAAATACTACTACTACTACTTAATAATAATAATATCTAACATATATAGCTAGGTAATACAGTGGTTACCTAGAGTGCTGGGTCTGAAATCAAGAAGACTCATCTTCCTGAGTTCAAATCTAGCCTCAGACACTTACTAACTGTGTGACCTTGGGTAAGTCAAGGAGACCTGGGTATGGCATTTGCCCTTTTGAATTAAATTGCATTTTTATTTCATCTTTTTTTTACATGACTTTTTTTTGTTTGTTTTTGTTGGGCAATGAGGGTTAAGTGACTTGACCAGGGTCACACAGCTAGTAAGTGTCAAGTGTCTGAGGCCAATTTGAACTCAGGTCCTCCTGAATCCAGGGCCAGTGCTCTATCCACTGCGCCACCTAGCTGCCCCAAATTTTTATTTCATCTTAAGATTCCTTCCCTTTATCTTCTTGCTTTGCCTTAGGCTCTGGAAAGGTACTTTTCTACAGATCTCATGTCTTTGCCCTGCCTTCTGGAATGAGGTGACTGTTAAAGAAGCATCTACTACCCTAGCTTGTCCTAGTCACCAGCACATGACCAGGGGATTTCCTTTGGGGTTGATTGGGAATGGTTTCTCTTATTCACGTCAACTAGTTGCTAGACCAGGGGTGGCAAGTAGTTTCATTTCCCTCATCTGGAGTGTAGTTTTAAGAAGCAAAAATCAAAAAGGGAAAGAAGGGAGGCCACTACCCACTTCAGCACCACCCCCTCCCTCAGAATGCTAGGATGGTAAAGAGCTTAGAGACCAATTGATGAGGAAAGCTGTGCATTGAGAAGCTCTTTAGATGAGGTTCCTTTAGCTCCTGAAAACTCTTGACAAATATGATAAAAGACGTCTGACTCTCAATTTTATCCCATTTAGCTGTGCTGTGTTGTAAAGGAGGGCAGCTAGGTAGTACAGTGGTTAGAGTACCAGGTATGCAGTCAGGGAGACTCATCTTCCTGAATTCAAATCTGGCAGCAGACAATTACTAGCTGTGTTACCCTGGGCAAGTCACTTCAACTGCTCCAGTATCTTTGCTAAGAAAAACCCAAATGGGCTCACAAAGAGTCAAACACAACAACAACAAAATAGACTACGACAAAACAAATATACTACACAACAACAAAAATATACTAAAACTACTCCACAACAACAAAAACATACTAAAGGCATTGGTTTTTGGCCTCAAAGACTCTGGCTTTGAATCACAGCTGTGCTTCTTGTCCCTGAACAACTCTGGGTCTTCGTGTCCCTCTTTGTTAAATGAGGGCTTTTGGACTGCATGACTTTCAAGGTCCCTTCTACCTTTTAAACTTTTAAACCACCCTCCCCAAAAGAGTATAACTATATATGTGGGGGCAGCTAGGTGGCACAGTGGGTAAAGCACCAGCCCTGGACTCAGCAGGACCTGAGTTCAAATCCGGCTTCAAACATTTGTTACTTATTAACTGTGTGACCCTGGTCAAGTGACTTAACCCTCATTGCCCCACCAAAAAAAAAAAAAAATCTTGGGGAAAAAAAAAAAAGATATATGTGGGCCCCTAGTCTTTTTGTAAAGATTGTGAAAAAAGGAGATTCTAAAACTTCCCTCAGGCAATTATTCCAGTGTTTAATTCTCAGAGTATTGTAGTGCAACACCACCCTTCACCTTGAAGAGAACTATGTGTAATACTTTAAAGCTTAGGTAAAGAAGCAACTTTGCCGCTGGCAGAGAAGCTGGATGGAGTACCAGATCCACCAAGTCCCTTTTGATTCTGTTCCCCAAGTGATTTGCATGGACCATATTTTGGCAACATTGAAAAAGAGGTGAATGGAACCCTAAGTCAAATAGCAGATCTAATTCTAAATTTGGCAGCTTAAGCAAAATCCAAAAGGCTCAGAAACACAGACTTATCTAAGACTGAGACCTTCAAATGGCTGACCAACAGGATGTTGCTTTAGAGTTTAAATAAAAGAAGATTGGGATAGTTTTAAATAAAAGAGTGGGATGGCTTTGCACTAATCAAGATTCTTTTCCTTATAAGAATTCTTAACCTAGAGTCCATGGGTGGATAGATTTCAGAGGGTCCATGAACTTGAATGGAGAAAAAATTACATCTTTACTTTTACTAACCTCTTACTGACATTGAGCATTTCAATTCAATTCAATATGTATTAAGCACCTACTATGTGCCAGGAATTGTGCTAAACTCTGGGGATACAAATAAGATAAAGGAAAGGCAGCCCCTGCCCTCAAGCAGCTTACAATCTAATGGGGTCAGAAAACGCACAAGGGGCAGCTAGATGGCGCAGTGGATAGAGCACCGGCCCTGGAGTCAGGAGTACCTGAGTTCAAATCTGGCCTCAGACACTTAACACTTACTAGCTGTGTGACCCTGGGCAAGTCACTTAACCCCAATTGCCTCACTAAAAAAAAAAAAAAAAAAGAAAACACACAAAAGAAAGCTGAAAAGTGGCCAGGGTTGGGCAAGAAAGGGAAGGGGGTGGGAGACCCAACATGGGAGCATCTTGTTCCCCAGAGCTGAAACCAAGCAGAGGTACAGATGGAAAGTAGAGTGACTTGATAGTCCAATTTCTGCCTTTATAAAAGAAGGCTTTGGGGGAGGGGGCAGCTAAATGGCTCAGTGGACAAAGCACTGGCCTTGGATTCAGGAAGACCTGAGTTCAAATCTGGCCTTGGAGACTTGACACTTACTAGCTGTGTGACCCTGGGCAAGTCACTTAACCCCCATTGCCTGGCCAAAAAAAAAAAAAAAAAGGCTTTGGAAGGAATTTGGTACTCTACCCTCAGCCCTCCAATCACAAGGAAGAGAAGGCTGAGGGAGGCGAGAAAATGTTGAATATGCAAGGATCTAGTTAGCAGCATGGCCACAAGATTGGAAGGGATGTGATTATTTTAGGAGTGACATTTTGTTCCTGGAGTTGAAACCAAGCAGAGCTGTGATTATTATCATTTTAAAACATGATATTGTGAGGGGATCCGCAGACTGCCAAAGGTGTACATAACACACAGACAAAAGGATAAGAAACCTTGCCTTACAGGAATAGAGAAAAAAATGGCAACAGCTGCAATTTAGCAGGTGCCAGAAGAGAGTATGTACATAGGCCCAGCAGGTGGCGAGAGAGCATGCCTGCCCCAGAGGTTTAACATAGGTGGTGAAGCAGTGCAGAAAATAACCCTTCAGGGCCCCAGAGAAGCCCACAGCCTGATCACATCACCTAACCAGCAGATGACATCAGGGTCTCTACAGGGGAAGCAGCAGAATCAGGGGTTCCAGCTGGATGTATCCCTAGAAGCATAAGTTACCCTGGCTACACACACACACACACACACACACACACACACACACATTCTCTACCCATCTGCCTTCATCTATGCATGTGTCCTGACTATGCATATCCTCTCCCATGAGTGGCATGGGAATCTGTGAGAGAGTGAACATCCTGTGGGTATGGGAAAAGAGGGGGGATTTTCTCTATCATTCATTTTGCTACGTGGTATCATTAAATGTCTTTTGATTTGATCTAATATATCCACTGTTTGGTCAGTCCATCAAAAAGAATATAGGTGGAGGCTCATGAGCTATGACTTGAAGTAGAGGAGAAGCTGACCTAAAATGTTTTTTGAACCTAGGGGTAGATTCTTAGATTCTTGGGGTGGGAATAGCAAATGCATACAAGGGATTTCTCTTTTCTCTTCTCTTCTCTTCTCTTTTATTTTTTTTGGGGGGGGGGGGTGAGGCAATAGGGGTTAAGTGACTTGCCCAGGGTCACACAGCTAGTGAGTGTCAAATGTCTGAGGCCGGATTTGAACTCAGGTCCTCCCGACTCCAGGGCCTATGCTCTATCCACTGCACCATCCCATACAAGGGATTTCTCAATGTATGTTTTAAAGATCTTATAATCAAAAAAAGTAATAGAATGCCTTCTATAGATAACAAGTATTTATAAATATATAACATTTTAAAGTTACAAAGTTTTTGGGGGGGGTGTTTTTGTTTGGTTTGGTTTTTTTACATTTTTCTCATTTGATCTTCACAACATAAGGTACCTTCATTTGATTGGTGAGAAATCTGAAGCTCTGAGAAGAGGTTAGGAGCTGTACACAAGCTCACTCAGCTAGTAAATGACAGAATTAAAAGTCTTCCCCAGTCTTCTACCTCCATATCCAATGGGCTTTTCATGACACCACCCTTCTTATAGAACTGAGCATTTTCCTAGGAACTAGGGGTGGAGCAAGGAGGAAAGTGGGAGGGGGAAAAAAAGAGCAAAGGAGAGAAAATGTGTTAGAATACCCTCTGTTGACCAACCTTGGTGATGGTACTAAACCAAAATCTCTGAAGATACTGGGGGCCCCCACCCGGCAGTTCCTAAGTAGCTTACTAGAGAAATCATGCTGGAACCAAGAAGCAATAATCCCAAGGCCAATTATTCCACTAAACTGTTCATGAAGCTCTTTTGGCTACTGAGTCTTAAATCTTCCAGCTACATTTCTTAACTGCAAGTTTTCTAGCCACAGCTCACAACCACATGGGGTTTCCTTTTGTCCTAACTCATTCCCACCACATGTCATGCAGACCCAAGACCCAGGTAAGGGCAGAACTGGACCTCCATTCAAACTGCCATGGAAGGGCAGGAAAGTCAAAAAAGTATCCAAAGACCTTTGACATCCCCCCTCTCTCCCCACCGGGGAACAGTTCCAAATAGTCTTCTGGTTTGCACACCTTCCCTGCCTGAGACCACCTACCAAAAGTGGGCTCCTTACTGTGAGGCCACATGAGGGAAATAAAGAGGAAGGAAGTTAGCCCGTTAAAGCAGCCCTGGAGGGATAGGAAAGAGAGATCACAACTTTGTTTACTAAAGCAAGAGGCCCCAGGGCAGAGAGCCCAGTTCTTCTTCCTGTGTCAAGTGTGGTTTACTTTTAAGTGGTAGCAGGTTCAGCCACAGGAAAGAGAAGGAGGATTGAGCCTCTCCTAAGAGTGGCCCACTGAATCTGGAAGACACTTTAGCTTTCTGTTTTAGTGACTAGGATGTATGGTCAGGAAAGAGGTCTCAAGGGCAGTGCAAGGCATTCTGGGAAAGTCTGTGGGTAGCAGTTGATTTTAACTGGCAGTTGGGCAGTTAACCACTGGTTGTGGGTAGGGTGGAGTCAGATTGGGGTGAGAAGTACTAGGGTTTTTTTTTTCCCCACATGCAACACAAATATGCATACTAAATGAGCAAGAGAGCAAGAAGCTTAAAAATGAACAAACCTCTGACCTCACAAACCTTGATCCATCAATCAATCATCATCCCTCCTCTCATATATCTTCAATCTTTCCCTCTTTGATGCTCTTTCCTCACTCCTAAAGGTATGCTTATAACTCCCCCAGGCTTAAAAGAAACTTTCCTTCCATCTTGAGTCTGCTGCCCCATTATTCTTTTCACCAAAAAACTTCTTGAAAGACCACTCTGCCTTTGTGGCTTCTACTTTTTCACGTACTCACTCCTTAACTCTTTGCAATTTGTTTTCATCCCCACCCCTCCACTAAAATGGCTATCTCCTAATCATCAAATCCAAGGCCTTTTACTAATTATCTTTCCTCTCCTTGATCAGCTGTTGTTGTTTTTCCTCCCTTCTTGAAAAGGATTTGTGACATTGGGGTGATGTCATGACGTGCACTGAATTGGATTTAAGTGAGGGAGAACTGTGCAAGGTGTTGGTGACCTCACTCTCTCCTCCAGAGCCATCTGGGTCCAGTGGAAAGATATACATCAGGACGACTGGAGATGTCCTTGAATGTTTGAGGCAATTCGGTTGTGACTTGCCCAGGGTCTCAGAGCTATTAAGTGTCTGAGGTGAGATTTGAACTCAGGTCCTCTTGATTCCAGGACTGGTGCTCTGTTCATTTCACCACCTAGCTGCCCTTTGACCATCTGTGCAGCATTTGTTGATACTGCTGATGTTCTTCTTTCTCTTTCCCTGATTTCTTTGACATTATGGTCTCCTGGTTCCTCTCTGACCTCTCTGACTGATCTGTCTCTGTTTCTTTGTTGACTTTTCTTTTTCCTCTCATACGCTAAATGTAGATGTGACAAAGGCTATCTCCCATATTATTATGTAACTCATAGGGAAGCAAAATAGATTATCCTCTTCTCCCCCAACCCTTCTCCAAAATAGACTTCAATTCTTTCCAGGAGGAAAAGTGAAAGGTTGGGGCCAGAATTGTGGCTATTTTGCTCTCCTCAGAAAGGGGGCTACCAGACTAGAATTGTGTCGATCTGCTCCCTTAATCCAAGGGCTTTTCAAGTTCAATCTAACTTTTTTTTATCATAAAAGTATTTTATTATTTTCAAGTTACATGTAAAAATAGTTCAATCTAACTTTTGATCTCTGTTTCATTAATGGTAGAAGCAGGACTCTAAGCTTTATATCTAAGGTTCAGCTCCCTTCTCACCAAACACCAGTTGGACAATCATCACACATAAGAATTATCAAAAATTTTCTCTTATAACATGACTAATGCAGAAATATGTTTAATGTTATTATGTATGTATATATATATATATAACCTATATCAGATTACCTGCTGTCTAGGGGAGGGGGGAAGGGAGGGGAGGGAGGGAGAAAAATCTGAATTGGAAAGCTTATATAAACAAAAGTTGAGAACTATCTTTACATGTAACAGGAAAAAATAAAATACTTTATTTAAAAAAGAATTATCAAAGAAACCCATTTATTCAATTCAATAGCAAAAGAAAAATCAGAGAAAGTATACATAGGAGAATATATAACTTGGCATAGTACCTGGCACATAGTAAGTGCTTAATAAATGTTTCTTGAATTGACTCTACTAGACAATACAGAGTGAAAGTGGAAACGGGGTAACTCAGCTCAACCAAGAAAGAGTCCCATCTCTCACCCAAAGAAGTTCCCCAAAGTCACTAGTGTAGCAAGCTGGGGATAAGGACATGTTGGTAACTACCAGCTCCTCTCATGTCAGCTTCTTCCTGGAGTCTTTTCCTTTAGTAATCTGAAATAGGGTTGGTATCATCTATCTTCTCTCTCAAGGTTAGAAGCCAGAAGCACTCAAAATTTGAAGAGATGCAGCAACTAGAAGAAAACTAAAGAGCTCTCTTCTCTCCCTTTCTTCCCCCCTCCTTTCCCCTCTCCCTCCCTTTTGCTGACTCAGCCCCCTCACACAGTGTGGGGCATTGATTTTCACCTATAAGGAGGGAGCCCCATACCAATGGACTTTGGAACAAAAGTTACACTGACGCATCTCAATATCCCATCCTTAGCCTTAATCTCTTTTTCTCTGTGTTCTTTTTCCCTTGATTTCATCTACTTCCATAGATTAAACTATCACCTCTCTATGGATAGCTCTCAAATTTGTATTTCTAACCCCAACTTCTCTCCTGAGTTTTCAGATCTACATTTCCAGCTGCCCAATAGATATCTCTATATGAATATCTTTCTGGAACTTCAAATTCAGCATGTCTGAAAGGAACTCACCATTTTCTCCCAAACCAAACTATCTTCCTAACTTCCATATTTTCTGTTCATCACATCACCATCCTCTGAGTCACTCCAGCTCAAAACCCCAGGTCATCTTTGACTCTTCCTTCTCCATTAGCAACCACATCCAACCAGTTGCTAAGTTTAAATAGCAAATAATTCTACCTATTCTATCTCCACAGTGAATCTTACATCCGCTCCCTTTTCTTTTTAGGAAGAAAGTGTTGATTTAATCATTTATTTGACAAGTAAGCAATTTGTAAATATTCAATAATGGCAGCACCCAAATCACAAATAATTTAAAATTATTTTTTAAAGAGTTCAAATTTCTTTTTTTTTTTTTTTGCGGGGCAATGGGGGTTAAGCAACTTGCCCAAGGTCACACAGCCAGCAAGTGTCAAGTGTTTGAGGCCGGACTTGAACCCAGGAACTCCTGAATCCAGGGCCGGCGCTCTATCCACTGCGCCACCCAGCCGCCCCCAAGAGCTCAAATTTCAAAAAAAAAAAAAGGGGGGCGCAGCTAGGTGGCGCAGTGGATAGAGTACCGGCCCTGGATTCAGGAGGACCTGAGTTCAAATCCAGTCTCAGACACTTGACACTTACTAGTTGTGTGACCCTGGGCAAGTCACTTAACCCCAATTATCTCACCAAAAAAAAAAGAGTTCAAATTTCCTACCAAGTACAAGTCCTGAAGATTCTTAAGCAGGTACTGAAGCTAGGCTCTTGATGACATCAGTGAATTTTATACAACGTTATCTCAGATGATCATGGAGGAAGCAGGATGACCTGTTTTTATGAGATGTTGGTGGAGATGAAGCTCTTGCAAGCTAGTCATTGGGAAAGCCTTAGTTGGGAGCTTAGCTAGGATCAGCTTGAGCATCTCTTAAGTCTGAGAATGGAGTACCAGGGATTTCTTCTAGCATGAAAAGGATGAAAATAGCACCCACTTCCTGGGGTTGTTGTGAGAATCAAATGAAAGGATATTTGCAAAGTACAATGCCTGGCAGATAAGTACTTAATAAATGCTTCCTCCCTCCCTTCAAAATATAGGGGGGGGGCGGCTAGGTGGCACAGTGGATAGAGCACCGGCCCTGGATTCAGGAGGACCTGAGTTCAAATCCGGCCTCAGACATTTGACACTTACTAGCTGTGTGACCCTGGGCAAGTCACTTAACCCCCACTGCCCTGCAAAAAAACCCAAAACAAACAAAGACAAAAACAAAAACAAAATATAGGGTGGGCCAAAAGTCATGAAAGGGTTTCAATATTTAATGACTCCTTTATTTTTTGTTCTTAATTTATAATACCATAGGATGATATACAGTATATGTAGGAAAGGAATTTATATTATGTATGAAAAATCAACTCTCATAAATGGTGTAAAATAAAGAAAAAATAATTTTCAAACAGTTCTTAAAGCATCATGACTGGGGCAGCTAGATGACACAGTAGATAAAGCACTGGCCCTGGATTCAGGAGGACCTGAGTTCAAATCCGACCTCAGACACTTGATACTTACTAGCTCTGTGACCCTGAGGAAGTCACTTAACCCTCATTGCCCTGCAAAAAAAAAAAAAAATCATGACTTTTGGCCCACCCTGTATAAGGTATATTGTGGATACACTCAAACTCCTCATGTCAAGTCAGATCCTCAAGTTCTGGCTTGTAGGTGTGCTCAAAACCAGTGGCATTCACTGTCTTCTACATGAGCACAGAGCTTTCTCAAAAAAGGCACTGGTCTATTCTCCATCTTTTGTAAAAATCTAGAATAGTCATGCTAGGGACCACAACCATGGGCTTTTCAACTGAAAACTGAAAACCAATTGTGTTGATTGTAGGGGGTCCAGCCCTAGAACTTCCTTCCTTTCTGCTGGTAGAAACTTGGTTTAATAGAGGCTGAGACCCAGTTATTTTCCATTTGCTCTCTTCTGAATGGCTATACAAACCTTCAGACAATGCTTTTGTAGTCCAAGGGGAATGAAAATGTTTTTCCTAATATAGAAAGGAAACATTTAACTTTGGGGGGGGGAGTGGGGGGAGGGTGTTGGGGTTTTTTAGACTTTTATTTTCCAAATTACATGTAAAAGCAAATTTTGACATCAATTTTTTTTAAAACTTTGTGTTCCAACTTCTCTTTCTCCCTCCCCTCCCACCCCCATCCCATGAACTCAAACAATTCAACATAAATTATTTGTGAGTAGTCATGGAAAACAATTCTGCATTATCTAGGTTGTGAGAGAAAACAGATGAAAACAAAACTTCAGATTAAGGAATTGTCAAAAAAAAATGTGTTTCAGTCTGTTTTCAGATACCATCAGTTCTTTCTCTGTAGGTGGATTGCGATTTTCATTCAGAGTTATATTGAATCATTGCCTTGCTGAAAATAACCACATGCTTCCCAGCAGATCATCTTACACTAATGCTGTTATTTTGTATACAGTACATTTCTCTCTGCTTCAGTTCATGTGGGTCTTTCCAGATTTTTCTGATAGCATCCTGTTCATCATAATTTTTATATAGTACCTTGAACCTGACAGAGAATTTTCTTCACTGGGCCCAGGGCTGGTGCTTTGTCCACTGTGCCACCTAGCTAACCCATGATGACATCTTTAAAATAGGGGTGAGGGGTAGGAGGAATAGACTGGGGGAGGGGGAGGTAGAGGTGGAATGGGGAGAGGTAGCTGAAGGTACATGAAGTGTTTGGGACAAACTGCCTCAGTTTACCCAAATAACTCGAGGAGACCACCAAGTCAAGCAGAGACAGATTTATTACATTCTCATGAGAACGGGCAAACTCAATGACTGAGACTGAGTCATAATAAAAGGCTCATGCTTTGGATTTTTATAGGAATTTTTTTTGGGGGGGAGTCCTCACGTGCACTGGGTGAGCCACAATCTAACATCCAATCCTGTCTCACCCAGTGTGTACTTAGCTCGTGATCAATGTGTAGAGACATATATACATGTTCCAGGAACAAGGGGGAAAAGGGGAGGGGGAAACATTCCTCTATCTGATAGCAATTAATTCATGACAGGGACTGGGGTCTGACATGTTAGGGGTGGGGGGGCAGACTGGCCAGAAACACTTTTTTTATTACAGGCCATAAAACTAAGATGTAGCTGACAAGTAAGGAGACTAAGCAGGGCTAATTGGAAATAAAACTTAAACAGAGGGGCAGCTGGGTGGCTCAGTGGATAGAGCACTGGCCCTGGAGTCAGGAGGACCTGAGTTCAAATCCGGCCTCAGCCACTTAACACTTAACTAGCTGTGTGACCCTAGGCAAGTCACTTAACCCCAATTGCCTCTCCAAAAAACAAACAAACAAAAAAACTTAAACAGAGACAGTAAGAAGTAACAAGCAATAAAGAAAGGCAAAGACAGAGAAACTAACTATACTGGGGGGCTGGGTATCTTCCAGACCCCATCCTCAGAGTTTAATCTGACTCAAATCCATAAGCATTTCATACAGAACTGACTCAAGTCCATCATCATCTCATACATGAAGGAAACAAGAAAAAAGCCTATGGATGGGAGGGGAAGAGGGGGAAGAAGAAGGGGAGTGAGTGAACCTCACTATCATCAGAATTGGCTCAAAGAGGGAATAACATACATACTCAAGTGGGTATAGTAATATATTTTTGCCCTGAGGAAAAGTGGGAGGAGGAGATGGGGGGGGGGCAGGGGAGAAGAGGGGAAGGAGGGAAGGGAAGTTTCGGGGAGGGAATTGTAAAAAGCAAAACACTTTCGAGGGAGGTGAAGATGTTCTGCAGAACACCACATGTATGACATATATTGAATTGCTTGATTTCATAGGGAGAGTTGAGAAGGGAGGAAGGAAGAAAAATTTAGAAAACAGAATTAGCTCAAAGGCCTTAACCTCATCAGAGTGGGCTCAAGGAGGAAATAACACACATACAATAGGGAAGAGTAATCTATTTAACCCTACAGGAAAGTAGGAGGGGAGGAGGATAAGGAGGGAAAGGTGAATGAAGGGAGGGTAGAGCAGGGCAGGGGATAGTCAGTAGCAAAACACTTTTGAGGAGGATTAGGGAAAAATAAGGAAATATTTAACTTTTGAGCACATCTGGATATTTGAACCAAAAGTTGCTAATGACCATGAGAAAAATCATGCATATTAGAGCAAGGCAAGGGAAATACTTGGAACACAGTGGAACAGGAAGATAGTATGTATATATATAAACATGCATATACACCTATATATACATGTACATATACACATACATACATAGAGAGCACAAACACCAGAAATCCAGGTTAGTTTTCCATCCTATAGTATCTTTGATCTCCTTCTCCACCTCCTGGTTTGGGATGGTAGTGTAATGGTGGGAAAATGGGGTACTGGTTGGGGTAGGAGTTGGGGTTCTTAGGAATTCCTCTTTGAAGAATTACACCCTCTTGCACACAAAACGTAGTTAGAATAAGGTGGTAGTTTATTTAGGAGCAAGGGAAGGGAAGGGTGATGGGGGAGGGAAACCATGAAAGAAATCCTTAGACTTTCATGGGGAGATTGGCATAAAGCACATGGTTCAGAGGTACCAAATCTCGAACAGGATACTGGAAGGTACTTTTATAGAGGACTGATGGGGGTGGACCATCTGCCCGTGAAAAGTTCTTTTAGTGAGAGAGGACCATCCCCCACTGGTGGTAGCTGGGGGAATTGGGTGAGCAGTGGAGGACCATCCCCCACTGGTAGTGACTAGAGGAGGGTGAGGGGTGGCTACGGATCCCTCTTCAGAACACAAAGGCCGCAGCCACACCCAAATTTATCTCCCCAGGGTAAGGGAGACCAGAATGAAGGGTAGGAATCCCAAGCTAGCTCAGTCTGATTTGGTTCAGTTTATCTCTGTCCTCTGGTTTAGTTTCTCAAGGAGAAGATTCTTCGGTGTGCCCCAGAGAAATTCTGGGGTGCTCTGCGCCCCATGACAGTAGAATCTGCATGTGCTGAAGTGGGCCAGAGGCTACAGTGGATACCTCCTCAAAGGACATGATTTTGATCATCCACCAGTCTTAATCTTGATCCATGCTTACTTCAGCTCATCAGTGCTTTTGTCAGCATTTCCTGAAGCTAAGTATGCTTTTGAAATTACAGAAGATAGCAGTACCAGGAGGCAGAACACTCACTCTCTAGTAACTGACATGGGAAATGGCAGAACCACTCCAGTATCCTTGCCAAGAAAACCCAAATGGGTCAGACACGAATGAAAAACAACAACAACAACAGCAATCCACCTGCCTCCCTTCCATGGAGAGGGAGGAATACTATGGGTGCAAAATGTTGTATATATTATTACTACATAATAATAATAATATAGCTATAATTACTAACATTTATGTGGGTTAGCTATACACTTTACAAATATTGTTTCATTTTATCTTCACAACAACCCTGGGAGGTAGATGCTATTATTATCCCCATTTTACAGAGGAGGAAACTGAGGCAAACAGAGGTTAACTTGCTTAGAGTAACCCAGCAAGTAAATGCCTGAGGTGGAATTTGAACTCAGGTATTCTTGACTCCAGGTCCATTACTCAATTACCCATTGCACCATCTAGCTCCCTAGAGGACTTCTCACACCCCATCCCCATCCTCCTTAAAGGAAAAATTGCTAATCAACCAGACTGGAGATACAAAGACAAAAACAAAACAATTCCTGACTTCACATAGCTTAGGAGAAAAGTAAAAAAACTTTTCAACTTGTCACAGGGAAAATAGGTGGTAGGGGTCCTTAGGTATTCCTCTTTAAAGAACTGAGAAAATGGCTTAGAGATAACATGATTCTCTGAGGCACATTTCTCCTCAACAAGGAGGCCAAAGCCTTTATAGAGGACAGATGATGGGGGCACAGATGGGGTGACCACCTGACTATGGGAAGTTCCCTTTGGGAGTGGGAATTTTCAGGGAAAATTTTCTTTTGGAATGATGGTCTTGACCTCTGGAGTTATCTCTATCTCCTAGCTAAGGTAGTAGCCATGCCTAACTGATTTTCCTACTATAGAATTTAATCTCCCCCTACTTCTTAGGTGTGTCCATCCTGATAGCTAGTTGGACAGTTTCCCAACCCCCATGTCAAACTCCTTTGGCCATAAGGTGCATTTTTTGTAATATACACAATACACTCAAATACATAGAATCCAAATGTTGTGGGGAAATAGGGTAGGGGTTTGGGATAGGGATAAGGGTTGGGGTAGGGGTTCTAAGGAATTCCTCTTCAAAGAATTATATCCAAAAAAAAATCAGTAGAAAAGGGAGCAGCTAGGTGGTGCAATGGATAAAGCACAGGCCCTGGATTCAGGAGGACCTGAGTTCAAATGTGGTCACAGACGCTTAGACACTTAATAGCTGTGTAACCCTGGGCAAGTCACTTAACCTTCATTACCCTGCCCAAAAACAACAACAACAAAAAGAATTACACCCTCTTGCACAGAAAACCAATAGAATAAGATAATAGTTTATTTAGGGGCTGGGGAAGGGAAACAAAGAGAGAAATCCTTGGACTTCTTCTCATGGGGAGAAGGCATGGCACAGAGCATGGCTCTGAGATACCAATCTCCTCGAGCAAGAGACAGGCAGAAACTTTTATAGATGTCCGATTGGTGTAGGAGGCAAAAAAAGGGTTAAGAGAAAAACCTAAGACCCATGCTTTTATTCAGACACTAGCTCTCAAAGGGACCCCAGTTAATGGATAACTTACAAGTCAGGTTGCTAAGTTCTCTTACCCACAGTAATCAGTACCCATAATGGAAACAGAGGGAGCTTGGCGGTGAAGGCCTAAGACTATAACTATGATACATTGACAGGCTATAGAAACTTAGACTAGGAATAAATGAAAAATGAAGATGTTTGAAACTAATTATGGGAAACAGAAAGAGTCATGCACAGTAAAGGCCAAATTTGTCCCCAGATTCACCTTATGACATGTAAACCCCCAAAACACACCTCCACAGAAAAAGGCACCCTCCTCGAGGGTTGGCTTAGAACCCCAGGAACTCCAAATTAGGATAAACCCCTCCCCTGTACCTCCCCAAGGTGGCCATTATTATGAGACTGATAATCAATTTATCCATACTATACATTGAGAACTAAAAAATTTACTGAGAACTGATTCCCCACCCAGTCCCCTTTTCCTAGACAAATGAATTACCTGGGGCTGACCAATCTTTGTCATTTCCAGACTCTTGATTGCTTATGGATCTCCACCAAACAAACTATCCCCTCCCAAAGATTTCTAAGCTTACTTCTGGAACTTTAGGTTATTATGTAAAAAGGTCCATTTACATTAAATAGTTTCTGTCTGTGAGAAACTTACTTTTCCCAAGGGCTGTTTCATAGCTCTCTCTGTTCTGTTACCTCATAAAAGCCCTGTCCCCTGTTCCCATCTTTGGGTATTCCTAGCTTCGGAGCTTTGCAATACCATGAGGTATAGTTCCTCTGCCCCGATTAAAGACCTTATTTTCTCCTATATTGATTGTTTCCTTAATTTCCAGGTTAACATATGGGGGCTCTTTCCGGGATTTGAAGACTCTGTGTCCAGCAAGCCACCGTTTTTTACCTCCAGACGCTCAGTGCCAGAAAGAATCTTTTGTGTTCCAGTCTGGACTCAAATTCAGAGGCAGGGCCTCGGTAAGGGTCTCTCAAATTCAAAACTTGCGTCCTTTTTGCTTAAGTTCCTAAAAAGCTCTTTGGTCAAGGGTCTGGTTATGTCCATGGATGACTTTGTAATGGGTCTGTTGACAGGTCCCCCAAAAGGGGATGGCTGCAGGTTTTTTATGGACCATATGTGGCCACTCCGATAGGTCCTGCAAAGGACAGCTGCCAGGTTTTGTTTTCAAATCATGTACCACATGATTGCAAGTACTAGCAGAATTCAAGTCTGACCCACAACACTGATGGCCACAGAGGGGTCACTCCTTTTTGAGTTTAGTCTTGATTCTGCCAGTCCAAAAGCTAAAGGCCCTGAGTGGGACTTTGCTTTTTTCTTTCTCCTTTTTCAATGGCATTTTGAATAAGCAAGACATAAGTATAAATCTGAACCCTCCTCCCTTAAAAAAAAGGGGGGGGTAGGAAAATAGGATTTTTGTTTTTGTTTGCGGGGCAATGGGAGTTAAGTAACTTGCCCAGGGTCACACAGCTAGTAAGTGTCAAGTGTCTGAGGCTGGATTTGAACTCAGGTACTCCTGAATCCAGGGCCTGTGCTTTATCCACTGCTCCACCTAGCTACCCCCCAAAATAGGATTTTCGATAGGACATTTTGTCCCTCAGAAAAAGGTCTAGTTTTTTAAGGAAAAAAGAGACGAATTAATCTAGCTGTCATGGGGAAAATGATGGCCGAGCCCCGGGTGATACTGGAGATTGGAGGTGAGCAAATAGAATTTTTTTTTTTTGAGGGGCAATGGGGGTTAAGTGACTTGCCCAGGGTTACACAGCTAGTACGTGTCAAGTGTCTGAGGCTGGATTTGAACTCAGGTACTCCTGAATCCAGGGCCGGTGCTTTATCCACTGCACCACCTAGCCGCCCCGCAAATAGAATTTTTGATAGACACGGGGGCCACCTTTTCTGTTTTAATCTCTCATGCAGGACCCATCAAGGCATAAGGTTGTGGGGATGGGCAGGGGGAGGACCCTAAAATGTAGGCAGACATTGCCTTTAATATGTATGCATGAAGACCATGTGTTCCAACACTCCTTCCTGATTCTAAGCTCCTCACCCTGCCCCCTACTGGGGAGAGATATTATAGGAAAGCTGGGGTCGCAATTTACCTTAATACCTCTTCTTCCCTTACTCCCCAAAGCATCTGTCTCCCTCAGACCAGATAACATCCCTTTAGAAATCTGGGGACAAATAGACATGGATGTCTGGGGTGTAGGGGTCCCAGGGCTGGCAAAACAAATAGCTGGGGCAGCTAGGTGGCACAGTGGATAGAGCACCAGCCCTGGAGTCAGGAGGACCTGAGTTCAAATTTGGCCTCAGACACTTGACACTTACTAGCTGTGTGACCCTGGGCAAGTCACTTAACCCCAATTGCCTCACCAAAAAAACAAAACCAACAATCCTTAAACTTTAGACACTGAAACCAAAGATTCCAGAAAAGAAAAACCTAATCTAGTTTAGTGATGGCTCTTCCTTTGTTGAGAATGGGGAGAGGAAGGCTGGGTACTCTGTGGTCTCCCTGACTGACACCATTGAGGCCCAGAGCCTCCCTCCTGGGACTTCTGCTCAGAAAGCAGAACTTATTGCTCTTATGAGGGTCTTAGACTTGGCTAAGGGCAGGTCGGTTAACATCTATACTGACTCCAAATATACTTTCCATGTCCTCCATGCCCATGGCGCCATCTGGAAAGAATGGGGATTATTAACCTCTAAGAACTCCCCCATAAAACATGGGTCGGAAATCATGCACCTTCTTGAGGCAGTAACTCTCCCTCGTGAGGTGGCTGTGATGCACTGTCAGGGGCACCAAAGGGGAGATTCCTTATGTTGTGGGCCCAAAGTACCCTAGAAGTTCTTTGGAGCACATCAAGGAATCTTGTCCTTGAGAGATTAAACCAGAGGACCGATAAGCCTAGAGAGCTAAGGGGAACCATATCAGACTGAGCTAGCTTCCGGACCTCCACCCTTCATTCAGATCTCCCTTACCCCTGGGGAGATAACTTTGGGTGTGGCTGGGGCCTCTGTGTCCTGAAGAGAGAGATGGCTTGAGAGATCCATAGCCACCCCTCACCCAATTCCTCTAGCCACCACCAGTGGGGGATGGTCCTCCCTCACTAAAGGAACTTTCCACAGTCAAATGGTCACTCCTCCCCGCACCATGATCCTTTATAAAAGTACCTGCCAGTCTCCTGCTCAAGGAGATTGGTACCTCAGAGCCATGTGCTTTGTTCCATACCTCTCTCCCCATGAAAAGTCCAAGGATTTCTTTCATGGTTTCCCTTTCCTCCCCCCTTCCCTTCCCTTGCCCCTAAATAAACCACCATCTTATTCTAACAGCTTTTGTGTGCAAGAGGGTGTAATTCTTTAAAGAGGAATTCCTAAGAACCCAACCCCTACCCCAAACCCCCTACCCCATTTTCCCCCATGACATTGGATTTCCCAGGAGAACAGGAGAGCAGACCTTGCTGCAAAAGCTGCAGCCAGAGAGTGCCATGCCCTTGCCTTAGTTCCCCTCTACCCTTCCCTTCCCCCAGGAGTTTCTCCCTCTTATACACAGGAGGAAATAAGCTCTGCTACTGGCCAAGGTTTTACCCTAGAAACCACTGGTTGGTATAGATCCCTCACTGGTCAGCTTCTCCTTCCAGGCAATATGGTATGGAAGTTAGCTTCAGGCCTGCATCAGACCACCCATTTAGGAAGGGAGTCCTTAATTATCCTGATTAAAACTCTATTCACCAGGAAGGGCATTACCAAAGCTGTGGGGGAAATTTGTCACAGATGTTCCCTATGTGCTCAGACTAATACAGGTGGAGCCTTAAAACCTCCCTCTCTTCTGAAACCAGTCCAGCACAGGGGGGAGCTCCCAGGAGAGCACTGGTAGATTGATTTCACTCATCTGCCCACATGCCGGGGGTTCTTTTGGTTTTTGTTGATACTTTCACTGGCTGGGTGGAGGCTTTCCCTAGCAGATTCCAGAAAGCCTCTGAGGTAGCCAAAGCCCTCCTAAACGAGATTATTCCCCAATTTGCTCTCCCCAAATCTCTCCAGAGTGATAATGGCACTGCCTTTACCTCTCGGGTTACTCAACTCATAACAAAGGCATTGGGCATTACTTAACCCTTTCACGCTGCCTGGCACCCCCAGTCCTCGGGAAAGGTATGTCATGGAGAAAATGGGGTAGGGGTTTGGGAAAGGGATAGGGGTTTGGGGTCCTTAGGAATTCCTCTTTAAAGAATTACACCCTCTTGCACACAAAAGCAGTTAGAATAAGATAGTAGTTTATTTCAGGGCTGAGGAAGGGAAGGGAAGGGAAACCAAAAGAGAAATCATTAGACTTCTCATGGGGAGAACTGCATGGCACAGAAAGTGGCTCTGAGATACCAATCTCCTCGAGCAGGAGACAGGCAGGTACTTTTATAGAGGACTGATGGGATTGACCATCTGACTGTGGAAAGTTCCCTTAGTGAGGGAGGACCATCCCCCACGGGTGGTGGCTGGAGGAGTTGGGTGAGGGGTGGCTGCAGATCTCTCAAGCCATCTCCTCAGGACACAAAAGAAGAACCACACCCAAACTTTTCTCCCCAGGGTTGAGGGAGACTAGAATGAAGGGTGGGGGTCACTGAGTTAGCTCAGTCTGATCTGGCTGTCCTCTGGTTTAGTTTCTCAAGGAGATGGTTCTTTGATGTACCCCAGAGAACTTCTGGGGTGCTATGGGCCCATAACAGGTAGAACGCATGAACCAAACCCTAAAAGGAACCTTACTAAGATCTGTACAGAAGCAAAAATAGACCGGATCCAGGCACTCCCCATTGCTCTCTTCTAGGGCTAAACTGGGTCTAAGCTCTTTTGAACTCATGCTTGGACAACCATTTCTTTTTTTTTTCTGATAAAAGTATTTTTTTCCAGTTACATGTAAAGATAGTTCTCAACATTTGTTTATACAAGCTTTCCAATTTCAGATTTTTCTCCCCCCTCCCCTAGACAGCAGGTAATCTGATATGGGTTTTATATACACATAATAACATTAATCCTATTTCTGCATTAGTCCTGTTATAAGAGAAAAATCAAAGCAATGAGGAAAAACCTCAAAATAGAAAAACAACAGCACCAAAAACAAAAGAAATCGTATGGTTCAATCAGCATCTATACTCCACAATTCTTTTTTTTTTTTTCCTGGATTTGGAGATCCTCTTCCAACATGAGTCCCCTGGAACTCTTCTGTACCATTGTATTGGTGAGAAGAGTCTAGTCCATCACAGTAGATCAACACTCAATGTTGATGATACTGTGTACAATGTTCTTCTGGTTCTGCAGGCCCATAAAAGACTTTTACTATGCCCCCAGTGATTTAGGGACAGCTCTATATCCATAACCAACACGAAGCAGTTACAGAATACATGACTGTTGCCCTTTTTCCCTAGATACAAAGAAGGGGGGAATGTTATGAGAGGATTATGGGCCCCGGTTACCCCAGAAGTTGTCTGGGGAGGTCAAGGATCAAACTGAGCAAGCTCTGGGACCACCAACCTGCATTCCAGCCCTCCTCACCACCTGGATGAGGTAATCCTGTTGGGTGTGACTACACCAGGAGAAGACCCAGGAACTGCCCACCAGCAGACTGCTTTGACCCACCAGGATGGAGTTAATGCCCATCACCAGATTGCTCATGACTAATCATCAAACTACCCCAGCCTACCACCAGACGACCCCCAACCCATCCCCCATACCCACACCATCTTAGCCCTATAAAAGGGCACTCCCCAAGCTAGTCGGGAAGGAAAGCATTTTTCTCTAAAACCCCAATAAACCTGTTCTTTTATTCCTAAATAGGACTTGCGCAAGAGTGTAATTCTTTTTTTTTAGTGAGGCAATTGGGGTTAAGTGACTTGCCCAGGGTCACACAGCTAGTAAGTGTCAAGTGTCTGAGGCCGGATTTGAACCCAGGTACTCCTGACTCCAGGGCCAGTGCTCTATCCACTGCGCCACCTAGCTGCCCCAACAGTGTAATTCTTTACAGAGGAATCCTAAGGACCCACATGCTTTCTCCCCATATCATGGCTCAAATTAATAGGTCTTTGAGGATAGAGGAGTTAATTTGTGCATGCTAAATTATCTTAAGAATTTTTACCAATATTGTTTTTGTGTCTGTCCCTGTAGAATGCCATTTGTTAAAATGTTCTATATGTGTATGTATGTGTCCCTTGCTATTCAAGCTGAGCCCTTTATCTTGCGTTTGATTAGCACTTTGCCACTCAAAGTAGAATTGTCAGAAAGGTAATTTACACAGAGAGGCAGTTAGAGAGACTATCTTGATTTATCACCAGTTTAAAATGAGATTATTGATAATAATGGTCTGATATTGAAATGCTAGTAGATAGACTTCAGATAAATTGAAAATTTTACCATATGGAAATAGTTCCAGTTGTAACTGAATTCTATTCATCTTATTTTAAGTGAAATATGTCTTCTAATAAGATGTGTGGGTTTTAAAGGCGAGGTTTATTTTGAGATTTACATTAAGACAAAGTGTTTTAAAAATTTGGATCTGGAAGGGGTACTTTTTCTTCCTCTCTCTCATTGGCTGAGCCACCTCTCCTGTCTTGAGGGTCAGCGGGGGACGGCCCAGCTGCTGCTACCTGCTTCGGGAGCAGCTGCTGGAAACATGGTGGGACGGAGTGGGGGCGATCGCTGCTGCTGGGCCCTCTTCATCAGCTATTGTATTTACTTTGACCGCAAGAGAAGGAGCAACCCCAACTTCAAGAACAGGCTTTGAGAGCGAAGAAAGAAACAGAAGCTTGCTAAAAGAGAGAGCTGGACTTTCAAAGTTACCCGACCTTAAAGATGCTGAGGCTGTTCAGAAGTTCTTCCTTGAAGAAATACAGCTTGGTGAGGAATTACTAGCCCAAGGTGAATACGAAAAGGGTGTTGACCACTTGACACATGCCATTGCTGTCTGTGGGCAGCCACAGCAGTTGTTGCAAGTTTTACAGAAGACTCTTCCATCACCAGTGTTCCAGGTGCTGCTTCTGACTAAGATGCCAACAATAAGCCAGAGAAGTGTGAGTGTACAGAGCTTGGCCGAAGATGATGTGGAATGAGAAACATGTCAATGTAATAAAATCTTAATAAAAAAACAATTTAATTAAAAATTTGGATCTAGAAATAACTGTCTTTCCTTTCCTTATTTGAGAGATACCTTTCCACTATTCTGGTTATCTCCCTGTGGTCACTCACAGTATTGCAATAAAACTTGGGAAACTGAGTCACTGAGTCTTGTAATTCTTTTGGGACGACTCACGATGGTGGTCTGATGAGATGATCGTCAGACTGGAAAGTTCCCTTAGTGAGGGAGGACCATCCCCCACTGGTGGTGTCTGGAGAAGTTGGATATGGGGTGGCTGGGATCTCTCAAGCCATCTCTCTGCTCCTCAGGCCACAAAGGCAGCAGCCACACCTAATCTTATGTCCTGTGGAAATTTATTTTGATTTGGGGACCCTACCTTTAGGCTGAGATTAGAAAGCCTTAGGCCCTCAGGGTCTCCCCCCCCCCCCCTCCTCAGTTTCAGCTGAGTGAGAAAGAAAAAAAAGCCCCCAGCTCCCTCTGACCTGAGCGGATCCCGGATAGCCTGTGCTGAGGCATGTGAAACTTGGAGCGCACCACCCCCCCCACCAGCCACAGCTCTGGCTGGTGGATTAGCTTGGTCTGTGGGGGCGTAGGAAACCCTGAGATTTGAGTGGAGAGAAGAAAAGGTATATATAGACCTGGGAGACAGATTAAGGGGAGTTCGGCTGACTAGAGGAGGAAGGAGACTAGAGGGAGATGGACTAGAAAAAGAAGAAGCGAGGACAGACTAGATAGACAAGATTAAGGAGAGAACGGCTGACTAGGGTAGGACGGAGACTGGAAGGAGACGGACTAAAAAAAGGAGGGGGATGGACTAGAGAAGGACGGACTAGGAGAGAAGCTGACTAGAGGGGAGCTCAGACAAGGACGGAGGAGAGTTCGGTTCGGAAAAGGAGAGACCGGGCTGACAAGGTTACAGGCCTTAATACAAACCAGGGAAAGTATAACTTGCCCTGAGGCTGGAGGCGGCTAAGGCCCTTATTGTATTCAAGAAGTTCGAAGCTCAGCAGGTGCGAAAGAGAGACGAAAGAGACAAGAGACGCAGTGGAAAGAGACCACAGGAAAGCAGTCAGGTTGTACACTTTATTTCCCTGTATTCCTAATTTGAAATAGTATCTCATAAATAAACTCTGCTTTGATTATTTGGTTAAGAGGCTTCTTAATCTTTAGTCTATCAGTTTGGGAGCAGTGTGGTGGAACTTTATAAACGGCCCACATTAAATTAACGAAGTCAGATAGCCAAATAGTCAAAAGTCCCCAGTTTAGTCCTCCAGTCAGATTAGCCCCCCAAATTAGGCTAGTCATTTAAAAATATTTTTACAGTCCCCAGGGGTGGAGGAAACTGGAATGAAGGGTGGTGGTCCCAGAGCTAGCTCAGTCCTGATCAGGTTCCACTTATCTCTTTAGGTGTGTCTGTCCTTTGAATTAGTTTCTCAAGGAGAAGGTTCTTTGATGTACCCCAGAGAACTTCTGGAGTGCTCTGGGCCCATAACAAAATGATGAGCAGGCAGATTGGACTGGAAGAATGAGGAGGAGACAAGAGGAAGAAGGTTTGAAAGAAGCAATGAGGGTAAAAATTAGGTTTAGAAGAAGGAGGCAGAATAGTTTCAAATGATAATGAGGTCATGATCCAACTCCTGTGGATGGTGAGAGAAATGATTATTTCATTTATTAATAATGAATTATTTAATTAGGACCAAAGTTTTTCTCCTTTTCTACTTCCTCATCCAGAAATCAAACAGTGTGGGAAAATCTTGGCCAGAGACTTACCCAGACTAAGATCTAATCAGAGAATAAAAGAAATTCAAAGTTTAGGCAAATGAGTGGATTCCTGCTCATTATGTTGAGGAAAATGTGGATTCTTCCTTTTGTCAGACAGATGGTTTGGAAATTGATTTCTCTTTGACCAAGACTTGGGTAATCTAAGTCATATACCCCCAAGACCCTCATTAGAATGAGTCCACATCTCATTGTAATATTCATTGTCTCATTAGTTGTTAACCTATCAGAGTTGATTGCCACCCTCAGAACACCCACTCTTCCAAGGGCATATAAACTGTGAGCCCAACCCCATAAGGGTCTTTGGCATTTGAGAGTGCCACTGACCTCTTTTATTAATGAAATACTAGCATTATTAATAAAATGATTAATTACCTAGAAACTATGTCTCTCAAACTTTTATTTATTTATTTAGCTATTTGTTTATTTGTTTTTGTGGGGCAATGAGGGTTAAGTGACTTGCCCAGGGTCACACAGCTAGTGTCAAGTGTCTGAGGTCACATTTGAACTCGGGTCCTCCTGAATCCAGGGTCAGTGCTTTATGCACTGTGCCCCCTAGCTGCCCCTCAAACTTTTTAAATGTCACAGTGGTCAGATGAAATAGAGTCAAGGAGGAGGTTGTAGTTTGAAGAGGTTGATTACCTGGGAGGCCAGGAATGTCAATACTGTTGTGGGCCCAGAGCACCCCAGAAGTTCTCTGGGGCACATCAAGGAATCTTGTCCTTGAGAAACTAAACCAGAGGACAGACAAGCCTAGAGAGATAAGTGGAACCAGATCGGACTGAGCTAGCTCCGGGACCTCCACCCTTCATTCAAGTCTCCCTCAACCCTGGGAGACAAGATTAGGTGTGGCTGTTTCCTTTGTGTTGAAGAGATCTGCAGCCACCCCTCACTCAATCCCTCCAGCCACCACCAGTAGGGGATGGTCCTCCACCCCCTCCCAAATTCCTCCTTTGTCACTGCCTTCTCAGCTGCAACCTGCTCTTTTTTCTCAATCTCCTCTGGATCCCTGTAGAGCAGGACTTCACCGGCCAGCATCCACCACATCAGACCCACGGAGTGAGCTCCCTTGTTGTTGCCTGGAATGGCAATGTCCACATAGCGAAGTGGAGAATCTGTGTTGCACAATGCAGTAGTTGGGAAGTTAACATATGATGCTTCAGTCAGAGGCTGGTGATCCGCCTGAGGATCAGTGACCACGAAGAGGTGAGGTTCCCGGAAAGCTGCCTGATTCTGGTTAGTGACAGTGCCTGGGGTGAAACATCCAGCAATAGGTGTAGCGCCAGTGGCAGCAGCAAATTTCAGAACAGCTCGCTGGCCAGTGTTCCTGGATGAGATGACACTGACATCAGCAGGGTTTTCATTGGCAACAATGGCTCGAGCAGCGAGCAGAAGCTTTTCCCCAGTTCTCTTCAAATGAATGATGTAGATGCCATCACTCTTCCTTTTGTAGATGTACTGTTTCATCTGGAAATCCAAATTAGTGCCACCCAAATGGGTTCCTGCAGTGAGAAATTTGAGGACATCTTCCTCCTTCATCTGCAAGACATCCAGGGCTCGGGACACTGTGAAAGTTTCCCTTTAAAGTTACGCGGGGAACGAGGACAACACCGTATGGACCCCTCTTCTGGGTAGCACAGAATGTTGAAAACTCCAAAAATAAAGACAAGGGATGAGGAGGAAAGGAAAGCCTATAAGCCAAGTGCTAAACTCTTTGAGAAAGGAGGAAACTCATAGATGACTACAACAAGGATCCAGATAGGGTGATATAGGTAGATGGAGTGAACCTCAAAGGAAGAGAGGTTACAAAGTCATGGCAGCAGGGATATGGGGTAAAGCAAGAAGTAGGATGGTTTCTCTTCCAGGCATGTAAGGGCTACAAAGAAGACCAATTTAGCTAGACCACGGAATTTGGGAAGGGGAGTAATAAATAATAAGCCTGAAAGGGTAGGTTGGGGCCTGGATATGAAGGACTTTAAAAACCAAACAGAGAAATTTATACCTGATCCCAGAGACAATAAGGAGTGGCATTCACTGGAGTTTACTGAGTAGAGTTAAACAGTCAGACCTGTGTTGAAATGAAATCACTTTGGCAGCAGTTCAAAGAATGGTTTAGAGAGGGGAGAGACCTAATGCAGAAAGAACAATTAGGAAGATACTTCCATAGTGCAGGCAAGAGGTGATGAAAACTTGGACTAAGGTGATAGCCATGTGACTAGATAAAAGGGACAGTTGTGAGAAATGTTGTAGAGGTAAAACAACAAACCTGAGTGGGAGTTTGGGAATGGTTAAAAAAAAAACACCTAAAATGTATTAATGTTGATTAAAAAAAATTTTTTTTCTTTGTTTTTTTTGCAGGGCAATGGGGGTTAAGTGACTTGCCCAGGGTCACACAGCAAGTAAGTGTCAAGCGTCTGAGGCCGGATTTGAACTCAGGAACTCCTGAATCTAGGGCCGGTGCTTTATCCACTGCAACACCTAGCCAGCCCAAAAAACTTTTTAAAGAATGAAATGAGGCTCCATATACATCAATGTGGGAAGCTAAGTGATAAAGTAGATAGAACACCAGGCCTCAAGTCAGGAAGACATCTTCCTCAGTTCAAATTTGGCCTCAAACACTTACTAGCTCTGTGACTCTGTTTACCTCGGTTTTCTCATTTGTAAAATGAGCTGGAAAAGGAACCACTCCAGTATCTTTGCCAAGGAAACACCAAATGGGGTTACAAAGAGTCAGTTATGACTGAAAGATGACTGAAAACAACACATCAAAATATTTATAGCAGAACTTTTTGTAGTAGGAAGAACTGGAAACAAAGTAGCCCGGTCCATCGACTGGGGAATGGATAAATAAATTTGTGGTACATGAATGTAGTGGAATGTTCCTGTGCTGTAAGAAATGATGAATGTGATGAATACAGAGAAATCTGGGAAGATCTACCTGAACTGATGCAGAATAAGAAGAGCCAGGGGGCAGCTAGGTAGTGCCATGGATAAAGCACCTGCCCTGGATTCAGGAGGACCTGAGTTCAACTCTGGCCTCAGACACTTGACACTAGCTGTGTGACCCTAGGAAAGTCACTTAACCCTCATTGCCCTGCAAAAAAAAAAAGAAAAAAGAAAAAGAAGAAGAAGAGCCAAGAAAACAATATACACAATGACTACAACAACCTCAAAACAATCAAAAGTGAATGCTGTGCAATGACAAAAACCATGCTTAGTCCCAACAAAGAGACAGAAAAAGACAGTCCATTCCCCCTGCTCTTCATTCACAGTGGTCAAGTTCCACAGGTGTGGAACATTGCTTATAATATCAGATTTTTTTTTCCTATGTGTTAATCTGAATTATTTTATCTTCTTCCTCTGTTTTTTTTTCTCTCTTTTTAAAAATTTATTTTTTTAAAGGGATGACTCATTGAAGAGAAAGGAGGGGGGGCAGCTAGGTGGCGCAGTGGATAGAGCACCGGCCCTGGAGTCAGGAGTACCTGAGTTCAAATCCGGCCTCAGACACTTAACACACACTTACTAGCTGTGTGACCCTGGGCAAGTCACTTAACCCCAATTGCCTCACTAAAAAAAAAAAGAGAAAAGGGAAAATCTAGGTGATGTAAAAATAAAAGATAACAAAAATTTTGTTTAAAAAAAAAAAGAAGGGCAGAGCAGGGAAGGGAAAGGAAGGGAAAGGAAAGGGGCAACATGGCAGAAATAAATTTTTCTGGCCTTTGATTTCCAATAAGCAAAGTAAATATTGGAAAAATGCAAGGGTAGGAAGATACAAAAGTTCTCAAGCCCCATTCAGAAAGAAAAGAGGTCAGCTTTGCAAAGAATATGTCATTTGTGGCTGAACCCACTACAGAGTGTGGGTTGGGCTCAGAGGTTGGTTTGAGGGAATATTTCTCTTCTTTCTGGGTTTCTCTTTACAAAGCTCACTGATAACTGTGCCAATCCTGCCCTCTATTGACAGAAAAAGGCTGGTTATAATAGGGATCCTTCCGTGTATGAATCAGGTCCCTTCCAACTCTCAAATCCTGTGATTCTATGAAAGATGGTGACCAAGAATGAACAGAATCACAGAATTAGAGCTATAAATGAGCTCAGAGGCAAGATGGGACAGGAAAAGTTGTACTACTCATCTATAACATCTGAGACAAGTAGTCATCCAGCCTCTACTTGAAAACCTCTTTTGTGGGAATCCACACCCCACTGAAGCCACCCTTCCAGCTCTGAGGGTTAAGCAGGTTTTTCTTACATCAATCTAAATTAATCTGGAAAGGAGTTACCCAAAGAAACAGACACGACAAAGTATAGTGGAAAAGGTCAAGTTTAGGAATGGACAACAAAGCAGGGTCTCAGAAAACTGATGTAATATCCCTTTCATTCTGTCATCTGTTCTCTTCTGTTGTATGGAACTCCTCAAGGGCTGAGCAATAAAAATAATAAATAAATAAATGAAGGAAGGAAGGAAGGAAGGAAGGAAGTGACAGGCAGGGAGGGAGAAAAAGCTAGCCACAAGGTGCCTTATCCACTTTAAGCAATTTTCAGCTGTTCCCCGGTGACTGAGTCATGGCATGGCTATCTGGTTCAGGATTTTATTTTTTGTTTTGTTTTATATTTTGTTTTTTGGTTGGACAATGAGGGTTAAGTGACTTGCCCAAGGTCACACAGCTAGTAAGTGTCAAGTGTCTGAAGCTGGATTTGAACTTCAGTCCTTCTGACTCCAGGACCCAAGCTCTATCCACTGCGCCACCTAGCTGCCCCTGGTTCAGGATTTTAAACAGTGCTTTTATTGGGCATGGAGCAGATAAACCTGGAAAGTTCCACTTATTGAATGACAATGTCACTGTGCAATTCATAGATCTAGTCCCTGAGACATAGATAGCAAGGAAATGGGAGTTTGGATTTTGGCTTAATGTATATTTTGCTCTGGGTGCTTATCCTTCACTGACAAAGATGGAGACGGAGCTATGGATGGAGGGCAAAGGCATCCCATCTCTAGAGGAGAGATAGGCAAGGCAGAGCTAACAGTAGTACTGTTCTGAGAGATCAAACAGCCCTTTAGCTCATGCATATTCTAATATTAGTCTCTACATTGTTATGCTCCACCTAGCAGCTCAGTTGAGCCCTCTACTATCCTGTTTCCCCCATTAATGATGGAGCAATCAGAAGTTTACTTGAACCTGAAAATCACACCTCCTATACTAATTATTTAAGGGAGCAAATAGATACAATTTTAGTCTAGTACTCTTGGTCCCTAATATATGTGTGTGGGGCAGCTAGGTGGTGCAGTGGCCTTGGATTCAGGAGGACCTGAGTTCAAATCTGACCTAAGACACTTGACACTAGCTGTGTGACCCTGGGCAAGTCACTTAACCCCAATTGCCTCACCAAAAAAACAAAACCCACAAAATGTGTGTGTGTTTGTGTATGTATCTCACAACTTTTTTTAAAAGATAGAGAGAAAGCAGATGACACAATGAGCTATTATAGGAACAAAGAGATTCCTTGTTAAGTTGAGGTCAGAGACGGAAAAATACTAAGGCTATGGTGGCACTGCATCTGGTTGAGGCTGGGTATTAATTCTACCAGTAAGGAGAGAGTCCCATGCCAACAGGCTTTGGGACTGGGGTTATACTTAAAATAAGAAATTTTAAAGGACACAATTATTAATTATAATAAATGCTGCCCCTCTCACCGGGTTGGCTAGACTGGGTTAAAAAGATATCCTGGAGCAGCTAGATGGCACAGTGGATAAAGTTCAAATCCGGCCTCAGGCACTTAACACTTACTAGCTGTGTGACCCTGGGCAAGTCACTTAACCCCAATTGCCTCACTAAAAAAACCAAAAACCAAAACAAAACAAAAAGATATCCTGAAGAGTAGGAATTCTACTGACCCTACACCTCACCAGCTACCCATAGGTGGTACTTTGGTTTACTGTGCCTCAGGCAACAGGGAAGCCATGGTAATGATTCAAGCTAGAGTTCCCTGAACCAACAAAATGACAAAGGGGGTTTTCTTGTCCCCTCAAAGGGATAAACAACGGAATGGATGCAAGAGATATTGTGGGGGGCAGCTAGATGGCACAGTGGTTAAAGCACCGGCCCTGGACTCAGGAGTACCTGAGTTCAAATCCGGCCTCAGACACTTGACATTTACTAGCTGTGTGACCGTGGGCAAGTCACTTAACCCCCGTTGCCTAAAAAAAAAAAAAAAAAAAAAAAAAGAGAGAGATTGTGGAGGCAGAATCAACAGAACTCAGTAACTGATTGTACGCAAGAAGTGAGAGACCAAAGAGTTTAAGGTCTTTATTTTTTTGTTGTTTAGAATTTTATTTTCCAAATTACATGTAAAAACAAATTTTGACATCAATTTTTTAAAACTTTGTGTTTCAACTTCTCTTCCTCCCTCCCTTCCCACCCCCCCACCCGAAGAACTCAAGCAATTCAATATAAGTTATACATGAGTAGTCATGGAAAACATCTCCACTTATGATCTTTATATTAACCAAGGTTTCACATATAGAAGATTGGGGAAAGATGACAACCTTGGATCAAGTTAATTTTTTTCCATTTTTTTCAAAGTTGTGTGATGTTTAAAATCTAAATTGTGGTCGCCTTAAATTAGAAACTTCAGCACTAGTCTTCGGGCATTAAACATTTATTAAAGCATACAGGTATTCACAAGGAGTTCAGAAAGTTAAGAAAAAGCCTATGTAGCCTAGAGTTCCAGCCTGGTTGGGTTCTTCCTCAAGTCCTCCTCCAAGAGCCTGCTTTAATCAGGAACTCTTTAGCAAACTGATTTTGGAAGCTTTTTATAGGTCTGGAATAGAGGCGGTCCTTACACACTGCTTCAAGCTGATTGGTTGGCATCCTCCAAACCATTAAGGGCTAGCCAGGTGTGATTACAATCTAATTAACTTTGAAGTAGACTAATCAGCAGTCAATTACTCTCACTTGATTCAATCAGTTTAGATTAATCTCCAGGTGGGTCTTTAAGTATCTGCTAAATCCCAAAATTTTATCACAGTTGGAAGCAACCTCAGAGACCATTGAGTCCAACTTATATCACTTGACCTCACATGAATAACCAGAAGTAGGTAACAAAGTAGGAAGTCTCATCCTTTTGTCACATCCCAGATACATATCAGAAACATAGTATTCCAGAAAGACAGCAGATTACTTTATTATTTATGTCAGGTTAACAAATAGTGGCTTCAGTCCCAAAGCAGGGAATCACCAATCACCCTTGCTCATTTCTTTCTTCTCTAACAATTCCTGAATGACCTCTTTCCTGATGGCATTTGCAAATTCCTATCATCTTTCTTTGGTGTACAAGAAATTAGTTCTTGAAATGGCTCTGCTCTGACCTTTACAAGAAAGAATTCATACTTTTTGGCTCCAGAGGTTTAGTGTTTATTCATCTTCTCTCTCTTCTCTGGGTCATATCTTCTACCCTCCAAGTAAGATGTAATCTCTGCCTCTTCAAATCAGCAATGCTCAGCTTCCCTGGAGCAGGGGTGGAGAAATAAGATGGTAATATTTACCTAGGGATGAGAATTAGTGATCAGGTATGTGGAATTTCAGGATAGTGTATAGAAAACCATTAAAGTAACAGATAACAAGGTCAAGGTTTGGTATAGAAGCAAATAGAATTAAGAGATAGACTATGAGAACAAGTAAAAGTCAAAGGTGGGGGGGGCAGCTAGGTGGCACAGTGGATAGAGCACAGGCGCTGGAGTCAGGAGGACCTGAGTTCAAATTCGGCCTCAGACACTTAACACTTACTAGCTGTGTGACCCTGGGCAAGTCACTTAACCCCAATTGCCTCACCAAAAGAAAAAAGAAAAGTCAAATATCTGAAGTTATAATCACACACACAAAAGCAAATTTTATATTGTGAGTAAAAGAGTTGTAGGGTCAAAAAGAAAGATGGTTATGATTAATGGGATTTCAATTATTATAATTTTAGAGTGAATGGACCTTAATGAGGTGCTAATGTCTATTGTGTGACCTTACCTGTGTGTGGTGGATGGTGGAAAAGAAGCATATCAGGAGTTAAATGGTAAGGAATTGTGTGGTCAGGAAGATAAAGCATCCAACAACAGGAGTATTGAGATCCCTGAGGATGCTGGCAAGAGATAAAGTGAGTTGGGCAGCTGGGTGGTGCAGTGGATAAGGCACTGGCCATGGATTCAGGAGTACCTGAGTTCAAATCTGGCCTCAGACACTTGACACTTACTAGCTGTGTGACCCTGGGCAAGTCACTTAACCCCAATTGCCTGCAAAAGAGAGAGAGAGAGAGAGAGAGAGAGAGAGAGAGAGAGAGAGAGAGAGAAAGTGAGTTAAGTGCTAAAGTTACAGAGGAAGTGGAATTGCATGTGAAGAAAGATGCAGAACTTCCCCACTCCTATCCCCAACACATTCATTAGGGATAGCTTCTGGATGAAAGATGGAATATACAACCCCTGAGGATGAGAGACAGAGATGGAAGTTTGGGCTGAGACCATATATTCATGTCGTTCCAATAAGAAACCACATGTATTGGGGCAGCTAGGTGGCACAGTGGATAGAGCACTGGCCCTGGAGTCAGGAGTACCTGAGTTCAAATCCGGCCTCAGTCACTTAACACTTACTAGCTGTGTGACCCTGGGCAAGTCACTTAACCCCAATTGCCTCACACAAAATAATAATTAAAAAAAAAAAGAAACCACATGTACCAAGGGACCTGCATCAGACAGAGATGCAGAAAAAATGATGGAGCCTCATGAAGGGATTACATGGTACAAAGCAAGGAAGATGGAACTTCTACAAGAGTAAGAGTGTAAGAGGAAAGAGATTTGGAACCTCCATAAGACAAGAGAGAGGAGAAACAAATCTGAATCCTTGACAATAGATGGTGAAAAAGGAAAGACACCTAGATTTATTCATATCCAAATAGATGCTACCAGGGCACAAAATCTGGCTCCAAAGGGGAAGATGGGAAGAAGTAGGTCCCACAGCAGGGGCCAACTTACACCAGGAAGCAATCCAGACCAATACAATCTCTGTTACTGCAAGTGATGAAGACCTGAGGTGTAGAGGGAAGCATGGATCCACTAGAGGTCAGGGTCGTTTAATACCTTACAGAAAGAGTGGAAAAAAACTTTCTTGATGAGTTGGAGTACTGGCCTCTAACAGTACTCTTTACAGATGTATTTATTTATTTTTTAGTGAGGCAATTGGGGTTAAGTGACTTGCCCAGGGTCACACAGCTAGTAAGTGTTAAGTGTCTGAGGCTGGATTTGAACTCAGGTACTCCTGACTCCAGGGCTGGTGCTCTATCCACTGTGCCACCTAGCTGCCCCTCAGATGTATTTTTAATACAGTTAAATAGTCTGACCTATATTTGATAGACCATTTTATTTTATTTTTAAACAGTTAAATAGTTGGTCCTATATCTGATCTAGGTCAATTAGGTGGTTCGGTGGATAGAGTGCTAAGCCTGAAGTCAGAAAGACTCATCTTCATGAGTTTAAATCTAGCCTCAAACATTTAGTAACTGTGTGGCCCTGGGCAACCTGTTTGCCTCAGTTTCCTCATCTGTAAAATGAAATAAAGAAGGAAATGGCAAGGCACTCCAGTATCTTTGCCAATAAGACCCCCAAAAAGGGGTCATGAAGAGGTGGACATGACTGAACAACAATAATGTATCTGATATCTTTGTAGCCCAAGTACTTGCTGTGAGCAAAGGATTCTTTTGGAAGGAAGCTAAATAAATGCTACTAATATTTCAAGAGTTTTCCTGGGTTAGAGCATGAACCAGAGAGATTTTTTTGAAACATCTCCCCTCCACCCTAAAGATTATAGGTCTGTCTTGCAAGGGTCAGAGTCAAAATGACATAGAGGTTACACATAAAATTAGTTTGATGTCAAAGTACTAAGAAAGCTTTCTTCCTTCCCTCTTCCTTTCTACTTCCCCAACTTCTTGCATCATTGCTTTCTTTATACCTCATTCCTCCTAAGTTCTCCCTCTAGGTTAGACTAACAATTTAAAGACTTGAATTTCACATTGTTTTGGGTTTGTTTTTAGGTTGGCATTATTATAACATTTTTAAAAATAATACTATGGGTTAATAGAAACATCAAAGAAACAAAGAATTAAAATGTAAGCTATGTAAAATCCCAACTAAAACCCGAATGTGTATAATGTATTCATTCAATAACTAAAATCCCAAGGAAGACAACACTCTCAATATAATAAAGTACTGCAAAACAATTGGCAATTTTCAGTTATCAAAATTGTGGACTTTTCATTTTGTATCCTTTTTTCAATCAGGAAAAAAATTCTTTTTTAATGTAATATAACATACATATAACAAAAAAGGAAAATAATAAATGTTGGAGAAGCTGTGGAAAAATTGGAATACTAATTCATTGTTGGTGGAGCTGTGAACTGATCCAACCATTCTGGAGAGCAATTTGGAATTATGCCCAAAGGGCTATAAAGCTGTGCATACCCTTTGACCCAGAAATACCACTTTTGGGTCTTTTTCCCAAAGAGATCATGGAAAAGGGAAAAGGACCCACATGTACAAAAATATTTATAGCTGCTCTTTTTGTGGTGGCAAGGAATTGGAAGTTGAGGGGATGCCCATCAATTGGGGAATGGCTGGACAAGTTGTGGTATATGAATGTAATGGAATACTATTGTGCTGTAAGAAACGATGAGCAGGAGGAGTTCAGAGAAACCTGGAAGGACTTACATGAACTGATGATGAGTGAGGTGAGCAGAACCAGGAGAACATTATACACAGTATCATCAACATTATGTGTTGATCAACTGTGATAGACTATATTCTTCTCACCAATCCAATGGTACAAGAAAGTTCCAAAGGATTCATCATGGAAAAGGCTCTCCAAATCCAGGGGGGAAAAAGGGAACTGTGGAATATGAATGCTGATTGGATCATATTATTCTTTTGGTTTTGGTGCTATTGGTTTTCTGTTTTGAGGTTTTTCCTTTTTGCTCTGATTCTTCTCTCTCTCTCTCTCTCTCTCTCTCTCTCTCTCTCTCTCTCTCTCTCTCTCTCTTTCTCTCTCTCTCTCTTTGGTTTGTTTTGAAAAAGATTTTATTAAAGATCTTTACAGAAGAGCTTTGGGCACACTATTCCAGATGTCAGAGTCCTGTTATGCTGGGGCATAGCAGGTTGCTCTGCCTTCCCACTCTTCTGCTCTGAGATGGGGGTGGTAGGAAGAATCTCATCCTTTGGGCTCTACGATGCTCACATGGTCAGGCAGGGGCTTCTTGGGGCCAATCTTGCCACTTGGGTCCCAGGGCAACATGATTTTGACTTTAATTCCCAATATACCCTGTCTGAGGAGGCTGTGGCGCACAGCTGTATTGACATAGTAGTTGACGGGGTCTCCACTGTGGATCATCAGACCATCCACAAACTTCATGGACTTGGCCCTCTGGCCTCTGAGTTTACCAGGCACCACCACTTCAAATCCCTTTGCTCCACTCTCCATAATGAAGTGGAGGACACCATAGCAGGCTCTACGCACAGCAAGGCCTCCCAGGAGCTTGTAACGCAGGGACTCAGCCTGAGCAATAGCACAGAGACCTCTGGTGGCCACCTTCTTGGTGTACAACTCTACACTGCCTTCGGGAAAGCCAAACCTCTTCTGCACTACAGCTGTCAGTTCACGAATCCGGCAACCCTTCTCCCCAAGGACATTCTGAGTCCTGGTAGCCAAGAAGATGGTTTCTGTCCTGGTTGGGGTAACTCGAACCTCCACCCCAGAATAACCATCCTCCCTGGTGAGAAACTCATTCAGTTCAGCTTTAAAGATGTCATCAGGGGCAGCTAGGTGGCGCAGTGGACAGAGCACCAGCCCTGGCTTCAGGAGTACCTGAGTTCAAATCTGGCCTCAGACACACTAGCTGTGTGACCCTGGGCAAGTCACTTAACCCCAATTGCCTCACCAAAATAAAAAAAGATGTCATCAGCAACAAACTTCCTCTTCTTGGAGATCTGCACCGCCATCTCTGATTCTTCTCTTATAACATGACTAATGCAGAAATATGTTTAATGTTATTCTTTATATATAACCTATATCAGATTACCTGCTGTCTGGGGGGGGGGAGGAGGGAGGGAGAAAAATTTGAAATTGGAAATCTTATATCAACAAATGTTGAAAACTATTTCTACATGTAACTGGAAAATAATAAAATACTTTTATTTTTCTAAAATACATATAAAACAAAATAGAAAAATACATCACAAACTTGTAACAATGGCTATAAATACATTATCTTACATCATTTTTCATAGGCAATAGGTTGGTTAAGGCACATACATATTGAATTTCACGTTGTTAACAACCCAACATTAGTTGTAACCCAGCGGATGGGAAGTGAGGAGGAAAACTGCCAGAGACTAAAGACTTATCCATGTGGACCCATCCTGAAATCTCACTGCCAAGGAAGATCAAGCATTTTAAATTCCTTCTCTTTCTCTCCTCCTAGAAGAAACTGCACTTTCAAGTTGTGTTCTAGTATTTTTTTTTTTTTTTTTGCTGCATGGAGATTTTCCCTTTTATCAGAGTCTCTTAGATGGTGCTCTGTCAACATCTACTCAACCCTTCAGGCAATGCTGCCAAATATGTCCAAATGGTGCCAGAGAGATACTCCCCAATGTAGCAGTTCAGAGCATTCCAAAATTCTTTAATTAAAATGAGTACATTAAAAGACCAGTGATGGTTCTAGAGAACAGTTAGTAAAGTATCTCTTCCTCCTCTTAGCAGAGAGGTAAGGGAATATAAGGCTAGAATATTAAAGATGTGATTGTTGTCTGAGGTGTTTTTGCTGAGCTGGGGGTTTTTTTTCTTCTTTTTTGAGAGAGAGAGTTCAATGCCAGGAGTGGAAGGGGGATATATCCAGAAAACCGAAAGGTATGAACAATTAATTGATGCCAACAAGATGGCTTCTGATCCTAAGATCCTATCTTATACACATATTGGATGCATGACTGTGGCCAGGTCACTTGGTCTTAGTACCTTAGGCAATTCTCTAAGACCATAAGGTACAGAGAAAGTGGTTGTTGTTGTCATTCAGTCATTTCAGTTGTGTCCAACCCTCTGTGACCCCATTTGTAGTTTTCTTGGCAAAGATACTAGAGTGGTTTGCCATTTCCTCCTCCAGATCATTTTACAGATGAGAAACTGAAGCAAAGAGGGTTAAGTGGCTTGCCCAGGGTCACACAGCTTTTACATGTTTTGAAGCCAGATTTGAACTCAGGAAGATGTCTTCCTGACTCTAAGTCTGGGGATCTATCCACTTTACAACAATTATTCCATTATGTCATTCACCTGAGAGAGCATTTGAAAGATGCTGATTTTAGGGGCAGTTAGGTGGCGCAGTGGATAGAGCACTGGCCCTGGAGTCAGGAGTACCTGAGTTCAAATCTGACCTCAGACACTTAACACTTACTAGCTATGGGCCCTGGGCAAGTCACTTAACCCCAATTGCCTCACTAAAACAAAACAACAACAACAACAAAAAAAACAACACACAAAAAAAAGAAAAAACGATGAAAGATGCTGATTTCTCAGCAATGGTCTCCACTCAGAAAAGCCAGAGAGTTATAAGCAATGGAATAAAGTTCAAGTTCATTGTAAAGACTTCCAGCCAGGTAAGAAATATTGTTGTGCAGTAAAAAAAAATTGTGAATATGAATACAAAGAAATATGGGAATGTTGTGTACAAGGAACAGCAAGTAGACCAGTAAGGCTCAAACAGTGTATGAGGGGGGTATTCTGTCTGGACTAGAAGGATGGGAGTCAAACTGTGGAGTGTTGTAAATTCTGCAGGAATTCCCAGGGTTGTTGTGAGAATCAAATGGAATAATATTTGCAAGACAAGTGCTTTTTTCCTTTCTTTTTTTCCTTCCTTCCTTTTTCCTAGAGATGACATGGAGTCACTGAAGCTTCATGAGCAGGCCTTTGATTTAGGAATAATTATTTTGGCAGCTGTGTGAAACAAGATTAAGGAAGGAAAGTGATTGGATGCCAGAAGACCAATTAGGAAGCTGTTCCAATAGTCTAGGTAAAAGGTAATTTTGTCGTTCAATCATGTCTGTCTCTTTATAGCCCCATTTGGGGTTTTCTTCACAGAGATACTATGGTGGTTTGCCATTTCCTTCTCCAATTCATTTTATAGATGAGGAAACTGAGGCAAACAGGGATAAGTGACTTGCCCAGAGTCACACAGTTACTAAATGTCTGAGGCCAGATTTGAATTCAGGAAGAGTAGTCTTCCTGACTCCAGGCCTAGCATTCTATCCACTGCCCTTAAAAAGTACTAAGGACCCTAATTAGGATACCTTGTAACATAAGTAGAGAGAAGAGCCTATCCATCGGTTCCAAGTGTACAGTTGACGGTGTGCTGGGATGTGAGACCCCAAGAAACTTAGAGATCTTAAACTTTAGCAGAAGTGGAAAAACAATCCTAGGGGAGGCTAGGTGGCACAGTGGATAAAGCACCAGCCCTGGATTCAGGAGGACCTGAGTTCAAATCTGGCCTCAGACACTTGACACTTACTGGCTGTGTGACCCTAGGCAAGTCACTTAACCCCAATTGCCTCACCAAAAAAACAAAACAAAACCAACAATCCTTAAACTTTAGACACTGAAACCAAAGATTCCAGAAAAGAAAAACAAACCCTGTCTCACACCTCAGGAATGTGATGTTGTCAGAACACATAGACCAGGGATCATGCAGACCCTGGAATATTTGGAGAGTTCTATTTATGATGTAAACACTGATAAGCATATAAAGGTCTGCAAGGAACATAGATGATATGCAAATTCCATACTTGCACATCAGCAAGATGTGTATATCACTTGACCCCCACATACCCCCTCCCAAGGTCCCCTCCTGGGTAGTCTTTGCAATCTCATTACTCTTGGCATGTAGCCTTCTTTGTCTGAAACTGTATCAAAGGTCAACTCTCCTTCTATTTCGAGAGACAGTCTCCATCACTACTCTCTCCCAGCCATGTATTCCTCCTTCCTGATAAATCTCTCTATTTTACAAGATTTGCTGTGAGCCAGCCAATTCTTTGGATGAGGTAGTCCCTCGACTCCACCCACAACAACAATGGTTCATTGGGGAATAAGCCACATCAGGAAGAAGTTGAAACCTGGTATTAGGGAAGCATGCCCAGACTACTCCAGCCTGAATCCAGAGGTTACTTTCATTTTTCTCCATTCTCCAATCGTGGAAACCCCAAAAGAACAGGAACCATTTAAAGATCCCGTTTTAAAGATACCATTCATGAGTACAAAATTGGGACTGACTAACTGGAGCTGAGGAAATTAGCTCAAGGAAAAATGGGTAACACCAGAAGTGCCCAGATTATCTGGCGACTGGATTAGCATGATGACCCTGAGATGATGAATGTAGAACCATGGTCACAGGACCATGCACTCCCCTTGGGAGTGCACAGCTCTTCCTCCAGCTCAGACACCAGAGTGTAAGACCAGAGTCTCACCTGTTATATGGTAGGCAGCTCTACAGATGCTCTTTATATTTGGTCAGCAGTGAGCAACTCTAGTAAATGTGATTCTCGGTGGTAAGTACTTACATGGGATAAATAGTATGTACCTGCATAAGACTTTATTTGGTCTCCTGGGGAAGGAATAAGCATTTATTGAGCACCTACTATATTCTAGGCACTATGCAAAATGCTTTACCAAAATCTTCTCATTGGCTCCTCATTAAAACCTTGATTAGTAGGTGCTATTATGATCCCCATTTCGCAGTTAAGGAAACTGAAAGACAGGTTAAGTGCCTAGGTCATCCTCGTTGTTGTTGTTGTTGTTGTTGTTGTTTGTCCTCAAAGAGGGCCAAGACTTTCGGGAGGTGATGTAATAACTTGCAGTGAATTGGATTTAAGTGAGGCAGGGCTGTGCAAAGTAACCAGCTTCACTCTCTCCTCCAGAGACATCTGGGTCCAGTGGCAGGATAGATCAGGACCACTAGAGATGGCCCTGATGCAGTGGGAGACCTTGGCCTTTTTGAGCTAAGGTCTCCCTTGCCCCACCTTCTCAGTTTGCCTGGGGCAACTCCTATTCAGTGATTAAGGCTACTTAAGAAATAAGGCAGGGGCAGCTAGGTGGCGCAGTGGATAGAGCACCAGCCCTGGATTCAGGAAGACCTGAGTTCAAATCCAACCTCAGACACTTGACACTAGCTGTGTGACCCTGGGCAAGTCACTTAACCCCGATTGCCTCACCAAAAAAAAAAAGAAAGAAAGAAAGAAGGCAAAAAATGGCCTCTTTTACTTAGTCTTGCATGAATGAATTCATGAATGAATCTATCATGGGGAAAGACCCTCAGGGTTTCTGGCCAAAACAGAAACAATTGCTATTTACACTTTCTCTGAGCCATTAAGAGGTCAGACAATGGCCAAATGAGTCTTAGGCTGGGACCTGT
Source organism: Dromiciops gliroides (assembly GCF_019393635.1). Lineage (NCBI taxonomy): Eukaryota > Metazoa > Chordata > Mammalia > Microbiotheria > Microbiotheriidae > Dromiciops > Dromiciops gliroides. The sequence goes on along the minus strand of NC_057863.1, from coordinate 340,201,539 downwards.
AATTGGCCAATCAATGAGAGGCCAGAGCTCAATCCACTGTACCCACTAGCTGCTCTATACTGTATGCAACCTGTTATAGGGTTGGGACATATCAAGGAATTTGGGACTATTAAAATTTAATCTGGGGGCAGCTAGGTGGCACAGTGGATAAAGCACCAGCCCTGGATTCAGGAGGACCTGAGTTCGAATCGGACCTCAGATACTTGGCACTTACTAGCTGTGTGACCCTGGGCAAGTCACTTAACCCTCATTGCCCCACCGAAAGAAAAGAAAAAAAAAAGTCTTTGATTTCTCTCTTGGTCTCCTTTCTCTAGCACCTAAATAAAAGATTATATTATTCTAATTGGATTTGTGTGTGAGAGTGTTTAATTCTTTAAAGAGGGATGCCTAAGGACTCCCGCCAACAATTTTCCCCCTGACACAACTTTACTATGTGATAGTGAAAAAATATGCATTTTACATAATGAGTGTAAGGCAGGACTGGGGGGTGTCGGGGTGGGGGTGGGGGAATGAAGAAACCTGGCTGGGTTGTTTAAGTGACTGAAGCTGATAAACAAAGAAGGCAGGAGACTCTAAGGTAACATCAGAGGTGAGAGAGCAGGGCTACAAGAGAATCACTATCTTCACCATCTTCACCAAAGAAGTTCCAACTCTACCTACACTGCAGGGACCTACTTATTGGAGTTGGGAGTTTGCTCCTTACTGCTGGACTGGGGTCCAAATATGATGTAGGCCCTTATTCATTGTTGTTTTTTTTTTTTTTTGCAGGGCAATGAGGGTTAAGTGACTTGGCCAGGGTCACACAGCTAGTAAATGTCGAGTATCTAAGGTCAGATTTGAACTCAGGTCTTCCTGAATCCAGGGCCAGTGGTTTATCCACTGTGCCACCTAGCTGCCCCCTCTTATCCATTTTATAATTTTAAAAAACATAAAGTTCAAAGGAGTATGAGTTGCTGTTGTTGCTAGCAGGTGACCTCACTTGAATACTCCAGAAATGAGCCAAATATAAATGTTCGCAATTCAATACAATCCAACAAGCTCTGGGTAGAGACATGAGTCATTATGCTATTATCAATAAGTATCCAAGATTGAACCTGATCCATTTGTCCTCAGTTGACATATGGGTTATATCTGTAATTGGTTCTTAATAGATTTTTTTTTCCTCCTGTGGGAAAACAACAGTGTTCTACTTAGCAAGTACTGGGATACTAAATGCATCCTAGCAAAAGAACTCTTTCCAAATCAATGTTAAAATCATCCCCAGCCCTTGCTTCCCTTACCATCATCAGTCTGTACCTGACAGCAGCAAGTTGCAAAAATAGATTATCAGAACAACCTGCATAAATATAGTAGCAGAATTGGAGGGTGGGGTGCCTAGTTTCTATTTTTAAGATTCTTACTGGTCTGATTTATTAATGTGCTAACAACTAGCTATGCGACCTTGGACAAATCACTTAGTCTTTTTGCAATTTGTTTACCCCATTAGTAAAATGGGAGTGGAGGTGGGGGTGAGTGGGGATGGAGGAGGAAAGTGTTCGACTAAACGACTCCCAAAGTCTAAATTGCAGCTATTCATTTAGGCATGACCTCAGCTTATTTTGCTTTGGACCTGCTGCTCTGCTCTTGCTTGTTAAGTCATTTTTCAGTTGTGTCTAGTTTTCCATGACCCCATTTGGGGTTTTCTTGGCATAGATACTGGAGTGGTTTACCATTTCCTTCTTCAGCTCATTTTACAGATGAGGAAATTGAGGCAAACAGGGTTAAGTGACTTGCCCAGGGTCACACAGCTAGGAAGTATCTGGGGCTGCTCTGATCATTGCTTCTAATCTCACCACCAAGCCTTGATTGAAACCACCTCCCTTAGTCTCCTCTACCTCTGATTGGAGGGCTAGAGGATGGAGTAACAAATGCCTTCCAAAGGCTTCCTTTATAGAGGGCAGAAAATTGACTTGACTCACTCCACTCTGCATCTGCTGCTCTGCATGCTTTCACCTCCACGGGAACAAGATGCCCCCCTAGCTGGGTACCCCTTTCCTCCTACCAACACTCACTTTCCTACCTCCCCCCAATTCCTGCCTCCTTGGGGGCAGGAACTTTCTTTTTATTAATGGCATCCTCAGTGCTTAGCACAGCACTAGCTTGTGTCCATCTTTCATTTTGCATTTTGCAGTAAGGATAAAGAGACATGATTCTACAGTATGTCAGCTATTTGAATTCAGAGGTCCTGAAATGAAGGGACAAGTTACTTAATATCTCAGATTTGGTTTGAAGCCTCATCTTTACTTCCTGTGTCATCAAAGACTAGAAATGTATGAATCATCAAAATGATCTTTGAGGGGCAGCTAGATGGCGCAGTGGATAAAGCACCGGTCCTGGATTCAGGAGTACCTGAGTTCAAATCCAGCCTCAGACACTTGACACTTACTTGCTGTGTGACCCTGGGCAAGTCACTTAACCCCCATTGCTGCGCCCAAAAAAAAAAAAAAAGGAAAGGGATTCTTTTAATGTTTCAAACAATGATTTCTAGGTAACCTTGGCCCTCTTCAGTCAAAGGTCCCCTGAATGCCACTCCACATTCAAGGCATGCTTTGGGGCAGCATCTATTCAAAACCACAGTTCACAAGTATTCCTGTTGGTTCTTTTACCCAGAGGACACTCTGTTTCAAAGCAAAAGGCATTTACTGAAACAATATAGCAAAATAAATGACAAGAAATTACCTTCCCTTACACACTGGAGATATACACTATCACAGATTTCCACACCATTGGTAGGAGAGGGAACCCATACAGAGAATACACATGTCCAAGGAACACATGATGAGAAAGCACACTGGAGGAAAACCACATTGAGTAGACACATACATAAGGAACATATGTGGCTAAGGCAACATGTATGACCAAAGGGCCACAAATAGGGACCATACATAGCTTGCATACTCCTAGGGTTGCATTCCCTGCTGGAATCCTTCTCTGCCTGCAATGATGCTGCTTACTTCCTCACAGAGCCACCAAGATCATCATTCTCTGGGTTTTGCTGTCACCTGCTGAGCTATTCTCAGCTCCACCACTGCCGTCTGCTGGCTCTCTACTGCACTGTCACTGTAGCTGCATTACTGCCTCTTCCCCTATAAGAAATCTCAGCTCTCCTACTTGTGCTTCAAAACCACATCCAGGGAAGCCTTTAGATTTTAAGTCTGCCTTGTAAGCTGCTTTTCTTCAGCCTCAGCTGCCACTCCTTGAATTCAGTCTATTTTCTGAGCTAGAATAAAAAAAATTCTTTCCCTTCCCATCATGACCCTGTTTTATGCAAATCACCCCAGAACTTCACCTAACATAACTTAAAGTGGCTAGCTGGAGTTAGCAACTTTTTGTTATCCTATTTTCCTGCCATCACCAAAGGTGCTGTCTCTCTCTACATATATTCGTGAAGGAGGAGAAAGGAGGAGGGGGGAGGAGAATCATTTAAATAGCACCTGATATGGGGGTTTGTGGTAGTTCTTAGGTATTCCTCAATAAAGAATTATACTCTCAGGGCAGCTAGGTGGCACAGTGGATAAAGCACAGGCTCTGGATTCAGAAGGACCTGAGTTCAAATCCAGCCTCAGACACTTGACAGTAGCTGTGTGACCCTGGGCAAGTCACTTGACCCTCATTGCCCTGCCAAAAAAAAAAAAAAAAGAATTATAGTCACACAGTCTGATTAGAATGAAAGTAGTTTTTATTTGGTGCTAGTGTCAATCTGAAATTAATAAAACAATCAATACAGGAGAAATAAGGTCTTTAATCAGGGCAGAGGAGTTATAACTCAGAGTATCACAGAGCAAGAATGCTAAGAATACCTAAAGATGGGGACTGAAGACAGGGTTTATATGGGGTATCAAAACAAAGGGAGCTATGAGACTGCCCTTGGGAAAAGTAAGTTTCTTACAGACAGAAACTTCTTAATATAAACGAACCTTTTTACATAATAACCTAAAGTCCAGGAAGTAAGCTTGGGAATCTTTGGGAGAGGATAGTTTGTTTGGGAGAGATCCATAAAACAAATCAAGAGTCTGGAATTGACAAGGATTGGTCAACCCCAGGCAATTCATTGGCCTGGGAATGGGAAATAGATGAGGATCAGTTAGTTCTTGGTAAATTGTGGTTATCACTAGGGAAAGTGATGGAGAGGGAAATCAAAGACTCTGCCTAGAGAAGGAGGGCTTAGAAACATTCTCCTCCTGGGACAGAGAGCAGGCAAAAGCTTTTTATAGAGGGTAGATGGGAAAGCTTGGATGCTTGTCATATTCCTGAGAGTCAAGGGGGATTTTTTTTTTTGAAATGATGGTCCTGACCTTTGGAGTCATCTCTGTCTCCTAGCTCTGGCCAGGTAGTAGACATGCCTAAATGACTTTTCTGCTATACAATTTTATCTCCCCTTACTTCTTAGGTGTGTCTGTCCTGATATCTAGTTGGTCAATCTAAACTTTAATAGTCCCTTGATTCCTTGATATGGCTGTTCTATTATCTGGTCATCTTTGCTTTTGCTTCTCACAGGAGAAACCCATTCTGATTGATTCTAAGCCCATGTCAGCACCTATGTGCCATGCACTTTACAAATATGATCTTGTTTGATCCTCACAACAATTCTGAGATAGGTGCTATTGTTATCCCCATTTATAGTTAAGGAAACTGAGGGAGAGGTTAAGCGACTTGCCCAGGGTCACACAGCTAGTATCTGCAGCCAGATTTGAATTTAGGTCTTTCTGACCCCAGTGTGCCACATTGACCATAATGAAGGACTGGCAGTTGTTATGAAGAGACCATCAGAGAAGCAATTAAGAGACCTGAATACCTATTGGCTCTTTCACTGACTTCCCATGTGGCTTTTTTTTTTTTTTGCAGGGCAATGGGGGTTAAGTGACTTGCCTGGGGTCACACAGCTAGTAAGTGTCAAGTGTCTGAGCCAGATTTGAACTCAGGTATTCCTGAATCCAGGGCCGGTGCTTTATCCACTGTGCTACCTAGCTGCCCCTTTTTTTATTCTTTTTTTTTTCCGTGTGGCTTATAAGAAGTTGCTTTTTGTCTCTGTGCTTGTTTCCCTGGATGCAAAACTTAGAAAACCCTTCTTCCTTCCCTTCTAGGAATGTTGTGAAGATTTAATCAAGGCTTTATATAATTTTAGAGCTGGAAGTGTCTTTACATATTACCAAGAACACCCCCTTGTTTTACAAAAGAGAAAATTAACATTCATTGGGGGAACATGACTTGCTCAAGTCATAGAGTGAGTTACTGATGATCAGAACTGGAACCCAGAACTGAATGCCAACCCAAGACTCTTCTCATTACACCAAAATGAGATGGATAAGAAATCATTTTAAGGTCCTCAATAGAAAGGCACTTGGAGGGGGCAGCTAGGTGGCGCAGTGGATAAAGCACCAACCCTGGATTCAGGAGGACCTGAGTTTAAATCCAGCCTCAGACACTTGACACTTACTAGCTGTGTGACACTGGGCAAGTAAGTCACTTAACCCTCATTGCCCAGCCAAAAAAGAAAAAAGAAAAAAGAAAAAAAAAAGGCACTTGGACAAGCTTAAGTGTTGGATTCTTTTAGAGGCAAGGCTCAAAAAAAGTATAGCTTCCAGCTACTCACTACTAAACATGTTTTTCACCATAGCTATGAAGTCAATCTTCCAAGCAAACATGCGGGAGAATGCTCACTTCAACTACACAGGAGGCTTTCCCCAGTTCCCCCTCCCTGACTCTGGACTCCACCAACTACACTTCATAGTACAGTGACACATGTAAAGAACCTCATTTGTTATATCAGCTTCTCTTGCACTCTCTCTATTCCAAGCTTCTCAGTCTACGATGAAAATTATTGTTGGGCTATCAAGGGAAGCCATCGACAATTTCAGAAGTTGTGACAATAATACAGAAATGAGCGATTTATGGAAGATGCTGGTACCACAGGGAGACAGAGAAAAGCAAACATAAAGGGCAGTCAGGTCTAAGGGTGCTTGTTGAGGACGGTACTGGGTGTTTCTACTTCACAAGGGCGATGCTCAATTTGCATATTTGAGCCAGAAGGAAACAATTCCAAATGCTAGTGTTGATTCTTTGATGGAGAAACTGGCCAGCTACGCCCATAAAATAGACTAGAGTGGTGTTCCACAGACTGCCTGATCATCCAGTAATTCCTCAAGCACATCCTTCCCCTCCCCCACCCCCCACCTGCCAGGAAACCTTTTCCCTGGAGGAGGCCCCAGGAAAGCCTGTCCTCTCATTTCTCTAGGTCCAATCTGGAATGTTAAATTTTCCATTGGTCAGGCAAGTCTATGGATTATGTACAATTGAAATGATCAGTCACAAGATCCAAAATAGTAAAAAAAAAAAGAAAATTGAGGTCAGAGTAGTAAGTGATAGACTGAAAGATCAGGGAAGCTCAGAGGACTTAGAGATCATGGTGAGAATAAGTTTAGGTGATGAAAGGATAGGAGGTTGTGGGTAGAAAGAACAGACCTGTTCTTTACAGAGTCCTGGGTCATGGAAGTAACAGTTACGGGCAAGGGGTATGCACCCAGGAGATTTGGCTGGTTTTTTTTTTTTAAGGCAACCGTTTATTGACCACTCAATCATAAAGGATGTTATTTAAATAACAACTTTTTAAATTTAAATAACCTTTTTTTTTGGTGAGGCAACTGGGGTTAAGTGACTTGCCCAGGGTCACACAGCTAGTAAGTGTTAAGTGTCTGAGGCTGGATTTGAACTCAGGTCCTCCTGAATCCAGGGCCCATGCTCTATCCATTGCACCACCTAGCTGCCCCAAAATAACCATTTTTAATTAACGACTAAACCTGACTTTAAAATATGTGGTAAAATAATGGAATTTGGCAGATGCCCAGAGGTCTAACTTGATTGACTTAGTAGTGTTTGAACATTTAAATTGACACAAAATATCTTGAGGTTTGAAATCACACAATTCATGTTTTAACACACCCTAAATTTTTGAGACATTAGTGTATGCCTGGGCACATTTGGCATATCCTGTATGTGTGCCCCTGGGTTATAGGTGATGGTGAGACAAAGGGTCTAACCATCTTCTCAGGAATAGATAAAGTAGAAAGATGGAGATCAAGGGTTTAAGAACTGGGAGGCTCATCATCAAAGGGTCATTAATGTGTATATCTAAGTCCATAAATATAATGGCAAGTTTTGAGTTGAAGAGAAGTGCAGCTCCTTGGGAAAGGAAAATAAATAGCCTGTAGATAAATAAAACAAGGAAGCTAGTAATGAATAAAATTAGGATCTGGCTTAGGTAATAGTTGATGAAATGAACTTCAAAGGTCTCAGTGACAAAAATTTAAAGTGTCAGGGAAGAGTAATCAGTATCACATTTCAGGAAATAGTATCTTTTGGAAGGGGTCAGATTTTCATTGGTGTGTGAAAAGATGAAGCATGACAGAAAATCTGTTGATCCATAGGACCAGAGGACAAAATGGAATGGGATGGCAAAGAACAGGGACCATGGAGTGGGCTAAGATGAACAAGCATGAGTGGAGGGAGAAAAGAGGTTAGGATTTTTGCTTCAGCAGACTCCGTTACTGCGATGAGGGGTGCAAGACCTGCCACAGCATACAGAAATAGTTGTTTGGGACTGACACCCTCCAGGTAACTCTGATGATTAAGAAGGGAGTCAGCTCAAGGAGGTGGTACCAATTTCCTGGACTGGTCATTCCAAACACAGAGGAGGAGCCATGGGTGTAGGCAGCAAGTTGTTTGGGAATCTGGGTCAGCAACACCTGGTGTTTGATGCTCCCCAGGTGGTTAAACTCATGCTCATTCCCAGTCCTATCCCAAGATAGAATGAGGCACACCCAGAAGACACCTCACATGAAAAACAAGCACTGAGCTCCCCATCTCTGGAGCACTGGAAGCACTGACGCCCTGCTATTTTGGATGATCTGAAGATTCCATGATGGATATATGTTCGCTGTGGAGCAGGCTCTCTATTGTCATAGTCACCCTGTGGCTTAGAGTCAGGAGTGTTCATGGATCCCCTTAACTCTGGTAGTTCTTGAGAAAAATGGAGGATCTAGGGGATAGGGGAAGGGGGGGGAAGGGGGGGAAGGGGGGGAAGGGAGGAAAGAAGTGACCCTCAATTGAGCCGCTTGTCTGATGAGTATGACAGCATAAGTTGGCTGGTGAAGTTGTGAGCAAAACTCAAAAACCTAGTGTTTGGAAGTATGTGTTCATACTGATACCTTAAAAATCAGATTGCTGTTTGTTACAAGGAGTTTGGGGTTTGTTTGTTTTTTTTCAATGAGAGGAGTCGAGGAGGAGGAAAGGGAAAATGGGTTGTTGATTTTTAATTGAAAAAAAAAATCCATCATATTGCTAGAGCCTTTTTCCCCCTGAGAACAGGTGGTTGCCAGTGTCTTTCAGTGTCTGATCATCCCCTCTCCAGGAGGGATGAGGAAAGGGAGGTGTAGGCTGAAATTTAGACAAAGAGTATTAATAATAGCAGACTGTCATTCTACAACTTCCAGCTCACCATGTCAACAGGGATATTTCTTCCAAGGCTAGGGATGTGAGAGTTGTCCTCAGCTCAGGGACCTGGCCGCCAGCTTCTGGTTATAGATACTCTTTATCATTGCCACAACCATGTGGTTTTTTTTAATTATTTAATGTTTTCTAAATTAATTGCTACTTACCAATTAATGGCTATTGCACTCATTTTGGCATTTATTATTAATATTATATATATATATATATATATATATATATATATATATATTAGTAAAGAATTGTTTCCCTAACTTCCTTTCTTGTAGTTTTAGGCCTTCAGGCCTACATACCTAAGAGTGTGCACCCAACAAAAGCATTCAGAGTCAAGGGAGCAGGACCAGGAAGCCAAGAGAGCCAAGAGCATGAGCCAAGATGGCAACCCTAGAGTGGTCAAAGCTTTTTAACCTCTTTTGATAGAGGTGGGTCATTATACATTGGCCAAAGCTAATTGGTTAACATCATTCAATTCCATTGGTTGACATGACTTGAGGGTGGTCCAAATTAAAATGAACTCTACCCATGACCTAATGAGGAAGTATGCATACAACCACCCATGAAGGGCAAAGGCAAGTCCAGATGTGGTTTAATCCCATCAGCTCAATTTAGCTAGGAAAAAAAAAATCAGTCTCCATTTCTTTCTTATCCTTGGGCTGGCCCTGATAAGATTTGCTAAAGTTCCTCAAGAATTGGACTTTCTGAAAAAAATAAAGAATTGGACTTTCTCGAGTGGGGGAGGAGGGAAGGGACTGAAATTGATTTCTGGGTCCCCCCAAGAAATTATCAGTTTCTCACAGCCCTCTGCAAGTCACAGAATAACTTCAAAATTTAGCATCAAGTCAGGATTCCCATAAGAGAAAAAGAAATCAGTTGCTGCGAGATTGTTTTGTTGTTAAAGCAACAACTGGTTTGTCCCTCTTGCCACTCCGTTCTCCAGACAAACAAGTGCTGCCTTAAAATTGCCCTTACTTTTGTACCACTCTGACCACAAGTAGGAAGGGGAGGGGAACTATCTCTAACAGTTCCAGCCACCTGTAATAGCAATGGAGTCAAAGAAGGTTGCCAACCCCCTCAGTGGTAGACAGTAACACCCTAATACAGGAATAAAAGGCTTATATGTTGCGTGGTTTTGTAGTTAGTCACCTGCACCTAATGTGACACCAACATCTTATTCTTTTTGAGAAAAATTCCGTATTTACCTATAGTCATTAGTCATTACTTGGGGTTGTTAATCAAATCACGAGATCGCAAGCTGACCACTGAGATGAAAAGGAATTTTGTAGAGATTTTTTGCTCTAAACCTTTCATTTTCCAGAAGAGGAAACAGTAGCGGCAGGTTGGGATGTGAATTCAGTTTCCCTGACGCCAAATTCAGATGTCTGTTGTAACAATAATTACTCTAATTAGATCTGACAATCACTCTTGTCAGGAAACTAGAAAAGCCAATGGTAGCAAAGAAATAGAAAGAAAGCAGTTATCCATTAAGTGAAGAATAACTAAACTCCGGGGGGGGGGGGGGGGGGGGGGGGCGGCAGCTAGGTGGCGAAGTGGATAAAGCACCGGCCCTGGATTCAGGAGGACCTGAGTTCAAATCTGGCCTCAGACACTTGATACTTACTAGCTGTGTGACCCTGGGCAAGTCACCTTAACCCCCATTGCCCTGCAAAAACAAAAACAAACTAAACTCATACAGTGGAAATTATTTTACAGTAAGAAATAAATGACAAATATGAGGAATTCAGGGAAATATCAAAAGACCATATGAAGAAATAAACAACAGAAAGAACAATGTACACAATGACTACAATAACGTAAATTAAAAGACTACTAAAAGTGATGTAGGGATGGATTTAATTGATCAAATTGATCGTGAGGCATCCCAAAAAATTACAAAACTCAGTGACTCAGTTCCCAAGTTTTATTATTAAAAGACTTTGATGACCACAGGGAGAATACCCAAAGAAGAAAGGTGTCTTGGTTTGGGAGATGGAAATTATATTTATAAAGGAAAATGTAGGTTACTTCCTCATTATCCTATTTTGGAATTCTTGGGGTCCTAAGACATCCCCCAATGTGGGTACCTTTCTCACTAGGGGTGTGTTTTGGGGGTTTAAACGACGTAAGGTGAACTGAAAGACACATTTGATCTTTCTGCGCAAGTTCATAAAACAAGTTTAGACTTGTCAGACCCCAAGGGTCTCTCTGTTCAGGATATCTCTTTAAGATCTGGTTTCTGTTTTCAGTCATCCAGGAATATTATGGTCATTAATGGTTAATGGCCCCTGGTTACCATCTCCTTAGGCATCTGTTGATAGTGTTTGTTGATAAGGACTTGAACCCACTTGGTTACTGCACCACTGATAAGAACTTAGATCTTAGTTTCTCTTTGGTCACCTTCATCAAAAGGATATCAAGTAGGAGGGGAAGAGGATAAGGAGGGAAGGGTGAAAAAAGAGAGTGCAGAGTGGGGGAGGGGACAGTCAGAAGTAAAACACTTTTGAGGAATAGGGTAAAATAAGATAGGAATTAAGAGTAAATATCATGGGAATAGGATGGAGGGAAATAGTTATGATGATTGATTATAATGGCAAAACGTATGGTACCTACTTTGCTGGGCTATTATGAAGAAAATTCTGTCAAGTTTAAGGTACTATATACAGGTTATGCTGAACAGGATACTATCAGAAAAACCTGGAAAGACCTACATGAACTAAAGCAGAGTGAAATGTACTGTATACAAAATAACAGCAATAGTGTAAGATGATCTGCTGGGAAGCAACCCATCTACAGAGAAAGAACTGATAGTATCTGAAAACAGATAGAAACCCATTAAAAACATTTTTTCTTCTTTGACAATTCCTTAATCTGAAGTTTTGTTTTTTAACTGTTTTCTCTCATAACCTAGCTGATGTGGGAATGTTTTCCATGACTACTCATGTATAACTTATTTTGAATTGCTTGAGTTCTTGTGGCTGGGGGGGTGGGAAGGGAGGGAGGAAGAGAAGTTGGAACACAAAGTTTTAAAAAATTGATGTCAAAATTTGTTTTTACATATATTTTGGAAAATAAAATTCTAAAAATAGAAAAAAAAACACCAAAAGGATATCAAACTGTCACTATAATAATCAATCTTTTTCCTAGAGAACATATTTATGAAATACTTCTTTCTGTGAGGGAGGGGGGGAAGGGAATGGGGCAGGGAGGACTATAAAGGGATAATAATGTTGCTTACATTGCCAAAAACAACCACTATATCTGTTGTTTTACCTTAACTGTTTTTCTTTGTTATGAGGGAAGGTTCAAATTGGAACAGGAGCTACCCATAGTGATATGAAAACAAGATATCCAAGCTGTACATAATAGAGAGTCACAGTTCCCATATAATCCTTTTTATAAATAAAAATGATCTTTTTTTTGGTGGGGGGGTTCTTTAAATTCAGAACTTTAAATATTAGAAACAAAAGGCCTCAATAAAACTCCCCCCATATACTACAAGGAAACCAAAGTACATAAGAACAGAAAATTTCCATGTGTGGCAAGACCTTCAATGCTGTTTAAATTTGAAAATAAGTAAACCTGGACCCCATGCAAATGGCACTCACTTTTTCAGGTTTTGTTTCTTCACTTACAGACCAAATAACAGTATATCATTCCACCTTTACAGATAGTATTTGCTGTGCTTCTTTTGTCTTAAAAAAGGTAAAAGGCTGAAGTTCACATGGCTTATTATTAATTCAATTCCACAAGCATTTGTTAAGCATCTTCTATGGGCCAAAGTATTAACTAGGCACAGGGTAAAGATACAAAGCAAAAGTCATTTCCCTCAAAATCCTACACTGTAAGGCAGCTCACAGCACAGTGGAAAGAGCACTGGGTCCAGAGTCAGGAAGACCAGAGTTCAAATGAGGCCTCAGACAATTCCTAGCTGTGTGACTTACCTTCTGCCTGCCTTAGTTTCCTCAGCTGTAAAATGGAGATCATACTAATGTAAAGTTGCTATCTGTACAGGACTAAAATTCTAGCTAGACTGCCTAAAAATCTAATGAGTGGTCGCCATAAATTAGAAGCTTTAGCAAGAGTTTAGACTTTTAAGTATTTATTAAGGAGCATAAGAATTTGGAGAGGAGAGAGAAAGAAGCCAAGATTCCTTCATTTATCTATCTCAGAGAGCCAGCATCTCAGCTCCCCTCAAACCGAAATCACGGGCAAAAAAAAGTTCCTCCTCCCAGAAGCCTCCCTCAAAAACAGAAAGAGGCTCCACCCCCCCACCTCCAAGCTAATTGGCTAGTAGCTTTGATCAGCAGTACCCACGAGCAAACATCACTTCCTGATGCCAAGGCCACATGGCTATGTCCTCAGGCCAGAGCTCACAAAATGTTCCTCCAAGCAGGAGGCATTATTCCAACCCTCACACTAACACCTACCTTCCAGGGTTGTGAGGATCAAATGAGATATTTGTAAAGTACTTAACACAGTGCCTGGCACATAGAAGGTTCTATCTAGATACTTATTCCTTATTCCCCATCTGCAACCCTCAGAAGAGATTCATGTGGATCTAGAGTTAAAGTTTCAGTTCAAATTACTGCACAAGAGTTAACTATCAATAGCCAGGATTTGATAGATCTCATCCCATCACATGAATTTGAATTCTTAAAGCTTACTAATTTTTTAAAATGTAAAACATTACCACATTAGTCATTTTGTATAAGAAAACTTGAATAAGAAAGAAAAAAAGAAACTGAAAAATAGAAAATAGAAACTAAAAATAGAAAAAAAACAACCTTGAACTCTGTGTTCAATCAATAAACAGTTCTTTGGAGGTATGCTTTATCATTAGTCCTTTGGGATTGTCTTGGATCATTTTATCATCTTCATTTGACCAAGGACCTAGTAATGTGACCAAGGACCTACTAATGTTATCAGATCATAGTGATATTAAACCAGATTCAAGATCTCAGGATAATTTCTTTCCTTGTAGAATAGATCATGGTCTTCTGTTTTAAAAGGAACAAAGAATAAACTTAATTAACAGAGTGGCCAATGGTCATTTCCTTATTGTCATCCCTCCTCTGGGAGTTTCATTATTAAAGCCCACACACAAAATCTGATTCACTGTCAAATCTTAAGTTTGGAGGAACTGGATACTTTTTGTAGAAAAAGTCCTGAAGCCTAGAGAACACATTGCTCCCAATACTATTTTAATGAATAGATTTAATTAAAAACAAACTGTTCAAGGAGGATCCAAAAGGAAATTAGGACAACAGACTGGTAAAATGATCCTTGGTGCCTGTTCCTGCTAAACAAGACAAATTCAGAAGACCAAAACTAAATGCAGTGAAAATTCTTTGTGACTGCTTAAATATATCAGCAGCATCAAATTAATTCCCCACCAGACTACTGCAGTAGCAGGGGCTAATGACTAAGTGATTTGGGGAATGTGCCTCATTTTCCTCAATTCCTGGCCATGAACCGAGCTGCCAAACAGCTGTGCAGAAGGTGGTGGCGGAGGCAGGAGTACGAGGCTCTGGAGAATGACTGTCTTTCTCTCCCCACTCTATTCCAAAGCTGATAGAATGATCATCTGTCAACAAAAACCCATATTCCTTTTCTGCTCTCAACACCAAGATCTTGTCCCCTAAGACTGAGGCCCACCATTGATGTAAATAATAAAGAGTTGTCTTTTTACTCTATTCCATACCTCCGAACATTTTCACCCATTTCTTCCCACCTTCCATTAAATCATTACCCTTTCTCATCCTCAACCTTCCCCTACAAAAAGCTTGAGTTTCCCCAGTCCCCAAACATCTTCCCTTAACTCCACTTACATCCAACTTCCATCTCTTACTATTTACTGCTAAACTCCTAGCAAGATTAATCTAAGTTCTCTGTCTCTACATTTCCTCACTGCCCCCCCAACCCCCTCCCACTGTAATCTGGCCTTTGTCCTCATCATCCTAGTGAATTTGTTTTCTCCAGTGTTTCCAAACCCTCTTAAGGCCCAAAGCCTTGACCTTTCTAAACACAGCATTTAATAAGAGACCACCCTCTTTCTTCTTGGTAATTTTTCTTAGTTTGGCTTCCATGGCTTCCTTCCGCTGATTATCCTCTTCCTCATCCTGCCCCCTACACATAGTTGTCTCCCAAAGCTTTATCCTCAGACCTCTCTATTCTTTTTCCCTTAACAATCTCATCTGAACCAGCCCTGATCTTCCCCATTTGCAACTGTCAGTTGGATAGTACCTTGAACTCACTCTAATCAAAACTGAATTAGGGATACATCAGACAAGCAAACTTTTTTAAAGCAACTTTTACCCAGAAATCTTTTATTCAGACACTTAAGAACTTTTAATTACGACTGAGGACTTCATAACCTCAAACCACCTTGTTCTTCCCTAACTATATCAGATAGCTGATAATGTTGCTGTGGTAAGACAGGATATTAATGGGGAAAAAATAATAAAAATATCTTGATTTTCCATAATGAAGGACGTTCCTAATTTCCCACTACGTACAAAGAATTAGATGATTCTTTTGACTTTTACAATCTCATTTTAAACACAACTAATACCAACTTGCTTTTCAATTGCCTTTCCACGACAGAGCTCTAACTGTTTTAAAACTGGCTTTCATTCACATGTGGTAGTGAGCAAGGGGCAAAAGTCTCTCCATTTTATAGATAACAAAATCTGAGGCAGAATAGGAACACTTTAGATGATTTGCACTCAACCTTCAGTAAATCCATCCTTCTAGGGTTGTAAAAAACAAGCATAATATTTGCATAATTGTGAGACTCAAATGAAAAGTTATATAAAATGCTCAGTAACACTTAAAACCTTATATAATCTATTATACTATGAACACTAACTTGGCAGTGATGAAAAGAATAAGATGCCAATTCCTTGAACATTGTAACAGTTTATTTTAATATTTTATACAGCTAGTATTGGTCTCCAATAAATTATATCAAGTTATAAGTGAAGGCTCTTTACTTTTCCTGGCTGCCCTCCCCCTATTACCCAAACTTTACTTTATAGAAATTGCAAATGGGACGTTGGGATATTTAAAACTCCTTCAAGAAAGATAGGATCTACCATAAGATTTTGACAATTCGTGATTGTAAGTTCGCTGTGCACCAACTATGTGTCTCTATTGTTCAAATAGCACCTATAAAACTTAGGAGCAAACAAAACATTCAACATAAGTTATCAAATTTTCCAAATAAAACATTCAGGAAAAGTTCTTGGAATTGGCTGTATTCCTTAATGAGAAAGTGGCAAGTAATAGGGGAGTTTATATTCTTCAAACTGGAACCAATTTAAATGAGGCCAGTTCTCTTTATGTAAATGATAAAGTTGATGGGTTTTTCAATATTGCTGTAGCAGCTATCTAACACACTCACACTCACACCCCCACTGTATTCAGTTTTAATACAGTATTTAAAGATTCCTTCCATGGATACATACGCAACAGGTATCCCTCTTCAAGCAATATTCCAAAGATAAAATACTTTAAAATCCTTCAAATGGCAGCATGTAATATATTTGTTCTGGGGCTAATTTCTACCACTCTTTCAGATGATTATCTAGTATTACAAACATAATTCTCCAGAAGACACCCAAGAAGCCCAGCCAGCTGCCTGCTGTACTACATACCCTGATTTTATTAGATCTAAAAACAAACATATACACGGCAACAACCTAAGAGGCACAAAGATTCTCCCTTAAAGCAAGCTCTTAACACAGAGACAGGTTTGAAATCACACAATTCATGGTTTAACACAGAAAGATGATGTAATTGATTTTACTCCAATCACTCCACCCCCAACATCTCAGTCCATATGTTGAACATTATCAGTTCCAAAGAGACATCAGATAAGGAGCTACTTCTCCATGAAATCATAAATTTTAGGCAAGGGTAAACCTTGGAATCACTTACAAAAGCCTTCAGAATACTGACAACCTGAAGCTTTTGGGGAATATTTGACAAGTCCTGGGAGGCCAATTATTTTCAGGGAGGTTGGGAACATTCTTAGCCTCTATGTGGAGACCAGAACTGGTAAGAATTCCTATCAGTTAAGAGAAAAGTATTATTTTGGTAACCCATCAGTGGCTTAGCTGCTTGCATGGTACAAACGTGGAAGAATTGTTGAAAAGATATCCAATAGTCTCTACTGCAGTAAAGATACAAAACAAAAGGAAAAAATAATCCAGTAATCCTTTTCCTAAGGCCAATTTATTATACTAACATGGGTCTTAAATTTAATATTTTCGAGAGCAAACATAATTGTGTGTGTCTGAAGATGAGATACTTTTTTTCTTGGAAGGTCAAGACATAAGATCAGACATCACATGAATGCATATTGAGGATATTTTTAGATCATCCTTATTGATACCAACGTGTAACCAAAAATAGATTTACCTTCCTTCACTCTTTAATGGAAAGGAAATTTTTAACTAAAATATCTGGAGTGTCCTCATCATCATTTTGGACTATGAAAACAAAATGCAATTAGCTATGGAAACCTTAAGTCAAATATAATACAAAATGAACCAACACAGCACCTCTCTGTAAACTCCTTTTTTAAGTAAATTAGCTATCTAGTTGTCCCAAAAGTTGTTCTAATTTGTACCATGTAGTGGTTTTTCTTTTAAGAAATTAAACCAGAACAAAGCATCTTTGTCCTTTTTGGTTTTTTACAGTTTTTTTTTTCTTTTTACATGTACGTATATACAACTTTTAAAATAGCTGCACAATTTTCTCTGTTAGAGAAGTGCAGTCCAGGCAGACCATGCTTCTCAGTATATTAAAAATATTAAATAAAACCCAACCAGCTTCATTCTCTAATAGCCACGCTGGCTGAAAAAGGGATTGGGGAGTTGGGAGTGTGAGGGAGTGGAGAACAGGCAGTTGTAAAATGGGATCAGTCTCTCTACACAAATACACTACTTACCTATCTCAAAGTTATCTCCTTATCTTATCCCTGTCACAGCATCTCAGAAATCTCACCTTAAATATCTGAGATCACACATTGCTAGCTTTGAGATGAAATCTGTTGCAACATGCACATAATCAACTGCCCACTCAACCAACTGCAACCCTGAGGATTTTTCTGGACTGGTTGAAAGAGGAAACATAAAGACAATCCCTGCTGTAGAGTTGTTTCTCCAGTTTACAATTCCATGTGTTTCCCAGGATGTTTCTTGGACAAGCATGCACGGCATTGTCATCTCATGATTCCACTCTCCACAAGCAGATTTCTCCTCCATTCCTGGATCCCAACAAAGCCACCGTCATCCATCCAATGGTTTCCCCAGATAAACCAAAGTCACCTCCGTGTTGCCATACACAGCAGACACTGCTGGGTATAAGCAGACCTTTGGCAGTCCTCTAAAGGCAACACCTAGAAACTCATAGCCACGTTCAAAAGCTAAAGTCTTATCTTCCATGTCTAGGATAACACGAATCCTTTCTCCTATCTGCAAACAAAAAGAAGAAAGGAAAATTAGAAGAAAAGCCACAAAGAGCTAGCCAGTAGGCAGAATCTCTCTCTTAAGCCTATAATGGGTTCCCTACTTATTTCTGACTCTTAGAATTCTTATTAAGTCTTAGCAATGGTGTCATTTCTCATAGGAAGTCTTTCTTGAGTCCTCGCAATTTTTACTTTAGTGTTCTCTCTTTACAAAAATTACTTTGATTTTTCTTACCTCTATATGTGGTTCCCTCTCCTCTCCTCCCTCCGCACCCCCCTGCAAAAAAGAATATAAGTTCCTTGGGGAGGAACTTTTTCATTTTTTTGTCTTCGTATTCCCAGTAAAATGTTCAATGTTTGTTGAAGTGAATTTAATTATCTTATTCAAGCTGAAGAGTTTCCATATCATTTACTTTTGTTATAAATTAATGTACTCACTGAGGCAGAGTTGAATGATGTGCCCAGTTCAACCACCTCTATTTGAAGAGATAGTTTCTTGGGAAACAACTACTGGAATATATGATAATTTTACAAAAACCAAAAACTAAAAATTTTATATAGTTTATATTAGTATTTAAAAAATCATCTCTACTTGAAACACCAATGCATTTACAATTTTTGTTACCATGAAAGGACAAAACTAGCTACAAGTATAGAATGTAATTAAATATCTATTTGGCATAAAGCAACAGCAATGCTTGTTAAATTATTCTAGAAATACAATGTAACCAAGTATTTTCTCATTTCAGAAATTAATGGAAGACAAAGAATAACCAAAGAAACACTAATGTTGATTATTAAGCCAGTAATCTAACAAGGATGTTTTATCAACTTTTCCCACCTGCACTAGACTCTACAGGGGATGTATACAGTAACCAAGCACCTATTTTTATTAATAGAAAAAAAAATGTGAATTCTGAGTCATAAATAAAGCCTGCAATTTAACTTGATCCTTTCTTAGAAAAATCCTTGAAGCCCTCAGAATACCGGGTGGCAATGATATTTTTGGTAAGAAAAAGAGAACAATTTGAAAATGCATTGGAAAAGATGGCAAAGACAAGATAGGATGATTAAAGGTTGTGTACATATTATTAGATAGCAGGTCCATGCTCTCTAGGAGGACAAACAGACTCCCTTTTCAGAAGCCATCTCTAAAGGAGTTCAGAAATTCTCTCCACTAGTAGAAATTATCCCAAAGCTCTCTCACTATATTCTCCAAGAAAGGCAGAGATGCTATGGAAAGAGCATTAAATTTGGAAGCAGAGAATTTGGGCTTAAACTCTAGTTCTTTGTAGACTAGCTTTGTAATGTTAGCCAAGTTATCTCATCTCTCTGGGACTGATTGCTTATCTGTTAAATGAGGGAACTAGACTTGATGACCCCTACAATCACTTTTAGATGCATATCTATAATCCTGTGTGAAGTAACTAAAGAAGACCTGCAACAAATCCTTAGGGAATATTAGGATTCAATAATGAAGTAAAAAGGAGATATGATCACCTTAAGGATATGTTAGGCCCACAGCTTTTGTCATCCACAACTTTTCTTGTGTGATTCCAGGGTGGACCAATAGCAGGCAAGGCCCAGTTTCTCACCTGATATTTGGGTGCATTATTGCACTGTGGAAAACTGCCATTGACTTCCCCGTTATGTAGTAGGTTATTGTCCACTAGGTTCCAGCCCCAGCTCTGGTCGTCACTGCCCAGCAATGCCACGTAACCCTGACACTGCATTGGGGCCCGTTTTGTGGCAATTCCAATCACAGCCACAGTGCCCAGAGGGCCTTCCCACCAGACCTCCCAAGCATGACGGCCCTCACTGAAACCAATCTTGGTCCTTGCACCATCAGTGCTCTGAGCGATGGGATTCCGATGTAAAGTAAACCCATTCTTCTTTATGTAGACATTTCTGGAACAGTCATTGGTGCTGAAGGCATGTTGGAAGGCACGTACCTAGAAATGGTGAGACAGAGGTCCAAAAAAAAATTGAAAATTAGCACCCCATATATATTAAAAATCACCTGAACCTCAAGTTCTATATATACCTAAAATATAAAAATTTATTTTTTATTTTGTTATTTTTTGCAGGGCAATGGGGTTAAGTGACTTGCCCAGGGTCACACAGCTACTAAGTGTCAAGTGTCTGAGGCCAATTTGAACTCAGGTCCTCCTGAATCCAGGGCCAGTGCTTTATCCACTGCGCCACCTAGCTGCCCCCAAAAATTGATTTGCTTTTTAAAGCTAAGGTTTCTAGATAGACAACAAAAAACATTAAACTATTTTAAAAATTCAGCTATGATGTTTTCAGCATTTTTTGAACAAAATTCCTAGGCAGTGAGCAAGTCACCCTGTTGGCTCATACTGAACCAACTAAAAGTCCATGAATTGTTTTTAAACCAGGTCTCCTTGTCCTATAGTTCTATGAATAACTTTCTAGCTAGAACTACAAGCTTTTATATTCTCTTTTTTTTGTTTGTTTTTTGGTTTTTTTTGTTGTTGTTGTTTTTAGTGAGGCAATTGGGGTTAAGTGACTTGCCCAGGGTCACACAGCTAGTAAGTGTTAAGTGTTTGAGGCCGGATTTGAACTCAGGTACTCCTGACTCCAGGACCAGTGCTCTATCCACTGCACCATCTAGCTGCCCCTTTATATTCTCTTTTAAATATTATCTCATTAACCTCCACCTGTCTAAATATTTTTTAAATTCCAATTTTGTCACCAACATGCTAGTTCTACCTCCCAGTTTCATCATACTCCCAATTTAATAAACATTGCGTCCCCTATCACTGACAAAAATGTTCAGTACCCCTGGAGTCCTGTGATATGCCACTAAAGACCTTATTCCACATTGACAGCCATACTTAAGGTGTGCTTATTAATTAGCTGTCTACTTATCTATATCACATTTCTCCATCTTTTACATAAGAAAAAGACCAATAAGAAAAACTATCAAATGCCAAGATGAAATCAAGTTATCCAATATCTACACTATTCCAATGTGCCTTTCAAAAAGAAGAATAAATAAAGTTCAATTTACCTTGACTTGTTTTTAGAGAATCTATGCTGGTTTATATCAATCACCACTTTCTTTTCAAAGAAAAGCTCAAAAATCACTGGGGCTAATAAAGTCTACAATGTTGCAAAATATGCACATCAAAACTCAATCTCTTGTTTCTGAATCTCCCCCCTTTTAAAAAGTAGATACATTTGCCCAACTCCAGTCCCTCTCCCACTACCCATGATTCTCAACTTTTTTTACAACTACATATGAAAGTTTTTTACGTACTTCTATAATGTAATTTGTCTGAGTCTAAAGATAAAGTAATTTAAAGAGTACAGTTGTTTCTCTCATTATCTCCTTTCTTAGTTGGGTCTTTTATTGCCCCTTATGAATGCATATTCTTGCTTTTCTAGTCAAATATCAATCTCTTTGAAGCAAATATGAGTTTAGTAGTTCTACCTTATATCCTTTGTTAAAATACACCATGCTAGGTGGCGCAGTGGATAAAGCACCAGCCCTCTATTCAGGAGGACCTGAGTTCAAATTTGACCACAGATACTTGACACTTACTAGCTGTGTGACCCTGGGCAAGTCACTTAACCCTCATTGCCTCGAAAAGAAAAAAGAAAAAATACACCATCTAAGTAGTGAGCCTATGCCAGGTTCTTTCTTCTTCATGGTTCCTATTTCATTTTCACCATGTCATATCCTAGAGCTCAGTACTGCCTACTGTATCAAAATTAGAGTCTTTGGGAAGTTAATATTAGCCTTCTATCATTCCATCACATTTTATATTACTACCATATAAATCCTCAACTCCAGACCAGCCAACTGGCTTCTAATCCTTTATATGATTCCTTCCCACTGTCAGGTCTTCTTAAAACATCAACAGATATGTTATCTTCCTCTTGACAACATTGTTGCTGATAAGAATTACAACATTTTTAGACAAAACCTTCAAGTAGCTCTAAAATTTATGAAATATGAAAAAATGCTCTAAATTACTATTGATCAGAGAAATGCAAATTGTGACTGCTCTGAGGTATCATCTCACACCTATCAAAGTGACTAATATAACAAAAAAGGGAAAATATTGGATGTTTATGGGGATGTGGGAAAACTGGGACACTAATCCACTGTGGGTAGAGTTGTAAATGGATCCAACCATTCTGGAGAGCAATTTGGAACTATGCCCAAAGGGCATAAAGTGGTATAATACCACTGCTAGATTTATATCCCAAAGACATCCCCCCCCCCAAAAAAAAAGACCTGTTTGTAGAAAAATATTTATAGCAGCTCTTCTTGTGGTAGCTAAGAATTGGAAAATCTAAGGAATGCCCATCAATTGAGGAATGGCTAAACAAGTTGTTGTGGTATCTGATTGTAATGGAAATTATACTATAAAAAATGACAAGCAGGATGATTTCAGAAAGACCTGGAAAGACTTGTATGAACTGATGTATCGTGAAGTGAGCAGAACCAGGAGAATGTTGTGCACAGGGACAGCAATATTGTTTGATGAAGAACTGTGAATGACTTATTCTCAGCAATACAATGATCCAAGACAATCCCAAAGGACTAATGATAAAGCATACTATCCACCTCCAAGAAAAGAACTGATATTGATTGAACACAGCCTGAAGCATTCTATTTTTCACTTTCTTTCTTTCATTTTTTTCCTTTTATTTGAGTTTTCTTATATAAAATGACCATAGTAATGTTTTACATAATTGCACATATATAACCTATATCTAATTGCTTACTGCCTCAGGGAGTGGGGAGGGGAAGGAGGGATTAAATTTGGAACTTAAAACTTTAAAAATAAAAATGTTCATTTAAAAAAATTTAAAAATAAAATCCATGGGGGGCAGCTAGGTGGCGAAGTGGATAAAGCACCGGCTCTGGATTCAGAAGGACCCAAGTTCAAATCCGGTCTCAGACACTTGCCACTTACTAGCTGTGTGACCCTGGGTAGGTCACTCGTAGCCCTGCAAATAAATAAACAAACAAATAAATAAAATAAAATAAAATTAGTGAAAAAAAGTTAAATAACCACAAACTCAGCAGCACAGCCCAGGCTTCTCTAACCCTCTTGACTGATGTTACTCACACACTGAACCATAATCACAGACATCCTCCAGATAGATAGCATCTAAATGCAATCATTAGAATTTATAAAGTAAAGCTCAAAGGGAGATTGACAATTATATGCCCAGGTCAGTTGGACTTACCATTTTACCTCAAAAGTTACTTTTTTTTTCTTTCAACAAACATTTATTTTATTTTCCATTTACATGTAAGGGTAGTTTTCAACATTCATTTTCATAAGATTTAGAGTTCCAAATTTTTCTCCCTCCCTGCCTCCCTTTCCTCCCCCCTCCATAAGATCCAAATCAGGTAATATATGTACAATCTACAAGAGTTCTTTTTATCAGTTCTTTCTATAGGGGTGCATAGTATGCTTCCTCATTAGTTCCTTGGGATTAAAAGTTACTTTAAAAAAAAAAAAGTAGTCACTGCATAATCTGTAACTACTTATCTTCCTTTAGTAAATTCCACTTTTTCGGTTCTGTGTTTAAAAAAAAAATGCACATCAACCTACATTTAGAAAAGGATACCAAAATATTAAAATGAACAGGACTGTGGGTGACACCTACTGATATGGTTAGCCATCATTTTTAACCTGAAAGAGTATGGCATCTAACTACCACTATCTTACTGCTTCTGTGTTCTATATGCGATATAGAATATTCTATACAACATAGAAGGAATTTTCCCCAAGGAGTCTGTATTGGCAAAGTTTTTCTATAAAAATTCACCTGTTCCATACCACAAATTTCATAAGCATGCTTTCACCTTTCACTGACAAAAATGCTCAACTATGAGAATATTGCACAGAATATTGGAAAGTCTGGGTTAGGAATCCAGCTCTCATTGCTTGTGTGACCTTAAGCAAGTCATTTAGCTTCATTAAGCCCAAATTCCTCATCTAATAAAATGAAAAGATTAGACTAACATGGCCTCTAAAGTGCCTTCCAATTCAAAATCTATGATCATAGGTTACTAACTAGCATAGCAGAACAAAAAAAGGTTCAAGTTAGAAGAGGAAATATCCAAAATATTTTCAGTCCCTCTCTAAATGACTTCAAAAGTCAGCAATAAGAAGATAATCTTTAAATACTCTTTCCCATTTCCAAAATAATATGTAATTTGCTGAGAGCCTTCCCATACTGAAACTCTTGCCTCCAAGGTCAGTCATTAATAACTTGCTTCTTCTTAAATCCAAAGGCCTTGATTTTTACATTAATAAATGCTCATTGGTCTTTGCTAAATTTGACATTCCATCGGATGGTTTTATATACCATCAATCTCCTAACTCATCCATTTCTTCTCTAGTTCCTCTTCCTCCTCTGCTCTGAATTCCCTATTTATTAGAAATCCCAAGTCTTGGTCCTTGATCCTTTGCCTTTTTTTAAAAAAATTTTTACTCTTTCTCCCTTCATTTATCTACTTTAACTTGATGTCTTGTCACCTCAGTTCAATAGCCCCCTGCTCAAACTCATTATCTTCCCCCCCAAACAGCTCCTCCTGCCAACCTCTCTCTATCACAGTCAATGACTCCATCTTTTTATGCCTAGTATCTAGGCACAAAGTCTTGGTATCATCTTTGACTCCTACCCCATGCTCCACATCCAAGCATCAAGTCCTAAGTTGTTGTTGTTCAGTTGTTTCAGTACTGTTTGACTCTTCATGACTCCAACTGGGGTTTTCCTGGCAAAGATAGTTGAATGGTTTGCCAACAAAAACAACAAAAAACTAA
Source organism: Dromiciops gliroides (assembly GCF_019393635.1). Taxonomy (NCBI): domain Eukaryota; kingdom Metazoa; phylum Chordata; class Mammalia; order Microbiotheria; family Microbiotheriidae; genus Dromiciops; species Dromiciops gliroides. The sequence continues at coordinate 340,176,708 of NC_057863.1, read as the reverse complement.
AAACGGGCTGGGTAATGGACCTTAGAGGAAAAATTAGTCTAACCCACTTATTAAAAAAAAAAAAGAGTCCACAATAAATGAGCTGACATGCCTAGGGTCATATAATTATCTATAGGTAGCGCCAAGACTAAAACTCAGTGCTCTTTCCACTACACTAAGTTATCTTTCTCATATCCATGTTCTCCCTTCCATCCTCAGTAGTGAAGATACTACCTCATCACCACACGCCAGGTTACCACAACAGACTCTTACAACTGGTTTCCCTGATTCCTGGCTCCTCCCAATTCCTGCCAAACGAAACTATCTTTGCCACAATTTTCTTCACATCACTTGCCCACTCAAAAACCCTCAAGAGTTGCCTGTTCCTCCTGTATCAAATTTAAACTTCTTTGCCTAGCTGTCAATAGCCCCTATAACATGTTACCATCCTACATATCCACCTAATGCTCTTCTTTGGGCAACTTGGTAGCACAGTGAATAGAGCTAGGCCTGGAGTCAGAAAGACCTAAGTTCAAATCTAGGCTCAGACACTAGCTGTGTGACTCTGGGCAAGTCACTTAACCTGTTGGCTTCAATTTCCCAAATATAACATAGGGATAATAATAGCACCTACCTACCTACCTACCTACCAGGACTGTGAAGATCAAATGGGATGGATAACTATAAAGTGCTTTGCACAGTGCCCAACGTATAGAAGGTGCTATATGCTAGCTATTATTATAATTATGTAGCTCCCAAATATGCCTATCACACAAGGTCTCATCCCCATGCCATGTAAATTATATGCAGAAAGGTACCTGAGTACCTTCCATCAACCACAGCTTCTGCCTCGAATGCCCTCCCTTCTATTAACATACTCAAATCCTACCTGTCCCTCAAAAAAGCAGCTAAAGTTACATCTCTTTAGCCCAACTATTTCTGTCTCTCTCCTGAACAAATACTTTTTATGACCTTTAGATTGTAAATTTCTGGAGAAAGAAAATTTCTCCTTTTCACTTTTGTAATTGCCTTGTAGACAAAAGGTGGTCAATAACTGATGATTGATCAAGTGACTAACAATGTATTTTCCCAATCTCCTTCATTCTTACAACCACTAAAGAAAAAAGTTTTAAGTAGAAAAAGTGTAATTCTATTTCTGTGCCATAACATTCCAGCCATCTGAGGAAGGGTCCCCACAGTGGTGGCCCCACTAGACTGACATAAAGACTAATCGTAAAAACTGAACAGAATATGACAGAGTAATGATGTATTTTTTTAATTCAGAAATTAGTTATATTTGATAATACCATAAATGCCAGATATCCTAAATATTAGTTGTACAGACATACTTGCTTTAAAATAAAAAGCACAAACATGAAATTAGGGGATGTTTGGTAGAAATTAATTCAGCAAAACTCCTTGGTCAGATGTAAAAGCTGAATTTAAAAAGACTACTTCCAAACATTTTTCCTGAATTCAATAGCTTTTGAGTATCATGCCAACAAACACTTTAATTTTTTAATTATAATAAGTCTGTGATACCTAATAATAAGTCTGTAACCCCTACATAAACTCATAACAAGCCACTTAAAGCACATGAAACTATGTTGGAGTTACTGGGAAAAACTACAGATACTGATGATGTGAATGTAGGGTATCTTTAGATCTTAGGTAAAGAAACCAGACAGTGTAGCTTCAATGAATTTTTTTCTAATTTGTTAAACTGAGGTTTGAATTGAATTGAATCTTAAGAGACTAGACAGTGCAGCTTCACTTAATTATTTCCTAATTTATTAAACTGAAGTTTGAATTGACTTGAAACTTAAGAGGTTAGAGAGTATAGCTTCACTGAACTGTTTCCTAATTGATTATAGGGAAGTTGTGACTCAAAAGATGTTTGATAGCTCCGTCAAGTAATGATATTTTAGCTTTGTATCCAGGTCCCATTGACATGACTGACATTTATAAAACTAAGTCCTAGCCCTCGTTCTCTTTCATACATTTCTTTTGGTGCAACACTGGGCATCTATTCTTAGCTTTAACTGAACCCATTCCTAGCTCCTCCCAATTGTTTACATTGTACTGGGAGTATTTCCTAGGTGGCCTCACCACACAACCATCACTTGAGAATTGTTATTTCCCTCTATGACTAAGATGCATAGGCAAGATCCTTGGACAAACAGAGGATGTGGAGCAGGTATGAGGAAAGAGAACAGCTACAACTATCAAAGTGGAGCTCAAAAGAGAGTATTTTAGAAGGCTGAAGAAGTGCCGCCGGGTGGGGCTTGACAGGGTTCCTACCCCTTGAAAGTTTGAAAGATGCTTGGGCATATCTGCAATCCAGAGCCTAAAGCATAACAAATTTTTAGGCCAGGGCAATAAAAGCGTATATTTGTGCCTGGGAGACTGAGGAAACCGAGTTTAGGGGAGTGCCTGCAAGTGCCCCAGCAGAACAAGAGATGGGGGAAAAGGGCGGGGGGGGGGGGAGCATATACAAGTGCCTCAGTGGGAGAACAAGAGATGCGAGTAAGGGGGGTGTATGACAGTAAGTGCCCCAGTGGGAGAATAAGAGATGAAGGTAAGGGAGGGGGGGAGTGACTGTAAGTGACCCAGTGGGAGAACAAGGGACGTGGATAATGGGGGGGGGGAGTGACTGTAAGTGCCTCAATGGGAGAACAAGAGATGGAGGTAAGGGGGAGAAGGGGGGGGGGGAAGGAGTGACCGTAAACGACCCAGCGGGAGAACAAGAGATGGGGGTAAGGGGCCGGGGCGGGGGGGGGGAGGAGAGGAGTGATTGTAAGTGACCCAGTGGAAGAACAAGAGATGGGGTGAGAGGGGGGTGCAGAGCTACAGAGAAGCCGATGCTTTTTAGAAGAGGGGCCGGACCGTGTCCAAGAATGCAATCCGTGGTGTGCTGGGCCGGACGCAGGGCGATCGGGGCCGGGGGCCGGGCCGGAGGCGCGGAGGGAGGGCCGGCGCCGAGGCTCACCTTGGCCTTGTAGCTGGGCAGGTTGCAGAGGATGTCGGTGCGCAGCGCCTCCTCGGCCAGGCTGCGGGCGCAGAGGCTCCGCCACACCTCGCTGTTCTCGTCGCCGTGCAGGCAGCGGTACCAGTGCTTGCACACGAGCGCGCAGCTCCGCAGCTCGGCCAGCTCCAAGTACGAGAACACCAGCTCCAGCACCCGGCTCGGCAGCCGGCCCCCGGCCCCCGGCGACCCCGAGCCTCCTCCTCCCGCTCCTCCGCCGCCGGCACCGCCTCCGCTGCCGCCCGGAGCCGCCGCCGCCACAGCCGCCGGGGGCGCCGCCGGAGCCGCCATCGCCGCTCCCCAAGCCGCCCGGGGACCGCCACGACCGCCTCCCGCCGTCTCTGCCCCGGAGGCCGAGTCCGGCTCGGAGGCAGGAGCGGCTCCCTCTCCGGCCCCACCAACCGCCGCGCCGAACCCCCGCCCCCGCCCGCACTGGGGCGTCCGCCAGCCCCGCCCCACTGTGGGCAAGGGACGCTGCGTCCGCGCGGTCGCCTCCACGGCCCCGTCACTCCCCTTCCTTCCCTCTCCCCGGGCCTCCTCTCCGGCTCCTCGCGACTGGGCGCAAGCGCGGTAACCGTCCGAGTTGCGCGGCCGTCCAGTGGCGCGCCTGCGATTCCGCCATGCCTGTTGAGGGCACGAGGCGAGGACGTCGGTCCTTAGCCAAGCTCCTCTTGGACCCGGATGTGACTGTTCAGGAGACAACGGACAGCGAGGAGCCCATCCCTAGTGGGTCGGTTGAGGATTGGGCGCTGGGCCATGAGATCATCAGCAGGCGCCGGGAAGGCCAGGTGTTCGGACAGGTAACCGCTTTGGCGGCTCGGGGCTCGCTGCTTTTAGGGGCTTCTGGCTTCGCCGGTTCTACGGGTAGCCGCTTTTATTATCGGGGAGCATTTCTTCTAAGTCCGGGGCTGCCCGCCGGGGTCCCTGAAGCCGCCCACGGGCCAGTCTTTTCTCTGGCCCTGGTTGAAGGCCGGGTCCCTGGAAGGGAAGCGATGTTTGACCAAATGATTTCGTGGGATTGTGCTTGGAGCTGGAAGAACTTAGAAATTGGTCGGTTTCCCTATGGGCGAATTGCTGTCTACTGGAGGCTCATTGCGTGGACTTTGAAGGAATGCGTCTTTTGTTCAGCTTTTTGCGTTTTTTGCTGTATAAAGAACGACATAGAGATATATACCAAGAAGTACAATTAGATGATTTATCTTGGACTGCAAGGGATGGGGGATGGGGTGGAATAGTCATATTATTACCCTTTCTTTAGGTCCCTTAGTTATTTTTTTTCTTTTTTTTCTTTTTTGTGAGGCACTTGCCCAGGGTCACACAGCTAGTAAGTGTTAAGTGTCTGAGGCTGGATTTGAACTCAGGTACTCCTCACTCCAGGGTGGGTGCTTTATCCACTGCGCCATCTAGCTGCCCCTATAAGGGGCCTGCCCTTAGTTATTAAAGAATGCTTACAGTACCCAAACTTTTAATAAGACAATTAAATACCTTATAACCCTTATAAACAAAGATTTCCAGAAACCTTCCTGGTGCATTTTGTATATATAATATAGTATTCTATATAGGTTACATAGATACTATATTTGCATACAATATTTGTATCTATTGTATATAGTATCTACATATGTACATATGCATATAATATAGTCTCTATAGTAATTAATAATATTCTAACGAGGGTAGGGAGGGGACCTGCAGCTTCTTTGCCCAAGTAGAGTTTGATATGCAGTCTTTGAATATTTTTCTATTTAGTTTTTCCTCTATGTCCTTTCTCCTACATTAAAGTGCTTTTTTTTTCCCCTTTTGGCGAGGCAATTGGGGGTTAAGTGACTTAACTAGGGTCACACAGCTAGTAAGTGTCAAGTGTCTGAGGCCGGATTTGAACTCAGGTTCTCCTGAATCCAGGGCCCGAGCTCTAGCCACTGTGCCACCTAGCTGCCCCCTCTTCCTATATGAAATAATCCTAGTTCTCCTTACCTGTCTTGATAAAGCCATTGTGATCATTTCAGGCCCCAGAGACTTGTTTCTTTTTCACCCTTTCTTTAGATAAGACTAAATAAGGAGCACTGCTAGCAAAAGATTGACCACTGTTTGATTGCCACATGGTGAATTTCCTCTTTTCTTCCTACATTATATACTCTAGTGATTGTGTACCCATACAAAGGAAACTATTCTAATCCTAATTAAATGCAGGATTTGACAGTCTTTAGTCTGATGTTTTTCAGTGGTAACCCTACAGAATTGCAAAGTGGTGAATATTGGTCTTTGGCTTCACCTTCCTCTTTTGGGACCAGAATTAGGACACTCAACACAGACTTATTACCTTCCTGAGAAATGCCCTGAATCCATAATAAAACTATTTCTTCTCCAACACCGGTCCAAATTCCCATTGCCTCTGTGTTGACTGTATTTCAGGTGTTAAGGGGTGGGCTATTTCTAATATTTTAAATCCTATCAGGAATTGTTTGGATTGTTTTTCAACATTGACTTGTTAATCTTGATATAGGAGAGAAGGACTGAGGGAAGTGTTTTCTCCCAAGGGGTTCTAAGAAAGGGAAGTGATGCCAGAGACAATTTTTTTTCCCACTTTACAAGAGAATTTCACCACCGGAAGTGTGAGCAGTGTGAAGAGTAAGGTTGCCTCATATTCAGCAAACCTCTCCCACCATGACACAAAACCAGAAATCATTGTGGTGGCACCTCATTTCTGAAATGTTGTCAAGATCTGATTTAATTCAGTAATGATATTCATTAAGCAAAAGTTTATTGAGTCCTTTTGTGTAAGCTTTTCCCTTCCAACTATTTCCACCCCCCCCCCCAATTCTGGTTAGTTTATTAACAATGGTGAAGGTTGGCATTTGAGTGTTTTACAAACTACTGAATAATTCCCTTGATTTTTCTCAAAACAAATTTCTAGGACCCAGAAGTAAATTGTTGATTCCGGCTAATCCTCTGACCAATAAATACTGATTGACCCAATAAATTTAGATCCAACCTTAATGAGTGTGGAGATTCATGCCTTTCTTGCACTGGCTATGAATTTGCTGCTAGCTAGACACACCCCATTGTAGGTCCCCACTTTATTTTTCTGACTAGCTTGAGTGGGCAGTTAACCTCACCTTTATGATTCACAGAATTAGCTGTGAAACCTGTTTTTCTTCTAGTACTGAAAGTTTAAGGCAGGCTGACACTAAATGTCCCTATCTTAGGGCACCAAATTACTATTGCTTGTTCCTGTCAGGAAGTATTTACAGGAAGTTCATTTGGTTTTGGTTAGGATATTTTGTAAAAACTAAAATATTAACTTGTTAACTTTCTAAAATTAATGGTTAAAAACTGCAGCTTCAAAACTTAAGTTGATCCTTTTCAGAGAAGACTTATTTTAGGCAAGATGGTATAGTAGAAAGTGTGCTGGATTTGGCATCAGATGACCTAGGGCCAAATCCCACTTACTAGAATAATAATAGTTCATATTTATATTGCTTTAATGTTTGCAAACTCTTCATATATGTTATCCAGTTTGTTTCTCACAACAACACTGTTGTGTTCATTTTATAAATGAAACTGAGGTTCAGAGATACTCAATGGCTTGCTAAGGGTCACAACAGCAGAATTTAAAACCAGGTATTCCTAACTCCTTAAGTACAGCTTTCCCCATAGACATGGAGCTGGAAAGGACCTTAGAAAAGAGTCTAGACCTACTCCCTCATTTTATTTGTTTGTTTGTTTGTTTGTTTTGCGGGGCAATGGGGGTTAAGTGACTTGCCCAGGGTCACACAGCTAGTAAGTGTCGAGTGTCTGAGGCTGGATTTGAACTCAGATACTCCTGAATCCAGGGCCGGTGCTTTATCCACTGCGCCACCTAGCTGCCCCCCTACTCCCTCATTTTATAAATGAGGAAATTTGTACAGAGACAAAGTGCCTTGCCCAGGATCACTCAGGGAACATGTGGAAAAGCCAGAATTTGAACCCAAGTGCTCTGATTCCAGATTCAGCACTCTGCTCTGTGCCTTTGTGACCTTAAACAAATCGATCATTTAACCTCTCTGGTCTTCTATTTCCTCACTTATAAAATAAATTGCTATAATTCTTTGTCAGCCGGTCAGCATTACTCAGGCCCACTATAAGGGAGATGCAAAAGAACCAGAATTCTATTTAGCAAACATTTGTTAAGTGCATTCTTTGTTCACCACTGATAAAAGATCTAGTACAGGGGCGGCTAGGTGGCGCAGTGGATAGAGCACCGGCCCTGGATTCAGGAAGACCTGAGTTCAAATTTGGCCTCAGACACTTAATACTTACTAGCTGTGTGACCCTGGGCAAGTCACTTAACCCCAATTGCCTCACACACAAAAAAAAGATCTAGTACCCTAGATGAATTTAAAATCTAATTAGCAATATAGGACCTGCACAGGTGACCTAGTCCAGAACTTCTTAAACTTTTTCCACTCATGACCCCTTTTCGCCCAAGAAATTTTTTGTGACCCTTATATTCAGTTATACAACCCCATATGGGGTCATGACCTATAGTTTAAGAAGCTAGGACCTAAGGGGCAGCTGGGTGGCGCAGTGGATAGAACACCGACCCTGGAGTCAGGAGGACCTGAGTTCAAATTCGGCCTCAAACACTTAACACTTGCTAGCTGTGTGACCCTGGGCAAGTCACTTCACCCCAATCACCTCACACACACACACACACACACACACAGAAGCTAGGACCTAGTCAGTGTATATGAGTGAGTGCAAGCAAACCACATAAGTATAAAAGAATTGTAAAGGCTAAATTATCAAAGTGGGCAGCCAGGTGGCATAGTAGATAGAACCCCTGCCCTGGAGTCAGGAAGATGCATCTTCCTGAGTTCAAATCTGGCTCAGACACTAGCTTTGTGACCCTGGGCAGGTCACTTAACCCTGTTTGCCTCAGTTCCTTCATCTGTAAAATGAGCTGGAAAAAGAAGTGGCAAACCACTCCAGTTATCTTTGCCAAAAAAAAAAAAAAAAACAAAGCCAAATGGAGTCATAAAGAGTTGGACACAACTGAAAGAACTGAACAACAACAAAAATTAACAAAGCAGAATAAAAGTGGATTCTGTTTTTAATAGTCTTCAAGATTTATAGCAATAACAACTCACTTTTATAAAGCACTTAAGGTTTGCAAGTATGTTCCCCACAACCCTTTGATATATTATCCCCTTTTACAGATAAAGAAACTGAGTCTCTGAGATGTTCAGTGACTTGCCTATGATCACGTAGCTAGTAAGTGTCTAAGAAAGAAGATGAACCAAGTTCTCTTGACTCTTTGTTTTTTTCCCCTCTAAATCATGTCATTTCCTGGGTTCTCCTTGGTTTTATTTGCTTCAATCCCTGGTTGGTCGGTGTCTCCTCCCAATAATAATATGTTCTTTTGCTGCTCTTTTCTTTTTTACTTTGTTAACTTTATAAAAATTACTGTATTTGATTATGTGGAGAAGCACTGGGGTTGCTATTTTAAAGTTGCTTTGATAATTTAACTTTCAGCATCCCTACTTCAATTAGTTGATAAGTCTTGTTATTTCTATTTCAACAATATATTTCACATTTGTACACCCCTTTTGGCTTCTTTTATAATGATTGTTATTCAGGCCTTCATATCTTCTCAACTAGACTTTTGTAATAACCTGCCTGATTTTCTTGCCTTTACTTAGTCCTCTTTCCAATTTACTCTTTTTTGTTTGTTTGTTTGTTTGTTTGTTTAGGGAGGCAGTTGGGGTTAAGTGACTTGCCCAGGGTCTCACAGCTAGTAAGTGTTAAGTGTCTGAGGCCGGATTTGAACTCAGGGCCAGTGTTCTATCCACTGTGCCACCTAACTGCTCCTCCAATTTACTCTTTATTCTACCAATGGAATAAATCTTCCCACTACATTGCTCTTATTAGGGCTTGTCCAGATCTAGCTTCCTATGATTCTAAAATTATCCTGTTCTTATTGTCTCCAGGTTCACAAATTTTAGTCCATCCTTTTTTTTTTTCACATACCAAAACCTGAGACTAGAAAAAAAATTTGGTCAGCTGCTAGATCCTTTTATTCAGTTTAGAAAACAATGTTAGGGATTTGGTTCTCTATGACCCTGTATTAAATTCATATGTGTTATCTAAAAGCAAGAATAACTTTAGCAGTATAATATTACCCTATTCCAAGCTACACTAAAGACAAGATCACTTGGGCCCTGGTCCTAATTGACTTGCTTACTTCTAAGGTCAAGTCTAGGCAACCAACATACCCTAAAAAGTTAAACTTTTGAGAACTCTGTAGATCATTAAACTATATCATTTAGACAGAAGTAACATATTGAAGTGGAAAGGAGACCTGTATTCTAATCCTGCCCTGTCACTTAATATCATTGCTTTTAGAGTTAGAAGGAATCTGAGAAAACTGAAGCATAGAGAGGTTTACACGAGTTGTCCAAAGGTAGACAGAGCCAGAAATGGAACTCTCTGGCTTCCAATCCAGGGCTTTTTAGCTATATAACTTTGAACAAGTCATTTAACATCTCTTTGTCTTTATTCCAGCTGCTTTATTTGTAAAATAAGGACCTGACCTATCTACCTCACAGTGTTTTGAAGATTAGATGAGGGGGCAGCTAGGTGGCGCAATGGATAAAGCACCGGCCCTGGATTCAGGACTCCCTGAGTTCAAATCCGGCCTCAGACACTTGACACTTAACTAGCTGTGTGACCCTGGGCAAGTCACTTAACCCTCATAGCCCTGCCCAAAAAAAAAAAAGATGAGAAAATCTATGCAAAACATTTTGAAAACCATAAGGCACAATACAAAAGTAAAGAATTATAAGTGGGTTTTTTTGTCCAACTTATTCATTTAATTATATTTGTTGCATTTTAAGTTTGGCTTTTTAAACATTCCCTCCCCCCCCCCCTCCTTTTTTTTTAACATTTGGATTAGACAGTACAATGTTATATTTGTCTACTACAATTAAGTTCTTAAAGAAAATGTAAGATTTCTTTTTTTTTTTCCTTCATAGACTTTTCTGAACTATTATGGCAGTAAAATGGACTGGTGGACATTCTTCTCCTATTCTGTGCTTGGGTGCAAATAAAGAAGGGCTGGTGGCTTCAGGAGCAGAGGGCGGTGACCTCACAACTTGGAGCCAAGAAGGGATTCCATTGGGACAGATACAATTCCAAGGGACTGATGATGTTACCTGTGTCAAATTCTCCCCTACCTGTCCTAACAAACTGTATGCATCACATGGTGAAGTTATCAGCATTCTGGATGTCAGATCATTCAAAGGTTCCATTGACAATTTCCACGTGAATGAAGAGGAAATCAATTGTCTTTCATTGAATGAAACAGAAAACCTGCTAGCTTCTGCAGATGACTCTGGAACTATCAAAATCTTAGACTTGGAAAACAAAAGGGTTAGCCGATCCCTGAGGAAGCATTCAAACATCTGTTCTTCTGTTGCTTTTCGGCCTCAAAGACCTCAGAGCTTATTATCATGTGGACTAGACATGCAGGTGATTTTTGTATATTAGTACATGGGTAATCCTAAACCAGTTGTTGCTTACCACTTCAAATTAGCAATTTGAGCCAAAGATCTTTCTATTCTACCCTACTTCAACTTTCCTTACTTATTTATGAACTATGGACTTTCTCTCCTTGTCACTATTCTGGTAAAGAATCATCCTTCAGATGTAGGGATTTCATTATTTGATTTTGAGTTTATGCCTGTGGGAAACAGGACTGAAAGCAGCATTATCACATACCCCGTGTAACCCAAGGAACCAGGAGCTAGAAGTGGGCTGAATCACTTATTTTTAGCCCCGTGTTTTACTATAGAATTGTGGAAAGTAATAATTCCACTATAATCTGTTGGTTTGTATACAGCTAGAGTACTATTTTTGGTCCTGGATACATTTTAAGAATTACATTGAAAAACTAAAGAACAACTAGAGAAGAATAACCAGGATATTGAGTTAAAAAATAATCTCATGGGGGGCAGCTAGGTGGCACAGTGGATAAAGCACCGGCCCTGGATTCAGAAGTACCTGAGTTCAAATCCAGCCTCAGACACTTGACACTTACTAGCTGTGTGACCCTGGGCAAGTCACTTAACCCCCATTGTCCTGCAAAAAAAAAAATAATAAAATAATCTCATGCAAAAAAAAGAAACTGGAGATGATGAACCTGGAGAAGAAGTGACTTAGGGAGATATGATTATCTTCAAATATTTGAAGGGCTGTCACTCAAAAGAGGGAATGTCCTTATTTCCTGTTACTCATAAGTAGGAACAACAGGTTACATTGAGGTAGATTTTAATTCAGTATAAGAAAGAACCTTGACAACTCTAGCTGTCTCATAGACAGTCCTGTGACACCCACCCCTGGAGATATTTAAATAAAGACTAGGTGACCCAGCTTATTGGGGATTCAATAGAAGAGGCTTTCAAAAAGCATGCGAGGTTGGACTAGATCAGAAGTGTCAAACTTAAGGTCCATGCCAGACTAGGCTAAAATATAATTGGGAAACATTTAACAACATAAATAAAAATGCATTATAACATAGATAATGTTAATTTGTGGTCTTCTAAATCAATATTCAGTGGGGCAGCTAGGTGGTGCAGTGGATAGAGCACCAGCCCTGGAGTCAGGAGGACCTGAATTCAAATCCAGCTTCAGACACTTAACACTTACTAGCTGTGTGACCCTGGGCAAGTCACTTAACCCCAATTGCCTCACCAAAAAAAAAAATCAATATTCAGCCTGCAGGAATCTCTTTCTATTTGAGTTTGACATCACTGGACTAGATGACCTGTAAGGTTCCTCACAGCTCTTAATTCTGTGAATAATAACAAAGTCCCTTCAATTCTTGATTCTAGTGATTTTTATACCCTCCTTTCTTATACCTGTGATACCTTGAAACCCCTTGAGTTTTATTCAAGATCTTTATGAACTTCATACATTGTTCATTGCTCTTGGTGAAAAAAATGCCTATATACTCATGCGCAGGGACTTCATATACCAAAGCTAGGTATTTATAGAAGCAGCTACTACTGTGAAGCTCAGACACTAGCCATTCTTTTCAGCCCCTCTCTACTAGGTCTCCCAACCATTCTGGACTATTCCTCTTCATTTTAGATAGCTGATAAATAACGACAATAATAATAACACCTAATATATAATACTTTAAGGTTTGCAAAATCCTGTACAATCATGTTATCACATTTGCATCATTGTAACCTTACACATTCTCTACCTCTGCTGTACTTGCAGTTTTCTCTGATTGCTCAGTGCTCTGCCACTAGACCTAGTATAGAGGTTCAGAGTTGAGAATAGTTGGAATATAGGCCATGCAGTTGAAGGTGGGTTCAGTAGCACTCTAAGGACTTATATGGTAGAACTGCCAAAAGATAGTCATCTGAGGTTTTCCTTCAAACCATGAGCTTGACCAACAGTGAGATATATTAATAATATAGTTCCCAAGCAAACTAAATTAACAAAATGTCTTATCTTCAGGAACGATTTTTAAAAGTTAGACAAAAACGATGAGTGGCAGGAAGTTCTTACCAGATGGATTCCTACATTTTTCTTTCCTGATAAAGTCTTTCTTTATCCAATGGCACCAATAGGATTTTTGCAATTTTATACATTTTTATCTCTTAGCAAAGAAATAATAAGGTATAGCTACACATTTTACCATCCCTTTTGATTTGCATTATCCAAGACTTACTAAGTACACTGAAAGGGACAAGAAGATTTTAGGACCAAAATGGGATTCATTAAAGTTCTTCAAAGCTTGGAATTGCCAATTATCTCTATAACTGAAATTTCAAGTGTTTTTCTTCTCTTACACTTGTACAAATTTTTATTATAAAAGTGAATATAGGGGCAGCTGTGTGGCGTAGTGGATGGAGTATTGGCCCTGGAGTCAGGAGGACCTGAGTTCAAATCCGACCTCAGACACTTGACACTTGCTGGCTGTGTGACCCTGGGCAAGTCACTTAACCCCAATTGCCTCACCCCTCCCCCCCAAAAAAAGTGAATATGTTTGGAGAAAGAGAAAAGGATAACCTCATAGAGCTGACAAGGTTGAGAGAGTATTTTCCCCTCAGTGGGGAGCTAGTATCAGAGAGGCTGATAAATTAGCTAGTGTTTCTACTCTAAAAGGGGACATTGTTAACTGAAATGAATCTTTGAATGATATAATATGTACAGGAAGCGGGTTAGGGCTTTATTAGGACTCATGGTGGCATATCTTGTATTCCTTGCCCATTCTAGACACTAGACAAACATCATGTCAGAAGAAGTGTTAGCAGCTTAGCAACCCACTAGTGAAAGGTGCTAACCTGCCAATCTCTGCCATACAAGGTCTTGTCCAGAAATCCATCTTTCTTAAGTATCCTGGTCTGCTCTTTTGTCATTTCCCCCTCCCTTTGTATCTACCTGCCCCAGCCCTAAACCCCCCTAAATTGTTTTCATCTTTACCAAAGATGCTCTTTTTTTGTGCTCTCTCCCTATTTCCACTCCCTCTCTTAAAAAAGACCCCACCAAAAAAAATCCCAAGTCCAAGTTTCAGATACTGACAGATATGACTGAGTGGTTTGCCCAGAAATTTGAATGTGCCAGCCTTTCAACATTTAGGGGGGTTGTTAAAGGGTGTGGCAGAGAAAGGAAGAGTGTTCAGGTAAGGCAGGAATGGTTTGAAAATCCAGAATAATTGGTAATGACGGTGGAGTTTCAGGCTAGCCATTGTTGAAGATATCTAAGACTCCTGAGAACCCATTTGGGTGATTTGAGGGAAGCATGAATTTGATCAAGCATTTGAAAATGCTTTGTGGGTATAGTGTCTGATAAGAGGAAGAAGTAGTCTAGCCCCTGGGGAGGCAAATATAAAAGATAATGCAGGAACCTGGGTAGTATCAAAAAAGATCTAGGTCGGGGCAGCTAGGTGGCACAGTGGATAAAGCACCAGCCTTAGATTCAGGAGGACCTGAGTTCAAATCCGGCCTCAGACACATGACACTTACTAGCTGTGTGACCCTGGGCAAGTCACTTAACCCTCATTGCCCTGCAAAAAAAAAAAAAAAAAGATCTAGGTCATATCAAATGCTTTTCAGCAGTTTAGCTTCAGAATTTCCTTTTTACTTCTCAATTACTTTGCCCTCATTTCGTTTTAGTGTTTAATATCTTATTTTAGATTCCTTAATATGTCTTTGATCTCACTGTGTGTTTGCTTCACGGTTGCCTGGTATTTATAAAATATAACAGTTTCCACCTAAGTGGGTTTTCAGACATAATGCCTTGCTAGCATAAGCACAAGTTTAGGAGAGATATTTGGTAGGTACTAGATATCGTAACTGTTGAGAATGAGTTTGTGAAAATGACTTTAATGTGGAAAGAGAAGACTTCTTGAATTGTAAAATCAGATTGCTAATAGCATGGATGGCATCAAACCTGTCTGTCCAGTGGTTCATTTTTGACTTAGAAAACAAAGTCTTGCATGTCTCCGTGTCCAGTGTAATTCACAGAAAATAATAAATTTTTAGAATTTAGAAAGTTTAGCGATACATTCTTCCTGTTTGAGGAAAGGGGAAAATCTTGATGTTTTCACTTTTAGACGGAGAAGAGGAAATAAATTATTCAAATGCAAAAGTCTTGCCAAAAGTTTCTTAGTAAGTTTATTTTTAAATGGGTTTAAATTGGCTTTATAGATTTTAATTAACACCTATAAAGTCAGCTTGGGAAGAAGCAAGGAGACACAGCCAGGGATATCATCAGGAAGAAGACATTGGTCTTCAGACTACAGCAGTGAGTGGCAATTGACATTAGTTTAGGACTCCCAAGTTTGCTTTTGAGAGACCCCTAGGTCAAGTCGAGAGCCCCAGATCAGGGAAAAGCATCCTCCTCAGGTGTGTCTGATTAGTTTTATTCTACTGAGGTTGCAGGCAAGGAACCAGGTAAGAAACTAGATATATCTAGCCCAGATGGTTCCAGGTATAGAAATCTACAGACCATTGGAAGGACAAAGGGAGAAGGTTAAGTGACTATGGAATAAACAACCTTATAAAAAAGACTAGGCTAGAAAAAACAAAGGTTTTCTTAGACTGCAAGAGTGTCCAAGACCATGATTATTTGGATAATTGTCCATTCCCAGCGTAGCTTAGTATCCATCTTAGTAAGGTACCCAATGCCAGGTTTTACCTGGAGATCAATCAAATCCAGTATTTATTAATACTTTTATGTACCAGGCACTGTGCTAAGGAATGAAAAGAAAAACAGTTCCTGCCCTAAAGGATTTTATATCCTAATGGGGTCGATAACATGTATATAAATGGGTTTATACAAGATACAGGGTATGGAAAGTAACCATAGCAGGGCATCAAGGCAGGATTAAAAAGACCTTTTGATGATGATGTTACAATATGATAGAGTCAGTTTGAAGAAATGCTGCCTGAGAATATTCTTTGGGAAGTTAAAATATTACCGGGATCAATAATTGGTCTCCCTCTTTGGAACATTATACAGAAATCGTCATGAGGGTTTGAATTAAATTCTTATTAAAAAGAGGAAAGCCCTCAGTGTGTTTTGTATGGATCCTTTGTGGAGGATTTACAAAAAAGATAAGGACAGTATAGTCTATACTGGTTCAGGAAGTACTCAGACTGATAAGCTCTCAGTGTTCTAATCAGAGGGCCATCACTGGTTTATGTAGTAGTGGTCAAGGTTTTTAGTGCTTAGAGCTAATGAATGAAGCATTTATTAAGTGCTTACTATGTGCACAACCCAGTGCTAAGACAGGGGACATGGTGCTGGTGATCTGACTTGCCTGGTACATACTGTCTCCTGTCTCTCCTTCTTCGTGCCTTCTTGTTTCAGCTTTGCAGGCTGCCCTCAGAATGGCAGTTAATTGGTAGTTGGTAGGGATGACTGGCCCATCTATCTCCACAGGAGTTGCTTCCAGAAATGAAGGATGTAAGGACTGGGCTGGAAGTAGGACTGGTTTTCTGGGGCTGCTGCCTCTCTGTGCTTTTGTGTTGCAGCGCTACCATTCCCAGAGTGCTCTTTCTCCTCTCTACCATCCCCCCTCCCCCATCTCTCTGTCTCATCTCAATGGGATCTGCAAGCATCTTCAAATTCTAGTCAGACATGGGTGGTGATTTAAGTAGACTAAATAACTCACTAAATTTGATTGGGTGAGCAAAATGTTTAAAACTTTGTTGTTTGTGGAGAATGACAAGCAGCAACCTAACATAATAAAGACAGTGTTGGGCTTAGAGCAGGAAGTCTGTGCTGACAGACCAGTCATTAACATCTTAGAACTAATTTCTTCACCCATAAAATGAGGATTATACTTCTACGTATCTCCTAAAGTTGTTAGAGGAAAGCCCCTTGCAAAGGACTATTAAAATGTGAATTGTTATTATACATGACTTTTGACTTTTATTTAAAGGTAATGCTGTGGAACCTACAGAAAGCTCGGCCACTCTGGATGACAAACTTACAGGAGGATGAAACAGAAGAGATGGGAGAACAGGCTTCTGGTCAACTCTTTAATCCTGCCCTAGCTCACTCTCTCTCCGTGGCATCTTGTGGGAATGTTTTTAGTTGTGGTGCTGAAGATGGTAAAGTCCGAATTTTTAGAGTGTTGGGGGTCAAATGTGAACAGGAATTAGGGTTTAAGGGCCACACACTAGGGGTGTCACAGGTGCACTTCCTTCCAGATTCCTATTTGCTGCTCACTGGAGGGAATGATGGGAAGGTAATGTTATGGGATGTGAGCAGCCAAGTTGGGAAAAAACAGAAGAGTCCTGTAAAATTCACCCATAGGAAAAAAACTAAAACTTCAACCCATCCCAAACAAAAAGAAAATGATAATGCTTTAGAACCAGATGAAGCGATATGTACTGAACTCTTACCAAAGCTAACTGTTGAACATGGGGAAAAAGTGAACTGGATCTCATATACCAAGATAAAGGGGTCTGGAAATATACTTGTTGCTGATCAGAGTAGTTCTATATCTGTGTATCCCCTAAGTGATTTCTAAATTCAATAAAGAAACCATTAAAAATCCATTTCTTCTGGGAGAAGAGTCTGTCATCATTGTTTCTTCAATATTTTGAAACATTTCACTCCACTGCTTCTGACCCCAACCAATACTTAAGTTCCCCACCCTGGGACCTTGCACTCCTGATTGATGAAGACTCTCCATATCTAGCCCAACCCTGAACCTACACATTCTGCTGCCATTTTCATTAGGTGACTCCCCGCTTCCCACCTTGCCCCCACCTTTTTGGGGGAACAATAATCAAATCAACACCACCTACCTAAAAGGAGATGTCAGTTGCCCTCTGGCTCCATTCCCCATCCCTGTGTATTCCCAAACCAAATCTACTTCCTCCCCACGACCACTCTCTTAATATGTCTTTTTTTCCCCCTGGGGCAATGAGGGTTAAATGACTTGCCCAGGGTCAAACAGCTAGTAAGTGTCAAGTGTCTGAGGCTGAATTTGAATTCAGGTCCTTTTGAATCTAGCTAGCTGCTACCTAGCTACCTAGCTGCCCCCGAGTATTGTCTTTTTTAAAACATGCTTTATTCTTAATACTTAGTGCCTGATACATGCATCCCTTAATGATTTTCATTTATTAAGAACCAAGCAGGGGCAGCTAGGTGGTGTACTGGATAAAGCATGGGTCCTGGATTCAGGAGGGCCTGAGTTCCAATCTGGCCTCAGACACTTAACACTTACTAGCTGTGTGACCCTGGGCAAGTCACTTAACCCCCATTGCCTCACTAAAAATAAATAAATAAATAAATAAATAATATCTGGGAACATGCATTCTACCATTAAAGATTACAGGAAACTTAAGGAAAAGGAGTATGTGCCCAGTTCATGGAAACAAGTTAATGAATATAACCAGGATTAGATCCCACAGCCCTTATTTTGCCCATCTGAAGTTAATCACAAAGTCATATGACTTAGGCAAAATAGAAACTGTTCACTAACAGCAAAAACAAACAAAAAACTAGAGATCTCAGTCCCCGATAAATGACTTGATTAGCTTTGTTGTTCAGTCATGCCTGACTTTATTTTTTTCCGTTACATGTAAAGATAGTTCTCAACCATTGTTTATACAAGCTTTACAATTTCAGATTTTTCTCCCTCCCTCCCCTCCCTCCCCCCCTCCCCTAGACAGCAGGTAATCTGATATAGGTTATATATATATATATACACACATAATAACATTAATCCTATTTCTGCATTAGTCATGTTATAAGAGGAAAAAAATCAGAGTAATGATGGAAAACCTCAAAATATAAAAAACAACAGCACCAAAAACAAAAGAAATAGTATGGTTCATTCAGCATCTATACTCCACAGTTCTTTTTTTTTTTTTTCCCTGGATTTGGAGATCCTCTTCTATCATGAGTTCCCTGGAACTCTTCCGTGCCATTGCATTGGTGAGAAGAATATAGTCCATCACAGTAGATCAACACTCAGTGTTGATGATACTGTGTACAATGTTCTTCTAGTTCTGCTCATCTCACTCATCATGAGCTCACGCAAGACCCTCCAGGTTTCTCTGAACTCCTCCTGCTCATCATTTCTTTTTTTTTTTTTTTTTAGTGAGGCAATTGGGGTGAAGTGACTTGCCCAGGGTCACACAGCCTAGTAAGTGTTAAGTGTCTGAGGCCGGATTTGAACTCAGGTACTCCTGACTCCAGGGCCGGTGCTCTATCACTGCGCCACCTAGCCGCCCCTCATCATTTCTTACAGCACAATAGTATTCCATTGTATTCATATACCACAGCTTGTCCAGCCATTCCCCAATTGATGGGCACCCCCTCAACTTCCAATTCTTTGCCACCACGTAAAGAGCAGCTATAAATATTTTTGTACATGTGGGTCCCTTTCCCCCTTCCATGATCTCTTTGGGACCTGGAAGCTGCCTGGCTCCTGGCGGTTGCCTCTATTCATAGAATTGCCTATAAGTCATGTCAATCAATGCTACCAGCCAATTAGCTTGGAGCTATGTGGGGGGACCGCCCCTCTTCCCAATCCTGCAGGAAGCTTCCACTTGAAGGGACTGAGAAACCGTCTCTTTGGTTTGGAAAGAAGCTGGTGGGAGCAGAAGAAGGAGGCAATTCACTAACTTTCCAAATTCACTCTCTTGGATAACTAGGTGAAGGCTGTTTTCTCTCTCTTTGCTAACCCCTAATATATGTTAATAAATGCTTAAAAGCCTAAACTGTTGTTGAATTTAGAAGTAAACCTTAGCTAATTCTCCCCACACACTGCGGGGGGTGGGGGGGAACAGGTAAGGACACACATTAGATTTTAAACATCACACTTTTAAAATTTTCACTGCATATAGGAGACCTTTCACTATTTTTTTTTGCAAGGCAATGAGGGTTAAGTGACTTGCCCAGGGTCACACAGCTAGTAAGTGTTAAGTGTCTGAGGTCGGATTTGAACTCAGGTCCTCCTGAATCCAGGGCCAGTGCTCTATCCACTGTGCCACCTAGTTGCCCGACCTTTCACTTCTGAGATTATCTCATCAAAAGAAATTTAACTCCTATCATCAGGGTAATTATACCATGCCAAGTTGAAGGAAATGAAAAATGTACAGCCAGAAAAGAGGTTGCCTCCTGTCACTGGATTCTTCATGTCTAAACTGATATGGATGGGACAGATAAATGCCTCTTGCTCGTTGGGCTATATGGAAGAAATTCCACATGGCCCTGCTTTAAACTGTCAAATATCAGCCTTAGAGCATGAAGATGATTGTAGGAAGGTTGTTAGCAGTATCTGACTTAAAACAAAGAAACTGACTCTACAGAGCCACAGCTCAAAAGAAAAAAGAAAAATCAGAGCAAAACCAGTTTCCAGAGGAGTTCATGAAAGGTTTGGTACTTTAGGGTTAGGTACTTAGAGTCTGATCACAAAGCAATGAAAAAGATCTAGAAAGGATTTAGTGCCCTCAAAGTGATAGGTCAACATTGAGACTGTATGCATTGTATGCTGCATGCAGGGTCAGAATCTGGGTATTACTGAATTCAGCAGCATCAAGCCAGATGTCTCATTCAGCTTGTGCTACCCCTCTCAGCTGAAGAGCACCATACAAGAAGCACATGGCAATATATAGAGGAATCCAGATCAACTTCCACATGGTGAACATTTTTGTATAAGGTTAAAATTAACCTCAAGGACATTGAAAGCAAAAAAAGCAGGGGAAAGTTTCCCTGGAAGGACAATGTGTTGCCCTTCCTTCCCCAGTAGTGGGAAGACCACCAGATCAGAGGTCGGAGGATCCGGGTTGACTTTGGGCAAATCATATCACCTCTCTGGGCCCCAATTTCCTTGTCCGATGCAGTAAGGCAGTGAAGGTATTTTGTGGTCCCCTGGTGTTTTTCCTTCTTTGTGTGTCCTGTTGGTGTGATATCCTTTCCAAGGAGGTATGAAGGAAACAAGCAATTATTAAGCATCTATTATATGCCAGGCACTGTACTGAGTACTTTACAAATATTATTTGATTCAGCAACCCTGGGAGGTAGGTGCTATTCAATGGGATGACCATTTTACATTTGAGGAAACTGAGGCAGAGGTTAAATGACTTGCTCAGGGTCACACAGCTAGTAAGTGTCAAGGCCAGATTTAAACTCAAGTCTTCTTGACTCCAGGCCCAATTCTATCCATTGTATGGTCTAGCTGGAGGGGGTTGGGGATGGGGGGGCGGGGCAGAGTTGCTTTATGCTTTTTGTTTCCCTGTGCCTGACTTATAGGTCTAGGTCACATTACCAACCTTCAAATGTCTGTTTATTACTTTGTAAATAAACAAGGCACATTTTATTTCCTCGGTTTAGAATATCATCTCCCATACTCTCTTTCTGTAAATCCTGTCAAGTCCCCGTGTGTCCTTGGGCAAATGATTTCACTTCTCTGAGGAATGTTAGAATGAGGAAGTTAGAAAAGATGGTCTCAATAAGTTCTCTTCCTTTTTAAAAATTATGCTTCTATAATTCTACTCTTCCTACAAATTCTAAATCAAGCTGCATTTCTGTCAAATATCAGTTGCCCCAGCCTTCTATGAGAAACTATCCTTTGTACTACCATAATACTTATTATATCTTCTACTAACTTTGAATGCTCCCACAATAATTATTGTATCTTCTACTTAGAATGTTACTTTGTTGTTGTTGTTGTTTGCAGGGCAATGAGGGTTAAGTGACTTGCCCAGGGTCACACAGCTAATAAATGTCAAGTGTCTGAGGCTGGATTTCAACTCAGGTACTCCTGAATCCAGTGCTGGTGCTTTATCCACTGAGCCACCTAGCTGCCCTTAGAATGTTACTTTGACAAAGGGGTTCATGGAGCTGTACACAGTGGCAGGAATGCAAGTCAGAGGATGCTAGCTACCTCCAGTCTGCCCCTTCAATGCTGCTAAGTGCCTCTTTGAAGCTTATTAAAGCTGAAAAATAATTTGCATCACACTACCTCTAGCTGCCTGGATAAGGAAGTAAAATGAATTTGTGCACCCCAACCTCAATATCAAAACAACTTCGTATACTTCCTGTTGAGAAGGGTGCAAGTAAGGTTAGGGGGAAAAATTGTTTTGACCTGAGAGATCTTTTTGTGTTTTGGCTGGGCATGACTATAAACCTGAGTAAGAAAAGGGCTAAAACTGGATTGATTAGTCATAATATATATGTGGAGGGGAAGCCACGCAAGTTGTTTTCTAGTATTGTGGAAGATATCCTGTGTTAAGGTCTAAGAAAAAGAAGAATTTCCTATTGATGGCAAGGAGCACACCTACTGAAAAATGACACTGTACTAGTTAACATTGGATTATATCAATGGCTCACATTTATGTACTGCTTTTAAATTTTCAGAGCCTTTTCTTGGCAATCATTCACTTGAGAGAATTGTGAGAATTGAGTGAACCACGCTGATTTCATCTTGTGACTCAATTCTGGATCTAGCTCAATCCCCTTTCTATTCCATTATGGGTCTAGTCCAATTTCTGTCCTGTGAGAAAACTTTATTCGATTGTGAGAATTGGGAGAAAATGTATTGCATTATTTGAATCTAGCCCTCTGTGGCTGGGAAGCTGGAGCACCTTTACCTGTTGCTCAACTAAGGACATAGGTTATGCTGATCAGAAACCTGGTCAGATGCAAAGACTGATGCAAGGAGTTTAATCACAATTATACATCTCATGCAACCCATATATCTCATTTGAAAATTGGCCCCATACTTGTCAATCAGTTACTGTTTCCTTGTTCCTTTGATTGAATACAGACAGTTGTGAGGGGAGTAGGATACTTCTTGTTTTTGATTTCAGGGAATTGTATCTGTTTGCTCTCCCACTCCCAATTTGGAAAGCTCCTAATCTTTCCACTAATTAGAAATCAGATGACCTAATCTTGTATCCTGGTTTATATATAGCCTGTTGTTTTCTTTTAATGCATAAAAATCTGTCTTCCCCTGTATTCAGGGTCCAGTGACAAACTGAGGAAACCTGGTCCCAATTTGTTATGCAATTGGCATGCATTGCTTAATAAAGTGATATGTTTGGAAGACTGAATCTTTGTTTCCTCAGTTATTTATTTTATTTTTAGGGAGGCAATTGGGGTTAAGTGACTTACCCAGGGTCACACAGCTAATAAGTGTCAAGTGTCTGAGGTCGGATTTGAACTCAGGTCCTCCTGAATTCAGGGCCGGTGCTCTATCCACTGCGCCACCTAGCTGCCGCTCCTCGGTTATTTTAAATGACACCTGTCACATACTCATTTAGGCACTCCACAGAAATCTGATAAGCACTTGAAGATCATCCTTCTCAGCAAAATCCTATTATATAAAAGAGATTAGATTAAGAACCCTTACTGAATAATTTTAATTCAATGTTATCCAACAAGATTTATTAAATGCCTATGTACCAGGAAGTGTGTTTGGTTCCTGGGATACAAAGATGTGAACTAGAATAATCCCTCTCCTAAAGGACCTCATACTTACTAGAAGAATACAACCTGAAAATAGATAAGTAAATACAAAACAGTTTAGAAGAGGGGTCACTGACAAATGGGGAATTTAGAAAAAGCCTTGACACTAATGCACTATTGGTGGAGTTGTGAACTGATCCAACCATTCTGGAGAGCAATTGGTAACTATGCCCAAAGGGCAATCAAACTGTGCATACTCTTTAACCCAGCAATACCACTACTAGGTCTGTATCCCAAAGAAATCATAAAAAAGGGAAAAGGTCCTATATGTACAAAAATATTTATAGCAGCCCTTTTTGTGGTAGCAAAGAATTAGAAAATGAGGGGATGCTCATCAATTGCGGAATGGCAAACAAGCTGTGATATATGAATGTTATATAATACTATTGTACAATAAGAAATGGTGAGTAGGCAGATTTCAGAAAAACCTAGACAGACTTGTATGAACTGATGCAAAGTGAAGTTAGCAGAACCAAGAAAACATTGTACATGGTATCAGCAACATTCTGTGATGATCAACTATGAATGACTTAGCTCTTCTCAGTAATACAATGATCCAATACAAAGGACTCATGATGGAAAATGCTATCCATATCCAGGTAAAGAACTAATGGACTCTGAATGCATACTATTTTCACTTTCTTTGTTTTTTGTAGGGGTTTTTTTTTTTCCCTTTTGGTCTGCTTCTTCTTTCACAACTGTAACTAATATGGAAATATATTTTACATAATTGCACCTATGTAATCTATATCAAAGTGTCTACCATTTTAGGAATAGGGGATGGAAAGGAAGAAGGGAAAAAATTTTTGAACTCAAAAGTTTTATAAAAACGAATGCTGGGGGGGGCAGCTAGATGGCGCAGTGGATAGAGCACCGGCCCTGGAGTCAGGAGTACCTGAGTTCAAATCTGGCCTCAGACACTTAACACTTACTAGCTGTGTGACCCTGGGCAAGTCACTTAACCCCAATTGCCTCACTAAAAAAAAAAAAAAAAAAAAACGAATGCTAGGGGCAGCTAGGTGGCACAGTGAATAAAGCACCAGCCCTGAATTCAGGAATACATGAGTCAAATCCTGGTCTCAGACACTTGACACTTACTAGTTGTGTGACCCTGGGCAAGTCACTTAACCCCTCATTGCCTTGCAATAAATAAATAAAATGAATGCTAAAATTGTCTTTACATATAATTGGGAAAAATGGAATACTATTTTTTTAAAAAAGCTTTGTTTGGCTTAAAAAGCTGAATCATGAAAGGTATGAGTGATTTCAAGATGCAGAGGTATAGAAAGAGAGCATTTCAGGGAGAGAGAAAAACCTATCAAAGAGAGGTACAAGGGGGCAGGTAGGTGGCGCAGTGGATGAGGCACCGGCCCTGGATTCAGGAAGACATAAGATCGGGTCCAGCCTTAGACACTTTATACTTACTAGGCAAAAAAAGAAAGAAAGAAAGAAAGAAAGAAAGAAAGAAAGAAAGAAAGAAAGAAAGAAAGAAAGAAAGAAAGAAAGAAAGAAAGAAAGAAAGAAAGAAAGAAAAGAGAGGTACAAGGTGGAATAGCATGGATAGAGGACAGCAAATAAGTGGAAATATAGGTTGTAGACACATTTTTTTTTTTTGCAGGGCAATGAGGGTTAAGTGACTTGCCCAGGGTCACATAGCTAGTTAAGTGTCAAGTGTCTGAGGCTGGATTTGAACTCAGGTCCTCCTAAATCCAAGGCCGGTGCTTTATCCACTATACTACCTAGCTGCTCCTGTAGACACATTTTGATGAGCATTAAGTAATGAAAAATTTGTATTTTATCCTGAAAGCAGTAGGGAACCACTAACGTTTCATGAGCTGGGAATGACATGGCCAGACTTATACTTTAGGAATGTCAGTTTGGCAACCATCAGGAAGATTGGAGAAGGGAAAGACTGGAGGCAGTGAGAAAGCTATTGCAGTAATCTAAGTGAGAGGGGTGAGGACCAGAAGTAGGGTAGAGGCCATCTGGGTGGAGAGAAAGGGATAGATAAATCACGATATGCAGCTGGACTTGCTACCAATTAGATTAGTCCATCAACATGTGCATGTTGGTCAGTTCGATTCAATTTAACAAACATGTCAGTAAGTCAATATAACATTTATTAAACACCACTATGGGAATACAGATACTTGGTGTGTGTTTGGGGGGAAAATGGGACACCGCTGTCCCCCTCCAAATTTGGAAAGCCCTAAAAGCATGTTTTACTTACCTTTGCTTTTTCCATAACCAGAATTTTTTGTTTGTTTGCTTTTGCAGGGCAATGAGGGTCAAGTGACTTACCCAGGGTCACATAGCTAGTTAAGTGTCAAGTGTCTGAGGCTGGATTTGAGCTTAATCTTTCCTCTAATAAGAAATCAGATGACCTAATCTTGTATCATGGTTTACATGCTGTTAATTGTTTTCTTTTAATGCATAAAAATCTTTCTCCCCCTATATTTGAAGTCTAGTAAAAAACTGAAGAGGCCCAGTCCCTATTTGTTATGCTATGTGCTACATTCTAGGGTCTTAGGTGTCTACTCTGTACCAGGTGTTATGTTAGGTGCTGAGGCTATGAAGCTGGAAAACAACACATTCCCTACCCTCAGAAAGCTGACAATCTACTCTGGGGAATATGACATGTACATAAATAAATGGAGTAGAAGAATATGATAGTAGAAGAGAAATACAAAGTTCTATGAGAGGCTCAGAGAAGCTTCATGAAAAAGTTGGCACCTGAATTGGCACTTAAAAGAAGAGAATAACAACAATAAGATCTGATATAAGGTTTTCAAAGCACTCTATATACATTAGTTTTATGTTAAGCCTTTCAGTAGGTAGGGGTATGGATAGAATGTGTTCTAGCCATGAGGGATGATCTAGACAAATGATAGAGACAGAGTGGTACAGGATGAGATCAACAAAAAGCCAGAAGTCTAATCTGATTAGAACATACAGTACATAAAAAGGGGAATATAAGACAAGAGCTGCAGATGGAGAATGGGCTGTGCCCAGAAATGAGTAGGAGGAAATCGTGTTGAATTATATTGGCTAAATCTCCTAATGTTTTCAATGATCCCCAAATGCTTCTGTGGAAAAAGCCTATTTCTTCCACAACGACCAAGAATCTTCCAATAATATTATATGGCTGAGAATTAGGGAATGTCAGAATCTTAGAAGAATTAAAATTACAAATAACTCAAAGAACAGTGGCAGAAGTGATGGTGTGGAGAACCAAGGGGAATCATGCTAACAGTAATAACTTGCTTCCTAGAACTGGTGTAAAAGACATCAAGGGTCAGCATAGTAAAAAGTAGCCTTTAAATAAAACTTTAAGGATTGAAAAGCACTTGCCATATATTATATCAATTTGTCCTCAAGATAATCCTGGGGGAAAAAAAGATAATCCTGGGAGATAGGTAATCCCGACTTCACAGTAAGGCAAAAAGCAGTTTTAAGTGACTTGGCCTGGGCCACACAGCTCTTATATGATAGTAAGCAGGGAGGGGAAGGGGAACAACAGACTGAGCACTGACTGGGCCTGGAGTCAAGATCTAAATTCAAATCCTGCCTCTGACACTTACTATGTATGTCACTCTGTTTTGGTTTTTGTTTTTGCAGGGCAATGAGGGTTAAGTAACTTGCCCAGGGTCACACAGCTAGTTAAGTGTCAAGTGTCTGAGGCTGGATTTGAACTCAGGTCCTCCTGAATCCAAGGCCAGTGCTTTATCCACTGCGCCCCTATATGTGTCACTCTGAACAAGTCACTTAACCTCTTTCTGCCTTAGTTTCTGCATCTGTAAAATGTTACTTCCAATCTCACAGTATTGTTGTGAGGATCAAATTAGTGAAAATGCTTTGCAGATCTTAAAATGCTATAGAAATGCTAGTAATGATGACAATGATGATGATAATAACCAGAAAAGAAATGGGCCAGTAATATAGCAAGAATGAAATAATAAATGGCCTAAAAGAAGAAAAAGGCCTTGATTGTTTGGGGTTTATCTTTTAAAGAGGTTTTTCCTGGGGCAGCTAGATGGCGCAGTGGATAGAACACCGGCCCTGGATTCAGGAGTACCTGAGTTCAAATCCGACCTCAGACACTTAACACTTACTAGCTGTGTGACTGTGGGCAAGTCACTTAACCCCAATTGCCTCACCAAAAAAAAAAAGAGAGATTTTTCCTTTTATGAGCAAAGATGATAAAGATTTGCAAGGACCAGAAGTCTTAGAGGGAGTACCCATATTGATTAAATCAAGGATCCATCAAAGTCTATGTGTATCCTGTGTTTTCAACTATATTGTGAGCCCTATGAGTATAAGCACCAACTCACATTTGTCACTTACCTGCAGTATACTTCCCAGGACACAATAGGCACAAATAAATACTTGATGATGATAGCCATACCTTTAAGCACATCATATGCCTTACAAAGGGCCTGGAATTACTCTTAAAAACTAATGTTTTTTCAATGCGTCCAGAATTAGAAGGGAAACAGAAAGCTAGGAAACAATTTAATGGCCAGTGTTTCTGATAAAGTCCTCATTTCTAAAATATATAGGGAATTAAATCAATTTATAAGAATCCAAGTCATTCCCAATTGAGAAATGGTCAAAGGATATGAACAGGCAGTTTTCTGATGAAGAAATCAAAGCTATCGCCATATGAAAAAATGCTCTAAATCACTATTGATTAGAGAGATGCAAATAAAAATAACTCTGAGGTACCACCTAACACCTATCAGATTGGCTAATATGACAAAAAAAGGAAAATAATAAATGTTGGAGAAGCGTGGAAAAATTGAAACACAAATGCATTGTTGGTGGAGCTGTGAACTGATCCAACCATTCTGGGAAAGCAGTTTGGAACTATGCCCACAGGGCTATAAAATGTACATATCCTTTGACCCAGCAATACCACTATTCAGTGATCATAAAAAAGGGAAAAGACCCACGTGTACAAAAATATTTATAGCAGCTCTCTTTGTGGTGGCAACGAATTGGAAATTGAGGGGCTGCCCAACAATTAGGGAATGGCTAAACAAGTTGTGGAACATGAATGTAATGGAATATTATTGTGCTATAAGAAACAATAAGCAGGCAGATTTCAGAAAAACCTGGACTTACATGAATTGATGCTGAGTGAGATAAGGAGAACCAAGAGAACATTGTACACAGTATCAGCAACATTGTGTGATGATCAACTGTAATAGACTTAACTCTTCTCAGCAATACAATGATCTAAGATAATTCCAAAGGACTCATGATGGAAACTGCTCTCCACATCCTACAGTAAAAAAACTGTGGAATCTAGATGCAGATTGAACCATATTGTTTCTACTTTTGGGGGTTTTTGTTCTTTTTTGAGGTTTTCCCCTTTTGTTCTGGTTCTTCTTTCACAGCATGGCTGGTGCAGAGATGTGTTTGATATTATTGTGCATGTATGGCCTATATTGCATTGCTTTCTGTCTGGAGCAGGGAGGGAGGAAGGCAGAGATGTTTAGAACAGGAAATCTTATGAAGATGAATGTTGAAGGCTATCTCTATATGTGGCTGGAAGTTAATGAAATACTTTTGTGATTAAAAAGAAGGGGAAAAACTAATTCTCTCATAAAGTAGTAATTATCAAAACAATCTAGTACTGGCTAAGTAATAGAGAGGTGGATCATTGGAATAGAATAGGTACAAATTACGCTATAGTAAATGACTACAGTAATCTAGTGTATGATAAACTCAAAGATCCAAGCTTTTGGAACAAAAACTTATTATCTGACAAAAACTTCTGGGAAAACTAGAAAACAGAAACTAGGTATAGACCAACATCTCACACTATATACTAAAATAAGGTCAAAATGGGTACATGATTTACACATAAAAGATGATACCATAAGCAAATTAAGAGAGCATGGCATAGTTTCTCTGTCAGATTTATGGACAGGGGAAGAATTTAGAGCCAAGGAAGATATAGAGAGCATTATAAAGTGTAAAATATATAATTATGATTATATAAAATTAAAAAGCTTTTGCACAAAAAATCCAATACAGCCAAAATTATAAGGAAAGCAGAAAACAGGGAAAGAATTTTTGAAACAAAGTATCTCTGATAAAGGCCTCATTTCTCAAATGCATAGAGAACTGAGTCAAATTTATAAAAATATAAGTCATTCCCCAATTAATAAATGGTTAAAGGATATGAACAGGCAGTTTTCAGACAGAAATCAAAGCTATCTATAGTCATGAAAAAATGCTCTAAATCACTATTAACCAGAAAAATGCAAATTAAAACTGCTCTGAGGTATCACCTCACACCTATCAGAGTGGCAAATATAACAAGAAAGGAAAATATTGGATGTTGGAAGGAATGTGGGAAAACTGGGACACTAATCCACTGTTGATGGAGTTGTGAACTAATCCAACCATTCTGGAGAGCAATTTGGAACTATGCCCAAAGGGTTACCAAACTCTGCATACCCTTTGTTCCAGCAATACCACTGCTAGGTTTATATCCCAAAGACAACCCCAAAATATTTATGGCTGCTCTTTTTGTAATGGCAAGAATTGGAAATCGAGGGAGTGCCCATCAATTGGAGAATGGATAAACAAGCTATGGTATATAATGGTGATAGAATATTATTGTGTTATAAGAAATGACAAACAGAATGATTTCATAAAGGCCTGGAAATACTTATGTGAACTAATGTATAGTGAAATGAGCAGAACCAGGAGAACATTGTGCACAGTGACAGCAATATTGTTTGACTGTGAATGACTTAACTATTCTCAACAATACAATACTCCAAGATAATTCCAAAGGACTAATGATGAAGTATACAATCTATCTCCAAAGAAAGAATTGATATTGATTGAACACAGACTGAAGCATGCTATTTTTCCCTTTTTTTCTATTTTAAAATCATTTTCTTATGCAAATGGATAAAATTTTAATGTTTTACATAATTGCACATGTATAACCTATATCTGATAGCTCACTGCCTCAACGACGGGAAAGGGGAGGGAGAGAAGGAGGGAGAGAATTTATAACTGAAAAACTTTAAAAAGAAATGTTTATTATCAAAGAAAAAAATAAAAATAAAAACTAATACTTTGTAATATACAACTCATGAAGGTGTTAAAATTTCAGAGTAATTCATATTTGTCCCAGGATCACCTCTCCTTTTATTTGGAGCACTACATAATTTTGCAAACATGTATGTATTTGCAGACACACACAGTTCCCTGTGTGAATAAAATATTAGTTTATTAAGGCTGATTACACTAATCAAGGCAAATATTGTGGTGTGTTCCTAGGCATCTGTGTTTGCATATGCTGTTCTTTTAGACTATATTTAGGTGTCCCGGCTATTAAAAGCTTTCAGTGCTAAGTGACCTCAGGGTGAATTTATATCCTATATTCATGCTGTTGCTCACTATTCCTGAATAAGAAGACTGGACTCAAATCTATATTAGTGTCTTAATATTTATCATCTTTTTGTTTCATGAAGATGACCAGTGAAGCCACATCTCTGCATCCCCTGAAAGAAGCAATGAAAAGGTCACTAAGAACTAGTGGGGGTTGGGTTGGGTTGGGAATGGGGGGTTTAGAGGAAGAAGTATGGTTCAGCTTTTCTTTGAAGGTAGATAATAGTAAGGGTAGAAAGGTACACAGTAAGTTGAACTGTCCTGGGAGCTTTGGGTCTGCTAATTAGATTCCTGTTCTTGTTAAAGTGGCATACAGAAGGTGTAAATCTAGCTTCATAAGAGAAATCAAATTCTACTTACTGTGTCATCAAAGAAAGTGTGTGTGTGTGTGTGTGTGTGTGTGTGTGTGTGTGTGTATTGCAGTTCCTTTATGAAGGCCAAGACATGGAATTTGGGGCACACGATCATAAATAACTCATTCTATGCTCCACCTGTTTCTTTTTTTTTCCCTTCTTTTTAATTGTTCCTCTTGTCAAATTTAATGCACATATTTTTTTACTTAACATTTCATATACATACCTCTTTTTGTATTTCAATTTTTTTTTATTTTTGCCATAATAAAAAAAATCATTCCTATTATCTTATTAACTTTTCCAATAAGTCATAGTTTAAAGAAGACATCTCTAGTTCCACTGGAAATTCTTTCTACCCTGATTTTCCTGTCCTATTCTCTCCTATTTCCTAAGAGACTCATCAACTCATACTACTGGCTTCAGGGTAGTGGATCCTTATAAGCAGCCATCCACCAGTGGCTCACTATCCTGGCTAAGCTTTCCAACTTGGGTCTACGGAGCTCATCCTAATGTCTTCATCTTAAGCTTTTTGTGTTTTTTTTTAATTATTTCATTAAATATTTCCTGATTACATGTGAAAATTCTTTAAACAATCATTTTTTTTTTTTAGTGAGGCAATTGGGGTTAAGTGACTTGCCCAGGGTCACACAGCTAGTAAGTGTTAAGTGTCGAGGCCGATTGAACTCAGGTACTCCTGACTCCAGGGCCAGTGCTCTATCCACTGCGCCACCTAGCTGCCCCTTAAACAATCATTTTTGTAAAATTCTGAGTTTCAGATTCTCTCCCTCTCTCCCACCTCAACACCCCACCCCCGAAGACAAACAATATGATATTGATTATACATATGAAATTATGCAAAACATATTTCCACATTGCAAAAAAACCCCACAAAATAATAAAAATAAAGAGAATAAAAAAAGTATACTTGGATCTGCACTCAGAATTCATCAGTTCTTTCTCTGGAAGTGGATAGCATTTTTCATCATGGGTCCTTTGGAATTGTCTTGGGTCATTATCTTGATAAGTGTAGATAATTTTTTTCTTTCACAATTTATCATCATACAATATTGCTGTTACTGTGTACAGTGTTCTCCTAAACCTGCTCACTTCACTTGCTGCAACTGTTTCTTAAGATGTACTTACATGGCAAAGAATTGGGAATTGATGGGATGCCCATCAATTGGGGAATGGCTAAACAAGTTGTGGGTATATGAGTAATAGACTACTATTGTGCTGTAAGAAATGATGAGTAGGTGGGTTTCAGAAAAATCTGGAAAGACTTACACGAACTGATTCTGAGTGAAGTGAGCAGAACCAGAATATTGTACAACATTGTATGATGATCAACTGCTCTTCTCAGCAATACAATGATCCAAGACAGTGCCAAAAGACTCATGATGGAAAATGTTCTCCACATCCTGAAAAAGAACTACGGAGTCTGAATGCAGATTGAAACATACTATTTTAACTTTTGCTGTTGTTTTTTGTTGTTGTTTTTCTTCTTTCTTGTGTTCTGATTCTTCTTTCACAACATGACTAATGTGGAAATATGTTTAATATGATCATAATGTATAACCTATATCAAATTGCTTTCTGGATTCTGGAAAGGGAGGGAAGGGAAGAGGGAGAAAAATTTGGAACTCAAAAGTTTCACAAAAACAAATATTGTGGCAGCTAGGTGGTGCAGTGGATAAAGCACCGACCCTTGGAATTCAGGAGTACCGGTGAGTTCAATCTGCCTCAGACAATTGACACTTACTAGCTGTGTGACCCTGGGCAAGTCACTAACCCTCATTGCCCCGAAAAAACAAACAAAAAAAACAAATACTGAAAACTATCTTTAGATGTAATTGGAAAAATACAAGAAAATACTATTTTAAAAAAAATTTAATGACAGCTCTAACTCTAGTACAGCTAGGTACAGTGGATAGAGTACTGGATTTGGAATCAGGAACACTTGAGTTCAAATTTGTCCTCAGACATTTACTGTGTGACCCTGAACAAGTCACTTATACTCTGTCGCAGTTTCCTCATCTGTAAATTGGGGATAATAATAGCACCTCCCAAGATGGTGCTAGGACAAAATGAGTTAATGTTTATAAAGTGCTTTGTAAACTTTAAAGTCCTATACAAATAATAGCTATTTTCCTTTAGTTCTCTAGCAGCTTCTTGTTTGTCTTTTATAATAATGTTTTGACTATGGTATTATTAAGTCTATGACAGGGAAGTACATGGTATGTTCAGAAGAGTGAGTATTTGGAATCAGAGGATCTGGGTTGGAATCTCAGTTCTGTCACTTATTATCTGTGTGACCCTGGAAAATTCACTTTACCTCCTTAGGCCTGTTTTCTCATGTGTGAAAGGAGTAAGTTGACCTATACAAGTTCTAAAATACTAACCCATGATAACAACCACATCTTTCATTTATTATTAATGAGCAGTTGTTACTTGCCTATCCTGCCAAAGCAGGAAACAGGTAGGAAGAAGTGAGGATACAAATATAATGATACAGTCAATACCCTCAACAAACTTTTAAAACTACTAGAGATGACTAGTAAATACACATTGATAAATTTAACAAAAATTAGAATTTCATAAGAGTACAGATGATGAGACTAGATGAAGGAAAGGATCGGCTTCTAGCTAAAAGTATCAGAAAATGCTTTAGAGAGGAAGTTGTATAATTACAGATTTTGTTCCATCATATTTATTGAATAACTATTATGTGTTAGACACTGTTCAAGGTGCTTAGGGGTGATAGAAGGGATTTATGACTTTGATATGGGGATAAGGACATAAACTTGTGGGGAAAAATGACTAACATACAAGTAGGTAAAAATTTAAAGTACCAATGAGTGGTATAGCCAATTCCTCTTCCAGCAGGTTAGAGAAGATATCACTTGCAGATGGAGTGTTCAGGGGAGGCTCAATAGTTGAAAGGAGGATTTAAGGTGGAATTTGACAATTGGGGAAGTTTTGCCTAGGTATAGAGTAGGAGAAAGGAGCACAACAGGGAACCATTCAGCTGAAGGAGTGTCAGGAGCATGAAGAAATACAAAACAGCCAGTGAGTGAAGGGAAGAAGAGAGCAATTCATTTGATGTCAGTCAGTCAGTAGTCAGTCAATAAACATTTATTAAGCACCTCTGTGTTCTAGGAACTGTGCTAAACAAAGAAAAGAAACAGTTCCTGCCCTTGAAGAGCTCATAGTCTAATGGAGTATTGTGTTCATTTGCACCAGGAACTTACCAATCAACTTGAATTTTAGAAAGATATATATGTCCAGAAGACTGAAGTTGGAAACATGTAACAAAATGACAAGACAAAGCACTGCATGTTCCTGTATGAATAATATAGGTACATTTGGCTCAGAATGAACAGGGCAAAGAAAGCTAAGGATAACAAAAAATGGTGGGTTGTTTGTTTGTTTTTAACATAAGCAACATTAGGGGAAAGAGGAAACTCAATAAAGGGATAGAATCACTGCTTGGGGTGGGAGGGACAGTGAAAATTGACAATAGAAAGAAGGTTTGACTTCAATTCCTGGGAAAATTCATGGAAAGAGCATTAAAATTGTTAGAAAGCTGGAAAAGGGGGCAGCTAGGTGGTGCAGTGGATAAAACATCGGCCCTGGATTCAGGAGGACCTGAGTTCAAATCCGACCTCAGACATTTGACACTTACTAGCTGTGTGACCCTGGGCAAGTCACTTAACCCCCATTGTCCCACAAAAAAAAAGAAGAAGAAGAAAATAGAAAGCTGGAAGATTTTTAGAAAGAGAAGCATAGAATACAAAGAGTCACATTTTACAATTTATATCAGATTAATATAATTGTTTTTTTGCTTTTTATTTGTGTTTTGTTTTTAACACGCTTCTGCCTTCTTAGACCTCACCTGGAGTCCTTGTGTTGCATTCTGGGTACCGACAAGATTACTAAATTAGTAGGTAGGGGAATATTGTATCTATGGTGTACTTTGATCTTAGCAAAGCTTTCATAAGTATCTCTGGCTATTCTTGTAGAGTAGGGTGGAGAAAAATAATTAAAAGAGAATACTATGAGGTGATTCAGAATTGGTTGGATGACCAGACATCAAAAAGTAGTTTTAATGGTTTGGGGATTTCAAATCTGATAGGAGGTCTAGGGAATACCCCGGGATCTCTGCTTTAGTCATAGCTGGCATGCTTAGAGGCATATTGCAGATGACCACAAAGCTGGAAGGGATTGCGAGATACACGGGATGACAGTGGTATTTGGATTCCGGGCTGACAGGATCAAAAAGGATCATTTTGGGATCTAGCCCATTGAGGTGAATCTAGTAAGAGGGAATTCAGTAGCAATAAACGGAGAGTCTTGCACTTGGGTACAAAAAAGCAACTCCATAAATATAAGACAGGAGAAACATGGGTTGATAATAGTTGTTCTGAAAAGAATCGGGAGATTTTGGTGAACTGCAAGCTCAATGAATTAGTAGAGTGATATAGAAGCCAAAAAAGCCAATGTAATATTGATCTGCATTAGGAGGGGCAAAGCTTCCAGTAAGAGGGAGGGGATAATTCCACTACACTCTGCTCTTGTCGGACTTTGTCTGGAGTCTTATGTTCAGTTCTTGGTACCACAAATTAAGAACAACATCAATACACTGGAGAATATATAGAGGAAGGCAACCAGGGCAGTAAAAGACCTTGGATTCATAACATATAAAAATTAGCTGAAAAGACTGAATATATTTAGCCAGGAGGAAAAAATACTTTGGGAGACATCTTAGCTGTTTTCAGGTATTTGAAAGTCTGTCACATAGCAAAGGGACTGGTCTTGTTCTATGGTGTCTCCAAAGGACAGAACCAGGAGTACAGAATGGAAGTTGCAAAAAGGCAAAATTAGGCTATATATAAGGAAAACTTTCCTAATAATAGAACTGTACAAAAGTGGAGTGGTTTGTATTGAGAGGTGGTGGATCTCTCCTTCTTGGAGGTCATCAAGCAGAGGATGGACAACCACTCATAGGGTATGCTATAATGAGAATCCCTTTTGTGTTGGTTTAAACTTAATTGCCTTTGTGGTTCCTTCTAACTCCCAAATCCTTTGATTTTTAAATGAGCTCAAGAAGTTAGAACTTTGGGAAATTTTAACATGATCATCATAGAGGAACTATTTAATACAGAAGTGGACACAATTTTAGGGGAAAAGGTACTATAAAGAAAGAAGCACAAAAAACTGAACACTAACTTGGGAAAATGTACATTTAGGATGAAGGAAGAGGACTCAATAAAAGAGACAGAGAAGGGAAAGATAAAAAGATACGAGCCAGGAGAACATAATTTTATGAAAACTAATAGGACCTTTAGGTTGGGTTTGTTTTTGTTTTTGTTTTTGGTGAGGCAGTTGGGGTTAAGTGACTTGCCCAGGGTCACACAGCTAGTAAGTGTCAAGTGTCTGAGGCCAGATTTGAACTCAGGTACTCCTGAATCCAGGGCTGGTGCTTTATCCACTGTGCCACCTAGCTGCCCCTATGAAGGATAATAGGAAAGAGACTTTCGCTAGTGACATTTTAAAATGCAGAGTATTGGGGGTAGAGCAATAATTGGTAAATATGTGAAAGGTAGAAATAGAATTTCCACTGAAGAGAGAAATTTTGTTTTAAAAGGAATTAGAAAAATAGCAATATAAGCAGGTAAACCACCAGAATTAAGTGAAGGTTTTCTCAAGGTAGGGAAGACCTGCTTGTGTTTGAAGATTTCTGGGTAAGTTATTCTTGGTTGTAAGCCTTTATCTTTTGCCTTTTGAAATACTGTATTCCAAGCTCTCTTTTCTTTATTGTCATTGCTGATAGGTCTCATGTTATCCTGTCTATAGGTCCTTGGTATTGAACTCGATTCTGACTGTTTGCAACATTTTTTTCTTTGACTGGGAGCGTCTGAATTTGGGCTATGACATTCTTGGAATTTTCATTTTGTGGTTTCTTTCAGGAAGTGTCCAGGGGCTTTCTTCAATTTTTGACTTTACCCTTTGGTTTTGTTGAATCTTAGCATTTTCATTCATTATTTTTAAAAATATATATTATCTATGTTTTTCTATGGTTATGGCATTCAGGGAGTCTGATGATTTTTAACATTATCTTACCTTGACTTGTTCTTCAGGTCATTTGTTATTGACAGGAAGTACCTGGACATTTTCTTCTATTTTTTTTTTAGCCTTTCAGTTTTGTTGTATTATTTATTGTTATCTCATTGAATCACTGATCTCTGTTTGATTCAAATTAATTTTGAGTGTTTACCATGAGTTAAAATTTTGTACCTTAATAAACTAATCTGTTTATTCCCCTTCCAATTCTTTCCTCTGGAACTCTCATTTCATTTACATGACTTTTTTTTAACTTTTACTTCATTTCTTCAAGGAATTCTAGTAGAACTCATAACAAATTTGTGATTTTCTTTGAGGATTTGCTCATCAATGAAATGAAATTATTTTCTTTTTCTGTACTTGTGTCTTGGGTAAACCTGGCTTCTGGTTAAAAGATAATCTTTATCATCATTTTCTTCTCTTTACTCATTTTCCAGCCTTATTCCCTGAATTTTGTAGAAGCATATTTAACACCAAACTTTATTTTAACATATTGTAACCTTTTTTTTGTTCAAGATTCCTATAATTGTTACATTAAGTTATCTTGGGGAAAGAGAGATTTCTGAGTATGGGAGAACTATGCATTTCTCTAAAATAGAAATGCTCAGATTTAGAATAATGCCAAATTAATAAAAATTGTGTCTGGCAGAATTGTGCCTAAAATGCACACTATTAACATTTTTTTTTCTTCAACAATTGGGACTCTGTGTCAGATCCAGGCTCTTTGTATTTCTGGGAGGAATAATGGCTCTCCTGATCTGTCTGGAGCCTGTGTAATTGATACCACATTCTATAAGGACCTCAGGAACAGCTCTGGCCAGCATGCTATGCCAAGGTGGTCTTTTCAGTGCAGTCTGTGCCAGGATAGTTTAATCCAAGGCACATCCCAATAATAGGCTAAATCCTGTAAGATGCTGGACCTTAGGTTGGGGTCAGAGTGATACAGCTAGTCATTGTCTAGACCCTAGTCCAGACTCTATGCCTCTGAAAAAGCCACAGGCTGTAGGCTCTCCTATTTTGTCCACAGTTTCCAAGTTGGCATTTCTGTGTGCTAAAGTCTTATGCTAGGCTTTTTCTGGCTGGGTCCTTTCCACATTTTCAGAAAGCTTCTGGATATCTCCTTGTGCAGATGCAGGCTGGCAAAAATACAGTTACTGTGGTTTCTCCTTGGATTTTGTGATCATTACTCAGGCCTCGTTTTCTTTTTTTCATTCTTGCTGGAATCATTGTGAGAACTGGGATGTTCTGCTTTTGCCCATTCTCTTACCTAGAAGAGCTGTTTTCGAAGATTTCTAATAATTACCAATGAATTTCAAATCAGTCACCATCAAAGCAGTCAGACTCTATTTAAGTTTAGGAGCTCAACCAACTTTGCCCACTGATCTAAAGTTTCTTTCTTTCCTTCTTCCTTTCTTCCTTTCTTTTTTTATTCCTACTGGGTTTTCCCACCTAGCCCAGACTGTAAGTGATTTATGGCCTGATGCCACTACTGACTGTCACAGGCCTTTGTTTGACCTAATCCATTTCTTACCTGGGCTGTTTCCCCTATCCTTAGGCAACCAGGTGTACCTCCCCAACTCCTTATCATAGTTATGTCTAACCAGGTTGGTTTAACCAATTGCAACTTGGAATTCAGAAGTTCAAGAAATCACCCAGCTTCAAACTCCCTGGTAGTTGGAAGATAGGTATGCACTACCACACTTGACTAAAGCTTGATTTTCCCATTCTTTAGGGTAGAGGAAAAACTTCAGACCTTGGAGACACAGTTTGAAGAATTGGACTCTGCCATGGAAAATCTTACTCAAAAGTTTGATTTTCACAGAAAGAGTCTGGAGAGCCAAGCAATCCAAGATGAGATGTGGACAGCAGTTCTGGAGATTAAGTAAGATCAAGCAAAAGTGAAAAAAAAAGTGGATGTTTGTGGCTTAAGATTTAAAAGAAAAATTTGATGGCCATCCAACCCTGAATTTCCCAGTGTTCTTGCATTAATGGGTCATGCAAGAATCAAATTTTCCTAGATACAAAAAGGGCTAAGTGACAGCTCATTTCAGTTCATACAAGTCCTTTTTTTTTTTTTGAGGAGTGCTGTTTATTTATTATTAGATGTTTCATAAAATTTAGAGTTCCAAATTTTTCTCCCTCCCTCTCTTTCCTCTCCCCTCCACAAGATCACAACCAGGTTCTATATGTACAATCCACAGGTGTTCTTTTTATCAGTTCTTTCTATGGGGGGTGGAGAGTCAGCTTCCTCATTAGTTCCTTAGGATTGTCTTGGATCATTGCACTGCTGAGAGTAGTTAAGTCATTCACAATTGCTCATTGAACAATACTGCTGTCACTATGCACAATGTCCTCCCAGCTCTGCTCACTTCAATATACATCAATGTTCATCCTGTTTGTCATTTCCTATAGCACAAGACCATTCCACCACAATCATATAGCACAGCTTCTTCCTCAATTGACGGACATTCCCTTGATTCTCAATTCTTAGCCTCCACCAAGAGTTTTTATAAATATTGTTTGTACATTTTTCCTCCTTTTCTCTTTTTCATGATTACTATTAACTGTTTCCCTTCCATCCTATTCCCTTCCCCATGATATTTATTCTATTATCCCTCTTCTTTCATCCTATCACTCTATCCTTCCTTCTTTTGCCCCTCTCTCTTTATCCCCTTCCCCTCCTATTTTCCTGCTGGTTTTTTTTTTTCTGGATTTGGAGAGCCTTTTCATCATTAGTCCTTTGGAAATTTCTTGTACTGTTGGATTGGCGAGAAGAATTTAGTCTATCACAGTTGATTAACAAACAATGTTGATGATACTGTGCACAATGTTCTCCTGGTTCTGCTCATCTCACTCCTCATCAGTTCATGCAAGTCCTTCCAGGTTTCTCTAAACTCCTCCTGCTCATCATTTCTTACAGCACAATAGTATTCCATTAGATTCATATACCACAACTTGTTCAGCCATTCCCCAATTGATGGGCATCCCCATAACTTCTAATTCCTTGCCACCACAAAAAGAGCAGCTATAAATATTTTTGTACATGTGGGTCCCTCTCCCCTTTCCATGATCTCTTTGGGAAAAGACCCAAAAGTGGTATTGCTGGGTCAAAGGGTATGCACAGCTTTATAGCCCTTTGGGCATAATTCCAAATTGCTCTCCAGAATGGTTGGATCAGTTCACAGCTCCACCAACAATGCATTAGTGTTTCAATTTCTCCACAGCTTCTCCAACAGTTATTATTTTCCTTTTTAGTCATCTTAGCCAATCTGACAGGTGTCAGGTGGTACATCAGAGTTGTTTTTATTTGCATCTCTCTAATCAATTGTGATTTAGAGCATTTTTTCATATGGCAATAGATAGCTTTGATTTCTTCATCAGAAAATTGCCTGTTCATATCCTTTGACCATTTCTCAATTGGGGAATGACTTGGATTCTTATAAATTTGATTTAATTCCCTATATATTTTAGAGATGAGGCCTTTATCAGAAGCACTGGCCTCAACTCTAAAATATATAGGGAATTAAATCAAATTTATAAGAATCCAAGTCATTCCCCAATTGAGAAATGGTCAAAGGATATGAACAGGCAGTTTTCTGATGAAGAAACCAAAGCTATCTATTCCCATATGAAAAAATGCTCTAAATCTCTAATGATTAGAGAGATGCAAATTAAAACAACTCTGAGGTACCACCTGACACCTATCAGATTGGCTAAAATGACAAAAAAGGAAGATAATAAATGTTGGAGAGGCTGTGGGAAAATTGGAACACTAATGCATTGTTGGTGGAGCTGTGAGCTGATCCAACCATTCTGGAGAGCAATTTGGAATTATGCCCAAAGGGCGATAAAGCTGTGCATACCCTTTGACCCAGCAATCCCACTTTTGGGTCTTTTGCCCAAAGAAATCATGGAAGGGGGAAAGGGACCCACATGTACAAAAATATTTATAGCTGCTCTTTACGTGGTAGCAAGGAATTGGAAGTTGAGGGGGTGCCCATCAATTGGGGAATGGCTGGACAAGTTGTGGTATATGAATACAATGGAATACTATTGTGCTGTAAGAAATGATGAGCAGGAAGAGTTCAGAGAAACCTGGAGGGTCTTACGTGAGCTGATGATGAGTGAGATGAGCAGAACCAGAAGAACATTGTACACAGTATCATCAACATTGAGTGTTGACCTACTGTGATGGACTATATTCTTCTCACCAATGCAATGGTACAGAAGAGTTCCAGGGAACTCATGATAGAAGAGGATCTCCAAATCCAAGAAAAAAAAAGAAAGAAAGAACTGTGGAGTATAGATGCTGATTGAACCATATTATTTCTTTTGTTTTGGGTGCTATTGTTTTTTTTTTCTATTTTGAGGTTTTGCATCACTGCTCTGATTCTTTCTCTTGTAACAGGATTAATGCAGAAATAGGATTAATGTTATTATGTGTATATATATGTGTGTGTATATATATATCTATATGTATATGTATAGATATATATAGATATAACCTATATCAGATTACCTGCTGTCTAGGGGAGGGGGGGAGGGCGGGGGAGGGAGGGAGGGAGAAAAATCTGAAAGTGTAAAGCATGTATAAACAAAAGTTGAGAACTATCTTTACATGTAACGGAAAAAATAAAATATCTCAAAAAAAAAAAAAAAGAAATGAGGCCATTATCAGAAGTACTGGCCATAAAAATTGTTTCCCAGATTTCTGCATCCCTTCTGATTTTGGATGCATTGCTTCTGTTTGTACAAACCCTTTTTAATTTAATGTAATCAAAATCATCCGTTTTGCATTTCATACTATTCTATATCTCTTGTTTGGTCATAAACTGTTCTCCTTTCCAAATATCTGAAGGTAAACTATTCCTTCTTCTCCTAATTTACCTATGGTATCACCTCTTATGTCTAAATCATGTACCCATTTTGACCTTATTTTAGTATAAGGTGTAAGATGTTGG
Source organism: Dromiciops gliroides (assembly GCF_019393635.1). Taxonomy (NCBI): domain Eukaryota; kingdom Metazoa; phylum Chordata; class Mammalia; order Microbiotheria; family Microbiotheriidae; genus Dromiciops; species Dromiciops gliroides. Next base: position 340,134,865 of record NC_057863.1, on the reverse strand, counting down.
TCTATGCCTAATTTCTGCCATACTATCTTCCAGTTTTCCCAGCAATTTTTGTCAAATACTGAATTCCTATCCCAGAAGCTGGAGTCTTTGGTTTTATCAAACAGTACATTACTCATGTCCTTTACTACTGTGTCTCCTGTGCCCAGCCTATTCCATTGATCCTCCACTCTATTTCTGAGCCAGTACCAGATAGTTTTGATGACTGCCGCTTTGTAGTAGAGCTTCAGATTTGGTACAGCTAACCCACCTTCCTGTGCATTTTTTTTCATTATTTCTCTTGATATTCTTGACTTTTTGTTTTTCCAGATGAATTTTGTTATTATTTTTTCTAGCTCTATAAAATAATTTTCAGGTAGTTTAATTGGTATGGCACTGAATAAGTAAATTAATTTAGGTAGGATTGTCATTTTTATTATATTAGCTCAGCCTATCCATAAGCAATTGATATCTTTCCAATTTTTAGATCTGATTTGATTTGTGTGAAAAGGATAATATACTATGACCAGGTGGGATTTATACCAGGAATGCAGGGATGGTTCAACATTAGGAAAACTATTAACATAATCAACCACATCAATAAGAAAACTAACCAAAATCATATGATGCAGAGAAAGCTTTTGACAAAATACAGCACCCATTCCTAATAAAAACACTAGATAGCTTAGGAATAGGTGGAGCTTTCCTTAAAATAATAAGCAGTATCTACCTAAAACCATGAGCAAGCATTATATGTAATGGAGATAAGTTAGAGGCCTTCCCAATAAGATCAGGGGAGAAACAGGGATGTCCATTATCACCTCTATTATTTAATATTGTACTATAAATGTTAGCTTTAGCAATCAGAGAAGAAAAAGGAATTAAAGGAATTAGAATAGTCAAGGAGGAAACAAAACTATCACTCTTTGCAGATGATATGATGGTATACTTAGAGAATCCTAGAGAATCAACTCAAAACTTGCTTGAAACAATTAACAACTTTAGCACAGTAACAGGATATAAAATAAATCCACATAAATCATCAGCATTTCTATACATGACCAACAAAGTCCAGCAGCAAGAGATAGAAAGAGAAATTCCATTTAAAGTAATGGTATATAATATAAAATACTTGGGATTCTACTTGCCAAGACAAACCCAGGAACTCTAGGAACAAAATTACAAAACACTTTTCACACAAATCAAATCAGATCTAAATAATTGGAAAGATAGCAATTGCCTTGAGCCAATTCTAATGATATTGAGGTCTTTGAGCCAATTCTGATGAGTGTTAGGCTCATTTACTGCCCAGATTAAATAGATTACTCCACCCAGTTGGGGGGGGGGAGGTTGTTAGTCCCTCCTTGAGGCAACTCTGATGAGTTTAAGGTCTTTGAGCCTTAATTCATTTACTGCCCTGCTACTCTCCCATCTCTCCCCCCACTCCCTAAGCCTTTTCTTCTTTCTTTCATGTAGGATTTCAACTCTGCCCTTCCCCTTCCCCCAGTGCATTCCCCTCACCCCTCAATTTAACCCTAAAGATGTCATCATGGGGCAGCTAGGTGACACAGTGGACAAAGCATCACCCCTGGACCCAGGGGGATCCCAGCCAAAACCCGGCCTCAGACACAAGACAGTTGCCCACTGTATGACCCCAAGGAATGTCCCCCAGCTCCAATTTTTTATGGTTATCTAGGGTCTTGTATTTGAAAGTCCAATTTGCCATTCAGTTCAGGCCTTTTCATTACAAATATCTGAAAGTCTTCTTTTTCATTAAAGCCCCATTTTTTCCTCTGAAAGATTATGCTGAGTTTTGCTGGGTAGGTGATTCTTGGTTCTGATCCCAATTCCTTTGCCCTCTGGAATATCATAATCCATGCCCTCTGGTTCTTTAGTGTAGAAGCTGCTAGGTCTTGTGCTATCCTGACTGGGGCTCCACAGTACTTGAATTCTTTCTTTTTGGCAGCTTGCAATATTTTCTCCTTGACCTGAGAGCTCTGGAATTTGACTATAACATTCCTAGGAGTTTTCCTTTTGGGCTCTCTTTCTGGAGGTGATGGGTGGATTCTTTCAATTTCTATTTTAGCTTCTTCTTCTAGAATTTCAGGGCAATTTTCCCTGAGAATATCTTGGAAGATGATGTCTAAGCTCTTTCCTTGATCATGGTTTTCAGGTAGACCAATAATTTTCAAATCATCTCTCCTGGACCTATCTTCCAGGTCAGCAGTTTTTCCCAGAAGATATTTCACATTGCCCTCTATTTTTCATTCATTTGGATTTTCTTTATTGTGTCTTGGTTTCTCATAAAGTCACTGGCTTCCATTTGTTCAATCCTCATTCTTAGGCAATTATTTTCATCAGAGAGCTTTTGTCCCTCATTTTCCATTTGGCCAATTTGACTTTTCAAGCTGTTGACTTTTTTCTCATGTCTTTCCTGCATCACCCTCATTTCTCTTTCCATTTTTACCTCTACCTCTTTAAATTTATCTGCAAAGTCCTTTGTGAGTACCTCTATGGCCTGAGACAAATTCATATTTTTCTTGGAAGCTTTAGGTATAGGGGTCCTGATGTTGACATCTTCCTCTGAAGGTGCACCTCGATCTTCCTTGTTACTGAAGAAACTTTCTATGGTCCTCACCTTTCTCTGTCTGCTCATCTTGCCTTTCTTTTACTTGACTTTCAGCTCCTTAAAGTGGGGCACTGTTTCCAGGCTGTAGTATCCAAAGCTTAAGAAGTCCCAGGTGAGGGGCAGCTAGGTGGCGCAGTGGATAGAGCACTGGCCCTGGATTCAGGAGGACCTGAATTCAAATCTGGTCTCAGACACTTAATACTTACTAGCTGTGTGACCTTGGGCAAGTCACTTAACCCCAATTGCCTCACCAAAAAAAAAAAAAGAAGTCCCAGGTGGTATGATTTAAGGAGGATCAGGTTCTTCACTCGCCTGACCTGTTCCCTGGTCTGTAGATGACCCCAGACCAACTTGCTAATCAACCAGCTTTGTGTGTTGTGGTTGTTAGCTCTGATGAGCCTGTGCCCCTCCCCCACCTGGGCCACTGCTACTCAAGCCTACCTCCTGGTTCTTGGCAGGGGTGAAATATCCAAGTTCTGCCTCAGCAGTAGCATAGACCCCTGTAATCTCCCCCCTGCCCAGGGCTCAGCCCACTCACCAGACTGTGAGCTTATTTCCAGACGACACTGGTGCTTCAGCTGATTCAGAGGCTCTGGGGGTCTCTTTCTCTGGTGAGGCCTTCCTGGGCCTGGATCTGTGTCAGGGTGACTGTGGGGTTGGGCTTGGCTCCCATACAGATACTTCTTAAGTACATTTTTCAGAAAAAACAACATATTATTCATTTCTCATGTTTATCATTTTAAGTTGGCCTATTTGAAATGAAAATTAATCTCTCACATATCTGTAGAAAACAGTTCTGTTTCTCAAGAATTTTTTCCAACTTTTTTACAGGTTCAGTTCTTTGGAATTAAATATATTCTACAGCTACGTCATTGAAACACTTCACTACCTACACTCTCAGGTGCTTGAGAAACTTCCAGACCTGGAAAAAGGGCTTCCTACTTTGGCCACTGTTCTTAAGAGAAAAAATAATAACAAGCAGATTAGAGTTGTATGGGAGGCAGTCTTAGAGGCATCGGGACTTCAGGAAGAAGATGTCAAAGTCTTCTGTACCTTCTTTATTGCACATAGCAGCAAAGCAGAATACTACTCTGCTAATTTGAGGCAGATGGGCATCAGTGATGCAACCCCCATAATAACCAACACAGTGAAAAACCAGGCTTTGCAGAATAGTTTGCTACATGCAGTTCATGTAATAGAGAAGAAGAAAACTACAAAAGCATAAAAAAGAACAAAAAGAAATCTTGAAAATGGTGGCATTCCTCATCCAAAACTAACTCCTGTAAATATTTATGTTCACATATGAAATTCTCTAAACATCTATGTCTGTTCACAGTAGGAGGCAAAAGGGCCTCTGACTTCATTCAATCATCATTCAGTATTTACTGAGTGTCTTCAATGTCAATAGCATCATACTAGATGCTGTGTGAGATATAAAGAAGTATTTAGAGGGGCAGCTAGCTAGGTGGCGCAGTGGATGGAGCACAGGCCCTGGATTCAGGAGGACCTGAGTTCAAATCTGGCCTCAGACACTTGATACTTACTAGCTGTGTGACCCTGGGCAAGTCACTTAACTCTCATTGCCTGCCCCCCCCCCCCAAAAGAAGAAGTATATAGAACACAGAGTTTTTACCTTCAAAGCTTATAGTGTGGTTGCGGATATGAATATATAAAGAATTAAATAATCAAGTTGGCTCTTGAATCTGTATTTTGGTTATAGCCTGCTTCTATCACCTCTTGTAGAGAGTTAGGATCACAGGGTAACAGGAAAATGAAGGCTTCTGAAAATGCATCTAAAAGTTTCACTATCCCATGTGACTTAGTTTAGCAGCAGCAGTAGGGAGTGCTATAGGTTTATAATATAACTGAACTTCCCAGAGGGCACAGAGGTCATCCTCTTATGCCCTAGTTCCCTGTGATGCACACAAACACCCTCCTATCCAGCCCCTCTGTCCCACTTCCAAAAATACTTGCCCACAGACTGATTTTTATAGGACTTTTTATAGTCCCAACATCCTTCCATTTCAATTTTCCTTTATCTCTTACCAGTAACTATAATTCTTTATCATCTTTTCCTCCTTTCTCTTTCTTATTCCATCCTAGTTACCAAATAACCAGTCATTAATCTTTAGAATGTTGAGACTATTCCAGGTCAGGGATGGAGAAGGAATAAGGGAACAGCCCTTCTAGTGTCCATTAAACTACCAAGTACATCATCATACTCTGTATACTTTGGCCTTCAGCTGTTTCTTATTCAGTGCTCCCTTGCTCTCTAGCTTAACCTTTTGACCATGATAACATTACAACATCAAAAAATGTCATAGGTAGCAAAAGCATATGGTTAAATGCCAAAATGACATAATACAGGGCTGGAGGAATTTGAAGGAGGAAAGAGAGATAGATCACCATTGACTAAAGTAGTCAGGGAAGGTTTCAACAGAAGAGCCTTGAAGGGTGAGTAGGATCTGGGTTAGTGGAAAAGAAGAAAGATTTTTCCAGAGGAAATAAACAGCTAGAAGACAAAAATGCACACTGAATGTTCAAGTACAGGATACAGAGCAGTCTGTCAATATCGAAGAAAAGTAAATTAAATGGAAGGTGTTGAATGTTAGCCAAAGGAGTTTGGACCATTTTCTATAGGTGATAGGACTGACTACCTGAACGTTTTTAAATAAAGGTAGGTATTATGCTCATGTCCAAATTAAAAGATAGAACAAGAGAATTTTCCATAGAAATATAGTGATTATCATTTCTAAATCTATGTCTAGTCTTTTAGTATTATGGAAATACACTAAGTCCCTGCCCCTTCCTCTTTTAGAAATATTAAGAAATAATAATATTTCAGTCTCAAATCCTTTTGGAGTCATTGAAATAAGTCTTACTTGTACTTGATCAGAGAAAAACTAATGCATTACTCTGAAGCCCTTAATTTCTGTCTTACTAAAGATATAATCATATCTTATAATAGAAGATAAAAAAGAAGACATCAGCGATGCAACCCCCATAATAACCAACACTGAAGAACAAGGTTTTGCAGAATAGTTTGCTACATGCAGTTCATGTAATAGAGAAGAAGAAAACTACAAAAGCATAAAAAAAAACCAAAAAGAAATCTTGAAAATGGTGGCATTCCCCATCCAAAATTAACTCATGTAAATATTTATGTTCACATATGAAATTCTCTAAACATCTATGTCTGTTCACAGTAGGAGGCAAAAGGGCCTCTGACTTCATTCAATCATCATCCAGTATTTACTGAGTGTCTACAAAGTCAATAGCATCATACTAAGTGCTGTGTGAGATATAAAGAAGTATATAGAGGGGCAGCTAGGTGGCACAGTAGATGGAGTGTATGTAGGAAAATTAGGACACTAATACACTGCTGGAAAGACCTACATGAACTGAAGCAGAGTGAAATGTACTGTATACAAAATAACAGCAATAGTGTAAGATGATCTGCTGGGAAGTACATGGTTATTTTCAGCAAGGCAATGATCCAATATAATCCTGAAGGACTTATGAAAATCGCAATCCATCTACAGAGAAGGAACTGATGGTATCTGAAAACAGACTGAAACACTTTTTTTTGACAATTCCTTAATCTGAAGTTTTGTTTTTTATCTGTTTTCTCTCACAACCTAGCTAATGTGGGGATGTTTTCCATGACTACTCATGTATAACTTACATTGAATTGCTTGAATTCTTGGGGGTGGGAAGGGAGGGATGAAGAGAAGTTGAAAGACAAAGTTTTTAAAAAATTGATGTCAAAATTTGTTTTTACATATATTTTGGAAAATAAAATTCTAAACAGAAAAAAAACAACAACAAAAAAACAAAGTCAGAATGACTGATTACTCAATTAAAAAAAAATCTTAATCACTTAGCAAATGAAAGGCACCATGTTAAGATTAGTGGATGGATCAAAAAATAAAAGTCTCTAGTCTCTAAAAGACCTTACAGCATGTACACATATAAGCAAAGATATTGTTATGGGCACATCAAAGGACCTTCTCCTTGAGAAACTAAACCAAAGGACAGACACACCTAAAGAGATAAGTGGAACCAGATTGGACTGAGCTAGCTTCGGGACCTCCACCCTTCATTCTAGTCCCCCTCAACTCTGGGGAGATAAATTTGGGTGTGGCTGCTTCCTTTGTGTCCAGAGGAGAGAGATGGCTTGAGAGATCCACAGCCACCCCTCATCCAATTCCTCCAGCCACTACCAGTGGAGGATGGTCCTCCCTCACTAAGGAAACTTTCCACAGTCAGATGGTCAACCCCATCAGTCCTCTATAAAAGTACCTGCCTGTCTCCTGCTCGAGGAGACTGGTATCTCAGAGCCACTTTCTGTGCCATGCCTTTCTCCCCATGAGAAGTCCAAGGACTTCTTTCATGGTTTCCCTTCCCTTCCCTTCCCTTCCCTTCCCTTCCCTTCCCTTCCCTTCCCTTCCCTTCCCTTCCCTTCCCTTCCCTTCCCTTCCCTTCCCTTCCCTTCCCCTTCCCCTTCCCCTTCCCCTTCCTCAGCCCTGAAATAAACTACCATCTTATTCTAATTGCTTTTGTGTGCAAGAGGGTGTAATTCTTTAAAGAGGAATTCCTAAGGACCCCAAACCCCTACCCCTACCCCTATCCTCTAACCCAAACCCCGTGCCCCATTGTCCCCATGACAATATGTTGTTCAATTTAACAAACTGACTCTCCCCAAAATGTAGACACTATATACTTTTCCTTTTAATCTGCATTCTTAACCTTTTTCTCCATCATTCATTTAATAAATATTTATTAAGTACTTATTATGTGCCAGGTACTGTGTTAAATGCTGGGGACACAAAAAGGAAGCAAAAGACAGTCAAGGAGCTTCCTGTCTAAAGAGGAAGACAACATTCATTGTATTTAATAAACATTTACTAAGCGATTACCCATGTGCCAAGCACTGTTAATCACTAGTAATACAAAAAAAAAAAGGCACACTGACCTAAATACTTTGTAATTTATTGTTAGTGTTCAGTTGTGTCTGAATCTTTTTGCAAAGATACTGGAGAGGTTTGCCATGTCCTTCTTCAGCTCATTTTACAGATGAGGAAACCGAGGCAAAGAGGGTTATGTGACTTGCCCAGGGTCAAATCAGTGTCTGAGGTCACATTTGAACTGTTTTCCAGCCTCCAGACTCGGTGCTCTATGCACTGCACCACCTAGCTGCCCACTTAGTAACAACACTTGATAAATTTTTAATTAGTAAATACTTAATAAGCAATTTGAGAGGATCCCGAAAGGTATCATGCATGAGGTGGGAGCTGAAGTTGAAGAAGCATTCCATAGTTTCATATAACTTTCACCAAAGCCTTCTATAAAAAAACCTGCGGTAGTGTAAATAATCAGAAACTTGACCGGGGAATGGGGGGAGCAATGACGTCATGGCGGGAAGGTCTCAGGCATAGGCGCCAGGCATTCTGCCAAGGAGCCCGTTGATTGGCTGGCGGGAGTAGAACGTAGTCCGGGAGCGCGAAGACTCCTCGAGGCCGGAGCTTTAGTCCCACCCCGCTAAGCCTCTTCGAGAGAGATGGTTGGAGAACTCTCTGTCCGACGGATATGACATCACAGCACTTGAGACTGCGACTGCTTATTCCGTGCGAGGGGGAAAAGGAGGAGAAAAGGCGCGTTGGGGAATGTGGGCGGGGCGCGTGGGCCTACCTTGGCTGCCGTGGAGGTGGCGGTGGCGGCTGCGGTGCCGACTGCAGCAGCGGCGGTGGCCGGAGGTTCGCAGTTGAGCCAGGGAGTCGCCGCGAGCGTTGCCTCGGGAGCTGAGGAGCTGCAGCTACCGCCGCTGCTTCAGCTGAGGAAAGACAGCCAAAGCTTCGGCTCGGCGTCGCGGCCGAGGAGGGAACAGGAGCCGCCGCGCCGGGGCAGCCGAGAGGGCCTCCCGCTGTGTGAGTCTACAGGCTGGTGCTCCGAACCCGGGCGGGGGGCGGGGATCTCCAAGGCCTGGAGGCTTAGCAGGGAGCGTTCTGCATCCTTGCCTGGTGCTCTCCCAGAACCGGATCGGTTCCGATCTGGACGCTCCCCTCCCACCCCCGGTCCTCCCCGCTTTCCGAGTCCCTGGTGGTGGCTGCCATCCCTGATGGGTTTTTCATTCATTGCCGAGGTTCGTCGGTGGCGTTTAATCTTAAGACAAAAGCAATGGTAAAATGGACTTAATGACTCCAAATTTCTCTGGTCAATACAAGCATCCTCCTGACAAGATAAGAACCGCTGCCCGGGTTGGGAGGATAAAATGAGAGATTGTGTCAGATGCACCTTCGTACACTTCCAAGGGCCAAAATAGCGTAAGGGGGTGTCATTAAAAGGGAACAGGAATCGGAATCTTACTATTTGTAGACTGCTCCTGAGTTGCAGGGTTCCCATTACATTATTTCAAATTTTTAAAAAGTCATTTCAATTAAATTGCGTTTATTTATTGCTTGCCTTCTCAGTGGGTGGGGGAGGGCCCTAAAGAGATCGAGGATTTGAAAATCTAATTTTTTTAATGCTTTAATAATTTTTTTTTATAGTTAAGCCTTTGTTTTCTCTTACATTCCCCGGTTGTTAAAAGAAAAACAAAAGGTTGGTAACAATACGCATTCTTTTCTTAAAATAGAAGCACCAAGTACTTTTGCATCCTCTAGTTCTAGGTGTTTAAATTGTCTCTCTCTCTCTCTCAGGTTTTGATGCTGAATTGAAAGCATTCACTGATGAAGATGGCTTCAAAGCCCGATGCTGAGCTTTCTTTGTCCGATTGCTTGTGCCAGATATGCACGGATATACTAATAGAACCGGTCACCCTGCCCTGTAGTCACACGCTTTGTAATTCGTGTTTCCAGTTGACTGTTGAAAAGGCTAATCTGTGCTGTCCTTTCTGTCGTCGGAGGGTCTCTTCATGGGCCAGGCAACATGCCCGTCAAAATACTCTTATCAATATGGAACTGTGGAATAAAATTCAAAAAAATTATCCAGAAAAGTGCAAGCAAAGAACTACTGAAGACAGTTTGGAAGATGATGGTGAGTAAAGGGAATACATTCTTTTGGAAAACAATTAGCTTTTTTTTTTTTTAATGGGGCTGTGGGGTTAAGTGACTTGCCCAGGGTCACACAGCTAGTAAGTGTTAAGTGTCTGAGGCTGGATTTGAACTCAGGAACTCCTGAATCCAGGGCCGGTGCTTTATCCACTGTGCCACCTAGCCGCCCAACAATTAGCTTTTAAAGCCAATCCAGTCCTTATTTTTTTTTCATCACATTGGTCTAAGGTTTTTTTTCCCCCTTTGGATTTTTATTTACCTAGCAGTATTGGGTGAAGTCAGGGCCTTGTTCTTATTCCTCTTTGTATTTTCCGCTGCCACAGTAGACCTTCAGTTAATTTTTTTTTTTTTTTTAGTGAGGCAATTGGGGTTAAGTGACTTGCCCAGGGTCACACAGCTAGTAAGTGTTAAGTGTCTGAGGCCGGATTTGAACTCAGGTGCTCCTGACTCCAGGGCCGGTGCTCTATCCACTGCGCCACCTAGCTGCCCCACCTTCAGTTAATTTTTTGAGTGAAAAATGGCAATGATAAAATGCTGCAGGTATCCTCCTTTGTCTTCCATTCAAATGTTTACAGATATAGAAATAGTAGAAACTCATTGTTGTACTTAACCTTTACCCTCCCTGATTTTCAGTTTAACTGTACCTATATCTCCATTCATTCTATAAGTGTTACTAAGCTGACTGTGGTGACAGGTTCCCAGCCCTGTCAGGTAAGGCCTTTTTTGGTTGTTGTTTTATTCGCTTTAGTACTTCTCCAAGATTACTGTCTGTTGTTGTTCAGCCATGTTTGAATTTTCATGATCCCACTTGGGGGTTTCTTGGCAAAGATACTAGAGAATCTCTCTGCTCATTTTTTTTAGGACATGATAATCCATTACATACATATACCATAATTCATTAAGCCATTATCTAATGAATAAGCATCTGCTTTACATTTCTTTCCTACAACAAAAATAGCTGCAATAAATATTTTTGTATATATGGGTCTTCTTCCACCTTTAATTTCTTTAAAAAAAAATTTTTTTTAGGGGCAGTGAGGGTTAAGTGACTTGCCCAGGGTCACATAGCTAGTAAATGTCAAGTGTCTGAGGTCAGATTTGAACTCAGATCCTCCTGAATGCAGGGCCAGTGCTTTATCCACTGCCTCCCTTAGCTGCCCCCTAATTTCTTTTTGGTATAAACCTAGTTGTAGTAGTATTGCTGGATCAAAGGGTATTCACAGTTTAGTGGCTTGTTTGATACAGTTCCATATTGCTTTTCTGCACCATTTCATGGTTCCACCAGTAGTAATACATTAGTATTCATCTTATAGGCATGAGGGAACTTTAGAGTTGTTTTGATTTACATTTCTTTAATACTGATTTGGAGAATCATTTCATATGGCTACTGATAATTTAGATTTTGGGGGGGCGGTGGTGCAGTGGATAAAAGCATGGGCCCTGGATTCAGGAGCACCTGAGTTCAAATCCAGCCTCAGACACTTGACACTTACTAGCAAGTCACTTAACCCTCATTGCCCTCAAAAAAAAAAAAAAAAGATAATTTAGATTTTTTTCCTTTAAAAGTTGGCTCCTGGGGCAGCTAGGTGGTGCAGTGGATAAAGCACCGGCCCTGGATTCAGGAGTACCTAAGTTCAAATCTGGCCTCAGACACTTGACACTTACTAGCTGTATGACCCTGGGCAAGTCACTTAATCCCCATTGCCCCGCAAAAACAAAAACAAATAAAAGTTGGCTCCCCCAGTTTAAAATTTGAACTCCTTGAGAGCAGGGATGCTTAATTTTTCTGTTTGTATCCCCAACATTGAACACAGTGCTTGGCACATAATAAGAACCTGATAAATGCTTTCTCATTTATTCATTCAAGGACCTTACATTCCAATGTACCGATAGTATTACACATAGGGAAGTATTGGCTAGGAAGGGACACTTTGGTCTTTTTCCTTTCTTTTTTTTATAGTGTTTTATTTTATTTTCCAATTACATGTAAATATTTTCAACATCCATTTTTGTAAGATTTTTGAGTTAAAAATTTTTCTCCTTCCCCAAGACAGCAAGCAATCAGATATAGGTTATTTATACAGAGTCATGTTTCCATTTTGGACACTTTGGTCTTAAAAGTTACAGAGGCCCAAGGTGGCTGCCTGAATAGGAGGCCAACCACGAAAATCTGTATCCCTATTCCTGCAAAACCCTGAAGTTTTCCCATGAATGAAGGACCAGGAAATCCAATAAGAAATTAAAATATCTTTCCCCCCAAAAATTGTTCAGACCCTCCCTGCCAGCAAAGTCAATACAAAATAGCCTGCTAGCAGAACGGAGTTTGCCACAGACATGTATAATCTGCAGCCCTCTGTAAGCACAAGAACAGAAAGTGACTCCTCTGTGTAAACTGCAGAGTTGTGTCTCTTGGAAGTTCCAGGGAGAAGCACTCTCCCTGGGTAGCCAGTAACAGGATAACCAGTATGGCAGCATTCAGACAACCAGGTCAGCTCAAGGGAAGTCAGGGGCCCAGAGGTGCCTAACACTAGCCTGAGAAACCAGGGAGGGTGCAGAAGACTTACAAACTTAAAGGTTAGGGTCATAGCAGGGCAAAACCTGGGAGATTGAAGTCAGTGCAGGAACCCAGTTAATCCAGGGTCAAGACCACCAAGCATAACTATCACCCTATCCAATAGTATGACAAAAGACAGCCTGGCCCTGGCACAAAAAGCCCAAGTTCAGAAACCAAGCTGGAGAGATGAGTAAATCAAAGAAAATATCATTCAGTATAAAAAATTATTACAAATCTAACACTGTTACTGCAAGCAGCAACTCAAAGGAAAAAAATAGATTTTTCATGAAAACTATATAAGTACCTAGAAGAAATAAAAGATTCTCAGGAAAAAAGAAGTGGAAAGAAAAAAGTAACTTAGATGAGAAAGTGGTGAATCTTACCATTAAATGTAGACAACTAGAGAATAGTCAAAAGAAATCAGTGGTTTCATGAGAGCACAAAAGAGTAGAACAAAACCATAAGATTGAAAAAATAGAATATGAAAGGGCTAACATTTTAATAGGGGAAGAAGAAGCAAGTATTCCCCTTCAGAATCTTAATGTCTTCAAGAGATTAAGGGAATTAAGTAAGAAAAACAATTGGGAGCACAGTGATTTGTTTTGAGGATTTTAAGAGGGGGAATAGAAGGGAGAGTAAAAGGAATATAATAATGTAAAAAAAGGAGAAATAAAGGGGGTGAAATTTTCCCATTTTTCACAATTGGGGTGTATGAGAAGAGATACACGAAGGGAAGGTTGGGGAGTGGCCATCAGAAGAACCTTACTCTTAATCTGAAACAGACAAAAGAATTGAATGCACATGTGAGGGGTTTGGTAAAGAGATAGCATAAAAAAAAAAGTCAGAGGTGGGCAGCTAGGTGGTGCAGTAGATAGAGCATCAACCCTGGATTCAGGAGGACCTGAATTCAAATCCGACCTCAGACTCTTGACACTTACTAGCTGTGTGACCCTGGGCAAGTCACTTAACCCCAATTACCTCACCAAAAAAAAAAAAAAGAGAGATACCATCAAACTAAACATAGAAACAAGTGAAGGTTTAAAAGGGGTGGGGCATGTTAGGAGGGAGGATAATACTGGGCAGAGAATGGGTGGAAGCAAAACCAATTCCTTGATCCTGGTTGGGAGGAAAAACAGAGACCTAGAATCTATGTGTATCTTAGATTGCCTCTTAGACATTTGGGAAACTGCTGAACAAATTGTATCTATTCAACTAAATTATTTTAACTGTTGTAAATATATTTAAAGCATCTCTTGTAAATAACATTGTATTCTTTCTAATCCACCGTACTATCCACTTCAGTTTTAGGGGTGAGTTAATCCCATTCACATTTTCAGTTATGGTCATTAATTTATGTCTCTCCATCTTATTCTCTAGAGCAAAGCTTCTTTTTTTTTTTAAATAAAAGTATTTTATTAGTTTCCAGTTACATGTAGAGATTGTTTTCAACATTGTTTATATAAGATTTCAAATTTCAAATTTTTCTCCCTCCCCTAGACAGCAGGTAATCTGACATAGGTTATATCAAACAGTGTGTGTGTGTGTGTGTGTGTGTGTGTGTGTGTGTGTGTGTGTGTGAGATAACATTAAACATATTTCTGCATTAGTCATGTTATAAGAGAAGAATCAGCAAAAAGGAAAAACCTCAAAAAAGAAAAACAAAAGAAATAGTATGGTCCAATCAGCATCCATATTCCACAGTTCCTTTTCTTTTTTCTGGATTTGGAGAGCCTTTTCCATCATGAGTCCTTTGGAACTTTCTTGTACCGTTGGATTGGTGAGAAGAATCTAGTCTATCTCAGTTGATCAACACATAATGTTGATGATACTGTGTATAATGTTCTTCTGGTTCTGCTCATCTCACTCATCATTTCATGCAAGTGCTTCCAGGTTTCTCTGAACTCCTGCTTATCGTTTCTTACAGCACAATAGTATTCCTTTACATTCATATCCCACAACTTGTCTATCCATTCCCCAATTGATGGGCATCCCCTCAATTTCCAATTCATTGCCACCACAAAATGAGCAGCTATAAATATTTTTGTACATGTGGGTCCTTTTCCCTTTTTTATGATCTCTTTGGGAAAAAGACCCAAAAGTGGTATTGCTGGGTCAAAGGGTACAGAGCAAAACTTCTTAAACTGTAGGTCACGACCCCATATGGGGTCACATAACTGAATTGTGGTGGTAGTAAAAATTTGGCTCTCTAGCAAGAGTGAAAGAAGTTTAAGAGGCCCTGCCCAGCACAAGTGCTCTAGGTTTAATATTATCTACTTCTGCTCTTCTGCCCATCTTTTGTTTTCTTCACTGAGAGCTTCACAAGTCCTTATCCTTTCTTTCCTTCCTTTTAAAACACTCTTCCAGATATACCCTCCTTTGTTAGATTTTCTTTTGTTTAGGAATAATCCCTCCCTTAATATGCATCCTCTCTTTACTTACATCCCACTCCCTTCTCCTGTTTCTTCCTGTTTTTCTGTTGGGCTGTATTTCTGTACCCACCTCTGTGTATATTCTTCCCTCCATTAAACATTTCTGATGAGTGTAAGATTCAAGTGTTACCTCTTTCCTATATTAGAAGGTAAATAGTTTATTGTCATTTAGTCCCTTATGATTGGTCACTTATAGACCTTTCTGTGTTTCTCTTTTCTCCTGTATTTCTACATATCAGGAATGCTTGGAAATCCTCTTATTTCATTAAAGGTCCATTACACCTCTCCCCCCCAAGGATTATGTTCAGTTTTGCTGGGTCAGTTATTCTTGGTTGTAAGGCTTTTTTTTTTTTAAGCAACAAACATTTATTTTATTTTTTCCAATTACATGTAAGGGTAGTTTTCAACATTCATTTTCATAAGATTTAGAGTTCCAAATTTTTCTCCCTCCCTTTCCTCCCCCCTCCACAAGATCACAACCAGGTTATATATGTACAATCCACACTGTTCTTTTTTATCAGTTCTTTCTATAGGGGTGCATAGTAAGCTTCCTCATTAGTTCGTTGGGATTGTCTTAGATCATTGCATTGCTGAGAGTAGTTAAGTCATTCACAATTGCTCACTGAACAATACTGCTGTCACTATGCACAGTGTCCTCCCAGTTCTGCTCACTTCACTATACATCAGATGTTCATTAGTCTTTCCAGGTTTTTCTGGGATCATTCTGTTTGTCATTTCCTATAGCACAAGACCATTCCACCACAATCATATAGCACAGCTTCTTCCATCATTCCTCAATTGATGGATATTCCCTTGATTCTCAATTCTTAGCCTCCACCAAGAGTTGTTATAATTTTTTTTTTTTTAGTGAGGCAGTTGGGGTCAAGTGACTTGCCCAGGGTCACACAGCTAGTAAGTGTTAAGTGTCTAAGGCCGGATTTGAACTCAGGTACTTCCTGACTCCAGGGCTGGTGCTCTATTCACTGCGCCACCTAGCTGCCCCTATAAATATTTTTTGTACAATTTTTCCCCCTTTTCTCTTTTTCATAATTACTATTGTTAACTGTTTCCCTTCCATCCTATTCCCTTCCCTATGATATTTATTCTATTATCCATCTTCTTTCATCCTGTCCCTCTTCAAAAGGGATTTGCTTCTGTCTGTCCCCTCCCCCACTCTTCCCTTCCTTCTTTTGCCCCTCTCTCTTTATCCCCTTCCCCTCCTATTTTCCTGCAGGGTTAGAGAGATTACTCCACCCAATTGAGTGTGTACATTATTCCCTCCTTGAGCCAATTCTAATGATATTGAGGTCTTTGAGCCAATTCTGATGAGTGTTAGGCTCATTTACTGCCCAGATTAAATAGATTACTCCACCCAGTTAGGGGTGTGTGTGTGTGTGTGTTAGTCCCTCCTTGAGGCAACTCTGAGTTTAAGGTCTTTGAGCCTTTTCTGATGAGTGTAAAATTCATTTACTGCCCTGCTTCTCTCCTATCTCTTCCCCCATTCCATAAGCCTTTTCCTCTTTCTTTCATATAGGATTTCACTTCTGCCCTTCCCCCTCCCCCAGTGCATTCCCCATACCCCTCAATTTAACCCTAAAGATGTCATCATGGGGCAGCTGGTGACACAGTGGACAAAGCATCACCCCTGGACCCAGGGGGATCCCAGCCAAAACCCAGCCACAGACACAAGACAGTCACCCACTGTACGACCCTAGGCATGTTCCCCAACTCCAATTTTTTATAGCTCTCTAGGGTCTTGTATTTGAAAGTCCAATTTGCCATTCAGTTCAGGCCTTTTCATTACAAATATCTGAAAGTCTTCTTTTTCATTAAAGCCCCATTTTTCCTCTGAAAGATTATGCTGAGTTTTGCTGGGTAGGTGATTCTTGGTTCTGATCCCAATTCCTTTGCCCTCTGGAATATCATAATCCATGCCCTCTGGTCCTTTAATGTAGAAGCTGCTAGGTCTTGTGCTATCCTGACTGGGGCTCCACAGTACTTGAATTCTTTCTTTTTGGCAGCTTGCAATATTTTCTCCTTGACCTGAGAGCTCTGGAATTTGACTATAACATTCCTAGGAGTTTTCCTTTTGGGCTCTCTTTCTGGAGGTGATGAGTGGATTCTTTCAATTTCTATTTTAGCTTCTTCTTCTAGAATTTCAGGGCAATTTTCCCTGAGAATATCTTGGAAGATGATGTCTAAGCTCTTTCCTTGATCATGGTTTTCAGGTAGACCAATAATTTTCAAATCATCTCTCCTGGACCTATCTTCCAGGTCAGCAGTTTTTCCCAGAAGATATTTCACATTGCCCTCTATTTTTCATTCATTTGGATTTTCTTTATTGTGTCTTGGTTTCTCATAAAGTCACTGGCTTCCATTTGTTCAATCCTTATTCTTAGGCAATTATTTTCATCAGAGAGCTTTTGTACCTCCACTTCTATTTGGCCAATTTGACTTTTCAAGCTGTTGACTTTTTTCTCATGTCTTTCCTGCATCACCCTCATTTCTCTTTCCATTTTTACCTCTACCTCTTTAACTTTATCTTCAAAGTCCTTTTTGAGTGCTTCTATGGCCTGAGACCAATTCATATTTTTCCTGGAAGCTTTAGGTATAGGGGGCCTAATGTTGATATCTTCCTCTGAAGGTGCACCTCGATCTTCCTTGTTACTGAAAAAACTTTCTATGGTCCTCACTTTTCTCTGTCTGCTCATCTTGCCTTTCTTTTACTTGCCTTTCAGCTCCTTAAAGTGGGGCACTGTTTCTAGGCTGCAGTATCCCAAGCTTAAGAAGTCCCAGGTGGTATGATTTAAGGAGGATCAGGTTCTTCACTCACCCGGCCTGTTCCCTGGTCCTTAGATGACCCCAAACCAACTTGCTAATCAACCAGCTTTGTGTGTTATGGTTGTCAGCTCTGACAAGCCTGTGCCCCTCCCCCACCTGGGCCACTGCTACTCGAGCCTACCTCCTGGTTCCCAGAAGGGGTGAAATATCCACATTCTGCTTCAGCACCAGCATAGACCCTTGTAGTCTCCCCCCTGCCCAGGGCTCAGCCCTCTCACCAGACCCTGAGCTTATTTCCAGACAACACTGGTGCTTCAGCTGATTCAGAGGCTCTGAGGGTCTCCTTCTCTGGTGAGGCCTTCCTGGGCCTGGATCTGTGTCAGGGTGACTATGGGGTTGGGCTCGACTCTTGTATCAGCACAGCAGCTCCTTCCTTCTGACCTTCCAAGCTGTTCTTGATTAGAAAATGATTTCAGCACATTCTTCTGTGAGTTATGCTGCTCCAGGCACTTTCCTATGGTGTTATTTGGATGTTTTTTGGAGCGATCGTGTCATAAGTTCAAGAGCTCACTGCCTTTCCTCAGCCCAGGCTATATTTTTTGCTTTCTGAAATATCATATTCCACACCTTTATGGTTGTGGCTGCTAAATCATTCATTGTCCTAACTCTCTTCTCTGTTTTTTAATTCTTTCTGGCTGCTTATAGTATTTTTTCTTTGCTCTAGAAGCTCTGGGTTTCTGGAAATTTTTGTTTTGAAGTTTCTTTCAGCAGTTGGTTTAGTGGATTCTTTCCAGGTCAGCTTTTACTATAAGACCTCACTTTTTCCTTTTTTTTTTTTTTGGTGGGGCAGTGGGGGTTAAGTGACTTGCCCAGGGTCACACAGCTAGTAAGTGTCACGTGTTTGAGGTCGGATTTGAACTCAGGTACTCCTGAATCCAGGGCCAGTGCTTTATCCACTGCACCACCTAGCCGCCCCTAGACCTCACTTTTTTTTAAAAGGTACTTTGACATTGTTTTATTATTTCTTGTCTTGTATAGTCGTATTGATCTGTTCTGTTTTCTAAGGAGTCTGCCACTCAGGTCAGATTTTGTACCCCTTGAGCCAAGTTGTTGATTACCTTTCCAATTCTTTTCTTCCATAACTCTCATTTCTTTTTTTTTTTTTCAGGACAATGAGGGTTAAGTGACTTGCCCAGGGTCACACAGCTAGTGTCAAGTGTCTGAGGTCAAATTTGAACTCAGGCCCTCCTGAATCCAGGGCTGGTGCTCTATCCACTGCACCACCTAGCTGCCCCCTGTCTCATTTCTTTTAAATTCTTGACTCATAATTTTTTTTTCCCCCTTTCAGGAATTCTAGTTGAACTTGTACCCAAACTTTGTTTTTCTTTAGGGCTTTGCTTGAAGATGTTTTGGAGTCATAGTTTTCTTCTGGGTTTGTGTTGAGTGTCCCTCTCCCCATAATAGCTCTTTATGATGAATTCCTTTTTGTTTGCTTGTTCTTTCACCCACCCTATGTTCTGACTTGTAACTTTGTTAGGACCAGGCTCTGAACACTTTTGGGTGGAATCTCTAAGCTGTGCTTTTGTTCTTTTGGTCATGCTGCTGCTTTCTCAGGGTATTGAGTATTGTGTTACTGTAAGATCTCAGGAACAGCTCAGGCTGGGGACCTTCAAGTTTTCATTGTTTCCAAAGCCTTCTCTTCCAGGGCAAAGTCTGATTGCTGTACCCTGGTCTGTCTGACTGCTCCTAAGTTCCTGGCATGTGTTTAAGGTTCTAAGTAACATGTCTGTGGGCTTCCCATTGGTTGGAGTTGGAATCAGCCAGGTGGAAAGCTCAGCAGCTTCAAACTGACAGGTCTGTAGATTCTCCTTTGGTCTGGGATTTGAATTTTGGTCATTCCACTTCTGACTTCAGAATGACCTGGGGGCCAAGGCTGACACTCCCAGTTCCAGATTCAGAGCCTCAAAGGTGCTGCTTGCCCAGTACAGGGCCTGCGGCCTGGGTGAAGGTCCCCTGCTCGGGCCACCCTGGATCTGTGTCCCAGAACTGGATAGTGAGCAACAGAGCTAATAGTCAATTCCTGTTCCTGGTCCCTGCACAGAGTCGGGGCTCTATGTGAGTATGGGACCTCTTCTTGCCTGGGTACACAGCTATGAGCAGATCTTGCTTCAGTTCCCACATTAAAGGACTGTGCCTACGTCTGAATACCCACATCCCTCTGGCTCTCTTTGGTGACCTGGGTTGGAAAAATGACTCACTGTGGTGTGGGTTCCTAGTCAGGACTCAATTTGTGGGTCCTGACCATATCTTTGTGGGGGCGATCTCTGTTGCGTTTCCTCTTACTACTCTGCCATCTTGTCTGGTCTCCAGTAGAGCCGATAGTAGAAACTACAAGCTGGTGAAATCGACAAGAGGTAGTGAGGAGGAAGAAGAGGCTCTATGGTGCCCCAAGTTGGAGCCAAGACATGGATGGTGGATCTTGGCCATGAGCTCTTCTCTCCTTTTTATCTAAAAATTCTTTAATATCCCAGCACTTCTCTGTTTCTTTCCCTTCAGTTTAGGTGACCTTTCTCCTTACCAAAGATAGCCGCCGCACCCCCCCCCCAACACTTCAATCACCCCATCTCTCTAATATCTAGCATCCTCCTGAATACTAGTTCACCACTAGATTCTATCTTTCTCTCAATCAGTTGTCTTATATCTTTCTTCCCTTTCTCAGCTGAACACCCAGAAAGTATTATCTATACTCATTGTCTCCACATCTTACTTCCCAACTAATCCTCAACTCTTTGTAATCTGACCTCTTCACTTCTGCCTTCTGACCACATCACTACATTGAAAACACTGTCTCCAGTTTCCATCAGTCTCTTAATTGGCATATCCAAAGATCTTTTTCTAGACCTCTATGCTGCTTTTGACTCAGTTGACCCACTACTAAATACTCTATTACTTTCCTGGCTACTTGTTCCTCTTGGGATTATCCTCACAGTATTCTCCTCTGGTTCCCCTACCTGTCCACTTGTTCCTCCTCCATCTCTTTTGTTCTCTCCACATCCATCACACCGCCCCCCCCAATTGTGTGAGTTCCCCAGGGTTATGTCCTGGGCTCTATTTTTTCTCTACAATTTGTGACCTCATCAGTCTGTATAAGTTTTATTGTCATGTGTATGCAGATGATTCCCATACCAACATTTCCAGCTTTGTCTCTCCCCCCAGTTTTAAGGCCTATGACAACAGTTACCTGTTGAACATTTCAAACTGAATATCCAATGGACCGCCTAAATTCAACATGTCCAAAACAGAACTCATTATCTTCTTTCTTCTAAACTTCCTTTTTCTATTCAGGGTGTCAACATTTTTCCAATATTTTTGGTTTGTCTGGGGCAGCTAGGTGGCACAGTGGATAGAGCACTGGCCCTGGATTCAGGAGGACCTGAGTTCAAATCTGGCCTCAGACACTTAACACTTATTAGCTGTGTGACCCTGGGCAAGTCACTTAACCCCAATTGCCTCACCAAAAACAAAAACAATATTTTCAGTTTGTAACCAAGATATCCTTACCTACTCATTTCTGTAGCCAACCCATATTGCCAAACCTTGCTTGTTTTTTCCTTTCCATAGCATTTCTCCTCTCAGACTTCATCTCTATACTCACATAACCACCACCATAGTTATTATGGGGCCATCTGTTTAGATTTTTTATCCCTCAAGTCTTTACCAACTCCAGGCTGTCTTCCACACAATTACCAAGGTAATTTTCCTGAAGTGCTGATCTGGCCATGTTACTCCTTGACTCATTCAACTCCCGTGGCTCCCTATTGCCTCTGGGATCAAATATAAACTTGATTTGGCTTTTAAAGCCCTTCACAACCTGGCTTTACTTATTTCCCCTGACTCTCTCACCTGCACTCTATGATCCAGTCAAGTTGTCCTTTTCTCTATTCCTTACACATATGCTATCTCCTCTTTATTCCTTTGCAGTAGCCATTCTCTATGTCTAGAATGTGTTTCCTCCCTGTCTCATGTCTGAAGCACCACCTTCTTCTATGTGGTACCCTCAACTGTTGGTTCCCTTTCTCCCTCTAACTACCTTATATTTTATTTTCTGTATTTTGTATATACATATATATGCCGTTGTCTCCCCTTGTAAGCTCTTCAAGATCAGGAATTGTTTCATTTTTTGTATTTATGTCCCCTGTGCCTGGCATAGTGTCTGGCATGTAGCCAACTTGTAGGTAAGCACATAAGAAATGCTTATTGACTGATTCCACAGAAGAGTGTCTAGGCAAATAGAAGGAGGAACCAGGAAAGTAGTATCATGAAAACTCAGAAGAAAGAATGTCTGGGTCAACTCTCTTGAATGTTGCAAAAAGATCAAGAACTGACTGAGAAAAAAGACTATACAATTAATGTAACAGATTAGTACTCTTGGGGAGTTCAATTTCAGTTACATATTCAGAACTATAAAAACTGCTATGTGGTTATGGGGTGGGGGGGGGGAATGTGCCAGAAATTAACAATATACTGCAGGAAAATGTACTTCAAGGGCTGGAAACAAATGCCAGAGTAACCCAGTTTCTGCTCTGAAATTTTCTTCCAGTTCTGGAGAATTTATTTTTTAAAAAGGCAATTAATGGGGCAGCTAGGTGGCGCAGTGGATAGAGCACCGACCATGAAGTCAGGAGGACCTGAGTTCAAATCTGGCCTCAGACACTTAACACTTACTAGCTGTGTGACCCTGGGCAAGTCACTTAACCCCCATTGCCCCGCCAAAAGGGAAGAAAAAATTTTAAAAAAAAGACCTTATAAAAAAATAAAATTTTTTTTTAAAAAAGGCAGTTAATCAGTTTTAGGACAAGAGGGGAAGATAGATGGCCATGTAAGGGAGAAATCCAAATTTTACAGATTCCAAGCTTGTTGTGTTTTTAAAAGGACATGAAGAGATATTTGAGAGATGCTCAGAGGAGAAAATATAAGCAAGTTTCTTTTAATTACCTTTCTCACCTGAATATGGTACTGTTAAAGTAGTAGGATTATAAAACATGAAACCAAACTAATTTACAACTTAGTCTTCATATTTAACTCTTACAGAGGATTTGTTACCATTGCCTGTGAGGGAGGCAGATCTGAAAACATATATTGTCACGATTCTTCATGGAAAATCATGCTGAAGTATGAAATCAGTTGTATATTTCGTCTTTGTTTTATCTTAATAGACTAACCAAAATTTGTGTTCTTTGTCTTTTGATCTGAAACAGTTGATGCATATAAGCCACATCATCTGCTAAGCCAACCTGGGGAATTGAGGCGTGAATATGAGGAAGAGATTAGCAAAGTAGGTGCAAATATTAATTCCTTTACTTTCTAAATAATGTTTGTGTTGTATGCTTATACTTTAATATACTCTGTAGGGCAGCTCGGTGGTGCAGTGGAGTGCCAGTCAAGAAGATTCATCTCCCTGAGTTCAAATCTGGCCCCAGACACTTCCTAACTGTGTAACCCTGGGCATGTCACTTTAACCCTGTTTGCCTCAGTTTTCTCATCTGTAAAATGTGCTGAAGAAGGACATGGCATACACTCTAGTATCTTTGCCAAGAAAAGCCCAAAATGGGTAACAAAGAGTCAGGCACAACTAAAATGACTGAACATCACCAACAATATACTCTGTAATGCTGACATGTAAATATGGCCATTGAAATAAAGTAATTTCTTTCTTTTAAAATATATCCAAGACAACTGATTTCAGTGTGCCCAAAATAATACAGAACTAGACTTTTAATAATGAGTGGCCTTGGGGCGGCTAGGTGGTGCAGTGGATTAAGCACTGGCCCTGGATTCAGGAGTACCCGAGTTCAAATCCGGCCTCAGACACTTGACACTTACTAGCTGTGTGACCCTGGGCAAGTCACTTAACCTCCATTGCCCCGCAAAAAAAATAAATAATAATAATAATAATGAGTGGCCTTTTTCTATGCTTGGGAGAGGTCCTTGACCTTGTTCGAGGGAAGAGTCTTTTTCTGTTTCCCATTATCTTAAGAGAACCATGGAGCATGGTAAAGAAGGGATGGTTATCTTGCCTGATATATTTAAGCAGGAGATAGGAGATCTTTCCAGGTCAAGATTCAGTTCTTCTTTAAAGAGTTATACTTGTTGAGTCATGTCCAACTCTTCATGTCTGGGGTCAGATTTGAACTCAGAAAAATGAGTCTTCCTAACTCCAGACCTGGCAATCTATCCACTCAGCCACCTATCTGTCCCTGTATATATGCTACTAAAGTCTTAATGGGGACATTTTCTGGAAAGAGTAGAGACAATTGAAGGCATTTGTGCTAAAATTTTGAGCTGTTTTCCATGTTATATTGCATGAAGTTTTTTTGTGGGGGGAGGATTTGCATAAAGTTTTAAAGTTGTTATTACTAGTTGGGCTTTTTGTTGGTGTTTTGGTTTGCGTTTGTATTCTGAAGCTCTGAAGACTTTGAGAGGTATATTTTGCATTTTAGTATTCAGGCTTTTTAATCTGTTACATTCTTTTTTTTTTTTTTTTTTAGTGAGTGAGGCAGTTGGGGTTAAGTGACTTGCCCAGGGTCACACATCTAGTAAGTGTTAAGTGTCCGAGGCCAGATTTGAAATCAGGTACTCCTGACTCCAGGGCCGGTGCTCTATCCACTGTGCCACCTAGCTGCCCCAATCTGTTATATTCTTACAGGATAGCTGTGATAGTTAAGTTCTCTTTGCAAATCCTGTCTTCAAGTGATTTGAATGAGAATCAAGTATTTTAATTTTTTTGGCTTTTGCTTCTGCTAAATTTTCTATCATTTAATTATATCTTTTTTTGTTAATATTGGTTTATATCTTTTGAGAAATTCTCCATTATGGAACCAATTTTTTTCTCACTTTAAAAACTCTCCATATCTTTCTGCCTCTGTTCCTGAAGAAAGTGTTGATGACGTGGAGGTGTGAGCTCTGGTATGATCCTCTGATCCTAAATAGTTTTAGAATATCCTTAGCTTATTTCTTAATTTTCCAACATCATTTTCACTGAAATATCTTTTTCAAGACCCTCCCCCCCCAAATGTAAATGGGAAATGTTTAATGAGTAACTTTTATTTATTTATATTTTTTTGGTGAGGCAATTGGGGTTAAGTGACTTGCCCCCAGGGTCACACAGCTAGTAAGTGTTAAGTGTCTGAGGCCGGATTTGAACTCAGGTCTTCCCAACTTCAGGGCCAGTGCTCTATCCACTGCACCACCTAACTGCCCCGAAATGTTTAACAAAATAAATACGGGGCAGCTAGGTGGTGCAGTGGATAGAGCACTGGCCCTGGAGTTGGGAGGACCTGAGTTCAAATCCGGCCTCAGACACTTAACACTTACTAGCTGTGTGACCCTGGGGGCAAGTCACTTAACCCCAATTGCCTCACTTAAAAAATATATTAAAAAATTAAATAAATAAATATAAATATAATGCAACATAGATATTGTTAATTTGTGGTTTCCAGGATGTGGCCTGCAGGGATCTATTTCTGTTTTGAGTTTGACACCACTATTGAGTTTAAAGCAATAAGCTCATTTTAGGGTGTTTAAGATTTTGCTTTTTTTACCATGAATTAGCATTTAAAAATTCAACCAGGTAAAAGTTTGTGTGGAGTGAAATGTCAACAATTACAAAATACCTTAACAGATTAATTGACTGTTGAAACCATGAAAACTTCTGGTTACCTCCAAAAAAGGCAATTTTGTGAGTTTTTTCAAAATTCAACAAATATTTGAGCACCTCATATATTCAGTATTGCTAGTCTTTGGATATTAAATTTGTGTAAATGCTGAGGGGAGAAATGAAGTAGTAATAAGTTATTAAAAAAATTTTTTTACCCAGTTCATCTCCTTTCTCATTTTTTTTCCTCTACTCATTGCTCCCCTATTTATTCATTTTTACTTCTGTTTGTACATGCAGGAAATGTAATTTTGGAGTCTTAGGACTTTTAAAATTATATTACCTTTTTCGTTGTGATAGATGAGTCAACATTTGTAGTCTGTTGTTATGTTCTCTATCATTTTTATTTTTTAATAAACAATTTTAAGGTGGAGGCTGAACGAAGGGCCTATGAGGAAGAAGAAAGCAAAGCAAGTGAAGAATACATTCAGAAATTACTAGCAGAGGAGGAAGAAGAGCAAAGGCGGGCAGAAGAGAGGCAACGAGAAATGGAGGAACAGTTGAAAAGAGATGAAGAACTGGCCAGAGAAATCAGCATCAATCTTGTAAGTCCAAGTGGGGATCAAAGAATTTTTTTCCCCCTTAGTTTCAGTAGTCAAGATACCCAGAAAAGTAAGAAAAGAGAAAAATATTTGGAATCTGTTCTAAGTCTACCTGCTCTGTCTTGATACTGCTTGATAAAGGAAAGCAATTTAAATTTGTAACAGCTCCAGAATTCAGATTTTATTTGCCTCATGGTTAAAACATATATTTTTCTTTTATTCCATGTGGTAATTTAAATTAAAATTTTTAAATGAACCTGACATTGTGATACTTTAAAGTCTTCTAGATGTGAAGGTGAAAAATATCACCAAATAAAATCATAACTTTTGGGGGGGGGGGGTGAGGCAATTGGGGTTAAGTGACTTGCCCAGGGTCACACAGCCAGTAAGTGTTAAGTGTCTGAGGCCAGATTTGAACTCAGGTACTCCTAACTCTAGGGCCAGTGCTCTATCCACTGCGCCATCTAGCGGCCCCCTAAAATCATAACTTGTTAAAACTGGAAAGAACCTTGAATGTCTAGTCAATCCTACCTTTTTATAGCTGAGAAAATTTTGAGGTTAAGTAATTTGCCCAAGGTTACACACTGTATTATAGTCAGAATTAGGATTAAAGATTGCAGATATTCCAAATCCTAAATCACTACTTTTCTCACTACACAGTGAACTTTGGTTTTTAAAAAAATATACCATTCATAGTAAGCTGAATCATGTTTCAGTGTATTCACAAAGCACAATCTAGAAGAAGTGAAGAAAATTCTATTTATTTCTATTTATTTTTATTTTTATTTTTTTCAATTACATGTAAAGATATTTTTTTGAGTTCTAAATTCTTCTCCCATCTACCCTTCCCTCCCCACTCCCGAGGCCAGCAAGCAATTTGATATAGGTTATACTTTACAATCATGTTATACATATTTCCACATTAATAAGAGCTGCAAGAAAGAATAAACAAGAACAATAACAAAAAAGCAACAACAAAAGTGAAAATAGTATGCTTCTGTCTACATTCAGACTCCATAGTTTCTTTTTCTGTATGTGGAGAGCATTTTCCACCATAAATCTTTTGGCATTGTCTTGGATCATTGTATTGCTGAGTTAAGTCTATCACAGTTGATCATCACACAGTGTTGTTAATACTGTGTACAATGTTTTCTTAGTTCTCCTTTCACTCAGCATCAATTCATGTAAGTCTTTCCAGGTTTTTCTGAAATTATCTGCTTATAATTTCTTACAGCACAATATTATTCCATTATATTCATATACCACAACTTGTTCAGCCATTCCCCAATTGATGGGCATCCCCTCAATTTTCAATTCTTTTATACCACAAAAAGAGCAGCTATAAATATTTTTGCACATGTGAGTCCTTTCCCCTTTTTTATGATCTCTTTGGGATATAGACCTAACAGTGGTGGGTCAAAGGGTATGCACAGTTTTAAAGCCTTTTTTGGGATGGTTCCAAATTGCTCTCCAGAATGGTTGGATCGGTTCACAGCTCCACCAATAGTGCATTAGTGTTCCAATTTTCCCACATCTTCTCCAACATTTATCATTTTCCTTTTTTGTCATATTAGCCAATTGGTACCACAGAGTAGTTTTACTTTTCATTTCTCTAATCAATAGTAGATAGTTTTAATTTCATCATCTGAAAATGCCTGTTCATATCCTTTGACCATTTCTCAGTTGGGGAATGACTTGTATTCTTATATATTTGATTCAGTTCTCTGTATATTTTAGATATGAGGCCTTTATCAGAAACACTGTAAAAATTGTTTCCCAGTTTTCTGCTTTCCTTCTAATCATGTTTGCATTGGTTTTGTGCAAAAACTTTCTAACTTAATGCAGTCAAAATGATCCACTCTGCATTTCATAATGTTCTGTATCTCATCCTTGGTCATAAATTCTTCATTTCTCTACAGTTCTAATAAGTAAACTATTTCTTCCTTTTCTAATTTGCCTATGATATCACCTTTTATCTCTAGATCTTATACCCATTTTGACTTTACTTTGCTATATGGTGTAAGATGTTAGTTTATGCCTAGTTTTTGTCATACTATATTCCAGTTTTCCCAGCAGTTTTTGTCAAATGGTGAGTTCTTATTCTGGAGGCTATACTCTTTGGGTTTGTCAAACGGGAGATTGCTATATTCATTTACTTGTGTGCTTAACTTATTCCACTGCTCCTTTCTATTTCTTAGCCAGTACCAAATAGTTTTAATGATTGCTGCTTTATAATATAGTTTTAGATCTGGTACAGCTAGACCACCTTCCTTTGCATTTTTTTCCCCATTAATTCCCTGGATATTCTTGACCTTTTGTTCTTCCATATGAATTTTTTTATTGTTTTTTTCTAGCTCTATGAAATACTTTTTTTGGTAGTTTGGTATGGCACCAAATAAGTAGATTAATTTGGGTAGAATTGTCCTTTTTATTATAATAGCACGGCTTACCCATGAGCAATTTATATTTTTCCATTTGTTTAGATCTGATTTTATTTGTGTGAAAAGCGTTTTGCAATTGTGTTCTTATAGTTCCTGGGTTTGCGTTGGCAGGTAGACTCCCAAGTATTTTATATTTTTGACAGTTATTTTAAATGGAATTTCTCTTTCTCTCTCTCGCTACTGGACTTTTGTTTGTCATATATAGAAATGCTGATGATTTATTTGGGTTTACTTTATATCCTGCAACTTTGTTAAAGTTGTTAATTTTTCAAGTAGTTTTTTTTTAGTTGATTCTTTAGGATTCTCTAAGTATACCATCATATCATCTGCAAAGAGTAATAGTTTTGTTTCCTCGTTTCCCACTCTAATTCCTTCAGTTTCTCTTCTCTTATTCCTAAGGTTAACATTTCTAGTACAATATTGAATAATAGTGGTGATAATGGACATCCTTGCTTCACCCCTGATCTTATTGGGAATGCCTCTAACTTATCCCCATTGCATATAATGCTTGCTGATGGTTTAAGATAAATACTGTTTATCATCTTAAGGAAAGCTCCATTTATTCCTATGTTCTTTGGTGTTTTTACTAGGAATGGGTGCTATATTTTGTCAAACTTTCTCTGCATCTGTTGTTCCTTCCTCTTTAAATGCTATTGTACCCACCCTTATTGTCTCTTCACTTAGGTTAAAATAGTTGCCATATTGGTGATTTATTTGGCAAGATAGTTAAAATAAGAGTTCGGATGTCCATTACAGAAACAAAGTTGTTATTGGATGTATTGCCCTAACAAAAACAAACCAAAAAAACCATCTAGTCCAGCATCCTGAGGGAATAGAGATTTTTGTGTTTGATATACAATAACACTGCACTAATCCAAATTGATTAGGGTAACTGTCATGTATGAAATGCAAGTACTTGGTAAGTTGAACTTTAAAGAGAACTTTTTCATTGAATGCATGAAAGGTTGGAATTTATAAATTACATTTCATTTTTTTAAATTGATTTTTGTCAACACGGCTAATAAAGATTCAAACCACAAAGTATGCTTTAAAAAAAACCAACAAAACATTAAATTTCCATAAAATAGATCTTGTGACTGACAGTTATGCAGTCAATACCCTTACCTTTTGGTAAACGAAAGATTTTTTTTTGGTGG
Source organism: Dromiciops gliroides (assembly GCF_019393635.1). Classification (NCBI taxonomy): domain Eukaryota; kingdom Metazoa; phylum Chordata; class Mammalia; order Microbiotheria; family Microbiotheriidae; genus Dromiciops; species Dromiciops gliroides. The sequence continues at coordinate 340,105,590 of NC_057863.1, read as the reverse complement.
AGAGTAAACTGAAGCCCAACTTCTATTAGAATTTTCTTATAAATTATTAATTATAAAAATAGAGTTATAGAGATATAATCATATAATAATCTTGTATTTTCTGAATAATCTCTTTTGTTCAAGAACAAACTGAGTGAGAGAAGTATCTTTAGCTCACCTTCAAGTGCTAAGCAGTCTTCACCAGTCACCAGCAAGTCACAAAAGAACAAGTTGAGCATCGTTGGAAGTATTCAAAAGTAAGTCTTTATGGCTGTGTTAAATGAATAAATATTTAAGCAGCTGCTATATTTCTATTGATGTATAATGTGCTTTTTTACTTTTACTAAAGGTTCCTCACCTAAGGTCTGTGGTCTTTTTTTTTTTTTTTTTTTTTGGCTGGGCAATGGGGGTTAAGTGACTTGCCCGGGGTCACACAGCTAGTAAGTGTCAAGTGTCCAAGGCCAGATTTGAACTCAGGTACTCCTGAATCCAAGGCCAGTGTTCTATCCACTGCACCACCTAGCTGCCCTGTACATTCTTAATTTAATTAAGAGTTTGTTTTTATTAGGGCTAATCACTTCCTTAATCTGGCCTCCTAATTCCCCTTCTAACTTTTCCCTGTTGAATGAAATATGTTTCTCTAACTCTTTGGTTGAATTTCTTCCCTTCATCCAGTTCAGAGGAGAATGAGATTCACATATCAGCTGCTCAGCCCTTACTTCTTGTTTGTATAGACTTAATTTTCTTTTCCTCCTCACCACACCCCACAATCTATTTCTCTTCTCCCTCTCCATTCTTTTATTGTCATCTAAACCTAATAGAATCACTCCCAGTCCTCTGTCTAGATTCCCTTTATAAAAGACTCCTGATGGTAGGTTTCCAGGGGACACATATTTAATTTATGTTTCTCCTAATTCTTATATTTGAACTTCATAATTTTCTACACAACTCTTGATCTTTCCATTCGGAATGTTTGGAAACCCTCTGTTTCATTTAAGATCCATTTTCCCTCCTTATTTGGTTTTACTCTGTTATACTGTTTAAGTTATTCTTGGTTGTAAAAGTGTATCCTTTGTAGTGATGGAATAAAATCATGTCCTCATTGTCTACCGGCCTTCTTTGTTTCCTTGGCCAAAAAAAAATTACTGTGACTTTTTCTTGAATTTTCCTATCAAGATTTGGTCTGGTACTTTTTTTTTTTGGTGGGGACAGTCGGGGTTGAGTGACTTGCCCAGGGTCACACAGCTAGTAAGCGTCAAGTGTCTGAGGCCAGATTTAAACTCAAGTCTTTCTGAATCCAGGCTGGTGCTTTATCCATGGTACATTTTCTAGATCTCTTTGGAGGAGGTGGGCAGGTTGGGGAGGAAGTATTAAGTATCTTTCTCTCAAAACAGTTCAACTTTAACATATATTTTCTTTTTAAAGGTATTTGTCACCAAAGTCCCAGTTTGCATCACTACAAACATTTCAACCTGAACTTGAAGCAGGAGATAACAGGAATTCTGTGTCTAAGGTATTTTGGTGACAAAGAAATTCTTATAACACAGTTTATTCATTGTTTTAACTTCTCTAGAAGATTTTGAGCAGAGGGTATGAGTGAAAATATATAAATGTTTCTCTTAAAACTCTTAACATTTTTTTCCCCCAGTTAATTAATCATTGATGAGGACATCTGAAATAGAACTGGGAAGCATAACATTAGAAGCTTTCTTGTTAGGGTTTAGGTGAGCAGTCTGGAGTCAGGGAATAGATAAATATGATATGTTAGAAAAAACCAGGAGACCCAAATAGAGTCTCAAAAGGCAGAAAGAATAAATTCAGGACAGCAGCACCCAGGTCTTGATTGTAAAGTAAGTTCCTCTATAATCCAAAAGTTTCTTACTTGTAGTAAGTTGTGATCTCAGTGCTTAGCTCTGTTTGCTTCATCCTGGAGGCTTCAGGAAGTGCAGAGGGAGAAAGGTAGACAACTATGTGGGCAAAAAAAATGAGGAAAGGTCCTGACACTATGAAATATGTTGAATGTAATAATTTTTGAAAACTGCGTCTTCAACATTTTTAGTAGTAAAAATGAAGTAGTCATATCCCATTCTGAATGAAATACTAAAAATCACTTTACTTTTTGAGGGACAACTACTTACAAGGGAAAACTTTCTGTATTTTAAAAAAGCCCTATTTATAATATATAGAAAAAGAAGAATTTAGGAGTGAATTGTTTGGGCTATTGTTGCTTAAGATATGTTTAGACAAATAGCTTCTCAAAATTTTGTTTAATTCCTAATACATAAGTGATTTTTACCTATATTTGTTGTTGCTTTCATTTGAGCTTGTCTATATTTTTTATCATTATCTCATAAAAGCATTATCATAATATTCAGTGCCTTCCCACTTAGCATTTGGCAATAGCCTGTATAAAGCTAATATTTGACTTTCTAGTTTTGCTGAATGTTACTTTATCTTTTTTTTTTTCCCTTGCAGGATATTAGCAGCAATGTGAAGAGCCCTTTGTGGCAAGAAGATGATGAGGATATGCCAACTTTATCTCCACAAGAATTCCTGGAGAGTCAGAGCAGAGTTGCAAAGGGTTCAATTACAGATTCACCTATGCCTCATTTAAATGCCTTTAGTGTGGAAGAAGAATGTCTTGAGAAAGAAACTAAATCGCAGATGAGTAATCCAAATGAAATTACACATGGACATTTTTATACAAATCATGAAGTGCAAACCAGATTTCTCTGTTCCGCTGAGGCTGTAGCCAAGTCTCCTGGGAAGCCAGAGAATGGCTACACTATATTTAATTCAACAGAAATAACCAGAAACAGCATTGTTGATACAGAAAATGAAGGTAGGAATCTACTGATTGATAAAGAAATTCCCAAAAGAAAAGATCAGGAATTTCCTTCTGGAACAGTCAGTGATTCAAGTAGCTCTGCAAAGAGAAGGAAACTCTGTACAGAAACTTCTTCAGAACAAGAAGAGACAGACAATAACATTGCACAGAAACTTATAGACTTGGAACACTTGCTCTTTGAGAGGCAGAAGCAAGAAGAACAAGATAGGTTATTGGCTTTACAGCTTCAAAGAGAGGTGAATAAAGAGCAGATGACACTGAATCGGCAGAAGGGGTCCCCAGATGCTTATCCCTTGCGCACTAAAGTCTCTTTGCATCCAGATGAATCTCCAAATGGATGGAGAAGGTATTCCAAGGAAAAGCACTGCAAAAAACAACCCGAAACAGAGCTTTCAAAACCTCGAAGAAATTCAAAAGATGAAAACTGGCAGCCTTCTCCTGTAATCCAAAAGAAAATTCCAGCTAATAAGAGAGGAAAGACAGCCAACTCATCCAAAAATGCACGTTCTCTACAGCCTAGTAATACTCAGAAAAGTATTTTTCAAATGTTTCAGAAAGCTGCAAAATGATGAATGGGGAGGGGTGAAGAATAAAGGAGTAAGAAACAATTTTAATGCTTGTATATTCAATAATGCTCCTATTGGCAAATGCTTTTTGGTGCATTTTGTTTCGCACATGTACCTATTACCTTTAGTTTCTCTGTTGGAAATCTGATTACAGGAAAAGTTTAAGAGAAGGTGCTGGTGTAAAACTTTCTCTTCAGACAAACTTCCAGCAGTCAACAAAAAAAATTGGTTTTCTGTGTTGGCAATAACCAAAGTACATTGAAATGGAGGATACCACTGGCTGGAAGATGCTTTTGACCATCTCTGAAATCTTCAAATATCATAAATGCTGGAACTTAAAAAAAGAATCTGCCCATTATGGTCAGTGCTCACTTGTTTATTCAATTTCATCTCAACAAAAATAAAGCAAAAACTTTTCTGCTCTCAGGCATTTAAAGAATGAAGATAGTCTTCGATATTGAAAGGAGGATGAAGGTATTGCCACCTTCCCTATCTCCTTGCTATGTCCCTAAATATATTTAAAGAAGTACTTAAAAGGTTATGGTTTCTTATCACTAAATAATATAAATTACAACCCATACTCCTAATTAGGTTTTAAATACTATAATAAAATTTTATTTTCTAGAATAGATCAGAATCAGTGTTAATGCAGGGAAAGAATATCTAATTTTTGGAAAACTGAAGAGGGTTCCTGACAAGGAAATTGGAACTTTAAAGCAAAGAGTCCAGGAGTGGAAGTGTAGTTAGATAGATTAAGCTTGAGGGAGGGAAATGTGAGGCTGAGCAGAAGGAACCTGGACAGTTTGGCTGTGGACAGGTCGGCAAGATATCCTTTGCTTTGTATTGGTCATTGGGTTTCTGACAGTTTTGAAATTAATCTACCAAATGACATTTTTGTACACTTTTATTTTTATCAGGTCATCAGTTTGATTTTGGAAGCTCCCATTTCTGTTTAAATTGCTGTTCTGAAAAAAAAAATTAAGGTGGGTTGGTGTTTTTGTTTGTTTTTTACCAATTAGGCAACAACGTGCTAACATCTGTTTTGTTAAAGTCCAGGGACATTAGTGCTAGAGTAGCTTTGACCAAGAAACACCAGGTAGTCCATTTCCTACTTACTATAGAGCTCATTGAATGTAATGGATTTTTACATTAAAGACTAAAAAGTTGACTAAAAAGTTTCTACCTGTTAAGACAAAGCTGATTTTGTTGTTGTTGGGGGGACTTGACAGATTTCATAATTGAAATTTTTGTCCAGCTGGCATTTTTACTTAATGGAATGTATGTTGATTGGAAAACTAGGTGAGACTTTTTTTTTTTTAATCAGCCAAATTAAAGCCTATTAAGCCTGATACAAATTCATTTATTTGCCTTGAGGTAGTTAAAATGGTTTAGTCAACAGCATTAAATAAGGATCAAATCAGTCTACACTGGATTACTACTGCTTTTGCATATTCCAAACAGATGTTAAGTAGTTTATATTTTGATTACATAATGTTGAAATTTATTTTGTAAATTTATTATTAAAACTTGAAAATTTTGCCTATGAAAACAATATTATAAATTGTGATTACGTTCTCAGTCTATCCCACAAAAATATATTTATTTTTAACTCCTAATATAATGGGACATGTGATACAGGAGAGAGGTGGAATAGCAAGAAAGTTTTGATCTCCTTTTCTTAGCACAGGACTTACCTAGGAAAAATCTTGAAATATTGTTTCTTTGATACTCTTTCCCCTTATTTCTATACTCTTCTATTAATTCCTAGTAAGCTTCTTCCATCGCCCTAAGTTTATGCAACAGGATGCCAACAAAGCCTAGCTCTCTTCTCCAAAATGATTACAATCCCTTTCTCTCCAGTAGAAACACCTTGTTAGCTGAATGAAGGTGATATGTTAACTAGATGTCATAAGAAAAAGTCTTACTTATTGTGCATAGAGTTTGCAGGTCACTTTGAGTCAACATTCCTAAAAGTATTTATATTACGAGGAGGCTTCTTTGCCCAGTGTCTAATTTAGTATGGAAGAGTCAGAGAAAGCAATTTGACTAGGAACAGTGGCATCACCATTTAAGTAGGCCAGCCCTGCCTTTGATTCTGCCCCCAAAATCAATTTCTCTAAAATACTCCTGCTTTCCAAAGGATCTCCCTTCAGTTTCTTAATCCAGACTTTCCAGAAAGTGTTGAGTTTTTTCGCAGTGCCAGGAAGGCATCTGGGTGGGGAGTACAGAGCAGTGTATGTGTTTTAAGTCAGGAACTAAATGTGTAATTATGTGCTTTTTGGTAATGTTATGTGAAATTTAAGAAATAACCAAATTTGTGTCTCTTAAGTTCCCTACCCCACTGCCAAATGTAGAGTCTATTTGGAATGAATACAGCATTAAAGATCAACTTTATACTAAAATGTCTAGATTCATTTATTTCTTTTGTTTTGTTTTGGTGGAGCAATGAGGGTTAAGTGACTTGCCCAGGCTCACACAGCTAGTAAAATTAAGTGTCTGAGGTCACATTTGAATTCAGGTCCTCCTAAATCCAAGGCTAGTGCTTTATCCACTGCACCACCTAGCTGTCCCTTGTTTATTTCTTATAAAACATACAATGTCAGGTCCAAATTGTTGTTGAGTCATTCAGTTGTGTCTGAGTCTTTGTGACTACTTTTGGGGTTTTCTTGGCAGACACTGGAGGGATTTGTCATTTCCTTCTCCAACTTATTTTACAGATGAGGAAACTGAGGCAAACAGGATTGTGATTTGCCCGGAATCACATGGCTAGTAAATGTCTGAGGCCAAATTTGAACTCACAAAGAGAAGTATTCCTGACTCCAGGCCTCACACTCCATCCACTAGGCTGCCTGGCTGCCACATAAGCAGTGTATAATCCTTTTAAGCACATCTGTTTTCCATACCCTTATCTAGTATCGTGGGTATGCTTGCTTTGATACAATAGTGTCTATAGTTTACATGGCATTTTACTGTTTGTAAAGCACTTTCTTGTACATTTACTCATCCAATGCTCACATACGAGTTTAGAAGTGACCTTAGAGGTCATAGAGTCAAATCCATCACCCCACCGCTTTTTAAAAAATAAAAAGGCCAGGATATATAGTAAGTGGGCACTCAGGCTTTTGATCTTGTCTTCCCATGTATTGCAAGGGAATGGCTTACTTAAATCTCTTTTTGGTTGGTTCTTAGCAACCAGAGTGAGAAAAAAAAACATTTTGAGATATCAGTAGACAGTATAATAGTGAACTAGATACCAACCATATACATTCACCAGGGTTCTTTCATACCCCCTTCGGTCCTCTGCATTGCTACATGAAGAAATTCTCTAGCCTAGAATGGCATTCAATTATGAATTTCCTTTCTGAAGGTTACAAAAATGTAAAGAATTTGAAAACATACAAAGACCTCAGTTGACTATTGCTGTGGAGACACAGTGATAGAAGGACATTCCATCATCACGTCAAATAAGGTGGGAAAATGTCTACTGAGTATCACTAATCCTCCCAGTGGGGGTGGGGGGGAATGTAGTGGGGTCTTATGACTAGATAGGACCTTAGAGGTCCTAGTCAAACATTTTTTGTTTTATGTCATGATATGCCCCCCTCCTCAGCTACCCCCAACTCTAAACAAAAATTAAGCAAAACAAAAAGTTGCTCCATAACTGTACTGAGTCCCTATATTCTGCCTTCTGCTTGCATCACACATTTTTACTGTTAATTAGCTGCTTTTATTTTGTGACCCTGGGTAAGTCACTAAACCCCCATTGCCCCGCAAAAAAAACAAACCAAAAAAACCCTTGTTTTCTTTGGAAGATACGTCATCCATTTCTACCCTCTCTAATATAAATTACTTCTTTTTTTTTTTTTTGGTGGGGCAATGGGGGTTAAGTGACTTGCCCAGGGTCACACAGCTAGTAAGTGTCAAGTGTCTGAAGCTGGATTTGAACTCAGGTACTCCTGAATCCAGGGCCAATGCTCTATCCACTGCGACACCTAGCTGCCCCCCAAATTACTTCTTTTAAGTCTATCAATAGGCAAAAAGAAGTCCAGGCAATGTTTGTGTTCTTTCAGCCTTGTCCTACTATTTGTGACCCCATTTGGGGTTTTCTTGGGAGATACTGCAGTGATTTGCAATTTCCTTCTCCAGCTCATTTTACAGATGAAGAAACGAGGCAAATAGAGTGACTGGCCCAAGATCACAAAGCTAGGAAGTGTCTGAAGCCCATCACTATCCACTGCACCACCCAGTTGCTTTGTGTAAGAGGGGTTTTGAAAGATCCCCCAGTTTCATTAAGTCCTGTACAGGCTACCAATCTGTAAGGGCCTGCCCCCTCCCCAACTTTCTCCCAGGCTGATAAGAAACAAGATTAAAAAGCCTTCTTTTCAAAAAAACAGGGTTTATTGATGAGAACCAATTTAGAAATAAGGACAAAGGCAAGCAGGAAATATAACCTGTAAACTTGTCCACCAGACTCAGCTGCTTCAAGTTTTACTCTCTATCCCCATGCCCATCCCCGTTTAACTCTCTCACCTGCTACTGTGAGCTCTTCTCTCTCTCCTCATCTCCTCCCCCTTCTTTCCTCTACTCCCCAAAATAAAAAACCTGTCTCTCACAGGAAACCCTGGGCCAACCACGCACACACCCCAAGCTAATTCGTTGGCACCCCTAGGGGCAGTGCCCAAGGCCAGCTGGGACATGGGATTTCCTTGAGTACCCCCACCTGGTGGAGGGTTTCCGGAGCTCCGGTTTTCCATGCATACCCCCGATGGACAGAGGGAGCCGCATGGGGCACACCTGAAGCTTTCTAATTTTAGCCAAAGATGGGGTCTCCAAACTGTAATCAACTCTTACATTTGCCATATTAAAAAATGCTCCAAATCACTAATATGAAAATGCAAATTAAAGCAACTCTAAAGTCCCACCTCACATCAGAATGGTAAAGGAAATGGCAAATGTTGGGAGTACACATTAATGCACTTTTGGTAGAGCTGTGAAGTGGTCCAGCCAAACTGGAAAGCATTTTGGAACTATGCCCCAAAAGTAACTGAAATGCATATTCTTTGACCCAGCAATGCTATCTAATAGAATGAAAGACAGAAAGAACCCATAGGTACAAAACCAGCTTTCTGTAGTGGCAAAGAACTAGAAACTAAGGGGGCGTCTATCAATTGGAAAATGACTGAATAAATTAGGGTATATAAATAATAGAATAGTATTGTGCTGCAAGAAATAATAAGATGGTTTTAGAGAAACTTGAGGAGATATCTATAAACTAATGCAGAATCAGAATGAAGTGAACAGAATCACAATAATAACATTGGAAAGAACTTGGAAAGACACTGATCAATGCAATTATTAAACCACAATTCCAGATGACCATTGATGAAAGAGATTGGCCACCTCCTGACAGGTAATATACTCAAATTGGCCAATGTGGGAATTTGTTTTGCTTTACTGCATATTTGTTAGGAGGGCTTTGAGGTAAGGATTCCCTTTGTATTTGAGAGCCATTCATTCAATAAACATTTTTTTATAAAAGTATTTTATTATTTCCCAGTTACATGTACAGTTTTCAACATCTGGGTTTTGGTTTGGGTTTTTTTGTTTTGGTTTGGTTTTGGTTTTTGGTTTATTTTTTCAGGGCAATGAAGGTTAAGTGACTTGCCCAGGGTCACACAGCTAGTAAGTGACAAGTGTCTGAGGTTGGATTTGAACTCAGGTCCTCCTGAATCCAGGGCTGGTGCTTTATCCACTGTGCCACCTAACTGCCCCCTCAACATCTGTTTTTATAAGATTTCTAGTTTCAAATTTTTCTCCCTGGGGGCAGCTAGGTGGCATAGTGATAAAGCACTAGCCCTGGATTCAGGAGGACCTGAGTTCAAATCTGGCCATAGACACTTGACACTTACTAGCTGTGTGACCTTGGGCAAGTCACTTAACCCTCATTGCCCTGCAAAAAACAAACAAAACAAACAAACAAATTTTTCTCCCTCCCCTTCCCCAAGAGTTACATTAAACATATTTTTGCATTAGTCATGCTGTGAAAGAAGCATCAGAACAAAAAGAAAAAACCTCAAAAAAGAAAAACAAAAAAATTAGACTATGGTTCAATATGCATTTAGATTCCATAGTTCTTTCTCTTTGTTTTTTTAAATTTTTATTATTTTTTTTAAGTGAGGCAATTGGGGTTAATTGACTTGCCCAGGGTCACACAGCTATTAAGTGTTAAACATCTGAGTCTGGATTTGAACTCAGGTACTCCTGACTCCAGGGCCGGTGCTCTATCCACTGTACCACCTAGCTACCCCTCCATAGTTCTTTTTTTTTCTGGATTTGGAGAGCATTTTCCATCATGAGTCCTTTAGAACTATCTTGGACCATTGTATTGCTGAGCAGAATCAAGTCTATCCCAGTTGATCTGCACACAGTGTTGTTGATACTGTGTCCAATGTCCTCCTGCTTCTGCTCACTTCACTCAGCATCAGTTCCTATAAGCCCTTCCAGGTTTCTCTGAAATCTGCCTGCTCATTGTTTCTTTTCTTTTTTTTTTCTGATAAAAGTATTTTTTTTTCAGTTACATGTAAAGATAGTTCTCAACATTTGTTTATATGAGCTTTCCAATTTTGGATTTTTCTCCCTTCCTCCCCCCTCCACTAGACAGCAGGTAATCTGATATAGGTTATATATATATATATATATATATATATATATGTAACGATTTGGAATGACGCCACCTGCTGGAGACTTACTGTAGAAGAGTTCTGCCTATGAAGCGAAGGTCTTTGAGGGCAAGACCAGGAGTCTTTTCTTTGGCATCAAGAAATGACGTTGGGTAGTGGGAGGAAGAAGGAAGAGACTAGCTCAGTCTCGAGGGCTTTCCTTTGGACTATGGTGGAGAGCGGAGCTAGAAATGTGCTCTCCCTTTAATAGATAGGAATCTAGGCCCTCTCTTTACCAAATTCTTATTCTCCTTAATAAACGCTTAAAAGTCTAACTCTTGCTAAAGCTTATAATTTATTGGCGACCACTCATTGGATATTTTAGACTAGCTAGAATTTTAGCCCTTAATATATATATATATATATATATATATATATATATATATAATAACATTAAACATATTTCTGCATTAGTCATGCTATCAGAGAAGAATCAGAGCAATGAGGAAAAACCTCAAAATAGAAAGACAACAGCACCAAAAACAAAAGAAATAGTATTGTTCAATCAGCATCTATACTCCACAGTTTTTTTTTCCCTGGATTTGGAGATCCCCTTCCATCATGAGTCCCCTGGAACTCTCCTATACCATTGCACTGGTGAGAAGAATCTAGTCCATCACAGTTGATCAACACACAATGTTGATGATACTGTGTACAGTGTTTTTCTGGTTCTGTTCATCTCACTCATCATCAGTTCATGAAAGTCCTTCCAGGCTTCTCTGAACTCCTCCTGCTCATCATTTCTTACAACATAATAGAATTCCATTACATTCATATACCACAACTTGTTCAGCCATTCCCCAATTGATGGACATTCCCTCAGTTTCCAATTTCTTGCCACCACAAAAAGAGCAGCTATAAATATTTTTGTACATGTGTGTCCTTTTCCCTTTTTTATGATCTCTTTGGGAAAAAGACCCAAAAGTGGTATTGCTGGGTCAAAGGGTAAGCACAGCTTTATAGCCCTTTGGGCATAGTTCCAAATTGCTCTCCAGAATGGTTGGATCAGTTCACAGCTCCACCAACAATGCATTAGTGTTCCAATTTTTCCACAGCTTCTCCAACATTTATTATTTTCCTTTTTTGTCATATTAGCCAATCTGATAGGTGTTAGGTGGTAACTCAGAGTTGTTTTATTTCATTTATTTATTTGTTTTTGGTGAGGCAATTGGGGTTAAGTGACTTGCTCAGGGTCGCACAGCTAGTAAGTGTCAAGTGTCGGAGGCCAGATTTGAACTCAGGTCCTCCTGAATCCAGGGCTGGTGCTCTATCCACTGCGCCACCTAACTGCCCCTCAGAGTTGTTTTAATTTGCATTTCTCTAATCAATTGTGATTTAGAGCATTTTTTCATATGGCAATAGATAGCTTTGATTTCTTCATCAGAAAACTGCCTGTTCATATCCTTTGACCATTTCTCAATTGGGGAATGACTTAGATTCTTATAAATTTGATTTAGTTCCCTATATATTTTAGAAATGAGGCCTATATCAGAAATACTGCCTATAAAAATTGTTTCCCAGCTTTCTGCCTCCCTTCTAATTTTGGATGCATTGCTTCTGTTTGTAAAAACCTATTTAATTTAATGTAATCAAAATCATCCACTTTGCATTTCATACTATTCTATATCTTTTGTTTGGTCATAAACTGTTCTCCTTTCCATAAATCTGAGATGTAAACCATTCCTTCCTCTCCTAATTTACCTATGGTATCACCTTTTATGTCTAAATCATGTATCCATTTTGACCTTATTTTAGTACAAGGTGTAAGATGTTGGTCTATGCCTAATTTCTGCCATACTCACTTCCACTTTTCCCAGCAGTTTTTGTCAAATACTGAGTTCCTATCCCAGAAGCTGGAGTCTTTGGGTTTATCAAACAGAACATTACTAATGTCATTTACTACTGTGTCTCCTGTGCCTAATCTATTCCATTGATCCTCCACTCTATTTCTTAGCCAGTACCAGTGTGTAATTTAAGATTCTAAATGTGGATTCTAATGTGTTCCCCCAGTTTGGGGGAAACTGACTAAAAATCACTGATAAAACGAGTTTAGGTTTTTAAGGGTTTATTGGAAAATAGAAAGAAAAAGATTGAGAACAGAATTCTAACAGCCTGGCATTCCTATCTTTCCTCAAATTTCCTGTGAAGTCCTCTGCCGCCACCACCATCAAGTCCGGAAGCCAAAAGGGCCAGCACTCTCCGCCCAGGCTCCCTTTCCCCCTTCCTGTCTCCTCTTCCCCCTTCCTGTCTCCTCCCAGACCATAGGAGGCTCCTCCAGTTGATTGGCTGGTAGACTTGATAGACAGCACCCATGAGCAAACGTCATTTCCTGACGCCAAGGAAAAGCCACAATGCCTCTGAGGCATTTTCCTCATGGTGGAGCTCTCCACAGCAAGTCTCCAGTAGGTGGCGTCATTCCAATCATTACAGTCCCCCCTTTTGTTCCTCAAGAAACAAAATGTTTCCTTGACGGAACAGTAAAAAGAATATAATAACTAATGCTAACTAATAATACGTGAACAACAATATAGAAAAGGAAGAGAGGAAAGTTTTGTCCAGAGGGGCGATTTTTTTTTTTTCTCTCATGAACCGACGCTTTGACATTAGTCTTGCAAAGGGAGGGCCTCTGCATAGGGTACATGTTACAGATGATGTATATTATAACAGAAAGGAGATAGTAAAAACTAACAAAGCAAAACAGTTCATATAAAGTCTCTGAGTTCTCTTGTCTTCTTGAAGTGGTAAGATGTCATCAGGAGGAAACTGGATTCTGGTCTGGAAAACTGGATTCTGGACTCTGGTCTGGATTCTGGATTCTGGACTCTGGTCTGGAAAGCTGGATTCTCTTCTTTAACTGTTTGAATTGCTGTATTTTTACTAAACCTTAGCATAGCATTGTCAATGATCAAATTAGTAAATTCCATTACATTCCCTTCTTTATATCCTTAGACTTCCAATAGAGGGTTGAGGTAGTTTTGCAATCAGTAACACTTTTTACCACCATGTGTCTGGATCAAAGCCAAATTTAGTATGTGTTCATGACACCTGAAAATGTTATGGAAAGGTTATCATACCATATCTCATGGTTCCGAGACAGCCAGTGATTGTGCTAGGCCACAGGTGAGTTCAACAGAGTGAGATAAAAAGATAAATAAGTTCAGTTAAATTAGGTTAAATTAAGTTAAATTAGGAGGGAGAGAGGATGAATACTGGACTGTGCCTAGTAATTGTGCTCTACATAGTCACCATCATAAGCAAACCATGGACTTACGTGTACCTGTCTCTCCTTTTGTTGCACATATATTCTCTCCAGGGCCTGCATCAGAGTTCACAGCAAGTTAGTCTCTGAAATGATAAGTTTCCATATTTCTGAAATCTCATTAATTTCAGAATTCTAACAGCCTGGCATTCCTATCTTTCCTCAAATTTCCTGTGAAGTCCTCTGCTGCCACCACCATCAAGTCTGGAAGCCAAAAGGGCCAGCGCTCTCCACCCAGGCTCCCTTTCCCCCTTCCTGTCTCCTCCCAGACCATTGGAGGCTCCTCCAGTTGATTGGCTGGTAGACTTGATAGACAGCACCCATGAGCAAACGTCATTTCCTGACACCAAGGAAAAGCCACAATGCCTCTGAGGCATTTTCCTCATGGTGGAGCTCTCCACAGCAAGTCTCCAGTAGGTGGCATCATTCCAATCATTACACCAGATAGTTCTGATGACTGCCGCTTTATAGTATAGCTTCAAATTTGGTACAGCTAGCCCACCTTCCTGTGCATTTTTTCATTAGTTCCCTTGATATTCTTGACCTTTCGTTTTTCCAGATGAATTTTCTTATTTTTTCTATTTTTTTAGGTAGTCTGATTGGTATGGCACTGAATAAGTAAATTAATTTAGGTACAATTGTCATTTTTATTATAGTAGCTTGGCCTATCCATGAGCAATTGATATTTTTCCAATTATTTAGATCTGATTTGATTTTTGTGAAAAGTGTTTTGTAATTGTGTTCATAGAGTTCTTGGGTTTGTCTTGGCAAGTAGACTCCCAAGTATTTTATATTGTCTACCATTATTTTAAATGGAATTTCTCTTTCTATCTCTTGCTGCTGGACTTTGTCGGTCATGTATAGAAATATTGATGATTTATGTGGATTTATTTTATATCCTGCAACTTTGTTAAAGTTGTTAATTGTTTCAAGTAGTTTTTTTTAGTTGATTCTTTAGGATTCTCTAAGTATACCATCATATCATCTGCAAAGAGTGATAGTTTTGTTTCCTCTTTACCTATTCTAATTCCTTTAATTCCTTTTTCTCAATAAACATTTAAGTGCCCATTATGTTCCAGGTACTGTGCTAAGCACTGGGGACAGAAAGAGGCAAAAGACAAGGGTAGGAGGTAGAACAAGAGCTTGTTAACTGAAATAAATAGAAAAAAAATGTTAAGCCTCCCTAATATACTCTTTGTTCCTCCTGCAACATAGGAAAGCCCCCTGTTGGCCATCAGTCTCTTTTGAGACTTACTGTATCCCATCACTCTCTCTGTGTAAATCCTTGTGGTTGCATGCTGACTTCCAAAAGACAACTACAGCATTCACGCCCATGTACCCTGCTCTGGGTCCCTATTCATCAATCTCCTTATCTCAACCTCCCTGTCTACTACCTCAAGTACCCACTGTGATGGTTATACTTTGGACGTTCTCAAATCTGTACCACCTTGGGGAAGAAGGTAGAGTCATAGGTTTCTTATGAATGGATCAAATAATGTAAGTTAAAATCCCCCAAATTTAGAAACCTTAAACTATGGTAAGAAGAAAAATAAAATAATGTCACAAGCTAATTAAAATAAATTTAGGCCAACTGATCATCAAGACATTGTTCTGGGTACTCTATACTACCACAAAACAAGCATACTGAACTTGAGATTTAGATGTGAAGAGAAAATCTTAATAGATATGAAAAACCTGAATACCTTACTTCCTCTCTGCCCACCTTACTCCTACCCTCCCCAAAGAAAAAAAAAGTTGAACATTACCCTAAATAAAACTGATTAGGACTGAGGCAATAAAATCCAAGCATATCAGTTTATTAGCAAGGCTAGCAGTTGCATAACAAATTGGGTCCAAAACCTCAGTAGACACAAGGATACCATTTGGGAGTTAATATCATTCTTATAGGCAGTAATGAGGAACCAATCAATTTATGCAATCTTGAGTAACATTTTCTCTTCTGATTGGTCAGAGTTTTATAGATCTTGTCATTATTTCCAGGACATCCTGGTACACCCTACAGTCATTACAAAGCATCCTGGAACATTCTTATAATAACCACAGAATGTTCCAGTATGTTTGCCAAGATGTACAGAACATTTTGTGGACCACCCCCTATTACCTAAGTTTCTCAGGATTGTTTCAACATCTTAATTTGCCCCCATAACCATTTGATAAACAGCAAAGCAAGGCCTATCTCACAAAATGGAGGATAATTGCAATGTAAAAAGAACCCCCCAAAAATGGAATTTTAACATTTCACACCAGAAATATTGGCAGTAGATGCTGAAATCTAGGTTGAAAGAACCTATAGAACACCAACAGGAAGAAAGTCCAAATTTAAATCACTGAGAAATCAAATTTCAGAGCAAGTCTTACAAGTAGCAATGAAAAAACCTTCCAATTTCAAGGTGCCTCAAAATGGTACAATCCTGTGGTTACAAGAAGTCAGTGGAAAAACTGGAATATGGTATTACAAAGATATGAAGGTTAACTGGTGCTCAAAAATTAATATTGTGGAAAACTGAGGTTAAAACTCAAAGAAAATAATTGGATGTTGAATAAAGAGGAAAAAATTGAATCCATTCATTCAAAATAACCCGGAACATAAGCAAAATAATCACTTTAAAAACTGACCAGACAGAAAGTCAAGTAACTTTCAAATATGGTCAAGGCTAGATAAGGATGTGAATTCAAGATGTGGGGAGTATTTCTTTTGTTTCATTTTCTTTACAAACACATTGGCAGTGATAAGGCAGAATATAAGTATAATGGGGAAATAATGAATAGTTGGGGAGGGGAATTCTATTCTTTCTCCTTCTGCCATTAATAAATCAATGTTAGCTGGATAATGTTGCTTCTGTGATGGAACGAGGATGAATTGAAAGGTAAGAAAAAGGGGAATTACTGCTCAGGAAGATGCTTTCAGTCTCTTCTCCTGCATTACATAGCAGGATAATAAAGATAGGATAATGTGGAGCAGAACACAGGGAAAAAGGAGAGTTGGGGATAGACATCAGAAAGTGAACAATCAGACTGAAACCTTAACCGAGCCCATGGAGACTGGAGGGGTGAGAAAAAAGTATGAAACAAATGTGGGGTGGGGGTAGAAATGGGGTGCTAATGAACAGCAGATCTCCAAGACTAGGTCCTACTGTAGAAGGTAGTATATCATGAAAGGCACAGCTTAGAGAAGAGTAGAACAAGGTAATCTAAATTCACAGGGATGATGATGGCATTGAAAGAGATAAGTAATAGGGGAAAGGCAAACAATCACCCCCAGAATGAAGGTCACAACAATTTCTACTGTACCCAACTGCCTCCACAATAATTCTATGAGTATTCTTTTTTTTTTTTAAGTTTTTACATAGTTTATTTTTGTTTTGTTTTGCAGTGCAATGGGGGTTAAGTGACTTGCCCAGGGTCACACAGCTAGTACATAGTTTATTTATGCTCTGATGAAAAATCCATATCTTCATGGATAAACATCCTCCATAGTGCCTTTTATTCCTTCTTTTTGCCAGCACTGACATTTGCCTTTGCAGTACTCCTGACTTTCTTCATTCTGTTCTTGTGCTCCTTTCACTGCTTTCTTGACGTCTTTTTTCTTCTCATACAGGCCATGCCTTGCAAGACTGTGCTTTGGTTAATTTTTCTTTGTATAGTTAAGGGAATCATAAATCATGCCAAAGCCTGTTGTTTTGCCACCACCAAAATGGATTCTGAATCCAAAGACAAAAATGACATCTGGAGTTGTCTTGTACATCTTGGCCAGTTTTTCTCAAATTTCAGGCTTGGGCACTGTGGCCTTTCCAGGATGAAGGACATCTATAACCATCTGTTTATGCTGAAGAAGTCTGTTTGTCATGAACTTCCTTGTTCTGATGGTTACAGTGTCATTCATGGTGGCGATCAGCTAGCTCCTTGAGCAGCAGGTGAGGACCGGTGAGTATTCTTGAGAATAAATTCTATAGAATCCTAGAAGGGGGGGGGGGGCAGCTGGGTGGCGCAGTGGATAGAGCACTGGCCTTGGATTCAGGAGGACCTGAGTTCAAATCCGGACTCAGACACCTTACACACTTACTAGCTGTGTGACCCTGGGCAAGTCACTTAACCCCAATTGCCTCACCAAAAAAAAAAAACAACCAAGAATCCTAGAAGGGATAGGGGGTTACAAAGTGAGTAAAAAGAAAACACTTTGTGGAAAGGGACATCACAAATCATTAAGGGACATCATTAAAAAGAATGGGGCATCTGGTGGTCCAGTGGATAGAGCACTGGCCCTGGAGTCAGGAGGACCTGAGTTCAAATCAGGTCGCAGACACTTAACACTTACTGACTGTGTGACCCTGGGCAAATCACTTACCCCAATGTGTCTCACAAAAAAAAAAAATTTAAAAAAAAATTGAATGAATACAGTGGGGGTGGGAGAGGGAAGATTAGGTACTACATTAAGTTTTTTTAAAAAAGAAAAACATGGTCTACTTCCGGGACGGAGCAAAGATGGCTAAGGAAAGGCAGTAAGCTCTTTAACTCATGACATGATCACTCCAAAAAACATCCAAATAATGCCATAGGACAATGCCTGGAGAAGTAAAACCACAGAAGAATGTGCTAAAAATCATCTTCTAACCAAGAACAGTTTGGAAGATCAGAAGGGAGGGAGCAGCTGTCCTGAGACAGGGAGTCGAGCCAATCCACAATCTCCCTGACACAGATCCAGTCCCAGGAAGGCTTCACCAGAGGAAGGAGACTCCAGAGCCTCTGAATCAGCTGACGCTCCTGTGTTGTCTGGAACTAAGTTCACAAGTCTGGTAAGAGGGCTAATCCCTGGGCAGGGGGGAGGACTACAGGGGTTCATGCTGGTGCTGAGCAGAACTTGGGATATTTCACCCCTTCTGGGAACCAGGAGGTAGGCTTGAGTAGCAGTGACCCAGGTAGGGGAGGGCACAGGCTCATAGGAGCTGACAACCACAACACACAAAGCTGGTTGATTAGCATGTTGGTCTGGGGTCATCTACAGACCAGGGAACAGGACCAGGTGAATAAAGAACCTGATCCTTCTTAATCATACCACCTGGGTCTTCTGAAGCTTGGGATACTGCAGCCTGGAAACAGTGCCCACTTTAAGGAGCTAAAAGTCAAGTTAAATGAAGACAGATGAGCAGACAGAGAAAAGTGAGGACCATAGAAAGTTTCTTCAGTACAAGGAAGACCAAGGGGCACCCTCAGAGGAAGATTTCAAGATCAGGGCCCTATATCTAAAGCTTCTCAAGAAAATAAATGAATTGGTCTCAGGCCATAGAGGCACTCACAAAGGACTTTGAAGATAAAGTTAGAAAGGTAGAGGTAAAAATGGAAAGAGAAATGAGGGCAATGCAGGAAAGACACGAGAAAAAAGTCAACAGCTTGAAAAGTCAAATTGGCCAAATAGAAGAGGAGGTACAAAAGCTCTCTGATGAAAATAATTGCCTAAGAATGAGGATTGAACAAATGGAAGCCAGTGACTTTATGAGAAACCAAGACACAATAAGCAAATCCAAATGAATGAAAAATAAAGGCAATGTGAAATATCTTCTGGGAAAAACTGCTGACCTGGAAGATAGGTCCAGGAGAGATGATTTGAAAATTATTGGTCTACCTGAAAACCATGATCAGGAAAGTTTAGACATCATCTTCCAAGATATTCTCATGGAAAATTGCCCTGAAATTCTAGAAGAAGAAGCTAAAATAGAAATTGAAAGAATCCACCCATCATCTCCAGAAAGAGCTCCCAAAAGGAAAACTCCTAGGAATATTATAGCCAAATTCCAGAGCTCTCAGGTCAAGGAAAAAATATTGCAAGCTGCCAAAAAGAAAGAATTCAAGTACTGTGGAGCCCCAGTCAGGATAGTACAAGATCTAGCAGCTTCTACATTAAAGGACCAGAGGGGCATGGATTATGATATTCCAGAGGCAAAGGAATTGGGAATCAGAACCAAGAATCACCTACCCAGCAAAAACTCAGCATAATCTTTCAGAGAAAAAATGGGACTTTCATAAAAAGAGACTTTCAGGTATTTGTGATGAAAAGACTTGAACTGAATGGCAGGACCCTAGAGAACCATAAAACATTGAGTTGGGGACATACCTGGGGTCGTGCAGTGGGTGACTGTCTTGTGTCTGAGGCTGGGTTTTGGCTGGGATCCCCTGGGTCCAGGGGTGATGCTTTGTCCACTGTGTCACCTAGCTGCCCCATGATGACATCTTTAGGGTTAAATTGAGGGGTGAGGGGAATGCATTAGGGGAGGGGGGAAGGGCAGAGGTGAAATCCTACATGAAAGAAACAGGAAAAGGCTTATGGAGTGGCAGAAGAGATGAGGGAGGAGCAGGGCAATAAATGAATTTCATACTCATCAGAAAAGGCTCAAAGACCTTAAACTCATCAGAGTTGCCTCAAGGAGGGATTAACACACACACCCAACTGGGTGAGTAATCTATTTAATCTGGCATTAAATCAGCCTATCACGCATCAGAATTGGCTCAGAGACCTCAATCTCATCAGCATTGTTTTAAGGAGGGAACAACATACCCACTCATTGGGCAAAAGAGGGGCAAAAGAAGGAAGGGCAGATTGGGGGAGAGGACAGACAGAAGCAGACCCCTTTTGAAGAGGGATAGGATGAAAGAAGATGGATAATAGAATAAATATCATGGGAAGGGAAGAGGATGGAAGGAAACAGTTAACAATAGTAATTATGAAGAAGAGAAAAGGGGGAAAAATTGTACAAAAAATATTTATAGCAACTCTTTGTGGTGGCTAAGAATTGAGAACCAAGGAATGTCCATCAATGGAGGAATAATGGAAGAAGCTGGTGGTATATGATTGTGGTGGAATGGTCTTGTGCTATAGGAAATGACAAATAGGATTATCCCAGAAAAACCTGGAAAGACTAATGAACATCCGATGTATAGTGAAGTGAGCAGAACTGGGAGGACATTGTGCATAGTGACAGCAGTATTCTTCAATGAGCAATTGTGAATGACTTAACTATTCTCAGCAATACAATCATCCAAGACAACCCCAATTGACTAATGAGGAAGCTTACTATCCACCCCCATAGAAAGAACTGATAAAAAGAGCACTTGTGGATTGTACATATATAACCTGGTTGCTGTCTTGTGGAGGGGGGAGGAAAGGGAGGGAGAAAAATTTGGAACTCTAAATCTTATGAAAATTAATGTTGAAAACTACCCTTACATATAACTGGAAAAAATAAAACAAATGTTTGTTGCAAAAAAGAAAAAGAAAGAAAAACACAATGAATTTGAGTTTGAACCACTAAAAAAAGAAAAAGGAAAAGCACACACACACACACACATATATAATATGAAAATATTTATAGAAGCTCTTTTCTGGTGGCAAAGAATTGGAAATTGAGGGGATGCCCATCAATTGGGGAATGGCTGAACAATGCTGTGTGATTGTGATGGAATATTATTGTGTTGTAAGAAATGATGAACAGGATTCCCTCAGAAAAATCTGGAAAGATTTACATGAGCTGATGCAAAGTGAAATGTATTGTCTATAAAGTAACAGCAATATTGTAAGATGATCAGCTGTGAACAACTCAACTATTCTCAGCTATACAATGATCCAAGTCATTTTGAAGGACTTAGGATGAAAAATGCTATTCATCCCAGGCAGAGAACTGATGGTGTCTGAATAAAGATTTATTTTTCTTTAGGGTTTTTTTTCTTGGTCTGTGTTTCTTTCACAACATGACTAATATGGAAATATGCTTTGCACGACTACACATGTGTAACCTATATCAAATTACTTGCCTTCTCAATGAGAGGGGTGGGAAGGGAGGAAGGGAGAGAATTTGGAACTTAAAGTTTTAAAAACAAATGTTAAAATTGTTTTTACATTTAATTGGGGAAAAATAAAATACTAAATTAAAAAAATGCAAAAAAAAAGAATTTGGGTTTGGGCAGGGTAATCAGAAGGAGGTTCACATTAGTATAAGTAAAACAGAAACTTAAGGGTAGGATTCAAAAAGTTGCTTTTAAGCTTTCCCTTCTCACCTCCAGTTTAGTATCCCTAATTTCCTTCTAAAAATAGTTCAAATGACTTTTTCTACATGAACCTTTCCCCCCCCCCATCTCCTACTGTTCTTTCTGGCTATCTCCTATACCTGGATCATTCTTTTTTTTTTTTTTTTTAGTGAGGCAATTGGGGTTAAGTGACTTGCCCAGGGTCATACAGCTAGTAAGTGTTAAGTGTCTGAGGCCAAATCTGAACTCAGGTACTCCTGACTCCAGGGCCGGTGCTCTATCCACTGCGCCACCTAGCCGCCCCTGGATCATTCTCTTCCTCCTTGGTTCTGACTACTTGACCTTCTTGGATTTCTTTTCCAACTAAAATCCCACCTTCTACAGGAAGCTTCCTTAACTCCTCTTAATTCCAGTGCTTTCCCCTCTTGATTATTTCTTATTTATCATATATTAAAGCTTTTGTTGTTCAGTTGTGTCTAGTTCTTCATGATGCCATTTGGGTTTTCTTGGCAAAGATACTGAGATTAACCAGCCCTGGATTCAGGAGGACCTGAGTTTCAAATCCAGCCTCAGACACTTGATGCTGTAAAGAATTAATTGTTATTTGAGGTTTTTATGACCCCATCTTTTGGCTAGAATTAAAAAAAAACCCCGGCAGATGCACTGGTCTGGGGCTCCACAAACCGCACGGTGCTCCACCCACTGGTTGTAGCCGTTGCCAGGGCTCTAGCACCTCACGTCATCACCACTGGCAGATGCCTACATGGGCCTGGCAAAATTATAATGATTGGAAGCCCAGTGAGGGCAGTCATGTGACTGTCAGAGAGACTGTCAGCCATTTGGCTGGGGGCTGTGTGTGGTCAGCCTGGGGTCTGCTGGAAGGGAAGTTTTTCACCTTCCTTCTTCCCAGCAGACCCCAGGCTGCTGATGACATGAAGTGTCAGCGCCATGGCAACGGCTACAACCAGTGGGTGGAGCCCCAGGCCTGTGAGCGTGCTGAGATTTAAAAAAAAATTCTAGTCAAAAGATGGGGTCATAAAAACCTCAAATAACAATTAATTCTTTACAACACTTACTAGGTTTGTGACCCTGGGCAAGTCACTTAACCCCAACTGCCTCACCAAAAAAAAAAAAAAGATACTGAGGTTAACAGGATCAAGTGACTTGCCAAAGCTCACATAGCTGATAAGTGTCTGAGGCCAGATTGGAACTCATAAAGGTGAAGTTTTCCTGACTCCGGGCCCAGAGCTCTATCCCCTGGGCCACCCAATTGCCCATATAAAGCTTGTTTTGTATTTATTTTTATACATGCTGTATTTCCCATTCAATTGTAAACTTCAGGACAGGGACTATCTTTTGCGTCATTTCATATATTCAGTGCTTAGCACAGTACTTGCATATAACAGGCACTTAATAAATCTTGATTGATTGATTCCTATTTCTAAATGTTATTACTTCCCTTCTTAGTTACCTTTTAGTTATCTTGCATATGTATGTATACATGTGAGCATGTGTTTCTACACATATGTATGTGTGTTTCCCTTATAGAATGTAAGTTTATTGAGGGCAGGAAATTTAATTTTTGATTTTGTATCCCTATGGCCTAGCATAGTGTCTGTCACATAGTATGTGATTAATAAATGTTTGTTGATGGATTGATTAAGTTTTTTTTAAAAACCTCAAGAACAAAAATATAGAACTGGGCAGATTGTTGGAGAAACTATATTTGACTGATCTACTATATTTGACAGGCTAATTTTGATTGGGAAGGTAAAGTAATACACATTTTTCAGTATCCTTTACAAAAATTGTTCATATACTGAGGCATGAAGGAATCATAAATATAAAAAAGCAGATAAAATAAATGCCTTTAGCCTACTCTTTTCTAGACTAGATTTCATTCTTTTTTTTTTTTTTTTTTTGCAGGGCAATGAGGGTTAAGTGACTTGCCCAGGGTCACACAGCTAGTAAGCTTCAAGTGTCTGAGGTCAAATTTGAACTCAGGTCCTCCTGAATCCAGGGCCAGTGCTTTATCTACTGCACCACCTATCTGCCCTCCTAGATTTCATTCTTAAAGGATGTTTCCTTCTACCAATGCAGATTGGTACCTGCTCAGCAACTTAAAACTTTAGAGAATTGCCTGGTACACAGAGTGGTTAAATGACTTGTATTCACACAGTTGTATGTATCAGAGATGGGCCTCAAACCCACATTTTCTTGACTGTGAGGCCAAATCTTCATGTCATAGATACCATGGGACCTCGGAGTAAAGGAATGATGAGCAAAAAATACAAATGTAAAGAGAGACTGATGATATGCTGAGTAATGATTAAGTCAAAGAATGAATCCTAGAAATAATAATAAGTAATGATAAAGATGAAATAACACATCAAAACATTTTTGATACAAACTAAAGCAGACCTGAGGGGCAAACTTATAGTTCCCAAAACAAAACAGAAAAAGATCAATGGATTGAGCATGTGATTCAGGAAAAAAAAAATTATCAAACTTTAAATAAGTACAAAAGAAAAATCTTAAACTAGAGAAATAAAGAAACTTGAAAAGTAAAGGATTATAGAATTGATAAAATTAAGAACTTTTTTTGTTTAAAGCTAGCAAAATCTGTAAACCATTATCCAACCAGATCAAGAAAAAGAGAGAGGTGGGGCAGTCAGGTGGTTCAGTGGATAAAGCACTGGCCCTGGATTCAGGAGGACCTGAGTTAATATGGCTTCAGATACCTGACACCTACTAGCTGTGGGACCCTGGGCAAGTCGCTTAATCTTCATTGTCCTGTGCAAAAAAAAAAAAAAAAAAGAGAGAGGAAGTTCAAGGTACCAAAATAAAAAATGAACAAGGTGAATTCTTGACAGAGAACAGACAACAGGAATTATCAGAGGAGCCTCAGAAAGACAGGTACACTGATAGGTTATTAGAGGAGTTGTATTACTGTACTGACCCAAGTATTTTGGAAAATGATTTGGAATCACTCTAAAAAGTGACTAAAATGTTCATGTCCTTTGATTCAGAGATCCCACTGCTAGGCATATACCCAAAGGAAGTGAAAAGCTGAACAGTCATTGATACCAAAATATAATAGGAATATCTTTTTGTTGTAGAAAAGAACTGAAACAAAATAGATGCCCATTAACTGGTGTGGTAGAAATTATTGGAGTTTAACTGACTCATTTGGGAGGGGCCACACCTGATGTATGCTACTGAGGTCAGGAGAAACCTCCCCCTAAAAGGGGAGGAAGATTGAACTCCCTGAGGGGAGGCTGAGGAGCTTCCAGAAAGCGCGCGCTCGGGCTCGGGCTCTCTCTCTCTCTCTCTCTCTGTCTCTCTGTCTCTCTCTCTGTCTCTCTCTTTCTGTCTCTCTCTCTCTCTCTCACAACTGCAGACATTCCATTAATCTAATTCCTTTGAATTAGCTTAATTGGAAACGAGCTGGGGATTGTATAGATTTAGGTTGGAGCTAGGAGAATTTATCTGTATTTCTTTTTCCCTACTTCCTTATCTTTGATTTTTTTAAATTTCACCTTTGTTGTCTAATTAATTCCCAAGTAATAAAATTTGATCCTTTTGTGGAAAAGAAGTTGTAAAGCTCCTTTCTTATTGGCCTGGGAGAAATATCTAAAAGGGCAGTTTGGAGGGGAGGGAGCTTTGAACCTAGAGGTCCCTCATTATTTCCAGGACCCCACTATTTTGGCGAGTCACCCAATTAACTCTACATACATTAAATTTGGCCCTCACACTAGAGAATACCTAAATAAAAAGTGGTACATAAGATCATGGATTTAGAGTTGGAAAGTCATCTAGTCCAGGGCTTTTCCCACTCACTACTCCTTTTTACCCAAGAAATTTTTATACTATCCCAGGTCTAGAGGTACACAAATCAAACCTTTACTGTCAAATGTTTCACAACCCCCATATTCAATTTAAGAAGCTTTGATATAAATCCTATGAAAACAAATGTTGAAAACTATCCTTACATGTAACTGGAAAATAATAAAATACTTTTATTTTTTAAAAAGTCATGCAGAATTGAGGGGCAGCTAGGTGATGCAGTGGATAAAGCACCGGTCTTGGATTCAGGAGGACCTGAGCTCAAATCCAACCTCAGACACTTACTAGCTGTGTGACTCTGGGCAAATCACTTAACCCCAACTGCTTAACCAAAAAAAAAAGAAGAAGAAGAAAAGCATTTATTAAGTGCTTACTATGTACAGAACACTGTGTGAAATAAGCATTTAATAAATGCTTTTTTTCATGGATTCATTGATTCTTTCATTCAAGACCTGCTCTATACCCACAAGTTGCTCATAGTCCCAGACACATAGTATTTGGCCACCACTTTCCTCCAGACTACAACAGTTTGAGGTAGAGTAATATCTTCTTTTAGGGTGTCTTTAAGTCTGCTCTAAGCATACTTCTTATATTAATATTACCATCAGTCACATCTCAATCTATAAAGTGACAAAAGGGCTAGGTAAACCTCAAAGCACACCAAGTCACTCTCCTGACATCCTGACTATCCTTTTTAATGTTATTTGCTCTCAAACACATCAAATGTTGTCCTAAGAGGTACTATTCATAATATTTGTACCATTCATTTTACATTTCCTCTGTAAACTGACCAATTGCAAGGTTTTTGTTTTTGTTTTTTGTTTTAAAGCTTAGTGGACCTACACGATATTTGAAAAATATCTAAATGATGGTATATTAGAGAATCCTAAAGAATCAACTAAAAAACTACTTGAAAAAATTAACAACTTTACCAAAGTTGCAGGATATAAAATAAACCCACATAAATCATCAGCATTTCTATACATGACCAATAAAGCTCAGAAGCAAGAGATAGAAAGAAAAATTCCATTTAAAATAATGGTAGACAATATAAAATACTTGGGAGTCTACTTGCCAAGACAAATCCAGGAAATCTATGAACATAATTACAAAACACTTTACACAAAAATCAAATCAGATCTAAATAATTGGAAGAATATCAATTGTTCATGGATAGGCTGAGCTAATATAATAAAAATGACAATTCTACCTAAATTAATTTACTTATTCAGTGCTATACCAATCAGACTACCTAAAAATTATTTTACAGAGCTAGAAAAAATAATTACAAAATTCATCTGGAAGAACAAATGTAATGTACTGTTTGATAAACCCAAAGACTCAGCTTCTGGGATAAGACCAAGGCTAATTTCTCTAATTGGCCTTGTATTGTTTCCTTCTTAAGGGTGCTTTATAGGTTAACACTGTTCCTTGTACCCCAATGCTCTTCAAATCTTTGAATTCTGTCTACCAACTACTTTGACTATATCTATAAAAATTCTAGGTCTCATTATTAAAAACCTCTATTTCCTCTCAAGTATCCCCTCAAATTTCAACCTATATCTCTTCTGTTTTTCAGTGCCAAACTCCTAGGATGATTCTTTCATATTCACTGCCTCTGTTTTCTTACCATCCTTCACTTCTCAATGTCTTAATTTTGCTGAATCTGCTTATCAATCAATATCTTTTAAACAAAATTTTATTTTCCTCATTTATCAAGCATTCATTTTCTCTTCCTTCTTATCTTCCTCCCCATTCTCACCCCCAACTGGAAAAAGAAAAACAAAACCCTGTAACAAATATTCATAGTTAAAACAAATTCCCCAAATGGGTATATTCAAAGATAGGTTTCCTTTTTGTTGTTTGTTTGTTTGTTTGTTTGTTTTGCAGAGCAATGAAGGTTAAGTGACCTGCCCAGAGTCATATAGCTAGTGTCAAGTGTCTAAGGCTGGATTTGAACTCAGGCCCTCCTAAATCCAGGGCCAGTGCTTTATCCACTATGCCACCTAGCTACCCCTGGTTTCTTTTTTTTTTTTTTTGGTGGGGCAGTGAGGGTTAAGTGACTTGCCCAAGGTCACACAGCTAGTAAGTGTCAAGTGTCTGAGGCTGGATTTGAACTCAGGTCCTCCTGAATCCAGGGCCAGGGCTTTATCCACTGAGCCACCTAGCTGCCCCCCAAAGATGGGTTTCTAATTCTGCATATGAGTCCATCACTTCTCAGTCAGGGAGACAGATAGCATTCTTCATCATTGCTCTTTTGGAATCCTTGTTGATCATTGCATTTAAAAGAATTCTTAAGTCTTTCCAAAAAAAGGGGTTTTTTACAATGTCATTGTTATAGTATACATTTTTCTCCTGGTTTTGCTCACTTTCACTCTACATTATTAGTTCATACAAGCGTCCTCAGGTTTCTCTTGTGTTTTCTAAATTATTTGTTCTAAACTGTACTTTCTAAAATTATTTGCTACTTATATATTAATGCTGTTGCACCTGTTTTGGCAGTATTATTAATTAATATTACATATTAATAAAGTATTGACCACATGTCTCCCTGGCTTCCCCACTAGCATCAAGCTTACAGGTCTAATTACATACCCTTAAGAGTCGGCATTCTGAGCCAAGAAGGTGAGCCAAGAACAAAAGAGAGAGAGCAAGACTCTCTTGGCCATGGCTTTTTATACTCTTTTGGTAGACGTGGGTCACTATACATTTATCTAAGCTAATTGGTTATGGCATCATTTATCTCCATTGATTGGCATGACTTGAGGGGTAGTCTAGAGAGGGTAAATTCCAATGGTTAGGTACTTCTTCCCCTAGCAAAACAAAAGAAATGATCTGCATTCCTTTTGTTCACCTGGGCTCATCCCTGGCAGGGTTTAAATCTTCTTCCTATTTGGTACTGGCTAAGAAATAGAGGGCTGGATCAATGGAATAGGTTAGGCACAGGAGACACAGTAGTAAATTGCTTTTGTAATGTACTGTTTGATAAACCCAAAGACTCCTGCTTCTGGGATAGGAACTCAGTATTTGACAAAAACTGCTGGGAAAAGTGGAAATGAGTATGGCAGAAATTAGGCATAGACCAACATCTTACACTTTATACTAAAATAAGGTCAAAATGGGTACATGATTTAGACATAAAAGGTGATACCATAGGTAAATTAGGAGAGGAAGGAATGGTTTACATCTCAGATTTATGGAAAGGAGAACAGTTTATGACCAAACAAAAGATATAGAATAGTATGAAATGCAAAATGGATGATTTTGATTACATTAAATTTAAAAGGGTTTGTACAAATAGAAGCAATGCATCCAAAATTAGAAGGGAGGCAGAAAGCTGGGAAACAATTTTTATAGGCAGTATTTCTGATATAGGCCTCATTTCTAAAATATATAGGGAACTAAATCAAATTTATAAGAATCTAAGTCATTCCCCAATTGAGAAATGGTCAAAGGATATGAACAGGCAGTTTTCTGATGAAGAAATCAAAGCTATCTATTGCCATATGAAAAAATGCTCTAAATCACTATTGATTAGAGAAATGCAAATTAAAACAACTCTGAGGTACCACCTGACACCTATCAGATTGGCTAATATGACAAAAAAGGAGAATAATAAATGCTGGAGAAGCTGTGGAAAAACTGGAACACTAATGCATTGTTGGTGGAGCAGTGAACTGATCCAACCATTCTGGAGAACAATTTGGAATTATGCCCAAAGGGCTATAAAGCTGTGCATACCCTTTGACCCAGCAATACCACTTTTGGGTCTTTTTCCCAAAGAGATCATAAAAAAGGGAAAAGGACCCACATGTACAAAAATATTTATAGTTGCTCTTTTTGTGGTGGCAAAGAATTGGAAATTGAGGGGATGTCCATCAATTGGGGAATGGCTGAACAAGTTGTGGCATATGAATGTAATGGAATACTATTGTGCTGTAAGAAACAATGAGCAGGCAGATTTCAGAGAAACCTGGAAGG
Source organism: Dromiciops gliroides (assembly GCF_019393635.1). Lineage (NCBI taxonomy): Eukaryota > Metazoa > Chordata > Mammalia > Microbiotheria > Microbiotheriidae > Dromiciops > Dromiciops gliroides. The sequence continues at coordinate 340,076,355 of NC_057863.1, read as the reverse complement.
ACTTACATGAACTGATTCTGAGTGAAGTGAGCAGAACCAGAAGAACATTGTACACAGTATCAACAACACTGTGTGTTGATCATCTGTGATAGACTTGACTCTTCTCAGCAATACAATGGTCCAAGGTAGTTCCAAAGGACTCATGATGGAAAATGCTATACAAATCCAGAAAAAAGAACTATGGAATCTAGATGCAGATTGACCCATACTGTTTCTTTTTGTTTGTTTGTTTTTATTTTTTGAGGTTTTCTTTTTGTTCTGATTCTCCTTTCATCGCATGACTAATGCAGAAATGTGTTTAATGTGATTGTACATATATAACCTATATCAGGTTGCTTGCTGTCTTGGGGAGGGAGGAAGGTGGGGAGGGAGGGAGAAAAATTTGAAACTGGAAGTCTTATAAAAACAAAGGTTGCAAACTATCTCTACATGTAACTGGAAGATAATAAAATACCTTTTTTTTTTTTTTTGCAGGGCAATGAGGGTTAAGTGACTTGCCCAGGGTCACACAGCTAGGAAGTGTCAAGTGTCTGAGGCCGGATTTGAACTCAGGTACTCCTGAATCCAAGGCCGGTGCTTTACCACTTCGCCATCTAGCTGCCCCATAAAATACTTTTATAAAAAAAATTCCTCCTAAGAATTGAACTTTCTGGGGTGAGGGACAGAGAACAGCTAAAACTGGGTCTCTGGGTCCCCAAGAAATTCATTATTGTTTTTGTTGTTGTTGTTGTTGTTTTTTGTGGGGCAATGGGGGTTAAGTGACTTGCTCAGGGTCACACAGCTAGTAAGTGTCAAGTGTCTGAGGCCGGATTTGAACTCAGGTCCTCCTGAATCCAGGGCTGGTACTTTATCCACTGAGCCACCTAGCTGCCCAAGAAATTCATTATTTTTTTTTAATTAATTAATTTATTTTTTGGTGAGGCAATTGGGGTTAAGTGACTTGCTCAGGGTCACACAGCTAGTAAGTATCAAGTGTCTGAGGTCAAATCCGAACTCAGGTCCTCCTGAATCCAGGGCTGGTGCTCTATCCACTGCACCATCTAGCTGACCCCAAGAAATTAATTATTAATAATTATTTTCTCACACTCTGAAACCATCTCCTTAACATTCACATACCATAACTTATTCAACTATTTCAAAGATTTTTTTTAAGTTTTGAGGCTTTTTGTTTTTATATCAACCCTTTGCCTCAGTGAGCCTTTCCTTGTAAGAAGAGGACAAAAAAGCTAAGCAACCAATGAACACATTGATCCATCTAATAAGCATAAGCAGTAGTCCACACTCAGAACCCTCACTGGCTCTACTGAAAAGAGGAAAGTGCCTTTCCTGATTCTTTTTCAGGGACCAAGACTGATTATAATTAAGCTGTGCTCAGCTTTGTTTTCTTTCCCCCATTTTAAAATGTTTTGCTAATGTATTTGTCTTCTTTCAAATCACTCTTGCTTCCCAGTGATTCTCCCCTTCCCCATAACAAATAAGTATGATTAAATAAAATTAATTATCATATTGATCATATCTGAAAATGTATGCCTCATTCCATATCTAGCATTTATTACCTCTCTGCCAAGAGGCAAGAGGCGGGTTTCACTCTAAGTCCCTCTGAAGTTACAATTGGTTATTGCAGTGGTCAGTATTCTTGCAACATTGTTTTTCTTATGTATTATTCTGTCTGGGACTACTTCCCCCACTCTAACTCCCACTCAATAGTTGGGTTTTCTAGAAGGTGAGGTGTTGATTAATACTTTTAGGATTTTAGGAGTAAGCCCAAAGGGCTCAGATTTCTAGTACTGTGGCTCATACACCCTCACTGGTGTGTTTCCCATTGATTATCATACAGTAGCCTCAATTAATCTTTTTTTTTTTTTTTTGCAGGGCAGTAGGGGTTAAGTGACTTGCCCAGGGTCACACAGTTAGTGTCAAGTGTCTGAGGCCGTATTTGAACTCAGGTACTCCAGAATCCATGGCCAGTGCTTTATCCACTGTGCCACCTAGCCGCCCCCTCAATTAATCTTTAGCGAAAGCTTTTATTAAGATGGTTTAGGAAGAACAGTTGACACAAAACATTCCCTTCAAATTGGAGACACATTCTCACCCTACACACACAAGATTCCTAGGCAGGATGAGATAAAATGTCAAGTTCAAAGGTAGTAAGGCAAGCCTGTAGTAAATACGAGTGGCAAATGGGTAACCCCCCCCCAATACTGGCACTATCCAATCCAATAAACATTTATTAAGCTTCTACTATGTACTGGAGATATGATAAAAATACAGTCTCTGACATCAAAGAGCTTAACAATATAATGGGGGAGACAATACACAAAAAGAAGCAGGAAAAGGGAAGGGAATGGATTTGGAACAAGGAATCTTGTTCATTGGAGTTAAAACCAGGCAGAGCAGCAGATGCAGAATGGAATGAGCCAAAGGCCAATTTCTGCCCTCTATAAAGGAAAACATTGGGAGGACCGGAAGTCCATTCCTTTCTTTGTGAAGTCCCCATGAAGTTCACCATTAGTGTAGCTCTCTGTTGGGCTCTAAGGATCAGTGCCTTTCTAGAGTTCATAGCTGGGATTCTTACAACCATGAAGGGCTACACTCCCTGAAGCTGCTTCCTCCCTCAGTGGCTATCCTGTATCTTTTTGTAACTGTCTTTGTCCTCTGGGTGTTATTATCTGAACCTAGTTTGATGCCATACACTACTGATACAATTTTTTCAATAAAGCGGTCAATTGAGGACAAGGAAAGAGAAACTCTTGTTTCTCAAGAGTGAATTCTCTGAAGTTTGGCTCAAACTAGAATCTTTAACTGCTGAACTGAAATCTTCCACTGTTATGTTAGACCTTTAAACTAGGCTTTGATAAAAATCAAATCAAATCAAATCAATCAAATTACTGGATCTCACTGATTGGCCAATGGTGGACCCCAAGCCTCAGTTGGTTATTGTTTGGGGTTTTGTTGGCTCAGAGTGAGTGTAAGTAGCAGTTGTTTCTGTTCTGGCCAGGAAGCCTGAGAGTCTTTCCCTCTCAGATGGATTTTTTTTTTTTTTGCCTCATTTCTTATCTAACCTTAATCACTGAATGTTTTTCCCCCAGGGCAATGGGGGTCAAGTGACTTGCCCAGGGTCACTCAGCTAGTAAGTGTCAGGTGTCTGAAGCTGAATTTGAACTCAGGTCCTCCTGAATCCAGGGTTGGTGCTTTATCCACTGCACCACCTAGCTGCCCCCTACTGAATGTTTTTTGCCTCAGACAAACTGAGACCTGGGAAAGACCTTAGCTGAAAAAGGCCAAGATCTCCCACTTCATTGGAGGATATCTCCTGTGTTCCTGATCTAGTCTAGTCACTGGACCCAGATGGCTCCAGAGAAGAAAGCGAGACTGGTGACTTTTTACTGCCCTTCTCACTTAAATCCAATTCACTTGCAAATCAAGACGTCACCTTTTTCTGATATCATTGGTCCTCTTCAAGGAAGGACAAACAACAACAACAAAACAACAACTTCTGCTACCTAAAGTGCCCAGAGGCATAGTTAGCTGTTTTGCTTAAATTTTCCCCTTCTGGATTCACCAAAGAGATTTTTATCTCATAAAGTAGCCAATCTTGTTTACATATCATTTCCATTGATTCTCTAACTCAATCAAAGCCATTCTCACCTAATAAAGGTATGAAGGCATAAAACATCTTTTTAATTGGGGTTTCATCCCTTACATTTACATTATTAGAGTCATCATGCCTGGGGACTACTGGGTGGTACAATGGATAGATAGAGTGCCAGGCCTGGAGTAAGAAAGACTAGAGTTCAAATACAGGCTTAGACACATACTAGCCATTTCACTCTGGGCAAGTCACTTAACTCCTGCATACCTCAATTTCCTTGTCTATAAAATGGGGATAATAATACCTTCCTCCTAGGGTTGTTGTGAGGATCAAATGAGATAATAATCATAAAGCATAGTAAGTGCCATATAACCTATTATTGTTATTATTAAATCATTCTGCTTCTGCTTATTTCATTCGGCATCACTTCCTACAATTCTTCCCAATTTTTTTCTGAATTCTTTATATGTGTTGTTTCTTACAGTACAATAACATTCTATCATATTGATTTATCACAATTTGTTTTAAGCTTTGTTTTTTTCCAAAGATCTCTTTACTAAGTCAGATAGTCTTTTCTCGGTCCTTACTTTCTTTTGACTGTTTTGCAAGTTTTGATATGGCTGACCATGCTCTCTTCTTGGATAAATTCACCTCTCTTGGCTTCTTTGATGTTGCTTTCTCTGCTTTCTTCTCCTAGTCATCTTTTCACTTGTTCTCAATTTTCTTTGTTAGAGCATCATCTATATCCCCCCTCCTAAGTGTGGATATACACCCACAGCTCTGTCTTGTGTCATTTTCCCTTCTCACTCTCTACAATCTTTCCATCATAATCTGATCTCTTCCCATGAATTTAATCATTATCTCTATGCAGATGACTCTCAAATGCATATATCCATCCTTATTCTCTCTTCTGAACTTTAGTTCTATATGGCCAACTGCCTGCCAGACATCTCCATCTGTATGTCTTGTCAGACTTCAAATTCATCATATTCAAAACAGAGGTAATTTTATTTCCCCTTCTCCATGCTCACCACCTCTAAAGTTCTCTGTTTCTGTTGTGGGCACTGACATGGGGTGGGGGTTGTGGGGGTTGTGGTGGTTCTTAGGTATTTATTTCTCAGTAAAGAATTATACTCTTAGGGGCAGCTAGGTAGCGCAGTGGATAGAGCACTGGCCCTGGAGTCAGGAGTACCTGAGTTCAAATATGACCTCAGACACTTAACACTAGCTGTGTGACCCTGGGCAAGTCGTTTAACCCCAATTGCCTCACTAAAAAAAAAAAAAGAATTATACTCTTGAACACAGAATTAAAGTAATCTTTATTTGGCACTAGGTAACGTGACTGAGAGGAAAGTCAGAGACAGCCTCTCAGGGAGGAAAAAGTTTGAAAGAATTTCCTCAAAAGACAGAGGGAAGGGCAAACCTTTTTATAGAGGATAGATGGGGGGGGGGAGGGAGAGGGATTTGACACCAGATGCTGAAACCATTGGTATTACATTTCCTGGACACTGGGGTTGAAGGTTACATGCTTTGGGGTATGGATAATTCTGTCCTCTGGGATTTTCTCTGTCTCCTGGTTTCAGCTAGGTAGTAGCACAAGTGGTTAACATTTGGCTTCCTGCTATCCTGTTATCTGGTAGATTACCCATTTTTCATAAGAGGAACTTCCCAGACACTACTGCATCTTTGATTTTGTTTCTCATAGGCAAAACCCCTTCTGATTGATTTTAGTCCCATGTCAGCACCATCATCCTCCCAGTCACTCAAGTTTGTAACCTCAGATTCATCATGAACCCTTCTTTATTCATCACTGACTCTGTCATATTTGATTAGTTACTATGACCTGTTAATTCAACTTCCTCAACATCTCTTGCATACATCTCTACATAGAGTCATTACCCAAGTTCATACCTCAGCCTCTTAATTGGAATCTCCCTCCTCTCCTATCTCCCCCTCTTTAATATATCCCTCATAAAGCTGCCAAAATAATATTCATAAGGGACAGATCATTCTTTTTGCTCAAAAACTAGTGGCCTCTTTTTGCCTTTAGGACAAAATTCATACTGCCTAACCTGGTATTCAAAGGCCTATTTGAAACAAAGAACTATTTCTTCATATAGTTTGGCTCCTACCTCCCTTTCTAGACTAATTTAATATTACTCCTCTTTCCTGTACTCTAAGCTCCAGAAAAATTGGACTGCAATCTACACCCTAACCTCAGTATTCCATTGCCTACATTCATTCATTTGCATAAACTGCCCATGCCCAGAATTCGTTCCCTTCTCATCTATGCTTTTCAGAATCCTTACCTTTCTTCTAGGCTCAACTCAGGTGCTACCTTCTCCATGAAATCTTCCCTGATCCCCCCAGTTGTTACTATCCTGCCTAATGTTAAATTAGCCTATATTTACTTAACTGGGTATAAGTTGGAAACCACTACCTAAAAAGATGTAAGAACTGTTTTTTCATTTCTGTTTTTGTATTTCCAACAACTAAAACAATGCGTTGCACATATTGGGCATTTTAAAAAAAATTTAATTGAATGAAAATATTTTATCCACTTAAAAGATGGAAAGACGAAAGAGATGGATAAACCAGATTAAGCCAGAATATATGCACACACACACACACAAAAAAACTAAAATTATATTGAGAAGAGAGCAAGAAGCAACAGAAGGGTAAAATTGGATTTATAGTTTTTGGCCTGCAGCCTGGATGGAGTTTCCCATCCCTGTACTACAGCTGTTGAACATCTGGCCAAATTAGATAAGTAGGACTGAACTTTACTTTTCCATGGAACTAGTGCAAATTAGAATTTACGTGAATTAGTATCTTCATGGTAGTTAAGGGAAGTAATACTACCAAATACCAGCAATTCTTTCAACTTTCCTCATTAGTAGATCATTTATTAGCAAATGTGAAACTTCCCAAGTTACAGGATACAAAGGTACTAAAGTGATATATGTGGGGGTAGAGTAGAAGGGGAGGAAGATAGCCTACCTACAATTAGAGTTAAAAGGAACCTCAGAGGTCATCTAGTGCAATCTTTGATTCTACAGATGAAGAGGTTGAAACCCAGTGACTTGCCAAAATCACATGAATAATACAGGTAAGTGATGGGATTTCAACCTAGGTTCTTTGATGCTAGAAAAAGACACTGTTCTTGATGGAGGAGGCTAAAAGGGTTAACAGATAACCTATCAATAGTAGCTAGCAATAGTACCTAAAAGAGTTAACAGAGAAACTAGGGTTTCTGTTCTTACAGTAACCAAGAGGGTTCAGTCCCTATCAACCCTTACTATCAACAGAGACAGTAACCAGGGACCATTGACCATTAATAGCCATTAATATTCTTAGATGACAGGACACCTAGAAACCAGGCCCAAGTAAGAAAGATCAAAAGCACAGAGACACACTGACCGTGGCAAGTTGAGGTATGGGGGTTTTTTGTTTTTGTTTGTTTGTTTTAGGGCAACAGGGGTTAAGTGACTTGCCCAGGGTCACACAGCTAGTAAGTGTTAAGTGTCTGAGGCCGGATTTGAACTTAGGTCCTCCTGAATCCAGGGCCAGTGCTCTATCCACTGTACCACCTAGCTGCCCCCGAGGTATGTTTTTAGGAACATAAGCAGAAAGGACCAAATGTGTCCCCAGATTAACTTTATGACGTGTAAACCCCACAAAACACACCTCCACGGAAAAAGGTACCTGCCTAGGGGGTTGGCTTAGGACCCCAGAAAGTCCAAATTAAGACAAGACCTCCCATGAACCTCCCATAAGGATGAGATTAAGATAATGAGGTGATAACTTACTTTTTCTCACTATAAATATAACCATTTTCACCTCCCTATTGGGGATACCTCTCTCCTTGAGTGCTTTTCCCCTGTGGTCACTCACAGTATTGCAATAAAACTTGGGAAACTGAGTCACTGAGTCTTGTAATTCTTTGGGAGGCCTCACGATTAATTTGATCACCTTAATCCCATCCATCCTACATCACTCTTTCTGGGTGTCACTCTGTCCCAATAGCTGTATTCTTGAGTGCAACTCACTTTAAGAACTTAATGGAGAAACAACCAAATGTATAAAAAATGAATTTAACTTGGGTAAGATTGTGTCATTATCAAAAGATTATCTTTTATGAAGAGTACTGAACTCCACTAACATTAAGTTACAAATGAGGAGCCTCAAGAAAATATTAGGAGACTCTGGTAATTGCCTATCAATCAGAAATGATACATTTCTGGAATCTTGTGGGGAAATTATTGGGATAACAAAGACTTGATGCATACAACTTTTCAGCTGCATACACTATTTAAAGTAAAAAGTAGGTTAATATGGACTAGTGAAGAAAGTCTCAACAATTCAGTCCTCCATTGAAATTGTTACCCAGCTACCCCCTTTGCCGTTCAGAGAAAAACTCATGTCAACTTTAACCAAACTAGTCCTTGCTATGGTGATTTATGATTGTCCATATCCTTTCCTTGCACTTGTATCTCCCCTAACACAGTCCTGCTATAGTGATTTATGATTATCCCTTCCTTATACCTGTGTCTCCCTTAGCACAGACTCATAGAAATATATACCTGGTAGGGAGCTCATTACTATGATGCAGTTCTAGAGTTGAACATCTGGAGGAGTTTGTGGATGACAGGGAATAAAGAAGAGCGGGAAGAGCGGGGAGGTAAATTTAAGGATAACACTAATAAAATTCTAACTTGAAACACGTCTGAAAATAGAGGAAAGAGTCTATAGGTCAATATGAACAATATGAAATTAATATACAATATTATGAAGGGATGCAACTGTCCTGTTTTTTGTTTTTGTTTCTTGCACCTAGGCATTACCCTGAGGGGGGCAGCTATGTGGCCCAGTGGATAGACTGAGGGATTTGGAATCAGGAATTCATGAGTTCAAATCTGGCCTCAGAAACTTGCTAGCTGTGTGACCCTGGGCAAGTCACTTAACCCTGTTTGCTGCAGTTTTCTCATCTGTGAAATGGGCTAGAGAAGGAAATGACAAACCAATCTAGTATCTTTGGCAAGAAAACACCAAAATGGGGTCATGAAGAGTTGGACATGACTGAAATGACTGGACAAGAATGCTACATGAAACAAATCCTAACAAAGCATGACCACAGTTCCTAAAGAGCAGTCATTTGTCAAGGTTTAAGAATAAATAAAAACATCCTGAAAGAAAGTGATGCAATTTATATAATGGGATAGTCTAGCCTAGGGGAAAGGGCAGTCTTTAGAGCATGAGCCGATTATTTCCTTCCTGGTTAAAGTTTAAATAACCAAATGGTAGCTTGTAGGCTGTTTCCAGCTATGTATGGCTGAGGGGGCTGATACCATTTTCTAATTTGCTGTGGAACCAGAGGAACATATGGGCCAGGGACTGAGGATCTGGAACTCAATGGATATAGAAAAAGAGATGATCTGCCTCTTTCTTGTCTTTGTGTCTTTGAGTGATGCAGGCCTCCTTTGAGCTAGTAGTGAGAGTCTGTTGGGGGAGAAGATACAGATCTGTTTCTTTATTTAGTTCCTGATCTCAGGTGAATGAATACTCTAAGAAAAGAAATGTTAAGAGACCTTATGACTTTAGGAAATCCAGAAGTTGATTAAAGGTGGTTGGAGTTGAATACGGCAGCAGTGACCACTGGAATAATAGTAGAGGCCGAAGGTAATGAAAGTGTCTGAAGCTTGATGGAGAAAGGCATCTCAAGCGTGGAAGCCCCTTCCAAAAAGATAACTCCTTTCACCAATGAAGAGAGCCAACGGTGGATCCTTGGAGCCCAACAGAGAGTTTCATGTAAGGGAAAGCTCATGATGACTGCATGGAGAAAGCATAAGACCCCTCATCCTTTGCCACATTTGCATTCTTAGCCCATGTGCCTCACTGTCATTCTATGATTATCGTTCTATGATTATCCTTAAACTTTTTTTTTTTTTTGCGGGGCTATAGAGGTTAAGTGACTTGCCCAGGGTCACACAGCTAGTCAAGTGTCTGAGGCCAGATTTGAACTCAGGTACTCCTGAATCCAGGGCTGGTGCTTTATTCACTGTGCTACTTAGCTGCTCCTGTCCTTAAACTTAAACTTAAGTTTAAAGACAGTTTGAACTCTCCAGGGATGCTGTGCATCTAAGGTGAGAGGACAGCCCAGATCTGAGGGAATGTTGTATACCATCTGTTCTTACTGTATGCTTTCTCAGTAAATTCCTTTTCTAGAACTTAATGACACCTAGCCGACTAACTGCTAATGTGGAACGCAGCAGTAGGGGCTTGTGAAGGATAGAGATAAAAAGAATCTAGCCCTTTAGGGTAGCTCTCAAGAGAGTATAATAGTCAGCAACTCTCTGGGGATCCTAACCAAAAACTGGGTGTGTACAAACTGGGGGAGTGAGCGCCAGAGGAGGTACAAGACATGTTGTTTTTGTTATTAAGTCATTTCAGTTGTATCCAACTCTGTCACCCCATTTGGGCTTTTCTTGGCAAAGATACTGGAGTAGTTTGCCATTTCCATTTTACAGATGAGGAAACTGAGGCAAACAGGGTTAAATGACTTGTCCAGGATCACATGGCTAGTAAGTGTCAGATCAGATATGACCTTAGGTCTTCTTGACCCCAGGCCTGGTCTTCTATCCATTGCACCACCTAGCTGTCCATTTATATGTGTAGACTTAATCAATGTAACATAATTATACAAGTTGACATAATCAATAAACTGACAGCTGCTGGCCATACTTAGGATATAAATACTCTGCCCTTGAAGAGGTTATGGTCTAGTTGGACCCCAAGACAAAATTTTAAAAGACAAATGATACAGTAAAACCATAACTATCTAGAAATTAGGCTTCCAGAACCCTCAATCTTTTTGGATGTCTCTGGACCTAGATGTAGTCAGAAGCAAAAAAGAAACTGCCCCGGAAACCAAGCATAGATGAACAACATCTCACACCATATACCCAGATAAGGTCAAAATGGGTACATGATTTAAACATAAAGGGTGATACCATAAGCAAATTAAGAGAGCATGGAATAGTTTACCTGTCAGATCTATGGAGAAGGGAACACTTTATGACCAAAGAAGAGATAGAAAACATGAAATGCAAAATGGATAATTTTGATTACATTAAATTAAGAATTTTTTTTTACACAAACAAAACCAATTCAACCAAGATTAGAAGGAAAGCAGAATACCCTTTGACCCAGCAATCCCACTTTTAGGTCTTTTGCCCAAAGAAATCATGGAAGGGGGAAAGGGACCCACATGTACAAAAATATTTATAGTTGCTCTTTACGTGGTAGCAAGGAATTGGAAGTTGAGGGGGTGCCCATCAATTGGGGAATGGCTGGACAAGTTGTGGTATATGAATACAATGGAATACTACTGTGCTGTAAGAAATGATGAGCAGGAGGAGTTCATAGAAACCTGGAGGGTCTTACGTGAGCTGATGATGAGTGAGATGAGCAGAACCAGAAGAACATTGTACACAGTATCATCAACATTGAGTGTTGACCTACTGTGATGGACTATATTCTTCTCACCAATGCAATGGTACAGAAGAGTTCCAGGGAACTCATGATAGAAGAGGATCTCCAAATCCAAGAAAAAAAAAGAAAGAAAGAACTGTGGAGTATAGATGCTGATTGAACCATATTATTTCTTTTGTTTTGGGTGCTGTTGTTTTTTTTTTTTTCTATTTTGAGGTTTTGCATCACTGCTCTGATTCTTTCTCTTGTAACAGGATTAATGCAGAAATAGGATTAATGTTATTATGTGTATATATATGTGTGTGTATATATATATCTATATGTATATGTATAGAGATATATAGATATAACCTATATCAGATTACCTGCTGTCTAGGGGAGGGGGGAGGGAGGGGAGGGAGGGAGAAAAATCTGAAATTGTAAAGCATGTATAAACAAAAGTTGAGAACTATCTTTACATGTAACGGAAAAAATAAAATATCTCATAAAAAAAAAAAAAGAAGGAAAGCAGAAAGCTGGGAAACTATTTTTATAGCCAGTGTTTCTGATGTAAGCCTCATTTCTCAAATACATAGAAGCAAGTCAAATTTATAAGAATACAAGTCATTTGCCAATTGAGAAATGGTCAAAGGATGTGAACAAGCAATTTTCAGATGAAGAAATTAAAGCTATCAATAGTCGTATGAAAAAATGCTCTAAATCACTATTGATTAGAGAAATGCAAATCAAAACAACACTGAGGTACCACCTCAAACCTATCAGATTTGGCTAATATGACAGAAAAGGAAAATGATAAATGTTGGAGGTGTGGGAAAATCGGAACACTAATGAATTATTGTTGGAGTTGTGAACTGATTTCAATCATTCTGAAAAACAATTTAGAAATATGCTGAAAGGGTTATAAAACTGTGCATACTACTACTAGGGCTATATTCCAAATAGATCATAAAAAAAGGAGAAAGGACCCAAATGTACAAAATTATTAAAAAACAAAAAACCCTAAAATTATTTATAGCCGCTCTTTTTGTAGTAGCAAAGAATTGGAAATCGAGGGGATGCCCATCAATTGGGGAATGACTAAACAAATTGTGGTATATGAATGTAATGGAATTACATATTAATTGTGCTGTAAGAAATGATAAGCAGATGGATTTCAGAAAAACCTGGAAAGACTTATATGAACTGATGTTGAGTGAAGTGAGCAGAACCAAGAGAACATTGTACACAGTATCAACAACATTGTGTGATGATCAACTGTGATAGACTTAACTCAGCAATACAATGATCTAAGACAGTGCCAAAAGACTTATGGTGGAAAATGCTCTCCACATTCAGAAAAAGAGCTATGGAGTCTGAATGCAGATTGAAGCATACTATTTTCACTTTTTTGTTATTGTTCTTGTATATTTTTTTTTTTTTGCAGGGCAATGGGGGTTAAGTGACTTGCCCAGGGTCACACAGCTAGTAACTGTCAAGTGTCTGAGGCCAGATTTGAACTCAGGTACTCCTGAATCCAGGGCCAGTGCTTTAACTACTGCGCCATCTAGCTGCCCCTTGTGTATTCTTTCTTGCATTTTTTCCCTTTTGTTCTGATTCTTCTCTTACAACATGACTAATGTGGAAATATGTTTAACATGATTGTAATATATAACCTTTATCAAATTGCTTGCTGGCCTTGGGAGGGAGGAGGGAAGGAAGGGTGGGAGAAAAATTTGGAACTCAAAAAAAATCTTTATATGTTATTGAAAAAAATTAAAAATTAAATTAAATTTTAAAAAATACTATGCATACCCTTTGATCCAGCAGTACCACTATTAGGTGTCTGTTACCCAAAGAGATTTAAAAAAAGGTAAAAGGACTCACATGAACAAAAATATTTATAGCAGCTCTTTTTGTGGTGGCAAAGAATTGGAAATTGAGGGAATACCCATCAATTGGAGAATGGCTAAACAAGTTGTGGTATATGAATGTAATGGAATACTATTGTGTTATAAGAAATGATGAGCAAGGAGCAGCTAGGTGACACAGTGGATAAAGCACTGGCCTTGGATTCAAGAGGACCTGAGTTCAAATCTGGCCTCAGACACTTGACACTTACTAGCTGTGTGACCCTGGGCAAGTCACTTAACCCTCATTGCCCCACCCCCTCCCCCAAAAAGAAGGAATTAGAAATGACAAGCAGGCTGGTTTCAGAAAAATCTGGAAAGATTTATATGAACTGATCCTGAGTGGAATGAACAGAACCAGGAGAACATTGTATACAATAACAGTAACATTGTATAATGATCAACTATGATGAACTTAGCTCTTCTCAGCAATGCAATGATCCAAGACAATTCCAAAAAGACTCATGATGGAAAATGTTCTACACATCCAGGAAAAAGAACTGTGGATTCTTTTTTTTTTTTTTTTAGTGAGGCAATTGGGATTAAGTGACTTGCCCAGGGTCACACAGCTAGTAAGTGTTAAGTGTTGGAGGCCAGATTTGAACTCAGGTACTCTTGACTCCAGGGCCAGTGCTTTATCCACTGCGCCACCTAGCCGCCCAAGAACTGTGGATTCTGAATGCAGATTGAATCATACTGTTTCTACTTTTTGGTTGTTTTTTTCTTTTTTGAGGTTTTTCCCTTTCGCTCTGATTCTTCTTTTACAACATGACTAATGTGGAAATATGTTTAACATGATTGTACTGTATAAGCTATATCAGATTGTTTGCTGTCTTACGGAAGGGGGAGGGAAGGGAAGATGGGATGAAAATCTGGAACTCAAAATGTTACAAAAATGAATGTTGAAAACTATATTTACATGTAATTAGAAAAAAAATACTATTAAGATGGGGGGAAAAGAAACTGCTTTGTCCCCAGAAAAGCAGCCCCTAAATACCTAATAACAAATAATGTAAAAGAGCCAATTACACACTCAACACACTGTCATTGGTTGGCTTATTGGATGGCAGGAAAGTAACACTCTATTAGTCTGGTAACATTTATAATTAAAGCTCTGCCATTTTGTGTGAAGTCCAAGATGCCTGAAAGGATTTTGTTGTTTGTTGTTCAGCTGTATCATTGTGTCCAACTTTTTATGACCCTTGCACCAGCAATCCAGGCTCTTCTATTCACCACCATCTCTTGACAAGTTCATGTTCGTTGTCTCTATGACACTATCTATCCATCTCATCCTCTGCCATTCCCTTTTCTTTTTGCTTCCAATTTTTCCCAACATCAGAGTTTTCCAGTGAGGCCTGTCTTCTCATTATATGGCCAAAGTATTTAAGCTTCAGTTTCAGTATTTGCTCTTCCAGTGAATAGCCTGACTTAATTTCTTTAAGTATTGACTGTTTTGATCTCCTTGCTGTCCAAGGGACTCTCAAAAGTCCTCTCTAGCCCCACAATTTGAAAGCCTAGATTCTGCAGCACTCAGCTATAGTCCAACTCTCAAAGCCATACAATGCTACTCGAAAAACCATAGCTTTGACTATATGGACCTTTGTGAGCAAAGTAACATGTCTGCTTTTTAGTATACTGTCCAGATTTGCCATAGCCTCCTTTCCAAGGAGCAAGTATCTTTTAATTTAATCGTTGTCTGCAGCAATCTCTGAGCCCAAAAATATAAAATCTGACACTGCTTCTATTCCTTCTCCCTCTATTTGCCAGGAAGTGGATGGGACCAGTGATGGGAAGTGATAGGACAAGATCTTAGGTTTTTGTTTCTTTATGTTAAGCTTTTTTTTTTTTTTTTTAGTGAGGCAATTGGGGCCAAGTGACTTGCCCAGGTCACACAGCTAGTAAGTGTTAAGTGTCTGAGGCCGGATTTGAACCCAGGTACTTCCGACTCCAGGGCCGGTGCTCTATCCACTGCGCCACCCAGCTGCCCCTTCTTTTTTTTTTTTTTTTTTTAGTATGTTAAGCTTTAAACCAGCACTTTTACACTTTTCTCTTTCACCTTCATCAAGAGTCTTTTTGGGGGGCAGGTCAATGAGGGTTAAGTGACTTGCCCAGGGTCACACAGCTAGTAAGTGACAAGTGTCTGAGGCCGGATTTGAACTCAGGTTGGTGCTTTATCCACTGCACCACCTAGTTGCCCCCTATCAAGAGTCTTAAACTGTGAATGAGCTATTCTCAGCAATGCAATGATTCAAGACAATCCCAAAGGACTAGTGATGAAGTATAGTATCCACCTCCAAAGAAAGAATGGATATTGGTTGAACATAGACTGAACCATGCTATTTTTCAACTTTCTTTCACTTTTTTCTTTTATTTGAGTGTCTTTATACAAAATGACTAATATGGAAATATCTTATATAATTGTACACGTATAACTTATATCAGACTGCTTACCGCCTCAGGGAGGAGTGTGGGGAGGGAATGAGGGAGAGAGGGGTAGAATTTGGAACTCAAAACATTAAACAGGGGCAGCTAGGTGGTGCAGTGCATAAAGCACCAACCCTGGATTCAGGAGGACCTGAGTTCAAATCTGGCCTCAGACACTTGACACTTACTAGCTGTGTGATCCTGGGCTAGTCACTTAACCCTCATTGCCCCACCAAAAAAAAATTAAATAAAAATGTTTATTTTTTAAAAAATCTTCTTAATTAATATATAGGGAACTAAATCAAATTTATAAGAATCCAAGTCATTCCCCAATTGAGAAATGGTTGGGGCAGCTAGGTGGCACAGTGGATAAAGCACCAGCTCTGGATTCAGGAGTACCTGAGTTCAAATCTGGCCTCAGACACTTGAAACTTACTAGCTCTGTGACCCTGGGCAAGTCACTTAACCCCCATTGCCCTGCAAAAAACAAAACAAAACAAAACAAAAAAAAGAGAGAGAAATGATCAAAGGATATAAACAGGCAGTTTTCTGATGAAGAAATCAAAGCTATCTATTCCCATATGAAAAAAATGCTCTAAATCACTAATGATTAGAGAGATGCAAATTAAAACAACTCTGAGGTACCACCTGACACCTATTAGATTGGCTAAAATGACAAAAAAGTAAAATAATAAATGTTGAAGTTGTGGAAAAATTGGAACACTAATGCATTGTTGGTGGAGCTGCGAACTGATCCAACCATTCTGGAGAACAATTTGGAATTATGCCCAAAGGGTGGTAAAACTGTGCATACCCTTTGACCCAGCAACACCACTTTTGGGTCTTTTTCCCAAAGAGATCATGGGAAGGGGAGAAGGACCCACATGTACAAAGATATTTATAGATGCTCTTTATGTTGTGGCAAGGAATTGGAAATTGAGGGGATGTCCATCAATTGGGGAATGGCTGGACAAGTTGTGGTATATGAATGTAATGGAATACTATTGTGCTGTAAGAAATGATGAGTAGGAGGAATTCAGAGAAACCTTGAGGGTCTTGTGTGGGCTGATGATGAGTGAGATGAGCAGAACCAGAAGAACATTGTACACAGTATCATCAATATTGTGTGTTGACATACTGTGATGGACTATATTCTTCTCACCAATGCAATGGTACAGAAGGGTTCCAGGGAACTTATGATGGAGGAGGATCTCCAAATCCAGGAAAGAAAAAAAAAAAGAACTGTGGAGTATAGATGCTGAATGAACCATACTATTTCTTTTGTTGTTGGTGCTGTTGTATTTCTATTTTCAGGTTTTTCCTCATTGCTCTGATTTTTCTCTTATAACATGACTAATGCAGAAATATGTTTAATGTTATTATATATATATAAATATACACATACACACACACACATATATATATACATATATATAAAACAACTATATCAGATTACCTGCTGTCTAGGGGAGGGGGGAGGGAGGGAGAAAAATCTGAAATTGTAAAGCTTGTATAAACAAAAGTTGAGAACTATCTTTACATGTAATGGGAAAAAAAATAAAATACTTTTAATAAAAAAATCTTCTTAATTCTTCACTTTCTGCCATCAAATTGGTATAGTCTGCATATCTAAAATTGTTAAAATTTCTCCCAGCAACCTCTGGGGCAGGCACTCTGTCCCCTGTAGCACCTAGCTACCCTGCAAGAAAGGATATCAAAAACAAAAAGGAAGAAAACGTTAAAAGAAAGGGGAAGCAAGTGGGTAGAAGTGGTGCTAACGATTAGAGGAAACAAGTAATTGGGGGGATGGGTAGCAAGCAGCAGTGCCTTACAGTGGAGGGGAGAAAACATGAAAAAGATATAGAAAATAGAAAAGCTGGGCAATATGAGAGAAGAAATGGCCCATCTATCTGTCTTTCTGTCTGTCTATCTATCTAATCTAAATTAATCCTGGGGGCAGCTTAACTCCAGAGGGGGTTACTCTCTTTTTGTTCTCTATGAATCATTATACCTTTGCACTAGA
This sequence comes from Dromiciops gliroides, assembly GCF_019393635.1. Lineage (NCBI taxonomy): Eukaryota > Metazoa > Chordata > Mammalia > Microbiotheria > Microbiotheriidae > Dromiciops > Dromiciops gliroides. The sequence goes on along the minus strand of NC_057863.1, from coordinate 340,058,939 downwards.
ACATAGTTCCAGGGAAAATCTCTTAATCAAAGTTCGAGTAAGACTTACATATTATATCTAGGGTTTCCCCAAAAGAGATTAACAAGATCCCTTCATGGAAAAAGTAAAAATGTACAAACAGGGGCAGCTAGATGGCGCAGTGGATAGAGCACTGGCCTTGGAGTCAGGAGTACCTGAGTTCAAATTCGGCCTCAGACACTTAACACTTACTAGCTGTGTGACCCTGGGCAAGTCACTTAACCCCAATTGCCTCACTAAAAAAAAAAATTTAAAAAAATGTACAAACAATGTACAAAATAGTTATCATTTATAGGATAGCTATTTATTTTCTCCACTACAAAAGAAATGCTTAAGGCACAAATAACTCATAAAAATATATTAACTAATTTTTTAAAAAGACCAATAAGCCATTACACCAATTATACTTTCCTGGGAGGAGGAGGGAAATTTGTAGGACTAATGAACAGCTATTACATTTTCACCTCAGAACACTGTATGGGCAATTACCAAGGTCTAGCTTTTCTGTACAATAAGACATTTCATCCTTTCAAGGTTAAGGTTATCTTGTAAGTGGTCATTATTCTCATCCAATAATTCATGGAGTTCTAGGAAGCACCACTGGATGTACCAACTATACTGAACCAGGAACTCTAGAAATCACGAGATGGTTACCAAGAATATCCATATCTCAGAATCACTGGTTCCTGGATGCACATCTGGTTGTTTTTTTGTTTTTGTTTTTGTGCATGGCAATGAGGATTAAGTGACTTGCCCAAGGTCACACAGACAGTAAATGTCAAGTGTCTGAGTCCAGATTTTAACTCAGGTCCTCCTGAATCCAGGGCTGGTCCTTTATCCACTGTACCACCTAGCTGCCCCCAGATCTGTTTTCTGAGAAGAAATAAAACAGCAGAAGAACACAGCCAGGGATTCAGCCTTACTTAGGAAAATACTAGCAGCCATGTGATTGTGCTTCAGGCTGCCATTGCTGAAGGGTTGGAGAAGGGAGGGAAATCCTCTTCTCCCATCTCTGGATATCTGAAGGATGACATGCTCAGTAGAGGGCAGATAGTCTCTCAGGCTCTCCTAATAACCTATGGAGGGGAGAGTCTCTTTCTGACTCTGTGGCCAATCATCTTTGATGTAATTCCAGTTGGGGGTATAGATCAGGAGTTATTGTATTATGTATGTTGTTTGACAAGGGGCTACAACATGTGCTTCCATAAAAAAAGACCCAGGATGAATACCCAGCCCCATCTTTATACTGCAGGCTACCCCCACTAGAGATGGAAATACTCTGTTAGAAAGGTTGTAGGTAAGACTGGCATAGTAATACACTGTTGGTAGAGCTGGGGTTTGGCCCAAACATTCTGGACATCAATTTAGAATTGTGCTTTTAAAAAGTGACCAAAAGACTTACATGAACTGAGGCAAAGTGAAGTGAACAGAACTAGGAGAACATTGTACACAGTAAGAGCAACACTGCGATCAACTGTGAAAGACTTAGCTATTCTCATCAATATATTTCCAAAACAGTCATGATGGAAAATGCTATTCACATCCAGAGAAAGAACTGAGGGAGTCTGAATGAAGACTGAAGCACAATATTTTCACTTTTTAAAATTTCTTTCTTTTGGCCTGTTTCTTCTTTCACACCATGACTAATATGTGAATATGTTTTACATGATTGCACATATATAACCGATATCAAATTGCTTACACTTTTAGGGAGGGGGAACTGAGGGTGAGAGGGAGAAAATTTTGAACTTAAAATTTTTAAAAATGAATGTTAAAATTTGTTTTTACATGTAGTTGGAAAAAATAAATTACTATTTTAAAATCTTGTTATAAGGGAAAGCTCATTGGGCAACAGAAATGGTTATATTTGCCAATAAATATGGTATGAAAACAGAAGGAATCAATTAAAACGCATGATAATAATGGAAGGTGGTTTTTTTTGATTGATATCAAAAGTGTCCCAATAGCCTTGGAAGGCATTAAAGTTTCAGACTGCGCCAAGATTTTTGAGAATTATATAGTCTACTTTCCTGACACTAAATTGAGGGATTTTTGTTTTACTTGGAAGCCAAAATAACACTTACAAACAAGAAAGAGATACATATCATTGGGTTTGAGTTTCAGCTCCACAATTGATCAGTTGTGTTACTTTGTAAGATCCTAGAGGTTATATTTGTCTCGATTCCCTGTACTTAGCACACACTGATTTCCACATGGTAAGTGCTTAATATTTGTTAAATTTAATTTGGACAAATCACTTAACCTCAATTTCATCTTTTGTAAAATGAGTATGATCAAATCTAACCTACCTGCTTCATAGGATTGTTGTGAGGATCCAATGAAATAGTATATAAGAAAGTACTTTATAGACTATAAAGAATTATACAAATGTAAATTATGATGACTGACAGAATTGGAGTTGTTTACATATTTTTGGCAAAAACTCAGAGCAGTTATCACCACCTAAAGGATATTTAACTGGGTAAAGATAATTTTTCATTTGAAAACTGTGAAGGAAATAATCCCATAATATTTATATCAAGAAAGTTATTTAATGCAATATTGCACAAGAAAGAATTCCAAGGTTGGAATTTGGACTGTCCATTCCCAAAGAGTAAAGTTTAAAGAAAGTTTTTTATAAATATAACATATAGTCTGAGACATTTATCTCTGTGGTTGATGAGTCAAGTCCTCAGAGCTCATCTCCTAGCTTCTCTCAGGGCTCAATAGTAACTCTAAGGGGTTTGGAAGTACAGTTTCCAGTCCTATTAGCTCAAGCTCTCATTTCTGCCATGTATTTCAGTTGAGAATCATTTAATTAGGCATAATTAAGCAGCTTCTAGAAAGGAGCATTTACTAAGGTGGCCCTGTAAGAATAATTGGTACAACACATTTTCCCCCCAGAAAAGTCCGTACCACACTTTCCTACAAATATATACTGAATCTAGGGGAAAGTGGGCTCAAGCTCAGAGAGTGCATGTGACAAACAGTAACAATACTCTTCGTTGCTAGAAGTCTTTTTATCTCCATTGTGGGGCACCCAAGAAGTTCCTTTATGGTATTGTAGGTTAAATGATTTAACATTTGTAAAGTGCTTTGTAAACCTTAATGGTACAAAAATGTTAGTTGTTGTTATAGTATAGCTTCTTTCCTGGGTTCTTTGTAGAGCTGTAAATTTCCACAATGGACCTGGAACTCAGCTGTTCCAGGTTTGCTGCCAGAATGCAAAAGGTAAAATGACCACACATCAGTATTTTGGGGGGGGGTGGGTGGGGGTGGCAATAAGAATTAAGTGACTTGCCTAGGGTCACACAGCTAGAAAGTGTCAAGTGTCTGAGGCTGGATTTGAACTCAGATCCTCCTGAATTCAGGGCCAGTGCTTTATCCACTGCATCACCTAGCTGGCCCCACACATCAGTATTTGCAATGCATTTCTATGAAAAACATTTTTATATGCTGTAGTGTGTAAAGAATGAATTGTTATTTGAAGTTTTTATGACCCCATCTTTTGGCTAGAATTTTTTAAAAAAACCTAGGTGCACGCATTGGCCTCTGGGGCTCCGCAAACGGCACAGTGCTCCACCCACTGGTTGTAGCCGTTGCCAGGGCTCTGGCACCTCACGTCATCACCACTTGCCGACGCCTACATGGGCCTGGCAAAATTATAATGATTAGAAGCCTAGTGAGGGCAGTCAAGTGACTGTCAGAGTGGCCATTCCATTGGCTGGGGCGGTGTGGGGGTTTCTAGGTTTGGGGGAGGAGAATTGGGCATTCTAGGTGGAAGCTGGAAAGAGACAAGCATTCTGCTGCGTATTTTCAGCTGATTCCTGGGTGGTGGTATTTTTTTCAGGTATTATAATTTCCCTTTCCCCATTTTATTTCCTTTCCCTTGATCCTACTGATCCTGTTTGTGTTGTGTTTTTTTTTAAAGTTTGTTCTTGTTAAAATAAATCTTGTTCTGTTTTGAGGGAGGCTGCCGGTCTCCTTCCTTGCCCCAGTATTGCGGTGAGCTGCTTAGCTAGCACTCCCCAATTAAAAATTGGTCCCCACAGAACTATTGGGGAAATCAGGGAAACTCTGTCAAGATACCCCTGGTCCTATCACCACTTCAACATTCCATTGAATCCTTAGCTAACCCACAAGGTCCTACAGAGGTATCCCAAGACTCACAGAGGGATCCTTTGGTTTGGATTCCTTTCCTAATTCCCAGAAGATAAATACACCTTGTGGCTCTTGAATAAGCAATTCCTTCCCATTAGATTTATACTTTTTGAATCACTCACCAGTAAAACACAAGTCTTCTGCTGTCTTTATAATGTGGCTTTAGTCCCTAACTGATTGGTGGGCAACATTTTTCTCTTTCTAATAAGTATAAAGTGGGGCAGCTAGCCAAGTATTATGCTAATTACTGGTGATACAAATATAAACAACAACAACAAAAACAGTCCCTGCCCTCAAGGCGATCCCATTCTAATGCAGATATGTTTTTGAAAATCTAGAAGTGGGGCAGCTAGGTGGCACAATGGATAAAGCACTGGCCCTGGATTCAGGAGGACCTGAGTTCAAATCCAGCCTCAGACACTTGACACCAGCTGTGTGACCCTGGGCAAGTCACTTAATCCTCATTACCCCACCAAAAAAAAAAAAGAAAAGAAAAGAAAAAGAAAGAAAGAAAGAAAGAAAAGAAAATACTTGAAAATCTAGAAGCTGGGAACTGAACCAAGAAAGGAATGAAGACTGGCATGGGCCCCTCCACAAAGAGGTTCCAGGAAGAACTCACCAATGGAAGAAGGGAAACAAGCATTTATTAAGTGCCTACCAATTGCCAGACTAGATTTTTTAAAGTAAGGGCAGCTAGGTAGGGTAGTGGATAGAACACCAGGCCAGGAGCCAGGAAAACCTGAGTTCAAATTCAGTAACAGATACTTAGTACCTGTGTGACCCCGGGCAAATCACTTCACCCTGCTTGCCTCAGTTTCCTCATCTGGAAAATTAGGGGGAGAAGGAAATGGCAAACCAATCCACTATATTTTCCAAGAAAATGGGGTCCCAATGGGGTACCCAAATGGGATCAGGAAGCCAGACAAGACTGAACGACAGCAAAAATGCCAACCACTTCATCTTATTTGAGCCTCATAACCCTGAAGAATAGATTCTATAATTATACCCATTTTATTTGAAGTAACTGAGTCAAGCAGAGGTTAAATGACTTGCCCAAGGTCACAGATATAGGAAAAAGTCAAATTTGAACTCAGTTCTTCCTGACCGAAGGCTCAGCAAGCTATCCATTGCACTACTTAGCTGCTTCTGATAGGATAAGGGGGTGGCCTTACAGAGGGACATTCTAGGGTGAGGAGGCCTTCGGTGCTGAGAGAAGTTTGAGGATGAGACAGCATGATTTGGAAGTCTGGAAGACAGAAATAGAACTGTGAGTGGACTGGTGGCCAGAGGGAGACCCCTTAACAAAATCTGCAACCGATTGTCACACACAGGATAGGCAAGGCAGCCAAAGCTGAAGCAGCAAGACACTCAGAGAGGGATGAGAGGCAGTATGTCCCAGGCATGTTTAACTGCCATCACCACCTAGACCACCGTCTTCCCTCAGAGCCTGACAGAGAAAGCCCAGGACCCTGAGCTCAAGAACCTGGACAATAGCAGCGCTTCTGGCCCAGACCTCACAGCCATAGTCCCCTGTGGAGATGCAACCTGGCAGTTGCTCGGGAAGGTACTACATCCACAGCCCCTAAAGACCCAGAAAAGAAAATCCTTGTTGCCAAAGTCCTTGGCACTGTCAAATGGTTCAACATGGGATGTGATTCTACCAGTGGAAATTACATTAAAGAGGAAACATCACCATCTGCTTTACTGCCGAAGCCTAAGGACCATAGGATCTTTCCATCTGTCTTGCAGTTGAAACCTTGCAAATGCATTGTTCCCCCCATTAGAATGGGAGCTCTTTGAGAACAAGAACTGCCTTGCTTTTTCATTTGCCTAGTCAGTGCTTCTGAACAGTGCTCTGCACCCAGTAAGTGCTTAATAAGTGGTTAATTCATTCACCAAGGAGCCCCACCAAACCAGCCAATTAATTTGGGGGCTGCCCTGGTCCTTGACACCTAATCAGGAATGATCATCGTCCTCAGCATCCTACTAATGGGCCTGAGTGTCTCATCCAAGGTCCCAAACAAAGGTTCATTGCCCTGTAAGCACATCAAATGGAAGCTCAAAACAGAAACAACACTGTACAGAGAACAAAGAAAACCCACAAAAGGCTTACTGTGGCAGGCCCTCCCTGCCCTCTCCTCCTCAGCCCAAATTCAAACAATCCTAAAATGAAGGCCTCTGGGTATCTCGAGGTCGCGGGTATAATTTTAGACTCCTCTGGGGATGCAAGGGCTTTGCAAGGGCGGCTTTCATTGGGTGGGGGTGGGGGTGGGGGCGGTATTCTGGTCTCTAACCGGCTTCCATCGGCTTTTGTTTGTTTTGGGATTTTGCTGTCAGACTAGCGGGGCTCCTCTTGACTCAGGTTCAGGCTTCTCTTGCAGCCCTTTATCTTCCAGTCCCACTCCATGTCCCCCTCCCCATTTTTCCTTCTCACCACTTAATGGATACTTAAGTCGGCTAAAATCTGGCTGTAGCGGTATTTGACAGACCTATTCCCAGGACACACCTATTTCTGGGATACTCCTTAAGGAAGATCGAAGCGGAGACATTTAGGTTTTCTCTCTCCTCCTCCCACTAGGGTCACATTATTATAGAATGTCTGGGCGGGAAGGGACCTTGGACGTCTCCTTTCTTTCCTCCCTTCCCCCCCCCCCCAATGACAGATGAGGAGTCTGAGGGAAGGGAAGTGTTTTCCAATTGACTGAATGGATGGAAGGAAGGAAGGATGGATGGATAAATGAAAGAAGGAATAAAAGGATGCAGGCAGGAATACATGAAGGAATGAAGAAGAACGGAAGGCATAGTTTTGTTGCTGATGCTGTTGTGTGTTTTTTTCTGTCACATTAGTCGAACTCCTCGCAAAGAAAAGCGCTCAAAGGGACTGGAGACACAGCTCAGGTTAGGGAAGGGGGAGGAGGTGGCAAGGGGCCTTGCACGGGGGTTTGGCAGGAAGGGAGACGAGCGCGCCAAGAGCGCGGCCGAGGCTGTATCCAAAGGGGAAATGGGAGGGGCGCCAGCTTAGCCTCTGCCCATCCTGCCTGGACCACCCGGGGCGCCCCTGCCGGGAGCCGCCGGACTCCGGTCAGGATATCCCGCGGAGCACGCCGGGATGCCAAAGATGCAAATCACCCCGCGTTAAGGAAAAAAAAAAAAGCCAGCCACCGCAGCCGAGTGTCCGTGGCGAAGGCAACCAATAAAGCTTCTTGAATTTGAAACGAAAAGAACCGGCGGCGGGGCTACCGAAAGCAGTCCGGCCCAGAGAGGGCGGGTCCGGTCGCTAAGGGGGCTGGCTGAGTAGCGTACTTACTGACTAAGGCGAGAAGGGGGGAGTGGGAAGGACTGGGTGGGACGCCTGCGCAGAGCACACAGCGGGGCGGGGAGGGGCGGGGCCCCTGCAGAGGGAGCGGGAGGCGGGGCGGGCAGCGCGCCTGCGCCGAGCGTGCGGCGGGGAGGGAGGACTTGTGTGTCTGTGTTGTTGTTCGGCGGCGGCGGCGGCGGCGGCGGTAAGATGGCGGCGCACGGGGGCTCTGCGGCCTCCTCGGCGCTGAAGGGGTTAATCCAGCAGTTCACCGCCATCACGGGTAAGAGACGCGGGCACGGGAAGGCGGAGAGCGGGCTCGGGAGTGGGCAGCCGGGAAGACCTGGGCTTCCCCGCTCTGTCCTCTCGCTCCCACTCCGGGCTTCCCCCTCGGCTCCCGCCCTCCCTGCGAGGCGGCGGCGGCAGCAGTGACGGGGTCCCGGGGTGAGAGCGCGGGCGCAGCCTCGGCCCCTCCCCAGCCTCGCGCCCCCCTCCCCCGTCCTTCCCCGCCGTGGGACGAGGACGCGGGGACTTGCCTCTCGTCCCGGGGTGCCGGCGGATGGGGCCTGGCCTCACTCGGGGAGCCGGGGCCCCGGGGGCGGAGGAGGGAGGGATCGGGCCCCGCACCCCGCCGGCCGCCGCCCTCAGACTCCTCTGGCTTCTCGGGGGGGCCTGCCCCCTCCCCATGCCCCGCCACGGACGCTCCACACCGGGAGGACGGCGGCGCCCGTCCTCCCCCGGTGACTCCCCAGAGCGACCCCCCAGACCGGGGGGGCCCCAGGGGCCGGCGCCCACATTCCCGACCCCGACTGGCGCAGGCCTCCACCGAGAAGGTAGTGGGGGAGGGGCAGCGACGTGAAGGGGGCGGGGGGGGGGAGAGGACACGACAGGCAGGTATCGCTCACAGGCTTGTGGAGAGAGGGGCAGCACCTAGTGACCCTTCCGCGGGGGACCCTGAGCAATGTGGGGGTGCCACGAACCCCCCCCCCCCCGATTCAGCGACGTAAGGATAAGGATGATGGTGATGCGGCCTTGTGCTGCTCAGGAGAGGCATGGCCGCAGGAGCGTCTGCAGAAAGGGAGCCCTTTGCAGAGTGACAGTATCCACCGCCCCTTATCCGGGGTTCTGCTGTGGGTTTGCACCTCAGAAAAGGACGCATTCGGGTCCCCTTTCTCTGGGGGTTAAGAGCCATTTGCCATCCTGCCAACCCTCCATGTCCTGTTCCTTTCTAATGGTGCTGAACTTTTTTTTTTTTTTTTTGCATGAGTTATTAGAGGGGCGGAGCAAACTGGGAAGTTCTCTGTAAAGTGATTTGAGGGAAGAGTGACTCCATGTGCCTAAGTGTAATTTAACAGTTCTAGTGATTTTTTTTTCCCCCCCAATTTTGAAGGCAGTCAGAGTAAGTAAGTCTATACCATATCTGTGAACCAACTAAAAGAGGTATTTGCAATATCGAAAATGCATTTCCTCGGGACAATTATGTTGAAGCTTTAGTTGTCAATCAGGATCTTGCCACTAAGAAAAAATGCCCGTTGTATTGAAGTTTGGAGATTATCGTGACAGGTGTTTATAACAAGTTGGGGAGGTATTATTTTTTGTTTTTAATTTTCACCTTGCTGACGGTGTTGTAGAAAGTTGGTGCAGATTATTTACTTTGTGGTATGACTTCAGTTTTTATCAAGTAGAATTTGTAAATGAAGTAGGTCTAAAAATGAGCAGTTATCTACAAGTGATATTATTGTGACATTTAGTGATTATTATGATAAATATTTGAGAAAAGCGAAATAGCCTTCCAAATGTTTTTTTTCCAGGTAGGTATGTTTCTTAAAAAAAAATTGGAGATAATGTAAGTTAACGTCCTATGTGTTTGCACACTGTCTTTGTATTGAGTGGGTCAGGTCAGAGTTAAGGCAGCTCAGCTAGGCGGAACCTATGGGTTAAGAATGGATGGACTTGGGAGTCCAGAAGACTTGAATTTAAATTCAATCTCGGATAGATGCGAGCTGTGTGATCATGGACAACCTCTTTCAGTCTGTTTCCTCATCTACAAAATGGGGATAATAGCACCTACCTCCCCAGGGAGATTGTGAGGATAAAATGAAGGTGATATTTGTAAAGCTCTTTGCAAACCTTAGGGAACTATTAGATCCAGGAATGATTTGATATATTATTAATCATGTCCTTATTGAGATGATGTGGTATAGTAGAAAGAGTGCAGGATAGACTTCAACTCCAGGCTATAACTTAATAGTGGCCTTGGGCAAGTCATTTGACCTGTTTCCTCATTTCTAAAATCTTAAGTAATTATACTTTTTTTCCTAGGTTTAATTCGGGAGAGGGGGTGTTTTTTAGAAAAGTGCTTTTCAAACCTTAAATGTAAGTAGTTATCAGAATTTCTTGGTTTAATTGTAGATGGCTACCTAAGTAATTTTAAGTGTCTATTTCTTGGGGAGCTCAAAGTGTTCTTTCTCAACATCTCTAGCACTGTTTTAGTTAGAGATAGGTAAGCAACACAGTAATTTCCTAAAAGCCTGGAGCATTGACAAGTGACTCATCTGGTTGCCCTGGTTCTTTTTCCAGCACTTTCTTAATCTAATACCAGAAAGAGTATATATGTGAAAGGAAGGTCTTTGAAAAGTCAGAAGTACTCTACTGATGTAATGTTGTAAAACTGTGACAGTTGGTGTTTTTATTTCCCAACGATGATTGTTAGAACCTTTTGGCAAAGTTATTAGACTAATTATGAATATTTTAGAATATCTGTTACCAAGAACTTGACATAAATAGTTGCATTTAACAAAAATTAGTTAAATTTAGTTTAATCCTGTTTATTGAGGATATGGGGTGTTTTTTTGTTTGTTTTGTTTTTGGTGAGGCAATTAGGGTTAAGTGACTTGCCCAGGGTCACACGGCTAGTAAGTGTTAAGTGTCTGAGGCCAGATTTGAACTCAGGTCCTCCTGAATCCAGGGCCTGTGCTCTATCCACTGTGCCACCTAGCTGCCCCGAGGATATGTTTTTTTAATAAAGATATGTGCATTTATTATAATAAAGCAGTCATTTATATTAAATATTAAGTCGTAAGTAGTTTAAAGTGTAACGATTGGAATGACGCCACCTGCTGGAGACTTACTGTAGAAGAGTTCTGCCCATGAAGCAAAGGTCTTTGAGGGCAAGACCAGGCTTCAGGAAGTGACGAGGACTAGTGGGAGGAGGAAGGAAGAGACTGGCGCTCGGTCTCACTCTCTTTCCTGAGGAGGTTGGCGGAGAAGGGAGCTAAAAATGTGCTCTCCCTTTAATAGATAGAAATCTAGGCTTTTCTCTCTCTCTTTACCAAATTCTTATTCTCCTTAATAAATGCTTAAAAGTCTAACTCTTGCTGAAGCTTATAATTTATTGGCGACCACTCATTAGATATTTTAGACAGACTAGCTAGAATTTTAGCCCTTAACAAAAGAATACAAGTTTCTCCTAACTTAAAATATTAGCTCTTATAGCTAATTTAGTCTTTTCTTGCTGAAAAAAACAGGATAGCTGGTATTTCTTTTTTTCTTTCTTTCTTTTTTTTTTGGTGAGGCAATTGGGGTTAAGTGACTTGCCCAGGGTCACACAGCTAGTAAGTGTCAAGTGTCTGAGGCTGGATTTGAACTCAGGTCCTCCTGACTCCAGGGCTGGTGCTCTATCCACTGCACCACCTAGCTGTCCCTGTTGGTATTTCTTTTAAAGACTTCTTAATTTGTAGTGACTATATCCAAAATGAGAAAACAATTTTTTATAACTTTAGAAACTACTTTCCTTATATATCACTTCAGTAGTCTTATGTAGCCATAGTTACCTATTCCTCAGTAGTTAAAAATTGGTTTATACCATTTATTATCAAGAAAATCACTTAGTGACTGTGCATAGTCTTTTGTGACTTATACAGATTTTCTTTGTGCAATTAAGGTTAAAAAAAAAAGCAACCCAACTGTACAAGTACAAAATAGGGAAGCTGAGGCATTTCATATGAAAAAAACCTGGAGATTTTAGATGATTGCAAGTTCAATATGAGTCGGTGTGACATGGTGGGATCAGAAATATATTGTCCAGAATAAGCAAAGTAATAGTCCTTCTGTATTTTGTGCTAGATAAAATGTTTGGAGTATTGTATTTCATTCTGGGTACCAACTTTTATGAGGGATTTTGAGATGGATTGTATTTAGAGAAAGGTGAACAGGGTTGTGAGGAAATGTAAAACCATATGATTATATGAAAATCAGGTAAAGGAACTGAGCTCCTTTCTAGCCTAGAAAGAGATGTGAGTGGGGCTGTGATAAAGTGGTAGTTACCTCATCTGTAAATGGACATAGTTCTCACAGAATTTGTTGTGAAGAAAGCTTTGTCCATAAAAGTGTTGTAATGGGAGCTGATATTAATAATTCTATGAATGGAGAAGCTCTCTTCAGACTCTGAAAGTTAGAACAAATCAGTTGAGTTTGTGTGTGTGCGCTTACATGCACATATACGTACCTACATATTGGGGCAGACACTAAAGATGAAGAAAAGGATTGGGTTTCATTTGAGAACTTGTGGAGGGCATTTCAAGCTTCTTGAAACAGGTTCATAGTTTTTTATTTTTATTAATAATCATCTTCATTTCCAAAAATACCCTCTTAGCCCCTCTTTAGGGAGCTATCCTTTAGGACAAAGGGTTCATGGTATTTGAATTCATGGATTGCCATAATCTAAAGATTTAAGTTTATAGGCCATCCAAAGCTCAATGAAGAAAAGGACATGGTGAACATACAAAACTGTAAGCATTAATGTACAATTGCACAGGAGAAGCATGGTAAAGGATATCATTAGAGGGGCAGCTAGATGGCGCAGTGGATAGAGCATCGGCCCTGGAGTTAGGAGTACCTGAGTTCAAATTCGGCCTCAGACACTTAATACTTAACTAGCTGTGTGACCCTGGGCAAGTCACTTAACCCCAATTGCCTCACTAAAAAAAAAGGATATCATTAGAGAGCTGTAACTAGGAGAAAAAACAGTTAAGTAGTAAGAATGAGGAATAGCACTGAATAGTCCAGATATTCTTTTGGTGTCTACTATACTTCAGTAAATCTAGAGAGAAACCCTCAGCGTGTTGGGTAGTTCCTTTGTAGTATTCTCAAGATGAGATCTGGACAGGATTAGGGGTGACTCTGCACTACTGGTGATAGCATGTACCTAAGTGAATCTGAATCCATTAAAGAAGTATTATGGGAAGGGGAATTAAACTGATTCTTCTTGATTCCAGGAAAAACTAGGATTAGCCTATATGACTGATACATCAGAAGCTCATAATATAAATAAGAACTTTCTAACAATCAGGAACATCCAAAAATATCTTGTGTTTCTTCATGAAGAAATGAATTTCCAGTCACTGGTGGTGATCAACCAGAGGCTTGTTTTGACTTCATAAGGATCATTTGTAGTTCAGACAGATGTTGGACTATATAATCTTTAAATGTCTTTTCCAACTCTTAAGATTCTATGATCCCCTCCAAAACAATTCTGAAAGACTCAAGATAGAAGATACTCTCCACATCCAGAAAAAGAACTATGGAACCATGGATTTTTTGGGGGGCGGGGTGAGGCAATTGGGGTTAAGTGACTTGCCCAGGGTCACACAGCTAGTAAGTGTCAAGAGTCTGAGGTCAAATTTGAATTCGGGTCCTCCTGAATCCAGGGCCGGTGCTCTATCCACTGCGCCACCTAGCTGCCCTAAGAACTATGGAATCTTAATGCAGATCAAAGCATACCATTTTCATTTTTGTTTTTTTTATTTCTTCTTGTGGTTTTCCCCTTTTGTTCTGGTTCTCTCACAACATGACTAATGTGGAAATATGTTTAACGTGATTATAATAGGTTATAATTTGAATTTTTAATTTTATTTTTACATTTGAATATTTGATATTGATATTTGAATAGTCTTTAAGATTTATCTTCCTAATTGTGCATTTTGTTTTGTTTTTTGGTAGGGCAATGAGGGTTAAGTGACTTGTCCAGGGTCACACAGCTAGTAAATGTCAAATGTCTGCAGTTAGATTTGAACTCAGGTCCTTCTGAATCCAGGGCGGGTGCTTTATCCACTACTACATCTAGCTGCCCTTCCTAATTGTGTTTTACTTAGGCCAGTATTAGTCTACAATGCCTTAAGCACATAATTTATTGCTAAGGAAGGGAGAGCATTTTGGAATTAAAATTGGCTGTTAATAATCAAGAGTTTCTAAAGGGATTAATTTTTTGCAGAACCAAGAGAATAATAACCAAAGCTCAGCTTGTTGGTAATTATTTTTGGAGTCATTTTTAGTAAAGTCTTATTAATCAGAATTTGTCCTTAAAATGAAAGCCTAACTTTTTAGTAAAAGTGATTGTCTGGACGTAAATGTTTAAAAGTGCACTCAAATACTGAACAACTGTGACAAATGACATCTGCACTTCTTCCTTGAATTCCAGAAGTTTCATTTTTGCTTGTAAATACAAAAATTCAACCTGACTCTTTAAGACCATGTTTTGTTAGCTACTCAAGATGATATTTCTTCATGAAGTTAAAATGAAAAGTGAGTGCTAGAATGTGTTGAGATGTTCTTTGAAACTTAAAAATAAGAGAATGTTTTGAATGGTACCCCCAAATTTAGAGAATTGTGTGATAAAGGTGTCAAAGGTGATTTGGTTGAGGGCAAGAAAACAACTTATAAGAAGGCTGCTTCAACTTTGATTCAATAATTACCTTGCAGAAGTACAACTTCTGTCATACAGTCCAAGTGATTAGCTGTTGTACATTTTATGTATCTTGATTAAAAAAAGGTAAATGACAAGAAATCAGACATAATGGAATTTATTAAATAAGTTTTAAGGTATGGATTGATACAGATTTCAAAGATGTTCAGTGTCCCAGACCATATAGCCACAAACACTAGCTTTGTGACCTTGGGTTAGTTATATGACCTCTACCTCAGTTTCCTTAGCTATAAAATAGGGATAATAGCACCTACCTCCTAGGGTTGTTAAGAGGATCAAACTATATATTTGCAAAATACTTAGCACATAGTCAGTGCTTAATTAGTGCTTATTCTTTTCCTTCCTAAATAATTGATCATGATAAAGAACCTCTTATCAGTAAAAGCTATTTGATATGCTGTTTACTTAAGACAAAGTATACAATATATTTTGTAAATATTTCTATCCTAAAAGGTTTAAAACAAACAAGTCGACACTTAAATAATAAAACTTAAATTACTCAGAATGCCTCATTTTGTATTACCACGCCTCAGGTACATTGACTTTTCAGTTAAAAATGAGGTAATTAGAGTAGATGACATCCAAGGTCTTTTCTAGTTCTAAGTATGTAATTCTGTTCTTTTTTGTTAAGTAAAGAATAAATGTTAATTCTTTTACTTTTTGATGTAAATATATGATGGATTTAGTTATAATATATAATGGAGGCGATGTCTGTTGATGTGATTTCATCCTTGTGAAATTTTATAGTAAAGTTAATTCAACAATGAAACGGTAATATTTTTTCATTTCAGAAAAAAAGCAGAGATTCTTCTAGTGCACTATAGTAGTAGGTTTGGCATTTTCCCCCAGCACCCTTACACATCAGTAGTAAGATTAGACTCCATTCCAAGAAAAGGAAGCCAATAGTTTAGATAGGATTGGACATTTCTCATTCCAATTGATGTGTAAAACTTATTTTCCCCTATTTGCAATTTCCTATTTTCATATTGTTTTGCTATTGATGAAATATCTTGGAATCTTTGTATGAAACCTACTTTGATCCCATGCCACATATCCTTAGTCTTCATTTAGGTTGCTACACTATGTTTGTAAATATTTAGAAATAATTAAAATTCCCAAGATAGATTAGTGTTGGTCTGGAGCACACTGATGTGACCTCAGAGCTCCAGGCCACCATTTAAAAAAATAAATGTTTATTGATATGTTTTGTGTTTAGGTAACTTTAAAAAAATAATAAAACTCAGATGCTTTGAAACTTACTAGCTGTTTGACCCTGGGCAAGTCACTTAACCCTCATTGCCTTGCCCTCCCCACCCCCTTAAAAAAATGTACTTTGGGGCCCTGAGCCTTTAGGGCCTTTGCTGAACCTGAGATTTCATAGGTAGCTTGTGTTCAATAAAGAACAGCAGCTGCTTTCCAACTTATAGTCCTAACAGGTGTCTGGGACACTGAGGTGACTTGCCTAGGATCACACAGACAGTGTGTGTCAGGGTATCAGAAACTTGAATCCAGATCTTCTTGAGTCTGATACCAGCTCTCTCTTAACTTTGCCGTGCTGGCATATTAAGAATATGCCCCTTAAAATGACAGCTCTTTGAAAGGAACAAAAATTAGATGTGTCCTGGGGAAAAAAATACCAAGTACAGGTTGCATTCAGGTTTTTTTTAAAGCTAGCTTTAAAAAAGGAAAGGGCAACCCAGTATTCAGTCTGTAGTGACTTAATCTGGAGTAGTCATAGGGCCTGAGTTCAGTTCTATACTTGCAGGTTAATTACAAGTGTGACTTTGGGCAGGTAACTTAATCTTTTTAGCTCTTATTTCCTTATCTGTAAAACTAACTTTTAAAAGACCCTTTTGGGGCAGCTAGGTGGCATAGTAGATGAAGCACTGGCCCTGGATTCAGGAGGACCTGAGTTCAAATCTGGCCTCAAGACACTTGACACTTACTAGCTGTGTGACCTTGGGCAAGTCACTTAACCCTCATTGCCCCGCTAAAATAAATAAATAAACAAATAAACAAACAAACAAATAAATAAATAAAATGAAAGACCCTTTCAGGAGGAGGCAGGGTCAAGATGACAACATAGGGAGACAGACAGACATAGAAATCTCTGGACAGGGCAGCTAGGTGGCGCAGTGGATAGAGCACCGGCTCTGGAGTCAGGAGGACCTGAGTTCAAAATCCGGCCTCAGAGACTTAACACTTACTAGCTGTGTGACCCTGGGCAAGTCACTTAACCCCATTTGCCTCACTTAAAAAAAAAAAAAGAAATCCATGGAGAGCATTTTACAGGGAAAAGCTGTGCTCTAGAGCAGTAAGAGGTATCCTCTTCATGAACCTTGTGTAGGTTGCACCAATAGGTGCTTAGTGCCAGTTCTGTTACTCTCTATTATGTCTGTCTTCCTGTGCTGACATGGGCTGGAAAAAAATGACTCACTGTGTTTTTTTTCCTTGCATTTCCTAAATAGGATTCAGAGTGGTCCATTTTTTAGATCTGGAGGAATTTAGTGTGGGACAAGGAAGCTTACTCTATTTCTTTTTGCTACTCTGCCATCTTGACTCTCCATCGTATCTAATTCTTTATGATCCCATTTGGCGTTTTCTTGGCAAAGATACTGCAGTGGTTTGCCATTTCTTTCTCTAGCTTGTTTTACAGATGAGGAAACTGAGACAGAGTTAAGTGACTTGTCCAGGGTCACACAGCTAGTAAGTATCTAGGGTTAGATTTAAACTCAGGTCTTCCTCATTCCAGGCCCAACACTCTACTGCACTACCTAGCTGCCCTTACTTTAAAAAATCTAGTCTAATTACTTCATTTTACAGATAAGGAAATAAGAGGGGTAGGAAGATTAAATTACCTCCCCACAGGCTGCTATATTGAACTGTAAAAGCAAGATCAAAAGCAAGCAAGCAGCTTTGTAGCTTGGACTTGACATGTGGAGTAAAGTGGAGTCTCAGTTCCAACTTCCAGCTCAGTCTAAAGTCTGCAGAGGAATAACTAGGGCAGACATCCCAGATCAAAGGGAAGCCTACTCTTCTGTTTCTCTGAACATTGGCAAGGTACAGTCTTCTAGATTGCTGATAAGTTGAGTTGCAGCAGCAGTCTACTGAAACTCCACCCAGGGCAAGCTCACAGGCTTGTTGCTCAGACCCAAATTGAACTTAGGAACTTGAAAAGTTCAAACCAAGGAGGAAGCAATCAGATTCTGCCTTGGGTTACAGCGTTTTAGGAACACTGACAGCTTGCAGGTCCTCAGCTTGAGCTGTTCCTGAGATCTTGGAATAACAAAGCTTATTACCCTAAGAAGGCAGCAGTAGGACCACCTTAGACCTTCCTTTCAGAAGTCTACAGAACCTAGCTCTAACAAAGTCTGAAGTCAGAAAGTAGTCTGGAAGAATAAACAAACAAAGAATACTACCATAAAAGGCTATTATGGTGACAAGGGTGACCACAAAACATCTGTAAACAAAACCTCAAATGAAAACACAGCTAGGACATAAATTCAACTAGAATTTCTGTAAGAGATGAAATGGGGGGGGTTGGTTTAAAATATTTTTAAAAATGAAATAGTATTTGGGGGAGGATGAAAAAGAAATGAGAGCTATGGAAGAAAGAATTGGAAGGGGAATGAATAGCTTGGCCACAAGAGATATAGAACTCCTTAAGTAACAAACTCCCTGAAAACTAGAAAGGATCAAAAATAGAAACTAATGACTTCATGAGACAAAAAATATTAAAACAAGGTCAAAAGACTGAAAAAACACCTCTCCATTTCAGAACAAAGTATCTCATAGCAAAAATGACCAACTTGGTTAATATGAGTGAGCCATAAAAGACTGAATTGAGAGTAAACTCTCTCTAACATTTTAATACAGGGAGAATATGCACTTGTCCTCTCAGAACCTTATTAGCAAGGGGGATGGAGTAATGATGCAAGGCCTAGCAGTGGTTCTGTTATGTCTTTTTTTTTTTTTTTTTTAGTGAGGCAATTGGAGTTAAGTGACTTGCCCAGGGTCACACAGCTAGTAAGTGTCAAGTGTCTGAGGCTGGATTTGAACTCAGGTCCTCCTGACTCCAGGGTCGGTGCTCTATCCACTGCACCACCTAGCTGCCCCTGGTTCTATTATGTCTTGATCAGAAAGGGAGAAGAGAAATGGTGGGGTGAAGGAGGAAGATTGAAGGGAAAAAGGTTATCTCACATAATGGGAGTGGCATACAAGTAGATAGAAGTCTATACAAACAAGGAGGAAAGGGTAAAGAGTGAGGCAAACCTCACTCTTCTTGTTTTTTGTTTTTTGTTTTTTGTTTGTGGGGCAATGAGGGTTAAGTGACTTGCCCAGGGTCACACAGCTAGTAAGTGTCAGGTGTCCGAGGCTGGATTTGAACTCAGGTCCTCATGAATCCAGGGCTGGTGCTTTATCCACTGTACCACCTAGCTGCCCCAAACCTCACTCTTCTGAAGTGATCAAAGGAGAAAAGAATATACACAATTGGATACAGAAATGTGTTTCACTCAAAAGGGAAATATGAGGGAAAAGAGAAGAAGGAATTAGAGGGAGGGAAAATTATATTTCAGAAGAAAGAGATATAATGCAAAACAAACCTTAAGGAAATATAAAAACATAGTACTTTTTGCGGCGGCAAGGAATTAAGGGTTGCCTAAACAAGTTATGGTACATAAATGTAATAGAAAACTGCAGCTTGATGGTGCAGCAGAACAGTACTGCTATCAGTGGTGGCTAGAGTAATAGCAGAAGTTGTCCCAGTATCATGTTATTTCTGCTTTCTGGGATATTTTAATGCAGCTTGAACTTCAAAAGGAGTTATCTAGATAATTGACACTGAACTGTTTCTCTGGGAAGAAAAAAATAGATAACTGTCTAGGGAAGTTAATTCTAAAGCTTACTGGTAAGTGACAGAGGACACCTTATTTTGATAAGGTGAGCAGCCAGAGAAAAGCCTTTAGGGTTTCTTTGATACCCAGAAGCTAGAAGCTGATGGAATAGATAGGAGTTGGTGATGGATCTGCAAAACTAAGTGCCTAGTCTTTGACAGCGCCAATATTTTTAGATCAGAATATTTTTTTAAAATAGTGCTAGAATTAATATTAGAAGTATCACAAAATTACACGTATATCTTTGGAGAAATATATAAACACAGTACTGTTGATTTGAACTGTTGTGAAATTTCACAAATTCCAAGAGACTTTAATATTTGGAACATCTATGTATTGTGTTGAATATTCTACAACTTATTCATTTCAACAAATATTCAGCATCTTTTAGGGTGCAAAGTACCCTGCTGTCAAGGATCTAAAAGTAATGGACTAAGCTAACACAGAGATAACTGACACAATAATCATATAGTTACAATACATAATAATATGTGATAATTACTTGAACAAGGTACAGCTTAAAGTGCTGTGTGAAATACAAGAGGGAAAAAAGTAGATATCAACTTGAAAACATGAGGAAAAGTTTCATTGAGGCCAGTAGAATTTCAGTTGGTCTTTAATATTAGATAGGAATTTAACAGGCAAAGAAAGGGAAGAGCAGGGCATTATAGAGTACAGTGTGAATTAATTGGGAAAGAGTGAAAACTAAACTTTTTTTGAACCATACACCTTTTAATGTTCTTTAGAACGTTAACATTTACATTAAAGAATGGTCCTTTTACTATACAATGTTCTTTTGTTGTTTTTACTTACAATTTTACAATTAGGCATTGAGTTCATAAGAATTTTATATTTTATTCACCATGAATCCATATTTTATCACATTGGATATTAAGTATAGTGAACTGTCTATTTTTCCAAGTTTAGCCTTAGAGTCCAGATATTTTTCCACGGAGTTTGAATCAAGCAGGTTTGGATAAATTTCTTAAGGTGTAGCATAATGTAAGGTCATGTTGCAATATTACATCTTCCTTTAGGAATTTTTGTAATTCTGGAACAGTTCTTCTAATCAGTATATCAGTCAGAATTTGTCATTTCCACAAAAAAGACAAGACTTGACAGCCCAGTAGAAATAAACAATCTTCAGCATTTTTAGAGGTAGATGTTTTACAATTTGATGATGATGCCTAGATCTTACAGGCTCACTTTGATAACTTATCTCAGTGGTTTTGAAATAGCTTTCAATGAAAAAGTGAATTTCATTGGTAAAAATTAATTTTTCAATCTTCTTTATATTGCCTTGTACATAAGAATTTTTTACTTCTAGCAGTGGTTAGCAGCAGTTTTTAAATAGTTTTCTTCCATTTAGAAACAAATTACAATCTCTCCAACTGTCAACTTTCCTCTGAAGTTCTTTGCTAAGGATTAATAAGGCTTCTTTATAGTGATAGTTTGCCATTTCTTGATGTTTTTCATTTTCAACTATACTTGTCTTTGAGCTTTGGAGCAACTTATCCTTGAAACTTTTTTTACTTTTTCCACATCAGCGCTGCTACACTATCTCTAACAGTCATTGAAGTGTGCTCTATGAGAGCTACAACCTTTTCACATTTCTTTGGAGTAATCACCATTCTTTTTTTTTTTTTTTTAATTGAGGCAATTGGGGTTAAGTGACTTGCCCAGGGTCACACAGCTAGTAAGTGTTAAGTGTCTGAGGCCAGATTTGAACTCAGGTACTCCTGTCTCCAGGGTCGGTGCTCTATCCACTGTGCCACCTAGCTGTCCCTAGTAATTGCCATTCTTAAAAATAATGATAAAAAAGAACAAAGAATATGTATAGCACTGAACTGTCAGAGAAATAACTAAAAGTAAGGAAAGTAACTCAGTTCAGTTTTACCTGAGCAAGGTCAGATGTTTTTCATCAGCCTAGTGTCCATAGAAGTACACACACAACTCTAAAAACCATATCAGATTGTACATATATAACCTATATCAGATTACTTGCTATCATGGGGAGGTGGAAGGGAGGGAGAAGAATTTGAAACTAGAAATCTTGAAAAATGTTAAACTATCTCTACATGTAACTGGAAAATAATAAAATACTTTTATAATTAAAAAACCATATCAGAATTATTGCTTGCTCTGAATAATTCATACATTACCATAAGGAATATTTTGAGCCAAGGCAGGGGACACTAAAATGAAGGTTATATTTAAGGAGTAGTGTTCAGTTTGAAATGTAGAGAGAAGTAATACTAATAACTGACTTTATATACCATTCAAATTGAATGCTACTTTATAGCTTATATGTTTTTCTGATCCTCAACAGCCTTGTGAGGTAGCTAGTTTATTTATTTATTTATTTATTTTTGTGGGGCAGTGGGGGTTAAGTGACTTGCCCAGGGTCACACAGCTAGTAAGTGTCAAGTGTCTGAGGCCGGATTTGAACTCAGGTATTCCTGAATCCAGGGCCAGTGCTTTATCCACTGGGCCACCTAGCTGCCCCCGAAGTAGCTAGTTTATTTTTTATTTTTATTTTTAATTAATAAAGTATTTTATTTTTTTTCCCGTTACATGTAAAGATAGTTCTCAACTTTTGTTTATACAAGCTTTCCAATTTCAGATTTTTCTCCCTCCCTCCCCCCTGCCCTAGACAGCAGGTAATCTGATATAGGTTTTATATATATATATATATATATACACACACATACATACACACATAATAACATTAAACATATTTCTGCATTAGTCATGTTATAAGAGAAAAATCAGAGCAATGAGGAAAAACCTCAAAATAGAAAAACATCAGCACCAAAAACAAAAGAAATAGTATGGTTCATTCAGCATCTATACTCCACAGTTCTTTTTTTTTTTCCCCCTGGATTTGGAGATCCTCTTCTATATCATGAGTTCCCTAGAACTCTTCTGTACCATTGCATTGGTGAGAAGAATATAGTCCATCACAGTAGATCAACACTCAATGTTGATGATACTGTGTATAGTGTTCTTCTGGTTCTGCTCATCTCACTCATCATCAGCCCACGCAAGATCCTCCAGGTTTCTCTGAACTCCTCCTGCTCATCGTTTCTTACAGGTAGCTAGTTTATTAACCCCATTTTTTTCTAGATGAGGAAACCGAGATTCAGAGAGGTTAAGTAGTTAAATCCATGATCACACAGTGTCAAAGGCAGGATTTGAACCCAAGTTTTTCTGACTTTCAGTCCAGTGTCCTACCCACTGTGCCAGACTATCTATGAATAATTTGAGATAAAGCTGGCACAGTAGCATGACCCAGGATAATGAAGGTCCTTGAATGCAAGGTATAGGTATTGGACCTTAACTGAGTAGGCAGTAGGTAGCCATTGAAGAATTCTGAGCAGAAGAATGACAGGATCAGATCTGTGCATAAGGTAGATTATTCTGAAAGCAGCATGAATCTGTGGGTCACAGAGGAAAATAAACAGAGGGGATTGAAGACATTTTAGTCAATAAACAAACAACCATGTGCCAGGCACTGTGCTAAACACTAGGGAGATCCAAAAAAAATTTGGCAAAAACACATTTCCTGCCCACAGGGAGCTCACTTTCTAGTGAGGGAGACATGTAAACAATGATATACATAGAACATATAGAGAGAATAAATGGAAGATAATCTGAGAGGAAAGACTACTAGCATTTGGGTGAGCAGAAATAGAGGGTGGGTCTGTGGGAAAGGCCTCATACAGAAGGTGGGATTTTGAATTGAGTCTTAAAAGGAGCCAAGAGGCAGAGGTAAGGAGGGAGAGAGCATTCTGTGTATGTTTGGAGCATTTTATGTAAGTTACAGCAAGTAGGTCAGTGTGGCTGGATCTTCCATGTAGGAGAATAAAATATAAGAATGGAAAGGTAAGAAGTGCTACCCCCCCAAAAAAAAAAAGAATGAAGAGGATTTTGTATTTGATCCTATAGTTAATAGGGAGGTTTATTGAGTAGAGTAGAATAATATGGTCAGTTCTGTGCTTTAGGAATATTATTTTGGCAGCTGAGGAAGTACTAAAGTGGGGAGAGACTTATGTAGGGAGACCAACCAGAAGGGTTTTAACAGTCGTCATGTGAGATGTTGAAAGCCTGAACAAGGGTGGTCTCTGGGAGTTGAGTGAAAGGGTATTTATTTAGCAAATTTAGTGAATGTAGAAGTGACAAAGACTTGGCAACAGATTGCATATATGGAGTGTAAGAGAAAGGAGTTGGGGATAACACTGAGTCTGGGTGACTGGGACTTCTTTCCAAAATATGTTGGTTTTTTGGAATAGGGGTTTCTTTGTAATGCTTCCAAGTAGACTTGTAGGATTATTGTTGTGATGGAATTTCTCTTCTCAGTCAAAGTTATAGTGTGATTTGAGAGATGGCACAAGATAGCAGACAGGAATTAAAGATGGGGGCTCTAAGTCATTTTAGTAATGGAGTTAGAGGAAAAGATGGTGATGAGGTCTCAAAGGATGGAGGATTGTGTACTGATAGAATGTCTCTGCTTATCCAGAGATCAGTCATCCTTATTAGTTGTAATTAAGTACAAAAGTTTCTTCTTTTTTTTTTTTGCTTTCTCTACTTTTTGAAAGATAAAATTATTATCCAGGCACATTGAAAGTGGATCATATGTACTCTTTTCATGCAGAGTATGATTTAAGTGAATATGTTAATGGAGAATTATATTTCTAGTACATGTGAAGAGAATTGTCCTCTCTCCTCAGTAAGTCCTCTGGCTTGCTTGTCTTCAGGCCGGTTTTATTGTTTTTAAGACTTGTATCTGTCTTCATCATTTAGTTGATGAATCTAGAGTGTGCTTTCATAGCAATGTGCTCTTTCACTTTCTGTTCTTGGTTTTTTGTTTTGTTTTGTTTTGTTTTTTGGTGAGGCAGTTGGGGTTAAGTGACTTGCCTAGGGTCACACAGCTGGTAATTGTTAAGTGTCTGAGGTCGGATTTGAACTCAGGTCCTCCTGAATCCAGGGCTGGTGCTCTATCCACTGTGCCACCTAGCTGCACCTTCTTTTTCTGTTCTTAACAAAGTATGGTAATGGTTAGCTAGGTGATGCAGTGGATAAAACACAGGCCCTGGATTCAGGAGGAACTGAGTTCCCACTTTAGACATTTGACACTTACTAGCTGTGTGACCCTGGGCAAGTCATTTAACCCTCCTTGCCTCCCCCCCAAAAAAAGTATAGTAATAATAATGGTTGATTTTTAAAAATATTAAGTTTACAAAAGCATTTTACATAATTTGAAGGTAGACACTCTGGGTATTTTTGTTTTCATTTAATAGATGAGAAAACTTGCGATTCATAGAGGTTAAGTGGTTGAGCCCTGGTCATGAAGATGCTTTTTACCCTTCCATGGCTGCCATGTGTCCTTCTGCAGAGTCTGTGACACTTTCATGAGATCATATTTACTTTATGAAAAAATTTTGAGTTTTTTTTCTGTCATCTGTACTCTCTTCATACATAGATGTGCCCATAGATATTCGAACTACTTTCCTTTTTTCACAAGAATTATCTGGCACTGTTAGTTGGTATTAGGTGTTACTTCTACTGTGCTGCTTCTTTCTTTATTGAACATGTTTGGGTTTGGTGTCCCCCGTCCCCCCCCCCCCCCGCCCCGCCATATTGTCTAGTTTTGTAACTTATCTGGGTAATGTGTC
Organism: Dromiciops gliroides; assembly: GCF_019393635.1. Lineage (NCBI taxonomy): Eukaryota > Metazoa > Chordata > Mammalia > Microbiotheria > Microbiotheriidae > Dromiciops > Dromiciops gliroides. Next base: position 340,034,129 of record NC_057863.1, on the reverse strand, counting down.
TTCTCTCTCCTTTCCCCTCTTACTTCATGATCAGATTTGTAAGTCTGCCAAAAACATTCTTTATAATCCTCATGAGGCCAGGGCCTCAGAAACCAAATACTTCTTGAATACCATCTACAAACATTACTTTCCAGATCTTTCTTTCAAGGAACTGATTTTCTAATTGGGAGTAGTTGTTAAGGCTAGATGGCATGTAGGTTGAAGTACTTTGATAAAATAAAACTTTTGATTTATCTTGTAAACCAATTTATCCATGTAAATCTTGATTTTTTTTTTATATCCATATAAATCTTCAATAATTATACAGAGGATCAAAATTATACTTTACAAGAAACTTCAGTTAATAATTTCTTGCATGAGAATTTATCACTGTTATTTAGAGATAGCATGATCGGGTAGGAAGAGGACCAGATTTGGGAATCTGGCCTTTGGTTTAGATTCTACCTCTTGGAAGACTGGGCTTTTTTCCTCAATGGAATTTTATTAAAATTATGAAAACTTGTGAATTTTTAAAAAGTAGGTATATTTTAAAAGCACAAAAATGATTTACTGCTGTTTATTAAGTAAATTAAATCTCCAGGATTTTGAGAATGTCTAATCTGGTACCCGATCAGTGCTAGTCAGCTGTGTCACTGTTTCTTTTTGTGTGTGGAGAGACAAGATTGCTGTAGCTTGATTGAAAATCCTTCCTGAATTATGAGTTTGCGTGCCTCATTTTCACTGGATTTGTGATCTTATTAATGTGGGTACTCCCTCCAGTACCAATCCATTCAAACTTTTTTATCCTGTGCAATATCCATAAGAGATCTATAAGCTTTTTTAAAAAACCCATTATATGAGTACTAGTGCAACACTCATGCCATCTGTTATTTCTCCCCACTACATGATCAGACTGCCTTCTTTTCTGGTGACACATCTCTTGGGTGATGCATTTTATGCCCCCGTTTGCATGTAAGTGATCATTGATAATATGCTGCAACCTGTTTGTGTTTATCAGGCATTTCTCCATCCTTGTATGCAAATTTAATTCCTCAGAGATTGTAGTGTCCTGTGATTCACAACCATATAACATCATAGGGAGACTCATTAGAAATAGGAGTTCTTATTTCAGGAAATAATTTGGTGTAGTTGAAAGGACTGTACAATTTCATTTTAGAAATGTTTTATTGATACTCTTTAATTTTTTTTGTATGACTGTCATTGTCCAGTGATTCTCACTGGTCCCCATCTCCATAGAACCCTCTTTTATAAAGTGTAGTCAAACAAAACAAATCAACACATTGGTCACCTATAGTCTACCCCCCCACCCCACCCCCCACATTTTTAAAAAATGTGTGTGAATTCTTTGTTTTGTTTTGTGGGGCAATGAGGGTTAAGTGACTTTTCTGGGGTCACACAGCTAGTAAGTGTCAAGTGTCTGAGGCCAGATTTCAACTCAGGTCCTCCTGAATCCAGGGCCAGTGCTTTATCCACTGTACCACCTAGCTGCCCCCAGTCTACCTCGCCCCCTTTTTTTTGGTGAGGCAATTGGGGTTAAGTGACTTGCCCAGGGTCACACAGCTAGTAATTGTCAAGTGTCTGAGGCTGGATTTGAATTCAGGTCCTCCTGAATCCAGGGCTGGTGCTCTATACACTGCGCCACCTAGCTGCCCCCAGTCTACCCCTTTTTTGACGTGAGGCATGAGGCACTGCACATATTCCAAAAACAACCCAGTTCATTGTCTGTCCATCTGTTCATTGTTTGACTAAGATACATTTTCTTGGACCAACTTAATAGGTTGTTCATACATCTCTTTTTTTAAATTTAATTTTATTATTTTCCAGTTACATATTACATATAAGGATAGTTTTCAACATTTGTTTACGCTGGATTTTTAGTTCCAGATTTTTCTTTTCTTCCCCCCTCCCTTCCCTCCCTCTTCCCCAAGATGGAAAGCAGTCTGATATAGGTTGTATATGTACATTCACATCAAATATATTTCATATTTCTACATTAATCATCTTGTGAAAGAAGAATCAGAGCACAAAGGATAAACCTCAAACAAGAAGGAAAATAAAAAAAACAGTCCAAAAGTAGAAGCAGTATGATTGAATCTGCATTTATAATTCACAGTACTTTTTTCTGAACGTTGAGAATATTTTCTATCACGAGTTCTTCGAAACTGTATTGTATTGTTGCACTGCTGAGAAGAGGCAAGTCTATCCCCATTGTTCATCACACAATGTTGCTGTTACTGTATACAATGTTCTCCTGGTTCTGCTCCTTTCAATCAGCATCAGTTCATGTAAGTCCTTCCAGGTTTCTCTGAACTACTCCTGCTTATCATTTCTTATAGCACAATAGTATTCCATTACATTCATATACCACAATTTGTTTAGCCATTTTCCTATTGATGGGCATTCCCTTGATTTCCAATTCTTTGCCACCACAAAGAGAGCTGCTATAAATATTTTTGTACAAGTGGGTCCTTTTCCCTTTTCTGTGGTCTCTTTGGGGTTCATACATCTCTTTATCATGGCTTGGACAATAAGTATTCTTTAGTTGTTGCTGGGTTTTTTCCTTATGTGGATCATTAGTTAAGAGTCTCTGTAATATTCTGGAGTTGGATGCAATCCACAAACAGGAACTTCTGGACAACTCTATTGCCCCTACATAACTCCTTTTCTGGATCCTATGATGGATGTCTTCCATGAAAGTGGTAGCTGGTTTTTGTTAACATTTGTCTGTTTTCCTACTAATTATCTATACTAGAAATGTTAAATTCACTTATCCATCATATCCATTTAGTTGTCAAATCCAAGAAATTCTGCCTGCAAAACCTTGAATGTCCACCTATTCCTTTTCCTTCCCAGAGTTACCTTATTTTGTATTTCAGCATCCTAGCCATTCTACTTATTTTCTCTCATCCTTCCATTATCCAGATTAATATTTTACACACACACACACACACACACACACACACACACACACACACACACACACACACACACACACACACCCTGATTACATAAATCCATTCTTTATAACTTTTTAGCACTACCCAGTTTATTGTAAATAAATATTGTCTCTTTGAGGACAAGCTTGTTCATTATAATCTCAAAGTATTCAGTTTCAGTGTTTTATTGTTTTTTCACTTATATTGTTTTATTGTCTTTATTACTTTTCTAGTTCTGCCTGTTTCACTTTGTATTAGTTCGTCTAAGTCTCTTTCCATGGGAAGACTGCTTTTTAGTTATGCCTCATCCCCTAATCTCTTTGTTTCACATCTAGCTGCCTACAAATAAGGTTTAGAAATCCAGACTTCTAAACTTCAGGCATGGGGGAAGGAAAGACAAGCATAGAAAAAAATGTAAAAATGCTCTCAGTTAATAGTGATAGTGACTTTGTGTCATATATTACATAATGTAAAATTTAGTTTTTGTCTTTGACTTTTTTTCCTCTGCCTCTTTTTTTTTTTTTTAAGGTGCAAGTGAAAGTGTGGGGAAACATATGCTTGAAGCCTGCAACAATAACCTGGAGATGGCTGTCACAATGTTTTTGGATGGTGGAGGAATAGCTGAAGAGCCTAGTACCAGTTCAGCCAGTGTATCTTCTGTCAGGCCACACACAGAGTATGTCTGTTTTCCCCCCACTATTGTGGGGTTTGTTTTTGTTTTTGTTTTTTTGGTCTAATTTAAACATTGTGTTTTTAGGAGAATTACTTAAACTGTCTTTTTGGTCAGGAGCTGAATACCTTAAAAATCTTACATCAAAAGAAAACAATTGCAAGTAGAAATAGTAATACTGCAATTTAAGGAACGATATTTTTTCCACCATGATTTTATTACTGCAATAACCATCTAGGGCAGACTTTCCCCAATTTTATGGATGTGGAAATGGATATATAGAGCCCAAGTGACATGCTGGAAGTTACGTGGTCTGTTCCTGACAGTTGGGATAAGAACTGATGTCATGCAACTTCTTACATAAACTGGCAAAAAATTATTTATTAAACACGAAAGGATTTTATTATTTTCCATTTACATGTAAAAATAATTTTTAACATTTGTTTTCATAAGATTTTTAGTTCCAAATTTTTCTCCCTCTCTTCTTTCCCCTGTCCCCAAGACAGAAAGCAATCTGATACAGGTTATATATGTACAATCACATTAAACATATTTCTGCATTAGTCATGTTGTGAAAGAAGAATCAAAACAAAAGGGAAAAACCTCAAAAAACAAAAAAAAAACCCAAAAAAACCCCCAGAAACCGTATAGTTCAGTCTGCATTCGGGAGAACTGGATAATTTACCTTTCTGGAAAAGAAAAATTTCTGTATAAAATTAGATGCCCAGAAAGAATTGTATTATGTTAATGATATTCATTATAGTGACTTATGAAAGGTTGCTTACTATATGTCCCCAAGAATGTCAAAATATAGTAAAAATATTGTAGGGGCAGCTAGGTGGCACAGTGGATAGAGCACCGGCCCTGGAGTCAGGAATACCTGAGTTCAAATCCGGCCTCAGACACTTAACACTTACTAGCTGTGTGACCCTGGGCAAGTCACTTAACCCCAATTGCCTCACTAAAAAAAAAAAAAATTAAAAAAAAAATATTGTAGCAGCACTTCTTGTGGTAGCAAAAAAACCTAGAAACAAAGTAGGTGCCTATAAATTAAGAAATAGACGACAGATTGTCACATGAGCATATAATGGAATATGTGCTATAAGAAATGACACATATAAAGACTTTTAGATAACTTTGGAAGACTTGCATGAACTGATGCAGAAAAATAATAAGTAGAACCATGAGCAGAATTTACCAAATGACTACAGTGATGTAAAGGGAAACACAAACTTGCATGACACCAACCATTGCATTGAATACTCTTGATTCCAATACTGACAGTGATCTGTAATTCTCAGTTTGAAAAGCATTGGAAAGTTTAAAAGATGTTTTGGGTTAGAAGTAAGCCATAGATGTTATTATGTGTATATATATGTGTGTGTGTATATATATATCTATATGTATATGTATAGAGATATATAGATATAACCTATATCAGATTACCTGCTGTCTAGGGGAGGGGGGAGGGAGGGGAGGGAGGGAGAAAAATCTGAAATTGTAAAGCATGTATAAACGAAAGTTGAGAACTATCTTTACATGTAACGGAAAAAATAAAATATCTCATAAGAAAAAAAAAAAAAAAGAAGTAAGCCATAGACTGAATTTAAATGACCAGGCCACAAGTGGCTAATCTCCTTTTTTTTTTTTTTAAAGAATTTAGTCCCAGGGGACAGCTAGGTGGCGTAGTGGATAGAGCACCGGCCCTGGAGTCAGGAGGACCTGAGTTCAAATTCGGCCTTGGACACTTAACACTTACTAGCTGTGTGACCCTAGGCAGGTCACTTAACCCCAATTGCCTCACCAAAAAAAAATTTAGTCCCAGTTTCCGCAGCATTTTGTTTCAGTATAGTAGTTGGACTTTGTCATTATTTTTATAAAGCTAATTTTCTTTAAGCATATGATTACTTTTAAGTGATCTTCATGTTATAAGTTGTTTTCTGTATCATTTGTGGGCTTAAATTTTTTTCCCTAAGAGAACTTATCTATAATTCTATAATGGAAATAATGTAACATGATTACATTTCCAAAAAACTAGTTCTGTCAGTAATGAATGACTTTTCCTGATTCTCCACAATCCCACTAAAATGAGTTTCATTGTTTTTGATCTTGTCAGTTTGGCAAGTGTGAAGTCATACCTCAAAGTCATTTTAATTTGCAATCTTTTGGTTATAAATAATGTTGAACTTCTTCCCAAGTGATTATTATTATTATTATTTTTTGTGAGGCAATTGGGGGTTAAGTGACTTGCCCAAGGTCACACAGCTAGTATGTGTTAAGTGTCTGAGGCCGGATTTGAACTCAGGTCCTCCTGAATCCAGGTCCAGTGCTTTATCCACTGGGCCACCTAGCTGCCCCGAGGACCTTAACTATCAAAACTAACTTTTGTGACATTCCATTTTAGAATTGCTTAGAAAAGTTCTTATAGTGATTTGAATGCTTCCTTCTTATAATTTTCACCCCTGTGGAACCATACGAAACCTGTCTGGAAACATTTATTGTGAACCCAAAGTTTTGTGTAACTTTAGGCTAAATATCCCTAAATATCCAGTTATTACTTTTATGGCTGCTTATTATGGGAGCCGTCTGTTTCTCTTGACGATAACTTTTGTAAGTGGTCCCCTTAAAATGGAGCACAGAACTCAGAACTATATTTTACATGTGGTCTGATTAAAGGAGTGTAGTGGGTTTGTAATTCTGGACATAACTGTTAACTCTTGCTGAATTTCTGGTCAACTCAGACTCCCAAATTTTTTCTTGTGAATTCTCTCTTATACATAAAAAGTTTTATTGCAGTACCACCTTTTGTTTTTGCCCGTTTCTTGTTTCCTTTATTGTTATTATTTGAGGTTTTTTGTTATGAACTTGGCAGACATGAATATTTCCATGTATAAAGAACAGAAAAAGGATTCCATATGAAACCATATCTTATTAATTTTGTAAAAAGTATATATTAAATTTAGCCAGCAATAATACCCACTCTACCTTGCTTATCTGAGTCCCCTTGTGTACTTTCTTCTGACGTCCCCCATGTATTTTAAAAATATTTCATTGATACTTTTCTTATTGTTGATATCATTGTTGGCCTCTCACTCCCTTCCCTTCCCCCCAATAAAAGAAAGCCCTCTCTTATAACAAAAAGTAATCAAGCAAAAAAAAAATGCGCACAATTTGGTCAGGTCTGAGATGGTATCATTCTTTACCTGCAGCCAGTCCATCATCTCTCAGCCAAGCTATGGGAAACAAAACAATCATCAGTTATTATTGAGAGTTATTGTCTTTAAAAGTTGTTTTCCTTCACAATGTTTTTGTTTTTGGTTTTTTTTTTGGTCATTGTACTCCTTGTTCTGCTCACCTTATTCTGTATCATTTCATATAAGATTTCCTATAATTCTCTGAATCTATCCCTTTTGTCATTTCTTAAGGCATAGTTATATTCTGTTATACACACACACACCCCATTTTTTTCCTTGGCCTTTACCAAATTTTTGTTTTGTTTTTGTTTTGTTTTGGTGAGGCAGTGGGGGTTAAGTGACTTGCCCAGGGTCATACAGCTAGCAAGTGTCGAGTGTCTGAGGCCGGATTTGAACTCAGGTACTCCTGAATCCAGGGCCGGTGCTTTATCCACTGCACCACCTAGCCGCCCCCTTCCTTTACCAAATTTAATGGGCAACCACTTTGTTTCCTATTTGTATGAAAATGTACTGCTTAAACATCTTTGTACATTTGGGTCCTTTTCCTCCTCTAATCTATTTGAGGTATACAGCATGTGCTGGTATCTTTGGGTCACTGGTTAGTGACATTTTGAACATAGTTCCAAATTGCTTTCTAGAATGGTTGTAGTAGGGGGCAGCTAGGTGGTACAGTGGTTAAAGCACCAGCCCTGGATTCAGGAGTAGCTGAGTTCAAATCCGGCCTCAGACACTCGACACTTGCTAGCTGTGTGACCCTGGGCAAGTCACTTAACCCCCATTGCCTCACAAAAAAAACCAAAAAACAAACCCCAAAAAACTAGAATGGTTGTAGTAGTTCATAGTTCCACCAACAGTGCATTAATATACCTTTTTCCCTAAAGCCCCTCCAACATTTGTCACTACCGTTTTTATCATCTTTTCCAATCTCTGATTGGTATGCAGTGCTGTAATTTAATTGCATTTCTGTAATTATTACTGGTTTGGAGCATTCTCCATATAGCTGATTTCTTTTTTTGAAATGCCCCTCTTCATATCCTTTTACCATTCACTCTTATTTTGAATCAGTTCTTCATATGTCCAGGAAATAACACCTGTTACAAAGATTCCACCCCCCCCACCCCCCCAGTTAATTCCAACTCCATTGTTTATGGAAAACCTTTTCATTTATGTATTTATGGTATGACTTAAAATCTAAGTCTATATGTAATAATTTATTTTGTTTTGTTTTTTTTGGTGGGGCAATGGGGGTTAAGTGACTTGTCCAAGGTCACACAGCTAGTAAGTGCCAAGTGTCTGAGGCCAGATTTGAACTCAGCTACTCCTGAATCCAGGGCTGGTGCTTTATCTACTGTACCACCTAGCTGCCCCAATAATTTATTTCTAATTATATATAAGATAAATATCCTTTTGGGACTTAACAACCTAAGTATGTGTGAATTGTTTGTAACTATCCTTTGAAGAGATCACTTTGGCATGTATCAATATATTTAAATTGTAGATTGACATACGTACATTTGACTATACACAGGTGTACACAGATTTAACACTTGACTACAAAAGTTTACATAAGAGTCATTTGCCAGGAAGGGTACCAGATTCCTCTAAATGACTTTGCCAAATTTTGTATTCAGTGAGATAGAATGGAGAAAAGGCAGCTAGGTCGCATAGTGTGGATAGTGTGTCTGGCCTGGAATTAGGAAGACTCATCTTCCTGAGTGCAGATCTGACTTCAGACACTTAAAAGCTGGGCAAGTCGCTTAATCCTGTTTGCCTTAGTTTCCTCATCTATAAAATGATCTGGAGATGGAAATGGCAAACCACTTCAGTCTTTTTGTCAAGAAAGCCCAAATGTGGTCACAAAGAGTTGGGCATGATAGATACCAAGTGAACAACAACAAGAATGGAGAAAAAGTGGTTGGAATCCAATTTTTTTTTTTTAATTTTAATTTTTGCAGGGCAGTGAGGATTAAGTGACTGGCCCAGGGCCACACAGCTAGTAAGTATCAAGTGTTTGAGGCCGGATTTGAACTCACGTCCTCCTGAATGCGGGGCCATTGCTTTATCCACTGCACCACCTAGCTGCCCCTGGAATCAATTTTTAAAAAATTAAACTGAGGTCTAGGCACAACCATGCCCATGAGCAATTTCTTTCTAACCTATACTTCATTGGTTTAATGGCTTTTTTCAGTCTATTTTAGGTTCTTTGATGGCCGTTTGATGTTTGCATTTTAGAAAAGTTTGTTCAATGTGGGCCCTAATCATCAAAAATTTTTTATTATAAATTTAATCACAAAATCAGACATTACATATACAAAGAACAACAAAAGGATTGTTCAGTACATGGTCATTTAAATTATATTAAATCTAAGGCTATGCAAACAACAAAATTGCCCTATTTGTGTTCCCTTCTGATTTTTTTTGTTGTTGTTTTTATATTGCCTACATCACTGTATATTTCTCCCTACTCTCTTACAGAGCCATTCTTTATGTTTAAGAATAAAAAAAGAGGAAGGAGGGGGGGCAGCTAGGTGGCACAGTGGATAAAGCAATATCCCTGGATTCAGGAGTACCTGAGTTCAAATCCAGCCTCAGACACTTGACACTTACTAGCTGTATGACCCTGGGCAAGTAACTTAACCCCCATTGCCCTGCAAAAAAAAAAGTGGAAGGAAAAAAAAGTTAGCAAAATCAACCAATAAAAAATGAAATTCTGTTATGTGTACTGTTCCCATGGACTGCTATGAAGAGGTGTGAGGGGCAGATATCTCTCTCATCTCTTTTGTAGTCAAGGGTGATTATTGTATTACCAGCATTCTATCATCTCTCACTAATTCTCCCCTCCTGATCGAAACTCTTACGTGTATCAAGTATAGTCATGTAAAACAGATCAGCACATTGGCCACATATGATAATGTATATTTCATCTGCACCACTCTGCTGAATGACAAGAAGCATGTATTATTAGTTTTTCCGAGTTCTGAAGTCTTTTGAGGTTGTTTCGCTCTACATTATTATGGTCATTGTGTACATTATTCTTCTGGTTCTCTTTATTTCAGACCCAATGTGAGCAAGAGAGTCGATGTTTAAAACAAGTCATTTTTCCACATAAAGTTTATGGCACTGCATTTTTGATAGTTGTAATCTCATGGATATTGATTTTCCAGCCCCAACAAGATCTGAAAACTTTATTTCACTTGCTATTTCTGGCTTCAGTTTAGTTGTCTAGTCCCTACAGATATGACAATTCAATTCCTAAGGAGTCTTTTCTTCTGAACCTGTTATATGTTGATGTATTTTATTACATTCATGAAAAGAGACAACGAACCCATGTCTAATTGGTTATCTCTTTGGGAATATTGTTATTCCCTTTGGTTCTTGTTTTTCTTTCTTTAAAAATTATTTTAAAGAATAAAAAAAGACAGTTCAGCAAAATACTTACTTAGTGAAACTTCGACATTACATGCTGTGGTCCACACTCATAGTCTCCTACATCTACAAAGAAGTAGTGGGGAGAAAGGTATCTTTTCATATGTCTTCTTTGGGGTCATGCTTGCTTTTTATAATTTGACATTAATTTTCATTTGTTTTGTTATCATTGTTCTTTCTGTGTACGTTGCCTTATAAGATGTATATGTTTTCCTGGCTCAGCTTACTTCATTTTCTATCAGTTAAGTCTTACTATGCTTTCTCTATGTTGTTCATGTCCTTTTTTCTTACAGAACAGTAATAATTACATTACATTCACATACCATGGTGTGTTTAGCCATTCCTCAAACAATGATAGTCTACTTGTTTCCAGTTCTTTCATGTCACAAGTAGTGCTGCTATACAATATCTTGGTATACATTGGGCCTTTCATTTTGTCATTGACTTTTTTGAAGCATATGCCTAACAGTGGATTCTTTGAGTCAAAGCATATAAACATTTTAACCACTCTCTTCAGATAATTCTACATTGCTTTCTAGAATGATGCTTTTCAGTCTTTTCGGTTCTTTCTTTACAGTCTCCACTTTGGATTTTATGGTATTCTGATAAGGGGTCAATGTATTTCTTATTACCTGCTTCTAGATTTTCACTTGAATTTTTGGCATTTTGATTGCTCATGGCTTTGTTTGTGCCAAGGGCCTTTGGCATACAGAATAGAATATCAGGAACGCTGTCAAGCTTTACATACATATGACACCTACACATCTTCCTTTCCTGAGGAGATTGTGAAGTTTCCCAAATGGATGTTTTCATCTCTGGACACAGCAAAGTGTTCTAAAATTATATACAGGAATGTATATGCATGTTTTTATGGTAATCCTAAAGTGTGGGGAAGTTCTTGAATGGACCTTTTCATGGCTCAGAGATAATCTAAGAGACTTCTTTTGGTCCTAAATTAGCTATTTCAGTGCACATAGCGACAATATTGCTTGGGGTTCAGGAAAGCATGAAGCATGAGTGTCTAGATTGCTGTCTAGGTAGGGAAGGGCAACAATTTTTCTTCACACTTCTCACTATTTGTGCAATAACTGTACTTTTGTTTCCCTTTGTGTCTGATAGTTTTCCTTTTTTTCTTCCTGGCCTTTCCTCGTTGCAAAGGCAGAGAGGATTGATGTTTTATTGATCTCCTTCCTCACTCAACTGATCTGTTAGACAAAAACAAAATTGAAAACTGTTCCTGTACCGTGGGATGGCTGTATTGGAAACATCAGTTCATGGATTGTTCTAACAAATCTGGGCAGTAATGTGGTGGTTTGGGAGTCCAGAAACCTGTGTTTTAGTTCCTACCTTAATTTTACCTTTTAATATAGCATGTCATTTTTGCTTATACAGGGAATAGATTGAATAAAACCACTAGGTTTTGATGTTCTCTCCTTTTCCTCTCCTTTTTTTATAGAGATGAAGTACGAGCTCCAATTCCTCAAAAGCAGGAAATATTGGTAGAACCAGAGCCCTTATTTGGTGGTGAGTTTCCTATCCTTAGAATTTATTTGGCTTCATTGTTTTTCTTTATATTATACCAAAATTATAGAAAGTATGAGGGTCTATCTAAAATTTTTGTGAGAGCTGAATAATTAATCATATACTTTAAATTCTCCTTGGGAAAGTTGCCCTAACCCTAAACCTAATAACTCTAACCCTCATTGCCCTGCAAAAAAACCCCAAAAATTGACCCTTTAAATTCTTCTTCACATGAATGTGGTTCTCGAAAAAAATCTCACTGGATGCCATTCTGATTCGGGAACACTGGGAGGTACTCAACAGGCCCTGGGTGCCAAAATATCCTGCCTGCTGTTGTTTGAATTCCATTTTTAATCCACATTGTGGAACTCTCCTTTACAGGCCAAAGAGTGTGGCCAGATGCAGAACAAGTGGCTTATGATCAGCATGGATGTGAATAAGAGTCAAAAAATCCTTATCTAGACAGGCTGCCTCATAGTGTTTGCACTTTACATTAGTTCAAGTCAGTCTGTCCATATTTCTCTGTGTTTATCTTGTTCATTGTTTCCTTAGAGCCAAGAATATTCTTTTTTTTTTTTTTTTGCGGAGCAATGGGGGTTAAGTGACTTGCCCAGGGCCACACAGCTAGTAAGTGTTAAGTGTCTGAGGCCGGATTTGAACTCAGGTACTCCTGAATCCAGGGCCGGTGCTTAATCCACTGCGCCACCTAGCTGCCCCACAAGAATATTCTTTTACAGTTATTTCCTACAAATTGTTTCTACTTCTTAGCTAGTCCTGCTATAAATATATTGATATATATTGGACCTTTCTTTTTGTCATTGACCTCTTTGGGGTATATATTTAGCAATTAATCCTTTGCAATAAAGGGTATGTATGGCTTAGATAATTTATTTGCATAATTTCACATTGCTTCTCAGAATACTAATTGTGAATACTAATTCACAGCTCTACCAACAGTGAAATAGTGTGCCTGTTTTTTTCCACAGCTAGTCCAACATTTACCACTGTGATCTTTTGCCATTTTATTGAGTGTGACGTGAAATCTCAGGGTTATTTTGATTTTTATTTCTTTTATTAGTTATTTATTGGAACTATCTTTCATATGGTCATTAATAGTTTGCAATTCTTTTGAGATCTGTTTATTCCTATCCTTTGACTAATTATCTGTTAGGGAATAACTTTTAGTGTCTTATATTGCTTTTATCTGTATCTTGGACACTGAACCCTTATCAGATGTCTGATAAAAAGTTTTTTTTTCCAGTTGACCACTTCTTATTCTTGATGCATTAATTTGGATTGTGTGAAAGTTTATTAATTTCATGTAATCATAAAGATCATTTTTATCTTTTGTAATTGCCTCTTTCTTTTGTTTCTTTTTGTTTGGTAAGAATCTCTGTTATACATGCCTGTAAAAGTTAAATCATTTGCTTCTCTACTAATTTCCTTGGCTTGATGGTCAGGTATCTGTATTGAATTTATTATGGAATATGATGTAAGATGTTTTTCTAAGCCTAATTTCTGCCAATATTTGTCCTAATTTAATGACTCTTTGTCAGATATGTTGTATGTGAGATTCCTTTTTAGGTATAAGTTAAACTAGATGGTTTCTGACGTCCCTTTTCAACACCGAAATTCTATGATTATAACTGAAAACTAGCACAGATCTTTTTCTTGATGTAATTTATCAGACAAGTCATAGTTAAGTGTGTTGATGTGAGAAACTTATAGATCAAACAATTTTAGGATTGAATTTCATGAAAAAAAAAACCAACAAAGACTAAATATTTACTTCTTTTCCTGTAGCTCCTAAAAGGCGACGGCCAGCTCGTTCAATATTTGATGGTTTTCGAGATTTTCAGACTGAAACTAGTAGGTATCTGTGGAACTTTTTTTTCTTACCTTTGTCTTGTTCAATGGCAATTATATTGCTTTATAGATAGTCTAAGTAAAATAATGGATAGAGCAGTAGATTCAGTTAGGAAAACCTGGGTTCTTAGATACTAGTACCCTGACTAGGGACTTAAACTCTGCCTCAGTTTTCCTAACTGTAAAATTGGTATAACAATACCTATCTATACCAGGGCTTCTTAAACTTTTTCCACTCGTGACTCATTTTTGCACAAGAAATGTTTACGCAACCCCAGGTATATAAGTATATACATAACCTTTTATTGTTGCCAAATTTTTCGTGACCTCCACATTCAGTAACTCAACCCCACAGTTTAAGGAGCTTTGATCTATACTGCCTATATCAAAAGAGCTGTGAGACTCAAATGAGATAAATAATATAAAATTTTGTAGATTTTAAAGGACCATGTAAATTATCATTACTATTAATTATAGAAGCACTATAAAATAGTTCTTGGGAGCAGCTAGGTGGCGCAGTGGATAAATCACCGGCCCTGGATTCAGGAGTACCTGAGTTCAAATCCGGCCTCAGACACTTAACACTAACTAGCTGTGTGACCCTGGGCAAGTCACTTAACCCCCATTGCTCCACAAAAAAAAAATAGTTCTTTAATTAAAGATTCATCAACACAATAAAAACAAGGTAATTTTAGCTTGGGGTTCATAGATTTTGGGGTGAGTGTGAATTTGAATAGGGAAAAATTACATCTATTTCAATATAACTAGTTTCCTTTGTAATCCTACATATTTTATGTATTTAAAACCATCATTCTTAGGAGGGTCCCTAGGTTTCACCAGACTGCCAAAGGGTCTGTGACTCAAAGAACAGTTAAGAATCTTTGCACTATATAAACACTTTTCCCCAGGGAGTTATAGCTTCAGATTTTATCTGTGGACCTACCAGTAAACACAGTATCTGTGATTTGCAAATTGCTTTTATAAAATGTCAAGAGAGGAGCTGTTTTTTCCATGTTAAATATGTAGGAACATTTTCAGACTATTTTGGTATTGTTTTATTTTTCAAATTATATATCCTTTTCATTCCATAGTGATTTTGTTCTATCTGAAAGTGGGCTAGTGTATGGTCAGATTTGTTGATTTCATTTTTTAAAAAATCCCCATTGAGGTCAAATGCTTAAAATTTTAAGTCATTAGGCTATAGGAGGCCTATTACATACATAACAGCACTGACAGAAACAGGGAGGGAGATATACAAGGTCTAATTCACGGTTGGCAGTATTTAGGACCTAAAAAATAAAAAATTCACTATGTGATATTAAAATGCTTCCTACTCTGGCAGTGTCATTTTTGTTAATAGGGCTGCTTAGTTCCCTTGGTTTCTTTCAGCTAGAGAGTGGTGTTTGTTTCAAGAGACATATCTATACATACATACATACATACATACATACATACATACATACATATATATACACACACACACACATCTATATATCTATACATACATATATATATAAAATAGGTGTACATAACCTTCTACTGTTGCCAAATATTTTGTGGGGGCCCCCCCCCCATTCAGTTACTTGACTCTATTCAAGACCCACAGTTTAAGAAGCTAGGCATTATAGGGCTGTAGTTCCTGTGGGTTTTTTTTTTTTACTCTCCCCATTTAATTGAGGACAGTTTTTTATATATCTGCTTTTGAAAACAGTGCATTATAATTATAATGATTATTTTTATTTAGTGAATCAACTTTTGTCCAAAAAATGTAATTGCAGACATTAAAGAATGCTGTTTCCTATTTCACTAACTTTGTTTTCTGTCTCTCTTCAGTTCGGCAGGAACAAGAGTTGAGAAATGGAGGAGCAATAGATAAGAAGCTCACTACCCTTGCAGATCTCTTCCGACCACCTATTGATCTCATGCATAAAGGCAGCTTTGAAACTGTAAGTTTTTAGGTTCCAAGTTTTAACAAAATGACCCAGAAGAACAGTGAAGAAAATTTTGAGTATTTTTTCTTAATGCCTTTATCTTCTGAATTGGGAAATTCTGCTTTTCTTGGAGTACACATTATTTTATTAACCCATTTGGAAGCTAGTATTGTCAGTGATCATTATTAGGTGATATACCCAAATTCTTTTGAAGGCCAGAATTTATGTGCAAAACTTCATTCTCATTGGGAGATAGGGTAATACTGGATACAAATCATAGATAATAGATATATAGTGATCCCCACAAGTACATCGTTCCCAAAGCTTGTTTTCTCTAATAGCTTTAGCTTTCTTCTCCAATTAAGAAAACAATCACAGAATTGGAAGGAAACTCAGTCTAATCTTTACCTATATATCTGAACAATGATTGATCAGCCCTGTCTTTCCTTGAAGACCTCTTGTGAGGAAAGAACCCTTTACTGCCTGAAGTAGCCCATTCTACTTTTAAATAGCTCTAGTTGCTTAGAAGATCTTTTTCAAGAATCAAGCATTAGTTTCTTTTCAGAATAGCTTATATCTGCTCGTTTCCAGCCTAAGCACCCCTAGTTCCTTGATCTGATTGTCGTATGACACTATCTTATGATCAGTAATTATTTGGAGGCCCTTCACCATCTTGGACTTCCCCCCTCATTTGCCAGCAAGTGGTTTGGAGAAGAATGTGTTCAGTGTTTCTCCTAACTTGTACTCATGTATTAATGGTGACCTAGACCAAGATTTCTAAGAGCCTTTTCCTTACCTCCATTTGCCTTTGCAAAATCTGTCCTTGCTCTGAGGTTGGTACTCAGAATAAATGGGTAAATAAGAGGGAAACTTCATTACTGGGACACTTACAGAAGTCACTGTGTAAGAACAAACTTCATGGTTTTGTAGTCATGCATACGATCCTTGAATTATTAAAAATTGACCCTTTAGGGGGGCAGCTAGGTGGCACAGTGAATAAAGCACCAGCCCTGGATTCAGGAAGACCTGAGTTCAAATTTGGCCTCAGACACTTGGCACTTAGTAGCTGTGTGACCCTGGGCAAGTCACTTAACCCTCATTGCCCTGCAAAAAACTGACCCTTTAAATTCTCCTTCACATGAATGTGGTTCTTGAAAAAAATCTCCCTGGATGCCATTCTGATTTGGGAACACTGGGAGGTACTCAACAGGCCCTAAGTGCCAAAATATCCTGCCTGCTATTATTGTTTGAATTCCATTTTTAATCCACATTGTGGAACTCTCCTTTACAGGCCAAAGAGTGTGGCCAGATGCAGAACAAGTGGCTTATGATCAACATCCAGAATGTGCAGGACTTTGCTTGCCAGTGCCTCAACCGGGATGTCTGGAGTAATGAAGCTGTGAAAAACATTATCCGGGAACACTTCATTTTCTGGCAGGTGGGAATGAGGCTCAAGAAGAGTTAGAAAAGCCCTTTTCTTTACTTCACAGGGGAAGGGAAGTGGCAAAAATTGTTTTTTAATCAGCCATGTCATTTTATAAACTAAAACCAACCCTGCTACCATGGCTGAAATACCATGATAGCTGAATATGGAATATAAGTAGGGAAGGGTGTATACTCAGTTATCTAAATTACCAAACTCAGTTATCCAAAATTACCTTACTTTCTTGGTGAAAAGAACAGCAGACTAGGAATCAGGAGACCTGTAATTCTAGTCCCATTTCTCTTAGTACCTTCATGGCCTGAGCAAGTCACTTAACCTCTCGGAGCTGAACTAGATCAGAGGTATCTAACTCAAGACCCACTGGCCACAGGGGTCCCACTCCTAAAGGTGGCCAGAACCAGAATAAAATATAATTTTAAAATGTTTAACAAAATAAATATAAAAATACAACATGGATAATATTAATGGGGAAGCTAGGGGGTATAGTAGATAGTTTGCTGGGCCTGGAGTCAGGAAAACCTGAGTTCAAATCCAACCTCAGACACTAGCTATATGACCCTGGGCAATTCACTTATCCTTGTTTGCCTTAGTTTCCTCAGCTCTAAAATAAGCTGCAGAAGGAAATGGCAAATCACTGCAGTTATTTCTGCCTAAATCCCAAAAGGAGTCATGAAGAGTCAGTCACACACAACTGAAATGACTAAATAGCACCAGTGTTAATTTATGGTTGTATTGGTATGTAGACTGCCGGGATCTGAGTGTGACACCACTGCTTTAAAGCAAGGTCCTTTCTGGTTTTATAATTCCTTAATTGATTTTAAATAAATTGTATAAAAGTTCTGTAACCTTAGTCTAAATGTTAATTTAAAGGCCTATCTTAGTGCTCTTTATAAGCATCCTGCCCACACCCAGTTTAGTTGTAAGTAGTATCTTTTGAATTTTTTAACTCCATCTTAAACCATATCTCTATTTTCCTTTCTTTTTGAGAATTGCTGATTTTCATTGTATGTCAAAGTAGCAGTTGGTAATTTGTCTTTGAGATTAGCTAGCTGTTTAATATCTTATGGTTTGACAGGTATATCATGACAGTGAGGAAGGACAGAGATACATACAGTTTTACAAATTAGGGGATTTTCCCTACGTCTCCATCTTGGATCCAAGGACAGGTAAGATAAGCATCAATTTTATTAAGTTTTGCAGGTCAGTTCAACTTATAACTTATAACTCCCCTTGAACATGCAAGGTACTGTGCTGGGTGCCCAGAAATCAAAATTAAAATGGACATAGTTCTTGTCCTTAAGTGGCTAGTTTTATTCTATGAGGGTGGCTGGGGGTGGCTGGGGACGGGAGCAGGGGGGGGGGCCCTCGGGGACTGGGAAAAGGATGTGCCTTGTATTCAGGCATAATATAAAATAAGTAGTGATGGTACAAAAGAGAACCCCAGAGAAAGTGCTAGAAAGTTTTAGAAATTTCTTAGAGTTGGGGAAGGATTCTTTATTATTATTTGTTTTTTAATTCTTTTTTTCCCCTCTGTTTAGAATTTTATTTTCCAAATTACATGTAAAATGAGGAAGGATTCTTAAAGGCATCAATAATCTTTTGTGATAGTCCAGACAGGAAGTGATGAGGACTTAAATTGTCTGAGTGGGAATGGTGGGGATAGATGTAAGAGATGTGGAGACATGAAAGTTGACATTTGATTGGATGGTGTTAGGGGAGGAGAAAATAGAAGGGATCAGAGATAACTCCCAAGGTTTTGAGTCTGAGTGACTGAGGATGAAGGTAAAGAGAGGTATCCTTACTAGAAATTGAATCATTAAAAGGAAGATAATTTCAGTGTTAGACATAATGAGGTTGATCCTGGTAGGACATCCAAGTAGAGGGGCGTCTTGACATCTTGAGTGATAGGACTGGACTTTGGGAGAGCTATTGGTACTGCACTTACAGATTTAGGAAGGTTCCAAATAGTGATATCATTTGAGTCCATGGGACCAGGAGAAAGTATACATAAAGAAAGACTAGGACAGAGACTATACTTAGCTATCAATAGAAAGAACAAGATGGAAGAACCAGGAAAGAGGAGTGTCATAGAAGCTGGGGGAGAGAGTAAATTAAGGAGAATCAGATGTGGCAGAAAGATAAAGGAGCATGAGGGCAATCTGAGAATGCACTTGTAAGCATATTTGCATAGGTCCTCTATGTGTGACATATCTTACATTAATGGTATTGCTCCATTTTCTGAACTAGTTCTTGGACTATCTG
The DNA here is from genome assembly GCF_019393635.1 of Dromiciops gliroides. Taxonomy (NCBI): domain Eukaryota; kingdom Metazoa; phylum Chordata; class Mammalia; order Microbiotheria; family Microbiotheriidae; genus Dromiciops; species Dromiciops gliroides. The sequence continues at coordinate 340,014,879 of NC_057863.1, read as the reverse complement.
CACTCTTCTGTCAGAAACTATTAGTGCTGCATCAGCATCCCAAATCTGTAAAGAGCACGCACTTTTTCACCCAGGGTTTTTGCTGACAGTGTCTAGATTACCTAGCCCTAAATAAATACAATTTTGTTCAAAAATGGTATTTAACACAGACTACCACGCTTATATGACTGTCAAAAGTGAAATTCCTAATTCAGTATATATTATCAAATCTAGAAAAAATGCCTCATGTGAAAATAAAATCCTTAGCAGTAATTCTAAAAACATTATGTATACATAATTCATAATTCCTTTTGAAAGGAAGATGGCAATGAATACCTTTTCCTGGACCCCATTGAGCCTCCCTTGACATGAGGCCACAGCAGACTTTTCAACTTCAACTGAGAGAAAAATCCCTGCTTCTTGATATGCCCACTAGAAGAGCAGCCTTCTCTGCTACAACCCTCAGAGAAGTGAGACACCGCAATACTGGGTCCTTCCTCCAGAAGAAAAAAAAGAAGACACAGGGATAAATAGCTTGGCTCACTTGGCCTGCTAGAATTCAAGAGCAGTAAGAACAAAAGATCCAGAAAAGAAAGCAAAAGACCTGTGTCTTGAAACCCTAGGCAGGTAATATGGACCTCCAGACATACTCCTTTGCTCTTGAGTTCATCCCCTTGATGATTAGAAGCAAATGTCTTATTTTCTGCATTTACAGCTCTGCCCTATCTGAAGGTCAGTGGAGGTCAGTTCCTCCTTTTCCAAGGAAAAGAGTCATTTTTGTACCAAGTAGGTCTTTGTCCTATTAATGAATAGACACCTCCTCAGCTCAGTCAGTATGACTCATTGGGGACCACTTTCCTGGCTAAAGATGAATGGAGGAAGGGTGATGTCTTTTGTCTCCAGCTCCAGATGGCTAAATGGTAGCAGGTAAATTAAACTGGTGTGGTAGTGGCGATCAATCAGTTAATATACCTCTTGGTATCTGATGCTGTATCTTTTCTCATCCAAAGGCCTTGATACCTGGATTTTTATTGATGTTGTGTCTCCATCTGTCTGCTGTGACCTCTATAATCTAGTTGTAATAGTAATTAATGCCTCGTGCTTATGTAACACTTTATGGTGCTCTATTAAAATAAAGAAATTTCTCTTCAGCATCAGTTTATATTCTGCAAAGGCCTAATATTGTAAAATCGTTACAGGGAGAGGTATTGAACATAAATGCTGTTTCATATCTTAGTTTTTCTTCTTCAGGTCAGAAGCTAGTGGAATGGCACCAATTGGACGTGACTTCTTTCTTGGATCAAGTGACAGGATTCCTGGGTGAGCATGGTCAACTGGATGGACTCTCCAGCAATCCCCCCAAAAAATGTGGCCGCTCTGTAAGTATAAGGGTTCAGGGACCTCTAAGCACAGTTGTACTTAACATCTTATATAATATGCTTATTGAATTTAATTATCATATGTAAATACTGCAAAAAACGAAATTATGTTCAGTCAAACCAGTGCATTGTTATATGGCCATAGTGATTTTATCCTTTAAAAAAAACTTCTCACCTGATCAGCAAGAAACATTGTGAGTCTTAGGAGAAGATCACTGTTGGTAACAGTCACTGTAAGGTGACTACCCTCAGTTTTTCTTCCATTCTGTTTTGTGATTTGTTTTCTATTTTCTTTTTGAGCACATATTTTATTCATAAGTATAGTTAAAATGTTGTCATTAGCAATATCAAAACTATAGAAACTACATTTCTAATTATCCAAACATAAATATTGGGACTAGACTTGTTAGAAGTTTGTTATTTTCTTCAAAACCAAAACACCCTCTTAACAAATGAAAGGGGGGGGTGTTTAGAGCAAATAGTAGTGAGGAATGTATAAATCATATCCTTCTCAATTATAAGGCTTTAGAGAAAAAATTGAGAAATACCACCTGAGGTACCATCAGGTGACTCCTGTTTGTCCTTATGTTTGGACTAGTTGGCTCTTTTCATCACCTTAACATACCAGATTGTCAAAAGTTTTGCTGGATAATTAACCCAAAGAGTATTTTGGGGCTTGTAGTTGAAATCATGGAAGAAAGTACAGAATAGCAGGAAATTAGCATTCCTATCTTGACCAATCAATAGCTTCAAGAAATTGTAGGACAAGAGATACAAATTCTATAAAACAGATTCTGTAAATCCGTTTAATTGTGCTTGAGGAATTCAGATTTACATTTAAGTAGAGGATTTAGTTGTATTGTTTTGGAATATTAAGCTTTTCACTAATTTGTAAAAATTTAATTCACAGAATGACTTACTAGTATCAAGAGTTGAGGCAGTACCTAAATGTTCTCCTCTGCCAAGATCTATAACATTTCTCTCTGCAGCCATGTGTCTTCTCACTAGCAATAGAGGGGGAAGGGAAATGAAAATGTTCCTTTGGTGGGAGCTCATTCAAAGGAGGTAGGCATGGGTTGTCCTCTAGCTCTAGCTAAATGTGCTGTAGAAAAAAAATATAATTCTTGACATCTTGGTTGCTGCATTTCTTATGTTCTTTTGAATTTGATTGGCTGTTTTCAGGTTTGTAAATTGTGTTTTTCCCTTCACTTATGTCTCATGTCTGCACCTGGCAGGAGAGCCTCATAGATGCAAGTGAAGACAGCCAGCTAGAAGCAGCTATCAGAGCCTCCTTGCAAGAGACACATTTTGATTCTACACAGGCAAAACAGGACAGCCGCTCAGATGAAGAGTCAGAATCTGAACTTTTTTCTGGAAGTGAGGAGTTCATATCAGTTTGTGGTTCTGATGAGGAAGAGGAGGTAGAGAATCCTGCCAAATCTAGGAAGTCTCCCCACAAAGACTTATTGCATAGGAAAGAGGAGAACCGGAGGCCTCAGACTGAGCCTTCACCTAGGACTGAACCTGGAACTGCAACAAACCACCAAGTACTGTCAGGAATGGATTCTGAAATATTGGAGGTGTTACCTGAGAAGTCAGATGGGCTTTCAGAGGGGCTGGAAATGAATGGTGAGTTAATTTGTTTCCTAAAATGTGATTTATGCATCAGTTGTCTTCGTAATCTTACTATATTTCCTCTGTACTCTCATATCTTTTTTAAAATTTATTTAGGACCAAAAGCACAGCTGATGTTGAGGTATCCAGATGGAAAGAGGGAACAGATCACTCTTCCAGAACAAGCTAAACTTCTCGTAAGTAGAATTAACTAGAACTTTTTATAGCGGGCAGAGAAGTTACCTAACTGGAAGAATAGTTCTTTGATACTCCTTTGAAATAATCATCCTTGATCTAATTTAAACAGAAGCAAAAATAAACGGTGTATGTTCATAATACTATTCTAGACACTTGAGGCAGTCTGGCTCATAACCCGAAAGCAGGAATGGCAAATCCTAACTCTGGTGTTCCCATTGATTTGAAGGAAGCTATTTTCTGACCTATAAAAGAGCCAAAGAAAAGAAGGCCTTGTTAGTTGTTAACATAAGATTTCATAAAGGTGAACCCTAAATCACTCATTTAATTTCATTGGGGGGGCAGATTAGTTTTAAAAAGAGATCTAGGTTTTCTTTTTGTCCTAGAGAAGCTGAGGTTCTTTTCTTCCTTGTGTGCTTTGGAATCAAATCTGAAATTACCTAGAGAGAGCCATTCTTTCTCTTCACTTTCTTTTTCAGCACATACCTAAGCAACCTCTTATCAAGTCTGTTTCCTCCATCAAAACCTTTTGAGGGGCAGCTAGGTAGCACAGTGGATAAAGCACAGGCCCTGGATTCAGGAGGACCTGAGTTCAAATCTGGCCGCAGACACTTGGCACTTACTAACTGTGTGACCCTGGGCAAGTCACTTACCTCATTACCCTGTCCAAACCTCCCCCCCCCCAAAAAAAAACTTTTGAAAAGATTTTTAAAATTTTAATTGGAAATTTTAAATTAAAGTTGTGGTTTTCACCAAAATTACTTATCCAAATGATGAGTTTAAAGAACATGGAAGCTTAGTTGCTTTTAGCTCATCAGAATGGTTCTTCTCAACTGGAGACACAATAGCAAGGAATTTTAAAGATTTATGTACTTCCTAGAATATATCTATTTGACAAAAGTTAGTGGAAATCATGTAGATTTTAGTTCCATGAATAAAACTGAAGACATTAATTTTAGGTGCCATAATATCCTTGTTTGTCAAAGGTGGTTTTTTTCATTGAATTTCATTTTACAATTTGGGGTACTTTCTGGTATCTGCCACTGTTGTTATTCTCTTCCATTTCTAGGTTATGACACTGCCAGTGCCCCTTCTGCTGCCACATAATCCTATTGTCACTATTGTTAAAATCCTGAGAAGCTTTTTAGAGCTTAGCACCATTCTTTACCTGTACCCAACTCTGATACATAAGAAAACCAAAGTGGAGCAGATGGTTCTGTTCAGTTTCCCAAATAAAAGCGCATTGAAACCCAAATTTTTTTGGGTACAGATAGAGCCCCACCCATTCCCATTTCAGGTGCTTTGATGGATTGTATTCTGTCTTTAAGAGCCCTCCAGTTTTATTTTGGTGGCTCTTAAAAACAAGGCAACTCCTGAGGCCCACAGTACCAACTAGAGCCTTTGCCTGATTGATCAAGGTCTCAGGGCTCTTGGAGTACTATAACTGTTATAGTGGTGGAGGCTCTGGGCATTTTTGTGACCCTTCTTACCAGATGGTATTGTCACATGTAGAACTGGAGTCAGGCCTGAAAGTTTTCCTATTTAGAATGAAGACTTTGGGGTGTATCACTGAGATCTGTCTCAGACACTTTATTTGGCTTAGAGTTAAAGCAGAAATATAAGTAAAGTGTTAGCAGAAAGACAGCCACAGAAGAAAGTAGGTAGGGGCAGCTAGGTGGCGCAGTGGATAGAGCACTGGCCCTGGATTCAGGAGTACCTGAGTTCAAATCCAGTCTCAGACACTTAACACTTACTAGCTGTGTGACCCTGGGCAAGTCACTTAACCCCAATTGCCTCACTAAAAAAAAAAAAGAAGAAAGTAGGTATCATGACAGTAGAGCATGGCATAAGTGGCAGTGACATCAGGAGGAAGAGAAAAGCCCTTAGAGAATTTTTGTTGATATTGGGCAAGCCACTTAACTTCTGAAAAGGCAAATATTAGTAGCACCTACCTCAAAAGGTGGGTGTGAGGATCAAATGGGATAATGTATATAAAAGCACTTTATAAAATATTCTATAAATATGAAATATTAATTACTACTGAAGAAGAGCAAGTAGCTTAAAATCCCATGATCTTCCCTTTGGTTTCCTCATGGTGCTTTAGTTTGGGTTTTGAGATACTTCATCCAAAGTTAGATCACACAGTCTTCAATAGGAAAATCACTGCTTCTTCCTGCTTTTTGAAATGCCTAAGATCATGTACATAGAAGATCCATGCCCACAACATGCATCTGTAGACTCCTGGTCCATTGTTTTCTAGTGTGCTTCACTATCCCCTAGAATCTTAATTCAATCTGCTTTTATTGTTTTTAAAAGTCTTCCACATACCATTGTTAGAAAAGAAAGGGGTGTTACTGTCAAAATTTAGCTTTTTGTTGAAGAAGGTCAGTGCTTCTTTTAGGCTACAGCTGATGCAGATGGAACTGAGGTGGTCATTAATCCAAAGAATATTTTATCTAGTTTATCTAAGATAATCATAGTTTACTGTAATCCAGTATGTGGATTGGTCAAGAGATCACTTGACTGATTTTTTTTTCACCTTCAGATATAAGTATAAATCATAGGATATTCGGTCAGAAATGAATTTGCATTGACCTTCATCTCTTAAAGGTACCTCAGTGTAACTTTAGCACACTTGGTGGACCTACCCTAGAGAATAATAGGGCCGAGTAGTTAATACATCATTAAAAGCAGTGTTTTTTGAACAGGGAAGGGGGGCTGTTAGAAAGGGGCATACTCATATGAAAAAAATGCTCTAAATCACTATTGGATTATTATTATTATTATTATTATTATTATTAAATTTTTTTGGGGGGTGAGGCAATTGGGGTTAAGTGACTTGCCCAGGGTCACACATTTAGTAAGTGTCAAGTGTCTGAGACTGGATTTGAACTCAGGTCCTCCTGAATTCAGGGCCGGTGCTCTATCTACTGCTCCACCTAGCTGCCCCATAATCACTATTGATTAGAGAAATGCAAATTAAAACAACTCTGAGGTACCACCTCACACCTGTCAGATTGACTAATATGACAAACAAGGAAAATAATAAATGTTGGAGAAGCTGTAAAAAAAAAGTTGGAACACCAATGCATTGTTGGTGGAGTTGTGAACTGATCCAACCATTCTGGAGAGCAATTTGGAACTATGCCCAAAGGGCTAAAAGCAATTGACCCAGTAATGTCACTACTAGGTCTGTATCCCAAAGAGATCATAAAAAGGGGAAAAGGACCCACATGTATAAAACTATTTACAGAAGCTCTTTTTGTGGTGTCAAAGAATCAGAAGTTGAGGGTATACACATCAATTGGGGAATGGCTGAATAAGTTGTGGTATATAAATGTACTGGAATACCATTGTGCTGTAAGAAATGATGAGCAGGCAGATTTCAGAAAAACCTGGAAAGACTTAAGTGGACTGATGCTGAGTGAAGTGAGCAGAACCAGGAGAACATTGTACACAGTAACAGCAACATTACGTGATGATCATCTGTGATAGACTTAGCTCTTCTCAGCAATACAATGATCCAAGATAATTCAAAAGCATGCATGATGAAAACTGCTAACCACATCCAGAAAAAAGAACTGTGGATTCTGAATGCAGATTGAACCATATTCTACTTTTTTTTTTCTTTTTTGAGGTTTTCCCCTTTTGTTCTGATTCTTCTCTTACAACATAACTAATATGTTTAATGTGATTTGTACATATATAACCTATGTTAGATTGCTTTCTGTCTTGGGGAGGGAGAAGGGAAGGGAGGGAGGAAGAAAAATTTGGAACTAAAAATCTTATGAAAACAAATATTGAAAACTATCTTTACATGTAACTGGAAAATAATAAAATACTTTTATGATTTACAAAATAAAATAAAATGAACTTTCCCCACTAAGGAGGCAAGTTCATGATTTGAAGACGCTAGAAAAAAAGAGGGAGGGACTGACAGCAGCAAGAAATTATAGGCAGGGGGCAGCTAGGTGGCAGAGTGGATAAAGCACCAGATCTGGATTCAGGAGGACCTGAATTCAAATATGGCCTCAGACCTTGACACGTACTAGCTGTGTGACCTTGGGCAAGTCACTTAACGCTCATTGCCTACTCAAAAAAAGAAAAAGGAAAGGAAAGAAATTCTAGGCAAACAGAGAGGGAAACCAACAAAATATTTTTAAAATATGCAAAAACTTAAAGCATAGCAGAATGGGGTTATTTTTTTCTTTTAAAATTTTTAATAAACATTTTTATTTAAAGTATTCCATTTCAAGTTCTGTTCCTCCCTCCCTTTCCCCCTTTCTGAGGCAGTAATCAATCAGATATAGGTTATACACATGCAATTATGTAAAACATTACCATATTAGTCATTTAGTCAAAACTTGAATAAAAGAAAAAAACGAAAGTAAAAAATAGCATACTTCAGTCTGTATTCAATCAATATCAGTTCTTTCTCTAGAGGTGATTATTAATATGCTTCATCATTAGTCCTTTGGGATTTTCTTGGATCATTGTATTGCTGAGAATAGTTGTCATTCACAGTTCTTCATTGAACAATATTGCTATTATTGTGTACAATGTTCTCCTGGTTGTGTTCACTATTCATCAGTTCATGGAAATATTTCCAGGTTTTTCTGAAATCATCCTGCTTGTCATTTCTTATAGCACAATAATATCCCATTATAATCATAAACCCCAGCTTATTTAGACACTCCTCAATTGGTTTCTAATTCCAGACCTAAATTTTTTTTTTTAAAGAATTTTATTTTTCCCAAATTACATGTAAAAACAAATTTTAACATCGATATGTAAAACTTTTTGTCAGAATGGGGTTATTTACTATTTATTAAGTACCCTTACACACTTCAGTGCTGGTAAGGTGATTATTTGTATTTGTAATACAGAATGGTAATTGATGCTCATGATGACTTTGAATCATGAAGAACTGTTTAAAATTATGGTCCTTTACTCTGACTTTCATTTTTCCTTTTAAAAAGGGGGTTAAATTGTTTTTTAAAGTTTTGGCACTTAGAGGGAATACTTTAAGTTACTAAGGAAATTTTCTTATGTGTAGATCATCACATTCCCTAATAGTACTGTCTAAATGAGGCATTATTGTATTTGATTTACTACATGCTTAATGTTGTTTCTGTCATCATCTGTTACTTATGCTCTCTCTCTCTCTCTCTCTCTCTCAACCCCCCCCCCCCCCCCCCCCCCCCCCCCCCCGCTTTAGGCTCTGGTGAAGCATGTGCAGTCAAAAGGATACCCAAATGAACGTTTTGAACTTCTCACCAACTTCCCTCGACGGAAGCTTTCTCACCTTGACTATGACATTACATTACAAGAGGCAGGCCTCTGTCCTCAAGAGACTGTCTTTGTACAGGAAAGAAATTAGCACCGTGGCCTGACCTCTCTCAGCTGCCCCTCGTCCTTTTATGTGGGATACTGCATCCCTGTGTTGTGCAGTTTGGCTCCTAGGACCACAGAGCCAAACTGGACAAGCAGCACCCGCCTGCTTTCTTCTTTGTCTGGGCTCTCCTCCATAGCGTCTTTCCCTCTGTCTTCTTCTGTCCTTCCTCCTCTCCTCTTTCTTCCCTTTCCCCCCCTAATCTGGTGACCAAATGAAAACCTAAGTATACCATCTGTCCTAATATTGGCAGCAGGAAATGCTTGTTCCATTTGGAAAAGAGAGATGCTGCTGTCTGGCACATCACTCTCTGGAAATATGAAAAATAATGTGACCTCATTTTCCTGTGGTGGAGGAAGGGCCAGATTAAAAAAAAAAAAAAAGAACCACTTCCCATCCCCAACTTATTCTTTGCCCTTGGGAGAAAAAAAAAAGTGTCTTCATTTTTTTAAAGTTTCACATAAGAAATATCATGTAACAAAATAACCAGGCTTTTGCTTATGTGGAGAAAAGCGCTCCTTATGATAGTTTGTCTCCCCCCCAATTTTTTTTTAATTTCTCTTTCCCTCATTCTCTCCTGTAGAAGAATAGGTCCATGGTATATGTGCTATTGGGAAGTTGATTGTCAAATATGGGATGAGATAGATTAGAATGGCTTTCAACACTCCTGCCTTAGACAGTTTTCTCCATCACTCTTTATTTGGAATTATTTTATGGAAGCTGGTGATACCAACATACTAGGAGTGAATAGTAATTCAGTGAAGTTATTGAATCCTTTATACCCATTTTCAAGCTAATGATATCTTAAGATTTTCCATAATTTCAAAAACTTCTCGTGTTGGGAAAAGAAATGTGTTTACTCTTAGGACAGTATAGAATTTCCTGGCCTCTTCATTTTCTGGGTCCAACAAAGGGTTTAAGAATGGCAGGAGCTTTTTTTTTCCTTTTTAAATTGTAGTTTTACAATCATGCAGTAATGGTAACTGTAAATTAGAAATTGGTCTTGCTATTGATCTTATCTATGGTGCTTTAGGGCTGCCTCAGAGAAAGAGAGGAAAAAAAAAGGAACTCTGAATAGGGGGTTTCTTTAGATATAATGCAAATTCGTTTTGATCCCAGGGTAAAATAATCTTTAAGAGGCTATACTGACTAAATGAGCTTAACTCCTTTAAGATTTTGGTTCTGCCATCACCTCTTGTAGCCAAAGGATATTCAGTGGCATGAGAACTGAAAGCATCTCTTAAGAGAACACCTTTCAACTCAGTCCATAAAGCAGCATTTAATAACTGGAGTGAGAAAAGCTGTCTTTAGTAATCTTCCAACAGTTGTATTTTTTCCTGCCACAAAAAACTAACTCATTTAATTTGTAAGTAAAGTGAGAGTTTGATATTCAGCTCCAAAGAAGTTATCTATTTTGGATGAACACAACACCATTCATTTGCCCCTTCCTTATTTTGAGCTAGCAGGAGAGTAGGGACTTGGGGTGAAGGTGGCAATAGAACTAAAACTTTGTCTATATAGAGATCATACTATAGAGTGTACCAAGTTTTGTCACTGTTATTTAGGCTGATTTGTTTCTGCACCTTAGAGGAAAAATAAATTGCTAATGTTGGAAATAAAGTACAAAGTTTAACTTGTAACCCAAATTCAGATATATTTTCAGAGACTTTTAGGCTTCCTGTCTATTTTAAGAGATCTTACCTTTTAGCACCCAAGGGATAAAGGAGGAGGGGATTATCTTTTGTTCGTACACAATTGTGGAATGTGATTTCTAATGATTGATTGGTGAGGCACCCTCACTAAAGAATGAAATATATGTCTTCTATAGGAAATCATGGGAAAGTCTGTTTATTCTTTAATGGATCTTTACAAATGAATGTCCTTACATTTTCCTAAGTCTGTGTAAGTGCTTATGTATAAGTATATAATTGTATAAATATTTATAAATATATTTATATAATTACAGTTTCTTGTATGCATTGAGTCAGAGTTATCTATCCAGATTGGTGATTAAACAGCACTACTTTGGTGTTTTTGCACAGGGGTCTACAGGTTTACCAGCAGCTTCTGATTCCTTGCAAAAACATACCTTTCTTGGTAATCTCTGCAGGTAATATATTGGAGGGCCTTAGATATGAGCACTTGTTAACTATGGAGAAGCACTGTGTATTATCAGTAGTACACAGGAAGAAATGGAGATTTTGGATTAGAGAAGGATTTAGAAACCTTGAATTTTCGGGTGGCACGAGGTCAGGGCCTCTTCTAGGAGTACGGGAAAGACCAGTGAAGTAGGTCCACTTGTGAACTACAGATTTGTGAGCAGAGTGACAGCTGAGTGTGTGAAATGTTCTTTGGATAAATCACCCATTGAATTCCTTCCCCAGTTCCTTTGATATTCTCCTTTTTAGGAAAAATAGTCAAAGTCAAGATGTAGTCTTTTCAAAGGCAAGTTCCAGGCTTTCTGATAAAGCCCAGTCATTGTTAGGTGACTATTTGTATTTAGTATAGTGAATCTTGAGGGTGGAAATATGTAGAAAACTGAAAAACAGACAAATGAAAAGAGCAAAGATTCCTCCTATCCTAAGCACACTTTGGCCTTGAATTTCAGAATATGGTCATTGAATTATTTTATCTCACAGAGACATAACTATTCTGTGGTTGTTAGGGCTTCAGTAAGGGCACAGAGCTACCCCTTAATGGAGCACATACTTTATATCTAGCATTCTCCAATCCCAGAAAAATTTGTTGCTGCTCTCCTTAAAATTATTCTGCTTTCTTTTTATGCCTTCTTTCTTTTCAAGATTCTTTAAACTAAGTTAAAATAGTGATTTTTCGCTATTTTGGAGGCAAAGAGAAATGTGTTATGATTTAGCTTCGAGAGCTAAATTAAGTGGGTTGAGAAAGAAGCACTTTGGCTGTACATTTTTACTTCTTTCAGGACTTTCCCTTGCTCCTTTGAATCTTTCTCTGGATTAAGAAGAGGGAGCCCTTGTCTTTCCCTAGTTATGGAAGTACTGTTTCTGGGAGGGGAATTGCTGAGAAGAAAGTGGTTTATATGAATTACACTAATTGGTTTTGTTATTGGTTTAAATGGTAATTGAAGTTAGGGGGTCAGAGATAAAGAATCTATAGTCCAGCTGCAGACTTAAGAATGTCTGAGCACAGTCCTCTTACAGTATTTACTTACTCTAGCTGGGTGCTTTTCCTAACCTGCTTTGATCTTCAAAGGAAAGCATCTATGTGGAATCAGCATCCAGATTCACAAAAGTATAACTTGACACAACAGTTCAACAGCTGTGATTATAATGGTTATTTTCTTTTAATACACTGGGGCAGGATGGGAGGGTATTTAATAGGTTGGAAGGGTTGGGGGAGAAGGGAGGGTTTGGGAAGGGGACACACCTTAGAAATAAGCCAGGCCACAGAAATTAATTGAGAACTGGTAGGGAAAAGTGAGTTCAGGAGAATTTAAGATGAAGAGAAATATTTTTTGATGCAGGAAGGACCCATTTAAAAGACAAGATTTTTATAATTTGGGAAAGAAGATTGTTTTTGGTTAATGGTAGTTAATTCTATTTCAAAGGCCTATTCCTCCAACATTGACTAATAAAGCTTAAATTTAAAATCATAGGACTTTAATTTGTCTATTAAAATTTGGGAAGGAAAAAAGGGAAAATAATGGTAGAAAATTTTGAAGAGGACTTGCCCTGAGAATCAAAATTTCTTAATCATTCCACTGTTCTGAGGAGCTAGCTTTTTTTTTTTTTTTTTTTTTTTTTTTGGTGAGGCAACGGGTTAAGTGACTTGCCCAGGATCACACAGCTAGTAAGTGTCAAGTGTCTGAGGCTGGATTTGAACTCAGGTTGTCCTGACTCCAGGGCCTGTGCTCTATCCACTGCACCACTTAGCTGGCCTGGGGCTAGCTTTTAATACTAATTAGGAAGCTATTATTAAAATGAGTAGACTGGTGAAAGTATAAAAGGAAAAAAAAGAACTTAAATTATTAGATTGCTTGCCATGAATAATTACTCTGTCAGTGTACTTTACATCCTTAGGAAAGGATAGATTCTCTTCCTGTCTTCAAATATTATCAGGCTCAATATCTGTTGTTTAAGGACTTTTCCTATATCATTTCATTCAGGTATCATTGTCCCATTTTCCAGATGAGGAAATGGCCTCAACGAAGTTGAAAAATTTGTCCATGATTGCACAGGTTTAAACCCAGATCTTCTTGATTCCCAAGGTCAGCAGTCCAGCTGCTACTCCACTTTGCCTCTTGCCACACATTTGTTGAGTCCTGACTGCTGTGTCACCTGGCATAGACCCATGATGGACTACTAAATGAAAGGTTTAAAAAGAAAAGCATAATGTAGAACCCTGGTTCTCAAGGACCTGGAAACCTAGTTAAAGGGACGAAATACAAACGAAACGTTTAGAGAATAACGAATTACTAAGGTGCCTGTTAATGTATCGTTAGCAGTTCAGAGAAGATAAAGACCAGTATGGACTAGTGATCAGAGATGGCTTTATGGAAAAGGTGTTCTTGGGGAATAGGTGGGAAATGACCTGATTTTAATATAAAGCGACAAATTCCTTTACTCCATTTATTGCTGCCACAGTTTATGGTGTGATTGGGTGGATCCTTTTTTTTTTTTTTTAAGTGAGGCAATTGGAGTTAAGTGACTTGCCCAGGGTCACACAGCTAGTAAGTGTTAAGTGAGGCCGGATTTGAACTCAGGTCCTCCTGACTCCAGGGCCGGTGCTCTATCCACTGCGCCATCTAGCTGCCCCCTGGGTGGATCCTTTTAAGTTTTTGTGTCAGTTTTACCAAGATTGCTAACCACCTGCTTCGCCTTGAGACTATAGCTCACTAAGAAAATATCCCATATTTGGACACATAGGAGGAACTACTTGACAGAACCTCTAGTACTTAGTACAACTTGGAGAAAGTTATCTTCTCTGCCACATGCCAAGTCATTCATAGATGCCCCCTTGTTTTGTTGTAGGTTGTCCCAGAAGACTTTAGAGATGAAGTGTTTCCTTTGCCCTTTGTTCACGAACTGGTTTTTTGACTAATCAGTCCTGTCTGCTGAAATTCAATAATGGTGCAGTGGTTTTACTCTTCAGTGCTTTATTCCTGGTCAACATTGTCTCCAAATAAGGGATGATTAAATCAACCCGGATAGTTCACCATTGCTATAATAACATTTAACTTTCCTTGTTTTATAGGTTATTTTTTGTGCTGAAGCCTAAGATGTTAACTGTCTGAGTAATTTTGTGAGGATTGGTTTCAGAATCTAAATCTGTCTTTTTGGTTGTTTTTTGAGAAAATTTCCAATACTCCATCAGGCTATAAGTTACAGAGAAGTTGTAGTAGAGAGAATTTCCTCCCTCCCCTCATCCTATTAGATTGACTTGTAAAAAGACAGAAACTGATAAAGACATCTCTCTATGTTCCTTGCCATTTCCCCCAAGTTTTATGCTTTGTCTCTCTGAAGCACTTATTGTGCGGTGCTCATCTCTTTTATTATCATCATTGTTGAAAAGAATAAATTTGTGAGGAGTGCTCATGTCAGCCCCATTAGGGACACAATAAGTTTTTGACCATATTTGGTTTAGAGAATGCAGTGGACATTCTGTGGTTTGTCCTACTCCTTGAGTGATGGGTTTGGTTGGGGTTTTTTTTGTTGTTGTTTTGCTTTTTTATATGTGAAAGCCTTAGCATTCCCCAACAGAGGAATGGCTTTTCAGTGCTAAAGGTGTCACTTGAATTTAATGAATGAGTGTGTCAGCCTACTGTTTTACAGGACTTTTTGCCTTTTCAGCAATAACTTTCCACCCCATGAGGCAGCACTGCTGTCAGGATAGCTTGGGATTTCAAGTATGGTGTCAAGATGAATAATGATGGCTTTGAAGGTCTTCTGCCATTGAACTCATATTCATTGATTGTGAGATTTAATGTTATTTACTAAGTGATGCTTTCCTTAAAACATTCTTTTTCCTCTTCTCTGTTCTTAATTTAAAAAAAAAATCATTCCTTGAAAATTACTTTGATTATTGCAATGACCTGTGTTTAAGGGAGCTCATTTTCTAAAACATCTGGCTTATTTGTGTCACTTTTGGAGAAGTAGGTAGGAAAGCCTCTTTCCAGAAACATCAGAGGTGAGTGTTCTTGTTTTCTTTCCCCCCTTTCTTTAGAGAATCCTTTGTCCTATAGTTTTCCATTGGCCTCAAAAGGGAGAAGCAGATACTAGAATTGTTACATTACTGGAAGCCTGTAGAATAAGCAGACTGGCTTATTCTTAACTCCCTCATCAAAATCTTTGCTTATCCATTCTTTTCTTATAGGAGGGAGACACTATGGAAGTTGTATGGTATGCTTCACAAAATGCCACTGTAGAGCCTGGGCCACTTAGTCAAATTGATAGCTATTATAATTTGTGGTTCAGGATTTTTTTTTTTTTTTGCCAAATGATAGTTTGAAGTGAAACTGAATCAGAAATGCAGTGCATCTGAAGAAGTAATGGTAAAGCTTCAGAAAAAGAAACACCTGTGGTGATCTTGCCTATGCAATAGGTTCATAGGTTAATTTATGAATATTACAGTTTGCTGTGTTGGATTTGGGCCATAGCTAAAAACAGTAATTAGTCACTTGGAAAAGAATATTATTTCAAAAGATAATTCTTGCTATGACCTAAAATTGCTATCCCTATTAGTACTCAATGGGATCTTTAAAAAGAAAAGTAGAACTAAATATAAATGTTTATGATTTAAAATAAAAAGCTTATTGATTTATTTTTCCTTGCCACATTTATTTAACCAATGCTATCTCACAGTACCTTGAACATTTAGGCATTTAATATGATTGATTTTCCATTTCAGATAACTGTAGTCTTGAAATGGAATTCTCCTAATGTTAAAATTCTTTCTTTGCTTTCTGACAAAAGTCTCTCGGGGAGGGAATATAGTAGGAAATTTCAGGAGATAGACCTAAATTGTTATCATTTTTAGCTCCTCATGCATCTTTTTATATTTCAAGTGTCTTTAGTGTGAGTTACCAAGATTTGTGCTTTGTGAGTGGCATTGGAATCTAAATTCTTCTGGGGGCACCTTACTGGCATTGTGTGACAAGAGCAAATAAATATATCTTTCTCACAGCTATTATAATGGAAATCCAGCAGTTCATTAAACAGGTATGACTCAAAACAAGAAGAGATGTGCCACCTTAATCCTGCTTTCTTTAACTGCTCTTTTATTTTTCTGAGTCTTTACCCCATAGATTAGCTCCACATGTAGTGAATTTTATACCACCAAAGAATTTCTTTATATTCTGGTTATCAGGATGAGAATGATTTGTGCCCTCCACTTTTTAGTATGTGTATAGCAAGATTGTGATATAATCTATTTGTTTAATCCCTTGGAGTCTCAGGCCTCCTTATTATTTTCCCATTTTTGTACATTAGATTTAGAAAACTTACAATCCTTTCTGGGAAACAGGTGATGATGCTTTGTCACAATTTTCTGTTGGTTCCTTTTCCCTTAGGTGTACAGCACTGGATAATCGGTTGAGTTTAACAGTTCTAAGAGCTCTAAGAGGGTAGAATAAAGAGTTGCTACCTAGAACTTCAGTCCTCATTCATTAGGCAAGTGCTTTTAGCACCTCCAGGACTTTCTCTAGCGCTAACAACTCTTCATTTAAGTCTTGCAAAATATTGACTACATAGTTGTTATTTTAATCTTATAAAAGATTGTCATAATATGTGTAGTTCCATAGAAATTCATTGCAATGCTTATGGACACTTCATGTTTTATGGGTTCACTTGAATCATCTGGAATGTAAAATTCTAGCACACTTACCATTTTTTAAACTTATTTTCATGTTTTTATTTCCCCTTCTATATCCTCCATGTTATTCTGAGACATCAAGAATTGGAAATTTTCAATTATAGTTTGTGTTGGGTTTTTTTTTAAATAATAAAACCAAGATGAATGTCTAATTGAAAATGTTTCTCAAGCAAATTACTGAAAGAATTTAGAACTCTCTTAGGAATTTGTAAATTCCGTTATTCTAAGCAGAGGGGATAGTATTATCAAAATTCTTAGTTTAAGGAGAGGCCTCTAGGTTTGATTCCTCAATTAACCCTGCCCTGTTATTAAACCCAAGCTATTACTAGACTAGTGTTCCCATAAACGTGTTTCTAACATGTCCCCTGCTAAGATGAACGTTTTCAATTTTCTGGGCCTTTTATCCCATGGTGCTAGGAGGTATTATTCCTTCTTGTGGCAGTTCCCAGTGCTATAAAGTTCTGGGACTAATGAGTGAGGCACAATGAAAAGACTGTTAGTGTCATTTTTGTTCAAAGCAAAAGAACTTTTTTCTATAGATCTAGTAAATGGTCCTTAAGGTACTGAGAAGGCACGTGAACGTGGCAGGAAATCTAAATGAGGCAGAAAAGAGTGGCATTGGTTAAGACATCTATACTGTAACTGCTCACTTTAACAATTTCTAAATTAGGCTCTTTTTCCAGTTGGTGGTGATCTAGCTTTGGCCATACCAAATTGTGAATATTCCTACTATGTTGTACCCAGTTGCTTTATATTGATATTGCAACTTGGAAGTAGTTGGGTGGGGGGTGGGGGGGAGTCTTTTTAAGACATCAGCTCACTGTGCTGAGAGAGGGACCAAACTCAAGGAAACCTCTGATCTATAAACACAACTGCTGCAATTTTTTATAAATACATGTAAATGTCCTGTTGTAATATTTGATCTTGGAAATAAAAACAAAAACTGTTTTCAGTATTCACTTGTGTTTTGTTTTTTTGTGGAATAAAAATTCTCAAGGACAAAAGATTTTCCTTAATGCAATTTTAAATTGAATGAATGAATTGCATTAAGGGCATGGAGCTTTTGAATTAGTATAAAGGAAATTGCCATACTAAATTTGGGCACCCTCAAAGTATGAGCTGCTCCACACAAAATTGACATCTACTCTATATGTAGCTTCAGAGCTGGGAGTGAGTAGGAATCTTAGAAAGCCACATAGTCCAGCCCCTTTTGTTTACAGATGAGGAAATTAAAACCTACACATATTAAGTGACTTGTTCAAGGTCATACATGTTTTATGTTCCTCAGTCTCTGCCACAATATGGAACTTGCAAATGGGTAATATCTACTAGCATATCCATCAAGTAGGCCCTGCTTGTAATTATGTTGTAAAATAATTTTTTATAATGTAAGAACATTACCATGGAAGATATTAGATAATATTAGACCTTCCAGGGAAAGTGAGTCTTCATAATTTATTTGTATTTGTGAAATTCTAATAGCATTTTATATATTTGGGGCGGGGTGAGTCAATTGGGGTTAAGTGACTTACCCAGGGTCACACAACTAGTAAGTGCCAAGTGTCTGAGGCCGGATTTGAACTCAGGTCCTCCTGACTCCAGGGCCAATGCTCTATCCACTGTGGCACCTAGCTACCCCCATAATTTTTTTTTTTTATAATAAGGACTGCAATTAGTTTTAATGAATTTTATCATAGTTGAACATACCAGGATAATAGCCACATTTCAAAAAATTTAATAGTTTCTTATTCTTCACCTACCCTGCCCCACCCCCCAAAATGTTGGTCCTAATACAGATTTTGTTGGGTGAATTATTAAAGGTCCTTGTTTCTATATCCTTTTGTTTTGATCTCCTGTGCAACCTACTAAAATGTCAAAGGAAATTATGTTCTCTTCCATTTTAGTCACAAGCCTGCCAGAAACAATTTTTATTCATTTAGATTGTCCTAATCTAAATATTTCTGCTTAGAGTACTAAGACCAAAAAACAACCCCATGACTAAAAGTCTTTCTAACGTGTCGTTTTTGGAGTTACAGCATTCCTGGACAATAGACAATGATCCCACAGTAAGAAAGAGGCCTGTAATTTTTACCAAACTGCCAAAAAGGGGTCCATGATATTAAAAAGGTCAAAAATTCCTATTCTAGGTCTTATTCATATAGACCTTGTGGAAAGTCTATTTTTTCTTTTCTTTTTTTTTTTCTTTCTTTTTTTTTTTTTTAGTGAGGCAATTGGGGTTAAATGACTTGCCCAGGGTCACACAGCTAGTAAGTGTTAAGTGTCTGAGGCCAGATTTGATCTCAGGTACTCCTGAATCCAGGGCCGGTGCTTTTATCCACTGCGCCACCTAGCCGCCCCTTATTTTTTCTTTTTCATCTCCATTTAGACCTGTTATTTTCTCTGTCTTTTGGAAGATCTTTGTATTTGCAATATTTTTTAATGTGATATTTTATTTTCCCCAATTACATGTAGAAATTTTAACATTTTTTCCCCCAAATTTTGAGTTCTAAATTCTCTTCGGTCCTTCACACCTGCCCCCATTTAGAAGGGAAGCAGTTTGACATAGTTTATACATGTGTAGTCATACAAAACATACTTTCATGTAAATCATGGTATGAAAGAAAACACAAGTAAAGAAAAAGTACCTTCAATCTGTGTTCAGGCTCTACTAGTTGTTTCTCTGGAGATGGATAGCACCTTTCATTATAAGTCTTTTGACATTCTCTTAGATCATTATATTGCTGAGAATAACTAATTTATTCACAGATCACCATACAATATTGCTGTTACTATGTACAATGTTCTGGTTCTCATTTCACTGTGCAGCAGTTCATGTATGTCCAAATTTTTCTGAAATCCACTTGCTCATTTCTCAGAGCAAAATAGCATTCCATTCCATTCATAAACAACCTCTTTTATGTGAATAATTTGCCTCATTCTACCTCTCCTTCATTTCCCTTTTTTCCCAGTGCATCTTTTTCTCATATCTTTCTTAAAAAAATCATCCCATGTGGGAAAGCTGGAACACTAATCAACTGTTGGTGGAGTTGTGAAAAGATCCAACCATTCTGGAGATCAATTTGGAACTATGCCCAAAGGGCTACAGAACTGCATACCTTTTGATCTAGCAATACCACTGCTAGCTTTATATCTCAAAGACATCTCCAAAAAAGAGAAAAAAGACCTATTTGTACAAAAATACTTGTAGCAGCTCTCTTTGTGGTGGCTAAGAATTGGAAATCAAAGGAATGCCCATCAATTGGGGAATGGCTAAATAAACTAGTATATGGTGCTGATGGAATATTATTGTGCAATAAGAAATGACAAGCAGGATGACTTCAGAAAGGCCTGGAAAGACACGTATGAAATGATGTATAGTGAAGTGAGCAGAAGCAAGAGAACATTGTCCACACAGACAGCAATATTGTTTAATGAAGAACCGAATGATTTGACTTTTCTCAACAATGATCCAAGACAATCCCAAAGGACTTATTGAGAGGAAACATACTAACCACCTTCAAAGAAAGAACTGATGCTGATGAAACAGACTGAAGCATGCTATTTTTCACTTTCTTTCATTTTTTTCCTTTTAATCAAGTTTTCTTGTGCAAAATGAAAAATGTGGTAATGTTTTACATAATCATACATATATAACCCCTGCCAAAATCATCCCATTGTAGTCAACTCCCATCCATTCCCTCTATGTATACTCCTAACTGCCCTAATATGATAAAATTCTTAGGAATTACAAGTATCATCTTCCCATGTAGGAATGTAAACAGTTTAACCTTATTGAATCCCTTATGATTTCTCTTTCCTGTTTACCTTTTTATGTTTCTTTTGAGTCTTGTATTTGAAAGTCAAATTTTCTATTCAATTCTGGTCTTTTCATCAGGAGTGTTTGAAAGTCCTCTATTTCATTGAATGTCCATTTTCCCTCTGAAGGATCATACTAATTTTTGCTGTTTTATATTCATAGCTCTTTTGCCCTCCAGAATATCATCTTCCAAGCCCTGTGATCCTTTAATGTAGAAACTGCTAAATCTTGTATTATTCTGACTGTAGCTCCACAATATTTGAATTGTATCTTTTTTGGTTGCTTGCAATATTTTCTTCTTGACCTGGGAGCTCTGAAATTTGGCTATAATATTCCTAGGTGTCTTTATTTTGGGGTGTCTTTTAGGAAGTAAGTGATCAGTGGCTTCTTTCAGTTTTTTTACCCTCTGGTTCTCGAATATCAGAGCAGGGTTTGTTTTTTTTAATAATTTCTCAAAAAATTATGTTTAGGCCCTTTTTTTGATCATGGCTTTCAGTAGCCCAATAATTCTTTAACTATCTCTCCTGAATCTGTTTCCAAGTTCAGTTTTTCCAATGAGATGATTCACATTTTCTTTTTTTTTCATTCTTTTGATTTTGTTTTATTGTTTCTTGCTGTATCATGAAGTCATTAGCTTCCACTTGCTTGGTTTTTAATTATTCAGAAATTATTTTCTTCAATGAGATTTTGTACTTCCTTTTCCATTTGGCCAATTGTACTTTTTTAAAATTTATTTATTTATTTATTTTAGTGAGGCAATGGGGGTTAAGTGACTTGCCCAGGGTCACACAACTAGTAAGTGTTAAGTGTCTGGGGCCAGATTTGAACTCAGGTACTCCTGACTCCAGGGCCAGTGCTCTATCCACTGCGCCACCTAGCTGCCCCCCAATTGTACTTTTTAAGGAGTTTTCTTCAGCAAATTTTTGTTTATCTTTTTTCGTTTGGCCAATTCTGCTTTTCAAGTCATTCTCTTCATTGGATTTCATTTAATTTCATTTATTTATTTATTTATTTTTGCCTCTTTTACCAATTGGCCTCTTCTATTTTTTAAGGTGTTGTTTCCTTCGATATTTTTGGTGTCTCCTTTACCAAACTGGACTTTTTTCATGATTTTCTTGCATCACTCCTTTTTCTTCCCAGTTTTCCCTTTATCTCTTACTTGATTTTTTACATCCTTTTTGAGCTCTTCCATGACCTGAGGACAATTAATATCTTTCTTTGAGGCTTTGGATGATTTTGTTGTCTTCTTCTGACTGTGTTTTGATCTTCCCTGTCACCATAGTAACTTTCTTTAGTCATTATAATTTTCTGCTGTTTGCTCATTTTCCAGACTATTTCTTGACTTTTAACTCTATGCTTAAGTGGGGCTCTGCTTCTAGAGTGGAGGGAGCACCATCCCACACTTCAGGGTTTTTATGCAGCTGTTTTCAGAGGGACTTGTAAGTTTTTGGTTCTTCCAATGTGGTATGATCTAGGGCAAAGCTTCTTCTTTTTTTTTTTTTTTTTTTTTTTTTTTTTTTAGTGAGGCAATTGGGGTTAAGTGACTTGCCCAGGGTCACACAGCTAGTAAGTGTTAAGTGTCTGAGGCCGGATTTGAACTCAGGTACTCCTGACTCCAGGGCCGGTGCTCTATCCACTGCGCCACCTAGCCGCCCCCTAGGGCAAAGCTTCTTAAACTGTGGGTTTTGACCCCATATGGAGTCACAATGTGAATGTGGGGATCATGAAAAATTTGGCAGTAAATGTTTGGTTTGTATAGCTATTTTATATACCTATTTACTCATGATTGAATAAAAATTTCTCAGGTGAAAAGGGGTTGCAAGTGGAAGAAAGATTAAGAAGCCCAGATCTAGGGAGAGGTGTGTTTACTACTCTCCTGTACTGTGCACTGGTCTGTGAGTCACCACAAGCAATCTTTTCTACCCTGAAACTGTGCTCCACTGCAGCCACAAGCTCTGGTGTGCTCCTCACCCTGGAACAAAGACCCAGGACTGTAACTCAGATCCAAGTATGGACAATGCAACAGTTGTCTTGCTTCGGGTGCCAGTGAAAGGACTCCTATAATCTCCTTCTGATCAATTGTCTGACCCCCTTACCTGTGTCTGTGGGCTGAGAGGTCCAGAAGCCAGCACTTATTCAGTCAACCCTAAGGCCTGCTCCTGGTCTGCGCTGGACTGCGCTCCACTCTCACCCTGGTGCAACAGACCATTCTTACTGACCTGATAATTTGTCTTGGTCTGGAAAATTGTTTTACCCTGTCCTTTTGTGGATTCTGCTGCTTTAGAATTTGTTTTGAGGCATTATTTAAAGGTATTGGGACAGGGTGGGGTTGGGGGAGAGCTCAGGTAAGTCCCTGCCTTTTCTCTGCCATCTTGGTCATATTTGCAATAATTTTTAATACTGGTTGCTTTAATTTTCTTACCTCTTTAGCTTTAGTTCCTGAATTGGGGCTTTGTGTCAAGGCCTAGCAAGTCCTGTGATACTTTGGGGTGGAATGATCAGCCCTACTTGGTTTTATCCTGAGTCTCCTGCTTTTTTATGGTGACTTATACTTCTTAGACTCCTTGTATCTTTGAGGTTCAGAGTACTGGATCTTCAGCACCCTCTCTGGAATCTCAGGACAAAGTGCTAGGGATAATAATCCAAGCTTTTCTACAGCCCTTAGGCTTTGGGCTTACTTCTGGCTGACCTCATCTCATTCTGGGGTTAAAGAAGTTACTGTAGTTTCTCATTGAATTTCTTTAAAAAAATTTTTTTTTAACATTTTATTTTCCCTAATTACATGTAAAGATAATTTAAACATTTCTTTTAAAACTTTTTGAGTTCTATATTCTCTCCCTTCTTCCTCTCCTTCCTTGAGAATGTAAATCATTTGATGTAGATTATATATGTGCAGTTATGCAAAACACTTCCATATTAGTCACACTGTAAAAGACAGGAAAAAGAAAGTTAAAAAAAATGTTTGCTTTGATCTTCATTGAACTTCTTTTTTTAAAAGATATTTTCAGATCTGAGTTCTCTCCTGTACTCCACCCCCCCAATTGAGAAAGCAAGAAAAATTAAATTGAAAGTGTATAGTAAATCACAACAAACTCCCACATAGGCCATCTTATGGAACTTTTTCATCCTTATTCCATCCACTGTGAATTCCAGGGCTTTCCTGGAGTAGGTATGTAGAAGCTAGGTGTTCAGATAGCCATCTTTTCTATAAGTTCATCATTTTCCTATGCAGAGGCTTGCACTTTCATTTTTGTTTGTTTTTGTTTGGTTGGTTTTTTTTTTTTAGTGAGGCAATTGGGTTAAGTGACTTGCCCACGGTCACACAGCTAGTGTCAAGTGTCTGAGGCCATATTTGAACTCAGGTACTCCTGAATCCAGGGCTGGTGCTTTAACCACTGCGCCATCTAGCTGCCCCTGAGCCTTGCACTTTCAATAGCATTATCTTTTTCTGTAGAGTGGGAGTTAGCAGTTAAAGGCTAAAATTATGTAAATCAAACCCCAGATAAAATTTGCAATAGTTTTCCATTAATGAAGTGGGGGGAGGGGCAGGAGAAAGACTTCCTCTTCAGAGCCTACATTAGATTTAAAGCTATTTTGACATTTCCTCTTTTTTTCCCCTAAAAAGGAATACCTCCCACACCCAGTCAGCTGCAGTTGAAATCCTAAGCTCACCCACTAGGTTACTGAGTAACTTACTCCCCTATCTGGGAATGAGCTGAGTCAGTTGTCTATCTTGTGACTTCCTCATCCCTTTCTCTACCTCTGACCAATCAAGCCCTTTTTCTCAGCTCTGTCTTGTGCCAGACCTTCCCCCCCCACACCACTCAGACAACTATCACCACCACCACCACTCTTGAACATGTCTTATCTTCCTCCTCATTCAGAAGCCCTTTTTCTTTAGGAAGTCTTTTGTTGTTGACACAATAAAGCCACTTTATTACAGTCAAACATCCAATTCTGCAAATGCTTCCTTTATGAGGAGCTATCCTATTTGACAATCTTCTTTTCAAAGATTAAATTCTAATTGTTAAGAAATCTTGGTTCCTTTCTTTTTCCCTCTGTGAATCCTTTTCTAAGAAGTCTTTCACAGCAATAAGCCAGAGTCAGAAGTTACTCTTCTATTCCAAGCCCTTTTGATGGTTTGCCCTGAGCCTCTTCTCCTCCAGGCAAATGACAGCAAGTAATATCTAGAAGTCAAAATATCCGGGGACTTTGCCAAATAAAACCAGTATTACAGCCAATTGTTTTAAAAATAGGTTTGCCTTGTTTCCTTGGATATTAGCTCTTGTAAAGATAGGGTTTCAGTGATAAAGAACCCAGCCTCAGGAAAGTAAAGGGCCAATACAGCTCTCCCAGCAAATCCAAATACTAGAAAGTGGAAATGTGTTTTCTTAACAGGGATTTATTTTTATTTAGAATGTTCTAGCTGAGACTGTTAGAGCTAGAAGGGAACTTAAAAATCATATCATCCAAACCTCCCCCTCTTCTCCCATACCTCTTTTTACAGTTATGGAAACAGACCCAGAGAAGCTGACTTTGGCCAAAGTCACCTGGCTATTGGCAGAGCCAGAACTAAAAGTAAGATGTTCTGACTCACTTTCCTCACCAGTTCTCTGGCTGGCCCTGCCCCAAAGCTCCTGAGAAAGATTTATCTGCCCTTGGATGCTCCCACCTCACAAATCCAACTTATCTTTTTTTTGTCTTTTTTTTTTAATGTGGGGCAATGAGGGTTAAGTGACTTGCCCATCGTCACACAGCTAGTGTCAAGTGTGAGCCTAGATTTGAACTCAGGTCCTTCTGAATCCAGGGCCGGTGCTTTATCCACTGTGCCACCTAGCTGCCCACAAATCCAACTTAAATGGACAAGGGAGCTTGGTTCCTATTCAGGTAATCAGTTAAGACAACATATTATGCTTACTGTATGCTAAGTCCTCCTGGAGAGGTTACAAAGACAGATAAGACAGTCCCAGCCCTAAAGAAAACTAGTAGGAGAATTAATAGGTAGATGATTCAAGACAGAATGGGATAATTCCCAAAAAAGGGGTATAAAGTGATGAGAGGGAGAAACCACTTTTGCAGGATCAGGAAAGAATTCATTTAAGCTAGATTTTGAAGAGTGGGTAGAATTTTGACAGGTGGAGATTAGGAGTGGGTAGGAGGGTAGATAGGACAAAAATAGTACAGAAAAAAATATTAGCACATAGTAATCACTGATGAATATGAAGGGAGGAGAGGAAGGAATTGATTCTGGGAAGCAATCAACCAATCAATAAACGTTTAAGCACCCACTCTCTGACAAGCAGTGTGCTGGGCACTTAGGTAAAGTTAAATTCAGTGACATTGCTATACACTGGAAAAAGCACTGGGACTAAGGGAACCTGTTTTCTAATCTTGGTTACATTACTAACTTGTACAGTTTTGGATAAGTTGCTTTTCTTTTTCTAGGCCTCAATTACCTTTTCCTTAAAACAAGGGAGTTGAATTAGATCTCTCAGGTATCTTTCAACTCTTGAAAATTTGAGACTATGACAGTGACCAAGGTGGTTTTCAATTTAAAAGCAGAAGAATCTGCTTTATCAGAGATAACCTCAGACACATAACTAGCTGGGTGACCTTGGGCAAGTCATTCAGCTTCTGCCTCCATTCCTTCAGTTGTAAAATGGGCTTTCAGGATAGTACCTATGTAAATTAGGAGAGGAAGGAATAGTTTACCTCTCAGATCTATAAAGAGGAGAATAATTTATGACCAAACAAGAGATAGAGAATATTATGAAATGCAAAATGGATGATTTTGATTACTTTAAAAAGTTTTTGTATAAACAGAAGCAATGCAGCCAAAATTAGAAGGGAAACAGAAAGCTGGGAAACAATTTTTACAGCCAGTGTTTCTGATAAAGGCCTCATTTCTAAAATAGATAGGGAAGTAAATCAAATTTATAAGAATGAAAGTCATTCCCCAATTGAGAATGGTCAAAGGATATGAACAGGCAGTTTTCAGATGAAGAAATCAAAGCTATCTATTGCCATATGAAAAAAGTGCTGTAAATCACTATTAATTAGAGAAATGCAAATTAAAACAATTCTGAGGTACCACCTTATACCTATCAGATTGACTAATGTGACAAAAAGGGAAAATAATAAATATTGGAGAAGCTGTGGAAAAATTGGAACACTAATGCATTGTTGGTGGAGCTGTGAACTGATCCAACCATTCTGGAGAGCAATTTAGAACTTTGCCCAAAGGACTATGGTGCTGTGCTTACCCTTTGACCCAGTAATACCATTTCCAGGTCTGTATCCCAAAGAGATCATAAAAAAGGAAAAAGGACCCACATGTACAAAAATATTTATAGCAGCTCTCTTTGTGGTGGCAAAGAATTTGAAATTGAGGGAATGTCCATCAATTGGGGAATAGCTGAACAAGTTGTGGTATATGAATGTAATGGAATACTATTGTGCTGTAAGAAATGATAAGCAGGCAGATTTCAAAAAAACCTGGAGAGACTTAAGTGGACTGATGCTGATTGAAGTGAACAGAACCAGAAGAACATTGTGCACAGTAACAGCAACATTGTATGATGATCAACTGTGATAGACAACTCAGCAGTGCAATGATCCAAGACCATTTCAAAGGACTCATGATGGCAAATGTTCTCCACATCCAGAAGAAAGAACAATCTGGATGCAGATTGAACCATACTGTTTCTACTTTTTTTTGTTTTGTTTTTTGAGGTTTCTCCCTTTCATTCTGATTCTTTTTTCACAACATGACTGATGTAGAAATATGTTTAATGTGATTGTGCATATGTAACCTATATCAGATTGTTTTCTGTCTTGGGGAGGGGGGAGGGAAGGGAGGGAGGAAGAAAAATTTGGAACTAAAAATCTTATGAAAACAAATGTTGAAAACTATCTTTACATGTAACTGGAAAATAATAAAATACTTTTATGATTAAAAAAAAAGAATAGTACCTATGTCCCAGGGATGTTGAAAGTCTCAAATGAGGTAATATTTGTCAAGTGCTTAGCACAGTGCCTGTCACATAGTAGACACTTAGATACTTATTCCCTTCTATCTTAGTCATTATTTTGAAAGAATAATTCTCTGGGAAGGTATAGGATTTCATTTAAACTAAAAACAATTATCCTTCAAAATAAATGGGGCACCTTAAGTGATAAATTTGCTAAAAGTTATTAATTGCTGTATTCTTCAGCCTGAAACAGTTGAAGACTATAAAAATCCTTATATGATTTCAAACCCTATAAACATTCATAGATTTTAGGGATTTTGATAAATATATTTTTGGTAATGAGCAATGAATTGATTTTTTTTCTTTTAGAGCTAGACTAATAACTGACTACAGGACCCAGTTTACCTTCTCATCTACAGTGGCCATTTTTACTGGTCACAGGAACTGAAACAGATGTGTAGAATATACAGCTGTTAATTGTAGTTGTGCTCAATGTTATTCTCTTTGCTTTAAAATAGGACCATAGATTCAGATCTGGAATTACCTTTAGAGTCTACCTACTCCAATCCTTCTTGTTTTATTTTTGAGGAAACCGACACACAGAGTTGCTAAATGGTTTGCTTCAGGTGTCATAGTGGTGTGTGACAAAGCTGAGATTTAAATCTAGGTCTATGTCTCTTGCGACTATATCACCTTGCTCCTCTTTCCTCTCTGCTCCCCCATGCTCCCAAATGCCCATAGTTTGATGGGACCTGTGATGTGATGGATAGAGAAAACTCAACCAGTACAGACCAGCATCAACTTATAAAACTTAAAAAATATGCAAATGTCCCACAATATCCAGTCTTAGTTGCTTGGAGCACTGAGAGATGGCATTGATTTTCTGCACTGGACTCAGGTAAGAGCAGAAGGTGGAAAAGAATCCCAGGTTCTAATGAGTGTCCATTGATCTGGCTAAGTAGAGGGTAGAGTGTCTACCTAGTCAATTAGTATTAGCCTTTTTAGCTAACTATTCCTTTTCAGCTATTCAATTCACCAGTCATCTTTTTTCTTCTATGGTTAGAGCAGGGCTTTCCACTCACAACCCCTTACTGCCTGAGAAATTTTTACATGACCCTGGGTATATAGGTATATAAAATAGGTATACATAACTTTTTACCATTGCTAAATTTTTCATGACCCCCCCCCCACATTTAGTTACATGATCCCATATGGGGTTGTGACCCACAGTTTAAGAAGCTAGGGGTTAGAGAATAAGTATAGAGCATAATTCATGTTTGTGGAAAGCCTTATTGGGGTCTTCAGGAGGACCAGCACCTCTGCTGGGAGGGTTTGCCAAGCAGTACTGCTTATCCACCTTTGGTGTCTACCTGATTCACCCAACTCATCAGTGACTCCAAGAAGCTGTAACATACACAGCAGCCACACCCTGGTAAACTGCCTTAGCAGACCAGGCTAAACCAGGTTCAGAGTAACTGAAGGGTCTGAAACCCATTGGTGAGTTAGGGGAGTGTCTGCCCCAAGCATGTAAAGACTTTCCCCAGCAGAATTGGCAGATGAGGAAAATTTGTTCTAGTGACCATGAAGGTGGAGGAAGCAAGCATTGTGGAGTGCCTAGAGCTCGGTCAGACACAAAAGATGCCAAGATCATCCACTGCGTCCCAGGCCACCACTGGTCATCTTGACTTTTGTCTTGATTTTGATGACTGGAAGAGAGAAGCTGAAGACTGTACAACTCAGTCTCCCTTAAATCTAATTCACACTCAAGTCATGACATCACTCCTGATGTCACTGGTTCTCTTTGAAGACAAAGTAACAAAACAATAACCGCCTTACAATATCTCTTTTATTATAGGGAAAGGAAAAGGAACAAGCATTTAAGCTCTTGGGGGTGGGGAGGCGCTATAATATGCCTTCTAGAGACACAGAATTTGTCTATTAGTCCCTTTGTAAAACGTTTCTCAAACCATCCTTCCCACCCTCTCTCCAGATTATGGGGTGCTCCACATGGAACATCTAGTGTGACTTCTTTGTACCCAGTGAATACTCAATACCTACTGTTTCCTTGTAGGCATTTTGATAATAGCAGTAACTACTCTGCTGTTTTCTTCTCAAGTGCTCAGAATAGAGGCTTCTATGCTGAGATTAGGGCTCTGAGACTGTAACCAAACAGATGAGGATTAGAGCCTAGAGGGGGATATGCAGAGAAGCAAAGGAATGAGAGCTTGAGGAGATTGCGAAAGGGGGTGCCCAGTAAGGAGATGAGAGTGTGAGACTAGCTCTAGTGGACCCACCTCTGGGTGACTCATTAAGAGTATCCAGCTCATTCATTATTAACTCATTGCATTTTCTTTCCTTTTTTTGAAGTCACATGAGCGTGGGATCAGACAGAAAAGAGGTAGCCACTTGGATGAGAAACTCCTCAGATACTGACCATGTAGGGCAGAGAGAAGGGAGAGGTACATGTTTAGGGATGTATATATGTGGACACACACAATACTTTTCTTAGCTCCTACACAGGATACACCAGAAAGAAGCAAATACATCAGGCCACTGTGAGGCTCAGTTGGGGCTACAGACAGAAAGAAGCTACCTGAAGAGAAACGCACTTTAAGCTTGAACTTTCATTGACATTCATGCTCTTCACTGGGCACAAGTAGGAAGAAAAGAATCTCAAGTGCTTGTGAGTACCCATTGATCTCACTATCTAGATATTAGCTGTCATTCTTTTGGACTAGCTTGTCTTGCCTTTTCAACCACTTGGCACACTCACTACCTGCCAAATATTAGATGTTCAAACCGTTTTTAAAACGCTTTTTGACTTAGTGGGCCAGTCATCTTTTTTTTTCTTTCTTTTTTTTTTTTAAGTGAGGCAATTGGGGTTAGGTGACTTGCCCAGGGTCACACAGCTAGTAAGTGTTAAGTGTCTGAGGCCGGATTTGAACTCAGGTCCTCCTGACTCCAGGGCCGGTGCTCTATCCACTGCGCCACCTAGCTGCCCCACAGTCATCTTTTTATCTAGCTGTGTTCTATAGTAAGATAATAAGAACTAACTGTAGAGCATAACTCTTGTTTTTGGAAGTTTTATATTATTATTATTATAATCTCTTAGTTATTCAGGGACAGATTACCCAGACCCTTTGTATCTCTCCCAAATCTGGCCTCTGCTTTTTTTTTTTTTTTTTTTTGGAGGGGGGTGGAATGGGATGGTGGGAGGTAGAAAGTCACCATAGATTACTCCTTCTACCAGTGTATATAGGCAGGGCAGGAGAGATGGGGAAATTCATAAGCTTTATTTTTGGTCAGAGCTGCTCAAGTCAATATCAGGTAGGGAAGATGGGAGGAACACTAAAGCCACAGGTTAAAAGAACAGTTATCCAGATCTCATTTATCTATACTCTACATGACTGAAGGCACCACATTTGAGGGGTTTTTTTTTTGGTCTCCTTTGTGTTCATACACTTTCACTTCCTTCCCAAAACATTTTGCCTGTTAAGGTTTGAGCAATTAGTCCTTTGAAAAAAATTACATATGATATATGGTACCTAACTCCTGACAGAGATGATGGATTCAAGCTATAGAACAAGACATACAGCTTTGGGCATGGCCAGTGTGGGAATGTTTTGATTGATGATGTTTGTTACAAGGGTTTTGGTTTTTTTTTTTTCCTTCTAAATGGGAAATTTAACAAATTAACAAGGAGGGGTGATGAGAGGCACAGAAAAATAAAGGGTTTCTAATTTTTTTTAAAGGAAAAGATGATACTTTTAGCAATTTCAGGATTCAAAAGGGACAATTTGTGGTCAGTACCCAGAATGCTGCTGGTCCCAAACAGACTCTACCATTCCAAAATTTGAAGATAAGGTCAGTCAATAGCCTCTGAAATGGAAACAACACAAAAAGTATGAGGTTAGCTATAGTAACCCACCTACCTTAAAGAGATGGTTTGAAAATGTGCTGTTAGCAAGACTAAGAGGCTTCTTAAATCTTAGTAATGGGCCTCCAACACTCTTCTAAAAAGGGAACACATAATTTTTTTTCAAATTATTTATAGCATTGCTTTTTAAAAAAAATTGAGATCCAAATTCTCTCCCTCCCTCTTGACCTTCCCCCACCTATTGAGAAAGCTTGTAATATATCTACTGCACATGTGAATCCTGCAAAACATAGTAAAATGTCAATTTAAATAGTAACTAAAATACTGTAAAATGATCAACTGTGAATGACTTAGCTATTGTCAACAATACAATGGTCCAAAACTATTCCAAAGGACTCATGATGAAAAATGCCATCCCCCTCTAGAGAAAGAACTGATAGTCTGAATGTAGATTGAAGCATACTATTTTTCACTTTCTGTATTTTTAAGGGTTTTTTCACCTCTTTGGGTCTATGTTTTCTTTTACAATATGATTAATATGGTAATATGTTTTGCATGGTTGCATGTATATATCCTATATCAAATTGCTTACTGTCTCAAGGAAGAGGGTGGCAAGGGAGGGAGAAAGAAAATTTGGAACTCAAAACTTAAAGAAAATGAATATTAAAAATGGTCCCAGGGGCAGCTAGGTGGCGCAGTGGATAGAGCACTGGCCCTGGAGTACCTGAGTTCAAATCCGGCCTCAGACACTTAACACTTACTAACTGTGTGACCCTGGGTAAGTCACTTAACCCCAATTGCCTCACCAAAAAAAAAATGTCCTTACGTGTAACTGGGGAAATATTATTAGGACATATTAAACAAAATATTTAATATTAAAGTAGGAATATTAAATAGGAAATAAAATATTATGAAGGGGAAAAAGGTAGCTAATGTAAGACAAGTGGTAGTTTTGGCAATTAAAATGTAAGAAAGCATAAAAAGAGGGGTTTACAATGACTGACATTGATTTCACTTCCATTTGGTTTTCTTTTCTCCAATCTATCCTCCTAGTAAGTGACAGTCTTCCTAATCCACAGCTTGGACGCTCTCATCCCTCTGCTCAGAAACTGTCAGTGGCTTCCTATTGTCTCTAGGATAAAATATGCACTTCTTTAGCCTGTCATTTAAAGCCTTCTGTGATCTGGCTCCAACTGACCTTGCTGTTCTTCCCAACCCACACTCTTATCCCTTGACTCCATGCCTGGAGTGTTCTCCTCCTGTTTTGGCCTCTTGGCTTTTTTTATTTCATTCAAATATCAGCTCAAATCTCACCTTGCATGGTAAGTTTTTCCCAGGCACTGCTACTGCCTACCCTCTGAGATTACTTTCCCTTTACATTGTATATATCTTATATGTACCCAATTTTTTCAGGTGTTGTCTCCTTCTTTAAATGGTGAGCTCCCCTGGGGCAAGGAATGTATTTTGTCTTTCTTTGCATCCACAGGGCTAAGTATAGTGCCTGGTATGGAGTAGGTGCTTAATAAATGCTTGTTGATTGACTGAAATAAGGTTAGTCAGCTTTTTTTTTTTTTTTTTTTTGCGGGGCAATGGGGGTTAAGTGACTTGCCCAGGGTCACACAGCTAGTAAGTGTCAAGTGTCTGAGGTCGGATTTGAACTCAGGTACTCCTGAATCCAGGGCCGGTGCTTTATCCACTGTGCCACCTAGCCGCCCTGCTAGTCAGCTTTTGTTGTTTTCTCCTCTTTGCACTCCCTAGAGACTAGCAAATAAATAGCAGTTTATGAAATACTGAAAAAAGGAGAACTATAAAATAAGAATTTATCAAGTGTCTCTAACATTTTCCATGGAAAGGGTGGGTGTCAATACAGATTTAGAAAAATTCTGGTATCCAGTACAAAGAAATCTGCTTTATTGAGGAGACGTGCAATGTTAAAGGTCAGTCAGAGTGACTGGTGTAAACTGATCAGGCAGGCTATATTTCTCACCCCTTCCCTCTCCCCAATTGGACAAACCCAGTGGGGGCCAGTAATGGAATCGACCACTCCAACCTGTAAATGATTTTTAAAAAATCAATCAATAGGGGCAGCCAGGTGGTGCAGTGGATAGAGCACCAGCCCTGGAGTCAGGAGTTCCTGAGTTCAAATCCGGCCTCAGGCACTTGACACTACTAGATGTGTGACCCTGGGCAAGTCACTTAACCCCAATTGCCTCACAAAAACAAAAACAAAAACAATCAATAAACATTTAATAAATGTCTACTATGTGTCAGGCACTATGCTAAGCACTAGGGATACAAAAAGAGGCAAAAAGTCCCTTGCCCTTACGGAGTTTACAATGTAATGTAAGCCTGATGGGTTTTTATAGGGTTCTTAGATGGGTCATACTAGATATATACAGAGTAGATTGAAAGTAATCTGAAAGGTAAGGCACCTTCAGTCTCCTAAAAAAAAATATATTTTTTGGAGTAGGTCAAAGAGGCCTACTTTTTGCCCCATTTCTTACCTACCTTTAATCACTGAATGGGGTGTAGCCTCAGACAAACTGAGACCTGGGAAAGTGATGTATATCTTGCCACTGGACCCAGATGACTCTGGTGGAGAAAGTGAGACTGATGACCTTGTACAGCCCTGCCTCATTTAAATCCAATTCACTGGCAAGTCAAGATATCACCTACCTGGCTTTGGTCCTCTTTGATAAAGAAAGACAAACAACAAACAACAACAAATCTACCTTTACTTCTGGCTCTGTCATTTGCTGCTTGACCTGAGAGGGTTTTAAGAATATCTTTGAGTACCTAATCCCTAGTTAGATAGTTATCTGTAATAGAAGGTGTCAAAAGGGAAAAGACCTAATCTTACCCTAGAGGCAATCTGCCTAGTTCTGGTCTACTAGACCTGATGACTTTGACTAAAAAAGCTGTGAGCCTATCTTATCTTAGTTTAGCTCTTATCTGGCAGAGTGTCTAGCCCCACTAACCTAGATTCTACAAGGCTGAAGTCAAGATGCCTTGAGTAGCCCTGAGAAGATGAGCCTAGAAGATAGTTGTAGGGAATGATGCCCATCAAGACTACATGCCCCCCCCCAGTTTTTTTAATAGTTGAATAGAATTTTATTTTCCAAAATATATGTAAAAAAAACCCCCAAAACAAATTTTGACATCAGTTTTTTTTTAAACTTTGTGTTCCAACTTCTCTTCCTCCTTCCCTTCCCACTCCCCACCCACAAGAACTCAAGCAATTCAAAATACGTTATACATGAGTAGTCATGGAAAACACTCCCACATTAGCTAGGTTGTGAGGGAAAACAGTTAAAAAACAAAACTTCAGATTAAGGAATTTTTTAAAATAGTTGATAGTTGTAGGGAATGATACCCATCAAGACTACATGCCCCCCCAAAACAAACAAACAAAAACAACTACATGCCCAGTAACTACCAGAGCATCACTTTGCTGAGACTAGCAGATACTAACAGAACAGTGGCCCGGCAGAGTTGCTAGCACCCACAGAATAACACGTCAGGACCCAGAAAGGGCTCATGAAGAGTATGAAAAATGGCTAAATAACAATAGACAGCCTGATGCCCCCCCCCCTCAGCATAGAGTAGACATCCCATTTCCTTAATCTCCAGACTAAAAGTTGTGTTGAAAGTTGATTACCTAGGACAGCTAGGTGGCACAGTGGATAGAGCACCAGCCCTGGAATCAGGAGGACCTGAGTTCAAATCTGACCTCAGACACTTGACACTTACTAACTGTGTGACCCTGGGCAAGTCACTTAACCCCAATTGTCTCACCAAAAAAACAACAAAAAACCCAACCAAAAAAAAGTTGATTACCTGAAAAATGGCCTGTTCCAAACATTTCCCTAGTAAGAGAATGGTTAAAATTCTGAGAAGCAAAGAACAGGCTAAACTGATCCCCAAATTAGAGGTAGCATGATGATGTGGAAAGAACATTGGATTTGGAGCTCATAAAATGAGCTCAAGCCCTGATTTTACTGTTTACCCTTATGTTAAGGGCTAAAATTCTAGCTAGTCTGTCTAAAATATCTAATGAGTGGTCGCCAATAAATTATAAGCTTTAGCAAGAGTTAGACTTTTAAGCATTTATTAAGGAGAATAAGAATTTGGTAAAGAGAGAGAAAGGCCTAGATTCCTATTTATTAAAGGGAGAGCACATTTCTAGCTCCGCTCTCCACCCGAGTCCAGAGGAAGGAGCCGCGAGACTGAGCGCGTCAGTCTCTTCCTTCCTCCTCCCACTCGCCCGCGTCACTTCCTCATGCCAAAGAAAAGACTCCTGGTCTTGCCCTCAAAGACCTTCGCTTCATGGGCAGAACTCTTCTACAGTAAGTCTCCAGCAGGTGGCGTCATTCCAATCGTTACACTTACCTTGTATGACTTTGGGCAAGTCTCTTTTGCTTTCTGGGCCTCAGTTTACTCATCTGTAAAATGAGAGCATCAGATCAGATTATCTCAAAGGACCCTTCTAGCCCCAAATCCTATGATTTAAAAAATGTGCAGACTTTACAAAACAGCTTCTTATAATAAATTTTACATTCCTCAGTGACATTGATATGGGAAGGTCAGATTCCCCTCAATTAGAGCCTATGTTCAGCCAGTTATAGCCAGGTTATAACCAATACAGAATTATAAGGACTGAAATCATAGCAATAGTAATCTGCTTATCCCTTTGTTGTTTTAACCATGTCTGACTCTTCATAACCCCATTTGGGTTTTTCTTGCCAAAGATACTGGAGTGCTTTGCTGTTTTCCTTCTCCACTCATTTTACAGATGAGGAAACTGAGGCAAACGGTAAAGTGAATTGCCCAGGGTCACCCAGCTAGTAAGTGTCTGTGAAGTCTGTGAAGGTGAGTCTTCCAGACTGCAGGCCCAGCTCTCTGTGCACTATGGCGCCACCTAGATGCCCTTATACCTTAAATGACTAATTGCCATTGTTTTCTTATGCATTTGCCCCAAACTCAAGGGTCCTCACAATGTGGCACCACCCTACTTTTCCAGCCTTGTCTCATATTATTAAACCGCACATCCACCATTCAGTCAACAAGCATTTATTAAGCATCTACCGCATGCCAGGCACTGTGCCAAGCTTGGGAATACTGTATCTTTTTTTTGTGTGTGTGTGTGTGTGTGTGTGTGTGTGTGTGTGTGTGTCAGTGTTTTACTGGCCTTCTTGCCTTTGCTCATAGCCTTCCCTGTGTCTGGAATGTGGTTCTGGACTCATGGGGTGAATTCCCAGGGTTGGAGAGATGACCAGGCACTCATGCTCCTTTCTCAACATGTAGCAGTTAATGCTCTCTAAATTA
This sequence comes from Dromiciops gliroides, assembly GCF_019393635.1. Taxonomy (NCBI): domain Eukaryota; kingdom Metazoa; phylum Chordata; class Mammalia; order Microbiotheria; family Microbiotheriidae; genus Dromiciops; species Dromiciops gliroides. The sequence continues at coordinate 339,978,485 of NC_057863.1, read as the reverse complement.
ATAATTATGTGGTAAACAGCATCCCTATGACACCAAAAGGTGAAAGCAAAACCTAAAACATCACTCATCTATGTTCCGTTGGGCCAGATTTTCAATGGGATGTAAAGAGAACAAAGCAAAGGCTGCCAGTGGTTCCCTCTGGTACTTCCAGGTAAAGGGCACAATCCTCTGGAACTAGAGAGTTTCTTCTGGTCCTATACCAGCCTTCTCCATAACGATATAAGGACCAGTATCCGTGGGAGGGCCACAGGATGAGTTTGCAGCAACAATTTGTCATGAGGTTGGATTGTTCCTGTTTATATACTAGAAAAGCCCCATGTCTGACATCTGTCTTTATCAATGAAGCCTCTAGAAGCTCTTCAATTATTCTTGAAAATTTGAGTGCCAATTGGTCAGATGGCAGATGCCTGAGCTGGATCATGGTCTACTCTGAATGCTAATTGGCAAGGGTGCATGTGCCTGGCATAGGAGCAGTCTTGCCCACACTCATGATTGGCCTTTGACCTTCTGTATCCTCAGATGTAGGCTTCTGATGTCCAGAGGAAACTTATAATGGATTGGTTCCCATAATTAGCAGGCAGCTGGGTGGTACTGTGGATAGAAGGCCAGGCCTGGAGTCCTCAGACACTTACTAGCTGTGTGAACCTGGACAAGTCACTTAACCCTGTCTGCCTCAGTTTCCTCATTTGTAAAATTAGCTGGAGAAGGAAATGGCAAACTACTCCAGTATCTTTTGTGTGTGTGTGTGAGGGGCAATGAGGGTTAAGTGACTTGCCCAGGGTCACACAACTGACTCCATATCTTTGCCAAGAAAACCCTAGACCCTAAAAAGGGGTCACAGAGAGTAAGACACAACTGAAAACATCTAAGCAACAACAAATTTCTTCCCCTTCTAAATTGTAAACTCTAAGAAGGCAAAGACTACCTTATCTAAACCTATTTCTTTTATCTCCATCAGTGTCTAGCCCAAACAGCCCTTTGTACACAGTAGACATTAGATAAATATGTATTGAACTGACATTCCATCAAAACAAACCTAACTTCTTCACACACAATGTCTTTCCTGGTCACCTCAAAATCAGAGCTTAAGTTGTCTTAGATTTAATAGTATCAGGGGCAGTTTAGAGGCTCAGTGGATAGAGCACTGGCCCTCGAGTCAGGATAGACCTGAGTTCAAATTTGACCTCAAACATGTACTAGCTGTATGACCCTGGGTAAGTCACTTAACCCCAACTGAAAAGATTTGTTAGTCTTTTGGATAGAATAGTCTCTTGATTTTATGATACTCCTCATAAAAGTATATTAAGAATGTCATACTTGTTTTCTCAGAATTATACTTTTATTCTGTTCTCTCATAATCTTAAGACTACCTGTTTGCTTGCTTCAGAAATTTTGTGACATTCTTTGGCCAAAATAAATAAGGCTTTGACCAGGTGAAAAGACAAAGGTCTTGGATGGGATTGCCCAACATGGGGGAAGGGAAGAAGGCTGCACCAGCACTGGCTGCTTCTATGGACTATGCTTCCTTCTTCCCTCCCACTGTCCCTAATTCACACCTGAAGAAGTACTTCCTATTCTTTCCTGTTTATGGATGAATAGTCAGTTAGGTGGTGCCATAGTGCACAGAGTGCTGAGCCTGGAGTCAGGAAGACCTGAGCTTAGATCTGACCTCAGACACCTTATTAGCTGTGTGACCCTGGGCAAGTCATTTAACCTATTTGCCTCAATCCACTGGAGAAGGAAATGGCAAATCACTCCAGTATCCTTGCCAAGAAAACCCTATGTATTGCCATGCTATGGTCTACAGGGTCACAAAGAGTTGGGCACAACTGAACAACAATAAATCAGGGCTGAATGCATGATCACCATAACTTGGGAGATGGGGCAAGGGAGGAGAAAGGGTACTATCCAAAAAAAAAGTTATGTATACTTCCCATCTCGGAGTCTTAGACTCAGCCAGGATTAGAAGTAGGCAAGAAAATCAATCCATTAGGACACAACATATTGTGGGGTGGGCTGGAGGGAAGTAGAGGAATGATGTTTTTATATGACTTATTCATGCATGGGGCAGCTAGGTGTTGTTGTTTGTCCTTTGTTCTTTTTTTTTTTTTTGAGGCAATTGGGGTTAAGTGACTTGCCCAGGGTCACACAGCCAGTAAGTGTTAAGTGTCTGAGGCCAGATTTGAACTCAGGTCCTCCTGACTCCAGGGCCGGTGCTCTATCTACTGCATCACCTAGCTGCCCCTGTTCTTTGTTCTTGAAGAGGACCATGACAAATGTCATGGCTTGTAATGAATTGGATTTAAGGGAGGAAAGGCTGTGCAAAGTCACCAGTCTCACTCTTTCCTCCAGAGCCATCTCCAAGATATACATCAGGATGACTGGAGATGGCCGCAGATGTTTAAAGCAATTGATTTACCTAGTGTCACACAGCTAGTAAGTGTCAAGTGGCTGAGGCTGAATTTAAACTCAGTTCCCCTTGACTCCCAGGCCAGTGCTCTATCTACTGTGCTAATTAGGTGGTATAGTGGATAGAGCTCCAGGCCTGGAGTCAGGGAGAATCATTTTCCTGAGTTCAAATCTGGCTTCAGACACTTATTAGTTGTGTGACCGTGGGCAAGTCACCTCACACTGTTTGCCTCAGTTTCCTCATCTGTAAAATGGACTAGAGAAGGAAATGGCAAACCACTCCAGTATCTTTGTCAAGAAAACTCCAGATGTGATCAGGAAGAGTTGGACATGACTGAGAAATGACCAAACAACAAAAACATACATATACACATTTTTTTTTGGTGAGGCAATTGGGGTCAAGTGACTTGCCCAAGGTCACACAGCTAGCAAGTGTCAAGTGTCTGAGGCCAGATTTGAACTCAGATGCTCATGACTTCAGGGCTGGTGCTCTATCCACCGCACCACCTAGCTGCCCCATACGTACATTTTTAATGCCAGAATATCTTACTCTCTACAGATTGTAGTTGTATTTGTTTTAGGATCAGGCAAGTTTCGTGTGCTACAGTGGAGGATCAAAGTAGAGAGTAAAGTGGAGGAGGGCAATAACACAGGAGGGTTTGGATTTTAAACCTTGGGCACATAAATACCTCCTCTGAACTTTGGTCTAGAGAAGACAATTAGTACTGGAATGCTTCATTTTTAATCCCTGGGATGGCTGCCAAGTATCAACCTCATGCAGCTATAGTTGGGCCAGTGCCTGGCTCATTTTACCCAAGGGAACAGGTGGGTCATCTGGGGGCAGAGAGACTTTGAGATCCTGTAAAACCACCTAAGATTCACCACCAATGCAGTATTACCTCGGCAACACTTAAGTTTAAAGGATAGGTTCACTCTACTGGAAATCATCTTAGAATCCTTGAAAGCACTTCTTGATTTCAGAAATGCAATCCAATCTGCCATCTTCCTCCTATTACACTTTGGTCCAGTTTATTGTCCAGAGGCAATGGGGAATATTCATTACCAATGTACTAATCCAACAGACTGGCTACATGATATAGTCTGGAAGCTAAATATAGATTAGTTTGTTTTCAAAGAACTAGCCAAGGTCTTTATAGATTTTCCTCTCTAACAGATGTTGGCACATAAACTGCATTTTAGCATTGCCATATGGTGATGGTGGCTCTTCCAAGCATAAAGTTCCCTACAGCTAGAGGCATGTGAATGCAGACACTTCTGACCAGGTCATCATGCAGCTTGTCTCTTTTCTCTGCAGTCTGCTAGATCCCTCTGCTATACAGAAACAGAGTAGAGGGATGGATTTCCCTGAATGTTTGCTGTATGTCTTGTTCCCCCTATTTTATTGTCAGTATTGTGGGGGGAGATCCTACATCTTATTTGTTTGGGTATCCCCTTTCAGTGCATAGCACAGGGTACAATACTTTGAAGGAAACATTTGTCGAATGAATGGATAACCTGAGGTTTGAAAGCTCTGATTAACCTTTCTCTGATAAGACCACCTCTGGAATATTGTATTCATACAGAGCTAACTGTCCCTTGTAACAAAGATTTTAAAAGAGAGGAAAAACAAACAAACCCCAAAACCAACCCAGTTCAGCAAAACCAACCATATATCAGCCAGGTCTGTGATATTACACTCTGGGTGCCACATTTTAAGAAAGGAAACACGGAATAATATTCTATAGTAGATACCACTTCTTAAGAATGCACATTGACTGGGGGCGGCTGGGTTGCACAGTGGGTGGAGCGCCGGCCCTGGATTCAGGAGTTCCTGGGTTCGGATCCGGCCTCAGACACTTGACACTTACTGGCCGTGTGGCCCTGGGCAGGTCACTTGACCCCATTCCCCCGTTAAAAAAAAATTAAAAAAAAAAAAAAAGAATGCACATTGACTTTTTGGTGGCAAAGAATTGGAAATTGAGGGGATGCCCATCAACTGGGGAATGGCTAAACAAGTTGTGGTATATGAATGTGATGGAATATTATTGTGCTGTAAGAAATGATGACCAGATTGCTTTCAGAAAAACCTGGAAAGACTTAGTTGAACTCATTCTGGGTGAAGTGGGTAGAATCACAACATTATACACAGTAACAGCAACATTGTGCAATGATACAAGGCAATTCCAAAAGACTCATGATGGAAAATGCTCTCCACATCCAGAAAAAGAACTATGGAGTCTAAATACAGACTGAAGCAGACTATTTTCACTTTATTCATTGCTGTTGTTTTTTCTTTCTTGTGGTTTTTCCCTTTTGTTCTGATTCTTCTTTCACAACATGATTAATATGAAAATAAGTTTAACATGGGGCAGCTAGGTGGCGCAGTGGATAGAGCACTGGCCCTGGATTCAGGAGGACCTGAGTTCAAATCCAGCCTCAGACACTTGACACTTACTAGCTGTGTGACCCTGGGCAAGTCACTTAACCCCAATTGCCTCAATGCCCCCCCCCCAAAAAAAGGTTAATGAGTGTAAAACACTTGAAATGCGAATGGAAAAGCAAAATCCAGTAAATGGAAGGTGCAAATTTTGGTACGATATAAGCTTAACGATGACAACTTCTCCTAGCTAGGGCTTCGAAGGTTGAGAGTACTTTTCTTTTCTCTACTAACAGACCACTCTTATCTTTGGACACATGAATTGAGGCCAAACCAGACATCCATAGAGAGCTCTTTATGATCCTACCCCTGAGCTCTGGGGAAAGTTCTTAAAACTTAGGTTTTACTGTTGCCTAAGATCTTCCCAAAAAGGAAGGGATAGGAAGAAGTCCAATGTAACCTATAGATCGGGACAGCTACTTATCTCTTGTACACAAAAGAAATGCTAAACACAAAAGACTCACTAGCAGGCACTGACCAAAAATAAAACAAAAACAAAACTTAAAGAATAAGCAGTAATAAACTGCTCTTATTATTTCTTGGGAGTTTGTACAGCTACTTAATAGGCATTTTGTGGGACTGCTAAGTAGGCACTTTACATTTCTCTTCAGTTCTGCATGGTCCAAACAATTACCTCAAGGTCCATGTTTTTTAGCAAGCCAGAATAGGGCTGGGGCTCATTCTTCTCTCGGTGTTCATCTTCTCAGATGCAGAAAATCCTGCTGCCAGTCAGCTGTAATTGAGAGTTTCAGGATCTCCTAAACTCCCAAATTCAAGAAGATATCTCGATATTACCTATTACTTAATCACCAGTGCTTAGAGAAGAAACACAGAACAAGAGGCAGCTAAGACTTGGAAATGGCGATTTCTTAGGTTCACTTAGTTTTTTTTAATTAAAAAAAATTGGGGGGGGCAGGGCAATGAGGGTTAAGTGTTCGCATAGCTAGTAAGTGTCAAGTGTCTGAGGTCAGATTTGAACTCAGGTCCTCCTGAATCCAGGGCTGGTGCTTTATCCACTGCACCACCTAGCTGCCCTCTCTTAGGTTCACTTAGGCAGGGAGTGCTTTCCTTGACATGTGTTTCTAGCCTACATATGGCTGGCTATGGTGGGGGATAACAAGGTGTTAGCACCTCTTTGTAGTTTGTTAACCTCATTGCCTTTGTTATTTTTCCTTGCTTTCTTTGATTATAATATTCAGTGGCATGGAGGGAAATCAGTTGGTCAGACAAGAGGCTATGGGAAGGTGGATTGAAAGCTAGAGCTGTCAAGCAGGATGATTTCAGAAAGGCCTGGAAAGAATTATATGAACTGATGCATAGTGAAGTGAACAGAACCAGGAGAACATTGTGCACAGTGACAGCAATACTGTTTGATGAAGAACTATGAAAGACTTAGCTATTCTCAGCAATATAACAATCCAAGAGAACCCCAAAGGACTAATGATGAAGCATACTATTCACCTCCAAAGAAAGAACTGATGTTGATTGAACAGACTGAAGTATGCTATCTTTCACTTTTTTCTTTTATTTAAGTTTTCTTATACAAAATGACTAATATGGAAATGTTTTATGTAATTGCCCATGTATAACCTGTATCTGATTGCTTACCACCTCAGGACAAGAGGAAGAGAGAGAGGGAAGGAGGGATAGAATTTGAAACTCAAAACTTTAAATTAAAAAAAAAAGAATTTAAAGGAAAAAAACAGAAAGCTGGAGCTGTAATAACCTGCCCCTCTTATTCTATCTTTTAGGACACAGTTCTTGCCCCAAGTCATGATGGCATGTTCTCGATCATGTTCCCGCATCTTGGGTGTCAGTCTTGGCATCTCAGCCCAACTTGCTGCTGGTGCCAACCTTGCTCTGTTCTTTCCTGACTGGCAAGTGACCTATCTGAAGAATGGCCTTATAGGCAAGCATGCTATGAGGGGTGCAGGCCTTTGGGCAGGTGGACTCATGGTAAGGGGACATCTTTTTCTTCACACTGGTCACCTTCTCTACTTTTCCTCATGGTGGTGTGCAATTAAGTCAGTGAGAGGTCTTTTTCTTTTTTTTTTTTTTAGTGAGGCAATTGGGGTTAAGTGACTTGCCCAGGGTCACACAGCTAGTAAGTGTTAAGTGTCTGAGGCCAGATTTGAACTCAGGTACTCCTGACTCCAGGGCCAGTGCTCTATCCACTGCGCCACCTAGCTGCCCTGAGAGGTCTTTTTCTAAGGAGCCAACACACTAATCTGAAACCTGAGATGGCTTCAAGATTGACTGGGAAAGAAGAGAAAAGAAGAATCTTTGTGACCAGTTTGCCAAATTGTAGTTTGGAGAATATGGGGAATGTTCTGACTACAAGGAATGGAGCAGCTAGCCATTGATATGGTGAAGTGGATAAAGCACTGGCCCTGAAGTCCAGAGGACCTGATTTCAAATCTAGCCTCAGGCACTTAATAGCTGTGTGACCCTGGGGAAGTCACTTAACCACAATTGCCTCCCTCTACCAAAAAAGAGAACTTGACTAAGATACAGAAATAGGGGATTAGCCTATATATTCAGGGTATTTGACTAGCCTACTGAGCATGAAGATGGAATCCTAAGAACTACTCTTTCTACTTCCTCCCTACTTTTTTTCCATAGGTGCTATTTGCATCCATTCTCATCACACTGATAGGCTGGCGCCGGGGCTGCTTCAGTAACACTGGGCCTTGCAAAAGTGTAAGTGGTTCTTTTGTTCTAGTTCTTAAAATGTTGTGATTCTTATATCTTTTTATTTTAGTTCATTGCTTAGTTTGGTATGTTCCCTGAATTACGAAATTATATAATGCAACTATAGAGATGTATATAATATGTGAGTGTATTTATATAACATGTATGTAATACATATATGTAAATTACATTGAATATATGTCTTTTTTCTTTTTTTTGTGTGAGGCAATTGGGGTTAAGTGACTTGCCTAGGGTCACACAGCTAGTAAGTGTTAAATGTCTGAGATCAGATTTGAACTCAGGTCCTCCTGAATTCAGGGCCAGTGCTTTATCTACTGTGCTACCTAGCTGCTCCCTGACCCACATCATTTTTTTACATTATATGATATTTTCTGCCCATATAAGTTTAGGGGGTTTGAGATTTTTTTCCATCAGATATGTTTATTACGGGATTAATATTTAAGATCTATAGGAAACTGACAAATACATAAAATTAAGAGCAGTTTTCCCATGGATGAATGGTGAAAGATATGGAAAAAAATTCTTAAAAGAATTGAAGGGGGCAGCTAGGTGGCACAGTGGATAAAGCACTGGCCCTGGATTCAGAAGGACCTGAGTTCAAAATCCAGCCTCAGACACTTGACACTAACTTTGTGACCCTGGGCAAGTCACTTAACCCCTTATTGTCCCACACACAAAAAAATTGTAAATTATCAACAATTCTATGAAAGATTACTCCAAATTACTAATAATAAGAGAAATGCAAATCAACACAACTCTGAGGTTTAACCTCAAACCTAACAATTTGGCAAAAATGACAAAAAATGGGAATAGTCATTGTTGGTTGAATTAGCCTCTGAAAGACAGGCACACTAATATATTCCTTGTGGAGTCGTGAATTATTCCAACTACTTTGGAAAGCAATATACAATTAAGCTAATTAAAATGACCACATCTTTTGACCCAGGAATATACCCAGGGTAGGCATGTACTTTATTAAGGTCAAAGATAGAAAATAGTCGGGGGAGTACTTTTGACAGTATCAAAGAATTGGAAACAAAGTGGATGCAAATGGAGTGGTGAATGCCTAAACAAATTCTGCTGCATGAATATGATAAAATATTAATGTACTGTAACGAAACATTAATAGGAAGCATTCAGAAAAACATGGGAAAACTTTTATGAACTGGTATAGTGGCTCCAGGCATTTTCTCTGGCTGTCTTCCATGTCTGGAATGCCCTCTGACCTCTTTGGCTTCCTTTGAGTCCTAACAAAAATCCCACCTTTTACAGTAAGCCTTTCCCCAACCCCAAGAGGGGTGCCTTTCCTTTGTTGATTATTTCTGATTTGTTCTGTTTATAGCTTGCTTTGTATATTTTTGCATGCATGTTGTAAGCTCATTGCGGGTAGGGACTCTTTTGCCTTTTTTTGTATTTCTAGCATTTGACACAGTGCCTGGAATAAGTAAGCATTACTAAAGGTTGATTGATTAATGTAAAGTGAAGTAAGCAGAACCAGGGAAACAATATACATTATTTCAATAATATAAGTTGAAGGAATAGAAAAAGAAAACAGACTTCTGTAATTACAATGACCAAACTTGGCTTAGGGGAAGAAATACCTTCTTTGGAGAAGTGGGGGACTATGGGTATGGGTTGGTATCAGATTGAGTTGATGTGTTGATTAGTTATGCTGAACTTTTCTTCCTCACTCCTCTTTTTCTTTTTCTTTTGCTACAAGGGATGGCTTGCAGGTAGAAGAGGAATATACTAAGAAATGAAGGTGTTATAAAAACAAGAGAAAGCAAAAACAATTGCAATTTTTAAAATTAAAATTTTTCACAATTAACATTGGAAAATATTATTTTTGAAAATAAGTTTTGATGATACTTTTTTGCAGGGCAATGAGGGTTAAGTGACTTGCCCAGGGTCACATAGCTAGTAAGTGTCTGAGGACAATTTTTTTTTTGGTGAGGCAATTGAGGTTAAATGACTTACCCAGGGTCACACAGCTAGTTAGTGTCAAGTGTCTGAGGCTGGATTTGAACTCAGGTACTCCTGAATCCAGGGCCAGTGCTCTATCCATTGTACCACCTAGCTGCCCCATGAGGCCAAATTTTAACTCAGGTCCTCCTGAATCCAGGGCTGGTGCTTTATCCACTGCGCCTCCTCGCTGCCCCATTACCTTTTCTTTTTATATAAGTCATTTCTGAGTACAACCCTTCCCTTCTTCAATGAACCCTTCCTCATAAAAAGGAAAAATGGTTAAGCAAAAGCAACTAAGGGGCAGCTAGGTTGGTACAGTGGATAGAGTACCAGCCCTGGAGTTGGGAAGACTTGAATTCGAATCCAGCCTCAGACACTTACTAGCTTGTGACCCTGGACAAGCCACTCACCCCTATTGCCTCAAAAAAAAAAAGGCAACTGACAGTGACTGTAGCCAACAATATATTCAATGTTCCATACCCATAGTCCCCCATCTTTCTACCAAAAGTAGGGAAGTATTTAATCATCTCAGATTAGGATTGGTTTTTACAGTTACTCATACATCAGCTTCATTTTATTTAATTATTGCATGTGGTATTCTATTAATTCTACTTGTTTCATTCTGTATCAGTTCATATAAATCTTACCATGTTTCTCTGAATTCCTCATATTTCTGAATACACAATAACATGCCATTGCATTCATGTACAATTTATTCATTCTCCAAATGATGCACGCGCGCATGCGCGCGCGCACACACACACACACACACACACACTTTGCGTCCAGCTTTTTGTTGTCACACACATATAAAAATCTATTGTAGATATTTTGGCATTTCTGGAGGCTTTGATATTGTTGGCGTATGTGACCAGTAGTGAGATTTCTGAATCAAAGGGAATCAATGGTTAAGTGCCTTTTCTTGCACAAATCTAAATTGTTTTCCAGAATTCACTGTGAATCTTTAACTTAAAATCAAAAATTTCTGCAACATATGTATACCTTCTGTGTACTTTGGGCTTCAAGGCAATTTGGCTTAAATGGAGAAACTACTGTATATCTGCATTTTTAAATTATGTATTCTTTACTCAAATGTATTTTAAACTTCATATTTTCTGGTTCCTTTAAGAAAGTAGATGATTTGGAAGTGAACTGGAAGCCAAGAAAGCCAGCAAAAATAATAATAATGATAATGCTAACATTTATATAAGCATTTAGTATGTGCCAGACACTATGTTAAGTACTTTACCATTTTAACCATTTGATCCTCACAACAACCCTGGGAAGTAGGTGCAATTATTATCTATTATTATCCCCATTTTATAGATGAGGAAACTGAGGCAAACAGGGTTAAGTGATTTGCCCAGGGTCACAAAGCTAGTAAGTGCCTGAGGCCATATCCTGACTCCAGGACCAGCACTCTATCCAAGGAGCCACTTATCTGCCCAAGGAATACAACTGACAAAGAAGCTAGCTAACAGAATTGCTGATTAGGAAAAAGGTAGATTGCCCATAATTTTTCTTTTTCTTTCCTGTGTTTGTTTTGAGAGAGAATTCAAGAATGAGAAAGTTAGAATTTAGATGGGAAAATATGGCCATATTTTGGGGGAATCGTTAAGCAGTTAAAACTCAATCTAGGGCAGCTAGGTGGTGCAGGGCATAAAGCACCAGCCCTGGATTCAGGAGGACCTGAGTTCAAATCTGGCCTCAGACACTTGACACTTACTAGCTGTGTGATCCTGGGCAAGTCACTTAACCCTCACTGCCCCGCAAAACCAAACCAAAACTCAATCTATCTAATGAGATTGTTAAGGGCTAAAATTCTAGCTAGACTGTCTAAAATCTAATGAGTGGTCGCCAATAAATTATAAACTTTAGCAAGAGTTAGACTTTTAAGAATTTATTAAGGAGAATAAGAATTTGGTAAGCAGAGAGAGAAAGGCCTAGATTCCTATCTATTAAAGGGAGAGCGCATTTCTAGCTCCCTTCTCCACCAGTGTCCTCAGGAAAAGAGCCCAGTCAGAGCGCCAGGTTCCTCCCTTCTTCCTCCCACAAGCAGACGTCACTTCCTGACGCCAAAGAAAAGACTCCTGGTCTTGCCCTCAAAGACCTTCACTTCATCACAGAGCTTTTCTACAGTAAGTCTCCAGCAGGTGGCATCATTCCAATCATTATAAGATCAATGGTTGAGTCAAAGATGTAAAGATGTTGTGAAACCCTATACCACCTCCTGACTTCTGTGCACTGAAGGTCTAAATGCAGATGGATTCTATACAGAGGCAAAAAAGCCTCTGTCCTATAATACTGGTACTTCTCGTTCAACTTCTGTAAGGTACCTAGTGCCATTCCAACACCCACATCATCTTAGTTGTGCTATGACTATCTATCAGTAGGGCAGCTAGGTGGTGCAGTAGTGCTGGACCTGGAGTCAGAAAGACTCCTCTCTCTGAGTTCAAATCCAGCTTCAGACACTTACTAGCTGGGTGACCAAGGGCAAGTCACTTAACCCTGTTTGCCTCAGTTTCCTCATCTGTCAAATAAGCTAGTGAAGGAAATGGCAAACCACTCCAGTATCTTTGCCAAAAAAACCCATGAAGAGGGCATCACAAAGAGTTGGAGAAGAATGAAAAAACAAATGAACAACACATATTTCAGTGGAGTGGAGAGAGAAACCAAAGCATAGTGATTTGCCTGGGTCACACTGTAGGTTAGTGGATAACTCTGTCTCAGAATTAGTTTCATTGTTTTTTCCCTCCTTCTATAGATGCTTGCTTCGGTGCTGGCAGGTTGCCTGGCTTTTTTTGGGGCCTTTGTTTGTTTTATCACTTCTGGTGTGGCCCTAAAGGATGGTCCCTTCTGCATGTTTGATGTCCCCTCATCCAATGAGACACAAGCCTCAAAGTACGGCTATCCATTTAAAGGCCTGAATGACAGGTAAACGGGAAAATGATCACAGGACCATAGATTTGGAAAAGGAAGGGACTTTAGAAGTCAAATGATAGCTTTACAACCTTAGTCCTTTCCCAGGAAATGAGAATGCTCATGCTAGTTTCTCATTCTTTTTCTTAATTTGTACTTGTCAATGATGCCTTTTGTCTTTTGATGTTGTTTAGTCATTTCAGTTGTTTCTGACTCTTTGTGACCCAATTTGGGGTTTTCTTGGCAGAAATACTGGAGTGATCTGCTGTTTTCTTCTCTAGCTCATTCTACAGATGAGGAAAGTGAGGCAAACAGAGGTGACTTGCCCAGCATCACACAGCTAGGAAGTGCCTGAAGCTAGATTTGAACTCAGGGAGATGAGTTTTTCTGACTTCAAGCCTGGTACTCTATACAGTAGGCCATCTATCTACCCCACTAATGGCATTTATACCCCATTAATCTCTTGACATTAGCAGCTAGGTGACTCATTGGAAAGAGAACTGGTCTTGGAATTAGGAAGACCTGAGTTCAAATATACTCTCAGGGGCAGCTAGGTGGCACAGTGGGGAAAGTACTGGCCCTGGATTCAGGAGGACCTGAGTTCAAAGCCAGCCTCAGACACTTAACACTTACTAGCTGTGTGACCCTGGGCAAGTCACTTAACCCCCATTGCCTCTCAAAAAACCCCCAAACAAACAAATATACTCTCAGGCGTTCACTAGCTGTGTGACCCTGGGCAACTTAACCTCTTTTTGCCTTAATCCACTGCAAAGGGAAATGGCAAACCACTCTTGTTTCTTTGCCAAGAAAGCTCCATGGACAGTATGGTCTACAAAGAGTCAGGTGCAAGTGAACGACTGAACAACAATAATTTTTTGGCATACTCCTTAACCCCAACAGAACCTTTTCTTGTAACAAAGTAAAAAACAGTTAAGTAAAAAACCAGCCAACACAATGACCATTTGCCAAATTTCATACTGGTAGTTTATCTATCACCTCTATTGAAATGTATGTTTTATGGAAATTGTGTTTTATCCTCTGTCCCTTAGGATCAAGACTGGTCATTCCATTTAATCTGGGTTCAGTTGTCTTTTTCAGTTGCTTGAATATGTCTTTCATTTATAGCATTGTGATCATGTGTCCATTGTCTACTTTCTTTACTCTGTACCAGTTTGTACAAGCCTTTCCAGATTTCTCTGAATTCTGAATGTTCATTGTTTATTGTGGTGCAATAATATTCTATTCCTTTCACATACCCACAATTCATTTTGCTATTATCTAATGGACATTTTGTTTCTGATTCTTGTTGTTGTTGCTTTGATCCCCAAATGTGCTGCTACAAATATATGAGACATTTCTTTCTCTCTTTGATCTCTTTAGGGTATAAATTTTAGTAGTGCAATTGCTAGGTAAAAGAGCATGAGCAGTTTAGTAAGTTTTTTGGGGGTGTGGAGGATTGGGCTTGTTTTCCAGAATGGCTAAATTCCTTTAGAGTTGAAATAATTTTATTATTTATATTTGTATCTCTAGTACCTAGCACAGTGTCTGACACAAAGTAGATATTTTAAATGCTTATTGAAAAAAATTATTTTAAATGCTTTTTGAATGATGGCTTCATTAGAACATCTAACTCTTGTGACACAAAATTCCTTTTTTAGATTCTGATTTGAAGTCTTCCATTTATTTTCCTCTAACTTTGAGCTCAGTGAAGGTAAAAGCCTAATCTCTTTATACTAGAGTTTTACACCAGTTCCACTTTATGAAGTCCCTGTTTCTAGGCTATCTGGGCTTCTTAATTTAATTTGTTTAGTTTTCTGTGTTCATTCCCACTCTTTTGGTTTTGTCTTTTTTGGGGGGAATAGGAACTACCTTTATGACCGCTTCCTCTGGGATTCAGTCTGCATTGAGCCTCCTCGAGCTGTCATCTGGCATGTAACTTTCTTCTCCACACTCTTGAGTGTCAGTGTCATCCAGATTCTCCTGGTATTAGTTCAACTAATCAACAGCTTCTTGGGTCTCTTCTGTGGCTTCTTTGAGAAGAGAGAGGTAATTTCTCTTTTGGGTACCTCTTAGAATGGACCTTCTTAGAATCCTTGAGTAATAATAATAGTAGCTGGGCGGCTAGGTGGCACAGTGGATAAAGCACCGGCCCTGGATTCAGGAGGACCCAAGTTCAAATCTGGCCTCAGACACTTGACACTTACTAGCTGTGTGACCCTAGGCAAGTCACTTAACCCCCATTGCCCCGCAAAAAAAAAAATAGTAGCTAACATTAATGTTTTTCTTTCCCTATAATTCTTTTTAATCATATTTAATTTTTTCCAATTACATGTAAAGGCAAATTTTAACAGTCATTTAAAAAATTTTTTTGAATTCTAAATTTTCTCCCTCTCTATTTCCTCTCCCCCCTTCCTAAAAAGGTAAGAGTTTTAAATGAGTTATAAATGTGTAATCACATAAAACATTTTCATATTAGTCATGGCTAACATTAATTTAGAGCTGTAAGGTTTGTGAAGGGATTTGCATATATTATCTTATTTAAAACTCTCAAAACCCCGTGACATAGGTGCTATTGTTATCTCTGTTTTATAGATAAGGAAACTGAGTTTGAGAAAGGTTAAGTGATTTATTTACCTAAGGTCATAGCTATTAAGTGTCAGGGGAATGATTTGAACTCAGTAACTCAGTTGTTTCTAGGTCCAAGACCAGGATTCCATCCCCTCTATCACCTAGCTACCTCTGGTTGAGTTAGGAGACAGAGACAGAGGGTCCAAGTGGTTAGAAACTGGAACTGAATATGGATAAGGGAATGTGTATGTATTGGGGGGGTGAGGGGAAATCCTAAGGTACAAGAAGTATCTGGAGAGGGGGCAGCTAGGTGGTGTAGTGGATAAAGCACTGGCCCTGGATTCAGGAGAACCTGAGTTCAAATCCAGCCTCAGACACTTAACACTCACTAGCTGTGTGATCCTGGGCAAGTCACTTAACCCTCATTGCCCTCAAAAAACCCCAAAACAAACAAACAAGTATCTGGAGAGATTACAAAAATGTTCATTGACCGGGAAGGCAAAGGACATAGAAGAAGAATGACAGAGGAGGGGACAATCCTAGAAATGATATTAGGTTAGAAGAGAATCCCAAACAGAAAGACTTGGGTAAAATTTCACTAATATTAGTAGAGACATTTCAGATGCAAGTTAGCTACTAGCAAAAGGCCTATAGGAGACTTTGAGTTGCTTAGATAGGGTGAGTAAAAGGAAGATGAAATGTTGGGATGATAAAATGTGTGTGTGTGTGTGTGTGTGTGTGAGAGAGAGAGAGAGAGAGACAGAGAGAGACAGAGAGAGAGAGAGACAGAGAGACAAAGACAGAGACAGAGACAGAGAAGAGTAAGGCAGAGAGGGAAACACAGATGCTGTTCCTACTCCTTTGCACATCAGGTCTGCAACTGCTCTAATTCAGTGGAGACTGCTAGAAGAATATCCCCCAAATTTCCAAACCCCAGGGGCCAAAACAAGGGGCCTAGAACACTCACTTTTTCTTTCGTAGCACTATATCCACTGCACCACCTATATGCTGAAGCTATTAGAAACCATTAGGTGATGCTCAAAACTTGAATTACTAGACTCACTAACTGTCAATAGCATCACAGCCTCTTTTTCAGTGCCCGAGGCTCTTATATACAGACTTTCAAATAATAATTCATTAATCTCTCTCTTTCTTGGTTAATTTTGCCCCCAGCCCTCTGGATTTTCATTTCTGGTTTTCCTTTTTTGGACATGGGTCTAAACAATTTATTCACTTGCGTATAGAATGAATGGATTTTTTACTATTGTGAAAGACAAGGTTCAGTGTTTTAAACTCTCAGGCAGCTAGCCAGAGTGTTTTCTTTTCTTTTTTGGGGGGGAGGGGGTGGAGCAATGAGGGTTAAGTGACTTGCCCAAAGTCACACAGCTAGTAAGTGTCAAGTGTCTGAGGATGGATTTGAACTCAGGTCCTCCTGAATCCAGGGCTGATGCTTTACCCACTGAGCCACCTAGCTGCCCCTAGCCAGAATATTTTCGTTTTTTTTTCTCTTCTGTCCCTTCCCTAGTTTTTTTTCAGTATCAAACCTTATTGCCCTGGAATAATAGCTAACATTTATATCGCACTTATAATGTGCCAGCCATTGTGCTAAACACTTTTCGATAATTATCTGATTTGATCCTTACAACACTCCTGTGAGGTAGGCACTATTATCACTCCCTTTTTACAGATGAGGAAATGGAGGCAATCGGAGGTTAAATGACTTGCCCAATGGCACACAATGAGTAAGTGTCTGATGCTGGATTTCAACTCAGGTCTTTGTGATTCCAGGCCCAGCACTCTACTTTGCCACATAAGCTGCAAAAATGAAAGGAAGAAAAGGCTGATACACCTGAAGATCTTTGTAGTGGAGCACTTTCAAGCACTTGGGACTCTCAAAGTCCCAGGGGAATAGTCTAACTATTGGCTCGTTCCCTGAGTGATCCTTATTTTAAATTAGAGGGGCTTTTAATGCTAAAGTTAACAAACCCCAAATAAGCTTATATATGAAGCTGTGAAACACTATTTTATACAACTTGCTTTTCTTTTAAAATATCTAAAAAATTAATATTATTTTCAAGACTGTTCTGCTTGTCTGTATTTACTATGGACCTTCTGTTTTCTGGTTATTTAAAAATGGTTATGTGACTCTTTCTTCCTCTTCTACCGGTTTTTTTTAAACTCTGTCTCTGACCTCTTCCCTCCTCTACTTCCTTTTCTCCTCCCCAAATTAAAAGGAGAAAAATGAAACCCTTGTGCCCAGGAAAAGAACAACAACATTGTAAAGACAAACAACTTTGAAAGAGTTAGGTACTCTGATCTATGCAATGATCAACCAAATGCTAGAGGACTTGTGACGGACCATTCTACTAACCTCCTGACAGAGAGGTGATGGACTCAGGATGTAGACATATATTTTTTGAACATAGCCATTGTGGGAATTTGTTTTGCTTGACTGTGTGTGTATGTATATATACTGTGTGTACATACACTCACATAAATACATATACTCATACATATACATATACACATATACATATATACATACACATACATTATATGTGTATGTTTGTATAAAAAACAAAGGTTTTTTTTTCCTTTTCCTACCAGTAGGGGGGAGGTTGGGAGTGAGAAAGGGTACATTTTTGTTGATTAAAATTTTTTAAATTTAATTTTTAAAAAGTAGTTAGATAGGGGCAGCTAGGTGGAGGGGCAGCTAGGTGGCACAGTGGATAGAGCACCGGCCCTGAAGTCAGGAGTACCTGAGTTCAAATCCGGCCTCAGACACTTAACACTTACTAGCTGTGTGACCATGGGCAAGTCACTTAATCCCAATTGCCTCACTAAAAAAAAAAAAAAAAGTAGTTAGACTAGGAAAGCATTAGGGTAGCTAACATGTTGACTATTTTTGCTTTTTGTTGTATCCCTAGAATAGGAAGGGTTTAATTAATGCTTGTTGATTGATTGCTTGAAGACAAAGTCAAGATCTAAAAGGGTTTGGGTGGGCTGGGATAAGACACTGAATCTAATAAAATGAAATCTAATGGGGAAAAAGAAAGGCAAACATATATACTGCATAATGGATCGAAAGTCAACTACTGACTCAGGAAAATCTGAGTTCTGTCACCTTTTATACATGTTAGCTGTGTGATCCTGGGTAAATAACAACCTCTCAGTTCCCTGAGGGAACTCTCTTATTTTTTATTTTTGAAAAAGAAATTCAATATTTTTTAAAGTAATAAACATTTTTATTTATAGTTTTGAGTTCCAATTTTTATCCCTTCTTTTCTCCCTCCCCTCCCCCTCCTTGAGGCAATAAGCAATCAGATATGGGTTATAAATGTACAATTATGTAAAACATTACCATATTAGTCATTTTGTACAAGAAAACTTGAATAAAAGAAAAAAATGAAAGAAAGTGAAAAATAGCATGTTTCAGTCTGTGTTTCATCAATATCAGTTCTTTCTTTGGAGGTGGCTAGTATATTTCTTTTTTTTTTCCTCTTTGGTGAGGCAATTGGGATTAAGTGACTTGTCCAGGGTCACACAGCTAGTAAGTGTTAAGTGTCTGAGTCTGGATTTGAACTCAGGTCCCCCTGAATCCAGAGGTGTTGCTCCATCTACTGCGCCACCTAGCTGCCCCCAGTATATTTCATACTAGTCCTTTGGGATTGTCTTGGATCATTGTATTGTTGAGAATAGTCAAGTAATTCACAGTTCTTCATCAAACAATATTGCTGCCACTGTGCACAGTGTTAACCTGGTTCTGCTCACTTCACTATACATTAGTTCATACAAATCTTTTCATGCCTTTCTGAAATCATCCTACTTGTCATTTCTTATAACACAATAATATTCCATTACCATCACATACCACAGCTTGTTTAGTCATTCCCCAATTGATGGGCATTCCTTTGATTTCCAATTCTTAGCCACCACAAAAAGAGCTGCTAGAAATAGTTTTGTACAAATTAGGTCTTTTTCTCTTTTTTGGAATGTCTTTGGGATATAAACCTAGCAGTAGTATTGCTAGATCAAAGGGTATGCACAGTTTTATAGCCCTTTGGGCATAGTTCCAAGTTGTTCTCTGGAATGGCTGGATCTTTTTCACAACTCCACCAACAGTGGATTAGCATCCCAACTTTCTCACATTCCCTCCAACATCCAATTTTTCCATTTTTGTTTTATTTGCCAATCCGATAGGTGTGAATTGATACCTCAGAAAAAATTCAATGTCATTTCATTTTTGGTTCCAAATTCTCTCCTTTCCACTGCCCCTCTCCTTATTGATTGAGAAGGCAAGAAAAACAAAACACATTACAAATATGTATAGTCTTGCACAATGAATTCCCACAAAGCTGTGTCCCACATAGCTATGTCTAAAGAAAAAGAAAAACAAAAGAAAGAAAATATGCTTCAACTTGCACTCTAATGGACTGTATCAGTTCAGACAAGTCTTCCCAGGTTCCTCTGAAACCATCCCTATCATAATTTCTTACAGCACGATAGTATCTTATCTCATTTATATACCATAATTTGTTCAGCCATTTCCCAATTCATGGGTATCTTCTCAGGGTCCAATTCTTTGCTACCAAAAAAGAACTGCTATAAATATTTTTGTACCTATGGGAACTTTCTAAGACTATTAGTTGGTGAATTTCTTCACTTACAGTTTCCTGCCCTGTTCATATCACAGGCCAGATTAAAAAAAAATTAAAATTAAACTCTTATACTTGGGTTAAAAATTTAATTCCTTCAATTAACCCTCATTGCCCTGCAAAACAAACAAACAAAATTAATTCCATAAATAGAAGTTGGAGGAGGCATGGCTAGAGACAAAGATTTCTTTGAAAAATACTTGGGAGTTTTAGTGTGCAATTCACTGCAAGCTCAACATGTCAAGTATAGCATTTATTAAGCATTTACTCTGTGTAAAACAGAGTTATCAGAATGACTGCCCCTAAGCTGATTTTTTTTGGGGGGGGATGATGGGGAGGGAATGGAGGCTGGTGTCTGGAGCTATTATTTAGCTCCAGGTGTGGAAACTCTATTGAAACAAATGACAATTCCTAGGCAATTCTCCTCTTTGTTGCCTGGGATCACAAGAGGCTAGATGACATTGGTCACCTAGGTCACAAAATTTCTATCAGAGTTAGGACTTGAATTCAGGTTTTCCTAATGCTCAGACTGATCATCTATGTTACATTGTGTCCCAATTTGATCTTTTTTTTAACATCTTAAAAAATAAAAAAGTTATATATATGTAGTGTGCCAGCCTTTTGCTGCACTTTTCCCCCTTGCCCCTACCATCACTTGGCATTGAATTCACAAGATTTTGATACCCATTCTTTAGTACTTCATCATGAAACCCCACATTACATTAAGAGTACTTTGACACATAGTACATTTTCCCAGTTCTTGCCTTGATTATACCCCAAAGGTTTTCAGTGAAGTTTAAATCAGGTTATGCTCAGGCCACTGAAGCTTGCTTATCTCCATCTCTTGGACAAATTTCTTAACCTTTTTTGACATGTGGCATGGTGTGGCAAGTGGATCTAAATTTTGGGGGTGTGTGTGGCAATGAGGGTTAAGTGACTTGCCCAGGGTCATACAGCTAGTAAGTGTCAAGTGTCTGAGGCCAGATTTGAACTCAGGTCCTCCTGAATCTAGGGGTGGTGCTTTATCCACTGTGCCACCAAGCTGCCCTCAAGTGGATCTAAATTTTAAAAAGTTTAAAATTGAATTCAATTTGATCATAATTGACATTAGTCAGTTCAGAACAAGGGAGGTGCCAAACTGTGACTAGGAATTCTGACACCTGCAATAAATTCAATGTTTGCATGTGAAGGATGGGAAGGAGGATCTAAAGTATAACCATTCCTGTGAAGACTGGATCCAGTGGTGATAGGAATGGAGAAGGCAGAGGAAATGAGAGGCCAGCTTGGTGTAGTGGATAGAGCCCTAGATGTGGAGTCAGGATGGACTTGAGTTTGAATCCCACCTAAGACATTTATAAGCTGAGGCACCAGCAAAGACATGGACAGGTTGGAGTACCCTCTAAAGGAGTAGTTTCTGATTTATAGTGGCTGAGTGAGGTTCTGGAAGTGATGGGCCAGGCAAGGGAAAGAAAAATATACGTAACTCCTTTTGGCTGTTAAGAGGAGCAGCCAGATTCAGAGAAGGTAGCAGTGGAAAGGGTGTCTTCTAGGTTTCAGTGAAGAAGATGTCTAGGATGGAGTCAGTTTAAAAGAGAATTACAAGGGGCGGCTAGGTGGTGCAGTGGATAAAGCACAGGTCCTGGATTCAGGAGGACCTGAGTTCAAATCTGGCCTCAGACACTTGACACTTACTAGCTGTGTGACCCTGGGCAAGTCACTTAACCCCCATTGCCCTGCCAAAACAAACAAACAAACAAAACAGAGAATTACAGAAAGCTCAGTGAGAGAATTAGGATTAGAGAAGGGATTGGGATTGGATCAATCAACCAGGAAGCATTAAGTATCTAATATATGCCAAGAACTGTCCAAGGTTCTCAGGATACAAGCACCAACAATGAAACAATTCATCTCAAAAGCTGCCTGGGGATAATAAGTTCAAAGAACAGCAGAATTTGAGACTTGGAAAGGACCTCAGCAGCCAAATCTTTCAAACCATGTACCAAATTGATCCCCATTCTAATTGTTGTTGTTCGTCCTTTTTTTTTTTTTTTTTTTTTTATGAGGCAATTGGGGTTAAGTGACTTGCCCAGGTGTCTGAGGTTGGATTTGAACTCAGGTACTCCTGACTCCAGGGCTGGTGCTCCATCCACTGCGCCACCTAGCTGCCCCTTGTCCTTCATTTCTTTATTTTTTTTGCTGGGCAATGGGGGTTAATTGTCCTTCATTTCTAAACAAGACTAGTGATATCATAGGGTGATGTCTTGACTTGTCTGTGAATTGGATTTACGTGAGGCAGAGTTGTGCAAAGTTGTCAGCCTCACTCTCTTTTTCAGGGTCATTGAAGTCCAGTGGCAGGACAGAGGTGAAGACAACTGGTGATGGCCCTGGATGCAGTGGATGACCTTGGTGTCTTCAATGTCTGACCAAACTTTAAGTGCTCCACAGCATCATCTTCAAGAACGTTCATGGCTGTTGGAACAAATTGTTCTCATCCCCCCCTTTCACCAGGGGAAGCCTTCATATGCTTGTGGTAGACACTCTCCCCTAACTCCCTTATGGGTTTGAGACTCATCCATTACTCTCTTTTTTTTTGGGGGGGGGGGTGAGGCAATTGGGGTTAAGTGACTTGCCCAGGGTCACACAGCTAGTAAGTGTCAAGTGTCTGAGGCCGGATTTGAACTCAGGTCCTCCTGACTCCAGGGCTGGTCCTCTATCCACTGCACCACCTAGCTGCCCCCCTCATCTATTACTCTCAAACAGGTTTGGCCTGTCTGCAGATGGTTTAGCAGTGTGTGGCCACTGGGCTTGCTACAGTTTTTTTGGGCTACAGGTGAGAATTGAGTGCCAGATAGCAAAGGTGGATGAGTATACTGCCTTATAAAGGGCTTAGCAGCCCTCACAGCAGAGGCGTTAGTTCTCTACCCCATATACCCCAGTGGTGTTCCAGCCTTTGCTGGAGGGGAAAACCCCCCACCATCTCTCCATGGCAACTATTTCCTTTTGGGGGGAGGGTTTTTTATCTAAGCAGAAGGAAATTCTGAATCACAGAAATTAGAGGAGCAGGACATAGTAATTTGTTGTCAGTAGCGGGATAAAGAAGCTTTAATCAGCCCCAAAGTTCTAATTAGAATGATGTGTAAGACTTTGAGTGACTTAATTATTCTCAGCAATTTAATGATAAAGACAATTCTGAAGAACTTATGATGAAAAATGCTATCCACCTCCAGAGAAAGAACTGATGGGCTCTGAATGTAGATAGAAGCATTCTTTTTATTTTTATTTTTAAAAAAAACTTATTTATTTTGTGGGGCAATGAGGGTTAAGTGACTTGCCCAGGGTCACACAGCTAGTAAGTGTGTTCTCTTTTGCAACCTGGCTAACATTGACCTGTCTTGCATGACTTCACATATAGGGAAGAGGAGAGAGGGAGGGAACTCAAAAATTTTAAAAAATGAAGGTTAAAAATTGTTTTTACATGTAATTGAGAAAAATAAAATAAAAACATTCTTTAAAAAAAAAAGAAAAAAGAATGATGTGGAAGTCTAAGTGTGTTTCCTCCCTTTTCCAACTCCTATCCCTTCTTTCTCCCCTTCCTTTTTTTCTTCCTTCTCCTTCACCAACTCTCCTCTCCCCCTCCCTGTTTCCTCCTTTTAATATGGAGTCCCCTCAGTTAATTAAGGGAAGTAGTATGGGGTAGATAGGTAAATATAGTAATATAAGCATAAACAAATAGTGCTCTCAAAGAATTTGCTGTGGGGAGATGTAGGAGGGTCATGGTAGTGGTGGAGTTGAATCCCCAGGCCAGACTTTGTGATAGCTCCTTTTCTTGAGCACTTATGAGGTATAGTGCTTAGTTGCTTTTTTGTGAGTCTTTATCTACTCAGACCTTAGCACAGTGGCCTGCCCCACTGTTGTTCAGTTGTGTCCGACTCTTTGTTACCCCATTTGGGGTTTTCTTGGTAAAGATACTGGAGTGCTCTGCCATTTCCTTCTCTAGTACATTTTACAGATGAGGAAACAGAGGCAAACAGTGTGAAGTGACTTGCTCAGGGTCTCACAGCTAATAAGTGTCTGAGGCCAGATTTGAACTGTGGAAGATGAATCTTCCTGATTCTAAGTCCAGTTGCTCTATCTACTGTGTCACTTAGCTACCCAAACCTGGCCCATTAGTAGGTACCTAATAAATTCCTATTAAATTAAGTTGATTTGGGGGCATCATATTTAGTTAACAGACTTTTATTAAGTGCTTACTTAATAAGTAAGTGTGCTAAGCACTGGAATGATACTGACCAATTCAGTTCATGACCAAAGATGAGGTGACCAGGATGGACAAGGGTCTGGAGACATTATCACTGGAGATAATAATAGCTAGTGTTTATGTTAACACCTTGGTGCTAATACTATGTCCAATTATAGATGAAGAAATTGAGGCAAACAGTGGTTAAGTCTGAACTGCCCAAGTTCATACACCCACTAAGTATAAAAGGCAGGATTTGAACGTGTATAGAGCTGCCTACAGGAAGGAGTGATAGATCTTTAAGGACATTAGCCTTTTTTCCCTCTTTAAGGCAAGTTAAGTGGTGGGTTCGAATTCCACTTCACACATTTACCTCCTGTGTGATCCTGGGCAAAGTCAGTTAACTTCTCTATGCTTGCTTCCTCCTCTGTAAGATGGGGCTAATAAGAGCATCCCCCTCGCTGGGTTGTTGTGAGGGTCAAATGAGTTCACATATGTAATATATTACAAATGTTTGCGAACCTTAAAAGAGTTATGTAGACCCTGGTTATTATTATATTATTTTGATATCCTTTACTCTGCCCTTTGCACAGGCTTATAGGGACCACTCTCCTCCCCTTTTTCTCCCTCCCCTCCCTTTCTCCTTTCCTCCTCCCCTTCTCTTTTTTTCCCTCCCCTCCTTTCTCTTTCCCCTCCTATCTTCCCCTCCTCCCCTTTCCAATTTCCACTTCCAAGTCCCAACCCGTAGCCTTTTAGGACCGAAGCCCGCCAGACGCCGCGTACGCCCACGCTCACTAAGCGCTCCGGTCCAACTACAAGAATACTGAGAGGGCGCGGAAGGGGCGGGGCGGAAATGACGCCACGTTGCTAGGAAACAGTCTCCGAGCGACCGGGCTAAATCTGGCCGCGGTTTCCATCTAGCTGCGGGCCCGGCGCTGGGGTCTCCCCGCCGGCCGCGACCATGTCCATCTCAGTTCCCGTTCTTGGTGTGAGCGACAAGGACAAGAGCCACGTGGGGTCGGAGAACACCTACATCCTGCGGCCCATCTTCCAACAGAGGCGGGTACTTGGGTTGGGGCCGAGGGCCTGTGTACAGGCCGCGGGAGTAGATGGCTTCGGGTTAGGAACCGGCGGGGTGCGTTGGTAAAATTTTAACAACCGGCTCTCCGGGAGGGGGAAACCACAAAGATCAT
Organism: Dromiciops gliroides; assembly: GCF_019393635.1. Taxonomy (NCBI): domain Eukaryota; kingdom Metazoa; phylum Chordata; class Mammalia; order Microbiotheria; family Microbiotheriidae; genus Dromiciops; species Dromiciops gliroides. The sequence continues at coordinate 339,953,390 of NC_057863.1, read as the reverse complement.
GTACGCTAAATTTAATCTGAATATTTAACATTTCCTCCATCCTTTCTTAAGTCTCGAGACAATTAAGAAAGCAACAAACCGAGCTCTGATTGGTAGCCCGTTTGCCGATTTCAGAGGTGTAAATGCCCACCCTGAAAGTATAACAGTCGGCTCTGGTCGGCGTAAACGGGCTCTTCCGTTGGAAGCCTCCGAGGTAGGGGAAGAGAGGGGGCCATTCTTGGGATTCTCGGCTGAGGCTCGATGTTTGCAAGCTCGGGTCCTGTCGTGGACTCACCTGCAGGGGGTAGCAGAGCACGCCTTATCTCCCCCCCCCCCCACTTTGGAGGCGCCCAAGGCGCTGTTTTCTGAGGGCGCAGCCGCGGTGGGAAATACTCCCCTCTTCTTCTCCCCTCCCCCCTCCTCCCCCCTCCCTGTCTACTCTGTTTTCCTCTCCTCTCCAACTACCATCCCCTTTTTCTCCCCTTCTTTTTCCTTCTCCCTCACCAACTGTCCTCCTTATTCCCTCCTTTCTTCCTCTCTTTCTCCTCTTCCCCTCCCTGCAACAGTTGATATTGTCATTATTGTTAGTCATGACTCCCTCCCTTTAAGGCCTTATTACATTTGCTCGTTGTGGTGAGGGAATAATCCTGGGTTCTCAAGGGCTATCAGTGAATGCATTAATCAACCAACATTTATTAAAGAGCCTACTATGCCCCAGCCACTGGGGATACAAAAAAACCAAAAACCCAATCTCCACTCACGTGGAGTTTATATTCCCACCTTAGAGACAAGTACATGTGAATGTAAAATCGTTTATTAATAATAGCCACCATTTCTATATTATATGCAAAACACCTTATAAATATCTCATTTCATCCTCACAAACAACTCTGGAAGGTAGGTTATCATCATTTTATTGATGGAAAGGGAGACAGACAAACTGTTGTTTCCCAAGGGGTCATACGGCTATTAAGTGTCTGAGGATGGATTTGAAGGCAGGTTTTCCTGACTCCAGGTTCAGGGCTCTTTCCTCTGTGCTACCTAGCTGCCTAGAGTTTTTTAGGTTTTTTTAATTAAATACTTGCCAGGCACTGAGCTAAGTACTGGGGATACCCATGCAAGCAAGAAAGCAAGCAAGACAATACCTGCTCTCCCAGAAGTTCTACATTTACTCTTATCCTGTTAGAATTTCGGTTCCACTAGTACAGCATATCATTCTATCTTGTTCAGCCATTCCTCAGTTGATGGCATCCCCTTTTCAGTGGTGTCGGACTCTTTGTAATCCTATTTGGGGTTTTCTTGGCAGAGATATTGGAGTGGTTTGCCATTACCTTCTCCAGCTTATTTAAAGATGAGGAAACTGAGGCAAAGAGGGTTAAGTGACTTGCTTAGGGTCACACCGACAGTAAATGTCTGAAGTCAGATTTGAACTCTGGAAGAAGTTTTCCTGACTCCAGGCCAGGCACCCTACTGTGACATCTAGCTGCCCCTTCCAATTTTTTGTCTCCACAAAAAGAACTGCTATAAATATTTTGGCATGTAGGAATCCTTTTCCTCATTCTTTGATATCTTTGATTTATAGATCTAGTATTCTAGAATCTAGTATCTAGTATAGATCTTATTCCTTGGTCAAGGGGCAGATGCACAGTTTAGCAATTTTTGGATCATAGTTCCAAATTGCTTTTCAGAATGGTTAACTAGCTGGTGGAGCTGTCAGTCTAACACTGACAGTCTAACATAGGCAGGTCCCTACACTTAAAATGCTCTCAGTCATCTTTGCCTTTTAAATTGTTACTTATTTTCCTTCAAGACTGAGTTCAGGTGCCAACAGCTCTGAGTAGTTTTCCATGATCTCCCCAGCTAAAAGCATTCTCCCCTCCTCAAATTTACCTAGAGTATTTTCTCTGTATTTCTCATTTCTCTCCATCATTCTCTATTTTGTTATAATTATTTTAGCATTTGTTGTATTCACCCCAGAGTGCAAGTTTCCTGAAGGCAGAGATTGTTTCTTTGTATTAATAGTAGGTAACAGAGTGTCTTGAATATAGTTGCTTACTATATTTTATTGAATGAATGTATTCTTTGTCCAGCTTATGAAAATTCAACACAGACAGATTAGCAAAATTTCCTTTCTCTCTTCCTTCTCTTAACACAAAATTTGATGCAGAGTGGTCACTGTGTGATGAAATTGAGGAACCTGGGAGCTATAATCTCATATTACAAAGAGTAGAGAAACTTAATGATAATGCTTTTAAAATAAAAAAAAAGAATATTAACAAATATAAAGAAAAACACCAACAAAATAAAATCAAGTAAAACATATATATATATATATAAGAATTATTTACACAAAATTCACCATTTCCAGTTTGTTTTCTGTTTTTTATTTGTAAAATTTTGTTTTATAGGACAGAGAAAAGTAGGTCCATAACCCTTTCTCTATACTTTGTTTTCTTTTCTTTTGTTTAGAATTTTATTTTTTCTCAAATTACATGTAAAAACAAATTTTAACATTGATTTTTAAAACTTTGTGTTCCAAATTCTCTTCCTCCCTCCCCCCTCAAGAACTCATGCAATTCAGTATAAGTTATACGTGTGTAGTCATGCAAAACATTTTCACATTAGTCATGCTGTGAAAGGACAAAAAACTTTAGAAAAAGGAAGTAAAAAAAATTATGCTTCAATCTGTATTCAGACACCATCAGTTCTTTCTCTGTACTTTGAAGTGGAATATATTTAACCTGACAGCACAAAACTGGACATCAAGACCTTTCAAATTTCAAGTGTTATCAAATTTTGGAATAAGCAACTTCACTGTTTATTTCCTGATTTTTTTCACTTGTAAAATAGATATACTAAGTGGCACGTTCATTTATCTTGATAAATGGCTTTAAAATCTTTAGTTGAAGAACACTGAAAAAGTTATATATATTGAAACTGTGTAAAGGATGGAATAAAGTTGGGAAGTGAAATGAAATTGAGATTATAAAGTCCTGGATCAGATTTCAGTGCATAGTAGTTGATTTTCTGTTTTATTTAGGTTCCGACCCTCTACGGTGAAAGAATGCATCCATACCATACTCAAGGAAGAACTGGCAACTGCTCAGTATGAGCCAAGTGAAATGCCTGCCCTCACAAAGTTTTTATCAGAGAGCATCAAAAATAAATTAAAAGGTAGTCATAATGATTTCTCAGAATATTTTATTTCCCTCTTATCCATTCTTTCATATCCTTGCTGTGGAATCTGATGGTCCATCAGGTACATGCTTATCAGTATCTAGTTGCCCAAAGTAATTTGGATGACAGTCTATAAGTAATACATATTGATGGGGTTATTACTGAGCCAGCAATGCGTGGGAAAGAATAAGGATAAGGGGGAAAGAACCATTACCACAGTAGGCAGTTTGAATTTCATAAGTTTAAATTCTGGGTCCCTTTGTGCCCAAGTCATGGATGCTTCCTACAGATTGAGCCAACTACTTTTAGACTTAACTGTTAGATGAGAGGCCTCTACCTTATTAGGAGCCATGTGAAATGGAAAGGGCCCTTCTCCTCCAGAATACATACCTCATTATAACAGAATAATTTATTCTTTTTTGTTGTTGTTGTTGTTTTTTGAGGGGCAATGAGGGTTAAGTGACTTGCCCAGGGCCACACAGCTAGTAAGTGTCAAGTGTCTTAGGCCGGATTTGAACTCAGGACCTTCTGAATCCAGGGCCGGTGCTCTATCCATGGCGCCACCTAGCTGCCCCCAGAATAATTTATTCTTAAAAGTATTTTCAAAGTAAAAAAGTGTTAATTCTACCAAACAATCAGATTTCTTGTGCTAGCATTCAAGGCCATCCATAGTCTATCTCTAACCTACCTTTCTGAATGCTGGTCCAGTTTACATGCTATACTCATTGAGTTTTCCTGCCTTTTCTTTTGTTCATGCCATTCTCACTAGCTGGGATACTACCCCATAACAAATCCTACTCATTTTTCAAGATCTCTTTCCAGTTCTTTGTTCTGTGAAGCCTCTTCAAACCATTCCAGTCCTTACTGAAAACTAGAATCTCCTGTAGCACTTATTTTCTGTACTATTCATTTGGCAATTAATCATGTATGCCTTATGACATCTCTTATTAGATTGAACTATTATTTAGCTGTAGTTTAATTTTTTTTTTAATTTTCTTTCCCCACTTATAAATTCCTCAAGGGTAGGGACTATGTTATACTTTAACCTACAGATCTAGCATGGCGCCTTGTTCACTATAGACATTAAATCAGTATTTTTCCACTTGATTCCAAAGTTAGTTGCTTTGACTTTGTTTTATTCTAAATTTGTTAGTGAATACAATTTCTTGATCTGATAGCATTCAGTCTCAAAATTTGACTTTCCTAGGTAAATATGTACCTGCCTGGCCTAGTCCTGACAGATATTGGTGTTTTTTTTTTTCTTTCTCTCTCTCTCTCCCTCTCTTTCCTCCTCTCTCTACCTCTTCCTTCCTCCTACTTCTCTCCTTCTCTCACTCTCCCTTCCCCACTTCCCCAAAATTTGCATGACTCTACTTTCAATGGATTGTTTCTTTTTTCTTTTAATAAAGTATTTTATTTATTTTTTTCCAGTTACATGTAAAGATAGTTCTCAACTTTTGTTCATACAAGCTTTCCAGTTTCAGATTTTTCTCCCTCCCTCCCCTCTCCCTTAGATGGCAGGTAATCTGATATAGGTTATATATATAATAACATTAAACATATTTCTGCATTAGTCATGTTATAAGAGAAAAATCAGAGCAATGAGGAAAAACCTCAAAATAGAAAAACAACAACAACAGCACCAAAAACAAAAGAAATAGTATAGTTCATTCAGCATCTATACTTCACAGTTCTTTTTTTTTTTTTTCCCCTGGATTTGGAGATCCTCTTCTATCATGAGTTCCCTGGAACTCTTCTGTACCATTGCATTGGTGAGAAGAATATAGTCCATCACAGTAGATCAACACACAATGTTGATGATACTATGTACAATGTTTTTCTGGTTCTACTCATCTCACTCTCAATGGATTATTTCTTGATACTGAAAGCCAGGGTAATATTTTACTGTTCCATATAATTTTCTTTATAGAGAGGATTTGTTTTTTTTTTTTTTTACAAAATGTTATCATTTTCTAACACAGAACGTTGAAGGCCCTTGGTTCAACTACCTTCCCTAAAATTGCTTTGTTTAGAAGTTTCTAGATTAAAAACTTGACAGTTCATTTTTTTGGACCATAGCTAGCTGTTCATAAGCACTGACTTGGAGGTACACAGATAGTATTTTCCAGAAAGCCTTATAATATCTTATAGTTCAGGTAGAAAACTTCTCATGTTTTAAATGAATTGGTTACATCACTGTTCTAGCAAAATGTGACTTCTGGGTTTTTGGGTCACTTTATATATCCATTCCTTTCCCATTGATTTGCTTTTGTTGTCTAAACAGAACTAAGTTCAGTTTTACAGAACAACTATAAGATTGATATGCTCAATGATTTGATTATCTGGGTTCTGGTTGCTTCAGTGTTTTGAGTAAATATATATGGAATTTGCTATAAAAATGTTTACTATTTTTTGTTGTTTAAGAAAAAGACTGTAATTGATAAGTATGGTCTATATTTATGTTTCCTGCTCTGCTCCTTATGGTGGCTTTAGGGTGAATTTCTTTTTAATAGACATTTTCACTCTATTTGCTTATAACTACATGTTTTTCTTTTTCTTCCCTTTTAGAAATGGGATTTGACCGATACAAAATGGTGGTGCAAGTAGTGATTGGAGAACAAAGAGGTGAAGGAGTAAAGTAAGTCCTTGCTATGGCTTCTTGTTTTTTAACTTCCCCAAAAGGGTATGTTATGTTTACTGCCTTGTAATAAGATTCTTTTTATATGAGTGTATGAAAACAACCTAGGTGGAATGTTAGTGATAAAAGGAAAAAAGAGAAAAGAAATTGTGGTTCTTACTGGTACTGAACAGTAACCACAATTAAATGTGGATGTTGAGGGGCTCTCCCACATCACCAACTTTCCTTTTGGACATTTTAAGCTGGATGTGCAGTTGACATTTCAAACTCAACATGTCCAAGACAGAATCCACTCTTTTTAACGTCCCTCAAACCTTAACTTCCCTATTTCTGTCAAGGGTACCATCATCCTTTTAGTCATGTAGATGTACAAATCTGAGTTGTCCTCAATTTTTAACTCTCTTCTTCCCCAAATATAGTACAATCAGTCTTATTGATTCTACCTTCCACAACGTTTCTATTTCTCTCCCTCTTTCTCTTATGGCAAATTTACTTTGTGGTACTCTGCCACATGACTGACTTATTTGTAAAATGATTACTTAGGTGACATACTTTACCTGTATTTTAATGTGAAGGGTAGCTTAAAAATTTTCCTGGCTCTCATGCAATGCTTAAAGGGGTGGACCAAGTGAATTTTGGTTTGACATACTTTTAGCACTATGGAAAGGAATCAGAAAATGTTGTTTACCTGCTAGAAGTGTAACTTGCCTTATTGAGACATACTTAAAAATTCTTTTCTAGACTACTGGACTACGTGTAGCACAATATAGTTAATGATGCAGAAATTTGAAGGCTTTGTGGTTTAGTAAAATGAGCACTGAATCTAGGGGTTAAAAGGGACTGTGGTTATATTTTTGAGGTTTCCAGTGACTACCTATGTGACCTTGAGCAAGTAACTGACTTTTATGGGCCAAATTTTTTTCATATATAAAATAAGGGAAGTGAATTAGATGCTGTATTGGGTTTTTTCCAGATATAGATCTTTGATCCTTTGACTAGTAGCTCTAAAGTTCTCTTATCCTATGTCCATTGACTGATTTAGCATTGAAACTTTCATATTATTGACTTTAAAAGCTTTTAACAAACATCTCAGCTGAAGTCATTTATAAGAATGTCTTAAAGAAAACTTACCAAAGACCCATTGTTCATATCAGTTGTAATTCAGACTCCTAGCATATTGATGTTTCCTAATTCTTTTTTTGGCTGGTTAGTATGGCTGCTCGGTGTTTCTGGGATGCAGACACAGACAACTACACTCATGATGTTTTTATGAATGTAAGTATATTTGGAGCTTTTTTTTCCCTTTGGAGATATGGGGATTTCTAGTCATATCAAAAACTCTGAGTTTGTGAAGAATAGTGAATACAAAGCATTTCCATCAGAATCAAGATGGTAGTGATAGTGTTAGTGTTTATTGTGGTTTTGTATCATCAAAGACAAATGTATCAAATAAAAGGCATTAAGGCCATTCTGTACATAAGCACTGTAATCTTCCTGATGGTGAATTTGAAAGTAACATAATCATTATTCAGTGTACTATGTGCACTGCATCTATCCATTTCTGCTGTGAGGCTCCATCCAGCCAAGTGATTATTTTCCTCCTATTTTCCCAGATATTAGGTATACCTTAGAGCTATTTCTTAGGCCTGAGCACTGCTAGATTTCTTTCTTTCTTCCAAAATTCTTTTCTGGTACTTTCTTATAGCTTGGAGGTAAGCCTGGGTTTTCAAAGACTCTGTGAATGAATGAAAAATAATAAGTGCTAAGTGGTAAGCACTAGGGACAAATACAAGAGTGAGATAGTTCTTGTCGACAAGAAGCTTCTAGTCTAATAGGAGGGGACAGCATATATGGGGAATGGTGGACAAGGAAGGGTATTTTAGTGAAGGAAATTATAGAGATAGTGGATGGAGCTGTGTTGGATATTTTTCCCAGAAGCAGTGGTAGTATTGACTTGATTATGATTCCTAGAGCAAAGAGGGCAGGTTGGGGTGCATCTGCTCTGTGCCTACCTATTTAAGGTATAGTGGGCTATCTGAGGCTGTACTCACTCTCTCCCTAGTCTAGCAGGGTGAGATCTGGGCATGTTTGCTACCATTAGAGAATGAGCGAATATATAGGTGGATACTCAAGATTAGAGAAGGAGAGAGGGGATGGAGACTTCAGGTTGTGATGGCCAGGCGAAAGGTGTAGAGAAGCCCATTTCTCCTACTTTTACTTCAGCATGGATCAAAAAAGGCCACTAGATTGTACAGTGACCAAAAAAAGTCAAAGAGAAATATTTAGCAAGCTCCTTCATTTAACCCAGGACTGAAGAAAAAAAAGATAACTAGATGCTGTGGACATTGGAATAATAGGGATCTTGCTAAAGAAGCCAGCATCAAGGCAGGTAAATAGGCTGAGTGAACATAGTACTGGGCCCGGAGTCAGGAAGATCCAAGTTCAAATCTAGCCTCAGACACTTACTAGCCCCTTAATCCTGGGCAAATCACTTAATCTCAACTATAAAATGGGGATAATAATAGCACCTAAGTTATACAGTTGTTGTTAAGATCAAATGAGATAGGGGCAGCTAGGTGGTGCAGTGGATAGAGCACTGGCCCTGGATTCAGGAGTACCTGAGTTCAAATCCGGCCTCAGACACTTAACACTTACTAGCTGTGTGACCCTGGGCAAGTCACTTGACCTCAATTGCCTCACTAAAAAGAAAAAGAAAAAGAAAAAAAAAAAAGGAAGGTGGGGGCAGTTAGGTGGCACACTTAACCCCAATTGCCTCACCAAAAAAAAAAAAAAGATCAAATGAGATAGCATTTGTAAAGTGCTTAGCACAGTGCCTGGCACCTAGAAGGTGCTATATAAATGCTTATTCTCTTCCCCTTTCCAGAAGCCCTGAGCATGGAAACCCTTCAGAGTGCCTTGACTAGGAAAACCTTAGCGATAGCAGTAGCCCATGACACCAGGAGGCCCTAGGGGATTCAGTAGGAAAACTCCAGGGAGGACATCAGTCCACAGTGGCATTTTGTCTTTGGATAGCCATCCATAATGCTCTGATGGTGACACTGGAGCCTGCCACAATTTTGGGCCAGGCACATGAGAAGAAGTGGAAGTTAGGAAAGTGTCAGTACCAAACAGAACCTTTCTACCTCATTCATATGGCCAGGAAGACTGGCCCTGACATGGATCCCAAATCAGGAACTGAGATGGAATATTTAAGTATAGAGCACGATGAATAAACATGAGTCAAGATTTTCACCTAAGAGGAAAACTCAGAAGAAGAAAGTACAAGAACTTAAAAATATAATGTCAGAATGAAAAAATGGTTTGGTCACAAGGACTATGAGAATATCCAGAAGGAATGAAGCAAGATATTAAAAATGAAATAAGAATTCTGGAGAAAAAAATGGAAAGAATAAATTTCTTTAGAACAGAAGGAGAAAACATAATTCAAATAATGGATTACCTGAAAATTAGAATGAACCAAATAGAACCAGATAGCCTTATGAGACAATGAGAAAAATTACAACAAAACCAAAAAAATTTTAAAAATAAAAGAAAATGTTATGGGTGTGTGAGAATTGGAATGACACCCCCTGCTGGGAGGAATATGGTGAGCTTTGGCCTGAAAAGAAACCATGTGACTTTAGCATCTGGAAGTAACCTTTTCTGGGGTTTCAAAGGTCAGTTTGGCATCAGGAAGTGATGTTTGCTTATGGGTCCTGTCAATCAAAGTTATCAGCCAATTAGCTTGGAGGGGTGTGTGTGTGTGTGTGTGTGTGTGTGTGTGTGCGCGCGCACGCGCGTGCGTGCGCGCATGTGTATGTGTGTGTATGTGTGTACATGGCCCTTTTTCCTGTTTCACAAGAGGTTCTGGGAGTAGCCGCTGAAGCATGGGTCTTTTTTTTGGTTCCTGACCTCGGTATGGCAGGTCGGATGCTGGGGTCTCTTAGAGATAGTTAGATTTTTACCTCTCTCTCTTCACCAACTTCTTATGCACTTTAATAAATACTTAAAAGTCTTAAAACTCTTGCTAAAGCTTCTAATTTAAGGCAACTACTCATTAGATTTTAGACATCATAGCTAGAATTTTAGCCCCTTACAGATGTATGTGTATGTGGTGATTGCATATATGTGTGTGTGTGTGTGTGTGTGTGTGTGTGTGTGTATGTGTGTGCGAGTGCGCATACACACCCCTATACATATCCTTTGGGCTGGTCATATATATATATATATATATATATTAGCCATCCCCTTTGGCTTAGTCATCATATCAATACTAGGCCTGTACTTCAAAGAAGTCAAAGAAAGGAAAAGCCCATAATGTGCCAAAATATTTTTAACAGCCCTTTTTGTTACAGCAGAGAACTGGAAACTAAGGGGCTTCCCATCAATTTGGGAATAGCCAAACAAATTACGTTATATGAATTTAGTGGAACATTATTGCAATGTAAGAAATGATTAAAGATGTCTTTTTACACAAACCTAGGAACACTGTATGAACTGATACAGAACAAAATGAGCTGAAGCAGTACAATTTATATAAGTAGCCTCTGCTCATCTGACTGGAGGGTAGACCAAAAAACTCCTCCCAAAATTCACATAAAAAGAGGGCTCAGAAGCTTAGGGAACTCTTCATTTCCCATCTTTGCCATCATCATGCCCTGTGATGTGTACCAGCTTCTTGAGGGCAGGAGATGTTTTTCCTTTTCATATTTATACCTAGGTCTTTTTTTTGGGCTGGGCAGTGAGGGTTAAGTGACTTGCCCAGGGTCACACAGCTAGTAAGTGTTAAGTAACTCTGAAAGACTTAAGAACTCTGATCACTACCCTGAACAATCACACTTTCAGAGGACTGATGAGGGAGCATCATAGGTCTCCTAAGAGGTGGTGAACTTGTAGTGTACGATCTGAGGGTGTTATTCCAAACTTTCAATCATATTGGAAAGATGGCTTTCCTCTGGAAAGCTGGCTGGCAACTTCTTTGCCCTGGGTTTTATGGGTAACCCTGAGGTGTTGGAAGTGTCTTTATGCTTTTGCTCATGAGCCCCTACTGGTGGGCTTCTTCCATTGATTATCAATTGATATCAGTTAGGCTTTCAGAAATGAGTATTTGCTAAGGTTATATAGGAAAAACAATTGGTACAAATCCTTCCCCCAAACTTTGGGCATACTTTTCCCATAGAGTCCAAGGAAAGGTAGGCTCAAGCTTAGAGAGCTCTTATAGCAAATGAGTAAACTCACAGCTACTGAATGTGGGAAGTCCTTTTCTCTCTTCTTGCTTTTCTTTATGTTTCTCTTAGGTGAGGGAGAGCTTTCTACTGTTTATCTTTATAGAATACTGAAGTTGCCTTTTCTCAGTGTGTCTAGTTTATCCTTCACTTCTACTTTCAGCTACCCTGGTTCTGGGGACACTTGCTGAGATGCCCATTGGAAGTCTGTATTCTCCTACTCCCTTCAAAACTCACAAGGTCATCTTTGATCTGTGGGGAGGGGAGGAGACAGAGTTCCTCCTCTACCAGAGATGATTCCTTCTCTTTTTTGAGGGGCTTGGCTGGAGCTGCTTTCACCACTGGGCTGGCCAGACAGTCAAATGCTGGATTCCAAACTGTTTTTTAAAAAATTTTATTCCCACAGAGTATGACTGAGTCTCCTCAACCAGTGCCAATACACATACTCTCTATAGCATAATCGTTTCATCCTGTGGCTTTTGTTCTCCCAAATTAAGGGCTTTTCACATTTACTTTAAGGGCCTTTGATTGGCTAATTCAAAATAGGTATTCTTATCTGATGACTGGAGTTACTGTAAGAGTGACTGGGGCAGCTAGGTGGTGCAGTGGATAAAGCACCCGTCCTGGATTCAGGAGGACCTGAGTTCAAATCCAGCCTCAGACACTTACTTAGCTGTATGACCTTGGGCAAGTCACTTAACCCTGATTGTGGGGGCCCCCCCCTTTAAAAAAAGAAAGATTAAGTCAGCAGATCCTCACCCTCAGAGACTCAAGGAACAGAAAGAGATATATGTGTTTGGACATGGCCAATGTGGTAGTATGCTCTATTATGCATGTTTGCTAGAGGGATTTTGTTTTTCTTTTTCAATTTGTTGGGGAAAGGAAGAGGGTACAGAGAGGGGAGTTAGCAATAGGGTTATCCCCCTCAAAAAAGAAGAAAAGAAACAATAGGGGATGTTTAGGTATTGAAAAAAACACAGAAGAGCAGTGAAGGGAGTTCAGAAGGAAACAGAGAAGCAGGACAACTTTAAAAGTAACATGTTGAGGGGGCAGCTAGGTGGTGCAGTGGATAAAGCACCAGCCCTGGATTCATGAGGACCTGAGTTCAAATTTGGTCTTAGACACTTGATACTTACTAGCTGTGTGACCCTGGGCAAGTCACTTAACCCTCCTTGCCCTGCAAAAAAAAAATATGTAAAGGGAAGGAAGGTGATTTAGCAGTACTAGATCTCAAACTATGCTACAGAGAAATAATCTTCAAAACTACTTGGCATTGGTTTAAAAAATAGAAAAGTTGATCAAGGGGACAAATTAGTAATGCAAAATCCCAGAAATAATGGAAAATTGGGAAATAGAACTTCATAAACTTTAAGACCCCAACTACCGGGGAAAGACACTTTTTTTTTTTTTTTTTTGCGGGGCAAGGGTTAAGGAAAGACACTATTAAACACAAACTTCTGGAAATACTAAAAAGCAGTCTGGCAGAAATTAGGTTAAGACCATCATTTCACACTATATGCAACAATAAGCTCTAGAAAGATACATGTACATATAAAAGGTCACATCATAAACAACAAGTCTAAGTAAGAAGGAAAGAGGTACCTTTTGCAGCTATGGACTAGAGGTAAGGAATGAGCATGTCTGTTTCAGACATGGCCAACATGTGGCATATTTTGCTTGACTATGTTTAGTGATTACAAGGGAGGAGTAGGGAGGGTCAAAAATGAGATAAATATTGGCAGGAAAAAAATAACAAAAGCATTTATGCCACTGAAATAGTAGGAAGTTTCAGGGGAGACAATCAGGACAGCTTTAGAAATAATGGGCCAAATGTGATCAGTCAATTGATCTATTTATTTCTATATCTTTAAAGTAAGCAGTAGGGGAGAGGACTGTGGGAAGATGGCAGAATAAGTCAGAAAATTCCAAGCTCTCCAGAATTCCCCCACAAAAAAGACAGAACTTTGCCTCAAAGTGAACATAGAATTGCAGAAATAAATCAAAGTCAGGGTAAAGCAGTTGTTCTCCTAAGACAATTTGAGAGGACCTCAGTAAAGACGGGCCTTCTGGAGGCAGAGGTTAAGCTGAATTTAAGTGCAAACACCTCCAGGTAGACTTTACTGAAACAACAGCCACAAGCCCTGGGGAAACAAGCCTAGGAACCTCACTGACCATGTGGGCATTGGACAGCTAAGCAGGGGAAACTGAAGGACCCTTGGCTGTTTACCTGAAGCCAGGCCCAGCTCTGTTGACTAGGCATAGTTCAGGCTGCAGTTGTGGGCAAGGAGTGAGCACAAGTGACTGAAGTACAAGATGGGCAGGGATCCTGCTGACTCTTAAGCACTTGCCAGGTGTGCAGAGTCCCTGGTTTTCATTCCTGGGCAGAGGAGGGCACTGAAGTTTGCAGCTGCAGGGACCTGCAGAGGGCAGGAGCATTTTTAGGACAGTGTCGCTGGGGGCCTCAGCTTGGCTTGGGATTGGAGAGGAGTGCCAGAGTTTGGGCCTGGGATAGAGCTTAAAAAATGACAATAAAAAGGACCCGAGGCCTGGGATACTATTCTCAATACCCTAGGACTAGAGCCAATTACAATAATAAGCTGCTAAAAATAAAATAAATCAAATAAAAGTAAAAATGAGTAAGGAAAGGAGAGAGAACTGGACCATAGACAGCTATCATGTATGTGGATAGAGAAGATCCAGGTTCATATTCAGAAGAAAATAGTGGAATTAAAAAAGCCACTCCTAACTCAAAGAGAAAAACAACTGATCTGGAGAACAGATCAAGGAGAGACAATATAAGAATTATTACACTGCTTGAAAGTTATGATTAAAAAAGAGTCTTGATACAGTATTGTAAGAGAATAATGGAGGAAAATTGCCCTGCAGTTTTAGGATAAGAGGGTAAAGTAGAAATAGAAAGAAAAAATCCACTGATCACCACTTGAAAGAGATCTCAGGATGAAAACTTAGAGGAATATCATAGTCAAGTTTCAAAGCTCCCTGTTAAAGAGAAAATACTGCAAGGAACAAGAAAAAAATAATTTAAAGACCATGGGGTGGGCAGCTAGGTAGCAGTGGATAAAGCACGGGCCCCGGATTCAGGAGGACCTGAGTTCAAATTCGGCCTTGACACTTGACACTTATTAGCTGTGTGACCTTGGGCAAGTCACTTAACCTTCATTGCCCTGCCCCCCCCAAAAAAACAAGACAAAAGACTAAAGACCATGGGGCTACAATCAAGATCACAAAAGACCAGGCAGCTAAATGGTTCAGTGGATAAAGCACTGGCCCTGGATTCAGGAGGACCTGAGTTCAAATCTAGCCTCAGACATTTGACACTTAGCTCTGTGACCCTGGGCAAGTCACTTAACCCTCATTGCCCCACTTAAAAAAAAAACACACACACACAAGACCTAGCAGCTTCTATGTTAAAAGACAGTATTTCTTAGAATATAATACTTTGAAGAGCAAAAGAGCTGGGGTTATGACCAAAAATAACTTGCCCAGCAAAGTTGAGTATAATCCTGAGGAGGGAAAATAGACATTCAGTGAACTGAAAGACTTTCAGATATTTGTGACAAAAAGACTAGAACTCAATGGAAAATTCAACATAGAAGACTCAGGAGAAACATAAACATTCAAGACCAATTATAAAGGGCTTAATAAGCTCAAACTATTTGCTTATATCTGAAAATATTATCACTATTATTAAGATTGTCATCATTACTTGGGTGGTTTGAAAGAAAGGCTTGGGCTGAGCTGATTGAGATGGGTTGATTCTGAAAAATAAAACTGGGCAGGGAGAGGTAAAGAGGAGCAATAGTTATTTCATACAAATGAGGCACAAAAGGAAGAACTATAGAAGCAACAAGTGGGGATGGAGAGCTGCTACTACTGGAAGTTTATTCTCGAAAGAACTAAGTTAAAGAGAGAACAACATACATTTAGAAGGGTATAAAAGACTTCTAAATGTATAAAGAAATGAGAGGCAGGGGATAGGACAAAGGAGGAACTTTTAGAAGGGTGTGTAGATTAAGAATTAGGAGGAGGGGGGCAGCTAGGTGGCGCAGTGGATAGAGCACCGGCCCTGGAGTCAGGAGTACCTGAGTTCAAATCCGGCTTCAGACACTTGACACTTACTAGCTGTGTGACCCTGGGCAAGTCACTATAACCCCAATTGCCTCACTAAAAAACCCAAAAAAAACCAACAAAAAAAGAAAAAAAAAGAATTAGGAGGAGGGGTAGGGGGAAAGGATAAGGAAAGTCCTCTTAGAGGGGTAGGAAGATTAAGGAATAGGAGGGCAAAGTAGTGGTTAGAAGTAAATAAGACTGGGCAGCTAGGTGACACAGTGGATAAAGCACCAGCCCTGGATTCAGGAGGAGTTCAAATATGACCTCAGGCACTTGACACTAGCTGTGTGACCCTGAGCAAGTAACTTAACCCTCATTGCTCCGCCCCCCCCCCCCAAAAAAAAAGAAGTAAATAAGACCTGTAAGGATGAATAGGTTATTAGGGTAAACAGGATGAGAAGGATAGTAAGGAAAAATAGGATGGAGGGAAATATACAACTAGTAATTATAACTCTGAATGTTAATAGGATGAATTTACCCATAAAATGGAAATGGGTAGCAGAATAGATTTAAAATCAAAATCTGACAGTATGTACTTTATAAGAATCACAATTTAAAATGAGAGATACAGAGTAAAATAAAGTGCCGGAGTAGAAGTTGTGATGTTTCAGCTGAGGTTAAAAAAAAGTGGAGGTAGCAATCAGTGATTTCAAAGTTAAAGCTAAAATAGATTCAGTTAAAAGAGATAAACAGAGAAACTGTACTATGTGTCACCAACATGATTCAATATTGTTTTAGAAATGCTAGCAATAGCAATAAATGAAGAAAAAGAAATTGCAGGAATCAGAATGGGAAATGAGATAATAAACTATCTCTTTTTGTAGATGATATCATGATATATTTAGAAAATCCTAAAGATTCAACTAAAAAATTAGTTGAAATAATTTTAGCAAAGTAATAGAATGCAAAATAAATTCACATAAATTATCAACAGTTTTATATATTTCCAACAAAACCTGATAAGAGATAGCAAGAGGGGGCAGCTAGGTGGCGCAGTGGATAGAGCACCGGCCCTGGATTTGGGAGGACCTGAGTTCAAATATGGCTTCAGACACTTAACACTTACTAGCTGTGTGACCCTGGGCAAGTCACTTAACCCCATTGCCTCACTAAAAAAAAAAACAACAACAACAAAGTAAACAGTCTGAAATGGAAATTCATGGTTTTATATTACATCCCTTATGTTCTGCTGTATATGTAGAAATGTTCTTTCCCCCTGTTCATTTTGTATTTAAGTTTAAAATGAATTAAAAGATTTAAAATAAGTAAGCTGTAAGTAATTGAGAGTCATAGTTTCATGTACATTCTTTGTATATGGAAATGCTCACATTTGCTGCTGTTGGTCAAATTTGGAATAACAAAAAAATTAAGTCTTTTTTTAAAAAAAGATGATTGTAGGGGCAGCTAGATGGAGCAGTGGATAAAGCACGGGCCCTGGATTCAGGAGGACCTGAGTTCAAATTCGGCCTCAGACACCTAACACTAGCTGTGTGACCCTGGGCAAGTCACTTAACCCCAATTGCCTCACCAAAAAAAAAAAAAAAAGATGATTGTGAGGATGCTTAATCAGAAAAAGTTAAGAGGAAATGGAATCAAAGGTACAGGGTTAGCTTTAGGAAAAGACCCTCTCTTTTATCAGAGACTAAAGGAGGAATGTGCCTATTACATAAAAGAGATAGCTTAGAAATTAAAATTTTCTGAGTAAAGGTTCTGCCACAAGAAGACTGAGAAGAGTATTGCAAAATGCTGATATTTGTCACATAGGCAGTTTCCATATTTCCTAAGAATATGCTTTCATTTTAGATACTTCTAATTAGTAGGATGTATAAGCATACAAGCTCTGGAGCGGTATAAAGGTCCAACCCCTGATTGACCGACTTTATTGTGGGACTAAAGCTCTCTCAATAACCCTATTGGCTTCAGCCTGGAGACTTCTTTGCTTCTGTTCCTCCATCGGACTTAGAAATTTTCCCGACAAACTGCAGTATGTACACAGTGTTATCCTCGATGCTGGATATAAAAAGACAAAAAGCAATTCCTGCCCTTCAGGAGCATAGTTAATGCTGGGAAGTAGTAGCAATGTCAAGATTTTTTATTTTTACATTTTTGATTGAGTTTTATTTTATTTTCAGATCAATATTCTTTCCTTCCCACTTCATCTTTTTCCTGTTTGAGAAAGCAAGAAAAACAAAACTTATAAACATGTAGAATCAAACAAAATGAATTCCCACACTGGACATTCCCCACACCTCCCACCCCCTGCTGCCAGTATGTTACAGTCTGTATTCTGAGTTCATCATTTCTCTATCAGGAAGTGGGTAGCATGTTTCATTTTCCTTGAGATTTTTTAAACAGAAGATCCTTTTGAGATGCTTAGAATGAATCTACCTAAAAGTAGAGATGGACTAGATGACGTCAATTTCTTTATAGTGCCTTTATACTTCACAGATGAATAATAAAGTTAATTTACATTTTTAAATTTACATTTTTTATTTTACCTAATTGTTCATTTTATTTTATTTTACAGGGCAGTGAGGGTTAAGTGACTTGCCCAAGGTCACAGAGCTAGTAAGTGTCAAGTGTCTGAGGCTGGATTTGAACTCAGGTCCTCCTGAATCCAAGGCCGGTGCTTTATCCACTGAGCCACCTAGCTGCCCTAAATTTTTTATTTTAAAAAAGTTATTGCTTTTTTACGTCACCTGTATCCCTTTCCTCTCCTGTCCCCAGAGCATTCCCTTATAACAGAATTTAAAAAAAAAAGACAAGAGGAGAAAAAAAATCAGAAAAAATGATTAATACATTGAAAAGAATATGACAACATCTGTTGTGGATAAATTCCAGGGTATCTGTGAAGTTGAATGGGAAAAAACAATTATATCTTTATTTTCATTAATATTTGGTTTCTTTTGTAATCCTATTATTTCATTAATGGCATTTAAAAACATTCAGAGAAGGGATTCATAGACTTCACCAGACTGCTATGGGGGTCTGTAACAGAAGAAAGATGCTCTAGACACAGAAATAGAGAAGCAGAAGGCTGGAAATCTTTTCAGGGAGCCAGGTGTCTGGCACTATGGATTCAAGAGAGAATTAGCCCTTAGAGCTGAGAGTGAGCTATGGAGAGGAGCAAACCCAGGGAGGCCAACTGGGAAGACTAACCCAGGAGAGAGAAAAGAGGAAGGCTTGTAACATTGGAGGGAGGGAGTTGCTGTGGTTATGTGTTCCCTACATCGGTCTCACTACCACTGTAGTCCATGTTACTGCCTTCTTTCATGCATGAGTGTTGCATATCTGTGGGAGAGTGTGCTCCAGGTTTATGAGGGCCATGTTTTGTAGCTCCTTTTCCTCCTACATCTTAGTCAGGTTGTCACTTTGAGTTAACTGTATCTGTTGCCTGAATTAAAGTTAAGTGTGCTGGTAGGGACTATAGTTTTAGTAGTGGCTTTGTGCAGCCTACTTTGGGACCGTTGAGAGTAGTTATTCACTTTCCCCCTACCCCCTAGACCTATAGACATGTGAGTGCCAAGTTGGAGAGGTAGCCCCAAAGGGGATACATTGATAGTCATTTTGTATGTATGCATGTACATATATGTATGTATGTCTACACATGTTGACAATAAATGCAAACATCTTGAGGGCAAGGACTTTGTCACTTTTATCTTTATATCTTCAGTGTCAGGCACCATGCCTAGCACATAGTAAACACTTTCTAAATTCTTATTGTCAAAAGACTTCAGACCTGGACACACACTTATAATTTAATTCTTAGATTTTATAAAATAAATGAGGTCCCAGTGCTATATGCTTCTCCATCATTACCTCTGTGCTCACAGAAATATCTCATCCTTTAGTAACATAGATTGTTATAACTGGAAAGAACCTTTAGAAATCATTTAGTTCAACTCTCTTGTTTTACACATGAGACAGTTGAGGTCCAGAAAGGCAAATTGATTTTATTCAAGGTTACACAACTATTAAGTGGTGAAGTGGGCCTATAATCCAATACTTCTTACTCTTTTTTTTTTTTTTGGTGAGGCAATTGGGGTTAAGTGACTTGCCCAGGGTCACACAGCTAGTAAGTGTTAAGTGTCTGAGGTCAGATTTGAACTCAGGTCCTCCTGAATCCAGGGCCGGTGCTCTTTCTACTGCGCCACCTAGCTGCCCCTCTTACTCTTGATTTAGTGCTCTTTCCACTATTCTCAAAGCTTATCCTTTTAGGAGCAACTCTGCATGTTGTCTTTCTCTTTGATTTCATCATGGAGAGAACTCCTGGTGAGGAAAGTTCCTCTATCAATGCAGAGCTCATCCTTTTAGAGAGCTCCCTGGGGCACTGAGGTTGTCAATTACTCCGTATCATGTGGCCATTATCGAACATGTCAAGAGACTGGAAGTTGAATTTAGGCCTTCCTGACTCTGAGGATAGTTTTCTTTATCCACTCTGCAATGCTGCCTTTCATTGTTAAAGTTTTTCTGGGGGAAGGACTTAAAAAAACAAAAAAACCCTTAAATGTTCTGAGAAAAAGGATATTATCAAGGATATCAGCAAAGAAGTTGGGCTAGTTACAAATCAGGGATGAGAGAGAATAGATAGAAAATTTGAGTAGTATATTGTTAACCAGATATACTAAAAGAGCATTAAGTTGAGCAGATCCTCTATGGAAGAATTATAATGGACAAGAATTGTACAGGACAACAAGGCTAGAAATGGTTCTAATTGCCTTGTTAGAGCATCTATCCATGATGAAATTCTTCAGTGTCCAAAAGTGATCTGATAATTAGGGTTTCAGTCACAAGTGTTGCAAATATATTGTTATTAGCACTAAAAACATTTTCTCTTGTTTTCTCAGGACAGTTTGTTCTGTGTCGTAGCTGCATTTGGCTGTTTCTACTATTGATCCTTTGAAGAGCAGGGTAAAGAAATGTCCAAAAAGAAATGATGAAATTTTTCTTTGCTTTATGTGCTGAGTTTAGAATTCAACAAACAAGCATTTGTACATATGTCTTATTAAAATAAAGATTGGTTGATAGTCTGGCAACTACTGGACCTACCCTGTTTAGGGCTTTATATTTTTAATTTTTGATTTCTTATTTGTACT
The DNA here is from genome assembly GCF_019393635.1 of Dromiciops gliroides. NCBI lineage: Eukaryota > Metazoa > Chordata > Mammalia > Microbiotheria > Microbiotheriidae > Dromiciops > Dromiciops gliroides. Next base: position 339,933,144 of record NC_057863.1, on the reverse strand, counting down.
TCTAGAATTTCTATTCATTGTGCCCTTGGAATTAACACAGATTTTGAATAAAACAGAACCTTAGCTATTCCAAATCAGTACTTTATTGGCGTGTACATTGCTCATTCAGTTAAACTGGCCAGACTGGGTTATCTAAATTCAATAACTTTTTTCATAGGATCAAACAGTTCTTAGCATAATGGACACTCAATAAATATTCAATGATGTTGGTGGTAGCATCTTTTTCAGTCAGACTTGTAAATGTGGTGAAATGGAAAAAACACAGAACAAGTAAGGTTTTTCCCTGGCTCTGTCATTAGCTATCTAACCTTAGGCATGTCACTTCAATTTCAGGGTCTAACATTTCCTTTTCAGGGTTAGCTGAATTATAAGGTGTTTTTCCCAGGTCTAAAATTCTAGGATTTTCTTCTGTTTATTGATCTTAAACTTGGACATGACCCCCTATCTGCTCCCCTCCCCCCAATCTAAAAGCTGTACTTGTTCCTGTTAAACTTAATCCTGTCTGTTGCATTACATGTGGTATAAATGCTTGATAAGACCTTGACAAGCTAGTAAATGGATTAGAAACAAAGTCTTGTGTGGATTTTCTTAATTGTTTCTTTCAGTGTTACAATGCTCACTTCTCTTAAATTTTGCTTCGAAGACATCATAAATCATCGAGTCTCTTTAACTTTATGGCATTTCCTATTCAAATATCTGTGGTTTTTCTCATCCTTAAATACAGGCTGTGTTTACATGTATGCAAAAAAGCTCAGCTTTAGCTAAATCCAATTTACATGACTACATTTTATATAAAGATGAAAAGTACAGGGATTACCCTGCAGTTTGTAAGACAGACTTTATGAATAACAGTGAAATGAACTCCCAAAATATATACTGTACATTATGAGTCAGTGTCTCTTAAAATTAAACAGATGCTTAGAAAAAAACGACCTTGGATTTCAGGTCTGTTAGGTCAGGTTTGGAATAAAGACTAGATTATCCATCCTTATTCCAGGGACACTGGATGTTAAGGTGAATTATTGTGTGGGAATGAACACAGCTCCTCATTTATCAATGACAATGACACAAAGTTTGACTCATTTGAGTTTGATCTCTGATGTTTGAGTTAGTTTTCTTGGTTGTTTTCTGTTATAAGTGAGGCCAATTCAGAACAAAGGTGATAGATTATTAATATACTATGCCAATATGACATACTAAATTACACACAGCTGCAGTGTAACTGGCTGGAGCTTTTAAACAATTTGCTTATTGAGGAAAAAAATCTGTGTAGCTTTTAGTTTTCTGCTTACTCCCCTTCTCTTTCCTCTCTTTACTTTCAACAAGCATTTATTAAGCACTTATTGGGGCATGGGGTCTATAAAGACCTTCAACAAAACATGTCTGCACTCAAGGAACTTACATTTTGCTTTCATTCTATCTACTCTGATAATGGGAGAACAGCGTGAGGAGGTTAGGTAAAAAGAAAAGAAGACCAGGAAGGCAAAGGTGATAGATAGCCCCTGGGTCAAGTTGCTTCCTAAGTTGGCTTGTCAGAGAAAGTAGGTATAAAAATAGCAAAATGGCTTTTGTAGTATGGCACTTGGCTGAGCATCTGCTATATATTTTCCCTTGGCTACTCTCTCTAATGGCACTTATAGGAGCAGCTGCAGTTGACATAGGACCTGGTATAGAAGTAGCTCATGTTATTTGCTGCCTGCTTTCTGGAAGACTGGAATACCACAGAAGTTGGCATGGTGAGCCCTAGCTTCTGGGTCTTTTCCTACCTTCGCCATCCCCATTCTACTTTCAGTTTGACTCAAGAGAGGATTAGGAGATTTAAAGAGAAAGGTACCTCCTAATTTGGAGACTGATTTAGTACCTATGATTTTTCAGTCAGTTTGGGTACATTTTGTACTTGAAATTTAGAATCTACATGATGCTTCCTATTGTATCCTTTCTCCCTTTTTGCTTTTTCCTCCTCTTTTCCCTGATCTTATAACAATAAGCCCCTTCATCTATCCTGTGTTCTAGCTTTCCTCGTGATTTAATATGAGAAAGTAATATTGGAACCCTCCCAAAGCAAAATTACTTAAATGCTTACGAATTCATTATCACTTCTGCAGAAATGGATAACTAATGTTTGGTTTTCAGTCTTTTCTCAGGCTGTAAGTTCCTACATTAAAAAATTAATGATGAGGGGCAGCTAGATGGCGCAGTGAATAGAGCACAGGCCCTGGAGTCAGGAGTACCTGAGTTCAAATCCGGCCTCAGACACTTAACACTTACTAGCTGTGTTACCCCGGCAAGTCACTTAACCCCAATTGCCTCACTAAAAAAAAAAAAAAAGAATGATGTATGACTTTTTTTTTTTTGATGTATGACTTCTAAAGACAGGATCGAGTTGGGTGTTTAATATTAGACACAATGACCATTAAGCCATTCTTCAATTCATTTCCACATTTAATAAGTGCAAAGTGTCATGACACTAGGCTAGGCACATAATTAAGACTATTGTTTTACCGGTGTGCAACTCTGCACCTTTTTAATTTTCAGAAATTGCTGGTGTTGTGTATCATTTAAAGTCGGTAGATGGAAGAGCCACTTACAGGAGCTGGAAACTTTCTCAGTTCCTTCCGTGCCCAAGCCTGACAGGCAAGATGTAACTTCTTAGATAAGTGACTTTCAAGATGGGGTTAGAGGTTTGCTCCCCAGCCCAGTTGATTCCTATAAAGCAGCTCTCTCTCTAGGTGTCTTGTTCACTTTCCTCGGAGTCTCACCGCTCCTGGGAGTTTCTGCTTTGTGAAAATGCCGTCTATGAAGAATGGTCAGAGGCTGATACAAAAAAGTGACCTTTGCTTAAATAAATACAGCCCAGCGGTGATATCCGCAGGTTCCCTCCCCTTCACATTATAAAACAGGCATCCGAATCAGGACCTAGTGATTATTAGATCAAAACTACCCACAAAGTTACCTATGGCCAAGCCGGGGAGCTTGGCCTGGGCTGCTCTAGAGTGCGAAACCCATTGGGGCGGCGGCATGCGCTCAGATACACCCCGATACACCTCCTCCATGAAGTCTTTTTCCTCCTCCCATCGACTGCCGACCTCTTCGTGCTCTTGCCGAAGCAAGGCTCCTCCCTAAGTGTGGAAGTATGGCAGTTGGCAGGCATGCGTGTCTGCCGGCTTTCAGAGTGAAGGCTTCCTGGAGCCGCTTGCCCCGTGGGTCTGGTAGACTGCTGCAGCCTCTCCTTTGCCTCCACGTCTCCTTTTCGGCCTCCGGTTTCCTGCCCAGCTACTTCTCCCTCTGGCCCCGCTGCGCATGCGGAACCTTGGTAACAAGCTTGGAAGTTCCCGGTGGGAAGCCCTGGGGGGGGGGACTCCCTAAGGGGAGGGGAGTTGTAAGGGAGTTTCCGGTTTGGCGTCAGCTGCCTTCCCCCGGTCCTCTTCCCTTACTGCTCCGCCGGTGACGCGGCGCTTGAGGGAGCTCGTGAGGCCGAGGGAAGGGTGAGCGGCGCGGGCACACGCAGGCTGGCAGAGCAGGGCAGCGAGCGGTGTAGGTAGGCAGCCCCGGGCCGCCCGGGGGGTGACGAGGGCTGGGGGGCCGGACGGGGGGAGGTTGTGAGGAGGGGGCGGTTAGGCGGGGAGGGCTTGACGAGGGGTGGATTGGGGGAGGCTCGGGGGTCGTGGGTCTGAGGCTTTGCTCTGGGGCGGGGTCGGTGTCCTGAAAAGACTGGAGTCGGGAATTCAGGGTTCTGTCCCGGCTCTGCCGGGAAGGAGCTGTTTGACCTTTGTCTAGTCACTGCATCTCCGTGGGTCTCAGTTTCCCCATCTGTCAACGAAAGGGCTGACAGCGGGGTCGGGGATTGGCGCTGGAGAGAACGGGGCCGGGCGGGGGGCGGCGAGCGGGGTCATTAGACTCGGGGCTCCCTCCCGGTGCCTTTGCAGATTCGGGGTGCAGGAGGGCCTGGGGCGTGCTTAGAATTGGCTGGGGGAGGGGGGCCCTGACTTGGGGACCCTGGCTTGCGGTTGGGGAAGTAATCTGCGCTGGGTTATTGACAGCGGCGGTTAGAAGCGAAGCAGACGTCAGGCAGGTGAGGTCGCGGAAACCCGCAGGAGAAAGTGGCCGCGGAGGGTGAGCTGGTCATGGGACGGGAGCCGGTCCTGGTTGGAGCGCGCCCTGCCCCGGGGGAGAGAGCACTACGGTGCGGACACTGACCCTTAGCTCTGCCTGCCCGGCGTCGCTACAGCCACTGACGAGGCACGAAGTTTAGATCAGCGTATTCCTGCTATCAGGGTGCTTGCTGGCCCAGAAGACCTGCATATGATAGACACCACTGGGTTGTTAGTCGTATGTAGAAAGGGACAATGATAATGCCCTTCATTTATATAGAACTTTTAAATTTGCAAATTCTAATGCATAGTGACCCAGAAATCCGGGGCAGAGCAGTGATCCCTGGTCATTGGCAAGTGACCAGAATATAATTAAGGGATACAGCTGTTTGAATGATCAGTTTATTGGGTGGAGGGCCGATGAATCCAGCCGAAGTGGTGTTTTTCTTTTCTTTTGGGGCGATGGGGGCGCCAATGAAGGTTAAGTGACTTGCCTAAGGTCAAACAGCTAGTAAGTGTCTAGTGTCTGAGGTCGCATTGAACTCAGGTCCTCCTGAATCCAGAGCTGGTGCTTTATCCACTGCGCCACCTAGCTGCCCCTCCCAGTGGTGTTTTTCATGAGACCATTGGGTAATCTATGAGATCTATAGGTAATCTCACTATTTTAGCTACTGGTTTTAATTTCTAGTTGTTTACATCTTGACCAGCTCTACTAATCATGCAGATAAAATGAGTTCATTTTGAGTTAAAGTCGGTTTCCTTCCACTTTTCTTTGCACATCCTTGCAGAAGCTGCTGCTACTAATTAATTCTCATCCCTTCTGGCATGAGAAGATTGGAGGGGGGGGGGCGTGCATTTTAATTTGTCAAACACTATATTGAAGCTAGTATCTCAATAATTAACCTCTCCATACAAATTATCAAGTCTTGTAGTTTTGAAGACTGGTATTAAGATAACAGTATTTTTTCATATTTGTGTTGAGCTGATTGTACTTGTTTTGTTCCATGCTTCTTTAAAATTTTCTTTTATAAACATGATAACCAGACATTAGTAGAGCCAAGCTTTGCCTCAAGCTATAGATTCTCTTCAGTTCATTTGTTTTACAGATCTTTATTTGTTGCTGAGAATTTCTTTTTCCTCTATGCAATTACTTAAGTCAGAGCAGACTTCAGTTGATTAGCTGTGATTCCATTGGAAAGATCTGTCCCCAGGTCATATTTTTCTGTCAATGGAATAATAGTAAGGCACCTTAGACAATGTAAGAGCTGGTGAAAATTTATACACACACAGGTTATTTAGTCCAAACTTTTTATTTTTCAGATGAAACTGAATCAAAAGTTAAGTAATTTGCCTAAGATTACACAGCTATTTAGTGACCGATTCAGGTCTGCCAATTCTCGGGCTAATTTTTCCACTATACCTTCTCCTCTTCACTATTGTACTTATGAGGTAAATAGGGTAGGGTCAAGTATTATCATACTAATTTTATAGATAGAAAAACTGAAAGAGAAATTGTTCGCCAGAGTTTCATGTCAAATTACTGGCAGGACTAGGACTCATCCTCTTACTTTCCATGCAGGCTACTAGTTACTTTCTGAATCAGAACAACTTTATCTAGTTTTTTTCTGTTCTCCATTGGGTCAAGGAGTTTTTAGTGCTTAAAAAAAAGAAAAACAACTTTATTATGAAGACTTAAAAGTTTATATTTTTTAAATGAATTTTGACGTGTAGGCAACTATAACCACTAAAAACTTATCAGTTCCTTTTTTGTCCACTTTTGTGCTCCTATATCCTTTTTATATAGTTGAAATCACTGAAGCTGTTATTTTCATCTTGCTCATATAATTTCACACTATTTCATGTCTTTTTCTATTTCGATATTCCTGTTGATCATTCTTAATTACATTGATATACTGTTACATTGCTATGACATGCTAAGAAATAGTTTTATGACATGGTGTCTCTCTTTTTCCAAAGAGGAATTATTTTATTTTTGTTTTGTTTTTAACCATAGTTTTCACCTTCTTTCAGAATTTAGTTAGAGAAATTTCTTATAGTTCTTTCCTACCTTATTGGATTTGGGGGGAGTTTCTATTAATTTTTAAATTTTTGTTTGTTTTTTGTGGGGCAATGGGGGTTAAGTGACTTGCCCAGGGTCACACAGCTAGTAAGTGTCAAGTGTCTGAGGTCATATTTGAACTCAGGTCCTCCTGAATCCAGGGCCAGTGCTTTATCCACTGTGCCACCTAGCTGCCCCTGGGAGTTTCTTTCTTTCTTTTTTTTTTCTGGGAGTTTCTTTTAAAAAAAACCCATATATTTTTATTGGTATTTATTTTTACATTGCCTACATTTCCTTCTATATCCCTTCCCCTTTCCCAGGGAATCAGCCCTTATAATAGACTTTTTTAAACAAAGAAAAAGAGAAGAAAACAATTCAGGGAAACTGATCAATACATCCCAAACCAAGAACATTCAAATTCTGATGTTACATGCAATGTTTATTTTATTTATTTATTTAATTGTGAAAGTATTTTATTATTTTCCAGTTACATGTGGAGATCGCTTTCAACATTTGTTTTTATAAGATTTCTAGTTTCAAATTTTTTTCCCTACCCCCTCCCCAAGACAGTAAGTAATCTGATATAGGTTATATATGTACATATTTCTGCATTAGTCATGTTATAAGAGAAGAATCAGCGCAAAAAGGAAAAACCTCAAAAAAGAAAAACAACAGCACCAAAAACAAAAGAAATAGTATGGTTCAATCTGCATCCATATTTCACAGTTCTTTTTCTTTTCTTTTTTTTCTGGATTTGGAGAGCCTTTTCCATCATGAGTCCTTTGGAACTATCTTGTACCGTTGTATTGCCAAGAAGAATCAAGTCTATCACAGTTGATCAACACATAATGTTGATGATACTGTGTACAATGTTCTCCTGGTTCTGCTCATCTCACTCATCATCAGTTCATGCAAGTCCTTCCAGGTTTCTCTGAAATCCTCCTGCTCATCATTTCTTACAGCACAATAGAATTCCATTACATTCATATATTTTATTTATTTTTGAGACTGGGTCTCCCTGCTTCACCCAGGTTGGAAGTATGGTGGCCACTTCAGTGCCCACTGTTAATCTGCTTCCTTTTGGAAAAGGGCTATCTCCTCCCCAAACACATACATTTAGCTCACTGAAGTTTAGGATTCTTGAGATGGGATAACCCGGGCCCCCCCGCCTCCCCATCTTTCTTTGGGACCAAACTAGTTCCTTATAACCTTGCAGCATTCATTTTTCACTGTTTCAGGGCAGTTATTTCCATTTATATTATTGTCATTGTGTATATTATTTTCCTGGGTCTTCATTTTGTATCAGTTCATAGTAAATCTTTCTCTCCTTCTCTGTACATAATCATCATTTTAGTTGTTTCTTACAGCACAGTAATATTATATTATATTCATGTCCCACAGTTTGTTTAGCTATTTCTCAGTCAGTGGACGTCTACTTTGTTTTCTGTTCTTTGCTACCACAAAAAGTGCTGCTATAAAATTTTGGTGTATAGGGAACCTTTTTGTCATTTATCTTCTGCAGGTGAATTTCTTACTAAGCAGAGGAATCTCTGGGTCAGAGGGTGTGGAATTTGAGCCACTTTATTTTTGTAATTCCAGATTGCTTTCTCAAGTGGTTGTACAAATTCACAGGTCTGCCAACATTATCTATTCCCATCTTTTGTCATCTTACTAACTTGCTGAATATTAAGTGAAAATTCAGAGTTGTTTGGGTCCTCATTTCTCTTTATTATCAGTGATTTGAATCATTCTTTCATACAATTGTTTATAGTTTGCAATTCTTCGTTTGGGAATTGTTTGTTCTGTTGGACCAGTAGTTAGCCTATTAAGGAATGGTTTTTACTCTTATATATTTCTGTTGAGTCTATCATCTTAGATACCAAACCCTTATTAGAGACAAAAATTATTTCCCCAATTGATGCTTTCCTTATCCAGGATTCATTAATTTTATTTGTGCAGAAGCTTTGTAATTTAATGTAATCTGAGTCATCTAGGTCTTTTGTGATTGGCTTAACTATCCTTTTTTGATTAAAAAGTCTTATCCTGGGGCAGCTAGGTGGCGTAGTGGATAGAGCACCGGCCCTGGAGTCAGGAGGACCTGAGTTCAAATCTGGCCTCAGACACTTAACACTTACTAGCTGTGTGACCTTAGGGCAAGTCACTTAACCCCAATTGCCTCACTTAAAAAAAAAAAAGTCTTATCCTACCCATAATTGTGAAAATTAATCTGCTTCTTTTATAATTGTTTCTTTTTTCTTTTTTTTTTAGTGAGGCAATTGGGGTTAAGTGACTTGCCCAGGGTCACACAGCTAGTAAGTGTTAAGTGTCTGAGGCCGGATTTGAACTCAGGTCCTCCTGACTCCAGGGCCGGTGCTCTATCCACTGTGCCATCTAGCTGCCCCTCTTATAATTGTTTCTTATAGCATGATCTTTAACATTTAGTTAATGTATCCATTTTGAATTTATTGCAGAATATGGTATAAGGTATTAGTCTAACCCTAATTTCTAACTAAAGGGAATTCCTTTTTTGATCAAGGTCCTGACTGTCTATATCTGTAATATTATTATTATTATTTTTTTTTAGTGAGGCAATTGGGGTTAAGTGACTTTCCCAGCATCACACAGCTAGTAAGTGTTAAGTGTCTGAGGTTGGATTTGAACTCAGGTACTCCTGACTACAGGGCCGGTGCTCTATCTGCTGCACTACCTAGCTGCCCCTATCTGTAATATTATTAACAGACATACTGGAAAAGGAGCATGATTTAGTAAAAAAATAATGGATCTAGGTTCCTGTCTCAATTCACAGATCTCATTGTTAGACAGGAACATAGAAATCATCTTTAATTTAATCATCCACTACATTCTGCCACTCATTTGTCATATTATGCAAGACTAAGAATCTGTCTTCTAAACCTAAACTGGTCACAAAACTCTGTTTCCAGACCTCTGTAGTTTCTCTGTCCTTTAAACATTAGGACTTTTGCTTCTATTTCGTAAATAAAGGTGTGATCATTATTTGCTACGATCACCTTTTAATTACTTAATGGATGATTTGTGCCAAATTTTAAATCTGGACCAGCTTCCTCCAATTTCTGGCTGGTGTGTGTTCAGTGAACACAAACTGATTTTAGTATTAGTTTAAGCAAAATATAATTAGATAAAAATGATGGAAACCAAACATGGTAGTTTATATTCTGAAACTAAATGTAAGTAACTTTTAAAGATTTCTTTTGGAATGCCTATACCAGTCAATTGCTCTTGATAATTTTAGGTAAACCAAGTTGGCTGACAGATAAATAATAGCTCTCTGAATCAGAAAGTTGTAATGGTTTGAGGTTTTTCTTTTTATATTTAGTTTTGGATAGCTGACAGAGAGTACAGAGATCTATTGGTCTTTTATATCAAATTCACAGCTATTTTGCATGCTAGGTTTGACGTGGGATCTGTTAAAAATAACATGATCTATTTAGGGAAAGTCAAGTGCTTATAAGTAGGTGCTTATAAGTGGGTAGTAAGCTGGTTTATGTCCCAAAATACTTATTATAGAGAGATCATTTAGATGTAGTAGAAATTGTGGTTTTATAGATCTTCTTACTCTCTTTGAGTAATAGGATCTAGGGATAGATATAATATTTTGACTCTTCAAATAGGGTATGATGTCAGGGGAAAAAAATCCAAAAACATCTATAGGAAGAACTACTAGAACTGCAGTGATACAGACATTAGAGCTAATTAGGATAGCTGCTTTTAGAGGTCTCTTAGAGGTCTCTGCCATGTGAATTTTTCTCTGGAAGAGTGAGCTGTCATTACTTCCTATGATTACATTAAAAAGATGAAAACTTAGCTTTTGGTCAACAGGAACTTTTGGGTTGTGGAGATTGAGGAAGCTCTGAGTTGAAATTCTAATCTGTGACTGTGGTATGAAATGAGTAAATTGGCTATAGGAATTCCCTAATTAAGGATGGTGTTGTACTTTGTCCAAACTCTGACACATTTGGTACATAATAAGTACAAAAGAATGATTGTATAGAATAGTGGATAGAGTCAGCACTGGAGTCAGGAAGACCAAAGTTTAGATCCTACCGCAGATACATCCTAGCTATGTGACGTTGGCAAAATCACAACATTTTAGCGTCCCTGGAAGCTCTTTAAGATGATAAATTACGGGGGGGGGGGGGGGGGGGGGCAGCCAGGTAGTGCAGTGGATAAAGCACCGGCCCTGGATTCAGGAGGACCCGAGTTCAAATTCGGCCTCAGATACTTGACACTTACTAGCTGTGTGACCCTGGGAAGTCACTTAACCCTCATTTCCCCGAAAAAAAACAAAAAAACAAACAAAAAGATTATAAATTACAGACAAGATTCCAATTGGTAGATGGAATTTCCATACTGAGAGTTCCCCACAATAATGACAGGTCCTTACCCCCCCCCCCAAAAAAAAAAACGGTCTTATAACTGGACATAGTGTCCTAAATGTCTAGTTCCAGCTTTAAGCACCTTTGGAACACCTGTATAAATTCTAGTGAACCTTATCCCAGATGGTTCATTGAGACATAGTTAAATGGGTCATCTGTTTCTTGCAACTTTTCTCATAATTGAACTACTCTTATAATCTGGATAAGATCTACTTATTTATCAAAAAGATTGGTCCTCTCCATAGCAGTGGAGTCAACTATATTTGGATGTTACTTTAGGATCTCTTTTCCCTTGGTCTTGAATTCAGGGACTTTTTGCCTTGGGTTTGGGATAAAAACTCCTTGAACTTGACTGATATTACTTTGTGCTCTTGCTCAGAGCCCTCAGTGCATTGTAGATGACATGAGTAATGACAAGAAAAATAAGACCACTCCAAGCCGAATTTGAAAACTCTTTCCCTTTTAGCACTATTCCCTTGTAAACTTCCCAATGGTAGTAGTGAAGTAAGAGTCCCAAGTAAGACAGAGTGTTAAGCTTTATTGGCTTTGAGCTGGCTGCTGTTATACCATTTGGAAAAGTACTGAGGGAAAGAGGAGAGCATTAATATTGTAGAAGATATATTGGCCCATAGATGGATGGATGAAGCAAGATTACTGTACATTGTGATAGTGTACAGAGCTCTCCAATTTCCATGTGGTTCCCTTTAGTAATCAGGCAGTTTAAAAGGTATGATTTAGATTTGGTTTTTGACTATGACAAAGTATATGTGATTACAGTTTACCATATTTAGGTAGTTTAACTAGCAGCAACTTTATCCTGGTAATGTCATGCTGAGGCTGGCTTCCATAATGGAAATAGAGTGGTAGAAAAGAGAGGTCTGACTTTAAACCTTGGCTATTGGGAACGGGATTTTGGTGGTGGTGGTGGTGGTAGTGGTGTGTGTGTGTGTGTGTGTGTGTGTGTGTGTGTGTGTGTGTGTGTGTGTGTGTGTGTGTGTTTGTTTTAATGTATGTCCATTTTGTACAAAGAGTCAGGGTCCAGATTCCATCTTTGTGTATGTGGCCTCTGCTGGATGAAATTTGGAAAAACGTACTGGATCATGCCTATCTGCTCTGCCACACAGTTTCTGCCTCTTAAGTGCCTTCTTAGTATTAATATGCTGTTTCCTATTAGGCCTTGTTTGGGACATTGTTGGAACACTAAATAACAAGGCAGTCAGTGTGTACTGAGGAATGAGTCAGCAGAAAGAGGAGCCAGCTTTTGTGAACTAGAATAAAAATCTTAAGTGCTGATCTACTAGAGTAAAGTCTGCATCTGAACTTTGAGCCCACTCCCACTTTGGGAAAATAGACTAATGAATACATGAGTGTTCTGGGCAAGGGGGCAGCTTAGCTTCTTCTTGAAACCCACAAGAATGGGGAATTTGAATGATTAAAATAGGGTGACTATATTCTAAGGGCTGAGTAGGCTGTGATATTAAAGGGAGCACCTCACCCTGATTCCATATTCAGGCCGCCAACCTCCTTTGACTCTTTCGTCACAGTACCTCGTGCAGCTTGTTGGCATTTGAGAAAAGAACTGTCTCTTGGGGAGAAACCACAGAGGAAACAAGAAGTCCTAACCCATTTCAGTAATGTTAATTTACTCTCTTTGATCTCATTTAGTTTCACGAATTTGAGTGCTGTGGACAGGGAACCAGAATCATACTGTGTAGCATTGGAAAATGCCATTCTTTCTCACACACCCCATCCCCCTTACATTGGCACCAAAGGGTTGCTGTAATTTCACAACCTTTTCACTCCTTGAGCAAACACAAAATGTAATAAGGGAGTCTGTTTTTCTCTTGAACATTGAATTTCAATCAATAAACTTTTATGAAGTTCTTACTGTGTTTAGGAGCCTGTGTTAGGTACAATGGAAGTACTGTGAGAGGTATAAAGAAGTATAAGACACGGTCATTGAGCGCAGAGAAATAATACATAAACGATTGAATATTGCTTTTCAAACCATCTCCTTGTTTGGGTTTGTCATTACATCTTTTGCATGAGTAGTATCTGTTGGTTACACAGATAGAGGTGTGGCTTAGTGAAGATAATTTATCTTGGCAAACTTCTTCAAATTCCTTAAGCTCCTCCCTACTTTATTTTTTGTTATGATTAAAAACCCAACAAATTTCTTAGGCTGTCTGAATTTTTAATAGGATCAGAAATCTAAAATTGCAAGGGACCTCAGAGGGCATCTGGTCCCACCTCTTCATTTTACACATAAAGCAAACTGAGACCCTGAGACCCTGGGTGACTTGCCTAAGGTAACAAAGGTAGTAATCATCAGAGATAGCATTTGAACCCTAGGTAGGTCCTCTCTCTGCAGAGCTAGTAATTTTCCACTATATACACTATTTCCCTTATTAGAAAGGAGGAAACAGGGCAAATGGGTGGTAGAGGTTAAATTTTTTTTGGAAATTACAATAATTAGGGATTTGCATATATCATTTATATTTTTAATATCAGCTTTAAAACAAATTTTTTTTTTTTGGAGGTGAGGCAATTGGGGTTAAGTGACTTGCCCAGGGTCACACGGCTAGTAAGTGTTAAGTGTGTCTGAGGCCGGATTTGAAACAATATTTCTTTAAGGCATGTATTTTATCTACTTTTGAAAGGACTCGAGGTTTAAAATTAAATAGTATTTAAGGTAAATCCTTTCATTATAAAACAGCAAAGACCATCGGAAGAAAGTAAGAGGGATGTCAATTTATTAGAAGCTGGAATAGGCAGATAAGAAAAACTTAATATGAGGGTTTTGCTTATTCTGACTTGACAAACTCAGAAATGATTAATTCTTTGGTTCCTAGTGCTTGCAACTTTATTAGAGAATGAACTAACCTTGGATAAGAGTGCTGAGGGTTTATTTGATGTCATGCTTCTGGTCTTTCATATTTAAAGATTGGTTAAATGTTACCTTAAGAATTAGCATAAATTCTCATAAAATTTAGCTTTTTTGAAGTAGGTCAAATACATTTTGATACAATATAGCTGTATTACTATATCAGTTTGATAGCAAGGGAAATAAGAGTAATTCAGGAACAAAGGATTACTATAGTTATGTAACTAGTTGCTAGAAGATCAAATTCTGCTAGGCTCCCTTCAGATAGCCAAATTACCCAGGAAGGTTAGTGATTCTCTAAGAAGGTGCCAAGATGAGATGTAGTAAGAACCTAATTAGTGATACATGTAATGTTGGATACCTTGTTTCATATTAATAATCAGTGTCATCAAGTAAAATTATCTGTTCCATCTTTCAAGGAATATTCTGTGATTTTAAGACAGTTGTCAAGCAGGAAGAACAAATGGAATCTTTGTCAGCTGTATAACTAAAGATAAGGTCTGCTATAGAATATTACTTGGGAAAGGTTGTTTCCTTCTTATATATTCATCAAGCATATCCTCAGTAGACATACTGGTTTTTCTCAAGGTTTTGTAGAGATGAGAAAGTAGCCATATGTTTTTTTACTAATTTACTTTTTTTTTTTTTTTGCGGGGCAATGGGGGTTAAGTGACTTGCCCAGGGTCACACAGCTAGTAAGTGTCAAGTGTCTGAGGCCGGATTTGAACTCAGGTCTTCCTGAATCCAGGGCCGGTGCTTTATCCACTGCGCCACCTAGCTGCCCGCCATATGTTTTTAATATTTATTGATGTCTTCTCCCTTGTCTTTTTCAGTAGTGGTAAAATCTTATTTTCCAATCATTTGTATTCTTCCCTTTCAGATAGCTCAAGAATTGATCTGCTGTTTTTGGGGGTGGGAGGAGGAATAAAGTAAAAAGTACATAGCCCGTTTTCTTGAAATGGAAATTTATAGTTTTATTTTGAATCTTCTCTTATGTTCTACTGTATACATGCAAGGTATTTTATACACACACACACACACACACAACCTTCATATATCAAAGTTTTGTTTAGCCATTCTCCAATTGATGGGTACCCATTTTGTTTCTGTCACTATGGCTAGACATGCTGCTGTGATCTTTTGGTATTTATGCGACTTTGATCTTCTTGGAATATGGCTATATGGGCAGTAGTGGTATCACTTGGTCAAAAGGAGTGAACATTTTAATCACTTTTTATAATTCAAATTATTTTCTAGATTGCATGGATTAATTCATTTTTCTACCTATAATATATTAATATATGCTTGTCTTATGATAGCCCCTCCAACATTGACTATATCCATTTTTTAGAGTAATAAACATTTTTATTTATAGTTTTGAGTTCCAATTTTTATCCCTCCTTCCCTCTCTCCCCTCCCAACTATATCCATTTTTTATCATCTTTGCTGATTTCTTTCTTTCACTTTCTTTTTTAACTGGATTCGTATTGATATATATATATATATATATATATATATATATATATATATATATAGTTGTTGTTGTTTGTTTGTTTGTTTGTTTGTTTTTAAGTGAGGCAATTGGGGTTAAGTGACTTGTTAAGGGTCACACAGCTAGTAAGTTTTAAGTGTCTGAGGCCGGATTTGAACCCAGGTACTCCTGACTTCAGGGCCGGTGCTCTATCCACTGTGCCACCTAGCTGCCCCGATATATTTTGTTTTTACCTTGCCTAGATTTCCCACCACATTTGTCCCCTTTTCCCTGCCAAACAACTTTTCACTATGACAAAGACCTTTTTTAAAAGAGGAAGAAAAAAATTCAGAACCAGTCAATGGAAAAAAAAAAAATCTGATGTTAAATGTAGTGTTCCACACCCATGGACTCTGACTTCTACAAAGGACGGAGGACAGTTGCCTTCTTATATCTCCTTGGGGCCAAGTTTTTTTTTTTTTAAGTTTCACAACAATTCACAATTTTGATTGCCTTATGGTGGTTGTACTTTTCATTTAGAGTGTTGTAGTTACTGTATATCTTATTTTTCTGGCTCTGCTTACTTTGCCTCAGTTCATGTAAATTTTTCCATGTTTCTCTGTATTCATATCATATTGTTCTTCCTTTTATTCCTAAATGATTTTGAGGTGATTTACCAAACTTCTTGCAAGTTAATTTTTCCCTCTATCAATTACTTTTTTTTTTTTTTTTTGCAGGGCAATGAGGGTTAAGTGAGTTGCCCAGGGGCACACATCTAGTAATTGTCAAGTGTCTGAGGCCGGATTTGAACTCAGGTCCTCCTGAATCCAGGGTCACTGTGCCACCTAGCTGCTCCCACCATCTATATTTCTAACTAATTGGTTTTGATCTTTGCTCTAAGAAAATATGACTACGGGGGCGGCTAGGTGGCGCAGTGGATAGAGCACCGGCCCTGGATTCAGGAGTACCTGAGTTCAAATCCGGCCTCAGACACTTACTAGCTGTGTGACCCTGGGCAAGTCACTTAACCCCCATTGCCCCGCAAAAAAAAAAAAAAAGAAGATATGACTACATCTAAGTTGAAATGACCACCATGTTAGTAAAGACTTATTGCCTATTAAAATAAAATTAATTTTGTTTTTTATAATGTTAGTCAATTGACTGGAACATTGGGTACATGAATGGGAGTAATGTGAAATCAGTCTAGAAATATGATAGATTGTAAAATGCCTGCCGTTCCAGACAGAGGTGTTTATATTCTGAATACTATTATCAGTAGTAGCTACTGAAGTTCATTCAACAAGGGAGTGATGCTGTTGGACATGTGCTTTAGGTATATCAATATGGCAGCTCTGTGGAGGATGAATTAAGAGAAAGGGGAGACCCGAGAAAAGGAGGAAAAATTAGAGAAGGCTTTTGTAGTAGTCCAGGACACAGGTGTTGAGAGGGTGATGGCCATGTGACTAGAGAGGAAGCAGATGAAATGTTATAGAGATAGAGAATTGACAAGACTTGGCAACTAGTTGAATATAGGGGTGAGGTAGAGTGAAGAATTAAAGATGACTCCTAAGGGGTGAATCTGAATGATTGGAAGGATAGTGGTACCCTTAACATAAGTAAAGAAGTTACGAGGGAGGAAATGGGTTTAACAGGAAAGAAAATGAGTTCTGTTGTGTACATATTGTGTTTGAAATGTCAATGAGATATTTAGGTAGAAATGTCAGTAGGCACCTGGTAATGTGAAAATAAAGCTCAGTGTGTACATTTGGGAATCATCTGAATGTGGATGATTGAATCCCTGAGAACTCATGAGATCATTGAGAGTATAAAGAGGTGAGAGAAGAGGGTAAGTGTGCATTTTGGGGTACAAGATATTAGAGAATATCCAAATGAAAGCAACAGAATGGTGAAGGGTATAGAGTGAGATGCCATATGACAGACAGTAAGTTGAAGGAACTGGGTATGTATGCTTAGCCTGGAGAAGAGAAGACTTGGGGAAGAAACTTTTTTTGAATGTAGTAATGATTCTCCAGACCAGACACCTTACTCAACATGTGTTCATATCATTCACTATATATAATGAATGTGGAAAGCCCTTCAACCAAGGCGTATAACTTACTGAACATCATATGGTTCCTATTGGAGAAAGTCACTGTTAATATAATGAATGTCAGAGAGACTTCAGCTATCATGTTTTGTCCCAGCCTTTCCAATGCAAACTTTAGTCATGGAGGAAAAAACAAATATATAAAAATTGACCATTTCTGCTTTTTCTTGTCAGTTATTCTCATCCTACGCATCCTAAGAAGTAGTCTTAACAGTTCTTTCAGGCTGCTCTTTCCCCCATATAATGTAGGCCTTGCTTCATTCATCCTTGCCAAATCCAAGCCCTGTGTTTCTTTAACTGTTTCTCCTCTTCTTAGTCATGCTGCTGAACAGGGCCAGAGAAGGTCAATCAATATAATGTGAGGACTGAGTCTGCTATAAATTTATACCTAATCTCAATTGGTTCCTCAGTTATATGGGGTATCTCCACCTACATGTCTCACTAAAACTTCAAAAATCAACATATTTCAAATGAACTTACTATCTGTCTCCCAACACTGCTCTTCCTTCTGTCATCAGTATTTCTGCCTATGAAATCACCATTCATCCTATCTCCCATGGGGTTACCTGCAGTGTTTCCCTGCATCCTCTTCTTCTAATGGGTTGATTTCTCCCAGAATCTGTTTTAAGTAAAGTGGTTTTTTTTCTTCTTTTTTTTTTTTTTTCAGTGAGGCAATTGGGGTTAAGTGACTTGCCCAGGGTCACACAGCTAGTAAGTATTAAGTGTCTGAGGCCGGATTTGAACTCAGGTACTCCTGACTCCAGGGCCGGTGCTCTATCCACTGCGCCACCTAGCCGCCCCAAGTAAAGTGTTTTTACTTGGCCAGACATGTTCCTCTTCAGGCTCCAATCTGATTTCTCCAAGCCTTCCACCCCTCCGCCCATCCCTCTTCAGCTTCCTATTATGAATTGTCTTCCTGTGTAAGAATGTAAGCTCTTTGAGGACAGAGGCTATCGCTCAGCTTGTGTTCATATTCCTAAAGCTTAGTGCTCTTCTAGGAACATAGTAGTGCTTAATAAATGTTTGTTCTCTCACTGTCATTCTCTCATTCGCAACCCCCCCCCCCCCCCAATTCCTTCATCTTCCTTACTTCTCATATGCAGATATCAGGTTCTCGCAATTCTACCTCCACGATCTTTCTCAGATCTTCCCCACTTCTCCTTTCTATTCTGAATGCCACCATCCTGGTACATACTCTCTTTATATCTTTCCTGAACTATTACAACTGCCTTCTAAATGCTACTTCTCACATTGATTTCTTTCACTGTTCTAACTTATCCTTCATATATTAATGCCAGCTTAGTCTTCCTCATGACCTGATCATGGCATTCTCACTGTTTAAAATCCCTCAATGGCTCCTTATTTACTTATGAAATCAGGCCAATAAAACAATTCTGAAAGACTTAAGAACTCTGATCAACATGATGACTAACCAATCACAGATTCAGAAGGCCCCTAATGAAATATGCTTTTTCCATCTTCTGACTGAAAAGTGATGGGCATAGGATGATGAAGGAGTTTTATTTCTTGGATATGGCCAACATGGGGATTAATTTTGCTTGACTATGCATATTTGCTTACAGAGTTTTGTATTTCTTTTTTTAATGGTGGTGATGGTATGAGATGGGAGGAAGATTTTTCTAAAGTTGAAAAATAATAAAATTAAATTTTTAAAAAGAAAAAAACTATTGGTCTATTATTCAAGTTTTCCCACAGACTAGCACTACCTTTCTTTCTAGTTTTATCTCACATTACTCCTCTCCCATTTCCTGGGTTGTCCTGTTTTCTTTTTTTTTTTCTTTTTTGCGGGGCAATGGGGGTTAAGTGACTTGCCCAGGGTCACATAGCTAGTAAGTGTCTGAGGCTGGATTTGAACTCAGGTACTCCTGAATCCAGGGCTGGTGTTTTATCCACTGCGCCACCTAGCCGCCCCTGTCCTGTTTTCTTGAACACAACTTATTCTTTTTTTTTTCTTTTTTTTTTTTTTTGTTAAGAAGCTATAAATTCATTTGCTAACATTCATTCTTGACCTAGACAAAAACAATTAGAAGATTATTTTGTTGTTGTTGTTGAACCATTTTCTTATACGAATAACCAAACAATTCCTTCTCAATGAACACAACTTTGTCCTGTTTTCTTGATCAATCTGTTAACTATGTCTGGAATGCCATGCTACCCAACCCTTCAAATCTCTATCCTACTTTAAAGCTTGGAATAAATGTGATCATCTCCATGAAGCATTTCCCGATCCATTCTACTTTCTATAGTCGATAATCATCATTGCCTCTATGAGACCTTATAAAGCTCTGGTTTTGTACTTGTATACTTTTCCTATATCATTTAATACTATAGTTGTTTATGTGTGTGTTGTAGCACTCTACTTGACTATGTTTTATGTGAGGGGATTGTGTAATTATTTAAAATGTATTTGTCCCCTAACATTTATCACTATACTTTGTTTATAATAGGTGCTTAATAAATATTTGACAATTAAAGTTGTCACCAAATAGCTATGTATCACTCAATAAATATCTGTATGTACTGTTTGGTCATAGTTATTTGTATGTGGTCTCTCATATTAGAAGCGAGCACCTTGAAAACAGAGACTGGCTTTTCTCTTTTTTTGTGTCCCCAGAGATTAGCATAGTGCCTGGCACATAGTTGGTGCTTAATACATTTTTATTGACTGATTGACTAGACTCTAAATCTCCCTGGGCCTCAGTTTCATCAGTAAAATAAATGTTTTGAACTAAATAATTTCAAAAATTCCTTTGAATTCTAAAATTCCTTATTCTAAGCCATAAGCTATGTGACTTTGAAATAATCATTAAAATTTCTTCATCTGTTATATAAAGGGTTTAAGATGGGCAATCACAAAAGTTCCTTTCAGCTTTTTTAGTCTAATTTTATGAATGGTGGATTTTTTTAAATTTAAAAACTTTTTAATTAATTTGAAATGTAAATACAAAATGAGAAAAAAACACATTTCAGCATACACAGCAAAACATAGAGGATTCAATATAAAACCATGAATTTCTATTTCAAACTGTTTACCTTTTTTGGAAAAATTATGTAATAAATACTACTTATTATATATATATATATATATATATATATATATATATATATATATATATTAGTGAGGCATTTGGGGTTAAGTGACTTGCCCAGGGTCACACAGCTAGTAAGTGTCAAGTGTCTGAGGCTGGATTTGAACTCAGGTACTCCTGATTCCAGGGCCAGTGCTCTATCCACTGCGCCACCTAGCTGCCCCTACATATTATCTTAAAAGCTACCCACCTATTCTGTTTCCTTCTAAGTTTTCTTTTGTTCTTTGCACTTTTTATTTTTTTTCTCCCTCCCACCACACTATCCTAGAGAAGGCTACAGCTAAACACAAATATACACACATATGTACCTACACACACACACACACACACATTCTCTCTCTCTCATGTAAAACCATACTGTGCATATGAGTTCTTTTTCTGGGGGTAGAGAGCATCTTCCTTCATCAGACCAAGTCTTTCCATAGTTTTCTAAAATCAACTAGCTCATAATTTCTTATAATGCAGTAGTATTCCATCACAATCATATACTACAACTTGTTTGGCCATTCCCTTATTGAAGGGTATCTATCATTTTAACCAATCTGATCAGTGTAAGATGATATATCAAAGTTGTATTAATTTTCAATTTCTCATCAATAATGATTGAGCATTTTTTTCATATGACTATAGTTTTGATTTCATCGAAAATCGTTTGTACCCTTTGGTCACTTTATCAATTGGAAAATGATTCATATTCTTATAAATTTAACAAAGTTTTTTATATATTTGAGAAATGAGATTTTTATCTAAAAGACTATATGAAATCCCCCTCTCTCCTCCTCCTCCCTCAGTTCTCTGCTTTCTTTCTAATCTTGGCTACATTGGCTTTATTTGTACAAGAACTTTTTAATCTAATATAATTGAAAGTATCCATTTTACACCTCACAGTGCTCTCTGTTTCTTGTTTATCCATAAATTGTTCTCTCCATGAGTCGGATAGGTACTATGTTCTGTGAGAAATAATTATTAAAAATCAACATCTTGGGGGGCTCAGATTTCTCTCTTAGTTCTTCACAACCCCCCCCCCCCCCCAAATAATTCTCTTTGAGAGACTTCATCAAATTTCATCTGGGTCACTACAGTGGATAAAGCATTGGCTCTGGAGTTAGGAGGACCTGAGTTCAAATCTCACCTCAGACACTTACTAGCTGTGTGAATCACTTGTAAAAAATATTAATTATTAACTATAACTAATCTAGAAAAATTATATATATAATTGGATTTATGAAAAATTATAGGTTTAGAAAACTTTTAATTTGATTGGGGTACTAATTCTGGGACTTGTGACTAACTGACTATCTGACTGCTGTTAATTTAATGTGGGCCGTTTATAAAGTTCTACCACACTGCTCTACTCCCAAATCGATAAGAAAAATATTAAGAAGCCTCTTAACTAAATAATCTAAGCAGAGTTTATTTACGAGATACTATTGAAATTAAGAATACAGGGAAATAAAATGTACAACCTGACTGCTTTCCTGCGGTCTCTTTCCACTGCATCTTTCCCACCTGCTGGGCTTGGAACTTCTTGAATACAATAAGGGCCTTAGCCAAGCCCCTTTCACTTTGTAAATCCCCTTGCTTCTAACTTTCCTCTCCTTACTGTCACCTCTGAACCCCTGTGTTCCTTGCTCATCGACCTTCTGTCTGTCTGCTCAGTCAGTCTGCCCTCTGCCGCCTTTGCCGCCCCTTTAATCTTGTGCACCTCTCTTAATCTTGTTCGCAGGCCTTTCCTCCTTGCTCCTAGTCCTGCCTTACTGTTTGTCTCCTCCCCCATCTCCTTGTCTGAACCTCCTCTCAGCCTCTCTCGTCTGTCTTCCTCTAATCTTGTCTGCAGGCCTTTCTTCCTTGCTCCTAGTCCTGTGTTACTGTTCGTCTCATCCCCCTGCTCAGCTCCCCTCTAATCTAACTCCCAGGTCTATATATACCTTTTCTTCTCTCCACTCAAATCTCGGGGCTTCCTGCGCCCCCACAGACCAAGCTAAACCGCTAGCCAGAGCCGTAGCTGGTTGGGGTGTGTGTGTGTGTGTGTGTGTGCTCGAGCAGCTTGTGCCTCAGCACAGGCTATCCGGGATCTTTCGGATAGCTCCACTCAGGTCGGAGGGGGCTGGGGGCTTTTCCCCCCAGCTGTCTGACCTTGTGTCTTGTACAGCCCACGGGGCTCTTTGGCTCAGCTGAAGCAGAGGGGGAGGGGAAGAGACCCTGAGGGCCTAAGGCTTTCTAATCTCAGCCTAAAGGTAGGGTCCCCAAATCAAAATAAATTTCCACACACTCAACCCCAATTTCCTTAAAACATTTTGGGCTATGTCCAATTGTCTTATGCTCAATGGATTCTTATCCTCAAAACTTAATTAATTTGTCACTACTATGTATTATATGTCTAGTCTGTGTCACTGATCTACCTTTCTATTTTTTAGCCAGTACTAGATTTATATTTATTGCCTTATAATAGTTTGAGATTTGGTACTGCTGAACTGCCTTCCTTTACATTTTTTTTCATTTGTTTCTATGAAATTCTTGACCTTTTGTTCTTCTAAATGAATTTTATTATTTTTCTAAATCAGTAAAATCAATTTTTGTTAATTTGGCATTGAAGAAATGTGTTAGGTAAAATTGTCATTTTTATATTGGCTCTGTCTACCCATGAACAATTAATATTTCTCCAATTATTTAAATCTGTTTTGGCAGATATACTCTGAGGTATGCCATCTATACTTATTTTAAATGGGGTATCTCTTGCTATCTCTTCTTGCAGGACTTTGTTGATGATATATAAAAATGCTGATAATTTGTGTGGGTTTATTTTACATCCTGCTGTGCTAAAATTATGAAATTATTTCAACTAATTTTTTAGTTGAATCTTTAAGATTTTCTAAATATATCATGAAATTAACTGCATAGTTAATTAGATAGCTTATCACCTCATTTCTCATTTGGATTCCTTCAATTTCTTCTCTTATTGCTAGCATTTCTTTCTTTCTTTCTTTTTTGTGGGGCAATGAGGGTTAAGTGACTTGCCCAGGGTCACACAGCTAGTGTCAAGTGTCTGAGGCCAGATTTGAACTCAGGTACTCTCCAGGGCCAGTGCTTTATCCACTGCACCACCTAGCTGCCCTATTTGCTGGCATTTCTAAAACAATATTGATAGCACATAGTTTCCCTTTTTATCTCTTTTAATTGAATTTATTTTAGCTTTAACTTTGAGATCATGATAGTTTTAGCTTTTATCACTTCAGCTGAAACATAATAACTTCTACTCCAGCCCTTTATTTTACTCTCTTGGGTATCTCTCTCTCTCTCTCTCTCTTTTGGCAGGGCAGTGAAGGTTAAGTGACTTGCCCAGGGTCACACAGCTAGTAAGTGTCAAATGTCTGAGGCCAAATTTGAACTCAGGTCTTCCTGAATCCAGGGCTGGTGCTTTATCCCCTGCGCCACCTAGCTGCCCCTATCTCTCATTTTTAATTGTGTTTCTTGTAAAGGACATATTGTCAGATTCTGATTTTTAGTCTGTTCTGCTATCCATTTCCATTTTTAATGGTAAATTCATCCTATTCACATTCAGAGTTATAATTACTAGTTGTATATTTCCCTCTATCCTATTTTTCCTCATCCTTCTCATCCTGTTTACCTGATTCCTCCTTACAGGTCTTATTTACTTCTAACCACTACATTGCCCTCTTATTCTTTAATCTTCCTATCCCTCTAAGAGACCTTTCCTTATCGTCTCTCCTCACCCTTCTAAAAGTTCCTCCTTTATCCTATCCCCTGCCTCTCATTTCTTTATACATTTAGAAGTCTTTTATACCCTTCTAAATGTATATTTGTTCTTTCTTTAACTTAGTTCTTTTGAGAATAAACTTCAAACAGTAGCAGTTCTCCACCCCCACTTGTTGCTTCTATAGCAGTTCTTCCTTTTATGCCTCATTTGTATGAAATAACTGTTGCTTGGGGCAGCTAGATGGCGCAGTGGATAGAGCACCGGCCCTGGAGTCAGGAGTACCTGAGTTCAAATCCAGCCTCAGACACTTAACACTTACTAGCTGTGTGACCCTGGGCAAGTCACTTAATCCCAATTGCCTCACTTAAAAAAAAAAAAAAGAAAGAAATAACTATTGCTCCTCTTTACCTCTCCCCGCCCAATTTTATTTTTTATAATCAACCCATCTCAATCAGCTCAGCCCAAGCTTTTCTTTCAAACCACCCAATGATGACAATCTTTATGTGATAATATTTTCAAATATAAGAAGTAAATAGTTTGAGCTTATTAAGCCCTTTATAATTGGTCTTGAATGTTTGTTTCTCCTGAGTCTTCTATGTTGAATTTTCCATTGAGTTCTAGTCTTTTTGTCACAAATATCTGAAAGTCAGTTCATTGAATGTCCATTTTTCCCCCCTCAGGATTATCTTCAACTTGGCTGGGCAAGTTATTTTTGGTCATAACCTCAGGTCTTTTGCTCTTCAAAACATTATCTTCTAAGACCTATTGTCTTTTAACATAGAAGCTTCTAGGTCTTGTGTGATCTTGATTATAGCCAAATGGTCTTTAAATTGTTTTTTTTCTTCTTGCTTGCAGTATTTTCCTCCTTAACTAGGGAGCTTTGAAACTTGACTATGATATTCTTGTAAATTTTCATCTTGAGATCTTTCAGGTGGTGATCAGTGGATTTTTTTTTTCTATTTCTACTTTACCCTTTCATTGTAAAACTTTGGGGCAATTTTCCTTCATTAATTCCTTATAAATATTGTATCAAGACTTTTTAATCATAACTTTTAGGTAGTATAACAATTTTTAATACTGTCTCTCCTTGATCTGTTCTCCAGATCAGTTGTTTTTTCTTTGAGTTAGGAGTGGCTGTTTTAACTTCACTGTCTTCCTCTGAATATGAACCTGGATCTTTTCTATCCCCATAGTAGCTGTCCATGGTCCAGTTCTTTCTCCTTTCCTTACTCATTTTTATTTTTATTTTATTTTGTTTTATTTTTAACAGCTTATTATTGTAATTGGTTCTAGTCCTAGGGTGTGGTGAATGTTTCTCCAGGCCTCGGGTCCTTTTTACTGTTATTTTCTGAGCTCTTAACAGGGCTCAAACTCTGGCACTCCTTTCTATCCCTAAGCCATCTCCATAATTTCCAATTCTTTGCCACAACAAAAAGAGGTGCTATAAATACTTTTGTATATATAGATATTTTTCATTTTTATCACCTTGGGATATAGACCTAGTAGTGGTATTTCTGTGTCAAAGGATATGAATAGTTTTATAGTCCTTTGGGCACATTACTTTTCCAGATGGTTGGATCAGTCCACAATTCCACCAGCTTTGCATTAGTCCCAATTTTCCTATATCCTCTCCAGTATTTATCATTTTCCTTTTCTGTCATATTAGCCAATCTGATAGATATGAGGTGGTATCTCAGAACAACATAATTTTTATTCCTTTAGTAAGTATACTGGATGGTGAATAGCATGTGTGTGTGTGTGTGTGTGTGTGTGTGTGTGTGTGTGAGAGAGAGAGAGAGAGAGAGAGAGAGAGAGAGAGAGAGAGAGAGAGAGAGATTCCATATAAGTTAAGTCCACAAGCACTTGTTAAGCACCTACTACATTTGAGGCAAAATGCTAAGCATTAGAGATGGTACAAAAAACAGTCCCACCTGTCAGGGAGTAAACAGTCTAATGGGGGAGACGAATGTAAAGAACTATGTAGAAACAAAATATACACAGGATAAATTGGGAATAGGCTCAGAAGGAAGGTACTGGCATTATACCTGGATTATGGAAATTAAAAGGGACCACTAAAAAAAGTTATGCTTTCCATTTACCAATTATGTAAAAAATCCAATGCTTATGTGAGTAGAAAAAGATGGAGAATTCTTATCTGCCAGTGCTGTGGGGCTGATTATATATAAAGTGTTTGATGTATGTAAAAAGCTATAATAAAATCATGGTTGTAATTTTTTAAATCCAGAAAGGTAGGGGCTTGTCTGTAGGTCTCAAAGGAACAGAAAGGTGCTTTAAACAAGAGCTCATCGAATCTGAGAATCAGAAGGAACTTCAGTGCTCATCTGATCTAACTTTGCCCTGAAAAGAAATTCACACTAAAACATACAGTCTATGCTCCAAATCCTTCAGGGAACAGAACCTATTGTACTTTGGGGCAGCCAAAATTGTTAGGAACTTTTTACTGCCATCAAGACTTTGGTTATGTTTCCATTTATCAATTATGGCAGTTTAATGTTCTTACAAATAGTTTTTTGCCTCTTGGCAATTTCCACTCCTGTTGCTACCATCTGAAGCCAAAAAAGACATATCCTTTTTTTCTCATGTTGCTGTTCAGTCATTTTCAGTCATGACCAACTCTCTAGGCCCAGGGCTCTATCCACTGTGTAGCCCAGTTCCCCTTCTCCTTGACAGCCTTTCAGGTATACAGTGCCCCTAAAATCTTGCCTTTAAACTGCCCTAAAACTTTAGGGACATCTTGTACTTGAACACAGCTGTTATAGCATCCTTGCCCCCCATAGTCTCTTCTCTAACTTAACCATAACCAGTTCCTTTAAATAATATATTATATGAAGGCAGCTGGTGGCACAGTGGATAGAGTGCTAGGTCTGGAGTCAGGAAGACCTGATTTCAAATCCAGCCTTACATGCCTAACTAGCTATGTGGCTGTGGGCCAGTCACTTAACCTCTGCTGACCCCAATTTCCTCAACTCTAAAATGAGGATAAGAACATCTACTTCCCAGGATTGTTTTGAGGGTAAAATAAAATAATGTTTTTAGAGCATGGTGCCTGGAACATAGGTGCCAATTATGATGATGATTATTGTATCACATGACCCAAGGCTCTTCACCATGCTGGTTGCTCTCGAATTTAGCAAAATCGTTCTTAAACTGTGGTGTGCAGAACTGAAGATAAAAATCCAGGCAAGTTCTGAGGAGGGCAGCGTACAGAGGTACGTGATTCCTGGAAGTTATACTTGTCTCTTTGATTGCCACATCACACTGCTGACTCATATTGAACTTGTAGTCCACATCGTGGACTAGATAAAGAGCAGGGGGAAAAGGACTAGGCAGTGGGATCTTGTGCTGACAGATTGAGGATAGGAAGCCTTGAACATAAAAGAGGCTTAGACCATAGCTGTGGAGAGAGACTTCAACCACAGAATGAGGGAGGAGTAAAAGGAATACCTTCAAATCTATTTTTCAGTTTTGTAAAAACCTTCCATCTCATACTATCAACACCACTGAAAAAAAGAAAAACAAAACCCTGTAAGCAAATATGCATAGTCAAGCAAAACTAATTCCCACATCGGTCATATTCAAGAAAGATAACTCCTTCTGTAGTCCTGAGCCAATCACTTCTCAATCAGAAGAGGGGAAAAGCATATTTCTTCTAGATTTGTGCTTGGTTAGTCATCACATTGATTAGAGTTCTTGTCTTTCAGAGTTGTATTACTGGCCTTATTTCATAAGCAAAGATATTGGTGGGGTCTGCCTTCTCCAGCTCATTTTACAGATGAATTGAAGCAAACAGGGTTAAGTATCTTGCCCAGGTTCACATAGCTAGGAAGTGTCTGAGGCTGGATTTAAACTCAGGTCTTCTGACTCCAAGGTCAGCACTTTATCTGCTGTGCCATGTAGCTGCCCTAGAGAGAGAGAGAGAGAGAGAGAGAGAGAGAGAGAGAGAGAGAGAGAGAGAGTGTGTGTGTGTGTGTGTGTGTGTGTGTAATGTAACCCTAATGAAAAATTTGCATAGCTGTTGCTTTAAAATTCACACCCTTTCTAATTCTACATCCAAGTAAATTATGCTTTCAGAGAACACAAGTGTGAAGCTTAGAAATTGAATTTTAGTGCCATGTAAATAGCAAGCACTCATATCTCTTCAATGAATAGATTGACCAGTGTTGGCATTTGTTGTTTTTCTTTCTTTCTTTCTTTCTTTTTTTGATGGGGCAATGAGGGTTAAGTGACTTGTCCAGGGTCACACAGCTAGTGTCCAGTGTCTGAGACCGGATTTGAACTCAGGTCTTCTTGAATCCAGGGTCGGTACTTTATCTACTGCCCTACCTAGTTGCCCCAGGCATTCATTCTTTTTCTTTTTCTTCCTTTCTTTCTTTCTTCCTTTCTTCCTTCCTTTCTTTCTTTCTTTCTTTCTTTCTTTCTTTCTTTCTTTCTTTCTTTCTTTCTTTCTTTCTTTCTTTCTTTCTTTCTTTCTTTCTTTCTTTCTTTCTTTCTGTGAGGCAATCAGGGTTAAGGGACTTGCCCAGGGTCACACAGCTGGTAAGTGTTAAGTGTTTGAGGCCAGATTTGAACTCAGGTTCTCCCGAATCCAGGGCCCGTGCTCTATCCACTGTGCCACCTAGCTGCCCACATTCATCGTTTTTTAAGCACTCTGAATTAGATCATTGAATTGTAGAGTTGGAAGAGACCTTAGTGATCACCTAATCTGTTACCCTCATTTTTTTTAGATTGAGTACCCTGCTTCTCCCTTTCCCTGTTCCTTTCTCTTTTCTCGCTTTCTACTCCCTTTCCCACCCTTCCTCCCCAGTACCACTTTCTTCCTTCTTCCCTGTTGTTCTTTCCCCTTCCCTCTTCCTCCTCTCTTCTCTCCTTTTTCCTTTCTCCCTATCCCTCTTCATCTAATTCCGGTGTCTTTATTTCTAGTCCACTGCTTTCTCTACCACTACATGCTGCTTCAACATAGGTAAATGTTGCTGAATATATTTTGAAAATTTCAAATTCTTACCTTAAAATATAGCTGTATTGGAGTTGGGGAGGGGGTGCTCTCCAAATGCCATCTTTTAAAGAAAAAACCACCTCACTTCTTGCTCTGGAAAATGAGAAATGTTACATCTTACTTCCTGAACAGTTTTTTCTTGAGGTAGCATCCCCATCTGCTGGAACTTTTTTTTCCTTTTTATTTTATTTATTTTTATTTATTTATTTTTTTGTGGGGCAATGAGGGTTAAGTGACTTGCCTAGGGGTCACACAGCTAGTAAGTGTCAAGTGTTTGAGGCCAGATTTGAACTCAGGTCCTCCTTAGTCCAGAGCTGGTGCTTTATCCATTGTGCCACCTAGCTGCTCCCAAAGAATTTGGTACTGGCTAAGAAATAGTGGTGGATCAGTAGAATAGATTAATACATAACACACAGTAGTAAATGACCATAGTAATCTAGTGTTTGATAAACCCAGAGATTCAAGCTTTTGGAACAAGAAGTCAGTATTTGACAA
Organism: Dromiciops gliroides; assembly: GCF_019393635.1. Taxonomy (NCBI): domain Eukaryota; kingdom Metazoa; phylum Chordata; class Mammalia; order Microbiotheria; family Microbiotheriidae; genus Dromiciops; species Dromiciops gliroides. The sequence goes on along the minus strand of NC_057863.1, from coordinate 339,903,780 downwards.
AATTGCTGTGAAAACTGGAAAGCAGTTAGGCAGAGGTATAGACCAATACTGCACACTGCAGACTGAGATAAGGTCAAAATGGGCTCATGATTTAGACATGAAAGGGTGATACCATATACAAATTAATGAGAATGGAAGGTTTTAGCTGTCAGATCTATGGATAAGGGAAGAATTTCTGACCAAACAAGAGATAGTGAGCATTACAACATATAAAATGGATAATTTTTATTACATTAAATTAAAAGGTTTTTGCACAAACAAAACTAATGCAGCCAAGATTAGAAGGAAAGCAAGAAACAGGCAAAAAACAATGTTACAGTAAGTTTTTCTGATAAAGGCCTCTTCTCAAATATATAGAGAACTGATTCAAATTTATAAGAATACAAGTTATTTCCCAGTTGATAAATGGTAAGAGATATGAACCTGTCATTCAACCTTGATTCATAATAACTCTAGGCATGAAAAATTATAACACATTTTTGTAGGACCTGTCTTTCTGCTGCTACTTGTATTATGTAGAATTGCTTAACTCTTAGCATTTGTTTTTAGACATCTTCCTTAGGTGGGATTTCTTGTTGGCAAGCTGACATTTTCTGTCTGGTATTTAGTTTAATAATAATGGCAATGATAAGTGCAAACATGATGCTTAACTATGCTAAGTGCTTTTTGATTATTATCTCACTTTCTACCATTTCTTTGAGGATCAAGTCAGATGATTTGAAAATGAATCCTTTCCCTTTTTTAGTTTAGTTTTTTTTTTTTGAGAGGCAATATGGAATAGTGTGGGTAGGGTGCTGATCCTGGAGTCAGAAAAATCTGGATTCAGATCCCACCTCTCAGATCAGCTGTGTGGCCCTAGTGTTATAGGTGGAAATAGTGTGTGTTTGGGATATGGGGTTCTTAGGAATTCCTCTTTAAAGAATTATACCCTCTTGCACACAAATCCAATAATTAGAGTAAAATAATAGTTTATTTAAGTGCTAGGGAAAGGAAACCAAGAGAGAAGCCCTTGGACTTTTTCTCATGGGGAGAAGGCATGGCACAGAGGTGTGGCTTTCTGAGATACCTTTCTTCCTGAGCAGGAGACAGGCAGATACTTTTAGAGGACGGATGGTGGTCCAATGGAGTGATCATCTGACTGTGGAAAGTTCCCTTATTGAGGGAGGACCATCTCTCACTGGTGGTGGCTGGGGGAAGTTGGGTGAGAGGAGGCTCCGGATCTCTCAAGCCATCTCTCTCCTCCTCATGCCACAAAGGCAACAGCCACACCTAATCTTAACTCCCCAGAAGTTGGGGAGACTGGAATGAAGGGTGGTGGTCCTGAAGCTAGCTCAGTCCCAATCTGGTGCCACTTATCTCTTTAGGTTTGTCTGTCCTTTGGTTTAGTTTCTCAAGGAGAAGGTTCTTTAATTTACCCCAGAAAGCTTCTGAGGTACCCAGGGCCCATAACACTAGGAAAGTCACTTAGCATCTCTGACCCTCTGTTCCTCATCTGTAAAATGAAGGTGTTGGCTTGATTAATCTCTTAGTTCCTTCCTAGTGCTAAATCTATGCCCTGAATTTGTGGACTGTTGGAATGCTCTCATGCCATAGAGTTTGTGCTCTACTCTCTGGCTGATTGGTATTGATGATAGTGACGGGTTTTTTTTGTTTGTTTGTTTTTTGTTTTTGCGGGGCAGTGGGGGTTAAGTGACTTGCCCAGGGTCACACAGCTAGTAAGTGTCAAGTGTCTGAGGCTGGATTTGAACTCAGGTACTCCTGAATCCAGGGCAGGTGCTTTATCCACTGTGCCACCTAGCTGCCCCTGATAGTGACAGTTTTTAAAAGAGAAAAACATTTAATTAGGACACAAATTAAGAGTAAAGTAATAGAATTAAGAGTTTTTATTTCTCTTTTAACCTCAGAGTAATTTAGGAAAGATTCTTTCAAAAGTCCCAAGGCTCCACAGGGTGCCCTCTCCAAGAGGGGTTCTTCACTTGGCACCTGTGAATTTGTCTTTAAAAATTTTTTTGATAATTATATTTCACAATAATTGGTTTCCTTTGTAATCCCACATATTTTATTTTATGCATTTAAAAACATGATTCTGAGAAGAGAGCTACACATAAAAAAGGGTAAGAACCCTTGCTCGGTGATTAAAGTTAAGGTAGGAAACCACCCCCACAGTGATCTCTAATTAGAAGCCGTTTTCTGAGTACTAGAACACCCAGCAGGTTAATGGGGTTGGGGTGGGGGTGGGGCGAGGTGTGTGTGTGTGTGTGTGTGTGTGTGTGTGTGTGTGTGTGTGTGTGTGTGTGTGTGTGTGTGGTGAGGGTCTGTCTTTGCTAATAGTTGGTGAATTTTGTGTCCACAGAACAGCTGTACTTTGTAGTTGGCTTGTCAAATCATCCTTGTAGTCATTTCCTCATGAAAGGTGCAAGTATCTTGTAGTTGGGGTGGCAGTTTTCCTTCAAGTCATCCTTTACCCTCCACTAGATGCTCCTGCGCAGGATGTGCTCGAGCAGTTCAGTTCATCAAGGGTTTGCAGACACTTACACTAGGCAAGATCACGTCAAAATACAAGGAGCTCACTTTTTGTTGAAAGTGGCGGGGATGGACACAAAGGGATACTGTCTAATTGTCAGTCTCTGGTTTCTGGCTTTTGGCTGCTGATTCGCTGGCCTTAGGGTCCTTTTTAGAAAAAATGCAGATACTCCTGAGAGGGTTACTATCTTGAATTTTCTCAATTTAATGCTTTGTCCCTTAGTAAGGAATATTTAACCAGCTTCCAAGAGAAGAATGTCAAAGACAAATTTCAGTTGTTTCATGATTTTGCCTGAGGTTAACCTTGCTACACAGAACCATGGGCAGTACAACCTTTGATAACTGTACCATAGGTTGCTGATTCATGTTATAAACTAGTATCTTTGTTGCTTAAGACTATGTTTCAGTGAGTACTTGAAACTTTTTTTACCCCCATTCTTCTACTCATCGCTACTTCTACTTGTTACACTACAGCTTCTTGGGTGTCCTGATGCCTTGTTTTCTTTGCCTGTGGCTATAGTATAGTTGTATCATGATAAGCATTGCTTTACTTCTAGTAGCCCAGGGAGTGCACAGAATGAGCAAGGACATTTCAGACTTAAGTGAGAAGGGGGAGAGAACCTAGAGGATTCAGATAGAAGATAGTCTAGGCAATGGGAGAAAAATGTTTGGGGACAGGGACTATCTCAAATATATATATATATGTTAATTTGCCACAGCACCTGATATTGTTCTGTCATGGAAACTCTAAATACTAGTTGAAGGGGGAAATGAATGAGAGGTAGAAAGAAAGATGGGGAGAGAAGTATGGATCTATATACATTGTAGGGAATCTATGTTACTAGTCAGTAATTAATATGGGCTTGATCATTTTATTTCTTTCTCTTGAAAATGTAAATTTATTCTTTCATATTGCAGTCTCTTTCAACAATCATCTGCTCTAATTTGAAGATTAGCTTTTGTTACATGGAGCTTTGTTCATTAAACATTTCAATTCCTTCTTAAGTTATCAAGTTCCAGACTGAAGAAATTATTCACAATTAACTTTACCTTTTTACTTTAGAACATTTAATTCACTGTCAGTAATGAAGAAGGGTGGGGGGATTCTCAGGACAGAAAAATTGATTTAGAGTGGAACATTGATCAAAGTATAGCCTCAGTGACTAGATTGTAAATATCTCAGTTTGCTCTAGGTGGGAGTATGTGTGGCTCTGCCTTTTTTCCCTTTTCTTCCCCAAACCAATCTCAGCAAGCTTCCCGTATACCCACCATACCTCCAGAGTTCTCCTGCCACAGATGTGAGCAATAGTAGAACTTATATAGTATCCCTTTTAAGCCCAGGAATTGTATTCTCTGATCTGCAATAAGAATGTACTTTCAGTGTTATTATAAACATGTTTGTGAGTTATAATATGCAGTATAGTTTCTGCACACAAATGGAGTTGTAGGGAGTCAGAAGGAAATAAAAGTGTGACCACCCTTTCAGAGGCGTCATTCACTATCTCTGCCAGATACTTTGCCTTATTGAGTATTACTGTTTATGCCAAATGAAAGTGGCATACTTTGTAGAAGGGTACACATTGGAGTTGACAATTTGCTGAATCCATATGTTGTTGGTGTTCCTGAAATGTTAGCTTGCTTTTTCTTCCCCAGTAAGAAGGAATGTTCTTCCTTTTCTCTGTTCAGGTTAGAGAAAAATGGATGCACCGAGTTCAACCAAGTTGAATTCAAGGAAGAGGAGGAGAGAATCTGGACCCAATGGAGCAACAGAAGATGATGGGATTCTTGCCAAAATACCTCGCTGCTCAGTTGTAAGTAAACAAGGGATTTTTTTGGTGTGGCATCTCTCATCTTCAGGAGAAATTGATATAGCATTGTTGGAAGGCTTTTTCTATTGGTACTAATGTATTATAACCCACAATTTAGTTTAGCTGCTTTGCACTAAAGTTCTGAAGGACTGGTGGGAAAGTTTAGAGCTCTTAGGTACAAATTCTGGCCAGATAGCAAACTCTAGTAATAAAGTGGAGGAAAGGAGTTCTAGCAACATATCTAATTTAGGGTTCTCACTCTAACCCCAGACACCTTTCCAGTGAATTCAGCTATTATGCCTAAAGTCCTCTCTGTTTTGCTGCAAAAATAATAATAGTGATAATAATAATAAAATTGTAGTTCTAATTTGCTGCTTCTTATCCCCACGGCCTTCTTTCATTCATTCTTCAAATATGTCTCATGTGGGAAACTACTCCTTAGACTTTTTCTGAAGTTTTCCACTCTACCTCAGCTCTATAATATTTCATTAACACTTTCCCCAGAAAGACAGTCAACTCACTTGATATTATCAGCACCTTTTATTGTTGCGCAATCAGTAATAAGGTAACAGTATTCCAGGAACACAGTAGAGTTTCCCATTTTTATGGGTGCTTAATTTATGTAGAACTGGGCCCCTCTGGCCATAACATCTGCACTGATTTTTGACCCACTACTGAAAAAATCAAGGCTAGCACCTTGAAATTAAAAAGTGCTATAGAAATCTAGCAAATTAATAAATTTATTTAAGTCATTGTTTTCCAAAATGGATGGTATTGGGCAGCTAGGTGGAGCAGTGGATAAAGCACTGGCCTTGGATTCAGGAGGACCTGAGTTCAAATTACTTACTAGCTCACTTACTAGCTGCGTGACCCTGGGCAAGTCACTTAACCTTCATTGCCCTGCGCCCCCCCCCCCCCAAAAAAAAGGATGGTTAGAGAGGAAGGGCTCAGAATGGTTATAAGAGGACTGGTTTGTTTGTTGGTCATAAGTTACAGTATAGTTTATAGTATAGATTTTTGTTGGTGATGATGGTAAAACTGAAGATTATATGAATGGATTCTCTCTCCTCTTCTAGTATTTAATAGCTGTTGTAGTTTTAAAAAGAAAAGGAATTCCGGACTGTATCTTTTTGGTACAGGAATGATGTTGGTGAGGGAAATAACAAACCCTTAGGAAATAGAAACACAAAATCTCTTAGAATCATATGATTGTAGATTTAGAACTATAAGAGAATTTAGAGGTCATAGAATCAAACCCTTTCATTTTGTGGAATAGGAAACTGACGGTAAGAAAGATTGTTGCTTGCTCAGGGTCACATAGCTAGTATACATCTGAGACAGGAATTGAGCTTAGTTTTCCTACCCTAGCACTCCAGCTGCTGCACTATCTAAGGGTTCTTAGGTTAAAAAAAAAAGAACTAAGGGTCTCAAATGGGGCAGTATTATGCCCATTCTGAACTTGTAGGTCCAAATGAAGTTAATTCTGGTGCTGAAGAAAGTCTGCATGACAGAGTAGAGGTCTCTTGGCTTCTTTCATTAAACACTTACAAGCCAAAGTATTTTTATTTTAAGATTTTTCACTCATAACTACAAAGACAATACTTTTATTCCTGTGATTGTATCTCTTCTATAGCATGTTAAAAAAATAAAACCTTGTAAACAAATATAGAAAATTCCTCATTATCTGAGTTGTAAACTGTTAGTCATTTGTGACTGATGAGTTTGTTACTTGGGCAAGGCAGCAGAATGTGGATATTATTGCTATTTAGGATAAGATGGATATTATTACTATTTAGCCTTATACTAAAGACCTACACTGGTGCTTTATACAGGTATGAAAATGACACTAAGTACTTAAAGGCTGTGCCATTGGAGCACAAGCTAAAAAAAGGCCTTGACCTGGTAGGCTTGGTGATGGGCTTAGGTGCCTCAACTTGAAATAGCCCGGCTAAATTTGGAGAGACTCACCAACAGGAGGCTGACCACTAATAATTCCCAGAAGGTTGATCACCAGTGATAATGGATGTTTCTGACCACAATAACTCGATAACTCAAGAAATCATCTGCAGATGTGAGGAAGGGTTTTGATATTAGTCTTTGGAAAGGAGTACCTTTAGTAATTAATCTTTTGACGTACTAAAGTGTAAGTTAATAATAATATAACATTTGGAGTCATTGTGGGCTTCATTACTATCTGTTTTTCTTTACTTGTCTCATTTTCCTCAGGCTTATTTGTGTAACTCATGTGACTCTCCTATTTTGAGGGGGAAAATTGAAACCCTCAACCTCTTGTCATAGAGTAACTTCTACTGGATTTTTACTAAAGGGAAGGTTCTTTATCAGATAATCTGGGGCAAATGGATGAATAATTCCCTTCCATATACCTCCGACAGACCATACAATCAAAGATCAACCACTGTTTCCTTTCTATTTTACCAGCTGCCAGTGCACATCAAAATTAGGTTACTTTTGTAGGATACAAACTTATTTTCTGTTGAAGTGTTATGTAATGGTATTTCTTGGATGTTCTGTTCCCTAATCAAGCTAGGAAGTCGTGTTCTGTCTCTTCATCTTAATCAGCCCAAGTTTGTCCTTTAAACTTAGAGGTTCTTTTTTTTTTTTTTAATTTTATTTTATTCAGGTTCTTTAAATTTATTTTATTTTATTTGTATTTTTGTGAGGCAATTGGGGTTAAGTGACTTGCCCAGAGTCACACAGCTAGTAAGTGTTAAGTGTCTGAGGCCGGATTTGAACCCAGGTACTCCTGACTCCAGGGCCGGTGCTCTATCCACTGCGCCATCTAGCTGCCCCAAAACTTAGAGGTTCTTAACTTGGTGTCTATTAACTTGTTTGTTTTATTTATTTTTTAAAAAAGATTTTGATAACCATATTTCATTGTAATTGGCTTCCTTGAAATCTTATGTATTTTGTTTTATATATTTAAAAACATTCTGAGAAAGATTCCATAACTTTTGCCATACTGCTAATGAGGATCATCACATACAAAAAGATGAACAACCCTTGCTTTACACCATAAACTGTTGAGATTTGATTCTGAAGAGCAGTGACTAGAAACTTTTGGATCCAGAAAGACTTTCAGCAAGTAAAAGGATATGCCAATGAAGTCTTGATTTTTTTCATTTTGTTCTACTGGGATTGTGAAGTCTTTCCAATGCACATACAATACCATATTAATATTCTTGGTTAGCTGAATATAATTCCACCCAATTTATAAGCAAGTCCTCAGACTTAGTTATTCTGTGATCTCATCCTCCCCTGTTAGGTTCCTATCACACTTCTATTGGAAATGGATATAATGGGACTATGTGCAAGAAGAGCAAGAGGAGTAGCTAGGTGGTGCAGTGGATGAGGCACTGGCCTTGGATTCAGGAGGACCTGAGTTCAAATCCAGCCTCGGACACTCGACACTAGCTGTGTGACCCTGGGCAAGTCACTTAACCCTCATTGCCCCACGCCCCCCCCCCCAAAAAAAGAGCAAGAACACAAGGAAGTACTTAAAGACAAGGGACACTTAGTTGGTACAGTGGAGAGACTACTGGGCTTGGAGTCAGAAAAACTTAAATTCAAATCTGGCTTTAGACACTTACTGCCTGACCCCTAGGAAAGTCACTTAACCCTGTTTATCTCTTTTGTTTTTGTTTTTCTTTTTTTTTTTGGGCGGGGCAATGAGGGTTAAGTGACTTGCCCAGGGTCACACAACTAGTAAGTGTCAAGTATCTGAAGCCAGAGCCAGTGCTTTATCCACTATGCCACTTAGCTGCCTTGTTTATCTCATTTGTAAAATGAGCTGAAGAAGGAAATGGCAGACCATTCCAGTATCATTGTCAAGAAAACCCCAAATGGGGTCATGAAGAGTTGGACATGACTGAAAAATGACCAATTGACAATAAAGTTCCTCTCAATTATTAAGCATTTCCCGATACCTCTTAATTTTAGCACCTTCCTTCTCTGAATTCTTTTTATCCTTTATATAGCGTGTGTTTGCTTGTTTTTTCCCCCATTAGATTGTGAGCTCCTTGAGGGCAGGATGCCTGACACATCATAGGTACTTAATAAATGCTTACTGACTGACTGCAATGCAGACCAAAGGAGAAGGGTTCTATAGTGATCACTGTTTTCAGTCTTTAACTGTAGAGCTAAGAGTAGTTTCCTGCAGTGGTGGTAAAGGGAATTCTTGTGTTTCTCTTCCTTAGCCATTTAAGGTCATCTCTCCTTATTTTTGATTTCATGAGGGAGGGATGAGAATTCTTTTGTCTTTGGTTTGTCCAGGGTCCTGTTGATCTTCTCCCTGTCCTTTTTAAAATAACCAGTAATATGTACATTTTTTTTTGTATTAGTTGTACTACCAGGAGGATGACCAGTTTCCCACAGTAATAATTCACATCTATGTATTACTTTACAGTTTGTATATTTACTTGATTGATTGATTGATTGAGACTGGGACTCCCCATCTTGCCCAGGCTGGAAATGTAGCAGCATTGGGCCCTGGTCCTACCACTGAACCATATGGGAGTGTTGATCCAACCTGGGCTAGTTCATCCCTCTTAAGGCAGGTGTCCCCTCACCCCCATACCCACTTGTACTCACCATATTGGTGCTGGATTTAATGCAGGGATCCTATTGACTTAGCTGACCTCAACTCAAGACTCCTGAATTCAAGTGATCCACCAGTCTCAGCCTTCCAGTAGCAAAGATTACTGGCACAGATACTAGCTACTTTACATTTTACAAAGGCCTTTCCTTTCAAAATTGTGATGTTGGTTGTGCCAGTATTATTATCCCTGTTTTTTAGAAGAGGAAACTGAGACCCATAGAGGTTAAATGACCTGCCCACAGTTAGGATGGTTAGTAAGTAAAAGAGTTGGAACTCAAACCCATACCTTCTGACTTAGACTAGTACTCTTCTTGTTATACCAACCATATGGCTATGAATTTCTGGAAAAAAAATTCTTGGTGCCAGTTTGGAATTTGTTCTAGAAAAGAGATGAAAATCCTTGGTTTGATGGAAAGAACACCTGAAGAAGGTGAAAGATATGAATTTTAATTTCCTTATTTTTGCTGAGGATCTATCTGTATGATGACATAATTTACTTAATTTTTCTGTAGATTATCTGTAAAATGGGGATTATCACCTTCATAATATCCATAGCACAGTGCCTACCACATGGTAGGCATTTAATAAATGCTTATTTTCTCCCCCATCCTCTTCTTCCTTACCTGACTTATATTTTAAGAGAAAATGAAAAAATAAAAATGAAAAAAATAAAAAAGGGGCAGCTAGGTGGCGCAGTGGATAGAGCACCAGCCCTGGAGTCAGGAGTACCTGGGTTCAAATCCGGCCTCAGACACTTACTAGCTGTGTGACCCTGGGCAAGTCACTTAACCCCAATTGCCTCACTAAAAAAAAAAGAGAGAGAGAAAATGAGATGAAAAACATTTTGCTAAAAGGTACCATAGACAATTCAGTAATATTTTTTTGTTTGTTTTTGGTGAGGCAACTGGGGCTAAGTGACTTGCCCAGGGTTACACAGCCAGTAAATGTTAAGTGTCTGAGACCGGATTTGAACTCAGGTCCTCCTAACTCCAGGGCCAGTGCTCTATCCACTGTGCCATCTAGCTGCCCCCGACAATTCAGTAATATTAAAATTTTTTATATCAAGTTTTAATGATAAAGACCTCATTTCTCAAATATATAGGGAACTGGGTAAAAATTTTAAAAATAAGAGCCATTCCCCAATAGATAAATTTAAAGGATATAAACAGGCAGTTTTCAGAAGAAGAAATCAAAGCTATCTTTAGTCATAGGAAAAAATGCTCTAAATCTCTATTGATTAGAGAAGGGCAAATTAAAACTCGGAGGTATCACCTTTTGTTTACTTTAGGACTTGTTAGGAATAGGCTAATTGACCATCAAAGTCATATAGAAAAGTAAATAGCTTGTTGCAAAGTAGCTCCCAAAGACTGCATTCTCAGAATAGAAAATAGGTATGACTGTAGCAGCAGGTTTTTATTGCACTTCACCAATAAATAAATTATGGTTGAGAGACTGAAATCAGTGTAATATATAGGCAAGATAACTATATTTATGGTGTTTTGGAACATAATGGCAGCATGCCAAGAAGCATGTAGGGCCAGGGCTTCTGTCATATTTGCTTAATAAACAGATGGGTTAATATAGAAGGTATCAAATGAAGCCAGGGAAGGCTGCGTTTTAAGTCTCCTTTGAAAGGTGGTTGGAGGCAGCTAGGTGGCATGATAGATGGAGCACCAACCATGGAGTCAGGTGGACCTGAGTTTAAAACCAGACTCAGAAACTTGACACTGAATAGCTATGTGACCCTGGACAAGTCACTTAACCCAAATTGCCTCACCAAAAATAAAGGTCAGGCAACAGATCCTTCTAGGCTTAGGTATTGTTGGTGATAATTCTGTGCTTGGCACATAGTACTATTTAATAAATGCTTGTTGACTGACTGTAGGTGATTAAAAATTGATTCCCATCAGCATCATTGTAATCATCTTTGAAGATGAAAGACAAAATAATATTTTATGTATTGTGATTAATGATCAACAACTACTTAAATAATATCTATCAATCAGTCAGTAAACATTAATTACCTACTATGGGCCAGGTACTGTGATAAGTGCTGTACATACAAAGAAAGGGAAAAAAAAGAGTCTTGGCTCTCAACATGCATGCAAATAGAAGGAAGGCATTAGAATTGAGGGGAACTAGGAAAAGCTTCCTGTAGAAGATGGGATTTTAGCTCGTCTTCCAGAATCCAGGGATGGTGCTTTATCCACTGTGTCACCTAGCTGCCCCCACATTGGATTTCTTGATCATGATTTGGGATTGTCTTGGATCCTTGTATTGTTGAGAATAGTCAAGCCATTCACAGTTCTTCATCAAACAATATCCACCTCCAAAGAAAGAACTGATATTGATGGAACAGATTGAAGTATGCTATTTTTCACTTTCATTTTTTTCTTTTAATTAAGTTTTCTTGTACAAAATGACAAATATGGTAGTGTTTTACATATTCATACATATATAACCCATATATGATTATTTGCTACCTCAGGAAGGGGGAAGGTGAGGGAGGGAAAGAGGGATAAAAATTGGAACCCCAAACTATAAATAAATGGGGGGGCGGGGCAATGAGGGTTAAGTGACTTGCCCAGGGTCACACAGCTAGTAAGTGTCAAGCGTCTGAGGCTGGATTTGAACTCAGGTACTCCTGAATCCAGGGATGATGCTTATCCACTGCGCCACCTAGCTGCCCCCCCCTTCTTTTAAAAAATATGAAACTATATAGAAAAAAAGCTGCCTTACTGTTACTGTTTTCTCCTACTTCTCAATTCCTTGAAGTCTAGTTTAAACCCACTGTAATGCAATATTGGCTGGATCTGGAGTCAGAGGACTTGTGTTCAAAATCTGACTGCCACTGATGATATCTGTGTCTTTGGACAAGTCATTTTACTTCTTTGGGTCTCAGTTTCTTCATCTGTAAAATGAGAATGTTGGACTAGATAAATTTTGAGGTCCTTTTCATTTTATTCATATTATCATATGACTAAAACTTCTCTCCAAGGTCACCATCGATTCTTTATTACTAACTCCAATGACATTTTCTTAGTCTTCATCCTTGACCTCTCTGCAGTATTTTTCATTGTTGACTGTTCCCTCCCCCCAGCATTCCCCTGCATGCCCCACCTTGTGCTTTTTTCAAACCCTCCCCCCCAACACACACACACACACACACACACACACACACACATACATTCTTTCCTTTCTTCCACTCTGACCATTCTTTCTCTGACCCCTTTTCAGGATCATCATCCATATTCTGCCCACTGTGTGTAGATATATCCCAGCATTATGTCCTGGACCCTCTTCTCTTCTGTCTTTACACTCTCTTGTAAAGTTCATCAGTTTCTATTAGTTCAATTGCATCTCTTTGCAAATGACTCCCAAATCTATTTATACAGCCTATATCTCTCTCCCCATTTCCAGACCTACATCCCTAAAATGACTGCTGGCCATCTCCACTTGGATGTCCCACAGGTATCTCAAACTCAGAATTCATTATCTTTCCCCATAAACCCACCTCTTTTCTGAGATTCCTGATTTGTGACAAGGACACTGCAATCCCTCAGGTTCACAGTCTTAATCATCTTCAACTCTCTGGTCTCATTCTCCCTTCCCCACAATTTAATTATTTGATCTTGTCATGTGTATGTCTACACTGGCCCACTGCTCTCGTTTAGGCTCTCATTATTTCTTGTCTCAAACTTAATTGTTCTTTTAATCTCTCCCCTCCCACATGGCTACCAGATTGCTATTCCTAAAGCACAGGTCATTCTTCATGACCACATTACTCCCTTGCTCAAAAAGCCTCATTGCTTCCATATTCTCTCAAGAGAAAAACAAAAAACTCCTCTTTTTTGGAATTGAAAGCCTTTCACAATCTGGCTTCAACCTGTCTTTCCAGGCCAATGGTGCATTACCATCACTACCACTTCCCTGCTCAACTGTATGGAGGTAAACTTGGCCTACTTGATGTTCCCTGTGTATGACATCCCATCTCCCACTTCACATCTTGGCATAGATTGATCCCTGTGCCTGAAATGCTCTCCTTCCTCTTCTCTACCTCCAGGAATGTTCTGGTCCCTTTCAGGCTCAGCTCAGGTGGTACTTCATACTAGAAGACTTTTAAGATCCTCCCTTCTCTTAATTACATTTGTATATATTTGATATTTACTTTTCTGAATGTATATTGTATTTCCCTAGTAGAGTATAAATTCTTTGAGGTCAGGAGCAGTTTCATTTGTGTCTTTGTATCCTTAGTACCCAGTGCAATGCCTGGTACATTGCAGGTTTTGAATTCTTTATATGTCTTGGTTATCAAACAAATGTTTATCAATAATAGCTAATATAAATATTCTTTCTGTTTAATAATTTATTTTCTAATTGTATCTGCCTTGATTTGTTTGTGCAAAATTTTTTAAATTTTACGTAACCCATGACTAATGCAGAAATATATTTAATGTGAATGTACATATATAACATTAGGTTGCTTGCTGTCTTGGGGAGGAGGGAGGGAAGGAAGGGAGAAAAATTTGGAACTAGAAATCTTATAAAAACAAATGTTGAAAACTAGCTCTATATGTAACTAGAAAATAATAAAATACTTTTATGATTAAAAAAAAGAAAAAAATTTATGTATAACCTAACTCATTTATTTTCAGTTTTATGATTGCTTTTCTCTCCCTTGTTTGACTAAGAATTCTCCATTTTAAAAAATTACAGTAAACATTTATATTCAAGTCACATGTATATTTGGGGCTTATTGTGGTATGTGGTATAAGGTTCTGTTTTAAACCTAATTTTTGTCGGAAAAATTACAAAAGTCATTTAAATTGAAAACCATTAAAAAGCATAGATGTAGAAAGATTCTTCAATATGATTAAAAACTTTTATCCAAAACCAGATTGGGCTTTATTTGCAATAGAGAAATATCAGAAAGTTTCCTAGTACAAATAATTATCAAAACTATCTGATAATGGTCTATTTATTCATTCATTCATTCATTCATTTATTTATTTATTTATTTATGGTGAGGTTAAGCAATTGAGGTTAAGCGACTTGCCCAGGGTCACACAGCTAGTGTTAAGTGTCTGAGGCCAGATTTGAACTCAGGTCCTCCTGACTCCAGGGTTGGTGCTCTATCCACTGTGCCACCTAGCTGCCCCTTGATAATGGTTTAAAAATTGAAAAAATAAACTAGATCAGTGAAATAGACTAGATAAGCAAGAAACCAAAGCAATAAGAAACAGAAATCCAGTGTTTGAGAAACCGAAGAAAATAAATAAGGGGAGGAAGGATTCTATTGGAAAAACCTCTACCTGTAAATCTGACCTCATCCCATAAGAACCACTTTCCTCAACCAAGTGTTGAAAAGAGATTAGATTGTGCCATGTAGTCTTAAAATGTCAGGATATTTAATTTTTTTTTTAATTTGCCCTTCCTTTAGTAATTTGGTTGTCATCCATTTTCTTCAGTAAAAGCTAACTTTGTTTCTTCTCCTTTACTTTTCTTAAAGGGCTTAAAGGAACCAGCCCCATTTTCAGATGAAATTGAAATTGACTACAGTAAGCCCTATGTCAGAGTAACTATGGAGGAGGCCAGGAGAGGGACTCCTTGTAAGTAAATTTCACATAAGTGTGCTTTCTTGTTCATTTTTCAGCATCTCATGGTATTTATAAACATTCATCTGCATGGTGTAAACTAGTATAATAGCCACTGTTCTCTATAAATATATAGTAAGTTTACATCTGGTGTTGGAGTAGGTTTTCCTTTCATCTGGCTTGCCACTATTTGAAAGGACACATTTCAGTCTCTGAGCTTCCATTCATTCATTCATTCACCTTCTTTTTTTAATTTGTAACACCCCCCCCCCCCCCGCCAAGATTGTTGGCTAGGGCAGAAAAGGTTATTTACTGAAATGAGTAACAATCCACCAATCTGATGAAATTTTTACTAGCCCACGGATTCGTCCCCATTTCTCTCAATGGCATTACCTTTCTCTCCATAACCTAGGCTCCAAATTTCTGTCAGTTAACTTATCTACTGCCAAAATCCAGTTAGTTGCTAACTACTGTTGATTCTGCTTTTGAAACTTCTCATATTTGTCTCCCCTCCATTCCTTTTTTTTTTTCTTTTTTTTTTTTTTGTGAGGCAATTGGGATTAAGTGACTTGCCTAGGGTCACACAGCTAGTAAGTGTTAAGTGTCTGAGGCCGGATTTGAACTCAGGTCCTCCTGACTCCAGGGCCAGTGCTCTATCCACTGTACTACCTAGCTGCTCCCCCTCCATTCCTAATATCACCACTCTTGTGTAAGTTCTCATTGTCTCATTCCTGGGCACTTGCAATATCTTGCTCCTCTCCTCTCAATTTCATCTTCTTTATACAGACATTTAATCATCTCAGATTACTCTTCCATGCTTTGGTGGTGGTTTTACATATTGATTGAAGTCCAGAAACCTGGCATGTGGCCCAACCCTCATCCTCACTCTTATTCTTTCCTTCATTTATTCTACTTAGTCTGTGAAGGAAGCAGTCCTAGACTTCAGGCATTAGTGAAATAAGCATTTCTTCTGCCTGGAACCAGTCTCTTCCACCCAAGACTGTTTTCTAAACGTTTGTCATAATCAAACTTGAACTTGAGCTGCTGCACTTCCTGATCCCCATACAGCCTAAGGATCCTTCCAATCCATGGAAAAGGGAAGAGGGTGGGGGTGGGGAGAGATCTGCTAATTCAAGCCTTGATTACTTCTTATTCTGCTACTGCACCATATTTTCATGTCATATTCTTGCACCTACTTACCCATCTCACCTTTTGCCCTGGTTATTACACATTTAAGATGAGAATATTGGATTTTTTTCCTAGAATTTATTTGCCCCCCCCCAAAAAAAAGAATATGAAAATTCAGAAACAATATACCTTAACTTACTAGCTGTGTGACCCTGGGCAAATCACTTAACCCTCATTGCCCTGCAAAAAAACCCAAAAAACCCAAACCAAAAACAATATACCTTAGTAATTCATATTCACTAACTAAGTTACCAGATCTACTCAATTTTATCTCAGAAAAATCTTCTATAGCAGTCTGCTTTCCTAATCTTTACTACTATAACCATGATATGAGTAGAGATACAGGATAGGTGCTCATGAATATTCTCAGATTTAATATATCTGGGTAAGATTATTGGTAATTATTATTATGGGTAAGTATAAATAAAATGTAGTTCGAGACTGGGTGGTGCTATATTTCCTAAGTTGTATTATTTAGTACAGTTCCCTAGGACTAGTTTGGTCCACTTTGACTTTACATATGGAGTGTTTGATTCTTCATATCCTTGAGATGAGAATAGGAGAGGAGCATCTCCTCCTAGAGAATTGACTTTGGAACTTACTTAGTGGGACATGATAAATGGAACCCTTTCACTTGTACAACTTATGCCTCACTTGAAACCAATCAGGAAGCTTGTTGATGGTAGAGCAGGGCCTTGTTCTACATTGCTACAGTCACTTAGCTGACCAGATATTTCCCTCCCCTGCTAGTAAAGGGAATTCAGGAAAATACAAAATAGGTACAGTGTTTGCAACACCTTAAAAATCTATTCAGTTCGGGGCAACTGGGTGGTGCAGTGGATGAAGCACTGGCCCTGGATTCAGGAGGACCTGAGTTCAAATCTAGCTCCAGATACTTGACACTTACTAGCTGTGTGACCCTGGGCAAGTCACTTGACCCCCATTGCCCCACCAAAAAAAAAAATCTATTCAGTTCAACATAAAAGTCAACCCCATAGTTCACAGAAGACACATCTACTTTCTTTGCAAGGCCAGGTTGGATTGAGCACTATCTTATGCTTGTGTTCTGAACTTTTCTGCTTCTTTGGAGGATGTAGCATTTCAGTTTGGCTCTAAAAGATAGGTATGAATTCAGGGAGTAGGAGAGTAGGGAGGGAGGAGGGCATTTTTAGAACTGAGAACAGCTGGAGAATTTGGCTTGTGTTGGGCCATAAATGCTGAGTTTGAAGTTTTAGTAGGCAGTAGTGGGCTACTGAAAATGTTTTATTCTGAAGATAATTGATCATATCTGTGCATAAGAAAGATTTTCCTGGCATCAGTATAAACAACCAATTAGAATTTAGGAAAACCTGAAAGGAGGTCATTGCTCAGTCAGTTAGCAACCAACCATGTGTTAAGCACATACTGTGTATTAGGCCCTATGCGAAAGGCTGTGGAGACTAAGACCATAATGGATTTACATTCACTTCCTTTAAGGAACATCCATTCCATTTGGGGAGATAATATGTACACATATAAATACATACAAAATGAAGTTCATTTAGGTGATCGTGAGGGCTTGGGCCAGAAAGGAGACATTCGAAATAGGGAGGAGGGAAGGGACTGATCAGAGCTCTTATTGATAGGACACGGTCACTGATTACATAGGAGAGGGGATTGATATGGAAGCATCAAAGATAAACTGGAAATTACAAATATAGAAATGTTGATGAATTGTGATCAGAGAGCAGTAACGAAGTCCAGAAAAGGAGCAGGTTGAGGGAGCATGAGAATAAACCCAATTTTGAACATGTTGCAGTGTGAGGTATGGATTTGGAGCTCAAAGGGCCAAGCTAGGGAATCATTTGCATATGAGGTCTCAATTGAAGATGTGAGAGTAAATGAGATTGCCAAAGAAGAGACAACTGAGAAAAGAGGGTCAAGGACAGACCCGTGAGAAATATCCCCACTAAGGGGCTGAGAAGATGAAGAATCAATAGAGATAAAGGGAAGAAGTAGAGAGATAGGAGGAAAATTGAGAGTGGGTTTGGTATTGAAACTTCAAGAAGCAAGAGTATTAAGGACAGGTGGTTAGATAGTGTCAGAGTAGTAAAGAGACAAGAGGGTAAGGATTGATGAATGGCCATTGGATTTGTTTATTTAGTCATTGTTGATGTTAGAGAGCATTAGAATGATGGGAATTTGATTAAAAGGGATAAGCTGAGAATAGCTGGACAGAATAGAAGGGTCAGAGGAAAGCTGATTTAGATTTGGGTTGACTTGAGTATGTTTGTAGATAGGTAGAAAGGAGCAAGAGAAAAACTGAAGATTCATAAGACAGAGGGAAGCTGATTGCTCAATCAGAATCCTTCAGGAGTAGAGGAAGGAGTAGGATCAAGGACATTTGTTGGGGGAATAAACAGTAAATAAGAGAAATCCTTTTTCTGGAATGTAAAGGAAGGAGGAGACAATAATGATTCTGAGAAGGTTGGAGAAATGGAGAGGAAGGACTGAATGAGGTGGTCAGTGTCCTCAGTTCTCTCAGTGAAGTAAGAGGTTAAGCTATATTCCTGAAGTGTTGTGGACTGTGGCATGTTTATTATTAAGAAGAAACTGGGGGCAGCTAGGTGGCACAGTGGATGGAGCGCCGGCCCTGGATTCAGGAGGACCTGAGTTCAAATCTGGCCTCAGACACTTAACACTTACTAGCTGTGTGACCCTGGGCAAGTCACTTAACCCCAATTGCCTCACCAAAAAAAAAAAAAAGAAGAAGAAACTGGGTGGCAGCTAGGTGGCACAGTAGATAAAGCATTGGCCCTGGATTCAGGAGGACCTGACTTCAAATTTGGCCTCAGACACTTGATACTTACTAGTTGTGTGACCCTGGGAAAGTCACTTAACCCTCATTGCCTCCCCCCCAAAATAATAATATTCCCCCAATTACATGTAAAATTTTTTTTTTAAGTTTCGAGTTTCAAAAATTCAATACTTTCTTCCCTTCCACCTCTTCTTCCTGAGATGGTAAGTAGTTTGATATAGGTTGTACATGTGCAATCCTGTAAAACATATTTCCATGTTATTTTGTGGAAAAAAACTTGAGCCAGAAAAAAAAATAAAAGAAGGAAAGAAAGTGAAAAATAGCATGCTTTGGTCTGTATTTAAGATACCACCACTTTCTCTTGAGGTGAATAGCATTTTTCACCACAAGTCCTTTGGAATTGTCTTGGATCATCGTATTGTTGAGAATAGCTAAGTGAATTGGTATAATTACTAGAGATTGTTAGGTCTAACATGTGATCATGTTAGGCTCAAGATAGGGGGAGAAAGGAGGTAGTTGGAGTTGATCAGATTTATTGAAATGTGTGGTTAGATTATTAACATGAATATTGAAATTCCTGAAGATGGTGTAGAGGATGTAATGGAGGGAAAGAGATCTTGAGCCGTATACTAAAGTAAGATTGGAAAAATCACATTGGACAGAGCTACAACAATGAGGTTCTAATCTCTTTCCTATCTGTGTACCTGTAAAACTTAATTGTTGTAATTGGTTTTAAATTTATAATACATACATTCGCACACATATATATATAATCAGAATCAGGGTGTATACTCAAATATTAAAATGTTGTTAATAGTCCTCATTTAGAATGACCTTACCATTTAACTGGCGGGATAACAAGGATATAGATTAGTAAATACAGAATAAGTATATAGAACATAAACTCAGAGTACAACAAGGCGCAGCCAGATGGTTCAGTAGATAAAGCATTGGGGATTGAATCAGGAAGACCTGAGTTCAAATCCAGCCTCAGACACTTTATAGCCGTGTGACCCCGAGCCAAGTCACTTAGCCCTGTTTGCCTCAGTTTTCTCATCTGTAAAATGAGCTGGAGAAGGAAATAGCAAACCACCCCAGCATCCTTGCCAAAGAAAATCCCAAACAGGGTTACACAAAGCTGAAAAATGACAGAACACCTAAAGACATGTAGTTTGAGAGAGAAGGCATTGATTCATCTGTGTCGTTTTAAAAGTTTACCTCAGGGGACTCACCAAATATGCTGGAAACCTTTGATTTCTCCTGTCACCCAAGGGTACCCAGTGGATTGCTTTGGCTGTCCACCTGTCATCTATCCCCTCACCTACATAACCCACTGGTATTTACCATTTTTCTATTATGTAATTCCTTGAACACAACTTTTCCTGTTCTTCATTAGTTATATGCCACAGTCTACTCATACCCACCATATGCCTCTCCATGAAATTGTGGTGGCTAGACTGTCTTTGATGGAGAAAATGGTTATAATACTTTTTGCAAATCTTTTCCTTTTTTTCTTCCTTTTGTTGTCTTTTCAGTTTCTTTTTAAAATGCCTGTGGGATGATTTGTCTTGCCAAGCTTTCTTTAAACTGGTTTCACTTTTCATCTCTGCTTTATGAGACAGTACTGATCGTAATCATCCTATGCTTCTCTGACTTCATAGTCATCATTTCTGCCTGCACATCATATCGTCTGGCATAGAATTTATTACATTCATGCAACACAATTTGCTTTGTTTCCAGTTCTTTGCTGCCCTAAAAGTGCTGCTATGAATATTTTTTACCTTTGTGTGGTACATGCTTACTACTGAGATCTCTGAGTCAAAAAATTTAGACATTTTAGCCAGTTTATTTGTATGATTCCACAGTACTTTCCAGAATGGTTGTACCAGTTCACAGTTTCACCAACAGTGAATAAGTATGCCTGTCTTTCCATAACCTCTCCAACACTGATGATTTACATCTTTTGTCATCTTTGCCAATTTACTTGTGGTGAGGCAAATGTTCATTTCTTGTACTAGTGATAATTTGGAGTAATCTTTCATTCAAGGAATGTTCTTGGCCTTTGAGGGGAGATGTACATATCTGGGATATTTAATCAGAAGAGATTGTTTCATTTTATTTTAGGTAATGATGTAATTTTTATTATATTAATTGGCATGGCTTAACTATGAACAATTAATATCTCTCCAATTATTTACGTGTATCTTCATTTCTATAAAGAATGTTTTGTTCTTTTGTGTGCCTTGGTAGGTGTACTCACAAATATTTCATAATTCCGTAGTTATTTTATTTTATATTTATTTCTTTTTTAGAGACTTTAAAATTCTTTCTTTACCCCTTTCTTCAGATTCAGATTCCTTTCTCCAAACTCCCTTCCCTATCCACTGAGAAGTCAAGAGAAACAAAACCCATTACAAATATATATAGTCTTGCAAAACAGATTTCTGCCTTAGTCATATGTCCTTGTCTCCCATTCCCCATCCCCCACCCCCAAAAAAAGAAAGAGGAAAAAAATTGCTTAAATTTGTACTCTGTGTCCATTAGTTATATGTTTGAACCTGGACAGCATATTTCATCCTAAGTCCTTTGGAACTGTGGTAGAACATTGTGTTAATCAGAGCTAAGACTATCTTTAAAATATTGCTATTACTGTATAAATTGGGGGTTTTTTTGCTCACTTCATTTTTCATCAGTTCATATAGGTCTTGCCAATGTTTTCTGAAATCATCCTCTTCATCATTTGTTACAGCACAGTAGTATTCCGTTGCATTCATATATCATAAATTGTTCAGCCATTCTCTAAATGATGGGCATCCCTTCAGCTTTCAGTTCTTTGCCACCAAAAAAAAGAAGTTGCTACATTTTGGTATGTATGGGTCCTTTTCCTCTTTCTTTGATCTTTTTAGTATACAGAGTTGGTTGCATTATTGCTGTGTCAAAGAATATGCTCAGTTAAATAGTTTTTTGGGCATAGTTCAAAATTACCTTATAAATTATAAAATAAAATGGTTGTACTAGTTCATAGTTCTAGCAACAGTGCATTAATGTACCTATTTTCCCATAGCCCCTTTTCATTTTAGTGAAAATTTATACTGAGAGTTTCCTAGCCCATTGGGTGTAGAACTGGACTTGGACCTGAATCTGTAGTACTAGAGAGGAGGAAACAGTTGAACATTTGGTGGGAAGAATTTATGGCTAAATAGGAGATAGAGAACTAAACTTGAAGGTTTTTACACAAACAAAACCAATGCAACCAAGATTAGAAAGAAAGTAGAAAATTGGGAAATAATCTTTATAGTAAATGTCTCTGATAAAGGACTCATTTCTCAAATATATGGAGAACTGAGTTGAATTTATAAGACCATACACCATTCCCCAATTGATATATGGTCAAAGGATATGAACAGACAGTTTTCAGGTGAAGGAATCAAAGCTTTCTATAGTCATATGAAAAAATGCTCTAAATCTAAATCTGTTGATTAGAGAAATGCAAATTAAAACAGCTCTAAGGTACCACCTCACACCCTCCAACAGATTGGCTAATATGACAGAAAAGGAAAATTATAACTGTTGGTGGGGATGTGGGAAAATTAGGACACTAAAGCTCTTTTGGTTGAATGGTGAACTGATCCAACCATTCTGGAGAACAATCTGGAACTGTGTCCAAAGGGCAACCAAACTGTGCATACCCTTGGATTCAGCAAGGTGTATATCCTAAAGGGATAATAAAAAAGGGAAAAGGACATACATGCAAAAATATTTATAGCAGCTCTTTTTGTGGTGGCAAAAACATTAGCAATTGAGGGTATTTCCATCAATTGGGGAATGGCTGAACAATCTGTGTTATATGAATGTAATAGAATATTATTGTGTAATAAGTAATGATGAGCAGATAGATTCCAGAAAAACCTAGAAAGACTTATGTGAACTGATGCTGAGTGAAGTGAGAAGAACCAGGAGAACAGCAACATTGTATGATGATTGACTATGAATGACTTAACTTTTCTCAGCAATATAATGATCCAAGTCAATTCCAAAAGCCTCATGGTAGAAAATGTTCTCCATATCCAGAGAAAGAACTGATGAACTTTGAATGAAGATCAAATTATGCTATTTTTACTTTCTTGACTTTTTTTGTTTTCCTTTTGGTCTGTTTCTTCTTTTACAGTATGACTTATGGAAATATGTTATACATACATACTTACATACATACATACATGCATACATATATATATATATACATCCTATATAAAATTGCTTACCATTTTAGGAAAAAGGGACGGGGGGGAGAAAAATTTGGAACTCAAAATTTTATAAAAATGAATGTCAAAAATTGTCTTTACATATAATTGAAAAAATACTAAAAAAAAAAAGACTAGTAAATTGTTATAAATATGAATGCTGGGGGCAGCTAGATGGCGCAGTGGATAAAGCACTGGCTCTAGATTCAGGAGGACCTAAGTTCAAATCCAGCCTCAGACACTTGACACTTACTAACTGTGTGACCCTGGGCAAGTCACTTAACCCTCATTGCACTGCAATTTATTATTTTTTTAAAATAATTTATTTAAAAAAAAAATTTTTTTTGGTGAGGCAATTGGGGTTAAGTGACTTGCCCAGGGTCACACAGCTAGTAAGTGTTAAGTGTCTGAGGCCGGATTTGAACTCAGGTCCTCCTGAATCCAGGGCCAGTGATCTATCCACTGCGCCACCTAGCTGCCCCCCATTGCACTGCAATTAAAAAAAAATGAATGCTGCATAATGTCAGTGCCATAGCATCCATGGACAGTACGTTGCAAAGTACCTGGCATCTGAGTCTTCCTTCACTTTACTTTTGCCAAATAGCTCCGCTCTATTCATGTTTCCTTCTGTGATGTGATAGTTTCTGGTTACTTGTAATCATTTGATCAGCAGAATACTTAATATGAGTCAGTATGGCTTAACAAATTATCTCATGCACAGGACTGTAACAAACCCAGATTAGAAACACAGTGAATGTAACAGTGTAAGGGGAGTCAAATTCCAAAATGCCAACAGGCATTTAGTTCAAGGGTCACATTTAGTCATATGATAAGGGATTCAGTTGGAGGGCAGCAATACTTAACATTTTCCCTACTGAAGAAAGTTCTGAGTTCACCATTGTGCTCAACCCCTGAACAAATTGTTGTTATTACTAAACATAACAGTTTGTAAACTTAATTATGGACCATTTTTGGTGAAATATAATTAAAAAAATAAATGGAATATTCATACCATATTCATACATGCCAGATTATTTAACTCAACAAAGCCCATACAGATTATTTGCTAGCCCCTTCACCCTTAGGGAGGGATGAGCATACTTTCCTATTTAGTTTAAATAATTACCCTACAAAATTAAATATCTAAATTCATAGTATATTTCATCATAAATATGACAGTTCTTTTTATGATGCTGTGGTTTCAGTAGTGCTAGGTATTAGTGACATTCCTGGGACTAGAACTGTGGCCTTGTATCTGAGACCAGTGTACTTTCTGTTTTACCGTTTAGTTTCCCTTCAACAGATATTCTTCAGTCTCTTGGTTCTAGGTCACCTTTTTTTCCTGTTAGACATTACATTTTCAACATTCAGATTTAACCAACATTTCTTACATGCTAATGTATTACATGCTAGATGCTAATGGAGGTAGAGATAAGTAAGAGGTAGTCTCTACCCTTAAAGAAATTATAGTTAAATAGGGGAGATAAGTCACATATACAATTAAGCATCACACACAATGATATAAATTCTAAGCGCATTTGAAATATAGACTAAATATTTGCAAGGATTCTTTAGTGTGAAAGATCATTTCCAATTGGGGGAATTGGGAAAGGCTTTAATGTATAAGGTGTCATTTAACTGGATCCTATGATCGTAGATTTAGAGTTAGAAGCACACTTAGAGGTCATGCAGTCCAACCTCAGCTCTTTACAGATAAGGGAATAGCAGCTTTAAAAGAGGAGGTGACAGCCCGGGGCAGCTAGGTGACACAGTGGATAAAGCACTGGCCCTGGATTCAGGAGGACCTGAGTTCAAAGCCAGCCTCAGACACTTAACACTTACTAGCTGTGTGACCCTGGGCAAGTCACTTAACCCCCATCACCTCTCAAAACAAAACAAAACAAAAAACCAACAAACAAATAAAAGAGGAGGTGACAGAGTGAAACCGGGGAGCTGCCTGATCTCTCCCAAATTCCCCTCAGAAACAACGTGAAATTAAGCCTCTCAAAATATTCTGGAGCTGTAAAAACTGCAAAAAGATGAAGTGAAATAATCTTCCAACTTAAGGTAACCTAGATCTTCACCAAAGGTCTGTATCATCTGGGTAAAAGGGGAGTATAGCTCAGTACAGGGGGTGTCTGGGCAAGCCAGCGAAAGGCTCTTAGTCACAGTACAGATCAACAGCTAAGGACCCTTGGTCCTAGCTCAGCAAGCTAGTGACACAAAAGGCCAGTTCTGAGACTCCCAGCCCCAACACAGAAGTCAATCTGCCAGCTGGGATATCTGTTACCCAACAGGACCAACTAGGCTGGGCCACTCTAGTGCAGTGAGCAAACTGTAAACAGCTGAATCCTCAGAGCAGAAAGCCAGTGACTGAGTTTCTGGCCCCCAGCAAAAGAAGCTTAGGATAATGCACACTGTACCCCAGGAGCAGAGCTCAACCTTAAAAGGCACAAAAGAGGCTAAAATATGAATAAGAAACAGAAAAGAACCTTCACCATAGAAAATTATTATGGCGACAGAGAGGATTAAAATGTAAACTCAGAGGAGGACAACAATGTCAAAACATTTATATGCAAAGCTTTAAAGGGGAAAAGGAATTGGTCTTGAGACCAAAAAGCCCTCTTAGAAGGGCTCAAAAAGGATTTTATAAACCAAATAAGAGAGGTAGAAGAAAAATTGGGAAAAGAAATGAGAGTATGCAAGAGAGATTCAATAGCTTGGAAAAAGAAGGATAAAAATTGACTGAGGAAAACAATTCATTAAAAAATGCAGTTGACCAAAGGATCAAAATTGGGCAGATGAAAGCTAATCACTCAGTGAGACATAGGAAGAAGTAAAGCAGAATCAAAAGAATATAAAAATAGAAGGAAATGTAAAATACCTCTTCAGAAAAACAACAGACCTGGAAAATAGATCCAGGAGGGACAATCTAAGAATAATGTGGACTACCTGAGGACCATGATCCAAAAAAGACCGTAGACAGCATATTTTATGACATTATCAAGGAGAACTGCCCCAGTGTCTTAAAACCAAAGGAAAAAATAGTCACCTCCTGAAAGAGACCCCAAAAGGAAAACTCCAAGGAATATCATTGCAAAATTCCAGAATTATCAAGTAAAGGAGACAATACTGCAAGCAGCCAGAAAGAAACAATTTACACACACACACACAAGGAAACAATTTAAATAACCAAGGAACAACAATCAGGATTACACAGGACCTGACAGCTTCAACATGAAAGGATCAGAGGGCTTGGGATATTATATTCAGGAGGTCAAAGAAACTGGGATTACAACCAAGAAGGTACTACCCAGCAAAATTAATCTTAATCTTTCAGGGAAAAAAAGATGGGCATTCCGTAAAATAGGGAACTTTAAAACTTTCCTAATGAAAAGCCCAGAACTGAATACAGAATTCAATCTAAAAATACAAGATTCAAAAGAAGCATGAAAAGGTAAAAAGGGGAAAAAACCAAAACATGTTATTCAATAAGGTTAAAATGTTTACATCCCTACATGGGAAGAAGATACTTGTAACTCTTGAGAACTATATCTGTATTAAGGCAGATAGGAGTAGTACATACAGACAGAAGTGGATATATAAGTTGATTCTGATGTGATGATATTTAAAAAAACAAAAACAAAAACCTTAAGGGATAACAAAAAGGATTATACTGGGAGAAGAGGAAAGGGAAGGTAGAATGGGGTGAATCACATCACATGAAGAGGCATAAAAAACCTATTACTATAAAGGGAAAGAAGGGAAGGGTGAGCATTGTTTTGACCTTACTCTCATCTGATTTGACTCAAACAGGGAATAACACTCAGTTGGGTATAGAATTTTATCTTACCCTATAGGGAAATAAAAGAGGAAAAGGGAAAGAAAGGGGTGCGGTGCTGATAGAAGGGGTGGTAAAACTAGAAGGTGAAAGGGGAAAAAGCAAAAGGGAGTTTGTGCTGATAGAAGAGAGGGTAAACTGAGGGAGGTAGTGGCCAGAAACAAAACACTGGTGAGAAGGGACAGAGGAAAAGGAAAGAGAAAAGTATAAACAAGGGGAAAATAGGGTGTAGGGAAATACACAGTAATAACTATAGAGTCTGAATGCAGATTGAAGCATACTATTTTCACTTTTGTTGCTTTCTTGCATTTTTCCTTTTTATTCTGATTCTTCTCTTACAACATAACTAATGTGGAAATATGGTTAACATGATTGTAATGTATAACCTATATCAGATTGCTGTCTGGCTTCAGGAGGGGGAAGGGAAGAGAAGATGGGAGGAAAATCTGGAACTCAAAAAAAAATCATGTAATTGGAAAAAAAATTTAAATGGGAGGTGACTTGCTTAAGGTCACATGGGTTATTTAAGTGGCATGGTTTGAACCCAGGTCCTCTGACTCCAAACCCAGGGCCCCTGGAAGAAACTTGGAGGGCATAGGTAGGTATAAAAGTACAGAAGATATAGGTATAAAGGAAAGCCTTTGGGAAAGTGATTGTAGCCCAAGCCTGAAAATAAATAGCAACAAGGCTGAAGGCTATTGAAGTTTCTGTTTATCATTATGATTCAATTCAGTGTTTTTTCTTTCTGTTTCTTTTACTAATTTGTTAGGCCAGTAGTCAGGTGACTAAATTCTATGTGTTGCCAACCTAAGAAAAACAATGGCAAAAATCATACCTAGTGAATTTTGAATTTATGCGTGGTATGGAGAAGAGTGTTCCTCAAGTTTTCATAGGGAAGTTTTAATGGTACAATATTAGAGTTAGCTACATGCAATCTAGGAAATAGTGGATGAAGCCAGAGAGAAAATATATATGTGACCATTTTGGAAAGGTTTAATATGGAGAGATAGACAACAGAATCAATCAATAAACATTTATTAAGGGCCTACTATGTACCGGACACTGTGACAAAAAGAGACAAAAAGCAGTCCCTTCCCTGAAGGAGCTCACAATATAATGGGGAGAAAATATGCAAACAAATTTGTACGAAGCAAGTAATGTACAGGATAAATGGGAAGTAATTAACATAGGGAAGGAAGGTACTGGAATTAAGAGGGATTGGGAAAGGATTCCTATAGAGGGTAGGATTTTAGTTGAGACTTAAAGGAATCCAAGAAGCCACTTTCCTTGGAAAGTGGAAATTTTTAAAAAATCAGTAAGTAAATTTTGCCTTTTGAGCAGAGAAGATAGAAGACAAGAGGGGAAGCATGGTAGGTCTGATAAAAATCAAAGTATGTTGATAAGGATAATTTGAGGGATTATATCAAGTAGTAAAGGAATTTGAAATGCAGGATAGTTCTGCATAAGACATCTAGATATCTAGTCTTTATTAATACCTACCCTGTAAAAGTTTAAGGAAGAGACCATGGGTTACTTCTTAGTCTGGTTCTTAGTTATGCTTGCTCTCAGAGGCCTGTGTAGAGAACCAGCTCAATCATTCATTCGATCAAGAAGAAGCACTGTGAGGGGCAGCTAGGTGGTGTAGTGGATAAAGCACCGGCTCTTTATTCAGGAGGATCTGAGTTCAAATGCAACCTCAGACACTTGACACTTACTAGCTGTGTGACCTTGGGCAAATCACTTAACCCTCATCCCCACCCACCCTTCCAAAAAAAAAGAACCATCATGTATCATGTGTGGTGTTAGACACTGGGGATACAAGTACAAAGAATGAAACAATCCTCACTTTCATTTTAATGGGTGAGGCAGCAAGTACAGATATACATACATACAACATAAATATAAAGTGAATTAATACAAATATATACAAGGTGGTTGTGCCGGTAGAATGGCAACATTTGTGAGTTGATTGTATGGAGTTGAAGAGTCAAAGGCAATGTTAAGATTATGAACCTGGGGCGGGGGAAGGGGGGGGGATTATGAACCTGGGACCTGAAAGGATGGTGATAACCTTCAGCAGAAATATGGATGTTTAGGGAGGGGAAAGATGAAGTCTGCTTTGGACATGTTGAGTTTCAGATGTTTCCAGGATATAATTTTTTTAAACAAATTTTTCATTCAATGAAAATATACCTTCTTTCCTTCCTGTCCCCTTCCTCCCCGCTTCCCTTTCCCATAGAGAAAGAAAAACAAAACTACTGTTACAGACATGTATAGTTAAACAAAACAAAATTTCATATTAGTCATGTAAAAACAATGCCTTAATTTGCACTCTGAGCCTATCACTATCAGGAAATGGGCACTAGTCCTCTGCTATCATGGTTCATCAGTTGATTAGCATTCCTAAGTCTCTCAAAATTATTTATCTTTACAGTGGTATTGTTACTTTATAAATTGTTCCAGGATATCCATTTGGAATTGTCTAATAAGCACTCGTGATGCAACTCATTTATTATTATGATAATTAACAACATTTATAATAACTAGCCTTTATTTAAAGCACTATAGTGCTTTAAGGTTTGCAAAGTGCTTTACAAATATTATTTATCTTCACAACAGCCTTGGGAGGTAGGTGCTATTATTATCATTTCCATTTTACAGATGAGGAAACTGAAGCAAACAGAAGTTAAGCACAGGGTTACATAGTGTCCAATGCTGCATTAGAATTCAGTTCTTCCCAACTCCAGGGTCTGATGGCGCCACCTAGCCACCAAAGTGATATTTCTAAGATTAGTTAAACCTATAGGAACTGATGAGTATAGAGGGAGAAGAGGCCCTAGGACAGAACCTTGAGAAACACTCACAATACCCACAGTGAGGGAGCATGAACCAGCAAAAGAAGAAAAGAAGGAGCTGGGTAGATTTGACAAGGATTTTGAGGTTAAAGTCTTAGGGAAGTTAGGTTAAAGAGCAGAAGGGAAGAATTCTTTAAACAATAGCTCTCTGGGTGGGGGCGGTGTCAAGGGATAAATTTAAAAAACAATATCAGAAATAAATAAATAAATAAACAAGAAAAACAAAAAAATCCCAAAAAACAATATCAGTAAAAACGTTTTTTGTTTTGTTTTTGTTTCTTTTTTCTTTTTAAGAATTTTCCCCAAGTTACATGTAAAAAAAATTTTTTTTTCACATTGATTTTTTTAAAACTTTGTGTTCCAAACTTTCTTCCTCTCTCCCTGAGAAATCAAGCAATTCAATATAAGTTATACATGTACAGTCATGCAAAACATCTTCACATTAGTCAGGTTGTAAAAGAAAACAGACAAAATAACTTTAGAAAAAGGAACTAACAAATAAAATTATACTTCAGTTTGTATTCAGATACCATCAGTTCTTTCTCTGTTGATGGTTTGCAGTTTTCTATCTTCTTTCACCCTATCCTTCCTCAAAAGTATTTTGTTTTTTACTGTCCCCTCCCCCAATCTGTCCTCTCTTCACCTCTCCCCCTTATCCCCTTCCCCTCCCACTTTCCCGTAGGGCAAAATATATTACTATACCCACTTGAGTGTGTATGTTATTCCCTCCTTGAGCCAATTTTGATGAGAATAAGGCTCACTCACTCCCCTGCTCCTCCCCCATCTTCCCCTCCAGTGCATTGCTCTTACCCCTTAACTTTATTTTAAAGATGTCATGGGCCAGCTAAGTGATACAGTGGATAAAGCACCAGCCTTAAAAATATAAGTAAAACATTCTCTTTCTACCAACTGTCCCCTAGGCAGCAGTCTTGGAATGCTCACAATATATTCCCTTAATTTATCTCCCAGACTAGTAAATGGAAGAAGTCTCTGGTCTCTAGTTAGAGCTTTTATTGTTTGGTAGTTACAAGGTGATGTTGATTAGAGGGATAGGAAAGTAGAAATACAAAACAAATAGTCTTAAATCTAAGCTTAGTCTATATTCTGTATAAAACTCACCAAAAGCCCAAGGCCACCTTTGGGGGGGAGAGCCGCGTCAGGCACGTGCTGCTAATGGTGAGCCGGGCCGAGTCGAACTCCAGTCAGCATCTGTCTGAGCAGCGCAGTCATCAGACCAGGAGAGCAGGCAAGAGACTTACTTATTGATAACTGAGTTGACTTTATCAGAAAAAAACCCACAACAATAATGTTTTTTAAATTGTTTTAGCTTGTAATTGGGGAAAAATAAAATAATAAATCAATTGTAGCAAGAAGGTAATAACTCATATTTCTATAATAGTTTATATAAGTATTTTCCTCACAGTGGTGCTCTAAAATAAGTAGGGCATTATTTTTCCTCCCCTTTAGATCTTTGTGATCAGGCTAGACCTGATCTGATCCTTTTAGATTGTGAGAATTGGGTGTCCCTTACAAGATTCATTCTGACCAATTTTGGTACAGTGTTACCCAAAATAGAGAATAATGGGACATGTTAAATAAATTGAAAGTTCTTTAAAACAAACAAACCACAACATCTTTTTATTGCTGGTTTTTTGGTCTTCAATTCCAAATTGTTCTCCAGAAGGACTGGACCAATTCACAGCTTCATGAGCTGAGCTGTTTTGTGCCTGTCTTCCATAACCCTTCCAGCATTTGGCATTTTCATCTTTTGTCGTCTTTGCCAATCTAATGAGTGGGAGGTAAAAATTCAGAGTTGTCTTGACTTATATTTTTCTTGTTATTAGTGTTTTGTAACTTTTTATATGAATTTTTATGGCTTGCATTCCTTCTTTTAAAAATTGATTGAAAAAGAAAAAAAGAAATATACTATTGGTAGAGCTGTGAATTGGTTCATCTGTTCTGGAAAGCAATTATATTAAGAAAAATTAAAATGCTCATTCCTTTCAATTCCAGAAACCTCCCCACTAGGCATATTCCTCAAGGAAGTCATTGATAAAAAGAAAGGCCCCATATATTTAAATTTGTGGAAGTACTTTTTAATAGTGGTAAACAATTGGAAAGAAAATAGATGCACATTGATTGGGAAATGGCTAAACAAGTTGTGGTACATGACTATAATAAGATAAATTATTGGTTATAATAAACAGGGAATTTGATGAATACAGAGAAGCATCAAAGACTTATGAACTGAAGTGAAGCAAGCAAAACCAGGACGGCTATAAAAATGGAAATGGAAAGAACAACAACAAAGCAATTGAAACAAAATACTGTGATGTTGTAATGACTCAACTTTATGCCATAGAAAAGATGAGGAGCAATTCTCTTTTTGTGTGGGAAAATCCACATGTGTTGGTTAGTTATGCAGAATTGCTTTTCTACCTCTTTTTATTTTTTGTTATAAGGGATGGCTCTCTAGGAAAAGGAAGGGATCTATTAGGAAATATTTGAATCTATTAGGACATGTTGCAGTCATGTCCAACTCTTGGTAACCTTATTTGGGTTTTTCTTGGCAAAGATACTAGAATGGATTGCCTTTTCTTTCTCCAGCTTGTTTTACAGATGAGGAATTGAGGCAAACAGAATTGAGTGACTTGCTCAGAGTCACACAGCTAGCATCTAAAGCCAGATGAGTCTTCCTGACTCCAGACCTGGCATTCTATCCTTTGCATCACTTAGCTGCCCCTATTAGGAAATGTAGGTGATACAAAACCAAAATTTTTAAATGAAAAAGAAAACTGCCTGTTTATATCCCTTGACCACTTATCTATTGGGAAATGGCTCATTTTCTTAATGGGTTTGTGTCAATTCCTTATGAAGCTGGAATTTCAGACCTTTGTCAAACATATTTGCTGCAAAGATTTTTCTCCAGATAACTTCTTTTCTTCTAATTCTAGCTGAATTGATTTGATTTGTGCAAAGGCTTTTCAATTTTATGTAATTGAAATGGTTTGCTTTATCTTTTACAATCACTCTGTTCCTTTTGTATCTAAAAGGCTTAGTTATCCAAGAAACTTTCATTCTTCTATGTTGTTTTTTTTAATGGTATGACTTTTTTTTATTAGTTTCTTATTTTTACATAATTTAAAAATATGGAACGCTTCACAAATTTGCATGTCATCCTTGCGCAGGGGCCATGCTAATCTTTTCTGTATTGTTCCAATTTTAGCATATGTGGTGCTTGCTTCAGCATGGTATGACTTTTTATATTTAGTTACTGTACAGGAAAATTTGGGGATATTATTTCTAATCTCCTCAGTTTGAATGGATAACCAGAGACTCTTCAAGAGGGAAGTAGAGGAGGAGGTGTCAAATTTCAGATCATTTGGTAGGCACAGTAGTCAGGTGTTAAATCTAATGACATTTTTTTTTTTTAAGTGAGGCAATTGGGGTTAAGTGAGGCAATTGGGGTTAAGTGACTTGCCCAGGGTCACACAGCTGGTAAGTGTTAAGTGTCTGAGGTCGGATTTGAACTCAGGTACTTCTGACTCCAGGGCCAGTGCTCTATCCACTGTGCCACCTAGCTGCGCCCTCTAATGACATTTTTTGGCATTTGCACAGAGGGAAACTGTCTCTGTCTTGGGGAGGGTTGACCTTGTCCAACTGTGATCTAATCCATTGCCATTTGCAGAATGTAAGATGATGAATCATTTCTTTTTTCTTTTTTCTTTTTTCTTTTTTTTTTAGTGAGGCAGTTGGGGTTAAGTGACTTGCCCAGGGTCACACAGCTAGTAAGTGTTAAGTGTCTGAGGCCGGATTTGAACTCAGGTACTCCTGAATCCAGGGCCAGTGCTCTATCCACTGCACCACCTAGCTGCCTGAATCATTTCTTTTTAATGAGGCATTCTTATCTTTCATTTTAAGGTGATCGACCTGTAAGAGTTTATGCTGATGGCATATTTGACTTATTTCACTCTGGTCATGCCCGGGCCCTGATGCAAGCAAAGAACCTATTCCCCAACACATACCTTATTGTGGGAGGTAAGCAAAGATTTTTTAACTCTTGTTCAGAAAGAGATGGTAAGTACTAAGGATCTCTTCCTTTCTTTCTAATACTGAAATACACAGTAGGAGAAACTATAATCAAGAGAATCAAACTTCTTTGTTTATTGAACAGAGATGCCATATAATAACTTCGTTCACTTTTAGCTTAAGTTTCTTGAGTCATTGGAGCATCTTTGATTTATTTTGTTCAGTTGGCCCAGGTTTCCATTTTTAAAAAATCTTGTACCACTTGAGGTACAATGAGCCAATGTTTTAGGCCCAATCCAGCTCTCTATATAGATATTTATCAACTGAACTAGGAACAGATAACTAAGTTGTACCAGAGCAAACTTAAGAACTTAACTAAGTGTATTCATTCCTAGACCTTTATCCACTCTGGGAAGTTCTTACAGGAGGCATGTGCATTTATGGTTGGGAAAATGCATATGCAACCACTTTGATTCTTGGGTTTGGCAATATCTAGAAAACTGCTCAGGATGTGGAGATTGGTTCATTTTCTAGGTGGGAAAGAACACAAGCTGGGGGTTGGGTAAGCAGAAGTGATTTTGTCTTGATAACTTTATGGTGCCCATGGACTTAGTTTGCAGCGATGAGTTGACACACAATTTCAAGGGCTTCACAGTGATGAATGAAAGTGAACGCTACGATGCAGTTCAGCATTGCCGCTATGTGGACGAGGTGGTGAGGAATGCTCCCTGGACACTAACACCTGAATTCTTGGCAGAGCATCGGGTAAGAGACTGGGTATATGTGTCCATTCTTGAATCCCCTTTTCCTTCCTCTCATTGTCTCTTGAGAGTGGCACCTGGGCTTTTCCCTCCCCTCCTATGGAATGATATTGTATGTTTATAGATATTCACCAGAGCCCCAGACCTGTCCTCCAGATCCGATATCCAGGAGCCAAAGATAGGCATAAACTTTTCTATTGATTTGACTTAGTTTGGATTTGGTTTTGTTGTTAATTTTGGGGTAAAGTCTGATGAGGAACAGGAGGGTTTTCTCTTTTTCTTTAGTTTAGGAATTGAGCACCATAATTCTTCATCCTATCGTAATTCCCATGTAAAATGAAGAATGCCATCACTGCTAGAAAAGGTGGGTGTAAAACATGAGGAAGCTTAATAGGGCAGGAAGAAGGGCCTTGAACATGATAAATTAAGGAACATCTCACCAGATGTGACCCTGGGCAAGACTCAGTAGTCTTTTAGTGCCTTAGAGCTCTCTAATACATAAGTTGCATAGTAAGGGCTGGTCTTTATAGGTAGAGGGATTTTCCTTCCTGTAAGTTTCCTATACTAATGAAATCACAAGTCTAATTAAGAAAAAAAAATTCCCTTCAGATAGAAAGCTATAGAAAACTACTAGATGAAGAAATGAAGAATAGTTATGACTGAAATTCTGTGAAACAAGATTTAGGAAGGTTTAGGGATAGGGGAGATTTGTTCAAGGCCCTTGGGAGCAAATAAAATCATCTGCTACTTCTACATTTTAAATGAGTAAAGGAAGAGTAGTATGTGAGATGATTTTTAGTGGTTTAACTTGAGTATATTCTAGGCCAAATTAGGAGTTGATCTTTAGTATTCTCTCATGTCTCCCATCAACATTTCCCCCCCTCCCCCCACCTTTTTGCTTTTTTTTTCTTGTAACATTGGTCAGCCTATGCTGGTTCCCATTCTTGCTCTCGGCAGGCTGTCAACTAATTGTTACTTAACTGATAATTAAGGTTCTAAGTGATATCTCCATTGCTCTTTGCCTCCCTCCCCAATTTGGCTGCCCCATCCTTTCTTCTCAGAGGACTGAGACTTGGAAGATTCTCTTGGATTTTTCTTGATGGTTCTACTTAACTGTATTGCTTTATTCCGTAAGCAGCTTCTTCAAATCTGGAGGGAGCTGGGAAGAGGGAATGCTGGCCAATGACCTGTGGCAGCCCCATTTCCTCTTTAAAAAAGAGTAAATAAAAAAGAATTTGCTTTGCTACTCCTAGAAGATTGCTATTCTACATCATCCCTTATTATTGCAAATAAGAGTTACTGTTTAGTAAGAAGATGTTCTGAAATCAGAAGGCCTTTTCTGAATTTGGCTTTTGGAGCTCAGCTGTAATTCTTTCTTATTAGCAATAAAAGATTTTTTAGTTACTATTCAATGATGAAAAGAGAGGCGATCAAAGATGAACTTGTTTCTAATCGAATTCTGCATTATCAGAGACCCTTACTTTGCCAGTCCTTTACAGGATTGGGAATAGGAGAGTTTTCTCATTTTACTTCAAAAAATCAATGTGCTACTTATGAGGTTTCCATTCCTTGGGCAAAGGCATGGTGGCAGCTTTAAAGTCAGATTTCCATAGTGTTTCAAGATGTTAAAGCCAATAAATCTCACTTTTGCTGCCACCATTCTCTAATGAGGTTGTTGGACTGTTGGTTGTATGGTTTGTGAATGAATTAGGAAATTTATGAGTATGATAAAGAGAGGTTGGATCCTAACCTTTGATTAGTATCCTTTTCCTAGGAAAGTTTACTGGCTCTTTTCAGATGGTAATTTTCATGGGTTTGAAATATTTCCCTATTTTCAGATTGATTTTGTAGCCCATGATGACATCCCATATTCTTCTGCTGGGAGTGACGATGTTTACAAACACATCAAAGAAGCAGGTGAGTCAGTGGTGGATTCTCAAGCTGTGGGACATCAGTAGTAGCTGGAGAGGATTTCTTGTACCTCTTTTAAGTCCGAAGATTCCCTTTAGTAACACAGCCTGGGCTTCCCAGACTTTACTGTGGCAGTGCTATGACCAGACTTCTTTATAAAGCAAATAAGTCCCGTCATCTGGGCTAAACAAAGTCCTATCATCTGCATGTGTGTTTGTATGTATATGTGTGTATTTGTGTGTATGTGTCATGGTGTTAGGCATGTTCGCACCAACACAGAGGACAGAGGGTATATCCACATCAGACATCATCACCCGCATCGTTCGGGACTATGACGTATATGCAAGGCGGAACCTGCAGCGGGGATACACTGCCAAGGAACTCAATGTCAGCTTCATCAATGTGAGTCATAGCCCCATAGCTCCTCTAGGGCCTTGTAGTCTGTGTGCCTGCCCAGGCCAACTGAGTAGGGCTTGGTTTTCATATTTCCCTAGTTTAGCATCAGTTTAAACCTTTTAAATGTGTATTTTTTTTGCCTGTAGCATTTCACTGGGCTCAGTACACTGAGGCTTATATAGATTCAGTGTCTGCCCTATAAAAGCTTATAGTCCAGAAAATGTGTCCTTATATATAAGAATATACATATATATTTATGGATAAAGTTCATAAATCAGCATGTACATAAAGAATAAAATATTTTTATTCAATACATGGAAAGGGAAAGTACATTGATATTTTAAATTTAATAATCATTGAACAAATTTGATATTGAAAGTTTTTTGCTTTGATAATTTGACTCTTAGGGCAGCTAGGTGGCGCAGTAGATAAAGCACTGGCCCCGGATTCAGGAGGACCTGACTTCAAATCTGGCCTCAGACACTTGACACTTATGAGCTGTGTGACTTTGGGCAAATCACTTAACCCTCATTGCCCTCCTCCCAAAACAAACAAACAAACAATACCAAATAAAAAAAAAGAAAATCTGACTCTTTGTAGACATAATTCTCTTTGGAGTTTATAATGTAATGATAGTGTTACTAGCAACTCTCTACTAGGTCATATTTATAGTGCTTTATGGTCACATAGCAATTTCATATATATTATGATTTACTTTTATTTGATTTTCAGAGCTACCAGTAAGGTAGATATTGTTAATGTATTCATTTAATAGATGAAGAAGCTGAAACTGAAAGTTCAGTGATTTGCTCAGGGTCATTTGGCTAGTTGTTGGTAGGGCCAGCATTGGACCTTTGCCTTTAAATCCAGTATACTTTGCATTAGAACAATGATTCTCAAACTTTTTGGCTTCAGGACCCCCAGTTTTTTGTTAAAAATAATTGAAGACCTCAAAGAGCATGTATATCTGGTTTGTTTCTATCAATATTTTCATATTAGACATTAAAACTTTTAACTTTTTAAAATGTATGTTAATTCACTTAATAGTGAATCGATTACATGTTAATATAACATTTTTATGAAAAATACCACAAAATTTCCACAACAGGAAAATTTAGTGATAATTGTGGCATTGCTTTACATAGTTTTGCAAATTTCTTAATTGCCTGGTTTAGTAGAAGATAACTCAATTCTCTTTTCTGCTTCTGTATTCAATTTGTTGCCATATGTTGTTTTGGTTGACATATGTGAAGAATATCAGATCTCATGTAGATATATAGTTGGAAAAGGGAGGAGTATTTTAATAGGCAAATAATATATTAGTATTATTATGAAAATAGTTTTTACTTTGGAGACCTTCTAAAAGGGTCTCAGGGACCCTCAAGGTCTTTGTACCATACTCGGAGAAACATTCTTCCAGGCTATGCTGACTTTCTATCCAACTTAATTAAGATGCCTGAATCTTCAAATCTAAAACAGATTATTCAGGCAATAGACACTGACTACTCAAAGAATGCTTATATAGTTTCCTGTGAACTGAGCAATATTTTATTCCCTCATTTTACTTAAGAGCAAATTGAATCATAGAATTAGGAATGATTTAAACTAGTGTTAGAAGCAGACCTAGAATTTGTCACCTCCATTTCCCAGATCAGTTCTCTAAGCTATGCAATTGGCATTTTCTTGACAGTGTTACCAGTTGATCTTACCATTTTCTGGACATCTCCATCAGAAATGGATGTCTGAGCTGTTTATGCTTTAGGTTTGGGTTTTACACCTAGAGAATCCCCCTCTATTAAGTGTCTGCCTCTCTCTGAATGTCCACTGTAAGTTGTTTGTGAATCCCAAGCTTGTATGAAGAAATTAGGATAAGATGATCAATTTAGACCATGTTCCATATTTATCCATATTTATCCTCTAAAATAAACAAATTGGGATGGGTTATGGATGAAGATGGGATTCTTAATGTAGGACATTATAAATAAGATATGTTAGAAACCTTCTCCTCTTACATCCCAGTATAGGTGAGTATTTTTCAAAAGAGTTATTTCTTTTTCCAGGAGAAGAAATATCACTTACAGGAACGTGTAGACAAAGTAAAGAAGAAGGTAAAAGATGTAGAGGAGAAGTCAAAGGAGTTTGTGCAGAAGGTGGAGGAGAAAAGCATTGACCTCATTCAGAAGTGGGAGGAGAAATCCCGAGAATTCATTGGAAACTTCCTGGAGATGTTTGGCCCAGAAGGAGCACTGGTATGATCTTTCTCACTGGTTAGAGAGTATATCCTTTTAAGCATATGAAGTTTTCCTGCAGTTTGAAAAAATCATAGAATACTTGAACAACAATAAAAGGACAACAAAAGGGGCAGCTAGATGGTGCAGTGGTTAAAGCACTGGCCCTGGATTCAGGAGTACCTGAGTTCAAATCCAGCCTCAGACACTTAACACTTACTAGCTGTGTGACCCTGGGCAAGTCACTTAACCCCCATTGCCCTGCAAAAATAAATAAATAAATAAATAATAAAAAAAGGACAACAAAAGGTTAGTCTGTTCTTCAGTGATAAATGTTTGGTGATTAATAAAGGAGCTTGTATACCTTCTTGATAATTTCTTCAGTCTTAGATCAGCATTCTCAAAAGATCTAGTATTTGACATTCAGAGACATGGTTTCTGGGTAATTTAATCATTTTATTAATAAAGGATAGCAGATTATTAATAAAAAGATGGTCATTTGACCATTTCTCTTAGACCAAAGACAATCATGGTGGTGGGGCTCAGTTTATGTACCCTTCCAATGAGGAACTGATATCACCCCATCATCATGTTACCTTTGGACAGAGAAAATATTTATGCCAGACCAATCCCAGCTTTGGGCTATCTAGACAAAAGGATCTGTCTCCACCAAGCTCGAGTAGAACACAGTGGGCTTTCAGGATCCTGGATTAAATTCCTTTCAGGGTTTGGTAGGACCTGACCGAGATCTAGGAGAGTCAATGCAGTCTCATTATCAGTAGTGTCCTTCAGACTAAACTTTTTAAAGAACTTTAGAAGAAGGGGAGAGCTCGGAATCTCCCCAAATTATTGGTTCTTAATGATTATTTCTTACATATCTAAGTAAGTCTTTAACCTCATTTGGCTTGCTTCAGTGTTGTCCTTATGGCCAAAAGAAGAATGATAATTATGTAAATTATTACTTTTGGGAAATATACCTTATGAGCCTCGATGTTAGATTGGTCTGTAATTTTGTCTAGAAGTAGAGGGTTATTGTAGAGACTGCTTTCCGAGGAGGTTCCTTCTGTTAGAATTATATGGCTGTATATTCAACAGTGGTTTACTATAGTATAGAACCTCTTTAAAATTCACTTGTGCTTAGGAAGTACCTAAAACTTATGATTATGATCATGATTCCTCCTCATGTGGCCAAAGTCATCCTGCAATATCAGTTCAAGGTGGTGACTTACTGAAGCTCGGGATGACTCACTGAGGCACTAGGTACTTAGTAAAGTACCATGTGATCTAAAAGCAAGTCACTTGGCCTCCTTGGGCCTCAGTTTCTTTACCTGTTAAATGAGGGAGTTAGAGTATATGGCCTCCTAGTTATTTTCTAGCTCAAAATCTATAGTCCATTAGTAGTGATCAAGAACCAACCAGAGGTTTCTTCTAACTTTCCTTTTGTTATCCTCCCCATTCCCAGAAACATATGCTGAAAGAAGGAAAAGGCCGGATGCTTCAAGCCATCAGTCCCAAGCAGAGTCCAAGCAACAGCCCCACACGTGAACGTTCCCCTTCTCCCTCCTTTCGATGGCCCTTCTCTGGCAAGACTTCTCCACCCTCCTCCCCATCGAACCTCTCGGTACACAAGGCTGTTCAGTATGACATCAGTGAAGATGATGAAGAGGACTAATTTGCCATCCCACCTCCCTCCTTCCTTCCTCTGTCCTGTCACCTCCAGCTGTCTTTTGAATTCCAAATTGTTAATTCCAACACTAAACTCAAGGACAGTTGTAGGCAAGGGAAGGAGAACCTGGGACAGAGATCAAAATAGCCTGTCCCCAAAGGCGTCACCCTGAGAAACAGAGAAGGGACTGCCTTAGAAGCCTCTCCTCTATTCCCCTGCACCAGCCTCCACAAGGACGTCGCTTTACTGTTTGCATTCAGATAATCTTGAAGGGAAAATAATAGTTTTTATTAATTATAAAATAGCCTTTTAAATGTAATAAGTGGAGCCCCAACCAGGAGAGGAAAAAGAGATAGTATTGTTCCCAGAGGCCTTTCTTCCCCCTTAATTCACTATAATTTTATTTCTGCTCTGAAGCAGACTTACTTGCCAAGTCCTTATACCTGATGTGAACTGTGCCAGATGTGGTTTAGGGAAAATTATGTGAACTTCCTTATAATTTGATTTCCATTTTTTTCTTTTCTTTTCTTTTTTGAAGACAAAGCTGACCTCCAGAAGTCACAAATACCCTAAAGTTTGTTGCTGGCAAATGTGCTGAGGTGTAGTAGGGAGCTCTCAGAGGAGTTTCTCTGGGTCTGTCCCTTTTCACTCCTTGTGATGGGTCTGCTGGAAATACGCTACCATTGTGATCCCTGAGGGTAGCGGGTAAAGGGATGATTCATCAAGTAGTTTCCCTGAATGTTCATCTTTTCAGAAACTCATCTCCAATTTTCTGAGCTGCCTAGGAGTCCTTGGTGAGCTTTTTGCCTCTTTCTTTCTATAGCCTGCTTTTAGAGCACAGAGCATACTGTGATATTTATGTAGAGAAACTGAATTACAGCGGGGAAACAGTCTTGCACCCAGCCATTCCCATATCTAGGACTTTACCTTGCTTCTCCCAAAAGGATACCACTGCAAGTGTTTGGAGGCTTTCAGGGTGTTCTTTTAATCCATGTTCCTACGCCCACATTTAACGATTGTAGAAGACTCCCTGGAGTTTGGGAACAAAGAGTCTAGGACCTGTCTCCCTTTCTCTAACAGTGGCCACACTCTCATCTTTTTGCCTCAGAATTTTCTTAACCTTGGTCAGTCCTCCCAACCTCTTCCTCCCCTCCCGAGAGACAGAGCAAAAAGGGACTCTCTTACAAAGCAGAGCTCACATGTCTTTCCCAGAGGTGAGACCCGATTTAGGTGCAGACCTCCCTCTCTCCCTCTTTTCCTCCCATCTACCCACCATTCACATGGGCCTGGCTCAGCCTTGGGGGAGTACACCACTTGACTCCCTTCCCAAGGAATGCAGATGCTTAAGGCTGTGCTGCTGCTGCTGAGCATGTGCCTCTTTCTTAGCTTCACCATCCTGCCTCCTCAACCAAATGACCAGCAGAGCAGCCCCTACCCCAGTGCTCGTGTTGTGGGCCCAATGGGAAGACTGCTTGTGTCTGGCTCTGCTCGGTTGCTCATCAATGCCCCTTGTGGGGGTGGAGTTTTAGTGTTTTCAGCTATGAAAACCACAAGTTGCTTTCTGTGTTTGTCCATGTGTTGGGGCTGTTTGCCTCCCATGGCCTCCCACATGAACACTTTCTAATAAAACCTGTTTTTTGTGCCTGCTAGATGACAAGTAATTGTCACAGGATTTACACTGTACCTACCCAGCAAGGCAGTGAGAATGCTTAAGATTCAAGCTGCCTGGAGAGGTTGCTGACATATCAAAGTGAAAGAAATGAATAGAGGGAGACTTCCAATGTATTCCCCAGTGGCTTATGGAAACGGTGTTTCTGATGAAGCGCCATTTTATTCTGGAGCCTTTTGGTTCTAATGAGCTTTGGTTTGGGATCCTCTGAAACACTTAAAATCAATTTTTTCCCTTGCTATGCTGCTTCATGGCTTCCTTTGATCAAGTGTTAATTTAACTTCTTTGCTTTAGCCAGGCAGGCTTTTCCTGTATTAGTGATATTGTTTCTGTCTAGAACATTCTTCCTGGTATAGATTTTTTATTTTCTGAGGCTGTGTATTTGAAGCCTGGTGGTGGAGAAGGTGTTTCTACTGAAATCTGTCCCCAAGGTCTTTTATGGTACATCCTTTGGAATGTCCCCAGTATCTTGAGTTTACAATTTCTTCTCTCTTAAGATGTGCATTTACAAAGAGACACCATAAGAATATGGTTTTTCTTCCTTTCAATTATTCACCAGAAATGTATTGACTTTGGGGTTTTAGCAGATAAGACTCCTCTCTGCCAATGACCAGTGGGATACTCTATTTGGATATGCCCCATCCCAAGGAAGTAACCTTTAGGCAAATAGTTAAGCCACAGAATTGTTAAGCCTGAGTTTGTGTTCAGCACTGTCTTTTGACTTGTCTCAAGTAGACATCTTCTGAACACAAATAGCTTTTCATGAGGTTGAGTCCTTTTGTTGCCAGAGATGTTTGTCTGGATCCCTTAAAGTCTATATTTCTATATCTTTGCACCCGAGGAAAGGTGAAACTAAGAAAGGAAAATAATCGACACCACTGGAATGATGCCTCTTTGACTATTTATCTCATTAAATGAAATTAGAGGGGGAAACTCTGTGCCACGATTACCCCTTTATTCTGTGAAGGTTTAGGGCTTTTTCTCTCTGTGGGTCAGTGAAAGCAGTAGGTCCAGATGGGATGGCTAAGGTGGACAAAGCACAGACTCCCTAGAGGGATCAGAGCTAGGTGCTGGTCTGCAGGTTAGGAAGAGATGTTTGTAACAGTCCTATATAGATGCCCTGAGACTGACATTAAGGATGGGCCATTTTAGTAGTGGCCTCACTGTGGACTGGGCAGAACATCTACTTTCTGCTTTGGCAAAGTCACCCATCACCACAGCCGTGAGGAAATGAGGTGTGGGAATTTACATGAGAAAAGAGAAGGGGATCGTTTCTCCTGCTTCTGCCTCTCCAAAGCAATCAAAAAGCAGACCGTGATCAAAGGATTAGGTGAGAATAGGAGCCAAAGTGTTCTGTAAATTATGGAGAGAGGGAAAAAACAAAACAAAACAAAGGGAAGATCTAGACACATTAATAAAGGGAATAGGTAACTTCTTTCTCTGCCACAAGAGCACCTTATGCTGTACCATAATTACATTTTTCTTCTTTCTTTGCCTAGGGGCCAAACACCTAGTAAATAGCACTGATGGAGGCTCATCTCCATAGTATTTCTTCAGAGTATTTTGTTCTTCCATCTTTGGATTATCTTGTTGAGTATGACTTCCTCTATAAAGGAGTTTGATGCTTTTAGGACCTTACTCTGGATCTGTTCCCCATAATCTCTTTCAAATCAACTACATTTGCCTTTTTATTCTGTCAAAAGCCATAGCTCTCAAGAATTTTCTCTGTATACAGTATCATAGGGAGCCTCACCAATGCAGATGGGAAAAAAAAGAAAAAAGATGTTTTGTAAGTAATTGTATTTTTTTTAACTCATCAATATAAGTATTTCTAAGAATCTATATTTTTCAGAGTCATACCACAATGA
Organism: Dromiciops gliroides; assembly: GCF_019393635.1. Taxonomy (NCBI): domain Eukaryota; kingdom Metazoa; phylum Chordata; class Mammalia; order Microbiotheria; family Microbiotheriidae; genus Dromiciops; species Dromiciops gliroides. Next base: position 339,859,790 of record NC_057863.1, on the reverse strand, counting down.
TTTGTATTTTTTTCCTTCTCTTGAAGAACAGGTTGTCATGGGATGCAGGAATGATCCCTCCTAGCTGTTATTTTTCCAGATTAATAAATGGAATATGGTCTTGGGGTTATGATATTAAAATACTAATTTCCTTTAAAAAAAACAACACAGCATTTCTTTCTGCCAAAGTCTTATGTAGGTTTATACTTGGCAGGGACAGGAAGATAAAAAATGAAAGCATCTGTTTTACATTGGGTTCCAAGTTGAAATGGCTCAGTTTAACTTCATTCAGATTAAACGTAGGCCTTCCTGACCCTGTCAACGAAGATATGTCATCTTAGGTTGTTTGGGGGTTGAGGCTCCTTGGGGAAGGAATTGTCTTGGAAAGAAACACAGGTCTTGGCGTGAATGTTAACTTCATCATTAATGCCATAGAGTCCAAAGGAAAGTTTTCCTCTGTTGGTGTTTAGTCTATCAGTTTCTGTCTGTGTGTTGTTAATCTGTTCGCAGTTGTTTTGGCTTTTGTCATTTAGCCAAATAAATGCAAAGTGATTTTAACCAATGTTCTCATCCCCTGTGTTTTTGACTTCGTGTGGTGATATATTTGTTTGGGCGACAGGGAGGTGGTACCTGTCTTCCCGGTTCCCTTTCCCTAGTAGAGCCCTTTGTTCCGAATTTATAGTATCATATTATGGAAGCTGGGTCACTGTGTGTTATCTCAGAGACAATTCCCTAACAGGGAAGCTTCACACAATTTTTGCCCCACAGAAATGAAACCCAGCCCAATTGTCTAAATGATGTTTCTGTAGTTGTATAGCAAATGGAATATTTTCCATTTTCATTTTGTTCTTACCCTACCATCTGATTTCTTTATGGCTTTGGGCATGGCCAAATTATGTTACTTATCTGCCATTTCAAAGGATCAAGACCAGCAAACTTATTCTTCATTTGCTTTGGGATGTGTCCCAGATTGGTTACAGTGAAATTTTATGTACACATGGACTTTTTAGTATTCTGACTTTAGGTTGCACTGAGACCTCTGTATACACTGCTCCCCACCCCCAAAACAAAACCCTTACATTTTCAGAGTTTAAAACTCCATCATTTAATTTTTTTTTATAAAATAAAATCTTTTCTTTCTTAACCCCACCAGCACTTTATCATGTTAAAATAATTCAACTTAATTTCGATAGTTATTTGCAGCCTGCATAATGACAATGAGAATATCCTTGCTCTTGTCATATCTGGACTAATGCATTTTTGGTGGCTCCAGCCATCTTTGGGGGGAGCCAGTCTGTCTTCATTTAATTGTCAGTTTCAGAGGATGGGTCCAGAAAAGATAAAGGCTCAAATCCCATCTTATCGTCTCGCTTCCGATAGTATATTCTTGTCAGTACAGTCATCAGAGAGGTCTCTATTACCAGAAGGTGGCAGTTCATCACTATAAAACATCATTACATTACATATAAAACATGGCTTACATTGAGAAACAAAGGCAATATCTTGCTGATAAATTCAAGTCTAAATAGCCCATTAAAAGGATTGTTGTTGTTCAGTCGTTTCAGTCATGTTCAACTCTTTGTGACCTCATTTGGTGTTTTCTTGGCAAAAATATTGGAATGGTTTGCCATTTCTCCAGCTCATTCTACAGATGAGGGAACCGAGGCAAACAGGATTAAGTGACTTGCCCAGGGTTACACAGGTGATAAGTGTCTGAGGCTAGATTTGAACTCAGGAAGACTCCTGACTCCTGACTCCTGGCCTAGAGCTTTATCCACTGTGCCACCTCGCTGCCCTGTTGAAAAGGATTATTGGTTTATCAGATTTCTGACTTTATATTTCTGTGATACTTCTCTGCAAGATTTCCTAAGATTAATCAGTTTAGACCTGATTGATATTAGTACATCTAAGTCACCTGAAAGTAAGTTTAAATCTAACTCTTTCAATAACCCAGACTTATTCCCAAACTGATGATCTTACTGAAGATTGGTTATTTAAAATCCTAATGGCTACTTTTGGCTAGGTAGACTAGGATAGAGCACTGGGCCTGAAGTTAGGAATATTCCTCTTCCTAAATTCAAATCTAGCCTCACACACTTCCTAGCTGTGTTACCCTGGGCAAGTCACTTAACCCTGCTTGCCTTAGTTCCTCATCTGTAAAGTGAGCCAGAGAAGGGAATGACAAACCACTCCAGTATCTTTGGCCAAGAAAACCCCAAATGGGGTCAGGAAGAGTCGGGGCATGACTGAAGAACAACATATGGACAGCAGTGCCCAAGAATAATAAAAAATTATGCCACGCTGCATTTGCATAGTACTACAGTAATGATGTTGATAAAACAGATAATATCTCCATCTTAGAAATCAGGAAATGGGCCTACAGAAATTAAGATTGCTCAAGGCCACAGTAAATTAGAGATGGAACCAGAACTAGTGTCCAAGTCTCCTGTTTTTTGTCTAGTCCTCTTACTCCAAGATAAGTTTTATGAAGATATTAAAGAGAATGTGTATAGTACAACTATGGATAAACTTGTCTTACTACACAATACATCTCTGTTTGCATGGCCTTCCCTTGATATGGATACTTATTCTTAACCCAGAGGTTATGTGATGGAAACTGTAACAGACAATACACTCCTTGAATACTCTCCTTGTCTGGGCATGATGGGTAGTCTCAAGCTGTTGGGTTTTAGTTTTCTTTCCCTGTGTAAGGCAAAGGGTTGGAGGATCAAGGTGGCTTTGACCTCTAAAGATTCTCCTTTTTGATAGCATCGGTAGGGGTTTGGAACAGAAGCTGAGACTTACTTATTAAGTAAGTTAGATACTCACCTTGGGACCTAATTTTAGAGGAAAAAGGTGGAGAACAAGCAATCTGGCCAACACTGGCCAATATTGAGAAGATAGAGGGCTGCAGTGCAGTAAATACAACGAGCACCTGTGAATGAGAGTAAAGTGAGACCGCATTCCAGAATGTTCCACTGTGTTTGGGGAAGAAGTGTGTTTAGAGGAGAAGGACCAAAACCAGTGAGTAATCTAAAGATCATGTCATGGGACTTGAGTTGAAGGAACTTAGAGGAAAGAAGACAGAGGGACATACTATGTGTCTTTAAGTATAAAAGGATTGTAGGGGCAGCTAGGTGGCGCAGTGGATAGAGCACCGGCCCTGGATTCAGGAGTACCTGGGTTCAAATCCGGCCTCAGACACTTAACACTTACTAGCTGTGTGACCCTGGGCAAGTCACTTAACCCCAATTGCCTCACTTAAAAAAAAAAAAAAGATTGTCACGTGGAAGGAGGGACTTACTCTGCTTGTCTCTGAAGGATAGAATAAGGAACACTAGGTGGAAATTGCAGTGTTAGGTGTTAGCTTTAAGCTTAATGTAAGGAAAAACTTCCTAAAAATTTACAAATGTCCCAAAGTGGAATGGGTTGTCATGGGAGTTTAGTTAGTTCTCTTCAGGTGTGCAAGTGAAAACTGGATGACCACTTCCTGGGGATATCATAGACCAGAGGATTCATTCCCTTCCAAATGAGATTTTGTAATTCTACATGAAGAAAGCTGAGACCTTCTGATTTCCCAGTGTGAGGATAGGTAGCCTTCTAGGTTTTCATCCATCTTTTTCATTGTATATAGGTATAACCATGCTCATGTTGCAATGTTAAGAGAGTAGGAGATTCAGGTATTTAAAATCCAGGTATATTAGAAAACCTCTTACTATAGTTCCTCTTCCCTCATCAAACATTTGACTAAAACTGTTAACCAAGAGCAATATGTATTGATTCAAAGCTCATGAAACCCTGACATAGCTGGAGGTGCTAATGCGTAAGCATCAAAATGAGCAATCTGGAAGAACAGAGCAAACATTGAATTGGCTAATCCATTGGTTAATCAAGTCAACAAACACTTATTAAGCACCTACTCTCCAAGTGTTATATAGAATTTGATTTTCATTCCCTCTGCCTAGATTCCCTCATCCACCCCTCCCTTGCTCCCATCCAATAGCTGCTATTTATCCTAGAGATGTTCCAATGTACCAATTTTCTTAGTTTAGTCAAGAGCAGGTTCTGAGTTTTTCACTATTCCTTTACGTTAATCATGGCAGGATCTCACAAACACAGTGTATTTCCCCATATGACCTTGCACTGCATGAGAAAGCTGGTTTTTTTTTTCCTCTTAGGAAAGATCTCAATTGAATCTCTGTTACATGCCCAGCATCATATCTAGGTTTTGCTGGACATAAAAAGTATAAACACGAGTCATCCTTCAAATAAATGAGTCTGGTTGGGGAAATAAAGCTACTCTATGTGTATTCCTCAGAGAATGTGGTTAGGTATTATATTCAGAAATACTCAGCTCTGTGATCTCAGTAATTTGTAAGTCCCAGCGATGCAGCTGGTCATCCTTCCGTGTCTGCTCATCCTGTGAGACTCTTCCTAGACTTCACCAGATACCTAGAGGCTGCTGGTAGACCGCTCTGTAATGCTATCATCCTTTGCCCTCACTTCTTTTTTTTTTTTTTTTAAGTGAGGCAATTGGGGTTAAGTGACTTGCCCAGGGTCACACAGCTAGTAAGTGTTAAGTGTCTGAGGCCAGATTTGAACTCAGGTACTCCTGACTCCAGGGCCGGTGCTCTATCCACTACGCCACCTAGCTGCCCCTGCCCTCACTTCTTGACCAGTTCATCTTCTTTTCCTATCATGTAATTCTTTGATATATTTTGCTTCTTTTCATTGACATTCCCATTGGCTATATGTCACAGGCTGCTTAGACCCATTCACCTCTGTATATTTTAATTTTTTCTTGGTTGACCTACCTCGAACTAGAAGTAAAGCCACCATTCATAGGCCCAATCCCAACACCACACAACATGGATCCTTTAACCTGTTCCATTTTTCCAGATTGGGCCAATTTGCCCCTGAGGCAGCCTGGTATCCCTCAGCTCCCAAAGACTGACCATATTGGTGCCAGGCTGTGTGGATACCCAATTAGCTTAACTTTGCTACAGTTCTTAACTCCCAAATTTAAGCGATCCACCAGCCTCACCCTCTTCCAGTAACAGGGATTACAGGGGGCAGCTAGGTGGCACAGTGGATAAAGCACCAGCCCTGGATTCAGGAGGACCTGAGTTCAAATCCAGCCTCAGACACTTGACACTTACTAGCTGTGTGACCCTGGGCAAAGTCACTTAACCCTCATTGCCCAGCAAAGACAAAACAAAACAAACAAACAAAAAAAAAAAACCCAGGCATTACAGGTGTGTGCCACTACACCCAGGTCATTTTCAGTTCTACAGATGCCATTGTATTCTATGTCTTACTGCCATACAGTACCACTAGTGGTACCGCTTGTTCAGTCATCTCAGTCATGTCCAACTGAAAGCTATATATTTGTTGTTCAGTCATGTCTGACTCTTCGTAATCCTATGTGGGGTTTTCTTGGAAAAAATACTGGAGCAGTTTTGACATTTTCTCCTCCAGTTCATTTTACAGATGAGGAAACTAAGGTAAATGGTGAAATGACTTGCCCAGGGTCACACAGCTGGTAAGTGTTTGAGGCCAGATTTGAACTCACAAAGATGAGTCTTCCTGACTCCAGGCTCAGAGCTCTGCCCTGCACCACCTAACTGCCTATAGCAGGATATGATTATTAAATATAACCCAAATATGTGAACAGTAAATGCTGTGGACCATTTACAAAGTAAGAACTTAATACTGGTTTGAGGTGGGCTTTGAAAGACCGGTAAGAGTTGAATGGGTGGAGAGGAATAGGGCCTTCCAAGAGCACTAGCATCTGGGGGGGTGGGGTAGAGTGCAGCGTGCTAGGAAAGGACTCCTGCAGAAGGTAGAAACTGAGCAATCTTGAAGCCAGGGAAACTCAAAAGGTGGAGAGGAAGGAGCAGTGTCCAAGGTATGGGGACAGCCAGTGCAAAACATCGATGCAGGATATGAAGTGTCTCATTTAAGGAAGTGCAAGTAGGCCACTCTACGTGAAGAGATATAAACAAACTATAAGAAGATTGGAAAGATAAAAGGCCAGGTTATGAAGAGCTATTGTTTTGCCAAACAGAGGATTTTATATTTAATCCTGGAAGTAATCGGGAATTTATTGAGTATGGGTAGGGGGGTATATGATCGGATCTGCACTTTAGAAAAATCACTTTTGAGGGGCAGCTAGGTGGCGCAGTGGATAGAACACTGGCCCTGGAGTCAGGAGTTCCTGAGTTCAAATCTGGCCTCGGACACTTAACGCTTACTAGCTGTGTGACCCTGGGCAAGTCACTTAACCCCAATTGCCTCACTAAAACAAACAAACAAACAAACCCAAACAAACCAAAAAAAAAAAAGGATGGTATCTTAACTACTCTTCTCCCCTAGCACCTAGAAAAATGTTCTATATGTTGTATGTGCTGAATTGGTTTTTGAATTGTATTAACCTACATCTGGGGAAATGAAGATATAGATTAGAGCAGTGGCATTGGAAAAAGAGAATAAGACATGAGATATTTAAAAAATTATAAAGTTGGGAAGTAGGGGATGACTAAAGAGAGAGTTAAAGATAATTCAGAAGTTTTCATGGATAAATAGGAGGACTATGGAAAGAAAAAGGGAATATTGGTAGGTTATCCGAGTGGAGAGATCTTGAATTCAGGTAAGATTATAACATTTTTGGTCAGGTCCAAGAAATGATGATGGCTAGAAATCTGGGAGTCTGAACACTGACAGCTGGAGAGCATTCTGAGGTAGGTTATTAGAGATTATTATGCCATATTGAAATCAACTGAAAGAACTGGAGGTTTAGGGAAACATGACAAGCTTGCTTCCAAACATTTGAAGAACTGGTAATATAGAAGGGCAATTAGGTGCATTAGATAGAAGCGCTGGGTCCTAGAGCCAGGAAAACCTAACTACAAATCCACCCTCAGACACTTACTAGTTGGGTGGCCCTGGGCAAGTTACTTAACACTGTTTGCCTCAGTTTCCTCATTGGTAAAATGAGCTGGAGAAGGAAATGGCAGATCACTTCAGTATCTCTGCCAAGAAAACCCCAAATGGGGTCACAAAGAGTTGGACACAACTGAACAACCCAACAGCAAATATTCAAGGCTGCTGTTGTCTACACATCATGGGTACTCTGAATGCTTTTCCCCTTCAAATTTTTCTTCCAGTTTTAACTTCTTACCCCCTTTCCTTCTCCCTGATTCTTCTCATCCTTGGCTCAGTTGCAGACAGATTAATTTTCTAGCTCCCCAAACCTAGAGGAGCCCTAGGGATGCCCAGAATTCCTTTTGGGAAACTTGGGACTAAGGTCAGAGTTTTATATGTTGAGCTACTGTGAATGGGCTGACCACATGTATACACTTAGATGTAGTTACCTGAAAGATAGCAAATTTGCCTCCTATGTTCTGAGCGCCAAGGTGTAACCTGGCCTGGCGGAAAATGATGCCCAGGGCCCAGAGTGCCAGTAAAGTCGACACTCCGAGGAGAGTGTTCATCCATAGAGCTGTGCTCTCTGCAGAAATCTAGGTGGGTCAGAGAAGAAAGGAGTCAGTGATAGAATTCTGCCCAGAATCTTTTTTCTCCTCATGTTGATGATGAGGAAAAGGTCATAATGCCCTTTCCCTCAGTGTACTACATTGTTTCCCCACAGAAACCCCTATAGCCTCTGCTGTGCTCCAAACACCAGAATGGGGGAGCATCTCTGTGTTATGTTTGCTCAACTGGAAACGGAAAGTGTGGAAAGAGGCTCATCCTGGGTTTTGTTTCCACTCCCGGGCCCCTTCCCACTTACATCTGCTGGATTGTAGATGCCATCAGGTATCAGCAGCAGGCCCAACAAAACAAAGACCATTTTGAAGAACACGTACTGGAATGGGGCCAACATCAGCACCTGCAGCTTCCTCCTGAGGAGAGTGGGAGGGGAACATTGACTGACACAAGCCCACCCCTCTACTGCCCCTTGAAGCCCTTTGGTCATCCTCAGAGAAAGAGGACAGCTATAGTGGTTGCTCAATTTGTGGGAGGTGGATCCTCTGTCTTCTGGGGATTGAGACACCATAGGTTGGTGGAAGGCAAGCTGAGAAGAAGCTAAGACTCAAGTTCAAATTCTGTCTCAATCATTTACTAGTTCTCTGATTCTGAGGAAGTCATTCAATTACTCAGTCTCAGTTTCCTCATCTATAAAATGATGATAGCACCTGTCTCTCAGCTTGTTGTGAGGAACAAAGAAGATATAAAGCACTTTACAAACCTGAAAGTGCTATATGAATGCTAGCTATCGTTATTACAATACTGAGATGGCAGGACTCCCACACGCCCCTCATCTCAAAGATGATGGCTCCTGGGCAAAATTCAGTGTCAAGGCAATTAGATGGCCCATTGAACAAAATGTTGAACCTGGAGTCAGGAAGACCTGAATTCAAATCGGATCCCAGACACTATGTGACCCTGAGTAAGTAATTTAATGTCTGCCTCAGTTTCCTCAACTGTAAAATGAGGTTCATAGAACCTACCTGTTGTGAAGACTAAAAGATATTTGTAAAGTGCTTAGCACAATGCCTGGCACATAGTAGGTACTTAATAAATGCTTACTCCCCTTCCCTTTCCCAAGACTCAAGGACAATGGCAGAGATGAGCAAATAGAGCAATTCATAGCCTGATCTGTACTAGCTAACTCTGTTTGGAGGAGTCTGTGAGGCTGGGTGGGAGCAGCCTCAGAGCCCTAGTTCTCCCCTCAGCATGCCTCCACCAGTAGGCATTCTAAATGAGTCATCAGCCTGGCCAGGCAAAATCTCTAGAGGAAAAAACTTTTCACAAGCTCGATTCTGGGATTCCCAACATTTTCACCAGTGGTATTGTCCCATCCTGAGCTCCTAGAGGGTACTAATCCGCACACAGTCTGTCTCTGTCTCTGTCTCTGTCTCTGTCTCTGTCTCTGTCTCTTCCATACTTGGTAAGAATGAGGCGGGGACAGCAGGGGCAGCAACAGCAGCAAGGGCCAGTATGGACTATCATTGGGGTGTCCTTCAGCGTCCTCAGCACTGCTTCTTTCCCACCAAAGCCTTCCACCATGACCATCATCATCAAGTAAAAGCAAATGGCAAAATACCTGAGGACAGAGAAAAAGGAAAGGTTAGCTGTCCTAGGTAGGAACAGGAGGTTTGCTGTCTGGGGAAGGGAAATTGTGAAGTAGGAAAGAGATGTGCTGGGGGCTGGGGTTTAGATGTTGGTTGCTGAAGGGGGAAGGCAGCAGAGACTGACCTTGTGTGTGGAACAGAGGGAGGTGAGAGAACAGGACCAGGGGACAGTAGAAAAGATGCCTGATTCTAGAAACAGGAAAGGGGATGTGCCTTAATAAGGAAGAGAAGGGGACTTCTTAAGAACCATGGGCTTCCTCAAGAGCTGAATATCCACAGTCTGGAAAGTGCTCATTTTCTGATCAGGACATCTATAATGGGGCTGGGGGTGGCAGTCCGCTTTGATCAGCCCCATGTCAGGGAGAGGTTACAAGTACAAGGAGAAGAGCAGAAGCTGTGGGTGGGGAGGAGCAGAGCCCCAAGTCTGAGCTCTCCTCAGCCTATGGTGCTAGTAGGAGAAGCCAGACCCTAGAGGGGTACTAGGATGCTTACGAGGTGACAGCCATCTCCACCAGCATCAGGGAGCGGGGGATCCAGATCCCACAGCAGCAAAATATAGACACTACCTACTTGGAAAGAATGAGAGGCAATCAGTTGGGAGAGGGAAGACGCCTCATTCCCAGGACAAAACATCTCTTTGTCCTCTACAGCCCCAAAGTCCAGTTTCTTGGTGTAGTGTGTAACAGGATGGCTGGTCAGAGCTCAAAAGACGATCTTTTGACTTCAGTGGACACACCTTTGTAGCTCACTCCCAAATCTATGCTTCCACCCCTTACATCTTCCCAGTTCTAGGCTTCTATTTCTCTGCTAGGTGTCTCCATCTGGATGCCCCACCAGCACCTTAAGCATAAAATAGGGGAGTCACTTTTTCTCTGTGGGTCTTAGTTCCTTTAGGTATAAAAATGGCAGTTGTTCTGTTATCACAATCCCTGTGATCGTTGTTCCAAACCATCCTCCTTCAATCCTCCAGATCTGCTCTTTCCCCTCATTCTTAGCAGATGGCCTCATTCACCGTACGTGAGAAGATTGAGGCCACTGGACAATGAATGAGCTGCCTCAACTTGGAGAAAGCATGGCTAAGAATGTTGAAGGACAAGAAATTGAAGACCTTAGGAACAAAAGTGGTTTTTAAATGTTTATTTTATTTCTATTTTTCAAAGAACTCATCCATTGTTTGAAAGTTTGGGTTCCAGAAGAAAAGAGATGGATTGGGAAAAGTGAAAAACTGGTTAAAAGGCAGACATCCGAGAATGGGATTTGGATTTCTGGACAATGGTTATGAATTGCTCTGCCGTTCCCCCCGCCCCCCCCCCATATCTAGCCCAGGGCTTCTTTTTTTTTTTGCGGGGCAGTGGGGGTTAAGTAACTGGCCCAGGGTCACACAGCTAGTAAGTGTCAAGTGTCAGGCCGGATTTGAACTCAGGTACTCCTGAATCCAGGGCTGGTGCTTTATCCACTGTGCCACCTAGCCGCCCCCAGCCTAGGGCTTCTTAAACCTTTTCCACTCATAACCCCTTTTCAGCCAAGAAATTTTTCCGTGACCCTGGGTATATTAGGTGTATAAAATAGGCATACATAACCTTTTACTGTTGCCAAATTTTTCTCAACCCCCACATTCAGTTACGAGACTCCACATGAGGGTCTCCCCTACAAAGTTTTGGTCTAGCCAGCCCCAGATCTCTCCATGACACGTTGCCATCTGCCTTGCTGCTGTCTTGTGTACTTCCTTTCTCTGACCACCGTCCCATTTTCCATCTCTCACTCTGGTCTGGGCACAGTAATTAAATCAATGCTAGCATTGTTTCTGGCTCCACACAGCATGCCTGTGGTTTTCCAGACCCAGACTGTCTTCCCTGGCAGACAGGATTCAAATTCTGATCTCTTTCTGACTCCAAGTCCAGACTTTTATCCCTGTAATCTCCCTGAGGACAGGATTTGTCCCACTTTTGCATCCCCAGTGCCTAGCACAGTACTTGGCATATAAGGGCTTAGTAAATGCATTCTTCTTTCCCTTCCTCCCTCCCCCTCCCTTCTTCTTCTTCTTCTTCTTCTTCTTCTTCTTCTTCTTCTTCTCTCTCTCTCTCTCTCTTTTTCTCTCTCTCCCCCTCCCTCCCTCCTTTACAATCAGTTTAGCTTTCTCTCCCCATCACTTTACTGAAACTGTTCTCATTTGTCGGATCATCATTTATATTCTACCCATTGAGTATGGATGTCCCTCAAGGGTCTGCTATGGGTTTTCTTCATATCCTATACTCTCTCCCTTGGTGACCTCATCACTTCCAAATGATTATTATCTCTGTGAAGGCGGTTCCCAAATCTGTCTGTCTCTGTCCAACTGTCTCTTTGTCTATCTGTCTCTCTGTCTATCTATCATCTATCTGTCTATCTATGTATATATGTATCTATCTACACACACTTTTTTTTGGGAAACAGAATACTTTATTATAAGGGGTTAGGTAGAATAGATGGATTTGATAAATATAGGTAAACACTGAGAGCCTAGGAGTACATCTCAGTCAGAGCTCACCCTTTTGTGGGAAGCATCTACTCACTCCAAGGAGATGCCAATGAGGGAGAGCATCAGGGGAAGGGGCACAGCTGGTTGAACATCCACCTAGATGTCCCATTGAAATGCCTTCCCCTCAAACAACATATCCACAATACAACTCATCTTTCCCCCCCAAACCCACTTCTCCAATTTTCCTCGGAATGTCTATATGGACTATTTGTGCCCAACCTGTGATAGAGCTTTCTGAATTGGTTTTGGTTTGATCAGCTACAGTTGGACACACAGTACCTGGACTCCAACATAGCGATGTCATTTTGGTCCTCTTTGAGAAGGAAGGACAACAAGCAAACAACCCTATTCTATTGATGGTGCCACTATCCTTCCAATCTCCCAGGTCCATAACCTCAGAAACATCCTGACCTCTCCTCTCTCTCATATTCCCCACACTCAATTAGTTGCCAAGCCTTATAAATTCTACCTCCTTCCCTCTCCCATCCATATTCTCTCCATTTATGTGGTCACCATTCTGGTTCAGGCCCTGATCATCTCTTTCTTGGACTATTAGTCTTCTAATTGGCTTCCCTTTCTCAAGGCTCAGGTTCAGTTACCCTAGCTCAAAGATTTTACTTGTCCTCTATTGCCTTTAGGGCAAAAAACCCCCTTAGCTTAGTGTCTAAGGGCCAGTATATCTGTCTCTAATCTACCTTTCTAGCCTTATCTCCCATTACTCTTCTTTATGTACTTGGACTCCCAGCTTAAAAGCTCCATCAGCTTTTCCTCTTGGGGCAGCTAGGTGGCGCAGTGGATAAAACACCGGCTCTGTATTCGGAAGGACCTGAGTTCAAATCCGGCCTCAGACACTTGACACTTACTAGCTGTGTGATCCTGGGCAAGTCACTTAACCCTCATTATCCTGCCCCCCCACCCCCGCCCAATCAACCTGAGCTTTTCCTCTAATCTTGACATTCTGTATCCTCTGGTCTCCCATCCTTCCTCATCTCAGCCTCTCAAACTTCTGACCTTGCTTCAAAAGCTTAGCTCAGGTGTCACTAAATCCATGAAGCTTTTCTTGAGCCCATTAGATGCTAGTGCTTTCTCTCACCTCAAATTTTTATTGATCTGCTTTATATAATAGCAATAGTAATAATAATAATAATGATAATGATAGCTAGAATTTATATAGAGTTTTAAGGTTTTCAAAAATATTTTGCAAATACCATCCCATTTGATCCTCACAACAACCCTGGGAGGCAGATGCTATTATTATCCCCATTTTACAGATGAGGAAACTGAGGAAAACAAATGCGAAGTGATTTGCTCAGGGTCACACAGCTAGTAAGCATCCAGAGCAGTGAAATATGAGGGCTTTAAGGACTCAATTCTGAGTCTCACTAAATACAGTGCCTTCCATAAAGTAAGCATTTCATAAATTTTTGTTGAAATAAATGAACTGAATGTAATTCCTCTCAAACTCTGGAGGACAACTCCTCAGAGACTTGAATAGCTGAGTTTGATGGCTGTCCTCCCCCCTCCCCCATCACTGGTCCTCTCACCCTGCTCCCCTCTCCAAATGTTGAGGCTCTCACCGTTGGAGCAGAACTGCTCCAAATCAGAGTCTTCCTTTTGATGGGGCACCGTATATTCTTGTACAGGTAAGTGGCATCCTCCAGGTAGATGACGACAGAGATCACAGTGAACAGGGTCAGGATCCCTGTGATAACCAGCTCCACAAAGTTCAACTCTGGGATAGAATAATAATAGCAACAAGTAAGTATGGCCAACATTTACAAGGTACTTTTTTTTTTTAATTTTGCAGGGCAATGAGGGTTAAGTGACTTGCCCAGGGTCACACAGCTAGTAAGTGTCAAGTGTCTGAGGCCGGATTTGAACTCAGGTCCTCCTGAATCGAGGGCTGGTGCTTTATCCACTGAGCCATCTAGCTGCCTCCTACAAGGTATTTTTTACATATTATTTAATCTGATTCTCAAAACAACCTTGGGAATCAGGTAACAAAAGTATTACAACTAGGGACATTTTAGTGTCTTGCCCGAGGTCACAAGGAACAACTAGGTGGCATAATGGATAGTGGATAGAATGATGGACCTGGAGTCAGGAAAAATCATATTCCTGAGTTCAAATCTGGCCTCAGACACTTACTAGATTTGTGACCCTGGGCAAGTCACCTAACCCTGTTTGCCTCAGTTTCCTCATCTGTAAAATGAACTGGAGCAGGAAATGGCAAACCACTTCAGTATCTCTGCCAAGAAAACCCCAAATGATGTCACCAAGAGTCAGACATGACTGAAAAAGGCCTGAACAGGGGGCAGCTAGTTGGCGCAGTGGATAAAGCACCAGCCCTGGATTCAGGAGTACCTGAGTTCGGATCCGGCCTCAGATACTTAACACTTGCTGGCTGTGTGACCCTGGGCAAGTCACTTAACCCCCATTGCCCCGCAAAAAAAAAGAAAAAGAAAAAGATAAAGGCCTGAACAACAAGATCACAAAACAAATGATTAGCAGAGCCTATTCAGTAGTTCTACAATTCTCCCTTGAGTTTCTGCAAACTTGGAGGTCCAGATTAATGAGAATAATGAATTCCATGAGGTGGTCTTATATGTTCAAATTCACACTATTTGCATGTAAAATTATGCCAACTATGCTACTGGTTTCCAGCCCAATGGAAATATGCATTGTAAATCCGAATAAGGAGACTGCTTATTGGAATTCATTGTTTTCACTAATGGAGACCTCATTGTAACAGGAGATATGGGCTGCTGTTTTATGTTTTAAATTATTTGTCAACGTGTTAACTATTAAGTTTATTCAAGTCAGAGAAGCAAACTATTGCCCCAGTGAACAGTGAGTAAGCTCTAAACTTTAAGAGGCTGTTTATCTGGGGCAGCTAGGTGGCACAGTGGATAGAGCACCGGCCTCAGACACTTAACACTTACTAGCTGTGTGACCCTGGACAAGTCACTTAACCCCAATTGCCTCAGCAAACAAAACAAAAAACAAAAACAACCCAAAAAGAGGCTGTTTATCTCTTCTACCCTTTGTGACTAAACTCGGAAAAAGCCATCTACAATAGGTGCCTCCACTTTCTCTCTTCTTGTTCTCTTTTTAACCCCTTACAGTCTGGCTTTTGACTTTATCATTCCACCAAAACTGCTCTCTCCAAAGTTATCAGTGGTCTCTTATTTGCCAAATCCAATGACCTTCTCTCAATTCTCATCCTTCTTGGGCTCTCTGCAGCCTTTGACATTGTCCATCACCCTCTTCTCTTTGATACCCCCTTCTCTCCAGGTATTCAGGACACCACTCCCTTCTCGTCTTCCTCCTTCTACTTATTAGACTGTCCTTTTCAGTCTCCTTTTCTGGATTGTCATCCAGGACATATCCTGTAACCTGTAGATGTCCCTCATGGTTCCATCCTGGGCTCTTTTCTCCTGTGCATCTAGTGATTTTATCAACTCCCATGGATTTAATTATAATCCCAAGGCTGATGATTCTCAAATCTACCAATCCTGTCCCAATCTCTCTGCTTGCATCTCTAACTGCCTTTCAGAAATCTTGAACTGTATGTCCAGTAGAGATCTGAAACTCAATATGCCCCAAACCCTGAACTCATTATCCTTTGTCCCAAACCCATCGCCTTTCCAAACTTCTTATTGCTTTTGAGGGCAACACCATACTACCAGTCCTTCAGCCTCAAAACCTGGGTGTCATCCTTGATTCCTCACTCTCATCCCTCTGTTGCCAGGGAATCTTGATTTCACTTTTTAAAATGTAAAACATTAAGGGGCAGCTAGGTGGCGCAGTGGATAGAGCACCGGCCTCAGACACTTAACACTTACTAGCTGTGTGACCCTGGGCAAGTCACTTAACCCCAATTGCCTCACAAAATAAAAAAACCCCACAAAATAAAATGTAAAACATTACCATATTAGTCATTTTGTACAAGTAAACTTGAATAAAAGAAAGTGAAAAATAGCATGCTTCAGTCTGTGCTCCATCAATATCAGTTCTTTCTTTGGAGGTGGGTAGTATGTTTCATCAATAGTCTTTTGGGATTGTCTTGGATCATTGTATTGTTGAGAAGTTAAGTCCCTCACAGTTCTTCATCAAACAATATTGCTCTCTCTGTGCACAATGTTCTCTTGGTTCTGCTCACTTCACTATCCATCAGTTCATACAAGTCTTTCCAGGCCTTTCTGAAATCATCCTGCTTGTCATTTCTTATAGCACAATAATATTCCATCATCATCATCTACCATAGCTTGTTTAGCTATTCCCCAATTGATGGGCATTCCTTTATTTTCCATAGATTTCACCTTTGCAACATCTCTCAAATAAGCCCCCCTTTTCTCCTGACACTGCCACCACTCTGGTGTAGGCCTTCATTACCTCACACCTGGATTGTTCCAATAACCTGGGGGTGGGTCAGCCTGCCTCAATCTCTTTGCTCTCCAATCCATTCTTTATTCAGTTGCCAAAATGACTTTCCTATAGAATAGGTCTGACCATGTCACCACCACTTCCATCCCCCTCCTCCATTCAGTAGACTTCAGTGGCTCTTTATTGCTTCCAGGATCAAATATAAAATTCTCTGTTTGGCATTCAAAATGAGAGAAATTACTATTTCTCTCTTATATTAGACAACCAATTACTGGGGAGATCCAGAATTTTTTCCTTTTTCCTATTTCAAAGTCTAGTCTTTCAAGGAGATCTCTGACCTTGCCCCCAGAATTTACCATCATATCTAGGTGGAGTTGTTGCCCCACCAAACTAGAAAAACCTCACAAAGAAAATCTAATCCAGGTGAAATGCAGGATATTCATTCTTCTCATTGTTAACCAATCAGAGTTGATTGCCACCTGTTGGGAATATTCTTCCAAGGGCATATAAACCTCCAGAAGGCACCATGATTGGTCTTTGGTTTACAAAAGACAGCCAAATGAGCAATCCTTTTATTAATTACCCACCAGCAATAATTAATAAAACAATTACCCAGAAACTATGTCTCTCAAACTTTTTATACAGTCACAAAAGTCTTTCATAACCTACCTCTCTCCTCACCTTTTGAGTCTTCCTACACCTTACTCCCTGCCAGTTAGGTCCAGTGACACTGGCCTACTGGGCTGTTGTGTGAATAAGACACTCCATTTCTTGGTTCAGGGTATTTCCCCTGGTTGTCTCCCATGCCTGAAATGCTCTTCATCTTCATCTTTGCCTCCTGGCTTCAAGTCCCAACTAAAATCCCATCTTCTATAGTAAGTCTTTCCCAATCCTTTTTTTTTTTTTTTGGTGGGGCAATGGGGGTTAAGTGACTTGCCCAGGGTCACACAGCTAGTAAGTGTCAAGTGTCTGAGGACGGCTTTGAACTCAGGTCCTTTCTGACTCCAGGGGCAGTGCTCTATCCACTGCGCCACCTAGCTGCCCCCTTTCCCAATCCTTTTTAATTCTGGTGCCTTCCCTCCGTTAATTATTTCATATTTTTCCTTTATGTGGCTTGTGTGTACATATTTCTATGTTGTCTCCCTCATTAGTTGTGAGCTTTTTGGAGACAGGGGTTTTCTTTGCCTCTTTTTGTGTCAGTGCTTAGCATAGTACCTGCCACACAATAGGTACTTTTTTTACACAAAAGGTACTTAATAAATTCTTATTGCCTGACTGACTGGCTGACTAACTTCATAGCCTGGTTTTCCATTGCCTGCTGAACCCACATCGTACTTGGTTAGTCAAAATGAGAAGGAAGTTCCTGCCCCAAATTGAGGCAAGGACATAGGTGTTGAACATTTGATCCAAACAGCCAGTTTCCGCCATATAAGCATAAGCAATAACCAAGTGTTTGCAGTTTCCTACTCTTCCCAAAGTTCCCATTCCCCAAATTTCTCACTTTTCCTTTTGAAAAAGAGTTCTAGGGGCAGCTAGGTGGTGCAGTGGATAGAGCACCGGCCCTGAAGTGAGGAGGACCTGAGTTCAAATCTGACCTCAGACACTTAAAGCTTACTAGCTGTGTGACCCTAGGCAAGTCACTTAACCCCAAATGCCCTGCAAAAAAAAAAAAAAAGAGTTCTAAACATATCTTTAAAAAAAAAAACCCTGAATATTAGAGAGAGCTAGCTCAGACATCCCATTTCTCACCTAGGTGCACTACTTTGAGACTTCTCTGACCCACTTCTCTTCATCATGCCCCAGGAAGTTTATTATTGTAATAACCTCATCATCCTGGAAGATGTCACCAGCCTCTGTCCTGCCCCTCATCACTACCCTCTGCTTCTCTGATTGGAGACTAGGACCATGAACTGCAAACTTCCTCATGTCTTACCTGGTTGAACTACTTGGCCTCAGATACTTACTAGCTGTGTGACCCTGGGCAAGTCACTTAACCCCAATTTCCTTAAAACATGGGGGGCTGATGAAGAAATCAAAGCTATCTATTCCCATATGAAAAAATGCTCTAAATCACTAATGATTAGAGAGATGCAAATTAAAACAACTCTGAGGTACCACCTGACACCTATTAGATTGGCTAAAATGACAAAAAGGGAAAATAATAAATGTTGGAGAAGCTGTGGAAAAATTGGAACACTAATGCATTATTGGTGGAGCTGTGAATTGATCCAACCATTCTGGAGAGCAATTTGGAATTATGCCCAAAGGACTGTGAAGCTGTGCATACCCTTTGACCCAGCAATATCGCTTTTGAGGCTTTTCCCCAAAGAAATCATGGAAAGGGGAGAAGGACCCACATGTACAAAGATATTTATAGCTGCTCTTTATGTTGTGGCAAGGAATTGGAAGTTGAGGGGATGCCCATCAATTGGGGAATGGCTGGACAAGTTGTGGTATATGAATGTAATGGAATACTATTGTGCTGTAAGAAACAGTGAACAGGAGGAGTTCAGAGAAACCTGGAGGGTCTTACGTGAGCTGATGCTGAGTGAGATGAGCAGAACCAGAAGAACATTGTACACAGTATCAACATTGTGTGTTGACATACTGTGATGGACTATATTCTTCTCACCAATGCAATGGTACAGAAGAGTTCCAGGGAACTTATGATGGAGGAGGATCTCCAAATCCAGGAAAAAAAAAAGAACTGTGGAGTATAGATGCTGAATGAACCACTATTTCTTTTGTCGTTGGTGCTGTTGTTTTTCTATTTTGAGGTTTTTCCTCATTGCTCTGATTTTTCTTTTATAATATGACTAATGCAGAAATATATTTAATGTTATTATATATATATAAATATACATATATATATATAACCTATATCAGATTACCTGTTGTCTAGGGGAGAGGGAGGGAGGGGAGGGAGGGAGAAAAATCTGAAATTGGAAAGCTTGTATAAACAAAAGTTGAGAACTGTCTTTACATATAACAGGAAAATCTAAATAAAATACTTTATTTAAAAAAAGAATATAAATTGATTGAGGGCAGTGATTGTCTCACCTTTGTATTTGTAATCCCATCTATTTAATAAATGCTTTTTATTTAAAAACAAAACAAAACATGGGGGGGGGGAGGGCAGCTAGGTGGTGCAGTGGATAAAGCACCAGCCCTGGATTCAGGAGGACCTGAGTTCAAATCTGATCTCAGACACTTGACATTTACTAGCTGTGTAACCCTGGGCAAGTCACTTAACCCTCATTGCCCTGCAAACACACACACACACACACACACACACACACACACACACACACACACACCACAAAAACCATGGGGGATGGGGATTGCCAGTCATTCTGATGTGTTTCTTGCCACTGGATCCAGATGGCTCTGGAGAAGGGAATGAACTTGGTCACCATGCACAGCCCTCCCTTGAAAATTCAATTCACTCCAAGTCCTGACATCAACTCCTGATGTCATGGTCCTCTTGGAGAACAAAGGACAAACAGCAGCAGCAGCAGCAGAAGCAGCACTATTGTAAGGTTTCTCTGACTGGCTTCTCCACTATCCTCTCCCTGGTCAGGTAACTCTTTGTCCCTGCCTTCCCACCTCTTCATCTGGCTTTTGTATTTTGTCTTCCCTTATTAGAGTATAAGTTCCTTGAAGACAGAGCCCGTCTTTCCTTTTTCATATTGGTATTCCCAGCACTTAGCATGGTGCCCGGAACATAGTAGATAAATGCTTATTAAATGATTGATTGATCGAAGTTGTATCCCCAGTGTAATAGGACCAATATTTATCAAAGTTTCCCATACCTCCCCTCTCCTACAATAAGGATTAGGCCTATTTTTCCTAAAAACTGTCCATAGTTTCCCATGCCTCCTCCTCTAACCATGGGTTATTTTCCTGTAAAGGAAACAAAGCTGACTTCAGAATGTATTGACTTCTGCCTTTCTTGGCCACTTCCTAGTAGCCTTTGGCCCTATTAGCTTAATTTTTTGGCGTGGCATTACTTAAGGGTATAAAAAGTCCCACCTACTCTAGCCTGAATATCTCTGTAATAGAGTAGTAATAATAATTAATAAATACTTGATGATTGATTAATTGAAAAGATTGAAGGGAGCTGAATTACTCCAACAGTAGGCAAGAAGGAATCATAGTAGGGGGCAGTTAGGTGGCACAGTGAATAGAGCACTGGCCCTGGATTCAGGAGGACCTGAGTTAAAATCCAGCCTCAGACACTTGACACTTACCAGCTGTGTGACCCTGGGCAAGTCACTTAACCCTCATTGTCCTGAAAAACAAAAAAGAAAGAAAAAGAAAAAAAGGAATCATAGTCCTCTCAAACCACTAGAGTCACTATACTCTGCCTTGCTGGTCAGATGTGTTTCTATAAGAAGGCAAAGGAAGCCTTTGTCTACTTAAAGTTGAAGCTAAGTGCTAACATCCTTGCTGACATTTTTTTCTAAGCTACAGCTAGATAAACCCCTTTTGTTAACAGTTCAGTGAGTCTACAAGTACTCCACTGGGTTTCAACATTGAACTTGAAAGAAAGGCCCACAGTGTGACCCTGGGCAAGTCACTTAACCCTCATTGCCCTGCCAAAAAAAAAATTATTAAAAAAAAATAAGAAAGAAAGGCCCAACCCTAACACCCAGTCTAGAAGCTAACTCCTGGAATCTTAGAGTCATTCATCCCTTGCAGGCTAGGTTGGCTGGTTCTTCACCATTAAAGTGCCCCTGTGTCTTCTCTGAACTTCCTGGCTATGTTCAGTCTTGTCCAACTCTTCATGACCCTATTTGGGGTTTTCTTGGCAAAGATACTGGAGTGATTTGCCATTTCCTTCACCAGCTCATTTTACAGATGAGGAAACTGAGGCAAATAGAGTTAAGTGACTTGCCCAGAGTCACAGAGCTAGTAAGTGTCTAAGACCAGATTTGAACTGGGACACTTTCTCCACTGTACCACCACAGCCCCCTGACTATGGTAGATCAGCTTAAAGAATCATTCCTTTTTTCAGAAAAACCTGGAAAGACTTATATGATCTGATGTATAGTGAAGTGAGTAGAACCAGGAGAACATTGTGCAGGGTGACAGCATTATAGCTCTATGAACAATTGTGAATGACTTAACTATTCTCAGCAATACAATGATCCAAAACAATCCCAAAGGACTAATGATGAAGCAGACTATCCACCTCCAGAGAAAGAACTGATACTGATTGAACACAGACTGAAGCAGGCTATTTTTCGCTTTCTTTTTGTTACTTGAGTCTTTTTATAAAAAATGGCTAATGTGGTAATGTTTTACATAATTGCACATGTATAACATATCTGATTGCTTACCACCTCAGGGAGGGGGGAGGGTAGGGAGGGAGGGAATGAGTGAGGGATAGAATTTGAAACTCAAAACTTTAAATAAAAATGTTATGAAAGTAAAAAAAAAAGAATCATTCCTTTTACTATGCTCCCCTTATTGCCTATTGTTGGAGTAATTTGGTTCCCTTCAATTAATCAATTAACAAACATTTAAGTGCATATTATATGGCAAGCACTGTATTAGACCAAAGAAGATGCCAAGACAAACAAACAAACAAAACCAATCTCTGCCCTCAAGAAACTTACCATCTAGGGGCAGCTAGGTGGCTCAGTGGATAGAGCACTGGCCCTGGATTCAGGAGGACCTGAGTTCAAATCCGGCCTCAGACACTTAATACTTACTAGCTGTGTGACCCTGGGCAAGTCACTTAACCCCAATTGCCTCACCAAAAAGAAAAAAAAAAGAAACTTACCATCTAGCTGTGAGATCATGTGTACAAAGTAGAAATACAAATAAAGGATGGGGGGAAAGGCAGCTGGGGGAATTGGAAAAGGTTTCATGTGGGAGGTTATGCTGGGGCTGAGCTTTGAAGAAAGTTAGAGATTCTAAAAAGAAGAGCTGAGGAAGGTGCTCATTCCAAGCATGGGAGTTACAGCCAGTGCAAAGGATAGAAGGTGGAATATTAGGGGAGGAGCTTCAAGAAGGTTATTCTGGCCAGAACTGGAAAGATATTTTAGAATAATATAGCTAACATTTATACAGCATCTACTTCATGCCAGGCACTGCACTAAGAGCTTTACAAATATTATCTCATCTTATCCTCACAACAACCCTGGGAAGCAGGTGCTAGTATTCCATTTTACAGTTGAGGAAACTGAGGCAGACAGCAATCAAGTGCCTTGCCCAGGATCACATAGCTGGTAAGTATCTGAAAACTAAATTTGAACTTAGGTCTTTCTGACTTCAGGTCCCTTATCTATGCACTGCACCACCTAGCTGCCCGTGCTGCAAAAGGCTTTAAATGCCAAACAGGTTTGCATCTGATTCTGTAGGTGATAGGAAGCCACTGGCACCTATTGAGTAGAACAGTGACATGATAAGGCCTATACTTTAAAAATATCATCTTGGCAGCTGTGTTTAAGATGAATTAGAGAGAGGAAGAGGCTGGATGCAGAGAAACCAATCAGGAGGCCGTTATAATTGTCTCTGTCTCCATCTCTCTGTCTCTGTCTGTCTGTCTGTCTCTCGACAGATATGAGAAACTGGGGAGGTAGAATTGATTATTATTATTATTTTTATTTTAGCAGGGCAAGGGGGGTTAAGTGACTTGCCCAGGGTCACACAGCTAGTAAGTGTCTGAGGCCAGATTTGAACTCAGGTACTCCTGAATCCAGGGCCGGTGCTTTATCTACTGCGCCACCTAGCTGCCCCCTAGAATTGAAACTGAAAAAGTGTGTGCTTTCCCAGCTATGGAAGAATATCCTAGGGGCAGCCAGGTGGTGCAGTAGATGGAGTGCTGGACCTGGAGTCAGGAAAACCTGAATTAAAATATGGCCTTAGACGTTTACTAGCTGTGGGATCCTGGGCAAGTCACTTCACCCTGTCTGCCTCAGTTTCCTCACCTGTAAAGGAAATGGCAAACCACTCCAGTATCTTTGCCAAGAAAACCCCAAGTGGGATCACAAAGGGTCTAACATGAATTAAATAACTGAACAATAATAGCAACAAAAGAGCAGCACACAAAGAAGCGCCCCTAGTCCTTGTCAAGTGTCCCTCTACCTACAAAAGTGAGCCCATCCCATCCTGTCCTCCAGCACATCTCCTCCTCTGTCATCTCACTTTTCTTCAATCTCTCCATCTACTAAGTGCCTTTCCCCTCCTGCCTGCTCCTGCAAGCATAACCATATGTCCTTTATCCTCAGAAAGCTCTCACTTGAGCATTCCATCCCTGCTAACCCATAGTCCTACACGTGTTTCTGCCCTTTTCGGCTGACCTCCTTGTGAAGGTCATTGTCAGTTGGGGCCTCCACTTTTTCTACAATCTGGTTTCCAACTTCATCATTCCACCTAAACTGCTCTCTCCATAGCTACCAATGATTTCTTTCTTTTTTTTTTTTTTTAAGTGAGGCAATTGGGGTTAAGTGACTTGCCCAGGGTCACACAGCTAGTAAGTATTAAGTGTCCGAGGCCGGATTTGAACTCAGGTCCTCCTGACTCCAGGGCTGGTGCTCTATCCACTGCACCACCTAGCTGCCCCCCTTCTCAGTCTCCTTTGCTGGATCTTGATCCAAATCACACCCACTAACCACTGATATCCCACAGAGTTGTGTCCTGAGCCCTTTTCTCTTCTCCTTATCTATTACTTCACTTGGTGATCTCATCAATGTCCATGGATTTAATCATCATGTCTATACTGATGATCCTCAAATGTACCACTTATCTAGTTCTAACCTCTCTGTTGATCTCCAGTCTTGTATCTCCACCTGCCTTCCAGATATTTTGAATTAGGTGTCCAGTAGACGTCTTAAACCCAATACGACTAAAATGTAACTCATTATCTTTTCCCCAAACATTCCCCCTTCCAAACTGTTTTTATTACTATCAGAGACATCACCATCCTTCCAGTCTTTGAAACCTAGGAATGATCCTTGACTCCTTACTCTTTCACTTACCCTCCATACCCAATCAGTTTCCAAGACCCATCTATGTCACATTTGC
Source organism: Dromiciops gliroides (assembly GCF_019393635.1). Taxonomy (NCBI): domain Eukaryota; kingdom Metazoa; phylum Chordata; class Mammalia; order Microbiotheria; family Microbiotheriidae; genus Dromiciops; species Dromiciops gliroides. The sequence continues at coordinate 339,835,739 of NC_057863.1, read as the reverse complement.
AACATTTTTCAAATATACCCCCTTCTCTACTCTGACACTGCCACCACTCTAGTACAAGTTCTCATCACCTCATGCCTAGACTATTGCAATAGTCTGTTGTGGGGGCACCTAGGTGGCACAGTGGATAGTGCACCGGCCCTGGAGTCAGGAGGACCTGAGTTCAAATCTGACCTCAGAAACTTGACACTTATTAGCTGTGTGACCCTAGGCAAGTCACTTAACCCTCATTGCCCCACAAGAAAGAGAGAGAGAGAGAGAAAGGAAGAAAAGAAAGAAAACCCTTCATGAACTACCCTCCATGGAACTCACTGAGAATATGGATCCAGTCCAGTGTGGGAGTACCTTAATTAGAGATGACACTCTTCCCCTCTCACTGACCCCAGCCCTGGGGGCCACAGATCTTACAGGTAAACATAATTGAGTTAGATTTTTGAGTTGAATTTAAGATACCTATTCATGAGACATCCAGTTCAAAATGTCCAGTAAAGAGTTGGTGATTTGGGACTGGAACTCAGAAAAAAGTGTTTTGTGTGTGTGTGTGTGTGTGCATGTGTGCACATGCACATGTATACATATATACACATAAACAAACATATACTTACAAATATACATATTTAAATATATTATACATACACACATACCTTTATCTATCTATCTATCTATCTATCTATCTATCTATCTATCTATCTATCTATCTATCTATCTATATGAGAGTACTCTGCATATAGGTGATAATGGAGGTGCCTGAGAGAGAGTGTAGAGAGAGAAGTACAGGAAAGAGTCTTGGGATATGCTCACAGTTTGGGGGCAGATTATGGCAGGTTATAGCTCTCTAGCAAAGGAGGACTGAGGAGTGGTCAAACATGTAGGAGGAGAACCAAGAAAGATTGGTATCACAAAATCCAGAGAGAAGAGGATGAGGTGGTCAAACAATTCATAGGCATTTATTAAGTGCCTACTTTGTTCCCAGGTCTATGCTAGGCATCAGGATAAAAATACAAAACTGAAATTTTTTCTTGTCCTCTCTTAAATGTTAATATATTAAATCCTGCAGAGAGGAGGCAGCTATGTAGCTCAGTGGATAGAGCACTGAACTTAGAGTCAAGAAGACCTGAGTTCAAATCCAGCCTTAGAACCTTAGAAAGTCTTTTAACCTCTGTTTCCCTTAATCTACTGGAGGAGGAAATGGCAAATATCTCCAGTATCTTTGCCAAGGGGGCAGCTAGGTGGTGCACTGAATAGAGTGCTGGGGCCTAGAGTCAGGAAGACTCCTCTTTCTGAATTCAAGTCTGCCCTCAGATGTCACTTAACCCTGTTTGCCTGTTTCCTCATATGTAAAATGAGTTGGAGAAGGAAATGGCAAACTACTCCAGTATCCTTGCTAAGAAAACCCCAAATGGGGTCATGAAGAGTTGGACACAACTGAAAAAGACCAAACAACAATATCTTTGCCAAGAAAATCCCATGGACACTACACTATGGTCCAGCGGGTCATGAAGAGTAGGATATGAATGAACAACAACAAAACAACAACTACTACAGAGAGGACAAGAAGGATGAGAACTGAGAAAAGACTGTCTTGTTGGTAATGAAGAGGTCATTGATACAATGGAGACAGAAGATTCAGTTGAGTAATGAGATCAGAAATCAGATGGCAAGGAGTTGAGACAACAAGTGTGGACAGTTATTTCTTAGATTTGGGCTGAGAAAGGGAAAAGTGAGATACAATAGGGGGCAGCTAGGTGGCACAGTGGATAGAGCACCGGCCCTGGATTCAGGAGGACCTGAGTTCAAATCTGGCCTCAGACACTTAACACTTACTAGCTGTGTGACCCTGGGCAAGTCACTTAACCCCAATTGCCTCACCAAAAAAAAAGAGAGAGAGAGAGAGAGAGAGATACAATAGAACCCTAGCTGTAGAAGTAGAAGGGACTTTAAGGTCCAGGAACATGGGTCAAATGAGGTTTTCTCAGGCATAAGGGAAACCTAGACCTGAGTTTTTGTTTTTTTGTTTTTGCTCCAACGGAAGAGAAGAGCTGCCTAATAATCTAGTAAAATAATCTGCATCAAACATCATACTTGCCCCTTCCTTCAGTCAGATGAGTAAATTTTCCCTAATAGTCCCTTCCCTAGTCTCTTTTCTTTTTCTTTTGTTTTTGTTTTTGTTTTTTTGCAGGGCAATGAGGGTTAAGTGACTTGCCCAGGGTCACACAGCTAGTAAATGTCAAGTGTCTGAGACCAGATTTGAACTCAGGTCCTCCTGAATCCAGGGCCAGTGTTTTATCCACTTTATCCACTTCACCACGTAGTTGCCCCACCCCCTTCCTACCTTCTAAACCAGCATTTCCCAAACTATGGAATTCTGACATTCTGTGCTATATAAAGAGAGGTTCCATAAAAAAGTCAATGTTATACATAATTTCCTCCCAAAATATTAAAAATTAAATTATGTATAAAATTATCTATGGCATTTTTTGTTTAAAAAAAGGCTTCCTTTCTTTTGTACCAAAATATCACAACCACCACCACTACCCTCTCCTTCTCATTGGATTTTCCATACTTTTAGGTCCCCTAGACACTTGTTTCTTAAACTGTGGATCTTGACCCCATATGAGGATCATGTAATTGAATATGGGGGTTGTGAAAAATTTGGCAACAGTAAAAAGTTACATATACCTATTTTATTTACCTATGTACTTGGGGTCAATTCTCGTATCTTCATTCTATTTGTCATTTGATTCTGAGATCAGTCAGAGAATTGGGAAAGCTACTTCAAACATGTCTAAGCTTGCCAAGCGTGTCTGAGCAACAGTAAACTGACAAGACAAACCAAATTTGCCGTCTATAGAGCATGCATCCTGAGTACCTTACTATATGGCAGTGAAACATGGACTACATACACTAGACAAGAGAAGAAGCTTAACAGCTTCCACATGCGCTGTCTTTGGTGTATCCTTGGCATATGTTGCTCAGATAGGATCACCAACACAGAAGTGCTCCAACACGCGCAACTTCTGAGCATCTACATGCTACTGAAACAAAGACGGCTGCGCTGGCTTGGTCATGTGCAAGATGGACTCATTCCTAAAGACCTACTCTATGGTGAGTTAGCCTCAGGCCAAAGACCTGCTGGATGCCCCCAGCTTGGCTAGAGATGTATGCAAGCGAGACTTGAGGGCTCTGGGAATAGACATGGGCAGTTGGGAGGAGATGGCCAAGGACCACGCCCGATGGAGTTCAGTACTCAGGAGCAGCTTGCATGCAGCTGAGATGGGCCTTCAAGCTCAGAAGCAAGAAAAACGAATGAGACGCAGGAACCGACAGCAACAGAGAGCACAGTTTTCTGATGTTCTTGTTGAGGCAGGAGCTGCGGCTCCCTTATTGGACGCCACAGCCACACTGTAGCCTGTGGCTCTTTGAGACGCTGATCCATGGTCGTCTGTGACTGGTGGAGGCATACTATACTTGGGGTTGTGTAAAATTTTCTCAGTCAAAAAGGGGTTGCGGGGACAGCTAGGTGGCTCAGTGGATGAAGCACCAGCCTTGGATTCAGGAGGACCTGAGTTAAAATTCAGCCTCAGACACTTGACACTAGCTGTGTGACCCTGGGCAAGTCACTTAACCCTCATTGCCCCACAAAAAAAGGAGGGGTTGCAAGTGGAAAATGTTTAAGAAGCCCTGCCCTAGATCAGTATTTCCATCAATATTAAAAAAAATTTTTTTTTGTTAGTGAGGCAATGGGGGTTAAGTGACTTACCCAGGGTCACACAGCTAGTAAGTGTCAAGTGTCTGAGGCCAGATTTGAACTCAGGTCCTCCTGACTCCAGGGCCGGTGCTCTATCCACTCCGCCACCTAGCTGCCCCTCCATCAATATATTTTGATCATCCAGGAAAAAACAAGTAGATGATGAAGGTCTCTTGCCCAGATTAAAACATGCGTTAATATTCACATTTATATAGAGCTTGTCCATCAGTAAGAATATCTGGGACAGAGAGTACATATGGACAATGAGTTGGGCCCTGTATTTGACCAGAAGAGGAAGGTGGGTTGAATTACCTTCAGGAAATCACAAAGCTTCCTTAATGGTTCCAAGCTTCCCATGAAAGCAGAGGCCCATTATTTTACTGCTGACATTCTACTGGTGATGCAAGATGTAGAACCCAATCATCTCAGAAGAATTAAAAAAGAAAAACAACAGAGAGAGGTATATATGGTGGGTGTGCACGTGGTCTGACATTTAACTCATGAGAAACTCCAAAGAAATTAGGAGCAAAGATGTCATCAATTGTATGATAGGAAGAGAAGATGGGCTGGTCTCCTGGTTGAAGGTAAGGGACTACAAGGAGACAGAGCATTCTTCCTTGTGATTTTAAGAAAAATCAAGAAAGGACTTCAATGCACTGGGTTGACCCTCCCCTTCCCTCACCCCCTTCCTCACTATTCCCCTGTAGAGAATTTATGGAAAGACTTGGATAAGAATCATGTAGGATAGGGGCAGCTAGGTGGTACAGTAGATAGAGCACCGGCCCTGGAGTCAGGAGGACCTGAGTTCAAATCTGGCCTCAGACACTTAACACTTACTAGCTGTGTGACCCCGGGCAAGTCACTTAACCCCAATTGCCTTACTTAAAAAAAAAAGAATCACATAGGATAAGCAGGCATGAATAGGTTTCAGACCTCAGCAATGTTGATGATGGTTTTTTGGTTTTTGTTATTTGTTTTGTTTTTTTGCAGGACAATGAGGGTTAAGTGACTTGCCCAGGGTCACCCAGCTAGTAATAGTAAGTGTCAAGTGTCTGAGGCTGGATTTGAACTCAGGTCCTCCTGAATCCAGGGCCAGTGCTTTATCCACTGCATCACCTTAGCTGCCCCCATGGATAGATTTCAGACTATATCACTGGAAGAGACTTCCAGATTTTTGTACTCACAGATCTCTTAAAGTATTTGGTTCAATATGTTTTAAGCCCAGAAATATTTCATTTAACGTTCCCTTAGCATGCAGTAATTTTTATAATCCTTTAAGAAAAACTTCATTTTATACTAAAAATTATTTTGTTAAAGGGCTAATGACCTCCTTAGGAATAAACTATGTCTGATCAAAATTTAGAGTGAAAATTATCAGAAAAAATGACTGTAGATGTAAAGTTGTTTTGCAATAGCCTCCAACATAGTCCTAGTTTGATTCCTTTCTTTCATTAATGGAAGCACTATTGTCTCATGCTCTCAACCTTAGAGTCACCTTTGAGTTCTGACTATAATTTTCTATGTATAGCCACTTAGCAAATCTTATTGATTCTTCCTTTATAATGTTGCTCAAGCCTGGATCTTTTTTTTTTTTTAATTCTCATTATCTCTACCTTAGTCCAAGGCCTCATGACCTTACTTTTGGATTAGTGTAATAACCTTCAATTAGCTTCTTTGTTTATAATCTCTATCTCTTCCCATCCATTCCATCCATTCCTATATACATTTATTAGTTTTTCCAACTGATAAATCATTCTAACTTACCACTGCTATAATGCCACTCCCTTCCTCAAAAACTTTTGATGACTCCCACTTGCCTAAAGAATAAAGTCCAAATTTCTCTGTCAGGTTTTCAAGGCTCTCTGTACTCTTGATGTAGGAGGTGAAAAAGGGGTTAATAGAAAAACCTAAGACCCAAGCTTTAATTCAGATATTAGCTCTAAGAGGGATTCAGATTCCAGTTAATGGATAACTTACAAGTCAGGATACTAGGTTCTCTTACCCATAGTAATCTGTACCCGTAGCGGGAACAGAGGGAGCTAGGCCATGAAGACCTTAAATAAAATGACAGGCTATAGAAATTCTAATGAAAAATGAAGATGTTTTGAAATTAGACATGGGAATCAGAAAGAGAAATGTGCAGAAAAGGCCAAATTTGTCCCCAGATTCACCTTGTGATGTGTAAACCCCCAAAACACACCTCCACTGAAAAAGGTACCTGCCTCGGGGGTTGGCTTAGGACCCCCAGGAACTCCAAATTAGGATAAACCCTCCCCTGTAACACCCCTAGGTGGAGATTATTATGAGACTGATCATCAATTTATCTATACTATAAATATATCTATCTTTCCTTTCCTTATTTGAGAGATACCTTTCCACTTTTCTGGTTCTCTCCCTGTGGTCACCTACAGTATTGCAATAAAACTTGGGAAACTGAGTAACTGAGTCTTGTAATTCTTTTGGGATGACTCACAATCAATTTGACCCGAAATCCAGCCCACATCACTCTCACTTCAAACTTACCTACCCAATCCTTCCTTATTTCTTATTGCTCTCCATAGAAACCTTTCACTCCATCTGGGCTAGCCTCCTCACTCTCTTGTGATGCTTATTTCTGTCTCTGCTCTGTCACCTGGAGAGATGGCCTCATCTCCTCTACATCAAACCAATTTTTGCTCTTTTTTTTAAGACCCATCTACCCTGATCTCTCCCTTCTCTGAATTCCTTTTATAGTCTGTACCACTCATTTGGGCACTTAAATTGAATCACCAAATAGTAAGTGATTAACTGTTCAATGTCAGTTAATTAAACTGTGAACTCCTCGAGGGCAGTGTCATGGGAGGATTATGGGCCCCTGTCACCCCAACAATTCTCGGGGGGGTTCAAGGAACTTTTTCCTTGAAACCTCAGGGGTTGAAATCAAGTAGGCCTCTCCTTGAACACAATCAAGGACACACACGCACCTAACGGAGATAAGCGGCACAGATTGAACTGAGCATGCTCCAGGACCATCACCCCCACATTCCAGTCCTCCTAAGCATCTGGATGAGGTAATCCAGGAGAAGACCACCTGGAACCGCCCATCAGCAGACTGCTTAGACCCATCAGGACAAAGTTGACACCCACCACCAGATCGCTCATGAGAGATTCTTCCTACCCCAGCGCAAGGCAGGAAGACCACCAGCCCCTCATGCAATAAGAGACTCTTACCCACCCCCATCTAAACCCTATAAAATGGCACCCCACAAGTTAGCCGGGGAGGAAAGCGTTTTGTTCTGGCAAAACCTTCCTCCCGGCCGGTTTCTCTTGTACCCCAATAAACCTGTTCTCTTATTCCTGATTAGGTCTTGTGCAAGAGTGTAATTCTTTACAGAGCAATCCTAAGGACCCCCGTGCTTTCTCCTATCCGTTTCTCCCCCATTTCAGCAGGAATGATGTCTTATCATTCATTCCCATGAGAAAATAGGGATCCCCCCCCCCGTCAAGTTGTATGAATGCTTTCTGTTTCCTACATTTCCCTAATTCAGTTGGCTGGGATACCTGCATGAAAAGGCATTGGAGCAGGTGACAATGGGACACAGTCGACAGAGAGAAGGCACTAGAATGAAAGGGAGTCGGAATTGGGATAGGCTTCTTGGTGAAGATGGAATTTGAGCTGAGAAGGCAGGAGGCAGGGATGAGGAGGGAGAACATTTCAGGTATGGGGACAAGCCAGTGAAAATGGTTGGAGCTGTGAGATATGGAGTGTCTCGTTCTGGGAACAGCAAAGAGTCCTGTGTCACTGGATAGCACAATATGTGAGTGGGGGGTGGGATGGGGTAGGAGGGTGGGGCTGGCGAGGTGTAAGGTTATGAGGAGACTGGTAAAGTAGGAGGGGGCCAGATTATGAAGACTTTTGAAAGCCAAGTAGAGGATTTTACATTTGATCCTGGAGGTGATTAGGGAGCTACTGGAGTTCACTGGGGTGGGGGTGGGGGGGGTTCAGGGGGATGAGGCCTTGGAGTGGAACCATAATGGAGGATTATAGATGTAAGGATACTTAGAGCAAAAAAATCAAATAAAATGAGCTACATTCACCATATAAAAGCTTACCACCAGTATCCCACTTGTATCTCCTAGAGATTCTACAAGTTTCTATGGCTGAATTTTCCTGTTAGTTTTTTGAGCTCTCCCGTAAGTAAATGAAGGCCGTTTTCTATCTTCTAAGGGTATAGACTTTACAAGACAGTGCTCTGTCTTTCCCCCTCCCCCCTTCCCTTCAGATTGTTTCAGGGCAATGTTTGACTCACTAGTCAGGAGCTGGGCTGCTGTGGGAGGATGGGAAAAGCACTCTACTGGAACACTGTAGTTGGTTGTCAGCACCTCGAAAAGACTGGGTGAAAACCTAGGGGAGAAATACATTTCACTAACTCCAATGTTCAAAATCGTGGTGGGAACAGAGGGACTTTATGTAGGTGGGGCTTACTCCCTGAATTACTAAGTGTTCTCTGTAGCCACTGTCCTCTCCCCAACCATTATGGCCTGGGTTCTGTAATCATTTGTAAGATTCCAATCTAGAAAAGCAACTTTAGAGATCCTCTAGAATCAGTCCTTTCATTTTACAGATTCGGAAACTGAGGTCCAGAAAAATGAAATGACCTATCTAAAGTCACATATCTATGATGGAGCAGAGTCAGGATTTGAACTCAGGTCTTTGGCTCCTAATCCAGTGTTCTTTTTGCTATGCCTCTATGCGTTGATCTTATTTTTGTTCTCAGTTTTTATCCTTTCTATAAGGAGCCCTGTGGAGAGATCCCTGACACTGAAAAACCTATCATACTCTGAGGGCGATTCTTGTCATGGGGTAGGGAGAGGAGAAAGAAGAGAATAAACATTTATATAGTGCCTACTATATGCCAGGCACAGTGCTAAGCATTTGAGCCTAACAACAACCCTTCGAGGTCAGTACTGTTATTTTCTCCATTTTACAGATTAGAATATCAGGGCCCATGAAGGCTAAGTGACTTGTCCAAGGCTACACAGCTAATAAGTGTCTGGAACTGGATTTGAACTCAGTGGGACAGCCAGGTGGCACAGTGGATAAATCACTGGCCTTGGATTCAGGAGAACCTGAGTTCAAAACCAGCCTCAGACATTTGATACTTACTAGCTGTGTGACCCTGGGCAAGTCACTTAACCCTCATTGCCCCACAAAAAAAAAAAAGAAAGAAAAGGAAAAAAAAGGATTTGAACTCATATCTTGCCGACTCTAGACACAATGTTCTATCCACTGCACCACCAGTCGCCATCATGATATAGCTGAAATCACAGTGGCTCTAGAGTCAGAGGACCTGGATTCAAATTTTGCTTCCGATGCTTACTATCTGTGTGACCCTGAGCAAGTCACTTAACCTCCATAGGCCCCAGCATTCTCATATGTAAAATGTCAGGGTTAGGCTAGATGACCTCGGAAGTTTCTCCTAGTTCTAGCCATGATTTCGCAGCTTCTGTCTGCTCTCCAGGGAAGCCTGGCCTTCCTATATGTCAGTGACACAATTTCAGCCTCCTCTCAGTCAAGCAGAACCCCGGTCCACAGGGCAGCCTGAGTCAGTAGTTATCTTCTCCAGCGCTGCAATGCTTGAGTTCTCTGGGCTGCACTACTAGCTCATTCCCTTTCCGTGACAGGAATAGGTTCAATGTGAAGGTCCCCCTCTGGGGGGAATAGGACTAGGGGCTACCTACCTAAGCACAAGAAGCTTCTTTTTTTTGGGGGGGGGTGCTTATAGTTTAGCAATCAAACTTCCAGGGACCTAGGATTGCCGGTTGCGCTCACTTACCTGAGGTCATTTTTAATCTGGCTCTGGCCTGGCTCCATTATCCAAATTTGTCTACTGCCTGGGTCTGGCTGACTGGAGGGGTGAGTGAGAGCCAAGTTCAAGGTGTGCTCTGCCTGAGCTCCTGAGATTTCAGTGGGGAGCTGGTGGTTTCTGCACCTAAGCTACTTCTCTTCCCTTCTTCCTGCCAAGCCAAGTTCCTGGTGTCAGAGTTCACCCCTAGAGACATGCAATCTTTTCCTATCAGTTGAATGTCCCAGGTCCTGACTCCTCCCTGATTTCCTGTGTTTTCTGCCTCTTCACTCCCACAGATAAATCCTATCCCTGGTAACTGCTGTATTCTTCCACTGACCTTTCAGGGCTGGCTGCCAGTGAGACTCCTTTCTTACCAGTAGAAGGTCCCAAAGTATTTAGGGTGAGCAGAAGTCCTTTCCAGTCAGGAGACTGGAACTCTTATTTGCACCTCATGACTTACTTCAAGTCCCGCTAGAATTCCATGTTCTTATGTCCAAAGGACTCTAAAACTGTGCATACCCTTTGAGCCAGCAATACCACTGCTAGGTTTATATCCCAAAGAAATCTCCCCCAAAAGAGAAAAAGACCTATTTGTACAAAAAATATTTCTAGCAGCTCTTTTTGTGGTAGCTAAGAATTGGAAATCAAAGGAACGTCCTTCAGTTGGGGAATGGCTAAACAAGCTGTGGTATATGATGGTGATGGAATAGTATTGTGCTATAAGAAATGACAAGCAGGATGATTTCAGAAAGGCCTGGCAAGATTTACATGAAGGGATACAAAGTGAAGTGAGCAGAAACAGAGAACTTCATGCATAGTGACAGCAATATTGTTTGATGAAGAACTGTGAATGACTTAACTATTCTCAGCAATACAATAAGCCAAAACAATCCCAAAAGATTAATGAGGAAGCATACTATCCACCTCCAAAGAAAGAACTGATATTGATTGAATACAGACTGAAGCATGCTATTTCTTTCTGTCTTCCTTCCTTTCATTTCTTTCACTTATTTTATTCAAGTCTTCTTGTACAAAATGACTAATACAGAAATGTTTTACATGATTACAGATATATAACTTATATCTGATTGCTTATTATCTCAGGTAGGGGGGAGAAGAAGGAAGGATGAAATTTGGAACTCAAAACTTTTTTTAAAATGTTAAAAATTTGGGGCAGTGGGGCAGCTAGGTGGTACAGTGGATAGAGCACCAGCCCTGGATTCAGGAGGACCTGAGTTCAAATCTGGCCTCAGACCCTTGACACTTACTAGCTGTGTGACCCTGGGCAAGTCACTTAACTCTCATTGCCCCCCCCCAATAAAATAAAATGTTAAAAATTGTTTTAACATGTAATTGGGGGGCAGCTAGGTGGCGCAGTGGATAGAGCACCGGCCCTGGAGTCAGGAGTACCTGAGTTCAAATCTGGCCTCAGACACTTAACACTTACTAGCTGTGTGACCCTGGGCAAGTCACTTAGCCCCAATTGCCTCACTAAAAAAAAAACAACAACAACAAAAAACATGTAATTGGGGGAACAATATATATATATATATATATATATATGTGTGTGTGTGTGTATATGTGCATATGTGTGTGTATGTTTGTGTGTGTATATGTGCATATGTGTGTGTATGTGTGTGTATAAACAATTCTATGTTTTACAGGAAGTCTTTGCCCATCCCTCTTAATTCTAGTAGAACTTCCCCTCTGTTGATTATCTCCAACTTTTCCTGTCTATAGCTTGTTGGTACGCAGTTGCTTGCATGTTGTCTTCCTCCTCAGACTATGAGTTCCCTGAGTACAGAGATTGTTTTTTGTCTTTATTTTGTCTTTCTTTATATGCCCAGTGCTTAGTACAATGATACATAGTGGGAGGCTTAATAAATGTCTGTTGATATGACTTGTTGTATTAGAGTCCGGTGGAAGGACACATTGATGAGCCATACACCAGCCTCTGTTCTTCTCTTTTTGTATAATCCTTGTCATCTCTGCAAAAAAAGGTAGGACCCGGGGCTCACTTCAAGTCTCAAAGACCATGCTTAGGAGCTCCATCTCAGAGAGTAGAAGCTGGAAAGAGGGGAGAGGGGCAGATGGAAACCCTGGCCAAACATACTAGGGTGATTAAACTCCAGACAGCCTTGTCTGAAGCATCACTGGTGAAGGAAAACAGAGGTGTTGGTGGGAAGGCAGAGGACCGGAAGCCTCATATATAGGAACATATCTTGGACTTTTGGGGGTGGGGGGGAAAGCTTGACATATTTCTTTCCCTTAAGTTATAGAGATAAATGATGACTAGAAGGAAAATCCCCATAAGGTTAGATTCTCATTCTATTTTAACTCCAAGCCTCTTCTTGCCTTCTGTCCATCCCTGCTCCTTCACTCAATTCCTAAAGAATTTCAACTCTTTACCTAGAGGTTGGGAAGAGGTGTTTGAGGTGGTGTGTGAATATTGGCTGATTATGTTACTTTCTTGTTATTTTCCTATTTCCTGTAATTTGCCATTTCTTCTCTGTCATTCAGATAGCTCAAACTAGGGGGCAGCTAGGTGGTGCAGTGGATAGAGCACCAGCCCTGGATTAAAGAGGACCTGAGTTCAAATCTGACCTGAGACACTTAACACTTACTAGCTGTGTGACCCTGGGCAAGTCACTTAACCCCAATTGCCTCACCACCAAAAACAACCAAAAAAAACCCCCAACAAATCCTACAGGAAGCCTTTCTGATTCCACTTAATAGTAATGCCTTTTCTCTTCTAATTATCTCCAATTTATCCCTGTAGATCTGTCTTGTACATGGCTGTTTGCATATTGTCTCTGTGAGAAAATGGATAGTTGTCTCCCCTCAATGAGAATATAACAATCAATCATATTCCTCCTGACCTGTTTTTAGGACAAAGGTCTCAGATCCCCTCCTCCCCCTCTGGCTAACAAAATCACATGGTTCAAGGAGCCCTGGTCTCAATAAGGTCTGCTTCTGAGTTGTGTCCATATAAGGAAGAATAAGGTCCACTCCTGAGTTATGCCCACATAAGGAAGAGGGATGGGAATACTGCATTCTGATTAGCTAGTTTTTGTGCATAGATTGTAACCGTTGAGTAATCGGACCATTGATAAAAAAGGGGAGGGTCCATTCACGTTAGGGACTAGGGTTTAAAACAGGGCCTGAGAGCCCCCTTTCTTTGTACTCACTAGCTGCACACTAGGGTGCTTCCTTCTCATGAGACTGCTGAATTCCTGAGAATTATTGAGAAGAGAATTGTTTTCCCTCACAGTCTCCCTCATTAGACTGTAAGTTTCTTGTAAGCAGAGAGAGAGTCATTTTTCATTTGTTTGTTTTCATTTGTTTGCTTTGTTTCCCCAGCTCTCAAAATAGTACCTGGAGTTCTTAAATCTTTGTTGACTTGATTTGACTCCAAGGAAAGAACTCACCTAGGGAGCTAGGTAGGTGCCAAGGGCCAGGAGTACCATAAAGGAGGTGGGAGAGAAAGGATATTGGCCTCTCAGGTGTCTTTGACCAGTGACACATCCACCTGTCCCTGACAGTAGGGCAAGATGACTCAGCCTCCTGAAAATCATCTCCAATCAAACATTCCCCTAGGTCATTCAACCCAGAATTAAGGTGGGAGACCTTGAGGTTAACTGCTCAGAATCCTGAACTTTAGACTTGTGGGCGGGAGGTAGAAACTTTTTTTTTAGTGGGGCCTGGAAGTGTGTTAAGGGGAAAGATTTGGGGAGGTGGAGGTGACAGGGACCTTAGAGGTTATCTAAGAAACCAGGGAGGGTAAGAAACTTTCCTAAGGTCACATAGGTAATAAACATCACAGGTGGGATTTGAACCCAAATCCCCTGACTCCAGAAGGATTTCTGAATTAATAAGAAAGCTCAAAGTGGCATGCAATAGAATATAAAAGTGCAGTACTGGGGCCAGCTAGATGACGCAGTGGTTAAAGCACCGGCCCTGGATTCAGGAGTCCCTGAGTTCGGATCCGGCCTCAGATACTTGACACTTACTATCTGTGTGACCCTGGGCAAGTCACTTAACCCCCATTGCCTGCAAAAAAAAAAAAAGTGCAGTACTAATTTTATTTGAAAGAAAGTATGAGAATTGGAATGGCACTCCTGCTGGAGAGATACTGTAGGGAAGCTCTGCCATGAGAAGAAAGCATGTGATTTAGAGACCATGTGACTTTAGTGTCTGGAAATTACATCTATAGGACCACCTGTGGGACTTCTCAATCAAAGCTTGGAGCTGTGTGTGTGTGTGTGTGTGTGTGTGTGTGTGTGTGTGTGTGTGTGTGTAGACGGTCCTGTTTCCTGTTGGAGAGGAGGTTTCTGGAAGGAGGGAGCTCTTTCGCCTGAGACCTCATTCTGAGTGGAGCTGAGATGCTGGCTCCCTGAGATAGATAGATGAAAGAATTTTGGCCTCTTTCTTTCTGATCACTAGATCCTAATGCACCTTAATAAATACTTAAAAGTCTAAACTCCTGCTAAAGCTTATAATTTATGGTGACCACTCATTAGATATTTAGACAGTTTAGCTAGAATTTTAGCCCCATACAAAAGAGAAAGAGAATTGTGGGTCTGTGGGAGTGATCTTGGTATTGTATCAACACCTAAAGCATTTCACCTCTGTTTTTTGTCTCATTTTCCCTTCTACTCCTTTAATCAAAGAGAGAGGATTTGTTTTCTTTCCAGGAGATTCCCCTGTGGCTTAGTCAGATCAACCCAAAATTGATGCACATGAGGATAAGGAGGGTCTTAGTTGTACAGGCCAAGTGGGAAGAGAGCACCCAAGAGAATCAACTAAGAATGGAGAAGTTGGGATGGAGGAAGCAGGGCCATCTTGACTTGGAAGGATATATAAAAGATAGGAGGACCCAGAAGCTTTATTGAGCTCCTACTATGGTCAGGGTGATGTGAGAGGGAATTTGGGGTCAAATTGATAATGAGTCATCCCAAAAGAATTATAAGACTCAGTGACTCAGTTTCCCAAGTTTTATTGCAATACTGTGGGTGACCACAGGGAAAGAACCAGAATAGTGGAAGGTATCTCTCGAAAAGTGAAAGAAAAGACAGTTACATTTATAGTATGGATAAATTGATTATCAGTCTCATTATAATAATCTCCACCTTAAGGAGGTACAGGGGAGGGCTTATCGTAATTTGGAGTTCCTGGGGTCCTAAGCCAATCCCCAAGGTTGTACCTTTTTCTGTGGAGGTATGTTTTTGGGGTTTCACATCATAAGATGAATCTGGGGACAAATTTGGCCTTTTCTGCGCATGTCTCTTTCTGATTCCCATGGCTAGTTTCAAAATATCTTCAGTTATTATTTATTTCTAGTCTAAATTCCTATAGCCTGTCATTTTATTTAAGGTCTTCATGGCCTAGCTCCCTCTGTTCCCATTATGGGTACTGATTTCTGTGGGTAAGAGAACTTAGCATCCTGACTTGTAAGTTATCCATTAACTGGGGTATGAATCCCTCTTAGAGCTCATATCTGAATTAGAACTTGGGTCTTAGATTTTTCTGTTAATCCCTTTTTTTTGCCTCCCACATCAAGGGTGCTATACTATGTGCTGGGAAACAATGTTATTCAGTTGTGTCTGACTCTTCATGACCCCATTTGGGGTTTTCTTGGCAAAGTTACTGGAGTAGTTTGCAATTTCCTTCTCCAGCTCACTTTACATATGAGGAGACTGAGTCAAACAAGATGTAGTGACTTGCTCAGGGTCACACAGTTAGTAAGTATCTAAGGCCATATTCGAACTCAGATCTTCCCAACTCTAATCCTAGCACTCTATCCACTGAGTCAATTTTGAACTCCGTTGAAGCTTCTTTTCTCTCACAATCAGAAAGGGATAGGCAAGCTCAGAGGTGGAACTTTCTTCTCTGGTCCTTCCTAGTTCCCCGTCCTTTCAGGTAAAAGGGGCAGAATTTAGCCTCCAGGATCTGTGTTCATACCTTCAGTGGCACCATGCTCCAAATGACTCATTCTTTGACGTCAGGGTTCTTTACCCTTTTTTTTTTTTTAATATCATGAACAACTCTGGAAGGGTTGGAGGGTTTAATGAAACCTCTGGACTCCTTTTCAGAATAATGTTTTTAAATTCATAAAATAAAATACACAAGACTACAAATGAAATCAATTACACTGAAATGTAATTATAATAACATGTTTAAAACAAATTCATGAACCCTAGGGTAAGCACTTCTGGCCTAGGGGATATCTAAGTGACCCCTGTTTTCAAGTTTTAGGATTCTGTTTGGGAGAGTTATAACATTATTATTAAAGCTAAACTGCAACTCAATAGCCACCAGGGTGGTTTTTTTAACCTTCCACACCAGAACTACAGGGTCTTAGCAGGAATAGTCTATAAAACACAAAAATCCTCAGGGTCCCCCTGGGAGGGAGCATTCTAGTTTCAAGTAATGATTTGACCATGGACAATAAGAACAAACCCATTTATTTATTTATTTATTTTTGGTGAGGCAATTGGGGTTAAGTGACTTGCTCAGGGTCACACAGCTAGTAAGTGTCAAGTGTCTGAGGGCCAATTTGAACTCGAGTCCTCCTGACTCCAGGGCTGGTGCTCTATCCACTGCGCCACCTAGCTGCCCCCAAACTCATTTATAAAAAGAAAAAAATGGAAAGAAAAAAGAAGCAGGCTGAGAAACTAGCATCAGTAGGACTATATGGGGGCAGCTCTTCTTCAAACAATATTGCTGTCTCTGTGTACAATGTTCTTTTGGTTCTGCTCACTTCACTATGCATTAGTTCATATAAGTCTTTCCAGGCCTTTCTTTTCTTTTTTCTTTCTTTTTTTTTGGTGGGGCAATAAGGGTTAAGTGACTTGCCCAGGGTCACACAGCTAGTAAGTGTCAAGTGTCTGAGGCTGGATTTGAACTCAGGTACTCCTGAATCCAGGGCCAGTGCTTTATCCACTGTGCCACCTCGCTGCCCCCTCCAGGCCTTTCTGAAATCATCCTGCTTGTCATTTCTTATAGCACAAGATTATTCCATCATCATCATATATTACAGCTTGTTTAGCCATTAGCCAATTGATGGGCATTCCATTGATTTTCAAATCTTAGCCACCACAAAAAGAGCCGCTATAAATTTTTTTGTACAAATAGGTCTTTTTCTCTCTCTCTTTTTTTTTTTTTGGCGGGGGGGGGGGGGGGGGGGGGGGGGGAGATGTCTTTGGAATACAAACCTAGCAGCGTGTACCTATAGTTTGAAAGAATCTCAGATGAGGTGTAGAACAAATGAACAATCCCAAGAGACAGTTTTCTGGGTAATTAATAATCAATTTGTTAATTAGTCCAGCTAATAATCAATAAATTAATGATCACTGATCTTTCTCTACAACCAAAGACCAAAGCATGGAGATCACTGAATGTTTAAATGCCTTTGGAAAAGAGGGTACCCCTGACAAAAGAAAATCAACCCTGATTGGTGAACAATTAATGAGGGGGTGGGCATATTAATGAGGAGGTGAGTTAAAAGTCTTTAGCTCCTCCTGCTGAGAACATGGCTTGATCTTGAGACTCAGCTGCCTCCAGCAATCAGACCGCTCTGGTTGGTTTTCTTCTAAACTGGGTTACCCTTTACTCCAGTAGAGGGATGAAAGGGCATAGACTTGATGCTTTGTGGCTGGAATTCAACTAGATTAGATTCAGGTTACACTATAAACAAAAGTGAGGTCTCCTAGTTGGGTGGGATCCCTCCTAAGATTACCAGGAGCACGTACCTGGAGGATTAGGCCAATCTCTTCTATCAGCCTTGTCTTTCAGAGAATGGCTGAAAGACCTACCGGGGCTGGTCCCTAAATGAGGAAATAGAAAGGAAAAACCTTAATCCTAATTTAATAATTGGTTATCAATAGAATAGAAAAATAATCACTTATCTCTGGTGTCTGGACTCATATAACAAAGAAAGCATATATTGTAAGTCTGCTAAAAGTTTTTTTTAAAAATTAAAAATTAGGGGCAGCTAGGTGGCGCAGTGGATAGAGCACTGGCCCTGGAGTCAGGAGTACCTGAGTTCAAATCCAGCCTCAGACACTTAACACTTACTAGCTGTGTGACCCTGGGCAAGTCACTTAACCCCAATTGCCTCACTAAAAAAAAAAAAGCAAACAAAATTAAAAATTAAAAGTATGAACTGTAGTATGCTGTAGGGAAACTGCTAGTCCCTAATATTTTAGAAATGCAAAATGTAAACTTCTCATATTAACTTCATGTAAGCTTTGAGGATCCTCTCAACTGGCACTAATGAGTTGGGTCCTTATAACTTGGCTACAGATGGCTACAGACCCCCTCAGGGTCTTATGAATAATTTTGAGGTATCAGAGGAAATTCTTTGTCATTGGTTAAGTCCCCACTAGTATTCCTCCCCCCAGTACAATCAGTGGAAAATTAATATAGTTATCTAAGCAGCTAGGTTTCTGGGCCTAGAGTCGGAAGACTCATGTTTGTGAGTTCAGATATAGTTGTGTGACCAAGAAAAAAAGGAAAAAAAAAGAAAACTCTAAATGGAGTCACAAAAAGAGTAGTGTGTGTATGTATGTATATATCTATATCTATATCTATATCTGTATCTGTATATATGTATATGTAAATACATGTATGTATGTGTGTATGTATGTATGTCCCAGACTCTTTGGGGAAATGTTTTGTACCAACTTTCCTCATTGTATCACCTTAGTAAATAAATATCCCATTCATGGAAGGGATTAACAGACAAACTTAAGACCTGAGCTCTAATTTAGATTTGAGCTCCAAGAGGGATTCAGACCCCAGTTCTGAAAGGGATTAATGGATAACTTAACACTTGGGCCCTCATCAAAGTCAGGGCCTAGGTTATTGTTAACTGGTACCTGGAGGTCTGGTTCCTATTAATTATCCCCATTAATCATCACTCATAAGAAGACCATAAAGAAGCAGGTCACAGAGACCCTAACTACAACAAAAACATAGAGACAGATTATGGAAACTTTAACTGATAAATGTTAATATCAAGAAACTAGGCCTGAGGGTGAAAAACACAGGGACAATGACCTTGGCAAGTTGAGGTAACATGCGCAGAAAAGGCCAAATTTGTCCCCATTTCACCTTATGATGTGTGAACCCCCAAAACATACCTTCATGGAAAAAGGTACCCACCTCAGGGGTTGGCCTAGGACCCCAGGAACTCTAAATTAGGATAAAGCTCTCCTCTGTACCTCCCTATGGTGGAGATTATTATAATGAGAATGATAATCAATTTATCCATACTATAAATATAACTGTCTTCTCTTTCCCTGTTCGAGAGATACCTTTTCATTTTTCTGGTTCTCTCCCTGTGGTCAGCAGTCTTTTAATAAAACTTGGGAAACTGAGTTACTGAGTCTTGTAATTCTTTGGGATGACTCACAATCAATCTGATCACCTAATTCCATCCCATATCAATTCCAAAAATTACACAATTACATTAGGTCTAAGTTATATTTAGACGTTAGCCTTGACTTTTCAGTGTCAGATATTATTAGGAAACTCCCTGTTTTACAGAGATAAGGTCCAGCAAGCAAGCTGTGTGTGCCCTGCGCTTGTCATATCAACAGTCCTTTGTGCTCACCCTCTGGATGAATACTGCAACTGAATCACAGAACTGATGCTCCTTCCACAAGTATATATATAAATCAAGTTTCAACCACACTAAAGTGGTCTCCCCACTAGGGGTGGGGCCCTGGCACATGTGTCTACCTCCTTGCTTGCAAACCATTTCTCTCACTGAAATTAAACTTGTATTTGATTCCTGACTCTCATGTCTCTAGCCTGCTCTGTTAGGTGGCCATCCACCCATTAGAGACTGACTCTAGACAGTTGACATTAATTGGTGTCAGAAGTGGGATTGGCCATGCAACTGGGTCATTGGACTCTCCAGTCCCAGTGGGAAAAGATTAGGTGCCACCAAAGATTTCTTTCTCCAGAGTTCCACCCCCCTCATCTGGTGAGTCCTCTGTCCTTGTTCCCCCCTACTCTGAGCTCCTGCCTTGGTCAAGCTTGCCATTCTTTGTAAGGAAAATGCCAGGGGCCCTCCTGTGATCCAATTCATCTTGGATCACTCTGGTAAGGATGTCCTTTTTTAAACTGCACAACCCTGTTAATTGGTTCCTCTGCATGCCTTTGTTGTTTTAACTGCACACTTCTGTAAAACTGTAACTGCGTGCCTCTGTTTCTTTTTTTCTTGCTTTTTGTTTTGTTTTGTTTGGTTTTGTATGGAGCAAACTGCCTCAGTTTACCCAAATAACTCGAGGAGACCACCAAGTCAAGCAGAGATAGATTTATTACATCCTCATGAGGACGGGCAAAACCCAATTACACATTGAAGTCTTGCAAAGATATGCCCAATCCTCTAGGTTTTTATAGTAATCTTGAAAAGGACTGTCCCCACATACACCTAGGGTGGATGAGCTCACAATCTAACATCCAATCCTGTCTCACCCAGGGTGCGTATGGAGACATGCATACGTGTTCCAGGGACAAGGGGGAAAAGGGGAGGGGGAACAAGGTCAAACCAAAGGAAAAGGAAACAGGGGAGTGAGAGTCAGATGTTTCACATCTCACAGTTCCCACTGACTCCCCTCTCCAGGCCCCTGTCTCTAAAGATAAGGATGACAGGGTTAAAATTTATCTTTGGCTATGTTGGGAAGAAAAGAATAATCCCTTGTTGGGACCCCCAAGGCCAAGGGGATTCTGCTCTGAGAAAAAGAGACAATGTTACTTAACATCTGGTCTCAACTCAATGGCTGCATTCTGTGCCTAGTCCCCATCCTTTCTTCTTGAGTCCCGAGTATTGAATTGGTGGGCAAACTCCCTGACCCACTGACTGGGGGTTCTGACACATGATAGATTGCAGAACAAAACTAATATGTAGCTGACAAGTGGGGAGACTGAGCAGAAGTAAAAATACTGTTAATTGGCAATAAAACTTAAAGGAGACAGTGAGAATTTTGACAAGCAATAAACTTCTAACAAAACTATACTGGGGCAGGTCTGGGTACCTTTCCAGACCCCATGGTCAGAGTTATATCTGACTCAAATCCATAATCATATCATACAATCCTCCGTTTTTCTTTTTAGGCTCAGAGAGCATATTCTGGATTTGAGTCACTGTCATTGAGCCCTTCAGCCATGCAGGATTTCAGCCCATCAGTCCAAGTCCAACTCATCACCAGTCTCTCCTTCGTGAAGTTTCAGAATCAGGGTCTTTAATCTTTTCTCAGTGAACTGCTGAGTCACCATCAGCTGCATCTGTTGAACTGCACGTTGTATCAAACCTATAAAGCAAGGGACTAAACAGGGACAAGTATAAGGAGAACTCCAAAATTACAAATGAATACCTAATCCTGTCCCATAGGCATCTTTCAGGAGGTAAATTGGGGTCTAATTAATTATCCCAATATACCATATACATGTCAATAACTACCAATATTATAACAACAAATATGATTTAAAAACCTCTTTATAATTTCAGTGATGTGCTCCCAGTGTCCATTCACTTAGCAATTTTCATCTTTGACCTCAGGTACCCCTATTAGAACCTTTTACAAAGCAAATTTAAATAGCAAATACAACTGTTTCCCAACTTTATCCAAGGAAAGAGTAATCTCTAATTGACCTCTTTCTAGGCCTGAGTATCCCCAACTAGACTCAGGCCCACCAGGCTACCACTACATTTCCCCACCCCTCCTTCCATAGCTAAGGAAAAAGAGGGCGAAGATCTCTTCTTCTGTTAACTGCTTCCAGCTGAATATGTGTGTAGAGCTGACAGTGGAAGGTGCCAGAAATCCTTGCAGGCCTGGTCCAGATGATGAAGGGGGTATATAGTCTGGAATTGCTAACATAAAATTGAAAGCCTTGAGCCTAGATAAAACAAACTATCAAGAGGTTAAAGAGACAAAGACAAAAATTTTAAAAGACAACAATAGGGAAAAGGGGCAAACCAAAAGAGTGAATCCAGGAACCCCCAGATCCTGCATCAGGAGCGAAAAGCTGTTCACAAATGTCCTTCATCCAGTGAAAGGTGTCATGAATGCCCCGTGCTGTTCAAAGCTTTACCTAGTCTGTATCTGACAGACACTTATTAACAACAAGTCAAAGGGTTACCACTATCTTGCTACATGCAAGCCATATAATCCTAAATGTTTCAAAATGCCACTGATGGCAGACCCTTAAATTTTTCCAATTACATTCTATATCCATTTCACTTTATTTCTCCAAAAGTTTTCACTCAATTGTTTAAGAGTAATCCCACATAAAACTTAGGTTACAAAATACCTTTGTAAGAAGATGACCACAAATGAACTTACATAAGAGTTACCAAGTTAACTTCAATTCTAATAAAAGACTTAGGAGGACATTAACCAATTAATTTCAAACAGTGCATGTCAAATAAGTTGTCCATAATAAACCATGTTTGTATTACAGACATGCCTCTATAGACAGATATTATTTCTACATACACAATAAATTATAAACAAAACATTCTATATTTTACTCTTCTCTGTTTTCTTGAAACAGACTTGAGATGTTCTCTGGTTCAATTTCTAACATGCATAACTAATAACAGACAGATGACAAGGCTAAATGCTTATACATTCTAGGTGTTCAGATTCTTGAAAGGGACTAGAATTTCTAAGGCAAATAGCTTAAATCTTAAACCTGCATCTCACCCAGATGTTACAGTATTAATCTAGGGATGAAGAGACAATATTGTGTTCGTGCTTATCAAGTGACATGATTATAGGAACTTGCCACAAAAGAAAAAGAACAAAGCTCTGGGGGAAAGGTACTTTCCCAACTCCCAGTAGAAGTTTTGTGGACAACCAATGCAATATGCCAGACCTAAAATCAGCCAGGTGGGAAAGTTTGCATTCCATATGTAATATTCGGGGAAACCGAGTCAGGAGACACCTACCTCAGCCTTTGCCAAACAGTCGGTCTCCCATCCTTTCCCAAGAGAACTCCACCTGCAGTGCACACATGTAAAACCCCTATAGGGTTGCTGGTATCATGAATCATATGGCTCACCATTCCTTGATAGTAATAACTGGAGTCAAACTCAGAGCAATAATGATTAATAGTCCCATAACATCTTAAATAGCAAGTCCCAACAATCAGCACTAAAAGTGAATTCATTTCTCAAGGATCGCATATCCTAGACAGCAAGTATTAACTATACTTGTACTTAAATAGGTTTCTCTTTTCATCCATAGGTTAGCACTACACAAATGAATCTGCTTTGAGATGCTCAATAACAAGCAATGGTTGAAATAAGTGTAAGCAATCCCAAATTGCATACTGGGAACAAACTAGAAAATGCCCCACACAATAGCACATGGTAAAATGGGTTTAGATGTTAAACATAAGATACTGTCCTCAGAATTCCTCTAAACAATGGGAACATCTTTAAAGTGACAACTAGTTTGCATGTGTTTCTACACATGTTCTAATTCCAATTAAATAAAAACATAAGTAAACTTCAGATTCCCT
The DNA here is from genome assembly GCF_019393635.1 of Dromiciops gliroides. Taxonomy (NCBI): domain Eukaryota; kingdom Metazoa; phylum Chordata; class Mammalia; order Microbiotheria; family Microbiotheriidae; genus Dromiciops; species Dromiciops gliroides. The sequence continues at coordinate 339,812,630 of NC_057863.1, read as the reverse complement.
ATTAAGATGATACAAGATAGCTCATAAGTTACTTATTGTTCACTAACATGTCATACATGACAAGTTCAGGCACCAATTTAACTATTACTTAGCACCAATAAATCCAGATCAAAACAGCAAGATCTTTCTCATAACTTACAAATTATTTAGATGTTCTTGTATTAATTCAATAACCAATAATTCAATGTTGCAATAACAAACTTCCACTTTGTCCATTCTCATAATAGAAATATATACCAAACCTTAAGAATAAAACTCAAATATTCAGATATTCAGGATTCCAGAAAAGCTTTTTCCATTAATTAACACAATTTCACAAATCACAGTAAGTTTGAACATGATTGTTATCAATATCAAATCACCATTGCAACAAATTAGCTTAACTTTATCTCTGCTCCCCTTCTCTCTCATCTAAAGTGTTTGCAGTGGGGAGGAATTTCAGCTTCTTCCAAACCAAAGAGGAAATATTCAAATAACCCGTTCCAATCATAATAACAAATTTTACTAGGCCCCTTTTTAAATCCTCTCATTATCTCTTGTTGTAGTTGTAGTTGTTCTTTCAAACTACAGTATACCAGATCACAATACAACTTGAAGTAATCCAGCAGTTTCTTTTGCCAGTTTTTTTTTCTTTATCTCTAGATTTCGTTTCTTCCTGTCCTTCAAGGTAAGAGACTGCACTAAGGATTTCAAGTCCCATCCCCCTCTAATACCAAATTACATTTCACAAAGAGATCCCATCAAGCTTCTAACTTTTAGAAAAAAAAGCAAATCACTATACTTTACTGAGGATCTGTTGGATCTTAAAGCCTTAATATACAGCTAAGAATATTCTTACTATGCCCACTTCACAGAAAACCATTATCACATTCAATTAAATTCATAACCCAAAGTAATTTAGAGAGTCCAAATCTGACCATATCTCCAATACAATAAACTATTAAACTATTGGGCACTTTTCCTTTCCATATTACAAATCACCTTGAGGTAGTCAGCTTAAAGTTACACAAATAGAACAGTATATATTTCACTTAGAGTTAAATCAGAATTAATTCAATTAAACCCCAATTTATTTTCTGAATGATATCGTATAGAACCTCATTGATAATTTCATATTAGTATTAATTCATCCCATAATCACTTAATCTAAACACTTCCTATTTTCCTGTTTTTGTTTCTCCTTAAACAGTTCCATTACAAAAGAAAATTTTTAAAGTGGCAGTATATAGTTTATATGATTCCCAAAGTTTCTTAAATAGATAGCCCAATCAAATTCAATTACCCTTCTTGATTCCCTAATTACACAAACTTTTCTTTTGCTAGTTTAAAGGAATATTTTAATGCCACATTTAGTCCTCCAATTCAGTCTGAAAGACAATGCCAGAGCAGCAAGATTCCCCCTGCTCCTCCCCCACTTCCTTAACCTAGCAAGTTGTTTTTTTTTTTTTAAGGGTAGCTTCTTCAATTAAACAAAACTTTTCCTTCTAAATTCCAAGCACAGACTTATGCTCTCTCCTCCCCCACAGCAGAAAAAGGGGAAGGGGTGGCTTTCTTTTCTTTCTTCTTTCTCTTTCTCTCTCTCTTTCCTTCTACTTTCCTCTCTTTCTCTCTCTCAAAAATCCTAACTATTCACTCTCATACCCCTGGTCACAGTCAATGCAGACAGGGCAGACCATGTAGGCTAGCAAACAACTTCCTAACCATTCATTCCTCCTCACTTAATCAAACTTCCTCGTACCTTCTCAACATACTTAAACCATCTGAAACTAGCAAAGTGGCAGCTTAGCCAATATCTCACCAAATAACCCCATTTATCTATTTTAAGATAGACCCAGGGGATTCTCTTCTTTAATCTGCCTATTACAAACTTTAGGTGTTCCCTAAGAACAAACTTCACACTCACTCTTTCTCCTTTGTGGTCAGCAGCCTTTTACCTAGGGCTGCAGACAGATCACATTTCAATGGCTCAATTCAAATTCTGAGTAATTTACAATTCTACAATCCCCTTCTCAGTCCCTTCTCTAACCCAGACTGCAGGGATCAATTTCCCTTTCTTCTTCTTTTGTCAATACAGTTATTTTGATGGAATTTTTACTCCTGGACCTCTACTTTAATTTCAATTGAAAAGGTCTCCTTCCAATTATCTAATCCAGGATTTTTTCCAGCCTCCTCTGGCTCTTTAAAACTTGCCCTACTCTAGATGTTCTACCCGTATTTTGTTCAAGATCCTAGCCTGGTCTGGACTTTTTAACCCTGAACTCACCGGGCTCCTGTTTTTGCTCAGGATGTCTATTCAACCCTGGCTCAGCATGGACCTCCACCTTTAAAAGGTCTCTACCATCTAGCCGGTTTTTCAATCCTGCAAACAACAGGTACTAAACCCCCCCTAGGGGCGTTCCTATATTTTGTTCGGGGTGTCTATTGTTGGTTGGGCGTCCCCAGACCTTTTCAACCCGCAAACTCAATAGGACCTAGAGGGCACCCTAAGGTTAATTCTGTATCTCGTATCAGGGTGTCTATTCAGTCCTAGTGACCTGTTCAACCCTGCAAAACTTCAACAGACCTTAGGATGATAACTAGGGGTTCCCCGATTTCTTCCTAGAAATCCCCCTGAATGGTCACCCAGTTACTCACCAGTCTGGGTCCTGTGCACACGTTGTGACCGAACCAATCCGGATACTCCTCATTACTTTAGCCGGCATCCCTGTGTCTGGTTGGCTTTTAAGTCTCTCTCTTTCCGGGCATGGATGCTGAGAAGCCTCACCAAGAGCCAGACCCCTGAACCTGCTGAACTCAGCAGGGACGTCCTTGTTCAGAAGGACAGGCTCCTGGGAGTCTCCAAAGATCCCCAAAGAGATCCCGGACGAGCCCCCATCTGTATGGAGCAAACTGCCTCAGTTTACCCAAATAACTCGAGGAGACCACCAAGTCAAGCAGAGACAGATTTATTACATCCTCATGAGGACGGGCAAAACCCAATTACACATTGAAGTCTTGCAAAGATATGCCCAATCCTCTAGGTTTTTATAGTAATCTTGAAAAGGACTGTCCCCACATACACCTAGGGTGGATGAGCTCACAATCTAACATCCAATCCTGTCTCACCCAGGGTGCGTATGGAGACATGCATACGTGTTCCAGGGACAAGGGGGAAAAGGGGAGGGGGGAACAAGGTCAAACCAAAGGAAAAGGAAACAGGGGAGTGAGAGTCAGATGTTTCACATCTCACAGTTCCCACTGACTCCCCTCTCCAGGCCCCTGTCTCTAAAGATAAGGATGACAGGGTTAAAATTTATCTTTGGCTATGTTGGGAAGAAAAGAATAATCCATTGTTGGAACCCCAAGGCCAAGGGGATTCTGCTCTGAGAAAAAGAGACAATGTTACTTAACATCTGGTCTCAACTCAATGGCTGCATTCTGTGCCTAGTCCCATCCTTTCTTCTTGAGTCCCGAGTATTGAATTGGTGGGCAAACTCCCTGACCCACTGACTGGGGTTCTGACACATGATAGATTGCAGACAAAACTAATATGTAGCTGACAAGTGGGGAGACTGAGCAGAAGTAAAAATACTGTTAATTGGCAATAAAACTTAAAGGAGACAGTGAGAATTTTGACAAGCAATAAACTTCTAACAAACTATACTGGGGCAGGTCTGGGTACCTTCCAGACCCCATGGTCAGAGTTTAATCTGACTCAAATCCATAATCATATCATACAGTTTGTTTGGTTTTTTTAGGAACAGTTAGCAAGTTTAATTTGATGAAAGCGGAGAGCAGGTAGGCCAAAGAGGACATGTGTTAGGGGTTGGAAGGAAAGATGTTGGTAACCCTGACAATATAGTTAGTTGCTTCAGGGGTGAGAGGATCATTTTCACACTGAGAAAGTTAGGGGATTCTTTGTGGAAAGGGGACTTTTGTTCTCAGCCATTCAGCACCATCCGGACTAGCTCTTCATAGTTGATACAACCGTTGCTGTCCTCATGCCCTGCCACCAACACTTCCACTTCTTCCTCGGTCATCTTCTCACCCAGAGTGATGAGGACATGCTGTATTTCAGCGCCCATGACTGTGCTGTTCCCTTCCTTATCAAACACCCGAAGCCCCTCTACGTAGTCTTCATATGTGCCCTGGTCCTTATTCTTTGCTACAGTCTGCAGCATTGGCAGAAAGTGGTCAAAATCCAGCACCTTCACATTCATCTCATCACTCTTGGGATTCCTTCCCTAAGAGCCTGAGCACCTCAGCACTGGTGGGGTTCTGGCCCAAGGCCTGCATCACGTCCCCACACTGGCTGTATAAGATCTTTCCATCCCCGTGCGGTCAAACAGCTGGAAGGCCTCCCTGAACTCAGCAGTCTGATCCTTTGAGAAGTCACACATTTTGGCCGTGCAGCTCAGTCTCTGCTGCCACCTCTGCTACTGCTGCTTCTGCTGTGTGTAATGGCTCTCGTGCCTCTGTTTCTTAAACTGCATGCCTCTGCAAACTGTGTGCCTCTGTGAAAAAATGGTAACTATGCGCTTTGTTAGAACTGTTTGTATCTGTCTTGTAGTTTTGTCTGTCTTTGTAAAATGTAAAGTGTTTGTGTCATGCAATGAATTATAAATTGTATCAATAAGAAAATGATACAAGATCAATCTTAGTCTTCTCAAAAACAAAATCCTACAACCAACTTGGACATACTTTTTTTTTTTTTTTTGTGAGGCAATTGGGGTTAAGTGACTTGCCCAGAGTCACACAGCTAGTAAGTGTTAGGTGTCTGAGGCCGGATTTGAACTCAGGTCCTCCTGACTCCAGGGCCGGTGCTCTACCCACTGCGCCACCTAGCTGCCCCTTGGACATACTTCTTATCTGGTGTTATTTCACTTCATCAAATAGCTTTCAAAAAGTTTTCCCACTTAGTCTAAGGTCTTTCTGATTAAATGAGACCTGTTCTTACTTAGTTAAGGTATTGTCTGAGATGAAGTGGTTTTGACCTCACCTTTAGAAAGTAAAGAAAGATACAAAATGGTCTTCTGTCCTGGGTTTATCACTTCTACTTCTTCAGTTAAGGTGACATAGTGGTAGAAAAGGGGTCAGAGCATACTAAGAACCGCAGTTTTTAGAGGGCCAAAAATTGTTGATACTTAAAATCAGTGGCTCTCAGAATATGGTCCAGGGATCCATAGGACCCTTCAGGGGCATCTGTGAAGTTAAAACTATTTTTATAATAATACTAATATGTTTTCATTTCTATTATGGCAAATTGTGCCACTTATACATTTTGGGAGAGTTCTCGATCATTTTGAAGAGTATAAAGGGGTCCTGAGACCAAAAAGTTTGAGAATCAATGCTTTAATAAATGATTAAATGAATAAAAAACCACAAAAGCTACTATGTTGAGAGCACTATGATGAGTGTTCAGAATACAAATAGGAAAAGTTAGAAAAGTGAGATAGCTGGAGCATCTCTGCTCTTAAAGAGCTCACACTCTAATTGGAGGAGGCAGTGCATAAGTTCAGCTACAGAGCAGATGGAAAAACCTAGAAGCCCCAAGAGCAGAGTCAGAGGTTCAAGTGGCAAGGGCCAGAGGCTTGTTATATTATGTCAATAAGTCCTATGATGGTGCTGGAGGTCTTCATGGCAGATTATAAAGCCTAGAGGACCTTAGGATGACACAACGGGGCAAATGCAAAGCCTGATGGTACTTTGTCTCATGGGAAGGAAGAAAATTGGTAACTCTCATCTCATCTAAGTCACATGAGCAGTTAAGCAGCCCCATCAAGTTCTGGGATAGCCCAGAGAAGAAAACAGGGGGAGGGATGCTCACGATGTGGTAGATCTTCCCAGAGCCCATCCATCCAATTTGGGCTCTAGAATAACCCCACTAGGGGAAGGGGCAAAGGAGAATGCTGTTCCCAGGGGTGAAATCCTTTTCCAATGACATGTTACTTAATGAATTGAATTGTCTCCCTTTGACACTGTCATTATAAATGAAACCAATATATTAAAAGGGAAGGTGGGGGCAGTTAGGTGGTACAGTGGATAAAGCACTGGCCCTGGATTCAGGAGGATCTGAGTTCAAATCTGACCTCAGACACTTGACACTTATTAGCTGTGTGACCCTGGGCAAGTCACTTAACCCTCATTGCCCTGCAAAAAAAAAAAAAAGAAAAGAAAAAAGGAAGTTGTGGTTAAGGTTCTCCTTGGAGAATGCAAGAAATTAATTGTGATTTGCAGTTTCATCACCCCATCTTTGCTTCATTATTGTCAGACTGAAAAGATGTAATCTTGAAAAAGCCTAAGAGAAGATGGGTGTGTACTTGAAGAGATTATAGAAAAGAACAACTAAGTATCTAAGCCTCCTCTAAGCAGTTCCCCTATGCCCCTGTGGGCCTGGCCAAATTATAATGGAGACAGCCCAGAGGGTATATTGAACCAATTGAAGACTCAGCATGGCTAAGGACTTCTCCTTCCTGTGGGAGAGGCAAAAAGGGGTGAGAGGGGAGCTGTGTGAGGGAACTTCAAAGCGAACCTGGAGAGAGACTGCACAGCTGATTCTCATTGAAAAACTCCGGACCCCAGGTGGTGGTGAGTGGAAGTGAGGCCAGCTCTTTGAGCTAGCTGAGCAGCAAGCAAGTTTGGGGTTTTGGGGTTTGAGTCAGTCTTTGCTAGAGCCGGGGAGCTTGTTTTCTCTTCCCCTATTCCCTTCCTCGTTGTCCCTGGCTTTATTAACTTCACCTGTGTTGTAAATTTTATTCCCTTTAATAAAACCTGGTTTGTTTGTTGAAAAGAGGCTGTTAATCTCCTTTCTTATTAATCTGGGAGAAATAACTAAAAAAGGCAGTTTGGAAGGGAGGAAACTTTGGAGCTAAAAGTCTCTTGTTATTTTCTGAACCCCAATATTATTGGTGAGCCACCCAATTAAAATTTGGCCCTTACAGAGGCAAATAAAAGAGTAAGGAGACCCTGCAATACCACTACTAGGTCTATAGCCCAAAAATATCATAAAAAAGGGAAAAGAACCCACATGTACAAAAATATTTATAGCTTCTCTTTTTGAGGTGGCAAAGAATTGGAAACTGAGAGGATGCTAAACAAGTTGTGTTATATGAATGTAATGGAATATTATTGTCCTGTAAGAAACGATAAGCAGGCAGATTTCAGAAAAACCTGAAAACGCTTACATGAATTGATGCTGAGTGAAATGAGCAGAACCAAGAGAACATTGTACACAGTATCAACAACACTGTGCAATGATCTACCATGATAGACTTAGCTCTTCTTAGCAATACAATGATCCAAGACAATACCAAAAGACCCATGTAGGAAAATGCTCTCCACATCCAGGAAAAGAACTATGGAGTCTGAATGCAGATCAAAGCATACTATTTTCACTTTTGTTATTGCTTTTTTTTTTTTTGGTGGGGCAATGAGGGTTAAGTGACTTGCCCAAGGTCACACAGCTAGTATCAAGTGTCTGAGGCTGGATTTGAACTCAAGTCCTCCTGAATCCAGGGCCAGTGCTTTATCCACTGTGCCACCTAGCTGCCCTTGTTATTGCTTTTGCTGTTGTTGTTGTTTCTTTTTTCTTGTGGTTTCTTTCTTCCTTTTGTTCTGACTCTTCTCTTAAAATATGACTAATGTGGAAATATGTTTAACATGATTGTAATATATAACCTAAATCAGATTGCTTGCTGGCTTCAGGGGTGGGGAAGAAAGGGAGGGTGGGAGAAAAAATTGGAACTCAAAATTTTACAAAAGTGAATGTTGAAATCTTTATGTGTAATTTGAAAAAAAAAAAGGTCTGGTAAAATGAAAAAAAAAAGAGTAGGGAGGAAGGAAACAAGCATTTTTTGGGGGGTGGGGTGGGGACAGGGCAATGAGGGTTAAGTGACTTGCCCAGGGTCACACAGCTAGTAAATGTCAAATGTCTGAGGCCAGATTTGAACTCAGGTCCTTCTAAATCCAGGGCCGGTGCTTTATCCACTGTGCCACCTAGCTGCCCCCCTAGCACTCTTTCTACAGCATCACCTAGCTGCCTCTAAAGGTAACAAGAAACTTCACTTTATAAGATGTTTGGTCATAGTTCCCATGATAAGTATTTGCAAAATAACTTCTATGAAAAGAATTTCAGCTTATATGCAAATTTATTTTGCAAAGAATGTAGGGTTGGAGAAATTCTAATCAGTAAGGTAGTCATGGGTAAGGTCAGTGAAAATTTTGTTAGAAAAATATGGAATAAGGAATGAGAGAAGCAATGACTTGTAGACTACTCAGAGGCCTCAGACATATCTCTTTCCTGAACTCTTTCCTGAATCATCAACTGCCTATTGGATGTTTCAATCTGGATGTCCCAGAGACATCCTAAACCCAATATGTCCCAAACTGAACTCACTGGTTTTTTCCCTTAAACTCTCCCTTCTTCCCAACTTCCCCTTTTCTGTTGAAAGCACCACCATCAGGGGCAGCTAGGTGGTGCAGTGGATAGAGCACCAGCCCTGGAGTCAGGAGTACCTGAGTTCAAATCCAGCCTCAGACACTTAACACTTACTAGTTGTATGACCCTGGGCAAGTCACTTAACCCCAATTGCCTCACTAAAAAAAGAAAGGAAGAAAGCAAGCAAGCACCACCATCCTTGCAGGTTCATAATCTCAACATTTTCCTTAACTTCTCACCCCATATATCAAATTAGTGTCCAAATCTTGTTGTTTATTCCTTCACAATATCTTTGGCATCTAACCCCTTCTCTTCCACTCACACAGTTGCCTCCTTAGTTCAAGCCCTCCTCCTCTTTCACCTAGATTAGTGAGCCTCCTAATTGGTCTCCCTACCTCTTTCCCACTCGAGTCTCTCTGAAACACTGCTGCCAAGTAATTTTCATTGAGCGCAGATCTGATCACATCACTCCCCTGCTTGAGCAACTCCATTGTCTTCTGCTGTCTCTAAGATAAAACATACACTCCTCTGTGTATATATATTTTTTTCAGGGCAATGAGTGTGACTTGCCCAGGGTCACACAGCTAGTAAGTGTCAAGTGTCTGAGGCTGGATTTGAACTCAGGTCCTCCTGAATCCAGGGCTGGTGCTCTATCCACTGTGCCACCTAGCTGCATCCCCCCCCCACTCCCGTGTATCTTTTAAAGCCCCACACAACCTGTCTTTGAGGCCCCATTGCCTGGGTAACAGATCCAGGATAGACTGAAAATGAGACTTGCAAGCATTCCTGGTGAAAAGAACAGAGCTGTGGGGCAGCTAGGTGGCACAGTGGATAGAGCATGGGCCCTGGATTCAGGAGGACCTGAGTTCAAATGCGGCCTCAGACACTTGACACACTTACTAGCTGTGTGACCCTGGACAAGTCACTTAACCCCAATTGCCTCATCAAAAAAGAAAGAAAAAAAGAAAAGAACAGAGCTGCAAAGAAACTTTGAAGTTGGAGTGAAGAGAAACATATAAAGGGAAACAGGAATGAACAATGATAAAGGACCAAACAAGGGTAAACTGCTTACACCCAAATATGGTGAGATGATACATGTGTTTTCTCTGAACCATATCATCACCAGGGTTCATAGAGGGGCTAAGGACTTGGAATAATTCTGTTACTTCTTGATGATCTTAAGATCTCCTCATTATTCACAAATGTTCCATTTCATTAGTCAAAAATCTCTTCCTTTGACCATAGCCTCCATCTATTATCCTCTATGTCTCACCCCTCCTGAATAGTCTTTGTACTCAACATGGCCTGTGGTGCCTTTTCCTCTCTCTGCTTTCTCAGTCCATTACCCCTTCTCTGACTTCATTTTTATCCTTTCCCTATCTTGACCCTATAGTTAACCAATTCAACTGCATGCTGTTCTATACTCTCATATCCCTCTCCCTACCCCACTGTTTGCCAAATTACAGCTCCCAATTATGCCCACCATCTTCTCCCTCAACTCCTATTCATGTAATTCTGAATACAGCAAGAGGAAGTCAGATAAATGTTATGATTGGGAAGACTACAAATTTATGTGATCTAACTTTAACTGGGCCTTCACTGTAGTTAGCCTTAATTGATTCCCTATCACACTTCCCATAGAAGCTATTCAAAACCAATTTTTCTCTCCTCCAAGTTCTCACACTTCCTTCTCTCAGTTTAGGAACTCGTTACTTTACTGAGAAAATTGAGGACATTCACAATAAACCCACTCTTTTCATCTTAAAATTCTTTGGTTTATATCCCACTTTCTCTTCATTTCTCCCAGCCTTTTCCTTTCCAAGGCCAATGCTCCTCCATGTGCCCTTGATGCTATCCCATCCTGTGTTGTTGGGTTTTTAAAAACAGATTGCCCCCTCATTCATCCTGTCTCCCTGTCCTGTTTCTGTCTCTGTCTCTTTCTTTCTGTATATGTGTGTGTCTCTCTTTGTCTGCTTAAACTTCTCCCTATGTATGGGTTCCTTCCCAACTTCCGGCAAAAATCCCAAGTGACCTCCATCTTTAAAAAAACCAAACAAACCTTTAAACCCTAGCATCTTTTTAGATGATCATTAATATAAATCTCCTCCTTTTTTCAGCCACACTCCTAGAAAATTCTATCTGTGGAATTGCCTTACTTTCTTTTTTCCCCACTCACTTCTCAACCCTTTGCAGTCTGTCATATGACCTCATTATTCAATTGAAATTGCTCTTTTCAAAATGATCAGTGGTCTCTTACTAGCAAAATCTGATAGTCTCTTCTCAGTTCTCATCTTTCTCAATCTCTCTGTTGCATTTGACCACTGTTGGAAAAGCCAGGTGCTAGAAGAAAAACCCAAAGGGAACTTTGGACTCGGAATTTAGTGGGATTATAAAGGACCCAAGTTACAGTGTGAACCTAATCCCTCATTCCTCCCCAGAGAGTGAGGTTGTATGGGAGAAGATTATGTTCCACATGTGGGAATATAAAAACATTCAGGGATTCTCTGATAAGCACTGCTGCCAATCATACCTATCAGCATGCAGAGGCACATCCCATTTATTTTATTCTTGAAGCACGGTCCTGTGATACACAACAACCAAAGGGCCATGAGGAGTATTTCCAGAAGTTTTATATAGAACAAGGCAGGATGGATGCAATTGGAATTTTTACAGAGGACAAAAGGGGAAGGTAAAGTTTTAGATGTAGGATCCCTGATGTCGCTATCCTCTCCTGAGGGTGCACCTCAATCTTCCTTGTCACTAAAGAAACTTTCTATGGTTCACAACTTTCGCTGTCTGCTCATCTTGCCCATCTTTTACTTGACTTTTATCTCCTTCTTAAAGTGGGGCCCTTGGGGGCAGCTAGGTGGCACAGTGGATAAAGCACCAGCCCTGGATTCAGGAGGACCTGAGTTCAAGTCCAGCCTCAAACACTTGACATTTACTAGCTGTGTGGCCCTGGGCAAGTCACTTAACCCTCATTGCCCCCCCCCAAATAATAATAATAAAGTGGGGTCCTGCTTCCAGGCTACACTGTCCCAAGCTTAAGGGAGTCCCAGGTGGTACAATTTAAGAAGGGGAAGGTTCTTCACTCACCTGGCCTATACTCTGGCCCGTAAATAACCCCAGGCCAACTTGCTAATTAACCAGGCAACAAAATTTTGTTTGCTGTGCTTGTTAGCTTCTATAAGCCTTTGTCCCTCCCTGACCTGGGCCTCTGCAGCTCAAGATTTCTTCCTGGTTCCCTGCAGATCGTGAGCTTAGTTCCAAAAGACTCCAGAGATGAAGCTTATTCAGAGGGAGGTTCGGGGGTAAATTTCTCTGGTGCAGCCTGCCTGGCACTGTATCTGTGTTGGCAGGACTGAGGGGTTGGTATCCACTCCCAGTCCAGCCCAGCAGCTCCCTCCTGCCAAACTTCTAAGCTGTTTTTGGCTGGAAAAAATCTCAGCCCATCTTTTGTGGGTTCTGCTGATCTAGGAGTTATCTCATGGCTGTTTTTGGAGTTTTTTGGATTATGTCAGGAGCTCTAAGCATTTACTGCCTTTTCTCTGCCATCTTGGCTCTTCCCCCAAGGGTAAAGGTTTAGACATCAAAGAACTGATAGCAGAAGGGAAAGATCTACATCAGGTAAAAATAATAAACTTATCAGATTTGGCCAATATCTCAAGTTGGAATTTTGCAAACAGACGGAGCAGGAACTGACCAATTAGCTCCAGGGTTAAAATTAGATGCCTAAACTAAATTCTTCTGCCTAGAGCTATGACTTACTATCAGAGGCAAATAGCGACAATATTAAAATTCTCTTATGATATTCCCTGCCTTTGGTCATAGTTAGGCACAGCATATGCATCTCTGACCATATTCTTGTACATCCTGTCTCCTCTCTTTCGATATGTTTTCAGACCAATATTTCCACAGGCAGATACAAGTATTGGAAATCACTGAAGGGGGCTGCTAAGTGGCACAGTGCACCAGCCCTGGATTCAGGAGGACCTGAGTTCAAGTCCAGCCTCAAACACTTGACACTTACTAGCTGTGTGACCCTGGGCAAGTCATTTAACCCTCATTGCCCTGCAAAAAAAAAAAGGAAATCACTGAATATAACAACAAAAGCAATACAATAACAATTATTGTCATTATATAACATAGGGTTTTCAAAAGTTCTTTGATCCAGACTGTTATTGGCAACCAACCTTAACTGTCCCAGTCAGAGATCCCTACATGTTTAATTTTCTCCAGATCCTTTTCTAACATCCAAAAGCAATTCAGGTGCTGAGGAAATATTAGGGATTTAGTCAAATATATATTAGCAACATTTAGTTGATGTACATTTAAACAATGGATTTCTTATCCTGTTAAGTTTATCTGTCTACCTCATGAAGTCATCTACTTGTCAGAAACATTTTACTTTGAAAATTCTGTGACAAAATGGTCTTTGACCACTCATTCAGATCCAGAAACATATGCCCCTAAATCAAGATCCTGGTGTCCATAGTTAGGTGTTAGTTGTAAACAGATCTTAAAATGGGCTTTGTTCCTAGGGCAGTCTTAGAGAGTAGATCTACTACTCTGGTTCTAAGTCACTTATAGAGGTTATCTAGTTAATGTTGCTTAAACCTGCTGATGATAAAATAGTATAATTTAGGAAAGCTTGACAAAATCTAATTATATTGGCCTTCCCATATTTAATTCATATGATGAAAGCCTCTTTGGGCCCCATGGAGTTAACCTTATAAACAAAAGAGCTATAGGAAGAACATCAAATTAGGCTACCTATAGAGAATTTCAGTCTTTATGTACCACTTGTTCTTGCTATCTTTACCTGCACCCTCGATGTGATATGGATATTGCTATCCGTATCCATAATACTCTCCAAAGTTTCTTAAACTGTGGGTTATGACCTCATGTGGGGGGGGGTCACAAAAAATTGGCAATAGTAAAAGGTTATGTATACCTATTTTATATGTCTATATACCTGGGGTGCATAAAAATTTCCTGGGCAAAAAGGGGTTGTGAGTGGAAAAAGTTTAAGAAGCTCTGGACTAGAGGAAGAACCAGATTTTGTAAAAATAAGTCCTTTTGTCTCTTGATATTATCAGAGAGAGACCTCAAGTGAAAAAAACATTCCATTTAAGAACAGCTCACAAAATAAAAGACAAAAAATTTGAAAAATAATTTGAAGCTTTAGTAAAAAAAAAAAGTTTTCTATTATATTAAAACCCATTCTTTATCTTAGTAACCCTCCATTGTTGTCCTAATTTGAAAATCGGCCTTTTAACTAAGCAATTAGACTATATTACAGGCTTCAACTTTTTTCCTAAAAAAAATTTTTTTTAAAAATTCATTTAAACCATCTTGCACACACTGAAATGCTATGGACAACCAACCAGTCCACTTAATGTTTGAGCTTCAACAAATTGTGACAAACTTTTCTCCTAAAGATAAGTGTTTTAAGATTGAGTGATAGTAAAGACCTATTGTGTGGGGCAGCTAGGTGGCGCAGTGGATAGAGCACTGGCCCTGGAGTCAGGAGGACCTGAGTTCAAATCCAGCCTCAGACACTTGACACTTACTAGCTGTGTGACCCTGGGCAAGTCACTTAACCCCAATTGCCTCACCAAAAAAAAAAAAAGGAAAAAAAAAGATCTATTGTGTGATTTAATGGAGAGTCCTATTTCTCATCATTCTTAGGAGTTTTCCTTTTTTTCAAATATATGTACATATATAATCTCTCTAACCCTGCAGGAAAACAGGAGGGGAAAGGGATAAAGAGAGAGGGGCAGGGGCAGCTAGGTGGCACAGTGGATAGAGCACTGGCCCCAGATTCAGGAGTACCTGAGTTCAAATCCGGCCTCAGACACTTAACACTAGCTGTGTGACCCTGGGCAAGTCACTTAACCCCAATTGCCTCACCAAAAAAAAAAAAAAAGAGAGAGAGAGGGGCAAAATAAGGAAGGGCAGATTGGGGGAGGGGACAGATAGAAGCAAATCCCTTTTGAAGAGGGATAGGAGGAAAGAAGATGGATAATAGAATAAATATCATGGGGAAGGGAAGAAGATGGAAGGGAAACAGTTAACAATAGTAATTATGAAAAAGAGAAAAGGGGGAAAAATTGTACAAAAAGTATTTATAGCAACTCTTGGTGGTGGCTAAGAATTGAGAATCAAGGGAATGTCCATCAATGGAGGAATGATGGAAGAAGCTGTGCTATATGATTGTGGTGGAACGGTCTTGTGCTATAGGAAATGACAAACAGGATGATCCCAGAAAGACCTGGAAAGACTAATAAACATCGATGTATAGTGAAGTGAGCAGAACTGGGAGGACATTGCGCATAGTGACAGCAGTATTGTTCAATGAGCAATTGTGAATGACTTAACTACTCTCAGCAATGCAATGAACCAAGACAATCCCAAGGGACTAATGACACCCCCATAGAAAGAACTGATAAAAAGAACACTCGTGGACTAGATTGTACATATATAACCTGGTTGCGATCTTGTGGAGGGAGAAGAAAGGGAGGGAGGGAGGGAGAAAAATTTGGAACTCTAAATCTTATGAAAATGAATGTTAAAAACTACCCTTACATGTAACTGGAAAAGGGGTAGCTAGGTGACACAGTGGATAGAGCACTGTCTCTGGATTTAGGAGGACCTGAGTTCATATATGACCTCAGATACTTGATACTTACTAGCTGTGTGACCCTGGGCAAGTCATTTAACCCCAATTGCCTCACCAAAAAAAAATAGTAATAATATAGTTTAAACTTAAAAGTATGTCATGTTGTACATGTAACTGGAAAAAAAGAAATATTTGTTGCTGAAAAAAACCATTTGCATCAAATATATGTACATACATATGCATGGATATCCAGGCATAGTAGTGGAAAAGCTTCTTCTTCTTCTTCTTTTTTTTTTTTGTGGGGCAGTGAGGGTTAAGTAACTTGCCCAGGGCCACACAGCCAGTAAGTGTCAAGTGTCTGAGGCTGGATTTGAACTCGGGTCCTCCTGAATCTAGGGCCAGTGCTTTATCCACTGAGCCACCTAGCTGCCCTCATGGAAAAGCTTCTTGACAAAAACAATTCTATATGCAAGAACGTCAATCCAACTTGAGACTTTATAAATGATCAATACAGCATATTCAAGGATAGATACTATAACTTATTACTGTGTTGTTTAAAAATCTAAATGTGGGTTCTAATCTGTCCCCCCCCAGTTTTGGGGGGAAACTGGCTAAAATCACTGATAAATTCAGCAAGAGTTTAGGCTTTTAAGGGTTTATTAAAAGATATATTATAAGATAGTGAAGAGAGAGAAAGATTGAGAACAGATTCCTTATAGCATGGAAATCCTAGCTTTCCTAACAGCCCCTATGAAGTCCTGCCACTAAGCCAATGCCTGGAACCAAAAACCTCAAGCTCTCATCTGCCAGCCTCTGCTTCCTACTTCCTGTCCTCCTCCCCAAAATGGGAGGTTCTTCAAGTTGATTGGTCGAGAACAGTATCCTGTTGATGTAGCAGTCCATAGCCTCTGAGAACACACTCTTCTCAGGGTTGGCCATGTGTGATCTCAATTTAATTAACCTTAACTAGGTTCAACTTTTGAGAACACCCTACTCAGGGCTGGCCAGGTGTGGTCCCAATTTAATTATCACAAGTAGGTACTTAGTCTCTCAGTCTCACCCAATTCAATCAATTCCAAATAAAACTTCTGGTTGGGGCTCATGGGGGGGTCCTGGGGGCTCCTGGGCATCTGCCAAGTCCCATTATTTTATCACATTACTAAAGAGTTTGTGCATTTAGGTATATATGAATAGATATTCACAAATATCTTTTTTTTTTTGAGGCAATCGGAGTTAAGTGATTTGCCCAGAGTCATACAGCTAGTATCTGAGGCTGGATTTGAACTCGGATCCTCCTGACCCCAAGGCCAATGCTCTATCTACTATACCACCTTGCTGCCCCCATCTGTGACTATTCAAATGAGCCTGAAAGAAGTTTGGTAGTTCCCTATTACTTTCTTTCTTTCTTTTTTTCTTTTTTGTGAGGCAATTGGGGTTAAGTGACTGCCCCAGGGTCACACAGCTAGTGAGTGCTAAGTGTCTGAGGCTAGATTTGAACTCAGGTCCTCATGACTCCAGGGCGATGTTCTATCCACTGTGCCACCTAGCTGCCCCTCCCTATTACTTTCAGGATAAAATTTAAAATATATTATTTAGGACTTGACCTTTATCATTGTTTTCACTGACAATAAAAGCAAACATTTTAAGGCTACTAATACCATTACAGCTATCCCAAGAAGTTTTAAGTGTATTCATTTATCCAATGAAATATTTAAAAGCCAATCACCTGTTTCCTAGTTCTTAAGTGGAAGCAATCTAATGAAATATACTACCCCATTGATTTTTTTTACATCTTGATCATCAATCATACAACAGAGTCCTACATTATTCACAGGATATCATAGCCAACCTCAGAATCAACTGAAGGGAAGCAGGCTGCTTCTGGAACTCAGTCTTTTCGGTCTGAGCCCTTGCGCTGGTGGTGTGTTTGCTCTCTCTGTTTGGCGACTCCTATTGCGGTGGCGTGTTAGCTGTTTTGGCAGCGTGAGCAACTGTAGACTTTCAGGTTCAGTGAGTTAATTACAGAAAACCCTAAATTCCTTTGAACTAGCTTAATTGGAAAAGGTCTGGGCAGTGAATAGGTTAAGCTTAGAGTTAAGAATATTTGTCTGTGGGGGCACCCACTAGCTGCACACTAGGGTGCCTCCTTCTCATGAGAATGAAATAAAGCCTTTGTCACCTCACTGCTGAGTTCCTGAGAATTATTGAAAAGAGGATGGATTTTTCCCTCACAATTGGAGGTCCCACCAAGATGTAAGGAGCTGCGGGGCTCTCCGGGTTCCAGGACTCCCAGCGCCCTTCGCCTGCGATGGTTGGAGCCCAGAGGGGGCCACCCCCAACTCCTGAGTCCAAGGAACTCAGCAGAGATGTCGCAAACGCAGGGTGGAGCATGCTCACCAAGGGGGTAAGAATTTATCAAAACAGGGATTGCTGTGGGGAGGAAGGAAAAGCCAGCGCTCTGGTTTGTTAGGCTCATGTTGGGAAGTCACTTGCTATACGTCTTTTGCAGGGGTATTGGGTGAATTTATGAATGAAAGCTTACCTCCCAGGATTGTGAGGATAGAGCAAAATGTTATGGGGTTTAGTATAATGTTTTGTTTGGGGGGGAAGCCAGGAGAGAGGTCCCTAAATTTCATCTCTTGAGAAGAGAGCATGGTTCAGAGGTGTGGCTCTCTGGGACGCCTTTATCCCTGAGTAAGAGATGAGCAGGCATTTGTGTAAGTGTGTGTGTGTGTGTGTGTGGTGGTCCAGTGGGGTCATCATCTGACTGAAGGGATATCTTGTTGGGGGAGGGCCATCCCCCACTGGTGGTGGCTAAGGGAATTTGGGTGAGGGGCAGCTCCAGATCCCTCAGGTCATTTCTCTCTCCCCCTCACACCACAGGGACTGCAGCCACACCTAATCTTGTCTTCCCTGGGGGTGGAGGAGACTTGGAGTGAAGGGTGGTGGTCCTGGAGTTACTCAGAGTGTCTGTCCTTTGGTTTGGTTTTGTGGGGAGGGGGTTCTTTTAAACCCCACCAGTGATGAAAAAGGGGAAGGTCCATTCGCATTAGGGACTAGGGTATAAAACAGGGCCTGTGAGCCCCCTTTCGGGGCACCCACTAGCTGCACACTGGGGTGCCTCCTTCTCATGAGAATGAAATAAAGCCTTTGTCACCTCAAAAAAAAAAAGAATATTTGTCTGTATTTCTATTTTCCTATTTCTTTAGCTTTGATTTTTATTAGTTTCACCTTTGTTGTCTAATTAATTCCCAAGTAATAAAATCTGATCCTTTTGTGAACTAAAACTTAGAGGCTCCTTTCTTATTGACCTGGGAGAAATATCTAAAAAGGGCAATTCAGAGGGGAGGGTGAACCTAAAAGGTCCCTCATATTTCCAGGACCTCAATATTAAGGTGAGTCACCCAAATAATGCTCTGTATATCAAATTTTGGCCCTCACATCATGTTATGAGAGAAGAATCAGAGCAAAAAGGAAAAACCTCAAATAAGAAAAACAGTAACAACAAAACCCAATAGAAATAGTATGGTTCGCTCTGCATTTAGATTCCACAGTTCTTTTTTTTTTTTTCTGGATTTGGAGAGCATTTTCCATTATGAGTTCTTTGGAACTATCTTGGACCATTGGATTGCTGAGAAGAATCAAGTCTATCACAGCTGATCAATGCATAATGTTGTTTGATACTGTGTACAATGTTCTCCTTGTTCTGCTCATCTCACTCATCATCAGTTCATGCAAGTCCTGGGTTTCTCTGATATCTGATAAGGTTTCTTCTGAAAACTTTCCAATCATTAACATTCATCAGCAACAGTTTCCAGAAGGCATCTCTCTGAGTAAATTTTAGCATTTCCATTGAATGGTGGTTTACTGGCTTAAGAAAAAATAGTTATACCTAAATTCAAAATTCACAGCAAATTAAATTACAGTTGTATCCCATATGGTAAGCTGTACTGCTAATGGTTTAGAGCAAGAAAAATTCTTTTATATTTCAATAACAGTTGGTTAATATTAAGTAATAATAAAAACATTCCTAGTACTTATTGAGCATGTACAAAGCTTTTCCAAAAGCATTCATTCATCATCTTATTTTTCTAGCTTAAACACATCCTGACATAAAAATCAATTAGGAAAATGTTAGTATTCACATTCTGGAGGTTTATTACATAACTCAAATATACACTAATTCACACACATCCAGAACAAAAACATTGCTTACCATGTATTAAGGTTGTAAACTTTGGCAAACCTCTTTTAATGAAATTAAGATCTTTCATTCCCCAAAGGGGAAAACTGGAGAACTCAAAGGCCAGTTCTTGAGATTTAAATCCACTTCTTCCTAAAAGGGAAGGAAATCAGAGAAAGACAAATTAAAGATTAAAATTAATTAAAAAGTTAATTAAATTAAAATTAAAGAAAAGCTTTTATTAAGCAGGGAAGAAAAGAAAAAATTTAACATGCTGTATTGGTACTATCCAAGTAGGTAGTAGATTGTGTAGGTTTATATACATTTTAAACAAAGACAGTTAAGAAATTTTGGAAGGAAAGGTGGGCTTAGTTAGTGGGTTCCATTCTCAAAGAGAGGGGGAGTGAGGAATTACAGGGGTCAAGGAGGTGGCCTTTAATGCACAAATCAGAAAGCATCCTTGGTGATAAGCAGTTCATAGTTCAAGGCTTAATTAGGAGATGTCTTGATAAGGAGATCTCTCAAAAAAATCCAGGATAATTCTGAGAGTTCCATAACCAGAGTTGGGAAACAGCTGGAGACTAATAAGAACCATAACTGTCTCATAACTTGCAGTCAGGTAAGATAGGAATGCCTCTTGAGCCACCATCACCAAATAGTTCAGAATCTGCTTCAACGCTGGTATGAGTTTAATTGGCTGCAAAATTACTAATTTTCCAGGTAGGTTGACTTTGATCACTGCAAAGGATTGTTGGCATGTTAGTCAATGCAGTTAGTCCTCCTGAGTTGTTCTGATTACCTGGATAAGTGAGGGACTCAAGCAAATCAAGGTATCTATTTTCATAAGGTATTTAGGTAAACTAAGTTGTCTCAAATATTTAACTTGAATAATATTATTCCAGATGCAATTTTGCAATTTACAGAATTGGTGGTCAGGCAATTTATTATATAAATAACAAACAAGTTATTCTCTTGTCTAGGCTGTTAAGGTTTGGAGGGGAAGGGCTTAGTACTGCTTTCAAAATGATGGGATTTCCAAGAAAACCAGAAAAGTCTTTTCTAACTATTAGAGGCAATCTTTAAGCAGAAGGGCACTCTGTCATCCAGATTAAGAAAATTACTGGGGGCAGCTAGGTGGCACAGTGGATAAAGCACTGGCCCTGGATTCAGAAGGACCTGAATTCAAATTCAGCCTCAGACACTTGACACTTACCAGCTGTGTGGCCCTGGGCAAGTCACTTAACCCTCATTGCCCCGACAAGAAAGAAAGAAAGAAAGAAAGAAAGAAAGAAAGAAAGAAAGAAAGAAAGAAAGAAAGAAAGAAAGAAAGAAAGGAAGGAAGGAAGGAAGGAAGGAAGGAAGGAAGGAAGGAAGGAAGGAAGGAAGGAAGGAAGGAAGGAAGGAAGGAAGGAAGGAAGGAAGGAAGGAAGGAAGAAAGAGAAAGAAGGAAAGAAAGAAAATTACTACAATTTAAAAGTATTGCTTATGTAATGATTTCCCAAAAGTGCAATGAAAGAAATTAAGTGTATTAACAGAACATACATTTAAAACATAGATCCAAAACAAAACTTGCTGCCATTCAAATGACATTAATCCAGTTGAATGGATTTCTCAATTATCTTCCCAAAAATCAATTCATTTTATCTAGACATTCTATTCCAAGCATAGTCAGAGACCAGCATAGGATAATTAACATTTGTTTTCTCCTGTGGCTTCAAAAATGGCTCTTATTGTTACATACAGTCCATAAATATTTCACCTTAATGCCAAATTCCAATGTATTTTCCATCAAGAGCTGTTTTACTTATAGAGGGTCAAATACTGCAATCTTTATAAGAGGAAAAAGAAAAATAACATTCATCTCACATTTCACTTTATTTATTTATTAAAAAAAATTTTTTTTTTAAGTGAGGCAATTGGGGTCAAGTGACTTGCCCAGGGTCACACAGCTAGTTGAGTGTTAAGTGTCTGAGGCTGGATTTGAACTCAGGTCCTCCTGACTCCAGGGTCGGTGCTCTATCCACTGTGCCACCTAGCTGCCCCAATAATTTTTTTTATAAGTCTGATCACTAGCAGGTTTTAGTGGCATTGCCTAGAGAACCTCTGTGAGTAAGTTGGTACCATGGAAGCAGATCTACTCAGACATCTCTCCAGAACTGGGAATGAGACCTATTCCAGAATTTAACTATAGTGTCTGTTTAACTAGGTATCTTTCCGTAAGGGATATATGAGATTATGACTCTGCTTAGCTAAGTTTGAAAGCCAATTATACATATGTATATTTGTATTTATGCATACATGTATATATATGCATATACATATATACTGTGGTAAAAAGTGAAAGCTTTTAACAGTCAGTTTTTGAAGGACCACCCTTTCGGGGAGGAGACCCTGACGAACTGCCTGTGCGTCTGCTAAGCACGCCACCGGGGTGCAAGCTTGAAGGCAAGGAGAGAAGGGAAGTGATGTTTCTTTTCTCTCCTCGCCCGATGGCTTGCTCTGCACAAACACACACACACACATACACACACACACACACACACACACACACACACACACACACACACACACGCTGACTCAAGTTTGACAGCTTGGTCCTTGGTGATCGGCCTGGTCCTCCGTAACAACATGTGCTTGACGCGGTTCTCAGCCTCAGAGGTGGTTTTGGAATTTGGTGAGTTTTATATGGAATATAGACTAAACTTAGATCTAAGACTATTTATTTGTATTTCTACTTTCCTATCCCTCTAATCAACATCACCTTGTTTTGTTGGCTAATTAATTCCCAAACAATAAAAGCTCTAATTAAAGCTCAGAGGCTTCTTTCACTTACTGGTCTGGGAGATATATAAGAGAAAGGTTAAAGGGGAGTTTAATGCTCTTGTATCCAATTTTAAATCTCACAATACGCTGTGAGAATCAAGGTGCCACCCCCTGCTGAGAAAGACATTGTGAGAACCAGGGCAATGCCCCCACCCCCAAAGAAAGCATGTGACTAGCATCCAGAGGCTGCCTGGTGTCTGGAAGTTATGTCTACTCATAGACCACCTGTAAGTCACATGTCAATCAATGGACCAGCCAATTAGCTTGGAGCTGTGTGTGGGGACTGCCCTTCTTCTGGTCCCACAGAAAGCTTCCGCTGGAACAGACTGAGGATTACTCTTTTTCGTTCGGAAACCATCCTGTGGTGGCAGAAGTAGGCAGGATAGACAGATCTCCTAACTTTTCAGAACTTCACGTGTTCTCTTTGGAAGTGTGGATAGCTAGGTGAAGGTGACTGTCTCTCTCTCTCTCTCTTTGCTAACCCCTAATATACTTTAATAAATGCTTAAAAGCCTAAATTGTTGCCGAATTCACCAGTAAACTTAGCTAGTTCTACCCCACACACACACTGGGGGAGGGGGGGGACCAGATAAGGAGATCATACATTAGATTCTAAACATAACAACGTACATATGTACATATGTATGAGTGGCTTTCAAATTTGTTTTGGGGGGGGTGGTCGGGGCAATGAGGGTTAAGTGACTTGCCCAGGGTCACACAGCTAGTACGTTTAAGTGTCTGAGGCCAGATTTGAACCCAGATCCTCCTGAATCCAGGGCTGGTGCTTTATCTACTGTACCACCTAGCTGCTCCTCAAATGTTTTTTATTGAGAATAATGACAAAAAGTATAATACTAACTTACATGGTAGTTTTTAGAGGAAACAATCTAATCTTGTTGCTTTCTCAAATTGGAGTTTACTACTTCATTACCACCTCACATCTTTGTCCTATCCCCACTTTGAGGATATATATTATCCTCAAATTATATAGAAAGAATGAGATACTTTAATAACTTAATCTTATGCATGAATATATAACCATTAATGATCACAAATTCAGAATAGTAAAGTCTTTCATATTTGTATCTCATTGTAATAACTCAGAGATATTTGAGTATTGCAGCAATAAAATTCATCATACAGTTAGTTCATCTACCCCAGTTAGAGAAATTTGCTATGAAAGGAAGGATCAAGACTGTCCCTTCAAAAGTGCAGACTAATCTAACATAAACATAACAGGATAAAGCTTCCTTGGCTCTGTGCAATTCCAGGTGAAAATAATATTTAACCTTTATTTTGGAATAGCAAATCATGCAACAAAGTTCCACATTACTCATAGACAGTCTCATGATTAACCAGGGGTGACAAATTTCCTATTCAGAAGAAATTAAGTCAAGTGGCTACTAAGACCTAGTTTAGGGCCACAAGTAACTCAACCCCTAAAGTACTCACCTGAATTTCATCACACCATCAGAGATCCAATTTTCGACAACAAATTGTCAATTGAGAACAAACCCAAACCTGAAAAAAAAATTTAAGAAAGAAGCTTATGGGGGCAGGTAGGTGGTGCAGTGGATAAAGCAACGGCCCTGGATTCAGGAGTACCTGAGTTCAAATCTGGCCTCAGACACTTGACAATTACTAGCTGTGTGACCTTGGACAAATCACTTAACCTTCATTGCCCTACACCCCCCCCCAAAAAAAAAGAAAAGAAAGAAGCTTATAATACAATGATCCAAGACAATGCCAAAAGACTTATGGTGGAAAAATGCTCTCCACATTCAGAAAAAGAATTATGGAGTCTGAATGCAGATTGAAACAGACTATTTCCATTTTTGTTGTTGATTTTTTTTTGTTGTTGTTGTTATTTATTCTTGTGGTTTTTTTCCTTTTTGTTCTGATTTGTCTCTTACAACATGACTAATGTGGAATTATGTTTAACATGACGGTAATATATAACCTATATCAAATTGTTTGCTGTCTTTGGGAGGGGGGAGGGAAGGGAGGTTGGGAGAAAAATTTGGAACTCAAAAAATATCTTTACATTTAATTGGAAATTTTTTTTAAACCAAATAAAATTTTTTTAAAAAGAAAGAAATTAGGGGCAGCTAGGTGGCACAGTGGATAAAGCACCAGCCTTAGATTCAGGAGGACCTGAGTTCAAATCTGGCCTCATACAAGTGTATGACACTTACTAGCTGTGTGACCCTGGGCAAGTCACTTAATCCTCATTGCCTGAAAGAAAGAAAGAAAGAAAGAAAGAAAGAAAGAAAGAAAGAAAGAAAGAAAGAAAGAAGGAAAGAAAGAAAGAAAAAGAGAGAAAGAAAAAAGCTTATTAAGTCATGTAGCAGAGAGGAGAGGCAAAAAAGGAAGCCCACTCCTTTCAAAGGTTTTTAGGGTCAGCATGATCTGCACATCCTGCATTAAGCATTAAACTAATCTGGTCTCCTAGCCACACACAGGTTCAAATAATTCAATAAAGTTTTCCCATACAAATTCATTTCTAATTTCCCTTGGTAAATGTCTAAATTTAAATCATACTATGATTCCAGCTGTTTTTCTATGTCAGCAAAATATCTAAATAGCTGAAATAAAACTCAGATCATGAGACATTTCAAAATTGATTGGTTGGGGGCGGCTAGGTAGCACAGTGGATAAGGTACCGGCCCTGGATTCAGGAGTACCTGAGTTCAAATCCGACCTCAGACACTTAACACTTATTAGCTGTGTGACCCTGGGCAAGTCACTTAACCCCCATTGACCCACAAAAACAAACAAACAAAAAAATTGATTGAAACATCTCCCAATATTGTTCACAAATTTACAGGCATATAAATCTTCCCATTCTCCTCTGATCTCAATGGGATCCCAAAATTCCTGAAACTTTTTTTTTCTTTTCCTCCTATGGACTTAACACTTTAAAGACAATTTCAGAGTACCCTTACTAATTTCTCAGTCCATCACATTTGTATATTTCCCAGTCATATCTCAAACCTATGCTCAGAACTAGTTCCTTCATTCCACTGAATCTCTTTTTTGTAGATTACCACCATACCAGTCAAGATGAATTTGTCAACACTTTTCCCATAAATCAAAACTGAAACTCCTCAGAGATCAAAGGAGCCATTACAAGGTTGTGCAAATAGAGACCTTTCCAGTCAGCAAGTTACCTATCTTGAAAGAGATCTCCACTATCTCAAGAGATTTCTTGCCCTACCTTGATGGAATTAACTAGGATCTTTTTACAACTCCTCAGAAATTTTCTCTTGAAGCAAAAATCCTTTCCAATTTCTGTTAAGTGAATTTGCTTTTAATTTACCTAGATCATTTAGTTTTGTTAAATCATTCACAATGGAAAGGCAAAGATTCTTTTCCTATAATTAAAATTTTTTAAATTCACTTTTTTTTTTTTTTTAGTGAGGCAATTGGGATTAAGTGACTTGCCCAGCTAGTAAGTATTAAGTGTCTGAGGCTAGATTTGAACTCAGGTACTCCTGACTCCAGGGCCAGTGCTCTATCCACTGCGCCACCTAGCTGCCCCTTAAATTCACTTTTTGATATAAATAAGTTATGTTGAAAAGAAGAGAGAATCTTTTTTTTTGGGGGGGGGGGGCAAGGCAATGAGGGTTAAGTGACTTGCCCAGGGTCACACAGCTAGTAAGTGTCAAGTGTCTGAGGCCAGACCTGAACTCAGGTCCTCCTGAATCCAGAGTCAGTGCTTTATCCACTGCACCACGTAGCTGCCCGAAGAAATAATGCTGAACACCAAATAAGTCTACTTCTCTTTTTAAAATTTCTTTTCATATAAAGATATTTTTTTTTCAATTTTTCTCCCACCCTCTCTTCCCTCCCCCCTCCTGAGACCACTAAGCAATTTTATATAGGTTATACATTACTATCATGTTAAACATATTTCTTTCTTTTCTCTGGAGGGTCCTCTTGATTTAGGAGGTAAAGAAGGGGTTAACAGACAAACCTAAGACCCGAGCTTTAAAGGGGCTATAACTTATAGACCCCAGTTCTGAAAGGGATTAATGGATAACAAGACTTGAGCCCTCATCAAAGTCAGGGCCTAGGTTCTCATTAACTGGTACCTGGAGGTTTGGTTCCTATTAATTACTTCCATTAATCACCACTCATAAGAAAAACATAAAGAGGCAGGTCATAGAGATCTTAACTACAACAAAAACATAAAAAGACAGGTTATAGAAACTGTAATTGATAAATGTTAATACCCAGAAACTAGGCCTGAGAATGAAAAACACAGGGACACTGACCTTGGCAAGTTGAGGTAACATGCGCAGAAAAGGCCAAATTTGTCCTCAGTTCACCTTATGACGTGTAAACCCCCAAAACACAACCTCCCCGGAAAAAAAGGTACCTGCCTCAGGAGTTGGCTTAGGACCCCAGGAAGTCCAGATTAGGATAGGCCCTCCCCTGTACCTCCCTAAGGTGGAGATTATTATGAGACAGATAATCAATTTATCCATACTACTATAAATATAACTGTCTTCTCCTTCCCTATTCGAGAGATACTTCTGCGGTACTTTCCCTGTGGTCACTCACAGTATTGCAATAAAACTTGGGAAACTGAGTCACTGAGTCTTGTAATTCTTTGAGATGCCTCATGATCAATCTGATCAATTAAACCCATCCCACGTTATTCTCTAAGACTATCTCCAGGGAATACAGAATGTAACAGAGGCATATTTTATAACAAAAGATTTCCTTACCCCAAAAACCTACTAGGATATTTTTCAGTGTTTTCAAAACCACATTTTCACGAATTTTTGTTTGTTTGGTTGGTTTTTAGTGAGGCAATTGGGGTTAAGTGACTTGCCTAAGGTCACACAGCTAGTAAGTGTTAAGTGTCTGAGGCCGGATTTGAACTCAGGTCCTCCTGACTCCAGGGCCGGTGCTCTATCCAATGTGCCACCTAGCTGCCCCATTCGTGAATTTTTAATGCACAGTATACAGATTTCTTTTCAGTTAATTTCTGCAAAATGGAAATCTTAATTTCATTCCCAACCCCCACCCCACCCTGGACAAAATAAGGAGCATAAGGTAGAGAAACAAATCTCTGGTCTTTCCCTGCTAGTTATTGAAATGTCTCTTACTATTTGTTTAACAAAGGGGACTGTGCAAGAAGGTAGAGTCAGAATTAGACTTGCAGTATTTATAAACAATCCCAACTAATTTGGCCATGAAGCTTCAGCAGTTAACTTAAGCATACTCAACATTTCAATTTCAAAAGCTCTTCCCCAGAACCAGGAGAACATTGTACACAATAATGGAAATATGGGTAAATGTGATCAATTATGAAAGACTTCACTACTCTGATCAAGGCAACAGTCCAAGACAATTCCAAAGGACCCATGATGAAAATGCTATCTACCTCCACAGAGATAACTGATGAACTCTGAGTATAGATTGAAGCATACTTTTTAAAAAAGACTTCTTTTTGTATGTGTTTCTTTTGCAACATGGCTAATATGGAAATGTTTTGCATGACTTCACATATATAAATGATATCAATTTACTTGCCTTCTCAAAGAGGAGCACAACTTTGTAGCTCAGTAGATAGCAGCAACCCTGAAATTAGGAGGACCTGAGTTCAAATCCAGCCTCAGACACTTATTAGCTGTGTGACCCTGGACAAGTCACTTAACCTTGTTTGCCTCAATTCCTCATCTGTAAAATGAGCTGGAGAAGGAAATGGCAAAGCACTTGTATCTTTACCAAGAAAATTCCAAATGGGGTTATGAAGAGTTGAACACAACTGAACAACAAGGATGGGGGAGAGTTGGGAGGGAGAGAACTTGGAACTCTAAATCTAAAAAAAGAATATTTTTTACATGTAATTGGGAAATATTTAATGAAATAAATAAAAATGCATTAAAAAAAAAGATCCTCCCAGGTCAAGGACATTGTATTTTGTGTTTTTACAATTCATTCATTTTTCTTTTTCACAGAGTTTAAAGAGACTAGAACTCCCATACCAAGAGTAGATTCTGGGGCAGCTAGGTGGCACAGTGGATAGAGCACTGGCCCTGGAGTCAGAAGGACCTGAGTTCAAGTCTGGCCTCAGACACTTAACACTTACTAGCTGTGTGACCCTAGGCAAGTCACTTAACCCCAATTGCCTCACCAAAAGAAAAAAAAAGAGTAGATTCTGGGGCAGCTAGGTGGCACAATGGCACACTGGCCCTGGATTCAGGAGGACCTGAGTTCAAATCCAGCCTCAAACACTTGACACTAGCTGTGTGTGATCTTGGGCATGTCACTTAATCCTCATTGCCTCGCCAAATAAATAAATAAATAGATAGATAAATAGATAAATGAATGAATGAATGAGTAAATAAATAAGTAAGCAAATGAGTGAGAAAATGAATGAATAAGTAAATAAGTAAGCAAATAAATAAATAAATGAGTAAAGAAATAAATAAGCAAACAAACAAACAAATAAATAAATAAAAGAGTAGATTCAACTCAGAATAATTTATCTTCTGAATTCACAGGCAATTTCCACAAACCTGAATTATAAGCTAACTGTAGACTCAAAGCAGAGTTGAGATTTATGTCACATTTTAACTAGACCAGACCAGAACTACTCAATAGTCAAGACAGTGCAGTAATTACAAAAGACAGTCACACAGACAAGTTGAACTGAGAGACCCTCCAACAGTGATTCTGACCCCCTCAATGTGGAATTAAGATTAATGTCAGAGTTGTATTCTTTAAACCTAACCAGACCAGACCAAATGAAATCTCCAATTAATTACTGACTGCTAAAGCAGAATATTATTCGTATTTATCCAGATCAGACTAGGACTATCCATGAATTTAGACTGGGAAGGTAGCCAGGATTGTACAGTAGTGACAAATGACAGAAAGACCAGCAAGTTGCTTATTTGTCATTGGGAAAATGAAGTGAAAAGGCACAGCATTTTAAAAATACCTAGTCCCATTCATACCCTTTGACCCAGTGATACCACTACTAAGTCTGTATCCCAAAGAGATCATAGAAGAGGAAAAAAGACCCACATGTACAAAAATATTTATAACAGCTCTCTTTGTGGCAAAGAATTGGAAATTGAGGGAATGCCCGTCAATTGGGGAATGGCTGAACAAATTGTGGTATATGAATGTAATGGAATACTATTGTGCTGTAAGAAACAATGAGCAGGAGGATTTCAGAGAATCCTGGAAGGACTTACATGAACTGATGCTGACTGACGGGAGCAGAACCAGGAGAACATCATACACAGTAACAACAACATTGCGTGATGAACAATGGTGATAGACCTGGCTCTTCTTAGCAGTGCAATGATCCAAAACAATTTCAAAGAACTCATAATAGAAAATGTTCTCCACATCCAGAAAAAAGAACTTTGGATTCTGAATGCAGATTGAACCATACTGTTTCTACTTTGGGGCCGGGTTTTTTCCCCTTCTTTTTTGAGTTTTTTCCCTTGTGCTCTGATTCTTGTTTCACAATATGACTAATGCAGGAATATGTTTAATGTGATTGTACATATATACCTATATCAGATTGCTTTCCGTCTTGGGGAGGGGTGAGGGAAGTGAGGGTGGGAGAAAAATTTGGAACTAAAAATCCTATGAAAACAAATGTTAAAAACGATCCTTACAGGGGCAGCTAGGTGGCGCAGTGGATAGAGCACCGGCCCTGGGGTCAGGAGTACCTGAGTTCAAATCTGGCCTCAGACACACTAGCTGTGTGACCCTGGGCAAGTCACTTAACCCCAATTGCCTCACTAAAAAAAACTCAAAAAAACCCCACAACAACAACAACAACAACAAAAACCTGATCCTTACATGTAACTGGAAAATAATAAAATAATTTAAAAAAACAATACCTAGCCCTTCTTGTTAAGAACAAAGAGTTTCTAAGCCTAGTCCTTGCTTTTGACTTTTAAATCGCAGAGCCTTGCTCATCACTAAAATTGGTACAGTTGCCAAGACTTAATACTCTGGAAGTCTGTTGACTGATTATTCATTCAGGGGCAAGAGATAGATAAATAGGCAATATAGACAACATGGGCAAGTACACAGAACACTAATCTGTCTCAGCTATTTTTAATTTTTAAAAAAATTTAAATATGTGCAATATTTTATTTTTTCCCCAATGACATTAAAACATTTTTTTTTAACATTTAAAAAAAAGTTTTGAGCTCCAAATTCTAGCCTTCTCTCCCTTCCTCCCTTCCCCCTCCCTGAGATAGTAAGCAATCAAATACAGGTTATACGTGTTCTGCTATTTTTTAGAAGAAAGAGCAACTTCACTAGTTACTTTTCCTGCTCGAAATTTCCCTAGGTAAATTTTACCTTATGCATGCTGGAGGGCTTCTCGGCTGAAATACTTGATTTTTCCAACCTCTTCCTGTCCCTTTGTGGTCTGTGATCTATCCTTTTGATGCAAAAATATTTAGGGATTCTCTGATAGGTTTTGTTTCCAATCATGCTTATCAACATGCAAAGATATTTTAATAGCCAGTTTATTCTATGCTTGGAGTATAGTCCCATGGTACACAAAACCCAAAGGGCCCTGAGTAGTATTTCTTTTTCTTTTTTTTTTTTTTTTAGTGAGGCAATTGTGGTTAAGGCACTTGCCCAGGGTCACACAGCTAGTAAATGTTAAGTGTCTGAGGCCGGATTTGAACTCAGGTACTCCTGATTCCAGGGCTGGTGCTCTATCCACTGCGCCACCTAGCTGCCCCCTGAGTAGTATTTCTGAAAATCATATATGGGACAAGGCAGAATGGAAACAATTGTGCAAAAAAAGGAAGGTAAAGATTTACCCATCAAAGAACCTGTAGCAGTAGAAGATTGATCTACATCAGGTAAAATAATAAAAAAAATCAAATATTAGAAGATTTAGCTGATGTCTCAAGCTAGAATTTTGCAAATGGACAGAGTAGGAACTAAGCAGACAGTTCTAGGGCTAAAGTTAGATGTTTAAGCTAAATTCTTCCAAGTAAGATATGTGACAAAAACCAATAATACTAAAATTCTCTTATGATAGAGGGATGTTTGTATATTTGTCCTTGAAATAAATATTCTTTTGTAAAAGCTAATCTGGGTGGCAGCTAGGTGGTGTAATGGATAAATCACTGGCCTTAGATTCAGGAGGACCTGAGTTCAAACCTGGCCTCAGACACTTGACACTCACTAGCTATGTGACCCTGGGCAAGTCACTTAACTCTCATTTCCCCGAAAAAAAAAAAGAAAGGAAAAAAAAAAGCTAATCTGACTGTTAAGATGGACTGGGGCGAGGCAGCTAGGTGGCGCAGTGGATAGAGCACCAGCCTTGGAGTCAGGAGGACCTGAGTTCAAATCTGGCCTCAGACACTTGACACTTACTAGCTGTGTGACCCTGGGCAAGTCACTTAACCCCCATCGCCCCACCAAAAAAAAAATACCAAAAAAAAAAAAAAAAAAGATGGACTGGGGTGGGGCAGCTAGGTGGTGCAGTGAATAGAGCACCGGCCCTGAAGTCAGGAGTACCTGAGTTCAAATCCAGCCTCAGACACTTAACACTTACTAGCTGTATGACCCTGGGCAAGTCACTTAACCCCAATTGCCTCACCAAAAAAAAAAAAGAAAGAAAGAAAGAAAGGAGTACCTGAGTTCAAATCTGGCCTCAGACACTTAACACTTACTAGCTGTGTGACCCTGGGCAAGTCATTTAACCCCAATTGCCTCACTAAAAAAAAAAAAAAAAGATGGACTGGGGTACCAGAGGCAAACACTGTCAGTAGGAGCTTGAGCCAATGATGAACAGGACTCCCCTTCCCCACCTCCTTAAAAGTACTAGAGATCACTGGGGAAGCGTGAAATGTAAGGCCATATTTGGCCTTCAGGTAGTGGAGACCAGGGTAATTAATCACTATCATATATATATATATTCTCTCATTTGGTCCTTACTACAATCTTGTGAGGTATATTATCTTCATTTATAGATGTGGGAACTAAGACTGAGAGCAATTAAGTGACTGACCAAGAGTCACACAGCTGATAAATGTCTTAGGAAGTACTCAAATTCAGGTATTACTGACTCGAAGTACCTTGACTCCACCTAGCTGTGTGTGTGTGTTGTATGTATGTATGTATGTATATATATATATATATATGTTGTATGTATGCATATATATATATTTATTTTTCTTTGTTTTAATTATCTAAGATATAACTTCTTATTCTCTCTCACCCTAACCCCCTCATTATGAGAACATTACAAACATATATAGTCAAAATAAATTTCCGCATTGCCATATTCAAAAAAATATTTAATCTCATTCTGTACTCTGAGTTCTTTACCTTTTTTTCAGGGTTGGGCAGCCAGTTTAGTCTTTAGTCCCCTGGAATATTGGTCAGTTGTTACAATGTTAAGAGCTCAGCACCATAGTATCCCTTTACAATCTTATACCACAACTTTCTCAGTCATTCCCCCCAATTTGTGGGCTTCCCCTCAAATTTTGATTCTGTCACTTCAAAAAGACCTAAAAATATTTTTTACACATCCTTAGAACTTCCCAGCTATAATAGAAATCTTAATATACCCTTAGACCTATCAGAGAGAAATCGTTGAGGCAAAAATAAGACAAGCCCAGAAAGAACCTATCTGTGCTCTGTCTTGGAGTAGTGGACACTCTTTAAACCTGTTAAATATCTAAGTGTTACAGGTGATGGTCCTGTGACCCCAAGATTCCAATCCAATGTACAACAAAAGGACACTGAGGCACTCCAAACATTTTTTATTTATTAGGAAGTCCAGGGTCCCTAATTAATTGGGTCCAAGATCTTCCTCATGATCAGGGGTCCCTCCCCTTGGGTGCTGGCTACTCAAAATAGAATGAAATAGGGGGCAGTGAGGTGGCACAGTGAATAAAGCACCGGCCCTGGGTTCAGGAGGACCTGAGTTCAAATCTGACCTCAAACACTTGACACTTACTAGTTGTGGGACCCTGGGCAAGTCACTTAACCCTCATTACCCTGCAAAAACAAAAACAAAAGAAGAAACCAAAATAGAATGAAACAGTACAGTTTCATAACTGATTAATACCAGGAGCAGGGAAAACTCTGATTGGTTGAGGGGCATGTCTATCAATCATAACCACTTTGTCAGCAGGCTTTTGAGTCATTAGCTGCAGGTTTTACGCAGTCAAGGCATTCCACCTACTACCTCAATTGAGGTTTTCGTAGAAAATCAAATGTCCGGTGTTTTGATCAGTGGTATCCTATGAAATTAGAAAGTGATGGGCAAAAGAAAAGGTCACAGTGGAGCAGACAGTGGTTCATGGGGCTAAGGTGTGTTGATGCTGTAATCAGCAAGCTTCAGAGTTAACTGTAATGTGCTTTAATTATATGATTTTATCCTATAATCTACAATGATACAATTAATGCATTTCAATATCACTAATACATAAGAGGTTATTGGGTCCCAGCATATATAACTCATCCATATATAACTAACTTAATCTTTTTTTTTTTTTTTGCTTTTTTTCAGGGCAATTAGGGTTAAGTGACTTGCCCAGGGTCACACAGTTAGTGTCAAGTGTCTGAGGCTGGATTTGAACTAAGGTACTCCTGAATCCAGGGCCAGTGCTTTATCCACTGTGCCACCTAGCTGCCCCCTAACTAACTTAATCTTAATTCAATTCTTCTTAATTCACTAATACAATCACTGATACCCATCAAATCAACATAAACTGAGTAAATGCTGATTAATATGAGTAAGGGGTTCAAAATGATCTTCACAGGTTCCATAAATATGTTACAGGTAAACATCCCCATCTCTTTACTACCTGAGGATGAAATTGTAAATAGGACAAAACCAGATAAATGATGGGGGAAAAATCTGCAAATATATTTATAATGAACACTTTTTTACTACTGAGGAGTGTGGAGCCACTACCTCCGAACTCAACAACAATCCTTAATACACAGTGTCATGGTGGATTTGCTTTGTGTGTACACTAGGGGGCACTAAGGTTCAGCATGGTGATGTTATGTGGGTTCCTTACCATTATGACTCTGGAGTCTCTGTAATTAATGTGACATCTATTTAAAGGAACAAAGTAATAAAGCTCAGAAATGATTTCTCTTATACATCCTGAAAATTATCAGTTTTTTCCATAGACTCTTATCTTCTACCAACACAAATGAGTCACCCACAATTCCCCAGCTAGGGGGTATCATCATCAGAACTTGAATACATGTCTTCTGTCTTCTGATACTAACCTTTCCACTACATTAGGCTGTGTATATAAAAGGATAAATAACAATGTAAGTGCCTATTGAGTAGGGGTAGAGCTTAGCTGCTACTGAAGTTCAAAGGATCCTTATTAAGCTTTGGTTATTCAGCTGGTCTCTGAGGTCCCTTTCAGCTCTGAAATTCTGCAAATGAGCCACATTTTGAAAATTTGCTTCACCACTTCCTTTTTGTGTTATGGTGGACTTCTTCAGGCCTTCCTTGGGTTTTGTCACCGAGACACACTAGACTGGTGGAAATAATTCTTTTCCATAACTTCTTCCTAACTTTTGGCTATTTGGATTGGGTCTTTTTTGAGTCATTTCAGTAGTGTTTGACTGTTCACGATTCTATTTGGGGTTCTCTTGTCAAAGATACCGGAATGGTTTGCCATTTCCTTCTCCAGCTCATTTCACTGATGAGAAAACTGAGCCAAACAGGGTTAATTGACTTGCTCAGGGTCACAGAGCTAGTAAGTGTCTGAGGCCACATTTGAACTTGGGAAAATGAGTCTTCCTGATTCCAAGCTTAGTGGTCTATCCACTGTGCCACCTAGCTGCCCCTTGGACTGGGTCATCCCCAACCATCTTCCATAAACTATTATTCTCATGGAGCAACCTTTAACAGTTTCCCCTATAGGGTGATAGGTTTGGAGCATTTCATATACTCTAAGACTGAATTGATTTGTTGATTTGTTTTTAATAAACTGCTTCCTCTCCCTCTTTTTTTTTTATTCTTTGTTACTGAGGACGATTCTCTGGGAGAGGAGTAGATAGGAAGAAACATTTGGAAATGAAGGTAAGATAAAAACAAAAAATATTATTAAAGTTCTTTAAAAAGAAAAATAAAAGGGCAGGTAGGTGGCACAGTGGACCTGAGTTCAAATCTGGCCTCAGACACTTGACACTTACTAGCTGTGTGACCCTGGGCAGGTCACTTAACCCTCATTGCCCCGCGCAAAAAAAAAAAGAAAGAAGAAAAGAAAAGAAAGACAGTTCTCCCCACAAACCTGAGGATATTCCATCCAGTTTCTGGACTGGCAAAAGGAAAGAAAGGAAGAACACAAAGAAATATGGAACTACTCACGTGTTGACTATAATGTCATAAAATGTCTTCTAAAACAACACTTTTCAAGTCTATCAACAGAAAAGAGATTAGAAGAAGCCATAGAGTAAATAAATGGTGGTTGTTATTATTTTGCTAAAATTCATATTGTTGTCCTAGACTCCACCAGAGCTCTGATCTCATCCACATGGGTGTCCCCTCCATCCTGTGGGACTCATCTAATAGTAGCTCTTCTTTCTTAATTTAAAAAATTCAAAATGTCATCAGATTCTATGGTTTCATTTGAGGTTTTAGTCCATATTCTCTTCATTTATTTGTTTATTTTTACTAATTGAGACTGTATTACTGAGAATAGGAAGTTATTCATAGTGGATAATCATACAATGTTGCTGTTACTGTGTACAGTGTTCTCCTGGTTCTGCTCACTTCACTCAGTATCAGCTCATATATGTTTTTCCAGGTTTTCCTGAAATCATCCTGCTTGTCATTTCTTATAACACAGTAATATTCCATTACAATCATATACCACAACTTGTTCAGCCACTCCTCAGTTGATGGGCATCCCCTCAGCTTCCAATTCTTTGCCATCACAAAAAGAGCTAGTATAAATATTTTTGTATAAGTAGACCCTTCCCCCCAGTTTTAAAAATTTGTTTAGGATATAGATCTAGTAGTAGGATTGCTGGGTTGAAGGGTATGCACAATTTTGTAGCCCATTGGGTATCGTTCCAAATTGTTCTCCAGAATGGTTAAATTAGTGCACAATTCTACCAATAGTGCATTAGTGTAATGTCCTGATTCTGCCCCCCCCCCCAACATTTATCATTTTGTGGTGAGATAATGGAATTTGGCAGACTGATTGGGATGGGCCACACCTGGCCTGCCCTGAGTGACAGATGCTGCTGATGTCAGCAGGAGAAACCACTCTCCACAGGCAGTTTGAAGGATCTCCGCTTTTGGGGGAGGGAGAGTAAATGCTCGCTGAGGGGAGCTC
The DNA here is from genome assembly GCF_019393635.1 of Dromiciops gliroides. Classification (NCBI taxonomy): domain Eukaryota; kingdom Metazoa; phylum Chordata; class Mammalia; order Microbiotheria; family Microbiotheriidae; genus Dromiciops; species Dromiciops gliroides. The sequence goes on along the minus strand of NC_057863.1, from coordinate 339,776,256 downwards.
AATCTCTTTCCGGAGTGACTTTCTTTTCCAGTGGTGCAAGCTGCAGGAGCAGATGAGTCCTGTGGGCCCTGGCTGCAAAGCTGTTTTTCCATTGAAGCTACAGACCCCAGGTGGTGAGTTAACATACGAGCCCTGCTCTTTTGAATTAGCTGAACTGGAAGCGAGTTTGGGGATTGTATAGACTTAGGTTAGAGTTAGGGGGATTATCCGTATTTCTTTTTCCCTATTCCCTTGTCTTTGATTTTATTAATTTCACCTTTGCTGTTTATTTTATTCCCATTAATAAAACCTGGTTCATTTGTGGAAAAGAGGCTGTTAGGCTCCTTTCTTATTGGCCTGGGAGAAATATTTAAAAAGGCAGTTCAGAGGGGAGAGAGCTTTGGACCTAGAGGTCCCTCATTATTTCTGGGACCCCAATATTATGGTGAGCCACTCAATTAACTCTCCCTAGAATAAATTTGGCCCCCACAATTTTCCTTTTCTGTCATATTACCAAATCTGATAGGTATGAGGTGGTACCTCAGAGTTGTTTTAATGTGCATTTCTCTAGTCAGTGGTGATTTAGAGCATTTTTCCATCTGACTATAGATAGTTTTGATTTCTTCATCTGAAAACTGCCTGTTCATTTCCTTTGACTATTTATCTCTTTCTATCTCCCCTGCTGGATTTTGTTCCTTATATACAGAAATGCTGATGATTTATGTGAGTTTGTTTTATATCCTGCAACTTTGCTACAGTTAATTATTTCAACTAGTTTTTTGCTTGGTTTTCTAGGATTTTCTAAGTATATCATCATATCCTCGGCAAAGTGATAGTTTTGTTTCTTGTTGCCTATTCCAATTCCTTCACATTCTTTTTCTTCTCTTATTGCTGTAGCTAACATTTGTAGTTCAGTATTAAATAATAGAGGTGATAATGGGCATCCTTGCTTCACCTCAATCTTATTGAGAAGGCTTCTAGCTTATCCTCATTACAAATAATGCTTGATTTTCCCAAAGAGATCATAAAAAAGGGAAAAGGACCCACATGTACAAAAATATTTATAGCTGCTCTTTTTGTGGTGGCAAGGAATTGGAAATAGAGGGGATGTCCATCAATTGGGGAATGGCTGAACAAGTTGTGGTATATGAATGTAATGGAATTCTATTGTGCTGTAAGAAATGATGAGCAGGAGTTCAGAGAAACCTGGAGGGTCTTGTGTGGGCTGATGATGAGTGAGATGAGCAGAACCAGAAGAACATTGTACACAGTATCATCAGTGTTATGCGTTGATCAACCGTGTTGGACTAGATTCTTCTCACCAATCCAATGGTACAGGGGGGTTCCAGGGAACTCGTGATGGAAAGGGCTCTCCAAATCCAGGGGGAAAAAAAGGAACTATGGAATATGGATGCTTATTGGACCATACTGTTTCTTTTGTTTTTGGTGCTGTTGGTTTTCTGTTTTGAGGTTTTTCTTTTTTGCTCTGATTCTTCTCTTGTAACATGACTAGTGCAGAAATATGTTTAATGTTATTGTGTATATATAACCTATATCAGATTACCTGCTGTCTAGGGGAGGGAGGGAGGGAGGATAGGGAGGCAGAAAAATTTGGAATTGGAAAACTGATATAAACAAATGTTGAAAACTATTTCTACATGTAACTGGAAAATAAAATTTATTAAAAAAAACAATGCTTGCTGATAGTGTTAGATACTACTTATCAATTTTTTTAAAAGCTCCCTTTATTCCTATGCTCTCTAGTGTTTTTGTTTTTGGGGTTTTTTTGCGGGGCAATGGGGGTTAAGTGACTTGCCCAGGGTCACACAGCTAGTGTCAAGTGTCTGAGGCCAGATTTGAACTCAGGTTCTCCTGAATCCAGGGCCGGTGCTTTATCCACTGCGCCACCTAGCCGCCCCCTCTAGTGTTTTTAATAGGAATGGGTGCTGTATTTTGTTAAAAGCTTTTTCAGCATCTATTGAGGTAATTATATTTCTGTTGCTTTGTTAATGATATGGCCAATTATCCTGATAGTTTTCAGTTATTGAACCAGCCCTGCATTCCTGGTATAAATCCTATGTGGTCATAATATATAATCTTTGTTGTATGTTGCTATAATCTCCTTCCTAATGTGAGAAACAGGTGCCGACCACTTTCTCAAAATAAGTTCTTTCAGAAGCAACTTTGGTATGACAAAAGCCTTTATTGCATTCTCATGAGAATGGGGCACCCACAGTAAAGCCAGTTAGTGAGTGCCAATGCTGAAAGCAAGTACCTTGTTTTTATCTTGCACCCTCCCACAATCAGTCCCTCCCCTGATTGCTAGGCACAGGTTCCCAATCTTCCCAGAAGAGTTCCAGCTAAATCCTCTTTGATGTGTTACCCCTCCCAAACACATACACCTTCATTCGATCCAAGATCAAAAATGGGGTGGAGATTTTAGACAGGGGAGGAGAAGTTAATATTAATAAGTTTATTAAGCAAGCGAAGTAGAGACTAGGGTTAACCTTTTACCTACTTTTTCTAGGACACTGGTGAGAATCAGCTCAAACTGGTTTCTACCTCTAGGCCTGAAAAACTTACTTTTCTCTTTCTTGAGTTCACTAGATAATATTGCCCTGCTGTTCCCTGTTTGGGCATGCTTCCCTTGAGAAGTTCTCCTCATGTATCAAGCTATTTCTGAGAAGATTTCACCATGTATCAAATTTTTATCACTTCTCACACTAGTATTTTATTTTAAAAGTTTGCATAAATATTTATTACAAAAACTGATCTATAGTTTTCCTTCTCTGTTTTAGCTCTTCCTGGTTTAGGTATCAGCACCATATTTGTGTCATAAAAGGAATTTGGTGGGACTTGGCCCATTGATAGAGAGGAGTTCCTCACCAGAGGATTCCTGCATCAATGAAATCACTGCTATAAATAATAATAAAAATAAAAATTTTAAATTGGTGGGGTAGATACAGGGCAAGTCACTTTTTGGCTAGATTTTTTTTTAAAGTAGAGGACAGCCATAGATATGTTTCCAATATATTTTCCCAAATTTTGTATCCTTAAGCACCAGAGCAGCTGTCCAGCCATGTGTGATGTCCAGGTTTCCATGCCAGGTCCCCACTGACTCTTCACCATGGCTCTTTGCTCTAAACATCTTTACCCTGATGGAAATTTGGGGTCCACCTATGGGTCCCCAGAATCTGACCTTTCACTCACCAATTCCTTCATCTCTTCACCATAGTCCTAGGTTTAAATATCTTCCCCTCCCCCAATAACTTTTCAACATCCCAGTTCTTGGTTCATAGTAAATACTTCATAAATGCTGTCTATTTTTATGTCTGTCTATCTGTCTATCTATATCCATCTATATATCTTTTTCATTCTTTTTTTTTTTTTTTTTGGTGAGGCAATTGGGGTTAAGTGACTTGCCCAGGATCACACAGCTAGTAAGAGTTAACTGTCTGAGGCCGCATTTGAACTCAGGTCCGCCTGACTCCAGGGCCGTTGCTCTATCCACTGCACCACCTAGCTGCCCCCTATCTTTTTCATTCTTATGAGAATAATCCCTCACAGGAGCAGAACTTGGACAATGGGCTTGGAAGCCTAAGGATAGAGAGTAGTCAAATAAAACAAGGGAACCAGATGAAGGTATCTCTGCTTGAAAACCTGTAAGTCTCTCTCTCCCCTACGGAACCTCCTCCTCCATTATGATGTCACACTGTATTTCCCTCCTTCTGGTCCCCATCGACTTGGCAACTTTTCCTCGTGGGATTCTGAAGGTCAGGGACAAGTCATGTGTAGTCATCAGCGGGGAGGGAGCCCAGCAGTGGTTCTACTCTCCCCTGGTAGCCCTAGGTACTCGTTCATGCACCCCAAGAGGGTAGCAGTGCCCCATAGGAATGTGCCTCACTCCTGGGCTCAATCTAGCATTTTTGCTGCCTTCAATGTTGTGCTGTTGATCATCATCAGTGGTCTGTTCTTCTCATTTCCGTGAGTGGGTCTCTCCCCATTCCCTGCTCCCATGAAGCACTACAGGGCAGAGCTCCCCCTCTCACAGGCATATTGCCTTCTCCGTGGCCCAGATGCCTAACCCTTCCCTCTGCAGAAATCCCGAGTGGATAGGGAAGGTCTGCTGGAGTGTTCTCTCATCTCTCATGGAAATCACAGCATGTCACAGATACCCATGGTTGTTCCCAGTCCATGAAATGCTTACCATCCTCTAAGCCAAAGTCCCTGTGATTCTCTTTAGTCTTCTGGGCTAGTCCAGGGCTCCTTCCCTGTCTTTCTCCAAAGCCCACCCAGATACTTCAAGGCCCCAAATGGTTGGTGGGTAGAAAATGTCCACTGTACTGAAATGGACCATACTCCCTGAACCTTGCTCATCAGAGTTACCAAGAACAACAGAAATTCTCTCCCCTTTGCTGCCTTGGAACAGGCCACCAGCTATCTAATGTTAGGTTGGGACATTGACTCAGGTGGGATGAATGGGGGTATTCTTTTGAGATAATATCCAATTCTGGAAGTTTACATTCAATACACATTCCTTTTAGTCCTTCTGGACCTGGGGGGGGGGGCGCGGCAGGGAATGGTTTAGAATGGGAGAGAAGATGCATAGGGGAGTAGAGGGAGGACTGAACAGGAAACTTAGCCTGGGCTTGGTTCTGTTTTCAGTTGCAGGTGGCTGGCTCAGCATGGTGACTGGGTGTCTCCCACCATCACCGGGTTCCTCTTTGTTCCCACTGTGGTCAGTCTCATTGTTCTCAATTTCTCTGACCCTGGCATCCTCCACCGAGGTGAGGCACCCCTGCCTGCCTGAGACCTTGTTCTCCAAGAAGTAAAAGAGGATGGGGAGGAGGAGAAGTGGTGGCCATTGATCAGGAAAGCCATGGAGATCTAAAACCTCTCCCTTCTTTGTGCCTCAGTTTCTCCTGGCTCTGCCCCTTCTCTCTGTGTGTTTCTCAAACCATCAAGCAGTGACTCAGGGACCTTCTGAGGCCAAAGTGTGGTCTACTCTGAGCTGGGAACCAAGAGATCTAGGGTCTCTTCCTAACTCTGCCACTAATTAGCTGTGTGAGCTTGGGAAGTCATTCTCCTTCTTAGGGATAAGTTTCTGCATCTGTAAAAAGAAGGAACTGGTCTAGGGCAGCTAGGTGGCACAGTGGATAGAGCACCGGCCCTGGAGTCAGGAGTACCTGGGTTCAAATCCGGTCTCAGATACTCGACACTTACTAGCTGTGTGACCCTGGGCAAGTCACTTAACCCCAATTGCCTCACTAAAAAAAAGAAGAAGAAGAAGAAGGAACTGGTTTGGATGACTTCTGAGGGTTTTCCTGCTGATTCTGGGAAAGGGTAAAATGGGCATGGGAAGGAAGTGGAGGGGAGAAACCTAGCCACTTGTGGAGTGGGGTGATAAGAACCTGCTCCTTCCATCCTGCTGGGTCCTACTTTCCCTTCCCAGTACCCCCTTTTCTTTGTTCTTCCCTTCCCTATCTGCCCTGCCCCCTTCCTCAACTCCACTTAAAGGGCAGGCCAGCCATGACTCCAAAGGCCTGGTTTCTAAATCAAAATTCCTCCTGCTGAAAAACCCAAGTGCTTTAGACACTCAGGTGTATCTGTGGGGCTGTCCCCTGGGAATGGATGCCACCTGAAAATGTCTCTTCTCCACAGACTGTTTGTTCCCTCTCTCCAGGGAGGGTACTTTAGAGGTACACAGGCCTCCAGTTCATTGTTCTGATCATGTCATGGGGGTGTAAGTAAGCATCATCAGGTAGTTCCTGCCTCTCTCCATGCCCAGGCTCTGAGTGGCAGTGCCCACTGGACATCAAAGTGATGTGGGTGAACAGGAGAGCTTTCCGCCTGCAATGGTGTCAGAGCTGTTGCTACCATCGTCCTCCCCGGACCCACCACTGTTCTCGGTGCAACATCTGCGTGGAGGTGAGTCCTGGATGGACATCCAGCCTGGCTTCATGACTCCACCCACCTGCAAGTCTGTAAGCCAAACCCAAATGGTTATATCAATAGCTGACATTTCCTGTAATAGCTTCCTCACAACCTCTTTGAGGTAAGACATGGAAAAAATTATCTCCATTTTTCAGATGAAGAAACTGAGGTTATATGACTTGTGTGTGGTCACACAGAAGGTTCAGCGCTAGGATTCAACCCCAAGTCTTCTGACAACAAATCTAGTGTCCTTTCCTGTACATCAGCCCAGCTTCCTACTGCATCATATATGAGGAAAACCTTTTAAGACTGTTCCAAAACACATCCCGTGTCAGATAGCTCCACAACAGTAGGAAATATGTGTGTATGCATGTATCAGACATGTCTATGAAAAGTTGAGATGCAATCTGGTGCTGTCAGGATTGCCCAGGCCTTAGAAATCACAAGATCTGGGGTTGATTTCCAGCCATACCACTGACTAGCTATGAGACCTCAGGTAGCACCATAGTATGGAACAAGCACAGATTCTCTAGTCAGAAGATGTGGGTTCAAATCTTGCCTCTGACATCTACTACCTGTGTGACCTTAGACAAGTAACTGAAACTTCCTGGGTCTCAGTTTTTTCATCTCTAAAATGGTGACTCAAGTCTTTGGGAACAAAGCCTCTGGGGTTCCTGGCCAGGAGACTTTTCTTAGAACAGTAATCTAAAACTCTTTTATAGCACTTTACTTTTTATCATGTGGCTTCTCATTCATGTTCTAATGAGAGAACCCACAGAAAACCCTTAAAGTTCTATAAAATTGCTAGCTATCGGGGCACCTAGGTGGCACAGTGGATAGAGCACTGGCCCTGGAGTCAGGAGGACCTGAGTTCAAATCTGACCTCAGACCCTAGACACTTACTAGCTGTGTGACCCTGGGCAAGTCACTTAACCCCAATTGCCTCACCAAAAAAAAAAATTGCTAGCTATCATGTTTTCTCATTTGATCCTCATACAAACTCCCTTAGATGAGCAGGGAAAGTATAATTAGCACCTTCATTTTACAGTTCGTCCAGGGTCACAGACATTGTTAGTGATAGACCTTAGGCCAGAGCCCACGTCTCTGATTTCTGGTCTGATGCTCTTTTCACAGCCCCAGGCTGCCCCTCTGAGAGGATGAACTCACAGCCCCAAACTTACCAGGCCAAGGGACAAAAATGTGCTGCCTAATTGGCCTCTCAGTTTCTTTCTTCCTGAGTGTGGGAGGGAGAAAAAAGTGAGTCAAAGGGGAAGGATTGGAAAATGGGTGGGGAGGGGCAGCTAGGTGGCGCGGTGGATAGAGCACTGGCCTTGGAGTCAGGAGTACCTGAGTTCAAACCGGCCTCAGACACTTAACACTTACTAGCTGCGTGACCCTGGGCAAGTCACTTAATCCCGATTGCCTCACTAAAAAAAGAAATAAGAAAAGAAAAGAAAATGGGTGGGGAGGTAGGGGCAAGAAAAGGGAGAAGGGTTTGAAGCTTAGGCATTCCTTGGGGGGAAAAAAAGAAAGAGAAAGAAAAAATTAAATTAAATTAAAAAAAAGGAGTTCCTTACTTGGGTCCCCAGCACCACTTCACCCCACTCCTACCAGGATTTTGATCACCATTGCAAGTGGGTCAACAACTGCATTGGCCAACGCAACTTCCGATGCTTCATGCTGCTGGTGTTCTCACTCTGCCTCTACACGGCAGCCCTGTTTTCTGCCTGCTTGGCCTTCTTGATCCGGACTTCCCACCAGCCTTTCTCGATGGATAAGGCTTTTGCGTATCCTCTTTGGGACCTCTGGGGCTGGGGCTTTGTGAAAAAGGAGGTGGTTTGAGACAAAGGCAGGGAAAAACAGGGAAGAGGAGGGGAGCCTGGAAAGGGGAATAGAGGGGAAGGGTTTAGGGAATGATCCTATAACCCAGGAGGAGGAATGAAAATTGGGAAGGGATCAGAGAAGAGGGCAGTGAAGACAGGGAATGATGGGTCAGGGGTGGGGAGTGGGGGTTAAGGCAGAAGGCATGGGAAGGGGCCAAGAACAAGGAAGGGACCAGGAAGGAGGGGGAAAGGGACTGAGGAGGCAGGGAAGGGGTTAGTGAAGTAAGGACGGGGAAGGGAGATGAGGGCAGCAGGTAAGCAGGAGGGGGTTGGAAGTTCTCCCCCCTTAGCCCAGCTGCCAGTATTGTGGTGGCGGTCCCGGCTGCTGCCTTCCTGCTGCCGCTACTGCTGCTGCTGGGACTTCAGGTTCTGTTTATGAGCTCAGCCCAGCGCTTCTATGAGGTCAAGGTATGGGAGCCACCTGGTGTTTGAGCGTTGGGGGATGGGAGTGGGAGGTTGGGGTTTATCTCTGGAGTGTCTCCATATTCTCTGTTCCCACTCTTCCTCTATCATTCTTTTTTCTTTTTGCAGGCAATGGGGGTTAAGTGACTTGCCCAGGGTCACACAGCTAGTAAGTGTCAAGTGTCCAAGGCCGGATTTGAACTCGGGTACTCCTGAATCCAGGGCCGGTGCCATCTAGCTGCCCCTCCTCTATCATTCAATACATATCCAGGCAGCTAGGTGTCACAATGACTATAAAATGCTGGACTTGGGTCAGGAAGACCGGAGTTCAAAGTTTGCCTCAGGCACTTACTGACTCTGTGTGACTCTGGGCAAGTCACCTCTTCCTCAGCCTCAGTTTTCTCATCCGTAAAATGGGAATCATAATGACACTTCCCTCCCAGGGTTGTTTGTGAAATCAAAAAGAGATGACATAAAATGTCCTGTGGACCTTTAAATGATAGCTATTATTTTATTCATTAAGCATACCCCATCCTCTCTGCAAGGAAAGCAGGTGCTGGGCACCCAAAGATAAAATGGGACTCAGTCCTTTAAAGTGCTTATACTCTAATGAGGGAGAAGTTTGGGGGGAGGGGAGGAGAAAGCTAAAACAAGTATTATCAAATGACTGTACAAGATAATGCAGTAAGTAGCAAGTTAACCAACCTCCCTCCTGCCTTTCCCAGTACCGTTACCTGCAGGGTTATAATCCCTTTGACCGGGGCTGTGCCACCAATTGGTATTTAGCCTTTTGTGCACCAGTGGGACCTAAGTGAGTTGGGGCCCCAACCTGAGTGTGTCACCTCAAGGCTGGAAGGGTCATGTTGAGCTCCCTAACCCTTGCCCCGCCCCGCTCCCATCTCCAGTCCCCCTCAATCTCCATTCTTTGCTCCTTTCCCCAACCCTCTCCCCCAGGGCATCCCATGAAGAGTCAGTCGGTGTGGTTAGTATAGCTGGGCAGCCTTCCCCACTATTGCAGCTATTGCACCGAGTATAGTCCCTCCCAGCTTTCCCCCACCCCAGGGTCTCTAGAAGTGGGCGATTCAGCTGAAATGGATGGGGTGGGGATTGTTGGAAGCAACTCACCCTGGAGCAATTTGAGTACTATGAGCCAAGAACCCTGTCATTCTTCCTTCTAGAAAGGGGGATGGGAGAAGAGGTAGCAGAGCTGGGAGTTGTTTTCTTTTCCCAGGTACATGGCAGAAGCTATCCGGCTGCAGAGGGTGGTGGGGCCAGACAAGGTCCACATGTCCAGATTATGTTCCCCTCAGTGGCACGCTGCCCCTTGCCCCGTCCCTGTGCCCTACTCCCAGTCAGCCAGAGTGCCTTGTCCCTATGCCATCTCTGTGCCCACCCTTCATTCTACTGGTGGTGTGCCAAGCTTTCACCCTACCAACATGTCAAGAACCCACCCCACCACCGTGCCAGGCTCCCACCCTGTTCCTGTGTTTGCCCCCCAACTCTTTCACATGAAACCCTGGAGGTCAGGGAGAGCTCCGTTGTCGGGTCGGGAAGCAGCTCCTCAGCGAGAGGTAAGGAGCAAAGAGCATTGTGGGGAGGAGTTGGTGAAGGCTGAGGGTAGGAAAGCCCAGGGAGGGGATACCAAGTGCAAGGTAGTAGACTCCACCAAGCACAACAGGCCTTTCCAGGTTACTCCATAGATTTCAGGGACAGACTAGCCACTGCATCTCCCTACCCATGAAACAGGACAGGTGAACCCAAAGGCTGCCTGAAACAAGTCCAGATATCCTCTGGGGAAAGCATCACCCTACCCAAATTCACTAGGACCTCATGGGGTGGGTAAAGGCAGCCGGGTGTAGAGGAGAGGGCCTTGTATTGGTAGCCAAGACACATGGCTTCTAGCCCCAGCTCTCCCATTTGCTAGCTGTGTGATCTTTGGGTAAGTAACCTCCCCTCTCTGGGTCTTAATTTCCTTATTGGAAAAGAAGGTAGTGGGCTCTAAAGTCCTTTCTACCCTTTACTCTCTGAAGGTAACCCTGAGATAACAGAGCAAGGGATATTTCAGATTTGCCAGTGTTGGTGGGGAAGGATGTGTGTGTGTGTGTGTGTGTGTGTGTGTGTGTGTGTGTGTGTGTGTGTGTGTGTGTGAACTGGATGATAGGGTTCAGGGTAGGGGGAATTCCCCAGAGTAGGTCCTCAACTATTTCCCCCTCTTTGTTCAGTTTCAGGATGTGGGTGTTCTTCCTCCACTCAGAGAGGCCCAGAGACAAACTTTGGGGAGCCACTCACCTGGAGCCAGCCCTTGCCAAGGAGCTCTGCTATGCCAAGAACTCTCCCTAAGTTCTTTCCCTTGAGCCACAGTATGTCCCAGATCCTGTTCTGTCCTCTTCCCATTCTGACTCCCACTGGTGGGAGTATTTGATTCCCCTAGAATCTCCATTAAATATCCTCTTATTAACTTCCTAGAGCAGTGTGGAGTGCTGGAAAGGACACTAGGTATATGAGAGTCTTTGTTGATGACTCCCCTGATGACATTAGGGAAGCCGCTTTCTGGGCTCTTGTTTCTTTATCAGTAAAATGAGAAGGTTGGCCTAAATTGCAACAAAGCTTGCTTCTAGCTCTTATATTTTATGATTTTTAAATATTCGTCAGAGAAGAGTATTAACGCTTTCTCCAAGTGTTGAACCAACACTTACCTGTGTGCCCCCTGGTCTCTACTGAATGGCGTAGCTGCTGCTGCTCTCTGGCTGCAGGGGGCAGCAGACAGCTAGTTATGACTCGTTACGGCTCCTGGGCCTTTGCTAGTGTGGAGTATCTCCTACAGGTACCTGGTTTTAGGTCCCTGGGAATTATGAAATCCTTTGTGTTACGAGCCTCCCGATTTCATTCCCACCATGTTTATCTGGGTTGGGTCCACACATGCTTGTGGAGACCATTCGCTCCCCTCAAAAAAAAGAAAAAGAAAAAGAAAAAGGAAAAAAAGAAAGGAGGGTGGGGGCAGCTAGGAGGCATAGTGGATAAAGCACTGGCCCTGGATTCAGGAGGACCTGAGTTCAAATCCGGCCTCAGACACTTACACTTACTAGCTGTGTGACCCTGGGCAAGTCACTTAACCCCCATTGCCTACACAAACAAAAACCAGAAAAGAACCTACTATGTGCCATCTGCTCTGCTAAGTGATTTACAAGCATCTCATTTAATCCTCACAACAACCCTGGGAGGTAGGTGGTTAAAGTCGGTAAGTGTTGGAGCCAGGTCTAAATTCAGCATTTTTTCCATCAATACCAAAGATGTCCCTGGGGAGCCCTCAGTCAATGTACTTTTGAGCCTCTTTTTGAGCACTTTTGAGCAGTTCTCTGCTGGGAACTATTGCCATTAGCACCTTCTGGGTTTCCATAGGTGGTGTAAGATCCTTTCCCCTTTGGGTTCCCAGTTCAGCCCTGTTGTAACCTCCTGTCCTGATAGCCACCCATCTCACGCTAACCAGCTAGTGTCTCCCCTAGGAATCCACAAGAAGGCTGGCCTTCATGGCTTCCAATGCTCCTCCCATCCCTAGCTTCCATGATCCCAGGAGCTGGAGCACAATGTACCTAATATTTTTGATCAGTCTGTCAGGCACCCCTCCCTCCCTTAGCCTTGTGTCTGTAGTGACAACCCACCCTCTCAAGGTACTTCTCAGTCATACCCTGTGCCAAACCCTTGACACCCAGATACACCCACCATTCATCTTGTCCCCACTGGGCTCCCAGGATACACATTTTCATGTTAAAAGGCAGCCCCAGTCTGGTCTTAGGAAATCCCCATTACCTTTATTTTTTTTTAAAACAATATTTTAAAAATTCTGGACTCTCCTTACATTGTAAAACTGAAACCACAAGACTTATCACTTTAGGAGATAGAGTCATTTCAGACCCATGAGTCTCTGTGAGAGTGAGCTCACACTCACAAGGACCTACCTACACTTAGCCCAGAGCTCAGCTTGGGAAGGAGCAGTGCTCAAAACTTTTCCTCTCATAGCTTTTCCTCTGAGTGGGGACTAGCCTGGGACACAAATTGCCCAGATTCTTTTGCTCTCCCAAAGTTGTATCTCACAGTTGAGATACTTGGTTGGGTTGTAGGAGGCTGTGGCATGGGCACATATCATGTCTCTATAGGGTGGCAGATGTGTAGTAGTGGGTAGCTAGGTGGCACAGTGGACAGAGCACTGGACCTGGAGTCAGGAAGACCTAAATTCCAGCTGTGTGATCCTGAGAAAGTCACTTCACCCTGTTTGCCTCAGTTTCCTCATCTCTAAAATGAGCGGGAGAAGGAAATGGCAAACCTCTCCAGTATTTTTGCTAAGAAAACCCCAAACAGGGTCACGAAGAGTCAGACACAACTCAAATTACTGAACAAATGTGTGGTAAGTTCCCCCCGTTGGTTGGGAAAGGGTAACATCATCTCCAGGCTTGGACTCAAAGGCATTCTAGCTATCGTTGTCAAGGGGCTTTGGAGATCTGACATTGCCTGGGTCCCTGACTTCAAACTGTGTCCCATTCCCCAAGTCACAGTTCCAAAGAGTAAGCCATATTATGGCTAATCTCTTTATAGAAATCCTATGCTTTTCTATGCAAAGAACCTCTTTATGCTTCTCCACCCCCCCCCAGAACTTCCCAGCACACCATGTGAGTTTTTCCCCACCACTCATATACACACTTCATTTCTTCCACTATCCCCACTCCAGCTTTTAATTCCTCTTTCCGTCTCCATGCTGAGACTAGGAGAGTGTAATTTGGGTGTAGAATCCTCCCCCTCCCATATCACTTCTACTTCTCCTCCTTCAACCTGCCAGCCTGCATCACCCCACCCGTTGCTCCTTAGGTTCTGATAAGAAGAATGGGGAATTATCAGGGCACCCCAGCATTTACAGGGCTGACTACCCAGACCAGGCCCAGAAAGCACTGTTGACCCCCAGCTCCCACCCAAACAGAAGCCTAAGAGCTGTTTGGGCCAAGAAAGAGCAGGAAACACTTAATTTTACAGTGAGAGAAACTGCTTGTCAAATATAGTTAAAGATGCCCAACCATATAGATCCAGACCAACTCCTAAACCCTCTCAAATTAGGACATTGGGAAGGATGGGGTCAACTATATAAACCTTTGTGTAGACAGCCCCTTCCTAGATAGCTGGGCCTCCTGTTTGGGGATTCAGAAGGCTAGTTCTGATGCTCATTGCGACTGTAGGCAAGTCGGGACTTCTTTGAACCTCAGTTTCCTCCTCTACAAAATGAGGGTGTTGAATCAAACAATCATAAAAGAATACTAGGTCCAATGGCTCATATGGTCCCCTGGGTAGTTTGGTAGATCAACCAAGGTATGGCGTTTTCCACACAGGTAGACTCTCTCCCACATTATAATACTTTGGTTCTCCTCTGCCCCTTAGCAGAAAGTCAATTGCATGTAGAGAGGGCTTTGTGCCCTTTCTCTCTCTCTCTCTCTCTCTCTCTCTGGACAATTGGTTTTAAGTGATTTGCTCAGGGTCACACAGCTAGTGTCTGATCTGGATTTGAACTCAGGTCCTCCTGGCTCCAGGGCCAGAAATCCATTGTGCCTCTTAGATGCCCATTTTCCTTTTATTTAATTTTTTATTTAAATTTTTTTTGGGGGGGGGTGGGGCAATGAAGGTTAAGTGACTTGCCCAGAGTCACACAGCTAGTAAGTATCAAGTGACTAAGGCCGGATTTGAACTCAGGTCCTCCTGAATCCAGGGCCAGTGCTTTATCCACTGCGCCACCTAGCTGCCCATGCCCATTTTCCTAATACTAATAAACAAAATAATCTAGTCCTGATTTATCTCATTTGTTGATTTTCAAGCTGCAAATGTTTACACTGAAAATTTAACAACCAGCTCTTCCTGAGCCAGTTTGAGACACACCCCTGGAAGCAGTACAATATTGACAAGAAAAGTGGGACCCAAGAGACACGGGCTTGAGTCCCAGCTCTGCTGATTACTAGCTTTGGGCAAGTCACTCCCTTTTCTGGGCCTCAGTTTCTTTGTCTGTAAACTAAAAAAGTTGAACAAGATCTCCAAGTTCCTTTCCAACTCTAATTAATGCACCATTGATCTAAGTTAGACTTAGGACCAGGGAGCTTTAAAATTGTCTGATTTCTGAAGGCAAAACTCTTTTAAAAAAAGGTGGGGGGGGAAGGAAAGAAAAGAAAAAAACAGTCGGGAGTATTGCAAGTGGGGAGAGATATACAGACCCACACCTAGCAGTTTCCTCCTGTGAACCACAGGGATAATAAAAACACGTTATCTCCCAGGGGGGTTTTGTGATAATCAAATGAATTGACTGTAAGTGCTTTGCAAACTTTTAAGTGCTACCCAAATGTCACCTATTTTTAGTTTTTAAAGTAGTACTGGCTACTATTTGGAGAGGCAGGGCTTAGACCTCAAAAGATAAATGCTACATGGCAGCAACTGATAAGGGGCATAGGAGGAGCAGAGACAGCATGAGTCTCAGGGGGCTACTCCTGACTGCCACTTTCTACTGGGCCTCAGTTTCCTTATATGCAAAATGAGGAGGCTGGAATAGATGGCTTCTGAGGTTCCTAACTTGATGATTCTGTTTCCTGCTAGTTCCAAATCCCATGATCCTACAATCCCCTGGGGCAGCTGGGTGGTGCAGTGGTTAGGGTGCCAGGTCTGGAGGCAGGGACACTTGAGTTCAAATTTCACTTCAGAAACTTACTAGCTCTGTGACCCTGGGCAAGTCACTTAACCCTGTTTGCCCCTGTTTTCTCATCTGTAAAATGAGCTGGAGAAGGAAATGCAAACCACTCCAACATCTTTGCCAAGAAAAACCCCAAACAGGGCCTCACTTTCTTCCTTTTCTTTCTTCCTCCTTCCTTCTCTCCCTCCCTTCTTTCTTTCCTTCTTTTTATTTTCTTTTTTTCCCCAAAGCCAGGAAAGCTGGTTTTGCTCCTGTGGTCCTTCCAGAGGACCAAGAGAATGGAGATGATATGAATTACCATGGGATCTGTTGTGTGCAACCCAGAAAAAGTGCCTGAAGTAAAAGGGAGGCTCACTTCTGATAATAAATTGGCCAGTTTCCTGGAGAGACAGCACAACATTGAACCAGCAGTGAGGCCCTGATAATCCAGCCCTGCCCCTGCCCTGCCCTCTGCCTTGCCTTGCCCTGATGCCCACCCCCACCCTGCAGACTGCCTTCTTAGAAGCTGTTTCCTGCTTCTTCTATTCAAAAGCCTCCTTGGCACAGGTGTGGGGTAGCTCTGGGGGAAGATGAGGTCTAAGAAAAGAGATGGGGGGGGGTGGTGAGGAGGAAGGAAGAGAGGGTTACTTCAGCCTTTGTCTCTGCAGGGGAAGTGGGACTGGGGCTGTAGTCAGCAGGGAGTCTGTTCTGAGGAGTCAGAACATGGGAAGCTTTCTTTAGGAAAGGTTTAGACACACATCCAAGCTTCTCCTGGCTGGGGAGCAGGGTGTGTTGTGCATGGAGGGCCAGGGGTCTCTGCACTCTCAGGATGTTGTGATTTTGGGAGACAAGGGACCTAGGTTCCAGGTCTGTCTCTCCCACTTATTAGCCGTCTATGACTTTGGGCTTATTACTCTTTCCTTTTATCAGTTATATGTAGACTTGTCATTTCTGCCTCTCTCTGCTGGTCTTTAGGCTATAGGTTGCTTGAGAGCAGAGTCTGGTTCACAGTTATCTTTGTACCCCGAGGGCTCAGCACTGTGCCCTGCCCATAGCAAGTGCTTGATATATGTCTGTTGTCACTGATATTAATGATACCCAGATCCATGGACCAAAATGCCAGAGAAAGTGTGTTCAAACAGGGGTTCCAGACTGGAGTTAGGAGATTAGGGTTCTAGTCTTGGCCCTGTGACTAATAAACTCATTAATTCACTGTTCGACCTCCTTCAACTCCATACATTCTTCCTTCCTTCCTTCCTTCCTTCCTTCCTTCCTTCCTTCCTTCCTTCCTTCCTTCCTTCCTTCCTTCCTTCCTTCCTTCCTTCCTTCCTTCCTTCCTTCCTTCCTTCCTTCCTTCCTTCCTTCCTTTCTTTCTTCCTTTCTTTCTTTCTTCCTTTCTTTCTTTCTTTCTTTCTTTCTTTCTTTCTTTCTTTCTTTCTTTCTTTCTTTCTTTCTTTCTTTCTTTCTTTCTTTCAACTAATCAAGCATTTAATAAGTGCCTCCTCTATGCCAGGCATTAAAAATACAAATGGAAAGAATCAAGCAATCCCTACTCTCAGGGAGCTTCCATTCTTCTCTTCTTGCCCCCACCCGCATTTATTTATTTAAATGCAACTTTTATTCATTTATTTATTTACTTATTCATTTATTTGTTGGATTATTAGCATTCATTTAAGTATGTATATTATTTTTTCAGGGTTTATGTTCTTTTCTTTGAAATGTATTATCTTTAATTATTTTTTTTGTTTTCAACATTTGTTTTTATAAGATTTCTAGTTCCAAATTTTTTCTCCTTCCTTCCCCTCCCCCTCCAAGACAGCAAGCAATCTGATATAGGTTATATATGTACAATCACATTAAACATATTTCTGCTTTAGTCATACGGTGAAAGAAGAATCAGAACAAAGGGGAAAACCCTCAAAAAAGAAAAACAGACACAAAAAAAGTAGAAACAGTATGGTTCAATCTGGATCTAGATTCCACAATTCTTTTTTCTGGATTTGGAGAGCATTTTTCATCATGAGTCTTTTGGAAATTATCTTGGACCATTGTATTGCTGAGAAGAGTCAAGTCTGTCACAGTTGATCATCACACAATGTTGTTGATACTGTGTACAATGTTCTCCTGGTTCTGCTCATCTCACTCAGCATCAGTTCATGTAAGTCCTTCCAAGTTTCTCTGAAATCTGCCTGCTCCTCTTTTCTTACTGCACAATAGTATTCCATTACATTCATATACCACAACTTGTTCAGCCATTCCCCAATTGATGGACATCCTCTCAATTTCCAATTCTTTGCCACCACAAAAAGAGCAGCTATAAATATTTTTGTACATGTGGGTCCTTCTCCCTTTTTTATGATTTTTTTGGGATAAAGACCTAATAGTGATATTGCTGGGTCCAAGGGTATGCACAGTTTTATAGCCCTTTGGGCATAGTTCCAAATTGTTCTCCAGAATGGTTAGATCAGTTCACAGCTCCACAAACAATGCGTTGGTATTCCAATTTTCCCACGGTTTCTCCAAAATTTATTATTTTCCTTTTGTCATATTAGCCAATCTGATAGGTGTGAGGTGGTACCTCAGAATTGTTTTAATTTGTAAAAAATATATTGATTTCCAAACTGTCTCCCTCACTCCCATTCCTCCCTCACCCACTGAAAAGGCAAAATAGGTATGTGTAACCTTTTACTGTTGCCAAATTTTTTGTGACCTCCACATTCAGTTATGCAATCCCATATTGGGTCGTAATCAATAGTTTAAAGAAGCTTTCATTTACACAGCTACACCTACATCTCTTAGTTGTTGCAAGAATAGTATATTGGAAATTGGTTTTTGTTTTGTTTTGTGGGGCATTGAAGGTTAAGTGACTTGCCCAAGGTCACACAGCTAGTAAGTGTCAAGCATTTAAGGCCGGATTTGAACTCAGCTCCTCCTGAATCCAGAGCCAGTGCTTTATCCACTGCCCGCCCCACCCCCCCCCATCTAGCTGCCCCCAGGAAAGTGTTTTTGAAAAAAAAAAATAGCCAGGATTGAGAACAAAAACCCATTATTGAGGTTTTGTCTCTTGAGGAGACAGGGGAGGAGAGAGAGTGAGAAATTATGGTATAAGAATAGGGAAAAAGGAAAGGAAGGAAGTAGAGAGCAGGATTTTCTTTTTAGGAAAGTCCCTGGTTGCTTCTGCTTTCCAGCTGATGGTTACGTGGGTTGTTTTTTGTTTTTTTCTTGTTCTTGCTTTTCAAAATTATGGCTGGTGCTGAGTTTGAAACCAGACATAGGCAAAAAATAACAGTGGCCATGGAGGAGTACTGGGTGAGGGAGGCAGTGGACAAAGGGGACATGTGGGACACTTGGTGAGAGATCAGAGCCAGAATTGGGAAGAGACCTCTTAGAGGTGGAGGCAAGATTTCAACCACTTACTGGAACCATCCATGAATAGGCGGCCTAAAGATTTCCCAACTTAGACCCAGGAGTCATGGGACTCTGGAGAAGGAAGTCATCCGTTTCAATCCCTCATTTTGTTTCTTTTTATTTAAAAAAAAATCTAATGATACATTTTGTTTGGACAACAGACACCTCCCAATGAAAACTCCCTAACAAAATCCATTCCTCTAAAACAATTAGTTAGTTTATTGATGACTAACAACAAATATGTCTTATGAACAGTTTGGTACCCACACCAACTCTTGCATTTGACCCTGATTTTGTGCTTCTTCATGTCAATTTTGTTTATATTTTTGTAGTCATTGTGTACACTGGTCTTTTGTCTTTTTGTTCTTTGTTTTCTTTCACATCATACTGATCTTCCCACGTTTCTTTGAATTTTTCATATTTGTCATTCATCACGATGCAGTAATACTCCATCAATTCACATGCCATAATTTGTTCAGCCATCCTTCAATTACTGGGCATACTTCCCCACCTGCCCTCCGGTTGTTGCTATCACAAATAATACTGCTATGAATATTTTTGTATACAAGGGCCTTTCCTTGCTGTTAATAGCCTCCTTGAGGCATATAACTCCAGTAGTGGAGTTTCTGGGTCAAAAAGCATGAACAGTTTAGTAACATATTTTATATACTTTAGACTATTTTCACGGACAGTGAATTAACCTGCCTGTTTCCACATGCAACAAGGAATTTTCCTTTTTTTATCATATGCATGTAGGATCATAATTTTGGATGGAAGTGTTGGGGAGACGCGACCTGGATCAGGGGGCTAGCTCACCCAATGAACTCGAAGCTCATCAAGAATCTTGTAAAATAAAAAGAGATCTATTAGGAGAGAGGAATATGTGGCCTGGAGACAGAATCACTATGAAGACTGTTTTCCTTATTAAGAGAAGAGCTGGGGAGCAGCTAGGTGGCACAGTGGATAGAGCACTGGCTCTGGATTCAGGAGGACCTGAGTTCAAATCCGGCCTCAGACACTTAACATTTACTAGCTGTGTGACCCTCAGCAAGTCACTTAACTGGCCTGGGGGTAGAGAGAGAAAGGGAGAGGGAGAGAGAGGCTGGTCTTTTTCTATGTTCAGAAAACAAAGAAAGCTAAACAACTGGGGAGGGAAACACAAAACAACTGGGAGGGAATTTTTGAATAATGGAACATCAATAAGATATGCAGCACCCCTCCATATCTTGCTTATCATTTTGCAGACTTTGGTATTGCTTATCAGTGTACCAGGGCCCTGCTCTGCCATACTGCATTCCTAAGGTGAGAGGTAGAGCTGTTTTTCCCTTGGGGTAGTTTAAGGGTTTCTTGGGGGTTGGGGTCTTTCAGTTTCTTGGGGTCCCATTCCAGAAGGGGAATTTTGAGATAATCTAGTATTTGTTTTTGTTTGTTTTTCAGTCTTTTTTTTCAGTCCCGTCCAACTCTTTGTGACCCCATTTGAGATTTTCTTGGCAAAGATACTGGAGTGGTCTGTCATTTCTTTCTCCAGCTCATTTGACAGATGAGGAACTGAGGCAAACAGGATTAAGTGACTTGTACAGGGTCACATAGCTAGTTAAGTATATGAGGCTGGATTTGAACTCAGGAAGATGAGTCTTTGTGATTCCCAGTCCAGTGTTCTATCCACTGTGCCACCTAGCTGCTCCATAATCTAGTATAATCCCTTCATTCAATCTCTTTACTTTATGGATGATGCCCAGAAAAATGAAATGACGTCTAATATGACATAGCTAGTGAGTAGCAGGATTCAAACCCAGGTCTCTGATTCTAAATCCAGAGTTCTTTCTACCATTTTGTCCATTCATTTCAATTGTGTCTTACTCTTTGTGAACCCATTTGGGGTTTTCTTGGCAAAGATACTGGGGTGCTTTGCCATTTCCTTTTCCATTTCATTTTAGAGATTGAGGAAACTAAGGCAGAGTTAAATGACTTGCCCAGGGTCACATAACTAATGTCTAGGGCTGGATTTGAACTCAGGACTTCCTGACTCCAGGCCCAGTACTCTGGAGCCACCTAGCTGCCCCACTTTCCACTATGCCATATTCTTTTGTCACAGGGTTCCTCCCTAGTACAAGAGTAACTAACTGGTGAAAATCAGACCCATTTATAGACATGGCACAATGGTGGCAGAAGTAACAGACCAACTCAGGTCTAGAAGGAACCAGGGCATATTAGTAAATGGGAACTTAAGAGGTAAAGAGTAATGGGAGAATTGTGGAAATTGTTGATCTCTTCTGGCTGGGGTAATGCCACCATATTTGTGGCCTGTCACTTTCAGAGGTGGCCATTTGGCAGAGGGGTAGGGAGAGATGGTGTGTGGGGAGGGAGATGGGAGAAGGGAGGATGGGAAGAGAAAGTGTTAGCTTAATGAAGGGAAATAAGGTGTTTTTCAGGCTCTTCCATGAGCTTTGCACTGATCTCATCAGATTTAGGGTCGCTGCTATCAGGAAAAGCCTGGGAGTCAGGGCATCTAGGTTGTAGTCTCAGTTCAGCAACTGACTGATTACATGGATTTCCACAAGTTATCTTGCCCCTCACTTTACTCCTCTGTAAAAAGAGGGGATTAGTGGCACAGATTCAAAAAGGAGACCCAGAAGCAAGTAAACAAATCAGTCCACTGTTTAATATTGGAATAACACAAACTAATGGGGAAAGCACTCCAAGTTAGACAAGAATTTCTGGGAAAAAGTGGAAATGTTTGGTGGAAATTGGGTTCACATCAGCATCCTTATACCATCTATTTATAAATTCCAATTAGATACTCAAAGTAAACGTCAAAGATCACAATTTTAAGGGGCAGCTAGGTGGTGCAGTGGATAGAGCACCGGCCCTGGAGTCAGGAGGACTTGACTTCAAATCTGGCCTCAGACACTTAACACTAGCTGTGTGACCCTAGGCAAGTCACTTAACCCCCATTGCCTCACCCCCCCCCCCAAAAATAGGGGGCAGCTAGGTGATGCAGTGGATAAAGTACTGGCCCTGGATTCAGGAGAACCTGAGTTCAAATCCAGCCTCAGACACCTGACACTTACTAGCTGTGTGACCCTGGGCAAGTCACTTAACCCTCATTGCTCCACAAAAAAAAATAAAATAAAATTTTAAAAAAGATCACAATTTTAAAAATTAGAGCATAATGAAAGGAGATAATTTTAAGAACTTATGTGGCCAGGGGATAATTCTTTATTTTTTTTTTTACTCACTCATTCTTGTTTATTTATTTGTTTGTTTTCAATTTTTTTTTTTGGTGAGGCAATTGGGGTTAAGTGACTTGCCCAGGGTCACACAGCTAGTAATTGTTAAAAGTGTCTGAGGCTGGATTTGAACTCAGGTCCTCCTGAATCCAGGGCCAGTGCTCTATCCACTGCGCCACCTAGCTGCCCCTGTGTTTTCAATTTCAATAGTACTTTATTTTTTCCAGTGATATGTGAAGACAGTTTTCAACATTCCTTTTTGGAAGATTTTTGAGTTCCACATGACAATTCTTAACTAGATAAAAGCCAGAGGAGATCACAAAAAATAAAGCAGGCAATTCCAACTGCATAAAATTTCAAAACATTTCAAAACTTTTGCACTAATAAATCAAGACAGGTAGAAAGAAGACAGGAAATTAACTGAGAAAAATATTTGCGTCAAATCTCTTCAAAAAAAGTCTGATCTCCTAGAGAAATAGGGAATTAATATAAATGCAAAGGACCAAAAGTTATTCCCCAATAGATAAGAATCAACTATTTGAATGGGGGGAGGGAGGCAAAGAACCAGAAATTATCAACAACCATGCTCCCTGCCACTAATAATAGGGAACATGTAAATGAAAACAACTTCAAGGTTTTGCATCATGCCCATCAAATCAGTAAAGATGATAAAAGATAGAAATAGTTGGTGTTGAAGGGAGGTATAGGCATATAAATATATTGTTGATATCATTCAGCTTAAGTATGGTGGAAAACAATTTAGAATTGTTCCCCAAAAGTCTCAAAGCTCTTCATAGCCTTTGAGCCAGTGATCCTATTACTGAACCCTAGGGAGGTCGGAGAAAGAAAGAAAAGTCCCATATATACCAAAATATTTATAGCAAAACTTTTTAAGGCAGCAAAAAACTGGAAACAAAGTACATCTTCATTGGTTAGGGGATGGCAGAATAAATTAAGGTATATGTTTTGTTTGTTTTTTTTAGGCAATCGGCATTAAGTAACTTGTCTAGGGCCACACATCTAGATTTGAACTCAGGTCCTCCTGACTCCAAGGCTGGTGCTCTATCTACTGTAACACCTAGCTGTCCCAGTATAAGGGTTTTTTGTTTGTTTGTTTGGTTGGTTTTTTTTAGGCAATGGGGGTTAAGTGACTTGCCCACAGTCACACAGCTAGTAAGTGTCAAGTGTCTGAGGCCGGATTTGAACTCAGGTACTCCTGAATCCAGGGCCGGTGCTTTAACCACTGCACCATCTAGCTGCCCCCCCAGTATAAGGTTTTAATGGAATATTGGACTACGAAAAACAATGAATATAAGGAATTCAGAGAAACATGGGAAAATTAATATATACTGATGCCAAATGAAGTAAGCAGAACTAGGTCAATAATATATACAATGAATATAATAATGGAATTTGTTTAAAAAATAGCCAGATTCTGATTGATTGGAATGACCAATCTTGTCCCCAGAGAACAGATGATGAGACAAACTTTTCTTTTGAGGGAAAAGGTAACCTTTTATGGGTCTTGGACCCCTTTGACAGTCTGGAAAAGCCAACAGATCCCTTCTTAGAATTATGTTTTTAAATGCATAAAAGAAAAATATATTTGATTACCAAGGATAATAACTATATTGAAATGCAGTTATATATCTATATTTTATATAGATATCTATGTATTACACACACACACATGTTTATAGACCTTAGATTAAGAACACCTTTGAGGGGGGCAGCTAGGTGGTGTACTGGATACAGCACTGGCCCTGGATTCAGGAGGACCTGAGTTCAAATCCGGCCTCAGATACTTAACAATTACTAGCTGTGTGACCCTAGGCAAGTCACTTAACCCCAATTGCCTTACCAAAAAAAAAAAAAAAAGAACTCCTTTGAGGGAAGAATACGAAACGTTGCATATGCTATATCAGAAGCAGTCACTACATTGTTTGGCTTTGCTTAACCATAATTTTTTTTTCTTTTCCAAAAGAGGACTTAATGGTAGGGGTTGGGATATTTTGTATGGAGAAATGACAGTGATACAAAAACAAAAGACATCAAGAAACCTTTCTAAAATAAATAAATTAAATATAAAATAAAGGCATTAAATCAGATGATTTCTAAGACTCCTCTTGCCTCTTCAATTCTCCATTTTGTACCAAGAGTGAGGGTTGATCCAGAGAACTGAAGGAGATAATCAACCCTGGGCCACTATGGCTGGATGGCAATGACTCTAAGCAACACCAATTCCCCAGAACAATAAAAATCCCTTACTAACCAGTCAACTGGCCTCTACTCCTCTAGGCATTCTGTGTGAGTTAACCACAACTATTAAAGCTTAAAACTGCACTAAGATTTTGGGGAGGCACTTTAGCATATATCTGTATGTGGACAGGATTCTGAATTGCAGATTCTCATCTCCAGTTTTCCTCTCCACCCTGCTCCTTTCCTTCCATCTGTCACAGTGTAGGGCAAAGTTTCTTAACCTGGGGTCCACTGAGTCTACGGGTAGATTTTTTAGGGGAGCTGTGAACTGGGATGGGAAAAATAGATCTTTATTTTAATAGAATTGATTTCCTTTATAATCCTATGTTTTATTTTATACATTTAAAAATGCTATTCTGAGAAAAGGTCTACGAGTTTCACCAGACCATGACAGGTCCACGGGGCACGCACACACACACAAAAGGTTAAGAACCTCTAGTTCAGGGGGATGAGTTTAGTGAGATGTTTTGCGATACAGAGAAAAGATCTGGAGAAAGGATCTGCCTCTTCTACTTACTTCTTTGTGAAATGGGGCAAGTCCTTTAACCTAGCCGGGCCTCAGTTTCCTCACCTGTAAAATAAGAAAGTTGGAGTAGATGATCTCTAAGTATCCTTGCAGCTCTAAAGCTATGAGCCCATGATAGACTCAACCATCTGGAAGTGGATAAACTCAATCCTTCTTTACGGTTCTGCCCTTTGAAAGTTCCTCCATTCCCCATGCTACAGGGCCATTGGTCCTTCTAAACTCTTTTTGAGAAAAATCACTGCAATGTTTGGACATTCCAATTGCCTTCAGCCGGCTTTTTAAATTTATTTTATTTTATTTTATTTTTTGCAGGGCAATGAGGATTAAGTGACTTGCCCAGGGTCACACAGCTAGTAAGTGTCAAGTGTCTAAGTCTGGATTTGAACTCAGATCCTCCTGAATCCAGGGCTGGTGCTTTAATCTACTTCAGTTGGCTTTAAAGTCTTAGGCAGGCAGGTAATTGGCTCTCCAGGAGAGGGCTTCGAGGGGATGGGTTTGTGACCACATTAGGGAGGAGGTTCTCAGTCGGGGCGTGTTCGATCCAAGCAAAGACTATATCCTTAAGTGCCACTGGGGCTATTAATGTTAAAAAAAAAAAAAAAAAAGAACCTTGTTTTCCAGACAAAGATGTTTGTTAAGATTAGGTGGGTTTCCCTCCCCCCCCCATCCCCCAATGTCCTGTGGCAGGAAAAAGAAATAAAAAATAAAACATCCAAGAAACCCAGATGTCAGGTTACTTTAAAGAGAGGAAAAGGGAGCAAAGGTTTGCTTTATGTTCCACCCTGTTTTGGCACAGCAGGGAGCAGCAGCAGCAGCAGCTTGGCTGGTGGGCCGTTCTGTGCCATTGCCAGGACTCCCTGGGCTCCAAGCTGCTGCAGGGGACATAGATCCTCTGTCCTGGATTTCCTCTTTTGGTCAGACCTCAGCAGGTGGCTTTTTTTCCCCTCAGCCTCTTTGACCCTGAGAGTAAAAAAGAGCCTACTCCTCAGCCTACTCGAACTCCCTTCAGTAGCTGCCCCTGACCCTGTGAAGCACTCCCTCCTTCTGCAAACTTTCTCCTGCCTTGGCATCCATGACAATGTCCTTCCCTGGTTCTTCTGTGACCTCTCTGGCCACTCCTTTTCTGCATCTTCATCTCACCACGCTACCTGTGGACATCCCCCAAGGTTGTCCTTGGCCCTCTGCTCTTTTCTTTTTTATGTATGTTGGCTTGTCCCTTAACTCCAGTCATGTTTCCAAATGCCTAGACATTTCCACCTGGATATGCTGTAGGGAGGTGGCAGATAGAGCACTGGGCCTGGAGTCAGGAAGACCCAAAGCAGTATGGTATAGTTGGTAAAGACTGGCCTTGAAGCCAGGACACTTGGCTTTGAAGTCTGCCTCTGACACAATCTGACTAGGTGACCCTGGGTAAGTCACTTATCTTTTCAATGCTCTAGGCAGATCTCTCTACTAGTATATAAGGTCCAGAAAAGGTACTGTCCTGCCCTGGTAGAGGGAGTTTGTTCATCTGGGAGTTTCCCCTATTAATGAACAGATCTAGTCACTACCCCATTTCTTATTTTAATTACTATTAGGCGAAGAAGAAGAATTATTTTTATTTCGATCTTACAGTCCCAAACCTTCCTTTGTGTCCAATTTATGGACTCAGAAAGAAAAACCTAGAAGTCACTCACTGTTTACAGGGGGGAAAAAGTCCATATTCCTTCTTGTTTATTAGGCAAACTCCTATGTATTCAATTAAAATAATTCTGAGGCACTATCTCACACCCATCAGATTGACTAACATGACACAAAAGGACAATGACATGCTGGAGGGGATGAGGAAAAATTGGGACATTAATGTACTGTTGGTAGTTGTGAATCGGTCCAACCATTCTGAAGAACTATGCCTAAAGGGCTATCAAACTGTGCATACCCTCTGGCCCAGCAAGTCCACTACTAGGTCTGTATCCCAAAGAGATCAAAGGAAAAGGAAAAGAACACACATGTGCAAAAATATTTATAGCAGCTCTTTTTGTGGCAGCAAAGAATTGGAAGTCAAAGGAATGCCCATTAATTGGGAAATGGCTAAACAAGCTGTGGTATATGATGGTGATGGAATATTATTGTGCTATAAGAAATGACAAGCAGGATGATTTCAGAAAGGCCTGGAAAGACTTATATGAAATCACCTATAGTGAAGTGAGCAAAACCAAGAGAATGTTGTGCACAGAGACGGCAATATTGTTTGATGAAGAATTGTAAATGACAACTATTCTCAGCAATACAATGATCCAAGACAACCCCAAAGGACTAATGATGAAACATACTATCCACCTCCAAAGAAAGAACTGATATTGATGGAACACAGACTGAAACACGCTATTTTTTACTTTCAGTTTTTTCTTTTATTCAAGTTTTCTTGTACAAAATGACTGATATGGTAATGTTTTACATATTTGCACATGTATAACCCATATCTGATTGCTTACCACCTCAGAGAGGGGGAAAGGGAGGGAGGGAAGGAAAGAGGAATAAAATTTGGAACTCAAAACTATATATAAAAATGTTTATTATTAAAAAAAGAAATGATGAACAGGATGGTTTCCGAAAAACCTGGGAAGACTTACATGAACTGATACAGAGTGAAGTAAGCAGAACTAGGAAAACATGGTACACAGTAAGAGCAATGTTGTATGATGATCAATTGTGAAAGACTTAGCTACTCTAATCAATACAGTTCTTTTTTTTAATTTTTTTTTTTTAGTGAGGCAATTGGGGCCAAGTGACTTGCCCAGGGTCACACAGCTAGTAAGTGTCAAGTGTCCAAGGTCAGATTTGAACTCAGGTCCTCCTGAATCCAGGGCCGGTGCTCTATCCACTGTGCCACCTAGCTGCCCCTATCAATACAGTTCTAAAGGATTCACAAAGAAAAATGCTATCTACATACAGAAAGAACTGATGAACTCTGCAAACCAAAGTATAATTCTTTTCACTATTTTGATTTTTTTTTGCAACATGGCTTATATGGAAATATATTTTTACATGTATAGTTGATATTATATTGTTTGCTTTCTTGAAGGGGGTGGCTAGAGGGAGAGAATTTGGTACTCAATTTTTTTAAAAAAGGAATGTTAGGAATACATAAAAATAATAAGCTTCCATAATCTGTTATCACCTTGCTTTTGCGGCCTTGTCTTATATTATTGTTCCCCTGTGCTCTGCTTTTTCTCTAGCCTAAGTGGATCATTCCTATTCCCTCCAATTTCTTACCCACTTCTTCCTATGTGACTTTACTAAGACCGATCCCCTTGACTAGAATGCCCTCCTTCCCTTCTTTGCTTGTGTAATTGCTATGCATGCTTTAGAGTCTAACTCAGATGTAATCTCCTTCAGAAAACTATGCCTAAGAATTCTGGCCATAGCAACCTTTCCCCTCAGACCTCACATACACTTTGTTTGGCCACCTCTCCAAAGCACTTATGTAATAGAGTGTACTATAATTATTATAATTCACAGGGTCAAAGATTTGGAGCCGGAGGCAGAGTTGGGCTGGAGCCAGTCCGAGCTGGTCTTAAAAGATGATTGTTAGATTTTTTTCAATCTAACATTTACATTTCATCTTTTACATCTATCATTTACATATCAGAAATCAGTAAACATGGGTGGTCTAGAATTAAGAAAGTGATGGAAAAAATGTAGGTTGGGGTGGTCAGAAAAGGTTTGTGGAGGAGATAGGATTTAGATTGCGTTTTTAATGATAGGATTTGAATAAGTATCATGAAGGGGAAATGATGGAAGGTTTGTGTCAGGAAATATGGGGAGATGATCCCTTTGTGTTGTTGTTCAATCATTTCAATTGTGCTTGACTCTTCCTGACCCCATTTGGGATTTTCTTGGCATAGATACTGGAGTAGTTTGTCATTTCCTTCTCCAGATGAGGAAACTGAGGCAAACAGGGTTAAGTGACTTACCCAGGGTCATACAGCTAGGAAGTGTCTGAGGCCAGATTTGAATTCAGGAAGATGGATCTTCCTGATTCCCAGTCCAGTCCTCTATCCCCTGCACCACCATTTATCAATAACTCTTTTTAAGTGTCCGTGTGACAGACATGAAAAAAGACAAAAGACCAAAAAACCCCACCCAAAACTGAAAGTTCATGCCTTCAAGGAACTTTATATTCATTCCGTTAAAGGAGACGACATATACACACCTAAGTATCTATGAGGAAAATACAAGTCAGTTTTGTAAGGGAAGCAGTAGTAACCTGGGAGAACAGGGAAGGCCCCATGTCCAAGACTCATACTGGAAAGGCAGTGTCAGATGATCTGGAAAGTCAGACTTTCATTTCAAGCTGTTGTCCTTTGTCCTTTGTCCTCGAAGAGGACCATGACATTGAGGTCATGCCATGACTTGCACTGAATTGGATTTAAGTGAGGGAGGGCTGTGCAAAGTCACCAACTTCACTCTTTTCTCTAGAGTCATTTGGGTCCAGTGGCAAGATATAGATCAGGATGACTGGAGATAGCCCCACATGACAATTGGGGTTAAGTGACTTGCCCAGGGTCACATAGCCAGTAAATATCCTAGGTCAGGTCTGAACTCAGGCCCTCCCAATTTCAGGGCCAGTGCTCTATCCACTGCACCACCTTAGCTGCCCTTATCTCAGGCAACTTTGAACCAAGAAAGCTTTTCTGGCAAAGTCCAGTTGATAAGGACTCCTATTTCCATATTATTTAAATCTTTTAAATACTGAAAGTGTAAGGCAAGTATTGAAAGTGTTATGTTCCTTTCATTGCTCAAGCTGCCTCACTTGAAGGCTGCAAGGTGCAGGATGGATTGAAGAGTATGGGAGAGTCCCAGAAACAAGCCTCGCCTAGTCTCAGCTCCAGGGCTTTGTACTTGGTTCTTTAGAATGGAGGAGAGGTGGGGAGATCGCTGGGAGAGTCTGCTGGGTGTGAAAGTCCGTGGGTGGACAGATTGTTGCTGCCTTGGGCGGGGGGGGGGGGGGGGGTGGCGGGGGGGGGGGGGGGGGGGGGGGGGGGCTGTAGAAGTTAAAATGTGAGCATTGAGTTGCTCACCGGCCAATGAAGAAAGAAGAATATTTATTCATGGGGAAAGGGTAGATAGAGAAGTACTTCCCAAGCCTACGTGCCGGGAAGATAAAAGACAAAAGGATTTCACCTCAGGCTCCCCGCCCTTCCTTATCTTCTGCCAGGGCCACCTTTCTCCTTATCTGTCTCAAATCCCATTCACAGTTGATTCAAATATCCAGCTAAACTTTTCTCTACCTCGGCCACAACTACTACCCAGTGAGAGGTTGCCTTCCCTAATTAGAATGTAAGCTCCCTGAGGACTAGGGACCATCTTGTTTGCTTATGTTGCTTACTTCCAAAGTTTAGCAAGGTGCATGGGGCAGAGAATGTGCTAACTGATGCTTTTACATCCATTCATTAATCTAGGGAGGGGACTCTGGCTGCAGCCTATATTCAAATGGCAATGAAAAGCACAATTCTGTAGTATTCAGTAACCTTTGCATGGGTTTAAAACATGTAAGCAGCAGCCTCATCCTTCCTCGTCCTTCTTGTTTCTGGCAGCAAGAACATCCCTAGAAGCTCAACGGTCCCTAAGCATTAGCTCCATGTCTGTCTGTCTTTCTTTCTTTCTTTCTTTCTTTCTTTCTTTCTTTCTTTCTTTCTTTCTTTCTTTCTTTCTTTCTTTCTTTCTTCTTTCCTTTCTTTCTTTCTTTTCAAATCAATCAATCAAACAAACATTTACTAAGACTCTACTAAACCAGGCACTAGTGCCTAGGTCACTATTTTGATTCCTGAATTTCCTCATGTGATAGAACTTCTTTTTTTATTTTATTATTTTCCAGTTACATGTAAGGATAGTTTTCAATATTTGTTTTCATAGGATTTTTAGTTCCAAATTTTTCTCCCTCTCTCCTCCCCAAGATGGAAGGCAATCTGATATAGGTTATATATGTACAAATGATGTGGGATGGAATTAGGGGTCAAATTGATAGTGAGTCATCCCAAAAGAATTACAAGACTCAGTGACTCAGTTTCCCAAGTTTTATTGCAATACTGTGGGTGACCACAGGGAAAGAACCAGAATAGTGGAAAGGCAACTCTGGAATAGAGAAAGACAGTTATATTTATAGTATGGATAAATTGATTATCTGTCTCATAATAATAATCTCCTCCTTAGGGAGGTACAGCGAGGAGGGTTTATCCTAACTTGGAGTTCCTGGGGTCCTAAACCAACCCCCGAGGTGGTACCTTTTTCTGTGTAGGTGTGTTTTGGGGGTTTACACATCATAAGGTGAATCTGGGGACAAATCCGGCTTTGTCTGTGCATGCCTCTTTCTGATTCCCATGGCTAGTTTCAAAACACCTTCATTTTTCATTTATTTCTAGTTTGAGTTTCTATAGGCTGTCAATTTTATCACTGTTATATT
The DNA here is from genome assembly GCF_019393635.1 of Dromiciops gliroides. NCBI lineage: Eukaryota > Metazoa > Chordata > Mammalia > Microbiotheria > Microbiotheriidae > Dromiciops > Dromiciops gliroides. The sequence goes on along the minus strand of NC_057863.1, from coordinate 339,745,499 downwards.
CTGAGGCCTTCACAGCCTAGCTCCCTCTGTTCCTGTTATGGGTACTGATTACTGTGGGTAAGAGAACCTAGTATCCTGACTTGTAAATTATCCATTAACTGGGATCTAACTCCCTTTTAGAACTAATATCTGAATTAAAGCTTGGGTCTTAAGTTTTTCTGTTAACCCCTTTTTGCCTCCTACATCACAATCACATTAAACATATTTCTGTATTAGTAATGTTGTGAAAGAATCAGAGCACAAGGGGAAAACCTCAAACAACAACAACAACAACAAAAACCAGACCAAAAGTAGAAATAATATGGTTCAATCTGCATTCAGAACCCACAGTTCTTTTTTTCTGTATGTTGAGAACATTTTCTATCATGAGTTCTTTGAAATTGTTTTGGACATGATTTTCTTTCAAGAGTATCTTTTAACAGTTTACCAGGACTTAAAATGCAACACATCTTGGATTCACAGGCAGAGTTGAAATGCTGTTTGTCCCATCTAACCTCTCCTTTTTGTAAAAGTGAGGTCTGGGGAGGAAATGGTTAGTGGGAGAGGTTACTGGTGGAGCTAATACTAGAACCTGGGTCTCCTGACTCTCAGTGTGGTCATCACCTCCATGAAATGAAGCCATCCAGGCTTATCCCAGCCTAGAAGAGAGAGAAGTAAACTGGTGTCATGGACGGGGTGCTGCCCGAGGACTCAAGAAGGTGTAGATTCCAATCCTGCCTAAGAAACTTGTTAGTTGTGTTATCCTTAGAGAAAGGACTCAGCTCTTCTCAGCACCCTCAGTTTCCTCATCCATAAAGTGGAATAATTATAATATTTGTTCCTTATTTCGCATATATGGGTATATATATATGGTCGTAGATGATACACAACCTCACAGGGTGATTGTGAGACTCATTGGTGTGTAAAATGCTTTGGCAACCTCCAAGGGCTAAATGTCTGTTATGGTTAAATGAAGATGTGACCTCTCCCTCAAAGTTTCATTCTTCCCCACTCATTTTGCTTTTGTTACACTCCCAAAGGTCACACCCTACGGAGATTTCCATTACTTCCTATTTAGTTGGTTTAGAATGACTTGTCATTCCCCTTTTCCTTTCTCCCCCACCTACCAGTATCATGGGAATTCCTGGGACTTTTTCGTTCCTTCCAGACAGCTGGTTTGCTGAGGGTCTGGTGAGAGGAGCCTTTATCTAAATCAGATTCATTCATTAAAACAAACAAACATGCTTTAATGCTACTTTCTCCCCTTTCCCGCCTTCCCCAACTTTATCACTTTATCCACTCCACCCATCACCTTCCCTGGTAACAAAGAATTTATTCATCTTATCACCTTGAAATTATCTCCCTCTGGGTCCACCCATCCACTCCCCATCTTTTAATGAATGACACAGACCAAAGCTCAGAGATATTGGGCACCAGCATCCAAACTACAGCCAAATTTTATGAATATTTTTTATGCTGGTTTCTGAGACAGCCACAAAGCCAGAAACCCTCCCTGTTCTGGCTGGCTGATGACTGTTCATGCAAGGGGTTTTCCTTCCTTCTTCTAATACTGTATAAATTCCTGCCCACTGCCTGGTGGTGCTGTTCCATAACATCTGGAATGGGGTTTGAAGTGGGTGGTAGGTAGCCCAGCTCATTTTCCCTCAGGACTATGGGTAATTTCCTGACTGTTACTCAAGGATATATTAAACCATCCCTTCTATTCCCTCCAGCACAACTTCAGGTTTAGTTCCGGGATTTAATAATAGCTGACATTTACGTAGTACTACAAAGTTTGTAAAGTACTGTTTTATAGACACAATCTCATTTGATCCTCACAACAAGCCTGTCTGGTAGGTTGTATTGATTATATTATTCCCATTTTACAGAAGAAGAAATTGAGGTTACTCCCCTGCGGTCCCATAGCTATATAAGTGCTGGAAGCAGGATCAGAACCCAGGTCTTTCCTGATTCCAGGTCCAGCATTCTTTCGACTAGATCATAACACCCTGCTCAAGTCCCTCTTTCTGCTATGAAGCCTCTCTTCCTCACCACAGACTACATTGATATTTCTCTTCCCTCTATTTGTAGAAAATAATGAAGACCACATCTCTGTTAGAATATAAGCTCTTTGAGGACAGGGGATATTTCAGCTTGGTCTCTGTATCCCCATATGTGCCTGGCACATAGAACACAATGAAATGAACTGAATTAAACTAAACTTTTAGTCAATCAAGCCTGATAGGCATCGCGGACCCCTTTGTCTCTTATATCCAGTCACCAAGCCTGATCCCTGTCAACTTTCCCATCACAGGGTCTTTCCCGTCTATTCTTTTCCTTTCTATTCCCACTCTTCATGAAACTAATTCACATCCTTGTTACTTTATGCCTGGACTCTCACAGGAGTCTTTTGTCTGGCCTCCTTGCCTCCACTCTCTCCCTCTGATCTATGAGCTTTTATTTCCACGATCTTATTAACATGGGTATTCCTATCATTGGCAATATGACAGCTGACCCATACTTTCTTGCCTGGTCTAGTTCTGGTCTGTGTGCTTCCATCAAATCTCCATAAAGGAATAACCCAACATACTAGGGGTTTTCCTTCAGATCTCTTAATATAGCTCTGACTGTCCACTGGGTGATTTTTCCTGGGCAAGTCACTTACCCTCTGTGTGCCTCAGTTTCTCAACTATAAAACAGGAATAATAACATTACCTCCCTCTCATGTTGGTCGTAAGGAACAAATGAAAGAATATTTAGAAATGGTTTTGCAAACCTTAAAACACTGTGAATGTTAGTTATTATCTTCCTGAATTAGGGCTTTGATTGCATGAATCCCTTAACCAAAGACCTTCAATGGTTCTCCATTGCCTATAGGACAAAACTTCTTTGTTTGGCATTCAAGGTCTTTCATGATTTACTCCCAATTTACCTTCCCAGACTACTCTGATACAGAAAAGCTCCTCTTCACTTGTTTTTTTTCGTTTTTTTTTCTTTTTCTTTTCTTTTCTTTTTTTTTTTTTGCAGGGCAATGAGGGTTAAGTGACTTGCCCAGAGTCACACAGCAATTAAGTGTCAAGTGTCTGAGGCTGGATTTGAATTCAGGTCAGGGCCGGTGCTTTATCCACTGTGCCACCTAGCTGCCCCCTCTCTTCACTCATATTGGTCTGTATGCTGCCCCTCTAAAGAACCTTGCCCATGTCTCCCTTTATGCCTTCCTTAGGTCACCTCACTGCTTCTCTAACCTCTCCATCTCTTAACTATCTCTCTAGGCAGCTAGGTGGTTGTGAGGAAATGGGGGTTGGGCTTCTCTCAATTTGGAAAAGGTCTCTCCTCCCCCCCCAAGCCCCCCCCAGCAAACAAAATCACATGGGATCTGCTCCTGAGCTGTGTCCATGTGGGAAAGGAGTTGAAGAGTTGTTCCCGTATCGCCTCAATCATTGGCTAAGGAATACTGCATTCTGATTAGCTAGTTTTTGGCATGTGGATTGTAATACTTGAGTAATTGGTGAAGAAGGGGAGGGGCCAGTCGAATTAGGAGATAAGAAGGCCTGCCTCCATTTTGTTGTTCACTCCACCAGGGGTAACCTGTTCTTGTGAGAATGACAATAAATGAGCTTTTGATACATCACCAACTCTGAATTCCAGAAGTTATTGGAATGATATTTTTCACAGTGGTGCAGTGGATAGAGTGCTAGACTTGGAGCCAACGCAAGGAAGACTTGAGTTCAAATCCAGCTTCAGACCCCTTACTGTGTAACTTAACAAAAGTCACTCTGCCTCAGGTTCCTTATCTATAAAAAGGAAGACAACAATAGCATCTACCTTCCAGGGTTATGACAATAAAATGAAATAAAATTGGTAAAGCTCTTTGCAATCCCTAAGGTGCCATATAAATGCAACCTATTATTATTTTTATTAGGCTGAGGTCAAGATCCATGTCTTTCATGAAACCTACCCTAATTACTGAAGGAACTTGCTTTGCAGAACACTTCTGTGGTATAATAGACAGGGCATTGGACTTAAAGTGAATTTGAGACCTGTTGTACTATTTAGAGACCATAGACCTGCCCTTCTGAGACTCTATTTCATCATCTGTAAAGTGGGTATAAAATATTCCCATTGTCTCTAAGCCTGGATAAACTATCAAGCCTTGTGGGCTATCTGGGAATCCATTCTATTATTAGTTACCTTGTCATGGGTTTACATCTTGTCTTTACTATTAATTTGTTGTTTGTCCTTCGTTCTCCAGGAGTACCATAACATCGGGGTGATGTCATGACTAGCATTAAGTTGGATTTAAGAGGCAAGGTCACCAACCTCACTTTCTTCTCCAGAACCATCTGGGTCCAGTGGCAAGATATAGATCAGGATGACTGAAGTTGGGCCTGTATGTTTAAGGCAATTGGGGTTAAGTGACTTGCCCAGGGTCACACAGCTAGTAAAAGTCTGAGGTCAGGTTTGAACTCAGGTCCTCTTCACTCCAGGGCCAGTGCTCTATCCACTGCATCACCTAGCTGCCTGTATCAGTCTGTAGCCGCCGCCGCCCCTTCCCCCCCCCCAAATTCCTAGAACAGAATCTTGCACATAAGAGGGGCCGGTGACTATTTATGCTTCATATACTGCCCTAAGATCCTAATATAGATCTATTATGACTGTATAACAATAAATAATAACAAGAATCAGCATTTATTTAGCACTTTTAAGGGGTTTTCCAAATGCTTTACATATATGTCCTTTCTTCATTGTGTATGCAATGTCCTTTGAAATAATGAAAGGATGTTTCCATGGTCTGGGTAGGGCCTCTCCTGGATCAGGACTCTTTCTTCCTTGAAATGTTTTTATCTGAATCTGGATTAACTGAATCTTAACTAATAGCAGGACTTGCCCTATTTAATTCATAGGCTCCAAGAATTTGAGTGTTACAATTTGATGGGATCTACCTTAAAAGATACCTAACCCAACCTCCTCCATGAGGAAACAGGCCTATAGAGATTGAATGATTTGCCCAAGGTCACAGAGGCAAAGTCAGTATCTAAAACCACATCCTCTGGTTCCAAATTCCAGAGTCACTTAGTTGCCTCTAATATCACATTCTACTATTTAAAAAAACAAAAAACAAATGTTTAATGTTTCAGCTACATCATGGTCATATTCTAGGTTTCTGTTGGGGCAGCTGATGGGGAATTGGCCATGACTGAGTGACTCAACAACAACATAGGCTTCTGAGGTCTGGTCTGGAAAACTGCCTAGTTCCTAAATTGGGGTTATCTAGACTTCCCCTTTTTTCTTTTAGTAATACACACTTTTTTTTTTCTATTTATTTGCATTAAGTATTTTCCCCCATGTGTCTTTGTCCACTGATACCTGTATGATTTGTTAATGTCCCAATAAGGTAAGTATCAGAGACAATGTGGCATAAGGAAAAGAACAATGAACTAGTAGCAAGGGCACTTGGGTTCTAGTGTTCATTAAACCCTCTGTGTGACCTTGGATAAGTCACTTTTCCTGTATGGGCCTCAATTACTTCTGGAATATAAAGGGTGGTGAAGTAGATAGAGTACTGAATCATGAGTCGAGAAGACCTGAGTTCAGATCCAGTCTCAGACACTTACTGGCTGTGTGACCCCAGGCAAGTCATTTGACCTCTCCCTGTCTCTTTCCTCATCTATAAAATGGAGATAATAATAGCACCTTCATCCCAGAGTTGTTGTGAAGATGAAATGAGACAATATTTATTGAATAATTTGTAAACTTTAAGCACTATATAAATATTAGCTAGCTCTTACTTGATGCAACAAGAATTTATTAATCTCTTATTTTATGCCAAGCAGCATGTTGGGTGCTAATAAAAATGAGGGCAGTTAGGTGGATAGAATACTGGCTCCAGAGTCAGGAGGACCTGAATTCAAATCTGGCCTCAGACACTTACTAATTGTGTGACCCTGGGATAGTCCCTTAACCACAATTGTCTCCCCCAACCCTCAAAAAAAGGGAAAAAATGAAAGAGACCCTCTGCCCATAAAGAACCTACATTCTACAGGGGGACAATAGATGACTCCTTAGGCCTTTTCCAATTCAACAGTCTGGGGATCTATACACACTGTGGCTTTCAGAACTACTCTTAGAATCCTTGGAAGCAAATGCAGAGGATCTCTCCCACAGTGCCCCAACGTCCTTGAAAGCTTCTTAGTAGAAGGTGTTTTTCTTTCCAGAGGGTAATTTGGCAGGCCCTGAAACCTACTCTGTGGCCAAAGGCTGATGCACTTCAGTGGGAGGCTTATGAAAGAGGAAGCCTACACATACATGTTGGGGAGGTGATTAGATTAGTTTCCTTCTCTTTCTTACCAAAAGGACAAACCTTCATGCAGCTGAACTTTCTAGGCAGTAATGCCCGGGCACAGAAAACAGAGCATTGGAGGGAAGGGTTTTGAGCATTGTCTAACTGGCCAACTTTCTAGTACGTCTTTGGACATGGCCCCTGCTTTGGCGGTTTGTGTGGAGAGGGATAGGTGAGCACTGGTGAGACACTGAAGGAGTAAGTCATCAATTCAGAGGTTGACCTAGTCCTGGGATGACAACTTTGCCTTCCTTTTATTGTCCCAATGAAATAAAACTCAGAGATGAGATAAAGTGGTAATTATCTTAGTTGGAAGCCTCTTTCCTCTCTGTATCCTCCCCCCCCCCCAAAAAAAAACCCCAACCCAAACACAACCTATCTGGGCCTTCTTCCCTCTTTCCTATACCTAAGATACTAAAAACAAATGAAGAGGAGGAAGCGAAGCATGGTTCAGCAGGAGGAAAGCCTGGTGCTGGATTTGGAGTCAAGAGATTGGGTTCAAGTTCTGGGTTCAGATCCAGGGTTCTGTTACTTGTTATTCATGTGACCTTAATTTCCCCATCTGCAAAATGAAGACAACAGAATCATACAATCAGAGATGGCTAGAAGACCTAGTTCAAGTTATACTGGACAAGAATTCCTTGTCTGAGGATATATTCTTCCTAAGTCTTGTCTTCTCTAGGCTAAAAACATCCCTAGTTGCTTAATTATTTTGGTCACAAATTCTATTTTTTTTTTTTTACATCTTTTAATGTGGTACCCATAACTGAACATCCATGACAAGTGATCACACAACCCCCGATAAAAGACCTCCAGTCATGGGGAACTCACTACTACACTAAGCATACCCATTGCTTTTATTGATGGGTCCAGCTGAAGCCACAGTGATTAGAACATCTGGTGTAGGGGCAGCTAGGTGGCACCGGCCCTGGAGTCAGGAGTACCTGAGTTCAAATTGGCCTCAGACACTTGACACTTAGTAGCTGTGTGACCCTGGGCAAGTCACTTAACCCCAATTGCCTCACTAAAAAAAAAAAAAAAAAAAGAACATTTGGTATAGGAGGCAGAAGAGCCTTTGCTCTGGCACTAGGAATGTGCTCTTGGGCAAGTTACTTGATCTCAAGATTGTCTTCCATTTTCGAATCTATAAAATGGGTTGCTCTACATGCCTCATACAGTTGTTTAGAAGAAAGTGTTTTCAAATGAAGAAATTAAAGCCATCTATAGTCATATTAAAAATGTTCTCAATCACTATTTATTAGAGAAATGCAAATTAAAACTACTCTGAGGTACTACCTCACACCTATCAGATTGGCTAATATGACAAAAAAGGAAAATGGTGAAAGTTGGAGATGTGAGAAAATTGGGAATGCTAATGCATTGTTGGTGGAGTTGTGAACTGATCCAATCATTCTGAAGAGCAGTTTGGAACTATGCCTAAAGGGCTATAAAACTGTTCATACCCTTTGACCCAGCAATACCACTACTAGGTCTATATTCCAAAGAGATCATAAAAAGGGGAAAAGGACCCACATGTATAAAACTATTTACAGAAGCTCTTTTTGTGGTGGCAAAGAATCAGAAGTTGAGGGTATACACATCAATTGGGGAATGGCTGAATAAGTTGTGGTATATAAATGTACTGGAATACTATTGTGCTGTAAGAAATAATGAGCAGGCAGATTTCAGAAAAACCTAGAAAGACTTACATGAACTGATGCTGAGTGAAGTGAGCAGAGCCAGGAGAACATTGTACACTGTAACAGCAACATTGTGTGATGATCAACTGTGAAAGACTTAGCTCTTCCCAGCAACACAATGATCCAAGGCAATTCCAAAAGAGTCATGATAGAAAATGCTCTCCACATTCAGAGAAAGAACTATGGAGTCTGAATGTAGATGGAAGCATACTATTTTCACTTTTTTGGTTGTTTTTTTTGTTTGTTTGTTTGCTTCTTCATCCTTGTGGTTTTTCCCTTTTGTTCTGATTCTTCTCTCACAACATGACTAATGTGGAAATATGTTTAACATGATTGTTGTCTATAACCTATATTGGTTTGCTTGCTGTCTTGGGGAGGGTGGAGGAAAGGGAGGGAGGGAGAAAAATTTGGAACTCCCAATCTTACAGAAATGAATACTGAAAACTATCTTTACATGTAATTGGGAAAAATAAGGAAAAAAATTTAAAAGAAGAAAGTGTTTTGCCAAATTTAAAATGCTATATAAGTTATGACAGTTTTTCTTCTCAAACTGTAATTTGTCTCTGAAACTTCTATTCTTTGTTCTTCTTTCTTTGGGGCCAAATAGCACAAGTCTAATTTCCATTGCATGTGAGTTAAGACTCTGGGAGACAGCTCTCACCCACTCCCTAAATCTTGGCTTTCCTGGATGAAACTCTCTAGCTGTCCACCCTCCGGTTGGCTCTAGTTTTCCAACCTATTTCTTAAATGTCACTCAAAACTTAATGCAATATTAAATGTGGTTTGCCCAGGGCAAATAACGACAATGATACTTTATACTAATACAGTGCTTTTAAGGTTTGCAAAGCACTTTGCATACATTATCTCACTCCATTTTCTAAACAACCCTATGAAAAAAGTGCTGTAGAGCAGAGATGTCAAACATTTGATTTGTGGGCTACAATGTTTAAAAAATAAAAATACAATAGAACATAGACAATATTAATATGAAGACAGGGCAGTTACATGGTGCAGTGGATAGAGAGCAGACCTGGAGTCAGGAAGAACTGAGTTAAAATCTAGACTCTGACACTGACCAGCTGTGTGACCTTGGGCAAATCACTTTACCCTGTTTGCCTCTGTTTCCTCATCTACAAAATGATCTGGCGAAGGAAATGACAAGCCAGGAAGGGGTGGACAGATGTTGTATAGGACAACATTTGAGGTTGTGATATCCAGAAAAGGTGAGGGTGGAGGCAAATAAGGGAGAGAGAAGAAATGGTGGTGTAGAAAACAGTCTAACAACTGACACTGATCCTTTCACATGAGGAGGGGAGTTGGGTGGCCTAAAAGTCTTCAGCGGAGAAACATGTCATGAGAACAGTGGTTGGTACAAGGAGTAAGTGTGCCTTCTCAATGAGGAAGTGAGTGAGCCCCCTGGATGTTGGCATCTTGGGGCAAAGTCCAATTTGCTCCATTCTAATTACAATTCTGCAGAGGGACTAATTGGAGAGTCACTAGTGCTCCCATAATACGTTTGGGCCCCTTTTGCAGAGGGCATGAGGTCAAAACTATTCTCATAATAATACTAAGATGTTTTCGTTTCCAATATAGTAATGTAATCCATAGTAATTTTTAAGAATGTAAAGGTTGGGGGCAGCTCAATGGCAAAGTGGATAAAGCACAGGCCCTGGATTCAGGAGGACCTGAGTTCAAATCCAGCCTCAGACACTTGACACTTACTAGCTGTGTGACCCTGGGCAAGTCACTTAACCCTCATCCTCTGCCCCCCCCCCCCTCCAAGAAGAATGTAAAGATTTTGAGACCAAAAAAATTGAGAACTTCTGAATTAGAATTCCATTCTTTAAAGCTTCCTGTTTTTCATTAAGCAGTTTTCTCTGTATACTCCCAATTCAGGCAGTTCATGCAGCTGTTTCCTTATCTTGGGGGAAAAGTTAATCACTGACCAACTAAATCCCTCAATTTGAATATAATGACAAATAATGAGTTATTAAAAATTGTAAAGTAAAGGGTCAATTAACAGAGATGAAACATCATCTTTAAAAAACTAGCTTGCTAAAGTTTGCTTAGGTATGTGGAATTCAACCTCCCTACCAGAGTGCAACAGACCTATGGAAGGGATTTTCATTCACACAGGTCTCTACCCCACCCTCATCAGACCTGGCAGTAGAGATATCACATTCAGCAGGGAACAGAGATGTACATTCTCCAGAGACAGAGATAAAGAGAGGGAGGAAAAGACAGAGAGGAGGGGAAGAGAGAGAGACAAAGAGAGAGAGAGAAGCAAATTGAGGCCAGAAGCTGACAAAAGCTGACAAAAGAGAACCAGCCCTAGACTTGAGTGGACCCTAGGACTCAACTGAGGGACTCATCCAGCAAAGGTACTATAGGAAGCTTTGTGAGGACTTCACAAAGAGAGAAGAGATGCTGAGGTCCAGTGGTACCAGAGGTGTGAGTCACTTTGACCACACATGTTCCTTATATGTATGGCTAAATACCAGTATGACCTAAGTTTATGCCTGCTCTTCCCACAGGTATTGTATATATTTATGTGAAAGCACACCCCACATTTATGGGTAGAATATTTTATAGTTACTGTTCTTTTTTAATTTTAAATTTAAATTTTAATTAATTTTTATTTTTAGTGAGGCAAATTGGGGTTAAGTGACTTGCCCAGGGTCACACAGCTAATAAGTGTTAAGTATCTGAGGCCAGATTTCAACTCAGGTACTCCTGACTCCAGGGCTGGTGCTCTATCCACTGCACCACCTAGCTGCCCATTACTGTTCTTTTTATCCCATGATGCCCTGCAACTCTTAAGTTCTCACCTTGATTCAATTTGGAGAGTACTACAGGACAGCTTATTATGGTCCTCCATTCCACTTTGTGTTCTTGAAATTGTATTTCTATGTACTCATATTTTTCCAGTTTTTTATAACAAAGACTATAATACTATGCAACTTCAAGTTCTCACCATGGTCCAGTATGGTGGGCACCAGAGGTCAACTTCTAATCTGTCTTCTTCCCTTGCCCCTGTAAGAGCAGAATGAGGAAGGGGATACCTTATGGCTCGTCCCCTGTGAATTTCTGGACTTCTTCACTACTATTCTTTTTTTTTTTTTTTAAAGTGAGGCAATTGGGGTTAAGTGACTTGCCCAAGGTCACACAACTAGTAAGTGTTAAGTGTCTGAGGCCAGATTTGAACTCAGGTACTCCTGACTCCAGGGCCAGTGCTCTATCCACTGCGCCACCTAGCTGCCCCACCTAGCTGCCCCACCGTCCTTCATTTTTGAAGAGAACCAATGACATCATGGGGTGACATCTTGACTTGCAGGTGAATTGGATTTAAGTGAGGCAGAGTTGCACAAAGCCATCAGTCTTACTCTCTCTTCCAGAGTCATCAGAGCCCAGTGGCGAGAGAAAAGTCTTTGATGTTTGACCAAGCTCTAAGTACTCCATAGTACTTGCTTCAACCATCTTCGTGGCTGTTGGAACAAAATGTTCTCATCTGCCCACCAAGGGAAGTCTTTACATGCTTGGGTTAGACATCCCCCTAACTCACCCTAAGGATTTGAGGCCTGTGGGTTACCCTCAACCTGGTTTAGCCTGTCTAAGATGGTTTACCAGGATGTGCCTGCTGCTTGTGCTATAGCTTCTAGGAACCACAGGTGAGAGTTGGGTGAAGATAGACACCAAAGGTGGATAAGCAGCCCTGAAAAGGGCTAACGACAGAGGTGCCAGTCCTCCCTGAACACCCCGTACACTCCATATATATGTATAAATACTTTTTATCAGTCCTCCAGCTCTCATCATTTCTATATTGGTCATATTTTCTTCCTTTATTTTTGTCTTTTTATTCTTAGTGACCAATACAGTGCCTGCAATTGTAGATTCTTTATTAAGCTTGTTGATTAATTGACTGACTAGTTAGTTCTATTACCTAAATCACCTGGCTATTGTGGGGAAGATGCTTTGCAGAATGTGAAGTACAATAAAAAAATGTGCTTTCGTTACCGTTTGCTTTCTTCTAAAGGTTCCCCTAGCTCAGAGCTCAATTTCCACTTCTTCTGTCATTTGCGTGTCAGCCACATCTCTACTGGTTAAGCACTCATTTGAACATTGAAGTTGATGCCACTTGGAGACAAATACATGGAGTGATTAGAAAACAATGGTGGCTGGTTTTCATGTTTGACTTTGGACTGGTTTTCCTTTGCAGCTGCTGTATTTCTTGTTACATTCTCTCTGTTTCTTTCTCTCTGTGTCTCTCTGTCCCTCTCTCTCTCTCTCTCCTTCTGTACTCCCCTTTCTCTCTCCTCCCTCTCTTTTTCTCTTCACACACACACACACACACACACACCCCGGTCTTTGTTCTCCATAATCCTCTATTATTCTAAGCATTCACTTGCTTGTTCCTTCTCTCCATTCAGATTATGAACTCCTCAAGAGCAGAGGTCTTCTTGTTACTTTTTTTTTTTTAATGTATAAGGTATTTTATTTTTTCCGTTACATGTAAAGATAGTTCTCAACTTTTGTTTATACAAGCTTTACAATTTCAGATTTTTCTCCCTCCCTCCCCTCCCTTCCCCCTCCCCTAGACAGCAGGTAATCTGATATAGGTTATGTCTATATATCTCTATACATATAGATATAGATATATATACACATATATATATACACATAATAACATTAATCCTATTTCTGCATTAATATTGTTACAAGAGAAAAAAATCAGAGCAGTGATGCAAAACCTCAAAATAGAAAAAAAAAAACCACAACAGCACCCAAAACAAAAGAAATAATATGGTTCAATCAGCATCTATACTCCACAGTTCTTTCTTTCTTTTTTTTTCTTGGATTTGGAGATCCTCTTCTATCATGAATTCCCTGGAACTCTTCTGTACCATTGCATTGGTGAGAAGAATATAGTCCATCACAGTAGGTCAACACTCAATGTTGATGATACTGTGTACAATGTTCTTCTGGTTCTGCTCATCTCACTCATCATCAGCTCACGTAAGACCCTCCAGGTTTCTCTGACCTCCTCCTGCTCATCATTTCTTACAGCACAATAGTATTCCATTGTATTCATATACCACAACTTGTCCAGCCATTCCCCAATTGATGGGCACCCCCTCAACTTCCAATTCCTTGCTACCACATAAAGAGCAGCTATAAATATTTTTGTACATGTGGGTCCCTTTCCCCCTTCCATGATTTCTTTGGGCAAAAGACCTAAAAGTGGGATTGCTGGGTCAAAGGGTATGCACAGCTTTATTGCCCTTTGGGCATAATTCCAAATTGCTCTCCAGAATGGTTGGATCAGCTCACAGCTCCACCAACAATGCATTAGTGTTCCAATTTTCCCACAGCCTCTCCATCATTTATTATCTTCCTTTTTTGTTATTTTAGCCAATCTGATAGGTGTCAGGTGGTACCTCAGAGTTGTTTTAATTTGCATCTCTCTAATCATTAGAGATTTAGAGCATTTTTTCATATGGGAATAGATAGCTTTGGTTTCTTCATCAGAAAACTGCCTGTTCATATCCTTTGACCATTTCTCAATTGGGGAATGACTTGGATTCTTATAAATTTGATTTAATTCCCTATATATTTTAGAGATGAGGCCTTTATCAGAAGCACTGGCCTCAAAAATTGTTTCCCAGTTTTCTGCCTCCCTTCCAATTTTGGATGCATTGCTTCTGTTTGTACAAAAATTTTTTAATTTAATATAATCAAAATCATCCATTTTGCATTTTATAATATACTCTATCGCTTGTTTGGTCAAAAACTGTTCTCCTTTCCAAAGATCTGATAGGTACACTATTCCTTTCTCTCCTAATTTACGTATGGTATCACCTCTTATGTCTAAATCATGTATCCATTTTGACCTTATTTTAGTATAAGGCGTAAGATGTTGGTCTATGCCTAATTTCTGCCATACTATCTTCCAGTTTTCCCAGCAGTTTTTGTCAAATACTGAGTTCCTATCCCAGAAGCTGGAGTCTTTGGGTTTATCAAACACTACATTACTAGTGTCTTCTTGTTACTTTTTAGAGAATAATTGTAGAGCTCTTCTTTACTGTGACCAGCAGCCCTTTTGGCTGGGGGTGGGGGAAGCTAATGACTAAGAGCACTGCATGAACAAATCAATCATAAACTAAAAACAGTTTGTGGCCTCTGGTTTCCTTTAATGATGTTTTCATTCTTCCTTTCTCATTGCAGAACTCTGTCAAGGACTGTTTCTATTTCGTCAGACAGACCTTGCACCTGCGGTTGCAGAGATAAGAGCTAGTCTAGGTTGGGATATGCACAGTTAAATGGAGTAGGAAACAGACCAAGGGAGGCTGCATTCTGTCTTACTTTGTAGTCACAAAGACAATGAAATATAGATCCTGTTTCATAGAAGGAAAATCTTCCTATTTCCTTCATAAAGATTATTTACTTTCTGAAGGTCTCTTAGTTTCCGATGAATGCCCAGCCTTGCAAATTAATCCAATTCAGTTCAGTTCAATTCAATTCAATACACACCATGAAGTATCCACTACTGATATGAAGACTTTTTTTTTTAAAGGAACTGAGGGGCAGCTAGGTGGTGCAGTGGATAGAGCACTGGCCCTGCAGTCAGGAGGACCTGAGTTCAAATATGGCCTCAGACACTTGACACTTACTAGCTGTGTGACCCTGGGCAAGTCCAATTGCCTCACCAAAACCCCAATTGCCTCACCAAAAAAAAAAAAAAAAAGGAACTGTAATATACCATAGTTTTACCTTCTAAAAACAAATTGTATGGTAAGAAAGTTTTGAATCAAATAGAAATGATCAACCTTATCCCTACTCCCTTCTTTCCCTCTCACTTCCTCCTCTCCAAAGATACTTAGCACAGTGCCTGGCACATAGTAAATGTTTAATACAGACTGATGGATTGATTATTGATCAATATCTTGTGCTTTCACCTATGGTAGCACTCATCTTGCCATTGGCATTGCTAATGGCCATTCCTTTTTTGAAGGTTAAGTGACTTGCCCAGGGTCACACAGCTAGTGTCAAGTGTCTGAGGCAGGATTTGAACTCAGGTCCTCCTGAATCCAGGGCTGGTACTTTATCCACTGTGCCAGCTAGCTGACCCCACTGATGGCCATTCTTGCAGCTGACCATTGTCTTGAAGCTTTTGGCTCAATAGAAACTTTTGTTTTTCGGGGGAGAGTGAGATAAATGGGGCATATAAAGGTTAGGGAGGGAGGATGGTGCAGTGGAAAGGTCACTGTATTAAGAATCAGATAATCTCAGTTCAAATTCTGAGTCTCACTTTCTGTATGACTAACTTGTTTGTCTCTCTAGGCTTTAGCGTCTTTATCTGTAAAATGAAAGGGTTGGACTATATGACCTATTGTTAAATCTACAATTTGCGGGTTTTATTTTGATCTTGATGCTATTATTCTTTACCACCTCTGTTTTCTTATTGAAGGAAAGGGAAAAGTAGTTTAGATAACAATAGTAACAGAGGCAGTAAAGGGTAAGAATTATTCCCAAAGCAAAAACAAATAAACAAAACCACCCTTTATTGCTTCTGTTTTATAGTGATAAATTTCACCTCAGCAATATGGCAACCTTGTCTACCCCACGACACTATCCAAGAGTCAGGAAATATCCATTAGGATGTGAGCTCCTTTGGGAGAGGGGGTGGGGACCATCTTTCATCTGTCTTTGTATCCCCCATTCTTAGCACAATGCCTGACACATAGTTGGAACTTAATAAATGCTTAATGACTGAAGAATCAAAGAAAAGACACTGAGCAGCCAGAATAGTTGTGGTGAAGTTCATGTAGTGAAGTCCATGAAGACCATATCTAGCTTTTTTTTGGGGGGGGGGCAACAATGAGGGTTAAGTGACTTTCTCAGGATCACACAGCTAGTAAGTGTCAAGTATCTGAGGCTGGATTTGAACTCAGGTCCTCCTGAAGCTAGGGCCAGTGCTTTACCCACTACACCACAGAGCTGCCCCCCATGAGCTCAAGCACTTTATTATCACTCAGTAAGCATTTATTTAGTGCCTACTGTGGGTCAGACACAGTGCTAAGTGCTACGGATACAAAGAAAGGCAAAAGACAATCTCTCTTCTCACAGAGCTTCATCTACTCAGAAACTATTTACTCTTATTTTATACTGACATATCTTGCATAGAGTTGTCCCAAATTGTCATTATTGTGTTACAAGTGAATCCTACTAGTGCTTGGCCCCGACAATGAGACAGGTGTATAGGATCTGAAGGAGTGCTTTTGGGTGGGGATGGTGCTTCTGCAGGCCATAAAATTCTGGACACGTGAGATTACTGGACACAGCATCTTTGTTTACTTCTGGACTGCTAGCTCACAGCAAACTCTTCAACAAATCCTAATCTCAAATTTCTTATTGTTTGGCTAATCACCCATTTATAACATGGGTCCTATGCAATGGTGTACTAGTAAATGATTAACAACACAGTTTCCAGGAAAAAACACATACATACATACATACATATATGTATATATGACACATTTTGAATCTAATATGCATTATAATAATTTCCTCCATCACTTTCTTAAGTTTAGACAATCAACACAAACATAAATCAAACCCTAATCTGGAGAAAGGTGTAAAATGCTCACTCTGAAAAACTAACAATAGGCTGGACCGGTTCAAGTTGGCTCCAGAGGGGGCTCGTCTGGTCTCATTAAACTAATTTCCTCCATTACATTGTTTTTCTTGACATTTCGTTGACCAAATGCAGGATGTAGGTAGGCCATGACATCACGTACCATTCTAACAGGTATGAACAGTTGGTTCCCCTGCCAACACTGGATTAGAAACAGAAAAATGAGATTGTTAGGAAGAGGTGAAGAACAGTTACTAAGGGCAGGTACATAGGGGCAGCATGAAGGGACACCTGAAATGTCCAATAATGTCCAAATGTCTAAAAATGTCCGAAGACAGATAATGAAATGCATTTTTCTCCTATTCAGTCCAAAATCAGTTGGCAAATACGTATTAAGCACCTGCTTTGTGCACATGAGAGCAATTTGATTTAGTAACTAGAGTTCTGACTTCCAAGGAGTACCTGGGTTCAACACTTACTTCTGACAAATCCTGGGCTGTGTGACCCTAGGCAAGTCATTGAGTCTCTTAGTGCTAGGGTGACTATAAATTGTGGAGAAGGGACTGACCCTCATTTGTAGAGGGAGTTTTCTTATCTGGGAATACCCTATACCAGTGAAGTCACAGGGCTAGTCTCTAAGTCCATTCCTACTTCAAGGCATTATTCTACTCGCCAGGATACAAATGCCATGTAAGAAATAGTTCCTATTCTCAAGGAACTGGGGGAGGGGGAGGGGAATACAACAGATACAGAAATAAGTAAATTATAAACTACAGGTACAAAGTCCTTTTGAGGAGGCAGAGAGCACTAACAGTTGTGGGAGTGGGGGTCAGGAAAGGCAGTATAGGAAGGAGTCCCTGAGTTGTGTGTCAAAGGTAACTCGAGATTCAGAAGTGAGGAGAGAGTGCATTCCGAATACGGGGTGTCTGGATCTATGAAAAGGCAGGGAGGAGAAAGAATTTAAAAAATGTTTATTTTAAATGACAGAGTTATAGATATAGGGAAATTTATATAGTGCCTACTATGTGCCAGGCACTATGTTAAAAACTTTTACAAATATCATCTCATTTGATTCTCTGCAACAACCCTGAGAGGTAGGTGCTATTATCCCCATTTTACAGTGGAGGAAACTGAGGCAAATAGAGATTAAGTGACTTGTCCAGGGGTCACACAGCTAGTGTCTTGAACTGGATTTGAACTCAGATCTTCCTGACTCTAGATCCATTGCTCTAGCTATGTCGCCATCAGCTGCCTTCAGTAGGTTAGTTTGGCTGGAATAGAGAGTGTTAAGGCGAATGAAGTTTAATAAGAAAGGTCCTGCCAAGCAAAACATAGAGAGCTTTACAAAATATAAAATGGATAATTTTGATTATATAAAATTTAAAAGGTTTTGCACAAACAAAACCAATGCAACTAAAATTAAAAGAAAAGCAGAAAACTGGGGTGGGGGGGGAATTTTTACAGCTTCTCTGGTAAAGGTCTCATTTCTCAAATATAGAGAATGGAGTCAATTTTATAAGATTACAAGTCATTCCCTAATTGATAAATGGTCAGAGGATGTGAACAGGCAGTTTTCAAATGAAGAAATCAAAACTATATAGTCATATGAAAAAAATGCTTCAATTAACTATTAAGTAAAGAAATGCGGGGGCAGCTAGGTGGCGCAGTGGATAAAGTACCGGCCCTGGATTCAGGAGTTCCTGAGTTCAAATCCAGCCTCAGACACTTGACACTTACTAGCTGTGTGACCCTGGGCAGGTCACTTAAGCCCCATTGCTCTGCAAAAAAAAAAAAAAAAGAAGAAAAAAGAAATGCAAATTAAAACAACTCAGAAGGACCACCGCATACCCATCAGACTGGCTAATATGACAAAAAAGGAAAATGATAAAGGTTGGAGGGGATGTTGGAAAACTTGGACACTAATGTACTGTTGGAGTTGTGAACTAACCATCCTGGAGAGCAATATCACTTCTAGGTCTGTATCTTAGAGAGATTTTTGTTTTTTGTTTTGTTTTTAGTGAGGCAATTGGGGTTAAGTGACTTGCCCAGGGTCACACAGCTAGTAAGTGTTAGGTGTCTGAGGCCGGATTTGAACTCAGGTACTCCTGACTCCAGGGCCGGTGCTCTATCCACTGCGCCACCTAGCTGCCCGGAGAGATTTTTTTTTTTAAAGGGAAAAAAACCCTATTTGTACAAAAATATTTGTAGCAGCTCTTTTTGTGGTGGTTAAGAATTGGAAATGAAGGGTATGCCCATAAATGGAGGAATGGCTGAATACATTGTGGTATGTGATTGTGATGGAATATTATTGTGCTATAAGAAGATCCAAGATAATTCCAAAGGACTCATGATGAAAACCGATGCCATTTGAATACAAACTGAAGAATACTATTTTCCTTCCTTCCTTCCTTCCTTCCTTCCTTTGGGTTTTTTTGCACAAAATGACTAATATGGAAATGTTTTACATGATTGTACATGTATAACCTATATCAGACTGCTTACTATCTCAGGGAGGAGGGAGGAGAGAGGAAGGAGGGAAAAAATTTGGAACTCAGAAGAAAGATATTTATTGCAGGAAATAACATAGTCAGATCAGTATTTTAGGAAGAGTGTGTGAATAGAGAGGTTGGTGGGGAGGGGCTATAGCAGCAGAATATGTCATCATGTTGTTATGTTACTAAGTTGTCTGATAAGGCTTGCTGTATTGGTTGGGTTTGCTTAATTGTTTTTCTATGTTAGAAGAGAAGAATCTGTGGCAATGGTGCACATGCAGAAGGAAATGAATGTGGTATAAGAAAGAAAAGGCATCAATGAAGTTATTTTTTTTTTAAAGTCATAGCCAACATCTTGACTTTGAGGATGAAGACTTTGTTTTGACAAAAAAAAAAATTTACATAACATCCATGTCTGAGCGGGATTTGTTGGACTTGAGTCAATTCAGACTCTGAGACTGGGGTCTGGAAAGTACCCAGCCCCCAGTCCCTGTTATTGTTAGACCATTCTGTCCATATTCCATCCCATTGCTAAAACACACCTCTTCCCCCCCTTGTTCTGTGGCCAAGCAGGAGAGCTGCAGACCCACCCTGATACTACCTCTCCCTTCTTGAATTCCTAAGCCCAGCTCCTGGTACCATCTCTCCCTTCTTCTCCCTTGCCCCCTCCTTACACAGGTAGAGTGGTTTCACCCTTTCCCCCTCCCCACCCCCAGCTCTCAGACCTAGCTGAGCATGCATCCACAATATGATCATGCGCTGAACACACATACTGGGTGAGACAGAATTGGATGTTAGATTGTGAGCTCACCCTGTGCACGAGGGGACTGTTCCCTCAAACTTCCATAAAAACCCAACTCACGGGGCAGCTAGATGGCGCAGTGGATAGAGCACTGGCCCTGGAGTCAGGAATACCTGAGTTCAAATCCAGCCTCAGACACTTAACACTTACTAGCTGTGTGACCCTGGGCAAGTCACTTAACCCCAATTGCCTCACTAAAAAAAAAAAACAAAAACAAAACCCAACTCATGAGCTTATCATTGTGCTCCTCATATCTTGCATGGGGTCGCCCATTCTCACGAGAATGAAATAAATCTATCTCTGCTTGACTTGGTGGTCTCCTCAAATTATTTGGGTAAACTGAGGCAATTTTCCCATACAATGTCCAAAAACATCTGTCTTATTCTGTATCTTGAGTCTGTCACCACTCTTTCGGGGGTGGGTAGTAGGTTTCATCATCAGTCCCCTGGAACCACAGACAGTCATTGCATTGATCAGAGTTCTTAAATCACAACAACATTTAACAAAAGACTAACCTAATTTGCGTGGGGGAGGGAGGATATTAGGATAATGAGGAAGGAGTCAGAAAAGGTATTTTTCATATTCTGGGGTCATTTAGTGCGTGGGGAAATGGTTTACTACATTTCAGTGGTCCCTGAGGGTATCACCATTTTTTAGCTTCTTAGCT
The DNA here is from genome assembly GCF_019393635.1 of Dromiciops gliroides. NCBI lineage: Eukaryota > Metazoa > Chordata > Mammalia > Microbiotheria > Microbiotheriidae > Dromiciops > Dromiciops gliroides. Next base: position 339,724,887 of record NC_057863.1, on the reverse strand, counting down.
AAATTTATCCATCCCTCTCTCCCTTCATCCATCCTCTGAAATTGCTAAAGGCTTTGTTGATGGTGTTCCCCCAGGCACCACTAGTGGCATAGTGGGTAGGGCACTGATTCTGAAGTGCAGAGGATATCAATTTAAACCTCACTATGGACACTTAATACCCACGTGACCCTGGGCAAGTCATTTAATCCTGATTGCCTTCAAGATACACAGACATCTCCTGTCCTTTTGCCACTGGACCCAGATGGCTCTGGAGGGAGACTGAGGTTGCACAGGCCTGCCTGACGTCATGGTCCTTTTCAAGAAGGAAGGAAATAGCAACAGTTAACTGGATAATAAGATATTTTATGACCTTTTAAAATAATTTCAGCTTAATTGCCCTAAGAAGTTAATTTGTCTCCTCTAAACCCCTTATTTTAAAGATGAGGGCTATTCTGACCTGGACTGATTCAGATCAGTCTTTTCTGTTTGATATTAAAACAAAATAAGATACTTGTACGTCACTCAACCGTTAACAAAAGGAGATTTACTTACCTATAACAGGGAATGGATATTCAACAAGTATATGTATCAAGGACACTGCAAATTGATTCAGGTGAGTGACGTTCACCTGCTTCTGTTTTGCCCATGATGGTGTGCCAGCCAAACATCAAGGAAGACCTAGAGCTCTTGGTGGTTGTTCTGTAGTCAGGCAACCATAAAGTGATGTCAATAGCCTTAACAATTAGTTCCCTGAAAAGGGGGGAGGGGGAAGCCTCACTTTCTTTGTGAGGTATATATGTGTGTACACACAAACACACACACATACATACCTGTGTATATGCCTAGGTATGACTGTATATAGGTATATACATACATTTACATATGTACACATATATGATATTCTGTTTCTGCATATATATCGTCCTGCCCTAACCAATCCCCCAACGCTAATAACATTTAAGTTCCTTGATGGAAAATCTTTCTAAAAATGTTTTTATATGTATATTTCTAGTACCCAGCACATTATAAATACTTAAAAAAACCTTTCTGAATGAATCAATTAAAGCATGTGATATGAGAATTGTTTGAATAAACTAGTGATTTCTACCCTGGGGGATGGGGAAAGAGAAAGGAGATTTAAGGAAAATATTGTCATTGTTGTCAAATATTGTAAAGAACCATCAGATCATAGATTTAGAGCTAGAAGGGACTTTTACAAATTATTTACCCAATGTACTCATTTATACAGAGGAAGAAATGGAGAGCAGAAAGACAAAGATGTATAGTAGAATTAATGCTCAGTTTGTCAGCACAAGAATGGAATTGCAGAACCAGTCTAATTCTTACTGTAATTATGACCTTGGGCAAGTCACTTGATCTCTGTGATTCTTAGTTCCTCTTTAGTAAAATGAAAGTGTTACATCACTTAATCTCTGGTGTTCCCTTTCAGCTCTAAACACATGATTCTAAGGGACATATAGGCAATGTAGACAAAAGATATTAATAAAATGCCATGTAAAAGGCATCAATTTTTTTTTCATTTTTTTTCTTGGGGGTGTGGTAAAAAAGTGAAAGTTTTTTAACAGTCCATTAGCAATAACTGAAAGACACTAGTTTTTTGAAGGACCACCCTTTTGGGGAGGAGACTGTGAGGAACCGCCAGTGTGTCTGCTAAGCACTCCACTTCCCGGTTCGAGCAAGGAGAGAACGGAAGTGATCGCTCTTTTTCCGCTCTCCTCGCCTGCTGGCTTGCTCTGCACACACAGACGCTGACTCAGGTTCAACTCGGCCTGGTTCTCACAGCACGTGCTTGACTCGGTTCTCAGCCTCAGAGGTGGCCTTGGGTTTTTGGTGAGTTCTATGTGGAATATAGACTAAGCTTAGATCTAAGACTATTTGTTTGTATTTCTACTTTCCTATCTCTCTAATCAACATCACTTTGTAATTCCCAAACAATAAAAGCTCTAACTAAAGCTCAGAGGCTTCTTTAACTTACTGGTCTGGGGGATATATAAGGGAAAGGTTAAAGGGGAGTTTAATGCTCTTGTATCCAATTTTAAATCTCACAGTGGGGAGGGGTTTTTCTGGGCAATGAGAGTTAAGTGACTTGCCCAACGTCACACAGCTAGTAAGTGCCAACTGTCTGAGGCTGGATTTGAACTCAGGTCCTCCTGAATCCAGGGTCGATGCTTTATCCACTGCACCACCTAGCTGCCCCCCCCCATCAATATTTTTTAAAATACAAATCACTACCTCAGAATATTAGTTCCTTTTTTCATTTCCTTTTCCTTCCTTACCCTGCCCTCTTTCTTTTCTCTTCTTTCCTTCCTTTCTCTTTCTGTCCTTTTTTTTATTTCTCACAACAGAGGCCGAATGGGAACTTGATAGGGGGAATTTAAACTCACATAAGAAGGATTGGACTAGTTCTTTTCTAACAAATTTTTTTTCCAGCAACATACATTTATTCTTTTCTAAGATAATTTATAATGCTTGAATGCTTTGATTTTATGCTTATCTGTCCCAGATTTTGATTTTAAGAAACCAACTAAATGGAGATCACTCATTGCTTTTGGATTGGCTGAAAAAAACCATGGGATTAAGATTTTAAAGATTTTAAGGATCATCTAGTAGCAATAAGAAAATTTAGGCCCTCAAAAACAATGTGATATCTAAGTGCCATAAGAAGTAATTAAATTAATACTAGGATTGAGAATTCTTGATACCTTCTAAAAATAATTTACTCCCTTGATGGCCTTACTTTGATAAATTAAGTATATATAATTTATATGGTGTGCATCTATTGATAAAGAAGACAACTAAGTTCATAATCTTTATTTGTTGTTATTATCAATAACCACTTCCCACTCAAAAATTAAATAAAATAAATCCTTGCCCCTCAAAACCACACAACAATTAGTTCCCTGAGTCAATCAAGTCTGAAGGATGATTCCAATACCTTTTATTTTATTTTTCAATTAATAAACATTTATTTTCTCTCCCTTCCTTGTTCTTCCTTTATTGAAAAAGGAAACCATAAAACTCTTGGAAAAAAATATCCATATGTAGAAGGAAGCACAGAAAATCAGGCGAGTTTTGAAAACAATGTGTAATATTTACTACATAGTTTTTTCCAAAAAAAGGACAGTATGAAATGGAATTTCATGATTTTTATGTTGCATCCTCTTTTTTTATGTGCTATATACATGGAAATGTTCTTTTTTTGTCTTTTTGTATTTAACTTCAAAATTAATAAAAAGTTTTAAAGACATTTGCATAGTCAAACAAAACAAATTTCCACATTGCCGTGTCCAAAAACATTTGTCTCATTCTGCATCTTGTGTCTATCACCTCTGTGTCAGGTAACGAGTAGCATATTTCATCATCAGTCCCCTGGTGTCTTGAATGGTTATTGCATTGATCAGAGTTTTTAAGTCATAAAACCTTTTAAGGAAAGACTAGCCTTGATTTGCATGTGGGAGAAGAGGGTATTGGGATATTTCTCCCATAAGAGAGGGGTCCCTGAGGTGGGGGAAGTGACTTGCCCAAATTACTTCAAATAGCTAGTACTAAAAGGCAATAGGGAACAGGTAGATGGAGTGTTGGACCTGGAGTCAGGAAGACCTGAATTAAAATCTGTTCTCAGACACTCACTGTGGGACCCTGTGCAAGTCACTTAACCTCTATTTGCCTTAGTCCATTGGAGAACCACTTTAGTATCTTTGCCAAGAAAACCCCAAGGACAGTATGTTCCAAGGGGTCACAAAGAGTCAGACAGGACCGAATAACTGGACAACTGGCAATAAATAACTGATATTTATAACGAACCTTCAGTCATTCAGAATAAATTACATTAGTTATCTTTTATTAAAGAAGGCTAGGAAGTGAAAGGGACACTCTAGAAAGGTTTCTGGCCAAAAAGTTTACAAGAAAGATAAACTTGGTGTCGTCCCTTATTCAGTTGCCCAGTGAGCTTGACCTTTCAGAATGACTCCTCAGTATGTTGATAAAGTAGATATGACATGTTATAGATTCCTGGCTGCTGTTGTCAAATGCACAAACCCCATTTTTTTCTTTTTAAAAGAGATATACCGGGGCAGCTAGGTAGTGCAGTGGATAGAGCACTGGTCCTGGATTCAGGAGGACCTGAGTTCAAATCCAACTTCAGACACTTAACACTTACTAGCTGTGTGACCCTGGGCAAGTCACTTAACCTCAATTGCCTCACAAAAAAAAAAAAATAGAAAAAGATATACCTTTTGTTTTCCATCATAGTCATTGCCCAGTATCCATCTCCCTTCTTCCCCTCCCCACTCCAATGAACAAAGCAAGACCAACCAATGCAGTGATGGTAGCTGAAAATGTACAAAATTTTCCACACCCATAGTCCTTCACCTTTTTATGGAGACAAAGGAGCTGTGTTTTGTCACCTGATGTCACCAGTTTCAAATCAAATCAGCAAACACTTATTGAGCATTTGCTATATTCAGAGGACTCAATTAGGTGTGCTGTTTATGTCTACTTGTCATATCCTGTTGAGACCATCAGTCCTCATGAGACCCTTTTTTTTTCCTCTTTGGAACAGATTTGAGGTGTCATTTGGTACAGGGGACTCCTAATGATAAAACAGCTTCTACCAAACAGAGGTTGGTGCTTGTTCCTCGATTTATCATCCAAGAGAGTTGCCAGAGGCCCTGAGAAGTGAAATGCATTGTCCAGGATCACGCAGCCAGTATGTACCAGAGGCCGAACTGGAATCCAGTCATCAGTGGGTTTGGCCAGGGTTGTAACAACCCCTTTTTCCCATAAAGGTTGGCCTGCCAATTCAATTCAATTTTGTTAAATAAATACGGTCATTCTGTTAGGGACAGTTCCTGCCCGGAGGGAGCTAACAATCTGAAAGGGAGGATAAGTAAGAACAAGCTAGGATTGTTCTGCTAGGGAGGGCAGAAGGCAGCTCTGGGTCCCTTACCAGGTGGTTGTCACTTGCTCTGTGGATGGGAGGAGGAGGTGGAGGATGCCATATATCACTCATATGACTCAACTGGTGTGGTGTTTACAACTGGATCAAAAACAACTTAGTCTCGAGAAATAAGGGTTTGATTTCTAGCTGCCTCTCTTCTCAGCCTCTCAAAAGAGTTACCATGTTAATCACTGGCAATTCGGCCCTGGGGCCTCAGCTCTTGCCCCATTTGGTAACTTAAGGGATCAAGTGGTTTTCTTTAATCCCTTGACTCAAACAATGTTGCCAGACACAATTTTGTGTTAATTTCTGTGGCTTTTAATATTTTTTTATTTTCTAACAAAGATTGACCTTTTCTCTCTCCCATTTCCCTCTCCCTCTTCCCCACATTGAGAAAGAAAGAAAAACAATATCCCTGTGACAAACATGGATAGTCAAACAAAACAAAGTTTCTCATTGGCCATGTCTAAATATATCTAAAGATATATCTATATATATATGTATATGTGTGTGAGCATATAGACAGACACACGATATAAATATACATATTTGTATGCATGTGTGTGTGTATGAAACATGCTGCCCACTTCCTGAGAGAGACTTGATAGGGAAAAAAAAGAGAGTTGATGGATACAGAACACATATTCAGAGGGGTGTGTGTGTGTGTTTGTGTGTATTCTCTCTTTTTTTTTCTTTTTTTTTTTTTAGTGAGGCAGTTGGGGTTAAGTGACTTGCCCAGGGTCACACAGCTACTAAGTGTCAAGTGTCTGAGGCCGGATTTGAACTCAGGTACTCCTGACTCCAGGGCCGGTGCTCTATCCACTGCGCCATCTAGCTGCCCCGTGTATATATTCTCAATCTGTGATCTGAGTCCATCATGTTGCCTGTCAGGAGGTAGGCAGCATGTTTCATCATGAGTCCTCAGGAATTGTGATTAGTCATTGTGTTGATCAGTTTCCAAGTCTCTCTCTCTCTTTCTCTCACTCTCCACACACACACTTCTTCTACCTCCTCCTTTCTCTGCATGAAATATAAGAATATATCTCATATAAAACATATGACATGCTAGATAATATAATATGCATTAATACTCTTTATTAATTTGTTAGCAGCCAAGATCCACCTTCTCACTTATCCTCCCTCACCCACTGAGAACACAAGAAAAACAAAACCCTTTACAAGCCAGTTTAGTCAATCAAAACAAATGTCCATATTGGTGACATCCTAAAAATATTTGATTCATTCTCTTCTCTGAGTCCTTCACCTCTGTTTCAGGAAGTAGGCAGTACCTCCTGAAACATTAGTCCTTTGAATTCCTGATTGGTCCTGAGAGTTCACAGTAGTATTCCTTTGCATTAATATGCCCTAATTCATCCATCCAGGGAATTTATTTATTAAAGATTCCCGTTCTTTGCCACCTATATTTTTTCTTAAAAATCTTTCTCGGGCAGCTAGGTGGCGCAGTGGATAGAGCACCGGCCCTGGAGTCAGGAGTACCTGAGTTCAAATCCGGCCTCAGACACTTAACACACACTTACTGGCTGTGTGACCTTGGGCAAGTCACTTAACCCCAATTGCCTCACTAAAAAAAAAAAAATCTTTCTCCATGCCCACCCTCTGCCACACACACATTCCTCTACCTCATATGACACTTTCTCCATTCTAATGCACTTGTCATGTAATTTGTGGATAACAGTGAGTCAAGGGCTCTCTTCTCTTGCCTCTTCTTTCTCCTATTTGAACAACTAAGGAGAATAAATGGAATTTGCCAGAAGACAGACATAACAATGGTTGGGACTGGTAACTGGTAGATAATGGAGAGGGAAATGGGAGAAGAACCCGTTAAGAGAAGCCTGGGAAAACATAGATGATGGATTTATGCCAAATGAAGGAAGGAAAACCCAAGAAAGCAACATCAATATCATCTTCCTCCTCCTCACCACCACCATCAATCAGCATCATCAGTATTGATATAGCTCCTACTATGTTCCAGCACTTTAACATGCACAATGACTGCAACTATGTAACTAGAAGAGTGACCACAACAAAAAAGAAATTGAATGCTGCAGAATTACAATAATCTAGAAGTTTGGCCCTGGAGATGAGTTGAGAAAATGCATTCTTCTCCTTTACTTTCAGAGGTGGGAGCGAGCCTATGGTTGTGGAAAATTGCATATATTGTCAGACTCCATCAACACAGTAACTTTTTTTTTTTTAAGTGAGGCAATTGGGGTTAAGTGACTCGCCCAGGGTCACACAGCTAGTAAGTGTTAAGTGTCTGAGGCCGGATTTGAACTCAGGTACTCCTGAATCCAGGGCCGGTGCTCTATCCACTGCGCCATCTAGCTGCCCTCAACACAGTAACTTTGCTGAACTATTTATTTCTCTTTATATTTTTTTGTTCTTTGTGATGAGGTATGACCCAATGGGGAGGAGAGGAGGGTGGAAGGTTACCTTCATGTGATGTGAAAATGAAAGATATCAATCCTTTTTTTTTGTAAGCAGGGGAACAATGGAACTTTGAAAGTTTTGGCCTCCAATTACCCAGTGAGATAGCATCAACATATGAGAGAAAGTTCGTTCTGCTACTGCTTGGGAAACAGGTCTCCATGCTCCAGAGCTGAAAGTCATGGGAAACTATAAGAGAGGGAAAAGGGGAAAAAAAATACCATTCCTCTTCTATTGGCAGGTAGCTGAAAGTCAAGACAGGCCTCCTGAAAGTTGGTTTGGAGGCAGGGGGAGTGAGTCTGGCCCTCCACCTGAGAAAAGCTCACATCCAAGCATTATAAGGGACTCTGGGGATTTACATCCATTTTTTTCCAACAGTTTTTATCCAAGGGTGTCTTTGTTTCCACCTCCCCTTTAACAGAACTATTCCTTACCCAAAGGCCTCACACCCTTTGGCGAGTTTGGGGCGTGTCTACCCTAAGCATGCAAAGATTTCCCTGCCTCAGAATGAGCCGATGAGAACAATTCAGGGCTGAAGCTGGAGCTGTTAGAGCTTGGTCAGGCATCAAAGATGCCAACATCATCTATGGCATCCTGGGCCATCACCAGCTGTCCTGATTTTTGTCTTGCCACTGGACTTTGATGAGTCTGAAAGAGAGAGTGAGGCTAATTACTTTATTCTACTCTGCCCCAATTAAAACCAATTTATGCAGGAGTCAAAAGGCATCACCTATTTCTTTGCAATGAGGCAGGCAGTACCCTATATTGGAAAGAGTGCTAGACTTGGAGTCAGGAAGATTTGGATTCAAATTCTGACTCTAGCTGTGGGTATCCTGGATAACTTTTTCTGAGCCCCAAGAAATTCTTTACACCTCTTCTATCCCCTCAGACAACTCATTAAACTAAAAGTTATAGAGAGATTGACAATGGTTCTTGAAGGGGAGCCCTGGAGATCCCCAAGACCCTTTCAGGGTATCTGTAACAGCAAATTATTTTCATAATAGTACTAAGATTTTAATTCCTTATATGATAAATATAGATATAACCCATATAAACAAAAGCTCTTGGTTGGGGGGGTCCTCAATAATTTAAAAAAGTTATAAGGGGTGGGGGCAGTTAGGTGGTGCAGTGGATAATCACAGGCCCTGGATTCAGAAGGACCTGAGTTCAAATCCAGGCTCAGACACTTGACACTTACTAGCTGTGTGACCCTGGGCAAGTCACTTAACCTTCATTGCCCTGCCAAAAAAAGAAAAAAGTTATAAGGGGTCCTGAGACCAAAAAGTTTGAGAACTGCTGATATAGAAGGAGGGGGTGCTTCCATAATATTTTGAACTACATGTTTTAAAGAGGAGAGTCAGGCTGTTATATGGGGCATGGAGTTGGGGCTGACTCCTATGCATACATTTTCTCCAGGGAATGAAAAAAAACCAAAAAGTCATGCAGGCACAAGTGCACGCACATGTATATTTTTTTGCATAAAAGTATTTTATTATTTTCTAGTCACATGTAGAGATAGTTTTCTTTCTTTCTTTTTTTTTTTTTTTTTGCAGGGCAATGAGGGTTAAGTGACTTGCCCAGGGTCACACAGTTAGTAAGTGTCAAGTGTCTGAGGCTGGACTTGAACTCAGATCCTTCTGAATCCAGGGCCAATTCTTTATCCACTGCACCACCTAGCTGCCCTAGAGATAGTTTTCAACATTTTGTTTTTATAAGATTTCTAATTTCAAATTTTTTACCCTCCCTCCCCTCCCATCCCCAAGACAGCAAGCAATCTGATATAGTTTATATAGCACACACATGTATAGTGAGCCTTAATAACATGAAAATCTTTGGGGTTCAAAGAAAATTTTGACTTCAACATATAGACTTGAGTTCAAATCCAGCCTCAGACCTTTGCTAGCTGTCACTCAACCCTGTCTGCCTCCATTTCTTCGTCTGTAAAATGAGCTGCAGAAGGAAATGGCAAATCACTCAAGTATCTTTGCCAAGCAAACCCCAAATGAGGTCACAAAGAATCGGACACATCTGAAACAACCAAACAACATAAAAAAAAAATGTAAAGACCTTTGCAAACCTTAAAGTACTGTATAAATGCCAGCTATTATTACTATGACATTATTATCACTGTTATCCGGGATCTTCCACTGAAGCATATGACTTGTCTGTTTGCTGAGTAAACCTTAGAGTACAGGCCAGTTATTATTCTCTGGGGATGCTGTTGCCTGAGAAGGAGAGGAGAAATCTGACCTCCAGTTGGTATGTCCTACTGAGATGAGATGAAACAGAGCAGCAGGTGTGGGATGCCAAAGAGTGAAGGCTGCCAGAGACTAGAGGGGACCTGCAATTATGTCCTACTGTACATGTTAAAAATAGAAAGTCCAGCTGTTCTAGTAGGAGAATGTTTGAGGAGACTGGATAATCATTGCCAGGGTATGAAGAGTGCAGAGGACCTTCAGTTTCCAAACGAACCCAAGAAGGTCACGTACAGAGGAACCGCAGAAGGTGCTGATTTGAACTGCAATGTATAGGGTGCACACAGGGAGAATTTGGGGGCACTGCTATGTTCCAGCATTCCCACTGTCCAAAACGCAGGACCTGCCTCCTTCTTAGTGCAATGGATGAACTTGATCAAGGAAGAAGGAAGGCAAATAATTAGAGAGTTGTCAGAAAAAAAAACAACAAGGGTCAGCTAGATGGCACAGTGGATAGAGCAGCAGCCCTGGAGTCAGGAGGACCTGAGTTCAAATCCAACCTCAGATGCTTAACACTTACTAGCTGTGTGACCCTGGGCAAGTCACTTAATCCCATTTGCCTCTCTTCATCTATAAAATGAGTTGGAGAAGGGAATGGAAAACCATTCTGGTATCTTTGCCAAGAAAACCTCAAATGGGGTCCTAAATAGTCAGACATAACTGAAATGACTGAACGTGTATGCATGCATAGGTATTTAATAAATGCTTATTGACTGACTACAGTCAGACTCCTTCACACTGGGCACTAATACCCAGGCTGGTGAGGGGGAGACAGGGAAGGAGCCTGTTTTGTCTAATGCCTGTTGTTTTGTTTTGTTTTGGGTTTTTTTGGTGAGGCAATTGGGGTTAAGTGACTTGCCCAGGGTCACACAGTCAGTAAGTGTCAAGTGTCTGAGGCCAGATTTGAACTCAGGAACTCCTGAATCCAGGGCCGGTGCTCTATCCACTGCGCCACCTAGCCGCCCCCCCATGCTGTTTCTTCATAGGCTATCCAAAGCCTTTAAGGAATAGCTAATGAAAACTCAGTTTCTACATGTATAAAAAAGATAACCCTTCAGGCCCCCTTCAGTTCTAAATCAATAAACTATGATCTCCATGGAGACTTTGGACATATGGGGTGGGAGGCCCAGGTGGGAGAGGGGTGCAGGCTCGTCAGAAGCTAAGAGCCACCACAGCACACAAAGTCCTGCTGGCTGGTTAACTAGCAAGTTGGCTTGAAGTTATCTTTGGACCAGAGAAGAGCCCAGGTGAGAGAAAAACCTGCCCTCCCTCAAAGCAAAGCACCTGGGACCCTCTGAAATTTGGGACAGTATAGCTTGGAAGTAGGGCCCCACTGTAAGAGGGAGTTAAAAGTCAAGTTAAAAATGGTAAAATGAGCAAGCAAAGAAAGGTGAGAACAATAGAAAGTTTCTTTAGTGATAAGAAAGATAGAGGTGCACCCTTAGAAGAGAATAGCAACCTCAGGGCCTCTACATCCAAAGCTTCCAAGAAAAATGTGAATTGGTCTCAGACCATGGAAGCATTCAAAAGGGACTTTGAAGAGAAAGTAGGAAAGATAGAAGAGAGATTTAGAGAGGTGGAGGAAAGAGAAATGAGAGCAATGCAAGAGAGTCATGAGAAAAAAGTCAACAGCTTGAAAAGCCAAATGGAAAAGGAGATAAAAAGGCTCTCTGAAGAAAATTATTGCCTAAGAACTAGGATTGAACAAATGGAAACTAGTGACTTTATGAGAAACCAAGACGCAGTAAAGCAAATCCAAATGAAAAAAAAAATAGAGTGCAATATGAAATATCTTCTTGGAAAAACAGCTGACCTGGAAAATAGATCCAGGAGAGATAATTTGAAAATCATTGGACTACCTGAAAACTATGACCAAAATAAGAGTTTAGATAGCATCTTCCAAGAGACTTTGGACATGTGGATCTAGTAAAAACTCTAGATCTAGCATGGGACAGATTCTATCTGCACCTAAAGTATGAGACATGGACCAAGGATGTTGAAAGAAGGCTGCTAAGACTGATCTAAGCATTCTGGAGAGCAAGTTGGAACTCTCCCAAAAGACTATAAAACTTTGCTGATCCAGCAACACCACTGCCAGGTCTGTATCCCAAAGACGTTAAAAAGAAAACAGAAAAGGACCTATTTGTACCAAAATATTTATAGCAGCTCTTTTTGTGATGTCAAAGCACTGGAAATTGAAGGGATGCTCATCAATAAGGGAATGGCTAAACAAGCTGGGGTTTATGATTTTGATGGAATATTATTGGGCTAAAAGAAATAACAAGCAGAATGACTTCAGAAAAACCCCAAATGTTAAAAATTGTTTTAACATGTAAATTGGGGGAAAATATTTTTTTTAATTGTGGGTGTGAAGGAAAAAAATAAATGCTTGGAAAAAGAGAAGACGTCTAAGCCAAGCAGCTCACCTAGAGAGCAGATCCATCAATAAACCTTTGGAGTTGGTATAATTAGATTTCTTGTTTTTGCAAGGATTCCAATAGGACATGACCAAATTCCCTTTCCCCTTGTTTCTGCCCACACCCCCCCCCTTTAACCTAATGATTTCAAAAGCCTCACCTAATTTAATAAAAATGAATTAAGTGACTATTATATGTATAGCACTAGGCAATGGGGATACAAAGAAAAAACTGTTGCTGCCCTCTGAGGAGAAGAGGTGACATCTGAACTAGGCTTGGTAAGGAAACTACAAAATAGAGATTAGGAAATCCTTGCTGGGGGCTGAAGGAGAAATTTTTCTTAGTGTATAGCTTCCCACATAAAATCAATGCTACTCAGGATTCCGATTTTGAGAGCAGGTTGTTCAAAGGGGAAGGAACTTGGTCTGGCAGAAATCAGAGAGGTAAAAGGACTGGATTATAGGGTGGGAGAAGGACTTTTAGAAGTGTGTGTAGATTAAGATTTAGGAGGGGGAGAGGATAAGGAAGGGACTATTAGAGGAGTAGGTAGAATAAGGAATGGGAAGGTAAAATCAGAAGTGAAGCAGAAAATTGGGGATAAAATTCTATAGACAGTTTCTCAGATAAAGGTCTCATATCTCAAATATATAAGGAACTTTGTCATATCCATAAGAATATGAGCCATTCCCCAACTGTTAAATGGTCAAAGGATATGAACAGGCAGTTTTCAGATGAAGAAATCAAAACAATTTATAGTCATATGAAAAAATGCTCTAAATCATTGATTAGAGAAATACAAATTAAAACAACCTTGAGATATCATTTTACACCTATCAGATTAGCTAAAATGATTAAAGGAGAAAGTGATAAATGTTTAAGGGCTTGTGGAAAAAGTGTGATGCTAATTCTTTGCGGAAGGAATTGTAAACCGATCCAATCATTTTGGAGAGCAATCTGGAACATGCCCAAAGAGTTATTAAATTGCCTATACCCTTTGACCCAGAAATATCAGTACTAGGTCTATTTCCAAAGATGATTAGGGAAAAAAGAAAAGAACTTATATGTTCTAAAATATTTATAGCAACTCTCTTTGTGATGGTAAAGAACTGGAAGTTGTAGGGATGCCTGTCAATTGGGGAATGGCTGAACAAGTTGTGGCATATTATTGTGATGGAATACTACTGTGCTATAATAAATGATGGGCTCAATGATCTTAGAAAAACATTGGATAGACTTGCATGAAATAATGGAGACTGAAATGAGCAAAACCAAAAGAACATTGTATACAATAATAGCAATATTGTTCTAAGAACAACTTAGAGCAACTAAATAATTTTGACCATTATAAATACCCAAATTAATGACAAAGGACATATGGAGGAAGACGCTATCTACATCCGGAGAAAGAATTAATAAATAGAAGTATGAGTAGAATGATTATATATATATATATATATATGTGTGTGTGTGTATGTTTGTATGTATGTACATATTTGTGTACATCTCTAGAAAGCCATTTCTAAGATGGGTGGGAGGGGGCCTAAGGAGGGAAGAAAAAAAGGAAAAAAATACATGATAACATGATAACTTTATTATATAATTAAAAGGAATAGCAAGTTGCACATAATAGATTTGCAGTTTCATGTGAAATCATCTTTTTCATTATGCTCTGTAATGGAAATGTTTGTTTTATTCTATAAATTAAAAAGAAAACAAATTAAAATTTTTTTAATGGCAAAAAATAAAAAATAAAGAGAGAGAGAGAAATCAAGACATCTAGAACCATTCCTTGCCTACCCACAAGGAAATCCCCAGCTGGAATGTTTCAAGTCTACCCTGTTAAATATGGAAATTCTCAGGCCTGAGCAGAAGGCTGACTTGAGCCAGAATGTGACCTTTCTATGATATGCCCACAATGCCACCAGGAATGATGCCATGGGATTAACTCCATACTTGATGCTAGAGCAAAGACTTCAGCTGCTCTGACACGTGCTCTGGAGTGTCTTAGGAAAGAGAGATTCAGAGTCTCATGACCAATATATCATAAGACTGAGAGGCTGTGAGAGGCCCATGGCTTAACTTTGGCTTCAGCATGGAAGAACATTGAAAGGAATACAACCTCTTATGAGGAAGAGAGGCACGTTCTCATTATCTCTTCCTTGGGGCCAAGCCTATTCCTGATGATTCCACAGCGCGTCAATCTTCTATTTTTTGGTTGTTCTTTTCATTTCTATTTAGGTTACCATTTTGAATATGTTGTTTTGCAGCCAGAAGTTAGAATCCTGACACGTAGATACCACTGGAAAGTACAGGGTAACAGAGATTAGGAAACCAAAGCTAATCAAGTAGTTGAGAGACTAGGAGGGCTGCCCGTCTATAAAAATAGCACCAGAAAGTGACCAGAGCCTTGCCAAGACCATAAACTACAATCACTTGCTGCTTGGAGGACAACTGGTCGGGACAGCAAGTGAACAGGAGTCAAAAGATTGGGCTCTTGTAACACCCTATCTCCAGGTTGCCCCAGAAAGGGGATCTGTGAATCATTATGATTAGGATTAAAGGAGTAAGAGGAGGTGGGGGGTTGGGCAACCATCATGGAATGAGTTAACAGCCCTATTCATCACCACAAATATCAATCCTACATGGAGGTGACCTGAGGATACCCAATGTGGAGGTAGAGAATATACAAGGTAGAGGTGACCTGGTAGAGGATTCTTAGGAGGACTAGACTGAATCTGGATACACAGAGGTAATCGAGTTGGAGCAACCAGATGTCACCGAAATAAAAAATAGAAAATTCTGGACTATCCAGTCAGTGATTAGGCCAGCATAAGATTCCTTGGAAGTAAGGGTTGAAGATGTCATGCACATGAAGAAGTCCATACTGGATCTTGGAGGAAAGTTGGAAATAAATGATAAAGTTCATGCAGGGGCAGCTAGGTGGTGCAGTGGATAGAGCACCAGCTCTGGAGTCAGGAAGTCAGGAGGACCTGAGTTCAAATCCAGCCTCAGACACTTAACACTTACTAGCTGTGTGACCCTGGGCTTAACACCAATTGCCTCACTTTAAAAAAAAAAAAAGAGCTACTATAAAGTGCATGCAAAGGTGATTATATGTAAATTTACTGTACATGAATATATTATATTACCTCCAATTTAACCGGTATATATCTTGTATTTATATAATTGTTTGTGTGCTATCTCCCCCATTAGAATGTAAGCTCTGGAGCAGCTAGGTGGCACAGTGGATAGGGCACTGGCCCTGGATTCAGGAGGACCTGAGTTCAAATTCAGCTTCAGACACTGGGCAAGTCACTTAACCCCCATTGCCCCACCAAAAAAAAAAAAAAAGAATGTAAGCTCCTTTAGGGGAGGAAGTATTTTTACCTTTCTTTATATCTTCAGTCCTCAGCCCAGTGCTAGGCATAGTATAAGTGCCTAATAAATGCTTATTAAATGAGTTTCGACCACTATAAATACCCAAATCAAGATTTGATATGCTGTATTCAAATATGTTTTCTATGAATGTTAGGTACTCTGCTGTAATTTGCAACAACTTCAGGCTTTGGTTTTATTTTTTGGTGGGGATGAAGAAAATTGCATCAAGATATCTCCTGATACCTACAATAACCTCTTTTGAGTGTCTGGGGAGAATAAATTGTGTCCATCAGAAGGTATGTGTGGCAGTGGTTAGGCATGGTAAGTTATTACCCATTGGTTAGCAAACTCACCTTCTTACTCTTCAAATCACAATGATATCAGATTTACAACTGTCAGAGTAAGCCAAACTCTTTCTTCTCCTTTTTTGCCTATTCCCTTTCCCCCATTCACCTAAACCCTCTCCCTCCAATGTCCTACTTTAGATCTGTCTTCCTTTTTCAGTGTGCCTTCTGGAACTCTTGCATTAGCACACTTCCATTCTACTAAACTATTTATTTTATTTTGTTTTGTTTTGAGGTCTGAATTCATTCTCTCTCTCTCTTTCTCATCTTCCCTTCCCCCTTCCCTTTAGAAGGTAAGAAAAAATGAAACCTGTTATAAAGCAAAACAAAGTCCTGCATTAGCTATGTCCAAATGGAGAAAAAAAGAAAATATGCTTCAATCTATACACTGAGTCAATCAGTTCTTTGTCTGGAGGTGGATTGCATATTTCATTGTGAATTCTTTGGAATTGTGGGTGATCACTGTTCTTTCTGATCAGAGGTCCTAAGTCTTTCTGAGTTATATGATAATGACAATATTGTTGTTCACATATAAGTTGTTCTCCCAGTTCTGTTCACTTCACTTTTCATCAGTTCATATAAGTCTTTCCAAATTTCTTCAAAACCATCCCCTTCACCATTTCTTATAGCACAATAGTATTCCATCCCATTCACATACCATACCTTGTTCATCCATTCCCCAATTGATGGGACTCCTTTCAGCCACCAGTTCTTTGCCCCCACAAACAGAGCTACTGAAAATATTTTGTACAAGTGGGTTCCTTTCCTCTTTTTTTTTTTCTTTCCTCTTTTTAAAAAAATTTCTTTGGAGCATAGAAAAAGCAGTGGCATCTCTGGGCCAAAGGGTATGTGCACAGCTTAATAGCCTTAGAGGCACATTTCCAAATTGCTTTCCAGGATGGCTGGAACATTCCCTTCTTTTTCAAACTCTTTTTCTCCTGTTCCTTCCATCTTCAGGTACTCACAGTTACCTGACTCTCCCCAGATAAGACCGGATCCTTGTTCATCCTTTCCATTACTGGTTTCATTTTCTCCCATACTTATTCTCTCCCTCCCTCGTCCCCACTCACTGGTCATAGAACAGGAGTTAGAATAATCCTTACTCTCTTTTGCTACTTCAAGACTCTTCCTCTACTTCTGTCACTAAGCAACCTCTCCTCGAAGGGTCATGACATCCAATCTACCACCCAAACTAGATAACGGTGGCTGTTACCTAGCATTCCACGGGACATTTTCCCTTCTTTCTTGTTGAATTGAATGCCTTTCTGCCCCTGGATTAATAATTAATTTATGAAATTGGTTCTTTAAGTACCTGCTGGGAGTGACTACAATGGCAGCAGGAAATGGGGCTGCAATCACACTTTAATAATCATAGTGGGCAACAGTACAAATGGTGAAAGGGATACAGAGGGGAATGGCATGGGGACAAAGGATGGGATGGTGAAGGAAGTAGCATGAGGAAGAGGATGGGGAGGGGGATAAACAGAGAGTATCACACACATAACCATGAATTAGAGTCAGGAGCACTAGGCAGCATGGACCCAATGGAGATGGGAAGGAGGCAGGAGTTTGACATATTTTTGTGGGGAACAAACTAACTCTTGGGTGCAGATAAGTTCATTCATTAAAATATTCAAATCATATCAAAGTTGTCTGTAAAACTTAAAAGTTAACAGCACCATTTGGTGATTTGCTGAGCCTTATTGTGGAGGTCTAGAATTTACATGCTGTAGGACTCAAAGGCTAACATGAGCATCTAGATGGCTTCCCCTAATTCAGCACATATTACAAACATGTTGATTAATATATGATGTATTTTTGTAAATTGTGCTCCTTTCATCTCTGGGATAGTTTGTATGTGGCTTCCCAGTTCCCCTTTGCAATCTTACTTCCTTGCCTCTTTATACAGTTTACTCAGGGGAGTAGTGGTCAAGGAGACAAGAACAAGATACAATTTTAACACAACCCCACATCTTGCCCTTTTATTGGGAGTCATCAACATGTATATTGAATTTTCTTCAAATACTCCAAACTCTCAGTTCCTCATTCTACTCAATTCTTATGACCCATGGGACTTGTCACACCCTTGATCTTTTCATTACCCACAAATGTTCCACTTTAAGATCTAGAATAATGAAATTACTTTTATGTGGTCAAAATGCCCTGTCATTCTATGACTCTCTATGCCTTTCTCCTACTAAACCTATCCTTTATTCTCACTGCCACCTTCAGTCTTTTCACCTGTCAGTATTTTCCTTTTTTTTTTTTTTTTTTTGGCAAGGCAATTGGGGTTAAGTGACTTGCCCAGGGTCACACAGCTAGTTGAGTGTTAAGTGTCTGAGGCCGGATTTGAACTCATGTCCTCCTGATTCCAGGGCTGGTACTCTATCCACTGTGCCACCTAGCTGCCCCTCTGTCAGTATTTTCCCAGGCTATCACCCCTTGTCTGGCTACTCTCTCTTCTCTTCCCAGTTTCAATGCTTCAGTGAACCAAGTCAAGTCTACACTATCCTCTGCTCTCAGATACTCTGCTCCCTTCTCTATCTCTGCTCATGCCTTGTCAGATCCCAACCTGGGATCACTATCACCAAACACTTTCTCTGCTCTTACTCATCTGATGCTCAAATGACTTGGAGGAAGTCGTGCATGGAATGGTCTTCCCTCTTCACCTTCACACCTTAGAATGCCTTGTTTCCTTCAAAGTTCAACTCAATTGTCACTTTCTACACGAAGCATTTCCTGTCCCCTCCTCTTTGCTCATGTCTTATCTCCCCAAATCATCTTATAGTCATGTATTTCTTTTGCATTTGTTTTGTATAAAACATTATTAAAATGTTAGCCATTATATATTTACATATATACAGATTATACATATATATACATACACACATACAGTATATATTAAAGTATATACAGATTGTCTCTCCTGATTGAATGTAAATACTTTGAGGGCAGGGATTTTTTTTCCTGTTTTCTTTATATTCCTAGTTCCTGCACAGAGAGCCACTGAAGGGGGAGAGGGTGTATGTGTGTGTGTGTGTGTGTGTGTGTGTGTGTGTGTGTGTGTGTGTGTGTGTAAGACAGAGACAGAGAGAAATTATCAAAAGAGAATTTGTATGCAAAATGAATTAGGAGAACAAGAGATGAAGCAAGATGACCAGTTAGGAGCCAATTTTCGATAGCCTGATAATTAAGAACCTAGACTAGAAGGTTGGATTGGGAACAGAGAGAAAGGGATGGATTTCAGATGTATTTTGGAAGTGGAAACAACAAGATTGAGTAACTAATTGAATGTCATGGGTTAAAAAGAGGCCAAAGATGACTATAAAATATCCAGCCTGAATGATTGGGAGAATTTGGTGAACCTATAAATAAAACAGGGAAGTTGAGAGAAAGAATGGATTTTTGGGGGAAGATAGTGACTTCTGTTTTGAATATGTTGTTTGAAATGTCTACAAGATATCAGCTTAGGGGAGAGATTGAAGTTGGATATAAAGATTAGTAGCCATCTGAATAGATAACTAAAGTCACCAGAATAGATGAAATTACCAAGTATAAGAGTATAGAGAAAGGGAGGAAAAGATGAATAAAATTAGAACCTTGGCAAATGCCAACATTTTGAGATGGGAGGAAAAAGGGAACCAAGCAATAAGTCAATAGCCAGAATAGGGCTAAAGAATTTATTAAGCATTGAGTTTGTTCCAGGAATTGTGCTAAGTTCCAGGGATACAAGGAAAGGCAAAAGCATTGTCCCTGCTCTCAAAGAATATGCCTACTTCACACATGAGGAAACTGAGGTAGAGAGAGGCTTAGTGACTTTCCCAGAGTCACACAGCTAGTCTGAAGTAAGATTCCAAGTCAGTTCCTCCTTCTAAGACCAGCACTCTATCCACTATTCCATCTTCCTAAACCAGATAAGAATACAGAGGAGGGTCAAAGAGAAGAATTGTGGGAGTGCTAAGTTATGGAAGGCTGAATAGATCATCCTCAAGGAGGAAAGGATGGTTTACAGTGAGGTAGGAAGTATATCAGAGGCAGCTAGGTGGTTCAGTGGGAGAGTGCTGGGCCTGGAGTCAGGAAGATGTGAGTCCAAATCCGGCCTCAGACATATCCTAGCTGTGTGACCCTCAGCAAGTCATTAACCTCTGTTTGACTCAGTTTCCTCATCAATCAAGTTGGAGAAAGAAATGGCAAAACACTCCAGTATCTTTGTCAAGAAAACCCCATGGACAGCATTGGTGTGTGATGGCTCACGAAGAGTTGGACACGACTGAACAACAACAGGAAGTGCGTGTACTAACTTGTTTCAATAGCATGTAGAAGGGGCAGGTAGGTGGCGCAGTGGATAAAGCACCGGCCCTGGATTCAGGAATACCTGAGTTCAAATCTAGCCTCAGACACTTGACACTTACTAGCTGTGTGACCCTGGGCAAGTCACTTAACCCTTACTGCCCCACAAAAAAAAAAAAAAATCAATAGCATCTAGTATAGGACCTTTTGCATAGAGACATTTGAATAAATGCTTTGGGCAAAAATCCACCACCAGCATCACCTTTCCCCAGATGTTTCCCTTCTCTTTATTTGACTTCACTGAAACAACAGTAAACAGCGAGGGGCAGATGATAGATGCAGGATAAGTGTCTTACAGACATCTTAGTAACTATACACAAAATGATTCCATTCTGATTTTTCCTGGGGAGTATAGACAAGCTTTCATATTAAAACCTTTCAGTCTCAAGCTTGAATTTAGAACATATTCCCTTATTTCATAGCCCTTGGTGGCTCACCAGCCCTCAGTGAACCAGGAAACACACAGTTCCTACAGTAAACGACTCTCCCCAGACTAAACAAGTATAGTGGAACTACAGAAATGGAGTGACTCATGGTCACTAAGCTCAGAAGAAGCCTACTCATTCCATCTGTGCCTAGACCTTCAGACTAGCTCCTAGGCCATGGAAAGTTTGAGCCCTTCCTCAGCGATAAACAAGTCACTGATGGAGATACCCAACATCTAGTTCCTAGAGCCAGTCTCTTCCAGAGAGGGATCTGGGTACCAGATAGAGAAGTTAGGGAACTTCCCTCCCTGCTGCTTCCCAAGGAAGGGAATGCTAAGGTGCCAGCTATTTTACCTTATTCCAAGCAAAGTCACACAGTCCTGCTCTGATGTCTTGTCATTTGCATGGAGGTGACCCTGGATTTTAAAAGACGATGCCAACAGAGTTTAAGTTCTGGCAAAACACTTCAAAGATAGTCTGCCCACAGACTGAATCTGCTGTCCAAGGATTAAGTATGGAGAGAGTCTTCATCAGGAGGCTGGCCACTAGTATAGACAGAAAGACAGACAATAGACAGATGCAAATAGTAAGGTAGTCCTTGCCCTCAAGAGGATTACATTTTTTTTTTTTAGTGAGGCAATTGGGGTTAAGTGACTTGCTCAGGGTCACACAGCTAATAAGTGTTAAGTGTCTGAGGCCGAATTTGAACTCAGGTGCTCCTAACTCCAGGGCCGGTGCTCTATGCACTGTACCATCTAGCTGCCCCCAAGAGGCTTACATTCTTTTAGTGAGGCAATTGGGGTTAAGTGACTTGCTCAGGGTCACACAGCTAGGAAGTGTTAAGTGTCTGAGGCTGGATTTGAACTCAGGTACTCCTGACTCCAGGGCCGGTGCTCTATCCAATGTGCCACCTAGCTGCCCCGAGGCTTACATTCTAATGGAAGAAGACAATAGTTACATAGATATACAAATACCTAGGTAGATCCATAGATGTGTGCCAGGCACTAGGTGATAAATTCATTGATTATGGCAACCTGTGAATCAAAGTAAAATGAAAAACTGGTCGTCAGTCCTAATTGGCCCACCTTCCATTTCAGAGTGATAGTGGTAGAGTTGCAGGAAATAAGGGAGAAACTTCTAAGAATCAAAGTATTTTATTTATAGACATTATAATTATCTTATAATGATATAGTTATATAAGTACATACTTATATTTATTAAAATTTATTATAATATAGTTGGACATATGTATATATACACACAATACCTTATATGCCATATAATACATTATAACATACAATATGATATAATTACAATGATTAATACTAAAAATGTGAGATCTTTGCTCCCTATTACTACTAGAATGGAATCACATCAATATTAACATTCTCACAATAAATGAAACTAGAAGGAAAGGCAACTGCAGCTAAAGGGAAAGAATGCTCACAAAGTTTCCTTGAAGAGGTGAAGGATCTGGTGTTGCCATGTGACTAAAGGCAATAAGAGCCTTCGCTTTATGGTAGATATTGCAGGACACACAAAGAACACAAACAAAAAGCACTATTCCCTATGAACATAAATGAGATCTATAAACCAACATTTGCTGCAAATTCTGAAGAGTCAAGAGAATTCTATGAAGAACTTGACAAGATCATTAAAGCAGCCCCTTTTTGTGGGGTTCACAGACCCAGAGATTTCAGAGGGAAGGGAAAATTACCTCTATTACTTCTATTATTAATTGGTTTCCTTTATAATTCTGTTTTTTTTTTATCTTATGCTTTTCAAACATCCTTCTGGACTTATGAAGAAAAATGCTATTTGTCTCCAGAGAAAGAACTGATGGTGTCTGAATACAAGTTGAAGCATTTTTTTTTACTTTATTTTTCTTGAGGGTTTTTTGTCTTTCTTTCACAACATGCCTAATATAGAAATGTTTTGCATGCCTACACATGCATAACCTATATCTAATTGCTTGCCTTCTCAAAGGGGGCAGGGAGGGAAGAAGAGAGAGAATTTGGAACTCAAAGTTTTTAAAATGGATGTTAAAATATTTTTTACATGTAATTAGGGAAAAATAAAATACTAAACAAAACCCAAATAGAACATTCTTCTGAGAAGGGGTCCACTGGCTTAACCAGCTGCCAAAAAGGGCCATCACCCAAAACATAGACTTTGAGACCCAGTGACTTCAGTGCAAAAGTAGGCATGGGGAAGGATGGCAAAAATTATTTGGGGAAATATTGCTTTAAATATCTTTTATATTTTATTCCAGATGACAGAAGGAACTAGGCATTTGTAAGTGCTGAAGAAAGAAAGAATGAAATAAACAATATGTCAACAGCAAGCTACTAGTGACTAATGCAGAAGTCCTATGTGCAACATGACTGAGTAGTTAAAGCAGAGGTCAAAAATTAATATCACATGAAAAGAAAGGATTAAAAATGAGAAGATGACTGTGTATAGTTGCCATAATTTTAACCTGACCTTTTCAAACAAGTCACTGATGCTAAAAAATGGGAAATGGAAAAAACGGACATTTTCACCCCGCTTATCATCATGTTATGCAGAAGTTTAATCAACATCAATCAATCAATCTTTTATTAAGCACTTACTATGATCTAGTCCTTGTACTAGGAACTGGGAGAAAAACATGAAAATTAAATAGTCCCTGTTCCCATGGAGATTAAAGTCAACTGGGGGACATGTACATATATTAGTATATTCAGAATAAATACAAAATAGATATACAGTCATTTAGGAAAGGAATGAGGGTACTAGCAGTTGGGAGAATGATAAAAAAAAAAAACCACTTCATTTAAAAGGTGATGCTTGAGCTACAACTCGAAAGTAGAGAAATATTCCAAGAGGAAGAAATAAGGAAAGAGTATATACCAGGCAAAGGGTGGTGGCCATTAAAAAGGCATGGAGAGATAACAAGATAAGCTCCAAATTGGTATATGATTTAGACATAAAAGTACATAATAAGCAAATTAGACAAGTATTGAAAAAAATTACCTGTCAGATCTATGGATGGGGGAAATAAGAGATACAAGAGTTCACAAGAGGTAAAATGGAATCTCTTGATTACATAAAATCTAAAAGTTTTTATACAAATAAAACCAATTCAGTCAAAATTTAAAAAGAAGCAAGAAATTTGTAGTTAAGTTTGTCTGATAAAATTCTCATTTCTAAGATATAGAAGGAAATGAGTCAAATTTTTAAGAATAAGAGCCATTCCCCAATTGAAAAATGGCCAAAGGATATAAATAGGCAGTTTTCAGAGGAAGAATTCCAATTAAAAAAAATATTCTAAATATTTAAAAAATACTCTAAATAATTAATAATTAGATAAATGCAAATTAAAACAACTCATAGGTACTACTCCAAACCCATAAGATTGGCAAAATTGATACAAAAGGAAAATAACAAATGTAGAGAAGCTATGGAAAAATGGGTACTTTAACACACTGTTGGTGGAGATAAAAACTTGTTCAGCCATTTTGGAAAGCAATTTGGAACACATTTGTAACTTTTTTGGGTTTAGGTCGATACCGTAAAGTGATTAAAGAAAGAAAAAATAGATCCAAATGTACAAAAATATTTTTAGCAGCTCTTTTTGTGTTAGCAAAGAATTGGAAACTGAGGGATGCCTATAAACTGGGGAAAGGCTGAATGAGTTATGGTATATGGAATACTATTGTGCTGTAAGAAATGATAAAGGAGATAGTTTCAGAAAAACCTTGGAAGACTTACATGAACTGATAAAAAATGACACAAGCAGAACTAGAACATATAAACAATAACAGAAATACTATAAAGATAATCAACCCTGAATGATTTACAAATCCTGATCAATGCACTGACCAGCCACAACTTCAAAAGACTCATGATGAAATATGCTATTCACCTCTAGATAGAGAACTGATGGACTCAGAGTTGAAGATCAAATCTTATTTTAATTCTTCCTTTCTTTGTTTCTGTCTTTATCTCTCTCTCTTCCTTCCTTCCTCTTTTCTCCCTTCCTTCCTTCCTTTCACCTTCTTTCCTTCTTTCCATCCTTCTCTCCTTTCCTTCATTTCCTTCTTCTTTCTTTTTGGACATTGTTAATGTCAAATAATTGTCAATTGTTTTACTTGATTACATATATTTGTAATGAGTTTTGTTTTTCTTGCCTTCTCAATGGGTAGGTGAAAAGGTGAAAGGGAGAAGATTCAGAGCCTAAAAATAGATATATAATTGAGTTTAAAAATAAAAATAAAAAGATATAGATGGAGTGTTGTGTGTAAGGAACAATCAATCAATTCATCAATAAATACTTACTAAGAGTCTACTATGTGCCAGGTATTGTGCTATGTGCTGGAGATACAAGTACAAAGTATGAAACAATCTCTGGTATTAAGGAACTAAAGTTCTAATGAGGGAGACAATAAATACACATATAATTATATCCAGAATAAATCTGAAGAGGATAAATATAAATAAATACAAATGAGTAAAATACAGCATATTTGGGGGAAGGAGAGGAGAGGCAATTGAGAGAATCAAGAAAGGCTTTGTGTAGAAGGCATTGCTTGAGTTGGCACTTGAAGGAAGAGAGGGACTCTCTAAGTTAGAGGTAAGGAGGGAGTGCATCCAGGCTTGAGGCACAGCCAGTGTGAAGGCAAGGAGATGAGAAATGTGGGTGGGAGATAGAATATTATGTGTGAGGAACAAAGAGAAGACTAGTTTGACTGTATCAGAGTGCAAGACAAAGTAATGTTCAATGAATCTGGAAAGAGAAGTTGGGGTTAGATTGTAAAGGGCTTCAAACACTAAATAGAGGAGTAATTTATACTAGAGATAATAAGAGCCAATGGATTTTTTTAAATAAAGGAATGACAGTCATATCTGTGCTCAAGGAAAATTACTTTAGCATCTATGTGGAAGATAGATTGTAGTAATGAGAGATGAGGTAGAAAGACCAGTTAGAAAGCCATTCCAATTATCTAGGGGAGAAGTAATGAAGTCTTGAATTAAAATGGTAGTTATTATTTTGTGGGGGGGGGTTAGGCAATTGGGGTTAAGTGACTTGCCCAGGGTCACACTGCTAGTAAGTGTCAAGTGTCTGAGGCTGGATTTGAACTCAGGTCCTCCTGACTCCAGGGCTGGTACTCTATCCACTGCACAAACTAGCTGCCCCTAAAGTGGTAGTTATCGAATAGAGAAAAGGATGCAATTGTAAGAGATGTTATAAAGATAGAAAGAGCAAGATTTCACATCTGATTTGATATGTGGGATGAGAGAGAAGAAAAAGTTAAGGATAACACTGAGGTTATACCCAAGAGGGTATAGTGCCTTTGACAGTTTGAAAGAAGAGTGGATTGTGGGGTAGGGAAGGTGATAAGTTCTGGATTGGACAGGTTGAGTTTGATGTGTGTCTGGGATATCCAATTTAAAATATCCGAAATAAGAAACAATATTACTACCTTGAAGCTCAGTAGAGACACTGGGGCTGGATATATAGAGAGCTGTGAATCATCTGTATAGAGAAGACAAAGCCATGGGAAGAGATAAAGTCATTAAGAGAAAGTGAAGAGAGAGAAAGAAGGGAATACTTTGAGTTATGGAGTGTGATATGAATGACAAGCTAGTAAAGGAAAGTGAGAAAAAGCAGTCAGACAAGTAGGAGGAGAAGGAGAGAGTGTTGTCACTAAAACCATGAGAAGAGAGCGTATCCAGGAGGAGAGGGTAGTCAGTAGTGTCAAATGGAGCAGAAAGATTGAGAAGAATGAAGACTCATCAAAGACCAACAGATCTGGCAATTGAGAATATTGGTAACTTTGGAGAGAGCAGGTTCAGTTGAATGATAAGGTTGAAAGTCATAACATAAAGGATTGAGGAGTAAATGAGAAGAGGGGAAGTGGAGTTGGAATCAGAGACAATTTTTTTCTATGAGTTTGGCTAAGAAATGATGGCTAGATTATAGGTTATAGGATGAGAGCTTGAAATATTAGTATAGTCTAGTGAAGGCTTTTGTTTGTTTTTAGTATGGGAGAGACAGGTATGTTTGAAGGTAGTGGAGAATGAGTGAGGGGGCAATCTGTTGGAAAATACAATTAAGGATGGGAAAAGGACAAAAGTAGAGGGGTTGGCCATGGCAAGGAAAAAGGCATTATTAAAGACTGGAGGAAAGGCAGAGAAAGTGGGAGGTGATGTCAAGGAGTTTTGTGATGAAGAGAAAAGGAGAATAAGCTAAGGCAAGTTTGGCTATACCATAGCATATAGGAAGGAGAATAATGTATAATGAGACTAGAAAGGTAGACCATGTTGTGAAAGGCTTTAAAAGCCAAATAGACGGGGCGGCTAGAAGTGATAGAGAGGTTATTGAGTAGGAGCAGTGATAGTAAGACTTGCAATTGGGAGGCTATAATGGTCACTGTATGAGTAATGAAAAAATGGCAGGTGTAAGAAATGTTGTGAAGATGGAATGTTGTGAAGATTTGGCCACCAATTGAATATGTGGGACAAGCTGAGGTTTAAAATACCAAGGCTGGGGGCAGCTAGGTGGCACAGTGGATAAAGCACCAGCCCTGGATTCAGGAGGACCTGAGTTCAAATCCGGCCTCAGATATTTGACACTTAGTAGCTGTGTGACCCTGGGCAAGTCACTTAACCCTCATTGCTCCAAAAAAAAACCCCCACCAAGGCTAAATACCTGACAGATTGGAAGGTCTGTGGTACCCTCAGCAAAAATAACAGTTGCTAAAACAAGGAGGGCAAAAGAGCCTAGAGCCCACCTTATTCAGCAAACACTTGCTTAGTCTGCCAAAAAAAGTAAAACGATAAAGCAACTAAGGACAACAGAGGTTTTATAATATAATTTAATTTGTGAAACACGATAGAGTAGATGGTAGAAGCTGATGAGTAGCACCTCCTCATAAAATAGCAAAAAGCAGTGGGAGGCCAAAACCAGTCTTCAGAAAGCTCAGTGCATATCATCCCAGACATTCATGGGTAAAACTGGCATGAAGACAACAAATAACTGGAAACCGGAACAGATTTTCCAGAGTTTTTCATAACAATAAATATTCATCATTGATAACATTGAGTGCATCACATTTGGACCCTAACACTTCAGACCCTAGTATGCTTCACGAGGAAGAAGAAATGGCATGTAAGAAAGTGAAGTGAGGAAGACTACCTGGACCAGGAGAAGAACATAACAGAAGAAATTTTAAGATGGTAAAATCTTAAAAGCACTGAAATACTGTTTTACAACTTATCTAATAGAAAGAGATATCCTGAAAAACATAGAAAGAATAATGACTACCTATAAAAAGTGATTCAGAGGGGCCAGTTAGGTGGCACAGTGGATAAAACACCAGCCCTGGATTCAGGAGGACCTGAGTTCAAATCTGGCCTCAAACACTTGACACTTACTTGCTGTGTGACCCTGGGCAAGTCACTTAACCCTCATTGCCCAGCAAAAAAACCACACAACAAAACAAAAACAACCCCCCCAAAAAACCCACCAAAAAAGTGATTCAGAGAATAACAATGATTAACAAACAGATATTAATTTTCTTATGTTTCAACACTCATGGAGCTGGAATCTCATCATGTGGGCACTCCAACTATGCAGATCACAACTTATCCACTCCTTGTCTTTGAAAATCTTATCTATGTCTTCTTATAAAACTTTCATAGGGGTTGATTCAACCTACTGGGGTCCTTTCTCTATGTCTCTTGCCATTGCCTGAATACCACTAGAGGATGCATGCTGTCCATCAATTATCTATTTGCTTTTAGTTGAGGACCAGTCTACCCTCTTTTCTGGACATACTTCTCTGTGATAACATCTTTTACACTGCTTCTGTTGCTCAATTCTTTCTTAGTGATATTTTACATCCTACTCACACCCACCATGCACCTTTGAATGACCTTCAGTTTTAATTTTTCAGAGACTATGGTATTTCATGACTCAGCCATATGGGAACACTGGAAGACTGATAATGGCAAAAAGATAGACCTTTGTTTCAAGGAGATGTTTGGTATCACTAAAAGAACGGCATAGTTTCCCAAGGGCAATCCAGCTCACTCTTCCTTCTATTCAGTTCTAGACTCAATTCATTGTCCTTCTTCAATGTCTATATAAGATATAAAGATACATCCTGATGGATCGATTCTCTGTGGATATTTAAATTGCACAACAATAGGCATTCTTAATCCACTTATTCTTTTCCTGTTTGGATGGTTAGGTTGAAATCTTTTGAATGATTGTTGTTGTTGTTCAATTGTGTTAGACTCTTTGTCACGCCATGAATCATAGCAAGCCAATTCTGTCCATGGTTTTTTCTTGGTAAAGATACTGGAGTGGTTTGCCATTTCCTTCTTCAGTAGATTAAGGCAAACAGAGGTTAAGTGACTTGCCTATGGTCACATAGCTAGTAAGGGTCTGAGCCTGGATTTGAATTCAGGTCTTCCTGACTTTAGGTACAGCACTCTATCCACTTAGCCACCTAGCTGCCTCCTTTGAATGATTAAAGATCTCTTCTAGGAAATTCTATAATGTTCTGTGGCTTGGTGCAATCAGCAAGATGTCATCAGAAAATAGGAGTACATGGAGGACCTCTTCACCTGCAAAGAATTCCTCTTCTATTTAGGCTTTGTCTATTTTCTTATATTTATAAACATATGAGAATGATCTGTCTATATGTATACACACATATAAGTCTATCGCAATTGATGGAAAGATGAAGGAAGAAGAGAAGGAAGGATGAAGGAAGGAGAGAAGAAAAAAGGAAGGAGGGAAAGATGGAATGGGAGGAATGAAAGAAGGGGAAAAGGGAGGGAAGAAAGGAAAGAATCAGATCATTGTAGCAATCAAAAATTCAACAAAAGACTAAATAAGCTTTGTCCATCAGGTTGTTGAAAATAAACCCAGCAACATTGCCTGAACAAAACTTGTTGTATAGCTTCAGTAGCTATATTTTTTTTTTTAACAACAGAACTAGAGAAGGGGAAGAAAAGGGAAATGGAGAAATGTCTATATGGAAATTGTGTAAGATTGGAATTTCCTATTTGGAATAGACTAAAGGAGAAGCTGTTCATTGCCTTGAGGAGCTATCACAAGAAAAAAGGATTAGTTAAGACATTCTATTCTGCTTGACCACAGAGAACAAAGGTAGAAGCAATTTGTGAAGGTTACAAGTCAATCAGTTAGTCGACAAGCATTTAAGCACTTACCATGCGCTAAGTTCGATGCTAAGTGCTGGGTATACAATTCATGCTAGCCAGACAGTCTCTATCCTCAAGAAGGAAGAAAGAGAATATATAAAAAAGACCTCGAAAGTTGGGGCAGGGTACCCACCTGGGGGCAGGTTGTTTGGAGAAAAGGAAGAGGTCTGGTGAGTCAAACTGTGGTCAAGTGCCACCACCCCTTTTGAAATAATTATCTAGGCATGGAGTCACCAATCTTCTCCAGGGGAGGAAAAACTTTCTAAAAACTGGAATTGCCCAATAGTGAATGACATGGGTGTTTGACTACAAGAGGTGTTCAAACAGAGCCTATTTATCGATCTTCGGGAATGTTATAGAGGGGATTCCTGCAAAGGGTGAAGAAATCAGAGCAAATGATCTCTAAAGTACTCTTCTAACTCTCAGATCCATGAAAGAAAGGATGATGAAAGTGCATGTTTACTTAATGATTCACAGAGCACTTTGATAAACATAATCTGCTTTGATTTTCACAGAGACCCATTAGGTAGGCAGCATAAATATTATCCCCATTCCACAAATGAAGAAACAGATGCTTGAAGACCTTAAGCGACATGCCATAATGTACTGTTACTAACAAAATCCAAGACTAGAATTCAGTAACTTCTATGAATTCACTCTAACTTCTACATCCAATATTCTCTCCTCTGCGTTACCTTTTTTTTTTTTTTTTTAGTGAGGCAATTGGGGTTAAGTGACTTGCCCAAGGTCACACAGCTAGTAAGTGTCAAGTGTCTGAGGCCGAATTTGAACTCAGGTACTCCTGACTCCAGGGCCGGTGCTCTATCCACTGCACCACCTAGCTGCCCCACTGCATGACCTCTTTATCCTATCAGAAACAGAGTATTTGGCTAGAGGGACCCTATTTTCAATTCAATTTAATAAACATTTATTAAGCTCCTAATAAGTATCAGGCACTGTGCTAAGCAGTGGGGATACAAATAAGGAAAAGAGAGTCCCTGCCCCTACGGGGTTTACAATAAAATGGAGAAAAACTACAAACAGAAGAAAGATGAAAAGCAGAAGGGGAAGAAAGGTTGCCTCCAGGGAGTACCTTGTTTGGGAGGATGATGTTTCATGGAGTTGAAACCAAGCAGAGCTCCCTTGGAGGATGGAGAGTTACCTGGAATGTTCTGACAGTCTGGAGGGAGGAGCTTACCCCTCCACCCACCTGTCCTCAGATCAGAGGGAGAGGCCACAAAGGAAGCTGACAATCAAAAATGGAGTTGGGTTCTTACACAATAGAACATCTGGGGTTTGCCTATACTAATGTTCACGTACGTAATGTTCAAGACCCTGAAGCCAAAAGAGATATTGGGAAAGGAGATTCTATTCCTATGTTCCTATGTTTCTAAATGAGCCGAATAATGTGACAGAGTTAAGTGTCAACAGGGACAAGGGAAGATTATTCCTGTCCCCCTCACCTCGTCCCCTACTCCTGAGCAGCCTGTGCTCAGGACAGGACACCGAGTATCCCAGTAGTCCTGAGCTCAGGCAGCATTCTTGCCTGACTTTCCTGCTCTTGGGACACTGGAGTTGTATGCAGAAAAGTCAACAGATAATAGAATCATGGCTATAGAGCTGGAAGGGACCTCAGAGGCCAGCTAATCCAGCCCTCTGATTTTACACAGGAGGAAACTGAGGCCCAGCATACTTGTGACTTCCCCAAAGTCACACAGAGAGTAAGGGCTATTGTCTTTAGAGGTCGATCCTAATAGCTGAGTTCAAAGTAAAGAGCAGACAGTCTCATAGATTCCTCCAGCTGGAAGGTCATCTAGTTTCCTACATTGACTGGATACTAGGCCAGAGGCAATTTAGAATAGACTATAATTGGGCAGGTGGTGCAGCGGATAGAGAGCCAGGAAGTCAGGAAGACTTGAGTTCAAATCTTGTCTCGGATACTTACTAGCTGTGTGACCCTGGGCAAGTCACTTCACCCTGTTTGCCTTAGTTTCTTCATCTGTAAAATGAGCTAGAGAAAAAAAAATGGCAAACTACTTCAATATCTTTGCCAATAAATCCCCAAATGGGGTCACAAAAAGTCAGACACAACTGAAAAATGGCTGAACAACAACCAAACAATTGGGGAAAGGCAAGTAGGAGGAGGGGGTCCAGGGAGAAAGGATAGACCCTTAAGGCAATGTCTTCCCAGCATAGTGTCTAGCTCAGATCCTTCTGATTCTTATTTGGTCATAAATATTTGGCCAGTTAAATCCTAGGTCTCTGTTGCAGTTCCCAGCACCTAAAAATTGCCCTTCCTGCAACTACCTGGACTCCAACTAAGTAAGCTAGCCTTCCTGGACTGCTGAGGAAGCAAGATTTTTCTGTTCTGAATAAAGCACTCAGACAGGCACTTGAGTCAGATTGCACTTGAAACAGTCCCCTCAGTCCCCTGATGCTCTGATTGATTCACCTTCACCTCCAGCCTCCCATTCAATCAATCAGTGAATCAAAAAGTCTTTCATAAGCACCTACTATGTGCTTATATGATCACCAAGATGAAATGGTCCTTGTCCTCAGTTCCTTGACCCAAGCTCTTTTAGCACACAGACAGAGATGGATGATCTGATCTAATGAGCCTCTTTTTAAAGTACCTATTCTGGGCAGAGATAGTGTGACATAATGGATAAAGATCTGGAGTCAAAGCTAGGAAGACTGGGTTTGGGGCCTGTTTCTGCTTCTGTGACCTTGGGAAAGCCACAACCTCTCAGGGCTCTAGGCAACTCTCAGGATCATACATTGCTCAGAAGGGGATGATCTATATTGATAGAGGGAGTTTCTTCTCCTGGGAATTCCCTATGCTAATGAAATCACATTTCATTTCCCACTCCTATTTGCAAAGCATTAGCTAGGTGTTGGAGTTATTGTTCTTATTCAGTTATTTTTCAGTCATGTTCAACTCTTTGTGCCCCCATTTGGAGTTTTCTTTGCAGAGACAATGGAGTGGTTTGTCATTTCCTTCTCCAGTTCACTTTATAGATAAGGAAATTGAGGCAAACTGGCTTAAGTGACTTGCTCAGGGTCACACAGCTAGCAAGAGTCAGGCTGGATTTGAACTCACAAAGATGAGTCTTGGGGGCAGCTAGGTGGTGCAGTAGATAAAGCACCAGCCCTGGATTCAGGAAGACCTGAGTTCAAATCCGGCCTCAGACACTTGACACTTACTAGTTGTGTGACCCTGGGCAAGTCACTTAACCCTCATTGCCCTGCAAAAAAAAAAAAGATGAGTCTTCCTGATTCCAGGCCCTGTGCTCTCTCTACCATGCCACCTAGCTGCCCCAGGTGTTGGGGACACAAAGATAAAAAGAAAACGCCACCCTGCCTGAAAGGGGCTTATATGTCCATGGGGGCAGAATGCAACATGTAAAAAGATAAGGATACACATCATAATTTGAGGTGGGAGCAAGAGAGATAACTGATACAACCTGTGTGTGTGTGTGTGTGTGTGTGTGTGTGTGCCCACACTCCTCTTGATGTCAAGAGAAAAGGGCTGTAGGACAATCGATGGACCCTCTGTGGAAAACTAATGGGAGGATATGGACAAGAAGTACTTAGAGAGGTCGGCATGGATAGGAAGCATTCTGCACTGTTGGATGGATCATCCACATTAGTGAGATCCCAGATCCATTTGAGAAATGTGAGGGGAAATGATCATTTGAGAAGAACACTAACAACCAGGCAGATTGGAAAGGCTGCTCACAGTGGGCAGAACATGAACAGAACCTTGAAGGAAGCTGTGGATTCTTGAAAGATGAAAGAGTCTATGAAGAGGAATGGAGAAAGGAGCTACAATGTTGAGTTGGTAGCATGGCGAAAAGGCCAGTTTGGTGAAATGTCAGGTGCCTGGGTAGGTGTCTGAGTGAGGCTTTTCTGCCTGCCTGCTTGCCCTGTTCCATCTCTCCTTTCTTGACCCCAAGTATTTGGTTAATTACCAAATTTTTCCTTTATTCACCTATGCTGATCTCCACTCTCCAGATCTGTCCTGCTTCCAAAACTCTACTTCTCTTTTAAACTTCTGAACTACCCCTTCTGTCCTCCCCATCACCATTTCAGTCAATGTCCAGACCTTCCAGTCTCCCATCCTGAGTCAAGTTGTCCCTCCCTGATTCCCTATCGTGCTTCCTCCCATCCAACACACAGACACAGACACAGACACATCCTATAAACTTTAAAAAAAAACTTTTATGGTTTATTCAATATCCATTAGATTATAAGCTCCTTGAGGGCAGTCTTTTGCCTCTTTTTGTATATAGTATACAAAAATAGTATTTCTATCTATAAAAATATACTATATCCTATAGTATATTTTCATATATACAAATATTCTGTAGAATATAATATAACTCAGTTCATAGCACAGTGCCTGGAACTTAGTAGGCATTTCATAAATGTTTATTGATGATGGAAAAATCAAAGTATACAAAACCTGACTTACATTATGATTGTAATTTCTATAGCTAGCCAAGAGATCCATGTGTGATTATAGTTGACGGTCTACCCTCCTTAGGTGATATGAACCTCATCCTTTTGCCCTCCTTTGCCAAGTAGCCTGTCTGGCCTGTTGGAGTGTGTGTGCCAGAAGCAGGACTGAATTCAGTACATTCGAGTTTCCTAGATGAGTAGATACCTAACTCTGGATACCAATACAACCTGGAGGCCACTCTGGCAAACTTTCCAAGGCCTGGGTATATATTGGACTCTGACTTTCCACCCTGGAACAGGGCCAAGGACTGTCAGAGGCTTCAAGGGATCTGGCCCCTTGCTGTCTCTTTGTACAGGCACAGGGACCAACCCAAGAAACCTTGCAGCTTCTGCAGGAAAGGCCTCATGTGCCCCATAGAAAACATCCTGCCTCCCCTGGCATTTTAGAAGCAGCAAGATAGTCCCAAATCAGGGCTAACTCATCCCTATGGGGTGAATGGCTCTCTTCTCCCCAGGTGGAGGGGAAGGAGAGTGTCCACAGGAAGAGACACCCTGTGTTATATATGATGATGCTGATGAGGTCTGTTGTGTAATCAGTGGTTGCTGCTTTTCCCAGAAAAAAAAAAAATCCGACAGAGAAAGTCCTCCAATGTATGATGTGGGGGCCAGTGTGGAGGGGGAAAGTTCAAGAAAAGAGTAATTGGGGCGGGGGGCAGCTAGGTGGCACAGTGGATAAAGCGCCAGCCCTGGATTCAGGAGTACCTGAGTTCAAATCCGGCCTTAGACACTTAACACTTACTAGCTGTGTGACCCTGGGCAAGTCACTTAACCCCCATTGCCTTGAATAAACAAAACAAACAAACAAAAACTAAAAAAAAAGAAAAAAGAGTAATTAGGGGCTCTAACTCTGTGGTTCTGGGATTTTAAAATCTCTCCACCCAGGGTGAGAGAGGGAGGGGGATGAAAACCATATAGCCCCTCATTAGCAGGGGGCCTAAAGGCATTTTTTGGCGAGGCTGGGTCAGATTAGTTAACATTTGGGGTAGCTGGGCTCCCCCCACCAATTAAGCATCTGCTCTCTCCATGCTGGAGCACTGCTGGAGGTTATTAGAGGCTTTGGAGGCAGCTTGGGTGCTTCTCAGTGCGGATCGGATCAATCTCTCAGCAAGGTGGCAGGGCACCTGCTGGGGGTGGAGGCAGGTAGGGATTAGCTTCAGTCAGTCCAGAGAGTGCTCTGCAGGGTGTTGGGAAGGGTTAAGCAGGGTGAAAAGGAAGCCAAGAACAACCAAGCTAACAGCTCCTGCCTAAACCCCTTTAGCTTCAGGATCTCCTATTGGCCCTCCTATAGCTACACTTCTCCTCTTGCCCTTTCCCCCTTCCACAGTCAAGGGTTCAGTCCCTTTATAATATCTCCATTTTCTGAAACATTCTCTTCTTTCTCTTTCCACACCTTCTTTCGTACCCCTTGAACTCTTCTCTCTGGTTTTTATCTCTGTTTCCCTTCTACTCCAATGTAATTCTCTCTAAGAGCCACAGTATAGCAGGCAGCGAGATGTTGTGGTGGAACAAGCATAGGGCCCACAGGAAGATCTGAATTCAAATTCAGCCTCAGATGCTTACTAGCTGTGTAACCTTGGGCAAGTCATTTGACCACTATTTGCCTCAGTTCCTCATCTATAAAATGGGCGCACACTGGAGAAGGAAATGGCAAACCACTCCAGCATCTTTACCAAGAAAACAACATGGACAAAATCTATGGGGTCATGAAGAGTTGGACACAACAAGAAGAGTATGTGAAAGGAAGTAGATGGAGATAAGACCACAGGGGTAGATTGAAGGAAAACTAAAGAGGGCCTTGAATGTCAGCCTAAGGAGATGGGAGCTTGTATCTGGTAATCAGTGAGGAATGATTGATGCTGTGTGTGTGTGTGTGTGTGTGTGTGTGTGTTTGTTTGTTTTAATGATCGACACTTTTTGAGCAGAAGAGTCACATGGTCATGGCTCATAGGATTGTCAGTGTAGCAGGGGACTGGCCAATGCACCCAGTCCATGTGGGCACGGACAGAATGGAGTTGATGGAATTTTCCATGTGGAAGAGGCTACAGAGCCTGCTTCCATGAGGGTCACGATGAAGTGTCATGGAGGGATATTCTGTGACTAGTTCTGGTCTGTCACCCCTGCCGTGATAGGGAGCAACCTCTTTGATTGGCTGCAGTTGTGCACTCAGAACTGGGAGCTTCCAAAAGGTACCAGTCTGCCTTCTCCCCTCCCTTGGTTTGACTTCTTGGATAAATGTTTCTGGTAAGACATGATGCTATAAGAGGAGAGCCCTTGAGCCCTCTTCTTCCAAGGCTGACAGTAGGAGAGATTTAGAGATGGAAAGAACCTTAGAGGTTATCTAGTCTAAACCCCTAGTTTTACAGATGAGTAAATTGAGGTCCAAGATGGTTAAATGACTTGCCAAAAATGTGTCAAAGGGGAGAAGTGACAAAACTTGCCTCAGACCCCCAATCCAACATCCTTTTCATTGCACCAGTTGAATTTGGTAGTAGTGTGTCTGATGAAGTGGAGAGGGAAGAGGCTAGAGACAGAATGAACAGTTCAGAGACTATTTTTTTTTATTATTTTTTGGGCAGGGCAATGAGGGTTAAGTGACTTGCGCAGGGTCACCCAGCTAGTAAGTATCAAGTGTCTGAAGTCGGATTTGAACTCTGGTCCTCCTGAATCCAGGGCCAGTGCTTTATCCATGGTGCCACCTAGCTGCCCCCCAGAGACTATTTTAAAAATAAATATATGGGGGTTTTTTGGAGGGAGCCTGGATTAAG
The DNA here is from genome assembly GCF_019393635.1 of Dromiciops gliroides. Taxonomy (NCBI): domain Eukaryota; kingdom Metazoa; phylum Chordata; class Mammalia; order Microbiotheria; family Microbiotheriidae; genus Dromiciops; species Dromiciops gliroides. The sequence goes on along the minus strand of NC_057863.1, from coordinate 339,687,829 downwards.
GTAGTGGGAGTGAGAATTGGAGTAGGGATGGAAAAAGTTCCAAGACCAGCTCAACTGAACATCACTGGGCAAGAAAATCACAAATTCTCTATGCTTGTGTGATTGGGTAGAAGTGGAAAGACAGGCCATTAACCACTCAGGGAGTAGATTCTACACTCTGGTGTTGTAAAGGGAGGTATGTAGAAGTGCCCAACACATCCTATTCCTATCCTGTTGCTGTCCAGTTTTACCATATTAGGTACTAGAGAGCTCATCAAATCTCCCTAATCTGATACTTTTTAAAAAAAGAATTCTTAGGGGGTTGAGTCAAGATGGCAGAGCAAAGGCAATGACTTGCCTGAGCTTTCCAAATTCTACTCCAAACAGCTTTAAAAATAATTTAAAACTCCCTGAACGTAGCACTGTCATGTAATAGCAAAACAAAAAAGAGGATTGTAAGTGAAAACATGAATCTCTGTTTCATAATAATCATATTATAAGAGCTAGTATTAATTTAGTGCTTTAAGATTTGCAAAGCACTTTACAAATATTATCTTATCCTCACAACACTAGGAGGTGGGTATTATTGTTATCCCTGTTTTATAGATGAGAAAACTGAGGCAGACAGCAGACACCTAATAAATGTGTGAGGCAGAGTTTGATCCTTCTGAACTTTTTGGTTCTTTCTGTACATTTTAATAAAAAGTTTCAATGGTATTCTTTTTTGGCATTATTATTGCCATCACTGCTCTCTCTTACACCAACCTCCCCCAATTAAAAAAGGCCGGGGGCGGGGGGGGGGCGGGGGAACCAATTTTCTTCCTCAACCAAGAACAAACAAGCTCAGTTGAGCCAAACAAATCCACATGGTGGTCAGTGGCCGTGTCCACAGATTATTCCTCTTTCTGCACGTTGAGTTCATTACTTTTCCGTCAGGATGTGGGTAACAATGTTTCATTGTTGGTCCTCTGGAGATGTGTTTGGTCATTGCTTTGATCTTAAGAGTTCTCAAGTCTTTCAGAGTTGTTTTTCTTTATAATATTGTTCCCTTTGATTTTCCATCCACATGAACACTTGGATCCCTTCCTTTCTGTTTCCCAGGTCAGTCACTACTAGAGCCTGGCCTTGGCCCCATCCAGGCACCTGGACAAAGTTTATCAGGTGACCTTTGTTTTCTTCCACGGTGGCTCATGAAACACCTTTCTCGAGCATCATTGTGACCATACCTCTCCCTTTCTCAGAAGCCTATGGTGACACTCATACCGCATTTAAGCTCTTGATGATGGCTTCCAAACTTTATCTCTATTTCATAGCCTCAGCTCCTCACCTTCAGCTCAGATTGCTTACCCCAGACAAGACGAATCCGTAAATAAAGGTCCACTTCAACCTCTGAGTCTTTCCTCTAGCCATTTCTCTTACTCTGTTCATTCTCCCTAGTTCTTTCCATCTTCATTCTCCTTTTTCAGTCCAGCCAACATTATAGAGAATGGCTTCTGCCTAGACTGTTGAGTTTGGACCGGCAACTTTCTTTTTTTCCCTCTTGAAACAAGGTATAGTCAATTCAAGTCAACTCGACAAACGTTTATTGGGAGCCAACCACTTGGAGACAGACAAATAAAGTGTCCTTGGCACTTGGAGGACATATAAATATGGATAAAACCTGGTCCCTCTTCTCATCAAGTTTACTTTCAAAGAACAATACTTGGTTTACAATTAGTACATAAATATGAATAACCAAAATGCAAAATGCTAAGTGGGTTATCTGGACACCATTCTTTCGAGGAGAAGTCTATAAACACATTCATATCGTAATGAATTCATAAAAATAGGATCAGATTGAGACTAGCTTTCAGAGGCCATCTGGTCTAACCCCTTAATTTTACATATGAGGATTAGGGAAATGAAGTAACTCCTCCGAGGTCACACAGGTAGTAAATGTCAGATCAGGGAATCCAGGTCCTCTGACTCTAAAGCTAATGATCTTTTCCCAGTACTATACTGCCTCCACCTTGGACACCCTAGGCTGGCGGGACCCTCCAGAAGTCAGATAATCCAAACCCCTGGTTTCACACAGAACTATTCCTGTGAACACCCATTTTTTTAAAATTCACTTTTTTTTTTAAATTCTCAATCTTCTCTTTCTCTGAGTATACTTTTTTTTTTTTTTGCAGGGCAATGGGGGTCAAGTGACTTGCCCAGGGTCACACAGCTAGTACGTGTCAAGTGTCTGAGACCGGATTTAAACTCAGGTACTCCTGAATCCAGGGCCGGTGCTTTATCCACTGCGACACCTAGCTGCCCCCCATACCCATTTTCAAAGCTCCACAGAAAGAAACTCCATAATTTCTCTGGGTGATAAGTCTCTGTACTTTGCAGCTCTTGCAGTCAGGAAGTTTTCTCTTATCTAACCTAAATCATTCAGGAAGTAGAATAGAGGTGAGGTTGAGAAGGCAGGATTCCTCCATTCACCCACTGGTCCAACGAGGGACTCAACATAGGTCATTGGGCTTTGGCACTTATGAAATGGAAGGCCTCACCTCAGGGCATGGCAAAGGGCCCAGTCAGATGAAAACCAGTCCACTGCCCTTTCCTCTCCCCCTCCCACTCCTGGGCATACACACCTGCCTGGGGCCAGAGTTGCTGACAGCCTTGGCTTCTGAGTAGCTGGATGCAATGTTATATAACTGAACTTGGCCAGACATTCTGGTCTAACCGGTATGGATGGAGCCTGCAAGTTAAAAATTGCCCCAATGATATCCTCCTGAGGGGGGTGGAGGGACCTTAAATACACATGGCTCAGGAGATAGGCTCCAAGCAAAGAGAAGAGTAAATAAATGAATAAACTTTTCAGAGAGTTTAGTGTTCTCTTATTATCTGAATGCATACTCACGTAAAAAAATAAATAATAAAAAATAAATAAATAAAGCCCTGTTCTTCCTGCTCCCTTTCCCCCCCTCCCCAGGCTCACAAGTACTCACTAGCTACTGATAAAAATGTACACCTTTAGAAACACACATATTCTGCACACTCTCCAGAGGAACGCTGTTCACAGATTTTGTTTTCTTAGGCAGCTTCTCCAAGACCAGCTCAGTCTCACCCTCCTTCCTCCTATTTCTAGCCTCTTCCAAGAATGCTGGAGCTGGATACAACTCCTTGGGAAATTCATGCAGCTTCCTCCACTCCCCCTAATCCAGACAACCTTCAAGTCCCGTTGGGTTTTTATTGCCCCATTACCATATACAGACGACCCTTTTCTCTTGTCTTTACTACCTTCAATTTACCTTTCACAGATAATCATAGCTGGAAGGGACTTTAAATTTCACCTAAATTTCAACTCCCTCAATAACAGACCAAAGTGATTTAGGTACCTAGGGAATTAGTGGAAGAACTGGGAAAAGAATCCAGTTCTCTTGATTTCTCATCAGATACTTGTCCTACACACACACACACACACACACACACACACTCACTTTTTTTTAACTTGATTCTTTTCTTCCCCTCTCAGAGTGGTATAGTTGGTTGGAGCATTGGACTTTGAGTTGGGAAGTAAGGTGTTAAGGGCTAAAATTCTAGCTAGTCTGTCTAAAATATCTAATGAGTGGTCGCCAATAAATTATAAGCTTTAGCAAGAGTTAGACTTTAAGCATTTATTAAGGAGAATAAGAATTTGGTAAAGAGAGAGAGAAAGGTCTAGATTCCTATCTATTAAAGGGAGAGCACATTTCTAGCTCCCTTCTCCGCCAGCGTCCTCAGGAAAGAGAGCCAGACTGAGCGCCAGTCTCTTCCTTCCTCCTCCCACTAGTCCGCGTCACTTCCTGATACCAAAGACAAGACTCCTGGTCTTGCCCTCAAAGACCTTCGCTTCATGGGCAGAACTCTTCTACAGTTAGTATCCAGCAGGTGGCGTTATTCCAATCGTTACAAAGGCCTATCTTAGGCATTTACTATTATAAATAAGCATTTGCTTCAGGACCCTAGGCAATGTATTTAACCTCTCTGGGGCCCAACTTCATGTTCCCTATTAGACGGTAACCTCCTTGAGGACAGAGACAGACTGTCTTTTGCCTCTCTTTGTATTTCCAGCACTTAGGCCAGTTCCTGGCACAAAGTAGGCACTTCATAAATGCTTGTTGACTGACTGACAGCTTTTTCATCTGTCAAATGAAGGGATCATACTACTTAGCTGCTAAGAATCCTTCCAGCTTTAAATCTTCGGTCCTATTGTGGCAATACAAAAAAAGACATGACACAAACTGTGCCTTCATTGAGCTTACAAGAGGAAAAATTACAAGCATAAAAATAACTGCTGGGAGGGAGAATGTGATATGTATGAATAAGAGGTCCAAGCCAAGGGAAATCTGGGTGAATGAATGAATGAATGAATGAATGAATGAAAAGGCATTATATTAAGCACCTGCTATACACCAAACACAGTGCTAATTGATGGGGATACAAAGGAAAAATGAGACAGTCTTTATGCTCAAGGAGTTTACATTCTAAGGAGACAATGTATGTAGGAGAGGACAAGCCAGGGATGAGAGTTCTGGTCTGGGGCTTCACAAGAATGGTGAGTGCAGCCTTAGGGAAGTCCATTGTCATGCTCTTTCCAGAAGCAATGACAGAGACTTCTGTTTCTGGGTCAAAGAGAAAGCGGCCATGGTTACTCACAGGCCAGGCAGGCTGAGAAGAGGCCTAATCACCCCCTGGGCCATGCTGTAGCTTGAACAGTGTGTCCTGGAAGCAGCACTACACTTAAAGGAGTTAAAAACCAAGAAATAGTCAGCCAGGATGAATAGGCAGAGAAAGTAGCAGACCATCGAAAACTTCTTTGGGGGAAAGGTAGACCACAATACACCCTCAGAAGAAGAAGATAATAACAGGGTCAAAGCTCCAATATTCAAAGCTTCCGAGAAAAATATGAATTAGTCTCAGGCCATGGAAGCACTCAAAAGGGACTTTGAAGTGAAAGCAGGAGAGATAGAAGGAAGATTTAGAGAGATGGAGGAAAGAATGGAAAGAGAAATGAGAGAAATGAAGGAAAGTCATGAGAAAAAAGTCAACAGTTTGAAAAGCCAAATGGGAAAAGAAATAGAAAAGCTCTCTCAAGCAAATAAAGTGATTTGCACTTGCCCACTGGCCAATCAAGTTATGCCCCAGGATGGGGTTCCAAGTTAAGGTACTAAAGGGAGAAATCAGGTTCAGTTGTGGGAATTCACAAAGACTTCATGATCTGGGTTTTGAAAGAAAGAAGGAATTTCTACAGTCAAAGACTAGGGATAGAGTAATCCATTTGGTTCATGAAGATCAGTTTGAACAAAGACTTGAGAGGTAAAGATAACAGTAATGATGAAGATAACGATCTAGCATTTACCTAACTCTTTACGGTTTTCAAAGTGCCTTCCACAAAGATCCTCATAACAGTGCTGTGAGATAGCTGCTCTTCTAATTTTGCAGAAACTGAGGCATAGAGAGGTCAAGTGACTTACAAAGAGAAGTAAGCTACTAAGGAAAAAGGATTTGAATTCATGTCTTCTTGACTCCAGGGCCTGTACCCTGTTCACTGAGGGGATAGAATGTTATCTAGGGTGAGTGGAACACCGTATGTGTGAAAGTAAAGTAAAAAGCACACTGGACTCTGGACTTGGAATTAAAAGACTTGGGGTTAGGTCCTGGATCTAACACATCCTAGATGTTAGAATAGGCTGGCTTTTCTTCATCTGCAAAATGATGTCCTTTCCAGCTCTAAGCTTCTGTTAGAGATTCTGTAGAGAGAAGTCTGAGATGAGGTTGGAGAGCTAGATTGGAACCTTGATGTGGGTAATGGATTTAATTAATCAAATTGAGGCATCCCAAAGAATTACAAGACTCAGTGCCTCAGTTTCCCAAGTTTTATTGAAAGACTGAAAAAAAAAAGACTGATGACCACAGGGAAAGCACTAGGGAGGTGTCTAGAATAGGGAGAGGAAAATGGTTATATTTATTGTGGGGGAAAAGTAGGTTTTCTCCTCATTATCTTAATCTCCTCCTTAATGAGGTACACCGGAGGTTTTATCCTAATTTGGACTTCCTGGGCTCCTAAGACAACCCCTGAGGCAGGTACCTTTTTCCTTGGAGGTGTGTTTTTAGTATTTACATGTCATAAGGTGAACCTAAGAACACGTTTGGTCTTTTCTGTGCATGTTCCTAAAGACAGGCTTAAACTTGTCAGACCCAGAGGGTCTCAGTGTTTTTGATACCTCTTTACTTAAGATCTGGTTTCTAGGTGTCCTGTCATCTAGGAATATTAATGGCTATTAATGGTTAATGGTCCCTAGTTGCAGTCTCTGTTGATGGTGAGGGTTGATATGGACAAACCCTCTAGGTTACTGTACTGTTGATAAGAACAGAAACCTTAGTTTTTCTGTTAACCCTTTTAGGTATTATTGATCAGGACTCAAGTCTTAGTTTATCTGTTAACACTTTTTAGAGCTTTGATCTTAGAGCTCAGATTTTAGGTCAACTGTTAACGCTTTTTAGCCTCCTCCATCAACCTGACTGTGGAGGTCCTCAAATGTCCAGATTAATGTATACTTTAGTTGGTAGGCAATGGGGAACTATCAAAGGTATGGGATTAAAAACACAGCAAGGGAGGGCAGCTAGGTGGTGCAGTGGATAAAGCACTGGCCCTGGATTCAGGAGGACCTGAGTTCAAATCTAACCTCAGACACTTGACACTTACTAGCTGTGTGACCCTGGGCAAGTCACTTAACCCTCATTGCCCTGCCCAAAAAACAAACAAACAAACAAACAAAAAAACCCCACAGCATGGGTTGAAAAAGGCACTGGGAAAGAAGTTTAATGGTGAGAGGGAACAGGAATGTGCTTCTTTGCAAGGTCAGCAAATGAGCACCGGTTTGTAGAGAACAGTACCAGGCTTTAAAGAGAGCAGGATGTGGGTAAGTGAAAAATGTTGGATTAAGCATGGAAAGTATGCATGTACTCTTGCCTCATTACCCCTTGCCCCTGCTTCATTCTCTCCTTGTTCAGACTTTTCCCAGCTCTCAGCTGACCCAATCTGTAGGATAAGCTAGGATGAAGGGAAGGATCCCTCAATGAATGCTTTAAAGGATGGTGAATGACTATTTTACCTATCACCCACAGTATGCTTAGAGTTCTTGGAGATTTCTGTCTAAACTCAGACCTTGCTTGAAGGAGACAGTCTAGCCATTGGAAAACAAAGCAGTTCTGCCCACTCAACTATGTGGCTGGGCAAGTCACTTAACTTACTTCATCTGTTTTCTCCTCTTGCATGGAATGGGAGAAATGATGAGCAGGGAGCATCAGGGTAGGACAGAAAGAGCACAGGGCTAAGAAGTAGGATAAGTGAGTTTTAGTCCTGCCCTCGCTACTAATTGGCTATGGCATCTTAAGCACCTCATGTCAACTTCTTGTGTCATTTGAAATATTGGGGGGCTATGCTGTTTCTGTCTAAATCATTGGGGAACTAGGCTGGGGTTTCTAAGATATTGCTACTTACAAATTAATGGCTATTGCATCCATTTAGGTAGTATACATTTATTAAATCATATTAAATGTTAGAAGAGCATTGACCGTATTTAACATAACCTGAAACCCCCCCCCATTACTGTATTGTCTCTAAGAGAGAGCACATGAGGGGCAGCTGGGTGGTGCAGTGGATAGAGCACTGGCCCTGGAGTCAGGAGTACCTGAGTTCAAATCAGACCTCAGACACTTGACACTTACTAGCTGTGTGACCCTGGGTGAGTCACTTAACCTTCATTGAACCCACAAAAACAAAAATCAAACAAACAAAAAAAGAGAGCACATGGCTCCAAGCAGAGTTAAGAAGTCCTATACTACTTAAAGCTACCCGACAGCCTTCCTCGCCTAGCATTCGACCAAGAATGGCGTTCACCTCGGGATCTCAGTCTCTTTTCCTCTTCTGATTGAGGTGGCTCTTACACACTGATCAAAGCTAATTGGCCAGCATCATTCAATTCCACTGGTTGACATGATCTGAAGGTGGTCCATATTAAAATGAGCTGTACTGTGCTGACATCAGGGTCTAATGCAAAGACCCTTTCAGATAGGTATAGTTTTAATTTCCATTTCTATTGATCCACCCATGGGCTCCTGGGCTAGTCCCAGAAGGGATTAGCTAAAGTTTCTAAGAATTGTTCTTTCCAAAGTGGGGCCCATGGGTTCCCCAAAAACTCCATTATTAATAATTATTTTCTCACATTCCTCAGGCCTTTGTAAAGTTAGGGGGCTGACATCTGAGGCCCCTTCAAGCTCTAAAACCATGGTCCTATGACTTTAATAATGGCTCACATTCATACAATACCTTAAGGTTTACAAAGCAAAGTACTTTCTTCATGACAGTCCTGTGTGGTATGTGGTGCCAGTATGAAGTTCAACAAGGGTTACATAAATTGTCCATTGTCACACATGGGACTCTGCGACTCTAACAAAAGCACCAGAATTAAGACTTGAACTGAGTCTTTGAACCCTGTGGTTTATTTATTTGTACAAACATTTATCTTGGGGGGGCGGGGCTGGGCAATGAGGGTTAAGTGACTTGCCCAGGGTCACACAGCTAGTGTCAAGTGTCTGAGGTTAGATTTGAACTTGGGTCCTCCTGAATCCAGGGTGGGTGCTTTATCCACTGTGCCACCTAGTTGCCCCCTGTACAAACATTTATTATCTCTCCTTGCTAGTGCTCTCTCCCCACTGAATAATAATAATAATAATAATAAAAGAACAAGAAAATGTTCATTAACAAATTGTCCAGCAAAACAAATTCCAATGTTAGCCATGTCCAAAATTGCATATGTCAATTTGCAGTTGAAGTCCATCCCATCTCTGACAGGAGGCATATTTCATCTGCAGTCCTTTGGAATGATGGTTTATCATCGCTTTGATCAGAGTTCTAATCTTTTAAAGCTGTTTTTCTCTATAAAGTTATCATTGTATAAATTGTTCCCCTGGTTCTGTTCATTTCACTCTGCATTTGTCCACAGAGTTCTTCCTAAGGTCCTCTGAAACTGTCCATTTCATCATTCCTAGAGCATGATAATATTTCATTATGTTCATACGCCATTAACACATTGGTGTTCTTTCTGTATCATGTTATAATGGAATAAACAACAGTTATCCCTTCCACAATGTGACTTCTCCCATTGAGGTTTCACTATATCACAGGTTAGCATAAGAAATTAAATAGAGTTTGGGGGGAGTTTTGCAAAAGCTGCAGATGGCACATGAAGGCCAGCAGATGACACAGAAAAAGTATTTTTAACATTAACCTCCATGCAGCCTATGACCAAATATTTAACAAAGATTTTACAGTAAGGTACTATGAACATCCCATAAAAGAGAAAGAAAAAAGTCCAGACTTCTTCTCTGGTATGGAGGGTCAAAAAATTTTACATGGATTTTCCATATCTTGGGGGTGCTGCACCCTAACCCTGAGATGTGGAAAGGATAACTGTAAATTTAATGATGTAACAGAGGATTGCAGATTTTTATTTTTATTTATTCGTTTCGTGGGGGGGGGTGTGGGGGGGGGAGGCAATGAGGCTTAAGTGACTTGCCCAGGGTCACACAGCTAGTGTCAAGTGTCTGAGGCTGGATTTGAACTCAGGTCCTCCTGAATCCAGGGCCAGTGCTTTATCCACTGCACCACCTAACTGCCCCTATTGTATATATATATTTTTAAAGGTGGACGGCACTTAGTTCACTTATCTTCATTTTAGGAAGCCAAGGCCTTTGAAAGCAAAGTGACTCGCCAAGTTCACTCAGTAAATGTAAGAGCCAGAACCTGAAATCAGGTCTTCTGATTCCAAGTCCAGGTATATTTCTGCTGCACCTTGAATCAGGATAACTGGATTCAAATCTAAGCTCTGACATTTATGACCTGTGGAACTGTGGCCAACTCACATAACCTAGATGAGCCACAGTTTCCTTCTTGGTAAAATGGGAATGACTATACCTTCACCAGGTTGTTATGAGGAAAGAACTTTGTAAAGCTTAAAGCATTATTTAAATGTGAGTTACCATTAAAGTAGGCTTTGTCACATTGATGGAGAAGGGGGAAGAACCATATCTTCATCAGTTTCATTTTCTGGATAACTCTCTACTCCATTCTATCTTCCACACATTTGCCTCTAGGGTCAAATATGAGTTCCTTGGTTTGAATTTTAAAACCTTGCACACGGGAAGCTAGGTGGAGCAGTGGATAAAGCACCAGCCCTGGATTCAGGAGGACCTGAGTTCAAATCCAGCCTCAGACACTTGACACTACCTGTGTGACCCTGGGAAAGTCACTTAACCCTCATTGCTCAACAAAAACAAAACAAAAAAACCTTGCACAAACTAGCCCCAACCTACCTTTCCACCTTCATTCAACATTAGAAATTACTTCACTTCTTGTACTTTGTGTCCAACTATACCAGCCCTCTCTGATCCTTACACATGGCAATCCATTTCCCTTCTTTTCCCTTTTGTACTAGCTGCCCTTCTGCCTGGGATGTTCTTCCTCTTCACTTTTACCTCACAGATTCTTACTTCCTCAAGACTCTGCCCAAGTACCATCTGCACCACTAAGGCTTCCCTCATTTCCCCATCTGCCCATGCAGTTTCTTCTCAATTACCTTGAATTTATTCTGTCTATACTTTCGTAGATATGTATTCTGCCCCCTATAGAATATAAGATCCTTAAGAGCTTCTTGGTATTGTATTCTCAGGGTCTGGCACACAGTAGGCATTTAATAAATGCTTGTTGATTGATTGGCTTTTATATTTTGAGCCACACCCAGGTTCAAAAGCTTGTCCATGGTCATACAGCTAATGTGTATCAGAAACTGGATTTGAACCCGGATCTTCTTGATTCCAAATTCTCCATACCATCCATTCTGTCATACTACTTCTCCTTGGAGTGTTACCTCCAGTTTGTTTGTTTGTTTGTTTGTTTTAAGGAGACACCAGTGAAGGTCATGTGGCTTTTGATTTCATCGGCTTTCAAGAGGTTATGCACAGAACATAGTTTTTCCAGTCCCTGGTGTTCTCAGCTATGGCAGGCAGCTAGATCACTAATCTTAGAATAAAAGAAAACACACAACAAACTCCAGGGAACAATAGCATCAGATAAACAACTTCAAGTCCACCAATGAAATCCAAACCTCCAGAAAAGCCCAGTGAAACCCAGTCATCCAATTCTAACCAGCTTAGTGCTAAGAAATTTCCCTTTTGCCTTTCCCACCTCAACCTCAGAGGCTTCCCAATTTGGGAGGGTTGGGGGACCCCAAGGCATTTGTGATCAACTAGCAGTGGGAAGATAGGTTTTATTCCATCCTCGCTGAATCAGCCAATTGAGGGGCTTATCTCTAATCCAGCCACGCTTACCTTATTCTCTAATACTCCTCACTTTTCCCCTCCCTCCTTTGTATAAACTCCCAGCTGTCCCCTTTCTAAACCAGATGTTAGCCCCTACTCCCCATCCCCCAGGGCTTTATAACTTAACCACTACTGAACACCTCAGCAGCAGCTACACTGATGCCATTGGGAAATTCCCACTCTATCCACAACCCCCAGCAAAACCGTTCCCTTCCCCCAAGATCACTTTGTGGCTGTAGCAGGCACATTTTAGAGGGTGACGTCTGTGCTCTAGGGCAGTGACCAGTGAGTAAAAGCTCCACCTCCCCCTTTTTGTTTTGGGGAAGGCAGAGTCATACAGAATGGGCAGGTATGGATGAACTGAAGATCTAATGACATCATCCTTCTTTCTAAACTCTTCTACATTTTCTTATATCTGTCCAGGGCACCACCATCCTTCCTGTAACTTGGGGGTCATCTTTGACCCTTTGCTTTCCCTTTACCTCATGTATCCAAATGCCATATCTTGTCATTTCTAACTCCTTAACATTCTGTCCTCTTCTCCATGCTCAGGTAGCCTGCCATCTTTTTATTACCCTTCATCAGCTCTCACTGGGATGATTGTATTTTGTGATCCAATCACACCAATCCTCTCAGTTCCTCACACATTGGGCACACCATTTCCCTTCTCTTTGTCTTTGCAGTGATTGTTCCTGTTGCCTAGAATGTACTTCCTCCTCATTTCTGCCTCATAGACTCTTACTTCCCAAGTACCATCTGCAATACTACGGCTTCCCTGATCTCCATATATGCTAATGAATTCCTTTCCAAATACCTTGAATTTATTCTGTCTATGCATTTGTAGGCCCCCTATAGAATATAAAATCCCTAAGAGCAAAGGCTATGTCACTTCTTGTCTTTGTATTCTCTGGGCCTCCCAGTTGGCCTGCCTGCCTCAAGCCTCTTCCCTTCTACCATACATTCTTCACACCAAGTTACCAAGTGATTTTCCCAAAGCACTGGTCCAACTGTGATCCTCCCTATTCAATGAATTCCAGTGGTTCTCTGCTTATAGAATCAAATATTATTTCATCTTTATCCCATATTTTAACAATTATTTATTTTAACTTTTTTCCTTTTAAATTTTGAGTTCCAAATTCTCTTTCTCTGTTAGGGCCAAATTTAATATGGGGAGAGTTAATTGGGTGGCTCGCTGTAATATTGGGGTCCTGAAAATAATAAGGGACCTCTAGGTCCAAAGCTCCCTCCCCTCTGAACTGCCTCTTTAGATATTTCTTTTTTTTTTTTTGTGGGGCAATGGGGGCTAAGTGACTTGCCCAGGGTCACACAGCTGGTAAGTGTCAAGTGTCTGAGGCTGGATTTGAACTCAGGTACTCCTGAATCCAGGGCCGGTGCTTTATCCACTGCACCACCTAGCCGCCCCCTAGATATTTCTTAATAAAGTCAAAGACAAGGGAATAGGGAAAAAGAAAAATGGATAATCCCACTAAATCTAACCTAAGTTTATCAAATCCCCAAACTCTCTTCCAGTTCAGCTAATTCAAAAGAGCAGGACTCATTTGTTAACTTGCCACCTGGGGTCCGTAGCTTCAATGGGAAAAAGTCATGCAGCCAGGACCCACAGGACAAACTGCCAAGGAAATATCTCTCTCCCCTCCTCTCCCACAGCTCACACAACGGGAAAGAGCGTGCACTCCCGTCAGCTAGCATTTACTCGTCCTTCGAACTTGATAGGAGAGTGGTTTCTCCTGTGGACATCAGCAGCCTAAGTCACTCAGGACAGGCCAGGTGTGGCCCATCCCAATCAGTCTGCCAAATTCCATTATTTTACCACACCTCCCTTCGACCCCCTCCCACTCACTGAGAAAGCAAGAAATATGATATTGATTTTACATGTGAAATTATGCAAAGCATATTTCCATGTGAGCCATTTTTTTTAAACCAAGGTGAGAAAATAACATTTTAATTTGTGCAGAGTTCATCAATTCTCTCTTTGAAAGTGGAGAGCATTTTTTCATCATGAGTTATTTGGATCATTGGATTGATTAGAATAGACCAATCTTTCATAGTTGATCGTCATTACAGCATTGCTGTTATTATGGCAATGATCAATCTCTCTGTTCCTCTCACTTCAATTTTCCGAGACCACCTCCCTCATCACTTCACATAACCCAACAGTACTTAATCACAACCATATGCCACAACAATTTTTTTTTGGTAAGGTAATTGGAGTTAAGTGACTTGCCCAGGGTCACACAGCAAGTAAGTATCAAGTGTCTGAGGCTGGATTTGAACTTGGGTTCTCCTGAATCCAGGGCCGGTGTTTTATCCACTGTACCACCTAGCTGCCCCTAGCCAACTTCCTTTTCAACAGGCTGCTTCTCAAAAGGTTTAATGGAAGAGGTGTTATTTGAGTTGGGCTTTAAAGATAGGAATGCACCTGTAGTAGAAGGAGGAAGGTAGGGAACAACATGATCAAAGACACAGTTATGAAAGTCCATCACCCACTTTAGGGCCAGAAAATAGTCTAGTGTGTTTGGAGGATGAGGTATATATAAAGTACAGTTATCACTTCCACATCATGGAGGTTGGGAGTGTGGTGCCCCGTCCCCTAATCTGAAAAGTCCTTGTAAACTTTTTTGCCTTTTCCTTCACACCAGAGAAGAAGTCTGAATTATTATGGTATTAAAAGAAAAAATATATTAATACTATACAATACTATATATATATTTTATGCATTTTTGAGTTTCTAAACCTTTTCTGTGTTGTCTGCTGGCCTTCACACATCATCTGAGGCTTCGGCAAAACTCCCCCCAAAATTCCCATTTAATTTCTTATGCCAACTCACAATATATTAAAACCACGATGGGGAAAGTCGAGATGAGGAAGAGCTAACTGTCATATGATGTGAGGTGGCAGCAGAAAGTTGTGGAAGCCTTGAATGCCAGGCAATAAGACTTGGAATTTTACTGGGTAGGAAATAGGGAGCCCCTGAAAATTTTTGAGTAGAGGAGTGCCTTGACTAGATCTCTCTATAAAATGGTTTTTTTGGCAGTAGTATGAAGGATGGATGGGAGAGGAAAAACAGTGGAAGTGGGAAGGCATGTTAGGAAGCTATTTCAGTAGTTAGCGATTTCAATAGATGATGGTTACCAAGGGTTTGTACTAGGATGGCAGCAACAAGGATCAGGAAAAGGAAAAAAAGCTTTTCTTCTCTCTCCCCTCCACTTCCTAATGGAGTACAATCTGTCCTGTTTTCTCTGTTCTTTTTCCACTCACCAGCTGTCCTGTCCTCTCAGGCTTCAATTAGGTTCCACTGTACCTAACTTCAACAATTCAATAAACACTGATTAGATCTTCAAATAGCCCTGCACTCTGTTACCACCTTGAACCTTCCAAAGATTCCTGCTTTAACTGGCTGTGCCCTTACCTTTCAGCCACTTTTCAGTTCATGCTGGTAGAGGGGATTCACCACACAGATTTCATGCTCCCCAAACTGAAAATTGCCTAGGAGCAGAATAGGCCTACCAGGTTTCATATTCTGCCAACTGCAGTCAAGGAGAGAACAGCCTATGAGATGAGCCCCCTAACAACCAAAGGAAGAAATTAGGAGAAAGACTAATTCTTCCCTGCTCTGTCTCACCTCCCTTCCCAGAGAAATGACTCCATGTCCCAGAGTTGCTTTTCAGTTCAAGTTCATAAAGACTCTTGTGTGTTAGCTGTTTAAGAAATTATAAAATTTAGATAAGACAGGACCCTAGCCTTTGGTGAGCATGTCACCAGTGACATTAGAGAAGGTAAACATCTTTGTTCTCTAAGATTGTTGGTAGCAGCCATCTCATTTGGTGTATAGAGCACTGAGGAAGATCTGAGTTCAAATCCTGGCTCAGACACTTACTAGCTGGGTGACCGACCCTGGAAAAGTCACTTAACCTCTTTTACCCTCAGTTTCCTCATCTGCAAAATGGAGGTAATAATATCACAAAATTGCTTTGCAAACCCTAAAGCACTACATAAATTCTAGCTATTATTTTATTTGATAGATAGGCTGAATTTCCAGTTTTAAGTTTGTTGAGCATCAATCTGAATGTGCAATTGAGAGGTATTAAAAAAAAAAACAACAAATAAGTCATGCCATTAGGGGTTGAGGACTGTCAGTGCCAAGGTACAGCAGCTACAGGTTATAGTTCATGTGTAGCAGAAGGCAGGAGAAACTCATGAAGACCAAGGAGCAGAAGAATAACAGAGCAGATAAGTATCCAGCATGAAAAGGATAGATCTTAGAAGTGGTATGCTGGAAAAGTGTTTAATAACCAGCTCCTTGAAAAAACCCACAAAGGACACACAGTGACATACTTATGAATTTAATCTGCATTATTAACATTTTCTTCATCACTTTCTTAATTCTAGACCAGTGGTATCAAAGTCAAAATTAGAGCTACTAAACCACAAATAAGGACCTCTGTAGACCACATATTGGCTTAGAAAACCACATGTAGCTCCAGCCATTCTGGAGAACAATTTGGAATTATGCCCAAAAGGGCTATGGAACTGTTCATACCCTTTGACCCAGTAATACCACTACTAGGTCTATATCCCAAAGAGACCATAGAAAAGGGAAAAGGACCCACATGTACAAAAATATTTATAGCAGCTCTCTTTGTGGTAGCAAAGCATTGGAAATTGAGGGAATGCCCATCAATTGGAGAATGGCTAAACAAGTTGTGGCATATGAGTGCAATAGAATACTACTGTGCTGTAAGAAACGATGAGCAGGAGGATTTCAGAGAAACCAGGAAGGACTTACATGAACTGATGCTGAGCAAGATGAGCAGAACTAGGAGAACATTGTACACAGTAACAGCAACATTGTGGGATGATCAACTGTGCTATACTTGGCTCTTCTCAACAGTGCAATGATCCAAAACAATTTCAAAGAACTCATGATAGAAAATGTTCTCCACATCCAGAAAAAAGAACTGTAGATCCTGAATGCAGATTGAACCATACTGTTTCTACTTTGGGGCCTTTTCTTTTTCTTTTTTAAGGTGTTCCCTTTGTTTTCTGCTTCTTTCACAATATGACTAATGCAGAAATATGTTTAATGTGATTGTACATATATAACCTATATCAGATTGTTTTTTGCCTTGGGGAGGGGGGAAGTAGGGGAGGGTGGGAGAAAAATTTGGAACTAAAAGTCCTATGAGGGCAGCTAGGTGGTGCGGTGGCCCTGGATTCAGGAGGACTTGAGTTCAAATCCAGCCTCAGACACTTGACAATGCTTACTAGCTGTGTGACACTGGGCAGGTCACTTAATCCTCATTGCCCCACCAAAAAAAAAAAAATCCTATGAAAACAAAATGTTGAAAACTATCTTTACATGTAACCAGAAAATAGTAAAATATTTTTACAATTTAAAAAAAAAGAATACCACATATAAACATCATCTATGCTCTACTTTATTTTTATTTCTTTTGCTAAATCTTTCCCAATAACATTTTAACATTTTAATCTGGTTTGAGTCCTCTTGAAAGTTCTGCCACTTTCCTGCATGTTTGATACTTCTGATCTAGACAATTTAACAAAACAATAAATCAAGCCCCGATTTATAATGTTTGCCAGTTTCCAAGGTGTAAATGCTGACACTGATAATTTAACAGTTGGCTCTCCCTAAACCAGACTGAGCTAGTTCCAGCACACCCCTAGATTATAGGTAATCTGGGGCAGAGCAGAGAAACTGATATCTGAGCAACCATAAAGTCACCCTAAAATCCTGAGACCTAGGGACAATCCGAAGTTTAAGGCAAGTGGTCATGGGTGAGTTAATTATAGAAAACCCTAAATTCCTTTGAACTAGCTTAATTGGAAACAGTCTGAGGATTGAATAGGTTAAGTTTAGAGTTGAGTATTTATCTGTATTTCTACTTTCCTATTTCCTTATCTTTGATTTTTATTAGTTTTACCTTTGTTGTTTAATTCCCAAGTAATAAAATCTGATCCTTTTGAGAATTAAAGCTTAAAGGCTCCTTTCTTATTGGCCTGGGAGAAATATCTAAAAAGGGCAGTTCAGAGGGGAGGGTGAACCTAAAAGGTCCCTCATATTTCCGGGGCCCCAATATTAAGGCAAGTCACCCAAATAATGCTCCGCATATAAAATTTTGGCCCTCACAATAACAAGGACCAAACTTCCAAGCTAGAGGTCAAGGGGCACTGAAACAGAAGATGGGTTCACTGGAACACCGGCCTCCTTGTATGACCTTGTTTTCGGGTCCCTTCCCCTTCTAGTGAGGCTGTATGAGACACATTACCATTTGTCAATGGTTTCCCTATTTTGTGCCCAGAAATACACAAAAATATTTGAAAGCCGTTTTGACCACTATTGAACACACCATGGGCACTGTTTCACAAGGCAGCTCATTCCACTTGCAGATGCCCTAATTGTTCTTTCTTAAATTGAGTCAAATTTGTCTCCATGTAACTTTTACTAGGAAGTCCTCATTTTTCCCTGTGGGGAGACGCAAAATAAATCATAAGTCTCATCTCTCCGTCTCTCTTCACCCTGACAGATAGATACATATAGACATAGATATATAGATATATATGGGGGGGGGCAGACATAGATATAGATATATGGGAGGGGCAAGTAATGAGGGTTAAGTATCTTGCTCAGAGTCACACAGCTAGTAAGTGTCAAGTGTATGAGGCCAGATTTGAACTCAGGTCCTCCTGAATCCAGGGCCCGTGCTTTATCCACTGTGCCACCTAGCTGCCCCATAGACCTTAAAATATTTTAAAGATTTTGTTAAATCACCAGCTCCTGTATAGATTGGCTTGTGTTGTATCTCTGTATCAATAATATCCAGCACAGTGCCTTGCACAAGGCAAGCAATTAATAAATGCTTGATACAGTTAAGTGGCACAGTGAATAGAGCAGGTGGTCCTGGAATTAGGAAGACCTGAATTCAGATCTGACCTCAGGCATTATGTGTCACTTAACCCTCTTTCCCTCAGTTTCCTCATCTGTAAAAATGAGCTAAAGGAGGAAATGACAAACCATTTTCTTTCCAACCTTCTTTCATATTATTGCCTTTTACTCATTCAGCATCCCATCCAGACTGGACTACTAGGTACCCTCCAGAATAGCCCTAATCTCTTCTCCACTGTGTAGACCACCCTCTATGCCTAGAATGTCATGGATACCTTCTCATTTCTGCCTATTGGAACCCTTCTCTTACTTCCAGGCCCATCTTAGCTACCACCTCTTCCTGAAAACCTTCTGTAATATATCCTCCTCACCCCTCATTATTCCGTCCCACGCACACCCCCTTGGCCATGCATGTAGGCACCCAGTTAAAAGTAATTTTTCCTTTCTTAAATTTTCCCGGAATACTTTGTTGGTTTCTTTTTGCTCCTATCACATTTTTCCTCATATAATATGAATTTGGGTATATGCTACCTCCTTCTTAGTAAAGAAAAAAAAAAAGAATTTTCTTTATATATTATAAAAGGATAACAAATTATAAGCATTTCCTTTTCACTTTAATTCTTTGTCTACTCATTGTCTCCGTTACCTCCTCCTCATATTCTGTAATGTCATCAACTGGGCTCTAATCAAATCAATTAATCAAGAGTCCCTTAATCAATATCCCTTAATACATATAGCAGGGGCAGTTAGGTGGTGCAGTGGATAAAGCACCGGCCCTGGATTCAGGAGGACCTGAGTTCAAATCTGGCCTCACACGCTACCTAGCTGTGTGACCCTAGGCAAGTCACTTAACCCTCATTGTCCCACAAAAAAAAATACATATAGCAACACTTCTTCCAATAGCAAAGAACTAGAAGGAAAGTTAGTGCTTACTAATTGGAGAATGTAAGGACGAATTGTGGCATATGGATGTAATAAAATATTAATGTTTCATGAGAAATTTTGAGCATGAGGAATTCAGAGAAACTTTGGAAAACTCTCATAAACTAATGCAAAGTAAGCTCCTTAAGGGCAGGGACTGTCTTTTTCCCCTTTTGTATCCTCAGCACTTAGCACAGTGCCTGGCACACAGTAGGTACTTAATAAATGTTTATTGATTGATTTTGTTGATTGATAAACAGCTAGAAGAACAATTTTCAAGATGACTACAAAAACATAATAAGAAAACAACTTAGATAAGGGTGGTCTACTAGTTATGACTTTAGAGGACAAATACTGAAGCAGAGAAAAGGTAGGCAATAGGTGTGGAATAAGGTAAATCTTTTCATATCTGGCTAATGTTGATTTGTTTTGCTTGACTGTACTTATTTGGAAGAAGGTAAAGTTCTACTCACAGAAGGAAGTCATTAGGACTTTTTTTTTACTCATTTTTTATTTTTAAAAATTTTTAAATCATAAAAGTATTTTATTATTTTCCAGCTACATGTAAAAATAGTTTTCAACATTTGTTTTTATAAGATTTTTAGTTCCAAGTTTTTCTCCCTCCCTCCTTTCCTTCCCCCCCACCCAAGACAGAAAGCAATCTAATATAGGTTATATATGTACAATCACATTAAATATATTTCTGCATTAGTCATGTTGTGAAAGAATCAGAACAAAAGGGAAAAACCTCAAAAAAGAAAAAAAAAGTAGAAACAGTATGGTTCAATCTGCATTCAAGATCCACAGTTCTTTTTTTCTGGATGTGGAGAACATTTTCCATCATGAGTTCTTTGGAATTGTCTTGGATCATTGCTCTGCTGAGAAGAGCTAAGTCTATCACAGTTGATCATCACACAATGTTGCTGTTACTGTGTATAATGTTCTCCTGGTTCTGCTCACTTCACTCAGCATCAGTCCACTTAAGGCTTTCCAGTTGTTTGTTTTTTCCTTTAATTTGCCTGATCATCCTTTCTTACGGCATGAATAATATTCCATTACATTCATATACCACAACTTGTTTAGCTATTCCCCAATTGATAGGCATTCCCTCGATTTCCAATTCTTTGCCACAACAAAGAGAGCCGCTATAAATTTTTTTTGTACATGTGGGTCCTTTTACCTTTTCTATGATCTCTTCAGGATATAGACCTAGCAGTGGTATTACTGGGTCAAAGGGTATGCATAGTCCCATACCTCTTTGGGCATAGTTCCAAATTGCTCTCCAGAATGGTTGAATCAGCATTAGGACTTTAAAAAGGAGAGAGAGAGAGAGAGAGAGAGAGAGAGAGAGAGAGAGAGAGAGAGAGAGAGAGAGAGAGAGAAAGGAACATCAGTAAGCCTTGGGCAAAAATTGCTGGCAATGAGCTCTCAGGTAAAGGAGAAGATATTGCAAGCTGCCAAAAAGAAAGAATTCAAGTACTGTGGAACCCCAGTCAGGATAGCACAAGATCTAGCAGCTTCTACATTAAAGGACTGGAGGGCATGGAATATGATATTCCAGAGGGCAAAGGAATTGGGATTACAACCAAGAATCACCTACCCAGCAAAACCGATCATAATCTTTCAGAGGAAAAAGTGGGACTTCAATGAAAAAGAAGACTTTCAGGTATTCGTGATGAAAAAACCTGAACTGAATGGCAAATTTGACTTTCAAATACAAGACCCTAGAGAACCATAAAAAATTGGAGTTGGGGACATGCCTGGGGTCATGCAGTGGGTAGTCACTCACTTGTGTCTGAGGCTGGGTTTGGGCTGGAATCCCCCTGGGTCTGGGGTAGATGCTTTGTCCACTGTGTCACCTAGCTGCCCCATGATGATATCTTTTTTCTTTTTTTTTTTAGTGAGGCAATTGGGGTTAAGTGACTTGCCCAGGGTCACACAGCTAGTAAGGGTTAAGTGTCTGAGTCCGGATTTGAACTCAGGTATTCCTGACTCCAGGGCCAGTGCTCTATCCACTGTGCCACCTAGCTGCCCGCATGATGACATCTTTAGGGTTAAATTGACGGGTATGGGGAGGGGGAAGGGCAGAGGTAGCATGGGGGTGAAATCCCACATGAAAGAAACAGGAAAGGGCTTATGGAGTGGGGGAAGAGATGGGGGGGAGGAGCAGGGCAGTAAATGAATTTTACACTCATCAGAATAGGCTCAAAGACCTTAATGTCATCAGAAAATAAGCCAGTACTAGTCTCTTATACCAGATGTAGGTACTAGAGATTTCTGAGAAGATAAAATAGTCTTATTAAAGGCTAAATTGTGAGTCAGCTAAAACCAATTTTAGCAGCAAGAGAATACCCTCCTCTCTCTCCTTGTTCCCCTCCCATTTCTTTGACTGCTTTTTCTTTGTGTCTGTTTGTGTGTCTTCCTCCCTCTGAAATGAGAGTCTTCTAGGGTTCATTCTCTTTCTCTGTGCTTTCTTCCTTGACAACTTCATGCACTCACGGAATCCTAGACTTTAGAGATAAAAAGGATATTAGGAATAATATAGACCAATCCACTCTTTTTTTTTTCCAGTTGACTAAACTGAGGCTAAGAAAGATAAGTGACTTGCTCAAAGTCACGTGGGGAATAAGTGGCAAGTTTGAGATACAAACTCAGCTCCTTTCAATTCAGGCTTTTTTCCCCCTCCAGTGTGGTTCCTCGTGGCTTCAGTCACTACCTTAATACAGATGGTGATGGCTCCCAAATCTAGAAGGATTACCTCATTGTTCAACCTTAAGCCTCTCCACTTCCTCTCTCTGAGGAGAAGAGAATAAGTATTTATAGGAGCAAACACTTACTAGCTGAGTGACCCTGGGCAAGTCACTTAACCTCTATTTACCTTAATCCACTGGAGAAGGAAATGAAAAACCACTCCAGTATCTTTGCCCAGAAAACTCTATATAGGGTCACAGAGTCTGACACAATTGAACAAATCAGCAACAATGTGCCAGGCACTGTGCTATCTTTTAAAAACAAAACAAAACAGAAATCTCATTTGAACTTCACATCGACCCCGCAAGTTAGGTGCTATTTTTATTCCATTTCGCAGTTGAGGAAACTGAGGGAGACAGAGGTTAAGTGATTTGCCCAGAGTCACATAGCTTAGTAAGTGTATCAGGCCAGATTTGAACTCAGATTTTCTTAACTCCAGATCCACACTCTATCCATGTTATCCTCAAAGTGTTCTGTCATATAATCATTGATTGGTGAGAGGACTCTCTGCCTTCCAAGACTATATCAAACAAAAGTTCTCATGGTAATGAAATAAAGCACAGTGACACAAAGAATCCACAGGAATTTAGAAGTTCTGTTTGAAAATTACTATAAAAGTCACCTGAGGGTTTTTCAATGTGGTCATTTTGTGCCACATTTAGGCAGCCTCAACCAAGCCAACCAAACCAGCTCTTCGACCATGGAAAAAAAAAGCAGTTTCTTCTCCCAAAGAGGAAGTTAAAAAAACAAAAACCAACCCAAACTCAGAAGCAAAAAGGTCAGCTTTGGAATCTTTGTTGGGCCTATCATCCAGAGCCAAATTGAAAAAAAAAAATGTCATACAATCCCAGGCTGACTATTTCCACACCCTGTGGAATATAATGCCTTGAGAATTTTAAAAAATAAATCAGTTTATCTTTTTTTAAAAAAGAAACTTTGAAGCCATTTGAAGATAAAGGAGCTTCCCTTGGGCACATGTTAAAACGATAGAGAGGAAAAAGTATCTTTTGCAAATAAACTTTGATGCACCAGTCATCATTCTAAAACCTTCTGATAGCAGATCACAGAAATCACTGGATTGTATGGGCTTAATGGAGGCTATCACACCCCGGGATCAGGGTATGATTGCTTGTTTTCCTTTTTCTTTTGCAGAGGCCGCCTATTGCAGGATCCTAAGTTTTGGTTTAGTTGCATGTCAGAACTTGGCCCCAAGGTCAGCCTTGGGTGCACATTGCCTAACTTGGCTCCATCAGTCAATGACAATCATAGCTGCTAGGGACATGGAGACTGGCACTATGGCTCCAAATAAGAATCCAGATTTAACTGAAGTGGGGTGGAGTGTCCCATTTCAGACCTATTGGAGTCTTCTTTTGTGTCCTCCATTTTTTCAGGGATATCCTGTGCTACCTGGTCACCACAACAAGGGATTTCTTTTCTCACTTCTCTGAGATGAGCTGGAAGTGGGAGTGGTTCTCCCAGGTCCCCCCTCCCCCTTCCTAGGAGTTGGACTGAGTGTTCTTAAAGACATCTGTCCCCTGAGGGTGGGGGGTGGGGGCAGGTACTAGTGGGGTCAATCCTTCCATTGGCCTGGACCTGTTTTTCCTGTATTCGTAGGTTTATGGGATCCAAGAGTTGGTTGGCACCTCTGAGTCCATTTAGTTTAACCTTCTCATTTTATAGATGAAGAAACAAGTTCACCAAGCAGGAGAAAGAGGGCTAAGTTTGGAATTACATAGTGAGTTTGAATGGCATGTCTATCACTGCCAATGAAGACTTAACCAAGTCATTTTATCTCACCTGTAAAATGAGTGGGGTGGGACCAACCCCTCATAATTCTAGTGATTTCCCTCTCTTATTTCCTATTTATCTGGGATATAGCTTATTTGCATATATTTGTTTGCTTGTGTTCTTCTCCATTAGACTATGAACTCCTTGAGCTCTTTTGCCTCTTTTTGTATCCCCAGAGCTTAGCACAATGCCCAGCACATAGTAGGTGCTCAATAAATATTTATTGACTGACTAGATGATCTCTAAGGTCCCTTTTGGCTGTAAATTTATGACCTTATGATCCTAAGTAAATTGCCCAAGGCACCCTTGTTAAGGTTCTTAAACTATGAGCCTGTGAACTCTAAAGATCTCTTAATCTCAGCTCCTTAAAGGTGGGAACTGTTACATTTTTTAAAAAAATAATAAATATTTTTATTTAAAGTTTTGAGTTCTAAATTTTATCCCTCCCTCCCCACCCTCCTCCCTGAGGTGGTAAGCAATCAGATATAGGTTATAGGTGTGCAATTATGTAAAATATTACCATATTGTTCATTTTGTATAAGAAAACTTGAATAAAAGAAAAAATGAAAGAAATAAAGTGAAAAATAGCATGCTTCAGTCTGTGTTCAATCAATATTAGTTCTTTCTTTGGAGGTAGATAGTATGCTTCATTACATTTTTTAATTAATTGATTTATTTTTAGTCACCAGCACCCTGTCCAATGCCTGGCACATGGCAGGCCCCTAATAAATGCTTGGTGAATCATCTAATTGAATTGAGATGGTGGGACAGACATGACATTTTCTTGACCTGTACTTTGTCTGGGATGGGAAGGTAAGATGTATCTGTCATGGAACAGGTAATTCACAGTAGGAACAGGAGTGGCAGTAAGCACACAGGTCACCCTCAGAGCACTGTGCCAGAGGCAAAGACAACTAACTCCCTTTATATTCCTTTCTATAAGGATAGACTGTTTAGCTAGAGAGAGAGTAGTTCAGTGAGCTGAATAGCTCAGTCTTGGTGGACATCTAATTCATTTCCATTAGCTGCTGGGAGTTTCATGTCCATCTAACAACTAACACACCAAGCAGAACCAGAAAAAGGACTCTTTAGTCATCCATTGAAAGCACCAATAATATGGATTGTACTGGGTACTGAAGGATACTCTTCTAAGCTAAGAAACAACTTTAACACACATGTTGAAAGACAGAAGGGAGGGGCAGCTAGGTGGCACTGTGGATAGAGCACCGCCCCTGGATTCAGGAGGAAGTGAGTTCAAATCCTGCCTTAGACAATTAACACTTACTAGCTGTGTGACCCTGGGCAAGTCACTTAACCCCAATTGCCTCACCAAAAATAAAAAGTAAATTAAAAAAAGAAAGACAGAAGGGAGAATTCTGCAGATGCATGTAAATTTTCAGCATGTCTTAGTATTTTCCAGTTTCTCTGAACAGAGAATGGACTCAACTCGACTTCTGGAATCTGGAGAGACCTGAGTTTGAATCTCACTTCTGATAGTCACTAGCTATGTGACTACAGACAAACCATGTGTCTTCTTTCAGTCTCAGTTTTCTCAACCATAAAACAAAAACAGTGGCACCTACCTCATTATTATTATTATCATTATCATGTGCTAGTTGGCACAGTGGGTAGAATGCCAGGCCTGGAGTTAGGAAGACCTGAGTTCAAATCTAGGTTGAAGCACTTAGCTAGCTGTGTGACCCTGGGAAAGTCACTTAACCCTGTTTGTCTGTTTCCTCATCTGTAAAATAAGCTGTAAAATGGAGAAGAAAATGACAAACCACTCCAGTATCTTTGCCAAGAAAACCCCAAGTGGGGTCACAAAGTGAGACATGACTAAAACAAAACAACAAATGTCATAGCTTGCTGGATCAAATGAGATGATATATTTATGTATGCAAAATGCTTTGTAAACCATAAAATGTATGTAAATGGAAGTTATTCTTATTTTTACAATCATTTTTATTGGATACTGACCAACATTTTGATGCTCTGAATCTAATGAGAACCTGGCATGAGACCCAAATGATCCATTGTGAACCCTTGCCCCTTGCAAAGAAAATGATCCAGAAACAACTGGAATGAAGGGAAATGATAGTGCAAGAACTATGTTGTAACAAATTTTCTTGATATAGCAAATTCTGCCACTGAGACAGGAGCTGACTGACATATGGTTTGGGTAAAAGTTGGTAAAAGTGGCAGAAAGGAAGGAAGGAAGATTTCCCCATCTGGTCCTCCTATGACACAACTTACAAAATTCCCATCAGAAGCCCATCAGGTTGGCCCCACATGGGTTTTGGGAAAATGCTTTCTATGATGCAAATTAGAAGTCATGGTGGGGTTCGTGGGGTGGGGGGAAGAAATAATTAGATATGAAAAAGAAGCTGTTTCCATATTGAGAGAGACAGCGTGGCACAGTGGAAAGAATACTGGCTTTGAAATCAGAACATGGAAGTTTGAACATTGCTTATGTCGCTAATGACCTGTATGACTTTGTGCAAGTCACTGAACCTCAGTGGAACTCGTTTTCTCATCTGTAAAATGTGGTAGTTGGAGTAGATGACCTCTAGGGTCCCTTCTTAGCTTCATATCTATTATCCTACGAGCCTATAACTCCTAGACTCTGGACCTCAATTTCTCTAAGACTGGGCATGGCCTAGGAGGAAAGTTCCAAGGATTGCATGCACCATGATAGTTGAGGTTGTATGAATATGAGAAGAGAAGTCCTATCACCGGGCAAGAACTCTGGTGGGAAGTCTTCTGGGAGACAAAATGTTGTTAAAAAGCGGAGCCGAGAAAGTGTGGTCATTTGTGCAAAAAGGGAAAAGCAAATGGACAACTAGAGTCAGAATGAGAAGATGGAAGAGGGAAGTGTGGAATGATAGTACCATGCCATCCCCTGAACCTGGGAGTCATACCATCATCCTGACGACTCTGGAGCAAAGACAAAAGTCTTCAGCAGATCTCTAGCCTTCTCAGAAGGGATTCCATAGAGATGTACAAGTCAGACAGCCCTGAAACCTTGGATTTTGTTTTTAGTTTAGGCCACTATGTACTTGAGTTAGGAGCTGACAATGTCCCTCTTCCATGAACCTATGAGGAATTATTCCACCCATGTGTGAATTGGAGCTGAGAATGACTACTGTCTGATTGATTATCTTCCCTTATTACCTTGGTGATGTCCTTTCATAATGTCTTCTTGCTACTCCCACCAGGCCCTCTCCCCACCAGTCTTCTGAAGGGTATAGTCTCCACCAGGTACCATAGTTCCTCCCAGAAGCATGGGCATGGGATAGAGTGTCTACTGGGCATTCTTCCCTGTTGGTCTACAGTGGCCACTACTCATAAGTACTCAACCTGTCCCATAGTGTGTCAGGTACTACTCCATTGTGAATTAATTTATAGAGCATCTCTCTGCTTCCAGCTGCAGTTGGAGTTATCAGCTGAGGTGCAATGTCTTCTCCATAAGAGAAAGAGTAGGCTTCACTATCTCTCAGTTTAAAGTCCAAAGTTGTTTTTTTTTTACTACAACCTTTTTTTATTTAGAAAGAGACCTCATATACCAAATCATTAAACAAAGATATTTTAAAATCCTTAGGCTTTTCCTCCTATAAAATGAGTTTGTACATTTCTTTGAGCCTTGACTAGAATAGGTATTTCCTTTTTTAGAAGGAGTTCCCTGGTCCCAGGCATGAAGAAGTACAGAGCTGCCCCAATGCCCTCAGACTAAAGGCCTCACTTTGACATAGGGTTAGAAATTCCTTGTGGCTCCCTGCTTAACAGCACCCATTCAGCATCAATTTAGAGCAACTCTTCTAGCAAACTGCCAAAGGCTCTCTGGATTTCAGTCTTCTCTAGCTTCTGAAAACCAAGACTCTCACATGTCTCTCACCTGTAAATGAATCAGACGGGGTAAAAGCACAGGAACAAAACTAAGCTCAGGAAGCAAGGTCATTGTCTAAAACAATTCCTGACTTTAATAATTGTATGTGGCTGGCTACAAACTACCTTCAATCACAAAGACCACTCTACTAAGGTATGCCATCTGCCTTCTACAGTTATTATCTACATCAGGGGGATGAAGGCCAATGCTGATTAAGTCATGAATTCTTGGAGCATGAATTAAATGTATTGACAAGTTGGAACATATTTGGAAGGGAATGTCCAGGTTGGTGAAGGGAGAGGAAACCAATTCATAGGGAGAACATGATAAAAGGAATTTGGGCATGCTTAGCCTAGAGAGGAGAAGACTTGGGTAGTACATAATTACTGTGTTCAAGTATATGAAGGGTTTCTTGTGGATTATGTGTGGCTCTGGAGGGGAGAATTAGTACAAATGGGTTCAGGAAGTCAGATTCTGGCTCAAGACATGAGATACATCAATTGAAACAGTTCCAAAATGGAATGTGCTGTTTTATGAGGTGGTTCCTGTCCCTAGAAGTGTTCAAGCAGGAGCTTGTCTAAAATGCAGTAGTAGATATTCAGTTAAATTCAGTAATGTGTGAATATTAGGGAATGTGCTAGATACCAGAGAGACAAAGCGAAAATGTCCCTGCCTTTAAGAAGCTTATATTCTATTGTAGACAGTTGGGTGGGGTGGGGGTGGGGAGAGGAGGAAAACAAATATATAGATAAGTCAATACAAAAAATATACAAAGCAATTGGGGATGGTCTGAGTGGGAGAACACTAACTGCTGAGGACATCAGGAAAGGCTGTAGGAGGTGGCATTTGAGTGAATTTTTTTGGGGGGGTGAGGCAATTGGGGTTAAGTGACTTGCCCAGGGTCACACAGCTAGTAAGCGTCAAGTGTCTGAGACCAGATTTGAACTCAGGTCCTCCTGAATCCAGGGCCAGTGCCTTATCCACTGCACCACCTAGCTGCCCCTAAATGAATTAATTTTTTAAAATTCCCTCAGGGGCAGCTAGGTGGTGCAGTGGATAACCCAGTGGTCCTGGATTCAGGAGGACTTGAGTTCAAATCCTGTCTCAGACATTTGACACTAGCTGTATGACTCTGGGCAAGTCACGTAATCCTCATTGCCCTGAAAAAAGTGGAAAAAATTAATTTATTTATAATTTTATTTTTTCCAAATTACACGTAAAAACAAATTTTGACATAAATTTTTAAGAACTTTGTGTTCCAACTTCTCTTCCTCCCTCTCTCCCAACCCCCCCCAACTCAAATAATTCAATATAAGTTACACATGAGTAGTCATGCAAAACATCTCCACATTAGCCAGGTTGTGAAAGAAAACAGACAAAACTTCAGATTAAGGAACTATCAAAAAAATTATGCTTCAATCTGTTTTCAGATACCATAAGTTCTTTATCTGTAGATGGATTGCAATTTTCATAAATCCTTCAGAGTTATCTTGGATCACTGCATTGCTGAAAATAACCAGGTCATTCACAGCAGATCATCTTACACTATTGTTGTTGTTTTGTATACAATACATTTCACCCTGCATCAGTTCATGTAGGTCTTTCCAGGTTTTTCTGATAGCATACTGCTCATCATTTGTTGGTTGTTGTTTCTGATAAAGTAACTAACAAAAAAATTATGTTTCAATCTATATTCAAATTCCATCAGTTCTCTCTCTGTAGATGGATTGCATTTTTTTTTTTTGGTGAGGCAATTGGGGTTAAGGGACTTGCCCAGGGTCACACAGCTAGTAAGTGTTAAGTGTCTGAGGTCAGATTTGAACTCAGGTACTCCTGAATCCAGGGCTGGTGCTCTATCCACTGCACCACCTAGCTGCCCTGATGGATTGCATTTTTCATAAGACCTTCAGAGTCTTCTTGGATCATTGCATTGCTGAAAATATCCAAGTCATTCACAGCAGATCATCTCACAATATTACTGTTATTTTGTATACAGTAGATTTCACTTTGTATCAGCTCATACAGGTCCCTCCAGGTCTTTCTGATAGTATCCTTCTCATTATTTTTTTTAATAGTAAACTACATTTATATTGTACTTTAAAGAGAGATTTCCTTATAATGAACCCATGCGATTGATTATTGCAACAACAGTAATAGATAACTTTTATATAGTACCTTAAGCTTGACAAAGAATTTTCTTCACAATAGCTCAGCAAATTAAGGACCATACATTTTGCCATCATCATCATCAATCAGACATCATCCATCAGCCCTCATCATCATCCTCAGCCAATCTTCATCATTGTCGATCAGTCCTCATCTTCTTCATTCAATCCTCATTATCAATCAATCCTCCTCTTTCTCCACTCACCACCACTCCACCACCCAAATCATCATCATCATCTTTGCATCACTCTTGCCTCTGATTCAAAAAGTTTTTCACAATTACTATTGTTAACTGTTTCCCTCCATCCTATTCCCTTCCCATGATATTTCCTCTATTTTCTTTCTTCTTCCACCCTATCCCTCCTCAATGAAAAAGAGGGCTTTCAAGTATTCGTGATGAAAAGACCTGAACTGAATAGAAAATTTGACTTTCAAATGCAAGACCCTAGAGAAGCATAAAAAGGTAAACAGGAAAAAGAAATCATAAGAAATGTTAAACTGTTTACATTCCTCCATGGGAAGATGATATGTCTAAATCATAAGAGCTTTCTGAGTATTAGAGTAGATGATAGGAATAAGGGATGATATCTGTAAAGCATTTATTTATTTTTTATCTTTCTTTTTTTTGGGGGGGGGTTAGGGTTGGTGAGTGTCTTGCATCAGAGGTCAAATTTGGGTTCTGGTCCTCCTAGATCCAGGGTGAGTGCTTTGTCCACTGTGTCACCTAGCTGCCTCATGATGACATCTTTAGGGTAAAATTGAGGGGGCAAAGGAATGCACTAGGGGAGAGGGAAAGGGGAGAGGTAGAATGGGGTGAAATCTCACATGAAAGAAGCAGGAAAGGGCTTATGGAGTGGGAGGAGAGATGGGGGAGGTTTGGGGGAGTGAATGATGAGCCTTACACTCATCAGAATTAGCTCAAAGATCTTAATCACATCAGAGTTGGCTCAAGGAGGGAATAACACACACTCAATTGGGTGGAGTAATCTATCTAACCCTGCAGGAAAGTGGGAGGGGATGGGGAAAAAGAGAGAGGGGTGAAAGAAGGGAGGGCAGAGTGGGGAAGGAGGCAGCTAGAAGCAAAACAGTTTTGAGGAGAGATAGGATAAAAGAAGATAGAAAATAGAGTAAATATCTTGAGTGAATCTTAATGTGGTACCCAGGGGTACCCACCACTAAGACAATATCTTCAAGATATTATTTTTAAAAGGATATCATCTATTCATACAAGCCATTTGCAGGTTTATTTGGAATCCTGAAAAGCTAGAAACAATCCAATGTCTAAAGTTAGGGGGTGATATTAAATTGTGGTGTGCTAATGCAATGGAATAATAAATGGAATAATCTGGAATAATAAATATGGAATAAATTGAATAAAAAGGAATAATAAGGGATAATAAATATGCAATAATAAAAATATGACTGGGAGGAAATGTGGCAAGACGTAAAGCAGAGCAAAAGGAAAACAGAGTAACAGATAAATATTCACTATGACCAAATAAAAAGAGAATCAGGACCAGAATTGTGATTTCATTGTTATAGGTAAATTCTAGGTGAAGTAACTCTCTCAACCAATGCTGGTTAGCACCTTCTCTGTGATTTAAAGTCTGAGAGTTGCTCAGACCACTTAAGTGCCTTTTGCAGGGTAGCACAGGTAGCATAAAGAAGGTAGTGGCCCAGAGGAAAGAGCACCAGGCCTAGAGTAAGGAAGATTCGTCTTACTGAGTTCCAATTTGATTTCAGACACTTCCTCACTATGTGATCCTGGGCAAGTCACTTCACCCTGTTTGCCTCAGTTTCCTCATTTGTAAAATGAGCTGGAAAAGGAAAGGGCAATCCTCACTAAAAAAAAAAAAAAAGGAAAGGGCAAGCCACTCCAGTATCTTGACCAAGAAAAGCCCAAATGGGGGTAGCTAGGTGGCACAGTGGATAGAGCACCGGCCCTGGAGTCAGGAGGACCTGAGTTCAAATCCAACTTCAGACACTTAACACTTACTAGCTGTGTGACCCTGGGCAAGTCACTTAACCCCAATTGCCTCACTAAAAAAAAAAAAAAGAAAGAAAAGAAAAGCCCAAATGGGGTCACAAAGAGTCAGACTGAAAATGACTGAACAACAACTGAGAGGATGTGTCAGAGTGAATGTTACCTCTATCTTCCTGGCTTGGAAGTTGACTCTCTGTTGACCATGCCAAGCTTGTTCTATTTAAATAAATCAGTTAAAAAGGCATAAATGCTTTTTTTTTTTTTTAAAGAAAAGCAATTAGAAGAGGGTGCAGCAGAGGCAGCTAGGTGGCACATCGGATAAAGCACCGGCCCTGGATTCAGGAGGACCTGAGTTCAAATGCAGCCTCAGACACTTGACACTTACTGGCTGTGTGACCCTGGGCAAGTCACTTAACCCCCACTGCTACACAAAAAAGAAAAAAAAAGAAAAAAGAAGAGGGTGCAGCAAATTAAATATCATTTTATTATTTTGTCCAAAGTTTATATATAATTTGTCTTTTATCAAAATAAAAAATAACAATTTTTCTTGAGATTATTATTAAGTTTTGTTTTGTTTTTTAATGGAATGAGAAAGGGATAATGGGTTGAGAAGCAGGTTTCTAAATCTCTACAGATAGGATGCTATGCTTTCAGAAATTGAGAAGAAAATTTTAGTTTTATGCTATGTAACCTTTATAGGAAGAGGGTCCAGAGGTTAGTTAAAGTCAGTTTAGTTCGTATTTGGTGTAATTAGTCCAAATGAATGGATCAGTGCAAATTTAATTCCATTACAGGAAAAACAATCACTCAGAGCCTCCCAGGGATCACAGTTCATCAACACTGTATTGTATATAAAGAACATGGCTGAGGGATTTATTTAATTTTCTTCTAGTACTTTATAAAATGGTGTGGAGTAGACACCCTAGAGACCAGTTGGCCAATGAGATAACATCTTCAAGGCTCTTTATAATTCCAGAAGTACAGGACTGTAAGATATTTAAAACAAGTCTTTTCTTAGAGAATAATTGCAATGAGTCATTGTCTTAGCTTGTAGGGGCTCTGGGCCTCTTACTGTGGTCTGTAACGTGGTTGGTTTTTGCCTCTGCCTTCTATTTAGCGAGTTGCCTTTGCTCCAGACCAGTGCCCCTCATTTTGTCTTTTGTTTTTATTACTAAAACAGAATTATTATGGGTTGCTTTTGGGTTTTTTTTGTTAGTTTGTTTGTTTTTTGGTAAGGCAATTGGGGTTGTCACACAGCTAGTGTCAAGTGTTTGAGGCTGGATTTGAACTCAGGTCCTCCTGACTCCAGGGCCGGTGCTCTATCCACTATGCCACTTAGCTGCCCCTATGGGTTGCTTTTTGTCATACAAAATAGGCATGCCCATGTTACTAATTAAAAAAAAAATTATTGGGGCAGCTAGGTAGTGCAAAGGACAGAGCACCGGCCCTGGATTCAGGAGGACCTGAGTTCAAATCCAGCCTCAGACACTTAACACTTACTGGCTGTATGACCCTGGGCAAGTCTCCTAACCCCAATTGCCTCACCAAAAAAAAAAAAAAAAATTATTAAGAATTTTGATAGGGGGGGCGGCTAGGTGGCGCAGTGGATAAAGCACCGGCCCTGGATTCAGGAGTTCCTGAGTTCAAATCCGGCCTCAGACACTTGACACTCACTGGCTGTGTGACCCTGGGCAAGTCACTTAACCCCATTGCCCCGTTAAAAAAAAAAAAAGAATTTTGATAGGGATTGGGACTTGGGCCTATGATTTCAATAATGATAATAATAGCGAGCATTTATCTAACTCTTTATAGTTTGCAAAGTGCTTGACATATTATCTCACAACAGCCCTGTAAGGGAGTTACGATTGTCATCTCCCTTTTACACATGAGGAAACTGAGGTAGGCAGAGGTTTGGTTTTTTTGTTTGTTTCTTTTCACTGATTTCACTGATATACAGAACTCCCACATGAGGAAAGTCCCTCTACCAATTCCGTTTCAGGATCTTCTCTTCACCTCCTCATCTTAGAGAGTTGAATAGAGCACTGAGAAGATACATAAGTTGGCC
This sequence comes from Dromiciops gliroides, assembly GCF_019393635.1. Lineage (NCBI taxonomy): Eukaryota > Metazoa > Chordata > Mammalia > Microbiotheria > Microbiotheriidae > Dromiciops > Dromiciops gliroides. The sequence goes on along the minus strand of NC_057863.1, from coordinate 339,653,973 downwards.
AGGGTTGCACAACTACTATGTATGAGAGGTGGGAGTTGAACTTGGGGTTTTCTAGCTCAGACATTGGCTCTTTATTGACTACACCTTCTAGACATTTGCCATATTTTTTTTTTCACCGTACCTATCGACATTTGCCATATTAACAGGAAATTTCTATCCCAAGAGATAAATGATTGTGTGATGCTTGGCGGATAGAAAAGATTCTAGAATGAATTTTTTTGGGGGAGAGGGGACATTTCACAAACACTATCTACATAGGCATGGAGAACCTTGTGTTCTGCATTAGGATAAGCATGCCCATGCCAATGAAATCATAGGTCCTGGGGCAGCTAGGTGGCGCAGTGGATAAAGCACTGGCCTTGGATTCAGGAGGACCTGAGTTCAAATCCAGCCTCAGACACTTGAAATTTAACTAGCTGTGTGACCCTGGGCAAGTCACTTAACCCTCATTGCCCTGCAAAAAAAAAAATTTTAAAATTAAAAAAATTAAAAAATTAAAAAATAAAAAAAAAAGAAATCATAGGTCCTCTTAAATACTGGCTTAAAGATTTAAGACCAGGGTTTTTTTGATACATGAAAATAGACTATAACAAATATATTAGACTAGGGGGTCATTCAGGGCAGCTAGAGGACTGGGCTTAAAATCAGGAAGATTAATTTTCATGAGTTCAAATCTGGCCTCAGACACTTCCTAGTTGTGTGACCCTATTTGCCTCAGTTTCCTCATCTGTAAAATGAGCTGGAGAAGGAAATGACAAACTACTCCAGTACCTTTGCCAAGAAAACCCCAAATGGGGTCATGAAGAGTCAGATGCAACTGAACAATAGCAACAAAGGAGTCATTCTCCAATAAATAAGTGCTTAAAGGATATGTGCAAACAAGTAAAAAATAATCACAATACAACAACAATAATATGGGAAAAGTTCCAAATGACTAATAATAATCAAATTATAGGCATGTAGCAGGTGCTTAATAAATGTTTATTGAATTGAATTACTGAATTGCTAATAAAAGAAGTGCAAATTAAAAGAACTCAGGTGTTTTACTTTGCACTCATCAAATCAAGAATAATAAGAGATTAAATTAATGTTGGTACAGGGAAAACAAGCACATTAATACACTGTTATTGTTCAGTCATGGATGTAGGAGAGAGTAATGTTCAGAGAGGCTAGAAAGATGTGAAGGCAGGGGCAGCTAGGTGGCACAGTGGATAAGGCACTGGCCCTGGATTCAGGAGGACCTGAGTTCAAATCCGACCTCAGACACTTGACACTTACTAGCTGTGTGACCCTGGACAAGTCACTTAACCCCCAATGCCCTGCGAAAAAACCCCCACAAAAACAAAAAACAAAAAAACACACACACACACAAAAACCCAGATGTGAAGGAAAAAAGGAGCCCCTTGAGTTGATTGAGTAAGTGAATGACATGGTTTGTTCTATCCTTAAGGAAAATCTCTTTGGTGACAGTGCGTAGGATGGTCTGGAATAGGGAAAGACTCAAGGCAGAGAGACCAATGAGGAAGCCGTGTAGCAATCCAAGTGAGAGGTGGTAAGAGCCTGGACTAGGGTAGTGGCTGTATGAGTGATGGGGAAAAGTCAAACAACTTGATGATTGAAAAAAGGGCCTTTCCCACAAAATCTCTGTTGGGTATGCTGAACAAGTTCTATTGCTCCCCTTTTATGGAAATGAAAAATGAAGCTTAGAATGGTAAAGTGATTTGCACATGGCACTAAAGCTGTGAATCTCAGAGCTGGGGCCTTGAACTCCGGTCTTTGATTCCGAATCCAAGTGTTCTTTATCTGTACTCCCTGTTTTGATCAAGATAAAAACCACTAGACCTGTATTCTTGTCTGCACCTGCAGCAGAATCAGATTGCCTTAAAATTAGGTGGGAGAATAATGGAGTATGGTTTTTTACTAATCTGTCTGTGGCTTAGTATTTGAAAGATGGAATTTGCTACACAAGTGTGTGGTCTCTCTTTGCCTAAATCCCTACTGTTAAGAGTCTCATTGTGGGGGCAGCTAGGCAGTTCAGTGGATAGAGCACCGGCCCTGGAGTCAGGAGGATCTGAGTTCAAATCTGGCCTCAGACACTTAACACTTAATAGCTGTGTGACCCTGGGCAAGTCACTTAACCCTAATTGACTCACAAAAAAAACCAAAAACCAAGAGTCTCATTATGGAGATATGATTTATTTTGGAGGAAAAAAATTCTAACTATCCTTATAAGCCTTTTGGATTTTTTCTTCTCTCTCAAGTGATATCATAGTTAGAAAGGATTTAACGTAATAATTGAAAAATATATAGACCCAGGGGCAGCTAGATGGCACAGTGGATAAAGCATCAGCCCTGGATTCAGGAGGACCTGAGTTCAAATCCGGCCTCAGACACTTGACACTTACTAGCTGTGTGACCCTGGGCAAGTCACTTAACCCTCATTGTCCCACAAAAAAAAAAGAAAGAAAAAGAAAAAGAAAAATATATAGACCCAAAGATGCATTGAAGCCCCCTTATCAGATGAAAGAAAGCCTGATGCTAACAACTTCTTTGACATGTATTGAGATTTGTTCTTTTTTTAGTGGAGTTTTCCATTCTTCCTAAAACTAATTTTTTTAAACAAATCGAACAATGAACATTTAAGGACCTATCAAGTACAATTTCTGAAGAAAATAAATCAAATATGTACTTCCACTCACCAACCCAGGAGCTGGTGCATCCAGTAACTTCTGGCACCTTTTGATACCCTTAGGTGCCTGTTTGGCCTTGTAAAACTAGAGAGTTAAACTGATTAACCCTAATTAAATTAAATTAGCTCAACTGATTAATAGCAGTAGTAAATAGCAAGAGGTAAATGAGTTCTATTCAACAAGGGAAAACTGGGTACTAACTGAATGTTAGTTTATGAGAATTCCTTGTTTCTTTTTTTTTTTGGTGAGGCAATTGGGGTTAAGTGACTTGCCCAGGGTCACACAGCTAGTAAGTGTTGAGTGTCTGAGGCCAGATTTGAACTCAGGTCCTCCTGACTCCAGGGCTGGTGCTCTAAGCACTGCGCTACCTAGCTGTTCCCTCTGTCTCTCAATCTTGTTCTCTCGTTCTCTCCACATACATATACATATATGAAAATACATATGTATATATTATATGTATACAGATACATATATACATGTATAAAGATACACACATAGACCCACACGTATTGTGGAAGTCAGTTTTCTGAGCCTAGCTATTTTCAACATAAGGTCTCCCTGTTCTAGACATGAATGCATCATTGAGTGTCAGATCAGCATGACACCTCTCATATAATTATTAATCCCCTTCCTTTTCCTACCATGGTCTAAATATCAGCTCATATAATGTCACTCTACTGGCTAAATTATAGAAATGTCCTATACCTTTTGGAGATCTAGTGGAATCCTTGTCTCTCCAGTGAGTAATGCAGATGTTTTCCTAGGCCTAGTCATTCCTGAGATTTTGAGATAAAAAAGTGTTGTAGTCAGGAGGACCTGAGTTCAAATCCATCCTCAGACACTTGACACTTACTAGCTGTGTGACGCTGGGCAAGTCACTTAACCCTCATTGCCCCGCAAAAAATAAAAAAACTTAAAAAAAAAAAGAAATAGGTTATTGGAGCTTCACTTGGTGCCAGCTAAAGCAGAAAGCCTCAGGGTATCCCCAGGTTGGCTCCAGAGAAAGGATTCCCGATTGGCACCAGCTCATATGCAGTTAAGACAAAGGAATAATACCCACCTATCCACCCAAACCCTTATGATCCATGATCTTTAATCAATCTTCACATCAACCTTATGCTGTAGGCCAGGCAAGTGTTCTCTTCAGCTATGGAAACTGAAGCCCAGAGTGGTTAAGTGATTTGCTTAAGGCTGTACAGCTAGTGAATAACAGGGAAAAACAAATGCTAGATTTTAGGTCTACTGACTCCTATTCTAGGGCTATTCACACTACACCACCACTTACCTGAGCGGGGTTGGGGCTTGGGAGAGGCATCTGAGTGACTAAGTGGGCAACCTAAATTGGGAAAAGGCTTGCTGATTCATCAAACCTACAGTATAACAGTCATCTCTGTTTTACTGATTTACTGAGAGCTGGAAATATCCCTCAGACAGGATGCAGGAACTTAGTGGGTGGCCCCAAAGTCTAAACCCCTTGAAGTTTCAAGGAATTGCTTTAGGAAAATTAAAAGGAAGCACCAATTTACACAACTTAAGGAATTTGTTTTCCCAAGAGATTGTATGGACTCAAGATAAAAATAGACTGAAGAACAAGTAAGGTTTAGATCAACATATTATTGATCTATATAACAGGAAAAGAGTCGGTGTTTAGGGTACATCCCTACCTAATATTTAGAGAATGTCATCATAGAAGACAACCACGCTGTCTGACACAATGGCCCTTGAAGAGGGGTGTGAGGGAGGAGTTTGAGGGGAAGGAGAAAGAGAGACAAAAGGGTGGGCTGCATAGACCATTGGCCTGACCCAGAAAGGAATTTATGCCCTTCCGTAAATGAAGATTGAATTTAGCCTTTTTCCTTAATTATCGAGAAACAAAAGGCACCTGGGCTGGACAATATTTATTTTTGTGACCATAAAGGGTCTCTGATTTTAATTTACTTTGCACTGCCCTTTAGTCACTGACCCACACTGAGGCCAAAGTACGTGCTGGCGTCCTCATCCTTGCACAATAGCAGTGTCCCCACCAAGCCATGAGATCTGTAGGCCTGTACACAGGAATTTGGCTGTGACTGTCTTTTGAAAGATGGTGGCAGGAGTTTGATTTCCAAAGGGCATTAAATATTTTAGACAGACTTCAACCTCCCTTATGACCTAATCCTACCCATTATGTACCTCAGGGATTATTTTTTTATGGCCAAGTCATCTTGCACAAAAGGTATCTCCAGCCTCTCTCTCTCTCTCTCTCTCTCTCTCTCTCTCTCTCTCTCTCTCTCTCTCTCTCTCTCTACCTCTCCCTCTCCCTCTTCCTCTCCCTCTCCCTCTCCCTCTCTCTGAGCACAATGCCCACAGGGCAACAAGACAATAGGAAGCCAGACAATGACCAATTATGCAGTTGGGAAATAAAAGGAAAGAACCTCCTTAGAAAAAGAGGAGGAAAGAAAAAGAAAAAGAGAAAGGAATGAAATCATGCAGGTCATGTTGTGGATTTCAAGAAGCACAGATCAAACCTCACCTCCTGCTGATCTAATTACAGGGATTATTGAATAATAACAAGCCACATGGTCACACTCATTCACACAAAGAAGAAATCTGCCCATCTGTTCCAGTGCCACCTGCTGGGCCCCCCTTCTTTTGTCTGCACCTATCCTTGCTCCAAGAAATTCAGTTCTATCCAGACCGATAGCCTGATCCTAGAAGGGGAACAGATCCTGGGGCTATGTGGTTTTATACTGAGATTTGATAAAGGGACTCTGAGTTCCCCATAATAAAGAGGAAGTCAGATAAATCTCCATCCCAGTTTGGTTGAATGCCTCGGGCTGTGCACTTGGATATCTTTTAGTCTGTCTTTGACTAAACCTTTTCCTCCAAGCAAAAGAGGAGTGGCCTAATTGGTTTATAATAATAGCTGGCATTTATATAGTCCTTGAAAGTTGGCAAAGCACTTTACATATTTTAACCATTTGATCCTCACAACAACCCTGGGAGGTAGGGGACCCTTTACAGATGAGAAAACTGAGGGACAACGAGGTTAAGTGACCTGTCCAGTGTCACACAGCTAGTAAGTATCTGGGACAGGATTTGAATTCAGATCTTCCTGACTCTATCTACCGTGCCACCCAGCTGCTTATGTCTACATGATAGGTATGATTAAGACTTGGCAGTATGGGATTGATCAATGGAATATGGTTATAGAAATTTATACCTCATTTAGAAGGAACAGAATAATTTATGGGGATAATGGAGAACCTTTGTATATTAAGAAGATATACTTATGTGAGGAAACCCAGGAGCCCAAGAGGAGAAAAATGAAGGAAGGCATTTGGGTGAAAGTCAACATTGGGGTAAAAAAAATAATATTATCATGGAAATAAACTAAAGACCCCTTGGACAAGTAGAAGAATCAGTTGAAAAGTTTAGGGAGCATGTAAAAAAAAAACCAAAAACCTAGCATGAAGCCATTCTATTGTAATTATGGAAGACTTTAACTATGGAGACATGAGATCCCAGATAGAGAATTGTAAGGTATTTTAGAGGTTATCTACTTCAACCTTTAATTTTACAGAATAGGAAGCTGAGGCCAAAGAGGTGAAGTAATTTGCACAAGGTCCCCATGGCAGTTAAAAGAATATGATCAATTCAGTGTCTGTGTCTCAAAGTTTCATGTAATTTCCATTATACATACCATGTTACCCCCTAAACAAGTTCTGCATTTGTTAAAAGTAGAACAGTGTGGGGCAGCTAGGTGGCGCAGTAGATAAAGCACTGGCCCTGGATTCAGGAGTACCTGAGTTCAAATCCGGCCTCAGACACTTGACACTTACTATCTGTGTGACCCTGGGCAAGTCACTTAACCCCCATTGCCCCGCAAAAAAAAAAAAAAGTAGAACACTGAGAAATTCGTGATTTGCTTTCATGTTAATTTTATTCCTCAAAATGTAGATGAAATGATTGGAGAGAAGGGAAGATCTGCTATTCTAAATTGATTCTCACCAATAAGGGTGGATCATGAATAGTTGCTGAATTGGAAATGATGGAAACCTCAGGAAGAAGTGGCCTTAGAGGTCATGAAATAAAGGGAAAAAATCTGGGCATCATCTTTGGGAAGGTGGCATTCAAAGAGTATAAGAGTATAAGGAAAGAACAAGTGAGATCCCATGGCTTAAATTTCTAAGAGGGAAGTTGGACAAAAAGAGATAGAATGGTCTCAAGAATGAAGTTCTGAAGAGACTAACACAAATCTGATCCTGTGATCTGTTTAAACAGACTAGCATGGATACACAAAAAACTCATCCACCAACATGGATTTGAAACTTAGGTATATGGAAACAAAGTAGGTGCTTATCAGGAATGGGTAAACAAATCATTGTACATGAATGTAATGGAATATTATTGTGCTGTAGGGAGAAAATGAATGTGAAGAATAAAGAGAAGCATAAGAAGATTTATCTGAAGACATATGCAAAGTGAAGAAATCAGGACCAGGGAAATTATATACACAATGACTACAACAATGGAAATTGAAAAATAATAGCAAAAAATTTGGCTCCACAGAAGAGGTATGAGAGGGCTCCCTTTCTTCTTTGGGTACTAGGGCTGTAGAACATTGTAAGCAATGTTGGACTTAGTTGTTGCATTTGTTAGTTTTGCTAAACTACCTTTTCCCTTATTTTTTTATTCTTTGTTGTAAGGCGTAAGTCTCTGTGGGGATGTATTTGGAAATGAAAATGATGTAAAAGTTTAGATTTAAAAGTCATGTATAGAAGATGGAAGCAAGGGCAAGTTATTTAAGGACAAATACAAGAGTCCGCACAGTTTTAATAAGAATAATGTCAGAAGTGCTAATCTCCAATATAAGCTGTAGCTGGCAGTGAATATAAAGGACAACAAAAAGGGTTTTTGAATCCATAATAGGAACAGAGAGATCAAAGAAGGGATAAGGCTGCTTGCTGTGTGGTTGGAACAATGGCATCCAATGACAAGAAGAGACAGAGCTGCTCAATTCTTATTTTCTTCCATTTTCTTTACAAAGGAGAATGATCTTTATGTTAGGAAGAATGGAACAAAAATGACTAATGAGCAATTGTAGTCGTCAAACAGTGTGGAGATGGTAACAGAACTCCCAGCCCACCCAATCTACATCCCAGGATATTCAGACACTTGGCAAATTGACTGCTGAACTACTGTTAATAATCTGGGAAATCATGAGAATGTGAGCCAATCATTGGACTATATATATATATATATATACTTGGGCAAATGTCCTTAATTAAAAAAAAAAAAAGAGGAACAAGTCTGCAAACTATAGGTCAATGTGGTTGACCTAAAATTCTGGCCAAAAAAAAAAAGTGCTAAAGTGTATTATTAAAGGAGTGGCTTATGAGTATTTTAAAAAGGGAAGCACTGAGGACTAGCCCAGGTTCATAAGACTAGTAATTCCAGACTACTCTCATTTCTTTCTCTGATAGGCTAAATTGGGGGAATTCTCCCATATTTAGATTTCAGCAAACATCTGATAAAGTCTTTCATGCAATCTTTGTGGACAAGATGAAGTTTGGGTTAGATTATAGTATAGTTTGGTAGATTCAGAACTGACTGAATGACTGGACTCTAAAAGTAATCATAAAATGGAATGATGTCAACTTGACCTCTAATCAAACCAGCCAGGGACCTGGCCTTGGCCTGAAGTTTAACATTTTTATCATTGACTTGGATGAAGTAGATAGCATGCTAATCGAATTTGCTAATGACACAAACACGGCAGGGCTGGTTAACAAGTTAAATAACAGAATTTTAAATCTCTCAACAGGATGGAACAGGCCAAATCTATTGAGATGGAATTTAATTGGGATAAATGGGAAATTCTATGCTTAGGGTCATAAATCAGCTGCACAGATGTAGTTCATATGAAAAAGACCCGAGAATTTCAGTTGATGAATCAACAATGTGACATAGCCAAAAAAAGTTAATACCATCTTTTTTTTTCCCCCTTCCCTTTGAGACTAGGATTCCTTACCTCACCCAGGAGAGGAGTATAATGGGTATTCATAGGTCCAATTTTAGGACTGATTTGAATGGAAGCTTTAATCTGGTCCATCTTTCCAACCTGGGCTGGTGTACCCATCATTAGGCAGCCTGGTAGCCCTTTATTCCCAGGGGTTCACCATATTGGTACTATTGATGAGACTTGTGACCTGGATAGTGGGGCTAGCTCACCCAAAGAATTGGAGGCTCATAGTGAATCTTGTAAAATAAAAAGAGATTTATTAGGAGAGAAGGATATATGGTTGGGAGACAGAATCACTATGGAGACTGTCTAGCTAGCTAAACAACTGCGGAGGGAATTACAAAGTAACTAGGAGGGGATTTTTGAATAATGGGGCATCACTAAGATAGGCATCACCTATCCATAAATCATCTTGCAGACCTGAGTACTGCTTATCAGTGTACCAGGGTCATGTTTGGTAATACAGTATTCCTGAAGTGGGAGGAAGAGCTTTTTTTCCCTTGAGAAAGTTTAAGGATTCCTTGGGGGTTGGGGGTCTTTCAGTTTCTTGGGGTCCCACTACAGTACCAGATTTAGTGTGGACAATCCATTGACATTAGCCCTACTTTAGCTCAGAACTCCTAGACTCAAAGGATCCACCATCTTCTGCTTCCCTAACAACAGGGACAATAAGTTTGTGCCACTTTGGTCAACACCATCTTAAATTTCATTGTGTGCAGAATGGGATGTATAGCTGAATCTGGTAAGAATACATCTGCAGTACCTTGAAATTAGGATTAGGGTTTAGTTTTGGGTACTAAATTTAGGAAGACTGATGACAAAGTAGAATGGATCTAGAGGAGGACAACCAGAATGGTATGATGACTAAAGATCATATCCTATGGGTATCTACCTACTTAAAGAACTTTAGACTGGATAAGAGGCAGTGGTGATAGACCTACAGTCAGGAAGACCAAACTTTATTTATTTATTTATTTATTTATTTTAGTGGGGCAATTGGGGTTAAGTGACTTGCCCAGGGTCACACAGCTAGTAAGTGTTAAGTGTCTGAACTCGGATTTGAACTCAGGTACTCCTGACTCCAGGGCCGGTGCTCTATACACTACGCCACCTAGCTGCCCCCATGGCTATTCTCTTTTGCAGGTAGTATGTGCCTTGATCCCAGAGATCCTCAGAGGCTAGCTGCCCCCTTGTTTGGGGACATTGTAGGCAGGATTCATGATTCAGATGGATGGTGGCTGGATTATGGGATCTCTGTTAAGGGCTAAAATTCTAGCTAAACTGTCTAAAATATCTAATGAGTGGTCGCCAATAAATTATAAGCTTTAGTGGTTTGCCTGTAGAAGGAAATGCTTGTTAAATTATAAGGTATTTAACCTGCTAGAGTTTGGGGTATGCCACATTGTTTTAACTGGTTCTTCCAAATCTCAGGTTCTGCCGTTGGCAAAGCTAAGACTGGCGGTCAGTCTAGGAGAAATGATCATGCCCAGTTTTGAATAATCTTAAAAGTTAAACAGGGGGCAGCTAGGTGGCGCAGTGGATAAAGCACTGGCTTGGATTCAGGAGGACCTGAGTTCAAATCCAGTCTCAGACACTTGACACAACTAGCTGTGTGACCCTGGACAAGTCACTTAACTCTCATTGCCCTGCAAAAAAAAAAAAAAAAGTTAAAAGGGGCTCAGATCATCTAGTCCCATGTCCCACCAAGTCATTTCTAGAGGATGTTCTAAAAACCATCTAACACCATTCCCAAAGATGGGGCTGCCAATGACAAATTCCTCTCTTGTTTCTTCTCTCTAGTAATCCCATCAAGAAAATTCTTCATCCCTAGATTCCTCAAGCCTGGAAATACATCTTGTTATTTGAATTTGACATACCTGCTGGGTGGATCCTATCCACACAAGATCATAGATCCAGAAGGAATATCAGAGACTACTGAATCTACCTTCCTCATCTTATAGGTGGGGAAACTGAAGCTCAGGGGGGCTGAGGGATTTGTCTAAGGTCTCCCAGGTAGTCAACATCAGAGTTAAGATCTGAAGCCAGTTCTCCTCACTCTAGAGCCAATTTTCTTTTTCCTGTACCAACCTCATAAATCCAACATAACAGCGTTTGTCTTCTCATGATATTTATATCTGTGGAAAGTACTTTTGGCAGGGCTATTGACCAAACCCCAGGAAAATGCATATGTCTACTGTACTCTACATAGAAGATTAAGGAAACCAGTGATTTTTGCTGACGTGGTATTTTTCTTGAACACTGACTTTGCTGTCTTAGGACTAGATTTAATGGTCTTCTGCAAGTGTTTTTCTTGATTCATCTTTTCCAATTTACATTAGCAGCCATCCTGTGGTACACATTGCTCTTTTGGAAGTACATTTCTATTCTTTTTGGCCCACATTTTGAGACATTAGACATAATGTTTAACAATATGGCATCTGTGCCTTCTGTTTTTTTAAAAAAAAGGCACTTTAAAAAATTTCCCTGAACTAACTCTACAGAGGAAAGGAAGAGCACATGGAAGAATGTTGCGAATTTGGGTGTTAACAAGAAAGGGGGGAAGAGCCAAGGTGACTCAAATTTGAGGGACCATGACCTTTAAAATTATTCTCTTCCACCACAACTTGTGAAAGGGAAAGAGTATATTCTTTAGAAATTATTTAAACTAGAAGGACAAATGAGCATTCCATTGGATGGCTTGAATGTATCCCTGTCCAGAGGTATAGGGGTATACTAGTGATTTCTCCAGATCATTTCTAGCTCTAGGATTCAGGAAAGAATGTCTACCTTTTAAAAATAAACTGATTCTAATATAATTACAGAATTTAAAGGCAAGCTGGATGCAATCAAAATGATGTAGGAGGCAAAAAGGGGTTCATAGAAAAACCTAAGACCCAAGCTCTAATTCAGATATTAGCTCTAAAAGGGAGTCAGATCCCAGTTAATGGATAACTTATGTTAGGTTCTCGTACCCATAGTGATCAACATCCATAACGGACCAGAACAGATCAGGTCAAAATAACAATAAGGGAAAAAGACAACCTATAGAAATTCTAATGAAAAATGCTTATATTTTGAAACTAGCCATGGGAATCAGAAAGAGACATGGGCAGAAAAGGCCAAATTTGTCCCCAGATTCACCTTATGACGTGTAAACCCCCAAAACACACCTCCACTGAAAAAGGTACCCGCCTTGGGGGTTGGTTTAGGACCCCCAGGAACTCCAAATTAGGATAAGCCCTCCCTCGTAACACCCCTAGGTGGAGATTATTATAATGAGACTGATAATCAATTTAAATATAACTGTCTTTCCTTTCCTTATTTGAAAGATACCTTTCCACTATTCTGGTTCTCTCCCTGTGATCACTCACAGCATTGCAATAAAACTTGGTAAACGGAGTCACTGAGTCTTGTAATTCTTTTTGGGATGACTCACGATCAATTGGACCCCAAATTTCCTGCCCACATCAAAAACACTTGTATTTTCCCTAATTACAGTCTCTCAATTTAGGTTGGTCTATAAGCATTATACACACATACATACATACATCTTTCTATGTGCCATATATATGCTTACAGATTAATATATTAAAGACAATGTGGTAGAAAACTGGCCTGTAAGGAAGATCTAGATTCAAGTCCCAACTCTTACAAATACTAATTGTGTGGCCCTGGGCAAGAGGCCAGTGCCCCAGGCAACTGTGAAAGGCTAGAAATTGCAGAATAGTTTCACATTTGCATTGCTGGAGGAAGTTTCCTCACAGAGGATCCTCTACATTGACAAAAATTGTAGATTGACAGATGGACAAGAAATATATACGTTGTATACGTATCTGTGTGTATATGTATATCTGCATATATAAGGGTCCAGGAGTTCGGCAGAACATTTAGGGTCATGAATATAGATTTGAGAGTAAAGTAGAACTATAGAAATGATTCAGTTATTTCACAAATGTATTACCTTGATCATCAGCATTGATTGTAATAATTGCTATATATAAAGACATATATAATGGGCATACATATAGCCTTAATGTACATGAATCCATTTAATAAATTCTTTTGTCCAGACAAATTGACCCTCATGCTTGCTCTTCCTTCCACATGACACTCTATCTTGTGTCTCCATACCTCCGTGCAAGTTGTCCCTTTTACCTGGAAGATGCTCCCTCCTCACCTCTATCTCTTAACAATCATTGATTTCCTTCTAGTTTAGTTCAGTTCAAATGCTTCCTCCTCCATGAAGCCTTTGCATCCCCAGGCAAAATTACCTTTTCTTTATTTTGTTTATATTTATCTGTATACATGTTATCCCCACCACTACCATACCCAATAGAATGTCCTTGAGAGTAGAAATTGATGTGTTGATGTCTTGTATCCCAATACTTGGCACAGTGCCTAGCACAGAGTAGTCATGCTTGCTTTCATATACTTGCTCATTGGTAGATTGAAAAAGAAGGGGGTTTTGCAGGAATATTTCAGACTCAAAGGTCTTACTCCCTTTCCTTTAAACAATCAATGTGGGGGCAGGTAGGTGGAGCAGTGGATAGAGCACCAGCCCTGGAGTCAGGAGGGCCTGAGTTCAAATCTGGTCTCAGACACTTAACACTTACTAGCTGTATGACCCTGGGCAAGTCACTTAACCCCAATTGCCTCACCAAAAAATAAAAAAAACAATGTGATATATATTTTTTGAATAAATGAATCATTTCTATGTGGATGTTTCTTGTGTATGGCTCCCAAATTGATACTAATAGTTCTAAGACTTCTCCTGAGCTCTGAGCCCATTTACCAACTGCCTGCTGAATATTTTCATGAGAGGGCGCTAAGAATTTCACATTTATCCCTATTAAATTCTACCTTTTTAGATCTGGCCCATTGATCTAGCCTGTCAAGACATTTAAAAATGATACTATCATTCAATATGTTAGCTAACCATGGCAGCTTTATAACATCTGCAAATTTGATAAGCATGTCAGTCAGGCCTTCATCCAAATCATTGATAAAAATATCGACCAGCCTAAGGCCTCAGAGATCCTTGGACCCTCCTTTATAGACCTATCTCCAAGATGATATTGACCCATTGACCAGCTCATCTTACTACTTTCTCATGTAGCCCTCATCTTTCTACCTTTTCCACAAAGCTGGCATAAAGAAAGTCTGACAAATGTTGTGCTGACATCCCTGTATATCATAATAGAAGTAATAGCTGACATTTACATAGTGCTTTTCATTAGATGCTATCTATAACTAGGGGGTATAGGTACTACATGCAGATAGTATCCCAATAGCTTCCCCTTATATACTAATTTTTTTTTTTTTTGGGCAATGGGGGTTAAGTGACTTGCCCAGGGTCACACAGCTAGTAAGTGTCAAGTGTCTGAGGCCGGATTTGAACTCAGGTACTCCTGACTCCAGGGCCAGTGCTCTATCCACTGTGCCATCTAGCTGCCCCTTCTTCCTTTATTATTAAAAGGAGAAAAGAGAATATTAAAGCAGTAGTGCTGATTTGTAAAAATAGGGCTGCTAATATTAATGGAAAAAATAAAATGGAAAATTGCGTTACTTTCAAATTTATGAGCTAACTCTGTCCAACTGTTCTCCAGGCTACATTTAGTTCCAAGTTAACTGACTCCAGCATTTTTCTTTTTCTTTCTTTCTTTCTTTTTTTTTTTTTTTTGCCACCATGATTCTGAGATTATAAGGGGCTCCTCAAATCAGGAAATTTAATATATGTTTTCTGGTTGGAGGAGAGTTGGTCTAGTCTGTGGTCCTAAGTTTCAAGATAATCAGGACTACTGCTAAGTAAGAAATTAAGGCCACCAATGACCAAAGTCTATATTGCTCTTCAGTATTTGAAAAGGCTTTCCAGGCAGTCCCTTGGTTAGCTCCAAGCTTTTCGTAAAACAGGTCCTTCTTAAAACTTTATTGAACTGAACTAAATAAATCTCTTTAAATCATGTTTCTTGGTTCAGTTAGGGGATACATAGATGACAGATGTTCACTAAATTGTCAAATTGCAAGGAAGGAGGACAGCTCAGTGAGTGGCATGGCAGTCTAGGAATTAATCCCACTTTTAAACTCTAGCTTTTAGTTAAGACATTGCCGGGGGGCAGCTAGGTGGCACAGTGGATAAAGCACCAGCCCTGAATTCAGGAGGACCTGAGTTCAAATCTAGCCTCAGACACTTGACACTTACTAGCTGTGTGACCCTGGGCAAGTTACTTAACCCTCATTGCCCCACCAAAAAAAAAAAGAATTAAAAAAAAAAAAAAGACATTGCCTTCCATGAGATTAGCTACCATAATTTGGGGGGTTTATCTACATTGGAAAGCCCATCTAACACTCTATGGACACCTAATACCTTAAATACAGAAAGTGGGCTGTTATTGGAGTGACAGATCAGGGTTTAAATGATAAAAGGAAGAGTATCAAAAGCAGATACATTTCCTTTATCCACCTTCCATCACTTTTTTTTTTTTTGCAGGGCAATGAGGGTTAAGTGACTTATCCAGGGTCACACAGCTAGTAAGTGTCAAGTGTCTGAGGCCAGATTTGAACTCAGGTACTCCTGAATCCAGGGCCAGTGCTTTATCCACTGCTTCACCTAGCTGCCCCATGTTTAGCTTTTAAAAAGCCTTATACAAGTTGGCCCCAACCTATCTTTCCAGTCTTATTGAGCATTAATCCCTTCTATAACCTGTGATCCAGACAAATTAGCTTTCTCTCTGCTCCTCACACATGCCACTCCATCTCCCAATTCCTTGTCCTGTCTTATATGCCTGGTCGTCAAATGTCTCTTCATCCTCTTCATTACCTCATAGACACCCTCTCTTTCTTTAAGACACAGCTCAATCTGGTCTCCCCCCAACTGCCAGTGCTTCCTCCCAAACTACTTTGTAGTCAACTACTATATAGATGTATTTATGGACTTGTCTCCTCCATTAAAATATAAGCTTGTTGCAAGTAGAGATTGTTTCATTTTTTGTACAGTATTTGGATTGCCAGTGCCTAGCACGGTGTCAGGCACATAATAGGTGCTAACTTATGACTTAATTGATTGATGGGCACCTGATTCAAGAAGCCAGTCTTTCAATTGGTTTGATTGAGTCAAAACATATTTGGTCCACTCAGATGATATGCTTTGTAAAATCAAGATGTAATTATCTTCTTTGTTCTCAGTGCAACAAGCATTTATTTTATTTTTTCCAGTTACACGTAAGGGTAGCTTTCAACATTCATTTTCATAAAATTTAGAGTTCCAAATTTTTCCCTTTCCTTCCCCCTCCACAAGCATCAACCAATCTGATATAGGTTATATATGTACAATCTACAAGTGCTCTTTTTTTCAGTTCTTCCTATGGGGGTGGATAGTAAGCTTCCTCATTAGTCCCTTGGGATTGTCTTGGATCATTGTGATGGAAAGACCTGAACTGAATGGCAAATTTGACTTTCAAATACAAGACCCTAGAGAATCACAAAAAATTGGAATTGGGGGACATGCCTGGGGTCATGCAGTGGGTAGTCACCCACTTGTGTCTGAGGCTGGGTTTTGGCTGGGATCCCCCTGGGTCCAGGGTGGATGCTTTGTCCACTGTGTCACCCAGCTGTCCCATGATGACATCTTTAGGGTTAAATTGAGGGGTGAAGGGAATGCACTGGAGGAGGGGGAAGGGCAGAGGTAGCATGGGGGTGAAATCCCACATGAAAGAAACAGGAAAAGGTTTATGGAGTAGGGGGAAGAGATGGGGGAGGAGCAGGGCAGTAAATGAATTTTACACTCATCAGAATAGGCTCAAAGACCTTAATGTCATCAGAGTTGCCTCAAAGAGGGATTAACACACACACACACACACACACACACACACACCCAATTGGGTGGAGTAATCTATTTAATCTGGGCAGTAAATGAGCCTAACACTCATCAGAATTGGCTCAAAGACTTCAATCTCACCAGAATTGGCTCAAAGAGGGAATAATAAACACACTCAACTGGGTGGAGTAATCTATCTAACCCTGCAGGAAAATAGGAGGGGAAGGGGATAAAGAGAAAGGGGCAAAAGAAGGGAGGGCAAATTTTGGGAGGGGACGGACAGAAGCAAATTCCTTTTGAAGAGGGGATAAGGTGAAAGAAGATAGATAATAGAGTAAATATCATGGGGAAGGGAATAGGATGGAGGGAAACAGTTAACAATAGTAATTGTGAAAAAGAGAAAAGGGGGGAAAATTGTATAAATATAGCAACTCTTTGTGGTGGCTAAGAATTGGGTATCAAGGGAATGTCCATCAATAATTATCAAAGAAGCTAAGCATAAAAAGCTAACTAAAATGTCTAATTTTTAAAGACCTACACGATCTAGAGTAGGAAATGAAGAAATAAAACTGATTCTTTACTTAGAGTTTAGGGCTCACCTCTCCCTGAAATCTTTGAATGCTACAGTCTCAGTGATTGCTTCTTCATCTGAACTCCTTTATTTGTTTAACTAAAAGTCCTAATTGGGCACTTGGAAGATGCTACTATATGCATATTTTATGTATATATATGCATATGTATAGGTATAGGTATTGTGAGGGAAAATCAATCCTCTTCTCAATAATTCTCAGAACTCAGCAGTGATGTGACAAAGGTTCTTTTATTTCCTTCTCCTGAGGAGGCACTGTAGTGTGCAGCTAATGGGTGCAAAGAAAGGGGGCTCACAGGCCCTTTTTTATACCCTAGTCCCTAACGCAAATGGACCTTCCCCTTTTTTATCATTGGTCTGATTACTCAAGGGTTACAATCTACACACAAAAACTAGCTAATTGGAAAGCAGTATTCCCACCCCCCTTCCTTATATGGGCATAACTCAGGAGTGGACCTTATTGAGAACAGGGCTCTTTGAACCATGTTAGCCTGAGGGGGAGGAGGGGATCTGAGACCTTTGTCCTACAAACAGGTCAGGAGAAGCATGATTGTTATATTCTCAGAGGAGACAACTACCCATTTTCTCACAGGTGTATATATATATATATATATACATGTGTGTATGTATGTGTGTATAAATGTGTGTGTGTTGTGAATTTCCTGTCTTTTTGTCAACTGTGGAAATAGCTAAGCAATTCTCTTGCTTGTTGCAAGTTTATAATCCTGTTTAGTCGGCTAGGTGGTACAGTGGATAGAGCACTGGCCCTGGAGTCAGGAGTACCTGAGTTCAAATCTGGTCTCAGACACTTAACACTTACTAGCTGTGTGACCCTGGGCAAGTCACTTAACCCCCATTGCCTCACACACACACACACACACACAAAAAAAGTATACAACATTCCTTGAAAGATAGAACAGTCATTCAATAAGCAAGCATTTCTTGAGCACCCTGCTGTGTGTCAGATACTGTGGTAGGTGCAAATACAAAAATGAGACTGTTTTCTCCCTTACTTTATTCTGTAAGGATACAATGGTCAAAGATAACTAATTGCAGGATTAAATAGATAGACATGCATGCTATATTGTATATGTATACATACACTGTATATGTATACAACATGTATATGTTGTGTGTATGTATATGTATGTAGGTCTCCCTCCACAGTGCCTGGAGGGGGGGGTACTAACAAGTAGAGGAAATCAGGAAAGCCCTCTTAGAGGGGGTAGTACTTATGTTGAGCAGTGGAAGGAGCTAGGGGGACTAAGAAAAGGTAGAGAATTCCAGGCATGGGGAAATATTCTATGCAAAGGCATGTTAGTGGGAGATGCAACTATAGAGAATAGCAGATGAGTGAGGAGGGGTAATGAAAAAAATGAGCTAGAGTTAGATTGTGAAGGACTTTATATGCTAAATGGAGGAGTTTGCATTTTATCCTCAAGGTAATTGGGAGCCATAGAAGCTTCTCCTTCAGAGGAATGAGATCATCAGAATGGCATTTTAAGAACAACAATTTAGCAGCTGGGTGGAGAATAGATTAGAGAGGAGAGGGACCGGATTTAGGGAGAGCAGTTAGGAGGCTATTTCAATAATCCTGGTGAGAAGTGAAGATTTGGACCCGGGCGGTTGCTATTAGAAAAGAAGGGATAGGGGCAACTAGATGGTGCAGTGGATAAAGCACTGGCTCTGGATTCAGGAGTACCTGAGTTCAAATCCAGCCTCAGACACTTAACACTTACTAGCTGTGTGATCCTGGTCAAGTCACTTAACCCCCATTGCCCTACCAAAAGAAAAAAAAAAGAAAAGAAAAGAAGGGATAAACGTTAGAACTATTACGGAGATGGTATCAACCAGACTTGATAACTGGTTAGAAGGAAGTGAGAGTGAGGAGATGAGGATGACTGCGTTGCAGTTATTATAAACCTGTGCTACTAGAAGAATAGAAACAATAATGAGGAGGGCTAAATTTCAGGAGAAACGCAACAAGTTATATAATATAAAACTGATTGCTTGTATAATATAATTGCTTGTCTTCTCAAGGGGCAGGGGGGGGAGAGAATTTGGGAAAAGAATCTTTAAAATGAATGTTAAAACATTTAAAAAATACAATTGGGAAATATTTGATGAAATACAAAAAAAGGAATGCTTCAAAGAACATTAGTTATAATCAGCAAAAAAAGAAGTGCATTTATTAAGCGCCTGCTGTGTGCCCAGCGCAATCCAACTTTTAGAAAATTCAAGTTCTCGAGAACTCCATGCTGCTGATTTTGCACAGCAGCCTGAAGACCCCCTAACCTGGGGCACATCCAGTCCAAGAGGGCTCTGCGGCAGGGCCAGGTCCACTACACGTGGTGGCCCGAGCCAGGCCAAATTACATTTCCCGCGCCTGCACTTGACGGTTGCACACGGACACGTGGTGGCCCCCCGCCGGAGGAGGGTGTGACGTGAAGGGTAGGGGGGCGCCGGGAAAGGAAGGAAGACCGGCGCCGGTCCACAGTCCACAAGGTTCTCCCCTGCGGCCGTTTGGCGCCTTTTCTCCTCCGTTCCCCAGGCGCCTCCTAGCGCAGCGGGAGAGAGGGCGCGCTCTGTGTCTCGCGCCGCCGCGCTGCACCTCCCAGCTCCCTGGTTCTCGCTTCCCACCCGGGTAGGGGGGGTGGGGGTGGGGTAGAGGTGCGTACGTGAGAGAGGAAGTGACGTAGGATTTGTCCGCTTATAAGCACCGGGGCGGGGGGGGGAAGCTCGAGGCTGCGAGGTTCAGTGGGCTCGGCCGGGGCGGTGGGTGCCGTTTGTGACTGGCTCGAGCGGCTGCGGCACCGGCACCGGAGGACGACCCGAAGTAAGTGACAGGAAAAAGAGGGCTCCTTTCGCCTCTGTCTCCCCATCCCGGGGTCTCCCTTCCCCGCTCTCCATTCTGCGGGGATGAGCGAAGCCGGCATCGGGTTCTCCGCTTCCCTCCCTGCATTTTTCCCAGTCCTCGCCCGCTGGCCTCCGACGCTGCGGGGACACAGCGAGGGGCTTTCCAGGAGGGCTTGGTGGACCGGGCTGGTCCTTTCCCTTCC
The DNA here is from genome assembly GCF_019393635.1 of Dromiciops gliroides. Taxonomy (NCBI): domain Eukaryota; kingdom Metazoa; phylum Chordata; class Mammalia; order Microbiotheria; family Microbiotheriidae; genus Dromiciops; species Dromiciops gliroides. Next base: position 339,633,818 of record NC_057863.1, on the reverse strand, counting down.
CCCCCTCCCACCCGGTCCTCCTGCCCTGGGGGGCAGGAGCGTGCGCGCTCCTCGCGGAGCGCACTGCAGGTGCATGGGGGGCGCCCCCAAAGCGCCCGGGCGATCCTTGCCGGCCACGCGTGGGGCTTGCGTGCGTGGTGCATGGGAGTTGGAAAAGCACTGGCCTCCCCCTGCCATCCCCCCCGCCCAGCTTATGCTTCGAGGTGCCTTCTTCACTCCACCCACACTACCCCCCCCCTCCCCGTTTCTTCCATCTCGCTTCTTTGCACAACCCCCAGGGCTGCCTGCATTTCCTGACTCACCCCCCCCCCCCCTTCATTTTAAAGGCCCTGAGTCAAAAGCAGTTTAACAGGAGTCGCCTTAGGCTCTGTGTTCCTGGAGTGAGGGGAGAATGAGGCCCCCGCGGTCCCATCTCAGGCCGGTAACGCAGCAACTCGTTTTGCCTGCTCCTCCTGGAGCACGTGGCTGCTGCTTCAGGAAGTAGCCTCGGGGACTAGTGTCAGGTTCTGTGAATGACCTTGAGCCCAGAACCTTGCACTTGGCGGGGGTTGGGTGGCCTCCCGATTCATCCTTGCAAGGAACGAGGCTGCCGCGTGTAGTCCAGCCTAGGGGACTGCAGGTTGTGGCAACCGTGCGTGTATAGAGGGACCGTCGACGTGTTAGCTCAGGCATGCTTCCTTAGCTTATGACTTTTGGATCTAATATCTCGGCCTGTTTTACAAACTGAATATTGTCAGTCTCTATTTAGAACACAACAGCCCAACTTTATAGTTTAATACCATTCCCTGGCGTGGGGCCCAGGTGGGTGAAGGGAACTAGGGAAGATGGTGAGGGCTCAGGTTATGAGATGAAGTAATACAAGGGTCATGAGTAATTCTTTGGGAAACAGACCTCTGTATTCCATCCGTGGCTGTTTGGCTGATTTTTTAAAAAACCTATTAATATATTTCTAGGATCGTCTTGTTATATGTGGAATAATCAGCATGGTAGAGTTATTTGGGGTTTGGGAGGTCCTACCTTTATTTTTTACTCAGGATTTTGCCAGGGACTTTGAGCAGGTTCACCTAAACTTATTACACATTTATAAAATGTCAGCCTCTTTGTTTTACCTGCTGAAAAGTTTTCTAATTTCATGACATCTCACAAAGGACATCTCATGAAGGACATCTCAAGTACAAAGTGATATATCAGAACTTAAGATAAGCTTGCAAGATAAACTTAGACTAGTGGCTGAAAATCTACCATGTACCCTCTTGATTTTTTTTTTTTTTTTTTGGTGAGGCAGTTGAGGTTAAGTCTAGTAAGTGCCAAGTATCTGAGGTTCGGTCCGATTTGAACTCAGGTCCTCCTGAATCCAGGGCCGGTGCTCTATCCATTGCGCCAACTAGCTGCCCTCTCCATTTTTTTTAAATAGAGGTGAAGAGAAAAACTTAAACCCCAAAACACCTTGCTTTGACAGAGTACAGTTGCTGTCTACCTATGGACTTAGGGAAAGTTGAAAGCAGGAGCAATTCTGTCCCAGGTAATTCTGTATCAGGTGTCAAAGGACTCCCTTTCATTCTGGCTGTAGAGATAGGTTTGGAATTCAAGATGCTGATTCAGTGATCTTTTGTAAGCTTAGAAATATGACCTCATTGACCATGAAACATGAAAGCTGACTTCCATTTGCCCCATACTGCTTGCTTCTAAATTGAGAATTGAGCTTTCAGTGGTAGTATAGCAGTGAACTATTTCCCTCCCTCCCCCCTCCATTTTTACCTGTATAATAAGAGTCCAGTGGTCCAGTGCTTTACTCTGGAGTATGGCACACATAACCAAAAGACATTGTTTCATTCCTATGGCAATATTAGACCAATAGTAATTCTTGTCCAAGATAGGATTGCCCCTGTAGGAACAAAGCCAGAGTCAATTGGGTTTGGGGAAATTCATTTTTACATAAATTGTGCACCCCAAGCAGGAGGAGGTATTTGCTAATTATAAAAAACAGGGGTTGTTTAATTTTTGTTTGTATATGCCCAGCATTTAGTACAGTGCCTGACATGTTGTAGGGACTTAATACATTATATTGCTTGTTGCATGGTAGTCTGAAATGGAATGTTACACAGTTGGGGATCAGCCAATTTACTCTTCATAGATGAAGACAACATAATGGAATCCCATTTTTAAAAAGGATACATCAACTTAATCATATGTATGACTTAATGACTTTGCACATTCCAGAAAGCTCATTTTCTTTTCCCTCTGGCTATCATTTTAAAAAGTAGATTTGTAAAGAATACTGACATATCTAACAACTCAGGGTTTGTAGAATTTTGTGGAGTGATTTATCTTTTTTCTAATTTGATTTTTCAGACAGGGGCTTACTTTTGAAAGGATTTTAAGAATACGGCCCCCCAACCCGAGATCTACCAACTTTTTTTTTTTTTGGTGAGGCAATTGGGGTTAAGTGACTTGCCCAAGGTCACATAGCTAGAAAGTGTTAAATGTCTGAGGCCGGATTTGAACTCAGGTCCTCCTGACTCCAGGGCCAGTGCTCTATCCACTGCGCCACCTAGCTGCCCCTACCAACATATTTTTAAACTGTTTTCTCAGTCTTGTTTGCTAGGTTGTAACCTTCCAGTGGTAATACAAGTAATTGACTTAGCTGACTTCCCTTTTTATCAAAACATTTGACAGTCTCATTGCCTTTGTGGACCAGATGGAGGCTAGCCAGTAAGTGGTACAGTAGAATGGATTGGGTCATTTGAATGACTGGACTCAGAAGGGTTGATGGTTGATTATTGGCTTGGAAGAGAAGGCTCTGCTAAATGCTCCTAACTGTCCTGGACCCCAAGGTCAATACTTTTAATAATGATTTAGCTAGAGGTATAATAGCCTTAGGACATGCATATCAATCTGCAGCCTTAGTGGATTGAAAAACTGAGTAATACATTGTGACTGGCAAAAAGGTGAGGTTTGGTAGTTGGAGAGTCCTGTGCTCTGCCCTGATCAGACCAAATCTGGAATATTTATTTCTGGTTGCCTCATTTTAGGAAGGTCTAGAGTGGTTCCAGAAGAAGGGGTAACCAAGATAGTAAGGAGAATGAAGACCATGTCATAGGAGGAAGGAACTAAGGCTGTATAGCCTGGAGAAGCAAAAGGAATGGGGAGGGGGCCGGGGAGGGTGTGTGAGAATGGTAATTATGGAAAGGACTGCTATGAAGGATCAGACTTAAGATCTATGGAAATGTGAGTCACTAATCTTGACAAAATTCTTGGTTCTTTTTGTCCCTAGAGAACAGAAGCGTAGGAACAGTGTGGCAATTGCAGTCAGGTTTAGCCAAGCGTAAGGATGCTCCTAACAACTACCTGAATTGACTGCCGTGGGAGGTGGAAGGTTTCTCTCTCCAGACGTCTTCACACCAAGGCTGAATGACCTGATTTGGTGGAGTAGATGGGTTTTGGAGGTCCCTTTCCATTTTTGAGTTTCTGATAGTGGCAGAGTCCTTTTTTACTATGATAATCTGGCCAGTTTTATCAGCTGAAAGTGTGAAACAAATTTAGCCTTCCCTTAAGAAAATGGCAGTGTAATTAAAGGTGTGGTAACTCTTGTAGTTCTGGCACTGGAGATTTGGTCTGGTGTAGGGGATGTGATAAGTCACTTCCCAGAAAAGTAAGAGAATATACTTCTAGGAATTGCATTTCTTACTTGAACTCTGGTTTTTCCATTTCCCCCTTATGTTCTTTGGAAAATGACCTTGATACCATTTTAATTTATAGGCCCTTAGGAATTGTGGATAATTTATAATTCACTGTGTAGCCAAGTGATACATATTTTCATAGCATATGCTATCTATTTGCTTGTATTTTGAGAACCACTTAAAATAGCTATGGTATCAAACCACTGAAATTCAGAAGTTGTAGAATTGTTTCTTAATTTTCATAATATAGCTTGCTCTTAAATTTATCCACAGTAAATTATAAAAAGGAACTATCCTGCTGAATTCTTTTGGGGGGGGGGCGGGGCAATGAGGGTTAAGTGACTTGCCCAGGGTCACACAGCTAGTGTCAAGTGTCTGAGGCCTGATTTGAACTCAGGTCCTCCTGAATCCAGGGCCGGTGCTTTATCCACTGAGCTACCTGGCTGCCCCCCTGCTGAATTCTTATTACATATTAGATGCCATCAGTCTGCAAGGGGGTAGGATGCACAGATAGTTCCTGCCTTCAAGGTGTTAAGTGTCCTTCTGGGGAACTGATCATACTTAAGACCCTTGTTCAGTCATGCCCAACTCCATAACCCCATTTGGTGTTTTCTTGGCAGAGAGGCTGGAGTGGTTTGCCTTTTCCTTCTCTCTGGCTCCTTTTTTTTTTTTTTGGTGAGGCAATTGGGGTTAAGAGACTTGCCCAGGGTCACACAGCTAGTAAGTGTTAAGTGTCTGAGACCTGATTTGAACTCAGGTTCTCCTGACTCCAGGGCCAGTGCTCTACCCACTGTGCCACCTAGCTGCCCTGTCTCTGGCTCCTTTTACAGATGAGGAAACTCAGGCAGACAGGAGTAAGTGACTTTCCCAGGGTCACACAGCTGGTCTCTGAGACTGGTTTTGACCTCAGGAAGATAAGTCACTATCCACTGTGCCACCTAGCTGCTCTTATTCAAGGTCCTAGAGGCCTAATTGCTTGGTTTTTGTTTTTGTAATAAAGCGTTTTTTCCCATTACATGTAAAGATCTGAACTTTTGTTTATACACGTTTTCCAACTTCAGATTTTTTTCTCCCTCCCCTCCTCCCTTTCCCCTAGACAGCAGGTAATCTGATAGATTATATATATACATATATATATATACATACACACACACACACAATAACATTAAACATATTTCTGCATTAGTCATGTTATAAGAGAAAAATCAGAGCAATGATGAAAAACCTCAAAATAGAAAAACATCTGCACCAAAAACAAAAGAGATAGTATGGTTCATTCAGCATTGGTGAGAATATAGTCCATCACAATAGATCAACACTCAAATGTTGATGATACTGTGTACCATGTTCTTCTGGTTCTGCTCATCTCGCTCATCAGCCCACACAAGACCCTCTAGGTTTCTCTGAACTCCTGTTTATCGTTTCTTACAGTGCAATAGTATTCCATTACATTCATATACCACAACTTGTCCAGCCATTCCCCAATTGACGGGCATCCCCTCAACTTCCAATTCCTTGCCACCACATAAAGAGCAGCTATTAATTTTAAAACATTTTTAATTTGTTATTCCCCCAATTACATATAAAAACAATTTAGCATTTGCAAGTTTTTTGAATTCTATCCCTTCTTCCCCATTCCTATCCCCTCTCTGAGACGCTAAGCAATTTTATATAGGTTATACATGTGCAATCATGTAAAACATTTCTGTATTAGTCATTTTGTGGAAGAAAACCTGGAACAAAAAAGTAAAATAGTATGCTTCAGTCTATATTCAGGTGCCATCAGTTCTTTCTTTGGAGGCAGATAGCATTTTTCATAAGTCCTTTGGGATTGTTTTGGATCATTGGATTGCTGAGAATAGCTAAATCACTCAGTGTTTATCATATGATATTGCTGTTGCTATGTTCACTGTTCTCCTGATTCTTTTCATTTCACTCTATCAATTCATGTAACTGTATAAGAGGTTATAGAAGGGAAGGTTTCAGGTAGAATTGTACCAGATTGCCTGGCATTCAAAGCTTTTTTCAAGTTTGAACTTGGCTGGCAGCAGGGGGAGCCATCAAAGCCTTTTTTTTTTTTTTTTTTTGAGAAAAGTTGAGTGACCAGAGCTGGATTTACACTTAGTGAGGCATCATTGGAAAAGATGTCATGGAACAAAGCAATAGGATCCTAATCATTCATGATTCCTTTTTCTTTTTCTTCTCCTTTTTTTTTTTTTTTTTTTTTTTTTTAGTGAGGCAATTGGGGTTAAGTGACTTGCCCAGGGTCACACAGCTAGTAAGGGTTAAGTGTCTGAGGCCGGATTTGAACTCAGGTCCTCCTGACTCCAGGGCTGGTTTTACTTTGTTTAAAGAAATAGTTTTAACCTTTAAAGTGAAAAAGTAGCGCCTTGTCTTCTATATTCCTGATCTTTGAATGGTACAGTGGTGCTTGCCTGGATGATGTAAGAAACAAAGATCAAGTAAAAAGTGAATGTATAAAATATACATACTTGTGGGTTTTATTTAAATAGATTTCAAGATCTGGCATAGGAACTAATGTATTAAACCATATGCTATTAGTAATTCTCACCTTGACTCTGTAACTTAAATAACTACCCATATTCTACCTTATTAGGTTTCTAATAATCAGAACAATTGTTGTAGAAGTTTGGTACGATGGACCATGCCAGATCAGCAATCTCCAACTTGGTAAGTTTTATGTTACATGGGTTCATTGTGATTAAATACATTAAACTCATGGCTTTTGAAGCTCTTCAAACTTGACCCCAGTCTATCTTTCTGGTTTTATTTTATTATACATTATTCTACATTATGGTAGTCTGCAATCTAGCTGCACCACTCTTCTCTCTGGTCCTCACTACAATACTTGGCTTTTTTGATGCCTTTGAACTGGCCTCTCATTAATGCTTCATTGTCCCTTATTTCCATCTAATAGACTCAGTAGCTTCCTTCAAGGCAGCTCAAGAACTTCTGTAGGAAGCCTTTTCTGATTTTCCCTTCTCACCAGTTGGTCTTTATATATAGTGTTTACATGTTATCTCCCTTAGTAGAATGTTTGCTTCTTGAGTAGAGACTAATTTTTTTCTTGGTATTTCTAGTGCTAATAGAGCACAGTGCCTGGCCCATGAGTAAATGCTTACTCTGATAATCGTGGCCATGATGATAGTGATAAAACTAGGAAAAATATCAGATGCTACCAGGACTGCTTGGTGATTTTTTTTTTTTAAGTTGTGATTAAACTTGGTTTTTTGAGGCCCAACTCCTCCCTCAGGAGATAATTAATCAAGCACTTTCCTGTAGAAGCCTTGAATGCAGATTCCTGGAATAAAAATGCATTTAGCTCATGTTTCAGGAACTCCCAGTAAGGAGTAGAAAGTATACAGATGATAATCTGTAAAGGAAGGGACCTGCATAACTCTTTTCTTTCTTTTTTCTTTTTTTTTGGTGAGGCAATTGGGGTTAAGTGACTTGCCCAGGGTCACACAGCTAGTAAGTGTCAAGTGTCTGAAGCCGGATTTGAACTCAGGTCCTCCTGAATCCAGGGCTGGTGCTTTATCCACTGTGCCACCTAGCTGCCCCTATGGACCTGCATAACTCTTAAGAATAAGTTTATTATTAAAAACATTTAATGTTTTAGGCATGTGTAGGGATACATATTTGGAGAGAAATCAGGAGCCAAAATAAATATTTTTGAAGTTGTACTTTTTATTTTCTAACATGACTCCTTTTCATCCACTTTAATCTGTTTCTTTTTAAACCTTAGTTTAGTGGAGAACCACTTTCATACACCCGGTTCAGTTTGGCCCGGCAAATGGATGGTGACAGTCATGTGGAGATGAAAATGACCGATGAAGACAGTGGTGAAAACAATATAGAGAATAATCAACCTCGTGTTGCCAAAAGAAAAACCATTAGTGGAAATATCTGCCTTGGGATTATTGCTATTACAATCTTTTTCTTGATTGGTAAGAAGGAGGAACCGTTAGGAGTTATTTCTTTTTGTTAGGGTAACTGTATAAAATGTATAAAATTGAATCAGATCAATCATTGGTCTTTAAATCATAAAATACAATAAACTATTTTATTAAGACCAGTCAGACCTTTTGGTAGTGGGGGTTTTTTGGTGTTTTTTTTTTTGGTGTGGCTTTGTGCTTATCTCAATTTTAAGTAAACGTTAAAAACAATAACTTAGGAGGTATTTAATTTTTAAAAAAATATCAATTACACTTGTGCCTCTGTTAACTCTAAACAGGATTAGATGACCCACAAAATCCTTTGTCATCCTAATATTTTGTGAATAGGGTTATGACTCGACATTTTTGGATTAGTCTTAGAACTACTTAGGTATCAACTCTTGTTCCTCCTTAGGATTTATGGTTGGCTACTTGGGTTATTGTAAACAGCAAGAAATGAATGATAAATGTTCAAGTAATTCCAGTGGATCAACAGAGAAAGTTGAAAAGGATGATTCACCTGGAGCAGACCTTCCATTCCTGGAACCTAAACCTGAATTATCTTGGAGTGACCTCAAACAAATGTTGTCAAAGAGACTGGATAGTAGAAATCTTAGTGACACAGTAAGGTAAGAACTTGGTAATTTAAAGTTCAGGTTTAAGATCTAAAGTTGGATCTTTCTCTTAGCTCATAATTAAAGGCCTATGGGTAGGATCATTTTCAGGTATGAAATGCCTTTTGTATACAGAACACTTTATAATTTTGCATTCCCCTGCACTACCATAATCCCTTTGCACATTGTAGATGCTAAGTTGAATTAATAAAATGATAAATAAGTCCAATAATTCCAAACCATACCCAGAGTATAATGACATATAAATAATGAACGAATGTAAATAGCTTATTATATTAGACATTATTACATAATCTTCTTTTAGACATTATTACATAATCTTTTAGCAAGTAAACCACATCTTATACATGAATTCTCTAGTATAACAGTAGCAGATACTTAAAGTGGTGATTAATTTATCAAAAAGAAATAAGACTTCAATTAGCAAGATTCAATATTCAATGTTTTCAGTGAGGTATCAAGCAATAGGGTTCAATAACCCTCTCTCAAAAAGAAAGTAAAAAAAAAAATTCTGGTAGCTTCTGAGGCCCGATGGCCTCACCCACAGTATAAGTCTAATAGAGATTAGTACTTAGATTTTGCTTGCTATTACTTATTTTGAAGTATGAAAAAATACTGTGGGAATTCAGAAAAATACTTTTGTTTCTAGAGAGCTTTGGAGGCAGAATTTGATCTTGGGTAGATATGAATTTCCCAGGTAAAAATGGAAAGGTGAACAGTGCATGGGGATAGGAAAACAAACAAGGTGTGTTTAGGGCATGAGAATGGTGAGTAGTCCATCTTTCTAGGGTGCAGTAGAAGGCTTAAAAATACCTGGGCAAGGGGCACTTAGGTGACACAGTGGATAGAGCACTGGTCTTGGATTCAGGAGGACCTGAGTTCAAATCCGGATTCAGACACTTTGACACTTACTAGTTGTGTGGCCCTGAGCAAGTCACTTAACCCTCATTGCCCCACCAAAAACCCAAAAACAAAACCTGGCTAAGAAGTTTAGGTCTTATTGGTAGGTAGTAAGGAAGCCTAAAAGAAGGTTGAGAAGGTAAGTGACATAATTGGAGCTGAACTGTTTTTCTTAGAAAATAGTTAATGGCAATATAGCAATAGTATAGTGAGATAGCTTAGAAGGAAAAGTTAGAGAGGTTGGGAATATTAGGCTATTACCATTAGGTAAATGGTAACTACCTGAACTAGGTTGAGAAAGGAAAAGAAGTGAGAGAACTGATTTGAGTGACTAGAGTGGTGAACACTTGAGGCCAGAAGTATACTTCCACATAGAAGGGGTGAATGTATCGAGGAAAGCCAAAGGGCCGTCTTAGAATGTCGGTGCTCTCACTGACTAGAGAGATCAGATTGAAACAATGCCATATCAAAGAAGCAAGGGACATACTTTCAAGAGGGCAATATCTTAAACTCTAGCATTAAAAAAGAGTGGTAGGGATGAAAACCAGGTTGCAAAAAGTATTAATACTTATACTATCTCACTCGATCCTCACAACAAGCCGGGAAACTGACTGTATTTTAATTCAGGCCCAGCCTTCTTACCACTGCTCTAACTAGCTTCTTTTCAAGGTTTGGGGGTTGGTCAGTGTAAAGATGGGTTGTGGAGTATCCTATATGAGGAACAGAAGGCAAGTTGGGGGTAGACCATAGAGCATATGGAGAAGAAAGTTCAAAGGGCCATTTACAAATTTTAAATAGCACAGAACTGCACTAAGACTTTTGGGACAGCTAGTTAAAATGAGACTGGAAAGATAGGTTAAGGTTAGTGTGCGAAGGGCTTTAAAAACCAAGCTGAGGGATTTTTATTATCTTAGAGGCAATAGGAAGCCACTGGAGCTTATTGAGTAAGGGGGGTGACATGATCAGATGGTGGTTTAAAGATCCTCAGTCTCCCCCCAGATGCTGAATGACAAGGTTTGACAGGCAATTGGTTGAATATGCAGGATGAGAACAGTGAGGCAAATATAATACCAGGGTCATAAAACTGGGAATTTAGAAGAATGGTGGGGCCTTTGACAGAGGGGGGAGGCCTTGGGGACTTGGACTCATTTGGTCTCCAGTTTGAAATGCCCCATAGATGGCTAATGATGTAGGACTAGAAATCTTGGCACCCTGTGGGCTGGATAGATACATAGAGGCAATGATTAAACCCATGGGATCTGATAGGTCCAGCATGACTTGAGAGAAAAGGCTGAGCCTTGGACAGTTAAGTGGGAGACTGTCAGACCAGGCGGGAAGAGCAGGAAGCCAGGGGAGAGAGAGCCCAGAGAGGGAAGGGGAGGCATCTGGGAGGAGGCTGCAGTGTCCAGTGCAGCACCTCAGGAGGAACAAGGACCACTGGGCTGGGGGTGGGGCAGAATTAAGAGATTCTTGGTGACTCTGAGGGAGCATCTTCAGTTTAATGAAAAGGTTGGAAAGCGGATTTCAAAGGTATGGGGAGTGAGAGGAGGAGAAATAGAGGCAACAAGTGAAAGCATCCTTCTCTTAGGAGTTTGGCTGAGAAAGTGAGTTATAGGATGGTAGCTTGAGGGGAAAGTAGGGTCTGGAGAAGGTTTTTTTTCTAACTAAGGATGGAGAAATACTTGGATTTTTTTGTTTGTTTGTTTTTAGGCAATTGGGGTTAAGTGACTTGCCCAGGGTCACACAGCTAGTTAACACTTGTTAAGTGTCTGAGGCCAGATTTGAACTCAGGTCCTCCTGAATCCAGGGCCGGTGCTCTAACCACTGTGCCACCTAGCTGCCCCAAGACTTGCATGTTTTTGAAGGTCTTGGGGAAGGAAGCAATAGACAGGGAGAGGATGAAGATGAGACAGCATGATTAAGGTGGGGCCATCTGCTGGAGAAAGAAGGAATGAATAGGATTCAACGGCACATGGAGGGGAGTTGACCTGGACAGAGAAGGAAGCCCTTATTAGAGACTGGAGGAAAAAAAGGAGAGTGGGGTTGATACCAAAGGGGTCTGAGATGAGGAATTTCTGGGCAAATGGCCTCAATTTTCTCAGTAAAGTGAGGTCCTCAACTGAGCAAATTGGAGGCTTGAAGACAGGTTTGAGACAGCTTTGTGAATGGTGAAAGAGAATCCCTTAGGGAAGAAAGAATAAAAGGATCACTTTGCTTTTTGGGTCTTCTATCTAAAGATAACAAATTTTGTTACTCAGCTAAGTCAGGAAGTCCCTATCAACAGTCTATTGCTAGACCATGGCAGGCACTTAAAATACATTTTAAGAAAAGGCCCTCCATTATTTGACTACTTCAGGAACCTTATAGGGTACAACTGAATTATCATAGATTGATTTTAAGTTATGCCTTTAGTTTGAAATAAGCAAGATTGAAGGTTTAATGACTTTACTAATGAGCATAAACTAAAATAATAGATAATAACACTGGAAATACAAACAGAAAATGAGCACCCTTGTTATCAAGGAACTCTAACGAAGAAAGAAAATGAAGGATGCTTAGATTATGCCAGCAGATCAGGTAACAATGTATGGGAGTCTGGAGGGCCCAGCATCCTTGCAGATGGTAAGGTCCAGAGGACTTTAGTGACGGTGATAGTAAGGTCTAGGGATCTTCCATCTTACTGGGAGGCAGCATGTCAGTCTGTCAGGATAATGGAGTCTGAGGGTCCTAGAAGAGGATCCTTAAATGCAGATAAACAGGGCATTAAAGCAGAAGGAAAAGACATCTTATTCTAGATAGTATAAGAAGATGACACTTTATAAATTGGCTACTTAGTCTTGTTGGCAAGTACATTTTTTCTAGTTAGTTTTAGAGATCTGTAGATTGCTTTTTGGGATTCACAGTACAGGATTATCTAAAACTGGATGTGATCCCGAGCTCTGAATTTCTCCACCTGCTCTTTTTAAAAAGTAAAACTACCTCCCTTTAGTAATTAGGATAAAATTCTTGAAAGCAACCTTAAAAAAATACGGACAGGTAAATGACCGAATAAGGTGACTCTGCCTGGGGAAAAAGGCAGTTCCAGTGGGTTGAATGGGCCTGCAAGTACTCCAATAGTAAGAAACAGAAGATTAGGACATGTTTAAACTTATTGGCACTGAATTTTGTGTGACTGAGTTAGACTCATGGTTTTTGTAATTTATTTCATTTTTCTTCCAAAACTAAGTTGGATTTTGAATGGCCTTTCTTTCTAGCACCTTGAGTAAGAAGTATGTTTCTCATGAGGCTGGCTCGAAGGAGGATGAGATGCTTGGATATTTTATTTATCAGCAATGGAGAGAACTAAAAATGGCCAAAGTCTGGAAAGATAAACACTATGTTAAATTACAAGTCAGAGGCAGGTATGTTGATAACAGTGGGGATTTAAAAAACTGCTTTAAAATGTGAAATGCTTACTTTAACACTAACTCATGTCTTATTAGACAATTCAGTTATTCATTGTCAGATATTATTAAAGCAACCATTTTGAAGCAACTTTATTCTTTCTAGACTATTTTGGTACAATTTATTTATTTATTTATTTTTAGTGGTCCTCAGAATTCACTGACCATATTGGATGAGAGTGGAAATAACAGTGACACTTTGCCTATAGATGGTTATGTAGCATACAGTGACAATACAACAGTAAATGTGAGTTGTGAGATACATAACATTTTTTCTTACTGTATTTTTGTGTTGCCTTTGGTTTTGCCTTTGTAAGAGCTTTTTAATCTGGAGATTTGGCAAGCATGGCTATTTTGACTTGGATTCATGCCTCAAAAACTAGTTTCCCTGTAATAACTCAATACTTATGTAAACCAAAATACAAATACTGTATAATGATTTACAAATATAGACTTAATATTGACAGAAAATAGTACTAGATTTTGAGCTAGCTAAGAAAGTTCTAGAATAACCTAAATTTTATGGAAATGTAACACATATTGCATTTTTGGTGGCTAATTTTTCTCCTTAGTTATTAAGAATGTATGGTTGGGGGGGGGCAGCTAGATAGCGCAGTGGATAAGCACCGGGCCTGGATTCAGGAGTACCTGAGTTCAAATCCAGCCTCAGACACTTGACACTTAGTAGCTTTGTGACCCTGGGCAAGTCACTTAATCCCCATTGCCCTGCAAAAAAAAAAAATGTAGGGTCAGATATGCTATTACGGTAAAATATGCCTGCCTGCTTTTTTTGTGTGTGTGTGAGGCAATTGTGGGGTGGAGTGACTTGCCCAGGGTCACTCAGTAAGTGTTAAGTGTCTGAGGCCGGATTTGAACTCAGGTACTCCTGAATCCAGGGCCAGTGCTCTATCTACTGCCACACCTAGCTGCCCCTGCCTGCTTTTTAAGCATATATATTCAGTTATACAAGTTGGGTCCCCTACTAATAATGCATTCTAAGGGTCTTGAGTATGCTATATTCAAAGTATTGCTGTCATTCTAATTTATCCATGATATGTATGTTTGAGTAAACTTTCCTTTCCCCTTCAGTACTATCACAGTAACCCTTGACTATCAGTACAATAAAGAATTTAATATCCTACTGGAAGGGTGACTTGAAAACAATTTTTCTTCTAGGGTACACTTGTTTATGCTAATTATGGCTCCAAAGATGACTTTGAGGCACTAAAGTCAAAAAAAGTTGCCATAAGTGGATCTGTGGTTTTACTCAGAGCTGGGAAACTTTCCTTTGCGGAGAAGGTGAGTAGGTTATTAGGTAGGATAATACCAGGGAGAGATGAACTTTGATTCTGCAGTTATTGTTCCTTACCAATTTCTAGAACTACAATAATTTTTCATACTAGAGCCCCTAGCCTGAATTCTGTCCTGCTGCTGCTTTCTGGCACTGCCAAGCGCTCCACCTTGCAGCCTTCTAAAGGGAACCTTCAGCTCTGGCTGCCCTTGGACAGTCTTCTATACAACGTGTCCCTGGGTGGTCTCTGGCAGTCCTTGGAGGCTGCCTTGCACTCACTGACTTTGCTGGGTGCCTTTTTTTTCCTATTGGCCTTAGCGTCAGCCTGGCTTACCTCTTAAGCAGTTCTGGGATGAGCTTATCATTGTATTAAAATGCCTGCCCCTCCCATCACCCATTGAGAAGGTAAACAATATGATCAGTTATAGATGTGTCATCTTGTGACCAGGCAACACCATTGTCCCAGTTCCTCAGTAGTACAACCCTAGGAGTCATCTTGGTATTGGGCTCCCCCCTCCCTAATATCTAAGCTGTTAACAGGCCTTATCTGTTAGTTTCACTTTTGCAACATCTCTCCAATATGCCCCTTTCTGTCCTCTGACACTAACACTACTCTGCTGCCCAGTCCCTCATCACCTCACGTCAGGAGTATTTTAACAGCCTATTGGTGGGTCTCCCCCTGAATATAACTTGCATTGAATGTTTTCTTTGTCTCCTCCCTTAGATTGTAAATTCCTTGAGGGCAGGGACTGTTTTTTGCCTCTTTATAATCCCTACCCTTTAAAGAGGTAGAAACAGGGTTCTCCTTTTAATTTTATTTTTAATTTTGTTGGACGTCTAAGATCTATAACATTATGGAAACATAAAACCAAATGTTTTAATACTGGAAAAGACTAACTTGTCAAATTGTAAATGTTAACATTTTTCTCCAGGTTGCAAATGCTCAAGCCTATAATGCAGTTGGTGTCTTGATATACCTTGCCCATTCTGACTATGATATCGTTGAAGCAGATATTGTACCCTTTGGACATGTAAGTATTTTTTCTCTCCCTGTCTGGATGACTATTCTCCAGAAGTGGTTGCATTTGATGTATATAGAAGTTGTCCTTAAACCTCTGAAAGATGAGGCATATTTCATCCAGAAATGGAAGTACAGGTTGTATACAAATATAAAAAGGATCCTTGCTTAAGTACCTAGATAACTGCTAAATCACTGTTCTATCAAATCTAATTAGATATGCTTAGTCAATGGCATACAGATAAAAACTGGTCTTATTCCATTCTTAATGGAATAAGACCTTCCAGTAGGATATAAGTTTTTTCTTATATTTAACAGGCTCATTTAGGAACAGGTGACCCCTATACACCTGGATTCCCTTCCTTCAATCATACTCAGTTCCCACCATCACAGTCTTCAGGATTACCTAATATTCCTGTCCAAACAATCTCCAGAGCACATGCATTGAGACTCTTCAGGTAAGAAATTGTCTAAGGTATATTTTGGAGGCTTGAGATGGACTCTTAGTGTTTGTAGATTTGGGGAGAATAACAGGAAAACCCTTAAGGGAAAGATAGGCTTGGTCTAGCGTTTGTAGATTTGGGGAGAATAACAGGAAAACCCTTAAGGGAAAGATAGGCTTGGTCTAGCTTAAAACATAAGCCATTATTCAGTCTTGTGGTAAATGACAGGGTTGGACTGGGGTGATTTCCTTTTGGCTCTAAATCCACTGTGCTTTTGTTTCAGGGTAAAGTTTATACTTAAGAGGCCACTGGGGCTTTTATTTATCAGACCAGATCTTTAACTGTTATAGGCTTTTAAAATAAAAGTAAATGTAGGATTTTTATCCCTGTTAAATTCCATCTTATTGTATTGAGTCTCTTACCTATTCCTTTTGTCTATACTGTATGCAAGAATCTTCTTTGTTAGATGCAAAGACAATAGTCATAGTCCCTGCCCTAAGGAGCATATATTCTACTGGGGAAAATATATGTATATAGGTGAGAAAAGTTTGAGTTTGAGGAGAGGAGAGTAGTGCCAAGAAGTGGTTCTTATTCTTCAGGATCTGAAGTTGTCATTAAACACTGTCTGACGTTTTTTCTCCCATTTCAGTGAAATGAGTGGTGGAGAGGACTGTCCCATAGCATGGAGAGGAGATAACAAATGTAAGATAAGCTCAAAAGTGAATGTGAGACTCACTATCAACAATGTACTAGAGGAAAGAAAACTTACCAACATCTTTGGAGTTGTCAAAGGCATCGATGAACCAGGTAAGGCTTTGGTGTTCCATTACACCAACCTGATGATTGTATATTGCCAAGTAGAAAAATCAATGGCAGGGTACAGTGAAAGGCTATGGAATACAATTCTGCATGGATGGGCATAGTATTATAGGTCTAGGACTGCAAGGCCAATGGCCTCGATTTGCTGTATTTTCTCCCAAATTACAATCACAGCTTATAATGAAGGGCAAAGTGGTGCTGTTAATATTTAACAGAAGTCTATATATAAGTCTATATATAAGTGAGTTAGGCATAATTCAATATGATCTTTGTTTTGTTTCATTTTTGCAGGGCAATGAGGGTTAAGTGACTTGCCCAAGGTCATACAGCTAGTGTCAAGTATCTGAGGCCCTGAATCCAGGGCTGATGCTTTATCCACTGTGCCACCTAGCTGTCCCCAATTCAATATGATCTTTCTATTTACAGATCGCTATGTTGTGGTAGGGGCTCAGAGGGATGCCTGGGGTCCTGGCGCTGCTAGATCTCTGGTAGGGACATCTCTTCTGTTGGGGATTGCTCGAGCATATTCTGATTTGGTGTCTAAAGGTAAAGTAACTTTGGGCCTAACATAATTTATAAAGTATGATCTCGAATTAGAGTTGTGTATTTTAATTATAACATGAATTCAGTATTCCTAGAACCATGGAGTGTTTGGCAGAATCTCAGCTAGCATCGTCCTTTTAGAAACCTGTTTCTGTATGACATTATGAGGATTTCTGGTGACTTTTCCTTTTCAGTGCTTTTACTTGATTAACTGGCTGTGGAAGAAGTTCTGCTTTTAAGAGAGGGCATTTTTAAAGTACTTAATAGAGCTATGGCTATAAAGTCCCTGCCCTCAAGGAACTCAGACTCAACTTAAGGAGACAGCATGCAAACCACACATACATAAAAAATATGATGTAAATGGGAGATAACCTCAGAAGGGAAAGGCCTTTTGCAGAATTTGAAATTTGAGCCGAGACTTTAACCAGGGAAGTCAGTGGTGGAGGTGAAGAGTGGAACAGCTAGGAGGCCAGTGTCACTGGCTCAGACTACATGGAAGAGAGTGATGTTTGAGAAGACCAGATTATGAAGGTCCTTATAAGTCGAAGGATTTTCTATTCAGTCCTAGATTTTTGAGCACAGGGTGATGAGACTTGTGCTTTAGTGATGACTTTGGCTACCCCAGAAGGCTCTTGCCGTGGTTCAGGTATGAAGGGTGATGAGGGCCTGTACCAGTGAGCTGGCTGTGAGTGGAGATAAGGTGACAAGTTCAAGGGATGTCAAGATAGCATTTATTGGATTGGGCAACACATTGGGTATGAAGGGAGGAAGAAATTTAGGATGACACTAAGGTTGGTAGGGCTTGGGAGGAAAGAAAATGGGTTCTGTTTTGGACATGCCGATTTTGAAATTTTGTTCATCTAGTTGTTCAATATGCCTCAAAGGCAGTTGGATGATGGAAAGTAGAGGTGAGGAGAGAGACTAGGTAAATGAGACTTGGCTGTATTGATGTTAAATCATCATTTGAGCATCTAGAAGAGAAAAGGTCAGGACAGAGCTGTGGGAGTGATGTGACCTGGAGGAAGAACCAGCAAAGATATGGAGAAGGAGCAGACAGTAGAACCAGGAGAAAGCAATGCCATGAAAACCTAGAGAAGAGTGTATGCGGAAGAAGAGGACAAGCATTGAGAAAGGGTCATGAGATTTGGCAATGAGATTATTGCCAGGTTCAAGGGGAAACGATGAGGTTGGAAGCTAGGCTACAGAGGGTTTAGAAGAGTGAGCGTGGAGGAAGTAGAGGCCCCAGTTGTAGATTAGCCACCAGTAGCTAGCAGGGAGGGGTGGGTCAAATGAGAGTTTAGAGATGGGGGCAGACTGGGCATGTTCATAGACAATAAGGAAGCAACTAGTACACAGGGAGATTGAAAATAAAGATCAAGAATTCCCATCCTATCTCCAGGAGTTCAAAGGTGTGTGAAGAGAAAAGCAGCCTCTTCCGGTGGAAAACTGCATGATGTGAAATGAGGACAGAAGATGTGCTTTTAGCAAATGGCCTTTTTTTCTTGGAGTAGACGCTACCGTGATGGCCAGAAATTGGACCTTTCCACTAGATGCTTGCCTCCCACTTCTCAGCTGGATGTTTAAACATTTCCCCTCTGTCAGCAAAAGGGCAGTTAGGTGACTCAATGGTTAAAGCACTGGCCCTAGACACTAACTGTTGTGTGACCCTGGGTGTGTCACTTAACCCAGATTGCCTTAAATATCTGGGCCATCTCCAGTCATCTGGATCTATATCTTGTCACTCTACGCAGATGGGTCCAGAGGAAAAAGTGATGCTGGTGACTGCACAGCCCTTCATTCACTTAATCAGGTCAGGGTTTTTTGTAGGGCAATGAGGGTTAAGGGACTTTCCCGGGGTCATATAAGTGTCAAGTGTCTGAGGCCTGATTTGAGTCCTCCTGAATCCAGGGCTGGTGCTTTATCCAGTGCTTCACCTAGCTGGCCCCCCCCCCCCCCACCTTCTCCCCGCCTTCATTCACTTCAGTCCAGTTCAGTGCAAGTCATGACACTGTCATGGTCCTCTTCAAGAATGAAGGACAAAAACCTCTGCCAGCAGTATCTGAGGGCCTCATTTCACTCTGGCCCTTGGACTTACTTGGTTGGGTGCCATCTGTGCACTTCGTTGCTTGCCAGGGTCCTTTTGCCTTTGTGGTACTGGTACCACAAGTGTCTGCAGTGAACTGAACCCCTCTTATGGATTGTATTCCTCAGTTAGGAGCTCCTTGAGGGCAGCCAGTCTTTTCAGTTCATGTACTGTGCAAACTTTAAAAGTGCTTTATAAATGTCAGCTTTATTAATGATTTGCTTTCTTCCCTTGATGCTTCATTTTGTCCTAATTTAAGGAAAGACAATGTATCATCTTTTGGGGGGGGGCGGGGCTGGACAATGAGGGTTAAGTGACTTGCACGAGGGTCATACAGCTAGTAACTGTCAAGTGTCTGAGGCAGTGTTTAAGTCCAGGTTTTGTGAGCTATATCATCAGAATGTGGGCATCAGTTGCAGATTGAAACACCTGTATTGAGTCCTGCTTTCAGGCAGGTGAACCATCTGATTTTTTGGTAGCATGACACTCAGGCAGTCAGATTCAAAAAACTTTTTCCTGGAGAAAAGGAAACTTTGGTAGAGGATTCTGGGTATCTCGACACTGTCAAACTTAGTAGTAAACAAGTAGGGCTAGTATTTTATTAGATCTTGAAATATTGATAGGATTTAGATGTAGGAGGTGGGCATCCCAGACAGTTTTGCTTAGTAGCAGTATGTTGGAAAAAGTAAGATCAAATACAAAAAGAATCAACAAAACTTAAAAGAATTTTATTTTTGTCTTAAGATGGGTATAAACCCAGAAGAAGTGTTGTCTTTGCCAGCTGGAGTGGTGGAGAATTTGGAGCTGTTGGTGCCACTGAATGGCTAGAGGTATGCTGTCTTGACTGAATAACATTCCTTCTCCAGAAACTTTTAATTAAATGATACTGCTTAATATGTACATGTACATGTAATATGTACTGATATTAAAACTTTTTAAACTGAACTATACATTTTCTTCAATATTATGTAGTCACAATGTTTTGCATGGATTCTCTCATTGTTTAGGGTTACCTTTCCACATTGCATCTAAGGGCCTTCACTTACATCAATCTGGACACTGCTGTTGTTGGTAAGCTTATATTCAACAGATTTCCAGGGAGTAGCAGATAAGGTGCAGTAAGGTAGCCTCAGGAAAGCTTTATATGTAGAAATGTCACCATAGTTCCAGATTCTCCACCACTAGTTTCATATTTTGTAAAAGTGCCTTTGAGTAGCATAAACTTAGAAGTCTAGTTCTAATCACTCTGAGCAACAGTGAATTAATTACCTTAACATTTGATCACTAAATTACTCCATTTAAAACAATGGTATTGTTGGGTTTCTAGCTCGTGTTTTGTTAGGCTGTGCTAATGTTAAACATTCAACCTGGTTTCTCCTAATAAATAATAAATTAATTGATTCTAGACCACCATCAGAACTTTTTACAGCAAGTCAAATAGCAGTTACTCTGGAAATTACAATATTTTTGTTTGCTCTTGCTTTAGGTTCAAATAACTTCAAAGTCTCTGCCAGTCCATTGTTGTATTCACTCACCGAGAAAATCATGAAAGAGGTGAGTTCCTTCAAATTGTAAAACTCAGGTGATTTAGCTGGTTGATTTATTATCATATAGATCCTGTGATTTTATCCCTTAGTTAGGGAACCTACCAGGTAAGGAAATGCCCTCTGCCAGTGCAGGCTAGAGCACCATGAGGTTGTTGTGACTTGGCTCAAAGTTGTTCATAATGCATATAATAGTAAACTGCATTCCTGTTACAAATTAGAGAAACTAAAATCATCTAAATTTACAAATAGGACTAACTTTTCTCTTCCACTACCTACTAATCAGTAAATGTGTGATTTCCTGCTATGTGTCAGGTACTATGTGGATCATCAGATGTCTGGTTGAGAAGATAGCAACATTTATTTGATCCACATAGTACTTGGCACATAGCCTGATAAGCAAACAAGGGTACGTGCTGGGAGAGGAGCAGCATTACTGGCCCCTCAGCCTAGCCAGGATGGGTCTTCTCAGGGAGACATGCACATGCATAGGAAGTGCCCACTGGCTACCAAGCTGCTCCTGACATGCTCCCTTGGCATCCTGGGCTCCTCCCCAAGTACTTAACAAGTAGGACTAGTATTTTATTAGATCTTGAAATATTGATAGGATTTAGATGTAGGAGGTGGGCATCCCAGACAGGGAGAACACCAATGCAAAAACATTGTAATGAGAACGAACGCATGTAGAGGAACAAGTTTAGATGAAACAGAACTAGGTTGGATAGAGGAGATTGTTTAGGACTCTAGTAATTTCCTTTGCCTGATTTTAAAGAACCACTTTGGGTGAAACATGAAACTAAATTTCATAAAATGCAAAATGGATTAGAGAGAGGTCATAATCCAGACTATACCTCAGGATTCAGTACAGATACAACACCCTGGTTTAATTGGCAAATTAACAAGTCTAACAAATTAAGCTTATTATTCAAAGTAGGTCATGTCAAAAGGTGGGACTACTAGCAAAGACCATTGTATCCATCATCATTTTTTGTTTGGTTACTTTGTCACAAGGGGAATAATTATTTTTAATAAAGAGTTCAGTAATTCCTTTATTCAGGCACAAATAGAATTAAAATTTTTTACATTCAATAAGTGGACCTTGTTTAAAAAAGGGTTATACTGGGGCAGCTAGGTGGAGCAGTGGATAGAGCCCTGACCCTGCATTCAGGAGGACCTGAGTTCATACTTACTAGCTGTGTGACCCTGGGCAAGTCACTTAACCCTCATTGCCCCACAAAAAAAGGGTAATACTGAAATGAAAACTTGAACAATATCCTTTTTATACTCTTCTTCTGTCTAAATCTTAGTTAATAGCTGACTGCTGCTAAAGTTACTGAAATTAATTTTTGCCTGAACTCAGGCAGCTTGCAGTTGAAGTGATGCTGGTTTTTATTGCTTGCAGGTAAACCATCCGATTACAGGAAAGAGACTCTTCAGAGACACCAACTGGATCAGTGAGGTGTAAGTTTGGGTACTGTTTTAATGAAGAAACAAAATGGCTCAGCAGCTTAATCACATGATTAAACATAGGCTACTCCAGTGTTTATTTTACTATAAAACTGTTGAGGGAATATTTGGTGTAGAGGTGTTCTTAGGCATAACTAACATTTGGTTTTCTTTGAAGGGAACCACTTTCACTGGACAATGCTGCTTACCCTTTCCTTGCCTATTCTGGAATCCCAGCAATTTCATTCCGTTTTTGTGAGGTAGGTTTGAAGAGAGATTGTTCCTGGGTCACTTTATAGGACTTTATAGTACACATATATTATAAAAATATAGCTTATGAGTTTACTTTCATGAAGTCTTTCTACAGTGCCTGTCAACATAGTACTTTAGAAATGGTAGTTATTATACCTTCCCTGTTCCTTATCTTGGTACATGATTTCTTAGCAAGTTCCAGATACTTTTGACATTTACTGTCTTATAAAGGTCTGGTACTGCTGAATCTCCTTCCTTTACATTCTCTCCCCGCCCCCCCCCCCCCAACACACAGTGGATTTCTCAACAGATGCTTGTGTTGAATAATGGAGAGTTTAGTCAGCTTAATTTTTTAAAATTTTCACCTGTAGCATAGCATAGTTTAAATTTGGCATCTTGACTGAGATTGGTCATTTACACAGTTAATGTAACTTATTTTAATTAAATGGTATTAAATGCTAAATGGAGATGTAGTTTGCTGTAGAGGACAGAAGCAACCTCAAAGTTGGAAGGACCTAGTTTCAGGTATTGGCTCCAACACAGAAATAGATAGGATGTTTCTTTATAAACTAGAAGATATTTGGAGGAGGCAGCTAAGTGGTGCAGTCAATAAAGCACTGGCCTGGAGTCAGGAGGACCTGAGTTCAAATCGGACCTCATATACTTGACACGTAATAGCTGTGTGACCCTGGGCAAGCCACTTAACCCTCATTGCCCTGCAAAAAAAGATTTGGGGAGGATAGGGAAACCTCTTGTCTTATACAGCACTCTTCTAGCTTGGCCTTCAGAAAGGAAGGTGTATATATATATATATATATATATATATATATTTTTTTTTTTTTGGTGAGTCACTTGTGGGGTTAAGTAACTTGCCCAGGGTCACACAGCTTAGTAAGTAAGTGTATCTGAGGCCGGATTTGAACTCAGGTCGTCCTGAATCCAGGGCTGGTGCTCTATCCACTGCGCCACCTAGCAGCCCCAAGGAAGGTATTTTCTTGATGGAAAAGATTGAAGATGCTATTTTATAGCGCAAGTATGGGATCAGGTTTGATAGGATGGAGTGAAAACTAGATAGAAATTTTTCTTGCAATGCTGAGCATGGGTGAGACACTCCTGATGCATTGGTTTTGCTGATTTGGGTTTTTCACCTTTTTTACTTTTAAATTGCTTAGTTTCTCCGATTCCTTGGGAGATATGGTGGGGGAGACGGGGGCAGTTTGGGTCGGGGAAGGGGAAGGGATACATTCAGAAGTGAATGTGATATTTTAAGGGAAAATTCAAGAGTTTGAACCATAGGGCTGATTTAATCAAAAAGTAAAAGGACTGGCAGTTTCTTCAGCAGTTCTAGGAGTCTCCACCCAAAGGAGAGCTGGCATCTTTTCCTTACAGGGCCTTGGATCTTGGTGTCTTTCCAAATCTGCCCTTCCTTCAGTACACACCCCTAAGGAATTTGCCCCAGGTGCCCAAAATCCTAATTGGAACTTAGATTTGGGTAAAAGCAATAGAGATATGGGCCAAGTTGATCTGTAAGTAGTAATAAATAGTCCCTGTCTAGGAAGAGATTTCAAGGGGGTCTAGATATTTTTAAAAATTAAATTTGTTTTGAAAACTGTACTTCAACACAATTGGTTTCTTAATCCTGTGTACTTCATACATTTTCAAATCACTGGGAGAAGGGATCCATAGTTTTTGTCAAACTCATACTGGAGTCCCTAAAACTCAAACCTCAGACCCCCCCCCCCTTTCAGGTATACTGAAGCACTCTTTCAGAATAAGTACAGTGAGATTGGGCAGTGGGTGGCAAGCTTGTCAGGGGAGCAGGGAATAAGTATGCCCACAGTGTAGGGGGAAAAGGTTTTATGGAACACAGAAAGCAGAACTGCTAAGTACTATTGTTTGGAGGAGTGTTTAAGATGAGGAAATGAGAAGCAAAGGAATGGGAGACAGAGAACTGCTGGAGTAGTAGATACTGTTCATCAACAGGTAATCCTATGAACTCCCAGTTTAATATTACTAGAGCACAGCTATGACCATTTCAAGAAGCTTCAATAACTACATATAAATTTACATATAAATTCCTGGCTGCAAACTTTTTAAAAATTCAGTTCTGAGTTCTCTCCCTCCCTACCCTTTCCCAGCCAAGAAAAGCAAAACCCATTTCAATGATATATATTCATGAAAAACATTTCTGCATTAGCCATATGCAAAAACAGGGAAAAAAGCAATCTACACACACACAATCTGGAGATTGATGTATTCGTATTTTATCCTAAGTCCTCTTGAATTGAGGTGGGTCATCTGAGCATTTTTACAATGTCATCCTGGCTCTGCTCACTTTATTCTGTATCAATTTCTACATGTCTTCCCAGGTTTTTCTGAAACCATTTATCACATTCAGCATAACTTGTTCTGATGGGCACCCTTTCGGTTTCCAATTTTTTGTCACCACTAAAGAGCTGCTATTAAATGGTTCTCTACCTAATGGGTCCTTTGATATCTGTACCTAATACCGTTCCACTCAGATTTGACTTCCTGTTTCCTGGGTGTAATGTCCCATCTCTTGTCTCCATGCCTTTGCATAGACTGTCTCACAAGCCTGCAGTGCCAGCCTTCCTCATCTGTCTTTACTAGATCCTTTATTTCTTTCAGAGCACATCTCAGGTGCCACTTCTCCTTTAGGCCTCTCCTTGTCCCTTTGGTTCTAGGGCCCTCCCCGACATTCACTGTATAGATCTTGTATTTAACTTAAGTATTAGTGTTTACCTTTACAGTAGAATATAATTGCTTTGAGGTCCTGGACTTTTTTCTCATATTTATCTCCTAGAACATCTTAATGCTTTCACATAGCTCAGGTGCTTTCATCTTTCGGCTCATACTAAACACTTAGTGTAAATGCTTCTTGAATTGAACACCAGTCTGACACCATCCCCTTTCTGTTTCTTTCTATATTTTTCTTAGAAATAAAACCTGGGGCAGCTAGATGGCACAGTGGTTAAAGTACCAGCCCTGGATTCAGGA
Source organism: Dromiciops gliroides (assembly GCF_019393635.1). Classification (NCBI taxonomy): domain Eukaryota; kingdom Metazoa; phylum Chordata; class Mammalia; order Microbiotheria; family Microbiotheriidae; genus Dromiciops; species Dromiciops gliroides. The sequence goes on along the minus strand of NC_057863.1, from coordinate 339,608,747 downwards.
GGACCTGAGTTTAAATCCGGTCTCAGACACTTGACAATTACTAGCTGTGTGACCCTGGGCAAGTCACTTAACCCTCATTGCCTGAACAAAACAAAACCCAGAAATAAAACCTGAATTTCAAGGTTCCTGAAATAGTTTTCCAACAAATTTTGTCTTCTAGAATATACCTTACCCATATTTGGGCACCAAACTGGATACTTATGAGAAACTGACAGAAAACATTCCTCGTCTGAAAGACCTGATGCATGCAGCTGCCCAAGTGACTGTGCAAATGATGATTAGGCTTACCCGGGACCATGAGTTGTACCTAGACTATGAGAGGTACAGTGAAGAGTTATTCAGTTTCGTCAGGAAACTTTTGCCGTACATGTCAGATATAAAGGTTTGTACTATTTAAAGCTTGGTCTTTTTCTTAGGTGCCAAGCTTACAGAATCCTTGTATTTTATCTTCGGAAGTTTGAGTGTATCAAAATGAGAAGTGTTACTGTACTTTGGATCACTAGGACAAATCTAGTATTTAATTCTAAATCAAAGGTTCTCTTGTCTATTAGGTTGGTTGTGTCAGCTATAGGATTCTAAAAGGGTAGAGAATTTGACTGAGATGAGAGTCCTTTCCCACCTAAACTGTAAACCTCTGTTTATTTCAGAGACTGAATCTGAATTTTCGGTGGCTGTTCTCTGCTCGAGGCGACTTTAGCAGGGCTACTCATGCCCTCACAAATGACCTCTATCGTACAGACACTTCCAATAAACTGGTTAATAGAGAAATCAACGATCGTATCATGAAAGTAAGTGTAATTTACTCTTGGTAAAGATTTTGTGTATAGAATGAAGAGAATCCAATCACAATAATTTGAACTAGAGGGGACCTAGGAGCTATGCATTTGAGCTTAGAGGGGTGAAATGTAGGTACAGAGCTTCATATTTCAGAATTGTAGGTAGGTTAGAGGATTTCTTTTATATGCAGTATGTGATAACTTGTCAAGAGTGGCTTCAGTTGTCTTTAAAAGTGGGTTCACTGTTTGCATTAGAAATTCTTAATGTCAGAGGCAGCTAGGTGATAAAGCACCAGGCCTGAGTTCAAATGTGGCCTCAGACACTTGACACTTACTAGCTGTGTGACCCCTAGCAAATCATTTAACCCTCATTGCCCCCTTCCCCCCCAAAAAAATTCAGTATGAATTTTGTAAAGCCTGAAATTGCTTTAATAACTTGAAATTGCTGCTAAAATTTGGGCCACCTAGTATATTGAGTATCTAATAATTATTACCTTAGAGCTAAGGAACCTCACCTCATCCTGTAGATATTCATGCATACTTCCATTTTAGCCTTTTGACCTATATATTCTTTTTTGCTTCTGTGGAATGAAGTTAAGTAAAACATTTTTCATGGTTATCTCTGGGAATTGCAAAGTAGACCCAAATCTAAAATGAAAATTGCTAGCAGATTATATATAACTAGCCAATAGCTAGCTTATTTCATAAATCTAGTACTAGTTGTTTATATTGAATAAGGATTTTGTGTTCCACCTCCCTACGTTTAATATGTAATATGTAATCTTTTGTATTTGATCTTTTAGGTGGAATACAGCCTCCTTTCTCCCTATGTCTCTCCACTGGAAACTCCATTTCGTCATATCTTCTGGGGATCTGGCTCTCATACTCTTTCAGCTTTGTTAGACCATTTACAGCTTTTGAAGAAAAAAGACACTAACTTCAATGAAACAGTGTTCAGAAACCAGTTAGCTCTTGCTACCTGGACAATTCAGGGGGCTGCAAATTCACTGTCTGGTAATATTTGGGACATAGACAATGGATTTTAAATTCTCATCTGGGAAGTATAAGGCAGTGTAGTCCTCAAGTAATCAACTGGTTCAATATTCTTCAGCAGGACTATGAAAGTTAAAAAAACTTTAAGATTTAAGAGTTAAATCCTGCCTAGCAATTAGGTACAAGGTAGGTACTTGTACTTAATGCCAGGTGAGTGTTTTACACCCCAGCCAAAATGAACTCAGTCTCTTGAAAAATTGTTCAGATTTCTCTCATCTGTAGGCTCCATCTAAGGATATTTGCAGTGTTAACTGCCTCTCAACTGATCCCCTTCACACAGAACCAAAAGCAGTTGGGGGAAGCAGAGATCCAATAATAGCACTAAAGTCCTATCCGACAACTGCTAATCTTAACATGGGAAAGAGGATGCCTACTGAGGACTTTTTGTCCACTTTTAATTTTATCTCTTGACCAAGAAAGGTGAGATACCATCTCTTCCCGGGGAGAAGACTAGGAAGGACTTCCTTGCCAGGACTGTCTAATAATTTAGGTGATTCACCTAAATATTTGCATTTGATGAGCTTAACCCTGGTGTATTCCCTAGAAAAAAAGAAAAAAAGAGGAAACCTAGAAGAAGCCAAAGAACTTTTGATAACTCTTTCCTGCTGAATCCCCCACCCCTCCCCTACCTCCCTCCCCCAAGAAGAAAATTGGCTTAGTGACTTTTCCATGCAGTCCTCTGAACTATGTCAGATTGATATGGACTCTATTGAAAAGATATCACTCTTGCTCAGTTTGTCACATCTAAACTATATATTGCCAAATTTTGGCCAAAAAGTTAACCTCATGGGAAAGCTTTCTATTATTTGGCACTGAGATATATTTATTTGTCTTTATTTATCAGTGACAGAGTTCACTATAAATGGTGTTTTCATTTTTTATAGAAGATAATTATCGGAAGCAGTGCCTTCCATAATTATGACAGTTATACTGTCGTTTTTTTTAATTGAAAGCAGCATCTGCTATTAAAACTGAACAGATACTAGAAGTTTTGCATATGACTTGTTTGGCTTTTGCCACTAGACAGGTCTTGACTCAAATTTCAATTCATACAACTTTTTTGAGTAAATGAGATGAAGTCATCCTTGGAGAAATCCTGTTGAACGGAACTTGTCTTGATTAGGAATTAAATATTTTAACATTTTAGGCAAAATTGGATCGTTTCTCAAATGTATTTAGCACAGAGAAAATGAACTTGATGAAATAAACCCATCTTTGTAAAAAATTTGCATCTTAAAATTGGCATGTCTGCATTGCATCAGAATTTCAGTGCAAAACTTCCAGTACCTCTTTCACAAATCTAGCTTACATTATCGGAAGCAGTGTCTTCCATAATGAGTAAAGAACAAGGTAGTTTTTGCCTACCACGGTGTTTATATCGGAGACAGTGATCTCCATATGTTACACTAAGGGTGTACGTAATTATCGGGGACAGTGTTTCCCATAATTTTCTTCATGCAATGACATCTTCAAAGCCTGAAGATCGTTAGTATCTAACATGTATTTTCAGCATTTTATTCTTGTCTTTTTTTAGTTGCAGAAGCATACCTTGTCAACATTGTCTAGTAAATATTATGGCATTGTAAATCAAAACTTTTTCAGGTTTTGTGGGTTCCCCATACCGCCCCCCCCATTTAATATGGGAGTTTTCCTGATACTTGTAGTTTCTCAATTTTCTGTTAACAATGAATTAATGTGCTTACTTTCCACTAGGTTGCGTTTCTTGATGTACTGGTCCTAATGAAAGTTTGGTTTTTTGAGTTTTGGGGGTTTTTAAGCTGGAAAGGGGGTGGAGTGGGAAAGAGTGGGAGAAGGTTTACAGGGGTCTCAGAACATGTTTATTTGCTTAATAGAATGGTGGTCATTGTAGATCCAGACAAACCTGGAGGCTTTTGTGGGTAAAGGAGATTTTCTCTTTTTAGCAAATGGCTATTCTAGGTCATCCAAAATTACCACACACCCAGACAATGGCAGGTCCATTAAGGTGTCTCCAAATGAAATTTTCAGGAACTTGAATTTGTGCCTGTCTCTGAGTTTCTTGTGCAATCTGATCTTAATCTCAGCAGTGATGTAGGGATGTTAATTCAATGTTTAATGATAGCCACTTATGAAGGAGGCAACATGGTTGGGCCCATTGCTTCTGAATATCCATAACCAAGCTTACCACCTTTATTATGTTCTGCTCTTGTTTAGGACCAAGAGCACGCATGGCCTAGTAGTACACAGGTTTTGGAAGGAGCCATGCTTATCTTCTGGTTCTTAATTAATTGGCACAAGACATGGGCATTTCCATAATGTTCAGAATGGTGGTTTTGTTGCTGATGGTTTTTCAGTACTAAAAACCATGGCCCATCAATTGAGGCTTAAGATCAAAGAAAGCACATCTTCTGCTCATGATTCCTTGTTTTGGGTGGGTGAAAGCACTAGCATGTACCTCACTGTGTACTTATTTCATCAATGTTTATCCACTAAAACTTTCAGCAGGTTAAAATAATGTATTAGAGTTGTGATTTTACTACTCAGCTTTTTTTTGGTGCATAGATTATTGCTGTTACTAGTCACTAGCCGGTATGTGAAATATTGTAGAGGTTTCTTGTTACTTGACTAAATAAAATGCCCAAAGACATTAATTTTTGTGACTCCTTTACTCTTTGAGGTTTGTACTTTTTAGAATTTGGAATAAATACATGTTTTAGAATTTGGCATAAATACATGTTTACTGAACATAGTCCAAAATTTGGTAATCCAATGTTTGGATAATTTGCAGTATAAATAACATAAATAATGCTTGTTAAATTCTGCTTTACAACTAACAGGAAGAACCAGCATTAAGAGTTGAAGAGGAGGGGCAGCTAGATGGCGCAGTGGATAGAGCACCGGCCCTGGAGTCAGGAGGACCTGAGTTCAAATCCGGCCTCAGACACTTGACACTTAACTAGCTGTGTGACCCTGGGCAAGTCATTTAACCCCAATTGCCTCACCAAAAAAAAAAAGTTGAAGAGGTGGTGGGGTGTAATGGATAGTCTTACCTTTGACATATATACTGGCTTTGTGACCCAGGCACTTTAGCTCATATCATTCTAAAAGACTCAAGTATAAGGTGCAGAGAAGGTACTGGGAGTTCCCTATACCAAAGAAACCACAGGTCCCATTCCCATCTGTATTTGAACATAGTAACAGAAGAAAAATCTGCAATCATAATTTTTACCAATTAGAATTCTTCCCCCAAGTTAAAGTGAAAGTCTCAACTTCTATTCAGAAACATGTAATGGAAGTAGCAAACTTTCCATAAATGCCTGCATTGGTACAAATACAAAGAATTAAATCCATACTCTTAAAAGTCTGAATTCAGTGGGGGGAGGTGTATGCTAGTGAGAACAAGAGGAGGGCACCAGCAGTTGGAAAGCTTAAACTGAGTCTTATTAAGGGAGAATCGGATGTGAATGACTGAAGAAGCACAGGTGCTGTGGGCCAAGCACAATGCAACGCACAGGAACTACAAAATAGAAAGACGGTCCCAGTCTCTGAGGCCTCACACTGATTAGGAAAGACCACATGTAGGTTGGAGAATTCGGCTGCCCACTATTGGAAAGGCTTCTTAAGACAAGGGCACAGACAGGCCTGTCAAAGGGTTCAGTTAGAGCAGCTGTCAAGGCCCAGAAATACTGAGGATGCTCCGCAGGAAGCGGAGTAAAGGTGAGGGCTAAAGTGCCTGGCCAGGAGAAGAAATTTGGAGGGGAGGGGGAAATTGGGACCTTCCAGGTTTAGGGGTGTGTGTATCCCTGGCATGTCTGACAACCAGCACAGATGAGTGTCTTGTGATTAAGAGAAGGGCAGTGGGGATGGATTATAGCATATAGGAAGGGAAATTAGTATGTGGTTGGAAAATGTACATTAGGGCCCGGTTGAAAGGCTTTAAAAGCCAAACTTGGAGGAGTTTCTACTTTATTGAAGTGATAGAAATGATGGGGGGGGGGGAGAGGAGGAAAGTGTCAGATGCAAATTCACTTTAGCATTTGAGTCTGCTTGAGTGGAGGAGAGATTTGAATTAGGGAGAGCAATTAGGAGGCCACCACAATAGTCTTGAGTAAGGTATTAAGGTGGTATCTTTGGATAGAAATAAGCATTTTTGGGGGAAAGGTGATGGTGTGTGTCTGATACACAAAAGCTCTAGACGGGTAAGTGAAAGAAGCCTTAGCTTTAGTTAGAGCTTTTATTGTTTGGGAATTAATTAGCCAACAAAACAAGGTGATGTTGATTAGAGAGACAGGAAAGTAGAAATACAAATAAATAGGCTTAGATCTAAGCTTAGTCTATATTCCGTATAGAACTCACCAAAAACCCAAGGCCACCTCTGAGGCTGAGAACCGTGTCAAGCACGTGCTGTTACAGAGGACCAGGCCGATCACCAAGGACCACGCTATCGAACCTGAGTCAGCGTCTGTGTGCGGAGCGAACCAGCAAGCCAGCGAGTGAAAAAGAGAAAGTCTTTTCTGGGACATCCAGTTAAAAATGTCCAATAATTAGCTGGCAGCATGGGATGTGGAGCTCAGGGAAGACTTGGACTAGATCTGAGTAATCTGAATATAGATTAAACCATTGGGACCTGATTGGTCACCAAATGAATGTAGAGCAAAAAGAGGGCCTGGGACAAAGCCTTGGGGAGCACCCATGGTTAGGTTACAGAAAGAATCCCACAGGGGAGAGCTGTCAATAGTGTCAAATGCAAGTAGCTAAGTGGCCCAGTGGATAGAGCACTGGGTGTGGAGTCAGGAAGACTCTTATCCATGAGCTACTAAGCTGGTGCTTAGTAGCAGTGTGATCCTGGGCAAGTCACTTAATCCTTTGCCAGAGACAAGGGTAATATCAAGGGGTTTTGAGAGGAGGGAACTTGTGGAGGTGAATGGCTTCAATTTTCTTAGGAAGTAGGGAAGGGAGATTGGAGGAAAGAACAAAAGGTTTGGAATAGCTTTTGTAGTGAGTGAGCTAGGAAGTCAGGAATGAATAAAAATTGCCCTGCTGCATTGAGGGCCTAGTTGAAATTAGATAAATCAGTAGCCTAGATTACAAATTAGTATCCTAAATATTGTTCCTCCAACTCTGTTTAGCAGCATGGGAGTAAAAGCAAAGGAGATCTTGGAACTATTCCAAGACTGGATTACAGACGTACACAAATGACTAACACATTTTAAAAATGATTTGTTAGTAATACAAATTGCACAAATACAGCAGAATTCCAAAGATGAATACAAATTGGTTATGAGAAGACTTGTTGATTCATACTGGGTGAGAATACACATACTGACTTTGACTAAAAACATCAAACAAAAAATTCATGGTAAAACAACAATGTCCTTGCACATAGCTGATATATTTGATATGCAGTCATTAGCAGTCATTTCCTTCTATGACAAGGTAATTATATTGATTCATCAAGAGAATGCTACAGATGGATATTTCATTTCAGCAATATTAATAAAAGCATTTAGGCAGTACTTTATAGGGTTTGTAAAGGCAAATTTCTAAACTTTGAATTTCCTGTGTTGAGAACTTGGTATTTAATATTTGAATTAAAATGAAATGTGGCCTGAATAATGGCACAGATGAGTATATTCAGAACTGATGGAATGACTGGACACAATTAAAAATGTCAGCCCCGTGGGTTATTTTGTTTTTTGGGGTTTGGTTTTTTTGTGTTTTTTTTTTGGTGAGGCAGTTGGGGTTAAGTGACTTGCCCAGGGTCACACAGCTAGTGTCAAGTGTCTGAGGCCGGATTTGAACTCAGGTACTCCTGACTCCAGGGCCGGTGCTCTATCCACCGCGCCACCTAGCTGCCCTCTTTCTTTCTTTTTTTTTTTTTTTTTGCTTAAATCAAAGAAAAACTGACAGGCTGGTTCTTCCTGTGAAGCCAGGCGCTTCCTTCCCAGATTTTCTGAATGGGTTTTCAGTGACATCTGGTGGTTGCTTCACTAGCTCTGCCACATCCATCAGATTAAGGGGGAGGATACTGAAAGTGTAGAGATACTTTTTCTCTTCTCTGGGTTTCCAACATTTGCCAGAGCTATGAATCGAATAACATGCTGACAAGTTTCCTGGAGGACTGTGGTTTCGATAAGGAAGCCTCTCATAAGTCTTTTCCAAGGCAGCAAAATGATACTTGGGCTTCAAGTCCATGGCAAGAAGGGAGGTCAAAGAGGAGCCATTTTTCTTCGTATCCACATCTCCAGAAGCATTTCCAAAGTTCCCCACACCCCTGGGGCATGGGGATGTCAACACCTTTAAAATGTGATGTGGACTGCAAAGTTGACTTCAGTGAGTATATATCCTTCGAGGTAAAACTGTAAGGTGGGGCAGGCTCAGCCAATGACTGCCCCACTGAGGTATACAATCTGTAGTCCTGAGGCACCAGTGAAAACACCTTTTCTACCTAGGTAAGTAATGTTTTCAGCTAGTTCACATCCATCAACATCTGAGAAGTATATGACGGCTTCCTTATTGGCACCGAGCACATAAGTCTGAGTAGGTGCTTTCTTGACTCCAGTCTTGTATTCCTCCCATTGAGTACTTGATGTGGAGCCAAAGAAGTCACCTACACACAACAGGAGATCAAAGTTTCAACTTTTCTTCTGAATTGCTCGGACTCTATTGAATAAAACATCAAACTTTCCTTCAACATCCCCACAAGCCAACAGACGCAGGGGTTTCTCAGACATTCGGCCCGGGCGGCGGGAGTTGCAGAGCAGCGAGGAAGCCCAGCGGCCCTGCCCCAGGGTTTCCGGTTCCTGGTCACTCAAAGAAGAAGGCGGGCGCTCGCGCCTCGGCCCAGTGCGCAAGCGCCCCGCGCGTCCACCGGAGACCACCCTCCCTCTGGCGAGTCCTGGCAGCTCGCCAATAATCTCTTAAATGCCAGATCTAATGCCCCCCCCCCCTTTTTTAAATTAAATTTAATTTTTTTGCAGGGCAATGAGGGTTAAGTGACGTGCCCAGGGTCACACAGCTAGAGTCAAGTGTCTGAGGCTGGATTTGAACTCAGGTCCTCCTGAATCCAGGGCTGGTGCTTTATCCACTGCGCCCCCTAGCGGCCTTTTTTTTCAATCCTCTTCCCAACCTTTCTGCAGCCTTTGGTACAGTTGATCACCCTCTTCTCTTGATACTCTTTAGGTTTTCCTGACGTTGCTCACTCCTGCTTCTCCTCCCACCTTTCTGACCAACTCTTCAGTCTCCTTTGCTGGATCTTCACCCAGGTCATGGCCAGTAATGGTAGCTTATCCCACAGAAATCTGTCCCTGGCTTTTTCTTCTAACTCAATATTCTTTCACTTTGTGATCTTAGCAGTTCCCATTGATTAAATCCCATTTGTATCCCTAGAACTTTGCACCATATCTGGCATGTATTAGGTGCTTAATGTTGATTGACTTCCTAACTAACTTGATAAAAGGCTTTTAGATTTACCAAAGAGCAGGGTCATAGATCACCTTCAAGAGCATAGCTCTAGTGGAGGTACTGAGGAAAAAAGTAAAAGCTCCTTCAATAGTGGGGACCATTCCTTATGTATCTGAGAACCCAGTGTAATCCCCGGCACATAGATGCTTCTATCAATATTTTTGTTGAGCATGTGATAGGGAAGCATGCATATTTGGGGTTTCCTGACAAATGGTGCGTAATATTTTGTCCACTAGATGGCATCACAATACCAAGACTTGTTCCCATTTGTAAAGCTATTGTGCTTCAGTTTGCTTACACCAACCAACCTAGAATGCCCACCTCCCACCCGATGGTACTCCACTCTTCATTAAACACACTTGTACACAAAGTTCACAGTAATCTCTCCCCTTTTTCAACCCTGAAAGTTATTATCTGCATCATTCTTTGGATAATGACCACAAACTTTGTACTATTACAGTATAAGCTCCCTGAGGACAGGCAATAGAATTTAACTCTTATCTTCCAGTAGATGATTGATTATAGTAGGCACTCAGATATTTGTTGATTGACAAGGAACGGTGAAGAGGGTTTGTGGAGGAAGGCATCAGAGTTAGAGAAGGAAGGTGAGGAGAAAGAGGAGAGGGGCAGGGAAGAGCTTTCTGCCTAGAATCTCACTTTCAATTAAAGTCTATTTATTCTTCAAGTGCCTACTATGTTTAAGGCACTGTCCTTGGTGCTAGATCTCTCCATAGACAGCTGCAGAAAATAACCCATAGGGGTTGCCTTCCCCATGGAGAAGGTGGGTCTGAAATGTGCAGAATTTTTTAAAAAATGAGTGGGTGGAGGTCTTTATTTTCTAGACAGATTGGTGAAATAATAACTAATTAGTCGTTTATGCCTTTTGACTCTACAGTTTTATTTTGCTTCTGTTACACCCTGAAGATCACCACTTTTAGTTCCCCAACAGCTTTCAATGTGATTATTTAATTTCACATGGTTTTAGGCACTCAGGCCAAGTAGGACTTGAAAGTGAAGTTGGCTGAAGGTCTATAAGTTTGTGTGTGTGTTGTGTATATATATATATACACAACACACACACACATACTATTTTCAAGTGGCCTTGCATAAAGCTAGCATACCAGCTGGTTCATCCCAACAGGCTCTTTTGTGTGTGCCCTTTTCCCATTCTAATTCATCTTTCCTCCTGCCCAGAAACACTGCTGATTTAGTTATCTTAAAAATCTTTCCTAGATTCTACTGCCTCTTTCACTCCTCCTGTACCTATTCCTCAAATCTTTTTTCCTTTAGAATCTTGTCCACCCCCATCTCTGATTTATTTTCTCCCTCTCCCTCCTGGCTTCTAGAGCCTGTACCTTGGGGACAATAGAGAAGAATCACTGGACTGGAATTCAGGATGTCTGGGTCTCAGTCCCACATCCTCTAATTGCTTACATTGGCTAGGACCCAAAGTGAGTCTGTTACCAATAATCAGAATTACAGAATTGGAAGGGAACTTGAAAGTTTTCCAGTTCAGCCACTCCTACCTCCCACCTCCCAATCATGAATTCTATCCAAAGCAATCCCTGACATTGATAACTGAAGCCAAGAGCAGAACTAGAGGACGATTTTACATGAAGGTAGCTCATTTTATTTCTTTTTTTTTTTTCATTTTATTTTTGGATAGGTCTAAATATCAGGAATTATTTTCTTGATGTTGAGCCAAGATCTGAGTCCCTGTAACTTCCACCTATTAATTTTAGTTCTGCCCTTTAGAATCAAGAAGAATTGCTCTTCCACACAATAAGCTTTTAAAACATTTGTTCCTCCCTAAGGCTTTTCCAGGCTAATCCCCGCCCCCCTCTCCCAGTTCCTTCAATTGACCCTTCTACACTATGGTTTCCAGGCTCCTTAAGATGTTTCAATTTGTTAATTGTTCTAAAATGTGACGTCTAGAACTAAACACAATACTCCAGATATGGTCTGACCAGGACTTGCTAAAATAGGATTATCAGTCACTGTACTAAGCTTTAAGAATACAAAGACAGGTAAAAAAACAAAACAAAGCCCTCCCTGAGTTTACATGCTAATAAGAGCATGTAAAATACCTCAATATGTACAAGATATATACAGAGGGGGTCTGTAGAGGAGGGGAAGGAAATAGGGGCAAAGGAGGAAGAGCAGATTACATCAAGTAATTACAGCATGCCTCTCTCATCATCCTCTCCTTCATGAGGGAGGCAGGGGGCAAAGAAAGGAAAAAGTATGTCAGTAAATTAACCTTTTAAAGAACCTACTATGTGCCAGGGACTGAGCTTAGTGCTGGGGATGCAAAAAACAAAAATGAAAAATGAAACCCATTCAAAGAGCTCATGGTCTAATGGGGGTGACTACATTCAAACAACTATATATGAACAATACATAGGATACATTAGAGGTAATCTCAGGGGGAAGGCACCAGGATTAAGGATTGGGAAAAGTTTCTCAAAGATGGGATTTAACTGAGTTTTGAGGGAAGCCAGAGGAGCCAGGAGGTGGAGTTGAAGAGTGAGTGTTTCAAGCATGAGGGACACAGTAAAAAGGTGTCAATTCAGGAAATGGAATGTAAAGTGTAAGGAACAGTAAAGAAGTCAGTGCCCTTGGAAAGGAATAAGGTGTGAAAAGACTGGAAAGGTAGGATGGGGCCGTATGAAAAGATTTGGGGTTTTTTGTTTGTTTTTGTTTTTTTGTGTGTGAGGCAATTGAGGTTAAGTGACTTGCCCAGGGTCACACAGCTAGTAAGTATTGTCTTTGGCTGGATTTGAACTCAGGTCCTCCTGACTCCAGGGCCGGTGCTCTATCCACTGAGCCACCTAGCTGCCCTGTATGAAAAGCTTTGAAAGAGGAAATTTGCAATTAGTCATAACCACAAATGTGAATGAGATGAACTTACCATAAAATAGAAGAGGGTAATAGAAAAGTAGAATACAATAATGATTTTTTTAAAGAAACCCACTTGAAACTGATTCACAGTTAAAAGACAGTATTGTGGTATAAACAACCCCTCCAATGTTGACTATTTCTCTTTTTTCATCTTTGTTAACTTTGAGATTGCTTTGATTTACATTCTTTTGATTATTTTTATACTCTTTTACACGGTCATTAATGGTTTGCAAATTTTTTTGTTGTTGTTAAATCAAGTGAAGGAGGGTTGTTGGTTTTTTTTAATAAAGAAGAGGGGATTGTGGTATGTGATTATAAATACTTTTTTTTTTGTTTTTTTAGTGAGGCAATTGGGGTTAAGTGACTTGCCCAGGGTCACACAGCTAGTAAGTGTTAAGTGTCTGAGGCTGGATTTGAACTCAGGTACTCCTAACTCCAGAGCCGGTGCTCTATCCACTGTGCCATCTAGCTGCCCCGTGGTATGTGATTATGATGGAACACTTGTGTTATAAGAAATGATGAGCAGGATATGCTCAGAAAAACCTGGAGAGTCTTACATGATCTGATGCAATGTGAAATGTACTGTATACAAAGTAACAGCAATATTGTAAGATGAACTGTTATGAATGACTTAGCTATTCTCAGCAATTCAATGATCCAAGACAACTCTGAAGGACTTATGATGAAAAATGCTATCCATCCCCAGAGAAAGAAGTGATGGTGTGTCTGAGTTACAGATTGAAGCATAATTTTAAAAATTTTTCTCTTCTTTCTTTCTTTCTTTCTTTCTTTCTTTCTTTCTTTCTTTCTTTCTTTCTTTCTTTCTTTCTTTCTTTCTTTCTTTCTTTCCTTTGTGTAATTTAAGATTCTAAATGTGGATTCTAATGTGTTCCCCCAGTTTGGGGGAAACTGACTAAAAATCACTGATAAAACGAGTTTAGGTTTTTAAGGGTTTATTGGAAAATAGAAAGAAAAAGATTGAGAACAGAATTCTAACAGTCTGGCATTCCTATCTTTCCTCAAATCTCCTGTGAAGTCCTCTGCCGCCACCACCATCAAGTCCGGAAGCCAAAAGGGCCCGCGCTTTCTGCGCAGGCTCCCTTTCCTCCTTCCTGTCTCCTCCCAGACCATAGGAGGCTCCTCCAGTTGATTGGCTGGTAGACTTGATAGACAGCACCCATGAGCAAGCGTCATTTCCTGACGCCAAGGAAAAGCCACAATGCCTCTGAGGCATTTTCCTCATGGTGGAGCTCTCCACAGCAAGTCTCCAGTAGGTGGCGTCATTCCAATCATTACACCTTCCTTCCTTCCTTCCTTCCTTCCTTCCTTCCTTCCTTCCTTCCTTCCTTCCTTCCTTCCTTCCTTCCTTCCTTCCTTCCTTCCTTCCTTCCTTCCTTCCTTCCTTCCTTCCTTCCTTCCTTCCTTCCTTTCTTCCTTTCTTTCTTTCTTTCTTTCTTTCTTTCTTTCTTTCTTTCTTTCTTTCTTTCTTTCTTTCTTTCTTTCTAGCAATTGGGGTTAAGTGACTTGCCCAGGCTCACACAGCTATAGTGTGTGGTAAAAAATGGAAGTTTTAACTGAAATTTAAGAGTTGAACGCATACTACTGAAACGGTTCTTGAAGGACTGCCCTTTTGGGGAGGAGACCATTACGAACAGCCGTGCACCTGCTGCTACCCAGGAGAGCGTGGCCAAGCACGCGAGACTTCCGGGAGGGACACCAGCTTAAAAGTGAGTAGTAGAATGGAAGTTTGGGCTCGGCTCACACACTCTGGCTTCTGAGTTTAGCGGTGATGGTGCATTCTGGTGATCGGCTCTGGTTCTTGGTGGCAGCATGTGTTTGACTTTGGTCCTCAGTCTGAGAGGCAGTTTTGGGATTCTGTGAGTTTTATAAAAGAATATAGACTAAGATTAGATCTAAGACTATTCATTTGTATTTCTACTTTCCTATTTCCCTAATCAAGTATCACCTGTTTGTTGCCTAAACAATAAAAGCTAATCCCTCTCTGATTAAAGCTCAGAGGCTTCTTTTCTTACTGGTCTGGGAGATATATAAAGGAAAAAGTTAAAGGGGAAGTTTAATGATCTTATATCCAATTTTTAATCTCACAAGTGTCAAGTGTCTGAGGCTGGACTTGAACTCAGGCATCCTGAATCCAGGGCCAGTACTCTATCCACTGCACCACCTAGCTTCCCCAAAAGGTAATTCTAAAATTAAATTAAATTAAATTTTCTTTTTTTTGTGGGGCAACAAGGGTTAAGTGACTTGCCCAGGCTCACACAGCTAGTAAGTTTCAAGTGTCTAAGGCTGGATTTGAACTCAGGTCCTTCTGAATCCAGGGCTGGTGCTTTATCCACTGTGCCACCTAGCTGCCCCTTACTTTATTTTTCTTGACTTTTTTGGTCTGTTTCCTTTCACAACCCGACTTATATGGAAATGTTTTACATGACTACACATGTATAACTTATATTGAATTGCTTGCCTTCTTTTTTTGTTTGTTTGTTTGTTTGTTTTTTGTTTTTAATTTTTGCAGGGCAATGGGGGTTAAGTGACTTGCCCAGGGTCACACAGCTAGTTAAGTGTCAAGTGTCTGAGGCTGGATTTGAACTCAGGTCCTCCTGAATCCAAGGCCAGTGCTTTATCCACTGCGCCACCTAGCTGCCCCCGAATTGCTTGCCTTCTTAAAGTGGGGGGGGGGGTGGGGATAGAGGAAGGAAGGAAAAGAATTTGGAACACATAGTTTTAAAAATGGATGCTAAAACTTGTTTTTACATGTAATTGGGGAAAAATAAAATTCTAAATAAACCAACAATCAAAAAGAATAGGGGAGATATGGGCATGTTTATAGACAACAGGAATGGACTAAGGAAATCAGATGGAAGGGGGCAGCTAGGTAGGGCAATGGATAAAGCACTGGCCCTGGGATTCAGGAGGACCTGAGTTCAAATCCAGCCTCAAACACTTGACACTCGCTAGCTGTGTGATCTTGGGCAAGTCACTTAACCCTCATTGTCCTGCAAAAAAAAAAAAAAAAAGGAAATCAGATGGAGGCAGATGGATTGCTTTTCTTTGTATCCCCAGTGTATAGAAAAGTGCCTTAGCTTAAGCTAAGCACTTTATATATATCCTTGTTTACTGACTTCTTAGAGAAAAAAATTTAAATCTCTAAATTTAACTCAACAAAAGAGGAAAAAAATAGATAAATGAATTAGGCATTCAACAACCAAAAAAACCCAAATGAACCCTAGAACAGAAACAAATTAAAAAAAAAAATTCCACCTAAATCCCCAAATAGTCATTCTGAAAACCAAGGAAGAAATTAACCAAAAAAGGGAGCAAAGAATAATTGAATTAAAACTATGAACTGGGATTTTTTTTAAATAAAAAAGCTAGTATGATTTTTAAAAGAAAGGAAAACCAAATTACTAGTATCAGAAATGAAAAAAGGAAAAGCAACAACAAATAAAGAAGAAACAAGAAATTAGTAGAACCTAGTGTAAGAAATAATGGGCTTTTGTCAATGCCCAAAGGCTCCAATCAGAGGAGATTGATCTAGATTGATTGAATTAAGTGAGACTGACTGAGAGTAATTGACTAGTTTTCCCCCACACTTGGGACAGGAAAAAGGCGACCACACATTAGATTTTAATCGTCACACTAGTTTGCCCAATTACATACCAACAAAACTGATCATTTAAAAGGAATAGATGAATACAGAAATGCAAAATGCTTAGATTAAAAGATCAAAAACTAGAGGATTTAAATAACCAAAACTCAGAGAAAATAAATGGACATTCAAAGAAAAAAATCCAGAACCAGGTGGATTCACAAGCCAATTTAAAAAACATTTAAAGAACAACTAATTCCAATATTACAAGAAGTATTTGTAAAATAGGAAAAGAAGGACTATTATAATAGTTTAAACCCAAGCCACCAGGACCTAGGGTGACCTGAGTTGCAGGGATATATTTAAATAAATAACATTTGGAACATCTCTTTCTATGTGTAGACTTATTTTTATCTTTGGACAAAGCAAGAGGAGGGTCATAGTTAGGTGCTCTCTTCCATTCTCCTATCTCTAGAAGAGGTATTGGGCTAGATATATCTATATACTACACATTAAATATTTGCTAAATAGGAATATTATGCTCATTTAGGAGTTTAGGAGGAAAGTTAATTCCCCTGATCACTCTGGATCAGAATCAGTCCATCCCTTGACTAGGGATAGGAAGTGTATGTGTATGTGTGTGTGTGTGGGTAGTATTTCATTTACTCTTGGCCAGCTTAGTTCCCTGTCACTAAAACACAAAGACAATTGTGGTTAGCATTTGTCAAAGAAAAAAGTAAAACAGAAATCAGGCAAGTTATACAGATGAGTATAGACCAGGGCTTCTTAAACTTTTTCTACTCATGACCCCTTTTTGCCTGGGAAATTTTTACATAACCTCAGGCATATGGGTATATAAAATAGGTACACATAACCTTTTACTGTTGCCAAATTTCACAACCCTCACATTCGGTTATGCAACTCCATATGGGGTTGCAACCCACAGTTTAAGAAGCTTTGGTATAGAACAGGGGTTAATAAACTAGGCCACCTATTTTTGTGCAGCTTTCAGCTAAGAATGATTTTTACATTTTAAAATAAAGTTTTATTATATTAAAAAAAATTTTTTTTTAAAGCCTGGCCTTCCCTAGATGGAGTTGGCCTTCAGGTAGTAGTTTGCTAATCTGGATTGTAGACAATAGAATACATAGGAGTAAATAGGTCCTTTGAGGAGGGAGTGAAATTCACTCTGAGTTTAACCAAGGACAGAATGGTCTTACCCCAAAAGTCTGTTCTTAGCAGTCTCTAGAATCCAGGTGGTAGGAATCATGGGACATATTGGGTAGTTGGCTTTTTCCACATGGTTATGGCTCCAGGAAGTTCTATTTACCATTCAAAATTTGTATTTTGCTAAAAATCAAAACAAATCCTTTTCTCTCTCCTTCTCTGCTTTTCTCTGTACCAATCAGGAGTCACAACTCCCTATAACTATGCAGAGTTGTCCTTCAGGGAACTAGTTAACAAACTTACCTAAGATAAGGTATGTTCTGTTTCTATGATACAAATGTCTTTTTTGTATCTAAACTAGGGAGAGACAAAACAGAGAAAGAAAATTTTGGACCAATACCTCTAATGAATATAAAAATTTAAAGTATAAGTAAAATATTTGCAAAAAGCTATTGCAATATATCAAAAAGATTATATTTTATGACCAGGTTGGGTTTTTACTTACTGTTCAATATTAATAAAATCATAAAGATATTAACAACATACCAATAACAGACTTAATTACAAAACAATAAAATTACATATTATATAAATACAGAAAAACCTTGACAAAATTCAACACCCATTTAAGTTAAAAACATTAGAAAGTTTAGGAATAAATGGGCTTTTCTTTGATGTGGTACATGTTATCAAGGGTCTATATTATATGTAATGGAGATAAACTGGAGCCACTAATATCAGAGGTAAAATGGATGTCCATTATGAATACTATTATTTCATCTAGTGCTAGAAATGATTAACAGTAAGACAAAAAAGAACAAATTGAGGGAATAAGCATAGGCAAAGAGGGAATGAAATGTTTTACTTTTGCAGGGAACTATAGACAGCCAACTAAAAACTAATTTAAGCATTTCTGTATATTACCAACTAAATATGCAGGAAGGGATGCAATGGAGATTTGAATGAAGAAATTCCATTCAAAATAAGACAGAAAATACATAAAATATTTGGGAATCTATCTACAAAGACATACACAGAAAATACATGAATATCACAAATATATATAAACATATGAATATTATAAATATTTGTAGAGAGACATGAATAATTTTATTACTCATGGTTGGGTGGTACCAATATATAAAAGTGGCAATGATACCCAAATTAATTAATTTATTTAGTGCTATACCAATTAAACTAGCAATGGAATACATTATAGAGCAAGAAAAAATACTAATAAAATTCATCTGGATGAGCAAAATGTCAAAAATCTCAAAGGAAATAATGAAAATAGGAAATGGAACAGGATCTAACAGTAGTAAGTAAACAACTACAGAATAAGCAAAACTATTTGGTATTAGTTAAAGAGTAGAAAAGTTAATCAGTGGGACAGGTTAGATAGACACAATGTCTGGAAGCAAATGAACTTAGTATTTGATAAACAAAAAACTTCTGGCAAAAGCTGGAAAGTACTCAAGCAGAAATTAGATTTAGACCAACAACTAACACCATAAGATAAGTTCCAAAAATAAAAAGTCAAATCATAAACAAATTAGTCACAAGAAAGGAAATACTATGGATAGGGCAAGAGTTTGTGGCCAAACAAAGGATAGAGATGATCATAGAAGATAAAATTAACCACATAAAATTGGGGAAATTTTATACTTAGTGAAGTTAAAATGATATGGGAAATGATTAACTAGGAAATAATCTTCACAGGAAGTTTCTCTGATAGAGACCTTATATACAAGATATATAAGGAACTGATTCAAATATATAAGAAAAAGAATCATTCCCCAATAAATAGGCAGTTTTCAAAGGAACAAATCCAAGCAATAGGCATATAAAATATTTCAAATTATTAATAACTAGGGAAATATAAATTAAAACAATTCTCTCAGATGGTTGTCTGAATGGAAGTAGGTAGCCAAACTCCCACATACCCACTCCCATAAGAATCTAAAAACAGAAGATCAAATAATTGCTAAAAAAAAAATCCCAATAAGAAATGTTTATCATATTTTTATATTTATAATTTTTCCCCAAATGACATGTAAAATACAAATTTTCACATCAATTTTTTAATAACATTGTGTTCTAAATTCTCTTTCTCCCTCCCCCAACCCCCAGAACTCAAGCAATTCAATATAAGCTATACATGAGCAGTCATGCAAAACATTTCCACAATAGCCAGGTTGTGAAAGAAAAGAGACAAAAAAAACTTCAGCTAAAGGAACTAACAAAGAAATTATGCTTCAATCTGTATTCAAATACCATCAGTTCTCTCTCTCTGTAGGTGGATTGCATTTTTCATAAGACCTTCAGAGTTGTCTTGGATCGTTGCATTGCTGAAAATAACCAGGTCATTCACAGCAGATTATCTCACAATATTGTTGTTATTTTGTTTACAGTACATTTCACTTTGCATCAGCTCATGCAGATCCTTCCAGGTCTTTCTTTTCTTTTCTTTTTCTTTTTTTTTTTTTGCCAGCATAACCTCATTTATTTTATTTATTAATTTTTTAAGCAACAAACATTTATTTTCTTTTTTCCAGTTACATGTAAGGGTAGTTTTCAACACTCATTTTCATAAGATTTAGAGTTCCAAATTTTTCTCCCTCCCTCCCTTTCCTCCCCCGTCCACAAGATTGCAACCAGGTTATATATGTACAATCAACAAGTGTTCTTTTTATCAGTTCTTTCTATGGGGGTGAATAGTAAGTCATTAGTTCCTTGGGATTGTCTTGGATCATTGCATTGGTGAGAATAGTTAAGTCATTCACATTTGTTAATTTAACAATACTGCTGTCACTATGTACAATGTCCTCCCAACTCTGCTCACTTCACTATACATCGATGTTCATGAGTCTTTCCAGGTTTTTCTGGGATCATCCTGTTTGTCATTTCCTATAGCACATGACCATTCCACCACAATCATATAGCACAGCTTTTTCCCTCATTCCTCAATTGATGGACATTCCTTTGATTCTCAATTCTTATCCTCCATAAAGAGTTGCTATAAATATTTTTTGTACAATTTTCCCCCTTTTCTCTTTTTCATGATTACTATTGTTAACTGTTTCCCTTCCATCCTATTCCCTTCCCCATGATATTTATTCCATTATCCATCTTCTTTCATACTATCACTCTTCAAAACTATTTGCTTCTGTCTGTCCCCTCCCCAACTCTGCCCTTCCTTCTCTTGCCCCTCTCTCTTTATCTTATCCCCTTCCCCTCCTATTTTCCTGCAGGGTTAGAGAGATTACTCCACCCAATTGAGTGTGAACATTATTCCTTCCTTGAGCCAATTCTAATGAGATTGAGGTCTTTGAGCCAATTCTGATGAGTGTTAGGCTCATTTACTGCCCAGATTAAATAGATTACTCCACCCATTTGGGAGTGTCTGTTAGTCCCTCCTTGAGCCAACTCAGATGAGTTTAAGGTCTTTGAGCCTTTTCTGATGAGTGTAAAATT
This sequence comes from Dromiciops gliroides, assembly GCF_019393635.1. Lineage (NCBI taxonomy): Eukaryota > Metazoa > Chordata > Mammalia > Microbiotheria > Microbiotheriidae > Dromiciops > Dromiciops gliroides. The sequence continues at coordinate 339,588,329 of NC_057863.1, read as the reverse complement.
CATTTACTGTCCTGCTCCTCTTCCATCTCTTCCCCCACTCCATAAGCCTTTTCCTGTTTCTTCCATGTAGGATTTCACCTCTGTCCTTCCCCCTCCCCCAGTGCATTCCCCTTAGGGTTAAAGTGAGGAGTGCCTCACTTTAACCCTAAGGATGTCATCATGGGGCAGCTAGGTGACACAGTGGACAAAACACCACCCCTGGACCCAGGGGGATCAGAGCCAAAACCCAGCCTCAGGCACAAGACAGTCACCCACTATACGACCCCAGGTATATCCTCCAACTCCAATTTTTTATAGTTCTCTAGGGTCTTGTATTTGAAAGTCAAATTTGCCATTCAGTTCAGGTCTTTTCATCACAAATATCTGAAAGTCTTATTTTTCATTAAAGTCCTATTTTTTCTGCTGAAAGATTATGCTAAATTTTGCTGGGTAGGTGATTCTTGGTTGTAATCCCATTTCCTTTGCCCTCTGGAATATCATATTCCATGCCCTCCGGTCTTCTGACACCTCCTGCTTCAAACCCGGAAGGTCAGAAGGATTGTGAGGTCCCGAGCACCAGGTGCCCCATGAACTTCCAGGTCTTTCTGATAGCATCCTGCTCATCGAAATATGTTTTTCATGGGGCAGCTAGGTAGCACAGTGGATAAAGCACTGGCCCTGGATTCAGGAGGACCTGAGTTCAAATCCAGCCTCTGACACTTGACACTTAGTAGCTGTGTGACCCTGGGCAGGTCACTTAACCCTCATTGCTCCACAAAAAAGAAAGAAAGAAAGAAATATGCTTTTCGTGATTGTACACATATAATCAAATTTCTTGCCTTCTCAAGGAGTGGGGAGGGGAGGAAGGGAGGGAGAGAATTTGGAATTCAAAATGTTTAAAAGAAGAATATTAAAAATTATTTTTACATTTAATTGGAAAAAAGAAACAAAAAGAAATCCCATAAGAAATTATCATAAGCGACTTTATCCAATCCAGAACTGACAAAAGGGCCCTGACAGAAAAGTCAGCACCGATGTAAACCTCCCAGCATAAAAATGGAAGGTCCAGGGACACCTGTGGCCTACAAAACTCAGTATTGAGGGGCAGCAAGAATGGAAGGCTTCCATGAAAAAAGCCCCAAGGTATTGAGAAACCCACAGCATTAACCTTTGAGGCCACTAGGAATTATAGCAACCATTGTCATTAAAACAGCATTCAGACTGGGACACCCCAGGCCCAGGAGCTCAGAGATCCCTAGCACTCTGGCCTGCTCTAGAGGACACTGAAGATCCAGTGCACTGAACCTCAAAGATCCATAGAAACCTAAAATTTACCAATGCTTTGGGGCAGAAAAACCCAGGGAGGTGGAGATGAGCTCAGGGACCCAGATGACCCAGGTTGAGACCAAATAGGATTGACCACCCCACCCCAAAACACATGAAATGGTGGAGACTGCCCTCACCATCGTTTCAATTTAAAAACTAACACTGGAGGGGCAGCTAGGTGGCGCAGTGGATAGAGCACCAGCCCTGGAGTCAGGAGTACCTGAGTTCAAATCTGGCCTCAGACACTCAACACTTACTAGCTGTGTGACCCTGGACAAGTTACTTAACCCCAACTGCCTCACTTAAAAAAAAAAAACTAACACTGGAAAGATGACCAAACATAAAAAAGACACCAACTACTATAAAGAATTTTGTCCAGAGATACCCCAAAATCCAAATTAGAAGGTAAAAGAAACTCCTTAACAACTGCAAGTAGAGCCTTTTTTTTTGTGAGGCAATTGGGGTTAAGTGACTTGCCCAGGGTCACACAGCTAGTAAGTGGTGTCTGAGGCCAGATTTGAACTCAGTTCCTCCTGACTCCAGGGCTGGTGCTCTATCCACTGCACCACCTAGCTGCCCTGCAAGTAGAGTCTTAAAGGGAAAAAATGGATTTTTCCATTTTCTACTCAAAGGAGAAAAAAGACTCTAGGGATACCTAGAAAAGAAATCAATTAATCAATAAATATTTATTAGGCACCTATTATGTGCCCAGCACCATGCTATGCAAAGGGGATATGGAGAAAAATGATAAGTCTTTGCTCTCAAGAAACTCATATTCTAATGGAAAGATAACATAATGTGTTAAGATAATGGATTTAGCAGATACTCAGGGACCCACCTGGAGATTTAAACTGATTGAATTAAATAAGTCGACTGACTGTTGACAGCTTACTAGAGTGTAAGCACATCTGGCTGGTACTTAAGGGTACTTAAGAAAGTAATTATTCTCTGAAGCTAGCAACTTTGAACTTTGACCACCTTCGGGCCCAGTCAAGCAATCAGCTTGAAGAACCTCCCATTTCTGGGAGGGAAACAGGGAGGAGGAAGTGGAGGCTGCACAGAGAGCTTGCTCTCTTTGGCTGGAAAGATCGCGGTGGTGGCAGAGGACTTCAGAAGTGGAAGCTAGGGAAGTTATAGGAAGTCTGTTCTCAATCTTTCTCTTTCTTTTACTATCTTTCAATAAACCCTTAAAAACCTAAATTCGTTTATCAGTGATTTTAGTCAGTTTCCCCCCAAAGTGGGGGGACAGATTAGAACCCACATTTAGAATTTTAAATTACACAGTTCAAACAACCTTTTACATATAAGATTTAGATGGTGGAAATGGGAGGTGATCTTTGAGGGAAGAGGCTAGTAATGGGGTAGGGAAAGGATGGAGGGACCAGCAGATTTGAGCTGAATCTTGAAGGAACCAGGAAGCAGAGATGAAGAAGGAAAATATTTTAGATATGAAGGACAGGCAGAGAAAAGGTACAAAATTGGAAGATGGAGAATGCAAGAATTAGTAGAATAAAAGATTGAAAAATTAGCAACGCAAGTTGTCAGCTTTCACAAATAACTGAATTGAAAAACAGGTCAATGAGATATCATTTATGAGTCATTGGACTCAAAGCCATGATTAAAAAAAAAACCCTGCTGGACACTGTATTTTAAGAAATTATAAATAAAAAGTGATCAGATCTATGAGAACCAAAGGAGAATGTGAAAATAAAAAGGATCCACTTATCAACTTCAGATTTTGTTCAGTTGTTTTTCAGTCATGTCCAATTTTTAGTGACCCTATTTGAAGTTTTCTTGGCAAAGGTACTGGAATGATTTTCCATTTCCTTCTCTACCTCATTTTACAGATGAGACAAGTAAAACAGGGTTAAGTGAAGAGAGTAACACAGCTAATAAGTGTCTGAGGCCCGATTTGAACTCAGGAAGATGTATCTTCCTGACTTCAGGCCTAGAGCTCTATCCACTGTACCGCATAGCTGCCCTATCACCTTCAGAAGGAAACCCAAAACATTCCAGGGATGTGGTAGTCAAAATCCAGAGTTTCTATATCAAAAAAAGTATTTGCTTCAAGCATCCAGAGAAAAAGAGTTCAAATACCACGGAACCATAGTCAGGGTCACGCAAGACCTGGAAGCTTCTACTATAAATGAGAGGAAATCTATGAATATAATATTCCAGAAAGGTGAAAGACATAGACTTACAATCAAGAATAACTCACTGCAAAGCTGAGTATAATTCTATAGGGAGGAACATTAAATGTAGAGCTTTCAAGGATTCCTGATGAAAAGAATGATGAAAAGTTATGAAGGAACTTGGAAAGGAAAGGGCAAGATTCCAAAGAAACATGGACAGGTAAATTTATCTGAGCAATTGGAAGGGGCTGTATGGTGATGTTTCAAGGAGTATTGAGGGAGTTAAATAATGAATATGAAGAATAAGGAGGTGGATTGGTTTTGTTCTGATGGTTTTTAGACAGCTATTAAAAGGGAGGATAATATGCAAGTGAAGAAATGAGGGGAAAAGTGGTTGAACTTGCTATTTCTCATAATTGGAGTATGTAAGAAAAAGAGTAAACAAATAAGAAGGAAGGGATGGGAAGAGCTGGCATAAGATGCATCTCACTGTTTCCTGAATTGGACAAAGGAGGTTTGAAAACACACACACACACACACACACACACACACACACACACACACTTCCATGAGCATGCACACAGAGTTTATTGTAGAAATACATTGAACTCAACAGGGAAAAAGTTGGGGATAAGGAAAGGGGATGTTAAATGGCAGAATAATACTGAGGAAGGAAGGCAAAAAAAAATTCTTTATCCTTATGACCATTCTGCAACTTTGAATTTCTTCACTAGGAGGCAGCTTCCTAGCAGTAAACAGCAGCTGGGCCTAAAGTCAGGAAGACCTGAATTCAAATCTAGCCTCAGACACTTACTAGTTGTGTGACTCTGGGTAAGTCACTTCACTTGTTTGCCTCTGTTTCCACACCTTTTTTTCCCCCATATAAATATTTTATTATTTCCAGTTACATTTAGAGACAGTTTTCAACATTTTTTTTTTTAGTGAGGCAATTGGGGTTAAGTGACTTGCCCAGGGTCACACAGCTAGTAAGTGTTAAGTGTCTGAGGCCAGATTTGAACTCAGGTACTCCTGACTCCAGGGCCAGTGCTCTATCCACCTAGCTGCCCCTAACATTTGTTTTTGTAAGGCTTCTAGTTTCAAATTTTTCTCCCTTCCTCCTCGTGCCCCAAGACAGCAAGTAATCTGATATAGGTTATATATATATACATGATCACATTAAACATTTCTGCATTAGTCATGCTGTGAAAGAATCAGAGCAAAAAGGAAAAACCTCAAAAAAGAAAAACAACAAAAAACAATAGAAATAGTATGGTTCAATCTGCATCTAGATTCCACAGTTCTTTTTGTTGTTGTTGTTCTTTTCTGGATTTGGAGAGCATTTTCCATCATGAGTCCTTTGGAGATATCCTGGACCATTGTATTGCTGAGGAGAATCAAGTCTATCACAGTTGATCAACAAATAATGTTGATACTGTGTACAATGTTCTGCTCATCTCAGTCAGCATCAGTTCATGCAAGTCCTTCCAGGTTTCTCTGAAATCTATCTGCTCATCATTTCTTACAGCACAATAGTATCATATACCACAACTTGTTCAGCCATTCCCCAATTGATGGGTAACCCCTCAATTTCCAATTCCTTGCCACCACAAAAAGAGCAGCTATAAATATTTTTGTACATGTGGGTCCTTTTCCTTTTTTATGATTTTTTTTTGTTTGTTTTTTTTAGTGAGGCAATTGGGGTTAAGTGACTTGCCCAGGGTCACACAGCTAATAAGTGTTAAGTGTCTGAGGCTGGATTTGAACTCAGGTACTCCTGACTCCAGGGCGGGTGCTCTATCCACTGTGCCACCTAGCTGCCCCTTTTGTTTGTTTGTTGTTTTTTTTTTTTTAGTGAGGCAATTGGGGTTAAGTGACTTATGATCTTTAAAGTAGAGATAATATTAGCATCTACTTCCTAGGGTTGTTGGGAGGTTCAAATGAAATAATTTTTATAAAATGCTTAGCACACTCTCTGGCACATGGTAGGCATTTAATAAATGTTTTTTCCTTTCCCTTCCCCTGAATTCAGTTGCTTGGGCTGCTGGCAGATTCTTTTAATGACTCTATTTGCTAGACCTCTGATGGGTCTTTCAGCCTTTTGAACTTCACAAGGACATAATCTGGTCCACTCCATCTCTGGGTAATCATTCACCCAAGATTAGGAAAGAATAAACATGAGACAAAAGAAATAGAGGCCTTGTGTTTGGAGCCAGATACCTATCTCTCTGGTGATCAGGTAAGGAAGGTAGTCACAAACCATTCCTCTTATCCCCCTGCCCAGTTCCCCCCAGCACTTCTTTCCTGACTCCAAAACTTCCAGGGAAGTAAGATAATGTTGGCCTGAATTTCTTGTATGCAAATTCTGTTCTGCTTCAGCAATCAGCTGAAAGGTTTTTTGTCACCTCACAGGAAGCCAACAGAAAAAAGTTGGAAAATTGGGACAGTAATACATTGTTGATGGAGTTGTGAACTGATCTAACCATTCCGGAGAACAATTTAGAACTATGCCCAAAGGGCTATAAAACTGCATAAATTTTTACCCAGCAAAACCATTACTAGGCCAGTATCCCAAAAAGATGAAAAGAAAAGGAAAATGTACAAAAATATGTACAAAAATGTTTTTAACGACTCTTTGTGGTGGCAAAGTATTGGAAATCAAGGGGATGCCCATCAGTTTAGGAATGGCTGAATAAATTGTGGTATATGGTTGTGATGGAATACTATTGTGCTATAAGAAATGACAAGGAGGATACTTTCAGAAATCCTGGAAAGACTTACATGAACTGATGCTGAGAGAAGTGAGCAGAACCAGGAGAATGTTGCATACAGTAACAGGAATATTATATGATGAAAAACTATGAATGACTTAGCTAATCTCAGCAAAACAATGATCCAATTCTGATAGACTTATGATGAAAAATGCTATCCAGCTCTAGAGAAAGAGCTGATGGAGTCTAGATGCAGATTAAAGTATACTTTTAAAAAACTTTATTTTTCTTGGGTTTTTTTTGGATATGTTTTCTGTCACAAGATAACTAATATGGAAATATTTTTGGTATTACTGCATATATATCAAACTGATTGGCTTCTCAGTGAGAGGGGAAAAGAGGAAGGGAGATAATTTGGAACTCTAATAAAAAAATGTTAAAAATGGCTTTTTACATGTAGTTGTAAAAGAATATATTTTTAAATTTTTGTCTTAGCACATTTTTTAAAATCATAAAAGTATTTTATTATTTTTCTAGTTACATGTAAAGATATCTTTCAATATTTGTTTTCATAAGATTTTTAGTTCCAAATTTTTCTCCCTCTCTCCCTTCCCTCTCACCTCCTCAAGACAGAAAGCAATCTGATGTAGGTTATATATGTAGAATCACATTAAACATATTTCTGCATTAGTCATGTTGTGAAAGAAGAATCAGAAAAAAGGGAAAAACCTCAAAAACAAAAAAACAAAAACAAAAGTAGAAACGGGATGTTCAACCTGATCAACAGTTCTTTTTTCTGGATGTTGAGAGCATTTTCCACCATGAGTTCAAAAAGAATATTTTTTTTTAAGAATTTTTTTTAAACAGAAAAAGTCAGAGAATATACCTGTACTTGTTCCGAGGTGAAAGGAAGGGCTTCTACATTACATACACCTAGAATTAGGCTTACTAAACCTCTATGTAGGTGGTGCCTGGCAGTCTATATTGTGCAAGCTTTAAGAATGTGGTCGTCCTTATGATGAAAAATACTACCCATCCCCAGAGAAAGAACTAATGGAGTCTGAATACAAATTGAAGCATACTTTTTTAAACTTTATTTTTCTTGAGGGTTTTTTTGGTCTCTGTTTTCTTTTACAACATGACTAACATGGAAATTTGTTTTATATGACTTCACATATATAACCTATATAAAATTGCTTGTCTTTTCAATGAGGGGGCTGGGAAGGGAAGGAGAGAATTTGAAACTCAGAATTTTAAAAACAAATGTTAAAAATTGTTTTTGTTTGTAATTGGGGAAAAACAAAATAACAAATAAATAATTTAAAAAATTAATTAAAAAAAAAGAATTTGGTCCTTCCTGGCCAGTCCTCACATTGCAAATGAAGGGATTAACCATAAATCCAGAGAAGCAGTGATAGAACATGCTGCTTATCTGATGACAGGTGAACTCAAGGTGCAGAAATATATATACATATATAGAGAGATAGATATATCATAGCCAATGGAGGGATTTGTTTTTCTTGACCATATACATATGATATAGGAATTTTGTTTTTATTTCTTTCAGATTTTTTTTGGGGGGGATTGGAAGACAAAAATTATACCATTAAAAAATCAGAAGTGAAGCAAATCATATGCCTTTCATAGCTATGAAGAGGAAGTGAATTTTTTTAATTTTTAATTTTTTTCTTTTATTCAAATTTTCTTATACAAAATGACAAATATGATAATGTTTTACATAACCGCACATGTGCAGCCCATATCTGATTGCTTATCACCTCAGGGAGAGGGGAGGGTAGGGGAGGGAGGGATAAAACTTAGAACTCAAAACTATAAATAAAAATGTTTATTATTTTTATTTATTTTATTTGTTTAGAATTTTATTTTCCAAATGACATGTAAAAACAAATTTTGACATCAATTTTTTTTTTTTTAGTGAGGCAGTTGGGGTTAAGTGACTTGCCCAGGGTCACACAGCTAGCAAGTGTTAAGTGTCTGAGGCCGGATTTGAACTCAGGTCCTCCTGACTCCAGGGCCAGTGCTCTATCCACTGCACCATCTAGCTGCCCCTTGACATCAATTTTTAAAAACTTTGTGTTCCAACTTCTCCTCCTCCCTCCCCGCCTCCCAAGAACTCAAGCAATTCAATATAAACCATAAATAAGCAGTCATACAAAACATCTCCACATTAGCCAGGTTGTGAAAGAAAACAGACAAAAACAAAACTTCAGATTAAAGAACTATTAAAAAAATTATATTTCAGTCTGTTTTCAGATACCACCAGTTCTTTCCCTGTAGATGGATTGTAATTTTCATAAGTCCTTCAGAGTTATATTGGATCATTGCATTGCTGAAAATAACCAAGTCCTTCACAGCAGATCATCTTACATTATTGCTATTATTTTGTGTACAGTACATTTCACTCTGCTTCAGTTCATGTAGGTCTTTCCAGGTTTTTCTGATAGCATCCTGTTCATCACATTTTTTTTTCATTTCCTATAAAGTAACTAACAACAAAGAATTATATTTCAATCTATATTCAAATACCATTGATTCCCTCTCTGTAGATGGATGGCATTTTTCATAAGGCCTTTGGAATTGTCTTGGATCACTGCATTGCTGAAAATAACCATCATTCATGGCAGATCATCTCACAATAATACTGTTCTTTTGTATACAGTATATTTCACTTTGCATCAGTTCATGCAGGTCCCTCCAGGTCTTTCTGATAGTATCCTGCTCATGATTTTTTTTTATAGTAAGGAAAGTGAATTCTTAAGCAAACAATGGATAGAGACCATTACAAAAGACAAAACAGATAATTTTGATTACATAAAATTGAAAAGTTTTTACCCCCAGGTTAATGACAAAGGATATAAACATAAGTCTAAGAGCTACAAACTATTAACAACCATATACAAATGAAAAACAAGCCTGAGGTTTCACTGCATACTCAAAAAATTAACAAAGATGACCAAAAATTGCAATAGTCAATATTGGAGGCATTGTAGAAAGACAGTCACCCCTGTGGATTGTTGTTGGTATTGTAAAGTACTACAACCAGTTTGGAAAACAGTTTGGGGTTTTGCAAATTAAGTTGTCCACATGTTCACACTTTTTGATGGCAAAGATTTCACTACTATGCTTATATGCCAAGGAGGTCACTGATAAGAATAAAGCCCCCAGTTATAACAAAATATTAACTGCTGTTGTTTTTTTCAGTCATATCCCACTCTTCATGACCCCATTTGGGGTTTTCTTGGCAAATATACTGATGTAGTTTGCTATTTCCTTCTCTTGCTCATTCTATAGATGCAGAAACTGAGGCAAACAGTGACTTGCCCAGCGTCACAAGGCTAGGAAGTGTCTGAGGACAGATTTGAACTCAAGAAGACGAGTCTTCCTGACTCCAGGCCTGGCACTCTACCCGCTGAACCATCTACCTGCCCCAAAATATTAATAGAAGGCTTTTTTTTTGCATGATTGCAAAGAATTGGAAACAAAATAAATATTTGTTAATTGGATTGGAGAATGCTAAACAAATTGTGGTCTATCAGTGTAATAGAATATTTCTGTACTGTAAGAAATGATAAACATAATGAAGACAGAGAAGCATGGATAGATTTACACGAACTGATACAAACTCAAAGAAGCAGAGCTAGGACAACAATATATACAACAATAACTATAACAATATAAATGGAAAAAGCAACCTCAAAATAATCTAAAATGAATATTGGGAAGTAATAAAGAATAACCTTGATACCAAAGAAAAGATCTGAGGTCTTCTTACTCCCCTTATACACCGCCCCCCCCCATTGCTTTATTTGGCAGAAATGTGTGGGTATGGAACATTACATATGATGTAGGATTTTTCCATCCCCTCCCCCCAGATTTTGATTGGTTTTTCTTCTTTTTTTCCTCTCTTCTACCTGTTTTTTTTTCTTTTCTAAGAAGGTGGGGATATAGTAGAAATCTTGGTTACATAACAACCAATACTATCAATAAAAATCCATTTTAAAAAAAATGAAATCATGTTGATCCTCTCATGTTTTTGGAGGTAGAAGCAAATTGTACCTGGTGCATGTTCATGGCTTCATGTACAATCTTCCTCTTCTGTTCTGCTTTGCATGTGGAAATGCTTATTTGTTTAGCTTATTTATTAAATTCAGAACAAAAAAGAAAGAAAAAGAAATATGCCCTTGCTCAAGGTGGAGTACATATCTGATGGTGTCTGGCTTTCCTCTCCTTTGTCACATGTGAAAATGGTAACTTACCCCGCCACCCCACCCCCCAAAAAGTGAAAATGGCTACTTTCCCCAAAGATCCCCAGTCCATTCTGCCTCAGCAAGCAGCCCTTTCTTGCTTTCTCTTGAAAATCAGCTCCAGAATAGAATTCCTTCTTGTTGGTTTCGCTACGTTTTGAAGGATAGAATTCTAATTAATCCAGAAATTATTAACTGAAAGAAACCTCCAGCAGCTATCTGGATAACTGAAGTCTTTTTTTTTTTTCCAGGGCAATGAGGGTTAAGTGACTTGCCCAGAGTCACATAGCTAGTAAATGTCAAGAGTTTGAGGCCAGATTTGAACTCAGGTGCTCCTGAATCCAGGGCCAGTGCTTTATCCACTGCGCCACCTAGCTGCCCCCTAATTAAAGTCTTTATTTCTATGATATAGCATCCGTGTGCCAAGAGTTATGCTCTATTTTCCAAATTCCTCACCTGTTTCTTCTTTCTGTCTAGGTGGTCTGTAGTATACTTCAATGATAATTCATATCTATGTTCACTTCCTTTTGACCTTCACTCACTAATGCTATTAATAATAGCTAGCATTATAACACTCTAAAGTTTGTAAAGCACTTTGCAACATCTCATTTTATTCTCACAACTCTGAGAGATAGGTGCTATTATTATCCCTGTTTTACAGATGAGGAAACTGAGGCAGACCGAGTCTAATTGGCTTGCCTGGGGTCACAAAATAAGTGTAGGATGTGGAATTCAAAATCAGATCTCCTGCCTCCAAATGCAGTGCTCTATCCACTGTCCTGCTACGTTGTTGTTCAGTCATTTCAGTTGTTCCTGACTCTTCGTGACCCCATTTGGGGTTTTCTTGGCAAAGATACTGGAGTGTTTTGCCATTTCCTTCTCCAGCTCATTTCACAGATGAAGAAACTGAGACAAACAGGGTTAAGTGACTTGCCCAGGGCCACACAGCTAGTAAGTGTCCAAGGCCAGATTTGAACCCATCAAGATGAGTCTTCCTTACTCCAGGCCTGGTATTCTAGCCACTGTATGACCTAGTTACTTAAAATGTTATCCAACATTTTCCCCTCTTCTGGTTCCTTAATTTCTGTATCTGAGTATCTGTATCAATGTATATATCAATATTAAAATCTATTTCTATATCCATATCCATCTGTATCCATATCCATATCTATATGTATATCTGTATCTATCTCTATTTCTACCTATATCCATATCCATATCTATATTATATAGAGACATAGATATATACATATATATATATATATATATATATGCACACACATATATTTACTATGCCATGCTTCTTGGACCCTCCTTTTTTGTTTCTTTTGAATATGGTATATCCTTTTTAGAACCATATTCGAGTCATAGATATCTCATCAAATTTTGGTGATACCTATAAAATCTATTTTGCTTCCTTATGCTACTCATGTTTTTTATACTTGTATATTGTGTATTTCTTTTCTTTTCTTTTTTTTTTTTTTTTTAGTGAGGCAATTGGGGTTAAGTGACTTGCTCAGGGTCACACAGCTAGTAAGTATTAAGTGTCTGAGGCCAGATTTGAATTCAGGTACTCCTGACTCCAGGGCCGGTGCTTTATTCACTGCGCCACCTAGCTGCCCTGTGTATTTCTTACTGGCTCCTTTTTGGGGTTTTGTCCAAGAAAGCTTAGCATAATGCCTGCCACATAGTAGGTGCTTTAGTCAAAATTTATTGATCTACGGATTCTTATTATCATTGCTTCTTAGGAATCTCTGGGTGTCTACAAAAGTTTTTTTTCTTTTTTTTTCCCTCTTTAATTCACAAACATTTATTAAATATCAACTATTGTGGAAAGGTGTTGTAGTAGGTGATCTGATATTTGGTATTCTACCATCTAGGTTTCTATTAATATGTATTTTCTATTAAATTTAAAACTTAAGTTATAAAACTATAAAAGCAACATGAAAATATCTTAAGAGGCAGTAATTTCCTTAAAGGCAAACAAAATGGGCACATTTATTTCTATGAAAATAGAATTTTTAGGGCAGCTAGATGGCGCAGTGGATAGAGCACTGGCCCTGGAGTCAGGAGTACCTGAGTTCAAGTCCGGCCTCAGACACTTAACACTTACTAGCTGTGTGACCCTGGGCAAGTCACTTAACCCCAATTGCCTCACTAAAAAAAAAAAAAAAAGAAAAAGAAAATAGAATTTTTAAGTGCAAAAGAAAGCCCTTCATTCTTTATTCCAGAGTAGAAATGTCGCTGACAGTAATCTTCAACATTTAGGTATGATTAGGCTTATCTTCCTGTGCCTCCAAGCTTGTGTGATATGTGTGGCAGGAATACCTGTGCTAAAACTATCCACCAGCATATAATTTCTCCATGCTTTGATTCCAGTGCTTTCTCTTCCTTAATTTTTTTGGGGGGTGGGGCAATGGGGGTTAAGTGACTTGCCCAGGGTCACATAGCTAGTAAGTTTCAAGTGTCTGAGGCCGGATTTGACTCAGGTACTTCTGAATCCAGGGCCAGTGCTTTATCCACTGAGCCATCTAGGTGCCCTCCAGTGCTTTCTCAAAGAAACCATGGGCTTATTTTCATGGGTTGGCTCCTGAGGAAGACAGATGGATGAAGGAAGCAAAAGGGAGTTCCTCAAAATTCCAAGACTTAGTAGGAGATGCTGAGCAAGGGAGAGACATTCCTCCTACTGAGGGAGAGGAGTCAGCATCCTGGAAAAATTCATTCTTTTTTTTTTTTTTTTTCAGGGCAATGAGGGTTAACTGACTTGTCCAGGGTTACACAGCTGATAAGTGTCAAGTGTCTGAGGCTGGATTTGAACTCAGGTCCTCCTGAATCCAGGGCTGGTGCTTTCTCTACTGTGCCAGCTAGCTGCCCCGAAAAATTCATTCTTACTGATCCTTGATCGATCCCCATCACCCCTCCATGCCATTCTCATATTTTAAGTAGAGGTCTAGTAAAACTAAGGACCTTAGTTTTATACATGAGGAATCTTAGAACCATGGACGATTAGAGTTGGAAGGCACCCTCTCACATTTAGACAATTGATACCAAGGCTAATAAAGCACCAGTACTGGAAAGTTTCTGAACTGCTTCCAACACTAAATTAATCTATTGGTTCTTTTGTCTGGCCAGAAAAACTGAAAGTCTTCCTCTCCCTGATTGATTTTTTTGTAAAGGCAAAGTAGAACATCTTTTAACTCTTTTTTTTTTTTTTTTGCGGGGCAATGAGAGTTAAGTGACTTGCCCAGGGTCACACAGCTAGTGAATGTCAAGTGTCTGAGTCCAGATTTTGAACTCAGGTCCTCCTGAATCCAGGGCTGGTGCTTTATCCACTGTGCCACCTAACTGCCCCCTCATTTCTTACCTACCCTTTAATTACTGAATGGGTGTTGTTTTGGACAAACTGAGACCTGGGAAACTGAGACCTAGCTTAAAAAAGCAGGGGTCTCAGGGCAGCTAGGTGGAGCAGTGGATACAGCACCAGCCTTGGATTCAGGAGGACCTGAGTTCAAATCTGGCCTCAGACACTTGACACTTATTAGCTGTGTGACCCTGGGCAAGTCACTTAACCTCAATTGCCTCACCAAAAAAAAAAAAAAAAAAAGCAGGGGTCTCCCACTACATCTGGGGCCATCTCCCATCCTCTTGACCTATGTCTTGCCACTGGACCCAAGTGGCTCTGGAAGAGAGAGTGGGGCTGATTTGATCTCCATGCTCAAAAGTCTTCTCCAGTGCCAAAATTCAAAAGCTTAGATTCTAGGGGGCAGCTAGGTGGCACAGTGGATAAAGCACTGGCCCTGGATTCAGGAGTACCTGAGTTCAAATCTGGCCTCAGACACTTGACAATTACTAGCTGTGTGACCCTGGGCAAGTCACTTAACCCCCATTGCCCCACAAAACAAAAACAAAAAAAAACAAACAAAAGCTTAGATTCTTCCATGCTTACCTTTCCTTACAGTCCAACTCACAGCCATACAGACTCCGTGTGTATTTGTGGAGTGTGCAATCCAGGATCTGAGAGGAGCATATTTGTATTTACTGTTTTTGCCATGCCAGTTGAGCAAACGCCTTTCCTTAAGGAGTCTACTGTCAAATTGTTAAAGGGAAGCACACTAATGAGGACTTGAGAGTTATAGAGTTAGGAAAAGTCACTACCACAGTTTTTTCTATGGCATGAGGCAGTAGTATACCCTCTGAGGACCTGAACTGTAACATAAGGATGATTTAGGGAATGAGCCTAGAAGGAGTGTCACATTTTCTTTGTTTTTGTTTTTTCTTTTTTTTGAGGGGCAGTGGGGGTTAAGTGACTTGCCCAGGGTCACACAGCTAGTAAGTGTCAAGTGTCTGAGTCAAAGTTGAACTCAGGTTGTCCTGAATCCAGGGCCGGTTCTTTATCCACTGTGTCATCTAGCTGCCCCAGGGGTGTCACATTTTCAAAAAACAGTTCATCAAAAGGAAGACTAATTGCAAAACTGTGTGATGATATGGGAGCAGAACATAGAGTATTCTAAATTATTGGGAAACATACTAGCTTTCTTGCATCCAAGTTTATTGAAGGTTACTTGAATTAAAGGAAGAAATTGCTATTTTTCTTTTTTTTCTTTTCTTTTTTTTTTTTTACTGAGGCAATTGGGGTTAAGTGACTTACCCAGGGTCACACAGCTAGTAAGTGTTAAGTGTCTGAGGCTGGATTTGAACTCAGTTCCTCCTGACTCCAGGGCTAGTGCTCTATCCACTGCGCCACCTAGCTGCCCCCACTATTTTTCTTAATGCTAATAATAGAGGTGAAGCAATTCATTTTATAATAATTTTTTTCTGACACTTATTTATTTGATTTTGGGGGGTGGTGCAATGGAGGTTAAGTAACTTGCCTAGGGTCACACAGCTAGTGTCAAGTGTCTGAGGTCGGATTTGAAATCAGGTCCTCCTGAATCCAGGGCCTGTGCTTTATCCACTGCGCCACCTAGCTGCCCTTGATGGTGTTTTTATTGTTGTTTTTTGTTTTGGAAAAACTGAGTACTCTAAATTAAACATTTGTTGTCGTTCAGTTGTTTTTCATTGGTGCCCAACTCTTCATGACTCCATTTGGAGTTTTCTTGGCAGAGACAATGGAATGATTTGTCATTTCCTTCTCTAGAACATTTTATAGATGAGGAAACTGAGGCAAACAGAGTTAACCGACTTGTCTAGGATAACACAGCTAGTTGAGTGTCTGAGGTCAGATTTGAACTCAGGAAGATGAATATTCCTGACTCCAGGCCTGGTACTCTATCCATTATGCCACCTAGCTGACCCTAAGTAAAACAATACAATATTTTAAAATTGAGAGTCTGACTCAGGAGAACAGTGACAGCATTGATGAAAAAAGAGCTAAGGATAAGAAATTTGAAAAATAATATTTTTATGTTTCCCAATTTAAAGAACACCTTAGTAGTCTATAAAAGCAACCCTCACTTTATTTATTTTTTTATAAATCTATCTATTCATTAATTTGTTTATTTACCAATTAATCAGTCAATTAATTAATTAGTTTGTTTGTTTATTTATTTAGGAGCAGTTAGCAAGTTTATTTGGTGAAAGCAGAAAGCAGGTAGGCCAAAGAGATCGTGTGGTGGGGGTTGGAAGGAAGGATGTTGGTAACCCTAATAATATAGTTAGTTGCTTCAGGGGTGAGAATCCTCATTTTCACACTGAGAAAGTTAGGGGATTCTTTGTGGAAAGGGGACTTTTGTTCTCAGCCATTCAGCACCATCCGGACTCTTCATAGTTGATACAACCGTTGCTGTCCTCATGCCCTGCCACCAACACTTCCACTTCTTCCTGAGGATGTGCTGTATTGTAGCCTCCATGACTGTGCCATTCCCTTCCTTATCAAACACCTGAAGCCCCTCTACGTAGTCTTCATATGTGCCCTGGTCCTTATTCTTTGCTACAGTCTGCAGCATTGGCAGAAAGTGTTCAAAGTCCAGCACCTTCACATTCATCTCATCACTCTTGGGATTCCCTAAGACCTTGAGCACCTCAGCATTGGTGGGATTCTGGCCCAGGGCCCACATCACATCCCCACACTGGCTGTATAAGATCTTTCTATCCCCCTTGTGGTCAAACAGCTGGAAGGCCTCCCTGAACTCAGCAGTCTGATCTTTTGTGAAGTCACACATCTTGGCCATGCAGCTCAGTCTCTGCTGCTGCTTCTGCTGCTGCTCCCTCACTTTATTTTTTCTTTCCTTTTTTTTTTTTTTGGGTGGGGCAATGAGGGTTAAGTGACTTGCCCAGGGTCACACAGCTAGTAAGTGTCAAGTGTCTGAAGCTGGATTTGAACTCAGGTCCTCCTGAATCCAGGGCCAGTGCTTTATCCACTGCACCATCTAGCTGCCCTTCCTCACTTTATTTTAAAGACCTTGACATGTCTAAATAAGAATAGGGAAGGAATCCATTTGCCAGTAACAAATATGATACATTTGTTCTTCCTACATCTGTTCAAGGATAGTTAAGAGACTTATCTTGTTATGGTACTTTGAAGCTATTATTTGAATCTGGATAGCTTGTATTTTAGCTACAGGTAAAGAATTCATTGGTTTATCAAATCAAATGATAAAACTTTTACTAACTTTTATTACCCCATGTATGAAATGGGGGTTTTCTGCTTTATTTGTCTATAAAGAAAAAAATCTAGATCTTAGTTAATGGTTAATGAAATTAGAAGCAGTAATATCAATGACACAACATTTTGGAAACTTTGCCCTAACAGACAAGCCCACCCATCACAAAATATTATTAATTTTAGGGATTGAGATTGGACCTGTGATTTCATCATTATAGAGAACTCCCAGGTGAATAAAATTCAGCACTTTCTCTGAAAGTTATAGTCAAAAAAAGTAGCTTAGGGCACTGAAAAGTTAGGTGACTTGCCCACAGTCACACATGTACCTGTGTGATATATGCCAAGGGAAAGACTTATCTCAGGTCTTCCTAACATGGAAGCAGGTTCTCTATCCATAATATCAAACTGCCTCTTATTAGTTATTATAAATATGAAAATTATAATAGATTTAAAAAATGAAGGTCAGTGTCTATTACATCGTTTTATTGTATTTTAAAGATATGTTACTTTGTTATTTCAAAATTATGAATTCTTAATTTTATTTGAATAAATTGAGATAATAAATAATTTGTGTAGATTATTTTATGAAAAGTAAGTGGGGTAATAGTGACTTTTTTGTTTATTATTATTATTTTTTTTAGTGAGGCAATTGGGGTTAAGTGACTTGCCCAGGGTCACACAGCTAGTAAGTGTTAAGTGTCTGAGGCTGGATTTGAACTCAGGTACTCCTGGACTTTTTTGTTTAAAAGGTGGGAATCACTACATAAAGTTTTGAAGTGACTGGATGTGATGTTCTCAAAGGTCCCATTCATTTAAAAATCTTTTACCTCAGTCATTTGCAAAAGAGGTTAGATGAATTCTAAGTATTTTATGACTCGGATGAGTTCTTAACCTTGGGTCTCCTGGACCTGGCTGAGGGAAAAAAAAATTACATCGTTATTTTCACTAACCTCTGACTGCATTTTCTTTCATTATGACTTTTAATTAAAAAACCCACAAAATCAAAATACTAATTGGAGGAATCCATAGTCTTCATCAAACTGACAAATGGTTGTTGTGAGGATCAAATGAGGTAATTGTAAAGCACTTAGCACAGTTCGTGGCACATAGTAAGCCCTATAAAAATGTTATTATTGTTGTTATCATTAAAGGGGTCCACAGCACAGAAAAGCTTCTTTTTCCTCCTCCTCTTCCTTCTTCCTCTTCCTCCTCCCCCTCCCCCTCCCTTTCCTCCTCCTCCTTCTCCTCTTACTTTTTCTACTCCCTGCCAAATGATGATGATTAAAGGGGTCCACGGCACAGAAAAGATGATTATTGCTACTATTATTATTACTGTTATCAAAGGGATCCATGGCACAGAAAAGATGATAATTATTACTACTACTGTTACTATTATTATTTTAGTGAGGCAATTGGGGTTAAGTGACTTGCCCAGGGTCACACAGCTAGTGAGTGTTAAGTGTCTGAGGTCGGATTTGAACTCAGGTACTCCTGACTCCAGGGCCGGTGCTCTATCCACTGCGCCGTCTAGCTGCCCCTGTTACTATTATTATTAAAGGGGTCCATGGCGCAGAAAAAGTTAAGGATCCCTGTTCTTGTTCAATCCCTTCTTTTGACAGATGAGGAAACTGAGGCCCCGAGATGGGAAATTGCTTGTCCAGTGGGCCCAGTGCCTAGGCACCGCACACAGATCACTGTAGCTAAATGGCCTATCTTCGGACACTACAGTGCACACCCTCCTCCCAAACCCAGGCCAGCCTAGCACAGTGTCTCCCTAGGGACGAGGCGCGCGCGCTACCTCTGGGCAGGGAGACTTGTGCCGGGTGCCTGGCCCTTTAAGAGCGAGGGCCGTCCCGCCTCGTCCCGGGCACGCACGCGCGCGCACGCGGCGGCTCCCTCCTCTGACTCCTACTCCTCCCGCCCAGTCCTGGCGCGGCTGTAGCGGCACCTGCGGGGGCAGGCGGGGGCGCGAGCCCGGGGCGGGTGGCGGAGCGCGCGGGACCAGGACCAGGCGCGCGGGCGCAGGGGTGCGCGGGCGCGGTAGGGGGCGGGGGCAGGCGCAGGCTCCGCAGCCCCGGAGGAGGAGGGGGAAGGGGCTCCGCGGGCTGAGCCCGGGAGTGCGGGGCTGCCCCAGCGGGCTGGAGGCCTCCCCAGCATCACCATCCGGAGCAGGGGGACAGCGCGGCCTGAGGAGGGCAGGGGGCCCCGGGCCCCGTGGGGAGGGCTCCCGACCTCGGAGGGGCTGAGCTTGGCGGTGCCAGAGCAGCCGCGGCTCAGCCGGCGCGGGCTGCTCAGCTGGGAGCCGCAGCAGAGGCGGGGGCTGAGGCCCAGCGTGCAGGAGCAGGGGGGCGTGAGCCCGGGGGTGCAGGAACAGGGCGGGGTGGGCGCGGGGGTGCAGGAGCAGGGCGCGCGCGGCGGTCGCAGGCCGAGCGCGGGGGGCAGCGCTGGCTCTGCCGGCGCCCCCCGGGAGTGCACGAGCCTGCTGCTTTGGGGCCGCTCCGGGAGCTGGCCGGCGGTACAGGAGGTGGGCTTGGGTCCTAGGAAGCAGCAGCAGGAGAAGGGAGGAGGGAGCCCCGCAGTCCAGGAGCGCGGGGAAGCCGGGGCCGGGGTGCAGGAGTGGGGCGAAGGAGCAGGTCTGCAGAGACAGCCGGTGGAGCTAGAGGTTGGGGGCAGCCCCAGAAACCAGGGAGAGTGGTTTAGGGGAAGCCCCGGAGAGCGAGCGGAGTGGTTTGAGGGGAACGCTAGGGAACAGGGGGTGCTCCTGGCGAGGAGCTCAGGCAAACAGGGAGGGCAGTTGGGGGGAAGGCCACCCGAGCGGTTTAGGGGGAGCTCTGGCAAGCACAGAAGGGAGGAAGTGACCCAGCATATCTGGAGAGGGTTAGAACTGCTTGGGGGAGCCCGACTGGTAGGACCCGGGGGGCCTGAAGGAGAAGGGCGGCTCGGGGTTCAAGAGGCAAATTGGAGGCCGGGGGTGCAGGAGGGAGAGGTGAGATCCTCTGTCCAGGAAACTTATTTTGAGAGAAAGGAAGACAAGGAGGGACCGGGCCTTCCCCAGGGCCCAGAGGCCACCCCAGAGGGGCATAGGATAAGGAGGAGGAGGAGAAGGAGGAGGTGGTGAGCCAGCTTTCTGGGGGGAGGTGTGAAGGGGCTTATTGGGGACCGTGGAATGTAGTGGGAGTGGGGTGGGGAGGGGAGCTGAAGCGGTTTGTGAATCAGGGAAAGTTTGGACGTTGGAGTCCAGAAGCAGAGTGTATCCTGTTTGACCCACTTCTCTCACCACTTTTTGGGGAGCCTGGAAGCTAGTGTGGTTGGGGACATTCCTCCCCACATCATTCTCTCCCCACATCCTTCAGGGGCAAGGCGGCAGAAGGCTGCAGGTAAGGGCATTACCTAGATTTCAGTTCTGAGTTGGACACCCGGGTCCCCTTGTGGATGGAGGTTCTTAGAGCCAGTGGGAAGAAGCCTGTGGTCATAGAAGATCAAGGGCTTCAACTCCAACCCTGATATGTTTTTTATTTGGTTCCTCTCTTTTCCTTTCCTGACTGGTTGAGGGTGGTGGTGAAAGATACTCAGTAATTGTCTGATGAGTCTTGGACCATTTGCACAACAGATTTGGGGAAGGCTGATGCAGATAGGCTATTTGTATGGTCCACAGAGCTAAGAGAGAATGCACAGCCCTCTGTTCTGTATCATTTATAGGAATGCATTTCACTTTCCTCCAGAAAACATGGAGAGTGAGCAAAAGGACAAGAGAGTGATATAACCCTTTTCCCCTTCCTCACTTCCCCTTTCAAGGGGTTTTGTTCAGGGTATTCCCTTTTATGTGAGAGTGGTGATGAGTATCAGTTTGTATACATACAGTCCAGAGTCCAAAATCCTTTGATTCAAGTTACTAGGGCATATTCAAAGGATGGGACTCCAGGCAAGCAAGTATGGGTTGAAAGAATTTCAATAATAATACCTCACATTTATGTAGTGCTTTAAGGTTTGCCAGGGAGATTCCTGCCTTTCTTCTGGTAGGGACAAGTAGGTTTGGACCAGCAAGCACCTGGCATCTTCAGGACTTTGTGAGGTCGGTGTTGGACTAGACACCGAATTCAGGGACAGGGAAGAGAGCAGTTATGTCCAAATGTGATTTGCTCAGAAAGCAGAAAATTCACCCGGTAACTCTGCCATGTGGGCCAGAGGTATGAATGTAGCACCTGCCCTCTATCTGCCACCCATCCCCCTCATTATTATTGGCCCTTGGGGGAAAGGATAAGGAGGTGGAAGGGTTGTGGATAGAGAAGGTGAGAATCTTACTTGTGTCCAAGTGAGACTGCAGATAAGGCCCGAAGTCACCATAATTGAAAAAAGCTCACGTTTCATGTGTGTGTGTGTGTGTGTGTGTGTGTGTTTGAAAGGTTTACAAAATATCTTACTTACAATCCCTTTCAGGAGTTGTAGTTAGGGCAAGTGTTATTCCATACTTGGAACATAGGAAGCACTTAACCAATGCTTCTTAGTTGATTATCCTGGTTTTTACATTTGAGGAAACTGAGGCCTAGGGATCAAATGAGTTGCACAGGATCATAGAGTTAAAAAGTATGAGGATTTCGAATTTGAACTTTGGTCTTACAGTTTCCAAGATCCATGCCCTCTTTGAGGTGGGGGAGGTGGTGTGGATCCTCTCTTTTTTTTTTTTTTTTGCAGGGCAATGAGGGTTAAGTGACTTCCCCGGGGTCACACAGCTAGTAGGTGTCAAGTGTCTGAGGCCGGATTTGAACTCAGGTCCTCCTGAATCTAGGGCTGGTGCTTTATGCACTTCGACACCTAGCTGCCCCATCCTCTATTTCTTACCTGTGGTTGTCAGGAGCCCTAAGCTCAGGGAAGTCCTACCTAGAAGCTAAATTTGTACTTAGGATGAGCTGCGGATATTGAGCCAGTATCAAGACTAGTTCCCTGTCAACGTGTGAGGCTTGTGCCACTTTAGCTTTTATCTCTCTTTGGCTCTGCGCCACCTGGGGGAGGAGGCAACCAGACAAAAACTCTGGCATTTGGGGTGTCTCCTTTTGCAACCACACCCAGAGCTGATCTCTGGCCTCCAAAGATGTTGTGTGGTGGGTCAGAAGGGCTCAGGAGAACTGGATTTTTGAATTCTGTTACCTCCATCTGACTGGTGGCCAGGCTTTGCCTCAGTTTCCTCCCATGGTGCCAGTGTCACTCTGCAGCACTTCCTTTCTTGAGCTGACCACGGAAGGGCCACTGAAGGAAGGTCAGAAACACCGGAGTTCTTGCTTTCTTGAGCTTCCTTGGTTGGGGGGTAGAGTCCCTACTTCTCCCTAGTTATAAACAGGACACACTGTGGTCCTTTCTTCTTATCTTTTCAATCTTGGGGAAGATTTATCACCGTGCCTCCTATAATGACTGTGTTGGGGCCCCCCCACGACAACATCCCAGATGGTATTACTATAAATGAAACTACAAGTCAGTGATGGGGAACCAACTTTGGGACTCGCTACCTAGAGGGAGGGGAATGGATAGCCTGAAGGAGTTCCTCCCTATATCTTCCCCTGTGGGGCTAAGGGGCATCCTCCTTAGCAGGCAGCTGTGCCTCAGCCGGTTAGCCGGCTCCAAGGCCAAACCTGTCTGTCTGCTTCCCATCCCATTCCTGCCAGGCCACGGTTGGAGAACCGTAATTCTACAGTGATGACGTGCCATCCCCTTAGAACCCACACCCCAGAAACCTGGCTCCAGTGAGTGACCCTGCGTGGCTCCTGTGCCCGACGTCTTGGCCGTGGGTGATACTTGTGGCCATGCGGGTGGGGACTCCTGTGGGGTGGGGGTAGGCGTTGGACAGTAAACTGGTAGCTTTCTGGTTAGCTCTGAGCACGATCCCTAGGTTACTAAACACAGCCCTCCCTGAAATGGCTTTCTGCCATCCTGTGAGTGCTGTGAGGCTGAGTGGAGTGTAGTAGGGGAAAGAAAAACAAAACAAAAACATCTTTGGATTTGGAATTGGGAGACCTGGGTCCAAACCTTCAGTCTGTTACATTCAGTTTCTGTTTCTCCATCTGGAAAACTGAAGAGTTGAAAAAGAAACATTTCTCTCTCTCTCTCTCTCTCTCTCTCTCTCTCTCTCTCTCTCTCTCTCTCTCTCTCTCTCTCACACACACACACACACACACACACACACACACACACACACACACAGAGTTTAGTTTGTCCCCTTTCTCCTCCCCAACAAGTTGCTGGACTAGACAGGCCTCATAGCAAAGGGTGATAGGAAGATAAAAGGAAGGAAGGAAGGAAGGATTCAGCTGTGAGTGTACAGCTTGGAGCCCAGAACTCTTGAAGGGGCAGGCCTGATACACTAAGTGGGAGTCTGTAGGCTGGGATTTTAAATGCCATCTCAAGGATGTCAGTCAACGAGCATTTATGAAGCATTTACTTTGTGCTAGTCATTGTACCCAGTGGTAGGGATATGAAGAATAGGGGGAAAACATGGCCCTTAAGAAATTCATGTTCTAATAGGGGAAACTAACTGTGTATACAAGACATATACAGTATAAATGGAAGGTAGGCACTGGGGATGGAAGGGGGATAGGGGAGAGAACTTGGAAAGCAGCTCTTCTCCAGAAGATGGAATTTCAGCTGAATCTTGAAGGAGAGAGGGAAGAAGAGAGGGGGAGGAAGGGAGAGAAGGAGGGAGAGGGGGAGGGAGTGAGCTCCTGCATTCTAGCCAAGCGAGGGACAGAAGTGTCCTATGGGGAATAAAAAGGACATGGGAGAGGCAAGGTTGTGAAGGCCTTTAAATGCCAATCAGATTGTAATAAAAGACAATAGCATTTATATAGTTCTTTAAAGTTTGCTTTACATTTATTAACTTGTTTGGTACTCCCAACCACCTGGGAGGTGGGTATTATTATTATCCCCATTGTGTAGAAGAGGAAACTGAGGCTGAGGGAAGTTATTTGAATTCAGATCCTGACACTATCCACTATGCCATCTAGGAGTTCATCTTTGATCCCAGAGGAGAGAAGGTGACACATGGGAGATGGTTGTCTGGAGTTTTAAGGGATCTGGATATGACCTGTATAAGCCACTGTCTCATCCTCCATATTCTCTACCCTCTCAAGATTCCGTTTCCTCTCTTATTAGTCATGGTTCCTTAATCTACCACCTGGGAGAAAAAGGAAGGAACTGCATAGCTCTTGTGTGTTAGTTTTGGGTGATGGGTATATCTATTAAAGTTGATTAAATTAAAAACAAAAAACATTTAGCCATCTAACAAAGAACCTCCTCCAATTAATTTCTTTTTTTTATTTAATTTTTTTTTTAATTTTGAGGCAGTTGGAGTTAATTGACTTGCCCAGGCTCACATAGCTAGCTAGTGTCAAGTGTCTGAGGTCAAATTTGAACTCAGGTCCTCCTGAATCCAGGGCTGATGCTGTATCCTCTGCACCACTTAGCTGCCCCCTCCGATTCATTTCTATCAACATTTTCTTTAAAATGCATTTATGTTCTATGGAGTGCTGTGTTTATTTGTTTTTAAAATTTAATATTTTATTTTCTCCCAATTATGTGTAAACATAATTTTCAACATTTGTTTTTAAAATTGAGTTCCAAATTCTCTCCCTCCCTTGCCACCACCCTCATTGAGAAGGCAATTTGATATAGGTTATACATATGTAGTTATGCTGCATTTATTTTTTGCTTGCTTTTTTGGGGGGCGGTTTGTTTGTTTTTTTGGTGGGGCAATGAGGGTTAAGTGACTTGCCCAGAGTCACACAGCTAGTGTCAAGTGTCTGAGCCCGGATTTGAATGCAGTTCCTCCTGAATCCAGGGCCTGTGCTTTATCTACTGTGTTACCTTAGCTGTCCTGCTGCATTTCTTTCTTTTTTCTTTCTTTCTTTTTTTTAGTGAGGCAATTTGGGGTTAAGTGACTTGCCCAGGGTCACACAGCTAGTAAGTGTTAAGTGCTGAGGCCAAATTTGAACTCAGGTTCTCCTGACTCCAGGGCCGGTGCTCTATCCACTGCGCCATCTAGCTGCCCCTCTGCATTTATTTCTAAGCTGGATATTAGTTCATTTTTTAAATGAGAAGAGACTAGGAAAAGAACTCTGGAATAATATCTTTAATAATAACAACTAATCCTAGTTAGTGCAGTTATATTATGTTTAAGGTTTATAAAGTACTTTCTTCTCTGAAAAGCCTTTGAAGTAGGTTGTACAATGCAAATATTGCTATCCACTTATAGAGGGGAAAACTGGGGCTCCCGAGGACTTACCTAGGGTTTCACAGCTAATAAATTAGAGAGCTGGTGTTCAAACCTAGTCATGGATTTTCTCAATCCAAGACTAGGTTGCTTTTGGCAGCTGGGTAGGGCAGTGGATAGAATACTGGGCCTGGAGTCAGGAAGACTCAGACACTTATTAGTTGTGTGCACTTGGTCAAATCACTTTAAAAAACCACAACACAACAACACCCATGTGCCTCAGTTGACTCAGTTAAAAAATGGGCACATTACCATCTACCTCCCAGGTTTGTTGTGATTTGAAATGAGATATTTGTAAAGTGCTTGGTATAGTGCCTGACACTTCGTTTATAAATAGCAGCGAAACATTTATTGAATCACTAGACATATGGAGAGTATTATGCTAGATGGGGTGGAGAATTTAGCCAAATTTAAGAGCTAGGACCATGGTCTCTGACTTCAGGATCAGGGCTCTCTTTTTCTTTCTTTTTTAAACCATACTCTGTTGTTTCTTTTTCTTCAGTTGTAGATATCAAGGGAGCTAAAAACAGAGGCGGAGTCCTTTTTTTTTTTTTTTTGGTGAGGCAATTGGGGTTAAGTGACCTGCCCAGAATCACACAGCTAGTAATTGTTAAGTGTCTGAGGCTGGATTTGAACTCAGGTCCTCCTGAATCCAGGGCTGGTGCTCTATCCATTGCGCCACCTAGCTGCCCCATCCTCTTTCTTTTGAGGCTTTCTGATCCCAAGTATTAAGCCATTTTGATGACCCCACCTAGGGTACAATGCTAAAACCTAGGTGTTTTAGCTGTGGCCTGAGGGTAGGGAATCCTCTTAATGCGTGTCAACTGTGTGACCTTGGTCTGGTCTTTCTGGGCGTTAGTTTTCTTGTCTCTAAGTTATGGGTGTGAGAGGGGGGATCTCTTCCTGCTATTACAGTCCTTGGTTCTGTAATCTAGAGCATTGTGCTGTCTCTCAGGTGTTACCCATCCTCAGGGTCCCTGGGGAGAAGAAAAGGTCAAAGTGCTCCCAGGAAATTGATCCCTCCGTCTTCTCCAGGATTCCCAACTTTTATTAGTTGAACAAGAAGTTAGGAAGATCTAAGTCCAAATTCAACCTCAGACACTAGCTATGTGATCCTGGGCAAGTCACTTTAACTTTTGCCTGCCTCAGTTAACTCATCTGTAAAATGCAAATAATCTCACCTACCTCACAAACGAGATAATACTTGTAAAGTGCTTAGTATGGTGCCTAGCACATCAGCACTATATAAAGTTAGCTAGTATTATTACTATTATTATTATCATCTGTAAAATGGAGATAATAGCAGCTACCTCACAGGGTTGTGAGGGTAAAATGAGATAATATTGGCAAAGCACTTTGCAAACCATGAACCACTATTTAACGCTAAGATTATGTGGAGAGCTGAAGAGAAATCTGGCCCAGTGGAATCTCAAGTTGGGTTTCAGAAGATCTGGACTGCCCTTAGGTGCTTTTTCTGGAGAAGAGGTCAAAGATTGCTCTCCTTTCTTCTCTAGACTGAGGTGATAGAAGACTTCATCCCCACTCCCCCCAAACACTAAGTAATATACAAACTCCCCAGCCAGGCATTTAAGACTTGGGCACTGTACGTATAGATCTACCTCTTTTCCAGAACTATGTCACATTACCCACTTGATAAGTTCAGTGTTCCAACTACATTGAGCTCCTATCTGTTTTTCTCTGAGCACTCAGCTCTGCATCTTCCATACCTGGAATTCTCTCCCATCTTGTCTTTGCCCCTTAGAATCCTTCGAGGCTTAGCTCAGGTGACACCTTTTCCACATGGAGTACCACCATGATCCCCAGCACCAGGGACGTCTTCCCTGGCTGGGTCCCCAGCCAGGCAGCACCATGCCGAGTCTACCTAGCCCCTTGGAAACTGTTCAAGAGTGTCACAGTGGGTTTGAACTTGCAGTCCAGGCAGAAGTCTGGGAGACCTCTGCTAGATTCTTATGTTCTAAAAACCCCTCCCCCCACTCTTCCTTCCCCGACAGTCCACTCTTCCCTCACTCCACTCTGAGGACTCAACAATAGCCCTCTTCAGCTCAGACCTCTGGATGGGAATAGAATTGAATGAATATGAGAAGGGGCTGATTAGGGCTAATCTCTTCCCTTCTCTCCACCTAGTTTTGGAAAAGTTATGAGGCTGGGCAGGGGAGGAAGGAGGTGGGGTTTTTTTGCATTCAGCTATACCCCTTCAACCCTAATAAATTTTAACTTGTAGCTTTGCACCTGTGAGAGGCACGTTAAATATTTGTATGGGGGCAGCTAGATGGCTCAGTGGATAAAGCACCGGCTCTGCATTCAGGAGGACCTGAGTTCAAATGCGGCCTCAGACACTTGACACTTACTGGCTGTGTGACCCTGGGCAAGTCACTTAACCCCAGTTACCTCACCAAAAAAAGAAAAAATATTTGTATGTGCTATGTTCATAGCCCCTTCTGAGCCTTAGTTCCCTCCATGGGAAATGTGAGCATTATAGGGTGTCTGGGGGCTCTTTTTGTTGTTCAGTCATGCCCAGTCCTTCACAACTCCATTTTGGGTTTTCTTGGCAAAGATACTGGAGTGGTTTGCCATTTCCTTCTCCTTTCCATCTCCTTCTCCAGTAAGTGTCTGAGGTGGGATTTGAACTCATAAAGATGAGTCTTCCTGACACCAGGTCCAGTACTCTGTGCTCTGTGGCGCCACCTAGCTGCCCAAAGTACTGGACTCTAGTACTCTTATAAGTTGCCTTTCCTCCCTGCTGCCTATCCTTGACTTTCTAGAGGAAGGAAGGCAAGAAGGTCTTTGTTCTAAAGTCCTCAACAGGCCTTATCAGCACGGTTGTGGGACTTCATAAGATTACATATTTAGAGTTTGATGAGACATAAAAGTTCATTTAACCCAACCCCCTCATTTTACTGCTGAAGAAACTAAGGCCCAGAGAGGGTAAGGTGACCCAGAGAGTAACAGGCAGAATTTGAATTCAGATCCGCTGTCTCCAAATATAGACTTTTTTTCTCTATTCCACCAAATTGGATCCTTAATAGTTTTTTTGAGTAGGCAGAGGGGCTCCTTCCAGGAATTTTTTTTTTTTTAAGGCATTGAGAAATAGCCCTCCCTCCCAAACAAACAATGTGAACACTGTCTGCAGGGTTATTAGAGGACTATAGCTATAGGGTGTAGGTGAAACAGTTTCAAATATCTTGTTTGTGTAGGTGAGAGTTGTGAATTCTATTGGGGGGGGTTCCCCTAAGTGAGAACTCATGCCTATCTTCACCTTATTGAATCCTGCTGTTAGTCCCTTTGGAGAGTATAGCTGCTGCCTAGAGTGGCCCCATAGGATGTGGGGGGACCCCTTGGTCTGACTCAGTCCCTGCCACAGCATTCTAGCCCTTCCCTCAAATGAGCCAAGTTGGGCAAATCTTTGCTTCTTCCATAGGTCACATCTCCATTGACCAACTTGCCTATGCCTGTGGATCTGATGACTTAGCAAGTCAGTGGGATGGTGACAAGGGGCAGCAGTTGGATCCTTTTGCCTTCCTGGAACCAATGGAGGGGGCCGAGAGGAGAGAACATTTGAGACTGGGATCGAATTAAATTGATGCTGGAACCAGAAGGGATTTGTAGCCTTAGAGCTGTTAATTAGGTTTGGAGAAGGAATAGCGGGGATTGGGCTGACATCCACCGAGGGTATCATCCTTCCTATTTCCTTTGTCCCATGAAGATCCTGGCTTTTCTGGATTAAAATAAAGTAGAGTTTGAGGGCCCGTGGGAAGGAGAGAGGATCCCTGAGGCCTCACTGGATCTGGTCCTGGTTAATCACTCTTTGCAACTAGAGCTGTGAAAACATGCCAGGAGCTCTCTGTGTAAGGGTAACTCTTCCCCCTCTCCTATATAATTGCTCACTTGTGTTTGTAATGAAGACTTTTTAGAAGGGAACAGGACTATTGAGTTCATAGACCCCTGGGCCTTTAGAGCTGGAAGGGGTTTGAAAGCTCATCTAGTCCAACTTCCTCATTTTACAGATGAGGAAATTGAGGCTCGGGGGTGAGGCTAACTTTGTGACTTACCCAAAGTCACACCACTGGCAAGTGATGGCAAGAAATTTGGACTCAGGTTTCCTGGTTTGAAGTCCTGTTCTCACCACAGCATGCTGCCTCTACTCTACCACTTCCTCTTAGTTTCCTCCAGATCATATTATAGAAGGGCGTACAGACAGAGAGCCCAGAATCTTGTGACATGTTGTAATCTTGGTTCTGTATCAGTCTTAAACTGGTGCTCAGAGCACCAGCGTGGGGGTGGGGGGAAGGTGACATGATAGGAAAGACTTGTGAGTTTTCTTGCTGCCTTGGGGTTTATCATGGAAGGGGCTAAAGGTTTATATTTGTGTGTGTGTGTGTGTGTGTGTGTGTCTAAATTTCCCACCCCCAGCCATTCAGCATATGCCTGTTTGTACCTCCTGATCTCTGTGTCACTTGGGTTATAATATTGGTGTTTGGGGCTCTTAGGGAGAACAGTAGCCTTTCATGTAGAGGGGGATCAGAATTAGAGGGGATTGAGAATCCAGAAACCAGGTGTCCGGCACTTGCCTACTTTCTGCCCTGAAACAGAGGGGGTGAGTGCCCTGGATGGTGTGGGTTTGGGTTGTTATTGTTTGTCCATCATTCCTGAAGAGGACCATGACATCAGGTAATGTCATGAGTTGTCACTGAATTGGATTTAAGTGCAAAGTCACCAACCTCATTCCGTCCTCAGAGCCATCTGGGTCCATTGGCAAGATCTCTCTCTCTCTCTCTCTCTCTCTCTCTCTCTCTCTCTCTCTCTCTCTCTCTCTCTCTCTCTCTCTCTATATATATATATATATATATATATATATATATATATATATCTCAGGATGACTGGAGATGGCCCTGGATGTTTAAGGCAGTTGGGGTTAAGTGACTTGCCCAGGGTCACATACCTAGTAAGTATCTCAGGTGAGATTTGAGCTTAGGTGGTCCTGACTCGAGGGCCAGAGCTCTAGCCACTGTGCCACCTAGCTGCCTAGTTTGGGTAACAATGTTGTAAAGGAAGAAAGGCTCTTCTAATATTGTTAGCTTTTAACAAGGGATCTGTTCCAGACTTGGGAACATGTTGTTACTCTTCAAGGCCCAGTGGTGAGGAGGTAGAAATTAGACGGGTTTATAGGATTTGGGTTGGCATAAATTCCCTAAATTATGGTAGATTGTTTTGAAAAATTCTCATGTCCAGAAATTGCATAGCTAGTCTGCTCCTCTGTGTGGATTTGTCACTTTAATGCTGCTTTGGAGACATGTGGGGGTGGGAAGGTAGGCAGAGATCCCAGGTGCAAGTCACTCCCTTTCTAGGGGGTATGAAGCAAGAAAGGGGCTAGGTGTGGAAGGGGAGGGGGGGGAGCTGTTCTCACTTCTTGCCAAGGATCATGTGGATACTGGAGACATCCTCCAGTTGTGGGGTGGGGCAGGAGGAACTTGGATCATTTGAATGACACTTGGTTACAGTCACCACTTGCCACCAACCAAAAGAGGAAGGAAATAGGCCTGGTTTCCTTGGATAAAGTAGGAATCCCTAGTAAAGCATCCTTGAAACAGTTTCTTCATAAGCTATCTTAGCTGTGGTGTAAGAGAGGAGCAAAGGTCCGGCACTTCAGCCTGAAGGTCAGGAATGGAACGTGGGAGTGAGTAGTGGACACCCAGCCTGGCCTAAACCATCTCCCTCCATCCCGTTGGCCTTGGGCCCCTGGGGGGGGGAGATAAGGAAGGAGTCTCCCTCCCAATAACGCTGTCTCTGAGGTTTTCCCAGGGACAAGGAGGCTTCCTCTGGGCAATGAGAATGAAGGAGAAGGGAGGCAGGAGTTGGCTGCCCGAGCATTGAAACTTTGTGTCAGTCCAAGACTGGCTGAGATGTCCCCATGGCAGCCCCAAATACCTGGTGAGGAATCAGTGGATGCTTTGGATGCCAGGGGAATGAGTGGGTGTGTGTGTATGGTGGTTTGGGGCCCTGGGGGTTGAAGAGAGAGGAGGAGTCTCTGGAAGAAGACTTCTTTAATTCAGCCATAGCCCTGGGATTGACCCGACTAGAGCGGCAGCTTCGAGGGGAGCAGGTTGGAGCTATGGCAAGCGGAGGTGAGCCTTAGGTAGGCTGGGGCGGGGCCTATCACATAGATTCTCTGCCCCTTCCCCTCTCTCTTTCCCCTCTTCTCTCCCTCCTCTTTCCCTCTTTTCCCTCTGTCCCCATCCCCCAGGGCATTTGTTTCACAAGGTTCATGCCCTGGGAATTATATCCCTAGACCTCTGCCATGTCCTTTCTTCCTAACCTGCTCCAGGTAGGCAGGGACAAGGGGTCCCCTGGTGGGAAGGTGAAGCATATGGTCTTGGGAGCTTTGTCAGGGGAGGAAGTTGGAATAGGAACTGAGTGCAGGGGGCCAGGCAGCACTCTTGAGGGTAGGGAGTCGGGGCCTTGCTTCTTTGCCTGCCTGAGCACTGGCTATTTCTAAGAAGAATCTCCCAGACCCTGAATTTGAGTGGCTCCGCTCCAGGGGAGGAGAAAGCCTCCTGAATAGGATAAGCTAAGGTATTCTTAACTAAATTTTAATGGGGGAGGGGGGCTAGCAGGAAGGGGATGGGGTGGGAGAGAAAGGTTAAACAGTGCCTGCCACTCCCTCCTGTGCCAAATGCATCTCAGAAAAGGTGACCTGTGGCCATGAAGGGGAGATAGAACGGGAGAATTTCTTCTGACCAGATGATAGGTGGTATCCTCAGGACCCAGCTGAGCCCTCATTCATAGGGGGCCTTTAATCCCTTGAGGTTTTGGCAAGGTCTGAGATCCCTGCAGACTGGGGCTTCTTTGTGAAGCTGGGGGAAAGGGGCTGTGACTGGGGGGTACCCGGTCTTAGTGGGTAGTGGTGAGACCTCGTAGGGTAAGAATTCTTTATTTGGGATCCTTGGACAGGTTATAGGGGATCTATGACCTTGTTGGATAGGGGGAAAATTGAGCATCTTTCTTTTTGCTAACCATTAGTTTCCTTTGTTAATCGAAGGTGTTTTACTTTCTGTGTGTAAAAGCATCATTCTAAGAAGGATCCATAGGTTTCTCCAGTCTTCCAAAGGAGTCCATGACATACAGAAAGGCTAACGGAACCTCTCTTCTAGAGGGTCATTGCCCACTCTCTGGGTCTTTGCCCACTTCAGGTCTGAGGCTCTCTCCTCTTCCTAAGCTGAGAGCTAGCGGTGGGGGAGGGCCCATTGGTCTGGATGGGAGCATGAGCACTGGCGAGGCTGTGTCGCCAGCAGCCGAATGGAAGCTGGGAAAGAGGGGGGAGGGGACAGACAGGACGGTGAGGAAGCAAACCCATCCTCCCCAGGTGGGCTGGGCATCGTCGGCAGCCCTGCTGGCTGCCCGGAGTGCCTCCTTTCCAGATGGGTGGTGGGATTTGGGGCCTGAAGGTGAGAAGGGGAAAGAGGGAAAAGGAGGGAGAGCACCCCCTGGGCCGAGGCCCAGGGAGCCCCTGACTGTTCTCATCGGGATTGTGGCTTCTTTAGGGATAATGGGGGAGGAAAGGGAGGAAATGGGGTCCTGCTCACAGGGGAGCTTTAAGTAGTGAAGGTGCCAGTGGCAGAATGGGGAGGGGAAAGAGGGGAGGATCGGGGACCACCCAGGCCACACCAGACGGATGGGCTTCAGCCTCCCCTCTGTCCTGGTACTATTTACCTCCTCCCTGGACCTTGGGATCAGAAGCTCACCCCTCCCCTGACATTTGGGCACCGCTGGGGATAAACCCAACTCTCATTGGTTGGCTGGTGTGGAGGAGGGGCGGGGAGGAGAGAAATGGGCAGAATTCGGCAGGTATGCCCTTTCTTCTCATCCCTCCCTTTCTTGGGAGGCATGTGAGGGCAGTGTATCTGTGCCCCTCAGAAGTGAGAAATCAGTACTTCCTTGGTGATGGTAGGGCCGTCCTGGGGATTTCAAATGGGCAAGGAGGTAAGGGGAGCTGCATGGGGGAGGGGAGCTAGGTGTGCCCACACCATGCCTCTGTTACCTCACCTGCATGCGCCAGCCGTAGGGGTAGTTGGTTTTGTCATTTTGCAGCTCCCCATAGCAGAATGGTGGAGACAGGGTGGGATCAGAGCTTCCATGTAGGCCCATTTGGAAGGGCATTTCTCCCTTCTATCCTGAATAGATGGATGGGCTTTCACTACAAGGCAATTGAAGCGACTCAATCTCCCTTCTCCCCTTGGAGAATGCTGGGATGGTGTTTTCTTCTCGAGCCTGCAGGGGGCAGTGGCCACCTGGAGAAAGTAGATAGAACACTGCTCTTACAAGGAAAAGGGAGGCTGGGGTTTGGGGGGAATTCTAAGCCCTCTCTGTGGACCCGAGTTTAGGATTTATGGGCCTAGGCGTGCCTTTGAGAAGGATAGCAGTGAACTAGACCCAGGCTCACTCCCACCTTCCCTAGGTGTTGGGAAGCAAAGTTGGTTTCTGCTTCTGATCCAGACTTAACCTTTTCTTGGCCAGCCTGCCCATCTCTAGCACTGACCCAGAAATCCCTGGGGTTGGGGACAAACCGGGCAGCTTTTGGGGACCAGGTTAGAAGTTGGTAACTCCTTTGCTGGAGGAGGGATCAAGCATGACTCTTCCCTGTCACTCCTATCCACCCTCCACCTCCACCAATGCCTGACCCAGAGTAACTATGTGCTTTGAGGGTTAGATTGGAACTGAAAGAAGCCTTGAATGGTGAGTGGTGGGGACTAGGTGAAGGGAACTTTTCTCAAGATGGATGGGAAAGGTAGAGCTGAAGGAGAGGAGAGAGGCACAGAGAAGTGTTATCCACCACTTTGAGGGGCACTGTCAGAGGAGAAACCCCAGCAAGCGAGGACCAAAGGATCCAGAGTCACCAGACCCTTCCCTCCCAGCCTGCCTTTCCCAGCCAGCTGGTGTCCCTTACAGCTGTTAACCAGCTGGGCTGGGACAAGGGACTTGTGTGTTACATTCAAGAGGGGCTCTCTGGGACTGACTAAGAGGGAGTGGGGAGCTGGAGGGGGGTTGGAGAATTCTTCCTGCAGCTGTCAGGTGTGTCTGGAGGGAGTCGAGTAGGGGGTGGGAGCATCTCTTAGTCCCATCTTTGAGCTGGGGGGCAGGCAGGCAGGCCAGCGGAGAGGATTGAGAAGCCTGGAGGTGTTTGTGCCATGACACTAATGGGGGGAGGTTTTGGAGGGGGGGGGGATGACAGAAGTGACCAGACAGGGTATGTGTGGCAGGGGAAGAGGATGTTTGTACAACTTGTACTGGCTAGTTTGGTGAAGGAATCTGGGGGTTGTGAGCTGAAGACAGGGTTCCCCTCTTGAGGAGGGGAAGGAGAAGTCCCCTTGTTCCCCCACCCCCACCTCATCTCTTGACTGGGCTGTCCCAGCTCTGCCTCCTGGCTGGCTGCCAATCCCCTATTTCCGTCGGGCACCAGGGCAACGGGGACACATGGGGTCTGAGCCAGGAGCCACACAACTAAGCTTGGGGGCAAAGGGGATAGAAGGGTCTCTGAGGAGCCTGCCTTGAGGGAAGGGGTGTTACCTGAAGCTTGGAGCCTGGGAAAGGGGCCATGGAGTTCTCGGCCTCAGGGCTACTCACCCATGGAACTGATTTAGTTCCTCTGGGACCTGACACTGCCCCTCCCCCCCCCCCCGTTGTCCCCACCCCCATCTAAGGGGTTGTCTGGAAGAGTGGGGGCTGGGATGGGAGGCAGGAGACAGGGGGCCTTGTGTACAGTGAGAGAAGGGGGGGCATGGGTGACTGGGAGGTCCAGAGGAAGCACACACTCTCCTCTGCCCCACCCCCCCCACATTCCCACTGCCCTCTTGGCTACAGTTCAGAGAGGTCCTTTCTCAGCCAATGCCAGAGCTACTCAGTCTGGGAGGGGAGCTACGGAGGAGTGGGGGCTGGAGCTGTGTCTACTGAGCTGGGTGGTGGGAGAGACAGAGACCCAGGGACAGCCAGCTGACCAGCTCTCTTCCCGAGAGGGCCCTGGAAGAGTGCTGGAGCAGCAAGAGGGAAGAACAGCACACCCACCCTCCTGTGAAGTGACTTCTGGAGGGGGGAATGTTGGGAGTCTTTGGTGGAGAGCCCTGGGCTTGAGAGCCAGGAGGCTCCCACATCTTGCAGCTCTCCTCAGCTCAGGGTCCTGGAGTCCCAGTGACCTCCTCACAAAGCACTTGCTTTTTTGGAGGGTGAGGGGGTCAGGGCCAGCCTCAGAGATGCTTCGCCGGTTCCCTGGTCTGGAGTTTTCCTTCCCTTTCCTGACTCGGCTTCGACTACGCCTTTACACAGTGAGTGGAGGGGACATCTGGGAAAGTGGGAGTCCTCTCCCCGATTGTATATAGCCTTTGGGTGTTGGCCAAGAAGAAAGGACTTGGAAATTCTCGGTTCCAGTGTCAGTTGGGGGGGGGATGAGGACTCTGATCTGAGGGGCTTCTTGCCCCCAAACCCCTTTTCTCCTAACCCCTCCAATCAGTATTGGTTTTCCTCAGTGGTCATGGGGGTCAGGGTTGGAGTGTGTTATTAGAAAGAGGTGGGGGTGTGTGTGGGTTTGTGTGTAGATAGGTATATATGTGTGTGTGTGTATGCATGTATATACACACACATATATAGTATGCTTTGCATGAGTATATGTACCCATAGATATATTTACATATTTCTTCTAAGATCTCATGAAAGTGTGAGTTTTCAGGGAGTGGGGATGTTCTCTTTCTTCAACAGACCCTTTTTACCCTAGAATTCTTGTCCTTTTCTCCAACACTTCCATGTAGTTTCCCTCCATTGAGATTTAGAAGTTGTTCTGGGCTGCCTTGTCCTGCTCTCCTAGCTTCATCAGGGGAGACTTGAACTGTCTTCCTTCTAAGACTTAATACAACCTTCTGCAAGAGGCTTTTCCATGTTCACCCTACTGCTGGTGCTTCTCCGAGATTACCATCCGCCTCTTGTCTAGTCATTCAGTTGTGCCTGACTCTTTGTGGCACCATATGGGGTTTTCTTGGCAAAAATTTTGGAGTGATTTGCCATTTCCTTCTCCATTGGATTAAGGCAGGCAGAGAGGTTGAGTAACTCACACAGCTAGTGAGGGTGAGCCTGAATTTGAATTCGGTCAGGTCTGACTCCAGGCCAGCTGAGCCACTTAGCTGCCTTCATTTTCTGTCTATTCTGTATCATCTTGAATAACATAGTTGTTTGCATGTTGTCTCCCCTATTACAATGTGTGCTTTTGCAGGGCAGGGATGGTGGAGTTTGTTGTTGTTGTTTGTTTTGTTTTGTTTGTTTGTTTGGGGTTTTTTGCCTTTCTTTGTATCCCCAGAGCTTAGTGTAGTGTTTGTCACATAGTAATTGATTAATTAATGCTTATTGATTGACTGATTGAAAGCAGTATCACCTTTGGCCTCTGACCAAGGTTTTGTAGTCTTTCTCAGCGGCTGCTGTCTTCCTTGATTCTAGCCTCTATCCCCAAAGAGAGCTACATTATCAGGGTCTGTGGGAACAGGGAGCCTGGGAGGGCTCTGGGTTGGGGGGGTGGTGCTGTATCTCTTAGCAGCTGGGAACACGGCAGACCTGGAGATCGGACCAGGGGAGTCTGGCTGTTCCCTAATCGCTTTGCTATGAGGAACAGACGGAGATGACGGGAACATTAGCCATCGTGGAATCAAAGAACGTAAGAGCTGAGAGTTTAGAGATTACCTAGTCAGTGCCCTGATTTGAGAGGAGAAAACTGAGGATTCTACTTGGAAATGAAGTGACTCTTCTCAGATATTTTATTGGTACCATTTGCTCTTTTATGTCAACCATTTCCCAAAGAATGACTCCCTCCCCCTCCCCCCAAAAAGAAAAACCTTTAAACAAAGCCAGCTGCTGATAGTGTTTGCAACACTCCACCCCATTAGTACCTCCTCTCTCTACTCAAAGAAGTATGTTTTATCTCTTCTCTAGATCTGAATTCAGCTGCCTTTTAGTGGTTTTCTTTTTCATATTGTATAAGTAGTTTATTTAATATGGTTTAGTATGTAATTAATGTAACATAATGTCATGCATATAATAATTTAATGCACAATATATGTAACATGTAATTTATGTATATTTTATAATTTAACATTATTTTGTACAATTATCTTAGTATTTTCTCTTATCTCTTCTGTCCTTGCTTTGGATAAGGTCATAAGATCTTGATTTTGTTTTGTTTTTTGTTTTGTTGCACTTTTTTTTTTTTTGGTGAGGCAATTGGGGTTAAGTGACTTGCCCAGGGTCACACAGCTAGTAATTGTTAAGCATCTGAGGCTGGATTTGAACTCAGGACCTCCTGAATCCAGGGCTGGTGCTCTATCCACTGCGCCACCTAGCTGCCCCTTGTTGCACTTTTTTTGATTTTGTTTTGTTTTTTTGTTTTGTAAGGTCATAAGATCTTACCATGGGTCTAAGAGTTCCTTGAATTCTTTGCTTATAACCCAATAGTTTTCCATTTTATTCATATATCATAGTTTGTTCAGCCGTTCCTCGATCAATGAATGTCTGATTTGTTTCCAGGTTTTGTTTTGTCCTGCTGTCACACAAAGGGGGTGCTGTGAAGATTTGGGTGTATGTGGGACCTTTCTGTCTTTTGATCTCCTGAGGGTACTATGTGAAATAGTGAGATAGCTGGATCAAAGAATATAAAAATTTAAAGTGACTTTCCCATCAAAGGTGCACATCAAATTAGTGGCACAAGTGGAATTAGAAGCCAAGTCTCCTTGCTGGTATTCCAAGACTCTTTATTGTATCATTTTGGGAACATTTGAAACTTCGGAGAGAGGGAACAGTGTTGGTGGGAAGGTTAGGAACTCGGGAGGTCCAGGGCTGATGGACATGGGCTGATGTTCATTCATAGAAGCACAGAAGCAATATGTTCCACATCTATAAAATGGATGTACATGATAAACTGGATATAATCATCCAGTGAGCTGATGCATGCGAAGTGCTCTGTAAACCTTAAAGTATTATATTATTTTTTTTTAAGTGAGGCAATTGGGGTTAAGTGACTTGCCCAGGGTCACACAGCTAGTGTTAAGTGTCTGAGGCTGGATTTGAACTCAGGTACTCCTGAATCCAGGGCCGGTGCTCTATCCACTGTGCCACCTAGCTGCCCCCTAAAGTATTATATTAATGTCAGTTTTCATTATTGCCAGCTGACCAGTACCTGACCGAATGGTCCAGTATTTTCTCACAGGAGCCAGGTGCTCCTTCCTGATGTATGATGTCACGGGCTGGTTTTTATCTTGGGTAGCTCGAATCATGCACAAGGTTGTGCTGATACTCTGAGATGATCGGTACTAGAGGGTTAAGCTTCCCTCCTTGTGAATACATTGGCCTTAGGGAATGGCTTGGCTTCCCCAACCTTTATTCTCACATTCCTCCATCTGGTGTGAGAAATGTCATTCTCAAAGTAGAGTAGGAAAGTGACTTAGGGGAGTACAGTTTGTATGTAGCAAAGAGATAACCCTCCTCCCACTGAAAATCAGGGACTTGCTGCATTTCTCCTGTAGGAAACTGGGAAGATCCTCTTGAATAATCAAGAACTAGGAAGGAAGTCAGTCACCTTTCCTGCTCCCACAGGCCTGGGTTAGGTCTTCCTAGGTTCTGTACGAGGAGGAAGATGCTTGAGTTTGGAAAGGTGGCAATTGATAAAAGACAAAATTAGTAGTGAGATAGTTAGAGAGTTATCCCTCTTAGGGCACTGGAAGTAGGTACTAGTGAATCAGAGTTTCTTAGCTTCTCTTGGAGGAGGAGTGGACCTAGGAAGACAGGTGAAGACACTTCTCTAGCTTGGAAGAGAAAAGGGCCCTTGTTTGCAGGTTCCTCTAGAAAGCTATTGTGTTTGGGGATGTGGAGATGAAGGGTGACATGTAGCCCTCCAGCTCCCTAGGACTGCCAACATTTAGACTTGGCTTTGCCCCTTTAGTGCCCATGTGGCATTGCCAGGTCATTTGATGAGCCAGAGGGGTTAGGGTGGGGAGAGAATCCTTAACATTTTCCCCTGCTCCTCCTTTCTTCTTCTTTTTTTTTTGGTGAGGCAATTGGGGTTAAGTGATTTGCCCAGGGTCACACAGCTAGTTAAGTGTCAAGTGTCTGAGGTCGGATTTGAACTCAGGTCCTCCTGACTCTAGGGCCAGTGCTCTATCTACTGCGCCACCTAGCTGCCCCTTCCTCCTTTCTTCTTGAGCCTTCCTTGGTCCTGATCCTTGCTCTCCTTCCCCACAGAGACTGGAAGGAAGCAGTATGCAGGCAGAGGAGGGCACTGGTTGGTTGCTTGAGCTGTTGGCTGAGGTACAGTTGCAGCAGTACTTCCTTCGTCTCCGAGATGACCTCAACATCACCCGTCTGTCCCACTTTGAATATGTCAAGAATGAAGACCTGGAGAAGATTGGCATGGGCCGACCCGGTATGTAGAGACACACTGCTCTTTGTTCTCGACCTTGGCTTGTTTTTCATTCTCTGGTCACATTCCCCACTTGCCCTCTGACCTCCTTTACCCTCAGGACTGGCTCCCCTCTATTTGCTCTTTGGTGTAGGCAAGAGATCATGATGTCTTAGAGGACAACTATTTGACTGGGAACTCAGTCAGCACTACCCTGGAGAAACTAGGTTCCTGGGCTGGCTTAATTAACCAACCGTTCAAGCACTTGTTAAGCATCCTTCTATGGGCCAGGTGCTGTATTTGGCACGAAGGATACAGTGAAGACACCTGCCTACAGGGGGCTTACATTATTTTTATTTTTTTTTGCAGGGCAATGAGGGTTAAGTGACTTGCCCAGGGCCACACACCTAGTAAGTGTCAGGTGTCTGAGACCGGATTTGAACTCAGGTCCTCCTGAATCCAGGGCCAGTGCTCTATCCACTGTGCCACCTAGCTGCCCCCATGGGCTTACATTCTAATAGGGGTTTAGAATGCCCCTTTCCTAATTTAGCATTGCCACCACCCTGGCACAGGCCCTCATCCCCTCACACCTGGAATAGCGCAGTAGCCTTCTGGTTGTTCTCCCTACCTCAGGTCTCTCCACACTCCAGTCCATGCTCTAATCAGCCATCATATTAATCTTCCAAAGGCTCAGGTCACTCCCAGTGCCCAAATCCCCCCTTCAGTTAACCCTAATGGCTCCATGTTACCTCAGAGATCAGATATAAGATCTTCTCTTTGGCTTTTAAAGCTCTTCAGAACCTGGCCCCTTCCTGCCTTTCCAATCTTCTTAGACTTTATGTGATCCAGTGACAATGGCTGCCTTGCTGTTCCTTGCACCTGATGCCCTATCCCCTGACTCCAGGCATTTCCACTGGCTTTCCCTTGTGTATGGAATGTTCTCTCTCCTAGCTCCACCTCCTGGGCCTCCCTGGTTTCCTACAAGTCCCAGCTAAAATTCTACCTTGTACAGGATTCCTTTCTCCATCCCTATAAAAATGCCCCCCTGTTGATTACTGCCAATTTTGTGTATATCTTGTTTGTCCATAGGTGTTTGCATGGTATGTGTCTACCATTAGACAACCGGCCTCTTGGGGCTGTTTTTTGCCTCTCTTTGCATCCCTAGTGCTTTAGTACAGTGCCTGGCTTATAATAGGCACTTAATAAATGTTTATTGACTTGGCTAAGGGAGACAGCCCATCTGCTTGCGGTGAGGTCCTTATAGATAAAAGAGTCACAAAATTGGGAGAGTCTTTAGAGGTCATGATGACCAGCCCCTACTTATGCAGGTACATGACTGAGTATAACTGATTTATAGTAGCCTTGGGTTAATAGGATATCTCGGGTCAGA
This sequence comes from Dromiciops gliroides, assembly GCF_019393635.1. Classification (NCBI taxonomy): domain Eukaryota; kingdom Metazoa; phylum Chordata; class Mammalia; order Microbiotheria; family Microbiotheriidae; genus Dromiciops; species Dromiciops gliroides. The sequence continues at coordinate 339,547,228 of NC_057863.1, read as the reverse complement.
TGGCTGGAGTCAAACCATCCAGTAGTTCTGGCTGCAGAAACAATCTCATTGTCACCCAAGAGATGAGGAGATATATGTGTTTAAATCACATCCCATCACAGGATCATCCAGCTTGCATTTCTTAGGGAAAGAAACCCATTCTCTCCCAAGGAAGCAGGTTCTCCTCTGGGTCAGCTTTCATTGTTAGGATGTCTATCCTTACTTCAAGTTGAGGTATGCTGCTCTACAACCCCCCCAACTCCTTGTCCTATCTCTGTCCTCTTGCGTCAGATTACTGCTTTTTGTAGCCTTAGTGTTCAGCACTGTGTCTGGTACATTGTCGAGTCATTTTCAGTTGTGTCTGACTTTTCATGATCCCATTTGGGGTCTTCTTTGGCAAAGATACTGGATCGGTTTGTCATTTCCTTCTCTGACTCATTTTACATATGAGAAAACTAAGGCAAACACCGTTAAATGACTTGCCCAGGGTCACATGGCTAGTAAGTGTCTGAGGCCAGATTTGAACTCAGGAAAAGGAATTTTCTTGACTCTAGGCCTGGCACTCTATCTGCTTTCCCTCATAGTAGTTGTTTAATAAATTGAATTGAATCAAAGAAACTAAATTTAATCCCTCTTTCACATAAGGACCTTCCAGAGTTATTGCACCAAGCTTGGTCCCTTTGCACATAGTATGTGTCTTTGGTTGGTTTGTGGTGAATGTGCTTGCTGTGCAAAACTAAAAACTCAGTGTCAAACATATGTGTTGTCCAGAATGGAGTGGTTTTGTCAATTAAAATATATGGTTTGCATTCCCTAAGATTCATTAGCCTATTTCATACTCTGCCTTTTTCAAGTGTGTTATAATCATACCTTTCTTTGATTCAAGCTCTTAAACGGCTTTATGTATGTGTGTGTGTGATGTGTGTAGGGGTGTAGGTGTGTGTGTGTGTGTGTGTGTGTGTGTGTGTAGTGTATAGTGTGTAGGTGTGTCTAGGGTTTGGGAAGGGTGGGAGCAAAGAACTGCTATGTGATTGAGGCTGACTCTCAAGAAGGAAGGGAAAGGATAGCCAATTGGTAATCCTTCAATCTGACAGTAGCAGATTCTGGGAAGAGGACATGTTGGCTTCTAGTGTGAGTGCCAAAGAAAATCAGTCCACGTGCTTTGCTTGGCATATGTGCAGGGGGTCACTGAGCCCTTGCTGTAGGTGATTGAGCTGAAGGTGCATCATCCTCAGGATATACCCCAGGAGGGAGATTTTAAAATATATATATTTTCCTAATTAGTTGTTTTTAAAATAATTTACTTCTTTGTCTTAAAAGTGAAGTGAAATGGGGCAGCTAGGTGGCACAGTGGATAGAGCACCGGCCTTGGAGTCAGGAGTACCTGAGTTCAAATCTGGCCTCAGACACTTAACACTTACTAGCTGTGTGACCTTGGACAAGTCACTTAACCCCAACTGCCTCACTTAAAAAAAAAAGTGAAGTGAAATCTGAAACTTGATTAAACAGATTTAATTGACATTATGGTATTATTGTTATTATTAAGTGAGGCAGCATGGGGTAGTAGATTGAGTACTAATAGTTAAGTCAGGAGGCCTAGGTTCTAATTCTGATTCTTCTTACTAGCTGGATGACTTTGGCCAAATCACATAGCCTATCTGTCTCCTGTTCTTTAAACACATACCTTCTTTTTATTGTTAGTTTTTGATTTTATGTAATTTTAGTTTCTGAATATATTCCCTCTCACTGCCCTACCCATTGAACCATGCCTTATAACAGAGATTTTTTAAAAGGGGTTAAAAAAGTCCAATCAATAAGTTAATTTTGTCTGACAGCATATTCACTATCCCACACTCATGGTCCCCCACTTCTGCAGATCAGAGACAGAGGTGCATTTTCTCAGTTTTTCTCTGGAGCTAATCTTGGTTATTATAATTTCAAAGTGCTTCATCTTTTGGTTCTTTCTGTTACATGTTCTTGTCTATTTTCCTCTCATATAAAATTATTGGTTATTCTACCACCATTTTCTATACCATTTTTATAAAACAAGACAGCTCCCAAGGGGAAATCACTGAGATCCCTGGGCCCACATCATCTCTTTTTTTTTTTTTTTTTGGTGGGGCAATTGGGGTTAAGTGACTTGCCCAGGGTCACACAGCTAGTAAGTGTTAAGTGTCTGAGGCCGGATTTGAACTCAGGTCCTCCTGAATCCAGGGCCGGTGCTCTATCCACTGCGCCACCTAGCTGCCCCCCACATCATCTCTTAAAGGATTTTCAGTAGTTCCACTGTGGTCCTTGAGGTGAAAGTCCCAGTCTACTCCTTGTCCAATCCTTTCTTTTACTATATTTTGGTTATGCATAGCAATATTTTTGTGGGATATGAAGCCTAAAGACCTTACTAATCTCACCTTGCTGTTGGGTAAGGTAGAGAGAAGGGGTAGAGGAAATCAATTCTCCTTCCCTCCTTCCCCACCCCTTGGGGTGTCTTTGTCCTCTGACACTTGTGTCGACTCCTTGCAGGTCAGCGGCGGCTGTGGGAGGCCGTGAAACGAAGGAAAGCTATGTGTAAGCGGAAGTCCTGGATGAGCAAGGTGAGTGGATTGGACTGTGGCATTGGAGGGGGTGGGGGTGGGGGTGGGGGAGGAGAGTCCTTAGCGGAAATCTCATTCTTTCTTCATCCCAATGGCAAGAGTCAGTCGATCAAGTACAGCAGGAACCATATGACCCCAGGGTAGACCTTTTGCGTTCTCACCTTCAATTCTCACCCTCAATTCACCATTCTCACCCTCAATTTCAGGAATCTAGGGAGTTTTCACTGTAATGTTTTTCTTAAAAACAGCTTCTTTCCTTTTTTTTTTTTTTTTTGTGTGCCTTTATTCTTGTCTAGTCCCTGAGGTATCTTCTGTCTTAAGTAAATGTATCCCCTTAACTACTTCCTCCCCAACTCCCCCCCAGCCCCCCTCCGGCTGCCATCTTAGCTGAACTTAGAATTCATTCATTCTTTGGCCTTTTGCTTGTTGTCCTAAAAGACAGTGAGAAAGGAAATTTGTGTAGGCCTGTGTTCTGCTATTAGAACATTCTCTGGCCTTCCCTCCCTATCTCTGTCCTGTGGGCCCTGTCCCAGGGGGTAAGGGTGGCATCGGGGGTGCTTTTCCTGGATTTGGCAACAGCAATTTCCTGGATGGCCCTGCAGCAAAGGACCCACTTGAGAGCCTGATAAGGGGCAGCTGCACCAGGCCACGTGGTCTCCTTTGGTGGATGCTGCCCTGGCTTTCTGCCCAGACTGAAGGGAGAAGGGAGGGGGTTGAGGAGAGAAATGAGAAGAATAGAGGAGGAGAGAAGATTGTGTGAAAAGGGAAGTAGTGAGGACTAGGCCTAAACCCTGGACTAAAGAGGAGCCAGAACCCAGGAGTAAGGCAGGTGCCATCCTCCGTTCTTGGATCTGAGTGGTTTTAGTGTTGGTGGCCTTGCCAGTCCCAAGGAGGCCTTACTGGGCCAATGTGGGATGGGAGCTAATGGGAGGATGACGGGGTGGACTGTTGCAGAGGGAGGCACTCTGCAGGCCTGAACCTTGGGGTGCACCAGCTGGGCTAACTCAGGAGCAAGAAGGGCTATGTTGCCGGGATTCCATTTTATTTTTTTTTTGGCGGGGGTGGGGGGGTGGGGTATAATTTTTTCTTTCCCTGGTTAGTCCTTGTAGATTCAGTCCTCAGATACCTTTAGCCTGGCCCCTCCCTTTCTTCCTTTCCTAAACCTGTTTCTTTTTGTTTTCTTCTCTGAGTCTCTCAGCTCCAAGATACCATATCAGCCCTAATAGGCCATCCTGAGTGTTTGAAACACTGCATTCCCCCCATACCCGAGCGTGCGAGCGCACACACATTCTTTCTCTTCTCTCTCTCACACTCACTCACACACACACACACTCCCAACCTCCAAAACTAAAATTATCTTCTCCCCTGGGCAGGACAGGGGACGGAGTGACTCCCTGGGGAGGGGGCTGGAGATAGGCAGCACCAAGTGGCTATTGGAGGGAAGGAGCCAAAGCTAAAATTAGAAGGGGAGGTAGGGAGGGCCCCTCACTGCTTGAGAAGGGGTTAGGGTCAAGGGAGGCCCCTGCATCTTTCCTGGCTCTGATTCCTTGCTGGGATGGCATAAACAAGTAGCTGCAGACAGTAGACAACTCAGTGCCTGCTAAGTGGCCAGGGAAGAGCAGAGAGCTGCTCTGGACAGCCTGGCCCATTCCATTAACTCCCTTCCCCCTTTATCCCCATGCCCAGCTGAGGCCCTACATTCCGTAAGGAGTCCTGATGCAGCCAGCTCTAACACGGAGCCATGCTCCAGCTTCGGTCCAGACCACACGCTCTTGCTTCTCCCTGACTCTCTTTTTTCCCGTCCTCCAGGTGTTCAGTGGCAAGCGCTTAGATGCAGAATTCTCCACTCCCCAGTCACAGAATACCTTCAGAAAGACATCACCCATCCCAGGGGTCTCCGCTGGGGAGGGGTCGCTGCAGAGCCTTACTTGTCTCATTGGGGAGAAAGACCTGAGCTTGTTCGAGAAGCTAGGAGATGGTTCTTTTGGAGTTGTACGGAGAGGGGAGTGGGATGCTCCTTCCGGGAAGAAGGTGAGCTGGGTTTATCTTCTGCATTTCCTGGGAGGATCAGAGAAGAGAGGAAAAGAATGAGAACAGAGGGGTTTGAACTTGGGGTCCATGCACTTGGATGGGAAAAAAATATCATTATTTCAATGTAATTCATTTCTTTTGTAATCTGTGCATTTTATGTGTTTAACGACATTATTCCAAGAAGAGGTCTATAGGCTTACAGACTGTAGAGGATTCCATCACATACACAAAAGTTAAGAACCTTTGAATTAAGGGGCAGCTGGGTGGTGCAGTGGATAGAGCACTGGCTCTGGAGTCAGAAGGACTTGAGTTCAAATCTGGACTCAGACACTTCCTAGCTGTGTGACCCTGGGCAAGTCACTTAACTTCAATTGCCTTAAAAAAAAAATAACCTCTTGGTTATACCCAGGGTCAAGCAGGGATGATAGAGGTCCCTGAGCTGGGAGTTGAGAGCAGGATTATCCACATGGTGACTCTCTCCATCCCTTTCTCTGAAGAGAGTATATGTATTTGCCTTTTCTCTTCTGCACACCACTGGATTGGGGAAAATCAGGAAATGGTGACTTTGGGGGCCTGTGCTGAGATTTAACTAGACAAGAAATGACTGTAAGGCTGATGGCCACCCAGGATTGTTCATGACTATTGCCTTCCCTGAGGCCCATGTCCCAGCTCTCCGTGATCCCTCTGTCTCGGACAGGTGAGTGTGGCAGTCAAATGCCTGAAGCCTGATGTCCTGAGCCAGCCTGAGGCCATGGACGACTTCATCCGGGAGGTCAATGCTATGCACTCCTTGGACCATCGGAACCTAATCCGTCTCTATGGGGTGGTCCTCACCCCACCCATGAAAATGGTGAGTGGGGCCTGGTGGGCACGGGAGAGGAGAAACATGGGCCAGAGAAGAAAAAGAGGCTCTCCCTCCCCCATGAAAATGCTGCAGATTTTATAGTAGGGGGTGGGGAGAACGAGGAAAAAGTAGAACAGTCTGACATTCATTCCATCTTCCAGAATGATATAGTATATAATTCCAAGGAACCCGCTGGATTTTCACCTTTGATGAATCTCTGAATTTCTCTGTATGACTCTCCCACAGCCCTTTTGGAGGCAGAGATATGTCCCCCGAAGCCTCCGTGGGAGTTCTGAGGCCTTGATTTTGCAATCTCAGAGTTTCTAATCTAAACCTTCCTGAACTTGCTGAATGAATGAATGAATGAATGAATGAATGAATGAATGAATGAGTGAGTGAGTGAGTGAGTGAATGAATGAACCAACATTTATTAAGCAGCTATTATCTGCCAGGTATTGTAGTAAGTTTGGTAGCTATAAATACAAAAGATGAAATAACCTCTAACTTCAAGAAGCTTACATTCTAATTAAGAAAAGCTCTGAGCAGGCCTGGGTGGGTAGCCTTTGAGGCCGAGGGGATGGGGCCAGACTTCAAGCTGGAAGGGACCTCGGAAGTCAGCTAATCTCTCTATAGTCTAGTCCATCCAACTCATTTTATAGCTGAGGAAACTGAGACTGGAGTGTCAGGACAGTTTTGGAAAATGACTGAGGAGGATAGATCATCAGGGAGTCCTTGCTGGGGGTGGGGGATAGGAGGGAGGGGTTCAGATGGCTCTGGGGTCGTGGCTGGCAGTCTTTCTCTGACTCACCCTTCCCCTGGCTCCTGGGCCACTCCAGGTCACAGAGCTCGCTCCCCTGGGATCTCTGCTGGACCGTCTGCGCAAGCACCAGGGCCACTTCCTCCTGGGGACCCTGAGCCGCTACGCTGTGCAGGTGGCCGAGGGGATGGGATATTTAGAGGCCAAACGTTTCATTCACCGAGACCTGGCCGCCCGGAACCTGCTGCTGGCCACCCGAGACCTGGTCAAGATCGGGGACTTTGGATTGATGAGGGCCCTGCCCCAGAATGACGACCATTATGTCATGCAAGAGCACCGGAAGGTTCCCTTTGCCTGGTGAGGGAGGGAGCTGTGCTTCCCCACCCCCTTTCTGCTCCCCCGTTACGGCCCTTGGTCCTGCTTGGTTGGTCTTGGTGCCTCTCTGAGATTGTCCTGCCCACCTTTCCCTGCTTGCCTTTCTAGGCAGCCAGGTGGCATAGGAGATAGAGTGCTGGACTTGGAAGTAGGAAGACCTCATTTTGAATCTTGCCTCAGATACTTACTAGCTCTGACCCTGGGCAAGTCACTTAACTGTTCTCAGCCTCAGTTTCCTACATATGTAAAATGGATGAATCATAGCATCTACCTCGTGGGGCTATTAGACTCCAATGAGATAATGCATGTAAAGCACTTTGCAAAACTTAAAGTATAATATAAATGCTGGCTATAAGAATAATTATATATTATATTTAATATATTGATATATAAAGTATAATTCTTTTTTCCACTTTACATACCCTCTGCCAAGTCCCAGCCCTGTACCTACCCTGGATTGCCTTGATCTGATCCCTGTCCTGCCTTACTCTTCCTAATCTAGAGTAGCAACGTTCCCAAGTAATCATTTGCCCATCCTGGGGCCTCTGGTATCCAGAGGGGGCCATAGGAACTTGACCTCCTTAGTCTGGAGTAGGATTCCAGCCCCACCTCTGTCCTTAAGAGATACAGCATCAGGGATGCTTCATATAGTACTTAAAATTGCTGGGCTAATATCCTCAGGGTGTCTTCTTGGGTTTCCACATTGTGGGTTCTCTTCCCCCACAAAAAACAATGAAGGTTTCAGGATACTGCACCTAGGGCCCACTCAGCCCCCAGAGGACTTCTCCTGAAGGGTCTCTAGTGGGTTGGGTGTGAGGTCAAAACAGTTGTGGTTCTTCAGGCTTTTTTCAGCTTTTTTCTCTACAGTGATATGCCAAGCCCCAGGATCTTGCCCCTGGCCCTCACAACTAAAAATTTAGCTGTCCTTTGCCTGTAGCCCTTTGACCCCTTCCTTCCTGAAATCTGAATGACCTCCCCCCTACCTTTGAATATAGGCCTTTTGGCTTATCTTCCCCACCCTCTGGAGTCTTGGTTCAAAAAGACCAGCAGGTCTGCTCACTTTTCCTCTCTGGTGACTTTTTCACACCTTCCACCAGGTGTGCCCCAGAGAGCCTGAAGACCCGGACTTTCTCCCATGCCAGCGACACCTGGATGTTTGGAGTGACCCTGTGGGAGATGTTTACCTATGGCCAAGAGCCCTGGATTGGCCTCAATGGAAGCCAGGTGAGAGTCTGAATTGATTGTGTTCCCTTTTGCCTTCTTGCCTTCACAAAATGGACCTGGAACAATCTTTCCAGTTAGCTGGATTCCTTGTCTAGTCTCGTAGGGATGAATGCCTGGATACTGAGTGAGAGGGGATTGAGGAATGGACTTCAGATTCATTGGCAGGGGACAACTTTTACATAATCAGTAAATGTTAATTCTCCAGTCACTTTGCTAAGTGCTGGGGATATAAACAGAGGCAAAAGACTGTCCCTGCCCTCAAGGAACTCACAGTTTAACGGGGGAGATGACCGACAGATTATACAAAGCCAGCTATATCCAGGATAAGTAGGAAAGTGAAGGCACTGCAGTTGAGAAGCTAGGTCCATATTTGCTGTCCTCCCTTCCCACCTGTTCACTCTTTATGCCTGAGTGACCTTAGTCTTCAGGTAGGGATTGCTGATGATGAGAAGATGAGGAACAGGAAGTTGTATTGGGCTACTTCTCCCAAGTCCTATGCTTAGAGCTTGTGCCTGGATTTCCTCTGGCCCCAGAGATAGGTTTCACTTCACTGAAGCAGGGAGTGATCAAGTTAACCTTTTGTTCTTTCTTTCTTTCTTTTTTTTTGTTTGTTTTTGGTGGGGCAATGGGGGTTAAGTGACTTGCCCAGGGTCACACAGCTGGTAAGTGTCAAGTGTCCTGAGGCCGGATTTGAACTCAGGTACTCCTGATCCTGGGCCTGTACTTATCCACTGCGCCACCTAGCTGCCCCCAAGTTAACCTTTTGTTGGGAGAAGGGATGGAGGGCCTGGAAGGAGGAGGGGGTCTCTAGTTGCACACAGACCTTTCCCTTCCCCCCCTCAGATCTTGCACAAGATTGACAAGGAGGGAGAGAGGGCATGCCTCGACCCGAAAGACTGTCCCCGGGATATATACAATGTCCATGGTCCAGTGCTGGGCCCACAAAACCCGAGGACAGGACCTACCTTTGTAGCCTTGCGAGACTTCTTACTGGAGGTAAGGGGCATGGGAGACCGGAATCTGACCCTGGGACAAGAGGAGCTGAGGATGCATTGGGAACCCTGGCGGGGCTGGGGGAGGAGGCTGGTGCTGGGGTGATGTTCTCTGCTGTGGGCATAAAGGAAGGCCGAGGGGTGGAATTGACCCGTTCTTGACCACTGTCCCACAGGCTCAGCCCACAGACATGAGGGCCCTTCAGGACTTTGAGGAGCCAGACAAACTGCGAATCCAGATGAATGATGTCATCACAGTCATCGAGGGAAGGTATGGGTCGGGATGGTCCCTGGACCGCATTTGGGTGGATCTGGGCATGTTTTTGGAGGCTAGTAGAGAGTCGGCTCTGCTCCTGGGCTGAGCTTTGTGTGAAGGGAAGAGAGGACTGAGGACTCGATGAAATCTCAGCCTCCATAGTCCTTATCTGGGCTAGATGCTGAAGGGTCAGAAGAGGCAGGGTACAAACCCAGAGGCCAAGGCACCTGAATTATCCTCTTTAAAACTTCATCATTCATTACATAGAGAAGTTCATAGATCTAGTCAGAAGGAATCTCAGAAGCCAGCCAGGTCAACCCTCCCATTTGACAGATGAGGAAACTGAGGCAAACAGGGTGAAGTGACTTGCCCAGGGTCACACAGCTAGGAAGTATCTGAGACCAGATTTGAACTCAGGAAGGTGAGTCACAATGCTTAATGCCTGTGTGAACTTAGCCGAAGTCACAGAAACTCTGTAGCCTGCTGTTTCCTTAACTGCACAATGAGAGGATTACTTTTTAGCCTCACCATAGACCCCATGATGGGGCAGCTAGGTAGTGCAGTGGATAGATTACCAGGCCTGGAGTCAGGAAGACTCATTTTGCATCAAATCTGGCCTGAGACACTTCCTAGCTGTGTGACTGTGGGCAAGTCACTTCATCCGGTTTGCCTCAAGTTTCCTTATCCGTAAGGCCTCTAGGATCCCTATGAGCCTGTGACTTACCTCTGACACTTAAACCCAAGGAGTTTAGACCCCTCCTAACCTGCACACAGAAGTCGACAAATCCCTTACTGGTAACATCTCTCACAGCTGGCCTCTACCTGATCCCTTTCTATTGATTCCCACTGATCTCACAGATCTTTCTGCTCATCAGTTTCCTGAATGATCTGTCTCACCCCTTCTTCCCCCAATACAACTAGAACACTTAATTTCTTTCTCTTTTTTTGTTTTGTTTTGGGTTTTTTTTGGTGAGGCAATTGGGGTTAAGTGACTTGCCCAGGGTCACACAGCTAGTAAGTGTCTGAGGCAGGATTTGAACTCAGGTCCTCCTGACTCCAGGGCCGGTGCTCTATCCACTGCGCCACCTAGCTGCTCCTGCTTTCTCTTTTAATTCTCACAGTCCCACACATATAAATCCATCTGACACCTCTCTGATTCCCCCATTCCTATGCCCTCTCAATGAACAGATCAGACTCTACCAACTCTTCCACCGCCCACACACCCCTACTTCACCAGTCCCCACCCCTCCAGCTTCCAGGAGGGGCCCTCCCTAGCCCTGACCCTGGGTTACTGCCACAGCTCCACCCCCCACGTGCCTCTGCCTCCAGGTACCTCCTGAGTCACTGGCTTCTCTTCCCTCCAGCCCCAGCAATGCAGGCATACTTACCAAAGGAGAAGGCCCCACCTGCTGTTATCTGATACCTTGGAAGTTGGAACTGGTTCGGGCAGGGGCAGGTTCAGGGTTAAGGAGAGGGATGAGGCAGGAAAATCCCCCTTAGGACTCTCTTCCCTATTCTTCTTACCCTCCCTAAACCCCTCCATGCTTTGGTGGGCATGGTTATAACTACTTCTCCCATCTAGGGTGCTTATATTATGGGGGAAGAGAAATCCCCCCAAACGTATTTTTTTTTAATTGTGAGGCAATTGGGGTTTAGTGACTTGCCCAGGGTTACACAGCTAGTAAGTGTCAAGTGTCTGAGGCCAGATTTGAACTCAGGTCCTCCTGAATCCCAGGCCGGTGCTCTATCCACTGTGCCACCTAGCTGCCCCTGTTATCTTTTTTTTTTTTTCCACTCATGTACAACTTTTTCATGCCCCTATTTGAGATTTTCTTGGCAAAGATAATGGAGTGGTTTGCCATTCCTTCTCCAGATCATTTTACAGATGAGGACACTAAGGCAAATAGGCTTAAGTGACTTGCCCAAAGTCACACAGCTAGTGTCTGAGGATGGATTTGAACTCTGGAAGATGAGTCTTCTTGACTCCAGACCCAGAGCACTAACTACTTTGTCACCTAGCTGCCTCATCTTGGGGTCTCTAGGGAGGATAAAAAGTAAGAGACAGCCAGAGCCTCCTGGGGCATTGGCTTGGGAGGGATTGTCTGGGCGCCTCTGGAGTGATGTCAGTTCATGCAGAAACACGTGTGTCTGGGATCTCCTGGATTTTTGAGATTTCCTCAGCAGGGCCGTGGGAGGAAGAGGCTGCAGCTGCTGAGGTCCTCCCCCAGAGGAATGAGGCTGGTGATACCTGCCCGGCTGTGGGTTGGCTGCTGCTAGGGCATTCTCAGGATGACTCTGGGATTCTCAGCACCAAATGATGGTTACTCCTAGGAAGGATAGATGAACTTCTAGTAGAGAGGGGCAAGAAAGGAGCTAGAGGAGGAGGGGTTGGGCACCCAGAGGCCATGTGGCATGGGGAAAGTAGATAGGGAAGGGGAGGGTGTGTAAATTGATTTGGGCCTTTGGCCCTTATTTGGGTTTTTTTTTTTTTTTGGCAGGGCAGTGGGGGTTAAGTGACTTGCCCAGGGTCACACAGCTAGTAAGTGTTAAGTGTCTGAGGCTGGATTTGAACTCAGGTGCTCCTGAATCCAGGGCCAGTGCTCTATCCACTGTGCCACCTAGCTGCCCCCAGGTGTGTAAATTGAAAAAAAAAATAAGGCGGGACAGGGGGAGGGGGATGGGGAGGGGTGTGTTCGTGGTAAATGGAGTTAGAGTCCAGAGAGGGAGGACTAGAGCCAGTACCTGTTGCCATCATCGCCCTTTGTCTGATCCAGTTTTTGCCTGGATTCTTACTCGGCAATGTGGTTGGGATAGATCCGACTCAGAACTATGAAATCCTGAACTTGACTATAAAGCTCGGAGATCCTAAAAAGATGCTTAGGCCTTGATGCCAATGCTAACAATGCCTCCTGGATGCTTTGATCATCCCCCTGAGAGGACATCACCCTTCCCATCTGGGATTGGGTGATTTTCTTCACCTTGAGATACCCTGAGCTACTTACTACCTCTGAGCTAAAACACACCGATAACACCAAGGCTCCTGTTTACTCTTCTTGGATTTTTCCCAGCCCTCTTCCTGTGTAGGAGATTCTGAGACTTGAACCATGGCACTTGGCCAGGAAATGGCAGTTTTGATTATCGGTCTCTCTCCTTTAATTATAGAATTCTAATAATTTCTCATCTCTGCACCTGAAACACTGGGCATTGATTTCCTGGGTTTCGTTACTGCTGGCTCACCTACCCATGGTTTCATAGAGCTAGAAGGGACGTCAGAAGCCATCTAGTCCAACTTCCCTGTTTTACAGATGAAGAAACTGAGGCCCATGGAGGTTAACTCAGCATAGTCGCCTTTCTTATGTCCATCCATATGCTAGAGATGGGTCTTAGAGAGGGGAAAGACCTCAGACTTTGGTACCTCCCTTCTCCCAACTTGATCCTTTCAAATATTTTCTCTTACTTTATCCCCTGTTCTCATACCTTACAATGCAACCAGTTGTTTTGGATAAACTGCTTTTCTTACAGTTCCTCTTTCCCAACTCTGCCTCCCAGATGTGAGTCAGGGTCCATCTTCTGTGGGTAAGAGGAAGGTCTGGGTACAGGGGCCCTCGCCTGCCAACCATTCCCCAGGGGGTGACTCAGAATCTTTGTGTGTCTTTGGGGCCTGGCTCTCTCTGTCACTGCCAGAACAGCAGGGGTGGAAGGGTGGGGGGAGAAGATGGGAGGGCTGTTAGGCCGCTCCCTCCTGGGAGGGCAGTTGTGGGATCAGTCTGCCCCACCCTTCCGTCCCCGGTTCCCCCGGCTGCTCCAGCTGCCTTTGCTGCTGCCTGGCTGCCTACGGCGTGGGCTTCAGGCTTTCCAGGGAGCCTCCAACACTGGCTTGGACACAAAGGCCCTTGCATTTAGCTCCTGGATCATATCAGAAAGTGGGAGGTGAAGGGGACTGAGGCCAGAGCAGCCAGTGAGACCATTCCGTGTGTTTGTATTTGTTTACCTCGGTGTCTTTGACTCTCCCTGTGCTTCTTTGGTTGTTATGTATGTGTTTTCTTTGCCTCCTCCACATCTCAGTGTTAGTGGTCTTTCTCTGTCCTTGGTACTGTCTGTTACTGGGTCTCTTGCTCTGTCATACAATTTCTTTGGGAGGGAGGGGGAAATGGGAGTAGGAGTGGGTTTTTCTCTTTGTGTCTGTATTTCCTCAGGGGATCTTTTTCTTATTCTTTGCTCTGGAGTCTGGGATGCTCAAAGTCCCAGAGCTCTACTGTTCCTTCGGGATACAGTTTTTAAGGGGTTGGGGGTCTAGGAGAGTGGTTGGTAGGGAGGTAGAAGAAGGGTGGGATAGGACAGAAAGAGGATTATCTTCCCAGTTGAGTCCACAAGGAGCTGGGCTGTGCTGACAAGGGGAAGTTTGGGGGTAGAGAGGACTTTCTTAGGGGCTTGGGACACAAAAGCAAAAACTTATCTAGGATGGTGGAGGAAGTGGCTATGGTGTCTTCTGACTGTGGACCATAGGGTGGGAGCCCCGTCAGGATGCAGTCTTGAGAGACAGACAGACAAGGATGGGGGAGGAAGGAAGGGAGAGAGAATATAAAGGACAAAATGTTTGCTTAGTTAACCCTGATTCAGTTTAGGTTGGTGATGGAGAAGTAAAGGGGACAGCGTGTGATAGTCTGTTCCTTAACTTAGCTTGGAGGGGGTAGTCCTTAGGCAGTTTTCAGCCTCTGCCTCAGTTTCCCCTATTTGAAGGCTGGCTTCAGGGGGACCTGAGGTGGTGGGGAGAAGGAATTTAATTAGATGGGAGGGACTGGGCCATCTTCTTACTCATTTAGGGATTCTGTCATCTTCTCTGTGATGACACTGCTGGCTGGTAGAGCTGGCCTTCTTGTTGTCATGGAAACACTGATGGCTGGGCCCTAGAGCCAGGCCTCCCCAGAACAGTGCTAGCCCACTTAATGGACCATGTGTGGGTGAAGGAGGAGAGGGTGTGTGGCCAGACGGTGGAGATGGTGGGACAGAGGGACAGAGGAAAGAACATGCCTATTGGTCTTGTAGGAGTTTGATTTGAACCCTTCTTTGTTCTTCAGGATCATCTATTCCCACTAACCTCCAGAGAACATAGGTGGGGTGAGCATCTTGAATAAATGGACTTGAATTTATATTGCTCTTTTGAGGCTTAGAATCACTTTCAATTGCTCTGTCATTTGGGGAGTAATTCCTTGAATGCCCTTTGGGAAGAAAATCCCATAAAGATCCACTGAAAAAGAGAACCCCACCCCCTCACTCCCAGAGACAATGGGCAAGGTTTGGGGTGAAACTAGTTCCATTTTATGAAAGGGTCCCCAGCAGGGAGGACTGGGGACCTGGGACCTGTTCCATGGTCTCTTGTCATTTGGAGTTTTGGCCTCTACCAGGGTCTACCCCATCTGTCTTCCCTGTATGTATATGGTAGGGGTTTGGGGGGGGGTAGGGACAGCAAAGCATTTTGGGGTGTGCAAACCACCTCTTTCATGGATGGAGCAAGGAAGAGTCAGCCTCTTGTGATAGACTATTTGGAACCATAGCTGCAGCCATGACTGGAAGAGGGGGGAAACCTGACAGGCATTGGCAGAGTCGGGATCGTCTGTTTCTGGGGAGAGAGTTAGGAGAGACCTGATCAGAAATAAAGGAAGTATTGAAAGTGCGTTGGGGCTAGGAGAGGGGGTGAGTGGGGTGGGGAGAAAGGGGACTCAAATGAAACAACCCTGGGCCTAGGTGACCTGGAGCAGTGGAACAGCACTTATTCTTGCCCAGGAATGAGTCTGAGAATCTCCTTCAGCCCCTCACCACTCAAAACGGCCCACAAGGGTTTTTTTTTTTTGGTTGGGTTTTTTTGTTTTGTTTGTTTTTTGGCCTCCTTCCATTTCTCACATGTGTTAATGAATAACTCTAAGGTGGAGTAGACAGCAGGGTCACAACTTCAGGTGACTCATTGGCCTAGATAGAGACAAGAGGAGAATGGCCCCAGGGGTGGTGGGTGGGGAAGAATAAGTGAGGACTCAGTCCCACGGGGCTGCAGAGGAGGGATGATTGGGGGAGGGGCATGGAAAGACAGAGGGAAGTCTGTGGACTTCTCAGAAACATTCCTGCCTCACCCTTGGTTTTCATGTGGCAATCCTCTGACCCTGGAGACTATGGGGTGGTCTCTCCCCTGCCTATGGGAAGCCTGTTTATTTTAGGATGGGGGGTGTTGCCCTTTCCCTTTGTCCTTTCTGTGCTCTCCCACCCTGAGGACTGGAGTGTTAATCATAGGGTGGTGATGTCTGGGGCCTCAAGATGGGGACCGGAACAGGGGAGGGGAGGGGGAAGAGGCTAGCTTGTTTCGTGTGTGCTGGAAAGACAATCTGGGCCCCAGCTCTGTACAACCCAGGGGCTGGCCTTGGGCAAGTGCTTAGCCTGAGTCTGTTTTCTTCATCTTTAAAATGGGTTTGGGGGGGGCGGGGAGAGATATCTCCCCTACTGGCCTCTTAAGGGCATTGGAACAAATGTATTCAGAAGTTCGTTATAAAATAGTATGGCTAGCAGATGTAAGTTCTGTCCCCTCTAGTCTCATTCGGGCTGATCCTGCAGTGCTGCTCCTGGGATATAATCGGGTTTAGTTCTTTAGGGAATAAGTCCTTTATGGGAGTGCTCTTTCCATGGCTGTGGGGACATTCGTTTTACTGGCATTTGGAGTCAGAAGACCTGAGTTTAAATTCCAGCCCCAGCACGTGCCGTCTGTGTGTCCTAGGACAAAGTGCTTCAGACTCAGTTTTCTCATTTGTAAAATTGGAGGGAGGCGGCTGTTGTTGAACCCCTTACGTCTCTGAGTCCTCTGATCTCATGGATGTTTGTGAAGGGTTTGGGAGGTTTGGCAGAAAGAATTTAGAGCTAAAGGGACCTTAGAATGCATCTCACCCAATCCCAGCACTTTTACATTTGTGAGGGGGGGAAAAGCCCAGGGAAGTTAAGTGATTTTCCTAATGCAACGCAGGTATTGGCATTATTCTGATGGCTCACCCATAGACCCCAGCTTGAAGAGCCTGGGCAAGAACTCCCAAACCCTTGGTTTCCTCTCCACATTTAGATATGTGTGCATGTGTGCATGCATGCATATGTATATGTGTGTGTGTATAGATGTATATGTATGTATGTCCCCACACCCTGGCCTTCCTTTGGCATCCAACTTTAGCCGTCAGCTCTTCTTGGAGAAATCTGTGAATGATAGGTATAGCTAGCTAGATTGTGCAGTAGATAGAGTCCTGGGCCTGGAGGCAAGAGGAAGTTCAGATCCAGCTTTGGACCTGGGCCAGTCCCTTAGACTCTGTCTGCCTCAGTTTCTACAGTTTTAAAATGAGGATGATAATAGCACCTACCTTGAAGGGTTGTTATAAGGATCAAATGAGATAATATTTGGGTTTTGGTTTTTTTTTTGGTTTTGGTGAGGCAGTTGGAGTTAAGTGACTTGCCCAGGGTCACACAGCTAGTAAATGTCAAGTGTCAGAGGCTGGATTTGAACTCAGGTCCTCCTGAATCCAGGGCCAGTGCTCTATCCACTGTGGCACCTAGCTGCCCCGAGATAATATTTTTAAAGTGCTCAGCAGGGTGCTTGGCACACAGGGGCTTAATAAATAACACCCTCCCACACCCCATGCCCAATCTCTCTTCCTTCCTTTCCTTACATTAAGACAGGTCCTCAGGTGCCCTTCTTCACCTACTGCTCTGGGCTTCTCTCCAGGAAAGTTTCCATTTAATTATTCTTTAGCTGCGTGACCCTGAGCAAGTCACTTCTCTTGGGGCTTCAGTTGCCTCATGTATAAAATGGAGGCCACTTGACCTCTCGATGTCTCTTTTACCTGTTCATTCTGTAGCGTTCCCATGGCAAATGGTCATAGTTTACTGGTAGTATGTCTCCTGTTTTTTAATCTCCACCTCACTTCCCCTTCCCCCATCTCTCTCTCTCTCTCTCTCTCTCTCTCTCTCTCTCTCTCTCTCTCTCTCTCTCTCTCTCACACACACACACACACACACACACACACACACACACACACACACACACACACACACACACGACCATCATTCTATGAAGGCAAGAACCCTGTCTTGTCTAAACTTCATGTCTCTCTCCTCCAGTGCTCTAAACAAACTAGATGATAGTTAAATGTGGGTTGAATTGACTAAGTGCCACATATGGCCACACAGCAGCCTGAATCCCCTATCTCTTAGAGTTTATGGTCACTGAGGCAAGTAGTAGTGGAGGTGTGATTTGCATTGGTGGATGGAGTTGCCTACACTCAATATCTGTGACTTAGTAGAGAAATCCTAGGGAGTTGTCAGCAACATCGAGAGATTAAATGTCTTGCCGAAGGTCACAGATCTAGTATGTATTGGGTGGAATTTGAACCCAAGTTTTCCTGACTCCAAGCAGAATTACTCATTATACCATTCTGGGTCTAGAGCAGGGGCTCTGAACCTAGAATCCTTGAACTTGTTTTGTTGGTGGTGGTGGTAACAATATTGTTTAGTCATGTCAGTTGTGTCTGACTCTTTGTGATTCCATTTGTGATTTTGTTTTGTTTTGTTTTTGCGGGGCAATGAGAGTTAAGTGACTTGCCCAGGGTCACACAGCTAGTAAGTGTCAAGTATCTGAGGCTGGATTTGAACTCAGATCCTCCTGAATCCAGGGCCGATGCTTTATCCAGTGCACCACCTAGCTGCCCCCCCCATTTGTGGTTTTCTTGTCAAAGATACTGGAGTGGTTTGCCATTTTCTTCTCCAACTCATTTTAGAGGTGAGGAAACTGAGGCAAAGAAGGTTAAGTGACTTGCCCAGGGTCACATAGCTATTAAGTGTTAAGTGTCTGAGGTTGTATTTGAACTCATGAAAATGAGTCCTCCTGACTTTAGGCCTGGTGATCTATCCATTACATCACCTAGCTGCCTTTGATAACTATTTCAGTATAATTGTTTTTCCTTGGAAATATTTTATTATATTTAATATAATATTTTATTTTATGCACTTAAAAACACGATTCTGAGAAAGGGGGGCGGTCTGTAGGCTGATTGGCTAGATTGCCAAAGGGCCCCATGAAACAAAAAGATTAAGAACCCCTGCTGTAGAGGATTCCTCTATCTTGGACAATTCTAGGTCCCTCAGTAGGGGTGTGAAGTATCGAGGGAGACACTGCTCCTTGTTTCACCCCTACATGCATCAGGCTGCATTAATAGAGTAGCATCCACAAAGGGGAGGTGATGGTTTGGGTTTTGCTACATTTTGCTGTGGTCTGACTTCCCTGATGTGGAATATAGTGTTATCAAATGTTTTGCACTGTGTTTTCTATTTGTCAGAGTAGGGTGATCAGGATGCAGGGGGAGGGTGGGTGATGCTCTGGAAAGATGTCATATGATGATTGGATGAAGCAGCTGGGGACGTTGAACCAGGTGAAGAGCAGACTAGGGGTGGTGGGCATGGCATGATGGCTAGCTCCCCATATTTGAAGGTTGTCATGGGGAAAGCAGGGGGTTAGATTTTCTTTTTTGCTAGGTTCCCTAAGAGTAGAACTAGAGGGGCAACTAGATGGCGCAGTGGATAAAGCACTGGCCCTGGATTCAGGAGGACATGAGTTCAAATACGGCTTCAGACACTTAACATTTACTAGCTGTGTGACCCTGGGCAAGTCACTTAACCCCAATTGCCTCACCAAAAATTAAAAAAAAAAAAGAGTAGAACTAGAACAGTTGTTGGATATTAAATCAGATTGGTCCACCAAGAGTGGAATGGCATACCATTCCATATAAAGGAATGAGTTCTCTGTTATTGGAGTTATTCAGGCAGAGACTAGATTACTACTTGTCAGGGATGTTATACCCCCTTGTATAAGGGGTTCGTCTGTTGGAAAGGAGGCTGGTCTCGTGTGGTATAGTAGAGAATAAATAAAAACCAAAAAAGCCCCCCTAACCAAGCATTTACTAAGTACCTGCTGTATGCCAGATGAGCAGCTAGCTGGTGCAGTGGGTAAAGTGCCAGGCCTGGAGTCAGGAAGACCTGAATTCAAATCTAGCCTCAGATACTCACTCGCTGTATGACCCTAGGCAAGTCACTTCACCCTGTTGTCTTCAGCTTCCTCATTTGTAAAATGAACTAGAGAAGGAAATGGCAAATCTCTCCAGTATCTTTGCCAAGAAAACCCCCAATGTGGTCACGGAGAGTCAGGCGCAACTGAACAACAGAGTGTGCCATACACTGAGCTGAATGCTTTCCAACCCTGGAGGGTGGGTGCTATTAACCTCATTTTACAGCTGAGGAAACTGAGGCAGGCAACTTGCTCAGGGTCACACAGCTAGTAAATTGTCTGAGGCCGGACTACCTAACCCCAGGCCCACTGAGCCAGCAGGCAGGAAGAAGCCTACGTTTGGAATCCAGAGAGCTAGGTTTGAGTCCCAGCTCTGTCACTCAGCTGTGACCTTGGGCAAGTCATTGAATTTTACCAGGTCTCAGCTTCCCCATTTGTAAGATAAAGTCATTTGATCATGTTCTATCTGAGGCTTCTTCTGGCTCTTCTGTCAGAGATGACCTGTAAGGTCTCAGCCAACTCTGAGGTTCTGTGAGCCTGAATTCTGAACCTTCCACTCTGCCTGATTCTCACTGGAGCTTCTGGGGAAGAAATGTACTCATAACCATTTCTTGGAGTTGATAGGGAATGAGGGAGTGAGAATAGTGCCCAACTCTTAAGCTTTCTTTATGCAAGTTTTTTCCCCTCTGGCTCCAGCTCAGATTTAAAAAAAAAAAAAAGGTGGGGGGGGGGGAAAATCCCCCAGTAGCCTTTTCATGTCCTAGGGATCCAGAATAAGGTGAGGTGATTAGAGTAGGCTACATCTGTTCAGAGGAATTGGTTGGGGGAAGTATTCATGTGTCTTGGCTTTCCTTCTGGACCCTGTGGCTGCAGGGAGAAAGGGCGGTCAGTTGGGCAGCTGCCCTTTTTCGGTGCCTGAACCTCACACATATCTGGTATATTCCCTCTGAACTCGTGCCCATGCTTGGGTCTGACAAATTGGACAGAGCTGAGATGGATGTAGCCAGAACCGTCCAATTGTCCCTGATACCTCTTGGTTTTTACCATGTCCCTTTGGGATTAACAGGGCGGAGAATTACTGGTGGCGTGGGCAGAATACAAGGACACTGTGTGTGGGGCCCTTCCCGAGGAACGCTGTGACCTCCGTGGCTGGCCTGTCAGCCCACGACATCAGCCAACCACTCCAGAACAGCTTCATCCATACGGGCCATGGTGACAGTGATCCCCGACACTGCTGGGGATTCCCAGACAAGATCGATGAGTGAGTACCAGCCTGAGGATGGGACCTGCCCCTCACACTCAGCCCTGCTGCCTGGAAGGGAGAGGGATGGTGATTCACCTGCATTTTATTGTTGTTTGAATACTTTGTTATCTGTTTTCTTTACTGTGATTAGGCTGGGTAAAGACCTAATAGACCCCTCCTCTAGGATTCTGTTTTATTCTCTTCCTGAATGTCTGTCTCTTTGCCCCCTTCTCACCACTGCCTTCTCCATTGCCCCCCCCCCTGCCCAATTCTTGGCCCTGGGTCCCCTCCTCTATCAGCCTCTTACTCATTTCTCTCTTTTCTCCCCTTTCTCATTGTCTTCCCCTGCCCCCACCCCAAGTTCTTGGCCCTGGGTTTCCTCCTCTGTCACACTATTACTCATTTCTCTCTTCTTCCCCCTTCCTCATTGTCTTTTTTCCCAGTTCTTCCCCCCCTCCCCAGTTCTTGACCCCGGGTGCCCTCCTCTGTCACCCTCTTAGTCATCTTTCTTCTTCCCTCCTCATTGTCTTTCCCCTCAGTTCTTGGTCCTGGGTCTCTTCTCCGTTCCCCATCCAGTTTCCAGTTCTCAGAAAAGGAGAGGGGCCATGGAAGCCCCTCCAGTAAGCCAAGAGGGGAAGCCACATTAGGGATTTGGGGTCAGGGCTGGGGTGTCCAGAGAGTGGCTGTAGCTTAGTTACTGAAGGCAAGCAGTGACGGGAAGGGTGGGATGGTGGAGAGGGTCTGCCTTCCCCCGCCTCTTTCCTTCCTGAGATTCTCTTGAAGAGTCAGCCCCCCCAGACTCAGGCTCCAGAGGGGCAGACTTGTGGCGTGCTGGAGTACCTTGAGTTGATGTAAAGGCCTTTGTCAGTCTGGAAGTCCCCAGGGAGAGGGGAGGCAGCGTGAATAAGGGAAGATAGAGAAAGATTAACCACATCCTGGGTGGTGTGTGAGAACCATCCAAGGTGTTCATGATCTGGGTTGTGTCTCAGGCTCCTCTGACTCCCTCATGGGTCATCCACTCTCTCTTTTTACAGATATTAACTGTAAGAGAAGTTAAGTGACTTGCCGAGGTTCACACAGGGAGTAAGGAACAGAGCTGGAATTTGAACTCAGGTCCTCTGACCCAAATCCAGTCCTCTTTCCATTGTAGTACCCTGGCTTCAGAATCCTAGGATGTTATGGTTCTGGGTCCTTTTTGGCTGCTGACTTCTACTAGGTTTGTCCCCCAAGACTTAGCTGTGCCTCACACGCATACACACCCCATTCCCTGTAGAACAGGATCGCACAGGGTCGCAAGGACTGGGAGAGTTCTGAAAAGAGGGGGAAATGGCCCCCCGCTGCACTAGTGCCCTCTGCCCTCTGCCTCATTTGACGTGGCATGACAGGGGGGACCCAAGCCCCATTCCTTATGGGCATTGAATCAGCCTTAGTGACTAAGGCCTAGATACTGACAGGAGGGATGAAGTTGAAGTGGGGGAAGGGGAGAAGGGAAGATGCCCCCCTACCTCCTTGTTTCCTGCTCCCTATCTTTTAGCATTAGTCCCAGAACCTTAGCCTGTCGAGAGAAGAGATAGATCACATTAGAATATGGTCTAGTTCAGCCCCCTCTGCAGATGGGGAGAGGGAGGCCCAGAGAGGAAAGGGAACTTGTCAAGGATGACATAGTTGGTGATGGAGCCCGTGCCAGAAGCCACATCTCTTCTTTTACTGTAAACTCTTAACCTGGGTCACAAACCACCCCCACCCCCCGCCCCTGCCTTTTTTTCCCCCTAGTATTTTGATTGGGTTTCAGTAGAATTGATTTCTTATGGTTTTTGTTTTTGTTTGTTGTTTGTTTGTGGGGCAATGAGGGTTAAGTGACTTGCCTAGGGTCACACAGCTAGTTAAGTGTCCAGTGTGTCTGCGGCTGGATTTGAACTCAGGTCCTCCTGAATCCAAGGCCAGTGCCTATATCCACCTGCACTACCTAGCTGCCCCCGGTTTCCCTATTATTTTATGCATTATAAAAACATATTCGGAGGAGGGGTCCCTAGGCTGTTTGACCAGACGGCCAGAGGCATCCGCACGCATGCGTATGCACGCACACACACACACACACACACACACACACACACACATGTCAAGAACCCCCTTTTCTTGGGATTGGGGGAGATGCTATCATGCCTATTGCCAAAGTCTTTCTGGGCCCCGGTCCCTTTTAGGCAGCATACTTTGTTTCTTGCCTCGGCTGGCAGCGTTCTTGCCCCTCCACGCTGGCACACTTGCTCTGGTTTTCTCCACAGGTTGTACCTGGGAAACCCTCTGGACCCCCCTGACCTGCTCTCAGTGGAGCTGAGCACCCCCCGCCCCACCCAGCTTGTAGGAAGGGTAAAAAGTAAGAGTCGGCTCCTCCCCAGGAGCACCCCCTCCATCCCCCGGGGCCTGGGCTTTGGGTAGGAAAGGAGTGGGCAGCCCTCTTCCTCAGGACGCCTCCATGCTGGTCTGCTTGGCTCAGGCCAGGGGGAGAGCAGCAGGTGGCTTAGCTTTTGTCCCTGAATCCCCTCGACTACAAGTGGGGTGGAAGATGAGGGGCACCTGGTGTTGGCTCTTCTCGTATCCGCCAGGGGTGGGCATCATGTGTATGTGGCCCTGGATTAGCCCCTGACTTGCTGCCAGTCCCCTCCGCCTTCACCGGCTCAGCACAACTCCTCTCCCAGCTCTTCACGTCTCCTTCTAATCCTGTGCCAGCCTACCTAAGGCTCCTCCTTAGGTGCCTGCCTCCTGCTGGCTCCCTATCCCTGCCCCTCCATCCTTGAGCCGAGTCTTTCTGCTGTTCTGCCCCCCCCCCCCCCAGCTGTCCTCCCTCTGCCTCTTTGGATGCACATGAACTGACCTCCACTTCCTGCTCACCTTCTTCTCCACCCTTTCTATCTCCCCTTTCTCTTTCTTTCCCCTTCTTGCCCCCATTTCTTCCCCATCCCTTCTTTTCTTCCTTTTTCTCCTCATCTCTACTCCCTTTCCACCTTCTCTTCCTGTTCTTCTTTTCTCCCCCTCTCTTCTCCCGTTTCTTCCTCCCTTCCTCCATCTCTTCCCCCTCTGCCTTTCCGTCTTTTTCTTCCTCTCTCCCCTCCTTTCTCCCTTCTCTTCTCTCTTCCCTCCTTTCTCTCTCCTCCTGTTTCCCCTTCTTCCCTTCCTCCTCTTTCTGTCCCCTCTTCCCCACTTCCTTGTCTTCCCCATCTCTCTTGCCCCTCTGCCTTTCCCTCGTTTCCCTTTTCTCCTTCCTCTCCTCTTCCTCTATCCCTTCCTGTCTCCTCTCTCCCTGCTTCTCTTTTTCCTCCTTTCTCTCTTCTCCTTTGTCTCTCCTCCTTCCCTCTCCTCTCTCTTCTTTTCTCTCCCTTCTTTCCTTTCCCTCTTCCCCATCTCTCCTCCCCTCTTCTCCTTCCCCCTCTCCTCCATTTTCCTTTCCTCTCCACCTCTATCTTCTTTCTCTCACCCTCCTCCCTTCCATATTCTGCCTCTACCCCCTCCCCATGGCCTGTCTTCCAGGGGAGCCTCCGCCTCGCCCGCCTCAGCCTGCCATCTTCACTCAGAGTAAGTGGGGCCGTGCTCCTTCTCGATGCCCTGGGCCCTGCCCCTGTCCCCTCTGTTCTCTCATAACTCCTCTCCTTGAAGGTACACAGCAGGGGCTGCAGGGGGGAGGAGGGAGTGTGCTGTGAGCTTCCTGCTGCCAGCCCCTAGCATGGCTCAGCCTTCTCAGATACCTGGTGCTTGGAGCTCCCCATTGGTCAGACACCCGTTCCTCTTAAGCAATTGGAGCCTGCCCCAGCAGTCTCCCCAGACCCAAGGCTGAGATGCCAAAGACTTGGTCTGTTCTTATGAATGGAGTTCAGGCTAGAGGAGTAGGGATGCTATTTTTCTTTCTAAAGCCCCCATAATGCTGATTCTCCCTCCCCACCCTACGCTAACTTCTGTGGTGTCCGGGTGGGCCAGGAGAGGGTGTGATGGGAAACTGGGGAGTGGGGCCCTGGAGGGATTGCTGATCAAGCTCCGTAGAGAGATTTCCAAAGGCTCAGGATTGGCCAAAGGAAACCCCCAGAGGGCAGTTACTGGGCTGGGGTGTTGTCAGAAGTAGCAGAGGTGGGAGTGGGCTGGAGGCCTGGGCTTCATTAACTCCATAACGCATCACTGTGGCCGTACGTGCTCAGATAAGGGTAGGGGGCCAGAGGGTTGGGTGGGATGGATTAGATTCTCAGGGGTGGTAAGGACAGGATTAATGTCGCCACTTGGGGTAGAGGGAGATAGCTTGTGTATTTCCTCTCTTACCCTAAGAGGTGTTGGAGCTAATCTCTGACACCCCCTTCCTGGGGGTTTCCTTCCTCTCCTTTGTCCCACAGAGCCTACGTACGACCCGGTC
Source organism: Dromiciops gliroides (assembly GCF_019393635.1). Lineage (NCBI taxonomy): Eukaryota > Metazoa > Chordata > Mammalia > Microbiotheria > Microbiotheriidae > Dromiciops > Dromiciops gliroides. The sequence continues at coordinate 339,522,462 of NC_057863.1, read as the reverse complement.
AGTGATGATCAGGACCTCCTGCAGCTCGACTTCAAGCGTCTCTGTCATCGGAAACCAGGCCTCCCCAGGGGCCTGTGGCTGGTGAAGCCCTCAGCCCGAGTGCCGGGCACCAAGGACAAGCGGGGCGGGGCTGAAGTGTCCTCTCATTGACTTTGGGGACGAGCTTACAGCACCTCCCTTGGCCAACCCTTCCCCAAAAGCCCAGTGCCCTTTCCCTTGCCCAGCTGGCCATGGATGCCTGCTCGCTGCTGGACAAAACACCCCCCGCAGAGTCCCACCCGGGCACTTCCAAGGCCCTTACACCCCACACCTGTGGTAGATTGGGATACCCGGCCCTTTGCCTCCCTCCGCCAGCCTACGATGATGTGGCTCAGGGATGAAGATGATTTTGAGGTCTGCTCTATCAACAGTGCCCTGGTTGGTGCCAGAACCCCGAAGGGGCCTCCCCAGGGGGAGACTAACTATGCCTTTGTGCCTGAGGCTGGACGGCCCACTCCACCCCTAGAAGACAATTTGTTCCTCCCACCCCAAGGAGGCCACCAAACCCCCTGATTCCCTTCAGGACTGCAGAAATCTTCCAGGCTCTGCAGCAGGAGTGCATGCGGCAGCTGCAGGTCCCATCTAGTTCTCTGGGCTCCTCTCCTAGCCCTGGCCTGGGTGGAGAAGACAAACCTCAGGTGCCCCCGAGGGTACCGATCCCACCTCGACCCACCGGCAGCGCAGCGAGCTGGGCTGCCGCTCAGGTGAACTGTCTCCCAGCTTCAGGGATGTGAAGAGGAGCCGGGACGGTGGTGAGGGGGGCAGCCCCTCCCCCCCAAATCCCCCCAAGGGAGCCCTTCTCCCTCAGGCTCTCGCTACCCCTAGTCCTTTGGCACTGTCTGGTGGGTCTCCCTTGCCCCTCGACTTTCCAGCTCCCCTGGGAAGACCATGCCCCACCACTCAGAGCTTTGGCTCTGACCCCAAATATGCCACACCCCAAGTGATCCAGGCCCCTGGCCCCCGGACAGGGCCTTGTATCCTACCGATTGTTCGAGATGGCAAAAAGATCAGCAACACACATTACTATCTGCTTCCGGAGAGGCCCCCCTACCTGGAAAGATACCAGCGGTTCTTGCAGGAGGCCCGGAGCCCTGAGGAGGGAGCCTCCTTCCATTCCTGTCCCCTCTGCTGCTGCCACCCACCAGCACACCAGCCCTGCTGCCCCCACTGCCACCGTTCGGCCCATGCCCCAGGCCACCCTTGACCCCTAAGGCCAACTTCTCAGCCAACAATAGCAACACAGGTGCCCGTGCCCCATCCTTGAGGGCATCTGCCCGTCTGGTGAGGGGCTGCCCAGGGATGGGCTAGAGGCTGGGCGTCCCACAGACAAGATTACAGATGGTGAGTCCTGGGAACGAGATTGTTGGGAGGGAGGAAGGCAGGGGAGCGGGGCTTCTGGGGTTCTGGCCTTTCAGCAGGGTTCTGAAAAGCAGCTTGTGGAGCAGGGGACCCCTGAACTTGGTGCCCAACCCCATGAGCAATCCTGACAGAGAGCGGTGGGGGTGTGCCCAGGTCCAGGCCATGGTGCATGGGGTGACCACAGAGGAGTGCCAGACGGCCTTGCAGAACCACAGCTGGAGCGTTCCGAGAGCCGTTCAGTATCTGAAGGTACCATCCCTTGCCCTGTGCACCTCCCAAGAGCCCCGGGAAGCTGTCTGACACACCACCTGACTCCTGAGCTCTCCTGCGCTCTTCTTACTTATCCGATGCCCCCTATGCCTTAGTGCCGCTGTGTCCCCCTCGGCACTCGTCAATGCCCTCTTTGCTCTCCCCCTCCTCGCCCTCCCCACAGGTGGAGCAACTCTTTGGCCTGGGTCTGCAGCCAAGGCAGGAGTGTCTTAAGGTGCTGGAGATGTTTGATTGGAACCTGGAGCAGGCTGGCTGCCACCTGTTAGATTCCTGTGGTCCCACCCACCATAAGTATGTGTTTCTCTCCTGGTCTGCCCCAGTTCTTCCTGTCTTTTCCACCCAGCCAGGTGGACCCGAGGGAGCTGGGTCCTTTTGGCACAGGGACCCAACATTTCCCAAAGGCTAAATATTCCACAGCCAAGAATCCCCTCCCAAGGTTAGGGAAGCCCCAGGCAGCCAGAGCTAACTTTGTGAGGCGGCAAGAAAGTCCTGGGAGTGGGGGTCTGGGGACAGGGGAGAGGTGGACTCAATGTAAGGTAGCTGCTCAGCAGTGATCTCTCCCAAGCATGCAACCCCCTCTCTTCTTGCAGGCGCTGACGGCAGGTCTGGGGAGCCGGAGAGTCTGACTTAAGGGGGGGTCCTGTTAGTCTGCCTGAAGGATCGTTTGAGCCTGCCCTGCATGTCGGGGGCCAGGGAGGGGTAGTTTCCCCTGCCCCGGGGGCCTGGGGAAACCTGCTGCTGCTGTTGCTACCTTCTCCCCCCATCACCCTGCTTCTTCAGATAGGCAGAGAGGAGCCAGAAGGAGCAGGAGACTTGGATGGGACCGCCCTTCCACAGTGCTAGCTGTAGCCCCTCCATCCATCTGCTCCTCCCACGGCAGCTCCAGAGGGACAAGAGAGGGAACCTCAGGAAGAGGGTGAGGAGGCATTCAGAGCTGGGCCGAGAGAAGACTAGAGACAGTCCTGGGCACAAGGACCCCCTTTCCTCCCTTTAAATCTCCACCCGCTGTGATGCCTCTGCCTTACTTCCCCTTAGGGACCAGATTGAAGGGAAAACCCCAAGCCTGTCTGCTCGTGTCTGTGGCATTTCCTATTCCTACGAAAGTTGAAGGAAGGGGGCAGTGGGAGCAGAGAGAGCAGGAGGGAGACCCCAGTGCTTTGTTCAGTGGAGTCTGCTAGCTTTCCGGTGGGTATGGTGCCGTGAGACAGGCCTGGCAGTCACGGGGGAGAGAGCTCAGGATACAGACCACAGCTGATCTTGTACCTGGGTTGGGGTCATTGGGAGGGGCACTGTCACGTGAGGTTGAGAATTTCAGGATGTTGGAAGCAGGGTGGATGCAAGCCCAGTTCCAGGGTGGGGACAGAACCCCAGGATGTGCAGAAGGGAACAGATACCGGCAGCCTAACGTGGAGACTGGTGCTCCCAGCCCAGCCCCAGCCCAGCCCAAAGCCGTTTTGTGTTTTTTACCCCAACACCCCTGTTGCCAAGTTGCTGCTCTTGTCCTGCCTCCACACATCTGCTTCTTCCAGAGAAATAAAGTTAGTTCTATTTTACATTACCGGGGGTGTCGACGTGGTTCTTTGCCTTCCAGGCAGCAGAGAGAACTTGGCATAAGCCCTCTATGCCGCTGTTCCCAGACCATCTACCATCTGAATTCCTCCAGGCTAGGCTCTTGATGCTGTGTGGACCTGGCCACACTCCCTGTGGGTAATGGAGAAAGTGTGAGACCAAGGGATCTCATTCTGTGACTCTCCAGTGTGGACTAGAAGATGATGAAGGTGGCCTGTTGTATTGATGAAGGGACTTGGCCCGGACAAGGAAAGGTCCCTGGGGCAGAGGTGGCGGGAGAGGCACAATGCCCAGGAAGGCTAGCTAATGGATAGCCCCAGCCCAAAGGGCTTCCACAACAGAGTCATCAAATCAAACATGGGGCCCACAGAATAGTCTGAGCGTGGCCTAAAACAGATTAAAATGTAATTGGGAAATATTTAGCAAAATAAAAATAGAATAAAATGTAGGTAATATATTTTAAAACTATGTTAGTGTGGAACCTGCAGCAATCCTAATGTATGGTTTAGTGGCCCCTGTTTCCATCTGAGTCTGACAACTGTCCTATGGCACCCACCTGGGTCAGATAGGGATGAAACCCAAATATTGTGCTGCCAGAACTTCCACTTAGTGAACTTGAGTCCGTGCCTTTCTCCCTGTCTGTGGTGGTGTACGATAATTGTGGAGCAGAAAGCCAGAACACTTGGGTTCAGGTCTCTCAGACCTGCAACTAAACTAGCTAAAGGACCTTGGGAAAAATCACTCGTCCTCCCTGGGCCTCAGTTTTCTCATCTCTAAAGTGGGTATAAGAATCCCTTTCCACCTTATGATGGGGTTGTCATGGACTTAGGTCCGAGACAGTATAGGTGAAAAGTGTGCTTTAGTACCTCTGACCATGGATGTATGGTCTCCCTGACCCAGGTACCATATTCATCACTGTCTGTGTTACCACCTCTCCTCCACTTGTCCTTGTATGTCCTTCCATACATCCTCCACCATGGGTCTGACTGGACATGACTGGGGCTTTAAGCCTCTCGCTATCACCCGTGTGGCAGCTCAGCATGTATGCCGTCTTCCAGCTATGCCTCATTGTTCACCCATGAGTGAGTTCTTGGGTTGTTACACCACTTCTTGCCCAGGGTTCACCTTGGGTAATAATATGTGGCAACTCATTCCTACCCAATGTAAAGTCTCACCATTGCCCTGTGTGTGAATGACTCACAAATTGGATTCTTAGGTGGCTGTAGTACTCCATGATTCACTGCTTTTTAGCATCCCTGGAGGAATGTTGGTGTTTAAAAGATGCCTGTCAGAGACCCATTGAATGTGAATGACTCCAGAAAGAGGTGGTGAAGAGGGGTGGGTCAGTCGGGGGGGGGGGCGGCTTTACAGTCACTGAGCTGTAGACATCATTATCCTCCCATGATGTCATCAGTCTCTCTTCTCCAAATGAAGGGATTCAGGTAGGATAGACATGAAGAATTGGATCATCACAATTGATGACTGAGCTCCATGGTCATTGCAGTAAGAGCCGGAGACAATCCGCTCACCATTTGGTACTCACTATGACAGAGGAAAGAATTCCGGACTTAAAAGTTAGGAGAGAGGGGCAGCTAGATGGCATAGTGCATTGAGCACTAGCGCTAGAGTCAGGAAGACCTAAATTTAAGTCCAGCCTCAGACACTAGCCATGTGACCTTGAGCAAGTCATTTAACCCTTATCCCCCCCCCCCATAGTGTAAGTTCAAATATTGCCTCAGATGTTTCATACAGAAATCAAACCACTGAGCCTTGGTTTCCTAATGTAAGATCATTTGTGAATTTCAATGTGCAAAAATCAATCTTATATCTTGTGAATGCAGTGGCTTTCATAAGACCCCACCTCATTCTAAAATCAAAATGATATAGCAGCATACAGACTAAGAAGTCCGGGGCATGCCCTCCACAGTACTGATGACTTCTTAGATAAGTCAGAAGGAGTTAGTTGCCTGAGAGACATAGAGAGGTTAAGTAATTTCCCCAGGCTCCTGCAGTCAGCAAGTATCAGAGATGATATTTGAACTCAGGTCTTCATGATTCCAGAAGCATCCCTCCATCCCCTATGTTACCAGCTGCCCCTTCATAAAGTAATGAAAATTCCAATGTTTTTTTTTCTCTTTCATAAATAAACACTAGAAAACAAATTTATTATTTTGGTCTAGAGTCTGATTGTCGGGTTAAGAAGATTTTTAAAAATTGGAATAGATTACAGAATGGGGGAGTCAGTTAACATAATAGCAGTTTAAAGTGTGAGTGATCTCTGAACCCAGGGAGAAAGGCTAAAGGCCCAAGAGAGGTGAGGTAGGGTGTCTCAAACTGGGCTGGAGATGACTAGGGTGTCTCAAGACACAATTTTGAGAACTTTGTATAAGTTTCCATGGGGAATTTAAATCTCCAAAAACCTAACTTTAAATCAGCAAAGCCTGAATTTCAGGGCTGAATCCCTCTGGGTGCAAGGTACCAGGTACATTTATGGAACTTGAATTTACCCTCAATTTTAAGAGATTCCCAAAATGCCACTTTTCCTCAACAAAATGCTAGTGTAAGCTGCAAAAAATCATGCCCTCTTAGATTCCCAATGAACATAATTAAATTTACTGGCGATCTGTTAATTGTTTGGCTAATAACTTCCTTAAGGTCAAGATCTGGCTTTGTGCTTCTATCTCCAATGCCTGGAGAACATATAGGTTTGGGGGGGTGTAGGGGGTCTTTTTATGTGTGTGGTCATTTTTTTCTGATAAAAGTATTTTATTTTTTTTCCAGTTACATGTAAAGATAGTTCTCAACTTTTGTTTATACAAGCTTTCCAATTTCAGATTTTTCTCCCTCCCTCCCCTCTGTCACCCCTCCCCTAGACAGCAGGTAATCTGATATAGGTTATATATATGTATATATAAAACATTAAACATATTTCTGCATTAGTCATGTTATAAGAGAAAAATCAGAGCAATGAGGAAAAACCTCAAAATAGAAAAACAACAGCACCAAAAGCAAAAGAAATCATATGGTTCAATCAGCATCTATACTCCACAGTTCTTTTGTTTTTTTTTTTCCTGGATTTGGAGATCTTCTTCCATCATGAGTCCCCTGGAACTCTTCTGTACCATTGCATTAGTGAGAAGAATCTAGTCCATCACAGTAGATCAACACACAATGTTGATACTGTGTACAATGTTCTTCTGGTTCTGCTCATCTCACTCAGCATCAGGTGGTCATTTATTTATTTATATATTTTTAAAAAATTATTTATTTTGGTGGGCAATGGGGGTTAAGTGACTTGCCCAGGGTCACACAGCTAGTAAGTGTCCAGTGTCTGAGGCTGGACTTGAACTCAGGTCCTCCTGAATCCAGGGCCAGTGCTTTATCCACTGTACCACCTAGCTGCCCCTCTGGTCATATATTTTTAACATTCATTAAATTTTTTTTTCAGTTCCAAGTTTTCTCCCTTTCTTCTCCCTCTCCCACCCTATAGAGAAGGCAAGAAACGTGATATTAACTACATGTTTGAGATCATACAAAACATTTCCATATTAGCCATGTTGCAAAAAAGCACACAAGAAAAATAAAGAAAGTAAAAGAATTATGCTTCAGTCTGCACTCAGTTCCTTCTGGAGGTGGATAACATTTTTCATCATGTCCTTTGGAATTGTTTTGGAGCATTGTATGGATCAGAATAGCTAAGTCATTCACAGTTGTTCATTGTACACTATCGCTGTTACTGTTTACAGTGTTCTGGTTCTTCTCACTTCACTGCATCAGTTCTTTTTTTTTTTAAACTCTTAAAGCAGGCCTTTTAAGTCTTCCCAGGTTTTTCTGAAACCATCCTGCTCATCATTTCTTATAGCACAATAATATTCCATCATGATCATATACCACAACTTATTTAGCCATTCCCAAATTGATGAGCATCCCTCAATTTCCAATTTTTTGCCACCACAAAAAGAGCTTCTAGAATTTTTTTTTATCATATAGTTCCTTTGATTTTTCCTTTGATTTCTTTGAGATGCAGACTTAGTAGTGATAGTGTTAGGAAAGGGTATACACAGGGTTTTTTTTTTGTTTGTTTGTTTTATTAAGTGACTTGCCCAGGGTCACACAGCTAGTAAGTGTTAAATGTCTGAGGACGAATTTGAACTCAGGTACTCCTGACTCCAGGGCCAGTGCTTTATCCACTGTACCACCTAGCTTCCCCGTATACACAGTTTAATAGCTCTTTGGGCATAATTCCAAATTGTTCCCCAGAATGGTTGGACCAGTTCATAATTCTACCAACAGTGCATCAGTGTCCCAGTTTTTCCACATCCCCTCCAGCATTTGTCGTTTTCCTTTTTTATTGTATTAGCCAATCTGATAGGTATGAGGTGACAGCTTAGAGTTATTTTGATTTGTATCTCTCTCTGTCTCTCTTTTTTTTTTTTTTAGTGAGGCAATTGGGGTTAAGTGACTTGCCCAGGGTCACACAGCTAGTAAGTATGTGTTAAGTGTCTGAGGCCGGATTTGAACTCAGGTACTCCTGACTCCAGGGCCAGTGCTCTATCCACTGCACCACCTAGCTGCCCCTGTATTTCTCTTAGTAGATTTTTAGTAAATGCTTGTTGATTGACTTTAGCGAAACAATCCAGATTTCTGCCCAATTGTCTTTTTTCTTTTCTTTTTGCAGGACAATGAAGGTTAAGTGACTTGCCCAGGGTCACACAGCTAGTAAGTGTCTGAAGCCAGATTTGAACTCAGGTCCTCCTGAATCCAGAGCCGGTGCTTTATCCACTGCACCACCTAGCTGTTCCCTGTCCAATTGTCTTTAAAAAATACTGAAAGTGGGGAAGCTAGGTGGCGCAGTGGATAGAGCACCGGCCCTGGATTTAGGAGGACCCGAGTTCAAATCCAGTCTCAGACACTTTACACACTTACTAGCTATGTGACCCTGGGCACTAAGTCACTTAACCCCAATTGCCTTACCAAAAAAATAAAATACTGAAAGTTCTGCAAATCTCAGTATCTCAGTAAATAGTCACTGAATGAACCAATTTATTTGTTCAACCAGCATTTACTAAATTTCTACTATGGGCAATGAACTGTCTTTAGGCACTGGGGGAATACAAAGACACTGCCCTCAAGGAATGTTCTCTAGGATTAATTCCTAGGATTGGAAAAATGATAAAGCTCTCTTGCTCATTCCCTAATGTATGGGGCAAACTGCCTCAGTTTACCCAAATAACTCGAGGAGACCACCAAGTCAGAGACAGATTTATTACATTCCCATGGGAATGGGCAAACTCAATGCCTGAGCTGCACTAGCTAATACATGCCTTGACCTTTTATAGGGGAAGTCCCCACGCACACTAGGGCGAGCTCACAATCTAACATCCAATCCTGTCTCACCCAGGGTGTGTGTTTAGCTTGTGATCAATGTATGGAGACACGAATACGTGTTCCAGGAACAAGGGGGAAAAGGGGAGGGGGAACAAGGTCAAACCAAAGGAAGAGGAAACAGGGGAGTGACAGTCAGATGTTTCAGATCTCACAGTTCCCACTGACTCCCCTCTCCTGGCCCCTGTCTCTAAAGATACTCAACCTGAATAACAGGAAGAGTCACTTAGGTGCTTCAGCATTGTTCTGTAGTCGTGTTAATTCTAGAAGGATGACAGGGTTAAAATTTATCTTTGGCTATGTTGGAAAGAAAAGAATAATCCATTGTTGGGACCCCAGGGCCAAGGGGATTCTGCTCTGAGAAAAAGAGACATGTCACTTAACATCTGGTCTCAACTTAATTGCTGCATCCTGTGCCAAGCCCTGTCCTTTCTTCTTGAGTCCCGAGTATTGAATTGGTGGGCAAACTCCCTGACACACTCAACAAGGACTGGGGTTCTGACACATGATGGATTGCAGACAAAACTAATATGTAGCTGACAAGTGGGGAGACTGAGCAGAAGTAAAAATACTGTTAATTGGCAATAGAACTCAAAGGAGACAGTGAGAATTTGACAAGCAATAAACTTTTTTTTTTTTTAGTGAGGCAATTGGGGTTAAGTGACTTGCTCAGGGTCACACAGCTAGTAAGTATTAAGTGTCTGAGGCCGGATTTGAACTCAGGTACTCCTGAATCCAGGGCCGGTGCTCTATCCACTACACCACCTAGCTGCCCCCCCCCCCCCCCCCCGCGCAAGTAGCATTCAATAATGCTAGTTTTCCACCTCTTCAAAGAATAGAGGAAGGTGAATTTTTTCATCTCTCCTTTGGGGTTGTTTGGTCATCGTAATTATATAGCATTGTTGGGTTTTGTTGTTGTTCATTTTATTTATATCCTTGTCATCACTGGTTCTGTTTCCTTCATTCTGCATCAGTTCATGCGAGTCTTCCCATGCTTCTCTGAAAAGATGCTTCCTAAATGGTAGTTGTATGGTAAATATGGCTTCTATGCTATTAAAAGGTGAAAGCAAAACCTAACACACAACTCACATATATCCCAGTGGAGTTTATTGAAGGATATAATTTTTTTAAAATTTCTACATTAGTCATGTTGTGAAAGAAGAATCAGAACAAAAGGGAAAAACCTCAAAAAAGAAGGGAAAAAACATTCCAAAAGTAGAAACAGTATGGTTCAATCTGCATCCATAATTCACAGTTCTTTTTTCTTGATGTTGGGAACATTTTCTATCATGAGTTCTTTGAAACTGTTTTGTATTGTTGCACTGCTGAGAAGAGCCAAGTGTATCCCCATTGTTCATCACACAATGTTGCTGTTCCTGTATACAATGTTCTCCTGGTTCTGCTCCTCTCAGTCAGCATCAGTTCATGTAAGTCTTGAAGGATATATTTCAACTGAGTGCATCTCAAATGGCTAGCAAGCAAAGAGAACACAAAAATAGTCAGGACCCCTCTGTGGGTGCTTTCAGAGTAGGGCATTTATGCTTTTCTGAGCCTGGTCAGAATTCTGGTCCACCAGCCCTTGATACATCTAAGGACTACAGGAAGAAGTTTTTTTTGTCAGCAGGCATTCGAGATTAGATTGCTCTTTATATGTAGAAAAAGTTCTACTGACATCACAATAGTAGGTCTGCTTTTCAATTGCCCTAAAGATTTAAAAGTGGTGATTGTCCAGTGGACCATGCCAACCCTATCTTTTGGTTGCTCTTTTAAGGAAACTTAGTCTTGGCACACATTCAAGACCCTCAGAGCTTCCGATATACGTGGCTAATATCTGACTAGAAACCTGTGATGGAGACAGCTAGTATGCTAAACCCAAGAACCTTAGGAATAACAATGTTTCCAACCCAGTGCCCTCCCTCGACCTTTATCCTAGGAAGCAAACCCTAGATTTATCCTGGCAACTTCTCTTGGAGTTGTTCCAGCTACATCTACTAAAGACCCAAAATAGAAAGTTCTTGTCACCAAAGTCCTTGGCACTGTCAAATGGTTCAACATCAGAAACTGATCATTTTATCAGTGGAAATGACTATAAAGAAAAGGCATTAACTCTAAATCTTATGAAAATTAATGTTGAAAACTACCCTTACATGTAACTGGAAAAAAAAAAACTAAAAAATTTGTTTGTTGTAAAAAAAAAAAAGCAAAACAAAGCATTAACATCTACTTTACTTCTGTTGGCAGCGTAGAGACCTTAAAGACCTTGGGAACTTTTTCTAACTTGCAACCTGAAACATTTTTGCTTTGTATTCCCAGCACTTTGCACATAGTAAGCACTTAATAAATTATTTTTTTCATTCATTCATTCATTCATTCATTCATTCATTCTCATAATTAGTCTAAGGATGATATGTGACATATATAATTTCAGTGATCTTGGAAGGTGGCTATTATCTCTGATAAGGCAATTGCCCAGTTCAGCTATTAATAATTATTCTGAGAATGACCTTGGAAGATGTTCTTGTTATCCTAAAATGGGCTTCAGAGGGAGTGAGGCAGAGCTGGAGTGACAAAGCCTTTTACAAGTTACAAAGAAAAAAATCCATTACATTTTTAGCATGTGAACAGAAAAGAGTAAATAAAATAAAAATAGCTAATATTTAGATAATGTTTATCATGTGCCAGGCACTTTGTAATTATCTCATCTGATACTCACAAAAAACCTCTGTGAGGTAGGTGTTATTATCTTCATTTCATAGATGAGGAAACTAAGGCAGACAGAGATTAAGAATCTTGCCCCAGGGGCAGCTATTTGGCACAGCGAAGTCAGGAGGACCTGAGTTCAAATCCAGCCTCAGACACTTAACACTTACTAGCTGTGTGACCCTGGGCAAGTCACTTAACCCCAATTGCCTCACCAAAAAAAATTTAAAAAGAATATTGCCCCAGGTCACATAGCTAAAGTCTGAAGTCAGATTTAAACTCGCATTAGGGTTAGGGTTAGGGATCGCATTAGGTTTCTGACTCCTGACTCCTGACCCAGTACTCTATCCACTCCACCACCTAGCTGGCCTAAAAAAAAATCATACTTAATGCATGCTTACTCTACTTAGGAAAAGTATGTTTCCAAATGGAGAATGCCCTTGGGATTTTAGCATAAGATAAGCTATAGTCATCATCCTCATAAAAATAAATTATTGATAATTGGTTGGTTGTTGTCCTTTGTTCTTGAAGAGAACCAAGATGACATCATTATGTTGGAGTCAAGGTACAGTGTGTGCAACTGTGGCTGATCAGACCAATACAAGTTTGGAAGGCTCTACCTCAGGTTGGGCACAGATAGTCCATATTTTCTAATAATTTGATGTATTACTTAAACTAACTTCTACAGGTAGAGTTCACATATCAATAATACCTTGAATTGTTGCTGGGGACACAGTAGTAAAAATAAGACAATGGCTAATGAGGAATGTACAGTCCAGTAGGCAAATGAGAAATAAACCTAGAAGGACTCTATTGGAACTCTGAAAGGACCTGTAATTTCATCTCCCAATAGAAGGGTTCGATTTCCTCCTAGGGAAGTTGCCTAAGATATTGAGAAATTGTGACTCACTCAGAGTCACACAGCCAATAAGTGTCAGATGTAGGATTTATAATCCAGGTCTTCCTGACTCCAGCATTCTATCCCTGCTTCCACTCAAAACTATAATATACACTATAGCCAGGTACTGATTAATTTGAAGGAGTCCCCTGAAATGGTTATGTGTATTCAAAGTCATGCTATTCAAGGTTATAATTATGTAAAATATGGTAATCGATTCTGGTTTAATGGGAATATGCTGTGTGAATTAGAATAATCCAACCACTTCAAAAGGATTCATTATTTTCACTGTCAAGACCTAGCCTTACTACATGATAAGTGGACAGTTGAGGTCTGAGAGATGTCTTACCAATTGGGGTGGGGGGGAGTCAATCAGGAGATGTTTCATGGAAGAGGTGGCTTTGAATTGGATTACAAAGCTATGAGTCAGCTTCAGAATAAAAATATATCTCGCAAAATATTGAGAGTCATAGAAGATGGAAAAGTACAGACTGAAGAAATATGGTTACTCATAAAAATGGGTCTAGACCGATACGTATTATGCATATCTATAGTGTTTGCCTCTCTGTTCCTGTACAATCCCAATTATTATCATTCTACAAAAAACATCCAATATCTCATCATAAGTTCTGGAATTCTATACCAATAGAGCACAAGCTCTGACAGGTTCTTCCTTGCTGGAAAAGTCATTAGGTGATGAATTATTTGGCTGTGGTAACCCATGAAAAAGAAAAATACAAAATGGCCCCCCAGTAGATTCAGCCCCCTCTGCTTCTGCACTGAGCATGGGAGAATGGAAGAAATGGAGGTGAGATGATGATTGTATGAATGGATGTTTTTAGATCTTCTCTAAACATTAATTTAGACCTCTAAATGTGAGATACTTTCTTGTTCTGTGACATGAAACTAACAGTTATCTTAACAGATGGGAAACCACTGGTTACCGATGTGGGAGTCATTTCTGAATCAGCTCCCTGTGTGTAGCCAGACCATTAGATTATTAGAGCAAAGATCAAAATCCACATGAAATTAGTAGAAAGGATAGATGTCTAAACTGACCTGTTTAGAGTTAGTATCTACAAAAGGAAGTGGTGGTTGCAAAGAGCTTGGCGGAGAACAAGTCGTGCCAGACTCAACCTTGTTTCTTTTTTTGACAGGATTACCCAAATGGTGGATCAAGAGAATGCTCAGTTTACCCAGGTATTAGCAAAGCATTTGATTAGGTCTTTTATGCTATTCTCTTGGAAAAGACAGAAAGATGTAGGCTAGGAAAATGAGGTGGATTTCGAACTGGTTGAATGACTAGACCTGAATGGGGAGTCATTAATTGCTTGGCCGAAGCCTAGAAGGAGGTTTTCAACAGAGTCCTCCAGAGATTTGTGCTTAACCTTATGCTGATGAACACATTTTTGTCAATGATTCAGATAAAGGTATAGATGGTATTTTTTTTTTTTTTGGTGAGGCAATTGGGGGTTAAGTGACTTGCCCAGGGTCACACAGCTAGTAAGTGTTAAGTGTCTGAGGCCGGATTTGAACTCAGGTCCTCCTGAATCCAGGGCCGGTGCTCCATCCACTGCACCACCTAGCTTCCCCCTAGATGGTATATTTTTAAAATTTACAGATTACAAAGCTAGAGAAAAAGCAAAAATACCAAATAAGATAGTTTTGTGGAAAAGGGGAAGCTAGGAGGTTCAGTGGATAGAGCACCAGGCCTGGAGTCAGGAAGATCTGAGTTCATATCTGCCCTCAGAAACCTACTAGCTGCATAATCTTGGGCAAAGTCACTTAACTTGTTTGCTTCAACTTCTTCATCCATAAAATATGGGTGATAATGGCACCTATTTCCCAGCATTGTTATGAGGTTCCAATAAGATAATAATTGTTAGCACAGTGCCTGGCTCATAGTATGTGCTATATAAAAGTTAGCTATTATTAAATATGTGCAGGCTGAGAGAGATATAGCTTCGTCCAGTCTGAATGCATCACTAAAGGTTAGGAATATGCCTGGTACTTGAACCAGGATGGAGTAACACGGGGTGGGGGAGGGGGGAACAGTGTCTGGACCAGGTTAGGCTGGAGCTAAATTCTGTCACATGTGGTTCTTAGTCTAGAGTTCCTTTTTCTTTCTTTCTTTCTTTCTTTTTTTTTTGTGGGGCAATGAGGGTTAAGTGACTTGCCCAGGGTCACACAGCTAGTGTCAAGTGTCTGAGGTCAGATTTGAACTCAGGTCCTCCTGAATCCAGGGCTGGTGCTTTATCCACTGCGCCACCTAGCTGCCCCCTAGAGTTCCTTTTTCAGCCACAATCCCCTGCTCTACTTCTCTGAAAGTGGTGGGTCTCTTCAAGGTATTCCAACCCATGGGTAGTAGACTTGCAGGTCCAGCTGTCACATTCCTGACATTTTGGGAGACTCTGGGCAAAAGACACTTTGAGGAGCAGCAGCTGTTGCTGCTTAGACCTCTAATGAGACAGCTATATTCAATCTCTGTGTATCCTTAAATAAAGCCTACAAAAGCAAACCAGCTGTAAGTTCTGTCGGTCAGATCACGAGAATCTTCCGAACCTAGCAGATGGTGCTAGACACAGAATCAGGATTGAAAAAGATCTTGACAGGCTAGGCCAAGTCAAATAGGATGAAATTTAACAGGGATAAATATAGACTTACACTGAGGTTCTAAAAATTAACTTCACAAGTATAAGATGGGAAGGTATAGCTAGATAGCAGTTCACCTGAAAAATGACATAGTTTATAGCATGGTATTGTGGCAGCCAAGTGGGTGAATATGGCCTTTAAAAAAGTTATAGTATCCAGGAATAAAGAGGTGATGTCTCGTTGTGCCCTACCCTAGTCCAACCAAATCTGGAATGTTGTGTTCAGTTTATAGTACTATACCTCATTCTAAGAAGGATAGCGATAAGCCCGAGAGGATCCAGAAGAGGGCGCTGTCATGGTAAAGGACCAGGATTTCACACCACAGGGAATCAACTCACCAAACTAGAGGTATTTAGCCTGGAGAAGGAAGAGTGGAGGAGGGGCATGAGAGCTGTCTTCAAGAATCTGAAGGACTATCATGTGGATTTAGCCCCAAAGGGACTAGAAACAATGGGCGGAAGTTGCAAAGAGCCAAATTTAGACTTAATGTAAAGGAAAGCTTACCAGCAGGTGGAGCTAGCCCAAAGTAGAAAGGATTCCTTCAGAAAATAACAGGCTTGGGGGGGCAGCTAGGTGGCGCAGTGGATAAAGCACCGGCCCTGGATTCAGGGGGACCTGAGTTCAAATCCACACTCTGACACCTGACACTAGCTGTGTGACCCTGGGCAAGTCACTTAGCTCTCATTTGCTCCACAAAAATAAACAAAAAGAAATAAGAAGAAAAAAAGAAAACATGCTCTCCCTCACTTAAGGTCTTCAGGCAAAAAGCAAATGACCATTTGTCAGGTTTTAAAGGATCTTCTTTCAAGTACAGGTTCGGCTAGATGGGCTCTAGGATCCCTTTTGACTCTAAAGTTCTGGAATTCTGTGGAAATCTACTGGGGCTAAAAATGGGAAACCGATAAAAGAAAAATGATAAGGACAATCACCATTTCATTTGGAAGTTCAACAAATTTGAACAATTGCCAAAATGAAGAAGACAAAGGAGCCTTGAAATTGCCTTAGCCCTTAAACAATCTGTGCTCCAAGTAGAGGGATGCGACATTCAGGGTTGATACTTCTTTAGAATATAAAACCACTTGTAAATATATATATATAAATATATAAACATAAACCCATTTATAAATAAAAACCATATTTAGAATATAAAACCCTATGTAGGAGGATGATTGAAGATTTTGAGTAATAAGAAGCAATGAGGGGACAGCTAGGTGGCGCAATGGATAAAGCACTGGCTCTGGATTCAGGAGGACCTGAGTTCAAATAAGGCCTCAGACACTTGACACTAACTGTTTGACCCTGGGCAAGTCACTTAACCCTCATTGCCCCCCCCACACACACAAAGAAGCAATGAAGGGTCAGCTAGGTGGCATAGTGGATAAAGCACCACCAGCCCTGGATTCAGAAGGACCTGAGTTCAAATCTGGCCTCAGACACTTGACACTTACTAGCTGTGTGACCCTGGGCAAGTCATTTAACCCTTATTGCCCTGCCAAAAAAAAAAAAGCAATGAAGGGAAAACCAAATTGGCATGAGACCCCGTGAAACTAGATCATCCAGGTAGCATGTAAAGTTCACAGCATTGATATGCCAACATTCCTGTAAGAAACTTTCATTCATCAATGACAATGAAGTCACTACATTAGGACACTAACATCGTGGTCTGTGATGATGAAATGAAGACATGGAAATGACAATAAAAATGACAAAGATGGGAGATGAACTGGACCAGAGCTGAAGGGGACGGCATTTTAGAGGACTGATTCTCTAAGACCTTGATGTCCTTGGGCAAGTCAAGTCAAGTCAAGTCAAGTCAAGTCAAGTCATTTAACATCTCTAAACCTAAGTTTGCACATCTGTAAAATAAGGGAGTTGCACTAGATGGTCTTGGAAGTTCCTTCTAGATCCAAATCTCTTCTGCCCTGATGCTAGGAGAGAATGCCAAAAAAAAAAAAAAAACTGGAAAAAATTAAACACATTATTACTCCTAGAAAAGGAGATCAAGAGGCTATCAATGACTACCAACCACTATTCCTACTTTATCACCTCTACCAAAGTTCTGTAAATATACAACAGATGGACTCTGGACTCATTCTTCCAACCCACTCTCCAGTGGAGGGGAGAGTCCCTAGACTTCATCTGGCTAGTCCCATTTAAGGTGCCAACATAGGCCCTGAAGGGGTGAGGTATTCTTTTGAGAGCTCTCTCTCCTCTACAACCTCAGAGGACTAACACTTAAAGTGGTAACTACACACTGATTTAACTTCTGGGGATTGTAATTAATGGATAAGCCAGTCCCTTATCTGAAGGACGAAGTGAATTGTTTGTCAGGTTGATTGATTGCTGGGCTGGGTCAAGTAAGTCACTCCTTAGGCATCTTTCCTTACTGGACTTGGTTGCTGCAGCTAAAAGTAGACTCTGCTATGGACTCTTTTTTTTTTTTTTTTTTTTTTTTTGGCAGGGCAATGAGGGTTAAGTGATTTTTCCCAGGGTCACACAGCTAGTAAGTGTTGAGTGTCTGAGGCTGGATTTGAACTCAGGTCCTCCTGAATCCAGGGCTGGTGCTTTATCCACTGTGCCACCAAGCTGCTCCTGTGTACTCTTCTTCTTCTTCTTCTTCTTTTTTGGGGGGGGCAGGGCAATGAGGGTTAAGTGATTTGCCCAGGGTCACACAGCTAGTAAGTGTCAAGTGTCTGAGGCCGAATTTGAACTCATGTCCTCCTGAATCCAGGGCCAGTGCTTTATCCACTGTGCTACCTAGCTGCCCCCCCCCATGTACTCTTTTAATTAATTAATTAATCAAACAATCAATTGATTGATTTAGACTTTTCCCCCACCTTACATGTAAAAAAAATTGTAACATTGATTTTTAAAACTTTGTGTTCCAGGTGTAGCTAGGTGGCGCAGTGGATAAAGCACTGGCCTTGGATTCAGGAGGACCTAAGTTCAAATCCAGCCTCAGACACTTGACACTTACTAGCTGTGTGACCCTGGGCAAGTCACTTGACCCTCATTGCCCAGCAAAAAAAAAAAAAAAACAACTTTGTGTTCCAAATTCTCATCTTTCTTCCCTATCCCCCCTTAAGAACTCAAGCCATTCAATATATGTTATACATGTGCAGTCGTACAAAATATAGACAAAAAACTTTAGAAAAAGGACCTAACAACAACAACAACAACAACAACATATACTTCCATCTGTATTCAGGTACCATCAGTTCTTTCTCTGTAGATGGATTGCATTTTTCATAAGTTCTTCAGAGTTGTCTTGGATCATTGCATTGCTGAAAATAACTGTCATTCACAGCAGATCATCTTACAATAATGCTGTTATTTTGTACACAGTACATTTCACTGTGCATCAACTCATGTAAGTCTTTCCAGGTTTTTCTGATAGCATTCTGCTCATCTTTTTTTTTTTTAAATAGTAATTTACATTTATATAGTACTTTAAAGGGAGATTTCCTTACAAAACATCCATGAAGTGATTATTTCTGCTATGGACTCTTATGGATTTTCTAACTTTTTTGAAACTCACAAGGTTGTAATCAGATCCGGGGCAGCTAGGTGGCACAGTGGATAGAGCACCGGCCCTGGAGTCAGGAGTACCTGAGTTCAAATCCAGCCTCAGACACTTAACACTTACTAGCTGTGTGACCCTGGGCAAGTCACGTAACCCCAATTGCCTCACTAAAAAAAAAAATCAGATCCATTCCATCTCTTATATTCCTTTATTTAAGATCAGGAAAATATAAACATAAAAGAGACAGAAAAAAATGTGTTCATGGCCACATGGTGACCCAGGAAGAGTAAATGCTCCCCATTAAGAGGCTTACAACATTTCTTCCTTCTCACTTGAAAGACACAGGGAAGAGATGGAGCATTCATCTGGTGGTACTTTTTGTATGTATACTCAGGTCAGCTCAGACGGCAGTTCAGAAGGTAGAAGCCTTTTGACTTTCCATCACCACCCGATAAACCAACATGAAACAGTCAAAGGATACTTATACATGCTCTGAAATTAGGGTAGTTTCTCTCTATTGCACTATTACACATTTCTTTCTCTTTGCGGGGCAGTGAGGGTTAAGTGACTTGCCCAGGGTCACACAGCTAGTAAGTGGCAAATGTCTGAAACTGGATTTGAACTCAGGTCCTCCTGAATCTAGGGCCAGTGCTTTATCCACTGTGCCACCTAGCTGCCCTGCACTATTACACATTTCTAGAAGGAACATCAAGCCTCTTCTCCAATTGCCAGCAGGGAGAGCATACTATGCATACTTCATCCCCCATTGCATTCTTCCCTCTTTTTAAAAAAATTCCTGTCCTTGGTAAGTTGGCCAGGGTGCATTTGAACATACTGTCCATATCTCCAATCCTCTGGCGTCCCAGGGAGGCATGTGAACTGTCCTTTCATTTACTCCTCCAGCAGAATACAGGGAAAAAAAAGTCTCAAAACAGTCAATACTGTGCAGATCTCATATAGTCTGGCATATACAGGACATTGTGATTGCCCCAAATACAGTTATGCCAAATTAACAAACAAGTAACATTCTACAATGTTTATCAGAGATTACCACTTGCTTAGGACTAACAAGAGTTTGCCTTGATCTTCCCCAAACCAAAGACAGTGAAGAGAAAAGCATAGAAAATCCAGCTTCCTAACTCAGAAGGAAACCTGATCCCTACGGAGCTTCCCAGACACCACTTGCTGTCCCTGAAGGAATAGACAACCTGAGGTTCTCTGAGTCAGCCCCTAAACCTCAGTTGAGTAATCAAGTCAATTTGGCTTGGTGCTTCTGTAGGTACATTCATTTGGGTACTGATTGCTGTGGCAAAGTGATCCTGCGTCCTGGGGGGATTCCTCTTCCTCTCCCGAAAAGGCCACCCTGTATTCTGGACCCATAAACACAGATTAGATTTATGTTCTTTGGGTACCTGGAAGAACGTAAGGCTCCAAAATTTTATCTAGGGATCCCTGAAACACACAGGGAATCCAACTAGAATTTTGGATAAAATCTCTAGGTGTCACTTTCTCTACATATTCACAGTCATGTGGTTGACCTGAAAAGTGAATAGAGGGGCTGCTAGGTGGCGCAGTGGATAGAGCACCGGCCCTGGATTCAGGAGTACCTGAGTTCAAATCTGGCCTCAGACACTTGACACTTACTAGCTGTGTGACCCTGGGCAAGTCACTTAACCTCCTTTGCCCCACAAAAAAAAAAAGTGAATAGAATACAAGATCTTAGTTATTTGTCAAACACAAAAGTATTGGATTTGACAGAGCAACATTCTGCCTTTTGTGGTAAAATATGAAAGTTTTTAACAGTCGGTTAGGATAACTGAAAGACGCCAGTTTTTCAAGGACCACCCTTTTGGGGAGGAGATGAACAGTCCGCCTGCTGCGCATGTCAGACTGCCTGCCGGGTACAGTCCGCCTGCTGCGCATGTCAGACGGCCTGCCGGGTTTTTGGACTTCCAGGGTGGAGAGAATGAGGGTAGGCCTTTTTGCCTGCTTGGCGGGACTCCTGGCGGCGCGGCACAGACGGTCTCCCTCACTCCAAAGGTGGCCTTTTTCGGTTTGGTGAGTTTTTATAAGGAATATAGACTAAGCCTAGATTTAAGACGATTTGTACTGTATTTCTATTTTCCTATCCTTCTAATCAACAACACCTTATATACAATAAAGGCTCTATCTAGAAAACCAGAAGCTTCTTCCATTTACTAGTCTGGGAGATAAATTAAGGGAAGGGTTAAGTAGGGGAGATTTATGATCTAATATCCAATTTTAAATCTCACACTTTAAAATTATCTTCCAATAAGGTGTGTCCCATCATATGTCAGGATCATACAAGATTCCTCAAAAGATGCCACAACTGAGATAATGTTGACAATCCATTGATTGTTTTTTTTGCAGGGCATTGGGGGTCAAGTGACTTGCCCAGGGTCACACAGCTAGTAAGTGTCATGTGTCTGAGGTCGGATTTGAACTCAGGTCCTCCTGAATCCAGGGCTGGTGCTTTATCCACTGTGCCACCTAGCTGCCCCAATCCATTGATTTTTAATATTAAATGAGTTATTAAGTAGGGAGTCCTGTGGTCACCAAAATGTTGGCCACTGCCATCATGAAGGAGTTCCAGTGCAGAGTTCAAATGGAAAAGCCATAGATGTTTGGTTAGGTGTTCCAGATATCTTTTTGAGGATGATATTGTGCTGACTGTGTCAAGCCCAGGAGCAATCACAGAGCCTCCCAAATGGTATTCACAGCCACTCAAAAGAGAAGCAACGGGGGCAGCTAGGTGGTGCAGTGGATAGAGCACCGGCCCTGGATTCAAGAGGACCTGAATTCAAATCTGGCCTCAGACATTTGACACTTACTATCTGTGTGACCCTGGGCAAGTCACTTAACCCTCATTGCCCCACCAAAAAGAGAGAGAGAGAAGCAGCATGTATGTGTGGGGTGGGAAAAGAGCTCTGAATCTGGGGTTAGAGGACTAGGGTTCAAATCCCAGCTCTACCCCTCACTATTTGGGTGACTTTGGCAAAATCCCTTAACCTTGCTGGGTCCTAGTTTCCTTATCTAGAAAATAAGAATGTTGTACTAAGTTCTTTTTTTATTTTTTATTTTTTCTAAGTTCTTTTTAAGATCTCTTTCAGCTCTACGTATGTGATCCTATGAATGAACCCAGGAAAAAAAATAAATGGATAAATAATGCTTATTTAACATGCTTATAAGCATTTGCTTATAGTAGGAAATAAATTATACACTTGGGTGGGTTATTAGATTTGGTTATAAATTCCTTGAGGGCAGAATCTATATTTTGCCTCCTTTTGTATCTACAACACTTAGCACGATGCCTGGCACATAGTAAGTAGGTGCTTAAAGAATGTTTATCAACTGACTAACTGGATGGCCCATTGAGCTAGCCTGTTAGTACATATATCTTGGGTAGACACTACAGATGGACAATAAGAAGGGCCAAGAAATGAATGGAAGCAAGAGAACTAGCTAGATTTCATCATTTGGGAAATTGCTTAGTACTTCCAACAACCCCAGTCTTCTAGCTGGAAGCAAAACCCACTTTTTAATCCCAATGTATGAGGCATCTAGGTGGCATAGGAGATAGAATACCAGGACAGGAGTCAGAAAGATCCAAGTTCAAATCCTGACTCATATACTTATTAGTTGTGTGACCCTGGGCAAGTCTTTTAATCTCTGTTTGCCCCAGTTTCCACAACTATAAAATGGGGATAATAATAGCACTTACTTCCCAGGGTGGTTGTAAGGATCAAATGAGATAATAATTATAAAGTGCTTACACAGTGCCTGGCATATAGTAGGTACAGTATAAATATTAGCTATTATTACTATTATTATTATTATTATTATTATTATTATTATTATTATTATTATTATTATGCTTTACTTCCAGTGATGCTGTGTGTATCTGTGAAGCATGGAATGCTACAATCTTCAAAGATTCAGAACTGGGTCACCTAAAGAGCAATGGAGAGACACATGATAGGTGTAAGCATATTTCTTTTTTTTTTTAATTTGTTTATTTGTTTGTTTGTTTTTATTTAAGTGAGGCAATTGGGGTTAAGTGACTTGCTCAGGGTCACACAGCTAGTAAGTGTTAAGTGTCTGAGGCCGGATTTGAACTCAGGTACTCCTGACTCCAGGGCTGATGCTCTATCCACTGCTCCACCTAGCTGCCCCATAAGCATATTTCTAATGAGGTGTCAGAAGTGGCATCAAAATTATCAGAGAGGTATAACTGAAAAAGAAAGTGGGTCCAGCCTGTAACAACAGTGAGGGATATCTAGTGAGTATCAACCTAATGTTAAGTGACTTAAAGCAATATCTCCAACATGGTGGATAGTCAACAGTGTCATATGCTTCAGAAAGGTCAAGAAGTATGAGAACCGAGAAAAGGCCATTAGATTTAGCAATGAAAATGTCCCTGGTCACTCTGGAGAGAGCTATTGCCGTTGAACAATTAAGATCAGAAGTCAGTTTGCAGGAGGTTTAGAAGAGAGCAAGAGCCATTTTTTCAAAAAGAAAAATAAAACTAAGAGAGAGACAGAGATAGTGAGAGTAGCTAGGGACACAGGCAGAAGCTTGTGAAGGTTTTTGTTTTTTTATTTTTTTAGGATGAGGGAGATCCCAGACATGTATTTGATCAAAAAAAAAAAAAGGAGCCTAGAAATAGGAAGAGATTGAGGAGTGTTAACACTGAAACAAAGAAACTGAGTATCATCAAGACAAACTATTCATTTAGCAGTGCATGCAGTTGCCAAACAAACTGGCTTCAAGGCTCTCTGCAGCCAAGAACTCAGAACTTTGGTTAATATACAGTTTGGAGGGAATGAAAAACAGGATGAAAGGGTTAAGACACTTGACTTCTTATTGAAGGAGGGGATTTGGAGACAATAAGGTGAGGATGACAATGAGGTTGACTGGAGGGACCGAGAGACAATCAGGAGACAATGAAGAGAGAAGGAAAAAAGGGGGTTTTTGGTGACATTCTTTAAATTGGGTAACTCTTGGATTGTTGTTGTTCGATCATATCCAACCCTTCATGACCCTAGTGGTTTTCTTGGTAAAGATACTGGAGAAATTGACAATTTCCTTTTACAGTTAATTTTATAGATGAAGAAACCGAGGCAAACAGGGTTAAGTGACTTGCCCAAGGTCACACAGCTAGTGTCTGAGACTGGATTTGAATTCAGGTCTTCCTGACTCCAGACCCATTGTTTTATCCACTGTGCCACCTAGCTGGCTTCTCGGGAAATAATATTGTGACTTCTCCAAACTCAGGTGACTTTGAGACTTAATTGAACAAAAGTGAGGATAAAGGCAAAATGGAGTCACTAGTGCTATTTTTTATTTTTTAGTGAGGCAATTAGGGTTAAGTGACTTGCCCAGGGTCACACACCTAGTAAGTGTTATGTGTCTGAGGCCAGATTTGAACTCAGGTCCTCCTGAATCCAGGGCCGGTGCTTTATCCACTGCACCATCTAGCTGCCCCCACTAGTGCTATTTTAATATTACATTCACCCCTTTGATTATGAGGTTTTCAACCCCTAGGATCTAGTAGATAGTCTACCTTAAGGGGCATTAAAGGGGTGGGGTGAGAGGCACAAAGAGTACAAGCAGAGTCATAATTTCATATATCCCCTAAAGAGAAAATCCTTGTTAAATAGATTCTATAGGTAAACTGAGTCAAGCTACAGAACAAACTACTTTACTCACCATGGGCTATTTATGGAGAGATTTACATATCACCAAAGTAACCAAGAACACTCAGAGTCAGAGAAATCCTCTCATTCAGTTAAATTAAATTAAATTAAATCATTTTGGGGAGTTTCACATTTCCCTTTAGCTTCTACATGAGGAATGTCAAGCAGCTAATGTTATTATTCCAAAAGTCCAGTTTTGACCAGGTGAGATTAATAAAACAGAAAATAGGCTTTCAATTGACCAAAAGTTTCAGGAAGGATGGGTCTGATCCCCAAACAATAAATAAAAGTAGGGTGTACCTACTCATCCAAGGGCATACTCTCATTCAAGCAAGCATAAACACCATGAAACAAAAGGCTTAAACAATATAATATTCAATATTAATTAACATCAAGTGTCTTTAAAACTTAGTAACACACTCCCAAAGTCCAGTTAATCATTACATTGCTTCTTATATCTCAGACATCCTATATAGTTGTCTGATCCATGGAAACATCTTGTCTTGGACATTCTGGAATAAGTCTTGTTTTCAGGGCAGCTCTGAAGGGAGCTCCTCCTTAAAGGAGCTTCCAAGTGACTTGAAGAGATTCCTAAGTAATTCTTCTAAAATCTGCTACAATCTTCCATTAACAAGATTCAATGCAATTTAGAACAACCTTCTAATTTGGGTTTCCAGTAACTAATTCATGTGGTTAAAAACACCTTAAGCCTTATGGTTCTGATGTTATTAACGACAAAGTTACAAGAAGGACATCAAATTAGGAACCCATAATTTGCCTGAAACTTTAGAGAATTTCAGGGTGTTATGTTTTGACATACCACTTGCTGTTTATGTCTTTATCTAAATCCTATATCTGATATAGACACTGCTAACAAAAGGCTGCAACAGCTATATGGCATAGAGGATAGAGCTCCAGGCCTGGAGTCAGAAAAACTCAGCTTCCTGAGTTCAAATCTGGCCTCAGACCTTTACTAACTGTGTGACCCGGTTAAGTCACTTACCTTTGTTTGCCTCAGTCTCCTCATCTGTAAAATGAGCTGGAGGCCAAGTCAAGTCCAAATGGGGTCCCAAAAAGTTGGACATGACTGAAAAATGACTGAATAAAACAACATACTGAAGGAAGAATCTTAAAAGAGGAAAAAATGCATGAGGGAATTCATTTTCAGTGCAATTTTATATGTAAAATCCCTAATCTAATTTTGAGAACTTATTATTAAGACAAACTTAAGGCCTGTATATCTCATTAGAAACATTTGGAACCAACAACTTTTTGTGACCCCACTTGGGATTTTCTTGGCAGAGACACTGGAGTGGTTTGCTATTTCCTTTTCTAGATCATTTTATATATGAAGAAAACAGAGTCAAACAGGGTTAAGTGACTTACCCAGAGTCACACATGTAGTAAGTGTCCTGACTTTAATCTAGGCACTCTATCCACTATACCACCTAGCTGCTTAGGATATACACACATGCATGAATGTATATGTATATATACATGTGTGTACATATATATGTATCCTACTTCTTAGATAAAGCAACAAAATCAGACTGTTTTCTCTACTACTCCATTTACTTAGAAAACTTTTACATTACACTTTGTTTTATTCCCCCATTATGAGGATAGTATCCCCATGTCATCCAGAATGAGAATTTTCAAGGACCTAACCTTATACATGAATATATAATTAAAAGTATATGGATGGCAAGCCTAAGAACTTATAGGGTTTGGAATTAATTACAAAATCAAATTGAAAGCAGTAAGATTTTTCATACTATCATCCTATTATAGTAACTCAGGATTAATCTATTAATTATTAGATTTAGTTTTGTATTAAAAAAAGCTTTCATTGTTCACCTGCCCTGATTATAGAAATTTGATTAGAAAAGAAAAAGGGAGGATGTAGTTATAGCAATCTCAAGATTTTCCCTTTAAGGGCACCAACTGACTTGACATAAGCAATATCAGGGGGAAAACTCCCTAGTTTTGTTTGATTCCAAATAAGAGTCACATCTGATAGCCAGTCATGTAGTAAAGCTCCACATTATTCACAAGTTATCAAAAACCAGGCTCAGAATTAACCAGGTGGGGAAATTTCCTCTTCAGAAAGGAAATAATACAATGGGGATGGGGAAATTGAATCAAGAAGACCCATGCCAAGGTCATCCCTTCAACTTTTTCAGACAAACATCCACCTGAAGTAGTTCTCAGACTGCAGCACATGACATTTCCCTTTAATAGTGAACTACTAACTTCATAACAATTTAGACAATCATTCCTGGAACAAAAAACTCAAAACAACATCAAATTGTAGTCCCAAGAGATTTTATCTCAAATAGTAATATTCTACTAATCACAGTATAGGACTTGGATATTATAAGTATTCTCATATTTCTTCAACAGTTAACAATGAACAAATATGAGGACATTTTAATTATCTTTCATTTATAAATTAAGAATAAGCCATTCTGGAGTTTTGAGACATATAGTGAATAATGGATAGTTAACTCAACACCTGATCTGATACCCACTCCCCAAATTACTAGCTACTATAAGATTCCAGACTAATATATATCCATATTACCTATTAACTCCCCAAGGCAGAATAAAATCCCTGAATCTAAAGTGTACTGTTACTCAGTTGGTTCAAAGATGCAACTCATACATATTATTATTAACAGATATAATTTCATAATTTTCATAAGCAATAGCCAGAAAACCCTCCAAATAATGCCATAGGACAATTCCTGGAGCAGCAGAACCCATGAAAGAACAGGCTGAGATAATTTTCCAACCAAAAACGGCTTAGAAGGTTGGCAGGAGGGCGCTGCTGTGCCGGGGTTGGAGTGGAGCCCAACCCCACAGTCATGCGGACACAGATCCAGTCCCAGGCAGGCCTTGCCAGAGAAAGAGACCCCCAGAGCCTCTGAATCAACTGTAGTGCCAGTGTTGTCTAGAACTAAGTTCACTGTCTGGTGAGAGGGCTGAGCAGTTGGCTGGGGGGAGATTATAGGGGTCTCTGCTGGCACTGAAGCAGAACTTGGGTGTTTCACCCCTGCAGGGAACTAAGAAGGAGCCTTGAGTGGCAGTGGCCCGGGGAAGGGAGGGGAGCAGGCTAGTAGGAGCTGACAACCACACCACACAAAGTTTTTCTGCCTGGTTAATTAGCAAGTTGACCTGAGGTTATCTATGGACCAGAGAACAGGCCAGATGAGTGAAGAACCTGCCCTTCATTAAACACTACCTTAGACTCCCTGAAGCTTGGGGCAGTACATGCTGGAAGTAGTGCCCCACTTTAAGAAGGAGTTAAAAGTCAAGTAAAAGACAGTCAAGTTGAGCAGACAGAGAAAGATGAAGACCATAGAAAGTTTCTTTAGTGACAAAGAAGATTGAGGTACACCCTCAGAAGAGGATAGCAACATCAGGGCTCATATCCAAAGCTTCCAAGAAAAATAGGAATTGGTCTCAGGCCATAGAAACACTCAAAAAAAGAACTTTGAACATCTATCACTTTGTGCATTTTATACTAATCACATCTAAAAACTGGTATATAATTATCTAGTATAGAGTAATTATATTCAATTAAAGAAATAATAATACTGGTAAAAATAGTCAATACTGATATAATGCTTACCGTATGCCAGGCACCATATTAAGCATTTCACAATCCATCATGGTGTCGAACCCAGAAGGCTCTCTGTCACCCCTCTGATTGAGTTCCCCCTCCCCAGGCTTGGGCCGTGGTCACTGAGGCAGCAAGTCTCCTAGGAAACTTTGTGGTCAAGGCCTGAATTCCTGAGACAATGCTTGGCTGGCCTTCCAGGGGTCCGAAGCCTCAGCTGTACAAACCTTGCTCTGTTAAAGCTAGAACAGGTTCTGCCAGGTCAAGGCTGAAAGGTTGAAAAATTACTCTTATTCTCTTAGAATTATTCTAGCAGAGACTCTATTTGAGTTCTTTATGACTTTCTGCTATAAATACTGAGTTATCCTGGATAATAAAGCGCACATAGTTTATCACACATAATGTGGTGCTGATGTGTCAATGATTAATCGTCTCTGATCCTCAACTTCCATCAAGGGAATTAAGCCTGAGACCCGACACATCATAGCATTTGATCTTTGCAACAACCCTGGGATGTGGGTGCTGTTTTTATCCCCTTTATAGATTAATAAACTGAGATAAACAGAGGTGAAGTATAATTGCACATTTATAACCTATATCTGATTGCTTATTGCCTCAGAATTCAAAACTTTAAATAAAATACTTATTATTATTTTTAAAATAAAAAAAAACCAGAGGTGAAATAACTTGCTTCAGGGCAACTAGGTGGTCAGTGGATAAAAAAAAAATGGGCCTGGAGTCAGGAAGACTCAGATTCTTGAATTAAAATCTGGCCTCAGATACTTACTAGCTGTGTGACCCTGGGCAAGTCACTTAACCCTGTTTGCCTCAGTTTCCTCACCTGTAAAAATGATCTGGAAAAGGAAATGGCAAACTGCTTCATTATCTTTGCCAAGAAAAACTCAAATTGGGTCACAAAGAGTTGGATACGACTGAACAAAGACCTACCATATCTCCTAGTTTTTACCATATTAGAAATGTTGTAGAGATTAGTTTTGTTTTTCCCTTCCAAGTCTGAAATCCAGTGATTCTAGGTTTGGAAAATGCAGTCAGTATAATTTTGACCACTTTGTTGATTTCTCCAGGAATTTAAATTATTGCTATGAATAGAATGTCTCTTCTTGTGGAATATACTGCTATTGGATCTCAGCTATATCTGGACAGTTATATCACCTCTTCAGTGAACTTTCTTTGATCCTGAAGGCAAGTGAGAGCATTTTCTCCACCAGCAAACTTTCATTTTAATTTCTCAGAGTTTATAAAGTAACATTTCTGCACCCCTGGACCCCAATAAATAATCCCTGCCTTGTAGGAAAGAAAAAGTTAAGCAAAATGACACAGTAAATGTAGCTGATAAAGTAATCGACATTTCACATCCATAGGTCCACCTTGCCACTCAAAAGAAGTAGGTGTTTATGTATCTTACAGTCACTTGGCATTTTGTTTTGATTCAGTGAGCTTTATTTTATATTATTGTTGGCTACAAAGTAGTCAAAGGTGCTGCATTGAATAGAGTGCTGGAATTGGAGTCAGGAAATCCAGAGTTCAAAACCAGCCTCAGACACTTACTAGCTGTGTGACCCTGGGTGAGTCACTTAATCTCTTTTTGCCTCAATTCCCTAAACTATAAAATGGGGATAATAACACCTATTTCACAAGGTTGTTGTGAGAATCAATTGAGAGAGTACTTGTAAATCACTTAACCCAGAGTCTGGGACTTAGTAGGTGCTTAATAAATGCTTGTTCTCTCCCCTCCCACCCTTCTCTTTGTTTCACTTACTTCATTCGCATCAGTTCATTCAAATATTCCTAAGTTTCTCCGTACTTCTCACATTTCTTGTTTCTTATGGTGCAATGATATTCTAATACATTCATATACAATGGTTTGTTCATCTATTCCTCCACTTGATAAGCAAGTTAAGGCTAGTTTTGTACAGTAACTTTTTCTAGGAAACTATATTACAGGATCACTCTCTGGGAAATCCTCCCTTCTCTATCCTTGACACGGGTTCAGGAACTCTAAATATACTCTGTCAGAAAGCTCTGGTTCAGGAATTCCCACCTCTAACACCATGCAGCTCCCTTTTCTGTGGCTGTTATCTCTCAGGCTGGAAGATTATCCCTTCTATACCAGCCATATCCAAGGCTGGGGCCAGGTCTTAGGGAGTATAGGAATTCTCCTTCTGGGCCATATGAGTGAGAGGCATGCATTTGCCCCAAAGCTACCATTGGCAACTACTGAGGGGAGAATGCTATCTTTCCTTCTCTCAAACCTGTCGGGATCTCTCTTAATTCTGCTGATCTCTCAGGATTTCACTGGAAAAAGAGGAAAAAGAGGAAAGGCCAACTTTACACCTGATGATCTCCCCCACCCCTTTTCTTAAACGTAATTAAAAAATTAAATTAAAATATTTTCAATTATATATGTATATATATGCGTGTATGACCCTAGGTTCATAATTTTTTAAAACATTGTTTAGAGGGGGCAGCTAGGTGGTGCAGTGGATAAAGCACCAGCCCTGGATTCAGGAGGACCTGAGTTCAAATTTAGCCTCAGACACTTGACACTATGGAGACCAATTTTTAATTGGGGAGTGTTAGCTAAGTGGCTTGCCACAATATTGGGGCAAAGAAGGAGACTGGCAGCCTCCCTCAAAATAGAACAGGATTTATTTTAATAAGAACAAACTTAAAAAAAAAACACAAACAGGATCAGTAGGATCAAGGGAAAGGAAATAAAATGGGGAAAGGGAAATTATACAACCTGAAAAATACCACCGCCCAGGAATCATTTGAGAATACACAGCAGAGCTCCTGTCGCCTTCCAGCTTCCAGCTAGAATGGCGACTTCTTCCCGTTCTCAGAAACCCCACACAGCCCCCAACCAATTGTCTGGCTGCTCTGACAGTCACACGACTGCCCTCACTAGGCTTCCAATCATTATAATTTTGCCAGGCCCATGTAGGAGTCTGCAAGTGGTGATGATGTGAGGTGCCAGCGTCATGGCAACAGTTACAACCAGTGGGTGGAACACCATGAGGTTTGCGGAGCCCCAGGCCAGTGCGCCCATAAAAACCTCAAATAACAATTAATTCTTTACAACATTTAACTAGCTGTATGACCCTACGCAAGTCACTTAACCCTCAGTGCCCTGCCCCCCCTCAAAATTATGAACCTAGCCAACACTAGATAAAACAAACATTTCTATATACAAAGTGGACTATAAAAAGATTGTACATGTAACTCTGCATCTCTGTTATGTAAAGTTTGCTTTTCTTTTAACCACATAATAAATCAAATATGTTATTTCCAAAGCTGTCCATCTTATCTGTGCTTCTTATTGACCTTCCTTCTGTCCTATTCTTTGCATTTAAAAAATGCTTCAGTGGCCTCCTTTTCTTGCTTTTCCCCCCATTATTTTTCATCAGACTCTTACTAGCTGTATGATCCTGGGCACACTACTTAACCCTGTTTGCCTCAGTTTCTTCATCTGTAAAAAAAAGAGATGGAGGAGAAAATGGCAAACCACTTCAATATGTTTGCCAAGAAAATCCCAAATGAGGTCATACTCAGACATGACTGAAAATGACTAAACAATGACCACAACAAGACAGCTACCTATTTCTTCGCTCTCCTGCCACCTCCAAAAATTGAAAGAAAGAAAAAAATAAAACCCTTGTATTAATTAAGTATGCAGTCACAGAAAATAAGTCCCAAGATTTCCCATGTCTAAAAATGCCTCATTTTTCATCTCAAACCCATCACACCTCTGTGCAGAGTTGGGTAGACTATTCCATCACTGGTCCAATAAAATCATAGTTTGATTCTTTTTTTCTTTCTTTCCTTTTTTTTTTGTGAGGCAATGGTGGTGGTGGAGGGGGGTTAAGCGACTTGCCCAGGGTCATACAGCTAGTAAGTGTCAAGTACCTGAGCCCAGATCTGAATTCAGGTCCACCAGGGCTGGTGCTTTATCCACTGTACCACCTAGATGCCCCTTGATTCTTTTTTTTTAAACAGGCCTAGCACAGAGATGACTCCTTCTACCCCAGTCCAAGTCAGCAAATTCATCCCTAGTGGGTCCACATTGAGTCAAAACCAGCTAAAACAAGAATAGGGATGTCTACACCCTTCATAGGGAGAGGCAGCCAAAGTCTTAGACTAAGATTCACCACCCTGTGAGCTCATCAAGTTGATGAGGAAACTCCCCTGATCAACCTCTTAATTTGGGAACCCTGACACAGCAATGACACTGAGGGTGAATGTCAGAAAGTAAGACACAAGGTCAGAGCCTCCATGTTGAAGCATTCTAGAGTCAGAACTGGAAAGGACCTTACAGGTCAACATCCTTGTTTTATGTGTGAAGAAACTGAGGCACCGGAGAGAACAAATGACTTGCCCTGGGTCACACACCAAGGCAAGATTTGAACAAAATGACAACCCAAGTCCAACGCTTTACCCACCAACTACACCAAAAAGCTTTCTTTCCAGAACTTAGAAAGCATAAATAGATTCAATTGGACATAATACTTCTTGAATTTTCTATTATCTAGGTCTAGATTTCTGTATGATACACTTCCTTAAACTGGGCTACACTAATCCTAGAGGAAGAGCCAAGACATCAGTACTAAAGAGAATGAGGAAGAACTTTGGTTCATCCAGTAGATCCCATATGGAAAATTTCTATGTGGGAAAACATGGATGAATATCACACAGGAAGAGAAGACATGACGTATTGTAATCTGCTTTAGTAGAGGTTGTACTTCTTCTTTCTTGTTTTTTTTTTAGTGAGGCAATTGGGGTTAAGTGACTTGCCCAGGGTCACACAGTTAGTAAATGTTAAGTGTCTGAGGCCAGATTTGAACTCAGGTCCTTCTGACTCCAGGGCCGGTGCTCTATCCACTGTGCCACCTAGCTTCCCCAAGGTTGTACTTCTTACCAATGAAATCACAAGGATTTTTCACAGTTCAAACTAGCCAGAAGCATTCTTTTTTAAAAACAGGAATTCTTTTTGTTTTCTTAAAGGAATTTTAGGAAAAAGAAGTAAATCAAAAGAAAGAATTGTAATATGTATGCGTGTGTGTTTTAAAAGCCATTTATTCATTCACTCAACACACATTTATTGGAATCTTGTTGGGTACAGAGTATGGTACTAGGGCTTGGGAAAGACAAATTTTCAGGAGATAGACTATGAACCTGAACAAATTCAGCCCAGTCTCTTCAACCTCTTTCGTCTATATCTGGAATAGATTTTTTTACTCAGTAGAAGGCACCTGGGGCAGCTAGGTGGCGCAGTGGATTCAGAAGTACCTGAGTTCACATCCGACCTCTGACACTTAACACTTACTAGCTGTGTAGAAGGCAGCCTTTTCTCACAATTAAAGCAGAAAATGGAATGATGACTCTCTTCAAAATGTGGTAAGCACCTTATCCTTGGAAGTGTTCAAGCAGAGCCTGAATGTGGTAAAATGCTGTGTTAGGGTTGCTATAAAAGCAATTCCTATCTGGAGTAAGGGGTGGATTAGTTCACCTCTGAGGTCCCTGCCAGATCTAAGATGCTATGAGTCTATGACTCTATAAGGGTCACTGATGCTCTGGGTAATACAACACTAAGATCTACAAAGATCTATGCAAAGATTCAGTCATTGCATTTACTATAATTGCTAATGTAGGAAATTGGATTAAAGTGGTTTGAAAAAAATTTAACCACAAGTATTGACACAAAGCCCCTCCTGGATCACTGCCTTGTTGTGGTGAAGGAGCTTATGTAGCTCAGTGAAACTGTGAGCTATATTGTGCATGATTAGCCAAGGTGAATGAGTCATGGTGGAGAGCTCTGACCAAAGGTGATCCACTGGAGAAGGAAATGGCAAACCACTCTAGTATCTTTGCCAAGAGGACCCACGGACAGTTGAAGAGCAGAGGTCCATGGAGTCTCAGAGAGTTGGACATGATTGAATGAC
This sequence comes from Dromiciops gliroides, assembly GCF_019393635.1. Lineage (NCBI taxonomy): Eukaryota > Metazoa > Chordata > Mammalia > Microbiotheria > Microbiotheriidae > Dromiciops > Dromiciops gliroides. Next base: position 339,488,768 of record NC_057863.1, on the reverse strand, counting down.
TGAATAATGACAATTGAAGCAAAACGAGAGCCATTGATTCAATTGAGCATGTAACATTTGTTAAGTGTTTACCATATTCAATGTGGTCCCTGCCTTCAAAGAGCTTACATTCTAATAGAGAGATAGGCAGGATTGGTAGTCATTTTCACCTCTATAAATGGGCTCCCTCCTTATATTCCTGGATCTGTATGTGTAGCTTAGCCTAAGCAATAAGATACGTGAATGAAATTGTTGTTTAAACAGATAAGCCTGTATACAGCTTAGTAAATAGGCTTGAGGATGAGCATACTTAATCTTTCTTTCTTTTTTTTTTTTTTGAAGGGCAATGAGGGTTAAGTAACTTGCCCAAGGTAACACAGCTAGTAAGTGTCAAGTGTCTGAGGCCAGATTTGAACTAAGTTCCTCCTGAATCCATGGGCCAGTGCTTTATCCACTGAACCACCTAGCTGCCCCCAAGCATACTTAATCTTGACATAATACTCAGGTTTCTGGGAATTTAAGACTTCAACTGGACGCACCATTGGTTTGTACCTTAACATCATATTTAAGCCTGCTTTTTGTTGTTGTTGTTGTTTGTGTTTTTGTTTTTTTTAGTGAGGCAATTGGGGTTAAGTGACTTGCCCAGGGTCACACAGCTAGTAAGTGTTAAGTGTCTGAGGCCAGAGTTGAACTCAGGTCCTCCTAACTCCAGGGCCGGTGCTCTATCCACTGCACCACCGAGCTGCCCCTAAACCTGCTTTGTTACCCAGATAGCTTTATGTGCAACTTTTCTTTAGGAGTCTCACTGATTGGCCTCTCTTTGAATGGGTTCTCTCTTCTTCCTAGGGATGAAGGATAAGAGAAGAGATTTTTTTAGACTCCATTTGAAAATCTTTTCTTGCTGTTGTTCCTCCCAGAGGCACCAGCAGCAAGGTGCCTGATTTCCCTAGCTCAGTCAATTATCAGGCATTTATCATGTACCAGATGCTATGTTAGGGTCAGACTACTGTGCTAACTACCAGTCACAGAACCACAGAGTTGGAAGTAATCTTAGCAGCTATCTAGTTCAACCCATTCATGAAAGGAATTCTTGCCATAACATGCTCAACAAGTAGAAAGTTCACTGACTTTGGAACCAGGAAACATGGATTCAAATCCTACCCTCTGACTTTTATCTTCCTTTATAATTATTTTTTAATGTAATCATCAAACATCTCCCTCCCACCACAAATGAAAATAAAAATATATGCTTTATAGGGGGCAGCTAGGTGGTGCAGTGGATAAAGCACCAGTCCTGGATTCAGGAGGACCTGAGTTCAAATTTGGCCTCAGACACTTGACACTTACTAGCTGTGTGACCCTGGGCAAGTCACTTAACCCTCATTGCCCCATCCCCCCAAATATATATGCTTTATAATAAATATTCATAGTCAAACAAAAAACATTTCCATACTGACCATGCCCCCCAAAATGTGTTTTGTTCTGTATATCTAGTATATCAGTTCTCTGACAGGAAGTGGTAGCTTTCTTTACCATCAGCTCTTTAGAATCATGGTCAGTCACTGGTTGGGGTTTGTCTTGCATAACTTCATATGTGAAATGGGCATCATATTTCTTGCCTTCTCAATGAGTGGGGGAGGTGTGAAAGGAGAGAATTTGATACTGAAAATAAAATAAAATTGAATTTTTAAAAATTAAAATTTTCCTTTTTACAATGTTGTTGTCAGTGTACATTGTTCTCCTGGTTCTGCTCACCACACTCTGCAGCAGCTCATACGAGTAGTCCCAGGTTTTTCTGAAACCATTCCCTTCCTTGTTTTCTTTCTTTTTTGTTTGTTTGTTTGTTTTTGGTGAGACAATTGGGGTTAAGTGACTTGCCCAGGGTCACACAGCTAGTCAGTGGTTTCTCTCAGCAACCAAAGACCATCCATAGAGAGTTTGTGAGCTTTAAATAACCCTTGAAAAGGAATCCCCTTGACTACTAAAAATTAACCCTGATTGGTGGACATTTAATGAGGAGGTGGGCTAAAAGTCTTCAGCTCCTTAGGGGCAGCTAGGTGGCGCAGTGGATAGAGCACCGGCCCTGGAGTCAGGAGTACCTGAGTTCAAATCCGGCCTCAGACACTTGACACTTACTAGCTGTGTGACCCTGGGCAAGTCACTTAACCCCAATTGCCTCACTAAAAAAAAAAAAAAAAAAAGTCTTCAGCTCCTCCTGCTGAGAATGTGGCTTGATCATGAGATTCAGCTACCTCCAACAATTTGGACAGGGGAATCCATCTCCACCCAGATCACTCTGGCTGGTTTTCTCTTTCATGAACTGGTTCACCCTAACTCTAACAGAGAGGTAAAAGGACAGGAGGTCTTTTCCCCAGGGTAAGAACTCATCCAGACTGGATTCTGCTTATACTCTAAATAGAAGTTAGGTCTCCTACTTGGGTTAGGGTTCCACCTGAGAAAGAAAAGTTTATTCCTTGAAGGCTAAGGGTAATCTCTTCAATGTCATGTCCTTCAGAGATTGACTTCTTATAGGAGCTGGGCCTTAATGAGGAAATTGAGGAGAAAAGCCTGGATCCCAATTTAATAATTGGTTATTAGCATAATAGTAAAATAATAATGTATCTCATATACATATAGTTATATACTCTGTGTATATATGTATATAATATATTGTGTATGGCATAATATATTATAGTTCTTATAAAATAATAATTATTATATATGTATGTATGTACAAATTATAGCAGTCATTTTTGTGGAGTCAAAGAAATGGAAGCTAAGGAGATGCCCATTGACTGGGGAGTGGCTGAACAAGTTATGGTACATGAATGTAATGAAACACTTTTATGTTGTAGAAAACAAGGAAGAGGGGCAGCTAGGTGGCACAGTAGATAGAGCACTGGCCCTGGATTCAGGAAAACCTGAGTTCAAATCCGGCCTCAGACACTTGACACTTACTAGCTGTGTGACCCTGGGAAAGTCACTTAACCCTCATTGCCCCACAAAAAAAAAAGCCTCTATAGGGGAAAAAATAAACTATCTTCAGGCTCTACCACCTATGACTCTTACTGTGGGTGTGGCAGTCACTTAACTTCCTTGGGCTAAAGTTTCCTTATTGGTAAAGGGTGTTGGACTAGACAGACGCTCTTTAGATGCTAAGGATGGGAAACCATGACTTTCCTCTTTTGGAGGAAAGTTTCACTCTGGGACAGCTCTTACAATTAACTAGTTTTTCAAGGTCACTAAGCCTCAATTTGCATCTTGGCAACATGTACCTATTTCTCCTGGTTCTGTGCTTTGGGGCAGCCAGAACATGACTAATCCCTCCTCCATATGACAGGCCTTCAAATACTTGAAGATAAGTCTCACATCTCCAAGAGCAAACAATATTCTGGTGTCTTGAGGGGACAGTGAGATGGACAATTGCTAATTCTATTTTGGGAGTTCCTGAGTGTTTGGACCTGAGGAGGTTAGTCCCTGACTCTAGAACAAAGAATCTTAAACTGTGGGTCTGGCCCATATGGGGTCGTGTCACTGCATGTGGGGACCATGAAAAATTTGGCAACAGTAAAAGGTTTCATATACCTCTTTTATATACCTATATACTGGGGGTCATGTAAAAATTTCTCAGGTGAAAAGGGGTTGTGAGTAGAAAAGGTTTAAAAAGCCCTGCTCTAGAAGACACTATTGCATTGAGAAGATTCCCTTCCCTCCATCATGCTCCTTTGGACAGAAGGAAAGGGACCAAACCAGAGGATTGGGTGAAGATGCCCTGAGGCTATGTCCTTGGCACAAGGAATTTCTGGCTCTGAGGTGGGCTGCAAGATGAAAGGTGGGGGAGGAACCACAACTAGGGCAGTGTGTGTGTGTGTGTGTGTGTGTGTGTGTGTTTGAGAACAGAGGGAAGTGTCTGCTCTTCAAGGAGTCAAAGAGGGTCTGTGAAGGGGGAGGGAGAAGGGCATTCCTAAAGCATCCTGAGTGGGTGTATACGGTACAAAGGAAAGAGCGTTGATTTGGAGTGGTGAACTTGAGGTTACAAGACCTCCTATAGACTCTAGACTTACTTTCTCAATCCACATGCACACTATTGAGTTGGGTTCTCATAGTAAGACTAGCTCCAACTCCCTTAGAATTCTTGGAGTAAACCTGAAGAGTTGGGGTATTTGTCTTATTTTATTGGCTTAAGAAACTATTCTGGTATGTTTTCTCCAATATCATTTGCCAATGATGAGTACTCCAATATCATTTGACCAATTAACATTAGTTATATCTTTTTTTAAAAGTGAGGCAATTGGGGTTAAGTGACTTGCCCAGGGTTACACAGCTAGCAAGTGTTAAGTGTCTGAGGCCAGATTTGAACTCAGGTACTCCTGACTCCAGGGCTGGTGCTCTATCTACTGCACCACCTAGCTGCACCACATTAGTTATATATATCTTAACAAGATTGTAAGAATAAAAGTATAAAAACACCTCCACCCTGAATCAGGGTACCTTCTCCACTCTCCCCTTTCCCAACTCTGTCCTTGGGACTCAAAGCAATTACTAAAAAGAATGGATCCACTCAATTCACTTCTGAGTGTAACATAGCTAATGAATAAGTTGCTTCCATGCTTCTGAGATGTGAAATCTTAGTTTTCAGGTCAATCCACCAGGTAGGTTGCTCCTTGAGGGGTTATGGTGGTTCTGACTGCTGACAAACTCTACCACCTCTTTAGACCTTTCAAAACTCACAAGGTCATCTCGGTTCCAATCTTCTTTCACCTAAGAACAGGAAAGAAAAGACATTGTATGAACAGAAGCAACATGGAGTCTATATGTTGTAAATTACATGGAGGCAGCCTGGGTGGGAAAGGCACCCACCAGAAGGCTCGCTGAAGCTCTTGCCTTGCTCATCATCAGGAGAGAGAGACACAGAGAGAAATGGCTAGTTATTGTCTTTTTGTATGCACAATCAGTCAGGGTTCAGCACCCAATCAAGCCTGGATGGAATATGAAACATGGTGTGGTTGTTGGTCACTAGATATGTAATGGGATAGGTGAGTTTGCACTCACTCATCAATTAAGACAGCTTAGTCCCAAGTCAGGAGCTTCAAAACTTAGTGAAGGAGCTTATCCAGGGACTGGGGAAATGGTTTCTGAATAAAGTATTATTTTTTTTTTTTTTGGTGGGGCAATGAGGGTTAAGTGACTTGCCCAGAGTCACACAGCTAGTAAGTGTCAAGTGTCTGAGGCTGGATTTAAATTCAGGTCTTCCTGAATCCAGGGCCAGCACTTTATCCACTGCATGACCCAGCTGCCCTGGGACAAAGTATTCTTTAACCAAGGTGTGAGTGTTGAGGTAAAAGTCTAATGGGAATCTTGGGGTGTTTTTTGTTTCTATTTTTGTTCATGGGTCTTAGGAAATTTCTCCTGTGTGCAAAATAAAGGCTGTACTATAAGTAAATTAATAAATAAAGCAAATACAGACTGTGTTATTCCCTTTTGTGCACTGCATTCACTGTAGAAATTGGAGAGCCTGTTGTCCACTTTGTGTAAACCTAGAAAAGAGCCTCATCTAAGCTTTATTGAGATTTTCCTAGAATTTAACTCTGGAGTGGGGGCATTGGGGAAGTGAGAGATACTAACCTCTTGGTCTGGAACCCTATCTCTGAGCTCAGAGTCCCTTGGGAAGGGAGACCTGGGCCACACATCATTTAGATAAGTTGACAAGTTCATTTGAGGAGGCTGACAGCACTAATGATAGGGGGATCGGGAGATACTTCTTATAGGAGATAGGCCCTGAGCTTGAAAGCTACAAAGCCTTCATAAAGGTGGAGGTGGTTGATGGAATGCTAATTGACTTGATGAGCCAGAACTCATGATTCTCCAAATAACCTACTTAATTGAGGGTTTTACTGCATGTGATTCTCACTTTCTAAATATTTGTGTCAACTATTAACACTTCATAGAGAACTTCTTTCAGAATAATGCCAATAAATTAAATTCAACTTGAATAATGGCCATGTCTGATGTTTGTTTACTAATATAGATTCTGAATGAGAATATTTGAGTTTTGTTACTCATTTTACTTTTGAACTTAGAAAATTGAAAAAGTAGAACATTGATTTTTTGATGGAAACAGAAGCTTCAAACATCATAGTTGTATCCCTAGCACCTAGCACAATACCTTGCATGCAGTGGATACTTATTAAATTAAATGTGTAATGATTATTTAAAGAATTTTCAGGTTGGGGCATTTCCTTGAATTAGGCAGTGGCACCTACTGGCCAAGTGTGATACTACACTTCACCCTAGACAAAAGGAGGAAGCCCCAGGAGCTTGGAGCATTAAATCAATAAATCAATTCATTAAAATATTGAGCATCTACTCTGTGTACTTTGCTAGGTTCTATAGGAAATGTCAAGAACAGAATATCATGCACTTACGGTCAGCAAGATTATAATTTTACTAGGATGGTGTAAGATATAATGGGTTTTTTGTCCATGCCCAGAGGAGATTCATCTAGACTGATTGAATTAAGTGAGACTGACTTTCCTGATTAACCTACTTAAAATTAATTAAATTGAAACCACACCTGGCAAGCCTTCAAGAGGGCATTGTTCTCCAATTCTAAGGACTTTGAACTCAACTAGGAGACCACCCTCGTCCAGTGAACCAATCTAACCAATGAGCTTGGAGGACGGCCTCTTCTGGGGGAGGGAATCAGGAAGAAGGAAGCGTTGCTGGTTCCCTAGCTGTCTCTTTTTTGTGGCTGAAACCTCACGGTGGCAGAAGGGAAGGAGAAGAAGGCCATGTGGAACTCTAGGGTAGATAGGCTTCTTCTTAACTTTCTGAACATGTGTTCTCTCTTTACTATGCTTTAATAAATGCTTAATGCCCAAAGACTGGTGCTAAAAGCTTCTAATTTTAGGTGACCACACATTTAGTTTTACTTGTCACAATGGTAAAATATGCCAGGCAGCTAGGTGGCGCAGTGGATACAATGCCAGGTCTAAAGTCAGGAGAAGCTGAGTTGAAATCCAGCCTCAAGCTGTGTGACTTTGGGCAAGTCATTTCATTCTTTTGCCTTTGTTTTCTCATCTGTAGAATGATTTGGAAAAAGAAATGGCAAATCACTCCAGTATCTTTGTAAAGAAAAGCCCAAATGGGGTCACAGAGAGTTGGACAGAACTGAAAAGAATTCAAGAACAACAAAATATGTGACCTTGAAAGATCCTAGATTTAGTCACTGGGGGTGAGAGGGTGGGCTGGGGAGAGTTTCCTGGATTTGGGAACTCTCTTTACCTACATAGATCACAATTTGCGTCTGTGTGTGTGTGTGTGTGTGTGTGTGAGTGATAGGGAACTGCCTGAATCCTAGAGGGTTTAAGCGACTTACTCAAAAAAAGTAAAACAATTTTATTTTGACTGGATAGACGTATATAGGGAATTAGTATAGGGAATAATGGCCAGTGAGGCAACTCTTTCTACCAATGCAGGCCAACCATTGCTCTACATTTTCATGGGATCTTAGATCAAGAACTGAACAAAACCTCAGAGAACATCTTGTTCACCTTCACCCACCTTATTTTACAGTTAAAGAAACTGAAGCCCAGATATTTTAAATGATCACTTGAGTAATAAGCTTCAGACATAGGATTTGAACCCAGGTCTTTCTGGCTGGTTAGGCCAGGTATCTATCCACTGTGCCATGCTGCCCCCTTGAAACAAAACAGAGAAGGCAGCAAATTAGAGCTTTCCAAAATCAGGATGGGTTGTCTCCATCAAACTAGTCACTTACTGCCACTGGAATGACAGTCATTGTTACAGAAGTCATTCCTGAAGCTGGAGATGCTCAGTCACAGACTGAAGGACCACTTTTTAGGGATGCTGTAGCCAGAAGCGGGAAGGGGAGGGAGTGTACATTTATTGAGCACCTACTAGGTGCTAGGCACTGTGCTAAGCCCTTTACAAATATGATCTCCTTTGATCCTCACAACAACCTGGGGAGGTAGGTGCTATGAATGCTAGCCAGAAGTGCCATAGTATCGGGAGATTGCTATGGCCTTTTATGGAAGTGGTGTACCTTGAACTGGACTGTGAAGGATGGGGCACAATTAGGCTAGATGGAGAGGTGAAAGGGTATCCCTTCTTTCCTTGTTGGGAAATACTTATGTATCAGTTTCAACGTAGGTTTTAAGGATGCGAAATTATGTATATGTATATTTTCTGATGAATTGGACAGTCATCAACCAACATGAATGTTTCTATATGTAAAGAAGGAAGTTAAAAGAGGATGACATACAAAGTAAGATTTGTATCTTGTCTAAAGTATACATCAACTTTTACAAAGTAATACCCAGAACTGCCCTTCTTGTGTATGTCCTCTTCTGAACTCCCCTCTACTCTCCTCTGTGTTTTATTGATGCCCTTTTCTTCTTTTTTTTTGCATGACTATCTTTAATCCCTACTCTCCCCTCCCAATAAAATTAAAGCCCTCCTTTGTAACAAGTTAGCACAATAAAGCAAAATGAATCCACACTCTTAACCTCTGGTCATTATTTCTCTGCAAAGAGGTGGGAACCATACTTTATAATTGTTCTTCTGAAACTGTGGTGGGTCATCACTTTGGTTGAGAGGATCTTTTATTCTTGAAGAGCCACTTGTATATTTTGGAAGACCAAGATGGCAGAATGAAGAGTTAATCACAAGGAAAACTGTTTCTTCCATATTCCCCTCAATAATAGCAGTAGATATGTCAGAAGGGTGCAAAGCTCCCCGACATCCTTAAAAGGAATTCCCATAAAAACTGTAAGAGTTCTACCAGCTTTAAATTTATGATCTTAGGAACCATGAGAGGAAAAAAAATGATTAAAAGAAACAAGCAAAGACACTAGATGGAAATCTACTGAAATAGCCTTGATAATAGCAGCAGAAATAAGGCAAGAAGTCTCTCAGACTGCAATAAAATAGGCAGTCAGCACATTGGAAGGGCTATGGTAAGAAGTGGAGTTAGCAAGAGGTCATGAGGGAGAATAAAGACATAGATCCATTGAAACATTACAATTAGGAAACTCAACATCCCATATCAGTACTTCCTCTTAAGTCCCAGGACTTTTGGGATATTCCTTGTGTGCTAGAAAAGGAGAAATTGCTCTCTCATAAGCCATTCATTGGTTTTTTTTAGTTAGTTAGTTTTGTTTTCTTTTTGTGTGGGGCAATGAGGGTTAAGTGACTTGCCCAGGGTCACACAGCTATTAAGTGTCAAGAGTCTGAGGCCGGATTTGAACACAGGTCCTCCTGAATCCAGGGCCGGTGCTTTATCCACTGCACCACCTAGCTGCCCCTAAGCCATTCATTGTTACAAATAGCAGAGTTCCAAGAACTCTAGTGATGGCTTTCTTTGTCTGCTCATTGACTAGGACAGAGATGTGACTTTATGAACATTCTTGGAAAAGAATTGGAAGAGAGGGGCAGCTAGGTGGCGCAGTGGATAAAGCACCAGCCCTGGATTCAGGAGGATCTCAGACATTTGACACTTACTAGCTGTGTGACCCTGGGCAAATCACTTAACTCTCATTGCCCTGCCAAAATAAATAAATAAATAAATAATTTCTAAAAATTTTAAAAATAAATAAAAAATTGGAAGAGGTTTGTCCTGCCCTCTATCTCTCTTGCCAAAGTTCCTGAGCTGTTTGTAAAAAAGAAAGAATGGTGAGCTATGGCTTGGCCATGTCTATGAAGCCTTAAGCACCATTACCCCAGAACTAATATCCCTTGCCCTTGTTACCCAACTGGATGAACCAGTTGGCAGGACTGTGCTATTCACCACTGTGGACTTCTGGGAGGCACGCAACTGGGTCCAGATATGAATGGAAGGCACCTTTCCAGATCTAGTATGGCTGGTTTAGGTCATTTGGGTTGTGAAATACTCTGGGAATTATTGGAGTTTCATGAATTCAGTGTTTCAAGACCCACTGAACCAGGGAAATGATGGCTTATTTCCATGATATTCTTGTCTACTCCTTTATCCAAGCCCAATATCCTGAATCGATCTCAGGGTAACTACGCTCTAGTCTCTTCTCCAGGGCCTGACACTTGCCAAATTAAAGAAATGCCCATTTGAGAAGGAAGCAGAGTTTTGGGGGAACGTGATGCTTTGGGGTTGGAGGGTAGGGGAAACTAGATCCATATAAGGTGGAGACTGTATTGCAATGAGAGCCTCCCTCCCTCATGAAAAATCTACAGGTACCCTTGTGACTTTATTTGTGGGTTCCCCATGTTATTGGTAATGCTAGAACTCTTTCCAATCAACAACAGAGATAAAGGGTGCATTTAATAACTCAGAGAACTAGTTCACCTCAGCCTTTATCTTGATCTTCAAGAACAATTCATCTTAGGGGCTACATTCTCAAGGACCACACCAATCAATCAATCAACCAACCAATTAGCAAGCGTTAAACCCTTACTATGTACCCTTACTATGTAAGGTTCAAAAATAAAACAAAAACACCACCCCTGACCTCAAAGATCTTATATTCTAATGGGGGAGAATCTATATACACATAATACCTTCTGCATCCTGGGCTCTAGTTGTACATCTTCCACAAACTAATAGATGAGGAAAATTTGGATGGATGGAAATTCAGTCTGGGAGAAATTGTTGCCTACAATCAAAGCTGTACTGGGAATCACTGGGACATAGACTGAGAGGAGGCATGGTCTCCTGTCATTCTCAACAATGTCCAAAGAAACTGAGTACCTCCAGGCTTCCTAGCATCTCTATTGGCAATGTCACACCTGGAAAATGGCTTTGTTTTTGTTTGTTTTTTAAACTAAATTCATCTTCATCACAACTCCATTCCCAGATATCACAATCTATAAGCACTATAGAGAGAACTTGAATTTTAAAAAATGTTTATATGTATCACTTGTTTCCCACCACCAAAAGCCATCAGTTATTATTATTTTTTTGTGGGGGGGCAATGAGGGTTAAGTGACTTGCCCAGGGTCACACAGCATGTAAGTGTCAAATGTCTGATGCCAGATTTGAACTCAGGTCCTCCTGAATCCAGGGCCGGTGCTTTATCCATTGTGCTACCTAGCTGCCCCAAGCCATCAATTTTTGGTTTTTTGGGGTTTTTTTTTGGTGAGGCAATTGGGGTTAAGTGACTTGCCCAGGGTCACACAGCTAGTAAGTTGGCAAGTGTCTGAGGTCGGACTTGAACTCAGGTCCTCCTGAATCCAGGGCCGGTGCTCTATCCACTGTGCCACCTAGCTGCCCCCATCAGTTATAATAAAGAATTTTAAGGGAGGAGAAGGGGAAGGAAATAAGCATTTATTAAGCACCTACTATATGCCAAGCACTGTGCTAATCATTTTATAATTATTACCTCATTTGATCCTCACAAAAACCTTGCAAGGGGGGCAGCTAGGTGGTGCAGTGGATAAAGCACTGGCCCTGGATTCAGGAGGACCTGAGTTCAGATCTGGCCTCAGACACTTGACATTTACTAGCTGTGTGACCCTGGGCAAGTCACTTAACCCTCATTGCCCTGCCAATTTAAAAAAAAAAAAAACCTTGCAAGGCAGATATTGTTATAATTACCATGTTATAATTGAGGAAACTGAGGGTAAAATTCTGACATTGTATGCCATGGTCCACATTTATGATTCCTCATCCTACTGCTGTTGTGATTAAATTACCATGTCAACTGGTCTATTGAGGCATGTGAAGTCTGTGCTCAGGACCATGCCAGAAAGGGTTACTGCAATGCCTACTCATTCCATTGGATGGCAGTGATTAGGTGGCATCATGGACCTGAACACTGTGTGCTCTAGCAGCCACACTTCCTCACAAACCCCAGATTTTGACTACATCAGTGACGCTAAGAGGCCCTTCTATAGAGTCTGTTTGGCAGGCACCAATCCTCAACCAGAGGAACAAGCTTTAATCACCCAGCAGTAGAAACAAGATGCCTATAAGCAGATCCAGTTGTCTGCATTCCAAGTGGGCGTGATGCCTGCCCCTGAGGGAAGATGGGCCTCAGATACGTTCCTGCAGGTCCACTCATGCCTCTGAGTCCCTCCAAGCATGGCTTCATAGGGACCTCTCTGTCTCTGCTCCAACAGGCTACGGGAGCCTGTTAGTTAAGACTTTACGTGAAGTCACCATGACTTTTGGCTGTTGTAACCAAGGCACCGTGTCAACTGGCATGTTCAGTCCTGTGAAGTCTGTGTTTAGGTCAGAAAAGATTACTGCAATGCTTACTGACTCCACTGGGGGGCAGTGATGGGACGGCATATTGGATTTAACTATGTCCCAGGGGTGCAGTTGTAGGGGCATGGCATCCCATTGGGAGTGTCCTGTTGCATCTCATCAGGGATAGATACCCTGGTCAAGTTGGTTCATTTTCACTCCTCTTGCTAGACCTCCCACCATGGCTGAGGCCACTTGCCATAAGGAAATCTTCTGACTGCTTGGCATTCCCTCGTATAACCTCCACAGGGGTCTCCAACTTATCTCTTTCTTCTGGTCTGTAGAATCCATAGCCCTCCAGATAGTATCCTTTCTGTGGAATATTTTTTCTAGTTCAATGAGAACACATACACTGAAACCTGGGACAGTGTCTTCCGTGCTATGCCCTTTGCCATCAATATAATTGGGATCACCCTCCTTCCCAACACAGAATTGTATTATAATAACTCAGTTCGTTTGTCCATTCAGTTTTCTACCCATGTTTTTTCCCTTGCTCTTACCCGGGACACTACAGTTCCCAAAGTTAATGACTAGCTAGGGAAGTTGGAAGGCACTCCGGCCGACTTGTGGTGGACTCCATGACCAACCAAAATGACATAAAATAGTGGGGCTTGTTGTCACTGAATAACTAGAGAGTTTGAGTGTAGAGACTAGGTCTGGCTACGGTGTCTCAGTCTCCACCCAAGCAGACCTTCCCTGCAACTGACAGAAAGAGTCCCTTTCTCCATTCATTAGTCCAGCCTTCTCTTAGGAGGGGCTCTCCTCCTCACTATATATCCACCCTATGCTCCACCAGCTTTTGCTATGACAGGCTCACCTCCACCCCAAATTACACCCTCTGAGTCCTCACCCACCAGTGCTAACTGTGGTTGGGCAAGAATAATTCATAGCTCAGGATGCTCTTGACTCACATAAGTGATGGGGCTGCTTTTGAATTCACCTCCCAAGCTACTTTGGCAAGCCCAACCTTTGTGCATTCTCTGCTATTGAATCAACTGCTAAACACTCACTAAGCACTTACTATGTTCCAGACACTGTGCTAAGTGCTAGGGATACAAAGAAAGGCAAAAACAGTGCCAGCCCTCAAGGAGCTTACAATCTAATGGGGGAGATGGTATGTATAGAAATAGGTATTTATAAGGTCCATTTAGAGGAGATGGAAGGTAACAATAAGGAGTTACCATTAACTACTAGAGGTTAGATGGAGAAATATCCTGCCACAAACCTTGTCACATTTTAGAAGGTGCAAGGATAAAGATGAGGAGGAAGTCTTGAAGAGAGAGAATGATCTGCCTTCTCTCTTTATAGCAGCCATGAAAGGAGGATTGGCTCTTCCAACAAGAGTCTGTCCCTCTGAATCTCAGTCAGCCTGAGAGGAGTTTTCATCACCATCTCACCCATGATGCCTGAGAGTCCCTGGGTGGCTCCTGGCCTGAAACAGTATATGGTACAGTGGCAAGAGAACTGGCTCTGGATTCAGAGGAACTGGGTTCAAACTGGGCAAGTCACTTTAACCTTCCTAGATCTCAGTTTCCTGATCTGTAAAATGAGGGAGTTGGACTAGATGGCTTCTGATGTCCCTTCCAACTTTAGAGCTACGCCAGTTTTCACCCATCATGCAACCAGTTTCTAGTAGATGGACTGGGAGATCAAAGGAAGGTCTATCAAGAGTTTGCCCTTGGCCAGAAGCAGGACTGAATGCTTATACCTTCCTAGGTAAATGTGGGATGGTGGGTAGCACTATTCACCTCGGCTAATTCACCTCATATTAGCCTACCTAAGACATCCAATCTATTATGTCCCATGTCTTGAAGGAGCTGCCATGCTCTAGGGTTGGTCTCTTGATCTTAACTGAAGTGGAAAATCTGATGGTTGGCATCTCAGTCTGACCCACTAGATTGGACATAACAATAGCCACCTTGTTCTGGTTGAGAGGGAATCTGTGGAGGTCTGCTCAGCCATTGGGCCAGGGAGGTTTCTCACCCAATTAATGAAAGGTTGGGTTGAAGGGCATATACGCAAAAACATTTAAAACAGTATTTTTTCTTGTCACAAATAACTGGATGCAAAGTGGGTACCTACCAATTGGGGAATGGCTAGAGTTATAATAAAGCGTGTGTTGTTGTTGTTTGTCCTTCATCCTCGAAGAGGACCATGACATCAGGGTGATGTCATGACTTGCACCAAATTGGATTTAAATGAGGGGGGGTGTGCAAGTTCACCAACTTCACTTTCTCCTCCAGAGCCATCTGTGTCCAGTGGCAAGATATATATCAGGATGACTGGAGATGGCTCTGGATGTTTAAGGCAATTGTGGTTGTGACTTGCCCAGGGTCACACAGCCAGTAAGTGTCTCAGGTGAGAATTGAACTCAGGTCCTCCTGACTTGAGGGCCAGTGCTTTATCCACTGCTCCACCTAGCTGCCCTAAAGTGTGTATATTGTAGTTGGGATGGAGGTGGAGGAGGAGCAGGGTATCAAAGCCTTTTGCAAAAGTTGGAAGAAAAGACAGGTTTTTTTGAGCTTTTGACATGCACATTTATGAAGCTACAAACAGCTATACCCCAGAGAAAAATATCAACTTATCACATGCAAGCAGAAAGGATTACAGTGACCATATTTACTACATTTTTTTCTCCTTAGGAAAGCAGTCTCCCAAAATGGTGGGAGTTTCAACAGGCAATAAATGATAATAATAGTGACAAAAATAAAACTGATTTGATCTGCCACATACTAGTTTTTAGCAACAAACGTTTATTTTATTTTTTCCGGTTACATGTAAGGGTAGTGTTCAACATTCATTTTCATAAGATTTAGAGTTCCAAATTTTTCTCCCTCCCTTTCCTCCCCCCTCCACAAGACCACAACCAGGTTATATATGTACAATCCACTAGTGCTCTTTTTATCACTTCTTTCTATGGGGGTGGGTGGTAAGCTTTATCATTAATTCCTTGGGATTGTCGTGGATCACACATACTAGTTTTTACAGGTAGAAATTCATACATGAAAATTCTCAAAGTATGTAACATAGAAATCAAAATAAGGTATATATTCAAACCTACCCCTCACCCCACCCCTGTCCCCCGACCACACCCACACCTACCTACATCACCCAGGATACAAACCTAGTGGGAGAGGGAGTTTCCACACCAGGAATTAAAATACAGGTTTGGACTAAAAACAGAGACAAACAAAAACCAGACAAATAACTATGTACTTGTGCCAAAAGACAAATAAAAGGATGTGTGCTGGCATTTTAAAAAAATCACACAAAACTCTGTAGTCATGTAATTTTGAAAATTACAGATTTGCACCTCATTGGGAAAAACCTCTTATTAGTAGAATGCAAAGATTTGCCTAAACCATGTGCTAAAACTATGCTAATAAAAAGAAAAGAAAACATCTGTTGGCCTTGGTTATCCAAACAGGACAAGCTGAAGCTTGTACAAGGAATTTTTAGAAAGTCTGAGTTACTTAAAATAGCAAGCCTATTAACTTTCTTCCAAGCAGGGGTCCTTAACCTCTTTTTGTGCCATGAATCTCTTTTCAGAATAAAATTTTAAAATGCATAAAATAAAATACACAGGATTACAAAGAAAACACTTTTAAAAAATTTGTCCATGATAAGGGTTTATATAATCTCCTTGAGCTATGTAAAATAAACAACTTTTATGTCTATTGGTATCTTCCCTCCATCCACTGTGAACATGGAATTCCTAATCAGCAGCTGTACAAATAAATTCAACATGTTAAGTAAAGAAAAAGGTTCCAGTTCTTTTAGCTAAGGAAACCACTTCTTTTTTTTCATTTTTTCTCTCCAGTGCAATGAGGGTTTAGTGACTTGCCTAGGGTCACATAGCATGTAAGTGTCAAGTGTCTGAGGCCAGATTTAAACTCAGGTCCTCCTGAATCCAGGGCCAGTGCTTTATCCACTGTGCCACCTAGCTGCCCCTTGAAGAAACCACTTCTAAGGATATATATATATATACACACACACACACATAAAAGTATATGTATATGTATATATATTTACATATACATATATAAGTATATGTATATCTATGTATAGATATACACACAAATATAGACACACACATATATACACCTCTATGCATATATGTGTACATATACAAATATAAACATGTATGCATATGTACTTATAAACATACCATGTGACATACCGATATATCCATGTGTATATGAACCATGTTTACTACATCCATGTGTGTGTTATATCTTCACAACCTATAACAGAAGAGGAAAAACAGAACGTGGAGATTCATCATTGTTCCAGCCATAACTCATTTATTCCCTAATGAATTATTTTAATAAGCTGAATTGTAAACCAGAGAAAGGAAAAGGTTCCCACCACTAAGAAGTTTAGAGACCATCTCCTAGCAAGAATACTGCTGTTGTTGCAGCTGCTTCCATTCTCCCTATCCAATTTTCTTTCCTCGTGTCCCCTTGCAGAGAAACCTTAAAACTGTCCTTATAGCAAAGGCTCCCTTTCTGATTACAAATATTTGATGAATGGATGGATGGTTGGATGGATGAATGAATAACTGGAGAGATGGATGGATGAATGGATGGATGAATAGATGAATGATGAATGGATGGTTGGAAGGATTGATGAATGAATGCATAGATGTATGAATGGATGGATGGGTGGATAGATGGATGAATGAATGGATAGATGGCTGGCTGGATCGTTGGATGGATGGATGGATAGATGGATGAGTGGATGGTTGGATGGATGGATGATTTCCCACCAACATTTAGAGGAGGGACATTTTCTCCCAGTAAGGTCAGGGTATGATGGGGTGTGGAGGCTGAGGAGGAATGAAAGGCAGCTGATAAAAATTCTTTGCCAGATAACTTTAATTGTCTTAGCAGTACATGAGAAACGCTGAAGGACATGTTGGAAGCTGAAATGTTGCAACCATCTCTGGCCTAAAAGGAAAAGAAAAAAATGAGTAAAGAAACTGTCACTAAACCTCTATTGTGCATAATGACTAGATGCACAACATGTGTCCATCTGTGAACCCACACAAACAGGTGCACACTCAACTTCCCCACAAAACACCCTGCTGACTACAACATTCATATCATCCATCCCACAAGTGTCTGATAGCATAAGCATATATGTAGAGTTCAATGGGCCTGATGCTAGCCTGAAAGGATGAAAGGAGACAGAAATTTATTTGAATAAAAAGGAAAATAATAAAAGATCCTTATGCCAGGACTGATTTTACATTTTTCAGGTAATGGCTATTTCCATATATGTATCAGGGATATGCTGGTGAATACTTAATAATCAGTTCTCCAGAGAGGAAATTATATCCATGCTATAATTTTGTTTAGTGAATTAATAACACTTTTCCACCCTTTTCTTAAGCTTTGACAGTCAGCAAAACAAGCTCTGATTTGTAGTGTTCTCCACGTTTTTGAGGCATAAATGTTCACATTGAAAATTTAACAATGGGGTCGATTCTAGCACACTGCTGGAACGTGGAAGCATCCTTGTGACACTTAGTACGAGTGTGGTTTCTTTTTTTACTCATTCTGCTCCTCACATAGTTTTAATGGATTGTTTAATCCATTCACATATAAGGTTGTGAGAATTAGGCTTTATGTTTTCCTCCATTTTGGTCTCTAGTATTTTTTCCCAAGTATTTTTCCCCTTCCTATTTTTAAGTCAGTATTTCTTTTTACAATTTTTAATTTTTGCAATTTTAATTAGTTTTGCCTAAACTACTTTGATGTAGCCCTCTTTCCAAGGCTCTCCCACCTTCCTCCCACCTCTTTCTTTGTTATTTCTTTCTCTAGTTTGGAAGTTTTACATATTATTAATTTATTGTTCTTTTATTTGCTATTTTTCTCCTCTTTCCCACCATTTTTACCCCTTTAAGTTAAGTGGGAAGGTAAAAATTCCTCTTCTTCTTCTCCCCTCCCAACTTCTTTTGTTTTTAAGAATTTTTTTCTGTACTTTCTAAGAAGAATTGAACTTGTCATTAATTCCTTTCTCTTTCTATCTATACTAAAGTTTTATTCTTATAGTTATTATTATTTACAATTAGTATTTATACTTACTGGCTCTATGACTGTGGGAAAGTTACTTAACTACTATGTGCCTCAGTTTCCTTATCTATAAAATAATAATAGTAACTATCATTTATCTATTGTATTTGTCCTTCATTTCAAAGAGGACCAGTGGCATCACAGGGTGATGCCTTGACTTGTGTGTGAATTGGATTTAAGTGAGGCAAAGTTGCCCAAAGTCATCGGCCTCACTTCGTCTTCCAGAATCATCAAAGTCCAGCGTCAGGACAAAAGTCAGGACTCCTGGGCATGGTCCAGAGTGCAGCTGAGGACTTTGGTGTCTTCAATGTCTGACCAAGCTTTAACCGTCCCATACTGTCTGCTTCAGCCGTCTCTGTGGCTCTCAACCCTTATTACTGGGCAGTAAAGATAGAGAGATGGTGATAGATGTATATATGTATATATATGTATATGTACATACATATATTTGTGTATGTTTGTATAATCTATCATCTATCTATCTCTATCTATCTATCCATCCATCTATCTATCTATCAATCATCTATCATCTATCAATCTATCTATCAATCTATCTATCTATCTATCTATCTATCTATCTATCTATCTATCTATCTATCTATCTATCTATCTATCTATCTATCTATCTATCTAATTTTTCCCGTGCCTATTAAAGACATCCATTTCCACCATCCTGACCTAGATTTAAAGCCAGTCATTTAGTCCTCCTTCAGTGTCCCCCTTGGCTCACTAAATAATTCCCATTCTCCCTGTCTTTCCTTAGGGTCTCTCTGTTGTAATCTGTTCATAGCTCTGGTGACCCTGCCCAGGATTTGATGCAGCATACATGAACCCTATTACTGCTGTAGCTGGGCAACTGACCTTAGCCTGGAGCCCAATGCCTGGGACACAGTAAACACATCATAAATACTTATTGACTGACTGACCAACTAACAGGAGGATAAAGCTAAAAAATGATTCTCCTGGTATTATGAATTTAGTGGCTGCCTTCAGAACTGAAAAGGGCCATCAGTGTTAAATTCAATTCAACCAGTATTCACTGAACCACATTCTTGATTCAAGTGTGCTCTACTTGAAGGCTCTTGAGCCAGAGGACCTAGGTTCAAATCCTACCACTGACCCTTACTATAAGTATGATATTAGGGGGAGATATCTAATTATCTTTGGGCTTTGGTTTCCTAATCTAAAATGAGGGGAGCGGACCAGGTAGTTTCCCAGGATTCATCTAGGTTTTAAAAAATTAAATTAATTTATTGATTTATTTTAGGATTCATCTAGGTTTATGACCTATGGGTTTTACTGGCCGGGTTCAATGTGGGTCAGCAGGCTGAAATGAAAGCCAAAAAGCCAATGTGATCTCTTTTGTTCTTTACACCTCAGTTGTTGTTTTTGTTTGTTTGTTTGTTTGTTGTTGTTTGTTGTTTGTCGTTGTTGTGTCAATTCAATTCTGTCTGACTCTTCATGATATGAAGAGTTTAGGATTTTCTTGGCAAAGATACTGGAGTGGTTTTTGCCATTTTCTTCTCCAGATCATTTGACAGATGAGGAAACTGAGGCAAACAGGGTTCAGTGACTTGTCCAAGGTCACACAGTCAGTAATTGTCTGAGGCTAGATTTGAAATCAGGCAGATGTGTCTTCCTGACTCTTGACCTGATGTAGTATCCACTGTCATCATGCATTTCTGTAATGTAATCTCTTCCCGTAAACCCTCCCTTGTAACAATAACAACAACAAAAACCAGTTAGGCTAATAGAGTGACTGTATCTGATAGGGCATGTCACATCCTCTCTCTGTCCTGCAGTCCCCTACCTCACTACCAAAAGAAGGGAGGTAAGTTTCATCACCTGTCCAGTAGAACCAATTAGATAACAAGACTGGGAGTGGTGGATGTCCTGGCTGTTATTTTCCATTCTGTTTAACCCTCATCTGAAATACTGCATTCAGTTCTAGGTGCCACATTTTGAGAGGGATGTAGCAAGGTGGTCATGTCTGAAAAAGGACAAGATATGAATGCAGAGACTCATAACCATGCCAAATGAAAAACTTTGTCAAATCTATAAGAATATGATTCATTCCCCAATTGATAAATGGTCAAAGGATATGAATAAGCAGTTTTCTGATGAAGAAATCAGGGCAATTTGTAGTCATATGAAAAAATGTTCTAAATCATTATTGATTAGAAAAATGCAAATTAAAATAACCTTGAGATATCATCTTATACCTATCAGAATGGCTAAAATGATTTAAGGGGAAAATAACAAATCTTGGAGGGGATGTGGAAGAAATAGGATGTTAATTCATTGTTGGCAGAATTGTGAACTGATCCAACCATTTTAGAGAGCAATCTGGAATTATGCCCAAAGAGTTATTAAACTGCCTAAAACCTTTGACCCAGCAATACCAATGCTAGGTCTATTTCCAAAGATGGTTAGGGAAAAAGGAAAAGAATCTATATGTTCTAAACCATTTATAGCAGCTCTCTTCGTGGTGGCAAACTGTGGATTTGCTCATCAATTGGGGAATGGCTGAACAAGTTGTGGTATATTATTGTGATGGAATATTACCGTGCTATAAGAAATTGATGATCTCAGAAAAATAGGGATAGACTTTATGAACTGATGCAAAGTGAAATGAGATGAACCAAAAGAACACTGTATCCAGTAACACAATATTGTTTTAAGAACAACCTTGAATGAATAAATAATTTTTATTATTATAAATACCCAAATTAACTACAAAGGACATATGAAGGAAGATACTATCTGCATTCAAAGAAAGTAATGATAAATAGAAGTATGTTTAGAATAATTTTACATTTATACATACACACATATTTGTGTCTAATGGTAGCCATTTCCGGGGTGGGGAGGAGGTTTGAAAAAAAGGGGGAAAAAAGAAACTTACATGATAATTTTATTATATATATATATATATATATTTTAGTGAGGCAATTGGGGTTAAGTGACTTGCCCAGGGTCACACAGCTAGTAAGTGTTAAGTGTCTGAGGCTGGATTTGAACTCAGGTCCTCCTGACTCCAGGGCCAGTGCTCTATCCACTGTGCCACCCAGCTGCTCCTATTATATATATTTAAAAGGAATGGTAAGTTGTACATAATAGATTTGTAGTTTCATGTGGAATCATCTTTTTAAAATTATACTATGTTATGGAAATGTTTGTTTTATTCTATTTTTTTTGTTGTTGTTTTTTGGTTTTGGTGAGGCAATTGGGGTTAAGTGACTTGCCCAAGGTCACACAGCTAGTAAGCGTCAAGTGTCTAAGGCCGGATTTGAACTCAGGTCCTTTGGTGCTCTATCCACTGCGCCACCTAGCTGCCCCTGTTTTATTCTATAAAATAAAAATAAAATAAATAACATTTTTAAAAAGAAAGATTGGTTGAAGGAAATAAGGAAGAGACACTTTAGCAAGGAGCATGATAACTATCTTGGAATAACTGAAGCTCTGTCACTGGGAAGAGGGATTAAAGTCTATATTTCTTGGCCCCAGAAAGCCAGGCTGGGAACAAGAGACAGACGAGGCAGAGAGGTTGATTTCAGTTTAACAAGAGAGAATTTTATAACAATTGGAACATGCTAGAGTGGACGCTAGGTGGCGCAGTGCATAGCCTGGAAACAGGAAGACTTCATGAGCTCAAATCTGACCTCAGACACTTACTAGCTGTGTGACCCCTGGGCAAATCACTTAACCCTGTTTGCCTCAGTTTCTTCATCTGTAAAATGATCTGGAGAAGGAAATGGCAAACCACTCCAGTATCTCTGCCAAGAAAACCCCAAATGGGGTCACTAAGAGTTAGACATGACTGGACAACAACCAAAGTGGTAATAGTATTCATTGGCTTAACTGACTCTGCATCCCCTGCCTGTATGACTCTTGAGTAAGAGTCATTACATCTCCCTGGGTCTTAGTTTCCCCATTTGTAAAAGGAAGGAGTTGGACTTTATGGGCTTCTAGGTCCCTCCTAGCCCTATGAGCCTATGAACGATCCAACCACAGAATTTGTTGCTTTGAAAGTCAGTGAGTTCTTAGTCCCCAAAGCCTCTCTAGGCTGCGGGAGAAGAGTTTGTGTGCTTCTGGTAGGACTTAGGTCAGTCCATCTTCATGATGCCTTCAAGCTCCAAGTTTCTCTGCAGGAGGCAAAGCGCTGGACCTGCAGTGGGCTGTGCGTGATAGGGGAGAGTTAAAGATGAGCAAAACGCATTTCCTGCCCTCAAAGATAAGAAGCGTGTTTAAATCTTATCTCTGCGCCGGGAGATAAGATATGAATGCTGATAACCACCTGGCTGGAAGAACGATAAGGGCGAGGTACAAATGAGAGGGCAGAACCGAGGAGGAAGGAGGCTGGAAAGGAGGGAGCACATCCTTTACAAGAGCTCTGGAAGGGCTTCAGGAAAGATTTCAGGTGCGCCTTCAGATAATGGGGAGGATGTAGACGTGCGGAGGCGGGGGAGAAGGCTTTCCACGTGGAGGGCGCAGCAGGCAAGAGCAATGAATAGTGGCAGAAAATTATGGGGCACACTCCCTGTGTGTGGAGCCAGCCCGTACAGGCTCCTGAGGGCTGATTGTAAAATTTTCAGAGGGAGCATTTGCACCTTGGAAATCAGCAAACCTACAAATCAGGACTGGATTTATTGTTTGGTTGATTGTCCTGCCTTAAGAAAGTGATGGAGAATATGTTCATAAATATAGATTAAACTTTTAAAAGTGTGTAGGTGTATTTAGGGCCAGCGGATGCCTGGCCTCGTTTCCTGAGTTCGAATCCAGCCACAGACACTTACAAGCTGTGGGACGCTGGGCAAGTCATGCAATTCTGCTTGCCTCAGTTTCCTCATTTGTAAAATGAGGTGGAGAAGAAAATGACAAACCACCCTAGGATCTTTGCCAAGAAAACCCCAAATGAGGTCGCGAAGAGTTGGACACGACTGAACAAAGACCAGCCATGTCTCCTAGTTTTGATCACAGAGGTTTTAGAGATCAGTTGTTCAACTCTTTGCACAATCTGATTAATTATTTATTTACTAAGTCTGGGTTCTTTCAAGAGAACTGTTTTGTAATAGCTGGTGGTGATGACCTGGTCCTGAATTGCCATCAAAATGTCATCAAATTGTTCTTGACATTATTGTGTTGGTGACATATTTTAGGAAGAGAATAGTTTTCCATGTGAACATCAAATATTTTAGTATTCTCACTATAATTGTGTCTCTTTTACATATTTTCATAGGTTTTTTATTTTGTTTTGTTTTGTTTGGTTTTTGGTGAGGCAATTGGGGTTGAGTGACTTGCCCAGGGTCACACAGCTAGTAAGTGTCAAGTGTCTGAGGTCTGATTTGAACTCAGGTCCTCCTGAATCCAGGGTCAGTGCTTTATCCACTGCGTCACCTAGCTGCCCCTACATATTTTCATAGTACAGTAATAAATCATGTGTACAGAACTGAGTCAAAGGCTTGGTGAAAATCAATATATGTACTATATTTTATAGTACTTTTAGGAGACTTATTCAATAATTATGAATTGATAAAAGGCTGGTCTTTATACCTGTGGAACCTCTTGGTACAATCTTTATATACTCCTTAGTATCTTTTTTTTTTTTTAAGTAAATGCTGGGGGCAGCTAGGTGGTGCAGTGGATAAAGCGTAGGCCCTAGATTCAGGAGGACCTGAGTTCAAATCTAGCCTCAGACACTTGACACTTACTAGCTGTGTGACCCTGGGCAAGTCACTTAACCCTCATTGCCCCACCAAAAAAAAAAAAAGTAAGTGCTTAATATACACTGTGTATTTTTTTTTAAGTAAGTGCTTAATATACACTGTGAATGCTCTTTGAAGTTGTTCAGTCATGTCTGACTCTTCATGACTATATAGGATTTTCTTGGCAAATATATTGGAGTGATTTTCCACTTCCTTCTCCAGTGGATTAAGGCAGATAGAGGTTAAGTGACTTGCCCAGGGTCTCACAGCTAGTGAGTGTCTGAGGTCATATTTGAACTCAAATCTTCCTGATTTCAGGCCCAGTGCTCTATCCACTGAGCCACCTGGCTGCCTTGTGTCAAGTACATAAACATAATCGGTCTCTATTTGGAGGAGTCACTGGTGTTGTCATCTTTCAGTAATAAACATGTGATTCCTTCTGTTAAGAAAGATGGGATCAAGAGGGCAGCTGGGTAGCACAGTGGATAAGGCACCGGCCCTGGATTCAGGAGAACCTGAGTTCAAATCTGGCCTCAGACACTTGACACTTAACTAGCTGTGTGACCTGGGCAAGTCACTTAACCCTCATTGCCATGCCAAAAAAAAAAAAAAAGATGAGATCAAGCTTAAATCAGAAAGGAAACTGGAGATATGCTTTGTTGCTAATTCATGTGCCACTGTGAAGTTTTTGAACTGATAATTATGGATTTTATTTGAATCTACTACTTTTCAGTTTTGTAGAGAAGCTGGAGTTTCATCCATTTCCTTTGATATAAATGTTTTGTGGGTCATTAATGGGCAAGTTTTCTGTTTGGGTTTGATCTAACCTGTGCTTCCATTGTTTTGGGCTTCTTTTACTCATATGGACAACCAGAAATCTTCCACATCATCCTTAAGGGATTCATTCTCTCCTCTATTTTTTTTCTCAACCCATAGAGTAAATTTTTTGATTGATGTTGAATTGTCAGTTAAGGACATAATTTATTTTTCTATTATTATAATTTATTTTATTATAATTTTACTTCTTTTCTATAGTCTATTCTATGTTTCATTTTTGTTGCTTTTAATCAAACATATAACATTCATGGTGGGGTTGTGTGTTTTTTTGACAGCTAGACATTGATGTAATCTTCCAAAATCTTCCCACAGGTTTTCACTATTGTTTTAAAAGACACTTCTGCCATAGTGATAACTCGACATCTATCCTTAGGAGCATTCCTAGACAGCCTCACTTTTCTACTTAGGGTCATTTCCATGGCAATTCTCACAGCATATTGTTAGATTTGGATTATTAGTTTTATACTTAATCTCAAATTCAAAAAGGGTTTTAAAAATTCCATTCTGAGTACTCATCTCCTTTTCAAAATCATTCAAAATGTTGACATGGGGGCAGCTAGGTGGCGCAGTGGATAGAGCACTGGCCCTGGATTCAGGAGGACCTGAGTTCAAATCTGGCCTCAGACACTTAATAGTTACTAGCTGTGTGACTCTGGGCAAGTCACAACCCCAATTGCCTCACCAAAAAAAAAAAAAGAAAAGAAAAAGAAAAAAAAAGAAAGAAAGAAAACAGAAGGAAAAAAAAAACCGGCACAAAATGTTGACATGATTTTTTTTTGCCATCTATTTCAATCAATTAACAAGCATTTACTATGTGAACGACAGTGCTAAGAACAAGGACTTCATAGGTAGGGAACAAGTTGTGATTGGTTATGTAACAATTGGAGTGATGCCACCTGCTGGAGAGTTACTGTAGGAAAGCTCCACCATGAGGAGAAGGCATCTGAGGGCAAGCCATGTGGCTTAAAAGGTCAGTTCCTTGGCGTCAGGAAGTGACATTTGCTCCTGTGTACTGTCTATCAAAGCTACCTGCCAATTAGCTTGGAGCTACTAGACCATAATTCCTGGTGTCCACCTGTATCCCTCGAGGAGAGCAGATTTTCTTGAGACAAGAATAGAACAATGGTTAACAGGAGAACTGGATTTTTATATTTAACTCATTCCGGGCCTGCTGAATTTTTTAACTAAGTTCAGAGACAAAGAACTGTGACTAAGCAGTGACAGGACAAAATCAATTAATTGTAAACATGATCAATTAAAAAAAGGATACAGAATTAATCTTGATCATTTCACCACCTGCAAACAAAGCATTTCTAGGAGGTGGTGTATCAAAACACGAAAGAAAGACACTTACTCCAAGCCAATTATAATGCTTCCAAGTAGGGGCAGCCTACAACCCTACACCATTTATGTTGTCTGTTTCTTAGATTTACAGGACTAGTTATATCACATTGGCTTAGACAATAACCTGCTCAATAGTATTACCCAAGCCCAATTGCCCAGAGTTTGTAGGTTTCTACCAGGCTTTCATAGCTACTGTAGCAGTCTCAGGAAACATGCAATCCCTACTGTACATCATGCTGGCTGTCATTCCCTTCCTTTGTTCTTGCCTCTCTCCCCACTGTGCCATGGTCGGGATTTGAGGGCTGTTTTCATTGTTGTTCCATTTTTTCAGCCCCAATGAAAACACTTCTTTTTCTTCCTATCCCTGAATCACTGATTGCTCAGACAAAAGGTTCATAGAATCAGGGATGGGACACTGGAGTGAGATAGCTAGGGAATAGAGGGAGGGTGGAAAACTTCTATTACCTGGAGGTAACCAAGCAGACAGTAATACTAATAATTTACTCTAGTATAGTGTTTCCCCGATATATATTTAGCCACCAGGGGAGCATGTGAGCAAGTCTAGGAAACCCATTTCCAAGAGCAGTTTGACCACCCACACTTGGCTAATGCCAGAAAGGAAAAGTCCTTCCAGTCCCCAAAAATGGTGCCTGCCAGTTCTCCCTTCCCTGTGGGGCTAGGCTTTTTATTGTCTCTCAGCACAAAAGGGATGTATGGATTCTGGCCTTGGGATATCTCTCTATATGCTCTTGGTTACCCCTGGGTTCATATGTAACCCACAAGGCTTATGGAAAGGAACACAAGTACTCTCTGTCACTTTTTGGCTCCACTCACAGTTTACTTTCTAGCTGCACAACATTCTGGCTCCCAACATTGAAAGGAAACATTACTTTTCTCTTTCAAGGTGTGTATATAATAATCAAATAAGATCAACATCAATGTCTATAAGATTTCTAGAAGCATTTTTCAATAACTCCTAGGACTAATGAGAAAAACCCAAACTCCTTACCCTCTATTTGACAGCTACATGTCCAGAAGCCAAGCAGGGCAAATGAAAAAAACAAAACAAAACAGTAGTTTGGGGGGTTGACTAACAAGAGAATCTGCTTCTCCCTGGAAGGGGATCAAGAAGGAGCAGGAAGGAGCTGTTAACTGAGCTAAGATCTCACTACTCCAGGGGCTGCAAGTCACTGTCTCGGAGCACTTGGTTTGTACATAGTCAGCAAAACACATTCAATCCTGTCTGTAGCTCATGATACAAATGCTTCCAGTATCCACTGGTCCTAGACACCGTTCTGCCTGCATTGGCACCACCCTCTTTCAGACCTGCATGGATTCTTTTTCAGCTTCTCTGATTGGCTTCTTCTGAATAGGTTTCTTTCTCCAACCACCAGCAATCATTTCTCTCCTTTTATAATGATAATAGCTAACATTTCTACAACTCTTTAAGGTTTTCAAAGTGCTTTACATAGATTGTCTTATTTGTCCCTCCTTCTTCTTAGAAATGTATCCTGAACATCAAGAACAAGACTACAGGGATTTGGAGGATCCTGGGTAAACCACCCAACCAGATATTGATACCTGGATCCCCAAAGTTTCCTTAAGCAGTACCTTTGTGGATGAGGCCAAACCCTTATTATATATAATTTCACGTGAGCCTTATAACGTCTCCTTAAGGTATTATGGGTTACATTTTGTCATCCCTATTTTAGAGATGAGGAATCTGAGGCTCAGAGAGATTAGATGATTAGCCCAAGGTCACATAGTTAGTTGGAAGCAGAACAGACTAAAATTCAGGCCTCCTAGATTCTGTATTCTTGGCACCAAATCACACAACTTCATAGTGCTGCCCATCTTCCTCAAATTAGATGACCCTCCCAAGTCCCTTTTAGCTCTGGGATTTTAAACTCTGGCTCTAAACCAGTGGTCTAACCTTCTTGGAATGTTTTTAAATGCTTAAAATAAAACATACAGGGTTACAAAAGAGACCAATTACATTGAAACAAAAATGTAATTTCTTTTTGTTATCCAAGTTCATGGATACCCCTGAAATCTATCCATACATGATTCTGTTTGGAACTTAAATCTATTTTGGATGTAAAGTATATTGCCTTAAATAGATGTCATTGCTTTAGGTCATGGTGGGAGAATAGAATTTCAGTCCCTGGAAAGTAAGAACTGCCTCACCCCCTTCCATTATTTATTTATTTGTCAACACAAAAATTTTTGCATTCGAAATTCTCTCCCTCTGTCCAGCCCTTCCCCCACCTATTGAGATGACAAGCAATATGATATCAATTACATATGCAAAATCATGCAAACCCTATTTCCATTTTAGTCATGTTGCAAAAAAGCAAGAAAAATCATACTTCAATTTACACTGAGTTCAATTCTCTCTCTCTCTCTCTCCCTCTCTGAAAGTAGATGACACTGTTCATGAATCTTTTGGAATTAATTGTCTTGGATATTGTATTGATCAGAGTAGGTAAGTAGTTTACAGTTGATCATTATTACAATAATTTTACTATGTACAGTGATCTGGTTCTGCTCACTTCACTCTACATTAATTTACTATTAATGTTATGTTTTGTTTTGAATTTTTGTTTTGTTTTGTGGTGAGGCAATTGGGGTTAAGTGACTTGCCCAAGGTCACACAGCTAGTTAAGTGTCAAGTGTCTGAGGCCAGGTTTGAACTCAGGTCCTCCTGACTCCAGGGCTGGTGCTCTATCCACTGCGCCACCTAGCTGCCCCTTAGAAATTTTTTTTTTTTTTTTTGCGGGGCAATGGGGGTTAAGTGACTTGCCCAGGGTCACACAGCTAGTAAGTGTCAAGTGTCTGAGGCCGGATTTGAACTCAGGTACTCCTGAATCCAGGGCCAGTGATTTATCCACTGCGCCACCTAGCTGCCCCCTAGAAATATTTTTGTACATACAGGTCCTTTTCCTTTTCCTTTGATCTCTTCGGGATACAGACCTAGTAGTGATATTACTGGGTCAAAGAGTATGCGCAGTTTTTTAGCCCTTTGGACATAGTTACAAATTGTTCTCCAAAATGATTGGACCAGTTCACAACTCTACTAACATTGTATTATTGTCCCTGCTTTTCCACATCCCCTCCACCATTTGTTATTTTCCTTTTCCATCATATTAGCCAAACTGATAGAGATGAAGTAGTAAATTGGAGTTGTTTTAAATTGCATTTCTCTAAGCAATAGTGATTTAGAGCATTTTTCCATATTACTATAGATAGCATTGATTTCTTTTTCTGAAAACTGTCTTTTCATATCTTTTGACCATCTATCAGTAGAGGAATGGCTCTTGTTTGGTTTTTTTTGGTGAGGCAATTGGGGTTAAGTGACTTGCCCAGGGTCACACAGCTAGTAAGTGTTAAGTGTCTAAGGCCGGATTTGAACTCAGGTACTCCTGACTCCAGGGCTGGTGCTCTATCTACTGTGCCACCTCATTGCCCCTTGGCTCTTGTTTTTATAAATTTGACTCAGTTCTCTATATAGTTGCAAAATGAGGTCTTTATTAGAGAAACTTACTGTACAAATTCTTTTCCAGTTTAGAAATCAATGACTTTTGTTTTTGTCTCTTTATTCCTGATTACTTAACAGATGCTTACTGATTGATTAGGATAGAATGTAAGACAAGAAGCATTCCAGTGAAGGATGGGTGCCCTTCAGAGATGGCACCAAGGATATTGTGGGTGGTTTTATGATTGAGGTAGGAGCTAGTTTAGGTGGCCTCTGTCTGAGGTCTCTTCCAATGCTAAGATTCTCTAATAGTTCACATTTCAATAATGTCTTAAGGTTTACAAAGTGCTTTCTTCATCATAATATGTGAGACCAATAGCACAAGTATTACCCTTACAGGGGAGTCTTCCTTTCACCCCTCAGTATGTACAAAGATTCTCTGCTTGTTTCTGGGTGAGAGGTCAACTTCTCACCCAGTACGACTCATTAGCTGACAATCTCCTGATTGGCTATTGAGCCATATCTGGTGCAAGAAGGGACAGTTGCAGCTGGATCCCTCTCAGATACAGCCTTATAGGTGACAAAATATGATTTCAGCAGTGGATGGAGACAGACATGTAGCATCCCAGTCTTTTGGCTCAGCAGCCAATTAGAAAACTCTCAGCAGATGAGTGATATGTGGATGGAAGCTGATCTTATAGATCTTTCACATTGTCCAGTAGAAGCAGGCAGAATATTTGTGGATCCTGGGGTGTGGATGGGGGCTGAAGAGGGAAAAGACCTTACAATTCTATCTTTAGGTGAAGTGACTTACCTAATGGCTGGTAAGAGGTGGGACTTAATTTCAATGATCTGGTCTAAAGCTCAGTGCTCTTTTCATTATACTCAACTGCTTTTTTCCTTATTGTTGATGGAAAATGTATATTGTCATTATCACTGCATGCCTGTTTGGAAAAAACAAAATGGAACTTTGAGTAGGTGCATACAGGAGTAAGTGGATAAATTGATCCAACTTGATACTAAAAAGTGTTGAGTCTTCTGCTGGTTTCTGATGAGCTGTGAAATATTTAACTTGGTCCATAGTCTTTTCTGGCCTTTACAAATGATCCCACACCTGAGGACTGGGGGAAGTGCTCCACCTGGTGGATTATAGTGGAAAGCAGCAGGTAGAAAACATCCTCTAGCCTAGTCCTTTCATTTTACAGTTGAAGAAACTGAGGTCCAGAGAAGGGAACTGACTTGCCCAAGGTGATACAGATTATAAGTAGAAGTACTGGGATTCGAACCCAGGTCACGTCTCAGAAGTGGGCGCTCTTCCAATTTCAAATTTATTGAGCTAACTTTTGATGACTAATTCAATTTCTTGGGTACTTACGGGTAGTAAATGGCAGAACAGGGGTTCGAACCCTGCTCCTCAGACTCTAAATCCAAAGCACTCTTCATTACACCATTCTTGAATCATCTAGATGAGTTATCTCACTTATCATCAAGTCCAAGCTTCTCAAGTTCTATATCAGGAAATTGAGATCTGAAGGTGAAATGAATTGTCAGAAGTCACACAGTAACAAAGGATATACATATCTATCTATCTATCTATCTATCTATCTATCTATCTATCTATCTATCTATCTATCTATCTATCTATCTATCTATCTATCTATCATCTATCTATCCTGTCTGTCTGTCTGTCTCTGTCTGTCTATCTATCTATCTATCTATCTATCTATCATCTATCTATCCTGTCTGTCTGTCTGTCTCTGTCTGTCTATCTATCTATCTATCTATCTATCTATCTATCTATCTATCTATCTATCTATCCATCCATCCATCCATCCATTCATCTATCTCCAAGTTCTGTGGCTCAAATTCAATGCTCTTTTCAGGAAAACTCTTCCAGTTTTTATAATAGTTATGAGATTTAAAGGGAGTTTCACAAAAAAATCAGGAAGACCAGTAATGCTTTAAGCAGTAGACCTTATTATTATGAGTTTGAATTAATGAAAGGAGTAGGTCAACACCTAAAATGAAATTCCTTGGAACAAGGAGAAAACAGGTGGGGAAAATAGTTCCCATAGAGAGGAATGCAACCTGACCACAAATAAGCTGGTCTTCTACTTACAAAAAGGAAGAGGGAGAGGATTGGCAATGGATTTGCGCAGGGTCACACAGCTAGTAAGTGTCAAGTGTCTTAGGCCAGATTTGAACTCAGGTTCTCCTGAATCCAGGGTTGGTGCTTTAGCCACTGTGCCACCTAGCTGCCCCCAACAATGGACTTTTAAAGATCAGCTTTACCAAGCTCTTCTTAAATTTGTTCTAGCCAGCATGAGGCAGGCTAAGGTTGCATTCAACTCTAGACCAGGGTAACTCCCTGAGGCAGCCCGAGATTATGGGCTTTAAGGGAAGGGAACAGGTTTTCACTGAAATGAATCTATCTTACTTTTTATCTCTGATATTATGTTATAAAAAGTTTGGAGCAAATGGAACTCTGTCCAGGGTACCAAAATCTGGGAGGTTGAAAGGTTTTACTCCTGAGTTAGAGAAGACCATCCCATCACTATAGTGTCTCTTTATCAAGACCACCTTTCCTTTTAACCCCATAGTGGTGCCAGAGAGACTTTTGGGGGGATAGGTCATTTTGGCACAAAGAACCTGCAACCTGGGGCAGCTAGATGGCACAGTGGATAGAGCACCGGCCCTGGAGTCAGGAGTACCTGAGTTCAAATCCAGCCTCAGACACTTAACACTTACTAGCTGTGTGACCCTGGGCAAGTCACTTAACCCCAATTGCCTCACTAAAAAAAAACAAAAAACAAAACAAAAACAAAAAACAAAAAAACAAAAAAAAGAACCTGCAACCTTGTTTTCACCTGTGCCAATGCTCATCATCCCACTCAACTAAATTTGCACCTATTGGTTAATCAATCAACTTATAATCATTTGTTAATATATTGTTATGTACAAGGCACATGCAAGTCTCTGGGGATATAAACATAGAGAATGAAACAATCCGTAATCTCAAGGAATTTATATTCTAATGGAAAAACAAGTACATGGCTAAGCATATACAGAATAAATATGTAAGATGGTCCTTTTTATTGGGATAATTGTATTGGCTGGAAGGGGGAAAAAACAAAGAATTGTATGAGAAACTGAAAAAGCCATCCCTTGGAGGAAAAGTAGTTACTCAAGGCAAAGAAAGCCAAAGTGTGTGCCGGCATCTCATTTTTAAATTAATTTTTTTTTTTTTAGTGAGGCCATTGGGGTTAAGTGACTTGCCCAGGGTCACACAGCTAGTAAGTGTCAAGTGTCTGAGGCCGGATTTGAACTCAGGTCCTCCTGACTCCAGGGCCGGGGCTCTATCCACTGCGCCACCTAGCTGCCCCCGCCAGTATCTCATTTATATAAGAAGTTGATAACTGGAAAAGTCTAATACCCAGAACTGTTTGGTAACTATGGTACAGTTGTGTATTGTATACTTTTAACTTAGCTGACAGATTTTTGGTTTCTCAATGTATGATAAAAGTGACTCATCTCACATGAGATTTTGGTTTAGAGCAGTATGGATGGAGAGAATGATATCTCTAAAGGACAAGACCAGACCTCTGAATGAGTCTGAGAGGAGTCCTCAGAACTGAATCACAGGAAAACTTCAGAGGCTGCATTACCGCTTGTTGCTGGGAAGAATTGATTGCAAGAAAAAGCTTTGCGGCTTGGAGATGCTGATTAAAGGATAAACTTTGCTGCATAACTGAGCTGATCCAGAAGAAAACCTTTGCTGTTTAGAAGAGCTAACTGAAGGGTAAATGATTGACTTTGTTTCCCTGCACTGTCATTTACTGTCTGAGAGGTAGAAACTACTCAGAACCCAGCTAACACAGGAAATCTGGAAAAGTTTTACAGTTCTCAGGCAGAGGATTTCTGTTTTTGCTAAAAGAACTCAATATCACCTCAGCAGATCAATAGAGGAGTGGCATATAGCAGTCAGTAAACAAATATCCCCATCAATCTGAAGAGTGAAGGCATCCAGAAAAAGTGGTTCAACCCACCAGTGAACTTTTGTTTAAACTATTCCAAAAGGGAAGAGAGAAAATCCTTTTTTTGGTGGGGGGCAGGCAATAAGGGTTAAGTGACTTGCCCAGGGTCACACAGCTAGTAAGTGTCAAGTGTTTGAGGCCAATTTTGAACTCAGGTCCTCAGGAATCCAGGGCTGGTGCTTTATCCACTGCACCACCTAGCTGTCCTGAACAGAGAACATCTTGTCTCATGGTCTGGGCTTGTGAGTTGTCCCAGGCATGTATGTTCCCTATTCATGTCCTTTTTGCTATGGGTTTTAGAAATTTATTTCTATCCTCACCCATAGAAACTCTGTGACTTAGTGAAAGAGTGTGTTCCCCAAAAGTGCGATGTTACATATTAATTATTCTTGCTTTATCTTCTGTTTAGTAAATATTTATAATTAAGAGTGGATGATATCTTCAGCAGCTAGGTGGCGCAGTGGATAAAGCACCAGCCCTGGAGTCAGGAGTACCTGAGTTCAAATTTGGCCTCAGACACTTGACACTTACTAGCTGTGTGACCCTGGGCAAGTCACTTAACCCCCATTGCCCCATTAAAAAAAAAAAGAGTGGATGATATCTCCCTGATAGGAATGATAGACTAAACATACAGAATGAAACACACATTTTTGGACATGGCCAACATGAGAATTTGTTTTCCTTGATTATGCATTTTTACTACAAGGATTTTGTTTTTCTTTTTTTCTTTAGTGTGAACTGGGAGGCAGATTTGGGGGAGAAAGAAATAAGTGCTTGATCATTGAAAAGAAGTCATTAGAAAAAGAGCTGATGGTGTCATATTGGTTGATTTGTTAAATGGGAAACACACCAATGAGAGATTAGGAGTTACAATTGTGAGTAGTAGGAGTAAATTATTCCTACTTCTGGGACTTTGAGAATGAGTTGTAGTAGTGAGGCCACCTCCTCTGGAAACCCCCTACCTGATATCATGAGAACAGGTTGAGTAATTGATACAACCCAGGGAGAGAAGAAAGAAGAGTAGGTGAGCAATAATACAATAAATACAAGGTAGTTAGGGGGGGTCACCAGCAGTTGGGAAGAGCAGAAAAGGTTTCATGTATAAGGAGGCTTGAACTGTGTCATGAAGGAATAGAGGGATTCCATGATGTAGATGTTTGGAGGAAGTATATTCCAAGCATGCATGGTGGAGAGCCTGTGCAAATACATGGAGATAGAAGATGGAGTGCTATGTGTGAGGAACAGAGGTGAATCCCATGTCCTGGGATTTCTAGTTATAGTTCTGGAAGGATGTGTTTATACTAGAGCCAACAAGATCCAAATAACTAGGCACCACAGGGTCATGGGATTTTAGAGTTGGAACAGGCATAAGAGATCATCTAATCCAAGCCTCTCATTCTATAGACCAGGAAAATGAGTCCCAGAGAAAGGAAGTGACTTGCTTGAGGGTGTACAAGTAATACATGGCAGAGCCAGAATCCTAACTCAGGCCATTTGATTCTAAATCTGGTTCCCTTTACAGGGTACCACATGGTCACTAATCTGTAGAGGTCAGGTAAGGACAGGTGGTAATGAGAGACAGAAGCCGGTGTGGCCAATTAAAGAAATTAACAAAACCTGAAGTAGGAATTCATTCAGGATTCAACCATGAGTATGGCCAGGTCCTGGGCATATGATAGAGCCCTCTTGCTCTCCCCACTCTGGAGCTATGTTTTCTCCTTCTCTCTGTAAGACTTGCACATAAGTTCCTGGGCTCCATTGGCAGTAGTAGCTAATACGGTTGGCAATGGAGGAAGGATTAAGGTTGCTTCATTATGACTGATTTCCTTGCACTAGGCTTCTTCATCCTGGTCATTTTTTGCTTTTCTGCTGCTGCTGCTGCTGCTCCGCCCTCCAAACCTGACCTCTGGAGACCATGCCTGTGAAGAGCTAAGCTACTCATCTCTGGACTACCCAGACCATAC
The DNA here is from genome assembly GCF_019393635.1 of Dromiciops gliroides. NCBI lineage: Eukaryota > Metazoa > Chordata > Mammalia > Microbiotheria > Microbiotheriidae > Dromiciops > Dromiciops gliroides. Next base: position 339,453,115 of record NC_057863.1, on the reverse strand, counting down.
TTCTTTCATTCTGCCCTTTCCCACTCTTCCACTTTGTGTATGTTTTTACTCTTCCATTTCTTGCTCTGAGACCTGTATTCAAAATCAACACTGCCTATGCTTCTTGGAAGGGCATGCCAATTGAAGAGGGTTCTATTGTTCCACTCACTATCCTTGTGACTTCCTAGACCAAGGTACCCTTCCCTAGTCACCACTTTTTCTATATGTGTTGTCTACCCTTATTAGATTGTAAGCTTCTTGAGGTCAGAGACTGCCTCCTTGAAAATTTGTATTCTCTGTGTTTAGTACACAGAGAATGCTTAATAAATACTTAATTTTTTTTTTTTTTGCTGGGCAGTAGATTCTAGGTAAGGAAAAGTACTAACCTGAGAGCTGAATAACCGTCCCAGAGACAAGGGAGGAAGAAAAAAAGGATAGGGATAAAAGAGAAGTGTCTGAACTGAAAGGTAGATCATTAGAGGACTAGCATTCAATATTTCCCCTTTAGACCACAAGCCCAGAGTCATAAGGACTGAGCAAAAATTCTGGCATCGAATATATATTGACTTAAAGTTTTCATTTTATAGTTGAAAAATAATCCCATAAGAGGTTGATTATCAGTATTAGTAATAAAAGAATGAATATGGAGGAAACTGCTAGAGATAGCCTAGGATAGCACCTGGGGGCACCCCCAAAGCACAGGTTAGGTCCCCTAGAGAAGGGGACTTTGGGTTCAAGGTACTCTGCAAGTCCACATCCACAAGAACCAGAGCACACAAGCCTCAACTGGTTGAGTTTACCCTTAATAGTCAGCCAGAGGACACAGTTCGAAGCAAAAGCATATAATGCAAGAGCATAGTAATAAAAGGAGCAATAAAACATTTTCTTGAGACACATTCTAACACAAATGAGCATCCAATTAGTGGAAAGATAAGAATGTAAATGGAGACACTGACATGTAGGGAACATGTGTGACCTTGGTGAGTGTCCCGAAGGGCAATTCCCTCTGCTGATGATTTAGAGCAAAACTTCTTAAACTGTGGGGTTGCAATGCTGTATGGAGTCATGTAACTGAATGTGGGGGTTGGGGAAAATTTGGCAGTAAATGTTTGCTATGTATACTTATTTTATACACCCATATATCTGGGCTTGCATAAAAATTTCCTGGGCAAAAAGGAGTCTTGATTGGAAAAAGTTTAAGAAGCTATGATTTAGAGACATGAAAGTCTTCTACTCATGCCATTGTGCTGCTCTTTTGAGGGTAACTTCTAGGTGAACTCTACAAATCATGTAGTCAGTGAGTCAGTCAATAAACATTTATTAAGAACCTACTATGTATCAGCTACTATGCTAAGTTCTGGGGATAAAAAGAAAGTCAAGGGGCAGCTAGGTGGTGCAGTGGATAGAGCACCGGCCCTGGATTCAGGAGGACCTGAGTTCAAATCTGGATTCAGACGCTTAACACTTACTAGCTGTGTGACCCTGGGCAAGTCACTTAACCCCAATTGCCTCAACAACAACAACAAAAATTCTTAAAAAAAGAAAGTCCCTACTCTCAAAGAGTTCATAGTCTAATGAGGGAGACAACATACAAACAGCTATGTAAAAACAATCTATAAACAGGGTAAATTGGAAATAATAGAGGGAAGGCAGTTAAATTAAGGGGGTCCAGCAAAGGCTTCCTAGAGAAGGTGGGATTTTAGAGACTTGAAGGAAATCAGGAGGCAGAAATGAGGAGGGAATGCATTACAGGCATGGGGGACAGCCAGTGAAAATGCCTGGAGTTGAGAAATAAGGTGTCTTTTTGAGAAACAGCAAGAGCACCAGACTCACTAGAATAAAGAATATATGGTGGGAGAAAGAGACGATGAAAGTATAAAAAGACTGGAAAGGTTGAGGAGGAGAGGTTTAAATGGCATACAGAAGATTTCATATTTTATTATGGAAGTGTTAGGGAGATGCTGGATTTGGGGGGGGGGACGGGGCAATGAGGGTTAAGTGACTTGCCCAAGGTCACACAGTTAGTGTCAAGTGTCTGAGGTTGGATTTGAACTCAGGTCCTCCTGAATCCAGGGCCGGTGCTTTATCCACTGCAGCCACCTAGCTGCTCCCCGATGCTGGAATTTATTGAGAAGGGAGGTGACATGGTGAGACTTGTACTTTAGGAAGATCACTCTGACAGCTAAATGGAGGATTGACTGGAATGGAGAGAGATTTGTGGTAGGGAGACCAACCAGTAGGTTGTTGCAGTGATTGAAGTGTGAGGTGATGAGGACTGGAAGGATCAACGGCTAGAAGGAGGCATAAGCAAGAGATGTTATGAAGGTAAAATTTATAGGCTTTGACAATTATATTGGATATAGGGAGGGAGAGAGAGAGAGAGAGTTAGGAGTTGATCATGACACCTAGGTTATGAGCCTCAGTAATTGGGATGTTGGTGGTACATTCAACAGTACTAGGGAAGTTAAGAAGAGGGGTAGATTTAGGAACAAACACAATGAGTTTAATTTGGGACATGATGAGTTCAAGATGTCTATGGGACATCCAGTTTGAGATGTCCAATGGGCAATTGCAGATGAGAGACTAGAAATCAGCAGAGATGTTAAGGCTCAATAAGTAGATTTGAGAATCATCAGCATAGTAATAATTAAATTCATGGGAGTTGATAAGATTACCACCTGAAATAGTGTAGAGGGAAAAGAGTAGAGGGCCTAGGACAGATCCTTGTGGGACACCCATGGTTAGTGGGCATGACCTGGACAAAGATTCAGTAAAGTAGACTGAGATCAGATTTTAGACAGCTAGGAGAACCAGGAAAGAGTAATTCCACAAATACCTAGAAAGAAGATAATATCAAGAAGAGGATGATTGAAAATGTCAAAGGCTTCAGAGAGACACATTTCTTTGCTCCACTGGATGAAGTGTTTCTACTGGTTACTTACAGGTATGAGTCCACAGGGCGTCTAGATGTGGGATTTCCTTTCTTCCAACTCCTGGATTTTGCTGATAGATTTTGCTATCATGCTATGTCTCTCATAAGAAGAGTGGACTCTACTAGGCTCTTTTAGTTATAAAATATCAGAGGATGTATATATATATATATATTGTGTGTGTGTGTGTTTAAAATTGGTTCTTCTAGAAAAATGGGTGTCTTTGTTTCAGGAATAGGATCAGTAACAGCTGAAGAGGGTAAAACCCATTCTTGTTTTTTTTCCTTTTCTGAGTGCCCATGGAGACACTTGAAGGCTTTTTTCCTAGAGTTTTTAGATAGAAGACCTTTCTATCCCAAGAAAACATTTTTTCCCCAGGTGTCAAAGTATTTTTTTTTTTTTTTTGGTGAGGCAATTGGGGTTAAGCGACTTGCCCGGTCACACAGCTAGTGTTAAGTGTCTGAGGTCAGATTTGAACTCAGGTCCTCCTGAATCCAGGGCTGGTGCTCTATCTACTACGCCACCTAGTTGCCCCTGTCAAAGTATTTTTAAAAGAAGGATCAGTATCCTCTCAGCTAGATAATGTACTCAGGTTTAACCTTTTTTTTTTTTTTTGGACTGAATTTTCTGGTCAGTGGGCTTGGGTCTCTATAGACAAGGTCAGTTTAGCTTATGTTGAGTATTCTGTATATCTGTATTTCTGTATATCTTTCCCGAGTGAAGGAAATACCAGCACAATGTTGATAGAACAGCATGAGCAAGTGATGCTATATGTTCTGATTTTATATTTTCTTTTCTTTCATTTCTAGAACCACAGAGGAGGGACCCACTACTTCCTAAGGCAGCCCCATTTCTTTTTTGGATAGCTCTAATTTTTAGTGTAATTTTCCTTACATTAAACCCAAATTTGCTTTATTGTAGCTTCTAGTCATTGCTCTTTCTTCTTCCCTCTGTTATCTTTTGTTTGGTTGGGGTTTTTTTTTTGGGGGGGGGAGGCAGTCGGGGTTAAGTGACTTGCCCAGAGTCACACAGCTAGTAAGTGTCTGAGTCTGGATTTGAACTCAGGTCCTCCTGACTCCAGGGCTGGTGCTCTATCTTCTTTGACACCTAGCTGCCACTACTTCCCTCTGTTATCAAAAACAGCAAATCTTAGGGCAACTAGATGGCACAGTGGATAAAGCACTGGCCCTGGATTCAGTAGTACCTGAGTTCAAATCCAGCCTCAGATACTTGACACTTACTAGCTATGTGACCCTGGGCAAGTCACTTAACCCTCATTGCCCCACAAAACCACCACAACAAAAACAGCAAATCTAACCCCACTTCCAGATGATAGCTATTTAAATCTTGAACACAGCTAACAAGACCATCCTGAATCTTCTTTTCTCCAAGTTAAATATCCCCCATTCCTTCTCAAGATATTCATGGAGCATGGACCTGAGGTTCTTTATTATTCTAGTTGCCTTCTTGATGCTCTTCAGCTTAATCAATGTATCTCCTAAAACATGATATATAGAAAGGAATACAATAGTTCAAACACAGTCTGGAAGGTATGCCTCCCTTAGTGTGACTCAAAACCATGTTAGCTTCTGAAAATTAAAAAAAAAATTTGGCTAGCATATCACATTATGAACTCATATCAGTCTTATTGTCCACTAAACCCCTCAGATCTTTTTCAACTGATTACTGTCTAATCATACCCCATCTTGTACTTTCAAAGTTGGTTTCTTGAATCCACATTTTATATTATATATATAAACAGAATATCTTATTAGATTCAGCTCAACTTTCTAACCTGTCAAGATCTTTTTGGATCCTGGCCCTATCATCCAGTGTGTCAGCTACCCTCCTAACTTTGAGTCATCCACACATTTGACAAGAGGATCATCTAGTCCCTTATTCCAGTCATTGATAAAAATGTTAAACAGGACAGGACCTAGTACAGATCCCTGGAGTGTCCCAATGAAAACTTTCCAAGTTGACATGGTAACAGTACTGACTACTCTTTGAGGCCAGTAATCCATCCATTTCCAAATCCGTCTAACTGTAACGTTCTCTAGTCAATATCTCTTCATATTTTCCACAAGGACAGCACAAGATATTTTGTCAGATGCTTCACTAAAATCTAGGAGAGTGAAATCTATTGTAGTCTCTTGATCAACCAGTTTAGTAAATTTGTCATAAAAGGATGTAAGATTGGTCTGGCATGATTTATTATTAATGAAGCTATTCTGGTTATTTGGGTTCACTGCTTCCTTTTCTAGATGTTCATAAACCATATCTTTAATGATTCATTCTAGAATTTTCTAAAAGTGGAAGCCAAGTTCACAGACCTATACCTTGTACATTCTATTTTCTTTCTTTTTATGAAATCAAGATGATATCATCTCTTCTGTTGTCATGGTTCAAGAGTTTGATTCCTTTCCTGGGTTCCACTTTCATTCCAAGATCACTGACAGTAATTCAGTATTCATATCCAACAATCTTTTCAGTGTCCCAATATGTTGTTCATCTAGGCCAGGTGATTTAAATACATTTAGGGCGGCCAAGTAGTCTTTTAAAATCTCCTTACTCAGCCTCAGCATCAGTTCTTTATTTTTATTTTTGTTCAGTCATTTCCAGTCCAAAAGACATCCATTCTTCTTTTTTTTTGGGGGGGGAGGGGAGAAATGAGGGTTAAGTGACTTGCCCAGGGTCACACAGCTAGTGAGTGTCTGAGTCTGGATTTGAACTCAGGTCCTTTTGAATCCAGGGCTGGTGCTTTATCCACTGTGCCATCTAGCTGCCCTCCCCCCCACCCCATACATTCTTCTCGAAAGAGAAAATAGAAGTAAAATAAAAATTTAGTAACTCAGTCTTCTTTCTGTTGTCAGTAATCACCATCTGTTCCACCCTGGGCATTTGTCCTACCCCTTCTCCGAGCCTCTTCTTTCTTCCCATGTGTCTAAAAAACAAAACAAAACAAAACCCAAAGCCCATTTTGTCATTCTCATCTTTCCTTGCCGACTGGGCTTATTTTGAGTTTTAGCAGCTAGATGGTGTGGTGGATAGAGCACTGGCCCTGAAGTAGAGAGGACCTGAGTTCAAATCTCACCTCAGACACTTAATAGCTGTGTAACCTTGAGCAAGTCACCTAACCCCAATTGCCTTAAACATCCGGGGCCATCTCCAGTTGTTCTGATAAATATCTTGCTACTGAACCCAGATGGCTCTGAAGGAGAGAGCAAAGCTGGAGAATTTACACAGCCCTTCCTCACTTAAATCCAATTCACAGCAAGTCATGACATCATGCCAATGTCATGGTCCTCTTCGAGAATGAAGGACAAACAACAGCTACAGCACTCAGGTCACTGATCTCACAGAGCATGTCAATTTTTTGTATTTATCCTCTGCAACTTTCACCTGCTTCTATTGTCTATACATATATTTTAAAATCTAGTTTGCATCATAAGTTCTCTGAACATCTATATCTATCTCTTTAGACAACTCCTGTTTTTCTTCTGCACTGGAACTGGAATTTCCCTTTGTGTTTTTGGAATTTCATTCTTGAGAGGTTGTTTTCTTTAATCCTTCCTCAGGAGGCAGCTAGGTGGCACAGTGGATAAAGCACTGGCCCTGGATACAGGAGGACCTGAGTTCAAATGTGGCCTCAGACACTTGATACTTACTAGCTGTGTGGCCCTGGGCAAGCCACTTAACCCTCATTGCCCCACAAAAATAAGTAAATAAATGAATGAATAAATAAATAAATAAAGCAAATCCTTCCTCAACTGATTAAAGCCCACATCTCTTAATTAATAAGAATTTATTAAGCACCTACTAATGTGTCAGGCATGTACTGTGCTAGGTATTGGGTACAGAGTCAAAGCAGCTTACATTCTACTAGGGACTAGTTCATAACACATTTGCAAATAAGTAAGTATGGATATATAAAAAATAAAGGAACAATGACTCCGGGGCTGAGGCACTAATAACTTGGAAGAATCAGGAAAGGCTCCTTGAAGGAGGTGGGATTCAGAGGGAGTCTGTAAATCCTGCCATTTAAGCCTCTGAGTATAATGCAACACCGGAATTTTACTTTCAGGTTAAATGACCAAGACTACTGGAGGCAGGCTATATGAATTGCTATAACAATTCCCAGATTTTGTTTTAATAGATGTTGGAGTCGCCCTTTGTTGCTAAAATAAACAAACAAAAACAAAAAACTCCACAAAACAACAACGACAACCAACCAAACAAAAAAACACCCAACCCAAAAGTTTTTTTGTTTTTAATGCAGCAATCACTAGCAGCTGGGGAGCTGTCCAGAGCTGAAGTTTGAACAGATTAGGAGGGTGGGTAAACTCACATACCAGAAAAGCTCAAAAGAATGGTAGTACAATCACAAAACTGGGTGAATAATATTGGAAAGTGTACCTTTTAGATTAACTCCAGCCCATTTTTGGATCTCTTGTTCCTTGGATACTTGCCTGACCTGCAACCACACCTGCCTATTCTGCCTCAAAAAAAAAAAAAATGCGGGCTTTTACTCCCAAACTCATTGATAATCTTGCCTCTGACACTTGTCTACTTCTTGTCTGGTACTAATCTGTCCTTGGTATTATCATCTTATATGACTCCACTTATTTTTTAATACTGGTTTTTTTTTTTAAGTGAGGCAATTGCGGTTAAGTGGCTTGCCCAGGGTCACACAGCTAGTAAGTGTTAAGTGTCTGAGGCCGCATTTGAACTCAGGTACTCCTGACTCCAGGGCCAGTGTTCTATCCACTGCGCCACCTAGCTGCCCCGACTCCACTTATTTTTGGCAATTTCCCTCCATACCTGTCATTGTACCCCACTTGTTATATGGAGAATTTCCAATCATAGCTTTTGTTGCTTGAGCCATGGGGGAGAAAGGCTTTCTCTCTGTATGTGGAAGGAGAGGAGAGGAGAGGAGAGGAGAGGAGAGGAGAGGAGAGGAGAGGAGAGGAGAGGAGAGGAGAGGAGAGGAGAGGAGAGGAGAGAGATGGGGAGGGGAGCAGAGGGGAGGGGAGGGGAGAGAACAGAAGAGAAAGGAAAGGAAAGGAAAAAGAAAGGAAGGGAGGGAGAGAGAAAAGGAGGAAGGAAAAAAGAGAAGAAGGAAGGGAGTGAGGAAAGAGGGAAAGGAAGAAAGAAAGAAGGGGGAAGGAAGGAAATACACATTTGTTAACCCACTTACTTTGTGCCAGGCACTGGACTTTACAAATATTATTTCATTTGATCCATACAACAACCCTGGGAAGTAGGTGCTCTTATTATCCTCATTTTACAGAATCAGGCAGAAGTGAAATAACTTGTACAGGGTCACACAGATAGTAAGTATCTAAGTCTTTATTTGAACTCATCTTCCTGAATTCAAACCCAACACTCAGTCCACTGCTCAATTTATCAGATTCTTCTTCTCTAAGAATATGCACTCTGCAATCATGAAACCACAAGCTGGATATTAGTATAACCTTCTGCAGCCTGAACAGGGGTTGGAATATCTGAATGGCTACAGATATTTTGGAGCCTGAATTTATTTTGTTCTGCTGACTCTGTAATTAAGATATAATCTGGGGGCAGCTAGGTGGCACATTGGAATATCAGCTAACCATCAATTTCCCAAAATTTGTCAGAATATGAACTAAACCTTGACCCACACTCCTGAGCTCCCCTGGCCTCTGCCCTAATACCTGATCCTACTTGACCCACATAAGAACCCCACCAAAAACCCCAACACACTTTACTTGTTTGAGAGAAGGTGCCCTATTCTTTTTGGGGGGGCGGCAATGAGGGTTAAGTGATTTGCTCAGGGTCACACAACTAGTAAGTGTCAAGTGTCTGAGGCTGGATTTGAACTCAGGTCCTCCTGAATCCAGGGCTAGTGCTTTATCCACTGCGCCACCTAGCTACCCTGAAGGTGCCCTATTCTTTCTGCAGCCCCAATTAGGTGCCCAATTTCACCCAGGGACCCAGTGGACTTGTTTCCATCATTCTCTTTGCCTACCCTTCATGTTGGGAGCCTCTCCCCTCAACAAAGGTGGTTTGCTTTACTGTGTTGTGACCTCTATGCTTCCTTGTATTGGGCCCTTTGTGTTCTGAACCTTCTTAAGTTGGTATTAAGACATTGGTCCAAGTGAGCTCCTGAACTCATGACATGATCGCTCCAAAAAACATCCAAATAAGGTCATAGGAAAATGTCCAGAGCAGCAAAACTCACAGAAGAATGTGCTGAAATCATCTTCTAACCAAGAACAGCTTGGAAGGTCAGAAGGAGGGAGCTGCTGTGCTGATACAGGAGTCGGGCCCAACCCCACAGTCACCCTGACACAGATCCAGTCTCAGGAAGTCCTCACCAGAGAAGGAGACCCCCAGAGCCTCTGAATCAGCTGAAGCACCAGTGTTGTCTGGAACTAAGCTCATAGTCTGGTGAGTGGGCTGAGCCCTGGGCTGGGGAGAGACTACAGGGGTCTATACTGGTGCTAAGGCAGAACTTGGATTTTACACCCCTGCTGAGAACCAGGTAGTAGGCTCGAGTAGCAGTGGCCCAGGTCGGGGAGGGGCACAGGCTCATTGGAGGTAACAACCACAACACACAAAGCTGGTTGATTAGCAAGCCAGAAAACAGGCTGGGCGAGGGAAGAACCTGATTCTCCTTAAATCATACCACCTGGGACTTCTTAAGCTTGGGATACTGCAGCCTGGAAACAGTGCCCCACTTTAAGGAGCTAAAAGTCTAGTAAAAGAAAGGCAAGATGAGCTGACAGAGAAAGGTGAGGACCATAGAAAGTTTCTTCAGTAACAAGGAAGACCAAGGGGCACCCTCAGAGGAAGATGTCAACATCAGGGCCCCTATATCTAAAGCTTCCAAGAAAAATACGAATTGGTCTCAGGCCATAGAGGTGCTCAAAAAGGACTTTGAAGATAAAATTAGAGAGGTAGAGGAAAAAATGGAAAGAGAAATGAGGGTGATGCAGGAAAGACATGAGAAAAAAGTCAACAGCTTGAAAAGTCAAATGGAAAAGGAGGTACAAAAGCTCTCTGATGAAAATAATTGCCTAAGAATTAGGACTGAACAAATGGAAGCCAGTGACTTTATGAGAAACCAAGACACAATAAAGCAAATCCAAATGAATAAAAAAATAAAGGGCAGTGTGAAATATCTTCTGGGAAAAACTGCTGACCTGGAAAATAGGTCCAGGAGAGATCATTTGAAAATTGTTGGTCTACCTGAAAACCATGATCAAGGAAAGAGCTTAGACACTATCTTCCAAGATATTCTCAGGGAAAATTGCCCTGAAATTCTAGAAGAAGAAGCTAAAATAGAAATTGAAAGAATCCACCAATCACCTCCAGAAAGAGATCCCAAAAAGAAAACTCCTAGGAATATTATAGCCAAATTCCAGAGCTCTCAGGTCAAGGAGAAAATATTGCAAGCTACCAAAAAGGAAGAATTCAAGTACTGTGGAGCCCCAGTCAGGATAGCACAAGATCTAGCAGCTTCTACATTAAAGGACTGGAGGGCATGGAATATGATATTCCAAAGGGCAAAGGAAATAGGATTAAAACCAAGAATCACCTACCCAGCAAAACTCAGCATTATCTTTCAGCGAAAAAAATGGGACTTTAATGAAAAAGAAGACTTTCAGATATTTGTGATGAAAAGACCTGAACTGAATGGCAAATTCGACTTTCAAATACAAGACCCTAGAGAACCATAAAAAAAAAATTGGAGCTGGGGGACATACCTGGGGTCGTGCAGTGGGTGATTGTCTTGTGTCTGAGGCCAGGTTTTGGCTGAGATCCCCCTGGGTCAAGGGGTGATGATTTGTCCACTGTGTCACTTGGCCAGATGATAACATCTTTAGGGTTAAATTGAGGGGTGAAGGGAATTCATTGGGGAGGGGGAAGGGCAGAAGTGAAATCCTACATGAAAGTAACAGGAAAAGGTTTATGGAGTGGGGGAAGAGATGGGAGAGGAGCAGGGCAGTAAATGAATTTTATACTCATCAGAAAAGGCTCAAAGATCTTAAACTCATCAGAGCTGACTCTAGGAGGGACTAATAGACACACCCAACTGGGTGGAGTAATCTATTTAATCTGGGCAGTAAATGAGCCTAACACTCATTAAAATTGGCTCAAAGACCTCAATCTCATTAGCATTGGCTCAAAGAGGGACTAATGTACTCACTCAATTGGGTAGAGTAATCTCTATAACCCTGCAGGAAAATAGAAGGGGAAGGGGAAAAAGAGAGAGGGGCAAAAGAAGAAAGGGCAGAGTGGGGGAGGGGACAGGCAGAAGCAAATCTCTTTTGAAGAGTGATAGGATGAAAGAAGATGGATAATAGAATAAATATCATGGGGAAGGGAATAGGATGGAAGGGAAACTGTTAATAGTAATCATGAAAAAGAGAAAAGGGGGGAAAATTGTACAAAAAATATTTATAGCAACTCTTGGTGGAGGCTAAGAATGAGAATCAAGGGAATGTCCATCAATTGAGGAATGATGGAAAAAGCTGTGTTATATGATTGTAGCGGAATGGACTTGTGCTACAGGAAATGACAAACAGGATGTTCCCTGAAAAACCTTGAAAGACTAATGAACATTGATGTATGGTGAAGTGAGCAGAGCTGAGAGGACATTGTGTGTAGTGACAGCAGTATTGTTCAATGAGTAATTGTGAATGATTTAGCTACTCTCAGCAGTACAATGATCCAGGACAATCCCAAGGAACTAATGAGGAAGCTTATCTTCCCCTATAGGAAGAACTAATAAAAAGAACACTTGTGGATTGTACATATATAACCAGATTGCTATCTTGTGGAGGGGGGAGGAAAGGGAGGGAGGGAAAAAAATTTGGAACTCTAAATCTTATGAAAATGAATGTTGAAAACTACCCAATAAAAAAAAATTAAAAAAAAAAAGACATTGGTCCAGTCAGAACACACAGCAGGTCAAAGCCAGGCTCTTGTACTTCTGGCCTTGGTGGGATGAGGAGACTCAATTTTTTTTGTGTGTGTGTGGGGCAGTGAGGATTAAGTGACTTGCCGAGGGTCACACAGCTAGTAAGTGTCAGGTGTCTGAGGTCGGATTTGAACTCAGGTCCTCCTGAATCCAGAGCTAGTGCTTTATCCACTGCACCACCCAGCTGCCCTCCCCCCCCTTTTTAAAAGACATTAGTTGCTACTGCAGAATGAGATATACTTTTTTTTGGACATGGCCAATATAGTGACTCATTTTGCTTGACTGTGTATTTGCTATAAGGGTTTCCTCTTTTCTTTTTTATTGTTCAATGTGGGGAGGGGGCGAGAAGGAGAGATAATAAATTCTTGTTAATTGAAAAAATAATTAAGTTAAATTTAGAAAAATAAAGTGTCTCCTCCCTCATTGGACCTGGAACAAAAAGATATTGGAAGCTTCTCTCTTAATTTTGTCAGTCTGTAGTAAGACTTTCATTGTTTAGAACCATGACCTAAATCATTGTAAATGTCAACTCTCTTTCAATCAAGAGAATCCCTGGAAGGCTTCCCTGTGGATTCTGCATACAATATCATTCTGCAACACATCATTTAAGAAATCACCCAAATTTTAGGGTTCACACCGTGTGTACATGATAATAAATAGTAATACCTTCACCAGGCAGTTGATTTGTGTTATAATATTTAAATCACTGAACAATGACTAATGATGCTAGTGAGAAATATGCTTTTTTAAAAAATTTAATTAAAAAATATAATTGCCTACAAGATGAAGAGACAAATTAAATCACTGAAAAAGAGTCCTGCCTTATGACGCTTACATTATTTGGTAGGTTTGGTATGAGAAATTTAAGAGTGAGTGTTATGCCAGTTAGCTCAGGAATTGTCTGGAAATAAAGGCATTTTAAGGGTGGAGGGTTTCTTGCTTATTTCTAAATATCCCAGAGTGTCACGGGCTGTTCTTCTGAACGTCAGCTTTTCTTGTAGAGGCTACTGTCAAGAGTCACCAATTTTCCACACAGGATAAAGTCTTGGTTTCAGCCAACTCTCAATGGAGGGGCTACTAATGCGACCCCATCACTTCAGACAAACAGCATTGGAATGTTCCTCTTGGTGGATTTATAGATCTCTTCGTAAGTTTCTTCATCAATTTCTATAGTTGTCACAGTCTCTTCTACATCTCCCCAAATCATGTTTAGATGCTGAATGGCATGCAATCTTCCTTGAAGTTCTCAGGCGTTTCTCATTTTTACATAAATTCGTTCACCTAGACTAAGCTTGACGAGATCCAGTAGCTCCTCTACGGTGTTGGTGGTCTGTTGTTGATCTGAGTGTCTGCCATGTTTCAAATCTGGTTCCTTTTAGAAATATGTTTTGGTTTTTTTTTAGTGAGGCAATTGGGGTTAAGTGACTTGCCCAGGGTCACACAGCTAGTAAGTGTTAAGTGTCTGAGGCCAGATTTGAACTCAGGTACTCCTGACTCCAGGGCCGGTGCTCTATCCACTGCACCACCTAGCTGCCCCTAGAAATATGCTTTTTTAAAAAAAATTATCTTACAATTATGAACTTGACAAACACAAACATTTCTCTGTACAAAGTACAGAAAAGTGGGCTGCGTATGAAACTGAATGTCCACTATGTATGGTTTGCTTTAAAAGTATATTTCACACAACTAGTAAGCATCTTAATCAATTAGCTTTTACAAAGGAATATTTACTTCAAAGTTATAACAAAAGCAAACGAGCAAACATCTCCCTTTACCCCAATAATACCTGGGGACAACTAGGTGTGCAGCAGAGAGAGTGGAGAGACCTATAGTTGGGAAAATTTGAGTTTCGATGCTGCTTCAGGCATTTACTGTCTGTGTGACCCTGGACAAGTCACTTCACCTCTGTCTGCCTCAGTTTCCTCATCTGTAAAATGGGTATAGTAATAACTTCTATTTCCCAGGGCTGTTGTGTGGATCAAATGAGAGATTTGTAAAGTATTTTTACAAAGCTTTTTTTTTTTTTTTTTACAAATCTTGAAGCACTATAAAAATACTTATTATTATTATGCTCCCTATACCACCTTGGTCTTTGTGCAGTGGAAAGAGATTAGGCCTACAGCTTAGCTCACAGTTCCTCCACACCATTGGTCCCATGAAGTTCCAAGTCCGAACCCTGTCCCTCCTCCTCACCCCAGGTCCTGACTTAGCAGGATGGTCCCAGGCTGTGACATCCAGCCTGGAATGCTGGGCTCCAAGGTACAAGTGACTCAGACTCCTGGGTTGGGGTCTCCACTTCCTGCACCTACAACTGCGCAAAGGACAATAAAACAGAGCAACACCCCAGGCCCATTTCTTGGGACCAAATGACCTAAAGGAGGAGGAAGGTGTCCTTCCCCATTACTCACCTGTAGTGAGTGAACAAGTTCTCCACCCCTGAACACAAAAGGAAAGAGACCAACTGTTCCTTAGTCAGGTCGATTTAAAGATGCAGATGGTTCTGACTATACCCAGGGGAAAAAAGGCTGATCTCAAGCACAAGATAGGCCCACACAAAATATCCACAAGTGTACCAGTTCTCCTGTCTCCCAAAAGCAGGTCCCTGGCACCTCCCACATGGGTGCATCCATTTTAGGTGGTCTGGGCATGCATATAACTCCCATTACATTAGAGAGAAGGGGAGGGGGAAGAGAAAGGAGAGCATGAGAAGAAGGTAATCATAACACTGGCCCCTATTTGAATCGACTGCCATGGATTATGTAGTGCTTTACAAAGTGCTTTGTCCATAATTATCTCACTCAAATCTTCCAAAGACCTTGTAAGGTAGGTAATATAGCTTATCTTTGTCTTGATTTTATAGATGAGAGGAGAGGTAGGATAACAAGGAAGCACAGGTCCTGGAGCAGTTTTCAACAATTTGCTACTTGTTTTTTGTCCTTTTCTTTGTTTGTTTGTTTTTGTTGTTGTTGTTGGTTTTGTTTTTTTGCGGGCAGTGAGGGTTAAGTGACTTGCCCAGGGTCACACAGCTAGTAAGTGTCAAGTATCTGAGGTTGGACTTGAACTAGTCCTCCTGAATCCAGGGCCAGTATGCTTTATCCACTGTGCCACCTAGCTGCACCCCCTGTCATTTATTTTCAAAGGTGGTATCTTGACTTGCTGGTGAAGTGGATTTAAGTGAGGCAGAACTACACAAAGTAATCAGTCTCACTCTCTCTTCCTGAGTCATTGAAGTCCAGTGGCCAGACCAAAGTCAGAATGACAGGTGAGGATAAAGCAGATGACGCTGGTGTCCTTGATGCCTGATCAAGCTCTAAGCGTTCCATAGCACCTGCTTCAGCCACCTTCATGGCTATTGGAACAAATTATTCTCATCCATCCTATTATGTTGAGGAAGTCTTCACATGCTTGGGGTTGACATCCTCCTAACTCACCAATGGGTTGAGGCCTGTTGGTTTTCCTCATCTTAGTTTATTTGGTCTGTCTGCTGGGATGGTTTACTGGGGTGTGGCCACTGTGCATGCTACAGCTTCTTGGAGCCACAGGTGAGACCTGGGTGAAAGTGGACACCAAAGGTGGATGAACAGCCCTGAAAAGGTCCAGCAAGCTTCACACCAGGGGGGTTAGTTCCCTCTGAACACCCCATATACACACAGCCCTAGGTACTGGGAATTTTAAAGACAAAAAATGAGACATTTGAAGAGTCTGAATTTTACTAGAGGGAGACATTATCTACAGGCCTGTTTGGATAGACTTACCCATAATGGGCTTTCAGAATAGTGCAAAAATAATTTAGTTGAGCAAACATTTATTAAAAACCTACTATGTTCAAGTTGGGCAGTTGGATGGCCCGGTGGATAGAGTGTGAGACCTGGAATCAGGAAGACTCATCTTCTTGAATTCAAATCTGGCCTCAGACACTTATTAGCTGGGTGACTCTGGACAGGTCACTTAATCCTGTTTGCCTCAGTTTCCTCATCTGTAAAGTGAGCTGGAGAAGGAAATGACAAACCATTCCAGCATCTTTTCCAAGAAAACCCCAAATGGGGGTCATTGAGTCAGACAATGACTGAAATGACTGAACAACAACAATGTTCAAGTCACTGGGCCACATACTAGGAAGGCAGAGACAAAAAAAAAAAAGCATAACTCCAGAGCTAGACGGGACCTCAGAGGCTATCTATTCCAGCCTCCTCATTTTGCAGATGGGGGAACTGAGACCCAGGATGCTTAAGTGACACAGGTAGTAAGATTTGAACCCAGGTCCTCTGATTCCAAATTCAGTGCTTGGGCCATTGTACCACACAGACTGTTCCCATTTCCATCCTACAGGGGGCAACTGAGAAAAACCCAGCCACGTGGCAAGCAGGCAGACAAGCAGCAAATAACTTGTCCTTATTGTGAGGCCAGCATGCTGGCCATAATAGCAACAATGATAACTAGATTAGAGGTGATAATTCTCCCTTGTAATAGGAAATCGACCAGTGAGAGCCCAGTCCTTTGGGGGCATGTACAGTGAGCTTTCTCTGATGGAGTTCTCCACATGGATGATGATGAGTGATGGTCTTACCTCCAGGCATGTGTCTAGGCACTGCTCTCCACTCTAGACAATGTTCAGCTAGTCCACTACTGTTTCTTGCCAAATTATTCTGCAATGAAGAGGGGCTTTCTTTTAGGTTGGTTAGCAAGCTGGAACTGGTGTACATACAAAAGCCTCTGACCAGTCAGTTAAAAAAAGAAACATTTCTATTTATAGTTTTGAGTTCCAAATTTTATCTCTCCTTTCCTCTCTTCCCTCCCCATTCCCTGATGTGGCAAGCAATCAGATATGGGTTATATATGTGTAATGTAAAACATTAACATATTAGCAATTTTGTACAAGAAAAAATCAAATAAAGGAAAAAAATGAAAGTGAAAAATAGCCTGCTTCAGTCTGTGTTCAATCAATACCAGTTCTTTCTTTGGAGCTGGATAGTATGCTTCATCATTAGTCCCTTGGGATTGTCTTGGATCATTGTATTCCTAAGAGTAGTTAAATCATTCACAGTTCTTCATCAAAAATTATTGCTGTCATTGTGCTTCTGCTCACTTCACAATATATCAGTTCATATAAGTCTTTCTGGGTTTTTCTGCTTGTTATTTCTTATAACACAATAATATTCCATATAGCACAGCTTGTTTAGCCATTCCTCAGTTGATGGGCATTCCTTTGATTTCCAATTCTTAGCCACCACAAAAAGAGCTGCTAGAAATATTTTTGTACAAATAGGTCTTTTTCTCTTTTGAGGGATGTCTTTGGGATATAAACCTAGCAGTGGTATTGCTGGATCAAAGGGTATGCACAGTTCTATTGGCCATTGGCCATAGCTCCAAATTGTTCTTCAGAATTAACCAGTCAAATTGACATCTTTTCTTTCTGTCTGTATCCAAGAAAAGAGACTGAACTGTTGTGAGCCTCGTGGTGGGGAAGGGGCCTCAGGCCTTCTCTCACCCACAGTGGTCATGAAGCCAGTAAGCTCATGGCTTCCCAGGCAAGCCTGTGTCTGAGATGGGGCTGCCTTCCATTTATGTCTTCTTTTCTTTGGGACAGGGCCTGGTGAGGCTTCAAAATGTCCATACCAGAGTTTGATTGCTGCTGATCCTGGGTCAGGAACACAACATCCTACAGGAAAGAGTTTATTTCTCTAGTGCTCAAACTGTATTTGGAAGTAAACTTGATAAGGTGAACACTGTAGCAGTCAATTTAAGTTTAAGCTCATTCCCTCCAGCAACCGAAGTGGTAGAGCATGTATGAGACTGATGTTGGGGAGTTGGGGGTGGTAGAATGCCTCTAGTCTTGGTATTATTGTTGTTCATCCTTTTTTTTTTTCAAAGAGGACCAATTACACCACAGGGCAACTCATTCACGAATTGTATTTAAGTATGTATGTACATATATATATATATATATATATACACACACACACACACACACACACACACACAGACATGTGTTTACAAACACACACACACACACACACATATAAATTCAGTGATGCTCACAACAAGCCTGGGAAGTAGATGCTCATCCCCATTTTACTGAGGCTGAGGTAAAGTTACCTACCCAGAGTCACACAAGTAAAAAGTGTCTGAGGCGGGATTTGAATTTAGGTCTTCTTGACTCCCAAACTAACATTGTATCCACTGTGGACATCTAGCTGTCTAATGATAGAATCTTTTTTTTTTTCAGGCAATGAGGGTTAAATGACTTGCCCAGGGTCACGCACTCAGGTCCTCCTGAATCCAGGGCCAGTGCTCTATCCACTGCGCCACCTAGCTGCTCCCCAATGATAGAATCTTAACATTGGAAAGAACCTTAGAAGTCATCTAACCTAACTTTCTGTTCAAACCAGGCATTCTCTCCCTGCAGCACCACCAATGGATGGCTGAATCATGTCTATTAGAAAATGTCCAGGGGCAGCTAGGTGGCGCAGTGGATAAAGCACCAGCCCCGGATTCAGGAGGACCTGAGTTCAAATCCAGCCTCAGACACTTGACACTTACTAGCTATGTGACCCTGGGCAAGTCACTTAACACTCATCGCTCTGCCAAAAAAAAATGTAACTGGGAAATGTTTAACAAAATAAATAAGAATACAGAAGAACGCAGATAATGTTAATATGATTTTCTAAGTCATATTGCTACCCTCGGGGATCCTTATATATGGCTTAGTGGTCCCCTTTCTGTTTGAGTTTGAAACCATTGATATTAGGCCAATCCCCTCATTTTTCAGATGAAATGGGGTCTCAGAGGTGATATAACCTTCCCAAAGGTCACAGATAATAAGTGGCTTAGCCTATAAACTCAGGACTCATAGGTGACCTTGAGACAGTTTTGCTCCTCTATAAAATGGGGGTGGGGGTTAGACTAGGTGACCTCTGAGGGAATGCCTGGCTCCAGATCTATAACCCTCTGATTCTATACCATTTGGCTCCAGGCCTGCTACTCTTTCTACTAAACTGACCTTGGGGAAACTGGACTGAAATCTGCTTCCCTGAAACTCTCACTCATTGTTGACTTTGGCAGACCATTAAAACAAGTCTCCCCAAGATCTTGATATGCCTTATTGAAGATTTGTTTGACTTTTTCCTTAGATAAACCACCATTCTAGAGCAAGTCTTAAATTCTCTGGAACTCGGTATCCTTATCTATAAATGGGGAGGGGTGTGCTAGATGACCTCTCTTCTGGCTCTAAATCAATGGTCTTATGATGCCAGTTTAGAACTCTGGAATTGTAAGGAATAAGTTTAATAACTCTAGTTCAGTTTATTGTTTTTCAGTTGTGTTCGACTCTCCATGACCCCATTTTGGTGGGACTTTCTTGGCAAAGATATAGGAGCGGTTTTGCCATTTCCTTCTCTGGCTCATTTGACAGATGAGAAGACTGAGGCAAATGAGGTTAAGTGACTTTCCCAGGGTCACACAGCTGGTGTCTGAGGCCAGATTTGAACTGAGAAAGACTCATTTTCCTGATTCCAAGCCCAGTGCTCTATCCACTGCACCCCCTAGCTACCCTCCTGTACAGGACGTTTTCAAATCTTTTAAAATTTATTTTATTTTATTGACATTTTCAAATCGTTAAGGACAAGTACCATGGAGCTAGGTGGCACTGTGGATAGAGTGCTGGATTTGAAGTTAAGAAGACCTAAGTTTGAATTTGGCCTTCTGATAATTATTAGCTGCGTAACCCTGGGCAGATCATTTAAAATCTGTCAAATGCAATTTCCTCATCTGAAAATGGGAATAATAATAACACTTACATTCCAGGATTGTTGTAAGGATCAAATGACATGATATTTTCAAAGCTCTTTGTAAACCTTAAAGAGGTATATAAATGCTAACTGGAAATTTGGGGATGGCCATCAACTTGGGAATGGTTGAACAAGTTGTGGTATATGATTGTGATGGAATACAACCTTGCTATAAGAAATGATGAGCTCATTGACTTTAGAAAAATATGGATAGACTTGCACAAAATAATGAAGAGTGAAATGAGTAAAATTGTACACAGTAACAGCAATATTGTTTTAAGAACAACTTTGAGCAACTAAGTTATTTTGACTATTATAAATACCCAAATTAACCACAAAGGACCTATGAAGGAAGACACTATCTGCATCCAGAGAAAGAACTGATAAATAGAAGTATGCATAGAATTGTTTTGCATATATGTAGACACCCACACATACACACATACAGACACATATATTTGTGTCTATTGGTTGCCATCTCTAAAGTGGAGGAGGGGAAGGGGAAGAAAAAAAGAAAAAAAGTTACACGATAACTTTATTATATATATGTATATTTTTTGTCACTTTAAATTTTATTTTACTTAGTCCAATTTAGTAGACAATTAACGTTTTCCACCAACACGGGGTGCAGAAACTTTCATTGGCTTCACAATTTTTTGTTTAGGTGCTGCCTTTGTAGGAGCCTTAGCAGCAGATACAGCTGTTTTCTTAGTTGCTTGCTTAGCCTTTTTTTGCTTCCTTGGCAGCCCTGATGGCTTGTTCTCATTGGGCCTTTCAAACTTCAGGTTTCTGGTTCCTCTTGGCCATTATATCAGCAAGAGAAGCCCCAGTGATGGCCCTCTGGAATTTAACTGCCCGGCAGGTTCTTTTCTTTTGAATCTCTTCCAACTGTCCCTTCTTGTGCTTTCTTCTATAGAGGACAGTCCAATTGATCTGCTGAGGGTTCCTCTTTGAAAGGAATGCAGACTCACATTTTGCATTCAAAAATTGGAAAACCTTCCCATCCATGTGGGTGTAGCACCTCCCGTGACCTGGGTAGATCTTGTACCCACTGAAGCTGCACAGCTCGACCTTCACGGCTGCAAGGGGCAGGAAGATGGCAAAGAGGAAGAGCACTTTATTATATATTTAAAAGGAGATAGCAAGTTAAACATAATAGAGTTGCAGTTTCATGTGCAATCATCTTTTGGGGGTGGGGATGAGGGTTAAGTGACTTGCCCACAGTCACACAGCTAGTGTCAAATATCTGAATCTGGATTTGAACTCAGGTCCTCCTGAATTCATCATCTTTTTTGTTTGTTTGGTTTTTTTTGTGGGGTTTTTTGGTGAGGCAATTGGGGTTAAGTGACTTGCTCAGGGTCTCACAGCCAGTAAGTGTTATCCATCATCTTTTTAAAAATTTAACAATGTCATGGAAATGCTTGTTTTATTTCATAAATTAAAAATTAAAAATTTTAAAAGGACTTCTCTAGGATAAACGCCTCTATGTTCTTCCTCCAAGCCTTATATACATAACAGGGTTGCCAGATGTCTTACCATGTCAGCCATCCTACTCTGGACTTGCTCTAGCTTGTCACTGTTCCTCTCTAAAATCTTGTACCTTAAAACTGAACACAATACTTTAAAAGAGACTTGACTAGGATAGAGTACAATAGGATTGTCACACCCCTTATTCTGGGCATTTTCCTCACACTAGAGTAATCTTATATCACATGGGCTTTATTCAAATTTATGTCACCCTGTTGGCTTATATTGAGTTTGCAGTCAATGGAGAGTCCTAAGTCTTTCCTAAGTCTTTTTCATGTCTATTGTTGCCAAATTCGGTGCTTTCCATCCCATTCTTGTAGAGGTTATTTTTGGAAGCTAGGTTTGGAACTTTCCATTTCATAGATTCAAGATTGAGAGCTAGTAGAGACTCCAGAGGCCACTTATTCCAACCTTTTCATTTTATAGGTAAGGAAATTCCCAGTGGAAATTAAAGGACTTGCCCCAGCTCATCCAGGTAATAAATGTGAGAGACAGGATTTGAACTTATACCCCCAGAATCCAAATCCAATTCTCTTTCAACTATACTGCACAAAGATGGCGGCTAGCAGGAGGCTGATGAAGGAGCTGGAAGAAATCCGCAAGTGTGGGATGAAAAACTTCTGTAACATCCAAGTTGATGAAGCTAATTTATTGACTTGGCAAGGGCTCATCGTTCCTGACAACCCTTCATATGACAAGAGGCCTTTCGCACTCCCTATCCCTGGAACAATGCCTTGGAACCCCCTATTCAACTTCTTCCTTCCCCCCCACCCCCAAGCCCTGAAAGAAAATAGCGTAAAATCCAGCAGTCCCATTGCTTTCCCCTCCCAGGGCCCTGTGCTTTGTGAGATACGGGTTGTGAGTTTGTAACATCTAAGAAACCCAAATGAGGCCCAACCCAAGGGTGAAATCTGTGATGAGGAAGGAGCCTGGCTGTTGTGTAAATCTGGCTGATGTTATCTAAATGATGTCGATTAAATGGGCAACCCCCCCCCCCCCAAAAAAAAAACCCCTATACTGCACAGCCTCCCTTATTAGCTTGATTCATTTCAGCCTATTAAGATTATTTTTGAGTCTTCACTTTACCACGTAGCATGTTAGCCACTCCATGAAATAGTGGAAAGGTCTTAGATTTGGATTCCAAGGATTTGGGTTCAAATTTTATTCCTTCTCCATTGTTGACCTGTGTGTGACCTTAGACTTTCTGGACCTCAATTTCCTTCGCTGAAAAAGAGGGGTTTGGACTAGTGTTTTCTTAGATTTGTGATCTAAACCCTCTGCTTAGTACCTTCTGCAAATCTGATCATCTCTTGTATATCTTTTTGTTGAGTCATTTTCAGTCATGTCCAACTCTTCATGACCCCATTTGGGGTATTTTTTTTTTGCAGGCAATGGGGGTTAAGTGACTTGCCCAGGGTCACACAGCTAGTAAGTGTCAAGTGTCTGAGGCCGGACCTGAACTCAGGTACTCCTGAATTCAGGGCCGGTGCTTTAACCACTGCACCATCTAGCTGCCCCCTGGGATATTTTTTGGCAGAGATACGGGAGAGTTTGCCATTTCTTTTTTCCAGCTCATTTTACAGATGAGGAGACTGAAGCAAACAGAGTTAAGTGACTTGCCCAGGGTCACACAATTAGTAAGTGTCTGAGGCTGGATTTGAACTTCCTGACTCTAGGCCAGGTACTCTATCCACTGTACCACCTAGTTACCCATCTTCTACATCTTAAATGATATCATTAATAAAAATACTGGATAAGGCAAGGTCAAATTTTATCAGTAATGTAAAAAAGGATACAAACCATATATAGTTGAATGAAGGGGAAAGTTTGCTGAGGATAGGCTCTCCAAAGAGCCTGGGTGAGTTAGTGGACCAGGTAGAGGGGCACTAATATCGTATCTAGCTAAGGAAAGATTCAATTTCTCTAGGGCCTTGCATGGCTGGGAAAAAAAAAAACAAACAAACTCATCTTAGACCAGGGAATGTGAAAGGTGAGAAGGACAAAAAAATATAGTAATAGCAGAGAGCAGGGCTAGAAGAAGACTTTCAATGATTGGAAGAGAAGTAATAATTAGTCTCACTTACATAGTGCTTGAAGGTTTGCAAAGCATCTTTTTTTTAATTACTTTTTTTTTTTTTGCAGGGCAATGAGGGTTAAGTGACTTTCCCAGGGTCACACAGCTAGTAAGTGTCATGTGTCTGAGACCAGATTTGAACTCAGGTCCTCCTGAATCCAGGGCTGGTGCTTTATCCACTGTGCCACCTAGCTGGTTTTATAGTTGCTTTTTTTTTCAGGCAGAGGAAATGTCAGCAAAGCAAAGGTGCAGAGACAGGAAACTGCAAAAGTAAGTAATACAATTTGGTTGGAATAGGAGGAAAGTCTAGAAAGGTAGGTTGTGGAGGGGATGGGGAGCTACAGGGATTGTGGAAGGTATGGAATACCAGACTAAGGCTTTTGATAGGTCATTTGGTAAGGAATAGGTAGCCATTGAAGGCATTAGAGCAGGAAGTTTACATAATCAACTGGCAGCAATGTGTGGCACAGATTTCCCAATTTCTCCAGGCGTTAGTGTCTATTCCCTCCCCACCCCAAAGACTATATATATAGACTGTGTATATCTATCCTCTATTTCTCAGTGCATGACTTGAATCTTCCCTGTAGCATGTAAACTCCTTCAGCACAGGAATTCTCTCTCTTTTGTATCTGTGTTCCCATCACTTAGCGCAGTGCCTGGCACATAGTAGGTACTTAATGAATGCTTGGTGATTGGTGATTGGAAAGAGGAAAGGCAGAAGGCAAGAAGCCCAATTAGGAGGTGAAAGCTCAGTCAAGAAGAGATGAAGTCATCAGTCATTAGATGGCATAGTGGAATCAGGAAGATCTGAGTTCAAATTTGGCCCTCAGACACTTACTACCTATGGGATTCTGGGCAAGTTACTTCACCTCTGTCTGCTTCAGTTTATTCATCAGTAAAATGGGGATAAATAATAGGACTTAAGTTGCATGATTGTTGGGCAGATCAAACCAGATAATATTTGTAAAGCATTTAGCACAGTGCCTGGTACTGAGGAGGTGCTATTAGTTATGTTTTGTTTTTTTGTTTGTGGGGCAATGAGGGTTAAGTGACTTGCCCAAGGTCACACAGCTAGTGTCAAGTGTCTGAGGTCAGATTTGAACTCAGGTCCTCCTGAATTCAGGGCCAGTGCTTTATCCACTGTGCCACCTAGCTGCCCCAGTGCTATTAGTTATGAAGAGGAGGAAGGGGGAAGGAGGAGGTGAAAGAGGAGGAGGGGGAGGAAGAAGAGGAGGAGGGGGAGGCAGAAGGGGAGAAGGAGGAGTGGGGAGAAGGAGGAGGGGGTCCAAACTGAGGAGGTGGGGATAGGAGCAGGTGAATTTGAGCAACATTAAGAGAGCTGAATGGTTAGGACTTGGCCACTTATTTAAAGTGGAGGTAAAAGGGAGGGTGAGGAATCCAGGAATTATGAGTTGGGGTCCTCGGTGATTAAGCTATCTAGCTGGTAAACCATTCCCTCCCGGTACATGGGTAGTGCTGGCAGGTCGCTACAGGAGCCCAGCAGTAAATCCCTGGCCTTGGTTTGGCTTCCCCTGTGGCTCATTCTAGTTCCTCCTTCTTTTAGAGTCCCCAAATGCACATACTATGAGGTCTGAGCCTTGGTATTTCAAGAAACACTCAAATATAAGTGGAAGGCCAGAGCGGGGTAGATGGGGCAGGAGACACACCATAAGCGGTTTGTGCTCTCATTTCCTCTGCCCATCTTCATGGGGTAGGGCCCAGGTGCTCCTGCCCTTCCTGTGACCCCTTCCTTTCTGATGCCTTGGTGATCATTAAGACAGAGTGACTAATGCAAAGAAACATCCAGAAAGGGAAGAGCTGAGCTGAGATCAAACTCTGTATGTAACACCCAGCCCAGAAGGTGCGGCTGGCAGCCTGGTCCTAGGTAGTCCTATCTGTGCCGCCCCCCCCCCCCCCCCCCCCCCGCCCGCCACCCGCCCCTCCCCCCCCCCCAGCTTACACTCCTGGCTCATGGACACAGACTACCTTCTGGGAGAAGGGAGCAGGTATAACACCACCCACAACACAGGATGTAGATAAGGAGCAAGCAAGAAAAGTCTATTTCCTTTCTGGCCAGATATAAGAAAGGGAGGGGGATGGAGGTATTGATAGATGGGACTAAAGAAGAAAGAGTTAAAAACAAACTCAGCCCAGCCTAGCTGAGTGCTTGGGGAATGGAGGGTGTTTGGGGAAGGGGATGAGAAGAGGCTTTTGCTAAGGGTTGGAGGCGAGTGGCCCCTGGGCAAAGACTGTTGAAGAATCCAGGTATTGCTGAGATGTGAGGTGGGGCAGAATCCCCCCTGTGTAAAAGGGTCTGAGCCAAGACCATGGAAGAACACGCTTCAAAACAGGTGGAAATACACAAAGGAATCAATTTGCTTCTGTCCTAAAATGCCCACTATCCCCTTCCTCAAAGAGCTCTTTCCTATAAAGAGAATCTGTGATCCTCGACATTATATTTTACGAGGCATTTTCTCTCCAAGGAGATTAATCCTTGTGAACTTTTGTTAGTCCTCACAGATTTCTCAAGTTTCAGTGGAGTATCGAGTATCTCTGTTAGGTGGGGAAAATAAAGGTTAAGCTCCCCATTTTAGCGTGAGAAACTGGAGCAGTCTCTCTCTAGAGAATAAAAATAGATACCTGTTGCTGATTGACAGTTTAGCCAGCTAATGACATTGATTGAAAGAGGGTGGTGCTGTGGTCTCCTCCTCTTACTGTAAATTCTAATGTTGGTTTTTTAAGAAATGTGTCACTTCCCCCTCTGCTCCCTCCCCTCACTAAAACTGAAAGCTGTGTAAATATGATGAACAAACTTGGCCCTGAAAAAGAGATATGAAAACACATATCCTTCTTTGCAGAGGTAGGGGGACTGAGGGTGTGGAACTCTGCGTATAGTATTGACCTTGAGCGATTTGTTGGTTAGTTTTGCAAATTGCTTTTTTTTCTTTTTCTTTTCTTTTATTCTGTGTTATAAGGGATGACCCTCTGGCATAGAATAAGGAAGGATATGTTAGAAAATGAAAAATCAAAAGATAGCAATAAAAACTTTAAAAAAATTATATTCCATAAATCTGGATATTTATTAGCCCCAAATTCCTCAATAAAGTTCAGTATAAAAAAATCTCATTTTAATGGCAAATTATATGGTTGGGAAGTGGGTGGTTTAGGTCAGATAGAGAGAAAGACTTTTTTAGATACCCTTGCCACTAGATAGAATTCTAGAGTGGAAGCAGAAGTCTTGGATACAAATATCTGTTCAAATAATCAGTTGACTAGTTGTGCCTCAGCCAGTCATATTTAATTTTTTGTGTGTGTGAGGCAATTGGGGTTAAGTGACTTGCCCAGGGTCACACAGCTAGTAAGTGTTAAGTGTCTGAGGCCAGATTTGAACTCAGGTCCTCCTGACTCCAGGGCTGGTGCTCTATCCACTGTACCACCTAGCTGCCCCCATATTTAATTTTTAACCAAAGTAACCTCAATAGGATTATTGTAAGTTTAAGAATAGGAAGGAAGCATGTTTTTATTTCACTGAAAGCCATTGGAAGAAAGATTAAAATGATTTTAACAAACATTTATTCAGTGCTTACTATCTTCAAAGCCCTAGTAAATATGTATTTAATGACCTATGAAATCAGAAACTATAGTAAAACCTCATTCTCAATACAGAACTCAAGGTCTCACTCCTGTGACCCTGGGCTCTAATTGGTGAGCGTTACATCTTATCTTGCCCTGTTTCAAGACATCACCAAACTTCTCAGCCATCTCTGTCTCATGCTAGTTCTTGCCCGGAACTGAAGGTTCCACCTCTATAACTCTGATTAGCGAGCATTTCATCTGATTTTGCCCAATCTCAGTTCTGCCATGTCACTTCCTGGCCATCTCCAGCTCATGAAACCTGTACTTTGCTCTTTTCTTTCCAGTATTTTTTTTTCTTCTTTCAATTATTTAAATCAACAGTACCATTTCCTGTAAGGAAATCTTAAGTTGTCCTATTACTACAGTTACAATTCTCTTGGACTTCTCTCTCCAAAACACTCCTCTCTGGCCACCTTTCTCTTATATAGGTGGTCTTCCCTTGTTAGAATGTGTAAGCTCTTTGAAGATAGGAGCTGTCTTGCTTATTTGTCTTTGTATCCCCAGAAATTAACACCTTTACGAGTCAAGTTGGTGGTTGACTCCTAGAGGGTTTGATGTGTGTATTACTGAATGGTCTAAACGGTGGTTGAATGCATTGGTGAGGGGCTGGAGAGATCAGTGTGATGGCAGAGGACTTCACAGAGGAGTAAGGAAAGCTAGGATTGCCAGGTTATAGGAATTCTGTTCTCAATCTTTCTCTTTCTTTTACTATCTTTCAATAAACCCTTAAAAACCTAAACTCGTTTATCAGTGATTTTAGTCAGTTTCCCCCTAAAACTGGGGGCACAGATTAGAACCTACATTTAGAAATTTAAATTACACATTAGTAATGTACGGTCAGCCCTAGTGAGTATATACAACAGTAAAGTTTTTATGTGTGAGCTGTGAGTTTTACCCCCATCTCCATACTCAAGATGGTAACTTGCAGCAGAAGTGCAGGACTGAGATAGGTAAGTGGTGGAATTTAGTCAGAGGAGAGATCCTGAGAGACATTTTTTCCAAGTGGATGGTAGCAAATGGGGCACTGGTAGTTTTCCCGTAGAAGCATTTGTCAGAAGTAGACATATGCATGACCATTCAGCACAGTTCATGAACAGTATTTGGGAAAATCAAAAGGGGGCAGCTGGGTGGCGCAATGGATAAAGCACCAGCCCTGGATTCAGGAGGACCTGAGTTCAAATCTAGCCTCAGACACTTGACACTTACTAGCTGTGTGACCCTAGGCAAGTCACTTAACCCTCATTGTCCGGTTAAAAATAAACAAAACAAAACAAAACAAAAACCCAACAAAACAAATAAGGATAAAATGAAATATTAGGGGCAGCTAGATGGTGCAGTGGATAAAGCACCAGCCCTGGATTCAAGAGGACCTGAGTTCAAATCCTGCCTCAGACACTTAACACTTACTAGCTGTGTGACCCTGGGTAAGTCACTTAACCCCAATTGCCTCACCAAAAAAAAAGACACTGAATTCCCTAGGCAGCCTGATTCCAGAATCCAGCCTTCCAGTCAGAGAAAGGTTTCCTGTGCAGCACCACATGAGCAACCCCAAGTTCAAGAGACTTCAGGGCAGCTAGGTGACATAGTGGATAGAGTTCCTGCCCTGAAGTCTGGAAGGCCTGAGTTCAAATCCAATCTTAGGTGCTAACCATCTGTGTGATCCTGGGCAAGTCACTTTAACCCTTTTGCCTTAGTTTCCTCATCTTTAAACGAGCTGGCAAGCCACTGTAATTTTTTTTTGGTGAGGCAATTGGGTAACCCCAAGTAACTTGGCCAGGGTCACACAGCTAGTAAGTGTTAAGTGTCTGAGGCAGGATTTGAACTCAGGTCCTCCTGAATCCAGGGCTGGTGCTCTATCCACTGCACCACCTAGCTGCCCCCACTGTAATATCTTGATCAAGAAAAGCCCAAAATGGGGGTTTTGTGTTCACAAATACTGTTCATGAACCATGAAGAGTTGGTATGCTAAGGTCTGCTTCTAACATGCTTATATAGAAAACTATTAAGTGCCCCATTTGCTATCCTCTGTTAATCTGGAAAAATCTGCTCTCAGGATTTCTCATCTCAGACTGAGTTCCACCACATATCTATCTCAGTCAGCCATTTTTGCTGCAAGTTACCATCTTGGGGGTGGAAGTGGGTAAATAACTCACAGTTCACACATAAAGAGTCCAAAATGACCAACTAACAAATAAATAAATATTTGTCGACTTGACTTTATACTCTACAACAGATAGCAGACAAGCTGCCATTATTTTCATGGTTGTCTTTTTTAAAATAGTTATCATGGCATCATGATAGGAGGTGATCAAAAGTTTCCATGAAATGTTATTTCTTATTTTTTTAGACATATGATAAAACCAATGACACCAATTTCTTTATCTGCCCCTCCAAGAAGAAGCTATAGGTCATCCTTCCATTTAACTACAACTTCCTTCTATTTCTTGTTTCATTTACAGTGACAATGATGGATATAGCTCAGCTCTTCAGTAATATGTTCACTCAATGGTCTTTAGGTGAGGACCACATATTTACAGTACCAAGAGCTGAGTTAAAGTGTATTCATTGTGTAATTTTTAGCAATTTCTCCCCCCTTTATAGTCAGAGAAAGGAGGTTTCTCTGCCACCATTACTGAAGTAGTGGAATGGGGCGACTGAGGTCTGCTTCTTTTTTTTCTTTACTTTCCTGGATTTCCATGGAAAAGGAAACCATGAAATCTTCTATGAATGTCAGCTGTCATCATCATCATATTATTTTTATTAGGAGAAGAGTTCAACTAAAGCAGTTGAAATTTAAGGATTGATGGGAAAGGAACTCTCCAGTGAAGAGCAATACTATTTGAAAAGAGAAAACCCATGAGAAGGAAATGATAAGGGGAATGTCAGAATAGAGAGTATTGCCTTATCCCCAGATCAGGGTTAGAAGTACAGATTGGGGGGCAGCTAGGTGGCGCAGTGGATAAAGCACCGGCCTGGATTCAGGAGTACCTGAGTTCAAATCCGGCCTCGGACACTTGACACTTACTAGCTGTGTGACCCTGGGCAAGTCACTTAACCCCCACTGCCCCGCAAAAAAAAAAAAAAAAAAAGTACCGATTGGGTGAGTAATCCATAGAGAGGTGATAGAGCTGCAGAAAAGGATGACAAGTTGGAAGAAGAGAGTAAAGAGAGAAGCACAAAGAGTTAGCTTTGCCAAGTTTATCAAAGACTAAGCAAGGGTATTATCTGTAATTAGTATCCATAATTTGTATTAATTAGATATATGCCTCTGGACAAATCTATTTCTCTGAGCCTCGATTTCCTCATCTGGAAAATGAAGATAACACATTTAACAGTGCATAGCAACATGATGAGGAAAGTGCTTTGTAAACTTGAAAATACTTTGCAAATATCAGTTGTTATTGTTACAATTCATTTAATTTAACACAGGAGAGGCAGCATGCTTTCACAAAAAGATCACTGTACTTGGGACCAGGAACAAACACTGGCTTGAATATTTACTATTCACGGGCAAGTCTCGCACCCTCCCTGAGACTTTCCTCATCCATAAAATAGAGATCATACTTGTACTACCCATTCTGCAGCATCAAAGTAGAGAAAATGCTTTGTGAGCCTTTAAGTATCTTATGAATTTGAACTTTATCATCAGCATCTCTGAGGCCAACAGAGAAGTATCAAGAAAGAGTAGGATGATTTTTCAAGTCTTCTAAGTATCATTTTAATATAAAAGGCATGTGTATAAAATGTAGATATTTCTTTCCCCACCACTAAGTAAACCAAAAATTTCTATAAACATTGATTCATATGTCACTTCCTCACAGACACAATAAACTTATAATAAGCTCCCATTATTCCCTTTCTTTCTCCTTCCCCTTTTTCCATAATGGATTCTTCTAGCTAGTTCTGTTCTTAATTGTTTTACATAATTCTCTTCTTTAACATTTCTGTTGTCTTGTAGTGCTTATAACAAAATCACATTTTTTTTTCTTCCTCCTTCCTCTTTCCAATTTTAACCATAGGTAAGATGGGGAGCTGCCTGAATCAATCAATCATTCAAGTCAGTCAAGCATCTCCACCTCATCTGAAGTAACTAAGAAGAAGGTGATATATTTTTTTAACATTCATCCATATTTTATCTATCTATCTAATCGTCTATTTTTCAATTTCTTTATTTAGTTAATCTTAATAGTATTTTATTTTTCCAGTTACATGTAAAGATAGTTTTCAACATTAATTTTTTATAAGATTTTGAGCTCCAAATTTTTCTCCCTCCCTCCCTTCTGTCCCTCCCCACTCCCCAAGGCAGCAAGCAATCTGATATAGGTTATATATGTACAATCACATTAGACATATTTCCACATTAGTCATGTTGTGAAAGAAGAATCAGAGCAAAAGGGAGAAAAACTCAAAAAAGAAAAAAAAACAACAACACAAAGGTAAAAATAGTGGTCCAATCTGCATTCAAATCCCACACTTCTTTTTCTGGACGTGGAGAGCATTTTCCATCATGAGTCCTTTGGAATTGTCTTGGATCATTGCACTGCTGGGAAGAATTAATAAGTTCTATCACAGCTGATCATCACACAATGTTGCTATTACTGTGTACAATGTTTTCCTGGTTCTGCTCACTTTCTTTTTTTGTTTTTTGTTTTTTTGGGTTTTTTTTTCGGGGCAATGAGGGTTAAGTGACTTGCCCAAGGTCACACAGCTAGTAAGTGTCAAGTGTCTGAAGCTGGATTTGAACTCAGGTCCTCCTGAATCCAGGGTCAGTGCTTTATCCACTGTGCCACCTAGCTGCCCGTTCTGCTCACTTTCACTCAGCATCAGTCCACTTAAGTCTTTCCAGGTTTTTCTGAAATCTGCCTGCTCATCATTTCTTATAGCATAATAGTATTCCATTATATTCATTATGCCAGAACTTGTTCAGCCATTCCCCAGTTGATGAGCATTCCCTCAATTTCTAATTCAAGAAGCTGATATCTTTATCAAGTGAGAACATAGCTACTCAATCAACCATCAAAACTTCACTGTCTCTCCAGTGCCTATGTTATGAAATAAAACTCCATCATTTTCCATTTAAGCCGCCTCCACTAGCTTCCAACATTTTATTTCATTTTGAATGTTTTTAGATCATCTTTAATGATTTTTTTTGGCAGGGCAATGAGGGCTAAGTGACTTGCCCATGGTCACACAACTAGTATGTGTCAAGTGTCTTATGTCAGATTTGAACTTGGGTCCTCCTGAATTTGGGTCCAGTGCTTTATCCACAGTGCCACCTAGTTGCCCCCTTTAATGATCTTTTAAATAATTTCTCACCATGCAACCCTTCCTGGAAACAAAGAAAAACAGTTAAACAAAACAAAATGACTTATCAACTCTGTCTGACAACATTCTATACCCATAATCATGATATCAATTACTTGGGGAAGAACATTTGATATTTGATGGTGCTGGGCAAAGTGAGAAGCACTTTAGCAAAAAATAAGTTTAGATCAACACCTTATGCTGAATACCACAATAATGTCAAAGCAGACATGGAACCTCAATATAAAAGGCTACCATTAAAAATTAAGAGGACCAGATCAGGTGCTTTCCACAAAGATGACTAGTCCTTAATCAAACAAGGGATAGAGGTAGAATCAAGAAGCATTTATTAAGCACTTCCTATGTTCCAGGCCCTTTGTTCAGCACTGAGGATACAAATACTATACACGCAAACCCAAACACAATATGTTAACCTCAAGGAATTTAAATTCTAAAGGGAGAAGACAACACATAAAAGGGAGCTGAAAATGAGATAGGGGGCAGCTCCCTGCTGGAGCAGCACAGAGGAGATCACAAAAGGTAAAAAAGAGATAATTTTAATCATGGTGAAGTTGAAAAGCTTTTGTTCTTACCAAGCTTGCTTTCTGCTGCAGAAATTATTAGAATGGTTGTAAGGTGGGGCAGCTAGGTGGCACAGTGGACAAAGCACCGGCCCTGGATTCAGGAGGACCTGAGTTCAAATCCAGCCTCAGACACTTGACACTTACCAGCTGTGTGACCCTGGGCAAGTCACTTAACCTCAATTGATTCACTTAAAAAAAAAAAAGAATAGTTGTAACGTGCTATCCTTTCCCTGCCCCTCTTTGGTAGATTTGGTAAATTTCCCTTGATTTTCAATATATCATATCCCATCTTATTTCTTGTTTGGGGTGAACATTTCTGTGCAATTTGAATTGGAGTTCCTCAATATGTGATGATTTCTTCTTAGTTCTGCATTAAGTAATCCCTTTGTCATTGTAGGTCTAAAAAGCTTGTCAAGTCATATGTCTGGATAAATCAAATCTGTCACTGATTCCTGACTGATTGATTAGTAGTTTTATGGAGAAAATAGCTCTTCTCTGAGTTCATGTGATAGGTAATTACTGCCAAAATATATTTACTACAGCACAGAAATTATAGGGGTAGAAACCCAGGTTTCATTATTATGCTCAAGCATAGGTTCAGGCCTCAGAGAGAACCACAAATTTTAACAATCATTTAGATTCTAATTTTACCTCTTATAGATAAAATTATGTCGGAGTAACAGAAAAATACTTCTTTTACTTATTGCAATCTTGTATGTTTCTCTTAGGCCATAAAAATTAAAGAAAAGATAGATTCACATAACATACTTCCTTTGGTGTCATAAAAGTTGACATAAACATATATAAACAAACCTAGTTAAATGACTTGATAGGCAAACTAAGCCAGGTTACAGATTAAACTACATTTAGAGGGTTTACAAATAGGCTAATTGAGGGGCAGCTAGGTGGCGCAGTAGATAGAGCACCGGCCTTGGAGTCAGGAGGACCTGAGTTCAAATCCGGCCTCAGACACTTAACACTTACTAGCTGTGTGACCTTATGCAAGTCGCTTAACCCCAATTGCCTCACAAAACCAAAACAAACCAAAACAAAAAAAACCACAACAAAACAAATAGGCTAATTGGGAGGGAAGATTTACATGTCGCCAAGATAACCAAGAAGACTTGGGGAAATCCTTCTTTCCACAGGGGAGTTCAAAAATAGCTAAATCCCTTTGGCTCCCCTTTGGTTTCTATCTGAGGAATATCAGTCTTCCCTTAATTCACAAGTCAGATTTTGATCAGGTAAGATTAATATTAAGAGAAGACAGGCGTCTAGTTAACCAACAGTTGTAAGAGGGCCTTAGCCCTGAATAATAAAATTAATAAAATGAAATTTATAAAATCCCCATTACAATGGATTGATCAAAATGCCATGTTGTATTCCTCAGCTGGAACAGTGAGCAGAGTGCTGGGCCTAAAGTCAGGAAGACTCATCTTCTTGAGTTCAAATCTGACCTCAGATTTAACCTCAGATCTGACACTGTGTGACCTGGTAAATGACATTTAAATAGTAAGCAATATTTCCCTCAGTTTCCTCATCTGTAAAATGAACTGAAGAAGGAAATAGCAAACTACTTCAGTATCTTTGCCACGAAAATCCCAAATGGGGTTGTGAAGAGTCAGACATGACCGAAAAATGGCAACAACAAAAGAGAATAGCAAAGAAGCATATTTATCCAAATCATAACAAAACAGAAATCAGAGAAGGTATACTTAGGAGAATAAATACCAAACAATGCAGTATGAAGGAGCTTTCCCATTGGGAGCAGAATAACTCAGTTCAATCAAGAAAGTGTCCTAGATTTTACCCAAGGGTGAACTTATACGATGAAGTCTCTAGACTAGCAAACTGGGAATAGGAACAAGATGGAGACCATCTGTTCCTCTCACATTTTCCAAGAGGCTTTTTCTTCATCAACTTGAGGTGGGGTTGGCCTCTTCCATCTTTCCTCTTGCAGGGGGAAGCCAGAAACCCCCAGAAGGGTCCTGAAGAAGAGTAGTGTTCCAAGAGTCCTAAAGGAGATTGTTCTTGAAGATTCCCAAAGGGGAACTAGGAAAGACTGGAGCTCTCCTGACTCTCACCAATGCTGCCCCCTCCCCACATAGGATAGGGTCTTCATCTCCACCAATAAGGAGAGAGTTCTATGCCAACAGGCTTTGGGACAGAAGTTATGCCATCATCATCATCATCACTTGGAGGAACTGGGTTCTCTTATGACTTTCCATTTTTTCCACAAGATTATCCTAGAAACTAGGTATTCTTGAAATCCATATATACTAATTCCATGAAAGTCTTTTAATCTACTAGTCTAGCACTTCGATGGATCTGTGATCTCATCAGCTTCCTCCAGTGGTGTATATTACAAACCATCTATGCCTTTTCATCCTTTATGACTCTGTATGGCCAGCTAGGTGGCACAGTGGTTAGAGTGCTGGCCCTAGAGTCAAGAAGACCTGAGTTCAAATCTCACCTCAGACACTTACTAGCTGGGCAAGTCACTTAACCCCAGTTGCCTTAACATCTGAGGCCATCTGCAGTCATACTGATGTATATCTTTCCACTGGACCCAGATGGCTCTGGAGGAGAGAGTGAGGTTGGTGACCTTGCCCAGCCCTCCCTCACTTAAATCCAATTCAGTGCAAGTCATGATATCACCCCAATGCCATGATCGTCTTTGAGAATGAAGGACAAACAACAGCAATATGACTCTGTTCATGTCCTCCTTTTTTAAAAAATTTATTTAAAATTTTTTTTGGTGGGGCAATGAGGGTTAAGTGACTTGCCCAGGGTCACACAGCTAGTAAGTGTCAAATGTCTGGGGCTGGATTTGAACTCAGGTCCTCCTGAATCCAGGGCCAGTGCTTTATCCACTGCACCAGGTAACTGGCCTGCTGTTCATGTCCTCCTAAAGAGACATTATAGGATGCCCATCTAGTATGCTGAAGGACTTTTTTGGACCTCTTAACATTGCATGGGTATCAGTGAAATACATAGGCTTGCTATAACTACATAAGTAGCCTACCTACTTTTCTGGTCATACATTTAGGATTATATATTTCAAGCTAAAATGAACTTCAGGAGCCATATGTTCCAATCCCTTATTTTACAAATGAAGAAACAGAGGCCTATAGAATCTAAGTTACTTGACCAAGGTTATGTAGATAGTACATAGCCAAGCTGAGATTTGAACTTAAGTTGTCTGATTTCAAAACCAATGTTCTTTCCATCTCACCATCTTTTATACCACACTTCCTGAAAATTTCTTTGTTGGTAATATGCAGCAGCCTAGTCATGCCCACCATGAGTGTCCCCAATGTCCTTTGGGTAATCTATATCTTTAAATTTCAGAATATTGTCTAGCTTCCTGATAGGGTTCATAAGCATTCAAAAGAATCTGTGCTAACTATTCCTATAGAAAAAAGTAGATATAGAGTATCTTTTTTAAAGAATATGAAATGCAGGGGGCGGGGGGGCAGTTAGGTGGCGCAGTAGATAGAGCACTGGCCCTGGAGTCAAGAGGACCTGAGTTCAAATCCGGCCTCAGACACTTGACACTTACTAGGTATGTGACCCTGGGCAAGTCACTTAACCCTCATTGCCGCCCCCCCCCCCCAAAAAAGGATATGAAATGCAACCAGATGGAAAGCTTATAAAGCTGGTCCATATCTTGGACAGACATTATAGAATGGAAAATGAACTGGGTCCCTAATTGAATAGGAGAAAGAAAGTAAACTTTAATGCATTTGGGAAATTGTGCAGTGCCTTTAATGATCCTAACATTTCTTTGAAACAAGAAGCCATCTTTTCTTAGATCATTGTTTCTCCAGTGATCTTTGACTGAAGCATGGCACACCACAGGTTCTGAAGAATAATAGAAGGGCAGCTAGTTGGCGCAGTGGATAGAGCACCGGACCTGGAGTCCAGGAGTACCTAAGTTCAAATCCGACCTCAGACACTTAACACTTACTAGCTGTGTGACCCTGGGCAAGTCACTTAACCCCAATTGCCTCACAAAAAAAAAAAAAAAAAGAATTAATAGAGTGGTGACCTTGTCAAAAAAAAAGAAGTGAATTAGTCTGGCATGGCTTGTTTTTCATGAATCCATACTATTCATTACTTTCACCTCTTCCCTTTTAGACAAGTTATGCCTTTAATGATATGTTCTAGATTTTTTTTTTCCAGGAAAAGAAGCTCACCGATCTATAAATCAAAATATCCAACTTCTTCTATTTTGAAACTCAGCAATCCATCTGCAGTCTTGTGGCACCTCTCTTGTTCTTCACAACTTTTCAACAGTAGTTCAACAATCAAATCACATTTGCTTTGGGATTGTAAGGGGCTAAAATTCTGGCTAGTCTGTCTAAAATATCTAATGAGTGGTCACCAATAAATTATAAGCTTTAGCAATAGTTTAGAGTTTTAAGCATTTATTAAGGAAATAAGAATTTGGTGAAGAGAGAGAAAGGCTAGATTCATCGATCTATCTTGGGGCAGCAACAGTTCTCCTCCTGCCCCGCTCTCCACGAGAGTCCTGGCGAAAGAGAGTGAGAGCGACAGCCTTGCCCCCTCTTCCTCCCACAAGCAAAGTCACTTCCTGATGCCAAAGAAAAGCCACATGTCTTGCCCTCAGGTGCCTTCTTCTCATGGCGGAGCTTTCCTATAGTAAGTCTCCAGCAGGTGGCGTCATTCCAATCGTTACAGGATGTAGCATAACTGGGTCAGGTGACTTGAAGTGTTAAGGAATTGGAGGCAATGGGAATAACGAAATCTTTCCAGTGCCTCTGCAGCAAAAGGGAAGACAATAACTTGAGGAATGGCAAGGCTAAGTGATTTTTTTTCATCTTGCGGGATACCTGGGCACATTTGTAGGAAACAGGTAGAGAGTCAACTGATAGAGAAATCAAAATAAGAGAATGATAGGAATTGTAGATAGAAGAAATCCTATAGGGGAAGGTGTAAAGTACATGATCAGAAAGAATTGTCTATGCCCAAAGGGCTAAAAAGTTGTGCATACCCTTTGACCCAGCAATAACCACTATTAGGTCTTTTCCCCAAATAGATCATAAAAAAAGGAGAAAGGACCCACATGTACAAAAATGTTATTGCTGCTCTTTTTGTGGTGGCAAGGAATTGGAAATTGAGGGGATGCCCATCAACTGGGGAATGGCTGAACACGTTGTGGCATATGAATGTAATGGAATACTATGTGCTGTAAGAAATGATGAGCAGGCAGATTTCAGAAGGACTTACATGAACTGATGCTTAGTGGGATGAGCAGAACTAGGAGAACATTGTACACAGTGTCAACAACGTTGTGTGTTGATCAACTTTGGCATCCTTGACTCTTCTCAGCAGTGCAGTAGTTCCAGGTGTAAGGGCCAAATTTAGTATGGGGAGAGTTAATTGGGCAACTCACTATAATATTAGAGTAAGAAAGGAGATTAACAGCCTCTTTTCAATAAACAAAACAGAGTTTATTAATGGGAACAAATTTAAAACACAAGTGAGGTTAATAAAGCTAGGGACAATGAAAAAGGGAATAGGGGAAGGAAAAAAATTATGACCCACAAACTCACCACCACCAGAATCAGCAGTTCCAAAGAGAACCAGCTGCTCAGCATTTTCCAGTCCCAACTGAAGGTATGCCACACCAGTGTCTCACTCCCTCTTTCCTGTGTGCCAAAGTGAGAGCTCTCTTCCCTTCTCTCTCCCAGAAGCCCCCCTCCCACAGGAAACAGGGCCATCCACACACAGAACCCCAAGCTAATTGGCTGGAAGCCCTGATTGACAGAACTAACAGGCAGCTCTACAAATGCAAGCTGACCAGCTTCCGGACACCGAAGACCACCTGGCTTGTCCTCACCAGGCTTCTCGTCATGGCAGGGCTTCCCTACAGTATCTCTCCAGCAGGGGATGGTATTCCAATTCTCACACAGGGGACTCATGGTGGAGGGTGCTCTCCAAGTCCAGTTAAAAAAAAAAGGAACTGTGGAATATGGATGCAGATTGAACCATACTATCTCTATTTTTTTGTTTGTTTTTCTTTTTTGAGGTTTTTACTTTTTGTTCTGATTCTTCTTGAACAGCATGGCTGTTTCAGAAGATGTGTTTGGGTGTGATTGTACATATATGGCCTGTATCAGATTGCTTGCTGTCTTGGGGAGGGGGGAGAGAGGGGAGGGAGAGAGAAAGGGTTGAAACTGGAAATCTTGTGGAAACAGGTGTTGCGGGCTATCTCTACATGTGACTAGAAAATAATAGAATACTTTTGGGGGGGGGGGCAGACCTTGGAACATTGTAATGCCTCCTCAATAAGGTTCATGGCATTTCAAAAGAAATTGGTGTAATCATTCACAATGAAAAAGTAAAGTGGAAAAAAGAGCACAAACCACTCAGATCGTGACATACATTTAGAAGGTCAGTACACTGAGTTAGTGAATCAGAATGCAAATCTTTGACATATGCTTCAGATGGAAAATGAGCTGGACTGAGAAGAAGGAGAACAAGGAGGAGGAGGAGAAAAAGGAGGGGGAGAAGGAGGAGGGGGAGGAAGAGGAAGAGAAATTAGATTGAACAGTGTTTTGAAAATTGTGCAGCATTTTCAGTGATTCAAAGCTTCTCCCTACTACAGAAGCCCATCTTTCTAATTCTAATTTGCACCTCAAAAGCCAGTATGGCTGAGAGTCATGGAACAAACGAAAATGATCTCAGAAGAACAGAAATTCCAGGAGACCCAAAGAACCATGGAAAGGCATATGAGAGATATGAATAGATTGAGAAACATGGCCACTGAAGACTTGTGCTCAAGAAGGAGGAGGGGT
Organism: Dromiciops gliroides; assembly: GCF_019393635.1. Classification (NCBI taxonomy): domain Eukaryota; kingdom Metazoa; phylum Chordata; class Mammalia; order Microbiotheria; family Microbiotheriidae; genus Dromiciops; species Dromiciops gliroides. The sequence goes on along the minus strand of NC_057863.1, from coordinate 339,413,505 downwards.
GCAAAAGACAATATCTGGGATATGGATAACCAAAAAAGAAGGTGGGCCAGTCATGGAGCAACAGCAAAGGATGATGGTCAGCCAGAATGGCATACCATGAATGTATGTCATGGTAGAACCATGTGCCACTGCATACCATGCATCATGGAATTTAATGAATTCATGAAATATTCCAAAAAACAGAGGAAATTCTCCAATACACTTGTTAGCTATAAATAGGCCTGGACAGAAATTACACAGAATGAAAAGGCATGGATGCTTGTGGTTCATGCTAATAGAGAGAGTACCTGCATGGATAGCACCTATCTGAGTATAGCAGTAGATATAATATATAGCTAGGGCAACCAGGTGGCCCAGTAGTTGGAGTGTTGGGCCTAGAGTCAAGAAGACCTTGAGCACAATCTGACACTCAGACACTAACTGGTGTGACCCTGAACAAGTAACTTAAACCCTCTGACTGCCTCGTTTCCCATCTATAAAATGGGGATAATATAGCATCTATCTCCCGTGGTTGTTGGGAGGATCAAATGAGATAATATTTATAAGTATTAGCACAGTTATGAAAACATGTACAAAACATGCTGCTGGGATGCTGCGTTGTAGTTGGAAAGAGCATTGTGTCTGGAACCAGAGGACATGGGTTTAAACTCCAGTTCTAATTCTTGCTCCCTGTGTGACCTTAGACAATCACAAGTCCTCTATGGCCTCTCGTTTTTTCATCTTGAAAATGAAAGGAGTCAGTTGGATGATTTTTTTGCAGGGCAGTGAGGGTTTAAGTGACTTGCCCAAGGTCACCATAGCTAGTAAGTGTCAAGTGTCTGAGGCTGGATTTGAACTCAGCTCCTCCTGAATCCAGGGCTGGTACTTTATCCACTGCACCACCTAGCTGCCCCACAACTGGATGATTTCTAAGTTTCCCCCCTCTTTAAATATATAAACCTATTATTCTATGATTATTTCTTGTCATAATGGAGTCTACAATCTAGTAGGCGAGATAAAGCTGGTACTTCAACGACTGTAGTCTAAGGTAGAATGTGAAAGGGCAGTAAGAGAAATATGAGGTGCAGCGGCAGTTCAGAGGAGGGGAATCACTGCCTGCTGAGGGGAAGTCAGGGAAGGCTTCCTGAAGGAGGTGACATTTAAGCTGGGTCTTGAAGAGTGGGTAGGATTTATACAGGCATAACTGAAGGAGAAGAATGTTCCAAGCAATGATGCAGAGTTTGGAAAGGATAGGGAATGTCTAGAGAATAGCAAGATGTAAAAAATGATGAGCTGCTGAGGTACCACTGCACCCCTCTCAGAGTAGCTAATATAAGAAAAAAGGAAAGTGTTGGATGTTGGAGAGGATGTGGGAAAATTGAGGCAGTAATGCACTGTTGGTAGAGTTGTGAACTGATCTAACCATTTTGGAGAGCAATTTAGAACTATGCCCAAAGGGCTATCAAACTGTGCATACCCTTTGATCCAACAATACCACTGCTAGGCTTATATCCCAAAGATATCCCCCAAAAGAGAAAAAGACCTACTTGTACAAAAATATTTATAGTAGCTCCTTTTGTGGCTAAGAATTGAAAATCAAAGGGACACCCATCAATTGGCTAAACAAACTGTGGTATATGATTGTGATGGAATATTATTGTTGTAACGATTGGAGTGATGCCACCTGCTGGAGAGTTAACTGTAGGAAAAGCTCCACCATGATGAAGGCATCTGAGGCAAGCCATGCTGCCTTTCCTTGGTGTCAAGAAGTGACATTTGCTCGTGTGTACTGTCATCAAAGCTACCAGCCAATTAGCTTGGAGATGTGTGTGCGTGTGTGGATGGGATGTTCATGGTTTCACAGGAGGCTTGTGGGACAAAGAAGGGGCTCACTCTCTCTCTCTCTCTCTCTCTCTCTCTCTCTCTCTCTCTCTCTTTCTCTCTCTCTCGGACCTCAGCGGGGAAAGGAGCTGGAGATGCAGGCTCCCTGAGATAGACAGCTGAATCTAGGTCTCTTTCTCTCTCTTCACCAAATTCTTATTCTCCTTAATAAATGCTTAAACTCTAACTCTTGCTAAAGTTTATAATTTATTGGCAACCACTCATTAGATATTTTAGACAGACTAGCTAGGATTTTATCAACTTTACATTGTGCTAAAAGAAATGACAAACAGGATGATTTCAGAACGACCTGGAAAGACTTATATGAATTTATGTATAGTGAAGTGAACAGCATCAGGAGAACATTGTGCACAGTGACAGCAATATTGTTTGATGAAGAACTGTGAATGACTTAACTATTCTCAGCAATACAGTGATCCAAGACAATCTCAAAGGACTAATGATGATGCATAATATGCACCTCCAAAGAAAACCGATATTGATTGAACATAGACTGAAGCATGCTACTTTTCTCTTTCTTTCTTTTATTTGAGTCTTCATATGCAAAATGACTAATTTGGTAATGTTTTACATAATTGTACATATATAACCTATATCTAAATGGTAGACCTGGAGTCAGGAGAGCTATGTCTCAGAAATTTACCAGATGTGTGACTATCACCAAATCACTTAATTTCTCCAACCCTCAGTTTTCTTATCTGTAAAATGGGAATAATAATATTTGTAAAATAAATATCACAGGGACATTTCAAGGAAAGTGCTTTGTAGACCTTAAAATAATATACAAATGTGTTATTATTATTATTAGTTGTTGTTGTTGTTTGTTTGTTTGTTTTTGTGGGGCAATGGGGGGTTAAGTGACTCACCCAGGGTCACACAGCTAGTAAGTGTCAAGTGTCTGAGGCCGGATTTGAACTCAGGTCCTCCTGACTCCAGGGCTGGTGCTCTATCCACTGCACCACCTAGCTGCCCCCTGTGTTATTATTATTAATCAATGATCGGCAACATGGCTGAACTGTAACTAGGACTTTGAGTAACATTTCTCCCCAAACTTTATCACATACATTATCCTCGGGGTAGCAACCAGGCTCTTCCCAAAGTATTAGATGTATAGTGTAGTATAAGAAGCCATCTTATATACATTAAATAAAAGCTTACTATGGAGAGGCACATGGTAAGTGGAATACTGGATTTGGAGTTGGAGGGATTAGGTTCAAATCCCAGCTCTGCCACTTAAGACTTGGGACCAGGAGACGGTTGGCTTAGATGACCTGTAACCTTCTTTCCTGTTCTGAATCTGTGAAATGAGGAGTTAGTTGGAATACGTAGTATAAAGGGTTAAACCTATAGAGCTGAAAAGGACCTCAGAGGCCATCTATTCTGGACACCTTGATTTACAAATGAAGAAACTGAGACCCAGAGGGTTTAGGAGACTTGGCCAAAAGTGTGAGAGATAGGATTTGAACCCAGACCCCCTTTCCACTGTATAAGGCTGTGAATGTCATCAGAAAAAAAGATGAAATGGTCACATATAGAGACTAATGGATAACCCTTCATTCTCCACTGGTATCTTTGTAATAATAACAAGAGAATTAAAGGAAGGCCCCAGAAGATGGGTGGTAGAAAATGTAACAATGGATGAAAGACAGGTTGGCGTTCAGACTCTTATGGTGAGGGGGAAAGGAGGAGGCAGGAAATAATGAAGTACGAATGAGAAAATCTAAGGACACATGAGTCAGAGAGGTGAGAGGGATATTAGGAATAGAAGACAGAGCTGGTACCTGATACCTGAGAATTGACGTGGAATGAAGGAAAAGAATTCTGGGTGTGGGAACCAGGGTGGATAGAGTAATAAGTAGATTCACCATGATCCTGGCAGCTCTGCCAGAGCTTGATAGATCAAGATGCCTTGGCATGATAGATCAAGAGCTGGAAGGAACCTTTGAGGTCATCCAAACCCTTCGTTTTACAGTATAGGAAACTGAGGCCCAGAGAGGTTGTGACTTGCCCAAAGCCACGCAGATCATAGATGGCAGAGCCAGAGTTTGATCCCACTTCCTCAGACTCTAAACCTGGTGGTTTTTGGACTATGCTTTGCTTCTTCAGTATTTCAGGAATCCAGGTTCTGGCTTGAATTAGGAGTAAAAGCAAGTGTAGAAATGGATAGATGCTTTTTTTTTTAAATGAAGGAAATCCTTAAGGAAAATGTGGATCCTAGCAATTCTCAAGCTATAATCAGTTTGTTGCACTCTACATTTATGACTGAACTGCAAGGTGACTACGTAGGAAGAGGACTAAGGGACAGGGCTACCTTCCCAGGTTGTGGCCTGAAAAAGACAGGCTTCTTCTCCCATCCCTCAAGCCCCTGAGAAATGATTGTCCGTGAGGGCAGACAGAATTTTGTCCCACTTATCCCTAATTCCTCTATTTGAATACCACTTTCTCTTTACCAAAGGTTTATAATTGCAAAGAACCTTAGAGATCATCAAATTCAAGTCCCTCATTTTACAGATGAGGAAAATGAGTCTCACAGAGATGAAATAACTTACCATAGGTCACACAGCTAGAAAATCTCTCAGACAGGATTCAGCAAGGGCTTCCCGAGTCCAAATCCAGCTCTCTGTCCATTACACCAAACTGCCCCCTATTCCTTATTTCTCATCCATCCCTACTTCTTTTTTTGTGTGTGTGGGGCAATGGGGTTAAGTGACTTACCCAGGGTCACACAGCTAGCAAGTGTCAAGTGTCTGAGGCTGGATTTGAACTCAGGTCCTCCTGAATCCCTGGCTGGTGTTTTATCCAGCTGCCCCATCCCTACTTCTAAGGAGAAGAAACTGAGTCCAAGAGGATAAGGTACTACTTCCTTTTCAAACAACACTGGCAAAATCAAGGTGGCACCAAGAGGACAAGGTGCCTCCTTTTCAAACAACATTGAGAAAATCAAGATGTCACTCCTACTCTGGCATAATGTGTCTCTTAGCCTGACTTTGGGCTCCATGCCCTGTGATTGACAGTCAAGCTACTTAGCACCTCACTGCCAACTTCCTTTCCTCCTCTCTGCCTCCCTCCTCAGGTGACAGATGCCAAGCTGACTCTTTCCCACTCTACGAAGTGGAGCCAAGCGTTTCCCCACCCAGTATGTAGAGCAGCCTAGGATTGAAACTGTATTAAAAAATCAGCATGTTTCCTTGTTCCTGCTAGATGCCCAAATTGCTGCTGTCCTGGCTCAGGGCGTGATCAGAACCTTTCCCAGGCATCCAGCCACTAAATTTTAGAGATGGGAGGGATCATAGAGATTCTCTTCTTCTGGGTTTCCCAACCTGGGATCTATGGATCAATTTTAGGGAGTTTGTTTTTAAAATAATTTGGTAACTGTGTTCCAACAGAATTAGTTTTCTTTGTATTCCTATATACTTTGTTTAATATTATTTTTTTTTTGCGTTTAAAAACATTATTCAAAGAAGAGGTCCACAGGCTTCACCAGATTTCTGAAAGAGCGCAGTCCACAAAAAATAAGATCAAGACCCTCTGATCTCATTTTACAAATCAGAAGACTGAGGATCGAAGATATAAAGTGACTTGCTTAAAGTCACACAGTGACTTGCTAGAAGAGTTAGAACTGGGAAAAAGAACTCTTGACTTCTAGTCTGGTGCATTCCACTGTATCATGCTGCCTCCCAGTCATCAGACCTCATGCTGGAAGGCCTGCACGGGGTCATCTTGTTCATTCTCTTGCCTCTATATAGTGGCTATTCCTATCCTAAAAGCTTCCAGGTGAAGCCTGGCTTCTTTAGTTCCCAGCTCCAGTATCAAGCTCCAGTCCCTGGGAATTGTCTCCCCTCTTGCTCATTGCCATTAACAGATTCCTCTCTTCTTTTCTGACAATGTGTGACCTTATTTTTTTTTAAGTATTTTATTATTTTCCAGTTACATGTTTGGGGTTTTTTTTTTTGTTTTGTTTATTTGGGGGGGTTTTGGTGAGGCAATTGGGGTTAAGTGACTTGCCCAGGGTCACACAGCTAGTAAGTGTTAAGTGTCTGAAGCCAGATTTGAACTCAGGTCCTCTTGACTCCAGGGCCAGTGCTATATCTATCCACTGTGCCACCTAGCTGCCCTGACCTTATTTTTTTTAAAGCTTTATTTTACTGGGCCTCAATTTCTTCATCTTTAAAATAGGGTGAGAAATCACCATCCTCTCTGTCCATCACAGGAGTGGTGTGGGAACAACATGAAATAAGAGAAAAGGAAGCCCCTTAGAAGGAAAAGTACAATAGTAATAACAACATCAGCTCATTTATGGAGTTGCAGAGTACCCTCCTCATGACAGCCTTGTGAGTTAGGTAGCACACTTATGATTATCCTCATTTTATAGATGAAGAAAATGGGGCAGGGGGGAGTAGGAGTATGAGGTGACTTGAACATGGTCATATGACGGACAAATATCAGAACTAGGATTTGAGGAATCCTGTCCAGAAATATTATATCCAAATTCTAGAGTTCTCAGGTCAAGGAGAAAATATTGCAAGCATTCAGAAAAAAAACCACTTCAAATTATCATAGAATCACAGCCAGGATCACACAAGATTTATCAGCTTCTACATTAAAGGACTGGAGGGCTTGGAATGTGATATTCTTGATAATCCAGAGCACAAAGGGGCTAGGATTACTACCAAGAATAATTTACCCAGTAAAACTGAGTATCATCCTTCAGGGGGAAAACTGATATTTAATGAAATAGAAGACATCAAGCATTCCTGATGAAAAGACCAGAGCTGAATAGAAATTTTGATTTTCAAATATAAGACTCAAAGGAAGCATAAAAGGTAAACAGGAAGAGAACCATAAGGGATTCAATTATGGTTTAAACTGCTTATAGTCATACATGGGAATATGATACAAGTGTTCCTAGAGCTTTATCATATTAGGGCAGTTCGAAGAAGTATACATTAACAAAAGGCATGGATGTGAGTTGACTATGATAGAATGATTTTTTTTTTAATTAAGAGATGAGAAAGAGATGTGCTGGGATAAGGGGGAATGAGGGAGAGGTAGAATGAAGTAAATTATCTCACATAAAAGAGGTACAAAAGGAAGAGCTTTTACGTTGGAGGAGAAATTGGGTGGGGGTGGTGGGCAATGACTGAACCTTACTCTCATTGGAATTGACTCAAAGAAAGAATAACATAAAAACTCAGTTGGCAGCATACGAAAATCTATCTTGCCCTACAGGGAAGCAGAAAGAGAGGAAAATAACAGAAGGAGGAGTTGATAGAATGGAGAGTAGATTTAGGGAGACAGTGTATAGAAGCAAAACACTTTTGAGGAAGGATAGGATGAAAACAGAGAGAGAGAAGGATAAATAGGGGGAAACAGGATGGAAAAAAATACACAGTAGTGATAATTATGAGGGTCAATGGGCTTAACTCACGCAGAAAATGAAAGCAGACAGCAGAGAGGATTAAAACCAGAATCTCGCAATATGTTGTTCATAAGAAACACACTTGAAGAAGAGACACACACAAAGTAAATATAAGAGGCTAGAGCAGAATCTATTATAGAATCATTTGAAATAAAAGCAAGGGTAGCAATCATGATCTCAGACAAAGCAAAAGCAAAAATAGATCTAATTAAAAGAGATAAGCAGGGAAACTATATTTTGCTAAAAGGTATCATAGACAATGAAGTAATCCAATGCTTAACATATATCCACCAAATGGTATAGCATCCAAATCTTAAAAGAAAAGTTAAATGAGTTATAGGAGGAAATAGGAAATCTATACTGAAAGGGGATCTCAACTTTCTTCTCTCAGAACTAGATAAATCTAACAAAAAAAAAACTCAAGAAATAAATTAAGGAGATGAATATAATTTTAGAAAAAAACCTAGATATGAGAATCCCCTGGATAAAACTGAATGGGAATCTAAAGGAATATGCCTTTTTCTCAGTAGTACAAGGCACCTACACAAAAAGTGATAATAAATTAGGGCATCAAAACCTCATGACCAGATGCAGAAAAGCAGAAATGTTAAATGTATCCTTTTCAGATCATAATGCAATAAGAATTATATTCAATAAAGGGCTGTGGAAACATAGATTAAAATTAAATTGTAGGGGGCAGCTAGATGGCACAGTGGATGGAGCACCCACCCTGGATTCAGGAGTACCTGAGTTCAAATCCGGCCTCAGACACTTAACACTTACTAGCTGTGTGACCCTGGGCAAGTCACTTAACCCCAATTGCCCCGCAAAAAAAAAAAAATTGTAACCTAAATAGCCTAATCTTAAAGAATAAGAGGTTCAAAGAATAAATCATATAAATAATTTCAGTAAAAAGAATGATAACATACTAAAGAGTAAGACAACATACTAAAATTTATGGGATGCAGCCAAAGCAGGACTTCGGGGAAAATATATATCTCTAAATGTTTACATAAATAAAATAGAGAGCGGATCAATGAATTGGGCAGGCAACTAAAAAAAAAACACAAATAAAAATCCCCAATTAAACACTAAATTTGAAATCCTAAAAATCAATGGAGAGATTAATAAAATTGAAAGTAAGAAAACCATTGAGCTTATAAATAAAACTAGGAGGTTTTTTTAAGCCAATAAAATAGATGAACTGTCAATTAATTTGATTTAAAAAAAGAAAGAAGAAAAACAAATTACCAGTATCAAAAATGAAAAGGGTGGGCAGCTCAGTGGCGCAGTGGATAGAGCACCGGCCCTGGAGTCAGGAGGACCGGAGTTCAAATCCAGCCTCAGACACTTAACACTTACCAGCTGTGTGACCCTGGCCAAGTCACTTAACCCCAATTGCCTCACTAAAAAAAAATAAATAAATAAAAATGAAAAGGGTGAATTAATCAACAATGAAGATGAAATTAAATCAATCATTAGGAGCTATTTTGCTCAATTTTATGACATAAATCTAACAATCTAAGTGAAATGGATAAATTTTTCTAAGAATATAAATTGAACATGGTTTTTTTTGTCTGTCTTCTTTCACAAAATGACTAATATGAACATATGTTTTGCATGATTGCACATGTAAGCCTATATCAAATTGCTTGCCTTCTCAATGGCGGGGGGAGGAAGTAGAGAACTTGGAACTCAACATTTTTAAGAATAAATGTTAAAAATTGTTTTTACATGTAATTGGAAAAAAGAAATATTTAAAATTTAAAAAGAAATAATCTGCAGAGGTTAGATACTAGAATTAAGGGTAATCAGGAAAAGCTTCCTGTAGTGATTTTCACTCAGACCTAAGGAAGTCAGGAAAGATGGAAGACAGAGATGAGAAGGGAGAACATTAGGGGATTGCCAGTGAAAATGCCCAGTTAGGGGGGCAGCTGTGTGGTACAGTGGATAAAGCACCGGCCCTGGAGTCAGGAGGACCTGAGTTCAAATCCGGCCTCAGCCACTTACTAGCTGTGTGACCCTGGGCAAGTCACTTAACCCTCAATGCCCCAAGCAAAAAAAAAGAAGAAGAAGAAGAAGAAGAAGAAAATGCCCAGTTAGGACATGGAAAATCACATAAAATGTTAATTTAAAAAATATTGTACAGTTTAGCTGATTTACACACACATACTTTTCCCTCTTTTTCCTATTTAAAATAAATTATTGTTGTATGGGATTACTCTCTGGAAGGAAAGGTGTGGGAACAAATTATTGGCAGCTAAGTGATAAAGTGGATAAAGTTCTGGGTTGAGTAAGGAAAGACTCATCTTTCAGTGTTCAAATGTGGCCTCAGACACTTCTTAGCTATATAACCCTGGGCAAGTCACTTAACCCTGTTTGCCTTAGTTTCCTCATCTATAAAATGAGCTGGAGAAAAAAATGGCAAACCACTACAGTATCTTTGTCAAGAAAACCCCAAATGGAGCTCCCAAAGATTTGGCCACAACTGAAACCGACTGAACCGACAACCAATTTTTTTTTAATTAATACATTTTTCTTAAAAAAGTGAATGACCTGGGGCAGCTAGATGGCCACAGTGAATAAAGCACCAGCCCTGGATTCAGGAGGACCCTGAGGTCAAATCCTACCTCAGACACTTGACACTTACTAGCTTGTGTGACTCTGGGCAAGTCACTTAACCCCTCATTGCCCTACCAAAACAACAACAACAACAAAAGTGAATGACCTAATGAGAGTGGATCAAATATGAAGGATGGCAACATCACTTTCCCAAGTTCCTTATCTTAAGGTAGCATATATTACTTACCCTTAGGCCTCTGAGGTAGATGCCTGAGATGCCAAGAGGAAGGGGTTGGTCCAGCCTCTGCCTTTATCTGCATCTGGGAATCCATCCAGGTCAGTGTGTAGGGCTTCTGGAGCAGGAAGCATGTGGTTGAGGGGAAAGTGCAAGGAAGGAGAGAAGGGCAGAGAATCGGGAGCTGACTCTCCCCTCTGTTTACATCTGGCCTAAGAACACAAAGACCTGTAGCCTCTTGGCAGCAAGAAGGAATTGAATGTAGTTAGTTATAAATAAGCAAGTCACCCTTGGTTGTTCGTTTTATTAGTTATTTGTGACAATGTTTATTCTGAGCCAAGCCTACTTTGTTCTATGCATGTGTTGGAACTCTCCTTCCCCTTCATTGCACAGTCAGACCATCCACAAGTATTTATTGAGCATTTTCTCTGTGCCAGGCACTGTGCTAAGCACCCGCAGGTACAAATGAAGACAAAACAGTCCCTTTCCTTGAGGAGCTCACAGTCTAATGAGGGAGACAACATGTAAAGAAATGGGTGTGTTCAATATACGTACAGTGTAGATGGAAGGAAGGTTCTAATAGTTGAGGGGTAGGAAGGGATGGGGATAGACTTTGGGATGATGGCTACATTTGATTTGTGTCTTGAAGGAAGAGAGATATTCTAATATGTAGATGGAGAGAGAGGGGGGGGTAGGGGGGGAGAGAGAGAGAGAGGAGGGAGGGAGGGGGGAGAGGGAGGGCGTTGAGAGTGAAAGGCAGAGGGAGAGGGAGAGGGAGAGAGTTCCTTGTATAGGTGACAGGCCAGTGCAAGTATATGGTACTGGGAGTCTGGTCTTGTGTGAAGAGCAGCTAATAAAGTGTTTGAATTGTACAATTTGTAAAGCGAAGCAAAGTATAAGAGACTTAAAAGGTAGATTGGGGCTAGGTTGTCAAGAAACTTAAATGCCAAACAAAGGACTTTATTATTTGAGACTCATGGTAACAGGGAGCCAGTGGGTTTATGGCATAGGGGTGGGGGTGGGAGTTGACATGGTCAGAACTACACTTTGGGAAAATCACTTTGAAGGAAGAGGAGGAGAGGATGGATTAGAGTGGGCAGAGTCTTAAAGCAGAGATCAAATAGAAGACTAGTCAATAGTCAACTAATCAGTCAATAAACCTTTATTAAATGCCAGATGGGTGGTTAGGTGGCACAGTGGATAGAGTGCCCAGCTTGGAGTCTATGAGGATCTCATCTTCTTGAGTTTAAATCTGGCCTCAGACACTTACTAGCTGTGTGGACCTGGGCAAGTCACTTTACCCTGTTTGCCTCAGTATCTCATCTATAAAATGAACTAGAGAAAATAATATGATAACCACTTCATATCTTTGCCAAGAAAACCCCAAAAGGGGTCACAAGAGAGTTGGACCAACTGAAACAATACACAACAAATGTGCCAAGTACTGTGCTAAATGCTGGGGATACAAAAGGAGCACAAAATCCCATGGGGGAGAGGTGACAAAGTCCTGAACTAGGGTGATGGCTGTGTGACTGTAACGAAGATATGGGTGTATGTGTATTACATATACATGAAATGCTGATAGAGGTAGAAAATGATAATGTTTTGGATATGTGTAGTGAGTGGTAGTGATGAAAAGGTATGACTGTTTTTGTTGTTGTTTGTCTTTCATTCTGGAAGAGGACCATGACATTGGTAGGTGATGTCATGACTTGCACTGAATTGGGATTTAAGTGAGGGAGGGCTGAGCAGGTCACTAACCTCACTCTTCTCCCTCCAGAGCAACCCTATGTCCGTGGCAAGATATACATCAGAATGACTGGAGATGGCCCTGGATGTTTAAGGAAATTGGGGTTAATTGCTTGCCCACGGTCACACTGCTAGTAAGTGTCTGAGGTGAGATTCGAACCTCTGGGTACTCTTGACTTCAGGGCTAGGGCTATTTATCCACGTGCCACCTAGCTGCCCTGAATCAGTATGAACTGCAAACCTGGATGACTAGAAGGAATGGTGGTGCCCCTGATAGTAATTGTTGTTCGTCTGATCCTTCGTTTTTGAAAGAGGATTCAATGGACATCATAGGTATGCCTGACTTCTTTGTGTATGAATTGGATTCAAGTGAGGGAGAGATGCACAAAGTCATCAGCCTCACTCTCTCTCCCTGGAGTTTATCAGACCACAGTAGCAAGACGATAGTCAAGATGACTGGTGATGGCCTGGGATGCAGTATCTTTGATGCCTGAACTGGCTCTAAGGGTTCCACAGAGTCTCTTCAGCTGCCCTTCATGGTCATTGGAACAAATTGTTCTCATCTGCCCATTCTGCTTGAGGAAAGTTTTCACATGCATGGAGTAAACATTCCCCTAACTCACCAACAGTTTGAGTCCTGTCAGTTACCTGATTCAGCCCATCTGCCCAGACGGTGTGGTTGCTGCACATGCTAAACTTCTTGGAGCCACAGGTAAGAGTTGAGTACAAGCTAGACACCAAAGATGGATACGCAGCCCTGAAAAGGACTCAGCAAACCCTCACACCTGAGTAAATATCATTCTGAGGAGCAACAGTAATTGCTAACGTACTCTCTGATAGTCCATGCATTGGAACTACCTGTTGCTAGTCCTCCAGGAAACACCCCATACACCCCAACACCCTGATGGGGAAATTAGGGAAAGGGGAGAGGTTTGAGTTTGAAATTCCTATGGGATATCCATTCAGGATGTACCGTAAGCAGTAGGTGATATTGAATTGTGGCTCAAGAGAGAGACTAAGGCTGGGCATAGAGATCTAGGAATCATTAGCATAGAGTAATTGAACCCAGGAGAGCTGATGAGATTATCAGCAAACAGCATTACAGAGAGAAAAGAGAAGAGGATCTAAGATAGACACTTGTTGGCCACCTCTGGTTAGGGAGTAAGAAGGACCTTTCAGATTGGGTTAGGAAGAGAATAAAAAGGATGCACTGTAACAAAAATCTAGAAAGGAATGAACATCAAGAAGCATAAGATGATCCATCCAGTTTAAAAAGGAATGAGAATTGAGAAAAGGCTATTAGACCTGACAATCACGATCACTGCACCTCTGGAGAGAACAAATTTCTGTTCTGATGAGTTAAAAGCCAGATTGCAGAGGATTTAGAATAGAAGACAACAAGGAGAGAAGTAGAGGCACTGTGAATTAGATGGCCTTTTAAAATATATTTATTCTTTTTTTTTCTTTTTTTTGTGAGGCAATTGGGGCTAAGTGACTTGCCCAGGGTCACACACGCTAGTAAGCTCGTCACGTGTCTGAGGTCAGATTTGAACTCAGGTACTCCTGATTCCAGGGCCGGTGCTCTATCACACTGCGCCACCTAGCTGCCCCCATATTTATTCATTGTTTACAAACATCTATTATCTCCTTTCCCTCCTTGAACGTTTTTCTTTTTTCTTTTTTTTTTTTTGCTGAGGCAATTGGGGTTAAGTGACTTGCCCAGGGTCACACAGCTAGTAAGTGTCACGTGTCTGAGGTCAGATTTGAACTCAGGTCCTCCTGAGTCCAAGGCCAGTGCTCTATTCACTGCGCCACCTAGCTGCCCCCCTTGTATGTTTTTAAAAAGGAGCACACAACCTCATAACATAACTACCAGAAAAAATAGATATAGTCCAAAAAACCAAATCCCCACTTTGATAACATCCCAAAAATTCAAGTCTCATTCTGTATTTTAAGCCCATCACGCTTCAAGAATGATGTTGGTGGAAATCGACACAGTCTAAACTATAGGAACTCTGAAGATGTAGGCATTCATGTCTATGTCACTGCCCTGAGCTTTAATTCCCTTTAACTAGCTCTACATTTGGCATTATTTGATATCACTGGATCACAAAGAAAAGTAGTATTTACTAGGATAGCAGGGTGAGATCTTTCGGTTTATGGGGTGGATGTTTTCTCTTGGTGTTTTTCCTTCAGGGCTATTGCACATCAGCACTTTATTTATTCCAATAAATATGATTCTTATGGAAAAAAATTATGTTGGTGCCACGTTTCATCTTCTTCTCCTCTGGATTTATGTTTATCATTTGTGGTTGATCACAGTTCTAAAGTCTTACAAAGTTTTTTCCCACTACAATGTTATTGTCATTGTATAACAATATTCTCCTGGGGGCAGCTAGGTGGCACAATGGATTAAGACTGATCCAGGATTCAGGAGGACCTGAGTTCAAATCCAGCCTCAGACACTTGACAACTTACTAGCTGTGTGACCCTGGGCAAAACACTTAACCCTCACTGCCCCATAGATAGATAGATAGATAGATAGATAGATAGATAGATAGATAGATAGATAGATAGATAGATAGATAGATAGATAGATAGATAGTTCTCCTGGTTCTGTTCACTTCACTCAGAGTCAGTTCATAGAAATCTTCCCAGTTGCCTAGGAAATTGTTCATTTTGTCACTCACGTCTTAGATCACAATTATATTCCATTCATATGCCATACTTCTTTTTAGCCATTCCCAGTAGGTGAGTACTCCCTTAGTTTCCAGTTTGAGAGCTACTACTAAAAGAGTTGATAGAAATATGTTTGTACATATGGGTCCTTTCCTTCTTTCTTTTATTTCTTTGGGGTATATGTCTGATGGTATGTAGCTGGATCAAATTTAATGCATGAATGAATATGTGCCTTTTTCAAGGAACATATTTTAAGGAAAGGTAGAGAGACGCAAGATAATAGCAGATATAATATAATCAAGATGGCTGGTTTTCTCTTTAAAGATAGGGGAGACTTGGGCATGTTTATATGTCACGGAGGAGTCAATGGATGGGAGAGAGTGTGGCTAATACTGGAGGCAATCTGCTAAAGAAGGTGGGATATGTAATGGGATCACCTTGTGCATGCAGAAAGGTTTGCATTGTCAAGAAGGACCACTCATATGAATGTAATGGAATATTATTGTGCTGTAGAAATGACAAGTAGGAGGATTTCAGAGAAACCTGAATTACTTACATGAACTGATGCTGAGTGAGATGAACAGAACCAGGAGAACATTATACACAGTAACAGCAACATTGTGTGATGAACAATAGTGATAGACTTGGCTCAGCGGTGCAATGATCTAAAACCGATTCCAAAAAACTCATGATGGAAATGTTGTCCACATTCAGAAAAAAGAACTGTGGATTCTGGATGCAAATTGAACCATACAGGTTCTACTTTTGACTTTTTTTTCTTTTTTTGAGGTTTTCCCCTTTTGTTCTGATTCTTCTTTCACAATATGACTAATGCAGAAATATGTTTAATGTGATTGTACATATATAACCTGTATCAGATTGCTTTTCATCTTGGGAAGGAGAGATGAGAGAAAATTTGGAATTAAAAAATCCTATGAAAACAAATGTTGAAAACTATTTTTACATGCAACTGGAAAATAATAAAATTTACAAAAAAGAAGGACCACCTCATGTGATATAAATGAAAGAGGAGATAATGGTAGAAGGCATCTGAATGAAGTGAGATGAGGAGAAAGGGGAGAAGAAGAAACTCTCAGAAAATTGCCTCATTTTTTTTTTTTTTGGTGAAGTATAAGACAAGAAGGTCCGTGGGAGATCTGAGGACACACAAGAAAATTTTGCAACAGCTACTGTGGAAGAGTGAGATAAAAGGTCTTCTTGTACAGAATGAATAATGTAGTCATTTACATGATTGTACATGGATAACCTATATTAGATTGCTTACCATCTCAGGGAGAGGGGAGGAGAGGAGGGAAGGATAGAATTTGGAACTCAAAACTTTAAAAAGTTTAAAATTTTTTTATAAAAGAATCAAATATGGAGTAGAATAGTCATCTTATTTTAATAAAGGTTCAGTTATGATTGATAACAAATCTGTAGTAGACCACAATCAGTACAATTTTCAAGACTTCTTTCAGCACTATTCAGCAACGTGTGAATATGAGTAGAGGAGGTAGATGATTCAAGGTTAGGATTTTATGAGATGTGTTTGGCATGTTTTGGACAAGGGAGCAAGGGATTTCTTCAACATCAGGAAGTATAGATTCATGCTGATGTTACTTGAGGAAAAATATAATTATGAAGGCATAGTGCTCCAAAAAAGAACCTCCCCAAACTAAATAGGTCATTGAAGGCATTCCAAAACTGAAACACAAATAATGTTTATGTTCTTCAAAGCTTTCAAAATATCCATGTCGGGGCAGCTAGGTGGCGCATGTGGATAGAGCACCGTGCCCTGGATTACAGGAGGACCTGAGTTCAAATCCAGCCTCTAGATACTTAACACTTAAACTAGCTGTGTGACCCCTAAGCAAGTCACTTAACCCCAATTGCCTCACCAAAAAAAAAAAAAAAAGTATCCATGTCACCTTACAAAATCTAAGGATTTAAAGAACCTGAAAAATAACCTAATCTAACCCCCCTAATTTTAATCGCGGCATGAAGAGGTGATCAAATTTAGAAAAATAGGAAAGTCAAGATTTTAATCCATACCCTTAGACTTCTGATTCCAAATCCAACACTCTTGTCCATTATACTAGGTTTACCTTGGAATCATTATCATAGGTTCAGAACTGAAAGAAAGTTTAGAGACTGGGTAAATTTCCCTCATTTTAGATCTAGAGAGCATATGACTTGGCCAAGGCTTTATTTTTTTTTTGTGGGGCAGTGGGGGTTAAGTGACTTGCCCAGGGTCCACAGCTAGTAAGTGCCAAGTGTCTGAGGCCGGATTTGAACTCAGGTACTCCTGAATCCAGGGCCAGTGCTTTACCCACTGTGCCATCTAGCTGCCCCTTTCAAGGCTTTCATTTGAAGGAAGAGGAGCAGGGAGGAGGAGGAGAAGGAGAAGGAGGAGGAGGAGAAATATAGTGGATAGAAGAGAAGAGAAAATCATTCTCTTATTTAAAACCTTCAACTAGCACAATGTCAAGAAAAACTTATACAAATGTGGCATTTTTTCTAGAGAGACAATTTAATCCTATTATGCTTCCACTTATCTTTAAATCTACAACAAGCTTTTCTAAATAGAAGTATAGCTCCCAAATTAAAGAGATATCCAAACCAAAACATTGTATTAATCACTTGATGTACTTCATATGGCTCTATGAGGGGGCAAATAAAGCATTGAATGTTTCCTTCATCTCACAACACCTTTCTCTAATATGAAAAGTTCATTTGGACTCAAAGAAGTATTAAATTCTTAATGTTCATCAAGAAAAAAAAAGGAGACTAAAAGATCTAAGTTTGAATCTGAGGTCACACTGAATCAATGGATAAAAACCATATCTAAAAATACTTTGTTTTACTCCAGGTAAAACACATTGAGCATGAAGATATCAAAGCGATAGCTGTGACTGAATACATTAAGAAATCTGCTGGCATCCAGCAATCAAAGCAGATTTGGAAGAACAAATTGAAGCAATGAACACCTCTACAATCCCAGTCTAAATTATGCTTTTAAAACTATAACATGGGGGGCAGCTAGGTGGCACAGTAGATAAAGCACCGGTCCTGGATTCAGGAGGACCTGAGCTCAAATCTGGCCTCAGACACGTGATACTTAATAGCTTAATAGCTGTGTGACCCTAGGAGAGTCACTTAACCCTCATTGCCCCTACCAAAAAAAAAGAACTATAACATGAGCCATAAAATATATGGAAAAGATCCTAACAAAAACCCATATAATATCAACAAAATGTAGGACTTAATATTCTGAGCAGTTATAGAATAATGAATATTTCCTTGCCAAAAAAAGAGGAAGAAAATGATAGACATTCTTAGAGTACATGATAATAATTTTTAAAAAAACCTACAAAAATAATTTTGGAATAAGCAGATACTTAAACTCATAGTAGCAAAGGTTTACAATAGGTACATGCCAATGGATTCGTCAAATGTAGCTGAAAGTGGTTCAGCTCTAAGTGTAGCTATGAAATGGCCAAGGTCCAGAAGTAGAATAAAAAGGCCTTCCATGAGCAACCCTCTTATGAATTCACCAACAACATACTGACAAAGAAGCACTGAACAAATTGATACGCCATGCAGATTTGTTTGTGGAAACAGAGGAGTTTATGATGCCAGTTCAAGACAAGGTCATTGCCATTAGAAATTACAGAAGAGTTATCTATTAGGAATACTGAGTTGGTGATTAATACAGATTTTTCAAGAAATTGTAGAAAGTGGGCAATATACCACTGCAGCTACAGAAATTTAACACCTACCAAATACCTAGCAATTTGAGATCTGGATATTAGATTTGTATGTAAGGGTAAGGATTGATTGATTCACTCAATCGATCAACCCTCAACCCAAAAGATGTGACTAACAAGATAAATATACCTTTTATCAGCTGAGAACACTTTCATTGAATTAAAATCAATCAGAGGGATGAACTAGATATGAACAAAACATAGATACCTACTGAGTAACACTCTATTGAGTCAATCAACCAATTAAAGGCATTTCCAGAGGAGGTATATTCAAAATTGTTGAGAACACTTGATCACATTTTGTGAACTTGTTTAATACCAAGAGAATAGTTAGCATTCAGCATAATTTCAACATCTGATGGCATAGAAGCCAGTCCTACCAAGTCCCTGAAAAGAAATTGTTTGATTGCTTGGGGAGGAAGAGGGTACTTCAGTCTCTTCTTTCATCCCCACCCCCCCACCCCCGGCCCTTGGCTGGAGAAGGACCTTGTAAACCTCAAAGAGTTTGAAGGATTTTGGAGCTTTATCAGCATTCTAGTTGTGTCATTGGGACAGTTGACAACAGTGTATACATTGAAAGCAAAGGACAAAATGGATACTCTGAGGAAAGAAAGCCCTGAAAAAGGCAATATCATGCCTAAGGAGAACTTCATGAGTATCCCACCAAGAGGAGAAAAGGATTTTCAGCAACCAAGAGGTGTAAGTTACTCCTTTGATACATGTACTTTCTAAGCTTGAACCCATTTTCCCTATATGTTTTTGAGGGAGAATTCCTCACAGACTTTGGGGGAATGTTTCATACCAACTATTCTTGCCATACCATCTTATTAAAATACTCCTTTCTAAAAGCTAATCAGTCTAATTAATTGATATTAACTCATAGTCATGGAAGAACACAACAGTGGGGGCTCATGGTCTTGAGTATTAGAAAACCAGTCCCAACTATCCAGGGTCCCCTAGAATCCTGAATAGAGAAGTAGTCAAGCCCCAAGTTCTAGGAACCCAACCTGTCGATGTGAATGGGATTTGGAAGAATAAGTCCAGAGTGTGAGCTACATATATTTTGCAACTTTACTACCTTTCATAGACTGACAGATGAGAAATCCTGACGTTACAAATAGAGACTTCAAAATATCCTGGACAACTCAACCAATAAATTGTACTAAGACCAGAGTGTTATCACAAATTAAATTGTTGCCCACAACCACACACATACAACCTTAATACAAAAAAACCTAAGAACAACAATTTAAATAGATACTGCCATCCCAAATTTTCATAACCCCTAAGCTATGTAAATGAAAAGTTTTCAAGATACTGAGACCTAGTAGAGGAGATTGAAATAATGTGGGAGCAAGATAAGATGTATATCATCCTCGTTGGCCTCTCACTACTGGAGTTGCACTGAAGATGCTTTCGATGAACCTACAGAAAATGAGCTTAAATCCCAATAGTGAAACTATAAAAATTAGTTATTTTGCCCACTTATTCGATAGTCTAGAGAATATCAACTGTAAAAGAATAATATCAAGATAGCTTTTCATGCCAGGATATGAGCTCTATAGAAAAAAGATAAGAATGAGATAACAGCAATAATAATAACTGACATTTTTGCTGAGAATGCTTTTATAGGATCATACATCTTAAGATGAATAAGACCTCACAGACCATTGAATCCAATTTCTTTATTCTATAGATAAGGAAACAAACTCATAGAAATTAAATGACTTATCTACAAGTCACTAGGAAGCCTACACAAGATGGGCTTATATCTTAATACTTAATTTTCAAAAAAGGGAAGACAATGGCATCTGTAAACCATAGGCAAATGAGTTTAGCTTCAATTCCTGGCAAGATTCTAGATACTATCCATGCTAACAAATGAAGAGTTGATGAACAGGAAAAAAAAGAATTCATTGCAAGCTTCATCAAGAACAAGTCAGACCAGACTGATTTAGTTTCTTTTTCTTCACAAAATTACTCGATTGGTTCATCAATGGAATGCTGCATGTATAATCTACTTGGATTCCAGCAAAGTATTTGACAAGATCTCTAATGCCAACCTTGTAGACTAGATGGAGAAATGTGGGCTAGATATAGCTGGTGGAGTTAGATGGATTTGGAATTGGTTGAATGAGCAGATGCAAAGAGTAGTGATTAATGATTCTATATTATCCTGATAGGAGGCTTTGAGTGAAGTGCCCCAGGGATCTGTTGCTTGTACCTGACCTATTTAACATTTTTATCAATGTCTTAGATAAAGGTGTAGATGTTACATTTATCAAATTTATAGAAACAAAATGTAGGAGGGATACCTAACATGTTGAATAAGATTGGGATTCCAATACATCTTTTTATTTTTTGGTGAGGCCATTGGGGCTAAGTGACTTGCCCAGGGTCACACAGCTAGTAAGTGTCAAGTGTCTGATGCTGGATTTGAACTCAGGTCCTCCTAAGTCCAGGGCCAATACTCTATCCACTGCGCCACCTAGCTGCCCCCCAATACATCTCCCAAGGGACCAAATCTAATAAAGAAGAAATATAATAGGAATAAAATAAAGTCTTACATTTGGGTTCCTAGAAAAACCTCACAAGTATAAAATGGAAAGGCATAGCTAATCATCAGTTCATCTGAAAAAAAGATAAGGGTGGGGCAAAGTGTCAGCCAAAGAAACTAATGTAATCTGAAAGTTCCTTAAATTAGAAATTGTGTCCAGAATAATACAGGTGTCCAGATCAGAGCAAAATCTATAGTAGTATGTTCCGTTCTGGTTGCTGCATTTTAAGGATATGGTTAGACAGAGAGTGTGTACAGGAAGACAGTCAGGATGGTGAAGGGTTTCAAGGTCATGTCATATAAAAACCAATTGAAGAAATTGGAAATATTTAGCCTGGAGATGAGGACTTTTAGGGATGGCATGATAGGTATCTTCCAGTATTTGAAAGACTGTCATGTGGAAGACGTATCAGATCTGTTTTACTTGATACTGCCCAGAGGGCAGAAGTAGAAACAGTGGGCAGCATTGGCAGAGAGGCAGATTTCAGCTTGATGTAAAGAAAATCTTCTTAACAATTAGAGCCATCACCCACATATACAAAAATATTGATAACAGCTTTTTTTGTGTGGTAGCAAAGAATTGGAAATCGAGGGAATGCCCATCAATTTGGGAATGGCTAAACAAGTTGTGGTATATAAATGTGATGGAATACTATTGTGCTGTAAGAAATGATGAGCAGGCAAATTTCAGAAAAACCTGGAAAAGCTTACATGAACTGATGCAGAGTGAAATGAGTAGAACCAGGAGAACATTGTACACACTAACAGCAACATTGTGTGATAATCAACTGTGATAGATTTAGTTCTTCTCAGTGATATAATGAACCAAGACAATTCCAAAAGACTCATGATGAAAAATGCTATCCAAATCCAGAGAAAGAACTATGGAGTCTGAATACAGATAGAGGCATACTATTTTCACTGTTTTGTTGTTGTTGTTGTTGTTGTTTCTTTCTTGTGGTTTTCCCCCTTTTGTTCTGATTTTTCTTTCACAATACAGCTAATGTGGAAATATGTTTAACATAATTGTACTGTATAACCTAATACTGTCTTGGGGAGTGAGGAGGGAAGGGAGGGAGAACAATTTCGAACTCAAAATCTTATTAAAAAAATGAAAGTTGAAAACTATCTTTACATGTAACTGGAAAAAATAAAATACTATTAAGTGAAAAAAAAATTAGAGGCATCCCAAAGTGGAAAGGGCTACCTCTGGGGGAAGTTTCTTTCCCCTCACATGAATTCTTCATTCAAAGGCTGGTTGATTGCTTGATGGGGATGTTGTTAGGGAAATCCATGTTCAGATATGGCCTGAACTAAAATGGACCATGAGGTCTCTTCTATCTCTGAGAATCTATGATAAACAAATAACTAGTGTACAAGGGAGAGTGAGATAAGTGCAAAGAATGGGACCAAGCAAAATGCTATCAAAAAAATTGAGGAGAGAGAGAGAGAGAGAGAGATCAGTTTCATGGGGTTGGAGGTGGGGGGAGTCATTAGGGTGGGTTGCATGGAAGAGGTGGCTTGGAATTTGGCTCTTCAAGGACTTCCAATAGACGGGGCAGTAGAGTGGAGAGGTCACTCCACATACAAGCAAAGGAGTATTCAAAATAGGGCAGGATGAGAAAAGAGGGTGGAGAATAATCCAGTGTGGCTGGAACACAGAATATATGGAGGGAAGCTACACAACATATAATTGGAAGGGTAGGTAAGAACTAAATTGTAGAGGATTTCAAATGCCAGCATCAGGAGACAGTTGGGAGTTTATGGAAATGTCAAATGCCCTGAATACCAATCTTGACACACCCAGGAAGCTCCTGCTTCCCCCTCCCAGAAGTTTCAGACCCTGTTCCTTTTGTCCCAAGGTTCTTGAGTTTCTGGTAGAATATATGGCAGGAAGGGGCAGCTAGGTGGCACAGTGGATAGAGCACCAGCCGTGGATTCAGGAGGACCTGAGTTCAAATCCGGCCTCAGACACTTTACACTTACTAGCTGTGTGACCCTGGGCAAGTCACTTAACCCCAACTGCCTCACCAAAAAAAAAAAAAAAAAAAGAATATATGGCATGTCCCCTGTGGTCATTACCATGTACTTGACACTGGATGCTTCCCTTCCCCTATTGACTACAAGGTACATTCTTGCAACCCTGATCACAGCCTCCTTCTCTCAAGCCTGGCTTTGGATCTCATCTTCTCTGCCTTGAGTCACCCCCTGGTAACTTCTCTTCTATCCCATGAAGAAATGCTGAAGTGGGGGGAGGCACCTCAAACAAAAGGTCCCCTGTGCTCGACACTGGTCTTGTCAAGCTGTCACCACACAGGAAGACTAAATTTTACCATTGAGTGGTTCTCCTTGATTCACCATACACTCAACCAGCTGTTTAAAAACATGAAAAATTACTACACTGTGAAGAGTCTCAGACAACTAGCCATAAATCTTTACCTTATAGGCAGGCAGGAGTATAATAATTTTGACCTGTTTAACAGAGAAGTCTGATTTATAAACTTCCTTTCCCTTTGGTGAGGGGTGAAACTGGGTGGGACCAGCTCCCTGGCACTGGGCCTTGAGGAAATAGTCTTTCCCAGCTTATATGGGAGGCCGTATGATGAGTTAAGGAAGAGCTCTGGATTTGAAGTCAGAAGACCCAAGTTTGAATCACAGTTCTTCCACATACTATCCGTATGACTTTGAGCAATTTCATGTCATCTAATCTTTCCTGGTCTGTAAGGTGTAACATCAATAAGATTAATATATCCCTATACTAAGCAGAAAAGAAAGATCACACATACAATTTCCAGTCTGTACCTACATTCTCTTTCTTCCCTTCCGCTCCAGTTTTAAATAGTCTGTAACTGAGTATGTACTGGAAAAGGCCTCTTTCCTCTGGCTTCCCAGAGTCTTTTCATTTAAAAACCTGAAGTGAGCTTGGCCTCATCCATTTTCTCTCTTGAAAATGGAAGTCAGAAAGCACCTTGAGGGGGCAGCTAGGCAGCACAGTGCATAAAGCACCAGCTCTGGATTCAGGAAGACCTGAGTTCAAATCTGGCCTCAGACACTTGACACTTACTAGCTATGTGGCCCTGAGCCAGTCACTTAATCCTCATTGCCCTGCAAAAAAAAAAAAAGAAAGAAAGAAAGAAAGAACCTGGAGCAACTGCAAAGCCCAAAGGGAATAGAAGGTTGAAGAAACTTGAAGACTGAAGAATTAAGAGCTCTCTTTTCTCCTAAGGAGGCAACTAGGTGGTACAATAGTTGGAGCACCAGGCCTAGATTGAGTTCAAACCTTCTGCCTTGAGACACTTCCTAGCTATAGGACCCCGAACAAGTCACTTCACCCAGTTTGCCTCAGTTTCCTCATCTATAAAATGAGCTGGAAAAGGAAATGGCAAACCACTCCAGGATCTTTCCCAAGAAAATCCCAAATGGGGTCACGATGAGGCAGACATGAGGACATGACTGAAATGACTAAACAACAACTTCTCTCCTGTTGTCAGCTCTACCCTGCCTATCACATAGGTGCAGAGCATTGATTTCCACCAATAAAGAGGGAGTCCCATACCATTGGGCTTTGGGACTGAGGTTATAACAGCAACATTATAAAGAAAACCAACTTTGAAAGATTTGAGGACTCTAATCATGCAATGACCAAACATGCTTTGAGATAACCAGTGATGAAGCATGCTACCTACTTCCTGACAGGGAGGTGACAGATTCAAGGTGCAGAATAAGACATGTATTTTTGGACAGTCCAATTTGGTAACTTACTTTGCCTGACTATGCATAATTGTTAGGATTTCCCCTTCTTTCCTTCCTTTCTTCCTTCTCTCTTTCCCTCTCTCTGTCCTTCCTTCTTTCCTTCCTTCCTTCTTCCCTCCCTTCCTCTCTCCCTCCCCCTTCCTTCCCTCCCTCCTTGTTTCCTTCCTTCTTTCTTTTCTTCCTTCAATTCTTCCCTCCTTTCCTCTCTCCCTCCCTCCTTCTTTTTCTTCCCTCCTTCCTTCCCTCCTCTCTCCCTTCCTTCTTTTTTTTTTTCAGGCAATGGGGGTTAAGTGACTTGCCCAGGGTCACACAGCTAGTACGTGTCAAGTGTCTGAGGCCCGATTTGAACTCAGGTACTCCTGAATTCAGGGCCGGTGCTTTAACCACTGCGCCATCTAGCTGCCCCTCTTTCCTTCTTTTTCAGTGGGAGGAGATAGAAGATAAAATAAATGCTTGTTATTTGAAAATAATCATATAACTAAATTTCTATAACTATTTCAATAACTAAATAAAAAAAGACATTATAGGTTTTTGGAGGGTATATGGGAAACTCCTGTTAGGGAGAAGGTAAGGTTCAAATAAGAACAAGGAGGTTACAAAGGTAAAGTTAGGCGGTTGTTGTAGGTTAAAAGTACAATTCCTAGGTTATAGGCAGTGACAACCCTCTACCCTGAGAGCACCCCTGAGTTGAGGTGGTAGGGAAGCTGAAAAGATTCTGGACTGGGGGAATGTGGTTTCTATGTAATGGGGAAAAGAGACAGTGTGGTTGTAGGAATGCCTTGGGGAGTAGATGGGCATATTTATTTTGCTTATTTAAAAATAGTTTTTGTGGGGGCAGCTAGGTGGTGCAGTGGATAGAGCACCGGCCCTGGATTCAGGAGGACCTGAGTTCAAATCCGGCCTCAGACACTTGACACTTACTAGCTGTGTGACCCTGGGCAAGTCACTTAACCTCAATTGCCTCACCAAAAAGAGGGGGTTCCTTCTTCCCACTCCCATTTTCCTTCAGAATATTCTCAGAATAAAAATAAAACCAGGAAGCTCCAGTCTTGGCTTGCCCATTTGCAAGTCAGCCTTAAAGAAGTTTTCTGAGAAATAACTCAAAGAATCCGAATAGGTAAACAGGACCCCGGCCCTGATTTCCCTTTGACTTCATGGGGGTTTCCTCACCAGAGCTGTGGAAGAAAATTGGAAGGGGGTGGGGAAACGAGGGAGGGGCCCCCGTATACTCATCCCCTTTGTATAAAGTTGTTTGCAAAGCTGACCGAATACTACCTGAAGAATAAGGTGTCCTACTACCTTGAGAATCCTCCCAGGACCTGGCAGGAGTCTTGGATTAAATGGATGGACCCCATGGCCCACTAGGATCAGGGTTTTCCCCTGACTTCAGGGAAATCTGATTGGGACGTTACTTCCCAGATTCTGTAGTTTCACTTGATCACTCAGGCAGGCTTTGACTCAGCTCCATGACATATCTTAGGCATTTCCTGCTCTCCATTTCACCCCAACTCATGGGTAGTATGGGCTAACTTTGCAGATCTTTCTGCCAAATCTGTTCATCTGGTAAGAATGGTAAACTATTGGAGCTAGAAATTATCTAATTTCACAGTAACCTTCACAGTATCCAGTTCATAGTAGGAACTTAATAAATGCTGGTTCCCTCCCTCCCCACAGTGAGATTAAGTAATTTGCCCAAAGTCATACAAATAGTGTCTAACCTGGGACTAGAAACCAGGTTTCCTGACATCTGTGCCTGGGTTCTTTCCACTATACCAAGCTACCTTCTGGAGAATCATGGAACAATTTTATAACCACCTATACTTTTTTTTTGGGGGGGGGCAGGGCAATGAGGGTTAGATGACTTGCCCAGGGTCACACAGCTAGTGTCAAGTGTCTGAGGCTGGATTTGAACTCGGGTCCTCCTGAATCCAAGGCCAGTGCTTTATCCACTGTGCCACCTAACTGCCCTCACCACCTATACTTTTAAAAAATGGATTGTTATCACATGTTTTTATGTTACTTACACCTTGTAAGTTAGTATTTTCTGCTCCTAAATTGAGAATGAAGAGGGAGAATCCCTTCCCCCTACATGATTATAATCTGGTCTGGAAGTCCAAAAGAGAGAAAATTCATAAAATAAGAAAAATAATGAGTTGTTCTACAGCTTGTATTTTTAGATTATAGGAAATATGCTTCCTACACATATACACACTAATCATATTGGATGCAACTTAAGTCACTAGGGACCAATCAGAAGTTTTCTGTGTCCTCCCAGCAAGGGGCTAGGATATCTGTGTATTTCCATGGGAGATGACCCTCTAAGAAAGGCCTTATAATCTCACTAAATTGATTAAGGTCTTCATTAAGTTGATCGGGGACTCCCCTGATAACCTCTATTACAGACGAAAAAACTAAGGCACAGTTAATTTGCATAAGATCATGAAGACAGTGTGGTATTGAAACTCAGCACCTCTATGAATCCAGTTGTCTTGAATATAATCCAAAGTTATTTTACTACAGGTGTGAAGACTTGAAATCAGTGGCCCCCAAAGTGGGGAGAGGGGAAGCACTTCAGGGTGGAAGTAGGCTATAGCCTGACTTAAAGGGGTGTGATTGGAGCATGGGAACATGAATTGTATCCCAAGCTCCCCACAACAGCCAATTGTGGTTTTTTTTCCCCCAACACAGCTACACTCCCAACTTCAATTATGTCTCAAAACTCCACCCTCCCTCCCTCATCTTTGGCTTCTCAGGCTCCCAGAAAAGGCTCCTCAGAGTACAAAGTTATGTTGGTATTGATATTGGGGGGGAAGATAACCTAAGAGAGGATGCTGGGGAATAGGCAAATAGGCACAATTCCCCAGCATCCTCTCTTACATTATCTTCCCCCCTATATCAATACTAACATGACTTTGCGAAACATCTCTTTTTCTTTTTTCAGCTATGACAATCATTAAAATCAAGCATGAAAATAAGCTGAACTTAGAACCAGATCTTTGAATCACTATCACAAAATGTTAAACCAAGATTTTCAAAATGAAGCATTTCCAAACACATTTCTCTCACTAAGAATATCATTTTGAATCATGTTTCAGTGAGAGTGAAGAGATTTACTTTTTACTGTTGCTATATAAAATATTAGTTTCAAAATCGCTTCATCTTTATCTCCTTTTAAATTTCTATTTTAAGAAAAATGTCTATAAAATTTTATAATTTACATATTATTATAGTTGTGCGTGTATTTAATTTACAAATAAGCAAATACAAATATATCTATGCACTCTAGATTGAGGTGTGTTCAAAAAATTTTTAGTGATGGAATGATCAAAAAAGTTTGCAACTACTGTTCTAAAGATTTAGATTTAGAAACATCTCATGGCATAGTAGAAAGAGCCCTGAAAATCAAATCAGGAGACAAAATTAAGCACTGCCACTTATTCCTCAGACAACCTTGGGTAAGTCACTTCTCTCTAGGTCTCAGTTTCTCCATTTGTAAAATGAAAGGGGTTGAGTAGGCTATCTTTAATGTCTCTTCCCGCTCTAATCCTATGAATTATTACCCTATGAAATAAATGATGCCTATATTTTTGCACTGAATGTGTGTGGTTTCACTGGCATAGTAAACTTCCATTGAGGAAATCCTCTCTACCAGTGCAGATTGGCATCTACTCTGCCACTTATCTTAGTCACTGAGAGGTCAAATAACTTGCCCAGAGTCACCCAGCTGGCACATGTCAGGGCAGAACCTGAACCCAGGTTTTCCTGACTCCAAGACCAGAATAACATGTTGCTCTTCGTGGCAATGAACAGTACAAAGAATATTAGAAGAAGTCAGTAATCTGATTCTAGTGTATGCCAAACCAGGTCCTTCTCTCCTTAACTTTATGGATAGTTCATATTCCTTTCCCAGTTCCACCTTGTTTCTACAAACTCCAATTCCAGGGAGAAAACTTTTTCTAAGGTCTTCTGGTCATCAAAGAAATCATAAAGTTCATCATACTTACTAGCTATATGACCCTGGGCAAGTCTTTTAACTTCTGTTTGCATGTCTTTTCCACTATGAAATGGGAAAAATAATAGCACCTATCTTGAAGGTTGTTGTGAAGATCAAATGAAATAATATTTATAAAGTGCTTATCACAGTGGCTGGCACATAGTAGACAATAAATGTCTTCTTCTCTTCCCTTCCTTTCCCTTCCCTTCCCTTCCCTTCCCTTCCCCTTCATCAATTTCCTCAGTTCCTATAGTATCTTAGATCTAGTGTTTCAGAGTTCTGAAATATAAGTAAATGCTTTATAATCTTTACCAAACTCTTTCAAATGAACCCACCTTTATTTGTGTCTTTCCATCCTAATGAATGATTTCCCTTCACTAGGATGGTAGAGGACCTGAGTTCAAATATTACCTCTGACAATTACTACCACATGATCTTGAAAATCCCCTTAACCTCTTTGGACCTCAGTTTCCTCAACTGTAAAATGAAAGTTTTGGACTTAGCAAGCTCTAAATTCCCTTCCTTCTCTCTATCTATTATCTAATTGTTGTGGCTGGGGTCCCTCTCTTCCAGTGCAGAGGTAAGACCCATTATTAATCAATACATACAAGTATAGTCAGTTAGCATAGATGTATCCATAGTTAAGCATATTATTTCTAGGGATATCTAAACATACAGTCTAAGGGAGGCTTTTCTTTCCACCATAATAGAATTAAATTGGGGGAAAGTTGGGAGGGGACATAAGGTGGGGGTTTTTTGTGAGGGGAGGAACACAATAAGTATAGATTGGAACATTTTCCAAAATGGCCACATTTTCCAAGGTCTCTGAATATTATCTGAAAACTAGTCAGAATTTCTTAAATCCAATAGCTTCATTTGCTCTAGTTTGCCTAAAATAGCTAGCATTTATACAGCCCTTTATGTTATCGTTTTTTAATCGTCTCAACAACCCTGCGAGGCAGATGCTATTATTATCTCCATTTTATGGATGAAGAAACTGAGACAGGATTTAAGTGATTTGTCCAAGGTCACTCTAAGTATCTAAGCCAGAACTTGAAGTCGCGTCTTCTGGAACCCAAGTCCCATATTCTATCCGTGGGCTACCTACCTGTCCCAAAAGAAAGATTTTCACCATGGACTAAAAGTGAAGCAAATTCAGGCTCAGAGTCTCTGTCCAGGGTGTTGATTGTATCCTTGGTCCTTGGTGCTCCCTCAGGACTTGGAAGCATTTGCTTCCTTTCCATTTCTAGCACTCTCACCTCTTTGAGACCCAGCTGTGGGTCTTTCATGGAAAATGTTCTGCAGTCTCTGGAGATGCTACATTTGGAATTCGGAACTTTTCTCCCTGAGGGACTAGTTCATTGCAAATTAACTCTCTGCCCCTTTGAAATGAAATAATGTATTTAAAGCACTTGCTTAAAATACTCTAGAAATGTGAGCTTTATTCCTTGTACCTTACTGCCCCCTCGTCCATGCACCTAACAGCCCATGTCTTTTAGGGTCTTCAACTCTAATTATCTTTTCTACTATGGATGGAATTCAAAATTACTGTTTCAATACATATGGGAAAACTGAGGCCATGGGGAGAGAGTTGGGGACTGGTTTTGGGTCTTACTCTATAGGACAGCTATGATTAGAACCCAGAAGCAAGGCTCAAGTTAGGCAAAATTATGAAGGATGTAAAATTTAATTTTGGTATCCCTGGTCCCCCATCTCTTTTTTCCTTTTAATTTTTATTGGTGACTTTTATTTTCACACGAGACATTTCCAGCTATTTAACTCCATATCTAAGCATTCTTTTGTGATGGAGAAAAACAGTTAAACAAAACCAATGATGACAGGGACTTCATCTCACAACATATGCAATGTTCTACACCCATAGTCCCCCACCTTTCCAATGAAACAAGGACGGTGCCTTTCCTTATCACTTCTATTGGGCCAAGATTGGGCATGATGAGTATTACACAAAGTTCAGCTTTGTTGTATTATCCTTTTTCTTTACATTGTTGTCATCATTGTGTATATTGTTTTCCTGGTCCTCATTACTTCACTTTGCATGAGTTGCTACATGTCCTTAATCAATAAAGCAACAAGCACCTTCTATGGGGCAGGAACTGTGCAAGGTATAAGGGATACAGAGACAAAAATTAAACATTCCCTGCCCAAGGGAGCTTACATTCTATCAAGGGAAACAGGACATATGGTCACAAGACTATATAAAATATACATAAAGTCAATTCAAGGTAATCAGGGCAGGTGGGAGGGAAGTCAGGAAAGGACTCATGTAGGAATTCAGTTAATCAATCATTAAATATGAATATATTGAGTATCTTCTATGTGCCAGGCACTGTGCTATGTGCTAAGCAATGGGGACACAAATAAAGGCAAAAAATCCTTATTCTTTTTTTTTTTTTGAGGCAATTGGGGTTAAGTGACTTGCCCAGGGTCACACAGCTAGTAAGTGTCAAGTATCTGAGGCCAGATCTGAACTCAGGTACTCCTGACTCCAGGGCTAGTGCTCTATCCACTGCGCCACCTAGCTGCCCAAAAATCCTTATTCTTAAGGAGCTCTTAATCTAATGCGCAGAAAACCTGAAAGCAGCTATGTACAAACAAGGTGCATCCAGGATAAATTGGAGATGATCAATAGAGGCAAGGTACTGGCATGAAGGAGAAACCAAGAAAGGCTTTCTATAGAAGGTAGGGTCTTATCTGGGACTTGAAGGAAGACAGGGAAAGTAGGAAGTGGAGATGGGGAGGGTGATTTTTTTTTTGGTGGCACAATGAGGGTTAAGTGACTTGCCCAAGGTCACACAGCTCAGGGAGTGTGATTATTCCAAGCACAGAGAACATTCATTTGGACAATTCAAAGATCATCGTTAGCTTTGTTTTTTTGTTTTTTAGTGAGGCAATTGGGGTTAAGTGACTTGCCAGGGTCACACAGCTAGTAAGTGTTAAGTGTCTAAGGCTGGATTTGAACTCAGGTCCTCCTGACTCCAGGGCCAGTGCTCTATCCACTGCTCCATCTAGCTACCCCCATTGTTAACTTTGGAGTGAGCTGTTTCAGTGGAATATGGTCAGAAGCCAAAATGTAGAGACTTAAAAAGAGGGTGAAAGAAAAGGAACTTTGTTGGCTGTTGTTCAGTCTTTTCAGACTCTTCGTGAGTCCCTCTGGGGTTTGCTTACCAAAGACACTGGAGTGGTTTACTATTTCTTTCTCCAGTTCATTTTACAGATGAGGAAACTGAGACAAATAGGTTTAAGAAACTTGCCCAGGGTTACATAGGCAGTAAGTGTCTGAGGCTGGATTTGAACTCAGGGAGAAGAGTCTTCCTGGTTCCAAGCCCAGTACTCTATCCACTGTGCCACCTAGCTTCCCAAAATGGAAGTAGAGCCATTGATTATAGAGGCTTCAAGGAGTTTAGCCATAAAAGGGAGAAGAGATGTGGGACAATATCTAATGAAGATGGAAAGATCAAGTGAGAATTTTTGAAGGATGAAAGATACGGGCATATTTGGAGGTAGTAGGGAAGCAGCCAGTAGACAAGAAGGGATTGAAGATAAATGAGAGAAGCAGGGATGATAGAGAGAACAATCTGCAGGAAAAGATGGGGTGGAATGGGATTGCTTGTGCTTGTAGAGAGCTTTGTCTTGGTAATGGATAGGACCACTTTAAGGTGATCTTTAAAGGAAGTAGGGATTCAAAGAAGCAAAGATGAAGAGGCAGAACATCTAAGCTTTTGGGACAACTTGTACAAAGTCAAAAATGGAATGTTATCATGTATGAGGAATATCAAGGAATGCTATAAGAAGAATGTGTATTAAAGCTTGAACCTGGAGCTAGGTTAATACTAAGTAGAGGAATTTGTATCTAATCCAGAGCAATAGGGAGCCATTGAAGGTTTTTGAAAAAGAGAGTGAGGTCAGACCTGTGCTTTAGTAATATGACTTTGTCAGCTATGTGGAGAATGAATTGGAGAAGAAAGGGACTTGAAAAAGCAGGAATCTATACTATAACAGTATGGTGAAAGGTGATGAGGACCTGAACTGGGCAGGGGTGGGGTGATAACAGCATGACTGGAGAGAAAGAAACCGATGTGAGAGAAGTTGTGAATGTAGAATGGGTAGGACTTGACAACTGATTGAATATGTGTAAGGATAACTCGGAGGTTGTCAACCTATAGGTGATGGAAGAATGATGATGCAGAAATAGGGTAGTTCAGAAGAGGATGGGTTTCAGGGAAAAGACCCTGCTTTGGACACAGTTAGTTGGAGAGGATAAGAAAAATCAAGTTCAAAATTTCCAATAGGTAATGTGAGACTGGAGTACACTCAGGAGGAAGATGAGAGCTGGATCTATATATCTGGGACTCATCTACATGAATATCAGATAATTGATCCTATGGGATCTGTGAGGACACCAAGTGAGAGAGTATAGGAAGAGAAGGGAAAGAGGTCAAAGACAGAGCGCTGGGAGATACCCACAGCAAGTTGGGGGAATATGGACTTTAACCCTGCAGAAGGGATTAAGAGGGGTCAGCTAGGTGGCACAGTGGGTAAAGCACCAGCCCTGGATTCAGGAGGACCTGCGTTCAAATCTGGCCTCAGACCCTTGACACTTACTAGCTGTGTGACCCTGGACAAGTCACTTAACCCTCATTGCCTGGCCAAAAAAAAAGAAGAAAAGAAAAGAAAAAAACAAGGGGCAGCTAGGTGGCGCAGTAGATAGAGCACCGGCCCTGGATTTGGGAGGACCTGAGTTCAAATCTGGCCTCAGACACTTGACACTTACTAGCTGTGTGACCCTGGGCAAGTCACTTAACCCCAAGTGCCTCACCAAAATAATAATAATAATAATAATAATAATAATAATAATAATAATAATAATAATAAAATAAAAAGAAGAAGGGATTAAGAAGGAGACATCAAACAGGTAGGAAGAAAGAGCAGTATCACAACTCAAAAGTCCATGCAGGTGATGGACAATGTCAAAGGCCGCAGATGTAGAAAAGGATAAGGACCGAGAAAAGGTCATGGATTTGTCAGTTAAGAGGTCACTGTCTCCACAACAATTCCAAAGAATATCATGGTGAAAAATGCTATCCCACCTACAGAGAGAGAACTAATGAACTCTGAGTGCAGATTGAAGCGTATTTTTCTCACTTTATTTTTCTTGCTTGGGTTTGGGGTTTTTTTTTTTGCAACGTGGCTAATATGGGAATATGTTTTGGCATGACGTCACATGTATGATGGGTGTCATATTACTTGTTGTTTCAATGGATCAGGGAGAAGCTGGAGGGAGAGAGGGAGAGAATTTGAAACTCAAAATAAAAATGAATTTTTAAAGGTTTA
The DNA here is from genome assembly GCF_019393635.1 of Dromiciops gliroides. Lineage (NCBI taxonomy): Eukaryota > Metazoa > Chordata > Mammalia > Microbiotheria > Microbiotheriidae > Dromiciops > Dromiciops gliroides. The sequence continues at coordinate 339,379,557 of NC_057863.1, read as the reverse complement.
AATTTTTTTTTAAAAAGAAACCATTCTTAGTCTAACAGTCAACCAGCACTTATTAAGGACTTACTATGTGCTTAGTATTGTACCGAAAATTGGGGATTCAAATACAAAGAAAAAGAAAGACACACCCTGCTCTCAAGGTGCTTACATTCTAATAGGAGATAATAACAATACATAAATAAGGAGCTGTAAAGTGGTGGGTAGAGAAGATATTCACTCAGAGGCATAATGGATAAATCAGAAGAATGAGGAATGGTTCATCTGGGCCCTTTACCAAAATGGGCATTTGGAGAACTCACCAATGGGAGAAGGAGCCAATAGGAGCAGAGAAAGGAGGCAGCTAAGGTATTTGATAACTTTGGAGAGAACAATTGCAATTGAGAGCTTCTTGTGTTTCTCCATCTTCTTCATATTTGTAATTCTTATATTCCATTATATTCATATATTTAAATGGCTGAACCACATTTTTCAGTTGTTTCCCAATTTTTGGACACCCCACTTACCTTCCAACTTCATGCTCCCAAAGAAGGTGCTGCAGTGCATATTTTGCAATATATGGGGCCTTTCTTTTTGTCTTTGACATCCTTGAGGTTTATATTTAAAGGTTTTCTGGGTCACTTTTCTCATATAATACTATCCCCCACCCCAGAATGGTTAAACCAAGTCACAACTCTACCAGCAGTGTACTTGCATGCTTGTCTTTGCACAGCCCCTCCAACAATGACTATTTCCAACTTTGATCATTTTCTCCAAGTCCAGTCTCTCATTTCTACAGTATTTTCTATTCTTTATCTTGCCCTCCCAAATCCCCATTGCCTTTTGTCTCTTCACTATCAGAATCTGTCTTTAGCTCTTCCTAATGTGGGACTCCAAACCTCTCATTATTTTTAAAATGAAGATAATAACTTATAGGCTTAGTGTGAGAATCACATGAGAGGATAGTACTATATAACTAAATAATAAAATAAAATACTTCATTTTAATTTCCCCTGGCCATAATAATATTATGCAAGCCCAGAATGCTTTTCATTACTTATAAAGGTTCTAAAAATAGATTTTTAAAAATTCATCCTCAGGAATGTTATTGTCGTTCAGTTGTTTCAGTCATGTCTGACTCTTCATGGCCCCATTTGGGGTCTTGGCAAAGATACTGGAATGTTTTGCCATTTCCTTTTCCAGTTCATTTTACAGATGAGGAAACGAAGTCAAACAGGATTAAGTAATTTGCGCAGGGTCAAACAGCTAAGAAGATGAGTCTGACTTCAGAACTGACACTCTATTCACTGTGCCACCTTATCCTCAGGAAAGCATTTGGCAAATCTACCTGGCAGGCATCAGGATGCAAAGAAGAGACTGAAGTTGGAGTCACAGGGAATCTGCATCACCATGCCATCTCTCCCACTTACTACTCCCTCTGTGAGTGGGGCAAGTCACTTGGCTTAGTTGGGTCTTAGTTTCCTTATCTATAAAATGGAAGGAGTGGAATAGAAGATCTCTAAGATTCCTCCCAGCTCTAGACGAATTAGCCTATGATTAATAACAGGTAAAGATGAATGTAGTGCCTCTCCCAAGGGCATTTGCGTTTTAATGGGAGATAAAGTATCTGCTTGGCTTAAGTCACAGAAATAAGGTCAATTGGTGGAATTTCAGGCATCACCAGTTGTAGAACCTGATTTTACTTCCTCATTTTACAGCTCAGCAAATTGAGGCCTGGGTAATTGACTTACTTTCTTTCTTTCTTTCTTTTTTTTTTTCAGGGCAATGGAGGTTAAGTGACTTGCCCAGGGTCACACAGCTAGTGTCAAGTGTCTGAGGCTGGATTTGAACTCAGGTCCTCCTGAATCCAGGGCCGGTGTTTTATCCACTGAGTCACCTAGCTGCCCCATGGGTGATTGAATTTCCCAAGATCATGCAGGTAATAAAAGTAACAAGCATAGGTCAGAAAGTCATTGGTCCAAAGGGTGGGGAGTTGTATTTTGTTGATTCGATTTGGTGGGGAAAGTAGGGGGTGGGGACTTCATGGATGCCTGAAATCACCCTATATATAAGCTGCCATTTCAGCTATTTGCAAGGCCAAGCCAGACCAGGAAATGTCAATAACTCATTCTGGTTCTTGTTATATCTGGAAGACAGAGTCAGGCCCTCATAGCCCTCTCACTCCAGGGATTAAGTCCTTTGGGATTAGAGGCAGGGATTTAGTGAAGTGGGCTTCAAGTAACCACCTGGCACCCCTCATTCTTGCTCCCTCTTAGCTATTTCTGGGAGCCCCCAGAAAGCAAAGTTGTGGTAACATCAGACCCAAATCTATCAAAGCACTGCCTTCCTGGAGTGGATTGCTGGCTTATCACGGCCAAGACACTAAACCCTTCTCATTCCCCAATTTCCTCATGTTAAATGAAGATAACAGTGGCCATAAAACCTACAATTATTGTTGTAAGGCTCAAAATGAGATACACTTTGCAAACTTTCAAGCAGCACATTACTGTCAGGTATTAAAACTTATATTTATTGTCTCAGGGAGGGGGATATGAGGGAAGGAGAGAGGAAATTTGGAATTCAATTTTTCTTTTTTATTTTTTAGTGAGGCAATTGGGGTTAAGTGACTTGCCCAGGGTCACACAGCTAGTAAGTGTTAAGTGTCTGAGGCTGGATTTGAATTCAGGTACTCCTGACTCCAGGGCCGGTGCTCTATCCACTGAGCCACCTACCTGCCCCAGGAATTCAATTTTAAAAAAAAATGTGAAAAATTGTCTTTGCAATCTCAAAGGACTAATGATGAAGCATACTATCCACCTCCAAAGAAAGAACTGATATTGATTGAACACAGACTGAAGCAGGCTATTTTTCACTTCCTTTCTTTTTTCCCTTTTAATCAGGTTTTCTTTTACAAAATTACTAACATGGCAATGTTTTACATAATTACAAATGTATAACCTCTACCTGATTGCTTACTGCCTTAGGGAGGGGGGAGGGCAGGGAGCAATAGAATTTGAAACTCAAAATTTTAAATTAAAATGTGTATTAATATTTTTAATTGTCTTTATATGTAACTGGGAAAAAATAAAATATTATTTTAAAACATATTTTATTACATTAATGGTTTTATATTAAAATGTATAGTAAAAATAATAAAATATCTCAGACTCTAACCTTGCATAATCTCTCTCTTTTTTTTTTCAAAAAACATTTATTTTATTTTTCATGGTTACATGTAAGGGTAGAGTTCCAAATTGTTCTCTCCCCTCCACAAAACAGCAACCAATCTGGTATAGGTTATATATGTACAATCCACAAGTGCTCTTTTTTATCAGTTCTTTCTATGGGGGTGGACAGTATGCTTCCTCATTAGTCCCTTGGGATTGTCTTGGATCACTGTATTGCTGAGAGCAGTTAAGTCATTCACGATTGCTCATTGAACAATACTGCTGTCATGATTGCATAGTCTCTCTTGATGTTGGAGAGCAGTACAGCAGAAAGAACATTGAACTTGGAATCAAAGGACCTATGTTCAAGCCTTGGAATCAAAGGACCTATGTTCAAGCCCTACTTCTGACCTCTGTGATCTTTGGCATGTTATTTCCCATTCTGGAACTTCAATTTCCCCATCTGTAAAAGTGAGGGATTATAGGGCAGCTAGGTGGCACAGTGGATAGAGCACCGGCCCTGGATTCAGGAGTACCTGAGTTCAAATCCGGCCTCAGACACTTAACACTTACTAGCTGTGTGACCCTGGGCAAGTCACTTAACCCCAATTGCCCCACGGAAAAAAAAAAAAGTGAGGGATTATACTAGACTAGAGTCCCTTCCACATCTAAAGCTATGATTCTTTGGTTTTATGATAATCCATTCCCCTCCTGAAGCGTTTGACTTGATACACCCACCCCATCCTCTAACCTGTAACTTCCCTGCCCACTTTCCATCTTACTCCATCATTAGTTCCCCGCCTCCTTAGAACCACTCTGGTTGTGCAGTTAAGGATCCTTACTCCTTTCTTCCCTCACGAATACCTCCCCACCTCACCATCCTTTATGGAACCCATAGTGTCCCTCTGTTTTTCTTCTATTGACTTAGCATTTCATAGTCTTTCTCCCTTTCCCCCTATAATGCATCCCCAAACTGTATCCCCCTAGGTTACAGACAGAGCAGATACTAAAACCCAATCATCAGTAGGATCATAGGATTTAAAACTGAAAGAGACTTTAAATATTAACTAGTCCAACCTTCTTACTTTATGAAATGACCAACTAATCAATCAACAAATATTTATTAAGTACTGTTTACAAACAAGGCACAGGAGGTATAAAAGCCAAAAAAAACCAGGTCTTGATATGAAGGAACATACGTTCTATTAAGGGGAAGTGGAAGAGATACAGCACACACAGATAAATAAATCTAAGGCAATTTTGAGGCCAGAGGAAACAATGATGATTGAAGGCATGTAAAAGTTGGTACGTGAGCTGAGCCTTGAAGGAAGTTAAGTATTCTAAGAAACAACAATGAGAAGGAACTTTATTCCAGGCATGAAAGATGATTTATGCAAAGGCACACAGGAACCAAGGATGGTATATGAAGTTTGGGGAATAATTGGTGGTCCAGTTTGGTTGGAAAATAGAGTGAATACAGAGAAATAATATAAAACACATCTGGAAAGGTAAGCTAGAAACAGAATGTGGATCACTTTAAATACCCAGATGAGGGATTTTTTTTTTTTATCTGACAGGCAATTGAAGATTTTTGAGCAGATGAGTGACATGCTTTAATCTGTTTTAGTAATATTAATTTGGTAGGTTGTGAACGAAGGAATTGAAGAAGGGGAGGGGAAAGACTTGAAACAGGGAGACCAACTAGAAGGTAATCATTGAGGAAAGAGGTAACGAGGGACTGAACTAGGGTTAAGTCCTTAAAAGTGGAAAGAATGTGAGAGAAGTGGGGAGATAGAATCAACAAGACTTGACACCTGATCAGAGTTGGTAGTTGAGAGAAAGGAAGAGTCAAGGATGAGGTTGCAAGCCTCATGACTGAAATAATGGTGTTATCCTCAAGAGAAATAGAGGCAGAAGGTAAATAGAGGCAGAAGGTTTGAGGGGAAAGACGAATTCCTTTCTGGAAATGTTGAGTCTGAGATGCTAATTAGATAAGTGAGAGATGTCTCACAGGCAGTTGGTGATGTGGAAATGAAATTCAAGAGACAGACTAGGGTTGGATATATAGATTTGGGAGTTCTTTTAAAAGGGATGAAGCTTGAACTTGGGGCAGGGTGGGGGGCTGATGAGATAACCAAAGAAAAAAGGTTGAAAAGAAGGGAAGAGGTTCCAAGATAGAACCTTAGGGTACACCCACCTTTAATGGGTAGAAGATGAAAACTGATCCAGAAAGGGAAGATGAAAAAGAGTGATTAGAAGTTAGCACAGAGAACTGATTCACCCATTCTGGAGAGGAATTTGGAACTATACCCAAAAGGCTATGGGACTGTTCATACCCTTTGACCCAGTGGTACCACTGCTAGGTCTGTATCCCAAAGAGACCATAGAAAAAGGAAAAGGACCCACATATGCAAAAATATTTATAGCAGCTCTCTTTGTGGTGGCAAAGAATTGGAAATTGAGGGAATGCCCATCAATAGGGGAATGCCTAAACAAGTTGTGGTATATGAATGTAACAGAATACTATTGTGCTGTAAGAGAAGATGAGCAGGAGGAGTTCAGAGAAAACTGGAAGGACTTACATGAACTGATGCTGACTGAGATGAGCAGAACCAGGAGAACATTATACACAGTAACAGCAACATTGTATGATGAACAATGGGGATAGACTTGGCTCTTCTCAGCAGTGCAATGATCCAAAACAGTTTCAAAGAACTCATGATAGAAAATGTTCTCAATATCCAGAAAAAAAGAACTGTGAATTATGAGTGCAAATTGAACCATACTGTTTCTACTTTTGGACTGTTTTTCCCCTTCTTTTTTGAGGTTCCTCCCTTGCGCTCTGATTCTTCTTTCACAAGATGACTAATGTAGAAACATGCTTAATGTGATTGTACATATACAACCTATATCAGACTGCTTTCCATCTTGGGGAGAAGGGAGGGAAGAGAGGGTGGGAGAAAAAAATTTGGAACTAAAAATCCTGTGAAAAAAAATGTTGAAAACTATCCTTATATGTAACTGGAAAATAATAAAATGCTTTTAAAAAGAAAAAGAAATAAAAGAAAAAATTTTAAAAAGAAGTTAACACAGAAGTTAAAGTAGCAGGGCAGCTAGGTGGTGCAGTGGATAAAGCACCAGCCCTGGATTCAGGAGAACCTGAGTTCAAACCTGTCCTCAGACACTTGACACTTACTAGCTGTGTAACCCTGGGCAAGTCACTTAACCTTTATTGCCTCATCAACAGAAGAAGAAGTTAAAGGAGAAAAGTGTATATAGGAAGAGAAAAAGAGGGATGAAGGAAGAGCAAGTTCTTCTTAAGGACACATAGAGGCCAAGGGAAGAGAGAACATCTAGGGGGAGGAACAACTAATTATGTCAACAGCATTTTATAGAATCACAGATCTAAGGCTAGAAGGGACTGCAGGGACCATCTGTTCCAATCCCTTCATTTTACTGATGAGGAAACTGGGGGTCAGGGAGGTTAAGTGACTTGTCTAAGGTTGCACAGGTAGTAAACATCAAAGGCGTAATCTCCAGAGTCAGTATTTTTCCACCAAACCACATTCCCTGCCTCATTTTCTCCTTCTTCCCTTTTCCCCCTTCTCCAACTCTTCTAGCAAGAGGTTCTGCTACCTCAACAACCCATGGATTCCTGAATCCAGCATTTGAGCTAGAAGAGGGTGAGAGGGACCCATCACAAGGCAGGAGCCAGCTAAACAGCAACCCTCTGAGGAAGGGCCCATACAACTCAGCCCCTTCTTAGTTTCAGTTCTCAAACATTCTTCTCCTGTCCCCACCCCACCGGGCAGCTTGGCGCAGGGCAGTGGGTGTATCATTATTTTTTTTTTCCTGGTATGGGAGGGGGAGGTTGGAGCAAGGGAAGAAAAGAAGGTGCAGAGATGATTGGCAGAGGACCACGCCTTCTTTTGTCCTCTACGCCAGGTACCCTGGCTCTCCACAGGAAACCAGCTTGTTTCATTCCAGCAGTTGCAGGTGAAGGTTTCACTTCATCTCTTCTCACCTCCTCTTCTTTGTAGAGCGTGAGGGGTCTCCTGCTTAGAAGGAGAGAGGCTTAACGTTAAGGAACCTGAGGGATCCCTGCCCTGAGACATGGGAAGACGCTACGTGAGAAGGATCCACTGGGTCTTTCTTGACCACTACTACTCCTTTCTTCTTTGCCTAATGCTACTCGGTAAGTGAAAATCCCGGGTGCCTAGAGTTTGGCTGGACAGGTAGCAATGTGGTGCTAGATACCAGCTCAGGAGAAGCAAGAACAGAAGGAGAGAGAGACAGAGAGGAAACACAGAGAGAAACAGAGACAGAGACTTTGACAAAGAAAAAAATAGCATAAAGAGACCCACAGAGAGAGCAAAGACAATGTCAGAGGAAGAAGAAGAAAAAGCATAGAGATGATTCAGTGATAGAAAAAGAAAAAATAAAGGAAAAGTAAGTATAAAAGAAAGAGAAAAGTATTTCAGCGGGGGAGAGAGGGGGAAAATACTGATACAGAGAGTGGAGAAATCCCTGAGTAAATAGATTAAATATTAGAAAAAGAAAAAGATGAGGGAGAAATAGAGAGACCCTGAGAACATGTCTGAGTAAAAAGAGAAGACTGAATAAAAGAAATAGCATAAAAGAAAGAGATACAAAGAGAGTGACACAGGCAAAGAGACAGACATAGGAGGTAGAGAGCAGAAAGAGAAACAGATAGACAGGGAGAGGCAGAGGAAGAAGGAAAACTGTTCCTTGCTGCTGGCCCATGTGTGACAGAGGTCCTGATGGCTGATTGCTTCTTCTACCAAAGGGACAGTATAGTGTAGTGGTAAGTCCTCTGGACAGAGTCAGGAGGCTAGGATTCTAATCCTAACTGTTATTGTGTGACCTTTCTTGTTCAATCATTTCAATCATGTCCTATTCTTTGTGACCCCATTTGAGGTCTTCTTGGCAAAGACGCTGAAGTGGTTTGCTATTTCCTTCTCCAGCTCATTTTCCAGATGAGGAAACTGAGGCAAACAAGGTTAAGTGACTTGCCCAGGGTCATACAGCTAGTGAGTATCTGAGGCCAGATTTGAACTCTGGAAGAGGAGTCTTCCTGACTTCAGGTCAGACACTCTATCCATTGCACCACATTAGCTGCCCCATGTGACCTTATGAGTCAGTTAATCACACTGAACCTCAACTTTCCCACCTGCAAAATGAAGGGGCTAGAAAAGAGGAGCATCTAAAGCCACTTCCGACTCAAAAATTCTATACTAGAAAGTACTGCCTCCCAACTGTATGGACACCCATTAGATGGCAGCATTACTACTGTTCATTCTTTCCTTCTAGAAATGGAAAGATTTGTGCAAATTCTCCCCAGACAAAGAAGGAAACCTGATATTCAAATGGGTCACTTATGTTCCTCTACAAGGCATGAAGTGAAAGGGGTTGGGAGAGACTGAACAAAGACTCGAAGACCCTTTGTGATTGCTAGATGTTGCCCTGGAAGGACAGCCTAGACTGGGAGTCAGAAGACCTGGGTCCTAGTCACAACTCTGATACTGACTAGATTTAACTCAGTTGGTGTTCAGTTGTTTTTCAGTCACGTTCCATTCTTTATGACCTATTTGGGGTTTTCTTGGAAAACACACTGGAGTGGTTTGTTGTTTCCTTCTCTGGCTCATTTTACAGATGAGGAAACTGAGGCAAGCAGCGTTAAGTGACTTGCCCAGGATCACACAGCTAGTAAATGTCTGAGGCTGGATTTAAACTCAGAAAGATGAGTCTTCCTTACTCCAAGCTCAGTGCTTATGCACTACAGTACAGGTTGGATTTAAGGTGTTCAGTTATAACTCATTGAAAATCTTTCATCGTGTGTAGTACATTAAGAAAGCACATTTACTATGTGTATGACTCTGGGCAAGTTGCATAACCTGTTTGCCTCAGTTTCCTCAACTGTAAAATGGAGGCAATAATAGCACTTCCCTCCTAGAGTTCTTGTGAGAATCTAATGAGGTAATATTTGTCAAATGTTCTTAACACAGTACCTGGTACACAGTAGGTGCTACATGCATGCTTATTCTCTTCCCCTCCCTCTCCTTCCTCCCAGCTATATAAATGCTAGCTATTATAAATCTTCCACGCAGACTATGATGAGAAAACAATTTTTAAAACTCCCTAAGTGAGTGAAAGATTAAAGGTTTCCTTAAAGGAGAGAGAGGGGATTAGGGCAGGAAGACTGGCTCCTGAAAGTATAAGGAATGGTTTAAGAAAAAGGAGGTAGGTGGCTCTGGCCAGGAATGCATTCAGAGGAGTCCTCGGTTTGGGGTGGGTGACTGGTAAAATGAAGCTCTCAGTCTACACACCTATCAATGGGGCATTGTGACGACATGACATTTCTCTCCCATTTTTGGTGAAGGAATTGCATAATTATAGATAACAGGGAGGTATAAGTTTTATTCCCCTACTGGTACAATTGTCTTTGCTGACTAACTCATGAGTGAGGTGGAGCTCTAGAAGGAGGTGGATGGCTTGTCATTGGTTCTTCCCCAGGGAGAGGAGCAGAGACAAACCCTCCCTTCTCCCTCTCTGACCCCCCTCCTCCAAAAGAACTACTTAGGAGGGAAGGAGGGAGGAGGATTGTGATGGAAGACTTGGGAAGAAGTCAATACCAGTGGCATTTCTTCTGGACAGAAAGTGACTGTGTAATTTGCTGAGGCTAGGCCCAAATCCTGGATGATGTCCAAAATAAAACTACTTTAGATTAGGAAGTAGTTATAAAACTGCATCAAAGTTAGGAATTATGACTGTGGATCTGATACTGCTTCATATAGCCTGGGGCACCCACTAGATTCTGTATCAATCAAACAGCAACCATTTATCAAATGTTCATTACATGCCTAACATTGCACTAAACACAAGGGATATGAAGAAAAATGTGAAATAGTCTTTGCCATAAGTACCATTTTGTATTTATTTGTAATTTATTTATTTAAAGTTTTGAGCTCCAAATTCTATCCCTGTCTCATTCCCTCCCTCCCCTCCCCCCTCCCTGAGGTGGTGAGCAATCAGATATAGGTTATACATGTGCAACTATGTAAAACATCAGCATATTAGTCATTTTATAGAAAAAGACTCAAGTAAAAAAAAAAAGAAGAAAATGCAAAGTAGCATGCTTCAGTCTGTGTTCATTCAATACATCTGGAAGTGGAGAGTATGCTTTATCACTTTAGTCCTTTGGCATTGTCTTGAATCATGGTATTGCTGAGAGGATTTAAGTCATTCACAATTGCTCATAGAACACTAATGCTGTTACTGTGCACAACATTCTCCTGGTTCTATTCACTTCACTATACATCAGTTCACATAAGTCTTTCCAGGTTTTTCCTGAAATCATCCTGCTCATCATTTCCCACAGCACAATAATATTCCACCACAATCACACACCACAGCTTTTTCAGTCATTCCCCAACTGATGGGCATTCCCTTGATCTCCAATTTTTATCCACCACAAAGAGTTGCCATAAATATTTTTTGTACAATTTTTTCCTTTTCTCTTTTTCACAGTTACTATTGTTAACTGTTTCCCTCCATCCTATTCCCTTCCCCATGATATTTACTCTATTATCTATCTTATTTTATCCTATCCCTCCTCAAAAGGGATTTGCCTCTGACTGCCCCCTCCCCCACTCTACCCTCCTTTCTTTCACCCCTCCCTCCTTATCCCCTTCCCCTCCTACTTTCCTGCAGGGTTAGATAGATTACTCCACAAAATTGAATGTATATGTTAATCCCTCCTTGAGCTAGCTCTGATGAGATTAAGGTCTTTGAGCCAATTCTGATAAGTGTAAGGCTCATTCACTGCCCCACTCCTCTCCCATCTCTCCCCTCTCTCCATAAACCCTTTCCTGTTTATTTCATGTGGGATTTCACACTATTCTACCTTTTCCCTTCCCCCTTTCCCAGTTCAGTCCTCTCATCCCTCAATTTTACCCTAAAGATATCATCATGGGGCAGCTAGGTGACACAGTGGACAAAGCACCCACCCTGAACCCAGGAGGACCCAAGTCCATATCCAGCCCCAGTCATAAGACACTTACCCACTGCTCCTCCCCAGGCATGTCACCCAATTCCAACCACCCCACACAAAAAAAGATAAACAAAAAATAAATACTTTACAGATATCACCCCTTCATAATCAATTCCCACCTGTACCCTCTCTCTAAATTTATTTCTATCATCTGCCCTAATAATGAGAAATTTCTTAGACTTCAACATATCGTTTCCCATATAGGAATGTAGGCAGTTTAACCTTTTAACATTCCTCTTAATTTCTTTTTCCTGTTTACCTTTTTATGCTTCTCTAAGGTCTTATATTTGAAAGTCAAATTTGCCATTCAGTTCAGGTCTTTTCATCATGAATACCTGAAAGTTCTATTTTTTATTATAGTCCCATTTTTCTCCTGAAAGATTATACTAAGTTTTTCTGGGTAGGTGATTTTTGGTTCTAATCCCAATTCCTTTGCCCTCTGGAATATCATATTCCATGCTCTCTGATCCTTTAATGTAGAAGCTGCTAGATCTTGTGCTATCCTGACTGTGGCTCCACAGTACTCGAATTGTTTCTTTCAAGTTGCTTGCAATATTTTTTCCTTGACCTGGGAGCTCTGGAATTTGGCTATGATATTCCTGGGAGTTTTCATTTTGGAATCTCTTTCAGGAGGTGATTGGTGGATTCTTTCAATTTCTATTTTACCTTTTGCTTCTAGAATATCAGGGCAATTTCCCCTGACAATTTCCTGGAAGATAATGTCTAAGCTCTTTCCTTGATCATGGTTTTCAGGTAGTCCAATAATTTTCAAATGATCTCTCCTGGATCTATTTTCCAGGTCAGCAGTTTTTCCAAGGAGATATTTCACATTGTCTTCCATTTTTGTATTCATTTGGATTTGCTTTATTGTGTCTTGATTTCTCATAGTCATTTGCTTCTATTTGCTCAATCCTGATTTTTAAGCAATGATTTTCTTCAGAGAACTTTTATACCTCCTTTTCCATTTGGCCAATTTGGCTTTTCAAACTGTTGACTTTTTTTCATGACCCTCCTTCATCATTCTCATTTCTCTTTCCATTTTTTCCTCTACCACTCTTACTTTTCCCTCTATCTCTCTTTATCTTCAAAGTCCTTTTTGAGTGCTTCTATGGCCTGAGACCAATTCACATTTTTCTTGGAAGCTTTGGATGTAGGGGCCTTAATGTTGTTATCCTCTTCTGAGGGTGTACCTCGATCTTCCTTGTCACTAAAGAAACTTTCTATGATCCTCATCTTTCTCTGTCTGCTCACTTTGACAGTCTTTTGCTTGACTTTTAACTCTTTTTTTTTGCAGGGCAATGACGGTTCAGTGACTTGCCCAGGGCCACTTAGCTAGTAAGTGTCTGAAGCTGGATTTGAACTCAGGTCCTCCTGAATCCAGGACTTGTGTTTTATCCACTGAACCACCTAGCTGCCCCTTAAATCCTTCTTAAAGTGGGGCACTACTTCCAGGATATACTGTCCCAAGCTTCAGAGGGTCTAAGGTCATGTTTAAGGAGGAGCAGGTTCTTCACTCACCTGGCCTGTTCTCTGGTCTGTAGATAACCCCAGGACAACTTGCTAATTAACCAGGCAGCAAAACTTTGTGTTCTGTGGTTGTTAGCTCCTACTAGCCTGCTCCCCTCCCCTACCTGGGCCACCACCACTCAAGCCTACTTCCTGGTTCCCAGCAGGGGTGAAACACCCAAATTCTGCCTCAACACCAGCAGAGACCCCTGTAATCTACCCTGGCCAACCGCTCAGCCCTCTCACCAGACCATGAGCTTAGTTCCAGATGACACTGGCACTACAGCAGATTCAGAGGCTCCGGGGGTCTCTTTCTTAAGCAAGGCCTTCCTGGGACTGGATCTGTATCAGCGTGACCTTGGGGTTGGGCTCCATTCCTGCCCTGACACAGCAGCCCCCTCCTGCTGACCTTCTAAGCTATCTTTGGCTGTAAAATAATCTCAGCCCATTCTTTTGTGGGTTTTGCTGCTCCAGGAATTGTCCTATGGCATTATTTGGAGGTTTTTTGGGAGCAATCGTGTTGTGAGTTCCAAGAGCTTACTCCATGTTGTGCTTATTTGTAAATTTAAATCCTACTCCTTGGAAATTGATATCCTTTGCTTCAAATGTTGATGGTCTAGGATTTAAGGGGTCAGAAGGGTGAATGTCCAGTGTCTTCTTGTCAGTCAGTTAACAAGAAAGAGAAAGAGAAAGCAAGGAGGAAAAAAGAGAGAACAAAAGAAACTGAGGAAGAGAAAGTGAGAGATTCAAACAAGAGACAGACACGAAAGAAAGAGAAAGAAGGAATGAACAAATGAAGGAAGAAGGGAGAGAAAGAGGGAGGAAGGAAGGAAGAAGGACCATGTTCTTATGGAAATCACATTCTAATGGGGACACAACATGCAAAAAATTATGCATATAAAATACATATGTTATATATATGTGTAAGTGTGTATATGCATACATGTATATAGTGAAAATGGAAGGAATTCTCAAAGAGAAAGCAGTAGCAGTTGGGGAGGGAATGAGGAAGTAAGGTGTGATTTAAGCTGAATCTTGAAGCCCAATCTGTTTTCTAAGCTGGATAAGGTTCAGAATTCCTTTGACTCCTTTCTCAGATATAGAAAGGAAAGAAGGAAACAAGCATAGATGAACTACCTGCTCTGTGCTAGGCACTTGATCCTCATAACAACCCTATAAGGTATGTGCTATTATTGTCTCTGTTTTACAGTTGAAAAAACTGAGGCAAACAGAAGTTAGGGGACTGGTACAGTGTGTAAGGTAGGATTTGACCTCAGGTTTTCCTGATTCCAATAATGATGAGTAGAGCAACTGAGAAGTTGATATGGCCTTTTCAGACACATTGGTTGAAAGCTCTTATACTAATAACTTCATTCAACACATTTGTTTTTGCTTCTAATGGTTTAATTGATTTGTCATTTCTTCTTAAAGGCTCCCTTGACCTCAGAAATTATGTGCCTCAAAAGACCATGAAGCTTAAGCAGATGCTAGGTGGCCCCTTTGATAACATTGGCTATTTGGTAATATTTTATAATATTGAACCTGTTGTCTACTCCTAATGCTAATTTTTTGAGACTCATCAATATACACATGTATGTAGGCAGTCCCTAAGAGTATGAGATCTAGATTCAAAGGACCTAGGTTCAAATCCTATGGAGGTTGGGACCAGATGACCTCTAATGTCCTTTCCAATTCTATATCTATTGAATTTATTTGATTTCTGTTCCCACAGCAGAAGGTAGAATATCTATGATCCTAAATTCCTATGAACAAGTTGTGTTCCACACTTTTATAAGCTATTTTTTTGGAACCCAGGATATACTTTCCCATAGGACAATTTTTATTAAGGATGTGACCATCATCAACAAACTTATTTTTCTAATCTGTAATTTTCCTGAACCTAAGGAAGATTGTTTGGAGAGAATTACTAGAGCCAGGGAGAGGTAGAGAAAGAAAGAGGAAGAGGAGAAGAAGGAAGAGTATGAGGAGAAGTAGGATAAAGAGGAGGAGAATTAAGAGGAGGATGAGGAGGAGGATGAGGAGGAGAAGGAGGAGAAGAAGGAGGAGGAGAAGGAGGAGGAGAAGAAGGAGGAGAAGGAGGAGGAGGAGAAGGAAAAGAATAGGGAGAGGAGAAGAAGGAGGAGAAGGAGAAGGAGGAGGAGAAGAAGAAGATGGAGGATGAGTAGGAGAAGGAGGAGAAGAAAAAGGAGGAAAAGAAAGAGAATGAAGAAGAGAGTTCATTAAAGCATTTTTAAATATACAGAAGAAAACAGAAGGAAGTTTACAGGTTTACACAAGAACAGCTTTGAAAATAACAAGTTGTATTGATTATACTTTTTTTTTTAAAAAGCAAGCTTTATATAATAGAAATTAGTGGTTCCCCAGAGAGTCTTGAAGCAAGGAAAACAAATAGGCTATCACAGTAGTCCTTGGGGTATGGTTAGGTGGCACTATAGTACACAGAGTGTTGGGCCAGGAGTCTTGAAGACTCATCTTCCAGAGTTCAAATCTGATCTCAGACATTTACTAGCTGTGTGCCCCTGGGCAAGTCACTTGACCCTATTTGACTCAGTATCCTCATCTGTCAAATGAGCTGGAGATGGAAGTGGCAAACCACCCTAGTATCTTTGACACAAAAACCCCAAATGGGGTCATGAAGATTCAGACACAACTGAACAAAAACAACACAGTAGTCCATGTGGGAGGTGATGAGGTTGATGGGTGGGAGTATGGATGAGGGAACATATTCAAGAGATATTGGGTTTTGTTTGTTTGTTTGTTTGTTTGTTTAGTGAGGCAATTGGGATTAAGTGACTTGCTCAGGGTCACACAGCTAGTAAGTGTTAAGTGTCTGAGGCCGGATTTGAACTCAGGTACTCCTGACTCCAGGGCCAGTGCTCTATCCACTGCACCATATATCTGCCCCTTCAAGAGATATTGTGAAAATATAAATGAAAATATTTTGCAACTACTTGGTTATGTGTAGGATAAGGGCCAAATTTATTATGGGAGAGTTAATTTGGTGACTCACCGTAATTTGGGGTTCAGAAAATAATGAGGGATGTCTAGGTCCAAAGTTTCCTCTTTTACAAACTGCCTTTTTTAGTTATTTCTCCCAGGCTAATAAGAAAGGAGATTAACAGCCTCTTTTCCACCAACGAACCAGGTTTTATTAATGGGGATAAAATATACAACAAACATGAAGTTAATAAAGCCAGGGACAAGAGAATAGTGGAAGAGAAAAATGAATAAGCTCCCTGGCTCTAGCAAAGACTGACTTAATCCCCAAACTTGCTTCCAGCTCAGCTAATTCGAAGAGCTGGCCTTGTTTCTATTAACTCACCACCTGGGGTCTGTAGTTTCTGTGGGAGTCAGTTGTGCAGTCCCTCCCCAGTCTGCTCTCAGAAGCTCACCAACAGGAAAGAGAACTCCTCTTTTCCAATTTCTTTCAATTTTGAATACAGTGGCTAGGCAATTTATAAGACTGGACCCACTAGATTCAAAGGACTCCTATATTGTGCTTAACACAATTGTCTACCAATCCTTGCCAGAAATCCGCAAATATTTTATAACACAGTGTCCAGGCTGGAAAGATATGACTGTAGAAACGATTAAAGAATCTGCCACCTATATCTTTGAGAAAATGAGGAAAGTAGGGCTGAGCATAGCATTCTGGCACCAGCACTTTCTGGTCAGGCATCTAAAGGTCAGCACAAAAACCCTAAAGTGTGCTGTTACTGTGATAAACAAGGACACTTATTGAGGGAATGTAGAACTAGAAAACAGGAACTTAAGCAGGCAATGACTGAGAGTCTTGAAGATTTCTTCAGGGGAAATTAGAATAATTATGGAAACTTTTACCAGAGAGGAAACAACCAAGGTAATTATAGGCCTTATTACAGGCAGAACCAAAACGGATATAGATCTTTTTAAGGAGATACAGAGAGACAGAATCAAAATAGATATAGGTCTTTTCAGGGGTATACAGAGAGGTGGAGTCAAAACAGTTATAGGCCTTTTCAGAGAGATATAAAGGAGCAAAATGAGAATAGTCACAGACCCTCTCAAAGGGGTACAGATCAGAGAGATATACAGAACTAATGGTGTAGGAGAGGAGAAAGGACAGAAGGATCTGAAGACTTTACCTTTCCAGATCTTAAGATTCACTAGAGTTGCGGGTGTGGCCTATAGGGTTTGTGCCTATTGTTCTGTCTGCCAATCTTACAATCAACATGCCTCCATGGCCAAAGCTTATGGAAGGCGTCCTTTAGCATATACACCCTTTGAACATCTACAAATAGATACAATGGCATAAAAAGGAAACCTTTATGTAACATTTGAACTGACATTATTTCTCTGAGTGAATTTAGAACATTTTTTATTTCTATATTTAAAATCCTCAATTCTTATTTTAATATCTTGCTGTCTACTTCTGCATTTCTGCAAAATATGTCCCCGTTTATGGCAATAGAAGCAGATTCTTGAAATATGATGATGATAAAGTTTCTCTTGTTTTTCTTCAACCCCTTTATTTTCTCTGTTGGTCCTTTCATAATGCAAATGCTTTAAAATGTTATTAATTAAATCCAAAAGCAGGTAAAGATAAATCAAAATAGAAAATCCACAAAAATGAAGTGTTAACATGATCTTGTCCCCTGTGTGTCTGATTAGCCAAGCTAAAGTTAGAAAAGGAGTACTTAGGAGATACTTAGCAGGTAGAAGAAACCCAATTGAAAATTTAAAGGGGCAGGCACATAAAATCAATGAAAACAGGAGAAACTTACAAACATAAAATTTCTTACCCAACTTGTTTTGCAGAGAAGATCAGAAGATTGAGGGGTTCAGTATCCCTTTGTGGTTTTGTAGTTTTGTGGTTAAGTGAGAGTGAGTAGTCAAGGAGAAAAACTTGGGTGCCTAGAAGGATGGTAGTGCCATTTATAATAACAAAGAAGTTTGGAAGGAGGATGGGTTTGGGGAGGAAGATAATGAGTCCTGTTTTGTACTTGTTGAGTTTAAGATGCCTTTAAGGACATACAGTCTAAAATGTCCAATAGGCAATTAGTGATCAGGGACTGGTGCTAAAGATAGATACTAGGCTTAGGTATGTAGATATATGAGTCATCTGCAATGGGAGGTTAATTGAACCCATGAGAACTGATGAGATCCCCAAGTGAGATCATATAGAGAGAAAAAGCAAGAGGCACAGGCCAGTACTTTGGAATACACCCACACTTAATGGATATGATATGAATGATGAGTCAGCAAAGCCTAGGGAAGAATGGTTGGAGAAGAAAAAAACAACAGGAGGAGGTTTCCATGTCCCCCAAACAAAGAGATTTTGTAGAGATTATTCAGGAAGAGAAGATGATCAATAGTGTCAAATGTAGCAGAGAAATCAAAGAAAATAAGACTGGAGAAGAGGCATTAGATCTAATCATTTGATAGGTGCTAATTTTTGAAAGAGCAGTTTCAGATGAATGATTAGGTTGGAAGCCAGACTACAGGGGGTTAGGAAGAGAGTGAGAACAGAGGAAGTAGAGGCACTAGGACTGGTCACTAGGATTCAGCATGGGTTCATTAAAGACAATTCACATCAGACAAATCTGATTTCCATTGTTTTAATGGCATTATTCTATCAGCAAATCAAGGGAATTCCACAGATTTGGTATATCTGAGTTCATTAAAGAATTTGACAAAATGCAACACCTAAATGTTTTGGCTGTTCCTGGGAACCACGACATGAAAAAGATACCCACAAGCTGGAGTGTATCCACAAGGAGGAGATTAGTATGAAAAAGGGACTGGGAACCACAAAAACGGAGCTGGGATGTTTAGTCTGAAGAAGAGAAGGCTTGGGGAGAAGAGAGTAGGAGGGTGAGGGGGATACAGTAGCCGTCTTGGAGGGGTCACTCGAGTCAGGTGTTTATAAATTGAATATCTCTTGATTGTTATTCAATTTGTACAGTAGTAATCTTTATTATCAAGGTAATTTTATGTCACTCACAATTTTGATTAAACTTTGAAAGAAAAGTACTTTTTAATGATCATTAAATATTTGTTGAATTAGGTAGTAGCTCATGCTTATAGTACTTTCCTCATAATATGCTGCTCTTTGATAGAATCTAAGTTCTCTAAGAGAAGAAATTGAATCATTCTTTGTATTTGTATACCTGGCACCTAGCATAATGTGGAACCCATAAATGCTTGTTAACTGAACAAATAAGGTGGGTAGTATAAATTTTATCACGCCCATTTTACTATATGTACTTAGAAGAAATTCCATAATCTGATTCTGAGGAGCTGTATAAACAGTAGATATGTCACCACAAAGGCATAAAAATCAATCAATATGTCATTGTTGGTGTTCACACAAGCCAGTACATCCAGTTGAATCAACTCATTATTCACACAACCATTACTTCTCCTCTCAACTGACTGTTCAGACCCTCCCTACTCTGGGTCCCTGCATCTTCTGGACTCTGGATGTATTCACACTTCTCTTCTCATTGCCTTGACCCAACCTCCCAAACCACCTCCCCAAAAATATCATAACCTAAGAGACACCTGAGACTTAGGTGGCTTTTGGACAGGAAGAATGGACTTGGGACAAAGTAGATCTGAGTTAGAATCTTGCCTCTGACTTTTTTTTTTAAATAAACATTTTTATTTAAAGTTTTAAGTTCCAAATTTTATTCCTCCTTCCCTTCCTCCCCTCCCTGAGGTGGTAAGTAATCAGATATAGGTTATACATATGCAATTATGTA
Organism: Dromiciops gliroides; assembly: GCF_019393635.1. Taxonomy (NCBI): domain Eukaryota; kingdom Metazoa; phylum Chordata; class Mammalia; order Microbiotheria; family Microbiotheriidae; genus Dromiciops; species Dromiciops gliroides. The sequence goes on along the minus strand of NC_057863.1, from coordinate 339,360,076 downwards.
AAACATTGCCATATTAGTAATTTTGTATAAGAAAACTCAAAAGAAAAAAAGAAAGAATGTGAAAAGTAGCATGCTTCAGTATTTGTTCAATCAATATCAGTTCTTTCTTTGGAAGTGGATAGTAGGCTTCATCATTAGTCCTTTGGGATTGTCTTGGATCATTATATTGCTGAGAATAGTTAAATCATTCACAGTTCTTCATCAAACAATATTGCTGTCATTATGCACAATGTTCCCTCAAGATATATCAGTTCATAAAAGTCTTTCCAGGTTTTTCTGCTTGTTATTTCTTATAGCACAATATTCCATTACAATCATATACCACAGCTTGTTTAGCCATTCCCCAGTTGATGGGCATCCCTTTGATTTCCAATTCTTAGCCTCCACAAAAAGAGCTGCTATAAATATTTTTCTACAAATAGGTCTTTTTCTCTTTGGGGGGGATAGCTTTAGAATGTAAACTAAACAGTGGTATTGCTGGATCAAAGGGTATACACAGTTTTATAGCCCTTTAGGCAGAGTTCCAAATTGCTCTCCAGAATGGTTGGATCAGTTCACAACTCCACCAACAGTGGGTTAGCATCTCAGTTTTCCCACATCCACCTTCAACATCCAACATTTTCCTTTTTTGTTATATTTGTTTCCTTTTATTATATTTGCCACACTGATAGGTGTGAGGTAGTGCCTCAGAATTGTTTTAATTTGCATTTCTCTATCAATTGTGATTTAGAGCATTTTTATATGACAATAGATAACTGATTTCTTTGTCTGAAAACTGCCTGGTCATATCCTTTGACCACTTATAAATTGGGGAATGACTTGTATTTTTATAAATTTGACTCAGTTCTCTATATATTTGAGAAATGAGACCTTTATCAGAGATACTTGTTGCAAACATTCTTTCCCAATTTTCTGTTTTCCTTCTAATTTTGGTTGTATTGATTTTGTTTGTACAAAACCTTTTTAATTTTATATAGTCAAAATTATCTATTTTACATTTTATAATGTTCTCCATATATTATTTGGTCCTAAATTCTTCCCTTGTCCATAAATATGACAAACTATTCCCTGTTCTCTTAATTTGCTTGTGGTATCACCCTTTATGTGTAAATCATTTACCTTATTTTAGTTTCTGACATATTGTTTTCCAGTTTTCCCATCAGTTGTTATTAAATAATGAGTTTTTGTTCCAAAATCTTGAATTTTTAGGTTTGTCATTTACTAAATTATTAAAGTCATTTACTATAGTGTAATTTATATTCCACTAACCCACCACTCTATTTTTTAGCCAGCATCAGATTGTTTGATAATTACTTTATAAAATACAGTTTGAGATCTGGCACTGCTAGACCACCTTCTTTTATTTATTTATTTATTTTTTTTTGCGGGGCAATGAGGGTTAAGTGACTTGCCCAGGGTCACACAGCTAGTAAGTGTCAAGTGTCTGAGGCCGGATTTGAACTCAGGTACTCCTGAATTCAAGGATGGTGCTTTATCCACTGTGCCACCTAGTTGCCCCTGACCACCTTCTTTTAAATTTTTTTCTTTGATTCCTTTGATATCCCTGAGCTTTTGTTCTTTCAGATGAATTTTGTTATTATTTTTTCTACCTCTATAAAATATTTTTGGATAGTTTGATTGTTATGACACTAAATAGATTAATTTAGGTAAGATTGTTATTTTTATTATATTGGCTTAGCCTACCCATGAGCAATTAATATTTTTCCAGTTGTTTAGATCTGACTTTGTGTGAAAAGTGTTTTATAGTTGTGTTCATATAGTTCCTGGCCTTCTTCTGCCTCTGACTTTTACTAGCTTTGTGACGGTGGGCAACTCACTTAACCTCACTTAAGCCTCAGTTTCCTTATCTGTAAAATGGGCAGGTAGGTGGAACAGTGGATAGAATACCAGGCCTGGAGTCAGGAAGACTTATCTTCTTGAATTCAAATCTGGCCTCAAACACTTAGTAGCTGTGTGACTTTAGGCAAGAAACTTAACCCTATTTGCCTCAATTTCCTCATCTGTAAAATAAGGTATAGAAGGAAATGGCAAACCACTCCAAGATCTTTGCCACAAAAACCCTAAATGGGGTCATGAAAAGTCAGTTAACTAAAATGACTGAACAACAACAACAAAATATAATTGGTCAGACACATGCATTTCTCTCTGTGGTTCTCCCAACAAGCCAAACTTTAGGAACAGGACTAAGGGAGTCATGTGTTGTGTTGGTTTCTCCCTTATCTGTGGTTTACTATGTTGTAGCCAAGCTTAGCACCTCCCCATTGGAGGTACCAGCATTTTGACATGGGCAACTCAATGATTATAACATGGCTTCTTAAACTTTTTCCACTCCCAACCCCTTTTCTCCCCAGAAATTTTTACAAGGCCCCAGGTATATCGGTATATAAAATAAGTATACATGACCTTTTACTGTTGCCAAATTTTTCACAACCTCCACATTCAGTTATGTGACCCATATGGGGTCACAACCCACAGTTTAAGAAGCTTTGGTCTAGGTGGCATGTCCAACATAGCATTTGTCTGAAGCTCTTATCATATCTCAAGAGCCACAGATATCACACAGAGCTTCACCTTGAAACCCTGTTTTTCTGAAGATAACCCATCTTAGGCAGGGGGCTAAAGCTCTAAGGTCCAAGAAGAGAACACTGAAGGTAAAATAGGGTGTATATGTCAGGGGGTTTGGGGGTGAACACCAAAGAGTTGCCAAAAGGGAGACAACCAAGCAAAGACCTGCAAGAAAGAGCCTCATGCTCATCACATTTTCAGTGGAGACAGTTAACCAACATGTGGAAAACTCCCTGTGGGTTCTACCATGGAGGTGTATGTTCTGTTTTATCAGTACAATTGTTCAAGGTCTTCTGTGGTCAGACATGAACTAGGAGCAATGGGTGAGAATTACAGAGGCAGATTTTGGTTTAATATAAAGACAAACCTCCTAATCATTAGAGTTGTTCAAAAGTAGAATGGGCTGCTTCAGGAGTTCTCTTAAGAACTTTGGGATTGATTGCATGACATGGGAGACACTGGCACAGGACCACCCAGCATGGCGTGTCCTCATCAGAGAAGGTGCTGTGCTCTATGAGAAAAACAGAATTGAAGGGGCCGTTAGGTGGTGCAGTGGATAAAGCACCAGTCCTGGATTCAGGAGGACCTGAGTTCAAATCTGGATTTAGACACTTGGCACTAGCTGTGTGACCCTGGACAAGTCACTTAACACTCACTGCCCCACAAAAAAAAAAAAGAAATGAAAAAAGAAAAAAAATTGAAGTAGCTCAAAAGAAATGAGATGTGCAAATTTAGACAATCACATAGATTATCCAGTCTGTGAAAAAGTCTTCTGAGCTCATATTGGTCTGATCAACCCCAGTAGGACACACTGTACCTTGGCATCAACACAATGATGTCATTTGGGTCCTCTTAGAGAATGAAGGACAACAACCAAATCAAACCTTTCCTTTGATTCTCATTGCAATACATTAGATAGATAGGGGAAGGGAAGAAGGGAACAAGAATTTAAGAGCTAGGCACTGTACTAATTGCTTTATGAACATCTCATTGCATAGGCAAATGAGATAGGATTAGTCCAAGTTTACAAATGAGGAAACTGAGGCACAGGATGGTTAAATGACTTGCTCAAATCTGGGGAATGGAAGAGCTAGATGGAAACTCAAACCCAGGTTTTCTGACTTTGGAAAAAACTAATCTTTTCTACTTCTAATCATGTCTGTTATCAACACCCCTCTCCCTGACAACATTGCAGCCTAGAAGATGACAAGGTGACCATAAAGAAACATGTCATAGTCCAACAAGAAGGAAGAATAGAAAAGGGAGCCACGTTAGAGATTTCTTAAGCTTGAGTCATAATAAAAGTAAGCAAATGTTGTAGCAATTTATAGCTTACAAATCACTTTCCTTATAATAATAACCCTACAAGGTAGAAAGGATAGATATTAAAACTTCCATTTTATAGAAAATGCAACCAAGACAAAGAGCATTCAAATGACCTGAGCGTGGTCACACAATAAAAGGCAGAACTAACTGAGGGCCAAAATTTGATATACGGAGTGTTATTTGGGTGATTCTCCAGAATATTGGGGTCCCGGAAATATGAGGGACCTTTTAGGTTCCCTCTCCCCTCTGAACTGCCCATTTTAGATATTTCTCCCAGGCCAATAAGAAAGGAGACTTACAGCTTTAATTCACAGAAGGATCAGATTTTATTACTTGGGAATTAACTAAACAACAAAGGCAAAACTAATAAAAATCAAAGATAAGGAAATAGGATAATAGAAATACAGATAGATACTCTTAACTCTAAACTTAACCCATTATGTAATCCCCAGACCATTTCTAAATAAGCTAGTTCAAAGGAATTTAAGGTTTTCCGTAATTAACTCATCAAAACCTGGACAGTCTACAGTTGCTCATGCCACCGGGAAAAAAGCAGCCGCCCGAGACAGGGAGAACTTGCGCCACAAGGGGAGTCGCCAGAACTCGAGAGCTAGCATCCCAAAAGTCCTCTAATGTTCCAGAAGAAGCCTCAGTCTCCCTTCAGTGAGCGTTCAATCTTTCCTCCCCCAAAAGGGGAGGTCCTTCAAAAACTGCCTATGGAGAGTTCTCCTTCTGACCTCAGTAGCATATGTAACCTCAGGGTGGGCCAGGTGTGGCCCTTCCCAAATGAGTCAGCTAAAAACTGCAATAATAACTTTATCACAAATAATTTTTACCACATAGCATTGGAACCCAGGTTTTGGACTCTGACATCATTATTTTCTCCATCATTCAATAGGCTCTTCATTCTCCCACCACTGAGACCAGAACAATATATATGTATATACATATGTGTGTGTATGTGTGTGTGTGTATACACATATATATATGTGTGTGTGTATATATATACACATATATATGTGTGTATATATATACATATGTGTGTATACACATACCTACATACACATATATACACATAAGCATACACATACACATACATATACATATACATATATATGTTTTGGTGACATCTCCACCCATTCCCTTTAATTAGTTTGTAAGCTCCTTGGGGACAAGATCTCTTACCTTATGTGTGTATATATGGGTATATTTGTGTGTGTATGTCTATGTATGTATACACATATATACATATGCATACATATACTATATCTCTATATAATAGCTAGCATTTATATTTCACTTTAAGGTTTGCAAAGCACTTTACAAATGTTATCTAATTTTATCTTCACAACCCTGGGAGGCAGGTGTTATCATTATCCCTATCTTAGAGATGAGGAAATTGAGGCAAATAGAAGTTAAGTAACTTGCCTGAGGTTTTACAGCTAGCAAGTAGCTGGGCCTGTATTTGAACTCAGGTCTTCCTGACTCCAGTTCTAGTGTTCTATTCACTCTGCTACCTATTATTTGTTGAATTGAAATAGTTTCATTGAACAAGAGACAGTGTGAGCAGCATACCCATCTAATCTTGTTGTTAAAATGGAATAAAGACAAATAATTAGGAGGAATTAATTGCTTGTGGTTGAGTAGTACTAATACTGTGTGTCCCAAAAGTTTTAGTGCAGTTTTTAAGGTATTAAAGCTATAATAAATATTTATGATATGCAATGAAATGTAACAAAACAGTAATACTATCTAAATTAATTTATAGATTAAATATCATACTAATCAAACTATGAAGGGATTAATTTCTAGAACTAAACAAAGTTATAAAAAAATTCATTTAGAGGAGCAAAATGTCAAGAATTTAAAGGAAAATAAGTTTTAAAAGTGGGAATAGAGGGTCTAGTAGTACCACATCTAAAACTATACTACAAAGTAGTAATCACCAAAACAAATTGGCACTTATTTAATAAAACAGAAAATTTGATCAAGAGAACATTTTCAGTGCACAAAATCCATAAGAAATTAAACACAACATCATAGGGATTGATAAAACCAAGGACATAAACTCCTGAGGAAATGTTCACTCTTCAATACAAACTGCTGGGACAATTAGAAAGCAGTGTGAGAGAAATTAAGATCTCACATCTTTTGCTATAGTAAGCTCCAGATGGATATAGGATAGATAGTAAAGATTACTTATAAGCTTATTAGAGGAGAATGGAAGGACATACTTTTCATAATTAGGGATAGAGAAAAGGTATATGACTTTTAAAAAAGAGGGATAGAGGATGACAGGACATAAAATATACAATTTTCAGCATATAAAATTGAAAAGATTTTACACAAAATCAATACAATTAGAATTTTAAGGAAAGCAGTTAAGGAGATATCTTTAGAGTAAATTTCTCTGATAATGTATGCAACCTACAATATATACAGAATTGATAAAACTATATAAAAAAAGGCATTCCCTAATAGATAAATGGTCAAGGGATATGAACAGGAAGTTCTCAAGGAAAGAAATTTAAATAATCAACAATTACATGAAAAGTGCTCCAAATAATTTTTTAAATGGCTAGTAAATGGTACAAGTGAGATTAAACACTAATCTGATTAACCCCAAGTCTGGTGTTCTTGCTACCATTCCACAATGCATTTTTTTCTTTCTGTTTCTTTTTCTTTTCTTTTCTTTTTTTTTGTGGGGCAATGAGGGTTAAGTGACTTGCCCAGGGTCATATAGCAAGTGAGTGTCAAGTGTGTGAGGTCAGGTTTGAACTCAGGTCCTTCTGAATCCAGGGCCAGTACTTTATCCACTGTACCACCTAGCTGTCCCCACCTCTGATGTTTCACTTCATAAGCATCAGATTGGAAAATATGAAAAAAAAAAGGAAAATTATAGTTAGAGAAATTATGGGAGAGGTAAGGCATACCAATACATTGTTGGTGGAACTGTGAATTGGTCCCACCTTTCTGGAAAGCAATTTGAAACTATATTCTAACAAACATTAAACTGGGTATACCCTTTTGCCTAGAGAAAGCAGTACCAGTTATACTCATTTTCCTCCACTATAAAATGGGGATAATTATAGCATATACTTCCTGTGATTGTTGTGAGCACCAAATGATATGTTTATAAAGAGTACCTGGGATAATAGGCATTTAATAAATGTTTCTTTCTCCTTCCTTTCCCCTTTCCTCAATAAGCATCTCAAACTCAATGTTTCCAAAAGACAGGTGATTATCTTTCTCCCCAATCCTTCATTCTTTCCAACTTCCCTATTACTATTAAGGGAATCACCACCCTCTCAGTCACCCAGGTCCACAACTGTAGTGTCATCCTCAACTCCTTGCTCTTACAACTACTCCACATATCTAACCTGTCATCAAATCTGATTGTTTCTACCCTCAAACATCTCTTATATGTATGTCCATCTCTCTACTCACATAACCGCCCCTCAGCTCAAATCCTCATAACCGCTCATCTGGACTATTGGAAAGACCTCTTAATAGATTGCCCTGCAATCAAGGTTCTCTCCACTAAAATCCACCCTTCACATGCATGCCAAGATGATTTTTCTAAGGTGAAGGTCAGAAAATGCCCGAACCGGCCCCAACCCAAAAAACTGTACTGACTCCCTATTACTTCTAGAATCAAACTAAATTCATTAATTTATATTTGCTCCACTTCAATATGTCAGCCATTTACATTCAAGTTACTTATAGAGAATTCCCTTCTACACAACTGATGATCTAGCCATATTGTTCTACTTGCTATTGCTCACATATGACTCCCCAATTTCCTTCTTCATATTCATAACCTCTCACCTGGACTATTGCCAATGTCAGGGAGAATACTTCTCACTATCATTTCCTGGCTTCCAAGATCCAGCCGAAACTCTTCTTTCTGTATAAGGCCTAAACCAGGACCAACATAAAATACCAAAACACCATAGCTATTAATTCCTTCTTCACTAAGTAGAAACCTCATTAAGTGCACAACTCTATCTTTTACTACAGGAAGAATTGCTACACAGCAAAGTACTACACAAACAGCAAGTACTTACTCCAGCCAAGTCAACACAAATGGATTTAAAACAGTAAGTGCTTCTTCTATTTCCATGACATTGGCAGGGAACACCAGTCCTAGAACAGCCACTATTCAACAGCCAGGAACCTCCCAGATCATAGAAACTCAGGGGACAACAATAGCTTCACCAACAGCCTCTTCTCAGGGCTCCTCCCCTCTGACAACAGCTCAATCCACAACCCCTACTCAACAGACAGGAACCTCCCAGACCACAGAAACTCAAGGGACAACAACAACAGCCTCACCAACAGCCTCCTCTCAGAGCTCTTCCCCTCTAACAACAGCTCAATCCACAACCCCTACTCAACACCCAGGAACCTCCCAGACCACAGAAACTGTCCTGACAACCACAACACCATCACCAACAGCCTCCCCTCAGAGCTCCTCCCCTCTGACAATAGCTCAATCCACAACCCCTACTCAACAGCCAGGAATCTCCCAGACCACAGAAACTGTCCTGAAAACCACAACACCATCACCAACAGCCTCCTCTCAGAGCTCCTCCCCTCTGACAACAGCTCAACCCAAAACCCCTACTCAACAGACAGGAACCTCCCAGACCACAGAAACTCAAGGGAAAACAACAACAGCCTCCTCTCAGAGCTCTTCCCCTCTAACAACAGCTCAATCCACAACCCCTACTCAACAGCCAGGAACCTCCCAGACCACAGAAACTGTCCTGACAACCACAACACCATCACCAACAGCAACCTCTCAGAGCTCCTCCCTTCTGACAACAGCTCAACCCACAACCACTACTCAACAGACAGGAACCTCCCAGACCACAGAAACTGTCCTGACAACAACAACTGTCCTGAAAACCACAACACCATCACCAACAGCTTCCTCTCAGAGATCCTCCCCTCTGACAACAGCTCAATCCACAACCTCTACTCAACAGACAGGAACCTCCCAGACCACAGAAACTCAGGGGACGACAACAACAGCTTCACCAACAGCCTCTTCTCAGAGCTCCTCCCCTCTGACAACAGCTCAATCCACAACCCCTACTCAACAGCCAGGAACCTCCCAGACCACAGAAACTCAAGGGACAACAACAACAGCTTCACCAACAGCTTCCTCTCAGAGCTCTTCCCCTCTGACAACAGCTCAATCCACAACCCCTACTCAACAGTCAGGAACCTCCCAGACCACAGAAACTCAGGGGACAACAACACCATCACCAACAGCCTCCTCTCAGAGCTCCTCCCCTCTGACAACAGCTCAATCCACAACCTCTACTCAACAGACAGGAACCTCCCAGACCACAGAAAATCAGGGGACAACAACAACAGCTTCACCAACAGCCTCTTCTCAGAGCTCCTCCCCTCTAACAACAGCTCAATCCACAACCCCTACTCAACAGACAGGAACCTCCCAGACCACAGAAAATCAGGGGACAACAACAACAGCTTCACCAACAGCCTCTTCTCAGAGCTCCTCCCCTCTGACAATAGCTCAATCCACAACCTCTACTCAACAGCCAGGAACCTCCCAGACCACAGAAACTGTCCTGACAACCACAACACCATCACCAACAGCTTCCTCTCAGAACTCCTCCCCTCTGACAACAGCTCAATCCACAACCTCTACTCAACAGACAGGAACCTCCCAGACCACAGAAACTCAGGGGACAACAACAACAGCTTCACCAACAGCCTCTTCTCAGAGCTCCTCCCCTCTGACAACAGCTCAATCCACAACCTCTACTCAACAGACAGGAACCTCCCAGACCACAGAAACTCAGGGGACAACAACACCATCACCAACAGCTTCCTCTCAGAGCTCCTCCCCTCTGACAACAGCTCAATCCACAACCCCTACTCAACAGCCAGGAACCTCCCAGACCACAGAAACTCAGGGGACAACAACACCATCACCAACAGCCTTCTCTCAGAGCTCCTCCCCTCTGACAACAGCTCAATCCACAACCTCTACTCAACAGACAGGAACCTCCCAGACCACAGAAAATCAGGGGACAACAACAACAGCTTCACCAACAGCCTCTTCTCAGAGCTCCTCCCCTCTGACAACAGCTCAATCCACAACCTCTACTCAACAGACAGGAACCTCCCAGACCACAGAAAATCAGGGGACAACAACAACAGCTTCACCAACAGCCTCTTCTCAGAGCTCCTCCCCTCTGACAACAGCTCAATCCACAACCCCTACTCAACAGACAGGAACCTCCCAGACCACAGAAACTGTCCTGACAACAACAACTGTCCTGAAAACCACAACACCATCACCAACAGCTTCCTCTCAGAGCTCCTCCCCTCTGACAACAGCTCAATCCACAACCTCTACTCAACAGACAGGAACCTCCCAGACCACAGAAACTCAGGGGACAACAACAACAGCTTCACCAACAGCCTCTTCTCAGAGCTCCTCCCCTCTGACAACAGCTCAATCCACAACCCCTACTCAACAGCCAGGAACCTCCCAGACCACAGAAACTCAGGGGACAACAACACCTTCACCAACAGCCTCCTCTCCAAGCTCTTCCCCTCTGACAACAGCTCAATCCACAACCCCTACTCAACAGTCAGGAAACTCCCAGACCACAGAAACTCAGGGGACAACAACACCATCACCAACAGCTTCCTCTCAGAGCTCCTCCCCTCTGACAACAGCTCAATCCACAACCCCTACTCAACAGCCAGGAACCTCCCAGACCACAGAAACTCAAGGGACAACAACAACAGCTTCACCAACAGCCTCTTCTCAGAGCTCCTCCCCTCTGACAACAGCTCAATCCACAACCCCTACTCAACAGCCAGGAACCTCCCAGACCACAGAAACTCAGGGGACAACAACACCATCACCAACAGCTTCTTCTCCGAGCTCCTCCCCTCTGACAACAGCTCAATCCACAACCCCTACTCAACAGCCAGGAACCTCCCAGACCACAGAAACTCAGGGGACAACAACACCATCACCAACAGCCTTCTCTCAGAGCTCCTCCCCTCTGACAACAGCTCAATCCACAACCTCTACTCAACAGACAGGAACCTCCCAGACCACAGAAAATCAGGGGACAACAACAACAGCTTCACCAACAGCCTCTTCTCAGAGCTCCTCCCCTCTGACAACAGCTCAATCCACAACCTCTACTCAACAGACAGGAACCTCCCAGACCACAGAAAATCAGGGGACAACAACAACAGCTTCACCAACAGCCTCTTCTCAGAGCTCCTCCCCTCTGACAACAGCTCAATCCACAACCCCTACTCAACAGACAGGAACCTCCCAGACCACAGAAAATCAGGGGACAACAACAACAGCTTCACCAACAGCCTCTTCTCAGAGCTCCTCCCCTCTGACAATAGCTCAAAGCACAACCTCTACTCAACAGCCAGGAACCTCCCAGACCACAGAAACTGTCCTGACAACCACAACACCATCACCAACAGCAACCTCTCAGAGCTCCTCCCTCCTGACAACAGCTCAACCCACAACCACTACTCAACAGACAGGAACCTCCCAGACCACAGAAACTGTCCTGACAACAACAACTGTCCTGAAAACCACAACACCATCACCAACAGCTTCCTCTCAGAGCTCCTCCCCTCTGACAACAGCTCAATCCACAACCTCTACTCAACAGACAGGAACCTCCCAGACCACAGAAACTCAGGGGACAACAACAACAGCTTCACCAACAGCCTCTTCTCAGAGCTCCTCCCCTCTGACAACAGCTCAATCCACAACCCCTACTCAACAGCCAGGAACCTCCCAGACCACAGAAACTCAGGGGACAACAACACCTTCACCAACAGCCTCCTCTCCAAGCTCTTCCCCTCTGACAACAGCTCAATCCACAACCCCTACTCAACAGCCAGGAACCTCCCAGACCACAGAAACTCAGGGGACAACAACACCATCACCAACAGCTTCCTCTCAGAGCTCCTCCCCTCTGACAACAGCTCAATCCACAACCCCTACTCAACAGCCAGGAACCTCCCAGACCACAGAAACTCAAGGGACAACAACAACAGCTTCACCAACAGCTTCCTCTCAGAGCTCTTCCCCTCTGACAACAGCTCAATCCACAATCCCTACTCAACAGCCAGGAAACTCCCAGACCACAGAAACTCAGGGGACAACAACAACAGCTTCACCAACAGCCTCTTCTCCGAGCTCCTCCCCTCTGACAACAGCTCAATCCACAACCCCTACTCAACAGCCAGGAACCTCCCAGACCACAGAAACTCAAGGGACAACAACAACAGCTTCACCAACAGCTTCCTCTCAGAGCTCCTCCCCTCTGACAACAGCTCAATCCACAACCCCTACTCAACAGCCAGGAACCTCCCAGACCACAGAAACTCAGGGGACAACAACACCATCACCAACAGCCTCCTCTCAGAGCTCCTCCCCTCTGACAACAGCTCAATCCACAACCTCTACTCAACAGACACGAACCTCCCAGACCACAGAAAATCAGGGGACAACAACAACAGCTTCACCAACAGCCTCTTCTCAGAGCTCCTCCCCTCTGACAATAGCTCAATCCACAACCCCTACTCAACAGCCAGGAACCTCCCAGACCACAGAAACTGTCCTGACAACCACAACACCATCACCAACAGCAACCTCTCAGAGCTCCTCCCTCCTGACAACAGCTCAACCCACAACCACTACTCAACAGACAGGAACCTCCCAGACCACAGAAACTGTCCTGACAACAACAACTGTCCTGAAAACCACAACACCATCACCAACAGCTTCCTCTCAGAGCTCCTCCCCTCTGACAACAGCTCAATCCACAACCTCTACTCAACAGACAGGAACCTCCCAGACCACAGAAACTCAGGGGACAACAACAACAGCTTCACCAACAGCCTCTTCTCAGAGCTCCTCCCCTCTGACAACAGCTCAATCCACAACCCCTACTCAACAGCCAGGAACCTCCCAGACCACAGAAACTCAGGGGACAACAACACCTTCACCAACAGCCTCCTCTCCAAGCTCTTCCCCTCTGACAACAGCTCAATCCACAATCCCTACTCAACAGCCAGGAAACTCCCAGACCACAGAAACTCAGGGGACAACAACACCATCACCAACAGCTTCCTCTCAGAGCTCCTCCCCTCTGACAACAGCTCAATCCACAACCCCTACTCAACAGCCAGGAACCTCCCAGACCACAGAAACTCAAGGGACAACAACAACAGCTTCACCAACAGCCTCTTCTCAGAGCTCCTCCCCTCTGACAACAGCTCAATCCACAACCCCTACTCAACAGCCAGGAACCTCCCAGACCACAGAAACTCAGGGGACAACAACACCATCACCAACAGCTTCTTCTCTGAGCTCCTCCCCTCTGACAACAGCTCAATCCACAACCCCTACTCAACAGCCAGGAACCTCCCAGACCACAGAAACTCAAGGGACAACAACAACAGCTTCACCAACAGCTTCCTCTCAGAGCTCCTCCCCTCTGACAACAGCTCAATCCACAACCTCTACTCAACAGACAGGAACCTCCCAGACGACAGAAACTCAGGGGACAACAACAACAGCTTCACCAACAGCCTCTTCTCAGAGCTCCTCCCCTCTGACAACAGCTCAATCCACAACCTCTACTCAACAAACAGGAACCTCCCAGAGCACAGAAAATCAGGGGACAACAACAACAGCTTCACCAACAGCCTCTTCTCAGAGCTCCTCCCCTCTGACAACAGCTCAATCCACAACCTCTACTCAACAGCCAGGAACCTCCCAGACCACAGAAACTCAAGGGACAACAACAACAGCTTCACCAACAGCTTCCTCTCAGAGCTCCTCCCCTCTGACAACAGCTCAATCCACAACCTCTACTCAACAGACAGGAACCTCCCAGACCACAGAAACTCAGGGGACAACAACAACAGCTTCACCAACAGCCTCTTCTCCGAGCTCCTCCCCTCTGACAACAGCTCAATCCACAACCCCTACTCAACAGCCAGGAACCTCCCAGACCACAGAAACTCAAGGGACAACAACAACAGCTTCACCAACAGCTTCCTCTCAGAGCTCCTCCCCTCTGACAACAGCTCAATCCACAACCCCTACTCAACAGCCAGGAACCTCCCAGACCACAGAAACTCAAGGGACAACAACAACAGCTTCACCAACAGCTTCCTCTCAGAGCTCCTCCCCTCTGACAACAGCTCAATCCACAACCCCTACTCAACAGCCAGGAACCTCCCAGACCACAGAAACTCAGGGGACAACAACACCATCACCAACAGCCTCCTCTCAGAGCTCCTCACCTCTGACAACAGCTCAATCCACAACCCCTACTCAACAGACAGGAACCTCCCAGACCACAGAAACTCAGGGGACAACAACACCATCACCAACAGCCTCTTCTCAGAGCTCCTCCCCTCTGACAACAGCTCAATCCACAACCCCTACTCAACAGACAGGAACCTCCCAGACCACAGAAACTCAAGGGACAACAACACCATCACCAACAGCCTCCTCTCAGAGCTCCTCCCCTCTCACAATAGCTCAATCCACAACCTCTACTCAACAGCCAGGAATCTCCCAGACCACAGAAACTCAAGGGACAACAACACCATCACCAACAGCCTCTTCTCAGAGCTCCTCCCCTCTGACAATAGCTCAATCCACAACCCCTACTCAACAGACAGGAACCTCCCAGACCACAGAAACTCAGGGGACAACAGCAACAGCTTCACCAACAGCCTCTTCTCAGAGCTCCTCCCCTCTGACAACAGCTCAATCCACAACCCCTACTCAACAGCCAGGAACCTCCCAGACCACAGAAACTCAGGGGACAACAACACCATCACCAACAGCCTCCTCTCAGAGCTCCTCCCCTCTGACAATAGCTCAATCCACGACCTCTACTCAACAGACAGGAACCTCCCAGACCACAGAGACTCAGGGGACAACAACACCATCACCAACAACTTCCTCTCAGAGCTCCTCCCCTCTGACAATAGCTCAATCCACAACCTCTATTCAACAGCCAGGAATCTTCCAGACCACAGAAATTCAGGGGACAGCAGCACCATCACCAACAGCCTCCTCTCAGAGCTCTTCCCCTCTAAGAACAGCTCAATCCACAATCCCTACTCAACAGCCAGGAACCTCCCAGACCACAGAAACTGTCTTGACAACCACAACACCATCATCAACAGCCTCCTCTCAGAGCTCTTCCCCTCTAACAACAGCTCAATCCACAACCCCTACTCAACAGACAGGAACCTCCCAGACCACAGAAACTCAGGGGACAACAACACCATCACCAACAGCCTCCACCCACAGTTCCTTCACTCTGACAACACCTGAGTCCTCTACCCCTGCTCCAGGCATCACAACAGTGTCTCAGTCAAGGGGCACAGATTCACCTGTTTCTACCCCCCTAGTATCTCCTTCCCCCACTTCAGGGAGTACTTCTCCAGAACCATCTAGTTCCATTTTCTTCACTACTGTTGCTGCTTCTTCTCCTCTCCATCTCAGCTCTACAACTGCTACAACAGGAGCATTTTCTTTGCATACTAGCCTCTCAACCCCAGAAAGAACCACCCCTTCCCAGATGGGGAGCACAAATACAACCCTCAATGAAACCATAATTCCTGCAACAGTCCCTCCCCTGGATCATAATCCAGTCACCACTACATCTGAGCCCACCACTAAGAGCCAGGTACCCGTCCACACAATGTCTTCCACAGCTTATTTGGGGTCCACCACTCCTGTGACACCTTTTGTGAGCTCCTCAGGCCCCCCACGTAGCACACCTCATACCACACTTGTTGAATCAGCATCGTCCTCATCCCAACCAGCAACCAAGACAGCAGCAGCATTGACCTCCTCAGGACCTACCATTGGTGTGAGTCCAGGACCATATTCACAGCCAACCAGGAGCTCTGCCTTCACAGAGAAGGCTACTACCACTCCAGGATCACCATCCAGTTATCCCAGCCCTCCTAACTCTATGTCAAGTACATCAAGTACAGCCACTGATTCCATCACCTCCACACAGTTCCCTATTACCTTGTCCTCTGGAGCCACTGTCATTGCAAATCAGACTCTTCCATTCACAAGTTATGTCACTACTCCACCTGTTATGAGCACATCCAAACCCAGCACTCTCCAGTCCAGCACAACCATCCAGATGACTTCTGAGAATTCTACAGCCTTCCTAGCTCCAGGTCAGTGGGAGCCCCATTGTTTGTTTGTGGTTTTTTTGTAATGCCCACTTTGAGTCACTGCAACCTGAGAAGTCCCCTAGTTTTGAGGCAACTAGGTGGCACAGTGGAAAGACTGTTAGACTTGGTATCATGCAGACCTGAGTTCAAATCCCACCTCAGATAATTATTAATGGTAGTGAAGTCACTTAATCTCTCTTAGCCTCTGTTTCTTCATCTTTAAAATGAGGAATCAATGGACTCATTTACCTTTAAGGTCCTTTCCAGCTCTAAATCTAGGACCCTGTGTGTGTGTGTGTGTGTGTGTGTGTGTGTGTGTGTGTGTGTGTGTGTGTGTGTGAGAGAGAGAGAGAGAGAGAGAGAGAGAAACAATCCTCTTCTCAATAATTCTCAGGAACTCAGCAGCGATGTGACAAAGGGTCTTTTATTTCCTTCTCCTGAGAAGATCGAACCCTAGTGTGCAGCTAGTGGGTGCAAAGAAAGGGAGCTAGCAGGCCCTGTTTAATACCCTAGTCCCTAACTTGAATGGACCCTCCCCTTTTTCATCATTGGTCTGATTACTTAAGGGTTACAACCTACCCACAAAAACTAGCTAATTGGAATGCAGTATTCCCACCCCTCTTCCTTATATGGGTATTACTCAGGATTGGACTTTATTCTTCCTTATATGGACACAACTCCAGAGCGTACTTTATTGAGACCAGGGCTCCTTGAACCATGTGATTTTGTTAGTCAGACAGGGAGGAGGGGATCTGAGACCTTTGTCCTACAAACAGGTCAGAAGGAGTATGACTGACTGTTATATCCTCATTGAGAGGAGACAACTACCCCTTTTCTCACTGTGTGTGTGTGTGTGTGTGTGTGTGAAAGAGACAGAGAGACAGAGAGACAGAGACAGAGACAAAGAGACAGACACAGAGAGACAGAAACAGAGATAGAGATACAGAGAGAGAAAGAGACAGGGAGACAGAGAGAGAAAGAGACAGGGAGACAGAGATGGGGACATAGAGAAAGGCAGAGAAAGAAACATAAAGAAACACAGAGACAGAGACTGGGATAAGAGCTCATTGGAATGAGGTGGGCTAAGTATAGGAAGAGTCAGACACAGAACTAAGAAGGGTGACTGAAGTTTTTGGAATGCCCTTCCTAGGAATATTTAAGCAGACAATGGTCTTCATGTGCAGAGGGTGTTGTATGGGCTTATGGAGTTATGGGGATGCACCATATGACCTCCAGAAATCACTTTTTTGTTTGTTTGTTTTGTTTTGGTGAGGCAATTGGGGTTAAGTGACTTGCTCAGGGTCACACAGCCAGTAAGTGTTAAGTGTCTGAGGCCAGATTTGAACTCAGGTCCTCCTGACTCCAGGGTGGTGCTCTATAGCTGACCCCAGATATCACTTTTTATCATCTCACAGAAGGAATGAACAAGTGAGTGAATGAAGGAATAATTTAATGAAAAAGCATTTATTAAGCACTCCTTATTTGCAAAGCCTAGTGCTAAGTGCCAAGGATATACATAGAAAAGCAAAGCACTCAGTACTCCTTTTTCTCAAGGACCTTACGTTCTAATGGAGGAAATAACACAAAGAGGAGTTTTCAAATCAGATGGAAAAGTCCAGTGGTCCTTAGGGTAGGGCAGCAAACCATCTTCTTTAGTGTCATTTCCACTGATAAAACCTTATCTATTCCCAATGTTGAACCATTTGATGGTGCCAAGGACTTGGATGGGGAGAGCTTTCTTTTCTAGGTCTTCCTCACCCATGGCTGCTGAGGAGTCAAAGACTGAATGACCTGCAGAGTCCCTCCTTTATAAGGATTGCTCTCCTGGACACTGGCTGTGGGGGCCAGGCTGGAAGCAGCTGTAGGGTGGGTGGGTGGCACCATTACATTTCCTAAAAGTTCTTGGTTTCTCGTGGTGAGACAACATTCCACTCTTCTCTTTCTGTGGCCAATGGCAAACCTCCCCTCTCCCAAACCTAGACATGACAACTTCTCCAGCAAACCTGCCATGGACCCACAGTGAAAAGAGTACAGCTACAACACCTCTTCAAACTCCAGGAACATCTACTGTTACCCAACCAAGAACATCCACAACCACCACCAGTCCCTTTACAGGTAAGGGTTGCTCTATACTCAAGTCTGGCTGGACCTTAGAGTATGTTGGGAAGTGGTGTTACGTAGTTCTGCCTAACTGAGAAGCAAGCCTGGCAGCCAGGAAATCTGTGTCCCTGTTGTGGTGTTTAAATAAAGTTTGAGAGACGTAATTTCTGAATAATTTAATCATTTTATTAATCATGCCTGCATCTTAATAAAATGATGGTCATTTGGTCATCTCTCTCTTGGACCAAAGACAACCATGATTGCAGGCTCTTGGCTTATATGTGCATTGGAAGAGCAATGTTCCCTAAAATGGCAATCAAATCTGATTGGTTAACAAACAATTAATGAGCATGAATATTGCAATAAGGGAATGAACCTATTCAAATGAACTTTGATTATGTGGTTTACTTCTGAGTTACTCCCAGTCAATTTATCCCCACCCAAACCTGAGAAGAGTATAATGGCTTCCCTATCCCAGTGGAGTCTGAATAAGATTGTTAAAGAAGTTAGTCCAATCTCATTATCAGTAATGTCCTTCAAGACACTGAGCTTTTGGAATCAGGACTTTAGAAAAAGGGGGTAACTCTGGATCTCCTCAAATCATGGGTTATTAATAAGCATTTCTTTCACTGTCCTAGTTCTACCTGTGATGGTCTAAGTCTCTTGGGACTAATTTCTTAGCCTCTCCTCACCTCTAGTGCTTAATAATACCAACTATTATGACTATTATATGTAAACAACTATATAATGCTTAAAAGTGTTCAAGGTATTTTACATTTTATCTCTTTTGACCTCAACAGCTATTTGAGGTAGGGCCTACCCTACCCATTTTATGAATGAGGAAACATTCACTGAGATTAAATGACTTGACCAAGGTCTTAGTTAAGAGGGCTCAAATCCAGAATTTCCTGACTCCATATTGTCAATCCATCTTACCTCTGGGTCATGGGGAGTCTGAGTACTGTCTTGTCATCACCATATGGGGCAAGGGTGACAATAACTATCCTATGAGTCCACTGTTTTGCATACAAGCTCAGAAATTACAACTTGAAATTGTTTCCTTTTGGGGGGGGTGCAATGAGGGTTAAGTGACTTGCCCAGGGTCACACAGCTAGTAAGTGTCAAGTGTCTGAGGCCACATTTGAACTCAGGTCCTCCTGAAACCAGGGCCAGGGCTTTATCCACTGCACCACCTAGCTGCCTGAAATTGTTTCCTATACTCCTCCCCTGTGCAGTGATTCTGGAAACAGGAACAACACAAGCCCAGAAGAGGAGGAGGACAGCATCAGTGCTGGGGCATAACCCCTGGTTTTATTTACAGACTGACCAGGTTGATTTGCTTTGGAAGATGGGGTTGTGGGTGGAAGAGGTGGGCGGTAAGTGTGGGACAACTCAAATACCTGAGGTACTACCTGGAGAATGCTTTTAGTTAGACCCTACAAAGGTCTCTCATTTTTCTTCTACTTCCATTTCAGGTATTCCACTCTTCTCCTACCAATGGGACCAAAGATATGTCAGGAGTAGTGTGGACTTTACTGTTGGAGTCTTTAAGCCTCAGATTGGATTCCCCTTTGGTTCAAAGCTCCGGGATTTCCTCTATGTAAGTCACACTGAAGAGCTTCTGCTGGCCTATCCAATTGCTGGCTTAGCCTCTCTGTTCTTCCTAACTCTGGCACCCCATGGTTCAGGAAGAGGAATTCCAAACTACTCTTTTGCATTTGTTTGAGTTAATCGACAACTTAGAGGGTGCTTTTGGTCCCAGAGTTCTTAAACTGGGGCTCACAGACCCTGCAAAGGGGTCCATGGATAGACTTTAGGAATTCCATGATTTGGGGTGGAGAAAATTACATCTTTATTTCACTAACCTCTAACTGAAATTGAACATTTCCTTCAATTATTTAAAAAAATTATGAGGGGGCAGCTAGGTGGCACAGTAGATAAAGCACTGGCCCTGGATTCAGGAGGACCTGAGTTCAAATCCTGCCTCAGACACTTGACACTTACTAGCTGTGTGACCCTGGGCAAGTCACTTAACCCTCATTGCCCCGCAAAAAAAAAAAAAAAATTATGCAGAGAGAGGGTCCCTAGACTGCCGCCTTCTTAGCTGGTCTTTGAACATATCGGATGAGGAATGATTTATATGGGATGATTTTTTAAAAAAATGTTTATTCTGAACTTATCAAATGCTTTGTCTATGCATCAAAAGATAGAGGAGGGCAGCTAGGTGGCGTGGTGGATAAAGCACCGGCCCTGGATTCAGGAGGACCTGAGTTCAAATCTGACCTCAGACACTTGACACTTACTAGCTGTGTGACCCTGGGCAAGTCACTTAACCCTCATTGCCCTGCCCCCCCCAAAAAAAGATTAACCTGGAGGTAAGGGGATGGATGATGTAACTTACCAAAGATACTGCGCCATCTCTAAGATGCCAACTACTGCCCCTCTGCACAGTCAGCCAAACAAATCTCCTGGTTCCCTCCCTCTCTTCTGCTAAAAGCACCTGGGCCTGAATCCTAACATGACTCTCTTCAGTTTACAGACAATGGCCAGATCATCTTCCCAGACTCGGAATATAGCATTTTTCCCTACCCCAACCCACCTCGCAGAGGCTTTACAGCCGACTATGGTTTGGCCACAGTGGCTGCATTTTGGGATGATGCTGATTTTTCCAGAGGTGAAGGAGAAATATTTTACCAGGTGGGTATGACTGGCTTGGTTCAAATGGTACTAAGGGTCTAGAACTGAGTGAGAAGAGTGGAAAGGGTAGGAGAGAAAGAATGGCTAAGAATCAGGATCAAGGATACATAAAAGGAGAAAAGTGGACAAAGAGCTGTCCTACCTGTGATGCTTACTGGCTGTGGGACTTTAAGTAAATGATTTGACCCTGCTGTGACCCGTGAAACTCTTTACCATGAGCAGATGCTAACTTCCATATACCAATGAAATCACACAGCAAACTTAGATCATTTCAAGGACCCTGTCTTAATAATAAACATGCATCTTGTCAAAAAGTCTGCCTCTGCTCCTAGACTAGATTGCTGGTTCTATTGTCATTCATTCAGTCAAAAATATTTATTGAGCATCTGCTATGTGTGAGGCACTGTGCCAGGGAATGAAGAGGGTGTAGAGCTGAATGAATGATGCACAATCCCTGCCTTCTAAAAGCTTACAGTCTGTCCCCCACGTTCTCCACCTTAAGAAATTTCTAATTACATTCTGGTCTCAGATTGAGTCACCTCCTCCAAAAGGTCCTAGTCATTTTGCTGAGGTCCAGTCCCATGTCATCCCACATCACCAACTTCTTATTAGCCATTTTGAATGGGTTATGCTTATAGACATTATCAAAATCAACATGTATAAAACAGAACTCATTATCTTTCCCCCAAACCAACTCCTCTTCCTAAATGTTATGGGAGAGATAAGTGGGGGTGTTGGGGTCCTTGGGAATTCCTCTTTAAAGAATTATACCCTCTCGAATTAGAATTAGAATCCAATTAGAATAAAATATTTTATTTGGGCACTAGAGAAAGGAAACCTTGAGACAAGTCTCAAGGGGAGGTACATCCAGAGACTTGGTTCTCTGAGATATCTATCTCCTCCAGCAAGAGAAAGACAAGTACTTTTATAGAGGACTGATGGTAATCATGTGACTGTGGAAAGTTTCCTTATTAGGGGTGATCATCCAGACTGTCCCCCACTGGGGGTGGCTGGGGGAAGCTGGGTGAGAGGTGGCTCCCATCTGTCTCCCTGGCTCCACAAAGGCAGCAGCCATATGTAAGCGGCTTCTCTCTCTCTCTCTTGCTTCAAGGTGTGTCTCCTCAAGAATACCCGTGTCAGCTGGCCAGTTTACCTAACCCCTTAACACTAAATAATCTATTTCTCTTGAGGTCACCACCATTCTTCCAATAACCCTCCTTTACAACATAGGAGTCATCTTTGACTCTTCATTCTCAATCCTACCCAACTCCTTGCCAAGACTTTGTGGCATGTCTCATGCTCACCCTTTTCTTCACACACAAGCACCACCCTAATTGTCCTTCATCGCCTCAACTATTGAAATAACCCCTTAATTGACCTTCTTCCCCCTTCAAGTCTGTCCCTTATCCACCCTCCACACATCTGCCCAAGTTAACTTCCTAAAGCTCAGATCTGGGCCATATCGTTTCTCCTCTCAGTAACCTCCTTTGGTTACTGAGAATCAACTGCACTGAAATCATAGCTGACAGTAATAACTATCCTTTCTGTGGTGCTTTAAGGTTGGCAAAGCTGTGTACAAATGAAATCTCATTTGAGCCTCACAACTACCCTGAGAGGTAGGGGATAGATATTATCATCAAACCCATCTGTGGGACTATATCGTACTTTACTGGCCTTAGGGTACTCTTAGATTTATTCAAACTGACCTTCTTCCTGTTTCTCATCCATGACATTCAACTCCATGTCTCTGCTCTGACCGCCTCCAATGCCTACGTAGCACTCTCCTCTCGTTTTTACTTCTTAGAATCTCGTTTCTTTCAAAACTCAGCTCACCCCTACCCGTCGCCCACCGGCTCTTTTCCTAGTCTCTGCAGCTCCTCACACGTCTCCTGAAATTTACCGTGCCCGAAACTGTATAGATTTTGTATTTCAGTTGATGTTGTGCACCCCTGATTTCTCTGGATAAAATGTGACCTTCCCGGAGATCAGAGACTTTTTGTCTTTGTGCCCCCCATCCCCCACCCCAGCCTTTAGCACATAATAGGTGCTTAACAAATGCTGGATAGCGTAGTCCTTGTCTGCTGGCCGTGAGTAGGGGCAGGTCCGCGGACCTGCGGGGAACAAGAGCTTTGGGGGGAACAGGGGAGGGGTGAGTCCCAGCAGTCTGGGCTCCGGGTGGGGCTCGCCATGGCCAGCCAATCGCAGGGCATCCAGCAGCTTCTGCAGGCAGAAAAGCGGGCTTCCGAAAAGATTTCCGAAGCCCGCAGGCGAAAGGTTGAGAGACTGAAGCAGGCCAAAGACGAAGCTGCAGCAGAGATGGAACAGTACCGACAGCAGAGAGAGGAGGAGTTTAAGGTCAAGGAAGCTGCGGCCCTTGGTAGCCACGGTACCTACAGCATCGAATTAGAGAAGGAAACAGAGGAGAAAGTAGCCCAGATCCATCAACAGTTCAAGAAGAACAAGGAGAGCGCCGTGGAATTCCTGTTGGATTTAGTGTATGATGTTCAGCCCAAATTCCGTGAAATCCCACTCGTTACATAATTAGGAAAAAGGAAGGAGAGAAAGAAAGAAAAGGAAGGAAGGAAAAAAAGGAAAAGAAAGAGAAAAAGAAAGAAAGAAAGAAAAAAGAAAAGCTAGCCCATATTTCATAGATTGGCGGCTCAGTTGTCCTACTGTACAATGTGAAGTTTTAGCCAGGCTATAATTATATTCTTGTTTGAAGACTTCAAATTACTTCTGTATAGTATTCGGTATAGTACTTCAACTTTGTCCGAGACCGGAGAATCTAGCTACAAACATATTGAAAGTTAATCCAAAGATTTAATACTCTCATCTCTGACTTCTTACTAACTCATTTAATGAGTAATGCTTCCTCTGGGCATTTTGTTGGTAAGCTGCAGAATGCTATACCATTTTCGTAAGTGGTCTTAGTGCAGGAGAAAATTCCTTAAAGAAAGAAGGGAGCAAAAATCCAAGACGAGAGAAAAAGGACTTAAATTAGTCAATTGTTTGGGGAGAATGATACACTGCTTTCCTAGAGGGGCTTAGTGCAGAAAAAAATTCATTAAAGAAAGAAGTTTAAAAGTGTATGCAGTTCTGTGTAGCTTTCTCAAGGACATAATAATTGTAAACATTAAAAAAACCTTGGGAAGTAATAGGTATCCTAAAAATAGTTCCATCTAGATGGGGGTCAG
Source organism: Dromiciops gliroides (assembly GCF_019393635.1). Lineage (NCBI taxonomy): Eukaryota > Metazoa > Chordata > Mammalia > Microbiotheria > Microbiotheriidae > Dromiciops > Dromiciops gliroides. The sequence continues at coordinate 339,335,918 of NC_057863.1, read as the reverse complement.
TGTAATATTATTGATATAGCTACTTAGGGTCTTTTGAGTTACCCTTGATGGAACAGAACCAACGGACAAAACTCAGGTGCTTAAGAATACCATGTTACGTTTAGTACAGGCATAGTCACTTGAAAATAAAGACTATTTAATGTAAGTTCTCCTTAGCTTGCATCTTTTCCTCTGACCCATACTTAAAAAAAAATAGTTTTTAAAAAATCCTTTAACCCAGCTGTTTTACAACATGTCAATTGGGAAATAAGCAGCCCCCAAAGTTTTTGGTTTTGTTTTTTAGAAAAATGTGCATTGTGGGAATTTTAGGAAGAAAAATAGTATTTTTTTTCCAACAGTTTTTCCTAACATTAAGTAACACACTTAGTCTATTTGCCTTTTTTCAGAGGTCCTCCACAGAATTTACTCTGGATGTCTTATTTTCAAAATGGCTTCTTATCTAGTGTGCTGGATGGCTCAAGTCTGTGTCAGCCTCAGGCCATCTTCAAGCATTTAAGTGTCTTCTATACACATCATGAACGTCCACTTGGTCTTCAGCATTTTGTTGGGTGCAATGAGGCAAGCTCTAAGGTTATAGATGCAAAAAAACATACCAGCCAACCCTCAGGGAACTCTTTAATCTATTGCTTTGCTGCGGTTAAGCTGGGATGGTGAAGGGCTTTGAATCAGAACCACATATTTCAGTGCTGATTCATCCTCTCCTTGGTAGGAGGAGGGTTGGTTATCATATTAGCAGCATCTTCATAAATCTTAAGGATTTCAGAATTGTCGCTGAAACTATTTAAATTGGGACCCCAGAGGTTTATAAGATTTGATAACTTTAGGTTAACCCTTAAGAATATATTTTCCAGTTCCCCTAGAGTGAGCTCAACTAGGTAACCCTTTCCAGCTGTGACTCATAGAAAGGATCCCACCATCTTAAACAAGGGTTGTATAAATCTTCCCCAGGCCAATTGAAAGTACTGCACTACTATAGTTTTACCAATAGGTTGGGGATAGGGGCTGGACCTCAGTTTTTACTGATATAAGGAATTCCATGGTGAAGAACTCCTACAAATGCCAGTCAACATCTTCACTGTGATACATAGTCTGAGTCTATTTCCCCCCCACAAAAAAATCTTAGGCCTCCAAGAATTGTTTGACTCTTTCTCAAATATATAGAGAACTGAGTCAAATTTATAAAAATACAAGTCATTCTTCAATTGATAAATGGCCCAAGGATATGAACAGATAGTTTTCAGACAAAGAAATCAGAGCTATCTATAGTCATATTAAAAATGTTCTAAATCATTATTGATTAGAGAAATTCAAATCAAAACAACTCTGAGGTACTACCTCACACCTATCAGATTGGCTAATATGACAAAAAAAGAAAATGTTGGATATTGGAGGGGATGTAGGAAAACTAGGACATTAATGCATTATGTTGGTGGAGTTGTGAACTGCTGCAAACATTTTGAAGAGCAATTTGAAACTATGCCCAATGGGCCATAAAACAGTGCATACCCTTTGATGCAGTAGTACCACTGCTAGGTCTGTATTCCAGATATCCAAAAAAAGGGGAAAGGACCTATTTGTACAAAAATATTTATAGCAGCTCTTTTGTGGTGGCTAAGAATTGGAAATCAAAGGGAAGGGGAATGACTAAACAAGCTGTGGTGTATGATTATAATGGAACATTATTGTGCTATAAGAAATGACAAGCAGGATGATTTCAGAAAAAACATGGAAAGATTTACATGAACTGATGTATAGTGAAGTGAACAGAACCAGGAGAACATTGTTCACAGTGACAGCAATATTGTTCAATGAAGAACTGTAAACGACTTAACTATTCTCAATAATCCAATGATCCAAGACAGTCCCAAAGGACTAATGATGAAGCAGACTATCCACCTCCAGAAAAGGAACTGTTATTGTTTGAATACAGACTGAAGCATGCTATTCTTCACTTTCTTTCGTTTTTTTCTTTTATTTAAGTCTTCTTGTACAAAATGACTAATATAGAAATGTTTTACATAATTGCACATGTATGACCTATTTGCTTATCATCTCAACAAGGGGCATGGGGAGGAAGGGAAGGAGAAAGAGTTGGAATTCGGAACCCAAAACTTTAAATAAAAATGATTAAAAAATTAAAAAGGAAAAAGAAAAGAAAAAGGAGAATTGTTTGACTCATAGAATTTACATTAGCCATGCCCACATTTTAACCTGTGGCCATTTTATAACTTTTATTTCTCCCTATTTCACTTGTCACCTTTCTTCCAAACCCCCCCACCCCAGCCTGTCCCTGCTGTGAGCCTGTTCAGAAATTCCCATTTTTCATGCTTCCTCCTTCCCTTTCTTGCCAAAAAGAAAAGGCTTCATATTCAATCTCTTCATCATGATTTTGTACCTCTTTTCATAATTGATTTGTTCTTTAGTGGACTACAGTGCCCATTAAGCGGTCTTCTCACATGATCAATTTAAATAAATATTGGCACAAAAAACCAAAATGCTTGTTTAACTCTAGTTGTTTCATTGAAATTTAAATAATTTAATTTTTTTAAATTTTAACGAAGGGGCAGCTAGGTGGCGCAGTGGATAAAGCACTGGCCTTGGATTCAGGAAGACCTGAGTTCAAATCCAGCCTCAGACACTTGACATTTACTAGCTGTGTGACCCTGGGCAAGTCACTTAACCCTCATTGCCCCGCCAAAAAAAAAAAATTTAACGAAGCAAATGGAAGTAAGAGGTGATACAGAGATGGACTTAGATACCAGATCCAGGTTAGAATATGCCAAGTACTATGTGAATGGAACAAAAGTGCTGTTGAGATCTAAGGCAAAGGTTGTTTCCAGCTGGATTGATAGGAGGAGGCTTCGTGGAGAAGTCAGTATGTGAGCTGAGCTCAGAAAGATCAATCAGTAAGTACTTATTAAACACCAACTTTATGCCAGGCCCTGTGATAGGCACTGGGGATACAAATACAAATGGGTGAGATTTAATTGGAGGGAGTGAGAGGAGGAAAGACACACAGTAAGATCTTTACTGCTAGATGCCCTCTTTTACTTTTTTTCTTACTTTTTTTTTTTTTACCTGCTAGGCCCAGTCCTGTCCACTTGTTTTTCACCTTCCTATAAATCCCAGTCTTTCTCTTGGCAGCCTTCTAACTGATCCTGTGTTCAGAATAAACGATCCACTTCCAAGGTGAAAATCCAGGCCCAGGGAAAGGAAGGCAGAGGTCTGAAAATCCTAGTGGACAGAACACTTGGTTAGAGGCCAAGTGCTGTGGATGGAGTGCCAGGCACGGAGTTGGGAAGAACCTAGCCTCCGATGCTAATTAGAGGCATAACCCTGGACAAATCACTTAACCTTTACCTCAGCTTCCTCATCTGTAAAAGGGGGAATAATAATAATGCCTGTTTCGTAGGGTTTTTGTGAAGACCAAATGAGATCATTGTAAAGTACTTAGCACAGTGCCTGGCATATAGTAAACACTATATAAAGGCTATTATTTCTGAATCATAGGATGTTAGAACTGGAAGGGTCTAACATAGGGGTAATCTCATCTACTCTCCTTCTTCACCCCCCTCCATTCATTCTATAGATTGGGAAATCCTGGGAGGTATCACTTAGTCTCCTTGTGCCTCAATTTCTCATGTTGTAAAATGAAGAGAATAATTCTTGGCCTATTTTGCTTAAAGAGATGGGGTAAGGGGCAGCTAGGTGGCACAGTGGATAGAGCACTGGCCCTGGAGTCAGGAGTACCTGAGTTCAAATCCAGCCTCAGACGCTTGACACTTACTACCTGTGTGACCCTGGGCAAGTCACTTAACCCCAATTGCCTCCCTTTAAAAAAAAAAAAAAAGAGATGGCGTAAGGCCCACCAAGATGCTCTCAGTGAAAGTATCCTCTGATACTCTTAGAGGAATTACTATTACTAAGGGCAAAAAGCAAACACCTGGTCCCCACTCGTACCAGCCTAAATTTCAGGATGGGATCGAGGGAAGGGATAAAGGCTTGACAATATTGAGAAATATTAAATAATAAGACTCGAGTTGATAAAAGAATGATGTGAAATCATTCGGGCGTGGGGGAGGAAGGTAAGAGAGTAGAGGTTAAAGGAGAAACCTAGATGAAGGAGGGGTGGGCAACTGAAAGGGATTCTGGGTAGGTCTTTATATTTTCCTCTCTCCTTCCTAGGAATACAGTTTTGGGGGAATGAAAGACAGTTTCCTGAAAAAAGTGGAGTCTCATATTCTAAATTATATTGGTATCCAGTATGAGGCCAGATGGACCCTGAAGATAACATGGGTTAAGGCACCTCCATACCCAGCCGAAAGAGTATCTGGGGTAAGCTGAAAGACTCAAAAAGCTCCCTGTATAGCCACCTGAAAGGAAGCATTCAAAAACCTTTAGGCTAGAGAGATCTCCCAAAGCTGTCCTCCTGTAAGAAAGCTACTTAATATGATCTTAAAAGTTTTCCAGAGAAAGAGATTCAACCAAAACTATTTTGGGGAGTCACAGCCCTTACAGGTGGCTTTGCAGTGTCTAGCCTAAAGCCATTCATTCATTCCATTATTTATTGCAAACTAGGCCCATATCCCGTATCGGACTGTACAGCCACACTGTGGCCTGTGGCTCTTCAAGGCGCTGATCCATGGTCGTCTATGACTGATGGAAGTCTACTACTAGTCATGTATAAGGCGCCTGGCTAAGAACTGTAAATACCTAAGTGTACATATAAGATACTTTAAGAAATTTCTCATCCCCACTGCTGCAATTCCTTTTATCCTCTTTTTAAGCCAAAGTAATAGATCACCATTTTACGTACAATATATCTGAGAAGGCTGATCAAGCTCTCCCTTAACTTTCTCTTATTCCTGCTAATAATCTTTGATCCATTTAATCATGTCCTGTCAACCATCTTTTCTAACTTTAAATTATAAAATAGAATGATTTTTCTCACCTCCTGGAAACGAGTTATAAAGAAGGCAATTTCCAGTTTGTAAAGTGCTTTGAGAAAACCACGGATGAAAACTTCTCTAAAGACCCAAAAGAGTTAATGACAAATACATACATTACATACACACACATACATATATGTGTGTATGTATATGCACATATATTTTTTATTTACTTGTTCATCCATTCATTCATTTATTCATTTACTTACTTATTCATTCATTTATCTGTTTACTTATTTATTCAATTGAATATTTAATTATTTACTTCTCATTGTTATTTGGCCTAAAACAGTGGGTGTGTCGGGGGCAGAGGAAAGGATGGCATTTTAACACGATGTCTGTGCAATATAGAGAAAGTTGACTACTCACTGACTGTCTATATGTTTGTCCCAAACCTCTAGGACAACACCTTCCAGGCTATTCTCACGACGGATGGGAGCCGATCTTTTGCCTTGATTCTTTACCAAAATGGTGGGATGCGATGGGCTGTGCCCCAACCCCCAGCAGCCGATGCTCTCATAGGCTTCTCCAGGTAGCAGGGGGAAGATGGCTGTTATGATAAATTTCACCTTCAGTATGTCATACTTGATTCTAAGAAAGGACAGAAAACATCATTTCAAATATGTAGTTATCCATGACTTCCTTCCCTCCCAGCCCTATAACACAGATGTCTTTGATTCATATTGACTCCAATTCATGGAGCAATTAGGCATCTACCATGTGCCAAGCACTTGGTTAGGCACTGGGGACACAGAGGTAAAAATAACAACAGCCCCTCCCTTCAGGGAGTTTACATTCTATGTATATATATATATATATACACAGAGAAGTAAATGCAAAACATATGCAAAGTGAATGGGCAAGAAGGCAAATGTCCTTTATTTCTCTTCCTTTATCTTCTGTTGGGAAGGAGATTAAAGAGGGAGGTCTGAGAAGATGTTTCAGTGATGTCATTTTTATCCAAAATGTTCTCATGCTGAGCTCCTCCTTCCCTCTGTAAGATGCCTTCTAGGATTCCTTTTCAATCCCTTTCTGAGAGAGACATAACAAGACTCATTCTCATTTTTCTGCTATTTTTATTCCCTTGAATATGTGCTATGGTTATACATCAGATTCCTCAAATTGCCTAGTATAGGGGCAGCTGGGTGGCACAGTGGATAGAGCACCGGCCCTGGAGTCAGGAGGACCTGAGTTCAAATCCAGCTTCAGACACTTGACACTAGCTGTGTGACCTTAGGCAAGTCACTTAACCCAAAAAATTGCCTAGTATAGGGCTCTGTCTACAGAACACACAGTAATTCTTTTTCAGACTAACATCCCCTAACATCAGCAGACACTGTGATCTCAGGTTCTTTCCTTTGTTCCCAGCGGAGATGGATATTTCTTCAATGATCCACTGACATTCAGGCCCCCACAGGAGAAATATCGTCCAGATCAGGTCAAAGGTTCTCAAACAGGTAACAGAATACCTTCATTTTATTCACAAACCTTCCCCAAAAAAGTAGCCCCAGAGCATATGCATAGCTAGCATTTTTGGCCCCCAAACCAACCAAGAAATTACAGACCTTAAATCGATTTTGTAATTCATGCTATGAAAATAATATTATAATTAATTAAGACAGATTCAATTGAGCAGGAGGAGAAATCAATTACTATGTGGTTCATAGACAGAGGTATGGTTAACAAATGTAATGCTGTCTGGTTGGTAGCTTATTTTAACTAATAATTTTTGCTAACCAGGTCCTGAGCTCAGTTGTTTCTGTGCTGTTGAAGGAGTATTTTTTGTACCCTCTGAATTCTGGTATCTTAGAACAAAGCTCTGATCATCTGAGCCCAGTTAGAGCTTTGTATCAGGGCATATGTTTTCCAGGTTCACTAGTCTCATTTCCCATATCTTTTGCCGTCTCTGAACCTCCAACCTCCAAATCAATCAGGACTTGGGCTGCAGAGCATTATAGCTACCTCTAGAAGGTAACTTTCTCTAGGATAGCATGCTTTCAAGGAGTCTAGAGGACTTACAAACATAAAACACTGTAAACTGGACTCTGTAAGGGCATGGAGTTAGGGAATAGGAAGGGGAAGGGGCAATGGCACAGTCAATTCCCCCTGTGTACTGAATCCAAATTGTCCTGTATTTGAAGATGAAGAGCTTTAGCGTCTGCACTCCAAAGTTCTCTAAGATCTTGGCTCATAGTCCAAGCACCCAGCTGTACCAGCTGGGAAATGACTGGTGGAAGGGTCTCAGCCCTAGGGAATTTAGGTATGCATCAAAACCCTAATGCAGAAGATTTACAAGACTCCTGACCCAATGACCCTCAGCCTCCTGCCCTAGTTTTCTGAGCTCTTTTCTTGGTAGCTTCCATGCCTTTATCCCTGTCTGGATGGCTATACTGACATAATCTTCTTCATGCTTATCTCTGAGATTCTTGGAGGGGAATCCCCAAAAGGATGTGTTGAGTCACTTACTATCTTTGTGAGCTTGGACAAATCATTGCTGGGGGCCTGAGTTTTCTCATATCTAAAAGGATTAGACTAAATAATCTCTGAAATCCCTTCCATCTCTAAATATATGAACTCGATGATCCTCTGAGAAAATCCCAGGCTGTGAAAAACAGGACAGAAGAGCAGTATGGGAATGGGGCATATATATAATTTTTAAACTATCAATTATCACTAAAAACCCCAAATTAAATCAAACAATGGCTGTGACCTAGTCTAAGCCCCTTCCCTAAATCTCCTTCCCTATCCTCCACCCCAGGCTACCAGGGTTTTCAGATATACAAATTACAAAGAGATTGGGAAATTCGACCAAACTACCGACTGAAGTGTCTGCTGTGGCTGGACAAGAACTCGATGAGTGGATGGAACTGGAACCTGTTTTGTCCTTGCTCCTGGCAGCAGGGTTTATGGGACCTGCGCTTTCAGCTAATTAGAAGAGGTGATACCCTCTCCCCATCTCCTATCCTGCAGTCCAGTCTCCCCCCCTCTCTCCCTCCACTCCAACCATTCTTTTCCCTCCCCGAGTCCTTGCAACAACTTCTTTGCCCTGCCCTGGGCCCCCAGTTCCTCCCAAGGAATTCAAGCTAAACTGTTATCAAAGAAAAAAATATTAATAGTCTTCTCTGGATTTTAGGCACAAATCTGGCAGAAATGATTTGTTTTCACATTATTCTAAATCCAAGCATTTCTAACTTAGAGAGAGAAATACCCAAACTGACATAATCTCCCCACCCTGCCCCCATGTCCTCATACAATTTGAAATAACATTTATAGGAATCTTCAATAAGAACAACAGTCACAATATAATAAAATACAGTTTCTGATGAATTTTCTGTTTCATAATAGAATACTAATCACTTAATTTCCTCCAAGTTCTACTCAATTCTTTCTTTGACCATTACCCTCAAGGGTTCTACAATGATCAATAGCCTAATTCCTGGGGTGGGAGGGGGGGAATGCTATGTTTAGTGGGTCATAACTTTTAACCCTTTAGGAAATGGGGAAGACAATGATCTTAACTAGAAATCTGGTATTTCTTGTTCTAATTTTGGTTACCATCCTTAACCCATTTTCCTCAGACCTTAGCTTTTGTACTTGACCTCGCACATACTTTCCTAAAGGGAAAAGACTGAAAAAGGACTTTAGATTTGGGAAATATTTATTTTTTAATATTTTCAGTTGAACTAAAAAGGTTTTTGATTTACTTCCATACTCCCTAGCTTTCCACATTTCCCAATTCCTCCCCCATCCCCAATTCCCCAGGACAGTAGGATCCAGGGATGGTTTGGGAATTATGTTTGCCACCCAATCCTCACCCTCACCAAAACCGCCCAGAGCTGGGGTTTGAGCAGGGCTGGGGCTTGTTGTAGGTTGGACCAACAGAAGGCAGCTCTGCAGCTTTTCCTCCTGGCGAGGGGGCATCTGCTGTGTGTACGGTACCTGGGGAGAGCTTCGTGATGGCTGGAGTGTCCAGAACCCTTGGGACCTCGGTGAGTATGCCTTCTGTGGTCTGGCCAGACTTTACCTAACCCCACCTCCACTTCTATCCTGCAATCACTACTCTTTCCAGGTAGGTTCTATTCCAGTACTTTAAAGATAGAGCTTTCTAACTCCCTTGCCTTTTCATCCATACTTGTCATCAGTTCAGAGCCAGGAAGGAAGGAAGGAAGGAAGGGTTATGGGGGAAATGAGGTACGGGTTTGGGTTAGGGGTAGGGGTTCTTAGGAATTCCTCTTTAAAGAACTACACCCTCTAGCACACAAAAGTAGTTAGAATAAGTAGTTTATTTAGGGGCAAGGGAAGGGAAGGGGGAGGGAAGGGAAAGAAATCCTTGGACTTTTCATGGGGAGATAGACACAAAGCACGTGGCTCAAAGGTACCAATCTCCTCAAGCAGGAGACTGGCAGGTATTTTTATAGAGGACAGATGGGGGTGGACCATCTGCTTGTGGAAAAGTTCCTTTAGTGAGGGAGGACCAACCCCCACTGGCAGTGGGGGACCTCTCTTCAGCACACAAAGGCCACAGCCACACCCAAATTTATCTCCCCAGGGTTAAGGGAGACTAGAATGAAGGGTGGAGATCGAAGCTAGCTCAGTCCTTTGGTTCCACTTATTTCTCTAGGCGTATCTGTCCTCTGGTTTAGCCTCTCAAGGACAAGATTCCTCGGTGTGCCCCAGAGAACTTCTGGGGTGCTCTGCACCCCATGACAGATCACAAACTGACTTGTTTTCTGACAACCAAATGTTTAAAAAACATGTACAAAAAGTGTTAGAGGGAAATAATAACAGCAGACATGTATATAACATTTAAAGCCCTTTACAAACATTCTTTAATTTGATCTTCATAATCACACAGTAAGATAGATGCTATTTTTAAAATTCCACTTTTCAGATGATGAACAGATTAAGTAATAAGGTCGTGTGACTAAAAAGTTGAGGAAACAGGCTTAGAGAAGGAAGAGGCAGCATGTAGAACAATGGCAAGAGAACTGGCTCTAAAGTCAGAGGGCCTGGGTTCAAATTCTGCCTGTCATGTTTATTACCTGTAAACTCGGAAGGGTTTCCTGATATGCATGGATCTTCATTTCCTCATCTTTAAAATTAGCTGGCCTCTCAGGTCCTCTTATGTCAACTCTTATGTCAGTGATCCTAAGTGAATTGCCCACGGTCACATGCCTATTAAGTATCTGAAGCAGAATTTGAACCTAGGTCTTCCTAACCCCAAATCTAGTGCTGTTGCTATTATACCCTGATTCCTCTAAAATGAATACCTCTAGATTTATTTTAAACTTGTGACAGTTGATGTATTTTGAATTTTTTATTGTTTTTTTAAAATTCCACTGGGTACAGTGGAACAAGCTTTGGGTCTGGAATTAGAAATCCTGTGTTCAAACCCTGCCTCTAACACTAATAACCTGTATGACTTTGGGCAAGTCATTTCACTTTCCTGAGCCTCAGTCTCCTCATCTGTAAAATGAAAGGGTTTGGACTTTGTGGCCTCTAAAGTCCCTTCATAGCTCTAGTTCCATAATCCTAGAATGACTAAAAAACACCTACATAATCTTGTGCTACCACAAGTGTTTTCTCCTGAAACAGATATGTCCTTCAGAGCATACTCTTCAACCTCCCATGTCAGGGGTCAGTAATCTGATGTCAAATGCCTCTTGCTAAACTGTGGAATTTTCTCTGTCATAACGGGTACAAGGACCTCTTTAAGCACTTGTAAAAACATAATTCAGGATCCCAGTGGATCTCAGGTCATTTGTGTAAGACTTCTCATTGGTGGAGAGTAACTCCGCACCATGTGCCTGCAGCGAGGAGTGAATTTGGTATGAGAGCTTTGGACAGAAGAGATTCAGTATTCTCGTTTTCCTTCCTGCTTTCAGAGAGGACACACACTATTTCAGACTCACTTCAGGGATTTGGGGGAGAGAACAGACTTTGGAAGGCAGGCACTTAAGGGAAAGCCAGCTCCTCAATTAATAAAACCTGCTGCTTCCCAAAGTCTATTCTTCCTCCAAAGTTGTCTGTGAATAGGCTCTAGAACAAAGCTATCAGCCCTTGATCTACAACACTCCTGATTACCCCAGAATCAGAATAAAATGTAACTGGGAAATATTGAGCAAAATAAACAAAAATACAATAGAACATAGATGATGATGATATGTGGTTTTCTAAGTCAATATGCTGCCGCAAAGATTCTTATATATAGTTTGGTGGCCTCATTTCAATATGAGTCTGACACCACTAGTCTGGAACAGCCTATGTCTTCTCACACAAAAACAGGAAGATAGAAGAATATCTGTCTCTCCAAAGCTCTCTGGCCCAGCCACAGTGGAGTCCCTTTTCTCTACACCAATGAGGGGAATCGCACACAAATGCTGCAGGCTTGCCTTTTTTGTTCTTCAGTCATTTCAGTCATGTACATCTCTTCCTAGGGGGTTTTCTTGGCGAAGAAAAGGTTTGCCATTTCATTTTCCAGCTCATTTTACAGATGAGGGAACTGAGGCAAACAGGGTTAAGTGACTGGACCAGGGTCACACAGCTAATAATTGTCTGAGGCCAAATTTGAACTCTCAGAAATGAGCCTTCTTGACTCCAGGTCTGTCTCTCTATCCACTGTGCTACCTAGCTGCCCGGTCAGGCTTGGCTAGACTATATAAATTATACTGTTCTGATCCACCTAGGATTTGTGAATTTAGTGATATGGATTCTTCCTTCTACTAACACAGATAACAATCCTTCTGCAATTTAGTAGATGACCTCCAGTAGTTACTTGGCTAAAAAATGCATTACCCTATGACCAGATGAGCCTCACTGAATGTAGCTAAATGAATTCCTGGACAATGGTCCATATTCCAAACATTTTCAACATATTCAGACCTGAACCAGCTTCTATTCCCTTGGCATAGCCTCCAAAGGCCCTCTGTCATCTCCATGCCACAAGGAGGAGTCAGAAGAGGATTATAATTATATAGTACTCTCTTTTATTTGAAAGTTAGTGTTGGCACAGTGGATAGAGCACTAGTCCTGGAGTTAGGAAAATTCATCTCTCTGAGTTCAAATCTGGCATCAGACACTCAAGTCACTTCACCCTGTTTACCTCAGTTTCCTCATCTATAAAATGAGGTGGAGAAGGAAATGGCAAATCATTCCAGTATCTTTGACAAGAAAACCCCAAATGATGTCATGAAAAGTCAGACATGAGAGATGACTCAACAACATGTTACAATAATAATAACAATAACATGCACATAAGTAATAAACCGTCAATGACTTTCATGGTGAGAACTTTAGACCACATAGCAGACCAAAAAGGAAATATTTTAAGATAGTCGGCCAAGATGGAGTCATCCCAAGCAACTAAATTTGTTGCCTTTCTTGCTCGCTATCAGTCCAAGCTCATAAACAACACAGTGAATGGGATGGGGCTCCCTGAGAACTTTCCCATCTTTCAATGACCATCAATCAACAAGCATTTATTAGGTACCTACTAAATGCTAAGCATTATGTTAGGTACTGGGGATATAAGCACAAAGAACAAACCAGTTCCTACTCACAAGAAGCTTAAACCCCACTGGAGAAGACAAGTGCATATAAAAACATGTACACAATAAAGAAAGTAAATACATACATATAGATGTCGATAGTAGTTATATACAAGGTAGTTTGAGAGGATCAGAAACAGCTTCATTCTGAAGATGGTACTTGATCTGCATCTTAAAGGAAGCCATGAAGTAAAGGTAAAAAGGGAATGCAGTCCACACATGGGGGATGGCCCGTGCAAAGGCAAGGCGATGGGAAATGGATGCAGGGTAATGTTTAAGAAACAGGTCAGGGGCAGCTAGATGGCGCAGTGGATAGAGCACCGGCCCTGGAGTCAGGAGTACCTGAGTTCAAATCTGGCCTCAGACACTTAACATTTACTAGCTGTGTGACCCTGGGCAAGTCACTTAACCCCAATTGCCTCACTAAAAAAAAAAAAAAAATTAAAAAAAGAAACAGGTCAGTTTATCTGAATTACAGAATGTGGGAGGGAATGAGGCCCACAAAGATAGGTTGGGGCTAGGTTGGGATAGGCTTAAAAGAGGAATCCCCAAGGCAATAGGAAACCTTTGGAGTTGCTTGAGTAGGGGAGCCTAATATAATGAAAAGAATTCAAAATAACTGGATTCAAACCCTGGCTTGGTCACTTGTTTAAATGTAACTTTAAACAAATCATTCTTGGTCCCACTTTCTTCGTTAGATGAATTCTTCTTGGACTAGATTGATGTCTTAAGGTCTCTTCCGGTTCCAAATCCTATGACCCCTCAAATCATGTCAAGTATTCCTATTTTACCCATACTTTGGGCTGAGGGGCAGGAAATGGAGCCCAGAGAAGGTATCATGAACTTACCCGAGTTCATAGCTGGCCTTCGCTCCTAGATTCTCCAATGATTTCATTTCCCCTCTCAGCAAGCTGTTGTTCTCAACAGACCAAGAAGAGGAGGCTCAAAACTGGTGCTGCCGGTGGAATAACAAGCCGTTCTTGTGTTACCTGTACCAGCAAAAGAGGCCTCCTGTCAGCTGTATTGGGTATAGGCCCCCACGACCTGGTAAGGCTACTGGACTCTGACCAAAGGGGTTGGAGCTAAGGGAGATCATTGAGGCAATGGAATCACTTGAAGTTGGGGCAGGACAGGGGGCCACAGACAGGCTCTCTGCCCCTACCTACTGCTTAGGCCTTCACATCACCACACCAATGTGCTTTCTCCAACTTTTGCAGCCTGGATGTTTGGAGATCCCCATATCAACACCCTGGATGGTGCCAACTACACCTTCAATGGATTGGGAGACTTTCTGCTGGTTAAAGCCAAGGATGGAAACTCTTCCTTCCTGCTGCATGGACGGACAGCCAAGATGGAGTCAGCCCAAGCAACCAAATTCGTTGCCTTTGCTGTTCGCTACGAGGCCAACTCCATAAACAACACAGTAAGTGAGGCTCCCTGAGAACTCTCCCATTTCCCCACAGACAACTATCTCAGGTTCCTCTAGTTTACAGGGACCTCTCAAAAGAAAACAGCTCTGGAAGAGAGGAAAAGGCAGTGGAGAAAGCAGGGAAGAGGGAAAAAAGGAAAAAGAAGGAGAAAGGAAGAATGCCCAGCATCAAGATGACTGGATTCGGGACAGCTAGGTGGCGCAGAGGATAGAGCACCGGCCCTGGAGTCAGGAGTACCTGAGTTCAAATCCAGCCTCAGACGCTTAACACTTACTAGTTGTGTGACCCTGGGCAAGTCACTTACCCCAATTGCCTCACTTAAAAAAATAAAATAAAATAAAAAAAGATGACTAGACTCCATTTGAGGATTGGGCTCCATGTGTGAAACATGAAATAAAATAGTAATAATAATAATAGACATTTAGATAGCGTTTATATAGCACTTTGAGGTTTGCAAAGCACTATATATATATATATATATATATATATATATATATGTTAGATTCCCCACAACAACACTATGAAGTAGTTGCTATTAGTATCCCCATTTTACAGATGAGAAAATTGACCTGAAACAAATCAAATAACTTTCCCAGAATCACACAGGTGGTAAGTAAGTATCTGCAACAAGATTAGAACCACAGTCTTCCTGACTCCACTCAACCTACTGCACCATCTAGCTGCCCCAGTCCTTCTCTGAGCTTCAAGTTTCATCTTCTTCAGGTGATCTGTATGACTCCGGTTGAACAGGACTTGTAACACTTTCAATTTCCTTTCAGGTTCATTGGTATCTTAAACCTAATGATACCATCGAGGTTCTACTCAATAACGAGACTGTGACTTTTACTAACCAAAGCATACTTTCAGAAGGTAAGGCAGGGATCACTTCCCTCCTCCTCTGGGGCAGAAGCAAGAAAGTTGAGGAAGGAAGGAAGGAAGGAAGGAAGGAAGGAAGGAAGGAAGGAAGGAAGGAAGGAAGGAAGGAAGGAAGGAAGGAAGGAAGGAAGGAAGGAAGGAAGGAAGGAAGGAAGGAAGGAAGGAAGGAAGGGAGGAAGGAAGGAAGGAAAGAAGGGAGGGAGGGAGGAAGGAAGGAAGGAAGGAAGGAAGGAAGGAAGGAAGGAAGGAAGGAAGGAAGGAAGGAAGGGAGGGAGGGAGGGAGGGAGGGAGGGAGGGAGGGAGGAAGGAAGGAAGGAAGGAAGGAAGGAAGGAAGGAAGGAAGGAAGGAAGGAAGGAAGGAAGGAAGGAAGGGAGGAAGGAAGGAAAGAAGGGAGGGAGGGAGGGAGGGAGGAAGGAAGGAAGGAAGGAAGGAAGGAGGAAGGAAGGAAGGAAGGAAGGAAGGAAGGAAGGAAGGAAGGAAGGAAGGAAGGAAGGAAGGAAGGAAGGGAGGGAGGAAGGAAGGAAGGGAGGGAGGGAGGAAGGGAGGAAGGGAGGAAGGGAGGGAGAAAGAAGGAAGGAGAAAGAAAGGAACAAAGAAATGAATGAAAGCAGGAACCTACCCCTAAAGCTCAACTGTTCTGCCTTCCTAAATGTGCAAACAAAGGAGTGCTATAAGTCACTCTCCATTTATCATGTCCTTTGAGAGCACACACACATTCACCTAGGAGGAAGAGGATACCATGGATACTTGATGAAAACTGTTAGGGTTATAGTCGCTATAACTTCTCCTTTGTCATGGACCTTTGGGATGTCTTCCAAGTCTGTCTTCAAGGCTTCCCTATGTTTCACTGTGAGTCTCTTGTTTCTGGACCCAGCTGACTTCTTTGCTTGTCTCCCAATATTCCAGATGTGAAGATATACAATGCCTCTGGAATTACATTGATTCAGAATGGCTCTATGATCTCCGCCAGCTTTGATGGGACTGTGGTAGTCTCTGTGCAGGCACTTGCCAACATTCTTCAGGCTGTTGCCAGTCTTCCAGAAGAGTATCAAAACCACACCGAGGGCCTTCTGGGTAAGGGTCAGGGGATACAGTCCCTTATGTTGGATGGAGGACTGAAATCACAGAGCTGGAGGAAAGCAGGAGTTGCTATGCTCAACAGAATTCGCACCAGAGTAATTGTCTAAATTTGATGACTAAGAAGGGAGATCTGGCTTTGATAGTGTCCATTTGTTCTGTAGACTTCCAGACAAAGCTGAGAAAGAAAGTCATTAACCCTGGTGTTGTTGATGCTATCAATGGAGTGAATCTGATCTCAGTACTTTGTGGATCGGTTTTCTAGAAATCTCTATGACTCTTGCCTGCTATTGATGTGCTAACCCCTGGCCCTTGTTTGAGGCGGTTAATTCCTGTTCTCCTTACCATTCCTCAGTCCCTCCAGCCCCTAAGAGTGCCTAGGCTGAGATCTGGAAATAAGGATTCTTGCTCTAGGTTTGACCCTCATGTAGAATTAACCCTTCCTGTACCTCAGCTTCCTCATCTGTAAAATGGGAGAGGGTCTCTAAGACTCTTTCCAGTGCTAAGTCTACGATCCTATGGTTCTGAGATTCAAGTCTTCCAACTCCCAATCTGTCTTCCTGTGATTCCTTCTCCAAACAGTAACAAGTGAAGGTTGTTGAAAACACTGTAGACAGGCGATATCCTCCTGAACCCCACGGATTAGGAAGACCTCAAAAAAAGCTCAGAGATGGAACTTGGTATAGCTGAGCTCTCATACCAACTTTGCTACTGACTAACTTGGTCATTTGAAAAAAATTGCTTAACTTCTCTGCACCTCATTTTTCCCATCAGTAAAAGGAGACATTGTATGGAACAGACTCTAAGGGCTCATCCAACACTCACTTTCTGTAATTTTTTTTTTGTTTTGATAATTTCCAAAGAGATTTCATTTCACAAATTCCCTTAGTCCAGTCACACTTGAGGCTTTTTTTTTCTTCCATAATGAACATGACCTGCTTAATTCTTCATTGTTTTAAAACATTTTTAAAAATTTTGAGTTCCAAATGCTCTCCCTCTCTCCAGCCCCTCTCCCACACATTGAGGAGGCACTGCTTAATTCTTCTTGAGAAAGTGTTGTCATATACATAAGAACTATCTTCTTTCGGGGCAGCTAGGTGGCGCAGTGGATAGAGCACCGGCCCTGGATTCAGGAGTACCTGAGTTCAAATCCGGTCTCAGACACTTAACACTTACTAGCTGTGTGACCCTGGGCAAGTCACTTAACCCCAATTGCCTCACTTAAAAAAAAAAAAAAAGAACTATCTTCTTTCTTCCCCAGGGGTCTGGAATAACAATATCTACGATGACTACAAGATGCCCAATGGCTCCTTCATTCCCTACAACAGTAATGAAGAAAAGCTTTTTCACTATGGAATGACCTGTAAGTCCTCAAGTTCTCGATTCTCAAGGAGCCCTAGACCCTGGTGCTTGGGTCAGGATAAGGGAGATAAATAGACACAGGAGTCCCAATCCTATTGGAGATAGACCTCCTGTCTCTGTATGGGGTGGGGGTAGGGAACGGTTCTCAAAGCTCATCTGAAGAAAACTCTGAAGATCTTAATGTTACTATATCACATTTGCTTTCTTCCTCTATTTCCAGACTGCACTTCTAAGCATGAGAGAGTGGGAGGGGGAAGTAAAAAGTCCTTTACCTAGAGATACTTTTCACACCTATGAATAAGGAAAGAATTCTTGACCTAATAAAGGATAGAGAGTATCAAAGGAGATAAAATGAGCAATTTTGATAACATGAAATTGATAACTTTGCATAAAATCAATATAAATTAATAGGAAAGCAGTTAACTGGGGGAAATTCTTTATAGGAAAGGTTTTTTTTTTCAAAATATGATATCCTATATATAGAGGGAATAGACTCAAATATATAACAAAAGCCATTCTCCAATAGATGAATTGTCAAAGGTTATGAATATCCACTTCTCCACCCTGCAAAAGAGTGCAAGCAAATATTAACTGTGTGAAAAAATGCATCAGATCACTAATAAGAGATGTGCAAATTACAACAACTCTTAAGTTTCTACCTCACACTCATTAGATTGGTGAAAATGACAGATGTTGGAAGGGCTATACCAGTGCACTATTGGTAGCACTGTAAATTAGTCTAATTATTTTGGAAAGTAGTTTGGAACTATATTCAGAAAGTAACTAAATTGACTCGACAATACCACTACTGGATTTATATACCCTCAGAGATCAAAGAATAAGGGAAAGAACCCATATGTGCAAAGTATTTGTAGCAGCCCTTTTTTTGTAGCAGTCTTGGAAACCAAAAAGGGTGCCTGTCAATTGAGGAGTAACCAAACAAATTCTGGTATAGAAAGAATGGTCTCTGACCTTACAGTCCCAGAAGCGACGCTTTCCCCCTAACAGTGTAAACAGTGACAGGAGACCATGGGCATGGTGGAAAGAAGATGAGGGCAACATTGCCCATTCAGCATCGCTGCTTACCACCCTGGGCTGTCTTATGTATTTCAGGGAATGTCACCGGGAAGAGCCTCTTTGCCGACACACATGGAAACCTGAGCAGCAACTTCACGCCCATCTTCCTGTCTCAATTGATAAAAGATGAGAACCTCACTAAAGAGTGGGCTTTCCCGTGTAACAATAGTATACAATGTCTTTATGATACCCTGGCCACAAAGAGTTTCATCATTGGGAAGGCCACCAGAACCATCTATAGAAACTTCCAGGACATGAATAACACCCTCAGTAAGTGACACATGGTTATTATGGCCTGGAGGTTTTCCCACCTGTCTTGGTATTCCTGTGACTCCAACCCCAAAGGAGAGGTGGTGTGGTGTAATGGATACAGGATGAAAGTTAGAGTCAAGAGGACCTGAGTTCAAATTCTGACACCAGCTGGGTCACCCTAGGCAAGTCATGTGGATCATAGCAAGGCTCAAAAAAGATGATCTTGTGCAAGCTCTTTGCAAAATTTTAATTGCTATGTAAATGTTAGGGTCAATTGTTGTTAAGTCAGGATTCTGTGACCTCTGAAGCAGGCACACAAGAGGAATAGGAAAACGCTCAGAAAGTGACATCAAGGGCACAGCCATCAGGGGCCCTGTGACACAGCATTGTTGTATAACCTTTTGGTGTCCTCTGTCCTTAAGACTTCAGCCACCTATGGTACATCCCTATGAAGCAGACTTTCCCCAAGGTTTAGAGGCAAGCATAGCAGATAGAATGCTAAGCCTGTAGTTGGGAATTCCAAAATTCAAATCCAGTTTCAGACACTTACTAGCTGTGTGACCCTGGGTAAGTCACTTACCCCTTGTTTTTTCTCAGTTGCAAAATGGGAATAATAATAGCACCTGCCCCACAGGACTGTTGTAAGGTTCAAATGAGATGATGTTTCTAGAGCACTTAGCACATAGTAGGCATTATATAAATGCTAGCTTTTAATATTAGGTTACACATAACGTAGTTGTTGTTGTTCAGTCATGTCTAACTCTTCATGATCCCATTTGGAGTTTTCCTGGCAAAAATACTGGAGTGGTTCTCCATCTCCTTTTCCAGCTCATTTGACAGATGAGGAAATTGAGGCAAACAGGGATAAGTGACTTGCTCAGGGTCACGCAGCTATTGCGAGAACAGGTATGAACTTAGGAAGATGATTCTTCCTGACTCCAGACCTAGTCCTCTGTGCACTATGGCACTACCTAGCTGCCATACATGTAATACAGAGGGGAACACAAATACACCCCAATAACTGGAATCTCTAGAGTCATATTCTGCCATAGCAATGTCTCACCAGGCTTTTTCACACTCAGGTCTAGAGTCACCCAAGGAGCAGTTCAGATAGCCTCCACTGAGTCTAGGATAAACAAAAACAAACAAAAAAGGGGGGGCAGCTAGGTAGTAAAGTGGATAAAGCACCTGCCCTGGATTCAGAAGGACCTGAGTTCAAATTTGGCCTCAGACACTTAACAATAGCTGTGTGACTCTGGGCAAGTCACTTAACCCCAATTGCCTCACCAAAAAAAAAAAAAAGGCTCTAGGATAGCTCTGCTTTCATCTGCAGCCTATAGAGGAAGCCCTTGGAAGCAAGAGAGGGGAATACCCTTGTTAGTGCTACTGGTAGCAGATTCCGCTTCATGCTCTAATGGCTCACCTGTGTCCTGCCTCCCTGATTATCATTGACCCAGTATTATTGGGAGGAAAAGGGAGAAGCGTTCACATAACACCTACTATGTGCCAGGCACGGCGCTTAGGGCTTTTTGCAAATATCCCATTCAATTCTCACAACAACCCTGGAAGGTCTTATTATTATCCCCGTTTTACAATTGAAGAAACTGAGGTTGGGTGTTTGACCTAGGGTCATGCAGCTAGTGAGAGCCTGAGGCTACATTAGAACTCAGGTCTTCCTGACTATAGGCCCAGTGTTCTATTCACTATGACACCAGCTAGCTGGTCTAGGCAGGAAGCCCCAGCTAATAAGTCCCCCAGGTTAAGCATAACCACGTGGTAGAGCCACCCAATTGACCCTCGTCCTATGTGGGGTCCCAAAATGCCCAATGTACAATAAAAGAAACTGAGGCAGAGCTCCAAGCCAATAGTCACTAATTAAAAGGACCTTGCCCTCCCCTTTAATGAATAGGACCTTAGATCCTTCTCATGGTCTGAGATGCCCCAGTACTCCAGGGCCTTAGTTTTATAGTATTTGTTACCCAAATGGTACAGATGAAGCAAAGTAAAATACAGTCTCATTGGTTGATAGATATATGTTTTGACCTTCCAGGAGAGTCTTCAGTTCATGCCTATGATCAATGACCAGTAGAGGATGTCTAAAAAATAAGCAGAGCTGATGATCATTCACTAGTCCCATGTTGGACAATAGAGATCCAATAGGCAGCTCTGGTAGACAGGGCTACCCATTAGTCAAATGCTCATAGGCCTGTTTCTCCAACAATGGGATGATAAGGGTGGAGGGACAATCAGAAATAGCTAGGGGACTTTCCATATCATTAGATCATCTTTACCATGCTAGGCTTGGTCACCTACTCAGCTAGAAGAAAGGGTGGAGATCCTGTAACAAGCAAGTGAATTTACATTCTTGTAGTTTAAAGTTTAGGGTCTAATATAAGAAAGAATCTATCTAATCTTATCTAATTATGCCTAAATATGAGATTCATAAAAGAGAGATTAATATTAGTTGATTAAACTGATTAAATATATATTAATAAATAATTGTGGGGCAGCTAGGTGGCGCAGTGGATAGAGCACCAACCCTGGAGTCAGGAGTACCTGAGTTCAAATCTGGCCTCAGACACTTAACACTTACTAGCTGTGTGACCCTGAGCAAGTCACTTAACCCCAATTGCCTCACTAAAACTAACTAACTAAATAAATAAATAATTGTGACAGAAACAATCACTATCCCAATGGAATCATATTAAAATGAATAATACTGACTAGAATTAAAATAGGGGGTTATAAAATTAATCGACACACCTGATGGTAATAATAGAACTGACTGCTTGATTCATTTTGCTAAAGAAATCATTTAGGGGGCAGCTAGGTGGCACAGTGGATAAAGCATCAGCCCTGGATTCAGGAGTACCTGAGTTCAAATCTGGCCTCAGACACTTGACACTTACTAGCTGTGTGACCCTGGGCAAGTAACTTAACCCCCATTGCCCTGCAAAAAAAAAAAAAAAGAAAGAAAGAAAGAAAGAAATCATTTAAATATCCCTGTGTTTACTTTTGTTGATTTTTGGGAGGGTGGGGGGGTGCAATGAGGGTTAAGTATCTTGCCCAGGGTCACACAACTAGTAAGTGTCAAGTGTCTGAGGCTGGATTTGAACTCAGGTACTCCTGAATCCAGGGTTGGTGCTTTATCCACTGTGCCATCTAGCTGCCCCTACTTTTGTTTTTGTTTTTTGGTGAGGCAATTGGGGTTAAGTGACTTGCCTAGGGACACACAGCTAGTAAGTGTCAAGTGTCTGAGGTCAGATTTGAACTCAGGTCCTCCTGAATCCAGGGCTGGTGCTCTATCCACTGTGCCACCTAGCTGCCCCGCCCCCCCCCATTTACTTTTGTGTGTATGTGTTTACTTTTTTTTTTTTTTTTTGAGGCAATTGGTGTTAAGTGACTTGCCTAGGGCCACACAGCAAGTAAGTGTTAAATGTCTGAGGTCGGATTTGAACTCAGGTCCTCCTGACTCCAGGGCCAGTGCTCTATCCACTGCGCCACCTAGCTGCCCCGTATGTGTTAACTTTTAAAGAAACAGAGGAGAACTTGAGTAAATCAAGGGGTATATACCAGCTCTACTTTGTGAGAGATGATTGTTAAATTTTCAGTGTGAGCATTAATACCTCAGAAATTAGCAGTCAAATTGGGGCTTGATTTAGTGTTTTATTGACTAGACTTAAAGTGCATTAATAATACAAATTAAATTTAAAAGTCAATATGTTTCCCCCCTTCCCCCCAGAGATCTGTTTGTTAAACATTTACCATCATACCCCTGTAGTGTTCTAAACACTGCTTGAGTTCAGCAAGAGTTCAGTAGAAGAGTCAGGGAATTAAATCACCACCAGATGGAGGCCTGGTCACTGTGGGGTTAATAATAATAATTATTATTTTTTTTTAATTTTCTTATTTTTTAGTGAGGCAATTGGGGTTAAGAGACTTGCCCAGGGTCACACAGCTAGTAAGTGTTAAGTGTCTGAGGCCGGATTTGAACTCAGGTACTCCTGATTCCAGGGCCGGTACTCTATCCACTGAGCCACCTAGCTGCCCCAATAATAATTATTAATAACAATAACTGGCTCTTAAGCTCTTAAGACCATACAAAGTATTTTACATTCATTATCTTATTTGAGCCTCATAACATCCCAGAATCTAACTGTGCAAATGGCCCAAACGTGATACAATCAGGCCCTCAGAAGAAATCCTTCCAGGCCTATCACTTCACACAGGTCAAACAAGACTCTCCCAGTTCTTTCTAAAAAGAGAACGAGCAAAAAAGAGTTAGTTCTTGCTGGTTGTAAGAAAGAATAGCTAGGGGGCAGCTAGGTGGCACAGTAGATAAAGCACCAGCCCTGGATTCAGGAGGACCTGAGTTCAAATTTGGCCTCAGACACTTGACAATAGCTGTGGGACCCTGGGCAAGTCACTTAACCCTCATTGCCCCACACAAAAAAAGAAAGAAAGAAAGAAAGAAAGAAAGAAAGAAAGAAAGAAAGAAAGAAAGAAAGAAAGAAAGAAAGAAAGAAAGAAAGAAAGAAAGAAAGAAGGAAGGAAAGAAAGAAAGAGAAAAGGAAAGGAAAGGAAAAAGAGAAAGAACAGCTAGATGGTGCAGTAGACATAGTTCTGTGCATGCAATCAGCAAGATTCTTCTCCCTGAGTTCAAATGCAGCCTCAGATACTTACTAGCTATGTGACCATAGGCAAGTCACCAACCCTGTTTGTCTCACTTTCCTCATTTGTAAAATGAGCTGGAAAAGTAAATGACAAAACCACTTCAGTATCTTTGCCAAGAAAACCCCAAATGGGGTCACAAAGAGTCAGATATGACTGAAACGACTGAACAACAACAACAAAAAAGTGGTGCAGTAAATAGAGTGCTAGGTCTAGAGTCAGTAAAACTCCTCTTCCTGAGTGCAAAACAGGCCTCAGACACTGGCAGTCCTGAGCAGGTCACTTGACCCTGTTTGCCTCAAATGAACTGGAGAAGGAAATGGCAAAACTCTCCACTATCTTTGCCAAGAAAACCCCAAAAAGGGTTTCAAAAAATCGAACACAACTAAAAATGACTAAACAGATTTGACTTGACTCTAGTGAATTATTAATTATTAACCAGTCATGTGACCCCTCATGGAGAAGGTCTAGGGAAAAATACAATTCAATTCAATGTAATAGACATTTATTTTCCGAGGCAGGAACTGTGCTAGGGTTATAGGTGGAATGGCTCTAGGGAACAGGTAGGAAGGTAGTTTGCCTGGAGCAGAAAGTATATAAAGGGAAATAACAGAAGAAAATTAGAAAGATTATGAAGAAAGCACTGGACAGCATCAGTGATCTGCCTCTCATCCTGCCCCTGGACCAGATTTACTGCTCTCCCCACCTGATTATCCTCTATACCTCAGAGAAAAACTAGAGAAGTGCTACCAGGTCATAAGACAGATTTGCAGAGGCTTGGGGTTGGTGCAGCAGAAAAAAACCAGTGAATTTATATTCAAAAGACCCAGGTTTGGGGGCAGCTAGGTGACGTAGTGGATAGAACACCAGCCCTGAAGAGGCAGGAGGACCTGACACTTACTAGCTATGTGACCCTGGGCAAGTCACTTGACCCCAGTTGCCTCACCAAAAAAAAAAAAAAAAAAAAAAAAAGATCCAGGTTTGAATCATAGCTCTGCCACTAACTTTGTGCAAATCACTCCCCCTCTCAGTTTCTCCATCTGTCAGATGATGGGGTTAGGCTAGTCAATAACATCCTTTCCAGCTCTGATATTCTGTGATTCTGCTTAGGGCAAGAGATGACTCCCTGCTATGTCTCTGTCTTGGAGAGAAGGATAACAAGTATTTATTAAGCACCTACTAGGCCCAGTCCTGGGAGGGAGGCTATTATTATCCTCATTTTGTTGTTCAGTCATTTTTCAGCCATGGCTGACTCTTCGTGACCCCATTTGGGGTTTTCTTAGCAAAGATAGTGGAGTAGTTTGCCATTTCCTTCTCTGGCTCATTTGACAGATAAGGAAACTGAAGCCAACAAGGTTAAGTGACTTGCCCAGGGTCACAGAACTAGTAAGTGTCTGAGACCTGATTGGAACTCAAGAAGTAGAGTCATCCTGGCAGTCTACTATGCCACCTAGCTGCCGCATCCTCATTTTACCAATGAAGAAATCACTTAGCGAAATGCCTGGCACATAGTAAGTTACATATAAATATTACTTATTAATATTATTATTTGACTTGCCCAGTGACACACATAGTAAGTACCTGAAGTCAGATTTGAACTCAGGTCTTCCTGACTTCAAGCCTGGAGCTCTTCCCATGGTACCAACTAGACTCCTCACCTGCCTGTGTGCTAGTCTTCTTAATCATCCATGTTAATGTTGTCACTCATAGGGTTTAAGCTGTTGGAAGGACAGAGACAGCATCTGCTAATTCACTTTGGATAGTGACCACGACTGTCATTTCTATAGGTGAAAACTTGTAATAAACCTTATTTGAAGAGAAAGACCAGGAAAGGAAGACAAAGGGGATGAAGTTTTGCCCAGGTGGGGTAGCTGTAATTCATGTTCTAAGGGCATGTCATGCTCTTTTGCTTTCTGAAGTGGGTCATGACACTAAGGATTGTCAGAGACAAGCCCAGTACATCTGAGAGAAGGGAGATAGAGAATGATGGCAGAGTGATATTTGGGGAGTTCAATACTCTTTCTTTGTGTTTCAGACCAGTTCCCACCCTTCATTTCTGGTGAAACCTTGATCTATGCCTACATGGGAATGACCAAGAAAGTGATATATAAAAGCAGTGACCCAGGAACCATCTTTACCCTCAGTGGAACCTCTCCTGACATCACCATCATGGGTAATGAAAGCTGACTGGGCTCACTCTTCTTGAAAATGAAGGTCAAAGCCAGGCCACTGAATGGATCTGCCTCCCTATAGCCTATGTAAAGTTTGCGATCATTTTATGGTCTTGGTTTTGCCTGCAATTCAGGTAGCTCTCAGAGGTAGATGATGATACCCAGTCAATTATGATTGCTAGGATATCCCCCAGGGACAGATAGAGAGAAATGAGCATTTACCAGTCAAATTAATTATGGTTTTCCTACAAAAATAATGGCTCCTTTAAAACCCCAAAGTAGAGTAAATCATTTCACAATTATATGATAATATTTGTCTACATATTTAAAAGAGAATACAACTTAGAGAAAGATGTAAAGAAACTAAAATGCCTAAGTATAACTTAATGCCTTCCTCACCAACTTTTAGTGTTAACAACGACCATTTAACCTAACTCTGGCTTTCCTCATTTTGCTTTAGGCAAAAATTTTTTTTCTTTCCTCAGTTACGGTGTTTCCGTTGTCCAAACTCTCCCTCTAGCAGTTCATAGTTAGCTTCCTGATAATTTGTAGTAAAAGTATTTGACTTGCAGCTTACTGCAACTTCAAGAGCTCATTGTCCTAAGGGGGAAAAAATATTTTCTGTTAATCCCAGGAAAGGCCATGGTCCCTGGACTTGGACCGACTCTGCCTTTTTTTTCTTCTCTGCACAAGAAAGAATTCTTTCTCAAATCCTTTTAACCTCAGTGCAGCATTCTTTTAGACATGGGAAATATTACAACTATATTCATGTATATTCTGTCAATATCAGTGATGACTATATTTCTTTGGATTTTTTTCTTCCTGACTTCTCCTTCCCTTTCTTAGCCTTTAAATTACAAACTGCTGTACAAAACTACAAACTATAGTACAAATGTTCTTTTGTATCAGATGCTAAATAATCATCAATCAGCTCTTTTCAACCCTCCTTTTTTAAGAGAGTATGGCTTTGGGGGGCAGCTAGGTGGTGTAGTGGATAAAGCACGGGCCCTGGATTCAGGAGTACCTGAGTTCAAATTCGGCCTTAGACACTTGACACTTAACTAGCTATGTGACCCTGGGCAAGTCACTTAACCCTCATTGCCCTGCCCCCCCCCAAAAAAAGAGAGAGTATGGCTTTTGGAGGCAGCTAGGTGGTATAGTGGATAGAGCACTGGCCCTAGAGTCAGGAGGACCTGAGTTTACATATGACCTCAGACACATATTAGCTATGTGACCCTGGGTATGTCACTTAACCCTAATTGTCTTTCCTACACCCTGCCCCCCAAAGAAAAAGGTTATGACTTTTTTTCCTATCAGAACTGTGTGAAATCCATATGAATAGAATAGTTTAAAATATACATTTATATAAATATATGTGTATCTATAATATATGTATATTGATTCTAGCAGTGTGATTATATATAAATATAGACACACATATATACATACACATACATATACATATACACATACACACACACATACATATATACTGGAGAGAGAGTGAGAGTGAATATGAAGTTGTAGAATAGGAAATCCAATCTAAAAGAGCCTGGAAGAAGACCCAAGATAAGAAGTGAGGACAGTGGAAGCAAAAGTTGAGGGATTTTTAAAGGGAAACAAAACAAACCCATCATAACCAATAAACACAGTCAAGCAAAATGAGTCCACAAAGAAGCCATATCCCAAAATGCACATTGCTGCACCTCGTGTGTATCTCCACTCCTCCCCTCCCCTCCTCTCCTCTCCTCTCCTCTCCTCTCCTCTCCTCTCCTCTCCTCTCCTCTCCTCTCCTCTCCTCTCCTCTCACCTCCCCTCCTCTCCTCTCTTCTTCTCTCTTCTCCACTCCTTTCTATGAAGGATATTATGCTAATCAACATAACCCTGGGAAAATGTTCCGAGTTGCCCTATGAATGGTACCCCTTAGGTCTCTTTTTCAGTAAGAAGTCAAGTAAACTATAATGTTGTAGCTTTTTATCTGAGCCTGGAAAGGGTGTCCACTGAGCTCTGTCACCCAGATTGGGAAGGGGAGGAAGGGAAGGGAGTTTGCCAGCTTGGAGATGAACCTGAGTCACCCTAGAGATAGCTTTGTTTGAGGGTCATGGCAAGGCATGGCCATACTTGAGGGCATCTGAGCCAAGGAAGGTGGGAAATAACAGAACCAAAAATCAAATGGCCAGATCCCATAAAAGCCACTCTGGGGGCAGCTAGGTGGCGCAGTGGATAAAGCACTGGCCTTGGATTCAGGAGGACCTGAGTTCAAATCCAGCCTCAGACACTTGACACTTACTAGCTGTGTGACCCTGGGCAAGTCACTTAATCCTCATTACCCTGCAAAAAACCAAAATCAAAACAAAACAAAACAAAAAAGCCACTCTGGGGATGTGTCAGAAAGTGGACCAGATGTTCCTGGTTCCCTGGTCCATGTTCCAGCTTACAGTGACCTGTTTTTGCTTTGGGGCAGAAAATGGAACATTGCTGTGGACCCCACGATCCTTGGACCCCTTTAACCTTGAGCTCATGGCAACAAATGGAGGTGGCTTATATTCTGTTCTATACTCTGAGGCTGTGGTCTGCAATTGTTCAAAAGAGGACCAGTGTAACTACAATGACACCAGCAGGAGGGACAACTCATCTCTTCAGGTGATTTTCATTCCACGGGGACATCGGGAGGGTGTTGTTGGGAGGGTTCTGGCTGTGGAGCAGTGGAGAGGGCTGCTATGGAGATATACGGTGAGATCGGTGATATCCCAACATTTGGCAATTCACTGATGAGAACCCCGTTCCAGGTGGCGGCTTGTAAATGTAACCAGGGAACCTCGGGCATTTTCTGTGACGCCCCGATTAGCAGATGTGCTGAGGGATGTTATCCTGGTGTTCCCTGTGACCCTAAAACTGGGTGTGGCCCCTGCCCTAAGAACATGACAGGAGATGGGAGACATTGTGCAAGTGAGTATTGGACCCAGAGGTTAAGAGAAAAGGGGGTTAGAATGTGGGAATGAGATTGACTGTCTCTGAAATTGGAGTCAAAGGGCCTGGGTTCAAATCCTAGCTTTACCATTTATGACCTATATGACCTTGGGCAAATGCCTTAACCTCCCTGGGCCTCAATTTTCATATCTGTAAAATAAGGGGATTGAACTAGACGGCTTCTGAGGCTCCTCCTAGCTCTGTATATGTGTTGCTGTTCTACTGCGATGCTTAATGGGAAGGAGGATATAGTACAGGTTGGTAACATAGGGTGGGTTTGACAGAAGTGGAGGGAATGGAGAAGAGGTGGAGGGAAAGAAGTGTGCTAAGTCTTGGAGGAGGAACCTAGGGGGTAGCCCCCAAGCAGGAGTGGGGGGGAGTTGGGAGAAGATATATGACAAGAGGCTGGGGTGAAAGTGTGGGACAGGGGATTAGGGAGAATCTGAACCTGGGACTTGGGAAAGACATAAAGAAGAATGCCATCTGGAAGCCAAGAAGGGGACCAGGGAGGCTCTAGGGAGAACGGAGCTTTATTTTGTGCCCAGCGCCTGAGCCATGATGAGCCTGAAGGGTGAAATTCACTGAGGCTGAGACACTGGTCTCCAAACCCAGTCCAGTTTCCCAAAAATTCAACAGACCTACTGAGGGGCCCAAACAAAGTCAGGGAGATAACTGTGCCCAAGGGATTGGGAGGAAGTGGAGAGGAGAAGCAATGTGTGGATAGAACCCCCCCCACACACACACACACACTTCTCTTCTTCCCTCCTCAATTTCCAGGATCCCTTTCTGGTGTCAAGGGGTGTGCCAGCCTATCCTCTGCCTCTGTATAAATGGGGGAAGGACTTGAAAAATGGGAATGAGTCGTAGGAGAAAAGGGGAACTCCCCTAGGAATAGATATCAGTAGGATGAAAAATATGCCTAATAATGACAGCAATATGGGCAAGATAAGTCCTCTCTACCCACCTCATCACATTCCTGTCTTTATGGACGTGTTTGCCAACAGTGAAGTCAAAGCACTTTTCAATCTTTAAAATGCTGCCTAAATATCAGTTATCATCATTGTCAGCATTATCATTATTGTCCGCAACTCCACAGTCACGTCTTTCCTGGTGTCCAGGCATCCGATGATTCTCCTCCTCCTCCTCCCTTTGCAGGCTGTGACATCTTAGAGTGCCCCCTGGGCTATTGCTTCAATGAGGGAAAGTGTTTTGCCTCCCCCACCTGCCAGTTCACCTGTGTTTGCCCTCCAGCTTATGTGGATGATCGGTGCTTCATAGCTGGGAAGCCCTTTACACCAACCCCACTTGCAGGTATGACCAGGTCCTTGCAGCACTTTGAATATTACCCTCCCCACAGTGGCCATCAGATATAGGAAGGAATTTTAATGATTCTACTATCACAGTTTTTAACTTCAGATTTGGGAGAAGCTCTGGAGGGAGGTCATGGACATTGAGACTTCAGGCTCCAAATATTGTTTTGTTAAAGGTAAACTTATGGACAATGCCAAGAGTATAACTAAGAGGAAGCTAGTTGGGGAAGTGGATAGAGCACCAGCCCTGGAGTCAGGAGTACCTGAGTTCAAATCTGGCCTCAGACACTTAACACTTACTAGCTGTGTGACCCTGGGCAAGTCACTTAACCCCAATTGCCTCAGGAAAAAAAGGGAAATCAGGGCTTTCTCTAGGGTATTGAAATTTAGCAAGTACAAAAAACTTGAAATAATGCTTCTTAAAGATTAGGCAGTTTTAACAGGGGTTACATTTACATGTTGACAGCCCCAAACTCCTTCAACATCAGGGAAATTGAATTTAACATATAGTTAGCATGAATAATTAAATAGGAAATTGCCATAAGGACACATTATTAATAACAATGATCCATAAGCCACTATAGTAACTACTTTCCCATTCCACTCAACTGAATTTGTTTTAATTACTTCTTTTATTTTCACAAAATGAGTTGCAAAATTGACTTGAGTATCCATTTGGTGTTGCTTGCCCTGGATGCTAAAATTTCTAGTTATAACTCTCCTATAAGAAAACAGGATGAGTTGGCCTTCTCTGCCTTCTTGGCTTTCCCCCCCTCTTCTCCCTTCCTCTGTCCCTTTAAGAAAGGCAATGTGGTATGATGGTAAAAGCACTAAATTTTAGAGTCAGGAATTCTACTTTCTGCTGTGCCACAAATGGACAAATGTGGTCTTAGGCAAGTTATTTCACTTTTCTAGGCCCTACTTGACATATCTATCAAATATGGGTTGGGGTTGGGGATGAGTTAGATGATCCCTAAGGTGCCTTCATGCTTTAATATTATATGATTAAAAAATTGGCTGTGATTCTAATAAAGGAAGCCCAGTACTTAGTGACCTGAATAATTGGGATTAGTGGTTTTTGTGAGCTAAACCACATTTTCTTTTCCTTTTTTTTTCTTTTTGCTAGAGGATAATACAAGGTATAGGAAATTGTAGGAGACCTCACATATTAGAGTTGAGAGAGATTTGTCTAGTTAAAAAGAGTCCTTGGATAGGAGTTGAGAGAATTGGTTACTTTCAGTTTCACCATTGACCTTCTTGGTGACTTTGAACAAATCATTCACCCCCTCTGGTTCTCAGTTCTTCCTTCTGTAATATGAGACTTTGATGGTGGATTTCTTGGGAAATTTTTTTTAGTCAGTTAATAAACATTTATTAAACTATGTGCCAATACTGGTGATTCAAAGAAAGGCAAAAGACAGTCCCTGAACTCAAGAAGCTCACAATCTATGGGGGAGACAATATGCAAACACCTATGTACAAACAAGATACATAGACAGCATAAATAAGAAATAATTAACAGAGGGAATGCACTAGAATGAAGAGGAATTGGGAAAGGCTTCCTGTAGAAGTTGGGATTTTAGCTGGGACTTGAACAAAGCCAGGGAAGCCAGGAGGTGGAGATGAACCTCCCAGGTGGGGGAAATAACTGAGATTTGGGATGACACCCAGGGTTGGGGGATGGGGTATCTTGTTCAAGGAAGAGCAAAGAGGATAATGTTACTGAATCAGAATATGGAGGTGAGGTGTGAGGTATAAGAAGCAGGGAGGGGGGAGGGGAGGTAGGTTATCAGAGGCTTTGACTAGGAGGGAGCTACTGGAGTTTACTGAGTAGGGGGAGTTATTAGGAAGTTCTTTCTCCTATCACCAGGCATTCCTCTGAGAATCATCCAACTCCTGCTTAGTGAAGAGGAAACGGCTACTGAAGGAGATGTCAATGCCACGGTTAGTACTATGTACCTCAGCTAATGCCAAGGGTGAGCTGAATGAAACTCACATTTGGAAAACACATCTCTTGAGGCAGCTAGGTGACACAGTGGATAGAGCACTGGCCCTGGAGTCAGGAGGATCTGAGTTCAAATTCAGCCTCAGACATTTACTAGCTGTGTGACTCTGGGCAAGGATGAGCTCACTCAGGGGAAGTTATAGAACAGGAGAAAGAACATTAGATTTGGTACTGAAAAAGATGAGTTTAAATCCCAGTTCTATGCCTGTGTATGATCTTGCACAAGTCAAATCCCACCTCTGGGCCTCAATTTCCTCCTTTGTAAAAATATAGCAACTCTAAAATCCTATGCTAGAAAGATAGGACCTGTTGAGTCACTCTCTCCCCTTCCTCCTGAGAGGGGCCCTTGGACCTCTGTAAATAACAACTTCTGGGGATCAAGAAAAAGTAGCAGAAGAAGGATGGGAAGAATTGGGGAATCCAGGGAACCAAGGAAGTCAGACTTCTAGAAAGGAAACTGAAACAGGAGTTGAATGGTAAATAAAGCAGGGCTTCTTGAGAGGGGCTGGTAAACTTGTTTTTAAAATATTTGGATAACTCTTAGTTTCCTTTATAATTCTATTAATTTAAAAACATTCTGAGAAGGGATCCATATGGTTTCACCAGGCTACCAAAAAAAAAAAAGATCCAGAGTAGAATGAATGGCAAAGAAAAATGTTATAGCCTTTGACATGTGGTAAAACATGAGTAGTAATTGAAGAGCATCCAGTCAAGGAAATGACTGGTTGAGACAAATTCAACCTTAATGAATATTTTAAACACAAATTATTTAGAACAAAGGTGTCAAACACAGCCTGCAGGCTCCATTGGCCCCATTTCTATTTGAATTAGACGTGGATGGTTTAGAATAATGATAAATCAAATCCAGAAGAAATCATATGGATTCAATATTTTTATTATTTTATAAGGCACTTATCAAAGATCGAGTCCATTTGTTTTATAACTAGGTTTCCTTGAGTCAAAAGCATACTTCTGAAATGACCAACATTAAACACTTTATAACTATTGTTGTTGTTGTTCAGTAATATCTGACTTTTCATGACTCCAAAGAGCATAGCTCCCCAGGCCCTTCTATCTTCCCCTATCTCTCAAAGTCTATAAGTCTGTTCAAAGTCATGTTCGTTGTTTCCAAAATGCTATCTCTCCATCTCATTCTTTGCCATCACCTTTTCCTTTTGCCTTCAGTCCTTCCCAACATCAGGGTCTTTTCCAATGAGTCCTGTCTTCTCATTATGTGTCCAAAGTATTTCAATTTCAGCTTCAGTATTTGACCTTCCAGTGAATAGCCTGAATCAATTTCTTTAAGTATTAGCTTGATTTGATCTCCTTGGGGGGGGAGGGCTATCTCACTGCATTGAATGTCCTCCTCCTTGTGAAGGTAATTTCAGTTCAAGAAAGATTTAAGTGCCTACTGCATGCAAAGCCATGGGCAGTTATTGGTGGGTCCATGAAAACCATTATTTATTCAAAAAGTTGAGGATCTGAGTTCAAATCCCAACTCTACTAATTAGCTGTGTGATCTTGGGTAAATCATTTAATCCCTAGGCCTCACTTCCTTTGATCTACAGGGAGGCAGTATTATATAGTGGAAAGAGCTTAGGATTTGGAGTACTTTCTATTCTATGACTTTTGATAAATCACTTCACCTGCTTGAGCCTCTGTTTTGTCAGGAAGACTCATTTTCCTGTGTTCAAATTTAGCCTCAGATAACCTACTAGCTATGTAACCCTGGGCAAGTCACTTAACCTTGTTTAACTCAGTTTCCTCATCTGTAAAGTGAGCTGGAGAAGGAAATGGTAAACCACTCTAATATCTTTGCCAGGAAAACCCCAATGGGGTCACAAAGAGTCAGACACAACTGAAACAACTCAACAGCAACAACAATGACAAAAAGAGGGATCAAACTAAATAATCTCTAAGGTCCCTTCCAGCTCTAAATATATTTTCCTATGATCAGTCATTGGCTGTATTTTTCTCTGTAATAAAAAATGTGCATCCAGCCTCAGACACTTAACACTTACTAGCTGTGTGACCCTGGGCAAGTCACATAACCCCAATTGCCTCACTAAAAAAAAAAATTAAAATTAAAAAATTAAAAATGTGCGGATTTATGGGTTTAGAGAAGAGCATAGGCAAGGGGAGGGGGAGGGGAATGCAAAAAGAAGGAAAACCTGGGAGCAGAGGGAAAGTGGAAGGGAACTGTCTTCTCTGGTTGATGCCTACCTTCTGTCTGCTCCCATTTCAGGTTGCTCGTAAGCTGGAGTCCTTAGAAGGTCGGGCTTTTCTGAAGAACAGTGAGATAACACAAATGTAGGTGGAAATTTCCTATCCCTCTGCCTATATCTAAGGGTTTTAGTGCTTCCTTCCCCGCCCCCCCCCCCATTCCTTTCCCTTGATCTAGACTTCCCTCTTTGCCACGCCCTAAGAACAGCTTTAGGTCTTAGAAAATAGTATGATACTGTGGAAAGAGATTTCGATTTGCAATAAGAGGCCCTGAATTCAAATCCTGTCTCTGACACTTGCTATCTATGTGACCTTGAGCAAGTCAATTACTTTTTTTTTCTGCATAAGGGGGTTGAACCAGAATGGTCTCTGAAGTCCCTTCTAGCTCTAGATCTATGATCTTATCATCTATCAACCCTTCTTCCAGCCACCATCCCATGGCCTCTGCTCCCACCCACTGAGAACAATTTGCTGTCCTTGGTTCACAGCAATACCAGGGGTCGAATTCAGAAGTGGAAGGTGACTTCAGAGTTCCAGTACCTCCCTCGGGGCTCCGTGATTGACTTCCTGAACAATAGGCTGATGGAAGCAGTCCCAGAGCTCTTCTGGAAACGGGATCCACTCTCAGGGACTTCGAATCCACGGAAAAACGTGACCTTTCTCTTTGTTACACAGAAAGACATCAGCAGTGTCAACTTAGGTGAGTTATTCTCCATTGTAGGCAGAGGGGAGAGAAGGAGGGTGTGGGAGAAAATAATATTAATACTAATAAGGGACTCTGCATTTAGGTACCAGTCTGCGGGAGTATTATTCAGTTTATCAATATCCAAAATAGGGCAGCTAGGTGGCAGAGTGGATAGAGGACCAGCCCTGGAGTCAGGAGTACCTGAGTTCAAATCCCGCCTCAGACACTTAACACTTACTAGCTGTGTGACCCTAGGCAAGTCACTTAACCCTAATTGCCTCACTAAAAAAATAAAAATCAATATCCAAAATATTGCTAGCTGAGAGAGAGACAGAGAGAGACAGACAGACAGACAGAGAAAGGGAGTGAGACAGAGAGAGAAGGAGGGGGCAGCTAGGTGGTGCAGTGGATAAAGCCTTGGCCCTGGATTCAGGAGGACCTCAGTTCAAATCCTACCTCAGACAATTGATACTAGCTGTATGACCCTGGGCAAGTCACTTAACCCTCATTGCCCCACAGAAAAAAAAGAAAAAAAGAAAGAAAGAAAGAAAGAAAGAGGAGGGGAGGGGGAGGAGGAGCAGCAGGAGTAAGAAAAGATAGAGAGAAGAAAGGGGAAGACAGGAGAAAGCGAAGGAAGAGGAGAGAGAGGGAGAGGAAGAGGGAGAGAAAGTATCCAAACTGTCATAGTTCCCTATGCCCTCCAACATAAGTGCCCCCAAGACAATTTTAAGTAGCATTTACAGGAATCTTGAACAAGTTAAAAATATTGTAGGGGTTAACATTCCAATCCTTTCCTCCTGCACCACTCCCTTGAGGGAATGAATGGGTCTCCTCCCAAAGATCTACATGGAGAAGGTGCTTCCTTTTCAATGGAAAAGGGCACTTCCCTTAGTTGGGTCCCCTGGGATGAGGAGGACAAGATATTATCTAGACCAGAGGTGTCCAACACATGGGCCATTTGTGGTATGTAGCAGGCAGCACACCCAGAACACAGCAAAACCAGACTAAAAGGTAATTGGGGGCAGCTAGGTGGCACAGTGGATAAAGCACTGGCCCTGGATTCAGGAGGACCTGAGTTCAAATCTGGTCTCAGACACTTGACACTTACTAGCTGTGTGACCCTGGGCAAGTCACCTAACCCTCATTGCCCCACCAAAAAAAAAAAAGGTAATTGGGAAATATTTAACAAAATAAAAATATAATAAAACATAGATAACAGTAAATTTTCAACCCAAGTCAACATATGGCCCCCATTTCTATTTGAGTTTGACACCATTAATCTAGCTCAGAGTGGAAGAGTTGTTACAAACCTTAAATTCATTTCCCTAAAGAAAGGCCTTTTTGTCCCACACCTATCACCCTGCTTCCCAGGGGCTTTTCCCACAAGTCCAGAAAGGGTTTTAGGGAAAAATATCACTTCTTAATACTTCTGGAAAAAACAAAGAAGAGCTAGTAACCAGATCTAGAAGATGGATTTGCCAGATTACCAAAATTACTAGGAATCCATGGTCATCTTTCTGACACTCCTGACTTGCTCTGGAGAGTTGTCTTTTCTCAGAATCACTGAATCTCATCATTGGCAGGGATCTCAGAGGTCTTTTTAGTCCAAGCCAGACCTAAACAAGAATCTCCTCTGTGACATACCCAACAAGTAGTCATCCGAACTTTGTTTGAACACTTCTAGTGCTGTGAAGCTCACTACCTCCAGAGGCAGTCATTCATTTAGCTGCTGCCTAGCTCTGTCGGATAGAAAGGTTTTCCTGGGACTTTAGGGAAAAACTATTAGCACCTCCAAATTGTGTTTCTGAGAAATAATACTACCCCCCCCTTCCCATTGTGTAAAGCAGGAGTTTTTCTGTGGAGCGAGGGTGGTAGGGTGAGGAGGGTTGTCTATGAACTTGGGTCAGAAAAAAACAAATTACATCTTTATTTTCATTAATTCTAACTGAAATTTAGCATGTCCTTTCATTATGATTTTAAATTTTTTTAAACTATCATTATTCCAAGAAGTCCACAGGCTTCACCAGATTGCCAAAGGGGTCCATGACACAAAAAAGGTTTTGAACTCATGCTTTGAAACGGCTGATGGGAACCTTTATTCTCTTTCTTTTTTTTTTTTTTTGTGGGGCAATGAGGGTTAAGTGACCTGCCCAGGGTCACACAGCTAGTTAAGGGAACCTTTATTCGAAAGAAGGCCACTGACCCACAAGGTGAAAATCAATGTCTATGTACAAGTGAAAAGCAACTTAATTTAGAGTTTTGGGAAGAAAGCAGTTGAGAGAAATATGAAACATTCCCCTCATCCACTTTTTAAAATGTTAACAAAGGAAAAAAGATACCGTAGGGATAACCTTGCCCCACATTGTTAACTATTCCTCAAAAAAAAAAACTCACAAAACAAAACATTGTTACATGAAATTTTATAAGGGCCAGTTAATTTCATGATAATAATATTGAACAGGAGTGATTGGCTGAGCAACATTACAGCACCTTTTGGTTAAAAAATATTAAACATCAGGGTGGCTAGGTGGTGCAGTGGATAGAGCACTGGCCCTGGATTCAGGAGGACCTGAGTTCAAATCCGGACTCAGACACTTAACCCTTACTAGCTGTGTGACCCTGGGCAAGTCACTTAACCCCAGTTGCCTCACCCCCCCAAAAAAATTAAATATCATTGTGGAATAATGTCTGTTGAGGCAATGTTAGCCAAGGTTTGCCTATGTTCCCCACATGCAATAAATAATTTGAGACACCCAGAAAGCTAGTCTCTTGCACACTGACCTCCTCATCTGGTGACTTTGGTTACAAATGACTATTATTGGGGCAGCTAGGTGGCACAGTGGATAAGGTACCAGCCCTGGAGTCAGGAGGACCTGAGTTCAAATCTGGCCTCAGACACTTGGCACTTACTAGCTGTGTGACCCTGGGCAAGTCATTTAACCCCAATTGCCTCAACAAAAAAACAAATCAAACAAACAAACAAAAAAACCAAATGACTATTACTGCCATATTGGATTGGCAACTACAGACACAATTGAAAGCCGGGTGAAAACAGGATGTTTTTTTTTTTTAGTGAAATTTAATTGGCTAGTGTGCCACTAGCAGCCCCCAGGTGAAATCAAATGGAAGTTAATGAGATTTTTACCTGTGGGTAAAAGTCAAGTAAGACACTTGGTCTAACAGAAAGAAGATTGGGGGCAGCTAAGTGGCACAGTGGATAGAGCACCGGCCCTGGAGTCAGGAGTACCTGAGTTCAAATCCGACCTCAGACACTTAACACTTACTAGCTGTGTGACCTTGGGCAAGTCACTTAACCCCAATTGCCTCACTAAAAAAAAAAAAGAAAGAAAGAAGATTGGACTGAGAGTCAGAAGATCTAGGTTCTAGGTCCATCTCTGTCACCATCTTGTTGTGTGGCTATGGTCACATCTTTCTTCTGCAAAATGAGAAGTGTGGATTAGATCACCTCTTAAGGTTTTATGCTCCAAATAAGGAAGTCTTCCAAGGAGGGAGGAAGAATTTCCGCTCCCATTCTCTGTAATTGCCCAAAGAACTTGATAGTGACAATCCTAACCATAATAACAACTACCATTTTCTTTTCTTTTCTTTCTTTCTTTTTTTTTTTTACAACTACCATTTTCAATGGGCAGTTGGGTCATGAGAAGATTCAGGTATCTCTAGCCTCCATCTCTAGTCTCTTCCAGTGTACTCTGGTTTCAGGAGTAGATGAGAAAAACATGTTCTTTCAGCAGTGGCTTTCTGTTCTCTCTGATAGTTAAAGTGGATGACCTGAAGAAATACTTCAGCTGCAATGGCAGTTATCCTGGTTACCACCTTGTCTACAATGACAAAACTGGCTTCTCCTGTGTGTCCCCCTGTGCTGAGGGCTACTGTGAGCATAAAGGCCTGTGTCAACACCTTCCTAGTGGGCCAAGCTGCAGGTGAGAAGGGGACAGACATACAGGATGGGGAGGAGGGGAAAGGGATAGTTTAGGATGGTGGTTGAAATATGTTCCCCAAAGGAGTGGGGGAGTGAGTGAGCCTTACTCTCATCAAAATTAAGAGGGAATAACATACACACACAAGTGAGTATAGTAATATATTTTGCCCTGAGGGAAAAGTGGAAGGGGAAGGGGAGAGAGTTGAAGGAAGGGAGGGCAGATTGGGGGAGGGGACAGTAAAAAGCAAAACACTTTTGAGGAGGGATAGGGTGAAAGAAGATAGAAAATAGAGTTAATATCAAGGGGAGGGAATAAGATGGAGGGTAATACAGTTAGCAATAGTAATTGTAAAAGAAATAATGAGCAGGATGCTATCAGAAGGACATATGAAAAATGCACACCATCAACAGAGAAAGAACTGTTGGTATCTGAATACAGATTGAAATATAATTTTATTTGTTAATTCCTCTTTCTAAAGTTATTTTGTCTGTTTTCACAACCCAACTAATGTGAAGATGTTTTGTATGACTGCACATATATGACTTATATTGAATTGCTTGATTTCTTAGGGAGGGGTGAGGAGAAAGGGAGGAATAAAATTTGGAACACAAAGTTTTAAAAAATTAATTTTTTAAAATGTTTTTGGGTTTTTTTACACATAACTTGGGGAAAATTCTAAATAAATAAATAGATTTAAAAGATAAATAAATAAAAAAGAAAGTAACATGTTCCCCAAAGCTTGGTTATAAATGCCTCAGGACTTCAGGGAATGCCAAAGCATAAGGCAGTAAGGATTGTTCAGTTATTTTAGTCACGTTCAACTCTCATGAGCCCATTTGGGGTTTTCTTGACAAAAGATACTAGAGTTGTTTGCCATTTTCTTCTCTAGCTTATTTTACAGATGAGGAAACTAGGGCAAATAGGGTTATGTGACTTGCCCAGGGTCACACAACTAGTAAGTTTCTGAGGCCAGATTTGAACTCACAAAGATGAGTTTTCCTGACTCCAGGCCTGGCACTATATCCACTGTGCCACCCAGCTGCTAAGACAATGAGGATACTGCTTTTATTACAGAAATAAGGGGAAGTCAATAAGGAATGTCACACTTGTCTTGTGGATGAGAAACAAACTGCCTGTGCTTGAGATACCTGGCATCATGTAGAAGATAGGATTTTAGCTGGGACCTAAGGGAAGTCAGGAGGCAGAGATGAAGTGGGATTGCATCCCAGGTGTGAAGAAGGTCAGTCAATGAAAATGTCCAGATTTGGAAGATGGAATATCTTATCTTGTACAAAGAACATCAAAGAATGGGTGGGGAACATCACAAAGGCAATACAGTGTCACTAGATTGCAGACTTTGTAGAGACAAATAAGTTGTAATACTGGAAAGATAGAAGGTAGCCAGGCTATGAAGGGCTTTAAACGCCAAACTGAGAATTTTATAACCAACCAATCAACACTTATTAAGCACCTACTATGTGCCAGGCACTATGTTAAGCACTGAGGGTACAAAAAGAGGCAAAAGATACTCCCTGCCCTTAAGGAACTTACAATCTAATGGGGGAGATGACTTAAATGTATACAAAACAAGCTATATACAAGATAAATAGGAGATAATTAATAGAGGGAAAGCACTGGAATTAAGAGGGGTTAGGGAAGGCTTCCAGCAGCAGCAGGAGGAAGAGAAAGAAGAGGAGAAGGAAGAGGAGGAAGAGGAGGAGAAGGAGAAGGAAGAGGAGAAGGAGAAGGAAGAGGAGGAGGAGGAGGAGGAGGAGGAGGAGGAATTTTAATTGGAATTTAAAGGAACCCAGGAAGATCCATAGCCAGAGTAGAGGAGGCAAATCGTTCGTTCCAGGCAAGGGGAACAACCAGAGAAAACTCCCAGAGTCAAGAGATGGAGTGTCAGTGGAACAGCCAGAAAGCCAATGTCACTAGATCAAAGACTATGTGTTGGGGAGAAAGGGATAAGAACACTGGAAAGATAGAAAGGTCTAGGTTATGAAGGGCTTTGAACTCCAAACAGAGGATTTGTATTTGAGCCTAGAGATGACAGGGAGTCATTAGAGTTTATTGGGGGGAGGGGAGGGAGAGGAGAGGGATTAGACCTGTACTTTAGGAAAAGATCACTTTAGAAGCCAAAAATTATGGGGGCAGTTAGGTGGCGCAGTGGATAAAGCACAGGCCTTGGATTCAGGAGGACCTGAGTTCAAATCCGACCTCAGACACTTGACACTCACTAACTGTGTGACCCTGGGCAAGTCACTTAACCCTCATTGCCCTGCAAAAAAAAAAAAAGTCAAAAATTATATTTTATTTCTATTTAAGCCTTCTCCAAATGGAGCCTGGAGATATTTGTTGGAGTGACTTTTGTCTCTCCTCATGATTCAGTCAAATCTCTTCTGATCTGAGGCAGAGAGCCCTTCTTTTGT
Source organism: Dromiciops gliroides (assembly GCF_019393635.1). Classification (NCBI taxonomy): domain Eukaryota; kingdom Metazoa; phylum Chordata; class Mammalia; order Microbiotheria; family Microbiotheriidae; genus Dromiciops; species Dromiciops gliroides. The sequence continues at coordinate 339,294,942 of NC_057863.1, read as the reverse complement.
GCTATTCCAAGTCCTTGCCCAGAATCACCTCTTTTCCCTCCTAGAAAAGCAAGTGGGAATTGGGGTTGAGGAATAAAGCAGAGGGAATTTGGAGAAAAGTATCCAGAGATCACGAACGAATGGGTAGTTTAGGTGTCTCTAAGAATGTTTCAGGGTTCTATTAATTATCATTAATACTTAGCCCCCTTTCCATCCTGGCTAACTATTCTAGAAACTGTGAGATATTGTTAAACATCTTCTATGAGTTGCATAGGATACAAAGTAAAGTCTTGCCCCATTTTAAAAGCCCAAAGCCATACCTGCTTTTTATAGCCTTGGGAGTTTTCACCTAATTTGTCAAGGAGAGGATGGTTTCCTTTAGCATGAGAATTGCAGGTGTTCAGAGTCCCTTCACCAGTTCTAATTTATAGTTTTATATTGTTGCCCAAGCTTCCAATGAGTTAAGGGACTTGCCCATAGTCACATCGTACTACTAAAATGGATACAGCTCTAGAATTAAGAGTCAGGAAGACGTAGGATCAAATCCTGCCTCTGATATTTGCTAGCAAGCTGTGTGACCCTGGGCAAGTCACTTAATTTCTCTCAGTCTCAGTTTCTTCATCTGTAAAATAAGGAGATTGAGCTACATGGCCCCTCATATTCTTTCTAGCCTTAAATCTATGATCCTAAGTATAAAAGATAAGCTTTTATTCCGGGTGTCCCTGATTCCAAGTCCTCTTGGGTCTTGAACCCAATGGGAACTTAATTGTTTGTTGAGCTGAAATAAACCTAATTTGGACTGTGCTTCTTACATCCATGCTGTGGCTGTGCTGGTCTGGTCTTCATCAGGGCCCTAAGGTTGATTCTGACCTCTTCCTGAGAGATGAACTCTGCTTATCAAGGGATACCCTCCTTCCTCTCCAACCTTTTCAGCCCTAGCAAGTGATGAAGAAGAGACCAGAAAAGTTCCTTCTTACTCCCTTTCTCTCTTTTTAGAAAAAATATTTACATGTATTTATAATCTATTTAATTTATAATAATTACATATTTGTATATATAATTTATAATATATTCCTTCCATTGCCCCCTCCCAATTGAATAACAACAACAAAAACACACACACCCCAAAATAAAACTCTCATAAATATGAATCTAGAGTCTTCCCTTTGTTGATTACCTCCAATTTATCCCGTATATTTCTCATTTGTACACAATTGTTGGGGCAGCTAGGTAGCGCAGTGGATAAAGCACTGTAAACTGGGAATAATAATAGCACCTACCTCCCAGTGTTGTTGTGAGGCTCAAAGGAGATAATATTTGTAACATGCTTGTACAGTGCCCAGCACATAGTAAGTGCTTACATAAATGTTAGCTATTATTATTATTAAATGAGATACAATTTATAGAATGGGGCATATAGTATTGATTATACAAAAACTGATTTCCACCAGCCTTTCCCTTTCCCCACCCATCCCCCATTAGCCTTTCTTTGATTACCTTGCACTTAACATAGTGCCTGAAACATAGCCAGTGCTTAATAAAAATGTTTGTTTACTTTTCACGACATTCCCAGCCACTGACTCTAATCCTTTTCCTCTTTTCTGTTGCCAGCTGTGTACCCTATTCCATCTACTCCCCATCAGGTGAACGCTGTGAGCATTTAGGCTTACGCCTGGGTGCCTTCTTTGGGATCCTGTTTGGAGCACTGGGTGCCCTCCTCCTGTTGGGAGTTGGAATCTTCCTGATTCTTCGATACTACAGAAAGTCAGAGATTTCCTACACAGTCAGTGATTCTGAGAGGTGAAAAACCTAAGAGGAAAGGAGAGCCAGCCTTGGCCGTGCTCCACTCCAACCTCACCTTTTACACCTCTACATTCTGGTGCTTTGGGAAGACAGTCACTGGAAATGCTTCCAGATTCTTCAGGGAGAATGGTTAATACATGAGAAGGCACTGGGACAACACACCATATCAATACACACACAGGGAGACAAGCTACAAAGAGACACACCCACATAGATAGACCCAACAGGACTCGTTTTGGGGTAATGGGCCAATGCACTTTGGATGATATTTTGCACATGAGACTCTTTGGGTTTACCTCTGAATAAATGAAATCTATTTCAATCAAATTGTTCTTGAATTTCATGAATTTCAAAAGCTAAGGATTCCATTTCTGACTTTCCTTTTCATGGCTGAGGAGACAAATACAACCTACATGTCTCAAATGGGCACTTTGGGGGAGGGCAGGAGTATTAATGGTCTCTTCTTAAACCATAGTCTCTACAGTGAAGACTGTAGACTTCACTACTCTCTTACTGATTCTGATTGGAGCCTGTTTCAGCCCAGTCAACCAGAATTTTTTTTCAAGGTTTGGGGAAGAGAAATAGATAACTCAGAGACTCCCTAAAGATGTTGTGTGGGTTTTTTTGTGTGTTTTTTTTTAATTTATTTATTTAGTGAGGCAATTGGGGTTAAGTGACTTGCCCAGGCTCACACAACTAGTAAGTGTTAAGTGTCTGAGGTCGAATTTGAACTCAGGTCCTCCTGACTCCAGGGGTGGTGTTCTATCCACTGCGCCACCTAGCTGCCCCTGAGTATGTTTTTAAAATAACACCTAAGGGGGCAGCTAGGTGGCGCAGTGGATAAAGCACCAGTCCTGGATTCAGGAGTACCTGAGTTCAAATCCAGTCTCAGACACTTGATACTTACTAGCTGTGTGACCCTGGGCAAGTCACTTAACCCCCATTGCCCTGCAAAAAAAAACAAAAACAAAAACAAAAACAAAAACAAAAACGCCTAAGAAAGGAGACACAAGGCATTCATGCTGCGATCTGTCATGCACCTGCTCCCTAAGTCTCAGGGTATTCTACTCTGGGATTGTCCATCTGAAAAATTGAGAACCTTTTTGAGCCAAAGGTATCTTGTCAACCACTCTTTTTATAGTCTCACTTAAGGAAAAGGTGCTCATGATGGTAGTACCATTTGTTGCAACTGAGATTGGCGGGCTCTTCCTTCTTCTCCTCCTCCTCCTCCTTCTCCTCCTGCTCCTGCCACTGCTGCTTCTCCCCCCTCCTCCATTCCCTTGGACCATTCTGGTGCCTCTTTTGTGAAGCAGCGGCTGAGGAGATCCCTGGACACATCACAGCTGACAAAAAGCGGAAGGAAGGAGTCAAGACTGAAAACAACGACCATATTAATTTGAAAGTGGCAGGGCAAGATGGTTCAGTGGTGCAATTTAAGATTAAGAGGCACACACCACTTAGTAAACTAATGAAAGCCTATTGTGAACAACAGGGTTTGTCAATGAGACAGATCAGATTCCGATTTGGTGGACAACCAATCAATGAAACAGACACACCTGCACAGTTGGAAATGGAGGATGAAGATACAATTGTTGTATTCCAGCAGCAGACAGGTGGTGTTTACTAAAAAGAGGACCTGCAACTGTATTCCCAAGAACTGTGCTCCCAAGGAAAACAGTATATTCACAATTGGAAAACCAAGATTTGGTTCATCCACATCCTGACTACTGCAGTATAGTTTTCTCTCTTCTTTGATTCCTTTCCCCCATTCCTTTATTGTACATAAAGTAACTGGTGTATGTGCACAGGCATAAAGCATATTTTTTAACTAAATGGCTGATGGTATGTTTTGATCAACATCAAATGGAGATGGGGAGGGGAAAAAAACAAACTGGTTCTGTGAAAATATCCCTTTTCTCCATTAGTGGCATGTTCATTCAATTTTTATCTTTATATTCCAGTAAGTTATTTTGCTCTCACTGTTTAACAACAACAACAAAACCCACAAAAAAATCCTTGCGTACCTTGTTTGATTAGATAATTTCAGTGTTTTTCTTTTATCATTGTAAAACCAAGGATGATTTTATAACTTTTTGTATGGAACTGTTACATGTAAGGCAATCTCTGTCTCTCAATAGGGATAAATTACTATAAAAAAATTGATCCTAGATAGTTTTCCCTTCAAGCCAAACATCTTGTTGTTTAAATAAACTTCTTGTTTAAAATTTTTAAAACCCAGAGATTGACAGGTCCCCAAGAGTTTTCCCTAATCCTGAGTTGCATGATAATAATCCATATGATCCGATAATTCCATATTTGACCAATAGTTGATACATGCAAGATCTTTAAGTCAATATGAAGGTAGTAGTAATCTTTCCCCTCTTTGTTCTGGACTGCCAACAACTAGCTCTTTCTGTCTCTACATTTCTTTGTCTCTTTGTATGTGTGTCTGTACAGACATGCACACACACACACGCACACACACTCCTAAAAGTCTCAAAGAGTTGCAGTTTTAAGCTACAAAAGCTTAAAATTCACTAAGACTTTTGGGACACCCTGTCTATTTCCTTTCTCATTAAATGCTTACCAAAAGCAATTTCAAAAATAATAAGCAGGAAAGAAGCAAGTACATATTTAATGAGCAGCCTAAATACTGGCACTTCATAGTGCAGCAAGATAGAGAAATGAAATGGAAAGATTGGTTTGAGGTCCACAATCAGATGGAGTCTAGGGCCGAGAAGTCAACATGCCTTTTTGTGTGTTGCAACTATAATGTCATCATGTTTCCGAATCATTATATTACCTATATTTATATCTATCTACATCTAGATAATTTTTGTAGTTATACATAGCTGTGTATATACATGTGTCAAACACAAGTACATATTACATATATATACACACGTTAAAAGACACAGAGCATACAGGAACTAGCCATATACAGGATATCTAGATAAGCACAAGACAGATTTATATAGATAAGGATAGAAACCAAAATTGTGATCTCATTGGCACCAATGCAGGTCAGTAACTTATTGTTGGAGTTACATAGAATACAAAGAAAGAAGTTATGACTTTACCAGGATCACAATAGAATGTAGAAGCTAATTGCAGGACAGGCACATGCAGGAGAAACCAGCCGTTGCTTTGCAATAGGATTCAAGAGAAAGAACAAATATGCCATCTGTCAACCATTCAGTGATCACTTCTTGACCAAGTATTGACACCAATAGGTCTTACCATGACCTAATTATGAGATTTAACCATACACACACCCAACCCCAAATTTGAAGGCCAACAAAAAGCCAAAGGAAGGAGTCAAGACTGAAAACAACAACCACATTAATTTGAAGGTGGCAAGTACCTCAAGACTTTCCTCTTGATATAGTGCCAAGACATTAGCCCAAGTGGAGTTTAAAGGATTGCCAGCTTTATTGTTATGTGGTCTGTGCCAGTATTTAATAAATAAATAGATAGATAGTTAAATGAAGAAATAAATAAATAAAAGAATTCATTACATACACACAAATGCAGGAAGACAGACTCTCCTGCAGTAACATGACAATGTTTTACGTTATTGCTACTAATGACTTTTTTTTTTTTTTAGTGAGGCAATTGGGGTTAAGTGACTTGCCCAGGGTCACACAGCTAGTAAGTGTTAAGTGTCTGAGACACGATTTGAACTCAGGTACTCCTGACTCCAGGGCCTGTGCTCTATCCACTGTACCACCTAGCTGCCCCTACTAATGACTTTTTTAAGTCATGATGCATTTTTGTAATTACATGTATAAATGAGAGAAAAAATCACTTGGTTTCTGAACTTTTGCCCATAGGTGCACCTACTTGAGTCATTACTGGCTGAATTGTCCCAGGGTCTATCCCTGGATTTTCCTCATTCTCCAAGATCACTCATTTGACAAAAGGATACACACATACACACACACATGCACACACACACACACACACACAAGTAGATGCTTATTTCTACTGTGTTTCTGGTTTCCATAATTTTCATTAGTCCATTCACTGTGATTCTTTTAACTCATCTTAAAGCTCTTTAAATTTCAGGGACCATGAGCATTTACCTCATTTTGCAAGTGTCCAAACCATCAACAGTCATGAATAAGAACTTCATAAAGACTATTTGATCATGTTTGATGCTTGAGTCCCATGGGGATCCAGGAACAAGTTGAGACAGATTGTGGTTATATGACCAAGAAATGGTGAAGATCATGGCTAGGGCAGATGAGAGGAAGGAAAAAAATGAGGTATAACTGCCTAATGTCCATTAGCTGCAGAAAAACAATGTTGCAGTGAACTGCTAGTCCCACATTATAAGTACATGATTGGCCAAATGATGTTGCAGCAGGGTTTCATAATTTATGGTGGGAGTTGGTTATAATATATTGATGACATTAGTGTGAAACCATGTTAGTCAGGGGAACAGGGTATCATTGCATAATAAATTTGAGTTAATCCAGTTTGGAGAGCCAAGGTGAGATGGTAGGGATGTATATGGATTATATTGTTCCTATATTGGCATTCATGTGTGATTCTTATCCAAATTACCAATTGGAAATTTGTTCTCTTTAATAAGGTATATTTGTTACAAAAGTTTGGTTTTTCCTCTTTTGTTTCATATGAGGAAGGGAGAGGTGACAGAGAAGGGGATAAGGATATGGTTCCCCACCACCACAAAAAAAAAAAAATGAGAAGAGAACAGAAGGAAGACCAGAAGGAATCATAGACAAGCAGAACAACTTTGAAAGTTATATGTTATATGAAAGTATGAATGCAATCTACAGAATAGATTTATTGTTTCATGTACAGTCCTCTCCTTCTAGGTGGCACAGTGGATAAAGCACTGGCCCTGGATTCAGGAGGACCTGAGTTCAAATCCTGTCTCAAACACTTGACACTTACTAGCTGTGTGACCCTGGGCAAGTCACTTAACCCTCATTGCCCCACAAAAAAAAACAACAACAAAACCAAACAAAATCCTCTCCTTCTGTTTTATGGTATATATGGAAATGCTAATTTTATTTGGTTATTAAATCCATCATTTTAAAAAATGAAATAAAATAATTCTTGTCCAAGTATTTCCATAAATGCTCCATAGAGAATTCATCTAGTATACCGGTGGCCTTCCTTTGCTTCTTTTATTATTTTTTTTTCTTTTACTTTTTTCTTTCTTTCTTTATTTTTTGCAGGGCAATGAGGGTTAAATGACTTGCCCAGGGTCACACAGATAGTAAGTGTCAAGTGTCTGAGGCAGGATTTGAACTCAGGTCCCCCTGAATCCGGGGCTGGTGCTTTATCCACTGTGCCATGTAGCTGCCCTCTTTTATTATTTCTTGCATGCAGTTTGACACTTGGGCTATCCATTGGAAAGGGGCCCATCTTACTCCTTCTCCACTCACATATGTCCTTGATGATGCTCTTTCATCTCTTATAGTATACATTGTTGATATGATGTCATGAAATTCCATGAAGTAACATAAAAGGCCATGAAAGAGTTAACATAGTCGTAAGCAGGTAGCAGCACATGACCAATCTACTAAAACATTGCAATTTATACTGTCACTCCTCTGCTCAAAATATTTCAGTGATTCCCCTTTGTTCATGGGTTGGGATTTAAGGTACTCCATTACCTTACTCTATCTTTTTATGTGAACTCTATTCCAGTCAAATGGGTCTATTCGTCATCCTCTAAATAGACATTGCACAATATTTTTGCATATTTGTATATTATATATCATATAAATATTGTATATTTATTCCTATTCCTGGTTTATTTTCACAATACACACACACACACACACACACACACACCCTAAAATGGCCCAACTTTCCCATAACACCTATTAAAATTCATTTTTTGAAATCCAACTCAAATCTTACCTTCTTCATGGAGAATTTTATGACCATCCTTCTAAAAATGATACCTGAACTCCCCCAGTACTTATTGTTTCTACAGTTAATTTGACATGTTTCTCTACCAATACTATTTTTTTTTTCTTTAATGTCACTACATCTTCTCACCCTAGATTGATTTTAATCTCCTGGAGAGTAGGTACTATGTCTTGTACAGTGATAGCTCAATTAAGGAATACTCTAGAAATAAAGTTCTTTTATAACAAAGTACTTTTTAAAAATGTCCAACACTATGAGAAGTCAAGAATCTATTTTAGCCAATGATTAAAATGCTCCTGAGTAGTTTCAATATAGTTCCTGCCTAGTTGAAAGTGAAGATTGAATTGTAGAATCAAAGGACAAACAGATGGACAAAAATGTGTAGTCTTGGATGTTTTTCTTCTGCATCTCTGCCCTCCCATTTTCTTCCTGTTGTAATGACCTCTACCTCCCATTTCAGATATTCAAAGTTCTCCTCTTCTCTTTATTCTCTTTCCTTGTCAAAACAGGAAAGAATCTAATATCAAGAGCTCTCTCTCCCCCACACACAGTCCACCTTGCTCCCAGTGACAGGCTACTTCCCTGGATGAACTAACTGTAACTGTCTTAGGAATATATTTTAGAACTTAAAGGAGTACAGTTCATCATCAGTGGACTGTTCCAGCTGCAGCCCTTGGACCTGCAGCCTTTTCTACCTGAGCACAGATCTCACTTCCCCATATCTCAAGTCTTTTAAATGCTAAGGATATGGTACCCAAGAAAATGTCCTTTCTCTTCCCCAGTGGCACTGCTCCTAGCCCGACCTGGCAACATTAAAAAGTTATGTATAGGGGCAGTTAGGTGGTGCAGTGGATAAAGCACCGGCCCTGAATTCAGGAGGACCTGAGTTCAAATCTGACCTCAGACACTTGACACTAGCTGTGTGACCATGGGCAAGTCACTTAACCCCAATTGCCTCACCAAAAAAAAAAAAAATAAAAGGTTATGTATAGAAGGGCAGCTAGATGGTGCAGTGGATAGAACATTGGCCCTGAAGTCAGGAGGACCTGAGTTCAAATCCGGCCTCAGACACTTGACACTTATTAACTGTGTGACCCTGGGCAAGTCACTTAACCCCAATTGCCTCACTCAAAAAAAAAAAGGTTATGTATACCTATTTTATATATCTATATACCTGGGGCCATGTAAAAATTTCTTAGGTGAAAAGGGGTCATGAGTGGAAAAAGTTTAAGAGGCCCTGATCTAAACCAGTCCTCCAGATAGATGGTGCTTCCCCTGGTTGAAGCTTTTCTAAAAGCAGTTGGGGTTGACAGAGAACCATAGTGAACCCCACTTCATCAAGAACCTATATAGTCAGGTCAAAAGCATTTATTAAGCACTTGCTTTGTATAAGACACCCTGTGCTAAGCACTAGGAACTCAATGAAAGGAAAAAAAAACAAAGTCCTGCCCCTTAGGGAGCTTACATTCTTTTTTTTTTCTTAGTGAGGCAATTGGGGTTAAGTGACTTGCCCAGGGTCACACAGCCAGTAAGTGTTAAGTGTCTGAGGCTGGATTTGAACTCAGGTACTCCTGACTCCAGGGCCAGTGCTCTATCCACTGTGCCACCTAGCTGCCCCTAGGGAGCTTACATTCTAATGGGGGGGGGAATATGTAAAATAACTAAAGATAAAACATATATGTGTGTGTATACACACACTTATGGAAGCTAATCTCAGAGGGAAGGCACTAATTATCCTTTACACATACCTTGCAGTTGAAGCTCCAATGAAAAAGGAAGAAACTAGTTTTTTAGACACTCACCCCCTTCTAATTCACAGAAGTAATAGTGGACACGGGCTAGGTTTGCTTCTATTCCTTTCCACTCAGCTCCAGCTCCTGTTTGGTCCAGGGCTTTTCTCTCTCTCCTCTTCCTAGGAGGCAGAATCTGGGAACTCTTGCTCTTCCCCACCTACCGACACTGCCCCCTCCTGCGTTTCAGGCCACGTGGTTCCTTCCTCTCCTAGGACAGTCATAATCCTTTCTCTGGGAACTCCTTGGTCTTTCTGTCAATGCCTTTCAACAGCAGCTATCTCTGTATGTGCCTACTATGTGTCAGGCCTCCTATGTTCCAGAGTCAAGAGATTCCCTAGATTTGATGCCTCTTCTCTCTCTTCTGTCCTTGCAATGGACTCAAGTTAATTCCCCTGTGTGTAATCCCTCTCTCTCTCTCTCTCTCTCTCTCTCTCTCTCTCTCTCTCTCTCTCTCTCTCTCTCTCTCTCTCTCTCTCTCTCTTTCTCTCTCTCTCTCTCTCCCCCCATGAAGAGATTGATGTCTTCTTTGTGTCCTTTTTCTGCTCCCCTTCCAAGATCAAGTCCAAGGGTATGGTTCTGATCCACACAGGCCACATAACTCCAACAATCACCCCTAAATGCCAAGACCCTATTAGTCTTCAATGTGGTAAGTACTCAGGTCCCTCTTCACATTTCAACCAGTGTGATCAAAACAGTCAAGGTGGTGTTCATGGGGTATTCACATTTTGTATTGGGAAATATCTTCAAAGTATGAAGACTTTAACTTTAAGTTGACCAAGTTATTCTGATCATGTATATTAATTACATATAAGAAGATAGTAACCATGTTTTAGGTTTGTATGTGTATATGTAAGTATGTGTGTGTGTTATTCACAATGTCTACTATAGCGCTTTATACTTGGTAAATGTTCAATAAATAACCTTTGTAGAGTCATGGAATATTATGCCTGGGAGGGACCTTGGATAAGAGAAGAATGGGAATTTATAGTTAGTGTAAATTCCATGAGGACAAGGTTCAGATACTATCGAAATTTTGTACTTCTCAATCAGGTAGTATAATGCTCTGCACACAGTAGATGCTTAATACTTGTTAAATTAAATTGAATTGAATCTGGAGGATTTCTTTGAGAGGGGAATAAAGCTATATATGTCCAGAACCACAAAGTATTTTAATCCTAATTTCATAGAACCCCGTATGGGCCAAATATACCTGATGTCACCCAATAGTAATAGAATAACAACAAAATGTAGACTGGTTGGGGTGGGGGGAATAGCCCTTTATTAGAATACTCATATATGTGCCCAGAACCTCAGGGGAATCCCCCCGCTGTGGGCAGATGCTGTGTTGTTCTATGTGGAGGTAGAGGCTTAAAGAGGATGGCTTCTTTGGGGACCTTCCAAGGACATCTTTGCACAGGAATGTGACCTGCAGTCCTCTTGTGGAGACAGATTATAAGCAGCATTCTCTTCTCTTTATTGAGGTCACTCTCAGGCATCTGAGGCATCTCCAGGCTGCTGCTAACAATTCCTCAGCCCCTGGTGACATTCAGCAGGGAGATTTGGGTGTAGGGGACATGTACCTGCAGATCCTGATGAAGCTGAAGAGAACAAAAAGTCAATCACTTAAGTATACAACCCATCAAGTCACCACTGAAAAGTAAAGAGGTATCTTCCACTCTATACTACCTTTCCAACACCTTGAGTTAGAGGCTGGGCCAATCACATCTGCTTCTGAACTTCCCTTTATGACATCATGTGGAATCACACCAATCCCTGGAAGTTCTGTCTCAAGTTTTGCTACTGAGATAGCTTGACCCACCCAATGATCTGAATTTATGGCAGTTTTTCCAGATTACTAGACCAATGATGCACAATTCTGGTTCCCAAGGAACCACCTGTAAAGTCCCCTTAAGTCCCATTGGGTTGAGAGACACGGTGACCTTAATTCTGGTGCATTCCTTTCTTTCTTGTACCCAAGTTGAGTTTGGCCATTTCATTGTTTATTGGGACCAATGCAAGAAGCACAGAATGGGAAACTGGACCTCATAGAGAATCTTTTGAGAGACAACATATCAAGGTCCCCTGAGCATTAATTCCCAAACAGATATGAAATTCCCTCTAGAAACTTCGTAGTCTTTCTTAGCCCACCTTGAGGAAGTGTGTTATGGCCCTGCACTGGAAATCAAAAGACCTGGTTTTGAGAGGAAGAGAGGAAAGGAATATGAAGCATAAGCATTTATTCATAATCTATTATGTCATAGACACTATGGTAAACATCATTGACATCCTTTACAAATATTATCTCATTTGATCCTCACAACAACCCTGGGAGGTAAATGTTTTAAGATCCCCCTTTTATAGTAGAAGAAACTGAGGCAAATGGAAGTTAAGACTTGGCCAGGGTCACATGGTAAGTGTCTAAAGCAGGATTTGAACTCGGGTGTTCCTGACTGCAGGTCAGTTTTTCCTGACATGAAGCCTCAATCTACTTTTCTGCACCCTCAACCCTTCACCCCTGCATTTTATTCCCTGTAGGGCAAAACAAATCTAACATTCTTCAACATGGCAGACACCCCCTTCAAATTCTTGTTTTTATTCAGGGTCGTGCGTAAAACTCCATCCACTGTGCAACCTAGCTAGCTGCCTAGTGCTTAATAAATGTTTGTTGAAAGTTGTGGTATATGAATGTAATGGAATACTATTGTGCTGTAAGAAATGATGGGCAGGCAGATTTCAGAGAAACCTGGACGGACTTGCATTAACTGATGCTGAATAAGATGAGCAGAACCAGGAGAACATTGTACATGGTATCAACAGCATTGTGTGTTGATCAACTCTGATAGACTTGATTCTTCTCAGCAATACAATGGTCCAAGATAGTTCCAAAAAACTCATGATGGAAAATGCTCTCCAAATCCAGAAAAAAAGAGAACTGTTGAATCTGGATGCAGATAAAACCATACTATTTCTATTGTTTTTGTTGCTGTTGTTGTTTTCCGTTTTTGAGGTTTTTCCTTTTTGCTCTGATTCTTTTCTCTTTACATGACTAATGCAAAAATATGTTTAATGTGATTGTACATATATAACCTATATCAGATTACTTCCTGTCTTGGGGATGGATAGAGAAAAATTTGAAACTAGAAATCTTATAAAAACAAATGTTGAAAATTTAAAAAAAATTAATGTTTGCTGAAATATTGTCAAGATGAGTAACTTTGAAAGACTTGGGAACTCAGATCAACACAATGACCAACCATCATTCAGGAGGACTCATGATGAAACATGCAACTCACCTCCTGAGAGAGAGAGAGAGAAAGAGAGAGAGAGAGAAAGAGAGAGAGAGAGAGAGAGAGAGAGAGAGAGAGAGAGAAAGAGAGAGAGAGAGGATAGACTCAGATTGCAGATTGAATTTTGTTTTAAATTTTACATTCCCAATGGGAATTTGTTTTGTTTAACTCTACATGTTTTTAACAGAGGCTTAGTTTTCTTTCTCAGTGTTGGAGGCTAGTGGGGTGGGAGGGAGAGAATACAAATTTCAAAATAAAGTAAAATTGAGGTGCTTTTTAATTATTGTTGAATTGAATTACTTATATATTATATTAAATCACTCATACCCTATTGTTTAATGTAGGTGTCTCCAGTGGAATTGTGGATTCCAGTGGAATCCACAGGCCCTGACTCTGCACTGGAAATACAACTGTCAATAAATACTTATTGATTAATATGTTTGGGGTATTTTCCATGCAGCCACCTACATGGCTCCCATTTCACAGCCTGGGCCTCTTTGGCTTCATCATAATCATAAGATTCCTAGGGCCCCACTTTCTCCAAGTACAAGCTCAGGCCTCAGGTAAAGCTCTACTTTCCTAGAGCTGAGAGTCTCTAATTGCAGCTGCTTATCCTCCATTGAGCACGTAGGTACCATTTACAGTTTCTTCTCTTGTCCCCTCAAGCTCTTAGCTTGAAGCCCCTGAGAACCTCTCTGTCTCTCATTTCTACTCCCCTGTCTCCACCACCTGCGTGGGGATGTCCCTTGTCACCTGGTTCAGGAGATCCTTTGTCACCTTCAAATCAGTGAGATCCAGGTAGGAGAACACAACCAGTCGTAGGAGGAGAAAACCTCCATCATGGCCTACAAATTAGAGACCACAGAAAAATTAAAATATAGTTGTCATGATTATAAATACTAATCTACAGGGAAAAAATACTTGAGCAATCCCCAAAACATATAATAGAAAACTACTTTAATTAGCTTAGAATATAGGTTTTCTCCCTTTGTCCACTTTCTACCTTTCCCATTCCTTCTTTCCTCTCTGTCCTCTTTCTCTCTCCCTTTCCACTTCCCCTCATTCTTTTTCTTTCTCTGCTTTATCTCTCCTTTCTTCTCTTCCTCTCCCTTTTTCTTCTCCTCTCTTTCTTTTTCTTTCTTCTCATTCTTTCTCCCTTTTCTTCTTCCTTCTTCTTTTCCTTCTCTCCCTCTTTCTCTTTTTTCTTTCTTCTCCTTTTTCTTCCTTTCTCACTTTTCCTCTCACCTTTTTTCTCTTCCCTCCTTTCTCCTCTTTCCTTCTCTCCTCTTTTCTCTCTCCCTTTCTCCTTTTCTCCCATTCTTCCTCTCTTCCTACCTCCCTTTCCCCTCTTTTTTCTCTTTTTCCCTCTTCTTTCTCTACCTTCTTTCCTCTTTCCCTTTTTCTTTTTTCCCTTATTCTTTTCCTTCCTCTCCCTTTCCTCACTCCTCTCTTCTCCTCCTCCTCCTCCTCCTCCTCCTCCTTCTTCTTCTTCCCCTCTCTCTCTCTCTGTCTCTCTGTCTCTCTGTCTCTTTCTCTCTCTCTCTTTCTCTCTCCTTCTAAGAAGCTCAGCATGAACCTTCAGTAGAGGTGAGAAGACTACCGGTCAGGGATGCTGTTGAGAATCACAGAATTTCAAAGCTGAAATGAACTTCAGTCCATTCCAAACTTGAACCACATACCCTCTACACATCCCCATCAAGTGACCATGCAGACTTACCTTGAAATTTCCACTGATGAATGGGCAACTGACTGTAGCCAAAGAGAGTCTCTCTACTTCTGGATAAGTCTAATTGTTGGGCAGTTTTTCCTGACATGAAGCCTTAATCTACCTCTGTGCACCCTCCGCCCCTCGCCCCTGCATTGTTCTTCCCTGTAGGGCAGAACAAATCTAACCCTCCTCCATACAACAGACAGCCCTTTAAATTCTTGTGTATTCACAGTTATATGTAGTCTATAGTAGCATGTTTTACAGGCTCTATGGAGTTCATTCAATTTCAAAATGTCCCTTGTAATGACTGGAATGATGCCACCTACTGGAGACTTACTATAGGAAAGCTCCACCATGAGGAAAATGCCTCAGAGGGCAAGGCCATGTGGCTTTTCCTTGGCGTCAGGAAGTAACATTTGCTCATGGGTGCTGTCTATCAAGGCTACCAGCCAATCAACTTGAGGAGCCTCCTATTTTCTGGGAGGAGACAGGAAGGAGGAAAGAGGGCCTGTGCGGAGAGCTCTCTCTCTTTTTGGGTTCCTGACTTGATGGTGGTGGTGGTGACAGAGGACTTCACAGGAAATTTGAGGAAAGATAGGAATGCCAGGCTGTTGGAATTCTGTTCTCAATCTTTTTCTTTCTATTTTTCAATAAACCCTTAAAAACCTAAACTCGTTTTATCAGTGATTTTAGTCAGTTTCCCCCAAAACTGGGGGAACAGATTAGAATCCACATTTAGAATCTTAAATTACATACCCTGCATATTTGCCCTTTCCAACCCACCGACCCCAGGACTGCCCTCACCCTCTTCCTAGGGAGGTTTTTTCATGGGCCTTCGAAACTACAGCATGGCCTGTGTGGTAGTTTGACCACTTTCTGTCACCTAGCCTAATCTTGCCTGCATTATCTCTAGTTAAATCACGGACTTCTAGAGGCCAAGGACTGTGTCTTCTGTGTAAACTTTTGTTATAGTCTTGAGTTCAAAGTTTAAAAAATCTTGGTTTTTCCACTGACTCATAGAGTAACCTTGGGCAAGCCATGGAGCCTCAATTAAATGGGGGTAAGTACTTACTGGAATCAGCTTTGGTGTTTTGATTCATCAGGGAAGTGGCAGTATGCTTTTGTATTGTTGAGACAATTGCTGGGGGAATTTATTCCTTTGATGGAGTTAGGTGCAGTTGGGAGGATAGAGAGAAGAGCACTATTAGTCAGAGTGGGTGTGATATCTTTTGTACTAACTGTGGCAGAGATCTCAGGAGAATAGAGCTCTTACCTGTAGCTGTTGTCCCTTCTGTGGTGGTAGAGACTTTATCTGAAAACTCAGCAGGGGTAGAGAACTTGGCTATTGTTGACCTTTCCTCTGTGGGACTTGTAAGGGTACTTGGGAACTCAGTGAAAACAGCTGTCTCCATTGGAGCTATGGTTTTTTCTGTGGTAGGAATGTAGGTTGTATTCAAGGTATCAGTTGCCATTTTGGCTGTAGTTTCTTCACTTCGACCTGTGATATTAAGCGTTTCAACTGTGGTTGATACTGTCATGGTGATCATGTTGGCCATTGTCAAGGTCTCAGCAGCTGCACTCAAGTCTTCTTCATCTGAGGAAGATGAAGCTGGTGTCTCAGAAAATAAAATAGTCTGTAAACGGGTGGAGGTCCCTTTCTCCGTAGAGCTGTTGATCACCATTGAGGTCCCAGGGAGAACGATGGTCTTAGCTTTAGTCCCAATGGTTTCTGTGATGCCACCAGGTAAGGTTGTCTCCTCACCTGTGGTCTTTGGCTGTGAGTTACTACCGGCTACTCCTAAGGTCTCAGCAGAGGTACCTATGTCAAGGGTTGTAGTCTCTGCTTCTGTGTTGGTATAGGTCATGGGCAAGGTTACAGCAGCAGCAGTTGTCTTTATTTCTTGGGTGCCGTTAGCTATAGGCATGGTATCTATGAGATTCCTTGTCAGCATGGTGGCTTTTGTGATGGGACTAACTGTAGTCAAGGTCCCAGGGAGGATCGTGGTCTTGATTGGAGTCCCTTCTCTCTCCATGGTGCTGCTGGCTGTATCTGTTATCTCTGTTAACTCAGCCAGGAGTGTAAAGGGTATCATTTCTTTTACGATGACAGCCTCTGTTTCTGGGGGTTGAGTTATTCCAGAGGTCTCCTCAAGGACAATTGTCCTAAAAGGGTTTGAGGTCTCTGATTCTGTGAAAGTATCAGTTGTGGTCATGGCCTCAGTGAACGAGGGGGTCTTGTTGATAGTTTCATTGTTTTCTGGGATGGTGCAAGGGTGGCTTGTCACAGAGTATAAATAGTCATGGTGTCCTATGGGGCGATGTTCATGTTTTCCATGATTTTGGTGGGGTGGAAGAGGAAGCAGAGGTGGTTGGATTGATGGTTTCCAGATTACTTTCTGGAAGATGCTCCTCCCAGGCCAAGCTTTAGCTGGGATAAGAGATTCCATTGTGGTATTCTCTGCTTCCATAATAGAAGAGGCCATTGTCAAGTTTTTAGCTTGGCTACGGGTCTTGCCTATGGCTGCCCCTGATTCTGAGATGATTGTAACAGAAGGAACGGTGGGGTTAGTGCTCTCCAGGAGAGTTGTGGTCTCTGTTTTATCCAGGGCATCCATTATTATCCGTGTCCCCACTGGGGAAAAGGACTCAGTTATCCTAGCCTCAGCTTTATAGGCAGTTCTGGCTAGTGCCAAAGTCTCAAAAGCCAAAGATGTTTGGGATTTCAAGGGAGTGTGGGTGACAGCTGAGGTCTCATAGACTTGAGTAATCCCAAAGATTCTCTCTGAGGTGGTTGTTCCTCCTGGGGCCACTGTTGTTTCTGTGTTGTTGACTTTCACTGACTGGTCTGTATTGTTGACATCTGAACCTGTATTGGATGAGACTGTGTCTGGGTGATTATTTCTATCTTACAGCCATGAAGATGAAAAGACTTTACAAATGTTCCCTCCTTTATCTTCTGAGTAACTAGGGAAGAGGGGCCACTGTTTGCATCTTCATTCATTCATTTATCAAACATGTACTAAGTACTGGGGGAATAACAGGGATGACAGAATGACAACCCCCCCTGCCCAATTTGTACATCTGTGCAAATAAGGAAGATACACAACCTACCAAAGACTAGTAAAAACGAAGTGAAAAAACATTTTATTCAGTTCTATAGAGCAGAAATCCACTTAATTCTAGTGCCTTCCCTCTGTTGATTACCTCCAATTTATTCTGTATACAGTTTTTTTGTACATAGTTTGCATGTTGTATCCCCCATTAGATTGTGAGGTCCTAGAGAGCAGGGACTGGTTTTTTGTTTGGTTGCTTGGTTGGTTTTGTCTTTCTTTGTATGTCTTGTATTTATCAAAGTGCCTGGCACATAGTAGGGACTTATTAAATGCTTATTCACTTACTGACTGTGCCCCCTTCTCCTTTTAATTGCCTCCTAATCCAAATACTTAGTGTTTCAATTGTTGCTCAACCCTACCTGTCCAAGAGGAAAATAGCACTCTCTTAGAATCACCAAATCTCAGAACTAGACAGAACAACAGAAGTCATCTTATCCAAACTTCCAAAAATTAATCAATCCATCAACAAGTATTTGTTAAGTTCCTACTAGGTACCAGCCACTATGCTAGATGCTAGAGACAAAAAAAAGTTCCTGCCCTCAAGGAATTTAGATTCTATTCAAGGAAACCTTGTGAGCCCATATAAATAAATCCAAAATAGATTCAAAGTAATTCCTAGAGGCAGGACTCTAGGAACTGAGGGGGACCAAGGAAAGGCCTCCTGTAGGAGGTGAAACTTGAGCTGAGTTATGAACAAAACTAGGAATTGTAAGAGCCTGAGAAAGTTCTTTACAACTTGACCTCTTCCAACCTTTCCAGTCTTTTTTCTTTTCTTTTTTTTTTTTAACTTTTTTTTTTAGTGAGGCAATTGGGGTTAAGTGACTTGCCCAGGGTCACACAGCTAGTAAGTGTTAAGTGTCTGAGGCCAGATTTGAACTCAGGTACTCCTGACTCCAGGGCCAGTGCTCTATCCACTGTGCCACCTACCTGCCCCACTCTTTTTTCACCTTACTCCTTTCTGTATTGTCTGTGATCCAGTGACACTGGCTTCCCAGCTCCCAACTCTAGGCATTTTCACTGGCTGTCCCCACACCTGGAATCTTCTCCCTCCTCATCTCTGTCTCCTTGCTTTCCTCACTTGCTTCAAGTGCCTCCTAAAACCTCACTTTCTTCCAGAAACCTTTCCCAATCCCCCTTCCCTCTTCTAGACAGACAAGTTTGTGTATTTTAAATACAAACACACAGACACACACAT
This sequence comes from Dromiciops gliroides, assembly GCF_019393635.1. Taxonomy (NCBI): domain Eukaryota; kingdom Metazoa; phylum Chordata; class Mammalia; order Microbiotheria; family Microbiotheriidae; genus Dromiciops; species Dromiciops gliroides. Next base: position 339,276,151 of record NC_057863.1, on the reverse strand, counting down.
ACAACATGTACATACATATCTATAAGTCCTCCTATTTCTCTATATCTATAGATATTGTTGTTTGTCCTTCATTCTCAAAGAGGACCATGATATTGGTTGTAGCGAATTGGATTTAAGTGAGGGAGGGCTATGCAAGGTCACCAACCTTACTCTCCCCTCCAGAAACATCTGGGTCTAGTGGCTAGATATACATACATACATACATACATATATATACACATATACATACATATATATATACATACATATATTTTATATATATATATCAGGATGACTGGAGATGGCCCTGGAAATTTAAGGAAGTTGGAGTTAAGTGACTTGCCCATTTCCCACCATATCACAACTAAAATCTTCCTTTCTGCAGGAAGCTTTTCCTGTGCTGATGTTCTCCTTTCTGTTGATTGTCTCCAATTTCTGCTGTATATATCTTGCTTGTATATAATACCTCATCTCCTGTTAGACTGAGATCCTTGAGAACAGGGACTGTCTCTCACCTTCCCTTAGTGTCTCTCACCTTCTCTTAGTGTTTAGCATGGTGCTTGGCTCGTCCGTAGTGAGGAAAATTAACATGTTGCTCTATCGTTTGATAATTAATATTACTCTGTAATTCATCCTTTTCCCTATTTTGTCAAAACCCCCTCTTAGCCTAATTCAAAAGGAGACCTCTCCCAGTCCAAACTAAGGTGTTGTTGAAAAATGGGATCACTTCTAGCCCCAGAGCACCTCCTTGTTTGTTTACCATTTTTAAGTGGGAGCCCCATTTCTGTTTGCCCCTAAACAAAGAACCAGCTTGGTCCGGGCCCTCCCCAAGGCCTTATTTCTCCTTTTCAAAGTTAGGGGTGACTTGGTTCTCCAAGGGGAAGGCCAAAGGGAGGGGGGACCTGATTGAGATGATTTTTGGTTTTTTCTAGCCAAGATTGCCAAGATTCTCAGAGCAGAATCCAGACTGGATGGCACCTTTCTATCATTAAGGAGGAAAGGCCCACCTAGTTTCTGTCCCCTTTTGGGGTTTTTTTTGGGGGGGTTTGTTTGTTTGTGAGGCAATTGGGGTTAAGTGACTTGCCCAGAATCACACAACTAGTAAGTGTCAAGGGTCTGAGACTGGAATTGAACTCAGGTCCTCCTGAATCCAGGACCAGTGCTCTATTCACTGCGCCACCTAGTTGCCCCCCTTTTTTTTGTTTTTTGTTTGTTTGTTTCTGTCCCCTTTTAAGCAGAAACCTGGTTCTCTTGGGGGTCAGCTCAGAGAAATCACTGAAGAACGAGTACTTCTTCCCTTCCTTTGTGATGGGTCTTAGTTAAACTATATAGAGAATGTTAGAACTGAAAGGAACCTTAGATATCATTTGGTCTAAGCCCCTCCTCTGGTGAATGAGGAAACAGGCTCCTGCCTCTTTCCCAAGCCTCCACCACACAGCTGCAACTATTTCAATAGCCCCAGGGCCTCATCTGGAGCAAATACTGACTTAGCACTGAAAAATGCTCTTGTTGTTTGTCCCAAAGAGGACCATAACAGATGGCCTGACTTGCAGTGAATTGGATTTCAGTGAGGGAGGGCTGTGCAAGGTCAGCAGCCTCACTCTCTCCTCCAGAGCCATCTGGGTCCAGTGGCAAGATATACATCAGGATGACTGGAGATGGCCCCGGATGTTTGAGGCAACTGGGGTTAAGTGACTTACCCAGTATCACACAGCTAGTAAGTGTCAAGTGTCTGAGGCCAGATTTGAACTGACGTCCTCCTGATTCCAGGGCTAGTGTTCTATCCACTGTGCCACCTAGCTGCCCCCTGAAAACTGCTAAGATGGCTACGGAGGAGAGAGTGAGGCAGGTGACTTTGCACAGCCCTGCCTCACTTCATTCACTGAAACTCACGATATCACTTCCCCAATGTCATGGTCCTCTTCAAGAACAAAGGACAAACAACAAACAGCACTGAAAAATGCTAAACTCTACCCTCTCTGCCCTACCCTTCAGACCCCTGCCTGCTCAGGATCCCCAAGAGTAGGTAACACCCCTGTGAGAAGTGAATACTTTGATTCGCTTAAGTCCCCCAATTATTCGGGTAACTAGAAAAACTGTATGATGACTAGCTTCATTGGCTAACATAGCAACAATCCTTTGTGTGACTGACAGTAAACTTAGCTAGACCTGTAGGGAATCAGTAACTCTGAAGCCAATCAAAGACTTAATCTGACTGCAGGATATGTGACTATGGATATAGCCCCTTTATGGTCTTTTTGGAGACAACCTTCTCTTCAGCTATCCCTTTAACTTTGGAATAACCTTTTTTTTTTCTTTTTCTTTTCTTTTTTTTTTTTTGAGAGATCTTCCTTATCAAGACATCTCCTAATGAGGCCTTGAACTAAACAGCTTATCACCAACAATGCCATTTGATTTGTGTATCAAAGGCCACATCCTTGACCCCTGGAATTCCTCACTTCCCCTCCCCTGGGGAATGGGACCCATTGACTCATTCCTTTTTTAATTTTTTAAATTTTTTTTTTGCATGGCAATGAGGGTTAAGTGACTTGCCCCCCGTCACACAGCTAGTAAGTGTCAAGTGTCTGAGACTGGATTTGAACTCAGGTCCTCTTGAATCCAGAGCCAGTGCTTTATCCACTGAGCCACCTAGCTGCCCCCCCCAACTTATTCCTTTCTAAACTCAACTTTCCCTCCCAATTCCTTACCTGCCTTTGTTTAAACTGTATATAAACCCCTGCAATCTGTTCCCTAAAGTCCTATTCAGCAATAGGCATGATCATGTTAAATTTTTTCTTCCCTGCTTAATAAAACCTTTCTTCAATTTTCACAGACTTTGTCTTTCTTTAATTTCCTTACCTTCTAGGAAGAAGGGGACTGAAATCTCAAAAACTGGCCTTTGCATTCTCCATTCTTCCCCTTTGGGGAAAGATCTAAATTCCATAAAGAGGGCAGCTAGGTGGCACATTAGATAGAGCACTGGCCCTGGATTCAGGAGGTCCTGAATTCAAATCCAACCTCAGACACTTGACACTTACTAGCTGTGTGACCCTGGGCAAGTCACTTAAAAATAAATATATAAATAAATTCCATAAAGAGAGCAGTTGCCTCGGTTTACACACACACCCACCCACACACACACACACAAAACGTAACTCCTGCTTATTCTTTCCTCTGCCTTGCTTACTCCTCCAACTCCACATTCCATCTTCTATCTTTGAATTATCTGTTTGTCCCCCAAGAAATGTTCTGCTCCCCTCAGCCCTCTTGATAGTTTCTCTGGTTTCCTTTAGGCCTCAGCTCAAATCCCATCTTCTGCAGGAGGCCTTTTCTGGTACACTTCCCCCACCCCCCGACCCCCAACACACACACTTCCCCTTTCAAATCACTCTGTTGTTGAGTCATTTTTCAGATGTGTCCAACTTTTTGTGACACCCATTTGGGGTTTTCTTGGCAAAGATACTGGAGTGGTTTGTCATTTCCTTCTCCAGCTCATTTTACAGATGAGGAAACTGAGGCAAACAGAGGTAAGTGATTTGCCCAGGGTCACAGAGGTAGTATGTGTCTTTGAACTCAGGAGGCTGTCTTCCTGACTCCAGACCCAGCATTCTATCCACTTTGCCACCTAGCTGCCCATATATATTCTAATATACTCTGTGTTTGTATACATATGTGCATGGATACATGGATGCATATATGGATGGATGTATATATGTATGTGTACATATACATATGCCTATGCCTATACATAGCATTCCTAGATATTTACATGTTATCTCTCCCATTAGAATGTGATTTCCTTGAGAACAGATATTGTGGGATTTTTTCCCACTTTCTTTGTATACCCAGAGTTTGATACAGTGCGTGGCAAACAGTAAGTGCTTAATAAATGTTTTTTTTTTCTTTCCTGAAAATACTAGGTTTATTCACACCCTGGGGGTAAACAATAACCTTAATAGGATGACTAAGCTTCTTTTTAGATCACTATGTCATTTAATAAATGTTTGATTGATTCATTGATTATTTCACTAGCCGCTGACTTTTATTTGGGCTTCAGGATAGCCAGAGCTGGGAATTCCTGCTCCTTTTTTCAGTTTTACAACAGACTTGAGGCCAAGTCAGCCCTCACCCCAGGGCAGATGCAGAGCAGGAGGATTCCTCAGTGATTGTTCAGCTAACTGGGCAACTCTGTGCCATGACTCCCTGAGGATGAGGGATGCTCTGGCCAGAGACCCTATGATAGATATAATCATCACTCATGGCTTTTCTCCTGCGTTTTTCCAACAAGAACACCCTGTGGTCCTCCTTCAAACTATACCACTCACTAGCTGTGTGGCTTTGGGCAAGTCACTTAACTTCCAGTATCCTTAGCTCTAAAATGAGGCTCATAATACCTTCCTTGGCTCCTTCATATAGAATTGATGTGAGGATCACTGGATAATGTAAGTGAAGTGTTATACAAATGTAAGCATCACCATCAATGATAATAATAGGGAGAGGAAGGAAGGAAATGAGCATTTATTAAGCACCTATCATGTGCCGGGTACTTTACAAATATCTCATTTGATCCTTACAACAACCCTAGGAGGTAGGTGCTGTTATCATTTTACAGATGAGAAAACTGAACTAGAGGTTAAGTCACTTGCCCAGAGTCACATAGCTAATAAAAATAATAATCAACCTAACATTTATATAGTGCTTCCTATATGCCAGGCTCTGTATTAAGTGTTTTCAATTATTTTCTCATTTGATCCTCAAAACAACCCTGGGAGGCAAGTGCTATTATTATTCCATTTTACAGTTAAGAAAACTGAGACAGGTAGAGATTAAGTCACTTGCCCAGGGCCACACAACTAATAATAATTAATAATAACATCTAACATTTATGTAATACTTACTACATGCTAGGCACTGTCCTAAATGATTTACAATTATTATCTCATTTAATCCTCACAACAACCCTGGAATGTAGGTGCTATTATTAACCAATTTTACAGTTGAGAAAAATGAAGCAAACAGAGACTAAGTCACTTGCCCAGGGCCACAGAACTAACAACAATAATAATAATAATAATTCTTAACATTTATATAACACTACTAGGTACCAAACACTGTATTAAATGATTTATAATTATTATCTTATTTGATCCTCAAAACAACCCTGGCAGGTAAGGGCTATTATCCCATTTTACAGTTGAGAAAACTGAGGCAGACAGAGGTTAAGTCACTTCCCAAGGGCCACAGAACTAATGATGATAATAATAATGATACCTAATATTTATATAGTGCTTACTATATACCAGGCACTATACTAAATGATTTATAACTATTATCTCATTTGATTCTCACCATCACCCTGGGAGGTAGGTGCTATTATTATCCAATTTTATAATTGACAAAACTGAGACAGACAGAAGTTAAGTCAATTGCTTGAGATTACATAGCTGGTAAGTGTGTGAGTCTGAACTTGATCTCAGGTCTTTCTTCTGACTCCAGGCTCCCCCTAGCTGATAGGATTTGGACACCTGATTTCACATATATAGGTTGAGGAAATTCCCTCTACCAGTACAGATCAATCCCTTCTCAGCACCTCCCAGTCACAGAGAGCTGCCAGGAACAGAGAAGTTAAATGATTTGCATAGCTAGTGGGTGCTAGAAGTCAGATTTGAACCCAGGTCTCTGTTGGCATCAAAGCCAGCTCTCTATCCAGTACCCAGTGCTGTGACTAATGTGGCAGCTAAGGTAACGGCAGCAAGAATGACAAAGACCGCAAGATCACTGCTCCTCCTACCCCGTCTTGTGCTCCTCAGCTCCCTACATCCTCAGCCATCTAAAGTGCACACACTATTTATTATAAGATGGTCTTGAGAACACCATGCCGAGGGGCAGCTAAGTGGATAGAGCACTGGCCCTGGAATCAGGAGTACCTGAGTTCAAATCCAGCCTCAGACACTTAACACTTACTAGCTGTGTGACCCTAGGCAAGTCACTTAACTCCAATTGCCTCACTAAAAAAAAAAAAAAAAAAAAAAAGAATACCGTGATAGTCTCCCTTTAAGGGAGGCATAAGCTTATAGGACATGGTCATGGAAAAATACTGACAATAATATTCTTCCAAGGTTATACAGCTATAACCCTCAATTAATATTTTGTTTACTATCAGCTTGTTTTTTCTCCCCCGATAACTCCCCCTCCCAAAAATATTTTGCCCTGACATGCTACTTGGCCAGCTTCAAAGAGGCCACCCCAAATCAGAGGGACTCTCAGCAGGACACTTTGGAGCATTCCCTTCCTACTGAATGGACTGGGGCCCCTGGGCTCCCCAGTGAAGCACTGTTCTTGTGCAATTTATACTTTATGTTAGTGTGTATGCCTGAGTTACAGGTCAGGTCCCCTTTTCTTCTCTCTCCTTCCCCCTCTTCCCCATTGCTTGGTGTAAAGCTTTGCACTGAACTCAGTCCCATTGTTTTATGTTATTCTCACCACCTGAATTCATTAATGGGTTCTTTCTCCCATCCTGTCTGGCTGGCCCATGGGCCTCTCCTCCTAGTTTTTGTTGTTTGGCCTTTGTTCTCATGAAGAGGACCATGATATTGAGAAGTGATGTCATGACTTGCACTGAATTGGATTTAAGTGAGGGAGGGCTGTGCAAGGTCACCAGCCTCACTCTCTCCTTCAGAGCCATCTGGGTCCAGTGGCAAGATATACATCAAGATGACTGGAGATGGCCCCAGATGTTTGAGGCAATTGGGGTTAAGTGACTTGCCCAGGATCACACAGCTAGTAAGTATCTGAGTTGAGATTTGAACTCAGGTCCTCCCAACTTTAGGGCCAGCACTAACTATCCACTGCACCACCTATTAACAGCCACACCTACACTGGGGGAGTGGGCTACTGTGAGCCCAGTTGTAGAAAGCAAGGGTCAATAGGGGAACCCAATGTTCTACCAGGAGGGACTCTTGTGCCAGAGAATTATCTCAAAACACTACTTCACAAGAGGAGAATCTCAGGGTCTAATCTAAAAGCAGTTTAGGGAAGTCACAGACAGATCCACCCTGCTCATTTTCAGTAAGAATCAGGTTTTTACTGGCATTTCCAGTTCCTTTTTCCTGTTCATTCATTCATTCATTCATTCATTCATTCATTCATTCAACAAACACTTGCCAGGCACAGAATTGTGCTGTATTTTGGGGAAGTCCCAAAATTTCTATGAGATCTAGAGGCTACCTTCCTAGAGTTTACATAGGGCACAGCCACAATCAAAGCTGCTTTTTGTCCTGAGAGAATTTACCCCAGAGAATTTAAAAGTCTGTTGACTCTATTTATACTCTCCAAAAGAAAAAGGATTGAGGGAGAGAGAAGGGCCAAGTTGTCCAGTTTCAACAGTCTATCTAAAAAAAGCAATGGACTGGGAGTCAGGAAGGGAAAGGAAAGGGGATGAGCATTTATCAAGTACTTACTATGTACTAGTCATGGTGCTAAACATTTTACAAGCATTATCTCATTAGATACTCACAATAACTTTGAGAGGTAGGTGCTATCATTAGCCCCCATTTTATAGTTGAAAAAATCAGAGGCAATTGATGGTTGTGATTTGCCCAGGATTAGCCCGCTAGTAAGTGTTTGTGGCAGCATTTGAACTCAGATCTTCCTGATCCCAGACCCAGTCTAGGTTCTCATGCCAACCCTGACGCTAACTCTGTAGAATGAAGAAGTTGGACAAGGTGTTCCCTAAGGTCCTTTCTGTGAATTTGTAAGAATACAAGCTCCTAAGGAAAGGGATATTTCACTATTGTTTTTGTATCTCCGGCCGCTAGCACAGTGTCTGACAGAAGAGTTCATAATTAATAAATGCTTATTGATGATGGGAATGAGTCTAAAAGTTTGGGCTCCATTTGAGTCCACCTTAGCTCAGTGTCAGTTTCAATAAAATGGATTTTTCTCTGGGACCTTGAACAAGTCATTTCCCTTCTCTAGGGTCTTAATTTTCTCCTCTTCAAAATAAACATTTACTAGCAGTCTCTCTCTTCCTACTCTAAGATGATACTTAGTTGACAAGTTGGCTGCAAGCTCTCTCTAACTCTCGTCCCCCAAAGCATCTGTCTCTTGGCTGTTCTTGGTTACTGCCACCCCTCTTCCCCCCAGTTATTAGTGTAACCAGGGGCTCAGATTTCCATTCATTTTCTCAGATGCCAAATATGAAGAAATGACTGATTTTCATCGCACCTAGTTATCATAATTAGTTCAAACAGGGAGCTATCAAATGACCCCGCGACTTCTAAAGGGAAGGGGGAGGTCAGTTTCCCAAGCAGGGGCCTTTTTTGTGTCCCGAAGTCTTTGTCATCTCACAGTGGAGTGTCTCTCCCTCTACCCCCACATAAATAGAAGTATATGAGGAAGAATATTTTCAACCAAGAGGACCAGGAAGGGCTTCTTGGAGGAAATAGCACCTGCATTGGGCTTTAAAGAAGAAATAGAGGGCAGCTAGGTGGTGCAGTGGATAAAGCACCAGCCCTGGATTCAGGAAGACCTGAGTTCAAATCCACCCTCAGACACTTGACATTTACTAGCTGTGTGACCTTGGGCAAGTCATTTAACCCTCTTTGCCCTGCAAAAATTTAAAATAAAAAAAGAATAAATAGACATTTAATAGGCTAAGAAGGGGAAACCTCTTTCATTCCCATCCCCTCTCCAAAGCTACTTTTCTCTCATCCAGGAGCATAATTCTGTTAGGGGACTTGGGGACATTATCCCATATTGGGGCATGGCAGGATACAACCACATTTTCTGGACTGGATCTGTGTTTTGTTGGTGAAGGAAATTCTTGATAAGGGAACTCCCTCTACCAATTCAGAGCAACAACTGGTCTGCAATTTATAGTCTTAGAGTTGCCAGGGTCACACAGCCCAAATGTGTCAGAAGCAGAACTCAAATTCAAAGTCTTTTGTATCAACTAAGCTCCTCTAATACATACTGATTGGAGACACAATGTGGTGCACTGGATAGAGTGACTGGCCCAGAGTCAGGTAGATCTGAGTTCAACTTCAGTCTCAGACACTTCCTAGCTGTGTGACCTTGGGCAAGTCACTTCACCCTGTTTGCCTCAGTTCTTCATCTGTAAATTGAGCTGGAGAAGGAAATGGCAAACCACTTCAGTGTCTTTGCCAAGAAAACCCCAAATGAGGCCATGAAGAGTTGGAATGGCTGAAATGACTGAACAATAAATGATGATAATCAATCGGTCTTTACTTTTTTCCTGTGTGCCACTTTACTTCTTACACATATTAAGTGCTTAATAAATGTTTTATTGAATTGAACTAAATTAAATTGAATTTGGGAACATCCAGGCCTCAGTTGAAAATTCTCCTCCTCACCCATAGTTATATATGCCTCCTAGCCCCATTCGCATACTCCCTTCGGTACTGAGAAAATAAGGTTCTTTCTGTCAGGGCCCTAGTTGTTGTTGTTCGGTTGTTTTTTAGTCATGTCTGACTATGACCCCATGTGGAAAACATACTCAGAAAAGATACTGGAGCAGTTTGCCATTTCCTTCTCCAACTCATTTTACAGATGAGGAAACTGAGTCAAACAGGGTGAAGTGACTTGCCCAGGGTCACACAGCTAGAAAGTGTCTGGGGCCAGATCTGAACTCAGTAAGGTGAGTCTTCTTGACTCCAGGTCCAGCATGCTATTCATTGTGCCACCTAGCTTCCCCATCAGGGTCCTGGGCCTATCCCCTTAATCCCATATCTAAAGTGTCTCTCTACCTCTCCCCCCACCAGTCCCTGACTCCCAGTTATTACTCCTGACTCAGGAGCTTTCTTGGATTCTGTCCATAGAAATTTTCTGGATTAGCCTTCCAAACACACAGTTCCCTTGGTCAGCTGAGAACACAGAGTTTCTAAGATGCCCAAGATAGAGCTCTTCCTTATACTCACCACTCCCTAAAAGCCCCGAATTTCTTCCCGGTGCCCCCACCAGTGTTTCCAGCTCATTTGGATAGCACCATCTCACTTTCCAGATACTATTGTCTGATCAATCAAATATTCGTTCTTCCTCTCTATTTCCACTGACACCTGCCTAGGCTAATATAATCATCTTTTCACAAATCTTTCCAATTCTACTCTTTTCCCCTTCATCTAATCGATCCTTACAACTCCCAGAATAATCTTCCTTGTGCATAGATCTGCCTGTTTCACTCCCCTATTAAAATATCTCCAATGACTCTCCATTAACTATGAAATATAGTCCAAGTTCCTTTGCCAGGTATTCAAATACCGTTCCCTCTCAATAAACTAGCATTTGAACAACCCAAGTACACTGGAATTTTTCTAGTTTCAACCAGACTATCTAGGGTCATTCTCAATCCACATATGATTTGGGAAGGCAAAGTCTCTTCTTTATCCTTCAAATCCCTTCCCAACCATATAACCCACCTCCTCCAAGTAATATTTGGACTTTTCACAAACCAAGTTAAAAGAAGCCAGTGCCCAGGAATGGCTCTGGAGGAGACCAAAGGTGGTTTCATTTTCCAGCTTCAGGAAAACTGAACCATGCCTTTTATAGATTGTTCATGAGTCCATATCTAAGCACACATTGATCTGGGCTCTCATTCTGCTTAAAACAGTGCCTGGGGTGGGTGCAGGGTGCAGCTAGGTGGTGCAGTGGATAAACCACCAGCCCTGGATTCAGGAGGACCTGAGTTCAAATACAGCCTCAGACACTTGACACTTACTAGCTGTGTGACCCTGGACAAGTCACTTAACCCTCATTGCCTGGCAAAACAAAACAAACAAACAAACAAAAACAGTGCCTGGGTCATAGCAGGTACCTGATAAATGCTCTCTCTGGCTCTGTGTCTGTATGTGTCTCTCCTTCACTCCCTTTCTTTATCTCTCTCCTTCCCTCTCTCTGTCTCTTTCTCCCTCTTTCCTCTCTATGTCTCTTTTTCCCTCCTTCTCTGCCTCTGCCTCACTTTCTCTGTGTCTCTCTCCGCCCTTCCTATCACATTGGTCAGTCTATATCTGGCTTCTGTCTGTCTATCTATCTATCTATCTATCCATCTATCTATCATCTATCTGTTACAGTAAATAGACAACCCCAAAGGTACACTCAGGGTAAAATACTTTTGAGCAGTGACACAGATTCCACTCATGTCACCCACCCCAGCTTGTATCCATACCCCATCTCAACTTTTGAAGTCTTATATGCATTCAGAGATACAGGCACATATATAACCACACCCACACCTACACCCACACCCACACTCTTTCTCCTAAAGGCAGGAGCACAGTCTCAGAGGAAAAAAACAATTCTTGCCCTTACCTGTGCTGCTCCTGGTGGTGACCCCCACCACACAGTGTAAGAGAAAGAGAAGCAAACCCAGTTCCCTGAGGAAGGATCCCATCGTGCCTGCTGCTACAACCTCTGCCCAAGTAGCCCTGCTCCTTCTCACTACCTCTTTCCTGTTTCCTTAATCCCCAGGAGGTGGGGCAGCCCAGGTATAACTCCACCAGGCTGTGTATTGCCCAAACTGTTGGTTCCACAGGCTGGGTCCAGTTGATCTCAGATCACCTGGTTGGGAGCAGCAGGTTAGGGGAGGGAAGGCTGGACACTGGCCCATTCCTACTCCTGCCTCTCCTTTCCACCATGTTTTCTAATGTCCTCAGTGGTTTTAATTTCTTCTGTTTAATAAAATGGGGGAAATGATACTCATCCTTTCTATCTCCATGTCCTATAAGTCTGGAAATGGCAAATAAGACAGAAGACTCTAAAGATGTCATCTTTGCCAATCATTTTGAGCAAGGAAAATAGACTAGGACCTATAAGATATTCCTGCTGGACCCCATAAGAAAAACAGGTATCCTTTATGAATGGGGCAGGGACAAACTAGTTTCAGATAAAAACCGGCCACATCCCAAACAGAATTTATCTTTCACTAAAACCTCCTCCTGCTTTCATTACTTCCATCAGTGATATCACCCTTTACCCAGCCTCCCAGGCTCAGAACCTTAGGGTTCTTTTTGACTCCTCCCTCTCCCTACTTCTCATGTCCTATTGATTACCAAGTCCTATCAACTTTACCTCTGAAATGTCTCACATTCTTCCCTCCTCTCCATTTCTCGTTTTCTAGAGATTCCTCTGGGAATGAGGAAGCCCCCTCCCAAATCTGGATAGGGAAGGGCAGAGCTGAGAGGTCAGGTATGCCTCTGCTTGCTAGTTGGGGTTTTTTCCCCACTGTATGGAAGATAAAATTGAAAATGGGACTTGGGCTTACAAGAAATGCGGGGCAGGGACAGAGCCAAATTAAAACCCAGGTCCCTGATGGAGTCACAATTCCTCACTGCCACTTGCCTACACTATTATTATAGCTTCCTCCTGTCTTTTCCCCTTCTTTCAATTCATCCTCTCAAGCTCAGTTTCCACCTCTGTAAAATGGGAGTGATTTTATTCATCACAAAGTTTTATATTGAATTGAGATTGAATAAGATATGTAAACATATATAAAGCATTTTGCAAGCCTTAAAGCTCTGTGTAAATGCTAGTTATTATTATTATAGTTATACTTTAAAAATAAAATTATTGTGAATATCATTAATAATAATAATAATAATAGCTAGCATTTATATAGCACTTACCATGTGTCAGGCACTGTCCTAAGCATTTTATAAACATTATCTCATTTGATGCTAATAGCAATCCTGGGAAGTAGGTGCTATTATTAGTCCCATTTTTCAATTGAGGAAACTGAGGCAGACAGAGGTTAAGTGACTTTTCTAGGGTTACCCAGCTCAGAAGTATATGAAACCTGTTTTGAACTCAGATCTTACTGACTCTCAGCCTTGTGTTCTATCCGCTTGTGTCACTGAGCTTCCCCATTCCCAGAATAATCTTCCTTATTAAATCTGGCTGTTACCCTTCTAATAAAAAATATTCAGAGGCTCTCTGGTAAACATCAAATTCAAACTCTTTTGTTTAGGATTCAAGACTCTTCACAATCTGATGTCACTTTCTTATCCCAGCTTTAGAATAGGAGAGAGATAGTAAAAATCAATTAATTAATTAATTAATCAATGAATTAATGAAGAAAACACTAGCTCCAGTGTCAGAAGATCTGGGTCCAAATCCTGCGTCTGACACTTGCTCCCCATATGACCTTGGACAAGGTCAATCTCCCTTGGCCTGTTTCCCCATCTGAAAAAAAAGATCACATGGCTTCCAAGTTCCTTTCCCATTCTATATTTACAATCGTATTCCTGGTCAGATATTTGAAGTTCTAGCCAAACCAGGTATTCTCTGTCCCCTTCAGTCCATCACCAAACTTTCCCTACCCCTACCTTCTCCCAACCCCCCCACACCCCATGACAAAATATACCCTCAGCTTTCCCATGTTTTGTCTGTGGTCTACAGGTCTCAGGTATCATTGGGTTGATCTATCATAGGCTTAGGAAATGTCAGTTTAGCAAGCTTGGGCACCCACCCAATCGAGGCTATAGGTAGAATGATTTTATTCATACTCTTGATTATCTGTAGCTCTATCCTTTATATTTCTTCATTCTTCTCTCTTCCCTTCCAATGGTGAATATCTAAGCTATCCACATTTTCTTATCCTGTGGACTCTTGTCCATGGCTCCCCACAAGTCCTCTAAGGGGGGAGGGGGGTTTCCTCAGCAAGCTTGAGGGATTCCTCTAGGTTTCTTGACATGATTTAGATCTTAGCTCCATTGGTGACTTAGGAAATGGAAAGGGGAAGAGAATGTGCATTAATTAAGTCCCCACTACATGTCAAACACTGTGCCAAGTGCTTTATAAATATTATTATATTTCACACTCACTACAACCCTAGAAGGTAGGTACTATTATTATTCCCATTTCATAGATGAGGAAAGTGACCTGCCCACTATCACTCAGCTAGTAAGTGTCTAAGGCAGGATTTGAATTCAGGCCTTCCTTCCTGATTCCAGTCCCACTTCTAGTCATTGTGACACTAAGATGGAGGAGGGGTGGGGGAATCCAGAGAAAGCTAGAATTCCTCATTTTGTGTTAGTCATTATCTCTATGAAATGGGGGGAAGTAAATTTTCCTTTGACAGAGCATCAGATTGAGAGAAAAAAAAGAGTTTTGAGACCCCATCAGGGACCTGTGTTTTATTTTGTCTCTGCCTCTGCCCTTATTTCTTTTGAGCCCAAGTCCCATTTTCAATTTCCTCTTTTATACAATGGGGAAAATACCAGTTTGCAGGCAGGGGAGACCTGGCCTCTCAGCTCTGCCCTGCCCTACCCAGAGCTGAGAGGGGGCTTCCTCATTCCACTTGCAGGTGGGTCCCAGGACCAATACTTAGACTATGAGCTGTGAACAACTAAGGCCTCACGATAACCTCAGCCTCCCCCCTCTGCACACCCCCCCCACCCCCCCCACCCCCTGACATTTCTCTCTTTCCTTTTTTCTTTAATCACCTAAACCATAAATAGACCTGACACCTGTAAGTCAGCTGTAGATAAGGCTTTATGGAACTAGGCCAAGAGAAGTCTTGCTCTAATGCTTCCCCACCCTCTGTTAACCCTTCCTTGATTGTCGTCCGAAAAATTTCCAGCCCTGTGGAGCTGCCTTGGGAGTTCAGAGGACTGAATCTTGTGTTTTCCTCACTCTTTTGGTAACTTCAAGATTCCTAGTCCCTTTTAGGCAAGGCTTTTGTCTAGAACAGGCCCCAGGGATGCCTCTGTCTCCAAAAATGTAGAAAGGACCCTAAAGTAAGTAGCCTACAGAACCTTCTTAGGTAGGGCCAGCCTAGGGAATGAATCTGACACTGAGCAAGGATAGGGAATGAATCTGATACTAAGCAACAACCCTAGACTTACAAGTGACTCCTAGAATTATGACCTATTTAGAAAGTGTTGGGCTTATAGTCAGGAAGACCCAGGTTCAAATTCACCTTCAGACACTTACTAGTGGTGTGACCCTGGGTAAGTCACTTAACTGCTGCCTTGCTTCAGTTTCCTTAACTGACAAATGGGGATAATGATACGCCTATCTACCAGGGTTGTTGTGAGGATCAAATGAGATATTTGTAAAGAGCTTAGTATAGTGTCTGGCACATAGTGTATGTATTGTATAAATTCTTATTTGTTCTTCTCCTCCTTCACTGGGGTTGTTATGAGGATCAATGAGATAAACTCGGCAAAGTGCTCTGCAAATATTAAAGAGCTATAAAATTATAATGGCTATTATAATAATAACTAATAATTATTAGTGTCTTCAAATTATTTCAATAATAGACCCTGGGATTTTATTTTTTACCTACAGTCCAGGTCTCTGAGGATACAGGAGGAAGGGTTGCCTTGAGTAGCTGCCGCGTTGCAGGTGATTTCTGGTCTTGAGTATGAGATGGGACAGGACAGGGCTGGCACCACGTGGAAAAGTCCTGTGGGACTTCCCTAAGGGCCCTCTAGAAGAGAAAGACCCATGCTGGTATCCCAGGTGACTGTTCTGGGTGAGAGCCTTGGCTGAAACGGGCCAGACATTTGTGGCAAATGTTTTTATTAAGTATTGTCTATTATTTTTATTGCTTCCATGCCAAGAGAATAGTATAGACAAGTATGTTTTGCCCAGTCCTATGGGGAGTCAATTCCATTATACTAAGGTCATTTGACTAGGGCTGATTGAAATATAGAAAGTTTAGGGACAAGGTGGGATGTTAAAAATCAGTTATGGGGGCAGCTAGGTGGCGCAGTGGATAAAGCACCGGCCCTGGATTCAGGAGTACCTGAGTTCAAATCCGGCCTCAGACACTTGACACTTAACTAGCTGTGTGACCCTGGGCAAGTCACTTAACCCCCATTGCCCCACAAAAAAAAAAAATCAGTTATGATTGGGTAAATCCGCAAAAACACCTCCCCTAGATAGCAAGTTGACTCGGGCCCCCAGAAAGAGGCAGAACTGGGGGAAGGAAGGTTGTTCCCTCTGCTAGAACCATAGAGAACCTGACACTTTTCCAGCACTTCCTCTCAATGGGGCAGGACTCTGTGAGTTGGAACTCATCCAACTCTGATCCTTCCTGGTGAATAGGACCAGGTTAGTAGCTAGTTAAACATATAACTAGGACGTAGGATCATAAGATCATAGATTTAAAACTAGAAAGGGTCTCAGAGGCCATCAAGTCCTATCTCCCATTCTGCAGATGAGGAAACTGAGGCAGAGAGAGGTAAATATTAGAGGTAAGAGTTGAACTCAGGTCTTCCGACTCCTCATGTGATATTCTTGCCACTGTGCCCCATGTCATTGAGCGTCGGTGTCCTCATATGTGAAATGGATTGATTGACATGATCTCAAAGGTCCCTTCTGGGTCTAGGTCTTAGAATCCTATAGTGCTGGGGGCAGCTAGGTGGCGCAGTGCGTAAAGCACCAGAAGGACCTGAGTTCAAATCTAGCCTCAGACACTTGACACTTACTAGCTGTGTGACCCTGGGCAAGTCACTTAACCCCAATTGCCTCACCCCAAAAAACCCCCAAGAATCCTATAGTGCTAATTACAGTTCAGGTTTGAAGCGTGGTTTTCATTCATTTGATCTTCCTAACAATCTTAGGAGGTGGGTGCGATTATAGATGAGAAAACTGAAGCTCAGGGAGGTTGTGATACTCAGACACTTAACTAGTTCTTCTGCTCAACCCAGAGCAAGTCACTTCACCACTGGTGCTGTTTTCTCACCTGTAAAATGAAGGTGTTGGACTCCACGACCTCTAAGATCCCTATCCAGCTCTACACTTATGAGCCTAAGACTTGCCCAGGGTCATATGGATAATAGGTTCATGAGGCAGGACTTGTATCCAGGTCTTTCTGTGTCCAAATACAGTTCTCTATTCACTATTCTAATGTGTGATCTCAAACAATCTCTAAAATAGGTCAGGAAGATCATTCCAGAGCATTAGACCTAGAGTTAGGAAGATCTGAGTTCAAATCCAGCCTCAGACATTTACTAGCTGTGTGAACCTGAGCAAGTCACTTAACCCTGTTTGCCTCAGTTTCCTCATCTATAAAAATTATCTGGAGAAAGAAATGACAAACCACTCCAGTATCTTTGCCAAGAAAACCCCAAATGGGGTCACAAAGAATCAGACATGACTGAACAACAAAAACCCTTCCATATCATGGAGGTCATTTCCCACATGAGCCTGACCAGAGAAGCACCTCCTTGTGCTATGGGTAGGGTCTCATAGAGAAGGAAATCTTGAAGTTTTGTGGGGTTTGGAGCAAAATCAACCACTGAGCAGCACTGCCCCCTACAGGGGAACTAAAGTAGTCAACACTTTCAGGCTCTTCTGAGTCTTGTGATGGAAGGACAGTGATGTTGCAGCAGCTCAGCATCAGCTAGCAGGGGAGCACTGACCAGACAAAAATTGGACTTTATACTTGCAGAGGCTCACCGGCAGTATGTTCCTTATATATTTAGCTGAACACAGCCCTCTCTGACAAGTACCTTGTGACCCTGGGCCTTACTTTCCTCAACTATAAAAGGAAGAAGCTAAACTAGATGACCTTTGAAATCCCCTAACCCTGGGGTGAAGTTTTCCACTCCCCTCCAGGAGTTGTGGTGCTAGGAAAGTTTTATGCACAGCTATTGTTTGTTCAGGTGTTTTCAGTTGTGTCTGACTCTTTGTGATCCCATCTGGACTTTTCTTGGCAAAGATAGTGGAACGGTTTGCCATTTCCTTCTCCAGCCCATTTTTACAAATGAGCAAACTAAGGCAAAGAGGGTTAGGTGATTTCCACAGGGTCACACAGCTAGGAAATGTCCAAGGCCAGATTTGAACTCAGGAAGACTCATCTCCTGACCCCAGGCTCAGAGCTCCATCCACTTTATCTAGCTGTCCAGCACAACTGTAGAATCATCAATTAATCAATCAACAAGTATTTATTAAACACGTAGTAGGTGCCAAGCACTGGGGATACAAGTACAATAATTGAAACAATCCCTACCAATGTAAGGGGCTTACATTCTAATTGAAACACAAAGTACATATAAAAATGCATGTAGCAAAATGATAAACTTAAATACAAGGTAGTTTGGGAGAAAGGGAGGTGACTAACAGTTGAGAAAATCGGCATTTCCATGCAAAAAATGTTGCCTGAACTGCCTCTGAAAGGAAGAAAAGGACTCTATAATGCATAGGGAAGGAGGGAATACATTCTGGGCATATGGGACAGGAAGGAGATGGAGTGTCGCATGTGCAGGAAAGAGAGCCAGCCAGTTTGGCTGCATCTCAGAGTGTGAGTATGGGGGGTAGGGGTGGGGGCAGAAATGTCCAGTTAGGCTAAAAGCTGAGGTTCAGTCCAGTCAGTCAGTCAGTCAATAAGCATTTATGAAGCACCTACTATGTATCAGGCACTGTACTAAGCACTGGGGACAAAAAAAGGCAAAAGCCAGTCCCAGTCCTCATTCTAATGAAAGAGACGAGCAAATATATATGGATGTGTATGTGTATATATACATGTATATGTAGGTATATACATGTATTTGTATACATACATGTATGTGTAGGTATATACATGTGTCTTATGTGTATATATAAACTATATACTGTGTATAATATATATATATAAACTCTATAAATATAGATTTTTATATATAAAGAAACATTATGCAGGATAAATAGTGAACGATGAACAGAGGGAAGGCACTAGAATTAAGAGGGGTTGGGAAAGGCTTCCTGTAGAAGGAGGTATTTTAGTTGGGACTTGAAGGAAGAGATGAGGGGGGGGAGCATTCCAGACAAGGGAACCAGCCAGAGAAAATACCTGGAGTCGAGAGATGGAGTGTCTTGTTCATGGAACAGCCAGGAGGCCGGCATCACTGGATCAGAGTAGATGGCTGGGAGTGAGGGAGAATAAGATTGGAAACATAGGAGGGGGCTAGGTTATGAAGGGCTTTGGAAGCCCAACAGAAGATTTTGTATTTGATCCAGAAGGCAATAGGGAGCCACTGAGTGTGTGTGTGTGTGTGTGTGTGTGTGTGTGTGTGTGTGTGTGTGTGTCGGGGCAGGGTGGGGAGGTGACATGGTCAGACCTATGCTTTAGGAAAATCACTCTTGTGGCTGAATAAAGGACAGATTGGATTGTGGAGAGACTTGAGGAAGATTATTGCAATAGTGGAAGCAGGAGGTGATGAAGGCCTAAACCAGGAGGGTGGTGCAGAAGAGAAGGGGGCCAGATTGTATAGGATTTGTTTTGGCTTTTGGTTTTGGTTTTTTTTGGTGAGGCAATTGGGGTTAAGTGACTTGCCCAGGGTCACACAGCTAATAAGTGTCAAGTGTCTGAGGCTGGATTTGAACTCATGTCCTCCTGAATCCAGGGCCGGTGCTTTATCCACTGTGCCACCTACCTGCCCCTTGTATAGGATTTTAAAAAGCTACTAGAAGGGACTTCTGAGATTATTTAATCCAACCCCCACATTTTACAATTAAATCTCTTTTTTTTGTTTTGGTTGGGCAATGAGGGTTAAGTGACTTGCCCAGGGTCCCACAGCTAGTGTCAAGTGTCTGAGGCCGCATTTGAACTCAGGTCTGCCTGAATCCAGGGCTGGTGCTTTATCCACCGAGTCACCTAGCTGTCCCTCAATGATTAAATCTTGACAACACATTTTGAGGAAAAACTTAGCATCACATCTGGGTTCTGGGAGTTTCAGTTGTGTCTGACTCTTTGTGATCCCATCTGGACTTTTCTTGGCAAAGATAGTGGAACGGTTTGCCATTTCCTTCTCCAGCCCATTTTTACAAATGAGCAAACTGAGGCAAAGAGGGTTAGGTGATTTCCACAGGGTCACACAGCTAGGAAATGTCACAGCTTTGCTACTAAATTGCTAGATGACCTTGGAAAAATTATTTTACTTCTCAAGAGTTTAGTTTCTTCATCTTTGAAATGAAAGGACTGAGCTAAATGGTATTCAAGTTTCTTTTTGGCTCTTTCTCTCATTGAACATATTAAGTGATCTCCAAATGTGTAAGGCACTGTACCAGGTGCTGGGGATAGAAATTACAGTCTTTGCCCTTGAGTAACTTATTATCTACTGGGAGTTGGAGTTAAAGATAGACAGAGAAGTAGAATATAAGGTGATGAGAACAAAGGGAGAAATCTAGACTAGATGCTGAAAGACTATTCTGCGCCAATATCCAAGAATATTCCAGTGCCAAGCCATTGATGACCTCTTGGCCATAGCTACTGGTCCCGCTTGGGATGGGTCCAAAGGGAGGCAGAGCGTGTGAGAGCATCAGTCTCTCTTCTTGGCTCCCTTTACTGTGCTGGAGAGGGACAGGCCAGGGAAGCCAGTGTCAAGAAGCTGCTGGACCTGTATTCAACAGCAAAAGAAAGTTTGGGACATCAGTATTCCCTGCCTTACACATTGTCTCCAAAGCAATAAGGTACTGGGATCAGGACCTGAACTGATTCATGGAGTTTCTAAGTTTTGTCTTGCAAGGGATTGAGAGCTCTGAAATAGAACCTGGACCATGAGGGATGAGGGTCTGAGAATAGAGACAATGTATTGGTGAAAGAGGACTAGTCACATTCACTGTGTCTAGCATCCCACATGATCTCTCCACTTTAACTACTGCAATCTCTTCCCCTGGCTCTCTCCCTTCTCCAAATCTTAAAAGGAGTAGACATAAGGAGGAGAAAATGGAGTTACTTCTGAGTAGTTGTAGTATCATAAGAATCACAAATGTTTAGATGCCGCCCTCCATAAACTGGACTGGAAGAGGTTGCCTTTTGAGCAAACTAAGGGCTATAATCAGAGGGAATTGAAGTTCTTTAAGGTAGGAACTAACGGGGGCAGCTAGGTGGCGCAGTGGATAGAGCACCGGCCCTGGAGTCAGGAGTACCTGAGTTCAAAGCCGGCCTCAGACACTTAATACTTACTAGCTGTGTGACCCTGGGCAAGTCACTTAACTTCAATTGCCTCACAAAAAAAAAAAAAAAGGTAGGAACTAACTAATTTGCTTGTTTGCATTTATATACTCAGGGATTAACACAATGCCTGACAAATGGTAAGTAATTAATAAGTGCTTGCTCTCTCTCTCTCTCTCTCACACACACACACACACACACACACACACACACACACACACACACTTTTTCTTTCTCTCTCACCTTGTTTCTATCTCCCCTGTGTGTCTCTGTTTGTCTCTATCTGTCTCTGTCTCTGTTCCTCTGTCTCTTTTTCCTCCTTCTAAAAGACAGAGTCCCCTTCATAGTGTGTATGGTAGAGAGGTCAGTAGAGCCAAGCCTCTTGGGCCCAACACTGTTTTGGCTTCTATCCTTGCTCAGGCTTCAGCTCTCTCCTTTTGTGAAATGGAAGAAAATTTGAATTTGTTGAATTGAAAATTTTACTCCCTGACATGAGTAGCTGAACAGTCTTTGTAGTAAAAATTTGTCTGTATAGCAGTGGCTGTCAAGGAGATGGAAGGGAGGCCTCTGCTTTGTTAACTCTGCTATGGTCCTCTTTTGTTGGGAGGGGGGACCTTTATTTTTTTCTTTTAAATAGTATTTTATTTTTTCCAGTTCCATGGAAAGACAATTTTTAACATTCATTTTTGGTTTTGGTTTTTGTGGGGCAATGAGGGATAAGTGCCTTGCCCAGGGTCACACAGCTAGTTAAGTGTCAAGTGTCTGAGGCCAGATTTGAACTCAGGTCTTCCTGAATCCAGGGCCAGTGCTTTATCCACTGAGCCACCCAGCTGCCCCCTTAACATTCTTTTTTTTTTTTTTTTTTTTTTTTTTTTTTAGTGAGGCAATTGGGGTTAAGTGACTTGCCCAGGGTCACACAGCTAGTAAGTGTTAAGTGTCTGAGGCTGGATCTGAACTCAGGTACTCCTGACGCCAGGGCCGGCGCTCCATCCACTGCACCACCTTGCTGCCCCAGAACATTCATTTTAAATAAAATTTTGAGTTCCAAATTTTCTCTCTCCTTTCCTTTCCTTCCTCTTCCCTAAGAATGTAAGAATTTGATATAGGTTATATATTTGCAATCATGTAAAACAAATTTCCATATTAGTCATGTTGTGAAAGAAGAAACAGAACAAAAGGGGAAAAACCTACAAAAACAACAAATAAAGTGAAAATAGTATTCTTTGATATACATTCAGACTCCATCAGTTTTTTCTCTGAACGTGGAGAGCATTTTCCATCATGAGTCTTCTGGAATTGCCTTGGATCATTGTGTTGCTAAGAGGATCTAAGTCAATCATAGTTGATCATCATACAATGTTGTTGTTATTATGTACAAGGTTCTCCTGGTTCTGCTCACTTCACTCAGCATCAGTTTATTTACATCTTTCCAGGTTTTTCTAAATTCTGCCTGCTCATCATTCCTCATAACAGAATAGTACTCTATTACAATCATATACCACAACTTGTTCAGCCATTTCCCCATTGTTGGAAATCCACTCAATTTCTAATTCTTTACTACCGCAAAAAGAGCTGCTATAGATATTTTTGTACATGTGGGTCCTTTTCCCTTTTTTATGATCTCTTTAGGACATAGACCTAGTAGTGATATTGCTGGGTCAAAGGGTATGCACAGTTTTATGGCCCTTTCAGCGTAGTTCCAAATTGCTCTCCAGAATGGTTGGGCCAGTTCACAACTCTATCAACAATGCATTAGTGTCCCAATTTTTTGGGTGGGAAACTTCAGTTGAACTCACCATAGTCTGAATCCAGGTCTGGTTTCCTGGGGTTGAGCTAAGAAGGGGCCACATCCTTACTACCACTTGTACTATGAGTTTGGTTGCCCGGGGAGCTGTAAGAAAAAAATAGGAGACCCTGCCCCAAATCTCTGCCATTCTCCCAGGACTTAGTATCCCCAAATACTCATATTCTCTGAGTTTTTCTGCATAGTCCCCTTACCAACCACCAGACACCTGATTAGGACTGGGTCTGGGGTTTTCAACACAGCAATAGGAGTTGGGTGCAAGTAGAGAGAGCCCCACCTATGGTTTTTAGAACTACCCAAGATGATATCATTGGGTTTGGCAAAGTAGCCATGGAAATGACTAGGGAGTGCTGGGAGAAAGCAACAGGGTCTGGGGGAATCCTGTGCATTTGTCATGAAATGTATACCTTGGAAGTGATATACTAAAAGGTTGGCAAATGGCTCTCCCCTTTTTTTGAGGGATACTATGAGGTGTTATTAACAAGGACTATGGGGTCTTTGGTCACCCATCCACGGGCTGCTTACCAGGCCCACAGGTATCAATATAATCATGACAGCAGTCGGGAACAATACGGCAGAACTCATCACAATAGCAGCCTCCACGTTTGCAATAGCTGTTTGTTCCTGAGCAGCAGAGAAGAGAGTGTTGAGAGCAGCTTCCTAGAGAGGAAGAGGGGAAAAGAGAATCTCAGTGGGCAAGTAGATCGACAACTAAAGAGAAGTATAATTCAACATTTACTGATGCAAGGCACTCTGCTAGGCCCAGGGGATATGAAGACAGAAATCAACCCATCCTTACCCCCAAGGAGTTCACATTCTACTGGGAGAAATTAGTATGAATTTTTATTCAAAACCATCTTCTGGGGGTGCAGCTAGGTGGCACAGTGGATAAAGCACCAGCCCTGGATTCAGGAGGACCTGAGTTCAAATCCAGCCTCAGACACTTGACACTTACTAGCTGTGTGACCCTGGGCAAGTCACTTAACCCTCATTGCCCTGCAAAATAAAAACCACAACTAAACAAAACAAACAAACAAAACTATCTTCCTCTACCTCTACCACTGGCCACCTTCTCCAAGATGCTGAACACAAATATCCATTTAAGTCCCGGACCCACAGCATTGAATGCTTTTCCTTTATCATTTTACAAATGTGGAAACTGAGACACTGAGCAGAGGAGAGATGTGACCCTTGAACATAAGCTGTAGGGGACTTGGAAATGAGACCTGGATGTCCCAATCCCAGTCCCAAAGTGCATTCTCCCTCTTTTTCCAGTGCCTTACCCTCTACTAGCACCTGTCTGGGGGTTTATTTAGAAGGAACATGAAGCTTTCCTCTGTAGGTTGACAGGATCAACAAGGATAGAATTTCAGAGAGAAGACTTGTAGAAAAGGGTGTGGGTGAAAGCTGGGCTTTGGGTACTTTGTTATGAAAACAGAGCGAGCAGGGAATTAGGGAAAGAGAAACATGGACCTCACGAGGCCTGAGTCCCTTCCTTGGGCCTCTCCTGGTCTTTGAGGGTTTATTCTCCCACTCTGCATGAGTCTCCTATAACATGGTTCCAGTAGACAGGGTTTAGATTATAGCTTTAGAGTTGGAAGGAACTGTGGAGTCAAATGCTTTCATTTTACTAATGAAGAAACTGAGGCTTAGAAAGGTTAAGTGATTTACCCAGAATCACACATCTGGTAAGAGTCTGAACTCAGGAGGTGAATCCAGGTCTTCTCACTTCCAGACTGGGCTTTGAATCCTACTTCAGATACTACTTAACTGTTTGACCTTGGGCAAGTCATTTAACTTCTAAGCCTCAGTTTCCTCATTTGCAAAATAGGTGAAATACTTACCTACCTACATGGCAGGGTTATTGTGATGATGAAATGAGGTAATGCCTGGAAAGTGCTTTACAAACCTTAAAGAGGTATTCAAAAATGAGCTATCATTCCAGCCTCAGGTTTGCTCTCTTGTCTTTGGTCTCTTGTACTAGCACCAAGCTCCGACCTGCCCCCCATGAGGAATCACATAGAGAACACAGTGTAGTTAGTTTTTGTTTTGTTTTTGCAGGCAATGAGGGTTAAGTGACTTGCCCAGGGTCACACAGCTAGTAAGTGTCAAGTGTCTGAGGTCGAATTTGAACTCAGGTCCTCCTGAATCTAGGGCCGGTGCTCTATCCACTGCATCACCTAGCTGCCCCCAGTACAGTGTAGTTAATGGCTTTATGCCTGTTAGCATCAGAACTGCTATTGATAAGCAGTATGACCTTGGACAACTCACCTTTCTGGGTCCCAATTTACTCACCTATAAAATGAGTCAGATTAGACTAGAAAATCTCTAAATTTTTCCCGTTTCAGATCGCACACGTGCACAGACAATCCTGGGCTCATGGAACACACATGAGCACTCCCGGACATCCATGTGTATGCATTGTAGTCATCCCCAATTCATCCTCCTGAATGGTGACCATAAAGACACCATGAGATCATGAGCTTATTGAGGACAGAAAATGTCTTTTGCCTCATGTCGTGCCCCTGTTCATTAGCATAGTGCCAGGCACTTAATTGATGAAATGAAACCAAGCTTTAAGAGGAAAGGGCTCTTAGCCCAAGGTCACCAAGATCTCAGTAACACAACTAGAAATATCACTCTGGGCATTTGGGCTGGCTCCCATTTGCATCCCCCCCTTTCACGCCCTTCATTCTCTAGAAGGCTGGACTTCTTTTTTTTTTTTTTGAAGGTCAGACTTCTAACAGAGGTAAAGAGAGGCAGAGTCTCTCTCTGTGAAAGCTAACTTTGAGCTGACCTCTTACACCACTGGCCTGCTCACTTCAGATTGAGAGGGAGAATAATAGAATTCCTTGGCTAATTTCCCTGAGTTCACACTTCTACCCTTACATAAAGGGTTTTCCAGAAACAGCACCCATTCAACCTCCACAGTTACACTCACTAAGAAAAAACCTTCCCCTTGTTCATTGCTCCACAGCTAAGTCTGATATAGGGGAGAGGAAGGTGGGCATTGCTTTGAAACACAAAGAACCTAAAAAGGATCAGTCTTGATTTAATCCATGACAGACCTCACCACAGCAGGCAGGCTGGTGTATTTATTTGAATCTACTTCAAGTTAAGGGTTTGCTGGAAAGACTTACGTGAATTGATGCTGAGTGAAATGAGCAGAACCAAGAGAACATTGTACACAGTATCAACAGCATTGTGTGATGATCAACTATGATAGACTTAACTCTTCTCAGCAATACAATGATCCAAGACAATGCCAAGAGACTTACGGTGGAAAATGCATTCTACATTCAGAAAAAGAACTATGGAATCTGAATGCAGATAGAAGCATACTATTTTCACTTTTGCTGCTGATTTTTTGTTATTTTTTTCTTGTGTTTTTTCCCTTTTGTTCTGATTAATGTGGAAATATGTATAACATGATAATAATGTATAACCTATATCAAATGGCTTGCTGGCCTCAGGAGGAGGGAGGGAAGGGGGAGGAGCAAAACTTGGAACTCAAAAAATATCTTTACATGTAATTGATAAAAATTTTAAATTAAAATTTTTTTTAAATAAAGTTAAGGGTTTGAAATTTGCAACAGAAGCAGCCATTACCATTCTTTGAAATGATGACCTTAAGTTAAATCCAGAAAGTAAAGATGATAAAAGAGGAGGTGGTTATGAAGATGTAGTTCACTGTGGAACTATCTGAACCCAGGAGATCTCGGTTCCTGTCCTGGCTCTGACACTTAACTATCTGGGTAACCTTTCTGAGACTCAGTTTCTTATTTTGTAAAATAGGCACAAAAAATGTTTTCACTACTTATCTTACACAGAGTTCTTGGGGGCAGCTTGAAGGCACAGTGGATAGAGCACTGGCCCTGGATTCAGGAGGACCTGAGTTCAAATCTGGATTCAGACACTTGACACTTGCTGGCTGTGTGACCCTGGGAAAGTCATTTGACCCTTGTTGCCCCAAAAAGAAAAAAAAAGGAAAGCCTTCTTAAACATATATATATATATACTATTGTATACATATATGTTATTATGCATATATATATAAGCTATTATATTTTAGAAATGAAGGAGAAGGATGCACTCATTCTGTCTGGGTTTCCAGTAATCATGACAAGAAGAGGCCTCAATCATGCACAGTGTGGGTGACAGAGCCAGGCCAGGGATATCCTCTGCCCAGCCAGATCACAGGATCCTGGCATCTTAGGGCAAGAAAAGACTCGCTTACTATATAGATTAGGGAACCAAGGCTCAGAGAGGTCAAATTTCTTGCCCAGTTCAGAAATCTGGGTGTTTTTTATATCTAAAGTCACACAGGTAAGTG
The DNA here is from genome assembly GCF_019393635.1 of Dromiciops gliroides. Classification (NCBI taxonomy): domain Eukaryota; kingdom Metazoa; phylum Chordata; class Mammalia; order Microbiotheria; family Microbiotheriidae; genus Dromiciops; species Dromiciops gliroides. The sequence continues at coordinate 339,249,139 of NC_057863.1, read as the reverse complement.
ATTCCTGGTCAGAGGTCCCCAGATCTTCTCACCTGTCTCCTGGAGCAAGGTCACAGGGCACAGCAATAGCAGAAACAGCAAGGTGAGGTACATGGCTGCAAGGATGGGGCTGGCAACAGATGTGCTCTCAGAGGCTAGGGACAAGGCATTTAATACCCCCTCGGCTTGAGGGGGGAGGGCTGCTGGTTAATTTCACTTGGCAAGAGTGCCACTGGGGAGGGGTGGCTGACACCTGCACTGCCAGAGGCAACACAATTCCCAGGAGGGTGTGGTTCCAAGGAACAGACACAGAGCAGCTATACTACAAATTATAGAGAGTAAACTAAGCTGGCCCATTGATGCTGCCTCTCTCTCTCTCTCTCTCCCTCCCTCCCTCCCCTCCCCTCCCATTCCCTTGCCTCCAATCTCTTTTCCTTGAAAATTTCATTCACTTTTATGTCCTTAAGTGCTAAGTATGTCATGACTATCTCTTATCCCTACAATTACTCTTTGAAATATAGGTATTATTATGATGCTCATTTTACAGTTGGGAAAACTGAGTAAGACAGAGGTTAAGTGACTTTTCCAGGGTCACACAGCTATTAAGTACCTGAACATGGGTTTGAACTCAGGTCTTCCTGACTTCAGGGCCAAAACTCTATTCATTGTACCACCTAGCTTCCTTTGGAATAAGACAAAAAAGGCTAGAGTAGGTTTTGTGTGAATGAGAAGATGGGAGAGATGAAAGGATGGGAGGTTATAACCAGTTTAGGACCTTTGAAGTGGTAAAATTCTAAGACATGGTGAGGTTTAAGATATGACCATGTAAATACGGCCTCAGACACTTAACACACACTTACTAGCTGTGTGACCCTGGGCAAGTCACTTAACCCCAATTGCCTCACTAAAAAAAAAAAAAAAAAGATATGACCATGTGCCATTGTGGCTGGTATAGTGCAAAGGAAGAGGTGGCTGGCCTTGAGGGGGCTCAGGAACTTTGTAGTACAGTTATTAGACAAGTAGTTTTGAAGTTCCCAAGCATGGAGTTTGGAAAAAAACTACATATTTGTCATTCTTCATGATGATACAATACTACACTGCCCCTCAGTCTGTTTAGTCTTTCCTCAACTTGTGGACATCTGCGTTATTGGCAGTTTTAGGCTACTACTACTTCATTCCTATAACTTATATCTTAATTCAAGTAATTTTAAAAAGCTATTTCCAAGACTATCCACCTCCAGAGAAAGAACTGGTGAAATCTAAATATAAATGGAAGCATTTTTTAACTTTTAAAATTTGTCTCTTTTTTTGGTCTGTGTTTTCTTTCACAACATGACTAATATGGAAATATGCTTTGTACGACTGCACATGTATGACCTATAATAAATTGCTTACCTTATGAGAAGGAAGGAGGGAGAGGATTTAGAATTCAAAATTTTTAAAAACAAATGTTGGGGGCAGCTAGGTGGCACAGTGGATAGAGCACCGGCCCTGGAGTCAGGAGGACCTGAGTTCAAATCCGGCCTCAGACACTTAATACTTACTAGCTGTGTGACCCTGGGCAAGTCACTTAACCCCAATTGCCTCACTTAAAAAAAAAAAAGAAAGAATGAAGGTGATGGTTTCAGAAAAACCTGGGAAGACCCATGTAAATTAATGTAGAGGGGCAGCTAGATGGTGCAGTGGATAGAGCACCAGCCCTCTATCCACTGCACTACCACTGGATTCAGGAGGACCTGAGTTCAAATCCAGCCTCAGACACTTAACACTTACTAGCTGTGTGACCCTGGGCAAGCCACTTAACCCCAATTGCCTCACTTAAAAAAACCAAACAAACAAAAAAGTTATTCCAGGGTAGCTAGGTGGCACAGTGGATAAAACACTTGCCCTAGATTTAGGAGGACCTGAGTTCAAATCTGGCCTCAGACACTTGACACTAACTAGTTGTGTGACCCTGGGCAAGTCACTTAACCCTCATTGCCCCACCAAAAAAAAAAGTTATTCCCTTAGTATTCTTGCCTTCATGTACTTCCAAATAAATTTCACTATCACTAGATCATAGATCTAGAACTGGAAAGTGCATTAAAGTCCATCTAATCCAACTCCCTTGTATTGCAGATAAGACATCTTTGACTCAGAGGACTTATGGGACTTGCCCAGGGTCACATAGTAAGAGACGGTGTTCTTTCCACTATGATTTTTCAGTCATGTCCAACTGTTCATCATCCCATTCAGGGTTTTCTTGGCAAAGATACTGGAGTAATTTACCATTTCCTTCTCCAGCTCATTTGACAGATGAGGAACAGCTAGTAAATGTTGGTGGCTGGATTTGAAGATGAATCTTCCTGACTCCAGGCCAGGGGTTCTATTCACTGCATCACCAACAGCACTCATAAAATATCCCATTCAGATTTCAATTGATATTGCTTTAAATTTAACTCGAGTATTAGCATATTTACTACATTTAATCTGCCTAGCATCAAACAAGAAATGGTCCTTTATTTGTTCAGGGTTTTTTTTGTTGGGTTGTTATTAAAATGCTTTTTTATGAGAGTCACCATTGATCTTTTTTTTTTTAGTGAGGCAATTGGGGTTAAATGACTTGCCCAGGGTCACACAGCTAGTAAGTGTTAAGTGTCTGAGGCCGAATTTGAATTCAGGTCCTCCTGACTCCAGGGCCAGTGCTCTATCCACTGTGCCACCTAGCTGCCCCCCACCATTGATCTTAATTCCCAACACCAAACATACCACCAGATCCTTCCCTTATAATAAATAAGTATAGTCGGGGCAACTAGGTGGCACAGTGGATAAAGCACTGGGCCTGGATTCAGGAGGACCCGAGTTCAAATCCGGCCTCAGACACTTGACACTAGCTTTGTAACCTGGGCAAGTCATTTAACCCTCATTGCCCTGCCAACAATGAATGAATTAATGAATGAATAGGTAGATAGATAGATAAACAAATAAATGAATGAATGAATGAATGACTAAATAAATAAATAAATATAGTCAAGCAAAACATCAGTACAATGACTGTCTGAATATGTAGTTCTCATTAGCTCACCACTTCTGTGCCTCTAAAGTCCCAACTGGTTACTGATGAGAGTTTTGAAGCCTTTTAATGTTGGGCTTTTCCCCTACATTATCATGGTCATTGTGTAAATGGAGCTAATGGCTACTTATGTGGAGGGAAAGTTCTGGGAAAGTTTCTCATAGTCCAGTTAAGGGTAGGAAGATTTGGCTTCTGTCTCTATGAGAACAGACTCAAAGTCAGCTATGAGGTGAGTCAAACTCTCCCTTCCCTTCCCTTCCTCATTCCTTCACCAAGTCAACCACTTACAATGTTCAAAGACCAGAAAATGTAGATTTGGAATGAGAGGCAAAAGACGATGCCTTCCTCCCCAAGAAATGTCTGCCCTAAAAGCTCCTGGGAAATGGGGAAAACTATCATACATCAGAGATGAGACTTCCTTTACAAAAGGGAAAAGTTAGGAAGCCATTTTTGAAGCTGTCTTTTCCCCTCTCCCTTGAGGGGACCGTAAAGCTATAAAGAATATCCTTTACACATGATGAAAAATGCTCTCCACCTCCAGAGAAAGAAGTGATAGAGTCTGAATGCAGATCAAAGCATACTTTTTTCCACTTTCTGTATTTTTCCTTGTATTTTTTTCCCTTTGGCTCTGTGTCTTTCACAACATGACTAATATGGAAATATGTTTTGCATGATTGAACATGTATAACCTATATCAAATTGCTTTTTATCTTAGTAAGGGGGGAGATGAGGAAGAGGAGAGAGGGAATTTGTAACTCAAAATAATTTTTAAATGAATGGCAAAAATCATCTTTAGATACAAACATAAAATATTATTTTAAAAATTTAAAAATTGTGGCATTTAAAAAATGTCCTTTAACAAACTTCATTTAGGCGTGTAAGTTTTATGTGGGGGCCCTTTCTCTTCTACCCTTTCCCAGTGTGGATGCTGATTTGTCACAGAATCACTCATTTGGAGAGGAATTTACTACTAAATGTAGGCATTAAAATGGTTTGGAAAACCTGAATTCTCTTTTCTCATTTAAAGGAAAAATTTATATGAAAATAGCAGGTGATAGGAAATAGAGGGTGAGAGTGAAGAGTTGAGGGTAGCCTCAAGGTTGTGAACCTGGATGATTGGAAGGATGGTAGCACCTTCAATAGAAAGCAGAAAGTCTGAAGGAGGGATGGATTTGGGGGGAAATAGAATGTTTCTTTTTTTTGGGGTGAGGCAGTTGGGGTTAAGTGACTTGCCCAGAGTCACACAGCTAGTAAGTGTTAAGTGTCTGAGGCCGGATTTGAACTCAGGTCCTCCTGAATCCAGGGCCGGGGTTCTATCCACTGCGCCACCTAGCTGCCCCATGTTTCTTTTTTGGATATGTCAAGGTTGAGATGCCAATTGGGACAATCCAAGTAAAGATGTTCAGTAAATAATCGGTAATGCAGAATTGGAATTCAGGAGACAGGTAAAGATTGGCAATATAGATTTGGGAGTCATCTTCATAGAGATAACTGAAACCTTGAAAGCTGGTGATATTGCTGAGGGAGAGGACCAGAGGGCCAAGGACAGAGCTTTAGGGCACATCCACATTTAGTAAGAGGAATCAAGAAAAATGGTCCAGTAAAAGACAATGAGTGGGCAGGCAAGTTGGAAGAGAACTAATAGAGAGAATTATTCTAGAAGTCAAGAGAGGGGAGAGTGTCCAGCAGGAAAGGGTGGCTGACAAGATAAAAGCTCTAGAATGGTGAAGTAGAATGAAGAGTAAGGAAAAGCTTACTTGGATTTAAGTTGAGAGAGTTGGTAACCCTGGAGAGAGCAGTTCCCATGAAGTAGTGGGGCGGGAAGCAATATTGCCAAGGGTTGGGAAGTGAGTGGCAGCTAAGGCAAGAAGATGGCAGTGTGGCAGGAAGCTCTTCCCCCACCCTAAACTCCTCCAAACAGACCTAGAACATTCACCAGACAGAATCCTGATGGGGAAATCCAAGAAAAAGTCATAGCAAGTCATTTTTCCATCCCAAGTCAGAATAGGGAGACAGACGGAGAGGTCAGAAGACACTAGGGATAGAGTCTGGCCAGGAGCCCAGGGCCACTTGGAGAGCCCCGGCACCCAGGGAGAGGATATGCATCCAGATAAGAGCAGGTTTCAGACCCCCAAACCAGTACCAAGTGCAAGGAGCCAGATCAGGTCCCAACTGGCAGCTTTGTCACTCACTAGCAAGTTTCAGGTTACAGGTTCAGGCTGTTCTGAGAAGGGACCCTGCACACAGGGTGGTATTCAGGTGTAAGGAGCAGCCTAGGTTCTTGGCTGTATACTGAGCAAAGAGTAAGTTCAGAAGCAAGCAGCAGTAATATGACTCCCAGGAACAGAGAAAGGTCTCAGTTCTAATCCAGTCTGAAGCCTACAGACAAATAACCAGGACAGGAATCCCAGACCAAAGGTGAGCCTACAGCTCTGTCTCTCTGAATTAGCAGGGCTTCCTAGCTAGCTGATAGTGGCTGAAGCCAGCAGCAATCTGCTATTGCCCCAACGCAAACCCAGGTCAGGGATTTGCAGGGCTCAGAACTGGGTGGGCAGCATCAGACTTTGACCTGGATCAAACCACTTTGGGAACACTGAAACCTGCAGGTCCCCACTCTGAACTGTCCCAAATATGCTAGAATAATACAACACTCAACACCCCCAAGAAAGTCCAAACCTTCCCTCTAGAAGTGCTCAGAGTCTAGCCCTAACATTAAGTCCAAAGTCAGGAAGTAATTTGGAAGAATGAGCAAACAAAACAAGCTCTTACTTATGGTGTCAGGGAAACACAGGTCCAGAAGAAGAGAATCACTCTAAAACATCTACAAGGAAAGCCTCAAAGCAAAACACAACTTGGACACAAGCTCAAATAGAATTTCTAGGAGAGATAAAGCAAGAGTTTCTAAAAATGAGTTTAAAAGTTTTTATAAATGAAATGAGAACACTAAAGGAAAAAGAAAAATGTAAACTATAGAAGAAAGACTTGGAAAGGGAATTAACAGCTTGACACAAGAAAAACAAACCTTGCCCAAGTGATGAACTCCCTGAAAATTAGAATGGACCAAATAGAAACCAAGTATTTCATGCAATAACAAGAATATTAAAAACAAAGTCAAAAGACTGAAAAAAATGAAACAAAATGCAAGGTATCTCATAGCAAAAACAACTGACCAATAGATCAAGGAAAAAAAAATTAAGAATCATTGTACTACTTAAATGCCATGACTAAAAAAAGAGAGCCTAGATATCATGTTTCAAGAAATCTTAAAAGAAAACTACTCAAATCTCTTAGAATTAGAGGTCAAACTAGAAATGGAAAGAATCTACCGGTCACTTTCTGAAATAAATTCCTGAACAAAAACTCCCAAGAATGTTACAGTCAAAATTCAGAGCTTCTAGGTCAGAGAAAACACACTGTAAGCATTCAGAAAGAAAGAATTCATATGCTGAGGAACCACAGGTAAGATTACACACAATTTAGCAGCTACCACTATGAAGAAGTGGTAAGCTTGGAAAACAATATTCCAAAAGCCAAGAGATATAGGCTTACAGCAAAGAATAACTTACTCAGCAAAACTGAATATAATCCTATATGAAAAAAGATGGATTTTTAATGAAATAGAGGATTTCCAGTCATTCCTGATGAAAAGCCTAGAGCTTCATAGAAACATTGAAGTTTATGTATTTTGGGGGTTTTTTTTGGTTTTTGTTTTGGTTTTTTTGTGGGGCAATGGGGGTTAAGTGACTTGCCCAGGGTCACACAGCTAGTTAGTGTCAAGTGTCTGAGGCCAGATTTGAACTCAGGTCCTCCTGAATCCAAGGCCAGTGCTTTACCCACTGCGCTGCCTAGCTGCCCCCAAAACATTGAAGTTTAAATATAGGAGTTAGTCAGCTAATAGCTAATCATAAAGGACTAAACAAGGAAAAATTGCTTACATTCAAATGTGGGGAGATGATACATGTCTCCCCTCTGAACCCTATCATCAAGAATCATAGAGTGAGTTCAATTAGATACAACCTGGGAGTGATTCTGTTGTATCTTGATGATCTTAAGAGAAAAATGGAATGAGAGGGAAAGAAGAATGCCTGTAGGGAGGAAATGCAGGAATGGAGCTAGGGAGAAAAAGGGAAAGGTAGTTAAGGAAAATTATCTCACATAATAAGGAAGCTCAAGTAGACATCTATACAAACACAAATGAGGGGGAATGGTTGACACTTGACAATTACTTTTTTTTTTTTTAGTGAGGCAATTGGGGTTAAATGACTTGCCTAGGGTCACACAGCTAGTAAGTGTTAAGTGTCTGAGGCCGGATTTCAACTCAGGTACTCCTGACTCCAGGGCCAGTGCTTTATCCACCGTGCCACCTAGCTGCCCCACAATTACTTTCATTTGAACTGGTCAAAGGAGGGAAGAATACACATACACACACACATATACATAAAGTTGGGTACAGAAATACATTTCCCTAAATGGGAATATGAGAAGGAAAGGGGAGAAGGAAGAAAGGTAGAGAGAAGGTAGGTTAAGAGAAGGATTGATGCTAAACAAAACAAAGTAATCATGAACAAAAATATAACTTTTTGAAGTGGCAAAAAATGAGAATCTGCAGGGGTATCTATCAATTAAGGAATGTTTGAGTAAGCTGTGGTATATGAATATGACAGAATACTATTTTCCCATAAGAAATGATAAAGGGGATGGTTTCAGAGAAACCTGGGAAGATTTGTATGAACTTATGCAGACTGGAGTGAACAGAACCAGGAAAATAATTTATGCAATGAAAATAATATGGTAAAGACAAAAAATGTCTTATTCTGCACTGAATCCTTTACCTCTCTATCAGGAAATGGGTAGCATGTTTTATCATTAGTTCTCTGGAGTCATACCAGTCAGAGTCCCCGGTTCCTGACTATTTTTTTCTTAATAATATAGGATGTAAGTTCTTCTGCCCAGAGGGAAAGGGACTGTGGGTGACATAAGAGGTTTGAAAAGTGAGAATGTTTGGAACTGCATGGAACTGGATCTTAATTCCCTCATTTTTGTTTTTGTTTTGTTTGGGGTTTTGAGGGTTAAGTGACTTGCCCAGGGTTACACAGCTAGTTAAGTGTCTGAGACAAGGTTTGAACTCAGGTCCTCCTGAATCCAGGGCAGGTGCTTTATCCACTGCATCCTTAGTTCCCCCGTTTTTAAAATGCAGATTAAAATATTTGAAAATATTTTGTAGGGGGCAGACCTTGAAGTGAGGAAAACTTAGATTCAAGTCCCAAACTAGCTGAGTCACTGAAGGCAAGTCACTTATCTCCTTACCATGCTGCCTACACTACCATAACACTCTCTACTCAATGTTTCTCCCCAATCTTGGACTCTACCTCTGAGTTTCCTGGGTATGATCAATCAATCAATCAATCAATCACATTTATTAAGTAACTACTATGTTCCAGACACTTAAATGCTAAGGATACAAAAAGAGGCAAAGGACAGTCTCTACCCTCAAGAAGCCTACAATCTAATGGGGGAGACAACACGTAGAGAAATAAAAGGAAGGGATGAGCATAAAGAGAAGTTGAGAAAGGCTTTCTGTAAAAGATGAGATTTACTTGGGACTTACAGGAAGCCAGGAAAATCAGTAAGCATAGTTGAGGAGGGAGGGCATTCTAGGCATGGGGGACAAGCAGAGAAAATGCCCAGAGCCAAGGGATGGAGTGTCTTGTGCCTAGAACAGCCAGGAGGGCAGTGTCACTGGACTGAAGAGTATATGGCTGGGAATAAGGAGTAAGAAGACTGGAAAGATAGAAGGGGGGGCAGCTAGATGGTGCAGTGGTTAAAGCACCGGCCCTGGACTCAGGAGTACCTGAGTTCAAATCCGGCCTCAGACACTTGACACTTACTAGCTGTGTGACCCTGGGCAAGTCACTTAACCCCAATTGCCTAAAAAAAAAAAAAAAAAAAAAAAAAAAGAGAAGGGGGACTAGGTTATGAAGGGCTTTGAATGCAGAATATTTTGTATTTGATCCTAAAGGTGATAGGGAGCCAAGAGAATTTACTAAGTAGGAGATGATATAGTTGGACCTGTGCTTTAGGAAAATCACTTTAGTGGCCAATTGGAAGATGAATTGGAGTAGAAAGAGACTTGAGGCAGGCTGACCCACCAGCAAGCTGTTGCAATACTGTATATTAATACATGAGTGGATCTATTTCTACTTCATTCCTCATTTCTAGCTCCCTTTATGTGTTTTCTTATTAGTATGTAAGCTTCTTAAGACAGGGAATGTCTTGCTTGCTTATCTTTGTATTCCTAGAATACATTACCTGGAAAACATAAGTGCTCAGTAAATTCTCTCTTCTCTCTCTCTCCTCTCCCTCTCCCTCTCCCTCTCTCTTCTTCTCTTCCTCTCTTTCTCTCTCTTCCTCTCTCCTCTCTCTCCTGTCTCATTCTCTCTTTATCTAGTCATCCATTCATCTATTTATCTATCTACCTATCTATCCATCCAACCCCTAGACAACCTTTCTTAAAGAGTAATCATCAGTCTATTATGGTGGAAGGAGTTTCTACATAGGGAACTCCTTACAGTGATGAAATCACTCTCTTCCCTCTTTTCCCTTCTCCATTCTATTATTTGATGTAGATGTTATTTGAGTGGCAACTTGGAATAAGTAGCAGAGAGAGAGCTGGCCTTAGAGCCAGGGAGATCTGAGTTCAAGTCTTGTTTCTGACACATACTGATTATGTGACCCCTATGTGGGGAAGTCTCTTAACCTCTCAATGCTCAAGCCAATTCTCATAAGACCTGAATTAATAGAAGGAGTTCCCCAGCTGGATTCCATCACAGCTCCAGTCCTTCTTGAGTGCTAGATCTGGAATCAGGAAGACCTGAGTTCAAATTTGGCCTCACATGCTTTCTAGATGTGTGACCCTGAGCAAGTCACTTCACCTCAGTGTCCTCATCTGTAAAATGGTGATAATAATAGCACCTACCTCACAGGGTTGTTGTGAGGATCATATGAGATCATTGAAAAATCACTTGGCATAGTGTCTGGCACACAGAGTAAGAACTACATAAATGTGAGTTATTATAATCCTTACACTTTTTTATATTTATACATATACATAAAAAATAAGAGGAAGGGGCAGCTAGGTGGCACAGTGGATGGAGCACCGGCCCTGGAGTCAGGAGTACCTGAGTTCAAATCCGGCCTCAGACACTTAACACTTACTAGCTGTGTGACCTTGGGCAAGTCACTTAACCCCAATTGCCTCACCAAAAAAAAAAAATAAAAGGAAAATAAAATAATAAAATAAACACAATAAATAAATTAATTAAATTTTAATGATAAAATGGAAAGAAAGAAAATAAATAAATAACAAAATACATTTTTAAAGAATAATAAAAATAATTCTTTGCCCATAATCATTAAGGTTTAAATGTCTGAGAGGAAAATCAAACCTAAATTTTCTGACTCCTGGGCCAGTGTTCCAAGTTCTAGTATTGGCAGCTTCCTCCAACCTGTATATCTGTACACATACAAATGTAAGTTCTCCAAGGTTATAGTAATTGATAAATTGCCCTTAATGCCTGTCTATTGAACACCCAAATGAATCTGCTGATGTCATCCAATGGGGAGTTTCACCCTCTTTTCTCCCCCTCCCCCACAACAAAGTAGATGCGCTTTATTCTTCTGGTTTCACCAGACCTGGGCATTGTATTGTGTAAGGAGATTTGGGTGAGAAGCTCCCTCTACCGACGCTTTTGAGTAACTGATGCATATGGACACACCCACTCTGCAAATTAGACAGTTGCCCAGGCCCACTGTGATTTTAAGCGAGGCAACAGCTTTGCAAATTAGAGTTACTTGGGAGAACTGGCATTCAGAGGGTCACACAGCTTTATGGCTCTTGGTTGGGAGTGGGGAAGAGCAGAGGCGGGAAGAGGAAGGTAGACTAGAATGCAGGTCTTCTCGACTTCAAGGTCATCTCGTTTTCCACTATTCACATGCTATTTTTTTTTTTTTTTGCTTATTTCGCTTGTAGTCTGTAGTGGGTACAGGACTGGACTTGGGAGTCAAGAAGATCTGAGTTTGAATACTTGAACGCTACCTGCTACTTTTCCTGGCTGTGTGACCTTCAGCAAGACATGTCTACCTCTCTCAGACTCAGTTTCCTCATCTGTAAAATGTGGATAATAATACCACCAACTACACTGTCAGGCAACTACCATCTATCAAGAACCTATTACTATATGCAGCAGTTTAGACAGCTACATGGCAGGGTGGATAGAGCGCTGGGACTGGAGTCAGGAAGACCTGAGTTCAAATTCTGCCTCAGACACTAATTTTGTGATCCTGAGCAAGTCACTTAAGCCTGTTTGCCTCCGTTTCTTCATCTGTAAAATGAGAAGGAAAAGACAAATCACTCCAGCATCTTTGCCAAAGAAAACCCCGACTGGGGTCACAAAGAGCCCAACACGGCTGAACAATGAACTACCACGTGCCGAGCACTGTGCTAAGAGCTTGGGGATACAAAGGCAAAACCCAGTCCCTGTTCTCAAGAAGCTCAATCTTATGATGGTGACAACGATGTACAAGCAAGATATAAACAGGATAAATTGGTGATAAAACATGCAAACAAGATGTAGATAAAGTAGAGATCATCCCAGTGGGAAGGCATCAAGATTATGTAACTAGAGCAGGACACGAAGGAAGCCCAGAAGCCAGGGCGTTCCCAGGTCTGCAGTGAGAGTCAAACAGGATCATCTATCTAGATACAAGACACCCATTTAAAGCGCTTTGCAAACTTTAACGCACTGTACGATAATAAAAGAGGGTGAGCTTAGCTGTGAGCGTGCACCTACTCCAAAAAGGAATCGGGGTCCGGGTCGTGGAGACAACCCAAGACCCAACCTCTCAAACAGAGCTGCGCACGCAGCCAGGCCCTGCCCCCCCCCCCCACCAGCGGGATCACGTGGCCAGAGCCCTTCCTCTGCTCAGCTCAGCTTCAGTTTAGCTCTGCCCAGCCCAGCCCAGCCCGGAGCTCTGGGCTGTGTCTGCTCTTGAACTCTGCGCGGGGCCCTCTAGGGTAGAGGAGGGGCGCGCGCCAGCGCGCGCGCGCCAGGCCGTGGGCTTGGTTGTATAAGCGTGGGGGTGGTACCGCCTCCTCCCCAGACCTCGAGCTGCTGCTGCGTAAAGCGCGGACACTGTGTGCTTGGCCTAGCTTGCTGCGAGCTCCAGCGGACGCGGGGGGCCTCGGGCTTCCGGCTCCGTTTGCAGCCGCCCCCAGGTGAGCAGAAGCCGAAGCGCCCCTCGGGCAGAGCGAGGGGAGCTGGGGCACTCCGTCCTGCTTCTCACCCACCCTTCCCTGTTTGGCGCCGGGCCTCCCGGAGCCTTTATACAGCATGTTCTGCATGCGCGCAAAGCATGTCCTGTACGCGCGCAAAGCATGCCCTGCATGCGCGCAAACCTCCCCCCAACCCTTGGAGCCCTGGGGGGAGCAGGTAACCGTGGTACCCTGCAAGGAACTTTGGATTTGGAGGCGGAGGACCTGTTTTCAAATCCTGGTTCTGCATTTTGGGAGAGTTAGTTCACTTCTCTAGCTTTCAATTTATTCTAGTGTAAGAGGAAGGAGTTGGATGCTCTTCTGAGGTTCTGAAATCCAATGATTTTATCTTCATTTAAGATAACCAGGAATGGCTTTGGGATTGGGACTAAGCAAAAGAATAGTAGTAAATCTGTCCTAGAACAAGCCAGGGAAAGGATGCTCTCCCCTTTTTTGACCACCCACCCCCTTTCTAGCTGTTGTAGCTCTAGCACTTGAGCAGAGACCCCAATTTTGTCTATACGTGCAATAAAAACGTGTCAAAGATGACTGGTTATTTTGTGGTACCTGAAAGGGAAAAAAAAAAAGCTGAGACAGTCGCTAGTCAGCAGATTTTACACTTGCAATGCAATGGAGATGTATAGAAAAAGATGCTATGTAGGAATACAAAAAACCTCGATTTTTCTAAAGGGCTCTTGCATAGAAAATCGACAGAATCAAAGGAAACGTGCACTCTAATCTGATTGGCTGCACTAATCAAGTACGGGGATAAATGGAAGTACAGAAAAACAGTTCAGAAATGTCTACTCTCAAAAAAGGTAGAATCGACATGGGGTAGAGGAGCTGCAGCTAAGAGAAGCATCTGCACCAGCAGGATAGGGATGAAATGCAGGGTGTCCCAAAAGTCTTAGTGCAGTTTTAAGTCTCAGTGCTCTGTATACTTTTTTAAAAGCCACATTCGAAAAGAGAATCATTTAAATTTTAAAATTTTGATGTTTCTTATGAAAATTCAACTTAATCACTGTTGTGCTAATAAATTCCTGATTTTTCAAACCCACTGAAAAAACTTCCAGCTGCTGCTCAGGGACTTAAAAGGATTGCATTTGTAATCCTAATATTAAGATTATTCAAAGAAAGTGGTTTTGATTCAGGAAGGACAATTTTGATGTGACCTCACAAGAAAATGTCTAACAGATCAAGTGACTGAAGTATGGAAGCAAGAAGACCTCCTCTACTAATGTATGAGCCATGTCCAGTCTTCCTGATCTATATCTTGCTGCTGGACCCAGATGGCTCCAGAGGAGAGAGTGAGGCTGGTGACTTTGCACAGCCCTGCTGTACTCAAATTCAGTTCAGTGTGAGTCATGACATCACCTCCCCATGTGTCTTCAAAAGAACGAAATGGGTCTAATACAGTGTCATCTAAAAACTGTGGTACACAGCAATGCATGGTGCCATGGTGTCCCATCTTGTTCAAATTCAGATTCACAATTCACGAAGCTAAATAAGTTTAAAATCAATGTAAGGAAACTCAATTTGGGGGTAAATTTGTAGCATTGCTTCTGACATTATTGAAGTTTAAAACTGCTGAAACTTATGGTATTCCTTAAATGGTACACTGAAGCAAAGAAATGTCTATTGGAAAAGGATAAAAAAATGGGAGTTTTTTTCATATATACTTTGTTATGCATTATTCCTTCTCAGCAAAATACAGCAATCTTGTAATTGTTATTATTTTTTTTTTGGTGAGGCAATTGGGGTTAAGTGACTTGCCCAGGGTCACACAGCTAGTAAGTGTTAAGTGTCTGAGGTCGGATTTGAACTCAGCTGCTCCTGAATCCAGGGCTGGTGCTCTGTCCACTGAGTCACCCAGCTGGCCCCTCTTGTAATTATTTAAAGTCAATATGTGGCATAACCCCAGTTCCAAAGCCCCTTGGTTTGGGACTCTTTCCTTATTGGTGAACATCGCTACCATGTGTGGAGTTGATGAGGGAGGGAAAGAGGAGTTCTCTTCAAGCTTCCAGTCTCCTTGAATCACTGAATCTCTTTGAACTAAGAGCACTTGTGGCTTCTAGCTTTGAAAGACAAGATGGAAGAGGCCAAGCCCACTTTAGATTTTTTTTTTTAGTGAGGCAACTGGGCCCAAATGACTTGCCCAGGGTCACACAGCTAGTAAGTGTTGAGTGTCTGAGGCCAGATTTGAACTCAGGTCCTCCTGACTCCAGGGCCAGTGCTCTATCCACTGCACCACCCATCTGCCCCTCCCACTTCAGATTGCTGAAGGAAAAGACTCTGGGAAGCCATGAGGGGAGCTGGCGATATCCATCACGTCCCTCTCCCCAGCTTGCTGCACTAGAGGCTTCAGGGACCTTCCCTTGGTGAGATCTAGGACCCTCTGTCTTAGCTGAGCTGAGCTGAGCTACCTCATTCCCAATGAGAGAGAGAGAGCGCCTTCATTCTGTATTGTCTGGTATATCTTCTCCAATGTGTACTCTCTCTGATTTCTGTTTGGCTATTGAATTGGATAATTAGGTTTCTTGGATAACTGATAAATTATATAGTGGACTATATCATAGTATCTAATCGATAATGTGATCATCGATAAAAATAATGTATTCATTGTGGAATTGGTATTTGCTAGAAAAGGTGTCAAGCCCTGAATGTAAAACTTGGGGTCCTGCTTCCCCCAATAATAAACTGGGATCAGGGGCAGCTAGGTGGCACAGTGGATAAAGCACTGGCCCTGGATTCAGGAGGACCTGAGTTCAAATCCAGCCTCAGACACTTGACACTAGCTGTGTGACCCTGGGCAAGTCACTTAACCCTCATTGCCCTGCAAATAATAATAATAATAATATACTGGGATCGGAAGTTAAATTGAACCTGAAAATCACATCCCCTAGACTAATACTATTGAAGAGAACAGATAGATCTAATTCTAGTCCTGTAGCCCCTCTCTCTGAGAAGGGCAGAGTAGCCAAGCTCCTGCCCTTCTGCTTTCCCTCCTGGCAGGAATTAAAGGCTCCTTTAGGGAATGGTGGACAGGGAGAGGAGGCTAGAGATGTCTCTTTCACCTCCCTTTGAGTCACACAACACCCACCCCCATGCTATTTGGGGGGGGGGCAACCCTTGCAACACATGGGCTTCCACTACAGAGTTTTCTTAGGTTTAGATTTAAACCCCATTTTATAACCGAGTCTGATCAAGAGCATTTTACATCAGAGAGTAACACTCACCTAAAGAAACATCCTGAACCTCCTTGCCTCCTTTCCCAACATTTCTCTTTCACTCCTCTCTCCTCTCATTCTCCTCTCCCCATGCCTACTTCTTTGCCATATCATTTCCTTTTCTTAAAAAAAACTTCTAGCCTAGCCTCATAACAGACCATTATTTAAAATCCTTTGATACCTCAATGAGATCTGTGATCTCAGTAATGCAGGCACTTCTGCTGGGGCAGCTCCTCTTTTCTTCTCACACTGTGAGATTTTTCTTCCAGGTCTTTCTTTGAACACTTTCTCGGTACCAATACTGTTCTCTTCTGCCTACCTCTTATTCCTGGGTCTTAATGTGTGATCAGCCAGCTCCTTTTCAGAGCAAACATTTCTTTGGTGATATCTTTCATATGAAATATTCAAGTCTTCTGCTTCTTTTTCAATTTTGAAAGCAGATAAATGTTTTATTTATACTTATCTAAAAATAATAATAGCATTTTATGGACATTATCTCATTTGACCCTTACAGCCCTGTGACATAGGTGTTGTATGTATTGTTTTTAGGAATAAGAAAACTAAGGGAAACTGAGGCTAAGAGGACTGGTCATTTTTTACCTGTGATCACACAAGTCGTAGCAAAGGCATGATTTGAAATCAGGTCCCTCTTAACTTGACCATTATGCTTTTCAATAATTGCTTACATTTCTAAAGCACTCTGAAGTTTCCAAAGTGCTTTCCTTACACTGAAGGAAGCAGTGCAAATATCATTATTCCCATTTTATTGATTAGGAAATAAAAGCTCTGAGAGGGCCTTTGGGTAATGGATGTCTCTAAACCAAGAGTGTGTGGTCTGGGCACTTGGAGTAAAGAACTTTATTCAGTGGGTGGTTCTGTGTGCTTTGCATTTGCCTTCATGAGCATCTGAATTTTGGGGCCTCAGTTTCCTTCCCTCCTCTAACCCTCTGCAGATAAACGAACCTTCATTTATGCTCCAGTGAGTAAGTCTATGAGGCTAGACTTGGACTCAGATTTTTGACTCCTGGTTCAGCTTGGAGCTAGGTCCCCCTCCCATCTTTGTATTACTTTTTTTTTTTTTTTAGTGAGGCAATTGGGGTTAAGTGACTTGCCCAGGGTCAGGCAACTAGTAAGTGTTAAGTGTCTGAAGCCGGATTTGAACTCAGGTCCTCCTGAATCCAGGGCTGGTGCTCTATCCACTGTACCACCTAGCTGCCCCTATCTTTATTTTTTCTTTGTGTTACTTTTGAATAATTACTCCCTCCCTCTAAAGAAATTGCTTTCTTATCTCTGCTTAAGAAATAACATTGTGTGGGGGGTAGCTAAGTGGAGCAGTGGATAAAGCACCGGCCCTGTATTCAGGAGTACCTGAGTTCAAATCCGGCTTCAGACACTTAACACTTACTAGCTGTGTGACCCTGGGCAAGTCACTTAACCCCCATTGCCCTGCCCCCCCCCAAAAAAAAGAAAGAAAGAAAGAAAGAAAAGAAATAGAAATAACATTGTGTTTTTTAATTGTTCACTTGATAAATCGGTTGCTAACTGCTTAGCTTGGGTGTCATGAAAAGAAGAGTAGGGATTGCCTTTGGACATTTCCTTGGATACCTATTCCACAGTACAGGATTACAGAAACCTGGACTGCCCTAGAAGATGGTTGCATGTGTTGTCTCCTATATCTAAGATACTCCCCCTCCTAACCTCTGACTCTTGGAATCCCTGACTTCCTTAAGTTTGCTGTTGTTGAACTGTTCCCAACTCTTCTTGATCCCATTTGGGGTTCCCTTGGCAGAGATCCTAGAGTGGTTTGCCTTCCTTCTCCAGATCATTTTACAGATGAGGAAACCGAGACAAACAGGGTTAAGTTACTTAGGCTAATAAGTGTCTGAGCCCTGATTTGAACTCAGGTCTTCCTGACGTCAAGCCACTATGTCTCATACCTGTCCCATGGCTTCCTTTAAGACATAGTTCAGGGGGCAGCTAGGTAGTGCAGTGGATAGAGCACCGGCCCTGGATTCAGGAGGACTTGAGTTCAAATCTGGCCTCAGACACTTGACACTAGCTGTGTGACCCTGGGCAAGTCACTTAACCCCCATTGCCCCACAAAACAAAAACAAAAAAAAACATAGTTCAAATATTAGGCGATTTTTCCTGGTTCCTCAGATGTTAGTGCTTTCTATTCTAATGCTATTTTCCTTCTACTCTTTTATTTCATATCAACCTAATTGTGTGTGTATGCTTATATATGTGTGTGTGTGCATGTGTTTATATATTGTGTGTCTGTATATATCATCATCCTAATTAGAATGTAAGCTTTTTAAGGCAAAGGCTATCTTTGCTTTTTATTTGTATGTTCAGGTTTACCAGAGCCCCTGGCATATAGTTGCATCCTTAATAAATGTTCTTGGTTGATCGATTGTTTGGAATGAGAATGATCACTGATCTTGGAGGCAGTGAAAAGCAGGAATTTGTGTTTTGTCTTCTTAGATTTGAAACTCTTCCTCAATAGGGCTTGATGTATAGTTCTTCTCTTGCAGACTAAGGGAAGTGCATATTCTTCCAACCACCTAGGGAAATGTTATGACCACGTACACACCATTTTTCAAGGGGAGGTTGGTATAGCAGCAACCAAAATAGCCAAATTAGATTTGTCTGAAGAATTGGGATTTATAGCTCAAGCGATTATACAGATCCACGCAGCCCCTGGCTGAGGAGAGAGAGTTCAATAGATTTCACACTCATTATCACCAGTTGCCTCTTCCTCTGTCTAATCCAACCCCTCTCTCCTTTTATTTGCAGAATAAAAGGCATAAGCCCAACCATGGCCCCCAAGAAGAGGAGCCACAGTACCAGTGGTGAGCCAGAGAAGATGGAAAGCCAGGAGAATAAAGCCAAGAGGAAGCCCCTCCAGAAACACCAATTCAGCAAGAGCAACATGGTTCAGAAAGAGGAGGAAGACAAGAAAGAGGCAGAGAAAAAAGGAGGCGCCGAGGGCCTGCAGGAAGTAGTGAGGCAATCCAGGCTCCGGACGGCTCACTCCGTGCTAGAATTCCGTTTTAACAAACAGCGAGTAAGACTCATCTCCCAGGACTGCCACCTGCAGGACCATTCCCAGGCCTTTGTGTACTGGATGTCTCGGGACCAGAGAGTCCAAGGTCTGGGGAGGTGGAGATGGGTCGGGGGTTCACTCGGTGGGTGCTTCTTTGGGTGTGGCCTCTGCCTTCGTGGGAATTTGAATTTTTTGGCCTCAATTTCCATCCTTCCTTTACCCCTTTATTTTTTGCAGATAACTGGGCATTCCTTTATGCCCAGAGATTGGCCTTGAAACAGAAGCTGCCCCTGCACGTCTGCTTCTGCCTTGCCCCCTGCTTCCTGGGTGCCACCATCCGTCATTATGATTTCATGCTTCGTGGCCTGGAAGAAGTAGCTGAGGTAGATGGGAAAGGCTATTGGGGGTAACTGGAGAAGAAATTGGGGGTGTCCTCGGCTCCTTTAGGTGTGCAATATCTGATTTTCAATCATTCAGGAGCTCTATAAAATGCCTGCTGTGTACAGAGTTCTGTACCTAGGAGAAAGCAGGGGAGGGAACAAGTATTTATTAAATGCCTACTATGTGCCCAGCACCATGCTAAGCACTTTGCAATCTCGTTTGATCCCCTCCCAACAACCCTGGAAGGTAGGTGTTATTATCCCCATTTTAGAGTTGCAGAAACAGGCAGACAAAGGTTAATTTACTTACCCAGGGTCACACAGGTAATGTCTGAGGCTGGATTTGGATTCAAGTCTTCCTAACTACAGAACCCACTATGCCACTAGGTACCTACATTGTGTGTGTGTGTGTGTGTGTGTGTGTGTGTGTGTGTGTGTGTGTGTGTGTGTGTGTGTTTGGGTTAGGGAACAGGGAATCAGAATATAAAAATAATTAAGTGTAGGGTAGAAAGGGACAAGCTAGGTAGCACAGTGGATAGAATGCCAAGCCTGGAGTCAGGAAGACTCATATTCCTGAGTTCAAATCCAGCCTCAGACATTCATTTGCTGTGTGACCCTGGGAAAGTCACTTAACCCTGTTGGCCTCCGTTTCCTTATCTGTAAAATAAGCTGGAGAAAGAAATGGCAAACTACTCAGTATCTTTGCCAAGAAAACCCTAAATGTGGAGGCATAAAGAGTCAGATGCAGCTGGAACAACTGAACAACAACAGAGTAGAAAGAGCACTATTGACTGTGGAATGAGAAGACCCGGATTCAAATTCTACCTACCTGTGGGACCCCGGGCAAATCACCTAACTTGTTTGGGCTTTATTTTGCTCATCTGAAAAAATGAGGAAGTCGGACTAGATGTATCCTTCCAGCTATAAATCCATGCTTGTATGATCCTAAGACATGATTCATGCCCTCAGTACCACACAGTAACTGAATATAGTGAGGGCAGAAGATAGGAAGAAATTGTTGTGAGGTTGGAGAAAGACTTGGCAGGGTCAGAAGGGAGGCTTCCTGGATGGGGTGGCATTTTGCTAGATGTTAAAGGCTAGGTGTGATTTTAGGAGGTGGAGATGGGAGATAGGAACATTCTAGTCTTTAGGGATAACATGAGTCAAAGGCATGAAAGCAAGAAACATCTGGCTAGCACTGTGTCATTTGGCTATAGCCCTAGCGCCCATGGAGAAGAACAGTCTGAGATGATTCCTAGAGAGGGAGGGAGGTGCCAGGTAGTGGAGTGAATGCCCCGCTAAGGAGTCAGGATATAAGATTGTGCAGAAATACTGTCCCAACTGGGTCTAGAATGGGGCCCTTTCATCTCTTTGTTGCAGGAGTGTGAGAAGCTGTGCATCCCCTTCCACCTGCTTCTAGGTCTGCCAAAGGACGTACTTCCTGCCTTCGTGCAGACACATGGCATTGGGGGCATAGTGACTGACTTCTCCCCTCTGCTCCACCACACCCAGTGGGTAAAGGATGTCCAGGATGCACTGCCAAAGCAGGTGCCCTTTGTACAGGTAGGTGCCCACAGTAAAGTCCACTGCACCTATCTTTCTTTTTTTGTTGTTTTTGTTGTTTTTGTTTTTTGTAAGGCAATTGGGGTTAAGTGACTTGCCCAGGGTCACACAGCTAGTAAGCGTCAAGTGTCTGAGTCAGGATTTGAACACAGGTCCTCCTGACTCCAGGGCCGGTGCTTTATCCACTGCGCCGCCTAGCTGCCCCACCTATCTTTCTTAACATGAATGAAATGCTAATTCAGAAAATAAGGGCTTATGCATTAGAGCAGAGTAAAGACCCTACCCTAATGAACTGTGCCCTCCATCATTATCTTTGGTTATTCATAATGTTTGGATCTAAAAGGGTGGGAGATTAGGGTAGAGGCAAGGTTGCTTATCCAGCAGCCACCAATGAGTGTCCTTTCTTGGGGTCAAGGGACGTCAGATACCATAAAACTGGATGATTATACAAGTCTGAGATAAAAGTGGGTACTCACCAGAAAGTTAAGATTTACCTGTCTAGCTAGTTTGTTTTCCTTTGGTGGGGGAGGGGACTCCAGACCACAGTGTTGTCTTGTGAATCTAGAGGATTAGATGACACTGGGGAAAGCTATAGGACTAACTAACCATAGAGGGGGACAGAATTGCATGGATTGTTTATGGGCTGCTATGAGTAGGTTGTGAAGTGAATAGAGTGCCAGGCCCAGAGTCAGTCAGGAAGACTCATCTTCCTGAGTTCAAATCCAGCCTCAGACACTTCCTAGCTGTGTGACCCTGAGCAAGTCACTTAACCTGTTTACCTCAGTTTCTTCATTTGTAAAAATGAGCTGGAAAAGGAAATGGCAAACCACTCCAGTACCTCTGCCAAGAAAACCCCAAATGGGGTCACAGAGAGTCAGACATGACTGAAAAAATGTGCTAGTAAATGTTTAACAACTGGCTCTCCAGAGGAAAAAAATATACTCACAACACACTTTTAGATTTAATCTGCCATGTTAACATTTTCTCCAACACTTTACGTAGTCTAAACAATCAGCAAAACAATAAATCAAGCCCTGATTTCTAGCATTTGCTGATTTACAAGGTATAAATGCTCCCACTGAAAATTTAGCAGTTGGCTCCAGTTTTATCTGGCTCCAACGCATCCTGAGTTTTATGTGTTTGTTGGTTTTGCCAAACTGCCTTTTTTTCCCCTTCTTCTTTCTTCTTAAATCTTTGTTACCAGGGATTGTTTGCTGCATATGGGAGGAAGAGGGGGATTTATTCAAGAAACAAAGATGATGGAAAAGCAAAAGTTACCAAGAAAAATAAGATATAAGATAAAAGAGGAAGCTAGCAGAGGCTAGAAGGCCACAGCCTCATTCGGGAAGAAACTAGGATTCTTTTCAGGGTCTTGAACATTAACCCATCAATAGGCATTTGCTGACTAGCTGATGTGTACGAAGCCCTATACCAGGCATTGTGTTGGGGTGGAAGGTATGGTTTCTGCCCACAGGGAGTTTATAATCCAATTGGTTCTTCCTCAGGTAGATGCTCACAACATTGTTCCATGCTGGGTAGCCTCCGACAAGCAGGAGTATGGCGCTCGAACCATCCGACACAAGATCCACGACCGGCTTCCTCATTTTCTTACTGAGTTTCCCCCTGTTATATGTCATCCATATCCTTCGAACATTCAGGCTGAGGTAAGATGTGACCCTGAGGGCTGGGCTTGAGCTTGGGAGGATCTAATGAAGAATTCAGAGATCTCTCTTGTAAATTATTTTTTGAAGACAAGATAAGAAACTAAGGCACTGGGGAATTAAAATAATGGGCATAGAGGAAAGCTAGCAGCAAAGTCCTGCAGTTCAGCCTCACAGGTGACTATTTTATGAACCCTTGTGATGTGTTTGCTCAGAGCAGAACTCCTCACGGGACTGGGATTTCTTTTCCTGCTTCTCTGAAGTCCCACTTCCCCCTGCTCAGGTCAGAGGACATCAATTCATCAACAGGTACTTCTTAAGTACCCACATGTGACAGGCATTGTGCTAGGCATTGAGGATACAGGTACAAAAAAACTAAAACAATCTTTATTTGCAAGGAATTTACATCCTCATGAAGGAATAAATATATAGGGAATCTGTACACATAAATTCAAGGTAGTTTAGAAGGGAGGGTGCTAGTAGTTGGAAAGAGTGAGAGAAAGAAAGGAAGAAAGTGAGAAAAGAGAGGGGAAGAGAGTGTGAAAAGACAAAGTGAGAAAAAGAGAGAAAATGTATTGCTTAGGGGCAGCTAGGTGGCGCAGTGGATAGAGCACCAGCCCTGGAGTCAGGAGGACCTGAGTTCAAATCCAGCCTCAGACACTTAACACTTACTAGCTGTGTGACCCTGGGCAAGTCACTTAACCCCAATTGCCTCACTAAAAAAAAAAAAAAAAGAAAATGTATTGCTTAGTGTGGGTGCTGGGTGGGTTATAAATGCAAGCAAGCAGGTCAGTCTTCAACTTCTAAGAGTGTATGTTCTAATAGAAAAAGACAACAACTAACAGAGAGTCAGAGAAAGGGGGTGCCATCCTTGTGTAGAGATGGTTGGGAAGTGGCGTCAAGTGCTTCTCAGCAAAATAAGGCAAAAATTCACCTATCAGAGCCTCATGTCCCAAAGGCAGGGTCTGGGGCTTAGGGGAAGGGATAGATGGGGGTAGGAGGAAGAGAATGGAGTTGATGGTTAGAGTGGTAGAGAGATATCTGAGGAAGGCTTTGTGTAGAAGAGGGTGCTTCAAGTGAAGTTAACAGAACCAGGATACTTTATAGAATTATAAATTTTAATAAAATTAAACAAGTGAGGCTGGAAAGATAGGGTGGAGCCACGTTGCAAAGGACTTTAAAAGTCAAAGAAGAGTTTTGGTTTTCATCTCAAGGGACTAGGGAGCCATTGGACTTGAATGATCGAGGGAGCAACACATCTGACCTTGACTCAAGGAAAATCACTTTGGCAGCAGTATCCTAGGATGGACTTAAAAATAGGGAGAGACTCGAGGCAGGGAGATCAATTAGGAAACTCTTGAAATGGGTGATGAAGGCTTGAATTAAGGTCATAACTGGGAATAGAGAGAAGGGGTTGGACAGAAGAGTTGTGGCAGGATTTGGCAGCTGATTGGATATGTGTGTTGGCGAAAGAGTGGGGAGTCCAGAATGGTGCCCATATTGCAAGCTTGGAGACTTGGGGTATTATGTTCAGGTCTGAGTGCACGTTTTAAGAATGTCATGGGGGCAGCTAGGTGGCGCAGTGGATAAAGCACCGGCCCTGGATTCAGGAGGACCTGAGTTCAAATCCGGCCTCAGATACCTCACACTTACTAGCTGTGTGACCCTGGCCAAGTCACTTAACCCCAATTGCCTCACCAAAAAAAAAAAAAAATGTCATGGACAAGCTGAAGAGCTCTCAGAGGCTGGTCAGCAGGATAGTGAGGGCACTTCAAGTCAGGGTCATATGAAGGAAATGATACTATCTAGCCTAGAGAAGAGAAGAATTTGGTTTTGGGGGAGGGGGGAAACATGACAGCTGTGTTAGGATATTTGAAAGACATATGGGAGAGGGATTAGATTTGTTCTTCAGGGTGGCTTAGTACAAATACAAAGAACACTGTATTGGAGTCAGGGGCTAGGGTTCTAAATCTGGTTCAGTTTCTTCCTACCTGTGTAGCTTTGGGCAAGTTACTTCAACCTCTGTGAGGTTAGGTTTCCTCACCTGCCAAATGAGGGAGCTGGATAAATAATCCCCATGATCCCTTCTAGCCCTAGACCTGTGACCCTAAAGGTAGATTTAACTTGGGGCAGCTAGGTGGCGCAATGGATGGAGCACTGGCCCTGGGGTCAGGAGTACCTGAGTTCAAATCTGGCCTCAGACACTTAACACTTACTGGCTGTGTGACCCTGGGCAAGTCATTTAACCCCAATTCACACACACACACACACACACACACACACACACACAAAGGTAGATTTAACTCAGTCTAAGTAAAGGCTTTTTACCATTTCTAGCTGTCCCAAAGTGGAGTGGACTACCTTGGGATGACTTAAATTTCTTATTTCTAGAAGACTGGATGACCAGTAACTAATAAGGATGGTTTGGGTTCAGGATGGTTTGAACAGGATGGGCCTCTGAGGTCCCTTCCAACTCTAAGATTTCATGATTCTCCTCTGGGAGGGGTGCCCATCTTTTGAATGAATTAATGAAAACCCATTTATTATCTGCCAAACACTGTGCTAGATGCTGGAACTATAAATAGGAAAAAATAAGACAGTCATGGGGTAAGGAAGGGCAGTGAGAAAAGGTGAGAAGGAGGTGAGAAAAAGAATAGATTTTTGAAAAAAAATGGATTTTTTTAAAAAAGGAATTAAAATTAAAACAAAAAAATTTAAGGTAATTCATGCTCTCAAGAAGCTCACAGTCTAATCGAGGAAGACAACCCATTAAGAAAGTCAGCTGCAAAAAAAGAAAGAAAGGAAGGAAGTCAGCTGCAGAGAAGATAGAAAAACCCCTGAATCCCGAGAGTACATCAGAGGAGCAGATGGCAAGGCCCTGGGAGTCCATAGGCTGTGTTAGTAGGTCAGATGACAGTGTAAATGGGAAGTATGTCACTGTCATCACTGTTTCTCATTTCCCTTCCCGAGCACAGCCTGTGGACTGGAATGCCTGCAGGGCAGGGCTGCAGGTGGATCGATCCGTAAAGGAGGTGTCCTGGGCCAAGCCAGGCACCGCCTCAGGCCTGACCATGTTGCAGTCCTTCATTGCCGAGAGGCTCCCGTACTTTGGATCCGACCGAAACAATCCTAACAAGGATGCACTCAGCAACCTCTCCCCCTGGTTCCACTTTGGTGAGTCTTCACCTAGACATTCTTCATCAGAACTCCATAGTTTCATTCTCTCATCACTTGGCTGGCTCTAAAACAGGGTTTCTTAAACTGGGTCTGTAAGCCTTTTTTTTTTTTTTAATAAGTTGTTTTTGATAACCGTATTTCAATATAATTGGTTTTCTTTGTTAACCCTGTGGATTTTATTTTAGGCATTTAAAAACATTGCTCTAATTTTAAAAAATTGTTAAAATACTTATTTCTGTTTGATTAGTTTGATTACTTTCTCCCGCTATATAATTATATATGTAACATATATTAACAATTATAACTGTTAAAGGGTTTTTTTGGGGTTTTTTGGCAGGGTAATGGGGGGGTTAAGTGACTTGCCCAGGGTCACACAGCTAGTGAGTGTCAAGTGTCTGAGGCAGGATTTTAACTCTGGTACTCCTGAATCCAGGGCCGGTGCTTTATCCACTGCGCCACCTAGCTGCCCCTGAAGTTTTTTTTTAAAAATAAAAACATTGTTCTGAGGAGGGTCCTTAGGCTTCCCCAGACAGCCAGAGGGGTCGAGGACACAAGAGAACTTGAGAACTCTTGCTCTAGAAGATGGGGGTTGTAGATGAGCACAAAGCAATGATGAGGAGCAGCATTCAGCCCAATTTGAGATTAGATATCTTTTCTATTCCTCTTTCTTTCTGTGTGACTACAGTCTCTATTGTGGGCTCCTAAGGTCATTGATTCAGAGCTAGAAGGGACCTTAAAGATCAAGTCTAACCCTTTCATTTTACAGATGAGGAAACAAGGATGAAAAAAGGTTAAGTGACTGCATAGGGTCATAGATTTATGGCTGGAAGTGATGTTAGAAACTATCGAGTCCAGCCTTTTTCTTGACATGACAAAAGTGAGGCCTACAGAGGTTAAACAGGCCCAAGACCACACTGCTAATAAGATAGGATTAGAACCCAGGTCTTCCTGATTCCAAGTCCATTGTTTTAGCCATCATATTAAGTTGCTCCCTAAGCATTCCATCTACTTCCTTGGCACCTTACGGAATTGGCCTTGTACTAGCCTTTGAACCTTTCTCCCAGGAAGACATTGGTGGGATAGTGCATAGAGCACTGGACTGGGAGTCAGGGAAACCTACATTTAAATCCTCCCTCGGATACTAGCTGTCACTGGGGTAGTCAATTTGCCTCAGATTCTTCATCTGTAATATGAGGATAATAATAACACCTGCCTCCCAGAATTGTGAGGATAAAAGGAGATAATAATTGTAAAACACCTAGCACAGTACCTAGCACATAGTAAGCACTACATAAATGTTAACTATTAATATCATCATCGTTATTGTTATTATTAAAAGAGCATTGGGGGGGGGACAGCTAGGTGGCGCAGTGGATAAGGCACCAGCCTTGGAGTCAGGAGGACCTGAGTTCAAACCCAGCCTCAGACACTTACTAGCTGTGTGACCCTGGGCAAGTCACTTAACCCCCATTGCCCTGCCAAAAAAACAAAAACAAAAACAAACAAAAAACCAAGAGAGCATTGGGGGCAGCTAGGTGGCGCAGTGGATAGAGCACTGGCCCTGGAGTCAGGAGTACCTGAGTTCAAATCCGACCTCAGACACTTAACACTTACTAGCTGTGTGACCCTGGGCAAGTCACTTAACCCCAATTGCCTCACACACACACACACACAAAAGAGCATTGGATTTGGAGTCAGGAAGACCTACATATCCTGCCTCATATATTAGTCATGTTACCCTGGTAAATCACTTAACCTCTCTGGGTCTCAGTTTCCTGGGTAGTTGGACTCTAAGATCCCAACCTGCTCTAAAGCCATCATCTTATAATCTAACCACAGCCTCTGCCATGGTGGCCAGCTAAGTATTCAAGAACCACTTTATAGGAAAGGTGTCTCAGGGAGGGAGAACTATGAGAGGAGAAACTGAACTGAATTTTAAACTGTCCACTAAAAAACCCAAAACAAAACAAAAAACCTGTCCACTAGCCCTATGTTTGGTGATATTCTTGTAGAGACATGGGGAGTCAAGAACTGACCTGTGGCCATCATTGGTGGTGTGTTAGGTGTCTCTAGGGTGGTGAGGAGCTTAGGATGCTTTCTGTGCCCTGATGGGACCAGCCAAATCTCTCAATTTGTTTTTCTTTTTTTCTTTTTTCTCCGGACTCTTGTGTGCTACCTCTCTCCTCCTGTCCCACCAGGGCAAGTCTCAGTTCAGCGGGCCATTCTGGAAGTGCAGAAACATCGAAGCCGGTACCCAGATTCTGTGGCTAACTTTGTGGAAGAAGCTGTGGTGAGGAGGGAACTGGCAGACAATTTTTGCTTCTACAATAAGAACTATGACAAGTTGGAAGGTAAATCCTATCCCTCGAAACCTTATATGGGAATGGAGGAGTTTGGGAAGTTAATACTGTCTTAATTAGATAATATTAGTAAAGGCTTAGCACAGTACCTGGCACATAGTAGGCACTTAATAGCTACTATTCCTCACCTCCCCCCACCAATGCCATATATTAATTACTCCTCTTTGCCTTTTCTTTGTGGTCATACCCAGTAGCCCTTGATCACCTATCTGCTTTCTCCATTTGTACAGTTTATCTCTTTCGCTCTAAATCCAAACTTTTAATAATTCAGCCCAGATTAGGTTAATTACATTTTAGCAGTTGTTTCATACTGTGTGCCTTGGTGTAGAACTTGTAGACAAATAAAATCTTCAGGTCTTTTTTTCCCTGACACAAACCATTCTTGAGTCAGATCTCTTCCACCGTGTCCTAGTGCCATTTTTTTTAACCTAACCATGGGACTTTTCAGTTATCACTTTTGGTTTCAGTCTAGCATTGTAGCCCATTGGTTGTTCTGAATTTTGATTTTGTGATTCAATTATTCATGATCCCTTCTGGCTTTGTATCATCAGTACATTTAATAAGTATGCTGTATATGTTATCTTCTAAGTTGTTGACAGAAACTTTGAACAGAATGGGTCCAAGGACAGAAGAATTCCATTAAGCCTGTCTCCAGGTTGGCATGGGTCCATTAATCAACTCTCTGGATATGGTTGTTCAGAAAGATACAGATCTTCTTAATTGTACTAATACTTCTTTAGTTTGTTTACAGGAAACATCGGACACTTTGTCAAATGTGTTGATGAAATTGATATATTTATCACATTGGGCTGATCTCATAACCCTTTCCAAAAAAGGAATTAACTTGGCATGAATTGTTCTTAGTGAGCTTGTCCTAACTTCTGGTGGTTGAGACTTTCTTTTTTAAGTGCTCATAAAATATCTGCTTAATAATCTATTTTCATGTTTTTGCTGAGGATTGGCATCAAGTTTATTAGTCAGTAGTTTCTGGAATCTTCATTTTCCTTCCTCCTCTTTTAAAAATTGGGACATCATTTTTCTATCTCTAGACTTTGAATATTTGTCTTGTTGTCCATGAACTTTCTCTCTCTCCTTCTCTCTGTCTCTCTTTCTCTCTCCCCACAAATTAAAAAAAAAAAAATTCATCTGTCTCTTCCCCTCCCCCTTTAAAGCAAATTTAAAAAAACAAAAAAACAAAGTCCCTTAACACATGACTACATAGTATGGCAAAACACTGTCCCACATTAGCCATATCCCAAAATGTTTATCTTCTTCTGCATTTTAAGTCCATCACCTTTGTATCAAGAGGTGAATGGCACACTTCATCATTAGTCTTTTGGACTCTTGGCTTATCATTGCATTGATCGGAGTGCTGAAATTTTTCAAACTTGTTTTTCTCTATATTGTTATTGTATAAATTGTTCCTGCAGTTCTAATCACTTTGATCTGTATCAGTTCATAAAGATATTTCCAATTTCCTCTAAAATTGTTCTTTTCATAATTTCAAATGGCATAATAATAATTACATTACATTCATATACCACCATTTGGTCATCATTCCCCAGTTGAAGGATACTCCCTTATTTTCCAATTTGGGGGCTACTATAAAAAGAGTAGTTTTAAATATTTTTGCACATAAAGGTTTTTTTTTTCTTCTTTGATTTCTTCAGGGGTGTAGTGCTAGTTAGTGGGGTCAATACGTATGGCACAGTTTGGTAAGTTTCCTGGCATAGTTCCAAGCTGTTTTCCAAAATAGCTGGACCTATCCACAGCTCCATAGGAGTATACACTAATATATAGCTGTTTTCCCACAGCCCCTCACACAGTTTTTATTTTCTTCTTTTGCCATCTTTTCCAGTCTGATACAGGGAACTTCAAAGTTGCTTTAATTTGCATTTCTCTAATTATTAGTGAGTTAGAGCACTTTTTCAGATGCTAGCTTACAGTTTGGATTTCTTTCTTTGAAAACTATCTCTTTATACCTTTTGATCAAGCTGTTGTTCAGAGCTACTTGGGGCATGGCTCTTAGTCTTAAAAATTAAAAATATGTATTGAAAATGAGGGGGCAGGGCAGCTAGGTGGCGCAGTGGATAGAGCACCGGCCTTGGAGTCAGGAGTACCTGAGTTCAAATCCGGCCTCAGACACTTAACACATACTAGCTGTGTGACCCTGGGCAAGTCACTTAACCCCAATTGCCTCACTTAAAAAAAAAAAAAAAGAAAGAATGAAAATGAGGGGGCAGCTAGGTGGCGCAGTAGATAAAGCATCAGCCCTGGATTCAGGAGGACCTGAGTTCAAATCCGGCCTCAAACACCTGACACTAACTGTGTG
This sequence comes from Dromiciops gliroides, assembly GCF_019393635.1. Lineage (NCBI taxonomy): Eukaryota > Metazoa > Chordata > Mammalia > Microbiotheria > Microbiotheriidae > Dromiciops > Dromiciops gliroides. The sequence goes on along the minus strand of NC_057863.1, from coordinate 339,219,052 downwards.
ACCCTGGGCAAGTTAGTTAACCCTCATTGCCCCACAAAAAAGAAAAGAAAAGAAAATGAGACCTCTGTCAAACCTGTTTCAAAGATTTTTAGCTGTTAGCTGTTTCCCTTATGATTTTTGTTATATTAGATATGTTTGTGTAAAGAAATTTTAAGTTTATATAATTGATAGTCATTAAACATTAAGTGCTCACTATGTGCCAGAAACTGTGCTTAGAGACTCTCTCTGACTTATTTAATCATGAATTCTTCACCATCCATACATCTCAAAGGTCATTTCTTCCATGCTCCTCTAATTTGTTTATGATTTTAAAACTAAGTCATATATCCATTAATCTATCTTGATATATGGTGTGAGGTATTGATATAAACCTGATTTCTGCCATACTGCTTCCCAGTTTTCCCAGAATTTTTTTTTCTATAAATAGTGGGTCCTTTCCCTAGTGACTATGGTTTTTAAATTTATTAAATACTATTGTGGGGTTTTTTTTCTATATTTTGTATACTTGATCTTTCCACTGATTGATTTCTCTCTCCCTCACTTTTTTTTTTTTAAACATGAACCAAATCGTTTTAATGATTACTGCTTTGTAATGTAGTTTGAGATCTGGTACTGATAGACCATCCCACCCCATTCCAACTTTTTTCATATACATTTCATTACTATTTTTATAGTTCTACAAACTATTCTTTTGGGAGTTTTGTTGATACAGCATTGAATGACTCAGCCTAACCATGAGCAATTAATATTTCCTTATTTAGGTCTGTATTTCTGCAGTGTTTTGTAGTTAGGTTTATAGGGTACCTCAGTAAATCTTTAAATATACATTCCTAGTATTTTATAGGTTTTTTAAAATTGAATTTCTCTTTCTAGCTTTTTCTCACTAGGTTTGTTGGTTATTATACAAGCTGATGATTTATTTTATTGTCTACAGCTTTGCTGAAATTATTTCAATTAATTTTTAGTCATATCATCTGTAAAAAGCAATAATTTTGTTTTCTCTTTGACTATGCTCAGTCTATGTTTTTTAGCTATAGCTAACATGTTTAGGACTTTGTTAAATAGTAGTTGTGATAATGGACATCCTTGATTTATTTGCTTTTATTGGAAAGGCTTCTTAACTTTTCTCCATTACATATGTTTGCTTTTAAATTCAGATAAATACTATTTACTCTATTAGGTAAGATCTGTTTATACCTATGATTTCTAGAGCTTTTAGTACAGATGAGTGTTGTATTTTGTCAGAAGCCTTTTTTGGCATCTAGTGATAGAAATCATAGGATTTTTATTATGTTATTCACATTGTGAGAATTGGAATACCACCCCCTGCTGGAGAGATAGTATAAGGAAGCCCTGCCATGATGAGAAGCCTAATGAGGACAGGTCAGGTGGTCTTTGGTGTCCAGAACACGTCTCTGTAGAGCCACTTGTTAGTTCTTTCAATTAGGGCTGCTAGCCAATTAGCTTGGGGCTGTGTGTGTGTGGACAGCCCTGTTTCCTGTGGGAGAGGGGGCTTCTGGGAGAGAGAAGGGAAGAGAGAGTGCACTCTCTGGAGGGGGGGGGGAGGGAGGGACACTGCGCAGCTGGTTCTCTTTGAAACTGCTGATTCCGGGTGGTGGTGAGTTTTGAGTCATAATTTTTTTTTCCTTCCCCTATTCCCTTTTTCACTGTCCCTAGCTTTATTAACCTCACTTGTGTTTAAATTTGCTCCCATTAATAAACCCTGTTTTGTTTATTGAAAAGAGGCTGTTAATCTCCTTTCTTACCCCAATATTATGGCCAGCCGCCCAATTAACTCTCCCCATTACTAAATTTGGCCCTTACAACATGGTTTATCATATTCATAATCTTATTTTTGTTGAACTAACTGTATTCCTGATATAAACCCAGCCTTGTTTTATTATATAATCTTTATCATAATTTTAGCCTACTTTCTAATATTGTATTTAAAATGTTTGTATTAATGTTGATTAGAGAGATTTGTGAGTAGGTTTTTCTTCTTTGTCTCTCTTGGTTTAGGCATCAAGACTATATTCTTTTCTTATTATTGTAGTTTGTGTAGTATTGAAATTAATTGTTCTTGGAATGTTTAATAGAATTCACTTGTGAATCTATGCAATCTTGAAGTTTTTTTCTTTAGGAGTTAATTTATGCATTGTTCAGTTTCTTTTTCTGATATTGTGCTTTTTAAATATTCTATTTCTTCTTTTGTTAATCTTTTTATTAGTAAACTATTTCCTCTAAGTTATCGATTTTGTTAGCATATAATTAGGAAAAAATAGTTTCTAATGATTCCTTTTTTCCAGTTCAGTTGCTATAAGTTCTTCTCCTTCTCCTTCTTCTTTTTCTCAATGAGGGTTAAGTGACTTGCCCAAGGTCACATAGCTAGTAACTGTCAAGTGTCTAAGGCCAGATTTGAACTCAGGTCCTCCTGAATCCAGGGTCGGTGCTTTATCCACTGTGCCACCTGGCTGCCCCAAGTTCTTATTTTTCATTTTGATATGACCAGTGTTTTTCTTTGCTGTCTTTAAACCAGACTTCTCTTTAATTAGTTTTTTAAAAAACAGCTCCTAGTTTTATTTATCACTTCACTGTTTTTTTTCTTTTGATTTTGTTAATCCCCCTTTTTTTTTTTTCAGAATTTCTAGTGTGTTACTTATTTGGAGATTTTTTATTTGTTGTGGTTCATTTTTTAAAAACATACTCAATTCACTGTTTTGTTCTTTCTTTTTTGATGAAAGGGGTTAGAGATATACATTTTCCCCTTAGAACTACTTCAGCTACATGCCAAAAGTTTAGGTATGTTGTCTCATTATTGTCATTTTCTTTGATTAAATTTTCTCTTGTTTATATAATTTGTTCTTTGACTCATCTTTTCTCTAGAATTATGTTGCTTAGTCTCTTGATTGCTTTTGAATTTTTTATTTAAAGAATCTTCATTGACTGTAACCTCTGTTACAGTTTGATCAGTAAATATTTACATTTCTGTTTTTCTACATTTTGAGGAGGGATCTTTATGCCTCAACACATGGTCAGTTTTTGTAAAGGTGCTCTATATAGCTAAGAATATAAATTCCCTTCAATTTCTATTCAGTGATTGCCAGAAATTATGTCATCTCTAGTTTTTCTAAAGTTCTTTTCAGATCCTTAACTTCTTTGTTGTTTATCTTTTGGTTAGCTTTAATCTAGATCTGAAAGGGGAATTAGATTCCTCCACAATTATATTTTTTTGAACACTTAATATAATTTTTATAGCTTTATCTTTAGACTGTTTTATTTATAAGTCAGCAGTTCCTCCTAGCCTTCATTTTCTTTTGCGTGTAATGTATTATAGATTTCTACCTATTTTCTCAAATTTACTTATTCTATAGCAGTTAACCAAATTAACTGAGAATGCTGAATATTTCCTAAACTTTAAAAAGTCCTTAATATCTTATTCATTGTATTTGGGGATTTTTCAGTTCTCTCATGGAGAAAAGAATTAATTTAGCCATAACTCAACCTTATATACTGTCCACCTGCTACTTCTACAACACACTCTTAGTAAAATTCGGTGTATATTGTCTTAATTTCTATCGCATGAGGAGAGAGAGATCATCAAGAAAATCTTTAACCATCATGTGGAAATCCTTGAAAGTCCATGCTTTGCCCTCAAGGTTCAATTATTATCTCTTATCCACTGCTCAATCCATTTCATTATCTGATCTAAATTACTCTCTAGTTCTTCTGGCACATTGCTGGGTAGCCGGTGTACTATTTCATGCTTGCAGGAGGCCATGGCTTCTTCATAAAGAATTTGGAAAATTTCACATTGAATATTGTCCTGTAGTTTCTTTACACTGTATCCCCTCTTTTCAAGTCTTGTATAGAATACAGAATTATCTGTCTGAAGTACAAAAACTATATGAAACCATCGTTCAGGGAAGAAGTCACAGCCATGGTAATCAACAATAACTCTACCTTCTTGCATTTTATTTTCTAACTCATCAACTGCTCTGTCTTCATCCAAAATGGGACATTCCCATTCTTCATCAAAGCCATCCTATAACTGTCCTTCTTGTGCTAAATCGCCCACATTGATGTACGTCAATCCTGTTCTTGATGCAAGTTCTTTACCTAGTGTGGTCTTTCCAACCCCTGGTGTACCCGTGAGCAAGATGTTGGGTAGCCTCAGGGTCATGGCGGTGCCGGCTCCGCCCCAGTAGCCCGCTCTCAACGAGGGAGCAGCAGGCAGAGCCCACAATTATATTTTATTATCTATTTCTCCCACCAATTTGATTAAGCTTTCCTTTAAGTATTAGGGACTATGTCATTAGACACATAGATTTATATATTAAATATGGATATTGATGTCTTTGGGCTGGTAAATTCTTGGCATTTCATCATAAGATGGCCTTTCCTCCCCCTCCCACAGAGATCCATTAGCTAATAGGCCGCTAAGGCTTAAGGGAGGGAAGGGGAAAGAGAACTACTACCAGACTATTGTTCATCTCCAGGTGCTTATGATTGGGCCCAAACCACTCTGAGGCTCCACGCCAAGGACAAGAGACCCCATCTGTACTCATTGGAAGAGCTAGAGTCTGGGAAGACACATGACCCCCTCTGGAATGCTGCACAGGTACTCTGCCCACCCATGGGCAAATATTCATTCCCTTCTCCCTGCCTACACCTCCACCCTTCCCAAACCTTGGTGCAACACAGTAGTCCAGTGGGGACTCCTGGACTGGTAGTAGGGAGGGGTGTTTACAGAGGGAGCTACAGTCAAACTCCCTGGGGTCTTCTAGGTTAAGCTTATCACCTGGGTGTCCCAATACAAGAGATGTTTCTGGACCTTTGGAAAACCCAGAGGAAGCAGCATTTAACAATGAAAGGAGTGTTGAGAGGGGCAGCTAGGTAGCACAATGGATAAAACACCAACCCTGGATTCAGGAGGACCTGAGTTCAAATGTAACCTCAGATACTTGACACTTAACTAGCTGTGTGACCCTGGGAAAGTCACTTAACCCCCATTGCCCTGGGGAAAAAAAAGAAAGGAATGTTGGATGTGGAAATCGGAAGCATGGGGCAGCTAGGTGGCGCAGTGGATAGAGCACCGGCCCTGGAGTCAGGAGTACCTGAGTTCAAATCCGGCCTCAGACACTTAACACTTACTAGCTGTGTGACCCTGGGCAAGTCACTTAACCCCAATTGCCTCACTAAAAAAAAAAAAAAAAAAAAGAAATCGGAAGCATCTAGAGTCAGATTGTGGTTCTGCAGACACTCACCTCCTGTGTCACCTTAGACAAGCCTCACTTTCCTAAATTGTCAAATTAGAGGTTGGATTAGGCGACCTTTAAAGGCCCCTCTAGCTCTAAGTCAGTGATCTGAATCTGTGAAAGGGGCACTTCAGGAGGAAAAAAAAAACAATTTCCCTCAGATCAGAAGTACATGAATCACAAGCTCATGCATCACCCAGTCTTCCTAAGGCAGCTGTTGTTTAAGAAGCTAGGTGGCACAGTGGATAGAGTACCAGCCCTGGATTCAGGAGGACCTGAGTTCAAATCTGGCCTCGGACATTTAACATTTACTAGCTGTGTGACCCAGGGCAAGTCACTTAACCCCAATTGCCTCACCAAAAAAAAAAAGAAGAAGAAGAAGAAGCAGCAGCAGCTCATCAGAGCTTACTGAGAGGCTTCTATGTGAAGTGCACTCAAGGAAGTCAGTGCCTCTGTCCTAACTTTCAGATTTGATTTTCTTCAGACCCATTTACCGGGCCCCCAGTGTACTGAGACATGGCTGTCTCCCATCTCAAAGGGCTAGTCCAGTTGAAGTCAGGATTGCTTGCTGAGAGCTGCCCAGCATGCAGAGCTATTTGACGGTATTTGTTTTTCTCCCTGAAGATGCAGATGGTGAAGGAAGGAAAGATGCATGGATTCCTCCGAATGTACTGGGCCAAGAAAATTCTGGAGTGGACCCGCTCTCCTGAGGAAGCGCTAGAGTTTGCTATCTATCTCAATGACCGGTTTCAGCTGGATGGCAGGGATCCCAATGGCTATGTAGGTGAGGATGGTCAGCAGTTAGCTGGGAAGAGTGTGCAGAGAAGACCCCTGCAGTCCTGAAGGCTCATCCCTTTGGGGTCCCCTGCTTGTCCGAAGATGAGCACCGTACCACCTAGCTTCCCCTGTACATAGTGTAGTGGGAAGAATATTGGACTTGAGTATTTGGAACTCAGGGTCCAAATACTGGTACAGCATTAGATCTCCATGCAAAAAATTTCCTAGAAAGTCATTTTTCTTTCTGGGGTTGTTTCCTCAGCTCTAAAAAAAAAAAAAGTTTGTAGTAGATGATCCCTGAGCCATGCTTTTTGTTATAGCAGCAGGATTAGGGATGGCAAATGAAAATGAGACAATAAGTCTCTGGTGCAGTTTTTCCCCATCCTCCGCTTCCTGAGATGCGCTGATCTCATTGTTACATCCCTAGCTTCATCTTATTATGTCTTTAAAATAGTTTTATTTTTTATTGTCAGAAATCTGTTTTCTCTCCCTCTCACCCCAGTGAAGCAAACAAATCCTTGTAACAAATATACGTAGTCAGGCAGAACTAATTCCCTTCTTGACTGTGTTCAAAAAATCCATCTCCTTCTGTACCCTGAAGAGGTGGTATGTCCTTATCCCTCCATGCAGGGGTACCCAGCTACCCTGTACCTTAGAATCCTCCCACCTCTCCCTCAATATACAGGTGTGTTGCAGTGGAAAGTGCACCCATTAGATTTTCATATATATATAATATATTATATTATATATTATGAATATTATAATGAATATATATAATGAATTGAAATCTTAGCCCTGCTACATGCTACCAACTTCTCTGGGGTTGGATTAAGTGCCTGCTAAGTAAGGTCCTGTGAGTTCTAAATTTATGCTTTTTAAGACTTGTGGCAGACCTTAGGTACCCAGATGGCTCAGTGGAGAGAGTGCTAGATCTGGAGTCTGAAAGAACCTAATTCAAATCCTGCCTCCACACTAGCTGTGTAACCCTGGGCAAGTAACTTAACCTCTTTGTGCCTTCATTTCCTCATGTAAAATGGGGATGATAGTAATACCCCTCCCACACAGTTATTGTGAAGATGAAATGAGATACTATTTGTAAAGCCCTTTGTAAACCGTAAAGCCATTATATTCATGATGTCATTGTTGCTGTTATGCCTTTCTTCTGAAAGGCATTTGAGTCTGATGTTCAGAATTGATTCCTGTAGGAATTTACCATCAATTCCAATCAAACTAACATTTAAAACCCTGCTTTTGGTAACTGGGGTAGGGGAGACTTGCTTGGCCTTTAAATACCTTCAGAAAAGATAAATATCTTTCTCCCTGGTTCTGATGTCTCACCACTGAAGGGAAAAAGGTCCAAGGCAGGATGATGACAGTTGTTGAGGACGCAATGACTCCTTGTCTTTAACAAAATTATTATTAACAGTAATAGCATTTACTTATCACTTTTAAGGTTTGTAAAGTGATTTACAAATATTATCTTATCTTATCCTCATGACTACCTGGGAAGTAGATGCTATTATTCCTAGTCTTCAGATGAGGAAACAGGCTGAAAAATGTCAAATTACTTGCCCAGGGTCACACGGTTAGTATTGATGAAGATGATTGATGATGATGGTGGTGGTGGTGGTAGTAGTTAAGTGCTTCACTGTGTACCAGGCAGTGTGCTGAGCACTCTACAATTATTAGATCATTTGATGCTCACTCCAATCCTGGGAGGGATGTACCATTATAATCCCCATTTTACAGATGAGGAAATTGAGGGAAACAGAGGTTGTGATTTGCTCAAGGTCACACAACTAGTATTAATAATAGTGAACATTTACATAGCATTTCCTGTGTGCCAAGCACTGTGTTAAGTGCTTCACAATTATCTTATTTGATACACCTACCTTAAAAGGTGTTATTACCTCCCTTTTACAGATGAAGAAGCTGTCACAAAGGTAGTCTAAGGTTGAATTTGAACTCAGGCCTTCCTGACTCCGAGCCTGTGCCAACTAGTAGCCCTTAATTTATTCCCTGTTTCTTCCCTGTGATACAGGCTGCATGTGGTCTATCTGCGGCATCCATGACCAGGGCTGGGCAGAACGTGAGGTCTTTGGAAAGATCCGCTATATGAATTATGCTGGCTGTAAGAGGAAGTTTGATGTGGCAGAGTTTGAGCGAAAATACAGCCCTGCGGATTAGGGGAACACGAGGGTCCCACACCCACCTCTCCAGTATTTCCACTTCCAGCTTCTCTCCTTAAACCCAGTTTTGTCCCTGCACAAAGCCCTCTGTCCGGAGGGCAGCGGCTGGGGGACAGTCTGCAGCCCAGGTTCCACTTCTTTTGTTTAAATGGCTTTTCGGCTTCTGCTGTTTCTTGTTTTTTACCTTCTTCCAAGCATTGATGCTTTGTTTTATGTGACAGAGAATCTTCCTCTGGCCCTCCAGGGCTTTTTGGTTGTCTGTTTCTAACAGCTTCAGAGATGTTAAATGGAAATTCATGTCAAACTAGAACCTTGCTTTGTTTCTTTAGGTCCAGCACTCTAAAAGGTTAAAAATTCCTGTTATAGGCAGCCTAGGTATTTATCTGAGGGCTGCCACTATAATATTCAAAAGGACTTGGTATCCTGGGATACACTGCTGTGGGAAGGATGGTTTTCAGTTCATCAGAATGGGGCAAGTCATTCTAGATGTGAACTGGACCTTGGTCCTGAGGTTGCCAGCCTACCCAGGAGAACCAATTACAGTGTGGTGTATGACGAGATTTGTTGCCTTGGTAACAGTTACTGGCAAAAACTGGATGCCTTTCATTTGGGGAAATGGTTTAACAAATGGTAGTACCTGAATAATGGGATTAGTACTGTGCTGTAAGAAATGAAGAGAGAAGAATGGAAAGACTGAACTGATGCAGAATAAAGTAAGCAGACACAATGACTACAGTGAGATAAAAAACCACCACCAAAAAATCAAAACTGAATGCTATGAAATTATAAAGACCAATCTTGGCTCCAAAGAAGAGGAGGAGACACCATTCCGTGCTCTTTTGTAGAAGCAGCAGACCATGGGTGTGAAACATTGCATATGTCATCAGATGTTTTCTGAAATGTTTAGTTTTGTGCAGCTTCATTATAAAGGAATGTTCTCTGGGAGGTGGTAGGGGATGAATATGGTAGAAAATATAGGAGACATAAAAACAAAAGATATCAATAAAAATTTATTTTTTACAATAGCCCAAAGCTTTACAGATGTGTCCCTGAAATGTTCAGATGTACATCTTGAGATTTATTACCTTCTCTGAAATTTGGTTTCTTTGTCTGAGAAACCTAGAACCAATACCTTCTGTTGGTGAGAGTTTTTAGTCTTTCTTCGTTAAATCCCAAGTTTATAAAATCCATTGAAATGCAGCTTTTGTCTATACCTCTGTGAGAATGTGTCTGAAAATTAGGAATCCTTTCATCATTCAAGTCAGTGTTAGGGGTGTGAGGGATGGGGTGATAGTGATGGAATAATTCATCCCCTCCTTTGGGTATTTCTGGTAAATGATTAATTACTGAGTCAAGCTGACCTTTAGAAAGCTTTTGTCATCTTCTCACAAACTGTGTACACATCTGTTGTGACTTAAGCCCACTGGGAAGGGGAGTCTTTTCAACTGCTTTTGACTCTACCTGATAGGATTGAATTTATAGACTCGTTTACAGGGCTCACTCTAATGTTTTTCCTTGTCCAAGTTTGCCTTTGTCAAACTTGAGAAAAGTGAGATCCCTAGTTTGCTTAAATGTTAGGGAAATTGATAAACAAAACTCCAAACCTATTCCTACTGGGAAGCTCAGATCTACAGCTGAAAAAGACCAACTAGTAGAATTGGTGGAGGCTAGGGCAGCTAGATGACAAAGTGGATAAAGCACCGGCCCTGGATTCAGGAAGACCTCAGTTCAAATCTAGCCTCAGACACTTGACACTTACTAGTTGTATGACCCTGGGCAAGTCACTTAACCCTCATTGCCCCACAAAAAAAAAAAAAAAAAGAACTGGTGGAGTCTAACTCATCCAACCCCTTCATTTTATAGATGGGAGAAACTAAGGCCCAGGAAAGTTAACTGGTTTGTTCAAGGCCACTGGGGAAGGATTTGAACTCAGGTTCTCTGGCTCCAGAGACAGTGCTGCTCCTGTATCACAGCACCTTGCTTTATAGAATACAATCATCTACTTAGTAGCCAGGTTGCCAGTCAATTAAGGAATTTGGACTTGAGCTAATTAGAAGACTGAAAAGAGGGGAGAGCTCACTTTCCTCATCGATATGAGGGAGTTGGACCAGATGATTTCTAAGGTCCCTCTGATGACCCTGTCATTTGGTGGCAGTGGGCTGGATGGACTGGAAAACACCCCAATAAGGACCTGAACAAAGTGGTAACAGTGAGAATGTAAAGGAAGGGATGGATGGAAGAGACAGAAGAATCAACAGGACTTGGTGACACATTAGCATTGGGTCCAGGGTTGTGCCTGTTATAGCACCTGAGTCATAGAAGTAGTAGCCAAACATAACTTTTTTTTTTTCAGGGCAATGGGGGTTAAGTGACTTGCCCAGGGTCACACAGCTAGTGTCAAGTGTCTGAGGCCGGATTTGAACTCAGGTCCTCCTGAATCCAGGGCCAGTGCTTTATCCACTGTGCCACCTATCCACCCCCAAACATAACTTTTAAGATTTTGATGGCTACTGTTGCTTGTCCCTCGTTTTTCAAAGAGGACCATGACATCAGGAGGTGATGTCATGACTTGCACTGAATTGGATTTAAGTGAGGGAGAGCTGTACAAGGTCACCAACCTTACTCTCTCCTCCAGAGCCATCTGGGTCCAGTGGCAAGATATACATCAGGACAACTGGAGATGGTTCCAGATGTTTTTTAAGGCAATGGGGGTTGTGACTTGCCCAGGGTCACACAGCTGGTGTCTGAGGTGAGATTAGAACTGAAGTCTTCCTAACTCCAGGGCCAGTGCTCTATCCACTGCACCACTTAGCTGCCCCCTTTATTTTGATGCTGGGAATAATGGTACTTGGAAGCAGACCCTGCTCCCTTCATAAGGATTTTTTTTTTTTTTTTAGTGAGGCAATTGGGGTTAAGTGACTTGCCCAGGGTCACACAGCTTGTAAGTGTTAAGTGTCTGAGGCCGGATTTGGAGTCAGGAGGACCTGAGTTCAAATACAGCCTCAGATACTTAATACTTACTAGCTGTGTGACCCTGGGCAAGTCACTTAACCCCAGTTGCCTCACCAAAAAACAGAACAGTTGGTGCTATGGGCTACGGCTTACACAGAGGCAGACAACTCCTGATTGACTGAGGGGATGCTGAGTAGGATGCTATGTACCTACTGTAAAAGATTTCAGCTGGTTCTAGAGGTTCTTGGGAGTCATTAGACTTTTCCATATGGAGAAAAGACCTCCTGGGAAGCAGTGGAGAAAGACTTTCATTGGCCAACTATAGCCCTTTGTCTCCCCCAACCTGAAAAATTCCTCCCTTGATCTTTCCATTCCCTATACCTCCTATTGCCCTATAGCTCTTCTCTCCTTTGTACCTGAACTCCCTGGAAAGGATGTCTACAATAGGTGCCTCCACCTTCCTCCCTCTTAACCACCTACAATTGGTTTCTGAACTCATCATTCCATGGAGTCTCTTTCCAAAGTTACCTATGATTTAGATGCCAAATCCAACGGCCTTTTCTCAGTCCGCGTTCTCCATGACCTCTCTGCAGGTTTTGACGCTGTTGACTACCATCTCCTCCTACTTTCTTTCCTCTAGGTTTTTGGGACACTACTCTCTCCTGTTCTTCTACCTTTCTGACTGCTCCTTCTCAAGTCTTCTTTTCCTCTTCCATGCCTTCTAAGTATAGGTATCTCCAGGGGTTCTGTCCTGGGCCTTCTCCCTATACACCAAAGCCTCTTAAACTGTGGGTCATGACCCCACACAAGGTCATATAACTAAAAGTGGGGGTCATGAAAAATGTGGCAAAAGTGAAAGGTTATGTAGACCCATTTTTTTATGCCTCTGTACCTGGAGTTGTATAAAAACTTCTCAGGTGAAAAGGGGTCACAAGTGGAAAAAAGTTTAAGCTCTGCTCTACACTACCTCACTTGGTAACCCCATTGGCTTCCATGGCTCTACTCACCTCTGTGCTAATGATTTTCAAATCTACCTTTCCTCAGCTTCTCTTCTGACCTGCAATCTGGTATCTCTGTCATTCAGAAAACTCAAACTAGGGGGCAGCTAGGTGGCGTAGTGAATAGAGCACCAGCCCTGGATTCAGGAGGACCTGAGTTCAAATCCGGCCTCAGACACTTAACACTTACTAGCTGTGTGACCCTGGGCAAGTCACTTAACCCCAATTGCCTCACCAAAAAAATAAAAAATAAAAAACACACAAAAACACAAAACACAGCTCAAACTAGATGCCCAGTAGACATCTTAAACTAAACATAGTTAAAACAACTCATTCTTTCCCCAAAAACCTCCCCCTCCCCCAATCTACCTTCCCCTTTATTATAGAGGGAGCACCATCCTCCTATCTCCCTCCATCAAGCAACCTGAGTCATCTTTGCCTCTTTTACCATCTCGCCTCCAATCTCCAATGTGTTGCCAAGTCTTGTTAATTTCACCTCTTCTCCACCCCGCTTCTCTGACACTGACACCATTCTTGAGCAGGCTGTTACTGCTCCACATCTGGATTATTGCACAGCCTCCATCCAGCCACCAAAGTGATGTTCTTAAAGCACAGGTCCGACCATGTCACTCTTCTATTTAAACTCCAATGGTTCCTTCAGAACCAAATACAAAATACTATTTAGCATTCAAAGCCCTACATAACCCAGCCCCCTCCAACCTTTCTAGTCTCCTTATACTTTACTCCCTACATGGACTCTTTGGTCTATTGACACTGACCTCCTTGTGGTTCCTGAACAAGACACTCCATTTGCCTTTGGGCATCTTCTCTGGTTGTCTCCAAAGCTCTCCCTCTACTCCACCTACTGGCTTCCCTGGCTTGAGTCCCAACTAAAATCCTGTCTTTTAAAGGAAGCCTTTCTCAGCCCCTCTTAATTCTAGTGCCTTCCCCCAATTATTTCCCATTTATCCTGTATATAGCTTACTTTGTAATATATCTTTTTTTTTGGTGAGGCAATTGGGGTTAAGTGACTTGCTCAGGGTCACACAGCTAGTAAGTGTGTAAAGTGTCTGAGGCCGGATTTGAACTCAGGTCCTCCTGAATCCAAGGCCAGTGCTCTATCTACTGCGCCACCTAGCTGCCCCTGTAATATATCAATGTTTTTTCCCCCATTCGATTCTAAGGTCTTTGAGGATGGGGGTTATCTTTTGCCCATTTTTGGTTTTTTTGTTTGTTTGTTTTTTAGTGAGGCAATTGGGGTTAAATGACTTGCCCAGGGTCACACAGTTAATAAGTGTCAAGTGTCTGAGGCCGGATTTGAACTCAGGTACTCCTGACTCCAGGGCCCATGCTTTATCCACTGCGCCACCTAGCCGCCCCTCTTTTGCCCATTTTTGTATCCCCAGTGTGCACAGTGCCTGGAAAATAGTATGCGTTTAATAAATGCTTATTGATGGGGGAAAAGGACCTCCTGGAAGCAAAATAGACTTTCAATGGTCAGCTGTAAGCTGAGTTGTGGAAACTATGGGAGACAATACCATCATGTTCCTGATCTCCAAGACTAGAATTCTAGAGACTGTCGAGGACCTTTTTTGGGGTAAGATCACTCCCCCCTTGTTATCTTACTCCCAAGCTGAAAAGCACATTTATTTTTGTATATTTCCTGGTATATTCTAGCCTGGAGAATTTCTCTCATTTCTGCTTCTTTGCCTGGATGAATGGATCTACTCTATCTGTGACAGTCTCTTGTGTAAAATGTGGTGGGGAGGGGCCGAGATAGTGAGTGTAAAGCAAACTGGGGATGCAGGCATGACCCTTTCCCCATTCTCCTCTGCAAAGCAGGTCACCCCTCCAATCTACCCCGGCCACCGGGTCATGCAACGTAATCAGACAACCCATATACACATCTTAACATTCTCATTGCTCTTTCCCCATGAATGGTGAAAAAAATGTCCTGCTCCCCTCTCTCCAATTAGCCCAGGTGCAATTCTCCTCTTGAAGTAGCTGGAGTAATGGCCATCAAAGGCAGCTAAGGGCAAAGGGGCCTTAGATCCACCAGAGAGGAGTAGCCTCCTTCTGGAAGCTCTGAAGCAATAAGAGCAATGAGCCACTAAGAAAAGACCAGAGGAGTTGGTGTCAAACATCTGTGTTCCACCCCAAACAGATTAAATGTTCACTGGGAAATGTTTAATAAAATAAAAACAGCAGAGATGTTAATTTGGGATTTTCTAAGTCAATATTCGGCCTGCAGGGATCCCAGTTCTATCTGGCATCACTGTCTTAGGTTATAGCAAGTCCCCTGTAACCACCAAGGGATGTGGGGAGGGAAGAATAACAAGTATTGAGTAGTAGTTTTAGGGAAATAAGTCCCTAAGATTAACTTTTGTTCTGGATTGATGAATCAAAAAGTTCACTTTTACCTTATCTGGAGTTGTATAACAGTTTTATCACTGTGTAGAATTTCCTTATTCAAGAATCCTATTGGGCAGCTAGGTGGCGCAGTGGATAAAGCACTGGCCCTGGATTCAAGAGGACCTGAGTTCAAGTCTGACCTCAGACACTTACTAGTTGTGTGACCCAGGGCAAGTCACTTAACCCTCATTGCCCCACCAAAAGAAAAAAAAGAGTCCTATCAATGTTACTTCAAAATTTGGGAGAGGTCATGTGGAAGAAATGTCCAAGAGCATGAGGAGACTGCCAGTTTAGTCCTTTCTCCTTTTAAACTAGAAAAATGCTTGTATTAAGATCATACTAAGTTGGGGCAGCTAGGTGGCACAGTGGATAAAGGACTGGCCCTGGATTCAGCAGTACCCGAGTTCAAATCCAGCCTCAGACACTTGACACTTACTAGCTGTGAGACCCTAGGCAAGTCACTTAACCCTCATTGCCCCACCAAAAAAAAAAAAGCCAATAAAAATTTTTTTTGGCAGACTTGTACCTACAACTTAGAGTAACACTTTTTTTTTTTTCACTCTCAACAGAAATAGGTTAGGCAAGATCAGGAACCAACTTTAGAAGGAAGATGAATTTGATTTTTGACATGGGTTTGAATGTCTATGTGGAAATGTCAAACAAGCAGCTGGAGTTTTAAGACAAGAACCTTAGACAGAAGTCAAGCCTGGGGCTATCAATGAACCCAGAGATTATGGATAAAGCTGCTGAAGCAAGAGATGGATGTTTTAAGTCGCTTATGTTCTAGCCAATCTAATATGACATCCAGATGGCATCCTTTTGTCTACATTATGGCCTAAACCGGGAAACCTGCCCATTCTTAGGCAAGCTCTGCTCCTGATCAGCCCCTTATTGGTAAAGATGAGAGAGAACAGGAAGAATTTCATTTCCTTAGTTTATTAAAGGTGACACTGGACTGTTAGGCTGTGTAAGAAGTACAATACAGCAAGAGAAAATCCAGCTCAGAATACAATGTACTTTCTGACATACAGACAGACCATCTCTATATACACTCAACACTGTAATCACATTATTACAACAGGTTCTAAGACCTTGGTGGAGAACTTCAAGAACAGCCTCACCGGTGCAGATTATTTCCTTTCCGCCCCTCTGCCATGTCTTGAATCTTGCCCCCACCTTCCTAAGCAGCTGCCTTTTCCTTCACTTAAAGAAAATTTGTACTTAGTTCCACCCACTCCATACAGGAGAAGAAACTTTCTTCAGTGCCACCCACAAATTAAATCAGTGCATAGAGACATCCCTCCTCATACACAACACTGGCTTTTCAGATACTGAAGAGTTGGAAAAGTGCTTTCAAAACATTCCCATTTTCCTCCACCCCCACACATACAACATCCTTCTCCCTCTTTATGCCCTCCCTGCTCCTCATCCTCCCCCCTGCCCCCCCAAAAAGAAAACAGATTCAGAACCAGGGCCCTTTGGATGGTGATAGGGATTTGACAGTCACTGAACCAGATTATCAACCTGAAATGAGGTGAAGGAAAATGAAAGGACCAGAAAACTGCCAGAATGCCCAGCCGGGCTGTGGAGATCGCAGCAGCGTTTCCCATTGTAAACCTTAGCTCATGGCAAACTGGCGGGGCAGCGAGACAGTGAGTGTTTCCCTCAGCATCGGGACGGAGATTAAGGAAGTTTGGCCCGGTGGCCTAAGTCCAAACTGGAGGCAGAGGTCACCCCCATTCCAAACCAGCAGCTGGGGTCCCATCACCACAGATTTTCAAGGCTCGTCTCCAGGTTCTGGGAATTGGCAAATGCGCTTCCAAGCCTAAAGGTGGAGAGACCATGGGCAAGGCTGGACGATTAAGCTTTCCGGAGACTCAAGCCGCAGTGACCAGAGGCTGGCACTAGGGTCTTTACAGTCACACTGAGGATCCTCTGGAGGAATTGTACTACTTACCTACCTTGCTATGGCCATGCTCTGATCATGCCTTTTCTTCCACTGAGACTCATTTCTATTGTGCTTAAGCCTCGTCCATTCTATCGGCCTCCACTGACCACATACAACTTTCAGTTCCCCTTCCTGAGGCAGTACATAGGCAAGACTGCCCACGTTAGACACACACAACAGCAGGAAGACCAGAACATGCAGACAAAAGTGCCCAACAGTAGTCCTATAAAGCAGTGGTCCTCAAAGTCTGGGGCTATTGACTTTACTTGTGGTGGACAAAGACACAGACAACAGGAAAGTGACCAAACCCCACCCCCCCACAAATGCCCTACACATTTCCAACCAAGTACGTAAAATGAAAAAAATAATTTAAAATGAAAAGGACAATTGGATACCTAAGTGTCACCAGGCTAGATGGAAGGTTTTGAAGTGCATAATTGGCAACAGTTGACTTGTATCTAGGGAGAGGAGGCACAGAAGTCACTTGCTCACAGGGACCCAGCCATGTACAGCGACAGTGAGGCTATGCCTCCCCTAGGAGAGAGTACCTACCACAAAATGAATGACAACAGAGACTGGGCACCGAGGGTGGCACTGGCTTCACTACTGGACACAAAGAGGGAGGAGAGCTGGGCTTTGCTTTTACCCACGGCCATCAATGGCCAGAGGCTTCATCAGTGGGATAACCCTTAAGCAAGGCAGCAGGATTTCTGCCCTCAATTTACGGTGATATTAGGGAACCTGCCTGAGCACCAAAGTGCCCCCCTGTACCAAGATGCTGAAGTGACTATGTGTTAGATTTTTAACATGCAACCAGCGCTGGCTGACAGAGCAAGAGAGGCGTGCCTCAATCCCACCTCGAGGAAGAATCCCCTTTAAAGCCAGCAGCAAGCTGCTGTCTGTTACACCTGCTTTGGTTGGACGGCTACAGAGGCCTCTGTCAGAGTGCTGGTCTGTTCCTCTCCCTTGTGCCAACCTCGCCTCAGGACAGGCTCTGTGGATGTTTTGTTTGCCTGGGAAGTCACAGTATGCCCATGTAGTGTGCCCAGGATGCTATTTCTGCTTTATGCTGCTCCTCCTCAGGGTTTAGTCAAACTCAATTCCAGAGGGGAAGGGAGGGGAACCCACTTCCTGTTTTAGCAGGAAAGAAGAAGCAAGTAGGTTCTGCTAGGGACTTGGGAGAACCTTGGTTCAGGAGGGCTACTACCAACAGGAAGAGTGGGATGAATACTGAGGACACGAGGCAGTAACCAGGAAAGACAGGCTGGCCCTGAAGGATCAGACAGACGGTGGCAAAGGAAGTCAGGTCCAGCAGTCCTTGACCACTGTCAGTCCTGGTAGAAATTTTGGGCTCCCAACAAATCCTCTTCCATAGCAGACGGGACAGCAAGGAGCCCAGTCACCTGGCACATAACCAGGCAAGGTGCCTAGATGAGGGGCTCATATTAGTTATAAAAAATAAAATAAAAACCCCCAGGACGGCAGCTGGGTTGGGGAGGGGGCAGGTCCACAGGACGGCTCAGTTTTGAGTGTCTTGTGACACACCATTCTTCAGGTGGCCTCCAGGGCCACGGCCTCGGCCGGCTCCTCCTCGTAATCAGACACACAGGACTCCAAACTCTGCTTGGCCAGCAACTCTCTCCGGGCCTGCAGCCGTGTGCACTTAGGGCAGCTTCCAGACTTGAAGCAGGCTTTGTGGTAACAAGCTTTACACTCTACACAGGAGTGGGGGCAGGGGTAGTGAGAGGAATGAGAGAAACAAAGAGAACAAGTCTCTGTTATGCCAGGCTTGGATGAATGACTACTCCCCTACAGTGAAGGGTAGGACTACCAGAATAACACAGGTAGCTGGTCATTAAAACAAAAACAAAAACAAACAAAAACACATTTGAAATTCCAGAGCTGGGAGAGACCTCTGAGATCTCCTAGTTCACTCCTTTATTTTAGATTAACAAAATGGAGGCCTCCAAAGTTAACAGACTTGGTTCAAGTCACTGGGTAGCCAGTAAGACAGCCAGGACTAGAACCCAGACCTCCTTCTCCCCACTCTTAACCTTTTCAGGATTCCAACTGAAAAGACAGCACAAGACGGGTTACCTTTGCTCTCTCCCCTTTCCCTTTGGCCTCACCTTCACAGGTCCGGCACTTATGAAGTTCAAATGGAAAAATTATATCATCTTCATTCTGACAGAACTCACAGATAAAGCCCTTGGCTTGGCAGAGCTGGGAAAGAAAACAGACAGGAAAGGGATGAAAGGCAGAATACCAGGGGCCAGCATAAAGGGGCATCACACTGGAGGGTAGTGTGAACAGGGAGTCGGGACAAACAGTGCCCAGGTTGGAGAGTCTGTGTGTGTTCTCCCTGTGTCCATGAGATCTGACTCATTTGCTTCCTTCCATGTACTACAAACTCTAGAGCTCCGGAGGGGAAGAAGAGGACAGAGCTAAGCCTAGCAATGTGGTCAAGAATGTTGTGCAGGAGCTTTGGAGGTCAAGGCCAAGAGCAAGCCTGGATTCCCAATGCCTGCCCTTGGCCACAGACTAATTCTCAATGAGGGGAAAGAAGAGAAGGATCAGTGAGCAACCTTCCTGGTGTCTGAGGCATCTTAAAAACAGTGCTGCAGTTTGGGTCATCATGTGAAAACAAAATGTTCCAAGTACACAATAAGTATTAAATACAAAGGGAGAGGTCATCTCTCCACCACAGAAGTGGGAACTTTTGCCATCCTTCTAACCCCAAACAAGATTTTCTGCCCTTTCCCTTGCTCCAAGCTCCTCTACAGGGGAGACCCTAAGAACGAAAAATGGGAAATGTCTGAGTACTGAAGTAAGGGATCTCTGGATTTCAGGCACTGCAGACAATAAGACTTTTGCTAGGTGACCCGAGGGCACTGCTAGGACTGAAGTCTTCTGGGACTTACTCCTCCATGTAAGAGAAGGCTTCCCTTCTTGTTCTCGACATCTCTTCAAGAATAATCTAGTACAAAGCACTCCTGTGCTATTTCCTTCACTATTTACTCAGAACTTAACTCCTATCAACCAAATCAATCACATGAATCAAAAAGCAAGAAGTTCCCACCATGCAATGCTGCACATGCGCAGCGCCTGCCCTGGCGAGCTCCGCAAGCTGAGGAGCCAGTTCCCCCTTCTTGGTGGCAGTCAAGTCATTGAGGGAGTACAGGTGGAGATCTTCTGTCAAGTGGCCGGGCACTGTGTCAAAGGCATCCAGGAGGCTGTGAGGACACAGGAGGGAGACACAGTGGGGATAAGACTGTAGAAGCCCTCCACATCAGACCACAGTGCAGGCAGCCACAGAACCTTGGGCCCCAGCCAGAGCATACTCTTACTATGCCCACCTGCTCTAGACCAAACCACTCCCCCAACCCTGACAGTGAGTAGGCTCCTGAAAGTGACCCTTTCCAACTAAATGGGAGACAGAGGAGAGCCCCCTCCCTACTTCCAGTCACCACCCCCAAAGTCTCTTCCATGAGATGAAGGTGACCAAAGCACGGTTGGGGAGGGAGTTTTCATGTTGCCATTTTTAGATCTCCCAAGAGCCAGTGGTCTGGGCTTTACTGGGCAAGGCTTGGAAATAGAGAAAGCATAGAACGCAGTGGTTCTCCAAGAGTGGTCCACAGATCCCCCCTGAGGGGTCTGATGGGGAAGGGAACAGGGTTATGAGGCCAAAACTATTTTTCTAGTAATAGTAAGATATTTGCCAATTAAAAAATTGCTCTTTTCTAACTGTCTATCTGTGTAAGGTTGGATCTTCTCCATATATTTCAGTCAAAACCTCACAACAAATTGAATGCTGAAGCGGATATGAGAATCTAGCTGTTTTCTATCAAGCCAGACATCAAATAGATTTGTATTACTATGTAAAACAAGGCCACTCTTCTCACTAAATGCTGTTTCAGAAAACAGTTCTTTTTCACAAAAATGTTATTGCTGTTAAGATGTAATGGATTTGGGGGCAGCTAGATGGCGCAGTGGATAGAGCACTGGCCCTGGAGTCAGGAGTACCTGAGTTCATATCCGGCCTCAGACACTTAACACTTACTAGCTGTGTGACCCTGGACAAGTCACTTAACCCCAATTGCCTCACTAAAAAAAAAAGATGTAATGGATTTTAAAATAAATTGAAATTTTAATAATCTGTTGGTTTTCATTTTTAATACAGTAAATATCAGTAGAGTTAACCCATGTAAACAACAACTCTTTGGAGCCCTCAATAATTTTTAGGTATGTGGAAGAAGTCCTGACACCCAAAAGTTTGAGAGTGGCTCCTCGAAAGGGATCCCAGGTTTCTAGAGCCCACATGAGACTCACTCTTTTGCTAGCCGGCACGTCTTGAACATGTTCTTCATGTGGTACAGCTGGATCCGCAACAGCTGAGCAAAGAGATGTGAGGGAGGGGGAAGAGAACAAGGGGGGAAAAAGGAGGTTAGGGCTTCAGAAGAGGCTTACTCCTTGGCATCTGAGAAGCCTACCTATCCATGAACCTGTACTGGAAGACTCCTCAGAATACCAGAGGCCATGAATTTAAGAAGACCTGGTACACCTCCTCCCAGGGCAGTCCAGGGATGACAGACCTGAAGAAGCAGGGCTCTCCAGATTCTCTGGATGGTCTGCTCAAATTCATAACACTGATGGCTGAGCTGAGAAAAGAACTCAGGGCAGCTAGATGGCACAGTGGATAAAGCACCAGCCCTGGATTCAGGAGTACCTGAGTTCAAATCCAGCCTCAGACACTTGACACTTACTAGCTGTGTGACCCTGGGCAAGTCACTTAACCCCCACTGCCCCACTAAAAAAAAAAAAAGCCCAGCCCCCAGACACTTAGTCTACCAGTAACAACACTTTTGAGTGATTTATGTCCATAGACTTATGACAGACCCCAGGGCATTAAATCTCCTTCCCTGGAGCAGACAGTCAGGGTCATTCTCAGGTTTGGGATTCTGCCTTAGGCTAAATATCTGAGAAGGGAGAAGAAAGGAGCCTAACTCGAAAGGCCAAGGCCAAGACAAAGAAAAGCAGGAAGATACGAGGAGGCTGCCTGGTGCACGAAGAAAGGAGGCAATGAGAAAGGAAAGAATCTATGATGGGATCTCTCCCCAGGGTCTTACCCGGACTTGATTAAGCAGCTTGACCTTCCTATAGAGGGCACTGTTGATGTCCTGCACATTGAAGAGCGGATCATTCCAAATCTTGGTAAGAAGGTCCTTGGAGAAGTTGCTGACGTAGTACTTGCTGAAGTCCCATTTGCGCAGGATGCGACTAGGGATGACCACCTGGGCATTCCCGTGGCAGCACTGGCAGAAGTACTTGCCCAGATATTCACAGTACCGAAGCCGCTTGATGTAGTCTGAGGAGCAGGAAGGCCAAGGGAGACAACAATAGTAAAGCTAGGGTCCTGTATTCAACTAAAGGTGGGGAACAGATGGTGTCTTTGGTGGGAGGGCGGGCACAGGAATAACAGAATCCCACCCTGAAGGCTGCTAAGGATCTAGTTTCCAGGGACCTGGCTGAAGCACGTAGCTTTCTCCACAATCAGCGACACAATCATAGACAACCAATGATATTCTCATGGCCTGTCAGGGCTCTCCCAGGTTCACCCCTTCCTGTCTCAGCCTTTTTCTCCTTCTTCTGGATACTGCCCATCATTCTTTTTTTCATCTCTCCTCTGACCTTCCCTCTTTGCCTCCCAAGTGTGGATCATGTAGGAAGCAGGATCCTCGGAGCAAGGTGGGAAGAAGGTACTCACCAGGGTCTGTTCTGATGCCACACCCTGCACAGCGGTAATTCTGCTTGGCCACAGCAATTTTTCTCCTGTGGGAAGAGGAGTGAGTCAAGGATCAGCAGACACTTGGCTAGTGTATCCTGAGTGCCTTCACATCAAGGGGCTTGGAGGCCCTACCAGTGGGCTTTCACTTCCCAAGAATAGATTACAAAGAGAAGAGAAATTGGCTTATTTGCAGGTTTGGCCGTCTAGCTTTTGTCACCCCAATACTGGCAGGACCTCATAAAGACCATAACTGACCCTGGGGGAAGAAGGCTGTAATTTAAGAAAGGATGCCTACAGAAGACGACCTTCATATCAGAATACAGGATCAAAAAGCAGGGAAAGAAGGGCATTAACAGAACAGAAGGAAACCACTCAATACCAAATACTGTACAAACATGGTTGAAACCACTCAAAACCACTGAAAAGAGGATCAAAGTCAAGGAATGCCAGCAGCTCATGATCTTGTTAAAAGAATAACTCTGGGTAGGGACCAGAGCTAGTGACTAGTGTCACTTATCAACCCCTTGAAAGAATAAGATTCAGGAAAAAAAAATTTTAAAAAAAAAGAAAGAAAGAATAAGATTCAGGAGCGGCCATAATCCTCTCCCACTTAAAGGGAATTAGATGAGGTGGTAGGGTACTATAGTTGATGGGTCCACATACTGAGAAGGGGAAAAAGAGATCACATTAGCACCTTATGAAACAAAGGTGGTCACTGATTGCTTACGTTGGGGCAGGATGGACGTTAAAGATTATCTGAGGACGGGGTGGGGCCCACTCCAGGTTCCCTCGAACTCTGATGCGCAGCTTGTAGATGTCAGCATGCTGCCCGTCATCTGGCGAGATGGGCAATGAATCGGGGATGGGCAGAAGCTGGAAGAGAGAGACAAGAGTGACCTGGAAGGCAGCAACACAGGAAATCCATCCCTCCCTTGTTGACCAACCAACAGGAATTTATTAAGCCCCTACCTACGACTTGTAAAATACTGTGCTAGGGAACACAATGACAGAAATGAAACTGACTCTGGTCTCCAGAAGCTCATGATCCATCCCATGTGTTTTGCCAGTGAACAAATTTGATGCCCAAAAGACCCCTCAGTGACATCAGGTAACCTTAGCTTTCTCTCTAAGCCAGTTCTGTCCTTGCCCCATCTTCCCTGGGCTCTGTCCTAGCCACTCTGTCTGAGCCAAGTACACTGGTTCTCAGGCACAATGTCACAACCATCTCCCAAGAACTCTTCTCTGCTATTAAAATCCTATCACTGGGGCAGCTAGGTGGCGCAGTGGATGGAGCACCGGCCCTGGAGTCAGGAGTGCCTGGGTTCAGGTCCAGCCTCAGACACTTAACACTTACTGGCTGTGTGACCTTAGGCGGGTCGCTTAACCCCAGTTGCCTCACTAAAAAAAAAAAAAAAAAAAAATCCTATCACTGTCCCCAAGAGGGAACCATGGCCCAAAAGGAGGCGAGCATGAGGGGCCAACCCAGAATTCCATGCCTGCTTTGGGGCCAGACCTAGCTTTAGTCTAGGATTAGGGTTTGTTGATCTTTTTATTATGACTGTCATTGCCAAAGGGGACTCCTTTGGTGGTCTGTTGAAATGTATGGCCTCCTCCTCAGAATAATGTTTTTAAATGCATAAAACATAAAAAATAAAAATTACAAAGAGAATCAATTTTGCTGAAATAGTTATCACAATATTTTAAAAGAAATTTACAGATACCAGGTTAAAACCCCCAGCTCTGGAGGATGTTGCACTCCCCTCAGGATGTAAGAGGGCATGGGGATGGGACTAGGACCCTGGATTTGCTAGGGAATGAACATGAAGCCTGAGACTGACCCCAAACTCGGCTGGCCTCTCTCTGAATGAATCTGACAAAATATCCTGCATCTTATTGACACTCTTCTTTTCTTCCTATGGATGAGAGGAGACTAGGATTAGGGTAGAGATTCACTGTGTGGAAAGCTGCCTAGCACCCCCAAAGCAAAACAGAAAGAGAAAAGTTCTATTCTGGGGTGAAGAGGCCAGTTGTGTACGCCGGTAAGCCTGCCCCTGGCTCCCTCATGCACAGTCAGGTGATGAAGTGACAGAGGCCAGTTCTGCTGCTTAGTCTAACGTGCAGCCTAGGAGTACCAAAGCAGTGGATACAGAAGCCAACCTTTTCCCCTATCAAGTGAGGGGAAAACCCTGGGCGGGACACATGCCTCGTCACTTGGAGGTCATGTGTGCTAAGGGCCTGGGAGGAGAACTGTCCTGTGAGGCGGCCTTGTGGAAAAGGCCCAATGTTGGATGGAAGAGGGTGAAAAGAATGGCATGGGGACCTTTACCTTCTGTGGGGCATCGTGCTCAGGAACCAACCACTCTAGCTCTGAGGCGGCTGGGAGCTGCATCCCCTCAAACTGCTTCAGAAGTCCCATGGCCACAGCCTCAGCTGATGTGGAATGCAGGAAACAGTGGGAGCTGGTGGTGAGAACAAGACAGGGGAAGAGATCTGATTTATGGTGCCCTGGCTTTGGGTTCAAGTCCCCAGCTCCCTTATCACATAACTGTTTACACTTAAGAAAGGCTACTCTCTCTTCAAGTATGTGTTGTACTGGGGCAGCTAGGTGACGCAGTGGATAGAGCACCAGCCCTGGATTCAGGAGGACCTGAGTTCAAATCTGTCCTCAGACACTTGACACTTACTAGCTGTGTGACCCTGGGCAAGTCACTTAACCCCAACTGCCTTACCCAAAGCAAAAAAAAAAAAATTTATTTTTTAATTAAAAAAAAAAGGAAGGGAGGGAAAAGGAGTATAATAAGCATTTATACAGTGCTTATTATGTACCAAGCACAATGCTAAACCCCCTACAAATAGTATCTCACTCGATCCTAGAGGACACCTGCCCTCCTTCTCTCCCTCCCACTGCCGGAATCCTCTCCCCACACCCCTGGACAGGTGACCTTGCAGCTGCTGCTCTAATGCCTCCACGCTCACCATCATCAGACATATTCATTTTTTTTTTTTTTTTAGTGAGGCAATTGGGGTTAAGTGACTTGCCCAGGGTCACACAGCTAGTAAGTGTTAAGTGTCTGAGGCCGGATTTGAACTCAGGTACTCCTGACTCCAGGGCCGGTGCTTTATCCATTGCGCCACCTAGCCACCCCACCATCATCAGACATAACTGGGCCGACCTGTGGTCTTAACCCTGGAGGCAGCCAAGGCCTTTTGTCCCCAATCCCCCAAGAGACCTGACAGTTTCTCCTCATGCCTTGGGGAAGGAGATTTTACCATGGAAACACTTACAAGGACTCTGAAGAAACGTGGGATCTGCTGCTGCAGCTTGTGCTCCTCCTGATGTCAGCATCTGAATGGAAACAAAAAAGAAGGTAAATGACCGTGAAGTAAACAATCATTCTATGCTACTGTCGGCGAGGCGCCCTGCAGGGGACCACTATGTGCTGACTTCTACGGAGGATGAGAAACAGGGTCACAGGGGGGGACAGGTTCGGTGACATTCTAGGCATAACCCAGAGTTCATCGGTCACAGGTGACACCCCCAGGTGAGAATTAGGCTGAGTCAGTGATACTACACGCAGCACCAAGGGTGACAGTGGTTATGGACTCATACAAACACATACAAAACTCTGGTAGGAAAAGACTAAGGAAGGAGATTAAGCTAAGGAAGCATTCTAACAGGGACAGTGTCACACCACTGCGGGGTCAAAAGCAACAAGAAACAACTAACCCCAACCAAACTCTCTTTGCCCCATCACTATTCTGGTACTGCCCCAATGAATACTGAAATGTCTCATCAGAGCCACACTTAAGAAAGGCTTCCTCTGGACTGTGAGGGAGTGTGTGTGTCTGAGTGTATCTGAGTATGTGTGTGTGTCTGTGAGTGCAAGTGCGTGTGCGTCTGTCTGTCTGTCTGTCTGTCTGTCTGTCTGTCTGTCTGTCTGTCTGTCTGTCTGTGTTCCTCAAAGATGAAAGGCTCTGCCAAACAGGCTTCACTGTCCAATGAAATAGGGAGCACAGACTAAGTTCAATAAATTCCCAAAGGAAAAAAAACTGAGTAGAACATAGTTCTAGAAGGAGATCAAGATATTTGGGAGTAAGTTTTGAGTATCCTCAACCACCCCATATATTTACTCTTGAGATCTGGAGAAGAGAAGGAGATCAAGCAAAGGATGCCCAGCAGCTCTGCCTAGGTTAGGAGGACCCAAATGCTCTCACTATTCTCATTCAGTCGTTCAAAAGTCAGCTCAAAACTTGCATCCCTGATGAACTTCATCCCAAACTCTGACTACTCCTCTGCTTTCTATTCATTTAGCACTTAGGTAACTTTATGAACTCAATGCCTACTGACATGGTGCCTAAATGTCTGTGTGTGTGCACGTATACTTGTTCAAGTTATGGATCTCTGGCAAGAGGTTCAAAGGAAGATGAACATTGGACAATGTGCCCTTCACTTATGTGAGCTAGATAATTTTTAATCAACTAATTTCCTGGCAAATTCACAGGATCAGAGGCTTCAGAGTAGGAAAAGACTTTAAGAGATGAAATAGTTCAATTTGGACATTTTACATTAAGAAAACAGAGCTGGGACTCAAATTCAAGCCCTCTGAACCCAAACCAGTGCTCCTTCCCCTACACATCAAATAGAGGGAAGCCCACAGAGAGTTGGCCAAGCTTTAGAGTTCTTAGGTCTCCAGGTGCTAAGAAAGGAAGGAAGGCAAGGTAGGTTGTTTCCCAGAAATGGAAGAGGCTGCTATATTTAAAAAAGAAAAAGAAAACCCTCAGGTAACTAGTTCTCTTCAAAGTAAGGACAGAATAAATAGGAAAGGCACCCAAAATGTCAAATGTCCTCAGTCACAAAATGCTACATCCGTCAAACTTTGCTGGCTCACCACGAGTGCTCCAAACCCTACTATGGGGGACTGTGATTCCTCCAGTACAAAGGTCTGGGCTCAGCATTCAAGCCCCTCCACGGTTTGGTCCAGATCTCCATTTCTAATAGATGGAAATTACATCATAAATCCCAAGTTCAGATCCTTCTCAAGCAATGAAAGTCAAGACCACTCAGGAACTTTGGGGATAACCATTTCCATCTCCTCTAGACCTCCTTACTCTTTTCTGCTAAGTCAGGTGGAATAAAGAAGAGAACCAAACAAAAGTCACAACTGCCTCTGATTCACAGAAGACAACTCCACAGAACAGACCACAACACTTATTAGCGTAGAAGAAGAGATATTTTTGATATGTAGCTTACTGAACTGGGAGACCCTGAGCAGGCTTTAAAAAAAAGAAAAAAGAAAAAAGTCCTCAAGGATTTGGGATTTTAATCCTAAAAGAAATCATAGAAAGAAATTTCCTTACTGAATAGTAAAGGGAACAAATGGAGCTAAGAGAGGATGGGAGGATGTAAGAAGGAACACGGTAAAGCATCTTAGCTGATCAGAAATGTCAGAAAGGCCAAATAAGGCCCGGTTCCTCATCAGACCAGACAGCTTAAACAAAGTGAAGGGACTAAGCTAGTGAAAGATTTTTGGTGCTAAAATGGCTTGAGATCTGTTAGATTCAGGTAAGTTAGTTCTATTCTACTACTCAAGAAAGACTAGATTAATTAAGTGGGGATAGGTAATAGTTAAGGATGAATGAGAAAGGTCCCTAAATTACTGTCTTTCTAGACTACTTCCAACTGCATATACCAATTTATAAAAGTGATCAGTAATATCACTTAATATGTATGCTTAGCTACTTAATAAAACATTTTGTTTTTAATTATAACTCTATGAAAGAATGTGTTCTACCTTGGAGCAGTTAGCTCCCATGAAGAGCTAGTGGTTTGGCCCACGAGGCTTCACAGTCTACCTGGTAAGAGCCAATCCTAAGGACAGGCAAACCATAGGCTTCTTGAATTCAGACTCTACAGACCTCCTGTCATACCACCTCGTTAAGATCTTTCCATCCAGACAGCACCAGTGGCTAAATTATCCTCTGACCTCTCATCTCTAACTTACCCACGATGTTCACCACTTATCTTGGAATTTTCAGAGCATGAAAGAATCAGAGAAGCACAAGCTGGGTGGCGGGGACTTCAGAGGCAGCAAGCTCAATAAGGCTTGCTTTATCTATGTGCTGGGTACTGTGGATGCAGGGAGCTCAGGAAGACTCATTCTATATAAGTGGCTTCCATTTTCAGGGTTCTGCCTATTCCCCAAGAAGCCCTGCCATGCTCTAGAACACTGACATTGAGCTACATTAATCACAGGGCACACACACGTGCTAGAGACATACATAAACACGCACAGAAAAGACTCTTTAACACAGGCTACCTGAAAACAATGAAGCCATGGACACTGACAGTCCGTTCTTTGACGTGTGAATCAGGTTAGACCCATCACTACCATCTGCGTAACAATGGTAACAAAATGGTGCACTTCAGTGCTCAGGTCATAGGAGGGAGAAGTAACAAGGTGGGGAAAAGACTGAAGCCCACTACCTCCTTCTGGGTGCCAGGATTTAATTCTTCCCTTTTACATCCCCAAATCAAACTCTAGCCTTCCTTAGGAAATCGGGGTCACGTCCAGAGAGCAGGTATCCACCAGAGCTTAAAGGCTATTTTTATTTCACCTCTCCCTAGAGCAAGGTAATAACCACTGCCCCACTTGGTCCACAAATGTTCAATCTTGTCAGTTGGAAAAACTGAGCCAGGCCAGGAACAGCCCCTGGGCAAAGGCTTCAGGTCAATTCAGCATTCATGAGAATGTTTCCCTTCAAGGTAAACATCTATCTTTCTATGGTTCTTAAGATTTGGTGTTAGCAGGCAGATTCAGGGTCATAAAACTACATTCATGTCTGCACAGTGAGAGAAAATACCATGTCAGAAAGTCACCTTTGGTGAGGGTTTCACTTCTTAGCAATGATGGCTCAGAAGATTTCTCCCTCCTAGTTTCATGGGCTTGAAGGAAAAATGAAAAGACCTTTGAGTGGCTCTCATGAAAAGAACTAAGAAGTGGCTTCTATGCTTCTATGTGTAGTAACTTCCAAGTTATCTAGATATTTTGAGCAATAAGTCAACTTCAAAGGAAGCAAAGATCCAGTTACTTTATCTGGAAATCTGCATAAGCACATGAGTTCCATCCACTGATATGAATAGGAACCCAGAGTCTCTGAAAATGATAGGTCTGCACCAGGAAGCAAGCTACTGTGGATAATTATAGACATAAATAGTTTCTTATAAGGGATGTGTTTCATTTTAAAGTAAGTGCCTACCTAAGGTAGGTTGCTGAGGCTCCTATCCAAGCCTGAGGGAAGAAAACAGTGGAAATGTGTGTGTTACAGTGTGACATCTCTTACCTTGGATCTCAAATTCATCAACTTCATCAGTTGAGCCAGAGTCAGAAAGTCGTGCTGAATCACGTGAGCTGAACTGCGAGCCACTGGAAGTGACCAGAAAGCCTGTTTTCAAGAGAAAGCAGTTAATTGCCATGGGCCATCAGCAAGGGATGGAGGTAAGGCTTTGAGGCCCTAAGTGATAGGACACAATAGGAACTCAAAAGGAGGTATCAAGTGAAACCCTAACTGGTAAAACAGGGTAAAAAAATGAAAACATTTTACTGGTCTATCATCTCAGAATTCATCTTGTAAACAGAATGTAAAGTTAGGCCATGTAGCCGTGGCTTCCCAGAGGGTTGAGTTACCCTAGCTTACTACAGAGCAGGAAAGAAAAACCACCTGTGGGAACACAGGAACTAACTCTGGACAAGAGTAGTTCCTTTTGATGAAAAACAGGCCAGGCCCTGTTAGGTCAAGCCTAACATCCTGGGTCTTGTAGGGAAAACAGAGATGCAATGATGGAGAGGCATACCACGTAGGAGCAGAATAGCCCCCTGGTAGGAGTATGTCATTCCAAATGAACTCAGGAGGTCCCCAAAGGACTAGACTAAAGCAGGCAGGTCAAGGGCAACCTGGGACAGGACCACAGAGACTCACTTCCATGCTCGGTCTCCTGGTAGGCAGGGAGGAGGTTTTTGGTGCGGATCTGCTGCCTCCGAAGACGGATCTTCTGTTTCAGCTCCTGGATCTCCTTATCACTGTCGTCCTCTTCTTCTTCATCCAGGTGCTGGTTCATCATATTGCACTTCATTAGTTCAATGGCAGCAATCAGGGACTCTGAGATGCTAAAGTGGGCATTCTCCTAGGACAGGGAAGGTACCAAAGGAAGGTTACTTGGTGAAGAGACAGGTTACTTGTTTAAAGGTCTCATTGATTAAACCTCTGAAAACTGCTATCCCCAGACACTCACTACTTTGGCTCATCACACTGTAGAAGCTGCCAGAGGAAGAGCTGACCACCAGAAAACCTCTTTTCTAAGTTCTCTCTGCCCTCATTTCTGGGCAACTATGCTCCACCTCATGTGAAAGCAGTTCCTTCCCTCTGGTGCTCCAAAGCCCACCTCTTCCTGCACTACCTCCGGCAGAAACAAAAGTCACAGCAGGGGCCAAGGGCCCTTCCTCGTACCCTAGGGCCTGCCCAGCAGAGTCTTTCCTATAGACTTACACAAACAAGAGTGAATACTGTTTTCTATAACTTGTATCAAAGCACTTAGGTAGGGAGTCTGGAAAGAAGAGCATTTTTAAGGGATGAATCAAGTGACAAGATGACACACCCAACTCCTCACTGTCCAACCCTCTGGCAAAAGAACAGGGACAAACTATTCAGATTTGGGGAGACAAGCTCCCTGCAGTTGCCCAGAGATGAGCCTGAGCTAGCTTCTATTCTCCAAAGGTAAAAACCAGAGAGATTCATGTGAGGACCATGGTCTCCAAAGCCACCTCTTCTTCCTCTTCTTCTTCTTCTTCTTCTTCTTCTTCTCTTCTTCTTCTCTTCTTCTTTTTCAGTGAGGCAATTGGGGTTAAGTGACTTGCCCAGGGTCACACAGCTAGTAAGTGTTAAGTGTCTGAGGCTGGATTTGAACTCAGGTCCTCCTGACTCCAGGGCTCTATCCACTGCACCATCTAGCTGCCCCCGACACCTCTTCTTTATCCCCTGAGCCTCTTTACCTTCTCCAGGTCCGCACAGCTACCAAAATCCTGTTCAGACAGGTAACTGATGAGGGACTGTCCTTCTGAAGGCCTTCGGAACATGCCTTCCCCTGAGCATAGGTACTGATTACCATCTGGGAAAGAATAATGCAGATATGTGGTCAGTTTGGAATGGGGGCACAAAGCACTGGAGCCAGCTTGTCAAAGAATGAAGTATCTGGAACATTCAAGATGCTCCCAGCTTTCTCCCAGCAACAAGACTCTGTCTCCCCCGGGAGTGCCTCTAAACCTAAGGAAGTCCAGTTCACTGAAACTCTTGATAGGCAAGGCTGGTGAGGTCACTGGAGACCGCCAGAACTCAGGGGTGGCCCAGACGGAGCCTTTTCAGTTTGCTGCCTATACCACTGCCCCAAATTCCTTTGCTAATAATCAGAAAAGGATATGGTACTAGGCCTGCTACTGGGGGCTTCTAGACACAGTGGGTTCTCTCTCTAGTCACTTCACCAAGGCCTCCACAAGGGCATCTTCAAGGTCCCACTGACTCTGCAGGAGATCTCAGCCATCCCATCTAGACCATCAGATAGCAACAGAAGGGCCAACAGAGGGAGAGGAGGGAAGTGTTGAGGAGAAGCAAGAAAGGAAAGTAACAGAAAAGTGTGACTTATAGAACCAGAGTTAGGAATGGCGAAAGGCAAAGTTAGCCTGTACAATATGTACTTTCTACAAGAGCTGAGCGAGTCTAGAATGTGTGGGGATGGGGGGGGGGGGGAGTGTTCAGCACAAGAGTAGGGAGATGAAGAGAGAAAACATACAAAACACACCCTCACTTCTCCCCCAGCCCTGGCATTCTTGACACCCCGCACACTCACTCACCATACTCCATGTCCAGAGAGCTGGGAGGGATGACTTCACTATTTCGGCCAGAGGAGACAGGTGCTTTCAACTTTGAGCTATCATTTCTGGACTCTTCTGGATTATCAGCAAGCACACATGGGGAAAAAAGACAAAAGAAAGGGATGAACAGGGGAGAAATATCCCCTTTCAACTGTAGAATTTAAGCCTTTAAAGTGTGCTCCTCTCTACCTCTCTTGACAAAAATAGGGGAGACTGCATACTAACAGGGAACAGTCCAGGAAAGGAGAAATGAAGCCAAGTCAAGTGGTCTCCAACAGCAAGAAGAGAAGCTAGCAAGAGTGCATAATTATGTCGGTAATAAGCAAATCAAAGGAGGCTTATGAATAAGTTATCCCACTGTCTTTTTCTTCCTTACCCAATGTTTTTTGTTTCTAGGGGATTTCTTGCTAAGGGCCAAAATCATTCACAGGATCACTGTCTCACTGAGATGTCAGAAATGGGCATACCCAGATAGCCACTTGATTGCCTCAGTACACCCAGGAAGAAAAAAAAAACCTTTTTTTTTTAACCCAAAGGGGTAAAGGATTGCCAGAAAAACTATCTCAATTTATTTCACCTGTCTTCCAATAAGGACTACCCCACTCATAACATTCTCAATTTAGGGCAAATGCCTCTAGAAGTCATCTCTTTAATGCCAAAGAAAGGCAAACATATTCAAATTTCCTATCTCTGCTGAATGTTAGACTGCAAAGTCACAAGGAGGTCTGTACCGGGTCGCTCAATTGTATTTTATACATTTGGATTTGGACTGAAAATTTAACACACGCAAATTAAACCCATTCCCAGACTGGGTTCAAGAAATCAAGCAGTCACCTTAATGTCAATATCACCAAGCAGTCAAGGAAAAGGCAAGACAGCTATCACTGGAAAAGCCATGTTAAAGAGATTGGACTAGTGGTACCCAGCCTCATCAGAGTTGTGACAGAAGCCAGTTCCTTACTGTCTCAGCATAAAAGGGTTATGGGAAGCATAAAACTCGATGCAAGAAAGCAGGTTTTGGTATTCTGAGGTTGTCATGGACAGCTCTCCACCAAAAAGGAAAAGAGTGTGGGGCAGCTAGGTGGTGCAGTGGATAAAGCACCGGCCCTGGATTCAGGAGTACCTGAGTTCAAATCCAGCCTCAGACACTTGACACTAGCTGTGTGACCCTGGGCAAGTCACTTAACCTTCATTGCCCCGGAAAAAAAAAAAAAAAAGGAACAGAGTGGACCCTGAAGTTGTGAGGAATTGAGGGGATTAGGGCAGAAAGTGGTTCACTGTGGGAATTGAGTGAACCACACCGACTCCATCTTGTGACAAAATTCCGGAAATAGCTCAGTTCCCTTTTTATTCAATCATGGGTCCAGGCCAACTTCTGTCCTGTGAGAAAAGTTTATTCAATTGTGAAGATTGGAAGAAAACCTTATTTTATTGTCTGTACCTATCTCTAACAAGGCCAGGAATCTGGAGCACCTCTACCTGCTGCTTAGAGACCCTTAACCAGACCTAGGTTATGCTGATGAGAAACTCAAGAGTTTAAGATTGATGCAATGAGTTTTCTCACAAGTATAAATCTAAAGCCACCCATATGTTTTATCTGAAAACTGGCCCCACACTGATCAATCAATCATTGTTTCCATGTTCCTTTGAGTGAATACAGACACTTTGTGAAGTGGGACACCTCCTTTCCTGATTTCAGGGAATTGCATCTGTTCAGTCTCCTTCTCCCAAATTGGAAAATCCCTAAGTGTTTCTCCAATTAGAAATCAGATGACCTAATTTTGTATTCTGCTTAATTTTTTCTTTTAATTAACTGGTCCTATTTGATTGTTTCTAATGTATATTAAAAAATCTGTCTCCCCCTGGATTTGGGATCCAGTGCTAAAGCTAAGGAAGGCAACTGGTCCATATTTGTCAGGCAATTGGCATGTACGGTTTAATAAATCAATATGCTCAGAAGCTAGAACCTTTGTTTCCTGTCATTTTATCTTTCACCTGCCACAGCTGCCAGGAGAAAAGGAGGGTGTCCCAGACATGTACATAAGGGGCAAGTGATATCCAACTCTCCTCTCTTTAACAAAGCATGCCAACTTGTCCAGCTGTTCTACTTATGGCCCGCTATCTATCACATGGTCAGGTGGGGCCCTGGTGTACTATTTCAACTTTGAGCTCTCAAAGATCACATTGGTCAGGTTGTATGTGTCCCCGACCACCAGACATCAGAGTAAGGAGAGAATGGCAAGGCCAGTAGTGTGTGATAAAGACACGTTGCTGAGGTCAATACTAGATAACTAGCCATTGGTCTGGTGTGCCCAGGAAGTCATGGAACAGAACGCTCAGTGACCCAGAAATTACAGAATTTTCAGTTGGAAAGTATCAGCCTACAATGTAGTGGAAAAAGTCCCTCTCCAATTATCATTGGCAGATGGCAATTTTTACTATCTGGGCAATGGGGACCTCACTACTAGTAATCTATTCAGTAACTGAATAAACTGTTAGAATTAAGAGTTTCCTTTCTAAGTTGAGCTAAAACCTGCCTCCTTACAATTTCCAGCCTTCGTTTTGTCTTACAGACCAGCCCAGAACAAGGGGAATGCCTTCTGCAAATATATTAAAAACTCTAATGCTGAAGACAACTATCATATCTCCGCCTAGTCTCGTTCTTCCCGGGTTAGAGATACTACTTTTTTCCAGCCATCCTTTTTAAGGACATGGTTTCCAGAATCCTTTCCTTTGTTTTTGCCAGTACCCTGCCCCCTTTAGAATGTAGCATCTAAACTTGATGAGAAGCCACTGGACACAATTCTAATGTTTGTTCAACAACCACAGGAGAGACCACGTGAACAAGACTTATTTCACTGAGAAAACCCTGAGCAGTGGCTGAAATGGAAAAAAAAAAAAAACTCCACAGATTGGACAGTGGTGGAAAATGGATAAAAGGGCAAAAAGAAGTGGGGGTGGTAATGAGCGTGCAGCACCTGCTCTGGGGCCTAAGAAGGAAAACACAAACTGGTGTTAATTCAAGAGAAGCAGCATGGTTCAGTGTCAATCTGAGGAACTGTGCCACCCAACCCATCAGAAGGTCTCTGGATGATTTGCATCTCTCAATTTCAATGGGAAGAATCGTGTGGATAACTTTTGACTTCTCCTTCTAGAGGCTGCCAAGAGACTGAACCACTTCATTTCGGCAGAGATGCCATAAGGGTCAGTCAAGCCAATTTTAGTGTCAAGCTTCCCAGTTTCCTTGACTTTCCCCAAAACTCAGCTCCCATGAAAGCTTTTGCAAGCAGTCTTTCCTTACCCTCTGAGGCTGCCTATCTTGTACATACATAGTTGTTTGCATGGTGTCTGCCCACCATGAGTGTACTCTCTTTGAAGGCTGGGAGTATGGGTTTTGCCTTTCTGCATATCCCCAGTGCTTAGGCCCACTGCCTAAAATGTAGTAAATGCTCAATCAAGGCTTTAACAAAAGAGAAGAGCAAAGATGCTTCTAAACTAACTGTACTTGATTTAACACCAGAATGTGAAGGGAGGCTCTGAGTCAGGTGAGGAGAAGAAAGAACAGGACCAGTTCCCAAACCTGCAACAGGATCTTCTACTATAATGGTGATATTCCTGAGGCCTTCTGTAGGTGGAGAGAAAGGAAAGCAGAAAGAATACAGAAACAATAGTGAGACAGTGAGACAAACAGAGAGAGAGAGGAGAGACCGACCCTTTTACTTACCATATACCATCTTTCACCATCTATGAGGAATATCCTACCCCGTTAGTGAAACCCTCCCTGGCTCCATTTTCTAATACTGTTTCTGGAATTTTGTGCTTCCCTGTGACAGGATTCAGAATAAGGGGCAGAGAAAAGTATATATGGACACAGGCCAGTGAGCAAGAGCAGGGCAGGAACCGGGGACTAGCAGGAATTCTGAAACAGAGGATGCAGCCCAGCCACTCCTGGAGCTGTCAACAGGGACAAAGCAGGACAAAGCCTTTGTTTTCAGAGTTTTTCTTAGACATCTCCAGACAAGCCAAATCAACATGGTCAAAGGAATCACTATGAAGGTGGGCAGCTGAGGATGAAGCCCCCGTCTCCTGACCTCCAAGAAACAAACCTTTAGCATCTGTAGGAATATCACCAGAAACCAAAGATCGCCCCAGCTGTTGGGCAGGGCTCTTCTCCTGTCCTTTCTTTGCTAAATGGGGACCTTCCCCACCCAAGGCTGGGTTCAAGGACCAAAGGTCCATGGCAGCTTTGTGAGTTTCTGAGAATGCCACTGCAGTAGAAACCCTCTAGAGAGCTGCTACCATCCACACAGCCTGGGGAGGAAGATGACGGGGCAGATGGCAAACCCCATTTCTCTGAGGCCACGCAGCCTTGACATGAAGAAGGCAGAGAAAGTCAGTGCCACCCAAAGAGAACCAATGGTGGAGGAGCCAGCCCCCTTGGTTCCATTTCCTAGGTCACAAAGGTTTCCCCCACTCCTAACTCTCTACCCTCTATTCTCCAGCAACAAACCCCAATGTCTCATGGGACTGTTTTCAAAGCAGCTTTCTGTGCTAAACCAGCCTGAGCAAAGGAAATACTGAAAGGAGAAATTTAGTGAAACTGTTCTTAGAGTTCATGAAGGTAGTTTCTCTGATTTTAAGAGGTGGGGGACTTAACATCCTAGGGGAATCCCTTTAACTCTAACAACCATGAGCCCTAGTTTCTATTAGTGCTCGAGATCAAGGGAAGAGAAGCCACAAAAGACTTTTTAATCTGTTTAGAAACGAAGATGAAAGGAGAGAATAATAACTTTAAAGACCCACAGAATCAGGTAGGCCAGAAAAACTTCCCTTCCCCAGCAGCACATGGATTCATGAGACCATCAGCAATAGTGAGCTTCCTTTCATAATCTAGAGGTTCCAGGCTACAACCTATCCCTATGTCAATTCAACAAGACTGAGAGTTCTGAATTCACCATTCATTACCTTGGACTTTCCTAGAAGCTATGTTGGTGTCAGAATGTGAACGGGTATGGCTCTTCTTGGCTCCACCAGAAACCAGTGTCTGGCCCTCCGAAAAGCTGCACCTTCGAAGGACCCCGGGCACTTGGCTGGGCCCAACTCCCTCTTGCTCCCCTACAGAGGAAGCAGGAGAATTGCCCTTCTGGGAGCTGCTGGAAGAGAATAAGTTAGAACTGCTACTCTTGGTGTTGCTGCTGTTACTCTGACAGCTGGAAGCGCGGGCTCGACAGCCCAAGTTGCCAATGGCTAGATACTCAGGCCCATCATTGGCATCACTCTGGGGGTCATCCTGGCTGCTGGTCCAAGGTTCTTCACTGGGGCTGGTCAGGGCGCTAGAGCTCATGTCGTTTGGGGAGGGTGGTGAATCCCTTGCCGATGCCGAGACTTCAGGAGAAGGTAAGGAGCCCTGGAAGGATGGGTCCCCTGCCGGTGCAACAGGCTCTTTGCCTTCTTGAGGTTTCCGTAGAGGGGCAGAGAGGCAGAAGGAAGCAGGTCTTCTGTCTACAATACAAAGAAAAGGGACAGAGGGTAATTTGGTATCACATAGTAGTTTTAAAGAATGCTCATACAACCAAAGGAACTGGATAATTCATTTGTATTTATCTAAGATGTAGCATAGGCCCAACCTTGTGCTAGATATGTAAACCTAGAGAAGGTAGGTCACAGTAAACCTATGGAACTGGAAGAGACCAGAGAAGTCACCTAGTCCAACCCCTCATTTTATAGGGGAATTGGAAGCTCAGAATGGTGAAGTGATTTGCCCAATGCCACATACATAAGCGGCAGAACCAGAATTCACACTCAGATCCTGATTCTGAGTCCAGAGCTTTTTCCACCATACCATGGAAAAGCTCCATGGAATGAAAATCCTTCTTGGGTGTGTGGGCAATAAAGCCAGGAAAATTTTTAAAAAGATTTCTCTTTTCACTATTATTCTCTATCCTACTGTCCTGGGCTGCTCTGTAAGACTAAGTTCATACATAAAGTTTAAGAAGCTTTAAATACCCTAATCACAAGTTTCTCTCTCTCTCTCTCTCTCTCTCTCTCTCTCTCTCTCACACACACACACACACACACTCACACACACAGCATATTTTATTCCC
This sequence comes from Dromiciops gliroides, assembly GCF_019393635.1. Taxonomy (NCBI): domain Eukaryota; kingdom Metazoa; phylum Chordata; class Mammalia; order Microbiotheria; family Microbiotheriidae; genus Dromiciops; species Dromiciops gliroides. The sequence continues at coordinate 339,180,709 of NC_057863.1, read as the reverse complement.
AACAGAGTAGGGGTTGCATGGACACAATGGTCCGTCCCCCTGCCTCCTCACCTGTGATGGGGACAGGGGTAGACTGGTAAGGGCCAGAGAAGGAGCCAAAGTAACAGTGCTGGGCATACGTGGCAGAGGGAGTGCTGGATGAGCCAGGCAGTGCTGTGAGACTCTGACTTTTGGTCATCAGTAGCGGAGTCTCGTGCTTCCTGGCAAACTGAAAAGAAACAAGAGTTGAAGCCAAGGACAGGGCTCCTGAAGGAGGAGGACTGCAGGCACACCCAGCAGCTCCGGGGGCCCCTGGAGAAAGCTGGCTCCTGGCTTCGGGATTCGGTTGCAGCCTGAACTTGTCATCAAACACTGCAGCGCAACCTCTCCTCCAATAAGCAGTCTGAGGAACCTTAACCTCAGCTGCCACAATCTTTCTAACTGGTCAGTTCAGGTACATCTGACCAAGTAGGAAGGCCAAGAAACCCTGATAAACAAGAGCCAACCCAATGTTCTCAATACTTGAAGGGTAAAACCTATTGTGTGTAAGACTAGGGCAGACAACGGATTTCAGGGAACCAGTCCAGACCCTGAAACCTGCATCTTTCATTCTTACTAGGGATGCACTGTCCATTCCTCCTTTAGTAGTGCCTCTTCCCTGGGGAGGGGCCTATTTGGAAGGGAAGTCTTGGCAGCAGTCTAATGCTTCTTTTTAAATGGAAATCAACCCTTCAAAATAGAAAGCAGGCCCCAAACCAATCCCATCTCCAGTTTCTTCACCCCTAGGGCCCACCTGATGACATTTCTACTTTGCAAAAACAGAGTGGGAAGAGGGGAGTGGGATTTTCCTCTTCTGCCTGCAGTTCCTGAACCCCTAAACTAAAGCAGGCCGCAACAGGACGAGGCATCTTAACACCTCCATGGCTGCTTTACCATGGATGCGTCAATCTGAGCCAGGAGCCGGGGGTTGTTCTGCTCCACGGCCTCCAGGCACTGCAGCATGGCTGTGACATGAGCACTGCTCAGCAGGAAAGCAGCATCTACAAAGAGAAAGGAGACCAGGAAGAGCTTCAGGAGCAATCAGTGGCTTTCCCATTGCCTTCTGAGCAGCAACTGGATGGAGGAGGGAGTAGGGCAGGGAACCACTCTCTAGCTAGGAAGAGACTAGGGAGTATGGGCCTTGAAGCAACAAAGTCAATTTGTGAAGAAAGTCAATCAGGAACAGATGCATAAAAGGCTGGTAATCAGAGGTCTCAGTGTGAGTGAGTGAGTGAGTGAGTGAGTGAGTGAGTGAGTGAGTGAGTGAGTGAGTGAGTGAGTGAGTGTGTGTGTGTGTGTGTGTGTGTGTGTGTGTGTAACCGCAAGGGTAAACACTGGCCCTATTATATAAGATGAAGGTGGGGGGGGGACCCTGGAAAGGAAAAGAGGGAGAGCTGACAACACTGCTATCTGACACTGAGATAGGGGAACCACTGTCTTGGAAATTATGAAGAGTGTTTTGTGAGGCAGTGTGAGGACAGGGAAGGAAAGGCTCAGGGTTCACCCGGCACACAGGCCTCCACCTACCTGTGTAGAACTTCCTGATGTACTGTCTGTCTCCAAGCAAGGGCCGAAGCTGAGCAGAGAGGCAGTGAAACTGAAGGCTGTGCTGCAGCCACAGCTCTGCAATGGCCTGGTCCCTCACGCCATCTGGGCTCGACTGGCCATTCTCATACAAGCTGATGAACTGGGAAAGACAGCAATCGCATGTGTGTGTCAGGACTGAAAGCCTCCTCTATCATCATGACAAGTTCAAGGGCTGCCAGAGCTTTCAGAACTGAACTGAGGGAGAATAGGCATACCCACCCCCTAAAGTCCCTGGGTCAAGGAACTGGGGAGGAGTGAAGAGGGCCTCTAAGGGTCCTCCAGCTCTACCATTTATGTTTGCAACTTCAATGGCACAGAGATCTCCTAATGAGGATCCCCTACCAGTAGAGAGTTATCACCTGCTCTGCAATTCCTAGTCTCGGAGAGCTGCCAGAGAGCACTTGGCGGTTAAGTGACTTGTCCAGAACTGCACAGTCAGAAGGTATCAGATCTAAGACATGAACCCAGGCCTTTGTGATTCTGAAATCAGCTCGCTCTCCACTACAGTGCCTCTCTTCTTGTACCTAACAAGTACTTAATAAAACGTCTGTTGATTTACACGGACTGACTTGCCAATGTCATGGATCTGGAAGTGACAACCAACAACAAAACCCAAAGAAACCTCAAGAGGCTGGAAGAATGGGGTGAATTTATGGCTTTGGAGGGTGGGGCAGGGAGGAACACCTCAGACAACTGGCACATTACAGTGGGCAGAAAGTACCAGGGAAGGAAGAAACAATGAGGACCAGATAAACAGTTCCAGAAGAGGGAAAAGCTCATGATGAACCTACATGGTTCAGCGACATTCTCCCCTCCTGTCTTACCCCTAAGGAAAGTCTAAGTGAGTGGACTAACTCACGTGGTCAGCCATGCTAGAGAGCCCCTGCAAAGAAAGGGCTCCCCAGCAGGATGTTTCAGAAATGCCAGAGGAAAACAAATCAAGGAATTCTGGACAAGAGCAGCAGGTCAGAGCAAGTAGACACTGGCTTCTCCTCTCTGAGAGGACCATGGCCACATCTAAACTTCAGTCCAAGGAAAATCTTTTCACCTTCTCTGCCATTATGCTGCTACCACAATCAGCAGCCTCTGCTCCGAAACAGGTAGGAGAATAAGAGCAACAGCACAGTCACAGCCAAACCTGTCAGTCACTTGGTGCCCGGCAAAGGGAGTCTTTGGAAACTGGCTATTTCCTCCCTTACTGGTGCTCCCAAAGTGTGCTCTGAAGCCTTTTCCCGTCCCTTCCTAACCGATGTTGTTTCAGAGACAACCTGCTGCCAGCTGCCCTGGAGTCTGCAACCCCTCACTGTCCTCAGTGTACACACTCCATTCTAACAAGTCAGAGGGATTTCTTAGGTCACAGGATCATAACTTTCAAGATGAAAAGGAATCTTAGGGGTCACTTAAGAGAAAGGGCAACTTTCCCTCCTTTGCCACAGCTGTCTGTAACTCTCCATCAATGACTGAGCTTCAATGGCTCATAGAGCTATGAGGGAACCTGGAGGTCACATATGCCGAACCTGTCACTTCTACTGCTCAAAATAAAAGACACTCTCCATCCCTCCACCCCAGCCCAATTCTTCTCTAGGAAATAGGTACCGTCTTACCCTATTTAGTTAATAAGAACTCTGCCCCCAGTACACCTCCTCCATACACATACGTGCTCGCTCCCCTGCTTAGGCCAAAGAAGTAGCAAGCACTTGAATGATAATATTTTACCCCCAGCGTGCCCAAACATCTCCCTCAAATCCACGTCTTACCTTCTCCACATGAAGGGCCGAATGAGGGCTGAGCCACCGAATGTCCTTCACAAACTGCCAGTAATCATTCTGTTGGCAGCATACCTGTCCAGGGAACACAAACAGTGAGATACCAGCTTGGCTCCATGTCAGCTGCAGGGTTGCTGTACCAGGAGACAACAAGAGGTCTCACCTTCACTCGTACCCCCAAGGACACCTGCTATTAAATCTTAGGTGCACATGCACGGCTGGTCATGGGCAGACCAGAAAGCCAGAGAGAGCTTCAGTTGGTCCTGACTGCAGACCCAAGCCACCAAGGGCCCAGCCGGGTTTTTTCCTCATCACCTTGGCTCTGGAAGGATTAGCAGTCCAAGATCTAACAGTCTTAGGAGGGGAAAGGCCTCAGACTATGTTAACCCTGGTCTCTTTTGCCCACTTGGCAGGATGCAGCAAAGCAGCAGAGAATCACATCCGAGCACAGTCTGGTTCTGGCACTCGTCCCAGGCCAGAAGCAGCACCGGCAGAAGCCCACCCTGGGAATTTGTTTCCTTCCCTTCAGTGCCACCAGATGCCCTTGGGCAAATAACTTGGCTCCTCTGTACTCTGACTTCTTCTTTGAAGGAAGAAGAAAAATTTTGATTAGGAAATCCTGTTCATTCTATCTTGACTAATAACTTCTGGTACCCCTGCCCTAGGATACTTCCCCACCATCCTTGTGACTGAGGAGGGTTTCTTTCTTTGGAAAAGGGGAAAGGAAAAGAAGGCCCCAGGAGTGACTCTGAGGCCCATAGCTTTCCTTATGCTCTTAGGGCTCCACTGGAGAACACAATGGAAATCCAAGTAGGATGGGTCACAGTTTCCCTTCCTTCTCCATGCTAAAAGCCTGATGCCCACAAAGGTTTTCTGATGATACAGCAATCTGAAGAAGTTTGAAAGTCTTAATCTTTAGTGAGGAAATAAAAAGGGGAAACAAAACTCTTGACAGAGAACTTGCAAAGGAATATGGAGCAGCAATGAGTTTGGCCTTCATTTTCTAGAAATTTCTTTTCTTTGACTGTATTTACTATGTTTTGTGTCTGGAGATGAAGGGTGAGATAGTTTTGCTCAGTTTACAGTTAGTGCTAATTTTAGGGAGTTTTCTTTTTTAATATGATACATATATTTTTCAACATGTAGACAAAGTGACTTCAAATATATAATTTTTTAATTATTATTTTTAAGATTTTTTGGTAACAAACATTTTTATTTATGGTTTTGGGTTCCAATTTCCATCCCTCTTTCCCTCCCTCCCCTCCCTCCTCCCTGAGGCGGGAAACAATCAGATATGGGCTATCAAAGATATTATTAACAACAGTAAAAAGTAATGTTAATATTTTGTATTCGTCACATCATTTTCACTGGCTATTTTCATACATAGTACTTTACTAATAAACATTAAGCCCATGGCATATCTCCTCCCTGTGTTTAAAATGGTGAAATATGAGGTAGAGAGGAGAAGGGGTCTTCTTTGGGCTATCCACTGCAGTTGTGCCTCTCACTCACAGTGGTGCCACTCACAGACTTGCTGGGTATTCCAATTATTTCCCTGGGAAACACCCATGTTGCTTTTATTAGGCTGGACTGACAGTGAGCCCGTAGTTACTTGGCTTCTGGGCTCATGAGATCTTGCTTGGTCTCACTATTCATTAGTCACTATGACAGCAGGATGAATAAATCCTTTCACCGGGACATCTTAAGACTACACTTTCCTAGCTTCTTAGATTTTTATTCTACTGAGCCCAGACACACCTAATCCACGTGTTCATCCCATTCTGCCACAGAGCCTCCTCTGTAGCAATTTCTTGAATCTTATATGTCCTGCTTCCAAACAACATGACAAATATTATTATTTGCACCATAACCTCAAGAATCATGGGAATTTGGGGCAGCTAGATGGTGCAGTGGATAGAGCACTGCCCTTGGAGTCAGGTGTACCTGAGTTCAAATCCAGCCTCAGACACTTAACACACTTACTAGCTGTGTGACCCTGGGCAAGTCACTTAACCACAATTGCCTCACTTAAAAAAAAAAAAAAAGAATCATGGGAATTTAAGATAAGGATCAAACATACTAAATCCAAACCCTCTTATTTTACACATAAGGAAACTGTAACTCAGAGAGATCATCAGATTTGCCAATGGTCATGCAAGTAATAAATGACAGTCAAAAATCAAACCTAAAACTTCATTCTCCAGAACTAGTGTTTCTTCCACCTGACCAAATCAGACATGCAATTTCCATGGAAATGGTCTTTATTCTTTTTGCTCTCCACCCAATGATGTCCCTGGAATCTTTGTTAATGATGTCATGAATAGTCTTTAAATTCCCAGAGATAATGTGTCTACATGTGTATACCAGATTTATTTATTTTTAAATAATTTATAAATCAGAGCAAGTCATTAAAAAACACCCAAAATAAATAAATTTGGAAAAATAAAATGTCTTTATAATGTGAATCATCCTCTGATCTTGGTGCTATGTGAAATCCAGATTTCATTAAAAATAATTTCTCAATGTAAGTTTTCTATATAAGTGCTATGTGCAGAAATCCTGGCTTTTTGAAAATGATAAAGTATTTGTATCTTTGGCAAGAGTGGAAAGGCAAAAATTACCGAGTAACTGATATAAGACTTATTTTTTTTCTAGCTTCAAATAAGCCTGAAACAGAAGAGACAAAATCCTTTATTAACCCAGTGTCTCCCCACAGTTGATTATCTCCAATTTATCTCATCTATAGCTTGTTGCACAGAGTTGCTGGCACTTTTTCTCCCTCATTAGACTGTGAGCTCTTTGAAGAGAGGCCTATTTCTCAGCTGTCTTTGTGCCTCCAGCATTTTAACACAGTGCCTGATATATACTGGGTGCCAGTGGGGTAATATTTACTGACTGATAAACATAAAGGCAACTCAATAACTTTCTGGTCTCAGGACCTCTTTATATTTTAAAAAAATTATTGAGGACCTTGAAGAGATTTTGTTGCTATCTACTGATCTATAGGAAGGCTATGTGGTTCAGTGGATATAGCACTGGGCTTGAGTTCAAATCGGCCTCAGACCCTAGGCAGGTCACTTAGTCCTGTTTGCCTCAGTTTCCTCATCTGTAAAATGAGTTGGAGAAGAAAATGGCAAACCACTCCAGATTTATTGCTATATCTATTGATACCATATCAGAAATTAAAATAAATAAAAATAACATATTTTCATGAAAAGTAAGAGTATTTTCCAAAAAATTGGTGTGAAGAATGACATTCTTTTACATATTTTTGCAGCTTTCTTTAATGTCTGGCAAGCTAAAGAAGACAGAAGAGAGTTAGAGTTCCATATCTTCTGCATTCAATCTATTGGAATATATTTTTTAGTTGCAGAAGAAAATCTACCCTCACACACAGATATGCAGATGGAAAAGGAGGAATATTTTAATAGGTAAATAAGGGCCTAGTATTAATATGGAAATAGCTTTGAGCTCATTGACCCTTTGAAAGGGTCCCCAGAGAGCACATTTTGAAAACTGCTGCCTTAGTTTAAACTTTATTATTAAAACCCTATGACAATCTGCTGATGAATTATAGTTTTTAGACCTCTTCTTTCCAAAGGCATCTTACTATATATACTGTTCTCATTGTAAATCAACTATCAACTTCTATATCCTATTCTGAGAATAATGCTTTTTTTTTTTTACAGGGCAATAAGGGTTAAATGACTTGCCCAGGGTCACGCAGTTAGGAAGTGTCAAGTGTTTGAGGCTGGGTTTGAACTCAGGTCCTCCTGAATCCAGGGCCAGTGCTTTATCCACTGGGCCACCTAGCTGCCCTCAAATAATGCTTTTAAAATGGGGCTTTAAATTCAGGGGGAAGGGGCACTGGATATCATATCACTACTTGGAAGAGAAAGGAAAACGGAGGAGAAACCAGAGGAGGGTAACACCTACTTCAAAGATCTAACAAGTATTCACTGGGAAAATCTGGGCCAGACTTTTTGGTACTATACTACTGACTCTCAATAGTGGAACACAGATTCTGAAATCAAAAGACCTGGATCCATTAAATTCCAATTCTGGTTCTACCACTCACTGTGTGACCTTGGACAAGTCACTTAATCTCTTTGGGCCTCAGTTTCCTGACCTGCAAACTGAACACATCAGCCTATCTCATCTCGGAGGTCTCTGTAGCTGTGCTGTGTGGTCTAGTGTCCTCTGTTCATAAGGAGGATCCAATTGTGAATCAAAAGGCAGCATGGCATACCCTAAGAATCCATGATAATGACAACAACCACTTTTTAATGTTTCTCATGAGGTATTATAGAGAGAGAGCTTATAGCACCTGAGGAAGCTGCCTAGTTCAAGAATACCAACCAGAGAAAGGAACTAAATCTTGAAAACTCTTCTCTCCCTTGCCCCTATTTGCCTATCTGTGAAGTTAGGAGATAAATATTATGTTTTCATGTGGTGGTGGTGGTGAGAAGTTAACAAATCTAGCACTTAGGCTAAGTGTAGTAATATGTACTAAAGGGGACACACAAAGCACCTCAATTCTTTGCTCTCTACCCCTAAATATTTTATTTATCAACTGATCCTGTTCTCTGATACTCAACCAGTAGAAATCTAGCTATCTGTTTTCAAAGTTCTGATACCAATTAAAATACAAATGACCCTAGAAATTAAGAGGCCTAAATACAAACTATTTCATCAGATCTTTTAAAAAATGATAGTTAAGAACAAGTTTTTGGGCAGCTAGGTGGCGTAGTGGATAAAGCCCCAGCCATAAATTCAGGAGGACCTGAGTTCAAATCTGGCCTCAGACACTTGACACTTCCTAGCTGTGTGACCCTGGGCAAGTCACTTAATCCCCACTGCCCCGCAAAAAGAAAAAAAGAACAAGTTTTAATGGAGAACAGTGAAGGCCTTGTTGAGCCTCTCTAGGTGCAATATAAAGCCATTAATTTATAGAGTGAAGTTAAGAGGTTGGTAGACAGAGAAAGAAGAATCTGAAGAAATGGGAGGACAACAAAGACAACTTTCACTTTCTTAGGAGGGTATAGTGGGATATTTGTGTAGGGTGAATATGGTGTGCTCAAATCTGGATCTGTGATTTCCCTGGTATAGGGATTTCCCAGAGAGGAAAGTGAGGAAGCTTGCTCTCTATCAATGCAAATTTACACCTGCTCTACAACTTAAAAGTCTTGCAGAGTTGCCTGGCCACTGAGAGATGCAGAGATATGAACATAGGTGTTCCTGACAAGTCTCTATCCATTTCATCTTGGGGTCTTTCACTTCACAAATTTTCCCCAAGACTGGTCCCCCTGAGAAACATCATGTAATAAGGCTTATTGCCAAGAATGGTAGAGAAGCCACTACATATTATCTAACTTCAAAATTTGAAGCATGAATAAAAGAAAACGAACCCAATGACAACTTATCCTTGGGGGGAAAAAGTGGAATTTAAAACTCTTCTCCAAGTATCAATCAAAAATTGATAAAATGATAAAAGTTCCTTGGAAAGTTAAAATGTGTCAAAAGTCCCAATAACATCTCTAAGAACTCTCCTAACTTGTACTCCTGAGCAACTGGTTGACATCAAGAGCTAAGAATGTTAATTCTTCCCTCTCACCATATCCTTCTGCTTTCAAAATGCACTTTCAGTCTGTATTCTGGTTGCCTTGGCAAGGGAAATGTCAATAGTTCACCCAGCTAATTTTTCCCTTTACTAACTTGGAAAGAATGTAGGTATCTCAATTTGGGGAAGAAACTCAAGATTCTAATTCACTAAGGGTCAAGGAAAGAATCTAGAATTCTGAGATGAGAAGGTAGTCTCAATAACATTTATATCAGTTCATCATTCAGTTCAATATTGGTTCCAGGGCAAAAAAGGGGAAATTTCCCCAAACTGTATAAAACCATAGGCTAAGAATAATCAGGACTCTGTCCAAGTCAAGGGCCAATGCTACCATATTTTTGTCTTGTACTTTCATTGTCTCAATCTCATTGCTGTCTTTTTTTTGTTTGCTTGTTTTTGTTTTTTCAGGGCAATGAGAGTTAAATAACTTGCCCAGGGTCACATAGCTAGTAAGTGTTAAGTGTCTGGGGTTGGATCTGAACTCAGGTCCTCCTGAGTTTATCCAGTGTGTCACCTAGCTGCCCTCACTGCTGTCTTCTTAAGCAAAAAAACTCCATAGTTTTGAACAGAAGGACCTCCTGAACATAATTAACTAACTTCCTGGTATCTAGATTCACTGACCTACCTGGCCATTTTCTCCCTATATACTACCCCAAATCACCAGTAATGTAATTCCTTCCCTTCTTCCCAATGAGTGTCTCTATGTAGCTGATAAACAAGAAGTCTCAGTGTACCTGATCATGGATGAGCCCATGATAAAGGATGCCCTTCATGTCTCTGCAAAGTCGCTCCAAGCCTCCATATTTGGACCAGACATTGGGATTGTTGGCTGACACCAAACCCTCCACAGTAGTCTTCAAATTACTCAGTAACTTCCAGTGTTCCCTCCTGAAATGACATCAAACATGCTATAAGTAAGCTTCATTCTAGCAAATGTTGATCACTTCAAGTCCAGCAACAGACCAGAGCACTGCATCCTGCCCCACATCCTGTTACTAGCTTTGCCATTAACTTGTTAAGGCCACACTCTAACCAGGTTTGTATCAAACCCTAGGATGATTATAAATAATGATGATGATAACAGTAAATGCCATGTATCTGAATAGGGCTTCAAGCTTCATTAAAAGCATTCACATCAATTACTTAATTTGATCCTGACAACAACCTAACAAGGTAGGTGATTCAAAAAATGAACATTTAGCATGCTTCAGTCTGTGTTCAGTCAACATGAGTTCTTTTTCTGGAGATGGATAGAATGCTTCATCGTTAGTCCTTTGGGATTGTCTTAGATGACTGTAGTGCTGAGAATGGCTGTCATTCACAATTTTTCATCAAACAGTATTGCTGTCACTGTGCACAGAGGTTCTCCTGGTTCTGCTCACTTCACTATACATCAGTTCATAGAAGTCTTTCCAGGTCTTCCTGAAATTGTCCTGTTTGTCATTGCTTATAGCACAATAATATTCTCATACTTCATATCCAATCAGTTGCCAAATCTTCATGTTTCTACCACTACACTATCTCTTATACCCAAACCCTTTGCTCTACTCAGCTATGACCTCAGTTCAGATCCTCATCCTTTTTTCACTTAGACTATTGCACTGGTCTCCTAATTGGTATTCCCACCCCAAACCATCCTTCATGTAGTTGCCAAAGTGATTCTCCTTAAGCACAGATCTGACTGTGTTACTCCTCTATTCAATTAGTTCCTCTAGCTCTCTACTGCCTCTAGCATAAAATATAAACTCTTCTAATTAGCTTTTAAAACTCTTCAAAACTCGGTCCCAACCTCTATTTCCAGATTTATATATTACTGGTCTTCCTCTAACAGATAGTCCAACCAAATCAAACTTTTCCGTTTCTTAATCATTGTCTCCCATCTTCTATCTTTGGACATTTACCTGGTATATACCCCCTCCTCATCTCTTCCTCACAGAACCCCTAACTTCCCTCAAGAGGCATGTCAAGCACCAGCTCCTCCACTTGCTAGTAGCCTCTTGAAGACTTCATATTTCTTCTGCATATATTGTTTCTGTATATACATGTTGCCTCTCCTGATAGAATGTAAAATCTGTGATATCAGGGAGTGGTTTTTGTGTGACTACTCCCAGTGAAGCAGCTTTCTCTGCCCATGCAGGGTAGCAACAGTTTTGTAACTTAGTCTTCAAGAGTTACTGGGGGGGGGTATGCACTCACAGCTAGGTGGCGCAGTGGATAGAGCACTGGCCCTGGATTCAGGAGGGCCTGAGTTCAAATCCAACATCAGACACTTGACACTTACTAGCTGTGTGACCCTGGGCAAGTCACATAACCCCAATTGCCTCACCGGAAAAAAAAAAGTTACCAGGGGCTTTTTGAAAGTTTAAATGACTTGCTTAGAGTCACAAAAACATAACATGTTAGAGGTGGGACCTGAAGATGGGCCAGAACTTGAACTCAGGTCATCCTGACTCTCAGGCAGGCTTCCATCCATTCTTCCAACTTTCCTTTATCTCAAAGGTTCTAACCTTTCTTTTTTATGATGTCGTCTGGTGAAAATTATGGACCTTCTCTCAAAATAATGTCTTAAAATGTATAAAATATACAGGAGTACAAAAGAAGTCAATTATATTTAAATGCAGTTAAAACAACCAAGTCCACAGACCTCAGGTTAAGAATCCCTGCTCCAGCCAATAACAGGTTATGACTGTAAAATGATGAGTAAAATGATGAGTAAAATGTTAGGCTCCAACTGTATATAACAAGGGGGTGCAACCTTCACATCTACTTCATCACCATAACTCTCCGCAAAGCCCTGGAGAGCTAGTTCTGGGCAAGATGCACCACAGCCATGTGTGTTTTCAAGACTAGAGTTAGCGTAAACAGTTTCCCCAAGAAGACCACTACAATTTGAACACCTGGCATTTCTCAGCACAATCTCCAAACCAAGCAAAACTCAAAATTCAATGCAATTAATAACAAAGATAAGAAATGGGTTACTTGAAGCAAGGAAAAATAGCAAAGGTAGGTAAAGAAAGTCCCAGAACTTGAAAATAAAGCACACCTATATTTAAAGCAGTTCCTTTTATAGCAGCAAAGAACTAGAAATTAACAGGGTACCCATCAATTAGACAATGGATGAATCGATTATAATTTATGAATATACTGGATTATTATCCTATAAGAAATGAAAAGGATGATTTTTGAGGAATCTCAAAAGACATGTATGAAATGATACAGAGTAAAGTGAGCAGAACCAGAATAATTTATAGAAAAGTAATATTATAAGAGAAAAACAACTTCAAAGGAATTATTTCAAAGCAATAACCAACCAGATTCCAGAGGATCTGCCAGGATCTCCTTCCTGACAAAGACAATAGAGTCAAGATGTAGAATGGGACATATTTTTAGAGATGATCAATGTGAGTATTTTTTTGTCTATCATTTAAAAGGGGAAAAAAATGGTACATAGGGGTCTTCTTGCCCTAAATTGGTTTCCTTTCAATTTTTGGGTATAAAGTAGCACTAGCCCTAAACACTGGGGCCCCTTAGATCCAGCCTCCAGTTCCTGGTACCTACATGTGTCTAATGATTTTCCTTCAGAATCTGGAACCAGCTGAGATTTGGGTAGCCTGGTAAAGCTAAGTACATGTATCTTCAGTGCGTGTGTGATCCTCCAGTGGTTTGTATACTGTTATAAATTTAAGGACTATGAGGCTATGTTTCTGTTCTTTATGATCTTCAAACAGATTAACTCATGGACATTCTTATAAAATTTATTTCAGGAAAGAGCCATTTGATGCCCTCTGACAATAAAAGAGAAATTTGGATCATTTCTTGCACAAAGGTGGTACTCCATAAATGCCAACTGAATTCACTAAGCCACATGAAGTAACTCAAGAACCTATGCCTTCTTAAACGTTTGTCTAGCTTTTGTCTAAAAGTCACATATCAAACATACACACACACACACACACACACACACACACACTCTATAGAACACTTATAAAACAAAACTGCTTTACAGTAAAATACTCTCCACCTTGTTCATAAATTGTTTCATGACATATTGACTCTGAGAAATAAGTGTAGGTCCACAGGTTGGTGCTGAGCCACCATTCCAGCAAGAAGAAATTGTGCATAAGAGTTAAGCTGCAACATGCAGAAGATGAAATTTGAAATAGTGGAAAGAAAAAAAGAAAAAAAAAAAACCTTTCCAAACAGTACGTTTCCCAATAAAAGGAAAGTAGAAATGTGAGATCCTCAAAATGAAGAGCATAATCCCTTTAGAAAACAAAGGCAGTTGGGGCAGCTAAATGGCTTAGTGAATAAAGCACTGGCCCTGGATTCAGGAGGACCTGAGTTCAAATCCGACCTCACTTGACACTTACTAGCTGTGTGACCCTAGCCAAGTCACTTAACCCCTACTGCCTGGCCAAAAAAAAGAAAAAAAAGAAAAGAGAAAGGAAAGACAGATGAGGAGAGGAAACATCTGAGACAAAGGAAGAATGAATAAATCTGTTTTGGTTTTTTTGGAAATATTTAAGTACTTTGATCAGCACAATGATCAACCATGCTTGAGAAGACCAATTACAGAATGCTGCCCAATTCTTGACAGTTTTGGATATGTCCAAAATGGGAATTGGTTATACTTATTTGTTAGAAGGATTTTGTTCTTTTTTTTTTCCTAGTTAAGGCAGGCACGAAGAGGGAGAAAATGCTTGACAATTGAAAAAATAAAAGAGAATTCTAAAAACAGCAAACATCACTGAGGATACGAGGGTAAGTATGCTACTAAATGAGTAGACCAATCAGAAATCAAGAGTCAAGCACAGGGGGCAGCTAGGGAGTGCAGTGGATAAAGCACCAGCCCTGGATTCAGGAGGACCTGAGTTCAAATCCGACCTCAGATACTTGACACTTACTAGCTGTGTGAACTTGGGCAAGTCACTTAACCCCCATTGCCCCACAAAAAAACACAACAAAACAGTCAAGCATAGCAAATGAACAGTCCGAGCACTGCACTGGTAGCTATGAAATATTAAAGAACTAGGGGCAGCTAGGTGGTGCAGTGGATAGAGCACTGGTCCTGGAGTCAGGAGAACCTGAGTTCAAATCCAGCCTCAGACACTTGACACTTACTAGCTGTGTGACCTTGGGCAAGTCACTTAACCTCAACTGCCTCACCAAAAAAAAACAAAAAAAGAAATATTAAAGAACTAGAGAAGAGCCTTTGGCATGTTGGAAAAATCCTCCATGGAGCATTTTATTTTGCAAGATATAGACAAGACAAGTAATATGGTGTGAGTGGGTTGCGAACTATGCTGACAGAAAGATTTCCACCATGAGATCTTGGATCCATTGAAGTATAGAAAAAAAGGTAGAGAAGAGGGATCAGTAACCTGCCCAAAATTGTGGGCCAACATTCTGAATATTGTTGATCCAGCAGCCTTCTGGGGTAGGAAAAATTAACGATGGAACGGAGACAGGAATGGTGGTTGCTAGGGACTCTCATGGCAAGAGAATGGGGCGTGAAGGAGGCCCAACAACTAAATCTGTTCTTACAGCAACTCTCACTTCCTCTTTTGTGGCATCTGGAAGATGTGTTCATTCTGACTGGTGGCACGGGCACTTCATTATTTAAGTCTAAGTACTATGTATCATACCCTGGGAAAACTTGGATAGCAGGTTCTTCTGTACCCTGACAGAGCTGGAAAAAGGGACAGTGATTATCAAGTAAGTACCTGAAACCTCAGCCTAGATAGATGCCAGGTTAGAGAGGCCCAAACCATTCAAAGCCCAACCTAAGTTTTGTTTCTTGAAAAGTTATGTATGTTTATGTATGTTAACACAGCACTGTTCTAGTAAGGAGTGGACATTCTTGCCCAGCATAAAGTTAAGACCTAGTGTCACAATCTGATTGGTTGACTGGTACAATCTGATTGGTCAACTAGTACAGTCTGATTGGTTGTTATAGTTACTATATATGGGGTGGGGTTGGTAATATATGCTGTGATTGGTTGTTTCTATAATGATGTATGTAAATAGGGGGAATTGTAAAATACTGTATTGTGATTGGTCAGGAAGGTATGTATAAATAACAGTGCAGGACCTCACTTCAGTGCACTTTCTGGTACATTCACAACAGTACCCATCTTTGTGAAGATCAAATAAAGAAGCCTTCAACCACACTCTGCTGCCTGCTTGGATTCTTTGAGCTGCTAGCAACACTTGAGCTGCATAACACTACCCAAGCTGTTAGCTGCATTTCTAAAAGTACAATAACACATATATAGATGAGTTTGGTCAAAGGGTATAGTTCCAAATTGCTTTTCAGAATGACCCAACCAATTCACAGGCCCACCAACAGTACATTAAACTGCCAGTTTCCCCACAGTTCCTCCAACATTTGTCATTTTCCACTTCTGTCATCGAGAACCTCAAAATTGCTTTAAATATTTATTTCCCAAATTATCATTGATTTAGAGCATTTTTTCATATGGATGTTAATAGCTTGGATACATTCCTTAGGAAAAAAGCTTGTTCCTATCCTTTGACAAATTATTTGGTGTTTATCCTGAAAAATTATAACTTTCTATAGCTGGCTCATAAGTCCCTTCATGGTCGCCATCTGAAAAATTTCTATAGCTGTGATTAGCTGGTTCAGCATCTGAAAGCTGCTAGCTGTCTGCCTATCTGTAAGCTATTAGCTACTACCTAAGCTAGTCTGTAAGGGCCTATCTGCCTGGGGGGTTAAAAAATCCCCCAGGTTTGTTAAGCCCTGTGGGCCAAGCTGTAAGGGCTTGCCCAGTACCCAACTGCTTCTCCCAGCCTGACAAGAAACAAGATTAAAAAGCCTCCTTTCAATTTAACAACAAAACAGGGTTTATTGATAAGAATAAAGTTAGAGATAAGGATACAGAAAAGTAAAATATACATCCTGTGTTCAACTTTCTCCCTGACATGAAATCTCCTCCCTCATCTCTTACCTGTGGGTGTGGCTGGCCCCTGCAGCCAGGCCTCACTTGGACCAGTTCGTCTCCCTCTCTTTAGCTCGACCCTTGTGCTTTCTCATCTCCTCCGTCTCCTTTTTCAGTCCTCCCTGTAGCTCCTTCTTCACTCCTCCTACCAACCCTGTGTTCTTCACTACGTCCTTCTCTTCTCCCCCTTTTACTAAGCCCCTGTGTCTCTTTTTATTAACCTTCTCTCAGAAACCTCGGGGCGGCCACCCACTCACACTCAGATAATTCGCAGTCGCCCCCAGGGCAGGCGTCCAAGGCCGGCAGGGGCACAGAGAGCCCTGTGCTAGGCACACCTGGAGCCAGGGGCTGGGCAGAAGAAGCTGGGGCTTGCCTGAGGTTTCCTGTGCTTATCCCCCTGGCTGAGCTGGGCATGGCGCTCAAGACTTTCGTGCCCAGGGGCGGGACCGTTTGGGGCACCCAAGGCTAATTTTAGCCTCTTACTATCCTTCATTTTTGAAGAGAACCAACAACATCACAAGACTTTGTCTTGACTTATGTGTGAATTAGATTTAAGTGAAGGGGCGGCTAGGTGGCACAGTGGTTAGAGCATCAGCCCTGGATTCAGGAGGACCTGAGTTCAAATCCTATCTCAGACACTTGACACTTACTAGCTGTGTGACCCTGGGCAAGTCACTTAACCCCCATTGCCCCTCAAAAACAAAAACAAGATTTAAGTGAAGCAGAGTTGCATAAAGTCATCAGCTTTACTCTCTCTGATAGCTATCCAAGTCCAGTGACAAGACAAAAGAAAACTGGTGATGGACCCAGATGCAGTGGATGACTCTGGCATCTCTGATGTCTAACCAAGTTCTCAGCACTGCACAGCACCTGCTTCAGCCACCTTCATGGCCTTTGGAATACATTGTTCTCATCCACCCATTCCATGGGATGTTTTCACATGCTTGGGGTAGACATCTCCCTAACTCACCGAAAGGTCTGAAGACGGTAGGTTACCCTCAACCTGGCTTAGTCTGTCTGCTAAAATGGTTTTACCAGGGTGCGGCTGCTGCATATTCCACAATTTCCTGAAGCCACAGGGTGATAATCAGTGGATAACAAAAGTGGATGAGCAGCCCAGAAAAGGGCTCAGCAAGCCCTCACACCAGAGTTGCTGGTCCTCCCTGAACACTCCTTATCCCCGATATCTTGACCTACCCGTGAGTAATTAATATTTCTCCTATTTTTAGGTCTATTTTTCTACAAAGAATGATTTATACATTTCCTGGGTATGTCTTAATATACTACTTCCCACATATTTTAAAGCTTCTGTAGCAACTTTAAATGGAATTTAATTGGTAACACAAAGAAATGTTCATAATTTATGTGGATTTACTTCATTTCCTACAATATCGTCCAATTTAATGTTTCAATTAATTTTTAGTTGAATATGTTTTCCTAAGTAAATTGACATACCTACAGGCAATAATTGTTTCCTCTTTGCTTAGCTTTATTCCTTCAATTTCCCTTTCTTATCTTATTGCCATAGTTAGCATTTCTACAATATGGTATTTCTTTTCTTTCTTTTTAACATAGGTGGCTTTAAAAATTTTTTATTTAGTTTTATTTCCTCCAATTACATGTTAAAAAAAATGTTTAACATCCATCTTCAAAACTTTTGAATTCCAAATTCTCTCCCTTTCCCTCCCATGCCCATCCCCACTGAGAAGATAAATAATTCCATATAGGTTATACATGTGGCCATGCAAAACATTTCTGTATTAGTCATGTTGTGAAAGAAAACAGACAAAAAAAAAAAACCACTTAAGGAAAATAAAGTAAAAAAAGCTATGCTTCAATTTACATCCATACACCATCAGTTCTTTCTTTGGGAATGGATAGTCCTTCAGAGTGGTCCTGGATCATTGTATTGCTGAGGATCTTACAATATTGCTATTACTTTGTACACAGTACATTTCACTTTACATCAGCTCATGTAAATCTTTCCAAGTTTTTCTGAGAGTATCCTGGATGCTGATCATTTCTTAAAGCACAATAGTATTCCATCATAATGACATACCACAGTTTGTTCAGCCATTCCCCAATTGATGAGCATCCCCTCAATTTCCAATTCCTTGCAACCACAAAAGAGTTGTTATAAATATTTTTGTACATATAGGTACTTTTCCTTTCTTTTTTAAAAAAATCTCTTTATGGATGCAAACCGAGTAATGGTACTGCATAGCTAGCATTTCTAGAATTATGCTAGTAATGGTAATAGCCATCCTGGCTTTACCATGATGTTACTGTGGGTAGGGGTGGGGTGTCTAACTTTTTTCCATTACATAGGTTTGCTCTTAGTTTTAGGTAGATAGTATTTAATATATTAGGGAAAGATACATTTATCCTATGCTTTTTAGTGGTTTAAAAAAACAACAAAAAAAATGGATACTGAATTTGTTAAAATCCTTTTCAGGATCTTTTGGTATAATCATGTGGTATTTTTTGTGTCAACATGGTTTATTATATTTCTAGTTTTCCCTATGTTAAATTAATCCTCAATTCCTGGTATAATTCCAACTTGGTCATAGTGTATAATCATTTTAACATGTTGTTTTAGCCTTTTTGCTAATATTTTAGTTAAAATTTTTATATCAATGTTTGCTAGACATATTGGTTTGGAGTTTTCATTCTCTGGTTTGTATTTCTCTGGTTTAGCTGATGTATCAAGAGCATATTTGTTTCACTGGAAGAGACTGGAAGGTTCCTTTCTTTTTCATTTATTGCAAATAGTTTATGTAATATTGGAATTAATAGTTCTTTGAATGAAATTGGAAGATTTGCTAGAATTCACTTGAAAATTCATCTGGTCTTGGAGTTTTTTTCTTTTTCACTGCATCAGCTCATGAAGGTCCTTCCAGGTCTTTCTGATAGCATCCTGCTCATTATTTCTTTTTTATAGTAACCTACATTTATATAGTACTTTAAAGAGAGATTTCCTTACAATAAACCCATGGTGTTGATTATTACAACAACAGTAATGGATAACATTTATATAGTACCTTATACCTGACAGAAAATTTTCTTCACAATAGCCCAGCAAAGTAAGTACCATACATTTTGCCATTATCATCAATCAATCAATCATCTGTGAATGGCCATGACAACCCCTGCTGGGAGGAACATTATGAGCTCTGGTCTGAAAAGAAACCATGTGACTTTAGTGTCCAGAAGTAACCTTTTCTGGGGTTTCAAAGGTCAGATTGGCATCAGGAAGTGATATTTGCCACCCATGGGTCCTGTCAATTAGTGCTACCAACCAATTAGCCTGGAGCTGTGTGTGGTCGGCCCTGTTTCCTGTTTCACAGGAGGCTTCTGGGAGGAGCAAAGCCTTTTGTTTCGGGACCTCAGCTTGGCAGGAGGACAGATGCTGGGCTCTCTTAGATAGTTGGATGAAGTTTGCTTTTTACCTCTCTCCCTCTTCATTAACTTCTGATGCACTCTAATAAATACTTAAAAGTCTAAACTCTTGCTAAAGCTTCTAATTGAAGGCAACCACTCATTAGAATTTTAGGCCCTTAGATATCACTCATCCTCAATCAATCCTCATCATCAATCTTCATTAAATCCTTATCGTCATCAATCCATCAATCCTCCACCACCATCATCATCTTACATTATTCTTGCCTCTGCTTCAAAATTTTTCACAATTACTATTGTTAACTATTTCCCTAAACCCTATTCCCTCCCCATATTTACTCAATTTTCTATCTTCTTTTACCCTATCCCTCCTCAAAAGTGTTTTGCTTTTTACTGCCCCCCTCCAATCTGCCCTCCCCTCTTTCTCCCCTCCCTCCTTATCTCCTTCCCCTCCTTTTACACCAGTAAAACTAAGCAGAATATCAACTTTTAACCCCTCTACTGGGGTCCCATAGCTCTCCTTTTAGTAGCTGAATTCCTTGAAAAGGCTGTCTACAATATGTACTTCCACTTCCTTTTCTAGCACTCTCTTCTTTACTTTTTCCAGTCTGACTTCAGATCACATCTACGGGAACTGCTTTCTCGAAAGTAACCAATGATTTCTTAAGTCACCAACTTTTCTTCTATTCTCATCCTTCTGGACTTCTGCAGCCTGTGACACTGTTCATCACTCTCTTCTCCTTGATATTCTCTTCTCCCTAGGTTTTCTTGACACTGCTTACCTCTCTCCCTCTCCCCCTACCCCTCTCTCTGTCTCTGTCTCTTTCCTGCCTGACCTAGGTCATGCTTACTAATCAAGGGTGCCCCTCACAGTTCTACAATTCTGCCTTAGGCTCCGTTCAGTATTTTGCTGGATGATCTCATTGGCTCCCAAGGGTTCAATTATCATCATAATCACTTGCAGATTAGACTGTGAGTTCCTAGAGAGAAGGGGAAGTTTCTTCCCTAGCTAGGTATCTCCAATGCCAGGTACTTAAATGCTTGTTGAATGACTACTTTAGATTGTAGTGTATAGTTCAAAATAGTCTTTTAAAGATAACAAAGGAATGAGGAAGGGCAGAAGGGTGGTTCACAGCTTCGGAGCTGGGAGGGGCTCAACCATTTTTGTGTTATGGAGCCCTTTGGCAGTCTGAAGAAGTTAATGGACTCTCAGAATGTTTTTAAATAAAGGAAATGCTACATTTTAGAGAGGTTAGTGGAAATAAAGATGTAATTTTTTTAAACTATCTGAACTCACAGATTCCTTAAAATCTGTCCACAGACCCCAGTTTAAAAACATCCTGCTTTAGAGTGGAAGTGGAAGGTTTTTAATTTACTGGATCAAGTCGCTCACTCTATTTCATTAAAATCAATCATTCAGTCAGTAATCATTTTTTCTAATCTTAATAGTATTTTATTGCTTTCCCAGTTACATGTAAAGATATTTTTCAGCATTTTTTAAGATTTTGAGTACCAAATTTTTTCTCCCTTTCCTTCCCTCTCCCCAAGACAGAAAGCAATCTGTCATTGGTTATATAGTAATCATTTATTAAACTCTTACCAATGGGGCAGCTAGATGGCGCAGTGGATAGAGCGCTGGCCCTGGATTCAGGAGTACCTGAGTTCAAATCCAGCCTCAGACACTTAACACTAGCTATGTGACCCTGGGCAAGTCACTTAACCCCAATTGCCTTACTAAAAAAACAAAACAAAACAAAACAAAAACAAAAACAAAACTCTTACCAAGTAACGGGCATTGTTAAGCATTGGGGATAGAAAGGCAAAAGACCACAGTAAATAAAGCACAGGTTCAGGGTTCAGGAATGAGGACCTGAGTTCAAATCTGGCTGACACTTGGGCAAGTCAATTAACTCTCACTGCCCCGACCTTGCTGTCACACCCCGCCCCCCCACACAAAGGCAAAAGACAATCCCTACTTTCACAGTCTAAAGGGAGACAACAGGTAAACAACTATGTATTTAAAATGCAGGATAAAATGGAGATAATCAACAGAGAGAAGGCACTAGCAATTAAAGGGACAGAGAAAGAATTCTTGTACAAGGTGGGATTTTAGTTGGGACTTGAAAGAAGCCAGGGAATTCAGTAAAGAATTCTAGAGATGAGGGATAGCTAGTGAAAATGTACAGTCAGAGGGGCAGCTAGATGGTGCAGTGGGTAGAGCACGAGCCCTGGAGTCAGGAGTACCTGAGTTCAAATCCGGCCTCAGACACTTGACACTAGCTGTGTGACCCTGGGCAAGTCACTTAACCCCAATTGCCTCACTAAAAAACAAAAAACAAAAACAAAAACAAAAAAACGTACAGTCAGGAGATGGGAATGTCTTAAGAGAGGAACAGATACTGAGGTCTCTGCCAACTCGGAGATTTTGTGAATCGTGGTTTAAAATCAAGAACTCTGTAAGTTTGTGGCTATGATTTCAGTTACTGAATTTACCCAAGAAGGTAACAAATACATGTGGCATAGTGTACAAAGTGCTTGGCTTGGAGTCAGGAAGACTCATCAATTCAAACTTAGCCTAGCTGTGTGACCCTGGGCAAGTCACTTAACCCTGTTTGCCTCAGTTTCCTCATCTGTAAAATGAGCTGGAGAAGTATGAGGAAAATGACTCCTACAATAATTTTCTGGAACTCAGCGGTGGTAATGTGTCAAAGGCTCATTTACTGTCACTCTCATGCAGTGGGTGACCAAAAAATGGAGGCTTACAGGCCCCTTTTATCCCCTAATCCCTATTGTGAATGGACCCTGTCCTTTTTCATCATTGTTCCGATTACTCAAGGGTTACAATCTACATACAAAAACTAGCTAATCAGAACGCAGTATTTCTTAGCCAATGGGGGAGGTGATACAGGGACAATTCTTCAATTCCTCCCTTATATGAGCTAATTTTGCAACCAGCTCAGGATTTCCCTGAACCATGTGATTTTGTTGGGGGGGGGGGAGGACCTTTTTCCTCAAACATGTCCAGAGGAATGTAATTTGGATGGTGACTATTATATTCTTATTGAGAGGAGACCATTCGCCATTTCCTCACAAGGAAATGGCAAACCACTTCAGTATCTCTGTCAAAAAAACCTAAATGAGATCACAAAGAGTAGAAAGAAGACTACTGAACAACAAGATAACACACTATCTAGGAATATCCCTAGCTAGGCCAGGAAATGGGTCTTCAGAGGTAACTAGCAACCCCTCAACTATTTCCTTCTAGTACCCAGGTCAGTAATTTCGGTGAATTATTTATGATTACAATATTCTGAATAATAATGACAAGTAACAGGTCAAAGTGCACTGCTTAGGCTTTTTATATTCACAGCAACTGAGAGAAAAGTCAGAGAATACCCAAGTGGAAACAACTCTGGGCAACTAGAATCAAATTGAATTCTCAACAGGAACTACTTTTTTGTATTTTACTATAAAATCACTTTCTCCCAAATTAGCAACTACTTAAATAAAAATCATCTCTCTGCTGCGAATGACTCGGTTATTTTCAGCAATGCAGTGATCCAAGACAACTCTGAAGGTCTTATGAAAAATGCAATCCATCTACAGAGAGAGAACTGATGGTATTTGAATAAAGATTGAAGCATAATTTTTTGTTAGTTCCTTTATCTGAAGTTTTGTTTTTGTCTGTTTTCTTTCACAACCTGGCTAATATGGAAATGTTTTGCATGACTGCTCGTGTACAGCTTATATTGAATTGCTTGAGTTCTTAGGGGGGAGAAAGAGAATTTGGAACACAAATTTTTTTTTTAAAATTAATGTCAAAATTCATATTTTACATGTAATTTGGGAAAATAAAATTCTAAATATTAAAATACACACACACACACACACACACACACACACACACACACAAATAATCTCTATGTCCTTTTCTTCCACCTGCAGCTACCAGACCTGTCCCTCTGGTCAGAGGCCATGCTGCTTCTGAACTCCTTCAGCTCTTAAAGCTTTGGTGTAGCTGTACGATTTCACATGTGTCCTCCAGGAGATCCATAAGCTGTGGCAGCACCAGTTCATTCACACTGAGGTGCTGGTGCAGACAAGCACAGGCCAAGATGTGAAGAAAATGGCAGCCCTTCTCAGTTTCTTTCATCTTAAATTACATGGGAGATTTTTTTTGAAAATTTGAAAAGATGGACAAACAATACGACTTATATACAGACTTGAAACTAAGTATAAAGTCCTTGGAACTGAAATGACATCACACAGGAATCATTTTCAGATATCTTGAGGAAATCTGGTCACACCCCAAAGGTCTTCTATAAATTATCAAACAAATATAGAAGTGGATATTGGAATAAGCTTGGCATTCCATTAAAACCCCTGAGGAGGAAGGAGCAGACAGAGGAAGGGAGGGGAAGAGTGGCCTAGGTCTCTTTCCTACCACCACAACTAGTCAAGGACCTTGACCATGGAAGCTTCAAAGAGTTTGGAGTATGTTAGACTTCCCATTTTCCCACTGGTATTCTGGTATCACCCTCAGATCAGCTAATGGCAGTGTCTGAAATTAAGTACAGACTGGATATAAATTCACACTTTCACAAGGAGCCCAGCAAGGAAACCACACCAGGCATAAGGGTGAATTGTTTTTTGAGCACCCACAAAAGGAAGAAAAAGATTTCCAAGAGCCAGAAACTGTAATTTAGCCCCTTTGCCACATGTGTTTCCTAAGCTTGAGTCTACTTTCCCATGAAGTATGTATGGACTTATGAGAAAGTGTCACAGGCTTTGGGGGGATATTTTGTACCAGTGGTATTTATTGTACCACCTCGGTAAATACTAAAATACTTGTTTCTAAAAACTACTTAAAGCTGGCTGAATAAAATGATTTTCAATTGATAATCTTGGGGAGAAGCACACTGGAGGGGGGGTGAAGGGGGGACCGACCTGATCCAATTAAAGAATCACCTCCCCAACTCCTCAGTGGATATATCTAAAACCCTAAATGTTCTGGGGGAAAAAGATGTATCTGTGAGAATGGGAGTTGGGATTAGGATCCTCAGAGCTTATACAGGGTATTAGGGCAAAGAGATCAGGATTGCAGTTTTAAACAATTCTACCTGTCTGTGTTCAGGAACTCCCCTAGGGACAATTATTGGGTATCATTTCAGAATTTGGACTGACTTGGGAATGACAAAAGAATCTAAAAATAGAAAAGAGAAATCTATTATTAACCTTATAGTCTCAAAGTTAAAAAGTTAGACTGACATGTTAGGCTTACAATATAATAAGTTATCATCTCAAAGTCCCAGATCCTGAAAAGTGAGCCTGGAAGGAAGGGAGGAATGAGTCATATAGGAGTCATCCTCCTAGCAGTAAGCTGCAATGCCCAACTCCTCCCTGCTACTAGGAATCTTGTGGTTCTAACCGGAAATTTATAAAAAATGCACTGTCTTTCATACAGAAAAATTTAAAAGCTCCTAACCCACCATACAAATGAATTAGCTGGTTTTTGTTTTGTTTTTGTCCTGATTGTAGTAGATTTGCCCTGACTCATCCATACTCTTTTTATAGTCAGTTTCCCCTTGTTGACTATGGGTATGCATCTGCAAGATAAAACAGAAGAAACTAGAGAGGCAGCCTATGGCCAGGATACAAGGTAGTTCTCAATCTCATTGGTCTCAAGACCACATCTAACATTCTTAAAAATTATTGGGGACCCCTTCAAAAGCTTTTTTTAATGTGGGTTATATCTAGAAACATCTACCTATAATAAATGAAAACATCAACATTTTTATTAAAAGTTTTGACTTCAAAGACCCCCTAAAAGAATCTCTCTCTCTCTCTCTCTCTCTCTCTCTCTCTCTCTCTCTCTCTCTCTCTCACACACACACACACACACACACACACACACACACACACACACACACACACACACACACACACATTCAACAGGGCAGCAAGGTGTGGTCCTGGACCAAACTTTCTGAGAATCCTCATAGAATTTAGCTAAGTGAATGGATCAAACCTTGATCTCTTTACTCGAAAATAATTAACCAGCCACCTAAAAAGCCATGTGGCAACGGTTTCAGTGGGATCTTCATACTTTTATTGTGATAACTACTCTGCTGAAATTCATATTGGAGCTTCTTGGCTAGGAGCAAGGCAACATGGGAACAAAGGTACCTGGCAATGAGCCTGTGTTGAGTTTGTCCTGAGCAACACAAGTCACAGATGCACTACCTCCTATTATTTCTCTAGTAAAACACAAATAACCACTAAGCTTGAATGTCCAGAGAAAAATAGAGACTATATTTTGATAGAGTGAGTAAAAAGATGGTAACTTGACTATGCACCTGACCTAGTGGAAGGAGATCAGAAGGATGATGACTGGCAAATCAAGAGGAATTGAGATTTGAATTTTTCATGTAAAACATTTTAAGCATTTCAGACACCTGGAGGAAAATGGAATAGCCGAAATATACAAAAGCAGCAACTCAAGCACAGAAAAAAGAAGTAAAATGTTCAGGAGCCATGCATGGCTCCTGGAACAGCACATTAAGGCCCCAGACTAGCACATTAAACAGATTTTAGAATGGAAAGTAAAAGTTCTGACAACCAAATCCCTGCATGAATTGCAGTTGTACTGTACAACTAACTACACTAAGATGTTTAGGACGTGCCGCATCTGGACTGAAGAGTTTAATTTCATTTCTTATTGAAACATCAAGACTCCACAGAAACAATATACCCCTTCCCCTGAAGATTTTTTTTTCTCACAGAAACATACTTCCCACCTTGAGCCACGACAGAGTATAAGTACCATTACTAATAGAAACCTGGTTTTTAAATGGCAACAAAAGACTTTAATGGTCCATATTTGTATTTAGTCCCCAAAGTTCTTGGGGCAGCTAGGTGGTGCAGTGGATAGAGCACCGGCTCTGGATTCAGGAGGACATGAGTTCAAATCCGGCCTCAGACACTTAACACTTACTAGCTGTGTGATCCTGGGCAAGTCACTTAACGCCAATTGCCTCACAAAAAAAAAGGAATTAAAGTTCTTAATAAGTCATTACCCACATTAAAAATGCATGACACCTTTGCACAAGGAATGGAAGTAGTGGATACAGCCCTGGACTTGGGAGGCAGGAAAACCTGTGATCCAGGATCCCACCTCAGTCTAGTAGCTGTGTGACCCTGGGCAAGTCTCTTAAGCTCAGACAGGTCATCAATAAAATGAAAGGATTGGACCGGATAATGTATTCCTTCCAACTCTAAATCTGTTGGCCTATGAACATGATTTATTCATTGTGGTTAATGGAATACAACCACATTTCCAGACCTATGGAAAAGCTTCCCAGACTGCTTCCATGAGTAAATACGATGACAGTTTACCCTGTATTCAAGAAAGCATGTCAATAATGTGATCCTGAAAAGCAGGTTGCTGGCATGAGAAGCCGCCAGGCCCAGAACCCAAGCATGCACCGGGGAGACAAGCAGCTAGTCTCGTCTGTCAATAAACTTCACCTCTTGCTTCTCACTGCTCCTCCAAAATCACCACCCCTTTTCCCTCTCCTCGGCTTCTTCACTGCCTGCCGCACATTTCTCGTTACCTCGCTGGCGAGTCCTGCCCTTTGCACCCAAACATTCACCCCCAATCGTCTCTATGGCTCCGGTCGGTGTGCTCAGTGTGGGGTTTCGGCGGCCACAACGACTCGGCCCAGTTCTCACTGTCATGGATCAGCTGAGACAGCCAAATCTCAGAATGAGGGGTGCATTCCCCACCGGACTCTGCTCGGAACCTCCTCCCGCCCTCCGCCCATCATACCTTGTCCTCCTCCCAAGCCCTTTCTGCTCCTTCTCACAGCGCCGCACACCCGTCCCCCCCCCCCCCCTTCCCTCGCCAAGCCCCGACCCCGCCAGTCCCTGCTCCTCGGCATCGATCACTGCCCTTCGCTCCCTCGGCCCGGCCCAGCCTCCCTTCTTCTCCCCCTCCCACCTGCTCTCCTCCTGCAGCGTCTCTCCGCAGCAGCTGATCTCCATTCCGGGGTCTTCGGGCCGCATCGAAGCGAGGCGTGGCCCCTTGTATTCCCGCCGCCTCGCCTAGTCTTAGTCCTGCCGAGCTTTGGGGATACAACCGCTCTGGGAAAGCCGGAGGCCCGCCGTGCGGGCGGTCGGGCGAGGGTCCAGCCCGCCCAGGTGCCGCTGAGGCCGCCGCGGCTGCTCTGGCTTCTCCGGCTGCCGCGCCCCCGCTTCCGCCGCCGAGGACTACAACTCCCAGCACACCGCGCTGGTAAAACTACTACTCCCGACATGCACTCTGGACAGCGACTCTGGCCCGGGCTGCTAGCTGCGCTGATACTACTACCCCCCAATACCTTAGTCCCCTGGCTCTCCGAACACTCGGCGGTGCTTAGAGGTAGAAAAAACCATGCACAAATCCACTGGCGCACATCACACTAACACCCTTCTCCACATTAGGTTGTACACATCGGCTATGCTTCCGTACCTGGAATGGATCTATTGTCTCACACATGGATGTATCCCCCAACAGTGCAAAGCGCAGCTCGTTCTGGCCTCCTCGTTCAGTGTAACTCTGGTCCACCCCAGGGATCCCCCTTAGAGAAGATCTTCTGGTTTTGTTACCATTAAGGTGGCAGCATTCCGAGCCCTAAGGTGCCCGCCTCCTCTTCCCATCACGAAGCAGCTGCGCGCTATCTTGTAAAGAGACAGAGGACTCTAGTACAGAAGAGGAAGAAAATATAGTCCTCCGAGGAGGTATACAGAGCACTGGACTTGGAACGAGGAGAGAGCAGAGTTTAAATCCCACAGTTAAAATTGACCTGTTGTGGAATAAGACCAAGTCTCTGGATCTCTCAGTAAAACCCCAATACTTGTTACAAAAATATTACAAAGCCAAATGAAGAATCAATTCAAACTAAATGCTAAGCACTTGGAATACAAAGACAGAAACAGTCATCCTGAAGCTTACATAGGGTGGGAGGAGATACAAGTGCACAGAGATGTAAATTGAATAGCAGAGGGCTGGAGCACCACAGCAGTGGAATCAGAAACGGAAGCAGAGTTTAATAAACAGAAGCAGAGTTTAATAAACAGAATTAAGAGACTAGGAATGAATGGGGCGGGGCGAGAACCAACAACTTTATTAACCCTTTATCAAATACAAAGAACTATGCTAAGAGCCAGGGTAGCTAGGTGGCACAGTGGATATAGGACAGGGCCTGGAGTCAGGAAGACTCATCTTCCTGAATTCAAATCTGGCCTCAGACACTTTGTGAGAAATAATTATTTATAATCAATATTTTGGGGGATCCAGTAATCTCCCTTTCTCCAGCCCTTTCTCCCCCCCCCCCCCCTCAAAGGCAAGGTCTCCTTGAGAGATTTCATCAAATCTCCTCTAGGTCAAACCCAACCAAAAGGAAGGTAACAAAAGGAGCCTTAGGTGGAGGCTAGATAAGCTGAAGGATTTATGAGATTTGACCAGCATGAACCAATTCTAGGTGGGAACCATTTTGCCCTAGATCCCCTTGGGTTAGGGATAGCTTTACTTCAACCAATTAGATTTGCTTGTTATGTGATGTACCTCCTACAGTGGAAAGCCTATAAGAACACAATGAGGAAGGGGTCTTTAACAGCCATAGACCTCATTTTATTAAAAACTTGCCAGCCATGTTAATAAAATGATTAAATTACCCAGATACGGAGTGTTTCATTTTTTTAATCTTTCCAATGTCCTACCTGTGTGATCCCCAGGCAACTCACTTAACCCTGTTTGCCTCACTTTCCTCATCTGTAAATAAGCTGGAGAAAGAAATAGCAAACCACTCAAGTCCAAGAAAACCCCAAAAAAGGGTCATGACTGAAAAAAAGACTCAATAAATATGCTAAGAGATGTAAATACAAATGCAATAGAAAAATACCCCTGCCCTTAAGGAGCTTACATTTTAATTAGGGAATAGCTTCCTAAGAGAGGTGTGTGTTTGGCAAATCTCGGGATTGGTGAAAAGAGCCATTAGGGGAACCAGGGAGATTGATACACTTTCCAGTGGTATTAGCAGTACTAGTACTGCTTTCCTCTCTGAATTAAACTTACTCTTAGTGATCTTTAAAAAAAAAAAAGATCTATCTCAATCTAGCTATCCTCACTGCTCCTATGCTCTCTGGCCCAGCAACTGTTTTTTGGAATATTTAACCTTTCAACTGACAAACTACCACTCTGAAACCCCCAATATCTTGACTGATGAGTGCCTGCAATGGCCTACTCTATCTGGGCTAGTTCCAGCCATGATTCACTCTACAATCCTAGCCATCTTAATATCAGCCAGGTAGCTGGAGTGTTCTCCCTTGCTGCCTCTCCCAAAGTTGGAACCATAATCCAATCAAAAGAGGAAGGGAAGAAGGAGGAAAGATGTCCACAGGATTTAAGCACCTAAACTGAATTTGGAGGGAAGATAGGGACTTTAAGAGATGGAAATGAAGAGTGAGAAATAGTTTGTGTGAAGGCACTGATATTGGAGGATAGGGGAGAGGCTGGCAGTTTTGAGAATGGCTATAGCAAGCCTGTTTGGCTGGAATATCTACTACATGAAAGGGAGTGATGTGAAACAAGTCAGGAAAGTTAGGCTAGAACCAGTTTGTGAAGGGCTCTAAAGGCCAGGCTGGAGAGTTTATGTTTTATCCTGGAAACAGAATGGAATCACTGAAGATTCTGAGTATAGGATTAAACATGGTCATTGCTGTATTTCAAAGGATATAATTTTGCAGCTGCGTGAGGGGATGTTTGGAGAAGGAAGATACTGGAGGCAGGGATAGTAATTATGAGGCTTTAGTTCAGGCAAGAAATGATGAGGGCCTGAATTATGAAAGTGTACAGGAGAGGTTGTGTAGCCTTAGCAACTGACTAAATATGGAAAGCAAAGTTGTGAGATTGAGGGACTAGGAGAATGGTGGGAGTCCTCCACAGAAATAAGGACTTTTGGAGGAGAGACAGGTTTGAGGGAAAGCTAAGGAATTCTATTTTGGATATGTCAAACTTGAGATGCCAATGGATCTTCCAAATGGCAGGCTTCAGCAGGCAGAGGACAGTAGATCCATTAAAATACAAACTCCTAAGGGGCAGCTAGGTGGTGCAGTGGATAGAGCACTGACCCTGGAGTCAGGAGGCCCTGAGTTCAAATGTGACCTCAAGACATTTGATACTTACTAGCCGTGTGACCTTGGGCAAGTCACTTAACCCTCAGTGCCCTACCAAAAAAAAAAAATTACAAACTCCTGGAGTTTACCACACCTTATCTGTAAAATGAGCTGGAGAAAGAAATAGCAAATCACTCCAGTCCAAGAAAACCCCAAAAGAGGATCATGACTGAAAAAATGACTCAATAAATAGGGGAATTATTTATTCTTTGTATTTGTATCCCCAGGGCTTAGCATAGTGTCAGGCTTATAGTGGGGCAACTAGATGGCACAGTGGATAGAGCACTAGCCCTAGAGTCAGGAGGACCTGAGTTCAATTCTCACCTCAGATACTTACTAGCTGTATGACCCTGGGAAAGTCACTAAACCCCAATTGCCTTAAAACATCCAGGGCCATCTCCAGTTGTCCTGATATATATGCTCTGAAGGAGAGAGTGAGGTTGGTCCCTTTGCACAGCTCTGCCTAACTTAAATCCAATTCACTGTAAATCATGACATCACAGCCCAATGTCATGGTCCTCTTCAAGAACAAAGGACAAACAAGGACAAAGAAAAAGGTGCTTAATAAGTGCTTGTTGTAAGGTGACTGAAAAGGTGATTGAAAAGGTAAGGTCAGACAGAGAGGAGAAAGTAATGTCATTAAAGCTTCTAAGGAGGACAAAATATCTAGGAGGAGCTAGAAGCTAAAGAGAGAAAGAGGTCAAGTAGGACAAGGACTGAGCAAATGAAGTCACTGAAGTCTCAGTGAAGTACAAGTGATTTGGGGCCAGGCCTATAGATTCAGACCAGTCCAGTGGTTTAGATTTGAGAATGGAACTAAATGGAATACTTCCAGGAGACTTTACAAGAGGAAGTTTACTTAACAATAGGATGGGAAGGATATGCAGCAAAGTTGATGAATGCAGCTCCCTCTATAGGAAGAAGAGCCCAGTCAGCTATGTTGACTCAAGGCAGCATGGAGTGTGCTTTCTGTGTTACATGATTAATACTAATTATTTATTATTAATAATAATAATAGCTAGTGTGCATATAGTCCTTTGAAGTTTATAAAGTACCTTACAAATATTATCTCATTTTATCCTCACAACGACCTGGGAAGTAGATGCTATTATTAACTCCATTTTACAGATGAGGAAACCGAGGCAGACAGGTTAAATGACAGGCCCAGAGTCATAGAACTATTCAGTAGCTAAAATCTGATTTGAGCTCAGGTTGTCCTGATTCCAGGGGTCCAGTGCTCCAGCTGCTGAGCCTTAGTACTCTGGACTGTCTTCGGGATTGTTCCATTGCTTTTTATTATTTTGGGCGGGGCAATGAGGGTTAAGTGACTTGCCCAGGGTCACACAGCTAGTAAGTGTCAAATGTCTGAGGCTGGATTTGAACTCAGGACCTCGTGAATTCAGGGCCAGTGCTTTATCCACTGTACCATCTAGCTGCCCCTCCCCCATTGCTTTTGTTTTGTTTTGTTTTGTTTTTTTGTGTTTTGGTGAGGCAATTGGGGTTAAGTGACTTGCCCAGGGTCACACAGCTAGTAAGTGTCAAGTGTCTGAGACCAGATTTGAACTCAGGTACTCCTGAATCCAGGGCCGGTGCTCTATCCACTGTGCAACCTAGCTGCCCCCCCCCCACCCCCGCAATTGCTTTTTAAAGGAAAAACTATCCTAGCCTAAATGAAAAAGACTTTCTAGTCTTAGTAGATATCACTTCCAGCACAAAAAGGGATATGTGTGAGGTGAGGAGGCCAAGATAACGCCTAGATTATAAACCTGAGACAGTGGAAGGATATGTGTTCAATAGAAAGATGAAAGTTTGATGGAAGGAAGAATTTAGGGAGAAAGATAATAAATTAAATTTTAGTCATGTTGAATTTAAGATGTTTCTGGGACATATATTTTGAAAAGTTTAATAAGCAATTGGGGATGCAGGACTGAAGCTCTGGGGAGATACCGGGACTAGAAATATAGATTTGGAATTCATCTATCTAGAAGAGAAAAGAAAATCTGTAGGGAAAGGGGGTTTTGTGTTGCTGTGGCACCTTTATTTAAAAAAAAAAACCAAAAAATTAAACTCTCAGGTACAGTGTGTCCCAAACATCTTTAGTACAGTTTTGTTTTTTGGGTTGTTTTTTTTTTGCGGAGCAATGGGGGTTAAGTGACTTGCCCAGGGTCACACAGCTAATAAGTGTCAAGTGTCTGAGGCCGTATTTGAACTCAGGTACTCCTGAATCCAGGGCTGGTGCTTTATCCACTGTGCTATCTAGCCGCCCCCTGTAGTACAGTTTTAAGCTTAATGGCTTATCTGTAGGTAACCAGAAGCTACCTCGTTGTATAAGACCACGCACGGATCTGGTTATCAAAACTTTTAGTTTCCATTCTAAAATCCATCCTTTCTTTGTTTTGTTTTGTTTTTTGTGGAACAATGAGGGTTGTGACTTGCCCAAGGTCACATAGCTAGTAAGTGTCAAGTGTCTGAAGTTGGATTTGAACTCAGGTCCTCCTGAATCCAGGGCCAATGCTTTATCTACTGCGCCACCTAGCTGCCCCATAAAATCTATTCTTAATATGCTCACCTGGGAACTGGGCATGACTCTTGAACATTGTACTTCTCTTTTCTGTGGTTGAGTTGCTGCTTTTGTATATTGGGGCTATTCCCTTTTCTTCCAGGTGTCTGTGAAATGCTTCAAGTGTTTTACATGAAAAACTCAGATTTCAATTCCTCTTGAGTTGTCAGTCATCATTATTCTGATCTCCTACCACTAGGTCAGACACATAGTCAAGTAACCAGTTTTTTACTCCATCAAAATATATTCTCTATCTTTCTCTGGACATCCAAGTGTAGTGGTTACTTATGTTTTATTAAACACTAGAGAGCTTTTAAGATTATCAAGATAAAGTGAAGGGAAATGAGAAGAGGACCAAGGACAGAACTTCGGAGAATACCCACAATTAGGTTGCATGATGTATGTGATGAACCAGCAAAGGAGACTGATAAAAGAGCAGTCAGACAGGTAGTAGGTGAACCAGGACAAGAAAAGAGGGTGGCCCTTCTTTCACCAGTTTCCAGGATAGCACATTAAGAATTGATTTTAGGGAGCAGCTAGGTGGCACAGTGGATAGAGCACCGGCCCTGGATTCAGGAGGACCTGAGTTCAAATCTGACCTCAGACACTTGACACTTACTAGCTGTGTGACCTTGGGCAAGTCACTTAATCCTCACTGCCCCAACCAAAAAAAAAATGGATTTTAGATTCCCTGCATGGACTTATCCAACTTCTGACTAAGTACATAAACTATTAAGCTTAAAACTGTACTAAAGATGTTTGGGGCACACTATACCTGAGAGTTTAATTTGGGTTTGTTTGTTTGTTTGTTTTTGCAGAGCAATGAGGGTTAAGTGACTTGCCCAGGGTCACACAGCTACTAAGTGTCAAGTGTCTGAGGCTAGATTTGAACTCAGGTCCTCCTGAATCCAGGGCTGGTGCTTTATCCACTGTGCCACCTAGCTTCCCCCTAATTTGGTTTTTTATTGAAAAATCAAGATTCCACAGAAGCACAAAGAGAGACTGAGAAGAACTAGGACCAAGATTAGGACCATTATATTTTGGCAATAAGGAAATCATTGTTAACTCTAGATATAAGGAAATAAAGAATAAGTTAAAGTTAAGTAAGAATAACTTAAAAGTTAATATGAAGAGTTGATATAGAATTAATTTTTTTCAGGCTAATTAAAAAAAAATAGAGATACCAATCATAATCTCACCCAAGGCAAAAATTAAAGGTTTGATACAACTTAAAAAGATAAGAAGGGAAATTACATCTTGCTTTAAAATATTAAAGATAATGAAAGTGGTAATATTTAATATATTTATGTACCAAATGATGTCATATCTACACATCTGAAGGAAAAGTTAATTAAATTATACGGAGAGATAGTAAAATAGTTGGGGATTTAATTTGCCTCATTCAGACCTAGACAAATTAACAAAAAGGTAAATAAGAAGTTAAGGACCTGAAGAGAATTTTAGAAAAGTCATACTGGTTAGATCTTTGTCAGTTACTACATGGAAATAAAAGTGATATATATATCAGCTGTATAAGGTACCTTTCCAAAAATGGACTACGTGCTAAGGCATAAAAACATCACAAATAAATGCAGAAAAGTAGCTATATAAGGACCTCCTTTACTGACCACAACAAAATCAAAATAAATCAATAAAATGCCTCTAAAGAAAGGATTAGAATATAAATGGAAAGTAAGTAATTTAATCCTAAAAAGCTGATGGGTCAAAGAACAAATCATCAACACGATAAATTCAATAAGGAAAATTACAACAATGAATCCATACCAAAACTTTTCAGATGCTACCAAAGCAATTTGAAGGGAAAAATTTATGTCTTCAAACATTTTTATCAAAAGAGAGGGAAAAAAACCTAATCAATAAATTGGAAATGCAAATAAAACAACTAGAAAAGCAACAAATCAAAACACATCAGCTAAATACCAAAATAGAAATTCTAAAAATAAAACAATAAAAAGAATTACCAATGTCAAAAACGAAAAAAGAGAACTCATTACAAAGACAAAGTAAAAGAAATAATCAGGAACTATTTTGCTTAATTATATGAGACCAAAAATAATTTAAAGAAAATGAACGTTTACAAAAATATAAAATATTTACCTTCTCTGAATAAGAATCAAGAATTTAAATAACTCATCTCAGAAAAAGAAATTGAAGTATCTATTAATAAATTCCTAAAGTAAAACATCCTCATGACTAGATGGATTTACAAATAAATGGGCGGTTAGGTGGCACAGTGGATAAAGCACCCGCCCTGGATTCAGGAGGATCTGAGTTCAAATCCGACCTCACACACTTGACACTTACTAGCTGTGTGACCCTGGGCAAGTCACTTAACCCCCATTGCCCCCCCCAAAAAAAGATTTACAAATAAATTCTATCAAGAATTCAAGAATTATTAGTTGCAATGTTTATTAAATAAGCATTTTGTAAAAATAATAAAAGAAAGGATCCTATCAAATTTCTTTTATTTTACAAATATAGTCTTGATACTTAAATTAAGGAGAGATAAAGCAGAGGGAAAAAAATCTATAGACCAATATCCCTAGTGGATATTGATATAAAATATTAAATTATTAGAAATGAGGCTTTAAGGGACAGCTAGGTGGTGCAGTGGATAAAGCACCAGCCCTGGATTCAGGAGGACCTGAGTTCAAATTTGACTTCAGACACTTGACACTTACTAGCTGTGTGACCCTGTGCAAGTCACTTAACCCTCATTGCCCCGCAAAAAGAAAAGAAAAGAAACAAGGCTTTAGCAACATATTAAGAAGTTCATATACTTTGACCAGGTTGGATTTTTGGTTCAATATTAGGAAAACTATAAATACATCAGACTATATTAAGACTATTAATCGGGAGGGGAGGCAGGGAGAAAAATCTGAAATTGGAAAGCTTGTATAAGCAAATGTTGAGAACTGTTTTTGCATGTAACTGGAAAAAAATAAAATACTTTTAGCAGGAAAAAAAGACTATATTAATCGCAAAAAATATTAGACTATATTAAGAACAAAAATTAAAACCACATGATTAAATGGATAACAGAAAACAGTTTGACAAAATCCAACACCTACTTATGTTAAAAAAACAAAACACCGGGGGCGGCTAGGTGGCGCAGTGGATAAAGCACCGGCCCTGGATTCAGGAGTTCCTGAGTTCAAATCCGGCCTTAGACACTTGACACCAGCTGTGTGACCCTGGGCAAGTCACTTAACCCCCCATTGCCCCACAAAAAAAAAACAAAAACAAAAACAAAAAACAAAAAAAAAGGGGCAGCTAGATGGCGCAGTGGATAGAGCACTGGCCTTGGAGTCAGGAGTACCTGAGTTCAAATCCGGCCTCAGACACTTAACACTTACTAGCTGTGTGACCCTGGGCAAGTCACTTAACCCCAATTGCCTCACTAAAAAAAAAAAAAAAAGAAAGGAAAAAAAAAAAAACACCAGAAAGACTAGTAATAAATGGAACTTTCTTTAATATGGTAATCAGTCTGCATCTAAAACTAAAAATAAATATCATCTGTAATGGAGAAATATTAGAGGCCTTTCCAATAAGATGAGGAGTACAGCAAAAATGTGCATTGCTATAATTTTGATTTGAAATATCCCTAAGCATACTAAAGATAGAAGCAAAAGAATTTGAGGGAATAAGCTTAAGTAAAGAGAAAACAAAATGATCACTTTTTGCAGATGATGTTTACTTAGGGATCATGAGAGATTTAATTAAAAATAATAGAAATTAATAATTTCAATAAAGTAATAGTATTAAAAGTTATGCTGACTCAGTGACCCCATTCTACCTAGTCCTGCTTGTCAACTAGTGTTGAGGGAAGCTCAGTTGGGGGAGATATTACCCAGTGTGCAGTTTTTGTATTACTGGATTATACCAGCAATTTGGGAAGAGCCGAGATGCAATGCCCACCCGCTTTTGCTTCTCTGACCTATCGAACTGCCTTTATCTCATTATGAGAGTTATCAATAAAAGCTAGTTCCATCTTGAATCCCTTGCTGATCTCTATTGATCAGTCCATCAACATATTACTACTTTGACATTTATTTTAATAAACTTTTAATTATCTTTCTCCCGAAACAAAGAATTTTCCTTTTAGCAACAGGATATAAAGTAAAACCACCCAAATCATCAGTCTTTCTACATATTACCAACAAACCCCAGCAGGCACACACACACACACACAAAAATCCTACTCCAAATTACCATAGAATATATAAAATATCTGGCTTCAGACAGTTACTAGCTCTGTGACCCTAGGCAAGTCACAGCCCTGTTTGCCTCAATTTCTTCATCTGCAAAATGAACTGGAGAAGCAAATGGCAAATCACTCCATTATCTCTGCCAAGAAAATTCCAAATGGGGTCACAAAGAAACTGAACAACAACATATAAAATATCTGGTAATCCAATTACAAAGACATACACCAAAGAAATTATATAAATATAATTATAAAACATTCTTTATAGAAATAAAGAAAAATTAAATAATTGGAGAAGAATTATTCATGGTTAAGCCATACTATCTATCATAATACAAATGATAATACTACATAAATTAGTTTATAGATTTAGTGTCATGCTAGTCAACCTGTCAAAAGATTACTTTATAGAAACAGAAAAAAAAAAGTATACTAAATCATCTGGAGAAGCAAAAGACCAAAGCCCTCAAGGGAAAACATTTTTAAAAGTATGAACTAAATAGACATACTAGTACCAAAGATCAAACTATATTTAAAATCAATAATATTTAAACAATTTGGTACTGGCTAAAAAAAATTTTTTTCTCAGTGAAACAGATGATTCAGAAAAAAGGTATTAGCACGGTACTTGATCCATCCAAGTGCACAAACTAATAAGATTCATTATTTGACAAAAATTGATGGGAAAATTGGAAAGCAGTCTGAAAGGGATTAGATTTAAATCAACAACTGATACCTTATGCTACAAGCTCCAAAGGAATACATCCATAGCATAGACATTAAATGTAATATAAACATAAGTGAAGTGTTCTAGACTGTTATAGGGATAGCAAGAACAGGAGATAAAATAGTCCATTTTCATTACAAATTATATGAATATTTTTGCAAAAACAAAAGCATGCAATTAGAATTGGAGGGGAAACAACTGGAGGAAAAATCTTTGTGGTAAATTTCTCTAATAGAGAGAATTGATACAAAAGGAATGAATGAGTGAATGATAAAACATTTATGTGCCAAATACAGTGTTACGTATTAAAAGGAGCATGAAGTATGTAGTAGATTCACAAGTTTCATGGGCAATCTCCATTTTCTGGCTTTCTTTGCTTAAGAAAATGTTGATATTTATTAATGACGTTCTAGGTCATAACCAAAAAAGGTTTTGAAAATTTGAATACCAAACAACAAATTTTGCAAGCATCAAGGAAAGAGACCTTTAGCTTTGAAGTAACAAATTCAAATGGGTCTGAAAAGGATTAAGACTTACTATTGGCCATGAACTGTGCTAAGCACCAGGGATACAAATGGAAACTGTAAATGCAGAGAGTTCCTACTCTCAAGAAGCTTACATTCTAGGGGGCAGCTAGGTGGTGCAGTAGATAGAGCACTGACCCTGGATTCATGAGTATCTGAGTTCAAATCCAGTCTCAGACACTTGACACTTACTAGCTGTGTGACCTTGGGCAAGTCACTTAACCCTCATTGCCTAACCAAAAACCAAAAATAAAAACAAAACATTTAGGGGCAGCTAGATGGCACAGTGGATAAAACAAAGGCCCTGGATTCAGGAGGACCTGAGTTCAAATCCAGTCTCAGACACTTGACACTTACTAGCTGTGTGACCCTGGGCTAATCACTTAACCCTCATTGCCCTCCCACAAAAAAATTGTTTTTAAATTTAAAAAAAAATTTTAATTAAAAAAAAAGAAGTTTACTTTCTAATAGGCAGAAATCCCACATATATAGGAAATGGTGGTATGTCTGAGAGAAAAGACTATATTTGGACTCTTCTCAGAGCCCTAAAGGCAAAGAGTGAGTCTGGTTTCAGGCCCTACAGCTTTGTGGCTCAAATCTCCCAGCAGGGGGGTCACTGGGCATACAAGGCTCCTAGGCCTTAGGCCTGAGCAGGGCCTGAAGAAGGGCCTAGGTTTTGTGGGAGTTGGGCTGGGCTGGGAGGTTGCCTTGAGGTACCCAAGTTGATCTCTACTTGACTTAGAGCTCAAGCCCCTGACTTTAATTTTGTTTTAAAAGTTTATATTTACACAAGCACTGTTTAGTGGGGAATGGGGTCATTCTTACTCCAGCATAGGGTTGGGGCCTAAGGCTGCAATCTGATTGGTCAGTAAACGGAGCAAACTGATTGGTCAAACCCCAAATCAGGTTTTCTTTCTTGAAGAGTTATGTACATTAACACAGCATTGTTCTGAGGAGGAGCCCACACTCTTCCCTATAATAGGTTAAGGCCTGCTATGGTAGTTTGTAAAATCTGATTGATCAACTGGTACCACCTGACTAGTTTCTAGCACTGTGATTGGTCCACTTGGTATAATCTGATTGGTTGTTATTGTTATGCCATATGTTGATAGGGGAAAGTATATAAATGAGGAATAGTAAAATGCCTTAATGTGATTGGTTGGAAAGGACCCCTTGGATATAAATAGAGTTGAGGGACCCCACTTTAGTGTACTCTCCAGCACATTCAGAAGAATGCCCATCTTCGTGAAGATAAATAATGAAGCCTTCACCCACCAACTGCTGCCTGCTTGGAATTTTTCAGCAGCGACCTGCTAGCAACACTAGAGCTGCTAACACTTGAACTGCTAACACTCAAGCTGCCAACACCAGAGCTACAACACTAGAGCTGCACACTATTTGAGTGGTTAGCTGCGTTTCTAACATGTCCAAGAGGGATATTTTTGTTAGGAAAGTTACGGGGATATTGGGTAAAGCCATCAGGGGAGTGAGTACATTAACATAGTCCTTCCAGTAACAATAATAGAATTGATTTGATTATGATTCCAGAACTGAAAAGTGGGTGGGGCAAAATGGAGGGCATAGATCCCTCTGTGACTGGTGAGGAGATAGTAGGAATATCATCTACAATAAGAGCCACAAGTCTAGAGTTCTGGGAATAACATGATTAAATCCAAAGGGGTATGGATCCTGGTCTAGGCAGGCAGGAGTCTGGTAAAGAGATAAATAGAGAGTGAATAAAACCATGGCAAAAGCCAACCCTAAATATAGTCGGCTATTGAGGCAAAGAAATATCAAAAAATTGTGTATGAAACTTTAAAAAAATGTAGAAAAGCTACAAAGTAAAACATTTACAAAATAGAAATTCTGAAAATTAAAGAGATAAACAAAATTGAAAATAAAAACTGCTAGACTAAAACAGTTGTTGTTTTCAATGACCAATAAAATATACAAACCATGATCTAATTTGATTTAAAAAGGACAAAAACAAATAATGAGACAAGCTAAAATAAATAATGAATATGTAAGAATAACAAGGACATAAAGGATAGGGTTAGAAACTATTTTGTCCAATTTTATATATGAAAAAAATTAAAAAGTATATGAATATATTTTTTAAAATATGGTATAAAATACCCAGAACAAGAAAGTAAAGAATTGAAAAAAATTGAGAACTAGGCATAAATGAACTCTCAAAGAAAAAAACTCCGGGTCCCAATGGACTCAGGTACAGGTGAATTCTGTATTAAAAGAATAATTAAAAGACCATTAATTAAAATTAATTAAAAATTAAAAGAACAATTGATTACTACATGATGGAACTTATTTGCAAAAATACATATAAAAGGCACCTTAACAAACTCCTTATATTATATAAATATGTCCTGATACTGAAATCAGGGAAGTATAAATCAAGACAAAAAATTTTAGCTCTAATGAATATTTATGCAAAAATACTGAATTAAATATTAACAAAGAGGTAAGGCCATCTACCTATAAGATTATTCGTTATGATCAGGTTGGATTTATATCAGAAATACAGGGTTGGTTCAACATTAAGACAACTGGAAACATAATAGACTATACCACTAACAATAATTACATGATTATATCAACATATGCAGAAAAGGCTTTTGACAAAATACAGGAACATTTGTGCTAAAACACACACATGAAAACATAAGAATAAACAGGTCTTTCCTGATTGTGTTAAACAATCTCTATGGAAGACCAAGAATAAACATTGACTGTCATTGAGAAACTCTAGAAACCTTTTTAATAAAGCCATGGGTAAAGAATATAGATTGTCACTATTACTTAATATAGTTCTAGAAATGTTAGCTATGGTAAGTATTAAGAGAACAAAAAGAAATTGAGAAAATAATCATAGGTAAGAAGTAAAAATTATTACTATTTTTAGATGATATGATTTATTTATGGAACCCTAGAAATTCAACTAAAAATTAATCAAAACAACTAATCACTTCAGTAAAGTACTAGATATAAAATCATTAACTTTTCTGTATATTACTTAGAAAACCCAGCAGGGAGAGCTAGAAAAAATGAAATTCTGTTCAAAATAACTATAGAATGAACATCATCATCATCATTAATAATAATAATAATAATAATAGGGGCAGCTAGGTGGCACAGTGGATAAAGCATTGGCCCTGGATTCAGGAGGACCTGAGTTCAAAGTCAGCCTCAGACACTTGACACTTACTAGCTGTGTGACCCTGGGCAAGTCACTTAACCCTCATTGCCCCGCCCAAAAAAAAAAAAAAAGAATGAACATAAAAAATCTGGAGGTGCAATTACTAAATCATACAAGAACCATATGATAAAATTATAAAGTACTTTAAAGAAATAAAGGGAAACTTAAGTAAAGGAAGATATATTTATTGCTAATATCTTTAAAATGATGATACCTAAATTAATTTAGAAATTTAGTTATATAGTAACCAAACCATCAAGAGGTCACTGATAGCACTCGACAAAAGAATAAGAAAATTCACTTGGAGGAAACAAAGTTCAGCATTCTTAAGGGAATATATGAAAAATGAGAATTAAGTAGACATGCTGGTACTAGTTGTCAAACTATACTTATGTTAATATGAAAGTATGGATCACCTGGATTTGATAGAGGTGCCTTATTGTCCAAAAGTATTTTTTATGAAACCCTAGGTCAATAGGAGTAAAATATCCTTCAACTGAACTCCAAACTGAACCCAGGTATGTAGCAGATAAAAAGTCCCTACTTGGTGACTTCTTTCCTCAGAATAGTAAATTCCTATCTTATGGAGACATCTGGAAGTCCTCATCCTTGCCAAACCCTTTTTTTGTTTGTTTGGTTTTTTTGTTTTTTGTTTTTTTTTTAGTAAGGCAATTGGGGTTAAGTGACTTGCCCAGGGTCACACAGCTAGTAAGTGTTAAGTGTCTGAGGCCAGATTTGAACTCAGGTACTCCTGAATCCAGGGCCATTGCTCTATCCACTGCGCCATCTAGCCTCCCCACCAAACCCTTTTTTTGGAATCCTGTAATCTTATCATAATGCTTCTATATTTCCTCCATACTTGTTATAACTTAAATTGTTAAACTGCTTTTGCTTCTGGGTTGATTCATACTATTGAAACTGATAACACTCTGTAACCAGCAGACAAAAACCCCCCCCAAAACCCTTATATACCCTCAGAAAGAGAGAGTCTCTGAGCTCCCTTCTTAGGAGGGAGTTTCCAACACGATCATGTGATTTCTTCCTGGGACAAAATAAATTGGTATTATGTTTTTTTTCTGTCTGTCTCTGATCTGGTTTTTCCTGTAGGAGAGACATTATATTCTCTGATCTGTTTTGTTCATAGGCGGCCAGGTATGGAAACAAATTGAAGGAAATATTATAAAATTGATTTCTCTGATCTGTTTATTATTATTTTGTATGAGACAGGCAAATAAAACATTTAATTTTCAACATGTAAAAACAATAATCGGGGGCAGCTAGATGGCGCAGTGGATAGAGCACCGGCCCTGGAGTCAGGAGTACCTGAGTTCAAATCTGACCTCAGATACTTAACACTTACTAGCTGTGTGACCCTGGGCAAGTCATTTAACCCCAATTGCCTCACTTAAAAAAAAAACAATAATCAAAGCATTTTGGTAGTGGGTAAAAACAAAAAAACCAAAAAAGGTCATTAATGGAACAGATTAGATATATTAGATTCCAAAGCAATGGAACAGTAGGATAGAGTTTAATCTACCCAAGGACAGAAACTACTAATGTAAGAATTTACTATTCAATA
Source organism: Dromiciops gliroides (assembly GCF_019393635.1). Classification (NCBI taxonomy): domain Eukaryota; kingdom Metazoa; phylum Chordata; class Mammalia; order Microbiotheria; family Microbiotheriidae; genus Dromiciops; species Dromiciops gliroides. The sequence goes on along the minus strand of NC_057863.1, from coordinate 339,137,314 downwards.
AAATACGATGGGAAAAATGGGAAAGCAGTCTGAAAAAAATTAGATTTAAATCAACATACTATAAAATAAACTCCAAATGGATACATGGTATAAACACAAAAAGTTGTATTCTAAACAAATTAGAGGAGGATGGAAGAAGGTACCTTTCATAGCTATGCAAAGGGGAAGTCTTCTTGACTAAAGAAGGGAGATTCAAAATAGTCAATTTTGATTACATAAAATTAAAAAGCCACTGTAATGCAATTAGAATTAAAATTATGAGGTAAAACAGTTAATTGGGAAAATATCTTTGCAGTAAATTTCTCTGATAAAAGTCTGATATTCAAGATCCATAGAAAATTGATGTACTTGCATGAATGCATGCATGCATGTATGTATGTATGTATGTATCAAGTTTATCAACAAAATTATATCTAATTTAATGACTTTGGAAGAATAGAGTTGCCTATTTATATATTCTTTGACAATTTATCTATTGAGGAATGGCTCTGGTTCATATACATACACACATACATACATGCATGCATTCATGCAAGTACATCAATTTTCTATGTATGTATGTATGTATGTATGTATACGAACCAGAGCCATTCCTCAATAGATAAATTGTCAAAGAATATATAAACAGGCAACTCTATTCTTCCAAAGTCATTAAATTAGATATAATTTTGTTGATAAACTTGATATATGTATTTATTTTTTATAATAAATTTTTACTGATTTGTTTTTAGATCAATTACATTTCTCCCTCTTACTCCTCCCCAAAACCACTCTGTTAAAAAAAAAAAAGAATATTTTTAAAAGAAAAAAGTAAAAGAGGAAAAAATAGCAAAACATTTAAAGAGTCTGAAAATACAATCAATGTTCTAGACCGATGGATCTCCCACTGTTGCAAAGGAGTTGGAGGAACTACCTTCTCATATCTCTTCTTTACGGACATGCTTGTTCTTTATAATTCTGTAACATTCTCTTTCAATTGTTTAGCAGAGTGCCTGGCACAGAGGATTAACAAAAGTTTATTGGTTGATTGGGCTGTTCTTTCCATTTCCATTTGAGAGAAAAGACCATATCTGGACTCTTCTCAGAGCCCTAAAAATAGAGAATGAGTCGAGTTTCAAGCCCCACAACCTTGTTGCCCAAGCTTCCCAGCAGGAGGCAGTCTGGCACACAAGGCTCTGAGGAGCCAAGGCCCCTGGGACTTAGGCCCAAGCAGGGCTTGTAGTGCAGCCTGTGTTTTTTGGGATTCGAGCTAAGCTGGGAATTCACCTTGAGGCACCTGAGATGATCCCTGCATTACCCCGATGTTCAAACCCCAACTTAAGTTTTGTTTGTTGACAAGTTATGTATGTTTATGTATGTTATCACAGCACTGTTCTGGTGAGGAATGGACATTCTTGCCCAGAATAAGGTTAAGGCCCAGTGCTGCAATCTGATTGGTCGACTGCTACAATCTGATTGGTCGATTAAAAGGGCAATCTGACTGGTCATTACAGTTACCATATATGGGAGGTTGGTAAAATATGCTGGGATTGGTTGTTTCTGTAATGTTGTATGGATTATAACACTGTTATGTGATTGGTTAAGGGGGACTCTTGGTGGGTATAAATCAAGGTGAGGGACCTTACTTCAGTGTACTCTCTGGCACATTCAGAAGAGTGCCCATCTTCAAAGATGAATAAAGAAGCCTTCACCCACACTCTGCTGCCTGCTTGGATTCTATGAGCTTCTAGCTGCTAGCAAAAAACTTGAGCTGCTAACACTTGAGCTGCACAACACTATTCTAGCTGTTAGCTGCATTTCTAACACGTTGTTGTAGTCATTTTATATATGTTTTCTTAGTTTTGTTCATTCTTTATCAGTTCAAGTAAATCTATCTAATACTTCTCTCATATTCATTGTTTCTCAGTGCACAGTAATAACAAATTAATATTTCTAAAAGTGCAAGAGAAGTCCTCTCCAAAAATAAAACAGTAAGTAAAATATAAGTAAATAAATATACAAAGGGAAAGTGTGTGTGTCCGTGGGGGGCGGTGAGTTAAATCAATAAACCTTTAACTAATCTGATTTTTAAAGAGAGGAAAATAAAATTACCAAAATTTTTAAAAATCAGCAAAGTGAATCCACAATAGAGAAGGAAAAAAAGGGGATTGCACCTATTCTATACAGTCATAAACTAGCAAAACCAAGAATTCAAAGGAAATGGGTGAAAATATAAAATACCCAAATAAATAGAACATGAAATAAATATTTTAACTCAATTTCAGAAAACAAAAATGAATAAAGTAAGGGTATGAGCTTGAGTGGACTGGAAGAATAAAAAATTGTGAAGAGGAGAGGGGCTTGGGGAAAAGATAATGAGTTGTGTTTTAGGCACTTTGAATTTGTTTTTGTTTTGTTTTTTGTTTTTAGTTTTTTGCAGGCAATGGAGGTTAACTGACTTGCCCAGGGTCACACAGCTAGTAAGTGTCAAGTGTCTGAGGCCGGATTTGAACTCAGGTCCTCCTGAATCCAGGGCCAGTGCTTTATCCACTGAGCCATCTAGCTGCCCCTGGCACTTTGAATTTGAAATACCTATAAGATTCCTGTTTGAGATGTCTAAAAGGCAAGTGGGGATTAGGACAAGAGCACAGGTGAACAAATAGGGCTGGACATATAGATCTAGGAAATATCTGCATAGAGATAATAATTGAACATATAGGAGCTGATGATATCACCAAGTACAGAGGCCAGAGCTGTACTGATGGATGGTAAGGAACAGAAAAGAGTAAGTAATTGTATAGGTTTAAGTGAAGACAAAAAATAGGTTTAGGAAGTATGAGATGGAAAGATGGATGGACAAAAGGATAGGATCAGATTAAGGAATTTCAGAGTTCAGGATCATGTTACTGATTTTTTTGTTCCAAGAAAGTGACCCAGAGGTTGAGAGATTAAATGAAATAATATACAAAAAGCTACTGCAAACTTTAAATGTCAGCTATTATTACCATAATTATTTTTACAACATTTCTCACCATTGTTCTTTGGTTTACCTTGCAATTTTGATTAATATCACAGTATCATAGGACAAAAAATTAAGTTGTACAACAATCCATATTCATTGAATACTCTTTTTTGGTGTTATCTGTGGATTCCCACAAGTGCTAGTAAATAATTACATGGTCCTATAAGCTTCAAAGTCAAACAAATAACTTCTGGGGAACAGAAGAGAATTATTACTTTGGTATATATAGGCAATGTACAGGGGATTTTCAAACCCGCCCCTCAATCAAAGGAATGCAGTCTTAAGTAAATGTCCCTTTGGAAACTCAATGTATGAGAAATCATTATAAAACAGTCAATTGTCCACCTATGGAAGTTATCTACAGTAAGGAATTATTTGAGTATTATGTCTACCATAACATGAAAGAAAGTGAAGGGAATAGAATATTTTTTTGGGGAGGGCTCTCAAATTAGCCTCAAGTTAGCTCTCAAATTAGTAACAGGAACAGTACTGAAAGTAACCTGAATGAACGGTAATGCACTATAACCCAAGACATCCTTTTTTTTTTTTTTTAAGTGAGGCAATTGGAGTTAAGTGACTTGCCCAGGGTCACACAGCTAGTAAGTGTTAAGTGTCTGAGGCTGGATTTGAACTCAGGTCCTCCTGACTCCAGGGCCGGTGTTCTATCTACTGCGCCACCTAGCTGCCCCCCAAGACATCCTTTTTGCAAACCTAGAGATTAATATTGCTACAAGTACCCTAATAAACCATTGTCCTAAAAAAAAAAAAACATTGTCCTGTCCTGCTTGGATTAAAGAGAGATCCTCTTGCCTGTTAATTTTTTTTAAAGGTTGTTTTTAAAATACAGTGTTATTTCCCAATGTCTTCTTTTGAACATGCTTTGAAAATGTGTTTTAGATTTTAGAACTGTGTGTTGCAATTAAAGTTAATTTTTGCATTGGTGTAAATTCTAGGCTCGAGATTATGGAGGTACTATTTAAAAGGAGGTAAGAGATTTGCTTTGCTGTAACCACATCCCCTCTCTATTTAGTTTAATGTGGGTTTCATTCATCCAAAACTTTTAAACCCAGCTGCTGTTTGGTCACAGCTATTTGTGATGATAGTGCTCCCTGCTTGACTGCTGAGATAGAGGAAGTCGATCTGGTCTCCCTGGGGTATCAGGGTTGTAAACACCTGCTTATAGATTTAAGAGGAAGCTCAGGGGAGATCTCCTTCATTGCCCCTCAGTCACCCATGTCCTGTTGATACTTTTTTTCTGATGTCTTTCATGTGTCCCTTTCCATTTTGAACACTATCATCTAACATCTTGCAAGACTAATAGAGCAACCTCTTAGGTGGCTTCCTTGCCTCCAGTAGTATCCACCTCACTTTGAGCCATTCTAATCACTTCAATGAGTTTAGTTTTCTGAAGATATTGTATGCCACTGCACTCAAAGTCCCTTCCACGACCTAATTCTAATCTACCTTTCTATCATTAGCTCTTTTTTTTTTTTTTGGTGAGGCAATTGGGGTTAAGTGACTTGCCCAGGGTCACACAGCTAGTGTCAAGTATCTGAGGTAAGATTTGAACTCAGGTCCCCCTGAATCCAGGACTGGTGCTCTATCTGCTGCGCCACCTAGCTGCCCCTATCATTAGCTCTTAAAGTCTTATATTCACTGTTTCTTTTTTTTTTTTTTAATTCACTGTTTCTTAAAGGTGACTTGGGCAGCTTGGTGGCTCAGTGTATGATAGAGTACTAAGACTCATCATCATACTGAGTTCAAATCTGACCTTAGATGCTTTCTAGCTGTGTGACCCTGGGCAAGTTACTTCACCCTGTTTGCCTCAATTTCCTCATCTGTAAAATGAGCTAGAGAAGGAAATGGCAAACCACCCAAGTATCTTTGACAAGAAAACTCAAAATAGGGTCACAAAGAGTTAGACATGTCTGAATAACAAAGATTCCTTATAGTCTTCTCCCACTATGGTTTGTTTGTTTGTTTTTAGTTTTGTATCATTTACTAAGTGTAGTTCATGAACTATGACAGAGTAGCAAACACAAGTTGAAACCAGCACAAACCAGTTTGAACAAGCCTAGACAATTTGCTGATCTTTGGTCCTCCCACTATGTTTCTGTTTTTTGTTTTGTTTTTTGTTTTTACGGGGCAATGGGGGTTAAGTGTGTCAAATGTCTGAGGCCGGATTTGAACTCAGGTATTCCTGAATCCAGGGCCGGTGCTTTATCCACTGTGCCACCTAGCTGCCCCCTCCCACTATGTTTTTAATGCTCTTCTTGTTACCCATCAAAAGGTGTCCTTTGGAATCTGTGATGTTATCTTACCTTAGATTAAATAAATTTATAAATAATTTTGTTAGATATGACTGTTACTTAACCCAACATACATTGAATGGTAAGTATAATATTCACATTAACAAAACTTGCCTATTCTATGTATGCACTATCCTCAAAACGTGACACCTTGGATGTGCACAGAAGTTCATAAAAATATTAGCTCTTGTGGAAGAAAAATTACATAAATAACATATGCATGGCTAGCATATGCCCTGGTGACATTCTAATGCTACTAAATGTAGCCATCTTCATTGATGCTATTGGGATTTTCAGATATTTTTGTAGTTTAAAAGTAGATTTGTCAGTTTTCTTGATTGTCTAGACTAAAGAAAGTGATAGAGAAAATGCTAATAATTCCAATCAAAGTGAAATGTGGTGGGGAGGGGCAAGCTAGGTGGTGCAGTGGATAAAGCACCAGCCCTGGATTCAGGAGGACCTGAGTTCAAATTTAGCCTCAGACACTTGACACGTACTAGCTGTGTGATCCTGGGCAAATCATTTAACCCTTATTGCCCCGCCCCCCCCCCCAATGAAACATGGGTCTTGAGTACATTTTTTTTTATACAGTCGGTTGTTAAACATTCATCTGAACAACTCTGTTGGGAGTTTTTGATAGTAACTTCGGCAAAACAAAATATATCAATAAATACCTCCTCCCCACCAGAGAAAAATATACCTGGAAACATTTCTTTCTCGGGTATTTAGGGAAAAGGGTTGGTTTGTCTGACATTTACCAGGGAGGAATATTCTATATTTGAGTGTTCTGAGAGGTTAATAAAGGAAGGAACTTGATTATTATGAAATCATCTCTCTAGTATGAGTGAGAAAATGATATATGTCCTTGTTTTAGTAAATAGAGTACACCGAATATCATTTAACCTTTTTCTGATGACTGAAGTTTATTCTTATTAACGAATGTTGTTCTATATGTGGCTGGACTCCAGGGTCACTCTCCCAATGACTAGGAGGTTGCCAGAAGATTGCTGGCTACATCACTTAAGGATTCTAGGGGTATCTATTGTTCCAGATGGCCGGACTTTTGGAAGTGGGGGTGCTTTTAATGCTTTTTGTTTGTTTCTACTGTATTGACATTCTCCTTCATGACAACATTGAGGTTATGTTCACTAATTAATCTTCCATTTTGTCATTTCTTGAAATGACAGCCCCTATGGTTTGTAGTATACTTTAATGCAATGACTAATTTAACACATCTATTCTTTTGCACCCTGCAAAATAACCTGAAGGCATATATTGCTTTATGAAATAATTATATTCCTGACATTTTTGTGTCAATCTAATTTCTAAACAATTTCAAAATGCAATAGAGGAAGTGAATTATCCATAGGAAACTTGGGGTGAGCCCTCTGTAACTTGACCTTTCGTAGTAGGTAGGTCTAGGAAGGGTCTGGGGGACCTGTGGTGCTATGCCTTTTTCTTCTTCTCAAGGGGGTGGGAGAGAAGGCAGGTTTTTGCTGAAATTAAATTCAAGCAACTGAAATTGTAGTTGAGGTAAAAACATTTAAAAAAAGAAAAGAAAAGAAAACCTCACAGCCTCAAACATTTGCATCTGAGGTAAAAGAGAGGTTTTGTTCATACAGAAATCTCTTCTACCTTCTTCACTCCCATTGTCCACACCTACTGGTTTTGCAGTAACTGACAAACAAAATCTGTTAGGAACATGTATAATCAAACAAAACAAATTTCTACATTGGCTACGTTTAAAAAAAAAACGTCTCATTTTATACTCTGTCTTTTGCTTTTCTATCAGGAGGTGGGTGGCATGTTTCATCATTAGTCCTCTGGAATTGTTTATATCCACTACATTTTGAATTGAAGGAAGATTTGAGCATACAAGAACCTGTCAGATACTGTCATTTTATTTTTTAATTCATTTAAGATGCTATTTTGTTATTATCCTCATTAAAAATTAGAATCATCATCATTATTTTAATTATGGGGTTCCCTGGAAAAAGGGAAACCTTTGGAATCCAAATCCCAAAGAGATTTGGAAAACTGAACATAAAACATACGAATTTGCTTACCTTTCTCCCAAAAGAGGATGAAGTCTTTAGGGCTTTCCGACATGCTATGAAATGGTCAGATGAAGGAGGGTCCAGAAATACGAAGATGATGCATGAGCTGTCACTACAACATAGGTTTCCACAATGACTCGGAGATGTTGAATTATTGCAGGGGAAACAGTCCTGCAAGGAGAGAGAGGAGTGGAGAGGTATGTTTGGCCACAGGTCTTTCTCTAGGTTGGAGCTAGCTTAAACCCGGACCCCACCGCCGTCCAGTTCTGCACCTGGAAGCGGCTGCAATGCAGTGCAGAGGTGCGCGGGGCTGGTTGCAGGTGCCATAGTCTAGGGAAGTCTTGCTGCAGCTGGAGGTACTAAAAGGAGATGGAAGCAACATCATGTAATGCATGCAGTTCTTGGTGGATAGACACTCCCCTTCCCTCCTGGGAGGGTCAGACGTCAACTAATTTGAGCTGAGAAACGAACCCCATAAGCCCATACGACTCCTGGGATACCAGCAGCCGCAGAAGCGCTTGCTGTGTTTCCTACGGGCCTGTGGAGAGCGCCAGAAGAGAAACCCGGAAACAGTGCCTCTCTTGCCGTAGTGTCCTCTCGATGGTTGCCCTCTTACAACCCCTCCCACACCCACACCCCTCCCTACCACCACTCCCCTACGCCGGGTGGGAGGGTAAGGACGCCACCGCGCTTGCGCGCTTCTTCTGCTTTACTTGTTTCAGTCAGTCTGTGGGAGGTGGCCGGGTCGAGACGCAGGCCTTCCCCAGTAGCAAGTTCCTGTGAAGACACTTAGAGAGATGAACGGGTTCGGCGTCGGGATGGCGGCCGGGGTGGCGACTCCACCGCCGTTGAAGACCAGCAGCCACGAAAACCTCGATAAGATTGATATGTCTCTGGGTGAGGGGTCGGGCCGGACCAAATCGTGAGGCCGAGGGGGAGGCGGGTAGTGAGTGGGTGGAACCAAGTGCCCCAGTTTATGGGGGAAGGGGCGGTTGGCTCGCCGGGTCGAACCAAGTACCGGGATTGTCGAAAGCAGACGGGCCGGACCAAACGTGAGGTTAGAATGGGGGGTGCGGAGCGGGCAAGGGAATGATACCAAGTGCGGGGCTGAAGTGTGAGGACTGGGGTCTCTAGCTGGAGGGGTGCGGGGAGTGAGGAGAAGACGCTGGAAACGCGGCCGAACCGGAGGCTTTGGGGGGAAGGGGAGGGGCCACCCGCAGGGCGGACCGCCTCCTGCCCCCAAGGCAGCTTCCCTCCCCCCATCCTCCGCCCCTTTTCTCTCTTCCCCACTTTGTTTTGTGGGGACAACCGGGTGGTTTTTATCCAAACAGAGGGGCGGTTGCGGGCGGGAGGGAGGGCAGTTGTGGGGGTCCCTAGGAGCTGTGGCTCCGAGTGGAGCGGGAGCGCATGCCTCGGTGGAGCCTTTCTCTTGGCCCGGCGTTTTGACTCCACAAGTCCGGATGGAGTTATTGCTGTTTTCCGCCCGGAGCCGGAGGAGGTGGGGGTGGGACCTGGATATTGAGAAGTGCTGGATCCCAAACCGAGGCCGGATACCCAAAACTTGGTTCTGTTGAATTGTTGGAGGAGAGTCGTTACGGAGACCCAATTGTGTGGTCGCAGGGCCCGTAGTTGGGCCTGGGCTTGGGCGGGGGAGGGGGGAGGGGTTGATTTGAGCAGTGCTTGCATTACTAGGGGAGCCTACTGCGAAGAATATTCTTGTGGAGTACTAAAAGACGAGTTGGAATCTTAACTCTTTTAATGAGTGTTAAACTTGTCGAATTTTTTGTCCTAATATGTTGAGATAATAGAATTGTCGTAGCTAAAAATAATTTGATTAGTAACAAGTTAATTCCGTTTTTTAAAATTTTGGTCATTTGATCCAGCTAAAGTGTGTCTTAAGTCTAAATTGATGACTGAGAAGTCAGACTACTGATACAGAATAAAGTGTCTGTCTCGTGAAGGGAAAGTAGTGCTTCGACTCTCTGGAAAGGCACTTAAACACCTCAACCTCAGTTTGCTCGAATGCAAAAAGTCCCAACGTCTACTTTCTTTCTCCCTTAATGCTAGTGCCTTTTCTCTGTTGTTTATCTCTGATTTGTCCTGTAAAGTATATTGTTTCTTTATGGTCGTTTGGGTGTTGTTCCTTAAGAGCCAGGAACTTTGGGGGGGGGGGAGGGCCCTATCTTTGTATGGCCAGTGCTTAACACGATGCCATAAATAGTAGGTGCCTAATATATGCTTGATTTGACTCTTATATTCAAAGACTCATCCCTCTATAAGTTTGTGGTTCCATTATCTTCATTTTGTTGTCAGTCAGCAAGCATTTATTTAGCACCTACAATTTATACTATATGTAGGCCTTGTCTGCAGGAATAAAAACAAAAGCAAAAAACCAGGAGCACCAAGTCGAATGAGAGACCATGTGAAAACAACTGTGCAATAACAAGATATAAAGAATTTTTTCCAGTTGTGGGAAGGCAGTAGCACTAAGGTGGATTCTGAAAAGGTTTTTCCTCAGAATTTAAGGGACTTAAAATTAAAAGAGGTATTAAATATGAGTCTGGGATTTGAATTTAAGTCCTTTCAAAGTGCTCTTTGGTACGTGCTGTCACTGTTTTTGATAGGTACTGTGCCTCATGGTGGAGGTTATGGTGAGGAAAGCTATTTGTAAACCTTCGTATGTGACTGTTATGTTCTGTAGAGTGCTTAGATGTGCCTTAGTAAGCGAATTCCCTACGTGTGTCCTTTTGGAGGTAGGAATCCATAATACTCAGGATTATATCTTATCCAAGAATAATTCTGCAGAGTTTGGGGGGTTTTTTAGAGTTTTTATTCTAATGAAAATGTTTATTGAATCTAATTAGACATTTTTTTTGGCCTATATTCATCTAGTGTCTGTATGGGTTTAAGGACAAGCTTTTCATAATTGTTCCAAATCAAATGGTGTAGTGAACTTCACAAAGTAGTCACATTTTTTCTGATTATTTAAATCCCATAAACTATGCTATAGCTCCTAAAGACTGGCAGTGAGAAATTAAGTTTGAGGTTGAGCAAAATAAGATGTATGCATGTATGACACACATCATTACAGCCATTCCTTACTTCCTGGATGTTTCTTTGTTATGGGGTTTCTGGTTTTTTGGAGGGTGGTTAGGATGTTCAAGAAAAGTTGAAAAGTAAATGCTCTTTGGTCCAACACAGAGCTGTGGAGCTTAGCTGTAGCTTATAACTCCCTCATTTTTGTTGTAGGACGAGGTCATTGAACAGAACTATTTGTTGTAAAGAATTTATTTTACCAATGCACAAAAGTGTTACTGTTTTGGACCTGTAGAGGAAACAGATTCTTTATATATTATGGTCATCTAATATTTTTAAACTTTCTTCAGCATCCTGGTTTTGGATGGAAAAATCCTTTTCTATGTTGTAAAGGAGTTAAGTTGGTTTGGGGACTCGTGATAAAAAATGGTCAAATTTTAAAATTTTATCTTCTGAACCTTATTAAATTTTTTGTCCTTACACTAAAATGAGAAAATTGCTGCAACCCAAAAGCAATTTGATTAGTAAAATTCCCTTTTTGAGAGTTTTGGTCATTTGATCAAATAGTATCTCTGAAGTCAGTTAAATGACTGAGAATTCAGACTGCTGGCAGAGGTTAAAGAGTTATCTTGTGAATGGAAATCAGTGCTTCAGTAGTGGTAGTTTCCTAACTATCCTTCTTCTGAATTAGAATCCTATAATCTGAGTTGGAAAAGATGTCAGAGGCTATCTATCTAGACTAACCCTTACTAAAGCAATAATCTCTTAAAACATCCTGGATGGAGTCATTCAAGCTTCAAAACCTACCTAGATGAGAAATTCCTAGTCCCTGATTAAGTTGAAAGTTTGCTCTTGGTGGAATTATTAGGTAATCTCATAATTCACATTTGTGCAGCTCTTTATGGTTTATGGATTGTTTTCTTGATACTAATCCTGATTATACCCTCCTTTTGCATCTGAGGAAACTTGAGTTTTCGTTTTTAAGTGATTACCCAAAGTGATGATAGAAACTAGGATTAAAGTCTTGGTCCTCTGACTCATTTTCTTTTTTGACTGGGTAGTTATGCCTCAATTTTAACAAAGTGGTTGACAATGGCTTTCATTATATTCTGGGGAGAATGTAGAGAAATGTGGGCTAGATAATTTTATGGTAAGATCCAAAAAGTAGTCATTAATGATTCCTAGTCTACTTGGAATGTCTCCTGTAAAATGCCTCAGGGATTTGTCCTTGACCTTGTGATAATTAAAAAGTTATCCTTTTCTATACTTTATTGAGAATGTATTATCTGAGAGAATACAAACCATCTTACCTCCTTTTACATGTTTATGAGTTCCTTTTGTGGAACTCTTCCAAAAAATACTGGTACTTTGGGGAAAGGGTGTAGATAGTATTAATAATAATAATACTTTGCTAATCACATTCACAGAATGGCTCTGTGGATAGAGAGCTGGGCCTAGAGTCAGGAAAAACAGTTCAAATATGGCCTCAGACACATAACTGGCTGTGTGGCCCTGGGCAAGTCACTTAACTTTTGTTTACCTTAATGTGCTGGAGAAGGAAATAGCAAACCATTCCGGTATCTTTGCCAAGAAAACTATGGACACTATGGTCCACGAGGTCACAAAGAGTTGGACAGTACAGAAGAACCACAACAAAATTCACAGATGAGGCAAATCTAGGATTCTCCAATCTAAAACCAAGGAATAAGTGTAAAGTTTTAAACTTGGGTTAAAAAAATAAATTATAGAAGAGAGTCATAATATCAATTTATCTGAAAAATATGGGGATTTTATTGGAACCTCAAAATGAGGTAAATGTTGTGATCACAAAAGATCACAAATAATCTTAGGTTGAATTGAGAGAAGGAGCTGGTGTCAAAAAGACCAGGAGGGAAGAGGCCTGTATTAGTAGTAAACTCATGGGATATTTTCCCTTCAATTTGGGGGTACCATGTTAGGAAGGAAATAGAAAAGCTGGAGGGAATCTAAGAGGGCAACCAATATTGTAAAGGGCTTTGAGATTCCCATGATTTAAGAGGATCCTGTACAAGAGCTGCAAATGTTTAGCTTAGGGAAGAAAAGACTTAGAAGAAACATATTGCTCTCTGCAAAGAGCAATTATACTTATTCTCCTGGGCCTTGGGTTGCTGTGTTAGGAGCACTGGGTAGAAGTTGTAAAAGGGAGGCACGTTTATGTCTGATTTAAAGGGAAAATTCCTAACAATTAGAGCTGTTGCAAAGTTGGAATGATCTATCTCCAAAGGTAGTGGGGCTTTTTTGTACTAGAAGTCGCTAGGTAGAGGTTGGATATTATATAGAGAATTATTTTTTAGGTATGGCTTGGTTATGGCCTGCAAAAATCCCTTTCAATTCTTCAGTTTGAGGAATCATAATCTAGTCATACAGAACAGGTGGAGTCATAGAATATGTTTCAATGGACAGAAAAATCCAGTTTTCACATTGTAAAATGTTTTTAATAGAAAATATTTAATTTTTTTTGTTTTTGTTTTGCTATGTTGAATCTAGTAATTTAGCATAAGAAAGTATATGGAGATTTAATGAATTTTATTTATAGTTGCTGGTAATCTACAGCTGTAAATAAAAGGTATAGTTAATTTATAGAATATTTTTCTCCATCAGATGGATTAACTATGGCATTATGCTACTACTACAATAACTGATTATGATTTTCTATGCAAGGAGCAGTTAGAAAGCTTTTAGAAGATTTTATAGGAATGAATTTTAAGTATTTACATGTCATTTCCCAAGAAGCTCTGAGCTTTGAATCCATAAAACTGTTTCAGGGAAACAAGTCAGTTACACTTAAATTGAGTGTTTTTGTCTACAAGTATGAACTGATGATTTAAGTCCAAACAGTTAAATTTGGGTAGACAACCAATTAACTCTAAGTTTATACCAACATTCTTCTGGGAGAAGGAAGTTGAGATCACAATTGAGCTTAAATTTGCAAGATAATATGGATGATGAAATTTGTAAAATAGTTGCCTTTGTGATTGTTTGGAATTAAGGACTATATAGTCCTTTCCTTGAATTGTGCAAACTAGGATTTAATTGTTTTTTTTTTCAAACACCCATTTTCATAAAACAGAAACCATGTTTGTTGCTTAAGGTTCTATTAAAAAGTGTTACTCCTAACCAGGTGGAAAAGAAGGAAGGAAATAAGCATTTATTAAGCACCCACTGTATGCTAGACATGGTGCTAAGTGTTTTGCAAATATCATTCGATCCTCACAACTACCCTGGAAGAGGTAGGTGTTATTCTTTATCCCCATTTTTCAGTTGAGACAATGATGCAAACAAAGGTTGTGACTTGCCATGGGTCACACATCTATTAAGATTTTCATGCTGTATTTTAACTCAGGTCTTTTTTGACTCCAGGCCCTTTGCTCCATCCACCTCTCTGCCTAGCTGCCTAGGTGGGCAGTTAGAGTGATGAGATAGAGGAAATGAAGGTGACTTTTGGAAGATGACTGTCTTGGTCACTAGCTTTAATGTTAGGAGGATATAAGAAAGGTCACTATGTATAATAGGAACTTACAGATTATCAGTAAACCTTTCAGTCATTATTTCAGTATCTTTTGCCTACCAAAACTTTTTCGGAACTGTAAGAAAGCAATGGAATACATGCATTTCTCTTTTCCTTTACCTTACAATCTTTTCAAAATTTCATGAGTAGTAGTAAAAGGAAGGAAAGAGTAATTTTATATAAGACCCTGCTAGTGATCTTTAAGTAAGTGACCCATAAATTAAAACTTACATGATTACTATCTCCCTCTCACACAGATGATATCATCAAATTGAATAAGAAGGAAGAAAGAAAGCAGAATTTTCCAAAATTGAATAGAAGACTTAAACATACTGGTACCCGGCAATTCAGGATGAGAGTAGCCAGATGGGGACTACACCAACAGACTGGTAAGTCTTGAAAAGAAACTGATTTCCTTTACAAATTTTAAACTCTTAACTCCTTTTGGAATTTAATAGAAATTAACATTGGAATTAAAAGTTTCTAAAATTGCTCGAATAAAATAGATCATAAATGTGAAAATAGTAAATAATAAAACAAATTTTGCTTGAATACTTTAGTTATATTATCAGGTTCAAAAAGTGAGAAAATAACCTTTCCCTCTCTTCTTTGCAAATGTGATATAGGCTATGTGCTATGAAACAGGACATTATCAGACTCAGTTGATATGTTGTTGAACTGCTTTTTTTCCTTTTTTTCATTCTTTTTTATGAAAAGACTTGGACCCTTTGGTAGGGACCAAAGAAAGGGATGTATTTGGAAATGAATGTGATGCAAAAGAAATTTTTAAAATTTAAATTGTCAGTTATTATACAAGTGTCTTATAAAAGTTTTCTCTACAGCAAAGAAAATGACAACAGCTTTTTCAGAGGGTACAGAAATTAATTGGAGTTTATTTCTTAAATTTATTGGGGGGAAGGAGAATCAAATAACAGAATTTAGTGCCAGAAAAGATCTTCAGGATCTAGTCTAGTCTCATTTTGTAAAGGAGGAAATTGTGTCCTGGAAAAGAAAAGTAATTATCTGTCCAAGGTCACGTAGCCAACAATTGTCATAGATGGAACACAATCTCAAGCTTTTGACTCTAAAGCTCAGTATTTTTCTACTCTTATCACTCTCCTTTTAAAAGAGACAGGTATTTGTAAAGTGCTCAGCACAGCACCCCACACATAAAACACTTAATAAATGTTTGTTCGCCTCCATTTTTAATCAAAAGTAATTGCAAAACTTAGAAGGTAAAAAGTAGTTACAGTGTGCATGTAAAATTGTAAAGATGAAAACAGGATGAATTAGTTTATTTGGGGGCATGTGACTGGGGAAACACTTTTTAAAAAAACATAAGCATTTTTTTTATTTTTTATTTTTTTTTTAATTAAAGTAGTCTTTTATTTGTTTTTGTTTGTTTGGTTGGTTTTTGCGGGGCAATGGGGGTTAAGTGACTTGCCCAGGGTCACACAGCTAGTAAGTGTCTGAGGCCGGATTTGAACTCGGGTACTCCTGCCCCCCCAAACATAAGCATTTTTAATTATAGTTTTGAATTCCAAATTTATTCCCTCCCTCCCCTCTCCATGAGACGGTAAGAAATCAGATATGGATTATACATGTGTGATTTTTGTATAAGAAAACTTGACTAAAAGAAAAAAATGAAAGAGTGAAAAATAGCATGCTTTAGTCTGTGTTCAATTAATATTCTTTCTCTGGAAGTGAATAGTCTGCTCTATCATTAGACTTTTGGGGTTGTCTTAGATCATTGTATTGCTGAGAATAGTTAAGTCTTTCACAGTTCTTCATCAAACAGTATTGCTGTCACTGTGTACAACATTCTCCTGGTTCTTCTCACTTCACTATACATTGGTTCATGTGAGTCTTTCTAGGCCTTTCTGAAATCATCCTGCCTGTCATTTCTTTTTTTTTTTTTTTAAGTGAGGCAGTTGGGGTTAAGTGACTTGCCCAGGGTCACACAGCTAGTAAGTGTTAAGTGTCTGAGGCCCGATTTGAACTCAGGTACTCCTGACTCCAGGGCCAGTGCTTCTATCCACTGCCTGTCATTTCTTATAGCACAATAATATTCCATCACAAACATTACATTCACAACTTGTTCAGCCATTCCCTAATTAATGGCTATTCCTTTGATTTCCAATTCTTAGCCACCAAAAAAAGAACTTCTATATATAATTTTGTACAAATAGGTCTTTTTCTCTTTGGGATATAAACCTAGAATTGCTGGATCGAGGGGTATGCACAGTTTTATAGTCCTTTGAGCATAGTTCCAAATAGCTCTCCAGAATGGAATAGTTGGATCAGTTCACAACTCCACCAACAGTGGATTAGGGTGCCAGTTTTCCCACATCCCCTCCAACATCTAATATTTTCCCTTTTTGTAGGTAACACTTTGAAGCTATATTAGATGTATCAATATGTCAGCACATTGTTTTTGACCATTGTTCATATAGTCATGTATATCAGGTGGAACTCAAGGCCTGCAAATCTCCCCAGATTAAGATGTAAATAGGAGGTGTTTAACAAGGTAGGGGTCTTTTTCTATATGAATTTGACACCTCTGATGTAGATGTGTGAGAAAATAATTATTAATAACGGATTTCTTGTGGGGGACCCACAGATCAGTTTCAGTGTTCTTCCTCCTCCCCCCCCCCCCCCCCCCACACACCCTGGGACCAGTCCAAGGGAACAAAAGAAATGGAGATAAACTCTCTTGTCTTGCTGTTTGAAGAACCACACCTAGATACTGGTTTTTACCATTGCCCTTCAGCAGGAGTCTTTTGCATACTGTTCTCTGATCTGTAGAGGTAATTTTCATTTAGAAGACCCTCTAGTCATGTCAATCAATGGAACTGAATGACACTAATCAATTAGATTTGATTAATGCATAATGAACCACCTCTATCAAAAGAGAATAAAACCCTTGGCCATGCCAGGACTGCTCTGTTGCCTTCTGCCCTCTTCCTCTTAGGATGGTGTAGGTTTTTTAGGTCTGCTGAACTCTCCATGAGACCATGTGTTGTCTCTCTGAGAGACATTATGGATCTGGGGTTTTTCTCCTACTTGTTCTAACTGCCACATCATCAGTTCTTTACTGGTATATATAATATTAATTAATTAATAATAAATGCTTACTGCCAAAACTGGTGCAATAGCGATTTAATTTTTAAAATACAGTAATAGCAATTAATTTTAGAAAATAGTTACAGGGGGCAGCTAAGTGGCACAGTAGATAAGCACTGCCCTGGATTCAGGAGGACCTGAGTTCAAATCTGACCTGGCCTCAAACAGGGGACACTGACAACTGTGTGACCCTGGGCAAATTGCTTAACCCTCATTGCCAGGGGCAGGGAGAGGGGGATACAATTATAGCCATAAATTTGGGAAAAAAAACTATCTTTGTTGGATGAGAAGTTAACTTTTTCTGGTATTCTAGAGTAGGTACTAATTAAAATTACTCAAAGAAATTCATAATGTGGTGCTTAGCCAAAGTGGTGACATTCCCAGAGCATCCTTATTCATCCCTTAAGGTTTAAGCTCTGAACCTAGAGTTGAGAAATCACTAAGGAGATCACATACTTCCAAGGTTGCTGGGCAACAGAATTCCTTTTAGACTAGTAGAGCAATTATAAAAATGTAGGTTTTGTTGTTTTGACATCCTGTTAGCTTTAAAAAGAATCATTTCTTATTTTCTTCTAGTCTCCATGTTTAGATGGTATTCTTGTACTTGAAAATTTTCCTTGCTAATACTAGTGGTTGTGACTTGAAAAAAACTGAGATTAATTTTTGTAGTCTTTACTTTTCCTCTTTTGCACTACAGTGAGACTTGCAGATTGAGCCTTTGAGTTTTGATTAACAGTAACTTGATGATTTATGGGATAAATCAATTGGCAGGAAAGGGGAAATAGAGAATAGCGGGTATAGTATGAATAAATCAGTAAAACAACAAAAACCTTGTTAGTAGCCATTTAAAAACTGAAATGGTATAAAGTTTCATATTACTATTGAAAGAGATATCTATCTAGCTGCTTAGAAATTAGTAGTAGTGAATTTTTTTAAAAATTCCTATTTGAAGACTTTTTGCCCTGAAAAAATGGATGTGTTCTGAATTATAATTTTTGTTTTACAATAACTTCAGTGTTTGACATAAGGTATTTATATGTTGACTATCTTGCCATTGGAATGTTGAAATAAAGGCTGAATAGCAACAAATGCCAGTAAATCTATGATCTTTTTGCTTTGGATACACTCTATGGTAATGTATATTGAGATACATTTATGACTTATCCACTCTTCCATTCCATAAAAGTCCTTTTATAAATCTTCCTTGGAGGCTCTACCCAATATCCTGGGAGCCAATGGAACACACAGTCTGTTCAATTTTCTTTTTGCTTTGTTTTTAAACTTTCTTTACTTTTCTTGTTGCATTGCTGTTGTGGTCTGTGTTTTCTTTCCCAATACAGCTAATATGGAACTTTGTTTTTGCATCAGTTAAAAGAGATTTACTATATACAGAAACTGAACTCTTAGACTTAACATAGCAGGCTTCTTTTAATAATTAAAGTGTTTTAATAAGGGAACTGAATTTCTGAACTTAATGTAGGGAGGATGAATTTTTGTACCTGTGAATTTTAAAGAAAATCAGTTATGCAGAACGGTGATAAAAATTAGAATCAATTATCAAATAAAATAAGTGAAAATCAATTTAATTTTCAGTTTTCTCAAACCTGACCTATTAAACTGAGGACTTTTGTCTTTGTTTTTGTTTTTTTGTGGGACAATGGGGGTTAAGTGACTTGCCCAGGGTCACACAGCTAGTAGGTGGCAAGTGTCTGAGGCCGGATTTGAACTCAGGTACTCCTGAATCCAGGGCCCGTGCTTTATCCACTGCGACACCTAGCCACTCCCTAAGCTGAGGACTTCTAAAAAGAAAATGGATGCATACTCATCAACACAGATTATAACCACTGTTTTCATTATATGATTGACCCATTATTTGTTTGTCTCTTTTGTTTGTTTTTTTGGTGGGGTACTGAGGGTTAAGTGACTTGCCCAGGGTCACACAGCTAGTAAGTGTCAAGTGTCTGAGGTCAGATTTGAACTCAGGTCCTCCTGAATCCAGGGCTGGTGCTTTATCCACTGTGCCACTTACCTGCCCCCCATTATTTGTTTCTAGTCCTATATTTTTAATGACATCGTTTGCACTGAATTTCCTGGATACTTCCTCGTTTGTAATAAGTTAGAGCTGATTCATGCCTCTGTTGCCTCTCTCTTGCCTTTTAGTTCATGCTTTCCTTTTGCGGATGCTGGTATTTATATGACTTGCCACTATGCAACATCCCTGGAAGAACATGGGTGTTAAAAGTGTAGGCTTTTGTTTGAAACAGAGGCATGTGGTCATCATTTGAGTAGTTTGCTATGAAATTACATTCGCAAAAGCCTTTGTGTTCTCACAGCTTCTTCAAAAAATACCTTTGGCGGGGGCAGCTAGGTGGCACAGTGGATAGAGCACTGGCCCTGGAGTCAGGAGGACCTGAGTTCAAATCCAGCCTCAGACACTTAACACTTACTAGCTCTGTGACCCTGGGCAAGTCACTTAACCCCAGTTGCCTCATTAAAAAAAAAAATACCTTTGGCGTATGTCAGTGTCTGTGTGTGAGTGCATTTCAATGAGTGTGTGCATGAGGATTATTCTCATGAAATAATTTAAATTGCGCAGTAAGAAAGGAGAAATTGAAACAATCATGGGAAGATTTGTATGAAGTAATATAGAGTAAAGTAAACTTATTACAAGAACAACAAACACAAAAAGAACAGATTACTTAAAAAGTAGTTGAACTCCGAATAATATTTAAAAAACATCCAGAATCCTGGAGAAGAGACAAGGAACCTATCCTTCCTTACAGCACAGAACTGGGAGCACACCAGTTCACCAGATAACAAATATTGTTAGCTACTATCTTGGTGTCAAATATTTTCCCTTATTTGCCTTTTTCACATAGGAAGGTTCTGGAGGGGAAATGGGGAGATTTATAGAACATTTTATAAAAAACTTGCAGAGGTAGGAAATTTTGGCACATGGGTTATTCTTGTTTACTTTTTTGTTGTTGCTTTTGTTTATTTGTTTTGGGTAATCATAAGATCCAGGTGTTTTTTGTTTTTCCTTTTTTTCCCCCTCCAATCTTAACAGTATTTTTTTCCAGTTACATGTAAAGATAGTTTTTAACATTTGTATTTATAGTATGGTTTCTTTTATTTTTTTTTCCTTTTTGGTGAGGCAATTGGGATTAAGTGACTTGCCTAGGGTCACACAGCTGGTAAGTGTTAAGTGTCTAAGGCCAGATTTGAACTCATGTCCTCCTGACTCCAGGGCCAGTGCTCTATCCACTGTGCCACCTAGCTGCCCCTATAGTATGGTTTCAATCTGCATTCAGATTCCATAGGTTTTTTTTCTGGAAGTGGAGAGGATTTTCCATCATGAGTCCTTTGGAATTATTTTGGATCATTATATTGCTGAGTAGAGTCAAGTCTATCACAGTTGTTCATCACACAATGTTGCTTTTACAGTGTACAATGTTCTTCTGGTGCTGCTCACTTCACTCAGTATCAGTACACTTAAATCTTTCCAGATTTTTCTGAAGTCTGCCTGCTCATCATTTCTTACAGCACAATAGTATTCCATCACATTCATACACCACAACTTGTTCAGCCATTTCCCCAATTGATGGACATCTCTTCCATTTCTACTTTTTTGCCACAACATCCCCCCCCCACCCCCCAAAACAAAACAAAAAAACCTGCTGTAAATATTTTTGTACCTATAGGTCCTTTTTCTTTTTTATCTTTTTGGGATATAGACCTAGTTAGGGTTATTGCTGGGTCAAGGGGTTTGCACACTTTTATAACCCTGTGGGCATAGTTCTAAATTGCTTTCAAGTATTGCTCAGTCAGTTATCAACTTCAGCAATAGGGTATTGGTGTCCCAATTTTTCCACATCCCCTCCAACATTTGTTATCTTCCTTTTCTGTCATATTAGCTAGTCTGATAGATATGAGTTGGTACCCCAGAGTTATTTTAAATTGCATTTCGCTAATCAAGAATGATTTGGGGGTTAGCTGGCACAGTGGATAAAACACCGGCCCTGGGTTCAGGAGGACCTGAGTTAAAATCCGGCCTCAGACACTTGACACTTGCTAGCTGTGTGACCCTGGGCAAGTCACTTAACCCCAGTTGCCTCACCGGAAAAAAAAAAATGATTTAGAGCATTTTTTCATATTACTATAGATAGCTTTGATTTCTTTATCTGAAAGCTACCTATTCATATCCTTTGACTATCAATTGGGGAATAACTTGTATTCTTACAAATTTGACTCAGTTCTCTATATATTTGAGAGATGAGGCTTTTATCAGAAAAACTTTATGTAAAAATTTTTCCCCCTAGTTTTCTGCTTTCCTTCTAATCTTTGCTGCATTGGTTAGCATTGGTTTTGTTTGTGTGAAATAAGTTGATTTAATGTAATCAAAATTACTGATTTTATTTCTTGTGATGTTTTCTATCTTGTTTGGTCATAAATTCTTCCCATATCCATAGATCTGACAGATAAAATAGTCCCTCCTGCTCTAATTTACTTATGATATCACCCTTTATGTCAAAATCATGTACACATCTTGGTAGATGATGTGAGATGTTGGGCTGCCAAACTGATTTCCAGTTTTTCCAGCAAATTTTGTCCAAAAGTGAGTTCTTGCCCCAAAAGTTTGAATCTTTGGGTTTAACAAACACTAGATCACTATGGTCACTTACTACTGTGGTTTGTGTATTAATCTCTTTCACTTATCTACCACTCTCTATGAAAATAATTTTTATTGAAATCTTCTGTTTTCCATCACCCTTCACATCTACACGTTTCTCCCTCTTCCTCCCCAGGGAGCTGCTCTTTATGGCAATGAATAAACATAATCAGAGGGAAAAGATCCCAGCCAAAACCAATCAGCGCATCAACTCAGTATGATCATAATTGTTTTCTGAATAAACTTTTTTAAATGACAGAATTTTGGAACTTGAAGGAATGTTAGAAGTCATCTGGTTCCAACTTTTGTTTTATGAAAAAAAATCCCATTTATGTAGCTTTCTTGACAGATAATGAGCCCGACTTAGTACCTAGAAAGGCAGCAGCCTGACAGCAAGGTAGCTAGACTGGCCTTGGGGTCACTTACTAGTCAAGTATGCTCCTGCAGAAGTCACATGATGTTTTCTAGAGCTTCATTTCTTGTGTAAAATGAAGGGGTTGAACTAGATAGTCTCCGAGCCCATATCCCTGACCTTCTCTACTTAGCAAGGGCATTCTGCTTCACTATGGATTAGAAAGTTGTTTCATTTCACCAATTTTTCTAGTCTAGCTTGAAACAGAAAATGTCTGTTACATTTTCTGTGTAATAACCCCATTCATGCCTCCTCTTAATCTTCTTGTCTCCATGCTAGACATAATGAGTTCTTTCCCCTTTTTCCTATTTTATTTTTTATATTAAGAACTTGACACCCATCAACAAACATGATCATCCTCATGAACTAAGAACAGTGATGCTTCCTCTCCTCCCCAAAATGATAAAAGCATTTTTTAAACAGATTTCATTTCATTGATTCTTGTGGAGCAGTATTCCATTGTATTGCTGTTTTTGTTTTTCCTTTATTAATAATACCATAATTTAGACAGCCATTATCCAGTAGATAGGCCTCTTTGTTTCCATACGTAAAGTGCTACTATCATTTGGGGGGGATGTATAGGTCTTTTCCCTTCTATCTTTAATCTCTTTGAGGTATAACCCTACTAGTGATACAGCTATGGTGAAAGGATATTCGTTTCGTTTTGAGGAATATAGCTCAAAACTGTTTTAGACAGTAGCTGGATTATAGGGCCACCAGTAGTAAAATATCTTTGTGCCTTTTTGATAAATCTAGTTTTTTAAATCATTCTTTTATTATACTGTTTCTAGGTATTGCACCAGTCATTCTGCTAGTGTCATTCTTATAAAGTAGAGCCTTGAACTGGAAACGATACTGTCTGTGGCCTATAAGATGAAATAACTTCTATGATCCATCTACTCTACATCAACAGATATATAAAGTACAAAGTGCATTCAGAATATCTAGAGTTAAGCACTAGGGGATACCTTAATAAAAAATAACATTGCCCCCAATCCTTAAGGATATAATATTCTTTTGGGGTGGTTGTGACATGTACATCAGTAAGTATAATGAAGTTAGGAAATTATGGGGCGAAAGAAAGTATAAGGGTCTTGAGGGCACACTATCCTTTTTTCTTGATATTTTCTCCTCTTCATACAAAACCTTAACCATGAGAGGCAATAATATTGCATTGACACAGAGAGGTCCAATCATATGCTACAAAAATTGGAAGAGGAAAAGAATGCTTTCAGCTGAGGTCATCACAAAAGGCTGTGTGGAGGAAGTGGTCCTTGAGCTGAGTTTTAGAAGATGACAGGATATCTTTTGTATGGAGAGATGAGAGATGAAACGTTGAGTTCTGGGAACAGCTAGTAATCCAATTTGGTTGGAAAGTAGAAAGTATGATGCTTGGAACACAGAATAATGCTAAACAAGGCTGGAAAGACAACTTGGAGCCAGTTTGTAAAGGGCCTTAAATGCTAGGCTAGGAAATTTGTATTTTGCCGTAAAGAAGAGGCAGATCCTGAAGAGTTTGCTTCAGGGGAGTTATTTACAGTCAGACCTGTGCTTTAGGAAAAACCTTTTGAGGGCAGCTAGGTGGTGCAGTGGATAGAGCACCGGCCCTGGAGTCAGGAGTACCTGAGTTCAAATCCGGCCTCAGACACTTAACACTTACTGGCTGTGTGACCCTGGGCAAGTCACTTAACCCCCATTGCCTCACCAAAAAAAAAAAAAGAAAAAACCTTTTGGCAGCAGGGTAAAGCATAGATTGAACAAGGGATATACTGGAGATGGGGAGACCACTTTGAAGGTGATTATAGTGGCCTAGACCAGGACTTAGAGTCAGAGCTGGGATGAACTCCAGGAGTCATCCAGTACTATTTTTTTATAGGAAAGGAAGTGGAGAACAAGACAAAGTTAAGGGATTTTGCTCAAAATTAGAGCTAGTCTGTAGCGAAGCCAAAAAAACAGGTCCTATGATGACTTCTATCCAGTCTGCTTTCTACTGTCACAGACTCAGAAATTGGATCAATCACCAATTAAAGATCTGCTGCGTGCCAGGCACTATACTCTGTCCTCAATAAAAATGATGAAGAATGCAACAATACCTTCTTTCTCAAAAGTTAGATTGAGGGTGAGATGCATATACATGTGTAAATAAATACAAAGTAGTGAGTAGTGGCACTAGCAATTTGGGGGTTTGGGGTAAGGTTTTATTATAGAAGGTGATGCTTAAGCTGCATTTTTGTTTTTGTTTTGCAGGGCAGTTGGGGTTAAGTGACTTGCCCAGGGTCACATAGCTAGTAAATGTTAAGTGTCTGAGGCCGGATTTGAACTCAGGCCCTCCTGAATCTAGGGTGGGTGCTCTATCCACTGCACTACCTAGCTGCCCCACTTAAGCTGCATTTTGAAGAAAGATGGGAGTCAGCGAGACAGCATCATTGAGGCAATGCATTCCAGATACGGAGGATAGCTTAGTGCAAAGTCATAGAGATCCAACATGGAATGTTGTATGGGGTGAATGGGGAGAAGACTGAAGAGGGTTCTGGGGAACCCTCAAAGGAAAATAGTATGTATTGGTGATGGCAAGCAAGGTTGGGCCCAGGTTGGGCAGGGCAACTTCATCACAGTATTGACACATTAAGCCTGTGAAAACCCACACATCTTTTCCATACTTAGAAAAAATTTTCTAAAAATTAAAATTCTTGGGGGCAGCTAGGTAGTGCACCAGATAAAGCACCAAACTTGGATACAGGAGGACCTGAGTTCAAATGTGGCCTCAGACACTTGACACTTATTAGCTATATGACCCTGGGCAAGTCACTTAACCACTGTCTGCCTTGGTTTGCTCATTTGTAAAATGGAGATCTTAAAACATCTGCTTCCCAGCATTATTGAGGATCAGATGACATAATATTTGTAAAGTGCATAGCACAGTGTCTGGCATGTAGTAGGCACTCAATAAATGCTTATTCTCTTCCTCCCAGTTAAAACCAAGGGACTGTATTACCCTATCTAACATCTAACTATACTTGTAATCTTCAACCTGTCTAAGAAAAAAGGAGGTTTTCTGTTCTCTGGGCCCTAGATTATTCATTACAGTGAAACAGGGCTTGGCTTCCTTTGCCTTTAGTTCATAGACTCAGAACTGGAAAGGACTTTACAGGCTACATAGTCCAACCCCTTTATTTGACAGATGAGGAAACTAAGGCACAGAGAGGGTAAGTGACTTCCCCAGGGCCACACAGGAAGTTGTGATAAAATAATGGGATTTAGCAGATACTCACAAAAAGACCCACCTGGAGGTTAATCCAGACTGATTGAATCAAGTGAAAGTGATTGACTGCTGATTAGCCTACTTCAAGTTAACTGGATTGTAATCACACCTGGCTAGCCCTTAAGAAGGTATTGTTCTCAGAAGCTAGGCTGTGAACTCAATTTGAGAACACCTTCAAAACCAATGGATTTGGATGACGGCAACCAATCAGCTTGAAGCAGTGTGTAAGGACTGCTTCTGTTCCAGACCTATAAAAAGCTTCCACAATCAGCTTGCTGGAGAGTTCCTGATTAAAGCAGGCTCCTGGAGGAGGACTTGAGGAAACCCCATACCAGGCTGGAACTCTAGGCTAGATAGACCTTTTCTTAACTTTGTGAACTCCATGTTAATACCTGTATGCTTCAATAAATGTTTAATGCCCAAAGACTGGTGCTGAAGCTTCTAATTTAAGGCGTTCACACAATATAGATTTTAAACATCACAAAGTGTAAGAAGAAGTATAGCTGGAATTTGAATCTGATTATTCTGATTCCAAGTCCAGTGCTTTGTTTTCATTTACATTATTGTCTTCAATGTGCATATTGTTTTCCTGGTTCTATTTCTTTCTCTTCCTCCTCCTCCTTCTTCTTCTCCTTCTTTTCCTTCTCTTTCTTCTCCTTCTCTTCGTTCTCCTTCTTCACATAAGACTTTAAATTTTTCACAAATTTTACATCTTCTGTTCAAATGAATTTTGGTTTTGTTTTTGTAGGGCAATGAGGGTTAAGTGACTTGCCCAGGGTCACATAGCTAGTGTCAAGTGTCTGAGGCCGGATTTGAACTCAGGCCCTCCTGAATCCAGGGCTGGTGCTTTATCCACTGAGCCACCTAGCTGCCCCTCAAATTAATTTTGAAATGCATTCAAAACAACATATTATACTGTGAAAAGTATGCTGGGCCTGAAACCAGAGGATATGGGTTAAAATTCTGACTGTCACCTCAACTTCAGTTTTCTCATCTATAAAAGAATTTGTTTCCACTAAGTAACCTTAAAATTTGAACTTTTTTTTCTTATAATTTTAAACAATCTGATGCAGGATCATGCTTTCAGTAAACTATTAGGTGCAGTGATTTCTCCTGAGTTGGAGTTCTTAGTTTTACTGTTTAAAAAGTCAAGATTTTTTTTTTCCTAAGGAAACCCAGTATACACACTTCTCTCTCTCTCTCTCTCTCTCTCTCTCTCTCTCTCTCTCTCTCTCTCTCTCTGAGACTCTCATTCACTCTCATTTGTGCCATTTTGGGCAAGCATTTAACCTGTTTGAGCTCCACTTTTCTCAGATGTATAGAATGAGAGATTATATTAACATTTACCATACTGGATTGATGTAAACATGAACTGATATAAATGCAGTTTGGAAATGGTATGATTCATATATGTAATGTTTTTGTGTCTTGGAAGATAATGGAAATTGTAGTTATTAAATTTTGGGTAAAACCAAATATTTCCATTAATTCTTTTTTTTTGGTGAGGCAGTTGGGGTTAAGTGACTTGCCCAGGGTCACACAGCTAGTAAGTGTCTGAGGCTGGATTTGAACTCAGGTACTCCTGAATCCAGGGCCAGTGCTTATCCACTGCGCCATCTAGCTGCCCCTCCATTAATTCTTATTGAGGGAGAGGATCTCTGCAAAGTTGTGGGTTTTTTTTTTTTAAGTTTTATTGATGCTTTTTTTCACTGTAATATATTCCTTTATTTACCTTATTCCTCTTCTCCCCAACTCCCAATGGAATCTTCACCTGTAACAAAGAATAACTTTACAAAATGAATAAAAAGGGGGCTGGGGGGGCATTCTACACTTATATTTCATGGGTGTTTGATGGTCCAGTGATTGATATCTAAATTTTTGTATATGCTACATCTACTTTGTGTCTGGGGTTTTTTGGTGATTACAAAAAGAGAAGCAGTGCTTTCTGATTTCATTCTGTTGTGTGTTCTTTCAGGTAGCTTTTTTTCCTTTCACTTATTTTTGCCTTTTAAAATGATTAATATCTTTTGTTTTCATCTGACTTTACTTTTTGAATATATCTCCTCCCTCCTCTACTCAACTCAATTTTTAAGGGTAAAAAAAGTTTGTTGTTAAAGGATAAGAACCACTTGAGCAAAGTAACCAAAATAAAGACTTGTTTCTGTCAACATGTGCAGTATTTCATAATCCATCCAGTCTGCCCTGCCACACCCACTTGCAGTAAAAAGAAAGAAGTCCATTTTCTCCGGTTTGTTTTGGGGCCTTGCTTAGTCATTATAGAGAAAGTGTAGGCGGCTAGGTGGCACTGTGGAGAGAGCACTGGCCCTGGAGTCAGGAGGACCTGAGTTCAAATATGGCCTCAGACACTTGACACTTACTAGCTCTGTGACCCTGGGCAAGTCACTTAACCCCAATTGCCTCACCCAAAAAAGAAAAAAAGTGTTTAATTTTGTCTTGCCCTCCCCCTTAACTGCCTCAATTCATATAGTTTCCTGTGTTGAATTGAGTGTTTTGGTGTTTGTCATTTTCATAGTGCAGTAATTATTCCATCACATTTATGCACTATAATTTAACTTTTTCCTCAATTGATGGGTATTTACTTTATTTACAATTCTTTTCTGTTGGAGGTACACTTTCAGCACAGATCTTATGTGATACTTTAGGGCAATAGAAATTAGGGGGAAATGAAACCTCCTGGAGAGCAGTATTTCCTCTTTAAATGCTTGTGTTTTTAATAATTATGAATGTCAGGTTTTATTAGAACCCCTAAATATTTTGTAAGATTGATTTATTAAGTAACAATACTCATTTTAGTAGATAAAAGATGTATATAGAAAGTTTCACAATTTAACCATAACCTATCAAAACTTTTTCATTTTTTTGTTTTTCTAAGTACTAACTTACTTTTTTAGCTGGGATTTTATTAGTGACTTTTTATTTAATTAAATATTTACCTTAACCATTAGTTATAATGACAAGTACCTATGAAATAATAAAATTCTGATTTAGAAATTTGATTTCTTTCCTCATGAGTGTAACACAATAAGTCAAATACCTGTTTTGTGATTGTTCTAGTGATAGTTCATGAGACCTACATAACTTTGGGCTCATTTTGCTTTTGACTGTTTACATTTTTAATATGAAGTGCAGTCAGTAAAATGTATGAATATCTTGCTAGTTGTACAAATCTGTGGGTTTACTTTACGTAAAAGGTGAATTCCTAAAAAGGTTCTGTATAAGTTGACTAAGTCTGAAGTATATTAGGGGCTCATTAATGGAAGAAACCTTTTTTTTTGTAGGTGTGGGTTGCCTACAACATTTTTGTCAAAATGTGAACAGTTTCCCCTTTGCTGAAGTGTATTATTAGAGCCACATGTAAAAATAAGCATAATTTCCCATTTAACCATTGCAGGGGTGTGTTCTTCTTCTTCTTTTTTTTTTTTAGTGAGGCAATTGGGGTTAAGTGACTTGCCCAGGGTCACACAGCTAGTAAGTGTCAAGTGTCTGAGGCCGGATTTGAACTCAGGTACTCCTGAATCCAGGGCCGGTGCTTTAACCACTGCGCCATCTAGCTGCCCCTAGGGGTGTGTTCTTAATCAAGAAGTTGCCTTAAGATAAAAAAACAAGACCAAGAATATGGTGTTTTCTTCTTTTTATGTGGGGCGATGACAGTTAAGTGACTTTCCCAGGATCACACAGCTAGTAAGTGTCAAGTGTCTGAGGCCATATTTGAACTCAGGTCCTCCTGAATCCAGGGCCGATGTTTTATCCTCTGCACTACCTAGCTGCCCCCAAAAATATGTTTTAAAGGTAGAAATTATAAATTTCTAAAGTCCTTTGAAATAGCAAAATTATACTTTGTGTTACATAAATGGGCATGAGTATGTTCTATATAGTTAGTGACAAGGTAGAATGAATGTGTCTTGTCATAATAGCATAATGAACAGAGAAGTAGTCTCAAGTCAGAAAGGTCTGGTGGGTTCAAATTCCATCTCTAACACATACTGGGCAAGTTATTTTAATATCTGTCCTGTTTTCCTCAACTATAAAATGGGAATAATAATACTACCTCACAGGGCTAGACCTATGATTTCATTGGTATAGGGAATTCCTCATGAGGAAAGCCCCTCTTCCAATGTAGATCAGTCAGTGTAAGTTGCAAAGTGGTAGTGACTGAAAATTGCTCACTGTAATGAGAAGGTTCATTGACACATTAAGGACTCCATAGACAATGTATGAGAAATGGAACTTGAGCCCAGATCTTCCTAACTTCCTATCATTAGATAGTGCTTTTATTCACTACTTACTCCCCACCTCAATGGGGGAGAACCCAGATATCCTGCTTCACTTTGTTTCTGAAGTATATACTCCTTTCTAAAAGTTGTAGGCTGGACGACCCCCAACCCCCAGCCTCCCTGGCTGTGGCACACATGAGCCACACATATGGTTTGGATTGGCAGGAAGTCATTATCTATAGTCCTTCCAGTAAGATGTGGAACATACCATCTCCTCTGCCCTGTTCACTCCAGATACCTAGCCATTGCATCCACTCTGTTATGTATCCTAAAGGCTTGTATACATATAGAAGTCAAAATGTTAGGCTTTAGAACCAGAAGGGGCCTTGTTCTCTGCCAGGCTACTGTACCTTATAGACCCCTGGGCTTTTCTGTCCACCCTGTAATTGAGCCTCTCTGTATGTGTTCTCTCCCTATAAGGATGTGAGCTTGTGTGAAAGTAACTGTCCTTTTTAATTCATATCCACAACCCTTAGCCCAGTGGTTGGCATGTCTCAAAGGTTTAAATGCTTTTTCATTCATTTATTTATATTCCATGTTGGAAAGGTATGAATAGAAAAATGAGCCAATTTATGTAGCCAGATGAAGAGTATAATGACTGAGATGTCCAGGGGGAGCCCTTGAAGTGTGTCCTCACTCCTGCCTTACTATGTGGCTTTGTTCTGTGCTGGAGATTAATGCTTTTGATGATATCTTGGCAGTAACAAATAAGTAGGAAGAATGGGGCATATTTTTGTTCTTTGGGGTAAAATTGAACCAAAAGTAAAGTGTGCCATGATGAAATTGCTAAGTGCAATGATAATGTGTGTAGGGACCAATTTTTAATTGGGGAGTGTTAGCAATATTGGGGCAAGGAAGGAGACCTACAGCCTCCCTCAAAACAGAGCAGGATTTATTTAACAAGAACGAACTTAAAAAAACACAAACAGGATCAGTAGGAGTAAGGGAAAGGAAATAAAATGGGGAAAGGGAAATAATACAACCTGAAGAATACCACCGCCCAGGAATCAGCTGAGAACACACAGTAGCATCCTGTCACCTTCCAGCTTCAAGCTAGAATGGCAAAAAACCTCCCTTCTTCCCAGCAGACCCCAGCCTGACCACACATAGCCCCAAGCCAATTGGCTGGCAGCTCTGACTGACAGTCACATGACTGCCCTCACTGGGCTTCCAGTCTTTTTTTTTTTTTTTTTTTTTTTTTTGGTGAGGTAATTGGGGTTAAGTGACTTGCCCAGGGTCACACAGCTAGTAAGTGTTAAGTGTCTGAGGCCAGATTTGAACTCAGGTACTCCTGACTCCAGGGCCGGTGCTCTATCCACTGCACCACCTAGCTGCCCCCAGTCATTATAATTTTGCCAGGCCCCTGTAGGCGTCGGCAAGTGGTGATGATGTGAAGTGCCAGCACTGGCTACAGCCAGTGGGTGGAGCACCGTTCTGTTTGCAGAGGTGCTGGCCTGAGCCCCAGGCCAGTGTACACGTGTGTGGGGGGGTAAATTCTAGCCAAAAGATGGGGTCATAAAACCTCAAATAACAATTCTATACATATGACATCTGAGGTTTGGCCAGGTCTGCTCTGACCTATTTAGCTATGTAGGGTATGGGGAGAGAGAAAAAGAGAGAGGGAGAGACTAAGCTGCCTAATTTGGGGATGGTAGTATCTCAGTGTCTCAGTGCTCTTTTCATATTCACTTTATGATAGATAGTAGAACCATGGTTGAGATAAGGCTTGGGCAAGAAGATTGGGAGACTTGATTAACCAGACAAAATGAAGCCATCTTAGAAATAAATTTGAGACTTCCGTAGAATGACTTTATTCTCCATAAATGTGCCCTTTGAATACCGTATCCTAATTTCCCTGATGCTGTGGAAAGAAATCATCTCTTCCACAGCATAGCTTTCTACATTGCAATTTTGATATATCATGAGTCAGCATAAGAAATTAAATGGGAGTTTAGCAGAAACTTCAGATGACATGCAAAGGCCAACAGACAAACTCAGAAATGCATTAAATGTATGTATAGTATTGTATATGTGAATATTTTATCTTTTAATACCATAATAATTTGGGCTTCTCTAGTATGAAGGGAAGGCCAAAAAATTTTATGCAGGATTTCCAGATTGTGGGGGCATTGCACCCCTAACTTCCATGATGTGGAAGGGATAACTGTAGTGACTATCAGAAGGTCTTACACAACTCCAAGTTAAGGTGAGAGGTCCCTATGGACACAGAGCAGAGTAGTTTATGAAACTTCTATGTTGAGATTTTGAGAGGATTCTTAATATGTATTTGAATTTCAAAAGTCCTTTAGGATGAAGAAAAGGAGGAGGAGGTAACCTAGCAATGACTTTTTACATTTCAGTTTATTTTTTCCATTTTAGTTGATTATCTTGCTCTCCTTTCATTTTAATAGGTTTTGGCAAAAATGGTTTGGGCCGCAGAGGAAGAATGGGCCCTGGAAAGAGACGTTCGTATGGAGTTATCACTGGCCTGGCAGCTCGGAAAGCAAATGGGGTTCGTAAAGGAATTAGCCCTATCATTCGACCACCTTTAATTGAGAAGGTGAGATAATGGTTGATGTCATGAAAAATAATCATGTCTCTCTCTTTCACATCCATCCCTCCCTCCCCACCCCATTTGGATTAAAATTGGTGTGTATAAGACTAATATTAATATCTTAGTTTATAAAGTGCTTCAAAAGAACTGTTATTAATGCTGGTATTCCACACTGATTGTGAATAACCTTAGGAGATAATTCTGTGAATTACCATGGTCAAAACTTTCATTATCTAGTGACTAGCCTTTTGATGAAGAATCTTTTGAACTTGACCAAGCGTAATCCCTTAGAGGACAGTTCATATCTGGGGCTATATTTAAGTTTTTTTCCGCTTAGGA
The DNA here is from genome assembly GCF_019393635.1 of Dromiciops gliroides. Taxonomy (NCBI): domain Eukaryota; kingdom Metazoa; phylum Chordata; class Mammalia; order Microbiotheria; family Microbiotheriidae; genus Dromiciops; species Dromiciops gliroides. Next base: position 339,104,710 of record NC_057863.1, on the reverse strand, counting down.
GAAGCTGTCAGAACTTGTGCTAGAATGACATGACATAGATTCAAGAACTCATGCTCACATCTTTGCTTGGATGAAACATTGTACCCAGGATTTGAGTGCAGGATCAGTTATTGAAACGTAATTGATTCTCTCACTCACCATAGGACCTTCCAAATTTTCTCTTCTCTCTCCAAACAAACCTCTCACACTTCCCCTTCTCTACACCCTCTGAACTTAGTATTTTGCTAAATAATGCCATTTACTTTAAGCTCTTGTTCTCTTTACCCCTTTTCATCTCACATTTCCTTCATATCCCCCACTGTTTCTTTCTTTAATCTGTGATGAAGAATTGGCTTTTCTCCTTGACAAGACCAACTCTTTTATATGTACCCTTGGTCCCAGCCCTTCCTATCTTTTTGCCTCACTATCATTCCCTTCCTTCCTTTCTACTCTTCAAGTATCTATCTGCTTGTTCCTTCCCTGCTATAAACAGAAGTGTCCAGGTCTCCCATTGCCTTTAAAAATGCTTACTAGATCTTGTCATCTTACATCTCCTCTTCTTCTCAGCTAAATGCCTTGAAAAATGTTATCTATGTCCTCTCTTCTTAATCCTAAACCCTCTGCAGTCTGCCTTCTGACCTCATTCAACCTAAACTCTTCTTTCCAAAGTTATCAGCAGTCTTTTAATTACCAGATCTAATGGCCTCTTCTCAACCTTGATCCTTCTTGATTTCTAAGTATAATTTTACAGTCTTGGCCACCTTGTCCTAGATGCTGTTACTTTTTGGGGTTTTCATGACTTTGCTTTCTCACTTCTCCTATTCATCCATTGGTAGCCCTGCATCCGTATCTTGGTCACTAGCCAAGGCTCTCTCCTGGGCTCCTCTTCTCTATCTCTTTGTCATTTGATGATCTTAACAGATCCTGTGGTTTTAGTTATTTTTATGCAGATAACTCAGTTCTATATATCCAGCCCTAGTTTCTTTTCTGAGTTCTAATCCCATATCATGAACAATTTATTTGACTTGTTTTTTTTTTTAAGTGAGACAATTGGGGTTAAGTGACTTGCCCGGGGTCACACAGCTAGTAAGTGTTAAGTGTCTGAGGCCGGATTTGAACTTAGGTACTCCTGATTCCAGGGCCGGTGCTCTATCCACTGCGCCATCTAGCTGCCCCCCCTTATTTGACATTTTAAGCTGTGTCCCATAGACATTTCAAACTTAACACACCCAAAACTGAAATCACTCTCTTTTCCCCTAAAACCCATCACAATCCTTCCATCACTTAGGCTTATAAACTTGTATAATCTTTTGTGTCTTCACTCTTGCTCTCCATATGTATCCAGTCAATTGTCAAGCTTTTCCATTCTGTCCATAACATCCCATGTATATGTCTTCTTGTCCCTACTCACAATGCCAACACCCTACTTCCAGCTTGAGTGGACTATTTACAATAGCCTTCTAATTGGTCTTCCTCCCTCAGATTTCTCCCTACTCTGGTCCATCTTGCACACAGCTCTGACCATGTCACTCCTACTTCTCTCACTCAGTAAATTAATTCCATTGGCTTCTTTTTAAATCTAGGGTCAACTATAAACTCCTCTCTGGCTTTTTAAAGCTTTTTACAGCTTGTTTCTTTGTGTCTTATCAGTCTTGCACATCACTCTCCTCCATGCACTTGGCAATCTGGTCATATGGGTATACTTGCTCTTACTCACAAGTAGTGTTCATTTTCTGTTGCCGTTTGTTCCCTTTGCTTGAAATACTGCTTCTCTTCACTTTGATCTTTTAGAGAACATGACTTGCTTCAAGACTCAGCTGAAGTGCCACTTTTTTTTCTGGTTTCCCCACATTTGCCTGGTGTCTTTCCTTCTAAAGTTACCTCATTTACTTGATATGAATCTTGAATATATTTATTGTACATGCTGTATGCCCTGTTATAATGTAAGCACCTTCACATTTTCCTTGTATTTACTGCTCTTAACATGGTGCCCAGCACATAGTAGCTCTTAATATATGCTTGGCAATTGAACTGGCCCCTGATGTTTTTAAATGCCCAACCCAATATGTTGGGTTTGTATAGGTGCAGAGGGGAATATGCATCCATGAGCATGGTGTGTTAATACCATGTGTTGTGAAATATGATTGAATAGGTAGGACAGTCTTCTCATTTTGCAAATGAGGAAACCTGTCTGGAGAAATTTGGTGATTCTACTCTTGGTCATAATGTAATTAATAGTAAAGCCAGGCTTCAGATCCAGCTCAGTTGAGACAAATTTGTGGAGGGCCGTGGGAATGAGAAGGGAAGTTAAAATTTGATATTGCTACCTACAGTGAAGCACTGAAAGGTTTTTGGTAGGTGTGACAAGATATGAGAGTATATTTTAAGAAAGCCTAGTTTGGCGGCTGTATTAAAGATGGATCAGTGTCAAGAGTTACGGTCAACTTATCAAGAAACTATAAAATTAGATTTTTAACTTAGAAGTACTCTTCCAATATTGTGCTTTTTCACTCATAACTTCTCACTTTATTTCTTTTTTTTTTTAATAAAGTATTTTCCCCCGTTATATGTAAAGATAGTTCTCAACTTTTGTTTATACAAGCTTTCCAATTTCAGATTTTTCTCCCTCCCTCCCCTAGACAGCAGGTAATCTGATATGTTATATATATATACACACACACACACATAATAACATTAAATGTATTTCTGCATTAGTCATATTATAAGAGAAAAATCAGCAATGACGAAAAACCTCAAAATAGAAAAACAACAGCACCAAAAACAAAAGAAATAGTATGGTTCATTCAGCATCTATACTCCACAGTTCTTTTTTTTTTTCCTGGATTTGGAGATCCTCTTCTACCATGAGTTCCCTGGAACTCTATGTTGATGATACTGTGTACAATGTTCTTCTGGTTCTGTCATCAGCCCTCGCAAGACCCTCGCAGGACCCTCCAGGTTTCTCTGAACTCCTCCTGCTCATCATTTCTTACAGCACAATAGTATTCCATTGCATTCATATACCACAACTTGTCCAGCCATCCCCCAGTTGATGGGCATCCCCTCAACTTCCAATTCCTTGCCACCACGTACAGAGCAGCTATAAATATTTTTGTACATGTGGGTCCCTCTCCCCTTTCCATGATCTCTTTAGGAAAAAGACCCAAAAGTGGTATTGCTGGGTCAAAGGGTATGCACAGCTTTATAGCCCTTTGGGCATAATTCCAAATTGCTCTCCAAAATGGTTGGATCACTTCACAGCTCCACCAACAATGCATTAGTGTTCCAATTTTTCCACAGGTTCTCCAACATTTATTATTTTCCTTTTTTGTCATTTTAGCCAATCTGATAGGTGTCAGGTGGTACCTCAGAGTTGTTTTAATTTGCATCTCTCTAATCATTAGAGATTTAGAGCATTTTTTCATATGGGAATAGATAGCTTTGATCTCTTCAGAAAACTGCCTGTTCATATCCTTTGACCATTTCTCAATTGGGGAATGACTTGGATTCTTATAAATTTGATTTAGTTCCCTATATATTTTAGGAATGAGGCCTTTATCAGAAGTACTGGCCATAAAAATTGTTTCCCAGCTTTCTGCCTCCCTTCTAATTTTGGATGCATTGCTTCTGTTTGTACAAAATTTTTTTAATTTAATGTAATCAAAATCATCCATTTTGCATTTTATAATATTCTCTATCTCTTGTACTTTATTTCTTATGTGTATATAAATGTGTATTTTTCCAGACTCGATAAATATTCTAATTTTGGAAACTAAGTGCATTTAATAATTGTAAGTATAAAATCAGTCAAACAAATGGAAGCATTAGTCCAGTTGATATCTATATGTTAGAACAATGCATTGCTCTTGAATAGGGGTTCTTCACCTGGAGTCCATGAACTTGTTTTTTGGCATTTTGATGACTATTTCAATATAGCTTGTGTTCCTTTGTGATCCTTCAGATTTTTATTTTTTTGCATTTAAAAATGTTATGGTATGGGCCCATAGTCTTTACTGGTCTGTCAAAGGAGATTTCATGACACAAAAAATGGTTGAGAGCCCATGGTGTAGAGCCTGTGTATTGTAAATAAGACAGACATAAAGAAGCAAACTTTTGAAATAAGGAACCAAGTAGAGGGTGTTAAGTATATTGCCTAGATCTACATTTAAAATATATGGACTTTAAATTAACATTGTTTTATTTACACTATGGGAATTAAACATTTTCCTTCTGACAGTTTTTAGGCTTATCTCTAAGTATACTGTAGACTTATTAAAAAATTAGTTTTCTACCTGAAGAAGACTGACCTTTATTTTCAATTTTCAGGAGGACGGGTTTACGTTTTTTGTTTTTTTCTAAGAATGTTGATTTTAGCTAATGTTATAGAGTTACCCCATACTACTTTCAGTAAAACATTTTTCAGCAATAGCTCACATTTCTATTCATATCATTTTACTAATTCATTCAACATTTATTGAAGGCATCTTTGGGCAGAGTCCTGTCCAAGGCCCTAGGAGAAATACAAAGGTTGGGTGAATTAGGGCCCCAACGGGAGTTCTTCTAAAGAGGAAAAAAAGGCAGAAATATAAATATCTGTCACCTTATGATTTACAAAATACTTACCTCATAGTAACTTTTAGAGGATAGAGATAATAAGTATTCTCCCTAGTTTACGGACGAGGAAACAAACAGCTCAGAGGAATTAAAAATCTTCACTATTCATAAAGTTACTATGTCAGAGCTGGGGCTTGAACCCGTGTTTCTGATACTAAATCTTATGCTCTTTTTACTATACCCTCACTCCCACCCTTACCCCTACCCCCCCATTAAAAAACACCTCTCTACAGGTAGGAAACCATGTTAATCAGATTGTTGTTGTTATTGTTTTTAAAGAACATACAGCGATATTATCCAATGTTAAAAAGGAAGACAAACCTTCAGAGGCAAAATGACATGCAGAGGAAATCAATCCCAGTTCTCAGGAGGCCTAACCAGTTAAGCAGAAGGTGAGAAGTTTGAAGTAGACCATATAATGTGCTCTCCTTCATAAATTAAGATAATGCCACTGACCTACTGTCAGAAGGCATGTGTTTTTGTTGTTAATGGTTTTTTTTCAGGAGTGATGATAGATTTGTGTTAATCTATCCACACTCTTTCTAATGATTGAGCGCATGTCTTTTCAAGACCACTAGTTGGGTTCCCTAAAATAGAAGTGCTAAACAAACAGATACTCATTAATGAGATTCTTTTATCTAAACTATATCATTTATTAGCTTTACTGAATTAATCTCCTGAAATTTGTGTTTTAAAGTATCACTTACCTTCCCTAAGTCTCTTGCCACTTAAAACTATAATCACAGAAACCATCATCCAGAAATGGAACACGAGGGTTGATTTAGGTTGGAGTCATCTTCCTTGGAAGCCTGTGGCATAAAGAACAAACCAGAAATTCTTTGCGAACCTGGTTGACCTGAAGCTGTATTAGTTAACTGAATCTAATCATCATTGATTCATAGATACCTGTAAGAAACCTTAGAGATCTGGATCAACCCCCATTTCATAGATGAGAAAACTGAAGCTGCTAAAGTTCACGAAGATTTAGAGGCAGAGCGATTTTGAGCCCAGGCCCCGTGGCTCCAAATCTAGCTTTCTTTCCACTTGACCACAGCAGCAGCTTTAAATTATTTGTTCTCGGACCATTTGCTCTCTGTAAAGACAAGGTGAACCGGAGAAAAGGCCCAGCTGTTCTCTTTTTTTTTTTTTTTTTTGCAAGCACTGTCTTTGTAGAACTTAACTGGAATACCCTGGATTTTATAGTTTTGTTTCAAAACATTGCTGCTAGAGTTGCAAGACAACCCAGTTTGACCCAACTGGAGCTAGCTGTATGTGGAAGCCTGTCCTATTGTTTTGTGTACTTGAACACATTCTTCATCAGAATAGAGGTTTTGTGATGCCAAACCTCTTTGTAAATAAACTTTTTTTTTAATAGATCGTATTGATGCCTTTAAATAGTTAAAACAATGTTTTATTGATGCTCTTGTTTTTATATCAGTCACCTCCCAGGGACTATCAACCCTCCCCTGCCCCCCTCTATTTTAACAAATAAGGACAGTCAAGAAAAACTCTCCAACTATAGTCCATCATCTTTCAGCAGAGAGGTAGGAGGCATGCTTCATCAGTCCTCTGAAATCAAGACTGGATAATGTTTTGAAAAGATTTCTACATCTTTTGGTGTTGTTTTCATTTATATTTTTATGGTCTTTGTGTAACTTGTTCTGCTTCTGCTCATTTTGCTGTGCATCGGTTCATTCAAGTCTTTATAAGTGTCTCTGAATTCTTCTTATAGCATAGTAGCATCCTGTTGTATTTATGTACTACAATTTGTTTAGCTATTCCTTTTTCAGTGGGTAACCTTCTTTCCTTCTACTTCTTTGTTACTACCAAAAGTACTGCTATCATTTTTTAATGAGACTTTGATAGCCTTGATATGTGCCTGCTATCCCTTGTACCTCTGTTCACTAGTTCTTTTTTTTTTTTTTTAGTATACTCCCTAATTTCTAGATTAGTTAATCCATAGTTCCATCAACAATCCATTATTCATATGCTTGGCCTTCCATAGCCCCTCTAGCATTGACTTTTCATCTTTTCTTATCTTTACTTAGGAGTTTTTATTTGCATTTCTCTTATTTGCTATTTGAAAGATTCTTTTATATAGTTGTTGATAGCTTGCATTTCATGCCTGTTGTTTTCACATCACAATAATTTCTGGATCTATCCTTTCCTACCAGGAGCCCTCCTTTACAACAAAGGAAAATAATTGAGCAAAAGCAATGGATACGGTGACTAGTCTGCATTACAGAATTTGAAAATTAGGAATTTAGTGGCCATCTGGTACTACCCATGGGACAGCTAGGTGATAGAGTGGATAGAGCACTGGCCCTGAAGTTAGGAACACCTGAGTTCAAATTTGACCTCAGTTACTTATTACCCTGTGTGACACTGGGCAAGTCACTTAACTCCAATTGTCTTAAACATCTGGGGCCATCTCCATATGTCCTGATGTGTATCTTGCTACTGAACCCAGATGGCTCTGTAGGAGAGAGTGAAGTTGATGACTGCACATAACTCCCTCACTTAAATCCAATTCATTGAAAGTCATGGCATAGGGGCGGCTGGGTGGCGCAGTGGATAGAGCACCGGCCCTGGATTCAGGAGTACCTGAGTTCAAATTCGGCCTCAGACACTTAACACTTACTAGCTGTGTGACCCTAGGCAAGTCACTTAACCCCAATTGCCTCACTTAAAAAAAAAAAAAGTCATGGCATCACCTTCCTGATGTCATTGGTCCTCTGAGAACAAAGGACAAACAAGTCCTACCATTACAAGAAATAAATCCCTATTATAAAATATTGGGCTAATAGTATTCCATCCTCACCTGTAGTCTACCAGAAAGTTGAAATTATTATTGCAATAAATAAAAAGAAATTATTGCAAAAGAGAAACTTCTGAAATAAGTTGTTGGATACAATAATAACTTATATTCATATAGCATCTAAGCATTGGCAAAACATTGTATAAAAATATGCATATGTGTGTGTATACACACACACATATACTCATTTCATCACTAAAACAGCACATATTTTTTTTCTTCCTTTTATAGCTAACAAAACTTGAGTGCTGTAGAGGTTAAATGACTTGCCCAAAATTACCTGGGGTGTAAATCCTAGTTTTTGGCTTCTCAATTCAAGAACTGTTTCCATGTTATTTCTGTGACTTTTCTCTGACTTTTTCCCTGTGACCACGTATTTAACATTTATTCACAGGATTAGTCAAATGACTATTGCTCTGGGTAGGTACTCATCTCTAAAGTTTTTGTTTTTTCTTTGTATCTCCAGCACCTAACACAGAGCCATGCACTAATTATTTGCATAGGCAGTGGCTTTTTGTGTAGAACCTTCGTCAAATTTTAGAATCCAAAATGGTGAAGTCTGGGGATGGTTAATTCAGGAAATGTGAATTAAGTACCTCCTTCAAGCCCAAGAGTGAACTTAGTTACTGTGAACTCTGGAAAGCCTTCCCTGAGATGCCTACATTCTCTGTTGGAAAGTCAAACTGTAATAATAGGGGTAGTACACATTTATTTAATTTTTCAGTTACAATACTGCTTTTTATATATATATTCTCTTATTTGTGTGCTTAAAACTAGAGAATGATAATTAAATGCTAGTTTACGTGGCTTAGGATGTTGATGAAGAAACAAATTGTTGGGAGTTGAGCTAGTCGGGAAAGTTTTATGGAGAAGTCTTGAGCTGGGCCTTTTGAATAATAGGTAGTATAGAAGGCTAGGTTAGATACACGTAAAACAGATCAGAGAACATGTAGAATAGCTCAAAAGAGAACCATAGAGAAGTTAATAACAGTGATTAGTTTGCCTGACTTGGTTGTCCTTGGAAAAGCACTTGCTGAATCCTTGATATTTACACAGATTGAGATCTCTCTAGTCTTAGGTTAGCGTGAATTCTTATCAACAGCCTTGTTGAACTCTAGGAAGAACCCTAGGTAGAACCCTAGGTTTATACTTTATAACTCAGCCATTGTTCCCAGTATAAATACTGAATCTTTGCATGTGCTTAGGACTTAATACTGTTATCTCATTTGATTATATTATCCTTGTGACACAGATTGACACTAAATTGAGGATTATTAAGTGAATTGTCAGGCCAGTGAAATTGGGAACTTTAGAACTCTCAGATATGGCCTTTTGGAGACAGGGACAATCTCAATTTACAGGCATGTGACCTGGAGATTTACCTTGAGTATACTAAAGTTTCTAGAGAATGAATTGCATCAGGCGTGTAGCTTTCTATCATGAAAATCTAAAAACAATTAAGTTACCCAGATGCAAATTGATGTTCCTTGCTTATCAGGTTGTTTTTATTTTCATGATTATTAACTGGGGGGGGGGGGTGTCGGGAGATAAGTTTAATGTTTTTGGTGACTGCTGAATGTTGTGGCAAAGTACTTCCACACTTAACAGCTTTTGACTCCCACAATTTGAATTTTTGAAATTTGTCTTGAAGTACATGCAGAAATAATTCAGGTTCCTCTTCGTTGAGAACTGTCTCATAGTCTTAGTCCTTCTCTTTTGAACATGATTTGTGAAGTTTTTCGCCTTAAAGTGTCTAAGGTCTTCATGATAATGAGTTATTTTTTTAAATAAATGTTACAGGAATAATGTTCCAGTCAATTTCACCAGGAGTGGGACTAAATTAAATCAGCAAAAAGACACACGCCAGGCAACCTTTCTTTTCAGAAGAGGCCTAAAGGTATGGGGAAAGTTTGTTAATCTCAAGTGCAGACCATGAGCCACCGGCTATGACATTTGTCATTTGGGGGTGTGATTACATGGTATAGATGGAGCAATGAAGGAGAGGTGCTCTGGGAGTGGGAGAGCAGCACTCCATGAATGTTTGTTCTTATCTGCCCTTCTTGCTTTGCTCTCCTGAAAAAATACTTTCTCTGAAAACCTGTATTTCATTTTAATTTGTAGCATGTGTTTCCTAAGGATGTAATAATATGTGAGTTCCCAGCCAATTGATCACGGGGACATGCTTGGAATGTACATTGCTTGAAATAGCTCAGACTGTTTGGCTTGTTAATGATGCTTTCCCCTCAGTCCTATGTTTATTCCATCACTGCACTTCAGTTAAGGAGTAAAGTAGTTCCTTGCCAAAGTTATATTGTGCTAAAAACCCCATGTTTTCTACAAGAACAGTTGCTTTGCTTACTTTTTCAGGTTCAGGCCCAGATGCACCCAGGACAACTATCAGACAAACCAACAGCTAAGAGAACTCGTCAGTAAGTTTAAATTTATTTTTTTAGAACGTCATTTTAAAAACATCAATTCAAATAACAAAATGAACATGTGTTGTACTACTAAAAGGAATTAAAATGAAACTAAAGAAAATTAGATAGTGGGCCTGAAACTAATCACTCCTGCTTAGTTTTTGTTGGGCTTTTTGGTTTTGGGGGGGGGGGGGTTTTGTTCTTCCCTACCCTGTCTTTGGGTTTTAAAGCAGTACTCACTTGGAAAAGAAGCTTTAAAGATTGTAAAGTGATACCATCATTAGTTGGTGTTTCCATGGAACTAAGGCAGATTTTATAAGTGAATCCATTTTTAGTTACTCTCAACAAGGTTTTACTAACATTTCTTGTTTGGGGTTTTTTGTTTGTTTGTTTGGGTTTTTTTTTAAGTGAGGCAATTGGGGTTAAGTGACTTGCCCAGGGTCACACAGCTGGTAAGTGTTAAGTGTCTGAGGTCGAATTTGAACTCAGGTACTCCTGACTCCAAGGCCGGTGCTCTATCTACTGCACCACCTAGCTGCCCCTTTACTAACATTTCTGTGCTCAAAAAAGACTTGATTGTGCTTGTATTAACAATTCTAGTATCTGTATTTTTATTACCATTATTACACATTTTAGAGGGAGTTTGGGCTTCCAAAATAAGGATTGTGATGGTGTATGTATTAGTTTGATTAGGACAATTGGATTCTAATCTCTGCTCACTCTGACTAGCATTATGACTTTGTACAAGTCATTTAACCTCTTTTTGTCTGTTTCAGTGTCTATAAAATAGGAATGAAAATAGTCATATTGGAATCTTCCAGAGAAGTACCAGCTGACTTCCATTGTGTGGTCTCTTACGCTTATTCCATCCATGAGTTAGGGTTCTTAGCTGATCTGCCATAATGTAATGGGATTTCAAAAGTTGCTGGTGGGTGTCTTGCTTTAAACTAAACCCCAGTAAAGAATTATTCTCAGGGGCAGCTAGGTGGTGCAATGGATAAAGCACTCCTGAATAGGAGGATCTGAGTTCAAATTCAGCTTCAGACACTTGACACTTACTAGCTGTGTGACCCTGGGCAAGTCACTTAACTCTTGTTGCCCGCCCACAAAAAAAAAGAATCATTCTCCTCATAGCCACAGAAAATACTTTACAAAGCATATTATGTTAAAGAAATGGTCTTTAAGAAAGACAAAAATCCTGTTAGCTAATTTAAAATGTGTGGTAATTTTTTAATTTCTTAAATTGCTTTTGCTGAAGTCCCTTCCAAAAATTTTAAAGATGGTAACTGTCAAAGTGCATGATGGTTCAGTGAGCACTCTTTGTTAAGTAAGGAGAGCTGATGTCATTGTTGGGTGGAATAAGAGGGAGGGTACTTCATGAAAGAAGGGAAATTGCAAATGGTCGTTGAAAGATTTAGGTGGTGCTTTTAAGGCATGCTCAGTTAAAGAACATTGCAGAGGGAGGTGAGAGAGAGCAGTTACAGTGTTAAAATGAAATTTGTACTTGTTCCAACAGGTAATAGGGAGGTGTAGGTTTTTAAAAGAGGGGAAACTGTTTTGGTACAAATGTTAAAATAGGAAGATTAGTGTGGTGGTAGTATACTATATGAATTGGAGTATGGTGGAGATTGAAGATAGGGAAAGTATTTGAATCCTTTGTGAGTAGTTCATATGTGAAAGCCTAGAATAAGATGATGGCAATATAAATAGAAAGGAAAAATTGATAGGATTTAGTGACAGATTATACATAAGGGATGGTGGAAAGGTAAAATTAGAGAACCTTCAATTGTCTACTTTGGATGACTGGGAAAACTGGTGCCATTGACATACGGGTTTATGGAGAGAGGTGATTAAATAGCACAAAATTAAACATCAGAAGTATTTAAACACCGGATATTACAAAACTTTGTTTTTTATCAAATTTAAAATAAAACCACTTTGAATCAGCATTCTTTTAAAAGCATGATGTTCTAAGTTTAAATTTCTTCCACATGATTTAGACTGAAATCCACAAAATTGAAGTGATAAGAGAATGTCAATTTTCACGTGGATTCCATGGTTTCAATGAGGTATTTTCATGTATTTTAACTAGATGGCGAACTTCTACCACAAATGGAGGGATTTTGACTGTATCCATTGATAATCCTGGAGCAATTCATCCTTCAGTGTAAGTGAATTCCTCAGCCCCCCACCCCCTCCTTTGGGGGGGGGGCAGTAGATGTGTTTCATATTTAAGCTTGTAGAAAGTGAAATGCTTTGTAAAATGGCATTTTGTCAGTTAATCAGTTTGCATAATCATTTCACTTTATTTTTTAGTAACTTTCTTAAGAGATTCAACTTTCTCAGTTTATATTTAGATTTCAGCAGAGTGATCTGTGTATCCTAGATTGGTAACAGAGTAGTAGTCATACATTCACTAACTATTCACCTTGAATAGTTAGTTCTTCATCCTTTTGTCTTCACAAATGGAGCTAGAGATTAGGAAAACTTTTTTTTTTTTTTTTGGTGAGGCAATTGGGGTTAAGTGACTTGCCTAGGGTCACACAGCTAGTAATTGTTAAGTGTCTGAGGTCGGATTTGAACTCAGGTCCTCCTGAATCCAGGGCCGGTGCTCTATCCACTGCGCCACCTAGCTGCCCCCGAGATTAGGAAAACTTTAAACTGGGATTCTTTTGGTTTTGATCTGTTCACCTTAATGATTTGAAGTGAATGACTCATTTCAGGTATGTTGGCTCTTCAGTTTGATGAGCATATTGTCATTTCTGCTGAACCTACCTGTCATTGTTGTTTCAGCACAGTATGAAATTCTTCATGATTTGAAGGGTACAGAAATAAAACAAACTGACATGGGCATAAGTTCCTAACTGACAGTTTGTTCTCCCTAAGGGAGGCAAGGGTAAACAGAAAGTTTTATTTTTCTATTTATTGAATCTTTTGTGACTCCTAACCAATTTAATCTTCAGAACATGAAATCGATTATGAGATTTAAAATTTTCCAGTGTGACTTCACTTGTTTGGAAACTTCCTTCACCAGTGTATATTGGCAACTCCACTGTAACTTGTAGAATTACTTGGGAAACTGCCAGGTTAAGTGACTAGCAATAGTCATGTAACTTTGGTGTGTTGATAGTGCAACTTGAACCTTGGTCTTTCCAACTCAAAAGTTTACCCTCTTTTTACTATGTAATACTACTTTTTATGGGACAGTTACTGAAGAAAGTCAAGAAGGTGAATTTATTAAGTGTTTCTTCAAAATATTTTATTTCTCAAACAGAAACATTGTAGAAGCTACACATTAAGTATTTAGACATAGTAATCAGAGTTGTAATGAGGACATTATAGATAATATCTTAAATTTTTAATTCAATAACAAAAAAATACTGCTGTTGTATTAGTGTCTGCATGCTGGTCAAGACATCTTATATACAAAGCTTTTATAACGTTGTTGCACCAATTTACTTTTCACTTGGAAATTTTTTTTTATTAGAGCTCAGAGACCCCGTTTAACTCGTACTCCTATACCATCATTTCTGATGAAAAGGGATCACCCTGAAGAGAAGAAGATTCCTAAAGGAGTTCCCTTACAATTTGACATAAACAGTGTTGGAAAGCAGGTAAATTTTTTTTTCTAGTACTTGAAGCAGTTTCACTGGGTCCATTTTAATCTAATTTACCAAGTAAAATGCCTTATATATGGTGGGTATTTAATGTATTTTGATTGTATTAGTAGCTCTTTCTTCTATAGATTTTGGGAACTGTTTCTTTCTTTTAAAAAAAGTTGGTTTTTTTAAAATCACATTAATTCCTAAATATATCCCTTTCCCCTCCATAGAGTTATTCTTGTAACAAAAAAGAAAAACACATAAAACTAAAATTTAAATTAAAGCCAAACTAAACATCATTCGAGTTTACCCATAACTCCCCATCTCTGCAAAGAAGGGAGCTGCATTTTCTTCATCCTTAATTATAATTATGCAGTCCTCAGTTCTTTTCTTTCCTTTTCTTTTCTTTTTGGGGTGAGGCAATTGCGTTTAAGTGATTTGCCCAGGGTCACACAACTAGTAAGTGTCAAGTGTCTGAGGCCTGATTTGAACTCAGGCCCTCCTGACTCCAAGGCAGGTGCTCTATCCACCGTGTCATCTGGCTGCCCCCATTCTTTTCTTTTTACATTGTTGTAAAACAGTGTGGTCACTGTGATTGATTTCTTGGTTCTGCTTACTTCATCAGTTCACACAAGTTTTCCCTTGCTTCTTTGTATTAATATTCATCATTTATTACACTGCAGTAATATTCCTTACCACATTCATGTATTGTAGTTTGTTTAGCTATTTCCCAGTTAACTATTTTGTTTCCTCTTTTTTACTACTACAACAATTGGTTCTATGAATATTTTGGTGTATAGGGGACCATTGTATCTCCTTGGATGGGAGTATATCCCTAGTGGTGGGATCTCTGAGTTGGGCAGAAAGGTTGCATAAATTCATAGTTAAACAGCCCTGTGTCATTGTGTCTCGCTTCCTATTAGCCCTCTTAACATTTACTTTTTTTGTCATGTTTGCCACTTTGTTGGGTATGTAAGGTGAGAACTCAGCTTTATTTTAATTTGTATTTCTCTATTAGTGAATCTTAGATGCAATTCTTTTGAAAACTATTTTATATCCTTTGACCATTTATCCATTGGGGAATGGTTCTTGGTGTTATATAATTGTACTAGTTCTCTAAATATCTTGGATATCAGACTTGGATATTTAATGCAGAGTCCCCCTTCCTCCCATCGATATCTTCCTTTCTTACTCTACTGCTATTGATTTAGTTCATGCAGAAGCATTTCAATTTCTTGTAATTGAAATCACCTGTTTTTATGATTATTTGTATCACTTATTAAGCATTCTTCCATAATTACTGGAAAGCATATAGGAGAAACTAGAATTAGACTAACATCATCTCACACTGTATCTATGATACAGTCAAAATAGGTACATGATTTAGACATAAACAGTGATATGATAAGTAAATTAGAGGAGGATGGGAAAATGTACCTGTCAGATCTATAGATAAAGGGCAAGATTACAACCAAACAAGAGATAGGATCACGGGGAGTAATTTTGATTATATGAAATTAAAAAGGTTTTGCACAAACAAAACAAACATAGCCAAAATTAGAAGGAAAAATGGGGGGGGTGTGGATTATTGGAGCAAATTTATGATAAAGGCCTCATTTCTCAAATGTTTAGGCACCTGAGCCAAATTTCTAAAAATATGATCCATTCCCCAATTCAAAGCATATGAACAGGCAGTTTTCAGAAGAAGAAATAAAAGCAATCAATAGTCATATTTTAAAATGCTATAAATCACTCTTGATTAGAGAAATGCAAATTTCTCTCACATTTATTGTAGTGGTTCACATGACAGAAAAGGAAAATGACAATGCTGGAGGGGATGTGGGAAAAGTGGGACACTAATGCACTGTTGGTAGAGTTGTGAACTGATCCAGCCATTCTGGAGAACAATTTGGAACTACACCCAGAGGGCTATAAAGCTATGCATACCTTTTGATCCAGCAATACCACTACTGGGTCTGTATCCCAAAGAGATCAAAGAAAAGGGAAAAGGGCCTATGTTTACAGAAATGTTTATAGCAGCTCTTTTTGTGGTAGTAAAGAATTGGAAATTGAGGGGATGCCAATCAATTGGGGAATGCCTGACAAGTTGTGGTATATGAATGTAATGGAATACTATTGTGCTTATAAGAAATTATGAGTAGGGGGCAGCTAGGTGGCGCAGTAGATAAAGCACTGGCCCTGGATTCAGGAGGACCTGAGTTCAAATTTGACCTCAGACACTTGACACTTAACTAGCTGTGTGACCCTGGGCAAGTCACTTAACCCTCATTGCCCTTCTCCCCCCCCCAAAAAAAAAAAGGAAAGGAAAAAAAGAAATGATGAGTAGGTGGATTTCAGAAAAACCTGGAAAGACTTACATGAATTGATAAAAAGTTTACCACCCCCCAAAATAAATAAACATAAATGAATGAATAAGCTGGTTTTAAAAAGAAGAAATAATGAGCAGAATGATTTCAGGAAAACTTGAGAAGCCTTATATGAACTGAACAAAGTGAAATGAGCAGAACCAGGAGAACATTGTACGTAGTAATAGCAATATTGTAATGATGATCAATTTGAAAGACTTAATAACTCTGATGAAGACAGTGATTCAAGACAATTCCAAAGGACATATGATAAAAATGCTATTGACCCTGAGAGAGATCTGAAGAGCTCTAAGTGTAGATTGAATTATACTTTTAAAACTTTCTTTGTTGTGGGTGGGAAGACGGGTTTTTTTGTGGGGGGGGTTGTTTGTTTTTTTGTAGCAGGGTTAATATGGACATAAAGAAGTCTTTCATAACCATAACTGTGAATAGTACCTGATGCGGTACTAATTTAAATTTTGTTTTTATAGTTTGATCTTTAATACTCTGGTTGTATATTTATTTTAATCTTATTGTGCCATATAATCTAGCTTCTTAAACTGTAGGACTGTGTAACTGAATGTGGGAGTTGTAAAAAATTTGGCAACAGTAAAAGGTTATGTATACCTGGGGCTGCATAAAAATTTCTAGGGCAAAAAGGGGTCATGGGAGGGAAAAGTTTAAGAAGCCCTGCTATATAGTATAAGAATCCTAATGTTTGCAAGATTGCCTTCAGATTTTTCCATCTGTTCTTGTCAAAATAGGAAAGGAATTCTTTCCACTTAGGAAATTTATCTTCTTGGGGTTTATAAAAACCACTAGTAGAACCCCTCATGCTATTATATTTGTATTTCACTTCCTTGTGCCCATATTCTCTTCACAATGATTTCAGGTCTTATACTTTTCCCTTTCTTTACCAGTATTTCTTCCACAGTTTATTAGTTCCCCAATGACACCATCTTTTCTTTTTTTATTCAGCCAAACTTAAGTAGCTTTTTTTTCCTTAATAATAAACATTTTTATTTATAGTTTTGAGTTCCAAATTTAATCTCTTCTTCCCTCCCTGAAGGGTAAGCAATCAGATGTAGTTAATGCACGTGCAATTATGTAAAACATCACCATATCTGTCATTTTGTACAAGAAAACTTGAAAAAAAGAAAAAATGAAAGAAAGTGAAAAATAGCATGCTTCAATCTCTTTATCAGTTTCTTTAGATATTGCTGAGAATAGATAAGTCATTCAAAGTTCTTCATCAAACAATATTGCTGTGGTGGCACCATCTTTAGATGTAGATTCCCTTGTGAATTGTGGCATTACCTCCCTCCCCTCCCCTAAACAATTATAATGGAAAATATGAGTGCAGAAGGGTTCCAAGGAAATCCTGTGGGAGGTCATAGGTGGAATTTTGTTCTCACTGTTCTACTTGAAAGATCAGGTAGTAGATCTGGTCTGGCTATCATATGGACAGTAGAGTTGGGGGGTTATTAATTGGAGTCAAGGAAAATAGAGTTGCCTTTCACAGTATTCTAGGGAAGAGATGATAAAAACCTATATTTGGTAAGTAACAGTGGGAATGGTAAAGAGGGAACTAGTTGTAAATGATGTTATGATCTTATTGAAAGGGTCTACTGAGAAATATAGTTGACTTAGAGAATTAACATTGTAAGGGGCTAAAATTCTAGCTATACTGTCTAAAATATGTAATGAGTGGTTGCCAATAAATTAAAAGCTTTAGCAAGAGTATTTAAGTATTTATTAAAGAGCATTAGGATCTAATGATCAGAGAGAAAGGTAAAAATCTAACTATTTCTAAGAGACCCCATCATCCAACCTTCCATGGGGAGGTCAGGAACAAAAAGGACCTGTGAAACTGGGAACATCCCATCCAAACGCACACACACAGCTCTAAGCTAATTGGCTGGTAGACAATACCCACGAGCAAACGTCACTTCCTGATGCCAAGGACCTGACCACATGGCTTGCCCTCAGACGCTTTCTCCTCATGGCGGAGCTTTCCTACAGTAACTCTCCAGCAGGTGGCATCACTCCAATTGTTACAACATACATTTACAGCAATAGGAAAGGCAGAGAAGGTATTTGGGGAAGAAAATATTTGGTGACACTAATCTTTTCATTACAGATTTGTAACTACAAGTTCTCCCTCATTCTCTTGTCTCAGGTCAAATTTTTGTTCGATTTAGTTGAAGTCAAGTTGTTAAACTTTCTTTTTTTCTTTCTTTTAGACGGGGATGACTTTGAATGAGCGATTTGGAATCCTGAAGGAACAAAGAATTGCTCTCACTCAGAACAAAGGAAGCCGATTTGTGACTGTGGGATAGATTGTCAAGGGGACATTTGAGTGACAACTACTTGTTTTGAAAAGTTGAGTTGACAGAAGACAGTATGTCCCAGAAATTCCATGGAACTTTGTTTCGATACTGACAAATCTAAATAACTTTTACTGCTTTTACTTTGGAATAGTATTTTTTTTTTAATGTATGAAGTAATCCCCTGAGAGAACACCGGGGAAATCCTGATACGTTCTTAAAGGTGTCATTTTTGGTCTGACAGAAAATTCTACATGGACTTAATTGGATGATAAAGAGCTAGCATCCTTCTATGGTTCCTCATGCACCATACATGCAACAGACTTGTAGAAGTTAATTATTTTTATGATAGTGCTATTTGGTATCTTTTTTTTCCTTCACCCATTCAGATTGCATAGACATGTCCATTGTAAATCATTTTAAAGAGGTATGAGTGTATCATACTTTTTTGATTGGCAATTGACATGAATGGATTTCATCAGCAGGAGTACAAAAACATTCATCAAGAAATTTAGTTTCAATGTTTGCATGTGTGTACCTGAAGCCTCTTGTAAACCTAATTGAGGTATTTTTTTTAGACAATGGGTCCATAACAGAAGGTAAATTTCCCAGTATAGCTTTTTACTTTTCTAGAATAAGTCTGTAGTGACTATATTTTAGCAAGAGATTTGACTCCTGGCAGTAGTCTCGGTGTGTTTAAAGGTTGTAAATGCATGTTTGCATAATTACCTATAGTAACCTTGGGGGAGAATAACTACTATAAAAATTCCCACTTTTAAGTTTTTATCAAATGAAGGAGATGAAAAGGGAAATAATTTAAGGAATGGCTAGTCAAAGAAAGCTTCACTTCTAGGTCATATATATTGACTAGCCTGCCCTTAGGCCTAACCTGGTGTTTAAATCATATTTTAAAACAGTTCACAGAAATTGAATCTACCTTTTTTTAGAACTCTCAGCAGTACAGTTAACATCCATAAGGTTACTGAGCTCTCCCATCTGGGATGTTTAAATTTTACATTCATTAAACACACTGGGAAAAAATGTTGGTGACCCCTTAAAAAGAAAACAGCTTTTGTAAATTTAAACTTGTCAAATAGGAAAAAGAAGACATAGTAAACAGGGTGAGCTGTAACCTTGTTTTATACTTGTGACCAACTTCACATTAATGGAGTGATTTTGAGACACAGAGAGAAATGGTCATTTTATTTGGGTTTTAAGGGGTCTGTGCTTGAGGGATCTTAGATGGTTGTGTACCATGAGTGGTCTGATGCCAAAATACAGAGGAACATTTCATCTACAGGTCTTTTCATTTCTAAACCTGACTATTTTGATGTGCCATGTCATGTTTAAAAGGAAAAAAAAAGGATGATAGGGATTTTACATCACATTAAGAGTATTGGCTTTATTTTCCTATTAAAAGAAAATATTCCCCCCATCCCATCTCCTCAGTTTTTCCAGTTACCCCCCCCCCCCCCATCTCTTGCCCCTTCTGGATTTTTTCCTTGGTCTCTTCAAAAGCCTAGTGGTAGAAAAGCTATCAATGCCATTTATGTGCATATACCAAAGAAGTCAAATCTGAATGAGAGGAACTTCCAGGTTTATACTGATAAAGAATTATAGGGAGTTAGCCACAGAATCCAAAAGTAAATTAAAATTGCTCTTAGGGCATTTATGCTTCTAACAGAGACCAGGAACCCATTTCAAATCATTTTCATAGATACAAAGTTTATGGTCAATCCAGGAATAATGGGATTTAAACTGAGGATGGTCCAGCTTGATTGATGGCTTTAAAAAAAGATAAAACCAAAACCTGAGTACAAGTTTGCTACCATAATCTTTTGTGGAAAAGATTAGATTGAAAGGGGAATAAAGTTTATTTTAATTTTTCTATTGCATTAGTCTTGGAAACGAATCTACAAAAGTAATATAGGTGATGTTTTATTTTGAAATCCCTAATTAGATAGTGACATTAAATACAACAAGCAACAGGACTGGTTTTGGTTTCTCAAGCTTTTTGTCCTAATGCTTCTATAACATTATTCAACCTAAAGTTTTCTTTTAAAAAACAAATTTGCATTTGCTACAACTAAGTTGAAATTCTTGACTTTTAACAAACATAGAAAATGGTCAGTTTTGTTAAGGGGAAAAAAGTCCCTCTGTTGGAGTTTAAGCAGCTAATTGGTGTTAGTCATCCTGTTTCAGTGTATACAATCTCTATGTTCCAGGATGCAACATAAAATTCTTTTTTGCATCAGGATCGATGCAAAACATTGATGCAATGCATCATGAAAAGAAAGTTTGTATTTAATGAGAAGGTGCTTTACACTGTACTTTTTGGTATTTTTTGGAAAAGTTATTACATTTGGAACTATTCTGAAGCTGTTAATTTTTTTTAAAAATAAAATATTGCAGGTTTCACATGGTCTTTTAAGTGTTGGGAGCAAGGTTGGGTTAAATATTTACTTTGGGGTACTTACAAATAATATTTTTTTGACATGACACTAATTAAATCAACCCATGCATTTAGAAGTTCACACATGAGCTGGACTCCTTTTAAATTTTCAGTGACATGGTAGTGTCTGCTAATGGTAAGTAATATGCCTCCTCTTC
Organism: Dromiciops gliroides; assembly: GCF_019393635.1. Classification (NCBI taxonomy): domain Eukaryota; kingdom Metazoa; phylum Chordata; class Mammalia; order Microbiotheria; family Microbiotheriidae; genus Dromiciops; species Dromiciops gliroides. The sequence goes on along the minus strand of NC_057863.1, from coordinate 339,083,977 downwards.
CAGAGAAGGCCACTTTTTAATTTAGGACTGGTACACCATTTCTAATGTGATTTGCGTGGGGGGGGGCAGAGGGTTAAGTGACTTGCCTGGGGTCACATAGCTAGTAAGTGTCAAGGTGTCTGAGGTTGGATTTGAACTCAGGTCCTCCTGAATCCAGGGCCAGTGCTTTTATCCACTGTGCCACCTAGCTGCCTCTAATGTGATTTTAAAACCTATTTAAGAATTTAAGGCAGCTTGGTGTATTAGAGTAGCCCTCTGAGTGTAGTTTTTCACACTTTGTAATGCTAAGCAAATCACTTAATCTCAGAGCTCCCAGGCCATATTTAGAAAACTAAGTTGCAAAGTTCTTCCTCAGCCTTTGATAGTGGTGTTTCCTCAGTGAAAGATGCCCCACATTAAGGAAGTTAGAGGACTAGCCCCAGCTCTCTTCCTCTCCATACCCCACTACACAGATACTGGCTAAAACAGCTGAAAATGTACTGCTGCTGGAGGAGAGAGGGCAGAGTGAGAACTATAAAGAATTCATTAAATAGTCATTAAACGTCTATGTTTTTACAACTGTATTAGGCACTATAATATGCAAAATAATATGTGATTAATTGCTAGAATGAATGGTCTAGGGAGAGGATCGAATGATGTTTTTGCTTTTAGGCAACATGAAACGAAATAAAAGATTATTGACCTCAGAAGTCCTGACACAAGTTAAGTGACTCTATAAATGTCACTTACAGTCCATCAAAAGCATTTATTAAGCATCCCACCCTGTGCTGAGTTTTAGGAATCCAAGGACGACAAAAAAAATGAAGTCCCAGCTTTTATTTAAACAAAACCTGTCTTAAAGGATTCTTGTTTAGATCAAATAAGACAATGGTGATAAAGGTTATAACTGAAAAGTGTAATATAAATTTCAAAGCAAGCATGAAACAAAATGTGTAATATACTATTTTATTGCCTCATCAAAGCATGAAGGTGACCCTCGAGGCTGTGTTAGCATAACACGAGCACTATTGGGTTCTACCATAGAGGAAAGTTTGAGTTGGTGCCTAGATCTGAGGATTGGCCTGGCTAAACCAGAAAGACTCCTCTGCCCATAGCCATAGCCATAGCAACTCATGAAGACTGTCTCCCAAGGGTTGTATGAATTGGAATCTTTATTGATAGAAGGAACTATCACTGGAGCAAAACAATCAGGGTACCATCTTTTTTGTTCTTGAAATACATCTCTATTGATGCTATAGCATGGCAGACATCCAAAAGATGCTATTAACTATATTGTCCATCATTATTGAAAAATCTTAAGATTAGATTTAGAGCTAGAAAGGACCTTTAAGGATCCTTTGTCCAACTGGTTTTCAAAAGTGAAACCTGAAACCCAGAGAAATTGTGACTTGTCACAAAGGTAGTATATAGCAGTCAGGATTCAAAACCAGGTTCTCTGACCACAAATCTAGCATTCTTTAGGATATACCACATGAATTCTCCCATCATCCTTTACCTTCATGATTCTTCAGGATCTTGCTGCCTCTAGTGTTCCCTTTAATATATTCAATCTCCAATCTTTCTACGACCTTTAAAGAAAAACAAGTCTCCCCTACCCTGAAAAACTTTTAAGTTGATCTTTGTGTTTTTACATCAGTCATTTCTGGAAATATTTCTCCCCTCTAAATTGAGCCCTTGAATCACAGAAAAAGCTAATGCAAGAACACAAAGTATAGGGACCACATTTGATAAAACATTCTGCCTCAGTCACCTGCCCTTGTTGAAAGGAGGGAAGTAGGTAGGTTTCATTATCTTTTCTTTGCACTATTTAAAAAAACTTTTGTCTATACATTATCCAGTTTTGTTCCCCTTGTATCCTTTCCCTTTTTCCTTCCTTTTTTATTTTGATTTTCATGGTCTCATCCTATTTATCCTTCCATTCGGCTAAATTCTTTTTTTTTTAATTAATAAAGTATTTTATTTTTTCTGTTACATGTAAAGATAGTTCTCAACCTTTGTTTATACAAGCTTTACAATTTCAGATTTTTCTCCCCCCTCCCCTAGACAGCAGGTAATCTTATGTATGTATATATATATATATATACACACACACACACACACACATAATAACATTAATCCTATTTCTGCATTAGTCATGTTATAAAAGAAAAAAAATCAGAGCAATGATGGAAAACCTCAAAATAGAAAAAAAAACAACAGCATCAAAAACAAAAGAAATAGTACGTTCATTTAGCATCTATACTCAGCAGTTTTTTTTTTTTTCCTGGATTTGGAGATACTCTTCCATCACGAGTTCTGTGCCATTGCATTGGTGAGAAGAATATAGTCCATCACAGTAGATCAACACTCAATGTTGATGTTACTGTGTACAATGTTCTTCTAGTTCTGCTCATCTCACTCATCATCAGCCCACGCAAGACCCTCCAGGTTTCTCTGAACTCCTGCTCATCATTTCTTACAGCACAATAGTATTCATATACCACAACTTGTCCAGCCATTCCCCAATTGATGGGCACCTCCTCAACTTCCAATTCTTTGCCACCATGTAAAGAGCAGCTATAAATATTTTTGTACATGTGGGTCCCTTTTCCCCTTCCATGATTTCTTTGGGCAAAAGACCTAAAAGTGGAATTGCTGGGTCAAAGGGTATGCATAGCTTTATCTCCCTTTGGGCATAATTCCAAATTGCTCTCCAGAATGGTTGGATCAGTTCACAGCTCCACCAACAATGGATTAGTGTTCCAATTTTCCCACAGCTTCTCCAACATTTATTATTTTCCTTTTTTGTCATTTTAGCCAATCTGATAGGTGTCAGGTGGTACCTCAGAGTTGTTTTAATTTGCATCTCTCTAATCATTAGAGATTTAGAGCATTTTTTCATATGGGAATAGATACATTCGGCTAAATTCTGGAAAATGTACGTTTGTTACTTTGATTCCATTAATCCATTTTGTCCCTAATCCTAGGAGACAACTAGGTGGCTCATTGGATAGAGTGATGGGCCTGGAGTCAGGAAGACCTTAGTTCAAATCCTGCCTCAGACACTTGCTAGCTAGCTGTGTGACCCTGGGCAAATCACTTAACCTCTGCTTTAATCTGCTGGAGAAGGAAATGGTAAACCACTCCAGTATCTTTGCCAAGAAAGCTCCATGGACAGTATGGTCCCTGGGGTCATAGAGTAAGATACAACTCAACAAGGCCGTAATTCTTTTGTCCCCACCATCTTCTGAAACTACCTCAGGAAACATTAACAACCTTACCAAATTAAATACCCTTTTTATCTCTGTTTATCCCTATATTTGAAGTCATTGACATGTAATCAAATTTTTTTCTTACCTCTAACCTCTTCACATCTTATTCTACCTCTTCTTTCTCAAATTATTATCTACTAATGAGTATGCATCTAAAGCTTTGTCTCCATCTTTCTGTCTGTGTTTTTTCCTCTAAGCCTTCCCAGCAAAAGCCTTATAGATTCACCCATTTTATTTGGTTGAATCCCGAATATATAATCTCCAGCCCCAATCTTCAGTTTTTGATCTGTTTTCAATTCTGCACTATTATGGGATTTTTTTTGCACTATTATGTTTTGATACACAAATGCCTCCAACACCTTAGTCTCAGAATGGTTCAAATAAAACCTATTTTTTTTCATCCAAAATCAACTTCCCCTTCCTCCCTTGACTTTGTTATTTATATCAACATCAGCATCCTCTGAATAACTATGGCTCAAAGCTTCCAGAATTATCTTGATCTCTTTCTTTTACCTTATCCCTGTAACAACTGGAGTGATGCCACTTGCTGGAGAATTACTGTAGAAAAGACATCTGAGGGCAAGCCATGTGGCTTGGGAGGTCAGTTAATTGGCGTCAGGAAGTGACGCTTGATCATGGGTACTGTCTATCAAAGCTATCAGCCAATTAGCTTGGAGCTGTGTTGGGGGGCGGGGAACAGGACATTTCCAGTTTTCACAGGAAGCTTGTAGGATGAAGAAGGGGTGGTTCTCTTTTTGTCAGGACTCTCATGGAGAGTGGAGCAAAAATGCTGGCTCCCTGAGATAGACATCAAATGTAGGCATCTAGGCCTCTTTCTCTTCACCTAATTCTTATTCTCCTTAATAAATGCTTAAAAGTCTAAACTCTTGCTAAAGGTTATAATTTATTAGCAACCACTCATTAGATATTTTAGACAGTATAACTTTATACCCCCTATAGTCAGTTGCCATGTCATGTGAATGCATCTGTCCCTTTACATTCCTAGGGCCATTCTTTTTTTTTTCTTTTTCTTTTTTCTTTTTTTTTTAGTGAGGCAGTTGGGGTTAAGTGACTTGCCCAGGGTCACACAGCTAGTAAGTATTAAGTGTCTGAGGCCGGATTTGAACTCAGGTACTCCTGACTCCAGGGCCGGTGCTCTATCCACTGTGCCATCTAGCTGCCCCCCTAGGGCCATTCTTAATCCAGATCTTTTATTATCCCATGCCTGGCCTTTTATAAAAATTATTAAAAAACAGCCTAACTGGACTTCTGGCCTCTAATCTTTCTCCTTGCTGAGAATGCATCATAGAATCATATTTTAGAACTGGAAAGAACCTTAAAAGATCACTTTACACTGATCACTGAGACTTTTTTTCCCTAATAAAAGTATTTTATTATTTTTCAGTTACATATAAGGATAGTTTTCAACATTTGTTTTCATAGGATTTTTAGTTCCAAATTTTTCTCCTGCCTTGCCTTCCCTCTCTCCCTCCCTCCCCAAGATGGAAAGCAGTCTGATATAGGTTATATATACATTAAACATTTCTACATTAGTCATCTTGTGAAAGAAGAATCAGAGCACAAGGGAAAAACCTCAAAAACAAAGGGGAAAAAAGCAGTCTAAAAGTAGAAACAGTATGGTTCAATCTGCATTCATAATTCACAGTTCTTTTTTCTGAATGTTGAGAACATTTTCTATCATGAGTTCTTTGAAACTGTTTTGGATCATTGCACTGCTGAGGAGAGTCAAGTCTATCACCATTGTTCATCATACAATGTTCCTGTTACTATGTACAATGTTCTCCTGGTTCTGCTCCTCTCAGTCACCATCAGTTCATGTAAGTCCTTCCAGGTTTCTTTGAATTCCTCGTGCTCATCGTTTCTTACAGCACAATAGTATTCCATTACATTCATATACCACAACTTGTTTAGCCATTCCTCTTATCATGGGCATGCCCTGGATTTCGAATTCTTTGCCATCACAAAGAGAGCTGCTGTAAATATTTTTGTACATGTGAGTCCTTTTCCCTTTTCTGTGGTCTCTTTGGGATACAGTACAGACCTAGCAGTGGTACCTACCACTGGGTCAAAGGGTATGAACAGGCCCATATCTCTTTGGGCATAGTTCCAAATTGCTCTCCAGAAAGGTTGGGTCAGTTCACAGCTCCATCAACAATGCATTAGTAGGGGCAGCTAGATGGCGCAGTGGATAGAGCACCGGCCCTGGAGTCAAGAGTACCTGGGTTCAAATCTGACCTCAGACACTTAACACTTACTAGCTGTGTGATCCTGGGCAAGTCACTTAACCCCAATTGCCTCACCAAGAAAAAAAAAACAATGCATTAGTGTTCCCAATTTTTTCACAGCTTCTCCAACATTTATTATTTTCCTTTTTTGTCATATTAGCCAATCTGATAGGTGTCAGGTGGTATCTCAGAGTTGTTTTTTGTTTTTTTAGTGGGGCAATGAGGGGGTTAATCGACTTGCCCAGGGTCACACAGCTAGTAAATGTCAAGTGTCTGAGGTCAGATTTGAACTCAGGTCCTCCTGAATCCAGGGCAGGTGCTTTATCCACTGCACCACCTAGCTGCCCCCAGAGTTTTAATTCGCATTTCTGATCAATAGTGATTTAGAGCATTTTTTTCATGTGGCAATAGATAGTTTTGATTTCTTCATTAGAAAACTGCCTGTTCATATCCTCTGACCATTTTTCAATTGGAGAATGACTTACATTCTTATAAATTTTATTTAGTTACCTATATATTTTAGAAATGAGGCCTTTATCAGAAATACTGCCTATAAAAATTGTTTCCCAGTTTTATGCCTCCCTTCTAATTTTGGCTGCATTTTGTTTTTTCTTTTTCTTTTTTTTTTTTTAGTGAGGCAATTGGGGTTAAGTGACTTGCCCGGGGTCACACAGCTAGTAAGTGTTAAGTGTCTGAGGCCGGATTTGAACTCAGGTACTCATGACTCCAAGGCCGGTGCTCTATCCACTGTGCCATCTAGCTGCCCCTGCATTTTGTTTTTACAAAAACTTTTTAATGTAATCAAAGTCTTCCATCTTGCATTTCATTAATATTCTCTATCTCTTGTTTGGACATAAATTGATTTCCTCTCTGTAGATCTGAGAGATAAACTATTCCTTCACCTCCTAATTTATCTATGGTATCACCCTTTATGTCTAAATCTTGAACCCATTTTGATCTTATTTTTCTATAAGGTGTAAGATGTTGATCTATGCCTAGTTTCTGCCATACTATCTTCCCAGTTTTCCCAGTGATCACTTAGACTTAACTAGTTCTGGAAACCACATGGATGTTCCAAGTGCTATTTTTTCCAATAGGTCTAATTTTTCTATGAATCTATTTTGGATATAGAATTGTCAATGACAACTCTTATTATTCAGGAACTCAGAGTTCATTGGATACTATTTCCTAAAAAAAGAGTAGTATACATCGAATACTTGTTTTCAGTTCATTACTCTCCACATCTAACTTTAATTATCTAGTTTTTACTAGCAATTGCCTGGGAAAAGATTAAATTTTATTTTTGTGGAAATTAGGATGTCTAAGGCCAGAAAGGTGAGTTCTATCTCATTTTCATAATTCTAGAATGGGATGAGTGAAAGGGCAGAAAACAGCTTTTACTCCTCTTATTTACCTTTTTTCTTGCTCCAAATGTGTATGGTTATCTATTAAGTAATAAGATACTGCTATTTTCTGTTGTAAAAAGTCAAGCTTTTGGTTTAATTTCCCCTCAAGGGAAGTTCCCATTTAGATCATTCTGGAAATCCCCTTCTCCCTTATTTTCTCTGCTGCTCAAGTCTGCAACACAATTCACCAGATTTAAACATTAGACCTCAAAATTTGAAATACCATGAGACATTCATATATGCAATACCAGTATTAGCCATTCCTCTAATGATGGGCATGCAATAAGCATAGTTACATATTTTTAAATCTAAAACTGAGTTAAAATGTTGATACAGCAAAATAGCTTTGGTTGAATTGGCCCCCTGGCAGCTGTAATACCTCTTAGGGAGGGAAAGTCCCAGTGCTGATCTAATGATGCATTAAGAGTAAGTTTGGGGGCAGCTAGGTGGCGAAGTGGATAAAGCACTGGTCCTGGATTCAGCAGGACCTGAGTTCAAAATCGGCCTCAGACACTTGACAGTAGCTGTTTGACCCTGGGCATGTCACTTAACCCTCACTGCCCAGTCCCCCCAAAAGTAAATTTGACCAGAATGTGGTATAATAAGTTTAGGAGAAAATAACTTTAAAATATCAGGCTCTCCTATAAAGTGTAAATAAGAGGGCTGATTATTAAGAATCCCAGTAAAGAGAATGGGATCAATTAGGATTATCTTAATTTTTGGTAAAAACCACAAACATGGCCATAGAAGTAGTAGAGGGATGAGAACAATGTTGGTTTGGTTTGGTTTGGTTTTTTCCCTGGCTTGCTGCATACTGAAGTTGGATGGCTTAAATTTTGCTATGTATCTAAGAACAAATTTAAATGTCCATGGCACCAATTCCAAACCTAAAATCTCCTCTACTTTTTTTTTTCTCCTGTTCCTGCTTCCAAGCAACAGAACAGAATTTGGGGAAGATGTAGACCTTTGCAGAATGAACCATTACAAATTATGACCATTTTCAACTGGACTGATGAAGCTACTCATAAATCTTTTCATTATCTTTCTTTAGTGCACTTGTGAAAGGGAAAATCAGACCTTTTATTCTTTCACTGAGTCCCCAACTTCTGATCCTACCCTACCCATTCCCAGAAGATGATCACGATCTCTTTTGTGTAAGTTATTGAGGCCATCTTCAATTCAGCTCAGCATTTATTTATTTATTTATTTGTTTGTTTGTTTGTTTAATATTTATTTGTTTGTTTGTTTTTGGGTGGTTGTTGTTTTTTTTGGGGGGGGGGTTGGTTTTTGCAGGGCAATGAGGGTTAAGTGACTTGCCCAGGGTCACACAGCTAGTAAGTATCAAGTGTCTGAGGCCGGATTTGAACTCAGGTACTCCTGAATCCAGGGCTGGTGCTTTACCACTGTACCATCTAGCTGCCCCACCTCAGCATTTATTAAGGAGCTACTATTTGCCAATGACCATGCTAGGCAATGGCGATATAAAACTGACTGTGACATACACTCATCTAATAAAAGTTTTACAACCCCTCTTCATTTATTTTTCCCTCAGTCTCCAGGAGGAGTCAAGATGAGCTTAAATGAACTCTATGTACCATTCAGGTCAGCCTCTTCAGAGGTTTAATTTCCCCCATACTTAACCAAGTAGTTTCTAACTATGCTTTATTTATACTGTTCTCTTCCCCCTCAATTCCCCCCAAAATAATTCCATAAAAGACTAACTTAAGACGTTCTGAACGCTTCCAAGTGTATTCTAGCGTAACCTTGATGGGGATTGGGGTCCACACTAGTTTCTCATGGGCTGCAACACGTTGGTTTTCTTTAAATTTTTGAAGTTGATATTTGCTCCATATAGCAGTAGGTGGCGCTAAGTCGACAATCCAGAATATACTGTAAAATAAGAGCTACATGTGGTAATTTCTCTTGAATGATTTCATTTTTGGCCCAGCTCGCCCTGCTCTTAAATCGCTACATTCTAATTGTGCCCACACTTTTTCACCCGTGTTCAGTTTTAAAGAGTTCCAAATCCCAAATTTAGACTTATTTGGATTTAAATAACTAATACATTCAGCAATTATCAATCACCTATTTCCTATATGTGAGGAACTGTGCTCCTGTGGTAGAATACAATACTAGGTGGATAGTGGGGAATTTGAAAGAGGGATGCTGTGATCGTCGGGGAGACTTAGCTGGATGTCACAGTGCTGTTCCCCAAAAAATACTACTTAGAGGACAAACGAGGCTGCATTTATAGTACAGGAACTAATAATATTTATAAATACTTGAGGGGGCAGCTAGGTGGCGCAGTGGATAGAGCACCGACTCTGGATTCAGGAGGACCTGAGTTCAGATGCAGTCTCAGACTCTTGACACTTACTAGCTGTGTGACCCTGGGCAAGTCACTTAACCCTCATTGCCCTGTAAAAACAAACAAACAAACAAATAAATACTTGAGCTATCTGATGGTAAAAAGTGTGCCTGAGGTGCACGTTCCAGAATGTCTATTTTCCAAGAAAGAGCGGAGCAGTAGAACTTTTTTTTTTAATCTGAAACCTCCCGTACCTCCCTAGGGGAAACGCGCTAAACTGCCTAGCTCTCACTTCAGATGCCTCAAGCAACAGATAATAAATACACAAAGTCACTTTGATCTACTACCCCTCGGCGTGTTCTCCCTCCGTAAGCTGTTGTCATTGTGGAGGTGCCCCGCCTACCTTCTTGGAAACTGACTCCTAAGCTGTAACTTTCAAGGCTTTATTCTCCGTAGTTCTCTCTGAGAGACTTGGGTGAGGAACGCCGAGAAACAGATTTGTCAAGAAAAAGAGTCGTTAGTTATTTTTTGTCAGGAAAAGGTGCTTTTCATTTTCTAAAGTCTTGAGGTGAGGGGGAGTAGAGGTGTTGGTTCTTAATTCTTTGATCGAGGTTGGGATGCGGCAGAAAGTTTCAAGGCTGAATAGAATACAGCTATCTAAAAGCATAACTTAATCATAAACAAACAGGGTGGGCAAATGAACAGCAACTTTTTATTAGTACTTTTTTATAACTACCTACATATTCCAGAAAATTCCGTTGTCCGCGGCACATAGGCATTTATTTTGTGATCTCAGGTTTAAAGCCTCGGACTAAAAACAAAGGACTCGACTTTCAAGCCTTGCCTAGGCTAAGGCCCACAAATACAAGGTCTACGCTCTGCCGCTGCCTAAAAGCCCTCCGCTTCCCTCTGGCAACCACTGCAAACCCAGACAAGGAATGTGGAGCAGCAGCAATTACTTAAGCATTGTACCAGGTAAAGACTTCCAGTCCATTGATTAGGTACCCCTGACCTAGAAGTGCGGTAGGAACCCAAGTGGCATCCACGGAATTCATTGCAGTACAAGGTGCATGCCTTGTGAGAGCTGAAGCAAACTTCGGAGTTGCTTAACCACTAGCTCTTTGTATTTATTAGTGGATTTGGGGTGCGATTTAACCTTGCCCTTTCGGCCTCCTAATAATAATTTCAAAGTAATATTCACTTAGTCAGGTTTTGACCCCATCTGTGAATTCTAGCCAAGAGAGACCCAAGAGCTTCGCTCAGAAAAACGTAAACAAATCACACAGGCTGGAGTGGGGAACTCGAAATCTCAAACCTCCCCCACCTCCCAGCTTCTCAGCTCGCGCGCAGGCGCAGGCTCCGGCTTAGCGGTGCGGAGCCCAAGCTTTCTATCTCTTCCCCCTCCCACCCTTCAGCCTCTCGACGCATGCGCCCTCTCCACGGCCGGAGAGGAGTCGGCTGGGAAATGGCGGCCGCAGGGATAGTGACTGTTACAGCGGCTGCCGAGAACTCGGGGCTAGCAGCGTCGAGCGGGAGTTTCTGCGCGGTAAACTGCGGCCCGAGTCCCGGGACGGGCCCGGGTCCGGCCTCGTGGAGCCGTTCCCTCGACCGGGCCTTAGAAGAGGCGGCAGTAACGGGGACGCTGAGCCTGAGCGGCCGGAAACTAAGGGAGTTTCCCCGGGGAGCGGCCAACCACGACCTGACGGACACCACCCGGGCCGGTGAGCTGGGGGCCGGGGGTAAGGGTGAGGGGGCGCATCGCCGCAGCGCGGGGGGTGACGGGATGGGATGGGGCGGTGCGGGCGGGGCCGGAGAGGAGGGAGGCGAGAGTACCGGAGAGGAGGGGGCGAGCGCCCGCTGGGAGGGAGAAGGGGAGGGGAGACCCCGGGCTCCCGGGATGGGCACTCGGATAACGGAGCCCCGGCCCAGCTGCCGGCTCCTCTCCTCCCCTAAAGGGGCGGCGGCAGGTCCGTCCTCCCAGCCCCGCGGTCCCGTGGGGCGAGGAGGGACCGAGCAGCATCCTTCTGGGTGACAGAAGGATGACTGGGTGTGTTAGTGTAGGACGGGACGGGGCGGGGATTAGTGGTTTCCTACCTTAGAAAGTTGCTTCTGAACTACCACTCCCTGAGGTCTGGTTTTTTTTTTTTTTTGGCCCCACCCCGGTTGGATGGCTGCTGAGGCTTTTGGCTTTGGGGGAAGTTTTGTACATTTGATTAAAACCTGGGGCGCTGGCTGAGTGTTGATAATGGTCCGACTTTTGGGAATGGGGTACCTGCAGATTGTTTAAAACACACACACACACATATATCCTCGTCGCAGCACAGCACTTCTGCCTGGGAATCTGCAAATTCACAAGAAGGGATGTGGCTCTGCAGCAGGTAGTTGAGAAGTTGTACTAGGTACATAAACTTCCAACTATATGGCCTCAGTCTGTTAAGGTCCTTGGGTTTAGATCAGGAGTTCTTAACATGTTTCCTGTCAGTCTGTTGAAGTCTGTGCACCCCTTCTCAGTAGATTGGTTTGTTTTTTGTTTTGTTTTGTTTTGTTTTTGGTGAGGCAATTGGGGTTAAGTGACTTGCCTAGGGTCACACAGCTGGTAAGTGTTAAGTGTCTGAGGTCGGATTTGAACTCAGGTCGTCCTGACTCCAGGGCTGGTGCTCTATCCACTGCACCACCTAGCTGCCCCCAATAGAATGTTTTTAACACTAAATGTCTTTTTTTTTTTGCAGGGCAATGGGGGTTAAGTGACTTGCCCAGGGTCACACAGCTAGTAAGTGTCAAGTGTCTGAGACTGGATTTGAACTCAGGTACTCCTGAATCCAGGACTGGTGCTTTATCCACTGCGCCACCTAGCTGCACCAATAGAATGTTTTTAAATGCATAAAATTCAATTACAGAAGAAACTAATTATATTAGGAAAAAAAGTTCAGGGACCCCAGATTAAGAACCCGTGGTAGGGGCAGCTAGGTGGCGCAGTGGATAGAACACCGACCCTGGATTCAGGAGGACCTGAGTTCAAATCCGACCTCAGACACTTGACACTTACAAGCTGTGTGATCCTGGACAAGTCACTTACCCCCAATTGCCTCACCAAAAACAAACAAACAAACAAACAAAAGAACCCGTGGTAGATTTTTGGTAGAAACTAATACAGTTTATTGCTCTATTGTTACTGTAATTACAATGAGTTGGTGGTGCTTGAGGCCATCAGGAGGTAATTTAGCTTAAAGAAATGTAGTTCTGTCTAGGATCCACATCCTATATTTTCTCCCTTTCTATCATTTCTATAATAATTTTTATCAAAATTCTTGAGAGGCAGCCTGTCTTAATGGGTGGAAAGGCAGCCGGGAGCAGGAAAGACCTGGGGTCAGGTGCTGCTTATGACACGTTCTTAGTGGATGCAAGACCCTGGACAAGTCAATCAGTGTCTAAGTGCTGTAGGTTACAGAGAAGGTACTGGCCTACATTAATAAAGGGAACTCCTTTTACTAATGAAATCACCCTGTCACTATTAAGTTTTTAATGACTATGATTCCCGTTCAGTAATTGATGGGTTTTACTTTTCTGAACTTGTAGAACAACTCATTCTTTCATGTTCCATTTACTTCCCACTTAATGATTTATCTTAAATAGAATTAAGGAGAGCCACTTTAAACAGAGCCTATATTTGGTCAGCTTGATGTTTGTTTAGTTAATTTGTATGCTGCATCAAAATATTCTCAAACTTAGCATTTTTCTATAGCTTTTTGGGAAAAGGAAGGGAAAGGCTGTTAGACATGCGTTATTTTTTTTTGTAGATGTCTTCTGCTATTTCTTAGAAATCAAATATGTCTGCTGATGGCAGGTTAAACACACTGGGTTTTCCTTGTTTAAAATATAATATCCTCCTAGAGTGGATTTTTAAAAAATGTGTTCATTCATGGGTTTAAACAAACAGAAAACTTGGCCTCTAATTTTGACTTAGCATTATGAATTCCCTGCACAGCTGTGTTTGAGGAAATTAAATATGCTTTATTTTTTGTAAGGTGTTTTTGGTCACAAAAGAATGAATAACTGCTTCTTATTCAAAATGGAAACAATAGCATCCATGATTTATTAATGGAGAGCTTTATGGCCTGCTTATTTATATTCACTTATATCTGAATGACTTACACAAAAATCTTTTGTTAGATTTTGTGCAGTTTCTATATTTAGTACAAACTCATTGAAGGATGACAAATGATATGCAGTACCGCTTATGTTAGAAAAGTGAGCAAAACAAGACTAATATAACTTAGTTTGTGTTCATGGAAATTAGAGGAAAGTTTTTTTAAACACCAACTCATTTGTAATTCTGAATCTTGCTGGTTGCTGTTTCATTAATAAGGAATTATGTTGTGGATTTCTTTTACTTTTTATTTTATAATTTGAGTATCTCACATAATATATGTAACTTATTTCTGCTTACTTCATCCTGTACTATTTTTGGGGGGGGGGGGATATTGGATACTTCTCCAAGTAGCAGTTTGTATGTAATTTGTATTTTGTCAATGTTTATCAGTCTTAAAATTGAAAGTTGTTTGCCCTGTGAAACCTGAGTAGTTACTAGCTGTATGCCTGCTTTATTGAAAGACAGTATCTAAATCTGTAACTTGTGGCTACAATGTCTGTATATTGTTACGAAGGTGACTTTCTGATGTAGTGGTGATCATGATCCTATCATTTCAGTATTACTTCATTGAGTCTGAAGTTAAGGAACATGTTACTTAATTTTTTTTTTACCTAATTCATTGTCTTGACTACTTTGAAATAGTTTTTGGAGGTCCTTCTTGAAGTTTTAAAGAAATATATTCACTTGATTAAAGTAGACTTCAAGACCTTTGTTGACACTGCTTAAGTAAAAGTTTTCATTTATAGAAGTACATTCATAATCAAGTTTAATTTATTAAATTTTAAATTCATAAAAATGTTATTCTATATTTGAGCCCTGTTGACACTTTTACACATATATATAGATATATTTTTTTTGTTTGTTGAGGCAATTGGGATTAAGTGACTTGCCCAGGGTCACACAGCTAGTAAGTGTCAAGTGTCTGAGGCCGGATTTGAACTCAGGTCCTCCTGACTCCAGCCCCGGTGCTCTATCCACCTCACCACCTAGCTGCCCCACATATATAATTTCTTTAAAAACTAAAGGTTGATGTTTTTATTTTTACTAAAATTGGTTTTTTTAAAAAAACATTTTATGGGGCAGGTAGGTGGCACAGTGGATAGAGTACTGGCCCTGGATTCAGGAGGACCTGAGTTCAAATCCAGCCTCAGACACTTGACACTTACTAGCTGTGTGACCCTGGGCAAGTCACAACCTCAATTGCCTTACCAAAAAAAAATTTTAAAAGAAGGGGGCGGGGCAACTGGGTGGTTCAGTGGATAGAGCACTAGCCCTGGAGTTGGGAGTACCTGAGTTCAAATCTGGCCTCAGACACTTAATACTTACTAGCTGTGTGACCCTGGGCAAGTCACTTAATCCCAATTGCCTCACTAAAAAAAAACCAAAACAAACAAACAAAAATGGGGGCGGCTAGGTGGCGCAGTGGATAAAGCACTGACCCTGGATTCAGGAGTACCTGAGTTCAAATCCGGCCTCAGACACTTGACACTTACTAGCTGTGTGACCCTGGGCAAGTCACTTAACCCCCATTGCCCTGCAAAAAAAAAAAAAGAAGAAGAAGAAGGGGGCAGCTAGGTGGCACAGTAGATAAAGCACCAGCCCTGGATTCAGGAGGACCTGAGTTCAAATCTGGCCTCACACTTGACACTTACTAGCTGTGTGACCCTGGGCAAGTCACTTAACCCTCATTGCCCAACAAAAACAAAAAAAAAGTCATGTAAAAAACCATTTTTATAATTTCAGAATACGTCATTAGTTGGTCGTTCTGCCTCTTTTGATACAAAAATCATATATTCTAGAGCCATGTCTACCATAAGCCATACCAAAACTATGCTAGTTTTGGCTTAAACTATATACATTTGTGTGGGTTTTTTTTTTTTTTGGTGGGACAATTGGGGTTAAGTGACTTGCCCAGGGTCACACAGCTAGTAAGTGTTAAGTGTCGGAGGTCGGATTTGAACTCAGGTACTCCTGAATCCAGGGCCGGTGCCTTATCCACTGTGCCATCTAGTTGCCCCGAACTATATACATTTGTAAGTATTACTTGAATGCTAGCTTCACAGTTCATTATATTGTACAACATGTAATCCAGGAGTTTTACATACTAGGAACTTTGGTGCATGCATACATAGAGCATGATTATCTACTGGGAACATTTAAAATAATCAGAGCGGGGCAGCTAGATGGCGCAGTGGTTAAAGCACTGGCCCTGGATTCAGGAGTACCTGAGTTCAAATCCGGCCTCAGACACTTGACACTTACTAGCTGTGTGACCCTGGGCAAGTCACTTAACCCCCATTGCCTGCAAAAAAAAAAAAAAGACATAAAATAATCAGAGGGATGAAAAAAATTAAAATATGGAAGTTATATTTCCAATTCTAATATGTAATACATAATGGGAAATACTCAGATAACTTGCAAGATAAGTGACAAGATCACAGTGAACACAGAAGATTGCTTTAGATTTAAAAAAACATCAGCCAAATTTATTAACCTTAGGTTAATTTAGATCATTTGGGGTTCCATATCAGAAGACAATATGATATAGTGGGAAGAGTTACTGCTGTTACACTAACAAGTTGTGTGACCATGACCAAAGTAATTTAATCTCTCTGAGTTTTAGTTTCTTCATCTGTAAAATAAGTAGATTGAACTAGACGTATTCCACAGGCCTTTCCATCTCTAAAATTATATGAGGAGACATAGGCCTTCCTCTTAATGAAAGGAATATGTCTATAAGTCTGGTATCCAGAAAGCTTAAGGTTTTTGATAATCCAAATTTTGAAGGAAATGGGTTTTACAGATGATGCTATAAACCACTGGGAATTTGGCACTCAACAGGCTATGACTAAAAGGATTTCAGAGAAACAGTGGAGCCTAGTTGATATTAGACAAAATGATGTAGTATTAAATTCCCTACCCAACTCCCCAACCCCCTTCTTCCAATTTAATGGTAGAATTGAGTTCCAGTCCAAGTCCATGCTGAAATCAAATATATTTTTGCAACCTGCTTCAGATTCTTTATTGGATATATTGATTGTATCAATTACTTTGTAAGAGTAAAGATTACTTATTGCAGTTTTATGTTTAGGTACATACAATAAGTTCTTAATTAATATTGATTAGTGATTCTGGCCATCTTTCATTCAGCAAGCAAGCATTTATGAAGCCCCTTATTGTGTGCCAGGCAAAAACAAAAAGGGAACAGCTGCCTTGAAGGAGTTTATACTTTATTGGGTGAAAATGGTTTACACATTTATTGGCAATGGCATGCAAACAGATAAATAAATGCAAAATGTTACAAAGTAAGGTTTTTTGGTGGGGAGAACCCTAGCTACTGAGGGGATTAGGATAAACCTTTAGAAAGTTGAACTTGAGCTCAGCCTTGAAAGAAACTAGAAATTATAGTGCAGCCTCCCTCAATTTTACTAATGAGACAACTATAGGTAGTAAATGACAGAGGCAAGATTTGAACCTAGGTTCTCTGATTCCAAAATCATTACTTATCTTCAAACTCACCCCTATTTTGAATTTCCTAATTACTATTAAGGGTGTTATTATCTTTCCAGTCACCCAGATTTGCAATCTTAGTGTCATCTTCAACTTCTTATTTTCACTCATCTTACATTTTCAATCAGTTGCCATATCTAAAAACTTCTTTCTCCACAATATCTCTTTCATTCACACAGCCAACTGTCTTATTTCGGGTCTTCATCGTCTCTGGCCTAGACTATTATAATGGTCTTCTAATTGGTCTCCCTGTGTCCAGTCTTTCCCCACTACAATCTATGCTCCATACAGCTGCCAAAATGATTTTTTAAAAACAAAGGTCTAGCCTCAGACACTTAACACTTACTAGCTGTGTGACCCTGGGCAAGTCACTTAACTCCAATTGCCTCACAAAAAACCAAAAACACAAAAAAGAAAACAAAGGTCTAGCCAGGTCACTCCCTTACTCAACAGTTTCCAATGGTTCCCCAGTACTTCTAAGATCAAATATTTCTTTCTTTTTTTTTTTTTGCAGGGCAATGGGGTTTAAGTGACTTGCCCAGGGTCACACAGCTAGTAAGTGTCTGAGGCTGGGTTTGAACTCAGGTCTGCCTGAATCCAAGGCTAGTGCCTTATCCATTGCGCCACCTAGCTGCCCCCCAAATATTTCTTTATCTATTTAGCATTTAAACATCTTCACAACCTGGCCCTTTCTAATCCTTTCAGTCTTCTTATACATCACTCTCCTCTATACACTTTATCATTCAGCTGTATTGGCATACTTGCTGTTCCTTACATTCCCGACCTCACTCTCTTGTCTCTAAGCCATTGTACTGGCTCTCCTCCATAGTAGAAATGCTCTCTTGACTCAGGTTGGCCTCTTAGTTTTCCTGGCTTCCTTTAAGACTCAATTTCTCGACTAATATGGTAATGTTTCACATAATTGCACATGTATAACCTATACTGATTACTTGCAACTTTGGGGAGGGGGGAGGGAAGGGAGGAAGAGAATGAGAGAGGGATAGAATTTGGAACTCAGAACTTTAAATAAATAAATAAATAAATATCAGATTCAATTTCTGCCAGTGGCTTTTCCTGGTTCTTTAGACTGCTACTACTGCCTTATTCTCTAAAGCGCACTTCCATCTACTTTAAGTATCTCATATGTGCCACTTTATGTACTTGTCTCCCCCATGGAAATGCAGGCTCTTTAAAGAGGGAGCATTGTTTTGTTTTTGTGTTCTGTCCCTAGTGTTAATTAGTGCTTAATAAATGTGTATTGACTTGTTAAATGATTATGTCCAGATATGTGCATGTATAGGTTTATAAAATCAGGCTCTTAGTCCTATTTTATTTTGTTGTGCTTCTAGAAAGACTGACATCACTGCCAAGGACTGTGGGTAGATTTGGTATTGCTAATATGAATAAACTGTGGGGAAATGTGTTCTTATGAGAAACAGTGCTGTTTCTAGACTAGAAAATAGAACACCTATTCAACTTGCAGTACTTAGCAGAATATTTTGTCAACAATCTGAACTAGTTAAATGACCCAAAGGCAGCTCTCCAGAGAAGTACCTAAGCGTCTATATTCTGTCCTGTTCTGTCAAACATTTTAATAACTTGAATGAATAGATGGCATGCATCTCAAGTTTGCAAATGACACGAAGCTGGAAGAATTAGCTAATACCTTTGATAGAATTTTTTTGGGGGGTGAGGCAATTGGGGTTAAGTGACTTGCCCAGGGTCATACAGCTAGTAAGTGTTAAGTGTCTGAGGCCAAATTTGAACTCAAGTCCTCCTGACTCTAGGGCCAGTGCTCTATCCACTGCACCACCCAGCTGCCCCAGCTAATACCTTTGATATCAGGCTCTTGACACCCTAGGGTGATGGATCAGACCAAAATTTAATAGAGATAAATGAAGTTCTACATTGTAGTTGGGTTTACCATTTCAGCTGCACAAATAAAGGATTGGAGAGGTATGACTATACCAGATCCAAAAGATTTTAGTGGACTACAAACTCAATATAAGTAGACAGTATAACATGACAGCCAAGAAAAGCCAACATCATAGTAACAGGCTACACTAGTAGAAGCTCATTGTCCAGAATGTGGAGTAATGTGTAAGAAGTAATAATAGGCAGGAGTAATAGTCTTGTTGTACTCTGTCATAGCCATCCCATAACAGAATAATGCATTCAGTTTTGCATTTTTGAAGTGACATTGAGAAATTGGATTACATGAAGAGGAGGGTAGGCTTTTCAGCAACCACATGGGGAAAGAAACGGGCTTTTGTATCAGTGTGAGAACTGGAAATCATACCATAGAAGGATTGGTTGAAGGAAATGGGGATATTTAGCTTGGAGAGAACTTGGAGATATATAGCATACGTGGTAGTTTTCAAGTATTTGAAGAGCTATCATATGGGAAACACATTAGGATTGTTTTTCTTGATCTCAAAGGGCTGTACGAGGTGGGAGTTACAGAGAGATTTTGGGGTGTGATCAGCAAGGGTTTTTTGGACAGTTCAAAAGTTTAGGGGGCAGCTAGGTGGTGCAGTGGATAAAGCACCGGCCCTGGATTCAGGAGTACCTGAGTTCAAAACCAGCCTCAGACACTTAACACTTACTGGCTGTGTGACCCTTCGCAAGTCACTTAACCCCTCATAGCCCCACCAAAAAAAAAAAAAAGTTTAATGGAATGCCTCTGGAAATGAGTTCTCCCTCATTAGAAGTTTTTAAGTAGAAGATCATTTTTTGGAGATTCCTATTCAAGTAGAGGAATTCTGAGATTTTGGATTCTTTTGTGTCTGACTGAACTCTCTCTTTTCCCACTCCATCTTCCTCCCATCTTCTTTGTTTCTATTAATAGCATTTCCCTTTTTCAGCTTAATTGGTGGGTTGATTTATCCATATACATGCCATCATTTGCTAAATCTTCACTTTCACAGTCACCACTTTCTACTCCTACTTCTACTTCTATCAACCTCTTTTACTGGTCTCCTTGCTCCCAAATCCTCATACTCATAGAATTACATAGATCTTGATGTAGACGGGACCTTATAAACCATCTAATCCAATAACCTCATTTTTTACAGAAGAGGAAGCTGAGTGCCAGGGAGGTTAAATCATTTATCCAATGTCACTCAGGTGGGATTTAAATTTAGGTCAATTCCAGAGCCATCCTTCATACTATTCTCACAGTAATCTTTCTAATGCATGAAAATGATCACTTCATTGCCCTTCTCTAACCCCTTTACTGAGGTTTTTTATAATCTGGTTTCAACCTGCCTTTCCAACCTTTTTTAATACTACACCATTTGTATACTCTATTCTGGTCAAACTGGACTATTAGCTGCTTCCTGATTTCTTCCACTTCTCTTCTTGTCTCTCTGTATTTGTTCATATTCCCCAATTCTAAAATGAAAATTTCATCTACATTTGTTAAAATTCTTCCCTTTGATATGGCTCCATCAACAGGCATTTATTAAGTACCTCCTCCTGTGTACTAGGCCTAAGGCATACAGAGGCAGAAATGAAAGAGAACCAACTCAGAAGTCTGTCATCCCTCTAACTAGAGGCGATTTTAGTAATAGCTGACATTAAGTAAGATTTTAAAATTTACAAAGCACTTTCTTCATCATTCTGACTTTTCCTTTTCCTAATACATCATTTGTCTCATTCTTCCTATATCTTATATCTCTTACCTCCTTAGTGACTTATAAGAATTGTAAGTTTTTCCATCTATTTATTCTTTTTTTTTTTAAATTTTTTTGCGGGGCAATGAGGGTTAAGTGACTTGCCCAAGGTCACACAGCTAGTAAGTGTCAAGTGTCTGAGGTCAAATTTGAACTCAGGTCCTCCTGAATCCAAGGCCAGTGCTTTATCCACTGCGCCACCTAGCTGCCCATATTTATTCTTGCATATAAAATATAGGATTTTGCATATAGTATATACTTAAGAAATGTTTGATAAATTGAACTTGATGCCTCAAAATTCATCCTATCTCAGAACAAGGCTTTCTTTCTCACCCAGACTAACACATTTTTTAACCTGTATCTTTGATTCTACCATCTCTTTGCTTCTGCTGATCTTGTTCCATCAATTATCCTGTCTGTTTTATCTTTAGTTTCATTCTCTTGGTTTCTTTCTTCCCAGCTACAAATAGGCTTAGGCTTCTCTCATTCCCCCCACCCCCCATTCTGGCAAAAAACTACCCTGATCTTGCTACCTATTCTATCTTTTTTTTTTTTTTTTTGGCGAGGCAATGGGGGTTAAGTGACTTGCCCAGGGTCACACAGCTAGTAAGTGTCAAGTGTCTGAGGCTGGATTTGAACTCAGGTACTCCTGAATCCAGGGCCAGTGCTTTATCCACTGCGTCACCTAGCTGCCCCATGCTACCTATTCTAGATATTGTTGCATCTCGCTTTTCCATTTCCCTAAATAGTTTATACCCCAACCCATCTTTATTTTCTCAGGAGGGAAGTTCTACAAAGGTACACTGAGGCACATATTTTTGGAACAGGGAGTAAGCCTAGTAATAAAGTGGATCTAATGATTGCCCCAGTTAGCCAAAAGATCCTAAGCAGGACAGCTCCCTTTTTTAGTATTTCAGGAGTACAGAACAAAGAACAGGACTTCATAAGCTGGAAACAAGTTATGATTGATTACAAGAGCTTGATATCACAAATGGTGAAATCAGTATGACTGGTTTGTTTGTTTATTTGTGGGGCAATGAGGGTTAAGTGACTTGCCCAGGGTCACACAGCTAGTAAGTGTCAAGTGTCTGGGGTCAGATTTGAACTCGGGTCCTCCTGACTCCAGAGCCAGTGCTTTGTCCACTGTGCCACCTAGCTGCCCCAATCAGCATAATTGGTTACACAGTTGAGGCATAGAGGACAATATGATTAGTTGGAAATCAGGAATGAGGGGCTAGCAACAATCATTCCCTCTTGCCCTTTAGTGACTAAGAAATGTTCTTATTTGAGTCTACCTCCAAGGTCAGAGATATTGGACCAGGCTTCTTTGGATAGCAAACCAGACATCCTTGAAGGATAGCTTGGTGGTATATAGATACTAAACCAGACTCACTGTTGTCCACCTGCATCCCTCAAGGATAGCATATTTCCATGAGGCAAGAATAGACGAGTGATTAGCAGGAGAACTGGATTCCTAAACTTAACTCATTAAAGGCAAGCTGAATTCCTGAACTATGTTTAGAGACAAAGAACTATGACTTGGTTAGTTACCGGACAAAATCAATTCATTATAAATAGGATCAATAAAAATGACACATTTAATTTAATTTTCTCAATTTCCTATTCTCACCCTCTACTAAAACTCTCCCTGAATTGTCAGACCCCATTGTCAAAGTTAATTCAGTCCTTATCTCCTTTGAGTTCTCTGTAGCTTTTAGCATTGACTAACCTTCACAGTGTCTTCTTTTACTTCTGTAAAAATATCCTGACTGCTCTTTCTTTTTTACTCACTTTTCTTTCTCCTTATGACCCAACAATCTTTCCTTGGTCTTCTTTTTCACTTTCCCTTTGATAATCTCTTTCATTCCCATGATTTCAACTGTCTTCTCTTTGCCAATGACTCCCAAAGCTATGTCCAGCACCAGCATTTTCCCCAAGCTTCATACTTGAATTTCTAAACACTCTCTTCTTCTTCTTTTTTCTTTCTTTTTTTTTGGTGAGGCAATGGCGGTTAAGTGACTTGCCCAGGGTTACACAGCTAGTAAGTGTTAAGTGTCTGAGGCTGGATTTGAATTCAGCTCCTCCTGAATCCAGGGCTGGTGCTCTATCCACTGCATCACCTAGCTGCCCCTAAAAACTCTATTCTAATAAAGCATCAAGCTCCACATGTCCCAAATATAACTCTTATCTACCTACCCTTCCATAAAAGTTTCCTGTTTCTGTTGAGAGCACCACCAACCTTTCAGTCACAACTCTGGAAACGTTACAGTGAGTCCTTTTTCCAGCCCAGGCTAACTTATAGAGATGGAGATATCTGTAGACATTGGAGAGGTCAGGAGCATGCATACCAGACCCCTACTGGGGTACTAAGATGGTGACAAGTACAAACTGGCAGCTTTGTTTTCTACTACCCAGTTCTAGATCACAAATCCAGGGCTAAGTGAAATGGAGGCATTACTTGGTAGGGAGGCCCTGGGCAGTGTATTGAGAGAGAAGGAAGTTCAGAAGGTGGCAGCAGCAGTTTGACTCAGACTCTAGAGTTAAAGCAGGGTCTCACTGCAAGCATCTAGCACAGTCTGCCAAGGAATAAGCAAGACAGGAATCCCAGACCAAAGGGGAGCCTACAGTCCTGCTACTCTAAACCAACAGAACTTTCCAATTGGCCACATAGGGTTGGAGTCCAGCCACAGTCAACTCTTGAACTGACCCAAACCAAGGTCAAGAACTTGCAGGGTTCAGACTAGAGATAGACTAGCAAATAGACTTTGCCCTCAATCACTTTGGGAGCACTGAAATCTTGCAATAGGACAACATTCAGTACCCCAAGAAAGCTACAGGACTAGCCCGGAAGGTAGCAGGGGCAGCTAGGTGGCACAGTGAATAGAGCACCGGCCCTGAATTCAGGAGGACCTGAGTTCAAATCTGGCCTCAGACCCTTGACACTTACTAGCTGTGTGACCCAGGACAAGTCACTTAACCCCAATTGCCTCCCCCCCCCCACAAAAAAAAAGAAATGTAGCAGAACCAAACCCTAACATCAAGTCTGAAGTCAGGAAGTAAGCTAGAAGAATGGACAAACAAAAACAACAAACCCCACCATAACAAGCTATTATGATGTGATGGATACTTAAGACACAAATATCAAAGAAGAGAAAGACCAAAAATATCTACAAGTGATACTTCAGAAAAAAATACAGGTTGGGCACAAACTCAAGTAGAATTCCTGGAAGAGATATAGCAAGAGTTAGAAGTTTAAAAAATATTTTATAAATTAAATGTTTGACATATGGTACTTACTTTGCTGGGATATTGTGAAGAAAATTCTTTGTCAGGTATAAGGTACTATATAAGCATTATCTATTACTGTTTTTGCAATAATAAACCTCATGGGTTTATTGTAAGGAAATCTCTCTTTAAAGTACTATATAAAAGTAGTTTACTATAAAAAAAAATTATAAGCAAGATGCTATCAGAAAAACCTGGAAAGACCTACATGAGCTGATGCAAAGTGAAAAGTACTGTATACAAAATAACAGCAATACTGTAAGATGATCTGTTGTGAATGACTTGGTTATTTTCAGCAATTCAGTGATCCAAGACAACTCTGAAGGTCTTATGAAAAATTCAGTCCATCTACAGAGAGAGAACTGATGGTGTCTGAATACAGATTGAAGCACAATTTTTTTGTTGGTTCCTTTATCTGAAATTTTGTTTTTGTCTGTTTTCTTTCACCACCTGGCTAATGTGGAAATGTTTTGCATGACTGCTCATGTATAGCTTATATTAAATTGCTTGAGTTCTTGGAGGGTGAGGTGGGGAGGGAGGGAGAAAAAGAATTTGGAACACAAAGTTTTAAAAATTTGATGTCATAATTTGTATTTTACATGTAATTTGGGAAAATAAAATTCTAAATATTGAAAATTTTAAAATAAATGAAATGTTTGAGTTAAAACTTAGAAAAGAAATGAGAGCTATGGAAGAATAAATTGGAAAGGAAATGAAAGCTTGACGTGAGAGGTACAAAATCATGCCCAAACAACAAACTCCCTGAATATTAGAATGAACCAAATAAAAGCCAAAGAATCCATGAGGCAACAAGAAATATTAAGACAAAATTAAAAGGCTGAAAAAAAATGAAAGAAAGTTTAAGCTATCATATAGCAAAATTAACTTACCTGGAAAATAGATTAAGGTGAAAAAAATTTAAGAATCATTGTGCTATCTGGATACCATAACCCCCCCACCTCCAAAAAAAAAAAAAAGAGCCTAGACATACTATTTCAAGAAATCTTAAAAATAATTGCTGGCAGCTAGGTGGCTCAGTGGATAAAGCACTGGCCCTGGATTCAGGAGGACCTGAGTTCAAATCCAGCCTCAGACACTTGATACTTAACTAGCTGTGTGACACTGGGCAAGTCACTTAACCCTCGTTGCCCTACAAAAAAAAAAAAAGAGAGAATCACTTCCTTGCCTTTGGGGCAGCTAGGTGGAGCAGTGGATAAAGCACTGGCCTTGGATTCAGGAGGACTTGAGTTCAAATCTGGCCTTGGACACTTGACACTTACTAGCTGTGTGACCCTGGGCAAGTCACTTAACCCCAATTGCCTCACCAAAAAAAAAAAATAAAGTAAATTGCCCAGATCTCTTAGAACCAGAGGGCAAAGTAGAAATAGAAAGGATCTCCCAGTCATTTCCTGAAAGAAACCCCAAAATGAAAATTTCTAGGAACATCAGAGCCAACAGCCTGAGTGTCCCTGTCAAAAAAAAAATAGATACAGTTATAGATATGTATATATAAAATACATACAGGTATGTGTATACATATATACATATATATGCATGTGTGTATTACAAGAAAGTATTCAAATACCAAGGAGACACAATCAGAATCAGCCACAGTTTAGCTGCCACCACTATAAATGGGCAGAGAACTTAGAATATGCTATTCCAGAAGGCAAAGGATATGGGCCCACAGCCAAGAATAACTTATTCAGCAAAACTGAGTATAATGCTACAGAGGAGTAAATAGATCTTTTTTTCTTTTCTTTTTTTTCTTTTTTTTTGGTGAGGCAATTGGGGTTAAGTGACTTGCCCAGGGTCACACAGGTCCTCCTGAATCCAGGGCCGGTGCCTTATCCACTGTGCCACCTAGCTGCCCCGAGTAAATAGATCTTTAATGAAATAGAGGACTTCCAAGTATTCCTAATGAAAAGGCTAAAACTTTGAGGGAACTTTGAAGCTCAAACATAGGAGTGAAGAACAATATAAAAAGGTAAACATAAATGAACAATGATAAATAAAGATAAATGGCTTACCTTCAAAAATGGGAAGATGATACATGTGTCCCCTCTGAACCCTACCAGCTGGTGGTACAGTGGATAGAGTGCCATGCCTGGAATCAGGAAGATCTGAGTTCAAACCAGGCCTTAGATACTTAATAGCTGTGTAACCCTGGGTAAGTCACTTCACCTGTGCCTCAGTTTTCTCATCTGTAAGATTTGGATAAGAACAGCACCTATCTTGCAAAGTTGTAAGGATCAAATCAGATAATAATTGTAAAGCTCCTGGCACTGAGTACGTGTTTGATAAATGCTTATTCTCTTCCCTTCCTTTTGGGAAAATTGTCTCACATAATTAGGGTGCACAAAAAGACATCTATACAAATGAGGAGGGGTTAGGGAACTGACACTTGAACCTCACTCTCATCTGAACTGATAAAAAAAAAAGGAAGAATGCAAACACAGTTGGATGATTGTTGTTCAGTCATTTCAGACTCATGACCCCTTTTGGTCATGATACTGGTGTGGTTTTCCTTTTCCTTCTCCAGCTCATTTTACAAATAAGGAAACTAAGGTAAACAGGGTTAAGTGACACAAGTGGGTACAGAAATATATTTTACTCAACAAAGAAATATGAGGTAAAGGGGAGGAGAGAGGGGGAATTAGAAAGAAGATGGATTTAGGAAGGGATTGATTCTAAGCAAAACAAACTAAGGAAATATAAAAATATAACTTTTTGAGGCAACAAGGAATGGGAATCTAAGAGGGTGTCCTTAAATTGGGGAATGGAGGAATAAGTTATTGCATATAAATGTGATAGATTATTGTATTGAACTCTTTGTCAGCATAATGACAAACCAGGATTCCAGAGGGCTAATGAAATATGTTGCCCACCTTCTGATAGAGAAGTGAAGAACTCAGGATGCAGAATAAGACAGTTTGTTTTGGACATGGCCACTATGGAAATTTGTTTTGATTGATTATATATGTTTGTAATGGTGTGTGTGTATGTGTTTTCTCATATGGGTAGGCGTGTAAAGAGGGTAAAAAAGGCTATCTTGGCTGATTAAAACAAAATACTAAAAAAAAAAAAAGAAGTGCTATGGGGTAGACATTTGCACCTAAGCAACCTTTTTGGCAAGGTAGAGATGCAGTTGAACTTCAAGCATTGCTGTTGATTTTGCTGACCGGCCTCTGACTGTGGCTCTGTAGAGTGTCTCTTCAGGCATGGCCAACATCTGTCTGCTATCATAGAGGCCACCTGTGGCTTAGAAGGATAATCTAAGTGAGAGGAAAATAAATAGAAAGGTCTTCTCAAATTAGTACAGCATCATTTCCCTGTCCCAGCTCCAGCCCTTCTGGGGATACGCAGAACAAAGCCCAGTAAATACAGGAAAGCAGCTGTACTCTGTGGCCAGGGTACTCTTAAGAGGACTGCTGCAAAGATCCCTTTAGTTCTTTCCCCACTATAACATTTTCTGTGGTTCTAGTTGTTTGGATATGACCTCCTAGGGGTCCCTACACCCCTTAACTATCTTAATCTTCCCACTGCCTATCTCTCCCCACAGCATTCTCTCCTACCTCCATATTTGTTTGTCCCTTCAAACTTAATATCTTTGAACAACTCTGCCCCCAGCCTCTGCCTAGGGCAGGCATTCATTCACATCAAAGAGTCTAGTAAATAGGACTCATCCCAGATCCCCTTTTGTTTTCTGTTATGTTTGATTTCTGTCATCCAGCTCCAGTTGATGTAGTTCAGGCCACGTGAGTGGGTTATTGGGGAGGGGGCTGATCCCACCTGTAACTATGTAGTTGACTTCTGCATATGGTAGAACACTCATTCTAGTGGCAGAGCACAGCAAGCAGGACTCCAGCCATATCCTTATCTGTTCACTTTGACCTTTCTATTCCAGTTTGAACCTATGAGAATAAGTGACTCTTCAAGTAAATGTAGAAACAAAACAGGCTGAGGACCATGTCTTTAGGAATACTAATGGGAAAAGAGGAGGAAGAGGAATGAATAAAAGAAATAGGAGGATCCATCAGAGACAAAAGTAGTAGAAAAGTGTAGAACCACATGGCTGTTAGGGGTACCATCATCTTCCCAGTCACCCAGGCTTGAAATTTAAATGTTATCTTCAACTCCCTATTCTAATAACCTCCCAAATCCAATCATTTGCCAAGTCTTCTGGTTTCTAACTTCATAGCATCTGTGTGTCACCTTTTCAGCATTTAGGAAGCTTTTGCTTCCTTGAAAAACTCCCTTGACATTGTACACAGTATCAACAACATTGTGTGTTGATCAACTGTGATAGACTTGACTTTTCACAACAATACAATGGTCCATGATAGTTCCAAAGGACTCTTGATGGAAAATGCTCTCCAAATCCAGAAAAAAAGAAGTGTGGAATCTAGATTCAGATTGAACCATACTGTTTCTATTTTTTTTTGTTTTACTTTTTTGAGGATTTTCCCTTTTGTTCTGATTCTTCTTTCACAGCATGACTAATGCAGAAATATGTTTGTGATTGTACATATATAACCTATATCAGATTGCTTGATGTCTTGGGGAGGGGGGAGAGAAGGGAGTGAGGGAGAAAAATTTGAAACTAGAAATCTTATAAAAACAAATGCTGAAAACCATCTCTACATGTAACTAGAAAATAATAAAATACATTTATGATTAAAAAAAAAGAAAAATTTCTCCCTTGGTTTCCATGGTTCTACATTTCTATTACTTCCTGTGAATTATTTATAAATTTAAATCTCTAGTCCTGTCCTTTCTCCTAATCCTATCTCAGTGTGGTATATATTTGGACTTAGATGTCTCATTTTCATTTCAAATTCAACATCTGCCAAACCAAACTCAGTATCTTCATATAAAAATCAGCTATTCCCTCCAAACTTCCCTATAGCAGAGTTGAGAGAGAACAATTTGTCATTTACCTCCTCTCATAGGCCTAGAATCAGAGAGTTTAAGAGGGAGCATGTATGTTGGAAATAGAACACCAGACTGGGAGCCAGAAGACCTGGGTTCTGGACCAGACTCAGCCAACAGATCATGCGATCTTGGGCAAATAACTTTCTCTTGCTCTTAGTTTCCTCATATAAAAAATGAAGAGGCGTTAAATAGTTGTTTACTAGTTCTAAGTTTATTCACATTCTAAACTGAAGTAGTAAATTATCAATTTCTTCTTAATTTTACTCTTTGTGGTACCTATGATTTCATTAGTATAAAGTGCTTTCATAAGAAACTTCTTCCACCAGTGAAGGTTAGCACCTTGAGAAGTTAAAGGACTTGGCCACTACAAATCTATAATTTTGTGACCACAGTTTGACTTTTATCACATTTTATAGTGTTGGCCATTTAAATTATAATTGTTATTAAGTTGTGCTTTGTTTTTTAAAATTTAATATATTGTTAATATATGGTCAGTTATCAACATGTTGAATTTCCTTTTAGATTTAAGCACAGGAATAATAATTGGAGAAAAAAATCTGTAGTTATTACTACCACCATGTCTAGAACATAGGATATGTTTAATGAGTGTTAAATAAGTATTTTGGACCCAATTTTATTACATAGGATTCCCAAAGCCATACAACTAAGTGTGTGTTGAAATTGAACTTTTTGTTTTTTATTGGGATATCGTAACTGTTCATTAAACATAAGTGAGACTCTAGAAAAACATGTTTAAAAATCATTCCTGGCTCCTTATTGCCTGTAGGCAATGCAAACTTCTTGGCTTTGCATTTGTAGCCTTTCACAATCTGTATCCAGCCTAGTCTTCCAAGGTTGTTTCACATTTCATTTATGCACACTACATTCTAGCCAATACGTTATTCCCCATTTCCCACTTCTTTGTCTTTGCACAGGCTGTCATCCATGCCTGGAATGTATTCCCTCCTCCCCTCTGCCTCTTAGAATTCTTAGCTTCCTTTGAGGCTGAAGTCACAGGCCACCTCCTAGAGGAAATTTTTCATGATTGACCCTAATTATTAATGTTTTCATCCTGCTCAAGTTTTCTGGCATTAACTTTCTTAAATTTATCCCACTTACACCCCCTTGGAAAATGGAATTGTTTTTTATCTTGTCTTTGTTTCTCTAGTACAAGAAGTACTTGCATATACATATTTACACATATGTATATATACACATGTGTATATATATGTATACATGTATGTACATATCTGTTCATTGAATAAATAAAATAGTCAACTAGTCAGTCTGCTGAAATGTATAAGCTCTTTCTAGATCTACAGGTCTGTTGCATGTATGATGCAGTGCTTATTGAGGAAGACAACACATCAAAGGAAGCTGAACAGCCCCTGGAGAGAATAAGCCACTCAGCACAGGGACATGGTAAAGAAGGTCTGGATTGAATCCTGGAGAGGAATGAGTTGGCTGTCCTGAATGCCCTCCTTAAAAGGAGGTTCTAGGAGGAGCCATCTAATCAGAGGAAGAAGCTGGAGGGGCAGAGAGTACTTTCCAGAGCTGGAGTGAGGCTTTAGAGTGAAGAGCTAGGGGAAATCTGGAAAGCAGCCTGGAGAGGACTGAGGGTTAAATATGTCCTTGGATCTTGTGTGTGTATATCAAAACTTATGATTAGGCTTAATAGCAGTATATAAGAATAAGGGCCTGGACTTATAATCTTATTGTTTTAGGGGTCCCTCCCTCCCAGATGAGGAAAACTCCCTCTATTAATGCAAGTCTCTGAAGCTTGCAATCCTAGAGAGTTGTTTAGAACACCAAGAAGTTAAGTGACTCACCCAGGTCACGTAGCCAGTATATTAAAGTCAGGTCTTCCTGGCTTTAAGGCCAATTTTATGATGAGAATAGTGGGCTGACAGTCAAGACATATTGTAGAGCAGAGGTGTCACAGGGCAAGCTGACAACACTCCTGAGTACTGCTGAACAAGATTAAAATGTAATTGAGAAATATTTAACAAAATAAATAAAAAATACAATAGGTGATATTAATATGTTGTTTTTCAAGTGAGCATGCTACAGGCAGGAATCATTGTATATGGTTTATTGACACAATTTTCATATTATTTTGTATTAATTGTTGTATGGGTTGTTGTATGTGTGGATAAGATGCTGCTTTATGTAGCTGAATAAAAATATCAGTATGTAGGCTTATCTTCTTTAGGTTCACTGAAAGCATCCTTGTTACAAATCCAGGAGCAAAGACGAATGAACACCATTCTCTTCCCATATGATTTTGCTCCTCTTGGCCTTGTGTATCTACTTTGAAAACCTTTAATTCCATTTAACTTGGATATTATGATTATGGTTCTAAATGTCTAACTGGTAAGATTTAGACTGAATCTAAATTTCACTTTTTGTTTTATTATTATTTTAAATTTTATTCTGAATTTAAGAAATGAAGCCTTTTTAAAATAAAATAAATTTCACTTTTTAAAATTTTGCCATTTTCACAGAAATATAGAATCTTGGATGTCATGGGCTAAATTAAATAAGATGAAATTTAATAAGGATTAATGGCCAACTCTATACCTGGGTTTAAAATAAACTTCACAGGTACAAATTTGTGGGAGATATGGCTAAGCAGCAGTTATTGTGAAAAGGACCCCTTAGGTTTTGTGGCCTGCAAGCTCAATATGAATAAACAGTGTGATGTAGCAGCTCAAAAAAACAATTAGTTTCGAACTACACTAATAGAAGTTTTGTGTCTAGAATAAGGGAGGTTTAAGTACTGCTATACCACTTCTGGAGTGTTGTGTTACACATTGAAAAGAGGATAGTTGGCAAAGAATTAGAAATCATGGGAATGTCCATCAATTGGGGAATGGCTGAATAAGTTGTGATACATGAATGTAATGGAATACTATTGTGCTATAAGAAATTATGAGCAGGCAGATTTCAGAAAAACCTGGACAGACTTACATGAAATGATGTTGAATGAAGTGAGCAGAACCAAGAGAACATTATACACAGTAACAGCAACATTGTGTGATGATCATCTGTGATAGACTTAGTTCTCAGCAATACAATGGTCCAAGACAATTGCAAAGGACTCATGATGGAAAATGCTCTCCACATCTAGAGAAAAAACGATGGAGTCTGAATGAAGATTGAGAAATACTTTTCACTTTTGTTTTTTGTTTTTTCTTACTCGTGGTTTTTCCCTTTTGTTCCAATTTTTCTTTCACAACATGACTAATGTGGAAACATTTAACATGATTGTACTATAGATCAGGTTGCTTTCTGTCTTGGGGAGGGGGGAGGGAGAAAAATTTGGAACTCAAAATCTTACAAAAATGAATGTTGAAAAGTATTTCTACTTGTAATTGGGGGGAAAATAAAATACTATTAAGTTGGGGAAAAGAAGAAAAGAGGATGCTCACGAGTATTTTGAAAGAGCTAGAAGCCATGCCCATAGGAAGGTCAGTAGAAGGAAATAGGGATATTTTTTCTGGAGAAGATATAAGGAGAAATAATAGTTTTCTTCAGATACTTAAAGAAGAGGAATGTATGTATATGGAAGAGAAATTAGACCTGTTTCAATTGATCCCAGATGGGGCAGCTAGGTGGCGCAGTAGATAGAGCACAGGCCCTGGAGTCAGGAGTACCTGGGTTCAAATCTGGCCTCAGACACTTAACACTTACTAGTTGTGTGACTCTGGGCAAGTCACTTAACCCCAATTGCCTCACTAAAAAAAAAAAAATTGATCCCAGAGGATAGAGCTAGAACTGTAGTGGATATATTCTTCAGGGAGGCAGATCTCAACTCTATATAAGGAAAATTAGAATTGAAAGTAGAATCAGCTTGCCTCAGGGTTTAATAAATTTATCTCTGGAAGTCTTCAAGGAAAGACCATTTAACCACTTGGAGCTATTATATAGTTGATTCCTGCTGCAAGTATGACTTGAATTAGATTCCATGTGCACAAGTTATAATGAGCAGATAATATAGATTAATAGTATAAAAATTCTCCCTACTTTGAAATGTTTAGAAATAATTTGGTAGGAAGAAAAATTGAATAGCAACAGTTAATTATTTTAAGCCTTTATTTTGTATTCTTTAAAAAAATTAACCCAGTATTTTTCCTTTTTTATTTTTTAAGGAAAAAATTATCCTAAAAGAGAAAAACTGGGGAGGTAAAAAACGTATTTTAAAATTGTATTTTAATCATAAAAGTGGATAGAGCACCGGCCCTGGAGTCAGGAGAACCTGAGTTCAAATCTGGCCTCAGACACTTGACACTTACTAGCTGTGTGACCCTGGGCAAGTCACTTAACCCCAATTGCCTCACCAAAAAAAAAAAAGAAAAAAATCATAAAAGTATTTTTTTTATTTTCCAGTTACATGTAAAGATAGTTTTCAATATGTGTTTTCATTTTTGGTTTTTGGTTTTGCGGGTCAGTGAGGGTTAAGTGACTTGTCCAGGGTCACACAGTTAGCAAGTATCAAGTGCTTGAGGTCCAGATTTGAACTCAGGTCCTCCTGTATCCAGGGCTGGTGCTTTATCCACTGCGTCACCTAGCTGCCCCCTCAACATTTGTTTTTATAGGATTTTTAGTTCCAAATTTTTCTCCCTCCTTCCCCCCCCCCCCAAGACAGGAAGCAATCTGATATAGGTTATATAGGTACAGTCACATTAAACTTATTTCTGCATTAGTACTGTTGTGAAAGAAGAATCAGGACAAAAGGGAGAAACCTCAAAAAAGAAAAAAAAAAAGTAGAAACAGTATGGTTCAATCTGCATTCAGATTCCACAGTTCTTTTTTCTGAATGTGGAGAGCATTTTCCCTTATGAGACCTTTGGATTGTCATGGATCATTGTATTGCTGAGAAGAGCTAAGTCTATCACAGTTGATCATCACACAGTGTTGTTACGGTGTACAATGTTCTCCTGGTTCTGCTCACTTTGGTCAGTATCAGTCCACTTAAGTTTTTCCAAGTTGGTAAAAATGTATTTTTTATAGAATCTTTTTCTTTTTTTTCCCTTCAGGCTTTTACATCTCAAATTCTTACAGTAGATTCATGCCAATAAATTGCCACAGCAGATGTTTGTGTTCCTACTGTAATTTCGAAATTTGGCATAGTATATGAGCAATAATTTTTTCTATCAGTGTATAAGCTGAGATTATATGATGTTATTACTGCTTTGAAGAAATAATTAAGTAAATGATGATTAGTATACAAATTAATTGAGGCTTGCCCCAGAGTCTTTAATTACACTGAGATAATTCAGCTAATGGTTATTCTATACCGATTTCCCAGCATTTCTTAGTAATAACATACATTTTGAAGGCAAAGAGAGTACATTATGTGCCATCCACTAACATTACTTTTGTTCACTGCTGAAGATTTCCTTTTGGTGAGTGATAATCAATTAAACTGTTTTGGTTCTAGATCATTTCTTGTTAAGAAAGACTTTGAACTGCTATTCACTTTAAATTCCACTAAGAAATAATACATATGTAAGTTATATCTTGCTCTTTAATGATCTTGAGTTAACATCTTTTCTCTTAACAGAGAAAATGAAGGTGAATATCTGATGATGTTTTAAATATTACTGTGAATGATTTTCTAAAATCATATTGTAATTCCTGATTCAGTTCCCTTTTGAGTTAATAATTCAAAGTTTTGTCTTACACCAAACATTTTTAACCCCATATCATGATTTTTGTAGTTTTGCCTTACAGCTTTTAAAGGAACTAGGTTTACAATTAATCAAAATGAGAACTACTAGAAAATATTCAGAGTTCATTATGAATTTTGTGTTGTAGTGACAAGTCTTTTCATAAGATAGCATTTGAGCTACAGTCAAGCATTCAGCTCATTTAACATTGATCCAAGTTTTTACTTTGAACAAGTCAGCTCAGTCTCTCTTAAGAGAATTTTCTATTTGAATCATGGGATTTTAGATATTGAATTGGAAGGAACTTTAAAAGCCATATGATCCAACCCCATCTTTTTCTCCATGAGGAAATGGATGCCCATAGAGGTTAAATGACTTTCCAAATGTCATACAGGCTGTAAGGAGGGAGTTGGGACAGAAATTCAAGTCCCCAGGTTCTAAACCCAAAATTCTTTCCACTGTACTCTGTTGCCATGGAATGTATCACCTTTCCTCCAGAAAACTCTTAGCATTTTTCCATCATTCACTTCAGAGACTTTCCAGGGCAGGGGTGAAGAGGGGTCTGGGTAAGTAGTTGTTTACAACTGGAATCTAAGGTACATGGAACATAAGTGATTTGCTCCAGTTTCCAGCATTTTTTGCTGGCAACGCTTGGCCTAGAACATGAGTCTCCTGATTACTGTCCCAGGTCTCTCTCCTTTAGCTAAATTACTTTTTAAGTTCTGAATCAGATTACAGTTATGAATTTAATTTCATTCTCCATTTCTGTAATCTTTCTCATAAATATAGGGTAATTTTAGAGATGCATACCAAAAATTTACCAGCCCACATTCATTTTTTAGCATCCCACTCTCCTAAGGGATAAGCTGAGAATAAGAAACTAAATTTTTCTAAAATCACACTTTCCAAGTAAGTAACATTATAATTCTATGGATAGTTGCTTTTCAGGAAGCCTTATATTTTTTAAGTGGACAAGGACTTCTCTGTGACAACAGGAATGCCAACAACTATTTGTACCTCTCCTCTCTCTTCCCCTCAGAATTTTGGCATCTCTCTGAGCCTTATCAGAACATCAAGACTGTTTGAATGGCAGGGCATGAAGGGATTCAAAAGGACCAATGAAGTAGATTGAATATTCTTGTCCTTAAGGCTCAGAAAAATCACAACATAAGGAGACAACATTTATAGACACTTGTGATGGGGAAGAGGTGAAATAAAGTCATTTTCCCTAGTTCAAATCGAAGTTAGATACCCCCCAGGCTCCAACCCCAAATTTAGAGGAGTCTGGAGCAGTTGCTGTGAGGGTACTTTTTTTTTTTTTTGCCCAGGGTCACACAGCTAGTAAGTGTCAAGTGTCTGAGGCCAGATTTGAACCCAGGTACTCCTGAATCCAAGGCTGGTGCTTTATCCACTGTGCCACCTAGCTGCCCCTGTGAGGGTACTTTTTGCACATGAAGGAACTTTAAATTATTTCCTAACAACCCTGGGAAAAACGAACCATTTTTGTTTTGTGAAGAGGAAAAAGAATAACCTTGATTTGTATCCAGATTCTGCCCCTTAGTAGCCACAAGTGACCACGGCAAGTCATTTAACTTCTCTAAATCTTATTTTCTTCATTTGTAAAGTGGAGAAATAATACTTAGATTAGACTTCTTCCTTCAAAGTATTGTTTTGAAAATCAAATAACATGATTTATGTAAAGTGCTTTGTAAACCTTAAGATTATAAGTAGAAACTATTATTTTTTTTCCTATTGACAATCTTCAGGGTGAAAGCTTACAAACATTAATGTGGAAGTTAAGCTTAGAATATTTATTTACAAGATTCATTTAAAATGGATGCATCACAGTCTATTGATTAGCACCATACCATATCCTTTCATTTTAGTTGTTTTGGGGTTTCTTCAGTACTTGTATTGGATGAATCATTCCCGCTGCCTCTGTTCTTTTCTGCATCCCCTGGAATCACTACTCCCAGATTTTTGTGCATTACAAATTATCCCAGTATTACTCTTTAAAGCAACATTTTTGTTTCTGTATTAGCTTGGCTATTCAAATTTTTAGCTATTCAATTCAAAAATAATTTGTGGTTCAGTAGTTTTTCAGTTGTATTTGACTCTTCATGACGCCATTCGGGGTTTTCTTGGTAAAGAAACTAGTGCTTTACCATTTCCTTCTTCAGCTCATTTAAGTGCCTGCTATATTCAAAGCACTGGGGAAATAATGGCTCACAGCCTGTCTTTAAGTTTATGTTGTGCTGGGACATGAAACATGTTAACAGATATAAGATAATTTGTTGGGCTATAGAACACTACTAGTTTTAAAATGTGTTGTTTGTTAGGAATTAATATTTTAGAAATGATTAATAATTCATTTTGTATATTATCTGCATGTGATCAAACATATTATCCATAAATATTCTTTTAGTCATCATTTTGTCATTCCTCTGTTTCCTGTGCAGGCTTGGCATAATTCCAGCCTTTTTTTTAAGTATTCTAGAAATAACTGTCCTCATAGAAAGGGCTGTATCTTTGAGTAATGCATAATGGACTTTATTTGATAAAGATGATGTCACTGTGTAGGATGGCCTCGAGGAATCTTTAGGAGAACATAAGACTTTTGACCACTAGCATTTCTTAATAAATACTGTACTGTTGATTACATTCACTTGTGTTTGCTCTGATATGAAACAGGGTCTTTGTAGCTAGCAATAGATCTTGCTGTCATAATCATATAGAAAAATAGAACAAAACACTTTTTTTCCTCCCAGTTAGAGCACTTGATATAAGTTGAGTAGAAGAGAGAATTTTTTAAGTGTGCACAAATGAGAGGCTAGTTTTTGAGATTTTACATTCAGTAATACTCTTTTAGTCCTGTTTCTATAATATATAAGGCTTTCAGATGTGACCTTTTAGATCTGGGATATAGAACTTGTGAGAAATTTATAAGAAAATTTTAAAATAAATATGGCATAAGCAAGAGAGAAAAAGCCATTTCCCCCTAATTCCAAGTGATTCTCATTTTTATTTCAGTATCTTTTGTTCTTATATCACTATTTCCACATATATCCTTCCTCCCATTCCATGCCTTATAATAAAAAAATAAAAAAGGAAAATGGAAAAAAGTAACAGTTCAGAAAAACTAACAATAGCTACTTTAAACAGTATGTGCGAAGTTCTGTACTCATAGATTCAAGTAGGAAGGGAGGTACATTTTATAAATCTTTTCTTTCCAAACAAGCTTGTTCATTATAATTATGCTATATTTTTTCTTTTTTTTTTGTTCTTGTTACATTGTTGCCATTGTGGATATTGTTTTCATAATTCTGCTTACTTTCCTGTGACTTACATCATGTGCCTTTCTTTGCTTCTCAGAATGCTTTATGTTCATTATTTCTTACAGTACAGTAATATTTCATTAACTTCATGTACTACAGTTTGTTTAGCCATTGTGTAGTCAGTGCACATCTACTTAGTCTCCAGTTCTTTGCTACCGCAAGAAATGTTGCTATAAATATTTTGTTGTCTATGAGGCCTTTCTTTCTTTGACCTCTTTGGAGCATATGCCTAATAGTGGATTCTCTGAATTAAAACGTGAGCATTTTAGTAACTTTCTCAGCATACTTACAAATTACTTGCAAAAATGGTTGAATAAATTAACAGCTCCAATAAGATGTTATTATGCCTACCTTTCCACAAAGTATATCTTCCCTTCCAACACTGACCATTTCTATTTTTTGTCATCTTTGCCGGTTTGCTGGCTGTGAGGTGGCCTCAGAGTTGTTCTGATTTGCATTTCTTTTATTATTAATCATTTAGATCCTAATTGAATTTAATTCATGTTGCTGAAATTGGGGAGTTGCAATGACGTAAGAATGAGCAGTTCTGAAGAATGTCAGGGGCATATTCATTGTTGTGGGATCTGGGAAATGGTATTTCCTGGTTGTTTTTATTGCTCCTGAGACACTGAAACTCATTCATAAATACTCTTGAAACTTTGAAGAGCCAATATTCTTGAAGCTTTGAAGAGCCTCACATGGAACTGGATGAAGTCAAATTAGCCTATTTGGGATTTGAAGAACTTAGTGCACGTTTAAGCTTGTCATTTTTATTTTATTTTATTTTTGGTTAGCTGGTTTAGCTATATTTTACATGTATTGTGGCTCATTATAGTTTGGCTCCTTTAACTTAGGTTGTTGAATCCATCATTTGGAAGTACTCTTCTTTGAGGAGCAGAAAGGGGAGGCTGGATAGGAGAGGTATATTAATTAAATGTAGCAGAAATTAACATAAAGGTATCATCTTCTTATAAAGTATAAAGAAAGGTGAAAAAGGGGGGAGGGTTGCTTCACTAAAATCAAATAGGAGAATCTGTTACAGAAATTAAATTGTTCCATTTCTTTGGGTTGGACTTTCCTCATTTGCAAGATAAAGATTATAGAGGGATGTGAGGAAAAGATTAGATTTAAGTTCCTTCCTGCTCTAATTCTCTGATTCGGGCTTCAGAAGTAAAAGACAGAGCTGAAAGTATTCTATGAACTAAGACTCAGGCTAGATGAATTAAAAAACGTTGTGGTACTTAGTAACTTAATAAGTAGAATAGCAGTATTAACAGTTTATTTAAACACTTGTACCTTGACAGCTTGAATAAACAGCTGAGAATAGGATGAGCTAGAAAAGGCCACAATCATTATATATTTTGTACTGTGTTTTCCTCCCATCTTTTCCCCATTTCTTACTTGGTTATAGATATTTGATAAGGATTTTGTTATTATAAATATGTTATCTTTTTTATGTTATCATAGCTAGGCAGCACAGTAGATAGTGTCAGGCTTGGAGTCAGGAGGTCCCAGTTCAAACCAAGCCTCAGAAACTTACTAGCTGTGTGACCCTAGACAAGTCACATAACCCTGTTTGTCTCTGTTTCCTCATCTGTAAAATGAGGTGGAGAAAGAAATGGCAAACCACTCTAGCATCTTTGCGAAGAAAATCCCAAATGGGGTCACAAAGAGTTGGACACAAGTAAAAACGACCAAACAACCATCATGTGTATCATCAGGGAGCCAGAGTCTGATAGATCAGAGACTGATCCAAAGAAGACTCATAACTGTAAGATATCCCAAACCTCAGAGCATCAAAGTCATGTTTCTGAACACTTAGGTGTTGCCAGGTAGGTGGAGCAGTGGGGAATGTGCTGGACTTGAAATCAACAAGACCTGATAGCAAATCCTGTCTCAGACACTTAGTACCCAGGTGACCCTGGCCCAATCACTTTTCTCTCAGCTTCTATTTTCTCATCTGTAAAAGGAGAATAAAAACAACACTTACTTTATATGCTGTTGTGATGATCAAAGAAGGTAATATATGTGCTTTGTAAACCTCAAAGTGCTACATAAATATTAGCTATTATTATTGGCAACTGAGTGATTGCTCTGCCCACAGGGTGTGTTCTGGGCATAACTAATCCTCTATATCTTGAGATGAGGCTGATGTCTCCTGAGAATTCAGTGTAGTCTGAGCAACGAGAATTCTGCTGACCCAGACACCTGGACAGAACCTTCTGCTGCTTCCACCTATCTACACTGAATTCCCTTGTGTTAGGAGTAGATAGCCCTGGAAACTATGCATTCTCCCTTCCCAATGTACTTAGCAAAAGTCCTTGAAAGAGGGCTGGGAGGAAGGAGTAGAGTGTAGAGTAGCTGCTTAATTGTTCCTTCTCTCATGTTATAGGGCAGACTCCTAGTTCTTGCTCCCTTATTCTTCTGATTCAGAGTTGAGCACAATTGAGGTGAAAATAATTTCTTCTCTCCCATATTTTCATTCATATCTACCTCAACCCTCTTCCTGTGCAGCAGAGGTATAAAACTCATTATCACAATGAACTGTTTAATATATGATCTTCTAAGTCAATATGCTGCCGGCAGAGAGCTGTGAGTTTGACATCAGTGCTTCATGGTGGACTTCTATAGTGTACACCATCTTTTGCCCTTCTGTCCCATTGTATGCTTTGGAATCCTTTGTGCTATTAACAGTCTGTGCTTTATTCTGGATTTCTTCATTTTACCTTGTTTCCATTTCTGGTGCTGATA
This sequence comes from Dromiciops gliroides, assembly GCF_019393635.1. Lineage (NCBI taxonomy): Eukaryota > Metazoa > Chordata > Mammalia > Microbiotheria > Microbiotheriidae > Dromiciops > Dromiciops gliroides. The sequence goes on along the minus strand of NC_057863.1, from coordinate 339,043,454 downwards.
GAAACTTGGCTCCTTCCAGAAGATTATATCTTGGCCACTCTCTCTAAGTGTTTCTTCTCTCTGGATGCTAGGATATTGGGCCAGCAGTAAGAATAGGAATATTGTTTTCTTGCTGCTACTTTCAGAAAAATCTCTTTTCTCACTCCAGCCTTTCCTTTGAGATATATTCCATATAATTATGTTCACATCCTCATTGCAATTACCTATTGGCCTTGGTCATTCTCTTCCCAATCTTAAGGTATTTAGTATTTGACTAATAGTCTTCCTTTCTACCCTAATCCCATACATACACACACACATATATATACATACCACACACTATAGACACATATATGTATATACGTATATATCATATGTATCACACACACACACACACACACACTATGGGCCAGATACTAGATAATAGGGATACAAATACAAATGAATGAAATAATTCCTATTAAGAAGGACAGAATATACGTGTGCATATATATATGAATATACATGTATATACAGAACAAAAAATAAAAGAATAAAAATATTAGATTTAAGTTCCTTCCTGCTCTAATTCTCTGATTCGTGCTTCAGAAGTAAAAGACAGAGCTGAAAGTATTCTATGAACTAAGACTCAGGCTAGATGAATTAAAAAACGTTGTGGTACTTAGTAACTTAATAAGTAGAATAAATATATTCTATTTAATAAGTAGAATAAATATATATAAATTCAAAATAGTTAAATACAAGGTAGTTTCAGAGGGAGGGCACTAGCAGTTGGGAAGATTAGGAAAGGCTTAATAGGTGGTGATTGAGCTAAAGAGGCAGAAGTGAGGAGGGAGTAGGCAGAGGAGAGTTGTGTCTGTTTAACTTTTATTAGAACTCTATATAACATAGATATTGAACAATTTGGGAAACAAGGAAGTCAATTATTTTATGATTTCAGAAGATTTCAAAAGAGAACTTATCTTTGTAGTAAACACTTTTGGGGGTATCTTAATGGGAGATTTGTGGAATATTTCTTCCCCTTCTTTACTCTGCCTACCTTCTGAGAGAACAGAACTAAAATGGCAGCTTAGGAGTTGTGGTTGTCTGCTCCTAGATTGCTTTTCTAGTTGCTGAGTAGCCCAAGAAGGAAAGGAAGGAGTGAAATGGGAGAAAAGATGTTTCTGTGCCAGCCAGCTGCTGGGCTTGCCTTTTTCTGTGAAGGAATCACATCCTACTTGCATCTCAAGTCCTAGTTAAAGAGGATATACAGGGGGCAGCTAGGTGGCACAGTGGATAAAGCACTGGCCCTAGATTCAGGAGGACCTGAGTTCAAATCCGGCCTCAGACATTTGACACTTACTAGCTGTGTGATCCTGGGCAAGTCACTTAACCCTCATTGCCCCACCAAAAAAGAAGAAGAAGAAGAAGATATACAACAAAAGACTGGAGACAGCAAAATCATCTGACATTGCTTTAAGAGACCTAATGAAGAAAAGAAAAAATGGAGGTAAAGTTTCCTGTTAGATATGAAACAAGAAAATGCTTTTTGATTTTAGTTACTGAGGGAAATGTAATTTTTAAAGTTAATTTTGTAGTTTATATTAGAGAAAACTAGAAAGCAATATTGATTTCTAAATGTGAAAGTGGGCATGGAGCAGTAGAGTACTAGGCTTGGTGTCAGGAAGACCTGAATTCAAATTCAGCTTTAGACACTTAGTAGTTGTGAGACCATGCAAAGCACTTATCCTCTGTTTCTTCATCTGTAAAAATTGGATAATAACACCTACCTTCCAGAGTTGCTTGAGGATCAAATGAAATAATATTTGTAAAGTGCTTTTCAAACCTTAAGGCACTATATAAATACTGGCTATTGTAAGGGCCTAAAATTCTAGCTATGATGTCTAAAATCTAATGAGTGGTTGCCTTAAATTAGAAGCTTTAGCAAGAGTTTAGACTTTTAAGTATTTATTAAAGTGCATCAGAAGTTAGTGAAGAGAGATGTAAAAAGCAAACTTCATCTAATTAAGAGAGTTGTAAAGTTGCTAAAAATTCTAACTATACTGTCTAAAATATTTAATGAGTGGTCGCCAATAAATTAGAAGCTTTAGCAAGAATATTTGAGTATTTATAAAGAGCATTGGGATCTAATGATCAGAAAGGTAAAAATCTAACTATTTCTTTTTTTTTTACATATAAGGTATTTTATTTTTTCTGTTACATGTAAAGATAGTTCTCAACTTTTGTTTATACAAGCTTTACAATTTCAGATTTTTCTCCCTCCCTCCCCTCCCTCCCCCTTCCCTAGACAGCAGATAATCTGATATAGGTTATATCTATATATCTATATACCTATACATAGAGATATAGTTATAGATATATCTATACACATATATATATATACATAATAACATTAATCCTATTTCTGCATTAGTCCTGTTATAAGAGAAAAAATCAGAGCAATGATGAAAAACCTCAAAATAGAAAAAAAAACCAATAGCACCAAAAACAAAAGAAATAGTATGGTTCATTCAGTATCTATATTCCACAGTTCTTTTTTTTTTTTTTCTTGGATTTGGAGATCCTCTTCTATCATGAGTTCCCTGGAACTCTTCTGTACCATTGCATTGGTGAGAAGAATATAGTCCATCACAGTAGATCAACACTCAATGTTGATGATACTGTGTACAATGTTCTTCTGGTTCTGCTCATCTCACTCATCATCAGCTCACGTAAGACCCTCCAGGTTTCTCTGAACTCCTCCTGCTCATCATTTCTTACAGCACAATAGTATTCCATTGTATTCATATACTACAACTTGTCCAGCCATTCCCCAATTGATGGGCACCCCCTCAACTTCCAATTCCTTGCTACCACGTAAAGAGCAGCTATAAATATTTTTGTACATGTGGGTCCCTTTCCCCCTTCCATGATTTCTTTGGGAAAAAGACCTAAAAGTGGAATTGCTGGGTCAAAGGGTATGCATAGCTTTATCTCCCTTTGGGCATAATTCCAAATTGCTCTCCAGAATGGTTGGATCAGTTCACAGCTCCACCAACAATGAATTAGTGTTCCAATTTTCCCACAGCTTCTCCAACATTTATTATTTTCCTTTTTTGTCATTTTAGCCAATCTGATAGGTGTCAAGTGGTACCTCAGAGTTGTTTTAATTTGCATCTCTCTAATCATTAGAGATTTAGAGCATTTTTTCATATGGGAATAGATAGCTTTGGTTTCTTCATCAGAAAACTGCCTGTTCATATCCTTTGACCATTTCTCAATTGGGGAATGACTTGGATTCTTATAAATTTGATTTAGTTCCCTATATATTTTAGAGATGAGGCCTTTATCAGAAGTACTGGCCTCAAAAATTATTTCCCAGCTTTCTGCCTCCCTTCTAATTTTGGATGCATTGCTTCTGTTTGTACAAAAAATTTTTAATTTAATATAATCAAAATCATCCATTTTGCATTTTATAATATACTCTATCTCTTGTTTGGTCATAAACTGTTTTCCTTTCCAAAGATCTGATAGGTAGACTATTCCTTTCTCTCCTAATTTACCTATGGTATCACCTCTTATGTCTAAATTGTGTATCCATTTTGACCTTATTTTAGTATAAGGTGTCAGATGTTGGTCTATGCCTAATTTCTGCCATACTATCTTCCAGTTTTCCCAGCAGTTTTTGTCAAATACTGAGTTCCTATCCCAGAAGCTGGAGTCTTTGGGTTTATCAAACACTACATTACTAGTGTCATTTACTATTGCATTTCCTGAGCCTAGCCTATTCCATTGATCTACCACTCTATTTTTTAGCCAGTACCAGATAGTTTTGATGACTGCCGCTTTATAGTAAAGCTCCAGGTTTGGTACCGCTAACCCACCTTCCTGTGAATTTTTTTTCATTATTTCCCTGGATATTCTTGATTTTTTGTTTTTCCAGATGAATTTTGTTATTATTTTTTCTAGCTCTATAAAATAATTTTTAGGTAGTCTGATTGGTATGGCACTGAATAAGTAAATTAATTTAGGCAGTATTGTCATTTTTACTATATTAGCTCTGCCTATCCATGAGCAATTGATATCTTTCCAATTATTTAGATCTGAAAATCTAACTATTTCTAAGAGACCTCATCATCCGACCTGCCATGGTGAGGTCAGGAACCAAAAGGACCAATGCTTCCTTCTTCCTCCCAGAAGCCTCTTATGAAACTGGGAACATCCCATCCACACGCACACACAGCTCCAAGCTAATTGGCTGGTAGACAGTACCCATGAGCAAACATCACTTCCTGACGCCAAGGACCTGACCGCATGGCTTGCCCACTCGCCAGCAGGTGGCGTCACTCTAATCACTACAGAGCCCAGCATCTGTCTTCCCACCAAGCCGAGGTCCTGAAACGAAAAAGCCTTGCTCCTCCCAGAAGCCTCCTGTGAAACAGGAAACAGGGCCATCCACACACACACAGCTCCAAGCTAATTGGTTGGTAGCACTGATTAACAGGACCAACAGATGACAGACACAACTTCTGGACACCAAAGTCACATGGTTTCTTTTCAGGCCAGAGCTCACAATGTCCCTCCCAGCAGAGGGTATCATTCCAATTCTCACTTTTATTATTCAAACATAGAATCAGAGACCTAGAACTGGAAGGATCTTCAAAAGCTATCAAGTCCAAGCCTCTTATTTTACAGATGAGGAGTTTGAGGCCACGGGAAGCTGGGTAACTTGTCCAAGAAAACCTAGGGAGTAAGCCTCAGAGATTGGATTTGAACTTAGGTCTTCCTGCACTAGAGCAAAGGCTTATTCCAAAAGAATCTTTTGCTTTATGAGTAAAACAAAATATATATATATATATTTTTGCTCATATAAAGAAATACCTAATGGGATGCAAAATTTTGTAATCTTTCCTTCTATTTCATAAAAGCCCATCGCTTACTTATCATTGCTGGAAGTTATCTGTTATTGATTCTTTTTTACTGCTAAATTGTAGTGACAGACTTCTGGAAAACCTTGGGAGACATCTGAATGCTGAATCGTCAGAAAAGGATTAGACTCAGAATATATCTCTTCTCTACTGATAAATTTTGCTGCTAAGCATCTGTGGAGAAAATTATGAAAGCTGATTTCATCCACTAAAACCTTATGGTGTATAACTTTAGTTGGGTACTCCCTAATGCTCAGCAATCTCTCTGATTTTTAGTTATTCCATATCTCATTCCCCACAGCAAGTGTTCACAATATTTTTTTCTTTCCCCTCATCGTCTGTATTTCCCAGCCCCTTCCCGTGAAACTCCTCCCCCCATCAGATTATATAACCTCCCACTTCACTAAGAAGATTGAAACTTCAGACCCTCAAATTTCCCTTCTTCGCTTTTAAAATATGTTCACTTCTCACTACTTGGTCATAGGAGAAGAGGAATGCCTAACTAACTAAAACTAACTCCTCTACTTGCCTTTGATTGCATTCTCTCTTATACAACTTGTTCCAGTAGTCACTACTTCTCAGTCATATCTTTAGTCAGTCTCTCCTTTTATACTGGTTTCTTCCCATCTGTCTGTAAATGTGCTCAGATCTCCCCATCCAAAGAAAGTCCCTCACCTTTTTAGCCTATCTTTAAATTAAGTAGGGTTTATTAAATTTTGTGCTAAACACTGTGGTAGATAATGAGGATACAAATAAAAAAATTATTTTGTTGACTGCCCTTGAGGAATTTATCTTCTATTAGGATGTTACTATATGTTCTCAGATAAATGTTATATACAAGGGGGCAGCTAGGTGGCGCAGTGGATAAAACACTGGCCTTGGCTTCAGAAAGACTTTAGTTCAAATTCGGCCTCAGACACTTGACACTTACTAGCTATGTGACCCTGGGCAAGTCACTTAACCCTCATTGCCCCCCCCCCAAATATTACATACAAAATAAATAAGGGAAAGTGGCACTAATAATTGGTAGAATCAAGAAAGGCCTATTAAAACTGAGCCTTCAGGGCAGCTAGATGGCGTAGTGGATAGAGCACCAGCCCTGGAGTCAGGAAGACCTGAGTTCAAATCCGGCCTCAGACACTTAACACTTACTAGCTGTGTGACCCTGGGCAAGTCACTTAACCCCAATTGCCTCACTTAAAAAACAAAACAAAACAAACAAACAAACAAAAAACCTGAGCCTTAAAGGGATGTAGGAATTCCAGAAAATGAAAAAGAGAGCAATATAGGCATGGTGTATGGCCTTCTATCCTCCACCCCACCCCCGCCAAAAGAAAGAAAAGTAAACCCCCAAATTTAAGTACTTTTCCTCAGGACAAGCTGAGAGAACTCCAGGTAGAATAAAGGGGCAGTGATAATGATGCCAAGAAAGCAAATGGCAAGCCATGGGACTCAGAAGTAAAAGAGAGGGATGGGTACAGAGAGCCATTTTGATATTAAGAAGTGATTTAGGTTTACTATCACTGTGATAGCATACCTCCTGTCTCCTTCATTTTGCTTAGACTTAAATCACTTGGAGTTTTATTATGCATACTTTCTTTGCTTTCAAACTAACTTTAAGAAAAATGGATTGTTCTTTTTCTGCCCTCACATAGATGCTTGATTTTATGTGTGTGCTTTGTGATCTCTACTGCAGATCAGGACATTGATAGATGGCAAGTTCCCAAACAGACTTTCAGATTTCAGAGTGGTGACCAATCAATTAGGTAACCAGGAGAAAATTGGGGAGTCTGCATCACTTGAACATCTTTTTTTTTTTTTTTGGTGGGGCAAAGAGGGTTAAGTAACTTGTCCAGGGTCACACAGCTAGTAAGTGTCAAGTGTCTGACGCTGGATTTGAACTCAGGTCCTCCTGACTCCAGGGCCAGTGCTTTTATCCACTGCGCCACCTAGCTGCCCCCACTTGAACATCTTTAAAAGTAGACTTGAGGGATCTGTGGTTTTTTTCTTCAAGGAGATATGAGTGCATCTACATATCTGAATGCATCTACAGATGCATATCTGAATTCTCTAACCAAGTCAAATGTGGTTGGAAAAATAAATCATGGGGTCATATTGCTGTTCCCACTCTACTATATTCTATTCTTCTTAGAGAACCCTATTTCTTCTTACTAGAAGAAAGGGTAGTGCTGAAAAAGTGTTTGGGAAAGGAGTAAAGAAAGACAAAACAAAAGAGAAAAAGAAAAATATATAGGAACTAGGAAATAAAGTGCCAGGTGGCACAGTGGATAAAGCACTGGCCCTGGATTCAGGAGGACCTGAGTTCAAATCCAGCCTCAGACACTTGACACTTATTAGCTGTGTGACCCTGGGCAAGTCACTCAACCCTCATTGCCCCACCCCCCAAAAAAAATCAATAAAGGGAAGGCACCAGAATTAAGGGAGATTGGAAAAGGCTTCTCCAGAAGCTAGGATTGTATTCTGAATTAGAGCTTGGGTCTTAGGTTTTTCTGTTAACCTCTTTTTTGCCTAATACAAAATAAATCTAAGAGTTCCATGAAAAATTGGATGAAGCAAACAGTTGTGGACGAGTTTCAGTCATCCAGGTAACCCTCTGTACTGGAGGCCAACCTTCAGGGGGTGTTCTGAACCATATAGATTCCGCCTCAGTCCAGGACCACATTTGCCAGAGAGTTTGAACACTCCTCCAATTCTTGTAACCCTAATGCAGTGGAATTAGAAACTTTTTCTATTACCAATGTTAAATTTGTAAGCATAGCTTCATGTTCAAGTTACCTAACAAAAGGAATAGTGAGGGCAGCAGTTTTCCAGACCCACCAAAGAAAATTATCCCAGGTTCCTCTTCTGACTTTAATATGAGAAGAGGGAGTAGGATTCTTACTCTGGAATCCAAATAGCCCAAGATAACATATGGACTTAAGCAGGTGGGAGTTAACACTAAAGATTTATAATCTCTTCCTTGTTATAGGAAGGGAAGATACCTTGGGGCACAGTAGGGTGCAAGGGAACCAAGGCTAGGGTCTGCCTGGTGATGCCCTTGTGCTATGGAGTTGATAGCTTGGTGCCCATGGCAATACATAACAGAGTACAGGCTGGGCAGATTTATGATAAAACCCGAAATGCATAACTATGTTTCCTAGTTACCATCCTCCCTCTCATCTGCAATGGGGAGGAATTTAACTTTCTTCTAAACCAAAAAGATACCCAGTTAATTTAACCTTATAATACCATATAAACATTAGCAGGCAGATGGCAAACCTGAATATTAATATACCTTGTTGTTTGGCATATCAAGTGACCATACATTTAAACTGAAAATAGTAAAATCTTACATACTTGCATTGTGCTCATTTCTTCTACTGACTACTTGCTGTGATTATAGAAATCTGCTATAAAAGAAAAATCAGGAACATGAAAATAAGACCGGGATAAAACATCCTTAGCTCTGTTTGATTTCAGGTAAAAGTTACAAGTGACCACCAGTCATGCAGTACTAGCCAGATTCAGGGATAGCCAGGTGGGGAAACTTTTCCTGTTCAGCAGGAACACAATGAGAAAGAGAGCAATGGACCAGCCACAAGTCATGCTTCACAAGAGTTCATTTTTCTTTGAAACTTTTACAAATTACAAATAGTTCCTGATTTTTAACCATTCCACTACAAAAGATTTCAAAGTAGCAGCATTTTCAAACCAGCTTTTACAATGTTCCTCTAAGGCTATAAATGCCTAACAAAAAAATTACATCCTAATTCCAAATTCAAATTCTTTTTTTTTTTTTGGGTGAGGCAGTTGGGGTTAAGTGACTTGCCCAGGGTCACACAGCTAGTAATTGTTAAGTGTCTAATGCCGGATTTGAACTCAGGTCCTCCTGAATCCAGGGCTGGTACTCTATCCACCGTGCCATCTAACTGCCCCCAAAATTCAAATTCTTAAGTAGACACAGACACAGAAGTCAGAGACTTCCCTTCCCCCACCTTCAGAGTCTGGCTATCGCTCTGAAAGGCTACAGGGGTACAACCAAAAGTTCCCCACAGATTGTACAACACAATTACAACATTTGACAGACATAAATGCATGAGACAACAAGCAGCTGCGTACGACAGGCAAGCAAACGGCTTTGAAATATTACTTCTTCCTGACCAGCCCAGGTCTATTACCTAAATTCTCCTTTCTCTTGAAGTCATTTGTTTCTTTTTAGCTACATCCAATTTTTTTCCTCCTTTTTCCCTGTTCCCAATTTGTAAGGATACACCCAAGAGTCATGCAGAATGCTTTCTCTCCTTGTCCCTTTAATGTGGGTCGGGCTAAGACCGCAGCTGAGAAGAATCCTATCTCAGACCTTGAGAGCCCACCCAATGTGACTGAAGTCTCTGAGGTGACAAAGGAGAAAAACACAATGCATATTTCATCCTGAGGAACCCAAGAGCTGAATGAGGGGGTTGTTGTGGCCAGACAGTATTGCAATAAAACACCAAACACTTCTTTTTCAAATCTGAAAAATCAAATTTATCCCAATTTCTCAGGGTATATCCCAATAGGGAGTTTTTAGGCATGCTAGCCTCCTGACCCATCTGTAACCTCCTAGAGGTTACTGACACCGCACCTGCATCCACATGGGCGTCAATGAACAGCAAAGAACCCAATCCAGGGTGGCCCTCAGACTGCTGGGTCTTGCCAACAGGGCAGTTCCCTTTTTCTCTTCTCAGAAAAAAGGCGAAATCCTACAGGGCAAATCCCTTGATCCCCGATCAATGAGAAATACCCCCTGCTCTGTTTGACAAGCCCGCCTCCCAAAGAAGCAAAACCCGAGGCAAATCCCAAACTTACCTTAGCAAGATCTCACCCCTTAGCTTCCCCCCGTCCCCCCAAAAAAAGTTTGACTAAAATTTCCTCACACATTGGGCACCAAATGATGTGGGACGGAATTAGAGTCAAATTGATCGTGAGTTGTCCCAAAAGAATTACAAGACTCAGTGACTCAGTTTCCCAAGTTTTATTGCAGTACTGTGAGTGATCACAGGGAGAGAACCAGAAACGTAGAAGGGTATCTCTGGATTAGTGAAAGAAAAAATAGTTATATTTATAGTATGGCTAAATTGATTATCAGTCTTGTAATAATTTCCACCCTAGGGAGGTACAGGAGAGGGTTTATCCTAATTTGGAGTTCCTGGCGGCTTGAGCCAACCTCCAAGGCAGGTACCTTTTTCTGTGGACGTGTATTTTTGGGGGTTTACCTGTCATAAGGTGAATCTGGGCACAAATTTGGCCTTTTCTGAGCATGTCACTTTTTGATTCCCATGTCTAGTTTCAAAATATTTTCATTTATCAGTTTGAATTTCTATACCCTGTTTGTGTATCATTGTTATAGTTAAGGTCTCTATGACCTGCCTCTGTATATTCTTGTTATGGGTTCTGATTAATGTGAGTAGGAGAAATTAGGCCTTGACTTGTATTAATGAAGACTCAAGTCTTAAGTTATCCACTAACTAGGGTCTGAATCCCTTTTAGAGCTCATATTTAAATTAGAGATTGAGTCTTAGGTTTTTCTGTTAGCCCCTTTTTTGCCTCCTGTATCAATTGGACTCTTCACCTAACATTTAAAAAAAAAAAACACCTTTTTTTGGGGGGTATCAAACAAGGCCTAGTTGTAAAATAATACCCATAACAAAAACAAACATGCAGTACAAACAGATCATGTGAGTAGTTGGAACCTGATTAAGATAATCTTCTGGGGGCAGCTAGATGGCGCAGTGGATAGAGCACTGGCCCTGGAGTCAGGAGTACCCAAGTTCAAATCTGGCCTCAGACACTTAATACTTAACTAGCTGTGTGACCCTGGGCAAGTCACTTAACCCCAATTGCCTCACTAAAAAAAAAAAATAATAATCTTCTGACTTCTTTGCATACTTCTCTGAGAGTAAATAGGTGGTTATTTTACTATAGGTTGATCAATGCACAGAGCATTACACAAAACCTTATCAATCAAAAAGCAATTTGTTAAGTGTCTTCTACACATTAAACACTGTGCTAGGTGATGGGGATACATAGAAAAAATTAAATAATCCCCCCTTTTAGGAGCTAATAACATGTTTGCCCCCAAAAGATCCCACTAAGGCTCAACTTATACCTCTACCTAAATCTCATAGAATCACAAAATCTTAGTTGAAACAGACTTTGGGGGATTTCTAATCCTATTCCTAACTAAATTACAATAGAATTCCCTTTATATCATTCACTCAGTACCTTGGGCACTGATCACTTGGGCAACTGTATGAAAGATGGATTTGAAAGGGGAGAGACTTAAGTTGGGGAGATGAAATGGCAGGGACAGGTTTACAATAGTTTGGGCAAAAAATAATGAGGCCCTGAACTGTTTGTGGTTAGAGGAGAAAAGGGGGTAAATGTGAGAAATTTTGTAGAAGTAGAATTAACAAGACTTGACAAATAACTGGATATGTAGGGTGAAGAAGAATAAAAAAATCAATGCTGGTTCCTTGTAGACCTGGGTAACTGGAAGAATGGTGGTGCCCTCAACAAAAGATACAAGTTCAAAGAGAACTATGTTTTGGGGAAAAGATGAGTTCTCTTTTGCACATATCAAGTTTGAGATGCCTAAGAGATATATAGTTTGATTAATTCATGTTGTATTTTTTTTTAAAAGGGCAATGAGGGTTAAGTGACTTGCCCAAGGTCACACAGCTAGTAAGTGTCGTTTCTGAGGCTGGATTTGAACTCAGGTCCTCCTGAATCCAAGGCCAGTGCTTTATCCACTGCAACACCTAGCTGTCCCTCAAGATATATAGTTTGAAATGTCCAGTAATCTAATACGGGTAATGCAAGATAGAACTCAGAAGAAAGATTAGGGCTGGATGTGAATAAGATAGATCCAGAAGTCATCTTTGTAGAAATGATCATTAAACATGTGGGAACTGTTGAAATAAGGTACTGAGAGAAAAGAAGAGGGCATAGAACTGAACTTTGGAGTATACTTTCAATTATGGAGTAGAATTTGGGTGATGTTATGGCAAAAGAGAGATCAGATAGGTAGCAAGAGAAAATTGTCAGGAAATTATAGAGAGGAAAGTATTTAGGAGAGGTGATTAGTACCAGCAGCTGTCAGAGAAGTCAAGAAGCAAGAGGACCAGGAAAAGGCCATTGAAATTGACAGTTAAAAATTATTGGTAATTTTGGAGAAAAGTTTCCCTTGAGTGATGAGGTTGCAAGATTTCAAGACTTGAATGAGAGGAGAAAAAGTGGAGGTAGTAAAGATAGACAGCTTTTTCCAGGATTTGGCTGAGAAAAGGATGAGAGAGATTTAGGATAATAATTGAGGGAGAGCCTGGTTTTGCTATTTTATACTATGGTCTGTCATATTTTTGCATACATAGGCCTTTTTTTCTTTCCCTAACCACTTTAGAGCAGTTTTAGACCCTTGGTCAAAGAATATTTACCTCATTCTTCTTATTATTCCAATCTCGTATTGTATAATTCCATATTGCTTTGCAAAAATGTTGGATCAACTCATAATGCAACTACCTGTAAATATACTTGTTTTACTACAATTTTATGCCAGCATAAAATTTTGTCATCTTTTATTTTGCCAAGTTGATGAGTGTCAAATGGAATCTAAGTTGTTCAAATTTCACTTCTCTGATCATTAGAGATCATGGACATTTCTTCATACAGTGATGGACACCTTTTTTTTGTTTTTTTGAGAACTGCCTGTTCATGTCCTTTTTCTACTTATTGGATACTTTTTTTTTTTGAGAACTGCCTATTCATGTCCTTTTTCTACTTATCAGTTGAAGAATAACTCTGATAAATTTGAGTCATTTGCTTATTAATTTAGGATTCAAACTTTTATGAGAAGTATGGATGCAGACATTTATTTCCTTTAAATCACACAGCTTGTTAAAAATGTATAATTATGGGGGCAGCTAGGTAGTGCAGTGGATAGAGCACTGGCCTTGGAGTCGGGAGTACCTGAGTTCAAATCCAGCCTCAGACACTTAACACTTACTAGCTGTGTGACCCTGGGCAAGTCACTTAACCCCAATTGCCTCACTAAAAAAAAAAAAATTTTTAATTTATAATTATGAAAAACAGAATCCTTTGTATTCTAGAGCTTTTTCCTCCCCTAAGGTCCCTTCTATCTTTTTTTAAATAATAGACATTTTTATTTATAGTTTTGAGTTCCAAATTTTATTCCTCCTTCCCTCCCTTTCCCTCTCCTTGAGGCTGTAAGCTCTCAGATATGGGTTGTACATGTGCAGTTATGTAAAACATTATCATATTAGTCATTTTGTATAAGAAAAGTTGAATGAAAGTGAAAAACAGCATGCTTCAGTCTGTGTTCCATCAATATCAGTTCTTTCTTTGGAGGTGGGTAGTATGTTTCATCAATAGTCCTTTGGGATTGTCTTGGATCATCATATTGCTAAGAATAGTTAAGTTATTAACTATTAAGTTCTTCATCCAACAGTATTGCTGTCTCTGTGCACAGTGTTCTCGGTTCTGCTCACTTCACTATCCATCAGTTCATATAAGTCTTTCCAGGCCTTTCTGAAATCATCCTGTTTGTCATTTCTTCTAGCACAGTAATATCCCATCACCATAATACAATTCTAGGGCTTTAAAAAATAACTTAAATGGTTGATCCATTTGGTACTTAGGAATCAACACTTTAATCCAACTCTATCATTAACCATGTAGCCTGAACAAGTAAACCTCAGTTTCTACATATGTAAAATGAGGATGTGGACTATATGATCTCTAATGTCCCTTCCAGAATTTACATTCTCTTATCTTATAATTCTTAGTCATTCAGTGATGTGAGTCTTCATATTGTAGTATAAACTAGTATGTAGTATAAAGTAGTAGAGAAAATGACTAAAAGGAGTAGAATAGGACAAGAGAAGGCTAATGAAAATTCAGGGAGAATTTTTAGTTTTCTGATCCAGTCATAAAAGTCATTTATTAACATACGATTGTAATAGTCTGAATTTCCATTTCAACCTAATTTATTACTGGAATAGGAAGCACCTGCTTATACCTGGTAAAGAAATTAATTTAGAGTATGATTCAGACTACACCAGGTTGGGGAAATGGGGAGTAAATCAGGATAGTTGTAAAAAAAAACCCACAACAAAAATCTATAATCCAAACCTCACCTCCTTGACCTCTCCCCACCCCCATACCCCAACAGACCTTTATACTTCAGGAAATCCTGCAGACATGAATTTTAATGGTGTGAAATGAGCCTGCCCACATTCTGATGTATTGTGCAGATCCCACTTTGACTGCCACCACTAGACAATGAGTTATGAGAAGAAAAAGAAGTCTGATTTCCTTCCTTTTGAAATTTTATTAGGATAGGAATTTGCCATTCAACTGCAGAAAACAGGGATTTACAAAAAGAGTTCCTTTACTGTGTTTGAACAAAGAATAATTATGGAAATTAGGTTTAGGAATACTGTATTCTGGGCAGCTAGGTGGTACAGTGGATAAAGCACAGGCCCTGGAGCCAGGAGGACCTGAGTTCAAATCCAGCCTCAGACACTTGACACTTCCTAGCTGTGTGACCCTGGGCAAGTCACTTAACCCCAATTGCCTCACTAAAACAAACAAACAACACACACACACAAAGAAAGAAAGAAGAAAAACCATGTTCTGGTTAGCTCGTTTTTGCACATAGATTGTAACCCTTGAGTAATCTACCGGTGATGAAAAAGGGGAGGGTCCATTAGTGTTTGGGATTAGGGGTAAAAACGGGGCCTGCAAGCTTCCATTCTTTGCACCCACTAGCTGCACACTGGGATGCCCTTTCTCACAAGAATGAGAATAAATGAGCCTTTGACATATCACTGCAGCTGTGTTCCAGAGAATTATTGAGCAGGAGTCATTTCCCTCTTAGTTTGTGAGACTATTGGTCTCAGTTTAAAGTCTATGTAGTTAATGGAAATTTAAGTTATGGTGAGGGTTAACCACTTAGCCTTTTCTTGTAAAACCCTAGAATGAGTTTGAGTATCAATGATTTGAAAGTGTATATCTAAGAAATAATAGCAAAATTTTGTCTTGCTTTAATGTTAATAAAATGAGTTACTTAATTTGGATTTAATTTTTTATATTTTGCCAGAAATGGAGAAAAGAGGTAGTCCCAGCAGTGGCCTTATTGAACCAAAAGGAAATAAAACATTTTGAAATGGAGAGACAGAGGGAGAGGGAGAGAGGGAGGGAAGGAGAGAGGGATGGGGAGAGAGAAAGAGAGAGAGATTGAGAATGATTGAGATTACAATGTATTTAGTTCCAAGAAGTTTATGTTAATAAAGTATCAGCTATCTCTCCTATTCCATAGTGTTAGTCTGAAATGGATTAGTATCTTTTTAGTTTATAACATATCAATGGCACAAAGGAGGATGCACATAAAATTGGAGGCTAGGTTGGTTACTTGTTGATTTAGAGGTATAATCACACTCATCCTTCCTTAATTCCACATTTTTCTTCCCTTTCTTTCATGCAGCAGTTTGTTCCCATTTGTCAGCCAAAAAGTAATCCTAATTGGATGCCTAATAAAGTTTATAAGTAGTGTAGATGCTATGCCTGTATCATGGGAAAGGAAAGTTACAAGATTTGAAGTAAACAATTCTAAAGCCTTTAAAACAGGCTTTTAAGCATTTTCACAAGAGTTATCCCCACCTTCTAATTAAATATACTTTTTCTCAGGCTTCAGCATCCACTATTTTATATAAGAAGATACTATTTTTTGCTGTTTTATTGTTTTGTTTTTATTGCAGCATTATTGCTTCCTTTTACTTTACATTGCAAAATTTCAGAAGCACAATATTTCAGCTATCTTTGGGGCTAAATTTATTTCTGTAGGTTAACTTGAATCTATTGTTTCCATGAGAAAACATCATCTAGGTTTGAAACATGTCAAAGTAAGTTGGGGTCTTATATTCAGTATTCAACAAAGATTAGGCTTCTACTTTGTTTATTACACTGAGATCAATCTAGTCTAGGTGTAAATTCAATTTACAAGTGGCCAAATTTCTTCTTCTTTTTTTTTGCCTTAATTTTTCCTTCAAATTTGAAATAGTAATGGTTCCAGATCAATTTTAGAACAGTTAGAGTAGTGGTCTAATTTCCAAATGTAATTGCCTCTGGCCATCCATTTAGTATCTGAGGAGAAAACACTGTTATACTTCTGTATAAAAAGATAGGATTTTAAAAGAAATTCTGGTTAAAAAATGCTTTGCAAAAACACATAGTATAGCACCTCGATAAACCAGAATCCCATTTGGAAAGATCTAAGAACCTTCTAGAGAACTTAACAAAGTGAAAATAGCTCCACAGTTGCATGGAAATAGCAAATACTAGAGTAAAAAACTCAAGAATGGTATTAAAACAACTGTTATAATATCTTTTGATGATAAGCTACATATATACATGGAGGCCATATCCAGTCCTGATATACATATAGATATATATATTTTGCCACTGAACCCAGATAGCTCTGGAGGAGTGAGATTGGTGACTTTTCATAGCCCTCTCTCACTTAAATCCACTTCACTGCAAGTCACAACATCACCCTGATGTCAAGTTCTCTTCAAAATGAAGGGCAAACAGCAATAGTACAATAATATTTCATTATATTCATAAACCATAATTTGTGCAGCCATTCCTCAACTGATGGATACCCCCTTAGTTTCCAGTTCTTTGCTACTACAAAAATAGCTATTAAGTATTTTTATACATGTAGGATTTTTTCATCTTTCTTTCACAACTTTGAGGTGTAGAACTGCTAGTAGTATTGCTTTGTCAAAGAGTATACACAAATTACACATGTATAATCTATATCTGATTGCTTACTCTCTCAGGGAGGGGGGAGGGAAGGGAGGGATGGAGGGATGGAACTTGGAATTCAAAACTTTAAATAAAAATGTTTACTTTTAGGGGCAGCTAGGTGACACAGTGGATAAAGCACCGGCCCTGGATTCAGGAGGACCTGAGTTCAAATCCAGCTTCGGATACTTGACACTTACTAGTTGTGTGACCCTGGGCAAGTCACTTAACCCTTATTGCCCTGCAAAAACAAACAAACAAAAATGTTTATTTTTTTTAAGGTTATATATAGTTTAGTTACTTTTGGAGCATAGTTCCAAATTGATTTCTAAAATTGTTCTACCAATTACAGCTCTACCAACAGTGCGTCAGTGTGCCTGTTTTCCTGAGGCCCCTCCAACATTTGTGATTTTCCTTTTTGTCAGCTTAGTCAATCTGGTAGACTTGAGGTCAAACTTTAGAGTTGCTTTAATTTCCTTTCTCTAATTATTGGTGATTTGGAGCTTTTTTTTTATATGGCTATTGATAGCTTGGATTTCTTCCTCTGCAGCCTGACTGTTCTTATCCTTTGATATTTATCAATTGATGAATTAACCCAGGAGTTCTTAACCTAGGGTCTTGAACTTAAAAAGAATCTTGTGTTGTATTTTAATATGACTGTTTTCTTTTGTAATCCTGTGTATTTATCTTATGCATTTAAAAACATTATTCTCAGAAGGGTTCCATAGGTGTTACTAGACTGCCAAAGGATTTAATTCCATCATGTCCACAGCGCGCACACACACACCCACACCCACCCCCACACACACACCCTTTACCCCCTCCTTTAACCTTTAAATGTAATATGTATTTCATTACTTTTTTACTATAAAATACTATTCTAGTTCCAGGGAGAGTGGAACTTCCTGTCATTAAGAATAAATCCATTTATAAAAAGGAATTTAAATTTTTTAAAAACTTTTTATATATGATACAGTGGAAAATGCTGGATTTGGAGCCAAAGGTCATTCATTGACATTAATTTTTTTTTTTTAGCTTTGGAGTTAAGAATGTTTGCTGGATTTCTCTTTTAAATCATAGAAGATTTTTCATTATGCCATTTCGTCAAAATTTTCTTGATCCATCTGTCTATTGAGTTTCTTCTTCAAGAAGCATGGAGAAAAAGCCCCGCAAACTTCATCAGTATTCTCTCTCTGACCTTTGATCCAAATATCTAATGAATGGATTCAGTTAATTTATGAATGCATGCTATTTTGGGAGCTCATATAATTAGTAGAGGAAGAATTTAATACTGTCAAAATACAGTTTAATCTGGGGGGAAAAAATCCCAATCCTCTAATTAGAAATTCTGGTTTTTTTGTTTGTTTGTTTGGTTGGTTTTTTTAGTGAGACAATTGGGGTTAAGTGACTTGCCCAGGGTCACACAGCTAGTGAGTTAAGTGTCTGAGGCCAGATTTGAACTCAGGTCCTCCTGACTCCAGGGCCGGTGCTCCTGTGCCACCTAGCTGCCCCAGCATATTTATTTTATTATCAGCTTTTCATCAAGATATAAATCATATTTATCTGTGTTTTAAAGTTGATTTAGTTATACTAGTATAATATATCAACATTTGAAGCAGATAGAGTAGATAATATGCCTTGTTATTTTAAAATGTGCCATGCTAATTTTAATCCTTTGGCTACATTTGCTCTGAGTTACTGCATTTTTAAATTAACTTGAGCTGCCCTGAGACTCATTCCTTTTCCAAGGTAGGGCAAGGGGCAGCTAGGTGGCGCAGTGGATAGAGCACCGGCCCTGGAGTCAGGAGGACCTGAGTTCAAATATGGTCTCAGACACTTAACACTTACTAGCTGTATGACCCTGGGCAAGTCACTTAACCCCAATTGCCTCACTATTAAAAAAAAAAAATTAACTCCAAGGTAGGGCAAAGCCTTGGATTTTGGATTTTTGGCCTCCTTTTTTTTTTTTTTTTGGTGAGGCAATTCAGGTTAAATGACTTGCCCAGGGTCACACAGCTAGTAAGTGTCAAGTGTCTGAGGCTGGATTTGAACTCAGGTCCTCCTGAATCCAGGGCTAGTGCTTTATCCACTGTGCCACATAGCTGTCCCATGGTCTTCTTTCTCCTTTATTTAGTCACCCCTTCAGAGGTTTCAGTTCATAAGTCTGTCAAAATATCTGGAGAAATTGGGGGGGGGGGCATTTGTCTAAATATTTTCTGAGTGGTTTAGAAACTTTGAAGAAGTACATTTTTTTTAATGGTGAATAGTTGATATCTGTAAGGTGGCTAAAATCCTAGCTAGACTGTCTAAAAATCTAATGAATGGTCACCAATAAATTAGAAGCTTTAGCAAGAGTTTAGACTTTTAAGCATTTATTAAGGAGCATAAGAATTTGGTGAGGAGAGAGAAAGAGGCCAAGATACCTTCTGGTATCTATTTTAGGGAGCCAGCATCTCAGCTCCATGACACACAAGGTCCCTGAGAAAGAAAGCCCTCTCCCCTTCCTCTTCCCAGAACCCTCCTCTCCACCAGGAAAAAGGGCTGTGTACACACACACACACACACACACACACACACACACACACACACAATCTAACAGGCAGCTCTACAGAGACAAGTTCCTGGGTGCCAGCTGGCTGGCCAACTTCCAGAAGCTAAAGTCACATGTCTCCCCTTAGGCCAGAGCTCACAAAGATCCTCCCAGCAGGGGCATCATTCCAACTCTCACAGTGGGCTAGGGAAAACTTTTTCAAGGGCTCCCTAGAATTGAATAGTAACTTTGTCAGTGACTAATCTCAATTTCAGTTGTACTACCACTTCTTGGTAGAAAAGTGGTGAACTATAGTGTCACGATAACAATAGCCAATAGCTAGCATTTATATAATGTTCAAAGGTTTGAAAAGAGCTTTTATATCTCTTAATCTCATTTGTTCCTCACAACTCTTGAAGATAATGCTGTTATCCCCATTTTAGAGATGGGGAAACTGAAGCTAAAGTTAGATGATTTACTTAGGATGATATAGCTAAGCAAGTATCTGAGACAGGATTTGAATTCCCCTATTCCTGACTCCCAAGCCCATTATTTTATATCTGCTATACCACCTAACTTCTGAGGCATACATTTTCAGACTC
Source organism: Dromiciops gliroides (assembly GCF_019393635.1). Taxonomy (NCBI): domain Eukaryota; kingdom Metazoa; phylum Chordata; class Mammalia; order Microbiotheria; family Microbiotheriidae; genus Dromiciops; species Dromiciops gliroides. Next base: position 339,023,574 of record NC_057863.1, on the reverse strand, counting down.
ATTTGATGGCTAGGTGATTGTTGGTGCATTTACCAGTAGTTATAAAAAAATGCAACACATGGGGATGCTTACATTAAAGTAATTAAAACCATTTTTATAGTTAGTATAAAATTCATAAGCTTTGGCAAATTCTTTCAGTTAACAGGTATTTATTGAGTGCCTTCACTATTTGAAGCACCTTGAATAATTTTTTTAAAATATAAGCCCTGGCTTTGTAATTAATATTTCAGCAAAATGAGGATTTGAGAAACTGGATTTAAGTATTGAGAAATGTGTTTTCCTTTCAGATCTATCAAGGAATCGCCTCTCAGAAATTCCTACAGAAGCATGCCACTTTGTTTCTCTTGAGAGTCTCAACTTGTATCAAAACTGTATTCGGTATATCCCAGAGGCAATTCTGAATCTACAAGCATTAACGTTTCTAAATATCAGGTAAGAGTAATAGACCTTTTATAAATTGCATCATTTAATACCTGTTGTAGATTTTCATCATCTTATAAATGTCTTTACTTAACACCACATATAGTACATTGCATGTTGGGTTTACATCACCTGTGTGTACAGCATCTTGTCTATACCAACAGTATTTCTTGATCTTTCCTGTTTTTCCCTTTTTTTCCAGGCAGTATTTTTTTTTTTTACTTTTTTTTTTTTTTTTGGTGAGGCAATTGGGGTTAAGTGACTTGTCCAGGGTCACACAGCTAGTAAGTGTTAAGTGTCTGAGGCCGCATTTGAACTCAGGTATTCCTGACTCCATGGCTGGTGCTCTATCCACTGCACCACCTAGCTGCCCCCAGGCAGTATTTAAGTCATAAATTTGTATGTTTTTCTCTTCTCACAATTGACATCACTTTTTTTGTTTGTTTGTTTTGGTTTTGGTTTTTTTTAGTGAGGCAAAAGGGGTTAAGTGACTTGCTCAGAGTCACACAGCTAGTAAGTGTCAAGTGTCTGAGGCCGGATCCGAACTCAGGTACTCCTGACTCCAGGGCCGGTGCTCCATCCACTGTGCCACCTAGCTGCCCCTCACATTATTTTTTAAAATATTTTTCTGCAGCTAGAAAGACTTCTGTCTGAGATTGTGTAGCTTGATTCTTATTTACCTTCCTATATGAAGATAATAAGGACATAAAGGTATATAAGACGGTAGCTGTTTTTATGATTGGTAGGATATAGAAGATAATTAAAATTTCAACTTCTGAACTTAGAAGTTGGTTTTTTGGGGTTTTTGTTTGGTTTTGTTTTGTTTTTAGTGAGGCAATTGGGGTTAAGTGACTTGCCCAGGGTCACACAGCTAGTAAGTGTTAAGTGTCTGAGGCCGGATTTGAACTCAGGTCCTCCTGAATCCAGGGCTGGTGCTCTATCCACTGCGCCACCTAGCTACCCCTGAACTTAGAAGTTTTAACTCAGGTTAGTATTAGAGATATTTGGGGCAGCTAGGTGGCACAGTGGATAGAGCCACACTGGCCCTGGATTCAGGAGGACCTGAGTTCAAATCTGGCCTCAGACACTTAACACTTACTATCTGTGTGACCCTGGGCAAGTCACTCAACCCCAGTTTCCTCACCCCCCAAAAAAAAAAGTATTAGAGATATTTAACATGGTGGATTTATTTTTTTTCCTTTAAAAAAATTAGAGGGGGCAGCTAAGTGGTACAGTGGATAAAGCCCCGGCCCTGGATTCAGGAGGATCTGAGTTCAAATCCGGCCTCAGACACTTGACACGTACTAGCTGTGTGACCCTGGGCAAGTCACTTAACCCTCATTGCCCCACCCCCCACCCCCAAAAAAGGGAAAAAAAATAAGAGAGACACCATGGCATAATGACTAGATATCATCCTCAAAACAAAGAAAATTTGGTTTCGTCTGGCCTCTAACCCATACTAGCTGTGTGACCATAGGCAAGTCAACTTCTCAGTGCTCTAAGCAAATTTCTAAGACTGTAAGTTACAGAAAAAATACCAGCCTGCATTGGCTAAAGGAATTTCCTCACCTATACCAATGAAATCATAAGTTGAGGCTCTATCCCTTTATATAGCACTAAACATCAAGATGACCAATTAAACTTGCTTGGCAACTGTATATTTACATAGTGTAACGATTGGAATAACGCCACCTGCTGGATACTTACTGTAGAAGAGTTCTGCCCATGAAGGGAAGGTCTTTGAGGGCAAGACCAGGAGTCAGGAAGTGACGCGAGCTAGTGGGAGGAGGAAGGAAGAGACTGGCGCTCAGTCTCCCTCTCTTTCCTCTGGACTCTGGTGGAGAGCGGAGCTAGAAATGTGCTCTCCCTTTAATAGATAGGAATCTAGGCTTTTCTCTCTCTTTACCAAATTCTTATTCTCCTTAATAAATGCTTAAAAGTCTAACTCTTGCTAAAGCTTATAATTTATTGGCGACCACTCATTAGATATTTTAGACAGACTAGCTAGAATTTTAACCCTTAACAATAGAAGAGTTTCATTGCATAAAATATAATAATTTTTCTGAGTCTGCTTTTTTTACTTTACATTATTTCACAAATGTCCTTGCAGATTTCTTTATATTCCTAATATTTACCTGTCTTAATTAAGATGGACCATATCTTAGCCAGCATAGTGTAGTGGATAGAGAACTCAACACAGAGTTAGGAAACCCTGGGCTCAAATCCTACCTCTGACATATGCTGGGTGACCAACCAAATGCCATCCCCAGGAAGATGAGCACAAGAGCCCTGGAAGTTGCGGTACTTGCCAAAGCACTGGTACTTCTAGTTCAGCTCCCCCAGCCATCATCTGGAGAAGCAGCTGCTGCAAGAGAAGGGGCTATTCATTCCTGCCAACTACCATTCATAGGGCACACAGGCCATCCTAACTGAAGCAACAAGGCATCCTGAGCGAGAGGCAGGAAGCAGTATGTGCCAGGCAAGTCAGCCCATGTCCAGCACTTTGACCACTGTCTTCCCTCAGGGCCTGATGGTGACAGGCCAGGAACCTGGGAGGCAAGTAGGTGGCAGATTGGATAGAGTGCTGGGCCTGAAGTCAGGAAGATCTGAATTGAAATGTGGCCCTAACATACATACTATCTGTGACCTGGGGCAAGTCACTTAACTTTTTGTCTGCCTCAAATTTCCTCAGCTGTAAAATGGGAACTCATTTGTAAAATAGTACCTATGTCCCAAGTTATGATAAGGCTCAGATGAGATAATATATGTTAATATGGGAGGCAGTTCCTGTGGATATACAGCCTAGCAGCTGTTCTTGCAGGTACATTCTATCAGAAACCCAGCAAAGAAAATTCTTGTCAGTAGAGTCCTTGGTCTTTTCTGGAACTGCTTCCACTATTATGCTGACCTGCCCGGCTAAATCCAGATTCCAAACTGGCTTGCTCTTTTATTCAAGACTTCCAGGGAATGACTGCATCTTTTCAGCTAAACCTAATTACATTTCATGTGTAGTATCATAGTGGCTTTCTCTCTTTCTATTTTTAAATTGTATTTTATTTTTATTTTATTTTTTTTGCGCAGGGCAGTGAAGGTTAAGTGACTTGCCCAGGCTCCCACAGCTAGTAAGTGTCAAGTATCTGAGTCCAGATTTGAACTCAGACCCTCTTGAATCCAGGGCCAGTGCTTTATCCACTGTGCCACCTAGCTGCCCTTAATTGATTTCTTTTTTTTTCTTTTTTCTTCTTTTGTGGGGCAGTGAGGGTTAAGTGACTTGCCCAGGGTCACACAGCTTGTAAGTGTCAAATGTCTGAGGCTGGATTTGAACTCAGGTCCTCCTGAATCCAGGGCCAGTGCTTTATCCACTGTACCACCTAGCTGCCCCCTCTATTTCTAAATTAATCAAGGATTTCCCCACTTTATTTAATGCCTTTCATTGATTATTTGATTCAATAGAGGTGTTCTTGATTTTTGGGGGGGGGAGGGCAAATGGGGGTTAAGTGACTTGCCCAGGGTCACACAGCTAGTAAGTGTCAAGTGTCTGAGCCCTGATTTGAACTCAGGTCTTCCAGAATCCAGGGCTGGTGCTTTATCCACTGCGCCACCTAGCTGCCCCAAAAGAGATGTTCTCAAACCTGATAAATATATCAGGATGTAGATTATTTTGTTAATTACTGATATAGTGTAACGATTGGAATGACACCACCTGCTGGAGACTTACTGTAGAAGAGTTCCGCCCATGAAGTGAAGGTCTTTGAGGGCAAGACCAGGAGTCTTTTCTTTGGCGTCAGGAAGTGACGCAGGCTAGTGGGAGGAAGAAGGGGGGAGCCTGGCGCTCAGTCTGGGGCTCTTTCCTCTGGACTCTGGTGGAGAGCGGAGCTAGAAATGTGCTCTCCCTTTAATAGATAGGAATCTAGGCCTTTTTTCTCTCTCTTTACCAAATTCTTATTCTCCTTAATAAATGCTTAAAAGTCTAACTCTTGCTAAAGCTTATAATTTATTGGCGACCACTCATTAGATATTTTAGACAGTTTAGCTAGAATTTTAGCCCTTAACAATAGGAATGATTGATTGAGTCAATCAACCCCTTTCCATACAGTTAATAGCTGGCCAAGATGAAAAAAAAAAGAAGTCTTATAAACAAGCAAGAATGGGCTACCACTTCAATTATAGGATCAGGTTCTGACATGGTTTTAAAAATTGAGGGAACCAGTGGTTAAAGCTATGTGAGTAAATTCTTCTAAGGAATCCTAAGAATTCAGTAGTTACCCAGGAAAAACTGAAGATCTTCTTAATCACTATATTTAAAACCATTGAAACTATTTCCTTTAAAACTACTTGTTTGGTCATTGGTAAATAAAATTTGTGTGGCCCTAGCAAAAGATGTTTTTAAAGAGTAAACATGATGGGGCAGCTAGATGGCACAGTGGATAAAGCTTTGGCCCTGGATTCAGGAAGAACTGAGTTCAAATCCAATCTCAGACATTTGACACTTACTAGCTATGTGACCCTGGGCAAGTCACTTAACCCTCATTGCCCTGCACCCGCCCCCCCCCCCCAAAAAAAAAAAGTAAACATGAAAGATAATCAAAATAAGTCTCTGATTTGGTTTCATCAGTGATACTTATATGGGGTATTTCATCTGTTTTCTTTGAGGTATATAATTTCTAAAGAAAAGTTGCCCCTGAAATGATCCTTAAAAAGCAGTTGCTGGGGGCAGCTAGGTGGCACAGTGGTTAAAGCACCAGCTCTGGATTCAGGCGGACCTGAGTTCGAATTTGGCCTGACGCTTGACATGCACTCCCTGTGTGACCCTTGGCAAATCACTTAACCCTCATTGTCCTGGGGGGGAAAAAGCAGTTGCTAAGGTTTCTGAGATGAAAAGAGTAGACTGGCACTGAAAATTTTTTGATACAGAAGATATCATGAAATGGTGATTTTGGAGGAAGCTTCTGCCATTCAAACTGTAAAAAAAAATTAATTAACTATAATCTAATCTGAAAAATTATAAATTTAGAAAAATTATAGTTGGGCCATAAACCCTGTCTTGGTCACCATTCAAATGTAAAATATTTTAGCTAACTTAGGGCCTGACTTGACTAGGGGGCCTAATCTAACTGGCTGACTAGTCTGGGGACTTTTGACTGGCTGGCTATTTGACTGCTATTAATTTCCCAAGTCAATCTGTTAGAGCTGTTTAAAATTTTCCCCACACTTGCTCCTCCCAAATTGATAAGCAAAAGATGAAGCCTCTTAATTAAATAATCAAAGCAGAATTTATTTATAAAAATCAATGTACTGGGGCGGCTAGGTGGTGCAGTGGATAAAGCACTGGCCCTGGATTCAGGAGGACCTGAGTTCAAATCCAGCCTCAGACACTTAACACTTACTAGCTGTGTGACCCTAGGCAAGTCACTTAACCCCAATTGCCTCACTTAAAAAAAAAAGATTAAAAAAAAATCAATGTAAACGATAAGGGTTAAGAAATGCAAATTATACAACCTGTCTGCTTTTAATATAATAAGGGCCTTTGCTGCCTTTTGCCTTAGGGTATGCTCCAGCTTTGCTTTCTCCAACTTTCACTCTTTTTCTCCTTCACTCCAGCTTCCCTGTGCTTTCACTGCTCAGCTGCTTTCTTCTAACTCCAAGCCCCTTTCACTTTGTCGACCCCCCCTGAAAAGCCCCTTAGTGTCCTCACCTCTGTCCCCAACTCCCTGGTGTCTCTAGTGTCTCTGTATGGTAGCCCTTCCTCACTTTCTCCAACCTCCTGTACCCTCTCTTGTTCTCTTAATCTTCTGGCCTCTCCCAACCTCTACATCTGCCTGCCTCAGCTCTCTAGTGTCCCTCTTTATTAACTCTCTCTCAGGTGAAATCTGGGGCTGGCCGCCCCCAGGGCCAGCCGAGCCCCTGCTCCCTAGGCCGAGCTGGGGGGTGGGTGGGTGAAGCAAACCCCAGTGTCTCTGAGGGTTTTCCTGCGCCTCTCCGCTGTGCCCACGGGCAGCACCGTGGCACACCTGTGGCTCCAGGTTTTCTGTCCGTGCGGCTTAGCCGGGCTCAGAGCCCTCCTCTCCCTTCCCCTCTGCTTCTGCTGCCGGGGAGGGGCCCTAGCTCTGCTCACACAGAAAAACCCCTGAGGGCCTAAGGCTTTTTAATCTCAGCCCAAAGGCAGAGTCCCCAAATCAAAATAAATTTCAACAAAACAAATGAGTCTTTTGGTTTTTTTGTTTATTTTTGCTCTGTGGAGTATTTGAAATGAACAACAAAATGCTAGAGACAGTGGGGGGATTAAGGAGCTTGAGGCTTTTCATGATTAAAATCTATTCAGAATTCTGTTTCTACAGTTATGGTGTAGTAGAAATACTTCTTGCTTGGGAATCATAGGACTTCGGTTTGGATCTTGACTCTACCACTTACTACTTTTCTATGGCTTTGAGGATGTCATGTATAATTTTGGGGAGCCTCAGTTTCCTCATCGGTCAAATGAAGGTGTTGGACTAAATGACCCCTTGCTATGACATCCACTCCTTCCTTTTCCAGTCCCACTGATGCTACCTTAGTTCAAGTCCTTATGTCTTTATCTCCTCATAACTGGGCTTTTAGCTTGGGGAGGGGTTTAGGGGAGAAAAAGGAGAAAAGAAGAGAGGTATGGGAGTAATTGTAGAGGAAGTGAGGGGAGTCCTTCTGTCTCTAATTTTTGCCTTTTCTAGTCCATCCAGCATACTCGTGCAAAATTAATTTTCTTTTTCTTTTTCTTTTTTTTTTTTGGTGAGGCAATTGGGGTTAAGTGACTTGCCCATGGTCACACAGCTAGTAAGTGTGGCAAGTGTCTGAGTCCAGATTTGAACTCAGGTCCTCCTGAATTCAGGGCCAGTGCTTTATCCACTGCACCACCTAGCTGCCCGCAAAATTAATTTTCATAAAACATTGCTTTCTTTGTCCCACTTCCTTGCTCAGGAACCTTAATGTCTCCCTGCTATTTATAAGATAGGAATACCAGCCCAACATTCAATATCATTCAGAACCAGGTCCTGTTCCACCTTTCCAGTTCTATCTCCCACACCTGTTGCCCACACTTAATGGCCTCACTGTGTCTAGAAAACACGTTATGCTTTCCCATCTCTGTGCTTTTGTTCACTCCATTTTCCCCACCTTCTCCCTCTCCAGATCCATTCTCTACTGTAAAGCCTTGTTTACTAATTTACCATAGAACTCTTATGCACTCATCATCCACACTGCTTTGTCTTTGAGGTTCTTCTTTTTTAAAAGAAAGACTTTTTTTTTCCTTTAGAGACAAAGAGGGTCTCCATCTCTTACAGGGGCCAGAAATACAGCAGCAATTCATGGGCCTGATTCCAGTGACAAAGAAAGAAGCTTCGGTCTGCTCCATTTTTCCAACCTGGATTGGTTTTCCCCTCCTTAGGCAGCCTGGTGGCTCTTTCTTCCTGAGGGCTCACCATATTATTGCCATGTTTAGGGTAAACATTTAATCAGCTCCATCCCTACTGCAGCTCAGAAATCTAGAACTGAAAGGATTTGTCAAACTAACCTCACAAACATTTATTAATCACCTGGTATGTGCCAGGCACTGGCTAAGCAACCAGGAATACAAATTGGAAAGGCAAAAAGCAGTCCCTCCTCTCAAGGAACTGATAATCTCATGGGGAAGACAATGTGCAAACAAGGTCTATACAGGATAAACTGGGATTGATCTGAGGCCTAGGAAAGGCTTCTTGCAGAATATGGGAAGGAAGGCAGGCAGGGAAGCCAAGAGGTGGAAAAGAGGAGGTGGAGATGAGGAGAGAGAGTTCTAGGCATGAGAGACGGCCAGTGAAATGCCTGGTCAGTCATGGAGATGGAGGCCAGGGTCACTGCCTCACAGAACCTTCCTCAGCATCAAGAACTACACTTGCTTGTCAGCACACAGATAGATGTTATTCTCTAAAACAATTCTATATTGTTGGATTTATTACATTGTTAGTTTCATCTCATCTACCTTACTTTCTTTCACATCTGGGGGAAGGAAAGGAAGGGAGGAAAGAAGGAAGGAAGGAAGGCTCAAAAATAGTTGATTTGCTTTTGGAGATAGAGCTAGCTGGAAAGCTGTTCTTGGTGTGTGGGTAAAAACAGAAGAGGTAAAGAAAATAGCTAAAAAGTTTTTTCCATACAAATAAGTTTTTTGTAGGCAACATGAAGAACAGCTTTTATGGTACCATAGTAACTAAGGAAAAATTTAAAAGATTAAATTGATATTCAATTCAGTAAGTTCATCAATCATCTTTTAAGTGCCCCTGTGTATGGAATTGAGGCACTGGAAATATAAAGACAAAAAAAAATGACAGTTCCTGCCTTTAGAGTGTGGTGATGAAAAAGGCTCAAGAGACATAATTTCTGGGTAACTTAGTCATTTTATTAATAAGGCCAGCGTGTTTATTAATAAAAGGATGGGGGGCAGCTAGGTGGCACAGTGGATAGAGCACCTGCCCTGGATTCAGGAGGACCTGGGTTCAAATCCAGCCTCAGACCCTTGACACTTACTAGCTGTGCGACCTTGGGCAAGTCATTTAACCCCAATTGCCTCACCAAAATACAACACCCCCCCCAAAAAAAAACCAGCAACAAAATAAATAAATAAAAGGGTGGGCATTTGACTGTTTCTCATAGACCAAAGACAATTGTTGTGGTGGGCTCACAGTTTACATACCCTTCAAAGTGTATTCGTTCCCTAGTGTGGGAATCAACCCTGATTGGTTGACAATTAATAAGAGAAGGAATATTACATTGAGGGGCTGAGAGTGACATCATATCACCCTTGGACGGAGAAACTGTCTCTATACCTAGACTACTCCTAGCCTTAGGCAATCTACCCAAACCACCCAAGCCTGAGCAGAACACAATGGCCACTCAACCAAGTAAATTAGTCCAATCTACTTTATCAGCAATGTCCTTCAAGAGACTAAACTTTTTAAATATCAGGACTTTAGAAAAAGAGGAAAACTCTGAATCTCCCACAATCATTGGTGGTTTTTTTGGTTTTGTTTTTTTTTTTGGTGGGAGGGGAGTTGGGGGGGAGCAGAGCAATGAGCTAGTAAGTCAAGTGTTTGAGGCTGGGTTTGAACTCAGGTCCTCCTGAATCCAGGGCCAGTGCTTTATCCACTGCGCCACCTAGCTGCCCCCCAATCATTGGTTATTAATAATCATTTCTCTCAGGGGCCTTATATTTTAGTGAGGGGAGACAATATATAACATAAACATAGATAAGTGTGGTAAAAAATATGAAAGTTTTTAAGACTGGCGTCTTTCAGTTATCCTAACCGACTGTTAAAAACTTTCATATTTTTTATCCAATTTTAAATCTCACATAAGTAAATACAAGATATTTTGAAGAGGCAGACTATACCAACAACCAGGAGTATTAAGGCAGACTTGTCAAAATAGGTGACACCTGAAAACTCTGAAGGAAGGTAATAATTTGAAGAGGTGGATATGAAGAGTGAGTGCATACCATACGTGGGGGTGATGAAAAAGAGGAGGAACCTGTGTAAAAGTATGAAAATGGGAGATGGATGAATGGATGATGTATTCTGAGAACTGCTAAGAGGTTAGTTTAACTAGAACATTGAGTGCCTTATGAGGAGATAGTGTGCATAAGGCTAGAAAGGTAGATTGGAGCCAAGAATTTTAGCTGATGTTAAGGGGCTAAAATTCTAGCTAAACTGTCTAAAATATCTTATGAGTGGTCGCCAATAAATTATAAGCTTTAGCAAGAGTTAGACTTTTAAGCATTTATTAAGGAGAATAAGAATTTGGTAAAGAGAGAGAAAAAGGCCTAGATTCCTATCTATTAAAGGGAGAGCATATTTCTAGCTCCGCTCTCTACCAGAGTCCAGAGGAAAGAGAGTGAGACCAAGCGCCAGTCTCTTCCTTCCTCCTCCCACTAGCCCGCGTCACTTCCTGACGCCAAAGAAAAGACTCCTGGTCTTGCCCTCAAAGACCTTTGTTTCATGGGCAGAACTCTTCTACAGTAAATCTCCAGCAGGTGGCGTTATTCCAATCGTTACACTGAAAGGATTATTTTTTTTGCGGGGAATTGAGGGTCAAGTGACTTGTCGAGAGTCACACAACTAGTGTCAAGTATCTAAAGCCAGATTTGAACGCAGGTTCTCCTGAATCCAGGGCCAGTATTCTATCTACTGTGCCACCTAGCTTCCCCCTTTAGCTGAAAGTATTTTAAACTGAGAAGTTTGTATTTTATTTTGAAAGCAATACAAAGCCATTGAAGATTCTTGAGCAAGGGAATGATATGAGACCTTTGCTTAAGGAAAATTATTTTGGCAGCTGTGTGGAAACCAACTAGGTTGCTATTGCAGTGGTCCAGGCCAGAGTTGAATTCATTCAATAAGCATTTATTGTAATGAGAGCCTGAACTAGATTGCTAACCATGTAAATAGAGAGAAAGAGACATGGAGTTGAGATTATATTTGGTAACTGATTAGATATGAATGATAAGGGGGGGTTTAAAAAACTTGAAGATGACTCTTTGGTTATGAATCTGGATAATTATTGTTCTCAATAGAAATGGAGGAGAGGGGGCAATTCCCCCCCCCTTTTTGAGGAGGTGGTAGAAGGAATAATAAGTTTTGTTGAGTCTGAGATGCTTATGGAACATCCAGGTGATAACAAGCAAAAAGTCCAAAACAGAGTGTGTAGAACACCCACATTTGATGGGCAAGAAATATTCTCTCTTTGAAAGAGTGGTGAAACAACTAGGGGCAAAATCAGGAGAGAGCATCTTCACCAGAACCCAAGGAAGAAAGAACAATCAGGTGGAAAGGAGTGGTTAATTGTGATAAAAACTGAAGAGAAGTCAAGTATTTTGAATATTGAAAAAAGGCCATAAGAACCAACAAATAGGAAATCACCAGTATCTAGCTAATGAGCAGTTTTCTTCCTAAGAAGCCAAATTGCAAGGCTTTTAGAAGTGTTGGGGGGGGGCAGCTAGGTGGCGCAGTGGGTAGAGCACCGGCCCTGGAGTCAGGAGGACCTGGGTTCAAATGCGACCTTAGACATTCTAACACTTACTAGCTGTGTGACCCTAGGCAAGTCACTTAACCCTAATCACCTCACCAAAAATTAAAAAAGAAAAGAAAAGAAGTGAGTGGAATTTGATAGCTTTTTAAAAGAAACTTGGCTATGAAAAGCAGGAGAGATTATAGAACAATATCCTGAGAGGGTTTGTACTTGTATTCTCATAGCCTAACACAGTGCCCTGTCATGTAATAAAAACCTAATAAATACTTGATATGGTTTTTTGTTTGTTGGTTGTTTTTTTTTGCAGGGCAATGGGGGTTAAGTGACTTGCCCAGAGTCACACAGCTAGTAAGTGTCAAGTGTCTGAGGCTGGATTTGAACTCAGGTACTCCTGAATCCTGGGCCGGTGCTCTATCCACTGTGCCACCTAGCTGTCCCACTTGATATGTTTTTAAAGAAATTTAATAGAGTAATTTAAAATTTTATTTCATTCAAAATCTGACCATGTTCATAAGCAGCAGGTTAGAAACAATAAAGATGGTAGAAGATGATAGTATGAAAAGAAATTAAAACTCTTTAAGCTGATTAACTGATAATTCATATATATTTACTGATAAAGCATTTAATTTTTTAATATTAGTACCCATATGGGAACTATGCATCTTATATTTAGTAGATATTGTTGAATTCTGAATGTGAAGTATTTTCCCCTCAATGGTCTTCTCTGACCGCTTCCCCTTTTTCTTTCCCATTTAGTCGAAACCAGCTTTCAACGTTGCCAGTACATATGTGTAATCTCCCACTGAAAGTCTTAATTGCCAGTAACAATAAATTGGTCTCTCTTCCTGAAGAAATTGGACATCTCAAACACTTGACAGAGCTTGTAAGTTAATAACCTTATTTTGATTGTGAAATCTACACATGCTGTTCTTTTATATATGAAAATTATCCATCAGGAAAACATATACCATTGAGTTTCATTTTCATTATTGGTGTTAGATTTGTACCAATCCAACCATTGTCTTCTTTATTCTTCTTGTAACTAATAATAGATTTTTTAAAGATCATAGGCAAGAGTGAGGGTCATCAGAAGAGCAAAAAGCTAACTGGCTCACTGTTAGGATCATAGAATTACAGATTTAGAGCTGGAAGGGAATCTTAAAAGTCATCTTTTCCATCTTGCTCATTTTACAGGGGAGGAAACTGAGGCTAGGAAAAGTTCCCAAGGCCATACCAGATAGTACATAACAGAGACAGGATTTGAAACTCAGTATACCACTCTTGGGTCTTTTCTTCATTAGATCTATGCTCTAACCTAATGGTTTGGATGTTCATGAGTTATGATTTAGTAGAGGTTTTCATTTTCAAACACTAAGTTTGCCACTAATATGTAAAATTCTTTTTCAAATATATTCTATTAATGTCACTTAGCTCAAGGGCCCTTGTTTTAGCCTATATACTCTGGTAAAGCCAATGGACTCTCAGAATAATGTTTTTAAATGCATAAAACAAAATATATAAGAATACAAGGAAAAACAATTATTATGTTGAAATACAATTATCAGACCCCAGGTTAGGAATCCTTATTTAGATAAGGGATTTTGGTTAACTGTTATGATAGAATCGATGATTATTGTCACCCCAAGGTCAGAAGACTTTAGTTCATGATCAAACTGTATCTTATTCAGTTTTGTCATCTAAGGAGCAGGTAAAACAATATTTGTATTTACCTCATATAGATATCAGGAGAATCAAATGAGATCATGTATGTAAAACACTTTGCAAACCTTCAAGCTCTATAGAAATATCAGCTGTCTAACGCTTTCACAGTGGGATTGTAGGTAGAAAAAAAACAACACACCTGTTTCTCACTGAAAAGTAGAGCAGGGAGATGACACATTGGATAGAGCGCCAGGCCTGGAGTCAGGAAGACTCGAGTTCAAATCCAGCCTTGGAGAATTACTAGCTTTGTGACCCTGAGCAAGTCACTTGACCCTGTTTGCGTCAGCTTCCTTATTTCTAAAATGAGCTGAAGAAGGAAATAGCAAACCACTCTGGTATCTTTGCCAAGAAAATTCCAGATGGGCTTATGAAGAGTCAGACACAACTGAAATAACTGAACAACAGTGAAAAGCATTTTATAAATATGAGCTTTTTTCCCCCATTGGTTGAGCTCTTCCCAGTTTAACTATGGCTGGATTTTAATTTTAATTAATTATTTTTAATAGACCCTTTCTCATTTATTGATTTATTGATTTATTTTTTCCCATATAAATATTTTATTATTTTCCAGTTACCTTTAGAGATAGTTTTCAACATTTGTTTGTTTTTTGTAGGGCAATGAGGGTTAAGTGACTTGCCCAGGGTCACACAGCTAGTAAGTATCAAGGGTCTGGGACCAGGTCTGAACTCAGGTTCTCCTGAATCCAGGACTGGTGCTTTATCCACTGCACCACCTAGTTGCCCCCTCAACATTTGTTTTTATAATATTTCTAGTTTCGAATTTTTCTTCCTCCTTCCCCAAGACAGCAAGTAATCTGATATAGGTTATATATATACAATCATAATAAACATATTTCTACATTAGACATGTTATGAGAGAAGAATCAGAGGAAAAAGGAAAAACCTCAAAAAAGAAAAACAACAACAACAACAACAGCAGAAATAGTATGGTTTGATTTGCATCCAGATTCAACAGTTCTTTTTTTTTTTCCTCTGGATTTGGAGAGCATCTTCCATCATGAGTCCTTTGGAGCTGTCCTGGACCATTGTATTGCTGAGAAGAATCAAAAGTCTTTCACAGTAGATCAACACACAGTGTTGTTGATACTGTGTACAATGTTCTCCTGGTTCTGCTCATCTCAGTCATCATCAGTCCATGAAGGTCCTTCCAGGTTTCTCTGAAGTCCACCTGCTTATTGTTTCTTACAGTACAATAGTATTCCATTATATTCATATACCACAACTTGTTCAACCATTCCCCAGTTGATGGGCAACCCCTCAATTTCTAATTCCTTGACACCACAAAAAGAGCAGCTACAAATATGGCTGGATTTTTAAAGAGTCTTCACTGTAATTTTTTCTACCACCTCTGTTCCTTTTAAAGTGTTTATACACATTCCTGCACTGACATTATAATCATAATCTGGAATGAAATTCTGTTCACTTGTATTTAAAGAAATGTTGAATATATTGAGCAAAAGATAGTTACAACACAATTGGCTCACATTTTTTCAGTTAGGTTCAGAAAATATGAATGCATTTGTAAAATTTGAAAGAAAATGTAACCCATATTAAATCCAGCACAGTCTTCTCAGGGTTGATTCTAGCAAACGTCTTTGTAGAAGTTGACTTGACAACATATTCTGGTACTAAAATTGTATGTTGTACTACAGTGTCTTACACATTTCTGGTATTTTTACTTTCTGTGTAACTTCTGCCATTTACCTGACTCCTGAAAATACTTGAAACAAATACAAGTTTGACAAAAGACTTGGTCATGTGAATTGAGTCTGTATTTTGTTCCACATTTATACTTTGTTCACATGGTCTGCAGATAATCTATGCATGCTTTAATTACCCATTAGCCACTTTGTGCTCCCTACCATGTTAATGAAAATACTGAATTATCTTACATCTTTTTGGAAATAGCATCTAGTTTCAAAGGGCTGTGTGGCATGATATAGTCCCATAATTTTTTATGGAGTTACTTGAGCTTGCCTCATGGAATATGAAACCTTGCCCTTTAAAACTATACTTACAGGGGGCAACTAGATAAAGCACCAGCCCTGGATTCAGAAGGACTTGAGTTCAAATCTGGCCTCAGACACTTGACACTTACTAGCTGTGTGACCCTGGGCAAGTCACTTAACCCTCATTGCCCCCCCCCAAAAAAGAAACATACACAAACACACATACACACATACACAAAAAAACTAATGAATGTGTATGTATGTATATATATATATATACTTGCAGATTTAAGTTCACTAAATGTAAAAATGCAATAAGAGCTCATCTGGCCCAAATCTTTGACTTCATGGAGAATTTTACAAAACTGTATTATAGGTGGGGCAGTGGATAGAGCACCGGCCCTGGAGTCAGGAGGACCTGAGTTCAAATCTGTCCTCAGACACTTGACACTTACTAGCTGTGTGACCCTGGGCAACCAAAAAAAAAAAAAGTAAAAACCATTGTTATTGCTTTGGCCTTTAGCCTGTTTTGCTTTATATATATCATTAGAACAAATTTATTAAAATATGTAAGATTCTTTTTTGTAACTTCATCGTGTATGTTTTTCTATTCACATTTTATCTTCTTAGGTTCTGCTTTTTCTTGTCCTTCTGTGGTATTTAAACCTCTTCATTGAAAAAAGCCTTGGGGACAGCTAGGTGGCGCAGTAGATAAAGCACAGTCCCTGGATTCAAGAGGACCTGAGTTCAAATCCAGCCTCAGATACTTGACACTTACTAGCTATATGAGCCTGGGCAAGTTTCTTAACCCTCATTGCCCTGCATGAAAAAAAAGGAAAAAAGCCTCAATTCATTTGTAGTCATAGGATAAGTTCCCAGCTCTGCCTCTCTCTTTTTTTAAAAATTTATTTAAAGTTTTAAGTTCCAAATTCTATCCCTCTCTCATTTTCCCCCTCCCCGCCCTACCCCCTTCCTGAGGTGGTAAGCAGATATAGGTTATATATATGCAGTTATATAAAACATTACCATATTAGTCATTTTATGTAAAAAGACTCAAAAAAAAAAAAGAACACAAAATAGCATGCTTCAGTCTGTGTTCATTCAAAATCTGTTCTTTCTCTAGAGGTGGATAGTATGCTTTACCATTAGTCCTTTGGTATCATCTTGGATCATTGTATTGCTGAGAGTAGTTAAGTTGTTTACAATTGCTCATAGAACAATAATGCTGTCACTGTGCACAGTGTTCTCCTGGTTCTGCTCAATTCACTATATATCAGTTCATATAAGTCTTTCCAGTTTTTTCTGAAATCATCCTGCTCATCATTTCCTACAGCACAGTAATATTCCATTACGATCATATACCAAAGCTTGTTTAGTCATTCCCTATTTGATGAGCATTCCTTCGATTTCTAATTCTTAGCCACCACAAAGAGATGCTATATTTTGTGTACAATTTTTTTCCTTTTCTCTTTTTCACAGTTACTATTGTTAACTGTTTCCCTCCATCCTATTCCCTTCCCCATGATATTTACTCTATTATCTATCTTCTTTCACCCTATCCCTCCTCAAAGGGGATTTGTTTCTGACTGCTCTCTCCCCCAATCTGTCCTTCCTTCTTTTACCCCTCCTACTTTCCTGCAGGGTTAGATAGATTACTCAACCTAATTGAGTATATATGTTATTCCCTCCTTGAGCCAACTGATGAGATTAAGGTCTTTGAGCCAATTCTGATGAGTGTAAGGTTCATTCATTGACCTGCTCTTCCCCCATCTCTCCCCCAACTCCATAAGCCCTTTCCTGTTTCTTTCATGTGGGATTTCACCCCATTCTACCTCTCCCCTTCCCCCTCTCCCAGTGCAATCCTCTCCCCCCATCAATTTTACTCTAAACATGTCATCATGGGGCAACTAGGTGACATAGTGGACAGAGTACCCACCCTGGACCCAGGAGGACCTGAGCCCAAATCCGGCCCTGGTCGCAAGACACTTACCCACTGCTTGACCCAGGCATGTCACCCAGCTCCAACCACCCCACACAAAAAAGATAAAAAATAAATGCTTTACAGATATGATTCCTTCATAATCAATTCCTACCTGTGCCCTCTCTCTAAATTTATTTCTATCATCTGCCCTAATACTGAAAACTTTCTTATGAATTAGATGTATCATCTTCCCATGTAGGAATATAAGCAGTTTAACCTTTTAACATCCCTCTTAATTTCTTTTTTCTGTTTACCTTTTTATGTTTCTCTAGGGTCTTGCATTTGAAAGTCAAATTTTCCATTCAGTTCAGGTCTTTTCATCATGAATACCTGAAAGTCCTCTTTTTCATTGAAGTCCCTTTTTTACCCCTGAAAGATTATACTCATTTTTGCTGGGTAGGTGATTTTTTTGTTGTAATCCCAATTCCTTGATATCATATTCTTTAATGTAGAAGCTGCTAGATCTTGTACTATCCTGACCGTGGCTCCACAGTACTTGAATTATTTCTTTCTCGCTGCTTGCAATATTTTCTCCTTGACCTGGGAGCTCTGGAATTTGGCTATAATATTCTTGGGAGTTTTCATTTTAGAATCTCTTTCAGGAGGTGATTGGTGAATTCTTTCAATTTCTGTTTTACCTTCTGCTTCTAGAATATCAGGGCAGTTTTCCCTGACAATTTCCTGGAAGATGATGTCTAAGCTCTTTCCTTGATCATGGTTTTCAGGTAGTCTAATAATTTTCAAATTATCTCTCCTGGATCTATTTTCCAGGTCTGCTGTTTTTCCAAGGAGGTATTTCTCATTGCCCTCTGTTTTTGTATTCATTTGGATTTTATTTATTGTGTCTTGATTTCTCATAAAGTCATTAGTTTTTGTTTGCTGTATCCTAATCCTAAGCAGTGATTTTCTTCAGAGAGTTTTTGTACCTCCTTTTCCATTTGGCCAATTTGGCTTTTCAAGCTGTTGACTTTTTTTCCATAACCCTCTTTCATCACTCTGTTTCTCTTTCCATTTTCTCCTCTGCTTCTCTTACTTTTCCCTCTACCTCTCTTACTCTATCTTCAAAGTCCTTTTTGAGTGCTTCTATGGCCTGAGACCAATTCATATTTTTCTTGGAAGCTTTGGATGTAGGAGCCCTGATGTTGCTATTGTCTCTTAGTTCTGCCCCTTAACGATTGTTGTAACCTTCAACCTTCCAGAGTTACTTAATCTCTCTGGGCCTCATTTACCTCATCTATTATTATTACTATTATTAATTTTTTGCTATTTATTTTAAAATTTTATTTAATTTTTTCCCCATTTACCTCATCTATAAACTTAAATGTTTTATTTTAGATAACCTCTGGAGGATCGTTCCAGCTTTAAAGGTGAAATTATGTCCTGTTAATTTTGTGTTCATAATAAAATTCAAAGCAGATTTCTTCAGATTTTTCTAAAATCATTCATAGAAATCGATAGTATTACAAAATGTAATGGTAATGGTTGGTGATATCAAAAGTAATAAATATCAGAAGAAATTATGGAAATAAACAGTCTTGATCATGGAAATAGGAATTTTTAGGAATATTATGGGTTTTAGAGGTCATTTATGCCAATCCATTCGTTTTCCATATAGTTTGATGTAAATAAATTGCTAATACTAGACCATTTCTTTCCTTTTCATCCTTTTGGCATAGGACGTAAGCTGTAATGAAATTCAGACACTACCTCCCCAAGTTGGCAACCTGGAGTCTTTGAGGGACCTTAATATCAGAAGAAATCACTTAGTGCGTTTGCCTGAAGGTGAGAAGAAAAAGGTTTTATTGTTTTGACTTTTTTGGAAACATTTTTATAGCATGTAACACACTACAGAAATACATTATAGCTGCAAATCATGGTTTCTCTTTATCCTGTTTTGGTTAGTTTGTTATTTAATAGGTTTTTTTTTCTACCACATCATCTTTGTATTGGTTTAACAAACTTTATGTGTCTCCATTTGCATGAAGAACTACTGAGAAGATTCTAGGAGTTAGAGACTAGTAAAACTCACCTCTGGTAGAAGGTTAGTGGAATTTAATAAGGGCATAATTCCTGAGCATTGAAGTTATGTAAACATTTGGGGAAAACAAATATTATTTTTGGTAAAGAAAGTTTATGAAAGAGTAATATACTAAAATTCTTTGAGGAGATACATATTCACTACATAATTATTTGAATGTGTGCTATGTGATGTGCCCTAGGCACTATAGGTGAAATACAGAGAAGTGTATCACAAAAATCTATATATTTATCCTCAAGTTACAATAGAAATGAGGATGGGATTTCTCTTTGTCATGATAGATGAAAAGAAATTAGAATTTTCAGAATAAATTCTTCTTTCTGGAGAATACAAAAGCTAATTGGGTATTTGATTGAAGTTATAAAAAAAATTTTAAATATAGATACAATGAAAATTGAAATAGACCCATGAAAGAAACCAGGGATTGTTGAGGTACATCTCAAAACTTGGTTGTTTTATCAATGATCTTACGCACTAATGAATTTCATTAGTTCAGAGTATTGTTGGACATTTGGGCTTCCTAACTTAAAATTCTGGAAAACTCCCAGCTTGTCTAATACATACAGACTAACTAGATGACCCAAAATTCATACATCTTTTCTGTTTTCCCTCTCCCTGCCCACTGACTTCTCCCTTCATCCAATTTCCTCTTGGACTTCGGTCTAATCCATTACCTTAGGAGCAAGATATTGAAAATCCTCAGTAGTGTTGACCTATTGCTACCCTTGCTCCTTGCTCAACAGAAATTGTGATCCTTTTGCTGCAATCTTCTCCTGCAGTGCTTAGTCTTCAAAGAGTAGCTTATTGTATATAGTAATTTTGATCCTGTGTAATGAATGACTTAAAGCCTCTTTTAAGTGCCAGTTCTAGTTTAAGTAAAAAATGCGTATAGTGTTGTAAGAATGTTTATTCATGGTCATATGATTTTTCATTCTTTGGGATTTTAGATTGAATTGACTAAACATTTCCATTTTCCCCCTACATGTGCAGAGCTTGCTGACTTGCCTTTAATACGGTTAGACTTCTCCTGCAATAAAATTACATCAATCCCTGTTTGTTATCGGAACCTCAGGCACCTACAGATGATCACCCTAGATAACAACCCCCTACAGTCTCCTCCTGCACAGGTGAATCATTGTAAACTGTTTGAGTAAAGGATAGAATTTGAAATTTAGGTTATTTCCATTTGTTTCTTTTTTAAATGAAGTCTTTAAGAAAAGTTGTGTTATTATTTAGAAGCTTTGAATAGCTGAAGTGGAAGGTTAGAAAGATCTCTTGATTTTAAGCTTTTTTCCCCTTCCCTTCCTCTTTCTTTTCCTCTTGTTCTTTCCCTCCTTCCAACTTCCTTTCTTCTTCCTTCTTTCCTTCTTTTCTTTCCCTCTATTTTACAATTGGAATTCCTTCCTTAGACATATCATGAAGGAAGAGAAAAATATGCCCTTCAGTCTTCTGTATTAAAATGTCCATTTATTCTTTCTAGCTATTATTTTTGTAACTATGCTTCTTTTGTTTTGTTGGGGTTTTGGGGGTTAACTATATTTCTAAAAGCATCAGCTTATCATTTAGCAGAGCAAGGAATTGGCCATTTGTTCAACAGTAGTGACTGAATATATTCAGTAATTTACAAATAAAATACAATTCTGAAGTAATCATACATTTGTTATAGAGTTCTATCAAGTCTCATAGTATTTGCTGTAATATAATTAATAGAACTTCAGAATTTAAATTACATCTATTTACTATTTTTCTTACACAATTCTGGTTATTTTTGTGTGTGTGTGTGTGTGTTGTTTTTTTTAGTGAGGCAATTGGGGTTAAGTGACTTGCCCAGGGTCACACAGCTAGTAAGTGTTAAGTGTCTGAGGCCGGATTTGAACTCAGGTACTCCTGACTCCAGGGCCGGTGCTCTATCCACTGTGCTGCCTAGCTGCCCCCAATTCTGGTTTGGTTTTTTTTGTTTTGTTTTGTTTTTTAGTGAGGCAATTAGCTGCCCCAATTCTGGTTATTTTTAATTGGTCTGGCAGCTGTAAATCTATGTGAAATATATGGATGGGTATAGTCCCAAAAAATTTGAATTTTCACTTCTGGAAGTATGTGGCTCTTGATACTGGTGTGGTATATATTATTCTGTGTCCTCTAATTACTTTTTTCTTTTTCTTTTTCTTTCTTTGTGTGTGTGTGGGGGGGGGGGGTAATGAGGGTTAAGTGACTCGCCCAGGGTCACACAGCTAGTGTCAAGTGTCTGAGGCCGGATTTGAACTCAGGTCCTCCTGAATCCAGGGCTGGTGCTTTATCCACTGTGTCACCTAGCTGCCCTTACTTTTCTTCCTCTTAATAAGGCTGCAGATGGCAAAGAACTCTCTTAATATGAGAGAAATTGGATATAACATTGAGGATGGGGAGGCAGGTAGAGAGGAGAACCTCCCTCAGAACAACCCTGGGAGGTAGGTTTTTATTATTTTTCCCATTTTAGAGTTGGGCAAATTGAGGCAGACGATTTTATTTGCCTGCTGTCCCACAGTTAGTGTCTGAGGCTAGATTTAAAGTCAGACCTTTTTGACTCCAGGCCCAACACTCTATCTATCTCACTGACTGTGCCTTTGGAATCACAAAAACCTGCAAGCATAAACTGGGAAGAAATGTTTAATACCCTGACTTTAGAAAGCAAGTTTAGTGCAAGAATAGATACTTAAAAATCATTTCCTTTACAAAAATGTCTGGTTCACATAAGTGTATATAGCACCATGGAATTTCCAAGGCAAAAAAATAAATACCTTAAACAATTAGACACTATTCAGTTAGCTGAATTCCATTTTGAAAGTAGAGATTCTAATACCATTAATGATGGACAGGTATTTTTAATCATTGTTTCATTTTCTACACTTATAAATCAAAGGTGGTAGAATTGCTAACTTGTTGAAACACACTGGATGTTATAGTAAGATGTAATGTGAGAAGGGAACATATACACATACATGCACCAATTATGCATTAAGTATATACCACCAACCAAATGTAGTCTCATTTTTAACACCAATATTTATCTTTTATAGTTTTTCTTCTAGCTTAAGTATATAGAAATACTAATTTTTTCACAATTTGTTTTAAATAAGGCATGACTATAATAAAGTGGTACTTTGGATAGGTATGTGAATATGTTATTTGTTCTTTTTCTCTAGATATGTATAAAAGGCAAAATCCATATATTTAAATACCTGAACATACAAGCATGCAAGATTGCTCCAGACCTGCCAGATTATGATAGGAGGCCTATGGGCTTTGGCTCCTGGTAAGTGTTTTTTCTTTTATTTACTATGACTTACCACTTCTCACCACAGAGTAATAAAAATTAGATCAGACTAAATATGGCTTGAAACACTTTGCCTTTGTCTGTTTAAATTGTCTAAATTGGATAAAAATCTAGGAGCAGGAAAATTAAAACAAGAACAAATTGAATTGTTTAGTAACTGTAATGATAACCTGTTTCAACTCTCTTCTTATCAGAAAGCATTTAAGTTCAGTTGGGTGTGGACTGTTCTTGGAACTGAACAGAGACAGCTACAAAGTAGTACAAAGAGAACTCATCATTTATCAGGAGGTCACTAATCGAACAGCCTCAGATATCTGAAATAATTCAGTAAACCAGTAAAGAAAGCCAAAACAGCTCCTGAGAAGACACTTGTACTAAATTTGCAAGAGAGATCCTTTGTCCTTTACTCAGAGCCTGCTTGCTCTTATACTATGTTTAAATACAGTTCTAATAATTTAAGTATACCAGTAGCATCAGATTTTTTTTAAAAAAGAAATTATTAGCATTAGCTCCACTGACAAAAATAAGAAGTGGCAGCTGACAACTAGGGAGAAGACAGAAAAACTATGATAATCAGATAGGAATTCTTATCCCTTTTCTCTTTTCATCTCAATTCTCTACCATTTTACTGCCTCTTTTCTTTGTTATATACATGCTCAGATTTCCCCTAGACCATGACCTCTTGAAAAAAGAAAAACATATTTATCTTCTTTGATCCTTCATCTCTTTTCTCCTTTATTTTACTTCCACACTCATTTATTTATGTGTTTGTTTGCAAGCTTCTTTAAAGTTACAAAACATACCAGACATATATTTAACAACAAGGAAATCTTCATCTCTTAACATCACTCGAAACATGGCAGCAATAATTATGCTTATGATGTGTTGGTGGCAGTGGCTACATATCTTTAAACTATTTAGACATGCAATGAAACTTATGTCAGAAGATAACTTAGACATCAGAAAAGAGAGATTCCAGTTATGGAATCTATGGTGCTTAGAAGGAAGATGCTGGAATCCAGAGTGAAGAGAATAGGAACTTAGAAATGCAAACAAAGGGAGTTAAATAAGCATGAGAGAAGCTGCAGTTGGATTTCTACTCTTCTGAGAGTTTTAAGAGAGGGAATGAGAAGAGAGGGTAAAAGGAATATACTGGTGTACAGAGGAAGTGGGATGTGGAACTTATTTTTTTTGGGGGGGGGGTTGTAGGGCAGTGAGGGTTAAGTGACTTGCCCAGAGTCTCACGGCTAGTATGTGTCAAGTGTCTGAGACCAGGTGCTTTGGATGTGGAACTTTTTTTTTTTTTAAGTGAGGCAATTGGGGTTAAGTGACTTGCCCAGGGTCACACAGGTAGTAAGTGTTAAGTGTCTGAGGTCGGATTTGAACTCAGGTACTCCTGACTCCAGGGCCAGTGCTTTATCCACTGCGCCACCTAGCTGCCTCTGAATAATACCTTTTAAAGAGAAACAGCTTTGTAAGACTTAAGGACTCTGATCAAGGCAATAAACAGCCATTTCTCCAGAGCATCCTACCCATCTCCTGCTGGATTGGACCTAAAGTATAAATGGAGAACTCCCCCTCAGACATGGCTACTTTGTGTATTTGTTTTATTTGACTTTGCTTATTTGTTCCAAGATGTTTTGTTTTTTTTAAACTCCCTTTGTTTTTGACTGGGGGGAAAAGAGATTGGAGAGAAGCAAAGTTAACAGTGTTGATATGAAAAAAGAAGTCTGTTAAAACATTTTTAAAAACTAGACAGAAAACAGAAGGTAGTAAACACATAGGGGCAGCTAGGTGGTGCAGTGGATAAAGCACTGGCCCTGGATTCAGGAGGACCTGAGTTCAAATCTGACCTCAGATACTTGACACTTGCTAGCTATGTGACCCTGGGCAAGTCACTTAACCCCCTTTGCCCTGCAAAAGAAAGAAAGAAAGAAAGAAACATGTAATTGGGACAGTTTTGAAAGTAACATGTTGAATTTATTATGTTTAAAAAAAAACAACAACAACCCAGCAGGTTGGGATTGAAATTCATTGTTTCATTTATAATTATACAATTTTTTTTCTTCTTTGTTTTAGTGTTCTACTCTATGCATGGAAATACCATTTTGGGATGTTTAGATTCAGAATTTAAAAATAAAAGAATAGATAACATATATAAAGCACTTTGCAAATTTATAAATGCTATATAAATGTTGTTCTTGTTCTCATTATTGTTGAGCCATTTCAGTCATGTCCAACACTTCATGATCCCCCCATTTTGAGTTTTCTTGGCAAATATACTGAAGTGGTTTCCTGTTTCCTTCTCCAGTTCATTTTACAGATGAGGAACTGAGGCAAACAGGGTTAAGTGACTTGCCCAGCGTCACACAGCTAGGAAGTATCTGAGGTCAGATTTTTAAACTCAGGAAGGTGAGTCTTCATGACTCTAGGCCCAGCATTCTATTCACAGCACCACCTAGCTGCCCCAGTATAAATGTTAGATACTCTTAATTATTACTAGCAGGGAAAAAACATGTACACAGATAAGCAAATAGAGAAGATATATAGAGTAATTTTTGGTGGTATTAGGGAGAGAGGAATTCAGTTTAACTCATTTAGTGAACACCTGCCATCAGATAGGCATTGGTTAGGTGGTGACTGGAAATATAAATAAAAAAATGCAAGTCTTTGCCCTCAAGTTACTTATATCCTACTGAGGAAAATGCTTTTACACAGATATGTATATGCAAAATATATGGAATACTTATGGGGAGGAGAAGAAAACTAATAATTGGTGGGCTCAAACCGTGCCTTCTTTAGGAAGTGGCACCAGAGCTTTGAAGGAAGTGAGGTATTTTTGGAAACAGTCATGGAGAACATTCCAGGCATGGAAGACATCCTGTGGAAAGGCAGGAAGGTAAGAAGTAGAATGATATGTATGTGGAACAGTAAGTAAGCCAATAAAAACAGAATAGTTTTACTTACTGGAGTCTAGGATGCTTGGGGTGGGAGAGTAAATATTGTGATCAGTTAACAAAGACAGGTGGGAACCAAATTATGAGGTGCTTTATAGAACTTTTTTTTTTATTTAATTTAATTTTGAAGCAATGGTGAGCAGTCAAGTGACATCGTAGGTATTGTACTTAAGGAATTCCAGTTTAGCTACAGTGTGAGAGGTGAATTGGAGAAGATAGGGATGGGAGGCATGGAGATCAATGAGGAAGCTTTTGCAGTAGGCCAGGCAAAAAGGTGTTGAGGGATGGTTTGAGTAGAAAGAAGGAAATGGATACAAAAGATGTGATTTGTCACCCGAGTAGTGGTTCTTACTTTTTCATTATTCTTTTTCTGTCTTTGCTGTCATCTTTTCTTCTTCCCATCCTCCTATTAGTATAAGCATTCTCTGTCCCTCCACTAACTTCTTTTTCTATGTAGTCTCTCCCATGATTATCTCGTTTGCATCCTCAGCCTCAGTTATGATCTCTATATAATTACCAGATCTTTTCTCCAACCTGGCCAGTCTTCCAAGTTTCAGATTAGTATCTGCAATTTTCAGCTGGCTGCCTCCGCTTGAATCAGTCAATCAAGAAACATTTATTAAGTACCTACTATGTGTCAGGTACTGTGCTAAGCGCTGGAGATACAAAAAGAAGCAAAAGGAGGTCCATGCCCTCAAGGAGCTTGCATTCTAAAGGGAGAGACTACATGGCAACAAATGCATACAAACAAGCTATATACAGGATAAATAGGGAATAATTAACACAGGGAAGGCACTAAAATTAAGAGGAGTTGGGAAAGGCTTCCTGTAGAAGGTGGAATTTTAGTTGGGTTAAGGAAGCCAAGTGGAGTTGAGGAGAGAGAACATTCCAGGCATGGGGGACAGCCAGAGACAATTTCCAGAGCTAAGACATTGAGTGTCTTGTTCTTGGAACGGCTAGGACGTAAGAGTTATTGTAACAAAGAGTACATGGCAGGGAATAAGGAATAAGACTGGAAAGATGGAAGAACTTAGGTTATGAAAATCTTTCAATACCAAACAGCATTTGTATTTGATTCTAGAGAAAATAGGGAGCCAATGGAGATTATTGAGTGGGAAGGTGACATGATCAGACCTGTGCTTTAGGAAAATCACTTTTGGGACTGAATGGAAGATGGATCAGGGTGGGGAGAAACTTGAGGTAGGCAGACCAACCAACAGGCTATTGTACTAGTCCAGGAGGGAGGTGGTGAGGGCCTTTAGCAGAGTGGTGGCAGTAACAGAGGGGAGAAGGCATATTCAAGAGATTTTGCAGTGGTGAAATTGATAGGTCTTGGCAACAGATTGGACTTGAGAGAATGAGAGAGAATAAGAAGTCAAAGATAACTCTTAGGTTGTGAACCTAAAGGAGTGGGAAGATTGTATAGGTAGGAAGGGGGAAGCTAATGATTTGCTTTGGAGATGTTGAGTTTCATATGTTCACTGGACATCATTTCGAGATGTCTGAAATATAATTGAAGATGTGAGATTGGAAATCGTCAGAGAGGTTGTGGCAAGATAAATAGATTTGAGAATCATCAGTTTAGAGATGGTAATTAAATCCTTGGGAGCTGATGAGCAAGGGAAATTATATGGAGGGAGTAGAAAAAAATGACCCAGAAGAGAACCCTGAGGGATACCCCTGGTTAGAGGGTGGGATATGGATGAGGGTCCAGCAAAAGAGACTCAGAAGGAATGGTCGGATAGGAGGAAAACTAGGATTGGTGTCCTGAAAACCTAGGAGGAGAGGGTGATCAACAGTGTCAAAGGCTGCAGAAAGATCAAGGGAAAAAAATAAGTGATAGCATGGAGATGACAGAAAGGACAGTCTGCTAGAGAAGATGAGACTGAATGGGATTACTTGATCAGGTAGAAGGGTTAGCCTTCATAAAGAATAGGCCATTTCATCATGTGATACAGAGGTTAAAAAAAAAGTGGTAGAAAGCATCTGAATGATAGGAGATGAGGAAGAGGGAGCTCATGGAGAATAGCCTTAATTTTTTATGTAAAATATGAGGTGAGGTTCTCAGTTGAGTGTGTTTGGGAGACAAAGCCATGGGAAGTTTGAAGGGGAATGAAAAGGTTTGGAAAAGTCACTGTGGAAAGTAGGACAGTGAGGTGTAGTAGGATTGCCTAGGAGCAGTGAAGTGCAGTTGAAGTTATGTAACATTAAAGTGTATGCCCTATTAACATACAAATTTGAATGCCTTATTGTCACCTCAGGTTCAATGTTTTTTAAACAAATTCATCATCTTTTCTCTAAAACCTGTTCTATTCATGACTTCCTGATTTTGTTCATTGTACCAAGTCCTAATCATACTAAAAACCTCAGTTTACTTCCTTCCCCTCTCTACCCCTTCTCCTCCAAATCATCCAAGATTTCTTAATGTTGTAGGGATAACTTTGTTCAACAGTCAGTGTTAAACGATTCATAAAATACGGTGCCAAAACTTTTTAATCATTGTCATGGAGGATGCTCAAATGTTTTATAGCAGCTTTTATTTGTAAATGACATTGTATTGATTGCATCAAAAAGATATCTACTAGAAGAGCCAAGATGGTGAAGAGAAGCCAGCAAATTGCCTGAGCTCTCCCTTGGTTCCCACAAAAAGAACATTAAATCAAGCCTCTAAATGGATTCTGAAACTACAGAACCTACAAAAAGGCAGAGAGACACAATCTTCCAACCTGAGATAATTTAGAAGACTTCAGGAAAGGTCGGTCTTACTCGGGCAAAAGGGGAGCGCAGAACACCTCAGCACAGCATGGAAGGGAGCGGGGCAAGTCAGCAGGAAGCTCTAGACCACAGCCAAGCAACTGACGCCCCTCGATCCTGGCTCAACAAGCTGGTGATGCAACAGGCCAGTGGTGAGATCCACCAGCACCAGCAGAGAGGGCAGGCTGCCAGCTAGAAGACCACCCACAGGACAAGCGTGAACAGGCCTGGCCATCCCAGCATGCCAGGAGCAAGCACAGGGAGCAAGCCCAAGGCAGTGAGAAATTCACAAGCCATAGAGGCCTCAGAGTAGAAATCGAGTGACACAGCCCCTATCTCCCAGCACAAGAAGCTTGAAACAGTGACCCTGGTGCCTCAGGAGCAGACCTCAACTTTAAAAAAAAAAATAAGCTGCAAAATGAGTAAGAAACAAAAAAAGAGCTCTTACCATCGAGAGCTTCTGTGTCAACAGGGAAGAGCTAAACACAAACTCAGATGAGGACAATACTCTCAAATTGCCTACATGTGAAGCCTCAAGAGGGAAGATGAATTGGTTTCAAGACCAAAAAGCCTTCTTGGAAGAGCTCAAAAAGGATTTTAAAAATCAATTGAGGGGCAGTTAGGTGGCGCAGTAGATAAAGCACCGGCCCTTGATTCAGGAGGACTTGAGTTCAAATCCAGCCTCAGATACTTAACACTAGCTGTGTGACCCTGGGCAAGTCACTTAACCCCAATTGCCTCACCAAAAAAAAATTTTTTTTAATTAAAAAATCAATTAAGACAGGTAGAAGAAAAAATGGTGAGAGAAATGAAAGCAACACAAGAAAATTATGAAAAAAGAATCAGCAGCTTGGAAAAGGAAGCACAAAGATTGACTGAAGAAAACAATTCCTTAAAAAGATATCTACCGGGGCAGCTAGGTGGCGCAGTGGATAGAGCACTGGCCCTGGATTCAGGAGTACCTGAGTTCAAATCCAGCCTTGGATACTTGACACTTACTAGCTGTGTGACCCTGGGCAAGTCAGTTAACCCCAGTTGCCTCACCAAAAAAAAAAATAAATATATATATGTATCTACCTAACAGCCCACAAAATAAAGCCAAATGAATGACTATGATATATATTTGACCAGATAGTCAATGGAGTTTTAGTCTGTGGGGATATATATTTTGGACAGACATGATAAATTTACAAAAATTAAATAGAAGAAACGATATGGGATGGATTGTTTTTGACAAATTATTGCACTCTTTCAACAATCCCAATATTTCCCTTGTGACTCTAAATCGCCATTGAGCAAATTCTGAAAATCCACAATTTCCAAATAATTAAATTTGAAAATCACCCAAAGGATGGCTTCTTGAGCAAATTATTATTTTGGGGGGGGCGGGGCAATGAGGGTTAAGTGACTTGCCCAGGGTCACACAGCTAGTAAGTGTCAATTGTCTGAGGCTGGATTTGAATTCAGGTACTCCTGAATCCAGGGCCGGTGCTTTATCCACTGTGCCACCTAGCTGCCCCATTCTTGAGCAAATTATTAAACAAGAACAATAGAGCTTAAATAAAATAGAATCTATGTTTATCCCTTTAGGTTATGAACACCTAAATGACTAAATTTTCATATTATTTTTATGTATTCTGTCATACATTTTCACTTTCATATGAAAACATGAATATATTTTCCATTTAGACTTACAGGTTAAGGATTTGTTTCTACAAGTTGTAAATATTGTGAAATTGCATTTGGCTTGCTTTCTTTTTAAACAAGTTATAAAGTTGCTTCTTTTTCTGAAATATTAAGCCTCTTACAAATATACCTATATTTTTGTTCCCTCCCACTCCACACCTCCTCCCCAGTCATTTTTAACACTCAACAATAAGGGCCTATCATATATCCTCCCTGGGGTGTCAAATGCCAGCTTCACAGTTGTGTCACTGTCACCTGCCATCTTTAGGGTGTCAGATAATTGTCTTTGTTGATACAATTGCATCACCAGCTGACTGATTGCACAGCTGTTAGTTATTATTGATTTGTCTAGTCATGGTCTCAACTTAAAGGAAAATGAGCTTTGTAAAACAAAGTTTTAAAGTAAAACGAGCTTTTCCTCTTTTCATGCATGTGACATTTTAAGCTCTGTGGGCTTGTATTCAAAGAACCTAGTAAATAAATTCTTGGGTTGTTGTTTTTTTAAAAAGCTTATATACTTAAAGTAATATAACTAATTAAACATTTTATGGTATTTACATTTAAATAATTTCAACACGTACAGTACCAGAACTTTTAGCACCTGCCTCTAAGGCTCCATCAGGATTCTTTATTTATCCACTTATTCTCCTTCATTTTCCTCCCATACATATATGTCTAGTTAATGTGCATTGTTTTTCTGGTTCCTTTTCCCCCCAGATTTGCAGAATTTCATAGTGGTCATTCCAAAATATTTTATATTTCTCATTCTTGTCAGTCTTAATTGCATATACTACAATATAATTAAAATATTTCCCTACTGCTGGATATTTAGGTTGCTTCCAGTTTTTTCAATTACAAATATGCAGGTATGAAAATTTTGAAGTAACAGCTATTTTTAAACCTTTGCTAACATTCAAGGTGTTTACTTAGTGATGTTTTTATCAGCATTTATTAAGCACCAGCATTACTTTGATTGCATCTACAGAATATAAAAGGTCCTGCTTTCAAGATTACTTTTTAGAAAAATTTTTTTAAAAAAAGAAAGAAAAATTACATTAGAAATAGACTGGTGCATTAAAGAAATGAGGGAAATAGAATTTTACTACTTTTTTATGGTAGAAAAGCAGAAAGAGAATTTTTATAACTAATTTATTTTAAAATGTAAAGAATCATAAGTGATATTGGTCACACATTACTGATCTTTTTTTATTACCTAAGCAAAATTTGAGGACTAATTTTAATTTTTCTAAATTATTTATGAATGTTAAGTCCTTATGAAATTACACTGTTGTCTAAGTCCAAACTGCTTGTTGTACATTACCAAAAGAGAGTTAATGTAAAATTCATTCTTCTCTCTCTGGTCCTCCTCCACACCCCACAAAAATATTGTTTATTACAGAGGCAGCACGGCTTAGTGGCCAGAAGACTGGTCTCAAAAGGAGTAAGAACTTAAGTCTCACCTCTGACATACATTGGCTTTGTGACAGTGGTCAAGTCACTTAACCAGTCTGTGCTCAGAGCAACTCTCTAAAGACTATAAGTTATATTGTGGGGCAGTTAGGCAGTGTGCTGGATAGAGTACTGGCCCTGGAGTAAGAGGACCTGAGTCACTTAACCCCAGTTGCCTCAAACATCCAAGGCCATCTCCAGTTGGCTCTGGAGAAAAGAGTGAGGTTGGTGACCTTGCACAGCCCTGCCTCACTTAAATCCAATTCAGTACAAGTCAAGACATTATCGAGTGTTACGGTCTTCTTCCAGAATGAAGGAGAAACAAGAACGACAAAAGTTATGTAGTGAAGGTACTGACCTTCATTAGTAGAGGGAGCTTCCTCACCTGGAAGTTACCTAAACCTGTGAAATTCCTCTATTGAGAAATTTTAGTGTTTAACTAAAACAGATTTACTAAATAATTAGATCATCTTGTGAAGAAATAAATCTTATATTGTAAATTTGTATTTGAGTCTCTACAGTAGATGAGAAAGTAAGTATGTTTTAAATTTGAAAATATCTGATAATGTTAGTATAAAGTTTACTAATTCCAAATACATAATCAATCAGTAAACATTTATTAAGTGTCCACTATGAATCAAGAACTGTGTTAGGCACTGTAGAAACAAAGACAAAAGTCTTTGCACTCATTCCAATGGGGGAGTAAGTATAAGTAAATATATACAAAATATATATATATAATAATAATAAACACAAATAAAATAATAGCACATGAATATTAATATATAAATAATATATTAATAAAATAATAATATCAATAACAATAGCTAACATTTCTATAATACTTATTATGTGCCAGGCACTGTGCTAAGTGCTTTTTGATTTGTTTAAATTTAATCCTCACAACCAGATTAAATTACTTGCCCAGGGTCACACAGCTAAATGTCTGAGGCCAGATCTGAACTTGAGTCTTCCTGATCCCAGGATTGATATTCTATTCACTGGATTCAGGAAGACCTGAGTTCAAATCCAGCCTCAGACACTTGACACTTACTAGCTCTGTAACCTTGGACAAGTCACTTAATCTTCATTGCCCCTCACCCCCCAAAATTATGGTTTTGAAGGAGTCCAATAATTCCTAAATTATTTCTCCTTGATCTGTTTTCTAGGTAGGATGTTTTGGGTAACAAATACTTTGATTGATTTTCTTTTTTTCAATATTTTGATTTTGTTCTAATATAAATATATAAGTATAAATATAATAAATAATTTTAAGTACTTCTCGCCAAGATAGCTACATCAATGGAGGAAGACAGCTCAGCTTTCACACGCTTCCCAGCAAAAACCTAAAAATAGCACTAAATATTACATATGTAATCTTGTGAGAAACTACATTGTGACATCATCTACCCCAGAATTTAAAATTTTAAAAAAAGAAAGCCAAGAAGCCCATAGTCAATATTTAAGAGTGCCCACTAGAAAAGACAGTGCTAGTATAGGCAGACAGGACAGAAGTTTCTTGACTAATCTTAGACTTACTGACTACATAGGAGTAGGGGATTGTCCACCCCAAAAATGGTCATAAATACTGGTGTACTGGAGCTGATTCATACAAAGAGCTGATTGTTAAATTTTCAGTATGAGCATTTTACACCTTGGAAATCAACAAATACTACAAATCAAGGCTTAAGTGATTTATAGTAAATAATGGAGAAAATGTTAGTAGTGCAGATTAAACTTTAAAATGTGTGATGCATACTTTTTTTTTTTGAGAGCCAATTGTTAAACATTTGCCAGCTCATCCTGATTGTAAATATGCAGCAAGAGCTTTGAAAGTGATTTAGCTACAGCAACCAGCCCAGGAGTGGCAGTACTCTTGATTACTACCCTGCAGAGTAGTCTCTGAAATCTCTAGTTCTTTATCCTGTTGCTAGAGAAGCCTGTATATAGTTCAAGTTTAAAGATACAAAGGACCCTAAAATATGCCAGCACTAACCTTGGGAAGTAGAAGTCAGCAAGTAATGCTGGTGACCCAGATGAAGACCAAGACAAGCCGACTACCCTATTCCACCTGAAAAAATATAGCATGAGGTAGAGCCTGGCCCAAATATAAAGACTCAATTCAGGAACTGAGGCTAAAGATATGAGAAGAAATCACAGACTACTATAAAAAATTACAGTGCATGCAGAGATTTCCAAAAATCCAACCTGGGGGCAGCTAGGTGGCGCAGTGGATAGAGCACTGGCCCTGGATTCAGGAGTACCTGAGTTCAAATCCAGCCTTGGATACTTGACACTTACTAGCTGTGTGACCCTGGGCAAGTCAGTTAACCCCAATTGCCTCGCCCTCCCGAAAAAATAAAATGAAAACATTTTTAAAAGGAAAGTAACAGTGTTTAAAAAAAAATCCAACCTGGAAGAACAGAGTAATTCCACAGCAATTTTAATCTCAGACTCAAAGAGGGGGAAATGGATTTTCCACTTGAACTACACCTAAAAGAGATGAAGCAAGAGATAAAAAATGAAATAAAAGCCTTGGAGGAAAGAAGTGGAAAGAAAATAAATAGCTTAGAATGGAAAGGGATAGCAACAAACTGAAATGAATTCCCAGAAAACTAGCATAGACTAATTAAATTAGTGAGTCATGAGGCAACAAGAAATATTAGAACAAAATCAAAATATTGATTTCTTCAGAGGGTTTTAAAAGGAGAAAGAAAAAGGAGGATAAAAGTAAAACACTGTTATGGGGGGGGGGGGAAGGGCAGTCCATGGTTAAGAGAGAGGTTAATACCAGAGAGGAAATAGCTGCAAGCTAAACAAACTTACTGATCCTGAAGGAGGAATTAAAAGGAAAAGGAAATGAAGGAATGCCCATCAAACTTGGTGAATGTCTTCTGTCAAACTGTAGTATGTTAATGTAATGGAGTATTATTGTACCATAAGAAGTGCTGAAAGACAATTTCAGACAATCTGGAGAAGACTTATATGAACTGATGATGCAGAGTGAAATTGAACTAGGTGAATAATTTATATAATGACAACATTGTAAAGAAAAACAATTTGGGAGGACTTAAGAAGGGTTTAATGACCACTCATGGAGATCTCCATAATACTTCTATGTTGAAGCATGTTACTCACTTTGTTAAAGACAGGTGATAGAGTCATGGAACAGAAAGAAAAATACATTTTTGCACATTGCACATGTGGATTTGTTTTATTCTCAATGCTTATTTGTTACAAGACTTTTTCCCCCTGTCCAAAAAAAAAAAAAAAAGAGGCCACTGGAACAGTTTGTTTGGTTTTTATTCACAGAAGAGAACAGAAGGAAGTAGAGAGAAGAAGAAGAACTTTGAATAGAGTATGTTGCAACAAAAAAATCAGAGCTACCTGTATTTATATGAAAAAATGCTCTAAATCACTATTGATTAGAGAAATGCACATTAAAACAACTGTCAGATAACACCTCACACTTATAAGTTTGGCTAATATGACAAAAAAGGAAAATGACAAATGTTTGAGGGAATATAGGAAAAATGAGACACTAATGCAGTGTTGGTGGAGTTGTGAACTGATCCAACCATTCTGGAGAGCAATTTGGAACTGTGCCCAAAGGTCTGTAAATCTGTATACACCCCAGGGCAGCTAGTTGGCACAGTGAATAGAGTACTGGCCCTGAAGTCAGGAGTACCTGAGTTCAAATCCGGCCTCAGACACTTGACACTTACTAGCTGTGTGACCCTGGGCAAGTCACTTAGCCCCAATTGCCTCACTTAAAAAAAAAAAAATCTGTATACAACCTTTGACCCAGCAATACTACTACTAGATTTTTATCTCAAAGAAATGTTGTTGTTGTTTTTTAAAAGGAGAAGAACCTATTTATATGGTAGCAAAGAATTAGAAATTGAGGGATATCCATCAATTGGGGAATGACTGAACAGGTTGTGGTATATGATTATGATGGAATACCATTGTGCTATAAGAAATAATGAGCAGGATGTTTTCAGAAAAATTTGGAAAGACTTGCATAAATTAATGCAAGTGAAATGAGCAGAATCAGGAGAACATTGTACACTAAGCAATATTGTAACAATGATCAACCATTAAATGACTTAGCTAGTCACAGCAATATAATGATCCAAGACAATTCTAAAGGGCTTATGATGAAAAATGCTACCACCTCCAGAGAAAGAAACTGATAGAATCTGAATGCAGATTGAAGCATACTATTTTTCACTTTATTTTTTCATAGGCTTTTTTTTTGGGGGGGGGTCTGTGTTTTCTTTCACAGTATGACTAATATCGAAATATGTTTTGCAAGATTACACATACATAACCTATATCAAATTGTTTTCTGTCTCAGGGAGGGAGAAAGGGAGAGAATTTGTAACTCAAATTTTTTTTAAAAATAGATGTTAGCAGGGCAGCTAGGTGGCACAGTGTCAAGTGTCTGAGACCAGATTTGAACTCAGGACCTCCTGAATCCAGGGCCTGTGCTTTATCCACTGCATCACCTAGCTACCCCCACTATCATTTCATTTTGAAAAGAATTGCCCCTTTTGACTTTGCTTCAGCAATGTATATTAATTGAAACTTATTTTTTCTCAGCCACGAAGAATTATACTCAAGTCGTCCATATGGAGCCCTTGATTCTGGTTTTAATAGTGTGGACAGCGGTGATAAGAGGTGGTCAGGGAATGAAGTAAGTAATTTTTAAATATTCAAAGATGGAAGAATAAGGAAGAAAAAAATGCAATGTTTTCTAATTAATAGAACTAAAAATTTTTTTCACCATGCAACATGAAGTACTTATATAAGGCTGTTATAAGCATACATATACATGTACATACAAACAAAATACATAATGGTCTAAATATAGACCACACTTCCCCAAACCTCTAGTTATGTTTTTGTAAAACAAAAGTGTGTTCTATAATTGAATTATAAAAGAATGACAGTTAAAGTGATAAAAAAGTCATAATAAAATAAATCAAGTATCAAATATCTTTATAATATGAGAAGACTTAAATGAATTGATACCAAATAAAGTAAGCAGAACTAGAACATTATACACAATAATTAGGATAATGTACATGAATATACTAAAAGGCATCAACTCATTAAACACGACTAGTGCTGAAACATATCACTACTTTTTGTAAAGTGGTCAGGACATATCAGTGCAGAACATTACATGAAAAGGCAAGGTTTCTCTTTTGTTTGGTTTTTTTTATCCTTATTTTTGTTGCAAGGGAAAAGGAAGTGACCACAGTGTTGTGTTTTGTTTTAAAAGGTTGGTAAAATGTTTAGAGCCTATGTATATGTCTATTTGCACTGAAAGATGTAAAAAAAAAAATCACTATTTTATCACGATAATTTTATGTCTTTTTTTCAATATATAGCTATCTTTTTTTTTCTTTAATTTTAGCATGATAGGCCAGTTAATATTCAAGAACATTTTTACAAATAACTCAATTTGAATTAATTTGGTATGTATGGCAATCCTCAAAATATCAGAACCCAATTTAAACTCCTTTTTGTAGGGGAAAAAAACTCCATAAAATACAGATAAAATACCTATTACCCTTTTGTCATATCATTAATTTTAACAAAATGACAGTGAGCATTGAATAGATATGTCAGAATTTGCTAGTCAAGGGGATAAGGAAGGAAAGAAGCCAGCATTTATTGCCTACCATATTCCAGGCCCTGTGCTAAGCACTTTGCAAATATTACCTCCTTTAATCCTCAGAACAATCCTTTCAAATCAGTTCAACGATTTATTATTTGTTTTATTTATTTAGCAGGTGCTGTGTGTAGAGCACTAAAATTTGAGGGAGATACAAAGATAGAATACAGTGCCTTGTACATAGAAGGCAATTTAATGTGATCCCTTTATCTTCCTTCCTTTCTTATTTTTCTTTCTTTGCTATATGGTTACACTACTTCCCTCTAGCAGAGCAAATCAGCAACCTCTCTACCTCCCCAGCAAAACTCTTTATTCTAAACCACCTACTAATGCAGGCTTCACTTGTTTTCATTTGTGGTTCCTCAGAACAAAAGATAAAGAGTTGAGTAAGATAGTGCCCAAGAACCACTTCAGAAAAGGCATTCTTAACTCTTTTCTGAGATGTCAAGTGGAAAGCATTCTAGATAGTGTAGGACCAAGGGTGTCATGGAGTCATTTTATGGAGTCTATATGAGGTGTACCC
Source organism: Dromiciops gliroides (assembly GCF_019393635.1). NCBI lineage: Eukaryota > Metazoa > Chordata > Mammalia > Microbiotheria > Microbiotheriidae > Dromiciops > Dromiciops gliroides. The sequence continues at coordinate 338,986,053 of NC_057863.1, read as the reverse complement.
TGAACTCCTGAACTAGATTAAAATGTAATTAGGAGGGGCAGCTAGGTGGCGCAGCCCTGGAGTCAGGAGGACCTGAGTTCAAATTAGGCCTCAGACACTTAACACTTATAGCTGTGTGACCCTGAGCAAGTCACTTAACCCCAATTGCCTCACCCCCCCCCCAAAAAAAATCCAAACAAACAAACAAAATGTAATTGGGAAATATTTAAGAAAATAAAATATAGTACAACTTAGATAGTGTTAATCCATGGTTTTCGGCAGTACATTTCTCTTCGAGTTTGATACCACTAGTATAGTGTTCTAATTAGAACACAACTATTTTCTCAGATTAGTAGGGCAAGGTGGTTAGAGCAGAGTTTCTAGGTTATAGTTAACTATTTAGGAAGAAGAAAGAAAAGTCAAACTGAATAGTAGTCTGTTTCCAACTGATGAGATTGAAAACTACTTATCTTCAAAAACCAACATTCTAGGGGGCAGCTAGGTGGCGCAGTGGATAGAGCACTGGCCCTGGAGTCAGGAGTACCTGAGTTCAGATCCGGCCTCAGACACTTGATACTTACTAGCTGTGTGATCCTGGGCAAGTCACTTAATCCCCGTTGCCGCCCCCCCCCCCCAAAAAAACTCCAACATTCTAGAAATTTTTTTTCTACTTTATGACTAATATTGAATTAGTATTGATTTCTATTTTTCAAGATAAGTCTGTTGGGTTTCAGCTTTTAAATTTTTTTTTATTCAATCACCATTTTTTATACTCTATTAAAAATGTTTCTGAGCTGCTAAGAAGTGACTTAAAAATGAACTTTTGTAACACAACACATACCTGAATTGGACTTGGCTCTCTTTGTTCATATATTTGATTATTATGTACAAAATTTTCGATTCAAATTTAGATAATAATCCATGGTTTATATGTCGATATTGATTAAAGTTAGAAATAATATTTATTGTCTTTAATATTTTATAAAGCCTACAGATGAATTTTCAGATTTACCTTTGCGAGTAGCAGAGATTACTAAAGAACAGAGACTGCGAAGAGAAAGCCAATACCAAGAAAACAGAGGCAGCATAGTGGTAACAAATGGTGGAGGTAAGTATATATATATATATATATATATATACACTGATGACATTTAAATTGTTCAATCTTATTTCTCCACAAACAGCTTCTTACATCTCCTTCCCTTTTTACTCCTTCCTGTAGTTTCCTCTTTGTCCCTGAAGCCTTTTTCTTTTTCTTTTTGATTTTACAAATTTGTTTTATATGTGTAGCAGCACCATGATGGTTTTTTATTCACTTAATAGCATTTTATTTTTTCCCAATTACACATATAGTTTTCAACTTTCGTTTTTGTAAGATTTTGAGTTCCAAATTTTTCTCCCTCCCTTTCCTTACCCTTTCAAGACAGTAAGCAATTTGATATAGCTTATATAGTACAATCATATTAAACATATTTCCACATTAGTCATGTTATGAAAAAAGAATCATAATAAAAGGGAAAAAAACATTGAAAATAGGATACTTCGATCTTCATTCAGACTCCATAGTTCTTTCTCTGGAGGTGGACAGCATTTTCCATCATGAGTCTTGGAATTATCTTGGATCATTGTATTGCTGAGAAGAGCTAAGTCAATCATGATCCATGATACAGTTTCAATTATTGTTTGTTTCAATCTTATCGTAAAATATATTTCTTCCTTCTTTTAATATTTTTCATATCCTTTACTGTTTGGGGGAAAACCTTAATGAAAATGAAAACAAAAACTTTTGTCTTGTTGCTGTAAACATTTTAATCTCCTTTTAGGTTGCATGCAACTTACATCAAAACCCTAGGCAGGTAGCAGTTATTTTTTGCTGATATTAGAAATATTTAGAAAATTTAGACTGTTATTTTGCTATATTTGAGCTTAATAATTGTCTTTTCCCTGAAATTATGCCCTTTCAGAGAATTTGGATCTTAATCTTATTTACTCTAGTAATTACTCTAGCAATTAAAAAGTGACCATTGCTCTGGGTCAAAGATTAGTAAAAGGGAGTTCCTCACTCCCATCTCCCAAGTGATCCTTATGGTAGCCTACTTGCTTTACCATTCTGTTGAGGTATCATTTATCTAGAAGTTTGTTGTATCATTAAGTCCTATGACTTGAAGATGGGAGGGACTTAGAGGTCTTGGTCAGTCCTCCAGTTTTACAAATGCGGAAACCGAGGTCCACTGAGATGACATCAACTGCATTTGTTCATATTTTTAGTCCTAAAGATGATCAAGGAGTAGCTAGGTGGCATAGTAGAGTGCTAGACCTGGAGTCAGGAAGACGAGAGTCCAAATCTGGCCTCAGACATTTACTATCTGTGTGACCCTGAGCAAGTCACTTAACCCTGTTTGCTTCAGTTTCTTCATCTGTACAATGAGCTAGAGAAGGAAATGGCAACCACTCCAGTATCTTTGCCAAGAAAACCCCAAATGTGGTCACAGAGACATAACTGAAACATCTGAACAACAAACAACAAAGGTGATCAAGAATGACATCACATAATGATTTTCAGTAAATTGATTAAAAAAATGGACTCTTTGTTTCCTAATTTTTTTCTCCCCACATATTTTGAGTGCTAGTTTCTTTTTTGTTTGTTTTCTTTTCCTCACTATCAGAAACATTACTACTGTCCCATTTCAGATATTTAATAATTCCTGAACAGTTTGTTATTTTAACAGTTCAGTTATATCTTGTGATATTATTTTGGATATAACATGGACTAGGGCTAGTCTGTCAGAGACATGCAAATTGAAATAAAATTTATAGTTAGTAAAATAGTGATAACTTGGAAATTTGGTTTTTTTACATTAACTTAATTTGATGAGGTACCAAAGTTCTTGACCTTTGAGAAGCTTGTGGAGTGGAAACTATCTCCAGCATTTGAGGTCAACAACTGCTCTTAGTTGCCTGAGGGTCACTGAGGAATTAAAGGGCTTACTGTGGTCACACAGCAAGTATTTTTCAGAAGCAGAACTAATACCCAGGTCTTCCTGATTCCAATGCCAGCTCTGTATGCATTTTGCCATACTACCTGTAAATTGAAATGTGAAATTATTTTAGAAACAAATCAAGCAAAGTAGTTCTTAAATAAGAGAATAATTTCTTTCCTTTATGTTCTATTATTTAACTATTCTTTTAAAATGTACCCCAAAATTTTTACTTACAACGAGAGGCTGATTATTACTTAGAAGAATCAATATACTTATACCTTATTAAAATTTTTTCTCCTGCAGTGCATTTTGAGAAGAAAAAAAATTTTTTGTTTCCCCTCACAAATCTCTGTAAAACATCCAACACCACTCTCACTGCTGTATAATTGCACTCATTGTAATCCTGCCACCAGTAAAGTTTTGTGTAAGCAGAATATTATTTGGCCTTTACGAAGGTAAAAAAAAATTACTGAATTAGAGTTGCATCAGAATGTTTGCTACAGGTTACTTATAGGACTGAAAGAATGAAAAGTTGGCACACATTCTTCTATTCCATCCAGTTTCTTCTTACTCTCTACCCTCCTTTTTACAATTTATTAGCTCAAGGGAAATAGGAAGAAATGGTGATTGTCAGTTGTCTAGTCTATTTTTAATTCAATGAGAAGACATAAGCTATGAGCTGAACTCAAGATGCTCACTTCTCAAATTGGTACTTGAAAACAAATCCTAAATGTAAACAGTATCTTTCAATCACTTAAAAGTAAGCTGGCTCTCTCACAAGTATAAATAGCTTTATCCAAAACCACAAGGAATTGTTGAAAGAATGAAACAAGAATGAAAGAATGAAAAAAACTCATGACAGTAACTTTGCCACTGTTATATTCTTTCATAAAAGGGAAGGTAACTAAAACAGATTTTTCTGATAATAGCTGCAGACCAGATCACAGATACACATATAACTTGATCTCCTTTTAAAATGGATAATATCAGTGCAAGAGTGTGGTGGGTCAGGAGTAGTTTGGAGGAGTCATTTCAAGTAAATACGATACTTAATAGTTTCTATTTCTTTCTCCACTGTTGGTCATTTAATCTGAATGCTTTTTCTGGTGTGCATATGTGTTTCTCTATGTCAAGTGGAACATGAACTGGATCAGATTGACTATATTGACAGCTGTGCTACAGAAGAAGAGGAAGAAGAGATGAGGCAACCCAAGTGCCTGGATTCAGACAGCCTTAGCTCACAATTCACGTCATATATTGAACAGCGGCGAATTTCTCATGAGGTGGTACAAATATTTAAACTCAAGTATGTTCCTATTTCTTGGTAAAAGTCTTCATGATAGTATAAAATTTTGTGGCCTCTGGGTGACTTTTGACTATGAGACTTAATTCTTCAGGTATTAATATTTCTGTATTTTGTGAAGAGTTAATTTTCAATTTTAATTCTCTGGTTCTGCATGTGTATTTTATTTATTTTTTTTTGTGAGACATTCAGGGTTAAGTGACTTGCTCAGGGTCACACAGGTAGTAAGTGTTAAGTATATGAGGTTACATTTGAACTCAGGTCCTCTTGCTTACAGGGCCAGTGCTCTATCCACTGCACCACCTAGCTGCCCCTCTGCAGGTTTATTTTCAAAGCAGTTATCGAATCCAGCTACATTTTGAGTCCAGCCGTTCAATAAGGAACAAATATTTCATAGTTAAGAAGGGAAATAAATGAGATTCCCAAAGTAAGCAATGCCTCTTCAGTTGGGGTTTTTTTGTTTGTTTGTTGTTGTTTTTTATAATGAAGCTACTAAAAAAGCCATTAATGTTTTCCCCCCTCTTACTAAATCTGGCCTATATATTGGCACGATTAATAATTACAAATAGTTGTCCTCTGGCATCAGTCATTCGGTCAATAAACATTTATTAAACATCAGTCATATGCCAGCCACTGTGCTAAGCCCTGGGCATATAAAAAGAAGCAAAATACAGTCCCTAACAAGAAGGGGCTTACAGTCTAACATAAACATTCTGCATGAAATAGCATTAAATCGTTATGGCTAACTGTTTGATATTTAATCATGCAGAATGTAAATTAGTTGCTGGTAAAATTAACTCTTTGGTTTTTCCTCAATGAGGTGCACAAAATGGCCTCAGCTAACAAATAGAGCACTCAGCCCATAGCCATCTGCAACATGTTTTTTTCAAATTCTGAGGAGTGCAGAGAAGAAACAATACACAGATAAGTATTTCTATTCAAAAACAACAAAGAAGTTGGGTCTACTTGTGAGTAGGATGTAGAAATACTCAAAGACTCAAAATGGTTTATTTGAATCACACTTCAAACCAGTTTGGAAAGTTATATACTTAGTTCCTTAGAAGCAGAGTGTGATCACTTCAAGACCATGAGTGTATTTGTTGGGATTATTTTTATTCTAATAAAAAAAGAAAGAAGGCCTTTGACTTTTCTATTCAAATGCTTCTGTACATAATACGTTTTTGTTGAGGCTCATAAGACATCTTAGATGTAAAGCTGGATTGTGTTGTATTAACCAAAAGTGGTACAACTCGGAGATAACACTGGACCAGCTGAATGATGAACGTATTTATGATTCAAGCTACAAGGTCGAAGGGCAGCTAATTTGCTTCGTGATTTACAAGGATGTGTTATGATCTTGACAACGAATTCTATTTTTGGTCTCTTTAATTATTTTGTGTCTATGTTAAGGGTTCATTGTCAAATTTAATGTTACTTTTAAAAATGAAAATGCCTATTAGAGCATTATTTAAACTCTAATACAATAGTTCCCGTTAACATGCTTTAAGAATAATTTGTATCTTTTTAATCCAAGTCAGATTATCATGCAAACTTATTGTTTATTAAGTACCTTTTAAAATTTTTGTGCTTGTTTGAAAACTCGGTCCCTTTAAAAATATGAAGTTTTACCATACATGATTTAAAATTCAGTGAGAAAATGTTCTTTGACAGCTTTTCTAATGTTGGCAAAGTATTTGTATAATGAATTTGTTTGCTCAAAAACTAGCTGATGATTGAATGGTTCCTGCACTGTGACATTTAAACAGTATGAGCAAAAAAAATGCCCAAACAAACAGCAGTATGAACAGTATGAAAATATCTCTTGCTCTGATGTCTAAATCAGTGGGGGTGGCAGTAACTTCTCTTCCTTTTTTCCCCATCTTTATGCTGTCATATTTTCTCTTTTTTACATATTTTACCACTTCATAGGGACTCCCTCCAGCAAAGCATATGACAACTTATTTCATCTCCACTGCAGATAGCCAAAAATTTTTACCACCAGTGACCAATCTCTTGGTGATGACCCTCTCCAAACTTAGCTAGGCTGTGTCAACCATCACCTTGCGTTTATTATGTACCTGCACTGTGATTACAGAGAAGGACAAAGAAAAAAGTCCCTGACCTCAAGTCCCCTGCTCACAATGTAATAGAGGAAAGAACATGCAAATGACAGTTTACAAATAAGATGTATATGGGACAAATTGGCAGGGGAGATGGGGGTAATTATCTTCCAGTGGAAGGCATTAAGATTAAGGAGGACTAAGAAAGGCTTCTTGGAGAAAGCACTATTCAACAATCAAAATTCATTTTCCAGAAAAGTAGAAGCTCTGCAATGCCCTACCAAGTAAAAAGGGATTCATATAGCTAATGTGTCCTACTTTGTCAGTTGTCCAAGGACCAGCATAAGTCTGGAAAATTCTATCACCACAAGGTTTACCACTAAGTGGTGATTTTTTTATCCTTGTCACCTCAGGAAAAAAAATTCTACTAAGGTAAAATAGGTGGCATAGTAGATGGAGCACTGGGCCTGGAGTCAGATAGACCCAAGTTCAAATTTGGCCTCAGACATTTACTACCTCTCTGACCAGGACACATCAATTAACCTCTGTCTACCTAAATTTATTCAACAGTAAAACTGAGATAATAATGGCAATTTTCTCCCTGAGTTCTTGTGAGGATCAAATGAGATGCCTAAAGCACTTAGCACAGTGTTTGGCACATAGTAGGTTCTTGTTCCCTTCTTCCTGCCCTCTCCTTGAGGTATAAAGGGGTTGCAGTCTGAATTGATGTGAAGAATACACAAACCAATAAATTCATTGGTCCTTGAAGTATTCAAATAGGTATTACTTGGTGTAGTGGATAGAGCACTGACCTTTGAGATAAGGAGATGCTAATAAAATCACAAGTCCAGTCCAAAGAAAAAAGATCATAGATTAGAATGATGGTAAAAGGCTAATATGATAAAATATAATCTACAGATTCTGATAAGCTATTTATAGCATTAAAAGACAAAATCCCTGATTACTTAGTTCAGTATACAATTGAACTACTACATAATTCATTGTTCAGAATTCAAGATATATATGTTAAATTTGATGTTTCAAATGTATTTGGTTTAGAGTTCACCAGTAAAGCCAGTACCCATTAAAGATTTTCAAAGAACAGAAGACACAAGAAGATATTCTCATCAAAACAGGTATGAGAGATCAGGTTATGTTATTCATAATCATTTACTTCATAATTAAAATTCAGTGACAAGAATTTCAAGGATAATGAATTAGAAAAGACTCAGGTTCTAGATTTTTAGAGAGCTGTTTAACAAAGGAAAAGATGTCTTTCCTGGCTGAAAAGTTTTGAATAAAGTGAGTCAGTTGTGTAATATAATTTATAGTGCAATTAACCCAATAATTTTTGTTAATTTTTCTTAGATTAAATTTTGTACGTAAAACTCTAGTCAAACCTAAAATGTTTCAGCAAATAGATGACCTATACCACTTATTCAAGATATATTAAAACAGTCTTTTTAATCCCAAATTGAGATTCATAGTCACCTTTTTATTGCATAATTAATTTGAAGACTATTGTAGATTAGCATTGTGTAATGTTTTAAATGAAATGTGACTCTTATAAAATTTTACTGAACACTTAAAAGTGTAATTATGAAAGGAACTGCCTTAAAAGTAGGAAGAGCTTGTTCATTTGTAGGCTAGGAAGATAAGGAAAAGCAAATACAAAATATTATTCTCATTTTATAGTAAGGGAAACTGAGACAAGAAATATTAATCATGTATTCATAGTGTTTTCCACTAATGACCTTTGCATTCAAAGGGCTTCCAAAATTTGTTTCTTAGGGCTTAGAAAGATACCCCTCATTTCAGAATTCCAAAAATTCATTGTTTATAAGCTGCATGGACTTTAATTTTTTATTTCCCTAATGCTTAGGATAGGAATAAGGACCAAACCAGTCATTTCACTGAAATAAGAAACTCTTGGATGAGTAAACTCACTCTACCAATGCAAGTCAATACCTTCTCTGTAACTTGTAGTCTTAGAGATGCCTGAGCCCTTGAGAACTTAAGTTACTGACCTAGGGTCACATAGCCAAAAGAAAATTAATATAATAGCATTATTGCCTTAAAATTAAAAGAAGCAATTCCTTAAAAGAGCAAGGTCTCATTTCTGAGACATATAAGGAACTTGTTAAAATGCATAAGAATAAGTCATTCCCAGTTGATAAATGGTCAAAGGATATAAATAAGCAGTTCTCAAAAGAAGAACTCAGAACCATCCAGACCTAGTTGAAAAAAATGTTGCAAATCACAAATGATTAGAAAAATGCAAATAATGTTTTATTGAGGTTCCACCTCAATGACAGTTGCTTGGGGGAAGAGGCTGGAGTAGGATAGGCACATTAATGTATTGTTAGTAGAATATTGAGTTGTCCCAGCCATTTTGGAAAGCATTAGAAGTATTTCATTAGTACTTTTTTCTCTAGCAAAGAATTAGAAACTAAGGGGTGTCTGTCAATTAGGAAAATCCTGAACAAATTATGGCATGTGAGTATAATGGAATATTATTGCACTCTAAAAAATAACCAACCGAACTAGTGATAGGAATGTCCTCACCCTCAAAAAATGTAGAAGAGGTCACTATAGCATTTAAATATTGTATGCATACATACATATATATATATATATATATATATATATATATATATATATATATATATATATATATATATATATACAACACACACACAGAAGAGAATAGAAGGAATTTTAGGAAACACAGACAAGCAGCTTTGAAACATTTTGAATTGATTATAGTCATTTTGTTTGTTTGAATTGTGTTGATTGTGAGAGAGCATAATTATATGATATCAACAATTATATGATAGCATATTAAGACATCTTTCACATTTGACCTTCCCTGTAGAATCACTTGTTGTAGTTTCTCATTGGATTTCTTGATCATTGATCAGTCTGGTGAAAATTTCAGGTTTTAGCTGGATTAGGTATGTGGAAACTGGGTGCTCAAGCAGCCATCTTGTCCAGAAAAGAAACTTCTACTCTCTATGGTACATAAGTATTTGTTTTTTGATAAATCCAGTAATATTTGTTAAGGCAAAGGCAAAGTATTTAAATTTTCAAGCTTTCTTAGAGCATACAATTCCTTATCCTCCCTCTGAGACATGGCTTTTACCCTAGTGGAATTTACAGTCTAGGTGGAAATATAAATACAGCAAAAAGCAATTTTTTAAATGACATTTATGATTTATATTCCCAAATCAGTGACATAGACAGGTATCATAAATTTCATAGAACTATATCAATTTATACTGGATTGGTTTTGAAGGTTTCATGGAACAGAAGAAGTTGGGACTGAAATATATTTCTTTATTTTTATATTACCTATTTTACCAGTTTTTTATATTACCTATATTACCAGTTTAGGGAAGTGAGTCTTATTAGGGTTTAGAAATGGGGAATTAGTATTGCCTTGGAGCACTTATAGAATGGATGGAACTTGAGGCTGTGATGTCAGAATATGGAAGGAAGAGTACAGACATTTTTCACATGAGGAATATTATGTTTAACTTGGAGTCAGCAGTCATTTTATGTTAAAGAGACACATTGAGCACACTGGACCAGGTGGTTCACCAGAAAGTTTTTGAGGTATAGTAGGTGATATTAAAGAGGGGAGAGCCTTTAAGCCAGGCTAAGATATTGGAATCCTATCATGTGTGTCTTGAGAAACCTTTGAGCAAGGGAGTGATTTGATCAATGTAAAGTAACCTTGATTTTTGATGATTTAGGGTGATTTAGTTAAAGTTATAGTCAGGTCCTAAATAGCTTGATAAAAACTAGAGAAAATTAATATTCTGAAAATTTTTGTTTTCAGAAAAACTAATGAATTACAGACTTACGGAAAAGAGACAGGTGCTAAAGAATAAGAAAAGAAATCATTTACATAAGACTGAAATGTAAAAATAAGAATTTTTAAGTACCAAATTGCTTCCTTTTGTTAAAAAATCAAAATCAACTGAATTGTCATTTTCTGTTGTTAAATAGTGTTCTTACATATGACAGAGTTTGTCTATTGAAAAGCAGGAAAAAGGTTAATAAAAGTCATTATCAAGTTATCCTGTGGGCCAGATTTACATCTACAAAATGGTGTTGTGTATTAAAAAAAAAAGATCTTGATTTACATGTATCTCTGTGGTTCATTCTGGTAAAGAAAATAATAGCTATCTGTGACATCATAAATGTGATTAAGTTTGAGAAAAGATACCTTAGATAACTGTAGTTATCTCTAGTTAACTATATTTTGTCCAATCATATAAACTCTTTTTAGCAGACAGTACATTAATCTGTGATATCAAATAACATGAAACATGAGTTAGTAGCATCAATTATTGCTTTAGCTTGATTTAATGATGAGCTCAGGTTTACAAAATGTAGTTACTCTTACAATATTGACCACACTGTTGTAGTTTACTGATAACTGTCTACTGGAAGGCTATCTTTGCAATATATTAAAATTATACATGTCACGTGAATGTACATTTCTCTTGTTATAAGAAGTGTTTCTTTCTTTTAACCAGGATTCCAGTTGAAGCGTCTTACCTTCTGTCACTGTCACAGAGTCACAGTCAGGTAATTTGCTGAGTGATAGAGCTTTATTCATAAGAAAAAACTACTTTCTTTTGTATTATTAAACCAATTCCCATTGGTTTCCGGATATCTGTCACCCTGTTATGTGTTTAGGAGCTCACACAAGTTATATAACATGATGCTATGATTTTTACATGCAAACACTAAAGTTAATTAGGCACCTACAATTTCTAGCCCCATTCAAAATTGAAAAGTAGCTTTTCCCACTCTGGTTGTTTCAGTCAGTCAACAAAATGCAAACTATAGAAAAGATTGGGAATATACTTACTTTAAGGAATGGTAGATGACAAAGAAAAGCCCTTTGGGCTATTGCTTATCTCCTATTGTTAATTCAGCCCTAAAACTATACCTATTTGCTTATGGGAAATCACAATGTTTTTATAACTTTCACAGACAGACACAGAATTTCACCGGAGACGAGAGCAGTTAGTAGAGCGTACACGGAAAGAAGCACAACTTGCTGCTCTACAGTATGAAGAGGAGAAAATAAGAACCAAACAAATACAAAGAGATGCTGTTTTGGACTTTGTCAAGGTGAGATCTTTCAACCAGTGTTCAAAATTTTACCTAGAAGTACAGAAGTATATGTGTTTCTGATACAATACATGTGGATTGTCCTATGTTGGTATTCCATTGAGTAAATTTATTTTATTTTGATTTTCCCCCCTCATTAAAAGTAATTACTGGGGCAGCTAGGTGGTGCAGTGGATAGAGCACCAGCCCTGGAGTCAGGAGGACCTGAGTTCAAATCCGGCCTCAGACACTTAACACTTACTAGTTGTGTGACCCTAGGCAAGTCACTTAACCCCAATTGCCTCACAAAATAAATAAATAAATACTGACTGAAAATGTGGATTGATAGTGATTTGTGGTTCTGTGAAAAATAATTTGAAAGTCTAGCGTCACTTTGGTTTTCATTTTCTTTCCTTATTTATTTATTGGTTGGTTGGTTTATTTGCTTATTTTGTGTATTTATTATTTACTTACTTATAGCATTTTTAGAATTTTGAGTTCCAAATTCTCTCACTTCATCCAGCCCCTTTCCCACTCCCTGAGAGAACAAGCAATGTGATACCCATTATATATGTGAAATGAAAAATACGTTTCCATATTAGCCATGTCACAAAAAAAGCAAGAAGAAGAAAATTAGAAAATTATACTTCACTTTGCACTCAGTTCATCATTCCTCTCTCTGGAAGTAGATAGCAGTTTTCATCATAAGTCCTTTCGAGTTGTCCTGGATCATTGTATTGATCAGAGTCTAATTCTTTTACAATGAATCAACATTATGTTATTGTTTTTACTGTGTACAATGATCCCCTAGTTCTACTTGCTTTATTTTAAAGTGCTATTAACTTTATTTTATATCAGTTCATATAGGTCTTCCCAGATTTTTCTGAAACTATCTCCCTCATTATCTTTTATAGCGTAATAGTCTTCCATCACAATCATATACCACAACTTGTTCAGCTATTCCCCAATTGATGGGCATTCCCTCAATTTCCAATTCTTTGTACCACAAAAAAAGCCACTATAAATGTTTTTGTACATATAGGACCTTTTCCTTTTTCTTTGAAGCCATGGTTGGTTATTGTATCGACTACAGTTCTCAAGTTGCAGAGTGGTTTGTTTTTGTTTTTTTTGCAATTCTATAGTCATAATATAAAATGTTCTCTCTCTTAATTTCATACAGCATCATTTCATGCAAGTTTTCTCAATTTCCCTAAAATCACCCATTTAATCATTTCTTCTGGTGTAGTAATTTTCCATTACCATTCTTCATTTTGTGGGCACCTCCTTAGTTTCCAGTTCTTTGCTGCAACAAAAAGGGTTGGTATAAATATTTTTCTACATTTAGATGCTTTTCCTATTTTTTTATGTTTTTGGGTCACAGGCCTAGTAGTAGTGTCACTCAGTGAAATATTATGGACATTTCAATGAATTTTGGTATTCCAGTGATTCCAAATTATTCTGCAAAAACATTGGTTGGATCAGTCCACAACTTGTCCCTCCATATCCCCTCCAGCAGGTACCATTTTCATCTTTTCTTATCTTTGCCAATCTAATGGACATGAAATACTACCTCTAAGTTGTTTTGATTTACATTTATCTTATTTGGAGCATTTTTTTCATACAGTTGTCAGCAGCTTGAATTTATCCTGAGAACTTCCAGCTAATATTCTTTGACCATTTACCTATTAGGAATGGTTCTTGATATTTGAATCAATTTCTTATATATCTTTGATATGACACTTGTATCAGAGAAATTTTCTGCAAATATTTTTTCCAGTTTACTGTTTCTCCTCTAATTTTAACTGTTTAATTTTGTTAGTACTAAGCAAAATGCTTATATAATTTAAATTGACCATTTTATCTCCTTTAATGCTCTCTATTCCTTATCTGTTCAAGAACTTTTCCCCTATCCATAATTTGCAAAGTATTTCCTTCCCTATTCTTCTAATTTATGATGTGACCTTTTATATGTAGATCATATATCCATTTGGAACTTACTGGGGTATATAATATTAAATGTTGGTCTAAATCTTATTTCTATCATACTACTTTCTAATTTTCCCAAGAGCTTTTGTTGAATAATGGGTCCTTATCTAACTATATTGGTTTGACTGACCACTTTTTCTATCCCTTAATTAGTATCAAATATTCTTTTTTAACTTTATTTTATTTTTTTTTTTGCAGGCAATGGGGGTTAAGTGACTTGCCCAGGGTCACACAGCTAGTGTCAAGTGTCTGAGGCCGGATTTGAACTCAGGTACTCCTGAATCCAGGGCCGGTGCTTTAACCACTGCGCCATCCAGCTGCCCCAACTTTATTTTTTATTCTGAATTTAATGAACCAAAAAAAGACAGCTAGGTGATGCAGTGTATAGAGTGATGGGCTTGGAGTTCAAGTTTGGCTTCAAACCATAGATAAGTGTGACTGTTGGCAAGTCACTTAACCTCTCTCTTAGTTTTCTCAGCTGTGAAATGGGGATAAAATAGAATCCACCTCAAGGGGTTGTTGTGAAGATCAAATGAGATAATATTTGTAAACTGCTTAGCACAGTTCCTGGCACATAGTTGGCATTATATACATGCTTTTTCCACCCACACCAGCAAAATAGAAAACAATGAGAGAACTGTACATGAATCTCTATTATATTTGGTGGGGGGTTTTAAGTATATAATAAATCCAATATGTTTTTTCAAAGTTGTCCTGCTTTTCTGTTTTTCCTTTCAAACTTTCTTGTATTCTCTTCTGTGAGTTTTTAAAAATACTTAAATAGAGGGACAGCTAGGTGGAGCAGTGGATAAAGCACCGGGCCTGGATTCAGGAGGACCTGAGTTCAAATCCAACCTCAGACACTTGACACTTATTAGCTGTGTGACCTTGGGCAAGTCACTTAACCCTCATTGCCCACAGAACACACACACACACACACAAATTACTTAAATGACTGTCTTTTGTTTCTGGTAACCTTTTCCTCTTCTTCCAAATAAATAAGAAAAATATAATCCTTGTGTGAAATAAGCATAATCAAGAAAAACAAATCTGTGTGTTTTCTATATCCAAAATGTGTATCTAATTCTCATCTTGACTTCTCTCAAGAAGGTGTATGTAGCATACCATATAGTTTTAATTGCTTCATAGTTGAGTTTTAGATCTAGTATTTCTAGACTCTTTCCACTTTTTTCATTATTTCACTTGAGATTTTTGGCCTTTTGTTTTTTTTTAGTTCTAAAAAATAACTTTTGGTAATTTGATTAATATAGTACTGACTAAATTTAGGCAGTATTATAATTTTTATAGTATTGGCACAGACCAACCATGAATAATTAATTTGTTGTTGTTGTTGTTGTTGAGTCATATCAGTCATGTCTGACTCTTTGTGACCTCATTTTGGGGTTTTCTTGGCAGAGATGCTATATGGTTTGCCATTTCCTTCTCCATCTCCAGGAAACTGAGTCAAACAGGATTAAGTGACCTGCCCAGGGTCAGACAGCTGGTAAGTGACTGAGGCCATATTTGAACTCATAAAGATGAGTCTTTCCCTATCCACTGTGCCACCTAGCTGCTCTGAACAATTAATATCTTCATTTATATGTCTATCTTTATTTCTGTAAAGAGTGCTTTGGGGCAGCTAGGTGGCACAGTGGATAAAGCACCGGCCCTGGATTCAGAAGGACCTGAGTTCAAATCTGGCCTCAGACACTTGACACTTACTAGCTGTGTGACCCTGGGAAAGTCACTTAACCCTCGTTGCCACCCACCCCCCAAAAAAGAGTGTTTTGCAGTTGTATTCATATAAATTCTTTAAATACTTTTTTCATAGATTTGAACCCCTTGCCTGGCATAAGTCCCCTCCTCACCTCCACCTTTTAGAACCTCTTGTTTCCTTCAATTCAAACACTAGCACTTTGCTATATGGTACTTTTCCTGGTCCTTCAGCCACAAGTGCCTACCTCCTCCCACTTACCTTATATTTATTTTGTATGGAATTTGTGCTTGTATATGTAAATGTTGTCTTACTTTTTGAGAGCAGGCACTGTTTCAATTTTGAGATTGTATTCCCCTTGCCAGAACAGTGCTTAACACATAGCAGATCCTTAGCAAGTGCTTATTGATTAATTGATTTTGTCATATGCAAATGAGAACATTGGACCAGATAGCTACTCAAGACCTTCACAGGTCAAAAATACTAAATTCTGGGGCAGCTAGGTGGTGAAAGTGGATAAAGCACCAGCCCTGGATTCAGGAGGACCTGAGCTCAAATCTGGATTCAGATACTTGATACTTACTAGCTATGTGACCCTGGGCAAGTCACTTAACCCCAATTGCCTCACCAAAAAAAAAAAACCCCACAAACTAAATTCTGTGAAATCTAAGACAAATCTTTAAAGGATGAATCAGTTGTCCACAGGACCTTAGACTTTTTGTGGGAGAGAATTGTACAGACCAGGTATCCAAACCTGTGATTTCATCAAGATAGGAGATCAAAGGAGGACATTCCTTCCATCAGCAGACTTTAGCAACTACTCCACCACTTAGAGGCTTAGAAAGTTACTTGGGACACTAACAAGTTAAGTCAGTGTTATCTAATTCAAATAGAAAGAAACCCCTGCCATCAGCATATTGACTTAGAAAACCACATATTAATATTATTTGTGTTGTATTATATCTTAATTTATGTTACTAAACATTTCCCATTTATATTGCATTCTCTGGGTTAGGTGACATGACCAGGATCATAATAGTCAGTATGTGAAAAGGTAGGAATTGAACCCTGACTGGCACTAGCTCTCTATCTGTTGTACCATGTGCCTAGCACCTTATGTATAATATGCATCTAATATGTGTTTTTGAGTGAAAGAATGAATGATTGAGTTTAGGAAGTAGAAGAGAAGAAGGATCCAGCCATAACTATAAGGTAGTATCCCTAATTCAATTTGAATTACTTTTGTAGAGACAATAATAAGAAGATAATTGCTTTGAGGGAGTGAATGTGGCAAAGAAAGAATTTAACTATGACTCTGGTGATGAATGTATTTATTCACCTACTTTAAATTTTATGCATCTAAATGTAATAGTACTGCATGTGAGTTTACTGGATTTCCCTCTTTTCAAGTATAAAACTTAAGGACGAGGGCCATCAGATATCCTTATACTGTAACCCTTGAACCTCGATGTCATAGTGCCTTATATACAGTAGGTACTTAATTATTGATTTTTTAAAAATAAACCTGTTTTTTCATTGTTATAGGAAAATCCCTATCAGAAAACTCCTCTTACTAGTACATATACACCATAATGAGTGTTTTGTGATGAAGATCAAAATTTCTCTTTTTCAATTTATTTAGTCCTAACAAATTCTGTCTTTATTCTTAGCAAAAAGCATCACAGAGTCCACAGAAACAAAGCCTTCCTGATAGTGAGGTAAGAGAGTAAGATTGTATCATGACATTATCTTTGGAGTTTAATATTATCTCTCAGATGATGGAGTCTATTGTTATTAACAGTTTTTCTCATTAAAATACTATCATTTTTCTTTTATCTCAAAATTTCACTTGTTCTGCACGTCTACTTCTGTGTGATTTTTTTTAACACGTACTATCTTTCCATCACTGTTTATTCCCTGTTTGCCAGTTAGTGTTTCAATATTGAATAGACTGTTTACTTTATATGTTCATACATACGATTTCCTGGCCTTGTTAGGAAGTCACTCAGTTGTTTTGAAATAATTTTCTTTCTGATAAGATTGTTAAAACTTGCATTTATTTTACAAGTAACTTATTCTCTCTACAATGCCATCTTATCATTCCCACTATATGATCCTCACCCTCTAGAAATTTTTTGTGAAAATGTGACAAAAACAAGTTCCAGTTTGTAATTTTCTTTCATAAAGTAACTTATTTATTTGAAGAATTTGTTAGAGTTAAATGCTTTTTGAATATTGGCAGTTAGGTAAGCTTAAATGAAGACTACATTTTAAAATTATACTTAGACTCAGACTTGATAGAGAAATTGTTTTACAGTCAAATAATTATCCATTATGAATAGATCATTATGAATGTTGTAGAGGGCTATCCTTGGAATCTGCAAGACCTGGATCCAGGTATTGCCTTTAACACATCTTAGATGTATATATAATATATATAATGTAGAGCTATAGCTCTACATTAGTGGAAGAAGTTTTATAGTCTAATGAATTAGAAGTCCAGACCCAAAGAAAGTTGTTGTTGTTGCTGTTACTGTTGTTGTAGTCGTCTTAGTTGGGTACCTGAACATTATTCCATTGATTCTTTATATTCAGGCCTTTGAGTTGACAGAGCATCTGAAAGAGAACACAGAGTTATAACTCCAATAGAACTTTTGAAGCTCTTATAATCCATATTCTTTCTTACCTCCCTTCTAAGATTTTCTTCTTTCTTCATAGAATATTCATAGGTTATTTGAATTTTCCAAAAAGTTAAACAACTTCTGAACAAAATCAAAAGAAGAAAATACCTGGAATTTTTCTTTTCAAGTGTATCTATCTTAAGTGTTTGAATCCTTGACTCCTGTAGTCCTGGGTTTTCTTTGAGAAGCCTAATTGACAGGTGACCACATGAGCAGGCTGAGATTTCCTGGTTTTGCCTCTTCTTCACTGAATGGTCATGAAAATGCCACTGTGATGCACTGTGCTTCTGCTTCCTCTTCTGCGTAGTGTGAGGAGCCTTATTTGCTTCTTGTTCACAAGGGATTTTAGTTGGTATGTAAGTCGTTTTTATATAATAACATTCACCCAGTGAAGTCCAAGTACTCGTGACACACAGTAAGCATTTAATAAATCTTTGTTGATTAATTGATCTAAACAGAATTCCAGGGCAGCGTGAATGTGGAACTTTACTTGCAATCCTCTCATTACATCTGATGTTAATGTCTTCTTCCAAAGTACGTATATTTGTTTATTATGTCGTCTGCCCTTGCTGTATATTGTTGACATTACTTCATTTTTCTCCCACTTCCTTAGTGTCCCTTTCCATCCAGAAGGTCTCAACACACTGATGATAGTGCCTTGTTAGTGGTAAGAACCCTGCACGAAATACAATTTTTACACTGCTGAGTCTTGAGAGCAGAGATTGTCATGAATATACACTTCCCTCAGAGAAATATTCCAAATAACATAAAACATGATGGCCTTCAAAGTAGTTTTTTCCCCGAAAGAGCTATAACTTTTCCTTTATGTCATAATCAGTTTACTACAGCCATGGTAAAAATAACCTTTTTTACTCCCTCTAAAAGCTAACGATTTAAATTGGGAACTGAATAATTTCATTCTTGAGTGTTGTTTCTGCTTTGGTTTCTAACTATACATATTTTTACCTTATTAATTTTTAATCATTAATTTTTAGTCCACAAACCATCTGTTTTGACTAAATTATCTTTCTGACATATAACCATCAAATTAGAAATCTGCCAGCTTGTTCTTAAAAACCTGAGCTATGCTGATAATAATTGTCTTGTTTTATAACTCTTAATATGTGAATTAGAAATCCAGATTACCTCTTAAATATTTTTGAAGATTAATGTTTCCTTCTACTGCCTGTTTTATCATCAGAAAATTAGTTCAAGCTTCATCATTTTTCTGCACCCTGTGAGGAGGAACCTATTACGAAATAACTGTCATGTTTTATGTTATCTTATTTTCTGCACTAGCTTTTTCAAAAATTTAGCACTTTAGAAATCTGGTGACTTTAGCAGTTCCCTATCCTCTTTTACTTTTCAAAGTAATGCTTGATTCAACTTCCTGGCCCTGCATGGAGTGACTGCATGCTTAAGTTTGAAATTCTTATTACATTTCTCTGCCATTGTCAAAATTTCTGTGTTCTGCAATCATTGTCCATTTCAGTTTGAGAAAGATGAAGCACTATTAAGCTGGAAAATCTTGTTGTAGATCTCTCTAAATTTTTGCTAAAGTTTCCACAGTATTAAAGTTTTCATTTGGTATTACTGACACCAGGATTAATTGCTTTTTCATTCAAATAATAGAAGACCAATAGATTAAGATTTGGATTTCAAGTTCATTGCGCCCAAAACCTATTGTAGTTAATCTAAAATAGTGGAACTAGAAAAACTCTTCTTAATACAAGCTACTTTTTAAGTTGTTAATAATTTAGTTATTGATTAAAATATTATTTAATTAGGGAACTTTGAAAG
The DNA here is from genome assembly GCF_019393635.1 of Dromiciops gliroides. NCBI lineage: Eukaryota > Metazoa > Chordata > Mammalia > Microbiotheria > Microbiotheriidae > Dromiciops > Dromiciops gliroides. The sequence goes on along the minus strand of NC_057863.1, from coordinate 338,966,422 downwards.
GAAAATCCCAGGAGAGTGACTGGCAAAGTTCTAGTTTAAACCAATTTCAGTAATAATAGCTAATATTCATGTAGCATTTTATGGTCTCAAAGCACTTGTATTATCTGATCCACACTACAATCCTAAGAAGTAAGTACTGCTGTTAATCCTCTTTTTGCAAATGAGGAAACTGAAGCTAAAAGAGATTAAGTGACATGGGGCTAGTAAGCATCTGAAGTAGGACTTGAACTCAGGTCCTCCTAGCTCCATCTACATCACCATCTATCATGCCATGTAGCTATAGCCTCAGTATTGTGTAGTTTAAACCACTTGACTATATATTTCTGCAAATCCTAAGAATGCATTTTTCTTATATGTTAAAAATTTTCTGGAGTGCTTTAACAATTGTCTACTTAATAAATTTAAACAGAAATCTCCTACCCTCAGAATTAGAGTGACCTCTAATAAAGATCTGTACTTCTGCTCTACTCCTTGATTTTCTCCTACTGACTGTAGCCAAGACATCATAAAGTATATGAAGAGAGGCTTCAGTCCCCCTTTTCTTCTTTTCCTTTTACCCACTCCAGTGACCCTTGGTGCCCTATATCCTATTCTATGAAGCAATGGTCTTAAAAAGAAGAAGAAATGATCTGATAAGCTACTTTGCACTAGCAGTCACTTTGACCATCTTGTTTGTAAAGAATGTGCCTGTGAATAAAATCAGAATGACACAAAAACCCTATGAAACTTAGCATTTTGCCCTTTAAGGAGCTAAGCATATTACCAGACATAGACAAATGTTTATGATATCAGTTAAGTATTCTTTCAGTTTCTACAGTATGCTGAACTATGCCAGATATAATGGAAAGGGTGTAATACAAAGTAAATATAGTATGTACTCGCTTCCCTCAAAGAGTTTGAAGCTTAAAACTGCACTAAGACTTTGGGGACAACCTTTATTTGGGGAGACAAAACTATCTTATATAGTTGGGGAGACAAAACCATTATGCATAAAACAACTAACTCTTAAGCTTTGATACTGGATAAAAATTAAAGAGGAATTAAAAAGGGAGAAATCCCTGTGGGCTGAATTAGTAGAAAGGGAGGAAGATTTTGAGTTGGGTGTTCAAAGATGATAAGGATTTAGAGAGATGGAGGAAGGAGAACATTCCAGGAATAGGAAAAACGGAAGTGGAAATGATCAGTGGGATGTTGAGGTGATAGTGAGGAGGCCTGCCTCTGCAGCAGGACGTATTTACTGGAGAGTGATGGGTATAAATAAGATTGAAGTGTCGGTTGGGACCTGACTATGGTGAACCTTGAAAGCCAAACAACTATTTAGATTTGATATAGTAGACAGAAGAGAAGCATTTTCAGTTTCCTCAATAAGAGAGTGATACCATGATGATGTTGTTTTAAGAAGGTAACCGTTAATGATATGCAGAACAAATTGGAAAATAAAGAAGCTCTGGAGCTGCTAAAGAAACTTATTGGCAAGGTTGACTATACTAATAAGATCATAAATCACATGGATGTTGTTGCCTCAGAATTCTTCCAATCTGGGAAATATGACTTGGACTTCAAATCTTCTGATGACCCCAGCAAATGTCTCTCTTACTGTACTTGGGGACATCTATGATACCTTTATCAAGTACTATCCCATAGTGTCTTTGTAAGATCCTTTTGATCAGAATGATTGGGAAGCTTTGAAAAATTTCACTGCTACTGCAGGCATCCAGGTGGTAGGAGATGATCTCATGCTGACTAACCCCAAACACATTGAAAACCCCTGAAACTGCCTCCTGCTCTAAGTGAACCAGATCGGCTCTATGACCAGGTCTCTCTGGGCATGCAAAGTGGCCCAGTCTAATAGGTGGGGAGTAATGGTTTCCCATCATTTTGGAAAGACTGAAGATATCTCCTTGGCAGACTTGGTGGTGGGTCTTTTCACTGGGAAGATTAAGACCAGTGTCCCATCCCTATCTAAGTGTCTGGCTAAGAGTTACCAGAATTGAGCAAGAATTGAGGAAGAACTAGGTAGCAAGGCTCAATTTTCTGGAAGGAACTTTGGAAGTCTCAGGCCAAGTAAGCTCAGTGGCCAGGAGGGCCCCAGAGCTAGCAGACACTAGTCACCTGAGTAAAAGTCTGTTCCTGTCCTAAGAATGTGGCAGCTCCAAGTTTCAGACCTGTGTGCGTTAATTTTATACAATTTTTAAAATTACAGTGAAAAAACTGAAATGGGTTGCCAAGGGAAAGAGAAACTGAAAATCCTCAAGTGAATCAGAAGATTCCTGTTAAAGGGGTTGGATTAAGTTTCCTTACATCTGAAGTTCTGTGATTCCTTGCATGATCATCCCTCAACCTTGAAGTATTCAAGCAGAGACTGCAGGATGGTCTCTCAGCGATATGTGAGAAGGGATTCTTGCATTGAGAGGGAAGTTAGATTTGACCAATAAATGGCCTTCAAACTTAAAAACTCTTTGATTTTGTGATGAGTGGCCTGTAAAGTGGTATAGACAAATCTTCATAAAACAGTATAGAATATGAGCTGGGTCTTGAAGGATTTTGATTAGTAAAAGTGAGGGGAGCGGGGGCAGCTAGATGGCGCAGTGGTTAAGCACCGGCCCTGGATTCAGGAGTACCTGAGTTCAAATCCGGCCTCAGACACTTGACACTTACTAGCTGTGTGACCGTGGGCAAGTCACTTTACCCCCGTTGCCTGCAAAAAAAAAAAAAATGTATATATATATATATATATATATATATATATATATATATATATATATATATATATAAAAAGTGAGGGGAGCACATTTCAGGTTGGATAAGTGATATAAGGAAAAGCACAGAATCAAGAAAACACTGGGTTTTTGGCTGAAGCATAAGGATAGAATAAGATCTTGAACACCAGATTAAGGTGTTTGGATTTTATCTTATAGGCACTAGAACGCCATGACCAATTTTGAGGAGAGTAATAATGTAATAGAGAGGCAGCATGTCATAATGACTTCAGAGAATTGCTTTCCAAAAATTCCTCTGACACATACTATTTGACTGGAGGCAAATCACTTCTCAGTGCCCCAGGCATTATGTTTTAGGGCTGGTACTAACTCTCACTGGAAAAGGGAAGGTACCATACCCATTGAGAATTCCCTACAGTATGATACCAATGAAATGGTAAATCCTTTTATATTTATATATAGATATAGATTTTTTTTAAACAAGAGAGATTTTTCTGCATAGTGGATAGAAAGTTGACCTCAGTGTCAAGTGGATGTAGATTCCAGCCCTATCAAGTCCACACATTATCTGTGTGACCTTAGCTGGGTAATTAATTCTCAGTTCCCCTGGCATTTTTGTGTGTGTGTGAGGCAATTGGGGTTAAGTGACTTGCCCAGGGTCACACAGCTAGTAAGTGTTAAGTGTCTGAGGTCAGATTTGAACTCAGGTCCTCCTGACTTCAGGGCCGGTGCTCTATCCACTGCACCACCTAGCTGCCTAGGCTTGCCTGGGCAAGTCATTTAACCCTCATTGTGCCGCAAAAAACAAACTAAAAAACCCACATATGTTTCAAAACGACTGTTGATCTACATTAATAGAGGGAATTTACTTACTGCAAGTTCCCTATATTAATAAAATCACAAGTCTACACCCAAAAGTATGTAATTAGTGCTTTTTTAAAGAAAGATTAATCTGTTAGTAGATTTTTGCTAATCTAAATAGTTAAACTCCATCTGGTGACTCAGCCAAGAACCTCTTGTCAGGAAAACAATGTCTGAGTTCTGATAGATAAAGTTATTTTTTTGCCTAGGAAAATAAACATCTAATTACAATAGCTAGCATTTACATAGTGCTATTACATGATTTGTCCTAAAAGAGTTAGCTAGAAAAGACATTTTTACTTCAGCTTTTCGGTGATGTTGTTGGATACTGCATTTATAAATTTTAGGGCATGTTTATTTCTACCTACTTATTTTTCCAGTGTTCAGGGAATAGCAAGTAGTTCGGTTTGACAGAAGAGTGGCTCCAGCAAATAGCTATAGATTACAGCTCCTCTAAGATTTATAAATACAAAGCCCTCAGCCATTCTTCTGAAACCTGTACTCTGGTCAATCTGGACTGCTTACCACTCTGAATACACATTAGCATCTGGCATTTTAATACACATTTGTTGTTTTTCTTTGAAGGCATTCATTCAACCAATTTTTTTTTTTAACCTTTGCATTGTTCCTCATGCCATTCTGCCTAAAATGTCCTCTGTTCTCATCACCAGCTGTTGAAATTCCCTTTTTTCCTTAAGAATTTGCTCAAATGCACATCCCTCCGTGATGTCTTCCCTGATCACTTCAACTAAAAATGATTCCTCTTTCTCGATAATACTTAGTCATACCATTCACGTAAACTACCTTTTGTTGTGGATATTTATATAATAGCTAAGAATATAATGTCCATAAGGTTAGGAACTATATTCTTTATATGGTGCTTTACATGTACTCAAATATTTATTCATTGAATCAATTTTTAAAAAACAAATTGATATTTGGTTGTCAAATGGCATTTTAAACGCAGAGATAGACATACTGTCTTCTCAGCATCTAATTCGGCACCAGTGTCAACAACTGTATTTTCAATTGAGTGTACAGAATACCTTTGCAGGCTTGATAATTGCTTCTCCCTGCAGAAGGAGGCTCTTTAGTAGTCTCATTCATGAAAAAGGTCAGATTATAAATTAATGATTCCACCAGCATATTTAATGTCATAATCACAGCCTCTATCAGTCAGCCCCCACCTCCACCCCTGAAACTGTTACTTTGCAACTTCGTGTCAACATCTTAATGTAATGCATGGAGCCCGTTCACTTTCTTTGTACCTTTCATATGATTGGCAGTAATGCCAGTGTAAATAAAAGGAGCTCCAGGATGCTCAGAACAGGTGAAGTGCATATTGTTGTTGGTAGATTTAGTGTTATTTCCTCATTACTATTTCCTGCTCCCCTACCTCTTTATTTTGTTTTGTATTTATTTCCCAATTTAAAATTTTCGGAAGGAAACAAATTATTTTGGCAGCATGATGGAGCTGATAGAGTCCCTTTATTAAAAACATAAAGTTATTTTATTGTTCACCAACATATTTTGAACAATGGGCTACTAGTCTCATTTTTTTTCTCTCTGAGGGCATAAAAGGACACAAACACATTTAGATCACTAGTGCATTTAGACTATTCTAGGTCTATACCTGAGGGTGGCTAGCTAAAATGTATAATCCTAATTTTAGATATTTTTAATCGAAATTTATCTGAGTTGATCATTTTATTTTATTTTTTAAAATTTATTTGAGTTCATCTTTTTAAAGTTTTTATCACTTAGACTAATAATCACTCACTACAATCTATAAAAATTCTGTCTCCAATTTCAAATCCCATTTTTAAAAATGTTTTTCATATACCTTATTATGGCTTAAATTTGAACATGTGTTAATTCCTGTCACTCAGTATCTGTAGCTGTACCTTTCCATCAGCAATAGTTATCGAATAATAATATACAATGTGAATTTTAAATGTTTTTATTTTCAATGACTAATGAGTAATTTTCAGTGTTTGTAACACGTGCTCCCATATTTCTGGAGTTCACAGCACACTGTTTGCCCTTTAAAATCATTTTAATTTTAATATAAACTGGTCAAGTGATAGCATATGTAGTTTTATCATTCCACTAAGGAAAGATTGCCTAATTATTTGCAGAGTCATTCCTATGCTACCTTCTCACATAGAATCATATCTTAATTAGATTCTGATATAATTTAATCTGGACTGGATTTTTATTTAGTTTAAATTTAATTTATTTAAATTTAATTTACTTTTTTTGTGTTCCACTTAGACTATTCAGCTATAATTCGTTTTTAGATTAAATCCTTTTCTTTCATGTGATTTTGATGTAGTGTATCACTGAATAAATCTCCATACTTGTTATGTGAAAAGCTATTATGTTCTTGTCTGTGTGTCCATATGATAAAATGTTTTTCATGAAACTCATTTCAGGTTTATTAAGTACTGAAGTGTTATAGAATTAGAAAGATATTATGTTAGATACCATGGAAATTTTTCTTTTATGTTGAGTTCGGTTTGGTTTGTTAACACATATTCTCTTCCTTCCCTCTCAACATCTAAATAAAACATAAGAATATATAAATGACCTCTTCTTTTCTAATCTTGCTTATTTTACTAACATAAATGCTGCCTTCTTTTTATCTTTCTTTGCCTTTTTGGAATTCAGTCGATGTCAGGGTTGACTCAAGTGGGCTGTGCTACTACCCTGCCTCATTCTTCTGCCTTCAGACCTCTCAAGGTATCTCATTACTGTAATTCACTAGAAAATGAAGGGGGGAACGAATCTTTTGTTTTTTACACCTGTCCTAAATTTGCCACTGCATTAGTACAGTAACAATTTCTGGTTAAGTTTGTTTCTTTTAAAGTTTTTACTGATATTTTCTGTGTCTTAAATCATCATAGTTATTGTAAATATCCCTCCCCCCCTTCTGCTCCCCCTCCCCTTCTCAGAAAAGCATGTGAGATGACCAAGTATTTTTTTAGAAAGGGAAAAAGGTCAACACAACTGATTGATGCCTTGAAAAAGTTCAAAAATATGTGCAGTGTATAATACCTGTGGACAGCCCACCTCCTGTATTCGCATCTCTCTTTATTCTAGTCCTGTTTGATCTTTATGATTTTGTTATATTTATTTGGGGGGGTAGCTGTTTTTTTATTTAAATTGCTATATTTAATTTCTAATTAATATTTTGCTGCTTATTTCAGAATCTTTTCATATTCAAAATCTATTTGGTGGCTACATTAATTATATTGGTATAGAGTTTTTCAAATGGCATCTGATTATCTTTTCAGTAAATTATTTTGTCATCAGTAATATTGTTGCTTTGGTAAAAATACAAAATCAGATTAAAACTAGTAATATCATATTTTACCTCTTAGAATAGATCATTTTATGGCACTTCCCAAAACCTAACAACACCAAAGTTTTCCACAGAAATACTAATCCTATAAGGAAGAAAAGGACCTAGGCATTATCTATTCTACCCACTACCCCAAATCAGAACTACTGTTAATTACAAAAAGATAATAATCTATGTTATTCTAGTTTTAAAAACATGCAGGGAAGGCAGTTCTACAAATTTTGTCACTAATCCATACTATTGGTTAACAAGTTTTATTGTTATAAAATTAATCTTATCTCAGTAAAATCTATCATGGTGTAGTCTAAGCCCATTTCTACTTGTTATATTCCTGATTTGTTCATAAAATCATGTTTGACATGTTAAGAAATATGAAGCCCTGGAAAAATAAAGGGACAGCCTCCCTTGAAAAAAGTTTTAGTCTAATTTTTATGATTTCTTTATAGATCTAGGTTTAACCAGTTCTTTCTTAGTTAACCAGCATTTTAAATAAATAAAACTTCATTCTGTCAATGTGTTAGGCCAAACTCATTTGATAATGAATCTCATTGAAGGGAATTTAGAATGTTCCATAGTTTGATATAATTAGCACAAAGAGAAGCATCTGGAACGTGTCACAGAAAAATTGGATTAAAAAATGCCTATTGGGGGGCAGCTAGGTGGCACAGTAGATAGAGCACTGACCTTGGATTCAGGAGGACCTGAGTTCAAATCCGGCCTCAGACACTTAACACTTACTAGCTGTGTGGCCCTGGGCAAGTCACTTAACCCCCAGTTGCCTCACTTAAAATAAAAATGCCTATTGTCCAGATTTTTATATGATATTAAATGAACAGGTCATAGAAAGGTAATATCTGTTCATATATATGTTGAATAGTGAAGTAGATTTAGAGTTGAACAGCGAAATGGGCTATATGACATTTTAGAAATTGGACAGTATTTTTTTTTAATGACCCCAAGCTTCTCCTTGGTATAAAGGCTCATCACTCTAATATCAGTATTCATCTAATGATACTATATGGCTGCAAGTCATGGAATACCATAGTCTCTGATGTATTATGGTTGAGAGTCACTGAAAAGGCAAGAGACAAGTATTTGTCGGGTATTGTTAGTAGGCTATAGAATATTATTAGGGAAGAATCACTCAGAAAAGTATTATCTGTAATCATTACCTTCATTTCCTTATTTCCCACTCACTTCTTTGTATTGAGGTAGTAAGGAAATGACTCCAAGAATCTGAGTCTTTAGTCCTCTGAGCCTATTCCCACTCACTTCTTTACAGTCTGGCTTCAAGGCCTATCCCCTAGCTGAAATTATTTTCCCCAAGGTTATCAACTGTCTTTTGACTGCTAAATCCAGTGGCCTTTTCTCAGTCCTCTTTCTACTTTGCAGCTTTTGATACTATATACATCATTCCCTCTGCCTATACTCTCTTGTCCCTTTTTCTTTTTTTCTTTTTTTTTTCCGGGGCACTGAGGGTTAAGTGACTTGCCCAGGTTCACACAGCTAATAAGTGTCAAGTATCTGAGGCTAGATTTGAACTCAGGTCCTCCTGAATCCAGGTTCCGTGCTTTATCCACTGCGCCACCTAGCTGCCCCATTGTCCCTTATCTTTTAAGACAGTATTCTCTCTTTTGGGTCTTCTATCTTTCTCACCCCTCCTCAGTCTCCTCCGTTAGATTTTCATTCATGTCTTCCCTTCCATTAAGAGTTTAGATAACAAAGCATTGTGCTAGGTCCTCTTTCTACATTTTCTCTCCCTGGGTCATCACATCTGCCAACATCAGAGGCAGCTAGGTAGTAATAATAGAAGGCTGGACTTGGAGTCAGCAAGAATGGCCTGAGTTCAAATACTTCAGATACTTCCTTGCTATCTGAACCTGGGAAAGTCCTTCCCAACATAGTTTTGTTTTTGTTTTTTTTTAAGCCATTTTGGGTTTTTTTGTCTTGTGTTCTTTTTTTCTCTGCAAGCCTCAGCTTATACTGGGCTTCAATTGTATTGGCCCTGTTGATTTAAGTTTTTACTGGCCTTTTGCATTTGTCTATGGTTGGATTCACTTTCTGTCATCTTTTGAATATATCTTTTTAAAATCTCAGTTCACCAAAGAGCTCACCATTTAGCCATATTTATTCAGATTGTCTTCTCCCTTTTCTTCCTCATTGGAATCATTTACAACCTCATTGTTAAACTTTCTTGAGCTGACTTCCCTTTTAGAACCACAGCATGTAGGATCTACCTGCTTTTTCTCTAAACTTCTAAAACTCTCTTTTAAAGCCTAGAGGCTACTATAAAAACAACAACATTATTTATATATCACCTACCTCCCTGGGTTGTTGTAAAGATCAAATGAAATTAAATGCTTTTCCTTCTTTTCTACTTTAAAATTTGTGCAGTACTTTACAGATCTCTCATTTGATGCTCAGAACAACCCTAGGAGGTAAGTGATATTAATTAGCCCATTTTACAAATGAAAAAACTAAAGCTTCGAGAGATTGTTACTTGCTCAGGGTCACAAAGCTAGTAAATGTCTGAGGCCAAATTTGAACTCAGGTCTAACTGACTCTAGGTCTAGTATTCTGTCTACTGTACTACCTGGCTGCCAGGGTCCTTTCCTTATCAGTTACAAGCAGCTTTCTCCCAAGGTTTCACATACTTTTTCACTTTGTTTTTTGTCAGTCAGAATCATCAGGTCCAGAATAGATATTCTCCTCATCATTTCTTTTTATCTTCTAAAACCTGAACAAGACAGGCTTTCAGTTCCTTAGGATCAAAGAATCTAAAATATCATACAATCTGAAACACTCAAAAAGCTATTCCTTGAGACAGAATATACCTCATACCTCAGATGCCCCTTTCCATGTCTAAAATTCATAAAATACACCTTCCTTCTCTTGACTAATCTTAGAGCAATACTTGCACACATCCTTTTCCCTGCCCTGAGTCCTTTGACAGATAGTCCAGAAAGCACTGCTGTAAAATGGAGCCTTTCCCTGTGTATTTCCTGTAAAGTGTTCTACCATATCTAGTACTTTTTTAATAATAGGAAAAAGATCATGAAGAAGAACTTTTCCTATTTCCATAGAACATATATTCTTCTATCAGTTATATACAAACCAAAAGTCCTTGGTCTCTAAAGAAAATTATAATTCATAGTATCTCATTGCTTTCTTCAAGTGAAAGGTCATATTTTTCTTATATATTCCCAAAGGAACCATGGGTATGAGTAATTACTTCTCGTTGAATAATAATTATTGACATTTGTCTGTTTATCCACAGAATGATGACAGACCTACCATCTCACCAGGTTCACCTACAACCCAAACAGGTAATAAGCACAAAACCACAGTTAACCAGCCTCAGATTAGCTTTTTCCCTCACATAGTGAGAAATTTTTTGGTAATTGTTTTTCAAAGGGCAAATACTTCCATGCTGTGGCTTCTTTATCTGAAATAGAAATGCAAAAAGAAAAAAATGGGCATCATTATGGCCTTTTGATAGTCAGTTGAACAGGTTATTCACCACATTTTTGTTATCAGCTTCTGAAAAAAAAAATTGGTCAGGCTAAAAGTTTTAAATAAATTCATGCACCGTCAATTCAAATAACACTTTCAAAGAGAATAAGATATTTGTGTAAGTAAAAATATTCCGCATGTAGGCCCCCCCTTCATTTCCCATTTCCTTTGGTCATACTTTTTGTGATGTGCAGAACTGCATGTTTATTATGCTGTTTTCTTATTTTAATTTGATGCTTTTTTGATTGCTATTTCATTAAACTTTTTTCTTTATAATTTCTATTACATTTTAATTTTTTCATTCTCAATTTTCTTTTGCCTTTCCATGCTGTCTCAGTACACCTTTCTCCTCCATATTCTCCCGCTGCTTCTACCTTTAGAAACCAGCCCCAGCGACCAGAAAGTTTCCTTTTCCGTGCAACTGTCAGAGATGAAGCAAATAAAGGTATGTGGTAGTATCAAAGAAGACAGCTTATACTGCAGAGTGACACTAATGTGTTCCATTATTTTCATTCCCTACAAAACCACCTCATTATCTTGACAAAAGTGTAAAACATATCCTTACCTGTGATTTCACTGCCATAAGACCTATCAAGAATAAAACAGAATACTGTTTGCATTAAAAGTTGTACTTTTTTCCATCTTAACCATTTAGTAAAGTAAGAAATAGTGATTATAGAAATGAATGTAATGAAGAAATAGAATAAATTTTTTGAGTTATGCAGAACTGACTTTCTTCCTTTTCTAAATTCCCTTTGGGATTATTACATTTGTTCTGTTTTGATATACAGTCTGGTTTCTTCATTTTTGAAAAAATGAAATAATTATAAAATAAATCTACTTGACTCCTGCCTTCTGTTACTTGTTAATCTGATAATTTTCAGCCTGAACCTGGAAGGGAAAAGAAATAATCAAGGAACAGAAACAAATGTAATTCTTCTAAATAGCTATCTACATGTAATTACCAAAGTGTTACAGGTCTCAAAAAGGACATGGAGACTCTTTTGCTGTTCTGAAGAAGAAACATTAGCATGATTTTTTTTTTTTAATCTAACCACGGGGCAGCTAGGTGGCGCAGTGGATAGAGCACCAGCCCTGGAGTCAGGAGTACCTGAGTTCAAATCCGGCCTCAGACACCTAACACTTACTAGCTGTGTGACCCTGGGCAAGTCATTTAACCCCAGTTGCCTCACTTAAAAAAAAAAATCTAACCACAAAGTTAACCACATATAGAAAGCATCCTACTTGTTCCTCCACACAAGGCAAGTATGTTCATGTTCATGCAAAGCTAAGCATTTACCTGACAGAGCCCTCTATATTCATGATTTTTTATAGGTCATTCCTCACCCCATCTTTCTTCTGCTGCTTCAGCCACTGAATCTGCAGATCCCAGATCAAGACAGAATTCCAAACAACGTGAGGAAGAGTTGGAATTAATTGATCAACTACGAAAGGTGTGTATTCCAGTTACCTTTGAGTAATACTGTTTCAGTGATACCACTGTGGTCAAGGATCAAGGCTTCATGCATTAATCCTGCCAATAGCCATTTACTAAGAACATTAAGTACCACACTCCACAAATGTCAACTCTGTCTTGTTTGTAAATCGGAAAGTAAATTCTTTTTTCACTAGCATCCTCCATTGTTATGTCATTTCTTAGCCCTTGAATCAGCACCAACAAAGTGAACAGATTTTTTGAGACTTTAGGATATGATCAAGTGTAGTGATGAGATTTAAAATCTGATAGGACTGCAAAGTCCTTTTCCTTTCTTCTAAACTGCAGGAGGAAAAGAATGTAACCTAAGATAATACTAAGTATAGATTGTGGTAAGCAATTTATTTTATTTGGGGATTAAAAGAGGATCAGATCTTCCACAAAAGATAAGTATTATTAGTTTTATAATGTACTTTAAGACCATCTCTTTTTAGTCTGGCTGCCTTACACAGTCTAGAAGTTAGAAAATGTAACTTTTGAATCCCAGCAATTTATCCTCATACTTGGGGTAGAGAGAAAATATAAATATTATACCACTTCAGTGATTGCCTTTTTTCCCTCAATTTTTGGGAACTTTTTTCTTTTACATAGAATATTGAGTTCCGGTTGAAAGTTTCTCTGCCTTGTGATCTTGGAGCAGCTCTTACTGATGGTGTTGTTCTTTGTCATTTGGCCAACCATGTGCGTCCTCGATCTGTTCCCAGTATTCATGTTCCCTCACCTGCTGTAGTAAGTATATAAGGATCAGAAAATGTTTGGTTAACTAACAAATTAACTCAGCTCTCTTGAATAACCTAAATGATACTTCACATGCTAATATTTTTAGCTATATTTAAACTTTCCTATCTTGTTCACCTATTATTATAATAGTAGTAACAAATTTATATAATACCCTAAGTTTTACCAGCCACCTTCCTCCACAATAAAACTGTGAGATAGGTAATGCAAATATTGTCTCCATTTTACATTTAGATTTAGAGAGATTAAGTTATATGCTCACGATCACATAACTAGAAATTCATGGAATTGAGTTTTAAACCCAAGTCTCCTGAAACCAAGGATTCTTTCAACTATACTACACATTTGTATTTTCATTAAGTAGACAGTCCTTCTGTTTTCATATGCCCCTAATATACCTATGGATTCTGTGTTTGTCATGTTCCTATCCCAGTTTATCCAAGTGCAAACCCTTACCTCTGTCCTGGGACTTTTGTATTCTTATTTTTTTTTTTAATTAATAAAGTATTTTTTTTTCCATTACATGTAAAGATAGTTCTCAACTTTTGTTTATACAAGCTTTACAATTTCAGATTTTTCTCCCTCCCCCCTCCCCTAGACAGCAGGTAATCTGATATAGGTTATATATATATATACACATAATAACATTAAATATATTTCTGCATTAGTCATGTTATAAGAGAAAAAATCAGAGCAATGATGAAAAACCTCAAAATAGAAAAAAATAACAGCATCAAAAACAAAAGAAATAGTATGGTTCATTCAGCATCTATACTCCACAGTTCTTTTTTTTTTTTTCCTTGGATTTGGAGATCCTCTTCCATCACAAGTTCCCTGGAACTCTTCTGTGCCATTGCATTGGTGAGAAGAATATAGTCCATCACAGTAGATCAATACTCAATGTTGATGATACTGTGTACAATGTTCTTCTGGTTCTGCTCATCTCACTCATCATCAGCTCACGCAAGACCCTCCAGGTTTCTCTGAACTCCTCCTGCTCATCATTTCTTACAGCACAATAGTATTCCATTGTATTCATATACCACAACTTGTCCAGCCATTCCCCAATTGATGGGCACCCCCTCAACTTCCAATTCCTTGCCACCACGTACAGAGCAGCTGTAAATATTTTTGTACATGTGGGTTCCCCTTTCCATGATTTCTTTGGGAAAAAGACCCAAAAGTGGTATTGCTGGGTCAAAGGGTATGTATCACAGCTTTATCACCCTTTGGGCATAATTCCAAATTGCTCTCCAGAATGGTTGGATCAGTTCACAGCTCCACCAACAATGGATTAGTGTCTTTTGGATTCTTATGATCAGAAGAAAGTGTTTCTGTGTGTTTCAGACCCTGAGTTTGACTCCTTTGTCTAGCAAAGTTATCATATATCAGATACTCAGGAAAGAAGATTGAAGATCTTGGGCTAGCCTCTAAGAGACTTGGATGGGCCCTTCTCCATTTAATAAAATTCAAAATAGAACCAGCTAGGACAAATACATAGTCCATCAACATTAGTTTCCTTACAGAACAGGTAACCATTCTTTTCTTGCTGAGCTTAGAAATATATCCAGGTATGTGGAAGGAAAACAAAAAGAAATCATAGCATAGCAGCAAATCCAGTGGACCAAAAATCTGACTCTGTTCTGGAGTGATTAGGAGGATATAATCAGTATATTGTTGGAGAAAGCCACTGAAGGAAGAGTTTACTCTTGATTTTATGGGCTTCCCAATTTGTCTTAGTTGAATTAAGAAGCTGCCATTTCCTGAAAGCTACTAGACAATTGCCATTATTTTGTCCAAAAAGTTAACACTTGCAAACTAGTACAGTGCTAGATTTTTGGAGAAAAATTTAAACTTGGGCTGATTAGAGGTAGTATTCCTCTTCCTCAACCACCATATTACAGTGTTTTCCATAAAAGCGTGTAAAATGAGTATGAGAAAAACTAAGCACTTTGATAACTACTCAGCTAGCTGGATAATCTATTAAATGAAAATATTTCAAATGTCATTTTGCTCTTGAGCTAGGGGATAGCATGAGTAGTAACCATTAAAAATTTAGTTGGCAGGACAAGAGAATGTTTACAATAAACTTATTATTTTAGGAGAGTACATTAACTCTGGGAATGCTATAGTTTAAGCACACTGAGATATATCTCAGAAAAGAGATCTTTTATGAAATGGCATGCTTGTGACTTTCCAAAAACAATTGGACTTAACTTAAAAAATTGTTTAAGGGGAAATCTCAGGTTAATTATTATGCTATAGAGTTAAGAACAACTGGATTTTGTAAAACTCTTAACTAAATTGAAATGTGAGGGAAAAAGGAGACTTAAAGTTAATCAAATATTAATTAACCGGGGCAGCTAGGTGGCACAGTAGATAGAGCACCGGCCCTGGAGTCAGGAGGACCTGAGTTCAAATCCGGCCTCAGACACTTAACACTTACTAGCTGTGTGACCCTGGGCAAGTCACTTAACCCCAATTGCCTCACCCCCCCAAAAAAATATATATATATATTAATTAACCAAAATGTTAATTAAAAATCTTCTTAAGTGAAAAGTAGTTTTTATGAATACCAGCTATTTTGAATAAAACAGTATTACCATAACCAGCTTTTTACTGATATACTTTCCTGATCACCATTTTATATTAATTCGAATTGAATATATGGGGCCAATAGGCTTGTGTAGCCCCCTTTTTTTCCTTAGACTATTCAATTCAACATTTAAAAAGCACTTATTTTACCTACACTGTGCTACACACTACGAAAGACCAAATAATAGTTTTTCTACTTATTTTATTCTTCCTACCTCTGTAGGGAGAATTTCTTGCTAGATTGATGATGTTTAATATATATACATGAACATAGTGTATATATGTATATATGTATATAAACAGACACATGAGGAATAGGATGGTGATGAAAAGAGAACAAAAGAAAAAAAGGCTCAGATCTCAGGTCTCCTTCATTACCTTTGAGTTCCCTAAAGTCTTGAAGAACCCAAATGGAATGAAAGAGAAAAAAATACTTTTGCAGGTTGGGACCTGGCTTATATTCTTCTCTCCTCCCCAACTTCTGCCCTCATACTAGGGAACTCAGCAAACTCATACTCAAATACCCTAAACACTTAGTTTCTCAACTTCCTTTTCTGCCATGAGCTACTCCTCCACCCCAACAATGCAGTCACACTCAGAGATGGTCATCTGTAATAAGTGTCTTCACCTCTCCTCTCAACCCCTGTCCTCCATGTCTGGAACACTTTCCCTCTTCTCTGACTGCTAATCTCCCTGGCTTTTCAACTTAAATCCCATTTTTATACATCAAGCCTTTCTCAACCCTTTTTAATTCTAGTGACTTCTCTCTTAATCATTTCCTATTTATCCTGTGTATCACTAGTTATGTATGTTTGTTTGCATGTTGTCTTCACCATTAGATTGTGAGCTTCTTGAGGACAGGGGCTCTCTTGCCTCTTTTTATTTCCCCAGTGCTTAGCATGGTGTGTGGCACATAGTAGGCTCTCAATATTTATTGATTCGTTTATCAAGGCTGCCCAAGGAACTTAGATCACACTTTATATGGCAATTGAGCTTATCCTTTCTCCTTGTGCAAAACATATCTGAGGAGATCAACAACTAATTCTCTGTTCCCAGAGTTAACAATTTCGAAGTTCTTGTATTTTTTAATAATTTTTTTATTATTTTCCAGTTACATGTAAGGATAGTTTTCAACATTTGTTTTCATAGGATTTTTAGTTCCGAATTTTCCTCCTACCCTCCTTCCCTCCCTCCTCCCCAAGATGGAAAGCAATCTGATATAGTTTATATATGTACAATCAAATTAAACATATTTCTACATTAGTCATATTGTGAAAGAAGAATCAGAGCACAAGGGAAAAACTTCCAAAAAGAAGGGAAAAAATGGCCCAAAAGTAGAAACATTATGGTTCGATCTGCATTCATAATCCACAGTTCTTTTTTCTGGATGTTGTGAACATTTTCTGTCATGAGTTCTTTGAAATTGTTTTGGATCATTGCACTGCACATCACATATTGTTGCTGTTACTGTGTACAGTGTTCTGCTCCTCTCAGTCAGCATCAGTTCATGTAAGTCCATCCAGGTTTCTCTGAAATCCTCCTGCTCATCGTTTCTTACAGCACAATAGTATTCCATTTCAGTTTCTTACAGCACAATAGTATTCCATTACATTCATATACCACAACTTGTTTAGCCATTCCCCTATTGTTGGGCATTCCCTCAATTTCCAATTCTTTGCCACCACAAAGAGAGCTGCTATAAATATTTTTGTACATGTGGGTCCTTTTCCCTCCTCTGTGATCTCTTTGGGATACAGACCTAGCAGTAGTACCAATGGGTCAAAGGGTATGAACAGTCCCACAACCCTTTGGGCATAGTTCCAAATTGCTCTCCAGAATGGTTGGATCAGTTCACAGCTCCACCAACAATGCATTAGTGTTCCAGTTTTTCTACAGCTTCTCCAACATTTATTATTCTCCTTTTTTGTCATATTAACCTATCTGATAGGTGTGAGGTGGTACCTCAGAGTTGTTTTAATTTGCATTTCTCTAATCAATAGTGACTGAGAATATGTTTTCATGTGGCAATAGATAGCTTTGATTTCTTCATCAGAAAACTGCCTGTTCATATCTCAGAGTTCTCATATTAAACCTGAAAAGGGAATCTTCTTTCTTAAAACAGGTCCTCACACCTCCAGGTCTTATGGGTTTCTTTTTTATTATTACTTTAAAGGGTAGGGTCCCATCTTTCTTCATTCCTCTCTCACCCCACTAACACATAGGTGCTGGATTTCCTCCTCCTCCAACCTTCCTTCCATTATCTTCCCATCTCTTGAAGTCTTCTCACATACTCATCTTCTGACCAGTATCCCCATCTTCTAGACCAGGTTCATCCTGTGAAAAAAAATTAACTATAATTAATCTGTAAACTTATAACTGGCCCATAAGTCCTGCTGCGGTCGCCATTCTGAAAAAAATATTTAACTGGGTCTTAATCTGTGAACTTTTATAACTCAAATTAGCTAGCTATCTGAAAGCTTTTAATTTAATATGGGAAGAGCCAATTGGGAGGCTCCCCCTCCCCCACTCTCCCCCAGACTGATAAGCAAAAGCCTTTTTTCATTTAAAAGCAAAAACAGGGTTTATTGAGGTGAGCCAATTTATAAATAAGAATAGAAGTAGGATAATATGATCTGACTGCATTTTAACTTTCTCCTTGCCACATCTCTCGCCTGTGGGTATGCTGGCCACTGCCAATGCCACCTGCGTTTACACCTCTGAGCTGCGCCCCCCTTTCTCTGTAGCATCTCTATGTGTCTCCTTTCTCAGTCCTTCTACTAACCACTGTTCCCTTCACTGCCTCCTTTCACTCTTTCACTCTTCCTCCCCCTGTGTCTCTACCCCCCAGGCTATATAACCCTTCTTTCTCTCAGAAACTTCTGGCCAGGCCGCCCACACATGCCAACCTAATTCGTTGGCATCCCCAGGGCCGGGCCCAAGGCTGGCTGGGGCACTAAGCCCCGGTGCACCCAGAGTCAGGGGCTGGGCCAAGAAACCTGTGCATATCTCCGCTGAGTGGAGTGGGCTTATGTGCCTGGGTTAGTTTAGGGGAGAGCAGTTATGCTTGGGGAGGGGCAGCCCATTTGGGGCACCTGAGGCTAATTTTAGCTGCTTACATTCCTAAGGAGGATGCATGATATGCTGTTCCCCCTTGGAAGTAGCCAATATGTTGACTCTCTATACCTATCGACTCCCTCAGAAGGAATTACCTAGAAAAGATTGAAATTTATCCCTTCTTAACTGGGTCAGTCTTTTCCCTAAGAGAAAATTCCTAACCAGAGAAGGTAGCATCTAGTGCATCTTATATTTTCTTTATGTACCATACCCAGAAAGTATGCTGAAATAAAGATTATGGGTATTCCTAGCACCTATGACAGTGCCTAACACATAGTAGGTGCATCATAAATATTTGTACTTGATTGACTTCCCCCTGGCTCTAATCTGTGGGGTTTATTTCAGTCTGAAAAAAACCTTTGCAAAATATCAAACTACTTTCCTTCCATGTTCCACAATAGCAATAATATTTTTTCTGTCCGAAAAAAAAATCCCTTTGTAATGGGGGAGAAATGGGGTACGGGTTAGATCAGGGGTTGGGGTTCTTAGGAATTCCTCTTTAAAGAATTACACCCTCAATAGAGCACTGGCCCTGGATTCAGGAGGACCTGAGTTCAAATCCGGCCTCAGACACTTAACACTTCCTAGCTGTGTGACCCTGGGCAAGTCACTTAACCCCAATTGCCTCACTAAAAAATTAAAAAAAAAAAATTACACCCTCTTGCACACAAAAGTAGTTAGAATAAGGTGATGCGATAGTTTATTTAGGAGCAAGGGAAGGGAAGGGTCGCGGGAGGGAAACCATGAAAGAAATCCTTGGACTTTTCATGGGGAGACAGGCACAAAGCGCATGGCTCAGAGGTACCAAATCTTCTCGAACAGGAGACTGGAAGGTACTTTTATAGAGGACTGATGGGGGTGGACCATCTGCCCGTGAAAAGTTCCTTTAGTGAGAGAGGGCCATCCCCCACTGGTGGTAGCTGGGGGAATTGGGTGAGGGGTGGCTACAGATCCCTCTTTAGAATGCCGCAGCCACACCCAAATTTATCTCCCCAGGGTAAAGGAGACCAGAATGAAGGGTAGGAATCCCTAGCTAGCTCAGTCCGATTTGGTTCTGCTTATCTCTCTAGGCATTATCTGTCCTCTGGTTTAGTTTCTCAAGGAGAAGGTTCCTTGATGTGCCCCAGAGAACTTCTGGGGTGCTCTGCGCCCCATGACACCTTTATTCTTATAATGAAGGAACTGATTCCTAAGTCTAATACCTTTTTTTTTTTTTAAAGAACATATAAAAACAGATTTTTTTTTTTAAACTTTTGAACGAAATCAAGTCTGGTCATTAATGGCACAGCCTGAGCCCAGGGCCACAGCTCGGTGCCCTGCCTTCCCCACCTTCAGAGTGACAATGTAGTATCATGGAAAGAGTATTTACTTTTGAGTCAGAGGACTTGGTCTCAAATCATATCTTTGTGACTTAGGTGCAAGTCACTCAGGTTCTTCAGTTCTCAATTTCCTCTTCTGTAAAATTAGAGGATTAGGTGAGGTCATATCTTCCAGCTCTATGTGAGGGAAAAATCCATCCTCTTCTCAATTCTCAGGAACTCAGCAGCGAGGTGACAAAGGCTTTATTTTCTTCTCATGAGTAGGAGGCACCCTAGTGTGCAGCTAGTGGGTGCCCCGAAAGGGGGCTCGCAGGCCCTGTTTTATACCCTAGTCCCTAATGCGAATGGACCTTCCCCTTTTTCATCACTGGTCAGGGTTACAATCTACGTGCAAAGACTAACTAATCAGAACGCAGTATTCCCACCCCTCTTCCTTGTATGGGCATAACTCAGGAGTGGACCTTATACTTCCTTATATGGACAGAACTCTGGAGAGGACCTAATTGAGACCAGGGCTCCTTGAACCATGTGACCTTGGTAACCTGAGGGGGAGGAGGGGATCTGAGACCTTTGTCCTACAAACAGGTCAGGGAAGTATGACTGACTGTTATATCCACATTGAGAGGAGACAACTACCCATTTCTCACATCTAGATTGCTGATCCTCCAACTTTTTAGTATAGACTTAGCCTCTCATTTCAATCCTCATTATTAGTGACATTTTCTGCTTAACTTTGTGCCCCACCTGCTGGGGATCCAGCTCCACAGATACCTACAGTACCAGGTTGTAAGAGACAACCAAATCCTGTGTTTTGTTTTGGTTTGGGGGGGGGGGGAGGGGCAGTGACGGTTAAGTGACTTGCCCAGGGTCACATAGCTAGTCTCAAGTGTCTAAGGCTGGATTTGAACTCAGGTCCTCCTGAATCCAGGGCCAGTGGCTTATCCCACTTTGCCACCTAGCTGCCCCCTAAATCCCGTGTTTAAAGAAACTCATTACCTACACCTATAAGCTTGTTTTCTCCAAAGATGTATCCCCCTTGACAATCTGATTGACTCTTGACTGTTAAATGCTAGACCTGGGTACATTCATACAGGATTAGAACTAAAGAACTAGTAGCTCAAGTTTCCTAGTTACTCTGACAAGGTGAAAACATGTAGGCTAGGAGAGGGATATGTCTAATGGAAACTCATTAGAGCAAAAAGGTTTTCCAGAACTTAGAACAGTGTGATTAGAGGAACTGGTACAAACTGTCAGGCATGATAGCTATGCAAGGAAAGAGTTACCAGTAAGTAACATTCTTCCTAAAGATAAGACATTTTGGAAAACTAGTTACTTCTGATGCAAGCTTTTAAAATTCAAATGTTTTTGCCACTTAGAATAGCACCCAGAATCTTTAACCTACTCAAAAGCAACTATTTTTATCTACGTAATAATTCCCTTTTCTGATACTTAACCTATACAATCAAAGCCCCTGGCTAGAATTGTTTTATTGTATTGTTATGTAGCAACCAACAGTTTTATTTAAAATTTATTCAATCACACATCTATGTATGCACATAGTGCATGTATGTAAACACATGTGTATGAACATATAGGTATTATGTGTGTGTGTATGTGTGTATATATATATATATATATATATATATATATATATATATATATATATATATATATATTTGTTAATTCCCTTTTCTAGTACTTGCCTTACACAAAGCCCCCAGCCAGAACTATATTGTTATTGTATGTTTGTGCGGTTGTGAATATGTATCCCAAATAAGCCTTTCTCAATCCCTCTTAATTCCAGTACCTTTCCTCTCTTAATTATTTCCTAAAACAGTTCTAGCCAGGGGCTTTGATTGTGTAAAGCAAGTACTAAAAAAGGCATTTGTGTGTATGTGTGTGTGCGTGTATGCACACATGTATATATCCCTTCTCTCTTTTTCTCATTGCAGCCTAAATTGACAATGGCTAAATGCAGGAGAAACGTGGAGAATTTCTTAGAGGCTTGCAGAAAAATTGGTGTACCTCAGGTAAATACCCTTGCTGTTCTTTTATTGTCTATATAGAGTTATATGTTACTTAGTAAAACAGCTCTTAGGAATACAAGTTTCTGTTGATCTCTTGGTCTCATAGTTAATTTTTGAGTAGTTTATGCAGATTGTTCTTGATTACCAGAGCCAATAAAAATTTGTCACATAGACTTTTACTCCAAATAATGTATGTTGGAAAAACAATATAATTGACATATCTGTTTCATATATGTGACCTTGAAACAGATACTCAAACTAATTAACAAAAATGATATGTTAAAACAATTTTAAAATAATGCCCTACAAATATTTTAAATAGTAAAAAAAAAATAAAATCTGTCAGCAGCCCTCACTACAGAAAGTCTCCAGCTTTATAGTATTTTACTTAAAAATTATATTTATAAATTGACACCCCTGTCTTAAGTCTGGCATCTGTCTATAAACTAGATGATGCTTGTCACATACTTTATTAGCTGTCTCAGTATTGTCACTGTATGTTTAGTCATGCTTATCCAGCACTTAGAAGGGGCCATCTTTTTTACAGATAGTTCTCACTTTATGTAACTGGATCATTCCACAGATCTCTATGAAAAGCAATTTTTACATAATGTGGTTTTGCCAGTAGACATGGGAAAGGGAGGGAGGGCAAAAAAGGAGGCACAAAGAGTGCCTTACACCCATGGAGGGAGGGCACCTACTTGCCCACACACACTTCAGTGACACGTGAGGGCCAGGGACAGAGAAGTGAGAGCAGGAGAAACACACTGGGGCTGGAATCAGATAATGGGTATCGGAGCACAAATGTCCAGCAGACAGACATGCAGGGGCTGGACACATGGGCAGGTGGACTGAGCAAAGCAAAAGTCTCCTCTTTTGATAGAGATCTCAAGCCAAGTCCCCTACCTTTTGCTTTTACTTGGAGCGTTCTTTTTATGGTTCGTTTTGGGAGTTTGTTTTTTTTGTTGGGGGTTTTTTTTGGTGGAGGAGTAGGAGGCCTCAGAGTGCTGAGGGGCAGGATCTGAGAGAAAGCACAGTATTATAAAGTTGACTTAGGTGGGGTTTTTTGGAATGCTGCTTTCTCTCAGAATTCTTTATGTAAAGCCGAATTTGCATAATGCAAACTTACTTAGAGGGAGAACTGTCTGTATTTTCTTGGGTAGATTTCCCATCCTTTCAGTCTTCTACCCCCAAGTACCCTGCTTCTAACTACATGATTCAGACAATTAAAGCTTGTTCCCATGTTTATCAAAGAGAAATTAGTTCCCTGTTCTTCTCAGTTAACCATTTAATTCTGTATTAACATTAACATAGAAACATTTTTTTAAAACTAATTAAAATCATGTGTGCATAAAGAATAAGATTTAAGAAATATACACTTTGAAGTTGTCATTTAATCCTATAATTATCAATCCTAGTCTTTATATTTTTGCCTTTTACATCTTCAAAGAAAGAAGCCCTTAGCTCTTTTTTGTCCATTCCATGATTTGGTACCCAAACTCCAACCTTGTCCATTGGGTTCGGTTTTCCACAATTCTATGTTTTCCTTTGGAGTTAATAATTCCAGTAGGTTCAAATCCTCAGGCTACTTCTTGAATCTTTGTCTCTACCTCTCTCCTGTTGCAGAGGTCATGAAAAATATCTCAGATACCCCTTTTGTGCCAGAACTTTTAACACCGCTGTCCAACAGAAACCAAGTATCTCCACTTTAACTAGTAACAAAAATTGGATAATTTTCACCAATCAAAAATTTCCCTGCAAGTTTGCCTTTAGCAAAGTATACTGGAATGACATCTTTCCCATATCTACCTCAACATTTTGAGCTCTCTACCTGAGGTTTGACTAAACTAATATTTGTATTCAATGGTCCCCATCATAAGACTTTTTTTTTTAATTACCCCAAGTGAAAAATAATAAGAATAAGAGGTACTCAACAAAAAACTGTTATAAGAATCAGTGAATGCCAGATGTTTTTCAAAAAAATATGCTTTATGCCTGACTCATAGCAGGTACTTAATAATTGCTGATGATTTCAGCAAGTTTATAATAAATTGGTTTAATTTCCTGAAGTATTGGACACTAACAGAAATTTAATCATTTGTCTTGACAGAAGGAAACTTGAAATCCTAAGGCTGCATTTTTTAATCCTTCTAAGGAACTTATATAAATGCTAAAATAATTTTTGGTTTTCATTAACATGCTACATATTTTGAAGAGCTGATTCTAAAATGTTTTCTTATTTAATAGCTGTTTTTTAAAATGGCATTTAAATTAAATTGTTCTCTGTTAATAAGATTTCTATAGTTTCTATATTTTGACTAATGGTTATCACTGTACAAATCCTCATTCCAACAACATGTGTTCATATTATTAAATACTTTTTATTTGCTATATTTCCTCCCCTTATTCTTTTTACAGGGGTCTATCAATTAGATACTACTTTTACAACTGCAGTCTCTCTTTAATCATTCCAGTGTCCTAACAGCATTTCTCTCTGTTAGAAAAGCTCTCATTAAGAAAATTGTTTTTTATAAAGTACTTATCATGTTTTTTTCTTCTTCTGTTAGTCTCCTGGTGTTTTTGACCATTATTACCAAGGATTATCAGTGTTTCTTTGTTACTGTTAGAAACTGAGTTTCCCAGTTAGATACTTAATGCTGTCAACCCTTGAAGTTTGTAAAAGGAAAACATGATGATAAAGCTGGGTATCCTCAACTGCTTCTAGAAGTGTTTTATTGTGTCATTGCTTGATGTTACCCATGATTCATCAAAATATATGTCATTAAATGATCAAGGATTCCCAGCCACAAATCATTCTGGATCAGTATGGGAGTAGGGCTTTTGCAAAATTGAATGTTTTATCAGTTATCTCTTGAAAGGACTGAATTTCCAAGTCATTTTGAATGTATTTCCAAGTCATCCAAACAAACTCAAAGGAATTCTTTTTTCCATTGAGTTGGTATGAGCACATTGAAAGAAACAGAATTATGACTCTCAACAAGCTTATCAGCATCACAATTTGAACCCACATTTCTAACATCCATCCAGATAAATACCATGAGATAGGATAACAAGATGGATCCCATTCTTTTGACTTCATCTTGACCTCCACTGCCCTCAGTTTGAGTAAGAGGAAAAAGTACATTTGTATAGCCTCTTTATCTCAACTATATGTTCATTCTCAGATGAACTGTTTATTACTAAGGGATAAGAGCAGATGCCTTATACAATTCCTAATCCTTACTCAGAAGAAGGGCTTTTCGAAGATAGTAGAATAAGCCATTATGGGAGTTCTCACCTCCCAGAGCTCTGAATCCCCTTAAAACTTGGCTCCTTTACCAGCCCCTTTAGTTTTCTACATTGGCACCAAAGAACTGTTTACTGTTGTTGATGTTGGAAGACTGATCATGGTCTGCAGAGGTATGGACCTATTTTTTTAAGTGCTTATATTTTAAACAGGTAAATGATTTATTTGTAATTCTCTAAGAATGCATCATCATTTATGTCTGCATGGTCCCTGTTCTTCTGTAGCTCTCATTGGTTGATCTTTCTGAAATAGAAAAATCTTGAATTTTATAATAGTAGGAAGTCTTGTCATCCTAAATAATATATCTGTTTTTACTTGTTCCCATTTCTGCTTTCTGTTTGACTTGAATACAAAATAAACCTCTATTTGGTTTAATATGTAAAGCTCTCAAGTTGATGTATGTGTATATGTATATATAGATATATATTTGTGTGTGTGTATGTATATATCTCCATATATATCAAAAGATTTGTATCAGGTAAACTCCCAAGAAAATTTGTTATTTTTCATCCCTTTAATTTTATTTTTTAAATTTAATTTAATTAATATAATTTTAAAAATTCTTCCTCTATAATAAAAATGGGTTTGATCTAACATCCTGTGGCTTTTAATGTCACATAGATGCTTTCCAACTCTAGTGTTCTGTGATTTTCTGACTCTAGATATGTGAACTGGTTTTAGTCAAAATGGGCCTGATTCTCCCAGTGAGTAAGTAAGTTGATTTTCTGGCTACGTGCTACTGGCTCTTTCAGGACAAACATTTAGTATATTGCATAAATTAGAAGGGTCCATACCATGGATTCTGTAATACTTTGATGAGGCAACATGGTATAGTAGGTAGACTATTGAACTAAATAAAACCTGAATTCAAATCCTGCCTCTGAAGGGGGAAAATAATATCTGTCTTTAGTACCTACATCACATGATTGTTATGAAGTTCGAATTAGATAATGCATATACAGTGCTTGGGGTAGAAGGGGAAGGCAGAACTATAATTTCATAGGTATATGAACTCCCAGTGAGGAAACTCCCTCTATTAAAACAGATCAGCAAGTATCCTGCCGTTTATAGTTCTAGACAGTTTCCCAGAGAACTGAAAGGTTAAGTAACTTGCCTAGAGTTATACACCCATGATATATCAGAGCCCAGGCTTTAAGTCTTGTGATACTGAGGCCCACTCTTTGTCTTACTGCTCCTGTGTGTTCCACCAACAAAACACTTCATCTCAGCTCCAGGTGTCTTCTCTGGGTGTCCCATCCCTGTAACACTCACCTTCCTAGGCTCCTACTGGCTTCCTTTAAGTCCCAGAAACAGTCCCATCTTTTACAAGAAGCCTTTCCCAACCCCTCTTAATCACTTCCTCTTTTTTTTTTTTTTGGTGAGGCAGTTGGGGTTAAGTGACTTGCCCAGGGTCACACAGCTAAAAAGTGTTAAGTGTTTGAGGCCGGATTTGAATCAGGTCCTCCTGAATCCAGGGCCGGTGCTTTATCCACCGTGCCACCTAGCTGCCCCAATCACTTCCTCTTTATCCTGTATCTAGCTTACTTTGTAGATATTTGTTTGCATGTTGCCCCCTGCCCCCATTAGATCATAAGCTCCTTCAGGGCAGGGACTGTCTCTTGGCCCTTTTTGTGTCCCCAGCACTAAGTACAATGCCTGGCACATGTTTCTTGACTGATATCTGCTACTCCATGCTCCATCCCAAAGCACTATGTAAATGTCTGTTATTATTTGATCTCCAGATCTCTTGATTTCCTTATTGCCTCATACCTAGTTGTTCTCTAGGGCTTCAATTTTTCCTTCTCCAGAACTCCTTGTCTACTGCTCCATCTATTTGTTAATTCCTTCCAGGAACCTTTTCTTTTTTTTTTTCTTTTTTTTATAAGGTTTTTAAAAACTTGATTTTTATTTATTTATTTATTTATTGCAGGGCAATGAGGGTTAAGTGACTTGCCCAGAGTCACACAGCCAGTGTCAAGTGTCTGAGGCTGGATTTGAACTCAGGTCCTGAATCCAGGGTCGGTGCTTTATCCACTGCACCATCTAGCTGCCCCCGGAACAATTTCTTTTTAATAGAGGGGGGCAAAAGGCAAGGAAGCTTAGCTGCAGCCTCCTATAGCCCCCAACAGACATAAACCTCATTTAGCCTAAAAGAATTGCATACACCTTTGCAAACTGAATCCTTCATGTCCTGTAAGTCTGGAGCAAGCTATTTTTACTCTACTCACTAGTAAAATCAGGCCTGGGCAATTACATAGATTTAAAAAATGCTTATTTTTACATCTTTTCATTTGTCTGCAATTATAAAAAGAAATCTAGTATTATGTGTATGTTTTGGGATATAGCTGATATGGTTTCATGATTTAATTCTGCACTAAAGTCTGTTTTTCTGATCCACTGACTTTGTTTTTCTGTCTGTTTTCCTTTCCTGCTCACACTTTGGACAGGACAATCTTTGTTCCCCTTCAGACATCCTTCAGCTAAACCTCAGCGTTAAAAGGACTGTTGAAACACTTCTTTCTCTTGGGGCACATTCAGAAGAATCCTCTCTTATTTCCTTGTCTGCCCAGCTTCTGGGCTTTGTGGCATTTTACTGTACTTTAATGCTCTCTCTGTGTATGTTCTACAACTGGGTTTTTCCCTCTAGCTGAAAAAGTCTTCCAATAAGTGTCTGCCATATTCCGTTTTCATATTTACTGAATAGGAATTAGAGAATAACTTTTTATAGTGAATATCTCCATTCTCCTGACCATGTCCTTTGTTGAGTAGTAGGAGTGCTATAGATGCTTTTCATGATATTAAATCCTTAACCCATTTTTAGACTAAAAGACTTACATAGATCTTAACTTCCAAAAGACAGGGACCAACCGTTTTTACAGGCCACCCATGTAACCCATGGCAATTAAAATGTTTCTTCTGTGTAAAACACCCAGCATTACTTTGTGACAGCATACTAACCACAAGTAAAATAGTGACACCGTTTCCTAGGTTATGTCTGGTTGGTTTCTAGCTGCCACCTGACCCAAGTCAACAAAACTGCTTTGCTGGGTTTCCACACCTAAAAATTGGGCCTCTTCCTCTATTTGTATTCACATATACACATATCGTTTGTTGTCTCTGTATTTAGCAGACAGTGAGATTTAGTCTTGGCAAAAATTCAAGTAAATATATTTTTTCTACATGTTTGCTTTCTATGTATGCCACCATTTTAAGCCCATTGTAGAAATTTGAAATGTGAGGCAATAGGCAAAACAATTTAGCTGAGCCTCTTTGCTTCTGCATTGGGCTTAAGAAAGTAAAAGTGTCTGGACTTTTTGCTGACGCAGACTTGCTCTGTTCATTATCCTGGACCAAGATCTATTTCTGCCTCCTTGGAATAGAGACAGGAGCCTGTGACATTTGTGAAAAACATTAGAGCTCTTTGTAAGTATCCTGTGAGGCAGATGTTATCCCATTGGGCATCCCCATTATAGAGGAGAATGGCATGTAAATTCTGTTCCTTTTAGGCAGCAGCCTCTGCTTTGGATGAGAAGCAGGGAATTTGAATTCATTCTTTAGAAATGTTTAGCATTTGCTCTTCAAGTCCTACTGATGAAAATACTAAAGCACTACCTCATAACTAAGCTTAGATTGTAGAATGCATTCCTGACCATTTACTTCAGTCACTCTCATGAGCTCTTTTGTTAAAACTTAGACCATGTAAAAATGAGGGGGAGAAAATATTTTAATGAAGAGAAGACATCTGGTTTGGGGATACTTGACATTCTTGTTTGAGTTCTGGCATTTAGCCCAAGTGTCAGTCTGCTTCAGCTTTCCTCCTTATGGACAATAAGTGAATTTGCCATTAGAGCTCTGTTCGCACTATTGACAACCAACCATGGAAATGTACTTGGCTACTTAGAGTACTTCTGTAACTATGGAACACTGGTGCCTTCCTTCCTATTTTTAAAACTATTTTGTTGCTTATGACGATGGATGACTGAGACAGGGGCATCTAGGTGGCTCAGTGGATGGAGTACTGGCCCTGGAGTCAGGAGGACCTGAGTTCAAATCCAGCCTCAGACATTTAACACTTACTAGCTGTGTGACCCTGGGCAAGTCACTTAACCCCAGTTGCCTCACCAAAAAACAAACAAACAAAACCAAAACCCAACTCTCGACTGTAGTTATAAAACAGCATTTGTTTTTGTTGCATTTTGCATGTAGTTTGGCCTTAAGTGCATTGGAAGTAAAAGGTGCATCTTCTAAACGTACACTACTGTTCTACAGGAGAGAGGCCCCCAGGATGGTTGGCTCTATTGAGAAGGGTCCCATCCTACTTGGAAAAAATGTCTGATATGAGAAGATTTTTAATTTATCCACTTATAGAGATATACAAATCTTCCACTTTTACAATACTACCAAATATTAGGTATCTTGTTTTGCCAAAAAAGAAAAAAGCCTACTAAAGAAGAAACAGAATTAAATAGCACAATAGTAAATTCCATTTACTGCCATGAAAGTAAATGTTATATTTTTAATTCTAACTATTTACTAAGTATAACTTTTGCAAAACTTCTTATTAACCCTGAAAAATGAGTGCCTGTGAAAATTAAGCAAATGGGTGCACAGAAAAACCACCTTTATTCACTTAAAAATATTGTCAGTGGAGCCAGATATCTTCCTTGTGTTCTTTTCAGTGTTGTGTGCACACCATTTCTTGCCCAAGCAATTTAAAAGGCATATAGTTAAACTTTGTTCATTAGAGTTCCCCTAATTTGAGACAAGAGGCCTGGAAGTACCAGGGGTAGGGAAAGAGGCTGCTAATCACATGTATTTTGGAAGCTTGACTGAACAAGGGGTTTAAAGCCCCAAAGCTATCTACAAGTATACATGTGCAGACAAACCACTGGCCTATTAACCTCAAATTATTTGCAGAAGCTTGTTATCTAGGTCCCTTATAAAATAATGATTTGTTAATTTAGTTCTGATTACTATGCACACACTTAAACACTACAAAAATACAATTAAGACAATAACAAAAAGCTTCTGTAATTCAAACTTTTCCCTAGTTCAGCTTGATCTCCTGCCTTCTCCACCTCTCCCCACCCCCCAATTAATCTCAATGAAGGAGAGTTTACCATAAATGAATAATGAGTCTAAAGTCCAAGAACTGGAACTGTACTTCCTTTTTTTCTTGTAGCTTCTCTCAAAGTAGTAAAACCCAAGTTTCCAAATATGCAGATGACAGTCTACCTCATACTCATTGTTTCCTAGCTTGGGAGAACTGTTGTGTCAGCATCTCTGATGTACCTGGCACATAATTTCCAAAGCATTCCCTCATACTACCTTAAGAGACAGCGTGCTGCAGTGGTAGGAGCCCTGGCTCTGGAGCCAGAAGATCTGAATTTACTCTCTGCCTCTGATGATTACCACCTGTGTGACCTTGGGCAAGTCACTTAGTCTCCCAGGGCCTCAGTTTCCTCTTCTGTAAAATGAGGAGGTTTGAACTAGAGGAGGGCTTCTTCAACTTTTCCCACTCACAACCCCTTTTCACCCAAGAAATGTTTACACAACCCCAGGCATATACCCAGGTATACCCCAGGTATATAAAATAGGTATACCTTTTACTGTTGTCAAATCTTTCCCAACCCTCACATTCAGTTTCATGACCCCGTACAGTTTAAGAAGCTAGGGATTAGAGGACCTCTAATGTCCCTTCCTGATAGGTCTAGATCTTTGATTCAATGACTTCTTCCAGGTCATAGCAAATTGTCAGATAGCTTAAAGTTGTTTTTCTATTTCAGGTATGTACTGTTATATTTGAATCTTTGTCATAAAAAAAAGTATTGTTTCTTCCATTCTCACTGTCCTCTCCTCCTCCTATGTAATATTCCTCTTAGGAAAAAAAAAAGTATATGCCGTTTGTCCACTTTCAGTCCCCTCCAGATGTTCTCTATGCATTGAATTTTTCTGATTAATAAAATTACTGTTATTGGAACATACCAGTATGTAATGGTAGATATATTTCTATTCAGCCTGTATAGTAATCCTTAATTTCTTAGAATAAATTCATTATCATGAAGTTAGTTGTGAGATACAATCCATGCATTTGATTTTGTGTGTTTTAGTTGATTTTCTCATGTCTTAACATTTCATCTTTTAGTTGGTAAGTGGGCAAGGCTGTTTTGTTTTGTTTTTTAAACTGTTGTATTCATTTCATTTTCTTTTCTTTCATGTTTTTCTGTGTTACGTTATCCCCTTTCAGGAACGATTATGTTTGCCTCTACATATTTTAGAAGAAAAAGGTTTGACCCAGGTAGCAGTGACCGTCCAGGCCCTCCTTGAACTTGCCCCACCCAAGCAACAGCAGCACCAGTTGTCTGCTGTCTAAAGACTACCAAGACCTCGAGGGTTTGTCTCGGCCAAGCAGGAGAGAGAGATGTGACTACCCCTGCCAGGCGTCTGGTTTTAAGTGTGTGTGGGTGTGTTTTCTTAGAAGGGAATATTTCCGGAATTCCTGAAAGGAATGTTTTGCTTCATTTCTCCATTTTAGGGGAGATTGTGCCATTTGATTTTGAGGAATACTCTGGCCTCCCTTAAAGTACACTTTATTTGGTCCATGGGAGGATTATCGTTGAATTAGAATTACCGGCCCCAAATGACTGTTTGACTTTAATGTGATGTGTTTTGTTGTACAATGGGTTACTTTAAGATACTCAATAGAATTTCCTCACAGGAACACAGTTTGATCCCATCAAGACACCATCATGATAATTTCTTATCCTCTTCCATAAGTCCTACAAAAAGGTTTAAGTATTGACTTTCTGAAGTAATGTTCCATCATGTGTCTTTTCTAGTCACACATAAGAATCAGTTAAACTATATGTCATATCAAAGCCAAAACAAAAATAGTACAGTGTGATTCATCATAGGTGGACACAGATGAGTCCGTCCCAAATAATCTGTATATTATATGATACAGAGGATAGATTTTATCTGCTCCTAAGCCCAGTGTCCCAGGTTTGCCCACCTCTTTCTTAACCCACTTCCACTCGAGTCCAGACTTTGTAGGAAAAGATCATTCCCATTTTCTCTCAAAGCCATCATCTCTTCATTACAGATACCATAGCACTATATGAGAGAAGACAAAGCAGACACTCCCCAAGTCTTCAAGCTAATAGAATGCCTTGAAAAACAAGCAGAAAGGGAAAGGCATTCTTCAGTTCTTTTCCAGTCTAAGCCTATACTAATTTCCATAGCTGAATTTAGTTATGGGCATCTTAGAAAGATGGGCTGGGAAGTCTACTGAGAAACATGTTACATAGAAAGGACTTAAAGGTCTGAGTTTGAGTTCTTCCACTGGCCTTGTGGCCATGGCCACACACCCACCTCTCTAGGTCTCAGTTTCCTCATCTGTAAAAGGAAGGAGTTGGACTGAACAACATCTGTTCTCTTCTAGCACTAACACCCAGGGAGCCTGCCCACCTGTCCTAATGATATCACCTTGTTTTGAAGTCCGTCTTGAAAAAGAAAGCATTCCCAGGACCCTCAGCCAGTCAGTGCCTTAAGCCTGACAATGCTCCATTTTTACTATAAACCTCATTTACCAGTTCTGTCATAAGTGAGATTCCTCAGCATAGCTGCCTCTCTAAACCAAATTAATAGGGTCTGGAAGGGACAAGGAACCTAGATTCTTGGATGCCAGTGTGTGTTCTTAGGTTTGAGACTTCATTTAAATGGCATGGTCCTCTTTAGAGCATGGATGTAGCCACCTGAATGTGCTGTTTTCACTCCTGGCCTATATTCTCATCCTACACAATGATTACCTGTGCATTTTCCTAAATCCTCCCTAGAGGGCCCACCTACTGCACTAGAAGTGGTCTTTTGGTTCTCTTCAGTGCCGCCCTGGCCACCTGCCATCACTCATGTCCTAGGTAATGTCTTTATGCCACTTCTCCTGCATGAAAGTATTCTTGATAATGTGTCCCAGCCTGATCACCCCGAGCATGCCGGCGATAGGAAAACTTGGGTTTGAGTCCCAGCTCTGCTCCTCCCACTTCTGTGACCTCAGACAAGTCAACTGCAGAGTGTAAGAAGGGGGCCGGACAGCTTCTAGGATCCCTCCAGCTCCAAATCCTTTGGATTTTTGACAAAGTAGAAACCCTCTTTCTAGCACAGAAATCTGGTGTTAACAGTGCGGTCATTTAGACCAGGTTAAAACTGAGCAGCTATTCGTGTGTTCTGGGATACGCTGGAGTCTGATCCTGAGCTCAAAGCTGTGCCTGATAGGGGTGAGGGGGAGGGGCAGCAATGGCGGTAGCCAGCGGAGTTGGGGCCAGCCCCTATCATTTTCAAGAGCTCACAGAAACTCACCAACCGCAGAACTCAGAACTTAGATTCATGCTTGTGTGAACTCCAATGGCCAGACCTCAAGAGGGCTGTAACGTCTAAATAAAAATATGTCCAAATGCAGACACCGGCACCTAAAAATCTATGTGGCCAACCCCTGTCCCCATACCCACATACTCACATTAAGGAGTAGCCTGGTGTGATACAAGTAACACTGCTTGGCATTTAAGGATTTGGATTCAAATCCTGGCTCTCCTACCTGGTATCTATGTGACTTTTGAGAATTCACTTCACTGCTCATCTGTAAGATGAGCATCTTTATCGGCAAAATGAAAAGGTGGTTCTTTCCAGCTCTAAAAGCTGTGCTCTGGATCTCCAGGATAAAAAGAGGTACCTAAAACAACGTGTCAGCTATCCATTTATTTAACATAAAATATACATGAATTTGCTGCAACTTCTCATTGCATTTAGAGTGGGGGTATGTATTTTTTTTTACTCCCAGCAATTTTTGGGGTTGTAGTCCTAAAAAGAAAAATGTCAAATGTGTATTGAATTGTATTTTCTGTGTCAAAAGCAAAAACCAATCATGTTTTCTTTCCTATTGCAGCCTTTTGGTGCATGCTCTTTAATCTGGCTTGGAAAGGGCCTTTATATGCAGAGGAAGTGGGAAAATGTTTATCATTTCCCTCACAGCTTATTTTTTTTTAAAAGCACAACTAATTAAATAACTCATCATTTCTGTTACTTTTAGAAGCTCCATAATATCTGGTGATGTGTGCTTATCCAGATGAATTCTAATGGTTCTGTAAAAAAAAAAATGGACTTTTAAAACAGTTATAGGAATGAAGGAAAATGTGGACATTTGAAAGCCTTTTTTTAAAAATAAATGTTACAATGAAATAGCTTAATAAAGCATTTTCATTTGGCCATTTCAGAAAATGTTGTAAACGTGTAATTAGTAAAGGAATTTTTTAAGACTGTCATATATTTGTATGTCTGTAAATACATTCCATCATTTCTAAGAAGTATAAATATGTCAATATCACATATGTTATTTTTAAATTACATATATGTTGCCATTAGTGTAAACTAGCACATTGATATTAAAATAAAAACCTGAAACACTTAAATTGCATGAAATAAAGAGTGATTTGAAAATGTGCCATAAAGCATAGCTTCCTTCACACAGATGAGTGGCAAGAAAAGTATCCCTTAGGAGAAGATTCAAGGCCTTCGTGTTAGGTATTTAACATGCAGAATAGAATTCTTTACAGAGAGGACTGATATTGGCCATGAAGCATGGCCAGGGTATTTGCATCAACAAACCAAAGAGGGAGCAAATGCCAGGACATTATTTTGTCGGTGTTTTCTATTGACAGGATGGCCCCAGGTGATCACATCAAGATTATTGATAACCTGATGAGACCTGATATCCCCTTCCTTTGGCTGACAGTTTAAAGGTTATGACTTAAGGGTTCCACTTGTCGAAATATCTCAAATGTTGACTTAGCAAAACATCTTTTCTCTCCTACGTGACCTTTTCTTACCATTAGAGTTATTTCTCTCTTTTATACAACAAAGGAGTCTTTGGAAGACACCACTGTGCCTAAGCTACCTTACAAGGAGAAAGAACCTTTGTAGGTCTGCTAGATTTCTTCCATTTGATTTAGCACTGTGTACCCAGGATTCAGCAGCAAGGCCTCTTACAGAAGAATATAAATGTTCTTCTATCGGCAATGCCTCTTCCAGGAGGTTGTATCTGTTTTGTGTTGTAGCCATAGGAAAATGTTCCATTGTCCAGAGTGTTATGAGCTGAAAACACAGGCCATAAAGGCATCAATCAGGGATTGCTGGGAAGAAATTTGGCAAAGGGTTGGATAACATTATGCCAATAAAGAGGGGCAAAGGAATTTCATTTACGAGCAAGAACTACCCTGAGCTGAATGGAAGCAGCTAGTGGGCAGAAGGTTCCATTACTAAAGAAGCAATGAAGAGATTAAGAAGTTTCTATTACATTTTGCCAATAGGTTTTTAAAAAAAATAAATATAAATTGAACTAGACAGTTACAAATTACTCTATTTTTTTTGCCCTTCCACTCTGTGCAACTTTCGGAATGTCTTTGGGATGCTCTTTCTGTCCCTCCCCACCAGCTCAACTCCCCCAAGTAGAAGCTATCCCTTAAGCCAAATATGTACAGTCAAATATATACAAATATGTACAAAGCAAATAAAGATATTGGCTATATCTGAGAATGCATGTCTGGGAAGAGATGGAAGACAGAATTCATCATCTGTGTGTGGAAGTCATAAGTGCTTGTAGCTTCAAAATTCAGAAGTCTTCCACAGTTGTTCCCACATGTCATGGCCACATAGAAATTGTTCTCCTTGTTCTTATTCAGTTCACTCTGCATCAGTTCATACAAGTCTTTGTATATTCCTCTGAATATAGCATATTCCTTGTTTCTTATGGCACAATAAAATTACATT
This sequence comes from Dromiciops gliroides, assembly GCF_019393635.1. Classification (NCBI taxonomy): domain Eukaryota; kingdom Metazoa; phylum Chordata; class Mammalia; order Microbiotheria; family Microbiotheriidae; genus Dromiciops; species Dromiciops gliroides. Next base: position 338,930,551 of record NC_057863.1, on the reverse strand, counting down.
GAATTTATATATAATTTGTTGAGCCATTCCCAGGTTGATAGCTAATTGGTGTTTTGTTTCCAGTTCTTTGCCAAGGAAAAAGTGCTGTCATAAAGTATTATCATATAAAGAAGCCCTTCCCCTCTGTTCTGGAACTTTCAGAATTACATAATTGTACTATCACTGGGTCAAAGGATTTGTATAGTTTAGTGACTTGGGGAGTATAGTTTCTCGCCCCCCCCCCCGCGGTTTTTTTTTTTTTTTTAAGAAAATGGTTGGGGCAGGTAGGTGGCGCAGTGGATAGAGCACCGGCCCTGGAGTCAGGAGAACCTGAGTTCAAATCCGGCCTCAGACGCTTAACACTTACTAGCTGTGTGACCCTGGGCAAGTCACTTAACCCCAATTGCCTCACTAAAAAAAGAACGAAAGAAAATGGTTGATCCAATTCATATCACCAACAGTGCATTAGTTTGCCTGTGGTCTCATAATCCCTCCAGCAATTGCTATTTTCTTCATTTGTCCTTACTGCCAAAATGGTGATTGTGATATTGAACCTCAAAGTTGTTTGATTTTCCATTTTTCTTATTACTAATGATTTGAATTATATTTTCCACATAGTTGTTGATAGCTTATATTTCTTCCTTTATGAACTACCTGTTTATTTCCTTTGACCACTTTGACCAGCTATTGTCTTTTTTTTCTTTCTGTTTTTTTCTTTTTTATTTTTGTGGGGCAATGGGGGTTACGTGACTTGCCCAGGGTCACACAGCTAGTAAGTGTCTGAGGCTGGATTTGAACTCAGGTACTCCTGAATCCAGGGCCAGCGCTTTAACAACCACTGTGCTATCTAGCTGCCCCCAGCTATTGTCTTAATTAAGCATCTACCTAGTATGTTCCAGGCACTGTGCTAAGTGCTAGGGATACAAATAAGAACAAAAAACAGTCCCTCAGGGGCAGCTAGGTGGCGCAGTAGATAGAGCACTGGCCCTGGAGTCAGGAGTACCTGAGTTCAAATCCAGCCTCAGACACTTAACACTTACTAGCTGTGTGACCCTGGGCAAGTCACTTAACCCCAATTGCCTCACTAAAACAAAAAACAAAAACCAGTCCCTCATCCAAAAAAGAGAGAAAAATACCTATTTGTGTGTGTATATGTATATATGTGTGTGTATATATATATATGTGTGTGTGTGTGTGTGTGTGTACACATACATATATATTATTGTGGGGCAATAAGTGTCATGCTATATATATTTAGGTTGTATATGTGCAATCACATTAAACATATTTCTACATTAGTCATCTTGTGAAAGAAGAATCAGAGCACAAGGGGAAAACCTCAAAAAAGGAGAAAAAAAATAGCCCCAAAGTAGAAACAGTATGGTTCAATCTGCTTTATATATATTTTAATTTTTGTGGGAAAAATACATATTTGTATAAAAACACTTATAGCAGCTCTTTTTGTGGTGGCTAAGAATTATAAATTAAAGGGATGCACATCAATTGGGGAATGGCTGAACAAGCTTTGGTATATGATGGTGATGGCATATTATTGTGCTATAAGAAATGATGAGCAAGACAATTTCAGAAAGGCCCAGAAAAACTTAAATGAACTGATGTATAGTGAAGTGAGCAGAACCAGAAGAACGTCGTGCATAGTGACAGCAATATTGTTTGATGAAGAACTGTGAATGACTTCTCAGCAGTATAATAATCCAAGACAATCCCAAAGAACCAATGATGAAGCTTACTATACACCTCCAGAAAAAGAATTGATATTGATTGAACAGACTGAAGCTTGCTATTTTTTTCATTTTCTTTTTTTTCTTTTATGAGTCTTGTACAAAATAACTAATATGGTAATGTTTTACATAATTGCACATTTATAACATCTGATTGTTTACTGTCTCAGAGCGGGGATGGAAAGGAAGGATAGACTTCAGAACTCAAAACTTTAAATAAAAACATTTTTTTTAAAAAAGCCTCTGCCTGCAAAGAGCTCACAAGCTAATGAAGACAATATATAAAAAGAAGCTGTAAAGGGGTGGAGAAAAAGGGAGGGGAAAGGTAAAGAATTCCACAAAGTGTCTGGCCCCTCCTTATATGGATGGTCTGGGAGGAGTGCTCTGATGTCCATACTCTCCAATCAAAGGAAAGGAAACCAGCTGAAAAGAGGAAACTATTTAATTTTCAGTGTATTTTCACCTCAGAAATTAACATACTGGCTAAGAATTGGAAATCAAAGGAATGCCCATCAATTGGGGAATGGCTGAACAAGCTGTGGTATATGATGGTGATGGAATATTATTGTGCTATAAGAAATGACAAGCGGGATTTCAGAAAGGCCTAGAAAGACTTGTATGAACTGATGTATAGTGAAGTGAGCAGCACCAAGAGAACATTGTACACAGAGACAGCAATGTTGTTTGATGAAGAACTGTGAATGACTTAACTATTCTCATCAATACAATGATCCAAGACAATCCCAAAGGACTATTGATGAAGCATACTATTCACCTCCAAAGAAAGAATTGACATTGATTGATTGAACACAGACTGAAGCATGCTATTGGGGGGGGGGGGCAGGGCAATGAGGGTTAAGTGACTTGCCCAGGGTTACACAGCTAGACCATGTCAAGTGTCTGAGGCTGGATTTGAATTCAGGTCCTCCTGAATCCAGGGCCAGTGCCTTATCCACTGTGCCACCTAGCTGCCCCCTGAAGCATGCTATTTTCACTTTCTTTTTTTTTCTTTTATTCAAGTTTTCTTGTACAAAATTACTAATATGATAATGTTTTACATAATTGCACATGTATAACCTGTATCTGATTGCTCACTGCCTCAGGGAGGGGAGGGAGGGAAAGAGGGATAAAATTTGGAACTCAAAACTTTAAATAAAATATATATTTTTTAAAGATGACAGGAGTTAGTAATCTGTTCATCTGTTTATCTAACAAGATTTATACTGCCAACTGGAAACACATTTGTCAAATGGTAGAAGGAGAGATTGTAGTTGCCTTCCCAGGGAGAGAGGAAATGGAGGGGTTGGCTTCCTGTTCAGCAGTTAAGCTAACTACAGACACAGCTGATAGATAAAGGAGAAACATATTTTTGTGTCTGGATATTTGTGATGAATGCACATATAAATACAACATCCAGTCCAGAGATGATAAAAATGAAGAGATCTGACCCAAAAAAATGCTACAAATTGGCAATTCATTTATCATTTTTTGATTTCTAGACTGAGTGATGGATAAAATGTTAATAATGCATATTAAACTTTAAAATTTCAGGAGTACATTTTTAAGAGGCAGTTAAACATTCTCCAGCACACTGCTGTATATAAGTACAGATTCTATGTCTTGGATATTAGATTTGCTGTGAAGATTTTTTTCCCGAATTGTTTTTCATCTGATTCTTACTACATATAGTGTGCTTGTGCAGAAATTTTTCAATATTATGTAACAGTTGGGTACCTGTCAATTGGGAAATGGTTGAACAAATTGTGGTGCATGAATGTAATGGTATACACTATGAAGATGTGCAGAAAAATAGGTAAGACATGTATAACTAATTCGGTATATGTAATCACAAGCAGACAAGAGCACATGATTCATAAGCACCTCTGACAACAGAAATGCAAGAAAGGAACAAAGGAAGGCACAAGTAATGATGTAAATTACTCTAGGAAAGAAGGGAGGAAAAAAACTACAAAGACACCTATAAGATTAACAACCACCCCCACCACAACAAAAGAGGCCTGTTAAGAAATTTTCTAAAAGGGAACAAGAAGACAAGTGAAAGTGGAAATCTAATCAGAGTGAAGAAATAGGTCTGAAATGTCATGGTGTAACCACACACCACAACACCCACAGGTGAATTGATGGTTTTTGTGGGAATAAATTGCAGAATGAGAGGGTGCATAAAAAGGGAAAAGGGAGGAAATAGATGTGTTATTGAAGCCAATAAACAATGCAGGAGGGAAAACTGCTGTAGTCTCTGAAGAGGAATAGGGCCTACAAGAGAATGGGTAGGGTGGCAAAAGGAAGTGACATGGGCCTAGAATCAAAGAACGGGCTCTTCCTGTGAGGAACAAAATGATTAATCAACCAGAAAACAGGACAGACATAGCTAGGAATTAAGAGGCTATAAAAGTTTATAGCAGGAAGCCAAATGGTAACCAGGTGTGTTTACTACCTGGCTAGAGGCAGGAGACAGATAATGCCAGAGGTCAGGATTATTATAACAAATGTCCCCCTAGAACCCGGAGCTCAGGAAATTAATAACTGTTTCAAGTATCCCCCACTCCCAAAGGCTGCAACTTTCCGGTTTCAAGTCCTCCCCTCCCATCTATCCTCTATAAAGGCATTGCCTTCTCCCTGGCTCTTTTAGGAAAACGTTTTTAAACCTTCTCCTCCCTGAGAGGCTAAGTCTTAGACCTTCCTCCCAGCCATATTACCTTGTGCCAAATAAAAACTACTTTAATTCTGCACCTGGAAGCTGAGAGTGGTCTACAGGGAGTTGAATAGTATTGTCATGTCCGTCATTGACACTGTTCCTGACTTCATCAACATGGTAGACCAAGTAGCCTGGGCCCCTAGTCAATGGTATGAGGTAGTCAACTTTGCTAATTCCTTTTGCTTTATTCCTATGGCCAAGACTAGTCAGTAAACTATTTTATTTTAACTGGGAAGAAGTCCAATAAACCTTCACTGCCCTTCCCCAGGGCTATTTACCCTCCCTCATCCTGCCACAATAAGATTGGTGGAGATTTGAAAGATTGCTTCCCACCTTTTCTTTTTTTTTTCTTTTCTTTCTTTTTTTTTTTTGTTGAAGCAACTGGGGTTAAGTGACTTGCTCAGGATTTAAACTTAGGTCCTCCTGAATCCTGGGCCAGTGCTTTATCCACTGTGCCACCTACCTGCCCCAGATTGCTTCCCTTCTTAAGAGCATCATAGGCCACTCAACTGATGACATAATGTTGACTGGGACAGAGGCCACGAAAATGGCAATGGCCCTCAATTGAATGGTGGTGTATACCACGGACAAAGGGTAGGAAATTGAGTGCTAAGATCATGCAAGATCTATTCTGCTCAGTTAAGTTTTTTGGTCACAACACAGAATGAGCTACTGACATCAGCTTCCCCACATTTTAGAAAAGGAAGCCCAGGGGCAGCTAGATGGTGCAGTGGTTAAAGCACCGGCCCTGGATTCAGGAGGACCTGAGTTCAAATCCAACCTCAGACACCTGACACTTACTAGCTGTGTGACCCTGGGCAAGTCACTTAACCCCCATTGCCTGCAAAAAAAAAAGAAAGAAAAAGAAAGAAAAGGAAGCCCAAAGGCTTATTTGGACTCGGTTTTGGAGAACCTGCATTTCTCACTTGGGTAGCCTGATGGCCCCCACTTACTGATTACCCACAAGTCTCCCTCTTTGGAGTGGGACCTATAATAGGCTACAGTCCTGAAAGAGATAATGTGGGCCATCCAGCAATCTCTTTCCTCAATCCTGTAAAGAATTAATTGTTATTTGAGGTTTCTATGCCTTGGTGCACACTGGCCTGGGGCTCCGCAAACCGCATGGTGCTCCACCCACTGGTTGTAGCCGCATCACCACTCGACGCCTACATGGGCCTGGCAAAATTATAATGATTGGAAGCCTAGTGAGGGCAGTCATGTGACTGTCAGAGCGGCCATCCCATTGGCTGGGGCTGTGTTGTTTTTAGGTTTGGGGGAGGAGAATTGGGCATTCTAGGTGGAAGCTGGAAAGCCACAGGTGTTCTGCTGCGTATTTTCAGCTGATTCCTGGGCAGTGGTATTTTTTCAGGTATTATAATTTCCCTTTCCCCATTTTATTTCCTTTCCCTTGATCCTACTGATCCTGTTTGTGTTTTGTTTTGGTTTTTTAAGTTCGTTCTTGTTAAAATAAATCTTGTTCTGTTTTGAGGAAGGCTGCCGGTCTCCTTCCTTGCCCCAATATTGTGGCGAGCCGCTTAGCTAGCACTCCCCAATTAAAAATTGGTCCCCACAATCTTTTGCCACATGGGGCCCAAGTCTTTAGAGGTCTCTCTCCGTAAAGCCCAGACTGAATAGAGCCTTCGGGAGGCACCTGGGGGTGGCCACAAGTGCCCTGAAACAGCCACTCATACCACTTCCAAAGAAGTTGTTTCCTGTTCATGGTCACTAGTGGCTCTAGAACAAATGACACGGGGCCATACCATCTCTCTTCACCCAGAGCAGCCTTATAGGAGTTAGATAATACAACATAGTCCTTCTAACACGGTGGGTAGGGTACAAGACACTTCGATTGGTAAATGGAAATGGTACCATTACCCAGATGTTTTGGGTGTTAGTGCCCTTCCTTCACAAGCAGCTTGTGATTCTGTAGGGCTAAGGCCTTCAGTCCAAGCCCTAACACCCAATGGGCCCCTGACTGTGAGGCCCTGGTTCTGTTAAGGCTAAAATTCTAGCTAAACTGTCTAAAATACCTAATGAGTGGTCGCCAATAAATTATAAGCTTTAGCAAGAGTTAGACTTTTAAGCATTTATTAAGGAGAATAAGAATTTGGTAAAGAGAGAGAAAAAGGCCTAGATTCCTATCTATTAAAGGGAGAGCACATTTCTAGCTCCCTTCTCCGCCAGAGTCCAGAGGAAAGAGAGTGAGACCGAGCGCCAGTCTCTTCCTTCCTCCTCCCACTAGTCCGCGTCACTTCCTGAAGCCTGGTCTTGCCCTCAAAGACCTTTGCTTCATGGGCAGAACTCTTCTACAGTAAGTATCCAGCAGGTGGCGTCATTCCAATCGTTACAGTTCCTAAGGAATGCAGTTTGGTCTGGCTTACAGATAGCTCTGCTCGCTATAAGACATACAATTGGACTTCCACTTTCATTAGGTAAAGAGACATCCTCCCAGAGGCTACACTACAGGTCACATGGCTGGTTTGTGAAAAGAACCTTAAGGAATGGGGCAGATACAATTTCCATATGACCTGTCATATTTCACTATAAGTATTGAGGCTGAGAATTCCTTCTCCCCTCTCCTAATTTCACACCACTCAGATTTCTTCCTCTGCCATCTCCTCCTTTATTTCTATTGAAGAGGTGACCCTTCTCCTTGCCAATACAAACCTCTCTACGTGCATAGGAGATCCTACTCCATCTTGTCTTCTCCAACGCAATGCCCCCTCGATCATCCCCACTCTCACTTATCTTCAGTCTCTATCTAATGACTGCTTCCCTGCTGCCCGCCCACCCATACACCTATGTGTTTCCTATGCTCATCAAGCCCTCACTTGATCCTTCCATTCTTACTACCTATCCTATCTCCTCCCTTTTGTTATGGGGGAAAATGGTTGGTGGAGGATCCTTAGGAATTCCTCTTTAAAGAATTATACCCTCTCACACACAAATCCAATTAGAATAAAATAATCTTTTATTTAAGCGTTAGAAAAAGGAAACAGAGACATGGTTCTCTGAGTACCTATCTCCTTGAGCAGGAAAATACTTTTATAGAGTTCCGATGGTGGGGGCAATCATTTGACTATGGAAAATTCCCTTTGGGGATGGGGGAAGCTGGAATGAGAGGCAGGTGGTCCTGGAGTTAACTCAGTCCCGATTGGGTGCTGCTTATCTCTTTAGATATGTCTGTCCTTTGGTTTAGCTTCTCAAGGAGAAGGTTCCCTGAGTTTCCCCAGAAAACTTGAGGAACCCCAGGATCATAACACTTTTATGGCTAAACTCCTTGAGAAGGCCCTGTACAATTGGTGCCTCCACTTCCCTCGTTTTCATTCTTTACTCTGCCATCTAGCTTCTATCATTCTACTGAAAATGCTCTCTTCAGAGTTACCAAATTTAAGATCCTTTCTCAGTTTTCATCCTCCAGAATTGCACCTTTAACACTTTGATCATCCCCTTCTCCTTGATACCCTTTTTCTCTGGCTTTTTGTTTGTTTGTTTGCAGGACAATGAGGGTTAAGTGATCTCTGGGTGGGGGGAGGGGGTTTGACTCTGCCCAAGTGTCCTGGTTCTCCTCTGACCACTACTTTCCAGTCTTCTTTGCTAGATGTTCATTCAGGTCACACCTGCTAACCATCGATGTGCCCAAAGGAACATGTCTTTTTCTTTTCTCCCGTTATACTATTTTGCTTGGTGAACTTATCAGTTCCCATGAATCCAGTTCACCCCTCTATGCAGATGTTTCTCAGAACTATTTATCCAGCCCTAACTGAGGTGGGGGATGGGATCAGAAATAGCAGAGTGGCACTAAAAAAAGAGTTGTGCTGGCCTGGCTCGCCTGTTTGTTTCTGTTTTCAGTTCTGTAGCATAAAAGGGTCCTCTTCTTGGCACAGTGGATAGAGCACTGGCCCTGGATTCAGGAGGACCTGAGTTCAAATCCGGCCTCAGACACTTGCCAATTACTTAGCTGTGTGACCCTAGGCAAGTCACTTAACCCCAATTGCCTCACAAAAAACAAAACAAATTTTTAAAAAGGGTCCTCTTCCCTTGTAAGGAAGAGCTGAATTAAATCTCTTGGGGGATAGGGAGGAGGTTACAGCCTCTGGAGCACCTTGATATTTGCTCCAAGATATGACCCGACTCAAGGACAGAGACAGTTCTGTCTATGGTATAAACACTGATAAGCACACCAAGGTCTGCACGGCTGATATGCAAGTTCCATACATTCAAGATATACAATTCTTACACCACAGCAGGATGTATGACTGAGCCTATCACTCTACCCTCAGATACCCTCCTCTTCAGTTATTTTGCAATCTCCTCATTTGGCACGTAGCCTTCTTTGTTTTTTTTTTTTTGGTTTTTTTGGTTTTTTTATTTTTTGGTGAAGCAATTGGGGTTAAGTGACTTGCCCAGGGTCACACAGCTAGTAAGTGTTAAGTGTCTGAGGCTGGATTTGAACTCAGGTCTTCCTGACTTCAGGGCCAGTGCTCTATCCACTGCACCAACTATCTGCCCCACGTAGCCTTCTTTGTCTATAAATTGTAGATAAGGTCAACTCTTCTATTTGGCAAGACAGTCTCCATCATGACTCTGTCTCCCAACCATTCCTCTCTCCTAATCAATCTATTTTGCAAGATTTGATGTGAGCTTCCGATTCTTTGAGTATGCCCCCCACCCCAAGCCAGTTCACAAGCTCTTCCCACAATATAACCTGACCTCCAATACCTGTCTATTGGCCATCTCATCAGGTCCCATAGACATCTTAAACTCAATATGTCCAAACCTGAACTATCTTTCCCCCTATGCCTTCCCCTCTTCCTCACTTTCCTACTATTGTCAAAGAAGCCACGTGCTTCCCAGTCACCCTGGCTTATAACAAAGGTCACACCCATGATTCTTCTCTTTCCCTCACCCTGTCATGTCCAACCGGTTGCCAAGTCCTGTTGGTTCTACTTTCACAGTTATCGCTTGCACGTTCCCCTCTTTTTTTCCCAAGATGCTGTCACCACTCTGGTACAGGCATTTGTTACTTCATGCCTGGATTTCGGCAATGGCCTTCTGGTTGAACTCTCTGCCTCAAGTCCCTCACCACTCAAGACTATTCTCCACTCACCTATCAAATGATATTCCCAAACCTCATGTCTGATCATGTCACTCTTTTTTCAATAAACTCCTGTGGCTCCCTATTGCCTCTAGGATCAAAAATAAAATCTTCTGTTTGGCTTTTAAAGTCCTTTATAACCTGCCCCCCTCCTGCCTTTCCAATCTTATTATACCTTATTCCTCTCTATGTATTCTCAAGTCCATTGAATCTGGCTGCCATGCTGTACTTTGAACTCAACAATTCATATCCTGACTAGCTGGTCCTCCTGTCTGGAATTCTCTCCCTCATTTCCATCCCCTAGCTTCCTTCAAGTCTCAACTAAAATCTCATCTTCTGCAAGAAGTCTTTCTTGAGGCACAGCTAGGTGGCGCAGTGGATAGAGCACCAGCCCTGGAGTCAGGAGGACCTGAGTTCAAATCTGGCCTCAGACACTTAACATTTACTAGCTGTGTGACCCTGGGCAAGTCACTTAACCCCAATTGCCTCACTAAAAAAAAAAAGTCTTTCTTGATCTCCTTTAATCTCATTGCCTTCCCTCTGTTGATTATCTCCCATTTAACCTGTACATATCTTGTCTCCCTCTCCCCTCCACCCTGCTTAGTAGCCTTCTGGTGGCAAGCTCTCTTTGTATCCTCATCACTTAGTACAATGTCTTTCACATGTTGTTGAGTCAGTTCAGTTGTGTCTGACTCTGACTCTCCGTGACTCCATTTGGGGTTTTCTTGGCAAAGATACTGGAGTGGTTTGTCATTTCCTTCTCCAGCTCATTTGGCAGATGACAGGGTTAAGTGACTTGCCCAGTATCATACAGCTAGTAAGCATCTGAGGCCAAATTTGAACTCAGGAAGTTGAGTCTTCCTGATTCCCAGAGCATTGCTCTATCCACTGCACCACCTAGCTGTCTTTCACATAAGTGCTTAATAAATGTTTGACCCGTCTTCATATAAACTGATTCCAGGGTAGTGGCTATGGACCTAGTCAAAGACCTGGAGCATGGGGAGAACAGAACTAGATGATCAAAGCCTCTCTCCCACTTTGGAGTCAAAACCAGTGGAGGAATTTTGCTGATGCACCTCCCACATATAGTTGTTTGTGAAGCAGCTTGTTAGAGACATCACATGCCCTCTGCTGAACTGAATAAACAGATTGATGCCTGATCCATTGTCAGTTTCGACATGGGAATCATAATTTCATATTGTGTTGGGAATCCTCACTTAAGGACAAGTGGTTACTCTCTACCCAACAGGCTCCTTATACCAGTTGGAGAACTCACCTATCCCACATGGCAAATAGTCCCGTTATCTTGCCTCAGGGCAAAACCTAAGTGCTGTACTTTTGTGGGCTATCCTTTAAGTAAGCGATCTACTTTTGTTAAGTCTGGAATGACCTACAAATGCTTCATTTCATTCCAACATAGAACCTAAGTGCCGGAGGAATGGCCTGAGCCAAGCCTAGCCAAGCACAGGCATAGGGCTGGGATAGATGAGAATGAGGGAGCAGACAGCTGGAGTCAGGGAAGGGGGATTGTTCTTCCAATAGTCAAAGAGTCAGCATCGCAGGTACAACAAGACAAGGGGGGGATGGGAATATGCTAACCAGCTGGGGAATGAGTAAACTCATTCAGGGTAACAGTGAGGCCCACTCATGAAGAAGGGTTGAGCCCCAAGGTTTTGGCACTTCACTTGCCTGCCATGTGGTTGTGTCCAGGCATTTGAAAGCCTGTCCTGCAGTAATCAGGAGCAAGAGGTGGTGTGTTTCAGGTCAAAGGGAGGCTGTGTCCTGGTGCCGATTCCATACAAGCCTGGTGGTGATGTGGCCCGAGGTGTCCAGGAGACTTAGCTAGGAGATGATGTATAATAACCACTTTAGATCTAGTACCCCCTCCTTTTCAGCAGAGAAGTGGGGGACTCTAGGTACAGAATACTGCATACATTATGAGGCACCATTACTGAATCAGTTAGTTTTTGGGTTTTTTTCTTTCTTACAAGGTAGGGCTCAGGGGCAGGGGAAGGGGAAAAGGAGGGGAAGGTGTATCCAGAAATGACTATGATTTGAAAACAAAAACAAAAGGCATAAATAAAATTTGTTTGGTTCAATTCATGACTTTTGTTTTGCTTTTTTGCCAACACTAAAGTTACTACCCTCTTTACAGAAAGAATTGAAGTAAACCACCTGAAGTACAAGCAAGGGGGTGCATATAGGAGTATTGGGGGGGGGTAATGAGGGTTAAGTGACTTGCCCAGGGTCACACAGCTAGTTAAGTGTGAAGCGTCTAAGGCTGAATTTGAACTCAGGTTCTCCTGAATCCAGGGCTGGTGCTTTATCCACTGCTCCATGTAGCTGCCATCCAAGGAGTATTTTTAATACTACATTTTATGGGGGCAGCTAGGTGGCACAGTAGATAGAGCACCGGCCTTGGATTCAGGACCTGAGTTCAAATGTGACTTCAGACCCTTGACACTTAACTGTGTGACCCTGGGTAAGTCACTTAACCCCAATTGCCTTACCAAAAAAAAAATAATAAAACCCACTACATTTTATGACTGCACATATTTTGAATGCCAGAAAATCCTGTTCTCCATTATGGTACGGCTTCAAACCTTCCAGAGGATAGTAACGATTTTCAAACTTCTGTCTGGGAAACTATTAACAGTTTCCTAGTTTAGGCTTTAAAAAGCGACGTTAACATCAGAAAGCGTCCTGTGGAAAATACGAACCACTTACTGCTCTATACCAGGTCCCTGCTTTCCCCTCAACCATAAAATAATCCCCATAATTAGAGATCCCATCAGAACACACTGTGATAATGGCACTTTATTACCCCCATATCCCACCTCCTTTATTTGCCTGGGGGCAATACCATGCTAACCATTTCTGTCCAGACAACAGAGGACCCGTATCAGTCAGTTGACAGAGGCATAGACCAGAATGACCCAATGTGATGATGCACTTTCTTTTTCTTTTTTTTTTTGGGGGGGGGGGCACAGGGCAATGAGGGTTAAGTGACTTGCCCAGGGTCACACAGCTAGTATGTGTCAAGTGTCTGAGGTCGGATTTGAACTCAGGTCCTTCTGAATCCAGGCCTGGTGCTTTATCCACTGCACCACCTCACTGCCCTGATGATGCACTTTCAACATCATCATCTCTCTGAAGACACCCTGGTAGGTCTTTGGGCCAGGCAGGGAATGCATTTGGCCACAGCAGACGTGCCTGCTGCCAGTAATTCACTCATCTCCAGGAAGGACAAGGGCCAGAGTGGAGACTGTTGAGATGGCCCCTACAAACACAGGGTGGGTGAGCGAGTTGAATAGTGCTCTTGAGGGGATCTAGTTCAGGGAGCACAGAGAGAAGGAACCATGAGACAGGCTTCAATGGAGGAAGCTTCAGGGGAAGGAGAACTAGAACAAGGTGATTTAACAGAAAGAGACTGAAATGCACAGTACACCATAGAGACAAGACGACACAACAAACACATTTGTGGGCTGGGGGTAGCCCCTAAATTCATTCTTGTTCTGTATTGCTAGGCTAAACTACTGGAAGAATTTTTCTTCTAGATGAGTTGGAATAAAATTAGACACAGACACAGACACAATATTAACTCCTGTACTTTTAGTGCGTTGTCATTAAACAATTTCACTGTAAACGGGCACAGAAATTGTCTGTCCTTGCTGTACTGGTGTCAAAAGAGAAAGAAGTCTTCCTACAACCCCTAGAAAAGGTCCTTCTCGATGTACGGTCAGATTATATAAGGCACTAAATCGACAGAAAAATCCAAATTTTGTCCTAACATCCCAGTAAAAAAAAAAATCAAATTATTTCAGGACTCAATTAAAAAATAATAATAATAATGTGAAGTCATCAAGGATCTTTGTTCAGTCCTCACCCTCCCCAGGAGGTTGTTTAGATAAGAAATAACATCGGCTGGTGAGGTGTTTGCCCCTTTTAATTCCTCCTTTCTACTTCCCAACCCCCTGAAAGAAGAAAAGAAAAAGCCAGAAAGAGCACCATCATCTTCTCTTCTTTACGGGCTTCTTCCCTTTGCCTTTTGCACCCTTGCCATCATCTTTTTCCTTCTTTGGCATCTTGAAATTGCCAAGTTCTCTTCGGATCATGGTGCCTCTCCACCAGGCCTGAAGCTAGAAGGTGGAGGAGAGAAGAGGTGGTATGGGGATGTTAGTGATGTCCCCAACAACAAGTATCATTTTTCACGACTAGGAATTATTCCTGAAAACCTATTATCTGAATATAAGCATAGGCCCAGGGGAGGAGTAGCAGTGCAATGTGATCATGTTCTTGGAGAATGCATCTCCCACTGTGTGGTGTGGTATGGTATGGTGTACAGGACTCAGCTTTGGACTTTCTGGTCAGATTTTTCTGAACTTTGATCAGTCCATTTCTTTTGCCCTTTGAAGGGCAAAGTGTATCATGCTGTTCTGTAATCAGCTCTCCCTTAATCCTGAACGATTGGCTCACTAAGACTGCAAAGATCAGATCCATTTGTTTCCCAAATTGGCTGCCACTTTTTACTGCCATGCCTAAGAATGTGGCCAGTCTTAAAGACTCCCGTGGGTCACTTGTGGTGTCGTGCCCTGTGAGCCTTTTCTTATATCTTACACTCTGGATTCCACTGATCTAAATAAGAGCTGTTCCCACCAATCCTCCAAGATCAAATAAAACACAAGAAGGGAAAAGGCAGGGAGTAGAGTAACCAGTACTAAAGATGATACTGTTCTTCATCTAGCTTTCTTATCTTTTTTTTTTTTTTTTTGCAGGGCAATGAGGGTTAAGTGACTTGCCCAGGGTCACACAGCTAGTAAGTGTCAAGTATCTGAGGCCAGATTTGAACTCAGGTACTCCTGAATCCAGGGCTGGTGCTTTATCCACTGTGCCACCTAGCTGCCCCCTAGCTTTCTTATCTTGACTGTAAAGTCCTGAGTGCTTGGAGAAATAGTGTGGCTGCTACCATTGCCAGAGCAACTTGGAATCTCAGGTGAGAGTTGGGTGAATGTAGACACCAAAGGTGGGTGAGCGGCCTTGAAAAAGATTCAGAGCCCTCACTCTAGGGGTGCTAGTCCTCTCTGAACACCCCACACACCCCATATTGACTGTAAAGTGTTGGCTACTTGAAGAAACAGTCACTGTGGGCACCCAAGTACCTGTGTTTCACCGAAGCTCTGCTAAGGCAGAACTGCCATAGCCTGGGCAAAGGATGTCTGCCTTGCTTCAGTGTCTAGGGTCTGCCTTTTTTTTAAATCATAAAAGTATTTTATTATTTTCTAGTTACATGTAGAGATAGTTTTCAACATTTGAGTTTTTTGGGGTTTTTTTGGCAGGGCAATGGGGTTAAGTGACTTGCCCAGGGTCACACAGCTAGTAAGCGTCAAGTGTCTGAGGCCAGATTTGAACTCAAGTACTCCTGAATCCAGGGCCAGTGCTTTATTCACTGTGCCACCTAGCCGCCCCTCAACATTTGTTTTTATAAGATTTCTAGTTCCAAATTTTTCTCTCTCCCTTCCTTCTCCCCTCCCCAAGACAGAAAGCAATCTGATCTAGGTTATATATGTACAATCACATTAAACTTATTTCTGCATTAGTCATGTTGTGAAAGAAGAATCGGAACACAAGGGGAAAAGAAAAAATAAAAACAAAAACAAAAACAAAAAAAGTAGAAACTGTATGGTTCAATCTGAATCTAGATTGCACAGTTCTTTTTTTCTGGATTTGGAGAGCATTTTCCATCCTGAGTCCTTTGGAATTATCTTGGATCATTATATTGCTGAGAAGAGTTAAGTCTATCACAGTTGATCATCACACAATGCTGTTGATACCGTGTACAACGTTCTGCTCATCTCACTCAACATCAGTTCATATAAGTTAGGGTCTGCCTTTTAAAGGTTCTCTGCTCCATACTTACATCAGAACTGCACCACTGGTCAGCAGCCCAAATTCTGGCATCAGTGGCCCTCATCTGGACCACTAAACTCTCCAGAGGACCACTGCCCCAAATGCAAGGTATTCTGTGGGAGCCCTCATCAATGCATTTGCTTTTCTTTTTCTTTTTCTTTTTTTGGTGAGGTAGTTTTATTGTTTGTTTTTGGTGGGACAATGGGGGTTAAGTGACTGTTCCAGGGCCACACAGCTAGTTAATTGTCAAGTGTCTGAGGTCGGATTTGAACTCAGGAACATCACAGGCTGAGGACTTGTAAATTTTCAGTGTTCTCAAAATGGTCTTATCCAAGGCAGAGTCTGACAGCTGACCTCCTCGACTGAGATCTGTAAGGTGCTGATGATGTCCTTTTGGGTCTAAGCAACAGAACCAAACCCACATCCCAAGTTTGCCCTGTTTGGAGCTTCAGCTTGAATATACCAGAGGATACAGAAGTGTGACTAAGTTCTTCAGCGAGATAAAATTGCAGGTCAAATCAGGAGAGGGAAAATAATTTCATCAGGGGTGATTGGAACTTGGTAATGAGTGAAAGAACTACCTGTTCCTGCACTTTGCACAAGTTTAAGGCCCTCTGTTTTCCTTTTACCCTAATATATAGTCCCTCCCTACATTGGAGTTCTCCCTGCAGTGCCAAGAGATGGCAAGAAGGGAGAAGAGACAGACAGACAGACAGAGAACAACTTTTGAATGGAAGCCTGAAACCTTCAAAGCCATGGACAGTTGTGGAAAGCTGGTCCCATCACACCTATTTAACTCCAGGGCTTACAACTCTAGAAACTGCTGAGACTTTGGGTGAAATAATTTTCTCTCTCCTGATTTGACCTGCATTCTTATCTCACTTCAAGATATTTTATTTTTATTTTTAATTTTTTTTTAGTGAGGCAATTGGGGTTAAGTAACTTGCCCAGGGTCACACAGCTAGTAAGTGTGTGTTAAGTGTCTGAGGCCGGAATTGAACTCAGGTACTCCTGACTCCAGGGCCAGTGCTCTATCCACTGCACCACCTAGTTGCCCCCATCTCACTTCAAGATAAAGAATTTATTCACACTGATGTATCCTCTGGCGTATTCTAATCTGTAGAACTTCTCTGATTTCTTTTTATTGTTTTGCTTGGATATATGGGCTTACTCTCTATCTGTTTTGTGACAGTCTTTTGTGTAATTAGCGTATGTGGGAAGGAGCTAAACTTGTTGTGTAAGCTAAGTACTGTCCTCCCCCCCAAAAAAGGATCAGGGAAGTGGTTTCCCTTCTGAATTCGATGCCTCAGGGGCACCCCCAGAACCCTGAGAGGAAGAGGCAGCCTTGTAGAAACTGACCTGCCCATAAAAGTAGAAGCTGTGATAAAGAACTAAAGAGTCTACAACCAGTCTCACTCTGGGGACCAGTGCAAGAGTGACTTGGGATAAGGACTCCCAAAGTCTTATATAGGCTTCATGTAGGGCCTTATCTGGAATAAACATTGGACCCTTTGCATTTGTAGGGTCCCGCTGGGGAAAAGTGCCAGGGGTCCAGGACCTGAAGTTCATACCAGAGTGTACGGGAAACCAAGCCCAGTGAGGACTGAAGCTGACCTGCTTGACACTGTGTGGTAGCTAAGTGGGAATAACTCTTCCATTGGCTATATCTAATTCAAAAGTGAACTTGGTGGAGGTGAATGCTTTGTAGCAACTGCTTTAAGTTTGAGCTCACTCTCCCTCGAGACCAAGTGCTCCTTGGTATTGGGAGGAACTGGTTGTCCTCGATATATTTTATCAGGAAATATCCTTTTGTAAAAGCTAATTGATGTTAATTGGTTAAATGATCCTGCTAATCACTGGATCAATGATATATAATTGTAACTGGCAATTGATGTTGGGGAGAACCCACTGGAATAGAGGCTTGAGTCAACAGCATCAGAAGTCACCCGAACTCCTCAGAAGTACTCCCCTGGGGGCAGTGGATAATGCACCGACCCTGGAATCAGGAGGACCTGAGTTCAAACCTGGCCTCAGACACTTAACACTTACTAGCTAGCTGTGTGACCCTGGGCAAGTCACTTAACCCTCATTGCCCTGCAAAAAACAAAAAAAAAACAAAAAAAGAAAAAGAAAAAAATAAGTACTCCCCTGGGGGGAGATATAGCCAGCCTCATTCTCTGGGGCCAGGAGTTGGAAAAAGGACTTTCAGAACTTATAAACACTATGTATGTATACTGAGAAGCAGAAGTGCTCAAAAGTTACAGAAATTTCCCAGTGGAGGTGGGATACTACAGCATGACCTTATAACATGGTGTTGTTTTTGTTGTTCAGTCATTCAGTCATGTCTGGCTTTTTGTGACCCCTGTGGACCATACTGTCTATAGGGTTTCCTTAGCAAGGACACTGGAGTGTTTTTTTTTTCCTTCTCCAGAGGATTAAGGCACACAGAAGTTAAGTGACTTGCCCATGGTCACACAACTAGTAAGTTTCTGAGACTAGATATGAACTCAGGTCTTCCTGACTCTAGGCCCCACCCTCTATCCACTGAACCACCTAAATGCCTCCTTAGAGCATGGTACTTCTCACAAAAGGTTAAAAATATCATACAAGAGATGAAGATAAATATGCTTCATGGGCTTGGGGACTCATTTGGTTTATACTGCATTGAAAAACTATGGACTTCAATTGAGACTAGATTTAGAAAAATGGACCGTTTGTCAAAGGTACACTTAATATCCAATGTGACAAAAGTGTAGTGTCATGATGAAGAATTATAGAATATGTGTCAAAATCTTTTTAACTCAATGCCAAGTCCAGTAAAACAAGTGAATTCAGCACAAGTTGTTGTAATATTACATAGTGAATATTTTTGAAGTGATGAAGGCAGAAATCAGCAAAGATCATCCAGGCGGCCAACTGCAATGGATCTACCTCATCTAATGTTCCCTTCCACTACAACTTCTTTTTTTTTTTTTTTTAAGTGAGGCAGTTGGGGTTAAGTGACTTGCCCAGGGTCACACAGCTAGTAAGTGTTAAGTGTCTGAGGCCAGATTTGAACTCAGGTACTCCTGACTCCAGGGCCGGTGCTCTATCCACTGCACCATCTAGCTGCACCCCCCCACTACAACTTCTAATCACCTCTTTTTTTCCTCCACAGTGGCTTCCCTTCCCAATTTGCTCTTCTCTTCCAAAATAACTATGATGTAAGTGGTTGGATTATGGAAGAAAATAGTACTGAGTTTCACTATCATTCACAGCACGTCTGTATTTCCTGCAAGTATCTTTCTCATGCAGAAGGCTTGTTCTCTGCAGTGGCGATGGCCCCTTTTGCTTTGTGTGTGGGGGGGCTGATGCAGCAACTCCAGACAGATGCCCTCACCCCCATGCTGGGTGCTTCGGGGGGGGGGGGAAGTGTTATGTAAAAGATAATTGTTGGCTGGCTAAGGAGAAGTCATCTATTTTGTGGCCCCTAAGTGGAGCAAGAAGAAAGTTTCTACTTCCCTTTTGGGAGCCCTTCCTTTGGTGACTCTTCTGTTTCTCTGACTCCAGCAAGTGGGTTGGGGGGGGAGGCGTTTCTCTCCCCACCCCCTACAAGCAGCAATTATGGCTACATGCCCATGGCAGAAGGACCATGTATGCTGGTCTAGGCGAACCTAAATTCCTGGTGCCTTCTTCTGTTTGCTGCTTTCTTCCTGCAGTCCAGGTCAGTAAGCAGTGTTCTTGCACAATGGATATTTCTAGCCTTGGAAGAAGCTTCCATGAGTCAAGAGTTCCAGAGGTCCAAAATCAAAAGCCAACCAATCTGAGGGAATAGAGCCGTTTGGAGAAGATGGCCACTACCAGATCATCCTGTAGTTGATCGGTTCTAGCTGGCCAGAGGTCCTTTTCTTGGAAGGTGCTCGGACAGGGCAGGTATGATAGGCCAGAGTATAACCTCCCCCCACCACCACCCCCAGCATAGGTTATATTGCTTTCCTTAAAAGGAAATGATGTGGGGCAGCTAGGTGGTGCAGTGGATAAAGCACCGGCCCTGGATTCAGAATTACCTGAGTTCAAATCCGGCCTCAGACACTTGACACTTACTAGCTGTGTGACCCTGGGCAAGTCACTTAACCCCCATTGCCCAGCAAAAAAAAAAAAAAGGAAACGATGTGATTATCCAAGGCTTAAGCTGTGTCTCCCTGGACAGACCTTTGTGGTAGCCTCTGTCCATCCTGAGGTGGCTTCCTGGCCACCCCCATGAGGTCTTGGCCCTCCTGAAACTTGGAGGATGTACTAAGACCAAACAAATCACCACATCTAATATCCTACCCAGCTGACCAGATGTCCATAAGGAGATGGGCAGAGATGGGCAGAGATGGGGCTGGGGACACATCCTCACTGAATATCCTTCATGTGTCCTGGTTAAGCAAAACTCCTTTTGTTAACTGTTCAGTGACATACAAGTGGTTCTTTTTGTCCCAACGTCAAACTTGAACTAAAAGGGGGCTGGTCTGAGTCAGGCCATCCCACCCCATTCCCTTTCCCCTGTCAACAGTGGGTTTGAAACCAATGTGAAGTATCCTAAATATCTGTTAGCAGTCCCTGTAAGGAGTTTTGTTTATTTTGTTTGTTTTTACCTTTCCTGAAGAACAGAATGAGTGTAATGGATTCAATGAGTGGTTTGTGTTTTTCGTATTTCTTTGGATGCATCTCTGAATCTTTTACATCACAAGCAAAAGATTCTTTCTGTGGTGGAAGAAATCACCTGCTGTCTTATACCTCATATACTATATATTCTAGAAGGGACCTTTTCATTCGCATGTAGGGGAGCTCTTGGCCATGAATTAGATCTGGAGGTTTTCCCTTAAGGAACCCTAAGTTTGTTTGAGAGATGTCCTGAAGTTTTGCTCTTGGGCAAGGACATAGTGAGTCAGAAAGAGACAGAGTGAAAGAGGCCTGACCTCCCCTTCCCCCCATGCTCCTCCTCTCCCACCACTCAGAATGAACTTGGTCTTCTTGTGCTCAAGGCTGTTGCTCCTTTCCGGCCTATAGTCCCACTGGTAATAATTCTATCACTCAGTGACTGGGCTAGCTATGACTTTTTATTTTTGTTTTTGTTTTTTTGTGGGGCAATGGGGGTTAAGCGACTTGCCCAGGGTCACACAGCTAGTAAGTGTCAAGTGTCTGAGGCCGGATTTGAACTCAGGTACTCCTGAATCCAGAGCCAGTGCTTTACCCACTGCGCCACCTAGCTGCCTGCTATGACTTTTTATTAAAAGGCCATTATTTGATGCAAGACAATTCCAAAGAACTCATGATGGAAAATGTTCTCCATATCCAGAAAAAAATAACTGTGGATTCTGAATGCAGATCGAACCATACTGTTTTACTTTTTTTGGTTTTCTTTTTTCTTTTTTCCCTTGTGTTCTGATTCTTCTTTCACAACATGACTAATGCAGAAATGTGTTTAATGGGATTGTACATATATAACCTATATCAGATTGCTTTCTGTCTTGGGGAGGGGGGAGAGAGAAAAATTTGGAACTAGAAATCTTATAAAAACAAATGTTGAAAACTCTCTACATGTAACTGGAAAATAATAAAATACTTTTATAAGAAAAAAAAGTGGGGTGGAGAAAACTGGTTCAGTAAAAGTAACCAACATTTTTAAAAAAGCTGACATTTTATTCCCTATCTTTAGCATGACATTTCTGAAAATAATCAGGGAGAGGTTCTTTATTAAATATCTTCTTTGGGGCCAAAAAAAAGGGGCCATTATTATGCATGTTAAAAAAGTTTCACTTTCTACCTTTATGATGCTCTTCAGTTCCAGGGCATCCTGTTCTATCTTCTTCCTGGCCTTCTCCTTCTCTAGTCGATCCTCAATAATGACCTGTTCAAACTCCCTTAGCTGCAAAGACATACATCAATCAGATGTTACAGCATTGTTGGCCACACCACGGTCTTACGTTGTTTTTTTGAAAGTTTATTTATTTATTTAAGTGAGGCAATTGGGGTTAAGTGATTTGCCCAGGGTCACACAGTTAGTAAGTGTCAAGCATCTGAGGCCAGATTTGAACTCAGGTCCTCCTGATTCCAGGGCCGGTGCTCTATCCACTGTACCGCCCAGCTGCCCCATGGTCTTACATTTTTAACCTAAAATCCATCCCAGTGGAGGTGAATTGAACCTAGAGGGTGGGCTCACATCCTCCACGTCCCACCCGGTCACTCTTCAGCTCTTGCACTCTCTGTCCCCACCACTCTCCTGTTACCATGTTGTTGTTGCTTTTGTGGTTGTTGTTCAGATGGGTCCAACTCTTCATGACCCCATCTGAGGTTTTCTTGGCAAAGACACTGGAGTGGTTTTCCATTTCCTTCTCCAGCTCATTTTCCAGATGAGCAAACTGAGGCCAACTAGGTAGAGTGATGTGCCCAGGGTCACCCTGCTAGGAAATGTCTGAGGCCAAATATGAACTCAAGAACTGTGAGTATTCCTGATTCCAGGCCCAGTGCTCTATCTATTGCACCACCTAGCTGCCTCCTCCTCCTCCTGCTGCTACTATTACCACCCCACTACCACTACTATTACTATTACTACTACCATTACTGGTTCCAAAGGTTTGTCATGCGGGGTGGGAGTGGGGATAAGCTCCCACTCTCTATAAAATGCTCTAATGGCGTGTGTCTCAAATAGCCTCTGATAACTAAAGCCCAACTCCTGGCCTTCTCGGGGTGGAACTGTTTCTACTAACAGGAGGAGGGGCGAAGGCCAGTCACTGGTGCCTTAAAACCAGTCGCTTTGGGCAGGTGGGGCTCGTTAGCCTTGGCAGGCAACCCGCCATGGGGAAGGAACCCTGATTTTAAACATCCGCTGCCTTGCGGCTATACCCATATATGAGAAAGGCTTCGGGAGTTAACCCCGAAGAAAAATCAGGAGCCGGAGTCCCTTAGGCAGTTGGATGTTGGACATCACATCCCTCTGGCAACTCCTGCAGTGGCACTGGCACCGAACTGTACTGGCTCTGCCTCTCCTTTGGATCCACCAATGTTGCAGAGAGGGAAAACCTGCTGCATGGGCAACAGCTTGTTTTCCATATCGATCGGCCCAGGCCAGCACCCTGGAGAGGACACTCCAGCACAGCCACACTGTGGCCTGTGGTTCTTCAAGGCGCTGATCCATGGTCGTCTGCAACTGGTGGAGGCCTACTACTACTACTACCATTACTTCTACTACCACTAGTATCACCACCTTCACTACTATTAACACCACCACCACTACTACTACTATTACTACTCCTCTCCCCAAGATCAGGGATGGCATTGTAGTTACTGAATCCAATGATTGTTAGGGGGTGGGGTTCCTGTTCTCCTCCCTTCTGACCTTTCTCAAGCATTTGCTATAGTTGATACTCATCCCCCTCCTCTCTGGGTCCCTGAAACACTGTGGTCTCATGACTAACTGCCCGCCTCCTTCCTTTGCTGGCTCCTCATTGTCTTCTTGCTGCTTACATGAGGCTATTTCCCTGAGTTCTGTCCTCAGCCCTTGTCTCTTCTATACCCTCTCCCCTAGTGACCCCATATGTTTCTCGGGGCTCTGTCATTACCAGTTCACATGACCATTTTCAGTTTCCTCCCAAATCTAGGTCTCTACTTCCTCCTGGACATCTCGTGTCCAAAACTGAATGCGTCATCGTCCTCCTTGAACTCTGTCCGTCTCTTCTATTTTTGTTTAAATGGTGTGATAATTTCCTCATCACCCGGGCTGGCAACTTGAGTCTCATCTGACTCTTCTCAGGCCTCAGGTCTAATCAGCTCTAAGTCCTTTTGAATCAATTTCAGCAATATCTCTCATGTGAGTCCCTTCATTTCCATGCCAAGGCAACCAGCCTAGCTCAAACACTATTACAATATTGCAATCGCTTTCTGACCTCCCTAGCACGAGGCTAGTCCCTCTCCAAACTATTCACAATGCTGTCTGAACAATCTCCCTAATCTGCTTAGAAAACCTCCAGTGGTGAGACCCTGGGAAAGTTACATAACCCCCATTGCCCTGCAAAAGAAAGAAAGAAGGAAGGAAGGAAGGAAGGAAGGAAGGAAGGAAGGAAGGAAGGAAGGAAGGAAGGAAGGAAGGAAGGAAGGAAGGAAGGAAAGAAAGAAAGAAAGAAAGAAAGAAAGAAAGAAAGAAAGAAAGAAAGAAAGAAAGAAAGAAAGAAAGAAAACCTCCAGTGGTTTCTCAGTGCCCACCAAATCAAGTACAAGTTGCTGATCTTCCTTTTGAGGCCCTTCACAATCTGAATTCCGCTTACCACTCTAGCCCTTGTCATACCTTACTACTCTGTATTCTAGCCAAAGGAGGTTCTCTCTTTCTCCAGGACCACTCACACCATTCTATGCTCACACCATTCCTCTTCCCTGCCCCCACAGCAAACTGTTGAAGTCTATGCAGCTTCTCTGTTCAACCCAAAGGCCACCTCCTCCACGAAGCTTCTCCTGATCCTCCCAACTAAAAGTGGTCCTGCCCTCCTCCAGCTTCTCATCTGACTTTGGCTTGGCCTGTCCCTCATACTTATCTCACTCTCCAAAGCATAGTCTATTTGAATATGTTTATTCTCCCTGCCTCCCTAGACCATAAATTCCTAGAGAACAGGTTCAGAGTCATATCTGTGTCTCTAGCACCAAGCACAATTTTTTGCAGGGACCAGGTGCTTACAAAATGCTTGTTGACTATATCAGATTGCTTGCCATCTTGGGGAAGGGAGAAGCAAGCAAAGGAGGGAAGGAGAAAAATTTGGAACTCAAAATTTTATAAAAGTGAATGTTGAAAGCTATCTTTACATGTAAATGGGGGAAAAATACTAATAAGATTGAAAAAATCATTTAGGGGCAGCTAGGTGGCGCAGTGGATAAAGCACCAGTCCTGGATTCAGGAGTACCTGAGTTCAAATCCGGCCTCAGACACTTGACACTTACTAGCTGTGTGACCCTGGGCAAGTCACTTAACCCCCGTTGCCCTGCCAAAAACAAAACAAAAAAAAAAGAAGAAAAAAAAAATAATTTAAGGTCACAACCTAAATAATAATAATAATAACTTGTTAAATTCAACCTAAGTAATTAACCTCTTATAGGAACTGCACAAAAAACTGAACTGTGAATAGAATAAAACAAGTTTTTTTCACTTGAATTAATTTTTTTTTTTTTTAGTGAGGCAATTGGGGTTAAGTGACTTGCCCAGGGTCACACAGCTAGTAAGTATTAAGTGTCGGAGGCTGGATTTGAACTCAGGTACTCCTGACTCCAGGGCCGGTGCTCTATCCACTGCGCCATCTAGCTGCCCCCACTTGAATTAATTTTTAAAACCTTTCAATATGAGGAATTTTTAATTCTTGGCACATAGCACTTAATAAATGAAGGTTGGTTGATTTAAAATTTTGAGCTCACCTGTAAATGATTGAAATAGCAATGAACACAGTTATTTATAAAGTTAAAAAAAAATGATTTAACAAAGATACCAGAACTTATCCAATTGAGTGTTGTCCTCCATTGCAGCCACCTTGACAGGCCACCCACTTATTACACCTATGCTGACATAACTCTAAACATTTCTGAACTCCTTTTGGCAAATGTCTTCAGAGCCAAATTATGAGTCACATGAGAAAAAGTCTTCTTCTATTCTAGTTATATCTTATCTGTAAAAACTAAAAACATCATTAGACAGTTTGATCATCTAAGTTTTTCATCAAATATAGCTCTGAATTTTGGCTCCTTCCAAAAATCAACTCTACCTTTAAATGGTGTTTTGGCACCAAAAAGCCTGCATTCAAATCCTGGTTTTGCCCCTTACTGCCTTATGTGGCATTAAGCCACAGGACACTTCACTTGCAAAATTTTATAAAGGAAGGTGTTGGACCAGAAGACTCACAAGGGTCTCTTGCAGCTCTCAATCTGTGATCCTGTGTGTAGCGTGCTGTGAAGGCACTTCCAAAGGAAGAGGTCCCCAAATGTTTGGAGTGTTTTAAATGTTTTAAAGTGTACAGTTCCCAAGGTGACTTTCAAGCAGACAGCCCTCATGGAGGAGGGGGGAAACAGAAATTTTAGTACATTTGTTTTTTTAAAAGATCACTTCAGGGCAGCTAGGTGGTGCAGTAGATAGAGCACCAGCCCTGGATTCAGGAGTACCTGAGTTCAAATCTGGCCTCAGACGCTTGACACTTACTAGCTGTGTGACCCTGGGCAAGTCACTTAACCCCCACTGTCCCACCAAAACAAACAAAGAAACAAACAATAAAAGATCACTTCTCATGTCACTCCTCCTACCCCATTTGATAAACTTCAGTGGCTCCCTAGCTCCTCCAGGATCCAGGGCTTTTAAAGCCCCTTCACAAGTTGGCCCCCTCCAATCTCACCAGTCTTCTTACACCTTACTCCCTTCCATGTATTTATAAGAAGAGTAGAATTAAAGAAATTTCTTTGTATTTTCCTGAGGTTAGAACAGAACAGTAAAAGTTATTCTCTTTTTAGCTCTGGTGAAGATGATCTCTTCTTTTTACCAATTACTAGAAGCATGGGGGCAGCTAGGTGGCGCAGTGGATAAAGCACCGGCCCTGCATTCAGAAGGACCTGAGCTCAAATTTGGCCTCAGACACTTACTAGCTGTGTGACCCTGGGCAAGTCACTTAACCCCCATTGCCCCACAAAAAAAAAAAAAGAGGCAGAGAACCAATTACTAGAAGCAGCATAACTGGAGAAGAGGTGGTGAGATTTTCTAGGCTGCAGGAATCAGAAGAGACCTTGAAGGCCTCTAATCCAACTTCCCACACAAAGCCAGGAATCCTGACTGCTCCTTCCCTGCCCATGCTTTGTTTATTTCCACATTACTTTTATAACTGTTCACAGGGGAGTAACAGAGCTAAACATACACTTCAAAAATGTTTAGGAAACGGCAATTCTACTCTACCACAGACCAAAGAAACCAAACATGCAGTGACAGACCACAGGGTGGGTCTCTCAGCCCGTAGGCCAGCCATGGGGCCATGGATCGGGCAGGAACATCCATATGTACATCAACCCTTGTCATTCTGATCTTCAGTTACAACTCTCTAGCCTGAGTAAAAAATGTCTTCAATGCAAATATTTAATTCCTTTTCAAATGTATATAGATTCTGTTTGGTTGGGTTTTTTCTGACCAGACCTCTGATTTCAGCAGTCCTGATAAGGCTTTTCTTTTTCCTCTAAAAATTGGCTCCTTCTCTACACCTAGGCTTAGAGAGTTATCAGCATTAGTGGGAGATTGTGACTTACCTAGAGTCACATGGTCTACATATGGCAGAAACAATATGTGAACCCACATCTTCCTGGATCCAAGACCAGCTCTCCTTTGACTATACTATGTTGACTCTTCTGATTAATAAAGTATATATTTACGTAAAGCATTATGGAATTTATAGTAGCTTTTTGTTTGTGTATTTTCTCCAGGGATGCATATTAATAGTCAAACACTTTCATATGGGGATCCATGAAATTTTTTGATTTGTATATTTTGTTCAGCCATTTTCAGTTGTGTCTGACTCTTCAGACCCCATTTGAGGTCTTGGCAGAGATAATGAAGTGGTTTGCCATTTTCTTCTCCAGCTCATTTTACAGATGAGGAAACTGAGGCAAGCAGAGTTAAGTGACTTGACCAGGGTCACACAACTAGATTAAAATCTGAGGCCAGATTTGAACTCATGAAGATGAATGATCTCCAGCCCTGGCACGCTATCTGCTGCACCACCTAGCTGCTCATTTGTACACTAATGTCATAGAAATAACACTTTTGAGGTCAAGAGACCTGAGTCTGCATTCTAGCTCTGTCATTTCCTAGCTGTGGGCTTCTTGTCAATATACTTCATGGTTCTAGACCTCAGTTTCCTTATCTGTAAAATGAGGGAGTTGGACTACCTGGCAGCAAGGTAAGCAGTGGATAGAGCACTGGACTTAGAGTAAGGAATATGGGTTTAAATCCAGCCTTGGATACTTACTAGCTATATGACCCTGGACGAGTCACTTACCTTTATCTACCTATGTTTCCTCATCTTAAAAATAGGGATAATAGGAGGGCAGAGCCAAGATGGCAGAGAGAAGCCAGCAAGTTGCCCGAGCTCTCCTTCTGTTCCCTCAAAAAGAACATTAAAAATAGGGATAACAATAGCATCTATCTCCCAGGCTTGTTATAAGGATAAAATGAGATAATATTTGTAAAGTGCTCTGAAAAAATGTTATATAAATTCTAGCAAAAGCCCCTTCCAGATTTAATAATTTTATATAGTGCTTACTATGTGTCAAGCACTGTGCTAAGTGCTTTACAATTATTATCTCATTTGATCCTCACAACAACCCTGCAAGGGAGGTGCTATTATCATCCCATTTTACAGATGAAGAAATTGAGGCAAACAGAGGTGAAGTGACTTGCTGAGAGTCACACAGCTAGTAAGGCATCTGAGTTTGGATTGATCCTGATTCTAGACCCAGTGCTCTGTCTGCTGGGGCTACCTAGTTGCCCAAGAGAGGCGTACCTCCATTGTATGAGGTGGGGAGGAGGTTGAGGGTGGAATTTCTGCTTACAAAATTATGTGCTTCTATTTATTTGGAATTATTTCCATTTAGTTGACCATAATATGAAATTTAGGTATTTATTATTATTTGTTGTAGCTATTCAATAAAGCTTTATAAATAGAACCATTAAGTATTTCACAATTCACAAAATACTTTCATGTCCATTATTTCATTTAATCCTTACTAATCCTCTGTGAGGCAGGCATTTCCATATACAGATAAGGAAAGTAAGGCCCAGAGAAGTTAAATGTCCAGAGGAAGCACCTTGCACCTTGCCATCTGCCCTACCTTTCACCCTGTGGTGAAGGACTTCCAGGCCCTTCCCTCTGCCCTTCAACAAATGGATTTTCCTTTGTCTGTTGTCTCCCACGATGAGGCTAGGACATCCCTGGGAGCAAAGACCATCTCATTTTTCCATTTTCCATTTTTCCAAGCACTCAGCACAGTGCTTGGCACATAGGAAATACTTAGTAATTTAAAAAAACAAACAAAAACTCCAACATTTAAGGTCATACAACCAATAAGGGACAGAGAGAACATGGGTCTTCTTCATCCCACTCCAGGGCTCTTGGCATCACCCCACGATGGCTTGTTACCTGTTTTTCATTACTTTTCCATTAAGGGTTATTTTAAATCTATCATACTTCAACTGCTAAATCTTACAATTGAATATCCGTGTCTGGCTGTTCATGTTTGTTGGAGTTTTCTAAAATGAAAACTATGTAGGGAATCAGTTCAGATTGGTGTCCAAGACTAACCTTTTTTTAAAAAAATGAATGAACTGGAACAAAACCATAACATCAAAATAGCGTCTGAATCAAACAAATATTTCAAGTGGCCGAGCCTCTGTCCTTAACTTGGGCATGGCCTTATCTTGGCTTCACACCAAATGCAGAAGGGCTACATGTTATGAAACAGGACTTTTCTAGGGGCAGCTAGTTGGCGCAGTGGACAGAGCACTGGCCCTGAATCCAGGAGGTCCTAAGTTCAAATCCAGCATCAGACACTTGAGACTTACTAGCTGTGTGACCCTGGGCACTTAACCCCAAATGCCCCACAAAAAAAAAAAGAAAAGAAACAGGACTTTTCTTTCTGGTCCCATTCATTCCACTTAAAGCTAGTGGAACTGATCCATAACCTGTGAGGTGTCAGAAAACCCCTAGCCTCCGTCATCCACTCCCTCCCCTAGCTCTCCACCACAAGAAAACACTCCAAAACTAAGTGGTTTCCTCACTCCCTAGATGCCCTATTCAGGTGAAGGGTTCCAAGGTCTTGCTTCAGTTTGCAAAGAAGATAAAGGCGTGAATATGGACAAAAATGCTTATCTGTTGTCTCTTTTCTGCTCCAAGTAGAAAAGTATAGGAATAGCCCAACTATTGACAAGCACAGGGAACAAGGATGAATCTTTGTAAATGTAAATACTCCCAGGAAATGGCTGCCTTCTATCCCAATAGAGGAGGCATTTACAGCTGAAGCAGCTTCTCTTTTTAGGTTGTGCTGTGAGTTGGAGCGATTGCCTGTAAGCCATTTTTGGAAAGCTCTGGTTCCTTCCTCACCTGTTTTGCAAGATCTTGCAAGGTTGCCAAGTCACTGGCTTTTGCAGACTTAAGACTGTTCAGTTCATTTTGTTTCATTTCTGTGTCTTTATCATACTTCTCCATCCAGTACTCTAACTTCTCTTCCAGTTTCTGTTTGGGGGAAAAAAAAGAGAGGGAGAGAGAACCAGTGGAAAAAATCAAGAGTAGGAAAAGAGATTCTGATAAAGGAAAACAACAGATAATCGGAACTATAGCATGAAGACAACCAAATACAAAACATGCTTGAGGCTACTCTGGTTCAAATCTCTTGAATTTCAGTCAGTACTAGGCTAGGATTTCCAAGGTGTTCAAAATAGCTTCAGGGAAAAAAAAATCTTGGGTCCAAAATTATATAAAGAAATTTGATCAAACTGTAAAAGACTTAGCTATTCTGATCAAGATAACGTTGGGCTAGATCTGTTGGCCATAGGGTCATAGGGAGATTGTTTGATTTGCTCAATTTTCCACTGAGGTTTGAAGGAGGAAGAAAAGGAATTAGAAAAATTACGATGGCAGAGACATTATGTGACAAGAAGGTTTAGAGAGGGCCATTAAGGAAAGGGGAACCTCAAAGGAGGACTTGGGCTAAATGTCTGGAGAAAATCATTGGTGAAATGGACCTTGAATGCTACAGCTCTCTGGGTACAAGATTCCAAAAACAAATTCCTTCAGGATGATTACAAGACTGTGTTATGAGTCTGTAAGTGTATCTAAAGCTCAGCACAGAGCTGGAAAGGAAAGCTAAGAACAGCCAAAAAGGTTTTGGGCTTTAAAAAAAAAAACTATTGAAGAAAAAAGAAAAGAAAGAGAGAAGACCACTCCTTAGGGCTGTTGGGATAACAAGTAACAGGGAAGGGATTGCTGATCAACTCTTGTTTTATTTCTGCTTTCTCTGCTAAGGATAACAAGCTTTGGGCTGAAAAGGAAAGAATAAAAATGACTAATCCTGAGTTGGAACCTAAGATTTAAGAAAGGAGATAATAACAGAGCCCTTAGCCTTCTTTGATTCCTTGCAGTTAATGGGCCCAGAAGGACTACATCAAAGGTTACTGAAAGAACAGGCTGAAGGATTATTGTACTGCCATTAATCTCTGAAAGATCACAGAGAATAGGAAAGGTACCACATATTGGAAGAGGAGAAATGTCCCTGTTTTCCAAAAAAAAAGATAAAGAGACCAGAGGCTCCAAATGATAGACCAGGGAATTTGACTTTATTCCTGGCAAAATACTAGAGGAATGGTTAAGTGAGCATCTAGAAAAGGAAATGGTGGTTACAAAGAGCCAGCATGGCTTAATCAAAAACAGGTTATGAGAGGCTGAGTCGATTTCTGTTCTTTGATAGGTTTCTAGATTGGTAGACCAGGAAAATACTATAGATATAGGTGACCCCTAGACTTCAGGAAAAGATCTGACAAAGTCTCTCATGCTATTCTTGCAGAAAAGATAAAGAGAAGTAGGCCAAACAAGAGTCCAGTTATGTGGGGATTTGTTTTGCTTGACTATGCATCTTTTTTACAAGGGTTTTTGTTTTTTCTTTTCCAATGGAGCATAGGGTGTGGGAGAGAATGAAAACAAGTGCTTGTTAACTGAAACATAGACTATTTCACTATGGAATCCACAAGACAATAGGTTCTAGAAATAAACAAAATGTTGAAATTTCGAAAAATGGGAAAAAGAAAGTACAGTTGGGTATATCTGAAAGTGTTTTCACAGACAGAACCAAAAAGTAGTCTGTAATGGTTCCATGTCAGCTTGAAAGGAGGCCTTTCACTAATGGACTAATGGGCTTGGCTCTCCACTATTGGCCATCTTCTTCAATGAGCTGAATAAGAACTTAGTTGATAAATTTATCAAATTTTCAGACAACACAAAGCTAGGAGAGATGCCAGAGTCATGATATAAAAAAGATTTTGACAGGATATAGAATGTTTTGTCAAATTTAATAAGGAAAAAATGTAAAGTCTTACAGATGAGCTTAGAAAACTAACATAAATGTAAGATGGGGGAGGCATAGCTGGATAGACATTCATTTGAAGAAAAAAGTCTAAGGGTTTCAAAGATTTGGGATTAAAGAATATGGATCTTGGTTCCATTCCTGCCTGTGTGACTTTGTTGGGCAAATCACTTCATTTATCTGGGCTTCATTTTTCTCATCTATAAAATGAGGAAGTTGAATTAGATGACTGTTGTTGTTCCATAGTATCTGACACTTTGTGACTCAATTTAGCGTTTTCTTGGCAAAGATCCTGGAATAGTTTGCTATTTCCTTCTCCGGCTCATTTTATAGATGAGGAAAATGGGGCAAACAGGGTTAACCTGTGACTTGTCCTGGGTTACACAACTGGTAAGTATCTGAAGCCAAATTTGAACTTAAGACTCCAGGCCTGGCACTCTATCCACTGCCCCAGCTGGAGAAAATCTAGAAGAGAAGGGCTTTAAGATTATGCCATATGAAAATCAGTTGATAAATCTGGATATACTTTGAAAAGAGAACACTTATTTGCAGGGAGAGAGTGGAAATGATAGCTATGTTCATGTATGGGTAGAATTATCATTCATTGGAAGAAAGTTAACATTTGTTCTTCTTGGGCCCAGAAGTCAGAAGCAAAAGCAATCAGTGGGACCACAGAAAGGCAGACTGAGGATTGCCAAAAGAATTATAGGATCAATATAACCTATATCAGATTGTTTGCTGTCTTGGGGAGAGGGGAGGGAGGGAGAAAAATTTGAAACTTGAAATCTTGTAAAAACAAATGTTGAAAACTATCTCTACATGTAACTGGAAAATAATTAATACTGTTATATAAAAAAGAGTATGATGAACTAAAATATACTAAAATAAATATGCAAGGGTTATCTTGGGGAAAAAAAGAATCATAGGATCATACATTTAGAGATGGAAGAGACCTTCTTCAAAGTAACTCCTTAATTTTGGTTAAGTAACTAAGGCCAAGTGGCAGCTAGGTGGCGCAGTGGATAGAGCACCGGCCCTGGATTCAGGAGGACCTGAGTTCAAATCCAGCCTCAGACACTTGACACTTACTAGCTGTGTGACCCTGGACAAGCCACTTAACCCTCACTGCCCTGCAAAAAAGAAAATAAGGCCCAGAGATATTGAGTGACTTGCCTAAGAGAAAACTTCATAACAATTTGAGACACCCCAATGTGGAGTAAGTTGCCTTGGGAGGTGATGGGTTCTCCCTCACCAAAGGTCTTAAAGCCATTTTAGATGGTATTCTAATTAAGTATTAATTATAATTAATATTGTATGTCATAAAATAATACATGTCACATATTATATATCTAATACAGTATAATAAATTATTCTATTTAGAAGCTATTTAGAGGGTCCCTGATAACGCTTACATTCTGTGATTCTTTCTTAAACACATCCTCCAAGTTTCTTCTCAATTTCCTCAGTCACCTTTCAATTTCTAGACCTTGTACTGGAAAGAGTCTTTCCCACAGGTAGATGGAACTGAGCTATATGACAACAAACCCAGTTATTTGCTCTATAATTATCCAAATGAGGCCTCTTGAAGTGCTCCTGCTGGTTTGATCACATAAACTTCTAGTCTCAGAAAATATTAAAAAGCCTTGCCTGGTTTGTAATTAGTATTCTTAGGGGCTAATTTAAATCATTTGAACTACTCACCTGCTGTTCTTTCTTGAGGAAGCTTTCAATTTCTAGGTGGACTCGAATCTCTTCATCAGTTTTAAGTCTCAGTTTCTGTGAGTAGAATAGACAAGGAGATGTCTGAGGTTTTCACAGGCAAATTACCAGCTTTAGCTGGGAAAAACGGGGAGAGGTATGAAGTGCTAATATATGTAGGCTTTTCATCTTTCAATCCCATAATCCCAAGGATTCACCGATAGAGACTGGACTAGGTCTTAAGAAAAACAAAAAAAGGAGAGTAGGTTTGCTGACGTAGAAAGATAAAAGTGGAAAGAGCAGGAAAGCTACGTCACCTTTTGAGGATACCATGCCAGCCTGGATCAAGCAGAGAGGGGATTGAAGCTTTGATAACAGTCTGCAAGCTACAGACAAAAATGTGAAAGTCCACAGAAAAGGAATGTGCCTGTCATCTTGGGAAATCAAACAACATCAAGGAAGCAATAGTACCTAAGTTAGGAAACCTACAACTAGTTTTCACTTTCTTTGTAGAAGTCACAGTCTTATGCCACATGTTTTCAAATGGAATTAATCTAACCCCTGCTAATTACTGTCCTCCCTTCAATGCTATGCTCCTTTCCTTTGGTTATTTCTGTCCATGGCTTATGGCTGGGCTTCAATGACTGGAAAAGACAGTGAGGCTGACAACTCTGTGTAGCTCTGCCTCCCTTCAAATCCAATTCATGAGCAAGTCAAGACATCACCCGTGGTGTCACTGGTCCTCTTCAAAATGGAGGACAACCACCCACCACAGTTTGCATCTTAAATTCCTATCCACGCAACTGCAGATTAGAAGAGAACAGAGCCCTGTGAACTTGGCAGGGTTCACAGAAGTTTTAAGAATTCCTGCCTGGGTGGGTTTTTTTGTTTGTTTTTTTAAGCAATAGTGGTTAAGAGACTTGCCCAGGGTCACACATGTCTAGTACATGTCTAAGGCCAGATTTGAACTGAGGTCCTCCTGACTTCAGGGCTGGAGCTCTATCCACTTCACCCACCATCTACCTGCCTGGGTGTTCTAAGAAGCAACACAAACTTGTTGCAGAGTACCCCGCTCTGTCCTTATTCCTTTATAAGGAGTCAAAGGCATGGTTTTATAAAATAAGGATAAAGTGACTAAACACAAATAAACCAACTTAGTCATTAGAGAAGAACAGGATATTCTGGCTCTAGTCCACTAGCATCTCTGTTCGAAAGTTTGCAACCCAAACCCTCATTTGGTCCTTTCTAGTATGTGAGGTGCTGGAGGGATGGAGCAAAGTTTTCAATAGTTCATCAAACTTCTACCTGCTTGTGGGCTAGGTCCAAAAATTAGTTGCTACTGAACTCGAAATGGTTCCTGCAGACACACTTCACTTACATCGATCTCTTCCAGAAGGACCTCTTCATTTTTGTTGCATTTTTTCTGAGTCTGGGCAATCTGCAGGTCAGTGTTTTTCTTCACATATCGGCTCTCCATATTAGTCTTTGCCTTCAACTCTTGCAGCTGGTCCTTGAGATTTGCAATATATTCATTCCGACCCTGAAAGAGAGAGAAAGGATTTTTAGTGGGGAAATTCCTTCTTTGACAGATCAATAGAAATTCTCCTTCATTGCTCCAGGAAACTGTATCAAAGGATCTGTACTTTTCTCCATCTTTTTTTTTTTAATTTAGCAACAAACATTTTATTTTCCATTTACATGTAAGGGTAGTTTTCAACATTCATTTTCATAAGATTTAGAGTTCCAAATTTTTCTCTCTCCCTCCCTCCCTCCCTTTCCTCCCCCCTCCACAAGATTGCAATCAGGTTATATATGTACACTCCACAAATGTTCTTTTTATCAGTTTTTTCTATAGGGGTGCATAGTAAGCTTCCTCATTAGTTCCTTGGGATTGTCTTGGATCATTGCACTGCTGAGAGTAGTTAAGTCATTCACAATTGCTCATTGAACAATACTGCTGTCACTATGCACAGTGTCCTCCCAACTCTGCTCACTTCACTATACATCGATGTTCATTAGTCTTTCAAGGTTTTTCTGGGATCATCTTGTTTGTCATTTCCTATAACACAAGACCATTCCACTACAATCATATAACACAGCTTTTTCCATCATTCCTCAATTGATGGACATTCCCTTGATTCTCAATTCTTAGCCTCCACCAAGAGTTGCTATGAATGTTTTTTGTACATTTTCCCCCCTTTTCTCTTTTTCATGATTACTATTATTAACTGTTTCCCTTCCATCCTATTCCCTTCCCCATGATATTTATTCTATTATCCATCTTCTTTCATCCTATCACTCTTCAAAAGGGATTTGCTTCTGTCTGTCCCCTCCCCCACTCTGCCCTTTCTTCTTTTGCCCCTCTCTCTTTATCCCCTTCCCCTCCTATTTTCCTGCAGGGTTAAAGAGATTACTCCACCCAATTGAGTGTGTACATTATTCCCTCCTTGAGCCAATTCTAATGAGAGTGAGCTCTTTGAACCAATTTTGGTGAGTGTTAGGCTCATTTACTGCCCAGATTAAACAGGTTACTCCACCCAGTTGGGTGTGTCTGTTAGTCCCTCCTTGAGGGACTAACTGATAAATTTAAGATCTTTGAGCCTTTTCTGATGAGTGTAAAATTCATTTACCGCCCTGCTCCTCTCCCATCTCTTCCCCCACTCCATAAGCCTTTTCCTGTTACTTTCATGTAGGATTTCACTTCTGCCCTTCCCCCTCTCCCAGTGAATTCCCTTCACCTCTCAATTTAACCCTAAAGATGTTATCATCTAGCTAAGTGACACAGTGGACAAATCATCACCCCTGAACCCAGGGGGATCCCAACCAAAACCCGGCCTCAGACACAAGACAGTCGCCCACTGTATGACCCCAGGTATGTCCCCCAGCTCCAATTTTTTATGGTTCTCTAGGGTCTTGTATTTGAAAGTCAAATTTGCCATTCAGTTCAGATCTTTTCATCACAAATATCTGAAAGTCTTCTTTTTCATTACAATCCCATTTTTTCCGCTGAAAGATAATGCTGAGTTTTGCTGGGTAGGTGATTCTTGGTTGTAATCCCATTTCCTCTGCCCTTTGGAATATCATATTCCATGCCCTCCAGTCCTTTAATGTAGAAGCTGCTAGATCTTGTGCTATCCTGACTGGGGCTCCACAGTACTTGAATTCTTTCTTTTTGGCAGCTTGCAATATCTTCTCCTTGACCTGGGAGCTCTGGAATTTGGCTATAATATTCCTAGGAGTTTTCTTTTGGGGATCTCTTTCTGGAGGTGATCAGTGGATTCTTTCAATTTTTATTTTACCTTCTTCTTCTAGAATTTCAGGGAAATTTCCCCTGAGAATATCTTGGAAGATGGTGTCTAAGCTCTTTCCTTGATCATGGTTTTCAGGTAGACCAATAATTTTCAAATGATCTCTCCTGGACCTATTTTCCAGGTCAGCAGTTTTTCCCAGAAGATATTTCACATTGCCCTCTATTTTTTTATTCATTTGGATTTGCTTTATTGTGTCTTAGTTTCTCACAAAGTCACTGGCTTCCATTTGTTCAATCCTAATTCTTAGGCAATTATTTTCATCAGAGAGCTTTTGTACCTCCTTTTCCATTTGACTTTTCAAGCTGTTGACTTTTTTTTCCATGTCTTTCCTGCATCACCCTCATTTCTCTTTCCATTTTTTCCTCTACCTCTCTAACTTTATCTTCAAAGTCCTTTTTGAGCACCTCTATGGCCTGAGACCAATTCGTATTTTTCTTGGAAGCTTTAGATATAGGGGCCCTGATGTTGACATCTTCCTCTGAGGGTGCCCCTTGGTCTTCCTTGTTACTGAAGAAACTTTCTATGGTCCTAACCTTTCTCTGTCTGCTCATCTTGCCTTCATTTTACTTGACTTTTAGCTCCTTAAAGTGGGGCACTGTTTCCAGGCTGCAGTATCCCAAGCTTAAGAAGTCCCAGGTGATATGACTTAAGGAGAATCAGGTTCTTTCCTTGCTCAGCCTGTTTCCTGGTCCTAGATGACCCCAGACCAATTTGCTAATCAACCACCTTTGTGTGTTGTGGTTGTTAGCTCCAACTAGCCTGTGCATCTCCCCCACCTGGGCCCCTGCTACTCGAGCCTACCTCCTGGTTCTCAGCAGGGGTGTAAAATTCAAGTTCTGCCTTAGCACCAGCATAGACCCCTGTAGTCTCCCCCTGGCCCAGGGTTCAGCCCACTCACCAGACTGTGAGCTTAGTTCCAGAGGACACTGGCTCTTCAGCTGATTCAGAGACTCTGGGGCTCTCCTTCTCTGGTGAGGCCTTCCTGAGACTGGATCTGTGTCAGGGTGACTGTGGGGATGGGCTTGACTCCTGTATCAGCACAGCAGCTCCCTCCTTCTGACCTTCCAAGCTGTTCTTGGTTAGAAGATGACTTCAGCACATTCTTTTGTGAGTTTTGCTCCTCCAGGCATTTTCCTATGACTTTATTTGGATGTTTTTTGGAGCGATTGTGTCATGAGTTCAGGAGCTCACTCCTTTTCTCCATCTTTTTAAGCTTTGAATCCCCAGTTCGATCTATTCTCTTTCTCTTCTTCGGATATGATGCCCACTCCACTGCTTCCTTCCAATTGGATTCCCTCTAAGGACCCGCAGACTAGCAATGGTTTGTGGTTAACACCGTATAAAGCCAATGTTCAAAAGAAAGAAAGATAAACACACTTGCACTATGCTCAGAGGGAAAGAGTTCAAGCTTCCATGAGGGAGTCCAAGGGAGATGAAGGTACAGCATTACCTGAGGGTAATGCTGGGTGAGGGGGCAGGCAGGGGAGGCCTCGTTCCCAGCACCACATTTGTCCTGACAGTCCTCATGCCTGAGGAGCCCAAACAGCTTTGCTCCGGGCTCTGATCTCTTTCTTTGTGGTGGCTGCCTCTGCCTACACTTTGGTTCTCCCATGTCCATGCGGCTGCCCAGAGATCCCCCTTCTTCAGCTCTGTAGATCAAGGGTATCTGTACATCTCCTCAGGAGTTGGGCTCCTCTTTGAATTCAATTTCCTCCTGGACTGACTAAACTTGACTTTGAAAAGTCATCAGGCTGGGGGAGCAGAGGGAAGGAGAGGGTGGGTAACTACTATTAGTTTTATGGAAGCATTTCCTTTCTAATTCATGCAGGAGACAGGCTTGCACTTCCTAAAGGGATCACCTGAAGTAGCCAAATTTTTACCATTACTTTAACATCTCATTATTGGCCTCTCTCCTAAGATTATGTCCTGGGTTGTTTAAGAAATAGCCCTTTACACTATTTTTATATCATCTTTTGTCAATTTTCTAGGCGTGGGGTGAAACCTCAGAGGTGATTTGATTCAC
Source organism: Dromiciops gliroides (assembly GCF_019393635.1). Taxonomy (NCBI): domain Eukaryota; kingdom Metazoa; phylum Chordata; class Mammalia; order Microbiotheria; family Microbiotheriidae; genus Dromiciops; species Dromiciops gliroides. Next base: position 338,891,973 of record NC_057863.1, on the reverse strand, counting down.
ATTTCTCTTTTCATTAATTATTTAATGCACTTGGGGGAGGGGGGATGGGGAAATGAGGGTTAAGTGACTTGCCCAGGGTCACACAGCTAGTAAGTGTCAAGTGTCTGAGGCCGGATTTGAACTCAGGTCCTGAATCCAGGGCCAGTGCTTTGTCCACTGGACCACCTAGCTGCCCCTAAAGCATTTTTTAATATGATTGTTAATAGCTTACAATTCTACTTTTGAGAATTTTGTTAATATCTTTTGACCATTTATCTTCTGGAGAATGGCTGAGTTCTTGAGATATCTGGGATATCAGATATGGTTAGTGTTTTAATAATATATGAGAAACTGCTTCTTGGGGGGAAAAACAACTGTGCTGTGGAGGGAATTTTTGGAACTGTTTAGAAATATTTTACCAGGGGGCGGCTAGGTGGCGCAGTGGATAAAGCACCAGCCCTGGATTCAGGAGTAACTGAGTTCAAATCCGGCCTCAGACACTTGATACTTACTGGCTGTGTGACCCTGGGCAAGTCACTTAACCCCCATTGCCCCGCAAAAAAAAAAAAAAAAAAAGAAATGTTTTACCAGCTGTAAACTGAAGGACTTGAGACTTTTGAGGTCCTTTCCAGCCCTTCCTTTATGATCTTATGAAACAGTATATGATTTTATTGCCAAAAACGATTTAAGTGTGTCACCTGTAAAAAAACCCTCATATCTGCACATTTTACTTATTTTTTTTAAATTTTTTTCTTTTTTGTGAGGCAATTGGGGTTAAGTGACTTGCCCAGGGTCACAGAGCTAGTAAGTGTCAAGTGTCTGAGGCCAGATTTGAACTCAGGTACTCCTGACTCCAGGGCCGGTGCTCTATCCACTGCACCACCTAGCTGCCGCATGTATATGCACATTTTAAAAGCTTGGAAACATAATTTTCTAACTTGTTTAGAATTATTCTGAATGAAGAATTTCCATGAGTTTTAAGCCAATTTGTTAAAAATATAAAAATCCAAGAATAAGTTATTGCCATCCGGGAAAATGAAAAGTGCAGCCAAATATGTAATTTTTCCACTTGGAGCTATCTTTGTGAGGTACCTTTTTCAGCTTAGACAACCATTAAAACCAAGTAATAAAGTAAACTAAACTTAGAATTATGTATATGAATACAATTTATAAATATATGCATGGGGGCAGCTAGGTGGCACAGTGGATAGAGCACTGGCCCTGGATTCAGTAGTACCTGAGTTCAAATCCGGCCTCAGACACTTAACACTTACTAGCTGTGTGACCCTGGGCAAGTCACTTAACCCCAATTGCCTCACTAAAATAAACAAAAACAAATAAATATATGCATGTAGAGAGAGGTTGCTTTGTTGTTGTTTAGTCGTCTTCAGTCATATCTGATTCCTTGTGACCCTGTTTGGAGTTTTCTTAGCAAACTGACATAGCATTTCTTCCTCAATGTACAGATGAGGAAATGGAGGCAAACCAGGTTAAGTGATTTGCCCAGGGTCACACAGCTAGGACGAGTCAGAGAATAGATTTGAATTCAGGAAGATGAGTCCTCCTGACTCCAGGCCCCAATACTCTATTAAACTAGCTGCCCCAATAGAGGGCTTATCACCCCCCCCCCCCCCCGCCCCATTTTTAATGATAACAGGTGAGTGACCATTGATCTAAATGACCAGAAATTTTCTTCTTCCTTCTTTGGGAGTTCTCTCTCTAATTTGCCAGGTCTCTTTAATAATGTTTTTTTTTAATTGATGAATTATTTTGTTAATTGAACTACTTTGACTTCTGTTATCACCTTTATATTTTTGGCTTTCATTTTATATTGTTGATTAAGGATATGAAACTGATCACTTCTTTTTTTTTTCCCCTTTTTTTTTTCTGATCACTTCAAATTTCATCACCATGCCCTAACTCAGTTTTGGATATTCCAAAACCTTCTCACCCACCTCAGCCTCCACTCCCCTCTGATTGGAGGGCTGGAGGGGAGAACACTCCCTCCCTCCCAAAGCTCTCCTTAATAAAGGGGAGACTCTGGTCTTTGCAGCTCATTCTACTTAAAATCTGCAGCTCTGCTTGGTCTAAATTCCAGGAAATGTGATGCTCACTACAAGCTGGGTGTCCCTTGATGTTCTTCCTTTTATGTGTTTTTTTCTCCCATTAGATTGTAAGCTCCTTGAGGGCAGGGACTGTCTTTTTCTTACTTGTAACCCCAGAGCTTAGCATAAATACCTGGTGTACACAGTAGGCATTTAATAAATGTTTATTGAATTGAATTGAATATCCAATATATTTTTGTTTTCCAGATTGCACTGCACCTATTTCTTCTTTGGTCTCTTTGATCAGGTAATATGGTGTTTTATATTGAAGATAATAGCAAGATTTTGACATCACTTTCCAATTCTGATCAAGCTGCTACTGCCATTGTGGTATTTGACATCTATCCTTAAGAATATTCATAGACTATGGCAATAAGCCAGGGCAGAGGATCATAAGTTCAAAAATCCAGAACTTGAAGGAATCTCAGAGGTTATCAAATTCAACTCCCTCAATTTACAGACAAAGAACTGAGGTCCAGAGAAGTTGCAAAGGTCTCAAGGTAGAGGAGCTGGGATTCAAACCCAAGTCCTATGAATCCAAACCCAGTATACTTTCCATTGTACCATGCTGTTCCCATGCTATTAAATACTAGTCCTGAAGTATTTTTATACTATCAAATATTGTGGAAGAATCTGTTTATTAACAATATCTATAGCATAAATACAGAAAAAATACTAGACCCATTAAAAAAAAAACTAAAAATTATAAATAACTAGATTTTTCCTCATAGTAAATAGTATATACATATACGTATATATCCACACACCCCATATATAATAGATGGCATATATAGTATGTATCTTAAAGAATATGTAATATGTTATATATATAGTATATAATAAATGTAGGACCTTGGGCAATCTCTCTACATACATATACATTATAGTATATATTATTATAGTGTATGGAGTGTTTGTGTGTGTGTGTGTGTGTGTATGTGTGTGTAACCAAGAAGTGGCATTATATGTAATAGGGATGGGGGCAGCTAGGTGGTGCAGCAGATAAAGCACTGGCCCTGGATTCAGGAGGACCTTAGTTCAAATCTGGCCTCAGACAGTTGACACTTACTAGCTGTGTGACCCTGGGCAAGTCACTTAACCTTCATTGCCCTGCAAAACAAACAAACAAAAGTAATGGGGATAAACTGGAAGCCTTTCCAATAACATCAAGGGCAAATCAAAGATGTCTACCATCACCACTACTATTTGATACAGTGCTATCAATAAAAAAGATTGAAAAGGAGATTGAAGGAATAATTGCAAGTAAAGAAGAAACAAAATTATCACTTTTTGCACACACATATACATACACATACACATACACATACACATTCAGATACAGATATCTTCTGCCCTTTGTTGCTAAACTCCTGAAAAAGGCCATTTATAATAAATTCCCTCATTTTCTCTCCTTTCCTTCTTTTTTTTTTTTTTTGAAGGGATGTCCAGCCCAACTGGACTGCTTTATTTATTTTTTTTTATGAGATATTTTATTTTTTCCGTTACATGTAAAGATAGTTCTCAACCTTTGTTTATACATGCTTTACAACTTCAGATTTTTCTCCCTCCCTCCCCTCCCTCCCCCCTCCCCTAGACAGCAGGTAATCTGATATAGGTTATATCTATATATCTCTATACATATACATATATATATATACACATAATAACATTAATCCTATTTCTGCATTAATCCTGTTACAAGAGAAAGAACCAGAGCAGTGATGCAAAACCTCAAAATAGAAAAAAAAACAACAGCACCCAAAACAAAAGAAATAATATGGTTCAATCAGCATCTATACTCCACAGTTCTTTCTTTCTTTTTTTTTCTTGGATTTGGAGATCCTCTTCTATCATGAGTTCCCTGGAACTCTTCTGTACCATTGCATTGGTGAGAAGAATATAGTCCATCACAGTAGGTCAACACTCAATGTTGATGATACTGTGTACAATGTTCTTCTGGTTCTGCTCATCTCACTCATCATCAGCTCACGTAAGACCCTCCATCTCCTTTCCTTCTTAACCTCTTACAATCTGGTTTCCTACCTTATTCCACTCAAACTGTTATCTCCAAAGTACTAAAGATCTCTTAGATGCCAAATCCAATGGCTTTTCTTTTTCTCTCTCTTTTTTTTTCATCTTAATAGTATTTTATTTTTCCCCAGTTACATGTAAGGATAGTTTTTAACATTCATTTTTTTAAGATCTTGAGTTCCAAATTTTCGCCCTTTCTCTCCCCCAAGACAGCAACCAATCTGATAAAGGTTATTATACATGTGCAATCACATTGAACATATTTCCACATGTTGTGAAAGAAGAAAGAGAACAAAAGGGAAAACACACACACAAAGCCCTCTCCCCAAAATGAAAATAGTATATTTTGATTTGCAGTCAGACTCTACAATTCTTTCTCTGGAAGTGGATAACATTTTCCCTCATGAGTCTTTTGAAATTGTCTTGGGTCATTTTATTACTGAGAAGAGCTAAGTCTATCACAGTTGATTATCACATAATATTGCTGTTACTGTGTACAATGTTCTCCTGGTTCTGCTCACTTCACTCAGGTGTTTTTGGAATCTGCCTGTTCATCATTTCTTCTAGCACAATAGTATTCCATTACATTCATATACAATGACTTGTTCAGTCGTTCCCCAATTGATAGGCATTCCCTCAATTTCCAATTCTTTGCCTCCACTAAAAGAGTTGCTATAGGGGCAGCTAGGTGGCACAGTGGATAGAGCACTGGCCCTGGAGTCAGGAGTACCTGAGTTCAAATCCGGCCTCAGACACTTAACACTTACTAGCTGTGTGACCCTGGGCAAGTCACTTAACTCCAATTGCTTCACTAAAAAATAAAATAAAGAGTTGCTATAAATATTTTTCTCCATGTGGGTCCTTTCCCCTTTTTTATGATCTCTTTGGGATACAGACCTAGTAATGGTATTGCTAGGTCAAAGCTTACGCACAGTTTTATAGCTTTTTGGGAATAGTTCAAAATTACTCTCCAGAATGGGTGAATCAGTTCACAACTCCATCAACAATGCATTAGTGTTCCCATTTTCTCACATTTCCTTCAACATTTATCATTTTCCTTTTTTTGTCATGTTAGTCAATCAGATTAAGTGTAAGGTGGTACCTCAGAGTTGTTTTGATTTGCATTTCTCTAATCAATAGAGCATTTTTTCTATATGACTATGGATAGCTTTAATTCCTTCTTCTGAAAATTGTCTGTTCATATTCCAATGGCTTTTCCTCAGTCCTCATCCTCCTTGACATCTCTGAAGCCCCTGATGCTTTTCATCACTCTCTCCCCTCTGATATTCTCTTCTCTCTAGGTTTTTGAGACACTCCTCTCTCCTGGTCCTCCTCCTACCTATCTGACCCCTCCTTCTCTGTGATCACACCCTCCAACTGTAGGTGTCCCTCAGGGTTCTGTCCTGGGTCCTCTTTTCCCTTTATACTACTTACCTTGAGGCGATTTCCTCAGCTCCCATGGATTTAATTACCCTCTCTATGCTGATGACTCTCAATGATTCTCATGTCCACCTTTCCTGCCCCAAACTTCCTCCTAACCTCCCATCTCACATCTCCGACTGCCTTTCAGACATCAAACTGGATGTCTCGTTAGACCTCTAAAACGGAATTCATTATCTTTTGCTTTAAATCTTCCCCGACTCCTACCTTTCCTATCACTGTAGAGAGCAATGCCATCCTCTCAGAACCTCAGGCTCACAACACACAAGCCATCCTGGGCTCCTCACTATCTCTCACCCCCCATATTCAAGCTGTTGCCAAAGCCTGTCAATTTCACCTTTGTAAAACATCTCCTCAATATATCCCCTTCTCTCTTCTAACACTGCCCCACTCTGGCGCAGGCTCTCATCTCCTTATACATCGATTATGGCCTGCTGGTGGGTGTAAGTACCTCAAGTCTACATATGTTTCATAGTTAAACTCTCAATGGCAGAACTAAACAGTTCTCTTTCTGCCTGACCATAGGCAAACCCGGCTACAATAATTTCATCCATTCCCTATGAATCTACATGTTTCACAGTGGTAGACCTCTTCTCTGCCTTTTTCTCCATACCAGTACATGAGGACTTCCAATATTTATTTGCTTTTACCTGGAGAAATAGACAGTGGACCTGGACTAGACTCCCACAGGGATTTGTAGACAGTCCCACATTATTTTCCCGAATTTTACAGCAGGAAGGACAGAACCAGAATCAGGGTAAACCTGAGGTAGATGCTAAAGAGCTTAAAAACCCTAAAGTCTGGGAGATAAATTAAGGGAAAGGTTAAAGAGGGGAAATTTATGATCTAATATCCAATTTTAAATCTCACAGTTTGGCCTGTCTTTCCATTCTTTTGATTGTTATCACCCAAGTATAGCTCCCTTGGGAGAACCTGACTCTGGAAGCTAATCATTTCTCTTTTCCCCTCTCCTTCACTTTTAGTCTCTAGAGGGAGAGAAACAGAAAGGGAGGGAGGGGAAGAAAGTAGAAGAGAAAAACCTTCCCTAGCTGACCCATGAGGGAAAGACAAGAAAGTCTGTCAGGTGTGGTGTTTTGTTTTGATTTGTTTTGTTTTTAACCAAGACCCTTTCTGGTCGGGAAGGGCAAGAATATAGAAGACACAAGCAGCTGGGTGCTACTATATATGAATAAAAATCACTTACATTTATATAATGATATACAGTCAATTTATGTATTTTATGTCTACTATATCAACAATCCTGAGAGGGAGGTCCTAGAAATAGTACTATTGATATGTTGCATATGAGAAAATTGAGGCTCAGAAAGACTGTGGTTGGCTAAGGATATACAGTGTAGGAAGTAACAGAGCTAGAACATAAACCTCTAGCTTCTGATTTCAAGTCCAGTGCTCTTTGCTCTATACCATAAAATCCTTTCCTTGATTAAGCTTAACCTTCTCTGAACTTCCACAGCACCCTCATAGGGCACCCAACACAGGGTTGCAAACATGGCGGATACCTCATTGGCGGAACCATTTCTTGGTTCCATGTGATGTTTTCAGTTGCTATTTGTGTCATAAGATGGTATCAACCACTCCCAAACAAGCCATTTTTGTACAAGTTGAATCTAGCTTTTGAGAATAGCAAGAAGATCGGGGGCAGCTAGGTGGCGCAGTAGATAGAGCACCAGCCCTGGAGTCAGGAGTACCTGAGTTCAAATCCGGCCTCAGACACTTAACACTTACTAGCTGTGTGACCCTGGGCAAGTCACTTAACCCCAACTGCCTCGCTAAAAAAAAAAAAAAGAGAGAGAATAACAAGAATATCAAACTTTTGAGAATTGAAACTCTTTAGAAGAGCTCCGGTAGTGTGGAAAACATAAAGCGTTATACTCTGCTGAGCATTGAAAGGGTCATTTAAAGAAGCAGTTAAAAGGCTGGGTCAGGGGCTAGACAGAGCCAAGCCAAAGGCATCTGTTCTGAAACGGTTGCCATGTGCCTTTAATTATCCCAAGTTCCTTCCTGTTTGGTTGCTGTTCCAGGCAGCCTTATTTTATGGTCCTTAAGCAGTGAGATTACTGAGGCTGGGGGGAGGACCTGAAATACTGAGGGGCTGGTGAAGTAAAAATCACAATACCACCAAGATGCACAAAGAGGGGCCTGAGGAATTGTAACCATCTGCCATTTTTTAATCTGCCCATGGGCTCCAGAAAAGAACCAGCCTAGAAGCACTGAGTTATACAGGCCAGTGAGGTTGAGTTATATGACTAAGTTTCCTTTTAAAAGGATTTCTCAGAAGTCAGAGGGACAGGCTGACTCAAGAATGTTCTGCTCTGCCCACTAACCCTGGTTTTCCAGAGCGTCTGGAGAGCTGGCCCAGGTCCTGGGAATGATGCAGTTCTTGTGCGGGTTTTCACTTCCAGCCAAGTTTTATTTCCAAATCCTGAGATTGCCTTATAGCTTGGGTTGTTGTTTGGCTTCAGAATGGAGGTATTTAGTCACGGAAAGAGACTGAACACAGTTAATAAAGCTTTGATGGCAAGGATGACAATGGGAGCCAAAGACTTGCTAATGATAGTGTTCCTTTTCAAAGTTGGAGGGGGAGGATGCTGGTTGCTGGGCAATGAGGAAACTCTAGGTTGTTGGAAGAACAGAAATTTGTTACTGCTGTCTTTCACTTTAGGTTACTTTTGTGGCTGGTTGAAAAAACAGAAAAGAAAATTGGTATGGGATGGGTTAGTGAAACCTTTCCAGAGAAAGCCACAAGAAACAGCAGAATATTATTTTATTTGAGGTAAACTAGCACCTATATCATATTTGCATATCTGCCTGTCTTGTCTGCCTATGGTGAAGGATAGTGACTGATTCTATGAATGGTCTCTAGATTCATCAAAGTCCCTTATTCACATGGTCTGATAGATATATAGCCAATGAGGTTGGGCCTCTGCAGCTTCCATTTTCACCCATGGCTTTTGCCTTTGGGCACTAAATGAAGACTGCTCTCCCTACCTACTTCCTTATCACCATGAAAAGTCCCCACTAACGTGCCTATTGCCAACACTGTCACCACTTATATTCTTCTCTCCTCATCTTCTAGGGTCAATTCATTCCTCAACAGGCCTACACAAGACATGAGGAATTAGGCTTACCTCTTCACTCTACCCCATACCAGTTGGCACAAGTGCTCCTAGGCTAGAGAAAAGGAAGGTACAAGAAAAATCAGGGCAGGGTTGGAGAAAGAAGGAAGTGAAGGAAAAGGGAGATAATTAGGAGAAAGGAAGAAGAAGACAATGTGGGCATCTAGGGGAATATAAGAAGATGAAGAAAAAGGTCAGTTAACAAGCATTTATTAAGCACTTATTGTATACCAGGCATTGTGCTAAGCACTGGAGGTACAAAGAGAGGCAAAAACACAGTCCCTGACCTCAAGAGGGTCACATTCTAATGGGGGAGACAACATGCAAATAACAATGTATATGCAAGAAATACAGTGTCAATGGAAAGTAATCTCAGAGAGAAAACACTGGCAATAAGGGGGACTGGGAAAGGCTTTTTGCAAAATGCAAGATTTGAGCTGAGACTTGAATGAAAGGCAGGAGGCAAAAGATAAGGAGAGAGAACATGAACACAGACCAGTGCAAATTCACTGAGGTGGGAGATGATGAATCCTGTTTGAGGAACTACAAGTAGGTTAGTGTAACTGGACAATGGAATGTGTGGAAGGGGATAAAGTATAAGATCGGGAAGGAAAGAAGACACTAGGTTGTGAAGGGCTTTAAATGCTTGAAGATTTTATATTTGATTCTGAAAATAAAAGGGAATCACTGGAGTTTATTGAGCAGGGGGAGTGACATGTTCAGACAGTAGAAAAATCACTTTGGCAGCTGAGGTGGAGGTTGGATCAGAGTGGAGAGCAATGAGATAGGGAGATCCACCCGAGGGTTATTAAAATTGTTCAAGTGTGTGGTAATGAGGGCCCACATCAGAGGTGGCAGTGAGAAGGGGACATTTACAAGACATGTGAAGGTAAAAATTACAAGATTTATCAATGGATTAGATATGTAGGGTGAAGGTGAATGAGGAGTTAAGTATGACACCAAAGTTGTGAACATGGGATCACCTGAAAAATGGTGGTGCTGTTCTGCTGCTGAGTTCAAAGGGGGAAAGGAATAATATTCCCTACTATGTGCCATATGCTGAGCATTTTTCTATAAATTTTATTTCATGTAATCCTCACAATAATCCTATGAGGTGCTATTATTATCCCCTTTTTATAGAGGAGGAAACTGGGCCAGGTGGAGATTAAGTGACTTGCCAATGATCACAAAGCTAGTAAGTGTTTGAAGCCAGATTTGAATTCAGGTCTTCCTGACTCCAGGCTCAGCACTTTATCCACTGCATCACCTAGGTTGGCACATTTCCCCCATGTTAAAGATGAGGAAACTGAGGCAGGCAGCAATTAAGTAACTTGTCCAAGATCACACTTCTAGTAAGTTTTTGAGTTTCATCTGATACCAGGCCCACTGTTCTCTCCACCACACTACCAACTGCCTATTGACCTGTAAGGTTCTCTGGGCTTTACTATGTACACTGTTGCTATCCCTGAAGACCCCCAGGCACCCTAAGGACCACTGGGCCTTGTCATCTGTCCTGTCATTTCACCCTTAGGACTTCTGGACTTTTTGTTGTATCCTGAAGCTGAACCCTCATATATGATGTTGTCTCCCCCAATTAGAATAAACTCCTTGAGAGAGGGGACTATCTCACTGTTTCTGTTTGTATACTCGGCACTTAACATGGTGTTTTGCATACAGTAAATGATTAATAAATGATTTTTTTACTCATTCATCTTTAGTAGATGAAAGTGGGTGTTCAATGCATGAAGTGGGAAAGAACATATTCAGAAATAAATGTAATGTATAGAAAAATATTTGTAGCAGCTCTCTTTGTGGTGGCAAAGAACTGGAAATCGAGGAAATGCCCTTCAATTGGGGAATGACTGAACAAGCTGTGGTATATGTGAAGCTTAAAATCTAACTGTGATGTCTAAAAATCTAATGTGTGGTCACCTTAAATTAGAAGCTTTAGCACCAGTCTTTGGGCATTAAGCATTTATTAAAGTATATTAGGGGTAAGCAAAGAGAGAGAGGAAAAGCTGCCTTCACCTAGCTATCCCAAAGAGTGAATCCCTCAGTTCTATCTAAAACCCCCTGTTGAATCGGAAGAGGTCAGTCCACACACACAGCTTCAAGCTAATTAGCTGGTCCATTGATTGACATGAATTACAGGCAGTAGACATAACTTCCGGACACCAATCTGACCTTCAAAATCTCAGAAAGGCCATGTCATGCTTTCTCCTCAGGGTAGAGCTGCTCTGGTTCTCACAATGTCTTTCTCAGCAGGGTGGTGGCACTCTGATTCTCACATATATGAATGTAATGGAATACTATTGTGCTGTAAGAAATTATGAGCAGGCAGATTTCAGAAAAACCTGGAAAGACTTAAGAGGACTGATGTGGAGTGAAGTGAGCAGAACCAGGAGAACACTGTACACAGTAACACAAACATTATGTGATGATCATCTGTGATAGACTTGGCTCTTCTCAGCGGTGCCATGATCCAAGACAATTCCAAAGAACTCATGATGGAAAATGTTCTCCACATCCAGAAAAAATAACTGTGGATTCTGAATGCATATTGAACCATACTGTTTCTACTTATTGGCTGTTTTCTTTTTCTTTTTTGAGGTTTTTACCTTGTGTTCTGATTCTTCTTTCATAATATGACTAATGCACAAATAATGTGAGTGTACATATATAACTCCTATCAAATTGCTTTCTGTCTTGGAGAGAGGGGAGGGAAGGGAGGGAGGGAGAAAAATCTGGAACTAAAAATCTTATGAAAACAAATGTTGAAAACTACCTTTACATGTAACTGGAAATAATAAAATACTTTTATGATTAAAAAAACAAAAAAGAAAGAAATGCAATGTAAAAGAAAAGTATCAACAAAACTTTGTAAAAAAAATAATAAATGAGAATAGAAAATAAAGTGAGGGTGGAGCTGGGGAGTGAGGAGGAAAAAAAAAAGCCATAGCTTCGGATCCTTGGTGAAAGGTACTTGACTTGACATCATATTTATCAATATATATTAGTTTATCCATGGGGAAAGTGTCTTCAAAAGGTCTTTAATTAGCTCAGGAGACTTTGAGGACACAGGCACCAGATATCTTATAACTCAGGGGTATACTAGAAACCATAGTCACTAACCATACAGCCCCCAAAAGACCAAAAGACTTTCAGAGAAATTGCACCAACCCCCTTTCCCAAAGCCCCACCATTAACTTTTTTTTGGGGGGGTGGGGCAATTGGGATTAAGTGATTTGCCCAGGGTCACACAGCTAGTAAGTGTCAAGTGTCTGAGGCCGGATTTGAACTCAGGTCCTTCTGAATGCAGGGCCAGTGCTTTATCCACTGGACCACCTCACTGCCCCTACTCTAGTATATTTGCCAAGAAAACTCCAAATGGGGTCACGAAGAGTTGGAAACAACTGAACACGAACAAGTTGAAGCTCCCATAATCACTATTAATTAGAGATATTCTGAGTATGGGATTTGTTATCTCAGCAACACCTGCAAATCATCCCTGCCAAGGGACATCTGTTATTTTGCATAACTTCAGTCTCTGAGAACCTGAATATCCAATTGAGAACTAGACTAAGTTGATCTTGCCCCATCCTTGTAAATTTCAGGTGGCTTTACCTTATGCCCAGGCAGGACCTTTGAGGTGGGTGCACTTGTCCAATATTAATGACCTTGAAATGCAGCTGGACCCCATAAATTCACAAAAGTCTTCTTTAGAGACAGAGAGAGGTAGGCCTGATCCATGTGTGCCTGCGTGCCTCCCTTCCTTACTGTAACCAATCATAATTTCCTAACTCCATGATATTATTAATCCTATAACCAATGATGTAATTTTTATTCCGTTCTTTGTTCTATGCTTATAAAAAGGTATTGCATCCTACCCTTTGACCCAGAAATACCACTTTTGGGTCTTTTTCCCAAAGAGATCATGGAAAAGGGAAAAGGACCCACATGTACAAAAATATTTATAGCTGCTCTTTTTGTGGTAGCAAGGAATTGGAAGTTGAGAGGATGCCCATCAATTGGGGAATGGCTGGACAAGTTATGGTATATGAATGTAATGGAATATCACTGTGCTGTAAGAAACGATGAGCAGAAGGAATTCAGAGAAACCTGGAGGGTCTTGCATGGGCTGATGATGAGTGAGATGAGCAGAACCAAGAGAAAATTATGCACAGTATCATCAACATTGTGTATGAATCAACTGTGATAGACTAGATTCTTCTCACCAATCCAATGGTACAAAAAAGTTCCAAAGGACTCATGATGGAAAAGGCTCTCCAAATCCAGAAAAAAAAAAAGGAACTGTGGAATATGGACGCTGATTGGACCATACTATTTCTTTTGTTTTTGGTGCTGTTGTTTTAGTTTTTTGAGGTTTTTCCTTCTTGCTCTGATTCTTCTTGTATAACATGACTAATGCAGAAATATGTTTAATATTATATATCAGATTACCTGCTGTCTAGGGGAGGGGGAGGGAGGAGAGGGAGGGAGAAAAAATTGAAATTGGAAATCTTATCTAAACAAAGGTTGAAAACTTTAATTAATTAATTATTTTTAAAATTTTTTAAAAGGTATTGCATCCTCAATTTGAGGTCTTTGGCCTATTCACTATTCAAGGAATGAAGAGATTTGCTTTATTGGTGGGTAGCACTGCTACTAATAAGCCATAACTTTGCCTGGAGAAGCTTGCTCCAATTTACCCTTTTATTAAATTTAAATCATAACAACATTAAAAAATAACAGAAAGATGATAAGGCTTTGTGTTAATTTATTTACACAAACATTTATTATGTAACTACTGTGGGTAAGGCTGACTAAACTGATGGAAGGCTCAAGATATTCAAGCAAATGGAAGTTTTCCAAAAATACCATTTCTAACGATTTGCCACTAAATTGGCTTTCTATAGCTACTGTCTGTATAAGAAATTGTCTTTGTCTCTGACCCTATGCTCAACACTCCAGCCAACTTAGCCTGTTTACCTAATGTTGCTCACCTGTGGGACCCAATGGTTTTATATCTCAAGCAGAAAACATGTCAAAAGTTTCCTATGTGGGAATGGAACTGTCTCATTTTCAAAGTTTCCTAGTGAGTGAGATCTTCACTATGTGCCTGCTTTCTCACTTTACCTCGAGCACTAGCTTACGAGACATCCAGATGACACAGTAGATAAAATTCTGGACCTAGAGTCAGGAAGACCTGAATTTAAATCCTGCCCCAGACACTAGCTGCGTGAGTCTGGGGAAGTTGCTTAATCTCTGTCTCAGTTTGTAGTAAAATGAGGAGAAATAATTTCACCTACCTCCCAGGGCTGTTGTGAGGATCAAATAAGATACTATTTGAAAAGCACATCACAAACTTTCAAGTGCTATACAAACACCAGGTATTATTATTCCTTGGTCTGTCTCATTCCCATACCTCCCTCATACTTTTTTGTCCCCGGCTCTGTCTTGGATCTTTTGGTATTGATTTCCCATATGGCCTCTGTGATGCAGAATGACATGCTTTTTTGGGGTTAGATTGCTTTTTACCCTTTGTTATATCTAAATGTGATAGTTAAGAATGTGAGCCAAGAGTATCTATGCCTAGAGAGGGTGAATGCTGTTACTCAGAAAGCTCTATAATCAACATGCTTTTATTATTATAATTTTTTTTTTTAGGGAGGCAATTGGGGTTAAGTGACTTGCCCAGGGTCACACAGCTAGTAAGTGTTAAGTGTCTGAGGCCAGATTTGAACTCAGGTCCTCCTGAATCCAGGGCCGGTGCTCTATCCACTGCGCCACCTAGCTGCCCCATCAACATGCTTTTAAAGGGCTACAGAGGTAAGCGGGAAGGGACATAGCTGGGAGGGTACCAAATCTTGGAAAACCTTTCTAGATAGGGTTCCTCTGCCTTGCTTGTATCTAAAATTCCCTTAATGAAGTGTGTGTGTGTGTGTGTATTTTTCTTTTTGTGAAACCAGAAGGGAGGTGAACATGAGTATCTCTGGCTATTAGGCAGTAAAAGAGAGTCAAGAAAGATTAGATAGGGATGGAGAGAGTAGAGGGAGGGGAAGAGCTTTGTAATACAAGACAAAGACTGAAACAAAACCCAAGAAGGGGGCTTTTCACCAAAGTGAAAATATGAGTACAAACCAGCTTTTGTGAAGCTGCTGAAAACTCCCAGAGAGTTAAAGTGGTATTTGAAGAACAAAAACAAAGAGCTGAGAAGGGAAATGATGTCCTAAGACAAACACCAAAAGCTGCTTTGTAATTAGCCAAGAGAAAGTAGGGTTGGAGGTGGGAAGAGCGGGGAGGCTGGAGACATTTTCTGGGAAAATGACCAGGAGGTTCTATGTTACCTGAGCTACTCCCTTCACTGCCACAAAACAGCTAGATAATACTCCAAATAAACTAAAAGATGAGCAGCAGCAACTGAAAAAAAGGGAAAGAAAAGACAAATTCACAAGGAAAATCTTAGAGGAAAAAAATTAGCAGTAATATTAGAAATGAACAGCAGAGAATAGATTTTAATACAATGAAAAAAATGTTGTGTGATAAGAGAATGCCAGGATAAAATGCCAGAAGTAAAGAATAAATCCGTAATAACTACAACCAGACAGAATAGAATGGTAACAAGGACACTGAGAATGGTTGGAAGGTCTAATAAAAGAGCAAGGAGGAGATAAGGTGTAAAGTTAGAGCTCTTTAATGGAAAGACGTGAAAGGAAAATTTATAGCTTAGAACAGCAGCCAAAAAACCTTAGCAAAATGGGCCACCCTGGGGGAAAAAAAGAGTGAAGAGGTGGGAATTCAAAAATTCAATAATACAATAGGAGATATTAAAATGAAGTTAAAAGATAGCAAACTGGAAGAGCATTTGAGGTATTTACAATAAAAAAAACTTAACTAGAAAACAGGATTTGA
The DNA here is from genome assembly GCF_019393635.1 of Dromiciops gliroides. Lineage (NCBI taxonomy): Eukaryota > Metazoa > Chordata > Mammalia > Microbiotheria > Microbiotheriidae > Dromiciops > Dromiciops gliroides. Next base: position 338,876,369 of record NC_057863.1, on the reverse strand, counting down.
AAAGAGAATCTAAAAATCATTGGCTTCCTATAAAAACATTATGAAACAGACAAAAAAATTTGATTATCATACTTCAAGAAATCATAATAAACAATTGTCCACAAGTATTGAAACCAAAGGAAGACATGCATCTTGATAGAATCCACAGGCTATTGCTAAAGAGGAACCTCAAGTCTGACTCACCAAAAATGTGGTTCCTAAGCTGCAGATTTCCCAGATCAGAGAGAAAATATTGCAAATAGCAAGGAAGACAGTTCATGTGCCTATACTATTCACCATTAATGAGAAATTTTTTAAAAGATTGCTGTGAATCACAGAATACCATGGTCTGAAGAAGTACAATCATGGGTCACTCAAAAGGCAATGGAATTCAAGGGGCAGCTAGGTGGCACAGTGGATAGAGCACCGGCCCTGGATTCAGGAGGACCTGAGTTCAAATCCAGCCTCAGACACTTGACGCTTACTAGCTGTGTGACCCTGGGCAAGTCACTTAACCCCCATAGCTCCGCAAAAAAAAAAAAATAAAAAGTCAATGGAATTCTTGAAAACAATTTGGAACTATGCCTAAAGGGTTACAAGACCCTCTGACCCAGTGATACTATGCAATACTACTAGGTCTGTATCCCAAAGAAATAAAAGGAAAAGGATGCGTATGTACAAAAATATTTATAGCAGCTTTTTTTGTGGTGGCAAAGAACTGGAAACTGAAGGGATGTCCATCAGTTAAGGAAATGGCTCATGATGAAAAATGCTCTCCACCTCTATAGAGAGAATTGATGAACTCTGAATACAAAGCACATAAATTTTGACTTTCTTTTTCTCATTTTTTTTTGCAACATGATAGAAATATGTTTTGCATGACATTTATAACTGATATCATATTGCTTGCCTTCACAATGGGTGGGAGGGGAGGGTAAGGAGGGAGAGAATTTAGAACTCAAGATTTTAAAAAACAAATTAAAAGTTAATTTTTTAAATTAAAAAATAATTTGGAGGAATAAAAGGTCAAGAATACTAAGAGTTATACTGAAAAAGAGTAGGGCATCAGGGTACTTGGAGTCACCACATCCCAAACCCTCAAACTACGTATTAATTATCAAAATGATCTGGTTCTAGATAAAATAGAACAGTAGATCAGTGACTGCATTTGACAACATATGCAACAATGCACACCCACAGTATCCCTCTTTCAGACAAAAGATGCATCTTTCTTCCAAGGCCATCTTTGATCAGCTTTGTTTAATTTTATTTTTCCCTTTTACATTTTCCAGTCATGGAGTATGTTGTTCCCCTAATTCTTCTTACTCCAATTTGTATCAATTTTTTTCTCTGAAGACCTTATATGTGTGAAGTCTAAATGACACCATCAGGTGCTCTATGTAACACATATCGATCAGGCATTTCCCATTCACAGGATCATAGATTTAGAGCTAGATGAGAATGTTAGTCTTCAGGTCAAGTTCCATATTTTACAGATAAAACTGAAACCCAAGAAAGTCAATGAGTTGCTTGAGATGACAGAGCTGGAAGGGCTCATGGTGGACTCTGGAGTCAGGTCTTCCTGATTCCAAGTCCACTATTCTGTCCACTATACCAGGTGGCCTCCCCTTACCACAATAAGCCTAGTCAATGGGCCCCTACTGTTTCTAATCCTCTCCTCCCACAAAAAGTGCAGCTATGGGGGCAGCTAGGTGGCTCAGTGAATAGAGCACTGGCCCTGGGGTCAGGAATACCTGAGTTTGAATCGGGCCTCAGACACTTAACACTTACTGGCTGTGTGACCCTAGGCAAGTCACTTAACCCTAACTGCCTCACCAAAAAAAAAAAAAAGTGCAGCTGTGACTATACTGTGATGAATATCACTTCTCCGTCACCATTTCCAAACCATGTCACCTGCACTGGAGCCACCTGCTTGTCCCCCACCCCCACCCCCACCTCCCCACACTGGAACCTCAACCTCTTCCCCTAGAATCACTCTGATCCCTGATGGGGTAACCTTTGGCCTTGTTTTGCCAGGAATGAAGTCTCTAAGTCACCTCTAGGCCACAATTGTGAAAAATGTGCTGCCCGCTGTCACTCCAGGTTCTAGCTCCCCTTTATATGCTGCCTTCCAGCCTCCAATTCTTACCTAGCTTTTAATTACTGAACGGGGGTTGCCTCAGACAAACGGAGACTTGAGAAAGACCAAGCTTAAAAAAGCCAAGGTCTCCCACAGCATCAGGGCCATTGCCAGTTATCCTGATCTATGTCCTGCCTCTTTCCCTCTCCCTCTTCTCCCTCTTCTCTCTCTGTCTCTCTCTCCTCCCCCCACCCCATCTACTTTGACATATGGGACCTTTCTTTCTGTCATTCTCCTCCTTGGCAGCAGACCTGATTATGTTTCACCTCTGTTCCAGAGGCTTCCTATAGCTTCTAGGATCAAATGTCAACTCCATTTGACATTTCAATCCCTTTACAAGCTGGCCCCTTCTTACCTTGCCAGTCCCCTGTCACTCTCCCATCCAGCGGTCATGGCCTACTCCATGACCTGCACATGTGACACATCATTTCCTGATCCTGGTGCCCTGGCACTGGCTGTTCCCCAGGAGGGAATGTGCTGAGTACTAACCTGTACCTCTTAGAATCTCTGGCTTCCCTCCAAGACACAGCTTAAGACAATCACTCAATCAAAAGCATTTATTAAGCCCCTATTGTGTGCCAGGTACCAGGGCTACAATTACAAAGAATGAAACAGTCCCTTGTGCTTGTTGTTCAGTCGTTCAGTCCTGTTTGACTCTTCATGACCTCCTGGACCATAAAGATACTGGAGTGGTCTACCATTCATTTCCTTCTCACTCACAGTGAGCTCACAGTCTAAGGAGACATCGCCTGCGTGAAGCTTTTCCTAGGCCCACTACCCCCACCGTTTTTATGTGTGTTTCTCAAGCACTGGCATGTGCACATACATGCTGTCTTCCCCACTGGAATATAGGCATGGGGCTGGTTTCACTCTTGTCTTCCTCTCTCAAGCACTAGGCAGAGGGCTTGGCATGCTTGTTGACTGACTGATTCAGGTATTTGCCCAGCTCTGGGTCCTCTGAATCAAAGGGTATTGACACTATTTCAGGCGTGTTATTTACATCATCCCAAATTGCTTTCTAGAATAGCTGGAACAATTCACAACTCTATCAACAGTATATTAGTGCGCCAGTCTTTCTATAATACCTCTAACACTCACTGCCCCTCTTCTGTTTAAATGAGCCAGTTGGCTGGGTGTGAGATTAAACTTCAGATTAGTTTTAATTTGCATGCTCTTATCATTAGTAACTGAAGCAATCTTTTATATGTGAGGCAGCTGGAAGGCTCAGGGGATAGAAAGCAGAATCTAGAGTTAGGAAGACTTCAGTTCATATCTGACCTCTGATACTCCCTGGCTGTGTGACCCTGGGCAAGTCACTTAACATCCATGTGCCTTAGTTTCCTCACCTGAAAAATGAGGAAAATGATAGTACCTACCTCAGAAACTTGTTGTAAGACTCTAATGAGTTATAACATATTTGAAGTGCTTTGCTAATTTAAAAATGCTATATAAAAGCTAGTTGTCATTATTCTTACCAAGTTTGAAAAGAGGCTCAAAGATGGAAAAACTCATTTGTGTAGAGGACTGCTGAAGGAGAGACTGTGACTTTGTATAACTATATAATTTGGAATTTTGAAAAAAAGATCACTAAATTTTTCAAACCCTTTGACCCAGAGATCCCACTACAAAGACAAAAAGGTTAGCAATGACAAGAAAAGCCTTATGTTTAAAAAAATGTTAATAGCAGTATTATTTGTGATAACAAAAAGCTGGAAACTATATATATTGTGTGTGTGTATACACATTGTGTATGTATGTATACTCCCAACAATTGGAGGAATTTTATTCTGCAGAAAATAATGACAAAAATGAATTCAGAGAAACATGGGAAGACATAAAAATGGATATAAATTGCTGGCTGGAAGCAAAGTCAAAAGATCAACATACAACAATAATGCAAATAGAGTTAACATGGACACACAATAAACTTTGGTCTATGTTCAAATGATGCTGTCAGAATAATAGGACATATTCCTCCTTTCATTGATAAATTAACTGTTCTTCAAGAAATGTACTTTACAAGGGGGTTTAAATGGGTACTGACTGGGAAACATCTGTATGTCAAAAGAAAATGCTTCAATAATTTTTTTTAATTTTATAAAAGAAAATATGACCAGGTTAAACATTTTTTCCAGGAGGCAGAGAGAGAGAGAGAGAGAATAACTTTGAATAAATGCCAGGTGATCTGAGATGGTTTTAAATAACTAAACAGATTCTTCTAACTTCTATGCTGAAGATAACTGGGTTCTTCCCTCCCATGAAGCATCATCTTGACCTGTGCTCCAAAACAGTATTAAACAGGACCTGAGTTCAAATCTGACCTCAGACACTTGACACTTACTAGCTGTGTGACCCTGGGCAAGTCACTTAACCTCAATTGCCTCACCAAAAATAATAATAAAATTTTTTTTAAAAAACAGTATTAAACCACAGTCCATTCCTACTTATGTTGTCTCAAGCCAAAGGCTGTTATTAACTATTGGGTCTCAAAAGAACCAGGTTCACTCTTGGTGATCTTAATACATTACATACATATACATATACATAAACATATACATATACACAAACATATACATAAACATAAACATAAACATAAACATATACATATACATATACATATACATATACATATACATATTGTAACGATTGGAATGACGCCACCTGCTGGAGACTTACTGTAGAAGACTTCTGCCCATGAAGCGAAGGTCTTTAAGGGCAAGACCAGGAGTCTTTTCTTTGGCGTCAGGAAGTGACGCGGGCTAGTGGGAGGAGGAAGGAAGAGACTGGCGCTCAGTCTCGGGCTCTTTCCTTTGGACTCTGGTGGAGAGCGGAGCTAGAAATGTGCTCTCCCTTTAATAGATAGGAATCTAGGCCTTTCTCTCTCTTTACCAAATTCTTATTCTCCTTAATAAATGCTTAAAAGTCTAACTCTTGCTAAAGCTTATAATTTATTGGTGACCACTCATTAGATATTTTAGACAGACTAGCTAGAATTTTAGCCCTTAACAATATATACATACATATACACATACACATACACATACACATAACATTTATCTATCTATCTATTTATCTATCTATATTTCAAGCATATTAGTGCCTTAATACAGGGCTTCTTAAACTTTTTTCATTCATGATCCCTTTTTCTTCTTCTTTTTTTCTTTTTGATGGGGCAATGAGGGTTAAGTGACTTGCCCAGGGTCACACAGCTAGTAAGTGTCAAGTGTCTGAGGCTGGATTTGAACTCAGGTCCTCCTGAATCCAGGGCCAGTGCTTTATCCACTGTGCCACCTAGCTGCCCCCCATGATCCCTTTTCGCCCAAGAAATTTTTACACTACCCCGGGTATATAGGTATATAAAATATGTATATGAAAACTTTTACTGTTGCCAAATTTTTTTGCAACCCCCACATTCAGTTACATGACCCCATATGGGGTCGTTACCCACAGTTTAAAAATCTAGGCTTTCATATACATCTTCAGGGCCACTAGGTGGCACAGCAGATAGAACACTTTGCCTGGAATCAGAAAGACTCATCTTCCTGAGTTCAAATCTGGCCTCAGACACTTACTAGCTGTGTGACCCTGGGCAAGTCACTTAACCCTGTTTGCCTTAGTTCCTTATCTGTCAAATGAGCTGGAGAAGGAAATAGGGAACCACTCTAGTATCTACCAAGAAACCCCCAAATGGGGTAACAGAGAGTCAGACACAATTGAAATAATTCAACAACAAAATACATCTTTAAGAGTGAATTTGTTGGGGCAGCTAGGTGGCGCAGTAGATAGAGCACTGGCCCTGGAGTCAGGAGTACCTGAGTTCAAATCCGGCCTCAGACACTTAACACTTACTAGCTGTGTGACCCTGGGCAAATCACTTAACCCCAATTGCCTCACTAAAAAAAAAAAAAAGAGTGAATTTGTCATTGGAGAACCCACAACAATCCTTCCCAGATAAAAACTTAAATAGGGAAGGGATATTCCTGCTTTATAGTTCTGTCAGATCAGTAACCCCTGATGCCTGTGCTACTCAGGTGATAAAGGGATTTTTACCTGTGTTTCTACTTGCCGCTCATTTTTGACATCCTGAAGCTCTTTCTGGAGAGATTTTATCTGTTTTCTCCCTTGTTCCTCTCTAAAATAAATGAGAGAGGGAGAAGGAACAGTTAATGCAATGAGTACTAAAACAGAAGTTATAGTTCATCTCAGGGATTCACTGGAAAATATGATTCTTCTTCTGATCAATGCTGGAATAGACACACCCCAAGGTACCACATGCTTTGCTTGTCCCAAACATTTCCATTACAATCGGTCAAAAAACTCTTGCTAAATTTCTATACCTTTATGGTATTTGCCCTTTATGGGCAAATCTACTGACACTTTAGGGAGCAAGAAAACCTTTATTTACAAAGCACATGCCTAACTGGCATGCAGGATTTCATTTTAGGATGAGATGTCGTCAAAAACAAACAAAACGAAACAAACCCACCAACTAGTTAATACAGTTTGAAGAGTACTAATCAAAGAACTCATTCAAGCCCTCATCAACTTTCACCTGGTCTCAGAGATGCCAGTCTCTCACCATTCTAACCTAGCTATACACCATGGATGGAGTAATGTTCCTTGTGCAGGACTTTATGTCCATAAAACTCAAACTTGATGTAAGCTTGACCATACTTCATATGGTCACAGAATGCTTTGTTGAGGCTAAATATTCCTTCCTTGGATAAATGTGATGAAGTTTATAGAGAATCCTGAAGTTCAGTGGAGAATCCCTGACAAATGCCTGACAAACAGTATAAGTACACTCACAAAAACAATAAAAACCATGCAGAGGAAAAACTGGATTTTGTAGAACCTTTTAAAGAATCTCATAATTTGTCATGGTGTAGAATATTTTTTCTAATTTTTTCTAAGTTTCTGGATAATTTAATCATTTTATTAATAAGGCCATCGGGTTACTAATAAAAGGATGATCATCAGGCTGTCTCTCTTCGACCAAAAGATAATCATGGCAGCAGGCTCACAGTTTATATACTCTTCCCATGAGAGGCTGATGTCATCATCATGTCACCCTTGAACTGAGAAAATATCTCTATGCCAGACTACTCCCACCTATAACAGATTACTCCCAGCCTTGGGCTAACTAGACAAAGGGATCTGGGGGGCAGCTAGGTGGCGCAGTGGACCTGAGTTCAAATCCATCCTCAGACACTTGACACTTACTAGCTGTGTGACCCTGGGCAAGTCACTTAACCCTCATTGCTCCACCCCCCCAAAAAAGGATCTGTCTCCTCCAAGCTTGAGTAGAACACAGTAGGCTTCCCCACCTTAGGTTAAATTCCTTTAATTAAATCCCTTTAAGGTTGGGTGGGGTCTGACCAAGACAGGAGAGTTCATGGAATCTCATTATCAGTAATATCCTTCAAGAGACTGAACTTTTTTTGAAATCAGGAATTTGGAAGAAGGGGAGAGCCTCTGAATGTCCCCAAGATATTGGTTATTAATAGTAATTTCTCTCAGGTCCTTGATGAGCTGTGGGGGCAATTTCCATAGAGTGATGTTAGCATTTGGGGGATCATAATGATGAAGCCCCGGCAGGTATCTGATTGATTAAGTTCTGAATTCTCAACGATCTTCATAGGGAAAAAGAGTATCTGAAGGCACAAGCAAACCTACAGTAAGCTCCATTTTCTGTGAGTGAATACTTATCAATTTGTTTCAGAAATCACATACTCTGATAAGATTATTTTTTTTAAATCTTAAAATGTACCAAAGCAGATACACTCAAGGTTACTCTGACCTGGCAATGATTTCACAGAAATTTGTTTTTTTTTTCCTTCTCTTTGTCCAAAGCTTTCAGAAGACTGGTGAATGTTCCTGAATCTTGCATCTCTTTTACAGTTTCCATAAGTATTTCGCTGGCATACTCTCTGCCAATGAGAACAAGAAAAACCAAAGTGAATTAATGATGCTTATTGCCCTGCCCCCACAAAGGGCTACAACTTATTTATATATATATATATATATTATATGTATATATTATAAATTCATCCCAGAATGCAAGGTCTGCAAGGCACCTTGGAATTCACCTAGTCCAACCCCTATTTTACACATGAGAACACCAAAGGCCAGAGAGGGGACTACTTGTAATAGCCCTATGTCTTTCAATTTCTACTTAAGTAGCCACTGTACCATGCTATCTGTCTGTTTCATAGAGGAAAACTGCAAAATGTTCAGAAAAAGCACTTGGAAATTAAGAGTAGCTCATCTTTATATGGCAATTCATAGTTAACAAAATACTTCCCTCAGAACTACCCTGTGAGATAGACAGTGCAAATAAGACTAGCCCAAGTGTATAGAAAACTAAGCTCCAGAGGGGCTCAGGGACTTTCCCAAGGTTGTACCCCTAATAAGTAACAGAATCTCCACTCAAATCTAGGTCTTCTCACTCCAAGTTGAGAGCTCTTTTTTTTTTCTTTTCTTTAAAAAAAAAAATCTTAATTGATTTTTCTGTTTCTTAACATCTCCACAGTATCCCATGTATCCTTCCCTTTCCCTGAGAGCCATCCTATATGGCAGACAGTGGGGTTTCTGTTTGTTCTCAAAGAAAAAACAATCAGCACAACTGACTGATAGATGATAAAGTCTAAAAACATGTGCAATGTGTAACCCCTATGTACCTCCCACATCCACCCAGGGGTACATTGAGGATGTCTTCTCACCTTTCTTCACTCAAGTCTTCCTTCATCTTTATAATTTTGTTACATTTACTTTTTTAATTATAAAAATATTTTATTATTTTCCAGTTACATGTAAAGATAGTTTTCAACATTTGTTTTTATAAGATTTCTAGTTTCAAATTTTTCTCCTTCCTTCCCCTCCCTCCCCACCTCCCCAAGACAGCAAGTAATCTGATATAGGTTATAAATGTGTAATAACATTAAACATATTTCTGCCATAGTCATATTATAAGAGAAGAATCAGAGCAAAAAGGAAAAAACCTCAAAAAAGAAAAACAACAGCACCAAAAACAAAAGAAATGGTATGATTCAATCTGTATCCACATTCCACAGTTCTTTTTTTTCTGCTTTTGTAGAGAGCCTTTTCACTCATGAGTCCTTTGGAACTATCTTGTACCATTGTGTTACATTTACTTTTGATGTTTTTGGTGTGTGATTGTTATTTCCATTTCCATGGTTATGGTTATTATGTATATTGTTTTCTTGGCTCTGCTTACTTTACTCTGCATCAGTTCATATAGATCTTCCTATGTTTCTTTGTATTCATCACACACATCATTTCTTGCAGCACAGTAATATTCTATTACATTCATGTACCACAAATTTGTTTAGCCATTCCCCCAACTGATGGGCATCTACTTTGTTTCCAACTTTAACTATCACAAAAAAGTGCTGCTACAAATATTTCAAGGTATATGGGGCCTTTTTTTGTTACTGATGGCTTTCCTGTGGTATAAGACCAGTAATAGAGTCTCTGCTTCAAAGAATATGGATATGTTGGTCACTTTATTTGTATAATTCCAAGTTACTTTCCAAAATGCTTGTATCATTTCACAGCTCCACCAACAATCTATTAGAGTGTCTACCTTCCCACAAACCCTCCAACATTGACTGTTGCCATTTCTTGTCATTTTTGCCTATTATTGGGGTGTGAGGTGAAACCTCAGAATTGTTTTGGTTTTATCCAGAGATCTTTCAACTATATAGAGTAACTTCTCACAGTGAGTGACATAAGCTAGGCTCATTAGCAGCAGTTTACATTTAATATTCTATTGTTTGCCTCAAATACTGTGAAAATTGATGCAAGGTGGGGGGGGAAAGGCTAATCATAAAATGTTTTAGAAGATATTTGAAATATATCAACATCATAAACCTGAAGCAGAAGATTAACAGCAACTAAAACTCATCCATCATGTATTGTTTTCAGATATCATGCTTTGCCAAAACACCTACAATGAATTTTATGTTCTAAATTCAAGGCTTTAAGAGGGGCTATACTGGGGCGGCTAGGTGGCGCAGTGGATAGAGCACCGGCCCTGGATTCAGGAAGACCTGAGTTCAAATCCGGCCTCAGACACTTAACACTTACTAGCCATGTGACCCTGGGCAAGTCACTTAACCCCAATTGCCTCACTAAAAAAAAAAAAAAAAGAGGGGCTATACTGGGGCGGCTAGGTGGCGCAGTGGATAAAGTACCGGCCCTGGATTCAGGAAGACCTGAGTTCAAATCCGGCCTCAGACACTTCACACTTACTAGCTGTGTGACCCTGGGCAAGTCACTTAACCCCCATTGCCCTGCAAAACAAAAAACAAAACAAAACAAACAAACAAAAACCCAAGAGGGGCTATATACATATTCTGCATAAGCAGTGAGAGTAAAGAGAATGAGGGGGAAAAAATTTAGTTACAAACCAATTACTTCGCACTAAATCCTAAACTGTAGCAATGAAGAATGTTTATCACAGATATCCTTTTGCATTCTACTTAGTTTACAGATGCCAAAGATGCACATTTCCCCAAGATCTTATTTTTTAAAATTTTATTATTATTTTTTTAAGTGAGACAATTGGGGTTAAGTGACTTGCCCAGGGTCACACAGCTAGTAAGTGTTAAGTGTCTGAGGCTGGATTTGAACTCAGGTACTCCTGACTCGAGGGCCAGTGCTCTATCCACTGCACCACCTCACTGTCCCCCAAGATTTTATAATACCTTGAAAGTCTATTCTGAGTAGCTATTGGGTATAAATATCTAAATGCTAAATCTATGGTTTTATTTTTTAAATTTTTTTATGAGGAAGGGGTTATTCTTATCCCCATTTTATTTTATTCCATATGTAATAAACATTTTTATTTAAAGTTTTGAATTCCTATGCCCAAAGGGCTATGGGACTGGGCATACCCTTTGACCCAGTAATACCACTACTAGGTCTGTTATCTCAAAGAGATCATAAAAAAGGGAAAAAGACCCACATGTACAAAAATATTTATAGTAGCTCTCTTTGGGGTGGCAAAGAATTGGAAATCAAGGGAATGCCCGTCAATTGGGGAATGGCTGAACAAGTTGTGGTACATGAATGTAATGGAATACTATTGTGTTGTAAGAAATGATGAGCAGACAGATTTCAGAAAAACCCGGAAAGACTTAAGTGCACTGATGTTGAGTGAAGTGAGCAGAACCAGGGGAGCATTGTACACAGCAACAGCAACATTGTTTGATGATCACCTGTGATAGACTTAGCTCTTCTCAGCAATATACAATGATCCAAGCCAATTCATGATGGAAAATGTTTTCCACATCCAGAAAAAAGAACTGTGGATTCTGAATGCAGATTGAACCATACTGTTTCTACTTTTGTTTTTGTTTTTTCTTTTTTGAGGTTTTCCCCTTTTGTGCTGATTCTTCTTTTACAACATGACTAATGCAGAAATATGTTTAATGTGATTATACATATATAATCTATATCACATTGCTTTTTGTCTTTGGGAAAGGGGAGGGAAGAGATGGAGGGAGAAAAATTTGGAACTAAAAATCTTGTGAAAACAAATGTTGAAAACTATCTTTACATGTAACTGGAAAATAATTTAAAAAACCCTTTGAGTTCCAAATTCTATCCCTCCTTACTTCTCTCCTTCCCCTACCCCCTCCCTGAGGTGGCAACCAATCAAATACAGGTTATGCATTTCCATATAAGAAGACTTGAATAAAAGAAAAAGATTAAAGTGAAAATAGCATTCTTCAGTCTGTGTTCAATCAGTATCAGTTCTTTCTTTGGAGGTGGATAATGTGCTTCATCACTAGTCCTTTGGGATTGTCTTGGATCATTGCATTGCTGAGAATAGCTAAGTCATTCACAGTTCTTCATTGAACAATATTGCTGCCACTGTGCACAACGTTCTCCTGGTTCTCCTCACTGCACTATACATCAGTTCATGTGGGTCTTTTCCGATTTTTCTGAAATCATCCTGCTTGTCATTTCTTATAGCACAATAATATTCCATTACGATCATGGTCATCCCTTTGATATCCAATTCTTAGCCATCACAAAAAGAAGTTCTATAAAAATGTTTATACAAACAGGTCCTTTCTCTTTTTTTGGCTATCTTTGGGTAAATGTATGTTTTACACAGCATTTAACTGTATTAGTTCTCCACATGTGATCTAATGTTCTCTTTCAACTAATTAGAAATCGTTAACCCTGGGTCACTTACTCAACTGGAAAAGAGTTGAGCCATTAAACCAAAAAAAGGACCATTCATTACCAGGCTGGTTTTACAAGCAGATGATCTTTGTGTCCCCTGTCTGGATCCAGCCCAGACTGATCACTGTAAGAGACATGACCTTAATGATAGAGGTGGTTACTGTTATAAACTTTGATTTACCAAAAGTCCATATTATAAAATTACACCTTAGGTAAACTTAATGAGACAGAGAGAACTTATATTTTCCCTTAAGTAACAGGCATAAAACTAAATTCACCATTATCTATTAATAGTTATGGCCCTGCAGGACTCTGCTTTGCTTTCACTACCCCTCTGAACTTCTTTCCATGGTCCTGGGACAATTCAGAGCAAGGCAGCAAAAGCAAATTCTGAGACACTGGCACAGAAAAAAGGTTACTCCTCCCCAACCTGAGATCGAGATGATCCTTTCTGTAACAGAAGCAGGAGCCCCACAGGCCCTGCACGATTTCTTTCTTTTGGGCACTTCTCTCTTCCAGTTGAACATTCTGGAGCACAGAGCACAGGGGAAGGTCAGGACATAGGCAGCAGGGCCATACCAGTGAACTCAACCAGAAACTGAAGAACAACCAACAGGAGCCTATCCAGACATCATGAATGAACTCCATGAAAACAAAACCAAAAAGCAAACCACAGCATAACTCCCAGAGTAGATGAGGAAAGGTGGCTACTTGTTCAGGATGTTCAAAGGGATAAGCCAATGCACATGGCAAATTGAGTAGATCACCACCCAGTGGCTAACAAATATATTACATTTGGAGTTAATTCAAACCCCTTGGTTGAATTTTTTTTTCCTCCTTGGTGACTGCCCAAATGAGCCACTACTTCAAGTGAATATCACCCCACCCACAAATATTTTATCCCACATTTACACTCCCTATATATTTACCCTATATGCTTATGTCACAGGGAGTAGTAAGGTCATACAAATAACAAATCAACATAGCACTGTCTTTTCTTTATTCAACATTAAGCCATGATACATTTTAAGTAAAGACATTCTAATACTTTGGATCTCCAAAAGTCATTTAGGGTCAAGTGACCAATCAATATCAGTGAGGCTGCTTGTCCATCTGGCTTCCCATGGGCATATTCTAGTTGATTTACTATCTCACTTTCCATGGAGACTCTTGTAAACTTTCTTGTTTCTCCTCAAGTTTCCCTGTCTCCTACCCCTTCATCAGAAGACCTTCCCTCACAAGTCACTGAAAAAATTGAAGCCATTAGTTCCCTCTTCAATTCACATCATTCAAACATCTTTCCCACTCTTTCCTCTTTCACCCTGGTCTTGGAATGAAGAAGCAACACTTCTCCTGGCCAATGACAACACATCTAATATGCCCTCGATCCCATTCTTTCTAGTCTTCTCCAATAGGTTGCTCCCTCATTCTCTAATATTCAGTGTCTCTTTATCTACTGATTCCTTCTCCACTGCCTAGAAATAGATGTATAACCCCCACTCTTTTTATAAAATCCTCACTGGATCTTACTATTCCTACTAGCTGTCATCCTTTATATCTCTCCTCCCCTTATCCAATAAACTCCTTTAGAAAGCTATCTTGGGGGCAGCTAGGTGGCGCAGTGGATAAAGCGCTGGCCTTGGATTCAGGAGGACCTAAGTTCAAATCCAGCCTTAGACACTTGACACTAGCTGTGTGACCCTGGGCAAGTCACTTAATCCTCATTGCCCCACAAAAACAAAAACAGAAAGCTATCTGCATTAGGTGTTTCTACTTCTCCTTCCCCTGTCTTCTAAACTCTCAGCAATCTGACTTCTGACCTCATCATTCAACTGAAACTGTGCTCTCCAAAGTCACCAATGTTTTTTTAATTGCCAGATCCAATGGCCTTTTCTCTATCCTCAACTTTCTAACCTCTCTGCAGCATCTGACAAGCTGATTACCTTCTCTCCCAGGATATTCTCTCTTCTCTAAGTTGTGACACTGTTTCCTCCTCTTTCCCCCCCAAATTGTCTGATTGCTACTTCTCCGACTCTCTTGCTCCATCTTCCTTTGTGCCATTCCCACTGATTGTGGGTACATGTCAAATCTCTGCCTTGGGCCCTTTTCTTGTTTTCCTCAACTCTGTCTCACATGGTGACTTCTTCAGTTCATGTGTTAAATTATCATCTCTAAGCAGATGATTCCTCAATCACTATTATCCAGTTTTAGTCTCTTTCCTGAGCTCCAGGCCCTCATCACCAACTGCCTTTTGGACATTTTGAATTGAATGTCTCCTAGACATCTCTAACTCAATGTTTACAAAAGGATAATCTTCCCCACCCCCTACCCATCCCACTTTCCAAACTTTCCATTACTTATCAAGGATACCACAATCTTCTCAGTCACCCAGGACTCTTTCACTGTCATCCTTGACTCATTCTTACTCATTCCACATATTCAATCTATTGCCAAATCCTATCATTCCTGCTTTTATAACATTTCTTATGTACGTCTCCTACTTGTCACTCACACAGTTATTACCCTAATACAAGTCTCTGTCACGCTCACCTGAACTATTGCAACTGCCTTCTTTTTATTTTATTTTATTTTTTTTGCGGGACAATGGGGGTTAAGTGACTTGCCCAGACAGCTAGTAAGTGTCAAGTGTCTGAGGCCAGATTTGAACTCAGGTCCTCCTGAATCCAGGGCCGGTGCTTTATCCACTGCACCACCCAGCTGCCCCCAGAACTGCCTTCTAATTGGTGTCCTTGTCTTAAGTCTCTCCCTACTCCCATCCTTTCACCACTCAGTTGCTCAACTGATTTTCCTCAAGTGTAAGTCCAGTGGCTCCCTATTTTCCCCAAGATCAAATATAAATCTATATATTTGGCATTAAAAAACTCTTGATAACTCGGCCCCTTCCTGCTTTTCCAATCTTCTTACACTCTTCTCCCCCTCCATCCATTCTATGGTCCAGCTATATCGGCCTATTTGTTATTTCCTGGACAAGACACAACATCTCCCTCTCTGTGCACTGGATGTCCTCCATCCCTGGAATGCTCTGCACCCCTCACTTTTTAGTTTCCCCGATTTCCTTCAAGACAGCTCAAATTTCACCTTCTTTCAGAGACCTCCTTTTATCCCAGCTGCCTTCTACCTACCCTGTACTCTCTAGCTTTTATGTTATCTCCACTAGAACATCAGCCCCTTGAGGCCAGGGATTGTTCTTGCCTTCCTTCATACCCCTAATGGTTAGCCCAGTGCCTGGCACAGAGTGAATGCTGAATAAATGCTTGCTTTTTTCCATCCATCCATCCATCCATCCAGTTACTAAGGCTGTGACATGTTTTCTCTCTCTTACCTGTCAGCCTGGACTTTCTTGAGAGTCTCTAAAGTCAGTATGGTTTGCCTCGCAGGTTTTTTAGCAATGAAATCCTCCGATTTGTCTTCCTGCTTTTCAGCATGGGCTTGAGAGATCACCTTGGTTCCTTCTAATTCTGCGGCAGTGCCAGACTTTCTCTGCTGCATGATAGATGTTTGCAGGCGGTCTAGGCTTTGGATGACAATGTTCATTTCTTTGCTTGATTTCTAAAACAACAGATAATATCTTTGCATAAGAAAGACTAACACTGGTTTTAAAAATAAATAGAGGGGCAGCTAGGTGGCGCAGTGGATAGAGCACCGGCCCTGGAGTCAGGAGTACCTGAGTTCAAATCCGGCCTCAGACATTTAACACTTACTAGCTGTGTGACCCTGGGCAAGTCACTTAA
Organism: Dromiciops gliroides; assembly: GCF_019393635.1. NCBI lineage: Eukaryota > Metazoa > Chordata > Mammalia > Microbiotheria > Microbiotheriidae > Dromiciops > Dromiciops gliroides. The sequence continues at coordinate 338,860,280 of NC_057863.1, read as the reverse complement.
CCCCAATTGCCTCACTTAAAAAAAAAAAAAAGAAAAAAAAAAGAAAAAAAGAAATAGAATGCGTGTAGTACTAAGAAGCAGGAGATTCCAGCAAGTGGAATAATGCATAATGGTATATGTTTAGACGGTACTGTGGGGAAAATCCAAAACAATTTTTAGACCCAAAATTTAACATTGTGGGAGGGATTACTAGAGAACCAACTTGTCTCTGTTTTGTTGACTGTTTCTTAGTATACCATTTCTAAACACTTTAGCTAAATTATTTTGTCTATTGCATTAGGATTCTTTTCTCTCTCTCTCTCTCTCTCTGTTTTTTTTTTGTTGTTGTTGTTGTTTGTTTGTTTGTTTTTGGCGGGACAATGAGGATCAAGTGACTTGCCCAGGGTCATACAGCTAGTAAGTGTCAAGTGTCTGAGGCCAGATTTGAACTCAGGTCCTCCTGAATCCAGGGCCAGGGTTTTATCCACTGTGCCACCTAGCTGCCCCTGCATTAGGATTCTAAAATTTATTTAGAATTATATAATTTAAGAGCAGAAAGGGACCTTACGATCATTTTCTTTAGTCCCCTCACTTTATGTGAGACAACTGAAAACATACAGCAAAATGAAATAATTTGTTTAAGGTCATGCAGCTAGCTAGTTAAGGGCAGAACTGAGATATATGAAACAATACCCTTAAGGCAAAGGGAAAACAGAAAGAATCTATCAATCACCTCCAGAAAACAATCACTACCACCACCACCTCAAAACAACAATCACCATGATGGCATAATCCAGAGCTTCCAGGTCAAGGAAAAAATACTTCAAGCAGCCAGAGAGAAAGAATTGAAACACTGAGAAACCATAGTCAGGATTACACAAGATTTAACAGCTACCAGTATTAAAAAGCAGAGAACATAGATTCTAATATTCCAAAAGACACAAGATATAGGTTAATTTACACAATAAAACCAAGTATAATAATATTGGGGGAGGGCAGGACAGAAGAACCATCAATGAAATAGAAAACTTTTAAGCATTTCTGATGACATGATCAGAACGGAATAGAAACTCTGAAATATAAACATGGGAGATAAGAGAAACATAAGGGGCAGCTAGATGGCACAGTGCATAGAGCACTGGCCCTGGATTCAGGAGGACCTGAGTTCAAATCCCGCCTCAGACACTTGACACTTACTAGCTGTGTGACCCTGGGCAAATCACTTAACTCTAATTGCCTCACCAAAAAAGAAAAGAAATAAGAGAATTTAAATTACCCAATCTTATAAAAAGAAACTGAAAAAATCATAAATGAACTCCAAAATTGGAAATACACAATATTATAATAAATGAACAATTCTGAAAGACTTAAGAATTCTTCTCAATAAAATAATCAACCATGAATTAGAGGATTGATGATGAAAAATACTGTGCAACTCATGACAAAAAAGTGATGAACAAAAAAATCATGGAACAATACATAGGATGAGACACCATTTTTTCTCATATAACCAATGTGGGAATCTGTTTTGCTTGAATATGCTTGTTTATTACAAGGGTGTTATACTTCTGGGTTTTTATCTAAGTTTGTGGAAGGGAGAAGAAAGTAGAAGGGAGAAAAAATGCTTGATAATTGAAAATTTTAAAAAGCATAACTATTTTTAAAAAGATACAGTAGGAGATTGGAGCTGGTTTAGAATTATAGATTAAGTAGTTTAGACTTGACTTTATAGAAAATGAGGAGTCATATCTGATTGCTTGCTGCCTGGGGGGGGGGATAAGGAATAAAATCGGAACCCCAAACTATAAATAAAAATGTTTATTACATAAAAAAAGAAAATAAAGAGTCCCTACAAGTTTTTAAGTAGGGAAATTGGGTTTAGATGATACTATGGAACTATTTTAGAAGCTAAATTAATATGACAGGTAGAATGGAGGGAACAATAATAGAGAATTCACTGTCATGGGGGCAGTTGGTTCCATACTCCTCTACCAATGAATATATGTGGTATTCTTTCTTTTCTGCAATTATCTTAACCAAGTTCAGAAAAAGGCATCATTAAATGAAGGGAAAAAATGAAACCACCAGGGCCACTGATTGTTAAAAGGGCACCTGAATATAGTAAGAACGTATTGGACATTTCAGGTTTACTTCAAAGAATGGTTGAGAGCATGCCAGTTGGGAATTAAGTATTACTAAAAAAAGAGAAAGATGAAAAAGTGGAGGAAGAGAATGTGATCCCAACCCCACTAATAAAGAACACAATTGTAGAAGAGGTCAAAAGTTTGAGGCACAGAAGATAATTTACTGGAAGGTATAAAGGGGATGCCCATCAATTGAGGAATGGCTGAATAAGTTGTGGTATATGAATGTATATGAATTGTGCTGTAAGAAACGATGAGCAGGGGGGCAGCTAGGTGGCACAGTGGATAAAGCACTGGCCCTGGATTCCGGAGTACCGGAGTTTAAATCCGGCCTCAGGCACTCTGACCCTTACTAGCTGTGTGACCCTGGGCAAGTCACTTAACCCCCATTGCCTTGCAAAAAACCCAAAAAAACAAAACAAACAAACAAACAAAAAGCTGATGAGCAGGAGACGTTCAGAGAAACCTGGAAGGACTTACATGAGTTGATCCTGAGTGAGATGAGCAGAACTGGGAGAACATTGTACACAGTAACAGCAACATTGTGTGATGATCAACTGTGATATACTTGGCTCTTCTCAGCAGTGCAATGATCCAAAACAATTTCAAAGAATTCATGATAGAAAATGTTCTGCATATCCAGAAAAAAAAAGAACTGTGGATTCTGAATGCAGATTGAACCACACTGTTTCTAGTTTTTGGCTGTTTTTTTTTTTCTTTTTTTTTGAGGCTCTTCCCTTGTGTTCTGATTTTTCTTTCACAATATGACTAATGCAGAAAAAAGTTTAATGTGATTGTACATATATAACCTATATCAGATTGCTTTCTGTCTTGGGGAAGGGGAAGGGAAGAGAGGGTGGGAGAAAAATTTGGAACTAAAAATCCTATGAAAACAAATGTTGAAAACTATTTTTACATGTAACTGGAAAATAATAAAATACTTTTATGAATAAAGAAATTACTAGAAGGTGAGTTCTTGAGAAATTATAAACAAAGCTTCGTTGTCAAAATTTTACCAAGAGTATTTTGCCTGAAAATATAACATCTTCTGAGACAGAGTAAAGATGGTGGAGTAGCAGGAAGCACTACAGTGAGCTCCATTCCTCCCATCCAGTCCCCCCTCCCCCCACCCCCACCAAACCTCAGATCTAGAAAATGTATTAATTAGACCAGGGTTTCTTAAACTTATTCCACTCGAGAGCCCTTTTTGCCCAAGAAATTTTTACAAGACCCCTGGTGTATAGGTATATAAAATAAGTTTATAAATCAAACATTTACTGCCAATTTTTTCACAACCCCATATGGGGTCACGACCCACAGTTAAGGAAGCTTTGTACTAGACCAAATCCTGATGGGAAAATACAGAAAAAGTCATTTGTCCAGCCCAGGTTGGCATAGACAGACAGAAAGGTCTGTGGACCAGGAACATGTTGCACCATGAGAAGAGCATGCTAGTGTCCAAAAGAGGTCATACATCAGGTTAAGAAGAGGCCCCAGACACTTAGAGGGTACCACCAGGGCACGTACAGGTCCACGAACTCGCCGGCGTCCTTCGGCATGTCGGCAGTTGAGGGAACCTAGTGCAAACTCGAAAGCGGTGGAAGAGAAAAAGGAGGTGGCACTTCCCCAAGCTCGGCTAAGCGGTTCTGTTAGGTCTTAACGATCTTATGAGAAGAGTGAAAGAGAAAGGAAGTAGAATACACTGGGAAGGGAGGGATGAAACAGAAGTTTACGGGAAATTATCAAGGAGTGCAAGTAGATATCTATACAAACAAGGAGGTGGGAGTGGGAGGAACAGCTGAACTTTCAACCTCATTCTCATATGAACTGGTCAAAGTGATCTCCAACTCCAAGCCCCATCTTGGGCACCTAGCATTTCACCTAGCTTATGGGACCCCATATAGGGTTGTGTAACTAAATATGGGGATCACGAAAAACTTGGCAGTAAATATTTGATTTGTACACCTATTTTATATACCTATATACCTGGGGGCACATAAAAATGTCTTGGGCAACGGGCAGCTAAGTGGCGCACTGAATAAAGCACCGGCTCTGGATTCAGGAGGACCTGAGTTCAAATCCGGATTATGACACTTGACACTAGCTGTGTGACCCTGGGCACGTCACTTAACCCTCATTGCCCCGCCCCGCCAAAATTTCTTGGGCAAAAGGGGGTCAGCAGTGGAAAAAATTTAAGAAGCCTTGGTTTAAAGGAAGCTGCTTTACTGGTTAATAGGAATAAATATTTTGCCTACAATCTTATATCCTGCCTACAGGATAAAGAATGGATTAAAAATTCAATAGCTGTTGGGGCAGCTAGATGGCAGTGGATAGAGCACTGGCCCTGGAGTCAGGAGGACCTGAGTTCAAATCCGACCTCAGACACTTGACACTAGCTGTGTGACCCTGGGCAAGTCACTTAACCCCAATTGCCTCACTAAAAAACAACAACAACAAAAAAAAATTCAATAGATGTTTTAGTTATAGTCTATGTTAGCAGAAATTTTTCATTCATTCAACAAATTTACTCAATTCCTATATACTATGTGCAAGGCACAGTTCAGGTTGCTACAAGGGAACATAAAGATGCATGAGACAAATTCCCTGATTTCAAAAATTCTTCCTGTACTTTGATCAGAGCATGCCCACTACTGGTAGAAACTCATACACAGAATCTTTTCTACACTCAACACTTTCAAACTATCAAATGTTTTCTAAATTGTGCTTAGAGGCACCCACATAGGGTAAGTAGCTGTAGATCCTTTAAATTTTGTATTTTTTTTTCATGCCATACTTGTTTTGCTATTTTCAAATCATATTATTCAATAAAATGATTACAAGAGAATTTGCACATAGGCCATTGTTGGGAAATATGTAGTTGCCTACTTGTGCCCACCATCCCATTCCAAAACATTTGTTAAGCACCTAGTGTGTGCAAGGCACTGTTCTATACTCCAGGAATATAAAGACAAAAGGGAAAAAGTTCCCGCTCTCAAGGATCTTACATCTGACAAGATCTTTCCATTGTTCTTTGAGTAATTTGTGATTTTGTTTCTTCAGAGATTATGATATTTCAAGAGTCACAACCATATACAGCACCGGGAAAACATTTGTAGGGGGGGAAAGATGGGCTTTTGTCCTAGAGATCAGGTTGGGTGGTGAAAGTACTGAATTATTTCACAAATAGAATCCAGCACATTTCATCATCCTATTAAATTTTGCACCCAATTCACTGTCCATCTATAGTGCCTATCCAAAATAGATGAATTGCTATATTAGTTCAATGAATTAATTATCTAATTGTATGTTACATTTTGGATAACTGGTATTTTTCTTTTTTAAAATTTTAACAGTATTTTATTTTTTCCATTTACATGTAAAAATAGTTTTCAATATTTGTCTTTTTTTTTTTTTAGAGAGGCAATTGGGGTTAAGTGACTCGCCCAGGGTCACACAGCTAGTAAGTGTTAAGTGTCTGAGGTCGGATTTGAACTCAGGTACTCCTGACTCCAGGGCCGGTGCTCTATCCACTGTGCCACCTAGCTGCCCCGATATTTGTCTTTATAAGATTTTGAGGGGCAGCTAGGTAGTGCAGTGGATAGAGCACCGGCCCTGGAGTCAGGAGTACCTGAGTTCAAATCCAGCCTCAGACACTTAACACTTACTAGCTGTGTGACCCTGGGCGAGTCACTTAACCCCAATTGCCTCACTTAAAAAAAAAAAAAGATTTTGAGTTCCAAATTTTTCTCCCTCCCTCCCTTCTCTCTCCCCTCTCCTTTTACCTCCTCCTCCCCAAGATAGAAAGCAATCTGATATAGATTATATATGAACAATCGTGAAACATATTTCTATGTTAGTCATGTTGTGAAAGAAGAATCAGAACAAAAGGGGAAAACCTCAAAAAACAAAAAACAAAACCAAAAAAGAGTAGAAATAGTATGGTTCAATCTGCATTCAGATTCCACAGTTATTTTTTCTGGATGTGGAGAGAATTTTCCATCACAAGTCCTTTGGAAATGTCTTGGATCATTGTATTGCTGAGAAGAGCTAAGTCTATCACAGTTGATCATCACACAATGGACAACTGAAATTTTTTTTTTTTTTAGTAAGGCAATTGCGGTTAAGTGACTTGCCCAGGGTCACACAGCTAGTAAGTGTTAAGTGTCTGAGGCCGGATTTGAACTCAGGTACTCCTGACTCCAGGGCCGGAGCTCTATCCACTGCGCCACCTAGCTGCCCCTCAACTGACATTTTTCACACATTTTTGTTGATTTTTCTGTGTGGACTGTTAGGTTGGTAGCTTTTGAATAATCATGGATTTCAATGAACAGATCCTGAAATGTTCTGACATCATCAATATGACTACTTGCAACAGAACATTTGGAGGACTTCCATCTATAGAAGATGTTCTTAACCTTTTTTGGGGGTCATGGACCCCTTTGGCAGTCTGATGAAGCCTATAGATCCCTTCTAAGAATTTTTTTTTTTTTGCGGGGCAATGAGGGAATGGGGGTTAAGTGACTTGCCCAGGGTCACACAGCTAGTAAGTGTCAAGTGTCTGAGGCCGGATTTGAACTCAGGTACTCCTGAATCCAGGGCCGGTGCATTATCCACTGCGCCACCTAGCCGCCCCCTTCTAAGAATTTTTAAATGTTCTAAATATATAAAATAAAATGCATAGGACTATAAAGGAAAACAACTATATTGAAATGTAATTATACAAATATGTAAAAAAAAAAAGTTCAGAAAACTCAGGTTAAGAACACCTTCCTTCCATCAGGACTCATGACATTCTTCACAGAAATGTAACACACCTTTGTGAAGCACATATTTCTTCTTTAATGAATCACATGACAATTATCTGATGGTCAATGAAAATTTTTTCTGTTGTTGCATTTATCAAGATATGATATATATTTAACATATGCATGAAAAATTTATTATTTGAAGAGAATCTTTAAAGATATTTTGTTCTCCTAAGATATGTAACGATTGGAATAACGCCACCTGCTGGATACTTACTGTAGAGGAGTTCTGCCCATGAAGGGAAGGTCTTTGAGGGCAAGACCAGGAGTCAGGAAGTGACGCGGGCTAGTGGGAGGAGGAAGGAAGAGACTAGCGCTCAGTCTCACTCTCTCTTTCCTGAGGACGCTGGCGGAGAAGGGAGCTAGAAATGTGCTCTCCCTTTAATAGATAGGAATCTAGGCCTTTCTCTCTCTCTTTACCAAATTCTTATTCTCCTTAATAAATGCTTAAAAGTCTAACTCTTGCTAAAGCTTATAATTTATTGGCGACCACTCATTAGATATTTTAGACAGACTAGCTAGAATTTTAGCCCTTAACAGATAATTGTTTCTTTTATAATCCTCAAATAACAAACACAGTATGATCTTGTGTTCTCCATACAGAAGGGCAGATGAGAACAATTTGTTCCAATGACCACGAATGAGGCTGAAGTGGGCACAGTAAATGCTTAGAGCTTGGTGAGACAGCCAAGCCCATCAAGGTCATCCAGTGCACCCTGGCCACGACAGTTATCTTGACTTTCGTCTTGGCATTGGACTTTGATGACTCTAGAAGAGAGTGAGGCTGATAATTTTGCACAACTCTGTCTCACTTAAATACAATTCATGAACAAGGTAAGACATCACCCTGGGATGTCACTGGTCCTTTTCAAAAACAAAGGATGAACAATAACAATTTATCTGTCAATTGTGTAACCATAAAGCTATGGTTGTTGTAAAAAAAAAATTTTGCAGAAGCCTGCTTGCTCCCTTTTTATGTTTTCATCAAAGATACCCTTGATATACACTTAGAACATTCTCATGTAGATGTTATAAACATCAGAAAGTAGGCATCTAGTTGGTAATTATTGAGATATTCTTTCCTGATCACCTTTTGAGGGAAAATAATATCATCCATTATGTTTATTTCCCTTCTTTGTTATCTACCTTTCCTTTAGATACCTTACACAATGACCCTTCACTGCCATGGGTACAGATTCTCTTGGTGTTTACTTGGTATAATCCAGCTGCTTTTTCCAACTCTGTCGTCTTAGGTACTATTTCAACTTTCTTTTATAATACATAGGGGAGTGAGATAGTAGAGTCCAAATGTGGTGGTACCACATTTGTCTTTAATAATGAAAATTGATTGTTATAGAAATGTTGACAAGTGTGTTCCATTTCTTATAAATGTATGGTCCTCCTCCCATGTTCCTTTATGAATTCTCTTCACATGATATGGCTTATCTGGGTCTCATGCTAAGCTTTCTAAAATCTTTTGACTTCCATCACTTTTCACTTTTCATCTATTACACAATAATGCTTGTATTCTTCTACCATCCTCCCCCTTTAAAAAATTGTATTCTAACTGAATGTTGCCTTTGCCTACCATATATCTTTTTCTATTTTTTATATATCTTTTCTTTTTTTTGGCACTAATAATTCATTTGAAAAGATCAGTAGATGGAGTAGATTTGAGTAGACTGAGTAGATCAGAGTGAGTAGAATGAAGCTTTTTCAGTATTCATACTATCTTCTCATCTTTGTCCTTTTTTAAAAATTTGATGTTGATTTTGACCTTTAATTAGTTGATGGTCTGAATGCAATCAGAAAATTTATTCTGTCTAAAGATTTAGTTTCATCTTTAACAAGGGAAAAAATGCACCACCACCACCACTACCCCTCCCCATACACACACACACTTCAAAATGAGATAACAGAATGACAGTGGTCTGGGAGGGAAACATCCTATGTAGATCTTCTTGTTGTTGTTCATTTGTTTCAGTTGTGTTTGACTCTTCATGACCCAATTTGGGGTTTTCCCAGCAAAGATAGTGGAGTGGTTTGCCATTCTTTCTCCAGATCATTTTACAGTTGAGGGAAACTGACTTGCCTAGGATCACAAGGTTAGTATCTAAGGCAAGATTTGAACTCAGGAAGATGAGTCTTCCCAACTCCAGGCCCAGCGCTCTATATGTGTTATCTGCCCACATAAATCTTAGGTTACTGATTTTAGAGAGCATTTGTCCAAAGACAGCCCTTTAAATCTTTTGATTTATGGAATTTGATCAAAAGATTTAAAAATCAAATAAAACCTTAGAGATCTAGTTCCAACCCCCTCATTTCATAGATGAGGAGACTGAGAATCCCAAGAGCTAAAAGTCAAAGATCACAAAAATAGCCAACTGCAGAGCCAGATTCTGAACTCTGGCCTCATGACTTCAAAATATTTTATAAGATTAGCTGTGGTTTCTTGAAACCAAATACTTAAAAGAGATGCACAGGGGGCAATTAGGTGGTGCAGTGGATAAGGCCTTTGAACCAGAGTTCAAATCCGGCCTCAGACACTTGACACTTATTAGCTGTGTGGCCCCGGGGAACTCACTTAACCCTCATTGCCCCACAACAACAAAAAAGAGAGAGGGAGAAAGAGAGAGAGAGACAAAGAAAGGGAGAGAAAAACAGTAAGACAGACAGACAGGGAGAGGGAGAGAGAGAAAGAGAGAGAGAGAGGGAGAGAGGGAGAGGGAGAGAGGGAGAGAGGGAGAGAGAGGGAGAGGGAGAGGGAGAGGGAGAGGGAGAGGGAGAGGGAGAGGGAGAGGGAGAAAGAGATGCACAGTTTTTAAAAGGAAGAAGCCATTTTTCTAGTCTAAAGTCATTTTCACCTATAAAACTCTCAGGATGGGTGGGAGATCACGCCCTCATGGCACCAAGAACTTACACATAGCTGGCAGTAGTGTATAAATATTTGCTGAATTAAAAGCTGACAGTGAATGATATAGTATTTTACTGGTCCCCACCAAAATGTCTGCTACAACTTCAAATCATTATGAACAAAAGTATCTCTGAGCTTAAATTATTTTGGAGCAATATTTATGTATATACAAATAGCACAAGTTTGGTTTTTTGTGGGGTTTTTTTTGGTGGGGTAATGAGGGTTAAGTGACTTGCCCAGGGTCACACAGCTAGTAAGTGTCAAGTGTCTGAGGCCAGATTTGAACTCAGGTCCACCTGAATCCAGGGCCGGTGCTTTATCCACTGCACCACCTAGCTGCCCCCCCTCTTGATTCTTTTTTTAAAAATTTTTTTTACATTTAAAAATTTTTTTCCTCATTCTTAATTCTTGATGAGGAAACCAAGGGAATGTAAGAAAGGAAGATACCAACTCTCTGCACTATTCCATTTAAAGTCTCTAATATTAATACTCTGTCTCTATAGCTGATCTCGATTAAAATTTTTGATCCAAATCTAAAAGTCTTTGAAATATCAGAACTACATATGGTTCTTAGACTTCATTTCCTTTTAAAAAGATGAATAATTTAATTTAGTTTTATAAAATTCTTACACTTCTCATTGACATCATTTTAAAATCACATGAACAAAAATCTCTAATATATGTATGTTTAAACTTTAATAAGTTAGTTTGCAAATATGAATAAAAACAATCTATAAGCAATATTTAAAGGAAAACTGAATTTTCTTGTGTTCATGTGTATTTAATTCTATTCATCATAGAATTTAAGCCATTTTGTCAATGATTGGAAATATGAATATTCTGGGAAATATAATTATCCTAAGATGCATATATTTGCCTTTAGAGATTGTTTGGATTATTAACAACCTCACTTAATAAAAATTTTAGTTATACAAATGCCTTATAAAGACCCTGCACACTACTAAGGTGTGCTATTTGAAAACATGATGGTGGTTTATAGTGGGGGGGCCATGGCAATAATATAAATTTATTGACTTTCACAGTATGTGTAGAAAGGCTTGAACCAAGGGGTGGAAGCTTTCCTAATAGTAATTGGCATGCCAATTATAAGCGCCACCTTGTGGTCATATTGCAGGAGTGCAAGGAATACAGTTCAAACATTCACAATAGAAGGGAATGAGAAACAGTCACACACCTGCCACCAGCAGAAAATAAAATGCATTATAAATTTTCCTATGAGCTTTTTCAATTAACTTTATTCTGTCTCTATACCAATAAAAAGAAAGGGAAATCTTGGCAGCCAGGTGGCGCAGTAGATAGAGCACTGGCCCTGGAGTCAGGAGGACCTGAGTTGAAATCCGGCTTCAGACACTTAACACTAGCTTGTGACCTTGGGCAAGTCACTTAACCCTCACTGCCCAACCAAAAAACAAAAAAACAAAAGCAAACAAGAAAGGGAAATCTTATTGTTGAGGTGAACTGGAATGTGGCTATTCCCCTTCCCATATGAATAATGCTGGGATGATGGGATTATTGTCATCATCTGAGATAAAGCCATGATTTTCTGAACTAAACTTCAGTAATATTAACTGTGAAAGTCAGAGAAGAAGAAAAACCAAGAATTAATAGAAGGTAAACAGCAATAAAATCAATACATACTTGGCCACTATCTGTCTTCCTTTCAAATGGAGCTGGCATGATATAGCTTAAGATTGAAAGCTGGTCCAGGGTATCCTCCAGAACCGCAGAAATCCTCAGCACATCCAGAAGAGGGAGTGTATCTATTATCTCCTGGATGACTGGTAACTCTCCAGTTGGGAGCGTCACTTCAGGTTCATCAGGAACATGAACTTCAGGAGGAGCTCCCGTCACTGCCAACACTTGAGGATGCAAAATCTTTGAAGGAATGTATGTTACCCCCTCCTCATCGTCCTCCCTAACAGGAATAAGAAAAAATACATGAGTAATATCCGAGTATTGCTTACATTAATATATATGTTGAAAAACCTCTTAATTGGTGCAAACTTACAGAAATGTTTTAAATTTCCCCAAATTTTGGACATGGTCCAAACTCTAAAGCCAGGAAGGATGAAACTCAAATTTGACCTAAATGGGGATTATTTTGGTCACTGTTTTGGATGAAGAAGAGAAAGAATTTACTGTGAGCTGGAAGACTATCTAAGGCTTTGCTTGCATATCCCAAAGCACTATTTAGGACAATTTGAATAACAACCCTATTTGGAAAATGCAAATACATTAACTTTTTTTTTTAATGAATTTTACTTATATATTCTGTATCCTTCATCCTCCACCCACCTTAGAAAACTATCCTTGATAACAAAAGATTAGAAAAAAAATTAGTAAATTTATTTCTTTTTTCGGTGTGGCACACAGCTAGTAAATGTCAAGTGTCTGAGGCAGTGTTTTAGCTACCCTCTAGTCTGTTTTCTTTTACAAAATGACTAAAATGGAAATATGTTTTGCATGTCTACACATGTATAATCTATATAAAATTGCTTGCCTTCTCAATGAGGGGAGTGGAGAAGAAGGGAGAAAATTTGGAACTCAAAAAATTTTTTAATCATAAAAGTATTTTATTATTTTCCAGTTACATGTAAAGATAGTTTTCAACATTTGTTTTCATAAGATTTTTAGTTCCAAATTTTTCTCCCAACCTCCCTTCCCTCCCACCTCCCCAAGACAGAAAGCAATCTGATATAGGTTATATATGTATAATCACATCAAACATATTTCTGAATTAGTCATATTGTAAAAGAAGAATCAGAACACACAAGGGAAAAACCTCAAAAAACACAAAACAAAACAAAAGTAGAAACAGTATGGTTCAATCTGCATTCAGAATCCACAGTTCTTTTTTCTGGATGTAGAGAACATTTTCCATCATGTGGAACTCGAAATTTTAAAAAATTAATCTTAGGGGCAGCTAGGTGGTGCAGTGGATAGAGCACCGGCCCTGGAGTCAGAAGGACCTGAGTTCAAATCCAACCTCAGACACTTGACACTATCTGTGTGACCCTGGGCAAGTCACTTAACCCCAATTGCCTCACCAAAAAAAAAAAATCAATCTTAAAAATTGTTTTTATGTGTAATTGGGGAAAATAAAATACTACATAGATTTTTTTTTTTAGTCACACAGCTAGTAAGTGTTAAGTGTCTGAGGTCGGATTTAAACTCAGGTACTCCTGAATCCAGGGCCCATGCTCTATCCACTGCACCACCTAGCTGCCCTACATAGATAATTTTTAAACATTTTAAATCAATAAAACCAATAAATAAATCGAAAAAATTTTGACATATGCAATATTCCATGTCCATTAACCCTTCCCCCTACCTTTGCAAAAGAGTCAGAGAAAAAACATCTTACTTTTCTAAGACAGATATATAAATTCATGGCATTTATATGTCTTTGTCCATCCTATTATGGACTTGAGCCAAACTTCAAAAACTTTATACTATCCTATCAAATAAAAATCTGTTAAATAAATATATATATATACAAACATATCTGTAGTACATAAATACTTATCGATGTGTTAATAAAAGCATCTGCTACATCTACAAAATTTTAAAACTTGGAATTTGAACATACTCCTTTATCAACGAGGTATAGATAGTGTTTTCCATTGGGGCTTCAACACTTCATAAAAATGTAATCACCTGAAATAAGAAAGTAAAATTAGGTTTAGTTTACTAGAGGGATTAATGGAGTTTAAAATGGTTTCTGCCTACCTAGGAAGATATTATGAGATCATCAAAAAAGCTTTAGCTTTCCCTCTGATTAACATACTGTTTTTTTCCCTCCCTGCCCCTTTTTCACATTATATAGTGAAATTCCAGAACTGAAGAAATAATGAGGACCGTTTGTTCTACTAACAATTGAACCTAATAAATAACAAGGCTAAAAGCAAGTTAAAATATTCTATAGCTCCTTTTGAAATATTGATTTCATTGTTTAGATGATTTGTTATGAAACCACAATGATGAAAAGATGGCACATTTTCATGATTAAGCTTGTGAGATAGGTAGTGAACAGCCTGAGGCTCAGACAAGTCAAGTGAATTGCTGGTGGACCCACAGTTTCAGTGTCACATCTGAAAGGGCAAGTCCAAAGCTTTTGCTATCATACCATATTGCCTCATAGAACATTATAACTGGAGGAAATGTCAGAAATAACCTAGTTCGCTCCCCTTTTGAAGTTCATGAAGCGTAAAGAGGAGGAAATATGTCTCACTTCCTGAGAAAATGTTTCTGTTCTCTGAATAAAAGCAGGGTAAGGAGAAGTAAAATTAACTACAGAATGCATAAAATGTTTAGATGTCCACTTACTAAGACATACAAGAGCCACATAAGTATAACAATAAAACACACTTTACAAAGATAAAGACAGGCCTAAATAAGTGAGGAGATATTAGTTGCTCATATTTAAGCCATAACAATATAATTAAAATAAGAATACTCCCTAAATTAATTTGCTTATTCAGTGCCACACCAATCCAACTACCAAAGGATTACTTTAAAGCCAGAAAAGAAAAAAAAAAGCCTTTGGAAATTTCATCTGGTGAAATAAGGTGTCAAGATTCTCAAAGGAAATAATAAGAAATAGTAAGAAGGAAGGAGACTTAGTAGTCCAGATCTAAAACTGTGCTACAAAGTGGTAATCATCAAAACCATTTCATACTGAACATAGAAAAGTCACTGGAACAGATGCTATACAACATACAGATGCAAAATCATAAGTAACATAGTGTTCAATGAACCCAAAGACCTCAACTTCTGAGGTAGAAACTTCCTATTCAACAAACATTGCTTAGAAATCTAAAAAGTATCCTGGAAAAAATTAGGCTTAGACCAGCATGTCACATCATATTTTTAAGTCACTACATGGCCTAGTTATGAAAAGGAAGGAGGTAGAGGAAAAAGGGAGGAACTAAGCATTTATTAAACACCTACCATGGGCTAGGCTCCATGCTAAGCACTTTACAAACATCATTTCATTCAATCACATTTTAGAGAAACAAGGAAGAGAATACTTTTTTCAGTGAGGTACAGGGAAAGAAATCATGACAAAACATGGGATTAAAGAGGATCACAGAAAATAAAGTAGATAATTTTAATTGCATAAAACTGAAACATTTTTGCACAAAGTCAATGCCTTCAAAATTTAAAAGGAAACAACAGTTAACTAGGAAAAATCTTTACAATGAATTTTTCTAATAAAGGTCTAACATCCAAGACATATGAAAAAACTGTTTCAAACACAGAAGACAGCCATTCCTCAATGGTTAAATGACCCAAAGATATGAATAAGCAGTTTTCAAAGGGAAAAAAATGTAAACTATAAATATGGAAAAAAAACATTCCAAATAACAATTTTGAGAAATGAAAATTGAAATAACTCTGAGGTTCTACCTCACACCTATCATATTGGCAAAGATGACATAAAAGGAAAATGACTGGGGCTGCAGGAAGACAGACTAATGCACTGATGCATTGTTGGTGGAACTATGAGTTGGTCCAGTCATTCTGGAAAGCAATTTGGAACTATAACCAAGAGGTTACTAAACTGTACATACCCTCTGATGTGGTGATATGACCAGTAGGCCTATAGCCCGAAAAGATCAAAGAAAAAAGGAAAAGGACCCATATATACAAAAATATTATCAGAAGCTCTTTTTTTTGATGTAGTAAAAAAAACAAAAATAAAGTGGGCAGTCATCAACTGGGGAATCCCTGAAAAAAATATATTATGAATGTAATATGATATAATACCACAAGAAATTAAATTACAAAAGGGATAGTTTTAAAGAAACTTGGTACCACCTCACACCTATAAGACTGGCTAACAGGAAAGAAAAAGAAAATGACAAATGTTGGAGGGGATGTGGGAAAATAGGTACACTATTGTATTATTGGTGAAGCTGTGAAATGATCCAGCCATTCTGGAGAATAATTTGGAACTACGCCCAAAGTGCTACAAATCCATGCATACCCTTTGACCCAGCAATAGCACTACTAGTTCTGTATCTCAAAGAAATCAAAGAAGAAGGAAAAGGACCTATATGTACAAAAATACTTACAGTAACTCTTCCTATGATGGCAAAGAATTGCAAGTTGAAGGGATGTCCTTCAACTGGAAAGTGGCTGAACAAGTTGTGGTATATGATATGATGGAATGCTATTGTGCTATAAGAAATGATGATGGGGATGGTTTCAGAAAAACCTGGAAAGACTGATACAAAGTGAAGTAGAACCAGAACAATATACATAATAAGAGCACTATTATAACTATAATCAAATGTGTAAAACGTAGCTGCTTTGATCAAGACAGTGATTCAAGACATTTCCAAAAGACTCATGATGAAAAAATGTTCTCCAGAGAGAGAACTGATGAACTCTGAGTGCAGACCAAATCATTTTTTAACTTTATTTTTCTTGTTTCTTTTTTTTTTTCAACGCAGCTAACATGGAAATATGTTATATATGACTTTGCATGTATAATGAGGATGATATTGTTTGTCTTCTCAATGGGTGGAGGACTGGAGGAAAGGAGAGAATTTGGAACTCAAAATCTAAAAAAAGGAATTTTTTTTTTGCTGGGCAATGGGAGTTAAGAGACTTGCCCAGGGTCACACAGCTAGTAAGTGTCAAGTGTCTGAGGCCGGATTTGAACTCAGGTACTCCTGAATCCAGGGCCAGTGCTTTATCCACTGCACCACTTAGCTGCCCCCAAAAAAGGAATGTTAAAAAAGAAACTTAAAAAATAAACTTGGGAAGACTTGAAGAGTAAATTGGACTGAACCAGGAGAGTTTATACTGTTAACAACATTGTTTAGAAAAACAACTCTAAAAGACTTCACTCTGATCAATGTAATAACTAACCAGTATTCCAAAGGACCAGTGATAAAACATGCTATCCACCTCCTGACAGAGTAATTAACCCAATGCTCAGAACAAGACATATTTTTGGAAATAACTCAGCCAATTATATTCCATGGGGAAGAAATCCCTGTGGAGATGTAGCCTGGCAACCGCTCCAGCAAATGCTATGGCCACAGTTACTGATGACTCAGAAAAGAACAATTTTACCACCAGTGGTTGGCACTTGTCAAATGGTTTACCATTAGAAACTGATGTGACTTTATCAGTGGACATAACATTAAGGAAGATACTTTATCATGTTCTTCCCAGCTACACCCTAAGGACCATGAGACTTTCCAATCTGACTTTGCAGCTAAAACCTTCCCTATGCACTGTGAGCCCCTTGAGAGCAGACTGTCTTGTGCCACCTAGCTGCCCTATTATTGAGCACTAAGAAATGTCAAAAGGGACAGTTTTAGGTAAACCTAGGAGTATCTGTATGAACTGATGTAGGGTGAAGCGAGCAGAACTAGAATAGCAATGCATAAAACAAGAACATCCATAAAGATGTTGAAAGAATTTAATACCTCTGATGATGCAATAACTGGCCACAGAGAGGTGATATACATTTTTGGACATAGCCACTGTAGGACTTAGTTTAGTCTAGCTACACATATTTTGTTACAAGTAAGTGCCTAGCACTTAGGAGGCGCCTAATAAATGCTTGTTCCCCTCCTCTTCCTTTTGTAATCCCGATTTATGCATTTAAAAACGTCATTCTGGGGGCAGCTAGGTGGCACAGTGGATAGAGCTCTGGCCCTGGATTCAGGAGGACCTGAGTTCAAATCCGAGCTCAGACACTTGACACTTATTAGCTGTGTGACCCTGGGCAAGTCACTTAACCCCAATTGCCTCACCAAAAATAAAAAATAAAAATAAAAATAAAATAAAAACGTTATTCTGGGAAAAGGGGTTCATAGGTTTCACCAGACTTCCAAAGGGGTCCATGACACACCCAAAGGTCTCTCTAGGGTCTCCTCCAGCTCTCAATCTTATTCTGCTATTTAGCAAAAGTGGAAGTAACAGAAAGGCGGGGTGGGGTGAGATGGTGGTTCCCGAACCAAAACTTGAATTCCGGAAAAGGGACAGAAAGTTGCGCTTCCCAGCCCTCCCCAGCAGCCCAAAGCCTCCATCCCCACCTCTCTCCAGCGAGCGCGCAAGATAGCAGGTAACTTACTGGCCAATGGGTTCCCATGGTAACTGCACGCTTCCCAAGGGGCTTCTTTTCCTTGTCTTTTAGTGGCCTAAAGAAATGCCTCCTTTACGTGCCACGCAATGCACATTATATAAAGAAAAGCGGCAGAATTTAAATGGAACATTTAAATGATCTGTTACTTTTAGGAAGGTAAGATTTTGGATTTGGATTTTTTTTTTTGACAGTGGTCCTTTTGGCGATTACGGAAGACACCTGAAATGGGAGGCGGGGCGGAAAAGCGTATATCCCACAAGGCAGCGCAGCAGGACCCTTACTTCCTTTTTCCTCCATCTTGGAGCGTCGGAGGTGAGTCGCGTTTTGCTCCTGTTCCAGCTTTCAGGTTAAATAACCCGGCGGGGGTCAGGCCGGCGAGCCAGCTATTTGCGAAAGCTGGCCCGCCGCCGGCCCGGTTTATGATCACGATGTGTCTCGGTGTGGGAGGCTACGGGATGGCAGTGATATTGGGTGGATGGTGGAAGGCCGGCCGGCCGCCCCGGGAAGGGCTCTTCCTTGCGACTCGCCAGTGAGTTCCGGGGCTGGCTGGATAACGTGCTTTTGCAGCGTCTCCGGCCTTGGGCTTGACTTTAGGGCGCTTTTCGGCCGAGTCTTTTCCAGAGCATGCTGCTGCGCTGACTGGAAATTCCTTTTTCTTTTGAATCAAATTAACAAGCATTTGTTAAGCGCGTACCACGTTCCCAGTACTGCTAGATTCTGGGGATTGTCCTGGGGTAGAAACATGGATACACACTAGTTAATTGAAGTGCAAAATATATACAAAATAACGATGATGGGGAGGAAGTGCAGTTAAAACTTAGAAATGGACCTCGTATAGGAATAGACACTTTAACTGATCTTTCAATGTAGCTAAGGGGATTTCAGGGGATGTAAAGGAAGGGAATATCATAGGCATAAGGAAAAAGCATGGTCAGTATGTCAAATAGAACAGTCTGGTCTCACACAGTGTGTACTTGGGGAATGGAAAAGGGATTGATGTCAGTTTTCTTACTTCTTTTTCTTTCCTGCCTGCTTTATAGAATTTCCTTTCCACACCTCTCTGGCTTTAGCTACACCCCGCCACCACCACCACCCTTTTGGTTTTTCCGTTTTATAAATATTAAGGATGTTGAAATATACGTGCTCTGTACTTTCTGTACTTGACAAATTTTCGTGCCTTTATAAGTGTAGTTGAAATGAACGTGGAGTGAATACAATCCATCAGTAGAAACCTGGGAGGAATTGGTAATATTTTTTACCCCATTGAAACAAGGCAAAAAAAGATTCGAATCTATGTAAACAGTTTTTTCACTAATGTGCAGCATCATCATTGCAAGTATTTAACCCGAGTCTTTTCTTGGTTTAAGGCCTCCTGGAAACAGGACTTCTAGAACAGCAAAATGTCTGGAAGGTAAGAAAATATATTTCAGTGTCTTATTCTTTGTTTTCTTTTTTTGATATTTTCTCCCAAGATTTTCTGTATTCTAAGATATTTTTAGTAGGCTTCATAAACTTCACAAATGACAGTGGTTATATAACTTCGTGGTTTCTCTATCTTAGACTGTGGTCCAAGGCCATTTTTGCTGGCTACAAGCGAGGCCTGCGCAACCAGAGGGAACATACAGCTCTTTTGAAAATTGAAGGAGTCTATGCTCGGGATGAAACTGAATTCTATTTGGGCAAGAGATGCGCTTATGTATACAAGGCAAAAAAGTAAGTGCTTTTTTCAAGACTTGCTCAAGAATAATAGAGGATATAAATTAAGGAAGGGTAAATAAGACACTTGTGCCAACATGTTCAATATATAACTAGATTTTTATTAGTATTATGGGGGAAATGGTTTCCCCCATAACAGTATGAATGTAAAGCAAAAGCTGTTTTGGATCTACACTGGTATGGGGTGGGGGGGTAGAGTTATGATGATTCTGGATAAACATTCAAGTGCCTACTATGTGCCAACTATGGTGCTAAGCACAGGGAATAAATAAGAAAGGCAAAAGACAGCCCTTGCCCTCCATGAATTCAGTCTAATAAGGGAAGCTGGAAAGTGATTAGGGGACAGGTTATGAAGGAATCTGCACACCAAACAGGATGGTATTTTGTTTTGTTTTCTGCTATCCTAGAAGTGATAGGGAGCCACTGAGTTTGAGTAGGGGGGCTGACATGTTCAAACTTGAGTTTTTGGAAGATCCCTGACCACTGAGTAAAGGATGGACTAGAACAGGGAAGTACTTGAGGCAGGGAGACAGCACGAGACTGTTTCCTACATAAGGTGATAAGGGGAAGAGAAGGGGGCGTATGCAAGAGATGTTAGGGTAGAGTCTGCAAGAATTGGCAACAGATTGGATTTGGGGATGAGAGAGAAGGGAAAGGTGACACCTAATTATTTGAGAATTAACTGTAGCCAGATACTTAAATCCAGGGGGCTGATGAGATCATCAAATGAAAGAGGGAGGGTCCAAGACAAAGCCTTGTGGGACACTCACTACTTAGTGGTCCTTAACTAATGAATAGCTAGCAAATGAGACTGAGGAATGGTCAAATAGCACAGAGTAGTATAGTAGTAGTAGTAAGTACTTAATAGATATTTAATGATTATTGACAGGTCAAGAATGGGTATTGAGAAAAGGTCATTCGATTGAGTGATTAAGGTGGAGGAAAGGCAGTAAATGCTCAGATTTCCAGACACAATTACTCCCAAAAAAACCCCAACTCTAAACACAGCTAGATTTAGTTAAAAAGTCATAAATAGTATGCTTCAGTCTGCATTCAAACTCCCATCAGTTCTTTGGAGACAGCATTTTTCGTCCTTTGGAATTGTCTTTGATCATTGTGTTGCTGAGGATAGCTAAGTCATTCACAATTGATCGACGTACACTAAGGTGTTAATGTGTACACTGTTCTCCTGGTTTTGCCCATTTCACATTGTATCAAGTAATGTGAGTTTTTCCAGGTTATTCTGAAATTGTTAGGTTGAGTTTAAATTGAATGTGGGAACTAAATTGAAGGTTGGAAATGGGCTCGTTTTCCTAACTTGTGATTTGAGATGATATCTTTGTACAAAAGTTGACTTGAGCATTGTTGTGATTTTATTGGTTAAGATTCTGGGTATTTTTTTTCTTTATCAGTAACACAGTGACTCCTGGTGGGAAACCCAACAGAACAAGAGTGATCTGGGGGAAAGTTACTCGGGCTCATGGTAATAGTGGAATGGTTCGGGCCAAGTTCAGAAGCAATCTTCCTGCCAAGGCCATTGGACACAGGATCCGAGTGGTGAGTAATTCAAATGAACAAGATATCTCTATTGTAAGGGATCCCTTGTAAGGCAACTAATGTAATATTGTTGTAATCAAAAAAGTGCTAGACCTAGAATCAGAAAGACTTGAGTTCAAATCGTAATTGAATTAAATTGGTGGTATTAAAGATCTGAACTTACCCTTTGGAAGTATTAAACTAGTAGGTCTGACTCTTTTGAACAAATAAATGCAAATTTCAAGGTTAAATGTTAGCAATATTAAGTTGGGTCATAGAGATAGCCCCTGCATTCTTAGAGGCTCTGATTTTCCAAAAAAAAAAAAAAAATTCTACTTGCATTTAAGAATTACTCCTGCCTTCTGCAGAAAAATAACAAAGTATTAGAAATGCTTATGAACAAAGGCAGTTACATCTTTGGTACCTGTACTTAATTGCCTACATAAATTTACCGTCTCATTCACCCCATAAATGATGTCTTGGGGATTTTTACAGATTTAATTTGGGCCAGTCAGTTTAAGATGAGAAAACAACAGAAGATGGTGCATAATTTAACTCAAATCACAATAAACAGGGGAGGTATTCATGGTCTGTTTTGTCTCATGTAGGGACATGGCAGTTGATCCTCGAATTAAGTGTGTGTGTGTGTGTGTGTGTGTGTATTTTATTTATTTTTTTTTTTTTGGTGAGGCAGTTGGGGTTAAGTGACTTGCCCAGGGTTACACAGCTAGTAAGTGTCAAGTGTTTGAGGCCAGATTTGAATTCAGGTACTCCTGAATTCAGGGCCAGTGCTCTATCCACTGGGCCACCTAGTTGCCCCTAATTATTATTTATTCTGGATTTACCACCCACACTGTGTAATATATTCTCTGTCCTTCTATGAATATTCCCGTAGAAGTCAAATCGTATTGTTTTCAGATGAAATTATAGTAGAAGATAAAACATTCATAGCTGTATTTGCCCTGTTAAGAATAGGCTATGTACAGATGAGAGGAGGGTACAATTGCTAGTTGTGGAGTGAAAGGACCTGGGTTCAAATCCTGCCTCCACCGCTTCCCTATGTGATCTTCAACAGATAAATTAACCTCTCTGGCTATGTCTGTAAAAATAAAGCAGTTAGACTAGGTGGTCTAAGGGTGGAGGACCCCTTCCAGCTTTAAAGCTTTGATAAAATGATCATGGTTTCACTCAGCCAGCAGAGGAACAGTTCGACTGATAAATAAGTACGGGTAAAGAAAAAAAAAACAACGTTGTGGGATGCCTGGTCCATTTGCCAGTTTCTATGTGACTTTATGGCTGGTAAAGTCCAGGTTTCAGATCCATATATTCATTCACTTATTCTTTCATTTATTCAGTAAATCTGTGGTGGGGGTGGAATACAGTATCTGTTTGATGCTACAGAGAAATGGAGGGGAAAAAAGAGCAGGCTATGTATTAAGTTGGTGTCAGTCTTGGCTCTGCCCCTCTACTAGGGGCATTACTATTCTGTACAGGTTATTAATCTCTGAACTTCAGTCCCTTGTCTGGTTTTTTGTTTTTTAAAGGAAGGGATAAATTTCTGTCCAGGCCCATCAGGTTAATAATAGCTATTAGGAGAGAAGGTAAAATGTTTTAGAAAGTCACTGAAAACTACCAGAATTATTTTATCTGTAGTTACATTTGTTTATATGCATTTTATCAGGTGTTATCAGAGAAGGCCTGTCCCTCTCTGTCCCTGGCAGGAAACAGTAGGATTCTTGAAAATCCTGGCTGTAATTTAGAAAAGCATAGAAGATATCTGGGCATATGCTAAGATCTTCAGATAACTTGTTTTCTTTTAGTTCTTGCTCACCAAGGCCACAAAGTAAATTTTTGTTTATTTTATGGTCTTGTCTGACCATCCCCCCAAAAATGTGATGATTTATTAACTTCTGGATCTTTTTGGAAGATAAAACTTTTACAATATCTATTACTCATCTCTTAATCTATTTTTCTTCCAGATGCTGTATCCCTCAAGGATCTAGAATATGAAAACTGATTGAATAAAATTACACATTTTTTGCAAATGTATATGTTTTGAATGCCTTTTCCCTATTCAAGATCTATTTGTTGGTGGTTTTTTAAAATAAATTTTACTTCTCTCTTGCTTTTTTTCCCCATATAAATATTTTTATTATTTTCCAGTTACATTTAGGGATAGTTTTCAACATTTGTTTTATAAGATTTCTATTTTCAAATTTTTCTTCCTCCCTCCCCCCTCCCCAAGACAGCAAATAATCTGATACAGGTTATGTATGTACAATCACATTAAACATTTCTGCATTAGTCATATTATGAGAGAAGAATCATTCTTGCTTTTACATCACTTATCTTTTCCACTGTATTACTGCCCCACCTCCTGTCAGAGAGCCATCCCTTGTAAAAAAAAAAAACCAAACAAAAAAACCTTTAAGAAACCAAACAACATCATTTCACAGCATTCGGTTTTGTTAGTTTTCTTCCCATTTATGTTGTGTGTGTTGCTTTCCTGGTTCTGCTTATTTCACATTGTGTCTGCCATATAGGCCTTCCTGAGTTTCTCTGAAACAATCCCCTTTGTTTCTTAAAACAATAATGAGCAGGACTTTGGGGTTTTTGTTAAGGTGAGTGTGGTGCTGCACATCTCAGCTTCTGGGGAGGCTGAGGCTGGCAGATATCTTGAGCTCAGAGGAGTTCTGAGCTGCAGTGACCATATCATGACAGAACCAAATTCACCATCAGTATAGTGAACCCCAGGGCTGGAGAGGCCACCAGATGACCTAAGGAAGAACGAACCAGCCCTGTTCAGAAATGGATGGTTAAAGCTGCTTGGTCTGTTAGAGCCCTGTATTTCCAGCCTGGGCAAAATGGGAACCCTTGGTATTTTTTTAAATGTTTAAGATGGTGGTAATTGTTTAAATTACAATTTTCCCCAAAATGTCTGGTGATTTTCCTACTAGAGAGATTACCAAGTACAGAGATAAGTAAATGGAGGCCATCTGTTTGACATTTAAAAATCTCTTATGCTAGCCAAATTGGCCTGCTTGCCATTCCCCAGTGCTTGGAATGTTCTCACCTTCACTATGCGGAATCCCTTGCTTCAAGGTTAAGTTCAAGTACTACCCCCTGAGGTCTGTCCTGAAACCACAAACCCTCCCCAGTTGCCAGCACCACCTCCTGGGAAATTTCTTTGTATTTACTTAATATTGAGTTGGAAAGTACCTTAACAGCCTTCTAGTCCAACACACGTAACAGAAATCTCCATTGTAACGCACCCAAAAAGTTACCATCCTGTCTTTAACTTCCAGTGAGTCAGCTAACATTCATTTAGTTCTTTATGTGCTAGGCACTGTGCCCGGTGATGGAGATAGGAAAGAAAAAGACTTCTTGTTCTTGAGCTCAAAAACTAAAGGGTCAGACTGTAAACACCTGTATTAAAAAAATTACATACGGGGGCGGCTAGGTGGCGCAGTGGATTTAAGCACTGGCCCTGGATTCAGGAGGACCTGAGTTCAAATGCGGCCTCAGACACTTGACACTTACTAGCTGTGTGACCCTGGGCAAGTCACTTAACCCCCATTGCCCTGCAAAAAAAAAATTACATACACAGGATAAATTGGGAATAATTAACAGAGAAGATAAGGAAGTAGGGAATAGCTTCCTATATAGGGTAAGATTTTTAGCTGTGACTTGAAGCCAGAAAGAAGAGCCTTCTAGTCATGGGGGATACCCAGTGAAAATGCAGAGCTGGGAAATGGAAGTGTGGGGGTAATGTGAGGAACAGCAAGGTGGGTGTTGCTGAATTGGTGTGACTGGAAAGGGGAGCAAGCAAGTTATGAAGGACTTTGAACGCTAAATTGGGGGTTTTCTATTTGATGCTGGAGGTAATAGGGAGTCCCTGGAGTTTGATTAGTGGAGTGACTTGGTCAAACGTGGGCTTTAGGAAGATCACTTTGACAAATGAATGGAGGATGAAATAGTGATAAGTAGCCTGGGTGTGAAGACAGGTTCCATTGCCCCAGAAATGGCTCTGCTTGGAGCACGTCAAAGCTGAAGACATTTGCTGTGTAAACCTTGGACAAGTCACTTAATCCCAGTTGCCTTTAAAAAAAAAAAAACAACATACATCTGGGGCCATCTCCAGTTGTCCTGATATATATCTTGCCACTGGACCCAGATGGCTCTGAAGGGGAAAGTGAGATTGGTGACCTTGCACAGCCCTCCCTCACTTTAAATTCAATTCGGTACAAATTATAACATCACCCAAAAGCCATAGTCCTTTTCAAGAATGAAGGACCAAGGGGCAGCTGGGTGGTGCAGTGGATAGAGCACCAGCCCTGGATTCAGGACGACCTGAGTTCAAATCCGGCCTCAGACACTTAACACTAGCTGTGTGACCCTGGGCAAGTCACTTAACTACAATTGCCTCACAAAAAAAAAAAAAAATGAAGGATCAAGTCCTCTTAATGCTAAACAGAATAACCCCTTTCTCATGACAAATCTTCAAAAGCTTTAAAAGCAGCTACTATGTCTTCACCACCACCCCACCCCACCCCAGTTCTTTCTTTCAGGTTAAATGTCAATAAGGTGGAGATGATCTTGATCAGTGTTCTCTGACTACTATTAATAATAGCCTTCCTAAACTTTTGGACCCTGAACTGGAAACTATTTAAGATGTGGCCTGATCAAGACAGAATACAGAGGACTTTATTTCTTGTTTTTAGAAGTTAACTTTCTTAATGTAGATGAAGATTATTTTAACTTTTTTTGTCTCAGAGTTTGTGTTTCATTAAAACTCCCATGATCTTTCTTAGACACATTAAACAGGCCTTGCCTATCCAGTATTTACAAAGCTTATTTTTTAAAAAATGCAAGTGTAAGACTGTTCCTTAATGAATTTCACCTTATTAGCTCCATTGTAATATGCCGGTCTGTAATTACATTTTTGGGATTCTATCATCCAATACATTAGATACTTTTCCCAGCTTTCTGTTGTGTTGAGATTTGATAAGGATACCATCTGTGCCTCTATACAACTAGTCTCTGGGATACTCCATTGGAAACTTTTTGCCAAATTAACTATGAATTAAGGCTACTCTGAATACAATTCCAAATCCATCTAACATCTAGTTAATGTTGGTTTCCTCCAGTGGAGTGTAAGTTTGTTGAGGGTAGGAACTTTCATTTTTGTCTTTATATTCCCAGCTAGCACAGTGTCTGACACAAAATAGTAATAAATGAATGAATATCCTCACCTCCCTTTCTACCACATCCATTGGAGCCCTGTTAATAAGCACATTGCTAATCTTTGATTTCTTCCTCTCACATTCCATCTTCTTGTGTTTAAAGATACCTGAATAGTTCAAGGTTCAACCCAAACCCCGACTGTTGTCTATATTGATGTTACTTCTCTGAATCCCTATAAAACTCATGGCATTTTGCCATTTAAATAACAGCATAAGGTGGCAATTCCTTGTATGCTTTTTCTCCAAGTAGATTTTATGCTAAAAGATAAGTACTGCCTTCATTTTATTTTGGGTTTTTTTTTGTTTTTTTGTGCGGGGCAATGAGGGTTAAGTGACTTGCCCAGGGTCACACAGCTAGTAAGTGTCAAGTATCTGAGGCCGGATTTGAACTCAGGTCTTCCTGAATCCAGGGCCAGTGCTTTATCCACTGTGCCACCCAGCTAGCTGCCCTACTGCCTTCATTTTAAGTCAAAGAATTTTGGAATTGGAAGAGATTGCAGAAGTCATCTCATCCAACCCATACCTGGACCAGCATGCTTCACAAATGACCATACAGCTTCTGTCTGAATATCTCCAGGAAATGGGAAAGTAGTACTTGGTCTGTTTCATTAAAAATTTTTGGCTGTTATGAATACCAGGAAGTTCTTGAATTAAAACTGGCTTCCCTGTAACTTCAATCATTGGTCCTAATTCTGCCTCTTAGAGTCACAAAAAGTGTTCATTGTTCTTCCATGTGAAAACCCCCTTTGCCCCCAGATATTTCAAGACGACAGTTTTAATTCCCTCAGTCCCCTCCCCCAGTTTCTCCAGGCATTCAAAACGAACCTTTTGATGATGGTTGGGAAAACCTAATTTCCCATTTGTGCAGATGGAACACTGTTAATAAGACGTACTTCATGGAACTATGTCTTCAATGCAGAAAGGTTCAGTGAAGTGATAAAATATTTGTGCTCCCTGGACTGCTAGAAAAGTAAACCTTCTCTCAGTTGCTATCCACTGGAGGCTTTGAGCTTGAGTAACATATGACATCACAAAATACCTGAGTTCTACAGAAAGATAATTTTTTGCATTTAAACTTCTCCCCTGTACATACATATACATAAATGCATATGCATGTATGTGCATGAGTGCACACATTTTAAAGGGTTCCTCCTCGGATCTGCTGTATGTCTGACCCTAAGTGACTGCCTACCTTGTTTATTCCTTGCTGAAGGACAAAGGAACCATGCTTTTTCTCTTCTGCTCCCAAGAGCCACCACTGATCCTTCTGTAGGTGTGAAGAAATAAATGAAGGAAGTGTAAGGAGCTAAAATTCTAGCTAGTCTGTCTAAAATATCTAATGAGTGGTCACCAATAAATTATAAGCTTTAGCAAGAGTTTAGACTTTTAAGCATTTATTAAGGAGAATAAGAATTTGGTGAAGAGAAAGGCCTAGATTCATCTATCTATTAAAGGGAGAGCACATTTCTCACTCCCCTCTCCACCAGAGTCCTGAGGAAAGAGAGCGAGAGAGCCAGCTTTGCCCCTTCTTCCTCCCACAAGCAAATGTCACTTCCTGACGCCAAAGAAAAGCTGCATGGCCTTGCCCTCAGAGGTCATCTCCTCATGGTGGAGCTCTCCTACAGCAAGTCTCCAGCAGGTGCCGTCATTCCAATCGTTACAGAGGAAAGAACAGAGACAGTTTACAGGGGCAGCTGGGTGGTGCAGTGGATAAATCACAGGCCCTGGATCCAGGAGGACCTGAGTTCAGATCTGGGCCTCAGACACTTGACACTTACTAGCTGTGTGACCCTGAACAAGTCACTTAACCCTCATTGCCCTGCAAAGAGAGAGACAGAGAGAATTTACAGAGATGTCAAAGATATCATAGATCATTTGAATTGGAAATGACCTTAGAGATCATCTGTTCCATTTGGAGACCAGACAGGAGAGTGCTGGATTTGGAGTCAGAAAACCTGGATTCAACTAATGACTGTGCTATTTATTAGTTGTGTGGCCATTTGCAAGTCAATTTCATCCGGATCAGAGATGGCTCTAATACCCTAATATTTGATAAACACAAAGATCCCCCCTCCAAAGAATCAGAGCTGGAAGGAAATTTGTAGGTCATTTAGTCATTATACAGATGAAGAAACTGAGGCTCAAAGATGGGAAATAACTTGCCTACAGTAGCAAAGTCAGGTCTTCTTTGCACCATAGTATGCTACATCTTCCCTGGGATCCAGTTTCTTCATATTTCTTCATTTTATAATGAGAGGTGAATCACATTCATTGCCTCCACATCCTTTCTTTTCTCTTCAAAACCTGCAGTGGCTTCTGACCTCATCACTCAACTTGAAACCACTCTCTTCAACGTTGATATCTTGGGGCAGCTAGGTGGCGCAGTGGATAGAGCACCAGCCCTGGAGTCAGGAGGACCTGAGTTCAAATTCGGCCTCAGACATTTGACACTTGCTAGCTATGTGACCCTGGGCAAGTCACTTAACCCCAATTGCCTCACACACACACACACACACACACAAAAAACCCTCCCCAAAACAACGTTGATATCTTAATTGTCAAATCTAATAACCTTTCAAACCTTGACCTCTCCGCAGCATTTGGCACTATTGACTATCCTCTCCTGACCTAGTACACAGTATTCTCACTCTTCGTGGTACTGTGCTCTCTTCATTCTCCTCCTACTCATAGGACCACTTCTCAGTCTCCTTTGTTTGATCATCACATCATGTCCACTGGCTGTGGGTATGCCTCAAAGCTGTAGCCCAGACCCTCTTTCTCTTCTCTCTATATTCTCTCAGCAGATTTCATCAGCTTCCATCAGTTCAATTTATCTCTGCATTTGAGCTGCTCTGGGTCTTACTGGTGGCTTTCACTTTTCTGGGCTTAGCCACTTGCTTTCTCTGTAGCTCCCCATCTGACTGGTATTGGGAGTTGGTCTTCCCTTTTGGCCTCCCCTGCGTGTGGGCTGGCCTTCTCCAGGGGTGGTGTCCTATTTCTGGGTTGCAAAAGTTACCAGAGTCTTATCTCTATGCATTTGAATCTATCCATTTCTAGGCCCTTCTGAGCTCTGGTCTAGCATTGTTGTTGTTGAGTCATTTTCAGTCGTGTCCAACTCTCTGTGATCCCATTTAGGGTTTTCTTGGCAAAGATACTGGAGTGGTTTCCTTCTCTAACTCATTTTACAGATGAGGAAACTGAGGCAACCAGGGTTGAGTGACTTGTCCAAGGTCCCATAGTGAGTAAGTGTCTGAAGATAATTTGAACTCAGGAAGATGAGTCTTCCTGACTCCAGGCCCCTAGCACTCTATCCACTTTGCCACCTAGGAATCTTTTTTTTTTGAGGTAATCAGGGTTAAGTGACTTGCCCAGGGTCATTAGCTAGTGACTGTCTGAGGTCAGATTTGAACCCAGGTTCTCCTGACTCCAGGACCAGAACTCTTATTCACTTTGCCACCTGGCTGCCCCAGGAATCCATTTTTTATTTGAGTTTGATCCCATTGGTGTAAAGTACTAAGATACAAATACAAGCAAGCAAGATAGTCTCAGGTTTCATTTTAATGGGAGAAAAACAACACATAAAGGTGGAACTTTAAAAGGAGTAGGGGAAGATGACATGGTAGGAACAGAAAATCTGAGCTACTCAGTTGCCAAATTTGTCACTTCTTTCT
The DNA here is from genome assembly GCF_019393635.1 of Dromiciops gliroides. Taxonomy (NCBI): domain Eukaryota; kingdom Metazoa; phylum Chordata; class Mammalia; order Microbiotheria; family Microbiotheriidae; genus Dromiciops; species Dromiciops gliroides. The sequence continues at coordinate 338,830,144 of NC_057863.1, read as the reverse complement.
TCCTGTTATCTCCATCCTCAGCACCACCACCGGTACTCAAACTTTCATCATCATTGCCTTTACCATTGCAATAACCTTCTAACTGGTGTCCCTGCCTTGGCTCTGCCTATTCCTATCCATCCACACAGCAGGCAGCAATTTCCCTAAAACACAGGTTTGACCATATTGCCCACCTAATCAATAATCATAATAGGTAACATTTATATAGCACCTACTATGTGCCAGAGGCAGGTAGGTGGCTCAGTGGATAGAGAACTGGGCCTGGAGTCAGTAAGACCTGAGTTCAAATCCCACCTCAGATGAGAAAATCACTTGACTTCTGTTTACCTTAATCCAGTGGAGGGGAAAAAAAAATGGGGAAAAAAGGAAGCACAGTGGAGAAGGAAATGGAAAACCACTCTAGTATCTTTGCCAAGAAAACCCCACTGGTCCATAGGGTCATGAGTTGGGCATGACCAAACAACAACAATGTTCCAGGCACTGTTCTAAGTGTTTTATGATATTATCTCATTTGATAAACTTTAGTGATTTCTCATTACCTTTACAATCAAATCTAAATTATGGTTTAGTTTTTACAGGTCTTCAAAATTTGGCCCCATCTTTCCTAACATTAGTCCCCTCCATAGATATTCCATAGATAATCATATGATTTCTGTTAGATTGATGTGTTTGATTATGCTGATAGTTTTCCTAATATTGAAGCAGCCCTGCATTCCTGGCATAAATCCCACCTGGTCATAGTGTATTATCCTGGTGATAAATTGCTGTAATCTCTTTGCTAATCGTGCACTCCATAGGACAGCTATACTATCTACTTGTTGTTAATCACACAAAATACTATTATCTCTTGATACCTGCTTTTCAGGTTTGCAACAACCTCCTTCCTCACCTCTTCTTCTTGGAAGCCTTGAAATCTCCTTCAAGATTCAGCTCAGATTTTCTGTTCCTACCATGTCATCTTCCCCTACTCCTTTTAAAGTTCCACCTTTATGTGTTGTTTTTCTCCCATTAAAATGAAACCTGAGACTATCTTGCTTGCTTGTATTTGTATCTTAGTACTTTACACCAGTGGAATCAAACTCAAATAAAAAATGGATTCCTGGGGCAGCCAGGTGGCAAAGTGAATTAGAGTTCTGGTCCTGGAGTCAGGAGAACCTGAGTTCAAATCTGACCTCGGACAGTCACTAGCTAGTGACCCTGGGCAAGTCACTTAACCCTGATTACCTCAAAAAAAAAAAAAGATTCTTGAAGTCATATGTTGACTTAGAAAACCACAAATTAACATTATCTACATTGTATTTTTATTTATTTTGTCAAGCATTTCCCAATTTCATTTTAATCTAGTTCTGTCTTTTTATGTCTATCTGTCTAACCATCTCAAATTTCTTCTCTGAATGAAGCCTCTCCTGGTTCTCCCCTCCCCTCCCCTCAGCTGCTAGTGCCCTTTCCTTCAAGATTACCTTTTTATCTTAAAAAAAAAAGGAAGATTATCTTTTACCTATGTATTACATGCATCTTCTATATACCTGTATGTTTTGTATCTACCTATATATGTACATGTGATGTATAGATCCAATAGAATGTAAATCCCTTGACTTCTTCAAAATTACTTTTTATCTACATTATGTGAATTTTCTATATATCTACACATATGTTTTGTATCTACCTATATATGTTCATGTGATGGATAGATATGGAATGTAAGTTCCTTGAGTGGGGGGACTTTTCCTTTTGTCTTTATATGTTACTATGATAACATAGTAGCCCAACAGTTTTTTGATTTGAAAGTCTTCCAGCAATACTAAAAACACATATATTAGCTGCTGGTAAACAATGCACTACAGCCATCTTTATCATAAGTCAGTACTTTTGCCTCTGAAGGGCTGCTTTCACTCAAAACTCTCTACTCAAGCATTGTGATTTTCCTCAAGGTGCTTTCTCAAATTTATACCTACAGAATATACAATTTACAATATGCTTATATAATACACATAAATGTGTTTTTCCTGTTCCTTTTAGGAAACGAAATTTGTCCACATAAAAAGGGCATACTACCTTAAAGACGAATAACAAATTTTTAAAACTTCAGTGTAACAAATCAATACATCAACCGAGTCTGACCATTTATGCAGAATTCTACACCCTCAGTCCCCCATCTCTTTTAAGAGAAAGAAGTGTGTGTGTGTGTGTGTGTGTGTGTGTGTGTGTGTGAGTGTGTGTGTGAGAGAGAGAGAGAGAGAGAGAGAGAGAGAGAGAGAGAGAGAAAGGTGCAGTCTCATAGCTCTTCTTTGGGGCCAAGTTTGGTCATTATTACAAAACATTTAGTTTTAATTTCTGTTAAAAATCATTTATCAAGGGTCTATTACTAAGTGCTGGAGAGGAAAAAAAAATGAAAGCAAGGCTTTGCTCTCAAGGAGCTTACATTCAATCGGGGATACACTGAAATGGAATTTGGGAGTTCTTTCCAAGTATGCAGACCGCAGCCCATCCATAGGGCTGCCCATCCTGTGCAGGTTTATCCATGTTCTCCCAAAAGTCTGGCATTTGGGGATGAAGTGGAGATGGGGAGAGGAACTCCCAACATGCCGCAAGAAAGCCTCTCTCGCTTTGTCTCCACATAGTCTCCACATAGCACCAGTTCGCCACTAGCCGGGGTCCCATGCATTTGACACAAACGGTGCTTATCTTTCCTGTCAATGACATTGTTTGCTTCTGATCTTTAATACTGCGTTGCATCAAGTGCCTCTCCAGAGTCCTCTGCGTGATCCCCAGCTTTTCACAGGCGATGGCGTCCCGCTTCCCGTACCACACAGCACGGATAAACACGTACAACATAGCTTTTTTTTTTTTAAATTATGTTTTATTCGTACAATTCGAGGGGAGCTAGAGCAGTAACAAAGAATCAGCCTCCCAGTCTGTGACTGAGCCAATCAGACACCGCCTTCTCGGAAAGGCGGTGACGTCAGGGCGTACACGTAGGCGTACGCGGTGCCATAGCGTTACGCGCTCCATGGTAACAACGCTCGGCAGCACTTAAAGATGGCAGCCGAAGGAGGCGGAGGCCCGGGTGGCTGTCCTCCGAGCGGACCTCTGTGGACGTTGCTGCTTTTCCTGACCGGCCTTCGGCCGAGCATCGCCGCCTCTTCTTCGGTCTCCTTGAGCGGCGGTTCCCACTGCCATCACCGCGTCCCCTCCGCCGATGAGGTAGGGATGCGGGACCCCGGCCAAGGTGGGGGGGAGTGGGCTCGACATCGAGGGACCCGGCGGGGTCGGAGCGAGAGCGGAGCAGCAGGCGACTGGGGGGACCGACCCGAAGGTTCGCTTCCTCTCGGAGGCTCCGGGGTGTTGGGGGTGCAATTCACATCCATTCGCCCTTTCCTCGGAACTACCCAGTGAGAGAGGGAGGGTGCCGGCATCCGGACCGATGGGGCAGCCTCGAGAGAGGGCGGGCATTGGCTCATCTCACAAACGAAGAAACGGAGCTTTTGACTTGAGAAAGAAGAAAGAATGAATCAAAGGAAGAATGAATGAAAGGAAGGAAGGAGGAATGAATGAATCAAAGAAAGAATGAAACAGGAAGGCGGAAGAAAGAGTCAAAGAATGAAAGGAAGGAGGAAGAAAGAAAAAGAGAAGGGAAGGAAGAAAGAAGAAACCTCCCTGCATGACATTTTGTCAGTGCAGCAAGTTAAAATAGCAGGGTCAGGATTCCAGTCGATCGATCGATCCGTGAAGTTATTAAGCGCCGGCTCTGTGCCAGGCGTTGTGCTAGGTGCTGAAGCGATACAAATACAGAGAATGAAACAATGCCTGCTTGCTTTCAAGGTTACATTCTAATGGGGGAGAAGAGAAGTGCTCAGGTGTCATAATGTATGTGTGTGTGAATGTAAGATTAATAATATATCTACAGAGAAGTTAATGTAAGGTAGTGAATGATGGATTAGGCTGCTAGGTGGTGCAGTGGATAGAGCTCTGGACCTGGAGTCAGGAAGAGTTGAGGCCAAATCCTGCCTGGGGTAGTGACTAACTCTGATTCTGGGAAAGTCATTTCACCTCTGTCTGTCTCAGTTTCCTCCTCTGTAAAATGCAGATAAATAACACCCACCTCCTTAGGGTTGTGAGGATAAAAAAGAGATAACATTTGAATAGTCTGAGAGGGAGAAAACTAGCTATGTCAGGGGGACTGGGATCAGCAAACGCTTCATGAACATCTTGAAGGAAAAGACAGGAGGGAGTTCACTCCAGGTGTGGGGAATTGGGTTGCTAATTAATTTATGAAATTATGAAATGGGACAGGTACATTCCCACTCTCCAGGAAACAGCATGATGACAGGGGAAGTGATGCCGAAGACACACTTTAATAAGGTACAGATCATGTAAGGGTAGTGGACATACAAAATAAAGAAACCACTGGGTGAAAAGGAAGAGGGGATACAGAGGCAGATTGCTGGGGACAGGTGGAGGCAGGCTGTGTGGGAAAGAGAATGGGGAATAGGAAAGTCACTTAAGTAACCACAGATTGGTGTTGGAAGCCCTCCAGGAGCATGGATCCTTAGGAGATGAAAAAGTGCTGGGGAATTGGGTGGGGGGAAGAGAGCAGGTTGTTGAGCTCTCGTTTTTTTTGTTGTTTTTGGAGGGTTTGATGGGGGAATAGATTAACTATTGTCCTTGCCTCCTTGGGATTAGTTCATTAACATAGCCAAGTCATCTGGAAGTTTTCTGTAAAGATTTAAAGTTAACATATCCACATCATCTCCAAGTTTTCAGGACTTTTTGGTGTTCTGCTGGTATTACTGCAGATGTTTGGAACTTATCTGAGATTTACAGATCATAGGACCAAGAGGCCCTAACCACAAGACTTAGAAGGCCTCCCCAATTTAGTACATATTTTCAAGATATAGTTTTTGGCTAATATTGTCTCCAAAAGGTGGGGATCCTTAGGTATTCCCCAGTAAAGAATTACACTCCTGCACACAGTGAAATTAGAATTAAAATGGTCTTTTATTTGTTGCTAGAGAAAGTGACTGAGTGGGAAGTCAAATACTGCCCCTTGGAAAAGAGGACTTAGAAATATTCTCCTCCTTCCTGGCAGAGGGAAGGCAAAAGCTTTATTTATAGAGGATAGATGGGGTGACCCCTTGAAAATTGGAAAGTTCCCTTTTGGGGTGGGGCGGGGAAATCTTGGATGCTTGTCATATTCCTGAGAGTAAAGGGAGATTTTTTAAAAATAATGGTCCTGACCTTTGGGGTTATCTCTGTCTCCTAGCTCAGGTCAGGTAGTAGATATGCCTAATTGACATTCCTGCTGTAGAATTTCATCTCCTCTTTCTTCTTCGTTGTGTCTGTCCTGATATCTAGTTGGTCAATCTAAACTTTAATAGTCCCTTGATTACTCCATACGTCCCTCCTGTTAAATGACTTGCCCTAGTAAATGTCAAGTGTCTGAGACTGGACCTGAACTCAAGTCCTCCTGCATCCAGGGCTGGTGCTTTATTTTGCCACCTAGCTGCCCCGCTAAGGTAGTCTTAACAGGACTCAACTGCATATTGAATAAGAGGAGTGAGAATGAGAGAGAAGACCTGAAGATGACATGTAGGTTGTGTTGAAGCCCTCCACAGTCAGAGGAAAGTAAGGGAGTGGAGATGGCTGGAGGGGAAAGATAATGATCTTGTTTTACTTCATTCTAAAGCTGAAGCTGAACCCCCAGCCTGGTCAGAATCATGCTGGCCTGCAGCATTTGGAAACAAGGACAGAAAGGTTCTTTTTCAGCCTGGGGAACCACCAATATGAAAGAGTAGAAGTAGGCAGCACCATAGCAGTTACTACAGTTTGCAAGACCCAACTAGGGAGCCTGTGCTTGGAGAGAAGGGAATTAGATGTGACTGAATATTATCTCTTGGCAACAGGTTAGATGAGGGGTCTTAGGGAAAGGAATTGTTGAATATAACTGCTTAATTCCAAGTATGTGTGACTTGGACAGCTCATGGTGCCTTTAATGAAATTAGGGAATGAATGAGGAGGAGATGAGGGCCTGGGTGGGGCAGGAGGGGAAGATGAGTTTGATTTTGGACATGTTAAATGTGAAATGCTTTTGAGGCATTCTAGTGGAGATGTTAGAGGTACATGAATATATATGTGAAGCTCAAGGATTGTTGAGCACACTTTGCTTTTACAACTTTCAAATCAGTTTTGCCAAAGGGAGAAGTCCACCCAGGCATTTTCCTCCTTAATTGGTCAGGGCTCCCACCTTCAGTTCATTTAGCAGACTAGTTTGGGGTTGTCCTAGCAAGGATCTTCTACAAGCATGACATGAATCATATCAAATGGGTAATGTCATTCAATTAAGATAAAGCATATATTAAGCTCTTGCTATGTACTAGGTTTAGGAAATACAAAGACAAAAATTAAATATTCCCTATTCCTCAAGGAGCTTATATTCTACTGTGAGGAAAGCACTACATAGATAATATCTGAGCTATGAATGAAAAAGTTACTTGTTTTTTTATTTTTTTTTAAATTTCCTTTTTTTTTTTTTGTGAGGCAATGGGGGTTAAGTGACTTGCCCAGGGTCACACAGCTAGTAAGTGTCAAGTGTCTGAGACAGGATTTGAACTCAGGTACTCCTGACTCCAGGGCCGGTGCTCTATCCACTGCGCCACCTAGCTGCCCTGAAAAAGTTACTTGTTAGGCTCTTGATCCCTGCCAAGCTCCGCACTTAGTTCTGGGAATACAAATCAAAAAGCGAGGCAGCTCCTGGTTTGATGGGAGAGGTTTCAACAGCAAATCAGATGTAAAGGCTGTAGGGTGCTGAGGCAATATAGATGGTAATGCGTCTTCTCTAATGTCATTTCCACTGGCTCATTTCTGAACCATTGGACAGAGCCAAGGCCCAGGGCCTTGGTGGTAAAAACTTTCTTTTCTCCATCTTCAGTAGGTTTGGCTGCTGAGGAGTCGAAGGCTGCAGCACCTAGAGCAGCAGTTAGGAAGGAATTATTAGATTGAGAAGGCTATGCTAGTGACGTGGGATAGAATTTGGGGTCCAATTGATTGTGAGTCGTCCCAAACGAATTACGAGACTCAGTGACTCAGTTTCCTAAGTTTTATTGCAATGCTGTGGGTGACCGCAGGGAGAGAACCAGAATAGTGGATAGGTATCTCTCAAATAAGGAAAGGAAAAACAGTTATATTTATAGTATGGATAAATTGATTACCAGTCTCATTATAATAATCTCCACCTTGGGGGGAGGTACAAGGGAAGGGCCTGTCTTAATCATTATAATATTCTCCACCTAGGGGTGTTACAAGGGAGGGCTTATCCTAAGTTGGAGTTCCTGGGGGTCCTAAACCAACCTCCGAGGCAGGTACCTTTTTCAGTGGAGGTGTGTTTTGGGGGTTTACACGTCATAAGGTGAACCTGGGGACAAATTTGGCCTTTTCTGCCCATGTCTCTTTCTGATTCCCATGGCTAGTTTCAAAATAGAATCATTTTTCATTAGAATTTCTATAGGTTGTCTTTTTCCTTTATTGTTTTTTTGACCTGACCCGTTCTGGTCTGTTATGGATGTTGATCACTATGGGTATGAACCTAACATAAATTATCCATTAACTGAGGTCTGACTCCCTTTTAGAGCTAATATCTGAATTAGAGCTTGGGTCTTAGGTTTTTTCTATTAACCCCTTTTTGCCTCCTACATCACTAGTAGCTATTATTTATAGATAGGTAATTCAGAGTATACATAAATCTTTGTAGGAATAAGATAATCATGAGGTTAAGTTAGATATCATAAGCTCTTTATAAAAGTCAAATTCTTCTTTTAGTTTAAGTTGCTAAGTTCCTCTTTTCTTTATTCCCTGAAGTAAATTGCTCTTTCCAGAAGCTACAGAAGTTATATTATTCAATCTACGTGTATCATAAAAGTTATCGTGTCATGCTGTCATGACTTGCAATGAATTGGATTTAAGTGAGGAAGGGCTGTGCAAAATCACCAGCCTCACTCCTCCAGAACCATCTGGGTCCTATGGCAAAATATTTATCAGGATGACTGGAGATGGGACCAGATGCAATGGGAGACCATAGCCTTTTTAACTCAGGTCTTTCCCAGGTCTCAGTTTGTTTGATGATTAAATGATTAAGGTTCTTAAAGGGGGAGGGGTGAAGAGGGAGGAAGGAAGATAATTTGGAACGCAGAGTTGTTTGTTTTTAGTGAGGCAATTGGGGTTAAGTGACTTGCCCAGGGTCACACAGCTAGTAAGTATTAAGTGTCTGAGGCCAGATTTGAACTCAGGTACTCCTGACTCCAAGGCCAGTGCTCTATCCACTGCGCCACCTAGCTGCCCCTGTAATATAGTCTCTTTTTTTTGTTGTGTTTTTTTTTTTTTTGCAGGGCAACGAGGGTTAAGTGACTTGCCCAGGATCACACAGCTAGTTAAGTGTCAAGTGTCTGAGGCTGGGTTTGAACTCAGGTCCTACTGAATCCAAGGCCAGTGCCCTATCCACTGTGCCACCTAGCTGCCCCCTGAACACAGAGTTTTAAAATGGGATTTAAAATTGTTTTTGCATGTAATTCAGGAAAAATGAAATACTAAATAAACTGCCCCCCCCCCCAAAAAAAAAAAAGTTTGGCTGAGAAAGGTGATACTTTGAGGAAATAAAGTGAAGATTGTTTTTAAAGACTTTTAAAAAAAGAAGGCAAAGAAAGACCTCTCAGTAAAAAAAAAAAAGAAGAAGAAGAAGGTGTGTGTGTGTGTGTGTGTGTGTGTGTGTGTATGTGGGTGTGTACCTCCTCACCCTGAAGTACAGGTTGCTATTTAGACCCACCTTGAACCATAAAGAGGTTAAACTATAGCATTGTTGACCTATCTATGAGGGCCAGAGTGATTTAGGTTTAAGGAGTGGTCCTTAGAAGACCTCTTACAGATAAAGCCCAAGAAATCTTGTGAAGTTTCTGCTGACAAATTTGTATTCCTTTGGGCAGTGACACAGGTGAGGGTATGATTCCCCTTATGAAAAGAGGGAGAGAACGGGAAGGAAAGGAAATGATGTCATAGTCCTCTTCAAGAATGAAGGATAAACAACAATCTCCTAACCACAAATTTCCTGCTACAGAACAAGATTTCTAAGACCATCTCAGTTTGACTGGCAGGATGATATAGATCCTAATCCAATGGAATATTAGGTTTAATAGTTGTCACACCCTGGAAACTCCCCATTACAGGCCCCACACACTCATACCCTGAAATTTGTCATAGCAATAAATGTGCATATAAAAAGTCCTGGAAAATATACTAATTAAATGACCTTGTCCAATTGAATTATGTTCAAACTAGTTTCTTAAGATTTTTGTCACTTTCCATGACTTGTAAGTTCCTCTTTTTAAAAAACAGACAAAGGGGGCGGCTAGGTGGCGCAGTGGTTAGAGCACCGGCCCTGGATTCAGGAGGACCTGAGTTCACATCCGGCCTCAGACACTTGACACTTACTAGCTGTGTGACCCTGGGCAAGTCACTTAACCCCCATTGCCCCGCAAAAAAACAAATAAAAACAAATAAAAAACACACAAAACTATAAAAATAAGTTCTGTTAGTCATCCATTTGTCTCTGACTAATGAGGAGTCAGTGGACCTGATTTGATTGCAGTTGCTGGTCTTGGAAATAAATCATTATACTTGACAGTTTTGTGTGTCATACTTTTCTGTTTAAGATAATAAACCAACAGTTACAAGATTTCATCACTCATTTGCTTCCATGGATGTGACATGGGTTTACAATGACATGGGCCTGGGGCAGCTAGGTGGCAAGGTGGATAGAGCACCTTCCCTGGATTCAGGAGGACCTGAGTTCAAATGTGGCCTCAGACACTTAACAATTACTAGCTGTGTGACCCTAGGCAAGTCACTTAACCCCAATTGCCTCACTAAAATAAAATAAAAAAAAACCAAAAAACAAAAAAAAGAATGACATGGGCTTGGAATCAATCAGAAAGGGTTTCCGCCTGTGAGAAGCAAAACCAAAAGATGACCAGATAACAGAACAGATATATGGAGGAATCAAGGGACTATTAAAGTTTAAATTGACCAACTAGATATCAGGACAGACTTACCAAAGTAAGGGGAGATAAAATTCTATAGCAGGAAAGTCAGTTAGGTGTGTCTACTACCTGGCTAGAGCTAGGAGACAGAGATAAACCCAAAGGTCAGGACCATCATTTCAAAAACTTCTCCCTCAACTCTCAGGAATATGACAAGTATCCAAGCTTTCTTCACCCCACCCCAAAAGGGAACTTTCCAGTTTTCAAGGAGTCACCCGTCTATCCTCTAGAAAAGCTTTTGCCTTCCCTCTGCCAGGGAGGAGGAGGCTGTTTCGAAGCCCTCCTTCCCAAGGGGCAAAGACTTTGACTTCCTTCTCACTCACTTTCTCTAGTGCCAAATAAAAACTGCTTTAATGCAAGAGTGTAATTCTTTACTGAGGAATACCTAAGAACCACAATTTCCCCCCCTCCAACTGCCTAATTTATGTTATTTTTAATTTTTTCAATTAATAAAGCATTTATTTTCTCTCCGCTCCTCCCCACTCTGCCCCTCCCCAGTAAACAAAAAAAAACAACATAAGAACAATAAAGGAAAAATTGGGAAAAGAAAAGAAAGTAATGCAAGAAATTTATAAGAAAATTTAATAGCTTGGTAAAAGAGGCATAAAAAATATTGAAGAAAAATCAGAATTAGCCAAATAGTAAAAGAAGAAACTTCACTGAATAAAAACAAAACTCATGTAACAAATATGCATAGTCAGGTAAAACAAATTCTCACATTGCCCATATTTTATAATATCTCTCACTCTGCATCTTGAGTCCATCATCTCTGCCAGGAGGTGGCTTGCTTGATCATCATTGGTTCCTTAGAATCATATTAGTAAAAAAAAAAAGAATCATATCAGCCCCTTCATTTTATAGAAAATGGCAGTCAGGATTCAAACTCGGGTCTTAGTGCTTTTTCCGTTCCACTGTGTGGGGATTAAAATTGTCCAGCCTACAATAAAAGAGACTGGGGCAGAGCTCTGAGCCAATGGCACTCTATTTGTTTTTGTTTTGGTGAGGCAGTTGGGGTTAAGTGACTTGTCCAGGCTAGTAAGTATCAAGTGTTTGAGGCTGGATTTGAACTCAGGTCCTCTGGAATCCAGGGCTGGTGCTCTATCGACTGCGCCACCTAGCTGCCCCAGCAATGGCACTCTATTAAAGGGCCCATGGGCCTCATGAACTGAGATGCCCCTTTCTTCCAGGACCTTATCTTTATAAGGTTTGACACCAGATTTGATACCTGAACATTCTAAAGAGGCTATATAAAGTACGGAACCCTAATGGTTATTAGATCTTGCTTTGTGGGCCAAAAATGATGCATCAGCTAGAAATGGTATGTCAGCGGTTGGGTCTGGGGTTGGGTGAAGGATGGGGCAACTCCACTGACTGTCATGAGATGATCACTTGCTCATGTTAGACAAGAAAGAGTGGTCCGGAAGTACAAAAATAAGTTGGAGGACTTTCCATGTAATTGAGTTATATCTGCCACACTGGCCTTGGTCACCATGATAAGGAAAAACAAGGGTGGAGGGCCTCTAGTTAGCTTCCTATGATTAAGCAAATGAATTTACAATCTGCAGTTTACAGCTCTGGAGCCTAATATACAGAACTTACAGTCACTACTCCTATGGAATCATATCAAAATGATTAATACTGATTGGAATAGAGTAGGACTCCAAATGAATTCTTCTTCCCAACTGTGCTGCCTTGTTAGAGTTATCAAACAATGTTCTCGACCTCAGGTTTAGAACACTTGCTCTAAGGCTATAAATTTCAGGGAATCTGGCAACCTCTATTGGTAAAGGGATTTTGCTCATCTGGGAATTCCCTGCACCAGTGAAATCCAGATCTTCCTTCCAGAGTTCCTTCCCCAATGTGGATTTGAGAATCACTTGTTTAGAGATAATACTTAGACTGGTGAAAGATTGATTAAGGTGCAGGGTGGCACAGCAGAAAGGCTGCTGAATTTGGAAATAGAACACCTGGGTTCAAATTCTAGTCCTGTTCCTTAAGGACTTTTTGACCTTGAACAAGTTACTTAACCTCTTTGGGCCTCAGTTTGTATATCAGTAAAATAAATACAGGGGTTGCACTAGATGACCTCTAATGTCTCTTCAAGCTCTGGGGTACCCTGTAATAAGAGGATGGGACACAAGTAAGATAATTTTGTAAATAAGTATTTGGAAAGTTAGAAAACCAGGAACAAAGTGTCAGAAAAACCCAAGGAAGAGATCATCCAGAAGGAGGAGGAGGTCAGCAGAGAAATCAAGATAAGGGTTGAGAAAAGGCCTTTAACAGTTAAAGATTGTTGGTATCCAGTGGAATGGTGGGGTCAGAAGGCAGATCGTAAAGGGCTATGCTATAAGTGCGTGGGTAATAAGGAAGTGGAGGCAGTGACTAAAGGTGACTATTTCTAGGAGTTTGGAGAGGGAGAGGGAGGATTATAACTTGGGCAATGGTGGGGAGAAATGAAGGGCAGCTGGATGGTGCAGTACATGGAGCACCGCTCCTGAAATCAGAAAGACTCATTGAGTTCAAATCTGGTCTCAAATACCGTCTTTGTGACCTTGGGCAGGTCAATTAACCCTGTGTGCCTCAGTTTCCTTGTCAGCAAAATGAAATGGAGGAGGAAACGGCAAACTGCTCCAGTATCTTTGCCAACAAAACCCCAGATGGGATCACAGAGTGTTGTACACAACAACAACAGGGAGGAATGAAGGTATTTTTTTAAAGGGTGGGAGACATCTGGGCATATTCCAGGCTTGGGGAGGGAGCCAATGAATAGATAAGGAAAGATGAAAAACATTTGAAAGGACCAGTGGGGTGCTGTAATAGCCTCTAGTAATGACTGTCAGAACCAGGCTTCGGAGCCCTCATCCACAGGTCATTGGCCTTTGTGGCACCTTGCCTTTAAATCCACATGATCCATGCAGTTACACAGGAAAATTCTGGCCAAGATGCAAGATCACTCATCTTACACCACCACGGAAGCAGTATCCTTTCAATGTCATAGGAGCTTTTAGTTGCTACTTTAAGAAAGGAACATGGATTTTCACCGCCACTTAGCTGATAGCATTTTTTCGTTACTGTATCTTTTAAAGCCCCCTCATGCTTTTGAATGTGAAGGCTAGCCCACTTTATTATGGTCCATTTCAAGAACCTAAATAAGAGTTCGTGATTAAGATAGCTTTGTATCCTGGTCCCTCTTCTCTCCCTCTCTTCACTTGGTGATCTCAGTAGATCCCATGGATTTAATTACCATCTTTATGCTAATGATTTTTGAATCTAATTATACTACACCAAAATTTCTGCTGTCCTCCATTCTCATATCTCCAGCTGCCTTTCAGACATTGATCTGGATGTCTAGGAGCCACCTTAAACTCAATATATACAAAAGAGAACTCATCTTTTCCCCTAGACCCTCCGCCCTCTTATCTTCCCTATTAGTGTAGAGGGTAACATTATCTTCGCAGTTTCTTAGGCTCATAATCTAGGAATTATCCTTGACTTTTCTCCCCATATAATCTGTTGCCAGGGCTTATCGATTTCACCTTTACAACATCTCTCAAATATGCCCACTTCTCTCCTCTGACATTGCCACCACCCTGGTGCAGGGTCCTTATCACCTCATACCTGCGTTATTGAAACAGCCTGCTTGTGGGTTTGCCAGCCTCTAATCTCTCCCCACTCCATTTCATTCTGCACTCAGACACTAAAGTGATTTTCCTAAGAGCTGGTCTGACCATGTTACTGTTTCCCACCCCTTACAGCCTGCCGCCCAAAAAACGAAAGTGGCTTTCTATTGCCTAAAGACATTCAAATCCCTTCTTAACCTAACCCCCTTTTACCTTTTGAGTCTTCTTTGCACTTTACTCCCCTGACAGGTAGTCTTTGATCCAGCAACGCTGGCCTCTTGGCTGTTTCACAAAAAAAGACTCCATTTCTGGCTCTGGAAATTTTCTCTTGCTGTCCCCCATGCCTGGAATGCTCTGCCTTTTCAACTTTGCCTACTGACTTCCTCAACTTCCTTTTAAGTACCACCTAAAATCTCATCTTTTACAAACCCTCTTAATTCTAGGGCTTGTTAATTATTTCTAGTCTGTTAATTCTTTCTTCTTTATCCCCTGTATATAGCTTGCTTTATATATATTTATTATTGCATATTGTTTTCCTTAAGGACAGAGACTGTCTTTTGCCTCTTTTTGTATCTTCAACTCTTAGCACAGTGCCTGGAACATAGTGGGTACTTAATATGTGTTTATTGCTTTATTTATTCTTTTTTTTTTTTTTGATGAGGCAATTGGGGTTAAGTGACTTGCCCAGGGTCACACAGCTAGTAAGTGGGCTCTATCTACTGCGCCACCTAGCTGCCCCATTTTGCTTTATTTTTAAAGATATGAGAGCCTTGAACTTGTTTTTTTTTGTTTTTTTTGTTTGTTTTTTTTTGGTGAGGCAATTGGGGTTAAGTGACTTGCTCGGGGTCACACAGCTAGTAAGTGTTAAGTGTCTGAGGCTGGATTTGAACTCAGGTACTCCTGACTCCAGGGCCGGTACTCTATCCACTGTGCCACTTAGCTGCCCCCAAACTTCTTTATAGGCTTTTCCCAGGTTAAATTAGCTGACACTTGCAATTTTTTGGATCAAGATATGAAACCAAACGGGAGTAAAAGAATTTTTTCCAGACTTGCTATTCAGTCATGTCTGACTCTGTGACCCCCTTTTGGTGTTTTCTTAGCAAAGATACTGGAGTGGTTTTGCCATTTCCTTTTCCAGCTCATTTTACAGAAAAAGAACTGAGGCAAACAGGGTTAAATAACTTGCCCAGGGTCATACAGCTAGTAAGTGTCTGAGGTCAGATTTGAACTCCAAGTCTTCCTGATTCCAGGCCTGGAACTCTATCCACTGTGCTAACTACCCTTCCCAGACTAACCTAGGTGTTTCTTTATCAGTTATTTTGAAATGTCAACCTCACAAGCATATCTTTGAAATGTAAATAAATCCTTACTTTGTTCTTTTGGACCTTGTAAAGTCCTTTTTCCTTCCTGTGGCTATAAATCCAAAATTGTACCCTCCCCCCCCCTTTTTTCTTTTTCTGATATAACTGGAGAATATGTACACTTTAGGAGATCTCTGTTCATTGCTCAGAGTTGTGTGCAGAAGTATATATATTAGACCTGGGTTTTCCTTCTAGGTCTCTGCCTATTGATAGTTTTGATTGGCAGAAAAACCTATTAATGAATCTATGGCTATTTTCATATCAGTACTTGCAGGTTTGTCACATCTGGCCTGAAAGAAGGTTCCTTGGTCTCCTCACATTCCTTTACAGTGTCCTCATTCAGGACTTTAAAAAATAAGCTTGAAGGGGCAGCTAGGGGGCGCAGTGGATAAAGCACCGGCCCTGGAGTCAGGAGTACCTGAGTTCAAATCCAGCCTCAGACACTTAACACTTACTAGCTGTGTGACCCTGGGCAAGTCACTTAACCCCAATTGCCTCACTAAAAAAAAAAAAGCTTGGAAAAAAAAGGAAGAAAAAATATGCTTTGGTTCCCTTTTAAAGGTCACAGTGGAGGTAAGGGAGATGATTGGCCATTACATTCTCAATGGGGTATATGAGGTATTCAGGGACGACAAGCCCCTCTGGTGTGAGGGCTTGCTGAGACCTTTTCAGGGCTGCACCTTTGGTGTTCATCCTCACCTAGCTCTCACCTGGAGCTCCAAGAAGCTGTAGCACATGCAGCAGCCACAGCCTGGTAAACCATCTCAGCAGATGGTTGAAGGTAACTGATGGGTCACAAACCCATGGGTGAGTCTACTTCAAGCACGTGAAGACTTCCCCCAGAGGAATGGGTAGACAACAACAATTTGTTCCAATGGCCATGAAGGCAGGTGAAGCAGGTGCTGTGGAGTGCTTAGAGCTTGGTCAGACATTGACCAAGGTCATCGTTATATCCCTGGCCATCACCAGTCATCTTGACTTTTGTTTTGCCATTGGACTTGGATGACTCTGGAAGAGAGAGTAAGGCTGATGATTTTGTGTAATTCTGCTTCACTTAAATCTAATTCTTGTTCTAGTCAAGCCATCACCTGTGATGTCAGTGGCCCCCTTCAGAAGGAAGGACAAACAACGACATTCTTACTCTCCAGTGATTTTGGAGGGGTAGTCTTTTATACCTGAAAGCTGTTCACAAAAGGAGACAGGGAGGTGTAGGATAAACAATATTACATTAGGATTCAGGAGATCTGGATTAGGATACAAACACAGGTTTACTAGGAAGATAAATCTATTCCCCACTCAGTCTCGTTTCCTCATTTGTAAAATGGGTAGTTGATTTCTATGACCTCTTCCAGTTCCTAAAATGTTATGAAAAATCTGATAAACAAATTTCAGGGTTGGTCAGAGGCCATCCTGAATAGATCTTATGCATAATACAGGTTACTTTATTTTGCATGCCCAAAGCTTCCTGGTGAAAAAGTATTTGGGGGCAGCTAGGTGGCTCAGTGGATAGAGCACCAGTCCTGGATTCAGGAGTACCTGAGTTCAAATCTGGCCTCAGACACTTGACACTTACTAGCTGTGTGACCCTGGGCAAGTCACTTAACCCTCATTGCCTCGCAAAAAAAATTTAAATTTAAATTAAAAAAAAAGAAAACGTATTTGGTATAGGCATTGAAAAAATTGTGTGGGAAAATTGTATTTAGCTCATTAGAAATGAATCCTCTGATTTGTTTCCTATGAGACATTTGTATACAAGCCTTGATGAGGCAAAGACATCTTGGTGTCTCCTTCCCTGTCCCATGCTAAAATTAATTTAAATAAGAGTTGGAGAAAATCTAGGTGTATACTTTTGGGGCAGAAAAATTACTTATCTCATTTACAGTTATCCCTTCCGCATCATGATTTTCCCCATTGCAGTTTCCATAAGAAATTAAATGGGAATTTTGTAGGAGTTTTACAAAGGTGAGTGGACAACCCAGAAAAAGTTTAGAAACTCAGAAATGCATAAAATAGATGTATAGTATTGTATAATATAGCCTATGACCAAATACATAACCCATAGTTTAGAATAAGGTACTGGGAATACCCCATAAAAGAAAAAGGAAAAAAAATTTCAGACTTCTTCCATGATATGAAGGCAGGGTCAAAAAATTTTACTATGAGGATTTTCCAGATCACAAGGGGCACCATACCCATAATCCCCTAAATGTGGAAGGGATAACTAATTACCAAATTTTTTACTCCTTTCATGATAAAAGAGTATGAGGCAGCAAAACTAGAAATCTGCACAAGAAGTATACAATTGACAAATGAATCATAAATTTTTTGTTTTTTTTAAATTACACATAGGGATAGGAACTGGACCTGTGATATCTTTGGTAAAGGGAACTTCTTGAAGAGGGAGGTACTGATCTCAATGCAGGGAGGGAATTGCCTGTGGCTCTGAGCTGTTGGATGCAGAATCCTGGGGTTTAGAGGTGAAAAGGACCTTGAAGGCCATCTGGTCTTTTTTAGGTCCACAGGTAGAAGTAGTAAGTGGCAAAGCAAGGATTGAGCAGTAGGTAAATGGTTAGTGACTACTATCTTGAGCACATATTTACTAATTCCCATGAAACTTTTTCAGATTTATATCGCCAGCATTATTGAAGATAAGAGAGCATTAGCAAAGGAAATACTGGCATTTGGGAAACTTGGGGAGGTTGCTTCTTATTTTGAATGATGTGACCTTTGTTCCATAAATTCAATTTAATAATTTAAGTTGCAAGACTCATCTAGGTACCCTGTATAGCTTACTGTTAACTCATTTTATTTCCTTTGTTTCTAGGTCGTATACAAGGTTCATCTTAAAACAAATCATATCCTGAAAAGGGACGTTGATCAGCATTTAAGAATTAAGATTGTTTATGATAAAAGTGTTGAAGAGTAAGTATAATATTATTTCATGATGTTTTTTGTTTGTTTGTTTTGTTTAGTGAGGCAATTGGGGGTTAAGTGACTTGCCCAGGGTCACACAGCTAGTAAGTGTTAAGTGTCTGAGGCTGGATTTGAACTCAGGTACTCCTGACTCCAGGGCCGGTGCTCTAATCCACTGCACCACCTAGCTGCCCCATGATGTTTTAATTAAGAATCTAAACATTACCCCAAACTGGCTGAAAATATGCATAGAAGAGCAGTTATAATGAATAAGGGGATAGAGCAGCTTCCAGATAGAAACAAGCATAAAACACTCCAGTCTTAAAAAAGGATACCTTAATTGTATTATTGAAATTTTAAATCATAAACTACATAGCTAGAGTGATCAGAGATTTGTTGACTAAATCCCATAACATTCAACCTACAACATATCTGTTGAATTAGATAGTATCACAAGATCAAAAATGAAAGGAACTGCTAATATACATCAGGGAATAAACTTGTAGGACTCTTTGCCCTGGTAAAAAGTAAGAATATAAATGGGTTCAAGAAAGAGCCAGACAGGGGCAGCTAAGGTGGCACACTGCATAAAGCACCGGCACTGGATTCAGGAGTACCTGAGTTCAAATCCGGCCTCAGACACTTAACACTTACTAGCTGTATGACCCTGGGCAAGTCACTTAACCCCCATTGCCCCACCAAAAAACCAAAACTAACCAAACAAACAAAAAGAGCCAGACAAATTAAAAATATGCCTACAGTTTGTTGCTAATGGAAATTAGGTTTGTTTTGAGTATATCTCTAGGCTTTTGAGATTAAAAAATAAGGAAACTGGAAGGAAAAAATGAGATTTATTTATTGCTCACTGTGTGCCAGGCACTGTGCTAAGTACTGGGGATACAAATACAAGCAAATAGAAAAACAGCCCCTGCCCTCAAAGTGTATTTTAATTGGGGAAAACAATACACAAAAAGAAGCTGAAAGCGGATGGGAGGTAGAGTTGGTACCCAGGTCTTGGGGGCAAGGGAAGGGAATGGTTTTGAAGTCTGGAAGGAGGAACTGGGCCAGAAGGAGAATAAGGGCTGGCTGAGGCCCCTCCACAAAATGAAGGCTCCAGGAGGGTCTCACCGAGGAGGAAAGAGGGCAAGCAGGACCTAGGGATGTTCCAGCTTAGAAGGCCAGGGGGGTGAGGAGGTGTAGCTGGATGTTGCAGGGTGAGGAAGCCCCAGGCACTAACATGCTATTTCACATTCCTTTTTTGCTACTGTTAGAGATGGACTGGAGGGGATAGACCATTCATGAAACCAAAGAATGTGATTTTTTTTAAATTAAAAAGTTTTTAGTGTTTTTAAAAATATCACCTTCATTTCCTTATAACAAATAATAAAGAGTACAAAACAGTTTAACACAAGAAAGCAGCACATCAACCAAGTCTGGCATTATATGCAGCATTCTACACCCATAGTTCTCCAACAATACAAAGAAGGGAGGAGATGGGGCGTTCTGATAGTTCTTCTTTGAGGCCAAGTTTATACTTTATAATTTCAGAGCGTCGTTTGGTTTTTTGTTCTTTCCATGTACATTGTTCTAGTTAGTTTGTATATTGTTTTCTTAGTGCTGCTTATTTCATTTTCTATCAGTTCATGGTAGGCTTTCATATGTTCTTCACATTCATTACTTGTTATGATGTGTATTATTGCATTACATGCATGTGCCACCATTTGTTTATCCATTTCTCAGTGATTCTGGTGAAAGATGATATGCTCTTCCAAGCATATCTAAGCAATGCACACCAACTGCTTAACAGCAGGACTAGGCTCCTTCCTCAGCTTAGGGCTGGACCCTAAATACTGGGGGAGACAGGCATTAAAATAATTAATCAAATAAGGTCAGTTAATTAAAAAGAAATAATATAATATCTGATTTTTAATTGGATGAAAGATTAGGGACTTTCCAAGTTGGGAGGGGGAGGGCAAACAGGTATAATTCCCTGAGTTCAGAAAAAGAGGTATCCCATTCCTCCCAAATGTCTGTAAACAATCAAAAGAACATGGAAACAATAGCTGATTGATCAGTATGGGGTCAGTTTTTAGATAAGAAATATGGATTGTTGGAGATGTACAATTGTGAGAAAACAACTTGCATTAACCTTTGGATCTGACTGGGTTCCTGGTCAGCATAACCTAGGTCCTTAGTTAACAGTCTCTAAACAACAGGGAGAGGTGGTCCAGGTTCCCAGCCATTCAGGATTAGGTTCAAATGATGCAATAAGGTTTTCTCCCAATTCCCACAATTGAATAGTTTTCTCACTAGACAGAAATTGGGCTGAATCCATATGTCAACTTGAAAATTATCAAAATAATCAGTATAACAGAATTAAGGTCTTTAATTAGGGCAGAGAAGTTATAACTCGAGACATTTCATAGCTGATGCTAAGAATAACTAAATATGGGAACTGGGGACAGGGTTTATATGGGGTACCAAAACAGAGAGCTATGAGACTGCTTTTGGGAAAAGTAAGTTTCTGACAGTTTCACTAGTTGTTTTACCTAACAAGCAAAAGTACTTAAAGAAGGCTTGGGAATCTCTGGAGGGGAGAATTTGAGAGATCCACAAAATAATCAGAGTCTGGAATTGATGAAGTCTGATCAGGCAATTCATTGGCCTGGAATGGAGAACAGATAAGGATCAGTCAGTTCATGTGTTTGTCACATAATTGAATAGAAACTAAGCTCCAGAATTGAGTCACAAGGTAGAGTAAGTGTAGTTCACTCAGTTCCCATAATTAACCACTTGCTGCCCTAATTCCCTCAATTCCCTCACCAATCAATGACCATTTACTTTGTTTCCCCTTTTTAGAGACTACAATAATTGCTGCTATAAATTTTTTTGGAGGGAGGCATTGCTTGGGACTTTTATTTTAATCATCGACCTCCTTTGATATATGCCTAGCATTTGAATCTCTAGTAAAGAGTCTGAAATGTCCTTCTTGAAATCTATGCTTTAGTCAATATGGCGGTCTTACTGTCTTGAACAGGATGCTCTTATTTCTGAGCCTTTGGACTGGCCATTTCCCCTTGCCTGCAATGTACTTTCCTCTCCCCTCTCCCTCTTAGAATTTCTAGTTTCCTCAGGACTTTCCTTCAGTTCAAGTGCTCCAAAGCCTTTCTTGATCCTCCCAGATGCCAGTGTGATATCTCCCAAAATTACTTTGTATTTGTTTTGTTTATTCCTACATATGTACATGCTGTCTTCTCTGTAAGTTTCTTGTTAGGAGGAACTTTCTCGCTTTTTCCTTTGTATCTCTAACACTTAGTTCAGTGTTTGGCACAGAATAGATTGTGAGAAATATCACTCCAGTAACTTCTGGAACTCAGCATTGGTGATTGGTGTCAAAGGCTCATTTATTGTCATTCTTGTGAGAATGGGTTACCCCTCATGGAGTGAACACCCATGCAGGCTCATGGGCTTGCTTTTATCTCTTCCTATCCTCTAACACACTGGCCCTCCCTCTTTAGAGAGTTATAATCTAGCAGAATTCCCACACCTCCCCATCATAGATTTCTCATGGGAAGTTGCTTCCCATGGGAAGTTCTTTTCTATTTGAATTAACCCCCATTTGTGGATATTAGCATTTGAGTGTCTGCTTCTATTCTCAAGCTGAATCTGAATCCACTTTCCCAGATGGAAAATCTCTCAATCTGAATACCCACTAATGGCCTGTAGGTGTATTCCCAAACTAACCGTGTGGTTAGCCTGTTGATAGTGAGAGGAGTCAACCCCTCCCCCATTTTCTCACATATATGATCAATAAATGCTTGTTGGTTGAATGATTGATAATTCCAGATTGCTTTCCAAAGTCTTTGGACAAATTCACAGCTCCACCAATAGCATGTCTGTCTGTCTAAAACCCTTCCAAAATTGACTATTATGATATTTTTCTTCTTTGCTAATTTCCAACATGGGATTTTAAAATATTCTTATGTCATCTTTTTCAGGTTGCTTTCTGAGAAAAGGCACCTCGTAAAGGTAGGTAATGTATGTTGCCCTCTCCATGAACAGCTGATCAGAAGGTATTGGTAGAATATGGATCAGGTATCAAAGGAGAAGTTTCAGGGCTTCGCCTGACATCTCAGTAACAAGGACATTTTAAAAGGATTATATCTCATTAAGGAGGATTCGGATATTATTAGACTTGTCTAAAGCCTTGGCTATCTCTTTATCCTGAACCAGGATTACTGAGCTGGGCTGCTGGAGACCTGTAGAATGTTATCACTTTCCAGAGGGATTCTTGAAGGCTTAGACTCTTTGTGGACTATGTAGAATATGTTGTAGTACTTATATGATAAGCAGAGAGCTAAAACTTTGGTAGCAGAACTTTGTGCCAGATAACTATAAACAGATAGGAAAATTGTCATAGTGGAAAGAGTTCTTTGCAGTGGTGCAAGTCACCATTTCATCATTCTTACCAGAGAGACTAAGAGACAAATCCGGAAATGATACCTCTCCTCACTTAGGGAATCTTGTTTCTTTATCTATAAAATGGCAACAATGGTATCTGCTTTATCCACCTCAAATGGTTGTTTTGAGGCTTAAATGAGATAATGTGACAATACTTTCTAGTTTATAATGTGCAATGCAGATGTGAGGTATTATTATTGCTATTAATAGTAAATGTGTTTTTGTTCATAATCTATTACTTTTTTCATGAATTCTTATACTCTAGAATTTCCTTTGCTTTCTTACTGGCATTCTGTTTAGTACACCCGTACATCAGTATGGGTGTACTAAACAGTATGGAAAGGAATTATGCCAGAAAGAACACCATTGAAAGTATTAACCATAATAGACATTTAGGTAATGCTTTAAGGTTGGCAAAGCATTTTGCATATGTTCTCTTGTTGGACACTCACAAAATCCCTATGAGGTCAATTCCTATATAGGGTATCATGGTCCCTATTTTAAGGATGGGGACACTGAAGTTCAGAGATTCCCACAGAGTCCAACATAGTTTTCTCATCCCTCCAAGTCTAGTATTTTCCCCACTACTCGATGTTCAAGAGCTTAGTCCACTGACACGAACTGTTCTGAGCAGTCTTGGGGAAGCAGGTTTTTGACTCTTCCTTTCATTATTAGAAGGATAGCAGGGGGCAACTAGGTGGCACAGTGGATAAAGCACTGGCCCTGGATTCAGGAGGAACTGAGTTCAAATCCAGCCTCAGACACTTGACACTTAACTAGCTGGGCAAGTCATTGTCTCACCCCCCCCCCCCCAAAAAAAAGGAGAGCAGCATTCTTATTTGAGTCCAACCATTTACTTTAAGACAGTTCATGATGAGGCACAGGAAATGGTGCAGTCAGTTTGAGAAATAATCCTTTTTTTCATTTAAAAAATATATATCAAGATGTTTGTGTTTGTTAATGACTGCTAAGTTCATAATAAAAACATTTTTAAAAAGGAAAAAAAGTTGTGAGGTTAAAGATAAATCTTCTAAACAAACATTGTAACGTTGGAGAAAGTTAAGTAGTTATCACAAAGATGGAGGACACCTGCAACAGTCACTCTTCATGTCAAAGCATTATTCTCTGGAAGAGCTGAAAGCTCTGAGAGCCCTCCCAGTCAGCACTTGTCAGAGACAGTATTTCCTGGCTCCAGTCCCAGAGCTGTTCCCACTGTGCTGCATGGAAAACTCAGTGCCCGGAAGGGCAGTGACAGCCCCTCTCCTTATTCTCTGAGTTTTAGCTGTGTCCTTCCCATAGACCTACCCAATTCACTGGAGGCTTCCTCTGGCTCTGAATGTCTTGAGCACAGAAATGTCACCCTCTGCCCTTTACTCCTTATATGGACTGACCACCTCCTTGTCTGGTTATATTTCTCCGAGATGTCATCTTTTGTTTCAGTCCCTTCCTGCGGGTTTTCATTGGGCAGCTGCCTTATACCCAGCACATATTGAGAAGCTGTGTGGTATAAGGGTGAAAGTGATAGATTTAGAGTCAGGGAGACCTGGGTTCAATTCCTACCCTGGATCCTAGCAGTCTGACCCTGGGCAAGTCACTCATGCCCACAGGAACCTCATCCTCCTGCAGGCTCACATCAGCCTTGTTCCTCAGACCTCATCAGTACCCTCTGCCCCGGCATCCCTTTGATTGGAGGGTGGAGTGAAGATTTACCTCCCCAAACCTCTATTGAAGGAGAGCACCCAAGCCAGCTCTCTCTACAGTTCCCATCTGGCTGCACTCCTCTGGACTGTTCCATCAATTCCTCCTGCTGTGTAGTCCTTCCCACATTTCCCAGTCCCCCTTTCAGCTTCCCTCTGTGTGTTGTCTTCACCCATTGGGCCATAAACTCCTTGAGGGCAGGGACTGTCCTTTTTGTATTTGTACTTCAGTGGCCCTTCTCTGGCACATAATAGGCACTTAATGTTTATTGACTGTCACTTAACCTTTCCTTATCTGGAAAATTCTAGAATTGGACTGCATGGCCTTAAAATCCTTTCTAACACTTTGGGGGGGGGGGCGGGGCAATGAGAGTTAAGTTACTTGACCAGGTCACACAGCTAGTAAGTGTCAAGTGTCTGAATCTGGATTTGAACTCAGGTCCTTCTGAATTCAGGGTGGGTGCTTTATCCACTGAGCCATCTAGCTGCCCTTCCTTCTGACTCTTAAATCTGTGATCCCGTGAGATTTCCATTGCCCTTGGTGCTGTTTGTATTTTTGATTACCCCGAGTTTGGGTGTAGTGTGATTAATAGCAGTGTAGCATCACTGAGAGAATATGTTAAAGAGATAGGCTTTTGCATTAATGAACTGCTTGGGATTGTTGAAAGTAGTCTACACTCTCCCAGTTGCCATATAAACACACACACACATTTAGTTGGTTGTGGGTCCAGCTCATTCCTATTTTGTAAATCTTGCTGGTGTCCCAAATAGAAACAGATAGATCACTTCAACATAGAATCTTTAAAGGTGATGAATCTCTTTGTATGGGACATTTGCTTATATCTTCCTATTTATCAGTATAGGCTTGGCCATGGTATCTTATGAATTTCTACTTGCAGTTCCTGACTAAGATATACAAGCTTGAGGCTTATACTTTTTGCTTCTATGGTTAAAATGAAGGGAGGAGGGAAGAAAGTGTGAATATATTATATTTGTAAATGGTATGACCTAGTTTCAGATTCAACTGGAAAGCAAGGAAAATACCTAGAAGGTTCTTCTTGTATCCCCTTACTCTTCACTTACCTAACCTTCTATATTTCCAGAAGTAGAAAATTTTACTTTACTTCATAGTCATTCATCCTAGGCTCACTTTAAATTTACGGTATTCTACTAGAATTCTAAAGGGGTTTTTTGTTTTTGTTTCGAATTTAGAATAAACTTTTTCCACAAGCTATTTCATATTTGGAGAAGACATTTCAAGTTCGTAGACCTGCCGGTCCCATCTTGCTTAACAGGTATGTTGTATGAACACTGATTATTTAATATGGTGGGTTAGACCATTTTGTGAAAGTGTAACAGTCACTTTTAGTCCTGATCCCATTCAAATCTGACATCAGACAATTATTAACTGTGTGACCCTGGGCAAGTCACTTAACCCAATTTGCCTCAGTTCCTCATTTATAAAATGAGCTGGAGAAGGAAATGGAAAATGATCCCAGTATCTCTACCAAGAAAACCCAAAATAGTGTCACAAAGTGTTGGACATGATTGGAAAATGACAACTGAACATTCAAGTAATATTTACATGTAGCAGGCAAAATAAATAGACAAATAAACAGACAAACAGATAAATAAACACATAAAAAGTTGATGAATGAATGATACACCCTGATATTTCAGGCAAACTTATATTTATTGTTTGCTAAAGTTATCCTGTGTTTTTTCTTACTCTTTGTTTATGCTAACACTCTACATTCAGATTTCTTCCTTTAATCTCTGCATACCACATTTCTTCTAGGCCCAAGTCAAATACCGCCTCTTCCATGAAGTCTCTTTCCTTCCCTTTCTAGCAAACTAGTTGGTTTCCTAGTTTGCAGACTCTGGTTTGCAGAACATTGAAATTCTATTTTTTTGGTTTGTTTTGTTTTTTGGCAGGGCAATGAGGGTTAAGTGACTTGCCCAGGGTCACAAAGCTAGTTAAGTGTCAAGTGCCTGAGGCCGGATTTGAACTCAGGTCCTCCTGAATCCAGGGCCTGTGCTTTATCCACTGAGCCACCTGGCTGCCCTGAAATTCTATTTTGATAGAAATAGATAAGTCGGGGGGCAGCTAGGTGGTGCAGTGGATAAAGCACTGGCCCTGGATTCAGGAGGACCTGAGTTCAAATCTAGCCTCAAACAGTTAACACTTACTAGCTGTGTGACCCTGGGCAAGTCACTTAACCCTCATTGCCCCACTTAAAAAAAAAATTTAAAAAAAGATAATTAAAAAAAAAGGGGGGCAGCTAGATGGCGCAGTGGATAGAGCACCGGTCCTGGAGTCAGGAGTACCTGAGTTCAAATCCAGCCTCAGACACTTAATACTTAACTAGCTGTGTGACCCTGGGCAAGTCACTTAACCCCAATTGCCTCACTGAAAAAAAAAAAGAAAAAAAGAAATAGATAAGTCAATTCAATATATAATCAGATAAGGTAATGAGTCTGTTTGTATGGGACTTTTGACTTTATCTTCCCTTTTTTATGGTATAGACACACTTTACCTCCCCTCTTCCCCATTGTTATCTTGTGGAGATAAGTCTCAGTGATGAGTGAGGACTGTTTGACTTTAACTTTCGGCTGAAGGATACTCCTTCCTTTACCCTTTTTCCTCCATTTTTGGACGACAGATCAGAGAGCAGTGGAGCTAACAGTGGACCTGGATCTGGGTCCTGAGTTGAGGAGGGTCCCCCACCAGTCTATGTTAATGTTGCCTTGAGGTAAAGAAATATTGTAGTTGCACATGCTCTCCCTTGGCATGAGAGGAAAGTTCATGGAACTCAGGTTCTTGGTCCCAGCCTTTGAGAGGAAATGGTTTAGCCTCTTAGCCCAAGTTATGGCAGCTGTTTCTCGTGGGAGAGTATATTCTGAGTAGTGGGACTTCTTGAGTCCTGGCTCCTAGGTAAAGGAAGGAATGGTTCTTGGGTTTCACAGTCTTTGAATCCAGCCCTCTTGCAAGAGAAGAGAACTTCCTGGGCAGCACCAGCCTCTAAGTGTCTCTCTATTACCCCAAGGCTCAAGAGTTTGAGAATCCAGCTTTTTGGAGAGAGAGAAGGGTTCTTAAGTGGCACCAGCCTCTTGGGACAGAAGTGACAACAGGGGGAGCAAGTGATCTCTCAGACAAAATGGGACTCACCAGAATAATGGGGTTACCCTACTCTTGCAATTCCAATGAATTTCACTTCTTGGAGGAGTACAAACCACAGGGTGGTGTGATGATTCTGGAGAACTATAGAATTCTAGGGAAAAGTCGTAGGGACTCATCAAAGAGGTAGGAGAATTATACTACTAATTTTTTATGTGAGTTCTTTATGAGTTTTTTGTTTGTTTCTGGTTTTTGTATTTTGTATGGAGAAGATTAAAATCTCTCCTGTACTGATTATGTGAATTTATTATCTTGAGTGCTTGTATAGGACACAGGGACCTCTTTACTCACATCTGTGGGGACATAGACATGAAGCATGAATTCTATTTGGGCTATATCCTGAGATTTCCCAGAGGCAACTCTGGGGGAGGCCAACAGGCTAATTGAGACAGGGATTTGGGGTATAACTCCTGAGTTTGAACCCATTCTAACTGTGTATGTCCAGAATTTCAGGTGCTGGGTTACAGGATACACATTTATTGAGCTACTGTAAATGAATGTAGTAGAGTAGTCCTCCTCCCTCAGCACAGAAGATATATGTTGTAGACCCCAGGAAATAGTGAAATCTAGCAATACTGTTGTAATGGTATATATATGTATATTAAAAGCCCCAATTAGAAATTAAATTATCAGACCAAAAGAAAAGAGTACCTGTGATAGTGGTCTTCTTTCTTTGAATTAATCAAAGACCAAACTACAAGGTATTGATAAAGGAGGTAGCCTAAGGCTTCTGCATCTGTAGTTTTGTTTTTGGTGAGTGTTTGTTTGTTTGTTTGTTTTGCTTCCTGATATTGTCTATATGAATTAGAGCTGAAATATTTTAAATTCTAAATTTTTAAGGTTTACTTGTAACAATAATTACTCATTTTTTACTAAAATAATGAGTAGTAATAGTGACACAGTAGAGCAGCTACTTGATTTTTCCAATGTTTTTAACTGTTATGGTTCTTTTAACTGTTTTTCTCCTCTTGATAACTTTTGTACAAATGAACTGAAGACAATGTGCAACAAATCAGTATATAAGAAAGAGAAACGACCCCCACAGATACTGTAAAGACTCTTGTGCTGAGCATACCAAGTGTGGCCCCATCCGAGTGCCTGAGAAGCATCTTCAGGTAGTTTTATCTTATACTTATTAATGGGGTAATGTCTTCATATAATTTTAAACACAGGAAAACTTTATTCCTTTTTTAAGCTTTAAACTTAAGGATATAGAAAGAGGACTTAAGCAGATGTAGACACAATTATAAAATTCAAAATAACAATCAATTACAAAGTGGAATTAATATTAATTTCTTAATAACAGGGTGGTGAAACCTATTTTAGAGAGAATAGCTAGTAATTACTTTGCAAGGGTTTTAATCACCATTTCTTCGACAAGGTATCTGTGATATATAAAACATCATTTATTTTATAAATATTCTCTTTCAGCTAGAACTCAGAAAAGGCTTCTTTTAACACTTGTACATCAATGTAATTACAATTAGATTGTTTGATTTTTATTTCTTTTTTTTGTTAAGGCTTAGTATATAGAATTAAAATCAAGCATATGATGATCACATACATCACTTTTCTCAAGAGACAGACTGGGAGATTATCCTAGGCTCTGTTAAGACAAATTTATGAAATTCTACCATTTGGGTTTTTTTCTGTTCTAGTAAAGCACCCCCTAATGCTAATAGACTCTCTTCACTTCACCTATTTTTTTTTATTGGTTCTATGAAATGTGGAATGATCTGATTTACAGTTTTGTCTCAATTTCTCCCTTTTCTGAAGATCATTTTCAGTGTTACACAAATCCCAGTCATCTGTAATATTTTAATTGAGACTAAAAGAGATATAATGATAGTAATTGAAATAAGTAATTTAAGCCAAACAAACACAGTAATAAATTTAGGGACATGATAGATGAGTAGAAGAAAGAGGCTGGACTAGATGACTGTCAAAGCCCTTCCAATTCAAATTCTGTGATACAGGTCATTATCAAGGTTTGTATTTCATTGTTAACAGAAAAGCTGTACCATATTTATATTTTGGTTTTCTATGTGTGCTTTCAAAAGTCAACTTATAGCTTCTTTATTTTTGTTTTCCCTTCAACTTCGTTGGGTCAGCAATGTTGGGTTTGTAGTGAGTCTGAACGGATGTGTAGATCGTTGAACTCTCCGGGCAACGAGGGCATTAAGGATGCAGACTTTGTACTGTATGTTAGTGCTCTAACCACTGAGAGGTGCAGTCAAGAAAATATCATTGCTTATGCAGCCTATTGCCAGCAAGAAGCAGAGATGGACAGGTAACTCTTAATCCTAATCTTACTTTGTCTTTTAAAAAAGTCTTTTTTACTATGAACTTAATGTTTTAATATACAAAGATGACAAAAGGATATGTGTATGATACCTTGAATTTATCGTGTAATTTGTTTCATAAAATGTATATTAAATTTAACAAGGTAGTAACAAAATTGCCCTGTTTGTGTTTCTTTCCAAATTGTTTTGGGGTTTTTTCTGTGTATATTTTGAATGTTTTATTGGTGCTCTTTCCTTTTTTAATTTATTTGCATTGCCATCACTACCCATTGTGAAAGGAAATTCTGTAAGAGTACAGAATTTGTGGGCACAAGCCTGTCAGAAACAATTTTTGTTAATTTTAGATTGCTCTAACCTCAAAATTTGTGCTTAGAGAGAGGACTAAAGATGGACAGAGCTACTCAATGACTCTGAAAACCTTTCTGTAACCCAGGATATTTTGGAATGAGTTATGCATTCCTGGACAAGAGAAATGATTTCCCAATTTGATAAAACACAGTTATGTGTCTCAGGGTAAAAGTTCAGTTAATGGTTTGCTTTGTCAAACAGGACAATAATCATTTATGTCCATAGCATACTCTTGGAGAATGATTTTCCCAAAGCCATTCAATCCCTATTTGACCACTCCCATCAAAATTTATTCTTGGCGGACAGTAAGTATATACTTTTGTATACTTGCATACAGTATACTTAAGAGATCTTTCCAACTTATGGAAGTAATCAGAGAGACTTCTTTATTCTCTGAGGTAGAGTATTACTCTGTTTTCTTCAGGACATGGGGAAATGCTGGGAATGCCATGTTCTTAGATTAGAAACAGTGGTGTGACTGAAAGAGAGAACCAATGTCAGACTCTCTTTTTTTAAAGTAGGATTTGTTGGTGTCTTTTTTTGCTCTTTAGCCATTACTGGATAGCCTCCTCTTCTTTCCCCCTTCCTACTTCATGGATTCTTCTTTGCAAAAAGAAAAATAGTTAAACATATAATAACTGTGTCTGACAATACAGGCACTGTGTTGTTCCCTTTTTTTTTGTGAGGCAATTGGGGTTAAGTCTCTTTGCAGGGCAATGAGGGTTAAGTGACTTGCCTAGGGTCACACAGCTAGTAAGTGTTAAGTGTCTGAGGCCAGATTTGAACTCAGGTCCTCTTGACTCCAGGGCTGGTGCTCTACCCACTGCACCACCTAGCTGTCCCTATGTTGTTCCTTTAATCTCCCACTTTGCTAAGAAGGGGACAGAACATTCCATTATTCCATAATGTGTTTTGTTTTGTTTTGGTTTTGTGGGGCAATGAGGGTTAAGTGACTTGCCTAGGGTCACACAGCTAGTAAGTGTCAAGTGTCTGAGGATGGATTTGAACTCAGGTTCTCCTGAATCCAGGGCCGGTGCCTTATCCACTGCACCACCTAGCTGCCCCCCATTATTCCATAATGTTATTCAGATTTTTGCTTCCTAGTAGTGCTCTTTTCCCTTCCATTTTTGTGGCCATTGCACCATACAGATATTTCCATGTTTCTCTGAGTGTCAGATTTTTCATAAACATATTTTTTAGTCCCTGTTTTTGTCACTAATATCCTGCCTTTTTGTTGTTGTTGTTGTTGTTTTTTAAGTGAGGCAATTGGGGTTAAGTGACTTGCCCAGCCAGGGTCACACAGCTAGTAAGTGTTAAGTGTCTGAGGCCGGATTTGAACTCAGGTACCCCTGACTCCAGGGCCGGTGCTCTATCCACTGCGCCATCTAGCTGCCCCAATATCCTGCCTTTTTAATCTAGTTAAACCAGTTTGTCATGCAAGGAGAAAAGGAAATTTGTTTGGAATGGCCAAAAGAGTGAGCATAGGCCTAAAGAGGGTAGAGAGAGGCAAGTCTTCAGCCTCCCTTCTGTGTATTTGTAGTCCATGTCTTTCCTCTTTAGTCTCTTAATCCTCAGATTTTTGCTATTCATATGACCACCTTTTCTAAATAAAACTTTGGCCTATAATAATACATCCTTCTGTTAAATGTATATCAGATGAAATGTTCCATGTTGCTTTTCTTCTTCTTCTTTTTTTTTGTTTTTTTTTTGTTGCTGAGGCAGTTGGGGTTAAATGACTTGCCCAGGGTCACACAGCTCTATGTTGCTTTTAAATAGTTTTAGAATAACGGTAACATAGGGGCGACTGCACCACATGAACAGGATTTGAGCTGGCAATATAAGGGGTGAAAGAACTTATACTCTTTAAGGTTTTGGGGAACAGTTACTATCTCATTCATGTTTTTCTTATTTCTTTATCTGTAAAGCAAGGACATTTTATTCTACTTTATGGTATTATAAAACTTGTAGAATATTTTAGAAGTGGAAGGAACCTTAACGATCATCTAATCTGACTTTTGTAGATGACAGTGAGACATGTAGAAGAATTCATAGGATCTTGAGGATCATCTAATTCCACCTCCTTATTTTACAAATGATGAAACTTGGAATCTCCTAAATTGTGTCCCCAAGCCTTTGTTCTAAATTTTTAACTCTGCAATTTCTCTGTTGATAAATTTACCTGCTTCCATGCACTCAATTATCTCAGGGTAGGTGACTTCCAAAACTATATTTCTTAGACCTAATCTTTCTCCTGATCTCCATTCCTATATTTCAAACTGCCTTTTGGATATGTCTACTTTTATGCCCATGGGTCGCTCAGTCTCCAAACATCCAAAACTGTTGCCCCCTCCCCACCACCTCCTTTTCAAACTTTCCTATGTTTATTGAGAGTACCTCCTCTCTTCTGTAAAAAAAAAATTAATTATTAACTAGCTAATCTAGAAAAATTATATACCAGGACTTATATCTATATGAAAAATTATAACTTTAGAAAAATTATAATTGGGCCGTAAGTCCCTTCATGGTCGCCATTCAAATGTAGAAATATTTTAATTTACTGGCCTAATTTGCAGGGACTAATCTAGGGACTTAATCTGGAACTGTTGACTGTTTGGTTATATGACTGCTATTAATTTAATATGGGCCATTTATAAAGTTCTACCACATTGCTCCACTCCCAAAATTGATAAGCAAAAGGTTAAGAAGTCTCTTTCATTTTAACAGCAGAGGGTTTATTTATGAGATACAATTTAAAATTAAGAATACAGGGAAATAAAATGTACAACCTGACTGCATTCTGGCACGTCTCTTTCCTCCTGCTGCGCCTGGAACTTTTTTACCCTCCTCCTGCATACCAACGGACCTTCTTCTAGCGTTCCCCTCACTGAAAAGCCCCACTGCTCCGTATTGGCCTCCGTCCCTTCTTGCTCTTAGTTTTTTCTCTTTCCCCTGTCTCTTAGTGCTCCAGCCTTTCTGTTCTCTTAATCTTTGCTTTCTCCAACCTGTACCTTGTGCTGACCACTTCTGTGCTTTCCACTGCCCCCCTTGTTGTGTCTGTCTGCTCCGTCAGTCCACCCCGACTTACTACTCTCTTACCTCTCTAGTGTCCCTTTCTCACTGACCTCTCAGGGTCTCTAGTCTCTGGAGTCCTCTTTAATCTTGTCAGCCCCTTTCTGTCCATTCCTTCTCCAACCTCTTAACCTTCCGGCCTCTCCCTTCCACCCAGTCCTTTGGCATTCTCCCTTTATATATGTTCCTTCTCACCCCTCAAATCTCGGGCTCCCTGCGCCCCCACACACACCAAGCTAATCCGCCAGCTGCACTAGGGCTGTGGTTGGGGCGGGGGGGGGGGGGGGGACGCTTGAGCATCCCGTTCGTACCACACCCAGGGCTCCAGGGGCCCATGCCCCCTGCCGTGCACCCAGGGTCCCCTACATGGGCTACGCCAGAGGCTGGCCTGGAAGATTTGGGATCTTTCCAATAGATCTGCCCAGGGTGGAGGGAGCTGGGGCTTTTTCCCCCAGCCATCTGACCTGGCATCTTGTACAGCTCATGGGGCTTTTTGGCTCAGCTGAAGCAGAGGGGGAGAAAGAGAAGAAAAACCTGAGGGCCTAAGGCTTTCTAATCTCAGCCCAAAGGTAGGGTCCCCAAATCAAAATAAATTTCCACACTTCTAGTCAGTCAAGCTTGACAGCTAGGAGTCTTTGACTTTTCTCTTTCTTAGGCTCCGCCCAGTCCATTTCCACTTCCACAACAATTTTCCCATCTGTTTCCTTCTTTTCACCTGCACATCATTAGTCTTTCCTCAGGTCTCATCTTTCATGACCCCTCTTAGATTTGATACTGTCGGTTACCCTCTCCACCTGGGTATTCTCTCCTCTTTGGGGTTTTTATGATGTATTCTCTCCTGGCTCTTCTCTTTGTGTGATCACCCCTCATTATTCTGTGCTGGCTTATTATCTGTATCACTTCCTATTTGTGAATGTTCTAGGCCTTTTTTTCTTCTCTTTCCCCTTTTTTCTTTGTAAGTTCATCAGTTCTCACAGTTTTTAACTACCAGCTCTATGCAGATGACTCCCAGATCTATATATCGAAACCTAGTATGTCCTCTTAGCTTCATTCTGCACATCACCAGTGAGTGGCCTGACAGATATTTCAATCTCTATGTCCCAAAGACATTTTAAACTGAGCATGTCCAAAACTGAACTCATATTTTCCCCAAACCCACATCTTCCAAATGTGGGTATTTCTGCAGAAGGTACCACCGTTCTACCAGTCTTCCAAGTTCATAACTTGCTCATCATCATTTGCTGTTCTCAAATCCAGTCAGTTGCTAGATCTCAGCATTTCTACTTCCACATTGCTTGCATCCAACCTCTGTTCATACACCCATCACTCTAATTCAGGCCATGCCACAAGTCTTTCCCTAATCCAATTCAGCCTCCATTTAGCTGCCAAAGTGACTTTGTTTTAAGTGCATGTCTGACTGCATCACTGTAACTTCAGTGGCTTCATATTGCCTCAAATTTAACTTCTAAAGGCCTTTACAATCTGGTTGTAACATACTTTTCTAATAACTCTGGACATTTCCTGAACTCTCTGATCCAGCCATCCTGGCCTTCTTTCTGTTCCTCACACATGCTGCTCCATCTTCAGGTTCTCAGCACGGCCCATATTTCATGCCTGTGATTCGCTCTCTCCTCATCATTGCCTCATAGAATCCTTCACATCCTTCAAGATGCAGTTCAGCCACCACCTTCCACATGAGGACTTTCCTGAACTCCCAAGTGCCAGGGTCTCCCCATCCCAGATTCCCTTTCTTTGTTATCTTCATCTCTTTCTGCATTTTTCTCTCCTTGACTATAAGGGTTGTTTTATTCTTTGTATTTGTATCCTAAACAGGACCTGATAATGGTAGGCACTTAATAGATGCTTGTTTATTATTGATTGGT
Organism: Dromiciops gliroides; assembly: GCF_019393635.1. Taxonomy (NCBI): domain Eukaryota; kingdom Metazoa; phylum Chordata; class Mammalia; order Microbiotheria; family Microbiotheriidae; genus Dromiciops; species Dromiciops gliroides. The sequence continues at coordinate 338,795,226 of NC_057863.1, read as the reverse complement.
TGTTGATACTGTGATTAACATGCACATAAAAGCCTCTTCCTTAAGTAAAGGGATAGTAAGAAGTGTTCTGACACTCAAGTGCGCTTTATATTTAGTGGCCTTCCTGTTCCTGAAAATTGTAGGCACTAATTGAGTTGTAGATGGTGAAATCATGAGTTAATGTTATTCTGCCGCTTAACACATAATGTACTATCTATTTTAACAGGCCAGTAGCAGGATATGCTAACCTGTGTCCAAATATGATTTCTACTCAACCTCAGGAATTTATTGGAATGTTGTCAACAGTGAAACATGAGATTATTCATGCCTTGGTAAATTTTGTTATTTGAAGATCTGTTACATGATGTATTCTGTTGCTCTTTTCTTTATACTCTTTATCTCTTACTCCCCCCCCCCCCCCATATCCTGTGACCATATCCTAAAATCCAGGTTTTTTCGATTTGTAAATACCTTCCTTCTAATTAGCAGATAATCAGGGAGATCTTACACGATATTTAATGAACTAATATCAGGGAGGTAAAAGAAGATACTCTTGGGGGCAGCTAGGTGGCACAGTGGATAAAGCACGGGCCCTGGATTTAGGAGGACCCGAGTTCAAATTTGACCTCCAACACGTGATACTTACTAGCTGTGTGACCCTGGGTAAGTCACTTAACCCTCATTGCCCCACCAAAAAAAAAAAAAGAAAGGAAGAAAAGAAAAAAGATACTTGTGAATCTTTGGCAGTTTTCCCTTTTACAAACACATAGACTTCACTCATTTCAATTTAAGAAGCAATTTATTAAGTGCCTATTATGTGCAAAGGCACTGTGCTAGGCCTAGGATGGAAAGACAAAAAATAGAAATAATCTCAGCTCTGACACTTACATTCTTTTGTAACTCATGGTTAGAAACTAGATGGGAGTGAACTATAAACTAATGTTTTCTTTTATTCCATATTCCTTATGTCCTCTATATCCTGTACGTATACTCTAATGCTCTATCTACATAATTCTCAAAATATTTAATCATTAAAAATGTAGTTAAACCAGGTGAAACTTCACTTTGATTTGGCAAATGAAGGTTGTGCTGAATTTACTTCATAAAGTCATTCTGAATCAAATTATGTTTTCATTTTATGAACCAGTGAAATGGAATTTCCCAGTCATGGAAAAGGAAAAGTATCCCAAGGTATTGTTATTGATGCTCAATGCCCTGAGGGGCAGAGAAGATCAAAATAAAATATTCGATTATAGTTTTATCATAATATTAATAATTCTACAAATAAGCCTAGGGGTTCAGGAACGAGAAAAAAATTTATGCCTTAAGAACCAATTCTATAGACAATTCATTTTAAAAGCATTACTGTCATTTGGTTTTTGGGGTGGTTTTTTTTTGCAGGGCAATGAGGAACTTGCTCAGGGTCACATAGCTAGTAAATATCAAATATCTGAGGCTGGATTTGAACTCAGGTCCTCCTGAATCCAGGGCTGGTGCTTTATCCACTGTGCCACCTAGCTGCCCCTGTCATTGTTCATTGTCAGAATATACCTTTATGTATAGCACTTTAGAGAGGCCTAAGGGCATATAGTGTAGGACTCTGATTTAGGAAGACCTGAAGTTCAACTCTCCCCATGCCTGAGTCAACTCTCTAATTCTCCTAAATCATAGATGTATTGTATTTCTCCTATTCTAGTATATAGTACTTTAAGGTTTAGGAATCACTTCCCTCACAAGTAGAAGACAAATGAGGAAATCAGTCCAAGTAGTTTAAGTGACTTCTAAGTCACTTACCTTTTAAATTTGGAGCCATTAGGACTCCTGGCTCTAAGACCAGTCATCTTTTCATCATCCCATGCTGTCACTTAAAAATACCTATACCTCCTTCTCTCCCCCAACACATGTACCATATACACATATATAAGGTTGTAGATGCTCACGTCTATTATTTACATACTGAACAAAGTGTGAATGTGAGATTGGCTGGTAAAAATTGTGAATGCTTCCAAAATTTTTCAGGCCAACAAGATGACAGAATAATATATTCATTGGTTTGTTAAAGGAGATGTGGTAAAATGTAGTTCATTTTCTTAACTCTGCCCTAATCATGTTTTTAATTTATTTTTCCAGTTTTATAATTGTCCTCTTCTCGTTCTAGTAATTTGCATTAGGTTGTCTTAGCACATCAAAAGGATGTAAAAATCCAGTAACTTTATAGGGACAAAAGAATAAATATTACTTTGATTGACAGGTTATAAGTCCCTAATCACACATCAGTCAATAGTTAAATAGATTGAGAACAGAAATGTCAGAACAAATGAGCTGCCTAATTAATTTGTTCAATTTAATTAATTATATGACTAGTATCCATCAATTATGGATATTAGCTATTGCACATTCTAGTTGTTTAAACCGGGTCATGATAATTAAAGTAATAGCGAGAGAGTGGTTTGTTTTGTGCTTGAGTTAAGAAATAACCTTTCATATCAAATAATTTATGGTACTAAAAACATTCTGGGGTTTCTGTATTTCAAGGGTAAAATTTGAGCATTTAAGAATAAATACCCTTGTGTGAAACAGATATTATCCTAATTATAAATGAAAACTCTGAGGACACCACGCCTAGCTGAGCACAAAGGGTCTGAATCTTGTGACTCAGCATAGAGTGTACTTTTCCCCAAGGCAGCCTGCATTGGTTTCCAGTTAGGGCCTAAGTGAGGCAGAGGCAGCAGCAGAGCCTGCTGACAATAGTTAAGCACTTGTGACCCTGGTTAAACTCTTTACCTTCATCAGAAACAGTTTTACCATGTTCACACCCCTTTTTATCAAGCTAAAAGTCTGATACAGTGGAGAACTATAAAAGCCTGGCCACAGAGTCATTTTTAGTCCTATACTTCACTAGTTCTTTACAGTTTCAATTGCAGCTTCGTATGTAATAAATTGATATTTGTCCAAGAGTTGATATAATTGCCTCATAAAAATAGTTCATGGTTTTGTTTATTTTTAATAGGGCTTCTCTGCTGGGCTTTTTGCTTTCTACCATGATAAAGATGGAAAACCTCTGACTTCAAGATATGCGAGTGGTTTACCACCTTTTAACAGCAGGTATTTGTTTTCTCATTTTTGTTTTTTTTCACTGGGTAAATAATATAAAGCCTAGCCACATATTCAGGTAATGTTCTAATGAACAAAGATGAGCATGGTCTCAGGTTCAGGGCCCAAAATAAGTTGTACTGAATATAAACAAAAATCCCAATAGCAATTGTAAATAGTTCCATAATTTCTATGACACTGGTCATGGATTTGAAATCATAAATTTTCATATCTTTTTATACGATAATATTTTTAGATAACTAAATTTAAACTAATGCTTAGCAAATAAATAATCAATTTAGATAATACTTTCCGAGCAAACTTTGAGAGCTACCAAATTCTCAAGTATAATATAGGTACAATTCTCTTTTATTTAACATTGATTATTACTTTTCATTTCTCCTTTCTTCTGGTATTTGTGTCGAAAAAAAAAAAGAATAAGCCCTTTTTATTTACCTGTTTAACTTTGTGTCAAAGATCCATCTCTAGGATATGCAATAAACAAACCTAAATTTTAGCAAAACATTTATAACATGAATACAAGAAGATATGTGGGCTACATGAGTACATTCTTTTTTTTTTCCTTTGTTTTTTGGTAAGGCAGTTGGGGTTAAGTGACTTGCCCAGGGTCACACAGCTAGTGAGTGTCAAGTGTCTGAGGCGGGATTTTAACTCAGGTCCTCCTGACTCCAGGGCCGGTGCTCTATCCACTGCGCCACCTAGCTGCCCCTATATGAGTACATTCTATATGGATTTGGAGCTGGCTGAATGACCAAGCCATTAATGGTTTGATGTTGACTTGGAAGTTGCACTTGACTCTGTGGGGCTTATCTTTTTTGTCAGTGACTTAGATCATAGGCTTCAAAGATCAAAGGCACAGAGGGATAGCTAATGTGTTTGCTTGACAGGATCCAAAGCCATCTAATGAGATAAACTTTAATAGGGATAAATATAAAGTCCATAGAGGTTCAAATTGTCAATTTCACAAGTATAAGAGGAGGGAGATACATGGATAGACAGCAGTTCATCGGAAGACCTAATGTTTTAATGGATTTAAGCTTAAATATGAGTCAGCAGTATTGATGATATGATAGTCAAAAAAAGCTAATGTGATTCTTAGGCTGCATTTAAAGTTGGGATAGGTGACCTAGGTCTAGCAATACATGCTTGTAATCTCTGCTATGGAGAAGCTGAGGCTGGTGGATCACTTGAGTTTTGGAATTCTGAGATAAAGTAGATTAAGCTAAGTGGGTTTCTGGACTGTCTTGTCAACCATATGGCAAGCTCTTAGGGGCACAGGACCACAGGGCTGCCTAAGGAGGGTCAAACAGGCCCAAGTCAAGCTTCTGTGCTGACCTGCAGTAGGATCTAATCTCTAGATTCACATTTTCAACTGCCTATTTCAGCATCTTGAACTGGATGTTCTATAGACATCTCAAACTCAACATGTCCAAATATGAACTAATTTTCTTTACCCTCCACACTCTCCCCACTTCCAAACTTTCCTATTATTGTCTGGGGTATTCAGACACCAAAGCTTACAACCTGGTTGTTATTCTCCACTCCTCTTTCTCAACCCCCTTTATCCAATCTGTTGCCAAGTACTGTTGATCTTTTCTTTTCCTTGTAAGATTGGAATGAGGCCACCTGCTGGAGACTTACTGTAGGAAAGATCCACCATGAGGAGAAGGTGCCTGAGGGCAAGCCGTGGGGCCTGGTTTGCTTGTGGGAGGAAGACTGGCTCTCTCACTCTTTTTCCTCAGGACTCTGGTAGAGTGGGGCTAGAAATGCGCTCTCCCTTTAATAGATAGATGAATTTAGGCCTTTCTTCACCAAATTCTTATTCTCCTTGATAAATGCTTAAAAGTCTAAACTCTTGCTGAAGCTTATAATTTATTGATGACCCCTCATTAGATATTTTAGACAGACTAGCTAGAATTTTTTTTTTTTTTGCTTTTTGTGGGGCAATGAGGGTTAAGTGACTTGCCCAAGGTCACACAGCTAGTAAGTGTCAAGTGTCTGAGGCTAGATTTGAACTCAGGTCCTCCTGAATCCAAGGCCAGTGCTTTATCCACTGGGCCACCTAGCTGCCTCCCAGACTAGCTAGAATTTTAAACCTTTACAGATGGCTTGTCCTGAGGCGCCTTCTCCTCATGGCGGAGCTTTCCTACAGTAAGTCTCCGGCAGGTGGTGTCATTCCAGTCGTTATATCCTATATGCCCTCTTCTCTCCTATTCTTCTACTGCTCTGGTACAGACCCTCTTCACCTCACATCTGGACTATTGCAGTAGCCTGTTGGTTGGTCTCCCTGACTCAAGTCTCTCCCCAATTCATAACACCCACCCCACCCCTGCCTGCCCCACTCAGATGTCAAATTGATCTCCCTATAGCAGAGGTCTGACCATGACCAGTCAGTAAACTTCACTGAGCCCTATAGCCTCCAAGATCACATCTAAAATCCTCTGGTATTTAAAGCCCTTGTAACCTCCTTCCTTTTTAGTCTTTTCACACCTTATTCATTCCTATGTGCTCTTTGATCTAGTGACACTGGGCTTCTTGCTATTCTTTTCATCCGAGACACTCCATTTCCCCACTCTGGGCATTTTCTCTGGCTGTCACCCATGCCTGGAATGCTCTCTCTCCTCATCTCCTCCTCATGCCTTCTCTAGTTTCCTTCAAGCCCCAGATAAATCCCACTTTCTTCAGAAATTTTTTTTGATCCCTCCATTGAGGCTGATAGGAGGTAAAAGGTAAACATAAAAGAGTAATTGTAAGGGACTCAATGAAATTAAACTGTGTTCTTATATGGGAGTGCATATGCAAACCCAGCAGACCTCCTACTTGCCTTAGGTTGGGGAAGTGTCTCCTGAATTTTTGTTGGCTCTGCTCCTCCAAAATTTGGTTTCCGGCATTATTTTAATGTTGTTTGGAGAGAGTTAAGCTGGTTTCTGACTATATTCTGCCATCTTGGCCAAGTCCTATTTTTTTTTTCCAAATCAGACCAAGGCTTTTATTTACTCATTTCTTGCATTTAAAATATTCTTCGATGACATCTTTGGTCTGAGATTTCTTGCCATAGTCTTTAACAACAACGAAACTGCAGCCAACCACTTTGTGGGGCTTTCCCTCTCTGTCAGTTTTACAGAGGCCTGCCCATTCACCCTGCTTCTTGTTGTGAACAAGCTTGATCAAGTTAATTTGGTGCTCAACACACAGGGCTTCAGCCAATTTTATATACATAGGTTCATCACAGTTGGAAGCAAGAAGACAAAGATGGGCTTTGGTGGCTTCATGAATTCCATGAGCTAGGCTAGCGTGGATGAGTGCGGTCTTCAGCACTTCTTGTAAATTGGTGTTAACGTCCATTACACCTCCACCAGCAATACCTTCCTCGGTCATGGCAGCAGTTCATGGGTGAAACCGAATCCTGAAAACACCCGGGAGCCTCCGCCTCCTGCTCAATTCAGCAGTGACAGGGAAAAAAAAAAGCCAAGTCCTATCTTTTCAATGTTAGTAGTATCCTACCAATGTTTCAGTATGACAGTGAGACAGGAAATACAACCTCCTCAGAAGATTTAAAAATGAATATCACACAGAGAGAGGGCAAAGGAGAGGCATGTGGTGCACGTGAACAAAATGGAACATAATTGGGGAGAACCTCTAAAGAAGAATATAACGTTGACATATGACATCAGGGAATTGTATGGTAGAAAGACGAGAGGGGGACAGCTAGAGTGTTCTACTGATGCACTAGCAATGTCAGGAGAAAGTAAGCAAGTCCTTTAGCACATCGAGTTCTTCCCCTGGGGTGAACTTAAGAAGGACAAAGACAAGAGCTGAATGGGTGTGGATGGTTTACAATCTGCATCATTGCAGTGGCCTTTTGAATTGGTGAGATGATACTATACAGAGTGTATCCTTCCCATCTCTGTCATCTATAGATCGGATAAACATAGCCTTCTGTGTTTTCATCTGAAAGTGTTGGACAGAATTAATAATAATGATGATGATGATTCACATTTATATAGTGCTTTACAGTTACAAAGCACTTTACAAACTTAATCTCATTGATTCTCATAGCAACCTTTAAAGTAGGTAGTGCAATAATTATTCATATTCTAAAGATGAAGAAATTATGCTAGGTACATAATAGTTACTCTAAATACTCATTGATTAATAAGTTAGTTTGGGTAGTTAGGTGGCACAATGGATAGAGCTCCAGGCCTACAGTTAAGAAGATTTATCTTCTCAGAGTTCAAATCTGGCCTCAGACACTTACTGAGTCCTTGTGTGATCCTGGACAAGTCACTTAACCTTGTTTTCCTCAGTATCTTCATCTGTAAAATGAGCTAGAGAAGGAAATGGCAAACCACTCTACCATCTTTGCCAAGAAAACCTCAAATGGGTTCATGTAGAGTCAGACACGATTGAAACGACTGAACAACAAATAAATTAGTTAATAAGAAAAAATGTTATAAATGATTAACTCTCATGCAGACTTTTGTACCTGAAACATCTGTAAATTTGAAAAATGGAATGTTTTCATTGTAGTCTTGGATTGTATCAATGGAGTGATAAGGTGGTTCGAAAACTGGAGAGACTATGGGATGTTCAAGGTAGTAAGATGATACCACACAGCGTGTTTGTTCTCGTAACACCTCGTGTTGTTGTGAGTATTGCTAAAAATATCTATCTATCTATCTATATATGTTTGTTTCTTAGAACTATTTACCACCCTATTCTGTGTCAAATTCTTTGAAATTCGGGGGTTTATTTCACAATTTTTAGTGGAACAAACAATAAGGAATAAGTACAGTAGAACTATAGCACCAATACTGGGTAAAGGGAAATCTGGATATTCTGGAACTCACCTTACAACTCCTAACCTTCCCTCCAACCCCCGCCCCCCCCCCCCACTATGATCAACAAAAATATCCAAAATAGGACCATAAATCAGCAGACTGCAATTGAATAGAAGTTCTTTCTATGTAATATTAATATATGGCAGACAGATTTGTAACTTTTTTTAAATTATTATGATCTAAACCACACTCTTCAAATGTGCAGGGACACAGTATCAGAAAGTTAGAAAGAAAAATACTAAAAATGATTGTGACAGCATAGAAGCATTTATTTTAAACACTGTTTTTCCTCAGTATTGCTTTCCATTGCAGTGAAAAATTCAACATCCTCCTTGCTGTGTCACATACTGTGATAATTTTATGGGGTTTATATTGTTTTGTTTCTTAGGAAGAAGCTCGGAAACATTTTAATTGTCCAATTTTGGAAGGAATGGAACTTGAAAATCAAGGTGGTCTAGGCACTGAGCTGAACCACTGGGAAAAACGGTTATTAGAGGTCAGTTTTAATGAAAAAAAACTTTAAAGCTATTATCAGAGTTAGTGGTATTATAGAGTAGGCTTAATATTTACTAAGATCAAGCTTCTAATTAGAAATCTGCGTAACCCCCAAGTAGGATAAGAAACGAAACTTGTGAAAATTATTGAAACATTTCATCTGGTCTTATTACATGATTTTAAAGTTCCCTTTTCTTTCTTTTCCCCTAAATTCCATGGAAGTCATGCTTTGATGCCTCGTCATGGTTTGGAGAACAATGGGTTCTTTAAGGTTCTACTGGCAGAACAGTAGTTCTATAAGTCCTTTTAACTAAACTGAAAAAGCTTTGAATAGTTTACCTGGCAAAATGCTATTTTTTTGTCATCTGAGGACCAGCCTAATTCAGTTCAGATGGTTTTAGAGCAGAAGGTTGGCTACAAGGTGATGATTTAGTTAGGCCTCAGCAATTCACAAAGGCTATCTACTAAGAAATTGCAGTATGCGGAAAGGATCCCATTCCAGTAAAATCTTGGATCCCTGTGTTTTGAAAGTAGGACTATTTCCCCAAAACAGGTTTGGCTTGGTTTTAAGGTCAGTCTTTTTAGTATGTGTTATGGGGAAAATGATGGGGGCTTGGGGTAGGGGTACAGGTTCTTAGGAATTCCTCTTTAAAGAATTACACCCTCTTGCACACAAATCCAATTAGAATAAAATAGTAGTTTATTTAGGGGCTAGGGAAAGGAAACCAAGAGAAAAATCTTTGGATTTCTCATGGGGAGAAGGCACGGCACAGAGGCATGGCTCTGAGATACCTGTCTCCTTGAGCAGGAGACAGGGAAATCCTTTTACAGAGGACTGATGGGGGTGATCATTTGACTGAAAAGTTCCTTTATTGGGGGAGGACTATCCCCTACTGGTGGTGGCTGGGGGAAGTTGGGAGAGGGACAGCTCTGGATCTCTCAAGCCATCTCTCTCCCTATCATGCCACAAAGGCAGCAGCCACACCTAATCTTATCTCCCCAAGGGGTAGGGGAGACTGGAATGAAGGGTGGTGGTCCTGTAGCTAACTCAGTCCCAATCCGGTGCCGCTTATCTCTTTAGGTGTGTCTGTCCTTTGGTTTAGTTTTTCAAGGAGAAGTTTCTTTTGATTTACCCCACAAAACTTCTGGGGTACCCAGGGCTATTCAAGTGAGGTACTCAGGTCCATAACAGTATGTTAGTGCATTTAGTTATACTTTGGGATAGAAAGTTTGAGGAGATGGTGTTTCTATCAAATTCTCTGTTTCTCCAAATCGTGACCTAAGGAAATACAAAGAATGGCATTGAAGTGCACCTGGTTTTAGTTGCCATGTATCTCCCCAGCTACCTCAGGGTTGACGTTACTGAGAAATTAATCAAGCAATTGAAACCAAAATGAGTTCTCCCTTCCCCCTCCTTTTCTTTATCTCATTTCTTATGCACACATCTAAACCCCCCTTCCCCTTTAGCTCAGTAATTACCTCAGCCTCTTGCTTTATTTTGCCAAGAGAAAGCTTTATCTATTGTAGATTTTTAAGAAGTATTTCTTTTTTTTAAAAGCTACATTTGTGTTTGTTTCACACAATTGCAAATATCATTGGCCTGTCCTTCCAGCAAAATTGTCCATGGTAAAAGTTTTAAAAGGTCTGAGGAAGAAGATGGACTTCCTTTCTTTTAAGTGCTTCTGTTTTGTTTTGTTTTGTTTAAGAAAATTTATGAATTTTTCCCCCAGCTTTTGAAAGTGAGTAAATTGCCTTTTCTCTTAAAATTTTAAAATAGTGATCATTATAATCAGGAAATTTTAGACCTGGAAAAAGCCATAGAAACGATCTAGTCCAACCACCTCATTTTCCTTTTGTCAGTCTTAGATCCTGAGAGGTTAATTGATTTAAGGCAATTAAAATGAAATGTTTCCTGTAAGACCTCTGTCCACCTCAGTGCTGCTTCTTTCCTGTGGCTTACTAAACTTACTGTGGTTTTCAGAATGAAGCAATGACTGGCTCTCACACACAGAACCGAGTCCTCTCTAGAATAACCTTAGCATTAATGGAAGACACAGGGTAAGATAAGATCCTATGATGGTATGTTGTTTCTTGAGTTAACTACATACCAGGATTTGTGACATGATGTTGTGATATGGTGAACCTTTGAGTATTAACAATGAAATGTTACCTTGGAAACAGAATCAATCATTTAAATATTGTGTGTGTGTGTATGTATAGGCCAACAGATAACCTAAAATTGGTCTGTATTTGAATTTTGAATGAAACCAGAGACCACCTCAAACCATACCTAGGTATAGATGGAAATGAGGCAAGATAGCCGTAAAATAAATGATCTACTTGTAGTGAGCACTGCTTTGCATTTGACTAAATAGTTACTTATGTAATATAATATATATGTTTTATAATTATATAATAGTAGTTCATTGATATCTTCCATGCCCAGAATATACTCCCTTTTTACCACTGGCTCTTTGGAAACTTCTTTTTCCTTCAAAACTCTGCTTAAGTGGCATTTTCTACATGGATTCTTTCCTTATCTTCCCAACTCCTACTGCCCTCTCCCTAAAAAATATACCTGGTATTCATTTTTTACATATTTTGTTCATGCTAATTTACATACCTGTCTCCCCTGATAATTCTGTGGGGTAGCTAGGTGGTACAGTGGATAGAGTATGAGGCCTGAGGTCAGGAATACTCATCTTCCTGAGTTCAGATCTGACCTCAGATATGTAATAGCTGTGTGACCCTGGGCAAGTCACTTAACCCTGTTTGCCTCAGTTTCCTCATCTGTAAAATGAGCTGGAGAAGGAAATGGCAAACCACTCCAGTATCTTTGCCAAGAAAATCCCAAATGAAGTTATGAAGAATCAGACACAATTGAAATAATAGAACAATAAAACAATAACATTCCTTGTCTCTACTCAGGAGGCAAACTGTATCCAGTTGAGTAGCCTCACAACCATGCCTAGCTCTTTCCCCTTTTACAAATATTTCTGTTTCCTTTTGACACCAATAATCAGGGGAAAGGGGGCAGCTAGGGGACGCAGTGGATAAAGCACCAGCCCTGAATTCAGGAGGACCTGAGTTCAAATCCAGCCTCAGACACCTGACACTTACTAGCTGTGTGACCCTGGGCAAGTAACTTAATCCTCATTGCCCCCAAAATAAAATACAATAAAATAAAATAATCAGGGGAGAGCACTATGTGGGAGGCCTTTTTGCAGTGATCTACTATAATAGTTCATTCATTGTAACAGCAGAGCTTTTAAAGAATATTTCTCACACTAGATCAGAAGAGTATTTCTGTGGGTCTAGGAGAATACCTGAAAATGTTTTTCCTTAAGAAATGAAAACTCTAGAACCCTTTTTTGCTAGTATATTTTATTCTTAGCCAGCTGTCACATAACTTCTATACTGTGGAGGAAAGAGGAACACCAGGAAAGAAGACTGAGATGTGAACTGCTCGCATTCTGTGTTCAGTATTCTCATCAGCTTATTGTTTACATGGCACTTCGCAAAATAAAACAAAAGCTCTTTAAGGTTTGTCGATAGAAGTCCCAGCATCTCAGATTATATCCTGTTAATAAAATAATAACTGAGCAACAGGAAAGTGAATAGAGAAAGGATCATCTCCAAGTAATTGTTAATGGACTAATGAGCAATAGTACTTAGAGGGAAGGTATAACTATCTGGACAGCATATTAGTCTTCTACAAAGTAGTAACTTCTGCAGAGAATGACAGTTCCAGCTACAACTTGATTTGCTATCAGTCTCTTGTGTTAAACGCGACATTGCAGTTTCTGAATTTTTGCAGGCATTATCAGGGTAGCTGGGATGTCTTTCCTTGTAGAGCTTTAAATAACCATGATGTTGTCAGGATCATTGGAACAGAAGGTATGGGACAGTGAGTTAGCTTGGAAGGGGAGCGGGATGACCAATGCTTTTCTAGCTTTTTCTTCTCTCTCCCAGTTCCCACCATTCTCTGTCCTAAAATACTCCGTCTCTCCCTGTCCCCCTCTCCCTTCAAGAAATTTCTTCTTGTTTAATACAGGAGGAGGGGTGTCTTGTTGTAACTATGAGAATCCAAATCACAAGCCTGAGGTCACATACAGTTCTGTCTACACAGTGCTCAGTAAATGATTTCTGATATAGTTTGCCAAGGTGTATTGATCTAATTAAGAACACATTTCTTAATTACTTCATTGCTGAGATTTGTGATAGATGAAGCAGACATTTTCTGAAACAACAGTAATAAAAGTTAACCTTATTTAAACTATTTTCACAGCTGGTATAAAGCTAATTACAGCATGGCTGAGACCTTAGACTGGGGCCGTGATAAGGGCTGCGACTTTGTCATGAAGAGTTGTAAATTCTGGATTGATCAGCAAAAACAAAAGTAAGAAAGTGTTTCCATAAACTACATCTGGTTATTTATTTAATTTATGATTTTCTTGAGCCTAAAATGACAAATCTTTTCAAATGTCTAGCTATTAGGTTCTACAAAAATGGTGATTAGTAAAATTTAGAATGTTAACGAAAAATGTTCTATAGGTTCTTTCTAATTTTGCCTTTGGAAATATCTGCAGTAAATTTAGGGAGAAAATAGAGTAGAATTCAGATTGGTATTCCTGTGTCGGATTAATGAAGTATACGAAAATATATATTTGTGTATAATTTGAATATATCACAGAAATGGGAAAGCTGGAAGGGGGGACCTCACAGCCGTCTAGGTCAAACCATAGATAAAAGGAATCTCATCTATAATATATCTGCCACAGGGTCATCCAGCCCCTGCCTGAAAGACCCTCAAGGGGAGAGAATCTACCACCCTTTGAAGCAAGCCCACTCCACTTTTAGACAGCTCTGCTTGTTATAAAGTTTGTCTTGGCATCATCCCTAAATATTCCTTTTTGCAACTTTTACACCTTGCTCTTGGTTCTTCCTTCTGGGGCCAAATCCCTCTTTACAATGATAACTTTTCAGGTTCTTGAATACAACTACCATGTCCCCTCTGAGTCTTTTTCTCTTTAGGCTGATCACACCCGGTTCCCTCAAACAATCCTCCTGTGCCATGGTCTTTTGCCATCCTTGTTACTTCCTGTGGATACTCTGCCGCTTATTGGTGTCCTCCTTAAATTGGGGTGCCCAGGACTGAACATGGTATTCACCATGAGGCCTGAGGCAGTCAGAGTACAGTGAGACCATCACCTCCCCATTCCTAGAAGCTCTGTTCTTCTTGATGCAACCAAAAATCATTTGGGCTGTCATATCACATTGCTACTGATGACTCATATTGAGCTTACAGTCCATTAAAACACTCAGAATCTTTTTCAGACCTACTGCTTTCTCACCATAACTCCCCCATCTTGTATTTGTGAATGTGATTTCTTATACCCAAGCACAAGGCTTTTACATTTGTTCCTGTTGAGTTTTATTTGATTAGATTCAGCTCAATGCTCTAGCCTGTCAGGATCCTGACAGTCATCCAGCATATTAGCTCCTTCCTAGCTGGGTGTCATCTGCAAAAAGTAGCATCTCAGCCATTATCCAGACCATTCATAAGATGTTAAACTGCCCAGAGCCAAGCCCAGAGCCCTGAGGCACTCTGCTAGAGACCTCTGCTCTGTTAACATTAAACTGATGGTATTATGGCGTCATCCATATATCTCTGTTTTCTCTACCAGAATTGTAGGTCAAGCATGATCAAAATCTTTGTTTAAAAGCTAGGTATGGGGCAGCTAGGTGGCGCAGTGGATAAAGCACAGGCCTTAGAGTCAGGGGGATCTGAGTTCAAACCCAGCCTCAGACACTTGACACTTACTAGCTATGTGACCCTGGGCAAGTCACTTAACCCCAATTGCCTCACCAATAAATAAATAATGAATGAATGAATGAATGATTTTTTTTTAAAAGGCTAGGTAAACCATATGCATGGCCTTCATTGTTAGTTTAGTAATTCTGTAAAGAAAGGAAATAAGGTTAGCTTGCCCATAGCTGTTCTTCATGCAGCTCTGCTGGCTCTTTGAAATGGTCCCTTCCTCTCTGGATACTCTGCAACCAGCTCTGTGATGATCCCTTCCATCATTTTCCCAGGAATCAAAGTCAAGCTCACTGGCATATAGTTTGCAGTTCTCTTTCCTTTTTTGTAAATTAGGACATTTGCCTTTCTCCAGGCTTGTCCCTTTCCCATTTCCAATGATCTTTCATGATCACTGGCCATGGCTTAGCAGTTCTATCTGTCAGCTCTTTCAGGTGCTCAGGATGCAATTCATCTTGGGCAGATGACTGGAATTCATCTCGGGCACCTAGGTTCCCTCTTACTGATTCCTTCCTTATCTTGTGGATGGTCTTCCCAATGGTCTGTTGTGGCCCATCATTTCCAGTGTAAAAATCATTCTTTTTTGCAGAAAAAAAGAAACTGGTAAGAATTCAGCAGCACTCTACCTTCTTCCTGTTGTCATCATCCTAGTCTATCCACCTAAGCAAAGGTTTTCTCTATTCCTTGCCCTTTCTTTTTCTCTCTTTTTTTTAAAATTATTTTTTTATTTATTCATCCATTCATTCATTCATTTATTTATTTATTTATTTATTTTTTGCAGGACAATGAGGGTTAAGTGACTTGCCCAGGGTCACACAGCTAGTAAGTGTCAAATGTCCGAGGTCTGATTTGAACTCAGGTCCTCCTGAATCCAGGGCCAGTGCTTTATCCACTGCGCCACCTAGCTGCCCCCTCTTTTTCTCTTAATATAATGTAATGGAAAGATCCCTGTTCAGTCCTTAGCTTCCCTCAACACTCTAAGCTTTGGCATCCCAGATCCTATTTTTCTAGGACCATACCATGCTCTTATAGTTATTTCTCTCTTGCCTGGACTTGTTTCAGTTTTCTCCACATTTCTTTTAAAACTAAGTTATGGGCAGCTAGGTGGCGCAGTGGATAGAGCACTGGCCCTGGATTCAGGAGGACCTGAGTTCAAATCCAGCCTCAGACACTTGACACTTACTAGCTGTGTGACCCTGGGCAAGTCACTTAACCCCAATTGCCTCACTAAAAAAAAAAAAAGTTTGGGGCAGCTAGGTGGCGCAGTGGATAGAGCACCAGCCCTGGAGTCAGGAGTACCTGAGTTCAAATCCGGTCTCAGACACTTAACACTTACTAGCTGTGTGACCTTGGGCAAGTCACTTAACCCCAATTGCCTCACTTAAAAAAAAAAAACCAAACTAAGTTATGACACTTACTAGCTGTGTGACCCTCAACAAGTCACTTTTAACCCTCATTGCCCTGAAAAAAAAAAATCTTAAGTTGTTTGGGTGAGAACCCAACATTGGTGTACCCACATTGGTCTTCTTAGACATATCTTATTTTTTCTACCCACTGGAATTGTTTTCCATTGTATTTTCATAATTTCAATTTTTGAGCATCTTCTCTTCCTCTGAAGCATTTTTATCCAGGGGATCCTAACTATTTTTCCTTTGGACTCTTTGAAATTTGGTTTTCCAGAATGTAGGGAGTTTGTTAGACTGACTCTTAGATTTCTTCTCCTCTGTCACAGACTCTAAGATGGACTGATCAGTTCCCTTCAAGGTTACCGTCATTTTCACCTATCAGCTAGTTTCTCCTTGTTGATCAGAACCAGAGGCAGAGTAACATTTCCCCTTGTTTCTTACCATTTGAAGGATGGAATTATCACTAAGGCAAGTTAAGAATTTATTAGCTGCTCCCCTCTTGGCAGAGAGCTCCAGCAGATGTCTATCCGTGCTGTGTCATGCCTCTTTGTGCTATACTTCTAATTTGTTTTCACTCTTATCTCTTTATTCTGTCTCTCCAGGGGGCCAGTAGCATACAATGGCAAAAATTTCTTCTCCTATCTTTGACTTTTCATCCAAATATTCCCCATGATTCTTTCCCTTTCTTGTTGCTGGATTCCCTCCCTTAAGTATGTCTTTTTAATGTTTGATGCTACCCCTCCTATCTTTACCAATTATTCTGTTTATCTTGAATAAAGTACAACTCTTAAGAGCCATGGAGACTCATGGGCTTCATCAGTGGAGACTCATGGGCTTTATCCCATCCAATCACAGTGTTACCTGTGAGAGCTAATTAATCCTTTGCATCAATCCTTATGCTTGTTGCCTAAACATTTGGTATTTGTAGAATACCAAATAGACTTCTGAGGCCATGAGTTTTTATTACTGTTTTGCATCTTTTATCATATAGGATTGTGTTTCTAATGCAAAATGCCACATAATCAGAACAACTGATGTCTCTAAAAACCTTTACAGTTAAAATACTCTTCCATGGGCCTTCTCATCTTGCTAGCAGTTAGTGACGGAGCCAGTGGCGTGACTTCATTGCTAATGAAGCATGTGGGTGCTTCAGAACAAAGGATCTTAGATACTTTTTTACTTTGAATATCCTACTTTGACATTATTCATAATTAACAAAACAGGGCATTTCCTTTTTCTTATTCTTCAAAAACTGCCCCCTTCAAAGAAGTTCTGCCCTTTAAGCCTTTCAGTCTTCTATTTGTCAAGCGGTTAAGGGTAGGAACAATAAAACAAGCCGCTTCCTAGCTACTGCTTTGGCTGCTGCCCTAAGGCTTTCTTCAGGATCCAAGGTATCATAAGTATAGATAATTGGCTTCTATAATCCTGACCTATAGTGACTGCTCTTCTTCACAGGGCCTTCTGCTTGGAATACTTATAGAGAGAAGAAGTCAATTGAGCTTAAGGAAGCACAGAAGGTAATAGGCAGGACCAAGTCTATTCCTTTCTCTCTGAATCTACACACAGAAAAACTGTACTCTTTGTGTATATTTGATTTATCTTTTAATGTAGCTAAAATTTTTGTCGTCTAAATCATCTGTTTGGCTTGTTTGAAAACCAAGGTGAAGGGGGCAGCTAGGTGGCTCAGTGGATAAAGCACTGGCCCTGGATTCAGGAGGACCTGAGTTCAAATCTGGCCTTAGACACTTGACATTTACTAGCTGTGTGACCCTGGGCAAGTCACTTAACCCTCATTGCCCTGCAAAAAAAAAAAGAAAGAAAACCAAGGTGAAGTATAAATAGGTACTAAACATCTATGACTTCAATATTTTAGAATTAAACTTTTTTACAACTTAACCTTAATTCCTGCCTAGTCATTTTGTATATTTAACTAAAAAAAGTTGCTCTTCATCAACAAACTAAAGCAATTGTAAGGACAGAGAAACAAAGGAAGGAGTTTTTACATGGTGGTATAAGAATCTAAGTTATGGGCAAGAACTATTAACCCAAAATATCTGAGACACTGTGATATGTTGCTGTAGAAAATTATGCAGTGTTCTTCTCTGGGAATTTTGTAAAATGGGGTGATATCAGCTTTTCCCAGAAAGGATTAATTTCTAATTTCTCTGAGCTTCTGGAGTCTGTGATTAATTGCAATTCCAAGAAGCAATTTTCTTGTTAATTAATTTGTTACTCTCAATTTGAAAGCCCCCATTTTCTTTGCAAAAGAAATTTTGATCCAATTCTAGAATTTGGTTCCTTTCAAACTATGTAAATGTATTGGAGTTGTTATGGAAGAGACATGGTAGACAGCGGCCATTTTCTAAGTCCCAGTACTTTTTTTTGTGGTCAGGAGACAGGTGCTAACCCCCTATTGTGACACACTCAGAAGTAACCCATTGCAGCTAACCTGCAGGCAAGACCGGAGAGCAGTAGCTGTGTGTAACCTGCAGAAGTTCCCCAAGCCCTTGCCCCAGGAATATCAGGTAACAGTTTCTTCTTTGGGGTAGCACTATGAGAATGACCTTGCCCTTGGTGTCTACCTTAAGGTTCAAAAGGAGGCCCAGACAGAAAGGGCAGCCTGAGGGCTCCCGGGTAAATCTGAGGGGCTGTACTTTAAATCAGACAAATAAACTGTGTATGGAAGATTGACAGTTCTTTGTGCAAATCTCTCTTTCTTTACTTCTTTGTACATGGAAACTTTGATGTTTGATGACTGTCAGGTCATGGTGCCACAAATTTGCTTTGCATTTTGACTGCTCCAGACAGAAGGCTTCACAAGCTCCTCTTCCCCTGTCTTCTCCGTCCTTTTTGGCAGTACTTTGATGACCTTAATGGAATACCTACAGAAGAATTGCCTTATTATGGTGGCTCGGTGGAGATTGCTGATTACTGTCCATTCAACCAAGAATTCAATTGGCATATAAGTGGTGAATTTCAACGCAGTTCAGATTGTAGAATACTGGAAAATCAACCAGGCAAGTGATTCAGTTTTATTAACATATTTAGAACATGGTAATACCTATTTTGGTTACTAAACATTTTAATGCTACTTTACATTTAACACATTTAGCACTTCAAGACACCTTCAATATTTAGTTTTTCATTTTATCCTCAGTAGAGAAGGTTGGCATGATGAGGAAACTACCCTACAACTAATGGTAGGAGTTGGGTAGAGAAAAGAGAAGAGATGAGAACAGTGGAGAATCTGGATTTCCACATAAGAACTTTTCTCAGGTGATAATAGCTAAAGATGGCTTTTGGTTGCATTCAAGCTTTTGCAGAAATATTCTAATTGAAGTTCTAATGCGTCAGGAAAAGCAACCAAATAAAAGTGATATCATGAGAAAAGATACCATATGAAAAAGCAGGAAAACCACCATGGGTAAACGCTCACAAAAGAGCCTGTTGGGTGAGAAGAAGAGACATTTTGCCAACAGTAGTTTGAATATCCCCAAAAGGTATTAGCAAGATTGACAGAGGGTCTTAGTATTCTAGCAAGTGTGCAGAACAGGTGGGATATCCTGGCAACCTGAAGAGGGTGCCATTTTTGTGTTTTTGTCAATCCTAAGGAAGAGGCACAGGTATAAAAAATGCAAATCAGTACCCATCTCAGAGAAGACAGAATGGGTGTTTCTTGAAAGAACTATTTCAGGGGGGAAGCTAGGTAGCACAGTGGATAAAGCACCAGCCCTGGAGTCAGGAGTTCCTGAGTTCAAATCCAGTCTCATATACTTGACACTTTCTAGTTGTGTGACCTTGGGCAAGTCACTTAACCCTCATTGCCCCCCCCAACAAAAAAACAAAACAAAACAAAAAAGAACTATTTCAAAGGGAAAACAAAAAATATCTGAAGAGATAGAGGGGACAGCTGATCTGTGTTGAAGGCTAGGATGATAGGAAACAGGGTAGGAAGGTAAGATGTGAACCTTTAGAGTAGGTTCTTAACATTTCTTGTGTCAAGATTCCCTTTGGCAGACTAGTGAAGCCTATGGATCCTTTCACAAAATGTCTGTAAATGCATAAAATAAAATGTATAGGATTATAAAACTAAACCAATCATATTAAAATATAGTTATCTATCTATCTATTTAGTGAGGCAATTGGGGTTAAGTAACTTGCCCAGGGTCACACAGCTAGTAAGTGTTAAGTGTCTGAGGCTGGATTTGAACTCAGGTCCTCCTGAATCCAGGGCCAGTGCTCTATCCACTGTGCCACCTAGCTGCCCCCCTCAATATATATATATATTTTTTAAATGAGGCAATTGGGGTTAAGTGACTTGCCTAGGGTCACACAGCTAGTACCTGTCAAGTGTCTGAGGCCAGATTTGAACTCAGGTCCTCCTGAATCCAGGACTGGTGCTTTATCTACTGCACCACCTAGCTGGCCCCTCAATATATTCTTAAAAAACAAGGTGTGGGGCGGCTAGGTGGCGCAGTAGATAAAGCACCAGCCCTGAATTCAGGAGGACCTGAGTTCAAATCTGGCCTCAGACACTTGACAGGTACTAGCTGTGTGACCCTGGGCAAGTCACTTAACCCCCATTGTCCTGCTAAAACAAAAACAAAAACAAAAAAAACCAAGGTGTGAAGTTCTTCCCGTAGAGGGTTGAACCTTTGAGGGTAAAGAAGCTCTTTGTGTTCCTAGCTGACACTTGGGGAGAAGCCATATTGTGCTTGTCAGAAGGAAGATAGTTGAGATGTGGTTGACAACTCCTGGCTGAGGTACCTGGGCACTCGTAAGCTGATCTGACATGAATGATGGTGGAGGTGTGGTATCTTCCTGTACCTGAGATGTGACAGCTTCCTAAGACCTGTCACATTGTGTGAACACCAGCTGCTTCTGGTGATTCACAGAGGGATCATCAATGTCACTGGGAGGAATTTAGAAAGTATTTT
Source organism: Dromiciops gliroides (assembly GCF_019393635.1). Classification (NCBI taxonomy): domain Eukaryota; kingdom Metazoa; phylum Chordata; class Mammalia; order Microbiotheria; family Microbiotheriidae; genus Dromiciops; species Dromiciops gliroides. Next base: position 338,774,633 of record NC_057863.1, on the reverse strand, counting down.
AGGAGCTATAATACCTTGAGTCAGAAACTGGAGACTTCTCAGACCATGTGATGTTTTTATCACTGCCAGTGACTGAAGAAGAGGTACTTCATTTAGAGAAAATGAGTAGCTTCTGACCATAATTAGAGTGTAGTTAATGAAGGCTAGTAAAAATAGGCTATGGAATTGTGAATTTGACCAGGAGGGCTTTAAACAGAACATGAAGGAGAGAGGGAAAAAACAATAACAATGTGTGAGTGTGTGTGTGGTGTATGTGTAAAAACAGATGTCATAGAGACCTGCAGGTAAGAAATAGGATACCAGTTGAAAAGATTAGTAATTGACAGAAGACAGTATATCAGAAAAAGGCAACAACATAAACACACTCTCAGATAATCTCTATGCAAATGCTAAAAGCATAAGTAATAAAATGAATTAGAAATCTTAATATGTTGAGGTAAATTTGACTTTCCAGATGTCACTGAGAGTAGCTGGGTCTATGACTCCAGAAGCTAGAAGCATTAGATCAGGATTATTAACAAGAAGTCTATAAATAAATTTCTGGGGCATCCTTTACTTTGGATGGGAAAAAAGAAATATGACACCTTTATTTTTACTAACCTCTAACTGAAATTTAGCATTTCTTTCTCTTATTTAAAAATGTAATTTTGAGGAGGGATGGATAAGCTTCACCCAGCTAACCAGGCGGGTCTGTGACACTGAACAGGTTAAGAATCTAGGAGAGGGGGGGCAGCTGGGTGGCCCAGTGGATAAAGCACTGGCCTTGGATTCAGGAGGACCTGAGTTCAAATCCAGCCTCAGACACTTGACACTTAACTAGCTGTGTGACCCTGGGCAAGTCACTTAACCCTCATTTCCCTGCCAGAAACAAAAACAAAACAAAACAAAAAGAATCTAAGAGAGGGGCAGCTAGGTGGTGCAGTGGATAGGGTACCGGCCCTGGAGTCAGGAGAACCTGAGTTCAAATCTGGCCTCAGACAAATAACACTAGCTATGTGACCCTGGGCAAGTCACTTAATCCCAATTGCCTCACCAAAAAAAAAAAAAAATCTAGGAGAATTGAACTCATATTTGGCATTAGCGTGGTAGCCTCATTTGAAGAGGCTACCAGTTTAGTTAGTAGTCACCATCTGCCATTGTCTGGGCCTTAGAACTATAAGAGGAGCCAGAGGGATGCTAGAAGAGCCCAGCCCACCAGTGACTCCCCACCACCCAAGGTGGGTAGCTAAATGCATGTTCCACTTGTGGGGTTTCTTCTGGATGGGCCTTATCCCTTCCCACTCCATTTTGGCACGAGGTTACAAGCTGTACATTTAAACCCTAGGGTGACTCAGTCCTAGGCTGACTCCTTTGCCTTTCCTGAACCTCCCCTGGTGTTCAACTTAACAAGTCATGAAAGCTGACATTACAGCCTTGTGCCAAGGTCTTAGCCATCCCAGGACTGCAAGGACTTTAGTCAGGTGGTTCTTCCTCTTTTTCCTATGGCTGTCAAGCTTTTTGAGAATTCGTGAGGTGCCACAGGATTTTGATCAGATAAATACTGTGATCTTTTTTTAAAGAAAGAAGACAGACCTTCAGATTGTAGGTGGATGAGCTCAATTCCATTCCTGGCAGAATTCTGGAATATATTATTAAATTGACAGGAAGCATTGATTTCCAAGGGCCTGGATAGTTTCACTGAGAAGTAGTGATGCCTGTCATAAAATGTAGTATTAAAAATACTCATTGGAGGGCAGCTAGGTGGTGCAGTGGATAAAGCACTGGCCCTAGATTCAGGAGGACCTGAGTTCAAATTCAGCCTCAGACACTTGACACTTACTAGCAGTATGACCCTGGGCAAGTCACTTAACCCTCATTGCCCTGCCCTGCGACGCGTCCCCCCCCCCCCCAAAAAAAAAATATTGCTCAAACAGGCTAAAACTATGGCCTGAATCAAATAAGATTAAAGTGAACAGGGATAAATATAGTTCTGTGCTTGTGTTAAACTAGATAAACTGTGCAAGAACAGCTGGAGCAAGTGTGGCTGGACAATAGGTGATTAAGAGCCCTTGCTGGAGGGCTCTTAGTGGCCTGCAGGCTCACAGGACACTAGTACAAAGGTGACTAGATCTTAAACTGAATTAGGAGAGACTTAGTGACCAGAACTAGAAAGGGGACAGTCCCCTTGTCCTTTGCCACCTCACACCCCATCTGGGCATTCTGTATATTACTATGCATGCCACAAACCCTTTTTACAAAGTACATTCTCTTGGGATAAAGAAAAGTTATTATTAATATTCTCTATACATTTGTACACATGTTCTTGTCTCCTAGCAGATTGGGAGCTTTTCAAGGGTAGGCAGTGGCACTCTGGTTTTTTATCCCCACCACTAAGCACAGAGCTTGCTACACTGTCAGCAGTAAATGTTTGTTGGGTGGTTGAATAGTCAGTAGCCTCATACTGGGCGGGGTGGTGACAGAAGGGGGAGGACCAATATGGTATGGGTCTTAGAGACACAGCCAGGTTTGGGTTGGTTTTGAAAGAGCCTAGAGAACAGGAGACTTTGGGGTTAGCATGATAACCATCTTTCAGGTATTTGAAGATTTGCTTTGTGAATGTTGATTTCTACTTGTTCAGCTGGGTCCCTAGTAGGCAAAATTAGAAGCAGTGGGTAGAAGCTACGCAGAGGAAGCATGACATAAGGAAAAACTTCCTAACACTCTGATGTGCAGAAGTGGAGAAACTACTTCTTTAAATGAGGGTGCCTATCTCTGGAAGGCTTAAAGCAGAAGCTGCATGATCTTTTGAGGGGGAGGTTGTAGAGAAGACTTCTAAGCTAGATGACATTGGAGTACTTTCCAGTTCTGAGGTTCTGTGGGATAGGAGCTTCTTGTATAAATCAAAAATAGAATCATTTGGGACTTAAACTCTCTATTAAAAGGAAATCATCAGGGGCAGCTAGGTGGCGCAGTGGATAAAGCACCGGCCCTGGATTCAGGAGGACCTGAGTTTAAATGCGGCCTCAGACACTTGACATGTAACTAGCTGTGTGACCTTGGGCAAGTCACTTAACCCCAATTGCCTCACCAAAAATCAACAACAACAACAAAAAAAGAAAGAAAGAAATCATCTGTTTTATAAAGTGTTCGGTCATGGTCAGAAATTGTTTTGTGAATTGGGCACAGCGTAGGCAGAGATGAGAATTGCTGCTTAACTCTTTCCATTGGAAATAGAAGTTATAGACTTATATACCTGGGATTAACAGTAATACTTTTATTTCTTTTTCAGCAATGCATTTTAATTACATTTGCTAATACAATTTTCTCTCTCCCAAAGATCCATCCTTTATAACAAAGAATAAAAAGTAGAGGAAAAAACAGATCAACAAAACTAACAAACACATTGAAGAAATCTGACTTTATCTGTAGTCTTCCACACTCATAGTCCCTTACCTCTGTAAAAAAGTTGGGGAAGTTGATTAGAGAAATTTTAGGCCTCTTCTCTATAGACTGATGCTTGAAAGAATTAAAATAACTGAGTATCTCAGAAAGTAAGATTCAATTTAAATTTCTGGTCCCTAAGTATATTTATGTAGTGTCTCTGGTCCCTAGAAATGTTCCCACCGGGTAACTTGGAAGCCCCCATCCTGTCCAAAGAGTATGAGCTCCTTAGATGTTGTCATACCCAGGTCTCAAATGAATTACTGCTAATCACCTTCATGGTGATTCCTTCTTTGACTCTCAGTTGTAGTATTCAGAATTCCAGTGACCAGAAAGTTCTGTATCCTTTGTTTTAATTCATATATTCTTGTTCTGTCATTAGTACATATGGATAATAATAACTTCCTCTTCATAGTAATTTTATATACTTAAGAATCAGTCACTCTCTAGTCTCTAGGCAAAATAAATCTACTTCCTTTAACCTTTTCTCAATCTTTTACTTGCCGGTCTCCTGCCACATTTGGGGACCAAAAATTAAACTCAGAACTTAAAGGAAGTCAGTGTTAACTATCATAGAAGGTGACCTTAATGTATCTTTGTAGCCAAATAATGTAAAAAAGAGTATTGTTCCAAGACTGGCCAAAGAACCATCAGGAAGCATAGTTTCTATGTTCTGATATAGAGGACTGTTCCCTGATGATAGCTATTCTGAAGTTCCAGTTTCAATTTGGTGCGCAGTGTTTTTATGCTTGGTGCCTTCCTTTCAAGGGTCCTTTAAGAATTGGTTTTGATTTGAAAGGATTGTTGGAGATAACTTGAATTTCTAACAAACTGAACCAGTTACTTTTTAAAAAATTAAAACATACATTTTGACTTACTTCAGAACCTTTCAAAAACTTTGGTGCTGAAAAATACGGACCTCATTCAGTATGTCTAATACAGAAATCTGCATTTGTCATGGAGAAGTGTGAAAAGAAGCTCAGTTATCCTGACTGGGGGAGTGGATGTTATCAGGTAAACTGTATGTCAGTGTCTTTGAACAAAACATTTTCAGAGGGTGGAGTTGTTTTTTTTAATGTTTAAGTTTGTATGCTATTTTTAAAAAGTCCTTTCTTTCATTCCCTTTTTTGTGTGTAGGTGCTCGTTTGGCTGCCCTTTTTCCTTTATTTTTTTGACTTTAAGACTCATCCTTGTTTCCATGAGAGAAAATATTTTTCTTTCCCTTGGATATGACTTGCATTCAGTATTTTTTTTGGGGGGGTTTTGTTTTGTTTTTTTAGTGAAGCAATTGGGGCTAAGTGACTTGCCCAGGGTCACACAGCTAGTAAGTGTTAAGTGTCTGAGGCCAGATTTGAACTCAGGTACTCCTGACTCCAGGGCCGGTGTTCTATCCACTGCGCCACCTAGCTGCCCCTCAGTATTTTTTAAAAGTCTTAAAAAAGCCTTGAATGTGGCAGCATGTCCTGGAGGATTGAGGGGCAGACTCAGAGCCAGGGAAGTCTGCACTCAAGCCATACGGGCTACATGACCATGGTTAAGTCACTTAACCTCTTATGCCTCAGGTACCCTTCTGAGACTAGTTACTAATGAGGCATTGATCTTTGTCAATGTATTTTCCACACTGGAAGTTCCTCCACACAGATTGGGGGAGGTTGAAAGGGGGGGCGGTGGAGCTCAATGTTATAGTAAACTAATCTCCCCTATTGGTAAATAAAATTCTTTTCTCTTTAAAATTGGAAATGTAAAGACTGAAGCATTTCATTCCTTATTTCCACATGTGAATATAGAAGACTGAGTCACCATATCAAGAATTAATTGAAATAATCATCTGTCAGCCATTCTCTGATTTAAAAACACCTTAAAAATGTAAGATTGGTGGGCTAGGACTGAACTGTAGACTTCTCTGAACCTTATTTATAAAAGTGGACATTGGTATAAGATCTCCAGGTTTACAAAACTCTTTCTTTACATTGTATGGTTTAGTGGTTAGTTAATTTGCCCATGGTTACAAGGCTAGAGGTGGTCACAAGCTGGAGCTGAAATAAGAGTCCAGGTTTCCTTACTCCCAAGTCCAGTGCCCTGTCCACTCTAGTCACAGGGCTAGCTTTAGAGATTTGGAACCATTCTTCATTTCTGCAGAGTAAGATTTTGTAGGGTACCTTGACAACTTGATCACCATTAATAATATCATCTCTAGGAAAATGCATTCTGAGTTCCAAACAACTGATAGACAAATAAGCTTCTAAAGCACAATTGTTTTGTTAATTGGGGATTTCCTGTAAGAGCATAAGAAATTTCTCTGATTTAAAAACATGACAAGAAAAAGCAGGCTGGAATAATTGGAGAAGAAACATATAAGAGTGATTGTCTTAGTACTTTTCTAAACTCAATGATAAGTTTGGAGGTATCTGTAAAAAAAAAATTAACTGCTAGCTGTATTTTTTTTTTTTAGTGAGGCAATTGGGGTTAAGTGACTTGCCCAGGGTCACACAGCTAGTAAGTATTAAGTGTCTGAGGCCGGATTTGAACTCAGGTACTCCTGACTCCAGGGCCAGTGCTCTATCCACTGCGCCATCTAGCTGCCCCTGCTAGCTGTATTAAAGAGGAAAATATTTTTTCAGGAACATTTTTCCAGTTGGACTTGTGTAAGGAAATTAAGCCTGAAAGAGTTAAGTGACTTGCCCAGAGTCACACAGTAAGTATTCGAGGCAGGAGCTGAACTCTGATCTTTCTGATTCAAAATCCATTACTCTGTCCACTATGCTTCCTACCTACCTATTTTGGAAAACTCTACCATAGAGTAAGGACCTTTCAAATAAATCTATCACTAAACTTTCTTGAATCATGTTGGTTCATGGAGCATAGTGCTTGGTACACAGTAGGTGTTTAATAAGCAAATTGTGTTCTTTAATAGTGATGTGTTAAAAGATTTGTTTATATTCATAGGGTATTAATTTTGTAGAATGTTACTCAGCTAGGGTTTTTCTCTTCCCTCTGTTTTAAGGTTTCTTGTTCTCCCCAAGGCTTGAAGGTTTGGGTCCAGAATACCACATATTTGTGCAGTCGGGCAGGTCAGGTCCTCCCTGTAAGCATCCAGATAAATGGCTGGGTACATGATGGGGACCTTCTCTGCCCATCATGTTGGGACTTCTGTGAATTCTGCCCTCCTGAAATGGATCCTCCAATTTCCAACCTCACAAGGGCTTTACCACTGGGTAAGTGAGTATTCATCAAATACTTAAAATCTAATTCTTGAGAACTCTTAAGAACAGATGGAAAATCTTTTTGCCAGATTCTTGTTCTTTTATTCTTTTGAAAATTGTTCTCACTGTCTTTGGCACCCAAAAGCCAAGTAGGTAGATAAGACTTACTAATTCAAGTCTGGAGAACTTTTTGTCTAACTAAGAACTCCTGACTCACAGAGGGAAAAACTGCATCAGAGAAGCACCAAAAACAGCACCTCATTTTATTTAAAAGAAAATTTCTTTTCATCTACAATTTAAAATGAACAAACTCTATGGAACGTAAGGCTCTACAGTAAATCGTTTTTTCAAAATGCATCTATTCTATCATTGTGTTATGGCTGGTTAAGGTGAGGAAGAGTGGGAAATAGATTCTTGCAGCAAAAGTGACCCAGAAAAATAAGATGAACCCACACCACTCGACATTCTTGGAACAGCTTATGCATGTTGTGTGTAGGTTTTAAGATACTATATCTTTTTTTTTTTTTTTTGTGAGGCAATTGGGGTTAAGTGACTTGCCCAGAGTCACACAGCTAGTAAGTGTTAAGTGTCTGAGGCTGGATTTGAACTCAGGTCCTGAATCTAGGGCCAGTGTTCTATCCACATATTTTCCCTCTTCCTGTTCAGGGCATGCCCATCCTCCCAGTCACTCAGGCTCACTACCTAGGGATCACCCACAGCTCCTCTCCTCCCTCTCTCTCTCTCTCTCTCTCTCTCTCTCTCTCTCTCTCTCTCTCCTCTCTCTCTCTCTCCCCCCCCCCCCACTGCCCATATCCAATCTGGTGGCAAGGCCTGTCAATTTTACCTTTGTAACATCTTTTGCACGTAGCCCCGTATCTTCTCTGACACCGCCACCCCTCCAGTACAGGTCCCCATCACCTCACATCTGGACGGCAGCAATAACGCTCTGGTGGGTCTGTATGCCCCACGTCTCTCCCCACTCCAGAGCAGCTGAGTGGACTCAGCTATCAAAGTGAACTCAGTGAAGTCTGGGGCTCCCTATCACTTCCAGTATTACCTATAGGGTTTTCTGTTTGGCAGTCAAAGGCCTTCAGAGCCTGCTCCCGCCCTCTCTGCCTCTCTACACTTCTCAGATCTCACACTCCTCCCCCATGTCCTTGGCAATCCAGTGACACTGATTTTCTTTGAACAGGACCCTCCATCTCCTGACTGCAGGCATTTTCAGAGGCTGCCCCCCCCCCTCCTTGATTGCTCTCCCTCATCATTTCTGCCTCTTGGCTTCCCTCAAGTCCCAATTCCACCTTCCCTGATCTCCCTTAATTTGAGTGCCTTCCCTGAAGATCACTGCCAATTTATCCCATCTATAACTCGTTTACACATAGTTGTTTTCATATTATCTTTCCCCTTGGACTGTGAGCTCGTTGAGGGAAGGGACAGTCTTTTGCTTTTCTTTGTATACCTCGCTCCTTAGCTTGGTACCTGATGCATAGGAAGTGCTTGATCAATAGTTATTGACTAACTACTAATAGATGCTTTTTTATTCCTTTATTTATTCACTGAGTCAGGGTGACAAGCCAATGCTCATTCTCATTGTTAGAAAACACTTCTTACCCAGGGCCCTAGAAAAGCAGGGTCTTCCTTAAATGCCAGGCTGAAGGGTTTGCATCTCATCCCAGAGTATGACAAAGGCAGACAATGAATGTTTCTGAGAAAGCAAAGGACGGGGGCAGCCCCCTGTGCCACAATTCTGCCTCCACCACCCCTCCTGGAGCTGTCTTGTCCTCACACTCATAGGCCACCTCCCTATCTCGGGCCCTCTTCACCGTTCTGTACCACAGCATCAGTCTCCTAATTAGTTTCTCTCCTACCAATCTCTCCCATCTTCAAGCTGCCAAACACAGGCACACATCTGACCGGGTCAGTCCTGCTTGTGGCCCCCAATGACCTCAGCAGGGCCCCAGCGCCCCCCTTTATGGCTGATTTCATCTCATTATCCTTGGCGTGCTTCATGTTCAAGCCAAACAGGCCACTTGTCCTTCTCTGGAGTGGGCACTTTCCTCTCCCCTTCATGCCTCTGTTAGTACAAATCCTTCCTCCCCTTCACCTCTTAAGACTCCTGAGGGGCAGCTAGGTGACCCAGTGGATAAAGCACCAGCCCTGGATTCAGGAGGACCTGAGTTCAGATGTAGTCTCAGACACTTGACACTTACTAGCTGTGTGACCCTGGGCAAGTCACTTAACCCTCATTGCCCCACCAATAAATAAATAAATAGATGGATAAATAAATAAGTAAATAAAAACATTTTTTAAAAGGGGGAGGGAAATAAAATTGAGTGTTTTATGAAAATTGATATAACTGATCATGCTTAAATTACTTAATTTCAATGTATAAAATATCAATTTAATTCAAATCCCCATTAATGTTTGTTAATTGTATCTCTTAATTCCTTTAATTTCCATGAATATTTACTTATTCTCACTTTTGCTATTATATGGTCATAGTTAGCCTATCTTCCATTCTTTTGGTTTTGCTTTCTTTCCCCTTTGCATTATTTCATAAAGATCTTTCCATGTTTCTTTGTATTCCTTATCATTGATATTATGGTTGGTTTTGCATTAAATATATAAATTAATTTGGGAAGTGTTGATATGTTTATGCTGTTAGTCTGAGCCATTCTTAAATGTTCCATTATTTAGATCTTCCTTTAATTACAGTTTTATAGTTTTTCTCCTACTGGGCCTGTTTATATTACTAGGTCAATTTCCAAATATGAGTCTTTTAAAATTATATTTTCTTGTTCTTTATTACCAGTAAATAAAAAAGCAGATGATTTTTTGTGCCTTAATCTTACATCCAGTGATTTTGGTAGACACATATTTTGACTCTGTTAATTTTCTGTCTTAGAAAGTTGTTTATTCCTTTTGAATTCCTTTTGGGTTTTGAAAGGTGTTTAGGCCTCAGATAGTCTCTGGAAGGGCTCGCTTTTATCAATGAGCACCTTTTTGTGGATTGGTTGACATGTGCTTCTCAGACCAACATTTTATAATGGTATACAGAATAGGTAGATACATGTGGGTGAGTAGTCATCCAAAGGACCGATTATCTACCTATCTATCTATCTACACACTCACACACAAAATAGGTAAAAAATAAATTTCCCTTCACACTTTTCCTGAGGCTGGACTCTGGGTACCAACTTGACCAGATTTCTCTTTAATGTTCTATCATTTTTTTAGTGGTTGTACAAATATCTGCATGATGTCAATATGATCGATCATACGATATGACTCTCTTGTTCTGAATTCTAGATCTCTGCTCCTGCTCCTCCAGCCTGGTTGTCACGCTCTGGCTGCTGCTGGCTAACTTGTTTCCTCTCCTGGCTGGATTCCTTCTGTGTGTTTTGCATTAGCGGTCAAAAGATGGATCTCTGAGAACCTCTTTTGTGTTGTTCCTCTTGGCCAGAGCACACAACTTAAGACAGGGGCCAGCCTGTGAAAAAGACTGAAGATGCAGTTGTGACTTAATCTTGGAACCATTGATTACAGTGGGACCTTGAAGCAATCTTTCCACACCCAGAGCTTTGATTAAGGGAGCTTTGCAAAGGACAGTGATCTTATCAGTTGCCAAGTCCATTAGTGTTTTAGGACCAGTGATGGATCGATCATCCCTCGACCCTAGGTTTTATTGAATTCCTCTGAAAATGTCCTTGGGATGACTAATGAATCATCAGCTAATTACATACCTCAGTGTTTGCTGTCAGAAATCATGGACAAGATCAGCTGCCGGTGCTGTAGTAGATTGGCCATCCACCAGCAGGTTGTTGCAGAATCCTAAATTCTATTGAATCCTGTGGAGTTTTTCAAAATTGTGAACTCTTATTTGACTTATGGGCCTTTTGAGTTTAATGCTATTCATGGGACTCTTCCTTACATCATTGTACTGAAAGTTAGTTCAGTGGTATTGCTTTATTTGAGCAATTCCATTCTGTAACTTAATCATGCCTACCTTTTTCAAACTAGTAGCTGAACTGAACTGTGTTTATCTAGGACTCCTGAGGATAGGTTCTGTTGAGGGGTTTTTTGACAGACTTCTTCCAGCAGTATCTTTTCTTGTTAACCTTTGGAATCTAATAGTCAATCACAGCCTATTTGTATTCTTGATTAGGTTGTAGTTTAATGACTTCTGGGGGGTGGGGGGGGAACTTGTGAAAGAGTTAAGAACTACTAAGACAACTACTCATTATGAGCACTGAGAATGTGACTGTGGAAGGGAAGAGAAGACCCGGAAGTTTTTCAGGCAGGAGTATTGATTGCTTTAGTCCTAACAGTGACTGAAGGAGCTCACAGACGCCCAGAGAGAAAGCTCTGGTCCGGACAGGCATGTGCTGCTTTTCACAGAATTACACGTGTGGCTCCAAGTGACAGGAAGATGAAGGAGGCCAAGCACAGCATTTTGGGTTTTCTGACATGTGATGGGAAATAGGTATTAGGTGCCCCTCGCCAGTATCACATCTCCAAGGCATTTTGCCTGGGGACACAGAAGTGGAGAGGCTCTTTTAGTATTTCTTCAAAGACTCGCACCTGAACTTCAGAATCTCCTGTCTCATCAGGAGGGGTCGTAGCTGCAAGTCTGGGTGCCAGCGCAATCCAACTCACTACACACACATGAATTATGTGCAATGCAATTTTAGTAGGTACTGGGAATACAGAGGCAGACACAAAGCAGCCCTTGTTCTCTCTGGAGAGTGTGTGCAACCTACCTGCTGGTTGGGGAGAGGGAGAATCTGACTAAGTATTAATAATCCTGTACAAGGAAGGGGCGTGTGAGGGCAAAGAAGAAATCCAGACATGCTAGTAAACAATAGCTTTGGTAGTCTGCATCAGTAAGCCTTAGGCGAGCAGTGCATGTCCTTAATTTGTATATTAAAGCCCAGAAATAACTGACCCTCAGCCTAAAGATAGAGCATTTTTGGACGTCTCTATTGAAGGAAAGCCAATTTGTGTACGCTTTGAGAAGAGGGGCTATCAAGTTTCCTCTATTCTCTAAAACACCAAAGCCCAGAAAGCCTGGGCTGTTGGCCCCTCAGTCCTTGCTGCTACCTGGAAGATTCCAGTCTCTGGTGCTGAATTTCCCAGCAGCCCTGATCCAGGTGTGGAATAAGAATGAACCCCTTCTTGCCAGGAACACACCACAACCTGTTCTTGTTGGGAGGCTGATGTAGATGACGCTGGTCTAAGCGGAAGATTACAAGGGCGGTGTTTAGGAAGTACACAAGCTTAGTTTTTAAGTCTATCCGAGATGCACATGCACTTCAGGGAGGTCAGGACACAAGGGAAGCTTATGTAACTTATTTTTAAAAAGAAATGAGTGACTAAGAATTGTCCTAAAGGCAATTATCTATAGTGATTCAGGAATCACTGGAACTGGACAACACAATTTCGCCAAAATTTTATAGTTAAGGGTAGGTATTGTTATCTTCTGACTGTTGTACAGTGATTGAAAGCATGGTGCTTTTATACTTGAAAGATATCTTGATTTATTTTTCTTAATATAATTATATTTGCACTAACTACTTCCTTGGTAATATAGCTGACATTTTTACTTCTGTGTATATTTATTACATTTGCAATATGGTAACCCAGTGTTGTGTCTGCACAAATATGAACCTTGAGAAGCTTGGGGTTGAGTGTCTTGACTTCTGTTAAATGAGCTGTATCGGTGTCTTCCTGTCAGAGGATAGCTTGATAAGTGGTTATCACTTACTTCGCATTGTGTTCTGCTAGTTGTAGAAGATGTGTCAACTGTCTTTAGAAGACTAATTAACTTGATAGAGCTTTCCCAGGGAGGTTTTAAGAAGCATTTCTTGATCTTCTGGAATGTAGCAATGGAATAAAGAATGGTTTTAATAATCTGTTTCAGTTCAGGTTTTGTGAGAATGTTTTCCTTTGGGGGCTAGAAATTCTGGAAGCTAGAAAACTGCAAATGGCTCAGCTCCTATGGATAACATATATCCCGGGTCAGGTTATTTCAGATTAGAAAAGACAAAACCAAGTTACTATGCAAATAGCAGGTAGGATGACAAGGCCACTGTCATGCTGAAAGGGAGATGGAGATGGGGGAGAATAGTGGAGAGCAGCAAAGGATAAACTGAACCTGCTTTCTGACTCAGTCCTTGTAAAACTGACTACCTCGGTTTTCCATTCAGTCGTAGATTCATCTTACTCATGGTTAATGTCTAAATCATTTAAAGTATGAAATTTTAAAAAATGTCTCAGGTTTTAAAGAATAGAATTCATAGGAAATAAAAGCCATTTCAGCAAACAGACTTGAGTTGACTGTTTTGGAGAAACAAACAGGTACAGAAAGAATCTTAACGTTGAACGGGACTTCAAAGGTCATCTATAGTCCAACTCCCCTTCCCAGTGCAGGAACCCCACTATAACATCCCTTTCAGGTGGCCAGCCCACTGCTGCTTGAATATTTCTAGTGACAGGGAATTCACTACCTCACAAGACGACCCATTCCATTTTTTGGATAGATTTTAGATAGAAAATGTTAACATAATTCCCTCTGCTGCCCATGGAGAATTATCCCTTTGTCCTTCTCCCCACCTTTTTTTAATCACCACTATACACTTTCATTCTCAACTGGGTTTCTTTAAAGTTAGAACAAAGGAATTTCTTCTGATCCTTTTCAAAATAGTTTTAGAGAAAAACAAAACAAGGTTCACTAGGATATTCACAGTTGGAATCTTCAATATTAATCTTGTGATTCATCGAGCAAAAGGAAAATTAGGTGATCACGTGACCTTGGACGAATTGTCTGTTCTTTTTATAACCCAGTTTCCTCATGTGGCTTTCCAATTTTGAAGCATCCACAGAACAGGAATGGTTCTGCATCCCATTTCTGGAGTATTCCTTACTTGCATGCTGTGTTTGTTAAAGCAAGCTGTTGGTGTTATAGCGCTTTCCTTTCAACTGTGATGTTCTTAAAAATGGAGTGGGAAGAAGAAAGATTATGAGCAGCTGAGAAGGAATAGTACGTTTCCTACAGTGGTACTGCAGGCCCCCAGTGCTTGACATGCAGTAGCCTTTGGTGCAAAGACCTTTTTGACAATGCAGAAAAATGTCAGCATTTTTAATAAAGATCATTCTACAGACCAAGGATTGTTTTGAAGAGGAAATAAACTTACCTTCAAGAAGGTTGTTTACTTTTTTGGTGTAAATTACATTTGGGGTAAATTATTCTAACATATATTTTCATTTTTTAAACAAGATTGAAGATTTAAGGGCTAACTATTTATGGGGAACTGTAAATTTAAGATGTTCTTGGGTAAAATGTATCTGTAACATTGACATAATAAAAAACAAATTAGAAAGTAACTTGCATCTTGTATTTCCTAAACATCATTTATTTTTAAATCTGGATAAGGAATACAAATGCAAGCAATGCATTTGGAGGAAGAATAAGTAATTCAGTTGGTATTCTGGAGCACAATTCCACATTTGTATTTTAAACCTAATTGAGAGCCCAATTCTCCATTCCAGAGCACAAGGAATTTGGTATGGGACTGTATAGAATTTCAGTGTGTAAGCTACCTTCAAATAAGCAGGAGAGGAAGTGAGTGAAAGAAAAAAGGAGTGGAATTGTACTAGCTATGATATTCCAGGCCTATTTTATGATTGGATATGATAGTGGAAAGTCAGGAACCAGCAGCAGAACACAGGTCATTCATACTTTAGCATATAGTGTAGGATTGGTATAGAACTGTTCCTTGTGGTGTAATCACCATATATATAACTGATAGGCACTAGTTCTGGGAACTGATTTTTTTCCCCTTAGAAGCAGGAGTATAAGAAGGGAAGGGGATATAGGACACTTCCGTTTCTCTTAGGACAACTCTTCCTCATCAAAGAGGGGACAATGGAACCAGAAGTATTTGGTGTATACTTTACAAGGACATTTTTCTGCCTTTGATGGGAATATCAATGTGGTTGGTGAAATTTACAGAAATTCAAAATGCCCTTTGATCTGAAAGTCTGACCACAGCCTCAAGTGTTTTATTTAAAATTTGTTCATGGTTTTTTTTTTTTTTTTAGTGAGGCAATTGGGGTTAAGTGACTTGCCCAGGAAAATTTGTTCATGTTAATATCACATTATCCTCTATTTTTTTTATTCATTTGGATTTGCTTTATTATGTCTTGGTTTCTCATAAAGTCACTGGTTTCCATTTGTTCAATCCTAATTCTTAGGCAATTATTTTCATCAGAGAGCTTTTGTACCTCCTTTTCCATTTGGCCAATTTGACTTTTCAAGCTGTTGACTTTTTTCTCATGTCTTTCCTGCATCACCCTCATTTCTCTTTCCATTTTTTCCTCTACCTCTCTAACTGTATCTTCAAAGTTCTTTTTGAGCACCTCTATGGCCTGAGACCAATTCATATTTTTCTTGGAAGCTTTAGATATAGGGGCCCTGATGTTGACATCTTCCTCTGAGGGTGCACCTAAGTCTTCCTTGTTACTGAAGAAACTTTCTATGGTCCTCACCTTTCTCTGTCTGCTCATCTTGCCTTCATTTTACTTGACTTTTAGCTCCTTAAAGTGGGGCACTGTTTCCAGGCTGCAGTATCTCAAGCTTAAGAAGTCCCAGGTGGTATGATTTAAGGAGAATCAGGTTCTTCCCTCACCCGGCCTGTTTCCTGGTCCTAGATGGCCCCAGACCAACTTGCCGATCAACCAGCTTTGTGTGTTGTGGTTGGCAGCTCCCACGAGCCTGTGCCCCTCCCCCACCTGGGCCATTGCTACTCAAGCCTACCTCCTGGTTCTCAGCAGGGGTGTAAAATCCAAGTTCTGCCTCAGCATCAGCATAGACCCCTGTAGTCTCCCCCCTGCCCAGGGCTCAGCCCACTCACCAGACTGTGAGCTTAGTTCTAGACAACACTGGCGATTCAGCTGATTCAGAGGCTCTGGGGGTCTGCTTCTCTGGTGAGGACTTCCTGAGACTGGATCTGTGTCAGGGTGACTGTGGGGTTGGGCCTGACTCCTGTATCAGCACAGCAGCTCCCTCCTTCTGACCTTCCAAGCCATTCTTGGTTAGAAGATGATTTCAGCACATTCTTCTGTGAGTTTTGCTGCTCTGGGCATTTTCCTATGGCGTTATTTGGATGTTTTTTGGAGCGATCATCGTGTCACGAGTTTGGGAGCTCACTGTCTTTCCCGTTCATGTTAATATCAAAGGAACAGAAACAGTTGACTTACCACAATTTAAGGGATATAGCGGTTGTTAGGCAACAACACAGCAAAGGTAAGAGTAAAGATATTGCTTTGTTGTACAGGCATGTTCACACTGCCCTCTAGATGTTTATAGACCATATGACTTTTAAATTATCTGTTCTTGTCTAATTATTTGATTTTCCCATTGATAAAATTTAAGAAAGATAAAATATATTTGGGATGCACTATATTGCTGGAATCCCAGATACTGCTGAATCACTTGGATTATGAGTACTTTCTTTTTCTCTTGCCAGTCCAGGCAGAATTTCACAGCTATGGAAAGTAATGTGATGACATCCTCTTTTAAAGGTGAGCATATAAGGCTTTGCTTTATATATTTAGTAATATTTAAACTGGTTCCAAGATACTCCTGTTGCACTAATGGACTTCTATGTTCAAATGTTCTCAACAGAAACTTGATTACCTTGGAGAATCACCATTGTATTTGATAAAATAAATCTTTTTGTCTCTAGCAGTTTTGTTGAAATGAAATTACTTCTATGAGAAAGACATCCTTACCACCAGACCAGCATCTTAAAGGCTTAGTTCTTTAATATTCAAAGTAGGCCATTGAATAAAATGCGTATTCAAGTGTTCTCATCCAGGAATCACAAATATCTGACATTTTGTTATGTATTTAGGTAAAGCTTTATGGTTTAACCATAGATAATGTGTAATTTTGAAAAGTAACTGTTTAGCATCATCATGGAAGAAGGGCTCTTCCATTTAATGACTTTGGACAAGTAACTTCACTTCTCAGCCTCAATTTCTTCATCTTTAAAATAAGGTTTGAATTAATGACATCTAACAGCCCTTCTAAACTCTAAATCTAAGATCCTATGATCTTCCTGTGTAGAGTGAACAACATATATAAGCAAAAATACTACCATTGCAGGTTAATTGTAGTTTCTGCATTAACCAGAGGCAGAAGAGTAGAAAAAAAGGGTGAAAAATGGAGTAAGCTCTAACAATAAGGTATGAAATGAAAACCTTATCTTGAGATGAACCCATCACCCTGTCTAAAACTTAACCCTCTAGGTTTGGATGCATAGACTGACCCAGGAGAGGGGTCATCTTAACTCCTCAAAGCAATTGACAAATCCTCTATTCAGGTGAGAGGCTTTTTTCTGCCTGGGGCTGCTAGAAAGAAATCAATACTGCCTCCAGTGATTCTGAAGGACTAATGATGAAAATTGCTATCTACTTCTGGAGAGAAAACTAATGAACACTGAGTAGAGAAGTATAATATTTTCACCTTTAAAATTTTTTTCTTTCTTTTTTTTTTTGGCCACATGGCAAAAATGCAAAATATGTTATGGATCATTGGACTTTGGCTAGGAAGTTTGGTTACACCCCTGTAGACCTTTCAAAAGTTTAGCCTGTCAAACCCTGGAGAAAATTTGAAATAGAGGGGTTCTTGGCAGGGAACAGCCCTGTGGGGGAGGATGGATTCTCCATCCCTACTGTTTGCTCTCCCATCTCGAGGCAAAGATGCCCAATAGGAAACACCACATCTCGTAAGGGAAAGAAAGACAGTTGAGGGCAGAAAAGAGCTTCAAGGACTGTAGCCTCAGGCATTAGAGAAGGAAGACAACTATACATTCAAGAGAGAACTAACCTGATGGTGAGAAGTGAGCTGTATAGATGCTGCACCCAGTGAGAAGTATAAGGACATGAGGGTTTTATAGTACCAGAGGCACATCTGTGTTCCACTACCCACGACTTTATCCACAGATGTTATGTATGTGTGAGAGGGGGTGCCCCACATTTATAGGGAGACTGTTTTGTAGCTAATTTTGTTACTGTGCCATTTTAGTAAATGCCTTTGAGCTAATTATATCTACTGACTTACTACTAAAGATGAGGTCAGTAGTGAGGGTTCATGAACTGTAATTTTAGAAGTATGCGTCCCTTCATATTCATTTCACACCTGTGCCCTCTGTCTAAGTATATTCCTTTCAGCTTCCCTAATACTGAGAAAGTTCTTATGAGTTGGAAGTATTATTTTCTCATGTAAAAATGTAAATAGTTTATCCTCGTAATGTCCCTCATGATTTCTTTTTCCTGTTTACATGTTTATGCTTCTCTAGGGTCTTGTATTTGAAAGTCAAATTTTCTATTCAGTTCAGGTGTTTTCATCAAGTATACCTGAAAGTCCTTGGAACACAAAGTTTTAAAAAATCAATGTGAAAAAATTTTGGGGTTTTTTTTTTTTGGTACATGTAACTTGGGGAAAATTCTAAATAAATAAATAAATACATTTAAATTTAAATTAAAAAATGATCATGACCAAGTCTTATGGTATCCTACCAGTGTCCCTCCCCTTCCATCTGGTAATAATTACTTCTCCAGAATGAGAGTCTTTGTCATCTTAGACTTTATAATCAGCATTGGAGGAGGAAGAGACCAAATTCCCTAATTACAAAAATGGGTTGTTTTTAGCTTTTCAGATAGATTAGGTTGGAATTGAAGATAACAGGTATTACTTCATCATTTAGTATAGATTTCGAACTTTGTTGTAACCAAAGAACAGCACATTGCTAATATGAAATGACTCTTAATAGTGGTCACCATTTTTTTTTCTGTTGAAGACAGTTAATTTTGATTTTTTTTTCTTTTCTTTTTTTGTGGAGCAATGAGGGTTAAGTGACTTGCCCAGGGTCACACAGCTAGTAAGTGTCAAGTGTCTGAGGCTGGATTTGAACTCAGGTCCTCCTGAATCCAGGGCCAGTGCTTTATCCTCTGTGCCACCTAGCTGCCCCCTCAATTTTTCTGATGTTCAGTGCTTATCACCTCCAGTACCCTGTTACTCTCTGTAGAAAATACTCATGGTAGGAAGGTGTGAGGCTTCTCAATAGTCTACATTTTTTAGTTCTTTAATTTTTCTGATTGTCACACTGTAAAAAAATCAATGTGAAAAAATTTTGGGGTTTTTTTTTTTGGTACATGTAAGCTCCTACAAACTAAAATATGTTTTGCATGATTTCACACGTATGATTGATATCATATTGCTTGCCTTCTCAATGGGTGGGGGAGGGACTGGTGAGAGTGATATAATTCAGCAGTCAGATTTTTAAAAAAATGAATGTTGAAAATAATAAATTATTAATGGAAATAAATACTGCTTCCATTATTGGGTATCATATCTAGAAATCTCACTTTTAGCCCCATGTTCCTTCCTTCTTGTGTCATTTTCAGTTGTGTCCAACTCTTCATGATCCCTTTTGGGATTTTCTTGACAAATATACTTGAGAGATTTGCCACTTCTTTCTCCAGCTCACTTTACAGATGAGGGAAACAGTGTTAAGTGACCTGCCCAGGGTCAAACAATTAGTAAATGTCTGAGACCTGATTTGAACTCATGGAGATGAATCTTCCTGATTCCAAGCCCAGTGCTCTATCCGCTGTGCCATCTAGCTGTTCCTACCTTCTTATAATAAAGTAGGAAACTTTTTTCTTAAAGGGGAATGCATATAAAGGGGACTTAATTGCCCAATTACCAGGTAGGAATGGTCAAATCACCAGAGTCAGTGATTATTCCAGGACACCTGACTCATCCTACATTGTTTTTTAAATCTGTCCCCACCAGCCTGGAGCCTGAAATTTTGTGGTTATAGCTTTGTTGCTTTGGACCATGCTTGGCCTTTTCATTTCTCTCTCTCTCTCTCTCTTTTTTTTTTTTTTGGTGAGGCATTTGGGGTTAAGTAACTTGCCCAGGGTCACACAGCTAGCACATGTCAAGTGTCTGAGGTCGGATTTGAACTCAGGTCCTCCTGAATCCAGGGCAGGTACTTTATCCGCAGCTAGGTGGCATAGTGGATAAAGCACCTGCCCTGGATTCAGGAGGACCTGAGTTCAAATCCGGCCTCAGACACTTGACATGTGCTAGCTGTGTGACCCTGGGCAAGTTACTTAACCCCAAATACCTCACCAAAAACAAACAAACAAACAAAGTGCAAAATTACTCTCCCCTGCTCCCCCAGCCCAAGAATAACAAATGCCTACTTCTTCAGTTATGAGGTAATATTCTACTGGGATAGGAGATACCCATGGTTCCTTTGCATTGAGTTAATAGTGGGAGAAAGAGTTCATCTGGGTCACAGTTCACAATTTCCCCAAGAGGTTGGGCCACCCTCACTACTAGTAACTCAAAGAGAGTATGGGGGAGACTTGTAAGACTCTGAGGTGGTGGGTGGTTATAGGAACAGATACCAGATTTGTTTTTTATTCCTATCTTATTCTAAGATTATATTACTTTATATTACCTTTTAACATGTGCATAGATGACCTTTGGACATTCCGATGTGTGGTTTTTAGCTTTCAATATGATTTTAAAATAGCATTAAATGCTCTAATAGCTCATATTAATGTAGTTGTCACACCATATTACAACAACCAGCTCACTTTAAGCATGGGGCAATAAAATTGCCCCAACAGTCCACGTGGTTTCTCCTCTTTGGACTTGCCAATGACTCTCCTTGCTATCTTCCATCTCTACGGAAACACCAAGCTTGCTCCCACCTCTGGAATCTAGAAGCTCTTTTACCCTGGTCCGAGGGTGTTGGGTGTTTATTTCTCTTCTATGTTGTTTGTCCTCAAGTTTCATTTGCCAGCTGGATACTCATGGGATTTGGCATTTGAACCATGGTGACCTTGAGACCTGGGCTGTAAGTGGGGTGGTACAGCCAGCCTGGCATGGGTGCCTACAACTCAAGTCTAAGGTGGGTGGCTGGGGTGGGGTTGGACTTGGAAGTGGGATTGTGCTCCATAGCAGTTGAGCTAAGTTGTTAACCTATCTCCCCCCGCCACACACACACACTGACACACCCTTCCCCTCCCAGGGACTGGGCTGGTGCCAAGGGGAAAAGGGATTATGCCCTCTCACAAATTGGGGGCAGTAAATTTGTATGTTTGTGATTATACCTTTAGATTGCTTACTGCCTCAGGGAGGGAGGAGGAGAGAGAGGGAAGGAGGGATAGAATTTGGAACTCAAAATTTTAAATAAAAATGTTTATTATCATTTTAAAAAATGAATCAGTTGGCCCCTAATGGAATTGGCCTGCAGGGGATTCTATACCCCCTACTATAAGAAGAACACCATCAGTGGAGGCTGGAGCCATTTGCAGAGAGCCTAGACACCCCCAAATTCAAGTATAGCAGAGAACCCCGGGGTGGGGAGGACTAGAAATGTAACCTACCTGGCCTCCAGGTGGTGAGGGCCAGGCTAGTCAGTATTACACACATATTCATTTTGTCCTCCCTTCCCCCAGGATCTTTCTTCACCACCACAGGAGCTACTGATATTCAGTTGGCAAGAGAGGATCAGTGGTTTGTCAAGAAAGATTTCCTAGGACAAACATCAAAATGGGCTTCTAAGAGTTAAAGCACTAGGGGGGCAGCTAGGTGGCGCAGTGGATAAAGCACTGGCCCTGGATTCAGGAGTACCTGAGTTCAAATCCAGTCTCAGACACTTGACACTTACTAGCTGTGTGACCCTGGCAAGTCACTTAACCCCCATTGCCCCTCAAAAAAAAAAAAAAGAGTTAAAGCACTTTTCTACAAGACTCAGCTCCAGTGCCATCCTTTTGTAGGAATCCTTTCCCAATTCCTTAGCTGCTAGTGCCTATTCACAATTTTCTTCTGTATGTGTATTATCTGTACCTATTAACATTTCCGTTTAGAGGTAGCTAGGTGACATCGAGTTCTAGACCCAAAGTCTAGACCTGAGTTTCAAATCTGAATTCCAATATATATAATTCCAGCTATATAATTCTGGGCAAGTCAACTGCCTCTGTTTCCTCATTCATAAATATCTGTAAGTGGGGGTAATAATAGCACTCAGTGCCCAGGGTTGTTGTAAGGATAAAATGAGATATGATTTGTAAAGTGAGCCTTATATTAATGCTAGCCATCATTATTGGGCAGCTAGATGGCTCTGTGGTTAGAGCATGCTGGGTTTGGAGTCGGGAAGATTCCTTTTCCTGAGTTCAAATCCAGCCTCAGACACTTAGTAGTTGTGTGATCCTGGGCAAGGCTCATAACCCTGTTTGTCTCATCTGTAAAATGAGCTTGAGAAGGAAATGGCAAGCCACTCCAATATCTTTGCCAAGAAAACCCCAAATGGGGTCACAAAGAGTTGGATATGACAAAAAAAAATGACTAAACAACAAATTATGATGTTTCTCCCTTTAAGTTTCTTGAGGACAGGGACTATTTTTGCTTTTTTTTTTTTTTTTTTTAGTGAGGCAATTGGGGTTAAGTGACTTGCCCAGAGTTAAGTGTCTGAGGCCGGATTTGAACTCAGGTACTCCTGACTCCAGGGCTGGTGCTCTATCCACTGTGCCACCTAGCTACCCCCCCCTTTTTTTTTTAAACAGTGTGGAAGCCTAGTGTCTGGCATAAAGTAAACACTTAATAAATACTGCTGGAATTGATTGATTGATTAGTATAGGGAAAGCCTTACTTTTCTTTCTGGAAAGTTATAGTCTTAGATGCTTTCTCCCCACTGAGGAGAAAGATGTTTTTCTAGAGTTATCTTAATAGTCAGATATTCTCAGGCCTTATCTCCCTTTATTGGGGATTAGGATGAATGGGATTACCCCAGTCTTGCATGAATCAACAAGTCATTTATGATGTGGATGAGTCTGCAGGCAACAGATGAAGTCTTTCACTGGTTTTCCCTCACAGCATATTTCATAGATGCAGACAAATATTGGAAACCTAGAAGAGAAAGATATCACAGGTGAAAAACCATAGCATAACTAGGAAGGCAGGACACCTAATATTCATGCTTATCCCCTCTAAAATTAAGAAACTGGGGCAGTTAAGTGGCACAGTGGTTAGAGTGCCGGCCCTGAAGTCAGGAGGACCTCAGACACTTGCTAGCTGTGTGACCTTGGCTAAGTCACTTAACTCTGACTACCTCTAAAAATAAGAGTAAGAAATTGTCAAAGTAGAAGCATGTGCTTGAATTCACTTAGCCTCACTCTAAATCAGGCTCACATACCATCTCTCCCTCTCCCTGTGGAAACTCAAGATAAGTCACTTGCTTTGAGGGTTAAGTGACTTGCCCAGGGTCACACAACTAGTAAGTGTCAAGTATCTGAGGCTGGATTTGAACTCAGATCCTCCTGAATCCAGGGTTGGTGCTTTATACACTGTGCCACCTAGCTACCCCCTTGCTGCTTCTTCATGAAATCTTCCTTGGTCATCATCTCCCCTCTTTGTGTGCTATTTGACCTAGTTTGAATTATTCATATCACATCAGCCATGCTAAGATTTGAATGTCTTATCTCCTCTACCTGGGACTACCCTCATTTATCTTCATTTCCCTAAAGGTTCCCTAAATAGTTAAATTTATTTCCCTTATGTTGCTTAAATCAGTGCTCAGTACATAGCAAATCCTCTATACATGTCTGTTAAAAAAGACCTTTCCCACAAATCTTACTGTTTTGAAAAGAAATTCATAGAGGGGCTGCTAGGTGGCAATAGAGAATAGGGGAGTCAAAAGGACCTGTGTTCAAATATGACCAGATACATATTAGCTGTGTGACCTTAGGCAAGTCACTTAACCCTTATTGCCTCCAAAAAGAAAAGAAATAGATAGGAGTCTATAAGATATGGATTCTGGGTATGTTGGCACCAGTGTACCCAGGGAGCATGGACAAGAGACAAGCAGGTCAATTTTACCTCTACCAAATTTTGTGAAACATACCAACAATCTACTATAAGAATTAAAGAAATGTGCACTGCACTGCAAGAGATTTTTTTGCATACATTAGGAAAACAAGCAAAGTTTGTCACTGGCAGGAATAGAAAACAAAGATCATTTTACTTCTGGCAGGTGTGCATAA
Source organism: Dromiciops gliroides (assembly GCF_019393635.1). NCBI lineage: Eukaryota > Metazoa > Chordata > Mammalia > Microbiotheria > Microbiotheriidae > Dromiciops > Dromiciops gliroides. The sequence continues at coordinate 338,750,883 of NC_057863.1, read as the reverse complement.
TAAACAGGGGAGGGGCAGAATTTAGAGCAAAATAGGAAACACTTAATGACTATACTAACTCTTGGTCCAAGACCCCAGATTAATTTGCATGGCAGCCAGGAACAGGGTTGCCAGGAGTGGGGGTGGGGCTTGGTAGGAGGAGGGATGGGGGAGACTTACTTGTCTCCCTAGACCTATATAGATATTTGATGTTTTGCTGGGTGGAGTTCTGTAAGAAAATAATGGGCTTTGCCAATGCCCAAAGCCCCAGCTGTGATTGATTTGGACTGATTGGATTGACTTAGAATTGACTGATTTTGCTGCTTACTTGAAGTTAACTTGATTGAAGCCACACCTGCCTGACTCTGAAGAGGGTGTGTTCTCAAAGACTATAAATGGACTAATCAATGGACTTGAATGCTACCAACCAATTAGCTTGGAGTGGTGCGTAGGCACCACATCTCTTCCAGACCACAGGTAGCTTCTACTCTGACAGGCACAGGAACTTCCTCTTTTTGGCCTGAGACTCGTAGGTGAAGGTGGTTCTTTTTCTCTTCTCTCTCCCGTAGATCCTAGCTAGACTTTCCTATCTTTCTGACCCAGGTGTTCTCTTTTTAATAATACCTGGTATGCTTTAATAAATGCTTAATGCCCCAAACTGGTGCTAAACCTTCTAATTTATAAGTAAACCCTAGCTAATTTTCCCTACACTTGGGAAAGGAGTAAGGCGACCACACATTAGATTTTAAACGTCACAGTCCCCTTTGAGAAACAAAATGACAGTTGGAAATTTGATAGAACTTAAAAGGAATTTTCTTACCACTAGTTTGACAGTTGTCTGTGGTCAGGGACTTTGAGTGAAACTAGCAGAAGGTAGCCAAATAGATAGACACTCCTAGAGTGAGGGCTTCTATAGACTTTTTGCTGGCTGCCTGCCTAAATAAAGCTATCTGGGCCTTATATTAAATGAATTAAGAGAATTTAGCTTCCCCTACAAGGTTTACTAACCACTGGACACCAGCAAATGATAACAGAAAATGGCAGAAGGCTCAAAGAGGTGCTAGCATAGAATTATTCACTAACACCATGGCTAGATGGCTCAGTGCACTGGAATCAGGAAGACCTAAGTTCAAATATGACCTCAGACACTTACTAGCCGTGTGACCCTGGGCAAGTCACTTAACCTTGTTTGTCTCAGTTTCTTCAATTGTAAAGTGAGCTAGAGAAGGAAATGGCAAACCACTCCAGTATCTTTATCAAGAAACCCCAAATAGGGTAAAAAAAAATTGGGCATGACAAATCAACTCATATAGAGAAAATGAGACATTAATATAGTCTTGGTAAAGTTGTAAACTGATTCAAACATTCTATAGAGCAATTTGGAACTATGGCCAAGGGTATATAAAACCATGCATACTCTTAGGTTGGTATCCTAAAAGAAATTTTTTAAAAGTTGAATTCAAAATTGGGGTGATGCCCATCACTTGGGGAAAGGCTGATCAAATTGTGGGATGAGATTAGGATGTAATACTATTGTGCTGTAAGAAAAGATGACCAGGATGCTATCAGAAGGACTTTTTTGTTCTTCTTTCTAAAGTTTTTTGTCTATTTTCTTTCACAACCTGACTAATGTGGAAATGTTTTGCATGACTGCACATGTATAACATATTGAATTGCTTGAGTTCATTTTTTTTTTTTTTTGCTTGAGTTCTTGGGGAGTGTCGGGAGGGAGGAAGAGAATTTGGAACACAAAGTTTTAACAATCAATGTGGAGGGCAGCTAGGTGGTGCAGTGGATAGAGCAGGGGCCCTGGATTCAGGAAGACCTGAGTTCAAATCTGACCTCAGACACTTGACACTTACTAGCTGTGTGACCCTGGGCAAGTCACTTAACTCTCATTGCCCCGCCTCCCCCCCCCCAAACAATGTGAAAATTTCTTTATACAGAAATTAACTCAGACTAGTCTGTGGAAGGTCAAATGCCAAAGCCTTTGGCCACATACTGAGAAGACGGAACTCATTGGAAAAGATCCTGATTTTTGGGAAGGACTGAAGGCAAAAGAAGAAGGGGATGGCAGAAGATGAGATGAATAGATAGTGTCATGGAAGCAACAAACATGAACTTTGGGAGATAGTGGAGGATAGAAGGGCTACTCAAAAAGCTTTTACAAAAACAAACAAACAGACTTTGGGACATAGTGGAGGATAGAAGGGCCTAGTGTGCTGTGGTCTTTGGGGTCATGAAGAGTTGGACACAACTGGAGGACTGAACAATAACAAAGATTGATACTGTTTGTAAAAGTACTTTGCAAACCTAACACACTATATAAATGCTAGCTCTTATTTTAAAAAAAATTTAATTTACAATTTTGCATTTATTTTGTATGTTGTTCTCCCAATTCTGCCTGTATCACTTTGAATCAGCTCAGACAAGTCTTCCTATATCACAATTTTTTTCATATTTGTCATTTATCATTGTAAAATAACATTCCATTTATGCCACAATGTGAACAAACGTTTCCTAGTTAATGGACAACACTACTTTGTTTCCAGATCTTTGCTATCACACATGCACACACACACAAAATGCTTTTTTTGTTTGTTTGTTTGTTTTTAGTGAGGCATTTGGGGTTAAGTGACTTGTCCAGGGTCACACAGCTAGTAAGCTAGTAAGCCACCTAGCTGCCCCACAAAATGCTTTTATTATGAAATTTTTGGTATATATGAAACTTGTCTTTTCTGTCTTTAACCTTCTTGGAGCACACATGCCTAGCTCTGGAATCTCTGGGTGAAAGTGTATAGACATTTTAGTCCCCCTATCATTCCAAATTGTCCAGAATGGTTGGACCACTTCATACCTTCAACAACAGTGTTAGTGTTTTATTGCCCTTAAAACCTATAATATTGACTATTTTGATCTTTAATCATGAGTGCCAGTTTGAGAGATATGATGGGAAACCTAAGAGTTGTTTTCATTTGCATTCTCTTTAGATCTGGAGCAGTCTTTCATAGGAAGGTTTTCAGTTCATCAGATCTATTTGTTCATGTTCAGTGACTACTTTCCAATTGATAGTTCTTCTTTTCTTAAATGCATTGATTTTGTTTTTGTAAAAGCTTTTTGAGTAGTCAGAATTATTTGTTTTCTCTATATGATCCCTTGTCTGGGCTAGTCCTGCTGTCACTTTCTTGGGGGTATCAAATGTTGTGTTATACCAGGATCTCAGAGACCGCTCTGGCTGGAGATCTGTAAGTTTTCAGTGCTTCTAAAGTGGTCTGACCCAGGACCAAGCCTGAGTGCTGCCCTCATGATCTGAGCTCTGAGACTGACCTAGGTTTGAGTCTGAGCAATGACTGTAGAATTGTTCTGGTTGGGGTTCCATTCTCTTGCTGATGAATTCAGTCCCCATCAGCCAGCTGGAAGGCGATGCTGATTTGGAGGAACAGAACCACAGACACCCCTTTTGGTCTGCACTTCCTTCCCTGGTTATTCCCCTGAACGCTTAAGACTGGGTTAGAAACTCAACCCCAGGGGCAGCTAGGTGGCGCAGTGGATAAAGCACTGGCCTTGGATTCAGGAGTACCTGAGTTCAAATCCAGCCTCAGACACTTGACAGTTACTAGCTATGTGACCCTGGGTAAGTCACTTAACCCTCATTGCCCCTCCAACAACAACAACAACAACAACAACAACAAAAGAAACTTAACCCCACTCAGCACTGGATCTGAGTCACACAGCTGCTGCTTCATTCTGAACTTGCTCTGTCCTTGGTACAAAACCTAGCGTCCAAGACCCTTACTCTGAAATGCAACTTTTAGGTACAGATCTCCATCTTTGACCCAGCACTGGGTAGTGAGTGACAGAGCCACCAAGTTGCAACTATTCCTGCTCCCTGGACAAATTTAGGCCTCTTTCTGCTGGGGTTGGGCCCATGTCTTGCCCTGGTACACAGCCTCTCACTGGATGCTCCAAGTGACCCTTTCTAGGTAGATCTAGGTCCGAGTGTCTGCAGACCTCTCTGTCTGACTTCGTACACTGATCTGGGCTATAAAAAATTATTCACGGGGCAGCTAGGTGGCGCAGTGGATAGAGCACTGGCCCTGGATTCAGGAGGACCTGAATTCAAATCCAGCCTCAGACGCTTGATACTTACTGGCTGTGTGACCCTGGGCAAGTCACTTAACCCCAATTGCCTCACCAAAAAAAAAAAAAAAATTCACTGTGATTTTTCTTTTTAGTTTCCAGATGAAGATTCTATTTGGGGTGTCTTCTAGATCTGTTTGGAGAAGTGATGTCCAGAGTGGGGCAGAGCTTGCTGTAACTCTTTTTGCTGCTCTGACATTGTTGCTCTACCTCTAGACTCCCAGATATTTTATATATTTTGCAACTGTTTTAAATGGGATTTCCCTTTCTTTAGTTTTCTCCTCATTTTTGTCATTGTTACATAGAAAGTCTGATATTTTTGTGGATTTATTTTGTATCCTGCTACTTAATGAAAGCTATTAATTGACTTGATTAGGTTTTTTTTGCTGATTCTGTAGTTTCCTAAGTAAATCAATACATCATCTGCAAATAGAGATAATTTTGTTCCCTTTCTGCCTATGTTTATGCTTTTAATTTCTTTCTTTTACCTTATTGCTACAATTAGCAGGTCTAGAACTGACAAGTAGTAAGGGGAAAAGGATTTAGTCACAGATGATCAAGTTTTTTGTTTTGTTTTATCAAGTTTTAATATAACAGTATCAAATAACTGTAAGGTGTCAGGCATGCCAGGTAATGATCCCTTTATGAAGTGTGAACTACTTTCTCTGATGGAATTAAAAGGAGCAAAAGCACATTGGGCAAACAAAAATTAGACCTGTCTCTGCATTTTAAATTGGTAGTCCTTGGAAGTTTTAAGTAGCTAAGCCCTGTAGAGTTCAAACTATAGTCTCGTGAAAGCTCTGTGGAAGAGACCCCTGCAGGACAAAAGAATGAGACTTCTCTTTTTTCCTCCTCTTATTAGCCCTAGTCTCTAGCAGTGACTTGTCCAGAAGGAGCCAAGTCACCTACCAGTTCTAGACTTCATTGTTTTGAAATAGTTCAAGGCACAGTTAAAGAAATACAGAAACACTCCAGACAAACACAAATAAGGAAAGGCAGTCACTGGAGGCAAAAAGAAACTTTAAGGGGCAGGAGTCCTGGCAGCAGAGAAGAGAGCCAGCTATGAATGCCCAGGTAGCTATGGGCTGCATGCATAGAGGAAGGACTTCTTTTTTTTTTTGGTCTTTTTTTTTTTTTTTAGGCAACGGGGGTTAAGTGACTTGCCCACGGTCACACAGCTAGTAAATGTCAAGTGTCTGAGGCCGGATTTGAACTCAGGTACTCCTGAGTCCAGGGCCGGTGCTTTAACCACTGCGCCATCTAGCTGCCCCCAGAGGAAGGACTTCTAGGCTCTGCCCTGAGGGAGTTGGGAGTTGCTTTGGCACATGTACTCCCTTATAAACGTGCCTCATTACCACTGTACTTTAAGTTTGTGCCCACTCTTTCCACAGGCACTGTGGCTATTTGTAGAAGAGTGTATCCCAGGTTTCTGCCAGGGAAATATTTTATAATGACTATTTTTAAGACTACTGCTGTTTTAGTTAATGCCTTTGCTAAGAGATAATTGTGTCTGGGCAGCTAGGTGGCGCAGTGGATAGAGCACCAGCCCTGGATTCAGGAGGACCTGAGTTCAAATCCAAGCTCAGACACTTGACACTTAGTAGCTGTGTGACCCTGGGCAAGTCACTTAACCCCAATTGTCTCACCAAAAAAAAAAAAAAAAAAAGAGAGATAATTGTGTCTATTGGCTCATCATTCATAGAAAGCAGCTTGTGAACTCTAGCATTAGGAGGTTGTAAACCCCATCCCCCTGGGCTGGTGTAAGTTACCCTTTGGGGACCCAAATAACAAATTCGAGTGAAAGTTAGGGGCACTAACCCAGAACGGATGCCATCTTAGCAAAGTCCTTTGCTAAGAGCTAATTGTATTCAGTGGCTGACTGTAAAGAGAGATTTCACTAGAGGGACTTGGGAGCTTTTGGCCCCATAATTGCCTGTCCAGCTGTCACTTCGAAAATCCCTGCCACAGCTGTCTCTCATGGACCCTGTCTCTGATACTGGTTTCTAGGTCTAAAGCTGCTTCTCTAACACTGTTGCTGCCTCAGTCTGCTTTACTGCAGTCCCATAAAACTGTGCACTTCTCTTCTTGCCACTGCTGCTTTGAATGTTATAACCCTTTTAGATTTAGACGACTGCCCCGGCAGCAGTCCTGGATCTTGTGCCTGGGTATTCTTTCCACACTTTGGGGTTGTTGTTTTCTCACCTGCCTCATATCTCTGCCTAGATGATGCTGCAAAGGGCCCCTCAAGGCAGCTGGGAGAACACTCTCTTGTCCCTTCTCACAAAGGATCCCAAGCCCTCACTCCTAGCTGGGTAGGATGAGTCACTTTCTCTTATTCTACACCTGAAGGGAAAGGTGGCACGCTTCCTCATATGGTCTACATTCAACCAGAGATAAACATGCTCATCTCTCTTTGTTGGCCCTTTGCATGCCCATTATGCCTCAATAGCAGCCAGTACACTGCCATGTGAATGATCTAAAAGCTTTGATCAGCCTGAGGAAGGTGGCAAACCATTGGTGGTAAGGGGAGGAGCAGAAGCTGTCGATCTCTGCTGTTATTCCTCTAGCCATGGAAAAGTCCTTGTCCTCTAACGGTGAAAAACAGAACCATCTGTGCAAATATATTCAAAGTGACTTTATTTATAATAGCAAAAAACTAGAAACAACTCATGTGTCCGACAACTGGGGAATGGTTAAATATATTGTGTCCTGTCTATGTAATGGGGAACATTTACACAAAAAAGATGTAAAGAACAGAGAAATATGGAAAGACATAGAATGTGATAAAGGAGGAAGAAAGAAGAATCTTTTTTTTTTTTTTTTTTTTTTTTTTTTTTTTTTTTTTTAGTGAGGCAATTGGGGTTAAGTGACTTGCCCGGGGTCACACAGCTAGTTAGTGTTAAGTGTCTGAGGCCGGATTTGAACTCAGGTACTCCTGACTCCAGGGCTGGTGCTCTGTCCACTGTGCCACCTAGCTGCCCCAAGAAAGAAGAATCTTAATATTGGCTCTAACATGTCTATGTAGAAAAAGAAAAGCAACAAAATCTGATAAGTGCACAAACAAGAAAGAGATTGAGGGGACACAAATTAAGGCTTTATTAAAACTGATAAATATTTCCCTTTTCTAGAATAATATACTGTTTCAAGCTTACAGTTATATAAATAACTTAATTGCCCACTTTGCTTATTTGTTTTCACTGATATTAGGTTTATAATAAAAATGATTCCTAAAAGAAGGATCCACTACCTATTTATTAGTTATCATCAGTCACTTACTTATCATCCACCTTTTTGCTTTTCAGGATCTTGTAGATTTCTTTGACAGTTGGAGGCCCCTGAAGCTTTTGTCCATTAAGTATCTCTTTTTCTAACTCTTCAATGGACTAGAAGGATAAGAGGGAGGTTGAATTAGATGAGCTCTAAGTGATCAGTGCATTAACCAAAAAGGCTTACTAGGGGCAGCTAGGTGGCACAGTGGATAAAGCACCGGCCCTGGATTCAGGAGGACCTGAGTTCAAATCCGGCCTCAGACACTTGAGACTGACTTACTAGCTGTGTGACCCTGGGCAAGTCACTTAACCCTCATTGCCCTGCCAAAAAAAAAAAAAAAAAGCTTACTAAGCTGCAGAGCCATAATTAGCAATCTTAGTGCTTAGGGCAAGCAGCACCAGTGTCCTCAGATCAATTTTGTAATTCATGAAAAAAGTAATTCAAACTCAGTAGACTTTGGGAGGAGGAAGGGGAATCCCAGGACATTAGATCTACAGGGAAAGGGACACCAAGGCAATGCCCCCATGGAGAGAAAGAGATGCTGGGGGCCACTCCATAAGGCAGAGACATAAGAAACTGGACCATGGAAGGGAGAAACGCCAGGATAGCACAAAGTCACTACTTGGAAGACTTGTCAGGGAGAGGTAAGACAGGGTTATTATTTTTTTTTTTTGGTTTTTATTTTTTGTTTTTGTTTTTTGCAGGGCAACGAGGGTCAAGTGACTTGCCCAGGGTCACACAGCTAGCAAGTGTCAAGTGTCTGAGGCTGGATTTGAACTCAGGTCCTCCCGAATCCAGGGCCAGTGCTTTATCCTCTGCACCACCTAGCTGCCCCCAGGGAGGGGTAAGACATGGCAGGAAAGGGCTGTACTAGCCAGAACACATGTACCAAGTGTGTGACAGCTTGGTTCATAGAAAGAACCTTACCTAAGTCTTGAAACAAAAGACCTGGATTTGAATTTAGCTTCAAAGACTTTCTAGCCAGGTGACTATGGATAAATCACTTCATCTATCTCAGCCAGTTTATTCCCTTGTAAAGTGGGGATACTAATATTTCTACCCTCTATCCAACAGGACTGTGATGAAGAAGAGGTTTCATAAACCTACAGATGTGAACAATATATCCTTACTGGCTCTAGGAGGCACTGGGTAGGGGCAATAGACACAGGGAATGTTAAATGAAATTATTCCAACCCAGGAAGTTTCTTATTTGCTGCAAAAGCCAAGTCATGGCCTCAGTTGCAGTGACCTTTTCTGCCTTCTTCAACAGCTGACAAGGGGCTTGGGTCAAGGGAGGGGGGAAGATCACCCAGGGGTGACATCAGGTGGGATGCTGGCTCAGCTAGAGCCAGGAAGCTCTCACCCTTGTCTGCCCCTCGAGGGGAGAGAGAACAGGAACTGATTCTAAGCTGGACTTTCCAGACCAGGAGCAAGAGGGAACTCAACAGGGCTAAAGATTAAAGATTAAAGATTGGTGGTCAAAGACTAGCATGTCAGCTCCACAAGGGACCTTAGAAGTCACTGAAAGTCCAATTTCCTCACACTACAAAGGAAGAAACTGAGGTCTAGAGAGATGAAATTACTTAGGATCGTAGATTTGGAGCTGGGACATTTGCAAATGAGGAAACTGAGGTGAGAGAGGTTAAAGGGATTGTCGAGATCATAGAGTGAGCAAACCAGAGATGTGAAGTCAGGTGAACTGACTCCAAATTCAGAATTCTCTTGCACCATGTGGCTTTCTGGGCAGGCAAAGGAAGAGGAAGGCCAAGACTCCAACCCAGGTGTTGTAACGTCCTGTCCAATGCTGCTTTTATTGGTGCTACACTGGAAGGCCCGGGTTTGAATCCCACTCCTCATAATTATTAGCCCACTGTGTGACCCTGAGCAAATCACTTAAGCACCAACCTGTGCTTCAGTTTCCTTCTCTGAAAAAAGGAGTCTGACTCCTCACACCTATGAGGAATCTCTTGGTAAAAGGGAGAGCCCTGGGCAGCTAGGTGACACAGTGGATAAAGCACCAGCCCTGGATTCAGGAGGACCTGAGTTAAAATGTGGCCTCAGACACTTGAAACTTACTACCTGTGTGATCCTGGGCAAGTCACTTAACCCTCATTGCCCTGAAAAAACATAAAAAATAATAATAATAAAGGGAAAGTCCTGCAGTGCCCTCTCCCTTAGTCCTCACCTTTCCTGTTCGTGCGAAGGCTTCAGCCACTTTCCTACTTCGACCTCCATAACACGTGGTTATGAGGTCAGCAATCCCACAGCTCTCTAGGAAGGTGGTTTCTTGGACAGGCGTTTTGCAGAAGATCTTAGCAAAGTTGATCATTTCCAAGAGTCCCAGGCGGATGACCGCAGCCTTAGTGTTATCCCCATGATCCAAGCCATCAATGAAGCCAGCTCCAAGGGCCACGATATTCTAGAGGGGAAGGTATCAAGAAGAGAGATTTTTAAAACAAAAGAGGATGTTGAAATAAAGATGCTCCTGTCCTGGATTTCTCCAACCCATCAGCTCTGCTCAGAAGGCTGGTAGTGGTAGTGCACCTGTCTTGGTGAGGAAGGACTTCTTCCACTCTGAGCTTCCCCTCTCTGGAGGCCTATCCAGGGAGGGGCCATGGGTGATGTCAGTCAGGGCCCTGACAGTGCACCCTGTCGGCCACCTCTCCCCGCCAGGACTCACCTTTAGTGCTCCACAGAGCTCCACAGTCTCATCGTCTTCCACTACTGTCATTCGGAAGTTGATGGTTTCAAATAATTCTTTAAAGATCTTTCCATGTTTCTTGTTGGTGCATCCTGAGGAAGAAGGGCAGGCAGACACAATGTCAGAGGCTATAGGCCTCCATTACAGAGAATTTACAGCAGGAAGGAATCAACAGTACCGGGATTACCTTTCTTTCCACCCTCTACTTCAGAGAAATGTTTACATCTATAAAAGGTTGCTAATATCTACCCTGCCTGTCTCACAGAGTTTGTCATTAGGATCGAGAGAGATGATGGATGTGAAAACACTTTGTAGACCTCACAGCATTATACAAACGTAAGGTATTATTATTTGGGGTGGGTGGGAAGGTGGGCGGTCTCCCTTCACTGAAATGTCTGAGGGGAAAAACAAACTTGTTGAACACATGTTAGAACATACTGAAAAAATAATAACTCACATTTCCTTGGCACTTTAGAATTTACAAAGTACTTTCCTTACAAGAAAACTGTGAGCTGGGTAGCACAAATGTGCCCATTTTACCAGCAGCTTGATCAAGGCCAAGCAGTTAAGTATCAGACCTGGGACTTGAACCTGTGTCCTTACTCCCTATGTCCAGGGTCTTTTCCACCATGATAGGATGCTGTACTTCACTAAAGGACATGATCCAGGGGCACAGCGGCAATTGTTTTCCTTTATAATATTATGTTCTATACAGAGGAGGAACTTCACAAATGTCCACTGAATCAAATTCAAGTTGTCACCAGCTGCCAGGAGATGTGAGACTCTCCAATGGCCAAATTGAAACTTGGGCTTAAAGTCATTGTCTGCCTGGCAATGCTTTAGATTGGGTACCCTCTGTGCCAACCTATGACCTCTGGCTCCTTTGCTTCTTGTGCTCTTTCCTTGTCTAGGTTTCTTTGTTCTCTTTCCTTACCTAAGTCAGCCTTTATTCCTTAGCTTAGTCTCTTGGGCCTAACCAACCAAATGACTCATTTATGAAGTCGGGAGGTTTGGGGGTTTTGGGGCAAGTGATTTCATCAGTTTAAGAAATTTCCAGGTAAGGAAACTGGTTCTACCAATACAAATGACAACCTCTCTCTCTCTCTCTCTCTCTCTCTCTCTCTCTCTCTCTCTCTCTCTCTCTCTCTCTTTCTCTCTCTCTCTCTCCCCCCCTCCCCCTCTCTCTCCCTCTCTCTCCCCTTTCTCCTTTTCTTTCCCTCATTTTCTCTCTCTCCTCTATCTCTCCCCCTTTTCTCTAACTCTGTCTCTCTCCCTCTGTCTTTGTTTCTGTCTGTCTGTCTCTCCCCACCACCATTCCCAGCCCCACTGTTTTTCTTTCTTCCCTCCCCCCAGGACTAGAAAATTGAGGTGGATGGCAGCACCCTGCCTTTGTATATCAAGGCATAAAAATGGTTCCAGATCGGGGGCAGCTAGGTGGCGCAGTGGATAAAGCACCGGCCCTGGATTCAGGAGGACCCAAGTTCAAATCTGGCCTCAGACACTTGACACTTACTAGCTGTGTGACCCTGGGCAAGTCACTTAACCCCCATTGTCCCACCAAAAAAAAAATAATAATGGTTCCAGATCAAAGCAGTCATTCCCTCCCTGCCTGAAACAACTATAATAACATGTTGTTCAGCCACATCTGACTCTTTGTGACCCATTTGGAGTTTTCTTGGCAGAGATACTAGAATGGTTTGCCATTTCCTTTTCCAGCTCATTTTACAGATGAGGAAACTAGGGCAAACAGGGTTAAGTGACTTGCCCAGGGTCACACAACTAGTGTCTGAGGCTGGATTTGAACTCAGGTTCTCCTGACTTCAGGCTGGCATTCTATCCACTGTGCCACCCTAGTCACCCATTTACATTGCTAAGAATTTTGCAATTCCTTTATCTAATCACAACCTCCTCTTAAACCTACTCTTTTCATCTTCACCATTAACTCCAATTGTTCTAGCACTCAGCACCTTCCCAGACTATCATTCTTACTTTGGCTTCATTTTTCTCCCTTCCCAATCTTGATTCTATTGTTACCCAATTCAATCTTGCACTGTCCTCTATTCTTGAATCCCGTATCCCCTTGTTCCATTTCTACTCATGCATTGCCAGACCCCTACCCTAGATTGCTCCCACCTTTTTTCTTCTCTGCTCCTATTTACATGCCAAATAAAGCTGAAGGAAATCATGCAAGCAGCCTTAGTGGGGGCACCATAAATGTATATGATCTAATCTCAACCAGATAATAAGGCAGTCCTTTTCCTCTTCTGTATTTCCTCTTCTGTACTCTTCTCCCAAGACTCCCATACTTCTGCCTCCAGGCTAAGAATCTTTCTTGCTTTATACTTTTCTGAGATAATTGAGGCCATTCACCATAAGCTTCCTCTACATCTCAAAGCCAAGGATGACATCCTCTATTTTTATCTCCTCAACATATGTCTTTTATAAGTGTAATATACATATATCTCTTCCAGCAGATTGCCCCCTCAATCCTCACCTTCATTCTCTAATCTTCAATCTGTCCCTAATTAGTGAATCCTTTCCTAATACCTACAAACACACCTAACTCTTCTTATTCTTAAAAACAATCACGTTTGACCTATTATACCTTCAAACTATTATCCTATATCTTTCCTCCCTTTCATAGCCAAATTCTTTTTATTTTTAAATTTCTATTCATTTTGGACTTAAATACAAAAGAGATCATTTTCATGTATATGACACAACACAAAAAGAGGGTTCAATATAATACCATGAATTTCCCTTTCACACGGTTTACTTTTTTGGAAAAACTATGTAATAAATACTATACATCATTTTCGAAGCTACCCTAATTTTCTGTGCTTCTTATTCTCCCCCCCCCCTCCCCCTCCTCCTCAAAGGAGTTTACTCTTATAGCTTCCACTTCATGTCTTTTTACTTATTTCTAAACAATTTGCAATCTAGATTCCTGGCTTCTGAATGATCTTATCCACCAGTGAACTGAAATTACTCTCTAAAGTTACCAGTGATTTCCTAATTGCCAAAGCTGATGGCTTTTCTTCAGTTCTCATCCTCCTTCACATAGTCATGAACACCTGAGTTAAAATCTGGCCTCAGATGGTTCATTAACTGTGTGACTCTGAGCAAGTTGCTTAACCCTGTTTGCCTCAGGTGCCTCATCTGTAAAATGAGCTGGAGAAGGAAATGGCAAACCACTCCAGTATCTTTGCCAAGAAAACCCCAAATGGGGTCATGAAGAGTCAGACATGACTGAAATGACTGGACAACAATAAAACCTCCTGAAATTTCCTTTTCTGGGTTTTTATGATGCTGTTCTCTTGGTTCTGATACTACAAATTTGATTTCTCCTTTTCAATCTTCTTTGCTGGCTCATCATCAATATTCCATTCTCTAATTTTATATGTAATTCAAAGCTCTGACCTGGACCGTCCTCTCCCTCTTTCTTCCCACTTGGTGACTATATCATTCTTATTCACACAACTCTCAGCTCTGTATACTTAGTCCCAGTCTTCCTAGCTGTGTGACCCTGGGAAAATCACTTACCCTCTCCACCTCAGTTTCCTTATTTATGAAATAGAGATAAAGATAGCACTTACTTCACAGGGTTATTATGAGGATCAAATGAGATAAAATGTGCTATATAAATGTTAGCTATTCTTATTTTATATATTTATTTCATTTATGATATAGATAATAGTGTGAGGGATGTAAGCTAAATTACTTTTTTCACCATACTGTAGTCCTAAGAGTTTTGTTGAATAGCAATTCCATTCCTTAGTGTTTAGTCCTTAGTTTATCAAATGCCACCCATTTAAAAATAGTTACATTTTGGACTCTATTTCTGGATTATCCATTCTGTTTAATTGATCTGTGTCTCTATTTTTTCCAGTACTAGTTTTTATCATCATTATTGTAAATGTAAACTATAACATTTTATCATTACTTTATAAATATATTTTTGAAATCTGGTAGGATGTTATTCTTCACACCTTTTTGTTTTCGTAGTTTTCAATATCCTGGCCTGAATATCAGCACATCCACATATATTTTATTAACTTTAATTCTTTTCCTTTCTTTTCTTTTTTTTCTGTGAGGCAATTGGGGTTAAGTGACTTGCCCAGGGTCACACAGCCTATTAACTTTAATTCGATCAATCAATAAACATTTATTAAACACCTACTATGTGCCAGGCACTGTGCTAAGTGCTGGAGATACCTTTCCGTGCCTGGAGTACACTTTATCCTCATCTCTGCCTTCTACTTTCTCTTGCTTCTTTCAAGACCTAGCTCAAATACTACCTTCTGCAGAGGGCCTTCCCCAGTACCCACAACTTCCAGTGTCTCCCCCTTTGAAATTACTTTCTCTCTACTCTGTATAAACATAATAGGAGACTGGATAAAGAGACATGCCAGTCTTTAAAGCATTTGCAATATGTCCTCCCTGTTTTCCACACTCATGGGAGATTTGGTGAAGCTGCTCCCTGATACATGTAATAGGAGGATCCATCCTCCTCTTTGCTGTGCTTAGTGCATGGCACTGAGAAACCTTTTAACTCTCTGCTGAGCTGGCACTAACTGTACACACAAAAAGTTTGCCCTACAGCACTCTCTCTTCCTTGGTAATTTTATGGGAATGCTTTAAGACTCCAGGTGATGGAGGAAGGGGCAGTGGCAGGGGGCTGCTGTGGCCCTGGCTGCCTTTATCTCCCTACCTGGCCACCAGGTGACCATGACTGCATGGTGCCTCTGGTTCTTTTGTCTCATACCTATTTTTTCCAGATTGTTGTCCATTTAGTATTTGGAGAGGGAAGAAACCAGGTTTAGAACCTTGCAGGCTTCAAAAAGTTGGAAGAACCATCAGAGGGCCAGCAAATAGAATTGGTAGCGGAGCATTAATAGTAGTAGCCTGAATAGCCAAGACCAATAGGGAGCCAACCCAGAGGAGTGATTGATATGCTTGACCCAGGCTGGCTGAATAAGGATGTGACTTATCTATCAGCTAGTCTATGCCCAGAAGTCAACCTAGTGGGGTCTCTGCAAGGGTAGAAAAGGACAGCTAAGTAGTACAGCAAATAGAGCACTGGATCTGTCAAATCTGGCCTCAGACTCTTACTAGCTGTGGGACCCTTAAACCTCATTGCCGAAAGAAAGAAAGAAAGAAAGAAAGAAAGAAAGAAAGAAAGAAAGAAAGAAAGAAAGAAAGAAAGAAAGAAAGAAAGAAAGAAAGAAAGAAAGAAAGAAAGAAAGAAAGAAAGAGGAAGGGAGGAAGGAAGAAAGGAAGGAAGGAAGGACAGACAGACGGACAAGGACTTTAGGCCCATGGGGTATCCCTTGGTTGTGTGTTCCCTTCATGTCTGTTTCATTGCCTTTGCACCTCAGGTGTGAGCCCACTCTCCCCAAGGACTTCAGGAATATCTAGAAGGAAGAATCTACCCCAAGTTGTATGTGTGGGAGTGAGAACATTGTATACCAAGCACTTCAAGTTTAAGTCCATCATTCCCAGGCACCAAGAGGCAACAGAGGGGAAAAAGCTCTCCTGGTTTGAAGGAATGTTTTTATCCTTTACATTTCAGTCCTTGCTGTACTTTTTTTTTGGGGGGGGGCAGGGCAATGAGGGTTAAGTGACTTGCCCAGGGTCACACAGCTAGTAAGTGTCAAGTGTCTGAGGCCGGATTTGAACTCAGGGCCTCCTGAATCCAAGGCCAGTGCTTTATCCACTGTGCCACCTAGCTACCCCCTTGCTGTACTTTTTCAGTAAACATCCTTTTGTAAAAGCTAGCTGATTTTAATCAATTGATACTGGAGAGCAGTGAACTGGTTAAATTATATTGTGAGTACACTGGTGGGGACTTTAAGCAATGGTATTAGAAGTCACAACCCCTCAGGGTTACTCCTAAAATCCTGAGAAGAGAAGTGGTATCAGTTGGGAGAGTGAGCCTAGAGCCAGACTTAAATGTATATTTTATGTATTCATTATTTTCTTATTTGTCTCTCTTTTTAGAATATAAGCTCCTTGAGGGCAGGTACTTTTTTTGCCTTGCTTTGTATTTCTAGCATTTAGTACAGTGTCTGACACATATTAAATACTTAAGAAATGCTTGTCAGCTAACTTGAACTGCATTAAACCTATAAATTATGTTGGTAAATGCTGACATTTGCATTTTATTCACTCAGTTAAAACATCTATTTGTATTTGTTAAATTCTTCCTGTATTTCTATCAATATCATTTTGAAGTTCTCTCTCTCTTCTCTCCTCTCTTGTCTTGCTCTTTCTCTCTTTCCTTCCCTCTCCCTCTCCCAGCTCTTTCTCTCCTCTCTCTCTCTCCTCTCCTCTCCCCACTTTGTATGTATGGATAAATAGGTGCCCAAATAAATGATATATTCTGTCAAAATTGTAAATTACATTTTTTAGTCTTATCTTTGTTGGTGTTATCCAGAAATGCAGATGATTTTGTGCGTTTATTTGTTTTGTTAAAAGTAATTTATGGCTTAAATTTCTGGTTTGCTATTCTAGATTTTATAATGATATAATCTGCAAAAAATTTTTAATATCCTTGTTGATGTTTATTCCTTTATTTTTTCAGCATCATTATCATCATTATCACTATGCATCTATTACTATGTCAAATAGAACGCTAGGAATGCTTCATTGCATATATAAGCTTGTGGTTTTAAGTATATGCTTTCAATATAGGCAGCTGGGTTGCACAGTGACTAGTGCACTGGATCTAGAGTCAAGAAGACCCGAGTTCTAATCCAGCCTCAAATGCTTACTGGCTGTGTAACCTTGGACAAGTCACTTCACCTTGGTGTGTTTCAGTTTCCTCATCTGTAAAATGAGTATGATAATCCTAGCCCCTACCTCTCCCAGGGTTGTTGTGAGGATCAAATGAGATAATATCTGTAAAGTGCTTAGCACAGTGCCTGACACACAGTAGGTGCTACATAAATGTTGGCTATTGTCCTATAAAGAAAACATCCTTCTCCTTTGAAAAAGATTTTTTAAAAAAATACAGAAATGGAGGCTTTATTTTAACAGAGCATTTCTCTGCAATTAATGATATAATCAAATAGTCTTTTTTTGATGTAATGGCAGTTTTCCTGGGACTAAAACAAGTCTGCATTCTATCAGTCCTGGAAGATCCCATAGCACCCCACAGACTCTCTAGTGAATGACCTGACCTGACCTGGCATCTAGATGGAGTAGATTAATGCCCGAGGCTCACCAGACTCCTTTTTTATTGGTACCTGCTGGCCTTGCTTCATGTGGGAACAGTATGAGGTCATGACAAGGTCATCCCCTGTTGTCCTACTAGAGTGGTACAGAGGACGTTTTCATAGAGAGTGAGCAAAACTTTTAATCGACTGCAAGAAGCAGTGGTTTTATTCAACCTGTGTACCACATTCCACAGGGCACAGGCTACAAAGGAATAAGAGCAGGTTGGTCATTTGTCCCAGGAATGTTTTTATCTGAACTCCATCAGAAAAGATGAGAAGAATGGGATAACAAAGGAACTGGACAGGATTTCTACCTAGGATTTCACTGGCACAGGTTGCTTCAGGTGAGGACAGGTGAGTACCTTCTAGCCTTACAGAGCTGCCTAGATCAGGGTTTCTTAAATTTTTTCCACTCATGACCCCTTTTTGCCCAAGAAATTTTTACACAACCCCAGGTATATAGGTATATTATATATATGTGTGTGTGTGTATGTGTATAAAATAGGTATACATAACATTTTACTGTTGCCAAATTTTTCATGGTCCCCACATTCAGTTACCCACAGTTTGAGAAACTTTGCTTTAGTCTAGACATAAGAACCTTTGCTCTTCCTTCCCTTGAACTTCCCCATCCCCAGGCACTATCTATTCCCAACTTCATTCTCTAAAAAAGAAAAGGCATTAGCTTGAATTAATTGCCTACAACAGTCATTACCAATGGTGGCTTCACAGAATTTTTCATCAGCCACCTCTCTGGCGATGTTAGCCCCCATCAGCACACTTATTTCAATGCCAAGTATCTCTCGGATGATGTCAGAGGTCAGCCTCAAGGTCCCAGGACTCTCATGAACTCCCTGGTCAAAAAGAAGAAGTTGGAGAAAGAAAGAAGGTAAGCTGCACTCCAATCAGAAGAAAGAAATGGTATAGAGGTGAAGCTAGAACCAATGAAGCCCTCAGATAGCATTGTAAAGAGTTATTTTAACACATTTCCTTTTGTTTACTCAACTTGTCCTTGGAAGATGGCAGAGGAAAGGCAGTAAAATCTCGAACTCACAACAAGATTGCTCAAAAAAACCTCCAAATAATGTCATAGGACAATTTCTGGAGCAGCAAAATCCACAAAAGAACAGGCTGAGATAATTTTCCAGCCAAAGACGGCTTAGAAGGTTGGCAGGAGGGGGCTGCTGTGCATTGGCAAGAGTGGAGCCCAAACCCACGGTCATGCTGACACAGATCCAGTCCCAGGCAGGCTGAGCCAGGGAAAGAGACCCGAGAGCTCCTGAATCAGCTGCAGCACCACTGTCATCTGGAACTAAGCTCATGGTCTGGTGAGAGGGCTTTGGGGTTGGCCAGGGGGAAATTACAGGGGTCTCTGCTGGCACTGAGGCAGAACTTGGGTTTTTCACCCCTGCTGGGAATCAACTCCTTGGGTGGGAAAGGACAAGGAGAAGGTTTGTGGGTTGGTCACAGAGCACAAATGTGCTTTCTCTTCCTCAGGGTCCTTGACTAATTCTCCTCTCCAGTTATAGACTTAGCCATGACATCCTGTGCATGTCCTCCGAGGCCCTCTGCTTTTGTCCCTCTACCAAAGTGGTTCCCAAAAGTTTGGATTCTTCATCTACCTCAGCAGAAGAAATGACTTATAGACTATCTCCTCTTCCTATCCACCCCCTGCCTTTCCATGACAAAAAACAACCCCCCCCAAAACCCTTTACCAGCCAGTATCAATGCAAAGAATAATAGCTTTCCTTTCAATGAAGGTCATATAATAAGTTATCAACCCATGAATAAAAGAAAACTAGTGCCATTATAATGATAGAACCATTAAATCTATTTGACAGTCTATTTCCCAGACAACGGTGATCGAGTGTCTGGAAATTATAGCAGTATAGGGACTAGTTGAAGGAATTGGAGGAGAGACGATTCAGTGAGGACATAATATCTGTTTCTAGCCACGTGAAGAGGTCTCCTATATAAAAGGTATAGACTTGTTCTTTCTGGCTTCCTATGGCAGACTGAGAATCAATGAGCAGAAGTTATGTTAAAGCAGCATTCAGTCAGTCAACAATCATTGATTAAGCACCTACCATGTGCCAGGCACTGTGCTAAGTGTATCCCTACTGATTATACCTCACTGTCCTAAAATATTTTCAGAAACTTTGACTTCTTAGTCTGCTACAAATAAAGTTAGATAAGCATCTGGCATTCTTGCATCCCCCCCCCCCCCCCGCCCCTTGAAGATAGTTTTGTTTGGTTTTTTTGATGATGCAATTGGGGTTAAGTGACTTGCCCAGGGTCACACAGATAGTAAGTATAAAGTGTCTAAGGCCAAATTTGAACTCAGGTCCTCCTGAATCCAGGGCTGGTGCACTATCCACTGCACCGCCTAGCTGCCCCTGAGGATAGTTTGTAAGGAACCTTTGCCTTACTAACTTCTCAGACCTGCTACAAAAAGTTCACAGTGAATATCATCTGTGTTTTCCCAGGTCACCATTGTTGTTGTTGTGTTGTTCAGTCATTTTCAGTCATGTCTAACTTTTCATGACCTCATTTGGGGTTTTCTTGGCAAAAATATTGGAGTAAAAATAAAATTTAAAAAATATTGGAGTGGTTTGCTATTTCCTTCTCTAGTTTATTTTAGGGTGTTTTTGTTTTGTTTTTTGTTTTTTTGGCCAGCACAATGAGGGTTAAGTGACTTGCCCAGGGTCACACAGCTAGTAACTGTCAAGTGTCTGAGGCCGGATTTGAACTCAGGTTCTCCTGAATCCAGGGCTGGTGCTTTATCCACCTACCTGCCCCTCTAGTTTATTTTAAAGATGAAGAAATGGAGGCAAACAAGGTTAAGTGACATGCCTATGGTCACATAGCTACTAAGCGTCTGGAATCTTTCTGATGGAGTCAGTGCTCTACACTGTGCCACATGAGTTGTCATTTGAAGAAGCAGTAGAGGAGGGTGGAGCCAAGATGATGGAGGAAAGGCAGTGATTCACCTGAGCTCTCCCCTAAACCCCTCCAAATACCTTTTTTTTTTAACACTTTTTTTTTTTAGTGAGGCAATTGGGGTTAAGTGACTTGCCCAGGGTCACACAGCTAGTAAGTGTTAAGTGTCTGAGGCCGGATTTGAACTCAGGTACTCCTGACTCCAGGGCCAGTGCTCTATCCACTGCGCTACCTAGCCCCCCCCCCTTTTTTTAAAAACAGGGCAATGAGGGGTAAGTGACTTGCCCAGGGTCACACAGCTAGTGTCAAGTGTCTGAGGCTGGATTTGAACTCAGGTACTCCTGAATTCAAGGCCAGTACTTTATCCACTGAGCCACCTAGCTGCCCCCAAATACCTTTAAATAATGCCATAAGACAATTCCTGGAGCAGCAGAACCCACAAAAGTACAGGGTGAAATAATTTTTCAGCCAAAGGCAACTTAGAAGGTCAGCAAGAAAGTTCCATCACACCTGGGTAAGAGTTGAGTGCAGTCCAGAGCAGGCTGTACCAACACAGGCCTGGCCCCAGCAAACCAGAATCAGGCCTTGTGAGCCACTGAATCAGCAGCAGCAGTGGCTGCTTTTGGAGTTCTTAGATCACATACAGTAAAGGGTGGTCACACAACTGGTCAAGAGATTACAGGGGTCTCTTTGCTGGCACTGAGGCAGGACTCTGCTTCTTTGCCCACACAGATCTGGGTCACAGTCCTGGATGGCAATCCTTAGTCAAAGAGGAGCACTAGCACACCAGAGCTTGCAGCTGCAGTGGATCAGGGATTCTTGTTACAGTTCCAAGGCAGAAAAGAGTGTTTCTGGTCACTCATAGACCAGAGCAGAGGCCAGGAAAGTAGTAAACATGCTTCTCCTTGGATCATATCACCTTGGGAAACTGAAAACTTACAGGTTCCTCTAAGTATCTCTGAAAACAGATGTGCAAAACCACTAAAGCTTGGGACAGTGTGCCCTTCACCGTGGAAGCAGAGTCCTACTTTAACAAAGAGTTAGAAGTCAGGAAATAGGGTGGGAAAATGAGCAAATAACAGGAAAAAATTATGGCCATAGAAAGTTACTATGGTGACAACGAAGATCAAAATACATACTCAGAAGAAGATAACAAAGTCAGAGCTCCTACATCCAAAGTCTCCAAGAAAATACAGATTGGTTTCAGACCATGAAAGATCTCAAAAAGGATTTTTTGTTTTGTTTTGGTTTTGTTTTTTAGTGAGGCAATTGGGGTTAAGTGACTTGCCCGGTCACACAGTTAGTAAGTGTTAAGTGTCTGAGGCTGGATTTGAACTCAGGTACTCCTGACTCCAGGGCTGGTGCTCTATCCACTGCACCACCTAGCTGCCCCTCAAAAAGGATTTTGAAAATCAAGTAAGATAGGTAGAGGAAAAATTGGGAAGAGAAATGAGAGTGATACAAGAAAATCATGAAAAAAGAGTGAACAACTTGGTAAAGGAGACACAAAAAATTCTGAAGAAAATAACACCTTAAAAAACAGACTAGGTCAAATGGTAAAAGAAGTACAAAAAACCCAATGAGGAGAAGAAGGCCTTGAATGGCAGAACTGGCCAAATAGAAAAAGAGGTACAAAAATTCACTGAAGAAAAAAAAATCTTTAAAAAGTAAAATTGGCCAATTAGAAAAGGAGACACAAAAGTTCACTAAAGAAAAAGTTCCTTAAAAATTAGAATTGAAGGAGTGGCTAGGTGGTGCAGTGGATAAAGCACCAGCCCTGGATTCAGGAGTACCTGAGTTCAAATCCGGCCTCAGACACTTGACACTTACTAGCTGTGTGACCCTGGGCAAGTCACTTAACAAAAAAAAAAAAATTAAAAAAAAATTAGAATTGAGCAAATGGAAGCTAATGAGAAATTAAGAAACAATAAAGCAAAACCAAAAGAATGAAAAATAGAAAACAAATGTGAAATATCTCACTGGAAAAATCTGTTGATCTGGAATATAGATCCAGGAGAGATAATTTTTAAAAAATAAAGTATTTTATTTTTTTTCCTGTTACATGTAAAGATAGTTCTCAACTTTTGTTTATACAAGCTTTCCAATTTCAGATTTTTCTCCCTCCTCTCCTAGACAGCAGGTAATCTGATATAGGTTTATATATATATATATATATATATATACACACACACATATATACACACACACACACACACACACACACACACAATAACATTGCTCTGATTTTTGTCTTATAACATGACTAATGCAGAAATGTTTAGTGACGAAAAACCTCAAAATAGAAAAACAACAGCACCAAAAACAAAAGAAATAGTATGGTTCATTCAGCATCTATACTCCACAGTTCTTTTTTTTTTTTTTCCTGGATTTGGAGATCCTCTTCTATCATGAGTTCCCTGGAACTCTTCTGTACCATTGCACTGGTGAGAAGAATATAGTCCATCACAGTAGATCAACACACAATGTTGATGATACTGTGTATAGTGTTCTTCTGGTTCTGCTCATCTCACTCATCATCAGCCCACGCAAGACCCTCCAGGTTTCTCTGAACTCCTCCTGCTCATTGTTTCTTACAGCACAAGAGTATTCCATTACATTCATATACCACAACTTGTCCAGCCATTCTCCAATTGATGGGCATCCCCTCAACTTCCAATTCCTTGCCACCACGTACAGAGCAGCTATAAATATTTTTGTACATGTGGGTCCCTCTCTCCTTTCCATGATCTCTTTGGGAAAAAGACCCAAAATTAGTATTGCTGGGTCAAAGAGATTGCACAGTTTCATAGCCCTTTGGGCATAATTCCAAATTGCTCTCCAGAATGGTTGGATCAGTTCACAGTTCCACCAACAATGCATTAGTGTTCCAATTTTTCCACAGCTTCTCCAACATTTATTATTTTCCTTTTTTGTCATTTTAGCCAATCTGATAGGTGTCAGGTGGTACCTCAGAGTTGTTTTAATTTGCATCTCTCTAATCATTAGAGATTTAGAGCATTTTTTCATATGGGAATAGATAGCTTTGGTTTCTTCATCAGAAAACTGCCTGTTCATGTCCTTTGACCATTTCTCAATTGGGGAATGACTTGGATTCTTATAAATTTGATTCAGTTCCCTATATATTTTAGAAATGAGGCCTTTATCAGAAACAATTTTTATGGCCAGTACTTCTGACGAAGGCCTCATTTCTAAAATATAGAGAGAGATAATTTTTAAATTATTGAACTACCTGAAAGCCGTGATCAAAAAAAGAGCCTAGACATCCTTGAAGAAATTATCAAGGAAAACTTCCCTGATATTCTAGAACCAGAGGGTAAAATAGAAATTGAAAGAATCCACCAATCACCTCCTGAAAGGGATCCCAAAATAAAAAATCCCAGGAATATTATAGTCAAACTCCAGAGCTCCCAGGTCACGGAGAAAATATTGCAAGCAGCCAGAAAGAAACAATTCAAGTATGGTGGAGCCACAGTCAGTATAACACAGGATTTAGCAGCTTCCACATTAAAAGATCAAAGGGCTTGGAATATGATATTCCAGAGGGCAAAGGAACTGGGATTACAACAAAGAATCACCTGCCCAGCAAAACTGCGTATAATCCTTCGGGGGGGGAAATGGGCATTCAGTGTAAAAGAGGACTTTCAGGCATTCTTGATGAAAAGATCAGAGCTGAATAGAAAATTTGACTTTCAAATACAAGACTCAAGAGAAGTATAAAAAGGTAAACAGTAAAAGAAAATCATAAGGGATTTATAAGGTTAAACTGTTTACATTCCTGCTTGGGAAGATGATACTTGTAATTCATAAGAGCTTTCTCATTATTAGGGCAGTTGGAAGTGGTATATATAGACAGAAGGCACAGGTGTGAGTTGAATATGAAGGGATGATATCTAAAAAATAACATTAAGGGGTGAGAGGGGAATACAGTATGAGCAATGGTAAGGGAGAAGTGGAATAGGGTAAAATATCTCACATAAAAGAGGCAAGAAAAAGCTTTTACAATAGAGGGGAAGATGGCGGAGGTGAGGGAGAACAAATGAACCTTACTCTCATCAGAAATGGCTCAAAGAGGGGCAGCTAGGTGGCACAGTGGATAGAGCACCGGCCCTGAAGTCAGGAGTACCTGAGTTCAAATCTGCCCTCAGACACTTAACACTTACTAGCTGTGTGACCATGGGCAAGTCACTTAACCCCAATTGCCTCACTAAAAAAAAAAAAAAATTAAAAAAAAAAAAAAGAAATGGCTCAAAGAGAGAATAACATACACATAACATACACACCCAATTGGGTATAGAAATCTATCTTACCCTGCAGGAAAGTAGGAGGGGTAGGGGACAAGAGAAGGATGATAGAAGGGAAGGCAGATGGGGGAGGGGATAAGTCAGAAGCAAAACACATGAAAGGACAGGGCAAAGGGAGAGAGAGAATAGAATAAATGGGGAAGGGATAGAATGGAGGGAAATACAGTTAGCAATATTAACTGAAAAAAATCTGAAGCAAGTTTCTCTAATAAAGGCCTCATTACAGAGCCATTCCCCAATTGATAAATGATCAAAAGATTTGTACAGTCTTCAGAAAAGTAATCAAAACTATCCATAGCCATATGGAACAAATGCTCTAACTCACTATTGGTTGCAGAGGTACAAATCAAAACAATTCTGGGGTACTACCTCATACCTATTAGATTGGCTAGTAGGATAGACAAGGAAACTGACAAATATTTTAGGGGATGGGGTGGGTGGGGGACAATTATGGATTTGAGTCAGATTAAACTCTGAGGATGGAGTATAAAAGATACCTAGCCCCCCTCCCCAGAATAGCTAGCCTCTCGCTTTGCCTAAAAGTTAATTGCTTGTTAAATTCTCACTGTCTCCTTTAAGTTTTATTGTTGAGATAATGGACTTGGGACAGTTCTATAAACTTTGAGGATGGGGTCTGGAAGATATCCAGTCCCCCAGTAAGTTTTATTACTTGTCACAGTTCTACCAATTAGCACTATTTACTTTACTTCTGCTTAGTTCCTACATGCCAGCTACACTTTGGTTTATGGCCTGTAATAAAAAACCCCCCTCTCACATGTCAGAACCCTAGTCCCTGTCATGGATTAATTGCAGTCAGATAAGGGAGTGATTTCTGCCTCCCTCTTTCTTTGACATTCCTCAGACTTGTACCCCTTCCCCTTCTCCCCTTTGTTCTTGGACATGTCTCCATACATGGATCACGAGCTGGGTATGCACCTTGGGCGAGACAGGATTGGATGTTAGATTGTGAGCTCATCCACCCTAGGTGTATGTGGGGACAGTCCTTTTCACGATTATTATAAAAACCTAGAGGATTGGGCCTATCTTTGCAAGACTTCAATGTGTAATTGGGTTTTGCCCATCCTCATGAGGATGTAATAAATCTGTCTCTGCTTGACTTGGTGGTCTCCTCAAGTTATTTGGGTAAACTGAGGCAGTTTGTCCCAAACGGGGGAAATGAGACATTAATGTATTGTTGGTGGAATTGTAAACTGATTTAACTATTCTACAAAGCAGTTTGTTACTATGCCCTAAAGGCTGCAAAACCATGTACATATGGTTTTATGTATATCTTTGATCTAGCAATACCACCACTAGGTCTGTATCCCAGAGATAAAAAACAAAAAGGAAAAGGACCTATATGTACAAAAATATTTATAGCAGCTCTTTTCTAGCAGCAAAGAATTAGAAGTTGAGGAAATGTCCATCAATTGAGGAAATAGCGGAACAAATTGTGGTTATAATGGGTGATTATAATGGGTGATATAAGAAATGACAAGCAGGATGTTTTCAGAAAAACCTGGAAAGACGTACATGAGCTGATGCAAAGTGAAACGTACTGTGTACAAAGTAATAGCAATATTGTAAGATGATCAGCTGTGAATGATTCAGCTATTCTCAGCAAATACAATGATCCAAGAGAACTCTGAGGGACTTAAGATGAAAAATGCTATCCATCCCTAGAGAAAGAACTGATGGTGTCTGAATACAGATTGAAGCATACTTTTTTTTACTTTATTTTTCTTGAGATTTTTTTATGTCTATGTTTTCTTTCACAACATGACTAAAATGGAAATGTTTTACATGACTACATATGTATAATGTATATCTAATTGCTTGCTTTCTCAATGGGGGACAGGCAGGGAAGGAGGGAGAGAATTTGGAACTCAAAGTTTTAAAAATAAATGTTAGGGGCAGTTAGGTGGCGCAGTGGATAGAACACCGGCCTTGGAGTCAGGAGTACCTGAGTTCAAATCTGGCCTCAGACACTTAATATTTACTAACTGTGTGACCCTGGGCAAGTCACTTAACCCCAATTGCATCACCAAAAAAATAATAATAATAAAAATAAATAATAAATGTTTAAAATTATTTTTACACATAATTTGGGAAAAATAAAATGCTAAATATTTTTTTAAAAAGTAATAGAAAAAGAAACAGGCCTGGATAATTGAAAAAGTGGCTCATTTCCCCATAACAGCAATAACAAGCACTTCTGTAGTGCTTTAAAGTTTGAAAAATGCCTTACAGGGGGGCAGCTAGGTGGCACAGTGGATAGAGCACTGGCCTTGGAGTCAGGAGTACCTGAGTTCAAATCTGGCCTCAGACACTTAACACTTGCTAGCTGTGTGACCCTGGGCAAGTCACTCAACCCCAATTGCCTCACTTAAAAAAAAAAACTGAAAAAAAATAGTACACATGAAAAATGCCTTACAACAACTCTAAAAGATAGATGTAACAAGTATTATCCCTATTATTTTAGTGATAAGGGGAAAAAGGCTCAGAGAAATGAAGTGATTATAAAGAAAAACATATTGGATTCTTGATTCAAGTGGCCCATCCATTATAAATCACATCAAAAGAGGATTCTATCACACCACTCCTGGATTGTTTTTGTTCCCCGAGTTCTCAGAGATTCTGATACTCTTAGAGGCAAAGAACTAGCTAGTTCTTTGTTAAGTAATGGAACAGTGACAGATTTGTGGGGATCAGGACAGCTTCCCTAAAAACCCATGGCAATGGGGCAGTTTCATATACCTACCAAGGACTGGAAGAGACCATAAAACTTGTACATTCATACAGCTACTTCAGCTGGTCCCCAGCATCATCTTTTTATAGAAAAAGTAATCTATCTTCATTTCCCCTTGGATTCCCAGTCTCACAGAAAAGTTTAAGAGTTTGTCAACATAAAGCCTGTAGGTTAGAGAATTGATTGAGGATAACTAGTCTGGAGTCTGGAGCCCCAAAGAGAAACATGTTGGATTTTGAAGGTCTAATCTTTGTTACCACCCCCACCAAATAGGGACCTTATCACATTAGGTTAGGATGACTTAGACTATACCTTGATGAGGGAGATTCCAAATGCCCCAGGCTTCAGATGACCTTTTATCTCGGAGCAGGTTTTTGGGGCAAATTCATGGGGTGTGATGAATACAAGGATGTCAGCATTGTCTACTGCTTTCAACAAATCTGGAATAGCCACCTAGAACCAGAAAGCATCCTTTATTTTACCTGATAACAATATCACTATAAATTGTGCTGGCATATAATGGGCACTTAATAAATATTTACTAATTGATTATCAGTGACCTCCTATAAGCAATAGATATAGGCCAAGAAGCAAGAGACCCAAATTCTTATTTTGACTCTGACCTATGTGGAAGCATCTCCGTTGTTGTTATTGTTGATTCACATCCTCATTGGGGGTTTTCTTGGCAAAGATACTGAGTGGTTTACCATTTCCTTCTCCAGCTTATTTTACAGATGAGGAAACTGAGGCAAACAATCCTAAGTAACTTTCCCAGGGTCACAAAGATACTAAGTTTCTGAGGCCAGATTTGAATTCAGGAAGATGAATCTTCCCGACTCCAGACTTGACCCTCTATGCATTCATCCTCCTAGTTGCCCATTAAAGCATCTCCATTAAAGCTTCTTTTTGTTTTAGGAACTATTAAGAAATAATATTTTAATTGTGTTGTAGTGTGAAGTCCTTGGTTTCATTTGAATCAAGGACCCTGTCAGTTTTCAGTAACAGAGGGCTAAAACAAGTTAAGAGAGGAATTACAATTCTAGGAAACTCTGGTTAGATAGAAGGAAGGTCCCGGTTAAGCAATGGAATATCTCTTAGTTTATAGTTAACCAGATCAAGAGAAATGTTCCTTTTGCTCACTGTTAAAGAATGTTAGGGTTTTTGTTTAATTCAGCTAAGAGAAATATCTTTTTGTTAACCCCAAGTTAAAGATGGTAAACTCTAAAGTCCCTTAAATTAGTAGTCTTTTCTCAGTGAAGCAGTGAAATTATTGTGTGGTTTGGATTCAGAAGGGTCATGCCACAGGAAGCTAGGTGGCACAGTGGATAGAGCACCGGCCCTGAAGTAAAGAGGACCTGAGTTCAAATCCAGCCTCAGACACTTGACACTTACTAGCTGTGTGACCCTGGGCAAGTCACTTAACCCCCATTGCCTTAAAAAAAAAAGAATGGTGCAGTGTGAGGGGGCAGCTAGGTGGCACAGTGGATAAAGCACCAGCCCTGGATTCAGGAGTACCTGAGTTCAAATCCAGCCTCAGACACTTGACACTTACTAGCTGTGTGACCCTGGGCAAGTCACTTAACCCCATTGCCCCGCCAAAAAAAAAAAAAAAAAAAAAGAATGGTGCAGTTTATAGAGTGCCAGGCCTGCAGTCAGGAAGACTCATCTCCCTGAGTTAAAATCTGGCCTCAGACCCTTACTAGTGCCATGTGTGATCCTGGGTAAGTCACTTAAACCTGTTTGCCTCTGTTTCCTCATCTGTAAAATAAGCTAGAGAAGAAAATGGCAAACCACACCAGTATTTTTACCAAGAAAATCCCAAATGGGGTCTTGAAGAGTTGGATATGACTGAAAAACAAGTGAACAAAACTCTAAGACTGATAATTGGTTGGAGTCTTTATCTGATTCACTTCAAGAACTAAAATTATTCGGAGAAGTGAATGGAAGGGTAATGATTTTATTCTCTTCCTGTTTCTCTCCTTTTTGTTTTATTGCTTCATACAACAAGATGGCACTGTTTCACTAAGTTTAAAAACTGCTTTTAAAAATTTAGTTAGTGGTTGTTTATTTTTTAATGATGATTTTCTAGGTGAAGATAAAATAATTTTTTATCATATCCTGAATTAGTGTCTTTGTTACTGTGGATAAGGGGAAAAACAGTGGATAATTGGCTATGCCAAATTTAACCTTCTAGGAAACCTCATTTCTTTTCTTTCTTTTTCTTTCTTTCTTTTTTTTTTTTGGAAGAGGGGAAACCTAATTTCTTTCTTTCTTTTTTATTTATGAAATCTCATTTCTCATCTATGATCAAAAAACTGCTTGAGAGCTCAGAGCTTTTATTAATTTATTAATAGTTTATATTTTGATGCTTTCTTAGTTTGAAGAGAAAAGAGCCTGGCTTAGGGTCAGGAAGATCTTAGTTCAAATCCAGACCTCAAATACTAGCTCTGTGACCCTAGGGAAGTCAGTTACCTTTTGTTCCTTTCAGTTTCCTCAACCAGAAAATGAACATAATAATAGCACCTACCTTCCTCTAGAGCTAATCTCTATCTCTTATAAAAGAGCTTGTTTTACTTTTGAGGTGGGATAGGGTAAAAGAAGATAAAAAATAGAGTAAATATCATGGGAAGTGAATAGGATGGAGGGAAACTCAGCAATAGTAACTGGGGAAAAAATTTGAAGTAGAGGTAAGAGCCATGTAAGAGGGTGATGGTACTTACTTTGCTGGGCTATTGTGAAGAGAATTCTTTGTCAGGTATAAGGTGCTATATAAACGTTAGCTATTATTGTTGTTGCAATAATCAACCTTATGGGTGTTTTTTTAAGGAAATATCCCTTTAAAGTACTATATAAATGTAATTTACTATTAAAAAATATGAGCAGGAAAAACCTGGAAAGACTTACATGAGCTGATGGCAAAGTGAAATGTACTTATTCAACATAACAGCAATATTGTAAGATGATCTGCTGTGAATTACTTAGTTATTTTCAGCAATGCAATGATCCAAGATAACTCTGAAGAACTTATGAAAAATGTAATCCAGCTACAGAGAAAGAACTGATGGTATCTGAATACAGATGGAAGTATATTTTATTGTTGTTAGTTCCTTTTTCTAAAGTTTTTTTGTCTGATGTGTTTTGCATGATTGCACATGTATAATTTATATTGAATTGCTTGAGTTCTGAAGTGGGGAGAGGGAGGAAGAGAATTTGGAACACAAAAATCATAGTTACAATTTGTTTTTACATGTAAGGTGGGGAAAAATTCCAAATAAATAAATAAATAAAAAGGGCTTGTTTTGCAAAAGGGAAACTTTGGGCTTTCTCCATCTCCTTGGAAGAGAAGAGAGGAGAGGCTAGGACCTCAAGCGAAGGTCACTTGCCCTGAGTTAGACCCAGTGATTGCAGATAGGCATGGTTAGAAAGAAAAATTTCCACCCACTCCCATGATGGAAGAGGTGAAAATGTGTCTTCCAAACCCCCCTCCAGGATGACCACTTGTTGGCCACATCCAGAACTGAACAGAATTAGAGTGTGACCAAGACAGAGTAGAGCAGAATCGTCTCCTTTGGTCCTTGAAGTCAAGCCTTTCTTGATTTAACCTTAAATGCCATTAGTTTTTTTTTAGGTTGCCTTTATTTCATCATAATGTTGACCCATATTGACTTTGTAGTCTCTCAAAACCCCTAATTTTTTTTAGTCAACCTATTGTGCAATTGCTATTGTTAGGTTGTTTCAGTTGACCCCATTTGGAGTTTTCTTGGCAAAGATACTGGAGTGGTTTGCCATTTCCTTCCCTAACTCATTTGGGAAGGGAGGGGCAATGAGGGGTAAGTGACTTGCCCAAGGTCACACAGCTAGTAAGTATCAAGTATCTGAGGCCAGGTTTGAACACAAGTCCTCCTGAATCCAGGGCCAGTGCTTTATCTACTGTACCACCTAGCTGCTCACCCCCCTCGGCCTTTTTAAGGTAAGATCTTTTCCAGATCTCAGTTTGTCTGAAAAAACACCCATTCAGAGATTTGTTTAGGTAAGAATTGAAGCAAAAAATGGCCTAGTTTGCCTACTCAAAAGAATCAATCTGAGGTAGACATTGATAAGTATTAGAAACAAAGTAGAAGCCAATTGACTAAGGAACGACTAAACAAATTGCAGTCCTTGAATATAATGGAATATCACTGCAACACTGAATATAACTAATCCAGAGAAGCATGGAAAAAGTAAAGCAATTAGGTAGAAACACAGTTACCAAATTTTTTAAAAGTTCATAGACCTTGGGGCAGCTAGGTGGTGCAGTGGATAAAGCACCAGCCCTGGATTCAGGAGGACTTGCGTTCAAATTCGGCCTCAGCCACTTGACACTTACTAGCTGTATGACCCTGGGCAAGTCATTTAACCCTCATTGCCCCACAAAAACAAATAAATAAACAAACAAACGAACGAATGAATGAATGAAGAAATAAACAAATAAATGAATGAATGAATGGATAGATAGATGGTAGATAGATAGATAAAAATAAAGTTCATAGACCTCAGATTAAAAACCTGCTCTGAATGAAGAGCAGGACCTCCACGGGCACTTGGACCTATGGTAATAACATTCAGGTGATTCACTGGATAGAGATCTGGGCCCAGAGTCAGGATGACCTGAGTTGAAATCCAGCCTGAGACATTTACTATTTGGGTGACCTTTGGCAAGTGTCTTAGCATCTCTTTGCATCAATTTCCTCAACTCTAAAATGAGAATAATAATAGTTTCTACCTTCAAGAGTTATTGGAGGAATTAAATATTTATAAAGTGCCTGGCACATAGTAGGTGCCTAATAAACATTTGTTTCCTTCCTTCCTTCTTAAAGTAAACTCAATCAATGGGACAGCTGAGTCTGTCTATAACACATGGATCCCTCAATGAGGTTTCAGGCCATGTCTACTTGAATTGGCGTGGTATAATAGACCCAGTTCTAGCTTCTCTAAGGGCCTGTGGGGATATGCGGACCCTGCCTCTAGTGGGTTATTTTGCTCACCACATTGGGGGTTAACTTGTATCCTGGCAGGTACTTCTTGTTTTCATGTTCCTCATTGATGATTTCTGACAGTTTCTTTCCTTCAACCATCTCTTCAAATACCCAAAGTTTCACTTCTTCGTCAAATGTTTGGGAATTCATGACATTGCTGCCAATGATTTTTGCAATGGTAGTACCCCTTCACAAGAAAGAGAAGAAAAGGGAGTGAGGGAGTGAGTCTCACAGAATTAAAGGCTCTCCTAGAGGTGACAGAACAAGCTCAGTCAATGGCTAACTTATGGTAGCTTAGCTGTCCAGTCAAGAATATAAGAAATCACCAAAGTCCCACCACCAGAAATACCTACCATACCAAAAATAAGATAGCATGGCTCTATGGTATGTATATTTCTTGGGAAGGACTTCTGTCGGCACCCAAAGGCATTTATTAATTGGGGGATGTTTGCACACAGCCACTACTTTAGTTCAGGCCCTCATTACTTCTTACCTAGACTAGTGAAATGGCCTAATAATTAATCTCCCTGCCTCCAGTCTCTCCTAACTCCAACCCTGCTGGGGCAGTTAGATGGTACAAATGGATAGAGTGTTGGGCCTGGAATCAGGAAGACCCGAGTTCAGATGTGGCCTGACACTTTACTTTGTTGTGTGACCTTAGGCAAGTCACTTAATCTCTGTTTCATCATCTGTAAAAAGGGGGTTATAATACCTATCTCCAAGGATTGTTATGAAGATCAAATGAGATAACAATTGTAAAGCATTTAGAAGAGTGTTTGGCACATAGTAAACACCATATGCTGTTTAGTCCTTTCAGTTGTGTCTGACTTTTTGTGACACCATTTAAGGTTTTCTTGGCAAAAACATTGGGGCAATTTGCCATTTTCTTCTCCAAAAAAACACACTATGTAAATGTTAGCTATTATTATCATTATTTATTATCTGTCTTCTATGTAGCTGCCCAAGTGATTTTCCTTAACTGTAGGTCTGACCATATCACTTCCCTATTCATAGTCTAGTGTCTCCCTATTTTTACCCTTCCCAGCTATACAGTAATATCAAAATGACCCCTCTCTGTTCCTCACACATGTCATTCCATCTTTGGACTCAATGCCTTTGAAGTGGCCATTCCTTATTTCAGGAACTTTGTCACTCCTCATCTGTTTCAAAGAATCCCTTTCTTCCTTCAAGAGACAACTACCACCTTCTACATAAAACTATTCATGATATCTACCCCCCCCCATTGTCTTCCCTCCCTATCTTGTATCTAGCTACCTTGCGTTTATTTTTTAAACTTATTCTGCATTTACCTATACATGCATATGTATGCCTATATGTGTGTAATGTATGCATGTGTCAATATACATATACATAGATACATCTGTGCATATATGTGTAGGGTAGTTAATTGGTGCAGTGTGACAGTTCTGGAATCAGGAAGACTCATCTTCCTGAGTTCAAATCTTGACTCAGATACTTCCTAGCTATGAGATCCTAGGCAAGTCACTTCATCCTGTTTGCCTCAGTTTCCTCATCTGTAAAATGAGCTGGAGAAGGAAACAGGAAAACTAGCATCTTTGCCAAGAAAACTCCAAATGGGGTCATGAAGAGTCAGACATGACTGAAAATGACTGAACAACAACAATATATACATATGTGTATGTAACTATATACACATAAACCATAAATTATTTCACCCATTAGAATGTAAGCTCCCTTGGAATAGAAATTATTCACTCTTGTATCCCTAGAACTTAGTATAATAGTCAGCCACATAATAAATATATATATTTTAGTGCTGGAAAGGACCTTAGAAGCCATCTTCAAGTTCAATTCCCTTTAACGTCAGGTAGGATAGCATGGGATGAGGTAGAGAGAAAAACTTTGTGTCAGGTACTAACTGCTTGGAGGTTTTGGCAGATGACCACAAAGTCTCTACATAGGATGCTATATAGAATTAGAATAAACCTCAAAGGTAGGCTGTTGAGTTGATGGGGGTCGTCTAGAATGAAGAAGGAAGAGATATCAGAGTATGCCTTCTCTTCCTCTGAGCCCAGTGGAGTTAACTTTCTTGAAGAATTTTAGACTCTCTGAACACAGATTGAAGCATACTATTTTCACTTGTTGCTTTTTTGTTTCTTCTTTCTTGTGGTTTTCCCTTTTTGTTCTGATTCTTCATTCACAACATGACTAATACAGAAATATGTTTTATGATTGCACATACATAACCTATATCAGAAAACTATCTTTATATGTAATTGGAAAAAATAAAATAAAAGACTAATTTAAAAAAAAGAATTTTAGACTATGGGATCCTCCCCATCCTCTCTCTGAAATGTGCTGTCCCAAAATCCATAGGGTATATAAGACTCTAATATTATTTTCCTTTTTGGGCGGGGGGCAGGGCAATGAAGGTTAAGTGACTTGCCCAGGGTCACACAGCTAGTACATGTCAAGTGTCTGAGGCTGGATTTGAACTCAGGTCCTCCTGAATCCAGGACCGGTGCTCTATCCACTGTGCCACCTAGTTGCCCCCCCCCTTATTTTCCTTTTTAACACAAGATTTCATTTTTCAATTCTTTTCCAAATTTATTATTTATTTATTTTGGCATTCTTTTTCCTTTTTTTTTTTTTAATTTTGAGTTCCAAATTCTTTCTCTTCCTCTAGTCCTTTCCCCACCCATTTGGAAGGCAAGCAATATGACATCAGTTATACATGTGAAATCATGTAAAGCACATTTCCATATTACCTATTTTACACAAAAAGCAAGAAAAATAAAGACAATGAAAGTTTGCACTCAGAATTCATCAGTTTTCTCTCTGGAGGTGGATAGTATGTCTCATTATGAATCCTTAAGAATTGACTTGAATCATTGTATTAATCAGAGTAGCCAAGTCTTTCACAGTTATTGATCAAAGATTTTAAGAAGGAGCAATTGCTTTTTTTCAAAATTTCTATTATTAGGCAGAATTAGGTCAAGAAAAGTAGTTGTCTGTCTCCTGGCTGGCATTCCATCTCCAGTCTCCATGCTTTTACTCTGACAGTATCTCTATGCCCAGAGTGCATGCCATCCTCATTTCCACCTTATAGAACTGAATTGATTTACCCAAGGCCACAATAATACTAGTATGTAGCAGAGCCAGGACTAGGTCTAATTAATCCCAGACCAAATCTTCTACATTCCCCCTTGCTGTCTGCCAGAAATAGACCCTATCTTTTTATCTAGACATGGATTCTTATCCCTTTTTGTATCACAAACCCTTTTGACAGCCTGGTAAAGCCTATAGACCCTTTTCCTCAGACATAAATACATAAAATAAAATACTTAGAATTACAAAGGAAGGCAATTATATTGAAATAAAATGATAAAAATATTTTTTAAAAAATTTTCCCAGACTCTAGATTAAGAATCCCTACTCTAGAAGCTTAGACACCACAGATAAAAATGGACACACAGGATATAGTAATTTCCATGGCCAGATGGGAGACAGAGCAGTTCCTTTAGGGCATCAGCCCTCAGACTGGTTATCTTCCACATTCACAATGAGAAAACAGAAATGTGACAGGCTCTCCTTTTCTGGGGAGACCTTTTTGTCCTTGGTATGTCTCTCTCTGCTCCAGTTTTTCTAATAGCTCTTTTACCATAGTGTATGGGCCATATGAGTAGCCAGCTCTTTTAATATGTAGCTCAAAAGGTATGGATGTGATCTTTTCAATTAATCATAAATTATATTCTGGTCATCTACCTTTCATTCAATTGCCAAAAGTCCTATATTCCTTTCAAACTAATTAAGTATTTGTTCACACATTATGATGAGTTTATAGGGAAATTGCTTATGACATAGGTTAAGGCCGTGACAATATAATAAAAATGGCAATATTAGCAAAGCTAATTTACAGTTCAAATGCTATATCAATCAAACTATAAAAGGGATACATTACAGAACTTGATGCAACAATCACAAAATTCTAAAAAGGGAAATATGACAAAAAGGAAAGATGACAAAAGTTGAAAATAGTAAATATTGAAGAGTTTGTTGGAAGATAGGCACGCTGGGGCATTGTTGGTCAAGTTACACAACTATTTTAAAAAACTATTTGAAATTATGCAAATAAAGTAATGACAATATCCACATTCTTCAACTCTGACATTGTACTATAGGCATATAACCCAAGGAAGCTACTGATAAAAAAGAAAATCCCCATATGCACCACAAGATTTATGGCAGTGCTTTTGTAGGAGCAAAGAACTGGAAACAAATTATATGTCCTTGGATTAGGGAATGGATACTAATCATGGTACATGAATGAATACAATGGAATATTACTGTACTTTAGGAAATGATGACTATAAAGAATATGGAGAAGCTTACAAGAGCTAATAATGATAGAAATAAAACCAAGAAAAAATACACACAATGACTACAACAGTGTAATGGAAGGAATGATAACCACAAAACAATAAAAAGTGAATTTTTCAAAATTTCCAAAAACAAACATGCCCCTGTATATAATGAGACCTGAGAAGGCATCTTCCCCAACTCCTTTGAAGAGGTAGGAGCTCAACAAGTATGAAACATTTTGTAAATTTTCAGATTTTTTTTCCAATGTATTCATAGGTTTTGATAATTTTTTTCTTCTCCCTATTTTTTCTTTTAAAAAAATATTCTTTGTCATATGCAGTAGTCATATAACAGAGGAGGAGGAAAAATAAAAGGGAAATTTAGGTGATATAGAAATAAAAGATATCAATAAAATTTAAAAACAAATGATTTTTCTAAAAAAGACCTAATTTTAATCTATTAATTGGTTGTTTGTTGTTATTCTGTCATTTTTAGTCACGTCTGACTCTCCGTCGCAAAGATACCAGAGTGGCTTGCTGTTTCCATCTCCAGCTCATTTGACAGATGAGGAAACTGAGGCAAACAGGGTTAAAATTTCTTGTCCAAGGTCACATAGCTAGGAAGTGTCTGAGGCAAGATTTGAACTAAGGAAGATGAGTCTTCCTGACTCCAGGCCCAGCGCTCTATCCACTGTGCCACCAATTAAGGTGTCTATGCCTCTTGTGCTTTTTACATTTATTTTGGTAAGAGGCTGAAATTCATGCCTTTACATGTATTTATTCTCTTCATATTTATTATATATGTATACATAATACTATTATTTATAATATTTATTTAATATATTATTATATATTATTTAATATTATGTGTATATATGTATATGTGTGTGTATATATATATATATGTATATATATATGTATTTTTTGTCCCTCCTCATCAGTATGTAAGCTCTTTGAGAGTAGGGTTTGTTTCATTCTTTTTATTTATATCCCTAGTACCTAACACTGTGCAGGTAACAAAGTAGCTACTTATAAATGCTTTTTTTTTTTTTTTTTTTTTTAGTGAGGCAATTAGGGTTAAGTGACTTGACTGGGGTCACACAGCTAGTAAGTGTTAAGTATCTGAGGCCGGATTTGAACTCAGGTACTCCTGAATCCAGGGCCGGTGCTCTATCCACTGCGCCACCTAGCTGCCCCTTAAATGCTTTTTGATTCACTGTTTCCTCTGGCTTTTGAAGAATGAAATTACCATGAAGAAAGATTTTTAAAAAAATTATCAGTTGCTCTGATTTTCTCAGATATCCCTGACAGATGTCCATATAGTTGAGGTCTTCTTTTAATATATAATTCTGGTTTTGATCTGTTTTCCCAGACTCCTTGTCCACTTCCCCATTTTCTCTTGTAGATCCCTATGGTAAACTCCCAGGACAATATTGCTTCTAGTATTCCTGACGTTTATGCTCTCTATCATAGATCTACTGGATTTCCTTATATGAGTGTATAACCCTAATTCTCCTTACCCCCTCAGTGAGTTCAGTATCTGGCTATTCAGTATCTGGCTCATGGTGCTGCTCTCTTCCCATCTCCTCTGCCTTTGTTAATATTGGGGAACACACACACACAGAGAGATATAAAATATCCCTCCAACACCTTAACTTTCCAGTTCCTCAATTTACTCATGTACACATTTTCCACTACCCTTTCATTCACTGTCCTTGACTCTCTAATCTTTTGCCACCTGGTCTCATTGCCAATCGCCCCTTGCCAAACCACAGTCCTGGAATTCTTTGACCCTCCATCTCCCTCCCTGCCTCCCTTCCTTCTCTTTCTTTTACAAGTGTGACTGAATTGAAGTTGGCTGAATTCAGTACAAATTTATTTGATCTCCTCTTAATCTCCTTTTTTAAAAGATTTAAAATATATATTTAAATTTTTTTTCTTGTTCAGTATTTTATTATTTTCCAGCTACATATAAGAATAGTTTTCAACATTTGTTTTCATAGCATTTTCAGTTTCAAATTTTTCTCCCATCCTCCCTTCCCTCCTTCCTCCCCAAGACAGAAAGCAATCAAATATAGGTTATATATGAGCAATCACACCAAACATATTTCTACATTAATCATATTGTGACAGAAGAGTCAGAGCACAAGGGAAAAACCTCAAAAAAGAAGAAAAAAAAAACAGTCCCAAAGTAGAAACAGTATGGTTCAATCTGCATTCATAAACCACAGTTCTTTTTTCTGGATGTTGAGAAAATTTTCTATTATGAAGTTCTTTGAAATTGTTTTGGACCATTGCATTGCTAAAAAGAGCCAAGTCCATCACCATTGTTCATCACACAATGTTCAGCTGTTACTGTATACAATGTTCTCCTGGTTCTGCTCCTCAGTCAGCATCAGTTCATGTAAGTCCTTCCAGGTTTCTCTGAACTCCTCCTGCTCATCATTACTTTTCACATTGATTTTTAAAAACTTTGTGTTCTAAATTTTCTTCTTCCCTCCCTCCTCATCCCTCCCTATGAAATCCATCAATTCAATATAAGTCATACATGTGCAGTTATGCAAAATATCTTCTCATTATTAGTCAGGTTGTGAAAGAAAATAGACATAATACCTTTAGAAAGAGGAGCTAACAGGAGTGGCTAGGTGGCGCAGTGGATAAAGCACCGGCCCTGGATTCAGGAATACCTGAGTTCAAATCCGGCCTCAGACACTTAACACATACTAGCTGTGTGACCCTGGGCAAGTCACTTAACCCCCATTGCCTCACTAAAAAAAAAAAAAAAAGAAAGAGGAGCTAACAAATAAAATTATACTTCAATCTGTATTCAGATACCATCAGTTCTATTTCCTCTTAATCTCCTTTCAACTGGGCCTTTAGTGCAGTGGCAAGGCAAACATTCTATTCCTCCCCAATGGATTTCCTAGCCAGCTCTCTACAGCTCTTGTTCCAAACCTCATCTTTCTTCAGGCCTCCCACAGCAGCTCCTGTACCACTTTATCAGCTGAAGACAGTACCTCATACTTCAGGGAAAAAAATTGAGGCCATTCACTAAGAACTTCCTCTTCTCCAGTCCTCTTTATCTCACATGTTCAGACATCTTCCCCTTTTCCCTTCTTCACTCCAGTCTCAGATGAAGCAGTAGCCCTTTTCCTGACTAAGGCTAACTACTCTATGGATCTCATCTCTTCCCTACTACCATATTCCCAACTCTTGTTCTTCTCTCCAATAGCTCAACTACTTGGCTCCTCTCCTGCTGCCTACAGTTATACCCATGCCTTCTGTATCTTAAAGAACCCTCACTTAATCTAACCATCCCTGCTAGCTATTGTCTCATATCTCTTCTCCCTTTCATGGCTAAATTCCTAGACAAAATTGTCTACTCCTTTCACTCTCTCCTAAGACTTCAGCAATCTGGCTTCCACAATCTCATCATTCAGCTGAAAATAATCTATCCAAAGTAACCAGTGATCTAATGACTTTTTCTCAGTCCTGATCTTTTCCCACTTCTCTGCAGCATGTGGCAACCCTGGGGATTACTCTCTCTTTCTGGATGCTCTCTCTGGGTTTTCCTGACACTGCTTCACTCTTGGTTCTCCATTCTCATTCTTCCTTAATATATATTGAGCCCAATACTCTATACTATTTCACCTGGAGATCTCATCAGGAAGGAAATAGTGATTTAATAAGTATCTTATATGTGCCAAGTACTATACTAAACACTTGAATAATAATGACAACAACTACCATTTATATAGCATCTACTATGGGCCAGGAACTGTGCTAAGTGCTTTATAAATGTTTTTTGATCCTCTCAACAAACCTGGGAGTTAGATACTAATTTTTTTTTTTTTTTAGTGAGGCAATTGGGGTTAAGTGACTTGCCTAGGGTCACACAGCTAGTGAGTGTTGTGTCTGAGGCCAGATTTGAACTCAGGTCCTCCTGACTCCAGGGCCGGTGCTCTATCCACTGCGCCACCTAGCTGCCCCTTAGATACTAATATTATTATTCCCATTTTACAGTTGAAAAGACTGAGACAGACAGAGATTAAGTGACTTGCCCAGGGTCACACAGCTAGTAAGTGTCTGAGGGCTGGATTTGAACTCAGGTCTTTGTGATCTACTCTTTTGTCTAGTTGTGCTCATGAATTCAATCAACCCCATGCATTTGAGTTCCAGATCTTTATTCAGCCCTAATCTCTTTTCTAAGTTCCAGTCCCACACCACCAACTGCCTTAGGTCATCTAGAATTGTCCTGTAGGCATCTTATATTCAACGTGTCCACAATAGAACCCATTATCTTTGTTCCCCATCCCTCATTTCTTCCTAATTTCCCTTTTTACTTTTAAGGGCATCACTGTTCTCCCAGTCACCCAGGCTGGCAACCTAGGAGTTGTCTGTGGGTTGAGAAGTGTGGAAACCACCACTGCTGCCACTCATTCAGTCACTCCCCCCATCCCAAGGCCTACTGCTGATTTGCTGGGGTGCAGCCTGTGTTCCATTTCTCACCCTGGCACAACAGACCTTTCCTTTTGACCTTCAGAAAATGGTTTCACCCCATTGTTGTGTGGGTTCTTTCTCTCCAGAAATTGTCTTGAGGAATTATTTAAAGTTTTTTGGAGCAGTTTTGGGGAGAGTTCAAGTGAGTCCCTGCCTTTTCCCTGTCATCTTGGCTCTACCCAACAGGCAGTTTTTGGATAAAGAAATCAAAGCTATATATAGTCATATAAAAAAATGCTCTAAATCATTATTGATTGGAGAATTCAAATTAAAACAACCATGAGCTATTTCACACCTATCAGATTAGCTAAAATAATAGAAGGGGGAAATGACAAATATTGGAGGGGATATGGAAAAATTGTGTCACCAATATACTGTTGTTGGAACTATGAAGAGAGCCAACTATTTTTGGAGAGCAATCTAGAATTATGCCCAAAGAGTCATAAAATTGTGTATACCTTTTGACCTAGCAACACCACTATTAGGTTTGTTTTCCAAGGGGATCAGGAAAAAAGGAAAAGAACCTATAAGTTCTAAAATATTTAAAGCAGCTCTTTTCTGGTGGCAAAGAACTAGAAATTGAGCAGATGCCCACCAATTGGGGAATGGCTAAACAAGTTATGGTATATGATTGTGATGGAATACTATTGTGCTATAAGAAGTGATGAGCAAGTTGATTTAGAAAAATATGGAAAGAATTGCATGAAATAATAGAGTGAAATGAGCAGAACCAAGAAAATGTATATAATAAACAGCAATATTGTTTGAAAAATAACTGAACAACTAAGTTATTCTGTATATTATAAATATTCAAAATCAACTACAAAGGATCTATGAAGGAAAATGCTATCCACCTCCAGAGAAAGAACTGATAAATAGAAGTATGTATAGTATGGTTTTACATATTTGTGTGTGTGTGTGTGTGTGTGTGTGTGTGAAATGGTGGCCTTCTCTAGTGTGGGATGGCAAGAGGATAGAAACAATTCAGAACTTAAAATGTAGAGGGGCAGTTAGGTGGTGCAGTGGATAAAGCACTGGACCTAGATTCAGGAGGACCTGAGTTCAAATCTGACCTCAGACATTTGACACTAGCTGTGTGACCCTGGGCAAGTCACTAAGCCTTCATTGCAATGCAAAAAGAAAAAAACAAATAACTTAAAATGTAACAAAAAACCCCCAAAACTTTTAAAAAAGGATATTGGTTTAATAAATGTCTGTTTAATAAACTAATGGTTACAGTATACTGGAGATTTAAGATGCCATTAAAAAGGTGGGACATCTCAAAATGAAGCTCTACATGCTATGGAGAAAAGAATATTTTGGCATCAAATGTGTACCTTTCTTTATGTAATATTAAAAAGGGCCATTGGTATAGAAAGGGGCCTACCTTTATCTATACCCAATCCCAGGATTTAGCTTAGCCCAGGGGCTTCCTAAACTTTTCCCACTCGTGACCATTTTTCACCCAAGAAATTTTTATGCCACCCTGGGTATATAGGTATATAAAATAGGTCTACATAACCTTTTACTGTTGCCAAATTTTCCCCGACACCCACATTCAGTTATGTGACCTACAGTTTAAGAAGCTAAGGCTTAGCCTACCCATAACCAGGGGTTGTCCTGGATAGAATCAGAGGCAGCTTCTATCACTCAATGTTCAGTGTGAGCATTTACACCTTGGAAATCAACAAATGCTACAAAATCAGGATTTGATTTATTGTTTTAAGAAAGTGATAGGAAAGATGTTAATAATGCAGATTAAACTTTAAAATACATTTTCCCCCAGAGAGTTGATTGGTAAACATTTACCAACCTTGAGGGGTATAGGCAAAACAAGAACTAGGATTCTTGTGCACACAAGGATCTTGTGAGAAAACAAAAGTCCCCAAACCAGGGATCTGTCAAAGCCCAGGTCAAGTACAATTGCCCCAGCCTCTGCAAAATCAAGGATTTCCAGGACTGGCAGCCCTCTCCTTCCCAACGTTTCCAGCCAGGCTAGTACTTACCAGTTTCCAGAACCCACAATGCACACCTTCAGCCCCCCGGGGGGACACTTAATTGAGCTGTCTGATGAAGGAGCTGATTTTGTAGAAGCACAAACTGGAGGGGGATGCCCATGCTGTACGATTCGTAGGGCTGCAGCAGCTACTCGAAGCTCCGTGATTGAAACTCTAACAGCAGCCAAAGCAGTACTGAAGAGAACTGGAGGGGCAGATACAATAGGGGCTGATTCTCAATGGGCCTTGCACCAATCAGTGAGTGTTGTCTGTTTCTGCCTCTTTTTCCTCCACTGATGTGTTACCCCTCTGGAGATTGAAAGGAAAGAAAGAAACAAAATGAGTTCTTTTGTAGGTGAGGGACATGCTGAGAGAGGGGCAAGGACAATGGTGATGCTATGGCCTAGACACGCTTAGCTTCTACAGTTATCCTTTCCACATGATGGGGGAGTGTTAGGGCACCCCGTGATCTGGAAAATCCAGGTAAAACATTTTGTTCCTCCCTTCGTACCAGAGAAGAAGTCTGACATCTTTCTTTTATGTGATGTTTCTAGTCCTTATTGAAAAATTTGGGTTGATATTATACAATACTATACATATGATGCATTTCTGAATTCCTAAACTTTTTCTGTGTCCTCTGCTGGCCTTCCTTTGTGGCCCACAGCTTCTCCAAAACTCCCCCCCAAAATTTCCATTTGATTTCTTTTATTTTCTTTTTTTTGGTGGGGCAATGAGAGTTAAGTGACTTGCCCAGGGTCACACAGCTAGTAAGTGTCAAGTGTCTGAGGCTAGATTTGAACTCAGGTCCTCCTGAATCCAGGGCCAGTGCTTTATCCACTATACCACCTAGCTGCCCCCTCCATTTGATTTCTTATGTCAGTCTACAATATACTGAAACTGAGATAGGGAAAGTTGTGACATGGAAGGGATAACTGGATATTATTCCTCACTCACTACTGGCTGTCACACATGCCTGGAAGGCAGTCCCGTCACATCTCCACCTCTCAGAATCCCTCTCTTCCCTGGAGTCACAGTTCAATGGCCACCTTCTGCAGTGAGTGCTTCCTGGTGCCCCGTTAGTACTTTCCCATGTCAAGATTGCCTCCTGTTTGCTTTGCCTGTTTCTTGTATATTATCTTGTATAATATATTATTATATTGTGACAACCCAACTTTAACAGATGTGAAAACTGAGTCCCAGGGAGGTTGATTTGCCAGAGATTTGCCTTCCCTCACTGTTGCAAGA
Source organism: Dromiciops gliroides (assembly GCF_019393635.1). Taxonomy (NCBI): domain Eukaryota; kingdom Metazoa; phylum Chordata; class Mammalia; order Microbiotheria; family Microbiotheriidae; genus Dromiciops; species Dromiciops gliroides. The sequence continues at coordinate 338,706,465 of NC_057863.1, read as the reverse complement.
TAATCCTTTTACACTTCTCTAATTAACTCACAGCGGCTTTTCCAAATTTTTCATTCGTCTTCAAACGTCCCATGGCTTGCCCTCCTCAACCTTGCCTCATATTTTTGTTTTTTGTTTTTTGGAGTTTTTTTGGCGAGGCAATGGGGGTTAAGTGACTTGCCCAGGGTCACACAGCTAGTAATTGTTAAGTGTCTGAGGCTGGATTTGAACTCAGGTACTCCTGAGTCCAGGGCCAGTGCTTTATCCACTGACCCACCTAGCTGCCCCCCTTGCCTCATATTTTACTCAAAAAATTGAGGCCATTCCCTTATACCTACCTTTTTTCCTTTCCTCCTCGTCTCACATAATGAACTAGTCTTGCCAAGGCAAAACCCTTCTACGTACACAAATGACCCCATTCCATTCTGTCTTCTCCAGCACAATTGCATCCCCAATTCTCACTTCATCTTTAATCTCTCCCTGTCTACTAGCTACTTCCCTACAGCTGATAAACGTGCCCAATGTCTCCCCCATCTCCAACCCCCCGCCCCCTTTGATCAATCTATCCCTGCTGACTACTATACTATATCTCTCCTCTATTTTGTGGCCAACCTTCTTCCTAAGGCCTTCTGTAGTAGGTCTCTCCATTTCCTTTTCTTTCACTCTCTATAGTCAAGCTTTTGATCTCATTATTTAACTGAGACTGCTTTTTCCAGTTATCAATGATCTCTTAATTGCCGAATCTAATAGCCTTTTCTCAATCCTTATCATTGTTGACCCTTTGTGGGGGTCAATTATCTTCTTCTCTTCCATATTCTCCTTTCTTTTTTTGTGTATTTATTTAAAAATTAGTATTTTATTTTCTCCAATTACATGTAAAAACAATTTTTAACATTCATTTTTTTGGGGGGGAGGGTGAGGCAATGGGGATTAAGTGACTTGCCCAGGGTCACACAGCCAGTAAATGTCATGTGTCTGAGGCCCGGATTTGAACTCAGGTCCTCCTGAATGCAGGGTGGGTGCTTTATCCACTGCGCCACCTAGCTGCCCCTTTAACATTCATTTTTGTTTTGTTTTTGTTTTTGTTTGTGGGGCAATGGGGGTTAAGTGACTTGCCCAGGGTCACACAGCTAGTAAGTGTCAAGTGTCTGAGGCCAGATTTGAACTCAGGTCCTCCTGAATCCAGGGCTGGTGCTTTATCCACTGTGCCACCTAGCTGCCCCCCTCAATATATTCTTTTTTTTTTTTTTTTAGTGAGGCAATTGGGGTTAAGTGACTTGCCCAGGGTCACACAGCTAGTACCTGTCAAGTGTCTGAGGCCAGATTTGAACTCAGGTCCTCCCGAATCCAGGGCCGGTGCTTTATCCACTGTGCCACCTAGCTGCCCCCGCCACCTCAGACACTTGACACTTACTAGCTGTGTGACCCTGGGCAAGTCACTTAACCCCCATTGCCTCGCCAAAAAAAAAAAAAGTTTGAGCTCCAAATTGTTCCAAATTCTCTCCCTTCCTCCCTTTCCCCCCACATTGGGAAGGCAAGCAATTTGATATAGGTTATGCATGTGTAGTGAGATTGATATTTTTAAGCGTGCAAAATGGAATACATATGACTATAAGGAAAACCAGTTATATTGAGCTAGTTATCAAAATATGTTTTTTAATAAATTTCACTCAGTTCTCCATGTGTTTAAGAAATGAGGCCTTTGTCAGACAAACTTGCTTCAAGATTTTTTCACATAACCATATTTCCCTCCATCCTATTCCCTCCCCATGCCATTTACTCTATTCTCTATCTCCTTTCACCCTGTCCCTCCTCAAAAGTGTTTTGCTTCTGACTGCCCCCCTTCCTCAATCTGCCCTCCCTTTATCACATTCTCCTTTCTTTAGGGTTTCAAGACATCACTCTCTCATGATTTTCCTCCTGCCTATTTGACTGCTCCCTTCTTAGGTTCCTTTGCTGGATCTTCATCCAAGTTATGATTGCAAACCAGGAATAAGGAACTTCTTTGGGCATGACTGATCTATTTGAGGACATGAGTTCCTACAGTATTCTCCAGCTACCTACATTTCTTTTTCTTTTTTTTTTTTTTTGAGGGGCAATGAGGGTTAAGTGACTTGCCCAGGGTCACACAGCTAGTAAGTGTCAAGTGTCTGAGACTGGATTTGAACTCATGTCCTCCTGAATCCAGACCTGATGTTTTATCCACTGTGCCATCTAGCTGCCCCCTACCTACATTTCTGATGCCCCATAACTATAACTAAATTTTTAAAAAATCTTGTATATGGGCATGCTTGACCTTTCATCTCTATCTCTTGCTTGCCATACAGTTTCTACGTAAAGACCTTCAATGATGGGAACCATATTTGGGGTCATCACCCATATAGGAACATTTCTAACCAATATATCTTTACTGTTTCTTAGGAGAGGTCATATTAGATTCTTGTGGCTTAAAGTGGCCTGCTCCTGGAGCTATACTAGAAGATGACCTCTAACTTTCAAACCTGGAGAGGGTGAGCTTTTATACCCTACCAGTTACCCTTAAGATGTCGCTAAGAGGCAAAGTAGGACTAGAGGTTCTCAATGTATTTTTATCCTTAAGCTCCCACCACTATAACTATTAATTACAGGTTATTATTTAGATATTTCTATAAAGGTTTTTTTTGCTTATGAATTTATTTAAACTTATAAATGTACTTTTAACTTACCTAAATAATTCAAATTATGGGTTCATTTATTTTGCTCTTAAGCATCCTCCTTAGTCCTTTTAGATGTGAATAGCAAAGTGTTACAAAATGTCATCCTCAAGCCCCAACTTGAAAAAAGTTTACAAACAAGTATTCTCTCTCTCTCTGTCTCACTCACTGTGTGTGTGTGTGTGTGTGTGTGTGTGTGAAATGGGGGGTTGGTGATTCCCAGAGTGCCTCAGATGATGTCTCCACAAAGAAGTTACTATAGGGAGAAGATGGTATGTATCCAAGTGCAGGATGCTTAAGGAGCTGCTTCCAGGAGAATTGAGATGACATGTAAGAGGCCTTGGAGACACAGGCTATGGAGCACATGTAGTAGACATTCTGTAATTGGTTCCAATTGGCTAAACATCTATTGAAGAAGAGACTTCTGACTGCCTATAGAAGCATTCCAAAAAAGCCCATCAGCGTCAGCAACTCTCTCTTTCCCTGAAGACTTTGGGAGAGCTTGGAAACTTCTGAAGAGAACAGAGTCAATGACTTTGTGAGTTTGAAAGGTCAAGAGGACTAGGCATCTTATTCCAGAGTTCAGGTCTGTGGCCAATGTAATATCAGTGCCCTTAAGTATATGGACAATGGCATCTCCCTCAGTCATTCTAGAATATGAGTTTCACAGCCAGAGAAGAGCTGATGCTCTGAAGAACGAGGAGCAGCTTTTAAGAGTGACCTCCAGCTGCACTCTTCTCACCAATGCAATGGTACAGAAGAGTTCCAGGGAACTCATGGTAGAAGAGGATCTCCAAATCCAAGAAAAAAAAAAAGAACTGTGGAGTATAGATGCTGATTGAACCATATTATTTCTTTTGTTTTGGGTGCTGTTGTTTTTTTTTTTTTCTATTTTGAGGTTTTGCATCACTGCTCTGATTTTTTCTCTTGTAACAGGATTAATGCAGAAATAGGATTAATGTTATTATGTGTATATATATGTGTGTGTATATATATACATATATATACACACACACACATATATATATACATATAGATATATGTATATGTATATAGATATATAGACATAACCTATATCAGATTACCTGCTGTCTAGGGGAGGGGGGAGGGAGGGGAGGGAGGGAGAAAAATCTGAAATTGTAAAGCTTGTATAAACAAAAGTTGAGAACTATCTTTACATGTAACAGAAAAAATAAAATACCTAATATTTAAAAAAAAAAAAAGAGTGACCTCCAGGACCTCAGGCCCAGGGATAGCTAAGCTATAGGCTTATCTGGCAGACATGTCAAATCTGTATGTGAATTTGGTGGGATGAAGTTTTGAGCCTATTTCCCCAGAGGTCAAGATATCATAGAGAAAAATGTGTTTGAGATGTGTTGGGAGAAATGTTAGTACTTTTGTACTTGCTACATCTTTGAAGTAAATGTCCCTTCGTCAAAGCTAATCCAATGTTAAGTGGTTAAATGGAACTGGGGTACTAGTCACTGGTCTCTTAACCAAGTGGGGGCACACAGATGGTGGGAAGCTTGAGATGATAACAATAGAGGAAGAGACACATCCACAATCTTCTCAGAGTATCCTGGACCATAAAGGACAAGGGAGCATAGGAGAGGGTGGGGCTGTAAATTGTCCAAATACATTCATTCAGAGACTAAACAGAAAAGATTAGCTGAATGTTAGAACTGGTGATTATCTTAGCTATAGATATCCTTTAGTCCTGTTTTTCTCATTTTAAAAAGATTCATTTATTTGTTTGTTTGTTTTTATTTATAGGATGATGTCCCTATTTATTTAAAGACTCATCTCTCTATCTTTCCTAGACTGGAAACCAAGATAACTCATGGGCCTGATCCCATCTAAAGAGCTTTGAACTGTTCCATTTTCCAAGTTGGGCTGACTCCTTCCTCCTTAGCAATTTACAGCCCCATTCTCTCGTATGCTCCTTCCTCCCAGCTCACTATATTTACACCAAACCACCATGTAAAAGCCCAATTGGCTTAGCTCACAGCAGCTCAGATCTCAGCTGAGCCCAAAGGATACTCCAGTCTCAGCATCACTTATAGCTAGGATTTACAGGCACGTATCAACACCCTTGGCCCTTCCCCCTTCATTTTACAGATAAAGAAACTGAGAGCAAGTTACCCAGGTTTTAGTGGCAGAACTGGAGTTAAAACCAGTTAGCCACTCCCTTGTGAGAAATTATTATTAGTTATGGAGAATATGCAAGAAAATTTTATAGGGGCAAATTTTGAGTCAGAATTCATGATAGGAAATCTTTAGCTTAGGAGCAACTTGTATAGATAAATAACAGGCAGAGGAAGTCCAGCTTCCTTTGAACTATCCTCTCCTTGCTGTAAACTGTCCTTTGTTCCCCAATTCAGAACAGCTGAGGAGTGAAAGATGTAAATGTAGAAGTGATTTCAGTTAGCAAGTTACTGATGCCCAGAATCTATTTCTGTCTCCTACAAACATCACCCTTTATATTTCGGCTATAAAAGGAACCTTCAGTGATGGAATGGGGAGATAGGATCCTGATAGTTGTAAGAAGGCATTTTCCCTAGAGAAACAAGGTTAGAAAAAAATGTATAGCTGAAGTAGCACTAATTATAATTATCATTATATTTTGGGTACGCTAATTAAGCTTTTGTAGGCTATCCCAGGATTCGAGCTGACATTTATGATACCTCCAACCAAAGGAAAATGTGTTTCAACTTACAAATAAGTTAACAGTTTATAATGACTTATAGATGCTGCCCTAGAGCTTACTAGCAATCATAGTGTGGAACTGAGGGATTGTGGAAAATTCAGGTAGAAAAATGTCAGAAGAGAAGATCTGTGGGAAGCAAAAATATCTGGGCACCTAGACTCTCACACATGGTGTCAAGATGGAAGATGCCAAACTTTGAACCTGCTTTCTCATGCATTCCTTTCTGGCACCTTTCTTTCTTTTTTTTTTTTTTTTTTAGTGAGGCAATTGGGGTTAAGTGACTTGCCCAGGATCACACAGCTAGTAAGTGTTAAGTGTCTGAGGCTGGATTCGAACTCAGGTACTCCTGACTTCAGGGCCAGTGCTCTATCCACTGCGCCACCCAGCTGCCCCGGCACCTTTCTCCCAGTATTCTCCATAAAATAGTCACAGAAGAACAGAGATTCATGACTTTATATATAACCTCCTTTTTGTTCTTTGAATATGGAAATTTCATGTTTCCTGATGCTTGTTAAATTAATAATTTTTAAAAGAGAGTAGGTATGAGACACCATTATTATTCATGAATTAAGACACTGGGTAATTTACTGTGTTTTAGAAGGCGAATTTTGTTACCTATTGATTTGTGTTTGGGGATTAGTCAAAGGGACAAACTGAAATACCTCATTAAGAATGTGGAAAAAGGGGCAGCTAGGTGGCGCAGTGGATAAAGCACCGGCCCTGGATTCAGGAGGATCTGAGTTCAAATCCAACCTCAAACACTTGACACTTACTAGCTGTGTGACCCTGGGCAAGTCACTTAACCCTCATTGCCTACAAAAACTAACTACACTGTGTTCTCTGTGTGATTCCTTTCACATTGTTTTGAAGCAAAGTGAAGCAAATCTCATAAAATCAGTACAGTGAAAGACTATTGAGTACCTTTCCTAAGCTCTGCATAGAAATATGTTAAACTCTGGTGGACTCATTCTTCACCTGAAATGTAACATGTTAGGACAATGGAACCGTAACTAGATGGGACTGTCATGTCTAATTGTCTGCTAGGAAAGACAAGAATTCATGGGGACAGCTGTGTAGCACAGGGGAACAGAGAAGGCAAGAGTTTGAATCAATTAATGGAGGAGGTACAGAACAGGGTAAGCACATCCCAACACAAAGACAGCCACAGAATGAAGAGCGGCTGTGCACTTTGTGGGGGTAATGGAAGGGGCTTCTGCCAAGAGCAGCACTCTCTTGAGGGGGCAACCATGTCTTCCTGCCAAGAGGTGAGAGTAAGCTCTACTCTGAAGCCATAACCCAGGTGTGGTAGTTGCTGAGCCAGTTGCTAAGGCTCAGTTGTTTCCTTTCCTAATTTGCTTCACTGAGGTATATATAATCAACTTGGGCTGAGCAGTTGCTCCAGGCATGGCTGACTCAGAGTAGATTTGAGTAATGTTTGAGAGAGAGAGAGAGAGAATAAATGCAAAAAAACAAATCTAAGCTAAGTAATGAAGTAATGGAGTGTCAGGCAGCTAGGTGATGCAGTGGTTAGAGAACTAGGCCTGCAGTTAAGAAGATTCATCATCTTCCTGAGTTCAAATCCAGCCTCAGACACTTACTAGCTGTGTGACCCTGGGAAAGTCACTTAATCCTGTTTGCCTCAGTTTCCTCATCTGTAAAATAAGCTAGAGAAGGAAATGGCAAACCACTCCAGCATCTTTGCCAAGAAAACCCCAAATGGTGTCACAGAGTCATACATGCCTGAAACAACTACAGTAACATTGGAGTGTGGGGTATAAGAAACAGAAGGTCAGTTAGAGTACAGAAAAAGAAAGAAATATGTTGGAGCTGGATTGTGAAGATCTTAAAAAAAAAAACAACCAGAGAAGTTTTCTATTTAATCCTTTAGACAAAAGGAGCCAATGAAGTGTATTGACTGGGGGAGTAACATGGTCAGATCTGTGCTTAAGGACTTGAGTTGAGAGTGGATTGGAATGTTGCCAGATGTGAGCCAGGGAGACCAACTGCAATTGTAGGCTAGAGGTGATAAGGACCTAAGCTAAGGTGGTGACTGCATGAGTACAAAAAAGGGATCAGATGCAGATATTGTAGTGTTATCAGTGGCCAGAGCAGCAACTGATTACATGGCTGTTGGGGAAGGAAAAATAAAGGAATCAAGAATGATGCAGGGGCAGCTAGGTGGTGCAGTGGATAAAGCACCAGCCCTGGATTCAGGAAGACCTGAGTTCAAATCCGGCCTCGGACACTTGACACTAGCTGTGTGACCCTGGGCAAATCACTTAACCCTCACTGCCCTGCCAAAAAAAAAAAAAAAGAATGATGCAGAGGTTGTGAACTTGGGTGACCAGAAGAATGGGGATACCTTCAACAGAAATAGAGAAATTTGGAAGAAGAAGATGAATCTGTAGCTGATTGTATTTTTAAAAAATCTCAACTGAACCCTTTTGCAGGGGATTTTCAGGCTCCTAACCCCCCCCCCCTGCCCCCCAAATAGAAAACATGGTCTTTATTGGAATCTGGGCTGGGGATAAAGCAAGAAAGGCATATTTCCTTTACTAGGCAGGTAGAACAAAACAATTAATCAGTGAGATAAGCAAAGTGGAAAACCAGAGGCAGGGAACCCAATCACTTTTCCCTGAGGCCCTGAGAGAGGAAAGAGAGGAGGCAACCTTGAGGCCCAGGAGATGGTAGCATCTAATCTACATAGAGTTCTGGAGCTTCAGGACCTTGAGATAACAGATAATAGAGGTAAGACCACAGGGAGCAAACCAGGACCTTGTCCTTTGCTGGTGCTATTTCCAGCTCCTTATCATGCTTCACAGAAGTTTACAACTTTGTTTTGATCAGAATCAAGTACTTTAGGATCAAGACCAGGCTCCATCCATATTCAGTGTTATCAATACTCATCTATCTTCTAAGCTCTATTTCCCCTCCAAACTTCCAACAAGGACAGGTCTAACTCCTTGAGTGATAACTTCAGGGGCTAGTTTAATAACCTAATCTTCTGTAGGAATTTTTTGATCCCCCTTCCATCAAGGGATTCTGTAACATCACTGTCAACTGAGCCTATTGGAAACTGCTGTCTGCAGAGCAGACTACAAGTGGCACAAAACTAAATAAAGGCAGTGCTCAAGACACTCATGGCCTTCCATTGATAGCAGGAGCCAAGATTTTCTGCTAAATTGTAATATCAAGGACATTTGTCTTTGGTGGCCCTCTCATCTCTCTCTGCGCCCTGATACCACCTTCCAATTCCCCTCCTCCTTCTCTAGTCCCCAGAAGCCCAGTGTCATTCTACCCCAAAGTCCCCAACTCATGGCTGTATCCCATCCATGTTTATCTTCACTGACACTGTCTTCCCTTCCTCAATATTTGCTCTAGAATTACCTCTCCTTTCTCATCCCCGAACAAAATTCCTTGTCCCTCTGTGAAACATTTCACCTAGATGTTTGGGAGGAAAGCTATAAAGTATTCAATTAAGTTTACATATCATACCCATCAGTAGAATATAAATTCCTTGAGTTGTTGTTCAACTTCAGCATGTCACACAATGCCTTACTTATTGAACTTGGGGAAAATTTCAAGCACAAGAAAAGGGCATTTAGTTATCTAAAGGACAGGCAGGTGAGTTCAGAACTGAGACTTCATTCTACAGGGGGAAAGGACAAGTGGGTCACAACTATCAATAGCCAAAACAAAACAAAACAAAACAAAACAAAACAAAACAAAAAAACAGTCAGGGCTAAGATCCAGGATTCCTACCCAGCCAAGAGAGAGGCAATTAGCAGAGGTCCAGGCAAGGGGTAAGCACTGAGAAGGTCTAGTTCACAAGAACCCAGTCATGGCAGACACTGAGATTCAAGAGAAGTCGCTCTATTTCCTAGGGAGTTTGGGGTATAAAGCAAGGATTCAGGTACTTGGGAACAGGAATATAGGGTCAGGACTTGATCATATGGGAACAAGGCAGGGACATGGATACTGGGAGACCTTGAATACCAAGGCCAGAAAAGAAGTAGTAACTGTAAGTTACTTAAAGGTTGATTATTCATTTTTTTTGCCTTTTAAATTCCCAGTGTCTAGAGGGTTGCTTTGCACATAACAGTTAATAAAATATTAGTTGAATTGACTACTAAAAAGCAGAGACGTCACTTTGCCAACAAAGGTCTGTATGGTCAAAGTTATGGTTTTCCAGTAATAACATATGGCTGTGAGAGTTGGACTCTAAGGAAAGGTCAGTGCTGCAGAATCAACACTTTTGAATTGTGGTACTGGAGAAGATGCTTGAGAGTCCCTTGGGTAGGGAGCAGCTAGGTGGCGCAATGGATAAATCACCGAGCCTGGATTCAGGAGGACCTGAGTTCAAATTTGACCTCAGACATTTGACACTTACTAGCAGTGTGACCCTGGGTAAGTCACTTAACCCTCATTGCCCCACCCCCCTCCAAAAAGGGAGAGTCCTTTGGGCAGCTGGGAGATCAAATTGGTCAATGCCTCAAGAAATTAATTCAGGCTATTCCCTGGACTGTTTAAATCCTTTGGCCACAGAATGAGAAGACAGGACTCATTGGAAAAGACCCTGATGTTGAGAAAGACTGAAGGCAAAAGGAGAAAGGGGATGGCAAAGGATGAGATGGACAGAGGGTCATGAAAGTAAAGAACGTGAGCATGGACAGACTTTGGGAAATAAGAGAGTCTATTGCATTCTGGTCCATGGGGTCATGAAGAGTCTGTATAACATGACTGACCAACTCAACAGCAAATGTAATTTAACAGGACCAACAATGACTAGTCCTACTTCCAACTGAGCCAGTGAACATCACAGCATTAGATCAACGTTTCCAATTTCAAAATGTTCCCAGAGATCCATTCCCCAAATCCTTGAAGATATTAGGGGAGGGAGGAAGATAAAGCAAGCATGATTCCAGAAGATTCTAATTAATTAATCAGCAAGCATTTATTAAATGCCTATTATGAGCCAGTGATTGTGTTAGGCAATGGGAACACAAAGACAACCTGAAACATTTCCTGTTCCTGAGGAGCTTCCGGTCTAGGTAGTATGCTTACAGGTCTAAAAGGTGGAGGAGAGATCAGTGCTCTCTCCTGCTGAGTCAAACTTGATGTCTGACCCTAAAAAGGAAGCTCTCTCTTCCCATTGCTATACCCCCCACCCTGCAAATCTGCCACTTTGTACAGAACTTTTCAGGCACCAATCCCAAATGCATTTATTAAGTGCCTAACATGTGGGAGGTAATAAGTCTAAACATAACAATGTGCAGAGGGGGAAGTAAACACTAAAAATTAAAATGAGGAAAGATTTCTCATAGAAGATAGCATATGAGTTGAGCCTTGAATGATGAATGAAAAAGCATTTCTGAAGCAGTTAGTTACTATGTGATAGGCACAATGCTAAGCACTGTTTATAGGACATCCAGATAGCCCCTGCCTTCAAAGAGTTTACATTCTAATAAAGGGAGAACAACACATATAGGGGAATGGTGGCTAGGAAATAAAGGTCATAGTTGAAGGAAACTAAAGATTGTAGGAGAAGAGGGTGAAAAAGGAGGACATTCCATGCATATGGGAGAGAGGGGAGGAAGCCCTAAAAGTACAAAGATGGGAAATGCAGTTGTATTTATGGAGCAGCAAGTAGGTCAGTTGAGTTGGAATGGGAAGTACAGAAACATTTGGTGGGGGGGAGAGGGAGGGTGGAAGACAAAAAAAAGGTTCTTTAAGAGACCAGTTTTGGTCATTTATAGTCATGCACACAAACATTTATTGGGGAATATTCATGGGAGATGCTTGGATAGGAGTTTGCTGTCCTGAAAGCAAGTGTAGCTCACATTCATTTCCTCTGTGGATCCTTTTGCTACATTCAATTTCTTCCTGGAGTACAATTCTTTATAACTTGCCAAGAAGATTATATATTAAAGTAAGAAGAGACTTTAGAGAACACCTAGTCTAACCTCTTCATTTTATAGATGAGGGAAATGAGATCCAAAGAAGTTAAATGACTTATCCACATGGTCATGTAGGTAGTCAAGTAATCAGAGATCATGGATTTGAGTTTGAAGGCACTATGGAAACTATTGATTCAAACCCTCTCCATTTTACAGATGAGAAAACCAAGGCAAAGACTGATTAAGTGATTTGCCCAGGGTCAAACAATTACTGATGTGGGATTTGAACACAGATCTTTTTGACTCCAAGTCCTGTACCCCAGAGGTACCAAACTCTAGCATCCTCTTCCATCAGCAAAACTCCTAAATGGACCCAAACCTGATTAAAATGTAATTGGGAGGGGCAGCTAGGTGTCGCAGTGGATAGAGCACCGGCCCTGGAGTCAGGAGTACCTGAGTTCAAGTCCGGCCTCAGACACTTTGACCCTTACTAGCTGTGTGACTCTGGGCAAGTCACTTAACCCCAATTGCCTCACTAAAAAAAAAATGTAATTGGGAAATGTTTAACAAAAATACAGTACAACATATATAATGTTAATTTGTAGTTTTCTAAGTCAATATAACGTCCTCTGTTTCTATTTTGAGTTTGACACCACTGGTATATTTATATTTTTTTTGTTAAATATCTCCCAGTTACATTCAGCCTGCACTTGGGAGTTTTGGTGGCAGATTGCAGTCTGTGGCCCTTGAATGTGACACCTCTGCACTACATCAGGGCTCAGACTTGGGTCTTATGTCTTCAAATATAACATTCCTTCCCCTCTTCCAGTGTCCTCAAGAAGGATCAAGAATAGGCACTTTCTCCATGGAGCCAAAGGTTTTCTCAAAACCCTTCAATAGCTCTCCCTGTTTCCTACCAAATACCATTCAGTGTCTTTAGCTGGTATTTATCTTCACATATTCCATCATCTGGCCAAAAGGCTTCACCTGTTGTCTACCCTATGCATAGCTCATACTTTCCTGCTTGTTTTTGTTCATGTTCTTCCCTATGACTAGAATGCTCATCACTTCTGCTTGTTGAAATCCTGCCCATCTTTTTAAAAATCCAGTTCAAATGCCACCTCTTTCATGAAGCCTTTCCTGATTTCCAGGTAGTAATGAATTCATGGAAAGCGGTCGTGATTACTCACAAGCCAGGCAGGCTAAGAGGAAGCCCAATCACCCCCTGGGCTACGCTGTAGCACTAACAATGTGTCCTGGAAGCAGCAATACACTTTAAGAAGGAGTTAAAAACCAAGAAATAGTAAGCCAGGATGAGTAGGCAGAGAAAGCAGAAGACCATTGAAAACTTCTTTGGGGGAAAGGTAGACCACAATACAACCTCAGAAGAAGATAACAACAGGGTCAAAGCTCCAACATCCAAAGCTTCCAAGAAAAATATGAACTGGTCTCAGACTGTGGAAGCTCTCAAAAGGGACTTCAAAGAGAAAGTAAGAGATAGAAGGAAGATGTAGAAAAAGAGAGGAAAGAATGGAAAGAGAAATGAGAGCAATGCAGGAGAGTCATGAGAAAAAGCCAAATGGAAAAGGAGATTTAAAAACTGTCTGATGAAAATAATTGCCTAAGAATTAGGATTGAACAAATGGAAGCCAGTGACCTTATGAGAAACTAAGACACAGTAAAGCAAATCCAATTGAATGAAAAATAGAGGGCAATGTGAAATATCTCCTTGGAAAAACAGTTGACCTGGAAAATAAATCTAAGAGAGAGAATTTGAAAATCATTAGACTACCTGAAAACCATGACCAAAACAAGAGCTTAGACACCATCCTCCAAGAGATTGTGAGGGAAAATTGCCCTGATATTCTAGAAGCAGAAGTTAAAATAGAAATTGAAATAATCCACCAATTACCTCCTGAAAGAGATCCCAAAAGGAAAACCTCCAGGAATATTATAGCCAAATTCCAGAACTCACAGGTCAAGGAGAAAATATTGCAAGCAGCTAGAAGAAAGGAATTCAAATACTGTGGAGCTCCAATAAGAATAAAATAAGATCTAGAAGCTTCTACATTAAAGGACCAGAAGGCATGGAATATGATATTCCAGAGGGCAAAGGAACTGGGACTACAGCCAAAAATCACGTACCCAGCAAAACTAAGCATAATCTTTCAGAGGAAAAAATGGAATGTCAATGAGAAAGAAGACTTTAGGCATTTGCAATGAAAAGACCTGAACTGAATAGAAAATTTGACTTTCAAATACAAGACCCTGGAGAAGCATAAAAAGGTAAACAGGAAAAAGACTTCACGAGGGATATTAAAAGATTAAACTGTTTACATTCCTACATGGGAAGGTAATACTTCTAACTCATAAGAACAACTGAAAAGGAATGAACAGCAGCAACAATCATTGTATGTGTGTACTACATTTTTCTACTAGATTATAAATCCCATTATGATAGAGGCTATATCTTATCTAAATTATCTCTTCTAGCACACACCCAGAAGGGCTTAATTAATGTTTGTTGATATACATAACAAACTAAAAAATTGTAATGACTAAGCTCAGCCCACACAGAAAAAAGATATGAGAATATGCTTCCCTCATTTCTTTGCAGATAGAAGCCTGTGTATGGTACCCTGCTTCTAATATCAGATGTGGCTAATGTGTTGGTTGGTTGGCACATGATAGAAAATGAAAGTGATATAAAAAACAAATGGCAAAAATATGATTTCCAAAAAAAATGTTTGGTGTGTGTTGACAAGTCAGATTGAATAAACCATCATCTAACTCTGGCTTTTTTCTTGGAACCAATTCGTAGGGCCTTAAGATTACAGATAAAATCTTTCACAGCAAAAAGTAAGAGACCAGTATTTCCTAAGCAATTTTGGCTGTAAATTTGGCCAAAGGAGACTGGGTGAAGAGTCAGGAGGCAGCATTCAGCCTCCTAGATTAGTAGTGAAACTACTTAGAGAACAGGCCCAAACTAACCACAATATGCTGTCAATTACCGAGGGGAAAAAAGTCTACCCCCAGGGCTGTGATGCAGATGAAATACCGGGAGGTACTAATGCATCTTGAATTAAGACCAAGTGTTATTTCCAGGAAAAAGAAAAATAACAAGAAAAGTTGGAACTGACTTGGGAATATTCTTCCAAACCCCAAGGGGTGTCCACATGACCACAGCTTAATTCAGAAGAAGCCAGAATATGAGGGGAAAAGGAAGAATTGGACTCAAAATTGCCCCAAATGTGTGACGATCTAAGGGTGCTTCTAGCTGCAAGGTTCTTGGTAAAAGCTGAATAGTGACTATGCAGAGAGTTCTGGGGTTGAAAAGGGCAGCAGAAGGAGGAATCCTTCAGTCATGCTGATTTTCTTGAGATATGAAACCACTGCTGAGAGGAAGGTACTGGGGAAACAAAACTGCTGTACCAGAAGAAGCATTAGAATGTGAAAAAGCTGGGGGCAGCTAGGTGGCACAGTGGATAAAGCACAGGCCTTGGATTCAGGAGGACCTAAGTTCAAATCCAGCCTCAGACACTTGACACTTACTAGCTGTGTGACCCTGGGCAAGTCACTTAACCCTCATTGCTCCCCACCCCCACCCCGGCCAAAAAAAAAAAAAGAATGTGAAAAAGCCCTTTCGCCTCATCCAATGCATCTTCTCTATTTTATAGATGAGGAAATTGAGTCAGATGCAAATACTCTAGGGATCAACTTGTTTGGGTTCCCCATTCTTGACACTAATAAGTCACCATCTTTACTGACATGGAAGCATCTCCAAGGGTCCATGCAGAAGCAACTTTGTGGGTAAACAATTCAGAAGGGCTTTGCTGTCTGCAATAATTCTTGATAATCAACACATTATTGATTGTAGCTAAACATGCACCAATAACTCCCCAATCTCTCCAAGTTCCCAAGTAACTGACTATATGGCAGCCAGTCAGTCCTCAACAAAAATTTGGACCTCCTTAGAAGGGGATAATTAGTGGTAATAAGCAACTGTCCTTTTTGGGGCTTCTCACTAAAGCTGTCTGCTTTCCCTTGGCCTTTGCAAAAAAAAAGATCTCTCAATTAAAACACAATCTGTTTAATTTGGTGCAAATAGGTGTTATTAAAATGTAGGAAAAAGGAGACTTAAATTTAGCACAGAAAGAGAAATATTGGCCAACATCACTCTACAAGAGCATTAGGAGATTCTTGCCTCCTGGTGGGGTATGAGGCCTTTTGCTTTCTCCTAATGGCTCCTATTCCTATTCATTTGGGCTTTGGCTGGCTAGCTTAGGACTTTACAAGAAAGACTAATGAGGTTCATTTATTCAATATAGCCAGTTAGTGTCACACACAGCCAAATTCTGTTCCTTAGCTCCTTTAAAATTCTAATTAAGTGGTGCAAACTTACTCCTCGGACAATCCTTGAGGGTGACCTGAATCAATACTGTGTTTAGTCATTTAAAAAGCTTAATTTAAAGGAAGAGAAGGGGAGTTTTCCTTACCTCCTGGTCTTGCTTACATCAATCTCTATTCAATAATGTGATGAAATAATGGGATTTAGCAGATACTCAAAGACCCACCTGGAGATTAATCTATACTGATTGAATCAAGTGAGAGTGATTGACTGCTGATTAAGCCTGCTTCAAGTTAATTGGATTGTAATCACACCTGGCTATCCCTTAAGATGGTATTGTTCTCAGAAGGTAGACTGTGAACTCAACTTGAGAACACATTCAAAACCAATGGATTTGAATGACGCCAACCAATCAGCTTGAAGCAGTGTGTAAGGACCGCCTCTGTTCCAGACCTATAAAAAGCTTCCACAAACAGCTTGCTAGAGAGTTCCTGATTAAAGCAGGCTCCTGGAGGAGGACTTCAGGAAGAACCCAACCAGGCTGGAACTTTAGGCTAGACTGGTGCTGAAGCTTCTGATTTAAGGCGACCACAATTTAGATTTTAAACATCACAGTTTGGCGACCATGATGGGATAAACCGAACATTCATCTTCTGATCTTCTGATTGGGTAAGATTTCCCCTCCCCTGTCCCCTTAAATTGGAAAGTACTGCCAAGTATAGGCTGTTTTAAATTTCAAATGGATCTTTTAAACATACCCCTTTTCTAGCTTTACCTTCACTAATCAGAGATGTTGGCCAGTTTGAATTTGATGAATATATTTTTTTTATTTTTACTCCTCTTTTTGGTTTTGTGGGGCTTTGTGGTGTGGTATGGAGAATTTGGCATGCCCTAGATGATATTAGGATAAAGATGATTCTCCGTGATTCCCCATTAGGAAAGCTACTTATGGATTGGAATGAGGGAAAACTTAGACTAGATACAACCATGACCAGAGGAGGGTTTATCAGACTGTGTTTTATGTGGCATGAGGAATTACAGGAAGAATGGCCCAAATATGGGTCATTTGATCCCCAAACATTGAGGCATTTGCAAAGAACCCTAAGTAGATATCCACCTGAACATTTACTTTATTGGGAAATCTGGGCCAGAGCAAGCGAAAATTATCATACTGAAAATATAAGACGAAGAAAATCCAGGCCCCAGTTTACATCTGAGTCTGCCTCTCAAACTGAAATAATAAATGATCTGACTCAATCCAGACCCCAAATTGAAGACAAGGACTCTTAAACTGGAACAATAAACTGGCAGAAATTTCTAAGTCTATTTCAGGAGGCTAATGAAAGACCAAATAGATTTTACGATAGACTTTGTGAGGCCGTGAGACAGTATACAAGATTGGATCCAGTAGACTTAAGAAATTCTCATATTGTTCTCAACACATTTGTTTATAATTCACTGCCAGAAATCTGTAGATACTTTTTACAATGCCCAGACTGGAGGACTCTCACAATAGATAGAATGAAAGAACTTGCGAATTATGTCTTTGACTCATGTGAGGAAAGCCCAGATGGCCCTAAACAGAGTATCCTGGTGCCTGCACTTCCTGGTCATGATTTGAATCATTCCAAGCCTAACCTTGTAGACATGGCCTCCCAAACCAAAACGCCCAATAATACAACTCAATCCAAACCCGAGATTGAATGCAAGGCTGTTCAGACTGAAATTCCAAATGACCCAACTCTTATTCCCTCTCCCTCTACTTCCTCCATGCCAAAGAAAGAAAGAAAGAAAGAAAGAAAGAAAGAAAGAAAGAAAGAAAGAAAGAAAGAAAGAAAGAAAGAAAGAAAGAAAGAAAGAAAGAAGGAAGGAAGGAAGGAAGGAAGGAAGGAAGGAAGGAAGGAAGGAAGGAAAGAAAGAAAGAAAGAAAGAAAGAAAGAAAGAAAGAAAGAAAGAAAGAAAGAAAGAAAGAAAGAAAGAAAGAAAGAAAGAAAGAAAGAAAGAAAGAAATGATTCCCCTGTAGAGGAGACAGAGAAAGTAAAAATTTTTCCCCTTCAAGAGATCCTCACCCATGGTCAAAAAGGTACTATACGTAAGCTCAGACAATACACACCTTTTACACCCAAGGATTTGGTTTTATGGGGACAAAGCACTCCTAAATTTGATGAGGATCCCACAGCAGTTATCAGGCAGTTTAGGGCAATTTTTAGAGCATATCAGCCCACTTGGAATGATGTTACTGACCTTATGGAAACAATATTGTCCCCAGGGGAAAGAGCAGATATAGTAGCTGCAGCAAACAGCCTGGAAGCCACGGGAAAGGTTGATATTGGGTGGCCTATTCAAGACCCTGACTGGGACCCCAATAACCCTAGGCATTTTGATATGTTGAAAGATGCAAGGGAAACATTGCTGAAGGCAATGGAATCCTGTATTAGAAAGACTGATAACTGGCAAAAATTTATAGATACAGTTCAGGGACCTGATGAGAGACCTAATAGATTCTATGACAGGCTGTGTAAGTATGCCAGGCAATATGCTGGACTAGACCCATTAGATGGTAGAGACGCCCATATTATCTGCTCTCATTTTGTAAACCAGTCCTTACCAGAAATTCGGATATATTTTAAAAAGCAATGTCCTGGCTGGAATATTTTGAGTCCTGACAGACTTAAAGAAATAGCAACATATATTTACGAAGGAAATGAGAGAGAAGAAAGGAACAGACAGGACATTTTAGCTCCAGTACAAGAAACAACGAGGCAGTGAAACCGGACAATTGAAAATCGCTATCAACCCCCTAAACTTTGCAAGTACTGCAAAAAACAAGGACACTTCTTGAGGGAATGTAGGACTAGAAAACAAGACCTTAAGAGGACAATGACTGAGAGCCTTGAGGAATTCTTTGGGGGAAATCAAAATAATTTTGGAAACTTTTATCAGAAAGGAAACAACCGGAGTAATTATAGGCCTTATTACAGGCAGAATCAAAATGGATATAAATCTTTTCAGGGGGATACAAAGAGACAGTATCAGAATAACCATAGACCCTATCAGGGAGAAACAGAAGGACAGAACCAGAATCAGGGTAACCATGGACTCCCTCAAAGGGGGGCACAGGATTGACAAGATGAAGGGGAGGAATGGAACATAGATAATGATAATCCTCTGGCATCCTAAAATTCCGTTTTGTGTGTGTCGTTTTGTTTTTGCAGGGCAATGAGGGTTAAGTGATTTGCCCGGAGTCACACAGCTAGTACGTGTCATGTATCTGAGGACAGATTTGAACTCAGCTCCTCCTGAATCCAGGGTTAGTGCTTTATCCACTGTGCCACCTAGCTGCCCCCATCCTAGAATTCTTTTTTGTTTGTTTGTTTGTTTGTTTTTTGCAGGGCAATGAGGGTTAAGTGACTTGCCCAGGGTCACACAGCTAGTAAGTGTCAAGTGTCTGAAGCTGGATTTGAACTCAGGTACTCCTGAATACAGAGCCGGTGCTTTACCACTGCGCCATCTAGCTGCCCCCAGAATTCTCAATACACATGCTGAATCTCAGAAATAACTTTCAAACACATTTTTATATTAATAATAATAATCTCTAGGTGAAGGATAGCCCATCAAAAACCACAAAACTATTTTTGATGACTCTAGCATAACATTTTGGATTTTAGTTTTAGTCTTTTGTCAGACTTGTTGCTCTTGCAATAAGTATGTCCAGTATATACACTATAGGCAAATGACTACAGGTATTTAGTTGGCTGGGGCCGGTATTAGCTGTTCATAGGTGTGGGTCACTATGTGCCAATAATGTACTGAAGAGGAAGGACCATCCCTATGTTTTTCTCTCCAGGTCCTAGAAAGCTCCAGAATATAAGATCGGTCACTCAGTCATTCAATCAATTAGCGCTTATTAAGTGTCCACTATGTGCCAGGCACCACATATGCTAAGCTCTGGGGATATGAAGAAAGGCAAAAGACAGTCTGTGCTGTCAAGAAGCTTATAGTCCAATGGATGTCGATGAGTCTGTAGAGAGATGTGTGGATGGTAAAAAAACCCCATAATAAAATCTATTAAAAATGCTCAGGGTCCTAGTCTGGTCAGCCTAGAGAAGAAGGGGATTCATTTAATAATAGTCTTGAGAACTGTCATGGATAGACTATACTACAGTATAATAGATTAATTCCATACCCCATTTTATAGCCACATAATATATAATCTAGCCTACGGGAAAATCTAACAAAACCCTTCCCTTCACATGAAGGTATCTCCAGCAACTAGCCCAAAGTAGTGGTGCTGAATAAATAAATGCTGATTGGTTGATTTACATTGCTTTATGTAAATCTTTAAGACCCCTCTCTATTGCACCTCACAAGCCTTACTATTATAAAGGGTTGAAATCTGACAAAAAGAAGAATTTCCAAGGAGATTATTTTAAACATTTTAGAAGGAGTGATCAAAAGATATCATGGAATAAATAGTCTTATTCAAGTAGTCTTCAAAATAGTCCAAGAATGTTTTGGATAGAGCTCTGCCAGCAAACAGTGTAATAAATACTGTGGTTCTTTGGTAATTCAACCAACTAGGTACTATAAACATGGAAAGTAAAGGGCAGACAACAGAGGTAAAGAAGTATAAACACGCTATTGAAGTACAAAGACATATCAATAACCTATCATCCCTTTACCAAGCGTAAGAGAGTTCTGATTGAATTGGAAGGGCATATGGCTATTGGCTGGGTGAAGACTAGCCATGCTCCCCTACCCCTTCCACAGGCCTTTAAAAAGCTAAGGTGGGGGGCAGCTAGATGGCGCAGTGGTAAAGCACCGGCCCTGGATTCAGGAGTACCTGAGTTCAAATCCGGCCTCAGACACTTGACACTTACTAGCTGTGTGACCCTGGGCAAGTCACTTAACCCTCATTGCCCTGCAAAAAAAAAAAAAAAAAGCTAAGGTGGAGGGGGGCAGCTAGGTGGCACAGTGGATAAAGCACTGGCTCTGGATTCAGGACCTGAGTTCAAATGTGAACTCAGCCACTTGACACTTACTAGCTGTGTGACCCTGGGCAAGTCACATAACCCTCATTGCCCTGCCCCCCCACGAAAAAAAAGCTAAGGTGGCCAAGCCCTATAGGTAGGTGAGCAATTCAAGTGAGTTGAGGCACAGCTGAGACACACATTCAGCAGGGAGCAGATACAACATGGCAGGCGTTCTTAACTATTCTTGTAGTGACAGTCTGGTGAAGCCCATGGACCCCTTCTCAGAATAATGTTTCAAAATTCATAAAATACATACCAAGGAAACTAAAGATTAATGAAAACAAATATGTACTTTTTTTCCCCCATCTAAGTTCATGGATGCCTTGCTTCATAGACTCAAACTCAGAGTGGGATAGAATTTGAGGCAGGAATAGATTCAAGCAATGAGATCTCTGGTGTTAGAGAAGAAAACAGACTAATGGATTCAAGCAAGAACTAGCCTTGGCATTTGAGAGTTGAGTGGAGGAGAGGAGCAGATCCTGGGAACCCAGGCGAACAATCTTCCCAGCAAAAAGACACTATTCAAAGGGAAAAGCTATGTGAGGATACACCATGATAAGAGAAAGACCATCACAGACTTGAAGTATTGGAAGGAAGCCCGAGTTGACTTGACCCTGTGTATATATGTGTGTTTGTGCATGTGTGTACATGTGCATGTGCGTGCACACGTGCCTGCACCTCCATATCAGTGTACTCTGCCTACTTTTCCCATGAACATTATTTATTTTGCTGTGACCACATGTGAATACATGTCACTATTAGTGTATTCTGTTTGTGTCCATTCTTTCCATGGATACAAACTATTGGTGGGAGAGACCAGATTTTTGAGAAATGATTTGGAACTACCCTTCTGATATATGCCATTCTTAGTAAATGGCATTAATTTGAGTAAAGTGTGTCAACCGGTTGACTAGTAAGTTTGGCTCACTGGTAGAAGCTTATAATAAGCTATGCTTTTAGGAGTGTAGTTTTCCATAGGAAAACTTTGAATGTGTAAAGGTAATGACTCTTTTGTGGACCCAATCTGCAAACTTTTGATAATTGGGAGGAGCAACCTCAGAATGTGTGCTATACCATAGAGTCTGGATCTAAAAAGAAAAGAACGGGCAGCTAGGTGGTGCAGTGGATAGAGCACTAGCCCTGGATTCAGGAGGACCTGAGTTCAAATCTGACTTCAGACACTTAACACTTACTAGCTGTGTGACCCTAGGCAAGTCACTTAACCTCAATTGCCCCTCACATACACAAAAAGAAAAGAAGAGAACAAGAAATTATGGGATCAGCTAGGTGATGCAGTGGATAAAGCACTGGTCCTGGATTCAGGAGGACGTGAGTTCAAATCCAGCCTCAGACACTTGACACTTACTAGCTGTGTGACCCTGGGCAAGTCACTTAACCCTCATTGCCTTGCAAAAAAAAAAAAAAGATCAAGAAATTAGAGACTCCTTTCCTCATCACCCCCTTCCCAACACATGGCTACCATATACATAAGCAGAAAAAACTGGTGACCAAAGAAATCCATCTAAAGTAGAACAAGCCTTTCAACAATTCAGAGGGAAGCACATGACATATCATGTCACACCTGACAGGCTGAAAGCCCAGGAGATAGGTCACATACTGCTATACCCCAGTAATGCTGTTGTTAGCTCCTGTCAGAGACTTGTTTCCCAGAACACTATTTAAATGAGTCAGTCATACGATGAATAATTATTTTGCTTTCCTCTCTAATCTGTCAGCATTCTTCTTAGTGAGTACTTTCGAAACACTGAAGCTTTCATCCATTCTCATACTGCTAAAATCTAAGGCTGGGCATCCAAATCACTTATCTCCCCCCTGCCACCAGGTAGAGTTATAACTAAACCAATTCTAGAAAGCTCTTTGCTGAGGCCACATTTAAAGGTCTTCAGGAAGAAACTTCCACAGGTTCTCTGGAGAAGAGGATTAATTTCATACCCCATTTTATAGACACATCATATATCTCCAGCCTATGGGAAGATCCGGCACAACCTTCTTCACAAGAAGGTGCTTGCAGGAGTATCTCCAGCAACTAACCCATAGTAGTAGGTGCTGAATAAATAAATGCTTATTGGTTGGTTTGCATTGTTTTATGCATCCTCTCTATTGCACCTCACAAGCCTGACTATTATAAAAAAGTTAACTTGATCTATTGAGGCATCTGGTGGCTCAGTGGCTAGAGCACATTGAGTTAAGAAGATCTGAGTTCAAATCTGGCCTCAGATACTTTTTTTTTTTTTTTAGTGAGGCAGTAAGTGTTAAGTGTCTGAGGCCAGATTTGAACTCAGGTACTCCTGACTCCAGGGCCGGTTCTCTATCCACTGCGCCATCTAGCTGCCCCTTGCCTCAGATACTTATGAGCTGTTTGATCTTGGGCAAGTCATTTAACCTCTACCTACCAAAATGAATCAATACCTTGACAAAAAAAAAAAAGTGATCTACCAGAGAAAGAAATGGCAAACTACTCCAGTATCTTTGCCAAGAAAATCCCATGGACACAAGTTCATGGGGTCATAAAGAGTTGGACATGCCTGAATGACTGAACAATAATAATAACACAATCTATAAGAAGCCATCCTTTGCAACAAACTCAGAGTTACACTTTCTGGTTCTGGCCAACCATGTGGGAGCTTTAGAACTTACTTCTGGTCATGTGACAACTGACTCAGGGCTAAAAGGCCTTTCTTTGCACTGTGGTAATGACATGGTAAACTGGAGGTGGTGTACTGAATCATTAAAAAAAAAAAGACACCTTTTGGTTTGGTACCTTGCCTTCCCTTTTCTCATATGGTAAATAGAGCACTATTGTCCCCATAGGAATTCAATTGGCAAGCTTACACCTACGTCCATGGCTATCTTTTCCACTTTATATTTCATTTCCTGAGTGACTGGACACAGTTCACAAAATGAACACTTCTAGGCTTCTGGGTGACCTTGTGAATCTGAGAGTTCAGAGGTCCTGGGTTGAATGAAGTCAGAGCTGACTGTTGTTTGTCCTTTATTTTTAATGATCTTTTTTGTTTTTTGTGGGGCAATGGGGGTTAAGTGACTTGCCTAGGGTCACACAGCTAGTAAGTGTCAAGTGTCTGAGGCCGGATTTGAACTCAGGTCCTCCTGAATCCAGGGCCGGTGCTTTATCCACTGCGCCACCTAGCCACCCCTGTCCTTCATTTTTGAAGAGGCCCAATGACATCATAGGGTGATTGTCTTGACTTGTGGTGAATTGTTTTTTTTTGTTGTTTGTTTGTTTGGTTTTTGGTTTTTTGCGGGGCAATGGGGGTTAAGTGACTTGCCCAGGGTCACACAGCTAGTAAGTGTCAAGTGTCTTAGGCTGGCTTTGAACTCAGGTCCTCCTGAATCCAAGGCCGGTACTTTATCCACTGTGCCACCTAGCTGCCCCGGTGAATTGGTTTTAAGTGAGGTAGAATTAGTTGCACATAGTCGTCAGTCTCATTCCCAGTCATTGAGGTTCAGTGGTGGGACAAAAGTCAAGATGATTGGAATGGCTCAGGATGCAGTCAGTGACCTTGGTATCTTTGATGTCTCACCAAGCTCTAAGGTCTCCATAGGCCCTGCTTCAGCTGCCTTCATGGCTATTGGAAAAAGATGTTCGATCTACCCATTCCCCAGGGAAAGTCTTCACATGCTTGGGAGTGTCACATCACCCTAACTCATTGACAGGTTTGAAGTCTGTTGGTTACCCTCCAATTGATTTATTTAGCCTTTCTGTGGAGATGATTTTACTGGGATGTGCATACTATAGCTTCTTGAGGGAGAGTTGGGTGAAGGTGTATACCAAAGATGGATGAGCAGTCCTGAAAAGGGCTTGACACCCCTCACAGCCAAGGTGCTGATTCTCCCTGAATACCCCATACACTCTTCAACTCTTCTGGGTCTCTTGGAGATGCCTACCAACAAGAGAATTGGCTCAAGCCTAGCCATTTATAAAACTAGCTGTTTGGATAATGCAAAGTCAAAGCCAAATGTAAAATGTCCAGTTAGCAGTCCTGCAAAATTTGTTATGTTCTAATGAGTTTTAAGTATTGCTCTCTCAGCAGATTGTAAGAGTACATAGTATTAAGTTAATGAATCTTGTTTAAGGTTGTTGGGGTTTTTTGAATGTATACTTGTGAATTTTTTATGTTTAGCACCCCTCCCAAGGCTGATTCATTTTATATAAGGACTACCTTTTATTCCTCCCTTTTTGGGAAAATGATAGATGTGAGCCATAGTTTCAGCTGGAAGTAAAATTGCCCAACCCCAATGGGTATGAAAAAAGGGAGGTCCTTTCTCAGAGGCCACACTCCCTAGGACTGAGCCCAAGCCTGAGCCTGGCTACTCAACAGGGAGTGGCAGTTCCGCAGCCACCATGGCCCCAGTTGTAGTTTCCTTAAAGTTAGACCATGAAAGTCTTATGCCCAACTTCAGTTCATCTCCCTGAACTCTGAGCTTGGCCCTTTCTGTACTGTTAAGAGACAGGAACAAAGCTAGCCAGCTATGGTGAAAGGTTGATGACATCACAGTGGTATGACCCTGAAGATCATCCACATGGCAACCACTGTAAACAACATGCCTTGGTTGGAGGCACAGGTGAGCAACAGAAGCTCAATTTCCTTCGTTCTGTGTGTCTAAGTAGAAGTTTCTGTTGAATACTGAATCTGACTGGTCAGTACAGGCCAAACTAGACAACAGTCACTTCTGTTAACCAGACATAAAAGGAAACCCTTCTTTTTGAAAAAATAGATTCTGAAACAAGCATCTTAAAGCCAAACAGTCAGGTCTAGTGAAGGAAACTGATTTCCCTTCTCCTTCTCAGAGAGGGAACATGGCTGGAACTTTCTTTACCTAAAACCAATTTAGCACATGGGTATGTATTCTACTTTTTGGATTCGTGGTATAAATTATCTTAGAATTTGGTCCCCTCTGCCAAATGACTCCTGTTAATATTGGAGGCCAAGATCAGTAGCCCAGCACCCTGCCTCTAAAGAGTTCTAAACCTTAAATCATATCCAGTCTTAATCTAGGGCAGTTAGGTGGTACAATGCATAGGGTACTAAGCTTAAAATTAAGAAAACTCATCTTCCTGAGTTCAACTTACTAGGAACATACAACTTCTAGTTGTATGTTCCTAGGCAAGTCACTTAACCCTATTTTACTTCAGTTTTGATTTGGGAAAGGAAATGGCATTTTTTTGTTTGCCAAGAAAACCCCAAAATGGGGTCATGAGGAGTCAGATGTGATGATATAATGACTGAACAACAACAATGGGCAGCTAGGTGGTGCAGTGTATAGAGTGCTAGGCCTGGAGTCAGGAAGATCTGGGTTCAAATCCAGCCTCAGACACTTTCCTAGTTGTGTGACCCTGGGCAAGTCACTTAACCCTGTTTGCTTAAGTTTCCACATCTGTAAAATAAGCCGGAGAAGGAAATGGCAAAACCACAACAGTCTTTTTTGCCAAGAAAACCCCAAATGGGGTCCCAAAGAGTCAGATAGGACAAACAACTGCACATCAACAACAACAAGAACAACAAACCTTAAAACTCCAGGGAAGGAGATACTAAAATGGCCTTAAACAGCCTATGCTACCAGATACTGTAGATTTGTGAAAGAAACATCTCTCTTTCTCCTGAACAACTCTGAAATGAGACAAAGTTTGCTAAAAGATGTGGTAACCAAGGAGACAGTTTTAAAGGTCCAATTTATTTCTATTTTTCATTTTTCACATAGAATGCCTCAAAGAAGAGATGTACTGTTCATAGAATCATAGAGCTGAAAGGATCCTTAGGGAGAATCTAATAATCTGATCTGCATTCCTCATTTTGCACACAAGGGAACTGAGGCCCAGGGACAAAGAAAATTTGCTTTGAATCTAAATCTTATGACTCTGAATCGAGGTTCCTGGAGGAGAGGATGGTCAGATCATAAATGTAGAGCTGGAAGGAAGCTTAAAGGTAGCTTAGTTCAACTGCTTCATTTTACAGATGAGGAACTGAAGCTCGGGGAAAGTCAAATGACTTGTCAAAGGTCACAGAGTCAATTAAGCATCAAGGCTGGGATTTGATAAACTCAACTGCTTGAATATAATGTGCTTCCCTACTGTACCAGGGGGCTAACTACAGCATGTACCAGATCCTAAAGGTGTCAGAAAAGGGAAAAAAGCTATATTTATTATATTTCATTTGGTCCTAGTTTTCCACATCTATCAGCTAACAAGAAGGTACTAGAAATGTCTTTGCTGATATCAACAGTTGAAATCATATATACACACATATATACCTATATACATATATATACACATATATATTTGTATGTATAATATAAAACACATGTATATGATATATTTGTAAAACAACTTATATAATGATTTTGTGCTCAATTGTTTGAGCTGTGTAAAATTTCTCCAAATTGATTGTCAGCTCTTTAAGGGCAGAAAATGTGTATATAGTCTCAATTCTGCCACTGTGATTTTGGTCAAGTCACTTAAATCCACCACACAGTCTCAGTTTTCTCATCTGCAAAAATGATGGGGTTGAGCTGGAATCTCCCAGAGTGCTTAATCAGTAACTAAGTAGACCTAAAATATTTTCTTCACGTGCAATCTGATAGAATTTCTCTTCTACAAGGAAGTATGTATTTATATATGAAGACCACACTACTTTAGGCCTCTCTTAGATCTTCTTATTTCCATCTTTCATTTCTATTGTCCATACTAACAAGTTGAGATTGATTAGAAAGCAAGAGGCACATTTATGGAATTCCCTTAACAAAGTTTCACACTACTTGAGATTCCCTTTTGGATTGATCTGGACTTCCTTGAAAACCATGAGGATTCTCACCACAACCCCACCACCCCAACACCCCCATTTGCTAATTTAGCAGAACAGATTAAAGGGACTACAAATCTGCCACCCTTAAAAACCAAAAGCTAAATGTGCATTACCACCACTGGCAGAGAGACCAAAACCTCCATTTAATTAACAGCCTGGCCCACTAAAACTGTTACACAAGATGAAAGGTAAAGTTTAATAGTTGTTTTTTTTTTTAAAGGCAAGAACCACACTGAAATAGTTGTATCAAAACTATATAGGATGGAAATGGGACAGAGCTGGATACAATGACTTATAGAGGACGTTATCTCTGTCATACTGATCTGAAATCACATTAGCATCTGGCATGGTTCTTTAGTGAATGTCCATGCCTCTTGTTTTCATAGGCTATCTTGGGAATAAATAATACTGGAATTGCCTGGCTAAATTTGGAAACATTTTGAATGATTCAGATGAAGAAAATCAGTGAAGGTTTTTGGTTTTGGAGGAAACTAGGATGTGATTTGTCAGACATGACACATTAGAACACCTGTAGAAAGAATGGATAATGACACCAACATCACCAATCTCACAGCCTGTGGGCCATGGAATTTTGTTTGTTTGTTTTTGGCAGGGCAATGAGGGTTAAGTGACTTGCCTAGGGTCACACGGCTAGTAAGTGTCAAGTGTCTGAGGCTGAATTTGAACTCAGATCCTCCTGAATCCAAGGCCAGTGCTTTATCCACTGAGCCACCTAGCTGCCCCCGGGCCATGGATTTTTTTGTGTCTTCTTGCTTTGTGCTGGGCAACTTCTCCTGGGGCTACTTTCTGTAGCTGAATTCCACTTAGAAATTAAAAGGCAGTGGTGGGGAGAGAAGGGAAAGAGAAGTAATTTTATAGAATGATAATTGTCACTCTCTTTCTGGACATTCTTAAAGTCAAGCTTCAACTTGAAGAGTTGAGAAACTAAGAGGAAATAAAGACCAGCACTATATTATCAAGCTAAGACATTACAGCAAGTCATTACATAGAGGCTCTTTCACATGTAAGAAACTTTAAGAGCTTACTACACAGACCTGTTCAAAACTGGCCTTGCTCAGAGCATCAGAGATGTCTTTGTAGATGAAAGACAGTAGATTAACTCTGCCAGGGGTCTGAAAGAACCATGGTGTGGTTCCCTTGGCAGAGGGAAGATATGGCTCAGTAAATAATCTTTCATATTAAACAATATGGCACCTGTTCTAAAAGTAGAAATCAGTACAATCCATGTACCATGAAAACCTCAGATTATTTTACCTGGCTCCTTGCCCCCAGTTTAAATAGGCGAGGTCTTTCCTGGTCTTACATCTAGAGCTTTAGGAAAAGGAAAGCTATAATGGGAGGGAGCAATTCCTGGGTTCCACATGCTAGTCAGGCAAGCTTAGAATGAGCACAATATGCATATTCAATATTGATTTCACTTCCCAAACAGCCTCCTTAAGTAAAATCTATGACAAAAGCAGAGCGCTTAGGAAAGTATAAACTGTTACCGTGTGGTGGTGAATCAGTTGCTTGAGAGAGGGTTTGGGAGGCTGTGCCTGAGTCCTTGCTTTGATGGTGAGTGAAGCTTTGCCCCAGCCTCTGCTTGGAGTGATTGTATCACAAATGCCACCATCACAATTGACACAGAGGGTACCCTGCCTGAAAGTAAACAAAAAGGCTGACAAAAACAAAGGCAAGGAATTGTATCTGGTTGCACAGATCTAGCCTGGGGGATGTCAGGAGATGGGGAGTGAGAAAGGGAAAAAAAACTGTTCCCTTTCCGAAGAAAGTTTACAGGGGGCAGCTAGGTGGCTCAGTGGATAAAGCACAGGCCTGGATTCAGGAAGGACCTGAGTTCAAATCTGGCCTCAGACACTTGACACTTAGTAGCTGTGTGACCCTGGGCAAGTCACTTAACCCTCATTGCCCCCGCTAAAAATAAATAAATAAAATAAACAAAGAAAGTTTACAATCTGATATGGAGATAAAGTACCTTCTCTTGAGTATCTAATGGGACAATGTAATACATGTTAGCTCAAAGGAGTTAACATATGTTAAGTACTTTGCAAAACTCAACACAATAAATAAATGTTAGTTATTATTATTACATACAAATGAAAAACTGCCACATTGCAATGGAAATATATAAGCACATGAAGAGCTTACAATAGTACTTGTGCGTAAGTGAGAAGGGCAAGGCATTTAGGCAATATTGCCAAGTAAATAAAGTTTGTCTTTGGCTCTTGCTTCCCAGCCTTGGTATTGTTCCCTCCTGGGTGCCATGCTGCCTTCCCTCAGTAGTTCAAACTCTTATTATCTCCATATTCTCAGTCTTCTACCAACCCACTGATATGTACTTGACCATTGTCCCTTTTCATAAAAGCTGGGAGATACTAGACAATTAGCAAATCAGATGAACTGATTTATGTTACTATGTTCAAGAAACAATCCCGTAGCAGTAGAAGACCCAGTATTCTTAACACTATTTAGTTATACATTGTTTGCATAAGCCAGAAGGGATGATTCTAATGGTTGGAATTGCTGGCCAGGTAGCACTATGGCAGACTAATGGTGGAAATGATAGTTCTCAAGTGAAACAGTGGGGTGGTAGGACTGGCCCCCAGTTAGGGGTATGCTAAAGGGATTGAAGCTACCAGAGCAAGGTGAAGTTAGTGTGAGAATGTATATTCTCTTGTTAAGGCTAAAATTCTAGCTAGTCTGTTTAAAATATCTAATGAGTGGTCGCCAATAAATTATAAAATTTATCAAGAGTTAGACTTTTAAGCATTTATTAAGGAGAATAAGAATTTGGTAAAGAGAGAGAGAAAGGCCTAGATTCATCTATCTATTAAAGGGAGAGAGCATTCCTAGCTTCGCTCTCTGCCAGAGTCCACACAAAAAGAGAGTGAGTCAGAGTGCCAGGCCTCCCCCTTCTTCCTCCCACCAGCAAACGTCACACCAAAGAAAAGACCCATGGTTTTGCCCTCAGAGATGTTCACCTTATGGCGGAGCTTTTCTACATTAAGTCTCCAGCAGGTGGCGTCACTCCAATCATTACACTCTTTCTTTCTTTTTTTTTTTTGGCAAGGCAATGGGGATTAAGTGACTTGCCCAAGGTCACACAGCTAGTAAGTGTCAAGCATCTGAAGCCGGATTTGAACTCAGGTCCTCCTGAATCCAGGGCCGGTGCTTTATCCATTGTGCCCTGTAGTTGCCCCTTTGGCAAGGGAAGAATTTCCAGATATTCATAACACACACACACACACACACACACACACACACACATACACACACCCCTTTTAAATCCATGACTCAGATGAGGACAGATGGCACACATCTAATGTATGAATGATACAAAACTAGGAGGGCATGAGGACATACTGGGTTCTGCTTGAGAACAGAAGGGTGACTACATGAGTATTCCAAAGATTTGGACACATTGAAATCATAGGGCCCAAATAACAATATGAATAGGGATAAATGTATTTTGTTTTTGTTTTTTGGTGGGGTAATGAGAATTAAATGACTTACCCAGGATCACACAGCTAGTAAGTGTCAAGTGTCTGAGGCTGGATTTGAATTCAGGTCCTCCTGAATCCAGGGCCAGTGCTTTATCCACTGTGCCACCTAGCTGCCATTAATAGGGATAAATGGCAGGTCAATTATTAATAGTACAAGTATAAGATGGAGGTAGCAGGGGAGCGACATGGCTCATTCACATGGAAAAGACAGTTTTGAGTTGTTTGCTAACTCAATATAATTTTTTTTTAGAATTTTATTTTCCAAAATATATGTAAAAACTAATTTTGACATCAATTTTTTAAAACTCTGTGTTCCAATTTCTCTTCCTCCCTCCCTACCCACCCACCACCCACAAGAACTCAAGCAATTCAATATAAGTTATACATGAATAGTCATGGAAAACATTCCCACATTAGCTATGTTGTGAGAGTAAAAAGTTAAAAAACAAAACTTCAGATTAAGGAATTGTCAAAGAAAAAAATTTAAAAATATGTTTCCATCTGTTTTCAGATACGATCAGTTCTTTCTCTGTAGATGGGTTGCAATTTTCATAAGTCATTCAGGGTTATATTGGATCATTGCCTTGCTGAAAATAATCACATGCTTCCCAGTTGATCATCTTACACTAATTGCTGTTATTTTGTATACAGTACATTTCAGTCTGCTTCAGTTCGTGTAGGTCTTTCCAGGTTTTTCTGATAGTATCCTGTTCATCATAACCTGTATATAGTACCTTAAACTTGACAGAGAATTTTCTTCATAATAGCCCAGCAAAGTAGGTACCATACGTTTTGCCATTATAATCAACCATCATAACTATTTCCCTCTATCCCACTCCCTTCTCATGACATTTACTCTATTTTCTTTTTACCTATTCCTCCTCAAAAGTGTTTTACTTCTGACTATCCTCTCCCCTGCTCTGCACTCCCTTTTTTCACCCTTCCTTCCTTATCCTCCCCACCTCCTCCCCTCCTACTTTCCTGCAGGGTTAAATAGATTACCCCTCCCAATTGGGTATGAATGCTATTCTCTCCATGAGCCCACTCTGATGAGATCAAGGTCCCTGGCTAATTCTGTGTTCTAAATTTCCTTCCCTTCTCTCCCCCTCACCTTTATCTCCCTCCCCTCCCTCAGGGCAAAAATATATTACTGTATGTATGTTAGTCCTTCTTTGAGCCAATTCTGATGATATTAAGGTTCACTCACTCCCCAACTCCTTCCCCCTCTTCTCCTCCCCTCCATAAGCTTTTTTCTTGTTTCCTTCATGTGAACTACTTCTCCCCAGATCATCTCTCCCCTTCTCCCTCCCCCAGTCTATTCCTCCTACACCTCAACCCTATTTTAAAGATGTCATCATGGGTTAGTTAGGTGGCACAGTGGACAAAGCACCAGTCCTGGACCCAGGAGGCCCCAAGCCCAAATCCAGCCCCAGACATAAGACACCCCACCCTGTTTGCCCCACAAACAAAATATAAATGCTTTACAGATATCATTCCTTCATATTCAGTTCAGACCTATGTCTTCTGTGAATTCCTTACTGAGAAAGTTCTTATGAGTTAGAAGTATTACCTTCCCATGTAGGAATGTAAACCATTTAATCTTTTAATATCCCTCATGAGTTATTTTTCCTGTTTACCTTTTTATGCTTCTCCTGGGTCTTGTATTTGAAAGTCAAATTTTCTATTCAGTTCAGGTCTTTTCAGCACAAATGCCTGAAAGTCCTCTTTTTTCATTGAAGTTCCATTTTTTCCTCTGAAAGATTATACAAGTTTTTCTAGGTACATGATTCTTGGCTGTAGTCCCAGTTCCTTTGCCCTCTGGAATATCATATTCCATGCCCTCTGGTCCTTTACTGTAGATGCTGCTATCTTGTTTTATCCTTATTGGGGCTCCACAGTATTTGAATTCCTTTTTTCTAGCTGCTTGTAATATTTTCTCCTAGACCTGGGAGCTCTGGAATTTGGCTATAATATTCCTGGGGGTTTTCCTTTTGGGATCTCTTTTAGGAGGTGATTGGTGGATTCTTTAAATTTCTATTTTTCCTTCTGCTTCTAGAATATCAGGACAGTTTTCCTTGACAATCTCTTGGAAGATACTGTCTGTAAGGCACTAAAATTCTAGCTATACTTTCTAAAATCTAATGAGCGGTCGCCAATAAATTATAAGCTTTAGCAAGAGTATTTAAGTGTTTAAGTATTTATTAAAGAGCATTAGGATCAGAGAGAAAGCTATTTCTAAGGGACCCCATCATCCGACCCACCATGGCGAGGTCAGGAACCAAAAGAGGAAAAAGCCCTCTGCCAGTACCCACTGTGTATTTTTCCAGGTAAAGGCAAATAAATACTGGAAGTCCTTATGCACTGTGTGAGGGCCAATAATTTTTACTACAAATGGTACAGAGAAAAAGGCAGAGCAGAGGGCTACCACTGTGAAGCATGTAGCCTCACATGGGATTGAAGAAACTATGGTGGCAGGATTAGGGACTATAATATAGCATGTCTAGAAATAACATAATTGTTAATCTCTCTAACATCTTGTACAAAATGATCAACAGGTTTGCCATCTGGGCCAGGCTTGGGTTTTTTCACTGGCAAAATGGGAGTATTACATGGAGAATGATGGCATAGGACAATAATACCCTGGCTTTTCAGAGCCTCAGTTATAGGGGTGATCCCTTCTATGGCTTCTTTTTTTTTCCCTTGGACGTGAGCAAAGAACTTTTGATTTTTAGAGCTGTCCAGCAGTGAAACAGCCTCTATAAGTGAGCTTCATGTCAACGGGGAAGCTCCAGTGTCAGCAGCATCACAGCCATGGGCTGAGGAGCTTGCTCCTACCCGGGGGGAGGACGAGAGGCCACTTCCTAGCTCCAAAAGCTCCCCAGCCGCGCCCCGTCCCCCAATCCAGTGCCCTCCACCTCCTGCTGAGGGCCTGACCAGGCTGTACAAACTCGCTGCTCACAAAGGCCTCTCGAGATGCCTGGGCTGAGTCCCTGAGGCGGGATATCTGTCCCCCACCTCCCCAAGAAATGCCCATCATTTTCCCCCCAGCCCTGGGACCAAATGGATGACAAAGACAGAAAAACTAGATCGGCCACACCTATTGCGACACCCAACTTGTTGCCCAATAGGCAAAAGAATAGGGCACTTTCCAGGTATCTTCAGTTCCAGGAGGGAGCCAGGTAGAAGAGGGTGGGATCATCTATCATGACAAGTTTCTGTCCTGTCGCGACAACAGGCATTAGCTTCACGATACCTGCAGCTGCCACACCCGAAGAGCCCCCCAAGTTTCGTGGCTGCCTTCTATGGCTTCTTTAAACAATGGATACTGTGGAATGGATGGAGGTGGTCTCCCTTTAACTTTAATAGTAACAGGAACAGCAGATTTAAGGAGCCCCACTTCAGTAGAGGATGAGGCCCCTAGGGACTCAGGAATGTCAGAGGGGATTTTGGATGTATCCCGTACTGCTCCTTGAGCATCTGCAATCAAAATTGGTAATAAATGAACAGTATCCTCTGGCAACTGCAGAGAGACAGTCTCATCTGGAGCACAAGATATGGTTGCTCTAAATTTACAAAGGAGATCATGACCTAATAAATTTACAGGGGCGTTGAGGATAAGTAAAAATGAATGTTCTACAGTTAAAGGCCCCATGGATACCATGCAAGGGGTTAATTCTGCCACTCTTTGGGCCTTACCTGAGACTCCTACCATTAAAGGGAGAGTGCATTTTTAACTCCACTCTCCACCAGAGTCCTGATGAAAGAGAGTGAGAGAGCCAGCCTCGCCCCCTCTTCCTCCCACAACCAAACATCACTTCCTGATGCCAAAGAAAAGCTGCATGGCTTGCCCTCAGATGCCTTCTCCTTATGGCAGAGCTTTCCTACAGTAAGTCTCCAGCAGGTGGTGTCATTCCAATTGTTACATGTCTAAACTCTTATTTTGGTCATGGTTTTCAGGTAGTCCAATGATTTTCAAATTATTTCTCCTGGATCTGTTTTCCAGGTCAGTTGTTTTTCCAAGGAGACATTTCATATTGCCCAATATATTTTTATTCATTTGGATTTGCTTTACTGTGTCTTGGTTTCTCATATAGTCAGTAGCTTCCATTTATTCAGTCCTAGTTCTTAGGCAATAATTTTCATCAGACAGCTTTTTTATCTCCTTTTCCATTTGGCTTTTCAAGCTGTTGACTTTTTTCTCATAGCTCTCCTGCATTGCTCTCATTTCTCTTTCTATTTTTTCCTCCACCTCTCTAAATCTTCCTTCCATCTCTCAGTTTCTCTTCAAAGTCCCTTTTGAGCACTTCCATGGCCTGAGACCAATTCATATTTTTATTGGAAGCTTTGGATATAGGGGCCCCGAGGTTGTTATCCTCTTCTGAGGGTGCACCTTGATCTTCCTTGTCACTAAAGAAACTTTCTATTATTCTCATCTTTCTTTACTTGCTCATCTTGCTGTTTTTTAATTGACTTTTAGCTCCCTCTTACTGTGGGGCCCTACTTCCAAGCTGAACTGTGTCAAGCTTTAGAGGGTCCCAGGTGTTTTGGTTTGAGGGAGGGCAGGTTTTTCTTTCACCTGGCCTGTTCTCTGGTCCAAAGGTAACCTCAAGCCAACTTGCCAGTTAACCAGCCAGCAGAGTGCTGTGGTGGTTTTTAGCTTTGACAAGCCTGTGCCCCTCCCCCACCTGGGTCTCCCACTGCTCAAGATTTCTTCCTGGTTCCTTGCTGGGATGGGATATCCAAATTCCTCCTCAGGTCCTGCAGACACCCCTATATTTTCCACCCCCACCCTCTGGGCCAGCCGTTCAGCCCTCTCACCTGATAGTAAGCTTAGTTCCAGAAGACACCAGTGCTGAAGCTGATTCAGAAGCTGGGGTAAGTTCCCCTTGCAAAATATGTTTGGGGTCTGTGTCGGCACAATCATGAGGTTGGATTCTGCTAGAAGCCCAGTATGGCCCCCTTTAATCTGGAAAATAATCTCAGCCAACTTTTTGTGGGTTTTGCCACTCCAAGACTTGTTTTATTGCTGTTTTGGGGGTAATTGTGTTAGGAGCTCTGTGTTTAATGTCTTTCCTCTGTCATCTTGGCTCCACCCCCTCTGCTCTCAACTCAATATAATTAAACAGTATATATGTTATGGCTGACAAAAAACTAATGTAAACACAAATAATACTAATTAGAAGAATGCTGTCCAAGACAGAGAAGATGGTTCTACTCTACTCTTTATTGATTATCCTTTAGTACCTTGCTCTTTTCTGGACATTACATATTAAGAAGAACATTAATTACAGAGGTGAGGGTCTACAAGTATGGAACCTTGCATATGACATTATCCACTTTTCATCCTGTACGCTCTCTATCTCTTGTTTGGTCTTAGATTCTTCCCTTATCCACAGATCTGACAGGTAAAGTTTTCCATATTCCCCTCAGCTTTTTATGATGTCAACCTTTATGTCTAGATCATGTACCCATTTTGACCTTATCTTGGCATATGATGTGAAATGTTGGTCTATACCTAGTTTCTGCCAAACCATTTTCCAATTTCCTCAGCAATTTTTGTCAAATAGTGAGTTATTGTCACAAAAGCTTGGAACTTTGGTTTTATCAAACACTAGATTACTATGATCATTTACTACTGTGTATTGTAAACCTAATCTATTCCAC
Organism: Dromiciops gliroides; assembly: GCF_019393635.1. NCBI lineage: Eukaryota > Metazoa > Chordata > Mammalia > Microbiotheria > Microbiotheriidae > Dromiciops > Dromiciops gliroides. The sequence continues at coordinate 338,669,780 of NC_057863.1, read as the reverse complement.
TAATCCACCACTTTATTTATTTATTTATTTTGGGAGGCAATCTGGGTTAAGTGCCCTGGGTCACACGGCTAGTAAGTGTCAAGGGCTGGATTTGAACTCAGGTCCTCCTGACTCCAAGGCCAGTACTGTATCCACTACACCACCTGGTTGCCCCTCCACTACTTTATTTCTTAACCAGTACCAGATTGTTTTGATGATTACCATTTTGTAATACAGTTTGAGATCTGGATAATGCTAGGCTACCTTCACATTTTTTTTTCATTGATTCCCTTGTTATTCTTGATGTGTTATTGTTCCAGATGAATTTTGTTATTACTTTTTTCTAGCTCTATAAAATTATTTTTTGGTAGTTTGATTGGTATGGCTTTGAATAAGTAGATTAATTTAGTAGAATTAAGTAGATTTGTCATTTTTATTATATTGGCTCAGCCTACCCATGAGCAATTGATATTTTTCCAGTTGTTTATATCTGACTTTATTTGTGTGAAAAGTGTTTTGTAATTGTGTTCATATAGTTTCTGGGTTTGTCTTGGTAGGTAGACTCCCAAGTATTTTATATTGTTTATAGTTATTTTAAATGGATTTCTTTTTCTATTTCTTGCTGCGGAACTTTGTTGGTAATAAATAGAAATACTTATGATTTATGTAGGTTTATTTTGTATCCTGCAACTTTGCTAAAGTTGTTAATTATTTCAACTAGGTTTTTTAGTTGATTCTTTAAATATACCATCATGTCATCTGCAGAGTGATAATTTTATTTCTTCATTGCCTATTCTAATTCCTTCAATTTTTTTCTTCTCTTATTGCTACAGCTAGCACTTCTAGTATGATTTTGAATAATAGTGGTGACAATGGGTATCCCTGCCTGGTTTTATTGGGAAGGCTTTTAGCTTATTCACTTTACAAATAATGCTTGCTAATGGTTTCAGATAAATATTATTTATCATGTTAAGGTAAAGCTCCATTATTTGTCTGGTTTCTAATGTTCTGAATAGGAATGTGTTGTATTTGTCAAAAGTTTTTTTGCATCTATTAGGATAATCGTGTGAGTCCTGTTGGTTTTGTTATTGATATGGTCAATTATGCTGATAATTTCCCTAATATTGAACCAGACTTGCATTCCTGGGTGTAAATCCCACCTTGTCATAATGTATGATCTTTGTGCTACATTGCTGTAATTTCCTTGCTAGTATAGTATTTAAAATGTATGCATCAACATTCTTTAGGGAAATTGGTCTATAATTTTGGTTTTTTTTTAACCTGTTTTTACTCTTCCTGGTTTAGGTATCAGCATCATCTTTGTGTCATAAAAGAAATTTGGTAGGACTCTTTATTTTATTTTTCCATATTGAAATTAATTGTTCTTCAAATGTTTGGTAAAAATCACTTGTAAATGCATCTGGCCCTGGAGATTTTTTCTTAGGGAGGTCATTGATGGCTTGTTCAATTTATTTTTCTAAGATTGGGTTAAGTATTCTATTTCCTCTTCTGTTAATATGAGCAATTTATATTTTAGTAAACAGTCATCCATTTTACTTAGATTATAAGATTTATTGGCAAATAATCGGGCAAAATAGCTCTTACTAATTGTTTTAATTTCCTCTTCATTGGTGGTGAATTTACCCTTCACTTTTGACACTGATAGCTTAGTTTTCTACTTTCCTTTTTTAAATCAAAATAACAAATGACTTATTTTCTTCTCTCCCTCACCTAAAACTAGCTTCTAGTTTTATTTTTTAGTTTAACGATTTTCTTACTTTCAATTTTATTAATCTCTCCTTTGATTTTCAGGATTTTCAATTTGGTGTTTAATTGGGGATTTTTAATTAATTCTTTTTCTAGTTATTTTAGTTGCATGCCCAATTCATTGATCTACTCTTTCTCTAAAAATTTCCCTATGTACTACTTTGGCTGCAAACCATAAATTTTGGTATGTCGTCTCTTTGTTGTCATTCTTTTTAATGAAATTTTGATTGTTTCTATGATTTATTTTTAGTGAGGCAATTGGGGTTAAGTGACTTGCCCAGGGTCACACAGCTAGTAAGTGTTTAAGTGTCTGAGGCTGGATTTGAACTCAGGTACTCCTGACTCCAAGGCCGGTGCTCTATCCACTGCGCCACCTAGCTGCCCCTATGATTTATTTTTTACCCACTTATTCTTTAGGATTAGATTCTTTAGTTTCCAATTAATTTTTATTCTATCTTTCCACTGCCTTTTATTGAATATAATTTTTATTTCATTATGATATAAAAAGGATGCATTTAATATTTCTTTTTCTGAATTTGGTTATGAAGTTTGTATGCCCTTATGCATGGTCAATTTTTGTGCAGGTGACAAATGCCAATGAGAAAAGGATATATTTCTTTCTATTCCCATTCAGTTTTCTCCAGAGGTCTATCATATCTAACTTTTCTGAAATTATATTTACCCCTTTAACTTTTTTCTTGCTTATTTTTTGGTTAGATTTATCTAGTTATGAGAGGCAAAGGTTGAAGTCCCCCACTAATACAGTTTTATTGTCTATTTCCTTCTGTAACTAACTTCCTTAAAATTTTAGTTTCTATAACACCTAGTGTATATAAGTTCAGTATTAGTATTACTTCATTGTCTATAGTAGCTTTTAGCAAAATACAGTTTCCTTCTTTACCTCTTTTAATTAGATCTATTTTTGCTTTTGTTTTGTCTGAGATCATGATTCCTACCCCTGTTTTTTTACTTCATCTGAAGCATAATAGATTCTGTTCCAGCCTTTACTCTGTATGTGTCTCTTTGCTTCAAATGTATTTCTTGTAAGTAGCATATTGTAGAATTCTGGTTTTTAATCCATTCTGCTCTCTGCTTCCATTTTATGGGTGAGTTAATCCTATTCACAATTATGATTATGATAACTAACTGTTTATTTCACTCCATTCTATTTCTCCGTGTTTATTCTTTTCTCTTGCTTTTCACCCTGTCCTTTCTCATAAGTGTTTCATTTTTGACCCTCACCTCCCTCAATTTGTATCCCTTTCTATCAGTCCCCTTCCCTTATCTCCATCCCCTTTTAACTTCCCTATAAAGGGTAAGATAGATGTCTATTTCCAACAGAGTGTTTATGTTATTCCCTTTTTGAGCCAAAACTGATGAGAGTAAGGTTCAAATACTTCTTACCCCCCATCTTTCCCTGCATTGTAATAGCACTTTCATCCCTCTTTTATGAGGAAAGTTATCTCCTTCCTACTTCTCCCAGTGCAATCTTCTTTCTCACCCCTTAATTTTGTTTTTATTTTTTGGACATCATTCCATCATAGTCAACTCACATCTGCACCCTTTATCTATGTATATTCCTTCTAATTGCCCTTATAGTGATAAAGTTCTTAAGAGTTACAAATATCATCTTGCTATGTAGGAATATAAACAGTTTAACCTTATTGAATTTTTTGTTTTCTTTATTGTTTCTTGCTTACCTTTTCATGTTTATTTTTTTTAATCTTGCACTTGAAGATCAAAATTTTATTTAGCTCTGGTCTTTTAATTAGGAATGCTTGAAAGTCCTCTATTTAATTAAATATCTATTTTTCCCCTTCAAAGATTAGATTTGGTTTTGCTGGATAGGTGATTCTCAGTTGTAATCCTGTCTTTTTTGCCTTCTGAAATATGCTATCTTAAGCCCTCTGCTCCTTTAATGCAGAAGTTGCTAAATCCTGTGCAATCCTGACTGTGGCTTCATGATATTTGAATTGTTTCTTTATGGCTTCTTACAATATTTTCACCTTGATCTGGGAGCTCTGGTATTTGGCTATAATATTCCTGGGAATATAATTCATTTTGGGATCTCTTTCAGATGGTAATTGGTGGCATCTTTCCATTTCTATTTTGCCCTCTGGTTCTAGGATATTAGAGAAATTTTCCCTGATAATTTCTTGAAATATGATGTCCAGGTTCTTCTTTCTATCATGGCTTTCAAGTAGTTTAATAATTCTTAAATTATCTCCCCTGGATCTATTTTCTGGATCAGTTGTTTTTCCAGTGAGATATTTTACCTTATCTTTTATTTTTTTTCATTCTTTTGATTTTGTCTTATTGTTACTTGATGTCTCATGGAAGTCATTGCCTTCCAGTTGCCAAATTCTTATTGTTAAGGAATAATTTTCTTTAGTGAGCTTTCATACCCCTTTTTTCCATTTGGCCAGTTCTACTTCAGAGTTAGTGAATTTTTGTACCTCCTTTTTTCATTTGGACAACTCTGTTTTTTTTTAAAGGAGTTGTTTTCTTTGGTGAATTTTTGTATATCTTTCCCCCATTTTTGTGTTTCTTTTACCAAGCTGTTGACCTTTTTTTCATGATTCTCTTGCAGTATTTTCTTCTATTTTCTCTCTTATTTAATTCTCTTATTTGCTTTAAAAAATCCTTTTTTGAAGTATTTTGAACTTTTTTGAAGTCTTTTTTGGTCCTGAGACCAATTTACATTTTTTGAGGCTTCATATGTAGCTATTTTGACACCATTGTTCTTGTCTGAGTTTGTTCCTTGATCCTCCTTGTCCCTATAGTAATTTTCTTTGGTCAAGTTCTTTTTTTGTTTGTTTGTTTTCTGCTCTTTTTTTTCTGCCTATTTTATAACTTTGTACTTTTCTGTAAGAGTTGGGCTTTGTTCTGCATTGTCCCAAGCGACTTGTGCCAGGGTTTGAGGTCTCGATACTAGCTTGCACCAGGCCTTTTGGCAACTACTGGCTTGCACTAGAGGGATGTTCTCCCTGCCGGCTTGTACTGGGGGCAGGGCCTTCCTGTTGGCCTCCACTAGGGTTGGGGTCTCACTGCTGTTTTGCCCCAAGGCTGGGGTCATGCTTCTGGCTTACTCCAGGGTATGGTCTCATTGCTGGCCTTCTGATGGTCAGCAATGGGGGCTTGATGATGACCTGCACTGGGGCCTAGGTATAGGCCCACCAGGGCATATGTAGCCTCCTACCACTGCAGCCTCCCCCTGCTGCTCATCAACTATGTTCTTCTCCCACCCCAGTGAGACAGAATTTTCCTTCTGAGCCTCCAAGCTGCCCTGGGCTGCTAAGTTTTCCCCCTGCTCTTAAACTGGTTCTGAGGCATTTTTCAAGGTTGTTTTACAGAACATATTTTTATTTCTTTATTTTAAAAAATATTATTTTTATTTAGTATTTTATTTTTCCCCACTTACATGCAGAAACAATTTTTAGCATTCATTTAAAAAACTTTTGAGTTCTGAATTATCTCCCTCCCCCCCCATTGAGAAGGCAATCAATTTGATATAGGTTACACATGTGTAATCTTGCAAAACATTTCCATATTAGTCATGTTGTAAAAGAAAACATAAACCAAAAAATTCAAGAAAAATAAAGAAAGTTAAAAAAAAATATGCTTCAAATCTGTATTCAGACACCATCAGTTCTTTCTCTGGGGATGGATAACATTTATCATCATAAGTCCTTTAGAGTTCTCTTGGATTACTGTATTGCTGAGAATAGCTAAGTCAACAGCTGATCATCATACAATATTGCTATTACTTTGTACACAGTACATTTTACTTTGCATCAGCTCATGTAAATCTTTTCAGATTTTTCTGAGAGCATCCTGCTCATTATTTCTCATAGCACGATAGTATTCTAACATAATCACGTACTACAATTTGTTCAGCCATTCCCCAATTAATAGATATCCCCTCAATTTCCAATTTTTCTCCACAAGAAAAGAGCTGCTATAAATATTATTGTACATATAGGTCCTTTTCCCTTTTGTTTTTCATCTCTTTTTGGGATGTAGATGTAGTAGTAGTATTACTAGGTCAAAGAGCATGCATGGTTTTATAGGCCTTTGGGCATAGTTCTAAATTGCTCTATGGAATGGTTGAATCAGTTTACAACTCCACCAACAGTGCAATAATGTCTCATTTTCCCCATATCCCCTCCAATATTTGTCATTTTCCTCTTCTGTCCTACTGGCCAATCTAATAGATAAGAGGTAGTACCCCAGAATTGTTTTAATTTGCATCTCTTCAATCAATAGTGAATTAGAACATTTTTTCCATATGGCTATAGATAACTTTGATTACTTTATCTGAAAACTGTTTATATCTTTTGATCATTTCTCATTGGGGAATGACATATTCAGAGAAACTTGTTTCAAAAATTTTCCCCACAATTACTATTGTTAACTGTATTTCCCTTAATCCTACCCCCCCCCACTGTCTATTCTATTCTCTTTCTCACCCTGTCTCTCCTCAAATGTTTTACTTTTGACTACCTACCCCCAACCTGCCCTCCCTTCTATCACCCCTCCCCTTCTCTTATCCCCTTCCCCTCCTACTTTCCTGCAGGGTAAGATAGATTTCTATACCCAATTGGATGTGTATTGTAACGATTGGAATAACGCCACCTGCTGGATACTTACTGTAGAGGAGTTCTGCCCATGAAGGGAACGTCTTTGAGGGCAAGACCAGGAGTCAGGAAGTGATGCGGACTAGTGGGAGGAGGAAGGAAGAGACTGGCGCTCAGTCTCGCGCTTTTTCCTGAGGACGCTGGCGGAGAAGGGAGCTAGAAATGTGCTCTCCCTTTAATAGATAGGAATCTAGGCCTTTCTCTCTCTCTTTACCAATTCTTATTCTCCTTAATAAATGCTTAAAAGTCTAACTCTTGCTAAAGCTTATAATTTATTGGCGACCACTCATTAGATATTTTAGACAGTTTAGCTAGAATTTTAGCCCTTAACAGATGGCTGACCACGAAGAGGAAAGCTAAACCTCAGTCTTCTGATCTTCTGGTTGGGTAAGAAATTTCCCCTACCCTTTAAATTGCTAAGTACTGGCGCACTGGCTGTGTTTTCCTTTAAATTTTTTCAAATGGACCTTTTAAACTCCCTAATTACCCTATTTTTGATTTTAGTCTGTTTAACCAGACAAATGGGAGATAAGATCATGTTAATGCTTTGTTTTTGTGGATTTTCTATTTTTCTTTTTATTTTTGTTAAAAGAGCCAGTAACTTACTCACAGGAGGAAATATCTCTCCCTCTCCCAACCATGCTTTTTCAGAGAAACCTGAAGAGATTCCTGCAGCTTTTCCCAGTTCCAACACTAATTGTTGCTCTAATTTTGCATGCCTGGAGGCAATGACCCACCCTCTAGAAGCTTTTAATCCCCTAGCACCTGGAGGCAAAGTGGGGGAAGAGGAATCCAGGCCTGAGTTCAAAATCAAGTGGATTCAAATTGCGCTGGTCCCTCCCCTCCTCCCCAGACCCCACCCTCTACTCCTCCTATGGCCAAGCCCATAGCTTCCCCTGCCTGGGAAGTCCAGAGATCTGATGCGCATGCTCAACTTTTTCTACCTGCATTTGCAGCTTCAGGCTCAGCCCTTCCCCGGCCTGGCTGTGCTTTTGAGACAATCTTAGAAAACTCTTTAAATTCCAGATATGCTTGTTTTGTTCATAATTTTGCTAACCTGCTTTTGTCTTTAATTAGTAATCTTATAAAGCATTTGTATGGTGAAAAGACTGACAGACAATATAAAGGGGTTAAAGAAGAAAAACTTAAGCTGAATAAGAATGACAACCATCAACATAGTTCAAGACTCTGCTTCTTTTGCCATGGAAGGGTATATATTGTACAGAAATGTAGAAGTAAGCAGCAAGGTATTGATATGAGTATTGGGGATTTTAGATACCGAAATCAGAAGTGTTCTGAATTCACTCAGAGTATTAATGTCAGTTCAGAGGTTACATAGGATTTCTATGCTATTACATATACATTTTGAAATTAATGGTATGGGTTTATTTTCATAGAGATTTTCATGCTTTTGAGATTGTATCTTATACTTAGTTTCTAAAACAAGGAGAATATTTGTAAAAGCTTTTTATAGTCATGTGATCAAGTTTATATTTTATAATACTCTTATTGATATTAAGTTCATATTCATTTAGATTTCCTTAGTTTGAATTTCACTGTATTTTATTGTTCAATGTGTATTTTCTTCTATTCATTTGTCTATCTAATTTTGAAACATTGCAAGATGGTTTTGATTTTATTATACAATGTTAATTCTAGGAGTATTGTGCTCCCATATTCTGAGTTGTTTAACGCCACCTGCTGGATACTTACTGTAGAGGAGTTCTGCCCATGAAGGGAACGTCTTTGAGGGCAAGACCAGGAGTCAGGAAGTGACGCGGACTAGTGGGAGGAGGAAGGAAGAGACTGGCGCTCAGTCTCGCGCTTTTTCCTGAGGACGCTGGCGGAGAAGGGAGCTAGAAATGTGCTCTCCCTTTAATAGATAGGAATCTAGGCCTTTCTCTCTCTCTTTACCAAATTCTTATTCTCCTTAATAAATGCTTAAAAGTCTAACTCTTGCTAAAGCTTATAATTTATTGGCGACCACTCATTAGATATTTTAGACAGTTTAGCTAGAATTTTAGCCCTTAACAGAATGTTATTCCCACTTTGAGCCATTTCTAATGAGGGTAAGGTTCACTCATTCTCCCACACCTCCTCCATCTTCCCCTCCCTATAAAAACTTTTTCTTACCTTTTTTATGTGAGATAATTTACCCCATTCTACCTCTCCCTCTCCCTTCTTCCCACTGCATTCCTTTCTCACCCTAATTTTATTTTATTTTTTAGATATAATCTCTTTATATTTAACGCATACCAGTGCCTTCTGTCTATATATACTCCTTCCTAATGATGAGAACGTTCTTATATGTTAAAAGTATCATCTTCCCATGCAGGGCTGCAGTTTAACTTTATTGAGTCCCTTATGATTTCTCTTTCCTGTTTACCTTTCTATGCTTCTCTTGAGTCTTGTATTTGAAAGTCAAATTTTCTATTTTGCTCTGGTCTTTTCATCAAGAATGCCTGAAAGTCTTCTTTTTCATTGATTGGCTATTTCTCCTCCTGAAGGATTATACACAGTTTTGTTGGGTAGATGATTTTTTGGTTGTAATCCCAGTTCCTTTGCCTTCTGTAATATCATATTCCAATCTTTCTAATCTTTTAATGTAGAAGCTGCTAAATCTTATGTTATTCTGACTGTGGCTTTGTGATACTTTAATTATTTCTTTCTGGTCAGTTGCAATGTTTTCTTCTTGACCTGAGAGTTCTGAAATTTGGCTATAATATTCATAGGAGTTTTCATTTTGGGATCTCTTTGAAGAGGTGATTGGTGAATTCTTTCAATTTCTATTTTACTCTCTGGTTCTAGAATATTAGGGCAATTTTCCTTGATAATTTCTTGAAATATGATGCCTAAGCTCTTTTTTTATCATGGATTTCAGGTAGTCCAACAATTTAAAAATTATCTCTCCTGGATCTATTTTCCAGGTCAATTATTTTTCCAATGAGATATTTCATATTGTCTTCTTTTTTTTTCATTTTTTTGGTTTTGTTTTAGTCTTTCTTGTTTTCTCATAAAGTCATTAGTTTCCATTTACATGATTCTAATTTTTTGAATTTTTTTTTTTTTAGTGAGGCAATTGGGGTTAAGTGACTTGCCCAAGGTCACACAGCTAGTAAGTGTTAAGTGTCTGAGGCCGGATTTGAACTCAGGTACTCCTGATTCCAGGGCCGGTGCTCTATCCACTGCACCACCTAGCTGCCCCATGATTCTAATTTTTAAGGAGGTTTTTTTTTTTTTTTGGTGAATTTTTGTATCTACCAGCTATTGACTCTTCTTTCATGATTTTCTTGCATCACTCTCATTTCTCTTCCCAATTTTTCCTCTACCTCTTTTACTTGATTTATTTTGAGGTTAACAGTTCACATTTATTTAGAATTTTATGATTTACAATGTGCTTTTTTTTTGCTTTTTGTTTTTGGCAGGGCAATCAATGAGGGTTAAGTGACTTGTCCAGGGTCACACAGCTAGTAAGTGTGAAGTTTTGAGGCAGGATTTGAACTCAGTTCCTCCTGAGTCCAGGGTCAGTGCTTTATCCACTGTGCCACATAGCCATCCCTACAATGTACTTTTTTTTTTTAATAATAATGCTGTTAGGTAGATAATACACTTTTTAGTATTTGTACTTTATAGATGAGGAACATTGAGACTTGGAGGTTAAGTGAGTTGCCTCTGGTCACATAGCTAGCATCTTACTTGGTTTTCAAAATCCTTTTTGAGATCTTCCATGGCCTGAAGCCAATTCATATTTTTATTGGAGGCTTTAGATATAGGAGCTTTGGCTTTTTTATCTTCTTCTGAATGTGTCATGATAGTAATTTTCTATGGACAGATATTTTTCTGTTTTCTCATTTTCCCAGTCTATTTCTTTTTTTTTTTGCCGGGCAATGGGGGTTAAGTGACTTGCCCAGGGTCACACAGCTAGTGTCAAGTGTCAAGTGTCTGAGGCCGGATTTGAACTCAGGTACTCCTGAATCCAGGGCTGGTGCTTTATCTACCATGCCACCTAGCTGCCCCCCCCCCCCCAGTCTATTTCTTGACTTTTAATTCCTTGTTAAAGTAGGACTCTGCTTCCAGGGTGGAAGATGCATTTGTCCCAAGCTTTAGGGGTTTTGTGCAGCTGTTTTCAGAGAAACTGTAAATTTTCAGTTCTTCCATGGTAGTATGATCCAAAAAGAGGTGTGTTTGCTATTCTCCTGGCCTGTGCTCTGGTCTGTGAGAGACCACAAGCACTCTTTTCTGCCCTAGAACTGTGATGAAAGTCCCTGCTCCACTGTGGCCACAAGGTTTGGTGAACTATTGCTCCTTCTCGCCCTGGGACTCCCCCCACCCCCAACAGCACAACTACAATCTGGAACTAAGTATAGGCAAAGCAATAGAGTCCTGCTTCAGTGCTAGCAAAGAGCCCCTTGTAATCTCCTTCTGACCAGTTGTTCGATCCCCTTACTGTCTATGGGCTGAGAGCTCTATAAGCAGCCACTGTTCTTGCTGATTCAGTAGCTCCCAAGTACTGCTCCTGGTTTTCTGGGGCTGGTGTGTGCCAGCATGGCCTGCACTGGACTGTGCTACACTCTGCTGACCTTCTGAGTTGTCTTTGGCTGAAAAATTATTTTACCCCGTCCTTTTGTGGGTTCTGCTGCTCCAGGAATTGTCTTATGGTATTATTTATAGGTATTTGGAGGGGTTTTGGGGGAGCTCAGGTGAGCAGTGCCTTGCCTCCACCATCCTGGCTCTGCCCAGACACTCAAGGTTGTTTTAGAGGAAAATTTGGAAGAGCTCTGGGGAGTTCCTGCCTCAGGCTGCCAGCTTGGCACCAGAAGTCCTTCATTTCTGCATTGAAAAGAATAACTTCCAGGGCAGCTAGGTGGCACAGTGGGACCTGAGTTCAAATCTGGCCTCAGACACTTGACACTTATTAGCTGTGTGTGACTGTGCAAGTCACTTAACCCTCATTGCCCCAGAAAAAGAAAAGAAAAGAATAATTTCCTTGTGCTTATGAGAAATCATTATTATTCACTTATTTTCTCCATTAAGGTCAGGAGAAAAAATTTTACTTTCCATATTATCATTTCATCATCTTTTGAAATTCTGGAACTCCTCTCTGTTCCACCAGTAATGATGATCAACTCAGCATCTCCTAGGTCTATAGGAAGTTGTTTGAAAGTGTGGACCATCTTCTATTTTTTTCACATGATCAACCTACATGATGTAAAGCTACATACACAGTATTCTACCATCTTCTTGTTTGGTCATAGAGTCTAGATACCTAACTATACCCACAACCTGTGCTAGCCGAATTTCAAATTCTAGGACATTATAGAATTTAAAATATATTGTGGGGGCAGCTAGATGGTACAGTGGATAGAGCATCGGCCCAGGAGTCAGGAGGACCTGAGTTCAAATCCGGCCTCAGACACTTAACACTTACTAGCTATGTGACCCTGGGCAAGTCACTTAACCCCAATTGCCTCACTAAAAAAAAAAAAAATTAATTAAAATATATTGTGAGCGATTCCAATTTGACCAGAAGGGTTACATAGTTGAGGGACATTCTTAGGAAGAACTTGCCAGTTATATTCATATACTCCTGTTGACTTTAGCTTTCATGAGTCCCCTGCTCTATCATCTAGGCCCTTGCCCTAAATTCAGAATACAATAATAGTAATGAAATAAGTATGGAGGGGATAGGATAGAGTCCTGGGGCCCCTGGATATTATAACCCCCCCCCATCTCAATTAGTGCCCTTCCAAGAAAATAGAGAGAAGAAGTATTCCTAGTCCATGACACTAGTAAGATGGCTTTTTAAATCTAGGGTGGCTGGTCAGTTAGGACAGGAATAATAATAATAAAAAGAGATCTGAGCTGTTTCAACTTGAGTAACAGAAGCCCTATTGTAGCAACTATGAACAAAGTTCTCTTCTGAGCTCTTTAGAATTCTACTGATTCTAATGCCTGAATGTAGAAGGCCTAAATACTCACCCTTGCCTTTTGTTGTTGTTCTGTCACGTCTGACTCTCTGTGACCCTATTTAGGGTTTTCTTGGCAAAGGTACTGGAGTGGTTTGCCATTTCCTGAGGCAAACAGAATTAAGTGACTTGCCCAAGGTCACATAGCATGTGAGGCCAAATTTAAACTTAAGAAGATGAGTCTTCCTCACTCCAGGACTGCCACATTATTTACTGTGCCACCTAACTGCCCTAAATCTATTGTAGACTAAGGTATAAATCCTCAGTGTTGCCCTACTGCCTGGCCCAAAGGAGACTCAATTGTGTGATTGCTTTGTCCTTAGGCCTTAAGCTTACTGTGACCCAGAATGACAGCTTTGAAATTACAAAAAAATCTTCAGTTAGAATAACTGGCTTGGCTGGTCCAGGTTCAGCAATCAGCACTCAGCTTTCTCATTTCTAATGATCTAATTTCACCTATCCTGGAATAGCTGCTAAGATTTCTGAACCCCAGATTCTTTTCTCTTTTAATTTATGGTAATTCTGCCTTCCCTAGAGAACCTTATTACTAATTCACTTTTAACAGTATAAAACAAGGTAAGGGCAGGGACTAAATTATACTTTTTTGTATCCCCTTCTTTAGTCCTTAGGAAAATGTTAAGTTATAGTTAGTGTAGTATAATGGGGGAATTAAGAGACCCTATTTTGCCACTTATTAATTCTGTGATCTCTGGCCAATTAACTTTGTTTATTATAAAAGTATTTTATTATTTTCCAGTTACATGTAGAGATAGTTTTCAACATTTGTTTTTATAAGATTTCTAATTTCAGATTTTCTCCCTCCCTTCCCTCCCCCCTCCCCAAGACAGTAAGTAATCTGATATAGGTTATATATGTACAATCACATTAAACATATTTCTGCATTAGTATTACTATGAAAGAAGAATCAGAGCAAAAAGGAAAAACATCAAAAAAGAAAAACAACAGCACCAAAAACAAAAGAAATAGTATGGTTCAATCTGCATCCATATTCCATAGTTCTTTTTTTTTCTGAATTTGGAGAGCATTTTCCATGATGAGTCCTTTGGAACTATCTCGTACAATTGTATTTCTGAGAAGAATCAAGTCTATCACAGTTAATCAACACATAATATTGTTGATACTGTGTACAATGTTCTCCTGGTTCTGCTCATCATCAGTTCATGCAAGTCCTTCCAGATTTCTCTGAAATCTGCCTGTTCATCGTTTCTTACAGCACAATAATATTCCATTACATTCTTTTACCACAACTTGTTCAGCCATTCCCCAATTGATGGGCAACCCCTCAATTTCCAATTCCTTGCCACCACAAAAAGAGCAGTTATAAATATTTTTGTACATGTGGGTCCTTTTCCCTTTTTAATGATCTCTTTGGGAAAAAGATCTAATAGTGGTATTGCTGGGTCAAAGGGTATGCACAGCTTTAGAGCCCTTTGGGCATAATTCCAAATTGCTCTCCAGAATGGTTGGATCAGTTCACAACTCCATCAACAATGCATTAGTCAATACCACTTTTGGGTCTTTTTCCCAAAGAGATCATGGAAAGGGGAGAGGGACCCACATGTACAAAAATATTTATAACTGCTCTTTACGTGGTGGCAAGGAATTAGAAGTTGAGGGGATGCCCATCAATTGGGGAATGGCTGGACAAGTTGTAGTATATGAATGTAATGGAATACCATTGTGCTGTAAGAAACGATGAGCAGGAGGAGTTCAGAGAGACCTGGAGAGTCTTGCGTGGGCTAATGATGAGTGAGATGAGCAGAACCAGAAGAACATTGTACACAGTATCATCAACATTGAGTGTTGATCTACTGTGATGGACTATATTCTTCTCATCAATGCAATGGTACAGAAGAGTTCCAGGGAACTCATGATAGAAGAGGATCTCCAAATCCAGGGGAAAAAAAAAGAACTGTGGAGTATAGATGCTGAATGAACCATACTATTTCTTTTGTTTTTGGTGCTGTTGTTTTTCTATTTTGAGGTTTTTCATCATTGCTCTGAATTTTCTCTTATAACATGACTAATGCAGAAATATGTTTAATGTTATATATATATATATATATATATATATATATATATATATATATATATATATATATATAACCTATATCAGATTACCTGCTGTCTAGGGGAGGGGGGAGGGAGGGGAGGGAGGGAGAAAAATATGAAATTAGAAAGCTTGTATAAACAAAAGTTGAGAACTATCTTTACATGTAACAGGAAAAAAATAAAATACTTTATTAAGAAACAAACAAAAAACCCCAATGCATTAGTGTTTCAATTTTTCCACAGCTTCTCCAACATTTATTATTTTACTTTTTTGTCATATTAGCCAATCTGATAGGTGTCAGGTGGTACCTTAGAGTTGTTTTAATTTGCATTTCTCTAATCAACAGTGATTTAGAGGATTTTTTCATATGGCAATAGATAGCTTTGATTTCTTCATCAGAAAATTGCCTGTTCATATCCTTTGACCATTTCTCAATTGGGGAATGACTTGGATTCTTATAAATTTGATTAAGTTCCCAATATATTTTAGAAATGACACCTTTATCAGAAGTACTGGCTATAAAAATTGTTTCCCAGTTTCCCGCCTCCCTTCTAATTTTGGCTGCATTGCTTATGTTTGTACAAAACTTTTTAATTTAATGTAATCAAAATCATCCATTTTGCATTTTATAATATTCTCTGTCTCTTGTTTGGTCATAAACGTTTCTCCTTTCCAAAGATCAGAGAGGTAAACTATTCCTTCCTCTCCTAATTTACCTATGGTATCACCTTTTATGTCTAAATCATGTACCCATTTTGACCTTATTTTAGTATAAGGTATAAGATATTGGTCTATGCCTAGTTTCTGCCATACTTTCTTTCAGTTTTCCCAGCAGTTTTTGTCAAATACTGAGTTCCTACCCCCGAAGCTGGAGTCTTTGGGTTTATCAAACAGTAGATTACTATAGTCACTTAACTACTGTGTCTCTTGTGTCTAGCCTATTCCATTGATCCTCCACTCTATTTCTTAGCCAATACCAAATAGTTTTTTGTTTTGTTTTGTTTTGTTTTTTGTGAGGCGATTGGGTTTAAGTGACTTGCCCAGGGTCACACAGCTAGTAAGTGTTAAGTGTCTGGGGCCGGATTTGAACTCAGGTACTCCTGAATCCAGGGCCGGTGCTTTATCCACTGCGCCATCTAGCTGCCCCCAATACCAAATAGTTTTGATGACTGCTGCTTTATAGTATAGCTTCAGATTTGGTACCACTAGCCCACCTTCCTGTGCACTTTTTTCATTAGTTCCCTTGATATTCTTGACCTTTTGCTTCTCCAGATGAATTTTGTTATTGTTTTTTCTAGCTCTATGAATAATTTTTAGGTAGTCTGATTGGTATGGCACTGAATAAGTAAATTAATTTATGTAGAATTGTCATTTTTATTATATTAGCTCTGGCCAATTAACTTTTGGCTAGTTAACTGCAATTAGAGCTGAGGCCCCTATTTTATCATCTAGAAAACGAGCATAATACTTACAGTAATTAACTCATAGGGCTGTTGTGAGCAGGATATTTTTTTTCCTAGTGAGGCAATTGGGGTTAAGTGACTTGCCCAGGGTCACACAGCTAGTAAGTGTTAAGTGTATGAGGCCTGATTTGAACTCAGGTACTCCTGACTCCAGGGCCGGTGTTCTATCCACTGTGCCACCTAGCTGCCCCAAGCAGGGTATTTTTAAAACAATAGGGCACACCTACAAATATGATTTGTTTTTTTATGGATGCACAAGCATCACATATTCTACTTTTGCTTGTTCTTGTGATATTCATAGTTCTTCCTAATGATTTCCCATTTTTGTAAATTATTTCCTCTTGGATGCCTTTGAATTCATATCTTTTTTTACTTCCTAAGAGGGTTACTTTTTAAAATTTATTTTTAACATTTGTTTTTAAAAATTTTGAGTTCTAAATTATCTCCCTTACTCTCACCCCTATTCTATCCTGAGAAGGCAAACAATATGTCAATGATAATGTGAAATCCTGCAAAATATATTTTCTTATTAGCCATGTTGCCAAAAAAAAAAAAGAAAAATAAAGAAATTGAGAAAATTATACTTGCTATCTCTGGGATACAGACCTATCAGTGATATTACCAAGTAAAAGGGTCACAGTTTTATTGCCTTTTGGGCATAGTTCTAAATTGTCTCCATAATGGTAGGACCAGTTCATAGATCCACCAACAGTGCATTAGTGTTCTTATTTTCCCACATCCCCTCCAGCATTTGTCATTTCTGATAGATGTGAGGTGATACCTCACAGTTTTAATTCGCATTTTATATGTGACTATCAATAGCTTTGATTTCTTAAAACTGTTCATATCCTTTAACTATTTATCAATTGGGGAATGGCTCTTATTTTTATAAATTTGGCTCATTTCCATATGTATTTGAGAAATGAGGCCTTTATCAGAGAAATGTGCTACAATTTTTTTTTTCTGGACAATTCCTATTATTCATATTAGCTGATCTCTCAGCATTTTATTGGATTTCTGGTTAATGTAAATTTCCCCTGGTTTTCTTCCACTCTTGTTTTGCTTTTTTTTTTTTTTTAATTGAGGCAATTTGGGGTTAAGTGACTTGCCCAGGGTCACACAGCTAGTAAGTGCTAAGTGTCTGAGGCCGAATTTGAACTCAGGTACTCCTGACTCCAGGGTCGGTGCTCCATCCACTGGGCCACCTAGCTGCCCCTCTTGTTTTGCTTTTAATGCAGAATTTTAAAACTGTAATCAAAGGGTTCATTATCTGAGAAATGGATTTTCTTTTTTTTTCTTGTTTCTAGAGATTGTGTTGTTTTGTTGTTTACAGGTGTTATGATTTTGTTCCCAAGGCATACTGACACAGCCCACCAGGAGACCAAAAATGGAAATGGAAAAGATGGGAAGAATCTTAGACACCCTAAAAAGAATGAAGGAAAATTTGAAAAAGGATGCAAAATCTTGGCAAGACATGGGGGGAAAACGCATGCAATTGGAAAATAAAATGGGAGAACTTAAAAAGAAACTGGATTCAGTAACAAGTAGAATTGAGGTGGTAGAGCAAAGAATATTAGACAGTGAAAAAATAGTCAAAAATCGTGAACAGAGTATCATTGATGCAGCTCACAAGGAGACCAAAAATAGACCTGGAGAAGATCAGAAAGACCTTGGACTCTCCAAAGAGAATGAAGGAAGATCTGAATACAGACAAAAAAAATTAGAGCAAAGAATAGCAGACAGTGAAAGCAATGCCAAAGAATATGATGGTTGTATGGCTGAGGTACCCAATCAGAAAACCAAAATTTGTCCTGCAGTAGATTGGAAAAATTTGAGATCCCCTAAACAGTATAGAGTAAGATTTGAATGCAGACAAAAGTCAATAGAGCAAACAATAGCAGACAGTGAAAGCAATGTCAAAGAACATGATGAGAATTGGACTGATGCAACCCACCAAGAGACCAAAAAGGTACCTAGAGAAGATCAGAAAGATCTTAGACTCCCCAAAGAGAAAAAAGGAAGATATGAATACAGACAAAAGTCAGTAGAGCAAACAATAGCAGACAATGAAAGCAGAGTAAAAGAACATGACCAGAATTGGACTGATGCTGCCCACCAGGAGACCAAAAATGGACCTAGAGAAGAAGAAAAAGACCTTATATTCCCCAAAGAGAATAAAGGAAGATTTGAATACAGACAAAAAAAATTAGAGCAAAGAATAGCAGACAGTGAAAGCAACGTTAAAGAACGTGACCAGTATTTGACTGATTCTGCCCATCAGGAGACCAAAAATGGACCTGAGGAAGATCAGAAAGATCTTAGTCTCCCCAAAGAGAATAAAAGAAGATCTGAACATGGACAAAAGTCAGTAGAGCAAACAATAGCAGACAGTGAAAGTAGAATCAAAGAACATGATCAGCATTTGACTGATGATGCCCATGAGGAGACCAAAAATGGACCTGAGGAAGATCAGAAAGATCTTAGTCTCCCCAAAGAGCATAAAGAAAGATCTGAACATGGACAAAAGTCAGTAGAGCAAACAATAGCAGACAATGAAAGTAGAATCAAAGAACATGATCAGCATTTGACTGATGCTGCCCATGAGGAGACCAAAAATGGACCTGAGGAAGATCAGAAAGATCTTAGTCTCCCCAAAGAGCATAAAGAAAAATTTGAACATGGACAAAAGTCAGTAGAGCAAACAATAGCAGATAGTGAAAGCAATGCCAAAGAACATGATCAGCATTTGACTGATGCTGCCCATGAGGAGACCAAAAATGGACCTGAGGAAGATCAGAAAGATCTTAGTCTCCCCAAAGAGCATAAAGAAAGATCTGAACATGGACAAAAGTCAGTAGAGCAAACAATAGCAGACAGTGAAAGTAGAATCAAAGAACATGATCAGCATTTGACTGATGCTGCCCATGAGGAGACCAAAAATGGACCTGAGGAAGATCAGAAAGATCTTAGTCTCCCCAAAGAGCATAAAGAAAGATTTGAACATGGACAAAAGTCAGTAGAGCAAACAATAGCAGATAGTGAAAGCAATGCCAAAGAACATGATCAGCATTTGACTGATGCTGCCCATGAGGAGACCAAAAATGGACCTGAGGAAGATCAGAAAGATCTTAGTCTCCCCAAAGAGCATAAAGAAAGATCTGAACATGGACAAAAGTCAGTAGAGCAAACAATAGCAGACAGTGAAAGTAGAATCAAAGAACATGATCAGCATTTGACTGATGCTGCCCATGAGGAGACCAAAAATGGACCTGAGGAAGATCAGAAAGATCTTAGTCTCCCCAAAGAGCATAAAGAAAGATCTGAACATGGACAAAAGTCAGTAGAGCAAACAATAGCAGACAGTGAAAGTAGAATCAAAGAACATGATCAGCATTTGACTGATACAGCCCATGAGGAGACCAAAAATGGACCTGAGGAAGATCAGAAAGATCTTAGTCTCCCCAAAGAGCATAAAGAAAGATCTGAACATGGACAAAAGTCAGTAGAGCAAACAATAGCAGACAGTGAAAGTAGAATCAAAGAACATGATCAGCATTTGACTGATACAGCCCATCAGGAGGCCAAAAATGGACCTGGAGAAGACCAGAAAGACCTTATGCTCCCCAAAGAGAATAAAAGAAGATTTGAATATAGAAAAAAGTCAGGGGAGCAAACAATAGCAAACAGTGAAAGTAGAATCAAAACACATGACCAGCATTTGACTGATGCAGCCCATCAGGAGACCAAAAATGTAGATTGGAAAAATCTTAGAAAAGATTATAAAGGAAGATTTGAAGGCAGACTAAAATCAGTAGAGCGAAGAAGAGAAGACAGTAAAAACAGAGTTAAAGAATATGACCAGGGTTTGACTGACTTTAAAAGAAGACAACCTAGCAAAAAGGCAGTAGAAAATTTTGTTCTACAAGGCAGACAGATACTTTAGGATAATTGGTTTGCTAGCATACTATGAAAAAGGAAAGGATTTGGACATTATGTATTCAAGGTGATCTTAAAACTGCACTAAGACTTTTGGGACACCCAGTAGTTCAAGAATTGAATGATCCAAGAACATTTTCTAAAGTTAGTAAGAATAGATAGTAGCTGCAAAAAGAATTGGATTCACAGAATCCAATGGGGAGAAATCCAAAATTATATCTCCAAGGGATATTATTATTAGAACTTCAAAGATGTAGTGATAAAAGAAAAATCATTTAAGCCACAATAAAGAAAAAAATAAAGATCAAACCCAGGGATCATATCTAGGGGTTTATGTGCAGAAATATTTTTACTGTCCAAAAAACCTATTCATATGACTTTGTGGGGTTTTTTGGTTGGTATTCTGGTCAAGAAGCAGAATCACTGGGACATTCAGGTAAACTTTGCAGTCCCTAGCCCATAGGCCCACATATTATATACAATTTAATGAAGCATTGGGTGGTTTGAGTAAGGATTGGGTACAGGGGAAGAGATGTATAAGGAGAGTCTCAATTGGGAGGTCCTCTCTAATGGAATAGTATTTATTTTGCAAATAACAAAAGGTAAAAGGTCTTTTCATGACATTTTCTTTAAGACTTGGAGCTTTTTAATCTCTATAGAACCCAGCAAAATGTCCAGCCTTATAGAAGACACTCTGCCTTGACTTCTCATTCTTACCTGATCCTGCTGCTAGCCTTCCCACATCATTCCTCTTAAGTGTGGCCATTTTAATAATATACAAAGCAATTTGTGATATTTCTTAGTTTGTATAGGCTTATCTCAAGGGAACTGGAACACTTTTATTCTTTTTTTTTTTAAGTAGTATGTAGTTTTCTGGACAAGTAGTATGTAAATCACAAGAGGCAGTGTGGTAGCATTAAAAGGACAATGGCTCTTGAGTGAGAGGATATGGATTTAAGTTCTGCCTCTATGTGATCTTGGGCCACTCATTAAACATTAATGGACCTTGGTTTCTCCAATTACTGTTGTTTGTTATTTGTGCTTAAAGAGGACCAAAATGGCATCACCAATGGGGTCAATGGGTCTGGCTGTGGCTGATCAGACCAATATGAGCTTGGAAGGCTCTACTACAGGTCGGGAACAAATAGTCCATATGAGCATTGGGGAAGGAGATATCTCTAAATTTGTGCATCTCACATTTCTTTTGAGCTACTGCATGCCATGCTGGATGATCCTGTGCCAGTGTCTCCGATATCTCACAATTAATACCAAAGTTCTTCAGAGAAACCTTGAGAGGGTCTTTGTATCTCTTCTGTTGACTACCATGTGAGCTCCTGCCTTCTGTGAGTTCTCCTCAAAATTGTCGTTTAGGCAAACTTACATTTGACATCTGAACAACATGACCAGCCTACTGGAATCATGCTCATTGAAGTAAAGTTTGAATGCTTCGAAGTTCAGCTCAAGAAGGGCCCACAGTGTCCAGTACCTTAATTTGCCAGATGATCTTTAGAATCTTCCTAGGACAATTCAAATGAAAGTGGTTCAGTTTTCCGGCATGGTGTTGGTGGCATGTTTCATAGGCATACTGTAATAAGGTCAGCACAATGGTTCTGTTGACCTTCAGTTTGGTAGGCAACCTGATACCTCTTCACTCCCACATATTCTTTCCGATCCTCCCCAAACACTAAGCTAGCTCTGGCAATGTGTGTCAACCTCATCATCTATGTGTACATCCCTGGAGAGTATACTACCAAGGTGAGTGAACTTAATCACAGCATTCAAAATTTCTCCACTTGCTGGTAGTTCCATAGATGGATGGTGTGATGAGGGATGATGGAGAACCTCTGCTTTTTTGGTGTTAATTGCTAGGCCAAATTATCATTAGAGATCATTGATCTAGTAGTAGATAATTGATCTACACTTTGTTGCATCTCGGCCTCAGAGGCTGCATTGACTGCACAATCATCTTGCAAACAAAAAGTCCCCACCAACTCTCTCATCACTTCAGTCTTGGCTTGTAGCCTTTTCAAGTTAAATAATTCAGCATTAATGCAGTAGCTGACCTTGATGCCATTTTTGTCTTTGTTGAAGGCATCTGACAACATCACAGAAAACATCATGCTAAAAGGCGTGGGAATAAGCACACGGTCCTACTTTACTCCATTGGTGTGAAATGAGAGAGCATTGTCCATTATTCAGAACCCATGCAAGGATGCCATCATGAAACTGGCATACAATACAGATGAACTTCTCTGGGCAACCAAATTTCACCATAATCTGCCACAGACCATTGAAACTGACACTATCAAAGGCCTTGGCTAGAATGACAAATGTTGTGCTCTTAGCATTTCTCCAGGACTTGTTAGGCAGCAAACACTATACTGACCATCTTTTGGCCCTTTCACACTGGCTTTCAGGTAGGTGACCATTTTCCAAGTGAAGAATTAGCCTATTAAGAAATCTGGCAAGAATCTTGCTGGCAGTGACTATGACAGAGACCCTGCTGTGGTTGTCACAGGATAACCTATTTCTTTTCCCTTTACATAGATGGATAATAGAAGCATCCTTGATTTCCTGGGGGATAAGCTCCTCTTTCCATTTAACCCAAAAGATTTCAGTCAGCTTTTGTATCAGTGTGGACCCCTTGCCTTATAAATTTTTACCACAATGGAATCCGTACTAGGTGCTTTGCCACACAAGAGGAGTCTAATGACATTCAGAACTTCTTCAGTTGGAAGTTCAGCTAGGGAGGGATTGACTTCAACCTGAAGTTAAACAGTCAATGGCTTCAACATTGGTTGATGACGGTCTTTTAACAACACTATGGGGGCAGCTAGATGGCGCAGTGGTTAAAGCACCGGCCCTGGAGTCAGGAGGACCTGAGTTCAAATCCGGCCTCAGACACTTGACACTTACTAGCTGTGTGACCCTGGGCAAGTCACTTAACCCCCATTGCCTGCAAAAACAAAAACAAAACAAAACAAAACAACAACACTATGAAAATGTTTGGTTCATTTCTCCAGGATCATGTCCTTATCACTGATAAGTGTGGCATTGAGTAGTTGATATGTACCAAAGGTCTCTGGTCCATAAATAACCTTTGGGGCACTGTAAAAATGCTTTGGATTGTTACTATCAGTTTAAAATCGAATTTTATCTTCCAGAGCCAAGAATCCTGAATTTCTCTCAGCTTTGCTTACACTTTACTTTTTTTTTTTTGGTGGGGCAATGAGGGTTAAGTGACTTTCCCAGGGTTACACAGCTAGTAAGTGTCAAGTGTCTGAGGCTGGATTTGAACTCAGGTCTGGTGCTTTATCCACTGTGCCACCTAGCTGCCCCATACACTTTACTTTTGATAGAGTAAAATACTACCTTTTTAGAGATTGATGAGCTATCCTGCTGGTAGAACATGTAGAGTTTGCATTTTCCATTTAGTAGCTGCTGAATTTTCCTGTCATTTTTATCAAACCAATCCTTTTGTTTCCAAGTGTTCTGGCCCAGCTGCGTATATGTGGTGCTGCACACCAAATCTCTGAAAACTTTCCACTCCTTTTCGGCTCCATTATTACCAAGTGTGTTGGCCCAGCTTTCCCTCCAATTTAGCAATGAATCGTCCAAGCTCAGAGAAGCGCTCTAATCTGCTGATCTTCTTGTAGTCATCTCGCCTAGGGGCTGTCACTTTTGTTAAACTGGACTGTTTAGTTTGGAGAGGATACTTCCTTCTGATTGGTCCAGCACTGTGTGTCACATATTGCCTTTGTTACTCTTACATCCTGTCCGTCTCTTCTTACAATGACATAGTCTATTAAATGCCAGTGTTTGCTTCAAGGGTACATCCATGACATTTTATTGTGTTCAAGCAAATGGAAAACAGTGCATAAGATGCATAAGTCTTCAATAGTAAGTGACCATTGCTGTTGCTGTTTACAACTCCATTCCTCCAAGACTTCCTGCTATGTCTGGTAGTCTGTGCCTACTCTGGCACATTACAGTCACTCAGAATTACAAGTTTGTCCCCTTTTGGCACAGTGATGATCTTCCAGATCTTCATACAATTTTTCTTTGACCTCATCAGGGTTTGTCATGGTGGGAACATCCATACTAATGATGATGGTGTGGCGCTTCCCTGCAAGTGGCAATTGCATTGTTGTGAGCCTGTCATTGACTCCTTTTGGGAGGCACACAAGCTTGATGATTAGATTAGATTTTATTGCAAAACCTATACCAGCTTCACAGCACTCCCCATCACTTTAGCCACTCCAGAAAAATGTATATCCAGCTCTAACCCTGGGAAGCTGGCCTTCGTTTTCCAGCCTTGTTTCATGCCGGGCATCTATTTGGATGCAATGCCTATTGAATTCTTTTGCAACAAGAGCTGTTTGTTTTTCAGGTCTACTAGATTTTTTTTGTTGTGTCTGGGAATGCACATTCTATGTAGCAGTGGTGAGTGGAATCTTCATAATAGCTTTCATACATGTTTTTGTGTTTTGACGCCAGGGTGGAATCCCTGCCTGCCGAGGTAAGTAGGCAAGGGTTAGGTTAAGCAATTTTTAGGGTACCTTTTCTAGCCCCTTCCTCACACTGGAAGGTAAGCAGTGTGGTCCTTAAGAAGGCTGCTTAGACACCCAGGGGGCTGCCAAATTCCATTGCTACTTCAGATGAGTAAGAAGATGACCCTATGGCCTGGGCAGCCTGCCTGCAGGGTTGTGACTATAGCTCCCAGTGAATTAGCACCTCCTGCTCGGTCAGTAGCCTGTGACGACAGGACTTTGAGGGAGGTAAAATAATAAGATAGCAAAATAGTTGAATAGTAAAATAATTAATGAAATAGTAAAATGGTGTGGGTGATGCCTTTTGACGCACGCACAAATTGGATTTAAGTGAGGTGGAGTTGGACAACGTCATCACCCTCACTCTCTTTCCCAGAGTCATCTAAGCATAGTGGCAAGACAAAAGTCAAGATGACTGGCAATGGCTTTGGATACAGTGGATGACCTTGGCATCTTCAATATCTAAGCAAGCTCTAGGCACTCCATGTTGCCCCCTTCAGCTGCCTTCATGGCCCATTGAAACAAAATGTTCTGATCCTCCTGTTCTGCCTGGGAAGTCTTAACATACTTGGGGTAGACACCACCCCCCCCCCAACTCACAGAAAGGTTTGAGGTAAATCAATTACCCTCAACCTGGTTTAGCTCATTTGCTGAGATGGTTTTACCAGAATGTGGTCGCTGCGCATGCTATAGCTTCTCTGAGGCACAGGTGAGAGCTGGGTAGCAGGTGGACACCTAAGTTGGAGGAGAAGCTCTGAAAAGGGCTCCACAGGCAGCCCTCATACCAGAGGTACTAGTCCTTCCTAAACAAACCATAAGCCACTCCAGAAAAATGTATATTTTAAAACGGAGGGGTTGGATAAGATGGCTTCTCAAGTCCTGGTCAATCAATCAAGCATTGATCACTTAATATGTGCTAAGCCTGGCATAAAAATACAATGAATTGGGGGCAGCTAGGTGGCGCAGTGGATAAAGCACCAGCCCTGGATTCAGGAGTACCTGAGTTCAAATCTGCCCTCAGACACTTGACACTTACTAGCTGTGTGACCCTGGGCAAGTCACTTAACCCCCATAGCTCCGCAAAAAAAAAAAAATACCATGAATCATCAAATACATATATTGGAGACAAGTACATATATGAATATATACAGAACGAATATAAAGAAAATTCAAGTAAATACAAAATAATCACAAGGTGATTATGGCACTAGAAGTTGGGGAGGATCAGGACAATTTTATATTATGAGTCTGAAAAGCTAGCTATTCAGATTCCTTTTCTCCAGTGCCAGGCACTGTGCTAAGCAATTTTCAAACATTATCTCATTTGATTCTCACAAGGGCCCTAGGAAATAGGTGTTTTTATTACCCCCATTTTATAGCTGAAGAAACTGAGGTGGACAGAGGTTAAATGACTTGCCCAAGGTCATATAGCTAGTGTTGAAGACTAGATTCAACCCCAGGCTTTCCTGACTCAATGTTTTATTCACTATGCCCCTAGCTACTTTATACAAATGTCTACATTCAACACTGACAGTTTAGAAATATGGTCACTTCATCTTTGTCATATTCTGCTCACTTCTTCCTAGGGATATGTTGGTGTTTCGTGACAGTCCTCTGGCATAAGGGAGTTCTTCCTGGGAGGGTTTGGGGTTCCCCTGTTGATTTTTTTTTTCTATGACTGAATTCACTGTGTCATGATCTCCTAGCAAAGATGTGGCTATCAATAGGTTAAGTCCTTTTCTGGGTACCCAGTTTATTTCTAAGGACAGGCCCATGGACCAGCCAGAGAGGGTGCCCCAGGCACCCAAACCTGCCTCCAGCCCAGCTAGCTCCAAAGAGCTTTGCCTAAAAAAAACTAAAACACAAACTCACCACACCTGAAATTTGTAGCTTTAAGGAGAATCAGCTGTGCAGTCTCTTCTGTTTCTGTCCCATGGTCAAACACCAGCAGCTCCTCTAAAAATGTCTGCCTTCCTTCCCTCTTTCCCTCAGAACCCTCTCTAACTGCCTTTTTTTTCATCTCCCTCACCCAACTCTCTCTAACTGAACCTCAATTGAATCTCTAACTAACTGACTTTTCCACAGGAAGGGGAGGGGGTGGTTCTTAGCCATGCTGAGTCTCCGATTGGCTCAGCACACCCACATGGGCCGTCCCCATTATAATCTAGCTAGACCCACATAGGTGTGGGAAAGCTATAAGAGGAAGCATAGTTACTTAGTTTCAATAAATGTTCCCTGTGGTCAGAGTTCCTCTTGTTTGTTCAATTATCTCTCAAAGCACACACCCATATTCTCTTAGGCTTTTAAGCTTACATTTTTTAGTCTGACCATAATAAAGCAAAGATAAGGTTATGAAAACCTCAAATCACAATTAATTCCTTACACTGTTCAATGACTTATAAACATTTCATTTCATCCCAAATTAAATCTCAAATAACAGGGTAATGTGGTTATGCTGGGCCTCTACCAGTTCAATATAAAACACCCAAATCCATAAATAGTGAAAAGAACTCTCCTTTCCTCTCAAGAAAGCCCACTGCCCCATGGGACCTATATATGTTCTTCCAGAATTAAAATATTATAAGATGGGGTTATGGTTCCCCTGAAGGGGGAAAACATTTAAGGTACTAAAGTGCACTAGAGTGCAACTAGGTGGCACATTGGATGATGGATGGTTGTGCCTGGAATCAGGAATCCCTGATTTGAAATCTTGCCTCAAACATTAATTGCCTCAGTTTTCTCATCTGCAAAATGGGGATAGAAGCACCTACCTTACAGAGTTGTAGCAAGATATTTCTTCTTCTTCTTCTTCTTCTTCTTCTTCTTCTTCTTCTTCTTCTTCTTCTTCTTCTTCTTCTTCTTCTTCTTCTTCTAGCAACAAACATTTATTTTATTTTTTTCCAGTTACATGTAAGGGTAGTTTTCAACATTCATTTTCATAAGATTTAGAGTTCCAAATTTTTTTCCCTCCCTCCCTCCCTTTCCTCCCCTTTCCACAAGATCACAATCATGTTATATATGTACAATCCACAAGTGTTCTTTTTTATAATTTCTTTCTATGGGGGTACATAGTAAGTTTCCTCATTAGTTCCTTGGGATTGTCTTGGATCATTGCATTGCTGAGAGTCGTTAAGTCATTCACAATTGCTCATTGAACAATACTGCTGTCACTATGCACAATGTCCTCTCAACTCTGCTCACTTCACCACACATCTATGTTCATGAGTCTTTCCAGGTTTTTTGGGGATCATCCTGTTTGTCATTTCCTATAGCACAAGAACATTCCACTACAATCATATAGCACAGCCTTTTCCATCATTCCTCAATTGATGGACATTCCCTTGATTCTCAATTCTTGGCCTCCACCAAGAGTTGCTACAAATATTTTTTTTGTATAATTTTTCCCCCTTTTCTCTTTTTCATGATTACTATTATTAACTGTTTCCTTTCCATCCTATTTCCTTCCCCATGATATTTATTCCATTATCCATCTTCTTTCATCACTCTTCAAAAGGGATTTGCTTCTGTCTGTCCCCTCCCCCACTCTGCCCTTCCTTCTTTTGCCCCTCTCTCTTTATCCCCTCCCCCTCCTATTTTCCTGCAGGGTTAGAGAGATTACTCCACCCAATTGAGTGTGTACATTATTCCCTCCTTGAGCCAATTCTGATGAGTGTTAGGCTCATTTACTGCCCAGATTAAATAATTACTCCACCCAGTTGGTGTGTGTGTGTGTGTGTGTGTGTGTGTGTGTGTGTGTGTGTGTTAGTCCCTCCTTGAGGCAGCTCTGATGAGTTTAAGGTCTTCGAGCCTTTTCTGATGAGTGTAAAATTCATTTACTGCCCTGCTCCTCTCCCATCTTTTCCCCTACTCCATAAGTCTTTTCCTGTTTCTTTCATGTAGGATTTCACCTCTGCCCTTTCCCCTCCCCCAGTGTATTCCCTTCACCCCTCAATTTAACCCTAAAGATGTCATCACCTAGCTAGGTGACAGTGGACAAAGCATCACCCCTGGACCCAGGGGGATTCCAGCCAAAGCCTGGCCTCAGACACAAGACAGTCACCCAATGTACGACCCCAGGTATGTCCCCCAACTCCAATTTCTTTATGGTTCTCTAGGGTCTTGTATTTGAAAGTCAAATTTGCCACTCAGTTCAGGTCTTTTCATCACAAATATCTGAAAGTCTTCTTTTTCATTAAAGTCCCATTTTTTCCACTGAAAGATTATGCTGAGTTTTGCTGGGTAGGTGATCTTGGTTGTAATCCCATTTCCTTTGCCCTCTGGAATATCATATTCCATGCCATCCAGTCCTTTAATGTAGAAGCTGCTAGATCTTGTGCTATACTGATGAGCTCCACAGTACTTGAATTCTTTCTTGTTGGCAGCTTGCAATATTTTCTCCTTGACCTGAGAGCTCTGGAATTTGGCTATAATATTCCTAGGAGTTTTCCTTTTGGGATCTCTTTCTGGAGGTGATCGGTGGATTCTTTCAATTTCTATTTTACCTTCTGCTTCTAGAATTTCAGGGCAATTTTCCCTGACAATTTCTTGGAAGATGATGTCTAAGCTCTTTCCTTGATCATGTTTTTCAGGTAGACCAATAATTTTCAAATGATCTCTCCTGGACCTATTTTCTTTTTTTTTTTTTTTGAGATATTTTATTTTTTCCGTTACATGTAAAGATAGTTCTCAACTTTTGTTTATACATGCTTTACAATTTCAGATTTTTCTCCCTCCCTCCCCTCCCTCCCCCCCTCCCCTAGACAGCAGGTAATCTGATATAGGTTATATCTATATATATCTATACATATACATATAGATATATATATATACACACACATATATATATATACACATAATAACATTAATCCTATTTCTGCATTAATCCTGTTACAAGAGAAAGAATCAGAGCAGTGATGCAGAACCTCAAAATAGAAAAAAAAAAACAACAGCACCCAAAACAAAAGAAATAATATGGTTCAATCAGCATCTATACTCCACAGTTCTTTCTTTCTTTTTTTTTTTCTTGGATTTGGAGATCCTCTTCTATCATGAGTTCCCTGGAACTCTTCTGTACCATTGCATTGGTGAGAAGAATATAGTCCATCACAGTAGGTCAACACTCAATGTTGATGATACTGTGTACAATGTTCTTCTAGTTCTGCTCATCTCACTCATCATCAGCTCACGTAAGACCCTCCAGGTTTCTCTGAACTCTTCCTGCTCATCATTTCTTACAGCACAATAGTATTCCATTGTATTCATATACCACAACTTGTCCAGCCATTCCCCAATTGATGGGCACCCCCTCAACTTCCAATTCCTTGCTACCACGTAAAGAGCCGCTATAAATATTTTTGTACATGTGGGTCCCTTTCCCCCTTCCATGATTTCTTTGGGCAAAAGACCTAAAAGTGGGATTGCTGGGTCAAAGGGTATGCACAGCTTTATCGCCCTTTGGGCATAATTCCAAATTGCTCTCCAGAATGGTTGGATCAGCTCACAGCTCCACCAACAATGCATTAGTGTTCCAATTTTCCCACAGCCTCTCCAACATTTATTATCTTCCTTTTTTGTCATTTTAGCCAATCTGATAGGTGTCAGGTGGTACCTCAGAGTTGTTTTAATTTGCATCTCTCTAATCATTAGAGATTTAGAGCATTTTTTCATATGGGAATAGATAGCTTTGGTTTCTTCATCAGAAAACTGCCTGTTCATATCCTTTGACCATTTCTCAATTGGGGAATGACTTGGATTCTTATAAATTTGATTTAATTCCCTATATATTTTAGAGATGAGGCCTTTATCAGAAGCACTGGCCTCAAAAATTGTTTCCCAGCTTTCTGCCTCCCTTCTAATTTTGGATGCATTGCTTCTGTTTGTACAAAAATTTTTTAATTTAATATAATCAAAATCATCCACTTTGCATTTTATAATATACTCTATCTCATGTTTGGTCAAAAACTGTTCTCCTTTCCAAAGATCTGATAGGTACACTATTCCTTTCTCTCCTAATTTACCTATGGTATCACCTCTTATGTCTAAATCATGTATCCATTTTGACCTTATTTTAGTATAAGGTGTAAGATGTTGGTCTAAGCCTAATTTCTGCCATACTATCTTCCAGTTTTCCCAGCAGTTTTTGTCAAATACTGAGTTCCTATCCCAGAAGCTGGAGTCTTTGGGTTTATCAAACACTACATTACTAGTGTCATTTACTACTGCATTTCCTGAGCCTAGCCTATTCCATTGATCTACCACTCTATTTTTTAGCCAGTACCAGATAGTTTTGATGACTGCCGCTTTATAGTAAAGCTCCAGGTTTGGTACCGCTAACCCACCTTCCTGTGAATTTTTTTTCATTATTTCCCTGGAGATTCTTGATTTTTTGTTTTTCCAGATGAATTTTGTTATTATTTTTTCTAGCTGTATAAAATAATTTTTAGGTAGCCTGATTGGTATGGCACTGAATAAGTAAATTAATTTAGGCAGTATTGTCATTTTTACTATATTAGCTCTGCCTATCCATGAGCAATTGATATCTTTCCAATTATTTAGATCTGATTTGATTTGTGTGAAGAGTGTTTGGTAGTTGTGTTCATAGAGTTCCTGGGTTTGTCTTGGCAAGTAGACTCCCAAGTATTTTATATTACCTACTGTTACTTTAAATGGAATTTCTCTTTCTATCTCTTGCTGCTGGACTTTGTTGGTCATGTATAGAAATGCTGATGATTTATGTGGATTTATTTTATATCCTGCTACTTTGCTAAAGTTGTTAATTGTTTCAAGTAATTTTTGACTTGATTCTCGAGGATTCCTTAAGTATACCATCATATCA
Source organism: Dromiciops gliroides (assembly GCF_019393635.1). Lineage (NCBI taxonomy): Eukaryota > Metazoa > Chordata > Mammalia > Microbiotheria > Microbiotheriidae > Dromiciops > Dromiciops gliroides. The sequence continues at coordinate 338,638,573 of NC_057863.1, read as the reverse complement.
TCTGCAAAGAGTGATAGTTTTGTTTCCTCCTTGCCTATTCTAATTCCTTTAATTCCTTTCTCTTCTCTGATTGCTAAAGCTAACATTTCTAGGACAATATTAAATAATAGGGGTGATAATGGACATCCCTGTTTCACCCCTGATCTTATTGGGAAGGCCTCTAATTTATCTCCATTGCATATAATACTTGCTGATGGTTTAGGTAGATACTGTTTATTATTCTAAGGAAAGCTCCCCCTATTCCTAAACTCTCTAGTGTTTTTATTAGGAATGGGTGCTGTACTTTGTCAAAAGCTTTCTCTGCATCTATTGAGATAATCATATGATTTTGGTTGGTTTTCTTATTGATGTGGTTGATTATGTTAATAGTTTTCCTAATGTTGAACCAGCCCTGCATTCCTGGTATAAATCCCACCTGGTCGTAGTGTATTATCCTGGTGATCACTTGCTGTAATCTCCTTGCTAATATCTTATTTAAGATTTTAGCATCAATATTCATTAGGGAGATTGGTCTATAATTTTCTTTCTCTGTTTTTGCTTTGCCTGGTTTTGGTATCACCACCATATTTGTGTCATAAAACGAATTTGGTAGAACTCCTTCTTCACCTATTTTTCCAAATAATTTGTATAATATTGGAATTAATTGTTCTTTAAATGTTTGGTAAAATTCACCCGTAAACCCATCTGGCCCTGGGGATTTTTTCTTAGGGAGTTCATTAATAGCTTGTTCAATTTCTTTTTCTAATATGGGTTTATTTAAGGATTTTATTTCCTCTTCAGTTAACCTGGGCAGTTTGTATTTTTGTAAATATTCATCCATTTCATTTAGATTGTCAAATTTATTGGCATACAGTTGGGCAAAATATTTCCTAATTATTGCTTTAATTTCCACTTCATTGGTGGTAACATCACCCTTTTCATTTTTGATACTGGTAATTTGGTTTTCTTCTTTCTTTTTTTTAATCAAATTAACCAGTATTTTATCTATTTTATTGGTTTTTTCATAAAACCAGCTCTTAGTTTTATTGATTAATTCTATAGTTTTTTTGCTTTCAATCTTATTGATTTCTCCTTTAATTTTCAGGATCTCTAATTTAGTGTCTAATTGGGGATTTCTAATTTGTTCTTTTTCTAGCTTTTTAAGTTGCATGCCCAATTCATTAATCTCCTCTTTCTCTTTCTTATTCATGTAAGCATTTAGAGCTATAAATTTTCCCCTAAGCACTGCTTTGGCTGCATCCCATAGATTTTGGTATGTTGTCTCATTATTGTCATTCTCTTGGATAAAGTTATTGGTTGTTTCTATGATTTCTTGTTTGGCCCATTCATTCTTTAGAATGAAATTATTTAGTTTCCAATTGATTTTCATTCTACTTTTCCCTGGCTCTTTCTTACATGTAATTTTTATTGCATCATGATCTGAGAAGGATGCATTTACTATTTCTGCCTTTCTACATTTGACTATGATGTTTTTGTGCCCTAATACATGGTCAATTTTTGAAAATGTGCCATGTACTGCTGAGAAAAAGGTATATTCCTTTCTATCCCCATTCAATTTTCTCCAGACATCTATCATGTCTAACTTTTCTAGTAATCTATTCACCTCTTTCACTTCTTTCTTATTTATTTTGTGGCTAGATTTATCTAATTCTGAGAGGGGGAGATTCAGATCCCCCACTAGTATAGTATTACTATCTAATTCCTCTTGTAACTCATTTAACTTCTCCTCTAAGAACTTGGATGCTATACCACTTGGCGCATACATATTCAATATTGATATTACTTCATTATCTATAGTACCTTTAAGTAAGATGTAATTTCCTTCCTTATCTCTTTTAATGAGATCTATTTTTGCCTGCACTTTGTCTGAGATAAGGATTGCTACCCCTGCTTTTTTTACTTTAGCTGAGGCATAATATATTCTGCTCCAGCCTTTTACCTTTACTCTGTGTGTATCTCTCTGCTTCAAATGTGTTTCTTATAAACAGCATATTGTAGGGTTCTGGTTTTTAATCCACTCTGCAATTCGCTTCCGTTTTATAGCAGAGTTCATCCCATTCACATTCACAGTTATTATTACTGACTGTCTATTCCCCTCCATTCTATTTACCCCCTTTGTACTTTTCCCCACTTCTTTCACCCTATTCCTCCTCACCGACGTTTTACTTCTTACCCCTGCCTCCCCCAATCTGCCCTCCCTTTTTATCACCCCCCTCTCTTTTCTTTACCCTTTTCTCCCTTGCTTTTGTCCTCCCTTCTCAGTCCCCCCCTTTCCCTTCCCCTTTTGTTTCCCTAAAAGAGTGAGTTAAGTTTCTTTATCCCAATGAACGTATATGTTATTCCCTCTTTGAGTCAAATCTAATGAGAATAGGGTTGAAACCATGTTCCCCCCTCCTTTCTTTCCCTCTATTATAATAGGTTTTTTTCCACCTCTTCATATGATATAATTCATCCCATTCCACCTCCCCTTTCCTCTCCTCCCCATAGACTCCCTTTTTATCCCCTTAATTCTTTTGTATCATCACATCAAAGACAATTTATATTTATACCCTCTATATAAAGTCCTTCTCTCTGCCCAAATACATTTACACTTCTTAAGAGTTATGAGTATTATCTTCCTGTGTAGGGATATAAACAGTTTAACCTAATAGGGTAACTTTTTTTTTTCCCCCTCTGTTTACCTTTTTAAACTTCTCTTGAGTCTTGTATGTTGAGATCAAATTTTCTATTCAGTTCTGGTCTTTTCAACAGGAAAGATTGAAAGTCCCCAATGTCATTAAATGTCCATCTTTTCCCCTGAAAGAAAATGCACATTTTTGCTGGGTAATAGATTCTCGGCTGCAATCCAATCTCCTTTGCCTTCCGGAATATCATATTCCAAGCCTTGCGGTCCTTTAATGTTGAAGCTGCCAGGTCCTGAGCAATCCTGACTGTGGCTCCATGATATTTAAATTGCTTCTTTCTGGCTGCTTGGAGTATTTTCTCCTTCACCTGATAATTCTGGAATTTGGCTACAATATTCCTTGGAGTTTTCCTTTTGGGGTCTCTTTCAGGAGGTGATCGATGGATTCTTTCAATGATGATTTTATCCTCTGATTCTATGATATCAGGGCAGTTCTCCTTAATAATTTCCTGGAATATGGTATCTAGATTCTTTTTCTGGTCATGGCTTTCAGGCAGTCCAATGATTCTCAAATTGTCTCTCCTCGATCTGTTTTCCAGATCAGTTGTCTTTCCAATGAGGTATTTCACATTTTCTTCTATTTTTTCATTTTTTTTATTCTGCTTGACTGATTCTTGTTGTCTCATGGATTCCTTTTCTTCCAACTGTCCCACTTTAATTTTTAAGGCATTGTTTTCTTCAGTGAGATTATGCACCTTTTTTTCCATTTGGCTAAGTGAATTTTTTAAGGTATTGTTTTCTTCAGTGAGATTATGTACCTTTTTTTCCATTTGGCTAAGTGAATTTTTTAAGGTATTGTTTTCTTCAGTGAGATTATGCAGCTTTTTTTCCATTTGGCCAAATGAATTTTTTAAGGCTTTGTTTTCTTCAGCTTCCTTTTCTAAGCTGCTGATTCTTTTTTCATAGTTTTTTTGTTTTGCTTTCATTTCTCTCCCCATTTTTTCTTCTACCTCTTGCAATTGATTTTTAAAATCCTTTTTGAGCTCTTCCAGGAAGGCTTTTTGTTCTTGCGACCAATTCACCTTCCCTTGTGAGGCTTCAGATGTAGACAATTTGAGGCTATTGTCCTCATCTGAGTTTGTGTTGGCTTCTTCCCTATTGATACAGAAGCTCTCAATGGAGAGGGCTCTTTTTTGCTTCTTACTCATTATTGCAGCTTATTTATTTATTCTTTAAGTTGAGGTCTGCTCTGGGGGCACCAGGGTCCCTGTTTTGGGCTTCTTGTGCAGGTGTATAGGTGCTGTGTGACCGGGCTTTTACTCTGAGGCCTTTATGGTGTGTGGAATTCCCCCGTCCTGCACTTCCTGTCTGATTGTGCTCGGCCAGCCAGGCGCCAGACCCCGGCGTCTGATCCCGCCGTTCGTGGCCCTCTCGGCCGGTGCAGGTAAGTTTTTCCACTGTCCTTCTTGGCCACCAGATTTTTGAACCAGGTTCCGGGAGCCTCAGTTGTTCGGCTGTGGCCCGCAGCTCCTGCTGATTTGCCCCGACCCCCTCGGCGCTGGGTTGCTGCCCTGCGCTGGGCCTCCCTTTTGCCCGAGTCAGACCGACCTTTTCCTGAAGTCTTCTAAATTATTTCTGGTTGGAGGACTGTGTCTCTCTGTCTCTTTGCAGGTTCTGTAGTTTCAGAATCCGTCCAGAGGCTTGATTTAATGTTCGTTTTGAGGGAACAGAAGGAGAGCTCAGGCAGCTTGCTGCTTCCTCTCCGCCATCTTGGCTCCGCCCCCTGGACCTATTTTCAAGGTCAGCAGTTTTCCCCAGAAGATATTTCACATTGCCCTCTATTTTTTTTTTATTCATTTGGATTTGCTTTATTGTGTCTTGGTTTCTCATAAAGTCACTGGCTTCCATTTGTTCAATCCTCATTCTTAGGCAATTATTTTCATCAGAGAGCTTTTATACCTCCTTTTCCATTTGGCCAACTTGACTTTTCAAGCTGTTGACTTTTTTCTCATGTCTTTCCTGCATCACCCTCATTTCTCTTTCCATTTTTTTCCCCTACCTCTCTAACTTTATCTTCACAGTCCTTTTTGAGCCCCTCTATGGCCTGAGACCAATTCATATTTTTCTTGGAAGCTTTAGATATAGGGGCCCTGATGTTGACATCTTCCTCTGAGGGTACACCTTGGTCTTCCTTGTTACTGAAGAAACTTTCTATGGTCCTCACCTTTCTCTGTCTTCTCATCTTACCTTTCTTTTACTTGACTCTTAGCTCCTTAAAGTGGGGCACTGTTTCCAGGCTACAGGATCCCAAGCTTAAGAAGTCCTAGGTGGTATGATTTAAGGAGGATCAGGTTCTTCACTCACCTGGCCTGTTCCCTGGTCTGTAGATGACCCCAGACCAACTTGCCAATCAACCAGCTTTGTGTGTTGTGGTTGTTAGCTCCAACCAGCTTGTTGCCCCTCCCCTACCTGGGCCACTGCTACTCAAGCCTACCTCCTGGTTCTCAGCAGGGGTGAAAAAGCCAAGTTCTGCCTCAGCACCAGCATAGACCCCTGTAGTCTTCCCCCCTGCCCAGGCCTCAGCCCTCTCACCAGACTGTGAGCTTAGTTCCAGATGACACTGGCTCTTCAGCTGATTCAGAGGCTCTGGGGGTCTCCTTCTCTGGTGAGGCCTTCCTGGGACTGAATCTGTGTCAGGGTGACTGTGGGGTTGGGCTTGACTCCTGTATCAGCACAGCAGCTCCCTCCTTCTGACCTTCCAAGCTGTTCTTGGTTAGAAGATGATTTCAGCACATTGTTCTGTGAGTTTTGCTGCTCTGGGCATTTTCCTATGGTGTTATTTGGATGTTTTTTGGAGCAATCGTGTCATGAGTTTGAGAGCTCACTGCCTTTCCTCCTCCATCTTCAGGTTGTTCTGTCAAGATATTTCTAAAGTGAGCAGCACATGTTATTTTTTCCTGGACCTGCATAATCTGCATAACTCACCACAGCAGTGAACAACAAGGTTGGGGTGTGCTCCCTCTTATCAGGGAATTTTTGTGTACTACTTCTGCTTGGTACTAAAGGTCTCCAGGGATTGGCTATTTTTTGTTCTGTCTTTGCTAGTTTAATGTCCTTACTGTTCCTGGCTTGGTCCAGGAACAACTTGGTTAATCTAAGTGCTGCCATATCTGGGATGTTCTTCAGAAACACCATCATCATTACCATCATTGATGTTTATATACTTTTTTGTTTGTTTTTTGCAGGGCAAATTGGGGTTAAGTGCCTTGCCCAGGGTCACACAGCTAGTAAATGTTAAGTGTCTGAGGCTGGGTTTGAACTCAGGTCCTCCTGAATTCCGGCAGTATTCTATCCACTGCGATGTTTATATACTTTAAATAATAAAATGGGAGGCCTCAGGATGAAGAGAGCCTTGGGGAGGGTTGTAGAAAGGACTAGATGCCTCTGAAGTCTTTCATCAGTTAGATGCTGTGATTAGGCAAGTACTTTCCCCCATCTCTAAAATAACTATGTTAGACTAGATCGCTCAGATCTCTTCCAGCTCCAATCATCCTGTGACTTGCAGTGGACTGAACAGCCATTCAGGATAGAAAATCTGAGTCCCTCACCTTGTGGTATTTGAAGCCTAGTTTTAATGATCAAATCAGCAAACATTAAATGCCTACTATGTGCTGGGTACTGTGGATCCTTACTCTCAAGGCGTTCACCTTACATTCAAACACTGATAAGCATCGTCTCACTGCAGCCCAAGGACATTGGTACAAAACGGGTGGTCTTGGCATTCTTCTGATATCCCCCTTTCCGTTTTATTTTTGAGTGGCATACCGTGATTTCACTCATGTTAAAGATGCCCTATGGAGGCGAGTCCTACAAATGCAGATCTTGGCAAAGGTTCTGCAATTCTTAACACTTCCATTTCCTGAAGGAATGAAAGACACGTTCACAATACCTAACACGTACACAGCACTTTAAGGTAGGAAAAGCTTTATTTCTCCACACCACAACCTTGTATGGTAAACTCTATTATTATCCCCATTTCAGAGAGGAGGGAAACTAAGGCTCAGAGAAGTTACAGCGATTTGCCCAGGGTCATACAGAGATTCAAATTCATGTCTGGCTAATTCTCGCCCTAGCTCGGCAGCTACCCTCCTAAAACCCTCGTCCAGGGTCACACAAGAGGTAAAACTGGCGCCCAGAAGCCAGCGCTCCACCCATCGCTTTCGCTGCGCTCCAATCTCAGTCCCCTCCTTGCTAACCACCCTCCCTCCCCTCTTGCCTGCTTCCAAGATGGCGCAAGGTGCTTCACCTTCGGGAGGAAGTGAGCGCACACTAACCCGGAAGGGAAAGAGCTAGAAGAGGTGGAGGAGACGGTTGGGGCAGGGGTGAGGCAAATTGGCAAGTCGTAGTCGGGCGAGGGTGGAGTTGAGGGGGTTGCTCCAGAGAAGCCAGAGCCGTTGTCCGGCCTCTGGCGCCCAGGGAATTCCTTCGCGGGGGCGGGGAGACGCCGGGAGAGAGGTCGAGGGGCGTCTCCTCCCCCTAACCCCCCGCCCTGGCCCTCGCTGTCGCCGTCGCCCTGCCTCCTAGCCTCGCCTCGAGGAACTTGGCCGGACCAGCCCAGCCTGGCCCCGCCCCTCCCCGCCCCGCCCTCAGTCCGGGAGCGAGCGGGCGGGAGACTTTGCGAACCTCTTGCCCCGCCCCCCATCCGTCCCCACCTCCCGCCTCGCTTCCGGGGTTCCCTTCCCGGCTTGGCCGCTCCAAGCCTGCAGATAGAGCCGAGCCCACGGCAGGCACTCCGCCTGCCCCCTTAGATCCCGGGGAAGCTTCCGTTCCTCCCTGAAATATGTCCCCAAACCCTCCAGGCCCGGCCGTTGTTTTTTTTCCCAGGGAGGTCTGTCTTTTGGATAGCCCCGTCCTCCCCCATCCCTACCCATCGTCGCCCTGGGAAGTTTCCCTCCCACCGGTCCTGCCCTAACTCCACCTTTTTTTTTTATATAAATGCCGCTTCCTAGGACTCAGTTTCCCTGTCTCTTGGGTGGTCCCCGTTTCAGCTGCCGACTCTGCGCGGCAGGCTTTTTGGGGCGCATCCCTTTAGAATCAGGCCGTTAAAAAAAAAACTGGGGAAAAAAAAACAAAGCAAAGACCTCTCCTCCCTTCCCCTCCCCCACCTCCCAAAACCAAGCCCCGCCCCACCCCAACACCTCCAGAGCAGTATTATCGCCTCCCCCCCCACGGCGCCGGAGTGGTGGTGGGCTTCCGAGTGACCATGCAGGCAGGAGAACCGGGACCCGCCATGAAAGTGTCAGAGAGCGAAGGCAAGCTGGAGAGCCTGGGCTCGGCGGCGACTCTCAGCAACAAGAATAGCAGCAACAGCGGCGGCGGCGGCGGCGGCGGGATCAGCAGCAGCAGCAGGAGTAGCAGTGCCAAGGGCTGGCAGTACAGGTACGTTCAGTCCCGCTGACGCCTGGGCTTGGGGGTTCGCGGGGGACCGGGCTGCCTCTGTCCCCGGCTCAGACCAGCACGTTCGGTTCCTTCCCTCTGCCCTGTGACCTCTGCTCGGCCTCAGCCGCAAGGTTTCCAGCTCTAGGGCTTCCAAGCTCGAGCCTGGAAAGGAGTTGTTGTGGGATCGGAGGCTCGGCACCTCGGCGGAGCTTAGGAAGTAGTCTGGAGAATGGGCCAGTTCCCCGGCTTAGCATTTCCTTTGTCGTGAATGGATCCGAGGAGGTGGGAAAAGTTAAAAACGCAGAGTGACTTTGTCCTTGATTTGTGCTCAGGGGTCTTCTTCAGCAGCGATAGAAGTCCTTGGTTCTGAAACTCCGGGTAGGTGAAGGTAACCATCCTCGCTGTTCGAAATGAATTGATTCAGAAAATCACCGCAGCAGAAATAATTGTTAGTTGTTAAGGGATGGATTCCACATTCTTTGAGTTTTAAGCTCGTCTTGTGTTTATTATTCCAAGCCTCTTCTTCGATTTAATGTTCTCGAATAAGATTATGAAAGATTTTGAGTGGGAGGTGTGTGCATGTTTCTGGATGGATACATGTTTGCACATAAAGGCAAATCTAGATACACTTACAGCTTAGCTTACTCTCAAAATCTTGTGTGATTCCATTTCAGTCATTCAGTATATGTATATAAAGATTAAGTGCTAAAGAATTCAGCTTTATTGTTAATAAACTCTGGACTAAGTCACAACAGGAGATTTTGTTGTAGATTGCTAGACTTGGGGTGAGGATGACCTGAATTTAAATTCTGCCTCAGAACCTTATTAGCTAGGTGACTCTGGGAAAGTCTCTGCCTCAGTTTCCTCAACTTTTTTTTTTTTTTGCGGGGCAGTGGGGGTTAAGTGACTTGTCCAGGGTCACACAGCTAGTAAGTGTCAGGTGTCTGAGGCCGGATTTGAACTCAGATACTCCTGAATCCAGGGCCGATGCTTTATCCACTGCGCCACCTAGCCTCCCCCTTTCCTCAACTTTTAAATGGGGATAATAATAGCACCTACTTCCTGGGATTGTTATGACGATAAAATAACATAATATGTGTAAAGTGCTTTGCCAACTATAAATAGTATATATAAATGTTAGCTATTATTATCATGGTAAGTTTATCTTTCAAATTAAGCTATTTAATTATCTTATAGGTAAGGCAAAAAAAAAAAACAAAAAACAAAACAGAATCCAAAATGATGTTTCTCAGTAGCCTGGAAAAGAATTCTTTTTGAATTCATTGTGAAACCAGATATATTACCATCCACTTCACTGCAGGTCAGACAGTCTTCTGGCAACATCAATTCTCTAAAACATAGACCCAAACCAGGAAGTAAGCACACAAGGTCTCTGAGCTCTGGAAATCGTGTCACAAGTCCCTGCACACTTCAATCACACACTTTCATCAGTCATAGGATCGTGGGCAAGAGACCTTGGAAGTTATTGAGTTCTACTCTGTCACTTTACACATGAGGAAGCCAAGTCCGGGAAAGGTAAAGTTACTTGTCCAGCTTCACAAAGATACAAAGTATCTGAGGTAGGATTCAAATAAGTCTTTCACTTCTAGCCTTATTGGCATTTATTGAATGTATGCTTAAGATTACTTGCACTGGTTTCCCTTTTTAAAATATTATCAGTGAATCAAAAGATATTAATCAAGTGCTTACTATGTGACAGGCTTGTACCTAGGGTAGTGGGGATACCAAGATAAAAATGAAACATTCTGCCTTCAAGGAACTTACGTTCTCTTGTGGGAGACAACACTTATGTAAAAAAAGAATACACACACACACACACACAAACACACACAGAGTAGATGCTTGAAGCTCAATTTATTGGGGGAAGGCAGTAGCTGTTGGAGAGGATCAGGAAAGGCTTCATATATAAGTTGGCACTTGAGCAGAGTTTTGAAAGTAACAAGATTCAAAGCTCTATTGGGCTGATAATTCTATACTAAAACTACTCCCTATCATACACAAAGTGATGGGGGTAGTGGTGGGGTCGGGGTCAGACTGTCACTAGCACTTGGGAAGATCAGGAAAAGCCTCCTGTGAAAGGTAGCACTCATTATTCTGAGCCTTAAAAGAGATTTATATTTTGAGAGATGGAAGTGAAGAGGGAGAACATTTCAGGCCAGTGCAAAGGTACCAAGAATAGAGATGGAATGATGTGCCTCAGGAACAGAAGGCCAGTCTGTATGGATCATAGAGTGAGAGAGAGAAGGGGATTAATATATGAAAAGAGAGGTTGGGGACCGTGTTCTGAAGGATTGTAAAGGCCACACAGAGGTTAGACTTGATTCCAGAGGTAATAGAAAGCCAGTGCAGTTAACTGAATCACGGAACAACATGAACAGACCTATGCTTTAGGAAACTAATTTTAGTAGCTAAGTGAAGGATCGATTGGAAAAGGGATTTAGGCAAGAAGACCAATTGGGAAGCAATGACAGTACTCCAGGAGAGAAGTAATAAGAGCATGAACTAGGGTGGTGATTAGAAAGTAACCACTGGATGAGATGTAAAGGTAGAAAGGATAAGATTTGGCAACTGATTGGTTATGTGGGATGAGGAAGAGTGAAGAATCAAGTATGAAACTAGGTGACTGAAAGGTTGATGGTGTCCTCAGTGGAAATGAGGAGGTTCAGGAGTGGGCTGGGACAAGTTGATCAATAATCAATAAACACTAAGTGCCTATTATGTGCTAGGCACTTAGCTTGTACTTGTGCTTAGCACAGTGCTAAGGGGCCAGAGAAGCCAGATCCAAAATGAGTATACTTGGAGTACTTTCAGAGTTCAGTTTGGGGTGTGTTGAGTTTGAGATGCCTATAATAGATCCACATTGAAATACCAATAGACAACACTTACTATCTGTATGACCCTGGGCAAGTCACTTAACCCCGATTGCCTCACCAAAAAAAAAAAAATAGAAATACCAATAGACAGTTGGAGATGCACAACTGGAGCACATCATATTAGAATTAACATTTTCTAAGAGAGGGATTGAAAGGCTTTTAGAAGTAAGCAGGGGAGAACTAACATCTGAAAATGTAGGAAAAACTAAAAAGGAGACATATGTTACTGCACAGTGTAATAATTCAGGGCTTGAGAAATTTACTTTTGATTTAGGAGCCATATCAATTTTTCACCTTTCTAGGAAAGAAAAAACAAAAGAATTGGGAGGAAAAAAAAGTAGGCCCTTTATCCTAGACCATTGGTGTCTGGCTGTTAATCCTAGTTTTTGAGTCTCTAGGCAAGCAGGCAGCATGCATTTATTAAACGCTTAATATATGCTGGGCACTGTGTTAAGCACTGGGGGTACACATCCAAAGATAAAGACATAGTACCTGCCCTTAAAGAGCTTACATTCTAATGGAGGAAGACAGCATTCAAAAAAGGTGCTGAAAAGGGGATGGGGATGGAGGGATGAGGAAAGTGAAGAGAAGAGGAAAGTATCAATACTGAGAAATAGTGTTCAAGTCCAAAGAATCATTCAGAAAGCAGAGCTAGGAGGGAAATGAGAGATGACTGGCCTGGACCTCTTCCCAAAATGGAGACGTTGGGAGGAATTCACCTCCAGGCAAAGGGTCTTGAAGGATGTTTTTGAAAACATTCAAAGAAGGAACTGAGTATTTAGAGTAATAATAACAATTTTCATTTATATAGTGCTTCAAAGTTTGCAAAATGCTTTATTTACATCACCTCATTTGAGCTTCATAACCAGAACCAGGCAAAGTAGGTACTACAGGTATTATTATCTCTGAATAAAGGCTGAAGAAATCGAAATCGAGTCTCAAAGAAATTAAATGTATGTGCCTTAGGCAAGAAGGGAAGCCAAGTCTTCTTGATTCATCTTTCCATACTTTGTGCTACCTCTCAGCTTTGTGTTAGTAGATACTTATAAAGAAAAAATGAAGTCCAGTGCCATCAGTTTCATAAGATAGGCTACTTACTACATAATACCTTCTAAAGAGCTTTCAATTGAAAATGGTCAAAATAAAAAAAAAATTGTATATTAAGGAATAAACTGAAGTTATTTGGAAAATATGTAGAACTAATTCCCCCAGATAAATGAGGTTTTAGGACCAGAAAACATTGTATACAGTAGCAGCAATGTTGTTCAAAGAATAATTGTAAACAACTAAATTTGCCGTTCAGTTCAGGTCTTTTCATCACAAATATCTGAAAGTCTTCTTTTTCATTAAAGTCCCATTTTTTTCCACTGAAAGATTATGCTGAGTTTTGCGGGGTAGGTGATCTTGGTTGTAATCCCATTTCCTTTGCCCTCTGGAATATCATATTCCATGCCATCCGGTCATTTAATGTGGAAGCTGCTAGATCTTGTGCTATCCTGATGGACTTCACAGTACTTGAATTCTTTCTTGTTGGCAGCTTGCAATATTTTCTCCTTGACCTGAGAGTTCTGGAATTTGGCTATAATATTCCTAGGAGTTTTCCTTTTGGGATCTCTTTCTGGAGGTGATCGGTGGATTCTTTCAATTTCTATTTTACCTTCTGCTTCTAGAATTTCAGGGCAATTTTCCCTGAGAATATCTTGGAAGATGGTGTCTAAGCTCTTTCCTTGATCATGGTTTTCAGGTAGACCAATAATTTTCAGATGATCTCTCCTGGACCTATTTTCCAGGTCGGCAGTTTTTCCCAGAAGATATTTCACATTGCCCTCTATTTTTTTATTCATTTGGATTTGCTTTATTGTGTCTTGGTTTCTCATAAAGTCACTGGCTTCCATTTGTTCAATCCTAATTCTTAGGCAATTATTTTCATCAGAGAGCTTTTGTACCTCCTTTTCCATTTGGCCAACTTGACTTTTCAAGCTGTTGACTTTTTTCTCATGTCTTTCCTGCATCACCCTCATTTCTCTTTCCATTTTTTCCCCTACCTCTCTAACTTTATCTTCAAAGTCCTTTTTGAGCCCCTCTATGGCCTGAGACCAATTCATATTTTTTTTGGAAGCTTTAGATAATAGGGGCCCTGATGTTGACATCTTCCTCTGAGGGTACACCTTGGTCTTCCTTGTTACTGAAGAAACTTTCTATGGTCCTCACCTTTCTCTGTCTTCTCATCTTACCTTTCTTTTACTTGACTTTTAGCTCCTTAAAGTGGGGCACTGTTTCCAGGCTGCAGGATCCCAAGCTTAAGAAGTCCTAGGTGGTATGATTTAAGGAGGATCAGGTTCTTCACTCACCTGGCCTGTTCCCTGGTCTGTAGATGACCCCAGACCAACTTGCCAATCAACCAGCTTTGTGTGTTGTGGTTGTTAGCTCCAACCAGCTTGTGCCCCTCCCCCACCTGGGCCACTGCTACTCAAGCCTACCTCCTGGTTCTCAGCAGGGGTGAAAAAGCCAAGTTCTGCCTCAGCACCAGCATAGACCCCTGTAGTCTTCCCCCCTGCCCAGGCCTCAGCCCACTCACCAGACTGTGAGCTTAGTTCCAGATGACACTGGCTCTTCAGCTGATTCAGAGGCTCTGGGGGTCTCCTTCTCTGGTGAGGCCTTCCTGGGACTGAATCTGTGTCAGGGTGACTGTGGGGTTGGGCTTGACTCCTGTATCAGCACAGCAGCTCCCTCCTTCTGACCTTCCAAGCTGTTCTTGGTTAGAAGATGATTTCAGCACATTGTTCTGTGAGTTTTGCTGCTCTGGGCATTTTCCTATGGTGTTATTTGGATGTTTTTTGGAGCAATCGTGTCATGAGTTTGAGAGCCCCCTGCCTTTCCTCTGCCATCTTTTCTCCGCCATCTTGGTTCTGCCCTGTAAGGAAGTTTGGGATTCTAAAAGCACAAAGGAAGATGAGGGAAAAATTTAAGATAAGTATTAAAATCATAGAGTCTTAAAAAAGGAAGTTAAGACCTAGCCCTCTTCTAATATGATGCTTGGATATCCTGGCTACCCTAACTTTTTTGGGTAACTGGAATAAAAAATAGTGCTTATCAAATTTTTATTTTTTATTTATAATAGTTTTAGATTTACTTGTGTAAATATCTTGTTATGGGTATTGGGAAATTCTGAGCTAGATAAGAATAGCACAATCCTGCCTTTAGTCTGGCATTCTGCAAAGCCCTTTGTCTGGGGTGATGATGACAAGTAACTATTTCATGGTTACCCTAGGTGTTCTGTTAACTTGTCCTCAGTTCGTTGAAGGATGCAAAAGACTTAGAAAAATGGAGTGCAAGGATTGAGAAAGATGCCAGATTGGAATAGAATCATGTGACTGACGGAGCAAAGTTCTGGTTCTCATGTATTGTATCTGAATGATATAAAGCTAATACAATATGTGGTTTAATCTAGCAAACACTGATTTACCTGTAGTGTACAATGTAGTAATGTTAAGTTGCTGTGTATACAAAGATGAACATGATACGATCTTAGGCCCACAAGGAACTCATAGACTAATAGAGGGAAATAGAATTTGTATCATATCCAATAGAATGTGCTAAATCAAAGGAGTGATCTTGAAAAAGTGCTGTCAGAAAATTTCAGGAGGAATGGTTCACTTTCAGCTGGGCATAGCCTAGTAGAGAAGGTGGTAGCTGAAGGAAGGGAAGAATTTCAACAGGCATAGACTTGGAGGAAATGTATATGGAACATAGAGAAGGTGGAGAAGAGTCATTTGAAACGAGGTTGGAAAACTAGGTTGGAACCATGTTCTATGGAGAGAGGCCGTTCTCAAAGTATGATCTGTGACTCCTGGGGGTCCCCCAGATCAAAACAATTTTCACAATAATACGAAGTCATAATTTGCCATTTTCACTCTTTTTTTTTTTTTTTTAGTGAGGCAATTTGGGGTTAAGTAACTTGCCCAGGGTCACACAGCTAGTAGGTGTTAAGTGTCTGAGGCCGGATTTGAACTCAGGTACTCCTGACTCCAGGGCCAGTGCTCTCTATCCACTGTGCCATCTAGCTGCCCCCATTTTCACTCTTATTCTCGCATGAGTATAGGGTGGAGCTTTCCAGAAGCTACATGACCTGTGAATTAAAGATTTAGCTGTGTTTGTGAAGACTGAGTTGATATCTGCTCTGTAGAAATGTGCTTTTATTATACAAATGGATTAATCTACAGATATTGCTGGACTTGCTGTTCTGCCTACAGTGCTCCAGCAGTCATTGAAAATATTCTTTTATGTGAGTGATTGGCAATAAACACTAGTGGCATTTTTTGAATCTCCTGGTTTAACCTGGAATTACTGTATTGACATTTGCACTGATGGTGTCAAAGTAATGATAGTCAGGGCTGCTGGCACCTTAGCATAATCAGGAGAGTGGCACCAAACTATTTTAGTCATTGTATTCTTCAGGGCCATGTACTTGAAGCAAAAAAAACCCCACAAAAAAACAATGCCAGTTTCATTCAAGAATGTCCTTGATGAAGCAATAAAAGGATTAATTTCATTGTCTTAACCCTTGAATACACATCTTTTTGTTTTTTGTTTTGTTTTGTTTTTGGGTGAGGCAATTGGGGTTAAGTGACTTGCCCAGGGTCACACAGCTAGTAAGTGTCAGGTGTCTGAGGCTGGATTTGAACTCAGGTCCTCCTGAATCCAGGGCTGGTGCTTTATCCACTGTGCCACCTAGCTGCCCCACTTTACAACTATTCTAATAATTTCTGCAGCAGAAAGCAAGCTTGGTAAGGACAAAAGCTTTTCAACTTCACCGTGATTAAAATTATCTCTGTTTAGTGAGATGTATAATCAGATAAAAGTTAGGACTGGTGGACAGCTTGCTGTGCCCATTAGTATCCATGTAATAACAGAAGTACTAGAGAAAGTCCCATAACATGTTGAGTGCAATCCCTTCAGAGGATTTATAGGAGGGCATGAACAACAGTCACACAATGAGAAAGTGTGTATAAGTTAAGATTTGTACTTTTGGAGAAAGCAGTGTCTGATGAAATTACATATCCACTGAAGTATATTGAGTGGTATCAGATAATTTATTTGCTATAAATTAGAACTTAATTTTACAGATTAAATACAAATTCTTCTCACCAAAAGTCATTTGTATTTGCAATGTGATTTTTTTTTTGCCCTACATAGAGAGATTGAATTTCTTAATGCAGTTTTCTTTCTTCCTTTTTCTTAAACAAGGTTCAAAGTTAGTCATTTGTGCATGTTTTTTCTTATTGTATATGTGAATCTGCATAGTGCAATGGAAACAGTACTGTATTTGGAGGTAGAAGTCCTAGCTAGTCTTGCCACAACAAGGTTGTAGGCCAAGTATGTAATTTAGTATCCCTCTTTCCTTATCTATAAACTAGGAGCAATTATACTGTTACTATCTACCTTACAGGGCAATTTGTTGTATCGAGTGAGACAGTGTATTTAAAGCATAGGGTAAATCTGAAAACTTTGTGAATGTCAGCTAGTGTCATGATGATGATAGGCTGATTTGCAAAGAAAAGCTTATTTGTAAACAGGCTTAGCTGTTTATTAAAATAGGCCAAATGATTGTTAAGGTGGAATTGAGAAGGAAATCACTGTATTAAAAAACCCCAAACAACTTTTGAGCACAGGGTGGCTTTGTATTTTCGACCTTCTTTATAACAAGAAATTGTATATTTCCAATTGGAAAGATTACTTATGCCCAAATATGATTTGGTTGTTGCAATCTCTCAGAGGTTTTCCTTATCAGAGCATCATAGTTTTAGATTTGGGAAGGGCCTTAGAAGTCACATAGTCCAAATCCCTCATTTTTAGAAGTGAGGAAACTAAGGTTTGGAGATTTAAAGGGCTTTCCTAACATCATATAGTTAGTTTACTTTATGGCAGAGTTGGGAAGAGAACCTGAGAACCTAGGTACAAATTCAACACTTTTTCCTCAGTACCATATTTTTGCCCCTTCTTTGTTAGATGGATTTTAAAAGAAGTTTACAAAAATAGGTTTGAATCTTTGCTTTGTGGTTTCTCTGGATGATTTTTGTCACATCATGTAACCTTTTGGTAACTATTTCTTCATCTGTAAAATGAGGAAGTTGGACTAAATGACCTAAATCCATGATACGTATTTAGAAATAATACTGTTTATGAAAAACGTTTAGCCAACCTTAGGCTAAGTCTGATATCTTTCCTCCTTTTCAGAATGAAACTCATAGAAGAAGCTGCCTCTCCTTGTCATTTCTCTCACTTTCTACCTAAGGCAGGAAATTGACATCTAGACTTTCCTTTTTTTTTTAAATAAAAAAATACATTTTTAGTGGTATCTTTTATTTTCACATCACCTAAATTTCTCTGAGTATCCTTTCTCTGTCATCTTCCCAAAGAGCTACCCATATGACAAAGAATATGTTTAAAGAAAAAAAAGAGGCAGGAGAAGGGAAAAAGAAATCATCAAAGCATATCAATACATATGGGAAATTCTGAAAATATATACAAAGCTCCATTCTTGTGGGCCTTCCACCTCCACAAGTGGGTAGTGGGGACACTAAGACAGTGTAACCTTATTTTATTTTTGTTTTTTTGTTTGTTTGTTTGTTTGTTTGTTTTTTAGGCAATGGGGGTTAAGTGACTTGCCCAGAGTCACACAGCTAGTAAGTGTCAAGTGTCTGAGGCCTGATTTGAACTCAGGTACTCCTGAATCCAGGGCCGGTGCTTTAACCACTGCGCCATCTAGCTGCCCCCTTTTTTAATTTAATTTAATTTAATTTAATTTAATTTAATTTTTATTTTACTTTACTTTATTTTATTTTTTGTGTGGCAATGAGGGTTAAGTGACTTGCCCAGGGTCACACAGCTATTAAGTGTCAAGTGTCTGAGGTCAGATTTGAACTCAGGTCCTCCTGATTTCAGGGTCAGTGCTCTATCCACTGTGCCACCTAGCTGCCCCCTATTTTATTTTTAAACATATTTCCACATTAGTAATGTTGTAAGAGAAGAATCAGAGAGCAAAAGGAAAAAAAAAACCACAAGAAAGAATAAACAACAAAAGTGAAAATAGTTTGCTTTAATCTGAATTCAGACTCCATAGTTCTTTTTCTGAATGTGGAGAGTATTTTCCATCATGAGTCTTTTGGCATTGTCTCAGATCATTGTATTACTGAGAAGAGTTAAGTTTATCACAGTTGATCATCACACAATGTTGTTGATACTGTATACAGTGTTCTCTTAGTTCTGCTCATTTCACTCAGCATCAGTTCATGTAGTCTTTCCAGGTTTTTCTGAAATCCTCCTGCTTATCATTTCTTACAGCACAGTGTTCCATTACATTCATATATCACAACTTGTTCAGCCATTCCCCAATGGATGGGCATTCCTTCAATTTCCAATTCTTTGCCACCACAAAGAGAGCTACTATAAATATTTTTGTACATGTGGGTCCTTTTCCCCTTTTTATGATCTGTTTGGGATATAGACCTAATAGTGGTATTGGTGGGTCTAAGGGTATGCACAGTTTTATAGCCTTTTGGGCATGGTTCCAAGTAGTTCTCCAGAATGGTTGATAAGTTCATAGCTCCACCAACAGTGCATTAGTGTTCCAATTTTTCCACAGCTTCTCCAACATTTATTATTTTCCTTTTTTGTCATATCAATCAGCCAATTGGATAGGTGTAAGGTGGGTAAGAGGGGTGAGGCAATGAAGGTTAAGTGACTTGCCCAGGGTCACACAGCTAGTAAGTGTCAAGTGTCTGAGGCCAGATTTGAACTCAGGTCCTCCTGAATCCAGGGCTAGTGCTTTATCCACAGGCCACATAGCTGCCCCTATCTGACAAGTAAACTATTCCTTCCTTTGCTCATTTGCCTATGGTATCACCTTTAGATCATGTACCCATTTTGACTTTACTTTGGTTTAAGGTATAAGATGTTGGTCTATGCCTAGTTTCTGCCATACTATTTTCCAGTTATCCCAGAAGTTTTTGTCAAATAGTGAGTTCTTATCCTGGAGGGTAGAGTCTTTGGGTTTATCAAACAGGAGATTGCTATATTCATTTGCTGCTGTGTTTTGTGTGCATTTTCTGACCTTATCTTAGAGTTTCCCAAGCCTATCTTTAACCCATCTTGATTGCTTTTAGGTCTAAAGTACACTGTGGGGCTTAGTGAGAATGGTGTCTTTACTTCCAGAATACCTCATTTTGATTTTGAAATTGCCTATTTTGGCTCTCTGGATTAAATTCCTAGATCTTTCTTTCAATTCCATATTTACTCTTAGCCAATTAGCCCTCAGTTGAATGACTGGGTTATTACTGTTCTACCTAAATATTACTTCAAGACCATTTAGCCAACTAATTTGCTTTTCTTTTGCCCAAAGTTAGGGAGAGGTCAGAAAGAACATTTTTTTCCCATTAGATTTATTCACTTTTATATTCAATTCATACCTGAAGTTCACAACAGACACTTCTGTTTTTGTAGTGTGGTATAGTGAGCCTTTTGATATTTATTAGAAGTTTTGATTGTTGCTAAGTGTGACAGACTTAATTTTTTCATGTTAGTACATTCTGTGGAACTGGAATTTGATTCGAAGAGTGATTGCAATAAAGTAACTAACCTCAACCTAAAATATTTGGGGATTGATTAGTAAGAAAACTAGAGAAGGGGAGGGGGGAGTATTCTTGTGTACTTGAGAAAGAAGAAATGTTCCCATTTTAGAAAAATAATTATGGCATTTGTAGATTTTTAAAAGTGATTCAAAATATATTAAGTATTTTTTATTTAAAACAAAAGAGATTATTAAACTTAGTGAGACTGAATGACATTGCCATATTTCTCCTAGAATAAGATATAAATGCAAAAAAGTAAAAGATAAAAACTAGAAACAGGATTATTTGAGTTTCTAGCTTTAATAACAAGTACAGGGGCAACTACGTGGTGCAGTGGATAGAGCACCGGCCCTGGACTCCCTGGAGTCAAGAGTACCTGAGTTCAGGGGCAGCTAGGTGGCGCAGTGGATAAAGCACTGGCCTTGGATTCAGGAGGACCTGAGTTCAAATCCAGCCTCAGACACTTGACATTTACTAGCTGTGTGACCCTGGGCAAGTCACTTAACCCTCATTGCCCAGCAAAAAAAAAAAAAAAAAAGAGTACCTGAGTTCAAATCCGGCCTCAGACACTTAACACTTACTAGCTGTGTGACCCTGGGCAAGTCACTTAACCCCAATTGCCTCACTAAAATTAAATAAATAAGTAAATAAAATAACAAGTACATTGAAGAATAGAAAATCTAAAATACTTATCAAAGTTGGATTTCCCAGTTTGTAGCAGTGACTTAAAACCTTGTCTCATTCTACTGCCATTTGTCTTTCTGATTATTATTAACCATTGCTTCTCTCTTCCCCATTTACCCTAACTTTTTCATCTCATGGTCATTTTGCCATTTGGCCCACTTACCTGATTTCAGCCTTTCCTGACAAATCTGGCAAATTTGGCAGTATATGTGTATTTTTTTAAAAATTGTTTTGCTTTTATTTTATCTTTGGCTTTTGAACTCTGAATTTGGAGTCAGAAAGTTTGAGTTTAAATCATGGCACTGCCACTTGTTATCTCATCTTGGGCAAAGCACCTAACCTCTTTGAGCCTCAATTTCTTTCTTTATATGTAAAATGAAAGGCTTAGACTAGATGACCTCTGAGGTCCCTTCCAGCTCTAAATCTATGATTCTGTCTTTATGAGCTTTAACTTTTTTCACTTATGGTCCTTAATTAACAATTCCTTTTGTGTTGGTTTTTTTCCAATTTAATGTTTTATTGTTTGTTTGTTTTTTAGTCAATTTAATGTTTTATTACCCAATGACATGTAAAAACAATTTTTAATCCTCATTAAAAACTTTTTTTTGAATTCCGATTCTCTCCTTTCTTTCCCCCCTCCCTCTCTCCATTGAGAAAGCAAGCAATTTGGTTTAGATTATATATGTGCAGTCATGTAAAACATATGTTGGTCATATTGTGAAAGAAAAAACAGATTAAAAACCCCAAGAAAAATAAAGAAAAGGTATGTTTTGATCTACATTCAGACTCCAGTTCTTTCTTTGGAGGTGGATAGCATTTTTCATTGTAAGTTCTTCAGAATTGCCTTGGATCATTGTATTGCTGAGACTAGCTAAATTATTCATAGTTGATCATCATGCAATATTGCTTTTACTGTATACAATATTCTCGTAGTTCTGCTCATTTCACTTTGCATCAGATCATGTCAATCTTTCCAGGTTTATCAGAAAGAATTAATTTCTTAAGTATTTTATTATTTTCCAGTTACATATAAGGATAGTTTTCAACATTTGTTTGCACAGGATTTCTAGTTCCAAATTTTTTCTCCCACTGTCCCTTCTATCCCTCCTCCCCAAGATGGAAAGCAGTCTGATATCGGTTGTATATGTACAATCACATTAAACATATTTCCTTATTAGTCATCTTGTGAAAGAAGAATCAAAGCACAAGGGAAAAACCTCAAAAAAGAAGGGGACAAAAGAGTCCAAAAGTAGAAACAGTATGGTTCAATCTGCATTCATAATTCACAGTTCTTTTTTCTGGATGTTGAGAACATTTTCTATCATGAGTTCTTTGAAACTGTTTTGGATCATTGCACTGCTAAGAAGAGCAAAGTCTATCACCATTGTTTATCACACAATGTTGTTGTTACTATGTACAATGTTCTCCTGGTTCTGCTCCTCTCAGTCAGCATCAGTTCAGGAAAGCATCCATTTCTTATAGCACAATAATATTCTATCACAATTACATACCACAACTTGTTTAGCCATTCCCCAGTTGATGGACATCCCCATAGTTTCCAATTTTTTTGCCATCACTAAAAGAGCTGCTATAAATATTTCTGTACATAGGCCCTTTTCCTTTCTCCCCCCTCCCCCCATCTCTTTGGGATACAGACCTAGTAGTGGTATTGCTTGATCTAAGGGCATAGTTCCAAATCGCTCTATAGAATGGTTGAATCAGTATATAATTTCACTAACAGTGCATTAGTGTTTCACTCAGTTAACAGTTTCTAAAAGGTGTGTAAAACACTTGATTTTCTAGGTGCCATTTAATTGAAGCTTTATGGTATTCTAATATGACTAGTAGAGGAAACCTTTTATTTATAGAACATTTATATAATTACTTGGTGACAGTTTGAGTTGAAAATCCTATTTATTTTGAATTCTTAATGTAAATGACTAAAATCAATGAAGGAACCCTTTTATTAAAAGATGTCATAATGTATAAAGGTACTACAAATGCTTTTTTATGAGCAGAGGGGTGGTTTTTGATAGAGTAAAAACTTATTTTAGGACCAATAAAATTTGTAATTTCTATTAGCATTGAAATTAATATCACATAGCCATATGAAAAAATGTTCTCAATCACTATTGATTAGAGAAATGCAAATTAAAACTCTCTGAGGTACCACTTCACACTTAGCAGATGGGCTAATATGACAAAAAAGGGAAATGCTAGATGTTGGAGAAGATGTGAGAAAATTTGAACACTAATGCATTTTTGGTGGAGTTGTGAACTCATGCAAACATATTCTAGAGAACAATTTGGAACTATGCCCAAAAGTCTATAAAACTGCATATACTCTTCGACCCAGTAATACCACTATTAGGTCTATATCCCAAAGAAATCATAAAAAGGGGAAAAGGACCACATCTACAAAAATATTTATAGATAGATAGCTGTCAATTAGGGAATGGCTGAACAAGTTCTCGTATATTAATGTAATGGAATACTATTGTGCTGTATGAAATAATGAACAGGCAGTTTTCAAAAAAATCTAGAAAGACTTACATGAACTGGTGCTGAGTGAAGTGAACAGAACCAGGAGAACATTGTACACTGTAACAGCAACATTGTGTGATGATCAACTGTGATCATTGCTGCTCTTCTCAGCAATACAATGATCCAAAACAATTCCAAAAGTCTCACGATAGAAAATTTTCTCCATATCCAGGAAAAGAGTATGGAGTCTGAATGCATATTAAAGTTTACTGTTTTCACTTTTTTTTTCTTCATCATGGTTTTCCCTTTTTGTTTTGATTCTTTCACAATGTGACTAATGTGGAAATATGTTTAACATGATTGTAATTTATAACCTATACCAGATTGCTTGCTGGCTTGGGAAGGGGGAAGGGAAGGGAGAGAGGGAGAACATTTTGGAATTCAAAATCTTTAAAAAATGAATGTTGAAAATTATCTTCACATGTAATTGGAAAAAATAAAATATTTTTAAAAAGAAATTAATATGACAGCATGGTATTGTGGATAGAGAGCTGTTCTCACAGTCAGGAAGACCCAGATTCACATCAAATCTCTGACTCAGATTGAATCTGTAACTCTCTTACCTCACATCTCAGGGAAGTTAAGCAACTCTCAAAAGACTATTGTTTGCACAACAGTTTCTGATCTGCACAAATGACCATGTTTTCTTAGTAGGAATTCCCTACACTAATTAAATTAGAGTTCTGGACACACAAAAGAAAACATTGGCAAGTCACTCTATTAATATAACTTGGCTTTGTTTGAAAATTTTTGATTAAGTAAAGTTCTATAGCTATACTTTGTTAAAGTAAATGGTTTTTTTAATGACTATACATTTTTCTCCCAATATTAATTGAGCCATTTATAGACAATAGAGCTGGCTTCAGCTGTTTGCACAGCTGCATAGTACACTTCTTGGGATTTCTTTTGATTTTCACTATGTTTGGCTGACTCTCTTCTTTTTTTTTTTTGAAACAGCGATCACATGGAAAATGTTTGTGGTTATTTGATGAAATATACCAACCTTGTCACTGGCTGGCAATACCGGTAAGTTTTATTTTTACCATTTTTTTCTGCTTTTAAGATACCAGAGTAATGGAAAGGGTAGTGGGACTGATCATTCTTATATATTTTGATGGTTATTCGCTATGAGGTTAGGGTCAGCAGTTTTCAGTGATGTTATGCTAAGTCTTCATTTATTTATTCCCTTTCATTCTGTTGTATAGTAGTATTTTTTTAATGGAGATCAGATAATGCTAGCCATCTTTGTACAATGCTTTGCATGCCGCACTAGTTTTGCATGTTTACATATCTTTTTCTTCTGTGATAGACATTTATAAGGGACAGCCAAGGAGGAAAGGATGGTTGGAAGCATAATGAACTAGTCTAACTTTAATGTTCAGCTTTTTCTACAAACCTGGTTGCTGTGCCCAAGGTCTAATAACCAAATCCCTGTTATTCTAATACTGTAACTTGATTCTTTTGGATTTGGAATGTCTTTCTGTCTCTGGGAATTTCCTTTCTCTGTCATAGTAGTGTTGAATACAACTATTCACAACAGCTTTAACAAATTTAATTTCTGTAAACTTAAGAAGACTAAGTTACTGATTAAGTAGCAAATACATTTGTATGCTTGATCTGTAAAAGTAGATTACAACCCACACATCTTTTTATGCACTTGTAACTTCACATATTCATCACCAGAAATTCTTAGTTCCCCAAATTTTTGTTTTCTGAAGAGCTTTCCATTCTTGCAAATGCTTTTGTCTATATTTCAATATTCCTTATAATCTTCATCATCAAAAGCATCTTCAGCTTTAAAATTGTAAACCTTAATGTCCCAAAAGAACATTTCCATATATATGTATGTGTGTGTATGTATATATGTGTGTATATATATATATATATATATATATAAAAACACATATGTGTGTATATATAATATATATACATATATAACAGAACAGAAAAAGAGAATTCTCTTTTGGAACTGTAAGTCAATCCATTCCATGCTGCTTATTTTTTTTCCATTATACAGTAAAGTATACTTTCAGAACTGTCTTCCTTTTCTGTTTCCTTCTGGACTTCCTTCTTTCCTTATATTTCTGGACTTCCTTATTTCCTTATATTTTAAAAAAGTTTCAACCCCCCAACTTTGGCATTGGTATTGCTAACCTCCCCTCCCCCAATTCTTCCCCTTTTAAAAACAGAGAGAAAGAAAAACAAAATCTTTGTAACAATGTAGTAAATCATATTGAATCTATCCAATGGCCATGTCCAAAAATGTATTTGTCTGTACTTTATGTCTGTCACCTCTCTGTTAGGAGCACGCTAGTATGCTTTCATCATAGGTTCTTTAGAGACATGGTTGGTCATTGATTTAAAGAGAGTTCTTAAGTCTTTCAAACTTGGTTTTCTTTACAGTCTTGCTATAACTGTGTAAATTGTTCTACCACTGTCTGCTTCATTCTGCATTAATTCATACTACTATGGATTCTCTGAAATGATATCTGTCACAATTTCTTATTATGCTGGTAATATTCCATTATATTCACACTAAAATTTATTTCCCACTCCCCAATTGTCTAAGAAGCAATCTGACACCCCTTTAGATTCTTCCCTTTGTAAAGAATTAATTGTTATTTGAGGTTTTTATGACCCCATCTTTGGTCCCTATACCTTTCACTTCCCCTTCTACTTCTTTCCCCTCCCCTTTCTTTTCCTATAACCCCTCTCATTCTTACTTATTTCCCTATTGACTTTGATGTATTTTTAAACTCTGTGTGTGTGTGTGTGTGTGTGTGTAAATTCAATCCACCTTCATTTGTTTCAGATAACTGCAATTCTTCTGATGCCCACTCTGCCCCACCTCTTCCTCTCCATTTATATAGTCTTCTTGCACACCTTATTTTTGAGAAGTAGCAAGTTTCACTTTTTTCCTCCTTTTTATACTAATCTATTCTTTTTCCTATTCCTATTCACCTCTTCAGGCCCTCAGAACAGAATAAATCCACTCTCTCAGTGCTCTGTGAAGACTTTATGGATCTTAAAGGACACTGATTTCTTCTCCCTCTGATTCTAATATTAACATTTAAGAAATAGAGAAAGACCACACCAAAGTTGTAATAATTAACAAGATTTGATGACTTACTAGATGAATGATTCATTCAAGTAAAATAAAACCCTAGTAATAAGTATACACTATCAAGCAGAACAAATTTCTGAATTGTTATGATCTAGAAATGCATGTATCATCTTCAGTACATCACCTCTTTTGTTAGGAGGTGGGTAGCATAATTTGTCATTAGTTCTCTGGAATCATGATTGATCATTGCATTGGTCAGGATTCTTAAGTCTATCAAAGTTGTTATAATGTTGTTATATATGTCTTTAGAATTGTTAAGGGCTAAAATTCTAGCTAAACTGTCTAAAATATCTAATGAGTGGTCGCCAATCAATTACAAGCTTTAGCAAGAGTTAGACTTTTAAGCATTTATTAAGGAGAATAAGAATTTGGTAAAGAGAGAGAGAAAGGCCTAGATTCCTATCTATTAAAGGGAGAGCACATTTCTAGCTCCCTTCTCCGCCAGCGTCCTCAGGAAAAGAGCCCACGAGACTGAGCGCCAGTCTCCTCCTTCCTCCTCCCACTAGCCCGCGTCACTTCCTGACGCCCGGTCTTGCCCTCAAAGACCTTCGCTTCATGGGCAGAACTCTTCTACAGTAAGTCTCCAGCAGGTGGCATCATTCCAATCGTTACAGAATGTTGTTGTATAAATTAGGAATGAGTACTTAGCCCTGGGAATAGTAGCAGTAGTAGTAGTAGTAGTAGTAGCAGCAGTAGTAGTAGTAGTAGTAGTAGTAGTAGTAGTAGTAGTAGTAGTAGTAGTAGTAGTAGTAGTAGGCGGCTTCCCCCAGTCTCGGATGACCATGGATCAGCGCCTTGAAGAGCCACAGGCCACAGTGTGGCTGTGCAGTCCGATACAGGAGCCGCAGCTCCTGCCGCAACGAGGACATCAGAAAACTTCGCTCTCTGTTAGCCCTGGGAATACAGATAGAAAAGTCAAATACAGCTGTTGGAAAAAGTGGAGAATGGGCATGACATTTGAAATGGAGTGAATTCTCTCCTCCGGGAGTAGGGATGCAGGTGGGGAGAATCAGTGTCTAGCCAGGAGGAGAAAAGGGCAAATGGGGAATCCTTATGGTGCTTCCTGGCCCTTGGGTACCCATTGGGATCTGATGTGTAGGGTAAGAGAAAGAGAATAGTTGACTGAAGTTTGCCAGTTGGGTAACTAGAGAATAGTGGTACCATGAACAAAAACAAGGCTGAAATCAGACTTAACACCATATTGATATGTAGTTAGAGGAAACATGTAACAGAAAACAGCATGAATAAAAGACTATAGATTCTTTTGTCTTCAAAAGGTTATTCCTGGAATTTGTGTGACTTTTGTTCTGTGTTTAGAGAGGCAACATGGTGTAGGGGAAGAAATGTTATACTTAGGGTTGGGAGGACTTGGGTTCAAATCCTGACTTTGACATTTACTAGTTCTATGATACTGGGAAAGTTACTTCACCTCTTTGATCCTCAGTTTACTACTCTGTGAAATGGCTATAATAGTACGATCTCTCTGACAGCATTTTTGTTTTTTTTTTAGCACTTTTGTGATGAACAAATGATATTGTTTGTTTGAAATGTTTTTAAGACTCTTTGAAAACCTCAAAACACTAGACAAATGTTATCTGTGTTATCTATTCTTTATCCCTATAATCTCATTTTTCCTATTATGTATATGATCCAAAGAGTGATACTGAGAATTAGAATACATTCAAGGGGGAAATTTATCATCATAGAATTCTACTATACTAGCAGGACAAGGAATCTTTTTTTTTCACTTGATAGTATTTTTTCCCAATTAAAGATAAAAATATAGTTTTCAACATTCATTTTTGTAAGATTTTGAGTTCCAAATTTTTCTCCTTTCCCTCCCCCTTCCCCAAGACAGCAAGCAATCTGATTTAGCTTATACATGTGCAATCACATTAAACATATTTCTACATTAGTCATCTTGTAGAAATACTGTGGTCAGTAACGGATGCACTTAATATTTCTGTGTATTGCATTTCTTTTTGAAGTTTTTACTTGGTTGTTTAAAGGTACTATATAATGCTGAAGAATGTGCATATTCTTTTCAATTATCATTCAGTAATCATCATAGATCTATAATAACTAGTTTTCTAAAATTCTGTTCAGTCAGCTAGGTAGCACAATGAATAGAGAGTGCTTAAAGGTTCATTCCACCCTGCCCCCCTTAAGATTATACTCAATTTTGCCAAGTAAGTTTTTCTTGACTGTAAGACTTTATCTTTTGCCTTTTGTAATATTTTGTTCCAAAGTCTCCTCTCCTTTAATAGTGGCAACTGCTGTCTTTGTGTGCTCTTCACCATGGTTCCTTGATACTTGAACTTTTTTCTTTCTAGCAGTTTATTCTTTTCTTTGTTTGAGAATCTCTGGATTTGGACTTTGACATTCCTAGGAGTTTGAATTTTCAGGTTTCAGTAGGTCACAAACAGCTTCTTTTTATTTTCATTCTCCCCTTTGGTTCTAATAATCTGTGCAGCTTCTTTATTTCTTGAAATATGGTATAGTTTTCTTTTTTAATCAAGATTTTCATGTTTTCCAGTTATCCTTAGATTCTTCTCCTTGATTTGTGTCCCAAGTCATTTGTTTTTTATTAGAGATATACCTTACATTTTCTTTTTTTTTTTTTTTTGTCTTTTGATTTTCTTCCCAGTTCTTGTTGTTTCAAAGTCATTCATTTCTGTTTGGTCCATTCTAATTTTCAGGGAGTCTTTTACTGAGTTAAGGTTTTTATCATAACTACCAACATTATTATGATTATTGACAATAATTATAATTAATAACAATAATAGCAATAACAATAACAGCTAGCCTTTGTATAGTACCCAAAAGTTTGCAAAGTGCTTTACAGATCTCTCATATGATTCTCATGACAAAAAAGGTGGTAGGTACTGTAATTACCCCCATTTTACAGATAAGGAAACTGAGACTAGGAGAGGTTATTTGCCCAATGTTATACAGTGTAAGTATATTTTGAACTACTTGGGCTAATTTGGACCTAATCTGACTGGGGTGATTAATCTTTCTGAGTGGAGGACTAATCTGAGGACTTTTGACTGTTTGGCTATCTGACTGCTGTTAATTTAATATGGGCCGTTTATAAAGTTCCACCACATTGCTCCACTCCCAAATTGATAAGCAAAATATTAAGAAGCCTTTTAACTAAATAATCAAAGCAGAGTTTATTTATGAGATACTATTTAAAATTAAGAATACAGGAAAATAGAACATACAACCTGACTGCATTGCAGTGCATCTCTTTCTACTGCATCTCTTTTCCACCTGCTGCGCCTTGAACTTTTTTAATACAATAAGGGCCTTAGCCGCCTCTTGCCTTAGGGCACTCAGGTCCTTTGTTCTAACTCTGAGACCCTTTCACTTTGTAAATCCCCTGCTTCTAACTTTCTTCTCCTTACTGCCACTGCTGAACCCCTGTGTTTCTCTCTCACCGACCTTTTCTCTTGTCTGTCTGCTCCATCAGTCTGCCCTTCGGCCTCTCTTTTCTCTGCTCCTAGTCCTTCTTGTCTTCTCCTGCATCCTTGTAACCCCCTGTCTGTCTTCTCCAACCTTTGCTGTCTTGTCAGCCGTCCCTTCTCATCTTCTTGTCTGTCCTCTTGTCTCCTTCTCCCAAGTCTAACCCCCAGGTCTA
This sequence comes from Dromiciops gliroides, assembly GCF_019393635.1. Classification (NCBI taxonomy): domain Eukaryota; kingdom Metazoa; phylum Chordata; class Mammalia; order Microbiotheria; family Microbiotheriidae; genus Dromiciops; species Dromiciops gliroides. The sequence goes on along the minus strand of NC_057863.1, from coordinate 338,608,992 downwards.
TATATATCTTTCTTTTCTCCACTCAGATCTCGGGGCTTTTTGCACCCACACACCAAGCTAATCTGCTAGCCAGGGTTGCGGCTGGGGCTGTGAGCACGCTCGAGCATCCCGTGCCTCAGCACAGGCTATCCAGGATCTTTCGGCTAGCTCCACTCAGGTTGGAGGGAGCTGGGGCCTTTTTTTCCCCCAGCTGTCTGACCTGGTGTCTTGTACAGCCCACGGGGCTTTTTGGCTCAGCTGAAGCTGAGGAGGAGGGGCACCAGCACCTCCCACACAGAAGAGACCCTGAGGGCCCAAGGCTTTCCAATCTCAGCCCAAAGGTAGGGTCCCCAAATCAAAATAAATTTCCACAACAGTAATTATCTGAGATTGGGTTTGAACTCAGATTGTCCTGAATATATTTCAAATGCTTTATCCTGTGCCACCTTGAGGCCTCTTCTAAGTCTTCACTCTGCAACACTCATTTCTTTTCCAGTTCTTTCTTCTAGAGCAGCGCTTGGCAAACTACTATTGCATCCAACCCATAGCTTGTTTTTTTAGGGTTCAGGAACTGATTAGTTTTTACATTTTTAAAAATAATTTTTTTTAATAGAATTTTATTTTCCAAAATATATGTAAAAGCAAATTTTAACATCAATTTAAAAAAAAAATTGTTCCAACTTCTCTTCCTCCTCTATTCCCACCCCCCACCCACTAGAACTCAAGCATTTCAAAATAAATTATACATGAGTAGTCATGGAAAACATTCCCACATTAGCTAGGTTGTGAGAAAAAACAGTCAAAAAACTCCCAAAACTTCAGACTGAGGAATTGTCAAAGAGAAAAAACATTTTTTAAAAAAATGTGTTTCCAGGGGCAGCTAGGTGGCGCAGCAGACAGAGCACTGGCCCTGGAACCAGGAGCACCCGAGCCCAAATCCGGCCCCAGACACCCAACACCCACCAGCCGCATGACCCCGGGCAAGCCACCCAACCCCAATTGCCTCACCAAAAAAAGAAAAAAAAAAGAAAAGAAAAAAAATGTGTTTCCATCTATTTTCAGATACTATCACTTCTTTCTCTGTAGATGGGTTGCCATTTTCATAAGTCCTTCAGGGTTATATTGGACCATTGCCTTGCTAAAAATAACTACATACTTCCCAGCAGATCATTTTACACTATTGCTATTATTTTGTATACAGTGCATTTCACTCTGCTTCAGTTCATGTAGGTCTTTCCAGGTTTTTCTAAAAGTATCCTGTTCATCATAACCTAAATAAAGTACCTTAAACTTGACAAAGAATTTTCTTCATATTAGCCCAGCAAAGTCATCATAACTATTTCCCTCCATCCTATTCCCTTCCCATGATATTTACTCTATTTTCTATCTTCTTTTAAACTATTCCTCCTCAAAAGTATTTTACTTCTGACTGTCCCCTCCCCTACTCTGCATTCCCTTTTTTTTCCACCCTTCCTTTCTTATCCTCTTCCCCTCATACTTTCCTATAAGGTTAAATAGATTACTCCTCCCAACTGGGTGTGAATGTTATTCCCTCCATGAGCCAACTCTGATGAGTTTAAGGTCTTTGAGCTAATTCTGTGTTCCAAATTTTCTTCCTCCCTCTCTCCTCAACCCTCCCTATGAAATCAAGCAATTCAATATTTCATACTTGTGCCATTATGCAGAACATCTTCACCTTCCTTGAAAGTATTTTGCTTTTTACTACACTCTCTCCCAGAATCTGCCCTTCCCTCCTTCCCCTCTCCGCCCCCCTTATCTCTCTTTCCTCCCTCAGGGCAAAATATATTACTATACCCACTTGAGTATGTATGTTAGTCCTTCTTTGAATCAATTCTGATGATATTAAGGTTCACTCACTCCCCAATTCCTTCCCCCTCTTCCCCTCCCCTCCATAAGCTTTTTTCTTGTTTCCTTCATGTGAACAACCTCTCCCCAGACCATCTTTCCCCTTCCCCCTCTCCCAGTCTATTTCTCCTACACCTCAACCCTATTTTAAGGATGTCATTATGGGTTAGTTAGGTGGCACAGTGGACAATGCACCAGCCCTGGACCCAGGAGGCCCCAAGCCCAAATCTGGCCCCATACATAAGACACCCCACAAAGAACAAAACATAACATCCCTTCTTATTCAGTTCAGACCTGTGTCCTCTGTATTATCTTCCCATATAGGAATGTTAACAGTTTGATCTTTTAATATCCCTCATGAAGTCTTTTTCCTGTTTGTCTTTTTATGCTTCTCCAGGGTCTTGTATTTGAAAGTCAAATTTTCTATTCAGTTCAGGTCTTTTCATAACAAATGCCTGAAAGTCTTCTTTCTCCTTGAAGTTCCATGTTTGCCTCTGAAAGATGATGCTTAGTTTTGCTGGATACATGATTTTTGGGTCTAGTCCCAGTTCCTTTGCCCTCTGGAATATCATATTCCATGCCCTCTGGTCCTTTAATGTAGAAGCTGCTAGATCTTGCTTTATCCTTATTGGAGCTCCACAGTATTTAAATTCCTTTTTTCTAGCTGCTTGCAATATTTTCTCCTTGACCTGGGAGTTCTGGAATTTGGCTATAATATTCCTGGAGGTTTTCCTTTTGGGATCTCTTTCAGGAGGTGATCGGTGGATTCTTTCAATTTCTATTTTAGCTTCTGCTTCTAGAATATCAGGGCAATTTTCCCTCACAATCTCTTGGAGGATGGTGTCTAAACTCTTGTTTTGGTCATGGTTTTCAGGTAGTCCAATGATTTTCAAATTATCTCTCCTAGATTTATTTTCTAGGTCAGCTGTTTTTCCAAGGAGATATTTCACATTGCCCTCTATTTTTTCATTCAATTGGATTTGCTTTACTGTGTCTTGGTTTCTCATAAGGTCACTAAGCTTCCATTTGTTCAATCCTAATTCTTAGGCAATTATTTTCAGCAGACAGTTTTTTAATCTCCTTTTCCATTTGGCTTTTCAAACTGTTGACTTTTTTCTCATGACTCTCCTGCATTGCTCTCATTTCTCTTTCCATTCCTTCCTCTCTTTCTCTGCATCTTCGTTCTATCTCTCCTACTTTCTCTTCAAAGTCCCTTTTGAGAGCTTCCATGGCCTGAGACCAGTTCATATTTTTCTTGGAAGCTTTGGATGTTGGAGCTTTGACCCTATTATTATCTTCTTCTTCTGAGGATGTATTGTGGTCTACTTTTCCCCCAAAGAAGTTTTCGATGGTCTTCTGCTTTCTCTACCTACTCATCCTGGCTTACTATTTCTTCACTTTTTACTCCTTCTTAAAGTGTAGCGCTGCTTCCAGGACACCCTGTTTGTGCTACAGCGTGGCCCAGGGGGGTGATTAGGCTTCTTCTCAGCCTGCCAGGCTTATGAGTAATCACGGCCGCTTTCTCTTTGACCCAGAAACAGAAGTCTGATTGAACACTGATTCTCTATGGTTGGAAGCTTGGCGTGCTTTTACCCCTCCCCCACTGGGCCACCACCACTCGACTCAGCCCACTGGTTCAGACCCAGGGCGCTTTGCCCCAACTCCAGTAGACACTGCCTCCACTTCACCCCGGCCCACCGCCAAACCCCCTCACCAGTCCGTGATCGGCGCCTCAGAAGCTGCTGGTGCTGAACTCTGACATGTGCTGGAAGCACTGTCCCTGGCTGGGTCCGGACTGCGCTGAGCTGTTCAGCGTGATCAGTAGGTGATCAGAATTGCCCTCTTTTGCGGAGAAACAGTCTCACTCTGTTCTTATGTGCATTAGGCTGTTCTGGGTTTTGATTTTTACCGCATTATTTGGGCGTGAATGGACGAATTTATCTGGAGCTTGTGGGAGTCACAGCCTCTCCTCCGTCATCTTGGCTCTGCCCCCCCAGTTTTTAAATTTTTAAATAAAATTTTATTATACTCAAAAATGTAGAAACCGTTCTTTGTTCGAAGGCCTTACAAAAAACTGGTGAGGGGAAGGTTGGGGCAGGCTACACTTGGCTCTTAGGCTGTAGTTTGCTGACACCAGCTCTAGAGCTCTCATTTTATTTATATCATTTTAAACTCTTCATTTCTTCCAGGAATTCTAATTGACCTTATTACTAAGCTATGTTTTTTGTTTGCAGCTTTACCTTTAGAGGTTGTGGAATCATTCACTTTTTTGTTTGGTTATTTACTCATTCCTTAAGCCTTATTTCTGGAATTGAGACTTTTTGTCAGGGCCATATTCTGCACAGTTCTTCAAGGAATTATGTGGCCTGTTTGCTTCTAATCTTATTATCTGGAGTCCTACTACTACTTCCTCCAGTTATTGAACACAGTTATCCTCAAGGACCTCAGGGGTGGCTCAGTACAGAGAACTATAAACTCTCAGTGTCCTAAGAAGTCTATTGCTACCTGCCTGGTCTGAACTTTGCTAGTGACATAGCAGCAGGCTTTACCCTGGTTGGAACTCCATAGCTTCTGTTGCTATGTTGAAAGGATCAAAGTGACACAGTTGAAGATTTACTCCAGATCTATAGGAGCTCCCTGTCTAGGGTACAAAGCTGTAGTTCCCCGCTGCAGTCCCTCTCCAGTGTTGTCTGACCTCTGGCTATTTCCTTCTACGTAACTGAGCTGGGAAAAAAGGTACATACTATAGTTTGTCCCTGGATTTCTCTATTACCACTTAGTCTGGTACTCTTTCTCAATCTTTCCTGGAGTAAATTGTGCAAGAGACCTGGACTGTACTGTTCTTCTTACTCTGTCATTTTTCTAGTTCTTGTATTTGATTAGTGATACACCCTATGAGAAGGCAGAGTGGTATGTAAAGAGAAGCTGACTACCATTATACTCCTGGAGAGCCCCTGGATGTCAGGACAAGTTCTAACTACTTTCTTATAATCTTCACATCTGTCAAACTGGTGGCTTTTTCTGATGACTGTTATGGCTTGCCAGCAAGGATTACTTTTCTTAGTGTCTAGTCTGTATTCAGCTGGTTCTTATTATAATAGTAAGTTACAATTGACCATAATCTAAAACCTCCATTGCCTTTTCTACTACTGTTACTGATAGAGAAATAAATAGGATGTTTCATCCAGGATATTCTAAACTTGTAGAGGCAACAATGCCAGTGAGGAAAGGACCTAGGAACTATCACATGATATGATCTTCCAGAGTTTTTAGGGGTCTTCTATTAGTGCTTCTATTAGTGCACTAAGCCATAAGTTTTGTAAAGACTGCAAGCATATCAGTAAGAATGATATCTATCATAATTCTATCAGTGCAACATGGCATCGAGGGATATCAGAGTATGGACCCACATGTCAGAGAAGAGAAAAGGTGGGGAATGTTCCATGCTACAGTAAAAGGACACAGCTTCGTGGAAGGAGACAGATTGTGTCAGAGTGCCATTTCACTAATATTTTTGGTATCATGTTCCTGACCTCCACTCAGCTCTTCCTTGAAATCCCTATTCTAGCTCTCAGTTTCCTACTCCAATCTCATATCCTTTGGAATGATGCTCATAAGAAACTTAAACCAGTCCAAGTCTTTGGTTTCTTATTTGCCTTTTAACACCAGCCATTTTGCCCCTCAACCCCCAGTTTTCAGGATTACCCTAATTGGCAGCATGTTGAAGTCCCCATGGATCCAACATAAGTGATTGTTTTCTGCCTTAGTCTAAAATGCCTGTCTTAAGCAAAGAAATCCTCTGTTAATAATTAAATAATTAGTTCCTTGGTTAGAGAAGTAATCGAGATTCCATATAGACTTATTGTATAGGCTTCTGTTTAGTATTATAAGATTGCAGTGATAAATTATTTTGTTCATATACTTCTTATTCAGGCTAGAGAAAAGACCAATAACTAATTAGTTCCCCAAATCTAGGGTTTAATGCATAAAGCTTTGATAGACTCAATTATAACATCCATGTCCATTAAAATTTTTAAAATAAATCCATTAAAAAAATATAAAGGCCAAAAGCAACAAATTACCTCCAGATATCTTGTCTATATGCATACAAGTTGGAGAGATTTTTTTTTTTTTTAAAGACACACCACTTTAGTTTTGTCAGGAAGCTGGATCTGTATTAAATGAGAATACTTTTCAAGATGTTTCCTGGTAGCTTCAAAAGAAGTCTTTTGGTATTAACTGAAGTGACTAGTCTTCTACTACTAAAATTTCCTTCCCAGAAGGTTAGAGTTTTAGAATGGGTCTTAAATTCTAAACCAAAAATAGACTGTAAAGTCTTATACTTTTCCTATAAACTATCTTGGTCATTCATAAGAATCCTTATCCAATGCCTCATAGTTCTTTTTTTTTTTTTTTTGCTGGGCAATGGGGGTTAAGTGACTTGCCCAGGGTCACACAGCTAGTAAGTGTCAAGTGTCTGAGGCCTGATTTGAACTCAGGTACTCCTGAATCCAGGGCTGGTGCTTTATCCACTGCGCCACCTAGCCGCCCCCTCCAGTGCCTCATAGTGGTACAAGGTGGCACACTATAAGTGCTATGTAAATTGTTGTTGCTGTAACTGTTGTTATTGCAGTGAACCTGGCTTCTTGAAGGTTTATCTCAGTACAGTGCAAGCTCTGACAGGTTTTGTCATTCTGGACTAACTTCAAGTACAGTCTTAGTGACAGGCTGTATCTGGGGTTTAAGGACTTAGCCTAGTTAAGTTTGGAGAGGTTTTCCACCAATAAACTGATACTAAATGATGATTTGGCAGGGGGGCCTTAAAGACATATGAAATAAAGGAAAATAGAATATGTTCTTAAATCTCTGCATTCCCTTTTGCTTCTGCAGTAATAGTGGAAAGGGATTCAGGGGCTGCTGAGAATCAGTTTTTCAGCCATCTATAAACATTAATTTAACCAGTGATAATCTAAATGACTATAGATAGTTTTCAGAAGAAGAAATCAAAGCTATATGTTCATATCCTCTGACCATTTATCAATTAGGAAATAATTTGTATTATAAATTTGACTTGGTTCTTTATCTATTTGAAAAACGAGGTCTGAAACTTGCTGTAAGAATTTTTTCTGCAGTTTTCTGCTTTCCTTCTAATCTTGGCTGCATTGGTTTTATTTGTGCAAACTTTTTTTTTTCCTATTTATTTATTTTTGTTTTTGTTTTTTTGGTGAGGCAATTGGGGTTAAGTGACTTGCCCAGGGTCACACAGCTAGTTAAATATTAAGTGTCTGAGGCCGGATTTGAACTCAGGTACTCCTGACTCCAGGGCCGGTGCTCTATCCACTGTGCCATCTAGCTGCCCTTGTGCAAACCCTTTTTAATTTAATCAAAATTATCCTTTTTATATCCTGTAATCCTCTCTATCTCTTGTTTGGTCCTAAATTCTTCCTTTACCTGTAGATCTAACACAGGTAAGCTATTTCATGGTCCCCTAATTTGCTTATGACATCACCCTTTATGTCTAAATCATGTACCCATCATGACCTTATCTTGGTATAAGGTTCTGCCAAACTACTTTCCAGTTTTTCCAGCAATTTTTGTCAAATAGTGAGTTATTGCCCAAAAGCTTGGAACTTTGGGTTTATCAATCACTACATTACTGTGGTCATTTACTATTGTGTATTGCATACCTAATATTCCATTGATCTACCACTCTTTCTTAGCCTGTACCAGATTATTTTGATGATTACCGCTTTGTAATGCAGTTTGAGATCTAGTACTGCTAGGACACCTTCTTTCACAATTTTTTTTCCATTGATTCTCTTGGTATTTTTGACCCTATGAATAATTGTGCTGATCACATCAAATCCTAGAACGCTATAGGTACTCATAAATGAGTTTCACTATTATATCTTACACCTCCCCAATTTTGGAGAAAAGGAAGTGAATAAAGAAAGCCTATGCTTAAGGTTATAATGTATAATTCAATGAACAGTCCATTGAGTTGGTTTCTAAGTATGTATATGTTGGATAGACGTTGCTGATGGTCTATGAATTGGGCTCAATTAAATGGGAAGAAGTATGTGGACTGGATTGCCTTAGGAAGATTGTGCAGTACTTAAGTAACCCCAAGTTTCTCTCTGAAACAAAAACACATCTTTAGTCTTCCAAAGAGAGATAGTGTGTACAAGATAGAAGGTTGGCTTTAAAGTTAGAAAGGTCTGGGTTCAAATTCTGCCTTTGACCTATACTAACTTTGATCATAGACATGGCACATAACTGCTCAGTACTTCAGGGAATTCTTTTAACACTGTAAGTTAGAGACAAATTGTTGATCATTATCATGGTTTGGGGGCTGGAGTTTGGCATCAGAAATTTCTTACATTGAAGAAATCACTGCTCTGGACGCCCTCAAAATTCTACAGCCTGTTATTGGAAATAGAACAATCTCCAAAGGATCAAAATTTCTGATGACCCAGTGGCCAATAAAATGAACACACAATGGGTGAAAGTAGGCTTACAGTGTATTGCCAATGAAGACTTGTGAAATACTCTGCTAGTATTGTGGTATGTCTGCTAGACATGGAATATGTCATTCTCCAAAGAATTTAAAGTGGAGAGTTATATGGTAAATGTGAGCAAGCCTCAGCAAATAATCATTGAGGAACTTTAAAGAGACCCAAGAGTAAATAAAAAAATATCATCAGGTAAATTTTATGATGAGAAAATGGGCTGGTTACCTGGCAAGGGATGACAGGCAAACAGCCTGAGTGTTCTAGTATCCTTGTGAAATCAGGAAAAAGTGAGGAAGTCCAAGCATGTCAGAAGGGATCCCATGTGGTAGACTTATGGGAGAAGACAGATAAGACATTGGACAAATGGCTCGTTTACACATATTTGTTTGTGAAAAAGAATACAATTTAGTGAGGTTATGATGGCAATTTAGGTCTTTGCCAATTGAAAATACAGAAGGTTGATCCTTGAGGAATCCAGACTTAGTAATATGGATTGTACAAGGAAATGGTAGAAATTATGCAAAACCTCTCACTGCAGGCTATGAAAATTTAGTACCTAGCAAGATGTGACTGGTGGCTAGAATTAGATGTTATATCAACCACTACCTTTCATTAACTAACAGATGAAAAATTCTAGACTAAAATACAGACCTCAGTACATACTAGAGAAATTAACCAGTAACTGTACTGGAACCAGATTTTTATCATAGACCAAACTGTTGCCCACATTTGCCTAGGTCTTTCATCCATAAAAAAAACCTTACTATTTTAATAGATATTGGCATAACAAACACTTCCAAGCTACATGGAACAAAAAACTTTATAGGGACATGGTAGAAGGAATAGGAGTAAATAGAGAGTAAGTAGCTGTACACCCTAATACATTTATTCATGTAGAAAAAGCAATTATTTTATCCACCCATGCCATAATCTGTAGAACATGAAATATAAAAGAATAATAGACTTGTGACTTGTCCTGGAACTGTATCACAAAAGAGAAGAGAACAAGATAATAATAAACATTTATTTTTGCTTTGAGGTTTGCAAAAAGGTAGGTGTGTGTGCGTGTGCATGTGTCTTATTTAGTTACAGATGTATTGAATCATTTTCGAACTGGGCTTATAGATGTCTTGTCATGGCAAGGATTTTAGTTAACAGTTTTATTGAGTTACAGTATGTGCTTTGGGACCTTTTCCTTTCTGACTCAGCTCCAACTCAGGTTGAAGAATATTATCCTTCAAGGGTTGCCAATAGCTCCTCTTATAAGCATTAGCTTTTTTTTTTTTTTTTTGGTGAGGCAGTTGGGGTTAAGTGACTTTCACAGGGTCACACAGCTAGTAAGTGTTAAGTGTCTGAGGCCAGATTTGAACTCAGGTCCTCCTGAATCCAGGGCTGGTGCTCTATCCACTGTGCCACCTAGCTGCCCCATAAGCATTAACTTTTAAAAAATAATAATAAGCATTTTTATTTATAGTTTTGAGTTCCAAATTTTATTCCTCCTTCCCTCCCTGAGGCAGTAAGCAATCAGATGTGGGTTAACATGTGCAATTATATAAAACATTACCATATTGGTCATTTTGTATAAGAAAACTTGAATAAAAGAAAAAAAAAGAAAGAAAGTGAAAAATAGCCTGCTTCAGTCTGTGTTCCATCAATATCAGTTCTTTCTTTGGAGGTGTGGATAGTATGCTTCATCATCAGTCCTTTGGGATTGTCTTGGATCATTATATTGCTGAGAATAGTTAAGTCATTCACAGTTCTTCATTAAACAATATAAGCATTAACTTTCACTAGGCTTAAAGCAATAATTTTAATTCAGGGGTTGTTTATCTTTTCAAGGGGGCTGTTTTTTAGGTAACAATAGTAACAACAATAATAATGACTAACATTTATGTAGTGCATCCTATGTGCCAGGCACTATGCTAAACACTTTACAATTGTTGCCTCATTTGATCCTCACAGTCACACTGGAAGGTAGGTGCTATTATTAACCCCATTTTACAGATGAGGAAACTGAGGTGAACAGGTGCAGTAACTTGCCCAGGGTCGTACAATTAGTAAGTGTTTTTTTTTAATTCTCACAAAAAGTTATTAGCAAAATAATTGAAAATCTAAATAACAAATGTAACCCTTGAGTTGGATGCTCTCTCCTGTTCCAGGTTTCCACATCTACGAAGAACTCACTTTTCTGATTCATAGTTCCCCGCACATGAAACAGTAGTGTCCCTCAAGAATTGTCACTAACTTCTCTAAAAGCATTCACTCTCAGAAGGCTCAAAACATAAAACAGTCTTATTTACAACTTGTTGTTGTTTGTCTTTCTTTCTTGAAGAGGACATCAAGAAGGTGTTTTCATGACTTGCACTGAATTGGATTTAAGTAAAGGAGGGCTGTGCAAAGTGCCCAGCCTCACTCTCTACTCCAGAGCCATCTGGTCCAGTCACAAGATATAGATCAGGATGACTGGAGTTGGCCCCAGATATTGAAGGCATTTGGGGTTAAGTGACTTGCTCATGGTCACACAGCTAGTAAGTGTCTGAGGTGAGATTTGAACTCAGGTACTCCTGACTCCATGGCCACTGTACCAATGGACACAGAAAGGACTAGCATCTGATACCATAGAAAGTTGACATCCATATAGTTCCCATTGTGTCCAGATAATGGAATGTGATAGATGAGATTTAGCAGATACTCAGGGGCCCACCTGGAGATTAATTTAAACTGATTGAATTGGATAAGGCAACTGAATGGATTACTGGCTGGTACTTAAGGGTACTTAAGAAAGTAATTGTTCTCAGAAGCTAACAACTTTGAACTTTGACCACCTTCGGGCCCAGTGAACCAATGAATTTGACTGACACTAGCCAATCAGCTTGAAGAACCTCCCATTTCTGGGAGGGGAACAGGAAGGAGGAAGAGGACACTGTGGAGAGAGCTTGGCCTCTTTGGCTGGGAGACACTGTGGTGGCAGGGAACTTCACACGGGAGTTTAGGAAGGCGAGGATTTCAGGCTATAAGAAATCTGTTCTCAGTCTTTCTCTTTTACTACCTTTTGACAAACCCTTAAAAAATCTAAACTCGTTTACCAGTGATTTTAGTCAGTTTCCCCCCAAAACTGGGGGGACAGATTAGAACCCACATTCAGAATTTTAAATTACACACCATTTTTTATAGTCCAGCCTCAAGGGGGGAGGCCGTGTTCTGTCTCTTGTAGCTACCTTTATCTCCTAGCAGATAGTGGTCAGTCCCCCCAGATTTTCTTCACTACTCTCCTTATGTCAGACTTATTTGGCTTCAGCAACAACAACACTGCAACTTCCTTTAGCTCAGTAATTACCACAGCTGTTCGGTGTAACTTAGCTCCTTTTCTGCAGTTGTGTAACTTTCCAACAGATGGTGATCTTTGCTTGCCTATGCTAAGGAACCAGTTCTTTAGCCCCTGGCCAGTAAAGCAGGAAGCACTTGGAAGCCTCTGCTTTACCAGCAGTTTTTGCAGATTAAAAACATATCCTAGGCCAGAGTGCTTCTGATTAAAAGAAAAACAAAACAAAAACAAAAAACTTTTATCTCCCATGTCAAAGGGTTCTTGGAGATGCTGTGAAACTATTCCCTCTTTATACTGTTTAAGCGAGATTTATCTTCAACCCAACACTGGTTTTTGGATCTTCAGGACTGTTTGTCTTTGATAACTTTTGTATCAGCACTCCTTAGCTCCTTCAATTCCATAGTTCAGGAACTACTGTTTTCATACTGGTTCTCTTATCTCACCTTTCCCCATTTTTCTTCAAAGTATCTGGGTGGGCTTATTCAGATTATCTCAGGACTACTTTGAGAAAGAGCTTCTAGAAAAGGAGGGAATGAAATGGAGCTAGCTAAACTGGAGGAGGAAGTATGTAATCCTCTCAATACAAATAAGGTGAAAATGGTAAAAGGTACTCCTCCCCTCCTCCAGGTGAGAAGATTAGAGTATAAGGCTATGAACCGTAGCTCCTTTTTTATGCTGGTTATACCTTTCAGAAACTCAAGCTGTCAAGCCAAAAGTTTGGACGTTATATACCTGATAGGAAGATACATGCAATCTATTAACTTTGTTGCCAAGGTCAATTGATTTTTTACTCTGCCTGTTTTATGGGATCATAAGCTCTTAGATTTAGGGCTGGAGGAGATCTTAGATGTTACCCAAAACTGGCATCAATAGCAATAGTAATTATTTTGAAAAACACAATCCCATTCACAATCTAAGGTACAATTATTTGTTGTATATTTTCCTCTTTTATATTTTTCCTCACTATCCTTCTTACCCTAATTACACTATCCCTCCTTACTCTTCTGCTTTACTTCTACCCACTATCTTGCCTTCCTATTTCTTAACCTACACAACCCTCTGAGTCCATCCCTTATTCTCTCCCCCCACCCAATCCCCTTTCCCTCTTATTTCTTTCTGAATTTAGAAGACTTTTATACTCTTCTAGACATATATGTTGTTCCCTCTTTAACCCATTCCTGATGAGTAAGGTTCCAACACTACCTGCCCCCCCCAGCTTCTTCTGTATCAATTTTTCTTTTTGTGCCTCATTTGTATGAGATAATTACTCCTTTTTATCTTTCCAAAGAGTTTTTTTTATTTCTGCAAAGTCGTAGGCCACAAAATAAATATTCAAAAATCCACAGCATTTTTATGTAATAATAACAAAATATAAGAATCAATAATTGGGAAATTCCATTCCAAATAATCACAAAATACACAAGATATATGTAGATAAACTAAAAGGTGTTCTTTAAAGAAATAAAGGATAAACCAAATAAGTAGAGGAATATTCAGTGCTCATGGTGAGGCTATATCAATATAATAAAAATGGCAATACTTACTAAAATTATTTTATACTTTTTTTGCTACACCAATCAAATTACCAAGAGCAGAGCTTGATAAGAAATAACAAGTCATTTGGAAAAACAAAAGGTCTATAATATCAAAAGCAATGATGAAAAAACTAAGTATGAAGGACGAGCACTTCCAGATCTTAAACTATGTTATAAAACAGTGGTCATCAAAGCTGTTACTAATTAAAGAATAGAGAGATATATTACTAGAAAAGACATGGGAGATTTAGAAGCAATAGAACTCAATAACCCAGTGTTTGATAAAGTGGAAAACATAAATTACCTAGGGAAAAAGTCTCTTTGACAAAAACAGCTTAGAAATCTAGAAAACAGTCTGTCAGAAATTAGACTTAGACCAACAACTTATACCCTACACCAATATAAATGAATACTTTTATGGATATATGACCTTAATGTTAAAGATCATACTATGGGGCAGCTAGGTGGCGCAGTGGATAGAGCACCTGCATGGAGTCAGGAGTACCTGAGTTCAAATCTGGCCTCAGACACTTAACACTTACTATCTGTGTGACCCTGGGCAAGTCACTTAACCCCAGTTGCCTCACCAAAAAAAAAAAGAATACAGCTCTTACCCATACTTGTAAGAGGTATATGGTCTGTTTCTCTTCTATATTTTTATAGTATGATCTTTTTTTTTTTTTTGGTGAGGCAATTGGGGTTAAGTGACTTGCCCAGGGTCACACAGCTAGTAAATGTTAAGTGTCTGAGGCCGGATTTGAACTCAGGTACTCCTGACTCCATGCAGGTGCTTTATCCACTGCGCCACCTAGCTGCCCCAAGAGCTGCATTCTTAACCAAATAAAAGATAGAGGTAATTACAAAAGACAGAATGGATAGTTGACTACTTGATACTGAAAACCTTCTGCAGAGGCAACATTAATGCACCTAGGATAGGAAGGGAAGTGATCAAATGGGGAAAAAATCTTCGTTCAAATTTTTCTAAGGGTTTGTTATCCAAGATAAATTTTATATATGTATATATGTGGACATATGTAGATAAATTTGGTTAAAAGAATTACATTGTATTCATAGCCACATGAAAAAATATTCCAAATTTTTAATAATAGAAATCCAAATCAAAACAACCATGAGGCTTCATCTTTACATCCTGCAAATTAGCAAAAAAGTGTTGAGGAGAATGTGGAAAAATAGGCATATTAATACATTGTTGGAACTTACACTCTATTCGATTCTACCACCTCTCCACCCAGAGAAGGGGGAGGGGTGAGCAGGTACAACATCCTTCACTTTCAGTTTTAGTCACATCATGGTCAGAGACCTGATGTCTCTCAGTAGTGTTTTGCTTTGCATTATTGTAGTCATTGTATGAATTGTTTTCCTGATTCTGCTCAGTTTACTTCAGTTCTTTCCAAGTCTCCCAAGATTCCCTGAATTCTTTATATTTGTTTTTTTCTTAGGGAACTTTAATTTTCTGTTGTATTCAAATGCCACTAATAATTCAGTCATTCCCCATTCCATTGGCACTCCTTTTCTTTCCAATTCTTTCCTAACACACAAAGGGCTGCTATAAATATTTTTCTACATAGGGGGACTTTTTCCTATGTCTTTCACTTCCTTCATATAAGTGCCTAAGGCATTAGGGGATGCAGTATATTGACTTTTCTAGTATTTTGCTAAATAATTCTCTAGAAGAATTGGACCAGTTCACAGCGTTAGAAGCAGTACGTTAGTGTGTTTGTCTTCCCATCGCCTTCTCCACATTTACTATTTTGTCATCTTTGCCAACCCAGTGAGTGGGAAGTGAAACCTCAGAGTTCCTTTAATTTATATTTCTTTTATTATATTTAGAAAATTTATTCATATGAATGTTTTATATGGCTGTTTATATTTGCATTTTTCTTTTGAAGATTTCTTGGGAAACTTTACATAATTTATTTTTTCTTCAGTATCAAAAAGGTTTTGTTCTTATATAAAGAAATAATTTAAGGATTAGATATTAACTTTCTGAAAAATCTCTTAAATGTTAATTTACTGGGGGTTTTCTCTGAAAGGCCTTTGACTTACATATATTTCCTAATTTTCTCATTTTAGTTCTTTGAAGGTAAGAGTTGCATCTCTCCATAACATTGGAAAATTGTAATTTAAAACCACCATTTATTTATCATTCAGCTTTTAAAAGTATCTACCCAGTCGTTTGTTTTTTTCAATTAGTTAGGACATAGTGGAGGAGAGAGAGAGAGAGAGAGAGAGAGAGAGAGAGAGAGAGAGAATCTTCTGCCTTCTCCTCCCCTCCCTCTTACTGAAGTGGGAGTGAATAGAATATCCCATTTTAAACTTTCCTTCCTGTGTGGATTATGTGTCCTCATATATTTTTAGCCCTACTGCAGCCCAAATAGATTTTTTAAAGTTCCAAATAAAAGTCACCCCCTGTATTGCATTTTTTTTAGGTAAAGATTTGTTGTGATAGAATTACACTCACACTATTTAACCAATTCCTTTGGCTTTTCCCAAGTAGATAAAGTACAGGATTTTTATTTCAAACTTGTTTCTTTGCCATCTATAGAACTCTCAGACAAAAAGGGGAAAAATAAGATTTGTAAAGTGGCAGTTTATGTTTAGCTATAAATGCTAGCCCACATTAATCTTTTCAGCAAATATTTTTGTGTATCCCTATTATGTGTAAGGCACTCAGTTTAAGTACATGGGGAATACAATGCATAGATACAGTTTTTGCCTCCAGGGAGTTTATAGTCTATTGGAGGAGATAGGGCATGAACAGAAAACTGGAATACAAGGTGGAAAGTGAAATTTTAATAAAATAAGTGAAAGTTTGTGAAAGTTTAGAGAAGGGAAAGGTTACTTCTAAGTGAGACAAATCAAGAATCCCATAGAAGAGGCAGCAGCAGGTAAACTGAATCTTGAAATGTGAGTAGCTATTGGATGTGTAGAGTTGAGGAGAGCACTTATAATTAGGAAGAAGACTAAGTTTTAGGGGAACACAATGATCTTGATTTGGGGAATATTGAGATTGAGGTACCAACAGAACAGCTACTTGGTAACTTCTCCCCTCTTTAATATTTTTTGGGGGGACTAAGTGACTATATTACTATACCACATTATACAATTTATCCCTTTATTAGTAGTATATTGTGCTATTTGAAATACTACTATCTCATTCATTTCCTAACTAGATGGTAAAATTTGTTATTGAATAAAAGTCATATCTTATACCTCTACTTTTACTCCATGGTGCTAAGTTCATAGTAGTTTCACAGGAAATAATATAGCTGACATTTTTCTAGAGCTTTAAGTTTGCAAAGAACATTATTTGGGGGGCTTGTTTTCGGGGTTTTTTTTAAAGTACAGAGACTTAAAATTTTTTTTTCAGTTCCAAATTCTCTCCCTCCCTTATCTGTTGAGAAGACAAGAAAAACAATATCATTACAAATAATGTATAGTCAAGAAAACAAATTTACACACTAGTCATTTTTGTGCCTCCCCCACCCTCCCACCCCAAGAAAGAAAAGAAGGAAGGGAGGAAGAAAGAAAGAAAAAAAAGGAGAAATAAGCTTCAGTTTATACTCTGAGTCTTTAATTTTTCTATCTGGAGGCAAATAGCGTGTTCATCATAAATCTTTTGTTATTGTGATGGGTCATTGTGTTGATTGGAGTTACTAAGTCTTTCAGAGTTGATTTTCTTTATAATATTGCTGTTACTGTAGAGATTGTTCTGGTTTTGCTCATTTCGCCCTGCATGAGTTCATATGTCTCCCCAAGTTTTTCTGAAACCATTCCCTTCATTATTTCTTATAGCACAATAATATTGCATCACATTCACATGCCATAACTTACTCAGCCATTCCTCAGTTGATGGGTATCCCCTCACTTTCCAATTCTTTGCCAACTACAAAGGAAGCTGCTATAAATAGGAAATAATTAACAGGAGGAAAGCACTGGAATGCTTTTGGGATTTAGTTGAGACTTAAAGGAAGCCAAGAGGTCAGTCAAAGCAGAAAAGAAACAGTGTCTTTGGCGGGGAACAGCCAGGGACAATACCTGGAGCTGAGCAATGGATGTCTCACTGGGTTGAAGAGTATTTGTAAGGGACTTCGGTATAATAAGATTGCAAAGATCAGAGGGAGTTAGGTTATAAAGGACAATAGAGAGCTACTGGAGTTGATTGAATTAGGGAATGCTATGATCAGACCTGAATTTTAGGAAAATCATTTTAGTGGCTCAGTGGAAGAGGGATTGGAGCAGAGAGGCATGAGGCAAACAGACACATCCCCATGTGATGTTTAAAATTTAAATTGTGTGGTCGCCTTAAATTAGAATCTTTAGCATCAGTCTCTGGGCATTAAGCATTTATTAAAGCATACCACTTATTCACGTGGAATTCAGAAAGTTAAGAAAAGGCCTATCTAGCCTAGAGTTCCAACCTGGTTGGGTTCTTCCTCAAGTCCTCCACCATGAGCCTGCTTCAATCACGAACTCTCCCCAAACTGAGTATGGAAGCTTTTTGTAGGTCCAGAGCAGAGGTGGTCCTTACACAGTGCTTCAAGATGATTGGTAGGCATCATCCAAATCCATTGTTCACTGGACTTGAAGATGGTCTCCAGTTATGTTCAAAGTCTAGCTTCTGAGAACAATATCTTCTTAAGGGCTAGCCAGGTGTGATTACAATCTAGTTAACCTGAAGTAGGCTATTCAACAGTCAATCACTCTCACTTAATTCAATCAGTTTAGATTAATCTCCAGGTGGGCCTTTGAGTATCTTCTAAATCCCATTATTTTATCACAACCATCTATTACAGTGGTGCAGGTGTGAGGTGATGAGGGCCTGTATTAGAGTGGTGGCAGTGTCAGAGGATGTTATAATCAGTGAATAGATGGATTATTCCCATTTAATTTATTTATGCCACAGAATATCTTTGGATATTTTGGATGGTTATCTCCTTTAATTAATTATAATTAATTCAGGAGAGAAATCTTTCTTTGAAAGAGCATGGGTTCAGATCCCAACAATAGCTTACTTTGTAATTGAGGGAAAATTAATTTTTCTCTTTGGGGCCTCGTTTTTTTCCATCTATGAAATGAAAGAATTGGATTAAATAATTGTTAAAGTCTCTTCTTGGTCTAAATAAGATTCTTGATCATCCGTTTCTTTTTCTGCTGTACCAGAATCAGTAAATCTTGTTTTTTCTTCTGTTTTATCTTACATTAGTACTGGGGTAAGGTATTTGTATGACATAGTAGATGAGTGCTAAGCCTGGAATTAGGAAGACCTCAGGTCTTAGACACTCCCTAGCTATGTGACCCTAGGCAGTTGTGTGCTTGTCTTCCCATAGCCTCTCTAACATTGACTATTTCTCAGTTTTTTGTAATTTTTTTCCCTTTTGCTGAGTTTGAGCAAAACCTCAGAATTATTTTGATTTGCATTTATCCATTAATGATTTGGAGGAGCAAACTTAAATTTTTTTAAAAAGTTGTTTCCAGTTCTTTTGAGAACCATTGTTCCTATCCTTTGACCACTTAGCCAGGAGAATTTTTTAAAGAATTACTAAAAAGTTATCCTTATGCTTCCTACCTCTGTGTTATACATACCTAGCTAACTGCTTGCTTTACCCAACTCTCTCCTTGGTTCTTTTTCTCACATATCTCAAGAATCCACCACCTCTGCTAATTTAGTATCCTTTCCCATTGGGAAATTTAAAGACATCTTTTGCCAAATACTTCTTAATGTTAGTGGATTATACTTTTCTAAAACTACACAGATAAGTTTTATAGGCAAGTTTTGAATGTTTAAAAACCCAGATTCCTCATCATTATAGGTTTTTTGTTTTAAATAATGAAGCTGGACTATTGGAGTACTTTGTGAATGAACAATCTAGAAATCAGAAGCCCAGAGGTACTTTGCATCTAGCCGGAGCTGTAATATCCCCCAGTGATGAGGACTGTCATACCTTCACTGTAAATGCTGCCAGCGGGGAACAGTATAAACTCAGAGGTAGGATATGAATGTTTAAAGTGAAAATTATTGTGATGGTTTTTTTTCTCACTGGAGGTCACCCCTATTTTGTTACAATGATTTGTTGTACTTTTTTTGTTTCCCTTTGACTTTTGGAGAACAGAAATTAATGAATTATTAAGCTAGTTGTGGGAAGAACACGGAATTCTGAACTTCTTCCTGAACTGAATTTGTGTATGAAGTAGTGATTTTTAATGAGTTTATAAAATCTTTTTAAGAATGAACCTTTCACCCAGGTGGTCATTTAACCAAGTATGTTATATGCGGGGATGCCTTTCCCCCAAAAAGCTTTAGTAATTATAATCTTTACTAAACAATATCCGGCTTATTGAGAAATGCATTTAAATAAAATTCTTTTTTTTTTTAAATGTTTGTCCTAAAGAAATACTCCATCCCTTCACTTGATCTGAGCCATTGGCCTTCACTATCTTACCCTATGATTAATATGCATATTTAGAATTCATATGTTTTTTAAAATAAGACAAATCTTGTTTTTAATAACTTTTCATTTTGAGAGTAGCTTGTGTTTTTATTAGATATATGTCAAATGTGTATGTAACACAACAACTGGGTTGTTCTGGTTGAATATATTGTCTGAGAGCTGAAGGCACAGTATCACCAAATATTTTGAGATGCTTTGTTTAATGCAAAAGTCTTCTTTGATTTTTAAAAATGTTTTTCAAAGAGAAGATTTTTCCTAAGAAAAACTACAGTTTGCAGTCAAATTGTGTTTTCTCCACATGTGGCTTATCCACTCTGTATAATATTGTGTGTCGAAAATTATTTCCTATATATACAGAAATGTCTAGCTAGGTTGGTGGGCTTCAGTTTTGCTCTTCCTTGTCAGGGATGATTCTTTTTGGATAAAGTTTTGGTTTTCAGTTAGTCATTTAAACTCTCTTCAGTGTTATAGGCAATCAAGTGTTGATTAAATTTCAGAGAAAAAGATTTAAAGGTAAATAATTTCTAGGTTGTCTTTATTAGCCACAGATGCTAAAGAACGACAGCATTGGGTCAGCAGACTTCAGATATGTACACAACATCACACAGAAGCTATTGGAAAGGTATGTGAATTGGATTGCAATGTTGGTTGATGAAACTAGTGAAAGTATATGGGGTTTTTTGTTGTTGTTTTGTTTTGTTTTTGTTTTTTAATGAGGCAGTTGGGGTTAAGTGACTTGCCCAGGGTCACACAGCTAGTAAGTGTCAAGTGTCTGAGGCCGGATTTGAACTCAGGTACTCCTGACTCCAGGGCCAGTGCTCTATCTACTGCGCCACCTAGCTGCCCCAAAAGAATATGTTTTTGAAGGGTGCCAGCGTACTTGAAATGTGAATCACAGATATAGATTATATGTATAGGTATATATCCATCTGAAAGGTAACAATCTAAGAATAATAGAAAAGAAAATATATTGAAAAATAAGCATACCTAGGGTATAATTTAAGCCTAGTATGTGCACTTTTCCTCATTTTCTAGAAGTTTTTCATAACAATCACAAAACGAGGTTGTAATGTGTAGTTCTCCAGCCTAGCTTTCAGAAAAAAAGTATAAAAAACTTTTATACTTCTAAGACATGGATATAATCAGTGATCAGAAAGTTGGGTTGTTCCAGGAGTAAATATTCATTAACATTTGAAAAATGTTCATTTAGATTTTGTATTCCTAAATACATTATTTTCTTTGGGAATGGTGGTTGAAGACAAGATGTTAATTGTTTAAATTTAATATTTCTTACTGTCAACACCAGTAATTATAGAGCTAAAATTAAAAGGCATAATGATTTAGAAGATTGAACTATGAGTCTATGAACCTTCTCCATTTGCTGTTTTTGTTCAATTGCCAACTCATTGTAGGATGTTGTAGTAAAAATTACTGTACCGGTTTGAATATAGGCAATTCCCAAATATATCCTGTACCCCTAAAATTAGGTCTCCTAGGGGGAGAGAGACCATATGCAGTGAAAAGTAGCATCAATTATAGTCCAGATCTGGGTTTTATTTGAGCTAGAGTTGGGTGGGGATGGAAGAGTATGGCCTATATCTAGACCAGTATGGGACTTCCATTTTGGATGCCTTTAAATTGTGCTATCCACAAAATCATATTTTTTCATAATTCTGAAGTATGTATAAATAAATTATATGCATATACATGGCGGAATGAGATTTTGAGGACTTTTTGTTTTAAAAAAATATTTTACTTTGCTTATCTAACAGAATAATCCTCCTCTGAAGTCTCGAAGCTTCTCACTTGCATCTCAAGGTAGTGGCAACTCTCCTGGTTCACAGAGGAGACCAAGTCAGAATGCCATTTCTCTTTTTAATGTTGGACATTCCAAACTTCAGTCCATGGGCAAAAGAACTCATTTGCAACCTGACCACCTTGTGGAAGTCAGAGAGGTCAGTATGAACTAGTTAAGCTAAAGTATACCGGAGAAAATTTGACCTGGTCAGTTGTAATAGAAAAGTCTTTTCAATGGTTTATTTAAACAAATTTCTGAGATTCTCTAAGTCCTTGTATTCCAATTAGCATTTTGAGAATATTGGGCAGGAGGTTGTGAAGATTATTTAGCTTTGTCTGCATCTGGGGTTTCCTCAGTTGAATTGCCTGCCTTGTCAGCCTGCTATTTTTCAAGTTCAGTGAGAAGTACCAAGAAAAAAAGCAGGTTATTACATATACAGTGTCCAAATTTTGGTCTTTCACAGGGAAATTCAAACATTAAGAACAGGAAAGAGAAAAAAGAAGCATAACAGGAGCATTTGTTGGTTTGTCAAGTGTGGTTACAGAAATCATAGGAAATCAGTGGCACCAGAAGGAATTTTGGAGCATGTAAATTTCAGAGAAAGATAGTCCATTTGTTCATGAATAAGAGCCACCTGCTTTTTCAGCCTACCTTGTCCACATAGAACTGATGAGCATTAGCTGATGCTGCCACCATTCTCCCTATTGGGGGCCCAGTCTTATGGCAACCATCTATGAAAGGTGTGGACTTCCTCAGTGCCATGGAGACTATGGGCAAAAATACATTCTTTATATATTCTGGGTAAACATATATGTTCTTTGAAGCTGTAGCCCTTCTATCATAACTACGTATTATAGCTGCTTGTTCTATCAAATAGAATTTAGCAATTCCTAGACCATGAATAATTCTTGACCATCTGCACCAGGGTTAGATATAGCTCAGAGCCTTCTGTGCAATGATTGGTAAAGTGATATAGAGAGAAGAGCTTTCTATTAAACAGGTGTCCAGTTTCTGTTTAGGGAAGAAAGTGGGAATTCAGGGCACAGATAGTCATCTGGTATCATGATGTTGTTGCCTTCTGTTTGTCTTTTTTTTTTCTCGTAAGAATTACATTGTGTGGATTTATTTCCTTTCTTTCCTTTTGTGATTTTTTTCTCTTCATTTGACACATTTAAGTTGAGGAGGAGGAGGTTACATGCCAGAATTCTTCAACTCCCTCCTCAGAGACAGTCCTCATTGTAAAGTTAGAAGTTATGAAGTAGCCTTACAGATTTTCTTTATCTTCATTGTTCAAACGTAACAGTAAGAATAGTGTCGTTGTTGAGTTGTTTTAGTCATAGCTGACTATTCTTGACCCTATTTTGGGGGTTTCTTGGCAAAGATACTGGAATGGTTTTTCATTTCCTTCTCCAGCTCATTTTACAGATAAGGAACTGAGGCAAACAGGGTTAAATGACTTGACCAGGTTCACACAGATAGTAAGTGTCTGAGGCTGGATTTGAATTCATGGAGATGAGTCTTCCTAATTCCAAGGCCAGTGCTCTATCCACTGAGCCAACTAAGCCAACCCAGTAAGAATATTAAGATAGTAAGAATAGTAGTAGCTAACATAGTACTTTAAGTTTTGCAAATCTTATGACAGAGGCTGATCACCTTGGAAAACTCCTGTACAGAGAAAATCACTATATGTGATTTTCAATTATTTAAGAACCCCCCCCCCCCATAGAAGACTATACTATATAGATATTATTTCCTGATAGTAATAGAAACATTTAACAGTAAATAGAAATTAAACAATTACTTCCTAAGTAGTAATAATATACATGTTATTTAAAATCTACCATTTGTCTTCCATCATATTCCCTTCCAATTTCTGAATTTTCTTTTTTCCTGTTTATCAAATTGCATACTGCAATTTTCCTTGCCTGAGAAGAAAATATTCCTCAGGAATTATTTAGGTTACTATTAGAAGTAGTTAGCTTTTAGGCTACTAGCCTAAAAAAAGTCCCCTGAATTCAGAGATTCTTAACCTTTTTTTTTTTTTTCCCCTGTCTTAGACCTCTTTGGCGGTCTGGTGAAGTTTCTAGATCCCCTTCTTTGTTTCTTAGTGCATAAAATCACACACAGAATTACAAAAGAAAAAAATTATTTTGAATTATGTTATCAAGTTATCTTTAAAATAAGTTCATAGACTTGTTAAGAATACTTTTAGTTAATTACTATGTCAGGTTTCTAGATGGTAGGGTTTTTTTTTGTGGATTTATCTTATATCCTGCAACTTTATTGAAGTTATTATTTCAACTAATGTTTTAGTTGATGTATTCATTCATTCTTTTTAAAAAATAAAAGTATTTTATTATTTTCCAGTTACATGTAGAAATAGTTTTCAACATTTGTTTATATAAGATTTCCAATTTCAAATTTTTCTCCCTCCCCCCTCCCCTAGACATCAGGTAATCTGATATAGGTTATATATGTACAATAACATTAAACATATTTCTGCATTAGTCATGTTATAAGAGAAGAATCAGAGCAAAAAGGAAAAACCTCAAAACAGAAAACCAACAACACCTAGATGGTAGTTTTAATAGCATGAAAGAGTAACTTTAAACCATTCTAAAATCACTTACTCTAACATGCCTGAGAGATGCAGTATGTTGTAGTGGATAGAGCATTGGACTTAGAAGCATGAAGGCTTGGGAGCTGTGTGAACCTAGCCAAGTCACTTACCCTTTTTTTGCCTCAGTTTTCTCATCTGTGAAATGAAAGGGTTAAGGAGTTGGAAAGGGAACTTTCAAGAACATTGTTTGATATTTATTTACTTTCTAAAGGAAATAATTTCTTTTTTTCTAAATAAGTATCTTATTGACTTTTTTAAAAATTACTTTCACTTTCCAATGCCTTCCTTCTCCAAAAACACATAAAACCAAAAGAAGTATACTTAGCAAAACAAGGAATGCATTGTCTCAGTCTGACAGTCTTAGTTTTTACCTGCCTGTGTTCCATACCTTTCAGCCTCCATAGAGACATGCTTCATTACCCTTCCTCTGAGGTCAGAATCAGTCATTGGTCAGAGTTCTGAAGCCTTCAGTGTAGTTTTCCTTTACATTCTTTTGGTCATTTTATATATTCTTGTCTTAGTTCTACTTAATTTGCTCTGAATCAATTCATACAAGCCTTCCAGGTTTGTCTAAATTATTTATTGTTCCTCGTCAATCAGTTAACAAACATTTATTAAATACTTACCTTATGACAGGTACCACACTAACAACTGGGGAAGCAAAAACAAGTAATGAAACAATCTTGACACAAAAATATTCCATTACATTCATATACCACAATGTTCAGCTATTCCTCAATAAATAGGCATATACTCTCCTTTCAGTTTTTTCCAGTTATAAAAAGTACTATTCTAAATATGTTTGTATACGTACCTTTCCCTCTTTTTTTTTTTTAATCCTCCATAGCAGTGGTATCATTGGGTCACAGGGTTTTGTATAGTTTAGTGACATTTTTCTAGTGTGATTCCAAATTCTTTTCCAGAAGAAGAGAAAAGAAGATGCAAGAAGTTTTGATGCTCTTTTGTCCTGAGGTTTCAAATATATGTACCAACTCTTTGAGAATATCAGTCAATCAAGCATTTGATTTATTTGATGACTACCACGTGCTAGACTGTGTGCTAGGCTCTGGGATTATAAAGACAAAAATAAACCAGATCTTGCCATTGTGGAGCAGCTATAAGAGAATTCAGAGTAGGTTAGAATTGAACATTTTAATGAGTGTGGATAAACAGTTAGATTTGCCTCCAATTGATTATGGTTAAATATTAATGAGAAATATACAAAATTGTACCTAGGTGCATTTTGCTTCTAAAAACTTAGGCCATAATAATTAATTTCTTGAATATTTGCTATTTGCTCTTTTAGATATGTCAATAGTAAAGAATTAAAACTATTTGGTTTTCACCTTAATCTTTAATAAGATATGAATTTTGTTCATATCTTATACCACTTAGGGCACTATCATGGTAGTGGCACTATACCTTCAGTACATGAAAAAGTAAGGGGGAAAATTCAGTAAAAACTGAACCTGCTCCACATAAACCAAAATATTTGTAGAAACACTTCTTGTAGCAGCAGAAAAACAGGAAACAAAGTGGGTGTCCATTATTTGGGGAAGTGCTAGAGAAATTGTGGTATGTGAATGTACTATAATATTCTTGTGATATACTGGACATAAGTAAAACTTCAAAAAATAAAAACCAGACCTCTAATGAAAGTTACTCACTACAAATGATGGTTGATACTGAATCTGTCAGTATCACTGTTGGTAAAGACACATTTAAGAATCTTTAAATTTGAGAACCACTCATCATTAAGGAACAGAATATAGTGACATTGCTTTAGATTGGTAGAAACAATTTCAGAAGAAAATGTGAGGTGCACAACTCAAAATTTTAAAATGTTTTAAAAGCTTTGAAAAATATGTTTTTAAAAATGGAAGTATATGACCAGTAGCCCTAGAGGCAAGTTGGCTCTAACACCAAGAAAAGGAGACATAGTCCATTTGTTGAAAAACATTGAGTGCAAAAAGGGAAATTAAAAGAATACCAATATTGAAAAGAATTGTCTTTTAAAATAATTTTTTCTTTTCTTTTTTCTTATCAAGCATTTATTTTATTTTTCCAGTTAAATGTAAGGGTAGTTTTCAACTTTCATTTTCATAAAATTTAGAGTTCCAAATTTTTCTTCCTCCCTCCCTTTCCTCCCCCCTCCACAAGATTGCAACTAGGTTATATATGTACAATCCACAAGTGTTCTTTTTAGCAGTTCTTTCTATGTAGGTGGATAAAATAATTTTTAAAGATAAAAGAAACAGAGGGAAAAAATGAAGAATAGTTTCAATGAGATATATCCACATGTGAGAGTAACTATTTAAGTTGCTCTATATGGAACTGAAATTGGTAGATGAAAATTAGGGGGGATATATGTTACCAGTATTATTCAATATTGTATTGGAATTCTAGCAAGAGCAATAAGAGCAATAAAAAAATAGAAGGAATCAGAATAGGTAATGAAGTAATAAAATTATTTCTTTTTGCATATGAAAAGATGATATACTTGGAAAATTCCAAAGACAACTAAAAAGATAGTTGAAACAATAATATAGCAGAATAACTAAATATAAAGTAAATGTACATAAATTATCAGCATTCCTATATATCACAAACAAAACCCTGCAAGAAGAGGTAGTAAGAGATACCCCATTTAAAATAACTCTAGAGAGTATAAAATACCTTGAGAGTATACCTGACCAAACAAACTCAGGAACTATATGAACAAAATTATTTTTTAAAAAAACTTTTCATACAAACAAAATCAGGTTTAAATAATTGGATAAATATTTGTTGTTCTTGGGTAGGCAGAGTCAATATAATAAAAATTACAATTTTACCTAAATTAATTTATATTCGGGGCAGCTAGATGGCGCAGTGGATAGAGCACCAGCCCTGGAGTCAGGAGTACCTGAGTTCAAATCCGGCCTCAGACACTTAACACTTACTAGCTGTGTGACCCTGGGCAAGTCACTTAACCCCAATTGCCTCACTAAACCCCTCTCCTCCAATTTATATTCAATACCATCCCAATTAAATTATCAAAAAATTATTTTACTGAATTAGAAAAAACACAATAAAATTCATTGGGTAGAACAAAAAATCAAGAATATTAAAGGACCTAATAAAAAAAATGTAAAGGAAGGCGCTTCCAGCAGTATTAGATCTTAAACTATATTATATGTCTATATTTATCAAATCTGCCTGGTACTGGTTAAGAAATAGAAAGGTAGATCAATGGAGCAGAGTAGACATATAATTTACAACAGCACATAAATACAGTAACTTTATATTTCACAAATGTAAAAAGTTAAGGTTTTGGGATAAGGATTTATTATTTGGTAAAAATTCTTGGGAAAACTAGAAAGCAGTATGGCAGTGATTGAGGATAGAACCATATCTTACCCATTTTTTCAAGATAAGGTCAAAATGGATATATTACCCAGATATAAAAAGACATATTACAAGAAAATTTGAAAGAAATGGAATATATTATCTATCAGACTTATGGATAGGTGAACAATTTCTAAATAAACGAGATAGAGATCAGTGTGGAAAAGACCCTGATGCTAGGAAAGATTGAAGGCAAAAGGAGAAGGGGATTACAGAGGAGAGATGGAGAGATAGTGTCATGGAAGCAATGAACATGAGCTTGGACAGATTTCGGGCAATAGTGGAGGATGAAAGGGCCTTTAGTGCATGGTCCACGAGGTGATGAAGAGTTGAACATGACTGAATGACTAAACTACAGCTGGAATAGATCTCAAAGTTTTCCAACTCCTGGTGCAGGGCTGTTTCTGCTGGACCAGGAGTAGCAACAGAAATAAGACTTTATATAACATAGGACTCTACTCCCATTCTTCAAGGCATTCAGCCTAGTTTCCTTTTTCTTGTTTAGCATTCATTGTAAGATTTTAAAAAATCTATCACAGATCATCATAAGTCAGTGCCAAGGATGAGGAAATGGGAAACTTCGCCAGAATTATGGTGAAAGGAACTGCCAACTTCATCTCAGTATCACATTTCAAGGATTCTGAGAAAGCTATTTCCCTGCTGCCCTTTCTGGGAGTAAATATAATTGGGCTTTGTTTATCCATAGATTTTGAAAATATGGAGCATCCCTTTCTAATTTAGATAGCAATCAAAGGTTATTAATAATGTCTTTTTCTAGACAGCATAATTTACTTGTTCCTGTAACATTTGAGGCCTATGAACTGAGTTCCCCCTGTGACTATTCTGTGGCTCTCCATACACCTTGACTCCAGTCCAAATACAAAGGTCCTCAGAGAGGCTTCATTTCTCCTGGTGTACTTCTTGATTCCCATGCTACCACCAGATTAATACTGTTTGACCCTGGTCACTCTAGACAGACCTCCTTCTAATTTCTGTATATTTTATAGTTGATGGTTACATATGTTTATGTATTTCAGTGTTTGTCGTTTGCTTTTATGTGTGAGGTTAAGCAGCATGCTGTGGTGAAAGGTTACTTTTAAAAGTCACTTTATATGGCTAAACTAAACTTGTAATCTGAAGATTTATGACTTGTAGGTCTATAAGCTTTAGAATATGGTGAACAGCAAGATACGATCTTTAAAGTGATATTGCTATTTCATATATTCTGTTTTTAAAAAATCTTTAAGTGGTGACCAGCAGCTCTGTTGCATTCTATAGATGATGTCTCATGCAGAAGGACACCAAAGAGATTTAATTAGACGCATTGAATGCCTTCCTGCTTCTGGCCATCTTACCCCCTTGGATCAAGATCTCTTAATGCTCAAAGCAACTTCCATGGCAACTATGAATTGTTTGAATGACTGCTTTCACATTCTCCAGCTACAACATGCATCACATCAAAAAGGATCTTTGCCTTCAGGTAAGGTATGGATTAAAAGTAGATGTCTACGTTAAAGGTATTTAAAGTTAAACTTTGACTAACAACCTAACTGCAGTTCTTTTTCTAGAAGTTTTGCTAATAAAAACCATTATTTAGTTCCCAGGTTAATTTTTATTCATGAATTACACTCATTCATGAGCTCCAAGGTCTCTTCTAGCTTTTTAAGTCCTATGATCAGTTAAGGTTATAAGATGGATCTGTCATATCATTGCATAGACTTTTTGTACTGTACTTAAGGCATCTCCCTGCCCTTGTTCTAGTCTCCATTTGGTGTATGTGTTTGTATATATACATATAGAGGGAGAAGGAGAATCACTATGGCTCAGTGGATAGAAGGCCAGCCTTGGAAGTAGGAAGAGTTGGGTTCAAGTCCTACAAATACTAATAGTGTCACCATTGGCAAGTCAGTTGAAATTCTCAGTGACCTAGACCTTGAAGACTATCACTAGCAGATTCTTAATCCTCCTGAATTGGTTGAAGGGGCTTCCACATCAGAAGTTCCCCACACCAATGAAATCATGGTTCTGGATTCCCCTGTGTTTGTTTAATACTTAATTTTGCAGGTTATTTATGTTATTAATATCTTTGCATATTTTAAAATTCTGTACTAGTATTCAAAAATTCTTCTCCCTGACCAAGAGCAAGAAGAATTAAAAGTGAAAAATTGGGCCTTTATCAGTGACTCAAAAATATTTTTTATCTGGAATGAACACTATACCCTTGTACTTACACACTCTAAATCACTATTTTTTTTTTAAGTGAGGCAATTGGGATTAAGTGACTTGCCCAGGGTCACACAGCTAGTAAGTGTTAAGTGTCTGAGGCCGGATTTGAACTCAGGTACTCCTGACTCCAGGGTCGGTACTCTATCCACTGTGCCACCTAGCTGCCCCCGCACTTACACACTCATACACAAGTTTGGTGTAGATAAATACATCCAACTCAATAGAGAAGCAAGGAGAAATGGGAGATGAAACAGAGGTTAAAAGAGGGAAGCAAATATTGGGGAGGAAACACTGGAAAGCAAAACAAAAGTTGCTGAATCTAAAGGGGAATTAAAAAAGAAGAGCATAGAGGCAGCTAGGTGGCACAGTGGATAGAGCACTGGCCCTGGAGTCAGGAGTACCTGAGTTCAAATCCGGCCTCAGACACTTAACATTTACTAGCTGTGTGACCCTGGGCAAGTCACTTAACCCCAAATGCCTCACTTTAAAAATAAAAAAAAAAAAAAGAAGAGCATAGATCCACATTACAAGAGGGAGTACCTATCAACTGGAAATGGCTGAACAAATTGCAGTATATGAATGCAGCAGAATCTTATTGTGTCATAAGAAATGAAGGATGATTTCAGATAATCTTACATAGTATGAAATAATACAGAATGAGAAAGGCAGAACTAGGACAAGAAAGACACTAACATTATAAAGAAAAATAACTTTGAAAGAGCAGAACTCTGATCAGTGTAATGACCAACCATGCCTCCAGAGGACCTTTAATCAAACATTTACCTGACTCCTGATAGAGAGGTGGTAGACCTGAGGTACATTTAGAGACATGCATTTTTGGACACGTCTACTGTGTGGATTTGTTTTGTTTTACTTTCCTTATTTGTTTTCTCAGTTTTTAATGGGACAGGGAAAGATGGTTAGCAATACTGATTCTCCCCCTTCTTTCCCCCCAGAGACTGCTGAAACATTTTATTTTATTATTTTATTTGCACAGATGAGAACAGAAGTAAATTTAAAAGACAGACAAGAATATTTGTGAAAGTAATATAGGGAATTTATTATATACTTTTTTAAAAGCAAAAAGTACAAAATGGAGATTTATGCTTTTATATACAATACTTTTTGTGTTCCCATAGAAATGTACCCTTTTTTGATGTTTACACATAGATTAAAAAGGAATAGTTAAAAAAATTAATAATAATGTTCTTAAAGTTAAAAACTTAGTTTACCAAACAGCTTTAGTGTTTGATAGACAAAAGACAAAATGGTCTGCCTTCCACTTGCTTATATTCTAAGGAACATTCTCCTCCAACATCATCAGTTTTGGAGCACAGATTTATAAATCAGGGGCAGCTAGGTGGCACAGTGGATAAAGCACCGGCCCTGGAGTCAGGAGGACCTGAGTTCAAATTTGGCCTCAGGCACTTGACACTTTCTAGCTGTGTGACCCTGGGAAAGTCACTTAACCCTCATTGCCCTGCAAAAAACAAACAAACAGAGTATATTGTGGGCAGTCTAAGAGAGGATGGTACCAGCATCCATATAAGAAGGTGGGTTTTGAGATGTCTCAAAGGAAGCCAGGGAATCAGCGTGTTAGAAGCAAAGAAAGTGAGAACCCTTAACTTGGAAGCCAGCCAGTGCAGATACATAGCAACAGGAGATGGGGCATTCTGGGTGAGCAACAGACAATTGACTGGTGTAATTGGTTTGTAGAGCTTGTGGAGGGGAGTAGTATAAAGATGCTGGAAAGGTAGGAAGAGGCCAGGTTATAGAGAGCTTTAAATGCCAAACAGATTTATGGGAATTTAATGAATTGCTACTAGAATTTCTCTCATTAAAGTAATCACGATGGTTTCAGAGTTGAATCTGTAGAAATTTATTCTTAAGTCACCTGCAAAGAAAAATATAGTCATGAAATAGATAAAAGATTAATTCTCTTTGATGAAAAATTTGAAGATGAAAGAATGTATATTTAATTCAAGTTCATATAAGTAAATGACATAATATCTGTAAATGCTTAGCACAGTTTCTGGGACATAGTAGTTGTTATATAAATGCTTTCTCTTCCCTTGTTTAATCTTTTAAAAAGGCAGCAAGGCTGATTAGCTAATGGGCCAGACTTAATCAGGAAGACTTGTATTAAAGTCTTAAATTCTGACACATACTGACCATGTTCCCCAGGACAAGTCATTTAACTTCTCAGTGATCCAACAGACATCTAGTAGCACAAGTGAAACAACAGGTGTTAATCTGCATTGGTAGATTTCTCACCAGGAGTTCCCTACATCAGTGAAATCACAAATTTTTCACCTATCCCCTGCACCCCCCAAAAAGGACTTTCTCCTTTCAGTGCCATAAAAATCTAGTAATAAATGGTCTTCACTTACTAACTTGAATTGTTGAGATCCAGAAACTGGTCTCATGAACAATTTTGACAATTATGAAAGTTAAATAATTTCTTCCTAAAGAGTAGACAGTACCAGCCCCTTTATCAAAGCTCTTCATCAGAAGTTTTGTTCATGATGTTAAAGGGTATGTGATTTTTCTTCCCTAAAAAAAAAAAATCATAAAAGTAGGGGATTCTTGATTTTATTTAACAAAATTAAAGGTTGAAGTGTTTTGTTGTTCTCTTACCATGATTCTTTTCTTTCTTTCTTTTTTTTGTGTGTGTGTGGCAATGGGGCAAGTGACTTGCCCAGGGTCACAATGCTAGTAAGTGTCAAGTATTTGAGGTCAGATTTGAACTCAGGTCCTCCTGAATCCAGGGCCGGTGCTTTATCCACTGCACCACCTAGCTGCCCTTCTTATTATGGTTCTTGAAATAGGATGGGTAAGTTGTGTTCCCCAGGTAGGACCCCTACTCATGTGCTTAAGTGAGATAGTAAAAAATATGCCACTAAGTTGATTGGCAGAATGTTCCAGGGGGCACTATGGATTTTACACTTGTATTGTAATACATGGGCAGTGTTACAGTGTGAGTAATTCCCTTACTTTTTGCTGTTCAACTGCAGCAGCCTGAATGTTTTGTCAAAGCACTGTATGACCCAGCTTCATTGGAACCTAGATCTGCCTCTGAAATCAAGTGGAACATTTTCCATTATTGATTAGACATTGAATCTGCTTTGTTAAACTAGTTGAAGGTAACAGAAGACATTTGAGTCATTAGCTGAGAGGATGACAGGTCTCCAAATGTGACCGCTATCTTTTGGTAATCCAGCTATTATTTATTCAGCTTAAAGGCACATAGAACCACCATTTTCCATAGCAGAAAAGAAAGGATAGAATTTTCTAAAAAGAAAAGGATGTCCAAGACAATCCCAAAGGACAAATGATGAAGCATACTATCTACTTCCAGAGAAAGAACTGATATTGATTGAACATAGACTGAAGCATGCTATTTTGTACTTTCTCTTTTTTTAACTTGAGTCTTTTTATGGAAAATAACTAATATGGTCATATTTTACATAATTGCACGTGTATAACCTAAACTGATTGCTTGCAACCTTGGGGAGGAGGGATGGTAGGGAGGGAGGGAATGAAAGAGGTATCAAAGTCGGAATCCAAAACTTTAAATGAATGAATGAATAAAAAGAAAAGGATAGTATCTGTTATGGTGCTTTACTTTTCTAGATGCATAGAAAATATTGAATAATGCTTGATTGATTAACTAGGTAATGGGAATAGCAATGCCTACCCTAAGGTATGAGCATGAATATAAATTAATAAACATGTTCACATGTTGTAAATGCCACTTTTTAGTTTGTTTTTCATTCTTTAGATTCAGAGGCAGTTTTTCTCAGTAAAAAATTCCAAGACCTAGGTCGTAGGTTTGAATCCTCTTTAAATTTGATAGTTAGAAAACACCACTCTCACTAATGTGCCGCCTTTCAAATGTGTGTTTTTGGCCAGAAATTCATATAGGGACTATTAAGGTAACAAAATACTTTTTGATCCCCAATTTTGACCAAAAAATGAGCTTCTTTTCTCAGGGTTGGGACCTCAGTCCAGTGTCAGATTTCAAATTGCAAGCTTCCTGTGTATAATTGTCCAGTCATGGAATGCATGCTAATGAGTTTGAAAGTGACTCTCTTACAGAACCTCTGAACAGCTTTAACTGCTTCTAGTTTTGCAGGTTCCAAACAAAGCAAAAGCCAACTCAACCAAACCTTTCAGATTATGAGCAAGTTACAGCGAAAGTTATCTCTTACTTCTTCAGGGACGACAATCGAATGGTTGGAACCAAAACTACCTTTGCCAAACCACTATAAGAATGGAGGTGATCAGACCTTTTCATCTGAGCAGAATAAGCCAGTGACAGTCCAAGAGGAACCATCCATTTCAGAATCTGGACTCTTAACAAGGGTAAGATAATATAAATATGTGGATTTTATGGATAAAGAGTATGAACCTTAAAAGTATTGAGAAGTACTAAAGCATAAAAGTATTTCTTTTAGTTAAATAATTTAGAAACATTAATAAATTAGCTTACTAAGGTAAGTTGAGTTACTTTTCACATTACATTAGTGTTGAAAAAAGTCTGTTTTGTTATATTGAGCACACCATTTTTCTAATGTTTTTTGAAAACACATACCTTTTCTCCTTTTTATTTTGTAAAAACTTTAAAAAATTAAAATATTATATCTTCTAAGAAGTTTGATACTTTTTTCTTTTTTCTATGCGCTTTCCACATAAGAAAGTATTACAACTAGCAACACAGAATTTCATTCTTCCTGTCCCCTTACCATGCTAATTTTAAGTCTTTTGCTGAATAAGATTATTAACCAACTAGTCTTTTTCCTTTTTAAGTCATGTTTAAAACAAATTCTTCAAAATATTTTTCTTTCTATTGGTTAGAATAGTTCATGTTCTCAACCTCCAAGTTTTTAACTACAACTTCCTCTAGCAAATATTTTTTGAATGCCTGCTTACACTAGCTCATGTTCTCAGGTCTATGACGAATATAGAGCAAGCTAAAGAAATAGTCCCAATTATTGGCTAAAGACAACGAAACACTTGAAACAATTTGAAACTGCTGATGCAGAGGCATTGTGGCATAGTGGAGTGATTGCTCTACTTGGGATCAAGAAGACCTGGATTCCAACCCTCCCTTCCTGGGTGTGTGATCTTGTTTAGTGTCAGTTTTGATACTGATAAAAGAGAGATAATAGTGCCTGTAGTACTTACCTTGGAGTGTTGTATTACATTGTATTATATAGATCATGTGCTATTGGGTTGTAGAGAGGTTTAAAATCATTCATGTGGAGTTAGGAAATAGAAGAAAAAGAATTTAAGGGTAGTCTTGAAAGAGTGCCAAGATTTAGCTTTGTGGCGAGGAATTGGTGAGCATTGCAAGAAGAAACTGCATAGACAAGGAAGGGAAGGCAGGGAAAAGCATGGTATGTTCTAAGAAGCAATCAGGGAGAAAAAAAAGACTTTATGTTTGGGAGGTAATTATTTTCATTTTATGTCTGAGGCAATTGAGGCAGACAGAGATTAAGTGACTTACCCTGGGTTACAAAACTAGTTAGGAAGTTTTCAAGGGTAGTCTGTCCACTGCACCACCAAGCTGTCTCCAAATGAAAAGGATGGGATGAAAGAAATTTTGAAGGCAGAATTTATAGGTCTTAGTAATTGGGTTATAGAGAATAAAAGAAAAAAATGCATCGAAGATAATTAATCTTGATAGCATCAGTAAAAGTAGATAAGTTTAGACATTTCCCTTCTAAGGAAAGATCGGTCTAGATATGTTGAATGGGGTGTGGCATTTTAGACAATGAAGTGGAAATGTTCAGTGAGCAGTTGGAGATGTGGGACTAGAACTAAACTGAGAGATCAAGATTGGTGTGATAAGTTTGAGAGTCAAACAATCACACGTTTTTATAGCTGGAAGAAATCTTAGAGATCCTTTGGTCCAAAACCTTTAAATTAGACACAGGGAAGCCCAAGAAAGCCAAACGGCTTGGCCAAGGCCAAACACCAGGGTGGTTACTAAAGCTTGTCATGGGGAAATGAGTTTATGGAGGCCAACTCAAAGACAGAGGCTTGAGGGTTGCGATTTAGCAAAATTGGAGTGGGATGAGAAAGACTGTGCAGGAAAGGAGATAGAACTTGTATGATACCTGGAATAGGGTAGTGTTTGTGAAAATTTAGCAGGGAAAATTTTCAGGAAATATATGCTAGCCCTATCATTTTGTACTTAAGTAGGTGGAACAAGTATTCAAATCCAGGACTTTTTCCCTCATGTTTTGTCCCCTGGAATTATCCTAGGCTTCTCATCATTATTTTACACAATAGAAATTTCAAAGTTATGAGGACTAAGAAAAGACAGATTTATCCAAAAGTCTAGTTTTAGAGACTTTCATGAAAGCAGTTAGTAAATGGATACAAAAAATCCAAACTGTAAAACATTAAGCAGGGAATATGTGACAAGAAAGTTGAGGCAACAGCTCTGAGCTGTACACATAAACT
This sequence comes from Dromiciops gliroides, assembly GCF_019393635.1. Classification (NCBI taxonomy): domain Eukaryota; kingdom Metazoa; phylum Chordata; class Mammalia; order Microbiotheria; family Microbiotheriidae; genus Dromiciops; species Dromiciops gliroides. The sequence continues at coordinate 338,572,800 of NC_057863.1, read as the reverse complement.
GTATGGCCGCAAAATATAAGAGAAATAAGTAGCTGGATAGGGCACTTGGGTCAAGTGTGGTCCCCTAAAATGTAGTACAACTATGCATACTTGAAGACAGAAGGGAAGGAGCTGGTGTTAAAGAAAAGATTGAAGATGCTGAAGAGAGGATGCTATCAGAGAAGGAAGGACCTAAAGGAATATTATGTAGGACTCAAGTAGTAGAGGGGTTACCCTTAGAAGAAAAAGACAAATATTACCTTTTCTCTTTGATTAGAAGAAAGAATGAAAGGGCAATTGTAACAATAGAAAAACTGAATTATAGAGATAAAGGAAGATGAGAGAATTCATGCCAGATAGCCTCTATCATTTCACTTAATTAGGAGGAAGCTTATCTATTGAGAGAGAGGGAGGGGAAATTGTAAGAGTTTGGGGTGTTGGGAGCTTTGTGGGGAAGGAAGAAGTCTGGGAAAGCAGCTAGGGGAAGTGTGTTAGAGAATCAGTATGATAAATAAGATTTCTGAGTAATGGAGAAGACTAGATTGATATTGTATACCATGAGTTTGTCATAGGATACCACTAGAGTTTGATTATAGTGAATAATGGATCTCCTGAAGTGGTCGGGCATGTATTTGAATTTGAACTATGCAGAGTTATAATTCTGTAAAATATAGTAATTGGGTCCAGGTGAGTGGTAATACAAGTGAAGTTTAGTAGTGTGACCGTGTTAGAAAATTCATTTTTCAGGGGGCGGCTAGGTGGCTCAGTGGATAAAGCACCGGCCCTGGATTCTGGAGTACCTGAGTTCAAATCTGGCCTCAGACACTTGACAAGTTGACTAGCTGTGTGACCCTGGGCAAGTCACTTAACCCCCATTGCCCTGCAAAAAAAAAAAAATTCATTTTTCACACTAATCTGGACTTATTTATAGTTTTACGGAATTGTAGGTTTTTTCCAACATCATTCTGTAAACTGGTAGCAGGGATAGAAAAAAGAACATGTTCAGGGTTACCCAGAAAATATTCAGATGCAGTACTATTTCTTCCATATTGTATTATCTGTTGAAGTTACCCTTCATTCTTCCCTTTTTTCTTTTTCTCTCTATATCCTGCTAATATGTTACCAAGTAACATATAATTCTTCCTTTGTAATATCTTTTAAATATGCACCTTTTTCATTACCATTGCCATTCCTCTAGGCCTTCATCATCTCCCTGCACTATTACAGCAGTGTCCAAGTGGACTCCCTGCCTTAGTTTTCCATCCTTTCCCAATCCTATGCACCAGGGCCAGACTAAAACTAGAACAACTCATTTTCAGATTATCCTTATTTATACACCCTTAGTGGTTCTTCACTGCTTTTAGTGCACATTTAAAGTACTTGGTCTGGCATTCAAAGCTGTTTATAAACTATCTACCTCTACCATGGTATATTGAAATGAGTTCTTCATCTGGAATGAGGCCTACATTCTTTTCCTGTCTCTGTTACTTTCTTACTTCTATGGTCTTGGGCAAGTCGCTTAACCTCTCTTTCCCCCAATTTTCTTATTTGTAAAAATGAAGGATTCTTCTAGTTCTAAATCCTATGGAATCATCAATGGCATCTACCACTAAAGGACATTTTATTGTCCTTTATGAACCCGCTGCTCCAGTTATATTGATCTTTTGTTCCCTCAGGTCCTACCATGTCTCTTCCTTGCCTCTCTGACTTGTTCATGAGATTTTTCCCTCTGTGAAATACGTCCTTTCCTTCTGATTATCCAAAGGTTCCCCTTTAAAGCCCCAATAAATCTTACCTTATCTAAGAAATTTTCTAACTTAAATAATAGTAATCTGTCTCTCCTCAACCCTCATATAATTTATTGTCTATAACAGTCATTTGCCACGTGTCATATATTAACACTATAATACTAACTTATATACGTATATATGTATATGTGTGTGTGTATAACCTCCCAAATAGATATAGTCTTAACAAGAACAATCAGGCAAAAAACTGTTAGCCTTGAAAATAAATATGGGTTCCAGTCACTTTTCACTTGACTATTGTAATAGCTTCCTCATTAGTCTCCCCCTTTTTTTAGCTTCTCTTCTTTCCATAGCTCCTAAAACAGTCTTCCTGAGGCACAGGAAGGCTATGTCCTGTTCAGAAAGCTTCAGTGTCTTATGTGTGTGAGTGAAAATTAAAGCCTCCACAGGGGACAACTTTGTTTCTAGCTGTAACATTCTTTGATTCTAAGTAAGTAGAAATGAGTCCAAGGCAGGAAAATTAGCAGTAAATGTCAATGGTGGGGCAGCTAGGTGGCGCAGTGGATAGAGCACCGGCCCTGGATTCAGGAGAACCTGAGTTCAAATCCAGCCTCAGGCACTTGACACTTACTAGCTGTGTGACCCTGGGCAAGTCACTTAACCCCAGTTGCCTCACAACCGCCCCCCCCCCAATGTCAGTGGTGATGCTTTGGAGAGAGCATTATAAAGCAAATGGTATGAATAATCAAAGCAAGAGAGGAACTTGGGAGCTTTTGTTCATGGAACTTGGGAGCATTGAAAAGGCCAATGGTACTTTCTCTTGTGTGAGAGTTGGAATAATGCCCCCTGCTGGGAGGAACATTTTGTGAGCTCTAGCCTGAGGACATAGCCATGTGGCCTTGGAGTCAGGAAGTGAAGTTGATCAAAGTTATCAGCCAGTTAGCTTGGAGCTGTGTGTGTGTGGACAGCCCTGTTTGCTGTTTCATGAAAGGTTTCTGGGAGGAGGAAGGAGCAAGGAGGTCACTCTTTCACCGGGACCTCGTGTGGAGTGGAGCTGAGTTGCTGGCTCCCTTAGACAGATAGATGAAAGCATCTTGGCCTCTTTCTCTTTCCTCACCAAATTCTTATGCTCTTTAATAAATACTTATAAGTGTAAACTCTTGCTAAATCTTATAATTTATGGCGACCACTCATTAGATTTTTAGACAGTTTAGCTAGAATTTTAGCCCCCTTACAGATAGCAACTTTACACTTGCATTAAACTGAGTTCAGTGGGAAGAATAAATCCTCAGTAGAGAAGGTAACCATGGAAATCATGTCTTCAGAGGGGGACCAGGTTTTTGTCAAGACAAAGAAATGGGGGGAAAGTGCCAAATAAGCTCAAGATCAAGGGAAATTTTCCTCACAGCATAACAGGGATTCCACAGGCACAAGAGAATAGACTAGAAATGAGGAAGCATGGAGAAAACTAGTGATAGAGTGGATAAGAATAGGTGTGAAGGCTCATATCTAGGAAACAAAAGAGGCTTGTCCCTAGAGTGTTAGGTGGGAAAATGAAGATGAAAGAAGCAGTGTGGTAGGGGATCAGGCTAGAAATAAAGGTATTAAAAGGAACATGGAGGATAGAGCACTGACCCTGGATTCAGGAGGACCAGAGTTCAAATCCGGCCTCAGATACTTGACACTTAACTAGCTGTATGACCTTGGGCAAGTCACTTAACCCCAATTGCCTCACCAAAAAAAAACCAAAACAACAACAACAAAAAAAGGAACATGGAGCACTGAGAAGTCCCAGGTACTATTTATAGAATCATACAGTTTTATAACTGGAAAGAAATCTTCAATCCTTTAGTCCAGCCTCCTCATAAGTCAGGCATTTATTAAGCACCATTTGTGTACAAAGCATTGTAAAAGGTACTGGGAATATAAGTACAAAGAATGAAGCAATCCCTTCATACAAGTAGCTCATAGTCTAACAGGGAGAAACAACATTGTGTGTGTGTGTGTGTGTGTGTGTGTGTAGGTATGTATGTATGTATGTATACACACACACACACAGAAAGAATGAAGCAATCCATTAGAGAAATTGCACAGGAGCTGAGAAATGAAGTGTCTTAGAAGGCTTTGAACATTAAACAGAATTTTCTTTTTGATTCTGAAACTGATAGCGATTCACTGGAGTTTGGGGGTAGATGGTGTCATGGTTGGCCCTGCACTTTAGGAAAAGCATTTTGGTGCCTGAATGGAGGATGGAATGGCAAGGGGAGGGACTTGAGGCAGGAAGACCCACCAGCAGGAAGTTGCAGTTGTCCAAGAGTGAGGTAATGAGGGCCTACATCGGGGTCGTGGTAATATCAGAGGAGAGAAGAGACATATTTGGTGAAATCAACAGGTTTTGGCAACAAATTAGATATGGGGTCAATGAGAAATACTTAGGAATCAAAAGACAACACTTAGGCTGCGAACCTGGAGAACTGTGAGGATGGTGATGCTCTCAAAAATTAATAGGAAAGGTAGTGTGTGGGGGAACTTTGGAGGAAAGATAATGAGTTCAATTTTGGATATGTTGAGTTTAAGATGTCTGAAAGGCAGTTGGAAATATGAGACTGGAGGTCAGGAGAGAGATTGGGCTGCAATAGATAGATTTGAGAATCATTAGCATAGAGATGATGATTTAATCCATGTGAGCTGATGAGAGCACCAAGTGAAATAGTATAGAGGGAGAAGAAAAGAGGGTCCAGGACAGAGCCCTGTGGGACACCTTTAGTTAGAGCACATAACTCTGTCACTATAAGATTCAGGATAAAGATCCAGGAGAAGGAGCAGTCTGCTAGGTAGGAGAAGAACCAGGAGAAAGTGGTGTCCTGAAAACCTCAAGAGAAAAGGATGAGTGTCAGAGTCTGCAGAGAGGTCCAGAAGGATGAGGTTTTAGAAAAGCCATTGGAGGGGGCAGCTAGGTGGCACAGTGGATAAAGCACTGGCCCTGGATTCAGGAGGACCTAAGTTCAAATCTGGTCTCAGACACTTGACGCTTACTAGCTGTGGAACCTTGAGCAAGTCACTTAACCCTCATTGCCCAGAAAAAACAAAACCAAAAACCACTGGATTTGACAGTGGTAACTTTGGAGAGAGCAGTTTTGAAGTAATGATGACACCAGAAGCTGCATTGATTGTTTTGTTTTGTTTTGTTTTTTGTTTTTGTGAGGCAATTGGGGTTAAGTGACTTGCCCAGGGTCACACAGCTAGTAAGTGTTAAGTGTCTGAGGTTGGATTTGAACTCAGGTACTCCTGACTCCAGGGCCGGTGCTCTATCCACTGCGCCACCTAGCTGCCCCAGCTGCATTGATTGTTAAGGGTTTAAGAAGAGAGTGACTAGAGGGCAGCTAGGTGGCGCAGTGGATAGAGCACCAGCCCTGGAGTCAGGAGTACCTGAGTTTTTGCCACTAAATTTGCCAAGCATCCCAGGTTTGTTGGGTCTTAAATAAATTTTAGGAGATTTAGAACATTTTTCCATTAATTAACATTTCATTAACTCAAATACCATCTTGCTCCTTTGAAAGTTAGCTTCTTATCCCTGAAATTTATCTTTTAAGAGCACACATGTGAAAAGTACATAGGAAAGAAGAGAAATTCCTTAATAAACATCGGGATTTCAAAAGCCATAACTTGATAATAGAATCATATTCCTTCATTTCATTGTACTTGTAAGTCATTCTTAGCTATGTTATAGAAAGAATGCTAGACTGGATTAAGTCCTGGCTCTCATAATTGCTAGCTCATTTAATTTCCTTGAGTTTCAGCTTCTTCATAATTAATAAGGGTTATACCAGATGGTTTTTAGTGTCTCTTTAGAGCTTTAAAATTCTATGATATCCTGAAAAGAATGAATTTTTTATTTATTTTTTTTTTTTTGGTGAGGCAGTTGGGGTTAAGTGACTTGCCCAGGGGTCACATAGCTAGTAAGTATCAAGTGTCTGAGGCCGGATTTGAACTCAGGTCCTTCTGACTCCAGGACCACTGCTCTATCCACTGCGACACCTAGATGCCCTTTTCAACACCCAGCTGCCCTTTGAAATTTCTTATGAGAATTGGAGTATATTCTCTGCCACCACAGTAAATTCTCCCCCACACCCCCAAACAACACCATCCAAAGTATACCAACTAACTATATAAACAGTTCATCTTTTCCCTTAAATATTGCTTTTATATTTAAATTTTAATGGCATTATTACAGGAAATAGTTCAAATATACCAAGTAAACTTTTAGACCTAAAGATGTATTTGCACTATTAGTCTAGTCTTTGGATTCCTATCTCCATATATAAGAAAGTTAGAGAAGGCTCTTCATTAAGATCTGGCAGTTTGGCGTTTTCTTGTTATTGTTTCACAAATATCTAGTTATTATGTTTAATATCTCTGTGGAGCTAAAATTCCTTGTTTCCTGAGGGGAACACAGAAAGAAGTCATCTAAGCTATCACAAAACTGGTTTAAATTGGCTACTAGGAAAAGCTTCTTGCTAACAGTGTTAAACATTAAAGTCGCTTAGTGAAAGAAAGGCAAGGATCGAGCAGTGGTAACTTCAGTTACCTCAATATTTGTTTCTCTTTTTTTCAAAACCATTTCTATCAATAATATGATGATTGTAGAACACGTTTTCCTTGTGCATACTTTGCAAAATGTCATTTCAGTAGCCCTGGTTGGACATTTTCAAGATGTTTCTCACTGTACCATTCTGTCCTTGACAAGAATGTTTCCCTGCTTTATTGATGGAGAATCTTCATATTGGATACTCTCATTATTTCTCAAATCAATGAGAAAAAACCTTACACTCTATGGTAAAATGTTCCTTTCTCAGTATTGCACTAATAAAATAGAACTCTCACCACTAAATCTCCTAGGAGATATTAAAATTTTTCCTGGCTATTACAAAGTTTTCTACTAGATGTAGAAAAAGTCGTAACATCTAACTGAAAAAGATGAGGACTACTTTACCTTTTCTACTCATTTCATTCTAAGTAAATGGATAATTTGTAGTAGGTCTTTTATCAGATGTGTTCCCACAGTGGTTCCTATTGCCTCAGTTTCCTACAGGTGAACTGGATTTGTACTTCTTAATGTTACCTCATTTGTGATAGGCCTTTTAACGTTGAAATTTCCTTCAAGGGTCTCACCTTAAGTTTGGGGCATGAACATAGTGCTGAATAGAGCTCACTCAAAATTTTTTTTTTAACCTTTAAAATTTGCCGACTCAGATCCCATTTGGGTAAAATACTTTTCTCAATTACTGTCATACCTGTGCTGAGGGGTATATTTTATACTTTAATTTGAATTCTTACCTGTTTCCTAATTGATTTCAGGCTCACTGTAATTTAATTTAGGCCCCGAACTCATGTTAGTGTCTCTTCTTCTTCTTCTCCTTTCTTTTTTGTTTTTTAGCTATGCTAATGAGTACTCCTAAATACCTGATCCATTTTTTTTTTCTATCCAGGAACCTGAGGAAATAAATGCAGACGATGAGGTGGAAGATACTTGTGATGATAAGGAAGATGACCTGGGAGCTGTGGAAGAACAACGCAGTGTTATCCTACATCTACTGTCACAGCTTAAACTGGGCATGGATTTGACAAGAGTAAGTTCTAGTGTGGATTGACTGTGAAGGAAGCTCAACTGTTAAATATATGTTCTGTTCATCCAGTTTGTGACGCCAGTATTTTTTACTGCATTCCCTTGTATCCACTGCACCACCTAGCTGCCCCGCCTTATGTCACTGTGAATGTTGAGGTCATCCAATAAAAAGAAATTCCTTCTACTCTCCTGTTGTGCTTATTGCAATTTCTGTTTCATAGTACTCTCTTTCCTCTAGAGAAGTAGTGTCACTACTCATTGTTAAGACAGATCTGTCTACTGAGTGTGCCTTTGATTCCTTCTCCTTCTGCCTCCTCCTGGACTTCAGTAATCATCCACTTCTTTCTTATGAAATTTATTATCTCCCTCCCTATTGACTCTTTTCTTTATGCTTACAAACATGGTCACATGTCCCAATCCCAGTGGCCTTTTCTTGGTCAGTCAGCCTCATAGAGCCACTGTCTTCCCTTTCTCCTTTCCTTGCAAATGCCATGCCTTGAAGTTGTCTGCTACTAACACTTGCTCACTACTCCCTTTAAGCAACCCTTGGAAGCTGACATTTGTTCTTGCCACTTTAATGAAACTGTTCTCTTAAAGATTGTTTTGGCTCTAAATGCCAAAGCCTTTTCCAGATCCCATCCTCCTTGATCTCTTACAACATTTGACACTGTGTATACCCTACTTCTGGGTACTCCCCCCTTATATGGCTTGGAAGAGCTTTGATTCTCCTGATTCTCTTTCTATTTCTCTAACGTTTTCTTTCTTCTTTGCTAGCTTCTTATCCCCTTCTTAACTTTCCTTTTTTTTTTTTTGTGGGGCAATGAGGATTAAGTGACTTGCCCAGGGTCACACAGCTAGTGTCAAGTGTCTGAGGCTGGATTTGAACTCAGGACCTCCTGAATCCAGTGCCAGGGCTTTATCCATTGCGCCACCTAGCTGCCCCCCTTCTTAACTTTCTGAAGTATATATTCCTAAAGATTCCATCCTTGTCCCTACTTCTCCTTTTTCCCCTGTGCTTTTCAGGCATACCTAGTCAGTCCTACAGCTTCAGTCTTCATCTCTACAAACATGACTCCCAAGATTCTCAAGACTCCTACTTCTCTCATAAGCACCATGTGTTCATCTTGAACTATTGTATCTGCAAGGTACTGCACTTCAAACTCAACATGACCAAAACCAGATTTATTTTCTTTCCCCCTAAATATATCCTTTTTAATGTCATCGTTTCAGTTACTGGTACTACCATTCACATCTTTGAAACTTAGGTATTTATTTAATACTTTCCACTCCCTCATTTACCATATACAATCATCTACCAAGTCCTTTTGATATTACCTGTGCATCATGTTATCTCTTACAACCTTCTCCTATTCTCTGTTCTGATAGACACCACCCTTCACTGACATCTACCTGGATTTTTGTCATAGTTCCTAAGAGGTGCTAACTGTTCTTCCAGCCTCTGTTCTTCCTTTCATATGGATAATTAAGAATTGACTCTAGTAGATTTTTTCCCCCTTACATTGTGGTTTTGATGTTATCACTAGTGTGTAGTTACTAATGACCAAAAATGGGAATGTTTGCTTTCCTCTGATTGTATTCTTTTAATGGCAGTTATGTGTCTCTAACTGTGATAACAGTTAGAAATCAGAATTATATATATATATATATATATACATACACAGGGTGTTCCAAAAGTCTTAGTGCAGTTTTAAATTTTAGTAGCTTAAAAGTGCTCCATTGAGATCTTTAGAGCACTGTAAGTGTGAGATAAGTGTTATTCTACTCTTTTACTTTCTGTTTTTTTAAGATAATCAGTTGGCTTTCTAAAAAATGACTGTTAGAAATCAGAATTTGTTATTTTGGGATTTTTAAAGAAACTAAATTACTTTTAGTCTTTCAACTCTTATTTGTCTTATTTTGGAAATATTTACATAATAGTAGTATAAGAAAAGTTCTGTTATAGAAATGAAGATGGCTAAAGTCAAGAAAGGTCAAGAAAATTGTTTGATATTTGCTACTCTATTACATTTGACATATTTAATAGGTTCAGGTTTGTATGGCTCACCTTTCAGAGGCTAATTTCCTTTTTCTAAGTTCCAAACCCACCAGCAGGCCAAAGTAATATTGGGAAAACATCATGACCATCTGTAAAAGCAAACTGTAATAATTAATGACATTTATCTTGCAATTTGAAACTTGTAAAACATTTTACATACATGGATTATTCAGAAACTGAAGCTCATAGAGGTGGTGATTTGCCTATAATTATTTTAAAATGATACAATATAGAAGACGCAACACAGATCAATGTCTTGTTAAACTTCAGTTGTTTTTGAACCCTATATAATCTAACTTTTGGTTTTCATTACTCTATTTTAAAGAACATCCCTTGACCATTCTTTTTATTTACAAATCCTTTGACTATCCAGAGTTCCTAGAGTTTTAGATATTCAAAACTCCAACTTACCTTCTTGGCACTTGAAATTAAAATACCTCTATAGCCTTTCTTTTGTTTCTGTCTGTGATCCCTCTAACCAAAAACTTTATTTGTGACTTATTTTTGCTATTCTCAGGGAAGGCCATATTTTCATGCAACCTGAATACAGATACGTGTGTGTGTGTGTGTGTGTGTGTGTTTCTTTGGCACTTTACCATCAGAAAAGTGAAAGGTTGTGGTTGCACTTGCTAAATTTCCTACTGATTTCCTCTTGACTCTTTTTTTTCTAATCAGGAGATTTTTTTTCCCATCTGACCCCTTTTGCCCTGCCCTATGATTCTTGGAGTTGATATTATATCTTACTTTGCATGAAATATTTGATATAATCTACTACCTAATCTACAAGGCTTTTCTATGCTTCTAGAGCCTAGTTTCTAGAACCTGATTGGTTTGGTGGTTGTTTTTTTTTAATTACCTGCTTGTTTTTCAAGTGGTTTTGGACTATCCTTCCCCTTTTTAAAATAAGTTTTTATTGATATTTTCTATTACATCACCATAGTATCCCATGTATCCTTCTCCATCTCCTTCCCAGAAAGCCATCCCATATGACAAATAGTATTTTTAGTGTAAAAAAATTATTATTAATAAGTATATCCAACCTGAAAATATAATTTTGGATTTATGAAAAATAATGATTATATGAAAAATTATAAGCTTAGAGAATATAATTGGGCCATAAGTCCCTTCATGGTCGCCATTCAAATGTAGGATATTTTTGATGACTCGAGCTAATTTGGGGGCTAATCTGACTGGAGGACTAATCTGGGACTGTTGACTCACTGGCTATCTGACTGCTGTTAATTTAATGTGGGCCGTTTATAAAGTTCCACCACACTGCTCCACTCCCAAATTGATAAGCAAAATATTAAGAAGCCTCTTAACTAAATAATCAAAGCAGAGTTTATTTATGAGATACTATTTAAAATTAAGAATACAGAGAAATAAAATGTACAACATGACTGCATTGCAGTGTGTCTCTTTCCACTGCGTCTCAACCTTTTTTTTAATACAATAAGGGCCTTAGCAGCCTCTTGCCTCAGGGCACTCAGGTCCTTTATTCTAACTCTGAGCCCCTTTCACTTTGTAAATCCCCCTGCTTCTAACTTTCCTCTCCTTACTGCCATGGCTGAACCCCCGTGTTTCTCTCTCACCGACCTTCTCTCTGTCTGTCTGCTCCATCAGTCTGCCCTTCGGCTTCTCTTTGCTCTGCTCCTAGTCCTTCTTGTCTTCTCCTGCATCCTTTTAGCCCCCTGTCTGTCTTCTCCAACCTTTGCCGTCTTGTCAGCTGCACCTTGACCTCTTCTCCACCTCTCGTCTCCTCCCAAGTCTAACCCCCAGCTCTATACATATCTTTTTTTCTCTACTCAAATCTCTGAGCTTCTTGCACCCACACACCACACTAATCCGCTAGCCAGGGTTGTGACTGGGGCTGCGGGCATGGTGCCTCAGCACAGGCTACCTGGGATCTTTTGGATAGCTCCGCTCAGGTTGGAGGGAGCTGGAGGCTCCCCCCCCCCCCAGCTGTCTGACCTGGTGTCTCATACTGCCCATGGGGCTTTTTGGCTCAGCTGAAGCAGAGGGGGAAGGGCACCAGCACCTCCCACACAGAAGAGACCCTGAGGGCCCAAGGCTTTCTAATCTCAGCCCAAAGGTAGGGTCCCCAAATCAAAATAAATTTCCACATTAGAGAAGAAAAAGGCAGCACAACTGATCTGTACATTGAAAAAGTTAAAAAGCATGTGCAGTGTGTAATACCTGTGGACCTCTCACCTCTATGAAAGGTTGGGAGTATCTTCTCATCTCTTCATTTGTGTCTGGTTTGATCTTTATTATTTTGTTATATTTACTTTTTATTTTTCTGGTGTGTGGTGGGGTTTTTTCTCTTTTTATATTGTTCTAGTCACTTTTTAAAAAAACATTTAAATAGATTAATTTTCAAATGCAAATATGCATGATTTCTACACATAAAGATTAGCTTTGTCCTTATTAGATTTTTTTGTTGTTGTTGGTTTCAGGTGGTTCTTCCTACCTTTATTCTAGAGAAACGTTCTTTGCTAGAGATGTATGCAGACTTCATGTCTCATCCAGACCTCTTCATATCTATCACCAATGGAACTACTGCTGAAGACAGGATGATCCGTTTTGTAGAGTACTATCTTACTTCATTTCATGAAGGCCGTAAGGGAGCTATTGCAAAGAAACCCTACAATCCCATCATTGGAGAAACATTTCACTGCTCCTGGAGGATGCCGAAGAGTGATGTAGCATCCAGCATGAGTGCCAGCTCTTCCTCCCAGGCAATCTCAGCTCAGGCTGCTCTGCCAGAGCCTGTGAGCCAGGTGGAATCAGACTGTTACACTGTCAGATTTGTTGCTGAGCAGGTGTCTCATCATCCTCCAGTCTCAGGATTTTATGCAGAATGTGCAGAGAGGAAGATGTGTGTAAATGCTCACGTTTGGACTAAAAGCAAATTCTTGGGAATGTCAATAGGAGTGACAATGGTTGGAGAAGGTAGGTAGAAAAAGTATTATTTGAGGAAGAAAGTATATATGTTATAATAAAAAATACTAGATAGATAAATTAAAATTAATTATGAAGTGGAAGGAAAAAAATTGGCAGCACTTAGTTCAAAGGGTATTCCATGTGATTGTGGGAAGAGGATACTGATAAATTTCTAAAAATCCATACATTTTTAAAGTATTTTGTACTTTTGTTCTATATCAGTATATGAAGGGGGACAGGGGCTGAGCATGATGAGCTGATATTTGATCAAGAATACAAAATTAAAAAAAAAAATTTTAAATTAACAAAAAACCAGAAAGAATACAAAAATACCCACAAGACTTTTGACAAATTTATTGAAAAGTGTAACACAGCTATTCACTGGTTAAAAAAGAACCAGCCTGTTTTTGCTCAACATTTTGTTCCAAATTTAAACTTGCTAGACATACATGATTTGAGTCTATGGTTCACTTTGAAATTCTGTTATTTTTATTTTGGAGAAGGTATTTGATTCCTTATTTCTATAAAATGGAGATAATAATAATACATACTTCAGCTCCCTCCAAGGTTGTAAAAATCAGAAAAATTCCATGTGAAAGTGTTTTGTAAAGCACAAAACACCAAACAAAATAAATTGTGATTGCCAAATACTCTGATATGGGAATATCAGCAATTGTCAAAACCTATCGAATATTAATTTATATTTATAGTACAAGCTAGTACAAGATAGGAAAGTTATTTATCCTTCTTTTTCATTATTAAAAATGCTAAGGGTTGTATCATCCAGAGCACTGATTTTAGGATTTTCAGACTACATTATTTTCTTATGCTTAAAAAAAAAATCAGCAAAATAGCTGAGGTCTGGAGTCAATGGCTTAGTAACATTAGACTTCCCTTAGACGGAGGGAATATGGTAGCATAGATTTTCCTCAAACTAGTGGTTGTCAGAATTGATTAGTAGTCATTGAATCCTTAGAGTTTTACTCTATAACATGATAGAGCTTCACTTTATAACATGATCCAAGAAAGCATGCAATTTTGTATAAAACTGTTCTGCTTTGGATACCCTAAGGGAGTTTTTACTGGAAGCAATGTTAGGACCTTATTAAAACTTTATTTGATTTATAATATTCTTTGTGGCATGTACCTCAGGAATACTGTTATGGCAAGATTACAGTTTTGTGATAAAAACAACCAGAGTTCACTGGGGTTTTTCGTTGTTGTTATTTATTTGTTTTTAGAAAATTTTTAACGCATACTATTTAGGAGTTCACCCCAAGTTATATGTATATTGAACAAAAGGTAGCCGTGGTTTTTAATTATAACACAGGAAAAGAAAAGCAATATGATTCTATTTATTTTGACTATCTTTATAATTTTTGCTGAAAGTGTTACCCATAATTACGTTTCAGGTATTCTTAATCTCTTGGAACATGGAGAGGAGTACACATTTTCCCTGCCATGTGCATATGCCCGATCAATTTTAACTGTTCCTTGGGTGGAATTGGGTGGAAAAGTCAATGTCAACTGTGCAAAGACTGGATATTCAGCTAGCATCACTTTTCATACTAAGCCATTCTATGGTGGCAAACTGCACCGGTAAGGGCAATTTTATATTATTTGATTTCTTTTATGTGATTTTTCTATGTGATAACACCATTATTATAGTAATTGTTATAATAATTAATAATGTTCACAATTATTAATAGTTATTCATGATGTTGATAATTACATGTCTTTTGTGTTTATCATGTTTGTGTGGGTTTTTTTAATCTTTAGATTTATAGTTCACTAAATCCATCAAGACTCTTAAAAAACATTCTTCAGCCTTTGAGCGCCTAGGTAGAACATCTGTCTCGTAAGAATTTCCCTTAAGAGAAGAGGAAATTCCAGATAGAAGCTGGAATTGCTAGCAAGAAGTAAGAGAAATAAGTAATCTATGGCCCAATTTATTAACTCAGGATGCTCATATTTAGATACAAAACATAGAATGTGGTTTAACAACTCTCACTGTAATTTGAGTTATTGCTACATAAAGGCAGCTCAGTGGTGCAGTGGATATAGCATCAAACCTAGAGTCAGGAAGACTTGAGTTCAAATTGAGCCTCAAACACATACTAGCTGTATAAACCTGGGCAAGTCACATAACCCTCTTTACCTAAGTTTCCTCATCTGTAAAATGAATTGGAGAAGGAAATTACAAACCATCCAGTATATTTGCCCCAAAAAATCCCTAAATGGGGTCATGAAGAGTTGAACATGACTGAAAAGCCTTTGAAGTTTTTGAATAGGAAATTAGGGAAAAGAGTGATTGATTATATGCATCACTATGGAAGGATCAGTTTGTCCTTCTTGACTAGTGGACAGATCCCATCATCTTTCAGGGCAAAAGTAGAGAATGGAGTCAGATAAACACCATTCTCTATAATGGCGTTCATTCCTCATAAGAATTAGTTTCACTCATGAAGCTAAAGAAATCACTATTTCTTGCTCTAATCTAATTTTGCCATACATTGATATTGGCTCTCTCTTGAACCACATGCTGCTTAAAGAACTGCTCTTATGAGCTCTTTGCTACTTGTCAATGGACTGGAAACATAACAATTGTTTCTAAGAGAACTGTAAAGATAGTTTTTACTCATAATGTTCAGACATCCTAATTTGGTGTTTAATTCCACCCTGCATTTTCAGCCTCATCTCATACTATTCCTTTTCATGTATTCAACACCTCAGCCATATTTGTTGTTTGATATCACCTATACATATCCTGCATTTTCCTGCCTGTCCTGGAATACCTAAAATCAAATCTCACTTAGGAATCCTTCCTTGATCACCCCAATTCATTAATGACCTCACATAGTACTTTATTTGAATACTACATGCATGTATCATATGCAATTTTACATTATAGCTATTTGTATAGTAGATGGTTGACCAGTAAACATTTATTAAGTGCCCACTATGTGCTAGGCATTGTAATAGACATTGTGGTGAGATACAAAGACAAAAATTAAATCATCTCTAGCTTCAAGGAGTTTGCTTTTGTTTTTATCTTTTTTAAATTATCCATTTATTTTTATAAGTATTTATCTTTCCCGCTGAGCCCCCCACCTATTGAACAGTTTTTTAAAATAAAAAATAAAACCCTCATGACTGCACAATCCAGCAAAGAAATTTGTTTGCCATGTCCAAAAATGTATTTCTCATTTTGCATTTTGTCTTTTTTAATAAGCATTTTTGTTTAAAGTTTTGAGTTCCAAAGAGAAGATTAAGATTGATCCTATATGATTTTCTTATTGATCCTATTTACAAATAATTGATTTTGTCCTGTAACTGCTTAAGTCATGGTTCTTTGTCTCTGAACTTAGTTCAGAGTTCAACTGGCTTGTAATAGTTAAGTTTAGAAATCCAGTTCTCTTGCCCCAAGGAATTTAACAGACCTTGGAGAATGCATGTGAATACAATGGGAGTTTAGGCCTGATATTTTTACTCCACCAAGCTGTTCTTCACGATGTCTGGTTTGCTGTCCAAAAGTCTGGACTACTAATTCTCACCTGCTCTCAGACAATGAGCACTTCTTAGTCTCACAAGAGAAGAAGGGGTTGTCATTTCTAGCCCCCATTACCAAACTTCCAACCAATCATGTGTTCCCTGAATCTCAGCTCTGTAATCAATCATGTTGCCCTAATCCTATGATGCCATCTACCTTGTTTTGTAATCCTCAAAACCTATTAAAAAGGAACTGCCCTTTTTCTCAGGGTGTTTGTCATGAGTGGAGGCAAGTCATTATTGATCCATTTGTTGACAGGTACCGTGCTCCTGCTAATAAATGTTATCTTGCTTGGAGATCTGCCTCAATTTGCCCTTTTGTTAAAAGTTCAAATAGGACAGGAGGCATATTAATAGTTTGGGAAGATCAAAAAAGGCCTCTTGTAGGAGGCCACAGTTGAACTGATCTTTGAAGGAAACTAGTGATCTCAAAGATGAAAAAGTGAGGAACAAATGCTTTCTAGGCATAGGGAACAGCCTGTTCAGAATAATTGAAATGGGAGATGGAATGAGGAACAAAAGGAAGAGGCAGTTTGGGTAGACCATAAAGTTCTTGAAGGGGAAGAATGGTTAATAAGCTCAGAAATGTTGAAATCAAGTTGTGAATGGTTTTAAATACCAAACAGATGATTTTGTATTTGATACTAGAGGGAGCCAGTAGAATATATTGAGCAAGTGATATAGTCAAACTTTTATTTGAGGTGTATCACTTTGGTAGCTGTGTGGAGAATGGATGGGAAAAAGGAGAGACTGGAAGCAAGAAATAAGAAACCAATAAGAAAGCTCTTGCAATAGCTTGGACAAGAGGTGACAAGAGTTTTGATTAGGGTGATGGCATTCTGAGTAGAGAGATGAGAAATTTTATAGAGATATAATTGACAAGTCTTGACTTGATTGTATATGAAATAAAGAGTAAAAATAAAATTAATAATTAAAAAAGAGTAAAAATAATTACTCCAAGATGGTAAGTGAACCTGGAAGGATGATGGTGCCCTCAACCAAAATCAGAAAGTTCAGGTGGCAAGATAATGAGTTCTCTTTTTTTATATATTGAGATAGATACTTGTTGGATATCAGGTTTGAAAGATCCAGTAGAGTGTTGGTGATACAGGAAGAGTTAATGACAGGGAAGAGAGATATAGGATGGTAATTCAAGAGGAGGTTAGGGTCAAAAGAAGGACTTGAAATTTTTTTTTAAATCATAAGAGTATTTTATTATTTTCTAGTTACATATAAAGATAGTTTTCAACATTTGTTTTCATAAGATTTTTAGTTCCAAATTTTTCTCCCTCCCTCTCTTCCCTCCCCCCTCCCAAGACAGAAAGCAATCTGATATAGATTATAAATGTATTATCACATTAAACATATTTCTGCATGAGTCATGTTGTGAAAGAAGTATCAGAACAAAAGGGAAAAACCTTTAAAAAAGAAAAAAACAACAAAAGTAGAAACAGTATGGTTCAATTAGCACTCAGAATCCACAATTCTTTTAAGAAGGGCTTTTTTTTTTTTTTTAATGATGGGGACATCTGAGTATGTTTTTAGCCATAGATGATCCTGAAGATACTAAGATTGATGATTGGGAGGAACTGGAGACAATGATGATTATTGAGGCAATCTACTTGAGGAGAAGGAATCAAGGGTATACAGGGTGCAGTATTGTGGATATGCAAGTGTGTTGGTATTGTGGATAGAGTGCTGGTTCTAGAGTCAGAGAACCTAGAAGTTTTAAATCTCACCTCCTGAAACCTACTCTTGCGACTTTGGGTGGGTCACTTAACATTTCCAGCTATCAGTTTCCTCATCTGTAGGGTCAGGGGGATGGACCAGATGATCTCCAAGATCCCTTTCAGCTCTAAATTGATCTTATAATCCTTACTAGAGTGATTATTCTTGGTGAATAGAAAGAAGGGCTATCTCTTTGTCAAAGAATGGAATAAAGAAGGAGAAAATGGGGGATGATGTAAAGATGTTTTGAAAAACAGAATAGAGAAGGGGGAACTCTTGTTAAACTTCCTATTTTCTTAGTAAAATATGAAGTTGTGTCCCTGGTAAGGGTGTGGGTGAACTAGTATGAAAGACTTGAGACAGATGAAAATTTGTTACAATTACTTTGGGGAATATGGAGATAGGGAATCAGGGAGGAATAAAAGAATTACCTTGCTATACTGAAGGCCCAGATTATTGTCATAGACCTAGCCACTACAAATTTGGAAAAGTTTTACTTTTTCCATCACTGTTCAGTAGGAAGTGGCATGCTAGGCATAATCCAGTGATGGAGTTAGACAAGGCAAAGATGATAGAGGCATGAAAAATTGAGGCAATAAGTTTTCAGAAATGACCAGTGATTGGGGCAGCTAGGTGGCGCAGTGGATAGAGTACCGGTTCTGGAGTCAGGAGTACCTGAGTTCAAATCTGGCCTCAGACACTTAACACTTACTAGCTGTGTGACCCTGGGCAAGTCACTTAACCCCAATTGCCTCACTAAAACAAAATAAAACAAACAAAAAAAAGAATTCTTAAAAAAAAAAAAAAAAGAAATGACCAGTGATTAGTTCAAAGGGAGGAAGAAGTGGGGGTGGACAATAGTTTGATAATGATAGAGATGCCAAAGAAAAAGGATAAAATGATCATAATAAAAATATCTTTTAAATATACAGAAGGAAACAAAAAAGAATTTACAACTATGTTAAATTTAGCTTATACCTTAAAGATAACCCCTATGTAACAGAAGTTCATGGTCTAATATGTAATTCTCCTTTTTGTTCTTTGTAGTTTGAATTAGTTATGACTTTTAATTCTATAGTTTAAAATTTCCAAAGAGGAAAGAAATTAAAATCACTGAGGTTAGGGAGAGGAGAGGACAGAACAGTACAGTATAGCATCAAACGGTTTAAGAGTCAAGATTTAAAAGGGAGAAAAGTGGCAGGGATGATGACCTTGTAGAATACTGAGAGGTGACAAGACTGGAGGTAACAGTGGAAATAAAAAATAGGTTTCAGGAGAAGTGAGTCATTAAGGAGAAATATAATGATAACCTGAATTAGAAAACCATTTTTAGTGACTGATCCCCTGAAGACAAATATGATAGCAACTATTAGATTGGCCTTTTCATGTCTTCAGAGAAGAGTAGTACTTCTGGAAAGAGTAGTTTTGTTCACATAACATGTGCTCCTGCTTACCCATTTCCTCATAAAATCAATTAGCTTATACTATTCTATAAGTATGTGGTGGTTTTGTTAACTACAGTCAAATAGTTATGTGTAAAGAAGTGCTATAGAGAGAACTACAATGTCAAGTTTTCAAAAGCCAAGCCTTTTAATAGTGAATGGTATTGGTATATTTCTTTCTGGTTATGAACACTGTGAAGACTTTGCAAATTTTTCAATTATTTTTTTTCAATTATCGAAAGAAAGAAAACAATTGCAAATATACACATTCAAGAAAAACAAATTCCCATTACTGGCCAATGTCCAAAAATGTATGTCTCATCCTAATATATTTAACATACCACCCCTATAAGCAGGTGGGCAGCAGTCTTTATTGATATTCTGGAATCATGGTTGATTACTGCTTTGATCAGAATTTTTAAGTCCTTCAAAATTGTTAATTTTTACAATGTTGTTATTGCATAAATTGTTTCCTTGGTTCTGCTTACTTTACTTTGTATCAATTCACATAAATCTTTTCAGGTTTCTCTGAAGCCATCGCTGTCTTCCATTATATTCATTTGCCATAGTTTGTTCAGCCATTCACCAGTTGATGGCTTCAGAGAAAGGATGACTTGGAATAGAGAGAAAACAGAAAGTATGACCTTTAAGAGAGCAAATGAATTAAGAAATGGGGATGGTAACCAGATTTTAAGGAGTTAAGTAACCAGTGGGTGATGAAGTGAAGAAATTGGGTACAGAGAACTTTTCCCATAAGATTGACCACAAACTTGGAAGAAAGGGCAATAGCTGAATAGAGTAAAAGACAAAGGAAAGTGGCTTTCATTGTTTTTGTTTGTTTGTTTGTTTTAGTGTTAGAGAAATCCAAAAATGTTTTTAGGCAAATGAGAAAGAGTTGGTAATGAGGAAAAGATTGAAAATATAGTTGTTGGAGCAAGGACCCGCAAGGAGAGTGAGGGAAAGCATTCAGGAGCACAGGTAGAAGGGAGCAGCTTCAGGGAAGAGTAAGGGAGGGATACCCCTTTTCTTGTGGCAGGAGGGAAGGATAGAATAGATGACAATACAGAGACATTTGTAGGTATGGAGGACAGGATTTGAGATAATCTAGATCTCAATAAAGTGATAGTCTAAATATACTACTGTAAGTGTTAGAAATGTATTTGCAATTAGGAACTTGAGGAGGAAGAAAAGGATTTCTAGTAATTACCATAGGAAATGAAATTGAAAGTTACTAAGAAGAGAATAGAAAGATTCAGTTGATGGTGAAGGGGACAGCTAAGATTGCATACCATATTTCTAAAAATTGCAGTTGGTTTTTACACCAGCACCATGAAGGTAGGAAGGGATTAAAACATTTTTTTAAACATTTTTATTTAAAGTTTTTAATTCCAAATTTTGTTCCTCAGTCTCCTCCCCTCTCCCTAAGATGGTAAGCAATCAGATATAGGTTATACATGGGCAATTATGTCTAACATTTCCATGTTAGTCATTTTGTACAAGAAGACTCAAAGAATAGAGGACTTAAATCACTGTTTTCTGATTCTGAAGCCAGTGCTTTTTTTTACTATACTATAATTCCTTTTTCACCCACAAAATAAAGAGAAGAATACTTGTACTACCTACCTCAGAAGATTGTTATAAGGACCAAATGAGATGATTTTTCTAAGACCCTTTATTATTTATTAAGACCATGAGTTGAGTAGGAAAGAATGTCAGAATGAATAACACTGAAGAGTATATTATGGAGAGGAATAAAAACCACTATAGAAGTTAGTTTATCTTTTAAATCTGGCCTCCTCGGCACTTTAAATATAGTTTTGAGCGTATGTGGAGTTGGAAGAGAAAGATGAGTGTTAAATATCACCTTATATCCAGTTAGGCTACATAAAGGAGATGGAATTTCAAGGAAAGGAGGAAGATTGGCAAGCTAATTCAAAGGGGATATGTAGAATGCAACTTGAGTACATGCAGTCAGTACAGACATAGAAAAGTAATCATTTATGTTCATGTGCAAAAAACCTAAATCTTAGTGTAAGACTGTCTCTTTAGCCCATATTTTACCCTTAAACAGACTACACCTACATTCCTACTCCTCTTTAGCTGGTACATTTTTATTTACTTGGAGCTTTTCTCACACAAAAGAAAGTTAAAACAATGCCAGAGGATAAATTACCCTTGCCCTGGGATTAGCTCACATTTTTATCTGACTACATAGATTCAGGTCCAATGCCTGCCTCAACCACAGTCTCCCTTTTTCTCCTGCCATATTCTCCTGGTTCCCAGATGCCGAGTATAGGCAACTGATAACCTGAACTTCTTGTATCCATGTTGAGGTCTTGGTTCCTGGACCTTTGACTTACTTCTGGTTAGATAGCCTGGTCTCTTCTTTGACCTTCTGGTTCCTGAATATCTCAGCTTGCTCCTGATCATTTCATTCAGCACTCATTAAACAAATACTTGCTAAATGCCAACTATGGATGAAAGACCATGGACATATAAAGATACATAAAGCATGATCGTTCCCTACAAGGAGCCCACAATAGAATAGCTTAGTAATCTTATACAAGTAATAACATGGACTTTTTGACCAATAGCTTAGCTTTTTTAAAGACCAAATCTTAGCTTTTGGATGCCCTGCTAGTTAACTTCAGACCTACTGGAGTCTTAAAACCTGACTTGCCAAACTCAGATTCCTACATAGACCATTTTTGGTCCTAATTTCATGTCTCACTCGAGCCTGTTGCCTCTGTCTTGCTAGGTAACATGAAAAAAAAATGATTAGATCTGCTCCTATTCCTAGCACTCATTTGATCTACATCCTGCCTACTTACAGATAGGCAGGCCAGATAAATCTCCATTAATTTTTGAACGGCTAGCCTTATTCCATCTCTGTATTTGGATCCTGGCACTAGCTTATCTGTTTTTATCTGAAATAGGCATTCAAAGTTGTTTTTTTTTAAATGAATAAAAAAATGTAATATCAAGAAATCAAAGTAGAATACACCTAACTTAATGTTTTCAGGCAAACCTAAACCATACTATATCATGAGATCAGAGAGAAATAAGAACAAAATATGCTGTCATTTCTGAATAGCTAAATAGTGTTTGATTATAAAAGCATTGTCTTAGGCCCTGTGTTCATTTTCATAACTATGATTTGTATATAACTTACTTAGTGGGTCAAAAATTTTTCAGTGAAGAGACCACAGGATGCTGTTTTTTCTTCTCCCTTGGGAGCCAGACAGACTGACAAATTGAGATGAATTAAATAGCCGATTTAAACAATTCATAGGAAGTTTCAATTTCAGAATTCAAAGACTTGAGATTAATACCACTTACTAAGTTGTGCCTTTTCTCACTGTCTCTAGGGTTACAGCTGAAGTAAAACATAATACTTCTAATACTGTGGTATGCAGAGTGCAAGGGGAATGGAATAGTATCCTTGAGTTCACTTACAGCAATGGAGAGACAAAGTATGTGGACTTGACTAAATTATCTGTGACCAAAAAAAGAGTACGGCCCTTGGAGAAGCAGGGGCCTTTTGAATCTAGGTAAGTCATCTTGGTATAGTGGGAGGAGTTCTAGTCAGGATTTAGAAAACCTGGGTTCTAGTCTCAGTTCTTGAATTGACTTCTGACCTTGGACAAATGATGAAATGCCTTTTGGCCTCACTTTCCTCATATATAAAATCAGAAGGTTGGACTAGATGACCAAAATTATAATTCCAAGTGACATTCAATTAAATGGCTTATTACAAAAATCAAGTCTCTAAATGAAAGTCCAGATATTCTCAGGTCCAGTGTTCTCAGGCTTAATCCTGTTTTAACAAGCATATATATACTCCTGAACTTGTAGAAACCAAGCAGAACACATTGCTATTAAAATTAATTTAGTATGTATGCTCCCCAAATTAATTTTAAAGTGTTTAATCCCTGTTGCATAGCAGCCTGTGAAAGTAGTTATAAATATAGACATAATAGTACTCTTGCCCAATCAAAAATACTGCTTACAATGTCGCATATTGCATTCCTTATCAGATGCAGTTACTGTATTAGTTGGTTTTTCTTTGTTTTGAGAAAGATCTCTTTGGAGAGTGAGAGAGGAAAGTGAATGTGATGTTTTAAAAAAGCATCCATAACAGTTATTTTTCCATTTCAGGCCTGAAATTATAGATCTTGTTTAGAAAAGCAAATAGAACTGGTTTAGAAAAAGTTGCCATAGGGGCAACTAGGTGACACAGTGAATAAAGCACCTGCCCTGGATTCAGGAGGACCTGAGTTCAAATCCAGCCTCAGACACTTGACACTTAATAGCTGTGTGACCCTGGACAATTCACTTAACCCTTATTGCCCTGCAAAAAAAAAAAAAAAGAAAAGAAAAAGTTACCATCATTTGAAACACAATCAAATTTATCTCAAGGTTTTGTTTCTAAAAGTTCTTGTAAAATGTAAAAAATAACCAAATGTCTTATTGCAGACGACTATGGCAAAATGTCACAGAGTCTCTGAGGGATTCTGAAATTGATAAGGCAACAGAACATAAACGAGCCCTAGAAGAGCGGCAACGGAGTGAAGAGAGACATCGTGCTGAGACAGGCACACAGTGGCAAACCAAATATTTTATCAAAGAGGTAGGTTTCATTCATTCTTATACTGACTCTTATCTACTTGATAAGTTTTGCTTGTTGATCATTTGCTGCCTTACTGTCTCACAAATCTATTTTTCAAAACCAGCCCAGTTTAACCAGCCTTTGTTTTTCATTCCAGTTTGTCATAAAAAGACCCAAAGGTTTTCATTGACAACTGTGATCTCATTAATGCTTGAGTTTAAAATAAACTTAGCTAGTGGTGTAAGTGGCTATTTAAAAAATTAAGTTTTGCAAACCATAAAAGGCTATGTAATATCAGTTATTATTAACTAGGAAGATGAATAACTGTCAACATTTTTAGTATGTATCCTACATAGATGAATCAAAGTAAAGGTCTGGGAATTGCCTCTCGTATCCTGAGAATATTAAATACCATCATAGGTTCTTGTCTCTTCTTTTTGCATCAGTTACAATGAATGGGGTTCTAGAACAATAGAAGAAAAACTATGTGATTCATGATACATAAGCAAAATGGCAAATAAACATGACACATGATGTCAGCTATCCTCATCAGCTCCTTACTGCATTAAAAAAAAAATAAAAGCCTTGTATTTTAAAAAAATGTTAACCCAGTGTTAAATTGCATTAATAGAATTATAGATGCCCACCAAAGCCCATTGCCCTCTACACTAGTCAGACCCTAACTAGACTATTATGTTCAGTTATAGGTATGGCATTTTAAAGAGGATATTGACAAACATTTCACCATTGGATGGTGAAAGGTCCCAAATATATAGCATGTGACAGATCATTGAAGGAGGTATTTTACCTAAAAAAGATAAAACAAAAAAGAGTCATAACTACCTCAATTCAAATAGATGAAGTTATATATAAAAGGGAGAACTGGCGCAACAGCTGGAAGTTAACATTAGGCAAATCATAGTACAAAAACTCTGATAGCCATCCAACAGCACGTTAGGTGGCTTCACAAAGTAGAAAACACCCTATCACTGGAGTTTCGCAAACAGAGACTGAAAGCTTTTGACATCAGTAAATACATGAGAGAAGGAACGAATTTCCTCTCTGTAAAGCTGTAAAAGGAAAAAAAAAGATTAAAATTTGTGAGAGTTGATATAAAGGTACTAAACTGTATTTAGATATCCTTTTCTTTTTTCGTTCTCCTGTTACTGTTTCTTTCTGTAATAACACAGATAGCTAGAATGTTCAGTTTGTTTATAATTTCAGTTCTAACACATTTTTTAAAATGACTTTGATGAATATTGAAATAACTCCATTGAACTTTTCAGTTTGACAGTAGCTGAATTCTCCTGTTGGGACAGAATATTTGGTCTTTGGCTTTAAAGTTTATCCACTTGGTATTTGAATTATGGCCTACGAAAATAAATTTGTGCCAAGTACCAAGCCTCACCTTTTACCTTGTACCATGTCTTAGTGCAGTTAGAGCCATCAGCTTCCAAATCTCTCTTTGACTTGTGCTTCATAAAACTGTTAAAAAATCACATCATTTTTATGTTTGTAGATTAAAAACTAGAAAGCATGTCCCTTTGGGACAAGAAGGGGATTTAAAAATGCTAATATTCTGGCTCTTTATCTTATCTATTGTGGTGACTCTCAGGGATTTGTAGCACCTCTCTCCACCTCTGCTAAAGGTTTGGTTCTTCGCAATACTTTAAACACTAGAGTTTGTAGTCAAATAAATAGGCTAGATAGTCTAGTCCCACGGGGTACAGATCTTGTAGAGCACTGAGTAGAGAGAAGAGAGCTCATTCTAAGGCCTGACTGTAACAGAAACTTTGATAAAACTCAAAGTAAGCCTTTTTATCTCCCTTTGTCTCAGTTTCTCAGGTTGTGATAAGAATATCTTCTCATTATTTCACAAAGGTATTATGATGATGAAATAATACCTAAAAAGCAATTTGGAAAAAAAGGTACTTAAAAATCCCAGGGCAATATTATGGTTATTAGGCAACAGTCAGTAAATTCATTAAGCACCTACTATGCGCCAGACACTGTGCTAAGTATTGGCGATTCAAAGAAAGGCAAAAGACTAGTTCACACAGCTAGTAATACCCTTAAGGAATTCACAATCTACTGAGGGAGACAAATATAAAAAGAAACTGAGAGGGGCAGTGAGGGAGAAGCATTTCCAAGAGTTTCCCTGAGGATGCATGGGCTTTAGGAAATTCTTCAGTCTTGGAGAATGACAAAGTGGTTTCCCTTAAATGGATGATGTCCACCATCCAACCAGGAGAGAGGGACCCCAAGGACAGGGGTTGTAGAGGAGATGTGAGTTTCAGAATAGATGTCATCTTTCAAGATGATACGTTTTTGGAAATAATGAAGGTCCAAGAGAATATCTGGGGTGGGAAATGATGAGGTGACTTCTATGAGAACTATTGTTTATAATTCTCTTAATTATTAGGCTTATTTAACACCATTCATTAATAACTGTAATTGTTTTCAGCATCACCATTTCTGTATTAGCAAAAAGGAACTGACTAGGTGCTATTTGGCAGTGTGGAAAACTATAAGGCTGTTAGTTGTACAGTTTGATTGATCCTTGGAAAAATGTAGAACCACTCAGACAGATAAAGGTGGGGGGAAGGGATGAAAGGAGGAGGAACATGTTTTTCATAACTAAAGGAGGCTTTATACTACTGTTATTTGCTACTCACTGAACTTCAGAAATGTAGTTTAGGTTTAGTTACAGGAGATAATAAGATTTAGGTAGTTGCAAAGAGAAAACATGTTTTATAGCCTATCTCAGTCCTTTTAGGGATCTGTGAGTTTACTGGTGTCAGTATTTCCTTCACCAAGGCAGATTGCAGTTTTTCTATGCCTTACCTTAGTAGGTAGTCTTCATGAACTGTTGTGGTTGAAAAAATTCATCACTAAGTAGCCTACATTCTTGTTATAAGCTTCTTCAGACTCAGTGAGTATAGCCTCCAGTTACAGAAATACACAGCAGCACATCAGTGACTACCCTTTTCAGCTTGGAAGAACCTGACAGAATTTATACTCTGCTGGAGTGTCACCTTCAAGATCTCAGCATCACCTTCATGTCATGAGGAGGCTTTAGCAGATCTTAGACAAATTTTGTTGCTTATGCTGCTAAAAATTTAATAACTCATGAATGTGTTTAAGGTAAAATTGTCATCAAAGACGAAGAGATATCATTTAAAAACATTATTTAATAGTTAAATGTCACATTTGTATAGTGCTTTATTATTTTTAAAGCACATTCATGAGTATCTCATCTGATGTTTCTGACTTGGGAAGCATTTGTAGTTCTCCTTATATTACAGATGAAGAAACTGAGTTTGAGAGGTTGACTTCCTTGAAGTCACATAGCTGAACTGGGTCTAGAATTCTGATCACTAACTCCTTGTCTAGTCTTGCTTTCCACTATGCCTCACTGTTCTTTCTCTCATACAGGGCAGATGAGGAGAAGCAAGAGAGAGTTCAGTAAAAAAGTAAGGAAGTTACTTCCTGGAATAGTGATGTGTAGATGGAATAGTAGATAAAGATAAGATCCATCTGTGCTTGAGAGCATGGTAGCGAGAAGCAAGCTACCTTGTACCCAGTAGGCATCATAGAATTCGCAAAAACATTATAGAATATTACCGGCATGAATAGCATACTATAAATTGATTGTAAATCTCTTGAAAGGAAGAACCATATATTATTTTTCTTTGTGTCCTCCAGAATCATTAACATTGTGCTCTTTAAATATGTGTTGTGGAAAGAAAAGAATAAAGGGATTCATAGTAAGAACTTCTCTGAGTTGTTATTTTCTTTTTTTTGTTTTTTTTTTGAGTTGTTATTTTCATTGGTACAGAGACACCTGAGTCTGACTTAGACCTAGTGTTTGGACAAGTGCGACCATTTAAGTTGTGTCAACTAGTGAACAAAAAGTTTAGCCCTTTATTTAATCTACTAGCTATGTCAATTGGTGAAAAGAGATAATCTTCATGAGAAAAACACAGACCTCTTTATAGACAAGGTATCTTCCTCCAGGTCATGCAGAAGTGAAATTCACTTAAATTTTCTTCCAGTACATTAATTTTACCACATTGTATAACTTCCACCAGTGTCACATTGACATTAAACTTCTTCTTCTTCTTTTTTTTTTTTAGTGAGGCAGTTGGGGTTAAGTGACTTGCCCAGGGTCACACAGCTAGTAAGTGTTAAGTGTCTGAGGTTGGATTTGAACTCAGGTACTCCTGACTCCAGGGCCGGTGCTCTATCCACTGCACCACCTAGCTGCCCCGACATTAAACTTTTTAATGAGTTTCCCTATCATTTTATGATAGGTGGGTTCACAAAGTATAAATATATTATCTGATCCTCAAAATAACACTTAAATGTAGATGGCATATATAGTATTACCCATCTCACTTCACAAGAAAGGAAACTAAGACACAAAGAAGGTAAGTGATTTGCTTGAGGTCATTTTGCAGTTTCAGAAGATATGTTTGGAACCCAAGACTTCTAATTTAGTCCAGTGTTCTTTTATTTACAGCATTTGGCTTTAGAAACAGGAGCAAGAATGGTCTTTCCTTTCCTTTTCCCCCCCGATTAATAAGCCAAGTGATTCAAAACTATTTGTTGTTGTTGTTGAGTTGTTTCTGACTCTTTGTAACCCCATTTTGGAGTTTTCTTGGCAAAGATACCAGAGTGTTTGTCACTTCCTTCTCCATCTCATTTTACAGATGAGGAAACTGAGGCAAACAGGGTGAAGTGAGTTGCCCAGGTTCATATAGCTAGTAATTGCCTTGAGTCTTCCTGACTCTGAGCCCTGTGCTCTATCCACTGAGTTACCTAGCTGTCCCTCAAAACTATACCGTGAGCCAAACTGCCAATATTTGGGATCTTTTCCAATGAACCTCCTGGCCTTTACATCTGTATTTAAGCCTGCCAACCAAAATCCACCCCTTAGACACTTTCATATGTAGGTGCTCTAACATACGCCCCCCCAAAATCTCCTTCCCTGCTGTGCCATAGCATATATTTGATCATGTCTCTGCCTGTTTTTCATGGTTCTTATCACCATCACCCTTACCATCCCAGGCTCTGGCCCTGTCTTTGTCTCTCCATTATATCCTTATATCTGTGGGACAAGGGAACAGGAACAAGAGAGAGTAAATGGGATATAATATTTGAGGATTTGGACGGCCAAGGGGAGCCAAAGTATCCTTCTTGGGTCAAACATGCACAATTTCTTCTTGTTGGTGTACCAGAAGAGCTTTCTTTCACTTCAGTAAGCAAGGATGGCTCTGTAGCATCTTGGAATAATCATCAGAATTGCCACATTTGATTTATGCTCCTTGAAAATAAGAATTGTTTCTTTTTTTTTTAATTCATTTTTTCTATTTGTATTTTCAGTGCCTAGTGTTGTCAGGCTCATAGTAGGTACTTAATAAATGCTTGCTAATTGATTGATTTGGTGGTCATAGGTGAGGTCTTACTAGACGAGAACTTCACACCCTAAAGTACAGACATTTCTTCATGCCCTGGGCCAAAAAGGCAGAATCTCCTACCAAGGCCATTACTCTGGTGTGAGAAGAGGCTTCTATCTCTAGAATGGGCAACTTCTCTCTCTGCTTACAGAGAGTAAAAGCACTTAGTGGAATCCTTCTCTAATTTCTTTTTCCATTTGTTTCAGGGAGAAGGCTGGGTTTATTATGACCCCCTTTGGAAAACGATCCCAGTGACACAACCTACCGAGTGACACGTGCTAGCTAAGACTCTACAGTATTTGGTTTCTTCTGCTTACTTTACCCCTAACTGTCAGAATGGAGTCACTGCAATGAGTGTCTTGTTTTATGATGGCACAGTTTAAAAGGACACATCTACCAGGGCACTTTAGTACTACCAAAAATCAAAGCTACTGAAGAAAGGTAGTGGACCTTTCCACCAACTTCTTTCATATAATGCAAACAATGCCATCTTCAAGTCTTTTACGTGAATTATTAGGTGATTTATTTTTATCTGGTTCCTGATACTAAGGCTGACCAAGTTTCAGATCACTTGACTTCACAAGTAGCAGCCAGACCCAGTGGCATGGGCACAATGGCTCTGGTTCTGTTGATGTAAGAAGCATAGCCTCTTTTAAGGTCTATATTTTGCTTTTTGTCAGGGACTGGCTACTCCCTGCACATAGAAGCAAAACCAGAATTGCTGAAATTGCACAGCTTGTGTTTCAAAGAAGAAATTTGTGAAAGAAGACCTCAACTGAGGAGTATTCAGTCACTGAACCTGGAATCAGTGTTAGAAACCAGCCAGATTGGGGTAATGAGACACTTCTCTTCTTCAGAAAAGACTGTACCCATGTCTGTGAAAAGTATCAATCTCTGTTGGAACTCCCTTTTTAAAAAAAATTTATAAATTGATTAGAATTATAACCATGGAGAATTTTTTTCCCCTCTCAACCATTTTAATATACTTGAAGACAAAATTGACTTGAATGGAAAAAAGTCCTTCAGAATGCTTTTCAGCAGATTTTAATAAATATCACATGTGAGAGACTGTTTTTAACAAATGTACTTGTCAGTGTGGTGAGGTTTGGGGACTTTCTTGAACTAAGGCAGTGACGGGAATAGCAAACATTAAAAAATGTATTACTTTTTTTTGTCCTTGATTTTTTTTTTCCATTTTGAAAGCAAATATCCAGTATTATATGCTATTCCTGTGGATTACTTTGATTCAAAATTTATTCAAAATTCAAAGCAACCATCAGTATTTGTCATTAATCTAGGAAGAGCTGTTAATTGTGATGGAGAACACATGAATTGTAGTTTTGTTTTGTTTTGGAAATCATTATATGTCAAAGAAAGGTTAGTATGAAATAGAAACATTAGGAAAATGTATTCAGGTACAAACATTCTTTTTTTTAAATAAGTATTTTATTGAAGCTTAAGAATTGCTGGCAATTAAGAGAATAGTGCTGATTATGGCTTTCATTATACATTCATTCAACAAGTATTTATTGAGTACTTACTGTGTACTCAACACTTGTTATTACAAGCTACCTTAATTTTCCCCGAGTGGTGCCTTATTCTGTTTTTTCTGATGTAGTCTTCCAATCAGTGTGTATCTGTAATAAAGTTGTTCACCAGCCATTTCAGGTGGCTGGTTCCATTGCATCATCATGAGAACTCAAAACTCTGTGTGATCCTCTCACTTGTGTTCTACTAAAGGGATAAATGACATGAGAACATCTTAAAAAAGGTTTAAAAAAGTTTTTCAACAAACTGTAAATCACACATGCAAAAGATTTCCTTTATCCACAACTACTTAATAATTCCCTTGTTCATTTTGCTGTGAAATGCACTGAAAAATCTCAAAATGAGTCGTATAGTCCCTGTGTGGGGAAATGGAAAAATAATAAAACTACAAAACAATGAACAGCCTTTGTCTTTTCTCAGAAATTGGATGATTGGGAAGAAGTAGGAATTCATATCACTAGATTTCTTGCTCTATTCATTTGAGAGGTCAGTAATTTCTCTCCAAACCCATATCTTCTAGAATCTTTAACTTGCAGAATAAAGGTATCAGGTGTTCTCTTCAATTCAGCCAACTCTCAAATCTCTCCTGTGTACAAAGTCTTCTTCTAGGCAGTGTAGATAAAACCCAGTTTTTGCCCTCGTGCTTGCAATATAGTATGAGTTAAGACATACATAGATAACTACAAGACATGGTGACTCATGATGAGTACCATAGGGAGATAGAAAACAATGTTTTCTGTGAGGTTCAAAGGGGAAGCTTATTTTACCAGTAGGAGACCAGCAAAGGTCTAGTGGAGAGTAGGTATCATTTGAGTTGAGCTTTACAGGACGATTAGAGATAAAAGTGAAGGGGGAAGAGGGAAACGTTCCAGGGAAGGAATAAATAATGAGTAAAATCATGGGAAAGCACAGAGCACCGTGTGGAAGGGACACTAGTACAATTTGGCTGAAGCAGTGTCCATGTAGAAGAAGAATGAGATGTGTTTGCAAAGGTAAAGCAGTCTTTCAGAGAGGCAAGGAACTCCTAGGATGGAATGTTGTAGACATTGTCAGATGAGGTCACTGTACTACATGTTTTTGTTTAACCAGTTTTCTTTGTTATGAGGAAGGGCTCAATTTTAGGGCTGAGGGTGAAGAAAGGGAAGGGGGTGGGATTTCCAGAAAAGAAAAGGCATCAAGAAAATTTTTTTTTTTTTAAGAAACAAGGGGGGGGCAGCTAGATGGTGCAGTGGATAGAGCACTGGCCCTGGATTCAGGAGTACCTGAGTTCAAATCCGACCTCAGACACTTAACACTTACTAGCTGTGTGACCCTGGGCAAGTCACTTAACCCCAATTGCCTCACCAAAAAAAAAAAAAAAGAAAATAAAAGAAACAAGGGTAGGCTAGTACCAAATTGTGGAAGACCTTAGCACCTACAATGTACTAGGCAATGGAAAAGATACATAAAATAGTTCCTGACCTGAAAGAGTTTATAATCTACTAGGATCATAGATTTAGAGCTAACCTACTCATTTTACAAATGAGGATACTGAGGCCATGACATGTGGAGGGTCACAAGACTAAGTAAATGTATGGAGTTAAATTTGAACCCAGGTGTTCCTGACTCCCAAACCTAGTGTTTTATCCACTGGCATGTATGCAAATAGTGTTAGAAAGTAGTGTCATAAATTCCTGGAATAAACAAGTACAAGAGCTAAATTATAGAGTGTTCCCAAAGTCTTACTGCAGTTTTTAAGTTTTAAAATTTAAATAGCTTAAAACTGCACTAAGACTTTGGGAACCCACTATATTGCTCAAGATGCCATGAGGAAAATTGTACAGGCATATAAACATTAATTGATACAGGCAGCTAAATATTGTGTCTGATTTCCCACAGGAAAACGGGCCTGTAGGTGCCTTTGAATTTAGTGCAGTTATATCCCTCTGGAGTCTGCACTCATTTGCAAGTGTTTTTTTCTTCTTCTGGCTTTAGCGTTTCTCTTATGTGCCTTTGACAGTAAAGCCTCTTTGATATAAAACTGTGGTTGAAGGTCTTCATTTCCTCTTCTGATTTGGGGATTCAGCCAAATTCTAGAATCTAGAGTAAATTCATTTTCAGAAGTTTCTAGGAAATATACTTTGGCATACTTTGCAGATTAGACAGAGAAACTTTATTTAGGAGAAATACATTGACCTAGAAAAAGGCC
Organism: Dromiciops gliroides; assembly: GCF_019393635.1. NCBI lineage: Eukaryota > Metazoa > Chordata > Mammalia > Microbiotheria > Microbiotheriidae > Dromiciops > Dromiciops gliroides. Next base: position 338,539,925 of record NC_057863.1, on the reverse strand, counting down.
CAAGATGACTAGAGGTTGGGTTTTTGTTGTTTTTAGTTTTATTTTGACAATTTATACCAAACCCAGTAGGTGTCCATTATGATTTGAATAAGAGGTGAATTTGGCTGACTGTTGCCCTCAGCTGATAAAACATTTCATTCTCCGGAAGGGACAAACCAGAGCATCATTTGTGTGTACTGCCTTTGGTCCTCAGAGAATCCCAAGCTAACAAAGAGTACCAAGGAAATCCTTTTTTCAAAAAAGCCAAAGTTCAATTAAAAAGTACTTATGAAGTCTAAACCTCCATTCAGATACATGACCCTGGAATGATTTAAGTATTTGGAATCTGCTGATTTCTTAAGAATCTAAAAACATTTATTAAACAAGACTCTTGCATCTTGACTCAGGAATTTACCTTAGGTGTGTATGTTGAAGGCAGTATAATATTGTAGATTCAGAGCTGGAAGCAATCTTAAAGGCCATACGATTCAAATTCTTAATTTGACAGATGAGGAGACTAAGTAACTTATACAGATCATGTAGGTAAACATTTTATAAGTGCCTTCTATGTTCCAGTGTGCTAAGCCTGGAGATGCAAAGAAAGACAAAAGACATTTCTTGCCCCCAGGGAGCTCATTATTTAATGGAGGAGACAACATGGAAACAACTATGTATAAACGAGCTATATACAGGATAAATAGGAAATAATCAATAGATGGGAAGTATAAGAATTAAGAGAGATTGGAAAGTTTTTCCTGTAGAAGGTGAGATTTAAGGCTAAGACTTTAAGGAAGGCAAGAGACAAATGATGAGGAAGGAATGCATTTAAGGCCAGAGTGAGTGAGAATTCTTGGAGTAAGGCAATGGGAGTTGTTTTTTTTTTTTTTTTTTGAGAAATGTCGAGGAGGGCTGGGTCATTAGATTGAGGGTATGTGGGGGAGGAAAAACTGTAAAGTTTAACAAGGCTGGGAAGGTGGGGGTTGGCAAGGTTATGAAGAGCTTTGAATGCCAAACAGGGTTTTATATTTGATCCCAAGAGTAATAGGGAGCCACTGAGGTGTATTGAGTTGGGGGAATGACATAGTCATACCTGTGTTTTAGAAAAATTACTTTGGCAACCAAGTGAAAGATGGACTATGGGGAGGGGGAGGTGTGGAGACTTGTGGCTGACAGATCAACCAGAAGGTTATTTTTTTAAAAGGTCCAGACATGAGGAACTAAGGAACTATACCAGGTGGTGGCAATATCAGAAAAAAGAAGGCATATTTAAGAGATGCATCAAAGGTGAGATAGTGAGGATTTCAGGATGATTCCTGATTTGTGAGTCTGAGGGACTGAAAAAGATGGGGGTGTTCTCAATAGTAATAGGGACATTTGGAAATGGGGGGGGGTTGGGGAAAAGATCATGAGTTCAGTTTTGGATATGTTGAACTTAAGATGTCTACTGGACATCCGATTGATGTCCAGTAAGCCAGTAGGAAATTTGTGATTATCGGTCATCAGAGAAGTTTGCACTGCATGACTAGATTTGACCTTCATAGCATAGAGATGATTGAATCTATAGGAGTTGACGAGATCACCAAGTGAAGTAGTGTAAAGGGAGAAGAGGAAGGGACCCAGGACAGAGCCTTTTGGAACGCCCATGCTTAGTGGGTCTGTCTTGGATGAATATATAGACAGTAAAGGAGACTGAAAAGGATTGGCCAGAGAGGTAGGTGAAGAAGCAGGATAGGAAAACCTAGAGAGAAGAGGATAAACAACAGTGTCAAGGTTGGCAGAGAACTCCAGAAGGATGAGGATTGAGGAAAGACCAGTGGATTTTGCAGTGAAGAGATCATTAGTGACTTTGGAGAGATTAGTTTCAGTGGAATGATAAAGTTGGAAGCTGATTATAAGGGGTTAAGAAGAGAGTGAGAGGAGATGGTGGCAACTATTACAGACAGTGTTTTCAACTTTAGCCATACCAAAAAAGCAGGAGACATATGGTAAGATAGTTAGCAAAGGATCAAGGGAAGATTTTTTTTTTGAGGATGAGGGAAACTTTAGGCACGTCATAGGCCATAAGGAAATAGCCAGTGGACAAGGAGAGATTGAAGATAAGTGAAAGAATGGAAATGATAGTGGAGAAAGCTGCTAGAGGGGACTTGGAATCATTTTTTCAGGTAGAAGAGTTGGCCACATCATCATGTGAGAGAGGTGAGGGAATAAATACAGTAGCAGAAGGCATCTGGGTAATGTGAGATAAAGAGGGGAAAAAGGGAACTCTTGGCAAATGGACTTAATTTTTTCAGTATGTTAAGAGGCAAAGTTCTTAGCTGAGATGGTGGGGTGTGTGGAGCCATTGGAGATTTGAGGAAGGATGAAAATGTTTGCAAAAGTTGGGGTGGTGAATGGGTTAGTGAGTTCAATTAAGAAAATATAAAACAATTGCCTAGCACCATTGAAAGTTCATTTGAGTGGCAGCTAGGTGGCGCAGTGGATAAAGCACTGGCCCTGGATTCAGGAGTACTTGAGTTCAAATCTGGCCTTAGACACTTAACACTTACTGGCTGTGTGACCCTGGACAAGTCACTTAACCCTAACTGCCCTGCAAAAAATAAAAATTAAAAAAATTTTTTTTAAAGTTCATTTGAGGGGCAGCTAGATGGCGCAGTGGTTAAAGCGCTGGCCCTGGATTCAGGAGTACCTGAGTTCAAATCTAGCCTCAGACACTTAACACTTACTAGCTGTGTGGCCCTGGGCAAGTCACTTAACCCCCATTGCCCCGCAAAAAAAAAAAAAAAAAAAAAAGTTCATTTGAGGTTATGCAATATAAATGTGTAGTGGATCTAGTCAGGATTGTTGTGTGATCATACTCCACCTTCATTCAGCAACTCATGTAGGAGAGAAGGCATTGGCTGGTAGAAGTGATCCAAGGCTAATGCTTGGAGAGGCATAAGTGGTGATAATGATAAGGGGACTTGAGAAGAAGACAGTATAGAGTTGAATTGATTCACCCAAAGGTCAAGATGGAAGAAGGAAGAGAGTGTGCAGAGATAATGATGGTCTAGAAGAGACCTAAGGAGTAAAGGGATTGGAGGTCACATCACAGACAAAAAAGGATTTGATGGTGGAAAGCAGAGGGAGAGATTTCAAAAAATATTTTATTTTTCCCTGATTACATGTAAAAACATTTTTTAACTTTTAAAAAATTTTTGAGTTCCAAATTCTTTCCCTCCTTTTTTCCCTCCCCTCTCCCTGAGATGGTAAGCAATCTGATAGGTTATACATGTGCAATCATGTAAAACATTAACATATTAGTCATTTTGTGCAATAAAACTCAAACCAAGAAATAAATAAAGTGAAAAATAATATGCTTCAGTCTGCATTCCAATTCCTATCAATTCTTTCCTTAGAGGTGGATAGCATTTTTCATTATGATACCCTTTGGGGGATTGTCTTGGATCATTGTATTACTGAGAATAGCTAAGTCATTCACAGTTGTTTATTATATAATATTGCTGTTACTGTGTACAATGTTCTCCTGGTTCTGCTCACTTTACTCTGCATCAGTTTATATAAGTCTTTCCAGGTTCTTCTGAAATCATTCTGCTTGTCATTTCTTATAGCACAATAGTATTCCATTATAATCAAATACCATAACTTGTTTAGCCATTACCCAATTGACGGACATCCCCTCAATTTCCAATTCTTTACCACAACAAAAAGAGCTGCTATAGATATTTTTGTACAGATAGATCCTTCCCCCCCCCCACCCTCTTTTAATCTCTTTGTAATACAGACCTGATAGTGGTTTTGCTGGATCAAATGGTATGCACAGTTTTATAACTCTTGGGGCATAGTTCCAAATTGCTCACCAAAATGATTGAATTGGTTCACAACTCCACCAACAGTACATTGGTGTCCCAACACATCATTTCCCTTTTTTGTTATATTAGCCAATCTGTGAGGTGATAACTCAGAATTGTTTTAATTTGTATATCTTTAATCAATAGTGATTATGGGCATTTTTATATGACTAGATAGCTTTGATTTCTTCATCAAACAATTCTTTTTAAAATTTTATTTTTCAATTAACAAAAAATCCATTTCTCCCTCCAATTTAAAAAAACAACAACCACTACCTTGTAACAGATATATACAGTGAAGCAAAACAAATTCCCACATTAACCTAGTCCAAAAATATATATCTCAATTTGCACTCTGAGTCCACCAGGAGGTGAGTAGGATGCTTCATCATCAGTCCTGTGGAATCGAGGTTGGTGGCCTTGATCAGAGTTCAAACCTAGTTCTTCAGTCACATCACCCAATATTGCTTTGTTGAAACTGGTCCTTTTAAAATCATACTTAAGAACAATCCACAAGCATTTGAGTGCTTAATATGTGCCAAATACTTTACTAAGCACTGAGGTCATAAAATGAATAAATATAATACCCTGGGAGTTTAGCTTGTTCAAAAGGCTCCCAAACCACTATGAAGAGTCTTTGAAAATTATGGAGAATCAAAAAGGTGTTAGGGTACTATAGATGATATAAGGTTATCCTGATTTTTTAAAAGAAGAAAGTAGATTCTTTTAAACTCTTAGGACCATGACTGATTCCTGGAAAAATTCTAGAATATATTATTTTTTTCTTTTTCTTTTTTGGTAAGGCAATTGGGGTTAAGTGACTTGCCCAGGGTCACACAGCTAGTAAGTGTCAAGTGTCTGAGGCCAGACCTGAACTCAGGTCCTCCTGAATCCAGGGCTGGTGCTCTATCCACTGCATCACCTAGCTGCCCCTAGAATATATTATTAAAAGGATGGTATTTGTGAGCCTTTCAAAAGATAAACAGTAATTGCTTTGAGCCAACATCGATTCTTTGAAAGCAAATTAAAAGATCATAGAATTAGAACTGGGTGATCTTGGAGGCCATATACTCCAACCTCCTGCATGCTACAGATGAGAAAAATGAAACCTGTTGAGATGGCTTACCAAACAAACCTCTCTCTGTCTCTGTCTCTGTCTCTCTCTGTCTCTCTGTCTCTCTGTCTCTCTCTCTCTTGATAGGGTCATCATGGAAAACCATGATCTCAGAAGTGCCAAAATTTCAGGTAACTTAAATGAAAAGGGAAAGACACATAGCATATGTATATAGGATGTACTTACTATTGTATATTTATATAAGTTGTATTACTAACGATGACTTATGCATGAGGATAAAATACCTCCAGAGGTGAGGAGCTCATGATGTACCAAGGCAAGGCAATACACTTTTGAATAGCTCCAATTATTAGGAAGTTCTTTCTTATGTCAGTAAATCAATCAACAAGAATTTGTTGAACCAAATTCTTTCTTCCTACAATTTTTATCTTTGGCTCCTAGTTTTCCCTTCTATGGTCAAGCAAAGAAGTCTAATCCCTTTTCCCATGACAATCCTTCAGTACTTGAAGGTAGCAATCATGTCCCTTAAAGTCTTCTTTTCTCTAGAATAAACATCTTGATCTCTTCAGCCAATTCTCCTATATCAGTGACTTAAGTTCCCTTAACCATCCTGGTTGCTTTCTTTTGGACATACTCCAGCCTATCAAAATCTTTTCTAAAATGTGGTGCCTAGAACTTATTGCAACACTCCACATATGAGGTCTGACCAAGGCAGCATATAAAAGAACTATCAATAACTTAATTCTGGCTACTAGTTTCTATTAACTTTTCTAGTAACTTTTCTTGAGTGCCAATTGCCCATAGTAGTTACTGGAAAAAATGTGAGTTGATGATGCCTGAGTTGGAAGGACCCAACTGGCTGCTGTATTAGTATCTCCCAGTAGATGTCAGTTTCTGCTCTTATTTAGAAAAGCTGCGATGTCCTATGCCCTCCTATGCTGAAAAACAGAAGTCCCTTTTCTCCAGTTTGGTTGGTAGCCATTCCAAGGGGAGAACCCTAGCCAACCCTTTTCAGGGTGAGCTTGACCATCAAAAATAACTTGACTGGGGGCAGCTAGGTGGAACAGTGGATAAAGCACCGGCCCTGGATTCAGGAGGACCTGAGTTCAAATGCGGCCTCAGACGCTTGACACTTGCTAGCTGTGTGACCCTGGGCAAGTCACTAAATCCCCATTGCCCCACACAAAAAAAAATTAATTAATTAATTAAAAAATAACTTGACTGATAAAGAGTACCTGCTGAACTCATGGAGGGTTGCCTGAAAAGTAAATCAGATATCCTCTAGATTACTTGCTCAGGAGGTCAGCATGGCATGTTTTGGTGAAAAGAGCCCTGGACCTGGGACTATTGACTCAGTTTGAATGCCAGCTCTGCCACTAAATGATTGTGATATTGAGAAAGTTACTCGATCTCTGATGGGCCTCAGCCCCCCATCTTTAAATTAAAGAGGTTATACTAAATGATTTGTAAAATTCTAAAATTCTCTGATGATCTGAAAATTCCCTTGGGAGTAAGGAAACCAGGGTTCTAAACCCTAATACCCTCATAAGTTTATCTGCTATATATGTAAATTATTCTCATAAAATTTTTATGTAGATGAGAAAGTAGGTGCAAAATATCTTTTTCCTCCTTCTAACTTGTTTTAAAATAAGTTTTTATCGATACCTTGTTTCTTATATCATCATAGTTATCCTAAGCATCTTCCCTCTCCCTCCTAGAGAGCTGTCCCATATAACAAATATGTTTAGAGGAAAAAAAAATCAGCACAACTGAGTAATAAATTGAAAAAGTCCAAAGATGTGCAGTGTATAAAATCTGTGGATCTCCCACCTCCCCAGAGTGGTAGACTGGGCCGTGTCCTCTCATATCTATTCAATTAAGTCCAGTTCGATATTAATGATTTGTTACATTTACTTTTGATTTTTTGGTGTGTAGTTGTTCTTTCCATTTTTTTTTGTAGTTATTGCATATATTGTTTTCTTGGCTCTACTTACTTTATTTAAGGTCATGGAGATTTTTCCATTCTTCTCTGTATTCATTACAGACATAATTTCTTACAGCTCAATAATATTCCATTACACTCATGTACCACTGTTTAGCTATTCTCCAGGTGATGGGCATCTATTCTGTTTTTAATCCTTGGCTATCACAAAAAAAAAAGTTTTTGTAAATATTTTGGTATATATGGGATCTTACTACTCAATAAGCCTTGGGGTAGGTATAAGCCTAGTTATGGAGTCTCTGGTTCAAAGGGTCTGGACATTTTAATCACTTTATTTGTATAATTCCAAATTGCTTTCCAAAATGATTGTACAATTTCACAGCTCCATGAACTATGTATTAGTATGCCTATCATTCTACAATACCTCTCCCCCGCAACATTAATGGTTGCCATTTTTTGTAACTTTTGCCAATTTTCAGGGTTTGAGGTAAAATTTTATAGTTTTTATGATTTGCATTTCTCTTATTATTAGTGATTTAGAATATTCTTTGATGTGGTTGGGAATACTTTGCAATTTTTCTTTTGAGAACTATTTGTTCATATTCTTTGACCACTTACCTAATTGGGGAATGGCTATTGGTATTATATGTGTTTATTATTTATATATTTTAGATACCAACTCTTATCAGAGAAATCTGATACAAAGATTTTTCCTCCATTCAATCACTTCCCTTCTTTTTTTTTTTTTTTTCCTAATCCAGAGTCTTTATTTGGGTAGCCTGGGGTGCCCTACTGGACCGAAATAGTGGCTCCAAGGACACCTAGATCACTTCCCTTCTTATCATGGGGAATTAATTTTGTCTGTGCTGAACCTTTTCATTTTCAAGTAACCACAGTTATCTATTTTTCCTTTTGTAATTGCCTCTATCTTTTGTTTGTGTAAGAATACATCTCCTACTCAGAGCTGTGAGAAATATTTGGTTTCTTTCTCTTCTAATTTTTTTTTGTATAATTTTTTATTATTAAGATCACATTTTCATTTAGAATGTATTTTTGAATATAGTGTAATTTGTTGGTCTCACCCTAATTTCTGCCAGACCGTTTTCCAGTTTTCCCAGCAGTTTTTTTTTTTTTTAAATCAAGCAGGGAGATTTTTTTTCCCTAGGTAGTTTGTTTTCAACTTCATTAAACATTGGGTTATTGAGTTCTCTTTTTATTCTGATTCTTCCTTGTCTAGTATTTTCCATTGGTCTTTCTATTTTTTGTAACCAATGCCAGATGGTTTTGATGACTGCTGCTTTATAACATAGTTTGAGGTTTGGAAGTGCTATTCCCTCTTCATCCCTTCTTTTTTTCATTATTTCCCTTGATATTCTAGATCTTTTGTTTTTCCAAATGACTGTTATCATTATATCAAGTAGTATAAAGTATTCCCTTGATTGTTATAGCATTAAAAGAGTAAACTAATTTTGGTAGTGTTGTCATTTTTATTGTATTGGCATGGCCTGTTCACAAGCATTGGATATTCTTCCGACTATGTAGATCTTTCTTTATTGCTTTAAAGCATGTGTTGTAATTGAATCTATACACGCCTTTTGGGTGCTTTGGTGGGTCAATCCCCAGATATTTTGTGCATTTTGTAGTTATTTGGAACGGAATTTACCTTTCTTTTTTTTTCTTTTTTTGCTTCTTATGTTTTGTTATTATTATATGTAAACACTGTTGGTTTTTGAGGATTTTTTTTGTAACCTGCAACTTTGCTGGAGCTATTGTCTCAAGTATCTTTGCTGATTCTCTAGGATTTTCCAAATAAACCACTATATCAGCAGCAATTAGGTATAGTTTTATCTCTTCTTTACCTTTATGCCTTTCATTTCTCTTGTCTTATTACTGTGGCTAGCATTTCCAAAACTATATCAAATAATGGTGGAGAGAGTCAGCATCCTTGCCTCAATCTTATATTTATTGAAAAAAGTTCCAGTTTATTCTCATTGCATATTCTGCTTGCTTTTGATTTTAGATAGATGCTTTTTATGATATTAAAAACATCTCTCAAAAAAAAGTCCCTTTGACTATACTTTGTAAAATTTTTAACATTAAGAATGTATTTTGGGGGCAGCTAGATGGCACAGTAGATAGAGCACCAGCCCTGGAGTCAGGAGTACCTGAGTTCAAATCCGGCCTCAGACACTTAACACTTACTAGCTGTGCGACCCTGGGCAAGTCATTTAACCCCAATTGCCTCACTTAAAAAAAAAAAAAAGAATGTATTTTGGAGGCAGCTACATGGCACAGTAGATAAAACATTGGGCCTGGATTCCGGACGACCTGAGTTCAAATGCGGCCTCAGACACTTGACACTTATTAGCTGTGTGACCCTGGGCAAGTCACTTAACACTCATTGACCTGTTTAAGAAAAAAAAAAGAATGTTGTATTTGGTTAAAGGCTTTTTCTACATCTATTGAGATGATCATGTGGTTTTAGATGTTTTTATTTTTAATATGATTAATTATGTTGATTTCCCCCCTTAATGTTGAACCATCCTTGCATTACTGGTATAAATACCACATGGTCATAAAGAATACTTTCTTGAATAATTGCTGTAGTCTGTGTGACAAAATTTTGTTTAAATTTTTAAAATCAATGTTCATTAATGATACTGCCCAATAATTGGGTTCTCCTTCTCCCCCTCCCCACCGTGTTTTAATATTTTCCTGGTTTAGGCATCAGGACTATATTTGTCTCTATTTTTTCCTCAATTTAAAAAAATAAAGTGAAGTATGGGTACTAAATGTTCTCAAAAAGTTTGATAGAATTCTCCTGGAAATTTATCAGGATGAGGAGGTGGTTTTTTTTCCCCCTCTTTGGTAATTCCTTTATAGCTAGGTCTATTTCCTATTCTGAAATTGGGTTATTTCAAGATCTCTAACTGGTCTTCTGTTTTTAATGTTGTTGAATTAAGTCATGTTCAACTCTTTGTGACCCCATTTTGGTACTGGAGTGGTTTGCTATTTCCTTCTGTAATTCATTCTACAGATGAGGAAACTAAAGCAAACCTGGTTAAGTGACTTGCCCAGGTTCACACAGCTAGTAACTGTCTGAGGCCCCACAGCTCTATCCACTAAGAATCTAGAATAAGCAGAAGGAAAAGATAGAGTGAAGAGAGAAAAATATTTTTTGGAAAGGGGCACAAAAATGTAATTTTCAAAACTAACAAATAGAATTAACTAAAGGGGAGAATCTAATTGAGAGAAAAAAAGAGGAGGAAGGAATATATACAGAAATAAAAGATGCCCCTTCTGTTGGTTGGGGTATCTTATATTTTTGAAGGTATTCTATTTTTCTTTTGTTCTCAGTTTTGGTAGCATATAACTGTGCATAATATGTTCTGATTACTCTTTTTTAAAATTTCTTCTGGTCTTGTTGTCGTTTTTCATTTTCATTTGTATTTCTTTTATTTTTTATTCTCTTCTTTTAAAATTTTATCCATTTTTTCATTTTGTTGAATTTTTTGATCCATTCACATTTAAAGTTATGAGTGTTAATTTTATATTTTCTTCCGTCTGTCTCTAATATTGTTTTTTTAATTATTTTCCTCTTCTGCTGTAAATACAGTATTATGTTCCTTCAGTTACATTATCTTAATCTTTTTTAAAAGGTGATCACTGTTCTTACTAGTTTTCTTCTCGTCACCCTTGATCCCCTCTTCTCATTTGTAATCACTTTCCCTTTAGAGTTATATTAGTTTTTCTTTTCTGCTTTTATCCAGTTGCATATTTCTTCCCCCTCTTTTTTCTGTCTCAATTAGATTCTCCCCTTCAGTTAATTCTGTTTGTTGGGTTTTTAAATTTCATTTTTATGCCACTTTCCAAAAAAGATTTCACTCTCTTCATGCTTTATCTTTTCTTTCTGCTTACTCTAGATTCTTATTCTCTCATTCATGACCCCCTATAATCATATGATCTCTATCTTTTCTCTATATTCTTCATATAATCAAATAATTATATAATATCCATTCTAGGCTCTCCCCTCTAGGTACTTTCTATCACTGCCTTGTTGTAGGACTTACCCCATGGTTTTCCCTTTTTCATTGTGCCTCACTGCCAAAATAATGCCAATTATTACAGATGTCAGAGAAGACACTGCCTCATGGCAGAATCCTTCCCCCTTTCCTCTTCCCCCCACCTCCAATCTCTCTCTCTCTCTCTCTCTTTTTTTTTTTTTTGGTGAGGCAATTGGGGTTAAGTGACTTGCCCAGGGTCACACAGCTAGTAAGTGTTAAGTGTCTGAGGCCGGATTTGAACTCAGGTCCTCCTGACTCCAGGGCTGGTGCTCTATCCACTGTGCCACCTAGCTGCCCCTTCACCTCCAATCTCCTGCTGATCTTTTTTCCCCCTACATTTGCCTGAAAATCTCCTTTCTGTTTTCATAGTTTCCCACTCCTCTAAGTTCCAACTCCTCTGCTCCCAGAATAGTGATTTTTCAAGCATCAAATCCTCCAGGCCTCATCCAGTGTAAGGTCCTCGTTTCTCTCACCAACTATCTCTCTTAATCTATAGGAAGATCATCAGTGGAACTCCCTCCCTCTACCAAAGACCTCTTTCCTTTCTTCCCTTTTTCAATCTTCAGCACTCACTCTTCTCTATCTCCCTGCTATCACATAACCTCCCATGTTGAAATGTAGTCCTATATAAGAAGCATTTACCTGTAGGCAAGGTATTTCCGGTTTCTGCCCAAAATGCCCCCTGTCCACCTCTTCACTGTTATCCCTACCAGATTTCAACCTTTATTCCTCTCTCCTTATAAAAATTTAGAAAGAAGTCTTCTACTGGTCTTTCTGTTGTCACTCTGTTGCTGACCTTCCCTACTGTATTTATTCCGTCTTTCTGCATTTCTTGGTTGGGTTATTTGAGAATCAAATAATCTCTTCAGTTCTGGTTTTCTTTTGAAAAACATTTCAACTGTACATATATAACCTATATCAGATTGCTTGCTGTCTTGGGGAGGGGGGAAGGGAGGGAAAGGAGGGAGAAAAATTTGGAACTAAAAATCCTATAGAAACAAATGTCGAAAACTATCTCTACAGGTAACTAGAAAAATAATAAACTACTTTTATGATAAAAAATTTCAAACTCTTCTTTATTATTGAACATCCTTTTGATCTGCTCAGTTATGAGCATTTATGCTCAGACTTGCAGGATTGGTCACCCTTGGCTATAACCTGACCTTTATTGCTCTTCAGAATACATTATTACATACTCTCTTTCTTTTTCTAGTGGGTGCAGAATAATCTTTCATTATCTGAATATCTTTTCCTTTGTATCTTTTCCTTTGTATATTTTCCTCATGGCTTATAGAATTTGTTATTTCTGAATTGAATTGTTAAATTTAACCACTATTTGTCTTGGAGTTTATAGCCTTGTTATCTCCTATCAAAAACAACTGACCTGGAAAACAGGTCAAAGCAATATAATCTAATAATCACCAGACTACCTGAAAATCTGAACCATTGAAAAGAGATGCCATATTTAAAGAAATCATGAATGAAAAACTGCCCAGATATATTAGAGCCAAAGGGCAAAGTGAAAACAGAAATTCAGTGCTTATCTCTTGAAAGAAATTTCAAAATGAAAACTTCCCAAAAGATCATAGCCAAAATCCAGAGCTTTTAGAGGGAAAAATACTCCAAGCAGCCAGAAAGAAAGAGATCAAGTACCAAGGAACCATAATCAGCATCACAGCTGACTTGGCTGTTGTCATGATAACAGAAAGGAGAACTTCAAATCTGATCTAATAAAAGGCAATAAATAACTAAACAAACAAACAAATAAATAAATAAAGGAAGGAATGAACGAATAAATAAATAAGTGGATGGATGGACAAATGAATGAATAAATAAATAAATTAATAAAAGCTTATAACCAAGAATAATTTATTCAACAAATACAGGGAGATATAATTATAGTTTTGACTCTTTGTCAAACTGCCTATTCATATTTTTTTGGGGGGGGGGTGAGGCAATTGGGGATGACTTGCCCAGAGTCACACAACTGGTAAGTGTCAAGTGTCTGAGGCTAGATTTGAACTCAGGTCCTCCTGACTTTAGGGCCGGTGCTCTATCCACTGTACCTCCTAGCTGCCCCCCTATTCATATTCTTTGACCATTGATCAATTGGGGAATGACTCATATTCTTATAAATTTTACAAAGTTCTCTATGTATTTGAGATATGAGACCCTTATCCAAGAAACTATCTATTAAATTTCCTCTCCAATTTTCTGCTTTCCTTCTAATCTTGGCTACATTGGTTTTATTTATACAAAACCTTTTTTTTTGTGGGGCAATGGGGGTTAAGTGACTTGCCCAGGGTTACACAGCTAATAAGTGTAAAGTGTCTGAGGTCAAATTTGAACTCAGGTCCTCCTGAATCCAGGGCTGGTGCTTTATCCACTGTGCCTCCTAGCTTCTGAGAGAGAGCTCACATCAAGTGGGGAGGAAATCAGGGAAAGCTTCGTGGAAGAAGTGGCATTTGATCTGGGTTATGAAGTTTGAGTTGGATTGTTGAGGGTTAACTGCTTCTCTTGTATCTCTAGTCTGAAACTAACCAGTAATATACAGCATGCCAGAATGCATTTCCATTCCATAAACAGTTGTTAAGTACTTTCAAAGTGCAAGGCACTGTATACTTGGTGCTGGGTAAAAGTAAAGGCAAAATATGAGCATTTCTGACCATAAGCTTACATTCTAGGTTGCTGGGTTGGTGGTTCAGAGAATGTACAGTAGGAACATACTTAAATACAAAGTACAGATAAAGCAATACAAAAAGTGAGTGGGAAGATCAGGAATGGTCTCATGTAGAAGATGATACTTGAGGTCCAGTCTTTAGGTAAGGAGTAAGTGCATTCCAGTAATGGGGGGCTGCTGGTGCAAAGGTCTCCCTAGCTGGCTCTTTTTTTTTCTTATTCTTCTTCTGTATTTCTCATGTTTCCTAGTTGTCTGCTGATTAGTTTTATGACCCTAAGGAGACTTTTCACTTTTTCTTTTTAAAAATATTTTAAATTTATTTAATTAAATATTTCCAATTATGCTTTTATTTTTAACATTCATACTTGAAATTTTGAGTTCCAAATTTTCTCCATCCCCCCACCTTGCACCCATTGAGAAAGCAAGCAATATATCATTTATACATGTGAAGTCATGTAAAACGAATTTCCATATTGGGTATGTTACCTAAACACACACACACACACACACACACACACACACACACACACACACACACGAAAAATAAAGTGAAAAAAATATGGTTTAGTCTGTACTCAGAATTTATCAGTTTTGCCTCTGGATGTGGATAGCATTTTCTTTCTTTCTTTCTTTCTTTTTTTTGTTGTGGGGCCATGGGAGTTAAGTGACTTGCCCAGGGTCACACAGCTAGTAAGTGTCAAGTGTCTGAGACTGGATTTGAACTCAGGTCTGCCTGAATCCAGGGCCAGTGCGTCATCCACTTCGCCACCTAGCCGCCCCATCAAGGATCCTTTAGAGTTGTCTTGGATCATTGTATTGATCAGAATAAGTTTTTTATGGTTGATTATCACTATAATATTGCTTTTACTGCATACAACCTTCTCCTGATTCTGCTCATGTCACTTTGCATTAATTCACGTAAGTCTTTCCAGGTTTTTCTGAAACCATCCTCCTCCTCATTTCTTATAATACAATAGTATTCCATCACAATCATATACCATCTCTTGTTCAGCCATTTCCCAATTGATGGGTATCCCTTCAATATTCAATTTGCCACCACAAAAAGGAGCTATAAATACTTTTGTACATATAGGTCCGTTTCCCTTTTCTTTGACCTCTTTGGGATATATACCGAGTAGTGGTAATTGCTAAGTCATACACAGTTTTATAAGTCTTTAGGGGTATAGTTCCAAATTGTTCTCCAGAATGATTGGACCAGTTCACAGCTCCACCAACAATGCATTAATGTTTCAATTTTTCCACATACCCTCCAGCATGTCAGTTCCCTTTTCTGTCATGTTAGCCACTCTGATAGGTGTGAGGTGGAACCTCGATGCTGTTTTAATTTGCATTTTTCTAATCAATAACAATTTAGAGCATTTTTTTATGTGACTACTGTTTTAATTTTTCTCTTGAGAGGGACCATCACCCTCTAACTCCCCACCCTGTGCTACTTTCAGTCCAAGAGATCGCTGGCCTAGATGGTCGCCAATAAGGCGTCTCCCAGCTCTGACACCCATTCGAATCCAGTGGTTTCCCCATTGCTTCCAGGATGAAACTGAAAATCCCGTTTGATTTTTATAGGGTCCTCCATAACCTGGCCCCTTCTTACTCCTTCCCCTCCCCTGTGTAATCGGTGATCCAGGCACCCCGGGCTCCAGGCGGTTCCTCCGGCTCTCGGCTCTGGGCATTTTCTCTGGCTCCCCCTTCTCCCTCCAGGTTTCCCTCGCTTCCTTCAGAACTCCCCCCAAATTCCACCTTCTAGGGGAGGCCTTTCCTGTTCCCCTTCGTGATAGAGTCTTCTCTCTGCAGATCGTCAATAGCTCGTTTGTCTGTAGTTGTTTGCATGCGCTCTCCTCCCCCTTCCCGCTTAGACCCGGCGCTCTTGGGGAGCAGGGATTGCCTTTCATCTTTTTCGGCATTATTCTTATTACACACAGGAGGGGCTTGTTTAATAAATGCTCCTCGGAGGACTTTTTGTCCCCTCTCCAACCTCCCCTCCTCCCCCCGCCCCACCCTGGGTCCGTATCCTCCTCCCCCCCTCCCCTCTCCAGCCCCCGCCCCGCCCTTGGCCAGCCTCCTCCCCCCCCCCCCACGGATGGTGTGGCTCAGAGGCGGAGGCGGGGCGGACGGCTGCGCAGGCGCACTGGGCGAGCTGAGCCCGTCGCCATGGAGCGGGGAGCACCCGAGCTGCCGCCGGGGCTTCTGGCCGAGCCCCTGGGGGGTCCGGACCCCGACCCAGTGGCAGCCGGGGATGAGGAAACGGCCAAGGTTGGAAGCAGGGCCGAGGGCCGGCTCTCTGGCTCCGGGGACGGCACGGTGAGGAGCGGAGGAGATCCGGGCCGGGCTCGGGCCTGAGCTCCGCGAGGCGGCGGCGGCGTCTGGGCTCGGCTGGCCCGGCGGGCGGGGGTGAAAGGGTGAGGGGGGGCGGCGGGGGGGGGGCGCCTAGGGGGGCCGGGAACTGGGGAAGGGAGGGGCGGGGCCCGGAGGAAAGAGGCCGGGGGGCAGGGGGATGCACCTGGGAGGAAGACCCCTGAGAGGAGACCCCTGAGCGTGAATGTGTGTGTCGCTCTGAGTGTGAGTGTATGACTGAATGGGTGTGACTCTGGGAGCGTGAGTGTGTGCGTGTGAATCAGTGTCAATCTGAGCGTGTGACTGAATGGGTGTGACCTGAGAGTGTGAAGGTGTCAATGGGTGTGTCAGTCCGAGACAGTGATTGTAAATGTGCCCCTAGGAGTGTACGTGTGTGACAGCCTCAGTGTGTGATTGTGAATATGTGTGTGTCCCTGTGAGTATATGAATGTGTGTGGCATTTTCAGTGTGTGAATGTATATATCACCGTGTGAGTTTGAGTGTGTGAATGTGTCCCTTTGAATGTGAATGTATGTGGGTGTGTCCCTGTGAGTGTGAATGGGTGTTTCTGGATGTCAGTGTCTTAAATATGTCAGTGTGTCAGTTGTGTGTGATTGTGAATGTGTCAGTGTATGTGTCCTTGTGAGTGTGAATGTCTGTCAGCGTGTGTGCCAATTGGAGTTTGTGAGTGTGCATTTCAGTGTGTGTTCCTTCAAGTGGGGCATGGTTGAATGAGTGGTGTGTGTGGGTGTGTGATTAGGTGCAGCAATGGATAGACTCAAGAAGACTTGAGTTCAAATCCTGCCTCAGGTACTTATCAACTATGTGGTCTTCTCCATGGGCATAATAATAGCATCTGCCTCCCAGGGTTGTAAGGATCAAATGAAATAATATTTGTAAAATGTTTTGCCAACCTTAAAGTACTGTATAAATGATGATGATGACGAATAACATGTATGGATGTGAATGTATGTAGGAGTGTGTATGAGAGCAAGCCATCAGGTGCAGGGACTGCAGTGATGGAACACTGGAATAGTAAATGGAACTCAAGGGAAGAGAAGAACAAGGAAGAAAAATGGATTGGGGGTGGGGATTTGAACCCACTGGTGTTATTTGGGGGGGTGGGGTAGCCTGTGCAGATTAGGTTTGGGTAAATAGGAGGTTTGGAAGGGGGTTGGCATTGATAAGGTATAAATTTATGAATTTGGGGGACTCCAGTTAAGTTTGTGGGACTTTGAGGACAAGGTTGGGGTTTGTAGTGTTGTGTGGAATGGACTTGGGATCTGTTTCAGTCAGTGGAGCAGCATTTAATTAGTTCTTACCAGGCACTATGCCAAGGCCCTAGAGAGACAGACAAAACCTAAATAAATAGCCCCTGACCTCACAGAGTTTAGATTCTAGGATAGGAGGAGGGATACAACATGGACAGATGTTTGCATTTTAGTGTAATAGACTCCTGGTAAGATAAAACTTCTTCACCCTTTCAGATCAGCTACTTACATTCCCAGACTGAGTTATCTGGGGGCACTGAGAGACTGAATAACTGTTTAGGGTTCCACTCTGACTTGATGGCTGCCCTCTTTCCTAGTCCAAACTACTGATTGTA
Organism: Dromiciops gliroides; assembly: GCF_019393635.1. NCBI lineage: Eukaryota > Metazoa > Chordata > Mammalia > Microbiotheria > Microbiotheriidae > Dromiciops > Dromiciops gliroides. Next base: position 338,522,379 of record NC_057863.1, on the reverse strand, counting down.
TTTATAAGTATGTACAGAATAAAAATGAGTATTATTTTTTTAGGAGAAGGCACTAGCAGCTGGGTGAATTTTATATGGAATAGAGCACTTGAGGTCAGTTTGAAAGGAAGTAGGGTTTCTAAGAGGCAGAGTTGAGAAGGGAGTACTTATTGTAGGCGTGGGGGAATATAACCATACAAAAGCACAGAAATGTAGGGGAAGTGTGAAAAACCGCAAGAATTCTAGTTTGACTGCTCCAGAGTGTAGGAAAGGGAGGAATGTCTGATAAGGTTGGAAAGATAGCTGGAAGGTTCTACTCTGGGAGTTTAGAATTTAGGACTAGAGAATTGAGGGTGTGGGTGTGGAGTTGGGTGGGGGGTGTGTGTACAATCAAATGACCTTGGTTGGGTTGCTTTTACTTTTTATGTGGCTTGTTTCTATGCCTCAAATATGCAGTAAATGAATGGCCTTGAAAAGTAGGGGGCTTGAGATTTTTTTTCCTTCCCTTCTTTAGAGTGATTTATTTGTCCGATTCCTGTCCTCACTTTAGTAAACTCCTGAAGTCAGTGTTTCTAGCTCCTGACTTTGCATTAGTACTTTGGTCTGTCTTTTAAGTTCAGCAATTCAATTAAACATTGACTACTTTGTGCAAGGCACTAAGTAAGGGGCTGGAGATACCAGGACAAAAAAATGAAACAAGGCCCTTGCATAAGGAGCTTCCATTTCACTGAGATACAGTATGTACCTAGCAAAGTAAATACAAAGTAATTTTAGGAAGCAAAAAGCCCTAAACAACTGGGAAGCACTGTGTAGGGGTGTGTGAGAAATCAAGAAAGGCTAGAGATGGATAGATAGCACTTGGCTGTACCTAGAAGAAAACTAGTGATTCTAGGGCTTAGAGATGAGAAAAGGCTTAGGAGGGGCAGTCTGTGTAAAAGCACAGAGTGTGCCATGGCATATCCAGTTAAGGGAACAGCTGGTAGATCAGTTGAGATGGAATGTGGTTTGTAAAGAATCATAGGATCATACATTTAGAGCTGAGGAAAATAAGCATCTGAGGCCCAGAAGGAGATATGTGACTTGTCCAAGGCCACAGCTGGTAGGCAGAAGAGCTGGCACTTGAATTAGGGTCCTCTGAAAAATACCAAAAACAAAACCAAACCAAAAAAAAGGTAAAAAAAAGAATTTGGGTCCTCTGACTCCAGAGCGGTCTGGTGTTCTTTTTACCTTACCACACTAATTCAGGAAAGATAGGCAAACACTACATTATGATGGCTTTTAAGTGCCAGTATAAGGACTTTGTATTTTATCTTAGAGGCAAATAGGTAGGGAGCCTCTGAAGATTTTGGAAGTAGAGGTGTGAGGTAGACTGACCTTAGTGATACAACTTTGGCAGCCCTGTGGAGAAGGAAGACAACCTGGTAGCAGGAAGTCCAGTTAGGAGACTTTTGCTGTAGTTCAGGTGAGGTATGATTAGGGAATCTATCAAGAAGCGTTTATTAAACATATATCATAATGTTGGACATTGCTAGATGCAATGTCTCACCTCAGAGGATTTACATTCTAACTTTTTTGTTTAACAGACTGAAGTCTGTGCCCTTCTCAAAATGTTTTTAAATGCACAAAAAATTCGTAAGGAACATTTACAGTATAAATATTCAATTACATTGAAGTACAATTATCACAATAAAAAAAAATACTTGGGCCCTAGGTTAAGAACTCCTGTAAGTAGGGGGATACAACATGCTTACAGATAAATACAGAGAGTGTGTGTGTGTGTGTGTGTGTGTGTGTGTCTGTGTGTGTGTCTGTGTGTCTCTGTGTGTATGTATAAGCATGGTAATTTGGTGGGTGGGTGGGGGGACAGTACTAACCAGGTGACTGAGAAAAGGCCTTTCTAGGAAGTAGCACTTGGACTGAGCCTTGAAGGAAGTTAGGGTGAGAATTGTGGAGGGGATTAGAAAAGACGACAGCTAATTGGATTTGGGGGGGTGAAGGAGAGTGGAGTGATAAAGATGATTCCCAGGTGGTAAACCTGAGTGATTGGAAGAATAGTGGTGCTCTTGACAGAAAAAAGAGAAGATAGGAGGAGGAAAGCCAGGATTAAGAGGAAAATTCTGCTTTTGGATGTGCTGAGTTTGAGATGCCTATGTGATAGATGTTTAGTAGATAAAAGAATGATGAAGGGAATGATTTAAGAGAAAACTGGTCAGTATAGCTAACCTTTTACCCTAGAGGTCTCCATAGTGGTGATCATGGATAACTTGGCTCCAAGTGGTGTGTGATCGGTCAGTCAGTGAGAGGATGGGAATATGAATACCACATTCCCTCCTTTCATAGTCTGTTTGGGGGTTTGTCTCCAGCACAACTTTTTTCAGTCCCATTTACCACTTAGGCAAAAGCTTTTGTTGAAATTTGACTAATAAATGTCCATCTTCCCTGAAAACTGTTATTTGTTCTTGCAAACTCTTGGAAGATTTAAAAAAATATATTTTAAACAAATGGGTTCAAAACTGGAGAATGGGAAAATGAGTTGTATGCAGACAAGGGGAAGGCTGCATACAACTCATTTTCCCATTCTCCAGTTAGATGATTACATATCCTAGTCCCAGCCCCCAAGACCCCACTTTGGAGACCATTAGACTAAAACTCATTATGTTGCTGTACCCAGCTATTCTTTTCCAAGTCACCCTTTTTGCTTGGAATACATGCAATCTGCTGATGTAAAACTTTTCATTCTCTATAGCAAGGTGATAAAAAAAAATAGAGTTGTTTATAGATAGTCTAATCTTGAATTTAAGAGGTTTTTTTAAAATATACTACATCAGGGCAGCTAGGTGGTGCAGTGGATAAACCACTGACCCTGGATTTAGGAGGACCTGAGTTCAAATCCAGCCTCAGACACTTAACACTTAATAGCTGTGTGACCCTGGGCAAGTCACTTAACCCTCATTGCCCCACAAAACAAAAACAAAACCAAAAAAATATACTGCATCAAAACTTCTTAAACTGTGGGTCACAAACCCTGTGGGGGTCGTATAACTGAATGTGGGGGTTGATGATGAAAAGATTATGTATATCTATTTTATATACCTGTATACCCAGGGTTGCACAGAAAATTTCTCCAGCAAAAAGGGGGCGTGAGTGGAAAAAATTTAAGAAGACTAGATAAAACAGTTAAGATAGTGTCTGCTTACCACAGAAATGAGTGAGTTAGGGTGGCTGATTTTATATTTATGGTTGGTAAATAGTACTTAGAAGGTAAAAAGGATGTTAAATGTTTAGGAAAATCCTCAGATATGAAATCTTCTGGTTATCTTTATTTTATTATAATTTTTTAATGTAAAATTGACACATTTTTAAAAATACAAGACACATTACAACAAATATACAAAAAATTCTTCCTCCAGGATATATTCTCCCCCAAAATTGGTTAACAATTTTAAATGTTGTTTGTTAATGCCTTCTTTTTTAAAATGCCACTCATTTTCTGATATTGTACAACCTTCCTCTATTGGACCATCCCTTGTAACAAAGAAACAGTTCAGCAAAAACAGTTTTCAAACAGTCCTATGCCCAGAGTCCTCCACTTCTTTACTGAGACAGGTTGACCGTTTCATTTTTCAAATTTTTAGTCATGATTTTTATTTTTACAAACATAACATTCATTTTCTAATATATCTCCCTTTCCCCTGCCATCTATTTGAACAAGTGAACCTGGACTTTGTATTTATTTTATTTATATTGTTGCTGTCGTGTATTCTTTGGGCCCTACTTTTTTTCCCTTTTGCATCACTTCACGCACATTTTTCCTTATTTCTTTGCATTCTTCATATTTGTCTATAAGGTGACCATCTAATTCAGAAGTTCTTAGGCTGAGGTCCACAGACAGGAGAGTGGATAGGTTTCAGGGTGTTGTAAGCTTGTATGGGAAAACAATTACATTCTTACTTCATTGTAATTGGATTCCTTTGTAACCCTAAGTATTTTATACATTTATAAGCATTATGTTAAGGAAGGGTCCTTAGGTTTCACTTTACTGCACTAGGGGTCCATGACACAAAAAAAGGTTAAGATTCCCTGAAGATCTGGTGATAAATGGGAAAGAAGTGTATCTTCCTTTTGCATCTTATAAAAATGTTTTCTGGTTTATAAATTTGTCTTCCTAATTTAAAAAATAATAATTTCCGTGTGTATGCCATTATACGTGTTTGTCTTTAAACTATGTGCTTTAGGTTATAATCTTCCAGAGGGCAGCAATTATGTATTTTTATTTTCTGTTGACTTCTTCATGCTCATATTTATTTGTTTATTTGTTCATTCATTTATTTACAGGGTAATATGCATTTTTATTTATAGCTTTGAGTTCCAATTTTTATCCCTTCTTTCCTCCCTCCCCCATCCCCCTCCCTGAGGTGGTAAGCAATCAGATATGGGTTATACATGTATGATTATGTAAAACATTACCATATTAATCATTTGTACATGTGGTATTTAAAAAATAATTAATAGTTAGCACATTTTGATTGTGAACTATTTTGAAAGTACTTTTAGAATTTTAGTTAAGCTTATAATTGCAAACATTGTATATAAATTAATTTTAGTAAGATTTAAAAATTAACATTTTCATGACTTGAAATTTTTTTTAGTTGCTTTCTAGAGCTGCAGAGGCAGCTAGGTGGTGCAATGGATAGATGACTAGGCCTGGTAACAGGAATACGTAAGTTCAAATGTGCCCTCAGACCCTTATTAGCTGTGTGACCTTGAGCAAGTCACTTAACTTCTGTCTGCTTCAGTTTCTTCTACTATAAAATGGGGATAATAATAGCACCTATTTCCTAGAGTTGTTGTGAAGATCAAATGAGATAATATTTGTAAAATGCTTTGCAGAACTTAAAGCTCTCTATAAATGTGAGCTATTGTCCTTATCCTTATCATTATTATTACTTATATACAAGGCATTCCAGAAGTCTTAGGACTTTTGGGACACTGTATAGTGGTACTTCATTTTAATATATTTTAAAGCTCAGAGATAATAGTAAGCTAGAGGTTTTGAATTCTAATTATAGTATTTGAGATGATTATATTCACATAATATTTGAAGTACACAAAACTCCCACTCCAGTGCCTCATCATAGTGTGGAAGTGACTCTGAGTTCTTGAAGGCCATGCCAGTGAAGTACAAGCTCAGATAGGTTTCACTAAGTTGGAAAGGCATCAATTATGAGTCTAGTAAAGAAGTCTGTCACCTGAAGACTAATCTGGCCAATTTAGGAGAGCTCTGTCACCTAAAGTTTGGTTACTGGGTGGTGTGTTGCTCAGGGGGAAAAAATTAATAAGATCTTTTTTTTTTTTTTTTTTGGTGAGGCACTTAGGGTTAAGTGACTTGCCCAGGGTCACACAGCTAGTAAATGTCAAGGGTCTGAGGCCAGATTTGAACTCAGGTCCTCCTGACTCCAGGGCCGGTGCTCTATCCACTGCGCCACCTAGCTGCCCCTTTATTTTATTTATTTATTTTTTGGGGGGAAATAAGATCTTTTGCTGAAGTGTGGACCATGTTTGAAATTCTGTGATTGCCAGTAGATAAAATGCCTGCATTGATGAAATTGTGGGTCTTGTGAGGAACATTTTTAGACATTTCATAATTATGCTATATAAGCCAAGGTGCAGAGGAAAGAGAGCTGAGTTTGGAGTCAGAAATCCTAGGGTCAGATCCTGACTCTGACACTTCCTGTTTGACCAGAATCAAGTCACTTGATCTTTTTGGGGCTTCAGTTTCCTCATCTGTTAAATAAAAGGATTGGATTTGATAAGCTGTAAGAGTTCTTCCCACTCAAAATCTGTGTTCTTTTGTTTTCAACTTATAGGATTTTAGGAAGTACATCTCTATATTTTGATTCATTCATCCATTTATTTATTTTTATTTTTTCAGTCAGCAAAAATCCAGCTCTTCCTCCTCCCCTAGTTGAGAACTACAGAGAAGCAAAATCCATTATGATCATGTATAGTAATCAAAACACATTTCCACATTGGCCATGTTTATAAAGAATTTTCCTTATTCTACACTTTTACCTCTCTATCAGGAGGTGGACAGCATGCTTCATCATTTAGTCCTCTGGAAGCATGGCTGGTCATTATGCTCATAAAGGTTGCCTTTACCATATTGTTGTGTTTATATAAGTTGTTCTTCTGGTTCTGATCACTTCACTCAGCATCGATTCATACCAATCTTTATAGGTTTCTCTAAAACCATCCCCATCATCATTTCTTATAGCACAATAGTATTCCTTCACATTTATATATCAGAACTTGTTCATCCATTTCCCAGTTGATGGGCACCTCAAATTCCCAATTTTTCCACTTGATAAAAAACTATAAATGTTTTTGTACATACGTAGAGTTTGTTTTGCTTAGGACTAATTCTTCTTTTAATCTATTCTCCCTCTAATTCTTCTTGCCCTCCTATTTCCCTGTTGAGTGAACTATATTGCTGGGTATGTTTGCCATTTCCTTCTTCAGCTCATTCTACAGATGAGGAAACTGAGACCAGCAAGGTTAAGTGACTTCTCTAGAGTCACACAGGAAATAAGTGTCTGAGGTCAGATTTGAACTCAGGACTTCCTGGCTTCTATTTAGTCCACTTTAGTTTTCAGGGAGTTTGTTGCTTGAGTAAGGTTTTGTACCTTTTGTGACAAGCTATTTTTTATTTTTTTTTTTGATGGTGCAATGAGGGTTAAGTGATTTTCCCAGGGTCACACAGCTAGTAAATGCCAAGTCTCTGAGGCCAGATTTGAACTTGGGTACTCCTGAATCCAGGGCTGGTGACAAGCTATTAATTCCCTTTTCAGTTATTTCTTTTTTCCATAGCTTTCATTTCTTTTTCTAATTGTTTCCTTCAATATTGTTTTTTTAAAAATAAAAACATTTTAAACTTAAAAACAAAACCAAATATCTCTTCTAGGATCTAATTGAGATATGCCCAAGATATGTTTTCCCCCCTAAGGCATTGCTTCTAAATATTTTAGTCATTTTTTTCCTCTGGGTTTGTGTCTTGAGCATCTCTGCCACCATACTTATTATGGTAGGATTTTTTTTTCTGTTTGTTCATTCTTCCAGCTTACTTCCTGACTTCAGACTTGATGATAGGACTGGGCTTTGCACATTTTGGTAAGGGAGTCCTGGGCTGGTCTGTTGCTACTTGAATATGAATCTCTTTTGACAGTAAGGACTTTCATTTTTGCCTTTTTGTTTCCTGGTATCTTCTTTTCTACATAGTGGGGCTCCATGAGCACTGGGGCTTTCTCCAGAGTTTGTCTTACATCATCAGCTGCCTAATATAAGCTGTAACTAGATGTCCCATAGGCATTTCAGTATGTTCAAAGTATGTTCTTTGAATTCGGTATGTTTAAAGCAGAACTCGTTATCTTTCCCTCTTCCAAACTTCCTTAGGTGGTCACCTTGGTTTGTAACCTCAGAATAATCCCTGACTCTTCACTCTTCCTAATCCTCCATATCCAGTCAATTGCCAAGTGGTTTTTCATTTAATCGCCACAGCATCTCTTGTATCTGTCTCCATCTCCCCACTGGCAAAACCCAAGTTTTGGCTTTTATTACCTCTCTCCTAGACTCTCTCAATAGCCTCCTGATTGGTCACCTTACCTCCATTCTTTCCTCTTTCCAAATACTCTCCACTTAGCTACCAAATTGATATTCTTAAAGTATCGGGCAAATGTTACTTCATTGATTTCCTACTTTAGGATAAAATAAAAACTCCTGTTTGGCATTTAAAGCCCCTCACAGTCTAGATTCAACCTATTTGTTCCAGACTAATTTCACATTACTCTCCTTTATGTAGTCACGTTTCAGACAAGCTGATTTATTTGCTATTGTCCATGCGTGACGTTATAACCTCTAACCTATCACCTATATTTGGAATTCCCTTCCTCATCTCTACTTCTTAGACTCTTTCCTACTTTCTCCAAGCAGAGATTCTTAACCCAGGGTTCATGAACTTACTTTTGAAAAAGTTTTAATAACTATTTTATTATACTTGATTTGCTTTGTAATCCTGTGCATTTTATTTTGTGCATTTAAAAAACATTTTTGAGAAACTTACAAAGGAGTCCATGACATTTTTTTTTTTGGTGGGGCAATGAAGTTTAAGTGATTTGCCGAGGGTCACACAACTAGTAAGTGTCAAGTGTCTGAGGTCGGATTTGAACTCAGGTCCTCCCAAATCCAGGACTAGTGCTTTATCCACTGAGCCACCTAACTGCCCCTAGGAGTCCATGACATTAAAATAAAAGTTAAAAACCCCTGCTTGAAAGTCCACCTGTTACACAAAGCCCTTTCTGATTATTCTTCAGTTGCTGTCTTCCCCCACTGCAGCAATTTAGTTTGTATGTGTTTTGTATTTGTCTATGCATGTTGTTTACCCCAGATATGCTGTTTCTTCACAATAAAATATAAGCTCTTTGAGAACAGGGATAGTTTTTGTCCTTTGTCTTTGTATCTGCTTCACACAGGCTCGGGCAACTCCAAAAGATTTTTGCAAATTGTGCTAGGGCTTGGGTTCCTTTGCCTGTCAGTGGCCACCTTTACTAGTATAGGAAAGTCTTCTTGCTTCCATTTGGTCCATACTTTGGGACCCAGGAGCTCCTGACATTTTGAACTCACTGTGCTTGCCACCAAAACAGTGAAAGTCCAGCTCAAGTGTATCTACTAATGTTCTGGGAAAGACATAAATCAATACAAAAAAGCAATAAAACTTCATTCCTAGGCCTGTATATTTGCACAGTTTGCCAAAAAAACATTCAAAACTAAACAATAGATTCCTTATTAACACAAATCCCTTTAACCTCTAAGGGGACCTTATCTCTTTAGTCATTCCCTAAAGCAATTAGATGATGACCTTTAGTCTTCAAAGATAACAGGAGACCTAGGCCTCTGGTTCTTGCCTAGGCTGGATACACCTTATTCTTCTGCATTTGTCCTTCTCTACTGAGGTTGGGGGTGGTGTGTGTCTCATTAATTCCCCACAATTGAATTCATTATGGCTGCTCAGAAGGTAAACTGAGTTCTGAGAAATCCTCTAGTAGAACCATGCTGGAAGGCCCAGAAGCAGTGCAGCTGGTGGCTCTAAAAGATACTTTGTTGCAGTTATCCTTAAGGTACTATCATTAGGGACAGTGGCATAGTCACCTTGGTCTCTCCTTGCTTAATGGCTGTGGGCAGTTAGTTTACTCCCTATTCTCCTAGGGATGAGAGAGGCTTCTTGTAAATAACTACCTTTTCTAGAGGCATTACCAAAAACACTCTCTGAACCAGTCTGGACTCACTTTCTGCCACGTTGCCTATCCCCCTGCTTCATCCACATTATTCCATTCCAAATTCTGTTGACTATACCAACTGTTCTGGACTGTGTCTGACTCAAGCTAGTTTCCGATATCTAGCCTGGTGTTAGATATCAGACTGGAATGAGACACCTTTAGGTCACTCAGCAGTTTCAGCATAAAGGAGATTCAGCTAGTCATAGCAGTAGGAAGAATACCCCACAAGGATGTGTGTGTGTGTGTGTGTGTGTGTGTGTGTGTGTGTGTGTGTACACACACACACACACACACTTGTGCACGCGCACACAGGCTCACGTTAAGGATAGCCAAAGTTGATTGAGCTGAGCCAGTTCCCTTGCCTGAATTGCTCATGGTTTTCCACTGGCTAAACATTAGAGTAATTGTACCTGGAGCTCTTCCTGGCTGTTTTGTACTCAACTGGCCAGGAAGTTACCCACAGCCTGAGCCTTTGGCCCCCTGAGCCAGTCTAGTCTGTTGTTCAGTCCTTTCAATTCTGTCTTACTCTTTGTGACCCCATTTGGGGTTTTCTTGGCAAAGATACTGAGTAGTTTGCCATTTCCTCCTCCAGCTCATTTTACAGATAGAGAAACTGAGGCAAAAAGGGTAAAGTGACTTGCCCAGGGTCACACACCTAGTAAGTGTCTGAAGCCAGATTTGAATTCAGGTCTTCCTGACTCCAGGCCTAGCATTCTATCCACTGCCTCACTTAGCTGCCCTTAATCTGGTCTAGAGCCAGTTTCTTAAGCTGTGGGTTGCAACCCCATATGGGAACAAGTAACTGAATGTGGGGTCTTGCAAAATTTGGCAACAGTAAAAGGTTATGTATACCTATTTTATATACCTATATACCCAGGGGAATCTAACAATTTCTCTGGCAAAAAGGGGTCATGAGTAGAAAACGTTTAAGAAACCCTGGTCTAGAGGATGGTTACAAAAGAAAAAACTCACCAAACTTGCATAGGGGAGGTGTTAGGTTACTGTTCCTACAACAGTTTCTCTATCCACTAAGGACATAAGTTTTTCATTAATGATTGGAGTGAGTAGTATTTAAATACTTTTTAAGTGCTTACTATGTGTTTAGCCCTATGTCTTTAGGCATCAGATCCAAAGACATAAAAATAAAAGCAACCCAACATCTACTCTTAGGAATTTCTATACTATTATGCCTCAGTTTTTCTACCTTAGACTTATTGTTCATTTCCATCAAGTCCCTTCATAATGAATATGTGTGTGTCATCTATTATCTTTAATTTTCTTACTTTTACATTTTTTGCTATTCTCAACTCCTGTATAAGATTTGAAATATGACATTTCTTAACATCTTTGGCTATAACTTCATTATTTATCCAATCCCATACTGTATTAATCTAGTGATAAAGTAGTATTACACAATTTATTAGATAGGTGCTCTTGGCAGATGATTTAATCTTTTCCCATAATTTGTTAAAATATAGGGATAATACCTCTTCTTCCTGTCTCCCAGGGTTATTGTATCAAGTAAAATAATGGGTGTAAAAATGCTTCATAAACTGTGAGGTGTTACATATAATTTTTTTCCATTATAAAACATGTCATGCAGCTAAGAGTCATTTTGTGTATGAAGACACTGAGTGGTTCTTTTTGTTTTGTTTTGTTTTTTGTTTTTTTCAGGGCAATGAGGGTTAAGTGACTTGCCCAGGGTCACACAGCTAGTGTTAGGTGTCTGAGGCTGGATTTGAACTCAGTTCTTCCTGAATCCAGGGGCGGTGCTCTTTCCACTGCGCCACCTAGCTGCCCCCCCACCAACTGGTTCTTGTTTTTGTTTTTTGTTTTGTTTTTGTTTTTGTTTTTTGCAGGGCAATGGGGGTTAAGTGACTTGCCCAGGGTCACACAGCTAGTAAGTGTCAAGTGTCTGAGGCTGGATTTGAACTCAGGTACTCCTGAATCTAGGGCCGGTGCTTTATCCACTGCGCCACCTAGCCGCCCCCCAACTGGTTCTTAATGAACTTGTCCACTATCTTCAGCCACTGAGTTTCATCATGAATGCCTGAAAGTTCTCTTTTTAATTGAAGTCCCATTTTTCCCCTTGAAAGATTATACTTAGTCTTGCTGGGTAGGTGATTTTTGGTTGTAGTCCCAGTTCCTTTGCCCTCTAGAATATGATATTCCATGCCCTGGTCCTTTAATGTAGAAGCTGCTTGGCTTGATCTTGTGTTATCCTGACTATAGCTACACAGTATTTGAATTCCTTTTTTCTAGCTGCTTGCAATATTTTCTCCTTGACTCAGGATCTCTGGAGTTTGGCTATAATGTTCCTGAAAGTGTTCCTTGGAATCTCTTTCAGGAGGTGATTGGTGGATTCTTTCAGTTTCTATTTTACCTTCTGCTTCTAGAATATCAGGGCAATTTTCCCTGAATTTCTTGGAAGATGATGTCTAAGCTTTTATTTTGATCATGGTTTACAGGTAGTCCAGTGATTTTCAGATTATCTCTCCTGGATCTATTTTCCCGGTAGGACTTTAGGGCTTTTTCATCTGCCTTGCAGGTGAATTTTCTTTTATGTGTGGTTTCTACCAGCTGTGAACTCTTTGAGAGGAAGGACTGTCTAGCCTTTTCTGTTTTTATTCCCACCATTAGGTACAATGCTTGGCACCCACTAAGCACTTAAGAAATTCATTTTCTTTCATTCATTCATTGATCATCTTCAAGATCAAATATAAACACCTGTTAGGCATTTAAAGTTTTTCACACTCTCACCCCACATACCTTTCCACCCTTATTGAAGATTATTGTTCTTTATATATACTGTGGTCCAGCCAAATTGGCCATTTTGTGTTTCCTCATACACGATACTGCATCTCCCACTGCCATGGCTTTGTACCTTTTGTCCCTCCTGCCTGCAACAAGATACAGTCAGAACACATTTATTAAGTGCCTACTGTTTTCTAAGCCCTGCTCTTCAGGCTGAGGGTCTAATCAGAAGGGTAGAGGGTACTGATGAGAGTACCAGCTCTATTCAATCTTACAGGATAATGAAATTTCCTAATGATGAGTTTCCTGGGGAAGGAAAGCATATTGGAGAGGTCCAAGGAAGATATAATATGTTAACTGAATTTGTGCTGGCTAGTTAGAACAGTTTAGCCCAGGGCAGAATTTCAGAATGGGAAGAGCAGATAACAAGATGCCCAGAGTGGGTGCAATGACTTATCCCTATTAACTGTTGCAGCACAGTCTGCAAAAACTTACTGGAATTTAAGACTATCCTGATTGTTAAGCCATTGTGGGAGGGGGACAGGGAGAGGAGAGACAAAGAACCTTCCTTTCTGGTGAATATGGTTTTGTTTGTTTGTTTTGGTGGGGCAATGAGGGTTAAGTGACTTGCCCAGGGTCACACAGCTATTAGGCAAGAGTCTGAGGCCAGCTTTGAACTCAGGTCTTCCTGAATCCAGGGCTAGTGCTTTATCTACTGCTCCACCTAGCTGCCCCCATGAATATGGTTTTTATCTGAACTTTTGTAAGATCCAGTTTTTGTTGTAGTTGTTGTGAGGAAAAATAAATTGCTTTGATGAGTTTAATGTTGATATTCATAAGAATCATTTATCATTTGTAAATCCTGTGTATTAAATCGTACCAGCTTTGATTAGGCCAAGGAAGATATATATATATATATATATATATATATATATATACATTTCTTTGTATACTTTCATAGCAATAAAGAGGATTTCTAATTTTGGTCAGTGATTTGAATTATTTAAATTTTAGTAACTGAAAGCATGGTAAGTGGTAATTAACTTTCAAAAAAATTTACTGTGTCTAATCCATTAATGATAGTAATATTACTGCCAGGTGCTAATAGTTTATCAACCCCAAATAAGGACATAAGAATTATTCTTATAAGAGATAAAACAAGCTAGTTTGAAAGATTTATGCTTATAATCTGAAAGGTTTTTATACTTGAGTCTCAAAAATGGCTTCACTGTGTTTCTGTGTTATGTGTTTGTTGATTTTTTCCTTTGTTACCAATGTGAAAATTTTGTTTTTCCCTTTGGTTTTGTTTAGATGACAGAAGGTAGTTTTTGGTCAAAGAAAATTGAAATTACTGTTTCAGAAGCAGAAAAAAGGACTGGAAGAAATGCCATGAACATGCAAGAAACTTACACAGCTTACCTCATTGAGACACGGTGGGTTATAAAAGTTATAGCAAGTCTGTGCCATTTAAAAAAATTTTTTTTGTAGCAGTATTTATTTCATATACTTGGAATGTTTGTTTTATAATCTTAGAAGAATTATCTTTATATGCTTCTTTTCCCCTCTCTTTGTATAGTACATAATATGTTAAGGTAAAAAAGTTGGATGGCAATTTGAACCAAAATCCTCATAAGAGCTGTAGCTACATCATTTACAGAGAGCTAAAAAATGTTTCAAGATTTCTGTTTTTTTAAATTTTCCCTATTTTCTTATATTTCACTTAATAAAAATATTTTATTATTTTCCAGTTACATATAAGGATAGTTTTCAACATTTGTTTTTATAGGGTTTTTAGTTCCAAATTTTTCTCCTACCCTCCTTTTCCTCCCTCCTCTCCAAGACAGAAAGCAATCTGATATAGGTTATATATGTGCAATCCATTCAACATATTTCTGCATTAGTCATTTTGTGAAAGAAGAATCAGAGCACAAGGGAAAAACCTCGAAAAAGAAGGGAAAAAAACCAGCCCCAAAGTAGAAACAGTATGGTTCAATCTACATTCATAATCCACAGTTCTTTTTTCTGGATATTGAGAACATTTTCTATCATGAAGTTCTTTGAAATTGTTTTGGACTATTGCATTGCTAAAAAGAGCCAAGTCTGTTAACATTGTTCATCACCATAATGTTGCTGTTACTGTGTACAGTGTTCTCCTGGTTCTGCTCTTCTCAGTCAGCATCAATTCATGTAAGTTCTTCCAGGTTTCTCTGAACTCCTCCTACTCATCATTACTTCTCACATTGATTTTTTTAAAACTTTGTTTTCTAAATTTTCTTCCTTCCTCCCTCTTCATCCCTCCCTATGAAATCCAGCAATTCAATATAAATCATACATGTGCAGTTATTCAAAGCATCTCATTTGTCAGGTTGTGAAAGAAAATAGACAAAATAACTTTAGAAAGGGGCTAACAAAATTATACTTCAATCTGTATTCATATACCATCAGTTCTTCCTCTGTTGATGGTTTGCATTTTTCATACGTCCTCCTGATATCATCCTGCTCATCATTTCTTCCACAGTTACTGTTGCTAACTGTATTACCCATCATCTTATTCCCTTCCCTTGATATTTACTCTATTTTCTATCTTCCTTCATCCTATCCCTCCTCAAAAAGTGGAGGCTTTTACCACTTTTAGGTCTTTTTCCCAAAGAAATCATGGAAAGGGGAAAGGGACCCACATGTACAAAAATATTTATAGCTGCTCTTTACGTGGTAGCAAGGAATTGGAAGTTGAGGGGATGCCCATCAATTGGGGAATGGCTGGACAAGTTGTGGTATATGAATGCAATGGAATACTATTGTGCTGTAAGAAATGATGAGCAGGAGGAATTCAGAGAAACCTGGAGGGTCTTGCATGATATGATGATGAGTGAGATGAGCAGAACCAGAAGAACATTGTACACAGTATCATCAACATTGTGTGTTGATCTACTGTGATGGACTATATTCTTCTCACCAATGCAATGGTACAGAAGAGTTCCAGGGAACTCATGATAGAAGAGGATCTCCAAATCCAAGAAAAAAAAAGAAAGAAAGAACTGTGGAGTATAGATGCTGATTGAACCATATTATTTCTTTTGTTTTTGGTGCTGTTGTTTTTTTTTCTATTTTGAGGTTTTTCATCATTGCTCTGATTTTTTCTCTTATAACAGGACTAATGCAGAAATAGGATTAATGTTATTATGTGTATATATATGTGTGTGTATAGATATATCTATATCTATATATCTATATGTATATAGATATATAGATATAACCTATATCAGATTACCTGCTGTCTAGGGGAGAGGGGAGGGAGGGGAGGGAGGGAGAAAAATCTGAAATTGTAAAGCTTGTATAAACAAAAGTTGAGAACTATCTCTACATGTAACAGAAAAAATAAAATACCTTATATGTAAAAAAAAAATTGTTTGCTTTTTACTGCTCCCTCCCCCAATCTGCCCTTCCTTCTCCTCTCCCCCCTCCCTATCTCCTTCCCCTCCCACTTTCCCTCAGGGCACAATATATTACTATACCCACTTGAGTGTGTATGTTATTCCCTCTTTGAGCCAATTCTTATGAGAGTAAGATTCAGTTACTTCCCCACTCCTTCCCCATCTTCCCCTCCACTCCAAAAGCTTTTTCTTATTTCTTTTGTGAACTACTTTTCCACAGTCCACCTCTCACTTTTCCCTTTCTTCCAGTGCATTCCTCTTACCCCTTAACTTTATTTATTCATTTTGGTGAAGCAATGGGGGTTAAGTGGCTTGCCCAGGGTCACACAGCTAGTGTCAAGTGTCTGAGGTCAAATTTGAACTCAGGTCCTCCTGACTCCAGGGCCGGTGCTCCATTCACTGTGCCACCTAGCTGCCCCCCCTTAACTTTATTTTAAAGATGTCATCATGGGTCAGCTAGGTGACACAGTGGACAGAGCACCAGCCCTGGACACAGGAGACCCCAAGCCCATATCTGGCCCCAGACATAAGCCATCCCATCCTGCCTGCCCCACAAAAAACAAGGATAAACAAAAAATAAATGCTTTACAGATATCATCCCTTCATATTCAGTTCACACCTGTGCCCTCTGTCTAAGTATATTCCTTTCAGCTGCCCTAATACTGAGAAAGAACTTATTAGTTAGAAGTATTATCTTCCCATGTAGGAATGTAGACAGTTTAATCTTTTAATATCCCTCATGTTTTCTTTTTCCTGTTTACCTTTTTATGCTTCTCTAGGGTCTTGTATTTGAAAGTCAGATTTTCTATTTAGTTCAGGTCTTTTCATCACGAACCCCTGAAGTCCTCTAAGACTCAAGCAGCTGAGCCTTTTTTAACTAATGTGTTTCCTAAAAGAAATAGCATCTCTTGGACAATACACACACACACACACACACACACACACACACACACACACACACATATATAGTCTTCAGAATGTGTTTTAAAAATTAAAAGATTTATTTGGAACTTAGAACAATTTTTCCCCCTATGGTAATAATACAAAAGGTGATTGGGCTTTCTGTTTAACCCACAAAAAGATTCAGCCTATGATGTAGTATGTCTAGAGCTGGAAGGGACTTCAGAGGTTAAATGACTCTCCCAAGGTCATACCAACAGTAGTTGTCAGTTCTGGAATTTGAAATCAGGTCCTCTGACTCCAGAGCTAGTACTCTTTCCATTGTACCATACCGTCTCCTACATAGGTTTGATACTATTTAAGTTGACAGGCCAACAGGAAAGGAATTCACTAGAAAAACACTTGAAATGTCTCTTGTGTGAAACCCTACACTTACTGGCCCTTGACTGCCCAGTAAGAAGGAAATGCAATGGTCTGAAGAATCTCTTTTTGTTCTCTCTTCTCAGCCTTAGCATGGTACAGGACAGTTTTGTTCATATGTTGACTTATATGTTGTACGTTTTGGTACTTGATTTCTAAATCCTGCATTCCTTTTTTTTTTTTTTTTGATTCTTTCAACAAACATTTATTTTATTTTCTATTTACATTTAAGGGTAGTTTTCAACATTCATTTTAATAAGATTTAGAGTTCTAAATTTTTCTCCCTCCCCCCTCCACAAGATTGCAACCAGGTGATATATATACAATCCACAAGTGTTCTTTTTATCAGTTCTTTCTATAGGGGTGCATAGTAAGCTTCCTCATTAGTTCTTTGGGATTGTCTTGGATCATTGCATTGCTGAGAGTAGTTAAGTCATTCACAGTTACTCATTGGGGGGCAGCTAGGTGGTGCAGTGGATAAAGCACTGGCCCTGGATTCAGGAGTTCCTGAGTTCAAATCCGGACTCAGACACTTGACACTTACTAGCTGTGTGACCCTGGGCAAGTCACTTAACCCCCATTGCCCTGCAAAAAACCCCCCCAAAACAAAAAACAAACACAATTATTCATTGAACAATACTGCTGTCACTATGCACAAGGTCCTCCCAGCTCTGCTCACTTCCCTATACATAGATGTTCATTAGTCTTTCAAGGTTTTTCTGGGATCATCCTGTTTTTCATTTCCTGTAGCACAAGTCTATTCCATTACAATCATATAACAGCTTTTTCCATCATTCCTCAATTGATGGACATTCCCTTGATTCTCAGTTCTTAGCCTCCACCAAGAGTTGCTATAAATATTTTTTGTACAATTTTTCCCCCTTTTCTCTTTTTCATGATTACTACTGTTAACTGTTTCCCTTCTATCCTATTCCCTTCCCCATGATATTTATTCTATTATCCATCTTCTTTCATCCTATCACTCTTCAAAAGGGATTTGCTTCTGTCTGTCCCCTCTCCCACTCTGCCCTTCCTTCTTTTGCCCCTCTCTCTTTATCCCCTCCCCCTCCTATTTTCCTGCAGGGTTAGAGAGATTACTCCACCCAATTGAGTGTGTACATTATTCCTTCCTGGAGCCAATTCTAATGAGATTGAGCTCTTTGAACCAATTTTGGTGAGTGTTAGGCTCATTTATTGCCCAGATTAAACAGATTACTCCACGCAGTTGGGTGTGTCTGTTAGTCCCTCCTTGAGGGACTAACTGATAAATTTAAGATCTTTGAGCCTTTTCTGATGAGTGTAAAATTCATTTACTGCCCTGCTCCTACCCATCTCTTCCCCCACTCCATAAAGCCTTTTCCTGTTACTTTCATGTAGGATTTCACTTCTGCCCTTCCCCCTCCCCCAATGAATTCCTTTCACCCCTCAGTTTTACCCTAAAGATGTTATCATCTAGCTAAGTGACACAGTGGACAAATCATCACCCCTGGACCTAGGGGGATCCCAGCCAAAACTCGGCCACAGACAGAAGACAGTCGCCCACTGTATGACCCCAGGTATGTCCCCCAGCTCCAATTTTTTTTTTTATGGTTCTCTAGGGTCTTGTATTTGAAAGTCAAATTTGCCATTCAGTTCAGGTCTTTTCATCACAAATATCTGAAAGTCTTCTTTTTCATTAAAGTCCCATTTTTTCCTCTGAAAGATAATGCTGAGTTTTGCTGGGTAGGTGATTCTTGGTTGTAATCCCATTTCCTTTGCCCTTTGGAATATCATATTCCATGCCCTCCAGTCCTTTAATGTAGAAGCTGCTAGATCTTGTGCTATCCTGACTGGGGCTCCACAGTACTTGAATTCTTTCTTTTTTGGCAGCTTGCAATATCTTCTCCTTGACCTGGGAGCTCTGGAATTTGGCTATAATATTCCTAGGAGTTTTCTTTTTGGGATCTCTTTCTGGAGGTGATCGGTGGATTCTTTCAATTTCTATTTTACCTTCTGCTTCTAGAATTTCAGGGCAATTTTCCCTGAGAATATCTTGGAAGATGGTGTCTAAGCTCTTTCCTTGATCATGGTTTTCAGGTAGACCAATAATTTTTAGATTATCTCTCCTGTACCTATTTTCCAGGTCGGCAGTTTTTCCCAGAAGATATTTCACATTGCCCTCTATTTTTGTATTCATTTGGATTTGCTTTATTGTGTCTTAGTTTCTCATAAAGTCACTGGCTTCCATTTGTTCAGTCCTAATTCTTAGGCAATTATTTTCATCAGAGAGCTTCTGTACCTCCTTTTCCATTTGGCCAATTTGATTTTTCAAGCTGTTGACTTTTTTCTCATGTCTTTCCCACATTACCCTCATTTCTCTTTCCATTTTTCCCTCTACCTCTCTAATTTTATCTTCAAAGTCCTTTTTGAGCACCTCTATGGCCTGAGACCAATTCATATTTTTCTTGGAAGCTTTAGAAATAGGGGCCCTGATGTTGACATCTTCCTCTGAGGGTGCCCCTTGGTCTTCCTTGTTACTGAAGAAACTTTCTATGGTCCTCACCTTTCTCTGTCTGCTCATCTTGCCTTTCTTTTACCAGACTTTTAGCTCCTTAAAGTGGGGCACTGTTTCCAGGCTGCAGTATCCCAAGTTTAAGAAGTCCCAGGTGGCATGATTTAAGGAGAATCAGGTTCTTCCCTTGCCTGGCCTGTTTCCTGGTCCTAGATGACCCCAGACCAACTTGCTAATCAACCAGCTTTCTGTGTTGTGATTGTCAGCTCTGATGAGCCTTTGTTCCTCCCTGACCTGGGCCCCTGCTACTCAAGCCTACCACCTGGTTCTCAGTAGGGGTGTAAAATCCAAGTTCTGCCTTAGCACCAGCATAGACCCCTGTAGTCTCCCCCCTGCCAAGGGCTCAGCCCACTCACCAGACTGTGAGCTTAGTTCCAGACGACACTGGCTTTTCAGCTGATTCAGAGGCTCTGGGGGTCTCCTTCTCTGGTGAGGCCTTCCTGAGATTGGATCTGTGTCAGGGTGACTGTGGGGTTGGGCTTGACTCCTGTATCAACACAGCAGCTCCCTCCTTCTGACTTTCCAAGCCGTTCTTGGTTAGAAGATGATTTCAGCACATTCTTCTGTGAGTTTTGCTGCTCCAGGCATTTTCCTATGACCTTATTTGGATGTTTTTTGGAGCAATTGTGTCATGAGTTTGAGAGTTCACTGCCTTTCCTCTGCCATCTTGGCTCCTCTAATTGAATCTCACTTTTAACTCTTGAGATCTCTAAATTCAGCATTCTTTATGAATAAGTATGAGAGTAAGGAAAGTGCCTGAAATAACATGGAATTAGGGAAGATAGAGAGGATAGGAGCTTATTCTACTGAGCAAGCTGATGAAATTTGTTAGAAACTTGGACTGTGCACTGTCTCTCCAGATTAGGAGGGGGAAGTACTTTAAGAGAGTTAACAATATCCTATATAGGGAAAAAAACCCCTATTAAATCCTCATCCTAAGATCACTAAAGGTTAGCACAGTGTTGTTTGAGTCTTACATATGATTCAGTAAATGTTAAGTGATTGAATAAGGACAGTAACCAGTTGTTGTCTTCACTAGTTTTTTCTTGTGTTCATATTTCTATTTTACATTTTTGTTTTTCCTGTTTGGATGGTTAAACCAAACTTTTTTTGGGGGGGGTGAGGCAGTGGGGGTTAAGTGACTTGCCCAGGGTCACACAGCTAGTAAGTGTCAAGTGTCTGAGGCCATATTTGAACTCAGGTCCTCCTGACTCCAGGGCCCGTACTCTATCCACCGCACCACCTAGCTGCCCCTTGTGTTCATATTTCTAATGGCTAACCTCAACTTCTTGCCTCCTCCTACCCCAGTATACAACTTTTGTGGAATAGGAAGTTACATGAACATTTTACTAAGGACTTGTTCTTAGCATTTTAAATAAAATGCAGTTAAGTGGAGACTTCATTTAAAAAAAATTAAAACTGATACACGGTACTATAAGAGTCAGTTACAATTTACATGTTTGTAATCTATTTGTAATTACCATTTTAAAGCAGACATACTATATCTCAAGTGTAGTAATGTTCCTGAATCACAATATATAGTATTTGTTTGGCTGTGCATTAGCAAATGTGGATTTTACTGAAATTAAATAATTTGAACTTGGTGTTAGCCCAAATGTATTTAAAGCTTAAACTTGCTGTCAATTGTACTTTGTGGGAATTTTTTTTTTAAATTTTTATTTTTAGTGAGGCAATTGGGGTTAAGTGACTTGCCCAGGGTCACACAGCTAGTAAATGTTAAGTGTCTGAGGCCGGATTTGAACTCAGGTACTCCTGACTCCAGGGCTGGTGCTCTGTCCACTGCGCCACCTAGCTGCCCCTGTGGGAGTATTTTTAAAGATTGGTTGTCTCTTAAGAACTTTTATGCATTTTGGGGGCAGCTAGGTGGCGCAGTGTATAAAGCACAGGTCCTCGATTCAGGAGGACCTGAGTTCAGATGTGGCCTCAGACACTTGACACTTACTAGCTGTATAACCCTGGGCAAGTCACTTAACCCTAATTGCCTCACCCTCCCCCCAAAAAAGAAAAAGAACTTTTATGCATTTTTAGTACTGAAGCTATATTTATGGTTTATTTTTCCCATTCTGTTATTTATTATTTTTAATATACTGCTTTAATTTATATAAGTAAAGATTTCTATTTTATTCTGACCTTTAATATATATGCATGTGTTTATATGTATATGCATGCACATACATACACATACATGGATCTATTTATTTTCTCCCCATCTCCTTCACAAGTACATATAGTCAAGCAAATGTCCATCTTGGCCACATATAAAAATGTGTGTCTCATTCTGCATATATAATTCATCACCTCTGAAGCTGTGTAGTATCATTCATCATAGGTGTATCATAGTTGATTGTTGTATTGATCAGAATTCTTATCTTTCAAAATTGTTCATTTTTTATGGTTTTGTTATAATATGAATTGTTCTCCTGGTTTTGCTTACTTCACTCTGTGTGAGTTCATACAAGTCTTCCCAGATTTCTCTAAAACCATCTTTTTAATTATTTCTTACAGCACAATAATTTTCCATTACATTATTTACTATAATTTGTTCAGCCATTCCCCAGCCAGTGAAGAGCCCACCTTAATTTCCAGCTCTTTGCTATTACAAAAAAGAGTTGCTATAAATATTTTTTACACATAAGACCTTTTTCTCTTTCTTTGATCTCTTTGAGGGTCAGACTTAGTGGTGGTATTGCTTGGTTAAAGGGAATGCATGTTTTAGTAACATATTGCCCAATTGCTTTCCAGGATGGCAATACCAATTCAAAGCTTCCCTGGCAGTGCATCAGTATGCCTGTTTTCATATAGCCCCTCCATGTTTATTATTTTATCAGTTTCCCAGTATGTTGGCTGTGAGCTGGAGCCTCAAAGTTGCTTTAATCTTCATTTCTCTAATTATTAGTGATTTGTAGCATTTTTTAGAAGTATGGCTATATATCGATAGCTTAGATGTCTTACCTTGAAAACTGCCTATTCATAACCTTTGGGAATGGCTCTTATTCTTAGAAGTTTCATATATATATCTTTTAAATAAGTTCTTTATCAAAGAAACTTGCTCCAAATATTTTTTCCCAGTTAACTATTTCCATTCTAGTCTTAGCTGCATTGGATTTTTGTTTATACAAAAACTTTATGTAATAAAAATTATCTGTTTTTTCTTATGTGATACTCGTTTAGGTAGTCATGAATTCTTCTCCTGTCTTAGATCTCAAAGGTAATTTCTTCCTTGCTCTGATATGACCTTTTATTTACTTATTTGTTTGTTTGTTTGTTTGGCAGTGAGGGTTAAGTGGCTTAACCAGGGTCACATAGCTAGTAAGTATCAAGTGTCTGAGCCTGGATTTGAACTCAGGTCCTCCTGAATCCAGGGCCAGTGCTCTATCCACTGCGCCACCTAGCTGCCCCTAAAGAGGCTTTTTTTTTTTTTTGCAGGGCAACGAGGGTCAAGTGACTTGCCCAAGGTCACACAGCTAGTACGTGTCAAGTGTCTGAGGACAGATTTGAACTCAGATTCTGTTGAATCTAGGGCCAGTTCTTTATCCACTGCACCACCTAGCTGCCCCCGTGATATGACTTTTTAAATCTATGCCATGTATCCATTAGGAGCTTATCTTGGAATATGGTGTGGGTGTTAGTCTAAATGTAATTTCAGCCAGATTCTTGTCCAGTTTTCTCAGCAGTTTTTGTCAGATAGTGAGTTCTTATTCTAGTAGCTGAGTCCTTTGGATTTATGCAACATTAGACTATTACTAGTTTCATTTGCTTTGTTATTTTGTGTATCTGATTTGTTCCATTAATCAGCCTCTCTTTTTATGTTTATTGCTTTGTAGTATAGTTTGAGATCCTATACTGCTAGGCCCCCTCATTTCCTACTTTTCTTTTCCAGTATTTCCTTTGAGATTCTTTATCTTTTTTTTCTTCTTCTCTCTCCAGATGAATTTCATTATTTTTTCTAGTTCAGTGAAGGAGTTCTTTGACAGATTGCTATGACCCTGAATAAGTAATTTTGATAGTATTGTAGTTCGTCTTATATTAGTTTTACCTTTCTTTGTATTCCATGGTTTATATGAGCTTTTATGGGCAATTTACATTTATTGGGTTAATCATTCAGACCTCAGAAAAAGTCAGTGTCGTGGCAGTGTTGAAAATTCTGCCACTTTCCAGCAGTAGTTTTACTCATTTGGCATTATTGAATAATTATTGTTAAACCTATATTTTAAATTTTTTTATAACATGTATGTGGTAAATCTTTCCTATTTAACCTAATGTTTAAACTTCTGTTGATGAAACATTGATTCTAGCTCTTTAAGATGAAAACATTATTTCTCCTTAGAGAATTTGGAAGAATGCTGACACATCTGATGCTTAGATTAGGTTAAAAATACCTCATTCTAATCTGTGATACCTTGACGTAGATACTGTGTAAAGTTAGAATTGAATTTTGATTCTCTCTTTTGAAAGCTAATTTTAATACCTTTCTAGAAATGTGTATTTTCATGGATTGGGTTCATTTGAAATTTGAAATTATCTTGTTCATTATAAAAGTCAATTATTATTATTTTACTGTAGTGGTAAAGACATCCATGGAAAGAATGCTAGATAGTGTTAGTGGAGTTGGGAACTGATTCAACCACTCTGGAGAGAAATTTGGAACTATGCCTAAAAGGCTATAAAACTGTGCATATCCTTTGACCCAGCAACACCAGTACTAGGTCTATATCCCAAAGAGATCATATAAAAGCGATAAGGACCCAAATGTACAAAAATATTCATAGCTATTCTTTTTGTGGTGGCAAAGAATTGGAAATTGAGGGATTCCCATCAATTGGGTGGGGAATGGCTGAACAAGTTGTGGTATATGAATATAATGGAATATTATTGTACTGCAAGAAATGATGAGCAGGCAGATTTCAGAAAAATCTGGAAAGACTTATATGAATTAATGCTGAGTGAAGTGAGCAGAACCAGGAGAACATTGTACACAGTAACAGCACCATTGTGTAATCATCAAAGGTGATAGACTTAGCTTTTCTCAGCAATATAATGATCTAAGACAATTCCAAAAGATCTGTGATAGAAAATGCTCTCCACATCCAGAAAAAGAACTCTGGAGTCTGAATGCAGATTGAAGCATACTATTTTCACTTTTATTGTTTTTTGTTTGTTTCCTCTTTCTTGTGGTTTTATTTTTCCTTTTATTTTGATTCTTCTCTCACAGCATGACTAATGTGGAAATATATTTAACATGATTGTAATGTATAACCTATATGAGATTGCTTGCTAACTTGGGGAGAGGGGAGTAAAGGGAAAGTGGGGAAAAAATTTGGAACTCAAAATCTTACAAAAATAAATGTTATGGAGCAGGTAGGTGGCATAGTGGATAAAGCACTGACCCTGGATTCAGGAGGACCTGAGTTCAAATGAAGCCTCAGACACTTGACACTTACTAGTTGTGTGACCCTGGGCAAGTCATTTAACCCCCATTGCCTCACCCCCCCCCCCAAAATGAATGTTGAAAACTAACTTTACATGTAATTGGAAAAAATAAAATACTATTTTGGGGGGGGGGGGCAGGGCAATTGGGGATAAGTGACTTGCCCAGGGTCACATAGCCAGTAAGTGTTAAGTGTCTGAGGCCAGATTTGAACTCAGCTCCTCCTGAATTCAGGGCCGGTGCTCTATCCACTGTGCCACTTAGCTGCACCTAATATACTATTTTTAAAAAAAGAAATAGTGCTAGATAAATAAGCTTTTACCATATTCTGAAGTCCATTCTTTTAAATTAACTGAGTTGCTTTTAAGGCTGTTTTAAAATGTCTTTTTTTTTTGAGGTTTTGTCCAACATGAGTTCAAATGGGCCTTTTGTGGTAAGTTCTGAAGTTATCTTTTTTTTAACATTCCCTTTTTTGTTTCCTTTCCAGATCAGTTGAACCGAGTGATGGCCAGAGTGTTCTTACAGACTCTCTTTGGAGACGGTATAGCGAATTTGAATTATTGAGAAACTATTTGCTAGTTTACTATCCACATATTGTTGTCCCACCTTTGCCTGAAAAGAGGGTAAGAAGTTGATAGTTTTTTGTTTCTGCAACATATATTTCTATTTGATTTTTTTAAAAATAAATTTTATCTTGTCACATTATCTAAAACAATAGCATATTCCCAGTTGTTTTACAATGTAACATCCCCCAAAACAGGAAAGCAAGTGAGTATAAACAAATGAGTTTGACTTGATAGTATATACATCTTTACACGTTAGTAGTTTACTATTTTATTTATTTATTTATTTTTGGTGAGGCAATTGGGGTTAAGTAACTTGCCCAGGGTCACACAGCTAATAAGTGTCAAGTGTCTGAGGCTAGATTTGAACTCAGGTCCTCCTGAATCCAGGGCCAGTACTCTATCCACTGCTCCATCTGGCTGCCCCAGTAGTTTACTATTGAGTAAAAGAAAAGGTGTATGTTTTCTTTAGAAGTTTGTGCCATCGTTGTCCAGTGTTTTGATCACAGTTTTATTGTTATTTAAAGTGATTTTTAATTATATAATTGTATATATTCTTTTGGTTTTGCTTTTAATATTTATCTTTGAAGCTATTCCTAATTAGTGATTTATTCACATACTTAGGCAGAATTCGTTTGGCATAAACTCTCTGCAGACAACATGGATCCTGATTTTGTGGAAAGACGAAGAATTGGTTTAGAAAACTTTCTTTTAAGACTGGCTTCACATTCTGTCCTTTCTGAAGACAAAATCTTCTATTTGTTTTTAACACAGGTATTTTGTTTTACATAACATCTAATCCTTTTATTTTCTGGAGGCATTTAGAAGCATCTTTGACTGGGTGATTTTTTTTTTAAGTGCACTGCATCATTGTTTTTTGCTGAAACTTTGAGTTTGTTGAACTATTGAAGGTATTTACTGATATTGCCTAGCTCTTGCTTTTCCTGATGCAGTCATTTAGATACATGTCTGTAAGAAATCAGGTCTTCCTCATGAATCTCTTGTGGATTCTGGATGGTGATAAAGTGTTTTAGTTTTTAAATCAAGTATTTCTCTTTTTACTACTTCTTGGGAAGAATTTTTTTTTTAAACGAAGTATTAGCACTGTATATTTTTTGTTTGTTTTGTAATAATTATGACAACTAAAATATAGCTTTGATTTTTAGGAAAATAACTGGAAGGAGACAGTGAATGAAACAGGGTTCCAGCTAAAGGTAATAATTGTGTGAATTAATTTTTTGACTAGGAGATTTTTGTACCTAGCTTTTGGTAAAAATGTCAAAGTCACATCAGTAAAGTTCTTCCCTTATTTGCATATTACTATGTTTTGAGGCCATATCTGGAATTTAATCATAACAGGAAATATTTGAAATAGCAGTGGTAGAATTTTCCTACTATAGTTCATTCTTGTTAGTACATATTGACATTTTCTCTTTTTAAAAAAATTCTAATTATTGAAGTCCTGACTATAACTCTTCATTGAAGGTGAAGCGAACTTTTATAGTATGTAGTCTGACATTACATCCTCAGCAGGCTGCAAATAAGTCATCTTAGTCTCATTTCATCTGTCCACTGGGACGTTGCTATTATTTTTTGTATATAATGAAAGCTTAAAGAGGTGATTCCTAAAAAGTCATTCTATTCATTTTAAACAAGGCTTTCTTGGTGACCCAGGCAAATTCAGGCCTCCTTGGGTTTTTCTCTCCAGTCATTAGAATTTCTGTTTTGGATACGGAAATGGCCCCACAGGTGTTTTAGAGCATGTTTCTAATAGTGAAGCTTAGGTGAAGAGAGGGAAGTAAATTTCATATGAATCCCTACCCCTATGTACATATTTATAGACACATACACACACATTATACACACTCATTTGTATATGCACACATGTGTATTGTGTTTGCAGATATATATATATATATATATATATATATATATGTATGTATGTATGTATGTATGTATCTTTCTAGAAAGAGATTTTAGGTTATCATCAGGAACAGATTGTACTAGCAAGAAATTGAGGAGAATATTGGTGACCCAATGTCAGCTTTACTTCATTCTGGCCCTAAGTTCACAACTATAGAAAAGTCCTTAGTGTCTTCCCATCTCTTCAGCCCAGAAACTTTGCCCCCTAAACATCTTGAGAATGCCTTACTTCATAGGCAGAACTAGTTTAACCCTGGTTATCATCCAGGGATAAAAATTAAACTGTTTTTTATTAGCTGATTTGATTAAATTTTTAAAGAGAAAAAGACCTCATAATACCAACAGGTATAATATTTACATATAGTAGTAGTGTGTCAGAGATTTAGCAAAGTGATAGAAATAAGAATAAAAATGTATATATAAATGATGTGATAATTCTGCAATACCACCAATTTCCTGATTATGAATTGGTATATAATATTCTTATCTGATTGAAATTTTGTGGAAAGAGTAAAATCCATTCATTCCAAATCTTACTGTTATTACTTAAACATTCTAATTTCCAAATCGTTCACCTTCTAAATGCACATTAAAAAAAAATGAAATCTTGCTGACTTTATGCCACCAGTTTCTGGACTGTCTTATGGAAATCATCTATGAGAATGCTGGAATAAGTACATATTAACTGAGGGATGGATTTAAAGAAATCTTAAGCTTTTAAAAATACATTATTTTGATAAGGATTCTGTAGAATTATTTATAATATGTTTGAGATTATTAAAAAAGGTCATAAGTAAAAGATAGGTACTTTGTACATATTTATTTGCTTTAAAAAATATTCTGTTAATGATTCATCTAAGAAGTTAGTATTCAGGACTTGATTCTAGCTCACTACCTGTTACTAAGTTGTCACAAAAACCCTATCTAAAAATATTTTTGTGTAAAATACATTTGGAATCTTGTAAATGCCAAATAGGTAGTCCTTTTTTTCCCTCCAAATAGGCAATTTTATAAAAGCAACAACTTTCTTTTTGTTTTAAATAATTTAAGTATGAAATTTAATACTTAGGCAAGTCTTAGAGTAATAATTTAATTTGAACTTTAAAAAATATCTGGGAAAGGCAGGACTGAATTTACTACATAATTTGTTAAATTACTTTCTTTTTTTGTTTGTTTGTTTTTGTTTTTTTTTTGCGGGGCAAAGGGGGTTAAGTGACTTGCCCAGGGTCACACAGCTAGTAAATGTCAAGTGTCTGAGGCCAGATTTGAACTCAGGTACTCCTGAATCCAGGGCTGGTGCTTTATCCACTGCGCCACCTGGCTGCCCCCCCCCCCCCCCCCCCCCGGTTAAATTACTTTCTTAATGAGGTTGTGACAAAGACTAAACAGATTCAGAAGACTGAGAAATGTAAATACCTTGGTATACTCCTGGTTTTATTCTTGGTTATTTTCATTTTAGCTCTCTTTTTCCCTCAGAAAAATACTAAATTTTTAATGTGTTTCAGAAAGTGCATCCTTTCTGAACATACCTATATTTGTATATCATAATATTGGTCACTTATTTGGTAGCCTCAACTATCCTGAATGTAACCAAAAATTAGGAAGTAAGTAAAAGTTGTGTAATGACATTAGACACCATAAAGAGAACCTAACTTTGCTCTTTGGGATAGCCTTTTGAGCATTCTCTCACACTCTCTTTGCTCATACAAGCATAGTATTAAGAAGCTTACTAATTTGTTTAGTTAGTTAATTAGAAGCATCAAATTAGAAGCAAAGCAGGTAGGTACCCATAGAGGCAGGTACATGTACAACCGTGAGAAACAATAGCTAATAGCCTTGATTACAAGGGAAGAAGCAAAAGGGTAAAAAATGAGATATCAATTAAAATAATATAAATTGTTACCTTTTGGTATAGGGAGAATCGCCCTTCATACCTCAGTAGCCTTTGAGGTTCTTACTGTATTTAAAGCTCAGCATATTTTTGAACCATCATGAGAGATTGTTATATTCATTATGCTCAATTTAAGAAACAGGTAAGTGTGTAATGCATTTAGAAAAATTTCCTTCCAAAAAGGGTTAGAACAAAGGTTTGGGCATTTAAAGTATTGTGATGACTATGTTAGGGATGTTTCAGAAGCAAAGGAATGGGAGTAGATGGGCAGAGAGTAGGTGGAGTGTATACAATTAAGGATTGGGTTTGATTTGTTTTTTATATTTTGTGTGATTTGCTTCAGTAAAAGGCTCAGGGATTTGGTGGTGCCAAAAATATTAGGTTCAAAAAAGATAGGGATAGGGACTATCTATACCTGTGATTTGACTGGTAGAGGGAACTCCTTTTACCAATTCAGGTCAGCACTTTCTCTGCAACTAGTCTTAGCGAGTTACCTAGAGCTTCGAGAAAGTTGGATGACTTGCCTGTCAATCTGTGTCAGAGGTTGAAATTGAAACCAGGTCTTCCTGGCTTTGAGGTTAACTCTATCCACTGTGTCACTCTACAAATGTCTACTATATTTTTTTCCACAATTTTTTATCTATGGCTTATCCATCTTAGTAAGCTGCTATTTTTATGAAGACAGCTTGATGTAGGGGGTAGAGAGTTGGCCAAGAGAATGGCCTTTTTCCTGATGTACACTGACTCTTGTTCTCAGGATGTGAGAGACAGCTAGCCACTCTTGGATGATTTAGGAAAACCATGTTTTAAGACTTGATTCTGATATGTGTGACCACCAGCAAGTCACTTAACTTCTCATTTTCCTTGGCAGCTCTACAAAATGCTAGGTTACAGACTGCTTGCTAGTCTGCTTTGGTAGATGGAGTTTCCACACTGGGAATTCCATTCATTGATAAAGTCATAGGCCTAGGCATTCAAAAAAATTAAAGTGAATGTCTTTAGTGACTTGACTTTTGAAACCCTTTGGTTCTTATTGTGTATTCAGTGGTAGACCACAGGATAATGCTAACTCTCTTAAATTTTGTGTAGTCTTTATTTGTAAGAGATTTGCATGCATTGATTCATTTGTTTTCACTTGTTCCACTTGTTACCAAATTGTATGTACATGTATGTTGTCTGAGCTGCAGCCTAACCACATTTGAGAGCCTCATCACCCCAATAGCTGCTGGGTGATTTTTTTGGGGCAACTTTCCAAGTTCATCTCCAAGTGAAAGAGAGGTCACAATCTGTGTCATTGAAGGGAGTGTTCTTACCAACAAAATCACAGATTTTTGAAGTATTGAGGCAAGGCTCCATTAAATTTCTGAGGTGAGGAGGGCTGGTGAATAGCCTCAAGAGCGAAAAAGAAACCAGCAAAATTAGTGAGAACCTGAGGATAATGTCTCTTAACTTTTTTTGGTTTGGTCTTCTGGGAATCTACATAAATGAACATATGTCAGCTAGAGGGAGATGCTTTGCAGGAACTGATAAGGCAGGGTTGAATTGGTAAAGGTGGGTAGTGCCATTGCAGATTTTTCATACCAATTTAGATTTTTTAATTGCCTTTTTAAACTTTTGGCATTGATGGGTAAACTAACTTTTTTTATTACTCCTCATGATTCCTGCTTCTGCTGGAGGTACCTGTCAGAATAGCTGCTTCTTTTTAAAGAAAAACAAAAACAAAATAGTTTTGTTGATGCTTTTTATTTTTTTAATCAGTCATTTTTAGTTATTCATTCCTTCCCTTCACCTAGTTTTGAATCCTCCCTCATAACAAAGAAACAGATAAGTAAAAACAAAGAATGTGGTGACCAGGTTGGTAGTATATATAATAATCTGCCCAAGGAGTCCCCACCAAGTTGGAAGGTGTTTGTTTCATTATCTGTTTTCTGAACCCATTATTAATTTTTCAACTGTTAGTGTAGCAAGAGTTTATTGAATATAAATCTTTCAGTTAAAGAAACTGTTATTTTATGCATGTATTCTAACTGGAGATAATTCATAATTTATGGTACTTCATAGCACATTATGTTTCTTGGAAAGGAATTTGTATCTCGATTTAAAAAAAAATTACTGGGTACCTCAGAATTTGCTGGCAAGGATTGTTTTCATCCACTCCTCCTTTATTTCCTAAAATTCTGGAACCTGAAAATGAAAGAACCTAATATCCTTTTGGTTTGCAATAAACTACTTTGTCTCTGTGGCCTGTACTCTATTATATCACTTGATAATAATGTAGAACAATTTCCCAGTATTGTAATTTATTGGGCTGTACCATTTCTTTGGCATTTACAAATGCCAAGTTTACACTCCTGTTTTTGTAATGTTTCTGAAAAGCTTAATGACAAAGTTCTTTTCTTTGTTCACTTGTGCACTTGTTCAAATGTATTTGACACTGTAATATGAAGAAAATTTTATTTTAGCATCTTAATTCTAGAAGGAAAGTAAAACTGTTTTGATTTTATGCCCTGAAATATAATTGTAATTGAGTTAACAAATTATTTTTTCCAGGCAGACTCCAGGTTAAAAGCTCTTAATGCAACATTCAGAGTGAAAAACCCAGACAAGTAAGGTTTTGTTTTAATAACAATTACAATGTTGTTTTGAATTGTGCCTTTCAAAAACGATTTAATTTTTTCATTTCTAAATGTATGCGCTTTATTTACCCAAGATTTTAAGTAGTGACTGAAGTCTGATAAAATTCTGTTTAAACCAGTTTCAATCTGGCTTTGAAATTTTAGCTTGATGATATCCAATTTAAGGGTATATTTGACTGATGGAAAATATTTTAGAAAATCAAGCCATGGGGGCAGCTAGGTAGCGCAGTGGATAGAGCACTGGCCCTGGATTCAGGAGTACCTGATTTCAAATCCGGCCTCAGACACTTGACTAGCTGTGTGACCCTGGGCAATTCATTTAATCCCCATAGCCCCGCAAAAAAACAACAACAACAAAAAGAAAATCAAGCCACACTGCCTCTTTTCAGTAGACTTGAGTGTTGTTGAAGGGATTAAAAAACTAGTGAGCAAAATAGCTTTCATTTTATTTAAAATGTTTCTTCATTTCCTCTTTTCATCTAGATGGAATATGTTTTCTCTTTCACAAAGAACTGGGCCAGTTTTGTACTTTTAATTTACTGATCTTAGACCCTATGAAAATAGGAATGAAAGGTTGATAGGCAATAATGTACTACCACAAATTGATTACATGTTTATTCTTTTATTGCATGAGAAAAGTATTTATTGATGATTTCTGAAATAATAGGAGTCATATGTAAGTATGACTGTTTTAAAGGAAGCTGTTGAGTTCAGGAATGGTCTTACGGGATGGGATGGATCTCCTCAAATTTTTGGTCCTTTCTACCTTTGAATTGTGGTCTAATCCTCTTTGTAGACTTTTCCTGTGACTGGGAATCAAAGGATGCAAGTATTAATCCCAGGACTGCTACCATTGAAAGACAACTGCTTTCTTCCTCAATTTTCCTATCTGTAAAATGAGAGGGTTGGAAGTGGTTAACTGTTTTGGGGGAAAAGAATATGCTTTGTAGGGAGGTTTCTTTGGATATTTGTTGTTGAAAAGTGACTGTTGGGTCAAAAAATTGTATTAATACGGTGTAGAAAACCAAACAAATAAAACCAAATCCTGCTCTACTCCAGAGCCACCTCCATATCACAATGAGGCATTGAAGTAGGGCTGTGTGTGTGTGTGTGTGTGAGTGAGTGAGTGAGCGAGGGAGAGAAGGAAATATTTGGCTAATCAGGATAATAATGTTTGGGAGAAAAGTTTTTTGTTTGTTTTTTGTTTTTCCCGTATTTTCTTCATATACTTTTAAAGATATCATTCATCCTGTAGTAGAAAGAGTGTTTATTTTGGAATCTAGCATGTGGGTTCAAATCCTGGCTCTCATTTTTAACCATCTGTGTGACCTTGAGCAAGGAAGTCACTTAACCTCTTTGGACCTCAGTTTTCTCAACTATAAATGAGAATATTGGACTAGATTACCTGGATGATCCCTGACATTCTTTTTTTGGTTTTGTTTTGTTTTGTTTTTATTTGCAGGGCAATGAGAGTTAAGTGACTTGCCCAGGTTCACACAGCTAGTAAGTGTCAAATATCTGAGGCCGGATTTGAACTCAGGTCCTCCTGATACCAGGGCCAGTGCTTTATCCACTGCACCACCTAGCTGCCCCCGATCCCTGACATTCTAAAATCCATGATCCTGGGAACTTCTGTAATTTTTGTTTGCTACTGTATTATCTAAAACTTTCAAAATATATTCTATTTAATATTCTCAATTATTACCACCTTATTGTCAAATATATATTTTTACTATTAAAAAAAGAGGATACTCAACCAAATAATCTGTTTTCTCTTCTAGTTCAAGAATTCTGATTTTATTATACTTCTTTATCAACTAAAAGAAATTATTTGTTTTAAATTTGTTCAAACTGAGAATGATTTACCCAAATGTGGAGAATAAAGCTGTAATAGCTATTAGAATGTCTCTAGCTATAATACTTCAGGAGAAGTTAATCTGTTATTTGCATAAATGATTTCATAGCAATTCAAGTTTTTTTTTTTTTGGTGGGGCAATGAGGGTTAAGTGACTTGCCCAGGGTCACACAGCTAGTGTCAAGTGTCTGAGGCTGGATTTGAACTCAGGTCTTCCTGAATCCAAGGCTGGTGCTTTATCCACTGAGCCATCTAGCTGCCCTAATAGCAATTTAATTTTACATATTTAGATAAGCTCTCTTATACTTGATTTTATATAATGCAGTTCTAGATATATGAATGTAAATCTCCAACAATTTTGTAATTTTCAATAATTAAGTAGGTTGGTTAGCATTTGAATATCCCTTTTTGAAGTTTTGGAGTTGATCTGATTGATATTTTATAGTTGACTTGATAGTGTGAAAATGTGCTCTGAAAGATTAATAATAATAATTTGACCTCCTCATGCCTTTTATTTTTTAATTTTTTGTTTGTTTTGTGTGTGTGTGTGTGTGTATGTGTGTGTGTGTGTGTGTGTGTGTGTGTGTGTGTGTGTGAGGCAGTTGAGGTTAAGTGACTTGCCCAGGGTCACACAGCTAGAAAGTGTTAAGTGTCTGAGGCCGGATTTGAACTCAGGTCCTCCTGAATCTAGGGCTGGTGCTTTATCCACTGCCCCACCTAGCTGTCTCTCCTCATGCCTTTTAAAGGGGAAAAGTATAATTATAAGTGCCTATAATTTTAAAATAAAAATAATCCATTGCCATCATCATCCTAAAAAATTTATAAGAAAAAAAAAGCCTAGACTTTGTGGTACTTAAAACCTAAGATGCTAGATATTATTGCATCTTTGCCTGTTAACATTTTTACATATTTAAGAATCGTTTCCTTCTAACTTGACCAGTTTAAAATAATCTGTGAATATTTATTAAAGTTTCTAAATAGAACTTAGTATGATAGTAAGTAAAATGAAGAGAATATATGTCTTTTTTTTTTAGGCCCAGTGATATTGTTGATATTTAGAGAAGGAAGAAGCACAGTTAAGTGATAAAGTAGATAGAATGCTGGGCCTGAAGTTAGGAAGACTCATCTTCCTGAGTTCAAATATAACCATAGATACTTACTAGCTGTGTGATCCTGGGCAAGTCAATTAACCCTGTTTGTCTCAGTTTCCTCATCTGTCAAATGATCTGGAGAAGGAAATAGTAAACCACTCCAGGATTGTTGCCAAGAAAACCCCAAATGGGGTAGTGAAGAGTTGTACACAACTGAAAACCAACTGAACAAGGGAATGAGGAATAGGACAAGGCGGGGTAGGAATAAATGTGGCTTATACAGGGGACAGCAAAGAAATGAGAAAAGAGGAAATATTGGACATATCTATCTCTTGTGGGAACTAAAGCCACCAAACAGAAGCTGCTTTGGCAGCCTACTCTCTGTGACCTTCTGGCTCTGCTTTTGAAGGACTTTTAGGTTTCCCTAGAAATCACAAGTTTGGGGCCATAGGCTTTTGCCTTTGACTTCTTTTTCCTGTCTTGAGCACAGGAAAACCAGGCACTCACTGGTTAAATTGCAAAATTATTTTACTTATATATGAGGAAATCTTGGTTTAGAAATTGTATATTACAGGAAAAGTATAGGCATGACAATTACTTAAATAAATTTGACATTATTCATTCTCTATTTTTCAGTTCCAAATGGCTAACTCATTCCTTTAGCCCCTGTCCTTGGAAGGTCACTTAGTTCTTTATTGCTCACTCCCCCTCTTGGGTTCAGGATGAAACAGATACTGAAATACCAGTTTAATAGTTTTGATCTCCTTTGTATTCTAGTAAGCTTCTGTCTTACTCCTCTAAATTCTTTCTGACTGCCTGAATAATTTTGCCCAAGTCTTTGTCCCTGGCTTTCTAGCCTTTACCTGTGGCCATTCTCTGTAGCTTCCATCAGTTGAGGTGAGTTATTCATACTTCTCATACAAGAATATGCTTACATCTGTTTTAATTTAGTTGGGAGATTCTATGTTAAAATCTCAATTCCAAGCAAAGTATCTAGAGGCCTAACTTTGTTTATTCTTTTAATTTTGCTGGCTACTGGGTGGACGTCCCCATCTAAGTCTGCAGGCATTGCTAGTTTTATTGACCGAGACAAGCATTAGCTGACTTAAAGGAATCCAAGTCCTCTTCTGTTTCTTAAATGTGTATTACTAGACTTTGCAACCTATAGATCTGCTGGTATCTCTCTAATGATGACTCCCATAGTAGGAGGAATAAAAGCTTTCTCCTTCTCTGTCCCATTCATTAGCACTAGTTCTCTCAATTTAAACTTATTAGAGATCAAATATTTAAATTCTCTTGGTATTCCACAAGCAACTATGATGTAAACATATTTCAGAATTTTTAGACTCGGAAATTTTGTCCAAGTACAGTGGCTTCTTGGCTAGTCTTGGAGGGGAAGGAATACAGACCAAGAAATCTATCTGACCTATTGTGAAGAAAACTTGAGGTTTCTAATCATGCCTAATTCCTGGATTCAAGGCTATTCTGAAGGTTGTATTTATTGGGAGGCAGTAGACTGAGAGTTTGCCTCTTAATGCTCAGCCTAGGTAAAAAGGAAGGAATAAGCAACGAGAAACTTGACTGGCAGCAGGCAAAAAAAAGAAGCAGTCTTTAGATCTCTCATACAAAGTTGCTTGAAATAACACATTTTTTCCTGTTCCATGTAGGATGCTGCAAGTAAGCAAGGCCATCCTAATGATATGTTCCCTATCCTAATCATGGCCACCCACTCTTGTAAGCCTTATGGCCCCTGACTTGGTTCTCAAAAGGTTTTATGGCTGGAAAACAATATGGGGGAAAAAGGATAGAGTAAAAGAGGGAGATGGAGAAATGCAAAGCAGTTTTACATTACCTTTACCTTGTGACATGCTACACATTAATAAGCATTGCTCATTCTCTCAGCTCTGCTTGCTTGTTGTCTTCTTACATAATATCTTGCATAGAAACTTTGAATTGTAAATGAGATATACCTTTGATGACTATACATGTGGAGCATTAAGATCATGAGGCACCCTAGAGAGTCTAAAAGCACTTTTTAATATTGTATTTATTTGTTTTTGATTCACTAACCTTCATACTGACTTTCCCTACTTACTCTTGTTTTTTTTTTTTTTTTTTTCTGGTGAGGCAATTGGGGTTAAGTGACTTGCCTAGGGTCACACAGCTAGTAAGTGTCAACTGTCTGAGGCTGGATTTGAACTCAGGTCCTCCTGACTCCAGGGCTGGTGCTCTATCCATTGTGCCACCTAGCTGCCCCTCTACTTACTCTTAAGACTACAGAAAGAGTGTACCCAAAGTTCCTGTCTTTTAAAAGAGTCGACAGTTAACAGAACATTGCCTTTGGAATCAGAACTAACTTTGTGTCAAAGCTAGCTTTAACACTGATTAGCTGGGTAATCCCGGGCAAGTCACTTCTCTCTCTCTGGTCTTCTGTTTCTATGAGGGGATTATACAAAATAATCTCTAAGGTTTCTTCCAACCCTGTCTAGAGAGGGAAGTAATTGAAAATTTTTATATAGAATTTGTTTTTGAATGACTAGGTTCCAAAAAATTCCCTTAGAAAATCTTGAGACAAATGTATTTTCCTTATTTAATTCCAAGATGATTTTTGTCTGAAAAAAACCTCACCACACAATCAAGGTTTTAACACGACTTGTTCCTAATTTTATTTTGAAAATGTCAAATGAATATGAATGTGTTATGTTCTGAGAATTTTGTTAGTTGTATAGTTGAAGAAAAATCTGCAGCTAGCTTGGTGTTAAATAGAATCAGACTCATCATCAACAGTTCTTAGATCATAGTAACTTCTTTCAGTTTGTGAATGCTTGTTCCTTGATATATATTGATACACTATCTGTGTCCTGTTACCAGGAGATTTACTGAGCTAAAACACTACGGTGATGAACTACAGTCTGTCATCTCACACCTTCTTCGAGTCAGAGCTGTAAGTGATACCTACGTGCTTTTTGTGAGAAAATTTAGAAGGCAGTACAATTATTTAACGACAATTAAGTGGTGGGTGGGGGTAATACTCATGTTCAATAACTTAGAATTTTTGAATCATTCCCATTGCATTTTGTAAAAAAACAATGCAAAATGTTTTCTAGACTAACCATTTTGAAAATGTCTGGCTATATTCATCTTCTCATGTTTATAATTTGGTATATGTGTTTGTTTTGACATACTGTCAAATCTTACATTTCATTGTGAGAATATACCTAATTGCTTTAAGATCTACCTAATCTCTATTCATTCTGAATTCTTATTAAAGACTTGTAATATTTTACTTATTAGAAGAGGCCTTATATCAGTGCTTTTAAAACCTCTTAAGGTGGGTAGGTTTGCTGTGATGGAAAATATAAGAAGTCTTTTAGAAAAGTTGGTGCTAGCATTTCAGGGATGTTTTATACATATCAATACAGTTACTCTAATGATTGCCATATACTTTGGGGTGAATAGATGGACCTGGGAAATAATGCTTCATTCACTCTTACTCTTTGAGAAATTCTAAAGCATGTGAACCTAGCCTTCGTAAGAGGAGGCTATGACATGTCCAGAGAAGTCTAGGGTATCTTGGGACAGGCCTACATTCATTTGAATCCCTAGAGAAGTTCCCAAACTGACCTAGCCCTCTGGGTAACTTGAATTTTCATGATAGGAGCATAGCCTCTTACATTACATCCACCTTCTTTATTTTACATATAAAAAAGCGGGCCTAGAGAGGTAAATTGACTTGGATGTTTGTGTTATTTTAGTTAATTTAAGTGCTCATACTGGAATCCAGATCATCTGTTCCCAGTCAGATGTTATTTTCACTCTAATGCTGTGCTACCTCTAACCATTGGTCTCAGACGTATCTCGTTGTTTGATTTAATCCAGATGTATACCCTGAAAGCTGAGTAGAACTTGACTGAGCTTTAGGCCCACAAGTGGGCAACAGCAAAACATCTCTCTCATTGTACTCTTTTGTGTATTATTCTTCAGGAGTAAGTTACACTGGAACAGGTTGCCAGAGTACTCAGATCCTGTGTTGTATGGCTTAACAGAGAGGGAACTAGATTCAGAGCTGGAAAATCTAGATTTGAGTCTGAACTGAGATCTACTAGCTGTATTTTCCCCCAAAAATGAGTGCCTGTTGGCATAATGCAAGCTCTGTGTATAAAGTTTATCCTTTAAATGTTCAGGAATAAGCCTAGTGGACATTGTTAGCCTAATGCCTATTAGGATGAATAAGCAAACACAAGAATACCAACCCTTGTAGTCCTGCCAAATGTAAATATTTTAAGAAGTTGGGTAGGAAAGATATGATCACAAAGTCAAAGGTGTTTTGATTCATTTCAACTAACAGTTATCCTCTTCTCTTGGTATTAAAAAGAACCCATTGTAGAATATTATCTGTAACATTAAGTTTCTCTTAACACATACTTGTTGAGTGATCTATGTCCTTG
This sequence comes from Dromiciops gliroides, assembly GCF_019393635.1. Classification (NCBI taxonomy): domain Eukaryota; kingdom Metazoa; phylum Chordata; class Mammalia; order Microbiotheria; family Microbiotheriidae; genus Dromiciops; species Dromiciops gliroides. The sequence goes on along the minus strand of NC_057863.1, from coordinate 338,483,156 downwards.
ACACAATCCTGAGGGACATGTCTTTGTTGCATTAGGATCCAATTTATAAACTGCTTAATGTGCATATATGTATACCTTATACATAATAAATATTGAATTTCATTGGGTGACATTTTTTTCACATAAATTAGGATGAATTTCTTGGCTTCTTCAGACAAAATTTGTAGCCTTTTTATGTCATTAGAAAAGTTCATTAGGTTGCCAACATGTAACTACCATAGCCCAAATTTAAAGAAGAAAAATGTACTTACATGTAGTATAAATTATGTATTACAAATTATGATACACATATGTATAATATACATCTATGTGTATATATGTGTATGCATATGTATGTCTGTATGTATATGCATATTGTGTAGATGTGTACATACTGTCCCAAGTTTTGGTGCACTTTTGAATTTTAATAACTTCACGAGTATAAATGCTAAAACGTATAGAAAATAACATTTGAAAGGTTACATTTTGAGAATAATGATGTAGAAACATCATTAATGTTACATCATTGTAGCTGATTTTCAAACTTTGAAAAAAAGCTTTCATTAGTTGCTGCTCAGTGATTGAAAGTATTACATTTGTCATCCTATCCTTAAGATTATCCAGAGAATGCAGATTTTTAAAAAAATAAAAGTATTTTATTATTTTCCAGTTACATGTAAGGATAGTTTTCAACATTTGTTTTCATAGGATTTTTAGTTCCAAATTTTTATCCTACCCTCCCTTTCCTCCCTCCTTCCTAAGACAGAAAGCAATCTGATGTGGTTTATATATGTACAATCACATTAAACATATTTCTGCATTAATCATATTGTGAAAGAAGAATCAGAGCATAAGGGAAAAACTTCAAAAAAAGAAGGAAATAAAAAAAAAAATTCATCTCCAAAGTAGAAACAGTATGGTTCAATCTGCATTCATAATCCACAGTTCTTTTTTCTGGATGTTGAGAACATTTTCTATCATGAGTTCTTTGAAATTGTTTTGGATCGTTGCATTCCTGAGAAGAGGCAAGTCTATCACCATTGTTCATCATACAATGTTGCTGTTACTGTGTACAGTGTTCTCCTGGTTCTGCTCCTCTCAGTCAGCATCAGTTCATGTAAGTCCTTCCAGGTTTTTCTGAACTCTTCCTGCTTATCGTTTCTTATAGCACCATAGTATTCCATTACATTCATAGGCCACAACTTGTTTAGCCATTCCCCAATTGAAGGTCAGAGAATGCAGTTTTGATACTTACTTGATAGTTTTGATGTGACTCCACAAGAAAAAGTCTAAATTAGTAAATGAATCAGGTTACCAAACAAGAATATCTCTTTTGCCAATCTACCAGTCTAAGAAAGTGTCACGTGCAATGAATATATAATGCCCCATCTTATTAAAATTAAAAATTCACAAACAGAAGTCCAAAAGAAATTTAAATAATCTTTCAAATGATGTTTTTTGTAAGTTTGTAACATTTTAAAGCTGAAGTTATTAAAGCTTAAAACTGCACTAAGACTTCTTAGGACACCAATATTCTTACATACGTGTGTATGTGGATCTCCTTGGATGATTATGACTTTAATATTGGTAACTAGGGGCAGCTAGGTGGCGCAGTGGATAGAGCACCGGCCCTGGAGTCAGGAGGACCTGAGTTCAAATCCAGCCTCAGACACATAACACTTACTAGCTCTGTGACCCTGGGCAAGTCACTTAACCCCATAACACTTACTAGCTCTGTGACCCTGGGCAAGTCACTTAACCCCAATTGCCTCACACACACAAAAAAAATTGGTAACTGATTTCAGCTAATATTTGTACAAATTTCTTAGTGTTCAGTGGAATAGTTGAAATTGACCTGGTTAAATTTGAATAAAACTATTATATTGGTGGAGGTCAACATGTCCTTGGAATTAAGGTTAAGGAAACTTAGACATACTAGAAGGAATAGAGTCTTCACTTAAACATAAAGGGAACACCACTAACAACAGTATTTATCTTCCATTTTTTAAAAAGTGGTAATAGGGGCAGCTAGGTGGCGCAGTGGATAGAGCACCAGTCCTGGATTCAGGAGGACCTGAGTTCAAATCCAGCCTCAGACACTTGACACTTACTAGCTGTGTGACCCTGGGCAAGTCACTTAACCCTCATTGCCCCACCAAAAAAAAAAAAACGGGGGAAAAAAAAGTGGTAATAGTTATATATAGAGAGAGCTTATGTTAGAGTGTAAGCTCATTGAGGACAGGAACTGGTTTTGCTTGTTCTTTGTATACAGTGCTTAGAACTGTTTTTGGCCCATAGTAGGCACAGAAGTGCTTATTAAATGATGTTTATAAAAACAGATGTCTTTTGTATGTAAAATAATTCATAATTAAGCAGCCAAAAATAAGACATTTTAAAATTTGGGCTAATAATGATGTATGAGTGTGTGGCAGAATGGTTAGGTACTTTTAAAAAGTGAAGGGGAGGCTTCCCTTGTCCATCATGGATTTTATTCTTTCTGTCAAGATCATTCAGGGAAATGGGTGGCCTGGAGTTAACCAGTAAGCCAGTATCAACTACAAGTGGTAGTATTACCCGGTAATAGCTAAGAATTCAAGTGTTTGAGCCTAAAACTACTTCTCCTCACTCTTAACTTTGAAAACATTGAAATAACGCCATAGAACAATGCAGCAAAACTCACAGAAGAATGTGCTGAAATCATCTTCTAACAAAGAACAGCTTGGAAGGTCAGAAGGAGGGAGCTGCTGTGCTGATACAGGAGTTGAGCCCAACCCCACAGTCACCCTGACACAGATCCAGTCCCAGGAAGTCCTCACCAGAGAAGGAGACCCCCAGAGCCTCTGAATCAGCTGCAGTATTAGTGTCATCTGGAACTAAGCTCACAGTCTAGTGAGAGGGCTGAGCCCTTGGCAGGGGGGAGACTACAGGGGTCTATGCTGGTGTTGAGGCACGACTTGGGTTTTTCACCCCTGCTGGAAACCAGGAGGTAGGCTTGAGTAGCAGTGGCCCAGGTCAGGGAGGAACAAAGGCTCATCAGAGCTGACAATCACAACACACAAAGCTGGTTGATTAGCAAGTTGGTTTTGGGTCATCTATGGACTAGGAAACAGGCCAGGCTAGTGAAGAACCTGATCCTCCTTAATCATACCACCTATGACTTCTTAAGCTTGGGATACTGCAGCCTGGAAACAGTGCCCAACTTTAAGGAGCTAAAAGTGAAGTAAAAGAAAGGCAAGATGAGCAGACAGAGAAAGGTTGAGGACCATAGAAAGTTTCTTCAGTAACAAGGAAGACCAAGGGGCACCCTCAGAGGAAGATGTCAACATCAGGGCCCCTATATCTAAAGCTTCCAAGAAAAATATGAATTGGTCTCAGGCCATAGAGGTGCTCAAAAAGGACTTTGAAGATAAAGTTAGGGGCAGCTGGGTAGCACAGTGGATAGAGCACCGGCCCTGGAGTCAGGAGGACCCGAGTTCAAATCTAGCCTCAGACACTTGATACTTACTAGCTGTGTGAACCTGGGCAAGTCACTTAATCCCAACTGCCTCACCCCCCCCCCCCAAAAAAGATAAAATTAGAGAGGTGGAGGAAAAAATGGAAAGAGAAATGAGGGTGATGCGGGAAAGACATGAGAAAAAAGTCAACAGCTTGAAAAGTCAAATTGGCCAAATGGAAAAGGAGGTACAAAAGCTCTCTGATGAAAATAATTGCCTAAGAATGAGGATTGAACAAATAGAAGCTAGTGACTTTATGAGAAACCAAGACACAATAAAGCAAATCCAGATTAATAAAACATAGAGGGCAGTGTGAAATATCTTCTGGGAAAAACTGCTGACCTGGAAAATAGGTCCAGGAGAGATCATTTGAAAATTATTGGTCTACCTGAAAACCATGATCAGGGAAAGAGCTTAGACATCATCTTCCTAGAAATTGTCAGGGAAAATTGCCCTGATATTCTAGAAGCAGAAGGTAAAATAGAAATTGAAAGAATCCACCAATCACCTCCAGAAAGAGATCCCAAAAGGAACACTCCTAGGAATATTATAGCCAAATTCCAGAGCTCTCAGGTCAAGGAGAAGATATTGCAAGCTGCCAAAAAGAAAGAATTCAAGTACTGTGGAGTCCATCAGCATAGCAGAAGATCTAGCAGCTTCTACATTAAGGGACTGGAGGGCATAGAATATGATATTCCAGAGGCAAAGGAATTGGGATTACAACCAAGAATCACCTACCCAGCAAAAGTGAGCATAATCTTTCAGAGGAAAAAATGGGACTTTAATGAAAAAGAGGACTTTCAGGTATTCATGATGAAAAGACTTGAACTGAATGGAAAATTTGACTTACAAATACAAGACCCTAGAGAACTATAAAAAATTGGAGTTGGGGGTGTCTAGGTAGCGCAGTGGATAAAGCACCAGCCCTGGATTCAGGAGTACCTGAGTTCAAATCCGGCCTCAGACTCTTGACACTAGCTGTGTGACCCTGGGCAAGTCACTTAACCCCCATTGCCCCGCCCCCCCCCCCAAATTGGAGTTGGGGGACATACCTGGGGTCATGCAGTGTCTGTCTGTCTTGTGTCTGAGGCTGGGTTTTGGCTGAGATCCCCCTGGGTCCAAGGTGAATGCTTTGTCCACTGTGTCACCTAGCTGTCCCATGATGACATCTTTTTTTTGTTTGTTTTTGGTGAGGCAATTGGGATTAAGTGACTTGCCCAGGGTTATACAGCTAGTAAGTGTTAAGTGTCTGAGGCTGGATTTGAACTCAGGTCCTCCTGAATCCAGGGCCAGTGCTCTATCCACTGTGCCACCTAGCTGCCCCCCCATGATGACATCTTTAGAGTTAAATTGAGGGGTGAGGGGAATGCACTGGGGGAGGGAAAAGGGCAGAGGTGAAATCCTACATGAAAGAAACAGGAAAGGGCTTATGGAGTGGGGGAATAGATGGGTAGGAGCAGGGCAGTAAATGAGCCTAACACTTACCAAAATTGGTTCAAAGACCTCAATCTCATTAGAATTGGCTCCAGGAGGGAATAATGTACACACTCAATTGGGTGGAGTAATCTCTCTAACCCTGCAGGAAAATAGGAGGGGAAGGGATAAAGAGAGAGGGGCAAAAGAAGGAAGGGAAGATTGGGGGAGGGGACAGACAGAAGCAAATCCCTTTTGAAGAGAGATAGGATGAAAGAAGATGGATAATAGAATAAATATCATGGGGAAGGGAATAGGATGGAAGGGAAACAGTTAATAATAATCATGAAAAAGAGAAAAAGAAAAATTGTACGAAAAATATTTATAGCAACTCTATGTGGTGGCTAAGAATTGAGAATCAAGGGAATGTCCATCAATTGAGGAATGATGAAAGAAGCTGTGGTATATGATTGTAATGGAATGGTCTTGTGCTATAGGAAGTGAAAAACAGGATGATCCCAGAAAAACCTGGAAAGACTCATGAATTGATGTATAGTGAAGTGAGCAGAACTGGGAGGATATTGTGCATAGTGACAGCAGTATTGTTTAGTGAGCAATTGTGAATGACTTAACTACTCTCAGCAATACAGTGATCCGAGACAATCCCAAGGGACTAATGAGGAAGCTTACTATGCACCCCCATAGAAAGAACTGATAAAAAGAGTACTTGTGGATTGTGTGTATATAGATGTAGATATATACATATATCTGTATACACACATACACATATGCATATATGCACACACACACACACACACACACACACACACACACATAAACCTGGTTGCTGACTTGTGGAGGGGGGAGGAAAAAGAGGGAGGGAGAGAGAAAAATTTGGAACTCTAAATCTTATGAAAATGAATGTTGAAAACTACCCTTACGTGTAACTGGAAAAAAAACCAAAATAAATGTTTGTTGAAAAGTAATCATCTGGATTTAGCAAACCTGACTTCTTCTATGTTCCTGACTCTGGCTTAGCAGTCTGTTTCTGACCTATTTTTTTTTAACCTCTTTTCTTGTTTGCTCCCCCTTCTCTACCTTAGATCCTAGTAATGTTATTTTGGGCTTCATCATTTCCTCAGCAGTAATAATGCCATAAAACAAAATACTGTAGCAGTTTGGTAGGAAGGGTCCAGGCTGTGATATAAATGCCAAAGCACTGGATTTGAAGCCTTAATGTATTTCCCTAACCCTTTGCCACTACGAACAAGTGACTTTTCTTCTGTATCTCAGTGTTAAGGGCTAAAATTCTAGCTAGCCTGTCTAAAATATCTAATGAGTGGTCGCCAATAAATTATAAGCTTTAGCAAGAGTTAGACTTTTAAGCATTTATTAAGGAGAATAAGAATTTGGTAAAGAGAGAGAAAGGCCTAGATTCCTATCTATTAAAGGGAGAGCACATTTCTAGCTCCGCTCTCCACCAGAGTCCAAAGGCAAGAGCGCGAGACTGAGCGCCAGTCTCTTCCTTCCTCCTCCCACTAGCCCGAGTCACTTCCTGACTCCTGGTCTTGCCCTCAAAGACCTTCGCTTCATAGGCAGAACTCTTCTACAGTAAGTCTCCAGCAGGTGGCGTCATTCCAAACGTTACATCAGTTTACTCATCTTTTGAATGAGTGCATTGGACTGTATGCTTTCTACCATTCTTTTAGCTCTTAAAATCATTTCTTTCTATGACCTTTCATCTTGAAGTGCAAACTATAGGCATATGTTTAAAAGATTATACTTTATTTTAATATTTATTTTAAAAATTTAGAGTTCTGAATCTCTCCTTCTGTTCAGCCTCTCCCTCAACCACTGAAAAAGCAAGCAATATGATATCAATTATACATGTGAAGTCATGCAAAACATATTTCCATTCTAGTCACGTTGCTCCCCACTCTCATCCCACTCCCAAAAGCAAGAAAAATAAAATGAAAAAAGTATGCCTCGGTCTGCATTCAGAATTCATCAGTTTTCTCTTCTGGATGTAGATACACTTTTCATTGTTGGTCTATGGGCACACTCTTGCATAAGGTTTTCTTGAAATAACAAATTTGATATATTTGAACCAGATCTCATCCTAAAGTTGTAAAATCCTGCTACATGTGAATTCTTTGCCTATTTATATAATATCGATTTCAGGGAACCATTCAGTCTAAAATGTTGTTATGGAACCAGTTAATATTGGGTTAGGGAAGTACTATATGTAATGATAATCAAGTTTTAGGTATAGAACAGATTTGTTTTTTTCATAGTATTGAGTCTAGTTTTGCCTAACTTAATGCATATCTTTTTTCTTTTTTGTTCTATACTGCTTATGTTCATTCCAGTTCCTATACTGGAAGTGCCACACACCTTTTCTTATAGGTTCCAGGAACATTCTGGCTGGTACCTCCTCTTTGGGTTGATTATGAAAGTGTACTGTGAGACTTCATGAAACTGTACTGGCTAATGTCTTTCTGAGCTTCTGCCCTGAATCACCAACTGCAAATTAGACATTTCCAACTGGATGTTCCATAGGACCTCTCAAGCTTAACATATGCAAAAGAGAATTCATTTTCTCTCCCCCCAAATCTACCTTGTTTCCTTACTTTACTATGTCTGTCAAGGGTACTTTCATTCCTGCAGACAACCAGTTTCGCAACCTCACCTTTGACCCCTTGTTCTCCTTCATACCTTACATCTGATCTGTTGTCAAGTCTTGTCATTTCTATTTCCATAATATATCTCCACTTATCACTTCTCCCCTGGACTATTTAAATGATTTAATTGGTCTCTTCACCTCAGGTCTTTCTCTAATCCATTCTCTACTCAGGTGCTAGAGGGATATTGCTGTAGCAAAAGTCCAACAATGACATTTGCTTGTTTAAAAAGCTCTAATGTAACTCCCCCTTACCTCTAGGATGAGACATAAACTGCTCTGTTTTGCATTTAAAATATTCACAACCTCACTCGAGCTTATATTTCTAGACTTATTTCATATTACTTCCCCTCATGTACTTTTATATGTTCCCTCCACACTGACTCTGTTTGTTATTCCTCACCATAATAGCATTCCATCTTCCACCTCTGGGCTTTTTTACAGGCTTCCTTCTCTGCCTAAAATATACTCTCTACACCTCCATTAAAAAAAAAAAAAAGTCTTAGCTTTCTTCAGAATCCAGTTCAAGCTCCTTTTCCATGGGGCCTTTTCTAATTATCTCAACTACTAGTGTCTGCCTTCTCCTTCCTTATAAGTTGTTGTTCGGTCATTAGTCGTGTCTGACTCTTTGTGACCCTATTTGGAATTTCCTTGGCAAAGATATTGGAGGGGTTTGCTATTTCCTTTTCCATCTCATTTTACAGCTGAGGAAAATGAGGCAAACAGGTTTAAGTGACTTGCCCAGGGTCTCACAGCTAGTAAGTGTCAAGTGTCTGAGGTCAGATTTGAACTCAGGTCCTCCTGAATCCAGGGCCGGTGCTTTATTCACTGAGCCACCCAGCTGCCCAACACTTCTTCTTTAATGTAATGTTGTCTAGTCTTTAAGCAATAATTATTTTTATGGCAGTTAGATCAGTTATATCATGCATGAAAGCTTGAACATCTTGCTATAAAGTAAGTCAAAAAGGTGAATAAAAGGAAAATAGAAATTACAATCCCTGTTGACTGGGAAGATTAGTTTTCAGCTTGTTTCATAAGAAAAGCATATTATTGACACAGTCTGCTGCTGCAAGAGTGGACTGTTACAGATTATTTTGTCAAGTTGAAATGTCCTAGGATGATGATGATTATTGTTAATAATAGTAATAATTATATAGCTAAGCTTTATATGGCACTTACTACATGCCATGTGATGTGCTAAGTACTTTATAATTAATGTCTGATTTGATCCTTATAAGAACCCTGGGAGATAGGTGCTGTTATTATCCCCATTTTCTCATCCCTAGATGAGGAAACAGATTTTCTAGTGACACTATCTTTCTATTACTCTTTAGTTCACCCCCAGCACCTCCCCTCCCTCCCTCCCTCCCAGCAGCCCTCATTTTCCTTTTTTTCTATTTGTTCTTGATGCTTAGGCTTTTCAGTAAGCTTTAAATCTATCAAGTAGGTTGTTTGTTTATGTTTTTTAAAGAATTATGATATGTAGTAATGTTTGCCCTTACTTATAGGTTTGTAGATGCTTGTCCTCTCATCCAGGTCTTCAGTCCCTGGAGCTATCACCAGCTGCCTGGTGGTGCCGGGATTTATTTGGTGTTGTCTCATCATCACTTAGGGTGATCCTGAGGCTTATAGAATCAGGAGATATGGGTGATCGGGCATGTGATCTAGCCATTATGGCTTTCTCTATAAAAATGGTTTAATTGTAGTATGTTAAGGGCTAAAATTCTAGCTAAACTGTCTAAAATATCTAATGAGTGGTCGCCAATAAATTATAAGCTTTAGCAAGAGTTAGACTTTTAAGCATTTATTAAGGAGAATAAGAATTTGGTAAAGAGAGAGAAAAAGGCCTAAATTCCTAGCTATTAAAGGGAGAGCACATTTCTAGCTCCGCTCTCCACCAGAGTCCAAAGGAAAGAGCCCGAGACTGAGCGCCAGTCTCTTCCTTCCTCCTCCCACTAGCCCGCGTCACTTCCTGACTCCTGGTCTTGCCCTCAAAGACCTTCCCTTCATGGGCAGAACTCCTCTACAGTAAGTATCCAGCAGGTGGCGTTATTCCAATCGTTACAGTCCCCCCTGTTGTTCCTCAAGAAACAAAATGTTTCCTTGACGGAACAGTAAAAAGAATACAATAACTATTGCTAACTAATAATATGTGAACAACAATATAGAAAAGGAAGAGAGGAAAGTTTTGTCCAGAGGGGCGATTTTTTTTTGTCCTCATGAACCGACGCTTTGACATTAGTCTTGCAAAGGGAGGGCCTCTGCAGAGAATACATGTTACAGATGGTGTATATTATAACAGAAAGAGAAAAAAACAACAAAAACAACAAATCAAAACTGTTCATTTAAAGTCTCTGAAAGTCTTTTCTCAGATGTCCTCTAGGTGTAGTCGTGGAATGGAAGTCTTTTCAGGGGTTGATGTGTGGATGCTGGTAATCAGCCAGGAAATTCCTACAAAATTGAGCTTAACACAACTTTAAAATAGCTTTGTCAATAATCAAATCAAACAATGAAAGTTCTCAAAAACATGTCTAAGGGAATTCAGAATCTTAGTTGTTACACATGAAACATATAATAAAACAAAAATTGAAACATTCTTTAAAATTATAATATTACTATAGTCCCCCCTTATGGAGGGTAATTGAGAAGACAATTGCTGTGATATTAATTTTTTAAAATAATTTTTATCTTTGTTTCATCACTTTTTGCATCATCTGCCTAATTATCCTCATGCCATTATGAGAAATTAGAAAATCTAATATAATTGGTAACAGGTGTCAAGGCCAAATTCAACACTGTATTTATCATGACACCTGAGATAATTATGGGGGGTTACCATAAAAGAACAGAGAAATGATGGGATATGAGCATTCCCACACTTGAGCAATATGTACTGCCCATACAGTATGCCAGGCTTAAAATAGGTGGATGGAATATACGTCCATGCCACCGAACATATTGGAGGAAACTGAGTCAGACTTAATCAGATCCATGGGATTAAGATGTCCATGGCATCAGGCATATAGGAGGGAGCATAGAAGCCAGGTGTAGGAGTGAGATGGGTGGGATGAATACTTCCAGCCATCTGTACAATATTGTGGGGAAAAATAAAATAAAATATTAAACCAAGAGAATCCAACCTCAACATTTGTCAAAAGCCGTTCCCTTGGCCATACCTTGACTTCATGCATGTCTCCCCTCATGTGTATTCCTCTTGTGATTGGATGGCATCTTGGCCAACTGGCATCTGATAACTCAGAATAAAGGCAATTAATGTCTTAAATGATAAGTTCCCATAATCCAAGTCTCATATGTATTTAAAAATTGAGGATAATAAATGATTGCAAAAAATGTGAATACATCTTGACTCAGAACACAATATATAATTATGCAACAATTTCAAATAATACCCCTTTTTTAAAAACTTAGTATACAATTACTTTTGTGAAAAATCTGAATATATTTAAATACAAGTTAAAGCATAACAGAATCTCAAAGAACTTTTTTTTTTTTTGAAAAAAGAAAACTTTTACAAATGTTCCCCTCTTTTTTTTTTTTTTTGGAATATGCTTATCAAAAATAATACTTCTAGAATCAATTTACACTTGCCATGGCAAACAATTTGCTAGGGAAATGCTTTAAAGAGTTTGATCAAATAATCAGTTGAGAAAAAATAACAAAAACAAACAACTCAGAATATGGGAGCACAATACTCCTAGAATTAACATTGTATTATGAAATCAAAACCATGTTTCAAAATTAGATAGATGAATGAATAGAAGAAGATACATGTGGAACAATAAAAGACAATGAAATTCAAACTAGGGAAATCTAAATGAATATGAACTTAATATCAATAAGAGTATTATAAAATATAAACTTGATCACATGACTATAAAAAGCTTTTACAAATATTCTCCTTGTTTTAGAAACTAGGTATAAGACACAATCTCAAAAGCATGAAAATCTCTATGAAAATAAACCCATACCATTAATTTCAAAATGTATATGTAATAGCATAGAAATCCTATGTAACCTCTGAACTGATACTATTAATAATCTGAGTGAATTTAGAACACTTTTGATTCCGATATCTAAAATCCCCAATACTCATATCAATACCTTGCTGCTTACTTCTACATTTCTGTAAAATATATACCCTTCCATGGCAAAAGAATCGGAGTCTTGAACTATGTTGATGATTGTCATTCTTATTCGGCTTAAGTTTTTCTTCTTTAACCCCTCTATATTGTCTGTCAGCCTTTCACCATACAAATGCTTTATAAGATTACTAATTAAAGACAAAAGCAGGTTAGCAAAATTATGAACAAAACGAGCATATCTGGAATTTAAAGGGTTTTCTAAAGTTGTCTCAGAAGCACAGCCAGGCTGGGGAAGGGGTGAGCCTGAAGCTGCAAATGCAGTTAGAGAAAGTTGAGCATGCGCATTAGATCTTTGGACTTCCCGGGCCAGGGAAGCAATGGGCTTGGCCATGGGAGGAGTAGAGGGTGGGGTCTGGAGAGGAGGGGAGGGACCAGAGCAATTTGAATCAGACTTGATTTTGAACTCAGGCCTGGATTCCTCTTCCCCCACTTTGCCTCCAGGTGCTAGGGGATTAAAAGCTTCTAGAGGGTGGGTCATTGCCTCCAGGCATGCAAAATTAAAGCAACAATTAGTGTTAGAACTGGGAAAAGCTGCAGGAATCTCTTCAGGTTTCTCTGAAAAAGCATGGTTGGGAGAGGGAGAGATATTTCCTTGTGTGAGTAAGTTGCTGGCTCTTTTAACAAAAATAAAAAGAAAAATAGAAAATCCACAAAAACAAAGCATTAACATGATCTTATCTCCCATTTGTCTGGTTAAACAGACTAAAATCAAAATAGGATAATTAGGGAGTTTAAAAGGTCCATTCGAAAAAATTTAAAGGAAAACACAGCCAGTACACCAGTACTTAGCAGTTTAAAGGGTAGGGGAAATTTCTTACCCAACCGGAAGATCAGAAGTGAGGTTCAGCTTTCCTCTTCGTGGTCAGCCATCTGTTAAGGGCTAAAATTCTAGCTAAACTGTCTAAAATATCTAATGAGTGGTCGCCAATAAATTATAAGCTTTAGCAAGAGTTAGACTTTTAAGCATTTATTAAGGAGAATAAGAATTTGGTAAAGAGAGAGAAAAAGGCCTAAATTCCTAGCTATTAAAGGGAGAGCACATTTCTAGCTCCGCTCTCCACCAGAGTCCAAAGGAAAGAGCCCGAGACTGAGCGCCAGTCTCTTCCTTCCTCCTCCCACTAGCCCGCGTCACTTCCTGACTCCTGGTCTTGCCCTCAAAGACCTTCCCTTCATGGGCAGAACTCCTCTACAGTAAGTATCCAGCAGGTGGCGTTATTCCAATCGTTACAAGTAATAATGCAGAGTAGTTTTTGACGCAAGACAAATACCTTTTGTCATATATTGTATCTTCCCATATTTTAAACTTTAGACATCAATCCCTACTTAATCTTTACCTTTTGCTTAAGTCTCATGTGCTTGGAGCGCCTCCTTAGTGGCTCCTTTCTACCTCATTTTACCTGATCAGGCCAGTTTCACATTAACAACAAAGATAAATGAAATAGTTCTTGCCCCTAAGAAGCTTACAGTCTAATGGGAGGAAATGACATTTTTAGATAATAAAATATGAACTAGTAAATTCAAAGTAATTGTATTGGAAGCAGGCAGCACTGATAGCTGTGGGGTGGGAAGAGAATCAGGAAAGGCCTCATGTGAGTTCTAGTTATCAGAGTTTAAAATGTTCCCCCGGGAGTCAAAAACCTTTACTTGGGCTAATTATTTTAACTAGAACTAGCTCCTACGATCTGGGGGATTTATTATCCAAGTGCAGCTGTGTGAGGTTTCCTTTTATAGTCAGGAAAAAAAAGACCCTAAAACAGGGGTTCTTAACTTGGGATCCATGAGCTTGTTGGGTTTTAAAATATATGTGTCTTTACAACTGTATTTCAATATAATTGGTTTCCTTTGTAATCCTATGTATTATATTCATTTAAAAATCTTATTCCAAGAAGAGATTCATAGGCCTTACCAGAGTTGTCCATTAGACAAAAAAGATTAAGAATCCCTGCCCTAAAACTTAGTATCAGGATCATAGCAGTCATGGACTTACTTTGGCAGTTAGGCTTTCCCATTCCTCCTTTCTGGAGCTCCTCCCTGGGTCTTCCCTTTTCTTGTATTAGCCTGGCTGTACCATGGCTATAGTAATTTTTTCTTTGAATCGTTTGCTGACTGGCATGATAATCGTCTATCACATTGTTTAGAATTTTGGAAAAGTCTTTTGATCCAGTAGGTTTTTTTTGTTTTGTTTGATCCAGTGGTTTCTATATGTTATGACCCAGTCAGGGAGCTGCATATGCCCTGCTCCCCAGGCTGACCAGCAGTCTCATGAAAACTTTCTTCACTTTCCCTTTTCTACCCTTACAACTAGAGGCTTCCATATCTTGTACCTCTGTGACTGAGAAGTATTGAGTGAGAAGAGGAGATGCTCCTTTTTGACCTGTTTATACTCTCTCTGGCCATCTCAAACTCCCTCTCTGCAAAAGAAATCGACATGAAATACTCACTCCCTTTGCCATTTAACCTGTAGATTAGTCAGCTTCAAGTAATGTTTCTGAATGTTTGTTGTTCAAGATCTCCTGACAGAGGTTCAAGTTTCCTTTTTCTTTTGTTCAGATCCTTACAGGGCTCTTAGTTTTCCTTGGCTGTCAGGACTGTTCTTTTCTGCTATTATTGTTCCATTCTTTTCCTGGAAGAGGGAACAAACCTTTCAACCTGAGAAAAAACATTAACCATTCCTCTATACCTCTCCCAGGGCATGACACAATAGAGTGTGACTAATTCTAAAAAAGCAACCTTTCTTCACACTTGTTCTTAGGCTTCCTGGAGCATGTATATTCATTACTTTTCAGGGTTGAATTCACTGCTTTTTTTCTTTTGCCTATCATCATCACTATTAATCAAAGGTTAGTTAATTTCTTTGCCTATGTACTGAGCAGGATCAGAAACTGGAGAGTTAACCTATGAGGCACTACAGGGAGTGGAGTATATGCTTTTTTCTGATTGGGTTGGACTCTGCAAAAGTCCATTAGACTAAAATTTTTTTCTAGAATACTAAATTCCATGGTAGACATATGTTAGCTGTAAAGGTTGACAGCTTTAAAGAATCACACTTACTGTTAAATAGTGGGTTTTAATACAATACCTTTTAATACCTTTCTTTGAGAGGCAATGTTGTGGGTTTGTTGCACCAAAAATTGCAATTCCTTACTGCTCATTTCAACTCTCCTTTCTCTTTTGTCTCTTCTGTACCATTTTGGGGCAGAATTCTAGGTCATGTGGTCACTGGGAGATAGGCTCGGAGTAGGAAAGGCCATGTGGCATGGGCTGATAGGTAAGATCTAGGAATATGGGACAGAAGGCAGGATTTTTAGGGTGGCAGAGGAAGCCAACATTCCCAAAAGCTTGGGTCCAGAAATTAAAGGTAATAACTTTGGAAAGCTCCAAATAGAATGTGAACTAAGTTCTTCCTGGGGTGAATTTGAAAGATTTTTAATAGATGTGATCTTATACTACCATCTCTTGAAGTTGATGGCTTTCAGATATTTAAAGGATTAGTATCTTCTTTAAGGACAGGCTTTACTAGCATTGAGAATTCTTATAGGTTGGTTTGGTAACCATATTTTCCTATTTTATTAATTTATCAAGGATATGGTGCATCATTAAGATATTGAAGGGCTTTAAGGAACAAATCAGACACTTATGGTTTGTGCAGCCAATGCTAGACTCTGGTTTATACTTTCAGGTGATATTTGTGACATTTGAGAAATTTTAGTGAGGGTTAACTAGTCAAAACAGCACACAATCCAATACTAACATGAGTTTTTATGTAATATTTGTCCCATAAAGTGTTATATTGTTTTTATTCTATTTTTAAAATATAAATTTTTCTTTTTTAGTATATTACTTTTGGTTTTAAAATGCTAAACTTGTTTTGGGGATTGGAAAATTTTTACCCTTTTTGTGTGTGTGTGTGGGGGGGCAATTGGGGTTAAGTGACTTGACCAGGGTCACATAGCTAGTTAGTGGCAAGAGTCCGAGGCCGGATTTGAACTCAGGTCCTCCTGACTCCAGGGCTGGTACTCTATCCACTGTGCCACCTAGCTGCCCCAATTTTTACCTTTTTGGTAAAAATAATTTGGTAGTAAACAATATAAGATAAACCCAAACTAAATCAGCTTCTATAAACATTTATTTTAGAGAGTGGCAGACCGACTCTATGGTGTCTATAAAGTTCATGGAAATTATGGAAGAGTTTTCAGGTAAGCATATCTTTATAAATGTATGGTTCTTGACAGTAGAACTTTTATAGGATGTGATGTTTATACCATAGTAAAAAGAACATTGAAAGTAAGAGTCCAAAGAGGCTGGTTTCACTTTGCCTCAACATTTAGTTGTCATGGGACCCCCCCCCCAAAAAAAAAAAGAGAGATATAGTTGTCATGGGACTTTGGGCAATGTCATTCATCTCTTAGCCTTAGAATGAAAATAATACTTACATTATCTACTATCACAGGGGTCTTTTTCAGAAAAGTGCTTTGTAAAATGCAAAGCACTATACTAATGTGAACTGCTTACTATTCTTAATAATAATCAGAATTCATGATATTTAAAAAGACCTTCGTTACAGGGAAGTATTTCTTAGTCTTAGAGTGTTTTATATACATGTCTTTTTTATATAAATCATTTGTTCTTGTACAGTTCTCTTTTCCTAAATTTAAGAACTTAAATCTTGTTGTTCCTAAAGTTTTTTACTTCCATCCTGAATTTCTTGCTAGTCTTCTATTATAGTTTTTTTTTTGGCTGAATTATCTTTTTAAAAATTTGTGGTAGATGCATAAGTTTTTAGTCTCTAGTCACTTAAGGATATTAACTTCTCAATGCATGTCACTTTTTAAAAACATGTTATAGGTTTGTGGTGAAATTCAGGTGCATTTCAGAGCAATATCAAGATTGTTGCTAGTATATGTAATGCAGAATTGAATGCTTTTTATATTCCATGAAATAAATAATAGACACTGCTATGAGTAGATGAAAATTCCCCCGTCCCCTGAAAAAAGATAGTTATTGCAATAATTTTCTAAAAAATTTATATAGTTGGATGTTACAATAATGTATCATGTTGAATGTCACTATATAATTCTCTTAATTTCTTATATTAATTATTGTATCTCTTTAAGCAGTTGCTGGAAATTAGACTCACAGTATTTGAATTCAGTCTGAACAAATCACAATGCAATGTCTTTCTCTAACCTGTTTCCCAACCAATCTTCAAATCAACAGAATAAACTAATCAAAACACATGTCCTGTGGCAAATATTCACCAACAACATTCTTATTAATGTTGTAGGAAAACTAAGCAGAATGTATTTGGGTTTTCAATAGGTCTGTTTAGTATTTGAAATTTACCTTTATCATAGACCTTTCTCTCATGGGACACATCTGTTGTCCAAAATATCACTGAAAGGAGAGCCATTCACTATATAGTCTTGGTACCCATGTTCACAAAAAATGAAGAGAAACCAAATCTTACCAAGATAAAACATTGTAATCACTAAAATGTCTGGCATAAATCGGTCAGGAAAGCTGTTTTTTGTTGTTGTTATTGGTAGGACTTAATCTGAGACTTAAAGGAAATTGAGGGATCTGAGAAATAGATGATGAAGGAATATATAGTAGTTGTGGAAGACAAACAATAAAATTAAAAGTTGAGCTACAGAATTTTAGCAAGGTGCTTCATACCCACCTTCTAGAATTTTATACTCTTTCTCTGGGATATTTCATAAGTTGTTTTCTTAACAAATTCTCATTTTATTAATGTTAATTACAGAGATCCTTTATTGCCTGTTGTGTTAAAGAAACCATACTGTTTACCATCAGAATTAAAATAGAATCAGAACTGAAAGTCTTTAAAAATTTTTAAGTATTTTTATTTTTAAGTAAATTTTAAAAAATTAACCAAATCTGCCTTCTTTCCCTACGTTGACAAAGAAAGAAAAACAAAAATGTTATAAGTATGTGTAGTCAAATGAAACATTTGTGAATTGGTTATATGCAAATACATACATATGTATGTGACTGCTTGTGTGCATGCATGCACATACACTTACATACGTACGCACACTGACACACGTATATATCACTCTGTACCCATAGTCCATCGCCTCTCTGTTGGGAGGGTGAGTAGCATGTTTCATTATGAATCCTCTGGAATCATGGTTGGTCACCAACAAATTGGTCGGTGTTCTTAAGTTTCTCAAAGTTTTTTTTCTTTACAATATTGTTGTTATTTATAAATTATTCTCCTGGTTCTTCTCAGTTCACTCAGCTTCATTTCATACAAACCTTCTCAGGTTTTTTGGAAACTGTCTTCATCATCATTTCTTGCAGTACATTAGTATTTTATCACATTCATATACTTTAATTTGTGATGGATACCTCTTTAGTTTGTAATTCTTTGCCATTGCAAAAAGAGCTGCTATAATATTTTTGTACATTTTCCTCTTCTCTGACCTGTTTTGAGTATAGACCCCAAAGGAAGTCTTAAAAAAAGTTCTTTTTTGTTCTGAACTTGATAAATATCAATGTAGATGAACATTTCTGTATAAAAAGAATGGAAAAAGAGGATTGCATATGAAATTGTGAATCTATTACATAAAGCTTTTTTTAAAAAGTATATAATAAATTTAACATAGTAATTCCAGAGCTAGAAGGTTCTTTAGAGACCAGCCACATATTCGACTTTCACATTTTAAAAATCATAGGCTCGTAAGTATGGAACTGGCAAGAACCTCAGAAACCTTTTAGTTCAATTCCCTCATTTTATAGATGAAGAAACTGAGCCCTTAGGATGCTACTTGCCCAAGGCCACACAAATTCTACCAGAGATGGAATTTGAATCCAGGTCCAGTGACTCCAGAGTTATGCTACTGTTCTACTTTGTTTCTGTATAAAGAAACTGAGTCCAAACAGGTGAGCTGAATTAATTAGGGTTACACAATGAGGTAATGACAAATCCAGAACTAGAGTGATATTCTTTTAGATTTAGGTAGCAAAATTTGTTTAGCCCCTTCCCAGTCAATTATTCTTTACTAGCATAGGAAGGGATTAAAACTTGCACTGACTCTTAGGAACCTGTATATGGGATCTTTTTTTCTATTTTTGACCTCTTCGGAGTATATGCCTAGCAGTGGGATCTCTGGGTCAAAGCACAGTTAAGTCACATTTTTTTTCTTTAGCATATTTTGAATTGTTTTCCAGATTGGTTGTACCAGTTCACAACTCCACCAACAATGTATTAATGTGTCCATCTGATAAAAAGTTTTAAAGTGTGATTGAGTTGGATTTATTGCTTGAACATAGCAATTTCCTTACATGTCAAATATACACAGTCTTTAAATGTTATATGGAAAGAAATAGTATGGAAGACTAGACTGTTTAACTTGCCACGTCCTTAATTTATATCATATTTGTAATTTTATTTGTTTTTTCTTAGTGAATGGAGTGCCATAGAAAAAGAAATGGGAGATGGACTACAGAGTGCAGGACACCATATGGATGTGTAAGTTCTGTATGAATGTTAGATAATTTGACGTAAAGTTTTTTATGTGTCCTAATGACAGGATTTGTCACTGTTTTTGTCTTTCTTTTGAAGATGAACCATTTCAGTTCACTTCAAATACTTATTGTATTCTTTGTCTATATTGTGTGTGTGGTGTTTAATAGTTCCTTCTGTGCTGAGCATATATGGATGTTGGTCATTGAACCTGAGAATATTTGTTAGGGGAAGAAAAAAACTTTAGAGAGCACCTACATTGGCCTCTTTATTTCAAAGCAGAGGAAAATTGAATGCCAGAGGAGTCAAATTGCTTTCATAGTTAAACATTTAGTTAGTGGCAGAGGCAGGAGTAGGACCCCCAGGCCTCATGACTCTCAATCATTGCTCTTTCTACTATGCCATTTTCATAGCAGCTTCAAAAGTGCTTCTTTGTACCTCTGCCTCAGAAACTCATGGCAAATAGGAAACTTATGTTCAAAGAGTAACTCTAGGGGCAGCTAGGTGGTGCAATGGATAGAGTACCGGCCCTGGAGTCAGGAGGACCTGAGTTCAAATCTGGCCGCAGACACTTAATACTTACTAGCTGTGTGACCCTAGGCAAGTCACTTAACCCCAATTGCCTCACCAAAAACCAAAAAACCCAAAAAACCCCAAAGAGTAACTATCTCTCAGAGCTGGCCTGTCCATTCTGATATTTCCTAGCCATCTGCAGAGATGCCATGTTGCTTTAAAACTGTATTTTGGGGGCAGCTATGTGGTGCAGTGGATAGAGCACCAGCCCTGGAATCAGGAGGACCTGAGTTCAAATTTGACCTCAGACACTTGACACTTACTAGGTATGTGACCCTAGGCAAGTCACTTAACCCCAAATGCCTCACCAAAAAATTAAATTAAATTAAAAAAATTAAAAACAAAAACCAGCAACCTGTCTTTCATAAACCCCTTATATGTTTCTTTTACTCTCCTTGCTTGTGTTTACTTTGGCTTATTCTATTAGTAGTCTGGAAATTCTGCCCAAAGCCCTTTTAATTTTTCTACAGCATAATAGTATTTCATTCTTATAGGACCTTGGACAAATCTCTTCACCTCCCTAAGCCTTAGTTTCCCCATCAGTAAAATGGCAATGTTAATATTTGCACCTTTTGTCTCACAGGGCTGTTGTAAGGAAGGTGCTTTGTAAACTTTGGAGTGCTATAGAAATATGAATTGGGGGCAGCTAGGTGGCGCAGTGGATAGAGCACCGGCCCTGGAGTCAGGAGGAACTGAATTCAAATCCGGCCTCAGACACTTGACATTCACTAGCTGTGTGACCCTGGGCAAGTCACTTAACCCCAATTGCCTCACCAAAAAAAAAAAGAAAGAAAAAGAAATATGAATTGTCACTATCATCATTCTTCTGTTCAACTTTAGTGATAACTACATGCTAGGATTTTACTTTTGGAGATCTTATCCTACCACTTGGTTTTTATTAAACTTATAGATGATAAGATTGAAACTACTTGAGATGACATCTTTGGTAAATTTAGTGTTCAGAATCAAATAAGAAGTAGAAGGCTCTACCACTTTTGTAGACATAGAGTTTGGCACATTCTGAATCTCAGTGAAACCTCAGTGAAATTTACTGCTTCATTCTTTACCCCTTCACACACATTCTCATAGTTGGGGCTTTCTCAATGTTCATGATATAAGCTTTTGGTATATAGCCTTATTTATCATTTGGAATCCACTAAGGAAGGGGGGGGCAATTGCACATATCCAAACCTAACTGAAATTTGTTGTTCATCTCAGGCAGGGATCTGTGTAAGTAAGGTTAAACAACATCCGTAAGGACACACATATACTCCCTTTTGATGTTTCAGTTCCTAGCTTCTTATCTTAAAAGTCAGGTTGGATTTCTTTGCAAAGATAGTTGTCCTTGAAAGTATCAATAAACTGTAAAAACCAAACCAAAACCAAAAAACCAAACCACACACAAGAAAAGTAGCACATACTGCTTATCTATTTTCTTGGAAAACCAGATTAGATTGTGCTAAACTTTAGGTTTCTCTAAGCCTTATGGCTCCAGCCATAATACTTCTCTCAGGACATTTAGGGTTTTTAATCCTAACCTCAAACTAACACCTCACTTCCAAAACATGCTAAGTGCTTGAGCACTTTTTTTTTCTTTAAATTTATTATTTATTTTTGATTTTGAGTTCCAAATTTTCTCCCTCGCTTCTCCTTCTTCCCTTCACTGAGAAGACAGGCAGTATGTGTGAAGTCACATAAAACATTTCTTTATTAGCCATATTTCCAAAAAAAGCAAGAAAAATAAAGAAAATTAGAAAATTATTCATTTGCAAAGTTCATCAGTTCTCTCTGTTTCTAGATAGCATTTTTTTTCATCATGATTCTTTTGGAATTATTTTGGATCCTTGTATTGATCAGTGTAGCCAAGTCTTTCATAGTTGATCATCTTTATAACATTGCTGTTACTGTGCCCAATGATCTCCCAGTTCTTCTCACTTAACTTTATATTAATTCATATGGATCTTGCCTTGTTGTTCTAAAACCACCTACTCATTTTCTATATAGCACAATAATCCTCCATCACAGTCATATGCTACAACTTGTTTAGCCATTCCCCAATTGATAAGCATCCCCTTGATTTTCAATTCTTTGCCACACAAAAAGAGCAGCTATAAATATTTTTGTATCTATAAGTCTGTTTTCTTTTTCTTTGATCTATTTAGGATATAGACCTATTAGTGGCATTGCTGGGTCAAAAGGTATACATGGTTTTATAGCTTTCTGGGCATAGTTCCAAATTGCTTTTCAGAATAGTTGAATCAATTGACAACTCCACTAACAGTTCATTAGTGTACCTATTCTTCTCATATCCCTTCTAGCATTTATCATTTATGATAGATATGAGGTGGTACCTCAGTTGTTTTAATTTGCATTTCTCTAATCAATAGTGATTTCTAGGATTTTTTTTATGTGGCCATAGGTAGCTTTGATTACTTCTTCAGAAAACTGCCTCTCTATATCTTTTGACCATTTATCAATTGGAGAATAAAGCTTATTTTTATAAATTTGACTCAGTTCTATACTCAGTATATATTTGAAAAATGAGGCTTTTAGCAGAAACACTTGCTCTAAAAATGTTTGATATTACTTTATTGTCTATAGGATCTTTGAAGTTTCCCTAATTATCCCTTTTAATGAAGTCTATTTTTGCTTTTGCTTTTTCTGAGATCATGATTGCCTTTTTTTTTAAGTTCTGCTGAAGCATATTAGATTCTGTTCCACCCCTTTATTTTAACTCTGTGTATGTCTTTCTGTTTCAAGTATGTCTCTTGTAAACAGTATATTATTGGATTCTGATTTCTTTTTTTTTTTAATTTCTTTTTCTTTTTATTTTTTTTAAGGGCAATGGGGGTTAAGTGATTTGCCCAGGGTCACACAGCTAGTTAAGTGTCAAGTGTCTGAGGCTGGATTTGAACTCAGGTCCTCCTGAATTCAAGGCCAGTGCTTTATCCACTGCGCCACCTAGCTGCCCCTGGATTCTGATTTCTAATCTATTCTGCCATTTACTTCCATTTTATGGGTGAACTCATCGCATTCACATTCAGTTATGTCTTTCCCTCTATTCCATTTTCTTTTTATCTTGTCCCTCCTCAAAAATCTATTTTGCTTCTAACTACTGTCCTCCTTAATCTGGCCTCCCTTTTATTGTTCCTCCCCCTTCCCCACTTCTCTTATCCCTTTCTCAATTGGGCAAGTTACATTTCTATACATGCCTAAGTGTGTATATATGTTCCTCCTTTGAACCAATTCCTATGAGATTGAGGTTCAAGCATTGCTCAACCCCCACCCCCATTTTCTCCTCTATTGTAAAAGCTTTTCCTTGCATGCCTTTTTTGTTGTTTATATATTTATTTAGAATTTCCCCCTACCTTACATGTAAAAACAAATTGTAACATCGATTTTTAAAACTTTGTGTTCCATCACCCCTTAATAACTCAGGCAATTCAATATAAGTTATACATGTGCAGTCATGCAAAACATAGCAGACAAAAAAACTTTAGAAAAAGGAACTAACCACCACAACAACTACATTTATATAGTACTTTAAAGGGAGATTTCTTTACAAAACACCCATGAGGTTGATTATTGCAACAACAATAATAGCTAACATTTATATAGTACCTTATACCTGACAAAGAGTTTTCTTCACAATAGCCCAGCAAGTAAATACCATCACCACTACCACTACCATCCCCACCATCATCATCCTAGCCTTACATTGCTTTTGCCTCTACTTCAGATTTTTTACCTCAGTTACTATTGCTAACTGTGTTTCCTTCCATCCTATTACCTCCCCATGATATTTACTCTATTTTCTATCTTCTTTTACCCTATCCCTCCTCAAAAGTGTTTTGCTTGTGACTGCCCCTTCCCCAGTCTGCCCTCCCTTCCTTCACCCCTCCCCCCTTATCCTCTTCCCTTCCCACTTCCCCACAGGGTAAGATGTATTACTGTACCCACTTGAATGTGTATATTATTCGCACTTTGAGTCAATTCTGATGAGAGTGAGGTTCATTCATTCCCCTGCTCTTCCCCCTTCTTCCCCTTCATTCCATAAGCTTTTTCTTGCTTCTTTTATGTGAGATATTTTGTCCCAGTCCACCTCTCCTTTTCCCTTTATGCCAGTGCAATCCTCTCACCCCTTAATTTTATTTTAAAGATGTCATCATGTTATACATGTACAACCTATATCAGACTGCTTTCCATCTTGGGGAGGAGGGAAGTAAGGAGGGAGGGAAGAAAAAAAAATTTTTGGAACTAAAAATCCAGTGAAAACAAATGTTGAAAACTATTGTTATATATAATATATAACTGGAAAATAATAAAATAATTTTTTAAAAAAAGATGTCATCATGGGGCAGCTAGGTGACACAGTGGACAAAGCATCTGCTCTGGACCCAGGAGGACATGAGCCCAAATCCAGCCTCAGACATAAGACACTCCCCAACTGAGCAATCCTGGGCATGCCCCCCAACCCTGACTGTCCCCCACACACACAAAAAATAAAATAAACAATAAACTTGCATGCCTTTTTTATGTGAGAAAAATTTCCCCATTCTATCTCTCTCTTCCCCCTTCTTCAGTGAATTTTTTTGCCTCTTTTACCATTAGGTCAATTCTGTTTTTTATGATATTTTCTTCAGTATTTTTTGTGCCTTTTACCAAGCTATTAATTCTCTTTTCACAATTTTCCTCTACTGCCTTATCTCCCTCTCTCTTTTTAAAAACTCTTCCAGGAATTCTTGCTGGCTTTTAGGTTCAATTAGCATTTTTCTTTGAAACATTGTAATTGCTTTGACATCATTGTCATCTTCTTGGTCTGTGTCTTGATCTTCCCTGTTACCATGGTACCTTTTTATGGTTAATTTTTTTTGTTCTTGTTGTTTGCTCATTTTCCCAGCCTGTTTCTTGACTTTGAACTTTTTGTTAAAGTTAAGCCCTGTTTACCTGGGTCTGAGGAGGCATTTCCCAAGATACATGCTTTTTTTGTGCTGCTGTTTCAGAGGTAGTTCTGGAGTTCTGGAGAATTTTGGTGCTTCCAAGGTGGTGTGATCCGGGGAGAGATGTGGCTGGTACTTGCTTTCCTGGTCTACACTCTCATCTTTACTCAGAAGAAATCCCTGCACCCCTGCAACCACAAATGCTAGTGTTCTCTTTGCCTTGGTACTGTGACCAGGGCCCCTGCTCTCTTGTAACTGACCTTCAGCACTCTGTTCCTCCCTAGAACTGCAACCCAGAACTATGGGCAATAGAGTTATCAGTCGGTGCCATCTGTACACAGTGCCAGCAAAGGGTCCCCTGTAATCTCTCTCTTTTTTTTTTTTTTGAGGCATTTGGGGTTATGTCACTTGCCCTGGGTCACACAGCTAGTAATTGTTAAGTGTCTGAGGCTGGATTTGAACTCAGGTCCTCCTGAATCCAGGGCCAGTGCTCTATCCACTGCACCACCTAGCTGCCCCTATAATCTCTTTCTGATCAGTTGTCTGACCCTTGCAGTACATGTGGGCTGTTCTGACAATTACCCAAGTTTTCTTAGACCAGAAAAATATCTCAACCTGACTTTGTGTTGGCTCTGCCACTCCATATTTGATTTGAGGTGTTATTTTAAAGTTGGAGAGGAATGTTGAGAGAGTTCAGCTGTATTGCCCATAATCTACCATCTTGGCTCCACCCTTTCCCTTTAGGGTGCTTGAACACTTTTTAATTCTAACCTACCACTCAAGGATCTTTCTGACCTTGATTTTTTTTTAACATGTATTTTTAAATAATGTTGTTGTTCAGTCATTCAGTCTCATCTGACTCTTCATGACCCTATGGACCATAGCATACCAGGCCCCTCTATCCTCCACTATCTCCCTAAGTCTGTCCAAGTTCATGTTCACTGCTTTCACAGCATTTTTAAATAATAGAAGAATTTATTGAAAGCTTCCAACAGTTCGGTTTCTTTGAAAATGTTAGGCAGTGTGTAGGGTTTCCATGGTGTTGGACAGTACACATAGTTCTGTACTGGTTCTGTAAAGGAGTCCATGATCAATTATGCATTAAGTATGCTTGCAGAGAATAGATTGATTAAAGTGTCTTTATCAATGTAGTCCTGCTTGGTTCCATTGGGGATAGGAAATAGAAGAGATAAGTAGTACCATCTTCTGCATACTTTGGCAGCCTTTCAGATGTGATCTGCCAAGTGTTCATTTATTTGCTCTGATCTAAGGTTTTCTAGGCCCAGCCTGAGGCTGGGGAAAATTGAAGTATAATTGCATCGAAGGCATATCCAGAGAAGACAGTGACACCTGGAAAGTTTTAGAGAAACTGGGTCAGAAATAGAGAAAAAGATTAGGAAGCTGTGAAAAGCAGGACCAACTTAGGAAAACTCATTGGAGGGTGGGGGCAAATGTAGTAGAGTATCCAGGAAAGGAAAATATAGCTCTCTTCTTCCCCTTCTGCTTTCTTATTCTAGCAGAAATTGATTCTTTGTACCAGACCTCAGGTCACTTGAAGGAGAAGGGAAAATCATATATTGAATCTTTGACACCAGGTAAAATTGTAAACCAACCAGAACCGAGAAAACATCAAGAAATTCAGAGGGAACTATTTGGGGGAAATGTCTCATTCAAGACTGGAGGGAAAAAAGTAGAATTAGATATTTAAATAGTGATTGGAAACAGTTAAGAATCATTAAACAAGATCATACAAAAGTGAATTTATAGGAGGAAAGGATCTTGGGGGACATCTAGTGTAATCCCTTTATTTTATAGATGAGCAATCTAAGGCCCAGAGTGACTTGTCCAAGTTGATAAAGCTAGGATTCAAATTGAGTCCATATTCCAAATGTAGTACTTTCCATTATACCATTTTGCCTATAATTTGCATTTTGATATAATCTTCCTTCTAAATTGAGCTAAGTGTTTTAATCTTGTCTGATGTAGTAGCTCATCCATCTCCTTTATCGTTTCGTTAGTGTTTCTCCCAGTGTTCTCTGACTCTGCTTTCTCTTTCTTGTGGTAGAGTTGTCATAATTAAACACAGTACTTTGGAAATGGACACACCATGGCTTTGTAAAACTTGGTTTTTTCCAGTACTTTGAGTCTCTATTTTCAGAAGATATCTACAGTTAATTCCTATGTCCCTTTCCTGGGACATAATTGATACCTCAGAGCCTATCATGGGGAGTTTTTTTTCCCCCTAAGTGCATTCATTATCTTGGAATTGGCCATACTAAAACTAAAACTTTTTAAGTTCTCCATAAAGAATCAAAAGATATTCCTCTCAATTTGGTATTTTACCTGGAAGAATTAATGTGATTTACATACTTAGAAATTTCATGGTGTATAATCTTCCAGATAATTTATTAAAATATTTAGTTATATCAACCTTAGCAGATGTTTATACATCTTTATCCTAAGAAATGCTTGTTTATTCCTCTCCTTTTCCCTATCTCTAAGCCTTGCGCACTGCCATCAATCTGGTTGTTGCTCAAAAGCCTTTTTGTTAACATTGACTTAGTATACACAGTCATAATTGTTTTAAAGCTAGAAGGAGCTTTTATTATCCTCAAGTGACTTCAAAGAATTTGATCTGTACATAGACAAAAATTCCTCCAAGCAAACATTGCAGATTCCTAGTTTCAGTGTAACACACTGTAATTCACTGTAACTCCAGTGTATATATTTGTGTCTGCCTATTGTACACACAGCTGTAAAAATGCACATTTTTGTATCGTGTCCCAAAAGTCTTGGTGCAGCCTTAGCTTTAAGTCTGCATCGATTCTTTTGGGATGCCTAACTCCTTATGAAGGCTAACCCCTTTACCTGTTCAGTTGATCCCATTCTATCCCATCTTCACCAATAGATTTTCCCCTATTGTCACCCCTACTCTTTTACTTATTTTCACTTATGTGTAAGATTGCACCAAGACTTTTGGGATAACTTGTACTTAAAATGACCTATAAATTTTATATTTATGGGGCAGCTAGGTGGCACAGTGGATAAAGCACCAGCCCTGGATTCAGGAGGACCTGAGTTCAAATCCAGCCTCAGACACTTGACACTTACTAGCTGTGTGACCCTGGGCAAGTCACTTAACACTCATTGCCCCACCCCTTCCCCCCCAAAATAATAAATTTTATATTTGCAAATTGTCTTTTTCAGCAACTTTTGTTGCCTTCTCCATTTAACAGAACAAAGAATAAATAGTAGATAAGATGTAAATTCTGATTTTTTTTTTCTTTCTTTAGTCATCCAGAAAGTGTTTATTTGGTACCTACTGTCCTTAGTTCAGTGCTAGGCACTTTAGGGGATACAAAGAAAAAAACCCTTTTTTTAATTCAAATTTTCATGTACAAAATTAATATGGCAATATTTTACATAATTGCACATGTATAACCTATATCTGATTGATTACTGCCTCAGGGAGGGGGTGGGGTGAGGGGAGGGAAGGTAGGAAGGATAGAATTTGGAACTCAAAACTTTAAATAAAAATGTTAATATTATTTTTTAAAAAAGAATAGGTATGGTTTGGATAAACAGTGGGGAGCACATTCTAGAAAAGAGGAACAGAATGAACAAAGAGATCAGAAATCACAGTGTGGTAATGAGAATGACCTGATCAAAGGAGGTGATAGTGGTCAGTAAGCTGTTGTTAAGAATTTGCTGTTATGGCAATGGTGTAAGATGATCTGCTGGAAAACATGTGGCTATTTTAAGCATTGCAATGGTTCAATACACCTCTGAAGGACTTAGGAAAATCGCAATCCATCTACAGAGAAAGAACTGATAGTAACTGAAAACAGATTGAAGCTTTTTTTTGGACAATTCCTTAATCTGAAGTTTTGTTTTTCTCTGTTTTCTCTCACAACCTGGCTAATGTGGAGATGTTTTCCATGACTGCTTATGTATAACTTATATTGAATTGCTTGAGTTCTTGGGGGTTGGGGATGGGAAGGGAGGGAGGGAGGAAGAGAAGTTGGAACACAAAGTTTTAAAAAATTGATGTCAAAATTTGTTTTTACATGTAATTTGGAAAATAAAATTCTAAACAGAGGAACCCCCCCCCCCAAAAAAAAAAAAAGAAAAAAAGAATTTACTGTTATGTGCCAGGCAATATGCTAAGTGCTGGAAAATGGCACAATATCTTTTTGTATTTTGACTCTACTTATTTTATAGAATGTGATACACACACACACACACACACTCATATGTAAACAGTTTGTTAAGAGGCATAGGCATAGGGGCAGCTAGATGGCGCAGTGGATAAAGCACGGGCTCTGGATTCAGGAGTACCTGAGTTCAAATCCCGTCTCAGACATTTGACACTAGCTGTGTGACCTTGGGCAAGTCACTTAACCCCCCCATAGCCCCGCCCCAACCCCCAAAAAGAAGGATAGGCATTTACCAATATTGCTGAAATGCATTGTTTTCCATAGGTTTCATTGCTTTTCCTTTGGGAAAAAAAAAGTCTTAATATGCATTAGAACATTAATATTTTGTATTCTAGGAAAATTGTTTAATTTTTTTAAGTATACATATACATTTATTTTTTAAAAATAGATATGCAGCTTCTATTGATGATATTTTAGAAGAAGAGGAGCATTATGCAGATCAACTAAAGGAATATCTTTTCTATGCAGAAGCATTAAGGTAAGTATAGTTAAAATTCCAAGTTACTTGCCTTGTGGTCATTCAGAACTGAGGCCATGTGCTTCAAAAGAATATGGGTAATGTGATTTTTCATTCATTTACTTAGTAAATATTTAGAGGTCTGTTATGTTCCTTTTTGTTAAACATTGGTAGAAGGCCACAAGCTAGTTTAAATCCTTTAGTTCCTTGTGGGAACAGTGATATTGTATCAAAACCTTCCCTTACCTGGATGAATTGAAACTCTTCCTGTTCCCCTAAAAGGGGGAAAACATATATACATAAAAAGATAAGTAAAGGTGAGTTATATGAATAATACTTTGTTCTGTGCCCACTGATGAACCATCGGCAATTTTTCAGCGGATGGGTAAAATAATGAAAACAATGTTTTAAGAAGATTGACCTGGCTGCAGCATTGCAAGATGTATTGAGTTTACTTAGACTGAGTAGGCTGGGTTTGAAGTAAGAATTTTAACTAGGGTAGTGGTGGTAGGAGTGGAAATGAAGAGATACTTTTAAAAACACTATGAATCTTTCAGTTGACATGACTGAGTGACTAACTGGATGTGGCGATCAAGAAGAGTGTCAGAAAACTCCAAATCTTAAAAAGAAAAGAAAAACCTTAAATAAATGCTCAATTAATTTTCCTTTTATATTACTATCACTTCCAACTGACTCCTTCCCACCAACCCCCAGTACAGTCTTCACAGCAAATAAATGCAGCTAAACAAATGTCTCATTCAGTATCTATGTCCACTGCCAAGAAAAGGGAGTTATGTTTCACCCATAGTTCAGTGAAGTCACAGTCACTGCATTGCTTAAGTCTGATCTCTTTCACTGTTGTTTTCCTTTTTGTGGTATTTGGGTAAATTGTTTCACTTAACTCTATATCATTTTGTACAAATTCTTTCAAAGTTGTTTATATTTATCAATCCTCTTGATCAATAATAGTATTCCATTGCATTCACACATCACAGTTTGTCCATCGCCCATATTGACTTTCCCTCAAATGCACTAACCTAACTACTCAATTCCTCAGTCTATTCACTTCCAGGAGATACTCCTCCACCCTATCTTAGCCACACCCTTGATCTTACACCACCCACAAATGTTCTAGAATTCTGATATCTCTTTATCTGATTGAAGTCTATTGGCTTTTCTCCTCTTCCTCTGCCTTCCCTTACATAACCTTTGTCCTCCAGAGAGTGCTGTACTCTTTGTCCATACTTTGACTTCTGATCCCTTGAGCCCCTCAGTTCTCTCCCAGGCCTTCTGCCTTGCACTAATCACTGTCTCTTCTCCCATTTTGATCCCTTGGTGAACCAATTCAACTCTAGATTATTCTCCTTTCTTGATTCCTCAACCCCTCTATTATATTGCCAGTTATGGCCAGCCAAGCCTCAACCCTGGATCACTCCTATCATTCACTGCCTTCACTATTACACATTTGCTCCTGAATGAAGGTGAAGAAAATCACTCGGCTCTTGTGACGGGGTTCTCTTCAGATTTATCTTACACAACTTCAACTGGGCAATCCTATACCTCCCATATCTACTCACTATCCCTCTCTCCATGGTGGCTCTTCAAAACCTTTTCATCCTTCCTCACACTTTTTTGTGACTTTCCCTCACTCTCAGCCGAGAACCTTGCCTCATACTTTACAGAAAAAATTGAGGCCATTTGCCATGAGTTCCTTCTCCCATCCTCCTCATCTCATATCACTCAGATGCCTTCTGCCACTATTTTCTCCTATATGCCTGTCTCATATGATGAGGTGGCCTGACTCCTTTCCTTTTTTTTTTTTTATTTTTGTGAGGCAATTGGGGTTAAGTGACTTGCCCAGGGTCACACAGCTACTAAGTGTCAAGTGTCTGAGGCCAGATTTTATTTTATTTTTTGGGGGCAATGGGGGTTAAGTGACTTGCCCAGGGTCACACAGCTACTAAGTGTCAAGTGTCTGAGGTCAGATTTGAACTCAGGTACTCCTGAATCCAGGGCCGGTGCTCTATCCACTGCACCACCTAGCTGCCCCTTATTTTCAATCTCTTCTTCTCTATTAGTTCATTTCCTACTACTTACAAACATACCTGTGTCACCCCAATTGTCAAAAAATCTTCACTTGATCTTTCTATCTCTGTTATCATCCTATTTCTCTTCTGCCCATTTTAGCTAACCACCTAGAAAAGACCATCTACAAAGGTGCCTCCACTTTGTCTCCTCTCACTCTGTTATTAACCTCTTAGAATCTAGCTTCCAACCATATCATTCCACCAGAATTACTCTCTCTAAAGTTACGAATCATCTTGTAGTTACCAAATCCAATGGCCTTTTCTCAAGCCTCTTTTTCCTTGACCTCTCTACAACTTTTGACATTGTTGATCACTTTTTCCTCCTTGATACTCTCTTCTCTCTAGGTTTTCAGGACACCACTTTCTCCTGGTTCTCCTACCTATCTGACGACTTCTTCTCTGTCTCTTTTGCTGGATCTCTTTCCACAATATACCCTCTAATTATAGGTGTCCCTCAGGATTCTGACCTGAACTCTCTTCTCATATCCTTGTATACTACTTCATTTGGTCATCTCATCAACTCTCATGGATTTAATAACCATCTCTATACTGATGATTCTGAGATCTACCTATTCTACCCCAGTTTTTCTACTGATCTCCAGTCTCACATGTCTCATTGCCTTTCAGACATCTTAAACTCAATATACCCAAAACAGAACTCATTATTTCTTCTCCTTGAACCCTCCCCACATTTCCTTTTACTGACAATGGCAACACCATCCTCCTGATCACTCAAGCTCCAAAACCTATGTCTCATCTGGATTCCTCACAATCTCTCACCCCCAGTCTCCAATCTGTTAGATTTCACCTTTGCAACATCTCTCAAATATGTCCTCTTCTCTTTGTCATTGGCATCTCTCCAGTAAAAATCCTCATTACCTACATCTGGACTATTATGATACCCTCCTGGTGGTCCTGCTTGCCTCACGTCTCTCCTCATTCCAATCCATCCTCCATTCAACCATAAAGTGATTTTCTTAAAATACTTCTCTTACCCTCTCACCCACCTACTCAGTAAATTCCAGTGCCTCCCTCTTGCCTCCAGATCAAATAAAAAATGTTCTGTTTGACATTCAAAGCCCTTCATAACCTTGTCCCCTCCTACATTTCGAGTCTTCTTATACCTTACTCACTGACACATACTCTTTGATCCAGTGATACTTGTTTGCTGGCTGTTCCACAAATGCGACACTCCATCTCTTGGCTCTAGGCATCCTCTCTTGCCATTCCCTGTGCCTGGAGCACTTTGCCTTCTTCACTCCAACTCCTGACCTCCCTACCTTCCTTTAAGTCCCAACTAAAATCCCACGTTCTATGGGAAGGCTTCTCCAACCCCTCCCCTCTTTATCCGGTATATAGCCTGATCTGTATATATTTGCTTGCCAGTTTTTTCACCCACTACATTGCAGGGTCCTTGACTCTGTATCCTCAGTGCTTAGTACAGTGCCTAGCACATAGTAGGTGCTTAAGTGTCTCTATAAATATTTTTGTATAAATGGTATTTTTCCTTTTGTCTTTCACCTTCTTGAGTTATGCCTAGCAGTGGTTTCTATAGTTTATTGACATTTCTAATATAACACCAAATTGTTTTCCAGAATAGATGGACATATTTGCAGCTCCACCAGCAGTGCATTAATATGCCTATCTTGCCAAACCCTTTCTGGCATTTATCATTTTCATCTTTTGTTATCTTTATCAGAATGATTGGTGTTTTAATTTATACCTCTCTTATTCATGATTTAGAGAACTCCCAAGTTTTTGAGATTGGTGTTCAGGAGAGTTTTGGTACCATTATTATGTCATTTTCATATTTGTATCTGCACCACTTAACCAGCCATTAAATATTTAGCACTTACTATGTTCCAGGCATTGTGCTAACGACTAAGGATACAAAAGGAGGCAAAAGATAGTCCTTGCCCTCAAGGAGCTTACAGTCTAGTGGAAGAGACAGCACCAAGCCCTATGCTTGGCACATAATAGGTACTTAATAAATGTTTGTTTTGTTATCAGAATAGGGAAGTCAAATGAAGGAACTGATGTTGGGAAGAAATGAATCAAACATGTTAAATCTAAATTTAGATGAGGAAAATATCCAAGTGGGAATATCTTATAGGCATTGGAAATGTAGGACTGGAGCTTGGAAGAGAGTTTGCAGTTATTGAGATCTCATTTGGGAAGTAATAATTGAAGTCAGAAGAATCAGTGAAATATTTGAGGAGGAAAGTATATAGAAAAAAGCAAAGGGCTGAAGATGGAACCTTGAGGGATATTCATATGTGAAGGCCTAATAAAAAGAGTTAAAGAAGTAGAGAGGTGGGAAGAAAATCAGGATCGCTTATGATCCATGGAAGCCAAGGGAAAGAAAGTTTTAAGGAGAGGCTGTGGTCAACAGTATTAAATGCTGCAGTTTAAGGACAGTAATGGATAGTAAAAAGGGGTTGTCATATTTGGCAAATTAGGGAATCATTCATGACCTTTGAAAATGTAGTTTCAGTAGAGACTGAAAGCTAAATATGACAGTGGGAGAGGCAGGGAGCATGCTTTTAGGAGAATAGTTGGTCTCCTTTCCCCTTCTCTCCCTCTAACGCTCATATGACCCAAGATGGCAGCAGTAGGGGATTTGTATGTGAAGACACATTCTTAATGGAGGAGCTGGTGCAGAAGATGGAGGCGGGGGGGGGGGGGGGGGGGAGGAGGAATGGCCAGCAGGAACCACTGATAAGGCCAGGATGAGGATGATAACATCAAGGAAAAGTTGTATGATGATGGTAAAGAAAAGAAAGAGGAAATAAGGTAACAGAAACAAAAGTTTTAGAAAATAAAAAAAAGCAGAAAAAAAATCAAAGAGAAAGAATAGCAACAGAAGAAACAACAAGAAGATATAAAAAGTTTGAAAAACCTGAAGAATATATACTAGAAGAAAAACTAACAGATCAAGTATGTCTAAAGAAATTACAGGAAAAAGCAGACTTAAATTAGCACAAGAATTAGCACAACTACTGTTAATAAACAATGTGTGGTATAGGGGTGGCTAGGTGGAGCAGGTGATAAGCACCGGCCCTGGATTCAGGAGTACCTGAGTTCCAAATCCGGTCTCAGAAACTTAACACTTACTAGCTGTGTGACCCTGGGCAAGTCACTTAACCCCAATTGCATCACTTAAGAAAAAAACAAGAACAAACAAAAAAACAAGTGTGTGGTATCAGAAGCTATGACTCTATTTTCTTTTTTCTTTTTTTTTTTTCGGTGAGGCAGTGGGGTTAAGGAGACTTACCTAGAGTCCACACAACTAGTACACGTCAAGTATCTGAGGTCGGATTTGAACTCAGGTCTTCCTGACTCCAGAACCAGTGCTCTATCCACTGTGCCACCTAGCTGCCCCTTCTATTTTCTTTTTAAAAGTTAATTTATTGGGGCAGCTAGGTGGCGCAGTGGCTAAACACACCGGCCCTGGATTCAGGAGGACCTGAGTTCAAATCCGGTCTCAGACACTTGGACAATTACTAGCTGTGTGACCCTGGGCAAGTCCCTTAACCCCCATTGCCCCACCCCCCCCACAAAAAAGTTAATTTATTTATTCTGAACTTAAGAAATAAAACAAGCATGTCCATAATATAGTAGAATAGGGGAAAAAAAAGATGATTGTACATGAAACTTGCAAATCTATTATGTACAACTTGCTATTCCTTTTAAATATATAATAAAGTTATCATGTAACTTTTTCCCTTTTTTTCATCCCCACCTCCCCCTCACTATACTATAGTACCCCCCCCACACACACACACAGTGTGTATTTCTATTTATCAATTCTTTGTGTGCAGATAACATCTTCCTTCATATGTCCTTTGTAGTTTAATTTAGGTATTTATAATAGTCAAAGTACTTAATTCAATCAAGGTTGTTCTAAAACAGTATGTTGTAGGGTAGCTAGGTGGTTGCAGTGGATAAAGCACGGCCCTGAATTCAGGAGGACCTGAGTTCATATTCAACCTCAGACACTTGACACTTACTAGCGTATGACCCTGGGCAAATCACTAACCCTCATTGCCCAGCAAAAAAAACCCCAAAAACAAAACACAATATTGTTGTTATTATATACAATGTTCTCTTGGTTCTGCTCATTGTGCTCTTTATTATTTTGTGCAAGTCTATCCATGTTTTTTCTAAGAACTACTATCTTACACCATTTACCAAAAAAAAGATCAAAGTAGATAAATGATATAGATATAGAGATGTTAAAAGAAAATTGAAGAATATGGATATATTACCTATCAGATTTATGGATAGTTTGATAATTTATGAATAAACAAGAGGTAGAGAACAGTGTGAGGTGAAAAATGAATTCATTATCTAGAGATGACTTAACAGAATTTGGAAAGTTACTAAAAGATAAAATTAAACAATATGAACCATATTGTATTATGCCATTTTCTTAGAAGCATTAGCTGGAGATATTTGTAATTTCATTAGAAATTGATGGCTTGAAAAAATTATCAATTCATTGACAGTGCAATGAAGTGAAAAACAAACAAGAAAAGCAAAGCAAAAAAGAACATTGTGGTTCCTGGAGGGGATTAAGATGATCTTGCAGACTATGTTGGTTGTCATAGAGGATATTTGTAAGGCTTTGAAGACTTGGTGTGACGTTTCATCTTTTCCCCATTGTCTTCTGTTGCACCTTCTACATGTAGCACAACTTCCTTTCCTTTCAGTTCTGCCAAATGCTACAATAAAAAAAATAGCCAGCACAAAAATCTTTTTGTGTTGGTGATTTAATCCCTTGCCACTTAGGTGCTAATGCAATGGGGAACTTGGTTCTTGCTGCCAAAAAGTTAAAGTCAGGAAACTTGGTTGCTACTGAATCACAGTAATAATGTCGTTGTTGCTATCTGGTTCCAGGGCAGCACAGTCACTAAATTGGATACAAGTAGTTGCAGTATGACAAAAAAACAAACAAACAAAAAAACCCACCCCCAAACATTCTGCAGTATTCACCAGCAGCATTCAATAATACAGCTATAACCATACCTCTTTGAACTCTTTCATATCTTGTCAGCAAACGCAATGTGGGACAAGGACATGTGGGCTGCATTTAGTATTAAAATTGCTTTGTCTTAAGATATAGTCTCAGAAGACTACTTATTTAAGGATACAGTGCCTGAAATGGCTACTCGTTTGACAAAAAAATTTAAATCGCCAAATCCCATCAACCTTGAAGCCACTTGAAGTAATGTCTCCACCATTGCATTTGACAAAACCCAACTTGTTGTATTCTAAGTGTTTAAACAGCCTAGTTCATATTTACTAGAATATTTCTACTGATGTAGCTCATAAGGGGGAGAATGGGAAATTCTTAACCTGTTTTTATTTACCTGATTTTAATATGCCTGAGAAACAAACTTCCTTTGTTCTCCTAGATTGTATTAGGATAAACTTTCACTGGGTTTTGGTCTTTCTTTTCCATTTTCAAAAGATGCTTAGCAAGCTGAAACAGTTACTACAGTTTGGTAAATTGTTAAAGTAACAATTGTGACATCTGCTTTTATAAAGCAACTTATTTAATAAAATCACTATTGTGAAGGCTTCAAAAAAAAAAAGGAAGCATAAGTGATGAGAAAGTGAAAAAAGTTACAAGTCTACTCATTCAAGAAGTTTGAAAGTGAAATAAGGAGAGAAATTGACAACAGAGTCAAGTCAAACTTTTTTGCAAGATGAGTAGACTGGATATGTTTGAAGGTAGAGGGGAAGGTTCCACTGTTGAAAATAGAAATAATCGTAGGGAATAGGGAAGACATTGGGTGGGTGAGTAAGCCTTGAAGGGGAAGCAAACATAAAAGATACTTGTAGTGACAGTGAAAGGAAAATAAGAGTCATGATAGCTGACATAAATGTACTCGAAGCCTTTGAAAACATTTTCTATATATTATTTCATTGTATTTTCGTAACATCCTTGAGTATCTATACAGTAGATGAGTAAACTGTACAGACTTGCCCATAATTCCATAGTTACTAAGTGTGTTACAGGTAGAATTTGAACCCAGGTGTTCTTAAAGTCTAGCATTTTAACATTCTGCCATACCTCTTCCTTTGCTAAATACAAGTAAATAAGGAGAAAGTGCTAACAACTGAAGGAATCTTGATAAAACTTCATGTTAGAGAGGCAACACCTGGGCTGAGCTTTGAAGAAGTTCTGCGGAGAGACTGTGTACCATGGAACAGCACTCTACAGATAGGGGGTAGTTTTGCTGTACTAGAACATGTGTGAAGGGGGGAGTCCAAAAAGATGGGCTGAGCCAGATTGTAAAGGGCTTTTTATGTTAAAGGAATTTCTCCTAAAGGAAATAGAGAGTCATTGAGGCTTGTTGAATAGGTTAATGACATGTCTTAGAGCTATGCTTTAGGAAGATAATTTTGGCAGCAGTGTGGTTGATGAATTGGAGGGAAGAAAAATTTGAGGCAAGGAGCCCAGTTAAAAGGTCACTGTGGGCAAAGACAAGATGGCAGAATAGTAGGAAGAATTAAGGTGAGCTGTGCTCCTCACCTGCAAGCTCCTCCAAAGACATGTAGTAAATGCATCAGACTGACAGGGAAATCCAAGAAGAGTAGCATACTTTGTCATTTTTTCCAGCCTGGGTCAGCCTAGGAGACAGAGAGGTTTGGGGACACTGAGGACAGGGATCTGTTGGGAGCAGCCAAATAAAACACTCCATTATAAGGGAGAGACTATGTACCAGAGTTGAAATGTGGTCCAGACCACATCCTGGGGCATCTCAACAAGAACAGGTGCCAAATGGCAGCTTTGTTGCCCACTACCCAGTTCAGGGTCATAGATCTAGGGCTGACTGAGTAGGGACCTGTAGTCTTGATTCCTACCAAGAAAGAAGAAAGTTCAGAAGCAAGAAGCACCTTAGACCCCAGGATCATAGAGGCATCTCAGTTCCAGGCTATGGCCCAATCTGAAGCCTGCAGAGAAATAACCAGGTCAGGAATCCCAGACCAAAATGAAACTTGCATTTCTGTCTCTTAGAACAACAACCCTCCCAGCTGGTTGATATAGCTAAGCCCACCAGCAATCCACTGTTGCTCAGATCCAAACTCAGGTGAGGAACTTACAAAAGCTTAGGCAGGCTTTACCCTCATTTTGGGAGCCCTGAAGTTCCCCAACCTAAACTCTGCTAGAGATCATAGAATAACAATACTCAA
The DNA here is from genome assembly GCF_019393635.1 of Dromiciops gliroides. NCBI lineage: Eukaryota > Metazoa > Chordata > Mammalia > Microbiotheria > Microbiotheriidae > Dromiciops > Dromiciops gliroides. The sequence goes on along the minus strand of NC_057863.1, from coordinate 338,444,461 downwards.
TACCCCCAAGAAAACAGCAAGAGAATTAACCCAGACTATCCTTTCAGAGTATGCAGAACTTCATCTTAACATCAAGTCCAAAGTCAGAAAGTAGGCTGTAGGAATGAGCAAACAAAAAAACAATCCCACCATAAAAAGCTGTTATGATGACAGCACTCTCAAACAGAAGAAGGAAATGATTCCAAAATCAAAAATCTACAAGCTAAACATCAAGGAAAAAGATAACTTGGGGACAGGTTCAACTAGAATTCCTGGAAGAGAGGAAGCCAGAGTTTAAAAAATATATATATAAAAATGCATTTATAAATGAAATAGAATACAAAACCTTTGCCCAACCAGCAACTTCCCTGAAAGTCAGAATGGACTAGATACAATGACTGTTCTCAATGACTCCATGTGACAACCAGAAAGATTTAAACAGTCAAAGACAAAAGAAAAGAAAATGTAAGATATCTCATATCTCATAGCAAGGACAGCTGTCTTAGAAGACAAATCAAGGAGAAAAAAATTTAAGAATCATTAGACTAGGGGGCAGTGAGGTGGTAGCGCAGTGGATAAAGCACCGGCCCTGGATTCAGGAGGACCTGAGTTCAAATCTGGCCTCAGACACTTGACACTTACTAGCTGTGTGACCCTGGGCAAGTCACTTAACCGTCATTGTCCCGCCCCACCCCACCCCCAAAAAGAATCATCAGATTATCTAGATACCATGACCAAACAAGAAACTAAACATCATATTTCAAGAAGTTTTAAAAAGAAAACTGCTCAGAGCTTTTAGTGGAAAATAGAACTCACTGGTCTTCTACTGAAAGAACCCTCAAATGAAAATTTTCAGAAACATTTTAATCCAATACCCAGAGCTTCTTTATTTCTATAGCTATCTACTCGTATATCCTAATTATGTAAGATAGTTTTCCCTAACTTTCCTTTCCCTTCATCCTGCTGTGTATTTATCTTCCCTCTTCATTCTTTTCTTAAGATCATTGAGATATAACAGAACCACTCCCAGGCCTTCTGTCTATGCTGTAGACTTATGCTGTAACCCCTGATGATAAAAGGGTTCAGTGAGCACATCATCTCCCCTTATTAGGATGCAAGTAATTCAAAGGTCAAAGAAAAAAATACTGCAAACAACCAGAAAACAGAAAATCAAGTACAGAGCAGTTGCAGTCAGGATCACATATGATTTAGCATCTACCACTATAATGGAGCAGAGAACTAAAATGCCATAATCCAGAAGTCAAAGGCCTTATGCCTAAGAATACTTTACCCAGCAAACTGAACATCATTAGGAAGGGGAAAAGATGAATCTTTAATGAAATAGAGGACATCCAAGCATTCCTGATCAAAAGACCAGAGTGTGTAGAAATTTTGAAGTTCAAATACAGGAGTTACTAGAAACCTAGAAAGGTAAACACGAATGAATAATGATGAAGGATAAACCACTTCTAATTCTAATAGAGGGAGATGATATATGTGTTCCCACTGTCCCTATCAATAATTAGAAGGCCTAGGGGTGGTTCTGCTAATATCTTGATCATCTTTAGGAAAGAGTGGATGAGAGAAGATGAAACATCACAGAGGGAAGGGAAAGGAAAGTTAGGGAAAATTACCGTTGTGTAAGTTGGTACACAAGTAGACATCTCTACAGATAAAGAGGAGGAGGTGGAAGAAACGGTTGACAATTGAATCTCACTTTCATCTGAACTGGTCAAAGGAAGAAAGACTATATGCACACAGGTACAGACAATACATTTCACTCAACAGGGAAATGAGGAATGGGGAAAGGGGACAAGGAGAAATTATTGGTAAAGTTAAGGGAGGGATTAGTCCTAAACAAAACAAATTTTAAAGCTGTATGTATTTATAACTCTTTTGAGGTGACAAAGAATGGGAATCGGGGAGTGCCTATCAAATGGGGAGTAGATAAGTAAGTTACAGAATATAAATGAATACTATTATTGCACAATACTGTTGTGCTATAGGAAATGATGATGGGGATGTTTCAGAGAAACCTGGAAAGATGAGTATGCACTGATGCCACAGTGTTGTGAACTGAATGAGGGAAACAATTCATACAGTGACAACAATATGGTAAAGACAAACAACTTTCAAGAATTAGGGAACTCTTATCATTATAATGACCAACCAATCTTTAGACTCCAGAGGTCTAAAGATGACATGCTACCCATATCCTAATAGAGAAGTGAAAGACTAAATGCAGAATGAGACTTAATGTATTCTCTGAAATGGACAATGTGGAAATTTGTTTTGCTTGAGTATACATGGTTTAAGAGGGGTTTTGTTCTTTCATCTTCAGTGGAGAGGGGTATGGGATGGAAGGTGGATTTTTCTTGATTTTTAAAAATCCTTTTAAAAAAGAAGTTATTGCAGTAGTCCTGGTGAGAGGTGATGAGGGCCTAAACTAGAATGGTTATTGTGTAAGTAGAAAAAATGGAAGGGATGGAAAAGATAATTAGGAGGTAGAGTCAAAATACTTGACAAATGTTTGGATATGCGAGGAATGAGGGAAAAGGAAGAATTGAGCATAGTTGAAGTCCTTGAGTCTGGGTGACTTAACTTAGCTGTTCCTCAACAAAAATAGGGAAGTTAGAGGGAAGATACCCGGTTTCATTTTAAACATCCTATAATGTTCATTTTATGACTTAACAGTTTCACATTCACTTCATTTAAATCTGAAGAAATTTTCAGACAGCCATTCAGCAAGTGTTGAGCACTGATAAATGATATGTTCACTATAGAGATTTGTGCTTTAACTTTTTTTTAAACTAATGGTACACACATATTAAGTATGATATAAAATGATGGTATTGTTTTTAGGTGTCTTAATTAAATTCTGCTGCTTTTTTTTTAAAGCCCTATTGCAGTGTCTCTTTATGACATATCTGACCTTGAGTTCTTAAAGGCTGTGCCAGCCAGAACATAAGATCTGGCAGGTCGTAAGCTGCTGACCTGCATTTCTTAACCTTTTTTGTGTTTATGGACTTCTTTGGGCAGTCTGGGTGAAGGCTATGGACCATTCTTAGAACAAATATTTTTAAATACATGTTATTACAAGGGCAACCCAGTTATATTGAAATATTGATCCAAATATTTAAAAACCAAGGTTCCTAGATTCCAGGTTAAAAAGTCCTTTCAGTAAAGGCTTTGAAAATGGGCCTTGTGATAGACCATACTTCTACTACTAGAAAATTAGTCTCGTTAGGCAAATTTTTTGACCCACAACAACTCTGAAACCATCTACTATGTCAGAGGTGTGATGATCTGTCTTACTCTTCCGCTAATTATTAGTGAATTGAGATCATAGATTTCATTGATGAACTCATAAATCCTTAATGTATCAAATTATAAAAATCAGCCCTGTGAGATTTTTATTTTAATGGAATAGGGGCAGCTAGATGGTGCAGTGGATAAAAGTACTGGCCCTGGATTCAAGAGGACCTGAGTTAAAATCCAGCCTCAGACACTTAACACTTATGGTTTGTGTGACCCTGGGCAAGTCACTTAACCCCAATTGCCTCACACACACACAAAAAAGTTATTTTAATGGACTAGAATCCCCCGCAATGTCAGAGATAAAAACAGCGCCCATCTCACATTCTCATTATGGGATATTGCATTCTTAATTAGGAGGGGTTATGTTTTAGGGACTATATAATTATCAATTGTTTTATAACAGGCTTTTTGGTATTTAAATAGTATCCCCAAGTAAGCACAAATGAAATATTCATCAGAACCCTTCAGTAAAACATTTAAAAACGAAACAAAACCCGTCTTTTAAAAAAGGTCTTAAACATACATTGCCACAGTTATTTCTATTGTATTTTTTTTTTTTTTGCAGGGCAATGGGGGTTAAGTGACTTGCCCAGAGTCACACAGCTAGTAAGTGTCAAGTGTCTGAGGCCGGATTTGAACTCAGGTACTCCTGAATCCAGAGCCAGTGCTTTATCCACTGCGCCACCTAGCTGCCCCTCTGTTGTAATTTTAATCCATTTCTTAGTGTAGTGGAATGAGACCTGGCCTGGAAGCTGACCAGGGTTTAAATCCTACCTTCTAACACACTGACTGTATGACCCTGCGCTAGTCACTGAACCTCTCACTACTCTAGGCAGCTCTTTAAGACTATGAATTGCCTTGCTTGAGGAAGTTTCTTCTTGGAAATCGTTGGTCCTTTCTCCTGTGTAGCTCTTGTTGTATTATGTAAAATTATACATATACTTAAAAATTACTAATATCTATTTACAGCTACATATATTCAAAGACCTAGCCAGTCTTTTTGATATGTTAAATATAAAATCAGCCAATGTTCTGATGTTAAACTATGAATTAGCTGTATTTATTAGTATTGGGCTGTTAAATTTATTTTTTTTTTTTAATTCAAGGTTATAAGGGGCAGCTAGGTGGCACAGTAAGAGCACTGGCCCTGATTCAGGAGGCCCTGAGTTCAAATCCAGCCTCAGACACTTGACACTTACTAGCTGTGTGACCCTGGGGCAAGTCACTGAACCTCTGTCTCAATGTCCTCAACTGTAAAATGGAAATAATAACAGCACTTACCTCAAAAGGTTGTTGTGAGGATCAAAGAGATATCTGTAAAGTGCTTAGTATAGCACTTGGCACATTGTTGGCACCATATAAATGTTTATTCCATTTTCTTCCTTCTCTCTATAAAAATGATTAGAAAGTTAAATGACAGCCTTTTTTTCCCCTCAGAGCAGTTTGTAGGAAACATGAATTAATGCAGTATGATTTGGAGATGGCTGCTCAGGATCTGGCATCCAAAAAGCAGCAGTGTGAAGAACTTGCAACAGGGGTAAGTATATTTCATTTAATTTATGCTTTATAAGACTTAAGTTTGGGGCACTAAATTTTGTTGAGGGGGTAACTAGGTGGCGCAGTGGATAAAGCACCGGCCCTGGATTCAGGAGTACCTGAGTTCAAATCCAGCCTGGGACACTTGACACTTACTACCTGTGTGACCCTGGGCAAGTCACTTAACCCCCATTGCCCCGCAAAACAAAAAACCAAAAAACAAACAAATTTTGTTGAGAAAAAAATAGTTATCAATATACAAATGCATTGTATCTAATTATAAGAAGTTCTGGTTCAGAAAAGCACCTTCACTTGTATATAATTTGTGTGTGATATTTTTATTGTGGGGGGGGGAGCCAAGCAATTGGTACTGTTGCTTAATAAGGTATTGAAGAGAACTCTATAGATGTTGCTTGGTATGTTACCATAGTAACTGATACCAGATTTGTATATGTATTTCTTGGGGGGGGGGCCAGTGAGATGAGGCAGGAAGGGCACTGATCAGACCTGTGATTTATCCATGTAGGGAATGTTCCTGGTGACAAAACTCCTTCTTGGAAGCAGATTGACAATTGTTTAGCAATTTATAGTCTTAGATGGTTGCCTGGGCTAGTTTTGTATGAATTAATTTTTTAGTTCGTCTTGAAAGGATTCAGTTAATTATTCTAAAAGAAGTGCCTTTTGCATATTTTAAAAAATTCTTTCTGTGAGTACATGTGAAGAATATTATCTGTTTTAAGTTTCACGAGGGCAAGGCCTATCATATCCTGTTTATCTTACTCATGGGCTACAATATTCTATAGGTAATAGATATTTGTTGATTTGAATTGGTATTAGACTGATTCGTGGAATCAAGGTATACATTGTGAGAAAAATCTTTGATATGCTTTGTGTAATTCCATAATAATGGAGTTCTGTAATATTACTTTCTATTTGTTAACAATTTTTAAAGTTTACAGAGCACTTTATTTTGATTTTTCACACTAGCCCTGTCAGATGAACAGGGCCAGTATTATTATATGTAGCTCATTATGTTTTGGTCTGTACCACATTATATAGTATTAATATTTTGCGTTTAGGGGGCAGCTAGGTGGCGCAGTGGATAAAGTATTGGCCCTGAGTTCAAATCCAGCTTCAGCCACTTGACACTTACTAGCTGTGTGACCCTGGGAAAGTCACTTAACCCTCATTGCTCTACCAAAAAAAAAAAAAAATTGTGTTTAATATCATTCACAATCACAGACTGTCAAAGTGAGATGAGACTTTGTCATATAGTCCAACCCCTTCAAGACCCAGAGAGGTGAGAGTGATTTCATGAGAATCATACTACCAAAATAAAATCACATTACAAGTGACAAAGTAATTTTCAGTTCTCTTATCTGGAAAGCTAGGGTTAGAGCCCATTTCTTCTACCTACTAGTCTGTTGTTCTTTCCACCAGGCCATGCTGCCCTTCATTAAAGGAGATAACAACCAATGTGAATGGGCCAGGCACTCAGTTTTTACCTGTAGTGGTGATGGGATACAGTGAGCTCTAGGTATATTCTTATCTACTTTTTCTTGTGCTTAGTGTGTGACATAGCTAACTGTAGTTAAGATAGTAGTTTGTAGTGGTCTATAGAATAGGTAGTTTGGTTTGTTTATTTTTTTTAACTTTGGAAAAATTCTGGGCCATTTTTGAGTAGGTTTAGGGTAGGGGGGGTATTCCCTCAGTAATCTCCAAAGAATGGGGAACAGGAGAGTAATGAAGTATGAATTTAGGATACTCTCTTTATGCACTACTACCTGTTGTCAAAGCTTAATTTTCTTGGCTTGTGAGTAGATGACATTTTCAGCCTGAGGTAAGCAAATTTTAACAAGTTTTTACCCATTTTTTTTATAGTAGGCTTTTAAATTATATCTGCCTTTATGTTATGGAAGTTTTCTTTGATACCTATAATTTTTAAAAAAGGATACTTTTTGAGAGTATACCCTGACACAAGATTTTTACTTCTTTGGGGGATGGGGAACGGGGAAGGAAGAAACTATTCATCTATCTATTTATTTATTTGTTTGTTCGTTTGCTTGGTCGCTCTTAGACTGTGAGGACATTCTCTCTAAAAGGAATGACTAGCAAGCTGTTTGGTCAAGAAACTCCAGAGCAAAGAGAAGCCAGAATAAAGGTGCTAGAGGAACAAATAAATGAAGGAGAAGAACAACTGAAGTCTAAAAATCTGGAAGGCAGGTAAAAGTGCAGAGAAACATAATAAAATTTCATTTTAGAAGGCATGAAATATTACTCACCAGGAGGTAGTTTTCCCCTGAGATATCTATTCAAAGGGGAATCCTTGTAGCGATGGTAATTAGAAAACATAATAGTTGAGGATCTCCTAAAAGTTTCATGTAGTTTATGTACCTGACAATGTGCATGATTTCCATGCTTTATGTTTTGATATCTTTGAGGATAAATATTGATTAAATTTGACCATGAAACATGTATAAAGTGATCATTTTTGTAGTTTGTGACATTTAATTGCCATCTGACTGGCTTTTCTTATTTTGCTTCCATCAGGTAATGAAGTAACAGAACTAGACCTAGTATTTCTGTTTGTGTTTTTCATTAAAAATGTAAAGGCTATTCATTTCTTCAAAACCTAGTTCCTAAGAAATCAGAATCAATTTAAAGATACCTTTATTGTTAGAATAAAAATTATAAATGCAGTTCACACAAAATTTTTAAAAACCATAGTCGTCCACAAAAGCAAACATAGCACATGGTAAACTCATCTCTCTAAATGTTAAAGCATTTGCTTTATATACAACTGCTTGGTGCTTTAGTAAAACAAAGATGAGCCATACTCATTTTCACAGAAAAACTATACATTTTCATATGACCAAGGGAAGCAGTTTATACAATTATATCTACCAAGTTTGGGAGAAGCAATTCAAGTAGCATTCTCTTGCTTACTTGAAAGGTGCAGTTTGAAATTGTTATGCATATCAAGACCACCTAAAACAGACTTTGTTTGCACACTAGTCACTCAGTGAATACTAGTTGAATTGAACTGTGGCAAAACATATATTATTAAAGGAAAAGGTATGTCTTCACTGAAATATTTTACCCTGTCATTTAAAACATATATACATTCATGTAGTTAAAATCAGAATAGGGTATCTGACATAAACAGTCCCATTTCACATAAGGAGGCACAATGATGATTCTGCCTTAATTTCATTACAGAGAATTTGTGAAAGCTGCTTGGGCAGATATTGAACGCTTCAAAGAGCAAAAGAATCATGATTTAAAGGAGGCTCTCATAAGCTATGCAGTTATGCAGATTAGTATGTGCAAAAAGGTAGGTGTTCAGTAGACCTTTAGTGAACCTACAGATTTGTAACTGTACATTTGGTGAGAACTGTAAAATTTCATTACATCTAAATGCTATTTTGTTGCCAGAAGAATTTTCTTTTCATTTTAAAGTCCATAATGCCAGAGTCATTAAGTTTTTAAAATTGTATCTCATTACTTTATCAAATTTTATAGACAAATATGTAGTATTTTGTAATATATTGAGTTTGTAAATTTATGCAGATGATCTGTCCGAAAACCTGTACCCACAAATAATACTATTAACCTCTAAATATATATACATATATATTAGATATTTAAGAATATTTTTCACTAACAGTCAAAATCTTGAACACACTTGCATTGTTATAGTTTTCAAAGCTGTTCTTTAGCATTTTCTAATCAGTGCTAAGTGAGGTGGGATCTGGCAGTTATTCATTGACCTTGATCCATAAAAACAGCCTTTTTTTTCCCCTTTATCCTAACCTGTAATTTTACCAGTGTAGGGAACTATGTGAAAATTATTCATTGATTCAGATTGAAATGCATTCTCTAGGGCCAAGCTTGGCCATTTCCCAACATTCAGTTCCAATTGTGTTGTTGTTATTGTTATTTCCATTTCCATTGTTGTAGTCATTGTGTATATAATTTTCCCATTTCTGATTACTTTATAACAGTCGTATGTCTCATACTTTTCTGTTTTTGTCATTAATTATTTCTAATGGCATAGTAATATTGCATTCCTATAACAGTTTGTTTCATTGTTGCCGAGTCCAGGGGAATCTACTTTGTTTCCATTTCTTTGTCACTACAAAAAAATATTTCTGAAAATATTTTGGTGTATATGGAGCATTTCTTTTTATCATTGACCTTTGAAGCATATGCGTAGCAGTGAACTCTCTTGGTCAAAAGATACAGAAATTGTAGTCATCCTCTTTGAATAATTTTAATTTGTTTTCCAGAAAGATAAGACAAATTCATAGCTCAGTTACATTACATTACTGGGCCCATCTTTCCTAGCCCCTCCAATATTGACTAGTTCTACCTTTTGTCTTTTTTTTTTGTTGTTGCAAATTTAAGGAGAAATCTGAGTTATTTTGCTTTTCATTTCACTTATTGCTGATTTGAAGCATTCTTTCATATGATTGTTAATAGTTTGTGATTCTTCTTGTAAGAACTATTCAAATCCCTTTGATAGCTTTTCTTTTGGGGAATAGCTTTTGGTCTTTATTTCTGTTAATTGTCTGTATTCTTGTCCATCAAACCCTCATCCATAGATCTTTAAAACAAGGATTTTCCCCCCAGTCAACTCTTTCCTTAGTTGCATTAATTTTGTTCATGTAAAACCTTTTTTAATTTGTTATATTTGAAATGATCTGTTTTATATAATCATTTATATTCTTGTTTGATTGGAAATTGACTTTCTAGCCATAGCTATGAAAGGTATCTTCTAGTTTTTTATGGTATAATCTATAATTTATTCAAATCAAATATTCAGGGTGGCTAGGTGGTGTCCCGCCTCAGACACTTGACACTTAATAGTTGTGTGCCCCACCCAAAAAAAAATACAAATCAAATATCTATTTTTAGTTTATTATAGTATATAGTGTAAGATATTATTCTAAACCCAGTTTTCACCAGAGTACATTCTGCTTTCCCCAGGAATTCCTTTCAATAGGAAGTTCTTTCCTGTCTTGCATGCCTTTTCATCTTTCCATAAATCCTCTGTAAAGGATTCATTCAATGCCCTTGAGATCTTCCTCTGGTTCTTTTATGATTTCTTGGATACATGTACAGCATTTAGACTGTACATCTATTACTATCTTTCATGCTCACCAAATGAATGACTTACCCCATTTTCCAATCCTACATGTCTTTAATAAGATATCTGTTACACCACTTTTATGAGTCTTTTTTTTTTTTTTGGTGGGGCAATGAGGGTTAAGTGACTTGCCCAGGGTCACACAGCTAGTAAGTGTCAAGTGTATGAATCCAGATTTGAACTCAGGTCCTCTTGAATCCAGGACCGGTGCTTTATCTACTGCGCCACCTAGCTGCCCCCCATCATGAGTCTTTAAAAAAACATGCTTCTAGTTTTACAGTGGTAGTTCTCAGAGTCCAAACCTGGCCTATAAACAGAGTATGTTATGTAGTAGGATAGATATAATATGGGAGTTATGACTTATCAAAACTTTAGACATTACCTAGCTTATTTTATTGCTTTTTGATAAAAATTTCCTGGACATCAATGTAAAATCTAATGTACCAAGTCTTAAGTTTTCAGAACTCATTGTAAGTCATCCATTAATGTTTTGATTTTCTTTTAGGGAATTCAAGTGTGGACCAATGCTAAGGAATGCTTCAGCAAGATGTAATCCTGGAGAAATTAATTCCTCTTCAATCAAGTGCCCCAGAACAGAAGCACAAGTACATAATGGAGATTTAAGTTGCTACCTGGTATACACAAAAATTTACAATTTAATCATTTGAATAAATACAGTGTTCTTTATGCTGATTGTAGTTGTTAGAATAGCACAAAAAGGAGATGTTTTAATGAAGATTAACATTGAAATTAAGAACTTATGGTGATTCCCCCCAAAGTCATTTGGTATTGTTTGAGACGATTCTGAACTAGTAAAAGTTCCATTGTTAGGTCATGTTTATGTGTCCTTTTAGCCCATGCTCCCTCTATCAATATGTAAAATGATTTAGAGAGTTTTTACTAAAGATTATATTCTTGAGGTTTACCCAGTAAAGATGGCCAAGTGGAAACTCACCAGAGTGCTGTGGGGGTGATTTTTACTTGCCTTATAGTTGAGCTATTTGCTTTGACAAAAGCTCAGCAGAAACTTAGTGTGAAATCTAAGCTATTCCACCCATACCTCCTCAGCACCCCTGTGAGTAATGTATGCATACACTAGAAAATGCCTTCAACTTTGTGCTTCACCAGAATTTTGATATTGGACAAAAATTTTTATACTGCCAACAAAGACAACTCTTTAAATGAATAGTGGAGTCCATTGTCATGAATTAGTAGAAAGCCTTTTAACTGATTATGTTAAATATAAGATAGAAGTTTCCAAATCATTTTTTCAAGCCTGAGTGATGAGCCTAAATTAACTTGGCTTGGCTCTTGACATATGGTGTTTCAGGGTACGAGATGTAACAATTCAATGTAAAAGATCTATATGTCAACAATATATATAGTATCTTCATTATTAACATCCTTCTTTTATACTGCTTGGCTGTAATTTTGTAAAGAAAAATGAATAAATTATATTGATTTTTTTGTTTGGTTTTCATGATACAGTATGTTCAAAAGCCAGGCATCTTTATTTTTTGCTAGCTTTGCAGAATCTTAAATGTGAACTTGCTGTTTCTAATTATGTAAATAACAATAATCCACTACTATTTAGCATTTGACTTTTTTTACATGTTGAAATGTTACAAAATATTGTGGAAATTGCCAGACTTAATAAAAGAAAGAAGCATTGTGCTAATTTCATATGAGATGTGTTAATTTAACAAAATGAAATACAAAAAAAACCCACCCCAAAACAAACAAAAAAAGGGGGCAGCTAGGTGACCTTACTAGCTGTGTGACCTTGGGCAAGTCACTTAACCCTCATTGCCCTACAAAAAAATAATAATAAAAAACAAACAAAAAAACCAACAAAATGATTCATAAACTATTAATACTTCATTATCTACATCATGGAATATGTCCTTAGATTTCATTCTCTTCCACCTTCTGGTCCTTACCCCATTACTCCCTAGCTCTACTGCTTGTTTCTTTGTTTAAATATTTCATTGTATTTTTTTGGGAACAAAATGTTTGTTTTAAAAATAACGAATTATACTGAAATGTGATTTAATTTTTTTGTTTTATTACTCTCTTGGGTTTTATGAAAGGTAACACTAGTAGAAGGAAAGCTCATCTGTTAAAAGACACACAAATGAACTTTTATCTGAAATAAGACAACCTTCCTATCTGAAATTAAAAACCAAACAAACCAGTAGACACAAACTAAAAAAACCGACATTGGCAAATGGATAGTGTACCTTTCTCACTTCCATCTGGTTTTCTTTAATTTGGAAAAAAAAGAACAGAACTGGTTTTTTTAGCTCCATTCCAAATAAGCAACATAAAACTCTTGAATATCTTTCAAATTTTCTATAAATAAATATATGCCTATCTAATAGAGTGTCTTGATTAGGACCATTTTTATTTACTTTTTGACCTTGTCACAGAAAGATGCTGTAGTTTCCCTTCATATTTTAGAGGACTAGTTTACTTTTTTTTTAAATTGTGCAAGTCAATAGCTAAATTTTTCTAACCTTAAAAATCTATTCAGAACATTTTGGCATGATTACAGAAAAGAGAGAAAAAATAGATAAATGGACTAGGCAAAATTCCTTCTCGTCTTCAAGTTCTTTTTTTTTTTTAAGTATTTATTTCAGTCTCTAGTTTTTTGATTATTTAGTTTAGCTCCCAAACTAAAAAACCAAATATAAACAATAAATGACTTTTAAAGTCTTTTAAACTAATTTAAAAAATAAATACAAAGACAACAATACTGCATCTCAATGACTGCAACTTCTTGACTTCCCATTAAGGAAATGTGACAGTCTGCAGTGTTATCTCAACTGAAATAGTGGTTATTTAAACTTCCCTTTGTATCTAGACATTTGAGTTTGCATGAGTCACTAATGATTGCAACATAACACTCACCAAAACAGGGACTAAAGAATCATTAAAGTGTGTTTTTAGAAAAAGACACACTTTTGTTTTTGTATTAAAGGACAAGGTTCAGCAGAAATAATACCATTCTCCCATCCTCCAGGCTGGCAACATAGCTGTCATTCTTTTCTCTTCACTTTCCCTTACCTCTCTATCCAAAATGTTGCCGAGGTGTATTGATTGTACCTTTGCAACATCTCTTGAATAAGTTCCCTTCTCTCCTCTGATACCGCCAACACTCTGGTGCAGGCCTTCATTTCTTCATGCCTGGACTATTTTAAGAGTTTTCTTTCAGTTGACAAGGTGATTTTTTTTTCTTTTTTAGTGAGACAATTGGGGTCAAGTGATTTGTCCAGGGTCACACAGCTAGTAAGTGTTAAGTGTCTGAGGCCGGATTTGAACTCAGGTCCTCCTGACTCCAGGGCCAGTGCTCTATCCACTGCGCCACCTAGCTGCCCCAAGGTGATTTTCTTAAGTGCAGGTCCAATCATGTCACCTCTCCCCCCCCTACTCAGTAAACTCAGGTGGGTCTCTACCACCTGCCGGATCAAATATAAGATCCTCTAGTGATCAAAGACCTTCATAACCACCCTCCCACACACACATCTTTCCAGTCTTCTTATGCTTTAAACCTCCTCACCTCCAAGTCCTCTTCAGTCTAGTGACACTGGCCTCCTTGCTGTTCCAAGCCCAGGGCACTTCATCTCTTGGCTCTGGGCATATTCACTGGTTGTCTTCCTCCTCATCTCTGCCTTTTGTCTTCTCTGACTTCCTTCAGGTCTCAGCTTAAATTCCACCCTTCACAGGAACCCTTTTCCACTCTCTCTTAATGTTAGTGCTTTCCTTCTGTGGATTATTTCTTGGTTTTACAGCTTGATTGAGTACATAATTGTTTCTGTGTCGTTTCCCCCATTAGATTGTGCGTTCCTTGAGGACAGGGACTCTCTTGACTTTCTTTGTATCCCTAATGCTTAGCACACTGTTTGGCACATAGAGGGTTCCTAATAAATGGTCTTTTTTGACTGACGAAAATTTATTTGGGGGCAGGTAGGTGGCATAGTCCAAAGAGTGCTGGCCCTAGAGTCAAGAATACTAATCTTCAGAGGCAGCTAGGTGGTGCAGTGGATAAAGCAGAGGGCCCGAGTTCAAATCCAGCCTCAGACAGTTGACATTTCCTAGCTGTGTGACCCTGGGCAAGTCATTTAACCCTCATTGCCCTGTCCCAAAAAAAAAATACTCATCTTCCTGAGCTCAAATCTGGCCCCAGACACTTCCTAGCCATGTGACCCTGGGCAAGTCACTTAACTGTTTGCCTCCATTCCCTCATCTGTAAAATGAGCTGGAAAAGGAAATGACAAGCCATCGCAGTATCTCTGCCAAGAAAATCCCAAATGGAGTCGTGGAGAGTTGGGCACAATTGAAATGACTGTATAACAATTTAGAAAGCATATATAACAGAAAAGCCAGGATTTTGCCATATAGAATTCACAATTTGGGGCAGCTGGATGGGGCAGGGATAAAGCACCGGCCCTGGATTCAGGAGGACCTGAGTTCAAATCTAGCTTCAGACACTTGACACTAGCTGTGTGACCCTGGGAAGTCACTTAACCCTTATTGCCCCACCAAAAAAAAAAATCACAATTTTATTAAATTTGAAATCTCTATAACACATGGAATTTCAGGCTTTCCAGTCCCATGTTAAGAATCACATCCAGAAGGAGTTTATTATTAATATAATTTTACATATAATATAAACAGGATATCTCGGATATCCCAAAATACACTAAGATTTTTCTTATACCCTGTATATATTTACTTCATTGATGGAAAAATCTTTTGCAAATGGAAATAGTTACTCCTGGAAAATGTATTAATTTTCAATGTACTTTTACAACTCTTATCTTTTTAAGAACACTTTACTTTATATCAAAGGATGACTGAGCAACCTAATCAACAGACTGAAAAACAATCACAAAACCAAGTTAACTTAGTTTTTATTTATTTTAGAGAGACAGTAATTCAGCACTACATTCATTGTCTTGTTAAAAGAATTAGGGGGCAGCTAGGTGGCGCAGTGAATAGAGCACCGTCCCTGGAGTCAGGAGGACCTGAGTTCAAATCTGGCCTCAGATACTTAACACTTACTAGCTGTGTGACCCTGGGCAAGTCACTTAACCCCAATTGCCTCACCAAAAAAAAAAAAAGAAGCATTTATTAAAGAAAACATTTCATTAGATTGTAAGCTCTTTGAGGGCAGAATATGTGTGTGTACACTCTGTAGATAAAGGTGGGCCTGGAGTCAGGAGGACCTGAGTTCAAATCCATTCTCATAGCTCTCCTAGCTGTGTGATCCTTGGTAAGTCACTTAACCTCTGATTTCCTGATATAATGGACCCACTGAAGAAGGAATTGACAAACCACTTCAGTATCTTTGCCACGAAATCCTCCTTCCAAAAATAGGGAGTCATGGAGAGTCAGACATGAAGGATACAACTGAACAGCATTGTACAGTACTTTACACATAGTCTAAATAGTAAACATCAAATTAAACATTTATATACATATATATGCATATATAGAGAGAGACAGAGACAGAGAGAGAGAGAGAGAGAGAAAGAGAGGAAGCACAAGAATACAAGATGCCAAGAAACATAAGTGGAATACATTCAATACATGGTATTTTAAGTGCACTGGCAGAACAAAGTGCTTTGAGAGGCAGTAGTAAGACTTGGGTTTAAATTCCAACTTAACATTTGCTACTTGTTTGACAGTGAGGAAGTCCCTAACCTTTCTCTGGGTCAGTGCCTCTCATTTTCAGCCCTTACCAGCCCAGCCCTATCCTACCCCAAGCCCACTCTGCCCTGGTTTACTCCTCTGTTCATCCATCTCTATTATATCCCATGGAATCCCTTCTAGCATGAGCAAACTCCCCTTTCCTTTGAGTGTTTCTTTCACCTTTCCTATAAATGCTTCTAAATCCTTGCATTAATTAATATCTGTCAAAGAAGGACACAACCTTCAGGGTTGTAACGGTCTAATGAGCTTTAAGAGAAACTTTAAGGCACTATATAAACGTCCAACTACTTTTCTATCCCCTACCTAAATCATCACACCTTCCTTATCCCACTACAACTTCACTTCATGTGGCTCACCCTACCATGACCATCTTCCTCACTTATGAGTTGCATATTATAGAGCCAGGAGGAGTGGAAAAATAGCCAGCATTGAGCCTTCCCATTTCTGCAGTCCTTCCCTTCTCTATGGCCCTTTAAGTAAGAGACATACACTTTAGTGCATGATGCTATGTAGGCTATGCAAGTTTTTGCTTACATGTGACTAATAGGCAACTCAGATGACATTTGAACCTAATTCTTCCTAACTCCAAATCTAATGTTCTAGCTACTATATAGCAAAGCTTCTTAAAGTGGGGGTTGTGACCCCATATGGGGTCACATAACTGAATGTGGGGGTTGTGAAAAATTTGTCAGTAAATGTTTGATTTGTATACCTATTTTGTAGACCTACGTTACCCAAGGTCATGCAAACATTTCTTGGATGAAAAGGGGTTGTGAGTGGAAAAAGCTTAAGAAACTCTGCTCTATAAGACATTGAAATGGCCTTGAATGATGGAGCTATGGTAAGAATTGGAGCCCAAGAAGTGATGTGACAGAAACAGTGTCTTATGGCAAGTCATCTGGTAGCGCCGTGTTGGATTTGAAGTGCTCTGCTGAGTATATAGAGAAATCAGAGTTTTTCGTCTGACTTTGAAGCATTTCACATTTGCAGGATTCCTTATGAGGACTGGATTTATCAGTACCTAACATTTTCCTCAGGAGTCATTTTCATTTTATGTGGTGAAATGACAGAAAAGTGTCTGTGATCAAGAAAGATGAGTTTAAATTTACACATTTTGTCCGAACATCATGCGGGGAAGTCAGGTATAAAGGGATGGGGGATGGTGATGGATATAAAGGCAGAGTCCGGCATCTAGGGAATGGAATTTTAAGAGTCCTGTCTCCACTATTGCTTTTCTACCTCAAAAACTACAAGTCAGGGGCAGCTAGGTGGCGCAGTGGATAGAGCACTGGCCCTGGAGTCAGGAGGACCTGAGTTCAAATCCAGTCTCAGACACTTAACACTTACTGGCTGTGTGACCCTGGGCAAGTCACTTAACCCCAACTGCCTCACTTAAAAAAAAAAAAGCTACAAGTCACCAGGTATCACAAAATCTAGTACCCATAGAACAGATTTCTTAAAGCCTCCATCACATCTCTATCCGAATGGAGCCTAGTAGCTGGGTATTTCTATAAACTGAAGTAACTACATTTTCCCCTATAATGTGTCCCTACTGCCTAACAACTGTGTATCTGCTTCCATAATTCCTATTAAACACAGTTCTCATCCTAGACATAAACCTAATCCATCTACCAGTGCCTCTCATTTTCAGCCCTTACCACCCAGCCCTATCTTACCCTAGGCCCACTCTGCCCTGGTTTACTCCTCTGTTCATCCCTCTCTGTTTTATCCCATGGAACCCCTTCTAGCTTGAGCAAACTCCCCTTTCCTTTTAGTGCTTCTTTCACATTTCCTATGAATGCTTCTATATCCTCACATCAATTAATATTTGACTTTTGCCTATGACATATTTCCTTCAATGGAAGCTACTCCTTCCATCTTAGTGAGAGTTGGAAAGAGTTCACCCTGTTTCTTGTTTAACCTCTGCTGATTCCAGGCCACTGTGACCTTCAGCCTCTTTTCACCAGGCAGCTGGTGGTACTGTAGATAAAGCACATGGCCTGGAATCAGGAAGGCCTGTTCAAATCCCACCTCAGCTATGTGACCCTGGGCAAGGTACCAAGTCTCTGCCTGGGCTTCCTCAGCCCAGGGGATAATAGGGGGCAGCCAGGTGGTGCAGTGGATAATGCACTGGCCCTGAATTCAGGAGGACCTGAGTTCAAATCCAGCCTCAGACACTTGACACTTACTAGCTGTGTGACCCTGGGCAAGTCACTTAACCCCAATTCACACACACACACACACACACACACACACACACACACAAAGAAAACCAACAACCTCTTGCCATTGATATCATGCCCTTTGTGGAAACCCCAGGCTCTGTCTTGGGCCCTCTTCTCTCTCAATGCTGTCATGATTATTTCTGTGCAGACAGAAACTAAATCTGGGATTTCCAGGCCTGATCTCATTCCTGAGCTCTAGTCATATATTTCCAAGTGGATGTTGAATAGGCATCTCTAACTCATTTTCTTTTCCTTCCAAACTCACCCTTCCTCTGGACTTCCCTCTATCTGTCAAGGGTACCACCATTCTCCCAGTTGCTCAGGCTCACAGTCTCAGCATTATCCAAGAACAATCAAATCACTGAGAATACTTTATATTGTTGAATACAAAGAGGTAAATTTTTTTCCTTTATTTATTATACCAGGAACAGTCTCTCTGTGTCTCCGAATGACTGCTGATTGCAGTTGCTAGACGCAAAGTTCTCAAGGGGTGTGATGTGAGTTTCTCCCTGGCATGCTGTGAATTGCATGGAACTTATACTGGTGATCCATAGTCTTTCTAACTTAGAAGTTCAGTGTCCCACGATTCCTCATGTCAAAGGACGGTGCTATGTCATGAGTAAAACCAGTTTGAGAACCACTGAAGGGGTCTGTTTCAGGCAGCTGGCAGCTGAGTTCAGTCCATATCTCCTTTCCAGCTTGCCTTTATGGTGGAATGGATTCTCTAATGTTTTAGCCTTTCACGATTCATGTTCTCTACCCTGATTGTTTGAAGCACAGTGTCCTCCTTGGACGGCTCCTTGGGAGTCTGGCTGGCCTGGGCAATCATGTCTCTAATTTTCTGGAGACCAAACTGCGAAACTGATAGCGACTGGGATCAAAAGGAATCATCAACTCTCCTGATTTGCTGATCTTATTTTTGAACCAGACAGCAGTCTTTTCCTGGACAAGCTCTGCAATCCAGTCTGCTGTTGCTAAATGCATAACATTCTGCCCTCCAGGGCCACTACTCTTGGAATAAGATATTTGCTGGTGATCTATAGGAACGTCAATGTTGGCCTGCTTTGCATCATCCGGGACTTGCCAGGTAGTCTCCTGGCCATAGGAGTTCGGATAAAGCTTGGCTGAAGATGCTCTTGAACTCAGAGCTGGCGGCCTTCTTGTGAAAAGTACAGCAGAGGCAGCTGCCAGGCAGCTGAAGCAGAGCCAGTCTGAGCCAGGCCTGGCTCAGTAACTAAAGAAGTCATCCAGCGGTGGCCATGTTTCCTTCTCCTGCTTCTGGCGCCTCCTTATTAACCTCAAGATCAACATTGTATTTCTTGGCCCCAGCCAGCGAACCTCACCTCTACTCCATTTTCAACAATACATTTTAAATAAAATGCTATATCCTCTTTAAGATTTCATCACTTGGGGCAGCTAGATGGCACAGTGGATAGAGCACTGGCCCTGGATTCAGGAGGACCTGAGTTCAAATCCGGCCTCAGACACTTAATACTAGCTGTGTGACCCTGGGCAAGTCGCTTAACCCCAATTGCTTCACAAAAAAAAAAAAAAAAGATTTCATCACTTGAAATTCCTTTCTACTACCTTCTATCCTACTCATCACTGGTTCTATCCTTGCTCTTTGCTCTCCTATCCTGACCTCCACTTCCTCAACCCTTATTTTCCCAGCTGTCAACTTCCTCTCGGCATCAGTTGTCTATACGAGACTGATCCTTGGTTGTACATTTAATTTTGCTTCAACAAACACTTATCAAGAACCTACTGTATACAGAGCAGTATACTACAAACTAGTTGAGATAGAAAGACAAGAAGCTAAAAGATAAAACCTTTGTAGAATAATGGGGAGCAGGAGGGGGACATGATATACTCAACTATAATACATAAACAAATAAAAGATATGTAGGAAAAGCACTTTGTGAGATCTCAAGGGGATAAGACCATTGCCAACAAGGGAGCAAAAGCCAGGGAAGTACTTTGGTTAGATTTGGGTTGGGTTGGGTTGGGTTTTGAAGGATAGGAATTCCATAGGTTGAGGGGCAGGGAATTCAATACACAGGGTGTAGAGGGAATGATAGCAAAGTAGTCCAGTGGGGTACTCAAAGTTAAATAATGTGACATAAAACTGGAAAAGTAGGGTGTTATCATATTAGGGAAATCCTTGAATGCCAATTTGTAGCATGTGCATGCAGCAAGTACTAATAAATGTTGAAGCAAACTGGAACTTTATTCAGCATTAGGAAACTACTGGAAAAATTTAACTGGAGCAGCAACATGACCAGACATGTTTATAAGAAAACTGTCTAGCAATGGTGTAAAAGAGGCAGTAGAGAATGGAGATGGGACAAATCTCTTGGGGGAATACATTGCTGTAATTAATTGGTTGGAGATGAAAGCCTTACTAATGTTAATAGCAGTGAGAATAAAGAAATAGGAACAGATTTGAGGAAGAATACAGAAGTAGAGATGAGGAGACCTGAAGATTAATTAAATGTGAAAAGGAGGGGAAAGGAAATACCAAGGTTTAGAACATAGGAATAGTAACCTGAAAAAAAAAATAGTGAAAGCAGGAAGAGTAAGTTTAGGGAAAATGAGATAAAGCCTGTTTTTGAAAGGTTGAAGCTGAATATGCTGGTGGGACATGCAGGTGATGTGTTGTAAGCAGTTGAAGATGTAAGTAATGGAGCTCAGAAGAGAGGTTAGGGTTAAAGTTATAAGTGGGGCTAAAATTCTAAGTGAAACATTCTTAGACTGGGATCAAGGTATAGATTTCAGTAGGTCTAAGAATTTAGATGGGGGAAAATACATTTTTATTTGCACTAACTTTTGTTTTCCTTTGTAATCCTATGTATTTTATTTTATGCATTTAAAAACATTCTAAGAAAGTGTCTGTAGATTTTACCAGATTGTCAAAAGTCCATAGCATGAAAATTAAGAACCCCTGACCTAGATTTAGGAGTCAGCTGAATAGAAGTGATGTTTGAATCTGGGAGAGTAAATGAGATTGTCAGAGAAGAAACCATAGAGAGAAAGGAGGGACCAAAGGTAGAACTTTTGAGGAACACCCATGTGAGAAGTTAGGAAGCCAGTGAAGGAGCTAGAAAAAGCATTTATAGAGAGGCCGACTGTAAATTCCGGCTATCTAATTTAAGTTGGACAATCTTTGATTCATCTTGTTATTCCATCATATTCCATATTGTTATTGTTTCAGATGTTTTCCACTCTTAAAGCACTAAGCACAAGACAGATACTCACAAGGCCATCTGTCCTCCATGGACTCAATCTCTTCCCTGTCCCCTTCAAAATGTGTCTTCATCCATTCTTTGTTTCACAGGAAGAAACATCTACTTGTGCTATGCTTCTGACCCTGCCCCCTAATCTTTTCTCAACTCAACTGTCCCCCTCCCTCCCTTTCCATTGTTCTTACACCTTTCTTCCCCATCCTACTGGCCTTTGTGTTATTTCTCAAACAAAAACACTTCATCTCCTGAATCCAGGAATTTTTGCTAGCCATACCTTCATGCCTGGAATGCTTTCTTTCCCTTTTCCTGGCTTCCTTGTCTTCCTTTAAATCCCAGCTAAAATTCCTCCTTCCTACAAGAAGCATGTCCTAAGCCCTCTTAATTCTAGTCCCTTCCCTCTTTGATTGTTTCCAATTTATCCTGTATATAGCTTGTTTATATGTAGTTTACATATAGTCTCCCCCATTAAACTGTGAGCTCCTTGATAGGAGGAACTATCTTTTGCCCTTCTTTATATCTCCAGTGCTTAGCATAGGGCCTGGCATAGAGTAGGTGCTTAATAAAATGTTTATTGACTCACTGACTTTACCTAGTTCTATCACTATTTCCTCATCTCTTGCATTGCTAATCTCTCCTATTCCACTGCCTTTTCTGCTAACAAATATGTCCAGATTTTCCCTGTCCTAAAAGTCATTCCCCTGCCTACCTAAACTACTGTCATATCTCCTTTTCACTGCTAATTTTTTTTTTGGCAGGGCAGTGAGGTTTAAGTGACTTGCCCAGGGTCACACAGTTAGTAAGTGCCAAGTATCTGAGGTCAGATTTGAACCCAGGTCCTCCTGAATCCAGAGCAGGTGCTTTATCCACTGAGCCATCTAGCTGCCCCAACTGCTAATTTTTTAAAAAAAGAGTTGACTACTCTTTCTGCTCTGTTCAAGGTCATTAGGACACCTCCTAACTGCTAAATTCAGTGTGGGGTCTCCCCCCAGTGATTAACTTTGAATTTTCTGCGGCATGTGGCACTATTCTTGAAATGCTCTCCCAATCTTGACTTCTGTGACACTGCATCGACTTGCTTCTTTGACTAGATTCATAAGCATAGAGATCTATAGGTAGAAAGGTCATCTAGTCCAACCCTCTCATTTTACAGATGAAGAAATTGAAACTCAGAAAGATTGGATGACTTACCCAATGCCATACAGATTGTAAGATGAGAGGAAGGAATTGAATCCAGGTCACTCCAGAATCAGTGGTCTTTCTGTGATAATATACTGCCTCCAGTGATCTCTAATTGTCAAGGCAGATGCCCTTTTCTCAATCCTTATCCTTCTTGACCTCTGTAGCTTTGACATTGTCAACCAGCCTCTGGGTGTTCTCTCCCCCATGAGTTTTCGTGATACTGCTGTCTTGGTTCTCCTCCTGGTATGTAATCATTTCTCTCTCCTTTGCTGGGTTATCAGCCATTTTCTACCATCTAACTTTCCTAGTCCCTTTCTCTGTCTTGTAAGCAGCCATGGGTTCAATGATCATTTCTAAGTGTTTGATTGCCAGTTGTATATATCTAGGCCCACCTCTCTCCTGAGCTCCAGTTCTACATTAACAACTCCATATATTTACCCCCAGTCTCACTACCTTTCCATTCTTCCCCATTTTTGTCAATGGGTGCACAATCCTTTCAGGTACCAGTGTTCAAAACCTCACTCACCTTTTATCTCTTTACCTTATATATCTAATCAGTTGTCTGGTTCCACAACATCTGTCCCATCTGACCTCTCTTCTGTAGCATATAAACCTCATCAGCTCACACCAGGACTTTTGCAATACCCTCCTAATTAGTCTCCCTGCCCCTGTTCTCTCACCTCTCCAATTTGTCTTCCATATAACTGCCAAAGTGATATTCCTAAACACAGGTCTGATCCTGCCACTTCCCTATTCAGTAAACCCCAGTGGCTCCCTATTACCCTTAAGTAAGGGAGTCTTAACCTTTTTTGTGTCATGGACCTCTTTGGCATTCTGGTAAAGTATCTGCATTCCTTCTCAGAATAATGCATAAAAATAATGAATAAAATAAAACAGGATTACAAAGAAACTGTTTTATTGAAATATAGTTGTAAAGATATTTTTTAAAATGCATACATGTCAGAGCAGCTAGGTGGCGCAGTGGATAGAGCACCGGCCCTGGATTCAGGAGGACCTGAGTTCAAATCCAGCCTCAGACACTTAACACTTACTAGCTGTGTGACCCTGGGCAAGTCACTTAACCCCAATTGCCTCACCCCCCAAAAAAATGCATACATGTACTCCAGGTTAAGAATCCCTGCTTTAGGATGAAATATGAACTCTTCTGTCAGTTAAAGACCTTCACCACTTGGCTTCAACTTACTATTTAAGAATCATCATACATTACTCCCCTTCACACACTCTTCAGTCCTACCAAAGTGGTGTTCTTGCTTTTCCTCACACATGACACTCCATCCCAATGCTTTTGCAAAAGATGTCCCCAATTCCTGGAGTACGCTCCTTTCTGACTTCTGCCTCTTAAAATTCCTAGTTTCTGTCAAAGATCAGCTCAAAAGCCTTTTTGAGACTTTTCTTGAATCCCTTAGCTGGAAGTACCTGCACCCACTCCCTCTCTCCCATTTCCTTGAATTTATTTTGTCTATATTAAATGAAATTTTATTTGTAAAGTGTTTAGCAGAGTATCTGGCACATAGTAGATGCTCTGTCTTCCCTTCTGTTACCTATGTGTTATATGTTACAGTATCCACTTAGTAGAATGGAGGTTCCTTGAATGTATCAACTGGTTTGCTTTTATTTTTGTATCTCCAACACCTAGCTCAGGGCCCAACACATAAATGCTTAATAAATGTTCGATGAAAAACAATAAATAAATAAATGTTCATTGAAAAAAACAAAACAAAAAATAGATAAATAGATGAATGAATGTTCATTGATAAAAAAATAAATAGGTAGGGGCAGCTAGATGGCACGGTGGATAGAGCACCGGCCCTGGAGTCAGGAGTACCTGGGTTCAAATCTGGCCTCAGACACTTAACACTTACTAGCTGTGTGACCCTGAGCAAGTCACTTAACCCAAATTGCCTCACTAAAATAAATAAAAAAATAAATAAATAGGTAGATAGATAAACAAACAAATGAATGAATGAATGAATGTTTGTTGATTAATAGTTTCAGCCTTCAGTGTGAACGAGGTTGATCAGTTACCCCAGTTTGGACTCATCATTTCTAGCTATACCATGTGAGTATTGATGTATTGCCTCACTTTGCTTCAGTCCTGGTTTCAGTCTATACACAGCCATGGGACCCTTGTCCCTGTTTCCCAGTCCTAAGGTCTCCAGTTAAGCCATGATGTCCTTCCCATTTGGGTCTCAGGATACTGTGGAAGTGTGCCTAGGCCATCTCCCACCGTTCTAGGTCCCAGCTGATTGGTTCTCTTTCTTTTTTTTTTCTTTTTTTTTTTTTTTAGCGAGGCAGTTGGGGTTAAGTGACTTGCCCAGGGTCACACAGCTAGTAAGTGTTATGTGTCTGAGGTCAGATTTGAACTCAGGTCCTCCTGAATCCAGGGCCAGTGCTCTATCCACTGAGCCACCTAGCTGCCCCCTGGTTCTGTTTCTAGGAGGAATGATCGTACAAATTCAGGGGAAACCAATTCTGCCCCCCAAATGGCCCAAGATAATTGGGGCTGGCATTGTTTTATACTTAGGAAGACAAAGGGAGCTAGAAGCTTTAACAAATGCCGATCTAGGGCAAGCTGACACAAGCAGGACATATACCACCTGGGCAATAGGAGAAAAGGGGCGTACAGAACTGATTCACCCTAAGCTGTCCAAGAGTGAAAAGGGGAGATTTATTTCAACACAAGTAGGAAGTATAGCCCCGAGAGCCCTTTGGCAAAGAAGGCAGGGATTACAGGGCCCATGTATGCAAAAGACTTCCCATTTCAAAAGAGTAAGAAAGAGGCACTCTGGTCTGCAGAGGTCTCATGCCATTAATGTTCAGCTTACTCCACATGGACATACTACTAGAGTCTTCTGGGAAAGGTGATTGTAGAAGAGCTTCTGGAACATGTCAAAACATCAGAAGACAGTAAAGAACCCGAGTTGTAGGAAGGAAAATAAAATTATAGAAGTTAGTGCTTCTGGAAGCTGAGTTCTAAAAAATAGAGCTGCAGAGGCCAGTGAACAGTGTCTGAGCTGGGGTCTGCTAAGGGGAAAGCAACATGGCCTCAGGGGCCTCAGAGTGAGGCATTAATGTGGAGGAGCAAACCCTAAACTGCCCCTCTGGATAGAGCCTCGCTCATGACAGGACAGTAAGTCATAGAGACAGGTCTCTGATGGCTGCATTGCCCCCACAGATGGTGTCTCGGTTCTGTAGGGATTTGGATGTTAAGCCCTTTCTATGTGTCTATTTTTTAAATAAAATTCTATTTTAAGCTTTAGTGAACCTGAACATTTATATGTGTAGCTACCCCTAGGGAGTGCTAGATAGCAATAAGAGCTAACATTTATAAAATGTATTAAAGTTTGCAAACCGTTTTACGTACATCACCTCATTTTTAGGTCATTTGGATAACAAGCAATGATTTAGAAAAATTAGAGGTCACCAAAGTGTACCCAGGCCTTAGGTGTCTGGAGTTACATCATTCAGAAAATATTTTTAAAACCAATTATAAAACAAACAAATAAACAAAAAATCAATCTTGGGGAATTAGAGGTAAACACTGTTAATAGGTCTCATTTATAATAATAATGGCTTCCATTTGCATAGGTTGGTGGTTGGTTTTTTTGTTTTTTGTTTTTAATTTAGAAAGCTGGAAGATCTTGTAATAAGACTAAAAGTGTGTGTGTGTGTGGGGGGGGTGCAGCTAGGTTGGCTCAGTGGATAAAGCACCAGCCCTGGATTCAGGAGGACCTGAGTTCAAATCCAGTCTCAGATACTTGACACTTACTAGCTGTGTGACCCTGGGTAAGTCACTTAGCCCTCATTGCCCTGCAAAACAAAAAAACAAAAACAAAAAGAATAAAAGTGTGGATTCTGTGAAGGTGTCTTGAGGACCTGCCTAGCTGTGTTCAGAAAGATTCCTCACCAGAAAGTTGGCCAGTTTGGTGATACCCTTTTTCAGCCACAGCGATACATATTGAAATTGGAGTCTGTTTCAGTCTTTGCTATTATATCTTCAGCACTTAGCATAGTGCCTGACACATAGGAGGTGCTTAATAAATGCTTGTTGTTTGATTGACTAATCTACCAAAACACCAAAGGGTTGCTATCAGTTTACCAACAAAACTACATATCTCTAAAGCTATGAAGTATGTAATGCAATCAAATCAAATAAGTAAAAAAATTCCTTCATTATTCATTATTATTAATAACAATAACGGACATTTCCACATCTTGCAAAGTTCTTTACACACCATCATCTTATCTATTCTTCATAACAATCTTGTGAGGTAGGATACTACAGACTTTATTACTCCGATTTTACAGATGAAGGAACTGAGACTTAGAGCACATTAAGTGGCTTTGCTTAGGGTTACAGAGCCAGTAACTATCAGAGAAAAGCCTTCCTGATTCTATGTCCAACTCTCTTTCTACTACAATAATAAGAGGATGGAAGGATTTGTTACATCATCACAATAGGAGATATGACAATTTCATCATATTTATCAGCCATGTAAGAATCTTTGATATCACATGGGGATATGAGAAAATGGTTGTATCTCTCTAACACCCATCAGACTGGTAAAGCTGTAGAAAATGACATGTCAAAGGAACTGCAGGAAAATCAGCACATTAATGTATTGTTGGTGGCACCATGGGAAAAAAAAAGCACTAAACTATGCACACACTAGCAATATTACTACTTAGGTCTATGCCCATAGAGATCAAATAAAGGAAAAGACCTGTATGTACAAAAATATTTATAGCAGCTCTTTTTTGTTGTAGAAAAGAAGTGGGCAAAAGAAGTGTCCATCTGTTGGGAAATGACTAAACAAATTATGGCATGTGAATGTAATGGACTATTATTGTACCATGAGAAAAGAAAAAATGGACAGCTTTGCAGAGAACTGGGAAGACCTGTATAAAATGATTTGGAATGAAATAAGAACCAGGAAAGCTATATGTGTGTGTGTGTGTGTGTGTGTGTGTATATATAATATGTATATATTATCATCCTAAAGAAAAACCACTTTGAATGACTTGAGAACTCTGATCAATATCATGACAAAATCCAATTCCAAAAGGCTCATGATAAGGCTTTCTACTCACCTGCTGACAGAGGTGGACTCACAAGGCAGACTATGGCATACGTTATTAGATATGACCAATGTGGGAATTTGTTTTGCTCAACTATGTAGATTGGTTACAAGGCTTTCTTTTTATTTGTTTTTTTCCTCCCAGTGGGTGTGTGTCTGTGTGCTGTGGGAAGATGGGAGTGGGGTATAGGGGCCAAAATAGAAAAGAGGGCCCTTGAGGCATTTAAAAAAAAAAATACACTGAAGGAAGGACAGAAGGAAACATAGATAAGCAGGACAATCATGAAAGCTATAGTCAATGTAGTAATAAACCACAAGTCCAGAGTACCAAAGATTATGAAAGCTACCCCTGCCAGAGAGGTGACAGACTGAAAAAGTTGGATGAGATTTGGGAGATCATGACCAATGTAGGAAATTGCTTTGACTATGCATATTTATTATGAGTTATACTTTCTCTCTCTCTCTCTCTCTCTCTCTCTCTCTCTCTCTCTCTCTCTCTCTCTCTCTCTCTCTCTAATTGGGGAGGAGGGAAAAGAGATGGAAGGGACAGAAAATGAATGCTTTTTAATTGAAAAATGTTTTTTAAAGAAAGAAAATGGTGGCATGGCTAACAAAGTGGCAGCTGTCAGCTGTTTTCATTTTCAGTTTCTCTTTCATCCAGCTATATTATAATAAGTTTTTTACTTAGAACTAATCAAATATTTATTAAGCATCTATTATGTGCCACACACTATACTAGGCACTGGGATACAAATGCAAAGGCAGCTAGGTGGTGCAGTGGATAGAGCGCCAGCTCCAGAGTCAGAAAGCCCCGAGTTCAAATCAGGCCTCAGACACATTAGTTTTGTGACCCTGGGCAAGTCGTTTAACCCTGTTTGTCTCAGGTTCCTCATCTGTTAAGTGAGCTGGAGAAGGAAATGGTAAAACTACTCCACTATGTTTGCCAAGAAAACCCCAAATGAGGTCACCAGAGTCAGACACAACTGAAATGATGCAATAATAACATACAAATGCAAATAATAAAGGTCTCTACTCTCAAGGAGCTTCGATTCTGATGGGGGCTTGGGGAAAAAAAAAAGTACCAATATAATATATTCAAAATAAATATAAAGGGAATAAATGCAAAATAGATAAATACAAGGTAATCAGGAGGCAGCACACTAGCAGTTGGAGGGCATCAAAAAAGGCTGTGTAGAAAAGGTGGTATTTGAACTCTATATTGAAACAAGAGAGGGATTGTATGAGGTTGGAGGTGAGGGGAAAATACATTCCAGATGGCCAGTGCAAAGGTTTGACAGAGGGGAGATGGAATGCTGTGTGTATGAGGAAGAGAGGGAAGATCAGTTTAACTGGCTCACACATCTACAGGGAGTTTAGGGTCTGTGTGTAATGTACAACCAGGCTGGAAAGATGAGCCAGGGTGAGGTTGTGAAAGCCTTTAAAAGTTAAAAGGGGGCAGCCAGGTAGCACAGTAGATAGAGCACAGTCCTAGGATCAAGAGGACTTGAATTCAAATCCAGTTTCAGGGGGGCAGCTAGGTGGTACAGTGGATAGAGCACTGGCCCTGGATTCAGGAGGACCTGAGTTCAAAATCTGACCTCAGACACTTGACACTTACTAGCTGTGTGACACTGGGCAAGTCACTTAACCCCAATTGCCTCACCAAAAAAAAAAAAAAATAGGCAAACAAATGCAGTTTCAGACACTAACTAGCTGTGTGACCCTGGGCAAGTCACTTAACCCTGATTGCCTCTCCAATAAAAGAGAAGCTAAAAAGGAATCATTTCTGGCATAAGGTGTAAGGGAGCCACTTGAATTATGGAGAAGGAAAGTGACATTGGTGAGATCTGCACTTAAGGAATATCATTTTAGTAATTGTGTGTTGGGGAATGGAGTGGAGACTTGAGAGAGGGACATAAATTAGGAGGCGGCTGCAATAATCTAGGCAGGAGGTGATATGGGCCTGAACTAAGGTGGTTAGCTGTGTAAATAGACAGGTCAGATGTAAAAGATGTGGAATATGTAGAAACAGCAAGATTTGGCAACTAATTGGATACGTGGGGTGAAGGAGATCAAGGAATCCAGCATAATGCTGAATGGTGTGGATTTAGGGGGAAAGATAGGTTTGGACAAGAAATACACACACACACACACACACACACACACACACACACACACACACACAAAATCTGCTTTAAAAACAATAATTCTACAGGCAGTTTACCCTAGAAAGAGAAAGCTAACCTTTGAGCTGGAAGATATGAGTTCAAGACCTGCCCTTTATACATGCACAGGCTGTGTGACCCTGACAACTCGCTTAGTCTATCTATGCCCTAAATAGCTCTCTAAAACAGGGATTTTTTTTTTTAGTAAACTACATTTATATAGTACTTTAAAGGGAGATTTCCTTACAAAATATCGATGAGGTTGATTATTGCAACAATAATAATAGCCAACATCTATATAGTACCTTATATAGAGAATTTTCTTCAGAATAGCCCAGCAAAGTAAGTACCGTAAGATAGGGATTCTTAACCTTTTTTGTGTCATGGACCCTTGTGACAATCTGGTCAGGCCCACAGATCCCTTCTCAGAATTACATTAAAAAATTTTTAAAATTTTTTTTCCTCAATTACGTGTCAAAAATTAACATTGGGTTTTTTTATTTTAAGTTCCAACATAATTGTATTTTTAAATCATTGAAGGAAATGCTAAATTTTAGTTAAAGGTTAGTGTAAATGAAGATCTAATTTCTTTTTCTCATCCAAGTTCATGGATGCCCTGAAATCTATTTTGAGACTCCTTGGGTATCCACAGATCTTAAGCTAAGAAGCATAAGACTCTAAGTTTTAGAGCAGCAAGTGCTGTCCTGCATTGGTAGAGGAAGTTTCCTTACCAGGAGTTCTCACAGATCCAGACCAAAAAAAATTATATAACAACAACAATAAGAAGGAAATTATATTTGTTGTTGTCATTTTTCAGTCGTGTCTGACTCTTCCTAACCCCATTTGAGGGGTTTTCTTGGCAAAGATACTGGAGTGCTTTGCCATTTCTTTCCCTAGTTCGTTTTACAGATGAGGAAATTGAGGCATACAGGGTTAAGTAACTTACCCAGGGTCACACAGCTAGTGTCTGAGGTCAGATTTGAACTCAGGTCTTCCTGACTCCAGGCCTAGCACTCTATCTACTGAGTCACCAAACTACATTGGGGAATACAAGTGTCCTTTCCCCTTGTAACAACCTTGTATTGTGTTTTGCAAACCCTTAAGCATTATTTTCATATTAGCCCTAATTATTATTATTCTCAACACTTCTCCAGGGCCAAGATTATTCATTATAATTATACAGTGTTCCATTTCCACTTCCATGGAACATTTATTTTTAAGGTAAAACACTTAATCAGGACTGAAACAATTATTAAAGGAATAGGAAAGCACTCATAGCACACATATTCCAGGAATTAGGGTTTATCATTGCGCAAATAGCAGAGAAAACAGAGACATATGTCCCAGTGTGCAGAAGGAATGCCAGATTTCTCTTGCCCAGCTAAACCAAAGGTTAGGAAGATACATTCCAGAAGGATCTGGACCCCGGTTCAGAGTGGCTGATGCTTTTCATCATCTCATTTGTAAGATGAGCCTCTGTCCGCTGCCCTAAGCTTCCTCTTGCCAACTGATAAGCAGTCGATACTCCTTCTGTCCCTCTTCCTATATGAGGTACCATCTCAGAAGTCTCCTGATGCAATCTCCCTGTAGAGGCTGAAAAGAATTTAAGTCTTGGGAACATAAATCCCCATTGCTGAGGCTTGGAACCTAGTTAGAAATATAGTCCTTGACCATATTTTCTTTTTTTAAAATTTTATTTATTATTTTTTTTTTTTTAGTGGGGCAATGGGGGTTAAGTGACTTGCCCAGGGTCACAGAGCTTGTAAGTGCCTAGTGTCTGAGGCCGGATTTGAACTCAGGTACTCCTGAATCCAGGGTCGGTGCTTTATCCACTGCACCACCTAGCTGCCCCCACCCATATTTTCTATGTTCCAGTTATGTTAGCTTTTTGCTGCTGTGTGGCCTCTGTGCATGCTACAGCTCTTTGGAGCCACAAGTGAGAGTTCGAAGACAGGTGCACACCAAAGGTGGATAGATGAGCAGCCCTGAAAAGGTTTTGGCAAGCCCTTACACCACAAGTGCTAGTCCTCCCTGAATACCCCATACACTGTCTCAGCAGATGGGCTAAACCAGATTGAGGATAACCAACAGGCCTCAAACTCTCAGTGAGGTAGGGAGACATCTACCCCAACCAAACATGTGAATACTTCTGTGGGTGGAATGGGAGGATAAGAACAATTTGTTCCAATGGCCATGAAGGCAGCTGAAGCAGGTGCTGTGGAGTGCTTAGAGCTGGATTAGACATTGAAGACACCAAGTTCATCCACTGGATCCTGGACCATTGTCAGCCATCTTGACTTTTGTTTTGCCACTGGACTTAAATGATTCTGGAGGAGAGAGTAAGGCTGATTTCTTTGTGCAATTCTGCCTTACCTTAATCCAATTCATGTGCAAATCAGAACATTACCCTGATGTCATTGGTCCTCTTCAAAAATGAAAAATGAACAATAATTACATCAGCTATATTTGGGATGAGGAAAATCTAAGAAGCTATAATACTACTGGGAGGAAATATGATGATGACAATAAACAATACTTGTGTTTACTAAGTAGAATAATCTCCAAACAAGAAAAATAAAACAAAACTTATTTTAACAAGAATTGAAAGCCACGATAAGTGGAAAGATAAATGTAAACTCTTACACTTGGATTTAGAAAACTGACTGCATAAATAGGAAGTACTTTGTGGCACAATGAAAAGGACCTGGAGTCATAGGGTCTGGGTTCAAGTCCTGCCTTGGGTGTTTGCTGCCTTTATGACCTTGAGCAATTCATTTAACTTCTCCAACCTCATCTGTAAAAATGGGTGGTTGTCTAGTTGGCCTGTGAGGTCTCTTCCAGCTCTAGATCTATTATTCTAGCAGGAGGGAGTCAGTCTTTGAAAGTCCAGGACTTAATAATTAAAAAAAAAAAGGCTGATAAGAAAGTGTTCAACTAACTCTAAAAATATAGCCAAGATTTGTTTATAAACTGCAAATAAGTCTCTCGAGTGAATTTTTTAAAAGAGTGATGCCATTGGACAGTGATTGGTCATACACTATGATTGACCTTTAAAAGCGCATTTCTAGGGTCGGTCATTTTGAGTTCAGAAAGAACCCACTTTCTAATCAGATTGTAGAAGACACATGGACCTGGAAAAGGGGAAGCTTCCGGACTCTGTATGGATCCAGTAGAACAGAAGTTTGGGTGGAGGCAGATACCATAAGTAGTAGGGGAAGGACGCCAGGAGCAAGGCAATGTGGGCTGATCAGGCATGAGGAGTGCCGCCGAGACAGATGCTGTGCTGTTGGACTCTCTGCTCCACCCACATACTCCAGACTACAGACTCCCAGGCAGTAATCCTATATCTATCTCCTTTTTGGTTCCCACATGGGAATTGTTTACTCTGTCTTCAGGGAAAGTCTATTCTCCTTTTGTGATTTTAAATATTTATTTGTCTTTGTAATGTGGATAATTCTTAATAACTTTGATTATATGAAATTGAGAAGATTTTGCACAAATAAAATTAATGCAGCTAGAATAAGAAGGAAAGTGGTTGATTGGGAAAATATATATATCATATATTTCTGTATTTCTAATATGGATTTGATATCCAAAATATATAGACAACTAACAGAAATATATGACCAAAAGTCATTTCCCCAAAGTGAAGTAGTCAAAGGACATGAGTTTTCAAAAGAAGAACTAATAAGAAGACAAATGCACATCAAAATAAATATAAATTCTCATGTCATATACTGAAAATCCTCCCCATGATCCCAACTTTCCTATTACCATAGAGAATAACACCATTGTCCTGGTCCTTTAGGTTCGTAATCAAGGTGTCATATTCAATTCCTCACTACCTCTCACCCCTCTTCTTCCAAATCTAATCTGTTGCCAAGGTCTATTGATTTCACCTCTGAAACATCTCTCAAATATGCCTCCCGTGCGCTGACACTGCACCACCCCAGTATAGACCCTCATCAACTCATGTTAGGACTATTGCCTCAAGTCTCTCCCCACTCTAATCCATCCTCCATTTGACTGCCAAAATAATTTTCCTAAAGCTCAAGTCTGACCACATTACCCAGGAATTCAAGAATCTCTAGTAGCTCCCTATTGCCTCCAAGATCAAATATGAAATTTTCTGCTTGATATTCAAAGCCCTTTTTAACCTAGCACCCCACCCCCAACTCTTCCAGTCTTTTTAGACCTTACTCTCTGACATGTACCTTTCAATCCAGAGACACTGGCCTCCTGGCTGTCCTACAAATAAGACATTCCATCTCTCAGCTCTGGGCATTTTCTCTGACTATCCCCCATGGCTTGAATGCTCTCCTTACTAATCTCCTCCTATTGGCTTCCCTGACTTCCTTTAAGTGTCAGTTAAAAGCTTATCTTCTACAGGAAGCCCATCAATTCTAGTACCATTTTTTTAAAGTATTTACTATTTTTCCTGTATATACCTTGTTTGCACGTAATTTGCTTGTTGTCTCCCTCATTTGATTGTAAGCTCCATGAGGGCAGGAACTATCCTTTGCCTCTTTTTGTATCCCCAGCACTTAGCCTAGTGCTTGGCACATAGTAGGTGCTTATTAAATATTTATTGACTGACAAAATTGGCAAAGATAACAAATGATGGGTATATTTAATGTTGGATAGGTTATGGAGAGACAAGCACAGTAATGCATTGTTGTTGGAGCTGTGAATTGGTACAACCATTTGGGGAAGCAATTTCAAATTATGCAAATAAAGTGATGAAAATGTTCATACCCTTTGAATCAGAAATTCCACTACTAGACATATACCCCAAGGAAATCACTGACAAAAAAGAAAGGCCTCACATACAACAAAATATTTGTAACAGTGCTTTTGTGGTAGCAAAGAACTGGTAACTGAGTGGATGCCCATCAATAAGAGAATAGCTAAACAAGTTGTGGTATATGAATGTAATGAAATATTATTGTGAGATAAGAAATAATGAGCATGATACATGAAGAGAAGCATGGAAAGTTTTGTATGAAGAGATGAAAAGTGGAATAACCAGAGACAGGAAAGCAATACACACATTGATTGTAAAACTGGAAATGGAAAGAATGAGAACTGCAAAATAATAAAAACTGAAGTTGTGAAATTTTTTTTTTAAGTTTGGCCCTTGCTCCTCTACAGAGCAAGGTCGAGAGGAGTGCAACATTGTATATAATGTCAGATTTTTATAATGTGCTGATGTGACTGGAATTTTTTCTCTTCATTTTCTTTTCCTTCTTTCCTTCTTTCCTTCCTTCCTTCCTTCCTTCCTTCCTTCCTTCCTTCCTTCCTTCCTTCCTTCCTTCCTTCCTTCCTTCCTTCCTTCCTTCTTTCAAATTCAAATCTAGCTTCAGACACTTCACGTGCTGTGAGACCCTGAGCAAGTCACTGAACCTCTGTTTGCCTCAGTTTCCTCGTCTGTAAAATGGGAATAATAATAGCACCTGCCTCCAAAAGTTGTTGTGAGGATAAAACAAGATAATTGTAAAGTGCTCAGCACAGTCACATAGCAGATGTTAAATAAACATTAGCTATTGCTGGGAGCCTTTTTCTCTATCCCTTGACCTTGGGTGGTTACCAGCAGAGCCTGTGGGCTCTCTGTCAGTCATCCCGGGCTTTCATTACATGACTGACTACCTCCTTTTCTGGGCTTACATTTCTTTTATAGTTTCTTTTACTCTGCATCTGCTTAGTTCTTCTTTAGTAAACTGCTATCTTGCTTCTCCATTCTGCCCTTTTTCATTGCCCCTGAAGTGACCAGCAACATTATTCCTTTGGAGACTATGGTATTCTGTGATCCATAGCCATATAGCATTACTAGAAGAATACTGTTATTAAAAGAGAGAGTTTTTTCAGGGAAAGGCTTGCCGTCATTAAAAGCATTGTACAATTTCCTAATATTATTTTTCAAAAAGATTGAACTCATCCATATTTCTATTAGCAGTGTAATTAATAGTGTGTGTCTGGTTTTTCATTGTCCTAGCAACACTGAATTCTCACTTTTAACTATCTTTGACAATTTAATAATGGTAAAGTGGCCTCCTAAAGTGGTTTTTATTTGTGTCTCTCTGATTATTAGAGTTTGAATTCTTTTTCTTGTGGTTATAAGCAAAGTCCTACTCAGTGCCTGAGATTGGCACAGATGTGAGCCCGAATTTAATTGGGTTACTTTAAGGTCTTAGGTGCCTATGCATATGTAATGATAACTACTCCACTGCTTTTGGGTCCTGGAGGGCTCAGGTGACCACCCTCTTCCTCTCTAATAAAGTGCCTCTTTCTAGTCCAGCCTCTAAAGAGAAGGGTTAGGCTCCATTTCTCATATCGTTCAGGTCTCTACACTCCAACCCCAGAACTCTGCAGAGAATCACTTACAGCTTAACTTTGGCCCATATCTAGGCTCTCCTCAAAGACGGGAATCAGGAAGACAGGTATACAATTAGCTAAGTGCTAGAGACAATTCTTACTGGCTCTCCAGGGCTGACTGTTAAATTTTCAATGTAAGCATTTGCACTTCAATCAGGGCTTGATTTATTGATTTGTTAATTGCCTAGACTTAAGAAAATGAGGGAGAAGATATTAATAATGCAGATTAAACTTAATAGTGTGTCCTGCACAGTTTCTTTTTTGAGACTGAAGAACCAGTTGCTAAAACTGGCTGTGCTGTTGCACACCCCCATATCAAAACTACAAATTTTTTTGAGAAATAATTTTATTACCAAAATTTGTCACTTAGAATCCATTCATTTATACCTAGATATAATAAAACAACAGTTTATACATGCATAGAATAATAAATGCATTTAATGCTTTACAAGGAATTTTTTAACAATCTTTTTTGGGGGGGCAGGGCAATGAGGGTTAAGTGACTTGCCCAGGGTCACACAGCTAGTGTCAAGTGTCTGAGGCTGGATTTGAACTCAGGTCCTCCTGAATCCTAGGCCAGTGCTTTATCCACTGTGCCACCTAGCTGCCCCTAACAATCATTTAAAAAAAAATTTTGAGTTCCTAATTCCCTCCCTTGAGGCCTTCCCACACGCATTGAAAAGGCAAGCTTATATTGATCAAAGTAGCTAAGTCTTTCACAACTGATCATCATTACAATATTGATGTTACTGTATATAATGTTCTCCTGGTTCTTCTCACTTCACTTTGCATCAGTTCACATAAATCTTCCTGGAGTGAGTTTAGGTAAGAAAGACAATGGAGCAATATGATGTCCATTAAACATGTGAAGCCATACAAAACACATTTCTGTATTTACTATGTTGCAAGAACAATAAAGTGAAAAACAATATGCTTCAAGATGCACTTAGGGGGCAACTAGATGGCGCAGTGGTAAAGCACTGGCCCTGGATTCAGGAGGACCTGAGTTCAAATCCAGCCTTAGACACTTGATACTTACTAGCTGTGTGACCCTGGGCAAGTCACTTAACCCTCATTGCCCTGCAAAAAAAAAAATGGGGCAGCTAGGTGGCACAGTGGATAGAGCACTGGCCCTGGAGTCAGGAGGACCTGAGTTCAAATCCAGCCTCAGACACTTAACACTTACTAGCTGTGTGACCCTGGGCAAGTCACTTAACCCCAATTGCCTCACTAAAAAAAAAAAAATGCACTCAGAGTTCATCAGCTTGCTGTCTCTCTCTCTCTCTCTCTGGAGGTTTATGGCATTTTTTATCATGAGTCCTTTGGAATTGTCTTGACTCATTGTCAACTGTAAAGTAGTGTCAATAAAATCTCAGAATTGAGAATATCCAGGAGGAATGGGTGGTCAATAGTATTGAATGCTATGACAAAGTCAAGAAGGATCAGAACTTTTTGGGAAGGCAGGAGTATTTCTTTTCATTCTTAAATTAAAAAACACCAAATAGAATGGCCATTTGCGTATATGTAGTAGAAAAGAAAAGGAAGATTGCACATGAAATTGCAGGTCTCTGTTATGTATAGCTTGATTTTCTTTTAAATATATATAGTAAATATATATATATATATAGGGTTACACAGAGGATATAGCATCGGGTCTACAGTCAAGAATACTCAACTTCCTGAGTTAAAATCTAGCCTCAGACACTTACCAACTGTGTGATTCTGAGTTAGTCATTTAACCCTATTTGCCTCAGTTTCCGCATCTGTAAAATGAGCTAGAGAAGGAAATGGCAAACCACATTAGTATCTCTGTGGAGAAACCCCCAAATAGGACTGTGAAGAGTTGCATCCCTCCTTTGGAAAAGAAAAGGGGGGAAGCCTTGTAGCAAATATGCATAATCAAGCAAAACAAATTCCTATGTTGACTGTCTAAAAATCTATCATTCTACACCTTAAACCCATCGCCTTTCTGATAGGAGTTCGATAACATGCTTAGTTCTTTGGAATTACAGTTTATTATTGCATTGATTAGAGTTTTCAAAACAGTCTTGCTTGTCTGTTTTTTCCTTCCTTCTAGAATCTTCTGTGCATTAAAAAAGATACCCTGTCCCTATCTTTCTCACTTGTATACACTTCTCTTTGAAAAAAACTCATAATAAATATGCACAGTTAAGTAAAGCAAATTCCCACATTATTCATGTTCCCAAATGTCTTGTTCTTCAGGTTGAGTTCATCTTCTCTTTATCTAGAAATGAGTAGCATGCTTCATCATCAGCCCTCTGGAATTGCAGTTCATGTAGAGCCTTGTATTGATCAGAGTTCTCAAGTGATTTAAAGTTATTTTTCTTTGTGTTCTTACTGTATAAACTGTTCTGCTTCTGATCACATTCTTTGTCAATCCATCTTCTCATCTTAATTCAGTCTTCTCAGGTTTTTCTGAAGTCATCCATTTTGTCACTTTTTAAATGTTGTAATAGTAGTTCATTACATTCCTATGCCTTAATTCATTACCAGGTAGATAGGCATCCCCTTTCTTCTTATTCTTTGCTACAACCAAAATAGCTGCTATAAATATTTTTGTATATGTGATTCCCTTTCCTCTTTCCTTGATTTTTTTAGGATATAGATCTAGTAGTTATATCACTAATGCACAATCTAGTCATTTTTGGACAAGGGAGGGTAGTTCCAAATTGCTTTTCGGAATGGTTAGAACAATTCACAATTCCATCAATAGTACCTCAAAATGATTGTTTTCCCTCAGACCCTCAAACATTTATGATTTTCCTTTCTTGTCATCTTTGATAACCTTATGGGTGTGAATTGGAACCTCAGAGTTGCTTTAATTTTAATTTCTCTAGTTATTAGTTATTTGGAATTTTTCATTAAGGGCATTGCTTAGATTTCTTCCTTTGAAAGCTATCTGTTCATATCTTTTGACCATTTATGTTTGGGGGAATGGCTTTTTTTCTTAAAAATTTTAATTAGATCCTTATATACTTTGGATACAAGGTGTTTATCAGAGAAACCTGATGCAAATATTTCCCCCGGTTACTTATTTCCCTTTTAATTTTGACTATGTTGGTTTTGTTTATGCAAAAATTTTTAACTTAATCAAAATTGTCCATGTTATATTTCTGATCTTCTCTATCCCTTGTATGGTAATTTATCGTTTTCCCTTTTCATGGATCTCAAAGGTAATTTCTCTTTGCTCTTTTAATTTGTTTATGATGTGGCCTGTTATATCTAGGTCATGTATTCATCTGGAGCTTACTTGGTATATGTTTGAGGTGTCGGTCTATACCTAACTTTTGTCATAATGCTTTCCAGCTTTCTGAGCGGTTTTTGTTGATTAGTGAGAATATTGACTCTATTAGATGGGATCTTTGGGCTTATTGAACATTAAGCTACTGTGTTCATTTAATGATTATCTGTCAATGAGTCAGTTAATAATTAATAGATTTATTTATTTATTTATTTATTTTTTGGTGAGGCAATTGGGGTTAAGTGACTTGCCCAGGGTCACACAGCTAGTAAGTGTTAAGTGTCTGAGGCTGGATTTGAACTCAGGTACTCCTGACTCCAGGGCCAGTGCTCTATCCACTGCACCACCTAGCTGCCCCTATGAGTCAGTTAATAAACATTAATTAATATATGACGGGCACTGTGCTAAGAACTGGAGATACAAAGAAAGGCAAAACAGTCTATGCTCTCAACACCTCAAGCTCCAGATAAATACATGACATAGATATAACAGGCCACATCATAAACATCATAAATAAATTAAAAGAGGACTGGAAAGGTTGGGGATAGGGGACTGGTTATGAAGGACTTTTAATACCAAACCAAGGACTTTATATTTTGTCCTGCAGGTGATAGGGACCAGAGTTTATGGAGTAGGGTGATCACATGATCAGACCTACACTTTAGGAAAATCATCCAGATGGCTGAGCAAAGAATGGACTTGAATGGGGAGAGATTTGAGGCAGAAAGAGCAAACAGAAGTCTATTACAGTCTAGGCAGGAGGAAATGAGGGTCTGCACCAAGGTGGTGGCAGTGTCAGAGGACAGAAGGAGGCATATTCCAGAGATTTTGCAGAGGGGAAATTGGCAGAAATTTTGCAGAGGTGGGATTGATTTTGCAGAGGTGAAATTGCCAATACTTTGGATATGAGGGGTGAGAGAAAGTGAAGGGTTAAGGATGACTCCTAGCTTATGAACCTGAGGGAATGGGAGGATCTCTGATGACCAATCAAGTGCTTTCTGGCCCCTACAAGTATTCATTAAGAGATGTCATTCCTCCTATTAAAAAAAAAAAAAAAGTTGAACTGAACTTGTTCATGAAGGCCTGAATTCCAGATCTTTCTCTATCACTTCTAGTCTCTTTCTTTACAGGAATTTTGGGGTTGGACTTAATGATCCCAAAAACTCTTTTCAGCTCTAAAGTTGTGTGAATTATGTGATATTTGAACTATGCATCTGATTGAGAAATAGTCATGTTACTATCATCCAGTTTTACAAGCTCTCCTGTATTTGACTTTGCCTTGTAGGATTTTAAATTTATTTGCTTTTCTTTCAGGACTGATTTTGTTCAACGCAGAATTGATTAAATGCATGGTTTTTAAATTGTTCTATGTGAATTCTGGTTCAAAATATTCTGCCACTAGAAAGAAAATATTTCTTTGGTGATCTCATTTGTGGAGATGAAAAAATTGCTTGTATGTTGGATCACTAGTATATTGTGGGAAAGCATTTATATATAGCCTACTATGTGTCTAGCACTATTCTAAGTACTTTACAAATATTTCATCATTTGATCCTCAAAGAAATCCTGCAAAACAGATGCTGTTATCATCCCCAGTTTTATAGTCAAGGAAACTGAGGCAAACAGAAGGTAAGTGACTTACTCAGGGACACATAGCCAATAAGTATCTTAGGCTGTATTTGAATTCACATCTTCCCGATTCCAGGATCAGTGTTGTATCTACTCCTTCATCCATCTGAGAACTTAGGGAAGTTTATGTTACCCTAGATTTCAAAGATTGGGGATGTACTTTGTCAGACAGGACTACACATGATGCTATTCAGTGTAATGG
This sequence comes from Dromiciops gliroides, assembly GCF_019393635.1. Classification (NCBI taxonomy): domain Eukaryota; kingdom Metazoa; phylum Chordata; class Mammalia; order Microbiotheria; family Microbiotheriidae; genus Dromiciops; species Dromiciops gliroides. The sequence goes on along the minus strand of NC_057863.1, from coordinate 338,403,389 downwards.
TTTGTGAGTTCAACTCCTATGGAATGGAAAGGTGGGAAACATAAAAATAGAATATTCAATTCATGCCGTTCAATTCGATAAAAAATTATTAGTTATTATTAGTTATCATTCCATAAGGCCCATTAGAACCATCACACAAAGACTGCGATTAAACTTGCTAGGCAACATCCTTGAGTTGTGAGACGTAATGTTGTATAGTAGAATTAATGCTGAATTTAATTTATAGCAGCTTTTTTTTAATGGTGGCAAAGAAATGGAAATTGAGGGGATGGTCATCAATTGGGGAATGACTGAAAAAGTTGTGTATATATAATTATAATGGAATACTTTCATTGTATAAGAAATGATAAAGGGGATGCTTTCCAAAAAATCTGGATAGACTTATATGAACTGATTCAAAGTGAAGCAGGCAGAACCAGGAGAACATTGTACACAGTAATAGGAAAATTGTAACAATGATCAACTGTGAAAGACAACTATTCTGATCAAGACAAAGATCCAAGATAATTCCAAAGGACCCACAATGGAAAATGCTATCTACCTATAGAGAGAGAACTGATTGATGAACTTTGAATGCAGATTGAAGCATACTTTTTTTTTTTTTAGTGAGGCAATTGGGGTTAAGTGACTTGCCCTGGGTCACACAGCTAGTAAGTGTTAAGTGTCTGAAGCCAGATTTGAACTCAGGTACTCCTGACTCCAGGGCCGGTGCTCTATCCACTGCGCCATCTAGCTGCCCCTGAAGCATACTTTTTTAAAAAAATTGTGTTTATTTTTAGCATACTTTTCTTTCTTTCTTTCTTTTTGGTGAGGCAATTGAGGTTAAGTGACTTGCCCAGGGTCACACAGCTAGTTAAGTGTTAAGTGTCTGAGGCCGGATTTGAACTCAGGTCCTCCTGAATCCAGGGCCGGTGCTCTATCCACTGCACCACCTTGCTGCCCCTGAAGCATACTTTTAAAACTTACTTTATATTCTATATATATATTATGCTATATATATATTATTTATATTCTCTTTATATTCTAAATGTAATGTTTCTACTATCATAAAACAAATTCAAATTCTATAATTTGTACGAAATGACATTGGAAGTCATATAGTTCCATTTTTTTCCCTCAGTCCTATGGAGATTCCTCCATAGCATGGGGATGGCAGTGGAAAGGAGACTAGACCTAGAATCAGAGAACCTTTATTAAAATTCTGCCTTTGACACTTACTACCCATAAGACCTTGGACAAGTTGTTTCACTTCCCTAGGTCTCGAGTTTTTCCTCTGTAAAATAAGGGAATTGGACTGGATGGTCTCTGAGGTCTGTTTCAGCTCTTGATCTATGATTTCCTATGACATCTCTGAAAAACATTCCTTCAGTCTCTTTAAATGGTGGAGAACACTGGGTTTCATGAAACAGCCATCATGGTGAAATCTGGAAATAGCAATGGGATTTTGACACATGTGGTATTATTGTTGTTCTTTATCCTTTGTTTCCTAAGAGGACCAATAACATCACGGGGTGATGTCTCAACGTGTACATAGATTGGGTTTGTGAGGCAGTTTCACCAAGTCATCAGCCTCTCTTTCGTCATCTCTCTTTCAGAGTTATTGAAATCCAATGGCAAGGCAAAAGTGAAGATGACTGGTGACTGCCCAGGATACAGCACATGACCTTGGCATCTTTAATGTCTGACCAAGCTCTAAGTGTGCCACAGTTCTTGCTTCAGTTGCCTTCATGGCCATTGGAACAAATCATTCTCATCCTTCCATTCCACTGGGGGAAGTTTTCACAATCTTGGGGTAGACATCCTCTTAATTCACCGATGGGTTTGAGGCTTGTCGGTCACATTTAACCTACTTTAGCTCATCTGCCCAGATGGTTTACTGGGGTGTGGCTGCTGTGCACACTGCAGCTTCTTGGAGCCACAGGTGAGTCGGGTGAATCAGGTGGACACCAAAGGTGATGAGCAAACCTTCACACCAGAGGTGCTAGTGCCTCTGGACAAACCATATACCCCAATACATATGGTAGAGGGCTAGAGAAAGAAGAGTGGCATAACTCAGGCACCCAGAGATACTTACTTCTAGAGGAAGAGAGACTAGACAAGGAAAGGCCTCTTGCTGAATCTTGAAGAGAAATCATGGAAGCCAGGAGGGGCTAAGTCAAGGGGGAGAACATTCCAGGCATAAGGGGCAGTCAGGGAAAAGTCACAGAGTGGAAATCCTTGTCCAGTGTCTAATAAATAGACATAGAACTGAGTAACCATATTATTCTTGCTGTACGTAAAACAAGAAAAAAAGTTAAGTTGTAGGTAAATGATAGAGTAGTCATAGGTTTTCCTTGAAAATAAGGAAGTAGAAGAATTGGTTTTATCATGCTCTCAAAGGTAACAAGAAACATCATTTCCTGAGAAATTTGGCCATAACGTATTGAAATGTTCCCAATAAATATTTGCAAAAAGATAGTCATGGGGGGCGGCTAGGTGGCGCAGTGGATAAAGCACCAGCCCTGGAGTCAGGAGGACCTGAGTTCAAATCTGACCTCAGACACTTGACACTAGCTGTGTGACCCTGGGCAAGTCACTTAACCCTCATTGCCCCACCAAAAAAAAAAAAAAAGATAATCATGAAAATAATTGTTGTTTATACACTAATATCTGTTTCAGAGGATAAGCATAAAGAAATTGTATTATGAACTTTGTAAGACCCTCCAAAATAAATCAACATGTACTTTGCAACAGTGATTTTGTTGTAAAAATAGAAATGGGTGAAAATAGCAAGAGATATATTGGCAGCTAGAAATATATGGGTAGCTAGGCAGTGCACTGGATAGAATGCTGGGCCTGGAGTCAGGAAGACCTGAGTTCAAATCTGACCTCAGACTCCTGCTATCTATATGACCCTAGGGAAGTCATTTAACCCTGTTTGCCTCAGTTTGCTCAGTTGTAAAATGAGCTGGAGAAGGAAATGGCAAACCACTGCAGTATCTTTGCCAAGAAAACCCCAAATTGGGTCATGAAGAGCTGGACACAACTTAAATGAATGATCAATAACAGTAACATATTGGAAAACATGCATCAGACACATCCACTAATGACTATTAATATCCCTTCCCTCAGTATTTCAGAACTCTCCTAGTCTTTTACCTAATGAATGAGTTCATCGGTCAACTTGCTGTTAGCTGACCCATAGGACACATATGCTACCTCAGCCCCTTTCCACAGAGTCTTGTTTCTTATAGGAAAGGAAAGAAATGAGACAGAGACTCAGAGGCAGAGGCAGAGAGAGATTGTCTCAGTTCTTCTTTTTGTTTCTCATTATTCCTCTTCCAACGTTTATTTCATTTTTACTCCTTCTTTCTCTTTATCTCTTCATGGTTATTTATTTTAATCTTTCCCTTTGTCTCTTTTAATATTCTCTTTCCTCTCTTTTATTCAGTTTCTCTGAGAGAAACTGGTCACTGCACTGACCAGAATGTTAATGTCTTTTGGTGTTTTCCATTACACCATTGCAGTCATTTTGTAAATTGTCTTCCTGGCTCTGCTAACTTCCCTCAATATTAGTTCATACAAGTCTCCCCAGGTTTCTTTGAATTCTTCATTCTTCACTGTTTCAACATTCAATCATTCATCCAACATTCATTATTTTTTATGTTGCAATAATATTCCATGACATCACACTAGTAACTAGCATTTACATAGCACCTACTATGTCCCAGGAAAGTGCTAAGTGCCTTATAGTATTATCTCATTTCATCCTCATAGTAAACCAGAGAGGTAGCAATACAATTATTCTCATTTAACAATTGAGGAAACTGAGATTAAGTGACTTGCCCAAGGTAACATAGCAAGTAAGTATCTAAGGTCAGATTAGAACTCAGGTCTTTCTGACTCCGGGTCCAGTGCTGTATTCACTGTGCCATCTAGGTGCCTCATACATTCACCCACTACAATCTTGGCTGCAGCTTGAACTAACAATGGTCTGCAAAGGGAGGGGCCCCTTTACAGTTAATGGTCTGGCATTCCATTTAGAAATGGATCCTTTTTAAAAATTATGCTCTGAAGAGATTCAGAATGTATTGCAAATCAAAGGCTGCCTCTTGAAATTGAAGAACTCTCTATGTTCTAGCCTAAGAATGAGACCAAAGACAAATGGGCTTATAGATGAGTTTAAATGGAGTGGAATCCCACCCCCTATTCATACAAGCCACAGGATGAACCTCACCCCCTGAGAGAGCAGAATATTCTTTTATCATTTCAGAAGCAGCACCTGATCCAGAGACTGCTGACATGCCACGCAATGCCGCACCTGTGTGACCCCAGAGCCTTTGATTTACAGGATCCCTGTGGGCGCCGTGGTTATTTGTAGTCTTATAACATTATTCATGTTTCTCTAAATAGTACCTTCCCTAAAGGCCTCCTCTGATGCCTCATTATGGTGGTGGGGGGGAGGGTGACCCTGGATTTTCAAAGGTTATGTCAGTGAGGCAAAGCTCTGGCAGAACTGACATTTTTATAGCTTTAATGGCAGCTGATGTTTTAACAGCATTAATGTTTGCAAAGCATATTACATATATTATCTCACTTGATCCTCACTAAAATCCTTGAAGGAGGTCCAATAGGTATTATTAGTCACATTTTACAGATGAGGAAACTGAGTCAGAGAGGTCAAGGGATTTGCCCAAGGTCACAAAACTGGGAAATGTCAGAAGTTCATTTTAAACTAAGGTCTCACTTGATTCCAAGTCCAGCCTTCTTTCCCCTGCTTTCCCTATTAAATTGTAAGCTCACTGACAGCACAGATTGTCTTTTGCCGCTTTTTGTATCCCCAGCTTTTAGCATGGTGCCTGGCACATAGTAGGTGCTTAATAAATGTTTATTGATTGATCGATTATTCCATACTACCAAGTAGGAGAGCCTTCGAGTTGGAGCCCAATGGCTGACAAGTGTTGGCCATCTGAGGACCAGCATGGATGGGTTGAGAGCAGCTTATCACCGAATGGTTGGCCACAAAAATGATGGGGCTTTGGGGTTTTTTGTTTTGTTCTTTGGCCACGGCATTTCATAAAATCTATCCTCTAAGTTGTGAAGGGCCCATTCCTCATTGATGATGGAAGCACCTCTGGGGATATAATCATTCTGCTTTTGAAATATTCTATAAGTAATGATTAATTTGAATGCTAAGGATGCAGTTGAAATGCTTTGGGTTATAGTGGGTATTCTTTATATTGCTGCAAATTAATCCTCCCTGATTTATTGGTGAGGTGGGGGTAGATAGGTTGTTATTACTCTCTGTCCTATATTTGTAGGATTGTATATGTTATATTGTATATAATATTGTATATATTGTCTTATACCCACTATATTTGTAGATTGTAAAAGTATGTAGTCTTTGGGATTCATCCCCAGGGGTATGAGCCAGTGACTCTGAGGAGGGAAATTGTTTATCCCTAGCTGAGAATAAGAAAAGATAGTATATATTGGTCTCAAGAAGTGTCTGTCATCTGACCTCTGTCATTAAGTGGGGGAATGAAGGGTACTAAGGGGGATAAGATCAGAAATGAAAAGCAAAGGGCAGCTAGGTGGTGCAGTGGATAAAGCACCAGCCCAGGATTCAGGAGGACCTGAGTTCAAATCCAGCCTCAAATACTTGACACTTACTAGCTGTGTGACCCTGGGCAAGTCACTTAACCCTCACTGCCCCACAAAAGAAAAGAAAAAAAGAAATAGAAAGCAAGTGAGTCTGGGGAAGAGCCATGCTCTGAATAGTGTGGAGACCAAAGTCCAGGGGAAGCCTGATGATCTGGGTCACAAGATTTGATGCCTGCCCACTTAGAGTAAGGTCCCCTCAGTGTGGCTCCCTCTTATATACACTTAGGTTCATGGTATGGTTGGGACAGTCCTGTATTCAATTTCACAGCTGAAAGCCTTAACGAATGTATTTATATTAATCAAGGAATGAAAAAAGCATTTATTAAGCACTTGCTGTGTTCCAAGTACTGTGTGATCTGCTGCAGATACAAAGAGAAATTGAGGGCAGTCCTTGCTTTCTGGGAGCTCACTTTTAACAAGAGAAACAAAACATATCGGTGGTTTCAGCCCAAGAAGTCCCCATGGTCCTTAGGGGACAGCAGCAGAGCAGATGGTAATGCCTCCTTTCTAATGTTGCTTCCACTGATAAAATCATATCCCTTTGTGATGTTGAATCACTTGGTAGTGCAAAGGACTGTGATACTGAGAGCTTTCTTATCTGGGTCTTCAGTATTTGGGGCTGTTGAGGAGGCACCTGAAGAAGCACTTCCAAGTCCTTTTCCCACAAGGGTTGCTTCCCTGGATGATGGATGTAGGCCTGGGATGGAAGCAGGGCCAGTGGTAGGGGCGGGGGTGGTGGTGGTGGTGGTGGTGGTGGTAAGAGTTGAAGGAGTAACTGCTATTCCAAGGCAATGGGTCTCAAAGTCCTAGGCTATCTCTGCCAAAGAGTGAGGAGAGCTGTGGTGGTTGAGGTAGTAGTGGTGATTTGACTCCCTCAGAACATACTGTCTCCTGCTTCTACCTCCAGGTGCCCTGCTGCCCTTGGGATGCTAGGCTACCATGCTTGTCCTCTAGGTAACAGTTGGGAATGGCTGGCTCTTTCTTCATAGGGGTTGCTTCCCTAGATGAGAGTAGCCCAACCCCACATGAAACATGGATTCAAAGGGGGCAGCTAGGTGGTGCAGTGGATAAAGCATTGGCTCTGAATTCAGGAAGACCTGAGTTCAAATCTGACACTTGACACTTATTAGCTGTGTCACCTTGGGCAAATCACTTAACCCTCATTGCCCCACCCCACCCCCAAAAAAAAGAAAAAAAAAAGAAACATGGATTCAAAATAAAAGACACTTAGTTAGAACAAGATGGCAGTGTAATAACATTTGGCATACATTTCTATGTATCTCCTGGGACCACCACTTAACTCTCTCTGTCTGTAAGAAGGACATAGCCATTTACTCACAGAAAGGTGCTAGGGAAACTTGCTGTATTAGCAGTCTTGAGAGCACCAGCTTTCCAGTGTGGCAAGCAGACAGCATTGCAGAGACTTCTCTAGGCACAGGAACAGTCCTAGGTATTCTGGCTTTTCTCAGAGCTGTGCTCTGGGGTGCGCTGCCTTCTCCAAGCACTGCAGTCCCTTTTGTTGGCTCTACTAGCTTGGTCATGATCTAGACGTGATTGCTATTTTACCTCGTCCATCTCATCTCCATCCGTCTCTAGCAGTGCCTCACAAGACTCCCCCAGAATTTAAAATTGCAAACCCTGGCACTACATCTACCCAATAAAAGTCTGTGTTGGGAGATGTGCCACACTATGACTCAATGCTCAGCTTTAGTTCAAGGAGAATTTCTTCAAATGACTAATGCCCAGGGATAGTAGGAGTACAGGAGTCCATACACAGACATACCCCCTCATATCAGCATTTAGGTGAAAGAGGCAATTCATTAAGACATGAGCTACGGGGCAGCTAGGTGGCACAGTGGATAGAGCACCGGCCCTGGAGTCAGGAGTACTTGAGTTCAAATCCGGCCTCAGACACTTAACACTTACTAGCTGTGTGACCCTGGGCAAGTCACTTAACCCCAACTGCCTCACTAAAAAAAAAAAAAAATTAAAAAAAAAAAGACACGAGCTACACAGGAAAAGATGACTTGTGCAATCTGTTTTAGGTAGACTTGGAGGACCTGGGCTGAGGTAGGAAAAAGAGCAGCTTCCAAGGACTATACATGGAGAGCTTCAGATAAAGGTTGAAAAAGCAGGACTTTCTAGGCTATGTGACAATTTGCTTCATAATAATCTATGGCTGCTATGGATTTTCCCATAACGTGTATAAAGCTATGTTTGTTGTTTATGATTTTGGGAACTGCAAGCACCAATCTTCTTTTTTGAATGTAAATTTTTTGGGGGCGGGGCAATGAGGGTTAAGTGACTTGCCCAGGGTCACACAGCTAGTAAGTGTCAAGTGTCTGAGGTGGAATTTGAACTCAGGTACTCCTGAATCCAGGGCAGTGCTTTATCCACTGAGCCACCTAGCTGCCCCCTTGTGAATGTAAATGAATGAACATTGCTTCGTTGGTGTTTCTTAATGTGTCAATACATACACATATTTGCCTGCTGGCCCATCTCATAAATGCAAGATGTCCCAAAATATAAAAACTCTGAGCAAATGTTAACCAGTTTACTGTACCTTTTTATGTATTTTTTTGCAGGGCAATGGGGGTTAAGTGACTTGCCCAGGGTCACACAGCTAGTAAGTGTCAAGTGTCTGAGGCCGGATTTGAACTCAGGTACTCCTGAATCCAGGGCTGGTGCTTTATCCACTGCACCACCTAGCTGCCCCCTTACTCTACCTTTTTAATACTAACATTCTGTCAATATTGTTCCATGATTGCAAGTCATAGAATACCACAGTTATTCTATTCCACTAATAATAAAGATGAGACTAAGAGGGCAATGGAGATGTATATGGTGGGCAGGCTGATACTTGTAACGGATGAAGAACTAGGAAGAATTGGAGCAAGTATGTAATCAGGCATATATAGGTTTGGAAAGGAATATGAGCATGTTACATGGTAAATGCTAAATGCCACAAACTTGTGGACAGCCTGGGCATTCCATTAGTGCCCTCAATATCAGGAAAAATTGAGGAACACTTTCCTACTCCCGAATATTAGATGGACTCTCTGTAATTAACTTATAGGAAAACATATACAAGAATTTCATGGGATGGGAAGATGTGGATGGGTCATGATAGGCATCACTTCAGGGGGAATATTTCAATGATGGGGTCAAAAATCCATTTGAGTTGGAGGATTCTTACAGTAACTATAGCATGCTTGAGCATTTGGAAACTGGCTCCAAAGAGTTAAGAGTTAAATTGGGCCATGAACAAACTTTGCCACTTTTGTTCTCTGTTTTGTTATGCAGACTCTTAGGAGCTCCTGAGCACCTGTACAAAGGAGTGGGGCCCTAGACTCTTGGAAAGTTTCCTGACACCCAGCCAAGACCATAAGAGGAGGCTCCTATCTATGAGAACAGAGCCAATAGTTAGCCATCAGCATGAGTCAGACTCTCCACAGCCTTTCCTCTCTCCTTGACTCCTTTAATCAATTATAACACTCAAAACCCCCAAAACATAGATGTGGAAGTAGACATAACACCTTGTGTCCCCATCAATTACTATCTTGAACTTCTTGAAAAGTGAGGAAAATGGGTAGAACACCACTCAAACATATCAAAGATGGGACCTTTCCATATTAAAAAAAAAAAAAGAATACTGGCATTTCATCTTTACTACACTCCTCTCTCTCTCTCCCCCCAACCAGCTGCTTTGACACCATGGACAGCTGCCCGGGCAGCTAATGGAGACAGCAGTTGTCAGGATGCTGACCTGAAGAACTATAGTATGCTTTGTCTTCAGTTCCCCTGAAGCTTGGATTGACAGTAAAAATATCCTTCAATAAATCTCTTTTGGACACATATGTTTTATATGTGAGCTCTCTCCCTTTTTTCCCCCAGAGTGGATGCTAATTTACCACAAAAATTACTAATTAATTCCTCACTTAAGAAAGCACTCATTTGGAAAGGCATCTGCCAACAAATGTAGAAATTTATATTAAAAGGAGAGATTAATCACCTCCCTTTTCCATTTTAAGAAAAAATTCTATGTATGGGACAGCACTAAATAAGTGTTAATGCCTGGACTCAAAGGGAAGACAGCACTGGGGCCCAGGTATGCAAGTCTTTTTTACTGGAAAATGGGGATTGAAGAGAGCAGTATTTTTATAGTTCATAGTCAATGGATCAGAATGAGGTATCCTGAAAATTACCTAACTGGGTGAATGTTATTAAGCCTTTGGGTGAAGCACAATGCAATTATTTGTAATACTTAGACTTATGACCTTGCACAAATCATCTCTCCTCTCTGGACCTCAGGGTCCTCATTTATGAAATGAGGGTCTTAGACTGGATGATCCCTAAGGGCTCCTCCAGCTCTGACATTGTTTGCCTGGTTGATTTATAGTTGAACAAGGTCATTCAATGGCACCTGCTGATTAAGGGTAACTAGAATATTGGGCAGCTCTGATGCTGTGCTATTTCCTCATTGAAGACCAGCTGAGATTGCAAAAGAGACTGACAATTGGGTGGCAGGGTCAGGGCATGACACTGCCTAGACATTGTATATGGTTAAAATATTTGACAACCATCCCAGTTTGTCTTTGTGCAATTCAGATGGGAGTTACACTCGAGCCGTAACTGGATTGCCAAATTTAGAGGCCATTGATAGCACTTGCAGCACTTCCAGCAATGTCGAGACAAGAGAGCTCATCAGCTAGTAAGGAAGAATGATTATTTAAAATAGGAACTACCAGATGTTATCCTGGGCAAGAACTTCATCTCTTCCCAAAGCCTCCTCAGCAGTGGCCTGAAGCCAGTGTCTTGGTTTCCTCTTTCCTTCTATCCTCTCCCCTTTCAAGAGACTATGTTTCCCCTCTTTTTTTCTCCCCCTCTGCCACTATTAATGGAGGGTATTTATCATGTAGCTTGCCCTATGATTTTCGGTAGCTATCCCAGCACAATGTTTCCTAGCTATGACTCTGGGTGATACCACTGATGAGCAATGCCCCCACAATCAAAGTACCTACTTATCCATATCCCTTTGCAGGGTATTGTAGGGGCCAAATTTCATATGGGGAAAGTTAATTGGGTGGCTCACTGTAATATTGGGGTTCAGAAAAATAATGAGGGACTTCTAGATCCAAAGTTTCCACCCTTCCAAACTGCCTTTTTTAGTTATTTCTCCCAGGCCAATAAGAAAGGAGATTAACAGCCTCTTTTCCACAAATAAATCAGGTTTTATTCATGGGAATAAAATATGTAACAAAGGTGAAATTAATAAAGCCAAGGACAAGGGAATAGGGGAAGAGAAAAATGGATAAGCTCCTCTGGCTCTAGCAAAAGCTGATACAATCCCCAAACTTGCTTCCAGCTCAGCTAATTCGAAGAGCTGGCTTTGTTTCTATTAACTCACCACCTGGGGTCTGTAGTCTGTATAGGAGTCAACTGTGTAGCCTGTCTCCAGTTTGCTCTCTGGAAGCTCATCAACTGGAAAGAGAGAACTCAGAGTGAGTGTTTTCTCCTCTACCTTTTCTCTTCCTCCCCCAAAAAGGGAGGTCCTTCAAGTTGCTTGGCCAAGAGTGGTCCTCCTAGTGACTCAGTAGTATACATCACTCAGGGCAGGCCAGGTGTGGCCTATATCTAATCATCTCAAGTAGGTACTTAGTCGGTTTCTCAACCAATACTAGATCAATCAGGTGGGACCCCTGAGCATCTGCCAAATTCCATTATTTTATCACAGTATTATGGAGCCCCTGCTCAAGATGCTAGATGGTAATTTAGTCATGTGACCACTGTCTTTCCTGAGGAATTCTGGTTTGTTCCATTAGATTGTGAGCTCCTTGAGGGCAGGGCTTTCTTTCACCTCTTTTTGTATCTCTAGCACTCAGCACAGTCTCTGACACATAGTAGGTGCTTAATTAATGTTTGTTGACTGACTATAGTCATAGAAACACACCATGAACAACAAATAACCACAAGTGACCTTCCCCCTAGCAATTAATTAAATCCCCTCCTAGTCTGTTAGTTCCTTGAGGCTTGGGCCCTTGTGTTCTTCATTTTTTATACCCTTCCTTCCACAAATGTCTATTGGATAGATGAATGGTCAAAGTATTGGAGAAGCTTCATCTGTGATGACTGTAAACTTGCTATTGCACCTGATACTTGTTAACATTTAGCCACCACATTATAAATATAACTATTCTTCTTCCCACTAATGGAGACACCTCCCTGGTGCTTCTCCCTGTGGTGACTCACAGTATTGCAATAAAACTTGGGAAACTGGAAAAAAAAAAAGACATTTTGCCACAAAGATGAAATTTTGTTGTAACCAGTATTCTGTTCTGTACTTCAGTTATACAGGAAGGCCCCCCCAGCACATTGCACAGATCTTTTATGGAAGATTTATGGGAGGAAGACCTGAAATGTAATGATCATGAGCATAATGGGGGCCTGAGCCTTTGGTGTTATGGTCAAGCTACTTGCGTTGAATTCCAGCTCTGGTGTTTTTAGTTTCTTCCTGAGGCTTCTTTGTGACTCAGGAAAATTTGCATGCTTATCCCTTTTGGCAATGATGGGACTTTTGGCAATGATGGTTGTCCTTCAAAGAAGACCAGATATCAGGAATGTGATGTCATGACTTGCAAGTGAATTGGATTTAAGTGAAGGAGGGCTATGCAAAGTCACTAACCTTGATTTTTCTGTATTCACATCTGAGGGAGCAAGGTGACTCCTACACTAATGGCTTCCAATGAGAGAACCATGCTGTAAAGGGAAGGGCTGGGGCAGCTAGGTGGCGCAGTAGATAGAGCACCAGCCCTGGATTCAGGAGGACCTGAGTTCAAATCCGGCCTCAGACACTTAACATTTACTAGCTGTGTGACCCTGGGCAAGTCACTTAACCCCAATTGCCTCACTAAAAAAAAAAAAAAAAAGGGAAGGGCCATAGAGCCTTTTACTCTGACCCCAGCCCATATGAACCCTGAGAAATGGGCTAGGGTTCTTGGTATTTTCACTCATTCTTTTATCTTCTAGGTGCAGGGAGGTCAAGCCATGAGGACCTAGGAGTCCAGGAATAGAGGCTGATTGTTGCAGCCTCCTCATTATTTGGACCTGGAGTTATAGTTCTTCAATTCCAGTCCAGCAGTAGCCAACAGCAATGTCACCTTTGAATGTGAACTTGGTGGGGCAATGCTGCATAGGAACTGAGCCCAGTCTGAGGTGTTATGGGGGGATTATGTTATAAGGGGGAAAACGTGCTTGTTTTTGCTATATCTAAGAAATAAATCCTTCTTTGAAAAAAATCAATCCATGTTAAGTTGTTAAGTGGAACTAGGGTGCTAATGCTTAGCCCCCTAAAATGTGAGGACCATAATGGGGCCTTAAGCCAATAGCAGAGAAAAGAAACACCTACAACCACCCTTGGGATACTCTAGAACCCAAAGGTAGATGTAGCCTGCCTGGGGGCCAGAGCAAATATGCTCTACTATTATTATTATTATTATTTTGCGGGCAATGGGGGTTAAGTGACTTGCCCAGGGTCACACAGCAAGTAAGTGTCATGTGTCTGAGGCCAAATTTGAACTCAGGTCCTCCTGAATCCAGGGCTGGTGCTTTATCCATTGGGCCACCTAGCTGCCCCATTCCATTATTTATTTATTTATTTTTTGCTGGACAATGAGGGTTAAGTGACTTGCCCAGGGCCACACAGCTAGTAAGTGTCAAGTGTCCGAGGCCGGATTTGAACTCAGGTCCTCCTGAATTCAGGGCCAGTGCTTTATCCACTGCACCACCTAGCTGCCCCCTCGCTCCACTATATTTTAACATAAAGATAATAAGAAGACATTGGAGTTGACTGAGTAGGGGAGTCACATGACATATGGATGGTTAAGGAAAAATTACTTTGGCTGTAGTGTATAGAACAGATTAGAGAATGGGGGGGGGGACACTTGAGGCAGGAAAAAAAATTAGGAGTCTGTTCCAATAATCTAGGCTAGGGCCTGAATTAAGGAGGTAGTTTGTGAGTAGAGAAAAGGGGGTAAGATTTGAGAGATGTTATGGAGATAGAAAAGACAAGATATGGCAATTGATTGCATATATGAGGGAGAGTGAGGAGTCTGGGATAATGCTAAGGATACAAACTTGGGAGACAAAAGAATGGCAGTACCTTCAGCAGAAATAAGGAAGTTTGGAGGAGGGGAATATCTGTTTTGTTGTTTCAGTTGTGTCCGACTCTTCATGACCCAATTTGGGGTTTTCTTGGCAAAAATACTCCTTCTCCAGCTTATTTTACAGATGAGGAAAATGAGGCAAACAGGATTAAGTGACTTGTTCATCATTACCCACCTAGTAAGTGTCCGAAGCCAGATTTGAACTAAGGAAGATGAGTTTTTCTGACTCCAGACCTGGTACTCTATACAATGAGCCACCCAACTGCCCAGGGAATGTTTAAGGAGAAAGATAATGAGTTTGCTTTTGAAGCTGTTGAGTTTAAGATGTCTCAAGCAGGGGCAGCTAGGTGGCACAGTGGATAAAGCATCGGCCTTGGATTCAGGAGTACCTGAGTTCAAATCCAGCCTCAGACACTTGACACTTACTAGCTGTGTGACCCTGGGCAAGTCACTTAACCCCCATTGCCCCACAAAAAAAAAAAAAAAGATGTCTCAAGCACATCCAATTTGAAATGTCCAATAGGCAAATGGTGTATGAGGGAGGATGGGGGTTGGGGTAGAATGGGGCTTAGATCTATGAGACAGCTGCATAGAGATGATAGTTAAGCCTTCAGGAGCTTAAGAGGTTTCCAATAAAGAGGATAGAGGGAGAAGAGAAGGAAGGAATGTTAGAGAACATCCACATTTAAGGTATATAACACTGATGAGTCAGCAAAGGAGGAATCTGGCAGGTAGGCGGAGAACCAGGAGAAAGCAGTGTCATGAAAACAATAGAAGGGAGAGTGTCTGGGAGAACATCATGAGCCTAAGGCTATATGACTTTAGAACTTCGGTTACAAGAGATCTGGGAATGCCTGCCATGTGAGGGAATGTTTCATGGGAAAACTGAGAGTCCTGGACTGAGAAAGCCAGGTCCAGAATCTGTTGTTTAATTTGAGAATCTATAGGTGCTCACCATGCTCCAGATTTGTGTGTGTGCCCGTGTATGAATGTCTAGGTAATGGGTCATCCAAACCTTCCTTCCTTTAGAGAGGTAGCATGGTATAGTAGATAGAGCATTAGAGTAGGAATTAGCAAGATCTGGATTCAAATCTGGCTTCAGACAATAGCTGTGTATCTTGGGCATGTCACAAGTCCCTATCTAATATGTTGCCAAGTCCTATCTCTTCTCCCTCCAGAACCTCTCTCACATATAACACCTTCTCTTGGACATTGCCATCACTCTGGTACAGGCTTTCATTACCTCATGCCTGGACAGTTGCGATGGCCTTCTGGTTGACTTCCTGGAGGCAAGTCTATCCCCACTCTACTCCATTCTCAACTCAACTGTCAAATTGATATTCCCCAAAATTTGTCTGTGCCACCACCCTTCCCCCTATTCCATAAACACCACTGACTCCAGATCACTTCAAGGATCAAATATAATATCCTCGCTAGTCATTCTAAGTCCTTTACAACCTGACCCCCTCCTATTTTTACAGACTTTTTACATGTTGCTCTCGCTCCATATACTCTTTGATCCATTGCCATTTACCTCACACAAAGCACTCCATGCCCAGACGCCAGGCATTTTTACTGACTCACTCATACCTAGAACTTTCTCCCTCCTCATCTCCATCTCTTGGCTTTCCTGAATTCCTTAAAATCCCAGCTAAAATTCCACCTTCTACAGGAAACCTTTCCTGATTCCCCCTTACTGCTAAGTCTTCCACATAGCAAGTTAGGGACAGGAACATACAAACTTGAGATAGAAGGCCTTCTACATGTTGTCTTCTTTCCAGAATCTTTCTCTCCCTTCAGGGACCTCTCACTAAAGAGAATCTAGAAATACATGTCTGTTGATTATCTCCCCTTGTTGATTATCTCCAATTGATCATAGTTGTTTGCATATTGTCTTCTCCATTTGTCTGTGAGCTCCTTGAGAATGGGGACAGGTGTTTTTTTGTTTTGTCTTTCTTTGCATTCCCAGTGCTTAGCATAGTGCCTGACACATAGTAGTGTTAAGGGCTAAAATTCTAGCTAAACTGTCTAAAATATCTAATGAGTGGTCGCCAATAAATTATAAGCTTTAGCAAGAGTTAGACTTTTAAGCATTTATTAAGGAGAATAAGAATTTGGTAAAGAGAGAGAAAGGCCTATATTCCTATCTATTAAAGGGAGAGCACATTTCTAGCTCCGTTCTCCACCAGAGTCCAAAGGAAAGAGAGTCAGAGCGAGTGCCAGTCTCTTCTTTCCTCCTCCCACTAGCCTGCGTCACTTCCTGACGCCAAAGAA
Organism: Dromiciops gliroides; assembly: GCF_019393635.1. Classification (NCBI taxonomy): domain Eukaryota; kingdom Metazoa; phylum Chordata; class Mammalia; order Microbiotheria; family Microbiotheriidae; genus Dromiciops; species Dromiciops gliroides. Next base: position 338,387,310 of record NC_057863.1, on the reverse strand, counting down.
AAGACTCCTGGTCTTGCCCTCAAAGACCTTCGCTTCATGGGCGGAACTCTTCTACAGTAAGTCTCCAGCAGGTGGCGTCATTCCAATCGTTACAGTAGGCACTCAATAAATGTTTATTGACTAATTGCCAACCTCAGTTTTCTTTTCTTTCTTTCTTTCTTTCTTTCTTTCTTTCTTTCTTTCTTTCTTTCTTTCTTTCTTTCTTTCTTTCTTTCTTTCTTTCTTCCTTCCTTCCTTTCTTCCTTTCTTCCTTTCTTCCTTCCTTCCTTCCTTTCTTTCTTTCTTTCTTTCTTTCTTTCTTTCTTTTTTTCTTTCTTCCTTTCTTCCTTCCTTTCTTTCTTCCTTTCTTTCTTCCTTCCTTCCTTTCTTCCTTCCTTCCTTTCTTTCTTTCTTTCTTCCTTTCTTTCTTTCTTTCTTTCTTTCTTTCTTTCTTTCTTTCTTTCTTTCTTTCTTTCTTTCTTTTTTAGTGAGGCAATTGGAGTTAAGTGACTTGCCCAGGGTCACACAGCTAGTACGTGTTAAGTGTCTGAGGCCGGATTTGAACTCAGGTACTCCTGACTCCAGAGCCGGTGCTCTAGCCACTGCGCCATCTAGCTGCCCCAACCTCAGTTTTCTTGTCTGTATAATGAGGGGGTTTGGGCTTGAATGGTCTTCAATATCCCTTTCAGCTCAAAATCTATGCTTCTATGATCCTAAAAGATGGGTATGCAACAGGACTGTGTTTCCTCTTAGTCATCTCTCTCCTCCAGTCTGAACCCACCCAGTCCCTCCAAACATTCTTCTCATTGGTCACACTGTTTCAGGACACTCCACTGTTCTAGTTGATATAGTTCATCTGAATGTACTCAGGTCTGTCAGCACCCCTCTAGAGTTGTGGCTCTCAACAATGACAAAGCACTCTTTTTTAGGATTGGATAAGCACAGGGGGGCAGCAAGACTTTCCACGAGCCCAGCATGTTCAAGAAGATGATTATTTAGACTTGAGAAGTCTCAAATTGTCCTCATTTATAAATTTTAAAATATTTACGGAACTCATGGCTCAAAGCCCATTTAACAGAAGACTCTTCATTGGTACAGATTGATTACTCATTCCTCTGTTTCTGTGTGAGGGGCAAGAGGTTGGGAGAAAACAGATACTAGCTTTTAGGCTTCCAGCTTCTATAGGGAAGACATGCTTTTCTAGGTTCTCTTTAGGAAGATGTCCTTGAAGGGAGAGAAAGATTCTGGAAAGAAGGCAACATGCAGAGGGCCTTCCACTTCAAGCATCCTCCTTTCCCTAACCTGCTACACTAAAGACTGGGGAATTTCCCCTTGGGTGAGATCTGGGACTCTCTCTCTCTCTCTCTCTCTCTCTCTCTCTCTCTCTCTCTCTCTCTCTCTCTCTCTCTCTCTCTCTCTCTCTCTGGGTTGAGCTGAGATATCTTGCTCTCAGTAGGAGAGTTTATTCATTCTGCTTATTGTCTAGTATATTCTTATCTGTATAACCTCTCTGATTTCCGTTTGCTATTAGCTGGGATAAATGGGTCTATTTGCTATGTGTGTTCATTGTGGAACTGGCATTTGGTGGGAAGGGAGTCAAGCCTTAGATCACTCCCTCTCTAAGGGATAATGATTAGAAACTCAGCTTGAACCTAGAAACAATCTCCTGTACACTAATAATAAAGGGCAGCTAAGTGGTGTAGTGGATGGAGTACTGGGCCTGGAGTCAGGAAAACTCATCTTCCTGAATTCAAATCCAGCCTCAGAAACTTACTAGCTGGGTGACCCTGGCAAGTCACTTAATCCTGTTTGCCTGAGTTTCCTCACCTGTAAAATGAGGTGGAAAAGGAAATGGCAAAGGACTCCAGTATCTTTGCCCCCAAAAAAACCCCAAATGGAGTCACAAAGAGTCAGACATGACTGAAAAATGACTCACTAACAACAACAGAGACTAACAACATTTAGGGAGGCAGATAGATAGAATTCTAACTAGGTATCCCACTGCTCTAAGGAGAACAGAGTGGCTAGCTTCTGAAACCAATCTCCTGCCTTATCTCCTGGCAGGAATCAAAGTCTTTCCTTGGAGAAAGGCAGGTGAAGGAGATTCTAGAAGTATCTTCTTTATGTCTTCCTGAAAGTCACATATCTATGTGGACACAAAGCCTACAAAACACACACATACACATGACTGCTATACTCAAGTCCTCATGCTTGCATTGATCCCATAATTCTTTTTTGTTTTTGTTTTTGCTTTTTTTTGTGGGGCAATGAGGGTTAAGTGATTTGCCCAAGGTCATACAGCTAGTAAGTGTCAAGTGTCTGAGGCTGGATTTGAACTCAGGTACTCCTGAATCCAGGGCCAGTGCTTTATCCACTGTGCCATCTAGCTGCCCCCCCCATAATTCTTTATACTCCCTAGTCTGAGGTTACTTGTCAATCAACAATAAAATTCTCTTTTGGAGGCAGAACATCTTTATTATATGCTACTACCGGTATTAGGAGCTGCTGGCATACCAACCTGGAGCTTGTTGAACCTAGCAGAGCAATATTGTCTTGCATTTATTGCCTCATCCAAGGGCTAATTAGATCTTAAAAATTCTTTTCATTAGGTTGTGAGCAGAAATGTCAACATAGGTATAATATGTCCACTTGCTGTTATTCAGCAAACATGAGTCAGACATGAGCAAAAGTCCTGGTTGCAAATGCCCAAAGGACATTTTCTACTGTTTTACTCAGCAGTGGCCTCTCCACACCTTGCTCCCTTCCCCCTTCACTTCCTTCAGCTTTGGTAAGTATGCAGTGAGAAGTATTTCCCTCCTCTATCAGACATCTGCCTCTCAGAGCAAAGGATCTTTGGATAGACTTAGTTTAAAAAAACAAACAGGGGGCAGCTAGGTGGCACAGTAGATAAAGCACTAGCCCTGGATTCAGGAGGACCCGAGTTCAAATCTGGTCTCAGACACTTGACACTTACTAGCTGTGTGACCCTGGGCAAGTCACTTAACCCTCATGGTACCATACACACACAAAGTAGCTTTTAAGCGGATAGATCACCGGCCCTGGAGTCAGGAGGACCTGAGTTCAAATCCAGCCTCAGACACTTAACACTTACTAGCTGTGTGACCCTGGGCAAGTCACTTAACCCCAATTGCCTCACCAAAAAAAACCAAAACAAATCAAACCAAAACCAAATTAAAAAAAAAAAACTTACAGCATTCAATGTTAAATTAAGTTAGAAACTGATGATATTGAACATCAATATAACCAATCACAATACAGCAACACAGTACACATTTATTAAGCCTCTGTAATGTGCCTGGCACAGTGATAAGCAGACAGTCCCTGCCCTCAAGGAGATTACAGTTTTCCTTGGGTTTTTTTAGTTGTTTATTTAGTTTGTTTTTGTTTTTGTTTTTTCTGGGTCAATGAGGGTTAAGTGACTTGCCCAAGGTCACACAGCTAGTAGGTGTCAAGTGTCTGAGGCCAAATTTGAACCCAGATCCTCCTGACTCCAGGGCTGGTGCTCTATCCACTGCACCACCCAGCTGCCCCATCACTTCTTTTTCTCTTTTCTATTTGGTAATAATTAGTGGTTCTTTTGATGCTACCATTCTTTTAGCCCTATATTAGTTCATAAAGCTCTTTCTAGATTTCTTTATATTCCTCAGACTTCATGGTCTTACTGGCTTATACTCCATTACACAATTTATTTAATCATTCGCTTATTGTTGGACATTAATTATTGGATATGAAATGCTTCCTTTTTTCAAATTACATATTATGCTACTAAGAAAATCTTAGAACAGAGAGTTCCCAGTTGTTGTTTTTGACAATACTTTCAGGGAAATATTCACAACAATGGAATTATTAGATTAGAGATCAGAGATTTAGAGTTGAAAAGGAATTTACAGAGCATCAAGTCCACCTCCTCTCACTTTACAGCTGGGGAAACTGAGGCCTAGTGATATTAAATGACTTGTCCCAAGGTCACACAGGCAGCAAGTTGAAGAGCTAGACCAATGTCCTTTGAGTCCAAGTCCAGCACTATTTCTACTGTGCTAAGCTATGTCAAAGGGTATGATGATTATTATAACTTTTAATGCATAGGGTCTGATTGTCTCCCAAAAAGATTCTACAAGTTCACAAATCTGCCAGCAATAAATGAACATTGTTTCATTTCTTTTACATTTCAATTTTTATTTTATATGCTTATCACATTCATTTATTTATTGAATTTTTATTTTGTTAAATATTTCCCTCTTACATTAAAAAAATCAACATTAATCTTTCTTCTTTTTGAGGGGGGCTGGACAATGAGGGTTAAGTGACTTGCCCAGGGTCACACAGCTGGTAAGTGTCAAGTGTCTGAGGCCAGATTTGAACTCAGGTCCTTCTGAATCCAGGGCCGGTGCTTTATCCACTGTGCCACCTAGCTGCTCCAATGCTAATCTTTAAAAATTTTTATTTCCAAATTTTCTCCCACCCCTCCCCCACCCATTGAGAAGGGAAGCAATATGATATTAATTACATATGCATCACATTCATTTCCAGAAACAACCTCCTTCCATTCCCTACCCAGTGACCCATCCTTTGAGGACTGGCCAATGAAGGTCCAAGCCTTAAAGCATACACAGATTTGTTGGGTTATACAGAACATATGCAACATCCCTCTCTGGTTCCAATCCAACATATGGAGGCTTGGTAAGCTTACTTATGGCCATGAGTGATTGAGGGAAGGGAGCTGGTGCTGTTCGGCAATGTCTGAGTCTTCTAGTTGGCTGAGAAGCTGGAAGGACTGATGAATCAGGAGTTAATGGGCCAGAACTGAGTTTGCATAAAAATGATCAATATGCCTCTTCCTTGGCCCTCTTTGTGATTTTCCTTCATGGCGAGGAATAAGGCAAGAACTGGGGTGAGCCACCATGCTGGGGTTGGGGTAATGACTGCCCTATCCCCCATCTTACTTCCATATCTCCATGAAAGGGGGAGGAAGGTACAAGCATTTATTAAGCACCTCTTATTAAGCCACTGTTCTAAGTGCTTCACAAATATTATCTTATTGATCCTTACAACAACACTGGGAGGTAGGTGCTAATATTATCCTCATTTTATATTTGGGGAAACGGGAAGAAAGGTCAGGTGACTTGCTCAGGGAAATACATGCCTTAGGATAAATATCTGAGGAGGAGGCCCAGTGCCCTGTCTATTCACCACTAGTTGTCCATGAACAAAAAGGTGTCATGAATACCACCATCATTCTTTTTTAATGTAATTTTAAAAATGTAATTAATTTTATTCTGAACCTAAATACCCCCCAGTGGGGGAGCGCAGTAAGATTTCCTTTTACTTAGCTGAATACCATAAGAATTCTTTTTGTTTTTTTTCTTGGCCAGGCAATGGGGGTTAAGTGACTTGCCCAGGATCACACTGCTAGTAAGTGTCAAGTGCCTGATATCAGATTTGAACTCAGGTCCTCCTGAATCCAGGACCTTTACTTTAACCACTAAGCCATGTAGCTGCCCCTTCATACGAATTCTATATGAAACCACAAATCTCTATTTCATACAACTTGCTTTTAACAACTACAATAAATTATACACAGTACTTTAAAAATTTTCCTACTTATTTGTGCTTCTTTATAAACTTCCTTCTGTTCTTCTCTGTGCAATTAAAAATGTCCCAATGCCCCTCTTTTTCTGCCATCACTATTGCTACTCCTCCCCCCAATTCTTTGTCTTTCCAATTAAAAAAATGAAAGAAAAAATTCTTATAAAAATAAGCATAAACTGTTCCTGAGTGAAGTGAGCAGAACTAGGAGAACACTGTACACAGTAACAACAACACTGTGTGATGATCATCTGTCATAGACTTAGTTCTTCTCAGCAATACAATGATCCAAGACAATGCCAAAAAACTCAGGATGGAAAATGCTCTCCACATCCAGAGAAAGAACTATGGAGTCTGAATGCAGACTGAAGCAGACTATTTTCACTTTTGTTGTTGCTGTTTTGTTTGTTTTTTCTTTCTTGTGGCTTTTCCCTTTTGTTCTGATTCTTCTCTCACAACATGACTAATGTAGAAATATGTTTAACATGATTGTACTGTATAATCTATATCAGATTGCTAGCTGGCTTTAGGAGAGGGGAGGGAAGGGAGGAAGGGAGAAAATTTGGAACGCAAAATCTTACAAAAATGAATGTTGAAAACTATCTTTATATGCAGTTGGAAAAAAGAAAATGAAATACTATTTTTAAAAATAAGCATACCCAAGCAAAATGAATCTATATAGTGTCTATGTATACAAATGTATGTTTCTTTCTTCATGTTTACCACCATAGTCCTAATCATATCTTTTTTTAACATTTCAATTTATTTTTTTATTTTGGATATTCTTTTCTTTTAAAATTTGAGTTCCAAATTCTCTCCTTTTGTCTTACCTCCTTACCCCCACAAGGCAAGCAATATGATATCAATTATCCATGTGAAATCATGGAAAACATATTTCCATATTAGTCATATTTTTAAAGCAAGAAAAATAAAGTGAGGAAATTATATTTTAATTTACACTCAGAGTTTATCATTTCTCTCTTTCTGGAGATGGATGGCAATTTTTCATCAAAAGTCCTTTGGATGAAGGGGCAAGTCACTTAACCCTCATTGCCCTGCCAAAAAAAAAAAAAGAGTCCTTTGGAATTGTCTTGGATCATTATATTGATCAGAGTAAAGGCAGCTAGGTGGTACAGTGGATAGAACATTGGGCTTGGAATCAGGAAGATCTGAATTCAAATCTGGCTTCAGACATTTATAAGCTGTGCAACTCTGGACAAGTCACTTAACCCCTATTTGCCTCAGTTCCTCATTTGTAAAACGGAGACTGACTGGAGAAAGAAATGGCAAGCCACTCCGGTATCTTTGCTGTGAAAACCCCATGCATGAGGTCATGAAGAGTCAGACACTACTGAACAACTGATCAGCATAGCCAAGTCTTTCACAGTTGATCATCATTACAACATTGCTTTTAATGTGTACATTGGGCTGGTTCTCCTCAGTTTACCTTGCATTGGTTTATATATGTCTTGCCATGTTTCTCTGAAACCACCTCCTTCATCATTTCTTATAGCAAAATAGTACTCCATTACAGGGGGAAGCTAGGTGGCACGGTGGATAAAACACCAGCCCTGGAGTCAGGAAGACCTGAGTTCAAATCTGGCCTCAGACACTTGACACTTACCAGCTGTGTGACCCTAGGCAGGTCACTTAACCCTCATTGCCCCCCCCAAAATTTAAAAATCATACTACATTACAATAAGATGCTGTAACTTGTTCAGCCATTCCCTAATTGATGAGTAGCCCTTTGATTTCCACCAAAAAGAAAGCTCTTTTAAATATTTTTGCATATATGGGTCCTTTATCTTTTTCTTTGGCCTTTTTGGGATACAGGCCTGGTAGGGGTATTGTGGGGTCACAAAGTATGCTCTTTGGGCATAGTTCCAAATTCTTCTTCAGAAGAATTAATCATTGCAGTAGTCGCCTAATTGGCTTCCCTGCCTCAAGTCTCTTTCCACTCCAAACTACCTTTCACGTAGCTACCAAATTGCTTTTCCTAAAGCAAAAATCCGATTAGGTTACCCCTCAATTCAATGAACTCCAGTGACTCCCTATGACCTGAAAGATCATAAAGATATATTCTTGTGTTTAGCACTTCAAGCTTTTCACAACTTAGCCCCATCTTTACTTTTCAGTCTTCAGAAGCATCCCTGCTCTCTCCTCTGAGACAGTCGAAGACACAGCCAAACTGTTCTTCCTACTGTTCCTCACAGTCCAGCACAAACCATGATACATCTATACTTAACTCATAAACTAATTAGTCAGCATGTAGATTCCTTGGGCCCCTTTGCATTGCTCTGTCCTTCCTCTCTAGGGGCAGCTGGGCCTGGAGTTAGGAAGACCTGAGTTTAAATCTGACTCCTAGGTGGCACAGTGGATAGAGCACGAGCCCTGGAGTCAGGAGGACCTGAGTTCAAATCTGGCCTCAGACGCTTGACACTTACTAGCTGTGTGACCCTGGGCAAGTCACTTAACCCCAATTGCCTCACCAAAAAAAAAAAATCTGACTCCAGACACCTACTAGCTATGTGCCTCTGAACAAATCACTTAACCTCTGTCTGCCTCAGTTTCTTCACCTGTAAGATGAGCACAATAATAATTATGTCCCAGGGTTGTTGTGATGATCAAATGTGATCATATATAAAGAATTTAGCATAGTATTTAGCACATAGTATGTGCTGGATAAATAAATACTGATCCCATCTGCCCTCCCACTCTCTGCCTTTCGGCTACTCCTTTGTTCATCAACCAGAGGAGAGGCTGGGGTGGGGAATCGATCATTCTAGGCCTGGAGTTTCCTTTTTCGTGATTCAATTCGGATGAAAGGTCTTCTGGAGGTGGAGGATAAAGCTCTTGGCCAAAATGGAGATTTTGGGTGAACTGTGTCTTTCAATTATCCAGCTTCTTTTTGGCTCCGGAGAGCACTGGTGAGCTAAAGTTGCACATGAAGGTAGAGTTCCTTCCTAAACATGAGCTTGTTTATGTGACACCTTGGCAAGGTGAGTAGGAAGTCAATGATACCTCTGTTTAACCTGAGACTAAGAGGTTAAGTGTGAGCTAGGGTCACACAGCATGAGCCAGAGGTTAGACAGAATGCTCTGCTCTCTCTCCATTTACTTAACTCTTCTTCCCCAATGGAGATGGAAAAGAGAGAGAGGCATTTTTGGAATGACAATAGCTAAGAGTTTATTGTGGCAGAGACTGTGCATCATGAAAGGATTTTGATGGTCTGGGCTCCTTTCTCTCTTCATTAAGCATGTGGTTGGGGCCTCTTTGTCACCTGAGCTACAATGGGAGGTGCTGTCCAAGTTCATCTCATGTTCCTTTACAAGGGATGCTGCCTTGTCATTTTGGTAACTAAAGCTCACTGGCTCCTATTAAAGATGAAAATGGAACCATTGGTCTTGGTGTAGGCGAATGAATATTCATGACTGGGCTACCACAAGCTTTGGTCTGGGAAGAAGGCAATAGCAAGAGCTCTGACCTGTTGAGAGCAAGAGAGCCACGACAGAATGAGTTGTTCTACCTTTTAAGGGACTTTGGGAGGTAGCTGTGTTATTGGGCTTGGAAGCAGAAGACCTAGGTTTGAGTCCCTTCTCTACCATGACTAGTTAGATGGCCTTGAGTGAGTCAATTAACCTTTATGAGTCAAAGTTTCCTCATCTATAAAAATGGGGATAATAATACCCATACCTCATACTGCTGGTATTAGAGTGAACTAAGATAGCATATGTAAAATACTCTGTAACCATAAGAAAGAAAGTATTTTGGATGACTTAGCTATTCGCAAAAAACAATGTTCCAAGACAATCCCAAAGGATTAATGATGAAGCATTCTATCCACTGGCAGAGAAAAACTGATATTGATTGAATACAGACCAAATCATGCTATTTTTCACTTTATTTCATCTTCCCTCTTATTCTTCTTATATAAAATGACTAATATGGAAATGTTTTGCATAATGGCACGTGCATAACCTATATCTGATTGCTTACTCTCTCGGGGAGGAGGAAGGGCAGGGAAGGAAGAAGGGATAGAATTTGGAACTCAAAACTTTAAATAAGAATGTTTAAAAATAAAATACAAGCAAATAAAGAGAGAAAAGTATTTTGGGAATTGTTCATTATTATGACTCCTGTAACATTCAATATGTCGTTTGCCTATGTAGTCAAATTTTGACCAGTTCCCATTAGATTGACTAGTCATCCTCTGCTACAATGCTTAGTCAGGGCCCTGAGTTATTTATTGATAATAGAATGGAGGGGGCAGGGAGGAAATAAAAAAATGGGGAGTGTGTTGGGAGGAGCTTACAGATAGGAGACAGAGTTGGTGAGAGGATAGGGTTTAGCTGGCTGCATTCCAAAGTCAAATATGAATCCATCCATTCAACAAAGATTAAGTGCCTGACAGGCGGTTATGGTGAAGTGGTTAGGAGGCCAGACTTAGAGACAGGAAGAACTGGTTTTAAGCTCTGCCTCAGACACGTCCTCAAGTCCTGGCTGTGTAACCAAGGTCAAGCAGTAAGCTCTCTTAGACTGGAGTTGCCAATCTGCCTTCGATGGAGGGAGTTTCCACACTAGAATTTCTTCTACACATATGATCACAAACAATCACAGGCAGCTCCTGTTAGGCATCCTGGGAGACACAGAGGCCTGAGTTGTCATTACAAGTGAATTAGACTGAGGTTTGGGTTTTTGTTTTTAAGCAAATATGCCAGAACATATACATCAAAATCAAACCTGTTCCCTTCAAAGTAATCATCCTAGAAGGCTGTATACTTATTCCAACAATGTTATCATTGCTCAAGTAATTTTTTTCTGGATTTCCTTTTTTTTTAAATTGCCTTCAGAGCCAACAAGACATATTTTGTGTGTGTGTGTGTGTGTGTGTGGCAACTGGAGTTAAGTGACTTGCCCAGGGTCACACAGCTAGTAAGTAAGTGTTAAGTGTCTGAGGCTGGATTTGAACTCAGGTCCTCTTGAATCCAGGGCTGGTGCTCTATCCACTGTGCCATCTAGCTGCCCCAAGACATATTTTTTAATGTCCTCAGTGAGGGCAAATTTTTGTCCTTTGAGGTCTGATTTGATTTTTAGAAATAGCTTAAAGTTGTTTGGAGCTCTTTTTGGTGAATAAAGCAGGTGATTGATCAGGACATTACTGGTTTTGCTCCAAATGGTTCACAGAAAGTTCACTGAGTCAAAGAAAGGGTCATCTGCAGAATCACAATCTTTGTATCACAAAGGATCTTTTAAATGTTTTAGGGATTATATATATATATATGTATGTATATATGTATGTATGTATATATATGTATATATATATGTATATGTATATATATGTATGTGTGTGTGTGTATATATATATATATATATATAATTTTTTTTTTTAGAGAGGCAATTGGGGTTAAGTGACTTGCCCAGGGTCACACAGCTAGTAAGTGTGTAAAGTGTCTGAGGTCGGATTTGAACTCAGGTACTCCTGACTCCAGGGCCGGTGCTCTATGCACTGCACCACCTAGCTGCCCCTTAGGGATTATATTTGAAAAGTCTGATCAGCTCAGAATGGCTGGTGCTGCTGATATTAAAAAATTATTATTGTGGGGGCAGCTAGGTGGCGCAGTGGATAAAGCACCCGCCCTGGATTCAGGAAGACCTGAGTTCAAATTCAGCTTCAGACATTTGACACTTACTAGCTGTATGATCCTGGGCAAGTCACTTAACCCCCATTGCCCTGCAAAAAAAAAATATATATATATATATTATTGCACCAGGATCCTATGACATCTGACAAGGGTCCCATGACATGAGTGAGTGAGTGAGAGAGAGAGAGAGAGAGAGAGAGAGAGAGAGAGAGAGAGACCTACCTGCAAAGATCTGGGAGGGGCTCGGAGAATATGAAAGGTACAGCCTGCTGTCAATGACCTTGTGACATCATAGGATCACCCTTGACCAGCCAGCCCTTCTGGGATGCTGGACCAGAAGATTACCAACAGTAGATTCACAGATCTATGCGTGAGATTCTCCTGGGGACACTGGAAAGCTGGGGATACACAAATACATATACGGACGAGAAAGACCCTCAGGTAACCAGGAACTCTCCCCTTCAAGAGATATACTTCTGTGCTAAAAAGAAGCTCTCTTGCTATGTCTCTGGTCAGTCAGCTAGTCTGGGAAAAACGAATCCAGAAACCTGATTAACTCTGCTTTTTAAAAAAACCTGATTAACTCTGCTTTTTTTTTTTTCAACTGGCTACAGGAACTTCAATGGGGGACAAGAAGCTGCTGGTTTTTTTTGTTTGTTTGGTTTTTTTAAGGACTACTAGCTCCTCTGATTGGAGCAGTGTAATGTTGTCTTTACCAGTGATTTTGACTCATTGGCTTTCTTGAACTTGGGCAAGCAAATTCTTGGACCTCTGTTCAAATTTTGTCTCAGACATGTACTAGCTGTGCAATTCCAGGCCAGTCTCTGAATTTCGGCTTCCTCATCTACAAAAATGGGACCGATAATAGCACTGACCTCAGAGGGTTAGTGTGATCATCAGATAAGATAATGGACAGAAAGTACTTTGCAAAACACAGATACATGAACTTTCATTCTTGTTTTTTTTTTCCCCAGGTTCACTGAGAAGATCAGAACAAATATAAAATCTTGGTGGTTGGTTACATAATATTTGACATCATCTTATTTTTTTATTATTTTTTTTTTTGGTGAGGCAATTGGGGTTAAGTGACTTGCCCAGGGTCACACAACCAGTAAGTGTTCCGCTGCACCACCTAGCTGCCCCAACATCATCTTATTGGGAGTCAGTTCGGCTTAGTGAAGAGAGTGCTGGGGACTCAGAGGCAGGAAGACTATGTTTGAATGTCTCCTTCAACTAAGCAGGTCACTTGACCTCTCTGCGACTCAGTTTCTTCATCTGTAAAATGGGCATAGTGAGTTAAATGAGATACTGAATGCACACAGACCCTAAAGTGCTGTTATTATGAATTCATTAAATTATTAAAGTGAATTAATGAGATGATTAAAGTGGATTATTTTTATCATCACCACAAGCATCTTTTCATCTTCAAGTTTCCTTTCAGAAGGAATTTAATGTGTTAGACATTTCATTTAAGCCATCTAGCTATCATTTGCACAGTTAATCATCCATTCAATCGATCATAATTTTGACTTTGTCAGTATCATCATTACAGGGATTGGGTCCTCACAGATATTTTCCCAACCTTCTCTAAAACATTTCTGTCAGTGGAAAAAAATTCACATCCCTGACATTCCTTTATGACCTGAGGTTTTTCTTGCCATGTCAAATGTCTCAATCACAGCATTATCTTCCTCCAAATTTTGATATGAATTCTTTTCTTCTAAAGAATCATACCGAGGGCAGCTGGTGGCGCAGTGGATAAAGTACCAGCCCTGGATTCAGGAGGACCTGATTTCAGATCCAGCCACAGCCACTTGACACTTACTAGCTGTGTGACCCTGGGCAAGTCACTTAACCCTCATTGCCCCACCAAAAAAAAAAAAAAAGAATCATACCTCATTTTTAACCAAATTGAAATAATATCCACTTCTAGGCATCATAACCGGGCACTGCAGTCCTTGCTCCCATAGGATGAGTATTTTTATCTCCATTTTCATGACAAAGATCTCGAAGTTTAGAGAGGTTAAATAACCTGTGAACCATCACATAGGTAGGAGATGTCAGAGTTAGTGCTCCAACATAGGCCTTCTGACTCTGTCTGTGGCCAGTGTTCTTTCCACAACCCCACTTGTGTCAAACTCAAATGGAAATTGAGAAACGTATTCTTATGGAGGCCTATTGACCTAGAAAACCACAAGCGAACATTTTCTATTTTGTATTGTATTTTTATTTATTTTGTTAAATATTTCCAATTACATTTTAATGTGATTCTGGCACATTCCAGTTTTGCCTTTCTGCAGGAAATTATGTTGCCTGAGTAACTACACTTGAAAGTGCTGCTATTTCCACAGGGCTGACCTTGTTTCATCTTTGGATCCCCAGGCCTTAGCACAGTGCTTTGCACATTTTGGGCAGGGGGGTGGGGGGGGGCAGGACTATCCACACCTGTGATTTCATTCAAGGTGTAGGTGTAGGAAATTGTCATTATGCAAACCCACTCCTGTGATGCCTATTGGCAGCTCATCTCTAATTTAGAGATTGATGTCAATTCCCCATAGGTGCTGGATATCATATGATTAATGTAAAATCTTTTTCCTGACCTGTATTTTTTATTCTAATTCTAGGTGCATTGATTTTTCTCTATGCTAAAGTTTTTCAATTTTATATAATCAAGGAGATTGATGGTTTCATATGTAATTCTCTTTTTGCGTTCTGCTGTGGATTCACAAATGCTCATTTTTGGGTGTTTAAGTTAAGAATAGAATGTTTTAAAATAACTGTTTATTTCTGTCTTTTATAATCTCTTCTATCTCCATGTCTAGTTGTGATTTCTTTCTATAATTTTGAAAAATATAACTTTTGGGGCAGCTAGGTGGCACAGTGGATCGAGCACCAGCCCTGGAATCAGGAGGACCTGAGTTCAAATCCAACCTCAGACACTTAACACTTACTAGCTGTGTGACCCAAGGCAAGTCACTTAACCCCAATTGCCTCACTAAAAACAAAATTTTATATATATATATATATATATATATCTTTTCATTCTTCTCTTTTTTATGATGTGACTTTTTCTATTTATATCATTTATTTATTTGGAATTTATTGTGGTATATAGTGTGTTCCCCTTAATACAACTATGCTTGATGCTGGAAAGATACAAACTTTAGATAAAACACAGTCATTGCGTCAGGGAGCTTATAGTCTAGTAGAGGAAGGTACCAACACAGATAGCTATACTACATATTTCCTGATAAAATTTAAGAGCAGAAAGGGAAGACTAGGAGTGGCAATGATCTTTTAAGCACTTATTATGTACAAGGTTTGAACTAGGTGACCGAGATACTAAGATAGAAATGAAATAGTTTCTTTTTTCAAGTTGCTTATGTTTTATCATGGAAGACAATATGCACACATATAAATAAAAAAATGAATGAATATGTGCATAAATATATATGTATATATACACATATGTATACACATACATATATATATATACATATATATATATGTAGGTTATGTGTTATCCATGTAAGTTATGTGTATATGGACCTGGGATTGTCTGTCTAAATGCAGCTCCTGGGGAATCTTTGATAGATATTTGAGGAATCTTGCCCAACCCTCTTCAAGAGAGACTTTGGGGGCAGCTAGGTGGCACAATGGATAGAGCACTGGCCCTGGAGTCAGGAGGACTTGAGTTCAAATCTGGCCTCAGACGCTTAACACTTACTAGCTGTGTGACCCTGGGCAAGTCACTTAACCCTCATTGCCCTGAAAAAAAATGTAATTGGAAAACAGCCTTTTCCTTTTATTATGTATGTATGTATTTATTTATAGCATTCTCTTTCATTTTCTAGAACAAATTTTGAGTTCCAAATTCTCTTCCTCCCTCCAATCCCTTCCCCACCCATTATGAAGGCAAGAAATGTGATATCAATTATACATATGAAGTCATGCAAAATATATTTCCATATTAGCCATGTTGCAGAAAAAAAGAAAAAGAAAAATTAATAAAGTGAACAAATTATGTTTCAATCTGCATTCAGACTCCATCAATTTTTTCTCTGGAGATGGAAAATATTTTTCATCATAAGTCCTTCAGAATTGTCTTAGATCATTGTATTACTGAAAATAACTCAATTATTCATGGTTGATCATTGTACAATATAGCTATTACTATGTGCAATGGTTTCCTGGTTCTACTCACTTCATTTTGTATCAATTCATACAAGTCTTCCCAGGTTTTTCTGAAACCATTTTGTTTGTCATTTCTTATAGTACAATAGTATTCTATCATAATCATATACCACAACTTGTTCAGCCATTCCTCAATTGATGGGTGTTCCCTCTATTTCTAACTCTTTGCCACCACAAAAAGAGCTACTATAAATATTTTTCTACATGTAATACGTCTTTTCCCCTTTTCTTTGATTTCTTTGCGATACAGATCTAGTAGAGGATACAGACTCAGGAAAAAAATAGACCGGTCAAAGAGTTTTATAGCTCTTTTGTCATAGTTCCGAATCGTTCTCCAGAATGACTGGGTCAGTTCACAACTCCTCCAACAATGTATTGGTTTCCCAGTTTTTCCACATACCCTCAACATTTATCATTTTCTTTTTCTGTAATATTAGCCAAGTGGATAGGTGTGAGGTGACACCTCAGAGTAGTTTTAATTTGTATTTCTCTAACAAATAGTGATTTAGAGGGTTTTTCATATGACTATGGATAGTTTTGATTTCTTCTCCTGAAAACTGCCTGTCCATATCCATTGAACATTTATCAGTTAGGGAGTAGCTCTTATTCTTATAAATTTGACTCAGTTCTCTATATATTTGAGAAATAATTGGGACATATCAAACAAAAAAATTAAAATCCAATAAAACAGATAATATTACAATTTTAAACTATGTTAATATGTAACTCTCAGGGATCCTTATGTAAGGCTGATGGCCCTTGTTTCTACTTTGGTTTAACACCTTTGTTATGGGTGTATGTGTAATGTTTTTCCCCTTAAGTTTTCTGGTGCTATCCTTTAAAGAGCAAGGGATATTCCAAGCTTATAACCAAATGCGTGTCCCCTTCCTCATCAAATACTAATAATATAACAGACCATTACAAATAGTGAATAGTGAGTAAACTTGTTTTTTTAATCAGAGAGCCAATAGAAATAAGAGAAGTTATGCAGATAAGAATACAATGGACAACTATATGTGGTAGCTCAGAAGTACAATTCCTTTTGAGGCTGGTGAAATGCTTGAGCTCAGGAGATCTGAGCAGCTGTGGGCTAAGTCATCTGGGTGCCCACACTAAGTCCAGCATCAATAGGATGAGCCGCTGATAATTGAGGACCATCTATTTGCCCAAGGAGGGGAGACTGGCCTAGGTTGGAAACAGAGCAGGTTAAAGTTCCCTAGCAGATCATCAGTGATATTGGGCCTGTAAGTTGCTATTACTCTTCCAGCCTGGATGAGATTGGGAGACCCAGTTTCAAAAACAAAAGCAAAAAAGAGAAAATAACAAATGACACACAGAGTTAATAAGCTCTCCTATCAGGAGCAAAATATTTCAGTTCAACCAAGATAAAGTCCTTAATTTCACCCAAGGGCTGATTCCCCAAAATCTCTAGGCAAGTAAGCTGGAAATCAAGAATATGCTGAAGACCCAGTTTACCCTTACATGTCTGCCCTCTAAAGTCTATTGTTTTGTTCTGGATTTCTCCCCAAAGAAAGTCTAGAACTGTGTGTATCCTCCTCTCTAAAGCTCTTTGCCCCCGTATATTATTTAGTGCTCATTCTCTCCATCAATGAGGAGAGTCTTTGTGAATGCTTCAGGCTTGAGACCTGGGTTACATTAGTACTGGGGAAAGCATCATGGATAAGGTGTTTTTTGAAGTTGGCATTAAAGGAAGGATTGGAGTTCTACAGGTGAAGACAGGGGAGGAAGACACTCTAGGAGTAGCAAACAACCTGAGTGAAGACACAAAGATGAGAAGATAGAGGCCATTCAATGAACTCTGAGCATTCCAGTTTGACCTGATTATCTAAGGGAGTTTGTAAGTGAATAACTGCTTAAAAAGACGGTGTCTGAGAATGGGATTTAGATGTAGGAATGATGTGATTTTTGTTTTTGTTTTTTTAGTGAGGCAATTGGGGTTAAGTGACTTGCCCAGGGTCACACAGCTAGTAAGTGTTAAGTGTCTGAGGCCAGATTTGAACTCAGGTACTCCTGACTCCAGGGCCAGTGCTCTATTCACTGTGCCACCTAGCTGCCCCGGAATGATGTGATTTTGACCATTGATATAATAAGCCCAACTAGGACTGCTAACGACACATTTGTCTGGAGTAATGTAAATTTAAGGCAATGAATTCTAAACTGGAAAGAAGAAAATGCTGTTTATGTATGTCCATCAAGGGAAAGTAGCTACAATGTAATAAGAAGCCTACAAAAATTATCTTTTTATTGAAATGAATAAAAACCACCTTATCTTTTTTTTTTTTTTGCGTGGGGCAATGAGGCTTAAGTGACTTGCCCAAGATCACACAGCTAGTAAGTGTCAAGTGTCTGAGGCTGGATTTGAACTCAGGAGCTCCTGAATCCAGGGCCAGTGCTTTATCCACTGCACCACCTAGCCGTTCCCCACCTTATCTTTTAAAAATGCATATTAACCAAATAGATGCACTTTTAAAATGGTCATTTTTTATTATGAACTTGATAAACACAAACATTTCAATATACAAAAAGGAAAAAGAATTGTATGTGCAAACTGTGCATTTCTATTAGGTGTAGCTTATTTAAATCAAACAAACGTACTCAAAATGTATTTTTTACTTTAAGAAAAGTTTTATTGATAACTTTTGTTTTGTATGCCATTGTCATTTTCTAATAATGCCACTCCTTACCCTTGCTCCCAACCCTCCCTTATAGGAAAGACTAGCAATCAACATAGTGATCTTGTCTAACAATGATTTTATTTTCCATTCCACAACTGCAGTGTACCACCTCACTACCAAGACAGGGTACATATTTCACCATTGGCCCTCTGAAATTGAGAATGGTTATCGCATTTCCTCTGATGTCTGTATTTTTGTGGTGTTGTTTTCACTTACATCATCAGTCATTTTCTATGGCATTCTCCTGGCTCTACTTTTTTGATTATGCATAAATTCATTAAAAAAATCTTCTCATGTTTCTCAGAACTCCTCATGTTTGTCATTTCTTATGATAATATCCCTTTACATTTTTTAACTATAGTTTGTTCAGGTATTCTACAATTTCTGGGTACCTACTTTGTTTCTAGGATTTTGCCTCCCTGAAAAAATTCTGCTGGAAATATTTTGGAATAAAAGACCGTTACATCAACCTTGTCTGGCTATATTCACAGTAATGGGATCCCTGGTTCAAAAGATGTTAATATTTTGTTGTTTCTTTTTTGTTACTGTTCTTGTTTATTCTCTCTTGCGTTTTTCCCCTTTTGTTCTGATTCTTCTCTTACAACATGACTAATGTAGAAATATGTTTAACATGATTATAATGCATAACCTATATCAAATTGCTTACTGGCCTTGGGACAGGGAAGGGAAGGGAGGGTGGGAGAAAAATTTGGAACTCTAAATTTTATGAAAATGAATGTTGAAAACTACCCTTACATGTAACTGGAAAAAATAAAATAAGTGTTTGTTGCAACAAAAAAAGAATATTAGACTCTGGAAAACAATAAAATATTTATATGAAACATAATTATAATGTATAACCTATATCGAATTGCTTACTGGCCTTGGGAAGGGGAAGAGAAGGAAGGGTAGGAAAAAAAGATTTGGAACCCCAAAAATATCTTTACATGTAATTGGAAAAAAATTAATTAAAAAAATTTAAAATAAAAATACATACAAAAATAAATTTATATTGTCAGAAGTTTAAAAAAAAAGATGTGAATAGCTTAGTGGTTTTTTCCACAAATTTACAAATTGTTTTCCAGCATCATTGGATCAATTTACAGTTCCACCAATAGTGTATTAGTGTGGCAGGTACACTTTTTTTTTTTTGTGAGGCAATTGGGGTTAAGTGACTTGCCTTGGGTCACACAACTAGTAAGTGCTAAGTGTCTGAGGTCAGATTTGAACAAGGTCCTCCTGACTCCAGGGCCAGTGCTCCATCTGCTGCACCACCCAGCTGCCCCAACAGGTATACTTTTAAAAGATGAATCGTGGGGCAGCTAGGTGGTGCAGCGGATAGAGCACCGGCCCTGGAGTCAGGAGGACCTTGTTCAAATCTGACCTCAGACACTTAGCACTTACTAGTTGTATGACTCTGGGCAAGTCACTTAACCCCAATTGCCTCACTAAAACAAACAAACAAACAAACAAAAGATGAATTGTCCTTCTTGCTATCTAGCACAACACAGTCTCCCATCTCCCTGATTTTGCATTGACCATCTCACATACTTGTAATGTACTCTTCCCTCACCTCTGTCTCCTAGGATTTTTCTTCAAGGCTCAGTTTAAGCATCACTTTCTGCATGGTACCTTTAATGATTCCTCCCCCACTGTGGCTAGTGACCTACTCCCCAATTTTTTGTTGTTGTTGTTGTTCAGTTGTGTCAAGCATGTCTGACTCTTTGCGATCTTGTTTGGGGTTTTCTTGGCAAAAATACTGCAGTGGTTTGCGGTTTCCTTCTGTGGCTCATTTTACAGCTGAGGAAACTGAGGCAAACAGAGTTGAATGACTTGCCCAGGGTCACACAGCTAGGAAGTGTCTGAGGTAAAATTTGAAAATTATCGGGGCAGCTAGGTGGCACAGTGGATAAAGCACTGGCCCTGGATTCAGGAGGCCCTGAGTTCCAATCCAACCTCAGACACTTGACACTTACTAGCTGTGTGACCCTGGGCAAGTCACTTAACCCTCATTGCCCCGCAAAACAAAAACAAAAAAATTGAAAATTATCTTGTATTTATTGCACACACATTTTGCATTTTGAATATACTTATATCAGTATTTCTTGTCTCCTTCATTAGAATGTTAGTTCCTTGAACTCCTTGAGACTATATCATGTTTTGTCTTGGTAGCACTAGAACTTAAGCATAGTCCCTAGAACAAAACAGGCCCTTAATAAATGCTTATTGGAATTGCAGGTAGTGGACTTCTAGGGGGAACCTGGAATCTGGAAGACTCATCTTCTTGAATTTCAATCTGATCTCAGATACTTACTAGCCATGTGACCCTGGACAAGTCACTTAACTATGTTTACCTCAATTTCCTCATCTGTAAAATGAACTGGAGAAGGAAATGGCAAAGTAGTCCACTGGGCTTACAAAGAGTCTGAAATGACTGAACAACAACAAATGTTTGTTGATTGATCCATTGAGTGATTGAAAACAATAAAACAATAAACAATACCTTCAAAATATTAACTTACCTTTTTAATCCTAGATTTAGCCACATGAAATTCTTAAATTCTGCACATCTTTGCAGAAAGGAAGTTTCCTTTTTTCTGACTCAACATTCATTCTCTCTTTCTCCTGGTTCTAAGTTTCTCTGCTTTTCCTGGCATTTTTTTTTTTACTCCACAAAGAAACTTTTTCCTCTTTCTTATAAACTCAAACCAATGCGTTTTTGTTTGTTTGTTTGTGAGACAATTGGGATTATTCTCAACAATACAATGATCCAAGACAATCTCAAAGGATACCGATGAAACATACTATCGAAAAAGAAAAAAAAAAAGAAACATACTATCTACCTCCCAAGAAAGAACTGATATTGATGGAACACAGATTGAAGCATGCTATTTTTCACTTTCTTTCATTTTTTCTTTTATTCAAGTTTTTATGTACAAAATGACTAATATGGTAATGTTTTACATAAAAAAATACATGTATAACCTATATTTGATTGCTTATCACTTCAGGGAGGGGGATGGGAGGGAGGGAAGGAGGGATAAAAATTGGAACCCAAAACTATAAATAAAAGTATTTATTACTTTAAAAATAAAATAAAAATTTTAAAAATAGTTTGGGAAAGAGTAAAGAATTCTGAGCCAAATGCTAAGAAAAAAATGCCTAAGCAGTCTAGTTACTGGGAGGGAATCTTCCCTAGATTTCCCATCCTCACAACTGCTGTCCTCTGGCCATGTAGCATTTGACAGTGTTGAACATGCTTCCTTTCTTAAACCTCATTCCTGTCTTGGTTTTCATGACGCTATACTTATCTAGTTCTTTTCTTCTTTGGTTTCTCTGTGTGTGTGTGTGTGTGTGTGTGTGTGTGTGTGTGTGTGTCCTCCCTTTGTTCATATCACGTGAAGTCAGAAAATCTAAATCCAGGCTTGATTTTTCTTTTTATCCAATTTGACTTTGTTCTCAGTGCTTTGCATATAAAGGGTCCTGAATATTGAATATTTTGAATGGAATGAACTCTGCTGATTGTATCCCGAAGAAGTCCTCCTCTCAGAGATTTTCTGCCCCACCAGAATATGATGATAAAACTAATCTCAGAGAAATGCATTATCCCAATGAAACAAACCCGATCTTTGCATTTCTTGAGACTTCAAAAGTAACCAGTTCTAACCCCAAGATTCACACATTCTCCCCCAAATCGCCTGATATCCTGTTGGTATTGTTATTACTCAACCTCCTGAATAAAGAAAGTGACCTCAGCAGCCTCATCCAATAGGCTCCTCTTGCCCCTAATATATCATTCTACAGCTATGTAAAACCCTTTATATGTGTGTATTCCCCTTTGTTTTTGGCCATTGCTATGCAACTGCCTATCAGTTGAAGCTTATCTTCTGATTTACTAACCTCCAGTCAAACTGGCCAAAGTAAGAATTGATCTCCAGGAGGATCTTAGGATCTCTGGGTTGAGGAATTTTCCAACTGGTCCCTAAGAGAAGTAAATGGAATGAAAAACAACAAATTAAGTTTGATGATGCTCCATGAAACAAAATTGGACTGAGTACATGACATATCACATTGGATTTAAGATACATTAAACAAAGGAGGCTATCTGGTGTTAAAGAAAAATCTACCCTCTGTAATGACTGCCCTGTTATCAATTAAATATATAAGTCAAACTGACAATAAAAGTCAATGTGGTAAAAGCAGTAGAAAATGTTAATAAAGGAATGTAATCAATGAGAAATAAAATCATGAGGCTGGAATATAAATTGGCAGAAGCAAAAAAACTTACACAAAACAAGGTTGGAAAGTTTAATAAAGGAGGACAGAAGTTGAAAAGATCATCCATCCAACAATGTGAAGAAAAGCTAACCACCATCTTCTTTCTTTAAAAAAAATTCTATTGCTATCTTTTTTAAAACATCACCTTTCTTTCTAAATATATTCTTCTCCTTCTTCTGCCCAGAGAGCCATCTCTTGTGACAAACAGTGAAAAAAGGAAGTCAGCAAAACTAACTAATATGTCAACCAGGCAAAGAAGAGAGAGTAGTAATTTCCTTAGGTCCTTTTTAGAGTAAGGCTTGGTCATCATAATTACTTAAGGTTCAGAAGGGTCTTTTTTTTTCCCTTTTAATTACCTGGTTGTACTCATTATGTATATTGTTCTATTTACTATATTCCTTTTTTTTTTTTTTTGGAAGGCAATGAGGGTTAAGTGACTTGCCCGAGGTCACATAGCTAGTAAGTGTCAAGAGTCTGAGACCGTATTTGAACTTGCTGTGGGATAGAATTTAAGGTCAAATTGATTGTGAGTTGTCCCAAAAGAATTACAAGATTTCTACATCAAACTCAGTTCCTCCTGAATCCAGGGCTGGTGCTTTATCCACCCACTGCACCACCTAAGCTGCCCCTATTTACTATATTCTTGCATCAGTTTGTATGACTTTTCATATGTTTCTTTATTCTTCATATTTATCATTTCTTATGTAATATTCCATTACCCTCATGTGTCACAATTTGATTAGGTATTTCCTGATTGATGTGTATACACTTCGCTATACTTTGTATGTCTTTCCATATTTCTTTTTATTCTTTTTATACTTATTATTTCTCATATAAGATTCCATTATTCTCTTATTCCATAATTTGTTTAAACATTCTCTTATTGGTATGCATCCCTTTTGTTTTCCATGCTTTACTACTACAAAAAGTGCTGCTATATTTCAGTGTAGACCTTTCCATCTGTCTTTGACTTCTTGGGGACTATGCCTAACAGTGGAATCTCTGGGTTATTGGGTGTCAGCATTTTAGTCCCTTTCTTAGCATAATTTGGAACTACTTTCCAAAATGACTGGAACAATTTACAGCTCTACTAAGAGAATATCAGTAAATACTTTTTCTTTTTCTTTCTTTCTTTTTTTTTTTTAGTGAGGCAATTGGGGTTAAGTGACTTGTCCAGGGTCACACAGCTAGTAAGTGTCAAGTGTCTGAGGCTGGATTTGAACTCAGGTACTCCTGACTCCAGGGCCGGTGCTCTCTCCACTGCACCATCTAGCTGCCCAATACTTTTTCTTTATAATTTCTAAAGAATATTTCCCAGTAGTGTTAAGATTAAGGGATAGGGGGTAGCTAGGTGGCACAGTGGATAGAACACTGGCCCTGGATTCGGGAGGACCTGAGTTCAAATCCAACCTCAGATACTTAACATTTACTAGCTGTGTGACCCTGGGCAAGTCACTTAACCCCAGTCGCCTCACCAAAAAAAAAAAAATTAAGGGATAGGCTACAGATTACTAGAATTTACCAGACACACTCAGAGTGAAACGAGGTTCAACTCAGCCAAACATGTTATCAAACTCCAGAGCTAATAAGAAAAGGATTTTTACAAGTGATTAAAAGGAAAAACATCACTTATCAAGGTAGCCTAATCAAATCAAAAGATTATTCCCCCATTGTAAGAAAAAAACACCAAAAAAACAGAATCTGATTTAGAGAAAGTCAAGGAAATCAAACTTCATCCTCAGAAACTTCTACCCAGTTAAACTAGAGATAATATTTGAAGATTTTTTAAGAAAACATTTTCAATCATTTCTATAGGGATAGAAAATTTCTATAAATTTCCATAGGAATAAAATACCTAGCTAAAGTCTTTTATTTGCAAGTCTGCCTAGGAACAAAACTCGAGGTAATTCCCAGAGAGGAAAAAGGTGGAGACATTTAATAAACAAATCATTGGTGTGCCTCAGGTAATGTCAGCTTTAAAATTGGATCACAAACTTATTAGAAGGCCTTAGAAGATCATAGATTTAGAGCTGTAAGTTACCTTAGAGGCCATCATTTTGTAGGTGAAGAAAATGAGTGTCATAGATATTAAATAATTTGCCCCAAATCACAGAACCAGAATTTACAACTGATGACCCCTGTGTCCATATACAATGCTCTTTCTGCCACAGGAGGAGATTTCATGTAAATTTCATGTAAATTAGCAAAATAACAGTGGGAATATCACAGCCTGAAAATGTCTCAAGATGAGAGGATAGAACCGTGTTTAATACTAATCTTACTTAGAGTAAGCAAAATATCCAGAGGAGTTGTTTTGATCCTTGACTGTCTCAACAGTTTGGAGGAAATAGACTCAGGAAGGGAATCCCACTGAAATGTTGCATAACAAACAAAACAAAATGTTGCATAAGGTTAATAAAATAGCAGGAGGCTGGGGAAAGATGCTGTTGTCTCCAAGGGATAAGGCTAGGTGATATATGTGAGAAGGGGCATCATGATGACTAAAATATTTGCCATGTTTCCCCATTGGACCAAGTATAGAGGATCATCAAGGCAACAAATGCCTATCAGTAAGAATATTTTCAGTGCCAAGTAAAGATCATAAATATGCTTGGTAAGAGAGAAAGAGTTCAATCAAGTATCTAGGTGATGTAGTAGATAGAGAACTGGACCTGGTGTCAGGATGACTCATATTTATATCCTGCCTCAAATGTTGTCTAGATGTCTGACCCTGAACAAGTTATTTAGCCTCTCTTTACCTCAGTTTCCTCAACTATAAAATGAGGACAATAACAGCACTTCCCTCTCAGGGTTTTTGTGAGGATCAAAAATGAAATAATATTGGTAAAGCATTTTGGAAACCTTAAAATGTCATATAAATTCCAGCTATTATTATTATCAATAAATCAAATTTTTTAAAAAAAGAAATTGTTAGTGGAAAGATTCATGGCAGTCTAGTAATCCAGGCACAGTGACAGAAGATTCTGGTCCACTGAGTCAGCAAGAGTTTCTCTTAGAAGCAACTTAGTACCCTGGATAGCTACCTTGGGGGAAAAGTGCTCTCACAGGAGCTTGAGGACATTCTGAGGGGTCTTATCCTCATCCACACAGCTTGATAGACCATTAGATCATAGAGCTAGAGCTGGAAGATATTTTCAAGGCTTCAGACTTACATGGGTGGTTTAGTCCTCTTTTTTGGAGTTCTACAGTTGTTGAAAAGGACTCTGTCCCAAAGGGGCCAGGGGATTATCTACACTCCTTCAAGAGCAATCTTTTGGATTGAGCATCCCCCTTCTCCCAGCCCCCATACCTTCTGATTGTTTCAGGGCTCCACAAGAATGCTCATTGGCACCTCAGGGAGTTTATCATGCTTATCAGCATAGGGGCAATTGCAGTGATCCTCCTCTTTATGGCACAATTTCAGATTCTCCCTGTAACTTGTACTAGTGTAGAAACTAGTACTTTAGCACCTGGGATGGGCCTGGTTAAAAATAAGCCTAGGCAGGGGCAGCTAGGTGGCGTAGTGGATAAAGCACTGGCCTTGGATTCAGGAGGACCTGAGTTCATATCCAGCCTCAGACACTTGACACTAGCTGTGTGACCCTGGGCAAGTCACTTAACCCTTATTGCTCTGCAAAAACAAACAAACAAACAAACAAAAAAATAAGTCTAGGCAACAGATCTTTGAGCAAGCAAATTCCTGCTGTGTTTGAGTGACTTCTACCAATCCCTACTTGACTCCCCACCTTGTTTTCCCACCACTTGTATGGAAAAACCTTTGGATTGCTTTCACACCTTTCCATCACCCAATTCACAACTTTTTATGGGGTTGTGTGTTCAAATTATACTTCTCTTATAGCCCTGAGCTATTGAAGACTTCTTTGCTCCATACTTATCAAATTACTTTCCAGGCATCCAACTTACCAGGTAGTAAGTAAGGGTGGGGGGCAGAGAAATGATTGACTCACAATTGATGAACTTGAAGCTGCAAATAGAAACATTGGCTTCAAGTGACCATAATGGATTCCAGGGATAGCTGTGGTAAGTTTAACTGAGAAACATCACTTTGCAGGGACAGTTAGGGCTGCTTATAGAAGAAATCCCAACGGTAACTATAATAGTTGGCCCTGGAATCCCCTGCCCTCAAGAAAGTTCAGTAAGCCAGTGTAAAACTTTTCAGGGGGTCATTTTCTAGTTCATTTAAGTCTGAATCTTCAGCCATAGGACTCCTCCATGGATCAAACAAGAACATTCCTGTTATTCCAATGATTGGACCATGATGCCCTCTTCTAGCTTCTTGGTCAATTCACTATGTGTGTAGTCTTCCCCAATAGAATGTTAACTCACTGATATCAGGAATTAACTTTGCCTGCCTGAATTCCTTCCTTCCTTCTTTCCTTCCTCCTACTACACTACAATCAGATACTCTTTTCATATCTGAAGCAATATGGTACAGTGAAAAGATTTTTTGCCCCTCTCATCCAATAACCAGCAATGATATTTTTTAAAAGTTTAAATGTTTTCATAATAACACTATACTTACTTTGGGGGGGGGCGGGGCAATGGGGGTTAAGTGACTTGCCCAGGGTCACACAGCTAGTACATATCAAATGTCTGAGGCCATATTTGAACTCAAGTCCTTCTGAATTCAGGGCCAGTGCTTTATCCACTGCACCACCTAGCTGTCCCTATACTTACTTTTTTAGAAATTGGAACTCTGATTTATCAGTGTAGGTAAGGAGGTTCCAATAATGAACTTCTCCTAGTAATGCAGATCTACACTTTTCCTGCAACTTAAGAGTCTTAGAGAGTTCTTGGGGGCACTCAGAGGGTAAGTGATTTGTCTAGGGTCTCATAGTCAATATGTGTCAGAGAGGGGACATGAACCCAAGTAAGTGAAACTAACTGAAAAAACAAGCAGACCTGGAAACAACTTAAATGTCCAATACCAACAATAGAAGAATAGTCAAATAAATTGTGCTATATTGATGCTACATTAATTAAGACCAAAAAGTATGAGGAATGAAAAAAGACTTTATAAAATAATTCAAATCTTTTTGTGGTAGCAAAGAATTGGAAATTCAGGGGATGCCCATCAATTGGGGAATGGCCAAACAAGTTGTGGTATATATACCACAACTGTGGTATATAATGGAATACTATTGTGCTATAAGAAATTATAAGCAGATGGATTTCAGAAAAAACTGGAAAGACTTATATAAATTGATGCTGAGTGAAATGAGCAGAACCAAGAGAACATTATACACAATATCAATAACATTGTGAGATGATCAACTGTGATAGACTTAACTCTTCTCAGCAATACAAGACAATGCCAAAAGATTTATGGTGGAAAATGCTCTCCATGTTCAAGAAAAGAACCATGGAATCTGAATGCAGATTGAAGCATACGATTTTCACTTTTATTGTTGCTTTTTTTTGTGATTGCTCTTGTTTATTCTTTCTTGCATTTTTTCTCTTTTTTGTTCTGATCCTTCTCTTACAATATTACTAATGTAGAAATATGTTTAATATGATTATAATATATAACATATATCAGATTGCTTGCTGGCCTCAAGAGGAGGGAGGGAAGGGATGGTGGGAGAAAAATTTGGAACTTGAAAAATATCTTTAGATGTAATTAGAACAAAAATTTTAAATTAAATTTTAAAAATAATAAAAATAAAAAATAAAATGATGGAAAGCAAAACAAAACAAAAACACAGAATCAGGAAAATGGAGCACATACACAAACTATAGTCATATGAGGAAGAGTAAAAGAATTAATGGTCAAAGAATCCCAATGGTGACTTACAAGAGTAATGATACTTTATGCAATTTAATTAACAAAAATGTAAATCATTACTAAGCAAGTTTAGCTGTATATAATGATGTTCAATGTTGTCTCTAGTAAAGTATATTTTTAAAGAGTGTTGGGGGGCAGCTAGGTGGTTCAGTGGATAAAGCACCAGCCCTGGATTCAGGAGGACCTGAGTTCAAATCCAGCCTCAGACACTTGATACTTACTAGCTGTGTGACCCTGGGCAAGTCACTTAACCCTCATTGCCCTGCAAAAAAAAAAAAAGAGTATTGACCTTTGGGCCATAAAATCTGTATTCCAATACTAGCTCTAATACAAATCATGTGACCTTGAGCAGGTCACTTAACCCCATATGCTACCTTCTCACAGTTATTTCGAGGAAAGCACTTTATAAACCTTAAGGTACTATATAAATATTTTCATTATTAAGAGCAGTCCACTTATCACTGGGGCAGAAGGAAATGTTCAGTCATGCAACATGCATTTATTAAATACTTACTACATGCCAACCACCATGATAAATGCCAGAGATACAAAGACAGGCCAAAACATGGTCTTTTCCTTTAAGCAGCTCAAGTGTCACCCTGAACATAAGGGATTATGAAGTCATCTTGGATTTCTACTCTCTGGAGGCCCCCTTGTACTTCCAAAATCTCTGCCAGCATATTTCCTCATTTACTTGGTCCTTGTTAGAGACTCACTCTTTGCTGTTCAGTTGTTTTAGTTGTATCTGACTCTTTGTGACCCCATTTGGGGTTCTCTTGGCAAGAAGACTAGAATGGACTACCATTTCCTTCTCCAGCTCATTTTAGAGATGAGGAACTGAGGCAAACAGGATTAAGTGACTTGCCCAGTGTCACACAGATAATAAATGTCTGAGGCTGGATTTGAATTCATGAAGATAAGTCTTTCTGACTCCAGGCCCAGCACTCTACCTACTGCACCATCCAGCTGTCCTAGACACTCTCTTTAGATAATTCCAATGCTTCAGCATCTCAGATTTACTGAGAACTGATCAACTAAGAGTAAGACCAACTAAAAGTGGGGAGGCACATTGCTGGGTAGGCCATTAAGCTACTTTATCCACCCATTCAAATGTGAAGAGAAAGATCTGTGTGTCATAAATGCATGTTAGCTTTGTTAACTTGAGAGTGACCACAGCCTCCCTCTCTTAAGGAACCTTGAGATGCCCTTTCTATTTCCTTGTCTAAAGGAGCTTCTTCTCAGAACTCCATTAGCACCTTGCATTTACTGCATGTCACCCCCTGTCCTGTGATAGGCCCACATAACATTTAACAAAATGACTTTACTTAATAATAGCATGGAGATTATCTTCAACAAAGATATATTGGTTGGTTCACTTGGGTAACATCTTCCTTGATTCTGAATTTGCCACCATCGTATGCCTGGTATATAGACTTACAAGGCAATGGGAAGTCCATCAGGCCTGAGGAGTCTCAACTACTTGTGCACTAGGCTTTTATGCCTTAGGTGACTGCTCAGTTATATAAATAATCTAGGGGGTGCAGCTAGGTGGTGCAGTGGATAAAGCACCAGCCCTGGATTCAGGAGGACCTGAGTTCAAATCTGGCCTCAGACACTTGACACTTACTAGCTGTGTGACTCTAGGCAAGTCACTTAACCCTCATTGCCCCACCAAAAAAAAAAAAAAAGTATATAAATGATCTGACCCTTAGTCTTCTGGCCCAATTAAATCCTGGGGACAGTTGCCTTTTTAGGGAAAAACTAGCCTCTGTGGCAGGGAACTTCTAGTTTTCTTAGGCCACATATAGTGAATTTCTAGCTGCAAATGGAGTTTATTGCTATGGGTCCCAACTAAATGAATACAGTAGATAATGTTCCTTTCATACTCCCATACTCAATAAACTCCTATCACACCTAGGATTAAATACAAACTCCTCTGTTTGGTATTTAAGCTCTTTACAATTGGGCCCAACCTATCCTTTTAACTTTCTAAACCTTACTTTCATTCATGCACACTATGGTCCAATCAAATTGGCTTCTTCATTGTCCTTCCTACACAAAAGTCCATCTGCCATTTCTGTTCCTTCTCACTGGTTGCCCTCTATGTCTATAATGCACTCATTTTTCATTTCTTAGAGCCCCTTGTTACCTTCAAAACTCAGCTCAAGTACCACTCTATACATGAGAACTTTCCTAATCTACCCAGATGCTAGTGCTTTCCCCCTAAAATCACATGCTATTTATTTATTTAATTAATTATTTGGGTGAGGCAATTGGGGTTAAGTGACTTGCCCAGGGTCACACAGCTAACAAGTGTTAAGTGTCTGAGGCCAAATTTGAACTCAGGTCCTCCTGAATCCAGGGCTGGTGCTCTATCCACTGTGCCACCTAGCTGCCCCACATGCTATTTATTTTGTATATACTTCTATAGGGTTATGTGCATGTCTACATAAGTTATCTAAATGTGGTTCATAATGAGACTTTGATAGCTATTTCAGCAATCTTATCTGCAAGGTAGCAAGAGAAGGGACCCAAGTCTGGACACTCTGTTCTCCTCAGAGAGGGAGACTGAACTTGAATCCATGAACTAGCATTATATCTATTTGTCCCCAGTATTTCTAGTCTGGGGGATATAATTTGTTTTCTTAGTTTTAAACTGCTTTCCTGGTCATTGTCCCTAAAAGAGGAATGAGTGCTCTATACATACCTGAAGGCTTGAGCCCTTCCCACCAAATTCCAGTTCCACAAAAGATCATCAAAGGTGAAAAGTGAGTAAACCCATTTATTCAAGTTGATAGCAAACAGAAATAATGGAAATTATATGGACTAGAGTGTAGCAAACACAGAGGAAATTAGTTCTCCCACTGGAAGTGAAACATCTTAAGCAACCTGGCGCCTTCAATCTTACCCAAAGGGATATTTCTCAAAGTCTTAATGAAGGTAAACAGCAAATCAAAGACATGTTGAGGGGCTGGTTCATCTACACATCTTCCACTTCTCAAAGACTCTTCCTTCTGCTTTCTCCAGGAAGTATGTCTGGAATCACCTGGTTTCTTTCAAAGTAGAAAGGAAAAATATCTCCTTTTTCTCAAGGTCTATCACCAACTGTGGCCCTCATACAGGCACATAACATTGAGTCATCTTTTTCTCCAACAACAAGGAGAGTCTGATGCAAATGCTCCAGGCTTGAACCCAGATTTACAATTAAGTGAATGGAGGCCCACAGAGGCTAAATGACTTATCATCACCCAGGCAGTACTTAGTTGAGCTGGTGTTTTGACCCAGATAACAGGATCATGGATTGAGAGCTGAAAGATACCTAAGAAGTCATATATTTTAATCTCCTTGTTTTACAGAGGAGGAAACCGAGGCTTGGAAAGGTTGTGAGTTGCTTAACGTCATACAGGTAATAGAGCTATATTTCAGTACTAGCCTTCTTGCTCCAAATCCCATGTTCTTTCTACTACAGTATGCTATATTGTGGCTAATTCATGTGACTTCATCATAGATCTCAAATTTACATTTAAAAATATCCAGATGGGGGTATTTAGCTATCACTTAGTATGGTGATGGTTAGAGGTGACTCTTGCAATCTTTTTTACAGCTGAAGCATTGTAAGTATTATTTATATGATTTAACAATAAATTGTATAGACAGGAATTTGATGGTTACACTTGGAAGATTAGGGGTTCATACATATAATATGTGTGTGTGTATACACACATATACATATATATGTACACACACATAGGGCAGCTAGATGGTGCAGTGGTAGACTGCTGTGCTTAGAGTTAGGAAGATGATCTTCCTGAATTAAAATCTGACCTCAGACACTGAACCCCATTTGCCTTAGTTTCTTCATCTCTAAAATGAGTTGGAGAATGAAATAGCAAATCACTACAGTATCTTTGCCAAGAAAACCCCAAATGGAGTCATGAAGAGCTGGATGTGACTGAAATGACTAAACAACAAATACACACATATATGTATGCATATATGTGTATACATGTATACATATAAATATAAACATCTATACACAGACAAACACTTAGAGGCCATTGAGTTCAACTCCCTCATATAGGTATTCCCTCATGTTTCAGTGGAGGACACAGAAGCCCTCAGAGGTTAAGTGACCTTGCCCAGGGTCATACAGTTAGCAGAACTAGGATTTGAATCCAGATCCTTTGAGTCTAAGTCCAGCCAACTTTCTGCTGTACCACCCTAGCATCTTAGTCATATAGGTAGTAACAAATAAAGTGAGAATTTGAACCCAAGTTCTCCCAATCCAGTATTTCTACTACACAATGCCTTCTAGTAGAACCTTCTGGTCCTCAAAGGGTCATCATGATTCATTAGTAGTGACTGATTCCCTGCAGAGAAGGCAGGACACTCATCCAAGAGTCAACAAGGGTAAATAATCAAATCAAATAAAAATAAGGAATGTAGATTTAGCAAAGATCTTTAGCTCCTAACAAAATAGAACATAGCCATAGATAAGGAAAAAGGTTTTAAAAGTTTTTGTCACTGATATCTTTTTGTTTTTACATTACCTTCATTTCCAAATATATCCCTTTCCCATCTCCTGTCCAGACATCTCCCACTTGAATAAGTGGGTGACAAGGAAGAAAAAGGAGTTTTAAAAATCTATTCAGCAAAACTACCCAACATATCAATAGATAGTCAGTGTTCCACACACAGAGTCCCCCCACTTCACCAAAGAAGAGAAATGCAATTTCTCCTCTTTTTTTGAAGCCAAGTTTGATCATTATAATTCTATACCATTTGGTTTCAATTGTTTTCCCCATTTACATTGCTGTGTCATTGTGTATATAATTTTCCTAGTTCTGTTTGTTTCACTTTGCATCAGTTACTACAAGTCTTAACATGCTTTGATACATTTTTCATATTTATCATTTCTTTCAACACTACCCTTGACATCATCCCTTCCTGTCTCCTCCAGCCCTCTGATTCCACTCTCATATCCCCTCTCTCTTTAATCAGCAATCTCCACCTATCTACAAGTTTCCTAGTACCTATAAACATTCCCAGGTTTCCCCTGGTTTTGAAAAAATCCACACTACATATTATCATCCCTGCCATCTATCATCTTCTCACATTCTCAGGCAACTCTGTGAAAGAGTTCATATTTGTCGATTATACTTCCTCTTCCTCTTTTACATCCTCCAAAATCTAACTTGATATCACTGAACTGAAATGATCCCTTCAATGTTACCAATGAACCTTTAATTGCCACATCTAATATCCTTTTCCCAATCTTTATCTTTGTTGATTTCTTTTAGCACTGGTGACCATTGAGGTAGCTATCCTCTCCTCCTGTATTCTCTTTCCTCTATGTGTTTTCATGAAATCTCTTTGTCTCTCTGTCTCTCTCCTCTCCTATTTGTCTGACTTCTTGTTCTCAATCTCCTTTGCTGGATCCTCAACCATGTCCCACATGTCGTGGACCACCTTCTCTCTATGTTCACTCACTTGTTGGCCTCATAATCTCTACCTTCATGGGGGTGGGGGGAGGGGAGGCGGGGCGGGGAAGGGAGGTGCTGTACATTTTTAAGAATCCATTCCAGCCTCCTAACTATAGTGGTTTCTCTTCCTCTGTCTCAAGTCTGAAGCTTTAGGTTTTCTCTGTTACCAGAATGTTTTACAGCTGCCTCTGCTGAACATTTTTGCATGGGGAGGAAAGAGAGGAAGGCATGGAGTGGTAAAACAGGAAGGTTGGTTTACCACCTGACAAAAGCCTATGATTTCTGCACCTGTGTTAGGGAGCACGTCCCAGGCATCAGCCATGCACCACTGATGCTAAGTTATCTTTAATGTCATTGAGCTAAGTATGCTAGTTCAATAAATCTACCATTGAAAAACTCAGTGCTAAACACTAAAAAGAAATTTTAATCTGGCCTCATAGTATTGGAGCTAAAAGTATGCACAGACACAAGTTTCACTAAGAAATAAAAACCTTAGATTAAATGAGTTAACCCATTCCCCACCCCCACCTAGGTATTTTGCACTAGGGTTATTAATTTGGTCACACAGTCACAATAACAATAGTTAAGTCTAGCATTCTAAGGCTTGCAAAAATGTTTTACATGTGTTATCTTCTTTGATCCTCACTACAAGTGGGTAAGTTTGGGATGGGGAGGTCTGTAATTATACCCATTTTTTACAGATGAGGAAACTGAGGCTCAAAGAGATTAGGTGACTTGCCCAGGGGCATATAATGAGGCCTTTCTAATTCCAAGTCCCAAGTTCTTTATCTATTTCACCACCTAGCTTCCAGAATTAGTACTACTAAAATTCAAATTTGTTTGGAGGCAGCACAGGATAGTATTAACCTTGGAGAGCAGAAGACTCAAGTTCAAGTCCCCTCTCATGCAAGTCACTTAAATTCTCAGTGCCTTCAGACAACTCTAAGGCAGTATGTTGCCTTGCAGGGGCCCCTCTGTCTAGTTTCCTTTTGCATAGTTCTCTTTACCAATGAAGTCACGGGTCTATTTTTTTTTAAATGAGGAAAATAAAAACAGCAACAAACCCTCAGCTGGATTTCAAATTAAGGCTGAAAATAATGAACTTCTACACTGAGCTCTCATCCAGGGCCAGTGTCTTGGTCATAACAACTGCAAAGGGTGAGGATAGAGATACTGCCAAGTCTGACTCCAAAGGGTAAGGAACATCAACCTACCAGCAGGAGCTCAGTCACGGGAAACAAGAGCTCGCCAGGGCTCCAAGATGATGCAATAGTGAAGGGAATGGCTGACACAGAGAGCCAGGACTTAGCTGGCCAGCTGCTGGGGCCAGCTGCTGTCAATCATTTCCTGGTGGCAGTGAATGAAGACAGGCCTCTAGAAGGCAGAGTAAGGGCATTTACTAATGCTGGTGACCTTGAGACCAGCCAACTCATTCTAGAGTTGTAGACCTTTTCTGTTACCATACAGAACTGATTGAAGCAGATCACAAAACCACAGAAGCACCTGGATTCAGGATTATTTGGGGTTACCAATATGATACTTTTCCATGTGTGAGTTGGGGCAGCAACTTGGGGTACCCCCCTCAATGAAATAGCCACAAGTGGTAGCTACTATCGGGTGTGTCCTAGGGAAAAAGGGATTCCCAATAGGGAACTCTTGATTTTTATTGTAACCTGACTGACTCAGTTGTACCCCTAATTCACTCCCACATTCCATAGAAGAAGAAAGATAAACAGGTCCCCTATTGGGAATCCCTTTTCTCAGGATGCACCCAAATAGCAGAAACTTCATGGGGCTAAATTCCATTGCAGGGAAAAACCCAAAGAGCTACCCCAACTCACATATGGAAACATACAAGGCTGACAACCCTAGATCATCACTTTTCTTTTTCTATGGGAAGTGGGAGTGAGTTAGGGGTACAACTGAGTCAGGTTAGGTCATAACAAAAATCAGCTTGGGATGATATCCAGCTTCAGTCTCTGCTGACTAAATTTTTTCTTCTGTTAGCCAGAGCTGAGGCAGGGTACTAGGTTATTTAAATGGGTTTTTCATCTGGTCTATATTTCCCAGACACCATCAATTCTTTGTCTGGATGTGGAGAGCATTTTTCTTCATGAGTCCTTTGAGATTGTCTTGGATCATTGTATTCCTGAGAATAGCTAAGTAATTCATAGCTGATCGTCATGCAATGTTGCTGTTACTGTGTACATTGTTCTTCTGGCTTTGCTCACTTCACTCTGCCTCAATTCATGTAAGTCTTTCCAGGTTTTTCTGAAATCATCTTGATTGTCATTTCTTATAGTACAACAATATTCCAACAACTTGTTCAGTCACTTCCCAATCAATGGGCATCTCTTCAATTTCCACCACACAATTAGCCACCACAAAAAGAGCTGCTCTAAATATTTTTGTACAAATAGGTCCTTTTCATCTTGCAGTACACAGAGGACCAAGTTGTACTCTGTGATTTTAACAGCAACACCCACTCTTCTACCTTTGATGCTGGCACTGGTATTGCCCTAAATGACCATTTTGTCAAGTTCATTTCCTGGTATGATAATGAGTACAGTTATAGCAACTGTGTAGTAGATCTCATGGTCTACATGTGCTCCAAGTAGTAAAGTGGAAAGCCATGGATCTTCATCCCCAACAAAAAGAGGAGTCCCATCACCTAGGAAACCCACATCATTAACTTATGTTCCTATACTGGGAATCCCATGCCCCATTCACATTGTTTTCTGGAAGCACCCCTTGTAGTAAGAGAGAGAAGCTTAGAGTCCTATATTATGTTCCATCAATAAAGTCACCATATGCAGTACAAAAAACCCAAACAAACCCCAAACCAAATAGGTCCTTTTCTGTTTTTTAAAAAAATAAATATTTTGGGGCAGCTAGTTGGTGCAGTAGATAGAGCATCAGCCATGGAGTCAGGAGGACCTGAGTTCAAATATGGCCTCAGACACTTAATACTAGCCGTGTGACCGTGGGCAAGTCACTTAACCCCAATTGCCTCACAAAAAACCCCAAAAAACAACAAAAAAATTATTTTCTCCCAATTACATGTAAATATAATTTTTACATTTTAAAAAAAGTTTTGAGTTCCAAATTCTATCACTCCCTCTCTCTCCTCATCCCTTCCTGAGATAAGTTATCTGATACAGATTATGTCTGTGCAATCAGGTAAAACTTTCCATAGTAGTCACTTTGTGGAAGAAAACTCAAGCTAAAAAAAAAAGAAAAAAGAAAAAAGTGAAAAAGAGTATGGTTCAATCTGGATTCAGACACCATCAGTTCTTTCTCTGGAGGCAGATAGCCTTTTTCATCATTAGTCCTTTGGGATTATTTTAAATCATTGAATTAGGAATAGCTAAGTCATTCACAGTTGTTTTTCATAAAATATTGCTGTTACTGTGTACAATGTTCTGGTTCTGCTCACTTAACTCCACATCAATTCATGTAAGTCTTTTGAGGTTTTTCTGAAACCATGCAGCTCATCGTTTCTTATAGCACAGTAATATTCCATCACAATAATATACCAAAATCTGTGTAGCCATTCCCAAATTAATGGGCCTCCTCAATTTCCAATTCTTAGCCACCACGAAAAAGAGCTGCTCTAAATATTTTTGTACAAATAGGTTCTTTTCCCCTTAAAAAAATATTTTGGGGATACAAACCTAGTAGTGATATTGCTAGATCAAAGGGTATGGACAATTTTACAGCATTTGGGGTATAGTTCCAAATTACTCTCCAGAATGATTAGATTAGTTCACAACTCCACCAACAATGCATCAGAGTCCCAGTTTTCCCATACCCCCTCCAACATTTATCATTTTCCTTTACTATCATATTAGACAATGCAATAGGTGTGAGGTACTTTTGTTTGTGCAAAACCTTTTTAGTTTAATATAACCACAATTATCCATTTTACATTTTGTAATGATTTCTATCCCTTGTTTGGTCCTAAATTCTTCCCTTACCCATAAATCTGACAAGTAAACTATTGCATGCTCCCCTAAGTAGCTTATGGTATCACCCTTTATGTCTAAATCACATATCCATTTTGATTTTA
Source organism: Dromiciops gliroides (assembly GCF_019393635.1). Taxonomy (NCBI): domain Eukaryota; kingdom Metazoa; phylum Chordata; class Mammalia; order Microbiotheria; family Microbiotheriidae; genus Dromiciops; species Dromiciops gliroides. The sequence continues at coordinate 338,349,556 of NC_057863.1, read as the reverse complement.
TCTTGGTATTGTAAAAAATATTTTAGCTGGAGGCTTAATCTGTGAACTCCTGGCTGGCTATCTGACTGCTTTTAATTTAATATGGGCTGTTTATAAATTCCCACAACCGCTTCTCCCAAACCACAAGAAACAGCCTCTTCCAATTTAACAGCAAAAGGTTTATTTATGAGAATAAACTTAAAAATAAGAATAAAGCAAGAAATACAACCTGACTGAGTTTTAAACTTTCTCTCCTGCTGGTGCATCTCTCTTGCCTGAGGGTATGCTGGCTGCTGCCTCTGCTTGTAGCCATGCCTCATCACTTCACTACCTTCCCCTCTTTCACTGTAGCGACCCTCCTTCTAACTGAAATCCCCCTTTCACTACCTCTGCTCCTGAATATAAACAAACCCTTCTTTCTGAACCCTGGACTGGGCCCACCCATTTGCATGCCAAGCTAATTCGGCTGCTCCCAGGGTAGATGTCCAAGGCCAGCACGAGCACTAAGCCTTCCTGCTGTGCATGCCTGGAGCTGTGGGCTGGGTGGAGGAAACTGGAGCATCTCTGAGGTTTTTTGTGCACATCTCTGATGAGCAGGGCGTTGGGTGCGTGAATAACTTACATGCCAGGGCTGTTTTGGGTAGAGCAGTAGGCTCACGGAGGGGCAGCCCAAGGTTAATTTTAGTGCTTATAGTATATAGTATGAGATATGGTCCATATCTAGTGTCTGCCAACTGTTTTATAGTTTTCCCAGCAAGTTTTGTCTATTAGTGAGTTTTTGTTCCAAAAGCTTGGCTCTTTGGGTATATCAGATACTAAATTACTATGGTCATTTATGTATTTATATTTATGTCATTTGTGGTCATTCATGTATTGTATACCTAATCTATTCCATTGAGCCATGACTCTTATTTCTTAGCCAGTACCAGATTGTTTTTGATGATTACCACTTTATAAAAACAGTTTGAGATCTGGTACAGCCAGGCCAACTTCCTTTGCATTTTTTATTGATTTCCTTGAAATTCTTGATCTTTTGTTCATCCAGATGAATTTTGTTATTATTTCTTCCAGCCTATAAAATAATTTTTGGTAGTTTAATTGGTATGGCACTGAATAAACAGTTAATCTGGGTAGAATTATCATTTTTATTATATTGGCACAGCCTACCCATGAGCAATTAATATTTTTTTAATTGTTTAGATCTGATTTTATTTCTGTAAAAGGGTTTTATAATTGTGTTCATGTAGTTCCTGGGTTTGTCTTGGCATGTAGAATCCCAAGTATTTTATATTGTTTAAATGCAATTTCTCTTTCTTTCTCTTGCTGCTGGACTTTGTTGGTAATATATAATATTGCTTATGACTTATATGGGTTTATTTTATATCCTACAACTTTGCTAAAGTTGTTAATTATTTGAACTAGTTGATTCTCTAGAATTCTCCAAGTATACCATCATATCATCTGCAAAGAGTGATAGTTTTGTTTCCTCTCTGCCTATTCTAATTCCTTCAATTTCTTTTTTCCCTCTTATTGCTATATCTAGCATTTCTAATACAATAATGAATAATAGTGGTGAAATTTCCCAGAGTACTTTAAAGGAAGGAGATGATGTGAAATTCACCATTGTGTGGTCTTTCACTGTTGGGCAGCTAGGTGGTGCAACAGATAGAGTGACAGGAGTCAAGACGACTTTTGGACACTTATAGGCTGTGTGACCCTAGGTAAGTCATTTAATCCTGTAAAATGAGGATAAATAACAGCATTCTCTGTCCTCCCTCTCTAGGGGCAGCCAGGCCTGGAGTTAGGAAGACCTGAGTTTAAATCTGACTCCTAGGTAGCACAATGGATAGAGCACCGGCCCTGGATTCAGGAGGACCTGAGTTCAAATCCGACCTCAGATACTTGACACTTACTAGCTGTGTGACCCTGGGCAAGTCACTTAACCCCAAATGCCTCACCAAAAATAAATAAATAAATAAATAACAGCACCTGACTCACAGAATTGTTATGAGGATCACATGAGATAATATTTGTAAAGTATTTAGCATAATTGTGCTTGACACATAGTAAGTGCTTAATAAATGCTTATTCTCTTCCTATTTCTTTTTTTTTTTTGAGGGGCAATGAGGGTTAAGTGACTTGCCCAGGGTCACACAGCTAGTAACTGTCAAGAATCTGAGGCTGGATTTGAACTTAGGTACTCCTGAATCCAAGGCCAGTGCTTTATCCACTGCACCACCTAGCTGCCCCCCTATTTCTTTTAACAAAGAAAAAAATAGTTCAGCAAAATCATCTAACATATCAACTGTGTCTGACAATAGGTTTAACTTCCTTTTAGTGACTTTAAACATTTACATTGTAATTATTGTGCAAATCACTTTTTTGGTTCTGTTTATTTCTGAATTTGCTACTATGTCGACATGTTTCTCTGAATTCCTCACATTTGTCCTTTCTTGCTATGTTATATTATTTTATCAGTCTTATATCATATTTAGTTCAGCCATTAGCCAGTGCATGGGTACCCATTTTGTTTCTAGATCTTTACACTTAACATGATGCCTGGCACATAGTATTGTTCAGTCATTTCATCATGTCCAACTCTTCATGATCCCATTTGGGATTTTCTTGGCAAAGATACTGGAATAGTTTGCCATTTTCTTCTGCAGTTCATTTTACATATGAAGAAACTGAGGCAAACAGAATTAAGTGACTTGCCCAGGGTCACACAGCTAGTAAGTGTCTGAGATCAGATTTGAATTCAGGAAGATGAGTCCTCCTGACTCCAGGCCTGGCGCTCTATCCACTGTGCCACCTAGCTGCCCAGAGTAAGCACTTAACAAATGTTTGTTGTCTTTCCTGTCACATGTGGCTATGAATATTTTGGTATATATTTGACATTTATATCTCCTTTTGCTCTCTTTGGGATGTATTTCCAAGAATGGGCTGGTTGGGTTGAAGGGTGTATATCATAGGTCAAAATATTAGGGGAACTGAGGAGTCTTGAGACTCTCTAGCCATACCACCAACTGTGGCTGTTGGGCATCTTTCCCAAAGATGGATTGATCTGGGACAGAGCTGTGGATTCTTTGAGCAGGGAGAATATAAGAACAGTTTGAGAAGTCTGGTGGGAAAGTATGTAGCTCCTGAGATGATCCTCCCCTCAACCCCCCCACTCCCAACTTCCCTACTGATGGTTGATATTTACCTTCCCTTATTTTCCTGTGGACCACTTTTTAATGTTCCTTCAGTTGCTTTTACTTGAAATTTTCTGAATATTATTTTTCTTAAAGTAATTGTTTATCTGAACCCTCAGACTTTGAGTGATTCATTGCACCAGACTTGTAACCAAAACAAGGACAGTTAAGAGTTTAGTCACTTTTCTTGTGTAGTTTCAAAGTGATATCAAGAATGGTTGGAATGGGGGGGGGGCAGCTAGGTGGCACAGTGGATAGAGCACCAGCCCTGGAGTCAGGAGTACCTGAGTTTAAATCCAGCCTCAGACACTTAACACTTACTAGCTGTGTGACCCTGGGCAAGTCACTTAACCCCAATTGCCTCACTAAAAAAAAAAAACCAACAAAAACAAAAACAAAAACAAAAAAACGAAAACAAAAAAAGAATGGTTGGAATAGTGGGGAGCTAGGTGATGCAGTGAATAAAGCATCGGCCCTGGATTCAGGAGTACCTGAGTTCAAATCCGGCCTCAGACACTTGACACTTGCTAGCTGTGTGACCCTGGGCAAGTAACTTAACCCCCATTGCCCTGCAAAAACAAAAACAACAAACAAAAAGAATGGTTGGAATAGTCCAAAGCTCTATCATCCAAGTATTAGTGTACTGGAAGGCTTTTGCTTTTAAAAATGTTACTGATATCTTTGTTTTTATGTTACATACATTTCCCAACATATTCCTCCTTCCCCCTTTTCTCAGAGAGCCATTCCTTATAACAAAGAATAAAAGAAGGGGGGAGGGAAACAGTTTAGCAAAACTAGGCAACATATCAAAAAAGTCTGATATTTCATGCAAGGAATTCTGTAAGGAAGGGGGGTGAAAAGCATTAGTATCTATTTACATCCCTATCAAGCTATCTATCACCTCTTTCACTAGACATCATTTTAATTTTTTATTTTTAATAGTATTTTGTTTTTTCCCAATTACATGGAAAGACAATTTAGACATCATTTTCTGGTTTTTAATCATAAAAGTATTTTATTATTTTCTAGTTACATGTAGAGATAGTTTTCAACATCTGTTTTTATAAGATTTCTAGTTCCAAATTTTCCTCCCTCCTTCCCTTCCCTACACCCTCCCCAAACAGCAAGCAATCTGATATTGGTTATATATGTACAATCACATTAAACATATTTCTGCATTAGTCATGCTGTGGAAGAAGAATCAGAACAAAAGGGAAAAACCTCAAAAAACAAAAAAAGTAGAAACAGTATGGTTCAATCTGCATCTAGATTCCACAGTTCTTTTTTTTTTTTTAATGTGGAGAGCATTTTCCATCATGATAGACATCATTTTCAAAAGAAAGTATGGAGACCATTGAGAAAAAGAACAGGGTAGCACAAGCTAGGCATTGGATTGTGAACCAGTTTTACAACAAAATAATGAAAGATCCTGGGAGAGGTTCTTCAAAGTAATCACCCTAAACCTTATTACTGAAGATCGGTAAAATACATTCAAATTTAGTGTCCAAGTGCCTCACCCTTCAATTTACTGGCCTCAGAAATGCTTGGCTCTACTCACTGGGGAGAGAGGATCACGTGTGTACTGCTTTTCTGTATTCCTGTAATAGCTAAGTCTATATTTAGGGGTATTGTGAAAACAAACAAAGAAACCTCTCTTCCTTTGGTGGGAGTTATTTGTAGCTGAGTTTCAATGTATGGTTAAAACTGTAAAAATATAATGAATTGGCTTTGGAAAGTTCCCTCTTCCCCTGCCTGCACCTGAGCTGATATCTGTACCAGTTACCTATGCCCAATTCCAGGCGCTTTTCCCTAGGGACAAGAAACCAGAAATATGCCCAACTGGCACAATTCAAATAAATAGTATTGGGCTGGTTCTAACCCCAGCTATAGTTACTACTTACTCCCCCGATTTCTGGTGCCCATTGTACGTGTGCAGGCTAGAGTAGCAGCAACCACAAACCTGGAATAATAACTCCTCTCTGCCTTTCCCCTTAACACACACATACTATAATGACAAAATAAGGGGAAGAGACTCAGAACCAAATACTAGAGAAGGATTTGCACTTCCCAGCCTTGACCATTCTTTTCCCTGTGGGCTTTCACCTGATGCTCAAAAAATGCTCTTCCTTACAACTCCAAGTAATGGCCTGTCTCTCCACATGCTACTAAACCATCTTCCTTCGATATTTTTTGTTTTGTTTTGTTTTGTTTTGTTTTGTTTTGTTTTGTTTGCGGGGCAATGAGGGTTAAGTGCCCAGGGTCTCACAGCTAGTAAGTGTCAGGTGTCTGAGGCCAGCTTTGAACTCAGGTCCTCCTGAATCCAGGGCTGGTGTTTTATCCACTGTGCCACCTAGCTCCCCCCCCCCCTTTAAAAAAAATATTGATTTTTTATTTTATTTATTTATTTTTTAGTGAGGCAATTGGGGTTAAGTGACTTGCCCAGGGTCACACAGCTAGTAAGTGTTGTGTCTGAGGTCGGATTTGAACTCAGGTACTCCTGAATCCAGGGCCAGTGCTCTATCCACTGCGCCACCTAGCTGCCCCTATCTTCCTTCGATATTGCAGTAAAAATGCTAGGAGTGAGGTGAGGGGTGGTCAATCAACTGCTTCTTATTTCAAGGATTCTCCACAGAAGTGATTTTGCTCCAGGAAAATCTGTAAGGCACAACCCCTGTCCTTTCTTCCACTACCCAGTTGTTCAAGGCCTGCTTTCCTTATAATACTGAGAATAACCGAGTGTCCCCACCCAAAGGCATATTTTGGATTATATTTTTACTACTTATGTATAGATGGGGGGGGGGTTGGAAATCAAATGTAAAAATAGGTTTTAGAATTTTGAATTGTAAAATAAATAAGAGGTTATAGAATGAAGAGAAAGAATGTAAAGTTGTTAAAGAGATGATAACAGGCTATAAGGGTCTTTAAGAAGGTGAGTTATAAACACAAGTTGTTAAAGAAATAAGGCTGAGGGCAGCTAGGTGGCGCAGTGGATAGAGCACCGGCCCTGGAATCAGGAGTACCTGAGTTCAAATCCGGCCTCAGACACTTAACACTTACTAGCTGTGTGACCCTGGGCAAGTCACTTAACCCCAATTGCCTCACAAAAAAAAAAAAGAAAAAAAAAGAAAGGAAGTGGGATTGGAGGGGAGAAAATGAATCTGAAGGGCAAAGGGTAAACAAAACCTTTGTCAGAAGATTGAAATAAAGGAAAATGTCACATGGAAGAGGAAGGGAAGAAAAAAGACAGCTGAACCCTTTGAGCTAAAATCCTGAAGAGGAGGAAGCTGGATGTTCTTAGAAAAAAGCAGCTATTTGTCCTACAAAGAGTGATAGATTTGAGTCACAGACTATGTCAAGTGAGATATCATCCATTAAGTGTCAGAGGAAAAAGGGAAGAGTAGACGAGTAGTGGTGGCGAGTACCTTGCTGAGGGTACTGAGACAGCTATTCCACAACTTCGTACCAACAGGAGAGCTGTTGTCTTCCCCAGAAATGTATTCGAGACAAAACAGAACGACTCAAGACTTGTGAAAATAGATCACAACTTCCCACTTCCATGCAGCTAGGTGGTACCAGAGTGCTGAGCCTGGAGTCAGGAAGACTCATCTTTTTGAGTTCAAATCTAGCCTCAGATACTTATTAGCTATGTGACCCTGGACAAGTTACTTACCCCTGTTTGCCTCAGTTTCCTCATCTGTCAAATAAGCAGGAGAAAGAAATGGCAAACCCCTTCAGTATTTTGGCTAAAAAAAAAAACCAACTCAAATAGGGTCATAAAGAGTTGGACACAACTGAAAAACAACTGAACACCACCCACTTCTGGTGATTCAATAGGCATGAATGATACTGTCAGAAGAAACCAAGGACATATTGCCAAATATTACAAAGTTTTGGGCAAAACACTGAAAACCACAAAGCTACAGGTGGTATTTCCTTCACTGATGCTCATTGAAGGCAAGGAATACAGAAGAGAAAAAAATGATTTGGGAAATGGAACAGCTGGTTTAGAAAATGGTGTCTGAAAGAACAATTTTAATGTCTATGTATTATTATAGCTACCTCATAGGGTTATTGTTGTTATTCAGTCATTTCAGTTGTGTCCATCTCTTGGTGACCCCCTTTTGGAGTTTTCTTGGCAAAAATACTAAAGTGGTTTGCCATTTCCTTCTCCAGCTCATTTTACAGATGAGGATCTGAGGAAAACAGGGTCAAATGACTTGCCCGAGGTCAATAAGTGGTTGAGGTCAAATATGAACTCAGGAAGATGAATCTTCTTGACTTAGGGCCCAGTATTCTATCATTGTGTCACCTAACTGCCCCCATAGGGTCATAGTGAGGCTCAAATCAAATGATATGTGTAAAGCTTGGTATCTATGAATATATGATGTGTGGAAAGCTCTGTGCCTATGAATCTACGAAGGATGAGTCCTGGTGTGCAAATTCTCTCTATTAATGCTGATCAGAATCTTGGGCAGCTAGGTGGTGCAGTGGATAAAGTGCTGGACTTAGCACCAGGAAGACCTGATTTCAAACTTTGCTTCACTTTTATTAACTGTGTGATGATAGACACATCATTAACTGCTTACAGCCTCAGTTTCTTCAACTGTAAAATGAGGGGGTTGAACTTAATAGCACCTAAGGTTCTTTCCAGCCTTAAATCTTATGACTTAATAAAGATCCTATGACTTAACAAAGGATGACAAGTGAGTATTTGCCAGGTGTCTTTCTGTTCACATAGAAAGTAACTACAGAGAAGAAAGAATAGCAGCTGAGAAACCCAGAAGTCCTTAGAAGACAAAACTCAGGAAGGGAGCCAATAGTTCACAGCCTCATATGTCTATACACAAGCACCCAAAGTGTAGGCAACAATGGAGATGATCTAGAGGTCCTAGTACAAGGAGACAAATTGGATTTAACACTCTAGGTATTTCTGAGATTTGGTGGGATGAAAATCATGACTAGGACATGACTCAGGATGGATATACTTTATTTTTTTAAAAAATAGTTTATTTTCCCTCCCAATTACATGTAAATTAATTAAAAAAAATTTTTTTTTTTTTGGTGAGGCAATTGTGGTTAAGCGACTTGCCCAGGGTCACACAGCTAGTAAGTGTCAAGTGTCTGAGGCTGGATTTGAACTCAGGTCCTCCTGAATCCAGGGCTGGTGCTTTATCCACTGTGCCACCTAGCTACCCCAACATATCATTTTTTAAAAAAGCTTTGAGTTCCAAATTCTATCCCTCCATCTTTTCCCTCCCTCTTCCCCTCCCCCCCCTTCCCGAGAAGGTAAGCAATCTGATATAGGTTATACATGTGCAATCATGTAAAACATATTTCCATATTAGTCATTTTGTGGAAGAAAACTCAGATTAAAAAAGAAAGTAAGTAAAAATAGTATGCTTCAGTCTGCATTCAAACTCCCATCAGTTCTTCCTCTGGAGGTGGATATAATTTTTCATCATGAGTCCTTTGGGATTGTCTTGGATCATTGTATTGCTGAGAATACTAAGTCATTTGTAGTTGTTCATTGTACAATGTTGCTGTTACTGTGTACACTATTCTGGTTCTGTTCACTTCATTCTGCATCAGTTCATGTAAGCCTTCCCATGTTTTTCAGAAATTATGGATATACTTTGACAAACACAATTGACTAGGAACTGACTGAAGCTGCCCTGGTCTCCATTCCAGAGGTCAATGAATTGCCTGGGGCTGACCAGATATTGTCACTTCCAGTCTCTGATTATTTTGTAGACCTCCCAAACTCTCACCTCCAGAGAGCCCCAAACTTTATTGACTTTTGCTTGTTGTCCAAAGCAACATACCTTATGAAACTATTACATACTTAACCCCTCCCACCTGCAGCCTAGTTTTTCCCTCTGCCTTAGTACCCTCTATAAATCCTGTTCCCAGACCACTCCTGTGGTACCCTAGCATGTACTGTGTGGCATCTTGAGCTGTGACTCACTTGCCCTGATTAAAGACCTCAATTTTGTCGTATTGACTTTTTTCACTTAAAAATCACATTGACAACTTTATTTCAAAGAAATAAGAAAGGTGAAAGAGTCAGCTAGATGGTACAGCAGATCGATGCTAGACTTGGAGTGAGGAAGACTTGAGTTCACATCTGGGCTCAGATGGGCTCAAATCCTGAGCACATCACTCAACCTCTCTGCATCTCAGTTTCCTTTTCTTTAAAATGGGGATAATAATGGCACCTCCCTCAGAAGGTTGTTTTGAGGATCAAATAAATGAACATAAGTAAAGCACTTGTCAAAATTTAAAGAACTGTTTAAATGCTAGCTATTGGCCAAAAGGAGAGATGAATTTGCATTGTAGGAAACTATATTCTTGTGAAGAAATTCAAAATGAGGGGAGAAGCCTGGTGGGAAAGATTGGGCTGATGATAATCTTTGGAGGAAGAAATAAATTATTTCTGTCATCAGAGGTCAAAGGAACACCTGGGGCCTCCAGCTATTCAAGCCTTCCCCTCCAAAGTTATTGTATTTGATCTGTATATGTTTTATAAATGTAGGTTGTCCCTTTCAGACTCTGGAAAATTTTCTTGACTAAGGGGCAAGTAACAGAGACAATGAGTTTTAAAGGAGGGTACATCCCATTCAGCCTGCATTTGCACCCAAGTCAGATTGGATTGGATTTTTTTTTATTTCTTGGAAAGGATAGAAGACTTTGAGTAGGCTCATTTGTACCACATAAAGTGTGTGAGACTGTGAGTAGCTTATTTACATATGAAAAGGAGAAGAAAAACAGCTGAGATGCTAGCAGAAATAATGAATTTGCTCCCAGAGGATAGATTGCCTGGATCTTTCCCATTTGATCATTTGCATGTACCTATGACTGCCTAAAGAAATTTTGATTATTTTTTAAACTGGAGAACCTTGAAATCCAAAGCTATTTGTTGATTATTTGACAAATGGCCACTACCTATCCTGCAGAGGTGAAGATTTGGGAAATGAATTGGTTGCTTTAAGCTAGAGTGAAGTTTCTCACTGATACATTTAGTTTTCTGTAGGAAGAGGTGTTGAAAACAAGGGTTAAAATAGAACTAAGATGGCAGGGTGAGAGTCAGTATTTTTGCCTCACTCTCCCAATATACCTATTCCACAACAACCTACAAAATTTGTGAGACCACATTCTGATCATAACCAAGAAAAGGCCACAGTGAGTCATTTTTCTAATACCAGGCAGCTTAGGAAAATAGAAAGGTCTCTGAACACTGGGGTAGGGGCTGGCCAGGAGTATAGCTTGGTGGCAGGAGAAATGGCAGCAGATGGAAAGGAATGGAAATGGAAAGATGGTAATGAAGCCAAAATAGAAATCACAGAGGATCCCTGAACTGGGAGAGGAACAAGTGCCATCTGGCAGCTCTGTTGCCCATTACCCCGTTCCGGGTCATAGATCCAGGGAAGAAGAAGAACTCGGCTGAGACTGATCATGGAGCCCTAGCCAAATACTAAGCACAAAACAAATTCCAGAAACTTAGCTGTGTGATCACAGGAGCAGAGCAGTGACTCAGTTCTTACCTTTAGCCCAGCACATAAGCCTGCAGTGGAAAAATCAGGGCAAAAGCCAGCAGTTCAGTTACTCTGAACCTGCATAACCTCCCAGCAGGCTAACAGTGACTAAGTTCAACAACAGATTACTGAAACTCAACTACACATAAACCAACAGATCCAAGCCTGGATCAGAACTTGCACAGCTTAGACAAGGAGGATTGTAAACAGATTTTCCCCTGGATCATACCACTTTGGAAACACTGAAAACCTGCAGGCCCTCACACTGAGCTGTGAAACATGAAGAAGGATATTAAAGACAGAAGCTCAGGCCAGACATCCCCCCCGAAGTGAGCAGAGCTCAACACTAACATAAAATCCAAAATCAAGAAATAGACCAGAAACATGAGCAAACAACAACAAAAGAACCTGATCATAAAAAGTTACTATGGAAATAGGGAAGCTCAAGGCACAAACATAAAAGAAGAAAATTACTTGAAAATATTTACAAGTAAAACCTTAAAGAAAAATACATATTGGACATAAACCCAATAAGTATTCTTAGAAAAGTTAAAGAAAGAAATTTTTAAATGAGCAAAAAAATTATTTCAAAAACCAAATAAGAGTGGTAGAGGGAAAAGAAATAAGAGCAAAGCCAGAAAGCTTTGAAAAGAGAATGAACAGTATTACTAAAGAAAATAACACCTTAATAATTAAAACTGGTCAGGGGAAGCTAGGTGATGCAGTGGATAGAACACTGGCTCTGGAGTCAGGACGACCTGAGTTCAGATCCAGCCTCAGACACTTGACACTTACTAGCTGTGTGACCTTGGGCAAGTCACTTAACCCCAATTGCCTCATTAAAAAAAATCAATGGACTATCTGAAAGGCATGAAAAAAAAGAGCATAGACGTATTTCAAAAATTATGAAAGAAAACTGTATCTTTAAGTAGAAATTGAAAGAATCCTTCAAAAGTGAAAATACCCAGGAGTGTTGTAGTCAAAATCCAGAACTCCCAGGTCAGGAATAAATACTGCAAGCAGCTAGAAAGAAAGATTATATTACTGGAGCCATAGTCAGGATCACACAAGATTTAGCAGCCACCATTTTTTTAATAGAATGGAGAGCATGTACTAAGGCATTCTATGATATTCTGGAAGGCAAAGGAATTAAAATTATACCCCAAAATAGTCTACGTGGAAAAACTGAATATAATAGCGTAAGGGAAAAAATGCTTAGTTAATGAAATAGAAGACTTTCAATGAAAGGACCAGAGCTGAATAGAAAATTTGACATTCAAACATAGGGCTTGGGAAGTATAAAAAAGTAAATATGAGTGAGAAATCAAAGGAACATAAAAAGGTTAAACTGACTACATTATTATATGGGGAGATGATACATGTAACTCCTTAGAACTTTATCACGATCAGAGGACTTCCAGGGAGTCTAATTAGACAGAGAGCAGGAATGTGATTTTATTGTTTTTTAATGGTCTCCCCCCCCCCAAAAAAATAAGGGGCAGAAGAAGAAATGGGGAAAATTATTTCACATGAATGGGGCATACGAGGAAAAGTTTGTACAATGACAGGGTGCTTAGGGGGAATGGATAACACATGAACCTCATTTTCAACTAAACTTGTTCAAGGAAGGAAAAATACACACACACATATTTGGGTACAGAAATTTATCTTATCCAACAGGGAACTAGGAAGGAAAGGGGTTAAGAGAAAGGCAGGGGCTGAGAATAAGAAGGGTAGATTATGGGAGGCAGTGGTCAAAAGCAAAACAAACTCTTTTTCCCCCCCAGACATTTTTTTTTCCAATTACATGTAAAGATAGTTTTCAACATTCACTTTTGTAAGATTTGAGTTCCAAATTTTTTCCCACCCTCCCTTCCCTCTCCCCTCTCAAAGCCATTACAATCATGTTAAACATATTTCCACATTAATCATGTTGTAAAAGAAGAATCAGAACAAAAGGGAAAAAAAACCACAGGAAAAAAGAAACAACAATAACAAAAGTGAAAATAGTAATGCTTCAATCTGCATTCAGACTCCATAGTTCTTTTTCTGTTTGTGGAGAGCATTTTTCATCATGAGTCTTTTGGCATTGTCTTGAATCATTGTATTGCTGAGAAGAGATAAATCAATCACTGTTGATTCTCACAATGTAGCTGTTACTATGTACTATGATCTCTTGATTCTGCTCACTTCACTCAGCATCAATTCATGTAAGTCTTCCTAGATTTTTCTGAAATCCTCCTTCTTATCATTTCTTAAAGCACAATAGTATTCCATTACGTTCATATATCACAACCTATTTAACCATTCCCCAACTGGTGGGCTCCCCTCAATTTCTAATTTTTTGTCACCACAAAAAAAGCAGCTATAAATATTTTTGTATATGTGTGTCCTTTCCCCTTTCTTATGATCTCTTTGGGATATAGACCTAGTAGTGGTATTGCTGGGTCAAAGGATATGCACAGTTTTGGGCATGGTTCCAAATTGTACTCCAGAATGGTTGAATCAGTTCACAACTCCACCAACAGTGCATTAGTGTTCCAATTTCCCCTACCACCAACATTTATCATTTTCCTTTTTTGTCATATTAGCCAATTAGATACGTGTGAGGTGGTACCTCAGAGTAGCTTTAATTTGCATTTCTCTGATTGAGAACATTTTTTCATATGGCTATAGATAGCTTCAATTTCTTCATCTGAAAACTTCCTAATATGAACTCTTAAAGAGGGAACAGAGAGAGAATTCTTAAAGAGGGAAAAAGAGAAGTATTTAAACATAGGGTAAAGTGAAATACACAGTTTTCAATCATAACTGTGAAGATGAATGGGATGAACTTATCTACAAAGCGTAGCAGAATGAATTAGAAATCAGAATCCAACAATATGTTGTTTATAAGAAACACACTTGAAACAGAAGTTTATACATAGAGTTAAAATAAGGGGCTGGAGAAGAATTTATTATGCTTTAGTTGAAGTAAAAAAGGTGGGGGTGACAATCATGATCTCAGACAAAGCAAAAGCAAGAAGAGAACTAAATAAAAGAGATAAATAGGAAAACTACATTTTACCAAAAGGTATCACATATAAGGAATTATTATCAATATTGAATATGTATATACACCAAATGGTATAACAACTAAATTCTTAAAGGAAAAGTTAACTGAGTTACAAAAAGAAATAGTAAAACTATGTTAATGGAGAACCTCAATTTACCCTTAGATATGACCTCAATTTACAGTTAGATATAACAGGCCTCTGGAGAATATTGAATGAGAATAGAAAGGAGTATACCTGCTTCTCCACTGCATATGGCACTTATATAAAAATTGGCCATCTATTAGGGCAAATGCAGAAATCAAATGCAGACAAGCAGAAATATTAAACACATCTTTTACTGACCATAATGAAATAAAAATTATATTCAATAAAGGGCCTTCAAAGCATAGATTAAAAATTAATAGGAAATGAAATAACTCAATCATAAAGAATGGGTAGATCAAAGAAAAATTATAGAAGCAATCAATAAGTTCACTAAAGTTAATAACAACAAAGAGGCAATATGCCAAAATTTGTGGGGTATAGTTAAAGTGGTACTTCAGGGAAAATACAGATCAATAAATCAACACGCAACTAGAAAAACAAATTATAAACCTCTAGTTAAATACTAAAATAGAAAATCTGAAAATCAAAGGAGAGATTAACAAAATTGAAAGTTTAAAAAATGTTATTAAACCAATAATAAAACTAGGAACTGATTTTATAAAAACAACAGCAACCCAAGGCAATAAATTATCTTCTAATTTGATTTTTTAAAAAAAGAAAGAAAAAAAGGAAATTACCAATATCAAAAATGAAAAAGATAAATTCATACCCAATGCAGAAGAAATGAAAACAATTATTAGTAGCTCGTTTGCCCAAATATATGCCAATAAAACTGACAATCTTAATGGAAGATATTAATATTTACAAAAATATAGATTTCTTAGATTAACAGAAGAGCAAATAGAATATCTGAATAGTCCTATCTTAGAAAAATAAATTGAACAAGTTATAAACACCCTATGAATAAAAGTTCCAGGACCAAATGGATTTATAAGTGAATTCTACCAAACATTTAAAGAGCAATTAATTTAAACACTACATATAATTTTTTAAAATTTGGTCTTGATATATAAACTAAGGAGAGTCAAGACAAAACAAAACAAAAAAGGAGAAAATAGTAGAAGAATTTCCTAATGAATATTGATACAAAAATTTTAAGTAAAATATAAGCAAAGAGATTTCAGCAATATGTCACAATGATTACAAACTGTGACCAGCCTAGATTTATGCCAGAAATGCAGGGCTGGTTTACTATTAGTAAAACTATAAGCATGATTGACAACATTAACAGCAAAATCATAAATAATATGGTTATTAAGATGCAAAAAAATCTTCTGAGAAAACATAACATCCATTCTAGAAAGTACAGGAATAAATGGATCTCTTCTTAAAATCTTAAGCATTTTGTAGTTGTTTAGTAGATTTGGCTGTGTCTGACTCTACATAACCCCATTAAGGGTTTTCTTGGCAAAGATACTGGAGTGGTTTGCCATTTCCTTTTCTAGATCATTTCCAGATCATTTTACAGATGAGAAAACTGAGGAAAAAGGGGTTAAATGATTTGTTCAAGGTCACAAAGCTAGTAAGTGTTTAAAGTCAGATTTGACCTTAGAAAGATGAGTCTTCCTGTCTTCAGGCTTGACACTCTATCTATTGTACCACCTAGTTGTCCAAAATCATAAGTAGTATGTCTAAGACCAAGAATAAGTAGTATCTCTAATGGGATAAAGTAGAAGCCTTTCCAATAAGATTGGGATGAATCAAGGATGTCCATTATCACCATTACTATTCAATATTGTACTAAAAATGCTAGCTTTGGGAATAAGAAAAGAAAAATTAAATTGAAGGAATAAGTATAGGCAGTGAGGAAACAAAACTATCTTTGCAGATGAAATGATGGTTTATTTAGCAACTCCTAGAATCAAATATTGAAACAATTAACTTACGCAAAGTTACAGCATATAAAATAAATCTACACAAATCATCAGCATTTCTGTAGATTGGCAACAAAACCCAGTAGGGAGAAATAGAAAGAGAAATCCCATTAAAAACAACTACTTCCAATATAAAATACTTGGGAGCCTACCTGCTAAGACACACAAAGGAGCCATATGAACATAATTTAAAAAACACTCTTCACATAAAGATAGATCTACGTAATTGGAGAAATATTAATTGCTCATGGGTAGGCTGAGCCAATATAATATAAATTACAATTTTACCCAAATTAATCTGATTATTCAATGCCATACCAATGAAATTACCAAAGAATTACTCTACAGAACTAGAAAAAAAAAACCAACAAAATTCACTTGGAGGAAAAAAAAGTCAAAAATAGCAAGGGAATCAATGAAAAAAAGCAGGGGGAGGGGGCAGAAGGAAAGAGACCTTAAACAGTACCAGATCTCAAACTATACTACAAAACTATATTCATCAAAACAATTTGGTACTGGGTAAGAAATAGAGAGGCTAATAAGTGGAATAGATCAGGCATATAACATACAGAAGCAAATAATCACAGTAAACTAGTGTTTGATAAACTCAAAGATGGCAGTTATTGGGGCAAGAAATCACTATTTGACAAAAACTATTGGGAAAGGTAGAAAGTAGTCTGTCAGAAAGTAGGCTTAAACCAACATTTTACATCATATACTAATATAAGCTCAAAATGGTTATATGATTTAGACATAAAAGGTGATATCACAAACAAAGTAGTCAAGTATGGAAGAAATTACCTGTTGGATCAATGGATAGTTTAAGAGTTCGTGACCAAATAAGAGATAGAGAGGTTCACAAGAAATGACATGGATATTTTTTATTACATAAAAAGTTTTTGCATAAACAAAACCAACCCAGCTATAATTAAAAGAAAAGCAGGAAACTTCAGCAAGTTGCTCTGATGAAGGCCTCATTTCTAAAACATATAGGGAACAGAGTGAAATTTATAACAGTAAGAGTTATTTTGTAAATAATAAATTGTTGAAGGATAGAGGGTCAAGGGCAAGTTTTAGAGGAAGAAATCTAAGCTATCAACAGCCATCTGAAAAAATCCTCTAAATCACTAGAAATTAGAGAAACGCAAATTAAAAGAACTCTGTGATACTACTTCACACTTGTCAAGTTGGCTAAGACAACAAAAAAGGAAAATGACCAATGCTAGAGGGGATGTAGGAAATAATATACTACTGCACTCTTCATCAATTAGGGAATGGCTAAACAAGTTATAGAATATGAATGCTATGAAATACTATTGGGCTGTAAGAAATGATGAAGACAACGATTTCAGAAAAACCTGGAAGATTTGTAAGAACTGATGCAAAGCAAAGTGAGCAGAACCAGGAGAAAAATTTATAGAGTAACAGGAATGTTTTAAAGATAATCAACCTTGATTACCTTCTAAAGGACTCATGCTGAAACATACTATCCACCTCCAGAAAGAGAACTGATGAATTCAGTGCATATGAGGCATATTTTCTTCTATTTCTTTCTTTTTTTACTTTTACCCCCTTAGAACATGGCTAATGCAGAAATTTGTTTTGTATGTCTTTATATATTTGTAATGGGTTTTATTTTTCTTGCCTTCTCAATGGGGAGAGGAGCAAGGAAGAAGTAGAGAATTTGGAACTGAAAAAAAGGGGGAAATTTAATTTAAAAAAAAAAAGATAAGATAAAGATAAAGAACATTTGCTTGCTGGTTCAGCCCTGTTCTCTTACCTCTTTCCTGGGCTTCCTGGCAGCAGCAGCCTCAGAGTCAAGGCCCCAAGTTAGCAGAACTAGAGGAATTTCTACCAGTCTTGGAAAAGGTCCCTTGTTTTTTCTGAAAGAGTCAAAAATTGCAGCTGAGCTTGACTTGAAGCTGAAGGCTCAAGGTGGCAAAGACTCATTAACTGCCTGATGAAGTCATTTTGAAGGAGAAGAAAGAGGAATGAGAGATGGGAAAGGGTATATTATCAAGCTAAAGGAATAGCTGAAAGAAAGTGGAGAAGGCTGGGAGCACTAACTGCCTTGCTGTAAAGTCAGCATATTGGGATTGAGGAATGAGGAGAGTCAACACAGATGCTGTGCTATTGAACCCCTACTTCCACCCACTACAAACCCCAAAGCTGTAATTCTATATTTCCTTTCTTCCCCTGGCCTCCCTCATGGGAGCCAGAAGCTTTTCCTGCTTTGCTGTCTGTTCACTTTACTTTGTTTTTAGAAACAGACAAAACCATAGGCATTTACTAGTCTGAGTATACTTACGGGGGGACTGTAGTTGGAAAGGGACAGTTGATGGGGAGCATCCCAGGAGAGGAGGAGAGAAAAAGAGATTTAAAGCTGAGGTGTTTACAAGAGTGCAGTTTCTGGCTAAGGGCTCAGAAATAGAAAGATAGAGAATTATAGATTCCTTTTGTTACCATTGCCAGGGTGGGAGGGCCGGGAGAGAGATAAGAATGTTTGAACAACCCTGCTTACCAAAGCACCCCACCAATGCTACATCTATTTATGTGTATGTTGTCTTCTCCATTAGAGTATAAGTTCCTTGAGAGCTCCTTTTGTGTTTATATTGTCAGTCCTAGGTCCAGTGCCTAATACTTAATAAGGGTTTCATAAATATTGTTGATTTGATTAATCAAACTATACTATGGGATATCTGGACAGAAGGAATGGATGAAGAATTCAGAAAACAGTGTGGTATGGAAGCATCTTATTATAATGTTGGGGGGCTTCAGTTTTCCAGATGCTTGATCCCTATTTGCCAAAAGGAAAGCAGCTAATCATAACTTCTTGTCTTACTTTAATAGTAAATTCATCCTTTGAAAGATGGAAAAAGAAATGAGGATAAATTCTCTTTTGGATCTGATTCTTATTAACAGGGAGGAACTAGCTGCTGGGATGGAAATGATGGGGACGTTGAAGAGAAGTGACTACTTTCTCCTAGAATTGGTGAAAGACAGTAATAGTAAAAAGCCAGTAACATGCCCCCTGTATTTTGAGAAAGACAATTTTAAAGGGTTCCAGCGAAGGCTAGACATGATTCCTCACCTCAAGTTCAACCAGGAGGATTGGAAGATCCTCAACAGTGAAATTATTATTATTTTTTTTGGCGGGGCAATGAGGGTTAAGTGACTTGCCCAGGGTCACACAGCTAGTGTGTCAAGTGTCTGAGGGCAGATTTGAACTCAGGTCCTCCTGAATCCAGGGCCAGTGCTTTATCCACTGTGCCACCTAGCTGCCCCCTAACAGTGAAATTCTTAAGACACAAAAGAAATAATTCTGTTTACTAATTTTAGTACATTAACTAAATTTTACATTTTTACTACATTTACTGAGTATTTACATTTTACTAAATTTACTACATTTACATTTACTAATGGATAAGTGATCAAATAATATGAAAAGTTTTATAACTCCTTGGGCACAGTTCCAAATTGCTCTCCAAAATGGTTGGATCATTCACAGTTCCACCAACAGTGTATTAATATCCTAATTTTTCCACATCCCCTTCAGTATTTGTCATTTTCCCCTTCTATCATTTTAGCCAAACTGATAGATGTGAGAAATCTTAAAGTTGTTTTAATTTGCTTTTCTTTAATCAATAATGATTTAGAAC
The DNA here is from genome assembly GCF_019393635.1 of Dromiciops gliroides. NCBI lineage: Eukaryota > Metazoa > Chordata > Mammalia > Microbiotheria > Microbiotheriidae > Dromiciops > Dromiciops gliroides. Next base: position 338,330,157 of record NC_057863.1, on the reverse strand, counting down.
ATTTTTTCATGTGGCTAAATATAGTTTTGATTTCTTCATCAGAAAGCTATTCATTTTTTTTGTCCATTTATCATTTGGGAAATGACTCATGTTCTTATACATTTAACAAAGTCTCTATATATTTGAGATATGAGACCTTTATCTAAGAAACTTTCTATAAACACCCCCCATTTTCTGCTTTCCTTCTAATCTTGTGTACATTGGTTTTGTTTGTACAAAACTTTATAAATTTAATGTGATCAAAATTATCCATTTTACATCTCATAATGCTCTTTTTTTCATAAATTCTTCTCCTGTCTGTAAGTCTGATAAGTAATGTGTTCCATGTTCTTCCAGTTTTCTTTCTTTTTTTAATTATAAAAGTATTTTATTATTTTCCAGTTATATGTGGTGATAGTTTTCAACATTTGTTTTTATAAGATTTCTAGTTTCAAAATTTTCTCCCTCCCTCCCCTCTCTCCCCCCTTCCCAAGACAGCAAGTAATCTGATAAAGGTTTTTTATGTACAATTACATTAAACAAATTTCTGCATTAGTCTTTCTGTGAAAGAAGAATCAGAAAAAAAAGGAAAAACCTCAAAAAGAAAAACAACAGCACCAAAACCAAAAGAAATAGTATGGTTCAATGTGCATCCATATTCCACAGTTCTTTTTTTTTTTTTTTCTGTATTTGGAGAGCATTTTCCATCATGAGTCCCCTGGAACTATCTTGGACCATTGTATTGCTGAGAAGAATCAAGTTTATCACAGTTGATCAACACACAATGTTGTTGATACTATGCATAATGTTCTCCTGGTTCTGCTCATCTCACTCAACATCAGTTCATGCAAGTCCTTCCAGGTTTCTCTGAAATCCACCTGCTCATCATTTCTTACAGCACAGTAGTATTCCATTACATTCATATACCAGAACTTGTTCAGCCATTCCCCAATTGATGGGCAACCCCTCAATTTCCAATTCCTTGCCACCACAAAAAGATCAGCTACATGTGGGTCCTTTTTCTTTTTTTATGATCGCCTTGGGAAAAATCTTCCAATTTTCTTATGCTATTTCCTTTTATATATAGATCATGTGTACATTTTGACCTTATCTTGGTAAATGGTATAAGACATTGAACTATGCCCAATTTCTGCTGGGCTGCTTTGCAGTTTTCCCAACAAGTGTATTCTTACCACAAAAGCTTAAATCATTACATTTATGAAATAAAATGTTATTATAATAATTTACTACTGTGTGCTGTAAGATGAAATTTCAAAAGATAAATATAAAGTCTTACACTTGGGATCAACAAATCAACTTCACAAACAGCAAAAAGTGAGAAAGGTATTGTTAGGAAGCAGTTTATCAGGAAAAGTTCTGGGAGTTATAATGTATTGTAAGCTGAATATTCAATATGATATGGCAGCCAATAAATGAATGTGAATTGGATTGCATTAAGAGAGGCACAACTCTCAGAAATCAGGAGGTAATAGTCCTACTGTGTGCTGCTCTAGTCCAGAGCTTCTTAAACTTTTTCCACTAGTGATCCCTTTTTGCCAGAGAAATTTTTACATGACCCCAGGTATATAGGTATATAAAATAGGTATACATAACCTTTTAGTGCTGATAAATTTTTCACAACTCACACATTCAGTTACACAATGCAATAGGGACTCGGGACCCACAGCTTAAGAAGCTTTGCTATAGTCAGATATCATCTGAAATATTGTATTTAGTTCAGGGCATCACAGTTTAGAAAGAACATTGATAAATTGGAAAGTATCCAGAGGAGGACAACCAGGGAATCATTTTAGACATCCCAAAATGGATGTCCAATAGGCATCTTAATCAACATTTTCAAAACTGAACTCATGGGGGCAGCTAGGTGGCGCAGTGGATAGAGCACTGGCCCTGGATTCAGGAGGACCTGAATTCAAATACGACCTCAGACACTTGATACTTACTAGCTGTGTGACCTTGGGCAAGTCACTTAACCCTCATTGCCCCAACCAAAAAAACAACAACAAAAAAACTGGACTCGTTATCTTCCCTTCTAAACCCTCCCCCTTTCTAAACTTCCAAACTTCCCTGTTACTGCCAAGACTATCATTTATTAATCTTTCAGCCCCCAGGCTTGCAATCTAGGTATTATCCCCAACTGTTTGTTCACTATCCATTGCTCCCTATATCCAATTTGTTGCCAACACCTGTTGATTTCATCTCTGCAACAGCTCTCGAATATGTCCCCTTTTTTCCTCTGATAATGCCACCACCCTGGTGCAGGCCCTCATATTCTTCTGCCTGGAATATTGCAACAACCTGCTGATGGGTCTGCCAGCCTCAAGTCCCTCAAATCCACTCCACTTTCCATTCAGGTGCCTAAGTGATTTTTTTTTTTTTCAGGGCAATGGGGGTTAAGTGACTTGCCTGGGGTCACACAGCTAGTGTCAAGTGTCTGAGGTGGATTTGAACTCAGGTACTCCTGAATCCAGGGCCGATGCTTTATCCACTGCGCCACCTAGCTGCCCTTAAGTGATTTTCTTAAAGGACAGTTCTGATCATTTCACCCCACCCACCTCCCTACTCCATAAACTCTAGAGGCTCTCTACCACTTTCGGGATCAAATACAAAATTCTCTGGCATTCGAAGCCCTTCATAACCTAGAGCTTACCCCCTCACACATCTTTCTAGTCTTCTTAAACCTTACACCCTGTCCCCCTACAACTACCCCACACCTATTCTTTGATTCAGCACACTAGCCTCCTTGCTGTTCCACAAACAAGATACTCCATCTTCTGGCTCCAGGCATTTTTTTCTGACTGTGCCCCGTGGTTGGAATGCCCTCCCTCATTATCTTTACCTCCTGGATTCTTTGGTTTCCTTCAAATCCCACCTTGTACAGGAAGCCTTTCCCAATCTCTCTTAATTCTAGTGCTTTCCTGCTATTGCTTATTTCCTATACTGTATATAAATTGTTTGTACATATTTGTTTGCTTGTTTTCCCCCTCATTTGATTGTGAGGTCTTTAAGGATAGGCACTATCTTTTCCTTTTTTTTTTTTAATCTAAAGAGTTTAGCACAGTTCCTGGCACATAGTAGGCATTTAATAAATGTTTATTGACTGACTGGTATGGGGTATTCAGAGAGGACTAGAGCCTCTGGTGTGAGGCTTGCCAAGCCCTTTTCAGGGCTGCTTATCCGTCTTTGGTGAGTAGCTCTCACCCAACTCTCACCTGTGGCTCCAAGAAGCTGTAGCATCCACAGAACCCACACCTGTGTAAAACTATCTCAACAAAGGGCAGCCAGGTGGAGCAAGGGCAGCTAGGTGGGGCAATGGATAAAGCACTGGCCCTGGATTCAGAAGGACCTGAGTTCAAATCTGACCCCAGACACTTGACACTTACTAGCTGTGTGACCCTGGGCAAGTCACTTAACCCTCATTGCCCTGCAAAAAAAACCCCAAAGCTATCTCAACAGAGGGGCTAAACCAGGTTGAGGTTAACCCACAGGTCTCAAGCCTATTGGTGAGTTAGGAGGGTGTCTACCCCAAGCATGTGAAGACTTCCTGAGGCAGAATAGGCAAATGAGAACAATTTGTTCCAACAGCCATGAAGGTGGTGAAAGCAGGTGCTGTAGAGCACTTGGAGCTTCGTCAGACATAGAATATGCCAAAGACATTCACTGCATCACAGCTGTTGTCCTGATTATCAGTGTCCTGCCACTGGACTTCAATGACTCAGGAAGATAGTAAGGCTGATGGCTTTACTCAGCTCTGCCTCAGTTCACTCAAAAGTCAGGACATCACCCTGTGATACCACCGGTCCTCTTCATTTAGAAAATGAAGAATGAACAGCAGTTGATTGACTGACTGGTTGAAGTAAGTAGGGATGTTTAGCCTGGAGAAATGTGGATGTAGTGTAATAGCTGTGTTCAAATATTTGAAGGGCTGACATGTAGAAGAAGAATAAGTTTGCTTTGTTTGGCCCCAGAGAGGAAAACCAGAAGCAGTGGGAAAAAGCTGCAAAGGGGCAGATTAAGGCTTAATGTCAGGGAAATATTCTTAACAACGAGAGCTACCAATAACCAGGAGATGTCTCAGGAGATGGTGGGTTCTCCCTCACTGGAGATATGTTACAGTAGGGGTTCCTTTTTGGGTATAAGTTGGACTCAACAATGGGTGAGATCTCTTCCAACTCAAAGAATTCTGTGATTCTGTGAATGCTATAACGTTTTATTTTTGTTTTGGTTTGGGTTTTTTTGGTGGGGCAATGAGGGTTAAATGACTTGCCCAAGGTCACACAGCTAGTAAATGTCAAGTGTCTGAGGCTGGACTTGAACTCAGGTCCTCTTGAATCCAGGGCCAGTGCTTTATCCACTGTGCCACCTAGCTGCCCCCATAACTATTTTAAAGAGAAGAGGAAAAAGGCCAATGAAACCAGGCATCCTACATGACAATTATGCTGTGGAAAAAGGGAGGCTGAGGAAAAAAAAAGATTTGGGGGATGTGCAAACAATAAGAGCAGCAGGAAAGAGGACAAAAAAGAGAAGATGTTTGAAAATGAGAAGGAAGCATAATTTGATCCAGGCTGAAGGACTGTGGGGGCAGCTACCAAAAATACAATAAAAGATCCAATGCAAGTGGGGAAAAAAAAAACCAACCACTGAAAAATCTTGAAAGCGAGAAGAAGTCACTAAAGGGAATCTGTCTTAACAGACAAAAGGCAAACTGGGACACAGTAAGACTGGTCCAGGGAGATCTCTGTGAGTGGGAGACGAGATGACTGTTACTCTTTGGGAATCAGAAGATAACAGAGTTAAGAACTGGAAGGGACCTTATGGGTTTCTTATTTTACGGATGAGGGAACCAAAGCTAAGAGACACTAAATGATTTGTGCTCAGTCACTTTTGTTTGCTATTAAGTACCTGAGTCAGAATCCAAACCCAGTTCTTTCTGAGTCCATGCCTGGTACTTTAGCTGTTATATTAGGGGTTCTCAAAGTAGAGTTTACAGATCCCTGGGGATTCACAAGATCCTTTCAAGGGGTCCTGGAGGGCAAAACTATTTTCATAATAATACTAAGATGTTGTTTGTCTATTAAAATGCCACTCCCTTTTCCAATTACATATCTGTGTCAGGCAATCAAAACAATAGATCAGTGGATAAAGCACCAGTAATGGATTAGACCTGAGTTCAAATCCAGCCTCAGACACTTGACACTTATTAGCTGTGTGACCCTGGGCAAATCACTTAACCCTTATTGCCCTGCCCCGCCCCAATAGATCAGATGCAGAAGCAGATAGGAGAATCAAACTATATTCTATTAAGCCAGACATTAAAGAGATTTGTAAAATACATAGAACAATTCTACCCTTCTCATTAATCTTTTTTGTTATGGAAAATATGGTTTTCATAAAAAGATGTTATGTTAATATGTAATGGGTTTATTACTATTCTTTTTTTGTTTTGTTTTGTTTTGTTTTTCGGGGCAATGAAGGTTAAGTGACTTGCCCAGGGTCACACAGCTAGTGAGTGTCAAGAGTCTGAGGTCAGATTTGAACTAAGGTTCTCCTGAATCCAGGGCCAGTGCTTTATCCACTGCGCCACCTAGCTGCCCCCTTTATTACTATTCTTAAATGAGTTGATAAACAGTCCAAAATTTTCCATTTTTATGGCAAATATTGATAATTATAACCAACATAAACAAAAGTTCATTGAGGTCCTCAACAATTTTTAAGATCACAGGGAATCCTCTCTGGGACCTGTTGCATTAGAACATTCATCCCTCCACTCTTTTTTTTTTCCCAGGGTAATAAAGGTTAAGTGTCTTGCCCAGGGTCACACAGCTAGTAAGTGTCATGTGTCTGAGGCTGGATTTGAACTCAGATCCTCCTGAATCCAGGGCTGGTGCTCTATCCACTGCACCACCTAGCTGCCCCCCTTCCCTCCACTCTTGTCAGGGGACTGACTGTTTGGATCACTGCTTGGTTCACACACACAAGACTAAGATATGCATAGAAGTTAGAGAAAGAACCTTGACCATGGATTGAAATGAATGTTGGTCTGGGAAAAATTACACCAAATAAAGTAAAATTGAAATACTCAGTCCCTGTAAAATGTGTAACTAAAATGAGTCACAGAGTGTGAAATGAACATCTGTGATTATCCACATTTGGCCTTCCTGGTGAAGAAGCAAACTCTGCCCCATGACTTCCAGTGAGCACAACCATGAGGTGTTGTTACATATTCATTAATCTCCCAGGTCAGGTACTACAGCCCTTATTAAAGACTAGTTGTTATGGGAATCTCACCCTATAGGATCCCAAACATACAGAATTACCCAAGGACTCACATCCTATATACTTTCTACTCCCTCCCTGTTCTGATCTTTTGGATTCCATAGTCTTTCTCCTTTACTGGCCTGTTTTATCACTTACACAGACAACAGTTTATCTCCTGTCTCTGTGTTTTTGCACTGGCTGTTCCCTATGGTTGGAATGCTCACCCTCTTAACTTCTGCCTCTTGGAATCCTTGGCTTCCTTAAGCTCAAGGTGCTACCTCCTGTGCAAGGTCTTTCCCAGGCCCCTAAATTTCTAGTCTTTCCCTCTAGGGCTACCTCCCATTTACTTTGTATCGTCTCTGTACCAATTTATGTATATGTTGTCTCCACATTAGAATGTAAACTTCTTGAGGACCAAAATTATTTTCCTTTGTATCTCCAGGGTCTGGTGTTTGTGACACACAGTTAAGTGTTTAATAGTTGTCTGTTGATTGACTTTTTGATACTGTTGACATTATTAAGAAGTTTATTGAAAATTTCCTCTCCTGATTTCTATATGGAAAGTTTCAATTAGCTTTCAGTAAAGGTTGTCCTAATTCTCTGCTAACTCTTTGTGGGACCTCTTGGGTTCAAATCCCATCAGTTTCATGACCATGGGCAAGTAATACAACTTCTCTAAACCTCAGTTCCTTTACATGCAAAATGGGGACAATAATTCCTTTCAGTTTTTACTTCATAGAATTGTTATAATGATTACATGAGATAATGGTGTGTCAAGTGCTTTGCAAAGTGATAGATATACGTCAGTCATTTAGCAAATTCACAAGAATACACTTATTCTCCCAGGTATAAGTGACAAAAAGAGATGACCAGGTCGTTTAACAAAGAGGAAACACAAAATGACCATTGGAAAAAAATGCTTCAAATGCTAATGACTAGGGAAATGCAAATTGAAGCAACATGTCTAAGCAGTGATGGTTGTTAGTTGCATTGGTAAGGTACTGCTATCTTTTTGGAGAGCGATTAAGCAATAGAAAATATGAAACTAACCAGAGCCTTTGATCCAGGGATCCTCTTGCTAGAATATAAGTTAAAAAACCATATCCCTAAGGCTGCAAGTAAAAAGAAAAAAAAGATCTGCCTATACAAAAAAATATCCATTGCTACTTTATAGCTAATAATGAGAGAAACAACTCTTATGGATCATATGTGGAGAATGATTGAACCCATTGTGCTATAACAATGGTGTGATTCTACACCCTTAAAAATGACCAATATGAAGTATATAAAGAAAACAGAAAGAAATGAAACAAGGCAGAACAAAGAAAGAAGAACTAAAAGAGGAGCTTATACAATAATTATAATTGGGTAAAGAATAACAACAAAACTTTGTATGTCTAGGGTTGGAAAAGAAATTTGAAGGGCTTATAGAATCAATAAGCATTTAATGTTATTGTTACATTAATTTGTTATTTTCTTTTTAAAAATGTAAATAGTTTTAGTTATATTATCCTATTGGATTTTACTTTCCCCCTCTTTTTGTGTTTGCTAAAGGATAGTTTGTAATAAAAAGTTATTTTAATTATTGAAAATCAATTTTAATTATACTATATTATATTATATTATATTATATTATATTATATTAGCACAGAAAGGAAAACAACCAATATGTGAGAGCAGTAAGGGGCTATGTGGTGTTTAAAAAAAGTTTGAGAGACATAATTTCTGGGTAATCATTTTCTTAATAACACTATCATTTTGTTAATAAAAGAAGTCAGTGGCTCTCTTGAATGTCAAAAACCCCTCATGGTGGTAGGCCCATAATTTATATGCCCTTGGAAGAGTGGGTGTTGCTGAGGGTGGCAATCAATTCTGATTGGTTAACAATCAATGAGAGAATGAATATTACAATGAGATGTGAACTCACTCCAATGAGGGGCTGAGAGAGTGACATTATGTTACTCTTAGACAAAGAGACTATCTTTACATCCAGACTACCCCAGCCTTGGGAAATCTAGACAAAGAGCAGAAATTCTCCTGAGATAAGATGGTCTGGGTAGGGTAAATTTTTGGCAGATTTCAGCAATGTCCTTCAAAGGCTGGGTTTTGAACAGGAAATAGCACAGGGGGAAAGCCTGTATTTTCTACATAATTGGTTATTAATAATCATTTCTCTTAGCTAAAATACTAATGTTGCAAAGTTCTCCCATGCTTCCATTTTGATGAAGCTGTAATTAGCTAGAATATTTAAGGTACAAGGAGCAATCCACATTACTGGTGTTGATCCTTGAATCTTTCCCCATAAATCTGTGGTTAGCACAAAATGAATGATTAAGATGGAAACAAGGACCTGGCTAGGAATCTGACACACTAGTCCAAGCCTTCTATAGGTGCTTTTCCTTTTGCCTCTGTGCTATGTACCCTGCCTGGGTACCTGTCCACAAGGGAAGGTTGTGTGTAGGAGGGTATGTACCATCTGTCTATTGTTGTGGTTGTCTAGGGTGTCTGCATCCCTGCTGGTTCAGCAGCCTTGGTCCTAAGACACCTAAAGGGAGCTGGTTATGATTATTTTGGTTGTTAACTAAAGCTACCCCTTTCAGAGGACACCATGAACCACTCCCTTCATTTTCAGGCCTGTGGCTGAGCTTTAGTAATAGGACAGGACAATAGAAGAGGCTGATATTTGGATTGTTTCCTCTCAGAAAAGATTTACTTGCAAATACCATCCCTTATGTCCATGTTATCTCTTGCTTCTCAACAGGTCAGCCTATCTAGATTTGGAAGGCTGGAGGTCAGGCACTGTGCTAAACACTGGGAATACAGTGACATACCTTGCCCTTAAGGAGTTCATATTCTAATGGAAGAAGATAACACATGTAAAGGAGCTAAAAAGCAGCTGGAAAGCTAGGGTCTGGGGAGGTGGGAGGGAGAGAAGGCAGAGTTTTAAAATCATACCATGTTATGGAAATGCTTGTTTTATCCCATAAATTAAAAATGAAATAAATTTTAAAATAATAAAAACCAAATGGATGGCATGTCAACAAGTCCTAACTTTCCAATTAAATGATTAATGTGAATATAATTGATTAAATATTGAGGGAAGGGACAATGTCATATCTCTTTGCATCTAAGTGCCTTGTACTTAGTAGGTTCTCAATAAGTATTTCCTATTGGCAAAACACACAAACAAACAAACAAAAGAACTAAGGAATGAATGAATGAATAAATGAATGCATAAATTGAGGTGGGGTAAGGGAAGGGAAGCTACTCCTGAAGGGGGATAGTGACAGAGTCCAGATAGTTGGAAGCAAAGCCTGGGAGGAGACTGAGGGATGGAAAGAACTCATCAATGGGACAAAGAGACTGGAAATGTGGAGAGATGGTACAGGGTGAGAAGACCCTAGGCCATGGTGAATTTCCAGGGTGAGAAGAAGGTAGCTTAGATATGGCAACCAAGGCTGGAGAGTCAGAAACAGAAATGGGAATGGACCCTAGAAATGATTTAGTGCAACCTCCCATCTTGCAGATGAATAAACTGTGGCCCAGAAGGGCTTAAGTGACTTACCCAAGGTCACATATATAGTGTATGCAGGAGGTGGTGGTAACAAACAAGGGAATCTTTATCCTAATAGCTCCAGAGCTCAGATCAGCTCCTGCTTGTCAAACTTTTGAATCAATCTCTCTCTCTCTCCCCTACATACACACACACCCCACTCCATAAATTTTAAATAACATTTACATGCAACCTAGAATGTTCTGAAATCAATGTAAACTGAAGATATCCTAAAGTGAAGTTACTGACTTCTCTCTCTCTCTCCATACCATCCTCACCCACTTTGCACCATCCACCTTCCATTTCTGTCTATGGTTCTGCCATTCTTCCTGTCTCTCAAGCTATTGAACTTTCAGCAGAGTTCCTTTGACTACTTGAGGGAATAGGTTTCTTATTGTCTGTTCTCTCCTGAACCACAAATCTTCCTTTTTTTTCCCCTTCCTGATTGTGTCCTTGTAATAAATGACATTTTCTCTCTCTCTCTCTCTCTCTCTCTCTCTCACACACACACACACACACACACACACACACACACACACACAGAGTATCTGTTTCTGCCAGGAAGTGTGAGAACTTTGGGGTTACCTCCAGTGATGTAGTCATCCATGCCAAAAGGACTTAGTGTTTTAATATGATGTGATAGGCCCTCCTGAGTGGTCTCTCATTCCCCTGACAGCAGAAAGAGGGGCAGGGTGTGACATATCTTCTGAGCTCTTTTGTCTATGGCTCTCCAGGTTGTCGACAGTAGGAGGTGGAGGGAAGGATAGGGTCTTTCTCTCCCCTGGTGGCATGTGACCGCTAGTGCCAGGGGCTGCAACTAGATGAACTTGTATCTGGATCCCTGGTGATCCCTGCTTCTTTTCTGTTCATTTTCCTTGGACAGGTGACCTTGTGAGTCTGAAAGATTAGGTTTGTGGAGCAGCAATGTCCATAAGAGCAGTTAATTTTGGTTGTGGCAAGATGGGGCTCTTAGAAAGGAGGAGTCCCTGGCAGCTGCTGCATCTTCTGCATCAGAGTGACCACCCAAAAGTAGATTGACTCAAGATTGGTTATTCAGTTTGCATAGTACCAAGCTTAGAGCGATGTGAAATTAGCATCCTTGCAAACTGTTCTAGGCCCCAATGAGCTTTAACTGTCAGCATCTCAGCAGACTGTCACAGTAGTTATAAGTTAGGTTTCAGAATTCAGTTTAAACCATTCTGTTAATGCATACTGTGATTCTTTACATGTTTAGTATTTCTGGGTAAGAATAAGCTACCTCTCCCAAGCTTGACTCATATTATGTACTAGATTCCTCCTTTTCTACTTGTCTATTTTTTTTTCAGGGATAACCTAGATGGGAATAATAAATAAAATTATCCCTGGGGTGCTGGTTTTAAAGAACTGATAAGAGAAAAGGGAGCCCCCTTTTAGAAGATATTGAATAGAGGCAGCTAGGTGGCACAGTGGATAAAGCACTGGTCTTGGATTTAGGAGGACCTGAGTTCAAATCTAGCCTCAGACACTTGACACTTACTAGCTGTGTGACCTTGGGCAAGTCACTTAACCCTCATTGCCCCACAAAAAAGTTAAAAAAAAAACAAAAAGGAAGAAGGTATTGAATTCAGGCCATGAAATACATGCATGGAAACAAAACAGGGTGGTGCAGTTGAATAGAGCACTTAGCCTGGAATCAGGAAGACATGAGTTCAAATCCAGCCTCAGACACTTCCTAGCTGTGTGACCCTGGGCAAGTCACTTAACCCTATTTGCCTCAGCTTCCTCATCAGAAATTAGATGGAGAAATAAATGGCAAACCACTCCAGTATCTTTGCCAATAAAACCCCAAATGGGGTCAGAAAGAGTTGGATATGACTGAAAAATGACTCAACAACAACAGAACAGGGAGTGATAAAGGACTCTAGTCCCTGTGGCCACAGCTGTGGCTCTTTAATGCTAGACTCCATGCCTCTCCTTGACATCTATAATTTTCCTTTAATATATTCTTTTGTCTGACCCAGAGCTATTTGTTCTCTTGGAGTGACCAGAGTCATAGCTTGTTTCTCCATCAATAAGTATACAGAAAATAAGAGGTCACATGGTTTGGAGGCTGGAGACTTGACTGTGGGAGGCAGTAGAATACAGTGGAAAGAAGACTGTGATTGGAGTCACAATCCTGGCTCTGCCTCTTGCCACTGTATCACCTCCATAAACCACTTCAATTCTATGGGTCTCATTTTATTCACTTGCTAAATGAGGAACTTCAACTGGATGACCTTTACATGCCATTTCAACTTTGGATCTATGATCCTATGATCTAGGACCTGGGTTCAAGTACTACCTCTGAGTTATGCTAGCTCTGTACCTATCAGTAGGTTGCTTAATCTCTCAGTGTTGCTGTTGGCTCTCTCTAAGTTATAGACAAGTTGTTTATTTTCCCTGGTGGAGAGAGGTTCCACACCAGAACTTTCCTACACCAATGAAATCACAGGTCTGGGGGGAAAATCCAAGGCATCATCACAATTGCATTGGGACCATGCAGTGGGGGCTGATGCCATATATTTATTTCCCTGGTGTTTTGTATCTATGGGTGGGGGATACTCAGAGCATTTACTGCAGAGAAATAACAAAGATTGTGTACAGAACACTAGGGACTTGAAGAATAGGGAAGGGGGCAGGGGAATGGCGAATAAGAAAAGGGTGAGGGAAACTCTGGGGAATGTGGGCAGGACCAGTGCCCACCCAATGAATCAAGCAGAATTTTTGTGGTGAGATGATTTTTAAGAAGTTAAGCACTATGTTTAGCCCGTGTTCACTTCCAAGGCTCTGAGTTGTCACAGGATCTCAAAGTTTTGTTTTCCCTTTCTTTCCTGTATTTTCAAAGACAGCACTGATGGTGGGGCCCTTTATAATCAGTCCTCAATTCCAGAACACACTGACCTTGGAAAAGGAGAAGGATTCTTCACTCCTACTCAGTTCTGTTTCTTCCTTGGAGTGTTGTCCATGAAATGGATCACTGAGAACCACAAGAGGAGAGATGTGGGGAAAATGCCTAAAGTATGATGAGGCAAAGGCCAGACAGAGCCCACAGGATCCTCAAAAAATGGGACACGTGGCCACCTCCGTCCTCTAATTACATGTCGAGAGTGAAGCAGCTCAGCAGTAGATTGAGCTGGCCCCCTTCCTTAAGGCAGGAAGGCCACTGCCCGTCCTAGCCTCTGGTTCTCCCCCTTCTCTGAACTCTTAGCACACTTTCTTTATCTTTTCTCTATGTATTTCCAATAATAGATTTGGAGCTAGGAGGGAGCTTAAGAGATCATTAATCCAGTTCCATCGTTTCATAAGTGAGAATACTCGGGCCCACAGATGTAAAGTAATTCCTCGAGGTCAGTGCTCTGCCCTTTATACCAATATTGTTCTATTTTATCAGTGTGGCTCAGGGGGTAGGCACTGGACTAGGAGTTGGAAAGACATGGGTTCAAATCCTGCCTCAGATATACTAACTCTATGACCTTGGGCAAGTCACAAATAACTCTGGGCTTCAGTTTCCTCATCTTTAAAATAGGTTTGTGAGATTTAAATGAGATAATATATGTAAAGTGCTTTGTAAAAAGTTATTACCATAATAGCCCCTCTGCATGGGTTGGATCCTATGAGGATGGCTGCTTCTTCAAGGTTCAGGGGGCACCTTTGTGGATATCTGTCTCTAACACTATGCCCTACAAGCCCCTATCAGTGTGCTCCCCATTAGTAAACAGCTAAGAAACAGAATTAGCTCTTAGCTAAGGTCCTCATAGAGCTTAGAAATAAAAAAAACATTCCTCCCATAAATCTGGGATATACTTTCCCACAAATAGACACAGTCTACGTAGGCATAATGGGATCACACTTAAAGAACAGGGACAGTGAAGCATATGTGTAGGATAAAAGTGTGGCAAAGGTAACTCACAACTCCTGATACTATAAGGTCTCCTTTCTCTTTGCAGTACTTATTTCTGCTTGTCATGGAATCTGGGCTGGTCAAGTTCTTCTGCTGAACTTCTTGGACTTATTCTTTGATGGTCAGCTACTGTCAATCACCATATGACTTGTGACCCACTCACATATGATAAAGAGATTCACTTTCTATAAGATGCAAAGAGTCTGAATAGGATATGCCCTTATATCTCCTTTCTCTGTTACTTGTCCTTACACCTGCAAATTTGCTGTTCTTCAAGGGAAACATTATTATTTATAGGAATTTCAGATCTCTGTTACTACATTACAAATTATTTGAAGGCAACTGTAAACAAAAACTGGAAATATGCAATGTGAATTTGAATGCAACCACTTCATGAGGAGTTAATTGGGACCTAGTAGTCTATTACTGCACTATTGCGTAGAAAGTACTTTGAAAGTTATAAAGTATTAAATGTGTGAACTACTCTTAGTCATAGTAGTAATAGCAGCCATAAAATCTCCCTGTACCTAACATGGTGTTCTGAACATTTGTTGTTGTTCAGTCATTTCAGTCGTGTTTGATTCTTCATGACCCCTTTTGGGAGTTTTCTTGGCAAAGATGCTGGAGTGGTTTGCCATTTCCTTCTCTAGCTCATTTTACATGTGAGGAAACTGAGACAAACAGGATTAAGTGACTTGCCCACAGTCACACAGCTAGTAAGTGTCAAGTGTCTGAGGCCAGATTTGAACTCAGGTACTCCTGAATCCAGGGCCGGTGCTTTAACCACTTCGCCATCTAGCTACCCCTTATCCTTCATTCTTGAAGAGGACTGTCACACTGGGGTGATGTCATGACTTGGAGTGAATTGGATTTAAGTGAGGGAGGGCTGTTGTGTGAGATATGCCAATATTCTGTTGGTGGAAATGTGAATTGCTCCAATCATTCTGGAAAACAGTTTGGAAAAAATGTCCATACAGTTTGACATAGAATGTGCATTGTTAGGTGAATATACTAAAGGAGGTCTAACACAGAAAGGTCCCTTAAATAACAAACTATTAATAGCAGGATGTTTTGTGGTAGCAAGGAACTGTTAGCAAAGTTCACACTCATTGTTGGGAAATGGAGAATGGCCACATAAATTGTGGTACATGCATGTAAGGAATGATATACCATACAGAATGACAAATATAAAAATTCAGAGAATACTGGGAAGATATTCAAATTGATTCAGAGTGAAGTAAGTAGAACCAGGAAAACAATGTAAATGAAAAGAACAATAGCATGGAATTGAATGCTGTGTTATTCCAATGATCAAGCTCAGCCCCTGCCCCTCCCCAAGAGAGTTAAGAAAATGCACGCTCCTCCCTTGATTACAAAGATGGGGTGTTTTAAGTGTGAAACATTGCATATACTATTAGTAACAGTTGGTGTGTTGGTTGGTTTCTATGAAAGGCTTTTTTTTTTTTAATCTTTGTTACAAGGCTGGCTTGCTACATAGGAGAGGAGTAAAGGATATATTTGCAAATTAATGTGATAGAAAAACAAAAGTTATTAATAAAATAAATTTTATTAAAAAACACTGAATTTGGAGTCAGAGGACCTGGGATTGAATCTTGAATCTACCACTTACTCTAACAATGGGTAAATCACTTAATCCTAGATGACCTCTAAATTTCCTTCTAGTTTTAAGTCTATGATCCTGTGGACAATATGCTCCCAGCCTGGCTCATTGATTCATTGATAGTATTGGGTAGTGTCCTTTACTTTTTTGTTGACAGAGAGGGCTGAGGATATAGTTTTGGGGATGGAAGGAGGAAGATGGGAGGGGGGAGAATGGAGAACATAATATCTACGTTCAACTATTTGAAAGACTATTACATGAGGGGGCAGCTAGATGGCGCAGTGAATAAAGCACTGGCCCTGGATTCAGGAGGACCTGAATTCAAATCTGACTTCAGACACTTGACACAAGCTGTGTGACCCTGGCCAAGTCACTTAACCTCAACTGCCTCACAAAGAAAGAAAGAAAGAAAGAAAGGAAGGAAGAAAGAAAGAAAGAAAGAAAGAAAGAAAGAAAGAAAGAAAGAAAGAAAGAAAGAAAGGAAGAAAGAAAGAAACACTGTTACATGAAAAAAGAATTATACTTATTCTGCTTGGCTCCAAAAGACAAAGCTAGGAATAATGGAAGTTGAAAAAAAACATACATCCAGGCTTGACGCAAGAAAAATCTACCCAATAGTTAGATCTGTCCAAAATTGGAAATGGGCTATCTTAGAAGGTCATAGGTTCTTTTTTACCAGAGGGCTTCAAGCAAAGGCTGGATGACCACAAGTTGGTTTTGTTATTGAAGGCATTCTTGTTTCAGAAATTGGTATTAGGCGACCTCTGAGTTATCTTCCAACTATTAGAGTCTTTGATTCTATGATTTAGGATCCTAGAAAAAAAATGTACATAACTGTATGGAAATGCATTATGGTTTGGAGCTGTAATGAAAGGTCTATACCATATATGTCTGTGTATATATAATAAATATATGCCTATACATATACACATATATGTATAAAGTTACTTTTGAACCCACAGTTTTAACTGGCAAATTGGATCTTCAGGGCATGAAGACTACATCTTCCCTGAGAATCTAGAAGGTACTGGGATTGCTCTTATAATTCTATATCTCATGAGTCCCACCAGTGTGCTTCCCCCATGATTATCAGTTGATATCAATTAGCCAGGAAGACTTAATTAACCTTTAGAAATGGATATTTACTGGGGGCAGCTAGTGGCCCAGTGGATAAAGCACTGGCCCAGGATTCAGGAGGACCTGAGTTCAAATCCAGCCTCAGACACTTGACATTTACTAGCTGTGTGGACCATGGCAAGTCACTCAATCCTCACTGCCCCACAAAAACAAAATAAAAACAAACCAAAAAAATTGATATTTACTGAAGTGGTATAGCTAGTACAAAACATCTTCACCATATAGAATTCAGGGGTTCAAAATTAGAGAATACATATAGGAGTGACTCAAGGCTCCTGGTTTCTAGAAGTACTCTCCTTGGTTTCATGAGGTACTCATGAAGCCTCCTTAGGGATGGTGTACCATTTCTGTAAGATTACTTACAGAGCCTTAAATAACTCTTTCTGGATGTTTTTTCCCCATTGCAGACAGTGACACCAGGGACACTGCCAGAGCACTCATGAAAAAGTCCCAATCTTCTAGACCCTTCAAAGATTAAAAGGTCCTTTCCTGATCAAAAATGAGGAGGAGACTGAGACTGAGGCCACTCCTATGAGGGATTTTTTTTCTTAATGACTTGGATGGAAGGTTTCCACTCTAAGTTTTCATACTTTAATCTCCTAGGTTCTGAACTACTGGTTGGGGTTTTTGTTTGTTTGGCAATAATAGCTTTATTGGAATAAATGTCTACCTCCTAAGGTGACTTTTTAAAAATAGACAGTACTTATTTTGGTTGATTAGGTTCTGGTATGTTTATTTTAAAGCTCTATCTTTTTCATTTTATATCTTCACTAAAGTGTACCTTCAATGCCTCATCATAACATGGTGATGATGCTGGATTCTTTAGAGTCTATGAGAACCTAAGCCATAGAAGGTCTGCCAAGCTGAAAAGGGATTGAGTTTGGGCCCAGGAACTTCTCTTATTTGAAGACGACTCCAGCAAAGTTCCAATAGCTTCATTTCCAAATAGTTGGCCAATAAATGATACATTTTGGGAGAAAGTAGTACCTGATGAATAGTCACTGAATTACATAATTGCAAAGCTGGAAAGACGGAAGTGGCTATCCAGTCCAACCCACACCTGAAAAAAACCCCAAACATTTTCTCCACATATTGGGTAAGTGGTTATCTAGTCTTTGCCTGAAGATTTCCAATGAATCTCTAATGAAGATCTCCCATTACTCTCTGAGGCAGCCCATTTCTACTTTTGGATAGCTGTAATTCTTAGACCTAGGGTCTAATGATCTAATGAACATTCATAGTCAAGCAAAATAATCCCCACATTGACCATGACCAAAAAATACATGTCCTACTTTGGATAACTGATTCAAAATTTTCATTTCTTATTCATCCATCTATCCATCCATCTATTCATTCATTCATTTATTAATTTATTAATTCTCTCAGTTATTTATTTGTTTTGTTACAAGGGATAGCTTTCTGGGAGAGAAGAGGGAGGGTTTTATTTAGAAATGAAGGTGATATAAAAAACAAAAGTTATCAAAAATACTCATGAACAAACAAAGGAAACAGATTACAGTTGATAAAATGCACAATTTTGATCATAAAAAATTTAAAGTTTTGGATACAGACAAAATCAACATTATTAAAATTAGAAAGGAAATAGGTAACTCACCAAAAAAAATCTTTGCAACAAACTTCTCTGGCAAAGATCTTTTGTTCAAGGAACTAGATATTCTATAGTGGATAGAACTACAAGGAACTGATTTAAATTTATAAGAATAGGGGACAGGTAGGTGGCACAGTGGATAGAGCACCGGCCCTGGAACCAGGAAGCCCTGAGTTCAAACCTGGCCTTGGACACTTGACACTTACTAGCTGTGTGACCCTGGGCAAGTCATTTAATCCCAATTGCCTCACAAAAAAACCAAAACCAAACAAATTTATAAGAATAAGAGCTCTTCCCCAATATATAAATGATCAAAGGATATGAACAAGTAGTTTTTCAAAGGAAGAAGTCAGAACTATTAACAAACAAGAAAAAAAATGCTCCAGGTTAACTAAAAATTAGGGCAATACAAATTAAAGCAATCTTGAGATTCCACATAATACTCATAAGATTTGCAAAGATAACAAACAACAAAAACAAAGCACAATAACAAATGTTGCAGGGGCTATAGGAAAATAGGAACATTCATGCACTGTTGGTAGAACCATGATTTGGTACAGCCATTCCAGAAAACAATTTGTAACCATGTCCCCAAAGTTAGGATTATACTGTAAGGAGACCAAAAAGGAGCAAAATGACCCATATGTACAAAAAAAATTGTAGCACTCTTTTTTGTACTGACAAAGAACCATAGAACTGAAACCTAAGGGGATACCCATCCAATGGGGAATGGCCAAACAAATTATGGCATATGAATGTAGTGGAATATTATCATACCATAAGAAATGATGAAGTGAACAATTTCAGTGTTGTTGTTACTGTGTACAATGTTCTTTCTCCTGGTTCTGCTCACTTCACTTAGCATCAATTCATGTAAGTCTTTCCAGATTTTTTCTGAAATCTACCTGCTCATCATCTCTTATAAAATAATAGTATTTCATTACATTCATCTACAACTTGTTCAGCTATTTCCCAATTGATGACCATTCCCTCAATTTCTAATTCTTTGCCACCACAGTAACAGCAACATTGTGCAATGATCAACTATGATAGACTTAGCTCCTCTCAGCAATGCAATGATCTAAGACAATTCCAAGACTCATGATGGAAAATACTCTCCACATCCAGAGAAAGAACTATGGAGTCTAAATGCAAATCGAAGCATGCTATTTTCATTTTTTTTTTGTTTTCATTTGTCATGGTTTTTCCCTTTTGTTCTGATTCTTCTTTCATATCATGACTAATGTGGAAATAAATTTAACATGATGGCAAATGTATAACCTATACCAGATTGTTTACCATCTTGGGGAGGGGTTGGGGAGGAAGGGAAGGAGAAAAACTTGAAACTCAAAATCTGATTAAAAAAATAAATATTGAAAACTATCTTTACATGTAACTGGAAAAAATAAAATACTATTTACAAAAAAAAAAAGAATTTTGGAATCATTGAATGAATGGCAAGATTTCCTAATTGCAATCCATCCTACTCTAGGTGGTGCAGTGGCTAGATCGCTGGGCTGGGGGCAGAAAGATCTACATAAAAATTCAGCTTATTAATTGTGTGGCCCTGGGCAAGAAGCATCTCTTTACTAGTCTGTAAAATGGAGATAATAATAGCACCTATCTTTCAGGGTGGTTGTGAGATAGTGCCTTGCACTTATTAGGTATTATGTAAATGCTTGTTTCTTTCCCCCTTCACAACTTGTTTATTTAAAGCATATCAAGATTGGAAACGTTGACCTTGGAAGGATTGTAGCAATTAGCACCAATTAGAGTAACTATTGGTCAGAGTAAGAGGAAGCTTAAATGGTTATAGGTAACACCTTCTTTAGAATAGAATGGAATAGAGCTTTGAAGTGGTCCCAGAGGTGGCCAATTGAGAAAGGGAGGTATGGACAAGAAGAAGGAAAGAAAGGGGAAGGATATGATACAACTTGGGTTTAATAACAAAGAGACAGTGTTTCTTTGATTAATAAATCCTTTGGAAGCAAAACTTTTAATAATTAAATAAAAATTTCAAATATAGGGAAATACAGGGCATCCCCAAAGTCTAAGTACAAGTTGGGGAGGGTGGCAATGAGGGTTAAGTGACTTGCCTGGGGTCACACAGCTAGTAAGTGTCAAGTGTCTGAGGCTGGATTTGAACTCACATCCTCCTGAATCCAGGGCCAGTGCTTTATCCACTGTACCACCTAGCTGCCCCCCTAAGTACAATTTTATGCTTTTTAAGTCAGTGTCCTAAGATTTTGGGGATTACTTGTATCTTAGGGACTGGGTGAAGAGTGGTGAGGAACAGAAATTTAGGTTCCTTTGTGGTAGATCAAGGTCTTCAGAAGCAGAAAAGGAAGATGGCTTGTAAGATTCACCATGTATATCGGGGAGGTACATGGAAACTATACCCCCTTGCTTCTTCCTCCTCTTATTATTTCTACCCTCTTCCTCCACCTTTTCCTACTTTTTTTCTGATTCCCTTTCTATTTCCTTTCTGTAGCTACTTCTTTTTCATTCTTTTTATTCCTTCCACCCTTTCCCTCTTCTTATTCTCATTCTTCTTTTCTTCCTCTCTTTTGCCTTCAATCTCCTTTTCTTCTCCCTTTTTGTTCAATTTCTCTCTCTTATCCTTATGACTCTCAAATCCTTCATGGTTTCTTCCTTTTCCTTATTCCACACGATTGGAGCCCGATCAGCTCAAACCTGATTAACTCACATAACATTCTCTAGGAGACTCAGAGAGAGGGGAGTGTCCCCAGCTATAGTTGGGAGGGTTGTTCTGCTATAGTTCAATCTCATCTCAACTCTAGGTCAGTGTCAGAGGCAAAAGAGCTGTCCACCAGGTAAGTGCTGACAGACCTTGCTGAGGTCATAAAAATTATGATTCACAGGTGCAGAAGGTGGGACACAGGACACTTGGCTATGGTCATAAGAGTCAACATGAGATACATCTGTGATTGCAACTTCTAACCCCCTCCCCAATTAACCTTGTTAATGAGTCCCCTGTAAAAGGTCTAAGGCAGCAGCAGGGAGTAAAGAACACAGAGGGCTTGAGGTAAATACACACGCACACACACACACCCTACACATCCTGGGTTTGAGTTCCAACCCTTAACCTCTATGAGCCCAAGTTCCACATTCGTAAAATGAGAGAAATGTATATTCTGTATATCTTGTTTCATTACAACTACCTTGTTATGAAAAAAAAAATCTATATAAACTACGAAACACGACATAAGCACTATCTATTCCTCTGGTAGATATCCAAAGCTGTATTCAATTAAGACTAGAGTTAAAATAAATCCTAAAGTTCATGTTGTCACAGTTCACATTTTCTAGAATATTTGATGTCACTGTAGTCAGCACTAAATCATATATAGGCACTGTAGCACCTTTTTCCTGCCAAGTCATTTCTAGGTCTCCATATTATTCCTACCTCTGGTAACAGTGTGCCACTGGAATGTCCTTCAATATATAATTGTACAGTGTAAGGGAATTATACTTACAATTTTGTTCTTATGGTAATACTGTAGTTGGCATTATCTGTGATTTAGGTCTTTTAGTTAAGTGATTTTTTTTCTGACATTTAAACACCTTAGCCCCTAAGCCATATTAATTTTTTGAAGGAAATCTTTATCAAATACACACCAAACATTTCCTTGACTTCTTAGTATATACTGAACACGATTTAACTTTCTTATTCATTCAGGGTTGTCATTGGTTGCCATATGTTGCAAACATAGTTAAAAGTACAAATGTAGATTGTATTCTTAATATTTTTTGCATGTGATGGATCCTTATGACAGTCTCTTGCAAGGCCTATGGACCCCCTTTCAGATAATTTTTTTTTGGTTGTTTTTTTTTTTTTTTTTGGTGGGACAATGTGGGTTAAGTGACTTGCCCAGGGTCACACAGCTAGTAAGTGTCAAGTGACTGAGGCTGGATTTGAACTCAGGTCCTCCTGAATCCAGGGCTTTATCCACTGCACCACCTAGCTGCCCCCTCAGATCATTTTTGAACACATAAAACAAAATACATATGATTACAAAGGAAATAAATTATATTGAAATATAGTTACTGAAATATATATTTTTAAAATACAAGTTTATGGAGTCCAGGTTAAGAACCTATAGTATAGGACATGGAGCTGAATGACTACTGACATCAGAAGTATTTCTTTTTCAGTGATGTCGTTTGTGTTTTTGGGTATCAGTAGGGCATAGTTGATAGAGTACTGAAGCTGGAGCCAGGAAGACCAGGGTTCAGATTCTACCTCAGCTACTTACTAGCTGTGATCCTGGCAAATCACTTAACTTTTCAAAATCTCAATTTTCCCATCTGTGAACTGGGGATCATAATATACCTCATAGGATTATTGAGAGGATCAAATGAGATAACGAACTGAAAGTGTTGTATAAACCTTAAAGTGCTTAAAATGCCAGCTATTAGTTGACTTGTTAACAGAATTAAAGACATTATCTACTGTATTGTCAGTACTAATACAGCAGTCTACAGATCAGCTTTTATCTATCCTTTATTATCATTTATACTGTTTCTTCATGGAATATGAAGGAAAAATTTCCCTCAGCACTCCAAAGATTTACGGAATGGTATTTATGGTAAGTTTTGCTTAAATTCATCATTGGGAGAAAATGATACCACTATAGATGCACTAGATAACCCTTTATTTCAAATTTCCATGTTTGACTTTTAAAAGAATTTCAAGCACAAATATTAAAAATTCTATTTTTAATATTATAATGGATTAAAATTCTTGTATGTCTTGTATATTCTTGTTTGTACAGTCGATCAATTTTCTTTTGAAATTTCTTCTGTAATAATGTTATGCTTTTGGACTCCTTTCTTTCTCTGGTCCAACAAATCAAGTTTAATCTTATTTCCACAATATTTCTTGCATATGTCTCTTTACTATTCCTGTTTCCACTACTCATGCCCTTATTATCTCTCACATGGACTATTGACTTTTTGTAAATCTCATAGGTTCAAGTCTTTTTCCCATTAAATCTAATACATGACTGCAGTCATGCATTAATCTTCCTAATGCACATCTCTGATCATATATTTTCAATGGCTTCCCATTGCCAAATATAGTCCAAATTCTTCAGCCTGGTATTGAAGGCTCTAGCCCTTCACAGTCTGGCACTTCCTTAGGTTCCTCCCTCTGATCCCATGTTACTGTCATGATTTCTGCTTCCTACCCCAACTTCTTGCCCCTGAACATGTCTCACACTCGTACCTCCATGGCTTGCTATTCCTTGTGTCTGGAATAGTCTTCCCTTTGTCTTCTTCTGGTAATATCATACTTAAAAGCCAAGCCTTCCCCAATTTCTCCAGTTAGATGTGATCCCTCCTTCATTTAACATCCTAGAACTTTGTTTACCTCTTATGTATGTATCATATTTACCTATGCAATCTAATAAGACTGTCAGAGAGGCAAAGAATTGTAGAGTTAGAAAAGACTTGAAAAGTCACCAAGTATCAAACCCTGCCAAAAATATGAATCACATCTTCAACATCCCTGATGAATGAGTGTCTAGCTTCCATTTCAAGACTTGCACTTTTAATGTAGTCAGCACCCTTCTTCCTCCATTGCATTCTCATTCCAGTTTAAGAAAACTAATTGTTTGGAAGCTTCTCCTTATGTTGAGCAGAAATGTGCCTTCCTATAAATTCTGCCCACTGGATTTAATTCTGTCTTTTGGAGCCAAGTATAAAGAGTCTAAACCTTTTTCCACATAAAGAACATTCAAATACTTGAAGACAGCTATTTTTTGCTTCCAAAGCTTTCTCTTCTCTAGACTAAACATCTTCAGGCTAAGCTCCCGGAGGGCAGGGACTATTCTTTATTCATGTTTGTATCTCCTCCCACCAACTCCAGCACATTCTGATTTATTGGTACTGTTAAGAAATGTCTGTTCAGTAAATATTTTCAATAACAGCCTGGGTCCACAGGCAAACTCAATAAACAATTAAATCATAATAAAGGTAGCTTAAAAAAAACAACAACAACCCTGAACAACTGACACTAAACCTATATCCTCAGGAACAGCCTAGCAGCTAGTTGGTATCCTCAAATAAGTTATAATGCTGGTGACATTCCCTGCAAGTAGAAAGAGATGATATAGTTAAGTGAAAGAAAAAAATTTAAAAGCCCCACCCCATTCATAAAGAATATGCATTTTAAAAGCAATAGGTAAATGTATGATATCTTTAAAAGTTCTAAGGTGATGACATTTCCCAGCTATTAATGGTTTTATTTGATGGAAACCTGCAGCATCAGTACATGCAAAAATAGTCATTCTTTCCTTATTCTGCTCGATTCAACAGCACCTGCTTCGAAGCTGGCAAGCACTGACAAAATAGACCAGTTTCTTCAAGACTGTAAAATTGTTCAGGGGATAGACTGTATCCAAAAAGAACAACTCTGATAAAAAGTCACAAAATTTTTTTGTAGCTTCATGGTTAGTTGATTTAAAGCCACAAATAACCAAATAATAACCAAAAAAAGATCTCATTTTTCAGCACCATGTCCTGCTTTGAAATACAAAGCCACATGTCAGGAAAGCTAAATCAATTGCATTGGCTCCTAAAAATCTTTTTGTCTTTTCAGTTAGTAGTGGGCCACAGAGAGAGAGCCACTTTTTGATTTTCCCCATGAGAATTATTTGTATAAAATTCTATAGAGGCACGAATTGCACCAGAGCTTTAGTTGACTCAGAACTTGTAAAGAATTCAATTAGGTTGAATCAAAGATGAATCAATAGTGTACTGATCCATCACTTTTTCCTATGCTCACCTTTTCTGTTTATGAAAAGACTTCTGAGTTTAGTGTAAGTTTTTGAAGTTTCTGTTCTTTTTTTTTTTCCCCTAGAGAACCATTTGGAATACATGGAAGGATTCCATGACATACCTGTTTTATATTGCTTTTATAGTACCCCACTATGTTAGTTTAGCTTGTCACAATAAATATTGAACATATGTCAATATTCATATAATGTCATATATTCCTGTCAGATGTCACATAAACTTGTCATACTATATTGAATATATGTATGTGTGTGTATACACACACACACACACACACACACACACACAGGACAGCTAGCTGGCACAGTGGATAGAGTGCTAGGCCTCTGAATTAAAATCTGGCTTTAGATGTTTACCAGCTGTGTGACCCTGGGAAAGTTACTTAACCCTGTTTACCTTAGTCTCTTCATTTGTAAAATGAGTTGGAGAAGGAAATGGCAAACCACTGCAGTATCTTTGCCAAGAAAATCTCAAATGGGATCATAAAGAGAGTCAGAATAACACAATTGATCATACTTATTGACCCATTAGTAATTCTACTACTAGGACTTCATCCCAAGACTATCATTAAAATGAAGAGGACCTATATACACAAAGATACTCATAACTACACAAAGATACTCTATTTGTAATATCAAAAAGTTGAAAACAACTTCTATGTTCAATAATTGGAGAATGGTTCATTTATGTTTTGTTAATGTAAAAAAATAGCCCAACAATAGCAGATAGAAGTAGTAGAATTGGGAGTACACATACTAGCTATTTGATTAGGTAAGTCACCTAATCTAAAGAACTCAGGCAAATCTCTTAGACTTGAATTTACAGCTAAATGAGTTGTAGATTTGCCTTGGAAGAAACAGTTTTTAACATGAGTTCCCTAAACCAATGAAACACAAGTTCTGACCCTCTTTCTTTTTTTTTTAAAGTGTTCACATATTTAAGTATTCACACAATTTGAAGCTACAATTATGTAAAATAAGGCAACCTGTTCCTATACAGTGGAAATGTGAATTCAAATCATGCAACTACTTCATGGGATTCTTTTTTTTATTGCCTTCTTTTTTATTTTTTTTTTTAGTGAGGCAATTGGGGTTAAGTGACTTGCCCAGGGTCACACAGCTAGTAAGTGTTAAGTGTTAAGTGTCTGAGGCCAGATCCAAACTCAGGCACTCCCGACTCCAGGGCCGGTGCTCTATCCACTGCGCCACCTGGCTGCCCCCTTTTTTATTTTTTAAAAAAATTTTTCATATAAATATTTTATTATTTTCCAGTTACATGTAGAAATAGTTTTCAACATTTGTTTTTATAAGATTTCTTGTTTCATATTTTTATCCCTCCTTTTCTTCCCTTCCCCCCTTCCCCAAGACAGAAAGCAATCTGATATAGGTTATATATGTACAATCACATTAAACATATTTCTGCATTAGTCATGTAATGAGAGAAGAATCAGTGCAAAAGGGAAAAACATAAAAAAAGAAAAACAACAAAAACAAAAACAATAGAAATAGTATGGTTTGATCTGCATCCAGATTCAAGAGTTCTTTTTTATCTGGATTTGGAGAGCATTTTCCATCATGAGTCTCCTGGATCTTGGGCCATTGTATTGCTGAGAAGAATCAAGTCTATCACAGTTGATCGACACACAATGTTGTTGATACTATGCATAATGTTCTCCTGGTTCTGCTCATCTCACTCATCATCAGTTCATGCAAGTCCTTCCAGGTTTCTCTGAAGTCCACCTGCTCATCATTTCTTACAGCACAATAGTATTCCATCACATTCATATACCACAATCTGTTCAGCCATTCCCCAATTGATGGGCATCCCCTCAATTTCCAATTCCTTGCCACCACAAAAAGAGCAGCTATAAATATTTTTGTACATGTGTCTGACCCTCTTTCTTTCCTCTTCTCCAAATATAACAGAATATCAAAGTACTACCAAAAAAAAAGTAATTAAGATGCAAAGAAATATGGAAACATGTTATTAGAAATGATGCTAAGTGAGAACTGTAGAACCAGAATTGTATACAAGTTGAAAACTATTTAGTTGTTTGTTTGTTTGTTGGTTTGTTTTGTTGGGGCAATTAGGGTCAAGTGACTTGCCCAGGGTCACACAGCTATTAAGTGTCAAGTGTCTGAGGTCAGATTTGAACTCAGGTCTTCCTGAATCCAGGGCCAGTGCTTTATCTACTTCACCACCTCACAGCACCAAAATCTATTTAGTTTTAAAAGAAAAACAAAAACAAAGCAAGAGATAGAACTTCAGACAAACTTGGAGGGCAGAGAACAAAAAATATTTTTTGCTTGTTGTCTACATTTTTAAAACCTAAGAATTTCAATGTGTGGTTTTACTCTTTACTTAGTATGTTTATTTTTGTTGATGGTTATTATGTCTAATAAATATTTTTTAGTAAAGGAAAACAATGGTATTTATCTAATATTCTTAGATATTGATTCCTGTATTTTTTGTTTGTTTGTTCTTTTTAGTAAGGCAATTAGGGTCAAGTGACTTGCCCAGGGTCACACAGCTAGTAAGTGTTAAGTGTCTGAGGCCGGATTTGAACTCAGGTACTCCTGAATCTAAGGCCAGTGCTTTTTCCACTGAACCATCTAGCTGCCCCTATTGATTCCTGTATTAAGCCTAATCAGGAGGCCTAAACTGCTTTGTACAGTATCTTCACTCAATTGTTTACAACTAAGGAAAGATGGAATGAACTTAACCTTTCAAACACTAACCTGATTTAACATTAGGAACATCATGAGTAGTAAAATGCCTATGCTTTGTAAACAAAACATACGATACAAATGACAGTTGGAGTTGAAGGAAAGGTTTTTGCAGGTACAGTGGAAAAAGCAATGGATTTGGAGTGAAACAACTAGGGATCCAATCCCAACTGTCACTTACTGTGTGACCCTGGGTAAGTCACTTTTACCTCTATGAATCTCATATGCACAATAGGCCTCTTCCAAATTTTATTTATCTTAGGACTTTAATTGGCACCTGGCACATGTTCTCTATAATTGTCTTTTTACAACAACCAGCTTTGATAGGCATTAAATCAAAGATTCTGATGATCATGAATTAAATTGAACAGGACTTCATCCTCTGGAGGGTGCTGATGTCCCTAAAACAGCCCCCAACTAAAAAGGCGGAATTCAATGCAACAAATACTTATTTTAGGTGCCTCCCTAAGCAAATCTGGCTGTGCCTACTGTCACTGTTAATATCTTTATGGCTCACATGGTTGGCTGATCTAGACCCTAAAGAAATATAGAGCTCTCCCTCCCCCTCTTAAAAACACAGCCCACCTCCTTGCAGTGGTGAAATGCCCTTCCCTCAGGGCACACAGTTGGGTGCAGCATCCAGATTCTAGTTCCTTCCTATCACTCACTACTACCTGCCTAAGACGCAGCCAACCCGGGGCCTTCTAGTGACAAGGGCAAAGGGCTGCCTCTGCTGGCACAGGTGGCATGGGCGGGTAGAACAGAAATTCGGCAGGACTGCCTGCAGCAACGCCTTCCTCGCTTAGCTGCACCCAACACACTGCTCCTGGCCTGGATCCCCAATTCTAGAATCCGGGGCTCCCTTCCGTCTCGAGATCCCTTGCTCCGGTTCCAACCAAGGGTCCCTGTCACAATATCCCTCTCCCAGTGGCCGCTAGCTCGGCCCAAGGACTGGCTCTCCAGATGGGGCAGGCGCAGGAGTAATCTGGGATCCATAGGCTCGCGCTCTGAACTAGGGGAACGCGCGCCCCTGCGCGCCTGCGTACTTGTGCTCGTTCTCGGGCATCCCTTCCCCGAACTCAGTAGGGGGGAAGGTTCACTGCTAGAGCAGGGCGGGCGGAGGGAAGACGTGGAGTGCTTCCCGTGCGGGGTTTCCCACAATGCACCTTGGCGGCGGCGGCGGCGGCGGCGCTCTAGCCGGGGCATGTCTGCATCTCGACTGCTCTGGGAGGAGGAAGAGAAGGAGGAAGAGGAGGAGGAGGAGGGGGAGGAAGAGGAGAAAGGCGCAGGGGTGGGAGCTATTGCTGAAGCTGCCACCACCAAAGTTTCTCCCCCCTCCCCCCTTCCCCTCCTCTTACGGCCCATAGAATGGCCGGAACCGCTGCCGCCCCCGGTTGGTGACCGCGCTGTTCGCCGCCCGCGGTAAAGAGCACGGCCTGGCAGGCCGGGCCTGGGCTCCGGGCGGGAGGGGGAGAGCGCGCGGCTGCAGGGGGAGGGGGGGGCGCAGAGGAGCGCGCGGCTGCGGAGGGGGGGCGGCGGAGAGCGCGCGGCTGCGGGGGCGAGGGGGGGCAGGGGAGCGCGCGGCGTTAACGGCCGCGGGGGAGGGGCGCAGATGCGGGGAGCGTCTGAGGGGGAGGGATGGATGGAGCGGTGGTTGGGGGAAAAAGGGAGAGGAAATTCATGAGGGAGAGAGGGAAGGATCCAGGCACGCAGGGAGGGAGGGAGGGAGGGAGAAGGGGCCTTCTAGAGAGGGAGTGAGGACTGGGGTGCAGAGGGGCCGAGGGATAATGAAAGGGGTGTCAGGAGGGGAGGGACTATCCGAGGTGGGAAGAGGGTGTCAGGAGAAGGGGGACCGACTACCTGTGGTGTGAAGGGAATGTTGGGAGGGGAGGGACTATGTGAGGCATGAAGGGGGGGGGGTCGGGGGAGAAGGAATCTTTGAGGTGGGAAGGAGTTGTCAGCAGAAAGGGGACTACAAGGGGTGTGCAGGGAGTGTTAGGAGGCTAGAGACTCTCTGAAGTGTGAAAGGGGGGGTGCCATCTGGAGGGCAGGAAATACCTGAGCTGTAAGGGGATGTCAGACGACTGGACATGGTAGGAGGGGAGGGACTGCCTGAGGTGGGAAGCAGGTATCGGGAGGGAAAGGAATTTGTATTTGAGGTGTGAAGGGATTGTCAGAAGGGTTAGAAGATTGAAAGTGTGAAGTTTATGTCGGAGGAGTAGGAGGGGGTGGGGAAGGAATTGAGGTGTGAAGGGAATGTCAAGAGGGGAAGTGCTATCTGAGGTGTGAAGAGAATGTCTGGAAGGGAGGGAGTATCTGGGATGGGAAGGGGGTGTCGGGAGAGGAGGAAAGGTTTGAAAGGGGGATAGCAGGAGAGAGAGTATGAGGTTTGAAGGGAATGCCCAGAAGGAAGGACTCATCTAAAGTGTGAAAGGGTTATCAAGAGGGAAAGGCAATGTCTAAGGTGTGAAGGGAGTATCAGAGAAGGGGAGAGGGCACCTGAGATAGGAAAGAATTGTTAGAAGAGGGAAGAGGAAGGGAGTAGTTGAGGTGTGAACAATCTCACAGGAAAGGAGAGGATGTCAAAGGTGTATGTACAAAGTTGGAAGCTGTGATTGAATGAGGAGGATGTGGAGGAGATGAATCCCTACAGTACTTAGCATTGTTTTCCACATAGTAGGCATCAATCTGATGAGGGATGGATAAAGAGTTGTCCCATGATAGGAGGAATGAAGGGGTATCTCTAGAGGAGTCATTAGGATTCAGGTGATGTCCAGTGTGGGGAGATGTATGGAAAAATGGAAAGGATTGAGGGGGAGAAAGTAATGGCTATGAAGAATATCTAGTAATAAAAAATATATGGCCAAGGCAAGAGGGTATATTAAGTGTTGGAGATAAAGAGGTAGGAGAGAAAAGTCTAACTGAATAAGTGAAAGACTGAAGAGTACCCTGTTCCTTACTGATTTGGTATCAAGCTCAGATAGGACTCCTCTCTTGTCATTTTATTCATCTAATAAGTGGGATTTAGTATGTGTTTTGGACTTAACTATGGGGTTGGGTCTTGGAGCTTAAATTGGTCCAGGATGACTTAAGGGAGTTCTTTTGACGCCTACATTGGGCCTGAACCTTTATGATAATCCTGGAATGAAGGCTACAGGCTATGATTTTGAAATTCTAGCAAGTTTAAAGTAACATGTCAGTGGTCTAATGAAAACTATTCTTGAAAGTGCCAGAATAGAAATAACTTTATTGGTTGTGTCTGTCAGCTGTCTACTCTATTGCCAATTTGACCAAGAGAGCTGGTCTAGAGGGTATATTACTAGGGTGGTGGTAGACAAAAGGGAAGAGTCCAATGCAATGTGCAATAATACATTTAAGGAGGATCCTAGTTGGATGGGTTGGTTGGGAAAGGCTTGCTTCATAAAATTTTAGAAGTGGAAGACTTTTAAGAGATCATCTAGTCCAACTTCCTGTTTTTGCCATTGAGGAAACTGAAGTCTCAGGTATGTTTGCATGATGTTGGGAGGAAATATTTGGGATATCATGAGGGTATCAGCGGAAGAGAGAAGCTATCTGACAAAAGGGGTTGTCAGGAGTAGTTTTCTTACTTAGAGATTTCTTCTGCATTCTTCTGCTTTAGCAGATATGCTGTGAAGAAAAATGTTGCAGAAGGTCTGCATCTGGATTTGGATTGATTCAGAATGTCTCTCCAAGTCTTGGGTGGCTAAAGGAGTTCAGGACCTTTTCTTTGTTATTCTATAGTCCATCCCATCCAGAGGAACCCCAACAGGCTGAGTCTCTTTTGGATCCTAACAGGAAGGACTAGAATCTTTCCATAACATAAGCAAGACTGACTTGACCTGAGCTAGATCACCTAAAATCATTCCGGAGTAGGCCCCCAACGAGGAACCCTATTCTATAGCCATATATACCCTGAGATCTACCTTAGAATTTAGAAATTCAGCCTGTTGGATTAGAAAGGTGAGATGGACCTTTTTATTCCGCATTTTGCTTAACTGTTTTCAAAAGGGAGAGGATGGTTCATAGGTAGTGGGGTATCTTGGGAAGGTTATGAGCAGAGTGAGGAAGGAGAGAATTGAAAATATGAAGTTGAGGTAGACAGATGAAGGAAATCTCTGAAAGGGCAGGATATCTCTGAAGGGAAAGAATCATAAAGAAGTAGAACTCTGGAGATATATACCTAGGGACAATGGGAAAAGTGAGTGTGGTAAGGAAAATGGAATGGGTTATATGAAAGACAACTTGAGAGGAACAGCAAAGGGAAAAGTTGTTGGGTAGGCCTCTAAGGGAATAAGAAATGAAGTATTAGGTATGGGTACTGTGTATCTAGAAAGCACTACTTTATAAACTAGTGAGCTTCAGATCCTGGGGAGTTGTGATGACCACTTATTAAAAATGCCTTGGGGTTAGACTATCTGGTCTCTAAGATTCTTTCAGTTCCAAGATTGTGTGAGCCAATGAGCTTTGTGGGAATCAGAAAAAAAAAATCTTTAAATTGTAACATAAAGGACTCAAATTTCAGATTAATAAAGCTGCTGGATGGTGAGTTTTAGAACTTGAAAGGAGTTATTAGGTTTATTGTGTGATGTTATTTTTGAGGACTTCTGGAATTATTTGTGTGTACAGATTGTGGGGTAAGGCATGGGGAACAGCAACTCCTAAATATCCTTTTCAGTCCAGTATGGTAGATCTTCTGTTCTAAAATGGGGTATTGCAGAATGGAAGTGGTAGCTAATTTGTGGAAAGAGGATAAGGTTATATAAAGGGCAAATGAATAGTTAATGGATCTGAGGGCATTTGGGTATAAGTACTTGGAGGATTTTAATCACAGTCAGAGACAGTTGAAGCTTATGAGAAAAAAAGCCCATTTTATAGATGAAATTCAGGCTCTGGTTAAATGACTTGTCCACGGTCACAGAAGTATCCTAGTATCCCATCTCCAAGTATCTTATTTTTTCCACTATACCATGCTGCCTCAGTTGGATAGTTGAGGAGATATGTGGTAGTTTTAAACAAAGTTTTTTGAGATATCAGAAAGAATTATTTAAAATGTTGACCTATGTAGAATTCTACATCGAATTTCTACAGAGGCAATATGGGCAGTACTAATAACACATTTATATAGTGCTTTAAGTTTTATAAAATATTTTATTTTTTTCATGTGAATCGAATGAAATAGGAAGTATAAATGTTAATATCCCCTTTTTATAATTGAGGAGACAGATTCAGGTTAAGTGATTCGCCCAGTTCATAAAACTAGAAAGGGTTGGAACTGCAATCTTGGTGTCCTGCTTCTAAGTCCAGTGGTCCTTTCATTAAACAATGCCTGCTGGAACCAGGGTAATAGATATCATCAGTAGGTTCATCTTAAGATTTCTCTCCTTAAAACATCGCCTGAGGACATAAAGTCAACTGGTCATGATCTTTTCCCTAATTTTAATTACCTTAACACTTACATATAGTGTAAACATAACACAGTAATGCAGCTAAGAATTGTTCTATTGATTGTTTCATATATGTCCATCTTGTTTCCCCAGCTAGATTTTAATCTCTTCAAGGGTAGTGTATTCTGGGGTTTGTAAGGGACTGTATATTCTGGTTTCTTGTATATCCCTTACAATAATGCTAGCCACAAAGTAATGATTTAAAGTGTTTGTTGAATTAGTTGCTAAATAGCAAAGCACTTTACAACTATCTCATTTGATCCTCACAACAATTCTTGAAGGTAGGTACTATTATTATTATCTCTATTTTTATAGTAGAGAGAACTGACAGAGGTCGCGTTTTGCTCAGGGTCACACAGCTAGAATTGTCTGAGGCTGGATCTGAACTCAGGTCTTCCTGACTCTAGGTCCAATGCTCTATGTTCACTGTGACACCTAGCTACCTTATGTATGAAAATAGTGTGTTATTGGTAAGGAAAATGGTGGGACTTTCCACAGTAGAGGGAGAATGAGGATTGTGTAGTAGGAAGGGCTATGATGTTCTTGGAAAGCAGCAGTATTCAGTTTGATTAAATTTCAAAGCATTTATTGAGCGCCTACTACATGCCAGGCACTTTGGTGCTAGTGATAGAAAGAAAAAAATGAAAGTGTGTGGAAGGCGGTTTTGGCAAGGGTTCAGTTAATGGGGAGAAGAGAAAAAAATGTTTTTATTCTTTCAGGAGGTGAAGTATAGAAGAGAGTTGACAGAACAAATTACATTAGATTTAGGTGAAAATGGGGCTTTAATTTATCTAATGTAAAAAGGGACCCAAGGGTTCTCTCCAAACCTAATTCTCTTTGGTTTGGAGTTGTTCTGGCCTGTAATAAAATTTGGGTTAGTCTTTGGTTCCCCTACTCGGTAGAATTGCTTGTGGGCTGGGTGAGATCTGTATTGGTCCAAGGATTTTATTCAGTTTATGAAATGTCTGCTATCATATACTGCAGGGGTTCAGAAAAGTGCAGGACATAATTTATTGTCTGACAGGAAATAAAACATATTAAACAGCTAAGTAATAATGTGAAGTGCCAATATAACATGAGAGATTAAAAAAAACCCAATACGTTGTTTAAAGGCATAAATATGTACTGTTGTCACCCTGTAGAGTAATACAACTATTTCAAGGATGCCATTGTTCAAAATGTTTTTTAGAACTTCTCTTTTAGAATTACCTTCAGAACCATCTGCATGTTTTTTTTGAATATCCTCTTTGGTCCTTTGAACATGTTTTTGTGTAGAGCTAAGTCATTCAGGACTAAGCCTACTGAATAAGGTGGGCGATCAAGTTATATAATACTGTTTTTAGTTAAAACTTGTGACTATAAGGTCGCGAGACTTGTGTGTGGAAGGAGTGGGAAAGTTTAGATTTGTATCTTATTATTGTTTCAAAAAGACTTTTTTAAACAAGGGAAGCATTGTTGAAAGAAGTGTAGACCCTCCTACCCCATAGGTGACTACTTTGAAGGACAGCAATCCCCTGGATATATGTTTTCTGGTATACCAAATATGCTACATTATAGTCATATTTCATATTAGGAAATATATGATTAAGTGCCAACATGAGAGAAATAACAAGTTTGATAGGAGTTCAGAGAAGGGAGAAACCATTATGACATAGAGTCACTGGGAAAATTTAATGGATTTAGGATAACTCTTTTATTGTTTTTAATTTAATTTAATTAATTTATTTTTGTGAGGCAATTGGGGTTAAGTGACTTGCCCAGGGTCACACAGCTAGTAAGTGTGTAAAGTGTCTGAGGCCGGATTTGAACTCAGGTTCTCCAGGGCTGGTGCTCTATCCACTGCACCACCTAGCTGCCCCTAGGCTAATTCTTGAAAAGATCTTTGGAAATCCAGAAGGGAAACAGAATGGAATCAAACTCCTCTCTTCTGTAGTCTAGATGTTCTGAATGAATGAAAAGACTTTTGGCATAATTTTGGAAAATCACTGGAAAAACTAACATAAGAGTTGGGTTTGATGAATCAGTATAGGGGATATGAAAATTGAGTGTAAGGAATAAGTGAAAGGAATATGAGGAGAAAGAAGGGAAATATCTGATAGAGGGAATGGAGGAAAATGGAATATGTGATCAGGAGATGATAAAGGGGATTGTAGTAGTTTGGTATACCTGTTAGCATTCTGCAGTGAACTGATACAGGAATGTTTTGGAAGGAAGGAAGAGGGGACTTTCTGAATAGGATTATGAAAAGAGCAACCTGGAAGGGATGTCTCAAGGAAGAAGAGGAGAACATATGAATGTTTAAGAGAAGATTAGAAAGATGTAGAAGTTATTGAGTCATATATTTATTATGGAGATAATTTATCAAAATTTTACCTATCATTTAGTGACCAATTCACATACTTACTCTTTCCATGATGCTTTGGGAAGCCATGCTTACTACTTCTTATTTTGTATAGCAATCAATCCCAACCAGGGTAGATTAAAATATATCTGGGAATTTATAGAGGGTAGTAGAAAAATTAGAATATATTGAGGAGCAACTAAAATAAGATTGAAAATTTTTGGTGGTTTGAAGGATATAGGGGAGATATTTATCTTATGCATAGTAACTTGTGCTCAATCAATATTTGTTAAGTTAATATGCCTGAAATATAGTATAGTGTGGTTATATGAGGATGAATATGTATGATGAACTCAGCATTTATTCAACAAGCATATATTGAGCATCTACTATTTATAAGACATTCTGCCAAGCATTGTTCGTATATAGAATTGTACTGTGTATAATCAAATCTTTACAATACCACATAGTATTTGGTAAATGTCTTCTAAATTGTACAGATTAAATGTACTGGGAATGTTGCTAAGTGAGGCATAGCTTTTACATTGAGTTGATCAGGAAAGACATCATTGGAAGGATGGCATTGTAGCTATACCTTGAAGAATGGACTGGGGAGGGCAGAGAGAATAATATCAGGAAAGAAGGTAGAAAAGAGGAATGTATATTTGGGGAATGGGATGTAAGTCAGATTGCCTGGAAAACAGTTCATGTTGGGAAGTAGTAAGATAGGTTTTTTGGGCAGATTATGGAGGACCCCAAATTGCAGACAAGTTTGGCTTTTAATCAGTAGCTAATGGGGGGCTATTAATTTTTTGATGACATGATCAGAGTGATACATTAGGAAGTTAGCAATATGGATAGATTGGAAAGTGAGTGATCATAGATTGTAAGAATAGAAGAGACCCTAGAAATCATCTGATTTAACCTCTTTTTTTGAAAGATGAAGAAACTGAGGTGTAGAGAGATTAAGTGACTTGCCCAAGGTCACACAGCTAGTAAGTATAGGCTTTGATCTCAGGTGCTGACACCAAACTCAGTACTCTCTTTGTTGCACTATGTGACACTAGGAATGGGAATGTTATAGTCTATCAGTAAATATTTATTACAGAGTATTGTTATTAATTATAGGAATCTTAGAGTTGGACAGGAAGGATTCAGCAAGAGCTACTTTATGAAAGAAAAATAAACAGTATTCGGTAAAGGACAAAGAAGATGTCAGATAATTCCAGGATTTCTATCAAGGGTGACAGAGAATGGCATATAACCAGGATCAATTGGTTTTAGTGGAGAATTATATTTTTTGTTTTAAACATTGAAATTCAAGCGTTGGTGAGGCTTCTGTGTGTAGATGTCCAGTAGGCCAATGGAAATGTAGGAATTGGGTTTGGGAGAAGGCTTGGGACTAGAAACAGGGATTTGTCCACTTAGAGGTCATAGTGGAAGAGGAGAGAGTATAGAAAGAGGAGTTAGCAAAAGAGTGGTCAGAGGAATAAGTGATTAAGGGTTAATGTAGTGACATAGTCATTAAGAATTTTATTGAGATTAGATAGCATCAAATGTGGCAGAAATGTTGAGGATGTAGACTGAGGCATTGGATTTGGCAAATGGGATATCTTTTTAAATTGATAACACAGTCTAGGATCTTCCTTTACTAGTGCAGGTTGGCAGCTGTTTTGAAATTTATAATCTTGGGAAGTTGCCTGGGGGCTCTGAGATTAAATTATTTGGGAAGGCATACAGTGGGGACTGAACCTTGGTCTTCCTGCCTCTGAGGCCAGCTCTTTATCTAGTACAACACACTGTATCTCATGGGGATGGTAAAGTGTTACTAGGATTTAGAGGTTATTTAGTTACCTTTGTTTTACAGATGAGGAAACTGAGTCCTAGAGAGGTTGTGACTTGCCCATGGTCACCCAGTTAGTAAGTGGCAGAACTGGAATTTGTACTCACGTCCTTTCACCCTAAACCTTATATTCTTAAACTGTACCTTGTTATCATTAATGACCTTCAGAAGGCACTTTCAGTTGAGCATTGTGACCAAAACCATGTTGTAAGGGAAAACAGAGTAAGTGACTGGTAAAGAAGTGAAGATGACTTCTATTTAAAAAAAAAATTTAATTTTTGTCAGTTAACAAAAATCTACCTTCTCTTTTTCCCCTCCTGACCTGAAAAAGGAAAAAAAACCAAACCTCTTGTAATCAGTATACATAGTCAAATAAAAGAAATTCTGTAGCATTGTGACCCTGGGCAAGTCACTTAACCCTGATGGGAGTAGTGGGGGGACACACAAAAAAAGTTTATAGTTAAAAAGATGGCACTTGAGGTGGAGAGAGAGAGAGAGAGAGAGAGAGAGAGAGAGATGTATGTATGTATGTATGTATGTATATGTGTGTATACAAACACACACAATACACATATATACAAACACACATACATATAGATACACATACACATACATACACATATGCAAACACACATACATACACATATGTATGTATGTGTGTATATATACATATATATGTATGTATGTGTGTATATATGGGGGGGGTTAATATAGGCAGAACTGTGATTGAGATTGTAGACAGTTCAGAGCAAAGGAAGATAAATTGAAATTGAAGATAATAGGATAATTCATGGAGTTAAAGCTCCAAAGAAGGTTTGGGGGAATTTAAAACAAAGTGGCATAATGGATAGAGTGCTGGATCTGTAGTCAGAAAGACCTGAGTTCAGATCTGTGACCCTGTTTGCCTTAGTTTCCTTTTTTGTAAAATGAGTTGGAGAAGGAAATGGCAAACCATTCCATTATCTTTGTCAATAAAACCCCAAGTAGGGTCATGAAGTGTTGGACACAACTGAACAATAACAACTATGACTAGATAGCCTTGGAAGGGAGGAGGTGTAATTCTTCCTAGACATGAGAAAAGGTCAAAAAAAGAGGTTGAAGATTCAGAGAAATTTGGAGACAGTGAAGAAATTAAGGAGGCTCATTTATGCCAGAAGGCCTTTATCACTTTATCACTTTTTCTTAGCAAAATAAATAGAGGGAGGTCGTTAAATCATTAAGAATGAAGGAGACAGAGGTAGAATTTGGGGCTTGAAAGTAAAATAAGTTTGGGAAATTTATTTCTGGAGAATGTCATAGCCAGTGAGCAAGCAACAGTGACGACCTAAGATTAGACAGCAATGAATTTGTTAATGGGCTGAGTCAGTTATGACTTCTTCTAGTAACTTTTGGCACTATGAGCATAACTGATGTTTAGAGGTTGACATGGTGGGCACAGCAGAAATCAAGGGAGCCAGGCTAGAGTACCAGAGAAGGCAAGATGAAAGTGAGTTTAGACTGGGTGGGGAGTCAGGAGAGAAAAGGGAGCCTGCTCTGACAGCACAATCTTGGGCTGCTGGTTTGAGGGAATGTTTGAAAACTGCTAAGGGAGTAATTTTTTAAATAGTTTATTATTTTAATTTTTCAATAGTATTTTCAAGTTTTTAAAAAAAATTATTGACTTACTTCTCCAACCACTGAGCAAATTAAAAAAAAAAAGCCCAAAACCAAATCCCTCAGTGCATAGTTGTATTGTTCAGTAAACAAATCCCCACCATAGCCATTTCTGAAAATACTTATCTCTGCATTTTAAATTTTATATATCTTTTCAGGAGGTGAGTGGCATGTTTCATCTTCATTCTTCTGAACTCCTAGTTTATCATGTCATTTATCCTAGTTTTAAGGTTTTTCAAAGTTATTTTTCTTCTATAATATTGTTATTGTATAAATTATTCTGCTTCTGTTCTCTTTACTTTGCATCAGTACATAAAGGTCTTTCCGGTTTCCATTTCATTATTTCTTATGGCACAATAATATTTCACTATATTTATATACTACAATTTGTTTAGCTATTCCCCAATAAGATGCCTGCTTAGTTTCCCTTTTTTGGCTACCATAGAAAGACATGCTGCAAATATTTTATACATATAGATCCTTTTCTCATTGCTTTGGGGGTATAGATCAAGAAGTGGTATAGTTGGGTCAAAGGATATGGCACAGTTTCTTCCTTGGCATAGTTCCAAATTTCCTTCCAGAATTGCTAGACAAATTCACAGATCCCTCAACAGTGTACTGGTATACCAGTGTTCATATAGTCACTCTGACATTTGACATTTTCCATCATTTCTAGTCTGATAGGTATGAAGTAGAATCTCAGAGTTGCTTTAATTTGCATTCTCTAATTATTAGAGATTTAGACCATTTTTTTTTCACTTTTTTTTTTTGGTTTTGTGAGTCAATTGGGGTTAAGTGACTTGCCCAGGGTCACACAGCTAGTAAGTCACCTAGCTGCCCCTCACATGATTGTTGAGAGGATTTCTTCCTTTGAAATCTGCCTCTAAAAAATCCTTTTTAAAGATCCATTTATAATTGAGGAATGACTTTTGTTTTTATAAATTTGAATCAGTTTCTTATAGATTTGAATATGAGACCTTTACCTGGTCAGAGAAACTTGTTACAAAGAGTTTTTTTCCTCAGTTATCTGTTTCCCTTCCTTTTTTTTTTTTTTTTTGGTGGGGCAATGGGGGTTAAGTGACTTGCTCAGAGTCACACAGCTTGTAAGTGTCAAGTGTCTGAGGCCGGATTTGAACTTGGGTACTCCTGAATCCAGGGCCGGTGCTCTATCCACTGTGCCA
The DNA here is from genome assembly GCF_019393635.1 of Dromiciops gliroides. Lineage (NCBI taxonomy): Eukaryota > Metazoa > Chordata > Mammalia > Microbiotheria > Microbiotheriidae > Dromiciops > Dromiciops gliroides. The sequence goes on along the minus strand of NC_057863.1, from coordinate 338,290,032 downwards.
CTTAGCTGCCCCCTATATACAACTCTTTTTTAATTTTTTTTTATTTTTTTGGGGGGGTGAGGCAATTGGGGTTAAGTGACTTGCCCAGGGTCACACAGCTAGTAAGTGTTAAGTGTCTGAGGCCAGATTGGAACTCAGGTCCTCCTGAATCCAGGGCCAGTGCTCTATCTACTACGCCACCTAGCTGCCCCTTCCCTTCCAATTTTTACCACTTTGGATTTGTTTGTACAAAATCTTTTAAATTTCATGTAATCAGAATTGTTAATTTTATCTTGTGTGGTTCTCTCATAGAGGTACAACGTAAAATAATTATAAGCAGAGAGGGATACTCAGCATTTGAAATAGTTGAATTTGATGTGCTCTTGATATAGCAATGATTGATATGTAATGTATTGATGGGTACTGAAATGAAATAGAGAAAATAACAAGTTGAGGTTAAGAAATTTGGAAGTCAGGTCTTATATGTACCAGAAACATAAGGTAATGAAGTTGCCAAATATGATAGCAGGAGATGAAGTGGTGAAGACTTAAGCCAGGTGCTGAAGTTATCAAGCAAGATATACTATTGGGGAAATAAGTGAATAATGGTAAGGAGAATATGGAAAAGGGTGGACTAGTGGATAGCATGGACTTAAAAAGAGAAAGCTTTGTTGTTGATGATCTGAAAGGTATTGGAGCTCAGGCAGATTCCTCTTCCTTTCCTAGAGACTGGTATGGTAGAAAGGGGGTGATGCAAAGAAGTCGTGTCTCATGGATAAGGCTAGGTGAAGAGGTAGAGAAAATACTTAGGTAAAAAGCTTCAGGATTAGTTCAGAGTTTGTTTATAAGACAGGGATTTTATGTACGATTAGGTAGGTAGGCAGTTGAGTTGAACTCGATAGGATTTGAAAGTGAAGGGGAGAAAGAGCCGTATGTAACAAAGATCAAATAAGCAGCAAGGGTTGGGAGGCCAAAAAAAAAAGTATTCATTGAGCTCTTACTATATATATACCACATTACCCAGCTAGGTGTTGTGAGGAATGCAAAAAGAAATATGACATCAATTCCTGATTTCCAGAAGCTTATAATATTGTGCAGGAAGATAAGCTGTGGATAGGCAAAGCAGTAACATATAAGTAACAATGTAAGGTGGTCTATAATTAATTTTTGTTTGGGGTTTTTTTTTTGGTGGGGGCAGGGCAATGAGGGTTAAGTTACTTGCCCAGGGTCACACAGCTAGTAAGTGTCAAGTGGCTGAGGTCGGATTTGAACTCGGGTCCTTCTGAATCCAAGGCTGGTGCTTTATCCACTGTGCCACCTAGCTGCCCCTATAATTAATTTTTGAGGTTGTGAGTTGTTAAATGAAAAGATAGGCTCTTCTCCAGACTACTTCTTTCTTGCCTAAAATTCAATAACTCTGAAAATGGATGGTATGTATTTATGATAAGCATTAGATAAAATTAATAGAATTATATGGATAGAATTAAGGAAGTGATATCCTGAAAAGTTTAAAATGATACTGTATGGTTTAGATTTTCTTCATTCTTCTAGCACCGTTTCTTTTTTGTGCCTTTTGCTAATTTCCTTTTTACTTTGTCCTTTAAGCATCCTCAAAGGCTTAGTTCTGAGTATACCTTGGTAAGTTCATTCTGTGTCAAATGTTTTCCTTTGCTTTGTATACATGATTTCCACATGATTTCCACATCTATAACTCCAGTCTAAAACATTCAACTTCTCGCCTGTCTTTATTTCTTCTGTGCACAGAATTTCTGTGAAAATAATTGATTTTTTAATGTAACTTTCTTCACAATAACGTACCTTTTTGACCTTCACATTCTGACATATTACTCATTTGAAGTTCTTCTTTACTATTTCTTAGATTTTTATTACTAGAGTGCTAGGTTTAGTCTAGGAACCTCAACTCTAAGAGGATCTCAGCTCTTGTGACACTCCTACCTCCTGCCTTTTGCTCTTTCAGTCATCAGCAAAATAGACATTTATCGATCATCCCTTTCTATCCTTTCTTGCCTCTCCTCACCCTTCCCCCCCCCCGAAAAAACAACAACAACCCAAAACCAAAAAAACCCCCACCCAAAACCCTACAGAAGGTTCTCAGTTCTTTCCATGGTTTTAGGAGTTTGAGTCCTTTCATCAGTGTTCATTCTGACTTCTTAACCTTGTTCCAGGCCACATAAATTTACATACCATTTCTCAAACATGACAGGCTATTTTAAAAAAACAATTATTTTTGCTGATCTCTTTTGTTTTTACATTACCTTCACTTTAAAATACATTGCTCCCTTTCTCCCTCCCCATCTAGCTATATTTGGTGATAAATATTTTAAAAAAGAAAAAAACCCACTAGTTTAGCAAAACTAATTAGTGTATCAGTGGTGTCTGATAGTACAGATAATATTCCAAAGCCATAGCCCCTTCATCTATGCAAAGAGGGTATATTTTCTCCACCTGAGACTAAGCTTGGTCATTATTATTAAAATATTTAGTTTCTTTTTTTCTGTCCTATTTATAAGGTGCATACTATGATGTTTTCCCATACAGATTTTCTGTTTTCAAGTTGTCAGACCTTCCAGTACTCTCACCTAGGGCACTTTCCCAGCATTCTCTATGCCAGATGAAGACTGTCTCAGTGTTTTAGGATGTTAGGGTGGATAGTGTGTCTGGAAAAGGACAGGTTTAGCATGGAAGTATGAAGTGATATGGAGAAGAATGTGGCAAAACCACCAATAGTTTGTTTTGGGCCTTTTGCCCACCCTTAGTATTAATTTGGTTCGTGTTTAGCCTCAGGGTACCTATTCACTCTGGGGGAAGCCAAAGGCCATCTGGTCCAGTCATGGATTATTGAAGCAAATTTGGAACCTGGGGCTATTCCAGAACCTGAAGGTTTTGATTTGATTTCAAGCTCTTCCCTGAATTATCCCAGACCTTTCAATGCAGACCAGAGAAGAAATACTGGATCAGTCTGGGTTCAGATAGAGTGTGTCTGGCTCCAGTTTGGACCAGAATCTGTTTGAGGGTCAGGGAGGAGATTTGACTGAGTGAAGATAATCTGTGAAGGAAGGTACTGGGAGAGCTTATGAGGGAGATATTGAGGTGGTATTTGAAGACAATATTTAGGGAAAAGTAAATGGGAAGGTAGAGTTTGTTTGGAATTGTAGGTTGAGACAGAGGTATTTTCTGTATAGGGTTAGAAGTTAACAACCAAGAAAATGCTTATTAGTGTTATACTTTCTTGGTCCCTTCCTTTCTGTGGGTGTATAGAAGACTCAGAATTTGAGAGTTACAATTTTAGATCTTGGGAGGCTGAGACCCTGATGTAGCCCTCCTATGTCACTTCCCCATGCTAGGCCTCAGTTTTCTCATCTATGAAAGGAAAGGAATTTGACTAGATGGTTCCAAGGTCCCTTCTAGCCAAAAGTACCATGCTCTGAAGTGTAATGACATCCCCTTCCCTACTCCCTCCACTTAAAATATACTTACTAGATGCCTGCCTGTGGATAAGTCACTTAACCTTTCTGAGTCTTAGTTTTCATGTTATGCCAGGTCAACTCTTCATTTTTGCAGATTTAAAAATATGCTCAAATCACAGCTAGTTAGCAGAGCAACCAACAGGCATTTATTAAGTACCTACTATTACTGTATTGCTACTAGGCAATGTGCTTGATACTGGGAATACAAAGATAGAAGTGGGGTGTGGGGAGGAGAAAGCTCCTGCTATGTAACTATTGGTATGTAAAACGATCTAGAGAAATTGTTCATTTGATTAAGTTCCATAACCAGAGGCTTTGGGAAAAATAATATTTAGTGGTAGGGATTTTGAATGATAAAGAAGTAATGATTCAAAATTGTGAATTATTAGAAAACTATTGAAAAAGGTCATTGTTGGGTAATTGGTGGTATGTCTAAGAGGTAGATATTTTTAGTGGTTGGTTATTGTGGAAGATCATTTGATTGGGGTTATTGTGGGTCCCAAAATTAGGAGAGATGGGGCTTGTTTTTTGTAAAATTGAGAGAGGCTAGATTAGAGGGATTGAGAGCAGTCAGGAACATTAGTTATTAGAGTCCATGTTTGTGAAGTACAGTATTTGACTATGTTCTTCTTCAGGAATTTATTTAGTAGAAAACTGATGATTGTTGAAGTTATTTGTGGAGGAGTTTTGTATAGATAATTGGGGGATGTCTAAAGAGATTTATGAAGAAGCTAGAATTAGGAAGAAATTAAGTATGCTAATTTCAAGGTAGTAAAATAGACTATAGGAGAGGATGTTGGTTTGGAGATGTTTATTTTCTGGGGGAGATATTTTAGGAAAATGGAGTAGGGGAGGGATTTAAAATGATTAAGATTGGAATGAGGAGTTGGAATGGGGTTTTTAGACGTGGTGATTGAAAAGCAATTGGTTATTGGGGTGCACTTGGAAGGTAGTTTTGTGAGAGGGTAGATAGTATATTGGAATACGTTTAATTGAACTTCGAAAGGAAAAAGAGGATGTAGTTTTGGGGTGTAGTTGGTTGGGCAGAGAGATTGTTAGGAACAGCAATTAAGAGTAATAGTTTTTTCTGTGTCCGTGTCAGGCAAGAGTCGGGCAATGGGTACTAGTGGTTTTCCGGGGAGTCTACTAGAGTCTAGGTCCGCGGTGTTTGTGGGGTGGCAGGGGGGTGGGGGTGGGGTGTTGCGGTTTGCGTTACCTCGGGCTGGGGGGGCTGGGAGAGTTTGCGCTGATTCTGAGCCAGGGCCGCTGCTGCTTCTGCCTCTGCCTCTGCCTTTGCCTCCTGGGTTGCCGGTTTCGGGCCCGGGCCCAGCCATGGAGGCAGCACACAAATACGTTCACGCGCGAGCGCACACTTTAGATACACATCTTGGGAAAGCTAGTAAGTGACCAGGCCCCGGACCGACTTGGTTGGTTGGGGAGTGGGGGTATGGAATGGGGAGGAATTAGGTACTGGTTGAGGAAGGAGAAGAGATCGCAACGCCTCCTTTCCGTCCAACACGCGACTTCCACTGCCCTCTTTTGTTTTGCTTTGCTCTGTGTGTGTGTGTGTGTGTGTATGTATGTGTGTACGTATGTATGTATGTATGTATGTATGTATGTACTTGAGATAGGGGAGGGTGGCGCTGCAAAGCCGGGGGTTTTCCTGCTAGTGTTGTTCCGCGTGGCTGTAAGCCGGCCGGCTAAGTGGGCCCGGGAACTGCGGTAGGGCGGGTGGGCCCTAGTACCGCAGCAGGGCCGGCAATCTTCCTCTGGGTAGAAACAGGGCATATGATCTGGGCTCCCAACAGTCTCAGCCAAGTTACCTAGTCACCTGGATTTCCAGGGATGAGAATGCTGCTTGGCACTCAGAATCGGCTTAGAATTTAGCGCCCTTCTCTGTCCTTCCCTGCCTCAGCCAGAATAGGAAACTTTGCAGGTGGCCTCTCACTGGGCAGCGAACAAGTGTCTGTCATACAGCGGGAGGGGAGAGGGCGGTGTGTTACAGGGGAGATGGATTTCACTCGCATCAGTACATTGCTCCCATCTCAGCCCCTTATTTGGATGGGATTCACACTTTTGTTCAGTATTTAAAAAACAAAACCAAATCTGATGAGCTGTATAATTGACCAATCAGACAAGGAAAATTGTTTCCACCTTAGGATCAGTCTCTCCCCCCCCCCCCCCAAAAAAAAGGGCACAACTGCCTTTTTGCCTATTACGCAAGTAAAACCTGCATGTATGGTATTATTTTGAAAGGGAACAGTCTCTTCTAGGCCACTCCTTTTAGTTGCTGAGAGGATTAGGCCATGGGGCAAACTTTTAATGCATCTCTCCACCTTAAGGAGCTTTGTTTTTGCCATCAGAATTGGAACATATTATTAAGAAAAAGTATTTTTAAGTGGCAAGAAAACATATGTACTAGTCTAAATGCAAGTTAGTAAATACATAACATAGCTTGTACTTAAAACTTTATAATTTATAATTATTTTATAATGCAGAAACTATTTCTTTGATATGCTTATAGTATAGTATTTAACCCCAAGGCATGGTTAAGGTAAGATAGAAAAAAAAAGAACCTCTTGTTACTAGTTATACCAGAGTAAATAAAAATAAGAACACTTATTATTTGACTTTTAGAATAAAGTAATAGTAATATTAATATTTATACAGTCTGTTAGGGTTTATTAAAGTCCATTCTTCACAGTCAATGTAGTGAGTGAAATATTCTCATTTTATACAGAAGGAAACAGGCTCAGGCCCAGTCACATTAGGAAGATGTTAGATGCTTAGGAGCTAGGACTTGAATTCAGGTCTTCTGAAACCCAAGTCCAAATATTTATATTTAGAGATTTAGATTTCTTACAGGTCCTGTCGCTTGAGTGGTGGGGAATTAAGCTAGTCCTGGGGCTTCTTTGTTTTATTCACTTACAGGTGATCTTCAGCAAATAATGGCCCCATAATATAGATGCAAAATCTGAAACTTAGTGAATGATTTACTTACAGTTACCTAGCAAGTCTGGTGGATCTGAGAATAGATTTTTGTTTTCTTATTCCCAGTTTGGTGACCCATTCAGGAATAGCCCAAGGAATCTTGTGTTTAGTGGAAAATGTGAATGAATGAATTTTAGTATTAAGTAGTTTAAAGCCAGGAAATGAACTATTTTTGCTTAGTTTGCTGTTGGAGTTTTTGTTAAATTTTCTTTACATTGAATTTCCATGAAGTTTCTTAGAGATAGTGGTTACCTTAAAAGGTTGGTTGTTTGATAAGCTTTTCTACAGTTATACCTATTTATAGAGATGTGCTTCTAGTATTTAGTTAGGGATGGATTTTCTCATTCAGGAATTCTTAGGAGCAACTTGAAATCAGCATGCAGTTTGAGAATGTCTCCTTTTTCCATACCTAGTAGGGAGAATGGGAACTGTTAGTTTTATCCTGTAGAGAAATTTTAAGTGATCTTTATTTGCTTAGGTCAGCTCACTTTTTTTAGTTTAAAATATTGTTTAAAATATTATGTGATAGCATGATCATTGCCATGTATTGTTATTTGTGCAACAACGAGCTTTTAAATATGTTTTAAAAGTTGGTTTCTTAAAAAGTATGCCTTTTAAAAACCACCACCACCACCACCACCACCACCACCAGTATTTGGGAAGTAGATGAGGCTTGTTTCTTGTTATAAAGCATTTCTATCCCTTGTTCCTTGCTCAAAGCAAGAGTAATTATTTGACTTGATCCAACCTCCAGTCAAGAAACTTATTGGCTAAGAAATTAGCCATGAAACATTTTAAGCTAATTATTTGAAAACACTTTCCTAAATGCTATGAACTCTGCACAACTGTTCAAAATCAGTTACTCTACAGGTAAGGTCCTTGTCATATTAACAGCACAATAATTCAAGGATGAAGTCTGGGAGGAATTTTGGAATTTAGAATTTTAGAACTGGAAGAGAACTTAAAGACATTTTAGTTCAACACCTTTAAGAGTTTAGGAAACCAAGTCACTGTGAGATTCATTGACACAGCTAAGTTAGTGGCTGAATCTAAATTAGAATCAAGGATTTTCTTTTGATTTTGATTTTTTAAACAGTTACATATTTTAAATTCGCACAAATTTGCTGTCTCTCCCTCCTTTTCTCCTCCCAATTGAGAACTAAAGAAAAACAAGATATTTGTTAAAAATTTACACTCAGGCAAAACAAATGTCCACATTGGCCATGTCATTTATCTGGAGGTGGGCAACATGTTTTGTCATTAGCCCTCTGGAGTCATTGTTGCTGATTACATTTATCAGAGTTGCTAATTCTTTCAAAGTTTTGTGTCTTTCCTAAATTGCTGTCGCTGTATAATTTATTCTCCTTGTTCTGTTTTCTCTGTATCAGTTTATGTATGTCTTCCCAGGTTTCTCTGGAACCATCTTTTCCATAATTTTTTACAGCACAGTAAATTCCATCACATTTAGATACCATAACTCCCAATTCATAGATATTCCCTCAGATTCCCATTTTTCTATCTCAGAAAGAGGTATAAATGTTTTTTGCACATCCATAGTTTGTTTTGCTTAAAATTAATCTCTCCCTTGAACTGCCCTTCCCTAATTCCTCCTCTCTTTTCCCATTTCCCCTGAGTGAGTTGTATTTTTGCCCCCTATGTGTAATGTGTATGAATGTTTATTTTTCTCTCCTTTGACTATTTCAGGTAAGAGTGAGATTCCCACCCCTACCTTCTTGTTTTGAACAAATATCTACTTGCATACCTTGATAATGAGATAATTTCCCATACCTTTCTTTTCTTCTCTGCCTTATATTCCTTTTTCCCTCTCTTTCCATTCTTGTGTTAAGATCATCAAGATAAAACTACTCCCATGCCTTCTTTCTAATTAGACTTCCTTTGTGACCCCTGATGATGATAGGGTTCAGTGGGGACACATGTATCATATCCCCATATTAGAAGCAATTTATGCTTGTGTAGGCCCTTATCATTTTTTCATGTTTCCCTTTTTGTGGTTTTTCTTAATTCCTGTATTTGAACTTCAGAATTTCTACACAGCTCTGATCTTTTCATCAGGGATCCTTAGCTTTAGTCTATTTCATTAAAAGTATTTTTTCCCTTTTATGATTTTATTCAGTTTTGCTGAGTAAGTTATTTTTGGCTGTAAGCCTATATATCCTTTGCCTTCTGGAATATGGCATTGTAAACTCTCTGCTCCTTGATACTGATGGCTGCTAAATCATGTGTGATCTTGACTGTGGCTCCTCTATACTTAAATCTTTTCTTTCTGACTGCTTGTGGTGTTTTTTTCTTTGATCTGAAAGCTCTGTACTTTGGGTATAATGTACCTGGAAATTTTCATTCGGAGATTTCTTTCAGGAGGTGATTTTTTCCCCCTATTTTTCCCTAAGAGTGCTATGAGGTTTTCTTTAAAGATTTCTTGAAATACGGTGTTTAGGTTATTGTTTTGGTCATGGCATGTAAGTAGTTCAGTGATTCTTAATTTTTTTTTTCTCCTTGGTCTGTTTTTTAGGTCAATTGTTTTTTGCTGTGAGGTACATTACATTTTCTTCTCCTCCTCCTCCTCCTCCTCCTTCTCCTTCTCCTTCTCCTTCTTCTCCTTCTCCTTCTCCTTCTCCTTCTCCTTCTCCTTCTCCTTCTCCTTCTCCTTCTCCTTCTCCTTCTCCTTCTCCTTCTCCTTCTCCTTCTCCTTCTCCTTCTTCTTCTTTTGGGGTGGGGTCTTTTGACTTGGTTTAAATATTTTTGGTTATCTCATGGAATCATTGGCTTCTGTTTGGTCCATTCTTATTTTCAGGGTGTTGTTTGCTCAAGTAATATTTTGTACCTTTTGTGCCAAACTGTTAATTCCCTTTACAATTTTTTCTTTACTAGGTCTAATTTTTGTTCTAATTTTTTTTCCACTCATGCTCTTATTTTACTGACAAAAAACATTCTCAAAGTTAAAAAAAATAACCTCTTGCTTCATTTCTTCCAGAAATTCTAGTTGAATTTGTACCCATGCTTTGTTTTTGAGGCTTTGATGTTTTGGAATCAATCTTTTCTTTTGAGTTTGTCTTGAGCATTCCTCTCACCATAATAGCTTTTTGTGATGAGATTCTTTTTTTGTTTGCTCATTTTCCAACCTACTTTCTGACTTTGAACTTCATGTTAGGGCCAGGCTCTGTGTATTTATGTTGGGGAGGTCCTAGGGTAGTCCTATTGCTGCTTTCTTGGCGTATTGAGTGTTGTGTTGTTCAGAATCTTAGGGACAGCAATGCTGACTCTGAAGCCTTCAGAAGAATAAACAGGGCAAGAACTCTAGACCAAAAGCAGCCTTCAGTAGGGCTGAGACAAGCAGCAGTCAACTGTTGCTCACCCAAACCCAGGTCAAGAAGTGGTAGAACTCAGACCAAGAAGGCAGTCACTAGACTTTATATCAGACTACTTTGGAAGCACTGACAGCTTTCAGGTCTCCAGCCTGAGCTTTTCTGAGATCCTGAGCAACACAATACTCAGTACCTCAAGAGAGCAGCAATAGGACCCCAGGATCTCCCCTACATAAATACACAGAGCCTGGCCCTAACATGAAGTTCAAAGTCAGAAAGTAGGTCAGGAAATGAGCAAACAAAAAAAGAATCCCATTACAAAAAGCTATTATGGTGTCCTGGTTTTAGGTAGTAGTGACAAAGCTGCCTGTTGGCACCAGAACCTCTTGAAGTACCCTGGTATGAGTATGGGGATTCCCTGGTAAGGTTATAGGCCCACTGCTTATTCTGGTGAACAGACTTGTTCCTAGTGTCATAGACTTCTTGTCTCCTTATGCTGACCTAGGCTGGAAATATGACTCACTGTGACTTTTTCTTGAATTTTCCCACCAGGATTCAATCTGGTATCTTTTCTAGAGCTGTTTGGAGGTTGTTGTTTGATGGGGAAGGAGGAAAGGGTGCTGCTTCTACTGTTTCCTACAACTGCCATTTTGGCTCTGTCTACTCAAGGTCTTTTTGATTCTTACTGTTCTTGGTTTTGTGCTGTCTTCACTAGAGTAACCACTCTTTTTTTGGGGGGGGGGCAGTCGGAGTTAAGCTACTTGCCTAAGGTCACACAGCTAAACCACTCTGTTGTTAAGCAGATTTGAACTTAAAGATACTTGAATATATTGGGAAAAGGGAATTTTCTCAAATTACCTAGCTTGATGCACTATTCATTTTTAGTTAGATAATCAGTGTTTGTTGACTTAATTTGACTTGAGGACAAAGATATTTTGCCTCCTTCCTTTATTACCCAGAATGGCCCTTACATAATATTTAACTTCTGCAGCATTAAAAAAAAATTATTTATATTGCAATGTGAAAATTCATATTGATTATTCAGATGTGTTAGCAAATTCATATTTAAGATAAAAAGTACCATGTTGAAGAACTTGGAAAAGTGACAAGTTCTTGGTAGTTGAATAAATATTTTTTCCTGAAGATATGATAGGACCAGTGTCATGTCTTATTTATGGTTGTGTCTTCCTGGTGTCTAGCACAGTGTGTTCCACATAGTAGTACTTTCTGAATGAGTGAATGAATGAATGCATGCATGGTTATCATGATTTCAATAGGAATGATCATCCTATAAAAACTTAAGCACTGCATGAGTGAGACTAATGGAACTATAGACTTGTTCACCATTAAGTGGCAACCTGCCTGACAAATTCAAATGGTTAGTTTGTTGTTTCATAGACCTACTCACTGCCCTTAGGAAATATTGCTCTTAGGAAATTATTAGTATGTTTGTATAATAAAACCCATTGAATTGCCTGGATTTCTTAGGGTAGGGCTTTTACTAGATCTTTAATTTAATTGACCTAGGGAAATCTTGATGAGGAGGGCTCCCACCTACAAATGAAAGTTAGCACCATCTCTGTGTTAGAGCATTGCAGCGAGTACCGAGAGGGTGAGTGACTCATCCAGTGTTACAAGTGTTAGAGGTGAGATTTGAACCCAGGTCTTCCTGGCTTAGAGGTCATCTGTCTCCTGTAAAATAAGATTCATATTTTTGAGCCTGTGGCTTTTAAAACAGGACTGAAGGAATGGAAAAATCTGTGGAGCATTGATATGTATTATTTAGCAAAATATTGAAAATGATAGTAAGGAGGAAACCATTTCAGTAAAAACTGAGCCTTCTAATATATGGGGTATCTTCAAATCTTCATGCATAAGACTTTTGGGACATCTTGTATTAGTAAGCTCTTCAAATTTATTAGCTTTTCAGATTATGATGTAACGATTGGAATGACGCCACCTGCTGGAGATTTACTGTAGAAGAGTTCCGCCCATGAAGCAAAGGTCTTTGAGGGCAAGACCAGGAGTCTTTTCTTTGGCATCAGGAAGTGATGTTGGCTAGTGGGAGGAAGAAGGAAGGGACTAGCGCACTGTCTCGCCCTCTTTCCTTTGGATTCTGGTGGAGAGCGGAGCTAGAAATGTGCTCTCCCTTTAATAGATAGAAATCTAGGCCTTTCTCTCTCTCTTTACCAAATTCTTATTCTCCTTAATAAATGCTTAAAAGTCTAACTCTTGCTAAAGCTTACAATTTATTGGCGACCACTCATTAGATATTTTAGACAGTTTAGCTAGAATTTTAGCCCTTAACAATGAGAAAATAATTATTAACAATCTATTTCTTGGGGGACCCAGGGATCAGTCCTTTCTCCCCCACACTCCAGAAAGTCCAGTTCTCCTTGAGAAACTTCATCAAATCTCATCTGGGACAAACCCAAAGGAACAAAAGGAATGGAGATAGATTCATTTGTATAGATCTGTGAAGGGCTGATGAATTAAACCACACCTAGATAATGGACTTTGACTTAAGCAATTTGAGTAAGGGTCTTTTGCATTCTTTTCCTTGATGTCATCTTTAGAGTTCATATTAATGTAGACCACCTTCTAGTCATATCAACCAATGGAATTGAATGATGCTAACCAATTAGCTTTGATCAATGTATAATGACCAGCTTCAATCAAAAGAGGACAAAAACCCTTGGAAGAGAGGGGTAAGGGGTTGCGGGTCATAGAGATTTGCCAGTTCTTCTAGGGTAATCTGGGTATTCTTGGACTACTCTTGGGTATCCTTGAGACCACATGCTGTCTTTGGGAGACAGCACGGGTCTTTTGAGACTTTTCTCCTACTAACTGCTAACTGGCTAACTGGCATGCTGAAGCTCTCTCTTTACTTTGTTTACCACACAGCCTGAGGCCCATGAGAAGTTAGAGAGACACGTGATCAATCCTTTATTGGCATAATAGTAATAAATTAACATGTGCTTACCCAAAACTTGTGTATATAGCTATAGCTATACTAATTAATTAAAAAAACAAACAAACACAAGATTAAGTTCTGTGCTTTGCTATATGATGGCTGCTAGAATGATAGTCCATGTTCTTTCTGTAACTAAATTAAATTACTCTTGGTATATGAGTTTGAAAACCGTGTATACAAAGAAATATTTTGGGTAGTGGGAATAACATTGGTTTGTTGTTAAGGAGACTTGAATTTTAGTTGTGGCTTTTCCACTAGCTGGCTGTGTGAACTTGAACAAATTAACCTCTGTGGGCCTTGGTTTCCTCATCTGTAAAATGAGAGGTCTGAACTAGATAACTTACAAGGGCCTTTCTTTCTCAGTATGATATGGTATAGTTCTGTAGCTAATTAGGAGCTGTGTTTTTTAAAAAATTAGAAAATTATTGATTTAAAGTCCAGTAGCCAAGTTAAAAGGTGGAATAGAATAGAGGTCTTCTCAAGTCAAAGGGAACAGTATTCAAGTCCACTGTCTGACAGAAGCTGATTGTATGACCATAGACAAGTCACTTATCCTCTTGGTGTCTTAAGGCAACTGTCTTCAGCCATAAAACAGGTACTGATCTATATATTTTTTGTTTTGTTTTGTTTTTTAGTGAGGCAATTGGGGTTAAGTGACTTGCCCAGGCTCACACAGCCAGTAAGTGTTAAGTGTCTGAGGCCGGATTTGAACCCAGGTACTCCTGACTCCAGGGCTGGTGCTCTATCCACTGTGTCACCTAGCTGCCCCACTGATCTATATTAATAGAGAGATTTTCTATATAGATAAGATCACAGATATGAATCAAAGGAAAAAATCACCTTACTCTTTCTACTTTATATTAATAATCAATGTAAGTGTATATTATTTGTTCTGTCAGACTACTTTGGACAAAATAGAATAGCAAAAATACCAAAACAAATCCACCAAGCCTTTTCCCTTTTAAAACCTGGTCTCTTCCTATCTTTAGTCTTAACAGCAAGTACTTCCCTCCACATAAACTGTGGTTCAGCCATACTGAGCTACTTGTATTCCTCACACTTGATGCTTGTATCTTCTTGTTTTGAGACTTTGCATAGATTGTCTCTTTTATCTGAATATACTCCTTTCTCACTCAGGACTTACTCAGGTGTTGAGTAGATGTTGAGTAGTTGGGGGGGATGGACTCCAGGACGTAGTGGGAGGGGCTACAGGTAGATGTCCCAGCCCTGTCACCTGTTGGGTGGTTAATAATGTGGTCTCCAAATGAAACTTCGAGAATAAAGCTCTTTGTCTTTCAGGAACATCATTAGTTTTTTGTAAATCTTCATTCTTCACTTTTATTACAGGTTTTAAAATAAAAACTTTGTATAGCTGGGACATCTGCGAAGAAAAGGCCTGAGGAAAATAATTTTTAAAAATCAAGATATAGCAGCATATTAAACTTTGATCTTAAATTCCACCAATCTCAAAACTTCTGAATGTTGGCTTACTTTGTTTCCACAGTATTTGACCTGGAAGTATAGGTAAAAGTACTTCAGGGGTCAGCATGCATTTTAGGCTTGGATAAGATAGAGAAAATTTGTTCATTCAAAGTGTACAGTAGAAGATTCAGTAAATACTCCCCAGATATTAATGCAATTTAGGTTAATATTTTCTTTTGTTTTTTGTTTTGTTTTGTTTGGGGCAGGGCAATGAGGGTTAAGTGACTTGCCCAGGGTCACATAGTAAGTATCAAGTGTCTGAGGTCGGATTTGAACTCAGGTCCTCCTGAATCCAGGGACAGTGCTTTATCTACTATGCCACATAGCTGCCCCCCCCCCCTTTTTTTCCTTTTCTTTTTTTTTTTCCGGGCAATGGGGGTTAAGTGAATTGCCCAGGGTCACACAGCTAGTAAGTGTCAGGGTCAATATTTTCAATAGTTTTAACAAAAGAAATGATGATATGTCCACAGAGCATTTCCCTTTCTCAGAGCTCAAAGCATTTAGTGGTAAACTGTTTAGTTTACTTTCATCGTGCCCTAGTGAGATTGAAAAGAGTAAGAAGGAAAAGAAACAAAAAAGTATAAGTATTGTTAAAAATCTAAAATATAACATGTCTTGTATAGTCTACTTAAAATTTCTATCATTTCCATTTCCTGAGTTGGGTATTGACATTTGAAATCTTAATGTTGGGTCTGTGTGAAGCCAAGGTAGGCAATCCCCAGTGTGCAAATGGTCGTGTTCCAGAAGTTTGTGAGTGAGTTGTTTGTTTCTGTGGGAAAATGTGTTCCAAGTTCTAGTTTACTTTTTCAGCTGTAAGGTTAGATGGGCTTCTGTGATCTTACCTTAGAACCAAATAACATTTCTTTAGGAAAATAAGTTCGTCTTAGAGTAAGAAAGGAATCTTAACACCATTAAATCATATTCATGCTCTGCCCCTTGCCTCAGTTACAAAAATGGCCTCTTAGGCAGTCAAGCCTGTAATGAGAAAAGGACAAGTGTATGGTCCCCTGTGTTCAAGAAAGAAAATTCAGATGACACTTTGCTTACTGGGACTCCAAAATTATCCAGTCTCAGCTGTGGGATGGCCTAGCTATTTGTATGGGCAAGAAGTTTTTATGTTGAATATTCATGAGTTGGAATAGGATTATAAATATTTTTAAAGTTCTATTTTTACAGCTTAAATGAATTTTTCATTGTCATATATCACCTTCAATTACATTAAACCAGATCGAATATATGTGAAGTATCATATCTATATTACTTGGATAATATTTCTCTCTGTATTTCCCTTCCATCATGAATACTAGGAAAAAATTCACAGTGAAATCTGAAATTATGTTTCATTTAACTAGCATTTTTTAAGTGCCTGCAATGTGTTGGGTATTGTGGTAGATGATGGGGAAATGTATATGAGGACAAAATAGTTCTCTCCCAGGACTTCATTATATAAGAATGAGAAGAACCCCATATACACAGAAAAGTAAATATAAAATTTATACAAAGTAACTTTTAGGTAGATGATGTGAGGCATCAGCAACAGGGAATCAGGATGGGTTTCTTATAGAATATGGCACTTTAAAAGAAACTAGAAGAGTCAGAGGTAAAAAAGGAGTGAATTCCAGTCTTAGGGGGACCATTTGTGAAAAAGCATGGAGACAGTAAATGAAATGTCTTATATGGGAAACAGCAAAGCAGGCGAATTTGGCTGGAATGTAGATTGTAGGAGAATAATGTGCAATAATGATATACAGGTGAGCTGGAGCTAGATTGTGAAGTGCTTCAGAAGCCAAACAGAAGAGTTTGCATTTTATATAGCTAAGAAGGAACAACCAACTTTTTGAGCAAGAGATGATGGGGCTAGAATTGTGCTTTAGAAATATCAATTTGACAGCAGTTTGAAGGACAGATTATAGAGGGGAAAGATTGATAGGCCAGTAATGGGTTTTGTTTTTTGTTTTGTTTTTTAGTGAGGCAATTGGGGTTAAGTGACTAGCCCAGGGTCACACAGCTAGTAAGTGTTAAGTGTCTGAGGCCAGATTTGAACTCAGGTACTCCCGACTCTAGGGCTGGTGCTCTATCCACTGCGCCACCTAGCTACACCCCAGTAATGTTATTTTTATGTATAAAATTGCATACTGAATTCCAGGTAAAGGTAGAGGTTAAATTCAGTTAAAAAAGAATATATATATATCAATGTGACATGAAGATTTATCTTGTTTGGCTAATAGCCAGTGATTTCAAATTGTACTTGGTATAGCTGAAGTCTAGTGCTAAAACAAAAATTTGGTCAGTCTTTCCAGACTTTTTACACTGTAATAAGAATTGACTTGTATTTTATAATAAGTTTAATTTTAATTTTTCATCTAATATTTCAGTCAGTCAATAAACACTTAAGTCATTGTGCTAAGCGCTGGGAATACAAAGACAAAACCACAAAAACAGTTCCTACCCTTAAGGAGCTTACATACTAATGGGGGAGACAGCATGTAAATAAATAGTAGTTTGTAAAATACTTACAGAGTAGAAAAGAATGTTAGTCTTAGAAGAGAAGTTTCAGATAGCTCCAGGGAACAGGAAGGCCTCTTTTGGGGGGGGGGGCAGGGCAATGAGGGTTAAGTGACTTGCCCAGGGTCACACAGCTTGTAAGTGTTAAGTGCCTGAGGCTGGATTTGAACTCTGGTCCTCCTGAATCCAGGGCCTGTGCTTTATCCACTGCGCCACCTAGCTGCCCCCAGGCCTCCTTTTAAAGGTGGTATTTGAGCTGAATCTTGAAAGCCAGATATACTATCTAGTTAAGGGAGAACATTCCAGGTATGAGGAGCAGCCACTGCAAAAGTATTTAGTCAGGATGGCTGCCGAAGTATCAGAAGATTGGAAAGGGAGGAAGGGGCCAAGTTGAAAAGAGACTTAATACCAAACGGAGAATAAAGAGAGTTTAAATATTTTGACTGTGATTATGAGAATTGGGCACTTCTTGAAAGTTATTCTTACCATACATAGTAATGGTCTGACTATAGGTAGGTAACCCCTCAAAAATGAGATCTTTGAAAGGAAAATAATATACTATATGAATGTTCACAGAATATGATTATAGGTTTTGCAAGAAAGACTTTTGAGGAAAAATGTGACCGATATGTTAATTTTTTTCCAATTACATATAAAAATTTTTAATATTCACTTTTTAAAATTTTGAGTTCTGAATTCTCATTCTTCCTTCTCTTTCCCTCTCATTGAAAAGGCACGCAATTTGATGTAGGTTAAATATGTGCTGTCATGCAACACATTTCCACATTAGTCATGTTGTGAAAGAAAACAGATATTTTTAAAAAGATCAAGGAAAAAAATTTTTTAAAGGATGCTTCAGTCTGCATTGACTCCATCTTTTCTTTCTCAGGAGGTGGATAGCATTTTTCATCATAAGCCCTGCAGAATTGTCTTGGATCATTATATTGCCGAGAATAGCTAAGTCATTCATAGCTGATCATCATTACTGTACTGCTGATACTGTGTATAATGTTCATCAGTTTTTATAAATCTTTGCAGGTTTTTCTGAAAGCATCCTGCTTGTCATTTTTTTATAGCACAATAATATTCCATTATAATCATAATGCCACAACTTGTTCAGCCATTCCCCAATTGATGTGCATCTTTTCAATTTCTAATTTTTTGCCACAACAAAAAAAGTTGCTATATATTTTTTTGTACAAATAGGTCCTTTTCCATTTTTAAATATCTCTTTTTGTGATACAGACCTACTAGTGATATTGCTGGGTCAAAGGGTATGCAATGTTTGGGTCAGTCATGGTATATATTTGTTTCTTTCAATTTGCAAGACTCATTTGCTCATTTAAAATTTTTGGCATTTTAATAAAACTTAGAATTTAAATTTTTTGACTATCTAGATCCTGCCTTAAATGTAAAACTAAGTCAGATACTATGCTTGTTGGAGAACCTAACTGAATTTTTAACCTTTTTTCTTTTATCAGTTATATGGCTAGTTCAGTATAGTGTCTGTGTGCCCTTCTCTCCCCTTCACACTCTCACTGCAAAGCTAGGAGAAAATTTTTGTTTTGGACTTTATTTGAAAAGAAGAAAACATCCTAATTTCCCTTATTCACTTCCCCCCCCCCCAAAAGTCAAAAAATTTGGGATCTAGTGCCCCATTCTTGTCATTAACCATTTTTGTGACCTTGAACAAGCCACTTCCCTTCCTTGGACCTTTGTTTTCTTATCTGTGATAGGATGGAACAGAGATGAACAACAAAAGAGATCGATAAATAATGATCTGTTAGGGGTAGTAGGAGAACATTAAGAGGGAGGGGTTTTTTTTACCTTGGAAAGAGCAATTTTCCTTGAGTGGTGGGGTGAGAAGTGAGTGGAAAATAAAGAAATGAAGGTATAAATTGCTTTTGAGTTTAAGTTGGAAAAGAAAGGGGCAGTTAGGTGTTGCAGTTGGATAGAGTGCTGGGCCTGGAGTCAGGAAGATTCATAATAGTGAGTTCAAACTGTCTTTAGATAGTAGCTGTGTGACCATGGGCAAGTCACTTAACCCAATTTGTTTTAGTTTCCTTATCTTTAAAATGAGCTGGAGAAGGAAATGGCAAACCACTCCATTATCTTTGCCAAGGAAACCTCAAATGGGGTCAAGAAGAGCTGGACATGTGTGAAAGATGACTGAACAAAATGAAAAGGTCTAGGAGAGTAATAATTTGATAATTCAAGGATCAAGTGAAAGTTTTTTAAGGATTGGGAAGGAACAAGTAGATAAAGACAGATTGAGGCCCTGGATTCAGGAGGACCTGAGTTCAAATTCGGTCTCAGACACTTGACACTTACTAGCTGTGTGACCCTGGGCAAGTCACTTAACCCTCATTACCTTGCCCAAAAACAAACAAACAAAGGAACAAAAACCCCAGATTGAAGATGAGAAAGAGAATGGGTTAAAGTAGGTATTAGGGACTTTTTTTTTTTTGTGAGGCACTTGGGGTTAAGTGACTTGCCCAGGGTCACATAGCTAGTAAGTGTCAAGTGTCTGATGTTGGATTTGAACTCAGGTCCTTCTGAATCCAGGGCCAGTGCTCTATCCACTGCACCACATAGCTGCCCCATGGGACATATTTTTACCATATGGTATTAGGATGCCCAGCTGTAGATTTTCAGGTTATTTTAACTGAAATGACAAAGTTATGCTTGCTGAGTATTTTTCTTTGTCAATAAAACACATTTGCTTGGTTTTTAAAAATTATATGTTTTTGGAATTTTTAACTAGTTTAATAACAATAATTTATATGTATAACTGATTTTTTCAGCAGTTTTTTAAAAACTAAAGTTAAATAGCCAGCTTAGTAAACACTTGAAACTTAAAATATTGAGTACTTTAACTTTGTTTTCATATTCTTTTCTTTTTTTTATTCCTTTAACTTTGTTTTCATATTCTTTTCCTTTTTTTATTCCTACACTGAAGAAGACAATTTTTTCTGCTTTTTAAGTTCCTGAACGATTTCCTTTTTTTTTTTTTTGGTGGGGCAATGAGGGTTAAGTGACTTGCCCAGGGTCACACAGCTAGTTAGTGTCAATTGTCTGAGGTCAGATTTGAACTCAGGTCCTCCTGAAT
Source organism: Dromiciops gliroides (assembly GCF_019393635.1). Classification (NCBI taxonomy): domain Eukaryota; kingdom Metazoa; phylum Chordata; class Mammalia; order Microbiotheria; family Microbiotheriidae; genus Dromiciops; species Dromiciops gliroides. The sequence continues at coordinate 338,270,181 of NC_057863.1, read as the reverse complement.
CCAGGGCTGGTGCTCTATCCAATGCGCCACCCAGCTGCCCCTAAGGGTGTTTTTTGAAAACAATTCTGCCTGGTGTGCTGTTGTATAATATTAATAATGCATAGTGATGATTATATAGTTCTTTTGTATAAATACTTTTAAAAAGGTGGTCCTCAAAGAGTTTTGAAACAAAAGTTTGGAAATTATATGTGAGGAAATAACAAATTATTCAGAATAGCAAGAAATATCTTAATGCTGCTGTAGCACTATTCCTGTATTCTCTAGGGATTCTTAATTAGTGGATTGGAATTTACTGGTAAATCTCAGAGCCGGATCTGGTCGATTTTCAAGCTTGCTTCTGCTGTCTTGACACCCCATCATATCCCTTTCTCTATAGTTCCTTAATATTTCCAGCCCCCTTCCCTTCTTATGGACTTTTTACTCTTAGCAACCTGTTTATTTCCCTCAGTGATTTTGCTGTCAGCACTCTGATGCTATGGGTTTGAGAAAATGAATAGTGTTTTCTTAGCAAAAGTTTGGTTGTTCTCTTATAGCATTTATTTGCTTGTTTTTTTGCTGGTAGTTTCTATTTCTCTAAATAGAAATGTAAAACTTTTATAGTAACAGTGTTATTAGAAGAAAAAATAGAGGGAAATAAAGTTTTGCTACATTATCTTGACAAAAGGAAGGGTTGTCTCAATTGGCTATCTTGCCAAGATTTCTTTAAAAGCTATCACTATTACTTGAGAGATTTTCTACTTTATCCAAATGACCTTTTTGGTCTTAATTTCTCCATCTCTAAAATTGAGGAGGTTGGATCCTGATCTCTAAGGTTCTTTCCTTCCTTCCTTTCTTCCATCATGTGTGTATGTGTGTATATGCTCAATATATGTATATATCTTTATATGTAAGTATATATTTATATAGGTTTTGCAGATATATACATACACATGTATGTATTAGCAGAATCTTTTGATAATATTCTAAAGAGTCTAGAAAAATTTAAGCATTTAGATTATTTTATTTATTTAACCATTTTAAGAAAATAAATATGAAATAAGACTAGATATTTAAGGTCCCTTCTAACTCTTCATCCAGAGAGTGTTATGTTAACAGAAATTAAGGGAATGTTCACTTTTTTTTTTTTTTGTGGGGCAGTGAGGGTTAAGTGACTTGCCCCAGGGTCACACAGCTAGTAAGTGTCAAGTGTCTGAGGCTGGATTTGAACTAAGGTTCTCCTGAATCCAAGGCCAGTGCTTTATCCACTGTGCCACCTAGCTGCCCCCGGAATATTCACTTTTGACAAGCTCCTTTTCCAACAAAGCTTCATCTGCTGATCTGTGTAAATGAAATGAATCAGAAAAGATGTCCATTACAGTTAGCTAAGTCATCCTGCCTTGCATGCCATATATGACATCTGAGAATTTCTTTCATCTCAACTGGTTTTACCCTAGTACCATACTCTGCTTGGGTGAAAGTTTGTACTATTTAACCTGTAATACTGCAGTATTACAGAAAATGATCTGTGCATTGGACTGGCTTGGTATATCCCTATGTATCCCTAGGCAAAATTGGTAAGTAGATAGGTTTGTATTCTGATTTTCCCTCTATTCAGATCTCTGTCAAAACCTAGTGTCAAGAAGCTAATTTATGCTTAAGTATAAATGATTGATAACAATTTACAATATTTTTTTTCCCCCTGGGGAAATTGTAATGAGTATCAGAATTTTAAGTTAAAGTTTCAAGAATTACTAGAAGGGTAAAAAAAAACAACCCAAACCAGGAGGATCCTCAGGTCACCTTGCTGTCATGTAACCATTGCTTATCTAGTCCATTAACTCAACAATGCTATTGATTCTTTTTTTTTTAAATGGAGCAATGAATGTTAAGTGACTTGCCCAAGGTCACACAGCTAAAAAGTGTTTGAGGTCAGATTTGAACTCAGGTCCTCCTGAATCCAGGGCTGGTGCTTTTTCCACTGCGCCACCTAGCTGCCCCCTAATGCTATTGATTCTTTTTTTTTTTGCTCTGTCATGTAGTCATTATGTTCTATTTGACCCTTCTAGTTTTCAGGAAGTTTATAGTTTGGTCAAGGTTTTGCATATCTTGTTTGTTTGTTTGTTTGTTTGTTTTCGGTAAGGCAATTGGGGTTAAGTGACTTGCCCAGGGTCACACAGCTAGTAAGTGTTAAGTGTCTGAGGCCGGATTTGAACTCAGGTACTCCTGAATCCAGGGCCAGTGCTTTATCCACTGTGCCCCCTAGCTGCCCAATGCTATTGATTCTTAAAGCTAGATAGTAGATGACAGTAGTGCTTCTGTAGCAATGAGGTTGTTGAAATAATTCTTTTAATTTATTGACTTAAAACAGTTTTTCTTTTTCATGACTTTTACTGACATGTAGAGGTTTGTACATTCATATTCAATGCAGAAAATATTTCAAGCACCTATTAAGTTTCAGATACAGTACTAGGTAGTGGGGATACAAAGACCAAAACATTCCCTAAACTAAAAATGTTTGTTTTACTGGGGGAAAACAACATGTATGCAGATAAATACTTATAAGATAAATACTGTGATTTCCTGGGATGTTGATTCCCAGTTAACAATTGTGGGAATTGGGGTGATCCTCTTATAGGAACAAGCACTTGAGCTGTGACTTAAAGGGAGAGATGGGTTCCAAGAAGTAGAAGTGAGGAGAAAGAACATTCCAGGAATGAAGGAGGACACTGCCTCTAGAAAAGCAGAAGGGCCAGAGATAGTGTAAGAGGAATAGCAAGTAGGTCAGTTTGGCAGGAATGTCAAGTGTGTGGGGAAGAGTAATATATATGTAATTGGCCTGGAAAGATAGGTTGGAGACAAGTTGTGAAGGACTTTACATGCCATACAGAAGGAGACGGTTTTTATTTTATCCTAGAGGCAATAAAGAGCCACTGAAACTAATTGAGGGAGGGGAATGATAATGGTTGTTCTTGTACTTTAAGAATGTTAATTGGGCTGCTAGGTGGCCCAGTGGATAAAGCACCATCCTGGATTCAGGAGGACTTGAGTTTAAATGCGGCCTCAGATACTTAACACTTACTAGCTTGTGATTCTGGGCAAGTCACTTAACCCTCATTGACCTGCCCAAAAAAAAGAATAATGTTAGTTTGTCCACATATAGCAGGACTGTTTTTAAACCAGTCCCATCTTCATTGTCATTTGAATATGGCATGCTCATTCCTGTTTTCTTACCTTTGCTCATGTTCTCCTTAGCAAATATTGCTCTTGTTTTAAAGTCCAAACTTAAGGCTCATCTGTATCTTTGAAGCCTTACCTAACTATTCCAGCCTTAATTGATCTCTCATAATTCTAAACCGAATAACCTATATTTTTATACTATCTTTCTTCAATGGTTGGCTATTATGTGTTAGGTGTTTTTTTCCTTAACTACTATTTTCATCTGAATATGGGATGTTTTTATTTCCCTTTATCCTTTCATTTTTTCTCCTAATCTTCCTTGTACAGACCTGAGTTTAGCCTATCTGTAATTGAACAATAGGAGTGACTAAGAGCAGGAGTAAGAATAAATAAAACATTTTTGAGTTGAAATGAATGTTAGAAAAAAGACTTTCATAGTAACTTTAAAATATATAGTAATTTTGTATAATTATTTTTCATTTTTTAGCTTTATTTAAACCAATTGTAAGTTCTTTTAGTGCAGAGACTGCTATATGCTTTTTAATACTCACTATGTGGTAATCTCTCAATAAAAGTCGATTGATTATACATTGGGTTCTTAACTTTTGAAGGGATATTAAGTTTATTTGGTCTTTTCTTTTTTTTTTTTTGCCTCAAGCACCCCAAAGTATCTCTTGTTGACTTTTAGAATGCTGCTATTAATTACAACATGCCACCATAAATCAAAAGTGGGAAATGTTAGAAGAGACTTTTGTGCCAGTGTTGTTATAATATTAGCAATCATAGAAACTTGTCTCTATTATAATTGGGAACGCACAGTGAATTAGTACATGTGATTAAAAAAAAAAAGTATTCTGATCATAAATGGGACTTCACATCTCCTGCATTATTGAATGGTAGACCTCTTTGATTTGTGTCAAAACATATTGATATTCCTATTTTAGGTTGTGTGTGGGTATGTATATGAAAATAAATGACAGTTTGAAGTAGTGCAGCTAGAAAGTCTTGGATTTAAATTGTCTTATTATTCTGATACTTGTGCAAGTCACTTAATTTTTTGGAGCCTTACTTATAAAGTTCAGATAATAATAGTACCTGTAGTATCTACTTCACAGGGTTGTTTGGAAGTTCAAATGAAATTATGTAAAGCACTTTGCAATCTTTTTTTTTTTTTTTGGTGAGGCAATTGGGCTTAAGTGACTTGCCCAAGGAAGGCACACAGCTAGCAAGTGTCAGGTGTCTGAGGTCAGACTTGAACTCAGGTGCTCTTGACTCCAGGGCCAGTGCTCTATCCCCTGCGCCACCTAGCTATATAAGTATCAGTTTTCTATATAACTATTTGCCTATATTCTTTGCTACTTTTCTGGGCTTTAAAATGAGTAACCAAGGAAGTATACAATAAAACTTGAATTGAATAATGAATTGATGAACAGGAATTAATAAGAGAATGTAGGCTGTTTGCTCTGAGGGGGTGGGATGGGGAGAAGAAACCTTGTTTGGCTATTGGGTAAATGTCCAGAAAACTTTTTCGAGTACTCTTAACTTGCAGTGGCACAAATTCCAACCCACAACACTGATAGAGTGAGAACCAAAGAGAAAAATGGGCAAGGGGGAAGGGGTGATGGGAAGGAGGAAGAGAGACACACAGGAGGAGGAATGAAACAGAAAGAGGTAATCACAAATGGGGGACTTGTCAGTTCTTTTTAAGGAGGCAAGATGTGAGTGGCTTAGTATTGTGAGGGATAAATGTTAGAAAAGTTGCGGCATATAAGAGATGGTTTCCAATTTTTTTGCTCAGGTATGTGGGTTTTGGATTTAAGCCATTCATTCCTTTAATATCATATTACCTTTTTTTTTTCTTGCTCTTCTTGCTTTCCTTTTTCCCATCTATATTAATATGCCTATCACTGTCAATGTTGATTTTCCTTTTAATAAAAAAGTTACATTAAAAGGGAGTAGATTTTCTATGAGTATATAATTAGTAGAATAAGCATCTCCAAAAGACAGTCAATTTAATATATAATAATATTAATAATATAATATTAGTTAATATTTGTATAGCACCTTAAGGTTTGCAAAATACTTCCTGCACATTTTCTCATTTCATCCTTACAGCACCCTGTGCTATTATTATCATCTACCTTTTGCAAATGAGAAAACTGAATTTAACTAGTTTAGTTGAGGAAACTGAGGCCCACAGAGGTTGTGGCTTACCCAAAGTGATACAATTAGTGAATGAGAGAGCTGAGATTCAGATATAAATTTTCTGATCCCAGATTCTGCCTTATTTTTTCCCCTGCAGCAGATTTCCTCCTATTTTACATTCTCCATGATATCTGATGATTATAATATAATTATATTGAATTTCTCATCATTTTTAGCAAAAAAACCCCAAACAACAAAAAAACCCCACCAATAATCCAGTGCTGGAATGCAGCCATTTGATTGAAGGTATTAGAGCTGGAAGGGACTTTTGAGGAGATTTATCATTTTTGAGATAAAGATAAGATAAATAAATTAATGAATGAATAAATAAGATAAAAGAAGATAAGACTCAGAGAGGGTAAAGTGACCCAGATCACTCGGAAAATAAGTAGTAAACTGGATTTGAATTTTGGGCCTCTTCCCACTATACCATATCATCTGGTTGTTTTTTTTTAATAGCCCTTTTTAATGTTTTGAGGTTTTGCAACATAACTTTTATTTCAGTATGACTACTGAGATACTATATGTACCATTCCACTCAATTCCTACAGTTTAACTAAGACTTTTCTACCAGTTTTAAAATATAAAATATGGAATTGATCCTAATGCAATATTGAATGAGTAATAGTATAGTAAAATCAAAATAAATATTTTACTCAGTTTGTAAAAAAAACACAAATATTTGTTAATTTCTATAATTTGCTTAATGATTAAACTATTAACACAACAGCAAAGAATTTATGGTTTTATACCATTATGTTTTGGTTGTTAATGTTGGAGAAGAGTTGATGCTGTTGGTGTAGAACAATTTTTGTGACTTGCAGTTACAGTGGAATGGTGTATATATGGTGTCAAATTACAGAGTTAAAGAACCCACTTTGAAAAGAACTGATTTTAAGAAAAAAGAAAAGAATTTGTCCTAGAAGAGCCTACATGTAAATGAATACTTACAAAAACTTCTTCCACATACCGAATAATTAAAAAATACCCAGTTAAGTTCAGTGACTGTAAACATATGTTGGTTTAGCAACAGAATTACTGAAAAAAGGCTCTGGAAATGCTTATTTATGAAATAGTGTCAGAAATATAAATAGGTTATAGTGCTTGTAATATACTGATAAAGTATATTAATCTATAGTTTTCATTGATTTATGTGCTTATTTTTCCTAAAATCTACTCTCTTTTTATTTCTGAATGTTTTACCATTAGCTTTATGAATATTTATTGACTGTGTACTATGTGCCTAATGTTGTGCTTTTGACCTTTATTTTTTCCTAAAGGAAAATATTTGAATTAGTCATGCTTATTATTTCTGAGACTGCTAAATTCTCACAAATTTAGGCTAAAGTTTCTACATATTTACGTACTGAAGGAAAAAAATCCCCACTTAACTGACGAAAATCTACATAAACAAATATTGTGTCAGGTTTCGGTAATCTTTTCTGCTTCATGCTCATAGCATGACTTTCTTTTTTAATAGTTGTATAGCTTAAACCCAAGTGTGGTTTTAAGCATATTAATTAACTTCGTACTTTGTACATGAGAATATTAAACCTGATGTGGTTTTTAATCATACTTCTAAAAACAGCCATTTAAGGCCTGTAAATTCCTAGTATCTTTAGACTTAGTGGCCTAAATAAACTAGTTTTCTTATAAGAATTCATCTACAGGTATTATTTTAGTTGTATTGTGTTTTAAAATATGTATTGGTGTTAATTTATTTTCCAGATGTTAAAGAAGACTTTTCCCCTATCAAGAATTAATTTTGAGATGAAACTCAAATAGAAAATAATAGTTCAGTTAGTTTCAGATTTGATTTGGGCAGAATGTCGGTCAAAACCAAATTTATCTTATAAACTACTATATGTGAAAAAATTTTTCTATAAAATGTTTTTCTCTAAGTTTTTTAGAAAATCTACCCCATGTTCTTTGGGGTTAACCTGTATTTTTATGTTTTTATAGGATAAAGGGAGGAAACAGCAGATTGGAAGCTCAGCCTAGAGACTTGACATAATGGGAATCCACTTGGCCTACTATATGGAGGTAGCCCAATTCTGGTTTATTTGTCCCTCAGATTTTATATGTAACAGGACAGACTCATATATACCTTTTCATTAAAATAAGTGTTAAATAATGCTTACCCTGGAAGTCTTAGTTTATTAACCTCCATAAAAACATTCAGTTGTAGTCCATCTAGCTCTCTGGCTATGTGAACATTATGAATCTCAGACTATAGAAATAAAAACATTTAAGCTTTAACTGATGTTCAAGGTTATTTCTAATTAACATTGTTAATTTTTCAGTGCAGAGAATTAAAGTAGAATTAAACAACTCCAGTTGTTTATATTTTTTGCATTATTTTAAATCCTTTTTGAGCCCTTTCCTTTCTTATCTAAGCACCCTTTCTACATCAGACTATGCTAGTATGAATATGAACGAAATGAAATAAACTTTTGGTTTTTTAGAAGAAAGTGAAACATTTTTAAGCATAGCATCCTTCTTGAGGTGTTCAAACATCTATTGCAGGTGAAGATTCTGAGTGGTTTTTTGATAACTTTTTTTTTTTAGCATTACCTTTGAAAACTTTAGAATATAAACTTAGGTCATCTCCAAAGTTAATAAAAGGCTTTCATGCTATCAAAACATTAATCATTTTATTAGTTATGTAGTGCCAAGTTTCCTTTTTAAATAATCTACCTTTCTACTTTTCCTTATAATTCTTGGTTTGCACTTTTATTTATATTTTCCATGTTTTATCTGTTTGTTTTGGGTAGACCATGTAATAGAGACATGGAAAAATAATACTTAAGATGGAAATTAAGCCACTAAGCATTTAAGTACCTACTATGGCTAGGCACCGTATTATGTGCTAGGTTTACAAAGAAAAAGGAAAAACAGTTGCTGACCTCAGTCTAATGGGGGAGATCGAGGGAAGGTACTATTATTTAGGGGGATCAGGAAAGGCTTCTTGCAGAAGGTGGGATTTAAGCTGAGACTTAAAAGGAGCCAGGCAAGTGAGTGAATAGATATGAAGAGGGAAGTAATTGCAAAGGTTGGGAGACAGCCAGTGAAAATACCTGAAGATGGGTAATAAAGAATAGTAAGGAAGTCAGTGTCACTGGGTTGTAGTTTTATTTGTGTGTTTTTTTTAAACTCAATAGCAGCATTCTTGATAGATTGTTAGAAAGGCACTTTTGTTATTTTGTTTCCTTTCTATACTTTTGAATTATTCTATGTTAAGGGCTAAAATTCTAGCTAAACTGTCTAAAATATCTAATGAGTGGTCGCCAATAAATTATAAGCTTTAGCAAGAGTTAGACTTTTAAGCATTTATTAAGGAGAATAAGAATTTGGTAAAGAGAGAGAGAAAGGCGTAGATTTCTATCTATTAAAGGGAGAGCACATTTCTAGCTCCGCTCTCCACCAGAGTCCAAAGGAAAGAGAGTGAGGCTGAGCGCCAGTCTCTTCCTTCCTCCTCCCACTAGCCCGCGTCACTTCCTGATGCCAAAGAAAAGACTCCTGGTCTTGCCCTCAAAGACTTTCGCTTCATGGGCGGAACTCTTCTACAGTAAATCTCCAGCAGGTGGCGTCATTCCAATCGTTACATCTAGAATTATGGAGATCTTCAGATATCTAATTTATTCCCTTGCTTCCAGGCAAGGGATATAGTTAAATTGTTCCTGAAAGATGGGACTCTAATATAAAGAACACTAGTATAGGACATTTCACATTCTTTAATACATTTCAGTATTTAGTAATGCTTATTTTTGGTAAATTCTCAGTAAATCCTTCCTATGCCTATCCCAAGAGCCTTCTATCTTGGTTTAATCATATTTTTTTCATGTTATATCTTGGAGAACAGCTGGTACTCTTCTTCATATTGTAGTTCTTCCTATTTTTCTATTCCTTTCTAAAAGCTTATCCTGCTGCTGATGACTTATTCTAGAGTATAAATATGGTTATGAACCACAGCCCTTTGCATATGTGTGTATTCTGTCTGTTAGTGGCTCTTGTTTGTTATTTTCAGGGTCTATCACTATTTGTGACTATTGTACATCTTATATGGAGCATACATGAGGAATACGAACTTTGTATAGTTGCCTCATACCTACTGCTTCTACTATGGATGTCCCACAGGACTCTGTCCTGGACCCTCTTCCCTCCCCTCCCCTCCCCTCCCTGCACCTAACTTGCAGGGATGTATTGACCCTCAAATGAGATATTTGTAAAAACTCTTTTCTTTCGCCTGGATGTGTGATTTCATAAGTGTAGGAAATTTATCAAGAAAGGAAGTTCCTGAAGAGGAAACTCCCTCTATCAGTGCAGCCCAATAATTTTTATGCAACTTTTATTCTTAAGTTTGTAGCTTGCCTTGGGTCATAAAGAGCTAGTAGGTGCCAGAAGTGTGACTTGAATCCAACTCTTCCTGAGTCTAAGGATGACCCCATTTCCTATGCTAGGGGGTCCTCTTTAGAATATTGATAGTATTTCTCCATATCATATTTATAAGTTTTGTTTTCTTTCCCAAAGTTCTCTTAAAGATGTTTTAAAAATCTGATAATAACATTGCTAAAACTTTTACACCATATATATATATTTTTTGCAGGAATAGAATGGCACAAGTGATTAAAGAAGTATAGAGGATTTCTCAAGTCTGAAAAGGGTGGGAACTCCATCATGATTTCATTTTCAACTCTACAGCATCCCCTTCCTTGAAATTTTTGTTTTTTTACTGTAGTCTCAGGTAACTTTAACTTTTTATTTTTTATGATGAACAAATTGTTATTGTTTTCTGACAGCTTACTTTTTTGGTTATTTGCACTTGTACTTAATGTTGAAAATTTGAACTTTATGGTAGAATTTTTGTAAAGATGGTTTCTCTTCTCTGTTAATCTTTGGAATATGATTTATCTGAGGTTTGTTTTTGTTTTTTTCCTTTTGGTGATGGGAGGATGAATAATTACTTATGCAGTTTTAGATATTTGGTTATATTTGGTCAAACCAGCATACACAAATGTGTAATTCAAAAGGTATACCTTTGAAATATGTATGTTGGTTGCAACTTGAAAATATAGTAAAAAATCCAATTCTTAGGCAGTCTTTTACATAGGACTAGCCACCTTGAAATATCTTATGGTCATAGGAACTCCTCTTCCTAATGCCATCACTATTATTTAGGTCATCCCTTTCTTTCTTAGGTCTCTGTTTCCCTCTTCTTTCCTCCTTCCTACCTGTTGCTTGGAAATTGTACTTCTTGCCCATCTATCTAATCTCTATTTCTAGAAGCAGCTGGTGATTCAGTAGATAGAACACTGAGCCTGTCAGGAAGACCTGAGTTCAAACCCAGTGTTAGACACCTACTAGCTATATGATCCAGAGCAAGTCACTTAACTTCTGTTTGCCTCAGTTTTCTCAACTGTAAAATGGGAATAATTATAGCACCTAACTTGCAGAGTTGTATTGACTGACTCTCAAATGAGAGATTTGTAAAAGCTTTTAGCACATAGGGCCTGGCACATAGTAAGCACTTGTATAAATACTTAGCTTTCCATTTCTTTGCTTAAAACATATTAAAATTACTCTTTATTGCCTGAGTAAATAATAATTGATGGCTGTGGATAGAGACTTGAAATATACCAAGGCTGTGATAATTCAGCCTAACAATACATACTCATAGAGTTCTGAGAGTTGGTATTTGAAATGGACCGTGCTGGTTCACTAAATGGCTAGAGACTTTTAGGATTGATGTCAAGAAGACAGAGGCAGTTATTAGGAGTTCATAACAGCTGACCAGATCATTTGTACTTTTTATTTACACAAATGTTGTGTTTGTGTGAAGTACCTTGTATGGACAGAAGGATTTGGAGAAATTTTTAGTAATAGAGCTAAATGTTAACTCATTCCACAAGTTATTGCATATTTTGAATAGTTCAAAGATAAAATATTTAGGTGAATGTTAGTTTATAGCAATACTATAAACTATGTCAAATATTTTAAAATCAACTCCCAAATATCTTATTACAATTTTGTTATAGAATATCAGTTTCTTTTAAGATTTCACTGTATTTTGCCTCATGCATTATATATTATGTGTCTTATTTAGAATTTAGACAAGAATTAATTTATTTTCAGAATTCCATTTTTGTATAATGTTTTCAGTTTCAAATTGATGCACAGATTTAGATGATTCTCAGATATCATAAGACATTTTATTGGCAAATATAAAATATAATAAAGGCATTATTGCACTTATAATAGGTCCTATTATAATTTAAAAACTTTAAGGTTTACAAATTATTTTCCTTTCAATAACTCTCTCAGCTAGGTAGTATAAATAGTGTTATTTTCATTTTACCCATGAGGAAAGGAAATTGAGGACCCAGAGAGGTAAATGATTTGCCCTGCTAGCTACCAGTAAGCACATGGCTAATCAGTATTAAAGCTAGAGCTTAAACTTGGTCTTCTAATTCCAAGTAAAATGTTCTTTCTACCAGGCCATGCAGCTCATTTATTTGGCTATTTAAGGTCTGTAGTATTAAGTAAAATATCACAACATGTAACCAAGTTTAATATCTTTTTAAAAGGGTAATGTTTTAAGTCCTAGTTAATGCCATTTAGGATGTTAAAATTGGGTGGTAAATATCTAGTCAAAATGAACGATAAGAAATTTGTTTTTAAAAATGTGATATTGTTATACAAATACTGTGGTAATATAAGAACATTGAAAATATAACTTTTTTGTTGGGGGGAGGGCAATGAGGGTTAAGTGACTTGCCCAGGGTCACACAGCTAGTAAGTGTCAAGTATCTGAGATTGGACTTGAACTCAGGTCCTCCTGAATCCAGGGTGGCGCTTTATCCACTGTGCCACCTAGCTGTCCCTAAAAATATATCAATTTTTGTCTGACTTTTACTGTCAATACTTTAATATAAATGATTCTGTGGCTTATATTTAAATTCAATCTGACATAAACTTGATTTTTTTCTTCATGTCTCTAAATATAGTCACATTGATTTTTATTGGGGGGGGGGCGGGGCAGGGAGGGTTAAGTGACTTGCCCAGGGTCACACAGCTATTAAGTGTCAAGTGTCTGAGGCAGGATTTGAACTCAGATCTTCCTGAATCCAGGGCTGGTACTTTATCCACTGTACTACCTAGCTGCCCCACATTGATTTTTAAACACTTGGGATGAGTATTTATATATTAAAGAATATACTTTCTGTATTATTTTTAGTGTATTATATGTATAGGAAGAATAGATACTCTACTTTAAAAAATTCTCATTCTTACCACCCTCCCTAAACTTTTTCTTTTATCTTAGCTTAAAAAAATTGTTACACTGCATCTTTCCACAAAAGTCAGCCTCTAGTGTCTCCCTGTAATAAAAAAGTCACCCTAGGTTCTTGAAGGCTGTATCACTGAAACGCAGGCCCAGGCCCTAGCCAGCCAAGCTGATTGTTTCAGACAGGCTAGTCTGAATTCAGACTCACTGACTTTCATAGAAATACCAGCCTAAGTTTGAATTACCAGTGGATTTAAGTGATGATTTTTTTCAGCCATGGTAGCTCATGAATACTATCATACTTAATGTGTGGGTGGATTGGTGATCTGTCTTAAAAGGAAAGGAGTATCCAACGTTGATGAAGTTATGGATTCTTGTAAAATTAAAATATTGTATATTATATAAATCAGGATTGATGCTTGCCAGCAGATTGCAGATAATAATAGTTGTGCTGATATTTTCAGCTGTGATTATAGTGTCTGCTTGTGATTTTTGAACATCTGTTGCTGCTAGTATTAAGTAGAACTGTTGCTCTCTAGTTGCTGTAACATAATCAGTGTTACTCCCAGGATAGTTTGCCATATACACTTTACAAAATATACTTTATGAACACAAAGGGCTTCTGGGAAAAATGCAAATCTGAAGTTTCTCTAGATCTTTTATTGTAAAGAATAAGCCCAAGTCACAGGTAAGTTAATCTTTGTACAGATCAAAGTGGCAGCATTTCTAGGCTGAAAGCACAGAGGTAAACAGCTATAAAAATTCTTGAAATAGATTAGAAGCCCTAGCATTGTCCATCCCTTTTCTTGTTTATCTCAGGCCCTGGAGAGATGAGCCAGAAGCAATTTCATATTCGTTTATCTAGTTATTTATAAAGCAGCATGGAAAAGGAATATTTAATATTGTTTAAGGGAAAAATCAAGTAGGTCAGTTTGGCCGGAATACAGAATATCTGAAGGAATGTAATATGGAATCAGGAAAGATAAGTTGGAGCTTGTGTGGTTGTAAAGAACTTTGGGGGGGGGCAGGGCAATTAGAGTTAAGTGACTTGCCCAGGGTCACACAGCTAGTATCAAGTGTCTGAGGTCGATCTGAACTCAGGTCCTCCTGAATCCAGGGCCAGTGCTTTTATACACTGTGCCACCTAGCTGCCTGTGAAGACGTTTTAAATGCCAAATGATGGAGTTTATATTTTATTCTAGAGGCAAGAGAATCCACTGAAACTTTTTAAACAGGAGATTGTCATCATCCAAACTGTGCCTTAGGGATATCAAGTTGAGAGCAGTATAGATGTTCAGTTGGAGAGAGGAGAGGTAGGAAGACCAGTTAGGTTCTTGTAATATAGTTGAGGGAAAAGGTAATGAAGGACTAAATCAGAATGGTGATTGTATGAGTGGAGAGAAGACAGATGAGAATGGTGTTATGGAGATAGAATTAATATGATGATAATTAATTGGATATGGAGAAAGACAATGAGAGACTGAGATTAGGATTTCTTTGAAGTTGTGAACCTGGGTGATTAGAAGGATAATAGTGCTCTCAGAGGAAATAGGAGAATTAGAGGTGTGGGTTAAGGTGGATGATTTGAATTCTTCTTTGGATTTATTTGTTTGTTTGTTTGTGTTTTGGGTGAGGCAATTGGGGTTAAGTGACTTGCCCTGGGTCACACTGCTAGTAAGTGTTAAGTATCTGAGGCCGGATTTGAACTCAGGTACTCCTGACTCCAGGGCCGGTGCTCTATCCACTGCGCCACCTAGCTGCCCCTTTCTTTGGACTTATTAAACTTAATGTGTTGATGGGACATCCAAGTGGAAATGTCAAGCAAACTGTTGGTGATGTGGGACTGGAGTTTAGTTTAAGTGCTGGTGCTATTTAGATTGGGAATCTTTTGCATAGAGAAGATAGATGTATACTTGCAAGATGATTAGACTGCTGAGCTATAAAGAAAGAAGAGAGCCCAGGACAGAGCCTTGAGGTACAACCCTAAGGTACAAACTTCACACAAGGGTTGGAAAATGGATGGTGATACACCAAAGGATACTGAGAAGAAACAGTTGGACAGGTTGGAAGAGAACTAGGGAAGAACGGTGTCATAAAAACATAGGGAAGAGATCTTATCTAGGAAGGGGATGGTGCTCAACACGGTCCGATGTTAGAAAGAGGTTAAGAAGGATGAAGGAAGAAAATTCACTTGATTTAACAATTTTAGAGATTGTTGGTGCCATTTAGAGCAATTTCAGTTGAATAATAGTGTTGGAAGCCAGATTTTAAGAGGTTGTGGAGTAGAATATGAGGAAGTTAAGGCAGTAAGTATATTCATAGTTCTAGGAGTTTGGCTAGGAAAGGGAAGTTTCATACACATACATACATATTACTTGAGAGGGATGGTAAGATCAAGTGATGGCTTGTTATAGATGGTGGGAGATCTTGACCTTTTTATAGGCACAAGGGATGGAACTAGTGGATAAGGAAATATAGAAAATTAGAGGGAATGCTTGAAGGGGCACACTACTGGAGGAGAGATGAATGGATTAGGATTGAAATTAGAAGAGTGGCTGGCCTTAGCAAGAAGGATACTTAGTCCTTTGAGACTAGAGCAAAAGAAGAGAGAAAGGGGGTGACCTTGAGGGGATTTGAAGTGAGGAATTGAGTAGGAGAGGGATTTTGCAATGGATGGCCTTAAGTTTTTTAGTAAGGTATGAAGCAAATTCTTCTGAGAGAGAGGGACCAGGACTGCTTTTGGTGACTTTTGGAGAGATCTGGTTTAGAGCTGTGGTTTATTTGATAGAGCTTCAGACTGGGAAGAATAAAGGATTAGCATAAAGTAATGAGAACAGTGTTGGAATTTGATGACAAATTTGTAGTGAACTCAAGTCAGCATAGTCATCTGACTTCGTTTAGGAGCCTTCAGCAGGTTACCAAGTAGTAATAGCTGAGAAGGCTGAGATTACTCAATTCAAGGTTAAAGTTCGGAAATTTTGAGGTTAGAGGACCACATGATGTTAAACTGATTAAAAAAAAAAACTTTTGAAGGGGAGAAAGTGTGGCCAGAGCAGGGATGATGTCTTGGGAAAACAGGTAGGGATGGGGTTGACTAGAGTTTATGGGGAGGATGGAGAATACATTGAGGAGGTGAATGAAGCACAAGAGAGAGATGAAAGGATAGGAGACTGTGGTCACAGTTCAGTGTCATGGAGCTAGAATACTTGTAAATAATGATGAAGTCAGAGGTATGTATGGCTATGTGTGATTGAGGATGCAAAGCATGGGAACACATTGATGAACTGAGAAAAAGGGTTTAAGGGATATCAGCATTTATAGTGAAGTCCCTAAAGTATTAGGATGGGAATTGGAATGAATTAAGTACTAAGCTCCATGAGAAAGGAGGAAGAACTGTTTGTGGACTGTTAGGTAACTGATATCAGGATCTAAAATAGGGTGATGCATGTAGATGAGCAGTTCTTAACCTTTTTTGTTTCGTGGATCCCTTTGGCTTCAGACATTAGCTGTGTGACCCTGGGCCAGTCACTTAATCTTGTTTTCTTCAGTTTCCTCATCTGTAAAATGAGCTAGGGAAGGAAATGACAAACCACTCCAGTATTTTTGCCAAGAAAACCCCATACAAGATCAAGAAGTCAGATAACAGCTGAAAAAAACAACTAAACAACATGTTTTCACCTTGTGCTGGGTGCTAAAGACAATGAGTAAAAAGAAGCAGCCCATCCTTTCAAGGACCCTAAATTTTGCTAGGATACATAGTATTGTAGTCAACTCCCATAGCAGAGGTACCATGGCTGACTGTAAACCTTTACAATTTGGAGTCCCATTATCTGCCCTGTATTGACTAATGCAGTCTGGAAGTTGGTATACCTGTCATTCAGGATCTTTGAATGTTTCCTGCTTAAACAATAGACTGCCTGGGTTATTGATCCAGGGATTTTCAGAGGGATCTCAAAAAAGCTTTTTATCATGCTCTGTTTTTTCCTTTCATTCCTATTCAGGGAGGAACTGGAGCTGAAAATACTCTCACATTTAAAGCTCTCACAACCTGGCCTCCTCTGCCTTTTCACCATTATTACATGTTATTGAAGAGTCCAGTCAAGCTGGCTGTCTTCTCATCCTCCCACATAACACACTGCCCTTTGTCCAGGTTATCTCCCAAGAGTGGAAGGCACTTCCTTCTTACCTCCTCATCTTGGAATTCCTGGTTTCATTTAGGACTCAAGTGCAAGTTTCTTTCTGCAGGAAGCCATGCCTGGTTCACCTAACAGCGAGTGCCTCCCCCACTCTGCCCATCTTTCAAGTTATCTTGTATCTGTTTATACATGTTTATACTCTTATGTATGCATGTTGTTTGCCCTGTTTTGAATGGGAGCTTCCCTAGGATAGTGACTGTTTTAGCCTTATCATCATTTAGGACAGCATTGGGCACATAGTTGATACTTAATAAATGCTGTGGGACTTCTAGGTAGTACAATGGATGGGGCACTGAGCTTGGACATAGGAAGACCTAA
Source organism: Dromiciops gliroides (assembly GCF_019393635.1). NCBI lineage: Eukaryota > Metazoa > Chordata > Mammalia > Microbiotheria > Microbiotheriidae > Dromiciops > Dromiciops gliroides. The sequence continues at coordinate 338,253,024 of NC_057863.1, read as the reverse complement.
GTTCAAGTCCGGCCTTAGACACTAGCTATGTGACCCTGGGTGAGTCACTTAACCCTGTTGGCCTCAGTTTCCTCATCTGTAAAGTGAGCTGGAGAATGAAATGGCAAACTGCTCCAGTATCTTTGCCAAGAAAATCCCAAATGTGGTCACCAGTAGTTGGATATGACAGAAACAACTGAACAACAAAAATACTTGTTATTGACTAAATGGGTTCTTAAGAGCATGTCAGATTTTTCTTGCTTTTGAAGAGCTAGAGGACTGGAATATCAGGAACTGGGAGGGAGGCAGTGGCAAAGAAAAGGAAATACAATTGGACCGAATACAAATTTACCCTTCCAAGCATTTTTTTTCACTTGTTCTGGCCTTCATTCAGTAGACATTTAGTAAGTGCCCACTGTGTGCCAGGCATTGTTCTAGACCTTAGAGACACAAAGACAAAAAAACAGTTCCACCTCTGAAGGAGATTAGATTGTACTGGTCTTGTTTCCTTTCCATTGTCTACCTGCCAGATGTATCTATCACCTTTTTTCTGTTTGTAGTCTCTATATTTCACCTTTCCAGAACCTTTCCTGTTTTTCTTTTTTCTTCCTGCCCCCCCCCCCCCATATTAAGCAAGGGAAGAGGGAGGGAGAGGGTTGAGCTAGCCTAAGTAAAACAGTGACCATACAGAAACTTTCAATGTTAAGGTTTCTCGGAATAATAGGTATATTCTTCAGATGTACGGAGGAATAACTGATATTCTAAGCTGTCGTTTTTGTATGCAGCTTAGCAGAAAACCACTGACAGCCTGACAGTAAAGGGAAGAGAGGCATCATGAAGGATACTTGGGCGTCAGGGGCCTTGGATTCAAATCCTACATCTAGTGCTTACCATTTGTGGTACTTTGAACAAGTAATTTAACCTTTATGGGCCTCAGTTTCCTCATTTGTAAAATAGGAGTTTGTATATGACAGCCCTTGAGAGTCCTCCTAGCTGAATCTGCGATACTATAAGTTATAAATAAAAGACTAAAAGTTAGGAACGTTTAGGGCCATGTAAAGCCATCCTACTTAGGTTTTTAGCTTTAAAGGGATATTGTATAGAATACAGTACAATAATCAGTGTTCATAAAAACTTCAAAAGTTCTCAAAAAAGATTAACATTCATTATATAGGAAGCTACCAGCTTATGAATAGGTTGTGTTTCAAAATTCTATGAGTTGTTTGGAACTCGGAATGTATTTTCTTGATAAAACAATGTTACGATTCATGGTTAGGTTCTTAGAGGCTAGCTCATAAAACCCTTTTTAACCCGTAATGTAATTGATTGGAAATGAAAGGTAAGTTCTTCCCCTTTTTTGGAGACCAGAGGTAACCCTAGGCAAAAATTTTAAATAAGTGAATACCTTTCACATTTTTTTTCAGGCTTCTAAGTGTCCAATGCCATCAGTTTGCTACAAGCCCCTAGTGTGCTCTTAATCCAGGTGTATTCAAATCTCCTATAGTGCTAAAAAATTTAACCTATCACCTCTTCACCTTCAGTCAAAATTACTATGTCCTTAGTTCAGATGATCAAAACTTGGTATTAAAATGAAAGCAGTCTGATAGAAGTAATTCCCATTAAGGTGTGACTGAAAGCCCATAATTCACCAAAGAATGTTTGAATTTTTTGTATTTTATTTATTAATTTTTTTTGCAGGGTAATGAGGATTAAGTGACTTGCCCAGGGTCACACAGCTAATAAGTGTCAAGTGTCTGAGGCCGGATTTGGACTGAGGTCCTCCTAAATCCAGGGCTGGTGCTTTATCCACTGTGCCACCTAGTTGCCTCAGAATATTTGAATTTTTAAAGGATACTTGTTACCCCTCAAATAGATTTCTGACTGGTAGAATTTTAGGCAATTTGAAAAATGAAATTTTAAAAAAAGCTCAGTAAAAATTTTTTTGACCAGAATATATATACCCTAAAGGTCATTCCACTGAGAAGTTTCTGCTTTTAATAGAACTTCTATCCTTCATCCATTTTGCAGCCTCACAGATTTTCTAAAAGCTCAACATTCCCAACAAATGCTCCCATAGTAGCAGCAATTTGGGGGTTCCATGTGGAGGAGTGGGGCAGACTCAGATGTTTGTACAGTGTTTATTTGTATGTTGTAACCAGCCCGTCTTCTCTATAAGAAGTAGGGAAATGTATAGTTTATTTTGGAAAGATTTTTATTTAAAAAGGATGAAAATGGGGGCAGCTAGGTGGCGCAGTGGATAGAACACCGGCCCTGGAGTCAGGAGTACCTGAGTTCAAATCCGTTCTCAGACACTTAACACTTACTACTAGCTGTGTGACCCTGGGCAAGTCACTTAACCCCAATTGCCTCACTAAAAAAAATAAAATAATAAAAAAAAAAGGATGAAAATGAATGCTGAAATTTCAGCACTTAAAGGATTAAGCTTCATTTAGTTGGAAACCTCATTCCCCATGATATTGGTTAGGGATAGAAAGAGGTTGGACCTGGGATTTCTTTGATAGAGGGAACTCCCAGATGAGGACGTTTCTTCAACCAGGCAGGTACCCTCTCTGCAATTTATAGTCTTAAGAAGTTACTAGAGCTCTGAGAATTAAGTGACATGCTTAGGGCTTACAGAGCCAGTATATGTCAGAGGCAGGACTTGAATCCAGATCTTCCTGGTTGTGAGGCCATCTCTCTACCTACTAAGCCAGGGATGCCTCATGTTGGTTAAATGAAGTTTTATCTTACTCAAAGATGGAGTGCTTATTTGGCTGTAAAGCTTAAACTATTCCTTTAATTTCAGATTATTATGGTACTTATGATTTTTAAAGATGGAATTGAATTTCTGTTCTTTTGTTGTTCATATAAATACAGAAGTGGCGTTACAAAATAGTCGATAAAAAGATAGCCTCAGAGCCAGTTCAAGTTCTGTCTCTAACATAAATTGTTTATATGGCCGTGGGTGAATCACTTGCCTTCTTTATGTGCTAGCCAATTCTCTAAAACTATACATTGAAAGAAGGTGCTGACTTGCATTGTTGTTAAGGGGGTATTTTCTCACTTGTAGGAGTCAATGAAATCACAGGTCCAGTCTCTATCCCTGTCTATTTATTTGGTATGAAGAAAGGCAATATTAGTAAATTTTGTTTTGTTTGGCTTGCTGTAGTTAAAAACTTTTTTGAATTGTTTGTTCAGTTAATTAAAGGTTTCTGCCTTAATTTTCACCATAGTAATAAAAATATGTTTGATTTTCTTTAGTGTTTGACTTTATAAATCACAACTAGGAAATAGACTCACCACTTACATACTGGTAGCTGTGATCATGACAGAAGCTTTTTTTCAGTTATTTTTGGGAATAAGCTCAAATTAGAAACACAGTTCACAAATTTCTTAATTGTTTTTCTTATACTAGACAACCTAGTTCTGTGTTTATCTGAGCTTTCCCCCTCCCTTATCTAATTCATTCTTGGATTACTTTTGTGTGTTTCTGTCATGTCTGTTGATGACAAAACAGAAGAATAGTGATAAAGGACTAATAATGATGCTTTGATCTTTAAACTGAACTCCTTTCTGATGTCATGATAACCTGTTATCAGATTAAGTATCAATGGCAAGTTTATACATTCAGAGAAACCAAAGTTAGATCCTTGATTTAAAGCTAAATTTGATCTTTCCAAACATCTATAGGTAATGAGTCTTTGATATGTAATTCCTAATTTCTAATGGTAACCACCTATCAAAATTACATGAATGTATATATATATATAATTCATTTAGTGATACATGTTATTAACACCATTTCCCCATCAGTGAAATGGATCCATTAAAGCAGAAATTTACAAAATTTACAAAAAAAATTTTAAATGCTGTTATAGAGAAAAACCCTTAAACCTTCAGGATCCAAACTTCTCTTATGTTTTCAATTTGGATGTTTGGTTGTATCAAAGTATGCCATTGGCAGTAGTGTTTTATTACTGGCAAGTGATATATAATTGTAAGAACAATAATTTTTATTCTAAAGATATACCTGTTGGGGCAACTAGGTGGCACAGTGGATAGAACACTGGCCCTGGATTCAGGAGGACCTGAGTTCAAATTCGACCTCAGACACTTAATACTTACTAGCTATGTGACCCTAGGCAAGTCACTTAGCCCCAATTGCCTCACCAAACCGCCCCCCCCCCAACCCCCCCCCCAAAAAACCCTAAAGATATACCTGTTATTCAGATTTCAAGCCTCTCTCCATTGATTGCTAGGATTGTGTTGTGGTTTTTTTCCCCAGCATGATGTATTTGTGATATGTAATCAAACTCATTTTTCATTAGTGAATCAATTCAAGATTTCAGCTTTACACTAGGGATGAAAATCTTTTCCTTTGCTATCTAGCCACCTTTATAGTTTTGTTTTTATATAATCTTAAAATTATAGGCAATTCAGAGCTACATGTACAAATATTTTTAATTTAAGCATGAGTGAATAGATTGTTTCTCGGAGGTAATTTAATAGCTTGTACATTTGACATTTTGAAACTTAAACATTAATCAAGTGGACATGTAAAACTGATTTCATGTGTCCATTTGCTAACCTTGATCTTTTTAGGCAGTTACACTTAAGCATGAACATTGAAGACAAATTGGAAGGATTATTTCTTAAATGTGGCGGTATAGACGAAATGCAGTCTTCCAGGGCGATGGTTGTAATGGGTGGAGTATCTGACCAATCTGCAGTGTCTGGAGAACTACAGGAAGCAGTGCTTCAAGATCGGAGTTTGCCACATCAAGATATCCTTGCAGCAGATGAAGTGTTACAAGAAAGTGAAATGCGACCACAGGAGATGATTTCACATGATGAACTCATGGTCCATGAGGAGACAGTGAAAAATGATGATGAGATGGAGACACAAGACAGGCTTCCTCAAGGGCTGCAGTATGCAGTTAATGTACCTGTAAGTACTTACTGTACCCAATATTTAGCTATAATTAGAAAGAGTATCTTCATAATAAAGAGGTTTGAATAATGTACAAATGATTAAAATACTTATCAGTAATAGCAGAATTGGCCATAGTGAATCATTGGTTTATCCAGTATATGTGCCAAAAAGATCTTTTTATAATACTGACAATTCACATTTTAGATGGCAAAAGTAACAGTTATAAAGTGAAATTTTATTATCCCCATTATAACTGTTTTTGTCAATTTTAAAACTATAAACATCTAGCATTTTGTTAGAAAGTCTGTTTACATCTGGAGCGTTTCCTAAAGTGTCAAGAAATTTTAATTTTGCTTTTTAGACCATAACCGGGGGAGAAAATTAGGTTGAACTAAGCTGATAAAGTGACACCTAAATAGAAGGTTTTCCACTGATAATAACACTTTGTTTACCATCTCTATAAGGTTTGGGTCTCTTGTCCAAAGATTACCACCTGGGAACTGAGCACTTTTCTCCATTGGTGCTACTTTAGTTTCTTTAGCACAACATACACTTAGCCATCCAGTTTAGGTTGTACATGCCATTTTAATTTTACTAGATTGTATATAGGAATTTTATGGTAATTTCTATCTATAGGTAAGAGAAATAGTATATAGCAAGTATACATAGTCTTATGCTTCCCTTTAATTTGACCCAACTTAATACTTTGAATTCTTTTCAAGTCAGCTAAATAAGTTTCCTACTTCTACTCTGAGTCCAAACTAGTGCTTTTCTCTCAGCTCCTTAGGTCTCTAATAAAGTAGAATCTTTTTTGACTTGGTTCCTATGTCCAGGCTTCCCAGTCAAGGAGAAACTATATTCTTTGTAATCACATGACACCCCATCAGGTTGCTCCTTTCATCCAGCAGACTAACATCAGCTGAGAAAGCAGTTTAAAAGTAGCTTACATTTGTTAAGTGATCTTATTTCTTTGTTTGGTTGTGTTTTGTTTTGTTTTGTTTTTAACATCATAGCCATTACTCTTAGCCTGTCTCTGAACTCCTACTTCTCCACCTTCCTTTGCACCAAAGAAAATATTTAAGCAATATTGATCAGTCTAGCAACTGTATCTATTCTTGGTTCCATTTTTCCTTTCTACTCCTTAGACCTCTGGATTTAATATTGGTCACTACATTTATTCACTTGGCCTTTTTTTGTGGTTTTAAATTACATTATTATAATTGCATATGTTATTCTGCTTACTTTACTCTGCATCTGTTCATATAAATCTTCTATTTTTCACTGATTACCTCATATTTATATTTCCTAAAGAGAGACTTTTCTTTTTTTCTTAACTGAATCTGGTTTACTCTTATTTAGGGCATTTCATTCTCCCTGTAGAAATTTTTCCAAACAGCTACTTTATTTTCAAAACTTTTTCTAAGTTAAATAACATATTCCTTTGTAGCTATCTGTGGATTTCCAAAGAACTGGAATTTTCTCTTAATTTTGTTACTACCAATTTCCCTCCACATTCCAGCCATTATAACTACTTGTCATTGTGTCCATTTTTGCTTCCTTTTGGCCTCCAAGTCATCACCTGAATGTAACTCACTGATGCTGCATTTTCAACAGTGTTATCTAGGAACAGGGCCAACTATTTGATGACCAAATGATCAAAAGTCAAATCATTAACAAGGTTCTTTAAGTTTTCATACTTACCTTTGGTGTTTAGGGACTGTTCAGTCCCTCTGGTGCCTGAGGTAGCTAACATCTACTTTGCTAATTCAGTGGACAACTTGCTTGTTCAATTTTCTAAATGTATTCCATCAATATAACAACAGATATTTATTATCTACTGTATTTTAGCCACTGTGCTAGCTAGACATTAGGGATACAAATAGAATGAATGAGACAATTTCCACTTGCAAAGAGCTTGCATTCTATAACAGGATATACAAGGTCATATATCCCATATTTAATTTATGTATATAAATAAATATATAAAATAGATATCCTATAGACAAGGACAAATATGAGTACATTTGTAACATTTTAACCAACCACAAATTATAATTCTTCTATTTTAGAATTGTAACAAAGAAACCCATGATGCAGTATCACTTGAGCAGAAAGGATCTTCTAACTAGGATATCTCTAAACATGAAGTGTGCTAAGTAATACTAAAAAAGTATAGAGTCTTTATGTAGTTATATAATTTTTAGACATATAATGTTATATAATGATAGACATACTTTAATATTTATCTAACAGCTTATTTTAGGCACAGTTCAAATAGCACAAAGAAAACAATTTGTACATATCTTATGGTTTATTGCCAGTTGTCTTGACTTTTGTCTTTCCACTGGACTTCGATGACTCTGGAAGAGAGAGTGAGTCTGACAACTCTGTGCAATTCTGCCTCACTTAAATCCTGTTTACATGCAGTTCATCATCCTGTGATGTCATTGGTCCATTTCAGAAATGATTAACAACAATATCCTATGGCTCAAAGTTGGCCTACAAAGGAGAGGAAAATGTCCCTAGTGTCTTAAAAATCTTCTTTCCTCAGTGATGCCATCAGCACTATTATTTTGTTCTATGTGTGTTTAGAAATCTCCAATTCTTCCTCAACTGACATTTTCTTACCAGGAATGATGACCCCTCCTTTTTGAAAGATTTTAACCTCTAGTTGATAAAAAAAATCTAGATACTGTAGCTACATTCTTTAGAATATGTTTTGCAAAGGGAAGAGCAGGTAGGGTGAGGATGATTTCCTACTATAAATAAACATTTTCTTTTCCTTTTTAAATAATTCCAGATAGTTAATCTGTTTTGTGCATTTCATACTCTGGTTTATTCAGGGACAAAGTTGGGCTACATTTATCAGTAATGTGGAATGGTCTTTCAAATGCAAACTAGAAAGGGACAAACTTCCTTTTCATGCCCACATCTCCCACTTCCATTTCTATTCATTCAAATGCTTATTGAAATAATTTGCTGTTTTGGCTAACATTCAGCTTCTTAGGGTCTATACGATGCATTCCTTTAGCTTGATGAATCACATATTATAGCCGCTTTTGATTACTAATGAGACTACTTAAAGGAGTGCCAAAAGATGGTTTGATATATATATTACCTGTCTATTTATTGTCTCATATGGGACAACTTTAGTGGCTTACATCTGGGACTCCTCTCAGTGCCATATGCTTCATATAAAGTTTAATGCTAGTCCTTTTCACATGGATTGCCATAGCTTTTGAGCATTGTTTTTAGAAACAGATTTGTCAGTCCTTGTACCAAGCATCACAATAATTATATGGACTTTATTAGTTTATGTTTAGTGTGTCAACCAAATGTTCCATAGTTGTTCTTATTTATTTATTTATTTTTACAAAATGTGATCCTTACATTGAATCAATTTTTTCTGGGAAAACCAAAGGAGTGAATATTTTTTTCTAATATTATTTGTGATATTATGATAGTGTTGTCTCTTTTTTCTTTTTTGGGGGGGGCGTGGGGGGCAATGAGGGTTAAGTGACTTGCCCAGGGTCACACAGCTAATAAGTGTCAAGTGTCTGAGGCCAGATTTGAACTTAGGTCCTCCTGAATCCAGGGCCAGTGCTTTTATCCACTGCGCCACCTTGCTGCCCTGGACTTCAGATGTTTGAAAGATGTTAAATAACATTTTAAAATCAATTAATAATGCACCAGTAAGTTGTGAGTAAGCATCCTGGCCTGGTTGCCCCTGATAGTGTTGTTTCTTACTGCTAGTTAAGGAATAGATATTGCTTCTGATAGATTTTTAAGGGAATGGTCCTAAAAAATTCTTTAATGATCCAAATTAGCTTTGCTTTTATCCAGAGATGGGTATAAATTAAAGCATCATAGCAAAACTTCTGGATCAAGCAATGAATCATAAAGCATTTATTAAGTGCCTAGTATGTGAGAAACCAAGTAGCATATTGAATAGAGAACTGACTCCAAAGTCAGCTGTATTCAAGTCCTACCTTTGACACATACTTGCTATGTGACACATGGGAGGTAAGGAAATAAGCATTTATAAAGCTCCTGTTATGTGCCAGCCACTGTCCTAAGTGCTTACAAATATTCTCTCATTGGATCTTCACAACAACCTGGGAGGTCAGTCCTATTATTATCATCCCCATTTTACAGTTGAGGAAACTGAAGAAAACAGAGGTGAAGCCCAGGGTCACACAGCTAGTAAATATCTTGAGGTCAGAGTGGGAGGACAGAGATCTTTCTGACTTCAGGCCCAGTGCTCTAGTCACTCTGCCATCAGCTGCCTCTAAAATCCTTGGCAAGTTATTTAACCTTTCAGTGCTTTAGCCAACTCTCTAAGACTAAGATATAGGGAAGGTACCAATGTACATGGGTAGAAGGAGTTTATTTATCCCTGGAAGTAATAACAGATCCAATCTTTTTTCCTGTGTGCCAGAAACTGTCTTGACACTGGGGATACAAATAACAGTGGCTACTATTCTGTAGAAAGTACTCTTTGTACAGTTGTGTGATATCTGTTCTTTTGTCTGAGCCAGCTTGTCACTGTTGTCATTGGGTCATTTACTAGTGAAACTGGTTAATAGTAAGGACAAAGGGAAGGAATATAGGGGAAACAGTCTGAGGATTCACCTGGGAAATCTGTAGTTGCAACCTCTTAGTGTCTCTGACAGCAATCTCAGTAACTGTAATTCATTAGAGAAACGTGAACCATGTCTTGCCTTTTTTGGTCAAGAAAACCTTCCAGCCCATGTAGTGAAAGAGCTTATTGATCACATCTATAATCTACTTTGAATCTGAATTGATAGAGGTTCTTCTGGAAAGTGCTTTAGGATTCTTCTACCATTAGTAGCAAATTTTACAAATTATGTAGAATGTAGCAAATAAAAGCTTTTATAGATTGAATAACAGAGATCCCAAAAGGTAGAGCCTTTTTGAGTGGTGTCATTGATATAAATATGAAGATTCATCTGCAAATACCACTATTTCTCTGGTTGTCATTTATAAAGAGTTTATTGCTCATTTATCTTTGGAAAATCAACTAAAAAGGGATCTCTTTTTTCTTTTTTTTTTTCTTTCTTTCTTTTTTTTTAGTGAGGCAATTGGGGTTAAGTGACTTGCCCAGGGTCACACAGCTAGTAAGTGTTAAGTGTCTGAGGCCAGATTTGAACTCAGGTACTCCTGAATCCAGGGCCGGTGCTTTACCACTTCGCCATCTAGCTGCCCGGATCTCTTTTTTCTTAACTTTAGAATAAATGATTTCTAGTATTTTATGTCTGTAAAATGCTAAACTGGGATTTAATGAAAATGGGCAACAAGACGTGTTCTGTCATGGGTATTAGTTTTTCATATGCAGGTTCTAACAGAAAGTATTGTAAGTACGCTGCATCTGGGTCCACTTGGTAAAATAATGTCCATTATGATAAGTAGGCACCAAAGATCTAGTTTATGCTTACTTTGTCAAAGAGTGTGAATAAACACATAGCACAAGGGATTCAGGGGTCCAACTGGATAAGTACAATGTTTTATAGCCCAAAACATGACCGAGGCTAACCTTTTATAAGAGTTATGTTTTGACTTGGCTGGATTTAAAACAAATATACTAACTCTTTTATGTCCTGCCATTACATATGAAGTTTATCAATGGTGGTTACTTTCAGATTGAAGGATGAGTCCTTTGTACTTTGCAAATAACCTGGGCTGTGAAAAGAGTTTCTTTGAATTGCTCATTTGGATAGCCTTATGTGAAGACCAAAGTCCAGAGAATAGCCATCCAGCTTCAAGTTTAAAAAGTGGTTTAATTGTGCTGTCCTTAAGAATATAATTGCCATTCAGGGTTAAACTAATAGTTGTCTAAGCCAAGTATACTGTTTCTAATAGAGGCATTAAGACATTTGTAAGATAGCTGTTCTTCCTGACATTAACTTAAGGAGGCTCTAAGCCTCTCAGTTTATATTAATCCATTATGGATCTATCATTCATGAATTTATCCTAATCTCTTTTGAATTTACATATGCTGTAATAGAAAGTGTGTGTAGAGGGAGATAGTGTGTGGTAGGGTAGAAACAGGATAGTGATTTTTTTGGGGCGGGGCAATGAGGGTTAAGTGACTTGCCCAAGGTCACACAGCTAGTAAGTATCATGTGTCTGAGGCCGGATTTGAACTCAGGACCTCCTGAATCCAGGGCTGGTGCTTTATCCAAGGATAGTGATTTAGAGTCAGGACCTGGGTTTGATTTCTGTTGCTAATACTTAATACCTGTGGGATGGGCAAATAAAGTCTGTAAAATAAAGGAAGTTGGACTATATTGGGGTTCTTAACTTGGGATCAATAGAACTTCAAGGGGTGTGTTCATAGATTTCAAGGAGTCTATGAATTTGGATAGGAATATTGTTGACTTCCTTTGTAATTCTATGCATATAAAAGCATAATTCTGAGGTGTCCATAGACTTCACTGGACTGCCAAAGAGGTCCATGACCCAGAGGAAGTTACAGCCCCTGGAGTAAATGATATCTAAGGTCCTTTTCAGTTTTAAATCCTATGACCCTACATTTGCATGTATGTGTGTGCATGTGTGTGTGTGCACGCACACGTATGCATGTGCATATATCTAGCTTAAACTACCTTTAGGAAGTAATGAGTGTGATAAATTTACTTCCAACTATATAAAATGACAATTCCTTTTTTTGTCTAAAATTCACTTCTTTCAACTTCAGAGGATACCTTTAATTTTGAAATAGTAGAATTTAATAAACTAATCTTTGTTCAGTCCATTTGAATTATAAATTAGTTTTCTCTACTATTAAATGATGAGGTTGAGCTAGTTAACCTAGAAGGTCCTTTCCAGCCCTAAATTTATGATCTTGTGATCCCTCAGCTTTTGTCTTTTACATTGAAGAATCCTTATTTTTTAGCCTGCTCTTAAATGATGTCTTGATGTATCCATTCATTTTCCTTATTTTCCTCTATACCTTATAAAGCTCTATTTTTTTTCTTTCCAAAGTGCAACAAGGAGAACTGTATATCTGGCCCATTCCAGCCTTTCTAGACTTTTTGTACCTTATTCTCCTCCACATACTCTGTGGTCCAATGACCTCATTAGTGCTCTTCACACTACATTCCATCTTATGACTAAAAGCATTTTCATTGATTGTCCCCTATGCCTAGAACTCTCCTCATCTCTACCTCCTAGCTTCTTCCTTCATATTTCAGCTAAAGCCCCACTTGTGCAAAGAATCTTCTTCAGTCCTCCTTAATCTTAATGTCTTCCTGCTGAGACTACCCCCCAGTTCATCCTGTCTATATCTTGTTTGTACAAGGTTGTCTGCATGTTGTCTCCTCCGTTAGACTGTGAGCTTCTTGTTTGTTTGTGGGTTTTTTTTGTTTTTGTATCTCCAGTGCTTAGCACAGTAGTTGTAGTTGCTTAATAAAATGTTAGTTTGCCAAATAAAGATTTCAGGTGCCACAAAGGTTTCATATTAGAATGTTCTGATTTTGTTTCCTATACCTTTTCTGATGAACATTGTGAAAGCTTTTTTTTTTTTTTTTTAGTTTTTTTGACTGCAGCAGCACACTGACCTTATTTGTTGTTGGGTAAGCAGTCTTGACCATGACTCCATGTTCCTTTCATATAATTCTTTAAATGTCATTTAAATTATTTTCCCTAAATACATTCCCTAATCTTTCTTCATATTCAAGTTCTTATACTACATTTTTTTTTTACTAACTCATACAGCCTAATGTGTTCTTTATAGATTTATCTCTTGCTACATTAGCATTCTTCTGTCTGGAACACCTGAATGTCTCAAGGTAGTGATAAACGAACACTTTTCTGGACATGCTGTAAAAATTAGGGTTCCTAGGAACCAGTGTTGGGACTGGTCTTATTTACTATTCTTATAAATGATCTCAAGAGGCATTGTGTCAGAGTGGATCGAGGACTACCCTTGAAGCCTGGGTAGGTCCTACCTCTGACATACACCAGCTTTTGGATCCTTTGGAAATCACTTAACCTCTCAGTACCACCACGAATTCTCCAAAATTGTAGTTTGTAGCTCTGTATTAGTAGAGGAAGTTTCCTCCTGGGTAGTTGTCTGTACCAGTGAAACTATAGGTCAAGCTTTTACAAATGAACCTCTGGAAGGGTGATACATGGGGCCATGTTGGAGAGCCCTAATGGAGGGGAGCGCAAAGGTAATCAATGCATCAAAGTTTTACTACTGTATGGTGTTTCGTGTCCAGGAATGTTGTCTTCTGGACCTACTAGAACCTACAGCACCTACAAGGCAGGCAGTCATATACCTGGGGGGTGGGGTTGGAGAGCCAGTGCTGGCTCTGCTTAACAGCAACTACTTCAAGCCATATTATGTTAAAAATCTATGTACAAAGGAGAAACCGATTCCTCAAGTGTCATACTAACCCTAATACTGAATAAACAACAAATAACTGATTAAAAAACAAAAAGCCAAAAAAACAACAAATGAATGTCACTATGGAGCTCCTTGAAATTTCTAGCTTTGTAGTAGATACCAAGATTTGATAAGACTTGATAATACCTTGGATATAGGTGTGAAAGAAAAGGAAGAATCAAAGATGATATCAAGGTTTCTAGTGATAATATACTTTCCAGTCACCATTACTGTCATCAATGAACAAAGAGTGCCTTCTCTGTAGCATTTGCTACGGACAGAAAGAGGTTTAAGAGGTAGTTCTTTATAAATGTGAAGAGATATGTAACAGTATTACTATTAATAGTACTATTAATATTACATTATTATTATTATTATGCTTATTAGATAAATTCCAAATGAGTAGACTTCTTATAAGTATTGTGTTACAAAAGTCTAGAATAATTTTTGGTTAGAAGCGGGCAGGAAAGAGGAAAGACTAGATGAGGAAACCAAGAGGTATTCAAGTTCTGATAGGAGGGTGTAGTAACAGCAAGGTCTTGTCAGAGAGATGAGAAACTGAAGGAGTACATGTTCTTCTAAAAGTTCTTCTGAATACCCTTTATAAGCCTTTTAAAACTAAAGTTTATGGAACTTCAGAATTGATATAGTTAGTGATAGAGAGCCTTGCAAGTTTTTACATGGGGCTTTGGAGAATGACAGTATGATATTGGTGTTTTATATTTGACTCAGAATATGAAATAAATTGCAGTGGAGAGAAATTGGAGTCAGACCAATTAGGAAGTACTGTTACAGAAATCTTTTGTTAGATGCTAAGATTGTGTGGTATAACATAAAGAGCAGTGGACCTATTAGTCAGAACACTTGGGTTCAAATCCTGGCATGGCTACTTCTTACTTGTGGGACCTTGAGAAAGTCACTATGGTAGGACTGAGTTTCTTCATCTGTAAAATGAATGTTTTGGATTAGATGGTCTTTAAGGTCCTTCACAACCTATCTCTTAAGAGTCTATGACTTAAAAAAAAAAGGGGTCTTTGGTCTCAGAGAGATGTCCATTGACCATCCTTTTATTAGTAACCTGCTGGCCTATTAATAAAATGATTAAGTTACCCAGGGGAAAAAAACAAGATTCTATGATGGGTCCTTTTTGTTGTAAATTCTACAATAAGATCCTGGACTGAGATGATTGATAGTGGTGAAAATAGAGAGGAAGGCGCTGAATATTGAGAAGTATCAAAAAGGAAGATAGAACTTGGTAAAAATTATATAATGGGGAATGAAGAAGAGTGATGAGTCAACAATAATTCCAAGGTTTCTAGTTTGAATGACTAAAGAGCAGTGTAAGTATTTATATAAATTGGGTAGTTGGAAAGGGGAGCTAATTTGGGGCAGAATATGAGGGGCATGTGACAGAGAAACAGCTGGGAATGATATAATTGTGTCTGATTTATATTTCATTTGGGCAATGGGAGGAATCTAGCTTCTACTTCTAGAAGACAAGTATGTCAGATATCTGGATCTACCCTTATCTCTGACTCTGCACTCCCAGTGCTAGCAGGGTCAACCAACTTATCTCTTAAATGTGACTCACCTGCAAAATGGTTCTTGTTTCAGCTGGGAAAGAGACTTCCTGTTGCATGTTATTTGTCTCTCCCTTCACCACCTTCCCCTTTTTAAATTTTCTCATTTCTTAGCATTACTTTGACTTAACCAGTAGTTAGTGCTGCCTCATTCTTGATTTTTCCTAACTTTTGATTTCAGCTCTCTTTTGACTAACTACTGGTTTTTAGGCATTCCATAAGTCTGGCCCATTTCTACAATTTCCTACTTTTTGTTCTCAGTTTTGCCTTGGTTCTGCCAGCCTTGTCTCTTATCTATACATAATTATACCTAGTGCCGGCATGATAGTAAGTTAAGTATGCTTCTTATTCTCAGAGACAGAACTATACATAACAAATTCATGGAGTAGTACTTTAGTAGTTTGACTGTAGTGGAGAGATTTTTGCATGGATAAATCATGGAAGATAAAATTGGAAAGATAGTGGAAGACCTTGAAATCAGGTTTAGGAGTTTGTGTTTTATTATGTTTAAAAATTTGATCTCTGGAACGATAAAAACATTTGCCTTATGCTAGCTAGATCCCTTTTAAAATTCAGTTCATGGAATATTCAATTAAAGTTTTCCCTTAATTTTATCTCCCTTCTATATATAATACAAGGCAAAGGTCTTACTTATTGTTATAACTTTGTTTTAGTTGTTAGAGGACTTCTAGTGTTTGTTTTATTGTTTATTTATTTATTTTTTTGGTGGGGCAATGAGGGTTAAGTGACTTGCCCAGGGTCACACAGCTAGTAAGTGTCAGTTGTCTGAGGCTGGATTTGAACTCGGGTCCTCCCAAATCCAGGGCCTGTGCTTTATCTACTGCACCACCTAGCTGCCCTGGACTTCAAATGTTTGAAAGATGTTATTTAACATTTTTAAATCAATTTAATAATGCACCAGTAAGTTGTGAGTAAGCATCCTGGCCTAGTTCAATGGTACCACTTATTAGATCAGATAATATACTTGGTAAACCTATATTCAGTACATCCCTTGATACTTCTCTTTTCTTTGGGGGCGGGGGGAAAACATCTTAGAAGACCAAGGTTCACTTTCTGACTTACCAGAAAATGGGCAAGTTGGTTAAACTCCTGGAATCTCATTTTTTTTCCTAAGGAAAGCACATTGTAAAGCTTAAATAAATGTACATTTTATTGTTGTAAGTAAATGTCCTGGGGCAGCTAGGTGATGTAGTGGATAAAACACTGGCCCTGGATTCAGGAGGACATGAGTTCAAATGTGGCCTCAGACACTTGACACTAGCTGTGTGACCCTGGGCAAGTCACTTAACCCTCATTGCCCCACCAAAAAAAAAAATCACACAAATAAGTAAATGTCAGAGAGGGTGATAAAAAGCAGTAGATGTTTTTGGAGTTTAGAAGAATGAAACATAGAAGCTGCAATGATTAGAAAAGACCGATAAGCTCCTGCAGGGGAAGAACTATACCATAGTCATATAACAAACAGTTATTTCAGTCCTCTCATTTTTCAGTTGCAGAAACTGAGGTCCAGAGAGGTTAAGTAACTCATTTTTATTAATGTTGTATAAGATTGCATTATTTTTTTTGGATGTGGCATTGCACTCTTGACTTACATTGACATGTCTAGCTAAAACTTCTCTCTCCTTCACTTCTGCAGTTTGTTTTTTGAATCCAAGTAGTAGACTTTACATTTATTTCTATTAAATTACATCTGGTTACCTGGCTTACTAACTCAGTGCACTCGGTCACTTCCAGCCTCATGTCATCCACAAATTTGATAAACATGCTCTCTATACCTTCCCCTCAGTCATTGTTTTAAACACTGAAAAGAACAATACTAAAGACAGATCCCTAGAGCACTCTATTAGAACCCTCCCTCCAGGTTCACATTATTAATCAATATTCTGAAGAGTCAGTCTTTTTTTTTTTTTTTTGCGGGGCAACGGGTTTAAGTGACTTGCCCAGGGTCACACAGCTAGTGAGTGTCAATTGCCTGAGGCTGGATTTGAACTCAGGTACTCCTGAATCCAGGCCCAGTGCTTTATGCACTGCACTACCTAGCTGCCCCCAGAGTCAGTCATTTTTGAGACCATCTAATGATGGAGTTTGCATATCCTTGTGTTAAGTCTCAGGAATGACTTTATCAAGTGCCTTGCTGAAAATCCTACTGAAATCCTATTAGTTATACTATGGTCAGGGCTTTCCCCTGATCATCCACAAAAACCCCATCAAAAAAAGGAAATTAGTCTATTATATTCTTATATTCTTAATGAATACTAGATTCCAGTGGTCACCTCTTCACTTTGAAATGAAAATGGACATAATTTTCATTACTATACAGTTTGAAATATCTGACTTTTTTGAACACCAGGACCAGTGTTTCTGTATACCCACTCCTTCAGCATTTCTCCCATTCTCCATAATTCTTGAGAGGTCATTAGGTACAATTCAACATTTATATTACATATTCTTCTCAGTACAGTAGGATGTAGTTAATCCAGGTAAATAGAACTCTTTGGGGTCAGTTAGGTGCTCTCTAGATCTTGTATTTTGGGTTTCAGTTTCTTATTAACCATTTGTATCTATCCCAGTTTGAAGACTGTTCATTATTAAAGTAGAAGTAAAATATATATTTTGTAGCTCTGCTTTCTCTCTCATTTATTTCCTTGTTCATCCCATTCTGCAGGGGTGAATGAATGAATTGGGCCCTGAAGGCTGGAATAGGATTTGGATAGATGATGCTGAGAGAAAGTAATTTAGAAGCTATGGGATGAGCTTTGAATATTAGGAATGGGGCCAGTGAAGAGAATAATGTAGTTGGATTGTAGTTTACGAGTCACAGAATAGTGTGAAATGATATTGGAGAGGTTGGGTGAGGCTAGAGTCTTATCAGATTTTGAGTGCCAAGAAAAGAGTCTTTAGACTTGGTTTTCAGTTTCCTCACAGGTCTCTAGCTTGAAAATTCTGCATTTCTATGACTATCATATAACAATAGAGATCTAGTGGAGGTTTCTAAATGGAAAAATGATAAGATAAAAGTAGTACTTTAGGAAGCTTAATTGGACAGTGTTGTACAGGCTTTGGAGGCAGGGAGACCTAAGGAATGGAAACCATTTCAGATGCTAAGTAGAAGAGAGGCCTGAGCTCATATAGTGTAGTTAGGTAGGTTCAGAATTAGCTTACTGGCCAGAGCTAAAGAGTATTGACTAATAGTATTGTTAACTAACATGATGACAATATGATGAAGGAACTCTCTAATAGAGTGCTCTAGGAATCTGTCTTTGGCATTGTTCTGTTCAACAATTTAAACAATGACTTGGGTTATCATTCCTCCAAACTCTTTCCCCTAACTTCACTATTACTGTTGAAGGAACCATCATCTTCCCAATTATTCAGGCTCATAACCTAAGTGTCATTGCTGACGTCTTATCTTTCACTCCCTTCTCCCCCTGTCTCCCTCATTAGTCACTTAGTTATGATATCTTGTTGTTTTTTATCTTCATAAGATCTCTTAAATAGGTTTCCTTCTTTCCTCTGACACTGCCACCACACTGGTACAGACCCATATCACCTCATGCATGGGCTATTACAATAGCTGTTTGGTTGGTCTCCCTGCTTTGAGTCTCCTCCCACTCCAGTCTATCCCCCACTCAGCACTGATTTCATCTGTCAAATTGACCATGTCATCCCTCTATTCATTCACCAAATAGAAATTCCCCTGTGGCTTTTAAAGTCCTTGATAACCTTCCTTCCCCTACGGCTTTCCAGTCTTCTTAGACCTTACTTCTACCACATTGGGATACAGTGACACTGTTCTGCTTTTTGTTCCTCATAGAAGGTATTCACTCTCCAGACTCCAGGTATTTTCTCTGGCTGTCCCATATACTTGGTATGCCCTCCCTCTTCACCTCTGCCTCTTGACTTCCCTGACTTTTTTTTTTTCAAGTACCAGCTAAAATCTAACCTTCAGAAAAGTTTTTCCCAATCCCCCTTAATTCCAGTCTTTTCCTTCTGTTGATTATTTCCACTTTATTTTGTGTATGGGTTGTTTGTATGTAGTTTTTTTTTTCATTAGACTATGTCCATTAAACTATGAGTGCCTTGAGAGAAGGGGCTGTTCTTTGTTTGTTTTTAACCATTCTTTTTTATCTCTAGAGCTTAGCAAAATTCCTGGCACATAGTAGGAGCTTAATAAATGTTACTTGACTGACTGCCTGGATGATGGTATAGATTATATGCTTATCAAATTTGTAGATGACCTGAAGCAGAAAGGAATGGGTTAATAACAGTGACTTCCAGAAATGAACCAGTTAGCCAGTTATAATTTAATAGAAATAAATGTAAAGTCTAGTAATTGAATTTAGAAAACCAACTGTACAAGTATAGGGAATGGAGAGAGAAAGATAGTTGTAATAGATATTTCAAGGAATTGAAAGGACTCGATAACTGGGTATAGGGGATACTGTGTATTCTGTCTTTCTTAGGATTAACATATTTAAAATTATAGTTTTAACTATCTGTGTGACCTCGGGCAAATCACTTAACCTCTTTGGGTTTTAATTTGATTTCCTTATCTGTTGATGAGGGATTTGGAAAAGGTATTCTCCAAAGTCCCTTCCATCCCTAAATTTCATGATCCTATTATGCCTAAAATAAAGAAATTAAAAGGGATCTTAGAGATTATCTGTTCTAACCTCTTATTTTATTTTTTAATTTTTATTTAATTTTTTGGGTGAGGTAATTGGCGTTAAGTGACTTGCCTAGGGTCACACAGCTAGTAAGTGTTAAGTGTCTGAGGCCGGATTTGAACTCAGGTCTTCCTGACTCCAGGGCCGGTGCTCTATCCACTGTGCTACCTAGCTGTCCCAAAACTACAGCCATATATTTTTGTTGTTTGTTTTTTTCGAGGGGCAATGGGGATTAAGTGACTTGCCCAGGGTCACACAGCTAGTAAGTGTCAAGTGTCTGAAGCCAGATATGAACTCAGGTACTCCTGAATCCAGGGCCGGTGCTTTATTCACTGAACCACCTAGCTGCCCCTCTAACCTCTTATTTTAAATGTGAGAAAAGTGAGGCTTTGGACATGAATAATGACTTGCCAAAGGTAGTACATAACAAGACTTGAATCCTGGTTTCTTGACTTTTAGTCCAGTCTTCTTTGACTTTCAATCCAGTCTTCTTTACACTGTGCCACACCAATTTTTCTATCTTTGCGTACCTCATAATAATAATAATAATTTTTTATTTGTTTTTGTAGGGCAATGAGGGTTAAGTAACTTGCCCAGGGAAACACAGCTAATAAGTGTCAAGTGCCTGAGGTCAGTTTTGAACTCAGGTCTTTCTGAATCCAGGGCCAGTGCTTTATCCACTGAGCCCCCATACCTCATAATTATTAATGCAGTTCTGTTCTCTGTAATGTAAATTTTTACTTAGAATAGTGCTTCAGGTTTACCCCATACTTTAGATAGAGAACTTATTAAGCACAAGAGTACCATTTATATGTGGGTATATTGTTGGCACATTCAAAAATGTGCTTTTTGTACACAGATGTGCCTTGATCATTTTTATAGCTGTGTAGTTGTTGACATAATAGTGGGTCTGATAAACTTTTCATACCTTCAGGTTTTTTGCTTTTGTTTTATTAGAAATTATTTATCGAAAATTATCATAGTGACATTGTTTGCCACATACATAGGTATATCTAAAAAGAATATGTAACCAGTAGTCTCTTTTAGATGTAAACACAGATCTTTGGTTTTTGATTATAGTCATTATTTTCACAGTATTGTCTATAAGACTGCTTCTTAGACTCATACTCTTCTTGATGGTTTAGCTAAAAAATTAAAATTAAAAAAGTATTATCATATTTCCAGTTACTACATGCTAAACTTTGGCTAGTTGGATCTGACTGACTGCTCATTAAATTTCACTGATAGTAATATCTGAAGTTTATGCTTCAGTTTAGTGTGAAGCATAAAAACATTAAGTACTTGCTGACATTCATCCTCTTCACATACCTAGCTCAGAGAAATTGAGTTGCAGCAGAGATCATTGTACCACTAGTGGGTTGGTAATCCTGCCTTTCTTAAAGTTAAGGTGATGCAAAGTAGCCTGACTTGGTTCTTTCTTGGGCTATCTTGGGGATGGGGTAGAGGACAGATAAATAATGCCATAGAATTTGTGGCCACTTTGGCATGCATTCTAATCTATCTTCTTTCTAACACACACATTCGTAGGTATTTAGGGTTTTCATACCTTGTTGACTTAAGTAGTTTGTTTACTTTTGACTACAAATAAATGACCCACTGAGGGGTAGAAAGTGGGCAGGAGAGCCTGAAAGATCTAGTCAGTATGTAGTTGGATCTCCTGTTTGGACAAATGGAACCCAGGGTACTGTTATACTGGCATATGTATCCTTTGTTTAGATAGCAATAAATCGTAGTTGAGGAAATTCACTGAGCTTCACTTTTTTCTCTCCCTTGAATTCATAAATGAATTGTTAACACGAAAGAGTACTGTGAAAATACTATTGATGAAACTATATCAGAAACCTTTATCAGAAGCCTATGCAATTAATTGAAAGCTATTAACAGTCACATATAATGTATACTATCATTTTGCAGCCCTTCATTTAGGAATGGAGTTTACTTTCAATTTTGCCTTTCTATATTTAAAAGCCTCTCACAGGTTTGATTTGGATTTTTAGATCCTTATCACTTAGTGTATCATGGGGATTGTGTGTTAATATTTCATGACTACTTCTGACTATATACTGTCCAGGCTAAACATTACCCAGTAATTAACTAGGTTTTTCATGATATGCTCTCCTTTTCCATTACTGTCTTGGTTTTCCTCTTCAGGGTCTGGTCAACCTTATCAATGTCTTTTCTAAACTGTTTTGTCCAAAACTGAATATAGTAGGTTAGATATTGCTTGACCAGGGCAAATAGTCTTGTCTTTTCTTTTATCATCTTCTTACTTCCAAATTAGTTAAAAAGCAAAATAAAATAGGGCATCTTTTTGTTCTTTTTAGCATTCATACCAGCCTCAACTTTTTCTGGACTTTATTGTTTCTGATACTCTTATATTTATTATCAGTTACTTGTCCTGGCATTTAACTTTTGTACACATATTTTTAAAACCCAACTTTGTTGACTTTATAATTTATGGCTCACAGAAGTTCCTAGATCAGTTTCAAGGGCTTTTGGCGATGTTCAAGGCTTTTTTGACTTGAAAGTTTTTTTCAATTTCAAGGTTTCTTTATGTTTTTAAGTCTAAAGGGCTGTGTATGCCTAAATGCCCTGAATAGGGCATCATTCTCCTTTTATACTTTTTCAGCAGGTTTAGGTTTAGGAGTCTGTTTCTTTACTTTTTGTCCTCCCATTTATCTTTGATAGGACTCTAATTTCATTGAACTCCAGGACTGGCTGATTCTTTCTCTTTCCATTGTCCCTTTTCTATATGTTGACACTTCTCTCTCACTCACCCCGTTTTTTAAGGGCATACTGTAAACTGTGTACTGATTTTAACCTACAGGAGAATAGTTTATTGTCCTGCAAAGAAGGGAATCTCTCTTGACTTGGGAGACATTTAATCTCTTAAAAGGAACACTTATTCAGGAAGAGATGTCATTATGATTCATTCTCAGCTAGTTGTTAGTTGCTGCACAAATTATGGGCAGTTTAACTACAAGAGATTTCTCTTAGAGCTATGGCGACAAGAGAGATGGTTCCTTAGAACCCCTAATTTAACCCAGAGAAATACATGGCTTTCAAAAATGCTGCCGTCTATCCTTAATACTACCAGGAGGTGACAAAATGTTCCATTATGTTATCCTGGAAATGACTCAGGAACCATTAAATGCTTCCCTGTTAGTGAAACAAGTCATTAGTGTCACCATATGTTTAAAGGTATACAGTGGCCATAGAGACCTATTGCCTTGAGCACTTGGCAAGGGAAGCAGTGATAAATAAAGCTAATATGGAGTTATCAAAAATAGGTCATGGCCAACTAACTTAATTTCCTTTTAGATCATTGGTGAGCACTAATTGTAAATTTGTGATCAAACAGGGATAATAGATCATACTCTTTGGTCCCCACATTGCTGGTAATATCTCCCCATTCTCTCTGTAAAAAACTTCATGGGGGGCAGCTAGATGGCGCAGTGAATAGAGCACAGCCCTGGATTCAGGAGGACCTGAGTTCAAATTTGGCCTCAGACACTTCACAGGTACTAACTGTGTGACCCTGGGCAAGTCACTTAACCCTCATTGCTTGGCAACCCCCCCCCCCCCCACACACAAACTTCATGAAAACAAAAATCAAAACAATTATAACCAACAATAATAATCACACTTATGTATCCTTGAAATCTCCCCCTAATTTAGAGGTTATTTAGGAAAGGTTCTCTCCTTGCTGGGAAGACAGGCTACAGGAATTGTAACAATTTGAGGTCGGTTCAGACTTTCTTTCCTATTGTTTGGGGTCCCCTAACAGCCAAGTCAGCAAGCATTTATTAGAGCTTACTGTGTGCCAGGCACTGTGCTAAGCTCTGGGAATACAAATATGAGCAGAAAGAAAGATAATTCCTCCCATTAAGGAGTAGTTTACATTTTAATGGGGATATGTAAAAGGCAACATGTAAAAGAAGCTGAAAAGCAGTGTGGGTTGGGGGAAGAGAAAGTACCTATGTAGATGGCATTGTGAAGAAAAAAGTATCAGGAGTGGAGCCCAGAGAAGAATAAAGGAGTAAACATGACTTGCCTGGGCATTTTCCTTAAAATGGAGGTTCTGTGAGGAACCAGCCAATCAGAAGAAAGGGCTTCAGGGGCAGAGTGTACTTCCAAGGTGAAGAGGCCATTGTGGCATGGTAGAAGAGTCTATAGACTTAAGATCAAAACCTGGAGAGGAATGAGTAAGTTAAAAAAACAAAAACAACAGGATATCTTAGGCCCAAGATAAGTGTTAGGTTCAAATTCATTGGTGTTGCTGGATCATGGCAGCAATACCTCTAAAATCTTTATTGTTATAATCAGAGATGGATACTGTATTAGGTCCTTACACATGCCCAAGACCCAAAATTCCCTATCCCCAAACAACAAAAGTACTTGAATCTCCAGTTTTGGTAAATTATTTTCCTTTTGCCAGAGTCCTGAAAAACAAAACTTTTTTTAACATTCACCCATAGTTCTTCCTGTAGGTGGTGTCAGATTTCCACATCATCTAAGACTTAATCGTTTCCTTCTTCTTCCTCTCCAGGGAAGATAACTTTTTATAAACTATCTCTAAAGAAGTCTTTATATTAGTACTGAAAGAGACTGAGGGTTATAGCTTTTTGTGTCCTTTGCTACTAATTCTGTGGTCAACCTGTTTCCAAATGCTCTCTTTCCATATGGCTAGCAGATTATATTTGCATCTATGAAGAAGAGGATGTTTATTGTAGGCTTATAGTGCTTGTTTTTGGCTTAATTTTGCTCCTTACAGTGCTCCAGCTACAGAATCACTTATTGCAGCAGCTGACAATAATTATTTTATTTTTTGGGAGAAATCTATTACATACGTTGTAGTGAACTTGTTTTTCTGAAAAGGTATTATCCCTGGTAGCTTTTCCCTTTTTCTTATCACTAAACTTAGATTAACTTCCCTCTCTCTGGTCCTCAGATGAGACCAGAAAAATGAGAGAGATCTGTTGAAAGTATCCATAACATAGTTAGGGCAGACTTTCTCCAGTAGGTCATATAGTTAAGAATACTCAGGGCAGAATTAAAGCTCTTTTTAACGTTTCCATACCTTCTAAGTTCTGGATGACAGTAGATTCCCAGTTGATTCTAATGGCTGTCAGGAATGTTATCTCATTAGAGGAGCAAATATATTGTTAAATAACTGGGGATTCCATAATCCTTTTTTTTTTTTTTGAGGAAGAAAGATACCATAGATCTGTTTCTCCAGATTTCACTAATTGTTAATCTGACTACTACTAGCTTCTAGTAGGTCACTTATTGACTCCTTTTTCTTGTTACTCCTTTCTTCCTTCTCATGGGGCATCTAGATTCTGCCTTCCTTTCCCTCCCAACTGCTCCCCCAAGATAAGTACTCTTGATCCTTGTTTCCCTGATGTCTTTCAGTTCTTTAATGCTAAACTAGCTAATTAGCATATACAAATGGGAACATTTGCAGAAAAGTCACTAGTGGTTACCTTACTTCCCCCCCAAAATAAACATGCAAGGACTTGGCATTGAATATTTAATTCATTTCTAAAACTGGCTTTTTTCCTCCTAAAACAGATAAGTGTAAAACAGGAAATTACTTTTACTGATGTAGCTGAACAACAAAAGAGAGACAAAAAGCAGATTCGAGAGCCAGTAGACTTGCAGAAAAAGAAGAAACGGAAACAGCGTTCTCCAGCAAAGGTAAGAAACAGATTAAGGCAATGGTTTTAACCTATCCATTATAGCTACAGATTGGTCTTCAAAGTTTTGCCATGTCAATTACTTTGCAAGGGACTTTCCTCAAGAGAAATGGAATGGAAGTGCCTCAGATACAGGTGGAACATCTGAGATTTTTGTAGCCTGATGTAACTAGAAGGAAGAGAGGTTGTTGATCATGTACATGGGTACCATTCTTCTTGTCATCTAAATTGATTATCCAGAAAGAAGTGACTTTTTCTTTTTTCCTAAGCTTTCCCCTCCATTTCTTCTCCTAACCCCTACCTTGGACCCTAGTGACCCAAATGCTAAAGCCTGCCTTCTCATTATGAGTCAAAGAAAGTATAAAGGCGGCAAGTTATAGTCTTCTTCCTTGTCAGTTTCCATGTTCTCTTTCCATCTCCTGTTTCATATTGTTATATCTTTTCCCTCTTCATCTTCTTCCCCCCCCCCTCTTCTTCTTTTTCCTTTTATCCATCCTTTTTTTTTTTTTTAAGTGAGGCAATTGGGGTTAAGTGACTTGCCCAGGGTCACACAGCTGGTAAGTGTTATGTGTCTGAGGTTGGATTTGAACTCAGGTCCTCCTGACTCCAGGGCCAGTGCTCTATCCACTGCGCCACCTAGCTGCCCCAGTCCATCCTTTTCTTAACTGTTTTCCTCTTTTCATCTTCATTTTCTAGTATTTCAACAAACTGGCTAATGATAGCCAGTGCCAGGTCTCTGGTTAATGATTTGTTTCTCCTATGTTAAATACTTTTCATAGCTTCCATAAGAAAGAAGATTATAATATTTCCAGTAACTCAAAACTAATTCTTTATCATGAAAAATTTGAGGACCATTGAATTGTTTATTAACAACATATGGTTAATAACACAAAAAGCATTATAGGAATTTGATTTTAATATTTTTAAGCGAATGACATTCCTAAGATGCCTAAAAATTTCTTCCATTACATTTATGATTTGAGAGATCTTTCAGTACTCTGCCTTTCTCCCCATATATCAATATACTCATGACGCTCATCTTTTTGGAAAGCTAGTTTGTATTTGTGAATCGTCAGATTATAAAATTTGTGGATTTGTGATTTGTGATTCATTTATGAATCGTCAAATTATTTATCTGTAGGGTAAAATTATGCCTTGAAAACTAAAAACATCATAATTAGTAATAATAGTAGCTAACTTGTATATAATGCTTACACTAAGTCAGGCACTGTGCTAAAAGTTTTACAATTATTTTCTCATTTGATCTTTACAACAACCCTGGGAGGTAGCTACTATTATTATTATTATTATTCCTATTTTACATATGAGGAAACTGAAGGAAACAGAGGCTAAATTATTTGTCTAGGGTCACACAGTTAATGTGTCTGAGGCCAGATTTTAGCTCAGGTCAGTCTAACGCCAGGCCCAGTGTTTTATCTACTTTGCCACCTAGCTATATAGTATGATATGAAATACATTTATTTATAAAGAATGATCAGTTTCTGAAATAACAATAGTTCCTGAGCTCACTGTTGATTTAGGAGGAAATATAGATGTGTATGTATAGGTAAAGGTTTAGGTATATATGTGTGTTTGTGTATATACATACACATACACATATTTATGTGAATAACAAGATTTTATTTCCAGCATTTTAAAAGATCATTAATTTCAACAGGCCTCAAATTTCTCTATGTATTTTATTCAAAATTCCTTTCTGAGTGTTAACGTTTTTGTGAGGGCTGTCTTTTCCTAAGTTCTATACAACAACCCATATTCTATTCATTCATTTATTCTTCTGTTCATTCAGCAAACATTTATTAATCAAGTATTTTTTGAGCACCTTTTATATGTCAGGCTCTGGGTTAGGTGTTGAGAATACAAATATGAAAAATGAAGCAATCTCTCCTTGCAAAGTAATTTACCTTCTGATGGGAGAGGCAGTTAGTACATAAAATTATTAGGTACCCTCTATGTGACAAAACCAAAAATGAAATAGTTTTTTTCTTTTAAGGTACCTGAATTCTCCTGGGGGAAACAAGATTTACCTTCAAGTCAGGAGTTCTTAACTGTTTTGCTTTGTGATCCCATGGACACTTTCTTAGAAAAACGTTTTTAAATTTATAAAAATAAATAAACCAAGTATATTGAAATATAATTATCAAAGTATTTTTCAAAAAGATCCGTGGTTAATCTCTACTATAACTGATTTCAGGGGATGAGCACTAGCTTTGGAGGGCAATGAACAAAGTGCCAGACTTGGAGTTACTCTGATCTGAGCTCACATCCTTACTCAAACATCTGCTAGCTGTGTGACCCTGGACAAGTCACTTAACCTTTCTTGGCCTCAGTTTCTTCATCTGTAAAATGAGGGAGTTATTAGCCTTGGGACCTTCTAAGGGCTTTTCAAGATATGAACGTATGGTTATATGAATTGGGAGGAATTATGGAAAGCCTTATGATGAACTGAGCTCTGAAGGAAGCTAAGGGTTGAGGTAGAGGTGAGATGCTAGTGAACTTCAGGCATTTCCAGGGGGTGAGATGGGGGAAATAGACTAGGCAAAGGTATGGAGATAGGAAATAGGATGTTGTGGATAAAGAATAGCAAGTTGGCTAGTTTGACTAGAATGTGTGGTGCATAAAGAGAAGTAATATGTACTAATGTTGGAAAGGTATATTGGATTCAGATTTTGTTGTTGTTGTTGTTGTTGTTGTTGTTGTTGTTGTTGTTTTGTGAGGCAATTGGGGTTAAGTGACTTGCCCAGGGTCACACAGCTAGTAAGTATCAAGTGTCTGAGGCTGAATTTGAACTCAGGTCCTCCTGAGTCCAGGGCCAGTGCTCTATCCACTGCACTACCTAGCTGCCCCTGGATTCAGATTTTGAATGCCAAGTATTGAAGCTTGTATATTACCTTGAGGGTAATTGCAGCTTTTTGAGCAGGGAAGCAACCTATTTATGCCTGTGTCATATCAATTTGGCTGTTGTATGGAAGATGGATTGATGAGAGGAGAGACTGGAGTCAGGGAGACCAATTACAGTACAGTTGTAATATTACATATTCTAATGGTCCATGTGAAAGATCATGAGACCTGGAATTAGAGTTGTGCCTATAGAAGTAGTCAGAAGAAAATGGATAGGAGATATATTGTGGAAGTAGGATTACCAAGACTTGGCAACTTACTAGATTTATAGGAATGGGAGAGAGTGAAAAGTCAGGAATGACTCCAAGGTTGTGGACCTGGATCATAGGATTACTAGACTGGAAGGATGTTGCTGTTCTTCATAGAAACAGGGAAATTAAGAAGAGTAGTAGGTTTATGGGGAAGGATGATAAGATCAGTTTTGAATGTGTTGAGTTTCATATGCCTATAGGACATCCATTTGAAAATGGCCATTAGGCAGTTGATGATGCAAGACTAGGACCCAGGAGAAACACTAGGGTATCGATAGTCTGTGTAGAGATGATAATTGCACCCATGGGAGCTGATAAGATCACTAAGTAAGAGAGTGTAAATAAAGAAAAGAGGGATAACCCTTTTAGAAAAATTATATTTTGAAATCTTTGCCAGGTTCTATACCTAGGATATTTACAAAATAGAGATTTAAAAGATCATATTTTAATAATTTTAAACTCTCAAATTAGTTGAATTTATTTACTTTGGTAGATAATACCTACTTGACTATATTATGTCACTAATGTTGAATATTTCTGCAAGTATTTAAGTTTTTAAGGAGGAAAAAATCTGTATACTTTTTATGCAGTTGCTAGATTAAAAATTAAGTCTGTAGTACATATAAAATTATGAGGAACTTTTTTAGTCATAATTCCATGGGTTCATTAATGTTTTTTTCATTGTATTTAATGGAAAAGAAGATTAAAGATGGAGCAGGATCACTACTGAGAGTAGATGAGACAATGGCGAGAAAACAGAACACCTGCCTTCTATTTTGCTTCTATTTTCTTTTTTCTTTCTTTTCTTTTCCTTTCTTTTTTGCTTCTATTTTCTCTACCAGTGAGAATAATCTTTGGATTTGAAAGGGCAGAACAAAAAGAATAGGTCACAAATATCCAGTATCAGTAAACAGATAATAAGAGAATACCTAGCTACCTTTTATGAGGTCAGATTGTCAGGCTTAGATGAACTGCATCCCCAGGTACTAAAAGAATTTTGGAAAATGTGATTTTAAATGACTTTCAGTGATTTTTCAAAAATCATGGGAGTATGAAAGAGTTGTTGCAAAAACCAGAGACAAGAAAATG
Source organism: Dromiciops gliroides (assembly GCF_019393635.1). Classification (NCBI taxonomy): domain Eukaryota; kingdom Metazoa; phylum Chordata; class Mammalia; order Microbiotheria; family Microbiotheriidae; genus Dromiciops; species Dromiciops gliroides. Next base: position 338,223,452 of record NC_057863.1, on the reverse strand, counting down.
TCTTGATTTTCAAAAAGGGAAGAGTGAATTTTTTTTTTTAAAGGCCAATGAGTTTGACTTTTATTCCTGGACTTTGAGAACCACTGGTATATCCTGTTTTCCTTGCTCTGTTTATCTTAAATATATTTTTAAGGACATGGTAAATAAACTTCTGGAAAAGGAAGTAATTATCGTAAAGAGCTAATATGGCTTCATCAAGAACTGTCATGTCAGACTAATTTCATCCCCTTTGTTGATAGGATAACTCGACTGTTAAATCAGGGGAATGTTGATGTACATCAAATTTACCTATGAATTTAGCAAGACATTTGACATAGTTTTTCTTTTTCTTTTTTTTCTTTCTTTTTTTTGCAGGGCAATGAGGGTTAAGTGACTTGCCCAGGGTCACACAGCTAGTTCAGTGTCAAGTGTCTGAGGCTGGATTTGAACTCAGGTCCTCTTGAATCCAAGGCCAGTGCTTTATCCACTGTGCTACCTAGCCACCCCCGACATAGTTTTTCATGCTAGTCTTGTAGATGGAGAGATGTGGAATAGATAATGATATAGTGATGTGTATTCAGAGTTTTTTGGATAGCTAACCCCCCCCCCAAATTAAACATTTTTTGGGGGGGAAGAGGGGGCATGCAACCTAGAAGAATTTTGTAGTTTCCCCAGGGAGCTGTGCTTGAACTTGTGCTGTTTAACATTTCATTGGTGACTTGGCTAAAGGTATAGATGACATATTTATTAAATTTGCAGATGTCACAGAACTGAAAGGTATGGCTAACATGTTGGGTGATAAGAGTTTTGATTCAAAAAGACCTTGACAAGCTAGAATGTTGTTCCAAATCAAATAACTTAAAATGATACATAAATGTAAAATTTTATACTTAAGTTAAAAAAAAACACACAAAAACTTTGTAAGTACAAGATGGGAAAGGTGTGATTAGATATGCCAGTTGACCTGAAAAAAGATCTAGTTGGGGTTAGGATTATTTGATCATAGATGTAGAGCTGAACAGGATCTTAGAGCTCATTTAATTCAACCTCTTTATTTTATAGATGACAAAATTGAGATCCAGAGACGTTAAGTAATTTGCCACACAATAGTTGTTTTGAAATTTTAACTCAAGCCCTTTGACTACAAGGTCTGATCTCTTTTTATTCTATCACACTCCCTCCCATTTAATTCAATGTAAACTCACTATGAGTCAGCAGTGTAAAATTATAGCTAAAAAAAGTGAATGTAATCTTAGTCTGCATTAAGAAAGGCATAACACTTAGAGTAAGGAAAGTGATAGTCTCACTGTATTCTGCCTTTATTAAACCACATCTGGAGTGTTATGTTCTGGACATCACATTTTAACAAAGTTTATAGGAATACAGAGAAGATCAACCAGCCATGCCCATGAGAAGATCATTTGAAGGAGCATAGAACATTTAGCTTGAAGAAGAAAAGAATTATGGAGAAACATAACTGTTTAAGTTTTTTGAAGGATTACCTTGTGGTTTAAGCATTAGATGTATTCTGCTTGACTCTGAAGGGCAGAACTGGAAACAAATTTGTGTGGACGTTGCAGAGTGGAAGATTTAGGTTTGATGTAAGGAAAAATTGCCCAACAGCTATTCAGAAGAATGGGCTGGTATGTGGAGTTAATGGGTTCTTCTCTGAAGTCTTTGAGGAAAGGCTGAATGATCATTGTTTTATGATTATTATTTTTAGGAATGATTGTTGTTTTAATGGGAACATTATTTTAGAGGTAATGCTTGTTCAGGTATGGCTTAGAATTGCTAACCTCTTAGGTGCCTTACAACTCTTATATACTTTGATTTTGGATGAAATTGTTAGAATGAATGAATGAATAAGCATTTATTAGGTGCTCACTATATGCTAAGAACTTGATGTACAATAAAAATTGAGATGGTGCCTGCTCTCAAGGAGTTTACGTTTTAAAAGGGAGAGATTGCACATATAAGGAAGTGGTGGCCAGGAAGGAGGGTATGTTAGATTGGATAGTGACTGTAGCCATTGGGGAGGAAGGGCAGGGTGGGGATTGATATACCTTCTTCAGTAGCAGCGCTAGTATTGATTTGATTATGGACCTAGAACTGGAAAGGTTTGTGGTTGGGTGGAAAGTATTTGAGTGGTGGAAAGATGGCTAAAGAAGAATAAAGTGAAGGGTGTCTGAGGCTGTGTAAATAGAATTGGACTCGCCAATAGGGTGATAGGTAGTTAGAGGGTAAGGCACTCACCAATCAGGACAATCCCAGGGTGGAAGTTCTGGATCTGAAAGAGGTAAATTTCCAGGGCATGCTCTCTGGTATGGGCAGCAAGACAGCTGACAAAAGGATGAAGAAGAGCGCATGTTTATATACACACAATGCAAACACATATATAAGGCATGGAATATGAGTTTAAAACTAAACTGACACTTTATATGTAATTTCCTGTAGTTAAGGGTCATTTTTGTTGTTATTGTTGTTGTTGTTTGCAGGGCAATGAGGGTTAAGTGATTTGCCCAGGGTCACACAGCTAGTAAGTGTCAAGTGTCTGAGGCCATATTTGAACTCAGGTCTTCTGAATCCAGGGCCTGTGCTTTATCCACTGCGACACCTAGCTGCCCCCAAGGGTCATTTTTTTTTTTTAGTAAGGCAATTGGGGTTAAGTGACTTGCCCAGGGTCACACAGCTAGTAAGTGTTAAGTGTCTGAGGCTGGATTTGAACTCAGGTCCTCCTGAATCCAGGGCTGGTGCTCTATCCACTGTGCCATCTAGCTGCCCCCCAAGGGTCATTTTTTAACAATGGTATTCAGTAACAAAGATTTATTGCTTTTCATGTTTGATATTCAAGAACTTGAGGCATAACTAATGAGTTTGGTCTAGTGTTTCAAAGGAGTTTTGACTTTTGAAAAATCACTGTCAAGTGAAGAGACAAAAAGATATATTAACCTTGACCTGATGGTGAAGCTTACAACTCAACAATTTTTACTTGGTTTTTCTACTTAGAATAATTTAAAACTCTCAGTGAGTTGTAACTTCATTCTGTTTTGAAGACTCAGTATTTTTCCATTTCATTATTATCAAGTCCGTGTCAGTTACAGACTTGTAAATCTCATTTGTGCAGTTATGTCATACTGGATACTTTGAATCCTTTTGACTTGTCTTCATTATATTTGTTGTAATTGGGAACCAGTAGATATAAGGCATGATTATAAAACTTTTTTTTAAGTCAAAATACCCCATCAGAATTTATACATAAGGGACAGCTAGGTGGTGCAGTGGATAGAGCACTGGCCCTGGAGTCAGGAGTACCTGAGTTCAAATCTGGCCTCAGACACTTGACACTTACTAGCTGTGTGACTCTGGGCAAGCCACTTAACCCCAATTGCCTCACTAAAAAAAAAAAAAAAAAAGAATTTATACGTAAACATAGGATCATAGGTTTAGAAATGTAAAGGATTTTAGAAGTTATGTAGTTAAATCCCCTTATTTTGTAGATGAGGAAACAGTCCCAGAGATGTTAAATCATTTGCCAGAGGTCACACAGGTAGAACAGCATTCTAACAGATAAGCATTCTAACTCAGTTCCTCTCTCTCTCCAAGTCCAGCATTCCAGATGAATATTTTGTGAGTTACCTTTGGAGTTTAGCCATTGGCACAGTATTTTTGGAACTCATCCTTTATATTTGCTTTCTTTTGTTCAGTAAGTTTGATTTCTAGAAGCAATCAATAATTTGGATGAAAGTTTGTTGATTAAGGTGATCATTACTGTTTTGGATCATAAATGGGTGTTTCTGTAATTTATTGAGATTGATTACCTCAGGTTACTATGAAAATAATTTTACAAGTGTTTTTAGGAATGGCTACATCATTAGAATTAGGATTTAACTGGCATATGTGGAAACACTTTGAAAAATTGTAATATTCAGATTCTTTTCCCCTAAATATGTTCCTTCTGATTTCAGTTTTTCAATTATTGGCACTTAACATTCTCTCAGTCTTTCTTAGTATTATCTTTTAAACTCTTCCCCTGCCTCTTTGGTTTCCAAAGCTTGCTAATTATATCTCTGGAATAACCTTTTCACATATGCTCTCTCATTATATCCACCTGGACTATTGCAATAGGTTTTTATCTAAGGCTGATCTTGAAAGTCAGCAGATTTGGATTTAAGAGGACTGACCCATATCACTGTGTTTTGAGTTTGACCCTGAGTCACTTAACCTTTATGGGCCTCAGTTTCCTTACCTCACCAATGGAGGAATGAACCTTAAATAAACATTCTTGTACTAAATGGAGTAATGAACATTAAATGAACATTCTTGTACTAAATACATGATAAGAGTTGTCTGGATATTGTTATGTAAATTGTCAAGCACAGTAGAAGTATGAAATTATTTTTATTACTATTAATGATAAATATCTCATTTAACAAGCTGTTCTGCATTTTCCAGATAAACTGAAACTTAACCTATTCAATGCCAAAATGGTATTTTAACCATTTTGACAGACAGCTTTCCAAAATACATTATATTCTTTTTTTTCTTCTTCAACAGAACATATGCCAAATATAATTTAACTATTTCTTGATGGTATCAGTTATGAACACTAAGTATATATTGTATACACAGGAGTATCCATTTTATTTGACAACTTGATATTGTTCTATTGCTTATTATCTTTTGTAGTTTAGAAAAACAAGTAATCAAGCTTGTTAGAAGTAAGTATAAAGTGAAAGTATGTAGGTAGAGTATGAAGGCCTCCCTTTTGACTTCTGGGAGGCTGTTTTATGGTTTCTTCCTGCTTTTGCACTGTGTTCCTGGAGAGTTATGGTTGCTGGATAAATGAGTTATGGAACAAGAGGTATTAATATAACAACTTTACTTTTGGCAGCCAGTTTGATTTTAGTTCTCATTTCTGCTAACTTGCTGTGTGGTAGTCAGTAAGCCATTATATTTGAGTTTGCCTATCTATAAATTATCTCAAAAGAATCCTATCTCAAAATAATTTTATAACATTGAGCTAAATTTACAAAATACAAGTTTCTTTATAATAAGTGATATAGAAATAATTATTATTGTTATCTTACCCCAGAATTTCAAAACAGTTTGCAAGTCTCTCCAGTTTTCACAACTATAATCTGAAAGTGTACTGAACATTGTGTTCACTGTTGTTTACCCTGGCATGTCCCTTCTCCATCAGAAATAAGAACTAGAGATATGTCTATTATGGTACTTTAGGTAGTTTTAGTACACAGTGGAACTGTTGTAGGTCACAGCAAACTTTAAGAAGAACAACATATTACAGGTACAGAAACTTTCAGAAAATACTGTCCATCCTGAAACCTTGATTGATGCCTCTTCTCAGGTTCTGCAATTGTATTGCCTTAGGATTTCCTGATGAAAACACCTTATCAATAAAGATTTGTCAAGCTAATCTTTGTAACATTTGGAGAACAAGGAGGAAATTATATGAGGAAGTAAAGTGTTGAATAAAAACACAATAATGCTTATTTTTCCAATGCATAGTACACCATAGGCATTTAATAAATGCTTGTCGAATTCTAGTATTATAAATAAATGAAGTGTTTGGATAAGTGAAATTTTTCAGATAATGATGGTACTCTTTCTAAAATCTATTAATCAGTCCCCTAACTTAATAAACAGATTATGCAGAATTTAATCTTGCCTTTTTTGATAACTGAGTCATTATTATGAACAGCAGTTACTATGTTGTTCTTAAATTGAGTAATATCACCAAAAATTTGATAGTGTATTGGGATTTAGTTTGTTGTTTGGCTAAATTCCTTTTAAATTGATGTATTATGATTTGTAGTTTAGTTCTTTCCAGTCCTCATGACTATTGGGTTGCTTTAATTAAGGCTTAGCTTGCCTTTTAGTTAAATATCTTACAGAGTAGAGTGTTGTGCCTGTTTAGTTAGTATTTTGTAATTTCCCACCCCATTGATTCTCTCTGAGACTGTTTAGATATTTGTTGTTGCTTCTTCTGTGTTTTACCTTATGAAGCTTGTTCTCACAGTTAGCAGATACATTTCTTCCTTTTGCAGTTCTTACCTTGCAATCTTTGACCAATTTGGACTCAGAAACTTTTAAACTTACTTTGGAGTACAGTGAATCTTTTAATTTTTGAATAATCCATAATTTCGAGATTGTCTAAAATCTGCTGGTTAAGAAGAGTATTGCTGTGGTGGAATCTTTGTTAAGGAAATGTAATCATTAATGAAATAATCAGAAGCATCCAAGGGAGGATAACCTAACCTATATATGGGTTTAAGTTTGTCATTGTTTTTAAATGTAAAGAAATAGCAAAATTGGACATTTAGTAGTCTTTTATTTCATCTGTACCATGAGATAACATTTCTCATAGAGACAGTACTTAATTTTGTTGTTACATATATAGATATTTAAATTTTTGAGGCCTCTCACTGAATTTGCATACATTGGTCTGTGGGGGAGCTCATTCAGCATTACAAACTATATGTGTTATTTAAAAATTATTCCGTAAGTAGAATAGACCTTGTTTTGTTTAGTAGTGCTGATAAGGTGGTAGGAAAATATCTGTGCCCCTTTAAGAGATGAGGAGTTCCGGGAGAGAGACTGAACTATTTTGAAGAGGCATAGATTTCAGTCAGAGGGAACTGACAGTTCAATAGTCAGAGAATAAAGATCTCTAAATAGGGTAGGCCAGGGACTCTTCACCTGAAGAAAAAGTATGGTAGGTACATGAACAGTACAGAAGAGTTTGAATTGGAAATAGCCCTGATAAAGCCTGTCTGTGAATATGCTAATTAATAGTGGATTAGGTAAAGTTAACAATAGTTTTTTAAAAAAGTTTTTCTGTTGCTTTATAATACTGGCTTTATTTTGAATATTTGTCAACAATAATTTGAATTTAACTCTTGTATTTATCAAATAGTTTTAAAATGATAATCAATAAGTATTAAGTGCCTACTATGTGCCAGGTTTAGTGAGATTGTTATAACATTTTTTTCTCAATTTTCCATGCTTAATGAAAACTGGCCATGAGACCTTTATAACAGGCACCATAATTTACCTACTAATAGGGTCCAGAATAGAATCAAAACACTTAGGAAGATTATTACTATCTTCCCAAGACTTGCCTGAAATGCCAAATCTTTGGGTAATGTTGGATATGTTGTTATAAATTGTGTATCTATGTATTCCAAGTTAGAATGGGGTAGAAATTATATAACACCCACTAGCATTCTTCTGTCAAACACTTTGGTGATGAGACTTTGAAGCATTGTGGGTCACTTTTGCAGTTTGCCTGGGGCCCAGATATCCTGTTAAATTCAGCATGGCTATTTGCATCATTTTGCATAAAGTATAGACTGAACTCTATATATCTTATGATAAGTTAAATTTAAAAAATTTTAAATGTTGGAGAGAGAAACATATCTAAAATATTTGTCATAAGAAGCTGGCAAGAATGCAGTAGTAAATTTCTATAGTACAGGTTCTCTACCGGATGGAAATGTATTAGTAAATCTCATAGCCATACTACTGTAAAGAGTTGGTTGTCTCTGCCAAATTAATTTCCTGTCTTTGGTTTGCCAGCACTTTGAACAGGAAGGAATTGAAGCCTATGTTGACACTGCTCCACCAAGGTACTGTGATGGTGGTACCTAGCACTTCTCAAACACCCAATGCTTTAGAGTTCACCGTGAACAGTAAAGAGAGAATGATACTTGATGTGGATATTGGTGGGTTATAGTATGAGTTAGAAAGCCTTAAATCTACAATATAGTTCTGAGAAAGGATTCCAAAAGCTAGGGGAAATAAGGTGAGATACAGAATGCAAATATCTTACGAATTTTAGGCTATAATCTTTCTTCACCATTTTTAGACAATGCTGCCCCCCCCTTTTATTTCAGCAGAAGAAAACTTTCCAAAGATATTTATAAGTATACTGGTTTCTCTCTTTTCCAATATTCTCATGGCAAAGATGCTTGAATCATTTTATATTAAATATTGGATCTGTAGTAAAAGTACTTGTTGCCATCAGTGCAAGAAAAAAATGACCTAAAACCTTGATATTCTTCATAAAAGAGCTTTTGTAGGCAAGATTATATCTATTTCATAGGATTTAGTTCTCACAAAGAGCTAGGTTTTCTTGGTTGTTGCTGTGCCACAAAAGCTACCAAGCTACCTTTTTTTGGCACTTGGATTTGTGATCAGTATATCTAAAAAATAACTAGTGTACTACTTTTTAGTTGTAATTTTCAGTGGATATTTTAGTTTAGTAATACGATATCTATTTACTTTTTTCTGAAATAGTTTGGAGCAATGTTTTTAAAAATAGATTAGTCATCTACTTTTGGTTTTCATTTTGGCATACTTTTAAATTGCATATTACTGCATAGATATTATAGTAATATTACATTGTACTGTATGACTTCGGAGGGGTTAAAAAAATTTGAAGGTGACTGGTTAGTGATGAAACTGCATTTTTACTTTGGGAAATAGTATGACACCTACTACTGTTCTTCTGGCAGACACTTTCCTCTATACTTTGGTGATTAGGCCTTGAAGCATTGTGGGTCAGTTTAGCAGTTTGCTTTGGGCCCAACTGCCCTGTTTAATTTGCACGGTTATTTGTCAAATCAGTTGCATTAAAACAGAACTCTCCATATGCCTTATGATAAGGTAAAATTTTAAAATGTAAAATTTTCTTATCCTGACTTTCCTTTCCTTCTTCCATTTTTGTGTGGGAAAGTCATGGCTTTGTTTTCTGAAGAGCCCAACTTGTCACTTCTATTTTCCACATCCATCCCTCCATGTGACTTTAAAAAATCTTAATATTTTCTTTTCATCCTGCTGTCTTAGCTTTTTATTGCTGTTGTTTTTAACTTCTTGTCTTTCTATTATTTTATTCCAGTCTGCTTTTTAAAATGTAGTTTGTTGTACAGACATTTGATAAACTTACATCTCTTTAGAGACATTCACTTTATAGGCATTAAACTATTGTTCCTCCAGGGAATCTGCTCTCATAGCAATGTCTCCCTGGGGTCCAGACTATTCTGAATCGTAAGGTGCTTGGAGATACCATGTTGGTTCTCTCTGTGTCCTCTCTTCCCAGTGCCTAAAGTATCTTAGGAATTTTGGTAGCAACAATTCAGCTAGCTTGAGGTAGCCCTAGGGGTCCTGTATCAGATCAGATTCCAGATCCAGCTTCAGAGTGACCTGAAAAAAACAACCTCACAGATAGGAGGCTTCAGAGGACTTAGTATCATTTTAGTTTCCTAATGATGTTACACACTGCTGCCAGATTAATCTTTAAAAAGCTACTTTCATGTCATCTTTTGGCTTAAAATCTTTGAGTTGCTTTTCCTTATCTTTGATATTAAGTCTCAGTTCCTTAATCAGGCATTCATAATTGTTCCCAGTCCTCTTTCCAGTAATGCCCACTCCTTCCCAACCCAAATTCAGTCATTTTTATTTCTATGTACTGTGCTTCAAACATGCTATGTACATTCCTGCCTTCAAGCCTTTGTTGTCACTATTTCCTCATATATAATACCCTCTCTTGCCTTCTCTGCCTCCTAAAACCTTCCTATCCCTTAAGGCCTGACTTAAAACCCATTTTTCCCATGAAGCCTTCTATGATCATTGATTCTTTTATTAAAAGTATTTTATTATTTTCCAGTTACATGTAAGGATAGTTTTCAATATTTGTTTTCATAGGATTTTTATTTCCAAATTTTGCTTCCACCCTCCCTTCCCTCTCTCCTCCCCAAGATGGAAAGCAATCTGATATAGGTTATATATGTACAATTACATTAACCATATTTCTGCATTAGTTATATTGTGAAAGAAGAATATGATCATCCTTTCTAAACATCAGTATTCATTGTGTACAATATTTATTTGGTATATATGTTGCCTTGAGCAGAAACAGTGATAAATATTTTACTTTTCGTATCTGTGTGTCGTGTTTCCATACTAAGGTTGTAAAATGATGAGAGGGATCATATTTTTTATTTTCTATCCATAATAGAATTGCTATATATAGTATTAAATAATACAGTGTTGAATGATTGAATGAATGAATGAATTGCATCAAGAATCATACAAAACTTAGATGGTAGCCTCTGCTGGGAGAAAATCCTTAGATATTAGAGGGTAGAACCTCAGATTTCTATGCAAATTCAAGATTGTATAACATAAATTCCTCTTGATTTTTAGGTGGGGAAAAAAAAGAGTGTTGATAATCAACTGAGTAAGAGAGCTTATATTTGTGTCATTTTAGAGAAGTTGTGACTTGGTTTTGTATTCCAAATATCAAGCATAGCACTAGGCCAAGATACAAGATTTTTGGTTTGAATGGTCTTGAGAATTTAAAATTGAAAACACAGCAACACTTAAACTGGCCAAGAGCACCCAGGACTCCATCACTCAGAAGACGTGAGCTTTAGAACTGTGTTAGCTTGCTTGTCCTCATTTATCAGTCTAGTCAGGTTTTTATTCCCCCTCTGAATTTTAGTGCATATTTACACTTCTAGTCGTTTCTCAGGTAGTTGAGAAAAGATGTTTTCTTTCACATTCTCTGATGACCATTGTTTTGCACTGATATAGGTCAACATGTTTTTTTTAGATTAACATTTACATATGTATATTTTAAGAACTTTTTCTTTTTTCTTTTTTTAAATAGATCCTTACAATAAATGAGGATGGATCACTTGGTTTGAAAACCCCTAAATCTCATGTTTGTGAGCACTGCAATGCTGCCTTTAGAACGAACTATCATTTACAGAGACATGTCTTCATTCATACAGGTATTTCTGTCTTAAAATGGGCTCATGGTGATTGTTTTTTTCATCAACATTGATAAGATGTTTTTAGAAAATATTTCTAGTTCCTTTACAGTGTAATTTCTAAGAACTCACTAACTTGATAATCTAAACTTAAATTTTCTATGTACCAAAGTGTCAGAAGTATTTAAATATACTAGTATCAATCAGTGGTGGGAGGGTGGAGAAGGAAGCAGAGGAAAGACACCATTTGGTAGAGATGTGTCAAATGACAGAAATAATGCTTTGTGCATTTTTCCCCCTTTATGAGAAATGAATGGGAAATTTATAGCTCAGTTGCTATCATTAACCCCCATTTATGACATATGTTCTTGATACTTACTTAGCCTGATGTCTTTTTGCTTAGATAAGTAAATAAAAATGCTTATTCTCTCCCAAATCTAAATTCAGTTCTAATGCTAGCCCCTCTTTCTCCTTTGAGGAAATTTGATCCATTTTTTATCACATTTCCATTTTAGTATGAATATGAGTTCTGAGGAAAAACTTGAGAGGAAATGAAAAGTGTCTAGGATTTGTGAGAGAATGAGTTGTCATTTACTCAAGTTTAGGCTCCTAAAGTACACTCTCTTCCTGTAAAGTGTTATTTTCAGTAACTAATTTATGGATGTGAAATTATTTTAAGGTGAAAAACCATTTCAGTGTAGTCAATGTGACATGCGTTTCATACAGAAGTACCTTCTACAGAGACATGAGAAGATTCATACTGGTGAGTGACGCCCTCATTAGAGGCATTTAAAAATTGATATATTAAATTAGAGAACATTTTACAGCGAGTCGTAACACAGATAATATAACCTGTTGGTTTTTAAGTCTTATCGTTGTCAAGTGAAAAAAAACAAACTCTGGTTTTGCCCTATTTTTTTCCTTAAATAAGTGAATTTTGACTTGTCATTCTGCATGCATGCCATAGTCCAATAAATTATTTTGAAACAAGATTCCATAATAACAAATGTACATATGTATAATGACCAAAGGAACATGTCAGAAAATTAGGTCCTTTTAAAACAGTGAGGAAGGGTTTTTCATTGAACTTTTCAAAACATTTCAAGTATGTAAGATTTTCATTCATGATCATGAGAAACATAAAAACTAGAGGTGGAAGGGACTCTCAAGGTCATTTCATCCAATTTCACTTTTCAGATTAGAATCCAGTGTCCAGAGAGGTTAAGTGATTTGTCCAAGGTCACACTGCTAGTTTGTGAAGGGCAGAGTTTAAATAAAAACCCAGACCTCCTCACTCTGGTGCACTTGTCCTTAATCTGCTTTCCTCCAGTTAGCTTGATGGGAATTTAAAAGGCCAAAGCCTCAATATTTTATAATATGAATGTTTTACCTTAGTCTGTGACTATGCTTTTTTTTTTAATTAGTAGTAGAATATTCCAGAAAAATTGGGTGTGAATCACTTACTATGAATTGAATTCTGTTTTCATCTTGATCATCACTGGGCAGTGGCTCCTGACTGTGGAGCTTTATGCTTCTTAGCCAATTAGTTAATTATCTATAAACAAACATTTGGGAAGCCTAGGAAAGTCATTGTTTAACACAGGGTTTCTTAACTTTTTTTGTGTCATGGACTCTTTGGCAGTCTTGTGAAGCCTATGGATCATGTCTTACAATAGTATTTTTAAGTAAATAAAATATGTGGGATTACAAAAGAAAACAATTATATTGAAATACAGTTACCAGAATATTATTATTTTTTTAATTTACGTATTCCAGGTTAAAAAAAAAACCCTTGTTTAAGTAACCCTATCATAAATCCGTTTATATGTGAATGGCCACCTCCTAATTTATTTAGTTTATACATTTGGATTTTTTTGAGGTTTTCATCTCTTCAGGAAACACTCTAAGTTTAAAAATAAACATTTAAAACAAATGGTTTTAATTTGTGTATATTTGTGTTTATGCTTTTATTTATAACACCAAATTTCATAAATTGTTCTACCATTTTGTTGCGTGGCTTTTGATACCTCGATAAGCATGGTAAGGCATAATGCCAAATTCTTGTCTATTATTGCGATCAAAAGAAAATAGGAAAACAGAGATGATGAATGACTCGACTATATTCTTGTTTGGTTGTAGCATTTAAATCAGTCTTGTTAGTAGTATGTGTGCAAATGTTGGAAAATTAGTTGAGGAGTAGTCAGGTGTGTGTTTGTGTGTATATACATGCATAAGTGCATGTGGCACATGCTGTGCAAACAAAAACACGTGCAAACATCCTGTTATTCATTAGACTTCTCAAATTCTACTGACAACAGGGCCAGTTGAAGAGGATAGTTGCACAGAAGTATCTTTTCTCTGGTTCATTTTTCTTCAGTTTCTTTGTCCTTGAAACAAAGAGATGTGAATGTAGCTGCTTTTCTTGGACATGAGCTCCAATGAGAGAGATTGTTTTAACTCTGTCACTTTATTTAATAAGATGTTTTGCACATCACTCTTTCCACAGTTCTGAATTTTACTAGCATAGTGCCATGAAGAACTTGAACATTACATTTATCCTTGTTTTTTGAAATACTTTTTAACATGAACACTTAGTTAAAATCCTAACAGATAAAAAAGGAACTGTTTTGCCCAGTAGAAAAAAAAAATCTTAAATTCCTGTTGGGTTTTGGATGTCTTTTATCTCCATTTTTTTTTCTCCTTTACCTTCTTTCCTTCATTCTCACCATAGATAGCATCAGAACTTTCTGAATTGGAGACAATACTTGTTTTGTGTTAGGGATTTTCAAAATAGACTAGTTTTCCAAACACTTAAATATTACTTTGATTGTGTGTGAAATAAATATTTACTTTTTGGGAGATGACAAGTTGGCCTATGACCAAGACCTCCCTGGGATAATTTGCATGTTCTCAGAACCATGCTACTCTCAATTTGTGGACTTTCTTTCTCTGGGACTTAGTAACACAGGGACATAGGAAAGAGGAAGCAGGTAAAATAATTTTCTTTTAATTGGAAGAATCTGAAAGCCTGGTTTATAATAAATTTGGACAAAGAAGAAAATGAAGGTACAGAAAGATGCCAACATGATTTGTTTTTATCATAGTCTCTTAAGAAGATGATTTCTTTCAGAATAATGCTTTTACCTTTGCAGGCATTCCCTGCCCCGCTCAGGAGGAAACTTACATTACTGGGGACATAGTTTATTGCTTTGCCCCACTTCATTTGTATATAAATAAACTCTTGATTAGTGTTCTAGGAGGTTGTGTTTGTAGGCCTATTGATAGGTTTTTAGGTAGAATCTTGTTATGTTGATAATTTTTCAATGCTGATCTTTGTTCTTTATTGGTCCAATGCTTTGTCCTTCTTTGTGCTTCAATATCTCTTTTGATTGCTATTATAATGACTTTACTGATGTATTATACATTGACTGCTATTTCTGTGATAGCATAGCTGACACCAAAAGATTTTATCTATGTTAGCTCCTGGTTCCCTTTAAAGCAGATGGGTAATAAGTCACCTGCTAATTTGTCTCTCTTTGAAGATACAAAATGTGAATGGCATCATTGTAGAAAGAAAAAACCCAAATATATCTCAGAGGTCTTCAGTAAATACTTTTGTTTTGTTTTGGGTTTTTTCCCCTTCTATAGCCGTACCTTTAGCCACAAGTACGCTATTTCTCCCTTTTTTGATGTGAACCACCCTCTGTATTCCACCTCCCCATCTTTCTTCCTTTCGAGACATCAACTTGTGTTGATACCAAAATATTCTAGATCATTGAGTATATATAGATATAGTTCATTCCTTGTCAATGGCTTACAGCTCTTAAAGGGATTAGAAAACACTGTAAAGACTTCTGCATGGTCTTTAAGCCAAAACTTAGTTTAATTCAATATCCAAAGCAGATTTGAGTATTGCCTAGAAATAGGCATCTCCTTTTCCTCACTTGGGGTTGGCTTAACAGGGAGGCTGAGTAGGTACCTTCTTGTATAGTATAATTTGTCATAGGATTAGAGCTCTAGAGCTGAAAGTATCCTCAAAGGTCATCTGATGCAGACCCCCATATTTCAAGAGTATAAGGTCCTGTGGCCTAAAAAAATATCTCTTATCCATTGGTCAAGGTCTGAAATTCTGTAAATTAGAGTTACATTCCATTGGTTTAAAGCACCTTCTACTAAAATGTAGCTGCTTGGAAAGGCATAATATTGTGATGCTTTTATCAGGCATTTCTACTTTGTTGTGGAGTTTCATCCTGAGGACAGGCTTTTGAGAAGTAGAAGAGAGTATGAGGGCCTTTGATATTGATAGTAAGGAGCCTTGAATTACTGAAGGCAAACTTTGCCTACTTTGTAATTTTGCTTAGATATAACTGTAGCTTTATTGCTCAGGCACATCCCAAGGTTAAACATTGACCTTAACTGGTAAACATTTACTTTTTGATCAGGCGTTTAACTATAAGCCTTCCCTTTTGCAGGCATTTTCAAAATGCCAAGTAAATAAATAAGGATGCCATTCATTTTGCGTCTTCAAAAGTTTTCATGCGTCCTACCCATCATGTCATTTTACTACATCCAAAGAAACCTCCAGTCACTTTGCTATTTGAAGTCAAAGTAATCTACTTTGAGGTGAAAATATTTTCTTATACTCTTCTTTAATTTTTCTAAGCTTATTTACCCACCAGATAATAGGCCATTGAGTAGGTTTTTATTTCATTGTATTAATACACAAGTGAACGTTTGCAAAATGATCTCCACTCTCTGTCCCTATTGAAAAAGTATATTAGAAACTAGGTGGCACAGTGGGTAGAGCACTGGCCCTGGAGTCAGGAGGACCTGAGTTCAAATCCTGTCTTAGACACTAGACACTTACTAGCTGTGTGACCCTGGGCAAGTCACTTAACCCCAATTGCCTCACCAAAAAAAAAAAAAAAGAAGTTCATACGACTTAAAGTTAGGAATGTTCATTAGACATTCTGCCTTTTTTTTTTTTTAAAGGTTTTTGGCTCCTCCTCTAAAAACTTGTTAGGGCTACTGGGAAATATCTCTTCTAGGCTTTTCCTAGTTCTCATTATAGCCTGAATTTCATTCACAACTCTGAAAAACAGTTAAATGATAACTTTAAGAAAGAATTGAACCATTGGCTTGGACCTACACTTTGGCTTTCCCTCAAAAGTACAGAAATTCCAGTTTTCATCTCACTTTTTAAGGTGCCAGTTGCTGATTATACCTCCTCCCCTCCCAACAAAGGATTTTACAGAAGACAATATATAAGCTTGTTTTAGTTTTAGTTTAAATTTACAAATCTCAAGGAATTGAATATTTTTTGTGTGTTTAAGATTGTCATCAGAATTTTAAGCTCCTGGTGAAGACAAATAGCATTGTTGTGGATATAAGTCTTAATAATTTGAGAAGAAAAAATAATAAGGGATATGCCTTGGATTTACTTTGGAAAATTGTGTCGATTACATTCTCTGCCTGAATGAAGCATTTGCTCATTAAACTTTTTCTTTAAAAGCTGTTGATTAGCTAACAGTAAAAGACACAGCTAAGCATTGTACTTAAAGAAAACTTGTGCCACTTAAAATCTCCTTGTTAAACAAGAAAATGAAGAAAAATTTCAATGTGGCACTTCCTTTAACTTTATGATATGCGTCTGTAGTTCAACTTTTTTGGGTGGAGAAAAATCAGTAAATTAATTCCATGATATTATATATTTTTCCAAGTTTTATTGAAGCCTTTGGCTTTATCCCATAGTCTATTCTTGATATATTCTTCTTCCTCCATCCCTTGAAATAAAGAAAAACAGTTAAGCAAACCTGACATAACGTCTTCATATGACAACATATATTATGACAATAGATATTATCTTCTGAAGCCATCATCCCCCCCTTTCTACTGAGAAGGAGGACCATGGGACCCTAGATCTAGAAGGGCCCTTAGACCTGGTAGAGGCCATTTAGTCCTAGCCTTAAAATTTTACAGTTGAAGAAATTGAGGTTCAGAAAGTAAAGTGACTTACTCAAGGTTGCAAAGATAGTAAAGCATCAGGGGGAAGGTGATTAGTCATTATAATTAGCCAGTGATATTATTTTGAAGTTACCACTTATATCTACTTAATAAGAATAACATACATTTATGTAGTTCATTAAACACGTTTCACAACAAACCTGTAATGAGGAAGGAGCTAAAAGTGTTATTTCCATTTTGTAAATGAGGAAACTGAGGCTCAGAGAGGTTGTGACTTGTCCCTTAACAACTTGTGACACACCATAATGAAGAAAAGAACCAGGATGTTAAGAAATCTAAGAAATCTAGCATTCTATTAAAAACATTCTAAAGGTGATAATAATTGATATTAATATGCTTTATGATATTGTAAAGTGTTTTACATAACATTGTCTCATATGGTCCTTACAAGTTGTGATCTAGGTTTTAAGCAGTTCTAGTATCCCCATTTTATAGACGAAGAAACAGAGGCATCAAGAAATTAAGTAACCCATATAAGGTTACATAACAAGTGATAGCGTTAAGATGCAAACTGAGGTCTTCTGACTGCTACTTTTTTCTTCTTACTCAAAATATTTAAATGGATATATGACATCATTTATGTGATGTGTGTGTGTGTGTGCGTGTGTGTGTATGTAATAACCTAGCCATACCTATCTATCTTGTACAACTTTTGTCTGTATCCTCCCATAATTTTTCATAATAGGGTCCACCTTACGTACTGAGGCTTTCCACAAAGAGTTGCTATAAATATTTTTTGTACAATTCCCCCCCCTTTTCTCTTTTTCATGATTACTATTGTTAACTGTTTCCCTTCTATCCTATTCCCTTCCCCATGATATTTATTCTATTATCCATCTTCTTTCATCCTATCCCTCTTCAAAAGGGATTTGCTTTTGTCTGTCCCCTCCCCCAATCTGCCCTTCCTTCTTTTGCCCCTCTCTCTTTATCCCCTTCCTCTCCTATTTTCCTACAGGGTTAGAGAGATTACTCCACCCAATTGAGTGTGTACATTATTCCCTCCTTGAGCCAATTCTAATGAGATTGAGGTCTTTGAGCCAATTCTGATGAGTGTTAGGCTCATTTACTGCCCAGATTAATTAGATTACTACAACCCAGTTGGGTGTGTCTATTAGTCCCTCCTTGAGGCAGCTCTGATGAGTTTAAGGTCTTTGAGCCTTTTATGATGAGTGTAAAATTCATTTACTGCCCTGTTCCTCTCCCATCTCTTCCCCCACTCCATAAGCCTTTTCCTGTTTCTTTCATATAGGATTTCACCTCTGCCCTTCCCCCTCTCCCAATGCATTCCCCTCACCCTTCAATTTAACCCTAAAGATTCCATCATGGGGCAGCTAGGTGACACAGTGGACAAAGCATCACCCCTGGACCCAGGGGGATCCCAGCCAAAGCCCAGCCTTAGACACAAGACAGTGACTCATTGCACGACCCCAGGTATGTCCCCCAGCTCCAGTTTTTTATGGTTCTCTAGGATCTTGTATTTGAAAGTCAAATTTGCCATTCAGTTCAGGTCTTTTCATCATGAATACCTGAAAGTCCTCTTTTTCATTAAAGTCCCATTTTTTGCTCTGAAAAATTATGCTCACTTTTGTTGGTTTGTTGGTATGTGATTCTTGGTTGTAATCCCAATTCCTTTGCCCTCTGAAATATCATATTCCATGCCTTCTGGTCCTTTAATGTAGAAGCTCCTAGATCTTGTGCTATTAGTACTTGAATTCTTTCTTTTTGGCAGCTTGCAATATTTTCTCCTTGACCTGAGAGCTCTGGAATTTGGCTATAATATTCCTAGGAGTTTTCTTTTTGGGATCTCTTTCTGGAGGTGATTGGTGGATTCTTTCAATTTCTATTTTAGCTTCTTCTAGAATTTCAGGGCAATTTTCCCTGAGAATATCTTGGAAGATGATGTCTAAGCTCTTTCCTTGATCATGGTTTTCAGGTAGACCAATGATTTTCAAATTATCTCTCCTGGACTTATTTTCCAGGTCAGCAGTTTTTCCCAGAAGATATTTCACACTGCCCTTTATTTTTTTATTCATTTGGATTTGCTTTATTGTGTCTTGGTTTCTCATAAAATCACTGGCTTCCATTTGTTCAGTCCTAATTCTTAGGCAATTATTTTCACCAGAGAGCTTTTCCATTTGGCTTTTCAAGCTGTTGACTTTCTTCTCATGTCTTTCCTGTATCATCCTCATTTCTCTTTCCATTTTTTCCTCTACCTTTATAACTTTATCTTCAAAGTCCTTTTTGAGTGCCTCTATGGCCTGACGTTGGCGTCTTCCTCTGAGGGTGCACCTCGATCTTCCTTATCATTGAAGAAACTTTCTATGGTCCTCACCTTTCTCTGTCTGCTCATCTTGCCTTTCTTTTACTTGACTTTTAGCTCCTTAAAGTGGGGCACTGTTTCCAGGCTGCAGTATCCCAAGCTTAAGAAGTCACAGGTGGTATGAATTAAGGAGGATCAGGTTCTTCACTCACCTGGCCTGTTGTTCCCTGGTCTGTAGATGATCCCAGACCAACTTGCTAATCAGCCAGCTTTGTGTGTTGTGGTTGTTAGCTCTGATGAGCCTGTGCCCCTCCCCCACCTGGGCCACTGCTACTCAAGCCTACCTCCTGGTTCCCAGCAGGGGTGAAAAACCCAAGTTCTGCCTCAGCACCAGCATAGACCCCTGTAGTCTCCCCTCTGCCCAGGGCTCAGCCCTTTTACCAGACTGTGAGCTTAGTTCCAGACGACACTGGCGCTTCAGCTGATTCAGAGGCTCTGGGGGGTCTGCTTCTCTAGTGAGGCCTTCCTGGGACTGGATCTGTGTCAGGGTGACTGTGGGGTTGGGCTCCACTCCTGTATCAGCACAGCAGCTCCCTTCTTCTGATCTTCCAAGCCGTTCTTGGTTAGAAGATGATTTCAGCACATTCTTCTGTGAGTTTTGCTGCTCCAGGCATTTTCCTATGGCGTTATTTGGATGTTTTTTGGAGCGATCGTGTCATGACTTTGAGAGCTCACTTGGTATCTCACTATTGCCACATGACTGGTCCCTTACCTTTTCTTTTTTTCTTTTTCTTTTTTTTTTTCTTTTTTGGTGGGGCAGTGAGGGTTAAGTGACTTGCCCAGGGTCACATAGCTAGTAAGTGTCAAGTGTCTGAGGCTGGATTTGAACTTTGGTCCTCCTGAATCCAGGGCCGATGCTTTATCCACTGTGCCATCTAGCTGTCCCTATCTTTTTTATTAATATATTTCTTTGATGACATTCTTTAAACTACTTCATCTTTGTGACTGCCTTTGTATAATATGCTATAGTCTACTCATATAATCTGGGGCAGCTAGATAGTGCGGTGGATAGAGTGCTGAGCCTGGAGTCAGGAAGACCTGAGTCTGAATCTGGCCTCAAACACATACTAGTTGTGTCACCCTGGGCAGGTCACTTAACTTTTTTTGCCTCAGTTTCCTTATCTGTAAAATGAGCTGGAGAAGAAAATGGCAAACCACTCCAGTATCTTTTTGAAGAGAACCCCATACAGAGTTACAAAGAGTTGGACATGACTGAAATGACTGAGCAACAACAGCAGCAGTGGTCTACTCAACAACAGTCATTTGACCTTTCCATTGTAATATTCACTTTCTGTTCTTCATATCCTACTGTTCTATGTCTTGTAACCAGACAGAAACAACTGGAAGAATATTAATATTAGAAGGATTGGTTTTTATTTTAGATTGAAGCATAGAATCATTTAAAAAGAAATCCAGTTTTCCTCTTCCCTCCACTTCAATTCTGTGCCCATCTCATTGTTAGTTTGCTGTTTCTTCCAAGTTATATATGATAGATGAGCTCTTTAGATTCCCCATCCAGCTACATGTCATAGTTTGGACAATTTGGCATACTTCATTTACTTGACTTTTCCTGTTTGGAAAATTAGACCAAGCTCTTTTGAATGCTTATGAATTTAGTACAAGAGGCTGTGCAGGGTTCTGGGGCTTGTTGTAACCAGCACTTTGTCAAAAAAGATTTGAAGGACCTCGCCATCTATAGGGAATTCTCTTTTAAACCTCACTTGGTAGTAGCAACCAGAGGGACATCAGACAAGGTTATCTCTCATGTCTTTCAAGGAAATCTTGTATAATATTGATGTATGCATGCAACACCTTGTTGGAGGAGAAGCTTTAAGGTGACATTTTGCTCTACTAAGTTAAAGTTTTTGTTGTCAGCAAACAATAAGCACAGTAGAATCTTGTATTCTGTACATTTTTTAGTCATGTGGTGACAAAACTGTGGTTTACTGTGGAATATCATTTGCAAAAGCCCACCTTATTTCTCAAAAATATTCTCAGTGCATGTATCAATTAATCATATACTTAAATGGATATGTGATCTCATCAGTTTGGGTATTTCCTCTAACCATGCAGATCACAATCCATCCAAGCCTGCTCCTTCTGTGCACCTCTTGGCCTTCTGTTTTCATAACTTTGGCATAGAAGATTCTATGAATGTGCTGCAGGCCTTATCCCTTGCACCCCCCCCCCTTTTTTTACACTGTGCAGATAGTAGTAGCTCCTGGTATTTCAAGCTTGCCTATTCAAAGTCTGATTTTCCCTTCTAATATGACAAAAATAATTCCTTTGCTTCTCCAAGGAAAACCTGTAAGCTCTTCCTCAATTTAGTTATAACTTTCATCTTTTATCTATTTTTTGTTTGTAGAAAGATTGTCAAGCTTTATATGATTCAATATCCTCTAGATATTCACTACTCCTTGATCACTGGATGAGGATCCTCACATTCACAGTATCAATAGCCAAGTTAACATTTATAGCTGTGATTCTTCACACCATCTGCCTCCTTTTCTGCCATTATCACTGCAGAATCGGAAGGTTGTTGCACAAGACTAAGAGTTGTATTGTATTTTGTTTGTTTGTTTGGGGTTGCCATGACCCAAGAATTCATAACCAAGCAGCCAGCCTCCTGGTGATGAGTGCTTCTTGATTAGCTGGGTGGTCCTTGGAAAGCAAATTGAGTCTGTCACTGCAACTGTAATTGAATATTTTTCAAAATCATAGAGCCTGTCAGAGCCTATATTTCACTGGCACAGTCTTCAAGAACCTAGAGTCACTTTGGTGTCATGATGTGGTGTTAGAGTTTGTGGTTATTAATATTCTCTTGCCTGTCCTGTTTTTGTTGTTATTGTTTGTTTTTTGGTGATAAAAAGGTCTAAGAATTTTTCATGGCCTTGATATCTTCCCCTTCTTGAAAATTGATTCCATAGCATTCTCAAAATTATCCTACATTCCCTTTACATACCTCTTTTGTGTATGTTTGGTCTAGTCCCAACTATCTTTTGATATCTCAACATAACAATTCCAATTCATTTCTAAGCAGATCTGGGACTGTTAGAATTTTAAGTGTAGTGGTTCCACCACTCTTAATGGGGAAAACCATTTGTTGTAAAATTCTTTGCATGATCTTCCCTATCTTTGTCAATTTATTGCCCTCCTTCTAACTTAATTCCTTTAAGTTATCATTTGTTTTTATGTCACCTTTATTTCTTAGTATATCCCATCCAAAATTCTATCCCTTTTAATAAAGAATTAAAAAGGGGGGGGAGTATAAACCAACTTGTCAACCTCATTTCTATAGCATATGAAGTTCTCCATACCCATAGTCCCTATTTTGTGGAAAAAAGAAAGAAAAGTACATTCACATATCTCTTCTTCTGGGGCCTGATTTCGTGATTGTAAATCACATAGAATTCAGGGTTTTTAAATCTGCTTCTTCTATTTACATTATTGTTGTATGTATTGTTTTCTTCTTTCTGTATGTTCAATGCTTCTCTGAATCCTTTACTTCATATTTTATGGCACAGTAATATTCCATTCCATGCCTTACAACTTGATTAGCAGTTCCACAGTTAGTGGAATCTGTTTTCAGTTGCTACTAAATGGAAAAATTTTCCATTATAAATATATTGGGTATATGCGAATTTCCTGTCTCTTACATCCTTGGTACATATGCCTGCCTAGTAGTTGGATTTCTGAGCCTCTCTGCATCTTTTGACACTGTCGATCGTCCTCTTCTCCTTGATAAACTCTTCTCTAGGTTTTTTTTGATACCACTCTCTCCTTGTTCTCTCCTACTTTTTAGACGACTTTTCAGTCTCCTTTGCTGAATCCTTATGCAGGTCATACTCCCCCAATTGGAGGTATCCCACAGGACCCTGTCCTAAGCCTTTTTTTTTTCTTCTCCCTCAGTCCTATTTCACTTGGTGATCTCATTATCTCCTATATTTGATATGTCTGTGCTGATGTTTCTCAAGTCTGTTTATCCAACTCTAACCTTTTTGCTGACAGTCAGAAATATTGAACTCTATATTCAGTAGACATCTTAAACTCAATATATACAAATCTGAACTTTGTATTGTTACCCCTAAGCCCTTCCAACCTTCTCTCTAACAGTTGAGGGCAACACCATCTTCCCAGGATCCTAGGCTTCCCTTGTAACCTCTCTCAGATATTCCCCCTTCATTTCCCTGATACTAATACCACCCTGGTGCACTCCTTCATTACTTGGACTATTGCAGTAATCAACTGGTTGGTCTGCCAACCACAAGTTTCTACTCAATCTACTCTATTCTATATTCAGCTGCCAATGGGAGTTTTCTGAAAGCTCAAGTTCAACCTTGTCACTTCCCTGTTGTGATGTTTAAAATCTATATTGTGTGATTGCCTTAAATTAGAAGCTTCAGCACCAGTCTTTGGGCATTAAACATTTATTAAAGCATACAGGTATTAACATGGAGTTCAGAAAGTTAAGAAAAGGTCTATCCAGCCTAGAGTTCCAGCCTGGTTGGGTTCTTCCTCAAGGCCTCCTCCACAAGCCTGCTTTAATCAGGAACTCTCCAGCAAGCTGATTGTGGAAGCTTTTAATAGGTCTGGAACAGAGGTGGTCCTTACACACTGCTTCAAGCTGATTGGTTGCCGTCATCCAAATCCATTGGTTTGGTTTTTGAAGGTGGTCTCAAGTTGAGTTCACAGTCTAGCTTCTGAGAACAATACCTTCTTAAGGGCTAGCCAGGTGTGATTACAATCCAATTAACTTGAAGTAGGCTAATCAGCAGTCAATCACTTTCACTTGATTCAATCAGTCTCCAGGTGGGTCTTTGAGTATCTGCTAAATCCCATTATTTCATCACACTATTCATCAAACTACTTCTGTTACTTTCAGTGTCAAATGTAAAATTCTCCATTAACATTCAAAGCCCTTTCTAGTCTCCTACCTTTCCAGTCTTCTTATACCTGCCTTCCTAAACCCATATCTTTTTCAGTGCAACAACACTGGCATCATTGCTGTTTAACCAAAAAGACATTCCACCTCTCAGGTTTAGGCATTAAGTCCCAACAAAAATCTTGTCTTCTTCAGAAGCCTTTGCCAAGCTCCTCTTAATTCTAGTGTCTTCTCTCTTTTAATTATTTCCTATCTATCTTATGTATAGCTTGTTGGTACATATTTATTTGCTTGTTGTCTCCCCTATTCAATTGTGACCTCCTTGAGGGCAGCAACTGTCTTTTAGGTCTTTGTATCTCCACAAGTAGCACAGTGCCTGGCACATAGTAAGCACTTACTAAATGATTATTGACTCTCTGGCCAAAATTTGGGGGCAGCTAGGTGGTGCAGTGGATAAAGCACTGGCCCTGGATTCAGGAGGACCTTAGTTCAAATCTGGCCTCAGACACTTGACACTAGCTGCATGACCTTGGCCAAGTCACTTAGCCCTCATTGCCCCACCAAAAAAAAAAAGAATCAAGAGAGTGCAGCTAGGTGGAGCAGTAGATAAAGCACTGGTCCTGGATTCAGGTGGACCTGAGTTCAAATTTGGCCTCAGACACTTGACACTTACTAGCTGTGTGTCCCTGGGCAAGTCACTTAACCCTCATTGCCCTGCAACCCCCCCCCCAAATTTAAGGATGTATAAAATTATTTATTGCAGCTCTTTTGGGGGTACAAAGAATTAGAAAAGGGGTACCAATCAATTGGTAAATGGCTTGATCACATTATAGTATATATGTGTATATGTATATATGTATATATAGTATATATATATAATGAAATATTAAAATAAGGGGCTGAAGAAGAATCTGTTATGCATTAGCTGAAATTTTAAAAAGACATAATAATCATGATCTCAGAAAAAGGAAAAGCAAAATTAGAAATAATTGATATAGATACACAGGGAAGCTGTGTTTTAATCAAGTAACATACAGAAGCAAATGAGCATAGTAATCTCATGTTTCATAAACCCCAAATGCCAACTTCTGGGGTAAGAACTTGCTATTCAACACAAACTGTTGGGAAAACTGGAAAAGAGTCTGGCAATAAGTAGATATAGACCAAAATCTCATGCCATATACCAAGATACACTTAAAATGAGCAAACAAATAATAGGTCAGTTGGATCAATTATGAGCAAATGTTAGTTGAAACATGGAAGAAAATACCTGTCAGATCTATGGATGGGGAAGAGTTTATGACTAAACAAGAGTCACAGGAAGTAAAATGAATAATTTTTATTACATAAAAGTTTTTGATTACATTAAATAAAACCAGTGTAGCTAAAATTAGAAGGAAAAAAAAGTAGAAAGTTGGGCAGGGAGAAAGTCTTTGATGCAAGTTTTTCCAATAAAGGTGTCATTTCTAAAGCATGTAGGGAGCTGAGTCAAATTTATAAGAGGCATTCCCCAATTGATAAATGGTCAAGGGACATAAGTAGACAATTTTTTGAGGAGGAAATCTGAGCTATCAGTATCAAATGCAGAATGTTTTCAATTACTAATAATTTGAGAAATACAAATTAAAACAACTCTCTGGCACCATCTCATAGCCATTAAGTTGACTAAGATGGCAAAAAGGAAGATGACAGATGTTGAAGGGACTATGGGAAAATAGGTACATTAATGCACTGTTGGTAAATCTATGGACTAATTCAACTTTTCTGGAAAACAATTGCCCCCAAAGCTATTACACTCTACATACCAGCAGTCCCACTCCTATGTCTATGCTCAAAGAGATCAAAGAATGAAGAAAAGCACACTTATGTACATAAATATCTATAGCAGCTTTTTTTGTGGTGGCAAAGAGTTGAAAACTGAAGGGATGTCCATCAACTGGGGAATGGCTGAACAAATTAAAGTATATGAATAGGATAGGATGGCATAGGATAGATAGATAGATGAAAGAAAGAAGGAAGAAAGAAAGAAAGAAAAGAAGTGATCAGGGGAATAGTTTCAGAAAAATATGATAAGACTTGTATGAATTGATACCTAGTAAAGTGAGTAGAACCAGGAAAAGTCTATACAGTAACAACAATACTGTGAAGATAATCAACTTTGAAGGACATAGTAACTCTAACACAGTGACCAATCATAACTCCAAAGAACTCATAAAGAAATGTTATCTATCCCCAGATAGAGAAACAATGGACTTAATCCAAATTGAAGCATGTTTTTTCTTCCTTCCTCCTTCCCTCCCTTCCTTCCTCTCTCTCAAAATCTCTTTTCTTTTTCTTTGTTTTACATGATTGCATATTTGTAATGGGTATTTAATTTCTTTCTCAATAAGAAGATTCAGAACTGAAAATGAAATTTAATTTTTTTTTAATCATGAAAGTATTTTATTATTTTCTAGTTACATGTAGAGATAGTTTTCAACATTTGTTTTCCTAAAATTTCTAGTTTCAAATTTTTCTCCCTCCCTTACCCCAGCAAGCAATCTGATATAGGTTGTATATGTACAATAACATTAAACATATTTCTGCATTAGTCATGCTGTGAAAGAAGAATCAGACCAAAAGGGAAAAACTTCAAAAAACAAAAACCCAAAAAAAGTAGCAATAGTATGGTTCAGTCTGCATGTAGATTCCACCTTTCTTTTTTTCTGGATTTGGAGAGCGTTTTCCATCATGAGTCCTTTGGAACAATTTTGGGCCATTGTATTGCTGACAAGAGTCAAGTGTATCACAGTTGATCAACACACAGTGTTGTTGATACTGTGTACAGAAATTTAATTTTAAAAAGATACTATTGTAATATAAAAATGATAAAGGGAATAATTTCAGAAAAAATTTGGGAAGACTTGTATGAAATGTTGCAGTTAGGTGATCAGAACCAGGAGAACAACATACAATAATGACAGATAACTGTGTAAGACTTAGGAACTCTGATCAATGCAATCACTAACCACAATTCTATAAGACGCGTGATGAAACATACTAATAATAGAGATGAAGGATTCAGTGTGGAGAATGAGGGGAAAAAATTGATTCAGCTAATGTGGAAAGTTGTTTTGCTTTGCTGTACATGTTTGTAACAAATATATTTCTCTTCCTCAATTAGAGGGCAGGAAAGATAGAGAAGATGAATTTTTACTGATTGAAAAAAGTGTAATTTTTTAAAAAAGAAAATCAATTTTGAGTTTTAACTACTCAATGTAATGACCAACCATTTCTCCAGAGGAGCTTGTTTTTACATATTTGTTCATTTGTTTCCCCCATTACAGATTGCGAGCTCCTTGAGGGCAGGAGCTATTTTTTCTTTCTTTATATCTCTAGTGCTTAGCACAGTGCATGGCACATATTAGGACTTAATAAAATGCTTATTTACTGGTTGACGTGGTTCCTACTATTTGACCTGAGTTTTGTTGTATTTCATTCAGTGTTATTTTTTTTAACATTCTTTTATAATCATTATGTATATTATTCTTTTTGTGTATGCTTTCTTCTGTATGACTCCTTAAATGTCTTCCCATGTGTTTCAGAATTCTTCATGCTTGTCCATCCCCATGATGCAAAAATTTTCTTTTATATCTTTGTATCTGTGTGGACTTTTAGATCAGTAATTTAAAAGAGGAGCAGTGTGGTACAGGGTGTTTGGGCCAGCTGTAAGGACAGAAAGAAGGGTTCAGGTGCTGCCTGTGCCATGTATTAGCTGTGTGACCATGGCCTGTCACATAACCTCTTAGTTCTCTTAGTCACAATCCAAAAGCCCATATGCTTTGGGTTGAGAAGGTTTCCATGATGGGAATTCCATACCTGAAAAGAACAATAGGTTTGTCTATTTTACTTCCATTATATCCCTTGTATTCATTTCATTCTTTTTCTTCAGCTGCCATTCTGTTCAGACTTTAGTATCTTGTATCTGAACTATTGAAATAGCCTCATAAGTGATCCCTTTGCTTTCATTCTTTCCTCTTTACTATCCATCCTCAACACAACTGCCAAAGTGATCTTTCTTAGGCATATATCTGATAATATTACTTGCTTCCTTTCTCGAGAACACTATTGTTGCCGTTAGAATAAAATAGAGCCTCCTCCATTTGTCATTTAAATTCCTTTACAGTCTGGTTCCAGTCTGCCTTTTAAACTGTATTTCATATTACTTCCTTCCACATAATCTGTGGTTTAGCCAAACTGGACTATTTCTTGAATTCAGCATTCCACCCCTTGTTGCCATGCATTGACAAAAGCTGACCCCCATGCCTAGAATTCATGTTCTCCTCACCTCTGACTTTGTGAATCTCTATCACTGTCATCCTTTAATGCCACATCTTATGTGAACCCCCCCTTCATCTACCTAGTTAGTGAGTTCTCCATCCCTAAATTACTTATGTATATATTGTATCCCTTCTCCTTTAAAGACAGGGACTTTATATACCATGTACATTAATAAATGTTTGTTGATTTTAATTATATGATTTTTTTGCCAGCATGAATAGTATAGACAATGAATGTGTAGAAGCTCTGAGAAAGAAGAGATCAAAGTGGACCCAGGTGGTTGGGGAAGGAAGATTTCATGGCGAAGGTGATATATAAGGTAGTCATGAAGGAGGGTATTTCAGATGTGAGGCCCTGTCAGCTCTAGAATCACAGTGCTGTAATGGAAAGCTGGGCCCTAGAGAACCATGAGTATGTTGAAGTCTGCAATCTGGGCCAGGTAAAAAACCGGTAAGTACTCAGGACTTCAAATACATTCTTCAGTTGAATATCAAAGTGAAGTGGAGTCAACATTCAGGCTGGAAAGCATATGTCAAGGCATATCTAAACATCAGAGGTTTTTATAAACATTGGATCAAGATCCACATGTGAGGATCAGGACCCCAGGACTAAAGAGAAGAAAGGCAAGTTCAGAGAAAACAAAGGCTCCCAGCAACTGAGTTAGAGAATAAATTTGAAGTACTAACAACAGAGAGATGTTGATTTTGTGGCATTAATTTTGACTAGTTATCCTCTTATATATAGTCTTCTACTGCAGGAAACCATTCTCACGTTAAACTAGAGATTGTAGGTAGAAATAAGTAAATAGATGGTATGGAGTGATAGGCATAGAGTGAGGCAATGACAACAAGGAAAGAGGGGCTTGATGAGCCTTGTGTGGCTGGTGCAGAAATTTCATGTTGGGGTATAAGATTAAGTGACAAAGGAAGGTTCATACAAAATTATGGAATGCTTCAGAAGCCAAGCTGAGGAGTTTAGACCTTGTTCTTTAGGGAACTGGACCCACTTCTCCATTTATATCTCACTTGGTAGTCTCATCAACTTTCATGGATTAAAATCTCATCTCTGCTACTACTTGTGTGACCTTTGAAAAGATGCTTAGATTCCCTTGCCCTCAGTTTCCATTTCTGTAAAATGTGAAGTGTCCTTTCAGCTCTAGATTTTTGATCCTTTGAGATTGGAATTTCATAACTTGTAGCTATATATTATTGGAAGAGCCTTATGCTTGTTTTAAAAATCAGTCCCTCCCACTATTCTCTCTACTCCCCTTCTAAAAATAACTCTAGCAAAAAAAATTCCCACATTAGCTATATGTACAAATGTGTGATCACCTCTTTGTCAAGAAATGAGTAACATGGTTCGTCTTCATTCTTTTGGACTCATGGTTTATCATTTTTTAATTTTGTGGTGTGATATTGACTATTCTTCTAAATTTTTTCAGAGTTATTTCTCTGTAATGTTATTATTGTACAAATTGTTCTCCTAGTTCTGCTCACTTTTCACGGCATCATTTTTTAGAGGGCTTCCTAATTTCTTCTGAAATTGTCCATTTCACATTTTCTTATGGCAGTATAAAATTCTGTTATGTTCATATATCACAATTTGTTTAGCTGCTTCCCAATAGAAGCAACACCTCCTTAGTTTCCAATTTTTGGCTGCCACAAGAAAGCTGCCGTTAATATTTTTGTACATATGGGTCCTTTTCCTTTTGTTTGATTTCTGTGGTATTACTTGGTCAAAAAGTATCCAGTTTAGTGTCTTTGGGGGTATAGTTCCAAATTACTTTCCAGAAAGACTGGACCTTTGCTAGCCTGGACCAATAATTCACAGCTCCATCAGCAGTGCATTAGTGTACCTGTTTTCTTACAATCCCTCTGAAATTTGTTTCTTTCTGCTTTTGTCATTTTGTTACTTCAGTGGGTATGAAGTGGAACTTCGAAATCTTCTGTGGCTCCCTGTTGTCCCTAGAGTAAAATACTAACTACTCAACCCAGCATTTAAAGCTTTTTACAATTTTTCTCCAGCCCACCTTTCCAGACTTTTTTACATTGCCCCTCTTCATGCACTCCACAGTACAACAAGACCAGTCTATTGTAACCTAGATTGCACTGCTCCCTCTTACTGTTTTCTTCATGGTACCACCTTAAGACTCACCTACAGAAAGCCTTTTTGAGCCCCTCCCCAAGTTGTTAATACCTTTTCCTTCTTGAAATTATTTTGTATTTATTTAAATTGTTGTATCCTCCTAGCCCACTAACCTCTCCTAGTGCAGACTTCATTTTTGTTCCTGCTCTCAGGAGGTAGGAGAAGCTTAGTAGGTTTATTAAATTGAATTTAGGAACCAGTGTCGCCACCTTGATGTCACCATGAAGTATTTGGGTAAAAAATAGGTGAAGGAAACATTGTCTTAGTCAATCAAATACTGAGCTGCCAATATGCATTTTTAGGTGTTATAAGAGCATTTCAGAATAACTTGTCATTTGTGAAACTGATTTTTTTAAAATCATCTTTTGTACAAATAATTGTAGTCACTCATATTACTATAACAATTTTAAGGTTTACAAAATTCTTCCTCAGAACAACCCCGGTGGTATGTTAGACCTGTTTACATTTCACATGGTGAGAATAAGACCAGTGAAATGACTTGCCACAGGTTTCAGAGCTAGGATATAAACCCAGATTTCCTAACTCTTAACACTTTTTATGATGCCATTCTTACATTGTACTAATGAAATTATTCAGAATATTTTGTGTGTCATTGCATATGGTATTTGGTTACCTGAAGATGCTGACTGGACATTCTTTATGATGATGCTGACTTTATAGAATTAGCAGTACTTGGAGGACCCCTAGATTAGAGCACAAGAAAGTACTTTTCTGATACTTCTTTTTCATCATGGTTCTCACATATTTTTTTAAGGCCTTCAATTTTATATTTAATGACATTATGGTGGCATTTGAAAATGCATGTTTAATTTTATAATGTTTTCAGAGCACATTTTCCCCTCGAAATAGTTTACAATATGAAAATTCCTTCCATATGCCAGAAATTGGTCTCACAATTTACCGAGATTAAAAAAAGAAAAATTTACTTTAAAATACAGTCTTCATAAAAACAGTAAACTACAGCATGTATAATTTCAGTAATGGCATTTCCTCAGAGTTAACAGTGTTCACTTTTCCAGTCTTGTAGACATCACCTCATTGTGAAAGTTGGGTGGGTAATTTTATCACAAAACACCAAACTTTATAAAAAAGAAATTTTATAATATAGAAATTATGAAAATATATTCATGAAGATAAAATAGAAATAAGTACTCTGAATGTACATACATTTAGACTCTTACCTTTTAATAAGTAACTATATTTACTTCTACCTGCAAAACTGTTTGACCCTTTTGAGCAAGTTGGCCAACAAGTAACTTGTTTCTAATTTCTTTTTCTTTTTTATAAAAAAAAAAGATTTTTATTCATTTTGTTAACTATTTCCCAATTACAAGTAAACAAATTCATATTTTAAAATTTTAATTTCCAAATTATCTCCCTCCCTTTCTTCTTTCTTGAGAAGGCAAGCAATTTGATATCACTTAAACATATGTGAAGTCATGTAAAACATTTCCATATTATCCATATTGCAAAAGAAAACACAGACAAAAAAGAAAGAACTTGTTTCTAATTTCTATGGGAATAAATGAATGCTACTGGCAGTGTCCACTTCACTCCCAGACCTTTGAGGACTAGTCAGGAAGACAGGAGCATCTCTACCAACCTCTAGATCAAAAGTCAACAAAAGGAAGCCCACCAGCAAAGAAGGCACTGAATCCTTCTCTTGTGAAAATGAGAGCGTGCCTCCTTGAGGTAAAAATATACCTTGCCCTTAAATTGGATAGTTTTACTATATTGCATACCTTCATTGTAGAAAAATTGTGAGGATGCAGGTAATTTTATATTATAGATATCTATTTTGCATTTTTTTACAAATCATTTTCAGAGGGGTAGCTAGATGGCGCAGTGGTTAAAGCACTGGCCCTGAATTCAGGAGTACCTGAGTTCAAATCCGGCCTCAGACACTTAACACTTACTAGCTGTGTGACCCTGGGCAAGTCACTTAACTGCAATTGCCTCACTTAAAAAAAAAAAAAAGGTCAGTTGTCCATTGTGTGATGATCAACTGAGTTCAAATCCAGCCTCAGACACTTGACACTTACTAGCTGTGTGACCCTGGGGAAGTCACTTAACCCCCATTGCCTGCAAAAACAAACAGAAAAAACAAATCATTTTCAGTATAATAAAGAACTGTGTAACAACAAAGGTATGCTTTAATGTCATAGTCATTCCAAAAATATTTGTAATCCTAAATTTTTCCATTTCTTTAAGAAAACAACTAACTGAAATGGAAAGGAAAAAAATAGACAAAACCTTTCCTTCAATTTTTTTTTTCTGAGCTTTGATCATATATAATAGATAGTGGGGAACTATTAAAGGTATTTTAGCAAAGGCATGACCTGTAAGTTATACTTTAGCAAGATTAACTTGATATGCAGCATGATTTAGGTGAAGTACATGGAGAGACTTAAGGCTGAGAGAGGTCACTTAGAAAGTAATTCATGTGTTAAATGATGTGTGGCCTTGGGAATAGAAATGGGAAGAGACATAATGGTATAACTGAAAGACCACTAATGAGAGAGGAGAGATCTGGGTTCAGATCCTACCTCAGACAGTTACTAGTTGTACAGCTGTGGATAAGTCACTTAACCTTTTGAAGCCTGAATTTCCACATTTTCAAAATGTAGATAAAAATACCTTGTTTTCCCTATATCAAGCTGAAATTTGCCTCACTGTTGAAAAAAGAAAAAATTGACACAACTATAATTTTCAAATGATTGTGGTTGAGCATATCTCTCTTCCCAAAAGGAAAAATAAAAGTTTGCCTGATTTATAATTTTCCTCAGTGCCCCAGTGGTGACACTGTTGCATGTTCCTTAAAATCATGTCCAGTTGTATATGCTCTATGTTCCTTAAAATAAACTTCTTGAGGGCAGGGACACTTTCATTTTTTCTTACTATTCCCAGCACCTACAAGAATGTCTGACACATAGATGCTTTATAAAATACTTGTTATTTTTTAATTAAGACAGATTTGAGCTCAGAAGAACTGACTGTTATGGGTATTTATTTAAGCATTTATGTATGACTACTGCACACACATAACTTTAACATTTGCTAGCATTTTGCTCATTGCAAAACTTAACGCTATAGAGAAAGTTGTGAGGGTCAGTGACCAAAGACTGGTTGTTAATCTGGTTGTTAATTTCAAATGTATTATCATTGGGCTAAGAAATATGGCAAGATTTGGTCAGTTCTTAGCATCATAGGATCTAGAACTGGAAGAGTCTTTAGAGAACATCAGTTTTCAAACTTTTTATCTTTTAAATGAAGAAACTTAAGGACCTAATTGTAACTTTCTGATCATTACACAAATAATAGCTGAGGCAGGATTTTAATCCTTGTCTAATGATTATAATTACTATTGTCTTTCAAATACACCATACTGTTTTTCCTGGCAATTGGTGCTGTGGCTTCTTAATATTTTAGTGGAAGCTTCTTCAGGAATAGAATTTTCTCTCCTTTAATAACAGTAGTGACCCTTCCATTTATAGATTGTTGTGTATGTTAGTATACATGACTACATATACTCTTCCACTTACATGGTTATACACACATATGTATAATCACAGAATCTCATAGTTGGAAGGGACCTAGATTTGGGGAGAGCAGATTTCAGAAGGTTCAGGAAGAATAGAAAAGAACCCATGAATTAAATTCTGCTAGGAGGTTTGTCTAGGAGGGCTGGAAAGCTCTCAAGAATGAATATTGAAAACAAAGGATAAATGATGGTAATGAGGGGGAAAAGATATTGTAGAGAATAGTGTGGATGCATAAGGAACTCACCAACCAACTTAATGCCCCTACAGAAGATTGTCATAGTATTCTAAAAATGTTACCAAGAGTGCTGAAAGCTCAGAATCAGTTAAGTGGGTGGTAAGGAAAGCTAAAGACCACAAAGATGTTGTCATGAGGGTATTATTTAGCAGTATTGGGAAAGAAAAAGGGAGATCAAAGGAGGGGCAGGATTGTTGTTCTGGGTGGATAGGCAACATATAACTGGCAATAGAAAGAAAACAAAGCTGCTCAGTTTTTACTTTGGTTCTATTTTTTATGTCAGAGACAGTGAACTTTGAATTAGAAAGGATGAAACAAAATGGGTAATAGGAATTTGATACTCAAAATAAATAAGGAGTTAAGAATACCTCACTGTCCTCAAGTTCCAGGTCCCACATTGAAAGAACTACTAGTAGGTTTTATTGCTGGGCCACAGTCAATCATATCTGAAAGATCATAAATAATGGATAAAGTATGCAGGGCTAGAGACCGATAGATGTTCTGATTTTTTTTTCAATTATGTATTCTACAAACCAGTGAGTTTGCCTTTGATTCCTAGGAGAATTATAGAACTGGGATTCCCAACCTCCAGTTAAGTGTGCTCCCAGGGAATAGGAGAAGCTGGGGGAGGGGTTGAGGGAAAAACATGGAATATTTAGTAAACAACTATATCATACTATTGAAATTACTCGTGTGTGTATATGCATGCCAAATTCTAGAATTTATTTTCATTCGTATTGATCTAGGATAGAAATTTTACTGTAATCCAGTCTTGGGAACTAAAAAAAGTTTGGAAACTTCTTTTCTAGAATGTCTTAGTAGAAATAGTGAATAACCAGAAAAGGAACCATTAATCCCTGAGGGCCAGGTTAAAGCAGTTTCATCAAGAACCAATTATGTCAGATAACCTTTATATCTTTTTTTTAAAATATTTTTTAAAGCAAAACTCCTTGTAAATCAAAGAATTGCTGTAAATAAAACTTACCTAGATTTTAACATTTGATAAAATCTCTCATGCTATTTTTGCATGCTAGAGTATACTCCCATGAGATGGATTTGGATTTGGTTAAATGACTAGAAGGAAATCTCCATAGTGAAATACTTCCCCGGGGGGGGGGGGGGGGGGGGGTTACTCTTGGCCCTGTGCTGTTTAGCATCGTTATCGATATCAGAAGTAGATATAATTGGTATTATTTTTAAATTTACCAATGACACAAAACTGATGACTAGCTTATACACTAAATGATAAGACCCAAAAAGAACAGAACATTGAGCTGAAAATAAGAAATTGAATAGTTAAGGGGAAAAAACTAATGTCTTAAACTTGGGTTCTAAAAAAGCAACTTCACAGGCATAAAACAGGAGAGGTTTGGTTAGAAGTTTGTCAGAAAAATATCCAAGAGTGTTAATGATCTGAAATCTTGATATGAGTCCACAGTATGGCATTGCAACCAAAAAAAGGTGATGTCTCAGGCTGCATTAAGAGAGCCATAGCAGGGCAGCTAGGTGGTGCAGTGGATAAAGCACCGGCCCTTGAATTCAGGAGTACCTGAGTTCAAATCCAGCCTCACAGACTTGATAACTTACTAGCTGTGTGACCCTGGGCAAGTCACTTAACCCCTCATTGCCTTGGAAAATAATAATAATAATAATAATAGAGCCATAGCTTCCAGAAAGGAAGTTATATTCCTTTTATACTTTGCCCAGGGTCAGACCACATCTAGAGCATTTTATATAGCTATTGGTACCACATTTTAGGAAGGACATTTTAAGAGGTGTCCCAGAGGATGTATAAGTTTTTTGTCATATGAGTATCAGTTGAATGGACTTGGATATCTTAGCCTCAAAAGGAGAAGATTCTAGGTAGAACTGATTTTTTGTCTTCAAAAGATTGTTATCAAGAAAAAGAATTATACCTGCTATTTACCACCAGAGGACATAACTAAGAGCAGTGGGTAGGAATTGCTGAAATTAAGAGCTGCATCAAAGTGGGCTGTTGAAGGAAGTGATGGGTTTACCTCCACTGTTTATTTTCAAGCAAGATTGGATAAGTTTTAGGGTAGTTTCTAAAGGTAATTCTTTTGTAAACATATATTGGACCAGATGCTTGTTGAGGTCACTTAACCTCTAAAATTGTTTGAATTTATATGACCTCAAGAGGCCATCCAGCTGAAGACAGCTATCCTGTTACCTCTTAAGTCTTAGCTTTTCTAGACTATGCATCTCTCTTTCCTTTACCCGCAGTTCTTATATGGCTTCATCTCAAAGTTCTTCACCATCCTGGGTGCCCTTCTCTGTATACTCTATACATTATATCCATCTTAAAACCTGGCACCAAGATTGTCTTATTTATCCTCAAGATAAAAGATTCAGTAGGACTTATTTGATTTTGATTATCTTAGACTAGATTCCCAAATTAATACAATTAATTGTTCATTTTTCCACATAACACTCTACACTTTTTCCATTTTATATAAAAAGAAACAGAGGGACTCAGAGAGGTTAAGCAGCTTGTCCAAAGTCACAAAGCTAGTAAATGACAGAGATGGAACAGGAACTCTGGACTTTATGTCTAGTATGCTTTCTACTACACTACATTTCAAGGAGATCACTATACTCTGCCATACACTTGGTAAGATCACTAATCTCTCTGGGGATTTTTTGTTTGAGAGAGAAAGGAGACAGTCGTCATTATTTGGAAGGCTTGGAATCTTTAGAAGACTATTAGCAGGGGCAGCTAGGTGGCGCAGTGGATAAAGCACCAGCCCTGGATTCTGGAGGACCTGAGTTCAAATACGGCCTCAGACACTTGACACTTACTAGCTGTGTGACCCTGGGCAAGTCACTTAAACCCCACTGCCCCGCAAATATGTACATATACATATACATATACATATACATATACATATACATACATACACACACACGTACACTAGTCAGTTCTTGTTGATTGATTGGCTCAAGTTGTGAAAGATCGCAGGAACCTCCTAAATGACATGGCTGATCAGTCAAAAGAATTCATCCTAACCATCCACACAGTTGAAAGGAATGCCTCTTATCCAGACTGTGTAGCTAGATAGGCAGCTCCTTGAGCTGGTTCATCAGTACAGATACCTTGGACAGACACTGCAGATGGGAAATGTATTGGGCCTAGTAAAGTACAGGAAGGAGAGAGTAGACTCCATTTGGGAAACTGCACAATGTTTCCATTTCTCTCTGAAACAAAATTATACCTTTTGTTGATGTGAAGATTTCTTCTAGCAATTCTATGACTGAATCGTGCAATATCACTCAAAGGGAGTGAAATTGTGTATCACTCAGATGAAAAAGATGATTACTCTCATGCAAAATGTCCTAATAGCATAAAGTGTGATTGTTAAAGTAGGTGGACTAATCATATAACTTACATGCTTCATTGGTACCCCATCACCCAAGCAAGAAGTGAGTTTAGGCTAATTAAGAGGCTAATTTGTATTAGCCTGCTTGGTGGATAGCCTTCTTATTCTTAGGACTTTTTTTTTCCAGAAAGGTATCCCTTGGAGGAAAATCTTGACATAGAACTGGATAAACTAGGCTCAAATGCCTTTTTTGTCCTTTTCTCTAAAATAGATGGAATGGTATTCATCTTCCTTCAATGGTTGAAGATCTTGATTGAGCCCTTTTAACGTTTGCAGGGGGAATCCAGTCAGGTGCTAATTAAAGACTTTCTTTTGTGTGTCAGGCATTGTGAATAAAACATTCTCTACTCACAGGAGCTTACAGTCTAGTGGGGGAGATGAGTATATTTGTGTTCAGAATTAATATAAAAAGAAAAAGGACAAATATACAAAGTAGTTAAGTTGAAGAAGGAGGGAAGTAGTAGTTGAAGAACTCAGGAAGGTTTCACATAGCAGCCTGTATGCAGTGAGCTGTAAAGAGTTGAGAGGGATTCTATGAGACAGGGTGAGAGAGGGAGCACATTCCAGGGATGGAAGAATGGTGGAAAATGGAACATAGAGACTAACAATGTGACCAGATTCCAGAGTATGGGAGAGGTAATAATATTTAATGACGCTGGAAAGAGGTTGAGGGAAGACTGAAAAGATTTTTATTTTAGAAGTAATAGGGAGCCATTTGAATTTGTTGAGAAAAAGGGAGTGACATGGTGGGATCTACACCTAAGGAAAATCACTTTGGCAGCAGCCTGGAGGGTAGTCTGAAGTAAGGAGAGACTTACCATAAGTAGGCTATTGCAGTAATCTAGGTAAAAAGTGATAAGATGGGGGCAGCTAGGTGGCGCAGTGGATAAAGCACAGGCCCTGAATTCAGGAGTACCTGAGTTCAAATGCGGCCTCAGACACTTGACACTTACTAGCTGTGTGACCCTGGGCAAGTCACTTAATCCCTCATTGCCTTGCAAAAAAAAACACAAACAAAAACAAAAGTGATAAGATGGTGGCTGGTAAGTAGAAGTGACTCCTTTTCATCCTTTTGGCAAAGGTACAATTTGTTCTTTCCTAATAGCTTTGAACTGGCTGACTGTATACTGTAGAGGATAAAGTTTTTGGGTTTTTTTCCCCCCAGTCTAGCCCAATAGCTACTCTTCTGGGGCCTTGTCTTTTTTTTTTTTTTCCTTTTTGGTTTGGGGCAGTGAGGGTTAAATGACTTGCCCAGGGTCACACAGCTAGTAAGTGTAAAGTGTCTGAGGTCGGATTTGAACTCAGGTCCTCCTGAATCCAAGGCCAGTGCTTTATCCACTGTACCACCTAGCTGCCAAAGGGCCTAATAAACCAACAAAGCTGATAGCCTAAAAGTTATAAATGTTCTCAGTCCCCTCCCTAATGACATAATCTGAAAAAGTGTTTAGCCCCCCATGTTCTAAAACATTGCTGTGTTGATTTCAGTATGAGCCTTCATTTATTTCATTTATGCAGTTAAATACCAGAAGCTATGTAGGCCACTCTGCTTTCCAGGGGTAAGTAAATGCTTAAATAGACTTAAGCTGGAAATGTCCCAGGAATCACTAGATACTTTCCCCTCCTAGTGTTGCAAGTCACTAGGGATAGTCAGTGGATTTGGAGAGTTATAGTGATAACCATAGATAATAGATGTTGGACTTCGCTTTGTCTAAGTGCCAAAATAGAACCTCTCCCCTTTGATGGGAAATACTTGTTTGGCAAGGGAATTCAGAACATCTTAGATAAGGAAAGGCAGTAATATCTGAGCCTATGTAACTACAGCTGTCACCATGCTGCTAAGCCTTATAGCTTCCCTTAGCCTGCCAAGATACTCTTTCTGGCCAAGACTTATTATACTTTCAGTAGGGAATCCAGACAAACCATCAGTCCCTTGCAGAAAGGTTAGATAAAACTTTAAACTGCCACCTCCTCTCCCCTACCCCACCCCCATTTACTTTCCCTTGCTTGGAAGAGAGCTAACAGCTTCCTTACATTCATTAGGTAACTTAGTTACAAAGCATAGTTTAGGGGACTTCATTTAGGGGGCTGTCAATAAGTATATTACAAGGCAGCTAGGTGGCTCAGTGTATAGAGTGCTGAGCCTGGAGTCAGGAAGACCTGAATCTAAATCTGGCCTCAGACACTCACTAGCTGTGTGACTCTGGGAAAGTCACCTAACCTCTGTTTGCCTTAATCCACTGGAGAAGGAAATGGTAAACTATTCCAGCATCTTTGCCAAGAAAACCCCATACAAGGTCACAAAGAATCAGACATGATTAAAAGACTGAACAACAAATAAATATAAACACTTGAGCAATCAGTAACAAAAAGGAGATTTTTGCCTTGGATTTGATCTCTGCTTCACTCATTCAGATGTCATATGGTTCCTGACCTTGCCCCCTTAACAAAAGCACAGAAACAGAGTCATTTTGGCTTTTACTTAGAATGTTGGGGGTTTTTTAAACTCCTGTTTCTTGTTTGTTACTAGCAGCTCAGGGTCATCCTACACCCTAGGAACTAGAACCTTCTCATAGTCAAGGAACATTTCAAAATGGTGTTCCTTTGAAAAATACACCCATTTATTCCCAAAGGGCATTGAATTTGTATCTAGTATCTACATCTTTTAACTATGGTCATTTATTGTCAAAAATAAGATCGGGGGCAGCTAGGTGGCGCGGTGGATAAAGCACTGGCCCTGGATTCAGAAGGACCTGAGTTCAAATGCAGCCTCAGACACTTGATACTTACTAGCTGTGTGACCCTGGGCAAGTCACTTACCCTCATTAACCTCCAGAACTTAAAAAAAAAAAAATAAGATCACTTTCATGTCTTAGCCTATCATTTGATGGCTATCTCATCTGTCATCTTATAAGTCTTTTCTTGGATGTTGAGAATGACTATTTTCAGACTGTCCACAAATGTTAAATTAACCTTTGGTACTCTGTATAGTCTCTGTCTGATGATCAACATGTTGACATATTGCTGGGACAGATGTTAATTAAATTGAAATTTAGTTTAACAAACGTTTATTAAGCATCTACCATAAGCAGCAGTTCTAAGAGCTAGTGATAGACATATCTAAGTCCGAACTCTTAAGGAGTCTGCA
The DNA here is from genome assembly GCF_019393635.1 of Dromiciops gliroides. NCBI lineage: Eukaryota > Metazoa > Chordata > Mammalia > Microbiotheria > Microbiotheriidae > Dromiciops > Dromiciops gliroides. The sequence goes on along the minus strand of NC_057863.1, from coordinate 338,182,648 downwards.
TGTTATCAAAGGAATATATAACAGGTACCCAGATAAGTTGGTACCAGATCATCTGAGCAAGGAGAGAGCAAAAAGTGTTGAAGTTGGAGGGAGGTGGAAGAGGGGAGGTGAAATTAGGAAATATAAAGAAATGAAAGGCTCAGTCAGCCCCATGGCACCTACTGTATTCTACGTACCACTGGAGGATACTACCATATGTGAAAAATGAAAAAAATCCATTTCCTCAAGGAGCATCCATTTTATTGGGAGTAACCATACACACACCCAAGGTAATAGAGGAGGTGGGGAACTAACTATGGGAAGAATTGAAAATGACTTCATAGAATTTGAGCTGGTTTTGAAAGAAACATTCTGAGAAGAGAAGGTTAGGACAGATTGCGTTCCAGGGCTTTTATATTTTATTTTAGAAGCAATAGGAAGTAATTGGAATTTTTTTAATAGGAGACTGACATAATAAGACCTGTGACCGGTTGGAATAGGAATTGGAATGGAGAGGGACTCTTGTGTCAGGGGAACAGTTAGACTATTACAGTACTCAGGATGAGAGAGATGAGGACTTAACTAGGATGATGGAAGGCAACAGATGTAGGAGATAGTACAGAAGTAAAATAGCAAGATTGGAGTGAGGTAGAGTGAGAAGTCAAGGATAAAGCTAAGTTTATGAAAGTGGATGGCTAGTAAGGTTGGTTTCTTGATAGAAACAGGAATGTTTAGAAAGAGGTGTAGTTTGGGGAAAAGATAATGAGTTACTGTGTGACCCTGGGCAAGTCACTTAACCCTCATTGTCATAGCCCCCCCCCCCCCCATGTGTTCAGTTTGGGGACATTTGCCTATAGAATTATATAATTAGAAATGTCAACTATAGTGATATGGAGCTCAGAAAAGAGACTAGGGGCTGGATATATAGATTTAGGAATCATCTGTGTAGAGTTTATAATTGAACCCGTTTGGCTGATAAGGTTGCCAAGTGAGAGAATGTAGTGAGAGAAGAGAAGAGGACCCAGAATAGGAGAGCACCAATATTTAGAGGGCATTATACAGATGATGAAACAGCAAAGGAATTGAGATGCATACAGGTAAGAAGACAACCAAGAGATAAATGTGATTAAATGTAAATTATATAAATACGACATCTTAAATTTGTGTTTGAAAACTCAATTTTATAAGTATAGGTCTTGAGGGGGAGTGGATCAGTAGGGAGAAAAATGATGTGACAATAATTTGTAAAATAGGGAATTTTAGTTGACTACAAACCTAATATCTATAATGTGATGTTGTGGGCAACCCCATCTCCCCAATCCCAAAACAATAAACCAATACTCTATGTCAATATTAGGCCATACTAATGGAAACATCATCTGGAATGAAGTAGGTCATAGTAGCGCTATATTCTGCCCAACCACATCTGGAGTATTCAGTTTAATATACGGGAAATTTTCTTTATACAGCTATCTAAAAGTTGAAATAAAATTACTTGAGGAAAACAATACATCCTCCTCATTACCTGAATTCTTCAGAAACTGAGTAACCACTTATCAATAATATTGCACAAGAGTTCCTGCTTAGGATTTGTTTGAACTCTGTGATAGAAGGGTCCTTCCAATTCTTAGAGTCTTAAAATCCAAAAGATTCATGCCACTCCATCCTGGCTTACTCAAAAAATCAAATAATTGCTATACTTTTACGTGGAAGAACACCGTTTCAAGTTCTGGTCACTTCTCACTTCTGATCACAGCCCTAAGAGTTTTCATAAAGTGTCTTGCCATGGGAATTGCTTGGCTTTATGAGTGCCATAAAGATATCTCCTCATACTTAAGTGATTGATTAATCAAAAGCAAGAGGCCTTTCTCACCCTTCTATGTATAACATTTGAACCATACTAGGCTCAAAACTTCATCTGGAGTACACTAATGATGCCATGATCCCAAATATCCTTAAAAATCATCTAAAACATACTAATGATTCTGTGACAGTGAGCATTTGAAGATTTGCAAAACAGATTATATGTATTATTTCATCTGATTCTCACAGGAACCTTGTGAAGCAGGTGCTACAATTAATGCTGACTAATTTACAGGAGAGGAACTTAGACTAGATTTAGTGATATCTATTGTCACAGCTTGTAAATGTCTGATTCCAAGTTCTGCTAACTTCCACTTCAGCACTCTGGCTGCTCTGCCACCCTGATCCTCTAAGAGGAATAGTTCACTTGTGGATACTACTTTGAGCTATCTTATATTCCAAAGACTTGAATGTAATGTGCTCTGCCTACATTCACAACTCTAGAATCCAGCTGGCTTAGCCAGCCAATTAGGTAAAATGAAACATTACCTCTGTGTTTAGGCCTCACAGCATTCACTTTGGATATTCTTTTTACTACACCATATTTAAAAAAACTATAACTGACTAAGTCCAGTGTTCCAAATGCCCAACTTCTGCTCACCTGTGTTGTACTGTCCTTCCAGTCTTCCAGAAATCCTTTGCATTGTGGACCTAAAAAAAAAAAAAACCCACCTCATTTACAACTGCTCCACAATAGCCTTCCTCCCTCTCCAATCAACCCTATCACCATTGCCTTTCTTTTGGGCTAGGTTACATATGTTGGCACCAACTTTGAACTTCTTAACAGGAGAAACCTTTCTATAACAACCTTTTAGAATGAAATGCAACCTAATTCTCCCAAAGAACAAGAGGACTTTCATTCTGTAGGATAACCTGGTGACTATTAACTGTATCAACAGCTCATTAAGAGAAAAGGGAACGGAAAGCAACATTTCCCTTTTTCTATGCATGGAGGCCATCAAGGTCTGACCTTGTTTATTGAGCAACTTAATTCTAAGTCAGAATAGTACACTTAAAGAGAAAGCCTGGTGGGATTGCTGACTTCATAAATTATTAGTCCATGGATTTATGAATGGAAATTGAATCAAGAGACAGGAGACAGTATTTGCTTGTTATGGATGAAACCTAAACCTCTTTGATTTTGAGATGAATAGGTTATCCAACTGCTGTTCAAGTTGATTTTTGGAATAAGCCATTGTCTGTCTAGGACTAATTGAACATCAGTTTATATTTGATTCTAAATTCCCTCCCCCTCTCTCTGTCTGGTAACCAAGTGTTTTGGCAAAAGTCCAAAACTATGGAGGGCCACATATATTTTTTCTCCCTCCCTACCTCCATGGGAAAAAGAAAAACAAGAATGACCTTTACTTAATTATACATATTTGTTACAAAACAAATTCCTACATTGACTATATGTAAAAATGTGTATCTCATTTTGCATCTTGAATCCATCACCCCTCTGTCAAGAGGAGGTAGTCTTATTCATTATCAGTTCTCAGAAAGTGTAGTTGATTACTATTGGTCGCAATTCTTAAGTCAAAGTTGTTTGTCTTTACAATGTTGTTATTGTACAAATTATATCACCCCTTTCTGAATCCAGACAAAAAGGATTCATTCTTTTGTCCTGAATGTAGCTGTCTAGTCTCTCAGCCCCCATTGCAATCCTCCTTTACTTAAAGACCCATCCCCATTTCCTCACCCTCAGAATGAAGACTATTCTTTGTCCAGACCTGAAGAAGCTCTTCACATCCTGATATCAGGAGGCCCTAGCTGCTTAATAACAACCATCATAAAAATTTCTTCCCAAGGTAGAAATGTTTTGTGGCCTGATGAAGTCACAGTAGCTTTTCTTAAAAATTGGAGCTGCATCATTCAAAAGATCAGTGAATGCAGGGCTTTCATATGTGGTATGTATACTCTGTTCACTAAGATCCCAAATGACAAATAGGAGTTTAGTTTAAACTCATCCAAATTGGCATCCAGTTTCCACATTGACCAAACTTCCTTTCTCCAATTCTGTCTTCCTTCTGATACTCCTCCATAGCCCAGATGTAGGAAGATCTTTGTTTCTACTCACAGATAATAAAGAATTTCAGAAACAAGAGTTGTCTCCAAAATGTTTCCTATTCTCTGTGGGCCATTTAGTTTCCAAAAGACTTCTTTCTATTTCGTTGGCAGATTCTCACTTAAGGTTAGAGTGGCTATATTTATAGCTTCTAGGATGTTTCCCATATCAAATCAACAGAATAATCATGCTTGTTGTTTGACTTTAGCTTCCCACTGGGGTACATGGATCCAGCTTTGCAAGTAGATATTTTCAGTCTAACTTTGTTCCCTAGTTCAGATAATCTGGCTCTGTATGCCTGGCACATAGATAACTTGTTAAATACTTGTTGATTGAACACAAAAAGTAGTACCCCAGATTTTTGTGGTAATTTTTAGCCAAAGCTATTGAATTGTACTATATGCTCTGCCTAAAATGCTCAGATCCCGTTTTATGACGAATTTTCAAATTTAATGAAAATGAGATGAGCTGATTGAAACTGATGAGTTAATATGGGACAATGTTTTTAACGTATAGAATTTTAGAACTGTAATGGAATTTAGAATTCATTTGGTCTTATGTCCAGTTTTTTAAAGGGGGTCTGGTGGGAGGTGAATTCCAGAAACTGATAATCAGTCAGTTTAATGTTGATCCACATATAATTTTGGAATATATTTATTATGTAGATACTTTCTGAACATTTAGGAAAACATTTTCCTTTTTGATAGTATTGCTGGACTGGTAATCCTTCTTGACCTATGTGCTACATTTGACACTGTTGACCACCCTTCTCTCCTGATCTCTCTCTCTCTTTCTTTCTTCATGACACTACTCTCTCCTGGTTTTCCTCCTACTTGTCTGACCAGTTTCTTGGTCTCTTTTGCTTACTCATTCATTTAAAAAAATTATTCTTTAATTTTTTTTAGCAACAAACATTAATTTTATTTTTTCCAGTTACATGTAAGGGTAGTTTTCAACATTCATTTTCATAAGATTTAGAGTTCCAAATTATTCTCCCTCCCTCCCTTTCCTCCCCCCTCCACAAGATCACAACCAGGTTATATATGTACAATCCACAAGCGTTCTTCTTATCAGTTCTTTCTATGGGGGTGCATAGTAAGCTTCCTCATTAGTTCCTTGGGATTGTCTTGGATCATTGCATTGCTGAAAGTAGTTAAGTCATTCACAGTTACTCATTGAACAATACTGCTGTCACTATGCACAAGGTCCTCCCAGTTCTGCTCACTTCACTATACATCAATTCATGAGTCTTTCCAGGTTTTTCTGGGATCATCCTATTTGTCATTTCCTATAGCACAAGACCATTCCACTACAATCATATACCACAGCTTCTTTCATCATTCCTCAATTGATGGACATTCCCTTGATTCTCAATTCTTAGCCACCACATAGAGTTGCTATAAATATTTTTCGTACATTTTTTCCTTTTCTCTTTTTCATGATTATTATTAACTGTTTCCCTTCCATCCTATTCCCTTCCCCATGATGTTTATTCTATTATCCATCTTCTTTTCATCCTATCCCTCTTCAAAAGGGATTTACTTCTGTCTGTCCCCTCCCCCACTCTGCCCTTCTTTTGCCCCTCTCTCTTTATCCCCTCCCCCTCCTATTTTCCTGCAGGGTTAGAGAGATTACTGCCACCCATTGAGTGTGTACATTATTTCCCTCCTTGAGCCAATTCTAATGAGATTGAGGTCTTTGAGCCAATTCTGATGAGTGTTAGGCTCATTTACTGCCCAGATTAATTAGATTACTACAACCCAGTTGGGTGTGTCTATTAGTCCCTCCTTGAGGCAGCTCTGATGAGTTTAAGGTCTTTGAGCCTTTTCTGAGGAGTGTAAAGTTCATTTACTGCCCTGCTCCTCCCCCATCTCTTCCCCCACTCCATAAGCCTTTTCCTGTTTCTTTCATATAGGATTTCACCTCTGCCCTTCCCCCTCCCTCAGTGCATTCCCTTCATCCCTCAATTAAACCCTAAAGATGTCATTACCTAGCTAAGTGACACAGTGGACAAAGCATCACCCCTGGACCCAGGGGGATCCCAGCCAAAGCCCGGCCTCAGACACAAGATAGTCGCCCACTGTACGACCCCAGGTATGTCCCCCAGCTCCAATTTTTTATGGTTCTCTAGGGTCTTGTATTTGAAAGTCAGATTTGCCATTCAGTTCAGGTCTTTTTATCACAAATATCTGAAAGTCTTCTTTTTCATTAAAGTCCCATTTTTTCCACTGAAAGATTATGATGAGTTTTGCTGGATGCTTGGTTTGTAATCCCATTTCCTTTGCCCCTCTGGAATATCATATTCCATGCCTTCTGGTCCTTTAATGTAGAAGCTGCTAGATCTTGTGCTATCCTGACTGGGGCTCCACAGCACTTGAATTCTTTCTTTTTGGCAGCTTGCAATATTTTCTCCGTGACCTGGGAGCTCTGGAATTTGGCTATAATATTCCTAGGAGTTTTCTTTTTGGGATCTCTTTCTGGAGGTGATTGGTGGATTCTTTCAATTTCTATTTTAGCTTCTTCTAGAATTTCAGGGCAATTTTCCCCTGAGAATATCTTGGAAGATGATTGTCTAAGCTCTTTCCTTGATCATGGTTTTCAGGTAGACCAATGATTTTCAAATTATCTCTCCTGGACCTATTTTCCAGGTCAGCAGTTTTTCCCAGAAGATATTTCACACTGCCCTTTATTTTTTTATTCATTTGGAATTTGCTTTATTGTGTCTTGGTTTCTCATAAAATTCACTGGCTTCCATTTGTTTCAGTCCTAATTCTTAGGCAATTATTTTCACCAGAGAGCTTTTCCATTTGGCTTTTCAAGCTGTTGACTTTCTTCTCATGTCTTTCCTGTATCATCCTCGTTTCTCTTTCCATTTTTTCCTCTACCTTATAACTTTATCTTCAAAGTCCTTTTTGAGTGCCTCTTATGGCCTTGACGTTGGCGTCTTCCTCTGAGGGGCACCTCGATCTTCCTTATCATTGAAGAAACTTTCTATGGTCCTCACCTTCTCTGTCTGCTCATCTTGCCCTTTCTTTTACTTGACTTTTAGCTCCTTAAAGTGGGGCACTGTTCCAGGCTGCAGTATCCCAAGCTTAAGAAGTCACAGGTAGGGGCAGCTAGGTGGCGCAGTGGATAGAGCACCGGCCCTGGATTCAGGAGTATCTGAGTTCAAATCTGGCCTCAGACACTTAACACTTACTGCTGTGTGACCTGGGCAAGTCACTAACCCCAATTGCCTCACCAAAAAACAAACAAAAAAACCCAACAACCCCCGCGCCAAAAACAAACAAAACAAACAAAAAAGAAGTCACAGGTGGTATGAATTAAGGAGGATCAGGTTCTTCACTCACCTGGCCTGTTGTTCCCTGGTCCGTAGATGATCCCAGACAAACTGCTAATCAGCCAGCTTTGTGTGTTGTGGTTTGTTAGCTCTGATGAGCCTGTGCCCTCCCCCACCTGGGCCCCTGCTACTCAAGCCTACCTCCTGGTTCCCAGCAGGGGTGAAAAACCCAAGTTCTGCCTCAGCACCAGCATAGACCTCTGTAGTCTCCCCTCTGCCAGGGCTCAGCCCTTTTACCAGACTGTGAGCTTAGTTCCAGACGACACTGCGCTTCAGCTGATTCAGAGGCTCTGGGGGGTCTGCTTCTCTAGTGAGCCTTCCTGGGACTGGATCTGTGTCAGGGTGACTGTGGGGTTGGGCTCCACTCCTGTATCAGCACAGCAGCTCCCTTCTTCTGATCTTCCAAGCCGTTCTTGGTTAGAGATGATTTCAGCACATTCTTCTATGAGTTTTGCTGCTCTAGGCATTTTCCTACGGTGTTATTTGAAGTTTTTGGAGTGATCGTGTCATGAGGTTTGAGAGCTCACTGCCTTCTTCCTCTGCCATCTTGGCAATCCCAAACTGCTACCAGGCTGAGAACCAGCACACCCAAGACCGAGCAGGAAGCACGTGCTTCCCAACTGCCACCATGAGCCGAGCCGCTTACTCATTATTCATAACAACACCCTTCCTAAATGTGGCAATACTTTATAAAAACTCTGTTGTAGGCCCTCTTCTCTTCTCTTTTCTCTTTTTATATTCTTTTACTTGGTAACTACATCAGTTTCCTATGCATTCATTTAAAACATCTCTTTGCATATGCCTCAAATCCACATATCTAGCTACAGCCTGAGCTCCGTCTTGTATCATCAGTTGTCTGTTGGGCATTTCATGCTCAATGTTCCCAGCCCAACTCAGTATGTCAGAAACAACTCATCTTTCTCCCAAAGGGTCACCTATTTATTTCCATGTTTCTGTCAAGAGTGCCTATTAAGTACCTGCCAATGGTACCACCATCTTTCCAGCCACTTGGTATTTTGTTATCCTCTACTCTTTACTCTCCCTTACCCCCAAAAATCGATTATCAAATCTTACCATTTCTACCTCACACAACATCTTTTGGCGTCCAACCTTTTCTCTCTACTCACATGGCCACTACTTAGTTCAGGATCTCATAGACATTTACCTCCAGGTTTTTATCTTCCCTCTAAAACCTTCCAGTAAGCCTTTTTGAGTGCTGAGTCAACCCCAGGATTGGCCACCTGCTCCCTGCCTTTGTCTTCTCTTTAGGCTCTTACCAGGAAAGTTGCTTCAACCCAAGACCTGACTGTCAACTTCCAGACCCGTATTTCTTCAAGACCTTCTCAGTGAGCTTTGTTTGTCTGAGCTTTGGTTGTCTGCCTTCCAGCCCTGTATTCACATAGGGTCCGTCATGCTTCAGACCAGACTCTACTCTGACTGATAACTTCATGCCTTCTAACTGCACTTCCCTAGGCCACACAACCTTTTCCTGCTTCTTTCTGCTATGAAGTGAGCTGCCAGCCTTCAAAAGATACCATATCACCATCTGCTTTGAGGTTCGATCTTGAGTGAGGACTTTGAACAGTCTAATCTCCTCCTTTCCTCAATGATCTTTCTCCAAACATGTATACTCTGCCTAGACCCATTTATCAGTGGTTAGCATTCTCCCACCTCCTTCATACTCTGCTCATCTCAGTGATTCTGAACCCCTGAGTCCCACTGTCCCATTCCTTCCCTTTCTCAGGAGCTCACTCTCTAATCTCATCACTCTCAACCCTCTTTCCCCCAGTATCGTCACTCCAGATCCTCTTCTTGCTCTTCCACTGTGCTTTCTGGAATGTTTATTCCCATAATTAACAAGTTTTCTTTCATCTTAAAAAAAAATTTTTTTTTGGTTGGTTTTAAACTTAAATACAAAAATAAGGGAAAAAAGAACATTTCCATGTACACAGCAGAGCATAAAGATAGGATTCAGTATAAAACCATTTCCATTTCAGACTGTTTACTTTTTTTTTTTAAGTGAGGCAATTGGCGTTAAGTGACTTGCCCAGGGTCACACAGCTAGTAAGTGTTAAGTGTCTGAGGCCGGATTTGAACTCAGGAACTCCTGACTCCAGGGCCGGTGCTCTATCTACTGTGCCACCTAGCTGCCCCCGACTGTTTACTTTTTTATAAAAGGACTTTGCACTTTTATTTTTTTCTTCCTCCTTCCCTACCCTGCCACTAGAGAAGGCTACAATTAAACATGAAAACACACACACACACACACACACACACACACACACTACATTGTGTAAATAAAATATACATATTGATATTTATCACGTTCTTTCTCTGGTGGTGGATAGCATCTTGTTGGTAGTTCCAAGTCTCTCCATGTTTTTTTCTGAATCAACCAGCTCATCATTTATTATATCACATTGGGAGTTCTATTCATAATCATATACTATAACTTGTTTGGCCATTCCCCAAATGAAGGGAATCTCTCATTTTAGCCAATCTGATAGGTGGCAAGATGATATTTAAAGTTAATTTGTGTTCCATCAGTAATGATTTAGAGCTTTTCTTCTTTCATGTGACATATAGTTTTGATTTATTCATTGAAAAACTGCTTATTCATATTCTTTGACTATCAATTGGGGAAATGACTCATATTCTCATAAATTTGACAAAGTTTCTTTATATAGTTGAGAAATGAGACCTTTATCTAAGAGACTGAAAAAATTTTCCCCCAATTTTCTGCTTCCCTTCTAATCTCAGATACATTGGTTTTATTTGCATGAGAACTTTTTAATCTAATTAAATGAAATTATCTATTTTATGCTTCATAATGCTATCTCTCATTTTTCCATAAAATTATCTCCTATCCATGAGGCAGAGAGCCATTCTGGGAGCAGCCGGGTACTGTAGACAATGGATTACCCTCTTTGGTGAAATTACTAAACCTCTCATAGCTCTAACAAAAGTTCTGTCCCAGACATTTTACAGTTGGATCCCCAGCATCTCTCAGCCATAAAAGAATTAAAACGGGCCTTGTTATCAGCACCTGCCCTAGGACTACCAGATTATAGTAAGCCTTTCACTCTCTTTGTGCATGAACAAAGCGGGGTGGCTTCTGGAGTTCTGACTCAATCACTGGGGCCTAACCAACGTCCTATAGCCTACTATTCAACTCAGCTGGACCCTGTAGCGGCTGGAGCGCCACCTTGCCTTAGGGCAGTGGCGGCCACAGCCTTTTTTGGTAGAAAAAGCCTCTGATATGGTCCTAGGTAACCCTCTAACGGTGCAATGCCCTCACAAAGTAGGGGAGATTTATGATCTAATATCCAATTTTAATCTCACAAGCCTAATAGGTAATATGTTCTATGTTCTTCTAATTTTCTTATTGTCATCTCCCTTTATATCTAGGTCATGTATCCATTTAATCATGTCTCATTACGTGGTTTAAGATATTGGTCTATGTCCACCTCTTCCAGACTGTTTTCCCAACTTTCCCAACAATTTATACAAAATAATAAATTCTTGTCCCCCAAACTTAAACCTTTACATTTGTCAAACACAAGGTTCCTATAAATCCTTTACTATTGTGTATCGTATGTTTACTCTGTTACACTGATCTTTCTATTTCTTAGCCACAGATAGTTTTGATATTTCCTGCCTTATAATATAGTTTGAGGTTTTATACTGCTGAATGTCCTTCCTTTATTTTTTTTATAATTTCTTTGACATTAACCTTTTGTTCTTCCAAACTGAATTTTATTATTTTTTTCTAACTCAGTAAAATAGCTTTTTAGTAATTTAGTTGGGGGTGGCATTGAATAAAAAGATTGGTTAGGTAAAATAGGTCGTTTTTATTATATTGGCTTTGCCCTACCTATGAACAATTAATATTTCTCCAGTTATTTAAATCTAATGTTATTCGTATAAAGAGTGTGTCTGTTTTGGCAGGTATACTCTCAGGTATTTTAAACTGTCTACAGTTACTTTAAATGATCTAAAACAATATTTAATAATATTGATGACACCTAGTGCAGTTTCTCTGTTTATCTCTTTTAATTAAATCTATTTGGCTTTAACTTTGTCTGAGATCATGATTGCTATTTCCTGCTTTTTTAATATTAGATGAAGCATAATAAATTCTTTTTAAAAATTTAATTAATTTAGAATTTTTCCCCCACCTTACATGTAAAAACAAATTGTACATTGATTTGGGGGGGCGGGGCAATTGGGGTTAAGTGACTTGCCCAGGGTCACACAGCTAGTAAGTGTTAAGTGTCTGAGGCCGAATTTGAACTCAGGTACTCCTGAATCCAGGGCCAAGTGTGAACATTGATTTTTAAATCTTTGTGTTCCAGATCTTCATCTTTCTTCCTATCCCCCCCTTGAAGAACTCAAGCAATTCAATATAAGTTATACATGTGCAGTCGTTGCCAAACCTAGAGAAAAAAACTTTAGAAAAAAGAACTAACAGCAACAAAATATACTTCCATCTGTATTCAGGTACCATAAGTTCTTTGTCTGTAGATGTATTACATTTTTCATAAGTCCTTCAGAATTATCTTGGATCATTGCATTGCTGAAAATAACTAAGTCATTTGAAGGAGATCATCTTGCAGTATGCTTTTGTTTTGTTTTGTTCTGTGGGGCAGTGAGGGTTAAGTGACTTGCCCAGGGTCACACAGCTAGTAAGTGTCAAGTTGTCTGAGGTCAGATTTGAACTCAGGTCCTCCTGAATCCCAGAGCTGGTGCTTTATTCCACCGCACCACCTAGCAGCCTCTGTTATTTTGTATACAGTGAATTTCACGTTGTATCAGATCATGTGAGTCTTTCCGGTTTTTCTGATAGCATCCTGCTCTTTTTTTTTAATAGTAAACTACATTTAAAGAGAGATTTGCCTTATAAAAATACCCATGAGGTTGATTATTGCAACAACAATAATAGCTTAACATTTAGACAGCTACTTATACCTGACAAAGAATTTTCTTCACAATAGCCCAGCAAAGTAAGTATCATCATCATCCTTGTGTTACATTGCTTTTTCCTCTACTTCAGAAGTTTTTTACCCCAGTTACTATTACTGTGTTTCTCTCCATCTTATTATCTCCCCATGATATTTCTCTATTTTTCTATCTTCTTTTACCCGTCCCCTCCTCAAAAGTGTTTTACTTCTGACTGCTCCTCCCCCAATCTCCCTCCCTCCTTCACCCTTTCTCCCTTATCCCCTTCTCCTTCCTCTTCTCACAAAGGCAAGATATATATCCACTTGAGTGTGTGTTATTCCCTCTTTGCGTCAGTTCTGATGAGAGTAAGGCTCATTCACGTCCCTGCTCCTCCCCCATCTTACCCTCCACTCCATAAGCTTTTATTTTTGTGAACATAATAAATACTCCAGCCTTTGTGTGTATATCTCATTTTTTATTGTTTTCTCATGAGCAACATATTGGTTGAATTCTGATTTTTAATCCATTCTGCTATTTATATTTATGAGTAAATTCATCCCATTTTCATTCAAGGTTATAATTACTAGTTGTTTATTTCCCTCCATGCTATTTTTCCTCACTATCCTTCTTGCCCTATTTACTGTATTCCTCCTCAGCTTTCTGATTGACTTCTACCCATTACTTTGTCCTCCTATTCCTTAACCTAACCCACCCATCTAAGAGTCCTTCTCCCCTTATCCTATCCCTTTGCCCCTTCATTTCTTTATACATTTAGAAAACTTTTATAACCTTTTAGATGTATATGTTGTTCCCTTTTGTTTTCCCATTTTCCAAAGATAGTAAGATTCTAGTAACTACTAGCCCTCCACCCCCATTCTCTTGCTTCTTCCGTATCAGATCTTATTTTCAGGACAGCTAGGTGGCACAGTGGATAGAGAAACAGCCCTGAAATTGCGAGGCCCTGAGTTCAAATCTCACCTTAGAAACTTACTAACTGTGTGACCCTAGGCAAGTCATTTAACCCCAATTGTCTTAAACATCTGGGATCATCTCCAGTCATCCTGATATATATCTTGTCACTGGACCCAGATGGCTCTGGAAGAGTAAAGTGAGGTTGGTGACTTTGCAAACACCCCCCCCCCCCATTCAAGTCACTTCAAGTCATGACATCACTTCCCCAATGTCATGATCCTCTTCAAGAATGAAGAACAACAACAACAACGTATGAGATAATTGTTCCTTCTTACCTCTCTCTACCCCAGTTTTATTTTTTTTTAGAATCACTTATATACTCAGCTCAGCTCAAGCCTCTCTTTCAACCTACTCGAGTGATGATGATGGTCATGAGTATTGATAACATTTTCATATATAAAATGTTAGAGTTTGACTTTATTGACTCCCTTATAATTGGTCTTTAATGTTTACCTTATATTTCTCCTGGATCTTATATGTCAAAATTTCCATTAAGTTGTAGTCTTTTTGTCACAATACCTGAGAGTCTTTCAGTTCATTATATATACTTTTTTTTTACATTCAGGATTATGCTTTACTTTGCTGGGTAGAGTTTGTTTTCATCTTGAACTTTTCTTATTCCTTCCATTTGCTGTTATAACACTGAGACCTGACTCCTTCCTGGTAAAATTGTAATCTCTGGCTATCCTTTCTTGTTTGGCGGGGAAGTTGGAATACTCCTTTACTTCCCCATTACTTTTTCCCAGCCTCATCTTGTGCCACTGACACTGAGCATCCCTCCTCCTTTGAGGTCCATATTAATTAAAATTTATTACCAATCCATATCTTGGTGACTTATATATTGACCCCTAAGACATTCTCATTCCTTCCTCAATGACTTCAGAACTTGACTTAAGGGTCCTTCTCTCTATCTTGCTAACCTGAGAGAAGGGACTTCAGCATACAATATTGATAGCTCTTTCAAATGTACTAACTCCCTAAATATTCAATCTACTCATTTCCTAATGAAGTACAAAATTCCTTTATCTGATCATAATCTTTCATCATTCTATTATTTTTGCTTACAATGTTTAAGAACCATCCTTCAGTTCTCTGGTAGAGACCATCACATTTGTGCTAGCTACCCTGTCCTCCCCTTCTCTATCTTTCCCAATTCACCCTTTAGTGATCACATTTCTGTTCTTTACTGTCCTTTATACTTTAATCTCTTGCCCTTTTATTCTGTGCCAATCATGCTTTGCCAAACCTCAATTATGTTTTTACTCCCATGATCCACAGAATTTACTCCTACTCACATACTACTGAATGGAAACTGAAGAAAATCACAAATTATATCATTACACCTGAGCCTTTCATCGGTTTTCTATCCCACTTCACACACGGCATCTGTTTCAGACATTTTCTTTCTCTTCCAGCTTTACACCCCCCTCCATCCCCCTATCACTCATTCTGAGGACTTCACCTCATATTTTCCTGAAAAAATTGAGGCCTTTTACCTCCTACCTCATTTCACATCTTTCAGACATCTTTCCTCTTCATCTACTTCACTCCTATTTCATATGAAGAGATGGCTCTTTTTTTTTTCATTGCCAAGGCAAATCCCTATTCCCTCCTTTTTTTTTTTTTCCAGCATATGCCTATGGATACATCCACATTTTGGTCATTGATCCAGTCATCACAGATAGATATTGATCTCTATGTATTCTCTGCTTCTCAGCTAAACTCTTTAAGAAAGCTGTCTGCACTCAGTGTTTCTACTTCATTTCCTCCCACTTATAAACCATCTGCAATCTAGCTTCCAGTGTCTCTATTTAAGTGAAACCGCTTTCTTTGAAGTTACCAATGATATTTCAAATGCTAACTCTAGTGATCTTTTTTTTTTTTGGTAGTGATCTCTTTTCATCCTTATCCTTCACTTATTTGCAGCCTTTGACATTGTTGATCACCTCTTCCTTGATGCTGTCTCTTCTAGGTATTTGAGATACTACTCTCTTGGTTGTCCTCCTACCTGTCTGAACACTCTTTCTCGTCTCCTTTTCTGGATATTCATAAAGCCCGTGCCCACTAATTATGGATGCCCACAGGATTCTAACCTGGGTGCTTTTCTTCCTCTTTTTAATTTTGCTTGGTGATCTCATCCGACCCATGGATTCAATTATTATCTCCATATCAATGAGTCCCAGATCTATATCCAGCCCTATTTTTTCTTCTGACCTCCAGTTTCACATCACCAACTACTTTTTGTACATCTTCAACTAGATGTCCCACACATATCTCAAATCAACATGACCAAACCAGAACTCATTTTTAACATACCCTTTTCTCTTCCCAGCCTTCTGATCCATTGTCAAGGGAGTCACCCAGACTCAACAGCCTGGATGTCATACTGAATTCCTAACTCATACATACCCCACATTATCCACTCTGTTACCGAGCCTTCTTGTTTTTTACCTTCACAACATCTCTTGTGTTATGTCCTTCTCTTTACTCATACACCACCACTCTAAGGCAGGCCAACATCATCTTCATGCCTAGTCTACAGCAATATCCTTCTGGTTGGTCTTCTTGCCTCCCACTCCAGTCCATCCTCCATACAGCTACTAGTTGTCTTCCTAAAGCCCAGATCTGACCATATCAGCTTCCTGGTCAATAAACTCCAATGGGAAGAGAAGGAAATAGGCATTTATAATAGTATCTATCATGTGCTGGCTACTGAGTTGAGTACTTTATAGATATTATTAGTGGTTCTGTGTTATCTCCAGGATCAAATGTAAAATGTTATGTTTGGCATTTGAAGTTCTTCACAGGGGACAGCTAGGTGGCTCAGTGGATAAAGCACTGGCCCTGGATTCAGGAGGACCTGAGTCAAATCTGGCCTCAGACATTTGACACTTACTAGCTGTGTGACCTTGGGCAAGTCAATCCCTGTTGCCCCAGGAAAAAAAGAAGAAGAAAAGAATAAAGTCCTTCACAATCTAGCTCCTTCCTACCTTTCTAGTCTTTTTATATTTTATTTCCTCCCCCCACTCTGAGTATTCTCAAATCTAGCTATACTGGCACTTGACTGCCTTTTCACTCTCTCCCATGCATGAAATGCTTTCTCTTCTCACCCCCACCTATTGGCTTCTCTGCTCAACACTGCTCAAATCTCATCTTCAAAAAGAGGACTTTCCTAATCCCCCCCATAGCTTGTGCCTTCCCTCTGAGGTTACTTTCCATTTATATTGTACATGTCTTGTATATACACAGTTATTTGCAAGCTATTTCTTATTAGAATGTGAGCTCCCTAAGTAAAGGGACTATCTTTTGTCTTTCTTTGTATCCCCAGTACTTAGCATATTACTTGGCATATAGTAATTAATTAATAAATAATTATTGATGGACTTGGTGGCAGTAAGATAGATGAAAGGTTCTTTATTCAAAGTGATTAACTGTTTTAGGTCAAATAACAGGAATAAATGACAAAGTCCTTCATTTTAAATTTATAAAAACAATCACACAAATAAGAATGGAAGACAATTGACTTGGCATTCATTCATATGAAAAATATTCCACTGATCAAAAGCTAACACGATCTTATTATTGTGCTTTGATATTCAATTAAAACACAATTCTTGGGGGCAGCTAAGTGGCGCAGTGGATAGAGCACCGACCCTGGAGTCAAGAGGACCTGAGTTCAAAGCCGGCCTCAGACACTTAACACTTAATAGCTGTGTTGACCCTAGGCAAGTCATTTAACCCCAGTTGCCTCACCAAAAAACAACAACAACACAATTCTTTTCCTTTCCCTGTTTCCCTTTCCCTTTTCTTCTACCTTTCCTTCTTCTCTCCCTTCCTTTTTCTTTCTTCATTGGAGGAGGACTTGTTGCTTCTTGTATATAAGTAACCATCAGTAACAATCTACAGCTTACTCACCATGCATCTTTTCATGCCTTTTGAGTTATATATAATTTTGATTTTTCTAAAATTGTGATGATCTGAGGTTTATAGCATTTAACATTGCCAGGAGAGTATTGGTGTTTAAGAGAAGGCCTTTTGTAGCAGCAAGCAATTTAAGGTCATTAAAAACAATCTACAATTTCTCAAATTAAGTATATTGCACTCCCCTTTTTCTCTACCTTCTCAATCTGAGATGATCTTATTGTCCATCAGCAATGCCTATTCAAGATAAATTGATAGATTAGCTTCAAGAGGGTGGTTATAATCTGGTTCATGTGCATTTTCCATTTACTTTGATTTTCATATAGAGCTGTCATTGCTATAGATTTTATTGAGTTTTATAGTACTTGGGGATTCAATAAGTTTAATATCTTATTCAAATAACATTTAGAGAACCTTGCCATTATTAAGGAATCTTTATGTTTGTTTGGGCTCTTTGTAATACAGTTTTGGAAATATTAATAGTGTCCAATATATATAGCATCCAGGAACATTTTTTAACATCCAGAGCATGAGAAATAATATGTTCACTGCTCTTTGCTTGCCTGACCATATTAAAAAAAAATCTGTGTTCAGTTTCTATTATGTCTGTCCAGAGGAGCAAGATTGTAATAATGTAAGGTCTGGAAACTTTTTTATTTGAGGAATGTTTAGAAGAATGGGAGTAGGGTATGTAGCATGGAGAAGAGAAGACTAAGGGAGAGACGACCTGTTTGAAGTAGAAGAGAAATTATACTCTTCTTTGTCACTCCAGAGGGCGGAACTAAGATTAGTGGGTGTAGGCTATGGGGAATAGATCTCTTTTCAAGATAAAGGAAGAGTTTTGTAATAATTAGGGTTATCTGATTGATTGGACTGACTCTTTTAGGCAATGTGTTTACTATTAACAGAGATATTTAAGCATATGGCAGATCTGTCAGAAATACTGCAAAAGGGATTCCCGCATTGAGTAGAAGCATTGAAGCTGACTTATTTATTAGGGCTTTTTGAACTCTTTGAGTTCTCTCTTCCCCTGAACTTTTAAACAGATAAAATAAATGTTTTTATCCACTACAGTTTCTCCCACATGAGAATGGTGATAAATTTTTTGGTCATGGCAAACATGAAAAAAAGGCAAAATGGCCTTCAGTCCTATGTGGCCTCCTTTCACTATTTTTCCCCTTCTAAAAAGTGTTGTATTGATGTTCCTTAAAAACAGCTGTGCTTCTCCAATGACTCATTGTTACTACCCCCTCTCCCCCATTTATTCATAAGGGACAAATGGAAAGAGGGTGCTAAGAATCACAAAATTTTTAGACTGTAAATTATTAACTTAGTTGTTGGTATTCTGCCAATAAGTAGACACCCTACTGGAGGAAATGAATCATATCAACCTTAACATTCTTGATATAAACAAAACCAGAAGTGAAAAAGAATTTTCAGTTAAATTGAAGGATGGCTCACAGGTTCTCAGAGAGACAGTTAAAGGACTTGGCAGCATTGTTTATTATGGATCCAAAGGTAATAAGAAATATCATTCCATGGGACATTTGACTATTTCATTTCATTGTTCATAATAAGTCTTTGCAAATGACTACCTTGAAAATTATTTCAGCTTGTACATCAACATCTGTTCCAGGAAGGAAGTGAGGGAGGGCAGAAAAGGAAGGGAAGGAAGGATTTTTAAGCACCTGTTAGGTGTGCTAAGATAGTGCTTTACAAACATTACATTATTTGATCCTCGCAACAACCCTGGGAGTTTGTTATTATCCCCATTTTACAGTTGAGCAAACTGAGGCAGACAAGATAAGTGATTTGCCCAGGATCACAAAGCTAATAGCATCTGAGGCCAGATCTGAACTCATGTCTTCCTGACTCCAGACTCAGCATTGTATCCTTTGTGCCAACTAGCTGCCTCAGGGAATGAAGGGGTAGGGAAATTCTACAAAGAATTTGTTAAGACTTTTCAAATTAATTCCACATATTATTTGAAACTCGGTGCAAAGAACTTTTTTACTTCAAAAATTATGTTAAAACTTTTTAAAATATGGGGGTAAATGTTTAAATATACCAATCAGGTTATCCATCAGGAGTAAGGGATGAGGGCCAAAAAGACATGTAAAGTGTAGAGAAGCCTATATATCATGAATATTTTCTTTGAGAAAAGAATCAGAAGGCACTAGACATAGTATGCACGTAATAACAATTAAGAATCAAAACTCTTATTTTTGTTGTTCTTGAATCAAATCTATATAGTCAAACCATCAACTTGTTAAGGCAAATATCAAAATTAGTTCAAAGCTAGGGAAAAAAATTAAAACAACTCCAGCCTAAAAAATAAGGAATGATTGGGGAAAAAGATATTGACACCAAAAAGATTAGAAATTACATGAATCAGCAAAAGTTGACTTAACTTGCTGGGTAGAGAATGATGGCAGGTAAGGGCAACACTGATTTAAAATAGAGGCAAGTAGATTTATAGAGCACTGGGCCTTGGAGTCAGGAAGACCTGAGTTCAGAGCCGGCCTTATAGAACTTACTAGTTGTTCAACGCTGGGCAAGTCATTTAACCTTCATTTCCCTCAGTTTCCTCAGCTTTAAAATAACGATAATAATATTAGGAGGTAGGCCTCCTCAGGTTGTTGTGAGGAACAAATGAGATAATATTTATAAAGCTCTTAACACAGTGCTTGGTATGCATTAAGTGCTTAATAAATATAACCATCCAAACCCACTTATAAAAATCTTACAAAGAAGGATGGGAGATTACGATTAGTATTGTCTCCTAAGACAATGAGGAACAGTAGAGGAAAAAATCATTTGAAGAATGAAACTAGGAGAACTGTGAACAGACAAAAGGAGAAAGATTTCTGTAAAGATGTTTCAGCCAAACTTCATCAAGAACAGTTGAGTTTATCATATTTAAACTCCCAATATCACAATGCCATATCTTTTTATAGAGTAAGTAGAAATGACATTGAGGAAAATAAACAGGGGAAGAAATAGCTAGATTAGACAGTGAATAGGTAGAGTCAGTAGTCAATAAACAGTTAATAGATGAGTCAGAGAAGGTCTATGCTTCAGGCAACACAATTTTGAAGGCACCAAGGGATAAATTCTCAAGGTGTCTGAGGGGAAGACACCAAAGATTTAGAAAAAATCTCTGATCTTATTACCCAAAAAAGGTTACTGAAAGAACATCAATAAATAATCAACCCATATACATGCTTTCTCATCTATATGAAATTTTCATGACAATCTGTACACGTTCATATCTCCTAAATGAGAGATACATAATAACTCTACAGAGTTTGACCTGACAGCAATATGGGAGGGGGGGAGTGTGATCTCCACCACCCCCCTCTCCCCCTCCCTCCCTCTTCCCCCCTTCTCTTTCTCATACACAGACATACACATAAACACACACACACCCTCCATCTCCCACCTCTACACCCTACCTCCCCACATACACACACACACACACACACACACATACATACATACCAACATACATTCACACCTCTTGTCCAGAGTATGATATGCAGTTGAGGGGACAGCCCATAATGCTATGAATAATACGTCTGGAATAGACATTGTAAAGGGGCAGTGAGATGGAGCCAGGCTGGATTGCCTTTGGTAAATTTAAAGGTTCTTTTAATAACCTCATGCTTTTATTAGAAACAAAGGCTTACTATTCTTCCAGAGTTGTATGGCTAAGAGTCATGGCACTCAAATTGAAATGGCAGTAGAGAGACATATGGGGAACATGTGCAGGTTGTAACACTTTACAAATAAAGAGTTAAGAAGGAGGAACAGTGTCCTTAAGGATACTAAAGAAAGGTACAAATGAAAGAAGATGGGTTGGTCATGTAGTGAAGACAAGGGATAACCATTGGATACAGTGCATGTTCCTTTAGTAACCTCCCAATATCTATGGAAAGTGAATAATAAGGTCTCTAGAACATAGGTTGGACAACTGGTGCTTATGGAAAGAGAAGAGGTATACAGGATGGGTAGGCATGGGATCACAGATCCCTTTGAGTACTAGCATCAGTAACTATAAGCAAATGGTATACAGAGGGTCTTTATTATCCAAGTATTTATTATTCAAGACTATACTGGATTGCATTTTATTTTGGTTCAGATTTGTGATTTCATTCATTTAAGGAATTCTTGGTGAGGAAACTTCCTCTTTTAAAGTAGATCAGTAACTATTCTTCTACTTAAAATCTTGAAAAGATTTCTGGGAGAACTAAGCAGTTGGCAACTACTAATGATTTCCTTAGAGGAATGTAGAATCATATTTGGAGTCAGAAGGAACCTTGGAGGCCATGAAATCCAACACCCTAATTTTACAGATGAGGAAACTGACGAATGGAACAGTTATGTGACTTCCCCAGGGTCAAATTGCTAGTGAGTCTCTTCAGGCACAATTCAAACTCAGATCTTCCTTACTCTAAGGACTGTCCCATACTTCTCCTTATGATGAAGCATAAAAATGAACTCACCGGGCAGCTAGGTGGCACAGTGGATAGAGCACCGGCCCTGGAGTCAGGAGAACCTGAGTTCAAATTCGGCCTCAGACACTTAACACTTACTAGCTGTGTGACCCTGGGCAAGTCACTTAACCCCAATTGCCTCACCAAAAACCAAAAAAAAATGAACTCACCACTTATAAAATGATACCCCACTTAAATATTGTTTCACACTTAACAATGGTTTGTCCTTGTTTATAGACCCTAAGAAAAAGAATGATTTGAATGTAAAAGATATAAGGAAGGCCCTGGGGAAAATTAATAAAATCCTGAAATACTTGATGAGTCAAATGTGAAGTAAAGGGCATTATGTTATCATACTTTTTTGTTTGTTTGTGAGGCAATTGGGGTTAAGTGACTTGCCCAGGGTCACACAGCTAGTAAGTGTCAAGTGTCTGAGGCCGGATTTGAACTCAGGTCCTCCTGAATTCAGGGCTGGTGCTCTATCCACTGAGCCACCTAGCTGCCCCGCTATCATACTTTTTTCAAAACAATTGCATCTCAAAAAATAAAATTAACACTTAGACTTGATTCATTCCTTGGTCATTCTAAGAATTAGCACATAGTTGCAATTATAAACAGAATTTTGTCAAATAGAAGATAGATAAATTTTCTTTTTTTTGTTTGTTTCATTTTTTTAAGATAAAGCACTAATTACAACTTTTTTTTCCCCACTGGGAAATGTTAGTCCTTATTTTAAGTGGATTCACTTTGTGATCTTTATTCTGATAACTGAGATCACATTCATCCACCACTTCATTTTAGTATACCTGTTTGCCTGGACTAGAAAATAATTAATTTGTTCATTTTTATTGGAACCTAGATGTAAGTTGGAGTTTGTCATGTCTTACAGTTTACAACTATACTAGAAGTTTATAACTAACATTTATGTGGTAGTGTTTATTGCTCTTTGATATTCTGATTATCTCTTGATTAGTTTTCATCTTTAAAATTAAGTCTTTTTTAGAGTCTAGCTCTGGAAATGTGTTTATTTTTTTTAAAAACATTTGTTTTTGTGGAATTCTAAAAGCATGTAAACCAGTTGGGTTTTAAAAATTTGCTTTTGCCAATTTACTTAGTAATTTCATTAAAGTCCATTTCATTTTAAAAGCTCTCAAGATTGTTTTTTCTTTGTTCTTTGTGAGAGTAGTATTTAATAATGTCTGAAGTAATTTAGAACTAGCATTTATTTCAGTATTCTACTCAAACTTTCCCCTCAAGTCAATCCAGGATTTCATGTCTAGTTAGATTTTACTGAGGACAATATCTAGTATTATTTTCTCTTTTGTTCTGCCATTATAAAGGTAAGAGTTTCCCTCTTCTACCAGAATATTCATTCCTTCAATATATCTTAAATAAAGGAGAAAATACTTTGAAATTTATCTTGAAGGTTTGAGAGGATTCTGCTTTTAAAAGTACTTACCCTGTTTCTCTTATGTACCATATTTGTACTTGATTTACTTCCTTTCCCACCTCATTCTCATATAGTCCCCTATTCATAATTTCCTACATAATAGTTCACTATTAGAGAGAAGTAAATGTTTGACTTAAAAACCATTTTATATAGGGACAATAAAGCTGATCAGGTCTGTGGAGAAATGCCCCATTTCCAAGCAGTATAACCTCATTTTGTTTAAGCGGAATCATAAATTATGAATGTGAATTTGTTATATCAGTATTGGTACTAAATAAGGATGAATGAACCTTAGCTAGGGAGGACCTGCATTTGTGAACCCCACAGTGGGGCCATTGTTGGCACAGAGGGGCAGTTGTTAGAGGAGAGGAGAAAGGAACAGGGATTAATTAATTAGTAAGAGGCAAAAGGAAACTTTGAGAGTGGGTGTTCTTAACCTGAGGTCTGTGAGCTTGGGTTTTTTAAAAAAAATTGGATAATTACATTTTAATATCATTGATTTCCTTTGTAATCCTATGTATTTTATGCATTTAAGAACATTATTTTGAGGAGATCCATAGGTTTCACCAGTCTACTAAATGGATCCTTGACACAAAATAAGTGAAGAACCTTTTTGTATTCCCAATACTTAGAACAGTACCCACCACATAGTAGGTATTTAATAGTTGTTTATTGACTGGCCAGTTGACTCTGTGAAGGCTTTCCTAATATATCAGCCCATAGTAATTTCTCTCATTGCACTTCTTTAACATTTGTCTGCCATTTGCTGCCTTTATTATTGGTGGGGTTTTTTGTTTTGTTTGGTTTTTGTTTGGTTTTTGTTTTGTTTTGTTTGGTGAGGCAATTGGGGTTAAGTGACATGCCTAGGGTCACACAGCTAGTAAGTGATAAGTGTCTGAGGCCAGCTTTGAACTCAGGTCCTCCTGAATCCAGGGCTGGTGCTCTATCCATTACGCCATCTAGCTGCCCCCTGCCACCTAGCTGCCCCTGTCTTTATTATTGAGGAAGTATCACTAATTTAATTGGCAGGAGTTTTAGATTTGGATTAAGTAAAGGCTTGGCCTCAAGTTCACTCTCTGATACTTAATAACTGTGTAACTATGAACAGGTCACTTCTACCTCAAAGGGTTGTTATGTAGAGCAAACCTTAAAGTGCTGTATAAATGTCAACTATTGCTACTATTTTGTACCATTTGTGTATTTTCTAGCCTCTCCTACTAGATTTTGAGCTATTTTAAATCAAGGACTGAGTTTTAGACATTTTCTTTGCTATGACAAAGGCTTGACAGTGCTATGATGAGAACAGATTATTTAGTAAATAATATGTTTATTGAGTAAAAGTTAGAGAATTAAGTTCTGTGACATGTTGATTGGAGTAAACTGCTATCATCATACTCTGCTTTTTATGTAAGCTGTGCACTTTAAAGTAAAAATTAATCTCTGTAACAGTCATATAGCAGTTAAATCCTCATGGAACAAAAGTTCATTTTTTATTTTTATTTTTTTTAGTGAGGCAATTGGGGTTAAGTGACTTGCCCAAGGTCACACAGCTAGTAAGTATTAAGTGTCTGAGGCTGGATTTGAACTCCGGTACTCCTGACTCCAGGGCCGGTTTTCTATCCACTGCGCCACCTAGCTGCCCCAAAAGTTCATTTTTAAACCAAATATGTTAGCTTACTACAAGAAATATTAGTTAAATACAAGTAAGGTACTAGTTTGATTCAATGAAGGGAAAATTTATCATGTATGTATGTATTGTGTATTGTGTATGTCAGTGAAATATAATCTGGAATTTAAATTTTTTCATCAAAACTCATTAATCAATGGATTAAAAACATTCTGGCTTTTCACTTTCAGATTGAGAAGCAAAACTAAAAACAGTATTAAAACTTTTAAAGAAATTAATATTTTAAAAAATATTAATTAAAAAATTGCTAATAGGTCAAATTAGTTCATCCATCTAGTGTTTTCAAAATGAAATTTGTTATACTAACAATCACTAGTGTGTTTTATGAAGAAAGTATGTTTGTACATGCACATTCACAATCAGTCAAGGAAACTAAGCATAACATACTTCTAATTTTGTCTTTCCATTTTTAGTTGGACAAGACATGGCAATCTATCTAATTTCTTATAAACAGAATGAGCCTGAACTTATTAAAAGTTGTTAACCTCTTTTGTATCATGGAACACTTTAGCCATCTAGTAAAAACCTATAAAATCCCCTCTCAGATTAAAGTTTTTAATTGTACAAAACAAAATGCATAGGATTGCAAAGGAAACCAATTACTTAGAAATGTCATTATCAGAATATCTTTTAAAATAAGTTCATGAATCCCAGGTTAAGAACCCCTGATTTATATGAAAGCCTTTCTAAAAAGTAATCTTCCTAAATTACTGAACTTAAAGATTGATATGGAGAGTCCATTATTTGACTATGTTTTGTTTTAAACTTTCTTGTCATGATTAGGTGAAAAACCATTTCGCTGTGATGAATGTGGTATGAGATTCATACAGAAATATCACATGGAAAGGCATAAGAGAACACATAGTGGAGAAAAACCATACCAGTGTGAATACTGTTTACAGGTAAGATGGTAGTTTGAAATTATTTTCTCTCCTAAGTGATTAAACTAATACATTAGAAAATGTAATCAATCATTCATGAAAACACTTTGAATAGCATTTATAATCAGGTCTGCAATAGAAAAATAAAATGCTTAGGATTTAATTGCTTATATCCTTATACTTATCTCAGCTATTATATTTATTTAGACTTTTCTCTTTTTTTTCCCCCCTCTTTCAAATAAAATCATCATCACCCACTCAACTCAACAGTATTTTTCCCGGACAGACCGTGTATTAAAACATAAACGTATGTGCCATGAAAACCGTGACAAGAAACCAAACAGGAATGCCACCAAGGGTGGCCTTTTGACATCTGAGGATGATTCTGGCTTTTCTACACCTCCAAAAGACAGCTCACTGCCAAAAAAGAAAAGGCAGAAAACAGAGAAAAAATCTTCTGGGATGGACAAGGACAGTATGATGGACAAGTGTGACCAGAAAAAAGATAAGAATGATTATATGCCTCTTTATTCCTCAAGCACTAAAGTAAAAGATGAGTATATGGTGGCAGAATATGCTGTTGAGATGCCCCATTCTTCAGTTGGAGGGTCACATTTAGATGATGCTGCTTCAGGAGAAATACACCCACCTAAGTTGGTTCTCAAAAAAGTTAATAGTAAAAGAAGTCTAAAACAGCCGCTAGAGCAAAGTCAAACAATTTCACCTTTATCCACATATGAAGATAGCAAAGTTTCAAAGTATGCCTTTGACCTTGTGGATAAACAAGCCTTACTAGACTCAGAAGGCAATCCTGACATTGACCAGGTTGATACCTTACAAGAGGGGCCCAGCAAACCTGTCCATAGTAGCACTAACTATGATGATGCAATGCAGTTTTTGAAGAAAAAGAGATACCTGCAAGCAAGTAGTAATAACAGTAGAGAGTATGCACTGAATGTGGGTACCATAGCCTCTCAACCATCTGTAACGCAAGCAGCTGTGGCAAGTGTCATTGATGAAAGCACCACAGCATCCATATTGGATTCACAGGCACTAAATGTGGAGATTAAAAGTAATCATGACAAAAATGTTATTCCAGATGAGGTACTGCAGACTTTGTTAGACCATTATTCCCACAAGGCTAATGGACAGCATGAGATATCATTCAATGTGGCCGACACTGAGGTGACATCTAGCATATCTATTAATTCTTCAGAAGTACCTGAGGTCACCCAGCCAGAGAGCGTTGGAACAAGCTCCCAAGCATCCTCATCAGATAAAGCCAGTATGTTGCAGGAATATTCAAAATTTCTGCAGCAGGCTTTGGACAGAACTAGCCAAAACGATGCCTATTTGAACAACCCGAGCCTTAACTTTGTGACTGATAACCAGACCCTTGCAAGTCAGCCAGCATTTTCTTCCATAGACAAGCAAGTCTACGCAGCCATGCCCATCAATAGCTTTCGATCAGGAATGAATTCTCCACTAAGAACAACTCCAGACAAGTCTCACTTTGGACTAATAGTTGGTGATTCCCAGCATTCATTTCCCTTTTCAGGTGATGAGGCAAACCATGCTTCTGCTACATCAACACAGGACTTTTTGGATCAAGTGACTTCTCAGAAGAAGGCTGAGGCACAGCCTGTCCACCAAGCTTACCAAATGAGCTCCTTTGAACAGCCCTTCCGACCTCAATACCATGGAACAAGAGCTGGAATGGCTTCACAATTTAGCACTGCCAATGGACAAGTGAACCTACGGGGACCAGGGACAAGTGCTGAATTCCCAGAATTTCCTTTGGTGAATGTAAATGATAATAGAGCTGGGATGACATCTTCACCTGATGCCACAACTGGCCAGACTTTTGGCTAACTAAAAAAATGTAAATAATATTGGCACTTTAGAACAGATTAATCAAGAGTGGGTTTGCTCTGTAAAAGATGGAGTGCTGTACAGACTTAAGAGCAATGTGTTATAACAAAAGTAAGCTGATATGAATAGCAAGATAATCCAATAACTGATTTTTTTTTCTTTTTGGTTAGTCATCATTCATTGAACTGCCTTACATGTTGCCACCTTTATAGAAGCAATGTATTACTTATTTTAGACCAGAAACTTGCTATTCAATCTATACCAAGTTTAAAAAAGAAAACAAAACAACAGCAACAAAAAAAAATAAGACTTTCGCACAATAGTTTCCTGATATCATTGTACATTCTTGGGAAATTAGTAATTGTGTGAAATTTACGCATACTGTTTATAAGTTTTTCAGCATAGACATTGCACTTCAGCAGGGAATCTTAATATACTTTGCAGACAGAGTGAACTTAAAAGTTTAAATGTCAAGAGATTATGGCTTAAAATTAATGTATTCTATAGGAAAAAAGAAATCTTCCATCTTTAAAAAAAAAAGAACAATATGCCATATACCCTTGATTTTCATTTTGCATTATATTGAGCTGTGTTTTCTGAGGGGGAAATAGTAATAAAAATCTGATAGTCTAAGACTCCACTATTTAAAAGCCTAATTACTTAAAAATATGCATACTTTCAACACATTTACCAAAACACACAACTGCTGAAGCATTTACTTCCAGACTGAAGTGTGCATATTGGTGTCAGTTTCTTTGTACAGTTGTACCTAGATATTTTTTATGATTTTTTTTTCATGTGCAGGTATCAAGGTTTTGAGGTTTTAGTCAAAGTATTCTGTAGATTACATTCCCAAGAACATAATGCTTTCACAGACTGTATATTCCAAGTTTTGAAGCTTAATTGTATTTTACTTTACATATACACTTTCACTTAACATAGAGCACTTAGAATCTATTTGATATTTTTGATTTCTCAAAGTAAAAATTTTAGATTTTTAGGTTTGATATGGTTGTGTCTTAATCATCTCATAAATGACAGTTTTAATTTTTGGCAATAAAAGGAAATTGGGATGTCTTCGGATTTGTAAAAATTGATTTAATTTTTCCCTTTCTAGATTCTTGGTAGATCAGATAATTAAACAGTATACAGAGAAACTAAGGAACTGGGCATTTTAATTGCATATTTTACCTTCAGCAACTTCTTGATGAACACTGTTCATTATAGTTTTACAAACCAAAAGTGTTTACTAACCCTAGTAATTACAATTTCATTTTCAGCCTAGTTGAGTATCGGAAGCATTTTGTTGCATTTCAAAACATAAATAAACTACAGACTTTATCCTCACACCATGAATCTTTTTTTTTTCCTGAAAAGGCATGATTTGAATAAGATGTTGGGTAGTTTTTAATTTTTGCATTGTATAACTTCAGTGATTATTTAATTCTGGTGTCCCCTCCAAACTTTTTCCCCCCAACTTTTTGGTTCGCTTGCTAAAATTCTCCATCTTTCTCAAACTGATGTACACACCAGTATAAGTACCAATAGTAACCCTGGAAGCTGATACTTCTTTATAACATGGCTTTCCCAACCTAACCTTTAATGGCCCTACAAATTTGTGCACCTTGACATATTGTTTTCCACATAAACGATTTTACTTTTTTGTTGTTGTTGTTAGCCCATAACTATTCTCATATGGAAAGGGAGCAAGCAATATTCACGTTTATCACATTTCATATTTGTGTTAAACATATTGGTATTTTAAAATAAGGACCATCAATTCAAAGGATTCTGCCAACTATTTTTAATGTGATTTCCTTCATACTTTATTCATTATTCTGTGACTTTGAAATTTTATAAATTCCCATTTGGCAGTTTTTTTCCCTGCCAAATTTTGGAAAGAACTAGACTCTTTAGAAACAGAGATTCAGTCCTGCCATTATTGGCTCAGCCATTCATCATCTTAAACTGAGTGTGTTAAGTGTCACATGGTTGTAAGAAGGCTTCTTTTAGATGAGATCTTAAAAATTTGGGGCTGTGTCCATTCTGGATGGACATTAAATATTCCACAGCACTTTTTAATAAGGGTGGTAGGAATTTGTAGCCTTGGTCAGAATTTTTTTCATCTGGGCTGAAAATTTTTTGTTCAGCTGAATGCCTGGTTTAATACTAAGGTATAGCATTAGTTTGGGGAGGGGGATATTTTTTTCAATATCATGGCTTGTACCAGAATACTTCTATGAATATGACTCAACAACTACTGAGCAATTATAGTAAGCTTAGAGGAGGCCTTTGGTAGATAAGTATATTATGCAAGTAAAACTTCAGTTGTTGCATTCCTATTTTAAAATAGCCATAGTTCTTTAAATCCAGTTACAGGCTTTCCCTAAGAGGTTATACTATAAATTGTTGATTGACCCTTTAAGTATTTTGTCTTTTGCTGTTTTAGTTTAAGTATGGAGCCCAAGTCAAAAGTTACCTTGTATTGTCACCATAATGATATCTGTTCTTTGGGTTTTGTCCCTTTTGTTCACCAAGTTATTTAGCAAAGATCAGTGCATAGGTAGAATGGAAGCTTCATGCCCTATCCTGGGCTAGAATGTCAGGGGTTTGGGATTGTCTTTTGAAGCTCCTGTTTCCTTTCAGCCTTCCCTGTAGACAAATTGTGTATACGAACATGCTCCTATATGTCTATGCTTTTGTTTGATTAGCCCTGAGATATACTTTTGCACTTCTGCTATATCTAGCACTATACCTTTGAGGATGAGAATCAGGTCAGCATTACACCTTAGATAAAGCAGTAACTGTTAAACAGCTTATAATGGGTTGATTTTGCCTAAAATTCTCCACAGTGCACAGACATTTGGTTTGGTTTTGGAATATTTGATTGACTGTTATGAATCTCCGGTTATCTATATGCAAAATGTCTACTGGTTATATTAATACATTACTGTTAGAAATAATACTCTTGAGTATTTGCCAAGGATTCTCAGGAGACAGGGAGATCCTAACTATTTGAGAGGCAGAAAGCAACTTGTCCTAGGGATACTTTCATTTTCACTAGATGAAGGAAAGAACTTTTGAAATGTTAGATTGGCCTAATAAAACTCCTTTAATTTTCCTCATTTGGGTTTTAAAAGGACTGTTCACAAGAAGCTGGGCAACTTTAACAGTTCATGTTACTATAGTTCATGTTTCTTAAGCATTTAGCTAGAATTCACCTTTTCACAGAGCATTTCCTGAGGAAGCATCATTACAGTCAATGGAAAATGTTTTTTAAATCTCCGATTTAATTTAAACTTTTTCAGTTTCAAGTTGCTTTATTTCAGGGAAAGAATTTTCCTGTTGCTTTTGCTATACACTGCAAATAAAAACCTTATGTTTCCCCCTTTCACTTAACTTTTGGTAGGAAACAAATTGAAGCAGACAAACATTTCTTAGTTGTGTTTGTTGCTTTCTGTAATCCAATGGATGGAAAGGTAAAACCCTATAAACGTTATTTTATTTTTTTATGCAATACCATGCTGTAAATATGGTTTATCAATTAAGGATGTACCTATGATTGAATCTTTAATTCTGCACAGTTAGAGTTTATATATAAATGTGTCTTGACAATCAAGGACTTTTATGTGAGTCTTCCTTTATGATGTTTATTAATGTTATGCATTCCATTTGTTTAAAGTGAGTACCAATGTGCTAATTTGTATTGTCTGAAAGTATGTAATGTTTTTACAGCTTGTTTTTAAAAATCTGTAAATATGTACAAACAAATCACAGTACTGCTTTATGTTAGAAGGCATATGATGTTGTACTGTATGTAAGCAATAATCCATAGCAGTGCTAACTTTACAAGTAGCATCAGAATAGTTCTAAAAACTGTTTTGGAGTTCATAATTATTCTTATTTCAGTTAATGATGACTAATCTTTAATCAGTTTTTAATAAATTCCATTGCCCTCCTGTTGGAGCATAACATTGTTTACACAGCATAATTTCAGTCGCAGAGGAGACAGGCTTAAATCTGACTTCATCTGTACTCACTTTCAGTAAGCATTGAATGGCCTTACCACTCTTCTGCAAGATGGAGGAAGACCGCAAAACTTAGTAGCCATCACAGTAAAGGAAGGGGTATATCTTTCTGCTTCTGTACTGCTTCCTACCTATTCTTGTGATTTGCTTTGGGAGGTGTTTTTTGTTTGTTTATTTTTGTTCTTCATTTTAGATTCAAGTCCATAGCTTCTGAGGTGACTTAAGCCCCATTATAAAAAGAGTAGGTCTCTTGATGTTTCATAAATGGTTAAAAAAATCTAAAATTTGTACATTGATTTTTAGATACTTATTTTTCAAGTTTGAGTTCTCAGCTGATGAGATGAACTTATTCAACTTAAATACAAAAAAGACAAACCTATCCTAGCTTGAATTCAGTAGATATTATACTGTACAGAGCAGCATAACTATTTGAACACAGATGTCACTGCTTTAGAAATAAAACCACCAATTTATAAATGTATATGACCTACATTTTATAGGAGAAATGTTTTTAAATGCTAGTCATTTATATAATATGTGCTTTGAAGGATTTGCTAGTCCACTTCTGTCACTTTTAGTACACTGGTATCTTTTATATGTAATGTATGCTTTTTATTATTGTGGCAGAGCATTTCAGTAGAAAGAATTTTGCAACAATATGGGGGAACTTTTTCATTGTTGGATTTGAATTATACTGGATTTTATCTGTGTAGTCTTACTTGTCTTTATTTTAATGCTGTCTGGAAGGGAACTTGGTATCCAAATAAAGCAGGTAACCTCATTTTATTTCAAGGGCATACTGTGTAGTGCTGAATTTAATCTGGAAACCTGATGATTTTGAAAAGGAAGAAATTAGTTTATAAAAATTGTACAGAATAAATTGTGTGTGATGGAAACCCTTGGTAAATAGATAGTAAAATACAGTGAATTTTCTGATATATAGTGTTATTTTCCTGAGATCCATATGCCTTCTTTGTATTTCAGCTAATAAAAGAAGCCCTATCATGAAAACTGGTAGGGTAATAGGTTATTTCAGTGGATATACAGTATTACTTTACTTATGCCATTTTCTTACCCTTTCATTATCATTGTAAAATTTGATTTCCCATTGGTAATTAAGAATGTACATAATATAGATGATTTTGTATAAAACTGAATGAATTGGGTTTAAGTTTATGACCGAAATGATAGAGTGGGCTCATAATTGCTTGAAACTTCATGAAAATTTTTGAGAGTTGTAGGGGAATGAGGGTAGAGTAGTGTGTATGCTGGGAGTGTGATGGCAAGTTGCCCCACAACCTGCCAGGAATTCAACAAAAGATTTAACGCAAACATATTTTAGGTTTCAGATATAAAGCAAGCCTTTTCTTTCAATACTGCCTAGGAGCATTGAATTCATAATCCACTCAGGTGAAAATTGCTTTGCAATGAAATTTATCAAATTGAAACATATTTGAAAAAATAAGAATGTGTGATGTTTTATTGGGGAAAAACGAAACATTTCTATAGTTAGTAGACTTGGAAAACTAAAATTTGATGACAAATAGATCTATTTTTAAAGATCATGTTTTCCCCTCCAAACAGAATTGTTTTTGAACAATTTGGAGGTACAATTTCTGTTCCAATTCATTTGACTTGTCATTGTAAAAATAAAGATCTTCGCTTGACCCAACATTATGCCATGAACAAATGAATTGTTGAGCCTTTACAATACAGTGGAAGTTTGCTTCATGCATAGTCATGGAACATGGACATGTACTCTTTGAACTGATTTATTCATTAAGTGGCTTAATGGGTTTCACAGCTTCTGGCATTATTGTTTTCATATGGTTAACTTAGCCATTTGGGTTTTATAATACCATTTTCTGTATTGTGATACTAAGGGAAGTTGTGTTTTGCTTTATTTTTAATTGAATTATTAGTCTGATAATTTATATTTGCAAATTATGCATTTTAAATGTGGACACTGGCTGTTTGAAAAATAAAAAAATACAGAATACAGTTTTATGAATAATTTCCTAGCAGTATTTTTCATGATGTAACCAATTAAAAGCATCCTAAAACACAATATTTATGATAAATGTGCAAAAGTTGTGGCTAATTAGATTAATGAAGCAAAAAGACAATTGTATATGAAAGGCAATCATTTTTTTTTCCACTGAATTAGGACTTATCAGGATTCTTGACAATAGCTTCATATTGAATGTTACTGAATGGTGAAATTTCACTTAACTAGACAACTCTGCCATGTAAAAATTGAGTTACTACCTTCACGGATCGTTTTTTAAATTAAAAAATATAAAAGTTTAAAAATATTACATACTGCATTATTGATCTGACATTGCTAGAATGTGCCTTATTTTCTTTCCAATGGTGAGGATAGATTTTTACTCATCTATCCATTAAGTATTCCTCAGGTTTCTGTCTTTTCACCAGACACTTTTGCACTTCGGTTTCCTAGCTGGAACCAGACTAAGAGAACTGACCCATACAGGGATCAAACCTATTCCCTTGTCCTCCTTACTGTTGTGTTTTAGACAGTTGCACAGAAGTATGCAATAGATAGTGTTCCCTAGAATCCAGTTTTGTTCTTGAGATGACAGAATATCTAGAAAAGAAATTTCTACTGAAAAGAATCTACTGAAACCATCCTTTCTTCAAAAGGGAAAGTAAGGTGACAGAAGATAAAATTTAAATTACTTGGAATGATCAATTATTGTCATTGAGATTTCTACATTTATTTTCCATTCATAAAGCAAGTGAGAAGAATTCAAATTGCACAGCATTTTAATAGTCATAAGTGTTCTCATGAGAAATATGTGGAGTTGTAGCACAGGTATTAACATCATTTGGCAGATAGAAAAGTAATAGAGAGATAAACTCCCCCACCATGGTCACAAAGCTAGTTATTAACACAGCCAGTGGCTTCCTACTTCCAGTTCTGTGATAGGAATTAGATTTTTTTTCCCCCAGCTATCATTATCATTTACACAAATTCAGTGATGAACTTTATATTTTTCTAAACTGAATTGGGCCCAACATGCTGCCAATTTCAAGGAGCCCAAAGTGCCAAAGGTTGGGTTTTTCATTTAATTAAATTCTTACTTGTCCATACACTTGTTCTTCAAGGCCCTGGTCGTATGGTCCTTTATAAGTTTTAATTAGTACAGGCTATTAAACCTTCCTAATTAGATTCATAGAAAGTTAAAAAGGAGATTATTTAATTGTATATTAATCCAATTTTTTCATTTTTATACTTATGAAGGCTAAAGCCCAGATAAGTAAAGTGACTAACCCAAGATCCCACAGCTAGTCACTATCTAGGATTTAAGATTTTATTACCTCTAGATAATTGTGTAAATCAAAGATATGTCTTGATACAAATAATACCAGAAAAATCTGTTATCTAATATGTAATTACAAATGATGAAGCTTAATCTTTTATGGTCTGATTTATAAAATATCATTATTTCTCGTTATTTTTTGGTCTGGATTAAATAATAACTTAGACTACTCTAAAACCCTAAAGGTTTTGAATAGAAACTGAAAATGAGAAGGATAATGGTGTGTTTTCTTTTAATAAGGCACCTATGTGTGTGCAACGACTGCTGCCCAGGTATGGCTGAGGCCATTGGACTTAGCTTTTCATTCTGTCT
The DNA here is from genome assembly GCF_019393635.1 of Dromiciops gliroides. Lineage (NCBI taxonomy): Eukaryota > Metazoa > Chordata > Mammalia > Microbiotheria > Microbiotheriidae > Dromiciops > Dromiciops gliroides. Next base: position 338,147,497 of record NC_057863.1, on the reverse strand, counting down.
GCTGCTGGCTCAGATTCAGTCCTATTCACGCTAACCATTGTCCTATAGTTTTTCAGAAGATTCACCAGTTATACAACTGTATAATGGTACAGTCTCACACAGATTTTATTCCATGCCCTCATCATTCCCCCAGCTCATGATATTTGGCAAGAGGATGGCAGGAAGAAAATAGCATCTCTGTACTAACAAAGGTAAGTGAACCCCAACCCTTCTCCATCCCTTTACCCTTCTAAATTGATAGCCGAATCAAGTAAGTTTACTAAGTTTTTCCTTGCCTTCATTTGCTTTTTAGACCAACTCTTCATTTTCGTTTTTAAAAAATTCTGAACCTAAAAACACCAAAAAAGAGCCTTTCCACACATGCGCAGCAGACACAAGAGGATTTTATATGAAACCATGAATTTCCATTTCATACCACTTTTTAAGTATATAATTCTACATATTACTTTCCAAACTGTCCTGCTCCTCTGCTTCCTTTTGAACGTCAATTCTGTACATTTTAAAGAAAAAGGTGTTAAAACTAGCCAGCTGTAGATCTAGCAAGAATTACTAGTCATGCTTTTTTCTTTTTAAAAATATTGTTTTATGGGGGCAGCTAGGTGGTGCAATGGATAAAGCACTGGCCCTGGATTTAGGAGGGCCTGAGTTCAAATCCAGCCTCAGACACTTGACACTTACTAGCTGTGTGACCCTGGGCAAGTCACTTAACCCTCATTGCCGGCCCCCCCCCCCAAATTGTTCTGTTAAATATTTCCTAATTACTTTTTTTTTAATCTTAGCATTCACTTTTTAAAATTTTGAGTTCCAAATTCTCTCCCGCCCCTTCCCCACCCCTTGAAATAGTAATTAATTTTTTAGATAGTAAGCAGTATGATATCGATTATAAAATCATATAAAACATTTCCATATTAGCCTCGTTGCAAAAGAAAACACACAAAACAAGAAAAACATTTACATATTCTTTAATGGATGTTCAGTGCCTGCCCATTTAAAACTGGCAACACTTTTTCAAATCCAGGGGATCTATTTGGTGTACTTCCATCACCCTCTCCTTACCATAGGAGTTTTTGTTGTGGTGTATTGAATAGAGTGCTCATCCCCAAGTCAGAAGAGATTTGGGTTTAAATCCTATCTGATGCATGCTAGCTACATGACCATAAGTAAATAGATTTAACTCTGTGTGCCTAAAATTTCCTCATTTGTAAAATATAGTTTGATGACTAGGCCCTACCTCACAGTGTTGCCTTAAGACTCCCAGGAGATAATGTAGGATAGAACCCTTTGCAAACCTGAGAGCACTATATAAACTGTCAGCTGTGATGTTGATAACTGATGACATCATAGACAATTAACTGCAGCCTTATGATCTGCCTACTTGGTGTTCTTCTAATCCTGTCCCAGTTCTGAAATATTTCTTAAGATCTTGCTCACTGATTGTAGTTGCTATAAGTGAATTTCCTTTTATGTGCTTAGAGTGATTTCCAAGGCAGAGAAATAAAAATACACTACCATATGGCTTATCATATGAATGTTTATGGGGTGGAAGGGACTTATTTCAGCAAAGCTTTTTCCTTTCCTTTGTTTTCTGGTGATCCTTGACCACCTGATTTCTTGGAATACCATCAGCCAATCAATGAGCATTTACTTAGCAGCTAAATGTGCCAAGTAGTGGGATAGGTACCAGGATATAAAGACAAAAATGAAATAGCCCCTGCTCTCAAGTAACTTAACCTTCTCTCATACAGAGAGGCCTAGTGGCAAGAGGAAGATTGGATTTTCCACTTAAAGCATTGAGGGATCCTTTCCTAGAATGTTTGAGTGTTCATCCCAAGTTTAATGTTGTCCCTGAATGCACAAGCTACATTTTGTACAAGTAGTTGAGAAACAATATGTAGCTCTGGGAGATATGTATACATGAGGTATTTTGAGGGGAAAATGTAATCTTCACCTAGTCCTAACCAAGTTTCCTTTTCCAGATGCAAACCCATTGCACTAACTCTGGTCCTTCTAGGGACCAGAAGAAATAATAGAACAGAATCAGAGAATTTCGGAATTGAAGGAAACTTCAGTGGCTATAGTTAAACACCTTTCTGAAAAAGTGCCTTCCTTCTACACCATAACCAAAAAAAAAGTCATCTTTCAAACTATATTTAAATGCCCCTCAATAAGGGGGAATCTATCATCCCTGGAGGCAGTCCATTCCACTTTTAGATACCTCTAATAAAGGGCAGCTAGGTGGCGCAGTGAATAAAGCATCAGCCCTCAATTCAGGAGGACCTGAGTTCAAATATGACCTCAGACACTTGACACACTAGCTATGTGACCCTGGACAAGTCACTTAACCCTCATTGCCCCGGAAAAAAAAATATCTCTATTAGAGAAGGAAGTTTTTCCTTCCATCAATGCAAAATTTGTCTCTGCAACTTTTACCTATTGCTCCTAGTTATCTGCGTTCTGGGACCAAATGAACAAGTCTAGTTCCTTTCCCATGGTTCAACCTTTTTGAGGGTCTTCTATAGACTAATTCTAATTCCTTCATTTGATCCTTAATGTATGACTACCCTACCTTGCCTTCACTCAGTAAGCTCCATGAAGGGGAAGGACCACATCTTAATTGTCTTTTTATCTTCTCTACTGCCTAGCCTCATACTTTGCATAAATAAATACATTCCATGATTCGGAGACACAAATTATTCCTTCCTGTAATGCCTGATTCAGTTTAACAGTAAAACAAGTTTTCATTCTTTGAGTTTGCTATAAGCAGTGTCAGGGAAAGATGGGACAGTCTGGAATTAGTTGCATAGCTTATCTATAAAACCCATAACCAAGAGTTGATTGCATGTGTTTGGTGTGATGCTACATTTTCTCTCCAAACAAAGCTACACACCAAATTTACAGAGAGGAATCCCAGGGTAGGGAGTCAGGGTTGGGGAAGCTGTGTCCTTCCAGCTATATTCTGGGATATTCTCTTCTATAAATTTGCTCTCAGAATTTATTTAGTGTTTTGGGATCAAGAGTTGGAAAGGACATTAGAAATAAGACCCTTGTTTACAGTTGAGGAAGCTAAGGCCCAGAAGGGGTCAAATAATTTGCCCAAGGTCACATAGGTTTTAGGGCTGTCTTTTAACATCCGTGGGTGTTGGGTGGGTTGTATGATACACTACACTACCCTAGTTAATAACAACTACACAAGACCTCCATCCTTCAGCCAGCTCCTTGACTCATTACCTTATTCTCTTGCTGGATTCTAAGGTAATCAAGGAGTATATTCTGGTATCCATAAATTAACAAATAATCTCCTTATTAATTCACTATAACACCCCACCCCAGCTTACTAATATTAAATAAACCAGAGAAACCCTTTTCCATAAACTTTCACTCATCTTTATCCATGCCCCTCAACTCAGACTTGAATAAACATTGATACTACTGGCAACTGTAACTGGCAAGTATGAAAAATAATATATTAATAATGTGTGAGTGAGAAAGTACATAGGAAGAGTCACCTCTAACTCTCAGTAAGCATGTGAGGATTTTTCCACTACAGATAATCCAAAAATCTAACTCCCAGAATGGCAGTCGAAATCTCTTTCAAAGAATACCCAGTTTCTCAGGAAAGAGGTTATCTCGGGACTTTTCTCTCTGTCCCTCATAATTCCCAAAGGAAAGAATCTCTCTTAATCCTTTCCCTGTGCTCAGTCTCTGGCCATGACAGAAAACAGTTTTACCCATATAACTGGTAGCAGATCCAAGATTCAAACTCTGGTTTTCTGACTCCATATTTGATATTTGAACTTCATGCTGCTTCTTGTGTCCTTTAAACACTCTTTGAGCTTTTTCACCTCTGTTTTTTCCACCTGTCTGGGTGATCCTTCCCTCACATACCATTAAATAAAACCCTGTCCAAGTGATCTTACATGAAAACTCAAACTCCTACAACCCCACAGCAGTCATTTTTTCCTTCTCTGAATTTATAGCATTCATTTTCATTTGCAATCAATCATATACCACCAAGGGGAATTTCTCATTTTTACATTTCTTGTTAATTTTTCACTCATATATTTTTTATAGCCTAAATTAGACGATAAACTCCTAGAGGAAAGAAACTGTCATTTCTGCCTGGTTTTATCACACAGCTTCCCCCTCTGCCACAGTTTCGTCCACATTGAATGCCATAAACGTGCCTATTAGGGTGCCTTTTAGGTGACTGGCATGATTGCTTGGAATCGGGATACAGTCTAATGAAGAAGGCCAAATTAAACTGTCAAGGAAGGGAACAGTTAGATGCCAGGGTCACATAACCAGGCTGGGATCCAAAACAAAGATCAGGATCTAGGGGAAAGCACATAGTGAACCAGCAGGGATGGTCGCACAAGAAATCAAAAGCAACAGACTTCTGTCCTGTGAGAAAGAAAAAAGGTAGAGGAAGAGCCTAAGCAAGAGAGTGTTGTGTTAGTTGAATAAGTCCTTGGCTCCACATCTGTTTCTGTCTTCTGCCTGACTCCGCCTCACACCCCTATGCCAAACAACCCCGGACCCCACAGCAGTCTGTATACAGACATCTCTGACACTACTATGCTTCCTTTGCTTATCCTAGAAGTGCTGACTGCATGTATAGTAGGAAGGAATGAGACCCTAACCCGGAAAAAGAGAAGTTACAAACTACCTCCAGAAAAAGAATAACTAGCATTTATATAGTACTTTAAGGTATGCAAAGCACTTTACAAATACATCACAACTACCTTGATATGTGCTGCTATTGCCCGAATTTTGCAAATGAGGAACCATGACTTGCCTAGGATCACACAGCTAGTGTCTGCGGCTACATTTACACTAAGGTCTTTTAGACTCCAGGCCCAGTGTTCTATCAACTGTCCCACCCCAACAAGCCCTGGACTACTAAACCTGAGTTATAGTCCTGGTATTGTCATCCATTTATCCTTTGACCTCAGTTATTTAACCTTTATCACTTGTTTTTATTTTCATCTGTGATACCATCTGCCACCTTCTTTACTCTCTGACAATTAAATCCAATGATATATCTGAGTGCTTAAGGAAAGTAAAATTTTAGGTGGTTACTTGTTGCTGAAGCTTCCCTCTACCTAATCCCTCTTTGATTCTCTTGTGATCTTACTCCTACATACCAGTGACACTTTTTTCTCTAAGGTCACCATTGACCTGAGTCCAGCTAAATGGTAGATCCTTTTCCCAGGTGCTATATTCCTTGGCTTTTATGGAGTCTTTGACATTATTCATGCACTTCTAGGAACTCCTTTTGGTCTTAGGAACTCTATCACTATTTTGGTGGTGGACAGAGTGAAGGATTGAGAGTCAAGAAGATGAGAATTCACATGCCCCTTCAGACACTTAACTGGACAAGTCAGCTGACCTCTGCTTCAGTTTTCTCATCTCTAAAGTAGGGAAAAGAATAGTCCCTACATTACTGGTTGGACATGAAACCGAGTGAGAAAACATAAACCCATTTGCAGACTTTAAAATACAGTATGCCAGAGTTTTGTGACTTCTCCTTTAGGTATTCCAACTATATGTGGTTCCTCCAAGGCTTAGTTCTTGAGAGTTCAGCTCTTCTTGTTCTACATGCCTCCTTCAGAGAAGTTAGTGATTATTTTTAAATTTATTTTGAAAAATTTTCAATACCTTTCCCATGATCTCTGGGGAAAAACACTTGTAACAGTCAAGAAAAAAAAATTCCCATATTGAACCGTGTCCAAAAATGGGTATTTTATTCTGCATAATAATCTATCACTTTTCTTTCCAGAGGTAATAATAATAGCTAACATTTACATAGTGCTTAGAGCAGCTGGATGGCTAGAGTGCTGGGCCTGGAGTCAGGAAGACTCTTCCTGATGGACTCAAACACTAACTGTGTGGCCCCGGGCTAGTCACCTAACCCTGTTTGCCTCAGTTTCTTCATCTGTCAAATGAGCTGGAGAAGGAAATGGCAAACCATTCTAGTATCTCTGCCAAGAAAACTCCAAATAGAGTCGTGAAGAGTCAGAGATGACTGAAAACAACTGAACAACAACAATATACAGTGCTTACTAGGTGCCAGGCACTGTGCTAAGCATTTAATAATTATCTGATTTGGTTCCTCACAAAAAACCCTGGAAGGTAGGTGCTATTATTTTAATTTTACAGATGAGAAAACTGAGGCAGACAGGTTAAGTGACTTACCCAGGGTCACACAGCTAGTTAGTGTCCAAGACAGAATTTAAATTGGAATATTCCTGGTTCCAGGCCCAGCACTCTAGTATACTACCTAGTCGCTCCATTCTTCATCATTGGTTTTTTAAAATGCTGGTTCATCAGTTTTTCTAAAATTGTTCATTTTTACAATGTTATTGCTTTATAAATGATTTTTCTGCTTCTTCTCACTTCTCTATGCATTAGTCCATACAAGTTCTTCCTAGGTTTCTCTGCAACTGATTTCTTATAGCACTATAGTATCCTGTTGCATTTCTATGCCATAATTTGCTCAGTCATTTCCTACTTGGAAAGCATTTCATTTCTTTGCTGCTACAAAATAGCTGCTATAAATATTTTTGTACATATAGGACCTTTTCCTTTTTTGTTCTCTTTAGGAGTATAGACCTCTTGACAGTATTGATGGTCAAGCAAAGGATATGCACAGTATAGTAACTTTTAGAGCATAGTTGCAAATTGCTTTCTGGAATGGCAGTATCAATTCACAACCCCACCTGTACCAGTTTTCCTGCAGCCTTTCCAACATTTGTCATTTTCATTTTTGTCAGCTTGGCCAATCTGATGGGTGTGAGGTAACAACCTGCACAGTTATTTTAATTTGCATTTTTCTCGTTTTTGAGTGATTGCAAGCAATTTTTCATATGGTTATAGATAGGTTGAATTTCTTCCCTTGAGAGCTTCATGTTCATATCCTTTGACCATTTGTCAAATGGGAATGACTTTTATTCTTAAAAGTTTAAATCTGTCCCTTATATAGCTTGGAAATGAGACCTTGATCAGAGAAACTTAATGCAAAAATTTTAGAAGTCATTGATCCTCACGACTTCAACTATTATTTCTATGCCAATGACTACAAATCTACATCTTTTCTGACTTTTCATGTAACCTCAGTCGGGTTCCACATTTCCAGTTGTCTCTAAGGCAATACCACTGGGCTTTTACTATTAAACCTAATATACATATTAGGTTTAATGATGCCCTTCAAATAAACAAATCAAAAGACAGTTCTGTCTCAGCTTCTCCATTTTTATTGATGTTGGTCCTTTATAAAGTGTCTGTCTTGAATCTACTCCTTCCTCTTCTTAATTTCCCCTATCCAATCAGTCCCCAAGTTCTGCTACCTCTTCCTTTGAAGTGTCTTGAGTTTACCCTTTCCTCTCAAATCCATAATCAAACCTTATTTACCTATCCATTTTCTCTTTAAATCCAATAATTCAAACTTTTTTTCACTTAAAAACAGTTTTATTGATACCTTTAATTTTTATATTACAGTCATTCCCAGATGTACCTTGCCCCTCAAATGAGTTTTTTTCTTGTAACAAAGCCAGTTAAGTACAATCAGTATGTCGTGGTGATCATCTTACAGCATTTTCTACATTCACCACCTATAGCTCCCCACCTCTCTACTGCAAGGAAGCAAGTGGTTGCACATATTTCCTCCTAAGCCATGATTGGCCAATTATTCAACATTCAGCTTGATTAGTGAATTTTTTCCCCTTTTACATTAAGGTCAACATTATGGTTTTCCTTATTTCAATCTGTATCTTATATCCCTCCATCATAATATGTTCATTCATTTCAATGGGCTTGCACTTAGTTTCTATTTCTATGTTTTGCTGCCACAAAAGTGCTGCTATGACTATTTTGTCATATTTGGGAACTTTCTGTCTTTGATCTCTTTGGGGGTATATGTGAAGTAGGGGGACCTCTGGGCCAAGGGGTAAACTCAAACATTTATTAAGCACCCATAGTGTACAGAACATTATAGTAGGGGTTACTGAGAAAGTTCAGATAAGACATGGACCATGGTCTATGTCCTCCTGTAGTTCATTCTAGTCGGAATATAAAGGACACATACTCAGATAATCATAATAATAGCTAGCATTTATATCACATTTTTAAGTTTGCAAAATGTTTAAGATATGATCTCATTTGATCTTGAATACAACCCTGTTGGCTGCGTGCTAGTATTGTCTCCACTTTACAGATAAGGAAACTGAGGCTTTTAAGGGTTTAAGTGACTTTCCCAGGGTAACATAGTATCTGAGGTAACATTTGAACTTGGGTCTTTCTGATTTCAAGTAATAATACCTGATAAATGCTTTGGGGAGGCACTAAATAAAGCCTTCTGATGTCAGAGGAGAAGAAAGGTCATTACTGATAGAGGTCTAGGGAAGGCTTCCTTGAATAGGTATCATTTGAATTGGGCTTTAAAGAATAGATAAGAATTAAATATCTTAGAAAAGGAAAGAGGACATTCCAAGCCTAAAGAAAGAATAAGGCCGGTGACAATACAGAAGGCAGAGAATAGTCAAGGGGCCTCAGGTGGAAACACAGTTGATCCCTAATCTAATTTAGCCCAGCTCCTCATTGCCTCCTGAGCTGACCATGCTTATTCCTGCCCCTTCATCTTTGCTTATGTTACTCTCACCACCTCCTAACTCCCTACCTGTGTGAAATATTTTTGATTACTAACTTAATTTTGGGGGACTGATCTATGGAGTACTAATCTGGGGACTTTTGACTAACTGGCTATCTGACTTCGTTAATTTAATATGGGCCGTTTATAAAGTTCCACCACACTGCTCCCAAACTGATAGACTAAAGATTAAGAAGCCTCTTAACTAAATAATCAAAGCAGAGTTTATTTATGAGATACTATTTCAAATTAGGAATACAGGGAAATAAAGTGTACAACCTGCTTTCCTGCGGTCTTTTTCCACTGTGTCTCTTTCCCACCTGCTGCACTTAGAACTTCTTGAATACAATAAGGGCCTTAGCCACCTCCGGCCTCAGGGCACGTTACACTTTCCCTGGTTTGTATTAAGGCCTGTAACCTTGTCAGACCCAGCTCTCCTTTTCCAAACCGAACTCTCCTCCATCCTTGTCCAGGCTCCCCTCTAGTCAGCCTCTCTCCTAGTCTGTCCTCGAGTCTCCTCTAGTCTGTTCTCTTCTAGTCAGCCCCCCTTCTTTCTAGTCCATCCTTGCTCCTTTTCTATCTAGTCCATCTCCCCCCTCCTCTCTCACTCCCAGGTCTATATATATATATACACCTTTTCTTCTCTCCACTCAAATCTCGGGGCCTCCTGCGCCCCCACAGACCAAGCTAATCTGCCAGCCAGAGCTGCAGCTGGTGGGGGGTGGGGAGGGGGAAATGTGCTCTCGAGCCTCATGTCTCAGCACAGGCCATCCGGGATCCTTCAGATAGCTCTGCTCAGGTCGGAGGGAGCTGGGGGCTTTTTCCCCCCCAGCTGTCTGACCTGGCGTCTTGTATAGCCCACAGGGCTTTTTCCGCTCAGCTGAAGCTGAGGAGGAGGGGAAGAGAGCCTGAGAGCCTAAGGCTTTCTAATCTCAGCCTAAAGGTAGGGTCCCCAAATCAAAATAAATTTCCACACCTGCCATTCCAAATCTTAACCACCTTTCAGTGGTTAGCTAAAACTTCCCTTCTCCATAAACCCTTCCTTGACTATGACAGCTCATAATCAATTTCCTTTTCTGAATTTTATATTACTAATAAAATCTTATTTGATAACTTGAATTTTTTTCAATGAACACATCTATTTTCTTCAACCCCTCCCCCAACCTTCATTTGAGGGGTTGAGGATGAAAAACCTAAATAACAAACATGCATAGGCAAGCAAAGCAAATGGCCACATTGGCCATGTCAAAAAAAGCGGGGCGGGGGCTCAATCTGCACCCTTAGTGAACCACCTCTGTCAGGAGGTGGGTAGCGTGATTCAGTATGGGCCTATTGGTTGGTGATTGGTCATTGTGTTGATCAGAGTTCTTAAAGCTTTCAAAGTTGTTTATCTTTACGATGTAGTTATCATATAAATTGTTGTCCTAATTCTGCCCACTTCATTCTGTATCCTCCCAGGTTTTTCTGACATTATCCCTTTCATCATTTCTTATAGTACATTGTTGTTGTTCAGTCCTTTTTTTTAGCTCTTTCTAACTCTTCATGATCCATTTGGTGTTATCTTGGCAAAGATACTGGAGTGGTTTGACATTTCCTTCCCCAACTCATTTTACAGACGAGAGAGAAAACTGAGGCAAACAGGGTTAAGTTGATTTCACACAAAAATTAGTGTCTAAGACCAGATTTGGACTCAGGAAAATGAGTCTTCCTGACTCCAGGCCTGGCCCCTGATCCACTGTGCCAATTATCTGCCTGTATAGTACAATAGTATAGTATAATATACAGTAGTATTCTATTATATTCAAAGTCATTCCCCAATTAATTTGCACCTCTCCCAGTTTCTAGTTATTTGTCACTACAAAAACAGCTGCTATAATATTTTTGTGCAAATGATTTCTTCCTTCTTGGGGTATAGGTTTAATAGAGATGCTCTTGTTAGAGGTATTGTTGAATCAGAGAGTATGCACAGTTTAGTGCCCTTTTGGATATAGTTCCAATTGCTTTGCAGAGTACCTGGAACAATTTACAGTTCCATCAAAGCATTGATCTTCCTGTTTAAGTCCTTCCGACATTTGCCATTTTCCTTTTTTGTCATCTTTACCAATCTGATGGGAATGAGGTAGAACCTCCAAGTGACTTTAAGTAGAAGCATTTTTTTATATGACTATAGATGAATTTCTTCTTTGAGAACTGCCTATTCATGTCCTTTGATACCTGATACCTGGGGGTCCACAGGTTCTATCCTTGGGCCCTCTTCTCCTCTCCCTCTATACTGTTTCACTGGTGATCTCATCAGCCTCCTACAAATTTAATTAGTATCTCTGTACTGATTTGCAAATCTACTTATCCAGCCCTAACCCTTTTGCTGACCTATAGTCTTGAATCTCCAACTGCTTGCTGGACAGTAAACTTTTTGGGGGGGGGGGCAATGAGGGTTAAGTGACTTGCCCAGGGTCACACAGCTAGTAAGTGTCAAGTGTCTGAGGCCAGGTTGGAACTTAGGTCCTCCTGAATCCAGGGTCGGTGCTTTATCCACGGTGCCACCTAGCTGCCCCTCCAGTAGACATCTTAAAGTCAACATGTCCAAAACCGAATTCATTAATTATCTTTCCCAAATCTTCCACCTTTTCAAGCTTCCTTGTCACTATAAAGGGCACCACCATCCCTGAGACTTGCAACCTAGATGTCATCCTGAACTCCTGAGTCTCACTCTTCACCCTCTATATCAAATGTGTTGCCAAGGCCTGGCAATTTTATCTTTGTATACTCTTCCCTCTGATACTACCACGACCCTGGTGCAGGCTCTCATCACTACACACTTGGGTCTCCCTGCCATAAGGCTCTCTCCATTCCAGTCACTCCTCCATTCAGTCATCTAAGTGACCCTTCCTAAGAGTAGGTCTGTAACCCCCAATTCAATGAAGTTTAGTGGCTCCCTATTACATCCAGGATGAAATAGAAAAACCTATCTGGTGTTCAAAACCCGTGAGAACCTGCCCCTCCCCCCTCTTCCCAGCCCTCTTACACTTCACACACACAGGCACACGCACACGCATGCACACACACGCACACTTTTTGTTCTCACTTTTAAAAATTGGGTTTGAAAGTCAGGTTAGCTTTTGGAGAAATGCATTCAGTTTCCTAGTTAGGGGGAAGAGGAGTGAGAGCCATGTTCATTTTCACATCTCCTCCCTCAATTACAAATGAATGAGGGCTGGACTTAGCTAGAGAGCTCTTTTCCATCAGGTCTTTTGGAATAGTAGAATATCAGAGCTATAAGGAGTCTTGGTACATATCTGATTCAACCTCACTTTCTAGAGAAAGGAATAGGCCTAGGGAAGTGACTTGTCCAAATTCACATAGCTACTAGTGATAAAAGGTGGACCTCAAACTCCACATTCAGTGCTCTTATTTTATTTTTCTTGGTGGGGACAATCCAATCCAGTCTTACCTTGTTCTCACTGAGTGATCCCTAAATTTCAGAGAAAGGTGCTCTTCAGTTTTGCATCAATAAAATAGATCTATAAATTGTGAGAGCTTAAAAGGACCTTAGAGATCATCTAATACCTTTATTATAAATTTATTTTTTTTATCATGAACTTAAATATTAACAAAGACAGGGGATAGCTAGGTGGCACAATGGATAAAGCACCGGCCCTGGATTCAGGAGGACCTGAGTTCAGATCCAGCCTTAGAGACTTGACACTAGCTGTGTGACCCTGGGCAAGTCACTTAACCCTCATTGTCCTGCCCAAAAAAAACCCACAAAAAAAACAAAAACAAATACAAATCTTCCAATATATAAAGAACAACAACAACAAAAAAAAACCCCACAGTGTTGAAACCACAGTAGAGGTGTTATAACTTCTAAAAGAGACACTTTTTTTAGTGAATTTTAAATTTAATACAGTGGTAGAAAAATTACCCTGCTTGGGTCTTCCTCTGAACTTTTAAATTCTGATTTGGTTTTTTATTCCATAATCATTTTTTTCTTTGTGTCTTCTCTCATTTCCCACTAATTTATCTCCCCTCCCCAAGATAAGCCCTCCCTTGTAACAAATGCAAATAGTCAAGCAAAACAAATCAACACATTGGCCCTATCTTATTGCCCACCTCCAGTCCCTGCCCTGACAAGCTTTGGGGAGCAAGCTTCATCATTGTTTTATTGATCATAGCCCCGAAGTCTTGCAAAGATGTTTCCCTTTACATTATTGTGGCGTGTGTGTGTGTGTGTGTGTGTGTGTGTGCGTGTGTGTGTAATCTGGTTTTGCTCATTTTACTCTTCATCAGTTCATACAAGTCTTTACAAATTTCTCTGAATTCTTTATATTCATTGTGTCTTGTGGCTTGAACACATTCCATTGTATTCATGAGCTACAGTTTGTTCAGCTGTTCCCCAGTTGGACACCAATTTTGTTTCCAGGTTTTCACTACAATAAAAGATGTTGCTATAAATAATTTTGTACATAGGAGCCCTTCCCACTCTGTCTCAGCTCTGTGGAGTATAGGGGTCATAGCCAACTCCCTCATTTTTCACAGATGAAGCAAATGTTATGAAGAGTCTTACTCAAGGCAATGGCTACTCCCTTTCTTGAGTACTGTCATGAAATCTCAGCCTGTTCTTTGGTCATAATTGTAAGCAGACACCGATTTGATATAACTATTTTATTCTGTACCCCAAGGCTTTCCTTAGTACCTTCTTCCTTTCTTCATCACTCTGGCAGCAGGGTTTTGATTTCCCCCAGAATAAATGTTTTGTAGTTATACAGCTATATAAAAATAGCAGTAGCAGCAGTAGCAAGAAACTCAAATTTAGGGGCAGCTAGATGGCACAGTGGATAGAGTACTGGCCCTGGATTCAGGAGTACCTGAGTTCAAATCCTGCCTCAGACACTTAACACTTACTAGCTGTGTGACCCTGGGCAAGTCACTTAACCCCAATTGCCTCACCAAAAAAAAGAAAGAAAGAAAGAAACTCAAATTTATATAGAAATTGAATGTTTGCAAAGCCCTATTCTCCAAACCACCTTGTGAGGTAGGATATGCCAGTAGTAGTAGTTGCAGTAGTAGTACAAATACCATTTCATTTGATCCTCACAACTCTTTTTTGAGGTAAGGGCTGTTATTATCCCCTATTACAGTCAAGGAAACTGAGGCAGAGATTAATTGACTTGCCCAGAGTCACACAGCTAACAATTTTATCTGTTTTCCTGACTCCAGGACCAGCACTGTATCCCAGCTGCCAAAAGATCAGTGTTCCTCCCATTATGATATGCTAGGTGTCCAGTTCAGAAAGTGCTATCAGAAGCATCAAAGAGGCTTTGGAAGAGGAATGGGGGCTTCTGAGAAAATGAGTGGAGAGGATATAGTATCTGATGTGTAAAGGTGACAGAAGAGGGGAAGTCCAAGAGGGAGGGGTTTTCAAGTATAAAGGCAGTGTAAGAGGAGGGTAAGAGAGATTCTGAGGTGGGAATGGTGTTTTAGGGTATCAAGTTGGGAAAGGAGGAGAGGGTTTCCAAGGTAGGAAGGAGGAAGATAGAAGGGGAGATAGTACCTGAGGTGTGAAGGAGGTGTCAGCCAAATAAGTGCATATTTTTGGGATATGTTCAAGTTGTAAGGATGGAGGGATAGTTAAATGTTGCTCCAAAAAGGTAAGTCTCTGCAGTGCCCAGTATAGACATGCCTCAGAGATAATTTTTGTTTGTCTGTTTTGCTATTTCTCAGTATATTCCTTCTTCCTTCCCTTCCCAGTGAACCATCCCTTGTAACAAAGAATAAATTTGAAAAGAGGGGTAAAATGTGGTTTAGCAAAACCTATCAATACTCAACTAAGTCTGACTGCATATGCAATGTTCCACACCCATCACCCCTTACCTCTGCAAAGAAATGAGGGTGGAAATTTTCTTACTTCTGCTTTGGGGCCAAGCTTGGTTATTATAGTCAATGTGATCAGTTTCAGTGTTTTTGTCCTTTTCATTGACATCATTGTCATCGTGTCTGTTGTTTTTCTGGTTCTACTCACTTCACTTTGTATCAAATCCTATAAATCTTTCCATGTTTCTCCATCATTTTTTACAGCACAGTGACATTCCATTATTCACATGAGAGTTTGTTTATCCACTTCCCAATTGATGGGCAAGTATTTTGCTTCTAGTTTTTGCTACTACAAAAAATGCTGGGGCAGCTAGGTGGTGCAGTAGATAAAGCACCAGCCCTGAATTCAGGAGGACCTGAGTTCAAATTTGACCTCAGACACTTGATACTTACTAGCTGTGTGATCCTGGGCAAGTCACTTAACCCTCATTGCCCTGCCAAAAAAAAAAAAAAGAAAAGAAAAGAAAAAAAATGCTGCTGCTATAAAGAATTTTAGATGTAGAAGATTATCGAGGTCATCTAGTCCACCCTCCCTGCCTCATTTTACCAAGTTGGAGACCAAGACCTATGGAAGTTCTAGCAGGAAGCTAGATGTCACAGTGGCTAGCACCTTGGGTCAGGAGTCAAGAAGACCTGAGTTCAAATGCACCTTATTAGCTGTGTGACCCTGGTTACAACCTCTGTCTACACCTGTTTCCACATCTACAGAATAAGGGATAATAAGAGAACCCACCTCTTAGAGTTAGTGTGAGGATCAAATGAGTTATTTGTAAACCATGTAAAGCAGTGTATAAAGGCTGGTTATTATTACTTATTGATAATTAGCTTTTCTAGAGCCTCAGGTTTATTTAGGGAGTGTCCTCTTCTCAGACACTTAATTGACACTCTTCTACTTAGGCAGGTTTGATATGGAGAAAAATGCATTAGCCCAAGTTCACAGAGACTATGTCAGGACTATGGTTAATTCAGAATGTCTGCTCTGACCTTGGATAGTTCAAGGGGATTATGATTTGTTCTGTGCCATCCTTTAGTCTATGGTTTGTTGTTGTTCAGTTGTTTCAGTTATGTCCAACTCTTTGTGACCTCCTTTTGGGAGGCAAAAATACTGTAGTGGTTTACCATTTTCCTCTCTAGCTCATTTTACAAATTAGGTAAACAGGGTGAAGTGACTTACCCAGGGTCGCACAGCTAGTAAATGTCTGAAGTCATATTTGAACTCATGAGGATGAGTCTTCCTGATTCCAAGCCCAGTGCTCTGTGCACCATGGTTCCCTCTGGCTGCCCCTAGGCTAGAAGAACTGTAAGAGGATGAGAGACTTCTGAAGCCAACTTGAAAGGAAGAATGGAAACTTGTCTAGTTCAGGAATTGTACTGAATTTGCTTAGACAGGAGCCCTTGGGCTGTAGAGCCCTCTAAAGGGAAAACCTCTTCTAGATTCTTACCCTGAAAGCTAGAGTAAGGTGATGATTATGATTATTGATGTTGCTGCTGCTGATGGTGAAGAAGAAAATAGCTATTATAGTACTTTAAGCTATTATCTGATTTGATCCTTACAGCCACCCTGGGAGGTAGAAGCATTATCATCCTCATTTAACAGGTGGAAAAACTGACGTTGACAGATTAACAATCACTTGCCCAGTGGTAAACAGCTTGTTAGTGTATCTGGATTTGAACCCAGGTCTTCCTGATTCCACATCAAATACTCTATCCACTGTGCCACCTAGATGCTGAGGATTAGGAGTGCCAAAATGCCATAGGATGAAGAAAGCAAAGCTGGGCCTCTTCATCCTAATAATTGCACAGCTATTTTGAGAGGATGGTTGGGGAGAAGAAGGGGATAGACTGGATTATATGAGGGAGAATTGATAGAACAGGCCTATGAGTGAGTAAGAGAGGGGATATTGGATATATCAAGGGATGATGGATAAAAAGATTATGGAATGGACTCTATAGTGAGGGAATGACTTCCCTTTCCTTAGTCACTAGTCTCAGGGAGTGACTTCTCTGGCTATGACCATATTCATGCCCAGGCAGGATGACCACTTATGAGGAATGTTGTAGCAACAGCTTTCTTTTCTGGGTCTTTAGGAGCTGTGGCTGTAGCACCTGCTACATCCATTTTAGGATGATGATCATGAGGGCTGGGGTGGAAGTAGACAGGTGGGCTGGGGATGCTACCTCTCTTAGTTTACCAGCCAGGCTCTGGCATTTGTCAGTGGTTGATGGTGGCTCTGCTCTCCAGTGATTTATCTGCTAAGTGATAGTCTGGGCTGGAAGCTGGGCCAGTGATTTAGGGACCAACCCTATTCTCAAGTCTTTTGAGCTTAGAGCCCTGGGCAGTCTTCACTGAATTCTGAGAAGAGGTGGTGTTTTAATTTGCTGTCTCCTGTCTCTGGTCTTAAGTACTTCAGCTAAAAGGGCTTCCTTGCCTCATAGGTAGCTAGTGATTCTCAGATAACAAGAATAGCTAAAATGTATATAGTGCTTTAAAATTTGCAAAGCACAAGTATTCCATTTGATCCTCATAATAACTTTGGAAGATAGGTGCTATTATTTCCATTTTTCGGATGAGCAAACTGAGACTAGGAGATTCACCCAGGGTTATGGAGCTAGCAAATAGCTGAGGCCCAATTTGGATTCATCTTTCTGATAACAGGTCCAACACTCTCTCCACTGTGCTTCCTCACCTGAGAAACAGAAGAGTAAGGTCTGCTAACAGTTATTGGGTTGAGCTATTTAAGCAGACCTGACAGACTATATGAAAACCAATGTTGTTCAGTCATATCCTACTCTTCATGACCCCATTTGGGGTTTTCTTGGCAAAGGTAACCAGAGCAGTTTACCATTTCCTTCTCCAGCTCATTTTATAGATGAGGAAACTGAGCCAAACAGGGTGACTTGCCCAGGGTCACACAACTAGTGTCTGAGGCTAGATTTGATCTCAAGTCCTCACTCCAGGCTCGGCACTCTATCCACTAAATCACCTAGCTGTTATGAAAACCCATACAATCTACCAAAAAAAGATAAATTTGGGGTGGCAGTTATTACCATTAAAATTTTCCCCAGGATTCCTTTCATGTGCTCCTTTTGAACCCTTAAGATGTAATTATATTGCACGTGTATATCTGCTTACTGCCTCAGGGAAGGAGGAAGGGATAGAATTTGAAACTCAAAACTTTAAATAATAATGTTTATATATGCACACATGTGCATAGGGAGGAAGAGATGACCCTTTGCTCATCTTTGGTAAAAGTTTTGATGTAAAGAAACGTTAGAACAGTAAGAAATAAACCAAAAATTTTTAATGTTGCTCTAACCAAAAAAAAAAAAAGAGGTATAATTATATTTACAGAAGTCTGCTTTAGAGATCAGACTCCATACTAAAAGGGACCATGGGAATCATTTAGTTTAGCACTTTCATTTTATAGATGAGCATTTATACATAACATTTTTTTTTTGTTTTGTTTTGTTTTGTTTTTTAGTGAGGCATTTGGGGTTAAGTGACTTGCCCAGGGTCACACAGCTAGTAAGTGTTAAGTGTCTGAGGCGGGATTTGAACTCAGGTACTCCTGACTCCAGGGCCGGTGCTCTATCCACTGCGCCACCTAGCTGCCCCTATACATAACATTTTTAAGGGAATATTCAAAGTGAGGTATAATAATGCCACATTGTGAGTTAGTCCTGTGCATGGGAACCACAAACAATGTAGAATATATTCAAGCAAAACTGTCAAAAGTCTTCATCATGGTTCACTCCTGACTACAACCTCAGGTTCTTCCATCCCTTGGTGCCCTTGAAGGCCATTATCCCTATTCTGGATTCACTACCATCCATTTCTCCCTAGTTTTAACCCTGTTCAACTTTGCATTTCTTTCTACTCAGAAAATCTCTCACTCACTAGTCCTCTTGCTGCTCATCATCCGTTGCTCAGCTCTCTAGCTATGGATTATTCCCACCCTCTGTCTCCTTGGTTCCTGTTCATATACTGCTAAATGATGCTGAAGGAAATCAGTATGTTGGCTACATCTATATTTGTGTTATCTAAACAACTACAACTTTATATTATCTAACTTCAGCACAGTGGATAGAGTGCCAGACCTGGAGTCAGGAAGACTCCTCATCTTCTTGAGTTCAAATCCAGCCTGACATACTTACCAGCTGTGTTACCAAGGGCAAGTCACCTAACCTTATTTTACCTAACCTAACCTCAGTTTCCTCATCTGTAAAATGGGGGTAATAATTGCACCTACCTCCCAAGGTGGTTGTGAGGATCAAATGAGATGATACCTGCAAAGTGCTTTGTAAGCCTTAAAGTGAAATATAAATGCTAGCTGTTACTATTAAAAGGCAAATCTCTCTCTTGTCCTCAAGGACTTTACATTTTATTGAGGGAATCAACATATAAATAAAATGCATACAGTTTGGGAGTTCAGGGTGCATTAGGGAGATCTGGAAAGGCCTTTCTGACTCCAGGCCCAGAATACTCTCCATTGTGTCTCCAAGCTGCCAGAAGACAAGATGTCTGCATCCCCCTTGCCAAGCCATCTTTGGGAAATAGACATTTGAGAAAATACTAATTGATTGATTCACAGAACAAATGAAAGTAAATGAAAAGCTATTTACATAATATTTTGTATCTATATTGAGAGTAAATGTATTCGTGGAGAAGTGAGTCATGGGGAACCTACTCAGTCAGTGTGGTGCATTAGAATAAAAATCAGGAGACCTTGGTCCTGGTGCCACTTCTATTCCTAACTAGCTGCATGTCTTCAGGTGAGTCACTGAATCTCTATCTACCTCAGTTTCCTCCTGTGAGAAATAAGTGAATTAGATTAGATCATCCCTAAGGTCCCTCTGAGCTCTCCTGGTCTGCGATTTCCAAATCCCATGTTCATGTGAGAAGTGGGAAAGTATTCACCTCCTCCTTCATCCAGTATGGAAAAAATTTTAAAGGGGTGGCATGCATGTGTGCGTGCGTGTATATTTTAGAACCCCTGGGAATAGTGGCTTAGAGAAAATTTTGGGGGCTCCAGGAGAATGCCATTTTTAGAAATTTAGCTAGGGAGAGTCTCTGTAGACCTCTTGATTTATGGGTTGTTTTGTAAACCTAAGGTCTTAATCAGGGATGTTTTAGAGTAATTGTTAAATGTTCCATGTGAGCATTTACACCTTGGAAATCGGCCAAAAGAAACCCGAGAAACCTAGGACTTGATTTGTTGTTTTGCTGGTTGTCTAGACTTAAGAAAGTGATGGAGAAAGTGGTAATAATGCAGGCTAAACTAAAAAGTGTGTCACGTGTATATTCCAACCCCCCCACCCCCACCCCCAGAACTGGTTTTAGTCATTATACAGGATCATTTGTTTCCTCTGGTGATGGGAAACTGTCCTGCCCTGGGGCAAGTGAAGGGTGGCAAGTGTAGATGCCTTGTCCACAGGCTGATGGAAGAAAACGATCCTTGTCATGAGTGATATTTGGCAAGAGGGACTAAAGAATCTAGCCCTGCCCTGTTAATGGACTTGAAGTCCTTCTCCTAGCTAGCTACCTGTCAGGTGCTGGCAGATGTCAAGTGGAAAATGGTCTCCTGCTCCCACAGGGCAACCGCCCAGTGTCAACAAATAGCTAAGATCCTGAGGGAGAAACCTGTCTAACAGGAGCTGGGTGTGCGTGGCAGCTGTGGACAACACCCTTTCCACACAGTCCCAACCAGGGGCTCTTCTGCTGTCCTGGTCTCCCAGGCCCCATCATTCTCTCCTCAGAGAAGAGCTTGAATGGAGTGTGGGTGTGGCCAGGAGAGGGGACAGTTTTATGGGACATTGTCTTGGGGAATCTTCTGAATTGGTGACACCATAGGATTCCAGATTTAGATGTGGACCATTGGACCTAACCTCTGCATTTAACAGAAGAAGAAGCTGAGGGCCAGGATGGTCCAGTGTCAAGCTCATGAATAGTACGAGGCAGATTTTGAACCCTGGTCCTTTGTCTCCAGATCCAGTGTGCTCTTTTTTGTGGGTTGAGCAGAAACCTTCTGAGAGCTCCTCTGCTGCTACTTTAGTCCTTTGTTAGGCTGCTGGAGCAGGGGGTGGGGTTGGGGAAGATGAAGTGGGGAGGGGGATGGGACGGTGTCTCAAGTACATTTTTGTGGAAAATGGAGAGAAGCTGTACTCCTTTGTATCTTCAATGAGTGGTCTTTTGTACCATGTGTGGAATCTCTCTGAAAAGGGATAGCTATGGCATATTAGAAAGAACACTGGATTTGGGTTGAGGACCTGAGTTCAAATTCCAGTTCTGCCACTTGGAGCAAGTCACATAATTTCTCTGGACTAGAGTTTCTGAAATGAGATGGGATAAATTAGATGGGCTTTAGGATACCATTTAGCTCTAAATTCTATGATCCCAGGTTCCCTCCACCAAAAAACAAACAAAAGCTTCCCGGCCTTTGGGCTACTCACCTTGATTCGCATGTGTGCACACATGTATGTGTGTGTGTGAGGAAGTGTATGCGTCAAGGCCAAATACAGAAATCAGCTCATTTTTTTTCCCAAGAAGGAAAGTTTTTCCCACAATTTGAAGAAAGCAAAATAGCAAAAAAAAAAAAAAAAACCACTCACCAGGGAGCAACTCTCTACCCAGAGATTTATATGAAGTCTCACTCACAGCCATAATTTAGGTTGGAGGCCTCTGCACACTTTAAAACACACACACACACACACACACACACACACACCACACAAACTCCCCTCTTCCCTTACCCAACTATTTTTCAGTTTGCTATTTCCCATTGTGAGGATGGGGTCGAGGGAGGGTGGAAAATCTACTTTCTACCAAGGACATTTGAAGAGTTGATAGTTTTCCTGAATAGTCTTTTAATGGAATATGCCCACATTTACTTAGTTTAAAAAATTCAGTGAAAAACGATTGTGAATTTAAAAATACCTTTATTGAATTAACATTGAATTAAGAGTGAAAATATCATTTAGAAAATCATGCCCTCCCTCTATTGGCTTTTTTTTTAACATACTGTTCTTTAAGACAATGAAATTTTAAAAAAATAGCTTCCCTGCTTTTCAGCCATGAATCAAATTCTTCTTTAAACTTGGGCAGGCCCCATCTGCCAGCTTGCAAGTGGACAGTTTTCTGCAGATGGCCTCAACATAAAAGGAAAGGGGATTCAGACACAGACAGATGTGTCCCTGGGGTAGAAGAATTTATATAAACTCCAGAGAAAACTGATTACTTATTTGGAAAATGATTTGCTGAGGTAAGGGTTAGTGAGTGGGGTGGAGAATAGATCTCCTTTCCTATTCTGTTTTTCTCGGGCAGATATCAAATATGCTTTACATAAAACATAGTGGGAAGATGTGGAAGACGGCTTGTGATGACAAGTTTGCCTCAAATACCACCCCCTCCAATAGATAATCAACAGAAAAGCAGGTTTTGATTCAATAAAAAGAACATCTTTCTAACTATAGAGTTTTTCAAACATTGAATGGATTGTCTTAGGGTATAAGAGATCCCCCCAATCACTGCTTGTCTTCAAGCAGAGAATGGATGACCTCCTGCCAAGGATATTGTAGCAGACATTCCTGTTCAGGTATAGGTGGTATGGGTTGGATTTCAGAACTTTTGAGGTTTCTTCTAAATCTTAAGAGTCTTTGATTAAAAATGCACAGGTAATTACCAATTTATTACTATTTACCTATGGAAGAAATATTGGGTTGAAAGTCAAGGACCTGGGTTCTAATCCCAACCTACTACTTTCCACTTATGTGACCATGGGAAAGTCACTTAATATCTCTCTGTTGGGTTTCCTCACCTGTAAAATAAGGGAGTTGAACTCAATAGGCACCAAAGTCTCTTTCATCTCCAAAAGCAATGATTCTTTGATTTATCATATGGAAAAATCTTCCATACATTATATATTTCTCCCGATGTTCATTGGCTGGAAAAACAACCAACAACAAAATCAACTACTGGTAATAAGGCTCTCAAAACTTAGCTATATCCAAACTATAACATATCAGATAATTTTGGGGATTATTTATTTAAAATTTATTATTCTAAAGAGAACTATTATTTTTTAAAAATTCATTTTCCAGGGGCAACTAGGTGGCGCAGTGGATAGAGCACCAGCCCTGGATTTAGGAGGACCTGAGTTCAAATATGGCCTCAGACACTTGACACTTACTAGCTGTGTGACCCTGAAGCAAGTCACTTAACCCCAATTGCCTCACCAAAAAAAAAAAAATTCCTTTTGCAGAAGAGCAGTTTGGGGAGGGGGAGGGTTAGTGCCTTTGCTTGACTTTCCTTTCATAAACAGGAATCTGCTCCCAAGAGACATAAGGAAATGATTCAAATTTATAAAAACGAGCAATTCCCTGATTGATTAATGGTCAAAGGATATGAGCTGGCGGGTTACAAAGTAAGACATGAAAACTATCAACAGCCATATGAACAAATTGCTCCCAATTACTAACTCTAGAAATGTAAATTAAAACAATTTTGAGGTCTCACCTTGTATTTATCTACATGACAAAGTTGACAAAAAGGGAAAATTATTAATGCATTGTTTAGTGGTCTGGCTGTTCTGGAAAACAATTTGAAACTATGCACAAAAAGCCCTTAAACTGGACATACCCTTTGACTCAGTGAAAGTACCACCAGGTCTATACCTCAGAAAGATCAAGGAAAGAGGAAAAGGGGGGCAGCTAGGTGGTACAGTGGATAAAGCACCACCCCTGGATTCGGGAGGACCTGAGTTCAAATGCGGCCTCAGACACTTGATACTAGCTGTGTGACCCTGGGCAAGTCACTTAACCCTCACTGCCCTGCCCCTCCAAAAAAGGAAAAGGACTCATAAAAATATTTATAGCTATATATATATATATATTTAATACCAGCTCTTTTTGTGGTGGCAGAAACCTGGAAACTAAAGGAGTTCCCATTAATTGGGAAATG
The DNA here is from genome assembly GCF_019393635.1 of Dromiciops gliroides. Lineage (NCBI taxonomy): Eukaryota > Metazoa > Chordata > Mammalia > Microbiotheria > Microbiotheriidae > Dromiciops > Dromiciops gliroides. The sequence continues at coordinate 338,124,023 of NC_057863.1, read as the reverse complement.
ACTGAACAAGTTATGGCATAGGAATATGATGGAGTACTACTATGCCATAGCAAAGGATGAAGGAAATGGTTTCAAAGAAACCTGAGAAAACTTGTGTGAACTGATGGCAAATAAAGTGAGCAGAACCAGGAGCATAGTTTATTAAGTGACAACAATATTATAAAGACAAACACCTCTGAAAGATTTAAGAACTCCAATCAATGTGATGATCATGATTACAGAGAACCGGTGATGAAACCTGCTACCTACCTCCAGACTGAAGGACTGAGGGTTGCAGACATACAATTTTTGGACATGGCCAATGAATGAATTTGTTTTGCTTGGCTATCCATAGTTGTTACAAGGATTTTATTTTTTTTTCTCCTGCTAGAGAAGTAGAGAAAACAGATTTTTAATTGGAAAAAAAAATTTTAATTAAAGTTAAAAAATGGAATCAGCTCAAACTGTATTTTCTACACAAAAGCCTGGACATGGGACAAAAACACTGCCCACATGCTCTTATTTTGCCCTGACACTGAAAAGCAAAATGTCTTACAACTTATTTAAATATAAGGAAATCTTTTAGCATTAAGATTTTCAGATATGTTAATTTTTCATTATATTCTTATAATCAGGAGCCTCAGAAATAATATTAAGAGCTGACAGATAACATTTTTATATTTGAGTTTTTTAATTTTATTTTTTTAGTCAGCAAAAATTTACTTTTTTTCTTCCCATTCTACTCCCTTTCCAATGAAGGTGGATGGATATGAAATGATTCATCAGAAAAAGTCTGAGGTTCTTAGTGGACTACAAACTCCATGTGAATCAATAGTGTTACATGGCAACCAAAAAAAAATCCTCATGTGATTTAGGTTGCCCTTGAGAGACATTTTCAGGCAAGGGAAGGTGGTAATACTGTTGAACTCAGGCATAGGCAGACCACATCAAGTACTATGTTCAAGCCTGGGTGCCACATTTTAGGGAGGGTATTGCTAAACTAGAGAAGACCACCGGGATCATGGCATATTCAGATGGATGCTCCTTCTACTCTCCTATCTGAATAGACAGAAGCTCCTAGGTGATGCAGTGGATAGGGCACTGAACCTGGAGTCAGGAAGACTGAGTTCAAATCTAGCCTTAGACAATGACTAGATGTATGACTCTGGGCAAGTCACAACCTCTCTGTGCCTCATTTCTTCATCTGTAAAATGGGAATAAGAATAGCAACTATCTACCAGGGTTTTTGTGAGGATAAAGTAAGATAATATCTGTAAAGCACTTTGCAAACCTTTGCTGTGTAAGTGCTAACTTTCATTTACAAGACACAAATTGAGGAGAGAAGTGGGAAAGAACTTCCTACCAATTAGAGTGAGTTAGAGCTAATACATCAGCATAAGGAAGTAGAGTGGACTACAGCAAAGAGTAGGATCCTCTTTGTTAGACATCTTCGAGCAAAGGCTGTATGTTGTAGAATGTAATCCTGTTCATGGGTAGGTTGGACTATTTGGCTTTTGTGTACCTTTCCACGTCTGAGATTCTGTGATTTAAGCCTCACCTCCCACCTCATGCAGGTATCCCTTCTAAAGCAGATCTGACAGGACTGCTTAACCTCTGTAGGAGAGGCAGTATGGGATAGAGGCAAGAGCAATGAATTTGTAAAGGATCAAATCCCAACTTTACTAAACTTACCACCTATGTGACCTTGGACAAGTCACTTTAATAATAATAGCTAGTATTTATATAGCTGTGTGATTCCCAGGCACTTGACCTCTCTGGGACTCGAGAATTGAACTTGGTGACTTCTAAGGTCACTTCCCTCTTTAAATCTATTGTCCTAGGGGTTCTCGTAGAGAAAATGAGAGCAGTAGTACTTGTACTCGCTGACTGTGAAGGCAGTTTTGAGAATAGCACTTTGTAAAACACAAAACGCTAACATATAGAGTCACTTCTCTTATTCGACACGTTGGATTCAAGCCAGGAAGAGTTGAACTCAAATCATGCCCCCCCCCCCGCCCAACTTTTATTTAGACTGTTACCCTGGAGAAGTCACTTAACTTTCCCCAGTCTCAGTTTCCTCCTCTGTAAAAAGGGGATAATAGTATCTACCTCCCAGGATTATTGTGAGAACTATTGGTCGATTGCAAACTTGAAAGCACCAAATAAATGCTAGCTTGTCACTACATCACCCTATCCCTAAGGGTGGGGCAAACCAGAACTAGAGGCGCGGCAGGGCCACGTGGCGGGGGCTGGGCAAGCCGAGAAGTTGAGACAAGAGGCGGAGCTAGTCGGACTGACTAGTGGGAGGATCGGTCACCTGTCTCGGGATGGGTAGAGGAGGGGCTGAGGATCTGGACAACGGAGGGGAAAGGTGAGGGGGACGAGTGGATCGGGATGCGGTTGGGGCTTGGGGTCTTTCAGGGACAACGCCTTCCCCTGCTCCTCCCCGCACTCTAGGAAAGGAGTTCTCTTAGATATAAAGGGAAAAGGTGTTTCTTCCCATCTCAGCGACCTTACTTGCCCCGTACACACCCCCTTATAGCTCTCATAGGGAGGAGGAGATGCCCCTGGCCGGCTCCGGAGATGTGAGTAGCAAGCAGAAGGAGATGCGGGAGTGTTCCCAGCAGCGTCAGGGAGCTGGGTCCAAGGGGCTGTGCCTGTCCTTCAGGGATAGGGCATGGGGGATAGCTTAGTGTCTTTAAGTATTCGAGACTCAGGATCCCAGAAGGTGCCTCAAAGACAAAACCGGGTGAGAGTTCATGAGGAGTGAGCCCGGGAGTTGCAAGCAGAAATAGAGCATATGGCTTGGGGTAAGACAGAATCTCATTTTGGGACAGGGATGGAAGGGCATCCTTCACACATAGCTGCCCCTCTCCTAAAGGGTGACGTTTTATCTAGGTTGCACCCCTCCCCCATCCTTAGAGACCCTTACTCAGACCTACTTCCAAGTCTTTCCCACTCCAATCGTCTAGCTAGAATGCCAGCATCCTGGAGCTCAGGGACCCATTTCCCCAGGAGGGATGCTCAGCACACTCAGCTACCGGCTGGACTGGTCCATTTCCCAGCCTGGATCTCCCTTTCATTGAGGAGCTTAGTACGTGGAGAACCGACCTCGGAGCCAGGACGACTTGGGCTGGAATCCCTCCATTGATACATGCTGCCCGTATGGCTCTAGGAGAGTCACTTACCTCTCGGTACTCGGGCAACTCTAAGAATAGTCGCTGATATGCCCGAGTAAAGGACTTCTAGAGAGCTGACCACACAGAAAGAACCACAGATCTGGAGGGGGGAAATCCTTCTTTCATTCAAATCATTGTTATTATTTCATTTTTATTTCTTAGATTCTCAACACTTTAAAACAGGAGCACTAATCAAATATGCATTATACTCGTCACTATTCGGAGAGTCGAACTTCCAGCTTATCATGTGGCCAGTATTCTGATAGACTTAAATTGGAGCTTTTTCTCTGAAAGGAGGGCGGTCCTTTCCCCCTCCCCCACTTCACCATCTACCCTCAGGCTATAGCTTGTCCACCCTACTTAAGACAGGTGTTGTCTTTAAATGAGCCCTTTCTTTCCCTCTTCCAAATCTCCTTTGCAGCTCATCTTACCTGGATGGGGAGTGGAGGGTGTCTTGAACTCACTGAATTCGAGGGCTATATACATCTGTTTGTATCTCCTTCAGTTCTTCTAGCACCGGGGCCTGTACCTAGCAGGTACTTAAATGTTTAGCAGTCCAATTGCATTGAATAGCAGCTATTCTGGGGACTGTCTCCTACATGGTGCCCACCCCTATGCACTGGGTATTGTGGGTAGATATGAGTACTTCTCATGAGACATAGTCGCCCATTCTTAAGGAGTTAATTTGTGGTCTAGTTTGGGGAGATGACTAGTGCTCAGGGAGTAATTAGAGAGCAAACAAGGCCAAACAGAATTAAATAAGGAGGAGCTGGATCTGGATTCATCCATCCATCCATCCTTATATTTATTTAGCATCTACCATGTGCCAGTCACTGTTAGGTAGTGGGAATAAGACAATCCTCACTTGCTAGTGAGCTTATATTCTATTGGGAAAGATAACATGTACAGATAAACATACACATATATCCATATACACACACATACATATTCCATAGAGGGAATAGAAGAGTGGTCAGGAAGGGATTCATGGAGAAGGTGAGATGATCATAGGATCATTGATTTGTACCTGGAAGAGACCCTAGAAGTCATTTAATCCAACCCTCTTATTTTACAGAGGAGGAAACTGAGATACAGAGGGGTTAAGTGATTTGCCCAAGGTGGTACAGTCAGGGGCAGAGCTGGAATTTAAAACGAGGCGTTTGGACTCCACACCTAACATTCTTTCCATTGCACCACATTACCTCCCATGCTGGATCTTAAAGAAAAGGTATTTGGGCAAGGGTGAAGAATCTAAGGAGGGGGGAGGGCATTCAGCATTAACAAGGGTTTAGGAGGATAAGTCAATATACTCTGTGTGTGTGTGTGTGTGTGTGTGTGTGTGTGTGTGTGTGTGTGTGTGTGTGTGTGAATGGCGTGGGGGGAGACAATGAAGACATTAGCCTGACCCAGGTCGTTTACCCTTCAGACTGGCCTCCCTGCCCATCACTGGACATTTTGACCTCCAGACCCTTATTCAGTCGAGGATGCCACAGGCTGCCCATGTTCAGGAACTCTTCCATGAGGAAGCCCATCAGGTACAGGGGGGAAGCGAGGGGAATCTGAGGAAATGACTTCCAAGGGTTTTAGCCCTTCACTGGTCCTGGGGGCTAGTGGTCACCAAATGAAGATGCTAAAGGGAAATATTTGTAGTCAGCTCAATTATTCACATGCAGGTAACCCTTTTGCATTTATTTATGGTGAATTTTTAGTTCTAAGCTAACTTAATTTTTTTTATTGGCATATGTTTTGCTTTCACATGACCTTTATTTCTCAGTAGCTTTCTTTTTCCAACCCAAGGAGTCATCCATGATAACAAAGAATAAAAAAGAGGGTAAAATAAAGCAGCTTAACAAAGTTACACAGCTATCAATCCTGTCTGGCAGTATTTACAGTGTTCTACACCCATGATCCCTTATTCTGCAAAGAAGAAAGGGAAGGCGGATTCTCATGTCTCTTCTTTGGGGCTAGGTTCATTTATTATAGATGTGGGGGTAGACAATGAAGACATTAGCCTGACCCAGGACATTTACCCTTCAGACTGGCTAGGTGAAGCAGTAGATGAAATGGTGGGCCTGGAGTCAGGAAGACCTGAGTGCAAATTTGGCTTCAGACACTTACCAGCTGTGTGACCCTGGGAAGTCACTTAACCCTGTTTGGCTCAGTTTCCTAATCTATAAAATGAGCTGGAGAAGGAAATGGCAAACCGCTCCAGTATCTTTGCCAAGAAAACCCCAAATAGGGTCACAAAGAGTTAGACACAACTGAAATGACTGAACAATAATCAGTTAAAAAGTCAGTTTAAAAAAAAGTTTGTATTGATGTCTTTTGTTTTTTACATTATAGTTATCCCCAGTATCCTTCCCTCTGTTCTTCCCAAAGCGCCATCCCATATAAGAAAAAGTATTTAAATTTTTTCTTTCATTAATTTAAAAAAATTCCTCTCTCCCTCCCCTCCCCCACCCATTGAGAAAGCAAGAAATTTGATATCAATTATACATGTAGTAATGCAAAATGTATTTCCATATTAGCCATGTTGCAAAAAAAAAAAAAGCAAGAAGGATAAAGTAAGTGAAAAAATATATTTTAATCTGCACCAAAGTTCATCTGTTCTTCCTCTGGAAGTATCATTTTTTTTTTTTTTTGGTGAGTCTTTTGGAATTGTCTTGAATTATTGTTTTAATCAGAGTAGGTGAGTCTTTGACAATTGATCATCACAACATTGCTCTTACTGTGTACAATGTTCCCTTGGTTCTGCTCACTTCACTCAGCATCAGTTCATGTAGGTCTTCCCAGGTTTTTCTGAAATCCACATGCTCATCATTTCTTTCAGCACAATAGTATTCCATTATATCCATATACCACAACTTGTTCAGCCATTCCCCAATTGTTGGGTATCCCCTTAATTTCCAATTCTTTGCCACCACAAAAAGAGCAGCTATAAATATTCTTGTACATGTGGGTCCTTTTTTATGATCTCTTTGGGATATAGATCTAGCAGTGGTATTGCTGGGCCAAAGGGTATGCATAGTTTTATAGCCCTTTGGGCATAGTTCTCCAGAATGGTTGGACTGGTTCACAACTCCATCAACAATGCATGTATTCCTATTTTTCCATATCCCCTCTAGCATTTGTCATTTTCCCGTTCTGTCATATTAGCCAAACTGGTAGATGTGTAGTGGTACCTTAGAGATGTTTTAATTTGCATTTCTCTAGTCAGTAATGATCTAGAGCATTTTTTTCATATGGATATTGATAGCTTTGATTTCTTCTTCTGAAAACTGTCCATTCATATCCTTTTTTATCAATTGGGGAATGGATCATAGTCATCATTTTTTATGGAGTAAGTAATATTTCTTGAGCCAACTCTCCTCCATAACTTCTGGGCTATGGTCTCTCAGTTCATTAAATCTTCTTTAGTTTTCTTCTTTTTTCTTTTTTAACCTTTATTATATAATTCTTTTTATTATTTGGATATTGATAGCTCTGTGAAATACTTCTCCCACCCAATCTTTAGTATTTTGATATAAAAAATGAGGAGCTTCCTCACCTTCAAATTACAAATGCATTTACTGGAGACTTGGGGCAAAATACATACACATGTACATTATACATACACATACACATACATACATACATATATGGAGAAAGAGAGAGAGAGATCAATCTAGCTTACTTGTTGGATGGTTAACAGTATTATACTGAAAGACAGCTTCTCTTTGAAGAAGCACAAACTGATGGGACCCACATGGTATCGGGAAGTTAGAATTCCTCCAGTAGCCAGATTGAATATTTGAATGCTAAGCACCCATGGCAATAGAAAATATGTGATAAGCATTGAGCATAGGCACAGACCCCAGTTTTCCATGCTCAGTACAGCTGCCTTCCCCCAGCCATCAATGCATGTGTGCTCAGACAATGGAAACTCATTTAGATATCAGCTGACATTAAGATGGTAAATCTGTTTTCACAAAAGAACAAAAAGAAATCATATGATTCTTTTTAGAGGCTGATAGATTTCTGGATTATACAATGTCTTGTATTTTTATCTTCATCTCTCCTTTGTTCTCTCTCCACACAACACCTGGCGCAAAGTAGGCACTCAGAAAATCTCTGGCTGAATTGACCAAGCACGTACCTCCACCCCCACTGATACAAGAACAGAGAATTGACTACCTTGGAAATAAATTAAAATCCCTAATTACAGAGTCAGAGAATTTTAGAGAATGTAAGGGAAATTAAAGATGATTTAGTCCAACCATCCTGTTTTTCAGATGAGGAAACCGAGGCTCAATGAGATGATGTGACTTAATTCTAGTCACACAAGTGGTTAGAAACAGGGCTAAAACTATTTCTGAGGTCACAGCTGCATTATAGAACTTCCAAGGCCTCAGGTCAAAATGTCAGTGGATCTCAGAGCTGGGCTAGGCTAGACCTGAAAAAGAATAGCTTTTATAACAAACCCTAACAAATGGTCATCCAGATGCCATTTAAATACTTTCACTGAATGAATAAATGAATGAAAATACACTTATTGAGCCCTCACTCTATGAACTGGGGATACACACTGAAAACCCTGACCGTTCTTACCCTTAAGGTCTAATTGAGGGAGACAACACAAAAAGGAGAATTCAGCTTCTGAGAGGAGGTATGTGGGTGGGGTGGGGGTCCAGAGAGTTGTGATAAGGTAGATGGCTAAGCCAGCTCAGCCTTTTGCTTACCTCTTTATGCAAGACAGTGGCAAAACTTTTTTGCTGTGAGCCAGTGCTGTACCAGTCACTCAAGCCTTGCCATGTCAACATCCCTGGGTTGGGGCCAGGGCCAACCTGACTCCCTCAGCCACCAAGGTTGGCCCTCTTCCCTTGTTCATTTAAAGGGATTCTGCTTTTTCTTAAGCTAACAGCTGCACTTTGGGACAACTCTGGTTGATAGGAAGTTTTTCCTTACTTCAAACCTAAATCTGTGTCTTCACAACTTCTATTCATTTCCCCTGGATCTGGCTTCAAACCAGATTCTTTCTCTGCTATTTCCTCCTTCATTCCATGCTCTGATGCTGAGGTGGCCCTTATGCTTGCTAAGGTCTACATAGGTCCTTGATCTCATCCATTCCTGTCTTGTCTAACAAACTGCCCACTATCACACCCCCCATCCTTTAATCTTTCATCTCTCCCTATCTACTAAGTTCTACAAACCCACAAGCAAGTCTTCCCTAGCCTTAAAAAAAACCCTCACTTGGATCTTATGCCTTTCTCAGCTATTCTTTCTTTCTTTTTTGTGGGGCAATGAAGGTTAAGTGACTTGCCCAGGGTCACACAGCTAGTAAATGTCAAGTGTCTGAGGTCGGATTTGAACTCAGGTCCTCCTGAATCCAGAGTCAGTGCTTTATCCACCCAACACCTAGCTGCCCCCCTTTCTCAGCTACTTTCTTTGAAAAAGCCACTTACATGTGGTGCCTCCATTTCTCTCACTTTTGCAACTTGAACCAATCAACAAGAATTGACAAGCGTACATATATATATATATATATATTTGCAGGGCAATTGGGGTTAAGTGACTTGACCAGGGTCACACAGCTAGTAAGTGTCAAGTGTCTGAGGTCGGATTTGAACTCAGGTACTCCTGATTCCAGGGCCGGTGCTCTATCCACTGTACCACCTAACTGCCCCAAACCACTCTTTCTAAAGTTACCAATAATATTCTCTCTCTGTCTCTCTGTCTCTCTGTCTCTCTTCCTCCCCCCCATCTTTCTCTCTCTCATTGTCTCTTTCACCCCACTTCAATATAAAAGAAAAAAAGGAAAACATTCATAAGGAATATGCAGATTCAATCACAGATAACTCTCACTGGTTATACACAAAAAAGTTTTGTTTCATTCTGCAACTTGAGTCCATCACCTTTCTGTCAGGAAGTGGGTAGCATGGTACATCATCAAACCCCTAGAATCCTAGTCATTTACTGCATTAATCAGAGTTCTTAAGTCTGTCAAAGTTGTTTGTCTTTATGGTGTTAGTGTATAAATTGCTCTGATTCTGCTCATCTCACTTTGTATCATCTCATACTAATCTTCCCAAATTTCTCTGAACTCATCTCTCTTCAGTGATCTCTTTTTTTTTTCTTTCTTTTTTTTTTTAGTGAGGCAATTGGGGTTAAGTGACTTGCCCAGGGCCACACAGCTAGTTTAGTGTCTGAGGCTGGATTTGAACTCGGGTCCTCCTGACTCCAGGGCCAGTGCTCTATCCACTGTGCCACCTAGATGCCCCTTTCAGTGATCTCTTAATTGCCAGATCTAATATGCTTCTCTCTGTCCTCATCCTTCTTGACCTCTCTCCAACATCTGGCACTCAATCATCTTCCCTTACTGGTTATTCTCTCCTCTCTGGGTTTTCTTGACATTCTCCTCTCTTAGTTTTTCTCTTACCTACACAATGACTCCTTCTCAGTCTCCTTTGCTGGATCTTCATTCATATTACACAACCCAACTGTGGATATTCCCAAGACTCTGACTTGGGTCCTTTTCTTTCTCTTTTTACTATTTCACCAGGTGATCCCATCAGCTCCTATGGGTTCAATTGTCATCTCTATACAGATGCATAATCACACCTTTATTCTTCTCCTGAGCTCTATCCTTGCATCAGGGCAGCTAGGTGGTACAGTGGATAGAGTGTTGGCCCTGGAGTCAAGAGGACCTGAGTTAAAATCTCACCTCAGAAATTTATTAGCTGTGTGACCCTGGGCTTAACCCAGGTTAATCACTTAATCCCAATTGCCTTAAACATTGGGGGCCATCTCCAGTCATTCTGATGCATATCTTTTTTTTTTTTTTTGGTAAGGCAATTGGGGTTAAGTGACTTGCCCAGGGTCACACAGCTAGTAAGTGTCAAGTGTCTGAGGCTGGATTTGAACTCGGGTCCTCCTGACTCCAGGGCCAGTGCTCTATCCACTGCGCCACCTAGCTTCCCCCATCCTGATGTGTATCTTGCCACTGGACCTAGATGGCTCTGGAGGAGAGAGTGAGGTTGGTGACTTTGCACAGCCCTGCCTCACTTCAATCCAATTCAGTGCAAGTCATGATATCTGTCATGATCCTCTTTGAGAACAAAGGACAAACAGCAACAACAACAATCCCTCCATCACCAGCTGCCTATTGGCCATTTCAAACCATACATAAATATCTCAAACTCTGTGTGTCTGAAACAGAATTTATTATCTTTCCCCTTACTACCATCCTCCCAGTTACCCAAGTTCACAGTCTAAGTCTTCTTCCATTCCTCCTTCTCCCTCTCTGTGTGCTTAGCAAAGTGCCTGGCTTATAGTAGGTGCTGTATAAATGCTTATTCCCTTTTTCCTATTATCTACAAATCCAATCAGCTGTCCAACTTGATCATCTCTTCCTCTACAACATATCTCACCTCTGTTGCCTTCTCTCCACCCAAAAAGCTCAGGCCCTTATCTCTTAATTGGTCTATTGCTGTAGCTTTCTAATTGGTCCCCTTACCATTGTTGTTTTCCTCTGTATTCACTCCAGCTTGTCAATATCTTTCGTAAAATGCAGAGTCCAGGGGCAGCTAAGTGGAGCAGTGGATAAAGCACCAGCCCTGGATTCAGGAGGACCTGGGTTCAAATCCAGTCTCAGACACTTGACACTCAACTAGCTGTGTGACCCTGGGCAAGTCACTTAACCCCCATTGCCCCACCAAAAAAAAAAAAAATGCAGAGTCCAGAACTCAACATAGAACTCTAAATTTCTGATTATTGCAGAGTAGAGGGACCTTGGTTTGTGGACGCTGTGTCTCCAACATGTCCATGGCACACAGTTGGCTCATTTTGAGTTTGCAGTCCACCAAAATCTTTAGACCTTTTTGAGAGAACTGATTTCTAGTCATCTCTCTCTTATCTTGTACCTGTAAAATTGAATTGTTTAACCCAATAGAGAACTTTACATTTATCATCATTATATTTCTTCTTAGAAGACCCAGATTGGTCTTCTACATCTAACAGTATTTGTTGTGGTGGTTCAGGCATTTTCAGTTGTGTCTGATTCTTCGTGACCCCATTTGTGGTTTTCTTGGCAAAGATACTGGACTGGTTTACCATTTTCTTCTCTAGCTCCTTTTACAGATAAGGAAACTGAGGTAAACAGGGTTAAGTGTCTTGCCCAGGGTCTCACAGCTAGTAAGTGTAAGAGACAAGATTTGAACTCAAGAAGATGAGTCTTCCTGACTCCAGGCCAGACACTGCACACCAACTAGCTTAGCTGCCCATGATACCATTTATCCCTTTCTAAATGCTCACACACCAACCTTTTAATAATATGTTGTAGCAGTTTGTCAGGAACAAAAGTCAAGCTTACTGGCTTATACCTTGCTGACTTCACTCACTCCCTTTCCTGTTTTGAAGGTTGGGAAAATATTTATTCTTCCCTAGTCCTGTGATACATTTTTCATTTTCTATTGTCTTTCAAAGACCATTGACAACAGGTTAACAATTATATTTGCCAGGATTTCAATAGTCTGTCCAGGCCTAGTGATTCCAAACTCACTTATTTGGGGTTTCAGTTCCTTCCTAAGCATTTTTGTTTTATTGTGTTAGATTATTCTCCATGTCTGAGACAACAAAAGAAGTCAGGTCTGTCTTCCATTTACCTACAGCAGTGGTCTTTCCTCTTACCACAAACATAGCTCAAAATGCCCTTTTTTTGTGGGGGGGAGGGGGAGGTAATCCTTAGAACACAACACCAGCTTCAGCTCACATTCTGATACTATTTTATGGGCAGTGTCATGCTTTTGTATTCGTCTTGTGACCTGCCCTTGCTTCTGTCTTATTTTTATACTCATCTTTTCTTCTGAGTTGGTCATTGTGTTCTTTGTGCATTGATGATGCTCTCTTTAGACAACGACCTCTGTTCTTCTTCATTGAGATTATTTATTCTTGTGCCTTCAGAATTTCTTTCTTGTGAGCTTCCCATATTTCCCAAATTTGTTTACCCTGAAAATTTTAGGCCATGGAATCCTACCTCTCTTTTCTCTGAGTCTTTTGAAATATATTCTCCCAAAATCATCCTTTCCTTTTCTACGACAAATTCTAAGGGTGTCTGGTCACTTCCCCACAAGATTCCAATTATTTATTATTTATTATTATTATTATTTTATTTTAAGCTTTTCATTTCCATTCTTTATTTAGTCATCCCACTTTCTTTTTTTCTCTTAATAGCATTTTTCCCAATTACATGTAAAGACAGTTTTCAGCATTCATTTTTTTTTTTTTTTTAGTGAGGCAATTGGGGTTAAGTGACTTGCCCAGGGTCACACAGCTAGTAAGTGTCAAGTGTCTGAGGCCGGATTTGAACTCAGGTACTCCTGAATCCAGGGCCGATGCTTTACCACTGCGCCATCTAGCTGCCCCCAGCATTCATTTTTGTAGGATTTTGAGTTCCAAATTTTTCTTTCTTCCCCCTTCCTTCTCCCCTCCCCAAGAGATCGAGCAGTCTAGCAATCATGTATTATTTCAGCAGCTACTCCTACCTCCACTAGCAGATTCATGTCTACAATAACAATTCCAACTTGTGGCTTCCTCTACTTTTTGAAAAATGAAATTATCATAAACATAAGTCAGGAATATATCAGTTATTCTTCTTTTGACAATGAGGTCTCTGCATGTCCAGATAATGGAAAGAATTTATTGTTACTGTATCATCCCATTGTGCCATATTTATGATCTGTTTTCTGAGAGTCTCATCCATATCTTTCTGTCCTCTCTGCTCTGCAGTTGGATTGTAAATATGTCAACTTCTGCTTCACTCTCTATGAGCCTCACTCACACGCTCCCCGCCATGTTTCTCCCTCTGGTTCCTCGGTTTCTTAACCAGAGTAGATCTTTTCAGTATACAATGCTACTCCACTGTCCCCTTTATCTCTCCTATTCTTCTTGAAGATCTTCTGTGTCCTTATTGCACCAATGAATTCTATCCCACCAAGTCTAATTCATACCTAAGAAATGGAATTTTCCTTCTTGCTTTAGGGGAGGAGTGAATTATCCAAATTTTCTGTATTTGTTTATAGACACTGGAGGTCATGGGTTTTATTGCTGGCTTTCTTAGCCAGCCTTCTAGTCTCCTGTAAAATATTCTTTCCCTCCTTTGCTGTTCTTTATCTGTTGCACCTGCTCCTGTTCGTGGTATCTGGGCATGTTATTTCTGGTGAGTTTTTTTTCCCTCCCCCTCTATGTTCAGTTTAAAACTCTTTCAGTCACATTCACAAGATTCTAGGCAAATGTATTTTTACCAGTCCCTGTAACGAGTGTTCTATTCCTGGCCACCAGGCCATTGTTTCTATATTTTAAGCCATAGTTCAGAAGTTCAAATCCCATTCTTGAATACTATCTTCTTAGCTGGTTGTTCACTTCTCCGAAAGGCTATTTCTCTTTGGATTGTTACATGTAATCAAGGCAAAGAATGGTCTATGTCCTGGAAGAGAATGTAAAAGAGCCCTTTTCTACTCTCAAGGTTGTGTGTACACACACACACACACACACACACACACACACACACACACGGGCTTCAATGTGAAAACAATACAAATCTATTGCTCAATCATGGAGCAGCTAGCAAATCTGACCTCATATATTTACTAGCTGTGTGACACTCTGGGCAAGTCACTTAATCCTGTTTGCCTCAGTTTCCTCATCTGTAAAATGAGCCAGAGAAGGAAATGGCAAACCTCCCCAGTATCTTTCCCAAGAAAGCCCTAAATGGGGGTCAATGAAGAGTTGGACATGACTGAAAAACAACTGAACAACAACAAAAAATTGATCAATCAATCAATAAGCACTTATTAAACTCTTACTGTGTGTCAGGTACTGTGTTGGGCACTGAGAATGCAAATGCAAAAATGAGAGCTTACATTCGATTGGAAGAAACAATGTACACAGAAATAAGTATATATGAAATAAATACAAGGTAAATTTTGGGGGTGGGAGGGGAATGGAGCTCTACCAGCAAGGTAGTACAGGAAAGGCTTCATGTGGAAGGTGGTGCATAAACAGAATTTGAAAGGAAGTAGAGATTCTGTGACATGGAGGTGAGATGAGGTTCATTCTAAACATTGGAGGTGGCCAATACAAAATCAGGGAGATGGAGTGTCATATGTGGTGAATAGTAAGAAGGCCAGTTTGGCTAGATCATAGAGTATAAGAAAGGGAATAATATATAATAATGTTGGAAAGATAGGTTGTGAAGGGCATTAAGAGTTAAACAGGGCGGGGCAGCTAGGTGGTGCAGTGGATAGAGCACTGGCCCTGGATTTAGGAGGACCTGAGTTCAAATCCTGTCCCAGACACTAGCTGTGTGACTCTGGGCAAGTCACTTAACCCTCGTTGCCCTGCCCAACAACAACAACAACAACAACAACAACAACAACAAAAGAACTTAATAAATGGAATTACCAAATGAAATAAAAAATATTTAAAAACAGGGGCAGCTAGATGGCACAGTGGATAGAGCCCCGGCCCTGGAGTCAGGAGTTACCTGAGTTCAAATCCAGCCTCAGACATTTGACACTTACTAGCTTTGTGACCCTTTGGCAAGTCACTTAACCCCATTTGCCTCACCAAAAAAAAAAAATTAAAAACAAACAAACAAAAAAGAGTTAAACAGAAGTGTTTATATATAATTCTAGAGGCAATAGGGAGACACTGGAGATTACAGAGCAGGGGAGTCAGACCCAAACTTTAGGAAAATCATTTTGTCAGCTGACCCAAAACAAAGATCTGAAATGGAAGGGGTGGGGGAATCCAGACCTATTTCAGGAGTTTGGCGAGTGGAAGAATGTCACACACAGGAGAAAGGGGAGAAGGACCACTGAAGGCTTGGCAACAAAAAACAAATATGAAACACTTCCCAAAGATGAAGAATCTGGACATTCTGAAGAGGAAGCTGCTACTCATCCTTCAAGGAATAATTGATAATATGGATCCACTGTCAAAGGTCATTCACTATGTCAATATCATCCAAGAAGGGTCAGAAGGAGCAAAGACAAGTAGTAATGGTCAGTGACTCCGTACTGAGGGTACTGAGGCAATATTTGTTCATGTAATAATAATAATAATAATAGATGTTTTCTTTCTTGGGTATATAAATAAACATTTATTAAGAATTTACTATAGGGGCAGCTAGGTGGCACAGTGGATAGAGCACCGGCCCTGGAGTCAGGAGGACCTGAGTTCAAATCTGGCCTCAGACACTTGACACTTACTAGCTGTGTGACCCTGGGCAAGTCACTTAACCCCAATTGCCTCACCAAAAAAAAAAACAAAGGAAGAAAGAAAGAAAAAAGAGTTTACTATATTTCAGGCATTGTGCTAAGCACTGGGAATACAAATACGAGCAAAAAGAAAAATAGTCCCTGCCCTCAAGGAGCTTACAGTCTAATGGGGAAAGACAACACATAGCTGAAAAAATGAGCATGGAGTGGAAAAGATGCCTATATGGGAGCATGGTGGAGAAGAGCAGAGAAGGGGGAGTAGAACCAGGAGAGGTATAAAAAGTGAAAGCAGCTGGCTTGGGCACTTCTCCAACGGGAGTTTCTGGGGAAGAACTAATCATCAGAGGAGATGGGCCACAGGGTCCAAGAGATCTTTCAAGGTGAGATGGCTACAGGAGTAGAGTCATCTTCCAGAGTGAGAAAGCATGCATCCAGAGTGTGGCAGATAGTCTCAGCCCCACTAGACTTGTCAATCCAAATGGCCCCTGGTGATTCCTGTGGACACAAGTGATATTGCTCTAAGAAAGCATTGCTGAAGATTAAAGTCGTGGGCAAGAAACCAAATACCTTGGGAGATATAGCTGGCATTTTTGTCTGTTGCCTTTCTAAAGAAGGGGGTTCAGGAGAGGGAAAAGGATTTTGGAAAAGGACTTCTGATTAAGAAGATGGTGTCTGCAAAATGTATTGGGAATTCTGGATGGATGACAGCTCTTGGCCAGGGTTGGAGTACTCCTAATAAGGCCTGGTATGACTATATTTTCTTGGAATCTTGCCAATCTAATCAAAAGGACTTTGAATTGAAAGGAAGGGAGAAGAAGATTACTTCTTTGTATCCATTAAACACCATAGATAGTACAAGGTAGGGGAGAAGAATAGCAGAAGAGACACCCAGGAGCCCATAGAAACAAGGAGAATCATTTATTAAGCACCCAGTGTGTGCCAGGAACTGTTCTATTCTTATAGACAAGGGAAATGAAATGACCTGCCCAAGGCAGGACCAAGACCTAGAGCTCAGATTTCTTGTCTGCTGATCTTTGACTCTCTGCTATGCTGGAGGTGCTCAGTTCTTTAGTCTCATCTTTCCCCCTTTCCCAGTCACTGCCACTTGACTTATTCATGCACCCTTTGGGGTGTTTCCCTCCACTCTTCAGTTGAATTCTCTTATATGTGTTGCCTATCATACTTTTTCTATTTGCATCCTCAGTGATTAGCACAATATTTGGCACATAGTAAGCTAAATGTGTATACGTGTGCATATGAATGTATAGATATGTCATGGGGATAAAGGTGGGGGATCCTTAGTATTTTTCTGTAAAAAAATTACACTCTTTCTCATAGTCCAGTTTGAATTAAAATGGTATTTTATTTGGCGCTGGAGAAAGTGACTGAGTGAGAAGTCAAAGACTTCACCCCCTGGGAGAAGATGGATTTGGAACATCCTCCTCCCAGAACAGAAGGAAGACAGAAGCTTTTATAGAGGATAGATGGGGTGACCACCTGAAAATGGAAAGTTCCTTTTTGGGGTGGGGTGGGAAAAGCTCGGATGCTTGTTGTTACTGCTAAATTGGTTCTGAAAATATTCCTCTTTCAAAGAATTATTCACCCATACAATCCAATCAGAATTTAAGTAAAAGTTTTTATTATTTGGCATGCAGAGGTATGGTCGGGAGAAGAAGTCTAAACTTTAAACCCCAGGAGGAACAGGTTTATAGCATGTTCCTTAATCAGTCAGCACATAGAGGTATGGCTGGGAGAAGAAGTCTAAACTCCAACTCCCTGAACAAAGGAGAGGGTAATAGTTTTATAGAGGAGAGAAGGGGGTGGGGGGAGAGACTTAAGACCGAAAATTTCTAGCAATTTGGAAAATCATGATGCTAGCTATTTGGATACATGAATAATAAAAATTCCACATTTCTAACTTGAGATTATTGTCCCTACCTGGTCCTAATCACACAGCAAACACGACTGGCTCCCAACTAAGCTCATGCTGTAAATTCAAGGAGCCCGGCTTTCTGGGTGGCTGTGACTTTGATTAACCACTATCGGGTTAATCAATTACTTTGTTTTTCCAAAGAAAGAGTAATCTCTAACTGAGCCCAGCAAGCTTATCAACCATATTTCTCCATGGTCAGAGTGTCCCTCTCAGGGCCAGAGCATCCCTAACTGGACCCAGGCCTACCAGGCTGCTACTACACTTGTCATATTCCTAAATCAGGGAGATTTTTATTTTTATTTTTGGAATGATAATCCTGACCTCTGGGGTTATCTCTGTCTTCTAGCTCTGGTCAGGTAGTAGCCACACCTAAGTGACTTTCCTGTTATAGAATTTTATCTCCCCATACTTCTTAGGTGTGTATCTCCTGATATCTAGTTGATCAATCTAAACTTGATTCCTTGATATATATGTCCTGTTATCTGGTCTTCTTTGGTTTTGCTTCTCACAGGAGAAACTTCTTCTGAGTTATCCTAAGCCCCATGTCAGATACATATAGATAAATATACACACATATGCATAATCTTAGACATACTTGTGTATATATACATAGAAATACATATATTATGCACATGCACACACACACTGGATTGTTGCTGTTTGTCTTTTGTTCTTTTTTTTTTTTTTTGGTGAGGCAATTAGGGTTAAGTGACTTGCCCAGGGTCCCATAGCTAGTGTCAAGTGTCTGAGGCCTGATTTGAACTTAGGTCTTCCTGAATCTAGGGCCGGTGCTTTACCACTGTGCCATCTAGCTGCCCCCGCAGAGTTCTATTTCAAGAAATGTATATTCCTTTTAAGGTCTTTCCCAGATCTTAGCTTGTCTGAAGCAATATCCATTCAGTAGAGAAGGAAATGGCAAACCACTCCAGTATCTTTGCCAAGAAAACTCCATTGGACATGACTGAAACACAACTATATGTATGTGTATATGTACACACATGTACAAAAATATGTGTGTATATATGCATATGAATATATGTATATATTTTTGGAATGAACCAAAAGTGTGTACTTATGTATATATATGTATATATTAGATATGTATAATCTAATATATAATAAAAGATGTATTGATTAGATACACACATGCAAATATCTGCGTTTATATATGTATGTTGTATATATAAACACTCACTTTCTTTTTGTTCTAAGACTTCGTTCTAAGACTTTTCATCATTTCGGCTGATTTGAAATGAATGGATGGATACTTAGAAGTACTACTCAACACTGTTTTTTGAGTCCCATCCAGAGCTAGTCTCCTGCTGTCCTTAGCCCAGACTGTAGCCATACTGGTCACATCCTTTACAGGGTCCTACATATGGTAGATCAGGGGGGAAAAGCACAGGACTTTCTGTTTCTTTAGGCATTTCTATCCTTAAAGACTAATTCTGGGAGCAGCTGGTCATCTACATGCTTCTCTTAAACCTCTTCCCATCCCATCCCCAATCTGTGCATCAAGTATCCTGGTGAGAGCTTGGAAAGTTAGCAGAATTCTGATTAACCACCCCGAAAGAGCTCTATTTAATGGATCTGTGCCAACCTGCTGGCCCTTATCTAATGGGGGTATTTGCTTGACCCTTCTGTCCCCTTTCAACATGATGACTTAGATCAAGGCATAGAGAGCATCCTTATCATAAGTGGCATGAAAGTGGAATGAATGGCTACTACACTGGATGTTAGAGTTAGGATTTTAAAAGATTGATAGACTGGAACAATGGGCCAAATTCAATCAAATGAAATTTAGTAGGGATGACTATAAAATCCTTCATTTAGTTTTTTGTTTGTTTGTTTTTGTTTGTTTTTTTGGTTTTTTGCAGGGCAATGGGGGTTAAATGACTTGCCCAGGGTCACACAGCTAGTAAGTGTCAAGTGTCTGAGGCTGGATTTTAACTCAGGTCCTCCTGAATCCAGGGCTGGTGCTTTATCCACTGCGCCACCTAGCCGCCCCCCATTTAGTTTTGTTTTTTTTTTAATCAACTGTATAAATAAAGGTGGAAAACTTGTCTTAGCCATTCATGTACAAAATGATCTGGGATTTTTAGGGGACTTCAAGATCAATATAAGACAACAGTGTGTCCAGTGTGGTGGGGAACACCCATAACCTCTGAGGGAGATGGATCTCTTGAGCTGGTAGGAGTTTGGAGTTGCAATGGGCTAAATTCATCAGATGTCCACATCAAGTCTGGCACCAATATGGTGAGGCCCTGGGTGTGGGAGCCATCAGGTTGTTTAAGGAAGGGTGAACTTACCTAACTGAGTAATCTGGGCAGATTTCAACTTTATAAAAGACAGAACTTTTGAACAATTAAAACTGTCCAAAATGAAATGACCCATTTTGTGGAGTAATGAATTCTCATTCAGTAGAAGCATTTAAGCAAAAACTGAATAACCCTTTGTATTTGGTAGAAGGTTGAACTAGGAAACTGCTAAAGTCTCTTTCAATTTCAAAAAAAGAAATCATATGACCTTATTAATTAAAAAGGTATTAAAAGAAGAAGAATAGAATAAGTACCATCTGTGAGAAGGGAATGCCCTGGGTGAGTTCAGGATTAAGTAAATAGATCAATCTAGTTTATTGTATAGGAAAACAATGGATGATAAAGTTTGAAAGGTTAGGTTGAGGTCTGATTGTGGGAGGGCTCTAAATATTATGCTAAAGACTTTAGAATTTATCATGTAAACAGTAGATAATCATTAAAGGATTTAGAGCAAGTAAATGCTGATTTAGTTGTTCTAGGGAATTAATCTGGCAGTAAGCAATATAGGATTATAGGTGGGAATGGAGACCTGGATGTAGAACCAGGAGGCAAGGAGTTTAATGAAGAAGTTATTGCAGTCATTCAAGTATGAGATGACAAAGGCATAGGCTTGAGTGGTGATACTGGGAATTGAAAAGGAAGGGAGAAATTGTGAAGTAAGAATCAATAGGACTTGGTAAGATTAGATAAAGTGGGAACCATAGGAGGTCAAGAGAGGAGTCAAATTGGACTCAGAGCTTTTGAGTCTTAACTGGGAAAATAGTGATGTTATTATTAGCAGTAGAGACATCGAGTGGGTATATTTGGGGAAGAAGGAGGACTTCCTTTTCAGATTTGTTTAATAAAATTGAAATGATAATGGGATTCTTTTTGTTGGGGTGAGTGAGCTGTTCAATGCTGTGATTTCAAAGCTGTAGGGTTCAATGAATTTGGAACATATCCACATAAAGATAATTTTTGAAGCCTTGGGAATGTATGGAATATCTGAGGAAGAGAGTATGGAGAGTGGAACAGAAGGCAGAGCATTGTACTTTGGTCAGGATCCACATTTAGGAGATTTTAGGAGAAAGTGGAATCATTAAAGAAGATGGCAGTAGAAATACCACAAAAGCTTAGTGCCTACTGTATGCAGAGTGTTCTAAGGACAGGAGAGACACTAATTTACATAAGGAATGGAACCTACCATTAAAAGCATATAGTCTAATTGGTAATGGAAGGAGAACAAAGATAGCATAATGTCATGGAAACCAAAGGAGAAAAGACAGTTTTAGAAAGGAGGGGGTGTTAAAGAATGTAAAATATCTATGGAGAATTCAAGAAGAAAGAGGACTAAAAAAACCCAACATAGTTGAATTTGTAAATTAGGAAGTGATCAATGAATAACCTTTGAGAATGCAGTTTCAGTACAAAGATGGCATGAGCCAGATTCCCAGGAGATAAGGAGTAAGTGGCTGCTGAGGAAATAGAAGTGGAGGATGTGGACCGTTCAAAAAGATAGGAAGTAAGAGGAGGAATTGAAATAGGACACGAGCTTAAAGGGGCAGTTGAATCAAGACAAGGTATTTCCAGAGTAAAGGGAACTTGTATTTATGGGCATAAGTAAAGGAGCAAAATCCTGGAGAAGATGATGCAGAGAGGAAAAAGGCAAAGTATGGAGAGCACAGATGAAATCATTAGTTGTATAAATATGAGCAGACACATTCCCCTTCTGAGACTGGAGGGGAAGAAGACGTGGTAAGTATAGAGACAGATTTTTAGACAGAAGATTAAACATGGGGATTCATGATGTATGGTGCTCGTCTTTTCAGAAAAATGTTTTGCAAGATCAAAATGAGGAGGTTGGATTATTAATAATAGTTAACATTTAAATATCATTTTAAAGTTTGCAAAACACTTTTTGTCCTAACAATAACTCTTATCCTCCTTTTATAGATAAAGAAACTGAGACCAACAGATTAAATGACTTGCCCAGAGTCCCACAGCTAGTGTCTGAGGCAGAATTTGAACTCAGGTTTTCCTAATTCTAGGTTGAGTACTCTGTCCATTGTGCCACTTAGCTGCCTCCTTTAGACACTAGCTCTCTGAGGTCTGTGATTCTATGATCTGCCGATGGTGGGAGTGGAAGTGGTATTGAGGGTTTGAGAAAAATGGAGGTTTGGAATATTGGTTCTGAGGAGTACCCTAGGGAATCAGCAGCAACAACAATGACAACATGAACCAATGGATTTCCAAGCTATAGGAAAAGCCCAGTTTGGAGCTGGGTAGCAAATCATCGCAGGTCCCAGAACTTCACCCACAATACTTTGCTAGAGATAAACAAGGGCATGATGATACAGTACAAGTTGTATCCTAAATGTTTCTCCAGAGGGATCAGAGATGCAAGGAAATGATCAGAGGTACAGGATTAAGTCAGAGAAAGACACTTGAAGAAAGTGATGGGCAAAAATTGGCAGAAAGAAGGCTTGATCTGTTTGTGTTTGAGAAGAAAAGATGAAAGAATCAGAAGATCAAAGCTGTATCTTAGACCATGAGCCCCTTGGGAGGTTGGGCTGTTTTTTTTCCTTTCTTTGTATCTCTAGCACTTAGGACAGTGCCTGGCACACAGTAGGTGCTTCACAAATGTTTTTTGACCAAGAGGCCTTCTAGTCCAACCTCCCCATTTTACAGATGAAAGAACTGAGTTTAAATGATTTGTCTAAGGTTACAAAGACAATAAGGGGGATGGATTTGAACCCAGATCCAGTGTTCTTCCCATTCTTCCACCTTTAGTTTGAGGTATGGGGGGGGTCAGCTCTAAGATCTCCTTCCTCCCCCCACCCCCCACCCTGAACCCACTTCAATATGTTTTACTGATACCTGAACAAAGGCTATGGTGAGTACATGAGCACTTTGTCCTTTTTCTGTATTATTCCTTAGTGGAGTGTGATGAGACTAGAACTTTTGGCAAGATGAGGTTTTCAATACAATACCTACATGATGGGTGGGTGGGTGAGTGGTAGACCTGGTGTAGTAGCTAGGGCATTGGCTTAGAGTTAGGAAGACCTGAGAACCCTGAGAACCCTTGTTAGCTGTGTGACCCTGGACAAGTCACTTCCCTACTCTGGGCTTCAATTTCCTCATAAGCAAATGAAGGAATTGGGCTGGATGATCTTCAAGGCCCCTTCCAATGCTCCATGCCTCAGTTTCCTCAACCACAAAATGGGCTGGGGGTTGGTCTTGATAGACTCTAATGTCCACAGTTCTAATTCTGTGTTCCTTTCATACTTAAGTCTCAAATAGCTAGGTAATAAATTGGATATAGACATATTAACCATTTATTTAAGCACTTACAATAGGCTTAATGTATTTACACTGTGGTAAGATGGGACGTAAATAAAATCATACTTGATCTTGCAGCACTTGTATTCTCATAGGGGAAGACAACACATAAAGGAGTGTCAGAAGGGGCAGGGGGTTAGCATAGAGAGGTGACATAGTGTGAGGATGGTCAGGAAAAGTGGTGAAGGCCTGGTTCTGGACATGACAACAAGACAAAACGAAAGCTTTCCCATTAGCGCCTGGCACCCCAAGAGCAGAATCTAAGCTCTCGGGAGAGTAAGATGAAGACAATGGCAAGAGCAAAGGCACCACGTGTGAAGATTGCTGGCTGAGAAGTGTTGTGGAGGCTTGATTCCACCATTACCCATTTCTCTTCTTTTCCAGATGCTTTTGCTGCCCGACCCACCCCTCTTTCCTTTTGCACCCTTGACATTCCATGCTCCAAACCCCAAAAGATTGTTCTCTAGGGTTTATCCATAAGGGGAAAGAGTGGTATGGAAAAACGCCCCCCCCCCATCAAAGTTGCCAGTCACTGACGATACGTAGAAGAGGCACCACCTACTTATAGTGTATGTGCCCAAACTTCATAAACTTTTATCTAGCCAAAGTTCCTGGGGAGCCTGTCCCAGCTGGCTCTGATTAGACAATCTTGCCATGTCTTGTGGGTTGGCTCTGGCTCTTCCAAAAGCGAGACTCGATGAGGTTTGACAAGTACTGAAAAAGGAAGTTGGAAAGGTGAGGTGAGGTGGGTGATGGAGGGGCCATGAACACCGGGCTAAGAAAGTGAGAGGTTTGGCCCCACTCACCATTATAAACAGGCAGCTGAAGGGCAGGGACATAAGGAAAATGGTAATATGGGAAAGATGAATCAGACAGTAGTGTTCAGAGACGACGGGAATAGGGAAAGATTGGAAATGGGAAATATGGGTGCTATTCGCAGTTAAATTCCAAGGAGCTCAATAGAATGAAATGCTTCCAGCGTTTGAGTTGGACGGGTTGACTAGCTTCTTCCAGTGGACCTGGGTTCAGAGCCTGTCTCTACCACTGTCAACCTGTGTGACTGTGGGCAAGTCACTTTCCTCCTCTATAAAATGGAGAGGGGGAGTTGGACTGCATAGTCTCTGGGTTACCTTCCAGCTCCTATGATTCTATGATCCCAGATCCTAAAGGAATAAGGAAGGGGCCTGGCAACTTTCATCTCTTTCCCCAAGGATCCAGAAAAGCCAGTTAGTGCTGCCAGTGCCAGGAGCAAACAGAGACTCAGTGCACGAGCCTGCTAGGGACAATAAGCAGCCCTGCAGAGGTCTCACAGCTGGATAGTTATAGCCCCAGTTGCTTTGTGGGTGGGCGGCTTCTGCCTTTGATCAGCACAGCTGATCCGTGGTATTTCCTGGAGCTTGATGGGGGCCCTCATGGTTTGGGCACATCTCTCAGTCACCATTCCAAATATGCCATCTGTTAGCATGGGGGGCGGGGAATGGATTACAGGGGCAGGAGGAAAGTGAGCAGGGTCAAGGATGACTCCAAGGACTTCTACTCACACAGGAAAAGCATTTAAACCGGAAAAATACTGGAAAGGGCATGGGCATACTTCCATGCAAACCAGCCTCTCAGTGGTGCTTTGAGATTGTTTAGGAGTAAATGCCAAGAGAAGACTGAGAAAGTTGAATTGCCCTGGTGATCAGAAGAGCTTGGCCATTGCCCTCTTGTTTCTATTTTCCTGTGTGTAAAGGCTAGGGGGGGAGCGCTTCTGGGGCATGAATGGTAATGTGGTGTAGTTGAAAGATCACTGATTTGAGAGTCAGAGAACCTGGGTTCAAATCCTGTCTCTCAACTTATTGGTTGGTTTTTTTTTTTTTTTTTTTTGGTGAGGCAACTGGGGTAAAGTGACTTGCCCAGGGTCACACAGCTAGTAAGTGTTAAGTGTCTGAGGCCGGATTTGAACTCAGGTACTCCTGACTCCAGGGCCGGTGCTCTATCCACTGTGCCACCTAGCTGCCACTCTCATACTTCTTGTATGGCCTTGGGCAAGTCACTAAACTAGGGAATTAGGTTGCTTCAAGTTCCCTTCCAGCTCTTGATTCAGAATCCTATGATTATGTGCTGCTATGGTGTATGTGTGTGTGTGTGTGTGTGTGTGTGTGTGTGTGTGTGTGTGTGTGTGTGTGTGTGTGTGTATTTTCCCCAAGTTGCATTTACGCTTATGTTTCCCCACAGTCCAGACATAGGTCACACCCAAAAGGAGGGCAGCTGGATGATAATGGGGACCATGCTCCAACTTCAGCCTAGGACTTTGCATTTGATTGTATCAGATGAGCTAATTACCCAATCCCTGGTGGGATGAATGTGCCACAGAGGGTACTGGGACAGGACAGTGGAAAACTTCTCTCACCTTCAGTTCCCACATCTGGAAATGGACTAGGACAATAGTTCTTAACTCTGTTTGTTCTGAGAAACCCCTCCCCCCTTTTTTTGCTTTGTTTTTGTTTTTTTGGTGAGGCAATGGGGGTTAAGTGACTTGCCCAGGGTCACACAGCTAGTAAGTGTCAAGTGTCCGAGGTCGGATTCTAAGCCAGGTCCTCCCAACTCTAGGGCCAATGCTCCATCCACTGTACCACCTAGCTGCCGTGTGAGAACCCCTTTTTGACAACAACAAAAAAATGTATTGTGAACCCATGGTGGAGGTTACATATACAAAATATATTTTTAACATAATTGACCTTTATTGCTTAAGGTACCATTATGGAATTTTTAGCAGAAACCCCTTGGACCATCATCTTGAAGCAGTAGGTAGAGAATCATCTTCCTCAGTTCAAATTTGGCCTCAAACACTTACTAGCTGTGTGACCCTGAGCAAGTCATTTCACCCTATTTGCCTCAGTTTCTTCACCTTTTTTTTTTTGAGGCTAATAACATGTGCAGGGCAATGAGGGTGAAGTGACTTGCCCAGGGTCACACAGCTAGTAAGTGTCAAGTGTCTGAGGTTGGATTTCAACTCAGATCCTCCTGAATCCAGGGCCTTTGGGTGCTCTATCTACTGTGCCACCTAGCCGCCCCCTTCCCTCTTCATTCTTTTTCTTTCTTCCTTTTTATTCCCCATCCCCTATGTCTGGCATGCTCTCCTGGCTTCTTTCAAGTCTCTCTCAAATCCCACTTTCTGCAAGAATCTTTCTTCCAGTCCCCTTGATGGCTACTGCCTTTCCTCTGAGATTATCTCCAATTTACCCCAGACACAGGGTATCCCCAAATTCTTAGTGTGTTTTAAAGCTTTATTAGTTTAAAACTTCCAAACTCAAGCTTTGTTAACTTTCAAATGCACTAAGATTTTTGGGACACCATGTATATCTTGTTTTTACGTAGTTTGTCTGTGGTCTCCCCCCGTTAGACTGTGAGCTCCTTGAGGGCAGGGATTGTCTTTTTTAAAAGCCTCTGTATCCCTAATGCTTAGAACAGTGGCTTGGCACATAGTGGGCACTACCAAATTCTTGTAGACTTGCCTTTCTTCTTCCTTCTTCCTGACTTTTTGTCCATGGTGCTTGTGAGTTATTAGCCTCACAGTAATACTGATAAGAGACAGAGATACGGCTTTTGAGGTTACTTAAATGCATCTGTGAACTCATCCTGTGTGGATCCATTCTCCACCAGTGCTTATCAAAGACTCTCCTTATTCTGTGCGATTTCTTTCCTTGTCTTCTCTAGAAATCTTTCATTGGGAGGGGGGCCCCAAAGCCCTGGAACCTTCTTCTGCTTCTTTTTCCACCTTTGAGTGGTGGGTTACCCGTGATCATTAGCCTGTCCATTCCTTAGCCTGAGCCACCTTCTTTTCCAATCATTTACTTGTCTAGATAGTGACTTTCATGCTTCTTCTCTCACCTATACCATCATTGGTAACACATCACTTATGTAGCTCAATCCTCATTGCCCAGCAGGAAGACTGATGAGGTTATCACTAGATCAAGGCCCTACTTCACTTTGTGCTGTCTAGACACTGGCTCAGAGAGCTTGTAAAGTAACCAAGAGTCAGGCATGAGAGGAAGTGAACCATTATTGGCTCTCTTAGGTAGAGAGTTGAAGGCAAAGGCTGGTTGTTTGATGAGGGAGTTGGTTATTGGGTGGGGAGAAAGAAGCACTTTTTTTTCTCCCTGTCATGATCCCCAGTTACCTAACTATAGAAATCTGAGTTTTTGGCCACCCTGTTGGGTTCCTCCTACTCCTTCTGAGTTCCAATTTATCATCCAGCATCTAGAGTTAAAATCCTTAAGCAGGATTTTAGGACTGTCCACAATCAATAAACAGCTAGTAAGTGCCTGCTATGGGACAGCTAGGTGATGTAGTGGATAGACTGTCAGACCTGGAGTCAGGAAGACCTCAGATACTTACTAACTGAATGAACCTGGGTAAGTCACTTCACCTCAGTTTCCTCAATTGTAAAATGGGATAATAATAGCACCTACCTCTCAGGGCTGCTGTGAGGAACAAATTAGATAATATTTGCAAAGTGTTGAGCAGAGTGCCTCATAATCAGCTTAATAAATGTGCTTATTATCCTCTTTTCTCCCTTGCATTCCCATGAAGATGTCACTGTATATACTTTAAGTCTCTCATCTAGGCCTAGGTTCATGTTGTATGTAGCCGTGGCCACACTGAACAAGAACACCATTCCTTTCTTCCCTGTCCTCAGTGTCAGCAACAGAGCTGAGTTAGCTGGGCTCTCCAGGTTGACCCATTGGATCTCAATTCAGCAGTGGTAGGAACAGCTGTGCAATTCTCTTCCCAAGTCTTATTAATAATTAAGTTATTAACTTTGGGAAAGCAAGTCGAATGCCTTTGTTTGCATACTCTAAGTATAAGAAGTCTTCCTGTGTGTACTTTGTCTGGAAAGGAGGGGCCTTCCTCTGTTTTTGGCCTCCCCTGACCCCAGTCCAGCCATTTGTTCTCACCAGGTTTCTTCCTCCATCAGCCAGAGCCAGGGTAGGAATTTCCTAGTGGTGAGAGAGGAATTCCAGATGGCGGCAGGATGCACCACACTAGGAGTGGCAGGAGAAGTTATGGAAGGCTTGATCCCCTCTTTGGCTGCTGGCGGCAGAAATTCTAGATTCACTACACATTTATTTCATGCCCACCATGTGCAGAGTACTATGTTAGGTGCTGAGGTGTAGGAATAATCCCTGAAAGTCTTGTCAGTCCAACCTTCTTTGTGTGAGGAGCAGAGGTATTACCTTGTAATTTCCAACAAAGACATCTACAAAGGCATGTGTGACTGAAAAAGGAGATGGGCAGTCGTGGTTAGAGGGAGAGATATTGGATGGACAGCCAGTGTTGTATTGTTCACTCAGAGGATCATGGTCTTCTTCTAGGGCTTGGTTAGATCTGTTAGGGCAGTTGATAGAAGCACAGGGACAATCAATTTACAGACATTTTTATTTTTATTAAAAAAATTTTTTTGGTGATTTTACAGACATTTTTAAAAGCACCTACTATGTGCCAGTCACTATCCTAAACAAAAACATTGCCTGCCCTCAATGTCATTATATTCTGTTAGGGAAGATAGCATGTATATAAAAATACCTACATTTAAGATACATAAGAGGGGGCAGCTAGGTGGTGCAGTTAATAAAGCACCAGCTCTGGATTCAGGAGGACCTGAGTTCAAATCCAGCTTCAGACACTTGACACTTACTAGCTGTGTGACCCTGGGTAAGTCACTTAACCCTCATTGCCCCGCAAAACAAAACAAAAAAACAAAACAAAACAAAAAGATACATAAAGAATAGATAGAAAGTAACCTTAGAGGGGAGTCACATATTATGAAAAGGATTTCTGTGGTGGGGATAATTTTAACATCTTCCTTCCTTAACCCTACCCCTTCCCCCCAAGTTAGGCTAGATTTTTCCTTCAAAGGCATTGGAGACTTGATTGGCTCAGGGCATTCATAGCTCTAGCTATTGATATCATGGCATCTCTTCCCAGTTGCCCAAGTACAAAACAGCAAGGAATAGTTCCAGGCACTTTCTCATGCTTGACTAGGGGACCATGATGGACAGCTCAGAAGCAGGGGAATTTCACCCTGCTGAATCAACTTGGGTTGTCTTCAGTGCAAATCTTTGTTGAATATGCTTTTCCTATGGCTATGTAAACCTCCTTTTGTGAACTGCTGAGTGACCTAGGAGTATCTAATTTCATTTCAACATCAAATATAAACTATCAAGAGTCCGGCCTAAGTCCAGAGCAGTTGCTACCTGTAGTGGAGGTCATACCCACCCTAATGAGATATTGGATTCCTTACAGTATCAAAATATAAATATAAATTCCAAGAATCATTTGCCCATCTTTCAGTGTCCTCTTGCAGAGCTGTACATGTGAACATCATGGAAAACAGTTTCTATAATGAGTATAAAGAGAATTAAATTCAAAATGAGGAGGTCTGGGTTCTAGTACTAACTCTGCTGTTATCAGTCAATAAGTGAACAAACATTTATTTATTTTTAAATTTTTCTTTAAAAAAATTATTTTATTTAGTTTGGGGGGCAATGGGGGTTAAGTGACTTGCCCAGAGTCACACAGCTAGTAAGTGTCAAATGTCCGAGGCCGGATTTGAACTCAGGTACTCCTGAATCCAGGGCTAGCGCTTTAAACACTGTGCCACCTAGCTGCCCCCTGAACAAACATTTATTAAGTGCTTTCTATATACCGAGCATCATACCAAGTGGTGGGGAAAGAGAGAGAGAGAGAGAGAGAGAGAGAGAGAGAGAGAGAGAGAGAGAGAGAGAGAGAGAGAGAGAGAGAGAGCACACGAGTGCAACACATATAGTCTCTTCTCTCAGGGGGCTTACATCCCAATGGGAGAGACATCATATAAGAGTTGGAATATGCAAAATAATTGCAGAGTACTTGGAAAATAGCCTTAGAGTTGAAGGCACTTGCAGCTGTGGGGACAAACATATTACCTCTGTGATGCTGGAGAAGTCACTTCATCTCCCTAAGTCTCAATTTCTTTAGTTGTAAAGTGACAGGGGTGGACTAGATCAGGGATTCTTAACTTGTTTTATGTCATGAACCTTTTGGGCAGTCTGCTGTATGGACCCCTTCTCAGGAAAAGGTTTTTAAATGCATAAATACATGGAACAATAATAATAATTATAATAGGTAACATTCATATAGTGCAGTTCAGCCATTTCTCAGTGTGTCCAGCTCTTTGTGGCCTCATTTGGGGTTTTCTTGGCAGATACTAGATTGGTTTTGCCATTTCCTTCTCCAGCTTATTTTACAGATGAGGAACTAAGGCAAACAGGGTTAAGTGACTTGCCCAGGGTCACATGGCTAGTAAGTATCTGAAGCCAGATTTGAATTCAGGAAGATTAAGTCTTCTTGATTCCAAGCCCAGTGTTCTATCTACTGCACCACTTACCTTGCATAGTGCTTTTTTAAAAAAATAATACTTTTTTTGTGTGTGTGTGTATGTGTGAGGAAATTGGGGTTAAGTGATTTGCCCAGGGTCACACAGCTAGCAAGTATCAAGTGTCTGAGGTTGGATTTGAACTCAGGTCCTCCTGAATCCAGGACCGGTGCTTTATCCACTGCACAGCCTAGCTGCCCTCTGCATAGTGCTTTAAGATTTACAAATCTCGGGGCAGCTAGATGGCGCAGTGGATAAAGCACCGGCCCTGGATTCAGGAGGACCTGAGTTCAAATCCGGCCTCAGACACTTTACACTTACTAGCTGTGTGACCCTGGGCAAGTCACTTAACCCTCATTGCCCCACAAAAACAACACAAAACAAGATTTACAAATCTCTCTAGAAATATGATCTTATTTTATTCTCACAATAAACCAGGGAGGTAGATACCTATTATTGCCTTCATTTTTACAGATGAAGAAACTGAGGCAGACAGAGGATTAAAAGGAAACCAATTATATTGAAATATAGTGCTCTGTCTGTCTCTCTCAAAAAACCACTTTGACAAACTTCAGGTTAAGGACCCCTGAACCAGGTGTTGAACCCTGAATTTAGTGCTCTTTCCATTATACCATTCTGTCTTCTTACCTAATAGTTAGATTCTTCCGGAGAAAGGATAGTATTATATATTTCTTTTGTAATCTCATGTCTTGGTTTGTAACATTTTAGGTACTCAGTAAGAGCTGAACTGAATTGAACAGATGGTTTAAAGTTAAAAGTCAGGGGGCAGCTAGGTGGTGCAGTTGATAGAGCACTGGCCCTGGAGTCAGGAGGACCTGAGTTCAAATCCTACCTCAGACACTTAACACTTGCTAGCTGTGTGACCCTGGGCAAGTCACTTAACCCCAATTGCCTCACTAAAAAAAAAAAAAAGTCAGATCAAGTCTGAGCTTGGGTCAGGCCCAGGTTGCCCCGGGTTTGCCCATACACAAAGCATGAATGCATGGTCCACTCCAGAAGAGTGAAAGAATCCTAGATTTGGAGTCAAAGGATTTAGAGTCAGACTGCATTTGCTACTTAATACTTCTGTGACCCCAATCCATTGGACATTTCTGGGCCTTCATTTTCTAATATGTCAAATGAGGGGGTTGGACTAGCTGACCTCAAAATTGACCTCTACCTCTAAATCTATGATCCCATAACTTTACCTAATCCTTCTCAAACTTATCCAGCTTGTTACCACCTCTTCAGATCAGAAGATTCCTGAGTTTGTGCACCACTGTGTAGAGCACTTTGACGTGGCTTAAATGTGCTTTTTCCAAACTTTCTTGAACTACTTCTGAGCTCTGGTCCATGTCATTGAATCACCTCTGTCACAATGGGCTTGGTCACCATGACAAGGAAAAACAAGGGTAGAGGGCCTATAGTTAGCTTCCTATGATTAAGCAAATGAACTTACAATCTGCAGTTCATAGCTCTGGGGACCAATTTATAGAACTTACAGTCACTACCCCTATGGAATCATATCAAACAGACTAATACAGATTGTACTAGAGTAGGGGTGCAAATGAATCATTTCTCACATGACTGTGGCTGTTCACAACAAATCCCATGGTGTCACATCAGACAGATCATTGGCCTGGGTGGACCCAGTGCCATGCAGGTGACATCTCTCATACTTGTATTAAATGATCACCAAACTTTTCTCCATGACCTGGGAAGAAGTGACTAGAGGAAATGAGCCCAAATTTAAATAGAAGAGATCTGAGTTGGATAGGAGAACTTGACTCTCATGAGGACCTGACAGTGGAATGGTCTACTGGTCTCTGGCTTGGATGGTTTAGTCAAATCAAAGCAAGTCAAGTCTAGTCAAATTAGCAAGCATTTATTAAGCATCTTCTATGTTTAGGGCAGCTAGGTGGTGCAGTGGATAGAGCACTGGCCCTGAATTCAGGAGGACCCGAGTTCAAATGTGGCCTCAGACACTTGACACTTACTAGCTGTGTGACCCTGGGTAAATCACTTAACCCTCATTGGCCCACAAAAAAACAAAACAAAAACAACAACAACAAAAAGAATCTCCTATGTTCCAGACCCTGTGATAAGTGTGGGGGATTAAAAAAAAAACCAAAAAAATAGTCCCTGCTCTCAAGGAGATCACAGTTTAATGAAAGACAACATGTAAACAGCTATGTACAAGAATAGAGATTGATTTTTCTGATTAACCCATGTAGTGATTTTATTATTCAAGAGTAAGGAAGGAAAACTGGGGTCCTATGTGATTTCTACTAGAGCACCCCTTTTTTCCAACCAGGATTCATTTTTTTATCATAAAAGTATTTTATTATTTTCTAGTTACATGTAGAGATAGTTTTCAACATTTGATTTTATAAAATTTCTAGTTCCAAATTTTTCTCCCTCCCTCCCTTCCCTCCCCCCTTCCCAAGATAGAAAGCAATCTGATATAGGTTATATATGTACAATCACATTAAACATATTTCTGCATTAGTCATGTTGTGAAAGAAGAATCAGAGCACAAGGGAAAAACCCTCCCAGAGGAAAAAAAACCAAAAAAAGTTGAAACAGTATGGTTCAATCTGCATCTAGATTCCACAGTTCTTTTTTTCTGGTTTTGGAGAGCATCATTTTTTTTCTTTTCTTTTCTTTTCTTTTTTTGGTGAGGCAATTGGGGTTAAGTGACTTGACCAGGGTCACACAGCTAGTAAGTGTCAAGTGTCTGAGGCTGGATGTGAACTCAGGTACACCTGACTCCAGAGCCAGTGCTCTATCCACTGCGCCACCTAGCTGCCCCGGGAAGGGCCACAGTTTAAGGGCCCTCATCTGTGGCTGTCAGCTCTCCTGTAAGGGGACTTATCATTTCGGAACTTAACTTTCCCACTATTATTAGTTTGGAAAAACAATTCATTCTGGCCCTTCTCCAGTGACTGATTGTAGCAGATTAAAAGAACCCAATAGTGAGATTCTTCTGTAGAACAACTGAGCACAGTGTTCTAGATTGGTTATAAAGTGGTCTCTGCAATAAAAGGAGACAATGTTGACCTGATTAGGCAGGAAATGAGAAGGCCGAACTATCTCAGTTCAAGTTATCCTTCCCCTTCCTAAATGATCGTTTTACAGGCATAAATTCCGAAACATAAGTACCGTAGGATCATTTTCAACATTTCTAAGCTGTCCTTAGTATTTTAATATAGAGGAAGAATTGAAGAATAATAGTTAGCCAGTACAAAGACTAGACTGGTGTTCAGGAAAGAAGAGGAGAATCAGATGTGGTTCCAACATATTGGATGGAGCCTCTTTTGGAGGATTTGAAAAGATATGGACAGGAATTAGACAGCAAATTTTATTATTTATTTATTTTTCTAGAGAGTCAATTGAGGCTGTGACTTGCCCAGAGTCACACAACTAGTAAGTGTCTGAGGCCAGATTTAAACTCAGGTCCTCCCGACTCCAGGACTGGTGCTCTATCCACCATATTGATTAATTCTTCTTGTCTTCTTCCTCCTCCTCCCCTTCTTCCTTGTTCCTCTTTTATTTCCTTCTCAGATGCTCCCGCTGATGTAATACAATAATATGCATTTGCTTTGCTCCTCAGGATTCCCTGGATCAGCCCCAGCCCTGGTGGAAGATCCAACTGTTCGTTTGGGAGCCAGTGCTTTTTGGGACATGGGATGGTGTGTTCACATCCTGTATGATCAACATCTTTGGTGTTGTCCTTTTCCTCAGGACTGGCTGGCTGGTGGTGAGTCGTGGGTGAGGTCTGGGGGCCTTTCTGGGGCCCGATTTCTCCCTAGCCCAGATGTCCCAAAGCCTGCACTCTGCTTGTGCCTAGCTTTAAATGTCCCAGTGTTGGTGTAGCAGAAAGCCAATGACGCAGTGCTGGGACCTGTTCTCAGGGAGAGACAAATAGACACTCTATCAACAGTGAGGGAGAAACAAGCACGTGAAACCAGCAGCACTGGAATTAACCATTTCTGGGGTTTGAATACATTCAGTGCTCATCCCTTTCTACCAGGTGTGTCAAAACACAAGGTCCATGGACGGCACTCCCAGATGCATCCTAAACCAGATAAAGATGCAACTGGGGAATTTTTAACAAAATCAGTAAAAATACAGCTGAACATAGATAATATGTGGTTTTCTAAGTCAATATGCAGTCTGCTTTGTCAGTTAGTAAAGTCCCACTCTTTGTGACCCCAGTTGGGGTTTTCTTGGCAGAGACACTAGAGTGGTTTGCCATTTCCTTCTCCAGCTCATTTTACAGATAAAGAAATTGAGGTAAACAGGGTTAAGTGACTTACCCAGGGTCACATGGCTAGTAAGTGTCTTAGGTCAGATTTGAACTCGGGTCTTCCTGACTCCAGACCTGGCATTCTATCCAGTGCATCACCCAGAGGGCCCTATGCAGTTTTCAGGAATCCTTACATATGATTCAGTGGCCCCTGATTCCATTTGAATTTAACACCATTGCTCCAGCTACACCATAAATCTGTGTGGTGTTGGGTAGTGGAAAGAGATTTAAAACTAAAGGACCTGAGTTCAGATTCTGCCTGCCACTGAGCTGTGTGTACTTTGAAGAAATTACTTAGCCTCCCTGAGCCTCAGTTGCCTCATCTGTAAAAGGAGGATGATAATATTTACCCCGATTCACCCACAGAGTTGTAAAAGTCAAATGAGATGATTCCATAAAATGCTTTGTGAACCCACAGAGAATCATACACAAGTGAGTTGATATTGTTGTCTACACTAATGGAAAGAAACAGAAGCAGATGCAGGAGGGCTAGTAGTGGGGATGAGGGAAAGGCTGAGCCCATTGTCCTGCTAACCTTGAACCTGGGCAGGAAGACTAGCAGGAAGTCATTTGAATTGAATGTATATAGAAGCTAAAAGGGAATCCATGTTGTGTGTGTGTGTATGTGTATGTGTATGTGTGAGGGAGGGGGAAACCCCAAGAGGTGATTTGTCAACCAGGGGATGAGGGTCAAGAGTGGTCCAGTTAATAACCTCTGAGGGACCCAGAAATCTGGATTAACTTTTTCCTTCTTTCTTGGCTCCTTCTCTTTTTCACCTTCTCTCCCTCTCCCCTCCCTGCTATGTCCTTCCCCTTTCCCCAGTGAGGGACTTTGACTGAAGGATAGGCAGCCCCAAGGGCAAAGCTGACTTTGGACTAGAGCCAAGGAGGAGAACAAATGAGAGGATGGAGCTTGTATGTGTGCGTGTGTGTGTGTGTATGTGTAGTGTATGTGTATGTGTATGTGTGTGTGTGTGTGGGGGTGTCTGAGCAAACTTAGGAACTGAAGCTCAAAATTTCCTGTCCTTTCCTCTCTTTGCTTCCTACCCCCACCCCATCCCACCCAAGTTCTTTCTAATGCTGGGATTTCACTTCCCAACAAACAAATCACTCAGTTAGTTTGGGGGAACATAAATAAGCTCATGGAACTGGAACAGGAGAGGACCATGGGTGGGGTGTCATTCATTTAGGAGATGGTGTGGTATACTGGACAGAGTTCCGGGTTTGTAGTCTGGAAGACTGGGATTCAGATCCTGTCTCACATTCTTTTTTTTTTTTTTTTAGTGAGGCAATTGGGGTTAAGTGACTTGCCCAGGGTCACACAGCTAGAAAGTGTTAAGCGTTTGAGGCTGGATTTGAACTCAGGTCCTCCTGACTCCAGGGCCAATGCTCTATCCACTGTGCCACCTAGCTGCCCCTTGCATTCTTAATAGCTGTGTGATTGCTGCAGGGCAAGTCATCCAGTGTCTCTGGTCCTATTTCCTCATTGGACTCATTGACCTTTAAGGTCACTTCCATCTCTAAACCCATATCCAGTGAATTCAAGTTTTATAGATGAGGAAACTGAACTAAAGAAACTGAAGAAGTGAAGTAACTTACCTAGTTTCACTCACATGGCAAGCATTATTATCTCCATCTTATAGA
Organism: Dromiciops gliroides; assembly: GCF_019393635.1. Lineage (NCBI taxonomy): Eukaryota > Metazoa > Chordata > Mammalia > Microbiotheria > Microbiotheriidae > Dromiciops > Dromiciops gliroides. Next base: position 338,087,693 of record NC_057863.1, on the reverse strand, counting down.
TGAGAAAATTGAGGCACAAAGAGATTCCTTCATTGGTCCAAGGTCACCAAAAGCAATGAAGGCAGCAGGGAAGCCCATTTTCCTGACTTCTAGTCCTCTTTACACTCTGTGACTCTGAGCTGTTTGTAACACCTCTGGCCCATAAATGAGGAGAATCAAGGTGGTAGAATGGTCTTCCAGAATCATCTTATCCACTCCTCTCTAGAGAGATGAATCCCAAGGTCCAAAGATAGTAAGTAATGGAGTCAGGATTCCAACCCAGGTCTTTTGACTCCCAGCCCAGGGCTCTCTCCATGCCAGTTAGCAACATGGGCCAGCATATCATGTGTGTGGATACTATTAGGGGTGAGATGATGTGAGGGTTGAGAGTATTTATTACATTGCATGAGAACACAGGGGTCTGAGGTACCCTGCACTGTATGTCCCCTTGCATAGGAAAGGAAGTAGAAGGGGCATGGTGCCCGGTAGACTGGCCTCCAGGCTCTAGGGAGTGGCCTTGTCATTCCTAATTCCCATCTTGTTGCTCCCTCACAGGGGAACACTGGGGTGCTCATGGGCATGGTCTTGGTATCCTTGGTCATCCTCGTTGCCCTGGTGACTGTCCTGTCTGGCATCGGTGTTGCAGAGCGGTGCAGCGTTGGAAGTGGGGGGGTCTACTCCATGATCTCTTCTGTTCTCGGTGGGCAGCTCGGAGGTACTTTTGGCTTGCTGTATGTGTTCGGTCAGGTGAGCACCTGTTGTCTCTTGGGCTTGGCAGGGGCTGGGGTTCTTTTCATAATAGGTGGATAACTCAGAGTTTATATATATATATATATACACATATACACATACACATACACATACATATACACATACACATACATATATATGAGATATAATATACAATATGTATATATTATAGTACAGTATAAAAATACAATATAAATATAATAATCTACTTCTATATAGAGACTTCATATATCTTCTTATATCACACACACATATACATACACACACACACACACACACACACATATATATATATATACACCCATACACATATACCTACATATATACACACACATACATGCATAAAAACTGTCGGTGGTGTCCTGGTATAATGAATTAGGGTGCTGGCCTCAGAGTCAGGAAGACCTGGGTTCAAATGCTATCTTTTTTTTTTTGGCAGGGCAAGGGGGGTTAAGTGACTTGCCCAAGGTCACACAGCTAGTAAGTGTCAAGTGTCTGAGGCCCGATTTGAACTCAGTGACTCCTGAATCCAGGGCCAGTGCTTTATCCACTGCGCCACCTAGCCGCCCCTGAGTTAATGTACTTCTTCTTTTTTTTTTGCAGGGCAATGAGGGTTAAGTGACTTGCCCAGGGTCACACAGCTAGTTAAGTGTCAAGTGTCTGAGGCTGGATTTGAACTCAGGTACTCCTGAATCCAAGGCCAGTGCTCCATCCACTACGCTACCTAGCTGCCCCCCAAATGCTATCTTTGACACATACCAGCTGTGTGACCCTGGGCAAATCAATTAAACTCTCAGTGCACTCAGCAACTGTCGGACAATAAGTTTCAGAGAAGGAAGGCACTGACTGCACTGGTACAGGGAGTTTCATGGGGGAAGTGGAGGGAGTGGGAGGGGGAGAGGTCCCTACACTGAGAAAGTCACAGGTCTGGCAACACGCACACACTCACTCACTCACTCACACGCACACACCATAACGATGTAATATTTCCTCATCCATCTTTATTTCCTAAGAATGTCATTAAATCTCATCTTCACCTAATGTTGAAATGCTGATATGTAACTTTGTTTAGCTGATTTTCCATTTACAAGATAGGTTATCTTCCTTGTTAACTGCAATGTCATCTAGCCTAGCAACTAATTAAAGTTAAAAAAATTTTTTTAAATAATGTTTCATTGACTTTCGTGTTTACATTGTCACTTCTAGATATACCTACTCATCTTTTCTCACTCAACTAGTGAGCTTTTCCTTGTAACAAAGTCAACAAGTTAGTACTTATTTATTATGCTCCACTTGTATACCAGGCACTGTGCTAAGCCCTCAGGGTATAGAGAAAGGCATTCCCTGCTTTCTGGGAGCTCACAGTCTCATGGGAGGGACAACATGCAAACAATTATGTACAAACAAGCTATACTTAGGATACATTGAAGTTAATATCAGAGGGGAGCCCTTAGCATTAAGGGAGATCAAGAAAGGTTGTTTGCAGAAGGTAGGATTTTAGGTGGGACTTAGCCAGGGAAGTCAAGAGGCCAGGATGACAATAGAAGGAATTTTATGCATGGGGGACAGCCAGTGAAAGTCCCTAGAGTTGGGAGGATAGAGTGTCTTGTGCAATGAGGAGGCCAGTGTTACTGGAATACAGAGTAAGTGGAGTAAGGTGTAGGAAGACTGAAAAGGTAAGGAGGGACAGGTGATGAAGGGCACTGAACTTCAAAAAGAGGAATCCCTCATCACATACATCACCTAATCTTCATTGCATTAGGAGAGAACTTCAAAGGGGTAGGGGTGTGTGTGTGTGTGTGTGTGTGTGTGTGTGTGTGTGTGTGTGTGTGTGTGTGTGTGTGTGTGTGTGTGAGAGAGAGAGAGAGAGAGAGAGAGAGAGAGAGAGAACGAGAGAGAGAGAGAGAACGAGAGAGAGAGAACGAGAGAGAGAGAGAACGAGAGAGAGAGCGAGAGCGAGAGAGAGAGAGAATGAGAGAGAGAGAGAGAACGAGAGAGAGAGAGAACGAGAGAGAGAGAGAATGAGAGAGAGAGAGAGAGAACGAGAGAGAGAGAGAACGAGAGAGAGAGAGAACGAGAGAGAGAGAGAGAACGAGAGAGAGAGAGAGAACGAGAGAGAGAGAGAGAACGAGAGAGAGAGAGAACGAGAGAGAGAGAGAACGAGAGAGAGAGAGAGAACGAGAGAGAGAGAACGAGAGAGAGAGAGAACGAGAGAGAGAGAGAACGAGAGAGAGAACGAGAGAGAGAGAGAACGAGAGAGAGAGAGAGAGAACGAGAGAGAGAACGAGAGAGAGAGAGAGAGAGAGAGAGAGAGAGAGAGAGAGAGAGAGTTAGTTGTTGCTCTCTTTTAAGAGCATTTGCTCTTCCTGGGGAACGATCTTTTGGGCATGGAGTATTTGAGATGGCAGTAATCATGAGGACTGCTTTATTGCCAGACTGGGGATTTGTAAAGTGATTTTATATTTCACAGCTGTTCCACAACTAAAACAGGCTGCGAGATGGGCATAGGAAGTCATCATTTCTCCCTCCTCTTCTTAGAGGAGGGAACAGACCAACCCCTCAAAATAAGCATCATTGGCAGGAGCCCAGGGATGGTTTCAATCCTTAGTGGATCATCCCAGTTCAGCAGAACTTCCTCTGTGGTATAGAGGGTCCCAAGGGCAGAGACAAGAAACTACACACCAAATATACCCCCATGGGAGGGGAAAAAACCCCAAACCCCCAAAAAGATCGAGAGATGCTGGTGCATGTGGAAATGGAAATGCTTCTACATGCATAAGAAGAATAAAGTTAAAAGAACATTTTCTTTTTAAAATTTAATTTTTCAATTAATAAGCATTTATTTTCTTTCCCCCTGAACCCCACAATTAAAAAAGAATTAAAATAACAAATATACAGGTTCCAGCAAAAAAAAATATTCCACATTGGTCATGTTAAAAAATACAATGTCTCATTCACCTCATTATGTCTCATTCTTCATCTTGAGTCCATAAACTCTCTGTCATGAAGTGGGCAACATGCTTCATCACAGGTCCTGTGGAATCATGACTGGTCATTGATCAGAGTTCTTAAAGTGACACGGTGGATAGAACACTGGCCCTGAAGTTGGGAGGACCTGAATTCAAATCTCATCTCAGACACTTACTAGCTGTGTGACCCTGGGCAAGTCACTTAACCCCAATTATTTTAAACATCCAGAGCCATCTCTAGTCTTCCTAATGTGTATGCATGTATGTGTGTGTGTGGATATATATATATATATATATACACATACATACACACACAAAATATATACACACATATACATGTATATGTGTGTATATATTATACATAATAGACATACATATACATGTATGTCTATTATATATAATATAGATACACACACGTATACGGCTACTGGACCCAGATGGCTCTGGAGGAGAGAGTGAGGTTGGTGACCTTGCACAGCCCTTCCTCACTTAAATCCAATTCACTGCAAGTCATGACATCAACCCAATGTCATGGTCCTCTTCAAGAACGAAGGACAAAAACCAACAATGCTTTCAAAGTTGTTTGCCTTTACAATGTTTTTGTTATTGTACAAATAAATTGTCTTGCTGGTTTTACTCACTTCATTCTGAATCAGTTCACACAAGTCTTCCCAGGTTTCTCTGAAAGTCCATTTCATTATTCTTAAGGGGCAATAATATTCCATTATATTCCTATCCCATACTTTATTCCCCAATTTATAGTCAGCTCTTTAGTTGCTAGCTTCCAACCACTACAAAAAAAAAAAAAGAGCTGCTCCAAATATTTTCATATATATATGAGTCCTTTTCTTCTCACTTTAACCTTGTTGATTGTAATGATTGGAATGACGCCACCTACTGGAGACTTGCTGTGGGAAAGCTCCACCATGAGGAAAATGCCTCAGAGGCATTGTGGCTTTTCCTTGGCGTCAGGAAATGACGTTTGCTCATGGGTGCTGTCTATCAAGTCTACCAGCCAATCAACTGGAGGAGCCTCCTATGGTCTGGGAGGAGACAGGAAGGAGGAGAGGGAGCCTGCTCGAAGAGCTCTTGGGCTTTTTGGGGTTCCTGACTTGATGGTGGTGGCGGCAAAGGACTTCACAGGAAATTTGAGGAAAGATAGGAATGCCAGGCTGTTAGAATTCTGTTCTCAATCTTTTTCTTTCTATTTTCCAATAAACCCTTAAAAACCTAAACTCATTTTATCAGTGATTTTTAGTCAGTTTCCCCCAAACTGGGGGAACACATTAGAATCCACATTTAGAATCTTAAATTACACATGATCACAGGCCTAGTAGAGGCATATCAGGGTTAAAAGATATGCAGCTTAGTAACTTCAGCACTTTCTATGAGTTGTCAACTCCAGCTTGGGAGGGGATTCCCATCAGCCTTCTAAGCAATTTTGTTTCCTTCCTTAGTTGGTCTTTCCAGATGAGTTTGAATCCTTGTCACAAATGTCTTCTGCGCAACATGCTTAGGATCAGAGAATTTCTGAGCCAGGGTCAGGATATCACTTGGTAGCTTCCCTATTTCTGGTATTTATATCCACCATCCTTGGGAAACGATTTCCCCATGCTGGGAGCTATCTGTCATTAAAGTATTTTCCAACCACATAATCCAAAGAGTTTCTTAAGTGCTTTGGTGTGAGTACAGAAAAAACAAACCAAAAAAAAAAAAAAAAACCAAACCAAACCAAAACAAAACCCATACAAATGTGAAGTTTTCCCTCTGGGAGTTGATCCACATGTATAGGGCCATTGGCTGCCTTGAAGCATCAATCATGGATTGATGGAGCTTTGACATTTAAGATGTAAAAAAAGTTGTGCCTATAGTTGTAAAAATTCAACAGGGCTTAAATGTAATGATGGAAAAAGATGGAGATGTTTTGGAAAATAGATAACTTTTTACCCTATAAAATAGTACCTCTGTATTTTTTTCAGTGTTTCCCTCCCCACTCTCACTCCTCAACTTATAGAACAGGAAGATAAGGTTATTTTTTGGTGGTTTTTTTTTTTTTCTGTTGCAAATGAAGGATTCAGTTCAGTTCATGAAATTACTATGTGCTACATATGCTAAGTGATGTAAGTGATGAGGGATCCCTCAAAGACATCTGCAATAGAGAAGGTGCTCTCAGGAAGCTTACAGTCTAATAAATAGTTCAGAGCTAGGAGAGGAGGAAAAATACATAAAAAAACAACCATGATCCTAGGTTATTCGCATTAAAAAAGTGCAAAGGTAAGGTCTGAGCTACACGCTATGAGAGACTGGGGAAGGTAGAGATCACTTATGGCTTGGAATAGGAACAGCACTGTGGTCATGGAAGCTGACCAAGACATAGCCACTGAGTTGGGCCTTGAAGGAAGGGAGGACCTTCAATAAGTAGAGATCGAGGTGTTAGTCTATTCCTGGACTTGGGGAATGGCACGAGCAAAGGCACAGGCATAGGAGAGGAAGAATGGATTTCAGGAATGTTTATATTTTCAAACTTTAGGAAAAACTTTTTTTTTAATGCTTTTTGTAATAAGACCCCTCCCGCCCCCACCAAGAATTCTTAGGGGCTGAGAAAATCAATTTTATAGCATATTGGGGGAGATAGAGAATAGAATCAATTTGATTCACTCAGGGTGTATTTTTCCTCCTCCAATAAAAAGCAGTACTAATAATGAGTTGATAATAATAATAATAATAATAATAGTAATAGCTAGCAATGATATAACACTTTAAGGTTTTGTTGTTGTTGTTGTTGTTTTGGAGGGGGCGCAATGGGGGTTAAGTGACTTCCCCAGGGCTAGTAAGTGTCAAGTGTCTGAGGCTGGATTTGAACTCAGGTCCTCCTGAATCCAGGGCCGGTGCTCTAACCACTGTGCCACCTAGCTGCCCCCAAATCATATATATTTTAAGGTCTATCTTTCCTTTCATTTTCCTGAAGTCTCTTGAGATAAAAATTGTACCAAACATTAAGTACCAGGTAAAGATTTTTAGTTGGTTTCTTCTTCTTATTTTTTATTTTTGTTTGTTTGTTTTTGCGGGGCAATGAAGGTTAAGTGACTTGCCCAGGGTCACACAGCTAGTAAGTGTCAAGTGTCCAAGGCCAGATTTGAACTCAGGTCCTCCTGAATCCAGGGCCCATGCTTTATCCACTGCACCACCTAGCTGCCCTATTATTATTTTTTTAATGATACAGTACCTGCATTCAAGGACCTTATATGGTAGGAAGGAGAGGGAGTATTTGATTATGACCCATTTGTGCTTCATATGTTATTGTTCAGTCCTTTCAGTCATCTCTGACTCTTTGTAACTCCATTTGGGGTTTTCTTGGCAGAGATAGATACTGGAGTGGTTCGCCATTTCCTTCTCCTGCTCATTTTACAGACGAGGAAACTGAGGCAAACAGGGTGAAGTGACTTGCCCAGGGTCACACAGCTAGTAAGTGTCTGAGGCTGGATTTGGACTCAATTCCTCCTGACTCTAGACCTGGCGCTCTGTGTAGTGTGCCACCTAGCTGTCCCACTTCATTTTATGTGCCAGTATAATTTGGAAATTTTGTAAACTGGTTTTGTTCCACCAGTTCTTAATTAACTATAGTGGGGAGGGAGGGGGGGAGGAGAAAAGAGCCTGTATTACTGAATTAGACAGTGGAAAGAGTACTTAGAGCTTGAGGTCCTGGGTTCAAATCTTGATTCCCTGTGACCTTGTGTGTGTGACACTTCAGTTTGCAAAGTGCTTTTATACATGTTATTTCACTTGATCTTCACAAACATCCTCTTAGGTAGGTGTTATCATCATCACCATTTTACAAATGGGGAAACCGATGCTGAGAGGTTGAGTGATTTCCCTAGGGCCACATAGCTATTAAGTCTCTGAGATAGGATTTATTTTCTGAAATTAAATTTTAATTTTTCAATTAATAAGCAATTATTTTTCATTCTCCCTCTCCCCCTCCCTCCCTCTCTCTCTCAAAAACCAACTCCCCTGGAAAAACAAAAACCAAAACCCTTGCAAATATATGTGGTCAGGCAAAACAAATTTCCATTTTAGTTATGTCCAAAAATGTGAGTCATATTTGATCTATCACCTTTCTGATAGGAGGTGGGTAGCAGGCTTCATTATGGATCTTTTGGAATCATGGTTGATCATGTCTGTGATCAAAGTTCTTAAGTCTTCCAAAAGTTTTCATTTTTTATAATGTTATTGTAATACCAACTGTTTTCACTCTGTATCTATTCAGATGAGTTTTCCTAAGTTTCTCTGAAACCACCACCTCCATAATTTCTTCTTCTTTTTTTTTTTTTTTTTTTTTTGCGGTGCAATGGGGGTTAAGTGACTTGCCCAGGGTCACACAGCTAGTAAGTGTCTGAGGCTGGATTTGAACTCAGGTACTCCTGAATCCAGAGCCAGTGCTTTATTCACTGCGCCACCTAGCTGCCCCCTCCATAATTTCTTACAGTAAAATGGTATTCTATTACATTTACATACATGTGTTCTACACACATTTGTTATATACATTATTTGTCCATACATTTGTTCAGCCATTCCCTAATTGGTTGGGTACCCTTTTAGTTTCCCATTCTTTGCCCCCACAAAAAGAGTTGATATAAATGCTTTTTTAATATATAGATCCTTTTCCTCTTTCTTTGATCTGAGAGAAGATTTGAATTCTGTTATTCCTGACTCCAAGTCTACCTCTTTCTCCACTACCCCAACCAGCAGCTTTCTTGAGAATTAGACCTTCCCTTTTCTGAACTTTGTACCCCTCTCTCTGTCCCTCCCTCAAAGTAATCAACCTCACTGTACACAGTAGGTACACAATAAATGCTCATTGAATTGAGTCAAATATTGCTTTTTCTTTTTTATGTTGCTGCTGCTAACCTCATGTTGCTCTTCAGTGTGTTGCAGGGGCCATGTATATTACCGGCTTTGCAGAATCAATCTCAGATTTGCTGGGCCTCAGGAATATCTGGGCAGTGAGAAGCATTTCATTTGCTGTACTTTTGGGTTTGCTGGGCATTAACCTTGCTGGAGTGAAGTGGATAGTTCGCCTTCAGCTGCTGCTGCTCTTCTTGCTGGCTGTCTCCACATTGGATTTTGTGGTTGGCTCTTTCACACACCTGGACCCAGGTAAGCTCCTCCCAATTTTTTGCAGAGTCAGGCTTAGCAGGTACCTTTGCCTTTTTGGAGCCAGGTTAAGTCAATTGGACTTAATGAGGCCAGGTTGGCTCTGATGTTTACTGTCGCTTCATGGATTCAGGTAAGTAAGTAAGGGCCCTCAGGAGACTCCTTTGTACTTTGCCTGTAAGAATTTAGTCTCTGCAAGGTGAGCAATGGTATTTTGGATATGATCTCATGGTCTGAACACGCAGACTTTGCATAAGCATGATTACTTGAGACAGGGATTAGCATACTTTTCTACTCAATTACTTTGTTTTTTTTTTCTTTTTCTTTTTAAAAGAATTTTTTTCAATTACCTTGTTTTTTTAAAAAAACCCTCTTTATTAAAATAGCTAAATTCAGATCTTTTAAAAAATTTTAAAAAATAATAAAAATTTTATTTATAGTTTTGGGTTCCCTCCCTCTCCTCTCCCTTCCCTGAAGCAGTAAGCAATCAGGTATAGTTTACACATGTATGATTATGTAAAACATTACCATATTGGTCATTTTGTATAAGAAAACTTGAATAAAAGGAAGAAAAAAAGACAGTGAAAAATAGCATGCTTCAGTCTGTGTTCAGTTCTTTGGAGATAGATAGTATGTTTCATTGATAGTCCTTTGAGATTGTCTTGGATCATTCATTGTATTGTTGAGAATAGTTGTCTTTCACAGTTCTTCATCAAACAATATTGCTGTCTCTGTGCACAACATTCTCTTGGTTCTGCTCACTTCACTATACATCAGTTCATATAAGTCTTTCCAGGCCTTTCTGAAATCATCCTGCTTGTCATTTCTTATAGCACAGTAATATTCCATCACTATCATATACCACAGCTTGTTTAGCCATTCCTCAATTGATGGACATTCTTTTGATTTCCAAGTCTTAGTCACCACAAAAAGAGCTGCTATAAATATTTTTGTACAAATAGGTCTTTTTCTCTTTTTTGAGATACCTTTGGGATATAAACCTAGCAGTGGTATTGCTGGATCAAAGGGTATGCACAGTTCTATAGCCCTTTGGGCATAATTCCAAATTGCTCTCCAGAATGGTTGGATCTTTTCACAACTCCACCAACAGTGGTTAGCATCTCAGCTTTCCTACATCTCCTCCAACATCCAATATGTTCTGTTTTTGTTATGCTAAATTTTAATCTTAAAGAACAAAGTAAGTAGTTCTCAAAAGCAATATCTTAAAGAAAATGAATGCCTGGGCACAATTTGGTACCCTTCTCACTATGCACTAGCTAGGATTGATTGCTTCTTAATTTAGCATTGGTTTTCTTTCTAGATCAGAGTAGAATACTTCTCTCTTTTCACCTTGAATCTTTGTTATTGTTAAGTCATTTTCAGTCATGACATACTCTTTGCATCCCTTATGGGGTTTTCCTGGTAGATACTGGAATAGTTTGCCATTTCCTTCTTCAGCTCATTTTACAGATGAGAAAACTGAGCAAACAGGGTTAAGTGACTTGCCTAGGATCACACAGCTAGTAAGTGTCTGAGGCTGGATTTAAACTCAGTCTTTCTGATTCCATGCCTGGCACTTTATTCATTGTGCCACCTAGCTGCCCTTGAAACTTTATAATTCAAGTCATAAATATTTTTTGATGGGGTAGGGGATTATATTTAGCTCTAGTGCTTCAGGGCCTCAGACTAGTTTGGGATCAAAAAGATCTTGCCTTCTTTCTTTTCTAGTGGGCAGAGTTGCCCTTAGGGTTAGGGCACTCAGCCCAGACCCCATATTCTGGGAGCCTCCACACAGTAAATGAAGAGGGCCTGACTACCTGGTAATACACCCCTTTCTCCACACACCCTTCAGTCTACATGTAATTTTGTGAACTCTTCTCATCTCCCTCTTCAGATTGCTCTTGGTGTTTCTCCTAATCAGACTTCAGACATATTCAAATGTGGGTTGTCTTCCACATGGTATGATTTGTTCAGAACTCTATACTTTCCCTCGGGAGTGAGAGAAATTTGCCTATTTACTATGCAAAGCACAGACTGCATTTGCCTTTTTAAAATCCCATTTTCTTCTAATAATAATTGAAATAACTAATATCTATATAACATTTTTAAGGTTGTAAATTGCTTTACATATATTATCTAATTCGATTTGATCCTCATAACAACTCTGTGAGATAGGCATAATTATTACCCCCCATTTTATAGATGAGGAAACTGAGGCTGTGATTTGCCCAGTATCCTATAGCTAATAAGTATTTGAACTCAAAGCTCTTTCTGACTCTGAGGCCAGCATGCTATCCATTATAGTACCTGTCTTCCTCAATCTCTTCTCAGCTGGTAAGAAAATACCAGGAGAGGAGGAGAAGATGGCATCATATCTCAAATCCCATTCCTAGATTTTTCTGCCTCTTTAGCCACATGGCTGCCACAAAAAGTGATTCATTTTATAAAAGAAAGATGCTATTGGTCTTCGTGAATCCTCTAAACTGGTGATGGATGACTTCCCCGCCCCCCCCCCACCAGTCAGAATATTACTAGGTTACTTTACTAATGTTGCAAGTTGCCAAATTTGTCTCTCCCCCTCCTTTTCCTAAAATGGTAAGCAGTTTGATATAGGTTATATATGTGCAATCATGTAAAAGACGTTTCCATAATAGTCATGTTGTAAAAGAAGAAAAAGGCCAAAAGTGAGAATAAAGTGAGAATAAAATGATTCTATCTACATTCAGACTCCAACAGTTCTTTCTCTAGATGTGGAGAGCATTTCCATCATGAGTCTTCTGGAATTGTCTTGTTTCATTGTATTGCTGAGAAGAGCTAAGTCATTCATAGTTGATCGTCACACAATGTTGCTGTGTACAATTAAACTGATGTCTTTTGACACTGAACTCCCCACCCAAGGTGTTGTCCCCTTGACCGGTGCTTGATTCAAATTACTTCTTTTTGTTTTTGTTTTTGTTTTTTGGGGGGTGAGGCAATTGGGGCTAAGTGACTTGCCCAGGGTCACACAGCTAGTAAGTGTTAAGTGTCCGAGGCCAGATTTGAACTCAGGTCCTTCTGAATCCAGGGCCGATGCTCTATCCACTGTACCACCTAGCTGCCACCAAATTGCTTCTTAATCAGAAGGAAAGTATACACTAACTGAAATGTGAACAGACATCCAGTAGACTAGAACTTGACCAACAATATGGATATCTGGGACAGAGGACCAGTGGATGGTGAGTGAAGCTCTGTGCTAGTCATGGGCTGGGAGGCTTGTAAGAAATCATAGAGGTCTTATACTGATCCCAAGATCCTATGGGAGCAATACTAACATTTTACCAGGGTTGCTTTATATCAAGCTAAGTCAAGCCAACAAGCATTTATGAAGTTCCTCCTCTGTGCCAGGCACTGTGCTAAGAGGCAAGACATGAAACACTGCTGCTTCTAAAGAACTAAAGATGAGTATCACACAGAGGGCGATGGAAAGACATGTGATGGGTGTGAGTTGGTTGCAACATGCAACCAAGAAGGAAGTCCAAAAAAGGATGGGAAGTAAAGACTGTCATTAAAGAATTGTAGGGTGAGAAATCGGCAAGAAATTGAATAAGACCTCCAGCATGTTGGACAAGTCCTTTTTGGCAAACTTATGGGCAGACGTGGATGGGTTGTCATCTGTATTGTTGGAGAAAGTTCTTGAATCATGAAGACATTTCAACATTTGTTGACTGGGAAGCAGCATAGCATTGTGCATAGTATTCCTGCTAATAGTCAGGAAGACCTGAGTTCAAATCCCACCTCTGATAGATATTGGCTGTATGACCTGGGGCAAGTTACAGTCTCTCAGTGTTCCAGAAAACTTTCTGAGGCTACAAGTTTCAGTACAGTTGCTGACCTACTTTGGCAAGAGGTGCTTATTCACTGAAAGTTCCTCACACCAATGAAATCATTGTTGTTTTTTGTTGAGTCATTTTAGTCCTGTCTGAATTTCCATGATCCCATTTGGGGTTTTCTTGGCAAATATATTAGAGTGGTTTGCCATTTCTTCTCCAGCTCATTTTACAAATGAGGAAACTGAGGCAAAGAGAATTAAATTACTTGCCTAGCATCATATAGCTAGTAAGTGTCTGAAGCCAGATTTGAACTCAAAAAGATGAGTCTTCCTGACTCTATGCCTGACACTCTATCCACTGTGCCACCTAGCTGCCCTAATGAAATCCTAGGTCTAGACTACAAAGAAATTTGGTGAATATACATACCAAACTTCTCCAGCTTAATGTATACCCCTAAGGATGCAGCAGATTCTGGGTTTGCAGCTATGCCTTTCTAACTCACAGTTACTTGTAAACGTGTGCTTTATGTTGGTGCTAATGATTTAAAAAGCCTATATATGGGTCAGATCTCTTTAAAACAAATTTCTAAGGGATTTGTTTCTTTGCACTAGGTCTTTGTTCTTTGCACTAGAATTATCCCTTTGTATTAGATTTTGTTTTTCCATCCATTCTTTTCATTCAACAACTTGAGTGTATTCCCCGTGCTAGGGACTGAGAGAGGTATACAGAAATGAATAAAACTGAGTCATTAGCTGGGACTTGGAAATCTTCAAATAATACATATTGTATAGAGATTTTTTTCTTAAAACAGTGTTTGTTGTTGTTCAGTCGTTTCAGTCGTGTCAGACTCTGTGACCCCATTTGGGGTTTTCTTGGCAGAGATACTGGAGTGGTTTGCCATTTCCTTCTTCAGTTCATTTTACGAATGAGGAAACTGAGGTAAACAGGGTTAAGTGACTTGCCCAGGGTCACACAACTAGTAAGTGTCTGAGGACAGATTTGAACTCAGGAAGATGAGTCTCTCGGACACCAGGCCTAGAATTCTATCCATTGTGCTACCTAACTGCTGAGTATTTGTTGTAATGGTGTTTACATTTTTTAAAAAATGAACTTAAGCATTAAACTCTCTCCAAATTCTCTTCTGAGCGTTTCTAATGTGCACACAAGTGCATCTTTCTGCAGAGTGGTCCTCAGTGGGCACACCTATGTTGGGTTCAGTTCTTTGCTTTTAACCAGATTGCTGTGCTTGGAATAGCTTGCATATACTCACATTGGAATGATACAGAGAAGATCAGCATTGGCTCAGCCCGAGGATGGCACCCAGATCTGGGAAGCGTTCCATCTTTTTCTGGTTGTGATTTGGAAGGATGGCTGAGGAGTGTGTAAAATAAAGAATTTTGTCTACAAAGATAAAAACCCCAGACAAACAAAAGTGATCGCATTTGTGCATTTTCCAAGTGTAGCTTCAAATTCTTCAGCTCTGCAGTACTTCTTTATTTAAAATGCTCTGTGGTTTTCATAACTTCACAATAAGACTTAATGGTAATCACTCTCATTTCTATAACGTTTTACTTTCTTTACAACAGCCTCGTGAGGCAGCTAGTGCAAACATTATTTTTATTTATTTTTTTTTTGGCAGGGCAATTGGGGTTAAGTGACTTGCCCAAGGTCACACAGCTGGTAAGTGTCAAGTGTCTGAGGCCGGATTTGAACTCAGGAACTCCTGAGTCCAGGGCCAGTGCTTTATCCACTGCGCCACCTAGCCGTCCCCTAGTGCAAACATTATTAAGCCCATTTTATAGATTAGGTAGCAAAGACCCTGAGAGCATAAAAGGCCTTGCTCAGGGAGTCGTATGTCTAGGTCTGTAGGTGGTAGAGCCAGGATTGGAACTCAGCTCTCCTGTCCTCAGGTTCTTTCCACTACAATTCTTTGCTGCAAGAGCCTCCTAGGAGTGATGGCATTTTCCCCTGGATACATTCTCTGCTTTCAGGAAAAGGCAGCGTAGAAAAATTATAGCTCAAGGGTTCTTTACATGGCCCTAAGACTTCAGGGAAAGCAGCTAGATGGCTAAAACACTGAGCCTGGAGTTAGGAAGACATCTTCCTGAGTTCAAATCTGGCTCCAGACACTTCCTAGCTGTGTGACCCCGGGCAAGCCACTTAACCCTGTTTGCCTTGGTTTCCTCATCTGTGAAATGAGCTGGAGAGGGAAATGGCAAACCTCCCCAGTATCTCTGCCAAGAAAATTCCAAATGGGGTCACAAAGAGTGGGATGTAACTAAACAAGACTTCAGGGAGTCTATGAACTTGAGTGGGAAAATTTTTTTTTAATTACATTTTTGTTTTTTACTAATTTTTGTTCTCTTTGTAATTTTATGCATTTAAAAGCATTATTCTGAGAAGGGGTACATAGGTTTCAGGAGGCTGTCACAGGGGACTGTGACACTAAAAAGGTTAAGAAACCCCTTTAGTTTTAGAACCGAAAGGGACCTTAGATTTAGTCCAATCCTCTCATCTTCCAGATGAAAAAAACCCCTGAGGCTGAAAGAGGTTAAGTAACTGCCCACGGTCACAAAGGTAGGAGATGGTAGAGTTAGGATTAGAACCCAGGTCCTCTGATTCCCAGTCAAGGCTCTTTCTACTATATGACATTGCCTATTTCCAACTTTATGTAGCCTGTAATGGAGGGTGTGTGTGTGTTTGTGTGTGTATTTATGTTGGAAGATAATTCTGCTCTTTACGAAAGTATTCACCTTGAATTTCCTTTAAGTAGAAAGTTCCTAATGAGTTCATCATAGATCTTGGCTTCCAAGAGCCCATCTGTTGTGTAAAGTGAGGCACACCTATTTCAAAAGGCCCCAAATGACCAGCTTGGAAGCCTTGTAGAAGGTACACTGTTACGTGAAAGATAGCAAAGCCAAACTTGGTCAACAGTTGGCAGCAAGTGTTGAGCTTGCCCTGCTCAGCCCTGGGAGCCAAGGACTACAGCCAGCCTGTCTGTTACTGCTTTGCTAAGTCCCAGCTGCCACAACCCCCTCTTCCCTACCTGGATCCCATCTGCTTCCCCTCTGATTCCACCTGCCCAGACTTGATTTCCCTTCCTTAACAATCTTTGTCACCGGTTTTAAAGAAAAGCACAGAGTAGCTTCTTTGCAATGGGGATCCTTCCAATCTTATGCCCAACCTTTCTTTTTTTTAAAAAAAAATCTTGCTTTGTTTCGACATTCCTGGTAGTTTTCCATTGCAAGGGTTTTTTTTTGGGGGGGGGGAGGTGGGGAAGGAGGGCAGTTAATTTCTTTCTTTAGGCTGACCCTGTTTCTTCAAAAGGACCCTGCAGTCCTGGGGTTGGCCTCTGTGTGGAGTCTCAGCTCTGACTTTTTGAACCAGCTTCTATGAGATGCAGGGAGTCTTTTAGCAAAGCTCACTTAATTCTTGGAGGGAAAAGCATCCATTGGGAGGGACTGATCTTACCCAAAGGCAGAGTAGATAGAAGGGCTTCATCTTTGTGCAGAGGCTTAGTAAGGTGTATCCCACCACCCATGGAGAAAAAAAGGAAGAAAATCTCTCCCCTAAGTACCCAAAATAGTACTACCATTGCCTTAGTTTTTTTTCTTTCTCTTTCTTTCTTTCTCTCTGTCTTTCTTTCTATCTTTCCTTCTTTCTTTCCTTCTCTCTGTTTTTCTCTCTGTCTCTCTGTCTGTTTCTCTGTCTCTCTCTCTCCACTTATCCCTGGGAGCCTGAAGCATTACATTGGTAATATCTTAGTAACGATTCCTTTATTATATTTTTTCCCTCTGGGGACTAGAGGAGCCAGGGTTGTTAGCTTTCCTTTTTTAAAATTCTAGGATTTAGAGTTGGAAAGGACTTTAAAGGGCATCTAGTCCAACCCTCTCATCTTACAAGTAAGAAAACTAAGACCCATCCATGGAAAGTTCCTTGTGCCCATATGAGCAGTAGAGCCAAGATTTGATTCTCTATCCAAATCCAGTGCCCTTTTCATTGTACCTTACGGCCCCCCTTAGCTGTTCTTGGAACGAGGGCCCAGCAAGCCTGGAACACAGGAGTTACGTAAACAAGCCATCTGACACTTGGATTCAGCCATAAAACAAGACCAAAGCTTGCTCCTAGTGGGCGTGCTCTGAAGTTGAATGGACTGTCAGATGGCTCAGCTGGAGAGAAGACTCTTGATGCTTCATAAAACAGCAGACCTACCAACAGGTCTGTGGTGAGTTGTGTTTTAGATTCTCTGAACCGTCCCTGACTTCTGAGCAAGGCCATTTCAGTTTTCAAAATTATCCATAGTACAAGCTACTGTTCAAAAAGAGAATGTGTCGTAGGGAAAGGAAGGCTGAGGCATGGAAACTGAGTTATAGGTAAGAAGGGAATACATTTTTTTAAAAGTGAAGCGATTGGGGTTAAGTGACTTGCCCAGGGTCACACAGCTAGTAAGTGTTAAGTGTCTGAGGCCAGATTTGAACTCAGGTACTCCTGAATCCAGGGCCAGTGATCTATCCACTGTGCCACCTTGATGCCCCTGGAATAATTATTTATTAAGCACCTTCTATGAATCAGGCATTGTACATTTAATCACTTTCCAAGTATTATCTCATTTGATCCTCACAACAAGCCTGAGAGGTAGATATTATTATAATTCCCATTTTACAATCAAGGAAACTGAGGTAAGGGACTTGCCCAAGGCCATAGGTAATAAATATCTGAAGCAAAATTTGAACTCAGATCTTCCGGACTACAGGCCTGATGCTCTATGCACTGCATCTACCTTTTTCTTTTTTGGCAGGGCAATGAGGGTTAAGTGACTTGCCCAGGGTCACACAGCTAGTAAGTGTCAAGTGTCTGAGGTCAGATTTGAACCCAGGTCCTCCTGAATCCAAAGCCGGTGCTTTATGCACTGCACCACCTAGCTGCCCAGGAGGGAAGGTTTTAAGGTCTATTTTGGACAGGTTGAGTTTGAGGCACCAAGAGGACATCTAGGTGGACAAAGATACCCAGCAGGCAAGTTGGTGATGTGAGATTGGAGCTTAGGAGAGAGATAAGGGCTGGATTTGTACAGTTGGGAGTTATCTGTGTTGAGATGTTGTTAATAGAATGCATGGGAGCTGGTGAGATCATGAAGAGAAGGCACAGAGAGAGGAGAGGAAAGGGGTAAAGATAGAGCCTTTATGAACATCCATTGAGGGGTGGGGGGAGGAGGAGGGTGAGAGAGGGAGAGGGTTGCCAGGGACACAGTGTCTTCTTGGGGGAAGCTATGCTTTCATGAGTAAAAAGAGATGACAGAAGTATGCGAAGAAGAGATCTAAGATACAGGAATTTTGTTAACAATAGATTGAGGGGCAGCTAGGTGGTGCAGTGGATAAAGCACTGGCCCTGGATTCAGGAGTACCTGAGTTCAAATTCATCCTCAGACACTTGACACTTACTAGCTGTGTGATCTTGGGCAAGTTACTTAACCTTCATTGCCCAACAAAAAAAATTAATAAATAAAAATAAAAAACAATAGATTGAGCATTTCAGAGGGCACAAAGGAAGAGCAGACCAGGATAGTAACTCGGTAGTGCAAGGAACTTAGATGGAAGGGAATGAGAAAGCAGAGATTGGCAGGAAGGTGTAAGGGGTTTTCACTAAGGCAACAGGTAACTAAATCACAAGGATTAATAGAGGAAGAGGTATGAGTTTGTTAACCATTGGTCGGAAGAGTCAGTTGAAGGGGGCTTCCAACTCAAGAATCCTGTGATGTCAGAGGATGACATCATGCTGTCCTCTCTTTAATATGGGGAAAGCTTGGATCAAGCATCTGACATAGTAAATACTTGGTGATCAGTCCCCCAAGATCTGACTGAACTCATATTAACAGCAATTCCTTTGCCTTATCCTGAGATGACAAGGGATGATGGATGCACAGTCAAAAGGTATTCCATATGTAGATGGTGTGCTTGGCTCTTGTTCTGGCCTGGAGTCTGGGATGCGCCACTGCTTTATGGAGGACTGAGCCATTATAGCTTTTCTCCCGACATATAGTAGGTGCTTAATAAATGTTTATTGATCGATTTAAGCAGGGTATGGTAGAGAGTACCCAGCAGTAGGTTCTGTGTCTCAAATCCAGTCCTTGGCCCCAGTGTGGAAACAGAAAGATGTAGCTTGAAGGCAGTAACTCAGATCAGAGTAACTTGGCTCCAGGGCTGTAGCTTCCAAATGAGAATGTATTTGTGAAAGTCTGGGCCCTTAAATTTTACCCTTTTGGAGGTGGGGGGATGATATCCCCTTAAAGACTCCTAGATGTCATCAGACCTTGTGTTTAGTATCTGGGACAGAATGAAGATTGGGGGAAGAACTCTATATTCTAGCATCAAACTAAGCACTTTCTTCCCCCCTAGGGACTATGACAAGGGTGAGTCTTGGGAGTCACACCCAATAACATTTAAAGCCTTTCCTAATCTGCGCCCCCATTCAAGTGTTTCCTCCTGTTAAGGGCTAAAATTCTAGCTAAACTGTCTAAAATATCTAATGAGTGGTCGCCAATAAATTATAAGCTTTAGCAAGAGTTAGACTTTTAAGCATTTATTAAGGAGAATAAGAATTTGGTAAAGAGAGAGAAAAAGGCCTAGATTTCTATCTATTAAAGGGAGAACACATTTCTAGCTCCCTTCTCCACCAGAGTCCAGAGGAAAAGGCGCGAGACTGAGCGCCAGTCTCTTCCTTCCTCCTCCCACTAGTCCGCGTCACTTCCTGACTCCTGGTCTTGCCCTCAAAGACGTTCCCTTCATGGGCAGAACTCCTCTACAGTAAGTATCCAGCAGGTGGCGTTATTCCAATCGTTACACTCCCATCCCTCCTACCCCCCACCTTCCATTCAGTGACACAGGACTCCTGGCTGTTCCTCAACAAGACCCTCCATCTCCTATCTCTGGGAATTTTCACTGGCTGTCTCTCCAAAAATAAAATGCTCACTTCTCACTTTCCTGGTTTCCTTCAAACCCCAGCTGAAACCCTATCTTCTTCTTCTTCTTCTTCTTCTTCTTCTTCTTCTTCTTCTTCTTCTTCTTCTTCTTCTTCTTCTTCTTCTTCTTCTTCTTCTTCTTCTTCTTCTTCTTCCTCTTCCTCTTCCTCTTCCTCCTCCTCCTCCTCCTCCTCCTTCCTTCTTCCTTCTTCCTTCTTCCTTCTTCTTCCTTCTTCTTCTTCTTCTTCTTCTTCTTCTTCTTCTTCTTCTTCTTCTATATAAATATTTTATTATTTTCTAGTTACATTTAGAGATAGTTTTCAACATTTGTTTTTATAAGATTTCTAGTTTCTAATTTTTCTCCCTCCCTCCCCTCCCTCCCCCCTCCTCAAGACAGCAAGTAATCTGATATGGGTTATATATGTACAATCACATTAAACATATTTCTGCATTAGTCATGTTATGAGAGAAGAATCAGAGCAAAAAGGAAAAACCTCAAAAAAACAAAAACAAAAGCAATAGAAATAGTATAGTTCAATCTGCATCTAGATTTCACAGGGGTTTTTTGGTTTTGTTTGTTTTGTTTTGTGTTTTGCGGGGCAATGGGGGTTAAGTGACTTGCCCAGGGTCACACAGCTAGTAAGTGTCAAGTGTCTGAGGCCGGATTTGAACTCAGGTACTGCTGAATTCAGGGCTGGTGCTTTATCCACTGAGCCACCTAGCTGCCCCTGTTTTTTTTTGGGGGGGGTTTGAGGCAATTGGGGCTAAGTGACTTGCCCAGGGTCACACAGCTAGTGTCAAGTGTCTGAGGCTGGATTCGAACTCAGGTCCTCTTGAATCCAAGGCTGGTGCTTTATCCACTGCGCCACCTAGCTGCCCCTGGTTTTTTTTTTTTTTTTTTTTTTGAGGCAATTGGGGCTAAGTGACTTGCCCAGGGTTACACAGTTAGTGTCAAGCGTCTGAGGCTGAATTTGAACTCAGGTCCTCTTGAATCCAGGGCTGGTGCTTTATCCACTGCGCCATCTAGCTGCCCCTCACAGTTCTTTTTTTTTCTGGATTTGGAGAGCATTTTCCATCATGACTCCTTTGGAATTATCTTGGACCATTGTATTGCTGAGAAGAATCAAGTCTATCACAGTAGATCAACACAAAATGTTGTTGATACTGTGTACAATGTTCTCCTGGTTCTGCTTATCTCACTCATCATCAGTTCATGCAAGTCCTTCCTGGTGAAACCTTATCAACCTTTGCTGATTCTCCTTAATTCTAGTGGTGTCTCCCTGCTGATCATCTCGCATTTATCCTGTTTATGGTTTCTGTGTACACAGCTGTCAGAACGTTTCCTCCATTAAACTGTAAACTCCCTGACAGCAGAGACTGTCTTCTGCTTTCCTTTGTTCCTCCAGTGCTTAGCACAGATGTTGTGCCTAGGTGCTTATAGATGATTGAGAAATATTTATTGATTATTAACTGAGTAGTTGGGCCTTAAGAGAACTTAAACCATGGTTAGGACTAGGGAATAGGGACTTAAACAGACTAAAATTGGAATTCAGAATAAAGGCCACAGGTTGGAACAGGTCATTGGTGCAGATCACAATCATCACATGATGAATTAACTGCCTCATAGAATCCCTAGCTTCCTTCAAGGCTCAAGTAAAGGGCCACTCCTCACCCAGGCACCCCACACCCATGACTTTATTGTTGCTTTGTAGTTGTATTTACTTATCTGGGAACTTGTTTCCTTACTGAATATACACTCCTTGAGGCCAGGGACTGCTTCACACTCTTACTTTTGTATTGGTATTCTCAGCACCAAGGGCAGCTAGGTGGCTCAGCAGATAGAGCAAAGGGCCTGGAATCAGGAAGACTCATCTTCCTGAGTTCAAATCTGCCCTCTGACCCTTCCTAGATGTGTGACCTGTGCTACTCTCTTAACCCTGTTTGCCTCAGTTTCCTCATCTGTAAAATGTATTAGAAAAGGGAATGGCAAACCACTGCAGTATCTTTTCCAAGAAAACCCCAATTGGGGTCATGAAGACAAGACTAAACAACAATAAGAATTCTCAGCACCTACAAGAGTATCTTACATCTAGATAATAGACATCCATTCTCCTTGAAATGAATGAAGGAATTTAAGAGGAATGAGGGAGGGAGGGAGGAGCCAGCAGGTGCTCTCATTAATTGAGGGTTGTGGCCTGGCAGATGGACCCTAGTATAGATGAACATTTCAGCCATTTTATTTTCCAGTGCCTTGGAAGGCAGTTGCTAATCAGAGCATTAAATAGAACTTGGAATGGAGCAGTGCGGTGCTACAGGTACCGTTGGTCTTCCTGGGATGTGTCACTGTGAAGGCTGA
The DNA here is from genome assembly GCF_019393635.1 of Dromiciops gliroides. NCBI lineage: Eukaryota > Metazoa > Chordata > Mammalia > Microbiotheria > Microbiotheriidae > Dromiciops > Dromiciops gliroides. The sequence goes on along the minus strand of NC_057863.1, from coordinate 338,065,721 downwards.
AAAAGAGAGGAAACGTATACAGAACGTTAAAGGAGTCCTTTTTTTTGGCCTCTCCTCCGTGTTTCCTTTTCAAGATCTCTCAAATATGCCTCCTTTTCTCCTCCGACACTGCCCCCTCTCTAGCATGGGTCCTCATCACCTCTCTCCTGGACTATTGCAATAACCTTGCTGGTGGGTCTGCCTGCCCCATGTCTCTCCCTACTTTAATTCATCTCCCCTTTGACCACCTAAAGCTCAGGTCTAATCACATTACCCCAGTTCTCTTTTTTTCCCTCTTTTTTCCCCACTTCTCAATAAACTCCAGGGGCTCTGACTTGCCTCCAGGATCAAATATCAAATGCTCTGTCTGGCATTTGATGGCCTTCATAAGCTTGCCCCCACCTACTTTTTCTGTCTTCTTCCATTTTACTCCCCAACATGCATTCTTTAATCTAGTGGCACTGGCCTCCTGGTTTTTCCATGAACAAGATACTCCACTTCTCAGCTCCGGACATTTTCTCTGGTTGTCCATTCTCCACTCCAAAGTCCAAACTACAATCCTGGATTTTACTGGAAGCCTTCTCCAGCTCCTCCTAATTTTAGTACTTTACTTCTTTTAAATTTTTCCTATCTATCCTGTATAGGACACAAAGCTTGCTTTGTATATATTTGTGTGCACATTGTCTCCCCCATTAGATTACAAGCACCTTGAAGGGACAGGCTGTCTTTTGCCCCTTCTTGTATCTCTAGTGCTTAGCACAGAGCCTAGCAAATAGTAGGCACTCAATAAGTGTTTATTGATTGCTTATTGATTGATGGTGATAACTGCTGCTTGTTTGAATTGAGTGCTAGAATTGGAGTCAGGAAGACCCAAATTCAAATTCTGCCTCACAGACTTACTGTATGACCCTAGGTGAGCCACTTAACTCTCCTAGCCTCAGTTTCCTCATCTATAAAAAATGGGGACAATAATAGAACCTACCCTATTAGGTTCTTTTTTTGTGTGTGAGAAAGTTGGGGTTAAGTGACTTGTCCAGAGTCACACAGCTAGCAAGTGTCTAGTGTCTGAGGCCAGATTTTAACTCAGGTCCTCCTGAATCTAGGGCCAGTGCTCTATCCAGTGTGCCACCTAGCTGCCCCCCAGGCATATATGCATTGGACATCCTGACCCCAGTAGTTAAGGACATCAGTTCAGAAGGTTTTTGAGGTGGAGTGGGATTTGATGAAATTACAGTTTTCTTCACTGGTGGCATGTCACAGAATTGTGAGCAGGCTCCTAGATCTCCTGTCTACATTCATGTTGTGTTGTGGAAAACCCCAGTAAGCTGCTGTAGCTCTCGACCTATCTCTGGTCTCCAGGGGCATGGCCACTCCCTAGGCCTCCCTTCAGAGAGGCGCCACCAGCCTTCCTGTTTGGGCAGTGGCTTTCAGGTATTCTCTCCACCCAGCTGACAGCTGGCAAGCATCTCCTATCCCCAGGATGGCCTGGGTGGGAGTGGGTCTGGGTGTGGGTTCATTCAGATCTTAGAAGGAAGGAAGGGTTATATTTGGGAAGTAATTGTAGCTTTGGGAATTGACAGTCTCTTGGATTTTTTTTTTTTGCTTTCTTTTTCTGGTTAAAGAATTCTTCTTTGGCCAGATAATTTGATTATCTGGAGGATCATGAGGTTTCATCCATTGGCTCTGCAGTCAAAGGACCTATGTTCAAATTCTGCCTGTGACACAATTATTTAACCTCTCTGAGTTGGCCAGATGGACTACTAAGATGACATGTGAAGGCACTAGCTCTAGGGCCAGTGGCCCACATGGGCTACTTTTTTAGCTTTGCAAAGACAACCATAGATTGCACACCTAATTTCTGTTAGTTGTCCCCCCCTTCCTACCCAACACCACAAATGTATGCTGTTGATGTAGCAGAAAACCTCTTGGATTTGGAGCCAGGACCTAGATTCAAATCCCAGCATGTGTGTTGGACTTTACCCTTCCATGTTTTTCTTATATCATTCCTGGATTCTTTCCAGGTTTCCTTGTCCTCTTTCTCCTTGCCTAGCACCTTGGCACTTTGGAGAAAACTTTACCCTGAGCCCCCCCGCCCCTTTACTTCATTGGTGACTTCCTCCCCTGTACCACCCCAGCCATGATTTATTTCACTCACACCTAGACTCTCTCTCTGGTCTCCCTTCTCCTCACCTGCCACTTTGCCTTCCCGTTGGTATTCCCCTTCCCACTTCCCCACCCCACTTATGTGCTATCTTCCCCCATTAAAATGAAGATGGGGGGCAGCTAGGTGGCACAGTGGATAGAGCACCGGCCCTGGATTCAGGAGGACCTGAGTTCAAATCAGGCTTCAGACACTTGACGCACACTAGCTGTGTGACCCTGGGCAAGTCACTTAACCTTTATTGCCCTGCAAAAAAGAAGAAGATAGTGACTATTTTGCTTATATTTGCATTCCAGTGCTTAGCGCAGTGTCTACACACAGTATGCTTTCAATAAATGTTCTCTCTCTCCATATATGTGTGTGTGTGTGTGTGTGTGTGTGTGTGTGTGTACACACATATCTATTATCTATCATGTTTTTCTATTTTATCTGACATGACATGTCTATATTTATCTATCATGTCTATATCCATAATCTATCATGTCTGTCTTTCTATCATGCCTCTGCATTTCTTTATCATGTCTCTATATCTTCTATCATCTATTATGTCTATCTATATCCATATCTATTTATCTATCATCTATCATGTTTTTCTATCATGTCTCTGTTTTTCTAGCTTATCTTTCTATATCTTTTTTCTTTCCTTCTTTCCTTCTCTCCCTTTCTTCCTTCCTTCTTTCATTCCTTCTTTCCTTTCTCTCTTTTTATCATGGAGAAATACTACCTGTGTTGCTTAATTCACTTTTCCCCATGGGCCTGACTTTCCCCATTTGTAAAATTAAGACGTTAGACTAGATGATATGCCATAGTTCTAAATCCTGTGGAAAAGGTTCTCCAGATTCAAAGAGAGTTGAAAGATTGCATCTGGGTCAATATCTTAGCATCACCACTGATGGACAATTAACTAGTAGCACACATTCCATGGATCGGCAGAAGTATCTTTGTATAAATCCAGCCTCTGGTGATGATGGATGGTTCCAAATTCTTTAGCATCAACTTTTGGAAAGGAACATACTTCCTCTTAAACTCCTTAGGACCTCAAGAGCCAGGGGGGAATGCGTGTGAAGGCAACCTACAGACAGAATTCAGCTATTAGGAAAACGTCATCTGACAACGTGGGTTTTTCTTGAGTATCAGGGCTGTCCCTGGGTGTATGTTGGTTAAAGTTTAACAACTGTCTCCTTAGGGGAAATATGTAGCCCTGACACACTTTTAAAGTTTAATCTGCATTATTAATATTTTCTCCATGACTTTAAGACTAGATAATCAAAAGAATATGTCAAGATCTGATTTGCAGCTTTTGCTCATCTTCAAGGTATAAATGTTCATACTGAAAATTTAACAATTGGTTCTGAGGAAGTGGTAGGAGCTGGCTCCCGCACACCCCCATTTGTGCCCCCCTTTGAGAAAGCAGGCATTGGGGGGCAGGGGAAGTCTGATGATGCTGGGAGTGAACCCCGAAGGATAAGATGGGGTCTGATTTATGGTATAGTGAGGCAAATCATTTATGGATGCATCTCTATTTGAGGAAATGGATACATGAATATTTTAATAGAAATGGCAGAGCCTTCTGGCCGTTAGGAATCTTCCTCTGCTACTAAGGAAACCAAGTGAAGCAAATTCAGCATTACCTGGACATTTATTTAAAAAGTAGATGATCATTCTTCCTCAGGTTTTTCCAATTAGAGTACCGAGACTGTCAATGACCTCACTTTTGACCGATGGCCAATGCATTCAACAGTCTGGTGAAGAAATCTATTAACTGGGTACCTGCCAATTGTCTGGAATAGGAACTGGGCTACCCATGTGTGTTTAAAGAAGTGATAACATTGTAAAGGGCTCCTGCATAGATATTAGGATGGGAAACTAAGGGGGAGTAGCGGGTCAGCCGAAGTGCTGAAGTCTGTACTTAGTGATTGCTCTTGTTTTTCTAGGACTGACTGAAACATGACTTTTTTCTCCCCTTGTGTTCGTGCTGTTCTCTGAGCCTTGGCTTTGGCAGTGTTCTGGGGTCTTGCTAGTTTAGGAAAAAATGTCTTGCTCTGAGTGTAGAAGAACTATAAAAGCTTCTCTAAACACCATCCATTTTGCCCAGGCTAGTATCACTATATGATTGCACCTGGTGGGGGCTCCCTTTGTGGTGAAAAATTCAAAGAAGAGGATTGGGTTTGTGTTAAGGGAACATCCAGATGCTGCAAGACAGCAACGTCAGCATCTGGCCAGCATCTAGCCCAGTGTCTTCTGCCTATGGGATGGGGCCTGGATCTGTGATTTCATTGGCATAGGGAACTCCTAAGTGAGGACATTCCCTCTACCAATGCAGGTAGCTTTCTTTGTAGCTTAAGGACTTAAGAAACTTGCCTAGAGGAGAGGTGTCAAATATGCTTTTGTTGGCTTCCTATGGCCCATAATGCTCCTGAGTGTAGCCTGCACCCATTTAAAATGTCATTGGGAGGGCAGCTAGGTGGCACAGTGGCTAGAGCACTGGCCCTGGAGTCAGGAGTACCCGAGTTCAAATCCGGCCTCAGACACTTAACACTTACTAGCTGTAGACCCTGGGCAAGTCACTTAACCCCAATTGCCTCACTAAAAAAATGTCATTGGGAAATATTTAAAAACATCAACACAAATACAATAAAACATAAATAATATTAATATGTGGTTTTCTCTTGAGGTAGCTAGGTGGCACAGTTGATAGAGCACCAGCTTTGGAGTCAGGAGGACCTGAGTTTAAACATGACTGCAGCCACTTACTTGTGTGACCCTGGACAAGTCACTTAACCCTGATTGTCTCCCCCCAAAACATGTGATTTTTTTCAGTCAATATGCAGTTGGCATGGCTCTTTATATATGGTTTGGTGAGCCCCATTTCTATTCTAGTTTGATGAAACTGGATCCCTAAGAGGTTAAACTTCTTGCCCAGGGTCACACAGCTAGCTTGCGTCAGAGCCAGAACTTGAACCCATGTCTTCCTGGCTTTTAGACTAGAGCTCTTGGCCCTACACTACACTACCTCATAACACAGTGTCTTGTGCATGTTGTTGTTCATCCACGTCTGACTCTTTGTGACCCATTTGGGGTTTTCTTGGCAGAGATACTGGAGTGTTTGCCATTTCCTTCTCCAGCTCATTTTACAGATGAGGCACCTGAGGAAATGGGGTTAAGTGACTTGCCCAGGATCACACAGCTTGTGTCTGAGGCCATATTTGAACTCAGGAAAACAAGTCTTCCTGACTCCAGGCCTCTATTCACTGTACCACCTAGCTGCCCTGTTTTGTGCACGGTAGATATTAAAAATTATTCTTGAGCTGAATTGAACTGAAGATGAGTACTCATTAGCTGAGGGTAGCAGGCTAGGTGAAATTTTGGTTAGAATTTGGAACTGATTGAATGGCTGAACTCAGAAAATAATTGTTAATGGTTTGATGCTCACGTGTGTGGAAATTTATTTTGATTTGGGGACCCTACCTTTAGGCTGAGATTAGAAAGCCTTAGGCCCTCAGGGTCTCCCCGTTCCTCCTCAGCTTCAGCTGAGTGAAAAAGCCCCGTGGGCTATACAAGATGCCAGGTCAGACAGCCGGGGGAAAAAAAAAGCCCCCAGCTTCCTCTGACCTGAGCGGATCCCCCGGATAGCCTGTGCTGAGGCACGTGAAACTTGGAGCGCACCGCCCCCCCCAGCCGCAGCTCTGGCTGGCGGATTAGCTTGGTCTGTGGGGGCGAAGGAAGCCCCGAGATTTGAGTGGAGAGAAGAAAAGATATATATAGACTTGGGAGTTAGAAAAGAGAGGAGAGAGACTCGGAGACAGACGGGGGGGGGGGGGCGAAACGGAGGAAGGCTGACTAGAGCAAGGGAAGCTGACTAGGAGGACGGACTAGATAGAGAGACAAGATTAAGGGGGGGGGGCTGATGAGAGGAAGATGGACTAGAAAAAGAAGGAGCGAGGACAGACTAGATAGAGAGACGAGATTAAGGAGAGAACGGCTGACTAGGGTAGGAAGGAGACTGAAAGGAGACGGACTGAAAAAAGGAGGGGGACGGACTAGGAGAGAAGCTGACTAGAGGGGAGCCCGGACAAGGACGGAGGAGAGTTCGGTTCGGAAAAGGAGAGATGGGTCTGACAAGGTTACAGGTCTTAATACAAACCAGGGAAAGTGTAACGTGCCCTGAGGCCGAGGCGGCTAAGGCCCTTAGTGTATTCAAGAAGTTTGAAGCTCAGCAGGTGCGAAAAAGAGACGCAGTGGAAAGAGACTGCAGGAAAGCAGTCAGGTTGTACACTTTATTTCCCTGTATTCCTAATTTTAAATAGTATCTCATAAATAAACTCTGCTTTGATTATTTGGTTAAGAAGCTTCTTAATCTTTAGTCTATCAGTTTGGGAGCAGTGTGGTAGAACTTTATAAACGGCCCAACATTAAATTAACGTAGTCAGATAGCCAAATAGTCAACAGTCCCCAGTTTAGTCCTCCAGTCAGTTTCAGCCCCCAAAATTAGGCTAGTCATTTAAAAATATTTCAACATGTGCAATAATAATAATAATAGCTACATTTTTATAGTACCTTCTATGGGGCAGGCACTGTGCTAAGTGCTTTGCAAATATGATCTCAATTGATTCTCACATCAACCCTGGGAGGTAGGTGCTATTATTATGTATTTTTATCCCCATTTTCCAATAGAAAACTGAGGCAAACAGAGGGTAAGTACTTTGCCCAAGGTCACATGGCTGGCAATGGGAGTGGCCCGAGAGGGATCCACACTTGGCCTTATGCTGTTTAATGTTTTTTATTAATGGCTTGGATAAAGGCATAGATGGTTTGCTTATCAAATCTGCATATGACTCAGATCTGGGAGGGACAGCTGGAAGACAAGAAGTACTACGACAAATATTTTAATTTATCTGGGCAAGGCAACTTTGGCAACTCATTCTGCTTTTGGGCTGCTCTAATTCTTAAGTTAAAGCTCCTCTCTGAAGATTTCACCCATTACTTTAAGTTCTGTCCTCTGCACCCAGGCAGAACACTTCTAATCCCTATCTTCCCATGGCAGTCCTGGAAATACTGGAAGATGTTGTGTCCTCCCCAAATCTCTTCTCCAGGCTGAAAATCCCTCGTTCCTTTAGCTGATCTTTTCATAGTTCTGGCTACCCTCTTATAATTGTGCCCTTCTTTGCCAATGTTCTTCCTAAAAAGTCTGGTATTCAGAAATGGACATAACACTATTCCAGATGTAATTAAGTCAGGGAGATTACCAGGGAATGATCACCTCCCCCATTCTATACCCCATGCCCTGTGGTGCAACCCAGATGGAGAAGCTTTTATGTGTGTTACACTTCTATTGTTGACTTCTGTTTAGGTTGTGGTTCACTAAAACCTCTGGATCTTTTTCACGGGAGGTGTTATCTAGTCCAAAGCTTCTTAAACTGTGGGTTGTGATCCCCTATGGGGTCACATAATTGAATGTGGGGGTGGAGAAAAATTTGGCAGCAGTAAAAGTTTATTAAGACCTATTTTATATACCTATATACCTGGGGTCATGTAAAAGTTTCTCAGGCAAAAAGGGGTTGCTAGTAGAAAAAGTTAAAGATACCCTGATTCTAGTCATATTTCCCTTATCCTGTACTTGGGTGGGAAATTGACATTTTGAACCCCCATGTGTGGAGCTTTACATTTAACCCCTTGTAAAAAATTAATTATTAATAACTATAACTAACCTGGAAAATCATATATAATTGGATTTATGAAAATTATATGAAAAATGATAAATTTAGAAAAATTATAATTGGGCCATAAGTCCTGCCACGGTCGCCATTAAAATGTAAAATATTTTTGATGACTAGCCTAATTTGGGGGGCTAATCTGACTGGAGGACTAATCTGGGGACTTTTGACTGTTCGGCTATCTGACTGCTGTTAATTTAATGTGGGCCATTTATAAAGTTCCACCATACTGCTCCATTCCCAAGTTAATAAGCAAAATATTAAGAAGCCTCTTAACTAAATAATCCAAGCAGAGTTTATTTATGAGATACTGTGCAGCTAGGTGGTACAGTGGATAGAGCACCGGCCCTGGAGTCAGGAGTACCTGAGTTCAAATCCGGCCTCACACACTTGACACTTACTAGCTGTGTGACCCTGGGCAAGTCACTTAACCCCAATTGCCTCACTAAAAAAAAAAAAAGAATACAGGGAAATAAAGTGTACAACCTGACTGCTTTCCTGTGGTCTCTTTCCACTGCATCTCTTTCTCACCTGCTGGGCTTCGAACTTCTTGAATACAATAAGGGCTTTAGCCGCCTCCGGCCTCGGGGCACATTACACTTTCCCTGGTTTGTATTAAGGCCTCTGTCCCCGTCTGAGCTCCCCTCTAGTCTTTCTAGTCCATCCTTGCTCCTTTTTTTTCTAGTCTGTCCTCAAGTCTGTTCCTCTCCAATCTTGTCTCTCTATCTAACTCCCAGGTCTATATATACCTTTTCTTCTCTCCACTCAAATCTCGGGGCTTCCTTCACCCCCACAGACCAAGCTAATCCGCCAGCCAGAGCTGCAGCTGGGGGGGGTGGTGTGCTCTCGAGCCTCATGCCTCAGCACAGGTTATCCGGGATCTTTCAGATAGCTCCGCTCAGGTCGGAGGGAGCTGGGGGCTTTTTTTTTCCCCCAGCTGTCTGACCTGGCATCTTGTATAGCCCATAGGGATTTTTCCCTCAACTGAAGCTGAGGAGGAGGGGGAGAGACCCTGAGGGCCTAAGGCTTTCTAATCTCAGCCTAAAGGTAGGGTCCCCAAATCAAAATAAATTTCCACACCCTGTAACATTCATTTAATTAGATCCAGCCCATTGTTCCAGTGGTTGAATATCTCTTTGGAACCTCCCTCTATCATCCAGCTAGGAGAGGAAATGTGGTACATTGGAATAGCTAATACTTTTTTTTTTTTTGGTGGGGCAATGAAGGTTAAGTGACTTGCCCAGGGTCACACAGCTAGTAAGTGTCAAGTGTCTGAGGCAGGATTGGAACTCAGGTCTTCCTGAATCCAGGGCCAGTGCTTTATCCACTGTGCCACTTAGCTGCCCCTCCTAAACTATTTATTCCATATCTGATTCCTTTTTTTTTTGGACGGGGCAATGAAGGTTAAGTGACTTGCCCAAGGTCACACAGCTAGTAAATGCCAAGTGTCTGAGGCCGGATTTGAACTCAGGTCCTCCTGAATCCAGGGCCAATGTTTTATCCACTTCACCACCTAGCTGTCCCCGGAAATGTGGTACATTAGAAAGAACACTTCATTTGGAGTCAGAGGACCTCAGGTTAAGTCATTTGATCTTTTGGGGCCATAGCTTCAACAGTACAATGAAGGGGTTAGATTAGATAATCCCTAAGGTCCCTTTCAGCTCTGTCTATGGTCCTAAAAAAAAATCCAAAACATACTATGGTATATCAATATAATACAATATTAATTAAGAGAAACACAGAAAGATTTGTATGAGATGATGCAGAGTGAAATAAACAGAACCAAGAGGCAGTATGGTATAAGAGAGAGAGAGAATCGGCCTTAGGGTCAAGAAAATATTGGTTTAGAGTCTGTCACACACACTGGCTGTGTTCTCCTGGGGAAGTTCCTTCATCTCTTAGCACCTCCAGAAAACTTCCTAAGGGCATGAATTACAGAGCAAGTCCCTTTCCTCATTGGCAGAAGGAATTTCCTCAACAGGCGTACCCTATACCAAAGAAATCTTACAGTTCTGGTTCAAAATCCAAGAAGAAAAAGAGGAGTAAAAACAAGAGAAGAGAAGTGAGGAAAAGAGAAGAGAAGAAGAAAGGAAATGAAAAGCAAAGAGAGGAGAGAAGAAAAGGAAAGGAAAAGAGGAAAGAAGAGAAGGAGGGAAAGGAAGAGAAGGGAAAATGGAAGAGAGCGAGAAGAGAAGAAAAAAATTGAAAAGAGAAGGAAAGGAAAAGGGAAATAAGAGAGAAGAGAATAGGAGAGGAAAGAAGAGAACACAAGAGAAGAGAAAAGGAGAGGAGAGGAGAGAAAAAGTAAAAAAGCAGAATCATCACTGAAGCCATGGCAGTGAATGAAATCTCCAGGAGAGAAGAGAAGGCCAAGGACAGATCAGTGGGGGACCTTTGGTTAGGAAGAAGCCAAGGAGAGAGCAAAAAATATAAACCAGGAGAATTTCAAAGCTCTGGAGAGAGAACGCCTTCATTATGTCAACAACTGAAGAGAGGTCAAAGATAATGAACTTTTTTTTTTAAAAGACCCCCAGATGGGGCCATCAGAAGGAACCTCTGAGACTGAAATTTCAGTAGAGGTGGAGGCAGAAGCCTGAGCTATAAGGGAGGTATTGGTAAGTGAGGAAATGGCAGTGTTGGGTGAAGATTATTTTCCTTCCTTCCTTCCTTCCTTCCTTCCTTCCTTCCTTCCTTCCTTCCTTCCTTCCTTCCTTCCTTCCTTCCTTCCTTCCTTCCTTCCTTCCTTCCTTCCTTCCTTCCTTCCTTCCTTCCTTCCGCAGGGCAATGAGGGTTAAGTGACTTGCCCAGGATCACACAGCTAGTGTCAAGTGTCTGAGGCCGGATGTAAACTCAGGTCCTCCTGAATCCAGGACTGGTGCTTTATCCACAGCACCACCTAGCTGCCCCCTCTTAATTTTATTATATTTCATTTTTTTTGCAGGGCAATGAGGGTTAAGTGACTTGCCCAGGGTCACACAGCTAGTAAGTGTCAAATGTCTGAGGTCGGATTTGAACTCAGGTCCTCCTGAATCCAGGGCCAGTGCTTTATCCACTGTGCCACCTAGCTGCCCTCTCTTAATTTTAACAGTAGGTAAGCTGAGTATTTTTTTTTTTTTGGCATGTGATCTTTGAATGCTTTTTCCCTGCCTGTGGTTCACTGGCCTTTTGAAAGTAAAACAGCTCTCCACTCCTGATCTAGAAGTTCAACTGGGGCAGCTAGGTGGTGCAGTGGATAGAGCACTGGCCCTGAAGTTGGGAGGACCTGAGTTCAAATTTCATCTCAGAAATTTATGACCCTGGGCAAGTCACCTAACCACAATTGCCTTAAACATCCGGGACCATCTCCAGTTGTCCCGATATATATCTTGCCACTAGACCCAGATGGCTCTGGAGGAGAGAGTGAGTTTGGTGACTCTGCACAGCCCTGCCTCACCTCAATTCAAGTCATGACATCACCTCCCAGATTTCACTGTCTTTTTCGAGAAAAAAGGACCAACAACAGAAGATCAGCTTTAGTCACAGCCGTCAGGCCTTTGGTTTGTTCTGGGGCACGATTCTGATTAAGGAAGAGAATGTGGGGCTGGAATCAGAGTCTGAGGTCTCAGCTCCCTTTCTTGGGCTGTTGTCGTTCAGCCCTCTCCTTTGGTGGTCTGCAGGAGATGACCAGGCTGCCTAAAGAACTCGGCATGAGAGCAGCAAGAAGAGGGAAACAATAGTCGGTGTCTTTGCATGGGCTTGGAGCTCCTCATTCCAGCTCCATTTCCACGGAGGAAGCTTGGACGAGATGCGAATGCCTTGGCTTGTGTTGCTGAGAATGCTTGAAGAATGAAGTCACCAAGGCTGGGGAGGGTCCTTTTATGCTTGGATGCTTCTCTTTGCTCAGCCCTGATCACAGTTGGGACATTTCATGTGACAGATGAAGAAACTCAGGCTCAGAGAGGCTCAGAAATTTAAAGCAGGAAGGGGTCTTAAAGGTCTAGTACAATCCCTTAAGTTTACAGATGGGGAAACTGAGACACAGAGAGGCTCATTGATTTAAAGCAGGAAGGGGTCTTAAAGGTCTAGTACAATCCCTTAAGTTTACAGATGGGGAAACTGAGGCACGGAGAGGCTCATTGATTTAAAGCAGGAAAGGGTCTTAAAGGTCTAGTACAATCCCTTAAGTTTACAGATGGGGAAACTGAGGCACAGAGAGGCTCATTGATTTAAAGCAGGAAGGGGTCTTGAAGGTCATCTAGTACGACACCTTAATTATATAAAGGGGAACGCTGAGGAACAGAGAAAGGATGTGTTTTGCCCAAGGTCTCACAGTTAGCAAGCAGCAGAGCATTCACACCCAAGTCCTCTGGTTCTAAATTGCAGCAAGGTGAAATAGTTTAACCAAAGGTAACCCAGTTAGTGGCAGAATCGGAATTAGGACCAAGACTCTGATTCCTGCTTTTCTTTCTACTGTACCATGTCATAGGATCATAAATTGAGGACTAGAAGGGACTTTAGAGGATCTTTAGTCCGACCTTTTCATTTTACAGATGAAGAAACCGAGGCCCAGGGAGACAGTGAATGGCCTGGGTCCTCTCACCAGGTAGGACCTAAATTCCTGGTCTTCCCCCCCCCATTCAATTCCTACACACTTTCTCTCTGGCTGGGCAGCAGTGGTGGTGGTGGTGGTAGGAAGGGAGCCCAGGGGAACATCAGGTGAGGGGAGTTACCTTCTCTGGAAGCTCTCAGAGTTGGATCAGATTTAAAATCATCTAAGCCTGTGGCAAGAATGTACTCCTGAAACTCTCGCATCCTCCCACTTCTCCACATTTAGCCCCAGTCCTGATAAATTGGCTCCTCTCTAAGGGGTGGAGGCATTTGAAACTATTTTCATTTAAGCAGTGGAAAGAGCAAAAAAGAAATCCTCATGTACACTTCTGCAACTTTCTGACCCAGGGTTAAATCTCCCCACCCCTCTGTGTCATAAACAAACGTAGCACTTACTCCTGGCCCGGGGTCATTCCCTCACTGGCCCCCAGGCTGAGCACATCCAGGTTTGGACCTGTCTTATTAAACAATGTGGCAGCCTCTCTGATTCACCAGTGCTTGCTTGTGGATTTCTGGGCTTTGACAGTGAGTTGGTAGGTGGCCAGACATACTGAGGCTGTTGGAGGAATTTGAAAGTGTGTGTCAGCCTTCCCATGGTTTCCAGCTTCATCATAGGAGAGTGACCACCTGATACCAGCTGCTGTCTATCCTTCTCTCTCCGAGAGACACTGCAGCCAGACCAGTAACCAAGGGAAAGGTCTTCCTTCTCTTTCCTCTTTGATCAGCCTCTCCCCGCCTGACCTCCAGTCAAGTCGACATACTGGTGGAGCTATAGCCAGACACCAGCTCACCTTCAAAAGATCTTGGGGTTTTAGTGGACAGCAAGTTCAATATAAGTCAGTGGGGTGACTAATATTAGCAACCAAAAAAACCCCGATGCGATCTTGGGACTGCATTACAAGAGGCATAGGTTCCAGGGAGAAGGGAGTGTTACCCAGCTGTATTCTGCCCTGGTCAGACACCATCTGGAGTACTGTGTTCAGTTCAAGGCACCACATTTTTTTAAAAATAAAATTTATTGCTATATTTTGTTTTTACATCACTTTTATTTTCCAATACATTCCTTCCCATCTCCCTCCCAGAGAGCCACCAGGAATATTTTTAAAAGGAGATCAAAACTAAATAATACATGGATAAGGTCTGAAAGTATATGCCAGGTTCCATATTCTTAGTCTCCCACTTCTGCAAAGAAGAAGGGGGAAGAGAGGACTTTGATAAGGTGAAGTCTTCATAGCAGGCAACTGGAATGATAAAGGGCCAAGAGTCCAAAACAGTAAAAATAGCTGGTATTGATATAGCACTTTAAGGTTTGCAAAGTGATATGTGTGTATATGCACATATATACAATACACAATATATATATAAATAGATACATACATCATGAGTTCATGATATGAGGATTGGTTGAAGGAACTGGAGATCTTAAGCTTGGAGAAGACAAGGCTTGGGGAAGGAGTGGGAGAGGTATGACATGATAGTTTAATTCAATTACTTGAAAGAGGGAAGGAGGATTAGACTTGTTTGTTTGTTTTTCAGGGCAATGGAGGTTAAGTGACTTGCCCAGGATCACACAGCTAGTAAGTGTCAAGTGTCTGAGGCTGGATTTGAATTCTGGTCCTCCTGAATCCAGGGCCGGTGCTTTATCCACTGCACCACCTAGCTGCCCCCCTGGATTAGACTTGTTCTTGACCCCAGTTGGCAGAACAAAGTTTCAAAGTGTGGACATTTCCAAGGGCCAAATTTCGATTTAATATAAGGAAAAGCTTTCTTGAAATTCGAGTTATCCCAATGTTGAAACAACTTTCTTTTCCCCTTCACTTAACAAGAACTAGCATTTTATTTATTTTAAAATTTATTTTAATATGTCTTTTGAAAAATTTTGAGTTTCAAATTCTCTCCCTTCCTCCAGCCCATTGAGAAGGCAAACTATATCAATTATACATGTGAAGTCATACAAAACTATTTCCATATTAGCTCCAAAATGGAACAACTTGACAAAAAAAGGTTGGATGACCACTTATATCTGTTGTAATAGGTCTTCTTTTTGTTTTTGTTTTTGTTTTATTGGGGGGGGGCAGGTCAATGAGGGTTAAGTGACTTGCCCAGGATCACACAGTTAGCTGCCCCCAGGTCTTTTTGGAGTATGGGTTAGACTAAATGGCCACTGAGGTTCTTTCCACCTCAAAATTGTGTGTGTGTGTGTGTGTGTGTGTGTGTGTGTGTGTGTGTGTGTGTGTGTTCTGTCTTCTCTCTGTGTACATCCCTGAGTAAGATTTGGAGTGGAGGAAGATTGAGAGGAAAAGAGTAGAAACTCCCGGTCCTTGGCAAACTCCCAATCTGATGGGAGAGACACAACCTTTACTGTCATCCGCCTCTGAGTCTAATGAAGAAAATATGGCCTTTGTCCTTGAGAAACTGTTATATAGTTATGTATATTACCTGTTCTCCCCTTGGCTGCCTCCAGATTCATGGCTTTTTTTTTTTTTTTTCCTGTTTGGCCCATGGGCCGTGGTTGTTTGGAAGGTGAGGTACATAAGGAGTCTGTTGTGTAGACCCAGCCATAGATCAAGGAATGCTTCTATTTGGGTTTGCTGCTTGCTCAAATCTGGAAGAGTCTCTGCCCATTCAATTCTGGCTCATTTCATTGTGGACCTGACCTGACAAGCCTTTCAAAAACTGACCCCTCAAAGCCAGCTGATTCCTCTGGAAGTCCTAGAATAGCACATGGAAGTTACTGCCCCCCGTCCTGTGAAGCCAGTGGTGGTCAAGAATGAAGTGAGAAAACTCCTCATCCTGTGAGATCCAGGCAGCTTGGTACTCACGCTTCTGCACTACTCGCTGCCCCTCTGATTGGAAGGTGGAGCCATGAAGTCTAAAACCTCCGTTTAAGGAGGGGGCTCAGGACAGACATCTCCTCATTTCCCACATGGCTACAAGTCTTTGGAACTTCATGTCCCCATGTTGGGTAACTCCCCCTCCTTTCTAGCTTCCTTTTATATGCTATCTTCCCCTTTAGATTGTAAGCTCCCTGAGGGCTGTGGAAATTTATTTTGATTTGGGGACCCTACCTTTAGGCTGAGATTAGAAAGCCTTAGGCCCTCAGGGTCTCTCCCCCTCCTCCTCAGCTTCAGTTGAGCAAAAAAGCCCTGTGGGCTATACAAGATGCCAGGTCAGACGGGGGGGGGGGGGGGGGAGCCCCCAGCTCCCTCTGACCTGAGCAGATCCCAGATAGCCTGTGCTGAGGCACGTGAAACTTGGAGCGCACCCCCCCCCCCACCAGCCGCAGCTCTGGCTGGCGGATTAGCTTGGTCTGTGGGGGCGAAGGAAGCCCCGAGATTTGAGTGGAGAGAAGAAAAGGTATATATAGACCTGGGAGACGGACTAGGGAGAGTTCGGCTGACTAGAGGAGGAAGGAGACTAGAGGGAGATGGACTAGAAAAAGAAGGAGCGAGGACAGACTAGATAGAGAGACAAGATTAAGAGGAGTAAGGCTGGCTAGAGCAAGGGAAGCTGACTAGGAGAGACGGACTAGAGAAGGACGGACTAGGAGAGAAGCTGACTAGAGGGGAGCCCAGACAAGGACGGAGGAGAGTTCGGTTCGGAAAAGGAGAGCTGGATCTGACAAGGTTACAGGCCTTAATACAAACCAGGGAAAGTGTAACGTGCCCTGAGGCCGGAGGCGGCTAAGGCCCTTATTGTATTCAAGAAGTTCAAAGAGCAGCAGGTGCGAAAGAGACGCAAGAGAAGCAGTGGAAAGAGCCCACAGGAAAGCAGTCAGGTTGTATATTTTATTTCCCTGTATTCCTAATTTTAAATAGTATCTCATAAATAAACTCTGCTTTGATTATTTGGTTAAGAGGCTTCTTAATCTTTAGTCTATCAGTTTGGGAGCAGTGTGGTGGAACTTTATAAACGGCCCATATTAAATTAACGAAGTCAGATAGCCAGTTAGTCAAAAGTCCCCAGATTAGTACTCCAGTCAGCTTCAGCCCCCAAATTAGGCTAGTCATTTAAAATATTCCAACATTTGAATGGCGACCACGAAGGGACTTACGGCCCAATGATAATTTTTCTAAACTTATCATTTTTCATCTAATCATAATTTTTCATAAATCCAATTATATATAATTTTTCCAGGCTAGTTATAGTTATGAATAATTAATTGTTTATACAGGGCAGAGCTGTTCTCTTTTCATATTTGTTTTCCCAGTGTTTGGCACCGTGCCTGGCTTAATGTATGTGCTTAATTAATATTTATTAACTAGTAACTCTTGACTAGGTGAACCCCCAATTCACCAGTCCCCTGGAAGAATGTAAGCTGCTTAAAGGAAGGCACTATTTCATTTTTATCTTTTTTTTTTTTTTTTTGGTGAGGCAGTTGGGATTAAGTGACTTGCCCAGGGTCACACAGCTAGTGTCAAGTGTCTGAGGCAGGATTTGAACTCAGGTCTTGCTGAATCCAGGGCCAGTACTCTATCCACTGTGCCATCTAGCAGCCCCTCATTTTTATTTTTGTATCCAAAGCATCCATCACAGAGCCTTACTCATAGAAAGCACTTAAATAGTCACGATTGATTGATCAAAAGCCTTGTGGAGTCCCTGAATAAAATCTTTAAAAATCCATTATCTGGACATATCAATTAGGATGCAGCCCAGCAGTTAATCTGCCCTATCTGAAAGAAGCTAGAATGTTAAAGTCTAACTTTTAGATTAATTAAATTATTGATCAACTGGTTTCCCATATTAACCAAGCAGCTGGCCAGTGGAATGATGACTCACCTCCTGCCAAAGAGGAGGCCCAAGGCATCGACCTATAGCTTCTTAAGAATCAGAGATTGCATACAGAAGATATGAACAAACAGTTCTCAAAAGAAGAATTGCAAACTATTGGCAACCATATGAAAGACTCCCACAAATCACTTCTAATAAGAGAAATGCAAATCAAAACAACCCCAAGCTTTCACTCCATCTTTCAGCTCTGTGCATTTTCTCTGGCTGGAGAAATTACCCACACCTGGAATAAAATCTTTAAAAAGTTATTATCAGGGGGTCATCTTGGTGGTGCAGTGGGTAGAGCACCAGCCCTGGATTCAGGAGGACCTGAGTTCAAATCTGGCCTCAGACACTTAACACTTACTAGCTGTGTGACCCTGGGCAAGTCACTTAACCCCAATTGCCTCACCCCCCCCCCAAAAAAAAGTTATTATCAGGACATATTAATTAGGGCATAGCAAAACCACTAAAAGTCTGTAGTGTGCTTCCATTCCCAACATAGTTTCAGTTGGGCAATGAAACAAGAAAGACGTACTGCCCACCTGGAATATTTCTCAGGAGTACTTACCGTTTAGGGGAAGATAGGTGTCACAGTGGATAGAGTGCCAGACCTGGAATCAGGGAGACTTAGCTTCCTGAGTTCAAATCTGGTCTCAGTCACTTCCTAGCTGTGTGACCCTGGGCAAGTAACTTTAACCCTGTTTGCCTCAGTTTCTTCATCTATATAATGAGATGGAGAAGAAAGTGAGAGACTACTCCAGTATCGTTGCCAAGAAAGCCCCAAATGGGGTCACTAAGAATCGGATGTGACAAAGTTAGCCTTTATCTGTAAAATGGATATAATAGTAGTACCCACCTCACAATTTTTTTGTGAGGATCAAATGAGGGCTGAATGGGTTGAACCCTCCTCAGTTCATAAAGGGCAGTGTTGGGGCAGCTAGATGGCACAGTGGTAAAGCACCGGCCCTGGATTCAGGAGTACCTGAGTTCAAATCCAGCCTCAGACACTTAACACTTACTAGCTGTGTGACCCTGGGCAAGTCACTTAACCCCAATTGCCTCACTAAAAAAAAAATAAATAAAATAAAATAAAGGGCAGTGTTGGAGCTCAGGGAGGGAGAGGATACAGGTCAGCGTTTCAGGCACAGGCAAGGAGCAGAATCATCCTTTGAACAGTATTTAATATATATTATGGGACCGGAAGACCATAATGGTAAGAAATATTTAAAATTGAAGCAGAGTCAAAACAAAGACCACAGTGATGGATGTCTGAGGGAGCTTTTGAGAGGCAAAGTCTGGGCTGGGCTTCACAGGAGCTTGATACCAAGATAAGCAATAAAACTTGGAGCTTGACAACATTCTCACCATTTGTTGCATTGAATTGTTGGGCAGGCAATTGTTGGCTGTTTGCAGTGTGGCCAGCCCCACCCTTCAACTTCCTCTGAATTCCTATCAGCAGGAGGGCTCCTGCCACCACTACCCTGATAATTCTCCTTGACAATGGTTGATTTTTTTTTCTTTTAAGAAGAGGATGCCTTTTGTTTTTAGCCACATTAATTTCTAGATTTCTTTTCCCCACCTTCCTCTACCTATTGAGCCATTCCTTAAAACAATAATATAAAAAGAAAGAAAGAAAAAAGCAGCTCAGGAAAACCAACTAACTGTATCTGACAGCATATACAATATTCCATACCCATAGTCCCCCACTTCTGCTATGAAAGGAGGGAGGTGGGTTTTTTTGTCTCTTTTCTTGGGCCAAGTTTGGTCTTTACAATTACACAGTGGTCACCTTTATCTTATTGTTCTTTCATTTTACATTGTTGCGACCATTATATATACTGTTTTCTTGGTTCTGCTTTATTGTTGTTTAGTCATTTCAGTCATGCAAACTCTTGTGACTCCATTTGGGGTTTTCTTGGCAAAGATGCAGGAGTGATTTGCCATTTCCTTCTTCAGCTCATTTTACAGATGAGTAAACTGAGGCAAACAGGGTTAAGTGACCTGTCCAGGGTCACATAGCTGGGAAGTGTCTGAGGCCAGATTTGAACTCATGAAAATGAGTCTTCCTAACTTTCGGCCTGGCACTGTATCTACTATGCCACTTGGCTGTCCCCTACTTATTATTCATCAGCTCATGTAAATTTTCCCATGTTTCTGTGAATTCTTCATATTCTCTGTGTCTTACATTGGAGTAATATTCCATTGCATTTTTGTACCGACATTGGCTCAATTGTTCCTCCCTGTATAGGAACCTACTTGTTTCCAGTTTTTTGCTACCCCAAAAAAGTATAGCAATGAATATTTGGTTTTAGATGGGACCTTTCCTTCTGTCTTTGAACATCTTGGGATATAGGCCCAGCAGTAGGCTAGAGACCCTCCTGGAAATTCAAAGGGTATAGATGTTTTAGTCACTTTTAAAAAACATAATTGCAAATTATTTTCCAGTTTAAAACTCAACTACCGGATTATTAGCATATCTGTCTTCCTGAAGCCCTTCCAATAATGACTTCTTCCATTTTTTATCATCTTTGCCAATTTTCTGGGTGTAAGAAGAAATCAGTAATTATTCAAAGAACATTTATAGGGGCAGCTAGGTGGCGCAGTGGATAGAGCACCGGCCCTGAAGTCAGGAGTACCTGAGTTCAAATCTGGCCTCAGACACTTAACACACACTTACTAGCTGTGTGACCCTGGGCAAGTCACTTAACCCCAATTGCCTCACTAAAAAAAAAAAACAAAAACCAAACCAAAAAAAAAAAAAAAGAGAACATTTATGAAGTGCCTACTATGTTTCAGGCACTGGGCAGAATGCTGGGAATACAAAAAAGGGCAAAAGATACCCCTGCCCTCAAGGAGATTACAATCTCATGGGGGAAACAACATACAAACAAATATATACAAAGCAAATTATATATAAGATAAATAGGGAACAGAGGGAAGGCACTAGAATTAAGAGGCATGGGAGAAGGCTTCCTGTAAAATATGGGACTTTAGTTGGCCTTTAAAGGAAGCTAGGAAGGGCAGTAGTCAGGAAAGAAGAGGAAGAACATTACAGGTATGAGGGACAACTAACTAGAGGAAATGCCCAGAGATGAGAGATGGAGTGAAACTTCAGAGTGGTTTTGATTTTCCTTTCTCTTATTATAAGTGATTTGGGGCAGTATTTCATATGGTTGTGATAATTTTCAATTTTTCTTTTTTTTTCATAACCTCTATATACAATCTCTGATTCTTAAGTGGCTACAGAGGGGCCTTGGGTCTCCTCTTTGGAAGAGATGAGTTTATTGTTCCAGTAGCCAGCTGCTTGAGTAAGATGGGAAGCCAGTTGACTATCTGCACTTGTATCTTCTTCTCCCAGGGTTGGCTAACCCCAACCTTTGCCCCTTTCCCTTTCCTCCAGAATGGGATAGATTGTCCAAAATTCAAAGGTCCTACAGTCTTTGCTAAAGTGGAAGGACTGAGTTTGGGAGAGAGAAAGTTATATTGCATAATGATTACAGCCCCAGGCTGTGGCCTGACTTTTTGGAGTCAGCAAAGGCTCTCTTTTAACTCTGTGGAGATAATTTTTAAAAATGTAATAAACATTTTTATTTATAGTTTGGGGTTCCAATTTTTATCCCTCTTTCCCTCTCTCCCCTCACCTCTCCCTGAAGCAGCAAGCAATCAGATATGGGTTATACATGAATGGTTATGTAAAACATTACCATATTTGTCACTTTTGTACAAGAAAACTTGATTAAAAGAAAAAAATGAAAGAAAGTGAAAAATAGCATGCTTCAGTCTGTTTCATCAATGTCAGTTCTTTCTTTGGAGATGGATAGTGTGTTTCATCAATAGTCCTCTGGAATTGCCTTGGATCATTGTATTGTTGAGAATAGTCAAGTCATTCACAGTTCTTCATTAAACAATATTGCTCTCTGTGTACAATGTTCTCTTGGTTCTGCTCCCTTCATAATACATTATTTCATATATGTCTTTCCGGGCCTTTCTGAAGTCATCCTGCTTGTCATTTCTTATATCACAATAATATTCCATCACCCTCATTACCAGTTTGTTTAGCCATTCCCCAATTGATGGACATTCCTTTGATTTTTTTGTGGAGATAATTTAAGACAAGCCAACCCAATTCTAGTGCTTTTTACTGGCTCTGGGACCCTGGACAAATAAATCTCTTAGTGCCTCAGTCTCTTCATCTGTGAATTGAGGGGGGGGCGGGGCTAAGGTCACTTCTAAGTCTTAAGTTTGTGCTGGTATATTTAAGGCACTAAAGACATTCTGTTCAAATCTTGGCCACATGAAATGGTACCTGAATTAGGATACCCTGGGCTAGGCTTTCCAATTATCAAATAAATTTCTGAAAAGTGAATTAGACAACCAGTGCCCTAAAAAAGGGGTGTGTGTGTGTGTGTGTGTGTGTGTGTGTGTGTGTGTGAGACTTATCATGGGGAAATGGTGATTTTTTTGGGGGGGTAGGTTGTAGGTTGTCACAAAGCAGTCAGAATAACTTGTTATGGAAAGCCTGCATTCTGTGGTTCTGGGCTTCTTCATTATAGAACTCAAGTCACACCCACTTGACCAAAACCTCATTGGCTTTAGATGTTACTGAAAAGAACTATATTTTTAAACACTCCCCTTCCCTCCCCCTCCCCCCCCCCAACCCCATACAGATAACATATGTTCTACAAAGTCCTAGGATCAGAAAACAATCAGAGAATTGGTTCAATACCATTAGTTAGCAGTTCAACGCTATAGTTAGTTAAATCTGTGGGTATGTGGTATTGGACCATGTACGTTGGCATCATGAGCCAGTGGCAAGGGCCTTGGACTGGAAATCAATGCTTAATTCTGCCCTTGATTTCATGTGGTTTGGGGCAATTCATGTAACCTCTCTGTGACCTGAATTTCCCTGATTCAAGGGCTAATATAAACGGACAATGAGATGAGAGATGCAGAAGAGCTAAGGAAATATAAGAGGTTTTATGTACATTATCAATAATAATAACAATTAAAGCTCCATACAATATTGACCAAACACAGGACCCATCATCCCAAGGAAGCTATAGGATTAACACCTGCTTGTCAAAAGGGAGAAAGAAGATTCATAGATGCTGGGATAGCCAGGTGTCATAGTAGATAGAACTATGACCTAGAGAAAGGAAGACTTGAGTTCAAATTTGACCTCAGACACTGACTAGCTGTGTGACCCTAGGCAAGTCACTTAATGGCTGTCTGCCTCAGTTTCCTCAACTGTAAAATGGGATAATAACAGCACCTACCTCCCAAGATTGTTGTGAGGATTAAATAAGATATCTGTAGAGTGCTTAGCATGGTGCTTGGCACATAATAAGTGCTTTATAAATCCTAGCTATTATCATTATTACTTTGATGCCCCATTATGGTATACAGGGAACCCTGGGTTCTCAAAGGCTATAGTACTGGAAATGATCTATGTATTTCTGTAAACCTATAGCCAGTCTAGTTAGCTTAGAGAGGCTAATCACTGGAAGGTTGGCCATTAGGTGATTCAGTTTTTTGGTTCACATCTATTAAGAAGTGAAAAGCTTATGATCTATATTGGTGGAAAGCATATACTATATGTGTACCAGTGAAATTATGGATTCTGGGAGGATTGAATTATAAGATTTATTAATGATGAATTCATCAATAGTCATAAAGAATTTTGTTTACTAATAATTATTATGAATATTAAATTATTAATAAGATCCTAGATTTAGGGTGGGAAGGGACCTTAGAGACCATCAAGTCCAACCTTCTCATTTTACAGATGAGGAAACTGAGGCTAAGAGAGATCAAGTAACTTGTCCAAAGTCAAAAAGCTAGCAAATATCTGAGGCAGGATTTGAACCCAGGCCTTCCTTCCTTCCTGACTCCAGGTCCAGTGCTTTATCTATGTCTTCATGTTACTCCTCAGTAATAATAGATATCTTACACATCAATCTATAGCCATTTAGTTGTTTCATAACTTCTGCCTGGGTTGCGGCTTAGAGTGGTGCTTTATGAATGCCCATGGAATGTGGGTTATGAATACTTCTTGTGGATGTTGGGAGTGGGGCAGGGGGAGCAGAGGACTAGTCAGGTGGGTCAGTCCTGCTCATTTATAATGTACAAAACTGAGAAGGTGCCACCTGGACAGCTGGTCCCTAGACCCTCTCTGTTGCTGAGGTGACCACCTGAAAAGAGTGGTCAGTCACTCTGTATGGATAAGTCTTCTTTCTCTATAACCTGGCATGTGACAGGGATGTAATTAAACACTGCCTTCAAGGAGCCGAAGTCTTATAGGTGCAGCTAATTTTAGGGCCAGCAAGGAGGTTAAATTGGGAACATGGGGGCATAGGAGTGGCATTGGAAAAAAAAAAAGGAAAGGAAAAAAAAAGCTCTTCAGCCGGATGGGAATTGGTATTGTATGTTGACTTTAAGCAGGCGGAAACCTTCCAAAAGGAGTGAGTAGTGTCTGGGAGGAACAAGCAGTGAGGGTGGGGACTTCCTGTGAAAACAGCCACTTATCCTGGGGAGCCCATTCCTTCCTACCCGGTGATAAGAAAGCCAGATTTTCCTTTCTCAGGCTCATGTGAGCTGTGAACAGCAGGAGCCCCGGGTGGCTTTTCAGCAGGACTGTTGTGATCTGTCTCACAAGGGACCAGACCGTGTGTGTGTGTGTGTGTGTGTGTGTGTGTGTGTGTGTGTGTGTGTGTGTGTGTGTAGGGGTCCCCAACCTGTGGAGCATGACTTATATAGTTGTTTGAGAAGCTCTGTGGTGTAGATCGCACACCACAAGGCAGGCAAAAAGACTGTCCCTAAGAAAGGTGGTCGTGTGAGACCTCAGATGGGGGGAGTCAGGATGCTGCAGCCCACCTCCTCTAGAGAAGAGAGTTAAACAGATGGTCCTCTCCCCTTTCTTCATCTTGCTCCCCCTTCACCACCCTCCTCTCTTATTCTCCTGCCTCTTCACTCTTCTTCCTCTTCTCCTTCCTTTTCTTCTCCATCTTCTCCCTCTTTCTCTCCCTTCTTCCTCTCCCTTCTTCCATTTCATTCTCTTCCTTTTAGCCCCTGCTCCCTCTCTTTCCCTTTCCATCTCCTTTCCCTCCTTACTTTCTGTCCTCCATCTCTTTCTCTCATGCCTTCTATCTTCTCTTGCTCCCATTTCATTCTCCTCCTGCTCATCCTTGCTACCTCCCCCCATCTCCTTTCTCTCCCTACTCTTCCTCTTTCATTGCTTTCTCTTTTGTTCTCCATCTTCCTCTCCTTTCTTCCATTTCATTCTCCCCCCTCTCCTCCACTTCACCTCTCCTCTTTGGTCCCTCTCTCTCTCCTCCTCTTCTTCCTCCTCTTCCCATTATCCTACCCCTATCTCTTCCATCCTTTATTTTCTTCTTCCTTCTTAGAGGGCAGCTTGAAACTCTTCTAATGTTATGGAAATAGAAGACCATGATGGGAAGTGATGTCTAACATGGAAACAGGGTCAAAGCTATGTGCAGGGCCCACTGAGGATTTTAGTCAAATAGAGCTTATATTAGTAGATAGTAGATGGATCATCACACTTCATGTTCATCAGAAGTGACTCCTCCTTATAATAAGATAAATAGTTCCCTTCTTATAAAGAATCATGAAATCTGTAGCCTAGAAGGAACTCCACAAAGCCCCCCCACACCCTATCCATCTCCTAACCTTCATAAAGAACCCCATCCAAACTGTCCTTGCATTTGAGGATTTCTCCTGTTTCCAGGGTAGTATAGAGGAAGAAGCATTGAATTTAGAGTCAGAGGACCTAGGTTCAGATCATGGCCCTGCCACTAACTGTCTTTGTGACCTTGGCCAAATTATTTCACTTCCCTAGCCTTCAATTTCCTCAATCAGTAAAATTAAGTGGTTGGGCAGTATGGAATAGTGCATAGAGTTTTGGACTTGGAGTCAGGAAGACCTGAGTTCAAATCCTGAAGCAAATCCTTCCTACTAGCCGTGTGACCCTGGGCAAATCACTTAATCTCTCTGTACCTCAATTTCCTCATCAGTGAAATGAGAAGGTTGGACTCAGTGGTCTCTAAGGTCCCTTCCAGCTCAAAATCTATGATTCGATGTTCTTTTTTTCATTTGGATAGGGGACAATGAGCCATTCTTCCCATCTGCTATTCTCTGATGCTCTTGCACACCCTCAGTCCTTTCTGCCTCAATAGTCGTGGCTCTTTTCTAGCTTTTCTTATGGTCTTTTTTCTCATGCTAGGCAAAGGTAGTCATATGAATCATGGAGTAACCCACAAGCACTAAATCCTTCAGGACAAGTGGCTCCTCTTCCTCCTATCTCCCCTCCTCAGGTATTCTGTGGGATTCCATGAAACCTTTGGTTCCTTTTTAAATTTCTTATTCACCATATCTTTTGGACAAGTATTTTCTTCCTTCTGAACCTATTTCCCCACTTGCAGAAATGCCTTAAAAAATATCAGCCATTGGGAGCAGCTAGATGGTGCAGTGGATAAAGCACCGGCCCTGGATTCAGGAGGACCTGAATTCAAATCCAGCCTCAGACACTTGACACTTACTAGCTGTGTGACCCTGGGCAAGTCACTTAACACTCATTGTCCCCCCTCCCCCAAAAAAATCAGCCATGAAAATCCTTTCTACTTTCCTCTGAAGACAATCTCTTTTCTTTTTTCTTTCTTTGTCCATCTCCCTTTTCTCTCTCTCTCCCTTCTTTCCCCCCTCATCTCCCATTTTTCTCTCCATCTTTACTTTCTTTCTCACTTCCTTTCTCCTCTACCCTCTTCCTCTCTTTCTATCCTTTTCCCATTCTCTCTAGCCCTCTTCCCCCTCTCCTTTCTCTTCCTTCCTTCTCAATATTTGGCTGTCTGCAAGAACTATGACTTGGATCATTTATTAAACAAATATTTATTAAGTGCCTTCTAGATGCCTGGCATTGTAGTAGGTGCCGGGGATCTAAAAAAAAAGTGAGACAGATTCTGCCCTTAAAGGAGTTTTGTACTGCGGCATTGCAACAAATTTATACAAGTAAATAAATACAAAGTATGCACAAACTAATTTCAAAAGAGAGAAGGCACTAACAATTGGGGAGAATTAGGAAAGGTGCTCAGTGAATAGAGAGCTTGGCCTGGTGTCAGGAGGACCTGAGTTCACATCTGGCCTCAGATAATTCCTAGCTGTGTCACCCTGGGCAAGTCACTTAACCTCTGTTTGCCTTGGCTTGTTGTTCAGTTGTTTCAGTTGTGTCTGAATCTTCTGCCCCATTTGGGTTTTCCTGGCAAAGATACTGGGTGGTTTGCCATTTCCTTCTCCAGCTCATTTTACAGATGAGGAAACTGAGGCAGACAGGGTTAAGTGATTTGCCCAGAGTCACATAGCTAGTAAATGTCTGAGACTGGATATGTGTGAACTTAGTTCTTCTTGACTCTAGCCTTGGCATTCTATCCACTGTGCCACTTAGCTACTGTAGTTTATTCAACTGCAAAATAAGGACAAGTACAGTATCACCTTCTTGGGGTTGTTGTGAAGATCAAATGAAATAATAATTGTTTAGTCCTTAACTGAGTTCCTGGCACATAGTAGGTGCTTAAGAAATGCTTTTTTTCACTTTCCTCCCTTCTGTCTTTCCTTCCTTCCTTCCTTCCTTCCTTCCTTCCTTCCTTCCTTCCTTCCTTCCTTCCTTCCTTCCTTCCTTCCTTCCTTCCTTCCTTCCTTCCTTCCTTCCTTCCTTCCTTCCTTCCTCCCTTCCTTCCTCCCTTCCTTCCTTCCTTCCTCCCTTCCTCCCTTCCATAGAAGGTAGGCTTTGCCTTGAAGGAAGTTAAGGATTTTAAGAGTGTAGTGGTAAGAAGGGGTAGCAGGAGAACATTGTAGGCATGGAGGTCTGTCTTTGCAAAGTCATGGAAATAGGGAAATGGCATGTATGAGGAACAAGCAAGCAAGCTAGTTTGACTGGGGCATGGAATATCTGGGGAAGGCGGATGGGAGCCAGACTGCGAAGGGCTTCAGATGCCAAATTGTAGTTTATCCTACAGTCAAGAGGGAACCACAGGTGCTATTTGAGCAGGGCAGTGGCATGGTCAAACCTGTGCTTAAGTATATCAGTTTTGCAGTTGTGTGAGTGATGGAGAGAGACAAGAAGCAGGTAGCCCAATAGGAGACTGTTGTCATCATCCAGGGAAGAGGTGACAGGGCCTGGACTAGACAGAGTGGTTGTGCAAGTGGAGAGAAAAGTATGGATGTGAAGAATGTTGGGTGGCAGCAGTGGATAGAGCACTGGCCCTGGATTCAGGAGGACCCGAGTTCAAATGCGGACTCAGACACTTGATACTAGCTGTGTGACCCTGGGCAAGTCACTTAACCCCAATTGCCTCACCCCCCCAAAAAAAAGTTGGATAGGTGAAATTGACAGTATTGAGCAATGGACATGGGGGTGAGGGTTAATGAAGAGTCAAGGAATTACTCTGAGATTTTGAACTTGGGTGACTGGTAAGCACGACAATACCCTCAACAGAAATAGGGAAGTCGGAAACAGGGAAGGGTTTTGGGTGAAAGAGAGTGAGTTCTGTTTTTGACTTGATGAATGTGAAATACCAGTGGGGCCATCCAGTTAGAAATATCCAGTAGGCACCTGGAGACATGGAATTAGATCCCAAATGAATTCAAGTTGGGTTGGCAATGAATTATCTTTAAGATTGATATTAGAATGACTTCATATTTGCTGAGCCTACATTGAACTAACAGTATTATGGTGGGAGTAGGGTTGAAATAAACCATTTATCATGAATAATCCACAAAGTCAATGACCTACACTTTGAGAATCGTGGGTTGGCTTTGCCTCTTGTTCCTCAAGCATTCCTAGGGTTGCCATTGCTGTGAGATTTGGGGGAGCACAGCAGACACCTGTTTCTGTGATTTGAGCTCATTAGAAAAAATAACTCCGCGCTGGTTGCCCTGTATCATGTCGTGTCCTGGGACAATATCTAGCCTGATTTTTCCCTTTTCATCCCCCATGGGTAAACAGGTTTTCTTTTCTGCCAGTTATCATTTATATAATATTACATATTATGTTATCACTAGTTATCATTATGAATGGAGACTGTACTTGGGGCATAGCAAAAAACTTTTTTGGAGTCATTCTTTAGAAGAGCTTTTCTTGTTCTTGATCCACAGTACTCAATGTCGTGCTGTAAATGTTTAACAACCAGGTTCTCTGGAGAGAAAATGACATAATTAAAAAAATATATATATATATATATTTTGGTGAGGCAATTGAGGTTACATGACTTGCCCAGGATCACACAGCTAGTAAGTGTCAAGTGTCTGAGGCCAGATTTGAACTCAGGTCCTCCTGACTCCTGGGCTGGTGCTCTATCCACTGTGCCGCCTAGCTGCCCCCATACTTTTAAATTTAATCTGCATTATTTGTTTTTGTTTTTGGTGAGGCAATGGGGGTTAAGTGACTTGCCCAGGGTCACACAGCCAGTAAGTTTCAAGTGTCTAAGGCTGGATTTGAACTCAGGAACTCTTGAATCCAAGGCTGGTGCTTTATCCACTGCGCCCCCTTAATTTGCATTATTAACTAACATTTTCTTAAATCTAGACAATCAAGAAAACAACAAATCAAACCCTAAGTTGTAGCTATTGACTGTTGGAGCTGCTTCTACTAAAAGTAGAATCTCCTGACTCTACTTTTTCTGGGTCTCCTGCTCCCCCTCCTCTATCACATATTTATAACTTTGAAACACTGTCCTTTCCAAAAGTGGTGAGGGCTTGCTTCTGCATACAGGAGCTTGCATAGGACCACAGAATCAAGTCAGACCTGAGAGGTCATCTAGCTCTGACCTTTCATTTCTCAGTTAAAGAGACTGAGACCCAGAAAGATGGAGTTAATTTATCCAGTATCACACAGGGACTAAGTGGAATAACTGGGATTTGAGCATAGTTCCCTTTACTCTCAATACTGTTCTCTTTCCACTGAACTTTCCTAAGAAGGATAAGGTCCTTGGAGGAGAAAGATGCTCAGCTCTCCAATGTATTGTTACCATTTTCCCTAGAGGCAGAATTATAAGATGCAGATGTGAGTTTAGGATGAGGTAGTGTTTATACATATGCAGATTCATAGGTTTTGATGAGCTTTGGAAAGGGAGTGTTTTTGAACAGAAAGGCCAAGGGAGTAGGGATGGAGAGGGTAGTTTTAGACAAATCAGAACAGCCTGGGATCATGGCAAGAGCATGAGTCTAGGAATTGGGAGACCTGGATTGGAGTCGCATTTCTAACATTGGCTAACAGTGCCACTTCGAGTGAGTGTTTTAACTTCTCTGCTTCTTAGTTTCCTCATGTGTAGAATGAATATAATCACACTTGTTTTATCTATCTCACCTATCTCTGTTGTGAAAATCAGATGAAATCATCTCTGTACTTCGTAACTCAAAAGTCCTTTACAAATGTCCATTGTTATCTTTATTATGAGCCCTGGGTTTCTAAGAATATCTCTTTCCCAGATGACAGCATGCTTTTGGAGAGACACCCATCCAAATTGTGGTAGACAGAACAGATAATAATGAATTGGGACCAGAGTTAAACCATGATGAGGAGAGTAGGTCAGATTGCCTCTGGGAAATTACATAGTTCCCTTTTATGACTCCAAACTTCCCATGAAAATAATGGAATTCTATTGTGCTGTACGAAACAATGAGCAGGAAGAGTTCAGAGAAACCTGGAAGGACTTGCATGAACTGATGCTGAGTGAGATGAGCAGAACCAGAAGAACATTGTACACAGTATCATCAACATTGTGTGTTGATCAACTGTGATGGACTAGATTCTTCTCACCAATGCAATGGTACAGGAGAGTTCCAGGGGACTCATGATGGAAGGGGATCTCCAAATCCAGGGGGAAAAAAAGAACTGTGGAGTATAGACGCTGATTGAACCATACTATTTCTTTTGTTTTTGGTACTGTTGTTTCTCTATTTTGAGGTTTTTCCTCATTTCTCTGATTCTTCTCCTATTAACATGACTAATGCAGAAATATGTTTAATGTTTTATATACATATAAAACCTATTTCAGATTACCTGCTGTCTAGGGGAGGGGGGAGAGAGGGGAGGGAGGGAGAAAAATCTGAAACTGGCAAGTTTGTATAAAGAAATGCTGAGAACTATCTTTACATGGAGCTGGAAAAAACAATAAAATACTTTTTATCAGAAAAAAAAGAAAATAAGGACCTATCCCTCCTTTTTTTTTTCAGGGCAATGAAGGTTAAGTGACTTGTCCAGGGTCACACAGCTAGTAAGTGTCATGAGTCTAAGGTCAGATTTGAACTCAGGTCCCCCTGAATCCAGGGCCAGTGCTTTATCCACTGCATCACCTAGCTGCCCCTTCATGGACCTATCCTTTTGAGACCAGAATTCCATCAGTGTTCCTTCTAGCTGCAAGGCATAGAATACAACATTCTCAGAAGAAGTCAATAGTGAAGAAAATAGTGGGTCTGGGCTGGTTACACAACATTTTACCAATGAGGAACTCCAAAGAACAGGAGTAAAAGGTACCAAAAAAGGAACTGCATGATAGGAAGAGCAGATGAGCTGGTCATATGGCCAGGGTGAGATTTGGTAGGTGAATAGGCTGCATCTTCCACTGATACCCTCTCAGTAGCAGGAGGAATAGAAGGCCTTCAGAGCCTTGGGGGCAAACTTAGGGGAGGACTTGGACCTGAGCCTCACAGGATGGGCAGGTATGCCTGGGTTGAAATTTATCTCACTAGAGGGAATTTCCCCGTCAATGAGATCTTATATTCATTTGAATATTTGAGTAGAAAGAGTCTTGGATTCCATCTGTAGACCTAGGTTTTATATCCTGGTTCTGACACCATGTGATTCTGGGAAAATCATCTGAATTCAATAGATCTTTTTTCTCATTTATAAAATTGGGATAATATTTGTTCACGTCACAGGGAGGCTGTGAGAAAAGCATTTTGTAGCCTTGTCATTCAGTCTTTTCAGTCATGTCCAACTCTTCCTTCTATTTTGGCCATTTTAGCTAAATATCATTTTAGCAGTTGAGGTTGTCAGGCATGGCTAATGATATACATGGTTTAAGATTTTGTAAAACATTTTTCACCATGCCTTTGTGAGATAAGTAGCTGTTATTGTTCAGTCCTTTTCAGTTGTGCTCCATTCTTCGAGAACTTTTTGGGGGTTTTCTTGGCAAATAACCTGGAGTGGTTTGCCATTTCCTTCTCTAGCTCACTTTACAGATGAGGAAACTGAGGTAAACAGGATTAAGTGACTTGCCCAGAGTTACATAGCTAGTAAATTTCTTAACCTGGATTTGAACTCAGGGTCTTCCTGAATCTAGGCCTCACATTCTATCCATTGCTCTACCTTTCTGCTCTTTGTAAACCTTAATGTGCTATAAAATGTGATCTAATTTTTTTATTATTATTATTTCAAATTTATGGGCAGAATGAGGTCCAAGAGATAGTGAACAAATTAATTGGGGAGGGGGGTGGTCAGAAAGAAAGATCGTTGTTTTAGAATATATGATTAAAAATTCATTTTACATTGTTTCTTCTTTGTGTGTGGGGGTTTTTTTTGGGGGTGAGACAGTTGGGGTCAAGTGACTTGCCCAGGGTCACACAGCTAGTAAGTGTCAAGTGTCTGAGGTCGGATCTGAACTCAGGTCCTCCTGAATCCAGGGCCGGTGCTCTATCCAGTGCGCCACCTAGCTGCCTCTACATTAAGTTTCTTAACCAATGTAAGAGTGCATATTAGATTAGGTATTTTTAAAATTCTATTTTATTTTATTTTCAGGTTGGCATCCTCTCCCCTAACCCCAAAGCAAGAAAAACAAAAACTCTTTTACGCACAAGCATGGTCAAGCAAAACAAATTCCTACATTGGCAATATCCAAGAAAAAGATGTCTTAGTCTGTACTTTGGTTCATCACCTCTCAATTAGGAGGAGGACAGCATGTTTCATCATTAGTCCTCTGAAATTGTAACAGGCCATTGTGTTGATCAGAGTTCCTAAGTCATCCAAAATTGTCTTTATAATACTGTTGTATTATCTCTTGGTTCTTCTCACTTCATTCTCTATCAGTTCATACAAGTCTTCCCAGGTTTCTCTGAAACTATCCCCTTCATCATTTGTTATGGTACGTAGTATTCCATCACACTCATATACCATAATTTGTCCAACCATTTCCTAGTTGATGGGCATCCTCTCAGTTTCCAGTTCTTTGCCAGCACAGAAAGAACTGATATACATATTTTTGTACAAACGAGTCTCTTTACTCTTTTGATCTCACTGGAAGGTATGACTAGGGGTATTACTGGGTCAAAGGGGTTGCCCAGTTTAATAGCTTTTTGAGCATAGTTCCGAATTGCTTTCCAAAAGGATTGGAGCACTTCACAACTCCACCAACAATGCATCAGTGTGCCTGTTTTCTCATAGTCCCTGTATCATTTATCATTTTCCTTTTTTGTCACCTTAACCAATCTGATGGACATGAGGTGGTACCTTGGAGTTGTTTTAATTTTAATTTTTCTAATTATAAGTAATTTAGATTTTTTTTTTAATATGACCACTAATAGCTTAGGGCAGCTAGGTGGCTCAGTGGATAGAGTACCAGGCTCAAAGTCAGGACTTCCTGAGTTCAAATCTGGCCTCAGACACCTATTAGCTGTGTGAGTCACTTAGCTCTGCTTCAGTTTCCTCATCTGTAAATTGGTGACATTATTAGCCCCCTTCCTCCTTCTAGTGGGAAAATGTATGTAAATCACTTTGCAAACATTAAAGTGGAATATAAATGTGAGCTAATTATTATCAATGTGAGCATCATAAGGTTAAATCCAAGCAAAGCACTCAGAAACTGCCTGATACCACTCTTTGTTCACTGAAGGTCAAACAAAGCAGGGGGTCTTGGCCAGCATCTGCCAACACTGTGATGTCAATGTTTATATTTCCATGGAGAGCATGGTAAGCATTTAGTCAAACTTGCCAGAGGAGTCTGAAAATCTCCTGGAATATCAGGATTGTTAGAGGCATCCATCATGGTACAATAGAAAAGACACTGAATGTGGTAGTCACAAGACCTGAGTTCAAATCCCAGTTGTACCAGTATTTTTTTTTTAATTAATATATTTTTTGGTTCCATTTTAAAGTTCCAAACTGTCTCCCTCTCTCTTTCCCTCTCTATCCTGCACTAGAGAAGGGCACTAGTTGACACAAATATATGTGTAAAATCATGTGATGCATACTTCTGTTTATCTGTTCTTTCTCTGGAGGGGGATAGCATCTCCTTCCTTCCTTTGGAGCTGACTTGAATATTTCTAATACTCAGAACAATTGAGTTGTTTACAGTTGTTCATCAAGCAATATTGCTGTTACTGTATACAACAGTCTCTTGGTTCTGCTCATTTCTCTCTCCATTATTTTATGCAAGTTTATCCATGTTTTTCTAAGATCATTGAGTTCATCATTTCTTCCAGGACCTTGGGCAAGCTGGGTCACCAATCTGGGCCCCAGAGTCCTCCTGTGTAAGATGAGGCGGCTGGATGAGATGACGTCCAAGCCTCCTTCCATTTCTAGGTTTATAATACGATGATCAAATCTGCTGTTGGTTTGGGAGCCTGTTACTTCCCCCTGGATGGGGAACTCTTGTTCACACCGGCTTCCTTGTCTAGCTACATTCCCTCTGCAGCCCCCGCCTCCACCTCATCTTCCTTTTCTTGTGGTTCACCTAGAGATCCCTGACCCAGGGGAGGGTAGAGTCACACTGTAGAATGTTAGAGCTGGGAGGAATCTTCCAGATCATCTTTCTAGTCCAACTCCTGCCTTCCCCCAAACCCTGCTGATTTACAGAAACAGGAAATGAATTGGCCAAGGTCACATAGCTGCTGTGTTGGCAGAACTCTGTGCTCCTCTCACTCTGGGACCCCCTGACTCCCTACTTACTCCTTCCCTGGAATCCCTTGTTTCTGACAATGCCCTTTCACTTTCTTCCATGGCCCCTCAGTGTGAAGTCTTTTCTTTTTCAAAGTGTGTGTGTGTGTGTGTGTGTGTGTGTGTGTGTGTGTGTGTGTGTGTGTTTGGCTTCCCAGAATCAGTTTGCTCCCAGCCTCTCCTTTCCTCTTCCTTCCATAGTTACTCTTCCTGTGATCTCTGAAGCCCCACCCCTCCCTGCCCTGTTTCCCCTGGGGTCCAGGCAGCCTTCTCTCTTCCCCTCCTTCCCTCCCTCCCTCGCTGCCTGCTCCCTCCCTTCCTCTCTCCCAGGCTCTTCCTCCCCTCTTTCTATTCCTGGCGGGGCCGGCCTCTCCCATTGTCCGTCCCTCTGTTCCCAGGAAAGGGCAGGCTCTCTAATTTAAGAAGGGAGGAAGGTGACCCCGAAGGGGATGTGTTGGAAGTGTGTGGGGGCGGGGGGTGGGGGAGGTTGAGGAAGAGACAGCTGTGCCTCAGTCACACCAACCCCACCCCAGCTCTGGGGGGCTGGGCTGTAAGAACAGGGGCTGCTGTATTTAGAAAATCTAAGTGACTCTGCAAATACAATCGAACGTCCGCTTTATATGGGCTTCAAGGGACTTTCCAGACCAAATAACCAGAGGGCTTCCAGAGGAAGAGCCCCGACCTTCCTTTGCAGTTGTTGGTCTCCTGGACATCGCTGGGGAATGGTTTTGAAGGTCTCTTGAAAGGATGGTTGCACTCGCTGCCGGATGGTCTTGGCTTTGGCTGGAGAACGGACCCTGTTACGTTTGGCTAACGTCGAGGGAGGGTGGGGTTCAGCTTCCCGGCCCTTGAGAATTGGCCCCTTGTAACCACAAGGCGCTGGCAGCGTGTGTGAGGCATGGACAGCTCGGAGGTCATGAAGTCCTGGGTGGGAGGGGACCCCAGGACTGGCAGGCTTCAAAGCCCTCTTGCATTCTCCGTCTGGCTTTATAATTCCCTGTTCTTGTCTCTCTTGGACTTTTTTGTATATTTTGGTATCTCTAAATCCTAAAGGTCAAATAGTACAGGGTGTTGTTTTTGTTTTGTCATTGTGTTTTTTTTTTGTTTGGTTTGCTTTGGTCCTTTTTTTTGCAAAATCATATATTCAGATCAGACTCCTAGCCAAATTTTTTTTTTTTTGGTGAGGCGATGGGAATTCTGGAGACTGGGAATTATTTTAATTTTATAGGACCACAGGTTTAGGGCAGGAAGGGACTAGCTAACTCCATTTTTACAGGTGTGGAAATAGAGGCTCAGAGAGATGAAGGATGACTTTCCCAAGATCACACAGCTAGTAAGGAGCTGGGGTAGGGTTTGAATCCATTTCCTCTTTTTTTACTACCCTAGGAAACAGGAAAGTACATTTGTTACCATCAGTCAGCCAAGTTAGTGCGTTCTCCTGCTTCTTTTCTATGTAATCCAATACAGCAAATATGTATTAAGCATCTACTATAATCATAAAAGAACTGATAGAGTACCAGGCCTGAAGTTAGGAACACTCATCTTCCTGAGTTCAAATCAGGCCTCAGACACTTACTAGCTTGTGTGACCCTGGGCAAGTCACTTAACCCTGTTTGCCTCAGTTTCCTCATCTGTAAAATGAGCTGGAAAAGGAAATGGCAAACCACTGCAGGACCTTTGCCAATAAAACCCCAGATGAGGTCACAAAGAGTTAGACACGGATAAAACAAATGAAATAATCATAACAGCTAGCATTAAGTTTTGCAGACTCCTTCATCTATGTTATCTGATTTGATCCTCACAAACAACCTACTGTGAAGTAGATGCTATTATTAGTCCCATTTTAATAGTCTGTGCCCACGGTCACACAGCTAGTAAGTATCTGGGGCAGGATTTGAATTCTGTTCTTCCTGACTCAACCCATCACATCATCTAGCTGACTATAGCTCATCTATATATAGAGAGAGCACTGTGCTAGGTGGGTGGGTGGGGAGATAAAGCTTAAATAAAACAAAGACTCCTTCACTCTAGGAGCTTAGAGTCCAGTATTAGGATAAAACAAGAACACAAATAGCTATTATATAGAATACATGATGGAGGTCACGAGACAGGAAACAAAATGTCATTTGAGTCTGAAACAAAGAAGTTGGACCTGATCATATCTACGTTTTCTTCTATCTCTAATGTTCCATGGTAGATCATTCACTGAACTCTGTCCAAAATGGCTAGTAAAGTCCAGTAGGATTCTTAGAAGAAGAAAAGCAGGAGGCAGCTAGGTGGTGCAGTGGATAAAGCACCTGCCCTGGATTCAGGAGGACCTGAGTTCAAATGTAGCCTCAGACACTTGATACTTGACTAGCTGTGTGACCCTGAGCAAGTCACTTAACCCTCATTGTCCTGAAAAATAAAATAAATTTTTTTTTAAAAAAGAGGAAAGCAAAAACTTTTGAGAATAATTCACATTCCTGCCCAGTGACAGGAGGCAAAATACCTCAAGCAAATAACCATAACAATGTGTGGCTTTCTTTTTTTTTTTTTTTTTTTTTTTGCGGGGCAACGAGGGTTAAGTGACTTGCCCAGGGTCACACAGCTAGTAAGTGTCAAGTGTCTGAGCCCGGATTTGAACTCAGGTACTCCTAAATCCAGGGCCGGTGCTTATCCACTGCACCACCTAGCCGCGCCCCCATGTGTGGCTTTCTTGAGAGAGTTGTAAGGATGGTAGAGAGCTTTCCCCACCAAAACAACTCTGTGAAGTAGGGAGTGAAACCTGATGCTCCTGATTTTATACCTAGACAAAGTTCTGTGTCTGAGAAGTGAAGAGATCTGTCCCAGAGCAAAGCGGAAGAAGGGACACTCAAGGTCAGACCTCCTCTGATTTCCAAGTTCAAGGGCTCTTTCCACTGTGTCACCCACCCTCTAACAAGTATGACATTTCCAGGGTTGCTTGACCGGCTCTGGCACTGGCCAACAATAATTGACATTTACATAATTACAAAAGGGCCTCCCCTCCTTGACCCTCCCAATCATCCTGAAAGGGAGCTACTGAAGACAGTATTAGCACCATCCTGCAGGTGAAGACATGGAAGTTCAAAAATGAAGCCAGAGGCAGCTAGGTGGCACAGTGGATAAAGCACTGGCTCTAGATTCAGGGGGACCTGAGTTCAAATCCGGCCTCAGACACTTGACACTTACTAGCTGTGTGACCCTGGGCAAATCACTTAACCCTCATTGCCCTGCCCCACCCCGCCCCAATGAAGCCAAATGATTTGTCCCTGGTCACCTATGGAGCATGTTGGGAGAGGCAGCATTCACTTAGTGTGGCACCTGGCACACAATAAGTGCTTAGTAAATGCTTGTTGACTGGCTATCAGGGTCAGTAAACTATGGCCCATTGGGTCAAATTCTGCTGGCTCCCTGTTTTTGTACAGACTCATGAGCTAAGAACTTTTTTTTAACACTTTGAAATAAAGTTGTATTGTCCTTAAAAATGTGTGTGTAGAGAACCCCAACCATATTCTTACCTCTCTGAGTTTGTACAAAAACAGGCTTCAGGATGGATTTAGGCCTGGGGCTTTAGGTTGCTAAACCCTGGGCTTAATAATTCTCCCTCAAAGGAAACTGGGAAGAAGGAAGGGCAGAAGGAACCCTGCCTGTGGCCTGGTCTGTTAGAAAGAGTTCTAGAGACAGCTGTGTTCTACTGAAAAAAAACCTGCCCCAGCTGAATTGGTAGTGCTATGCCCCTTCAGTCGCTTGATTAAGATGAGAAAGACTGAGAGTTGGGATGGATATGATAATCATATTTTCACATTGGCAACTGGGTAGTACAATGGATAGAGTGCCAGACCTAGAGACAGGAAGACCTGTTCAAACCTGTATTTAGACACTTACTAGCTGTGTGACCCTGTGCAAATCACTTCACCCTGTTTACCTCAGTTTCCTTATCCGTAAAATGAGCTGGAAAAGTAAATGGCAAACCACTCCAGTATCTCTGCCAAGAAAAAATCAAACGGGATTACTGAAAACGACTCAAGAACAACCAAGTCAAATGGGCTGCCTCTGGAGGTCAGGTGTCCCCACCCTTCTGTCCCTAGCTCTCACCTCTCTTTGAGGTCTTCAAGCATAGGCTAAATCGTTGGCAGGGTTTTAGAAGGGATTCTTGGCTAGGTATGGGTTTGAGCCACATGACCTCTGAGGTGCCTTCCAACTTTAAGGTCCCATGGTTCTCATTCTGTGACTCATAAGCTGAATTCATGAACACCCAAGATGGGAAAAGGGTGGGAAAAAGAGTCCATTTAAATCTTCCCAGCATTTCATGATTCAGTGGTTGGCTTGAAATACTTCTGTTGTTCAGTCATATAGACACGGTGTCCTCCATGCAGATGGAACTTGTGTTTGTCACTTCTTTCCCTATAGGTGGGTATTGTCAGAGAAGGCCAAGAGGTCACGGCAATCAGTTCTATCAGAGTCACGATGAACCCTGCTATCCACCTCCCAAAACAGAAATGATAGATGCAGAGTGCAGACTGAAGCATGTTTTCTTCTATTTCTTTCTTTCTCTTGCCTTTTTTTTTCTTGGAACATGGCTAATGTGGAAATTTGTTTTGCATGTCTATGCATATTTGTAATGGGTTTTATTTTTCTTGCCTTCTCAATGGCTGTGGGGAGGACGGGGATGGGAGGGAGACAATTTGGAACTGAAAGGAAAAGACAAAATCGAATTAAAAAGAAAATCACGGCAATATGTGTGTTGCTCATCAGACTGATTATCCGGGCTCCTGGGTTAGGGGTCCAACTTCCCTTTTCTGGTCCTCCTCATCCTTCACCACTTTTGTCATCATTATTCAGAGTGGAAAGAGTATTGGGTCAGGAAACCTGAGTTCAAATCCAAGCTCCGATGCTTCCTAGCTCATGGGGTTGTTATGAAAAAAGTATTTTGTAAAACCTAAAGCACTCTATAAATGTAAATTTGGGAGGGAGCTGAGCTCAGTGAGTCAGTCTGGCTTGGTTGAGCTCATGTCCAGGGCAGTCATAGAAGCTGGCTGGAGTGGTTTTTCCCTTCTGTAATGTTGGTCAGTGAGGTCAGCCAGCGGAGAAACCAGAATCGACTCTTTTATGTGTAGGGTTGGGTTCCTCCCTCCCTGACAAATTTAATTGAGGGAAAGATGATCTCTGCAGAAGAAAAGTCAATCAAAATGTTAGCACCATCTTTGAGATTTAATTCACCTAGAATAATGTTAAAGCCAAAAGAGAGATATATCCACAGTGATTCCAAATCCCAGCCTCTGCTTGGGGAAGCCCAGACCTCTCCATTGCCTTTTATTATTTTTTTTCCCTTGAAGCAAAAATTCCTGAGAAGTCACAAATGTAAGAGAGGCGAGAGAGAGAGAGAGAGAGAGAGAGAGAGAGAGAGAGAGAGAGAGAGGAAACTGAGGCAAAGTGACTTTCCCAGAGTTACACAGCTATTCAGCATCTTTGAGCAAATTTGAACTTGTCTTCTTAACTCTGGGACCGATGCCTCATCCGCTGCAGTTTCTAGCTGCTAGATATGTCAAGGAGACTTTGCTCAGGCCAAGGGAACTCACTGACTACCAGCTCCCATGAAAGTAATACTATTTCACAAGAGTTGCTTTTTATTATCTCTTGTTATCATTGCTCCTTTGTTTTCAAAAAGGACCATTACATGGATGATGTCTCTCTTCCAGAGCCATCTGGGTCTGGTGGCAATATGCACGTGTGCATATGTGTATTTGTGTATATATGCATTCATGTGTGTATTTGTGTATATATGCATGTATGAATGTATGTATGTGCATACATATATACACACACACATACACACATATCAGGAAGACTGGAGATGGCCCTGGATGTTTAAGTCAATTGGGATTAAGTGACTTACTTACCCAGGATCACAGCTAGTAAGTAAGTGTCTGCAGTCACATTCGAACTCAGATCCTCCCAACCTCAGGGCCAGTGCTCTGCACCACCCAGCTGCCCCTTTTGTCAAACCTAGTCAAGCCAACAAGCATTGATTAAGCTCCTACTCTGTGAGTGGAGAGAAGGAGCTGGAGG
The DNA here is from genome assembly GCF_019393635.1 of Dromiciops gliroides. Classification (NCBI taxonomy): domain Eukaryota; kingdom Metazoa; phylum Chordata; class Mammalia; order Microbiotheria; family Microbiotheriidae; genus Dromiciops; species Dromiciops gliroides. The sequence continues at coordinate 338,025,496 of NC_057863.1, read as the reverse complement.
AGAGATGCTGAAGAGAGAGCTGACAATACTCGGCAACTGATTGGGCAGAATGGGGTGAGTGAGAGACAGAAGAGCCCTGGCCAGGAGTAGCAGGGTGACTATGAGGCCGGAAAAGAAAAACAAACCACCTACTGCCAGAGAGAATTCAGAAGCAGAATCCCCATAACGCACAGCCTACAGGGTGTTTCTTGGTCAAGGGCACCTGACATTTTAAAATCCTCTTAGCTCATGGCCATAGATACAAGCCGTGCAAAACGGGCTCCTTTGATGAGATAGCAGACGGCTCCTAGGATGGAATCAATTTAAGTCTATTTAAAAACCTCGCTAAGTCCTCAGTTCAGAACGCTTTGTTTTTCTGGTTGGGACATAAGTTCTTAGCAGTTGTGAAGAATGGTTACTATAGCAGTGTGGAGCAGGCAAGGTGTAGCTCTGAAAAGGGGCTGCACCTGTTGCTAGGCAGCGCCAAGAGGAGACACTTGGCTCAGCGAGTAGCTAAATTCCTCTCCTCTTTAAGAGAAAGTGGAAAATTACTCCCTTCTAATTTGAAAAAGATCAAACAAGAGATCAGAGGCCCCGGTGGCATGGGGGTGTCCTTGTGGGCCCAGAATCCCTTTCAGCTTTTGCTCTGTGGGCAAGGAAAGAAGCAAGATTGGGAATAATGAACATTTTCTCTGCTGGGAGCAGGCAGTGAAGGATACCCTTGCTAGCTTGTTAGAGAATAAAAGCCAGGGGAAAAAGCTAAGGAAAGCAGCTCTCAGAGGCTTTGTGATGGAAACCAGGCTTGATGTTCCAGAGCGAGACCAGCCTAGGAGGGGTCTGGGATTAAAATAAGAATTCAGGCTATGTTAGAAAGAAACTCTAAAGGGAGAATCAGAAACAATGGATTTCAATAGCCCAGGGTTTGATAAACTCCAAAACATAAATTTACTTAGGAAAGCCCTTCTAATTTGATAAGAACTTCTGGGAAAACTGGAAAGCAGTCTGGCAAGAATTCAGCTTTGACCAACATCTTGAAACATATTTTGCAATCAATTTAAAATTTTAATATTAAAGACCATACTATAAAAAAATTCGAAGAGAAACAGATCACAGATGTCTCACAGCTATGGATAAGAGATATATACTCAACCAAGCAGAGGATAGTTAATCACAAAAGATACAATAGATAATTTTGATTAATGAAGTTAAAAAACTTCCACACAAACAAAATTAATGCATTTAGGTTGAGGGAAGCAGTGAAATGGGAAGAAAATCTTTTTATCAGATTTTTCAGATAAGAATTTGATATCATATATACGCACATATATAAACAACACACACACACACACACACACACACACACGCGCGCGCGCGCGCGCACGCATATAACCAAAAAAACTTTTTTTTTTCAGGGAAATGAGGATTAAGTGACTTGCCCAAGTTCACACAGCTAGTAAGTGTCAAGTGTCTGAGGCTGGATTTGAACTCAGGTCCTCCTGAGTCCAGGGCCGGTGCTTTATCCACTGCGCTACCTAGCTGCCCCCCAGATGTGAACAGTTCTTAAAAGAATTACAAACTCTTAAATCTTAAGAAAAAATACTCCTAATCATTACTAATAAGGGAAATGTAAATCAAAGCAACTCTGAGGTTTCACTTTATACCTAGCAAATTGGCAAAATAACAAAAGATGGCAATAGTCAGTGTTGGAGAATTTGTGGGAAGATAGGGACATCAGTACATTGTTGATGGAGCTGTAAATCAATACAGTCATTTTGCAGATAAAGTGACTAAAATGTTCATACCCTTTGTTTGACCCATAGAGTCTATTTCTAGGCATGTGCCCCAAGGAGGTCATTGATAAGACAAAAGTCCCCATATGCAGCAAAATATTTATAGGGGAACTTTTTATAATAGCGAAGAACTGGAAATAGAATAGATATCCATTGATTGGAGAACGGCTAAAAAAATTGTGGTATATATTTTTCCTATAATATTATAGTCAATTTTACTAGGTAAATTACTCTTGGTTGTGAACCTAGATCTTTTTACTTTCTATGATATAGTGATGGCAGCTAAATCTTATGTGATCTTAACTATTGCTCTTTGGTACTTGAATTCTTTTTGGTTTCTTGTAATGTTTGTTCTTTAAACTTCCTGGGAGTTTTTTTTTTTTTTTCAGGAGGTAACTGGTATAATCTTTGTATTTCTTCTTTGTTCTATATCTTATATTTTCTTCTAATTTTTTTCAATCTTTTTTACTTTGTTTTAAGATTTCTCGTCTCATTAGCTCTTTGGCTTCTACTTGGTCCATTCTAATTTTCATGGAGTTTGTTGCTTGGGCAAGGTTTTGTACTTCTTGTGCCAAGTTGTTAATTCCCTTTCCAATTTTTTTTCATGTGTCTCATTTCTCTTCCATTTTTTCCTCTAGAGTTATCATTTTTTCCCAATTATTTTTTAGCTCTTAAAAAATACTTGCCTTGTCTCTTCCAGGAATTCTGATTGGACCTGTATCCAAACTGTGTTTTTCTTTGAGGCTTTATTAAAGATATTTTGGGGTCATTCTCTCCTTCTGGTTTTGTGTCTTGGGCATCTCCTAGGGGTTCTGTAATAGCTCTGTATAGTGGGATTTTTTTGTTTCTTTGCTCATTCTTCTGGTCTACTTTTTGACTTTGAACTTTGTGTTAGGTATGGGCTCTAAATACTTCTGGGGGAAATGTCTAAGCTTAGCTTTTATCCTCCTGGGTCCTTTTCCTTCTTTCTTGGGGTATTGAATATTATGCTATTCTAGGATCTTAGACTGGGGACCTGAAAACTTTCAGTGCTCTCAAAGCTGTGTGATCTGGAGCAAATTTTCATCATTGCCTTCCTAGTCTGAGTTCAACAAGTTCTTGACCTCAATGTGGGTCTGAGTAATACTCCTGTAAGCTTGTCCCTGGTTGCAAGTTCCAGATGACTGCTGCCAGAATCAGTCACTATCAGTCAGCTGGGATACTCTGAAAGTTTAGGGTGACAAAGCAAAGATTTCCCTTTCGTCTTGTATTCCTGCCCAGTTTATTCCACTGTAGGCTTCAGACTGGGCTGGAGGCTGGTGCTAAGACCCCACTCTGTTCCTGAGGTCAGAACAATACATCTGCTGTTCACTTATGAGATTGCTCTTGGCTGAGTAGACAGCCTAGGCCTCACTACTGCTTCTTATCCCTGAATACCACCCTGGGGTGCAGATCCCCACCCCAATGTACCTGGATCTGTGAGCAGTGAGCAACAAGGTGCCATGCCACCGACATAAGGTTTCAGTGCCTTGCTATGGGTCTTGTACCTCTTCTTGCTCTTAGGCACAACTTCATTCTTCTTTCAATCCCTTGGCACTACAAGATTACGTCAGGCATGCTGCTGGCCTAGAAAAATGTTCACTGCGATGCTCACACTCATCCCAGGTATCCACAAACCTCTCTGTCTCTCTATGCCAACCTGAGCCAGAAAATTACTACTATGATTTTTTTTTTCTCTTGATTTCCTGACCAGGACTTGGTTTGCTACATTTCTAGTTGTGGAATGCTTAGGTTGGAGGAGCTAGGTTATACTCCTTCCTTTTTAGATCTGCTACTTCAAATTGAGGTAAAGGAATATTACTGTGCAGTCGGCCATGGTGACTATGATGAATTATAAAGAAACATGGAAAGGCTTATGTGAACTGATGCAGAGTAAAGCAAGTGGAGCCAAGAGAACTTTATACTTAATTACTAAAGTAGAATAAATGGAAAGAACAACAACCACAGACACACACTCACACACACACACACACACACACATACACAAATGAAAGTGAACACTGCAGAATTACAAACAGAAAACATAGTTCCAAAGAGGAATAATGAATATATTCCTCCTTCCCTCTTCTGCAGAGGGCAGAGAGGTCCAGGGATGTGGAACAATGTGGATATTTTCAGACCTTCGATGTATTGATTGATTTTGGTGATTTTTCTTCTCTTTTTCTCTAAAAGTTTTTTGATATATAGGATGCTTCTCTAGGAGAGTAGAGGGGAAGGGATACTAAGAGAAATTTAGGTAATATAAAAACGACAAAAATCATTAAAATTTTTTAAAAGGTTCTTCAGTGACAACCAACCAACTAAAAAAGAACCCCATTAGTCTAGTTCATTCTGTGAATAAGATCGTTTGGATTAATTTATAATTAATGATATGGAAGGATTAATTAGGGCAGTTAGGTGGTATATTGGATAGAGTACCAAGTCAGAAGTCAGGAAGTCCTGAGTTCAAATCTAGCCTTAGACACTTAATAGCTATGTGATCCTGGGCAAATCACTTAGCCCTGTTTTCCTCAATTTCCTCATCTGTAAAGTGGGCTGGAGAAGAAAATGGCAAACCACCCCAGTATCTCTGCCAAGAAAATCTCAAATGGGGTCACAAAGAATTGGACATGACTGAATAACAATGAAGACTGATGAGAGAATTCCCAAATGTACATGGAAGGGGTGCCTAGAAGTAGGGGACAGAACAGGTGGTAGCTCTCTTCTTGGAGACCCAACAGCTTGATCTAAAGACCTCACTTGAAGCTTTCTAACTATAGATACTTTAACATATGCTACTAGAACTGAAATCATGAAGGGTGTTGGCTCTAGACTTGTTCTCTGGTGAATCTTTTTTTTTTTTTTGCGGGGCACATGTGCGCGCATGCACACACACGCACACACACACACACACGCGCGCGTGCACACACACACACACACACACACACACACACACATATATAACCAAAAAACCTTTTTTCCCCGCAGGGCAATGAGGGTTAAGTGGCTTGTCCAGGGTCACACAGCTAGTAAGTGTTGAGTGTCTGAGTCCGCATTTGAACTCAGGTCCTCCTGAATTCAGGGCCAGTGTTTCATTCACTGCGCCACCTAGCTGCCCCTCTGGTGAATCTTTAACAAAGGGTTTAAAGTCAGAGAGCCTTGAAAGTGTCCTCTATTTTTACTTTTCCTGTTTGTTTTCTTTGAAAGCTTGCTATGTAACTACCCATGTGAAATTTTTCCATATTAAGTATAACAGAAGAGAGTGGAAGGAAGTTCAGAAGAAGAGAAAGATGAATAGGGCAGTGTTACTACTACTATTACTATATATACTACTACTACTATATATGCTTAAAAAAGAAGTCATAAAAATAGACTCATGGTTTCATATATAATTCTCTTCTGTTCTTTGTATGTTTATGTTGATGTTTGTCAAATTCCTGATAATTTTTTTTAAAGTATAATGTTTAGTAATTCACTAGTTTAGCTATTTTGTTGTTGTTCAGTCATTTTTCAGTCATTTCTAACTCTTCATGACCCTATTTGGAGTTTTCTTGGCAGAGATACTGGAGTAGTTTTGCCATTTCCTTCTCCAGCTCATTTTACAGATGAGGAAACTGAGGCAAACAGGGTTAATTGACTTACCAAGGTCGCACAGCTAGTAAATGCCTGAGGCTGGATTTGAACTCAGGTCTTCCTGACTCTAGGCCCAGTACTCTATCCACTGTGACATCTGGCTGCCCTCATTTTATTTTATTTTTTTAGTGAGGCAATTGGGGTTAAGTGACTTTCCCAGGGTCACGCAGCTAGAAAGTGTTAAGTGTCTGAGGCCGGATTTGAACTCAAGTACTCCTGACTCCAGGGCCAGTGGCCTATCCACTGCGCCACCTAGCTTCCCCTGCCCTCATATTTTAATAGAATTCTGTTTATTTTCAGAGTAACTGTATATTTACCTAAATCTTCAGTAAACCATGCCTGTGGTGGTATAAGCATTCACCTGTAGACCACCTCATTGTGACTTGAACACCACTATTACTTGGTGACGGCTCATTCTAAGGAAAAGGAATAAATGACCTCTTGATCAAATGAGTTACCACATGTAAAGCTCTTTGCAAACCTTAAAGTATTATATAAATGATACCTAGGTGACTACAGTAGATAAAAACGGCAGGGCTTGAAGCCAGGAAGACATGAATTCGAATCTTGCCTCAGACTCTTATAAGCTACATGATCTTGGGCACGTCACTTGGCCTCTGTATTCCTTAGTTCCCTCATCTGTAAAATGGAAATAATAATAGTGATATTATAATAGTACTTCGAGGGTTATTGTGAGACAAAAAATGAGATAATATTTGCAATGCCTTTTGGAGACCATAAAGAGCTATGGGAATGCCAGCTATTATTTTGATTGATGGATTTGTAGTGCTGAAGTTCACAGAATTATGGAGTCATAGGGTAATGGGGTTAGGAGGTCCTTAGAAGCCATCCAGCCCAACCCCCTCATTTGACAGTTGAGGGAACTGAAGCATAGAAAAGTCAAAGGACACCGACAAGCTAGAAACAAGCATCCGACTGATTTTCTCTTGCCCTTTCCCTATTCCAGAGCATGGCTTCGTGGGGTACACACCAGAACTGCTACAAAACAACACGCTTCCAGATTACAGCCCTGGGGAGTCCTTCTTCACCGTGTTCGGGGTTTTCTTTCCTGCAGCCACAGGTACAGCTGTGTGTGTGCTGGGGGTGATGGGGAAGAGCGCTGCCTGGTTCATGAGACTTTTCCCCTTTCAAGAATGCGAAACCTCCCTGATTTCACTGCTATGGGGACCTCCCCTGCAGATGAGTGCCTCTCCCCCATCTCCCCACCATAGCGGACAGTCTTCATGAAATCACACGGACCAAAAATGACATCATCTGGTGGCCAACCCTCCAAGTGATGGTATTCTGGAGTTGTGGTTCTCAATGGGGGATGGGGAAGGAGAGATGGGGGGGGGGCTTGTGAATTTGGATGGGAATGAATGACATCAACAATTGGTTTCCTGTGTAGGTGTGTATATATTTTATTTTATGCATTGAAAAACATGTTTCTGAGAAGGGATCCATAGGCTTCAGCCAAAGGGGTCCTAGACACAAAAAACATTCTGGACGTTTGGGCCTTGGGTGACTGACATATAGCCCGTTCCTAGGTTAATACTCAAAGCTTTTCTAGATCTAGATGGCACAATGGATAGAGGACAGGATTTAGAGTAAGGAAGACCCGAGTTCAAATTCACCTCCTACATTTACTAGTTGTATGATCCTGCACAATTCACCTTTCAGCCTCAATTTCCACATTTGTAAAGTGAGGAAAATGATAGCGTTTACTTCCCAGGACTGTTGTGAGGTTAAAATGAGAATATATTTTTTAATATATTTATTTTTTTATTTTAATTTTTCTCAATTTCACGTAAAGATTTTTTTTTGAGTTTCAGATTTTTCTCCCACCTTCCCTTCCCTTTCCCCTCTCAGAGCCAGTAAGCAATTTGGTATAGGTTATATGTTACAATCATGTTGAACATATTTCCACATTAAACAGAACAAAAGGAAAAAAGATGAAAGAAAAAATAAACAAGAATAATAACAAAAAAGCAACAACAGAAGTGAAAATAGTATGCTTTGGTTTGCACTCAGGCTCCATAGTTCTTTATCTGAGTGTGGAGAGCATTTTCCACTATAAATTTTGGCATTGTATTGGATCATTGCATTGCTGAGAAGAGCCAAGTCCATCATAGTTAATCAAAAATGAGATAATATTTGTAAAGCACTTTGTAAATCTTAAAGCACTATATAAATGATTATTATATTAATTATCTTATACTATATGCTATGATGATTATTATATTATATAGATAATAATTTTATAAATTATAATAATTATTATCTGGGTTTGAGTCTCACCTCAGGTACTTATGACCCTGGATAAGTCACTTAACTTTTATGGACCTCAGTTTCCTCATTTGTAAAATGAGAGGACTAGATTTGGTGACTTCTGAAGTCCCTTCCAACTCTAACTCTTTTACTCTTTGATCTCATGATAGGGACCCATCACAGCTTGTCAGCTCCTTGGGGGCAGGGACTAGCATTCTCCTCTTTTGGTATCCCAGAACTTAGCATAGTATCTGGCACATAGTAGGTGATTAATAAATTGGTGGATTAATTGTGTTCCACGGATACAGCTTCTGAGAATCCAGGGTCACCTTCATGCCATGATGAGGCACGAGACAAGGACTTTTGTGGAATACCTGTAAGTCATTTTGCAGAAATGTATGTTCTTGCTTCTGCTATGGAAGGGATTGTAATCTTGTTGAGTGGAGATACCTGATTCCCAAGACTTGATATTGTCTTTTATCATACATTTCCTTTAGGATTTATTTACACACACACACACACACACACATATGTATACGTATACATATATATTTCTATATATCTCAATATGTCAAAGATCTACAATTTTCATGAGTATGGGAACAGATTTTTAACCAATCTATAGCTTAGGTTTTGAGATCTGCTTACGGGCCAGAGAGATAAAAGGACTGGACCATGGGTGTACAGATAGTAAGTGTCAGGGGCAGGATATGAACCACCTGTAAGATGATTCGCATTTCATCTACTAGGCCATACTGCCTTATGTGTTATATTATACATGGCAACATTCATGTATGAAGGTAACTTGGTGAAGTAGATAGAGTAGGGGCAGCTGGGTGGCACAGTGGATAGAGCACCGGCCCTGGAGTCAGGAGGACCTGAGTTCAAATTTGGCCTCGGACACTTAACACTTACTAGCTGTGTGACCCTGGGCAAGTCACTTAACCCCAATTGCCTCACTAAAAAGAAGAAGGAGAAGGAGAAGGAGAAAGAAGAGCCTTGGAGCTGGGAAGACTTGAGTTTGAATCCTGCCTCAGGCAGTTGCTAACTGTGTGACTCTAGGCACATCATCTGAAAAATGGATATAACAATAGCACCCACCTTACAAAGCAGTCATTTGGATCAAATGAAATAATATACATCAACTACTTCATAAATCTTAGATTTCTACATTTATGTTAGCTATGATTATCATTCAATGAATCAACAAACATTAAGTGCCTACTATATTTTTATTGATGAGTGATTATTACTCTAATTAGATTAGATATTATCTAATGCATATATTTCTTATTCATTGATGATTTGAGGGACTGCAAATCCCTAAATGTTCTTATGATCTCAGAATGTGCTAATCCAACTCTAAATTTTATATGACTCCTTTGTTGTTGATATAATAGAAATATTTCTTTATAATGTGGCCTGGGAATCTGAGGGCCTGGGATCTAGTCCAGGCTCTTCCACATATGAGCTGGGTGACCTTGGGCAGGTCACTTAAACTGCCTGGGCCTCAATTTCTCCATTTGTAAAACAGACTAGGGAGGGGAGGTGGATCAAATGATCTCTCCTATCCTTTCCAGCTCTAACATTCTGTTCTTCTTCTTGGATGAAGTAATATTTCCAGCTTGGGGGTGGACTGACCTCTCCCAAACCACAATGCATGCTCTAATTCAGAAACCCCATACCCTGTGGCTCGGCAGCTTTCCAATTCTCACAGGGTTCATGGAAATGTTTTGTTTTCCTCTCAGTGCTGGGCTTGGGTCAAAGAGAACCCTGGGGAGACAATGATTGACACTCTGAACATAGTCTTATTTTCCCTCCTTGACTTTCCTTGCACCTCCCTTATCCTGCAATGGCTCTGTGGACAAGTCTCAGCTCTTAAGTCTTCCTAGGGGCAAAGGAGAGTCTCCTTCCATATGGAAAGCCATGCCCACTGGATAATCAAGCACCAAGTGATGTTGGCAACATTAAGGGAGAGAATGGTGGCACATGGAGAAACAACCTCTTCCCTCAAACTTTCTCCTCACCGCCTCCCTCTAAGAAGACCTAGTTTTCTTTTAAAGTAGTGATTCTTTTTGGGGGGGGTGGGGGGGGCATTGAGGGTTAAGTGACTTGCCCAAGGTCACACAGCTAGTGCCAAGTGTCTGAGGCTAGATTTGAACTCAGGTCCTTCTGAATCCAGGTTAGTGCTTTATCCACTGCGCCACCTAGCTGCCCCCTAGCGTAGGGATTCCTAATCTGGGGTCTCCATAGAGTTCACAGGATCTGTGAACTTGGATGGGAAAAAATAAATTTTTATTTCAGTGTAACTGGTTTCCTTTACCATCATATGCATTTTCTTTTATGCATTTGAAAGCAGAATTTTGAGAAGGGATCATAGGCTTCACTAGCTGACAAAGCTGTCCAAGACACACCAAAAAAGGTTTAGAACCCCTTCTCTAGACTTATCTCAAACATAACGTTCTACCAGAAGCCTTTGCTGCTCTCCCCAGCTGATAGTGTTTCCTCCCCTCCCCGCAACATTGTATTTATTTCATAAAACCTATATGTGCACATCCTATCTTCCCTAATAGAATGCAAGCTTCTTTTTTTTTCCAGGGCAATGGGGGTTAAGTGACTTGCCCAGGGTCACACAGCTAGTAAGTGTCTGAGGATGGGTTTGAACTCAGGTCCTCCTGAATCCAAAGCTGGTGCCTTATCCACTGCGCCACCTAGCTGCCCCTGTAAGCTTCTTTTTAAAATAGTGTTTTCCAATTCCATGTAAAGACAACTTTTAACATTCATTTTTCATAAAATTGTGAGTTCCAGATTTTCTTCTTCCCTCCCTCCTGTCCCCCTTCCTTAAGATGATAAGCAATTTGATATAGGTTATATATGTACAATCATGTAAAACCTATTTCCATATTAGTCATGCTATGAAAGAAGAAACGGACCTGGGGCAGCTAGGTGGTGCAGTAGATAAAGCACTAGCCTTGGATTCAGGAGGACCTGAGTTCAAATCCAGCCTCAGACACTTGACACTTACTAGCTGTGTGACCCTGGGCAAGTCACTTAATCCTCATTGTCCCGAAAAAAAAAAAAAAAGAAATGGACCAATAATATAAAAACACAAAAAATAAAGTGAAAATAGTATTACTCAATCTTCATTCAGATTCTAATCAATTCTTTCTCTGGATGTGGAGAGCATTTGTCATCATGAGTCTTTTGGACTTATCTTGGATCATTGCATCACTGAGAAGAACTAAGTCTATCACAGTTGATCATCGAACAATGTTGTTATTTAAAATGTAAGCTTCTTGAGGGCAGGTGATGTTTCAATTTAGTTTTTGTATACCCTGGGCCTGACACATAGTAGGCACTTATCAAATGTTTGCTAATTAATTGATTAACATGATATGGCCAGGACAAATGACCTCACATTCACTCTTTGCCTTTCTCTTGTGCAACTTTTAGGGGCAATGAAGTGGTGCAGTGGATAGAGCACTGGCCCTGGAATAAGGAGTTCAAATCCAGCCTCAGACACTTGACACTTAGCTATGTGACTATGGGCAAGTCACTTAACCCCAATTGCCTTAAACATCTGGGGCCATCTCCAGTTGTCCTGATGAATATCTTGCCACTGGATCCACATGGCTCTAGAGAAGAGAGTGAGGCTGGTGACTTTGCACAGCCCTCCCTCACTTAAATCCAATTCACTGCAAGTTGTGACATCACCTTCCAATGTCTTGTTCCTCTTCAAGAACAAGGGACAAACAATAGCAATGCAACCCTTTGAGATCCCCTCTACTACTGATTTGTTGGCTGAGGCCCACTGAGTTTTGCAGTGGAAGTGCTTTGCATTCAGTACCATTATATTCTCTTAGTCTGGGCACTGAGGGACTTCCCCTGTTTACAGTAGTTTGGGATTTCTCTTTCCAATTTTTCATGCGTAAGTTTTTGTGTTTTCTTGTTCTTCCATGGTCCTTGGGACTATCATAGAACAGGTGGTCCATCTGTTTGTGACCTGTGGAGAACAGTCAGAGGATCATCAATCTAGAGGCAGAAGACATTTCAGGGGCCTTCTCCAAACACCTCATTTCACAAATGAGGAAATAGGCCCAGGAAAGTTAAATTAATTGCACAAGGTAACACAGGTTACTATTGTTGAGTCATTTTTCAGTCATGTCCAACTCTTCATGACTCCATTTGGGGGTTTTCTTGGCAGAGATCCTGTAGCAGTTTGTCATTTCCTTCTCAAGTTTATTTGACCGATGAGAAAACTGAGGGAGTCCAGGGTAAGTGACTTGCCCAGGGTCACACAGCTAGGAAGTGTGTGAGGCTAGATTTGAACTCATGGACTTCTGATTCCAAGGTTGGTGTTCTATCCACCTAGCTGGCGAAGGTCACACAGGTACTGAATATCAAAAGGAAGATTTAAACCTAAGGCCTTAGATGCTAGAACCAGGGCTCTTTCCACTATACCACACTGCCTCCCACGGCTCTGGTGTAGACCTGTCAATCTGTGTTCATTTCTGGGGGAAGAGTTGGAAGCTAGGCGGAGTGGGTCAAGAATATCTGCACATGTTGGAAGTGGAACATCTATTTCTGAGGCTTCTCCAATAGAACTGTGTAAAATACCCAGCTGGGAAGCAATGGCAGTGGCTTCCTTAACAAACCTACTGACTCCAGATGACCACAGGACACATTTCACAAAGTACTTTTCACTCTTGATTACCCAGCTGCTAATGAACCAGAGTATTTACACCCTAAAATTCCTTCTTCCTCTGCCTTCTCTTATGTGGCCATTCTAAGTCATTAGCCTTCTAAGTGACAATTTAGGGCCAAATAAGGGAGAAAAAACTTGAACCGGTCATTTTTGCTTCTTGGAAATTGTTCTAGGGAAAGAGTTAATTGGGGTATAGTTTGAAACGATGGACTAAAAAAAGGCTTTCGGGATATCTATGAATTTATATGAACCAACTGGCTTCTACTCCCAGATCACTGAGAGTCAGCTGTATTTAGTTGTTCTGTGTCTAGTTTTCCACAAGCCCAAATATTTTTATTCTTGGTAATAACTTTGAATAGCAGAAGGTTGGGGATGTCAACAGGTGCAATTCAATTCATGGGAAATGGGATTCCCATCAAATAGAGTCATCCAGGATATCCTTTTAAAGGTATTTGCTTGCACTGATAACAATTAATGTGCCATCTGTGTGATAGAGTGGGAAGAGGACTGGATTGGGGGGGGGGGTCAAAGGACCTAGGTTCGAATCCTAGTTCTTCCAATTACTGTCTATCTGTGTGCGGCATAGATTCACGGAATCATAAATTTAGAACTGAAAGGGACTCCAGAAATCATCTTCTCTAACCCCCTCATTTCACGGATGAAGAAACTAAAGCCCAGGAAAGTTGCGACTTGCCCAAGCTCACACAGGTTGTAAACATCGAGGGAAGATTTGAACCTTGGTCCTTCCATTCAAGAGGTGTACTGGTACAAGTTTAACAACCAGCTTCCCCCCCCCTCAAAAAAAAGTTTAATATACATTTTTCTCTATTACTTTCTTAAATCTATATAATCAACAAAACAATAAATGAAGCCCTAATTTGTAGCTGTTGACAGTTTCTGGGGTGTAAATGCTCAAAATTTAACTATCAACTTTACTGAGTTAGTTCGAACTGGCTCCAGCACACCCCTGTCTTACTTTTTAATTCAGTGCTCTCCCCTTTGGTATAGTATAGGACTGTCAGTCTGAGTTTACCTGTGGGGAAGGAGGAGGAATATGGGGTCAGAGAAAACTGGTAAAGATTGTAATAGGCAAGATAGTAATAAGGTTATGCAGCCTTGGGTAAGCCATCACTTTTTCTCAGTATCCTTCTCTGTAAAACAACAGGGTTGGTCTTTTGTTGTTTGGTCATTTCAGTCATGTCAGACTCTTCATGATCCCATTTGGGGTTTTCTTGGCAAAGATACTGGTGTGGTTTGCCATTTCCTTCTCCAGCTCATTTTACAGATGAGGAAACTGAGGCAAACAGGATAAAGTGACTTGCCCAAGGTCACACAGCTAGTACGTGTCTGGGGTTGCATTTGAACTCAGATCTTCCTGACTCCTGAGTCACTGAGGTCACTGAGCCACCTAGCTGCCCTTGGGGTTGAATGAGGTAACAATAAGTTCCTTACAACTCTTAATCTATTATCACCATAATCCTATGACAGGGATAGACCAATACTAAGAATGAACAGATGTATAGTACATTCACTAGTTACATGTGTGAAGTGCTACAAGAGAATCAAAAGTGAGGTTTTCAAGTCTTATCAATTCTTTTTCTTTTTCTTTTCTTTTTTTTTGGCGGGCCGATGGGGGTTAAGTGACTTGCCCAGGGTCACACAGCTAGTAAGTGTCAAGTGTCTGAGGCTGGATTTGAACTCAGGTCCTCCTGAATCCAAGGCTGGTGCTTTATCTACTGCACCAGCTAGCTGCCCCAAGTCTTATCAATTCTATAACCACAACATCTGTCATCCAGTCCCTTCTCTCTACTTACAGGCTACACTCTAGTTTAGGTCCCTGGACTACAGCAACAGCTTCCTAATTCATCTGCTACTCTCCAACCCATCCTCCATATGGCTGCCAAATGGATGACCTTCCTAAAAGAGGGTTATTCCCCTGCTCCAGAATCTCCAGTGGCTCTCTGTTGTCTCCAGGATAACAGATGAGCTTATCTGTTTGGCATATGAATTCCTTCACAATTGACTCGAACCTACTTTTCCAGACTGATTTCACATTGTGCAGGTTGCAGAGGGTTTAGAAGAAAGAGAGAAGAGAGACTGCTTTTTCAAGAAGTTTAGATGAGAAGAGAACTAGATGAGATGATAAGATCAAGTGAGGGTTGGGGTTTTTTTGGTGAGTCGATTGGAGTTAAGTGACTTGCTCAGGGTCACACAGCTAGTCAGTGTCAAGTGTCTGAGGTTGGATTTGAACTCGGGTCCTCCTGAATCCAGGAGGTGCTCTATCCTCTGCACCACCTAGCTGCCCCTGTTGTGTGTGTGTGTGTTTTTTTAAAGACTGAGGGGAGACCTGGACTTGCTTGAAGGCAATGGGGAAAGTGAAGAGTAGAGAGTGAAGGGGAATAGTGGACAATCTCCTGGGAAATATTGGAGGGCATGGGGTCAAGGGTGTATGTAGAGAGGTTGACCTTGGCAAAGAGAAGGGTCAACTCTCCATCAGAAAACTGCAGTGAAGAAGATAATAGGGCATGATATCTGTGGAGGAGAAAGGGAGAAGAGGGAGATCTGTCAGCAAATTTCTTGTTCAATCACTCAGGTAGGAGGGTTAGTTTGGGAAAGAAAGGAAAGTTAGAGGGATTGGAGGTCACAGGAACTGTTTGGGAGACCTTGACACATATAATTCTAGAGGAAGACAGGACGCTTCACCCTCCTGATGTAGATGTCAGGGTGACATGACCCGTTGGTTTGTTTGTTTTTCACCTGGACCTGATGTGCCTCCCACTTCTCCTACTTCTTCCTAACCCAGAAGTTCAGTCAAAGATTCTGTGCACTGGTCTGAGTGGGTGGCAGGCATTCTGACCTGGGTTTCCAGCTCTGATTCAGAATTTCCACTAGGATAATTTTCCCAACAAGACTGGGAATAACAATGGCTTGAGTCTTTGGACTCTGGTCAGTGGTGGGCTCTGGAGTCAGAGAAGCTGGGCTTAGATCCCTCCTCTGATAGTTACTTCTTATGTGACCTTAGGCAAGGAAATCACTTAACTTCCGCAGACCTCAGTTTCCTTATCTGTAAAATTGGGTTGGATTAGATTTTTCTTACAAAGAACAAAATGAATTTTCAAAATAGAGAGGGAAAGAATCTAACAAACAAATTGAATAACATTTCCTTGATTGGTGTGAAAAAATTCACACTCTTTTCATGTATTAAAATCCATCTGTTAATAAGAATAAATAATAAGAATAATTAATAAGAAGTAAATGCCTACTATGTGCCAGGCACAGCCTAACTTAAAAACAACTAGATGGCTCAGTGGATAGCTGGACTTGGAGTTAGGAGGACCTGAGTTCAAATCCAGCTTCAGACATTCACTAGCTGTCACCCTGGGCTAGTCACTTGACCTCTGTTTGCCTAATCCACTGCAGAAGGAAGTGGCAAACCATTCCAGTATCTTTGCCAAGAAAACCCCATGGACAGCTTTGGAGTGTTATGGTCCATGGGATCACAAGGTGTTGGACAAGTCACTTAACTGCTTTCAACTTCAGTTTTCTCATTAATAAAATCTACCTCACAAGGTTGTTGTCAGGATCATATGTATAGTGCTTTGCAAAATTTAAAGTGCCCAAAGTTATTATTGTTCTTCTTCTTCATCATCATCATCATCATCATCATTATATGACCTATGATATCCCTTATCTGTGATCCTGGGATCATAGACTTTCACAGCTTAGAGGGACCTCATTTAGTTGGACCCCTCCTTTTACAGGTAAGGAAACTGAGGCCCTAAGAAGGGAAATCCAAGGCATATGAGGCAAGGAGAAGGGGAGAGCAGGGGGCTTTTGGTGAATTGTCTCCATTTTTTTCAGTGAAGTACAAGGCAGGGCCCGAAGATAAGGGGTTGGAGGTAGGGGCCGCCATGGAAGGCTTGAGGAGAAAGGAAAAGGTTTGGCTCAGTCACTGTGGAGAGTGGAATATCAAATCGAGGAGTAGGAAGCTTGCCTTGCTACAGTGAGGGCCCACTTGAGATTAAATAACATAAATCTACTAGACCCAATCAGCACAGTTTTGTTACTTGTCCACCTTTAATCGGCAGCCAGTGAGGAAAGCGGATGGTGGAATGAGCCCGGGTTGGGGGTTGGCAAGGTGTGATCAGCAATGGTATAAGTGAAGTTACTTTCCCTCCTAGGTCATGCACCTAGTTGTCCACTGAGCTGGGAATTGGCTGTAAGGCTGACTCTTTTGGGGAGGGTGCCTCCCATTGGTGTCAACTGCTTTTCTGAAACTTCCTTCCTTCTGTTTACCTCTGCCCAAAATGTAGCTTATTGGGTGGGAGGGACCCCTTAGGGTTACCCCTCTTTGGACAGACATGCTCTTAGGCCACCCCAGCTGATAAAAAGCAGTGGTGATTGGCAGTTTCCATGGTGATAGATTTGCAAAGGATTAGGTTTAATCGACTCACAGCTGGGTTTTCTTCCTATGTGTTCCACTTCTGGAGCTGGTGCAGCCTCTGGCAATGAACAAGGGAGATGACTTTTGAATAATAAACATTTTTGTCCTTCTATCATTCTTTTTTTACTCCTTATCCCTCCCACTTCTGGGCTAAGATATATTATTTCAACCTTTCACATCTCTGGGGTTGTAGGCAGCTTGCTAGAAAGGCTCCCCTGGTCTAATACCATATCCCCCTTCCTCCTCTCTCCATCCCACCACACCCTGGGCATTTGGCAAGTGGTGTGTGTGTGTGTGTGTGTAATTAATTAGCTGGAGGAGGGGGGAGATGAGTGGCCTAGGCACTTGTAAGCTTCTTAAGAGTAGGGATTTTTCATTCTTTGTCTCTGAATCCCACTCCCTACTTAGCATAGTGCTTGGCACCAAGTAAGTACTTAGTAAATGCTTATAGATCGATTGCTTTGTTTTGGGGTTTTTGTTTGTTTGTTTTTTGTCTCATGCTCCTGGCCACAATCATACTACCTCATTTTATCTTGAAAAAAAATTTAAAGAGAAATGCTTATAACTCTGTCTCTGTCTACAGTTACACACACACACACACACACACCACTCTAGAATACTTTCAGTCTGGATAATTAAAATAAATACCTTATTTTAAGCCATCCAATCTGATACTCCAGTCTCCCCCACCTTAGTGAATCTTTTCCTCTTTCAGAGCAGGACTGATGAATTTCAAAATAGTCAAAAATCGAAACTCTAAGGGGCATGGATTTGTTCTTTGTGCTTCTTTCTCAAAGAGGACCAAAACATTGGGAGGTGATGTAGTGATTTGGATTTAAGTGAGGCAGGGCTGTGCAAAGTCACCAGCCTCACTCTTCTCCAGAGCCATCTGGGTCCAGTGGCAAGATATATATCATGGCTACTATAGATGCACACCTTGGATTCTTCTAGGGTAGCGGTTTTCAAACATTTTGTTCTTTAGACCCCTTTACCTGCTTAAAAATTATTGAGGACCCCAAAGAGCTTTTCTTTATCTGGGTTATATCTATGCTGTATTTGAAATGAAAAAGGATAAAATTTAAAATATCAATTTATTAATATAACAATAATGAATCCATTACAAGTTCATATAAATAACATATTCATAAGACAATTATTTTCCAGATATAAAATAATTTTAAAATTAGCAAGAAGAGTGGCATTGTTTTACAGATTTTTTTGCAAATCTCTTTAAAGTCCAACTTAATAGAAGACAGTTGGAGTCTTCTATCTGTTTCTGCATTCCATTTTATTGTAATATGTTATTTTTTGAAGTGTGTGGAGAAAATCTGGCCTCACACAGATGTGTAGTTAGAAAAGGGAGGAGTATTTTAATCGGCAAATAGTATTATGCTATTATTGTAAAAACTGTTTTGACCTTGGACATCCCCTGAAAGGGTCTCAGAGGGTCCTTAGATCACATTCTGAAAACTGCTGCTTTAGGAAGGAGAGAATAGGAAAGGAAGGGAGCATGAAGTGGCAGCAGTTTAATTGGATCAGAGTCAACAGATCCGACTTCTAGTCCTGGCTGCCACTAACAAGATTTGTAGATAGAACTCACTTTGGTCTTCTCCTCAATTTGAACTTAATTGAATTCCCAGAGGTGACTGCTCTCTTAGGTACTATGTGTAACCCTGTGAGTGGCTACTCTTATGACCCTAGCACCTGATCCCCCATCCATGCTTCCTATTAACAATCAACCTATAGATTAATAAGCTTTTAGTAAAGGCATTTATTAAGATGTCATAGTAAGACTATTTGGTACAAAATATTCCTCTCCAAAAGCCTGGGGCACACACTTTCATCAATACACATAGAATCCACAGGACAAAAGGGTTCAAATTTATAATACAGTATTAGTGGGGCACACATGGAGTATACACACAGATCCTAACACATGGCCTAGGAGTTCTTTCTGTTTTTGTAAAGTCTTTATGAAGTTCCCCTTGGGTCAGGTCTTTGTTGAGCAGACAGTGCAAATGAGCTCTCAAGTGCACCAGTATCTGGCACACAATAGGCCCTTAATAAATGTTTTGTTTTGGTTTTTGAGATTTTGGTTTTGGTTTTTTTGGGTGGGGCTATGAGGGTTAAGTGACTTACCCAGGGTCACACAGCTAGTATGTGTCAAGTGTCTTAGGTTACATTTGAACTCAACTCCTCCTGAATTCAGGGCTGGTGCTTTATCCATTGTGCCACCTAGCTGCCCTCAATAAATGTTTCTTGATTGATTCTGCTTGGGGGATGAAACCCAGGTAAAACACACAGTATTTCAGAGGGGCATCACTAACAACTAGGGAATCAAGACCGGCTTCTTGGAGGGCATGGCATTTGAGCTGAACTTTAGAGAGTACTAGGACTTCCAAGAGCCGCAGGTGAAGGGGGAGCATGCAGATACGGGGGACAACTGCAAAGGCATGGAAATGCCTTGTTGTACAAGGGGAGTAGCAAGCCCCTTGGCTGAAGCACTTGTGTAAGAGAAGGTAGAGAGGTAGAATCACCACGTTGATTAGATAGGGGAAGTTAGTGAGTAAAAAAGAGTCCAGATCATCCCCCAGAAGAGAAAAAAAAACCTATTTGTACAAAACTATTTTCTAGCAGCTCTTTCTGTGGTGGCTAAGAACTGGAAATCAATGGCAGGTCCATCATTTGGGGAATGGCTAGACAAGGTTTTTTGTTTGTTTGTTTTACGGGGCAATGGGGATTAAGTGACTTGCCCTAGTCACACAGCTAGCAAGTGTCAAGTGTCTGAGGCTAGATTTGAACTCAGGTACTCCTGAATCCAGGGCCGGTGCTTTATCCACTGCGCCACCTAGCTGCCCCTGTTTGTTTTTAAAGTGAGGTTTTATTTTATTTTATTTTTTTGCAGGGCAATGAGGGTTAAATGACTTGCCCAGGGTCACAAGCTAGTAATTGTCAAGTGTCTGAGGCTGGATTTGAACTCAGTTCCTCCTGAATCCAGGGTCGGTACTTTATCCATTGTGCCACCTAGCTGCCCAAGGTTTTCTTTTAATGTTTAAATGGTTGAGGAGATCTGGTCATGTTTGTAAGCAGTAGGGAGAAAGCCCCTTCCAGCTGCCCCATAGGTCTTCCAGGGTTGTGATGATCAGTTGTGAGGGTTTAGATGAACATAAACTGCCATACAAATACAAGCTCACTATTGTAATCCTTTAAGGGAGACAGCCATAGGCCCTTAATAAATGCTTGTCCTTGGTATAGGGAATGAAGAGAAGGTGAGCAAAAGAATAGGATGAACAGAACATCATCAAGAACTGGGCAAGTGAGACCTGGGAAAGGGGAGGGCCAGGATTCAGGCTGTGATAGTTTAGTATTAGAGAATGGGGGTTGTTTCAGTCTTTGCATTTGTCTCCCCAGCATTTTGTTGAGTCGTTTCAGTCGTGTCTGATTCTTCGTGACTCCATTTGGGTTTTTTTTGGCAAAGATACTGGAGCAATTTGACATTTCCTTCTTCAGCTCATTTTATAGATGAGGAAACAGAGACAAACAGGGTTAAGTGACTTGCCTAGGGTCACACAGCAAGGAAGTGTTTGAGGCTGGATTTGAACTCAGGAAGATGAGTTCCTCCTGACTCCAGACCCAGTGCTCTATCCACTGCACCAAATAAAAACATTCCACTATACCACACACAGTAGGTCTGTGTTTCTGCCTGGCTCTGCTCTCTAGCTCCTTCTGAAATTCCTTCAGTGGAAGAGCAATGTTGTTGGCAATGACCGTTTCCATGCTGCTTTAAACAATGACAAAATAATCCCCCCATCCAGGAAGTGGCAGAAAAACCTAACAAAAGCTGTTATAGAACTTTACCATGCTGTAAGAAATGATGAATATAAGGTATATAAAGAAGCACAGGAACACTTATATGAACTGGTGCCAAGGGAAGTGAGCAGAACCAGAAGAACATACCCAATGATTACAGTAATGTAAGCTGTTGAAATAACAACAAAGAAAAACTGAATGCTGTGTAATCATAATGATCAGGGATTGCTCTGAAGAAGAAAAAAAAAGAAAATACGCTTCCAGTCATTGCAAACGTGGATGATATGGGTGTAGAACATTGTACATACTGTAAAATTCAGTCGATGTGTTGCTTAGTATTGCTCTGCTGCTTCCCCTCCCCTCCTTTCCATTTCTGCATTCTTTTATTTATTGGGGAGAGGCAATTGGGGATAAGTGACTTGCCCAGGGTCACACAGCTACTAAGTGTTAAGTGTCTGAGGCTAGATTTGAACTCAGGTCCTCCTGACTCCAGGGCCGGTGTTCTATCCACTGTGCCACCTAGCCGCCCCCATTTCTGCATTCTTAATTCTCGCATATACAGGATGGCTCTCTGGGGGAATAGAATAGGAAATAAATATGGAAATGAAAGTGATATAGAAACAAAAGAGTTCAGCAAAATTTTTAAAAGCTATGCATCCTTCCTAATTTCCATCCTGAGTTAAAAAGGAAGAAAATTGAGATATTTCTAGTAATTGTATTATATAGGGAGCATCTAAGAGATTTAGGAAAACCCCCCTAATTGGGATATGGTTCCTATAAGCTAAAAATTCTGTAGGAAGAAGTGGAATGAGTGGGTGGGTGGGGATATAGCTGTGTGTGTGAGGAGTGACAAAATAATAATATTGTAAAAATCTTATCATGCAGGAAAACTGTTACAGGTACTTCTGTGGGTTTATGAAGGAATCCAACCTAGTTGTACTTTCTTTCACATTTCTGAAAACCTAGACTCTTAAAGAAAATCATGCCTTTCTGTGAAGCTAGACTGTGAGTTAGAAACCCATTACAGTAATAAAAAGGAATCACTTAGGCAATTTGGTGCAATTTAACTTTTATATTGGCTTTGGGTGTTAATGGAAAGAGACCTAGGGAAGAACAGCAGGTAGAGGAGAAGGCTTCTTATGTTTGAGGAGAAAAGAGAATTCATGTCGAAATGTATTGTATACAGAGTCCTGAGGTTTTTCCATCTTTGTTTTAACTATGGAAAGGAAAGGAAGTAGCAGCAAAGCAGGAAGGCAGGCACTTTCTCCCTTGAGAAAAGGAAGACTCAGGGGGGAAGAGTGAGTAAGGAGTGTGGTGGGAACCAATTAAACCATCGGAGGTGGTAGCTTGGAGGAGCCTACTCTCTCACAAGGTTTAAGAAGTAATTAAAAGCATCCTAAAAGTCTGGCCCCAGCTGCTTCCACGGATTTTTTATACCAAAGGTGATTGGAATTCCCAAAGCACCATTCAGTTATATTATCTGGAAGCCTCTGGGCTCTAAGAAACAAACATTACACTCTCTGCCATGGCCCTTGCTGCTTGTAAGGCAAGCTGTTAGATTTCACCTCTCTCCCAGAGTTCTCTGCCACCCTTAAGGGGGTAGCTTTTAAAGACATCCCCCAAAAGAGAAAAAGACCTATTTGTACAAAAATATTTATAGCAGCTCTTTTTGTGGTGGCTAAGAACTGGAAATCAAAGGAAGGCCCATCAATTGGGGAATGGCTAAACAAGCTGTGGTATATGATGGTGATGGAATATTATTATGCTATAAGAAATGACAAACAAGATGATTTCAGAAAGGCCAGGAAAGCCTTGTATGAACTGATGTATAGTGAAGAGAGCAGAAGCAAGGGAACATTGTACACAGAGACAGCAGTATTGTTTGATGAAGAACTGACTATTCTATTTCTTTCTTTCTTTTTTTTTTGGTGAGGCAATTGGGGTTAAGTGACTTGCCCAGGGTCACACAGCTAGGCAGTGTCAAGTGTCTGAGGCCGGATTTGAACTCAGATCCTCCTGAATCCAGGGCCAGTGCTCTATCCACTGTGCCACCCAGCTGCCCCAACTTTTTTTTTCTTTCTTTTTTAGAACTGACTATTCTCAATAATACAATGATCCAAGATAATCCCAAAGGACTATTAATGAAACATACTATCCACCTCCAAAGAAAGAACTGGTATTGATAGAACAGACTGAAGCATGCTATTTTTCACTTTCTTTCATTTTTTTCTTTTAATCAAGTTTTCTTGTACAAAATGACAAATATGGTAATACTTTGCAAAATCATACATGTATAACCCATATCTGATTGCTTGCCCCCTCAGGGAGGAGTGAGGGGAGGGAGGGAAGGAGGGATAAAAATTGGATCCCCAAACTATAAATAAAAATGTTTATTACATTAAAAAAGAGGGTAGCTTCTTTGCAAATGGCTCCATCCCCACAAGTAGTATTCTCCCAAGTGTAGGGGTCTCCCCTGAACCCCAGTTCTATTTAGCCCCTAACATTCTGATTAGTTTTCACTTTGAAAGATAAAATTACAAATATGCAAAAGTATTCCTCAAACATGTGGGAGGAATAGTCCTCCTCCCCCTTACACCATCTCAGTCTCTGGGGAGCGGAAGGGGATTAACTTTATGTTTTAAGCTCAGTTTTTATAAAGTACACAGTCCCATTTCCAAGTCCAAAACCTCTTTTTGGGCTTGAGTCCCAGGCACCCTGGCTTCTCCAGGCTTCCCTGCTGATCTGGCTGGCTGCAAAATCCCACCTGGAATTGTGCCCTCAACATACCCATGGCTCGCACTCCCAGGTTCAATGGGGATCACCGCTGGCACTTGAAACTGAGAAGGGCAAATAAAATAAAATAGAAGAGAAACAAACACCCAAGTTCATTTCTCCTAGCTGGGGCAAAAGCGAGGGAGAACAGGAGAGAAAATCCTTCCCCCCTCATCGATTCAGTTCATGGCACCTGTGCTGTGGGTGAACTCGCCTCTTCACCCTCTGGATGCATCAAGAAAAAGCACATGGCAGAGAGAGGGGCTGTTCCAGTCTTGCCGATTTTAAAGATAAAACCTGTTCAGCTATGCAGCTAATCAAAGGAGGCTATGCCCACCTATGGAGTAGGAGATGAAGAAGCTTCCCCATTAGGAGATCTAGGCATGCCCAGAGAAGTTACACAAGATTGAAGGTGAATTATTTACTCAGTCTTAAACACAGGACCAGAATTACTTACAGCTTAATTCTTTTTTTTTTTTTTTTTTTTTTTTGGTGAGGCAATTGGGGTTAAGTGACTTGCCCAGGGTCACACAACTAGTAAATGTCAAGTGTCTGAGGCTGGATTTGAACTCAGGTACTCCTGACTCCAGGGCTGGTGCTCTATCCACTGCGCCACCTAGCTGGCCCTACAGCTTAATTCTTAACAATTGTACAGTCATTTTCAGTCATATCTGATTTTCTTGGTAGAGATGGTTTGCCAACTGAGACAAATGGAGTTAAGTGACTTCTTCTGGGTCACACAGCTAGGAAGTGTCTGAGGCTGGATTTAAACTCAAGTTTCCCTGACTCCAGATAATGAATTAGACATGGTACTAAAGTAGACCAATTTTTCTGACCTGTAAAATGAGGCAAGTGGCCTAGATGACCTGTAAGGCCCCTTCCAATTCCAAATCTTTGAGGCAGAATCTAGTGTTAGGCTGAGATGGGGAGGAAAGGCTTTTGGGTGAGACAGATGTCTGCTTCTTGGAACAGGTAGTTGTAGAAAGCACAAGTGAAGGAAATGAACTAGACTTGGTCCCAAATTGTGAACAGGAAGTGGTATAGGAAGTCCTTGTGGGCAGGAATCATGAAAGGATGATCTCAGCATGGCTAAGTTCACCTATCTGATAGAAGAAAGTAACCCCACAAGAGTAATCAGGCAGGATTCGAGTTTTAGAAAGGGAAACTGGTCCAAATGTGAATATTAGTCAAGGGAAAAATGGAAGGAAATAGTTATTTTAAATCAAAACAAAATTAAAAACGGGATCAGGAAGCCTGTAGACAATTTTTAAAAAATGACTCACTGAAGGCTCAATAAAAATGTGGACTACAGATTCAAGAGAGGCCATGTTGTTATTCCAGGTACCCTGAGAGGATTGACAGCAGAGGTTGAGGTCAGCCTCCATGAAAAAGTAGTTTAATTAGGGTGTGTTTGGCAGGTTCTGTGATCCACAGGTTTTCTCCCATAACAGTTTATCCTCTCCCTATCAAGAAAAATACAGGGGCAGCTGGGTGGCTCAGTGGATAAAGCACCAGCCCTGGATTCAGGAGGACCTGAGTTCAAATCTGGCCTCAGACACTTGACACTTACTAGCTGTGTGACCCTGGGCAAGTCACTTAACCCTCATTGCCTTGCAAAAAATAAAAAAATAAAAATACTACAGATTTGCTGTTGTTCAGTCATTTCAGCCTCTTTTTGACCCCATTTGGGGAGTTTTCTTGGAAAAAAATACTGGAGTGATTTCTCATTTTATAGATGAAGAAACTGAGGTAAACAGGATGAAGTGACTCAACCAGGATCACACAGCTAATAAGTGGCTGAGACTAGATTTGACCTCAGGAAGATGAATCTTCCTGATTCCAAGCCTAAGGCTATATCCACTGCACCACCTAGTTGCCCTACAACACAGATACTTTGCTGATTGAGTCTCTTGATTTAGCTATAACTAGGCCTAAACTGTTCCCCCACCCCCCCCAAAAAATAATCAAAGGAAAAGGAAATAGATCTAAATGTACATAGATATTTAGAACAGCTATTTTCATGGTAGACAAAGATTGGAAACTAATGGGGCATCCTCTTATTAGAGACTGGCTGAATAAATTGTGGTATATGAATGTAAATGGAATATTGTTGTGAAATGATGAAACAGACCATTTCAGAGGAAAATGGAAGGCCTCTATGAATGGATGCAGAAGGAAGTGAGCAGAACCAGGGAAAGAGTTTATACAGTGATAACAACATTATGGAGAAAAACAACTTCGAAAGACTTTATAATTCTGATCAATTGGGTGATAAACCCTGTGTCTAAAAGAATGAAAATGAAACATGCTACTCCTCTCTTGATAGAGAGGTGATTTACTTAAAGTGCAGAGAGAGAGAGAGACATATATTTTTGGCCATGACTAATGTGGAAATTTGTTTTGCCAGACTCTGCAGCTATGCTTTGAGGACTTTTTCCGCCCCAGTTTGGGTTGTTTTTTTTTTTTTCTTTGCTTGATGGAAGTGGGAAGGTAGGTAGTGGGAGGAAGAGAGTAATTTTA
The DNA here is from genome assembly GCF_019393635.1 of Dromiciops gliroides. NCBI lineage: Eukaryota > Metazoa > Chordata > Mammalia > Microbiotheria > Microbiotheriidae > Dromiciops > Dromiciops gliroides. Next base: position 337,999,557 of record NC_057863.1, on the reverse strand, counting down.
GAAAATGCTTGTTAATTGAAAAAAAAAAATCCAGTGTTTGAGGCCCTATGATGACTGGATTGTTTCTTTACTATGACCATCATTGTTTTTTGTACTGTTTCCTGGTTTTCCTGTAAAGGAGAAATCAAAAGGGATTATGAAGTTTGGGGGGAGAGTCATTACTAGCTGGCAGGGCTCAGGAAAGACTTTAGAGAGAAGACGGCATTTAAGATAACCTATAAAGGCATTCCATAGGCAGGGGAGGAGCTAAGGTCTTTGAGGATATAAGGAACAGCAGGAATGGAGGAAGAGCATGTCCAGGGGACAGCTAAGAGTCCAGTTTAGCCAGAACCTAGAGGATGTGGGAAGGAACAGGACGGGATAATACAGGAAAGATGGAATGGTTGTAAATGGGAGAGGGCCTTGAATGTCAGGCAAAAGAATATTGACATTCACTGATGCCTTATTAGATCTTAATGACTGGAGAGGGTCCAGATCAGAACTGCTCTCTCTGAAGTCCCTTAAACCTCTGTGTAGTGATTCCTTCCTCCCAGAGAGATCATAGCAGGGGGCTGTAGAAGTCATCAAGTCTAATCTCATTTTACAGATCAGGAAACTGAAGCAGACAAAGGTGAAGGGAATTTCCCATAATCACATACATAGGAAGTGTCTCAGGCAGGATTTGAACTTGGGTCTTTCTGAATGCCAGTTCAGCCTTGTTCTAGCCACCACATTTGGAACTTCCTTTTAAGTCTTCAAGTCCTATATCTAGGTCAATTACCGCTCGATATTTTTTAACCTTTTTAAAAAATCTTCCCTTTAACCTCAATTAATTGATTTTCTTTTCTGGGTCCTCTTGTTGAGCCGTGTCTGACTCTGTTTTTAAGTAAAGATTTAAGTAAAGTGGTTTGCCATTTCCTCCTCCAGTGGATTAAAGCAAACAGAAGTTAAGTGACTTGCCCAGGGTCACACAGCTAGTAAGTGTCTAATGCCAGCTTTGAACTCAGGTCTTCCTGACTCCAGGCCCAGAACTCTGTCTAGTGAGCTGCCTTCTGAGTTCTCTGGTCAGCTCTAAAACAAACAAACAAACAAACAAACAAAACCTCTTCATCGTTTCCTGACTGCCTCTGAAACTCTGTCTGACAATTTGGTGATCAGATTATTGGATTGTCAAATCCTTCTAGTTCATATTTCTAGGACCACATTGTCAGGTAATCATGGAATTGTAGTTTCTATAGCTTTCCACTTAGACAATTTCATTTATTTATTTATTTATTTTAGTGAGGCAATTAGGGTTAAGTGACTTGCCCAGGGTCACACAGCTGGTAAGTGTTAAGTGTCTGAGGCCAGATTTGAACTCAGGTACTCCTGACTCCTGGGCTGGTGCTCTATCCACTGCACCACCTAGCTGCCCCACCACTTAGACAAATTACAAAATGTAAAGGAAATGAATTGTGATGCAACCTATCACCAAGACTGAGTCACCAGAAGTCTGAGAGCAAAGTCCATTCCCAGGTTTTTTAGCCAGATGGTGCTGAATTGAGGGCCTAGAATTCAGCCCACCAGTAGCTGAGATTTGAGGCTCATCCAGCCATAATGCTGAATTTGGGAGTGAACTTGGTGGCACCAATGCCATGGAGAAACTGTCTTAATTCTAAGTTCACTCTCCCCAAAGACTGGGGCCAAAATATGACTACTACTACTACTACCAATGATAACAATAATTAATATAGGGGCAGCTAGGTGGCACAGTGGATAGAGCACTGGCCCTGGATTCAGGAGGACCTAAGTTCAAATCTGACCTCAGACACTTAACACTTACTAGCTGTGTGACCCTAGGCAAGTTATTTAACCCCAATTGCCTCACAAAAACAAACAAACAAACTAATAATAATTATTATTATTAATATAGTCCACAATAAATTGGGGAAAAGGTGTGCTTCTCTACCCAGACACTTGAAAATGAGAAAAAAAAAGCAACTTTATAAATATTTGTCAAAAATTATAATGGCCATTGTAGTGGGAGAAACAGCTTTTTATTTTTTTTTATTTTTTTATGTGAGGCAATTGGGGTTAAGTGACTTGCCCAGGGTCACACAGCTAGTAAGTGTTAAGTGTCTGAGGCCGGATCTGAACTCAGGTACTCTTGACTCCAGGGCCGGTGCTCTATCCGTTACGCCACATAGCTGCCCTAAAACTTAGCTTTTTAAAAAATGGGTAGTATACCTAAATGAGGACAAGAGGAAAGCTTAAAGAGTATGGCAGCTGAGGTGAAAACTAGAAATTAGTTGAGCTGAAATAGAGATGGAAAAACTCTTTGCAGAAGAATCCAAGACAAACAAGCACTGATGTTATTTTTTAAAAATTTAATTTAATTTTAATTTTCAGTGGTAAATTCTTTCCTTTCCTCCACCCCTCCCACACCCATTGAGAAGGCAAGAAATACAGTACCCATTAAACATATGAAGTCATGCCAAACATATTTAGCCATATCGCAGAAAAAGCAAGAAAAATTTAAAAAGCAAAAAAGAAATAATGCCCAGACATTATTTAGGTCCTTGTAAAGTTGCTGAATCTCAGAGTTGGGAGGACGTGCTTAAGAGGCCATTTGGTCAAACCCACACCTGAACAGGAATTCCTTCTTCAGGCCCCAACAAAAGACAACATTGGCATGGTGTGGTCTTTGGGTTTAGACTCCAGATGAATTGGGTTTGATCCCTGCCTCAGGCACTTAATTGTGTGTAACCCTAGGGGTCGCTTAACCTTTCACAAACTGCCTATTGGACTTTTCTTTTTCCATTGGATGTTTCAAATTGAATGTTCTGCAGGTATCTCAAGTTCAACATGTGCAAAATGGAACTCTTAAATTTAGGGTTTTTTTTAGCATTCTTTTTAAAAATGTTAAGTTCCGAATTCTCTCCCTCCCTCCAGCCCTTCTCCACTCATTGAGAAGGCAAGCAATATGATATTCATTATACTTGTGAAGTCATGCAAAATATATTTCCATATTAGTCATGTTGAAAAAACCCCCAAGAAAAAGACAGCAAAAAATATGTTTCAATCTTCACTCAGAGTCCATCAGTTCTCTCTCACTGTAGGTGAATAGCACTTTTTATTATTAGTCCTTTGGAATTGTATTGGTCAGAGTAGCTAAGTTTTTCACAGTTGATCATCATTATAATATGTCTGTTACTGTGTACAGTGTTCTCCTGGTTCAGATCACTTCACTTTGTTGTTGTTGTTGTTGAGTCTTTTTTCAGTCATGTCTGACTCTTTGAGACCCCATTTGGGGTTTTTTTTGGCAAAGATACTGGAGAGGTGTGCCATTTCCTTCTCCAGCTCATTTTACAGATGAGGAAACTGAGGCAAACAGGGTGCCCAGGTAACACAACTAGGAAGTGTCTGACACCAGATTTGAACTTAGGTCTTCCTGATTCCAGGACCAGTGCTCTAATCAGTGTGCCACCTTGTTGTCACACAATGAGATTTTGTATCAGTTCATCTCAGTCTTCACAGATTTTTCAGAAACCATACCCTTCATCATTTCTTACAGCACTATAGTATCCCATGATAATCATGTACCACAACTTGTTCAGCCATTCCCTAATTGATGGGCATCCCCCTCACAAAACAGAACTCTTAATTTTTTTCCCGTAAAACCTACCCCTTTTAAAAACTTCCCTAATTTTTGAAGGTGCCACCATCTTAGCAGGCATCCAAGTTTGCTATCATCCTTAGTCCCTCACTGCCTTTGTAGCATCTCTCACAGTTCTCTTCTTTCCGCTCACACATCTACCCAGCTCCTCTTCATCTGGACTATTCCATATCTTCTAGCTGGTCTCTCTACCTCAAGTCTTTCCCCACTCCAATCCATGCTCCACACAGATGCCAAATTAGGTTTCCTATAGCACAGATCTATGTCACTCCTCTCTCCCTCCTAATCGCAATAAATGACTCCCTCCTACCTGTAGGATTAAATAAAAACCCCTTTGTTTGACATCTAAAGTCCTTTATAGCAGTGCTCTAACCTTCCTTTCCAGGCTTATTATCCATTATTCCTATCATGCCCTCTATAGTCCAGCCAAACCAACCTATTTACAACTCCGTATATGTGGAGTTCCACCTACCATCTCGATTTCTTTTTAGTGCCACCTTCTGCATAAATTGAGCCTTTCCTGATCTCTCCCAGCTTCTAGGGATACCCCCATACCCCACAATGACCTATTTATTTTGAACACATTTCTAAGATGCTCCTGAATTTCCCTTAATAGAACATAAGCTCTCTGAGGGTAGGGACTCCTTCACTTTTGTCTTTCTATCTCTAGCCCAGTCTCTGGAACATTACAGAAGCTCTGTGAATGCTTGTGAAATGGGAATGCCCCTCAAAGGGCTCTTGTGAAGGTGAGATGAGATCATAATAAGAGCCAACAACTAACATTTATGTTATGTTAACATTTATTTATGTTAGGTATCAGGAACTGTGCTGTTTACAGTGGATCCTTTTGATTTTTCATTTGAGGATCAAATTGAGGAGATACTTGATGCTGACAGCAGCCCTGGGAGGCAGATACTATTATTCTCCCCATTTTATGGATGAGGAAACTGAAGCAAACAGGTGTAGTGACTTGTCTGAAGCCAGATTTGAACTTGGGTTGTCTTTACTCCAGGCTCAGCTCTCTATCCACTGTTCCAGCTAGCCTGGATTTATTTTGTGCTTACTATGTGCAGTAGAAAGCATGCTGGGCTTGAAGTCAGGAAGACTGATCTTCCCAAATCCAAATCTGGCCTTAGACACTAGTCAGGTGACCCTGGTCAAGTCACTTAACCCCGTTTGCCTCAGTTCCTCATCTGTAAAATGAGCTGGAGAAGGAAATGGCAAACCACTCCAGTATCTTTGTCAAGAAAACCCCAAATAGAGTCACGAAGAATTGGACACAACTGAAAATAACTGAAGAACAACAAAATTATTATGGCCAACCATCCTTTATTTCAAGACATTAAGTGATAGGGAACCTTCTTTTTTATCCTGAGGTAACACATTCCATTTTTGGACAGCAGAAATTATTAGGCAGTTTTTCTTACTCAAGACCCAAGGAATTCCCCTCTATAACTTCCACTCGTGGCTCCTAGTTCTGCCCTCTGGGTCCAAGCAGAATAGGTCAGCCTTAAAGAATCATCATTTTCTTCTTCTTCTCCTCCTCCTCCTTCTCCTCTTCCTTCTCCTCCTCTTTCTCCTCCCCCTCCCCCTCTTCCTCCTCCTCCTCCTCCCCCTCCTCCTCCTCCTCCTCCTCCTCCTCCTCCTCCTTCTTCTTCTCCTCCTTCTTCTCCTTCTCCTCCTGGTCCTCCTCTTCCTTCTCCTCCTGGTCCTCCTCTTCCTTCTCCTCCTGGTCCTCCTCTTCCTTCTCCTCCTCTTTCTCCTCCTCCTCCTCCTCCTTCTCTTCCTCCTCCTCCTCCTTCTCTTCCTCCTCCTCCTCCTTCTCCTCCTTCTTCTCCTCTTCCTCCTCTTCCTTCTCCTCCTTCTTCTCCTTCTCTTCCTTCTCTTCCTTCTCCTCCTTCTTCTCCTTCTCTTCCTTCTCTTCCTTCTCCTCCTTCTTCTCCTTCTCCTCCTCTTCCTCCCCTCCTCCTTCTATCAGGGTCTCTGCATGTTCCTAGCACTTCTCCCATTTTATTTTTGAATGGTTAGTAAACCAGAAACTCATCCCTATAAAGGGCAGCTTCTTGGGAAACCAGGCAATGAGGGCCTGCCTTCTTCCTGAGTTCTGGAGCTTTAGTTGGGTCTGCAAATAACCAAATCCACCAAGGGTACTAACTACACTTACCAATAACTGCTCTCCTTAAATAGCCCAGCTGCTGCCATCTCTTCATGTTGTTGCGTTGTCTTCCAGTTTCTGGCAATGTATTTCACCTCTTTCCTCGCCTTTGTCTGTTGGGGACGGTGATAATTGCAGTGTTAATGGTATCTCCCCTCTTGGGCTTTTTATCTTCTTTCTGCATGTGTGAGTGTGTGCGCGCATGTGCTTTAATCTATCTACATTTACCTGGGAAAATTGACTCATGGTATCATGGATATAGATAGCCTTCCTTTGTCTGTGGGCACACAAGATAGTTGTCAAAATTTGTATAAGTCTTTGTTGTTGGTCCAGCAAATTCTCTGATGTTGGCTGATGCCTGTAACTCAAAGGCATCTCCATATCCTTAGCTCAGGGCTACCATGTCTAGTGCTGGCTTCCCTACGATCTTGCTTATTGCCTTTCTCTTGAAGCACTGGTTTGTGCTAACAGCCTCTACAGTAATCCTTTCTGCCCCTCTGCCATTCATTTAAATTCTATCAGCAAGAGGAAAATTCTTCTCCTTACCTATACCTTTGTCTCTTGTGGTTTACATGCCTGTGTCAGAAACTTGAATTTGGAAATGCTGTCTGAAGTTGAACCAAGGCTACACTAATGCAAATAACAACAAACAAATTGAATGTCATGCAGTTATAATTACCAAGCTTGGTCGGTCCCAGAGGAGAGTTCAGAAATGTCACCTCTCTCCTTTCCTTATGAAGGTGGGAGATAAGGTCAGAGATAGTTTTGCTGACACTTTTTCTTCTTTCTTTTTTATTATTTACAAGGAGTGACTTGATAGGTGAGGGAGGCATATATTTGAAGGTGATATAAAAAGAAAAGATATGAATATAAAGGTAAAAAAAACCAGTCCCTGCCCTTAAAGAGCTTACAGTCTAGAAGAAAAAAGAATATATAATTAATTAGGCACATATGAAATATATGTAGAATGTATAGAAGGTAATATGGGAAGGAGAGGTACCGGCAGCTGAGGAAGGTGGGAGGGGACCTTTTTCTGAATAGAGTAAATCATAAAAATAGAGTAAAATAGAATAAAGGCAAATGGTCTGCTGTACCCTTCCCTTCAACTTTGCAAACAAAAACCCTGTTCTTCCATAGTTACAGCATGGATTGTTGGTTGGCCCCTCTCTTTGAATCAAGATTCTAGCTTTTATAATGGAGGAGTTAGTGCCTCCTCCCACTGTCCAGGTTCAGGGAACCTTGCACCTAGTAGGCCTGGAATAAAAGTTTGTTGAATCAAATTGAATTGAGCTATCTAGGAAGCACAGTGGAGAGTCAAGAAAACTGGAATTCTCATCCTCCCTCAAACATTTAACTAGTTTTATGATCCTGAGCAAATCACTTAACCTCAGTTTCCTAATCTATAATATAGTTGATGACCTCTAAGGTCCTTTCCAACTTGAAATTTCTGATTCTATAAAAGTACATAATTCTACATTAGCTCGAGGTAGCAGTTGTACTTTCTGGCCCTTAGAGCTTAAACATCTCTATACCGTATATCCTGTATGTTGACCACCCTCAAAACTATATAGTCTAAATGACTCTCTGCCATCCAAGACACTGTTGAGCCCCACAACCCCTGCTCAATTGCTGGTTGCACCACTGAACCAATTGACTAAAGCACTGAAATTTATTTCTATCTTATATTAATAACCAATTATTAACTGAGATTAAGGTTTTCCCTTTCTATTTCCTCATTTGCAAATAAATCCCTGTAGGTTATTCAACCAGTCTTTGAAAAGACATTGTTTAGGGGCAGCTAGGTGGCGCAGTGGATAAAGTACTAGCCTTGGATTCAGGAAGACCTGAGTTCAAATCCAGCCTCAGACACTTGACACTGTGTGACCTTGGGCAAGTCACTTAATCCTCATTTCCCTGCAAAAAAAAAAAAAAAGACATTGCTGACATATGAGATTGCGTAAATCCTCAGGGTATATGCCTTTTGATCTTGGGTGGGACTCCGCCCAATTAGAAGTCCTTACAAACAGAATCTAGTCTAAGCGAGACCTTGCTTGTCTGTCCTTGGAGCCTTCCATTAGAATTTAGGGGGCAGCTAGGTGGCGCAGTGGATAGAGCGCCGGCCCTGGAGTCAGGAGTACCTGAGTTCAAATCCGGCCTCAGACACTTAACATTCACTAGCTGTGTGATCCTGGGCAAGTCACTTAACCCCAATTGCCTCACTAAAACAAAACAAAACAAAGAATTTAGGGTGCTCCAGATTATGAAAGGGAAAACCAACTAGCAGGTCTAGGTAGAGATGGATTCTTTTGCTCAGATTGCTGAAGGTGACTGAGTCTCATGATTAGGTGAAGTTCTCTGCAGGAGGAGCTGAAGACTTTTTGCCCCCCCCTCATTAATATGTCCACCCCCTCATCAAATTTTTTGGGCAGTGAGGGTTAAGTGACTTTCCCAGGGTCACACAACTAGGTCAAGTGTCTGAGGCCAAATTTGAATCCTGAATCCAGAGCCAGTGCTTTATCTACTGGGCCACCTAGCTGCCCTCTCCCTCATCAGTTGTTACCCAATCAATCAGAGTTGATTTCCAACCTCAGGAACACGACCTTTCCTAAAGACTTTTTAAACATTTGATATTTCCCAGGAAGAGTCCTTTGGTTTATGAGAGAAAGTCAAATGACCATCCTTTTATTAATTATTCACTAGCCATAATTACTACAATTATTAATTAGAAACTAAGTCTCTCAAACTTCATATGCCACAGAAATATTATTGAGTACCATTTGGCCTTGTTCTGTGAGACTTGGTCAGTCTCTCCTTGAGTAGTCCCAGGACACTTCTTATCAACCCAAGGTCTTCCTAAGTAGTTTCTAAATTAGACCTTTTGGCACAGAGTTGGAAGACCAAAGCTATTACATGAGAAGCTCTGGCAGTGGCCAGTCTGGTACTGCCACCCCTTTAGAGAAGAAAACCTCTGGCCAATCATCCTCCCTCTCAGTCTATGGGCTTAGGATTCTTCGGCCATTCACATTCCTAAATATATTCTTTCTGATCCCAAATTTGCCTTATTGTTCCTGTTCTACAGGAAGTCAAGTCAATTACATGGTCAGATGAACCAAAGTTCCCACATCAGTGGGAATAGGATACCCTGCAAATCCTAATTCTCCCTTCCCCCTCCCTAACTGCCCCCCTCCCTAATTATGAAGTGCACACCTAAGCAAGTCACGATTTTTGCTTGGAGATGTTTGCTGTTCTTACATTTTGGGTATTAAGATCTGTTGCTCTTGATTTTTGTAAAAGAATGCCTGAGCTACCTATGTGTGTGTTTAATTCAGTTGTTTATGTTTGGATTTTTAAAGTGGGGTGGAATAAAAAAAGTTTTAATTCACTAAATGCCTTTTAAAAACATAAAAATATGACTGTGACCTAAGAACCCATGACTTTGAAGAATTCAAAGAAGTATGGGAAGACTTCTATGAACTGATTCAGAGTGATGTAAGCAGAACCAGTAAAACCATATTCACAGTGACCACAGCAATTTAAATGGAAAGAACGCACACACAAATGAAACTGAACACTGTGTAATAATAGTGACCACGCTTGGCCCCAGAGAGGAGATTATTTCCAGAGAAGAGACATTTCCCATCATCCTTTGCAGAAGCAAGGGACTGTGGATATGGAATATTGCATATGATATTTTGGTTGATTTTACTTTTTCTCTCTTTTTATGCTTTGTTACATGCAATCACTCACTGTCTTGGAAATGAGGGTTAACTGACTTGCCCAGGGTCACACAGCTATAGTAAGTGTCCAGTGTCTGAGGCCGGATTTGAACTCAGGTCTTCCTGAATCCAGGGCTGGTGCTTTATCCACTGCACCACCTAGCTGCCCCCTGGGCCATTCTCTTAACATCTCCCAGGCTCAGTTTCCACATCTGTAAAATGAGGGTTTTAGACTTGACCTTCAAAGTCCCTTTGAGCTGTAAATCTATTATCTTTCAGTGCAGGCCCCTTTGAACTTCCTTATCATAAAAGCCACCCATACCTGATCTGTCATAAAAGTTAGAGGCTAAGTCTGAAATGCTAGTTTATAGTTTTTACCTCAGTACCTGGTACCTAGTAGGTGCTTAATAATTGCTTATTGACTGACTTGCAATTGGCTAAGTTTCTGTTCTCACATCTCTTTAAAAATGAGAGATAATACTATAGCAGACTAATGCAAGGGGTGAGATGACTGCCCCTCAAAATACTGAAGGGGTGGCAGCTATGAATTGAAAAGTCTGCTTTTGCTGAGACGCCACCCTGTTTGTCACAACTGTTCTTGTGTCTCACCGAGCCTCAGAACTATTTGGTTAGACCTTCCTTAGTGATAGGGAAAAGAGGGAAGGTTTCTATTGTGTGTTGGTGGGACTGTTGAGCCCAGGACTCTCAAACATGCCCATAGGGTGTTTCAGTGGAGTCTCGGTAACACTCTCCATATCAGAAATACAGCCTGGACAATATCTGAATGGCCTTATCATCACAAATACAGTCCTCACTGCGGGGGAAAAAAGCCATTTTGCAATTGGAAACTTTCCTATTTCCATTATTCGCATTGTCATGTTGACTAGAAATTTTGGAATCATCTTTGCCTTCTTCCTTTCCTTAGCTTCTCATGTGGGATTCAATTCTTTTTTTGTTTTGATTTCTACCAGACTAGTCCAGTTCACCACTTGCCCAATCCATCCACTGTTACCAAATTAATCTTCCTAAAATAATATTCTCATCTTGTCACTGCCTGGTATGAAAATCCTCAGGGTATACCCTATGTGTAATTTGTAGGTCAATGACCCTAGTATAATGTAAGCAGCTTATCATGTTTAAAAAGTTCATAATTTCTAGATAATTAATCATTTTTATTAGTAACAACATCATTAGGCCAGTGGCTCTTTTGAATGCCAAAGACCCTCTATGACAGTGGGCTTACAGTTTATATGCCCTTGGAAGAATAGGTGTTCCTGAGGGTGGCAACCAACTCTGATTGGTTGGCATTAATAAGAGAATGAATATTACAGTGAGAGGCTGGGCTATATTACAATGAAGATTTTGGGGTACATGACTTGGATCACCCAAATCTTGGTCAAAGAGACTTATCAGTTTCCATATCACCTGTCCAGTGAAAGGGAAAATCGACATTTCCCCAGATTTGTCTGAGTAAATACAATGAGCAGTAATCCTCCCATCAGCCCAAACTTAGAATTTCTTTCACTGTCTGATTAGATCTTGGCCTGGGTAAATCTTTGAGAAAGATTTCCCACACTGGTTGTTTTCTGGATGAGGAAGCAGAAAAGGAGAAAAAACCTTGGTTTTGATTCAATAATTAGTTATTAATATAAGAGAAATAATCATTTCTCTCAGCTTGTAAGCAGAAATTGACTTATTCTTTGTAATTTTATCCTCATTTAACACCTAGCACAGTGTCGAAGTAGGCACTTAACAAATACTTGACTCAATGATTGATTGCCCCCACTCTCTCACTGACAATTCAAAATTTCTCTGCAGACATTTAAGTCACCATGCCTGTCCAGCTCTGTCTCCTGTTTTTCTCTTACACAAACCCTGCACTCCCAACAAGTGGGAGAGTCTGGTCCTAACTGTTCTCCAATAGATTATATTAATGATGACTGTTGAGCCTCCCAGCTTTCTTTCCCTGCCTTGAGTGCCCTTTCCTCTTTCTGGTTTGTGGAGTAGCCAACAGAGTTCTGGAACTGGAGTGGGAGGGGAAGGGAAGGGTAGAGAAACAAGCATTTATAAAGCACCTACTATGTGCCAGGCACTGTATGAAGCACTTTACAAATCTAGTTCTAACACATGTAATAATGACACCTAGGACTGTAACACTTTAAACTTTGCAAAGCACTTTACATATATCACCTCATTTGATTCTTACAGGGACCCTGGAAGGTAGGGGCTATTCTTCCTGTTTTATAGATGAGGAAACTGAGTCTGAAAGAATTGAATGATGCCTTGTGTAAAGAGCTAGTAAGCTTCTAAGGCAAGTTGTGAACTCTGATCTTTCTGATTCTTAGTCTATTGTTCTGTATAGGATATCACCTAGTCTTCTCACCATGTGATCCTTGGGAAATCACTGGGTCTCTAATCTTCAGTTTCCTTCATCGCTAAAATGAGTATAATAAAACCTGTACAGGCATACTTTGTATTATCATGCTTCACAGACATCATGTTTTTTACAATTTACAATTGCAAGTCTATCTGGGTGCCATTTTTTTCCCCAACAGCATGTGTTCCCATCTTGTCTCTGTATCACACTTTGGTAATTCTCAAAATATTTCAAACATTTTCATTGTTATTATATCACTGTGATCAGCGATCTTTGACGTTACTATTGTAATGCCCATATAAAGCAGTGAACTTAATCCTAAACATTGTGAGTGTTTCACCAACAGGCTGTTCCCTGCTTCTATCCCTTTCCTTCAGCCTCCCTATTCCTTGAGAAACAACAATATTGAAATTAGGCCAATTAATAACCCTACAATATGATAACCTCTAAGTGTTCCAGTGAAAGGAATAGCTAATTGATGTGGCAAACTTCCTTGTTGTCTTATTTTAAGAAATTGCCTCAGACACCCCAACCTTCAATAACTACCACCCTGATCAGCCAGCAGACATCAACATAGAGACAAGACCCTCCACCAAACAAAACGATTACAACTCTCTGAAGGCTCAGATGATGGTTAGCAATTTTTAGCAATAAAGTATTTTTAATTAAGGAATGAACATTTTAAAGACATGATACTATTACACACTCAATAGACTACAGTATAATGTAAGCATAACTTTTATATGCACTGGGAAACCAAAAAATTCATGACTTGATTTATTGTGATATTCACTTTATTGCAGTAGTCTGAAACTGAACCTTTGGTATCTTCAAGGTATGCCTATACTACCTGCCTCATTGGACTCTTTGGCAAGAGAATACTCTGTAAACCATAAAATGTGGAAGCCATATTCCTAACTATTCTTCAAGTCCAGTTCAAATGCCACCTTTTCCAGGAAACCATCTCTGACCACCACAGCCTACAATCTTCCCTTCTTCTTAGGTCCTAAAGCATTTACTCTTTGGAATACTCCTTTGATATTTCATTTTATTCTGCTTAGTCCTTATTTAACTTTTCTTGTTCCTAACTTTAAACTTCTCAACTGGGTCATAATCTCCCTGAGGACAGACATATTTTCTTTTTATTGCCCCAACTCCCAGATCAAAAACTTATCACCACTAGGGTATAGCAGAAAGAGAGTTGGGCTTGGGCATCTGAGGACCTGGGTTCAAATCTTGGCTCTGCTATGTATTCCCTATATGATCTTGGTCAAATTGCTTCACCTTTCCAAGACTCAATTTCTTCATCTATGAAATGTTAGAAATAATAGCTGTCCTCCCTCTCTAACAAGGTTGTTATCAAGTTAAAGCACTAGGGAAATTTCAGCAGTTAACTGCTATTAGTTGGGTCTTTTTGTGAATGGTGATTATGGGAATTTGCCTTAAATTGATGGGGTTGAGGTGATCACAGAATCAGAAACTTTCAGAGTGATAAGGAGGCACTGGCAGCTGTCTAGTCTAATTCACATACCCCAAAGAAATCCCTCTACAACATGCCTAAAAGTGGTCATCATTCAGCTTCAACAAGCGGGAGCCCATTGCCTCCCGAGGAAGCCTGGTTCACTTTTGGACAGCTATAATGGTTGGGAGGTCCTTGCTGGCATCAAGATCTCTTCACATGCCAGACCCATTACTCCTGGTTCTTCCCACTAAATCCAAATGGAACAAGTTTTGTTCTTTTTCCAGATAAGAGCCTTTTCAATACTTGAAGGTAGCTGTCTTGTTCACTCTAAATCTTCTCTTCTCTAGTCAATGGATCATCATAAGGCATGAACTCATGACCCTTTACCATTCAGATTGCCACTCTCTGCAGTCTAGCTTCAGAACTCATCATTCAAACTGATACTGCTCGGGGGCAGCTAGGTGGCGCAGTGGATAAAGCACTGGCCCTGGATTCAGGAGCACCTGAGTTCAAATCCGGCCTCAGACACTTGACACTTACTAGCTGTGTGACCCTGGGCAAGTCACTTAACCCCCATTGCCCTGCAAAAAAAACAAAAACAAAACAAAAAAAAAAACCCCAAACAAACTGATACTGCTCTCTCCTAAATTAGCAATGTGCCTGCCAGGGTGGGATTACCCAAGGTTTCTGTCCAGGGCTATCTTCTCTTCTTCCATTATACTATTTTATTTGATGATCTCATTAGCTCTTATGGATTCAAACATCATCTCAATACTGATGATTTTCAAATCTACTTATCTTGCCCTAATCTTCAGATATGCGTCTCCAGCTGCTTATTAGATATCTCAAACTAGATCTCCTATAGAAATCTCCAAAACTGAACACATAATCTTTCTTCTACTCAAATCCTCTTCCCATTACTATTACTGTTGACTGTACCATTATCTTCCCAGTCTCCCAGGTTGGCAACTTGGGTATCATCCTTAACCCCTCTCTTATGCATCAGATCTAATCTGTGCCAAGATTTGGAATTGGAGTGCAGATATTCCAGAAACTCTTAATTGCTTTTATGTGTATCAGAGACCCCTTTGGCAGTCTGGTGAACCCTATGGACCCCTTACTGAAATAATTGAAGTAGCTACTAAGTTTTTTAAAAACCTGGTTTCATAAGCCCCAGTTTAAGAACTCCTGATTTAGTCCTTCCTTCCCATATTAGGACTGCTGAATGGTGCAGTGGATAGAGTACTTGGCCTGAAGTCAGAAAAGCTCATCTTTGTGAGTTCAAATCCAGCCTCAGACACTTACTAGCTGTGTTACCCTGGGCAAGTTAACCCTCGTTGCCTCAGTTTCCTCATCTTCAAAATAAATTAGAGAAGGATAGCAAACCATTCCAGTATCTTTGCCAAGAAAATCCCAAATAGGGTCACAAAGAGTTGGACATGCCTGAATTATAACAATTATCTTGGCTTTTGGTTGACTCATGATATTGAGAACATTTGAAACCTGTATCAACGATCTCAACAAGTACAGAAAGGGCACAGGATGAATCAGGGGCCTTGTGTTGGGTCTTGGCGCCTTGTCTCTGATGGGCATCCTTCCAGCTTGATGGAGGGAGGGGAGGATTCCGTGCAGAATGTCAAGACCTTTGTGTTGGTTGTCAGACCCCACCACTGTCCCTCATTATGTTTGCCCCAAGATAAGATGTTTTTGTTACTGTCCAGGGCTTTTCTCCCCTGATGATTGCCCAGTCTGAACAAAGGTCCTTTTGTAGTCTCACTGATGCCTCACAGGTTGCTAGGGGAGATTCAGAAAGAGACTGATTATAGTGCTGCCGATGGTAGGGATGGTGACCGGATGGCAGCCAGAGAGCACTAGATTTGGGGTCAAAAGGTGGGGGGGACAGGGATGGGGACAGGCAACAAATGGGGAAAGATGTTTGTCAAGTGCATGATGATGCTCCTCTCCTTTCTTTGGGTGTCTTTCAGGAGTCATGGCTGGTTTCAACATGGGGGGTGACCTTAGAGAGCCTGAATCCAACATCCCAATTGGCTCGCTGGCAGCAGTTGGCATCTCGTAAGTTCCCCACTCAACAGGCAGAGGGAGGAAGGAAATGGAGAGAAAGCCAGAGGGAGAGAGAGGAAGGGTTTTCTTTTCTGCTTAGAAGCCTCTCCTCTCCACCCTGCCCTGCCTGGGATCCATCTATTTCATATTCCAATTTACTCCTTAATACCCAGCCAACTGGAAAAAATCATGTCTGACTCTTCTTCAAATGATCATCCATTAATACCCTCTGTACTGGCAGGCTCAGGAAGGAGCTTCATCAGTGCAGAAAGAAGTTTTTCCTTTCCTGTCCCCCCCACCCCAAACACCTATATTATGAACATAGGATATTTATTAATCCTTAAATTTCCAAGATTTTTGAAATTTTAAAATTCATCTTTTCTGAGATAGGAGCCCAAGCTAGGAGCCAATATATCAGGACACCTGGGTTTCAACTCAAATTATACAAGATCTGTGACCTTGGCTTCTCATTCATAGGTCTTAGTTTTTCTACTTGTATAAAAGGATGGTTTGGGGTTTTTTTGTTGTAAACATAATTTTTTTTTCTACTTTTATAATGGGAAGACTCTTCCTTGCCTTACACCCACCTTAAAGAGTTGTTATGAGGATAAAATGAGATGACAGATCTGACTGTTTTGAAAAGTAAAAAAGATTAGATAAATTCAAATATCTATTATCATAATTAGGATTATGAAATAATATAATTGGCATTATTAACATTAGTATTCCTATGGTGGAGATTTTTTTTCTTCAGTTTTTTTTTCAGTCATGTCTGACTCTTTGTGACCCTCTTGGGGTTTCCTTAGCGAAGATATTAGAGTGGTTTGCCATTTCCTTCTACAGATGGGGAAACTGAGGCAAACAGGGTGAAGTGACTTCCCCAGGGTCACATAGCTAGTAAGTATCTGAGGTCAGATTTGAACTCAGAAAGATGTCTGTCAACTGTACACCAAGCTGCCCCTGTTCAGATTTTAGCTCATTATGATAATGTAGCCTCTATTAGCCAGGTCCATTACAACAACCTATTTAGGCAGTAGAAATTTATTATTTTAATTAATATTATTAAAACACACATACACAAAATGCTGTTTAAAAATGAAACAAATTCAGAAAATATTTAATCAGGTTCAAATTGTGGAGTTCACAGGCCTGGAAGCAAAAAAAAGTGAGAAAACAATTTAAGATGTTAGATTTACCCCAGGATTAGACTGGATTTGCCCTCTAAGGAAATTAAATGGGATAATATATGTGAAGAGGTATGGGATCATAAAACACTATATAGATATGTTATTTATTATTATTATTATTATTATTTTTTTGGTGAGGCAATTGGGGTTAAGTGACTTGCCCAGGGTCACACAGCCAGTAGATATGTTATTTTTATTCTGTTCTATTCTGTTTCATGCAATAAATATATATTAAATAACTTCTATTTCTCCTGCATAGTGTGTATGCTGGGGCAGTAAGGACCTGATCTAGCAGGTCTAGATTGTTCTTTACTGTGTTCCAGGATAACTTATAAGTGAACCTCTATGTTGTCACGATTATCACCTACTCTCTTTGGACTCATTGTCTTGACTTGCTCAGATCCGTGCAGTGTTCTCTGCATGAAGTCGTGATGTCTGTATTTCTACTACAGGGAGGGATGAGCAGTGCCTTGAATACTCTGCCCAGTGCCCTGGCATCATGGGAACTTGCCAAACTCTTTGTTTATTTTTTTTACACAGATTTATTCTGTATTTACTCATCTGTGTGCATGTTTTCTCCAAATAAAATATAATCCCCTTGAGGGCAGAGACTTTTGTTTATTTGTTTCTGGCCATGGCCTGTAAGAGTTCTTGTCACCCAGTAGGAACTTAACAAATGCTTATTGAATAAATGGATTCCTTTAGCCTTTGGAAGGTCATTCAGCCTGAGGTCTCAGAGCTTCCCCTCCCATCAAAAAACTCTACTCTCTCTATTTTCTATTTCTATCTTCTCTATTTATTTTATATTAGTATATTGTAATGTATTAGTATTAGCACATTGTAGTGTAATGAACTGGCAAAACAATTTTTCAAAAATTAGGTTTTTATAGGAAGTATTGCCTTTATAGAGGTAGCATAGCATGATAGATAGGATGCTGGAACTGAGGTCAGGAAGACCTGGGTTAAAATACTGCTTGGAACACTAAGTGGATGTGTCACCCTGGGCAAGTCACTTAACCCCAATTGGTATCTCCGCCCCCCTCCCCCCAAAAAAGTACCTATAACACTTAAGAACTCTGTGACCCTGGGCAAATCTGCTAACCTTTCTTTGCCTCAGACATCTCTCTAGGATAGATTTACTAAGTTCCCCCCATTGACGGAGTCAGATCCTTCTCTCTTTTTATTTCAATTCCTCTTTCTAGAAGAAAAACTCTACTAAGATTGTTAAATGTTTTGTTTGCCTATTGCTTCAGTTAATGTCTCAGGACAACTTTTCTCACATTCTTTGCATTATGAGAGACAGGAAATAAACACATTTTTTATGGTAGGCAACAATGAATGTGCTAAAGTTTTTTTCTTGGCAGGTGGTTTCTCTATATCATCTTTGTCTTTCTGCTGGGTGCTATCTGTACCCGGGAGGCCCTCCGATATGATTTCATGATTGCAGAAAAGGTAAGTCTTCCTACAAGAATGATTGTGCCAGGGCTGTCCCTCTCCAGTATTAATATATACTGTTTAAAAGGCAGCTTCCCATCTTCTGCCTCTAAATCTTACGCTTCTGGTGCTTTGTGCCTGGCGATGGACAAGGGACCTTGGAATCACAAAAGGAAAGGAAAGGCCCAGTCTTTGATTTCAAGGAGCTACTAGATTCTGCACACAGTTGTTGGTACAATGAAATGTGATGAAATGCGGAAAGAGCTTTGTACCATATGTATGAGTTATCATTTTAAAATTCAATTCAATAAATGTTAATTAAATGCCTACTATGTGGAAGCCACTGTCCTCTAAGCCAGAGATAGATATGACACAGGCCCTGTTTTCCAGGAAGTTACATTCTATGTGGGGGGCACATATAGATAGAAATAAAAGCAAGAGAGAGATAAGTACAAAGGAGCGGCCCAGGGAAAATTCTATAAGAAATTTGAGAAGGGAGAGATTACTTTTCACCCGGGAATGGAGAATTAGGGAAGGCTCTGTGGAGGAGGTGGCATTTGGATTGGGTCTTGGATAAAAGGAGGGGCTTCAACAGATGGAGATGGGGGGTGGATCTCTTCTAGACTTGGAAGTGGTGAGGCTACCATTTAGTAATAGCTCTCCATCAACAGTGATCACAGGAAGAAGGAAAAAGCTCGGAGGCTGATATCTACAGAGTCAGAACCCTTTACTCTTTTTTTTGGGGGGGGGCAATGGGGGTTAAGTGACTTGCCCAGGGTCACACAGCTAATAAGTGTCAAGTGTCTGAGGCCGGATTTGAACTCAGGTCCTCCTGAATCCAGGGCCAGTGCTTTATCCACTGTGCCACCTAGTTGCCCCACAGAACCCTTTACTCTTACTAACAGTTCCAACCTCTACCATGAGCAAACCTTTCTCCAGAACTATGCATAAGAAGCAAAACAGACTGCTGTGATTTTCCTGTTCCCCGCCTTCCCCCTACACACTCTCTGAGGAAGAGGCCAGTGAGCTGAGCAAGGAGGGGAGTGAACAAGAAGAGGAAGGACCTTAGAGATAGGCTGATGGCAAAGACCCCAACTAGGGTGGAGGCCATGGGCTATGGTATGAGCCCTGTTCTGACTTCTTCAGGACACTGTGCTCTCACGGGAAGTCTCTGTGGTGCCTAGTGTTTTTCTTGGCTGGGCAAGAACCCCTTTATTTTCAGATTTAGTGCACTGTGCACCGAGGAAGGGGAACAAGATTAGTGGATTCTGCACATTCCACAGTGGCATGTTTTAGCAAACAGGTTTTCAGCAAGCCTCATCTGGCACCATTGGAAACTCAAGGCTTGAAGATATCTTGGTATTTGTCAGGGAGCTCCCCAGTGGTCCCTTCATCTCTCCTTGAGTTCCTAGAGGAAGAGAGAGGAGGGAGATGAATTTCTAATTTCAATTTAATTCCTGGGCTTCATTAGGCTTAATTTATTACCTTTTCCCTTCTGTGGGATGAATTGCAAGGAAACTTTGCTCCTGGTCTTCATGAGATAGAATACTAGTGAGGCTCCCTCCCCTTCCTCTTTCCATTCCCTTTCTTGTTGTTGTTCAGTCATTTTCAGTTGTGTCTGACTCTTTATGACCCTAATTGGGTTTTTCTTGACAAAGATACAAGAGCTGTTTGCCATTTCCTTCTTCAGCTCATTTTACAGATGAGGAAACTGAGGTAAACAGGGTGAAGTGACTTGCCCAGGGCCACCCAGCTAAGTAAGTGTCTGAGGCCAGATTTGAACTCAAGAAAAGGAGTCTTCCTGACTCCAGGCCTGGTACTCTATCCACTGTGCCACATAACTGCCCTAAGTTCCCCCAGATTCCTGTTTTCTCCCTCTTCCCCATTTAGGAAACCCTGATCAATGAAAATCTGTAATTATACCAGGTCCTTTAACTTTAGGTTATGATAGGTTCATGATAGAAAATGATTCATTCCAGTCTATCCCTAAGCACAATTGTGGAGAAGCCAATTGTCCTCAGGGGTCTCCAACTTTCTTTTCATTACCTTTCTCTCCTGCCCAAAACTGAACATCATGTGCCAGGGACTGCCCAACTTCCCTCTCCATCCCTCTATCAAACCAAACTCTTATAAAAGGAGTTCATGTTAGTCATTTACCTGTTAGTATAAATGAAATCCCTCTCCCAGAGATATTTTCAATTTAAGTCTTATCTATAATTAGGGAATAAAAAGTTTTGCTCTTTTCAGCTGAAAAGAATTGCAGGCATATGTGAACAAATGGAAATACATATTCTGGGGGCAAAGGGACCTTCTTGCCTATTAAATTCCGTAAGGGAGAAGGCTGCTTACTATACCTTTGTATGATTATAGATTCTCAGAGTTGGAAGAGACCTCAGGTTTTAAATTACTATATAATGCAGGGATAACCTCTGTGATATTCCTTATAAATAGTGATATAGCCTTGATTCAAACATCTTAAAGAGCATCATGTGGTAGAAAGAATGTTGGCTCTGTTGTTGAGTTGTTTCAATTATGTTTAACTCTTTGTGGCCCTATTTGGAGGGTTTCTTGGCAAAAATACTGGAGTGGTTTGACACTTCCTTCTCCAGCTCATTTTACAGATGAGGAACTGAGGCAAACAGGGTTAAGTGACTTGCCCAGGGTCACACAGCTAGTAAATGTTTGAGACTGGATTTGAATTCATTTTTTTTCTGACCCCAGGTCCAGTGCTCTATTCATTGTACCACCTAGCTGACCTAAAGGTAGAGGATTTGGGTTCAAATCCCACCTCTTATACCTACTGTCTGTGTGACCATGGGCAAATCACTTAATGTCCCTAGGCCTCAATTTTTCCATCAGTAAAATTTGACTAGAAGGCCTCTGAATTCCCTCCCAGCTTTAAATCTATGATCCTATGACCTATAGTGATGGGGAATTCATTACTACACAAATCAGCCCAATCCATTGTCAGATAGTTCATAACTTTTAAGAAATTTTTCATTGCAGTGAATTGAAATTAGTCTCCCTGAAATTTCCACACTGGTCCTTATTCTCTCTTCTGGAGTCATAGAGATTAAGACTATTTCCTTATTGTTTGAAACATCTGGGCAGCTAGGTGGCGCAGTGGATAGAGCACCGGCCCTGGAGTCAGGAGTACCTGAGTTCAATTCCGGCCTCGGACACTTAACACTTACTAGCTGTGTGACCCTGGGCAAGTCACTTAACCCCAAATTGCCTCACCAAAAAAAAAAAAGAAAAGAAAAGAAACATCCCCAGTTCCTTAAATTGATCGTTACATGACAGAGTTTTTTGTCCTGCATTTTTTTAGTCTGGACACATTTCGTTTGTCAGCGTTCTTAAAATGTGGTTCTCACAACGGAACATGACTCTCAAAAAGCGATCTGATGAGACAGGTGGTTTCCACTATATCATTTTTGTCAGGCTGACCTTGTTTCTTTTTATAACAGAATTCACTAGAGAGTCTTTATGAACCTTTAAAAGGCTGCAATCTAAATGGAAGACTCACAGCAGCCCACCATGGGCAGGAAGAGGACAGAACCAAATAAACAGAGATAGATTTTAAAAAATCCTATCAAACAAAGGAAGGACCATGGAATCTCTGTGGGTGGAAATTCCATGCTCAGATCATAAAGATGTAGCAGGAGGGCTAGACTAAAGACCCCTTGACCAGGATAAGGAAACCGAGATGGAAATGTTTAATGAGGCTGGGGAAGTTTCTAAAATAGGCCAGGTAGGAGGAATGGGGAGAAGTTAATTACACACACACACACACACACACACACACACACACACACACACACACACGGAGAATAGCTCATTTAGGATGAGATGTGGAGATAAGGTTTCTTGATAGGACAAATGACTGCTTCCTGACACAGGTAGATGTAGAGCCCACAAAGAACGGAAATATACAGTTTTGGGTTCTCAGTAGTGAGCAGGAACTGGTACAGGAAATATCTGCGGGCAAACTATGACAAAGCCACCCTAGGCACCTCCCCCAAAGCAGACTCCTCGACTGCTGGCTCTCGGTAATTTCCACGGCCATCACCCTGCAGAATTCCAGAAGGGAGGAAGCATCTCATTCCTTCGAAGATGGTGACCCTAGCACCGTGGTCTTTCCCCTTGATTTTTCCTTGGTTCCCATCTTCTATCATGGTACACAGGGGAAAGCATGGTGGAATTGGAGTCAGACAACCTGGATTCAAAGCCCAGCTCGGTTAATCTAGAACCTTTGCCATCTGGTCAAATCCCTTAACCTCTCTGGGCTTCTGTCTCCTCATTTGTAAAATGAAGGAATTGGATTAGATGACCTCTAAGGTCTCTTCTAGCTCCTGGTGTCTGGCAAGTAGCAGATGCTTCCTGTTCTTCAGTTGATCAGTGGTGCCCAACTCTTCAGGATCCCATGGACCACAGCAGCCAATACAGTGCATGGATTTTTCTTGGCAAAGATACTGGAGTGGTTTGCCATTTCCTTCTCCGGTGGATTAAAAAAAACAGAGGTTGAGTGACTTGCCCAGGATTATACAGCTAGTCAGTGTCTGAGGTCATATTTGAACTCAGGTCTTCCTGATTCCAGTAGATGCTTAGTAAATGCTTATTGACTGATAATAGGTGATAATAATAAAAGCTAGTATTTATATAATGCTTCCTAGATGCCAGACACTATGCTAAGCTCTTTACAATTATTATCTCATTTGATCCTCATAACAAGCATGGGAGGTAGGTGCTGCTATTTATGTTTTACAGGTTAGGAAACTAAGGTAGACAGGTTAAGTGACTTGTTCAGGGTCACACTGATAGTAAGCATCTGAAGTTAGATTTGAACTCAGGTATTCCTGACCCTGGGCCCAGTGCTGTATCCACTGCCCCATCCAGTTGACTGATTGATAAGGAGAGAGCATTGTGTATCCATGTCTCTTCCTACTTCCATTTTTCTACATGGGACTCAGCTGTAACATTCTTCCTTGATTTTCCTGGACATTGAAGAAGCAAGACCATATCAGTTCAATTCAACAAACTTCTTAAGCATCCTCTGAAATTACCTCCAATTTATGCTTATATATCTCATTTGTACATAGTTGTCTGCATGCTGCTTCCCCATTAGAATGTAAGCTTCTTGAGGACAAGGATGTTGTTTTTGCCTTTCTTTGTATCCCTAGTTCTTAGCTTCATGTCTGGCACATAATGAGTGCCTAATAAATGACTGGTGATTATGGACAAGCCCACCACAGGCAGGGCATTATGCTAGACACTGTGTACAAAGATAAAGAACAACAGAGTCTCTGTCCTCATGGTGCTTATAGTCCAAGGGCTGGGCCATGCAAACAGATAATCAGAGTACAGGATAGAATAAGGTAAATGAAGAGAGGAGATTATAGAGAGAGGCAGGAGAGGTTCAGGGAAGGAAGAATCACCTCTAGTTGGAGGTTAAGGAATCAGGGGAGACTTTTTAGAAGAGGTGGCATGGGCTGGAACTTGAAGGAAGGTAAAGATGAGGCAGGAATCCATTTCAGATATAGGTGACAACATATTCAAATATATCACGGTGAAAGAGATCAGGAGGAGTCTGCAGAATGCCTAATACTTAGGGGAGCTAGGTGGCACAGTGGATAAAGCTCTGGCCCTGGATTCAGGAGGACCTGAGTTCAAATCCAACCTCAGACACTTGACACTTACTAGCTGTGTGACCCTGGGCAAGTCACTTAACCCCAATTGCCTCGCAAAAAAAAAAGAATGCCTAATAGTTCAGTAACATGTGGCTGAAACATAAATCTATGAGAGAAGAGTAGTGAGACACAGAACTGGAAAGCTGGAATGGAATGGAAGCAGACTGCAAGGAGTCTTGAATGTCACAGTAAGGAGTTGGCATTTCATCTTGTAGATAGTTGGGAGCCACTGAGGATTGCAGGGGAGTAACATTAAAAAGATCACTTTGGTTACTGTGTAAAGGATAAATTAGAGGATGTAGGATAGAAACCAGAGAGAGGGAGACCAGTTAAGAGGCTATTACCATAGCCCAAGAGATATCTAGGGTAGAGGTCAATACGAGTGAAAAAAGGGAGGCAGATGTGAAAAAGGTTGTAGAAGGAACGACATGAATGAAGAATCAAAGGAAAAAGGGGATGTCATTGAGAAAAAGAGGAAAGTGAGGAAATAGGTCAGGGTTTGGAAGGAAGATGGGAGATTCAGTTGTAATTATATATCTTGTTAACAAAAGACCCCCAGGCCCATAAAGGGACCTGAAATGAAAGAGACCAATCACAATATTACAAAGCATTTATTGTCTAAGAAAAGGTTTGTAGGGGAGAGAAGATCTTACAAGGGAGCAGACAGGGAGAGGCACAGGGGAGGGAGTTCTTAGCTGCTTAAAGGGGACTGGGGAAAGGGTGAGATAATAAGTTTCCAGAGGCTTTTGAGTAAGGGGTGTATGTTAATGGAGAAGACATCTGTAGACACTAAGCCAGGTAGCCGGATGTTTGGAAGTCCCAAATGAGGTCTCAAGTCTGCAGCTTCTGCTCAAGGTTGCCCTTGAGCTGTTCAAGGCTGCTTCTTTGTTTTTTGAC
Organism: Dromiciops gliroides; assembly: GCF_019393635.1. Taxonomy (NCBI): domain Eukaryota; kingdom Metazoa; phylum Chordata; class Mammalia; order Microbiotheria; family Microbiotheriidae; genus Dromiciops; species Dromiciops gliroides. The sequence continues at coordinate 337,974,947 of NC_057863.1, read as the reverse complement.
AGCTACAGGCATCTCAAAATTCACTCGCAAAGTTCACTCGCAAAGTTCACTCGCAAAGGATCACTGGTATGTCAAGCAGCTCTGAGCTTCAGAAATCCTTCTAATTGGCTGATTGTTATGCAACTACATTGCCCTGGTTCCCCTGTAAAGAAGGGGTGCTCCAACATATCTAACAAATATTGTATTCATTCCAGAGCCCATGTCCACAGGCTCTGTGTCTCATCCCTCTACTAAACTCATAAGTACCTTGAGAGCAGCAGTTGAGTCATTTTTCATCTTTGTATCACTAACAACTAGCATAATAGCTTGCACACAGTTAGTGTTTAAGAAATGCTGGTTAAGGGGGCAGCTAGGTGGCACAGTGGATAAAGCACCTGCCCTGGATTCAGGAGGACCTGAGTTCAAATCTGGCCTCAGACACTTGACAATTACTAGCTGTGTCACCCTGGGCAAGTCACTTAACCCTCATTGCCCCTCAAAAATAAATAAACAAACCAATCAATCTATCAATAAATGAGTGAATAAATAAATGAACAAATAAATAAATGAGCAAATGAATGAATGACTAAATAAATAATAGATAAATAAATAAATAAATGGGGAAAAAAGAAATGCTGGTTGACATTTGGGTTTGAGGCGATGACAAGATATCCAGGAGGAGATAGTTAGTAAGCTATTAGAAATAGAGACTAGAACCTAAAGGAGAAGCATGTTTGTGGGAGAGATCTAGATTTGAGAGTCATCTGTCTAAAGGGGCAATTCAAGCCACAGGAGTGAATGAGATCCTCAATGGAAAAGTTATAGAGAGAAGAAAAGCAGGCTGAGGACAGTTTTAGGATGGAGGAAGAAAGAGGGACCAATAAGGAAGAAAGATAAAGTGTGGCCAGGGAGATAAGGAGAACCCCCTCCCCCACAAAAAGCAGTGTTACTGAAGTCATAAGAAGAAAGTTGGGGAGTACTACTGAATTATTACAGAGAGGTCAAAGTGAAGGAGTATTGGAAAAGGTTATTGAATGTCTGTACTAAGAGGTAATTGGTGATTTTAAAGTGTTGCTTCAATAGGAGGAAACAGCTAGTAAGGAGTAAAGAAAGTAAAAGCGGGAGTGGGGTGGGAGGGTATAGACTATTCTTTATGGAAATCTGGCAATAAGGAAGATATAGGACCTAAAGGAAGAGAAGGATAAAGGGAAGGTATTTTTAGGCAAAAGGGGAACTGAGCTTATTTGTGCGAAGAGGGGAAGGAGCCAGTAAACCATGGGAGGATGGAGACAAAATGATGGTGTGGGGGTGATTGCCCAAATACAGCCCCAGAAATAGGAGAAGAGGTGATCAAGGACACAGGTGGAAGAATTAGCCCTTGCAAAGAGGAATGCCATTTCATCCTCGGAGATCAGAAGGAAGGAGGAGAGAAGAGGTGAAGACATAGATTTGGAGTCATGGAAGAAGGGAGATGGCAGAGCTCATACTGGGAGGGCCCTCTTCTTGTTCTTGTTCTAGTTCTTCTTCTCAATCTCCTCCTCCTCCTCTTCCGCCTCCTTTTCCTCCTTCAGGATCACACAGCTAGTTTCTGAGGTCAGATTTGAACTCAGGCCCTCCTGATTCCAGGGCTGGTGCCATACTCTTCTTCAAGGAGATACAAGTTTATCTCCCAAGCAAGGGTGGGGATGGGGTAGAGATGGGGACTTGAAGGAAGAGAAAACTGTTTGGAACAGCTGCTGGGGGAGTGTCATAGGAATACCATAAGATGAATGAAAGGATTTCTATAAGCTGAAATCTAAGGTAGCATCAATTTGTAGTGGACCTCATCAGCAAGATTTGTGGTTGTTGTTGGTTCTTCGTTCTTGAAGAAGACCATGACATTGGGGTGATGTCATGACTTGCACTGAATTGGATTTAAGTGAGGGAGGCTGTGCAAGGTCACCAACTTCACTCTCTCTTCCAGAGCCATCTGGTCCAGTGGCAAGATATAGATCAGGACAACTGGAGATGGCCCCTAATGTTTAAGGCAATTGGGGTTAAATGATTTGCCTAGGGTCACACAGGTAGTAAGTGTCTGAGTTAAGATTTGAACTTAGGGCCTTCCAACTTCAGGGCCAGTGCTCTATCCACTGCATCACTTAGCTGCCCCTCAATATTTGTGGTAGAGGAAGAGAAGGCTGAGAAGTGATACGATCTGGGGCAGCTAGGTGGAACAGTGGATAGAGCATAGCCCTGAAGTCAGGAGCACCTGAGTTCAAATCCAGCCTCAGACACTTACTAGTGGTATGACCATGGACAAGTCACTTAACCCCAATTGTTGCCCAAAAACAGTTGTAAAAAAATAACGGGGCTACTCAGTGTTGCATAGAAGTGAGTGAGAATAGTTAGAGGGGCAAGGGAAGAGGGCAGGATGTTGACCATTTGCCAATATGTGAAGAAAGAGAATGAGACTAGAAGAGATGGCATTGAATAATGGTAGCAATCAAGGGTCTGAAAGCAGCAGACCACCTCATCTTATGGTTCTAGGACATGAAAGAAAAATCAGCCAACCTCTGATTGTCCAAGGCTGTGGTGCCCTCGGGTGAAGGCTAGATTTCAGTTGGTGTCATCAGGATATGGAAGGAGTACAAGCTTGAGGCTTAAAGAAAGTTGGCTTACTGTTGAGGGCTTGCAAAGGGCACAGAAGCAGGCTGTTGTTTTCTGTGCCTGATGGGTCTCACCTCTAAGTCCAGTCCAGACTGCTTTTCAGGCCCTTGTTTGAGATTCTAAGCACTAATAACAGTCCTCCATTGTCCTATTCACAGAACCCTCCCTGAGCTGGTGACCCTCTTTCTTAAATCCACTGTGCCTGGAAAAATTCCACACAGCAAGTGGTTCCTCCTTGTAATCCTTTTCTAACTCACTAATCAATATTCTTTTCTGGCTACCCTGGAAATCCCTCCCATCTGAATCAAATTATTTGGCTTTCTGACTCCCAGTTTTATAAACAATCTCCTTTTGTTGAAATATACTTTAAGATCTCTGGTCCTCTACCATCATCACTTAGACCCCTAAAGTTTAATAGCCTCTATTCTTCAACCCTCTACCCCCCTACCCCCACCTTTCCACCATGTAATTTATACATCCTGTTCTCGACACCTTCTTCCTGACTCTAATTTGGCTGTCCCAGGATTGTTTGCTCTTGAGAAGATTAGCATTCTTAAAACACATTTTTAAAAATAAGTTTTATTGAAGCCTTTAAAAAATATTATAGTCATTTCCTGATGTAACACCCTCCCACCTCCCTGCCTCCTCCATTGAACCTTCCCTTGTAAGAAAGAGAAACGAATAAAACTTTCTGATAAAGCAACAGTGGCTGACTAAGGATGAAACATTCTGCATCTATGCTCTCCCACCCTTCTCCTGGGAGGAGGGAATTGTGTTTCATCATCTGTCAAAACTCACAATTACATTACAGTTGTTTCTGCTTTTCAAACAGAAATATATTTTGTTTAGTCATTTCAGTCGTGTCTGACTCTTTGTGATCCCAGTTGGGGTTTTCTTGGCAAAGATACTGGTTTACCATTTCCTTCTCCGGCTCATTTTACAATTGAGGAAACTGATGCAAATAAGGTGAAGTGACTTGCCCAAGGTCACACAGCTAGTAAGTGTCTGAAGCCAAATTTGAACTTAGGAGGATGAGTCTTCCTGACTCTAGGTCTGACACTCTACTGTGCCACGTAGATGGCCAGAGATACATTTCTGTACACACATTTCGGGGGACAAAGATTCCTTACAGAGACATCATATAATAATCACCCAACTTTCTGTATTGCTTTTCAGTTTCCAAAATGCTTTCCTTACAACCAACCATATGAAGTAGGTGATTTCAGCACTATCATCCCCATGCTTTTTGCCAGTCACTCAGGCTGTAAATGGGCAGAGGGGAGACTCTGCCTCTAGTCTCCTGTGCCCAAGTTCAGTGCTCTTTCCAATACATCATGTGAAAAGTAATTTTAAAAAGCTAATTAGGCACACCATTAAGTTGTGCCAAAGCAATTCATCCCAAGGTTCCTTTCGTTTGTAGACAATAGGACCCTAACGAAAATGCAGGTACTAATTAGTAAGAGAAAATGAAATATGACAGTTTTAAAAAAAAATAGCTCACAGGAAGGCTGGAGAAAAGAAAAACACCATATTGGAAACTTGGGAAGAATTTATGCCATGTAGCAAAAAGCATGGGCACTACAGGTGGAGGGAGGGGAGGTGGTGGTGCTGACCAGCAAAGTAGAGAATCCTGTATGGGCCAAAAGACGTCTTTGGCACAGGCAGGAAGCTTGTCCCAGTGAAGGGAAAATTGAACATCATAGCATAGGTACAGAGTCAACATTCAGCAGGCTACAAGGAATGATGGGAACATCTTCCAAGTGACTCCAAAGCCAAAAAAAGTCCAGAGCTAGAGAATCAGTGAGAATTCTGAGCAAATGTTGAACAAATGTAATCGCAGGGATGCAGAAGAGCTAGCAGAGAGACTCAGCACTTCAGTCCTTCCTGAAGAAGATGCCCAGGAGCTGCCAACACATCAGTTATGGGAGGACAAAAGTCATGTAGGCAAGGCAGGCATGGATGGGTTGCAATTTGCACCACTGGAGAGAACATCTGTCGAAGAGATCACAAAGCCATTTGAGAAACCCACTGGTAGAATACAAGATCCTTTGGCACAAGGACTACTTTGTTTTGGTCTTTTGACTCCTGGAACTTAGCCCAGTGCCACGGAGCCAGGGCAGCCATTACACAATGGTGATTAGGGTGGGACATGAACTTTTTCTTACGATTCTGGCATTGGCTGGGTGGATTTGTTCTCAAATATAGCACATTCATTTTCTCCCTCTCTGGTCTTCTCTCCATCCCCTTCTCCTCCAGGTGTCTTTGGTGGGCTTCCTCTTCCTCTTGGGGCTGTACATCTCTTCGCTGGCCTCCTGTATGGGGGGCCTGTATGGAGCCCCCCGTATACTGCAGTGCATTGCGGAAGAGAAAGTGGTTCCAGCCTTGACGTTTCTGGGGCAGGGGGTGAGTCGTGTACTGAAGCAAAAATGTGAGAGATGATGCTTGCATTGACCTCTCCAGGGAGGCAACGATTTTGTAGGTGTCTTCAGTAGTGACCACAGGCCTACAGATTGTGAGTTGGAAAGGGCCTTGGAAATCAGCTGGTTCATTCTCATATTATGGAAGAGGAAACTGGAACCCATAAAGGTTCCATAAGTTACCTAAGGTCACATAGGTTGTATAAGCAAAGCTGAAATTCAAACCCATGTCCTTCCAAATCCAAGGCTCATTCCAATATACCACACTGCCTTGTGAATAAATAGATCCCCCCACCCCCAACACACACACACACACACACACACACACACACACACACACACACACACCTTTTGGGAGAAGCTTCCAGGTTATATGGAGCAATGACGTTTTATGCTGAATGTGGTGGTGATTTCGCTCAGGTCAATTCACCAGCTGCTTTATGCTGGGTTGACAGAAAACTACAGAGGAAATCCTTCCAAGGGTTTATATGGGAGTCAGAGAATTTAACTCCTACCCTCCAGCCCACTTATTATTGCAGCAAATAAAAGGATTTTTCTTTTCTGACTGTGGGATTGATCCTGATCTGGTCAGCACATTTTTTCATAGCTCTGGCCAGCTCTATTCCTTGGACAGACAGTGGGCTAACAGTGCAAAGGCCATTGAACTTGGAGAAAGAAGGCTTGACTTTGAGCCTTATTCCTGCTACTTCTTAGCTATATGACTTTGAGCAAGCCACTTGACCTCTCTGGGTCTCAGTTTCTTCATCTGTAAAATGGGAGGGGGGTAGTAGACTCATGGTCTCCAAGGTCTCTTCCAGCACTAAACATGATCCTATTGAATTCTTGTCCAGATCCTCCCATGACTTTTCTTTCTTTCTTTCTTCCTTCCTTCCTTTCTTGGTGAGGCAATTGGGGTTAAGTGACTTGCCCAGGGTCACACAGCTAGTAAGTGTTAAGTGTCTGAGGCTGGATTTGAACTCGGGTCCTCCTGACTCCAGGGCCAGTGCTCTATCCACTGTACCACCTAGCTGCCCCCCCCCATTACTTTTCCATAAGGGTTTTCCCCTTCATGCTGGAAACCTGCTTCTGGGACTGTGTAGGTGCTAGGGAAGGTCTTAGTTTATCTACCATCCCTTGATCTAATTACAGCAGTATCTCATCATTATTATCCAATATTACATTTACTGGGTGATACCCCTTCGCCTGCTTCTTACATATAAGACATCATTGGTAATATCCTGCAGTATCCCAACACACACCATGTACCTCTTCATTTGGTTCATCAGCAATTTTATTTCTTTAGAGAAAGTAGTATTTCATGTGAGAGGGAGCAGATTGTGATCATTGAAAGCAGAAAACTATTTCCCAAATGCAATTCAGCTCATCATCTTTCTTCTAGTCACTTCTGGGCCTGGCTTATTATTCATCTGTAAGAATTGTCCAAGACTTGCACACACATGTATTTGCACATGCCCGTACACATAATACACATGTGTATATTGTGTAAATATGTATATTATCTATGCATACATAAATTTAATAAACATTATTAACATTTTCTTAAGTCTAGACTACCCTCCAAACAATAAATCAAGCTTCAATTTGTAGCATTTGCCGATTTCCGAGGTGTAAATGCTAACAATAAAAATTTAACAAATGACTTTCATGAACCAAGATAAGCTGGCCCCAGGACAGCTTTGCATATATGTATATACTAATGGAAAAACTCAATTTACTGCCTATCCAGCTGCATGCTACAGTTCAAATAATAAGAAAATATTTACTATCCATTTAGTTCTTTTTATAATTTTTTTTTGCAGGGCAATGGGGGTTAAGTGACTTGCCCAGGGTCACACAACTAGTAAGTGTCAAGTGTCTGAGGCTGGATTTGAACTCAGGTACTCCTGAATCCAGGCCCAGTGTGCACCACCTAGCTGCCCCCTAGTTCTTTTTATATTGATTGTGAGGTCAGCATCTTTTTTGGGGGGGGAGCAATGAGAGTTAAGTGACTTGCCCAGGGTCACACAGCTAGTGTCAAGTGTCCAAGGCTGGATTTGAATTCAGGTCCTCCTGAATCTAGGGCCAGTGCTTTATCCACCATGCCACCTAGCTGTCCCCAGTTCAGCATCTTTTGAAGAGCCACAGTTCTCATTGAGGAGAACCAGGAGTATTCTGAGACTTAGTAAAGTCAGTACGTTGTCATCTGTAAAAAGTAGCATCTGGAGGATCTCAGCATCAATGGAGAATGCCTGTTCTACTTGAACTCTATGTAGGACATCCCCCTAACAATAATGAATACCTTTTGGGTGCCTATCATCCAACCTGACAGGTCCAAAATGGAACACTCAATATTTTTTTATAATATCCACTCATTTGCTAGATTATATTGTTTCTACCTCTGCAATCTCTTTTCTACCTGGGTAACTGAAGGGATGACAGTTTCATCAATAGATATAGAGCTGTTTGGGGGAGAAGGAATAATGAATTCAGTTTTGGATATATTGAGTTGAACACGAGATCAGCATAGATGTTAATCACTAACAGTGTTATTATCTTCATTACATAAATGAAGAAATTGATCTAGGAGAGGACTAAGCGACATGCCCGTGGTCACAAAGGAAATTGGTGAAGGAGACAATCAATCAATCAACAAGCATTTATTAAGTGCTTACTGTGTTTCAGGCACTGTGCTAGGGATACAAAGAAAAGGTAAAAAGAATCTCTTCCCTCAAAGAACTGACATTCCTTTTTTAAGCATTCATTGAAAAAATATTTTAGGGGGCATCTAGATGGCACAGTGGATGGGGCACTGGCCCTGGATTCGGGAGGACCTGAGTTTGAATCCAGACTCAGGCACTTGACACTTGCTGGCTGTGTGACCCTAGGTAAGTCACTTAATCTTCTTTGTCCCCCCCCCCCAAATACAAAAAAAAAATTAGTTCCAAATTTTCTTCCTACCTCCTCCTCTTCCCCCTCCTTGAAAAGGTAAGAATTTTAAACAGGTTATATATGTGCAATCATGTGAAATATATTTCAATATTAGTCTTGGCGTGAAAGAAAAAAACAGACCAAAAGAAAACAATAAAGTGAAAATAGTATACTTCAGTCTGCATTCAGACTCCATCAGAAGAACTTACATTCTAATGGCATAAAAAAACATGTGGGGTAACTAGGTGAGAGAACACTGGGCTTGAAATCAAGAAGCCTCATCTTCTTGAGTTCAAATCTGGCCACAGACACTTAACTAGCTGTGTGACCTTGGGCAAGTCACTTCACCCTGTTTGCCTCAGTTTCCTCATCTCTATAATGAGCAAGAGAAGGAAATGGCAAACCACTCTAGGATCTCTGCCAAGAAAACCACAAATGGAGTCAAGAAGAGTCAGACACTACTGAAAAGACTCAACAACAACAAACATGTCTGCATATTAGTATATGCAGATACATACAAAAGTAGATACAAGGTAACCTTAGGAGAAAAGGCCTCCTGCAGAGCTAAGTCTTGAAGGATGCCAGGGGCAAGTGAGTTGGGAGTGCGTTCCAGGCATAGAGAACAGCCTGTGCAAGGGCAGGGATGGGAAATGGAGTGTCATGAGTGAGAAGGAACAAGAGGCCGGTATGGCAAGATTGTAGAGGGGGTGGAGGGGAGTAATGTGTTATATAGGATTGGAAAGATAGGATGAATCCAAGTTGTGAAAAACTTTAAATGTCAAGTAGAGGAGCCTATTGTTTAACCTCAGAATAATAAGAGTTTACTGAGGAGGGGATGATGTGGTCAGACCTTTATTTTAGGAAGATCACTTTGGCAACTGAGTGGAGGATGGATCAGAACAGGGAGAAACTTAGGGGGAAGAGGAGGCAATTAGGAAGCTCTTTCGTTTGTGTTTTTTTGTTTTTGTGGGGCAATTGGGGTTAAGTGACTGGCCCAGGGTCACACAGCTAGTAAGTGTCAAGTATCTGAGGCCGGATTTGAACTCAGGTCCTCCTGAATCCAGGGCCAGTGCTCTATCCACTGCGCCACCTAGCTGCCCCAGGAAACTCTTTCAATGGTCAGTTTAAGAGGTGTTACAGATGTAAACTAAGATGTATGTGATAGATATTGTAGACACTGAAGTGATAAAGTTAGGTACCTGCCTGGCTAATTGTGATGAGAGGTAAGGAGGAAAGGATAATGGTAAAGTTCTGAACCTAGGTTGTTAGAAAGATGCTGCTTTTCTCAGAGTAATAGGGAAGTTCAGAAGAAAGTGGGGGAAAAGGAAGGAGAGATAATGAATTCTGTAATGGGGGTATTGATGCTGAGATGTCTATGGGAAGTCCAGTTTGAAATGTCCAAAAAGTAGTTGGTGATGCAGGACTGGAGAAGGTCTAGGACTGAATTAATCCATCGGTAACTATTTATAAAGTTCTTACAGTATGCCTGGCACTCTGATAGGCACTAGGGATCCAAAGTACAAAAAATGAAATAATCTTTCCTGGAAATATGGAGATCTGGGAATCATCTGCAAAGAGATGGTAATAGCACCCACGGGAGCTGATGAGCTCACCAAGTAAGGGAGCATAGAGAGAAAATGTGTGCCCACATTAATGAGATCACAGATTCATGGAAATCTTGTAATATTTTAAAAGTTATTTTCTGAAATAAGCTAAGGTTTGTTTAACTTTCTAAGCAGTTTGTAGCTATTGGATTCATTGTGTTAGAGCTAGTTGCTAATGGCATCTGTTCCGTGTCAATTTCTACCCAGAACTAAGTAAGTTTTGATGGGACTTGAGGAGAGGAGTTTGGAGCAAATTAACAAGGCAATTGAAACAAAAAAAACATCTTCTAGTTGACAGAAAGGCAGTCTCAAGATTTTGCTCATGCCAGCAGCATTACGCTACACTATTACAGATTGTTTTGTTTTTGCATTATGTGGATGGAGAGACAAGAAGAAATAGGAGCAGAGGAATCAATGAGATGCTACCTTTATTTCTTCCTAGACATTTACTTCCCATGCCATCATGTATAAGGAGAGGGGTTTTAGAAAAAGACAAATTTACACTTGTCTATGGATTAGCTAGCTGTAGGCAGAAATAGTTTGGGCTCTATTACTAAGGAGAACAAAGACATGAGTAAATGATGAAGAAATGATGCACCACATCCTTGAAGCATCAGAGTCATAGAAATTCTGTCAAGGAGCTTTTTTGACTTGAAGCTTCAAAATTCATATGAGTTCAAGGAAGTTTCTATGAAAGCTTGAGAATAAGATGTGAAATATTTTGAGTACAGGTAAATAATAAACATTAATGGGATAGGACCAAGCAAGAGCTAGAGAGCATTATGAGATATAAAATGGATAATTTTGATTATATTAAATTAAAAGGAGGGGGTGGCTAGGTGGCACAGTGGATAAAGCACTGGCCTTGGATTCAGGAGGACCTGAGTTCAAATCCAGCCTCAGACACTTGACACTAGCTGTGTGACCTTGGGCAAGTCACTTAACCCTCATTGCCCTACAAAAAACAAAACAAAACCAAAAAAAGGGGTTTTGCACAAACAAAACAAATGTAACAAAAATTAGAAGGAAAGCAGAAAACTGGGAAAAATTTTACAGCAAGTATTTCAGATAGAGGCCTCATTTCTCAACTATATAGAAAACCGAGTCAATTTATAAGTATACAAATCATTCCCAATTGATAAATGGTCAAAGGATATGAACAGGTAGTTTTTAGATGAAGAAATCAAAGCTATCTATAGGCATATGAAAAAATGCTCTAAATGACTATTGATTAGAGAAAGGAAAATTAAAACAACTCTTGAGGTACCAACTCACACCTATTAGATTGACTAATATGACAGAAAAGGAAAATGATAAATGTTGGAGGGGATGTGGGAAAACTGGAACACTAAAGCATTGTTGGTGGAGTTATGAACTGATACAAATATATATATATATATATATATATATATTTTGGTGAAGCAATTGGGGTTAAGTGACTTGCCTAGGGTCACACAGCTAGTAAGTGTTAAGTGTCTGAGGCTGGATTTGAACTCAGAGACTGGACACTAGCTGTGTGACCCTGGGCAAGTCACTTAACCCTCATTGCCCTACCTACTCCTCCTGACTCCAGGGCCGGTGCTGTATCCACTGCACCACCTAGCTGCCCTGATCCAAATATTCTGAAGAACAATTTGGAACTATGCCCAAAGGAATATAAAACTGTGCTTACCCTCTAATCCAGCAATACAGTTACCAGGTTTATATCCCAAAGAGATTTTTTAAAAGGGGGAAAGGGACTATTTGTACAAGTATTTATAGCAGCTTTTTTTGTAATGGCTAAGAGCTGGCAATTTAGGAAATGCCTATCAATTAGGGAAAAGCTAAACAAGTTGTGGTATATGATTGTGATAGAATACTATTGTACTATAGGAAATGACAAACAGAATGATTTCAGGAAAACTGGAAAGACTTACATGAACTGATGCAAAGTGAAATGAGAAGAACCAGGAGAACAACATACAAAGCAACAGCAATATTGTATTATGACCAGTTGTGAATGACTTAGCTATTATCAGCAATACAGTGATCCCGGACAAATCGCAGAGGACTCATGATGAAAAATGCTATCTACCTCCAAAGAAAGAACTAATAGAATCTGACTATAGACTGAAGCATACTCAAGTGTTAGCTCTAGTGTTAGCAGCTCTAGTGTTAGCAGCTCAAGTGTTGGCAGCCCTAGTGTTGCTAGCAGGTCACTGTTCAAAAACTCCAAACGGGCAGCAGTTGGTGAGTGAAAGCTTTATTCATCTTCATGAAAATGGGCACTCTTCTGAATGTGCACTGAAGTGAGGTCCCTCATCCCTATTTATACCCCTCAAGGGGTCCCCTCCGACCAATCACATTAAGGCATTTTGATACCCTCATTTACATTTCAGTTATTATAGTTGCTATTTATACAGAATAACAGTAACAGCCTAAGAACCTATCAGGTGATACCAGTTAACCAATCAGTTTTTACAAACTATGATACCAGGCCTTAACTTATTCTGGGCAAGAGTGTCAGTTACTCCTTAGAACAATGCTGTGTTAACGTACATAACTTTTTAAGAAAGAAAACCGGTCTTGGGGTTTGACCAATCAGATTGCTCCATTCACTGACCAATCAGATTGCAGCTTTAGGCCCCAACCCTATGCTGGAGTAAAAACGTCCCCATTCCCCACTAAACAGTGCTTGTGTAAAGCATAACTTTTCAAAACAAAACTCAAGTCAAAGCTTGAGCTCTGAGTCATGTGGGGATCACCTTGGGCATCTCAAGGTGAACTCCCAGCCCAGCCTGACTCCCATAAAACCCAGGCCCTTCTTCAGACCCTGCTCCAGCCTAAGGCCCAGGAGCCTCAGCTGGAAGCTTCGTGTGCCCAGCAGCCCCCTGCTGGGAGGTTGGGGGGGGCACAAAGCTGTAGGGCCTGAACAGACTCATTCTCTGCCTTTAGGGTTCTGAGAAGAGTCCAAATATAGTCTTTTCTCTCACTTCCTTCCTCCCTCCCTCCCTCTTTCCTTTCTTTCTTCCCTCCTTCCTTCTTCTCCTAGTTTTCTTCCACAAAATGACTAACATGGAAATATGTTTTACATGATTGCACATGTATAACCTATACAAGATTGTTGGCCATCTCAGGGACAGGGGAAGTGAAAGATAAAATTTGGAATTCAATTTTTTTTAAAAGAATGGTAAAAATTGTTTTGTAATTGGGGAAACATTATTTTTTAAAATTGATGGGAAACACTTGACAGGTTCAGATTTTACCCCAAATCCTTCTATAACAATTTAATTTTTCATGATTATGTTTAGATCTTTTAGGTTTTCTTTTAAGCCTGGTTGAGTAGATGTTAATCCTTTATCTTAGTTAGCCATGTGTATGGGAAACTTGGACCATGAGGCCATCACCAAAACTACCACTCATCTATTGGCATATGACTCTTCTTAAAGACAGGAGCCTGTTGGATGCCCTTCTTGCACTTTCTAACCTGTAAGGCCACAATAAAGATTATGGTCACCTTGGCCTCATTAGCAACAATTTCACAGCAGGCTCATAAAACATTAGGATGGCAAGGAATCTTAGAGATCATATGATCCACCTTCATCATTTTGCAAATGGGGAAACTGACCAGAACAAATATGCATATGCATTCATACTATAGTAAATGCAGGTTCATTAGTTCACATTTACTATTTCTTTCTTCTCTCTCTCAAGTAGAGAAGGACAAGGCACTGTTCAGGTTAGATGTTCTAAATGGATCCAACTCACATGCAAGTCAAGACATCACCCTCATGATGTCATTGGTCTTCTTGGAGAACAAAGGACACAAAATAACAACAAATGGGTCACACCTCTGTAATCAGAGGTTGGCTGCTAGTTCTTGTGCTTCTGTTTTCCCATATGTAATAAGGGAAGAGTAATTCTTTTCTTTCTATGTCTCCTAAAACGTTGAGGTAAGAAAACCAGGAAAGGGATAAGATTTAGGGGAAATGAAATGTGGTAGAAATGTGCTTCTCTCTCTCTCTCTCTCTCTCTCTCTCTCTCTCTCTCTCTCTCTCTCTCTCTCTCTCTCCCTCTCTCTCTCTCTCTCTCTCTCTCTCTGTCCCTCTCTGTCTCTATGTCTCTCTCTTTTTAGTTCAGTATTTTATTATTTTCCAATTACATATAAGGATAGTTTTCAACATTTGTTTTCATAGGATTTTTAGTTCCAAATTTTTCTCCCACTTCTCCCCAAGACAGAAAGCAATCTTATATAGGTTATGTATGTGCAATCACATTAAACATATTTCTGCATTAGTCATATTGTGAAAGAAGAGTCAGAGCCCAAGGGAAAAACCTCAACAAAGAAGGGGGAAAAAACCAGCCCAAAAATAGAAACAGTATGGTTCAATCTGCATTCATAAAACACAATTCTTTTTCTGGATGTTGAGAACATTTTCTATTATGAAGTACTTTGAAATTGTTTTGGACCATTGCATTACTAAAAAGAGCCAAGTCTGTCCCCATTGTTCATCACACAATGTTGCTGTTACTGTGTACAATGTTCTCCTGGTTCTGCTCCTCTCAGTCAGCATCAGTTTATGTAAGTCTTTCCAGGTTTCTCTGAACTCCTCCTGCTCATCATTACTTTTCACATTGATTTTTTCAAACTTTGTGTTCTAAACTTTCTTCTTCCCTCCTTCCTCATCCCTCCCTATGAAATCTAGCAATTCAACATAAGTCATACGTGGGCAGTTATGCAAAACATCTTCTCATTAGTCAGGCTATAAAAGAAAATAGACAAAATACCTTTAGAAAGAGTAGCTAACAAATAAAATTATACTTCAATCTATATTCAGATACCATCAGTTCTTTCTCTGTTAATTGTTTGCATTTTTCATATGTCCTTCTTATAATTTCTTTCACAGTTACTATTGCTAACTGTAATGTGCATCTCTTTTACAGTAACTGAGTTTCCCAAAGGCTTATCAAGTGTTTACTATATGCATGGCACTGTACTAGGTGATGGGGATATAAAGACAAAAAATTGAATAGTCCCTGCCCCCAAGAAGCTTATATTCCATTGAGAATTATAGCATACACAGATCAAATAAATACAAAATGTATTTTGTCTCAAAGATCCCACTACTGGGCATAATGGAAAGCATACTAACCCTGAAGTCAGAGAACTTAGGTTTTCATTCTTCCTCTGATGATATATTATTTATTATCCATGTGACCATAGATAAAAGACTAACCCTTCTGGACCTCAATTTCCTCACCTATAAATGATCTCTGAGTTCCTTCCTACCTCTAGATCTATAGAACATTAATAACTAGGGGAATAAAGATAGGGGCTCCCTGTAGGAGGTGGCACCTGAATTGTACTTTGGTTGTTGTTGTTGTTGTTGTTACAGAGAGGACGGAATAAAACCCCTGTGGCTGCCATTTGCTTAACCAGCCTGGTGACCGTGGCCTTCATCTTTGTGGGTCAAGTGAATGTCCTGGCTCCGATCGTCACCATCAACTTCATGCTCACTTATATTGCCATAGACTACTCTTACTTCACCTTGTCTAGGAGTCACTACAACCTCAACCAGAAGCTTGCCACTGGCAGGAGGGAAGGCGCTGGGGCTTCCTGCTGCTCGGAGCACCTGTTGCTGGACAAAGGGTCTGGCTATGGCTCCGAAGGCACCTTCCACGCCAGCCCTGAGGGCACCCTGTTGGAGTTCACCAAAGACCTGGATCAACTTTTCCACCTCACCAGGTTAGGCCAGAACGGTGCGAGGAAAGGAGAGAGAGACAGGATCAAGGAGAGGAAGAAGATGAGGCACCAAAGAGCGACTAAGCAAACTCTGCAGGAGAGCTTCCTCTTGGACCTCAACTCCCCAGCCCCTCCATCCTCCCCCATGTGCTCGAGGACGGTGACCGCCTCCTCCTCAGAGGGACAGGAGCCTCGCTTCACCCAGCAGAGTCTCTTGAGGGAAGGGAGCATGTCTTCGTCCCAGACCGAGGGAGACCATGAAGACCATTTGCTGTATGGAAGTCAGCGGCTTCTTGAGCCTGACAGAGAAGGTAAGACTTTTATTGGTTTTTTGTTTGTTTGTTTGTTTTTTGCGGGGCAATGGGGGTTAAGTGACTTGCCCAGGGTCACACAGCCAGTAAGTGTCAAGTGTCTGAGGCTGGATTTGAAATCAGGAACTCCTGAATCCAGGGCCAGTGCTTTATCCACTGCGCCACCTAGCCGTTCCCGAAGGTAAGACTTTTAGATAGGGATGTGGGCCTCCCCCTCTGGAGCAGTTTGCTGTTCCTGCTCGGCTGCGTTACTATCTTCAGGTACACCCGAGGCCAGGCTTAATGATGGTCTTGTGTCATGATACCTTTCTCTAACATCCTCCTTTAGAGAAGGAGAAAGTATTCATAAGGACCTTCATAGGTTCATTGTTCTAGAACTAAAAAACCCCTCAGAGAACATTTGATCCAGCCCAGGGAAAAGTAATTTACCCAAGGTCACACAGGTTCAAGAGTATGTATCAGGGGCAGGATTTGAACTCAGGTCATCTGATTGCATGGCTTATGCTCTTTGCACCACACCATGGTGTCAAGTGTTTTTCAAGGATGAGCAGGTTGAGGAGAAGAGGAGTTAATGGCAGAGAAGGTTCCTTACCACAAATAACTTTTTGAGACAGAGAAAAAGAGAGAGAATACAGACAGCTGTTGTTGTTGAGTCGTTTTTCAGTCAAGTACAACTTTTTGCGAGCCCACTTGGAATTTTCTTGGCAAAGATAGTGGGGTGGTTTGCCATTTCCTTTTCCAGCTCATTTTACAGATGAGGAAACTGAGGCAAATGGGGTTAAATGACTTACCATGGGTCACACAGCTAGTAAGTGTCTGAGACCAGATTTGAACTCAGGTTTTCTGGACTCCAGGACCAGTGCTCTGTCCATTATGCCTGACAGACAGACAAAGACAAAGTGACAGGCATATCAGTACACATAGGAAAAAAGAGACTTAAAAAGATAGACATGGGGCAGCTAGGTGGTGCAGTGGATAGAGCACCGGCCCTGAATTCAGGGCCTTGGTGACCTTGCATAGCAGGTCAGACACTTGACACTTACTAGCTGTGTGACCCTGGGCAAGTCACTTAACCCCAATTGCCTGAACCAAAAAAAAAAAAAAAAGAAAGAAAGAAAAGAAAAAAAGATAGACATGCAGAGACTGAGTAGTGGAGAATTATGAAGACCTGCTTTCAAAACCTGACCTCATAAAATCACTTGAAGAAGACTTTGAGCAATTTCTCTAAGGTTTTGTTCATCTCTAAATTCTGTAATTTCTTGAGGTTTGAATTCATTGGAGTGGAGAGAGACAGACCCATTTTACTTTTTAAAAATTGTAAATGCCTACTTGTCCAACTCACTTGCAGGACATCTGATAGCTCCCTTTGATATCATCCCCCAGTATTTTGGGTTCTATTACATGGCTTCTCCCTGTAATAGGTTGATAGCTTTTGTACCGAAGACTCATTCTTTGTAGAACCTCAGACAAAAGGAAAAAGCTCCAATAATAAAATTGGAAGGTTTTGGAAATGCTAAGAACAGGTATCCATAGTATGAATAGCTGTCATCTGGCAATATCACACCTATTCAAGATAGTTAAGCATTTTTGAACACAATCTCCCTGGGAATTATATAGCATTCTTTTACAACCTAACAAAGTTTTTTTTTTCTTTTTCAATACTCTTACCATTAAGTAACTAAGGCAAGTATTAATATCCCCATTTCACAGACTAATAAACTAAATGGAAGTAAAGTGACTTGTCCATGGTCATACAGCTAGTGTGGAGCCAAGACTGCCAAGACTGCCTTAGAGCGATTGTCACCAAGGCAGTGCTAGGTTGATATATCACCTTACAGTCCAAATAGCACTATTTCCCCTAAGTATGATTGACTACCTTTGGTATGTAATAGCTAATTTCACTCCTCTATATTTTGGGAAATCTTGAAGACTTACCTAAATCCTAGGGTTCAGGACCACCAAGTTTGATGGGCTGACATAATCATAAATGTTTTGTATATTCAATAAATTAACTAATTAGCAAAGAATTAAGTGAATACATATGCTTCTCCACTGAATTATGCTTTTTTCCATCTAAAATAGAATTTTTCATGAAAACAGATGCTAACTAGCCAATATTTTTAAAATTTAGAGTTTAGAGAAAGATTTAAAGGAATAAAATATCTCCAGTACAATTCAGTACCTTTAGTATTTTACAATCACTACTTTATCTGACCTTTGTCTTCCTTCAGACCTAAACAGAGCATGAATTTTTAGTTCATCCTGAGCCTTTTCTTAAATGTCATAAACCCATCTGGGGTTATAGATACATCTCTAGGCTTGATACTTTAGTGTTGTTGTTGTTTGTCCTTCATTTTCAAAGAAGACCATGAGAAATCTCATGACTTTCAGTGAATTGGATTTAAATGAGGGACGTGCTATGCAAGGTCACCAAGGCCACCAACCTTCCAGAGCCACTTGGCAAGATACAGATCAGTATGACTGGAGATGACCCCAGATGTTTGAGGCAATCAGGGTTAAGTGACTTGCCCAGGGTCACAAGATGGTAAATGTCTGAGACAAGATTTGAACTCAGGTCTTCCCAACTTCAGGGCCAGTGCTCTATCCACTGTGCCACCTAGCTGCCCTGATACTTTAGGGACTGAAGGCTTCAAGGCTGCTTGCCTCCACTCTTTCCTATGGGTAACTTTTCTCTAGGTTTTGATTTTTTTTTTTTACTCTAGCAGGAAAAATCTTAATCTGACAGCCTAAAATTTCTCATGGAAAGGTTACATGCCTTTTCAAGTTCCTAATGTTTTCCCCTGCTTCTTTGGATTCTCATGACAAAGCACAAAGTTTAAAATATATGTATACTATATATTACATATATTATTTTTGTATAATGTATGTATTGTGTGTACAGCATCCAACAACACTATGGCCTTTTCCTTAATAGCATTTTCCCCAACGGTTACTAACCAAGTCTAATCTTCCCCTTCCATCAGTCAGCATACATTTGGTTTATCAACCATTGGCAGTCTCCTTTGTTTTTATAGCCTGCTGCTTCTGACCCAGACTGCTCAAACCCAAACACATAGTTTAAAAGAAATTTCAGTGTAACACAACAAAGTTTTAAAATAGAGATAAAAGTGGTTTCTCTGTGGCAGTTAACAAACTTGGGGAGGAAAGCCCCACTTCCCTAGGCTTTCAATGTCCCTGAGCAAGTTAATTTGATCAGACTTATCCAAAGAGCCCAGAGCCTCACCTGGATGCCCATTCAGCAGTCAAGGGGAAAGGGGAGAAAACTGCTATAGTGAGAACATATAGCCTTTGACCTCTGTCATGGTTAGTTAACAAGTGAAATAGAGAGAGAATGAGAGAAAGGAGAGGAGGGATAGATTGGGGAGAAGTGTCAGGAAGAGGGAGGAAAGGAAAAAGGGAAAGGCAAAGAAAATGGAGTGGGAAAGGAGAGAGAGAGGAGAGAGACAGAGACAGAGAGAGAGAGCAAGAGAGACAGAGAGAAAGAGACAGAGACTTTTTTCATTTGTTACATGAGAATTAGAGTGCCTGTCCTATCAACTAAAGGTTAGTAGGCTGATGCAAGACTAAAATGAGATAACAAATGCCAGTGTACTTTGAGAAGCTACACAGATGTCCATCATTTGTTGATTGACTCATTGAGGTTGAGGGCTAAGGAATGAAACCAATCACTTAAATAAAGTTTATCCAGGCTCCCCCTGCCTTGAAGACTGCAGGTCGCTGAGAACGGAACATTCTAGAATAAGAAAAGGGAGCAGGAATGTGGGGAGTTGTCACAGGGACTACTGTGATCTTTCCATTGACCTTGAACATCTCCAAATGATCATAATTATTCTGACATAAATAAGATCATGGATCCAATAGGGACTTCAGAGACCACCTAGCTCTGCCCCTTTCATCTTATAGAGGCCAAAAGTTAGGACCAGATCCATGAATGTGGGATGAATACATGGATGAATAAGGCTGGTCTTTGCTTTTCTCATTTTTTTTCCGTAACAAAGTCATGCCAGGCATTTTGCCCAGTGGGTAGAGTCCTGACCTTCAGGTTCAAGCTCTAACCCTGATGCACACTAGCTCTGTGACTGTAGGCAAGTTGCTTAATCTCTTGGTGGCCTGGGCAAGTCTCTAAGATGATCAATTCTAGAGAAGCTGTTGAGCTATGTTGGAGGAGGGAATTTCCACAATGGGAACTCCCTATATAGATGAACTCACAAGTCTCTCCACCAAAAGTCACATAGCTAATGAATGAGCTGCCACTAGAACCTAGGTATTTCCAGGTATTTTACCACTATATTGTACTATTCTTATCTGTTTTTCAGTGGCAAGAACATAATTTTACGATCCCATTCATGTAAAGGGACGTTTCCTAGCTCAGTGAGGGAGAAGGGGACTTGTACCTCAGCATTCTTCCCCTAAGCACCCTAAATCAGAATGGTGTGGCTTTGGAAAGACATGTTGCAAAGCTTTTAGTATGGAGAACTAGCTACCATGGGGCTATTGAATGATTTTTGATATTTGACTCCCATCCTAAGCCTTACAAAAAGATGTAAGGAGGACTGGAAAAGGAGAGAAACTTGCCGATGCAATATTGTCTGGTGGGAAGAGGAGGTGGGGCTTGTAGCTTGTGCTGAACCTGGGAGAAGGGTGGAGGAGCTTTCTTGTAAAAATAGAAGAGGACTTGGTAACATAACACAATTGAACTCAGGGTTGGGTTTATCCTCTCTCCAGATTCTTTCCCAAAGCTCAATTCCCAGGAACAGGATGTTGAGAGGAGACCAATTTCCTTCTACACTCAATTGTGCAACCCGTGGGTCTCCCTGCTTGGGGTGAGTAACCGTACCTTGACCTCGGTTGGCTCTAGGGTCCAGATCAGGAAGTAAGGGTGGGTGGGTGGAGTTCCATGGGATGCAGGCCTGGATGAAAGGCAGAGGAGCCTTCTCCCACTCTCTCCTCATCATTCTTGTTATTATTAGATCCCAGGAATACAATTTTTCAGACTATCATATTATAATTTAGATGAGCCTCAGCTGGGCCATATTGCATTTTTAATGATATGTCATTTTAATTGAGATTTTACTCTAAATGAGTATTTGTTCCCAGAAGCATTCAGAATTCTTCTAAATGTATAAGTTCCCCAGATTTAATTTGTGTGGGTGGATGTGGGGTAAGTCACAGGAACCAATTTAGTCAATATTTCTTGGGGAGTGGAGGTGGGGAGGGAGCAAATTAGTTCAAGAGAAAGTATCATGCCGTGTTTAGAGAGCCTACCTTAGAGTCAGGGAGATTTGGGTTCAAGTCCTGAATCTGATACATAAGTCATAGGTGTGAGCAAGTAAGTCATGTAACCAATCAGTCCCAGGGACCTCCTTAAGGCTCAAAGTCCCAGCTGATCTGATACTTGAGGGAGTTACCATACTGAGAGTTCCTTACATTGATAAAATCATACGCCAAGAGCAAATCTCAAAAAAAACAACAACAAAAAAAGCTACATTCAAGGCCCTGTTGGGCATCTGGTATTGGTACAGTCTAGGGTATTGAGGGTCAGAATTGGAATAAGATAATCGTAGACTATAGAAGGTTTAATAAATGGGAGTTTGCTCAACAGCAGATGGAAGGAAAGCACAGCAAAGATCCAGATGCATCTCCCCTGACCTCCACATTTGTCGTGATGGCACATGGGTAGAAGACTGGATTCCCGTGATGGTGGGAAGTGCATCAAAACTGGGAATCTTGGGGCAGCTAGGTGGTGCAGTGGATAAAGCACTGGCCCTGGATTCAGGAGAACCTGAGTTCAAATCCAGCCTCAGATACTTGATACTTAATAGCTGTGTGACCTTGTGCAAGTCACTTAACCCTCATTGCCCTGCAAAAAAAAAAATTTTTTTTTTAAACGGGAAGCTCTGACTCCCGGTGCCTTGGACTGTTATGCCTTGGGCAACCGAGAAGCCACATGAATGATTCAAGCCATAGTCCTCTCTGTTTGGCATTCAAAGCCTTTCATAACCTGTCCCCTTCCTGCCTTTCCAGTCTTCTGATATCTTACTCACTCCCACTCTGTGATATGGGTCTCCTTGCTGTTCCTCTAACAAGATGCTCCATCGCCAGGCTCTGGGCACATTCATTGGCTATGCCTCCTCCCTGGAATTCTCTCCTTCCTCCTCTCCATCTCATGGTTTTCCTCAAGTCCCAGCTAAAATCTTATGTAACTTTTTTGGGGGGGTGGGGCAGTGGGGGTTAAGTGACTTGCCCAGGGTCACATAGCTAGTGTTAAGTGTCTGAGATCAGATTTGAACTCAGGTCCTCCTGAATCCAGGGCCGGTGCTTTATCCACTGCACCACCTAGCTGCCTCCCAAGTTTATATGTATTCAAAAGCAAAGCATTTTTATATGTTCACTCATTTGATCCTCACAAGAACCCTACGAAGTAGGTGGGATTATTATCCTCCTTTTTTAGTTGAGGAAACTGAAGTTGAGGATCACCAAGCTGGGGGGTGTCTGAAACAGGATTCAAACTCAGATTGACAAAACAACTTAGGGTTCAAATGCCTCTTCTTTCACATGCTGTTTATATGACCCGGGCACTGGCATTTAACTTCCTCAGGGCCCCAGGACACTCTAAGACTTTAAGTTATACAACAGTTACACATCTGCATTGGAAAAGGTTGATTATTCACTAGGACCTTCTCACACTAATTGAAATCATAAGCTCAGAACAAAAAAATGTCTTATTGGTTATGACACATTTCAAGTTGGCACATGTGCTTTGGTGCTCATGCATTTTTGTGTGTCCCATAATTAGGCAGCTAGGTGGTATAGTGGATTAAGCATGGGGCCTGGAATCAGGAAGACCTGAGTTCAAATTCAACTTTAGAAACTTACTAGCTGTGTGACCCTGGACAAGTCACTTAACCTTGTTTGCCTCAGTTTCCCCATCTATAAACTGGGGATGATAGTAATAGCACCTACTTCCCAGGATTGCTATGAAGAACAAATGAGATAATACATGTAAAGCACTTCGTAAACATTAGACCGTCATCATCATCATTTCTGGCACCTCATCAGGACAGTGTTCCTACATATGGCCCTTGGGAACACTAAGATAAGGGACCTATCATTTCTGACTGAGAGGGCTGATAAGGCTTCATGGAGAAGGAAGCACGTAAAATGATGGAGTAAGGACCTCCGTTCGAATCCCATCTCTGATACTACTTATGTGACCCAGGGCAAGTGACTTAACTTCATTAAAACTCAGTTTCCTCATTTGTTAAAAAAAAAAAAAGGGCGGTTCATGAATTGGGCTATTAGAGATGGATAGGATTTCTATAGGGAGCAAGTAGAAAGTTGTTTTGCTAAGTAGTTCAGGGTCTTGCATGTAATAGACACTTAATACATTTTTTATATATTGTTAGCTGAATTGAGTTGAAATTATTGGCCCAAATGAGGAGTTTGCATTAAGAGGATATTTGTTACACAAGCTTTCACCTGTGCACCATCACTATCCAAAGAACTTGGAGAACGGGTCATTACTTAAGACAACTAGGCTGAGACTTCCTTGTCAGGTAGGAAACCAGAGGAATATCTGTTCATATTACCATTCTTGCTTGCCAACAGGCCATCAGCTCCCTCGCTGTCATGTTTGTGATTCAATGGATCTACGCCTTGGTTGACATAGGGGTCGCTGTTATCCTCTATTTCTACATTGGCCAAGTCAGCCCTGGCCTTAACCCTGGTAAGTGTAGATACCCTTCTGCCACTTTTCTTCCACTGGAGCATCTTACTATAGACCAGGAGTTCTTAACCTGGAACTCATGAACTTGGTTGAATGAAAACATTTTGATAGCTATTTCAGTATATTTGCTTTCCTTTGTAATCCTGTTTCATTTTATGCATTTAATATTATTCTGCTAAGGGGTCCACAGGTTTCCCCAGACTGCCAAAGGGGACTTTGACACAAAAAAGGTTAAGAACTTCTGCTCTAAGGGCAGCTAGGTGGCGCAGTGGATAGAGCACCGGCTCTGGAGTCAGGAGTTCCTGGGTTCAAATCCGGCCTCAGACACTTAACACTTACTAGCTGTGTGACCCTGGGCAAGTCACTTAACCCTAATTGCCTCACCAAACAAACAAAAAAAAGAACTTCTACTCTAATTTAGAAGTCTTTCATTAATAAGGATTTGTGAATAAGCAACAGACCCCACAATCATTAGTTCATTTAGTTGGAGCATAGATACAAAAAAGGTCATCAAAAGGGTGTGGGCAATAGTGGGTTGGAAGCCATAGCAAATCAATGAGGGTCAGCACTGGATGGAGGTACAATAGGAAGCTGAGTAGACAGAAATTTCTAGAAGACAGATAAAGGGTCACAAATCATAAAATCTACAAGAAAATATGAACCATATAAGAAAAAAGCAGGGAGGCTGATTAAGAAGTAGCCTTGGTCATAGGAAGTAAGAACCCCAGGGAGGAATCTGGGCAAGGTATGGGTAACCACAAGAAAGGAGCCTAATTCAGAACAGTGCTTTGTCTCCCTGTATTCAGGAGCTTTCACAGGCTTCCTGTGTGGCAGGAACCAGCTCTACTCTTGGCTGCCCTGGGGTTTGCCAAGTAGAAATAAGTGTTAGTTCTGCTATAGGAGTGATGAGTGAAGAGATGGTAAGGGGCTGCGGAGAGCAGATTGATTCTTGCAAGAGATTTCACCTGAGTCTTTGAATGATTAAGTCACTTGATTTCATGCCAAAAAATAGCATTCTTCACATTCAAGTGGCCCCTTTAACACCCATCACATATATGCTAGATGTGTGTTGTCAGTCATATATCTCCCTGTCTTCAGGTGGCTGAGTCAGCAGGGCCCACCTGGGGCCAGGCCGGAGGTCATTTGCCATTTGTGGCTGGGCATGTTTGCCTCTAGAAACAAAAAAGATTTCAGCTTCCAGGACCAGCTTGAATTTGGACAAAACGCTACCTTTCTGGACTCCTGCATTTTCTGATTTCTTTATCTTTAGCATATTCCTTTTGCTTTCAAACCCTCTGACTGCCCACTGACTTGATTGATTTGCCACAGACTACTTGCAGGAATTAGTAGATGTTAACTTATTGTGTATTCTGGGAGCACCCAAAGGGGCATAAAGACAGGCTTCTGAGCAACCCCACCCTCTTGGAGAGCCCTTGAGTATAGCATATCAGCTCTGACTATATCTACCTGCATGCAGCTCCCCACCTGGAGACGTTCTCAAAAACTGGCGCTAAAGGTCGAGGTAGGCCTCTTCCTCATCACACAGAAGGGTAAATCTTGTTACCAACTAGCTGGGCCTGCCCTGACTTGAGTTTCACTAGAATTTGCTATGATGAGCTCACCTTGACCCCAAACTACACCTTAAAGTTCTCACCCACCACTGCTGATGCTATATGGTGGGGGCAGCTAGGTGGTGCAATGTATAAAGCACCAGCCCTGGATTCAAGAGGACCTGCATTCAAATCGGCTTCAGATCCTTGATACTTACTAGCTGTGTGACCCTGGGCAAGTCACTTAACCCTCATTGCCCCGCCCCCCCTCCCCAAAAAAGACTATATGATTTAGGACTTTTTTCTGGTACCTAGGGAGTCTGGCAAATTACGAACCTGAGGAGAGGCTGTGGGAGCCAGTATATGACCAGTACATTCCAGAATTGATAGTGGGCTACTCTCAGCACTGTTTCACTAACCTACAGCCTTGAGGTCTATTGGAACACAGGGCAAGGCTCATTCTATGAGGGTTTTTTTTTGTTTGTTTGTTTTGTTTTGTTTTTAGTGAGGCAATTGGGGTTAAGTGACTTGCCCAGGGTCACACAGCTAGTAAGTGTTAAGTGTCTGAGGCTGGATTTGAACTCAGGTCCTCCTGACTCCAGGGCCAGTGCTCTATCCACTGCACCACCTAGCTGCCCCTCTATGAGTTATTTTTGCAGTAATAACACTGCCTTGGGATAGCAGTGGAATGAAGCACTGGCCCTGAAGTTGGGAGGACCTGAGTTCAAATTTTACCTCAAACACTGACTAGCTGTGTGACACTGGGCAAGTCACTTAACCCCTATTGCCGCAAACATCCAGGGTCATCTCCAGTCATACTGATCTGTATCTTGCCACTGGACCCAGGTGGCTCTGGAGGAAAAAGTGAGGTTGGTGACCTTGCACAGCCCTCCCTCACTCAAATCCAATTCACTACGAGTCATGACATCACCCCAATATCATGGTCCTCTTCGAGAATGAAGGACAAACAACAATAGCACTGGCTTTAGATTGAATGATCCTGTCTCATCAAGAACCCCTTGAGACTGCAGCAAGGGTGTATGTGTCTGACTATGGGCTCAATATTATCTTACTCCAAAGCTAACTGGTCCCTTAAAAGAAGTTGCTAGCTTGCTCTCATTAGCCCAATACCTAAGAAACATTCATCAGAAAAAGACATTAAGAAGTCCCTTTTCAACAAAACAATGATTCCAAAATTCAAAATGAAGTTAATGGGGCAAAGCACTAGATCTTTTGGAGCATAATTATGGTGATACATTATAATTATATTTAATCAAGTAGTAATGACATTAGTTAAATAATAAAATAAAACGTCATTGACTCAGAGGGTTTGTGGGGAGAAACTAATGAGAAATGGTAAGTCGTCTGATTATAGAGTACTTTTTAATTGACATAAACTTTTAATTATGAACAATAATTCAGTGTCACCAAAGGCATTTTACCTTAGAAGAAGTCCTTAGAGAATCTTCCTTAACATATAGAGTAGCTTTTAATTAGGATAACAATTATTAGTATGTCAGTGGTGCTTCTAATGTTCCAAGAAGCAGTTTTCTTCTCAAGTACATTAAACATCCTAGTTCACCTCACATCTTCCCCCAACAATCTTTATGTTTATTAGTATTAACTTAGAGAACCCTATTTTTTCCTGCAATCAGAACGAAAGGGAAAACCTCGAAAAAAAGTAGAAACAGTATGGAGAACCCTATTTTTTAAAAGGTAGTTCAAAGGTAAACTTTAGTCCAGGCCCCTTTAAAATGATCATGAATCAGTGACATCAAAGGTAATAAAAGCTTACTGTATGACTTTTTTCAACAGATCTACTCTTTGTTTTTGTTTTTTGTTTGTTTGTTTTTGAGTGAGGCAATTGGGGTTAAGTGACTTGCCCAGGGTCACACAGCTAGTAAGTGTTAAGTGTCTGAGGCCGGATTTGAACTCAGGTACTCCTGACTCCAGGGCCGGTGCTCTATCCACTGCACCACCTAGCTGCCCCAGATCTACTCTTAAGACCTTAACACACAAATGAGGGTCTTTATAGTTACATATGGTATTGTTAAATTCTGAAATGGATTAATTTCTACTTTAAGCAAAACAACTTGATAGGCACCAAAAATGATACCAGTAAAAGATAAACTGTAATCATATTTTAGAGGGTCAACAGTAATCCAATAGTTAAAATGAGTTGAACTTGGCCGGCTAGATTTGGGAATGCTAGTTAGCAACTACTACCTTCCTGAACAGATATTAGATGTTAGTTGATGAATATAGATAATGTCTAGACCATCCAAATAATTAATGTTTATGTCAGCCACGCTTTAGATTTCAGTTTTAACATGGGAATGAATAAATGAATGAATGAATGAATGCATTTATAATCCAGGCACTGTACAAAGCCCTGAGAATACAAATACATAAGTGAGATGTATTTGCCTGTGATTGCCAGGGAACACAATTGTAGTCTGGTGAAACATAGGGATGATGATTTGATCCATAAGGAAGTAGGTTGATACCTCCTTTCTAGAAGCAATGGCCATATTAATTTTATTGCTGTGCCCATAGTAGGACGTGGAAAAGGTAAGCATTGTGTATACAAAGAGAGATTGTGTAATGTGTATACAAATCCCACCATTATAACCCCAAAAGATTGTTTTGTAAAGGATTTATGAAAATTGTCCTTTGTACTTTTCCAGCCTTCTTACTTCTCTCCCTACCACACATTTTTCATTTTTATGAACCTTTAAAGACTTAACATACACACACACACATTTTTATTTTTAAAAGTAGGTCTGTGATAAACTATCCTTGATTTTGGGAGTTATCACCCTTAGAGGAAAATTTTCAGAAAGTTCTTACGCTTATTAAATCCTGTAATCTGCTTGTGACACATAGTAGGTATTTACTAAATGCCAGTTGACTGTCGGCTTGTAATAGAGATTAAAATGTTCTAGGGCTGGTGCTCTGTCCGCTGCGCCACCTAGCTGCCCCTGGAAACACATTTAAAAAAAATTTTTTTTTTCTTTGACAATTCCTCAGTCTGAAGTTTTGGGAGTTTTTTGACTGTTTTCTCTCACAATCTAGCTAGTGTGGGAATGTTTTCCATGACTACTCATGTATAGCTTATTTTGAAATGCTTGAGTTCTAGTGGGTGGGGGGTGGGAATGGAGGAGGAAGAGAAGTTGGAACAATTTTTTTTTTAATTGATGTTAAAATTTGTTTTTACATATATTTTGGAAAATAAAATTCTATTTAAAAAAATGAATTCAGGTTGTTTTGATGACTTGGGTGGTTAATGACCAGGAAGAACTTTTGTCAAAACTAGGCTTGCATCTGTCTATCTGTCTGACTCCACAGGAGCTGCTGCCAATTTTAGCCTTTTCAAATGGATGAAGTCCCTTTTGATACCATCGTTCAGGTTGGTGTTAAATTTTCGTATTTCTGCCATGGGTAGATGACATTCCTGGGACCTGGGGTGCAGTAAAACTCCCCCCACCAAGCCTGACTTGGCTGTGAATCAGGATAAGTGAGTTTGACCTTTGAGAGCCTATTGAGGTATTCAGGATTTTTTCTCACTCTTATTTCCTCTACCCAATATACTGGAGTCTACCTGGAGGTTCCCAGTCTAGTCTCTCTCCTCAGTAGCAGCCATCCTGAGACTCATAGAATGTCAGAGTTGGAAAAAACCATGGAGAACAATTAGTCTAACCCCATCCTTCTTCTCCTCTTCCTCCTCCCCTTCCTCCTCTTCCTCCTCCTGCTCTTCCTCCTCCTCTTCTCCCCACCCTCCTCTTCTTCCTCCCTCTTTTCCTCCACCTCTTCTCCATTCTTTTGAGACTAGATCTCTCAATCTTGCCCAGGCTGGAGATACAGTGATGACTTACAGGCCTGGTCCCAATACTGATTGGAATGGAAGCTTTTAACCTACTCTGTTTTTCTGACCTGGACCAATTCACTCCTTCTTGGGCAGCCTCCCCTTCCCCCAGCTTCCTGCCCTGCTCCTGCTTACTCATCATGTCGGTGCTAGATTTAATGTGGACACCAGCTTGTCTGTAGCCCTACTATAGCTCAGAACTCCCAAAATCAATTGATCCACCAGCCCTCAGCTGCTGTAACCTCCAGGAGTAGGGATTACAAGTGTAACGATTGGAATGACGCCACCTGCTGGAGATTTATTGTAGAAAAGCTCCGCCATGAGGTGAAGATCTCTGAGGGCAGACCATGTTTTTTCTTTGGCGTCAGGAAGTGAAGATTTCTTGTGGGAGGAGGAAGGGGGAGCCTGGCGCTCTGACTCACTCTCTTTCCTGTGGACTCTGGCAGAGAGCGGAGCTAGGAATGCTCTCTCCCTTTAATAGATAGAGGAATCTAGGCCTTTCTCTCTCTCTTTACCAAATTCTTATTCTCCTTAATAAATGCTTAAAAGCCTAACTTTTGCTAAAGCTTATAATTTATTGGCGACCACTCATTAAATATTTTAGACAGTATAGCTAAAATTTTAGCCCCTTAACACAAGTGTGCTCCACTACACCTACCTCCTTTCATTTTATAGAAAAGGAAAACAAGTCTTAGTGAGGTGAGGATGCCAGCCCACAGTCACATGGTTCTTATCAATCTTCAAGAAAAAAGCTCTGTATGCATACATATGTGGCATATGGTAGGAGTTTAACATTTATTGAACTTAGTCCAGTTGCATGTGTGTCTATGCTGACTAATTTATCAAGAGAGTGACTCAAATAAAGACCACCCTCTGAATATTTACAGTCTAGAATATACTAGCTGATCAACCAGTCAATAAGTATTTACTAAGCACTTACTCTCTGCCAGGCCCAGTACTAAGTTCTGGAAATATAAAGCTAAATTAAAGAAAAAACAAAAATACATCCCACCCTCAAGTAGTTTACAGTTTGGCGCAAGGGTTCTTAGCCTAGGACTTGTGAACTTAAAAAAATTTGATACCAATAATTAAATATAATTGGTTTTCTTTGTAATTGTTCAGTTGTTTTTCAGTCATATCTGATCCTTTGTGATGCCATCTGGGATTTTCTTGGCAAAGATATTGCAGTGATTTGCCATTACCTTCTCCAGGTCATTTTACATGTGAGAAAACTGAGGCAAACAGAGTTAAGTGACTTGCCCAGGGTCACACAGCTAGGAAGTGTCTGAGGCCAGATTTGAATTCAAGAAGATGAGGCTTCCTGACTCTAGGCCCAGCACCATATCCACTGTGCCACCTAGCTGCCCTTTTCTTTGTTAATACTGTGTATTTTATTAATTTAAAAACATTATTTCAAGTAAGGGTCCAGATACTTTACTCTCTTGTCAGTGGGGTCTGTGACAAGGATGAGGTTAAGATCCATAGGTCTAATGGGACAGGAAACATAATTATCACAAAGTGCGTATGTATGTATGTATATATGTATATGTGTGTATGTATGTGTATATATGTATATGTGTATATGTATGTGTATGTATATACATACGTATATTATATATACATATAGATTTTCTATATATGGAAAGAGGGAGAGAGATGTATAAAGAAATATATATAGAGAACGGTGCTTGTGTCCTTAGGTATACAGTAATTGTAAAATTACTACTTGGAGGCAGCCAGTTGGCTCAGTGGATAGAAAATCTTCGGAGAGCTAGGCCTGGAGTCAGGAAGACCTGAGGTCAAATCTGACCTCAGACACTTATTTACTGTGTAATCCTGGGCAAGTCACTTGCCTCAGTTTCCTCACTTTTAAAATGAACTAGAGGGGGCAGCTAGGTGGCGCAGTGGATAGAGCACCAGCCCTGGATTCAGGAGTACCTGAGTTCAAATCCGACCTCAGACACTTAACACTTACTAGCTGTGTGACCCTGGGCAAGTCACTTAACCCCAATTGCCTCACTAAAAAAAAAAAAAAAAGAAAAAGAAAAAGAAAAAGAAAATGAACTAGAGAAGAAAATATCAAACTACTCCAGTATCTTTGCCAAGAAAACCCCATGGTAATAGGGTCCATGGAATCACAAAGAGTCGGTCGTGACTGATTCACTGATTCACTGATTCACAGATGGACAAAAGTGCACTGGGGATGGTAGGCAGGCAATAAGTACAGGATTGAAATGACAATCCCTCATTAACCATGGAGGATCTATTGCCAGACTAGACTAGACAAGGAGAAGGAGCCAACATTTTTCTGATTCATTTGGGAAGATTCATGGGGAGGTGAGCTTTCAGAAGTATTCTATATCCTTTTCATCCTTCCTTACTCCCCAGAAGGCAAGGTACCACAGTCCCCTTTCTGTAAAATTGGAGCTCCAACTAATGATTCCTACTTTCTTTCCTTGTTACCAGTGGGAAGTCAAGGTTGCAGGCTTGGGCACACCTAAGCAGAACCTGACTGGGTGTTTTTGCAGGTTACATCAGATTGGGATTACCTGGCCCCATAGCTTAGAAGCTAGGATATTAAAGAGAAGGAAAAAGAGATTGTGGTCAGTGTGAAGAGAGGGATAGAACTGGGGATGGGGAAAAAAGGGGATAGATGTATAATAATAAGTTACTATTTTGCCTGTTTGAAAGTAGGAGAATTTAGGGTTTCTTCTCATCCAAAACAGTGTTAGGGTCTGTAGAACATAAAATACCAACATAAAATGAATCCTGCTGACCCTCTTCCATGTCTTAGCTAGTTTTGAGGGAGATCACATAGGATGCACTATAAGTGCATTGTGGGTAGATGATATCTCTAAGTTCCAAAACCAGAAAAGGGGGCGGGGTAGGGGAAGGGTGGAGAGAGTGTCTGACTTTATCTGATTTCTTGGGATCTTTTTAGTCACTTGTAGTTTTAAAACTCAGGTTTAACTTCTTTCATTCTAGGTTTTATATCTAATATCTCCCTTTTAATGACCTAGAACAGCATAGTTTGATATGATGAGATTTTTCTTAGAAATGATCATACCAAAAAAATTAAAATTAAAATAAAAAAAGAAATGACCACTACCTGTGATTGAAATAGGACTCAGCATTAAGACCAAGGACCCTACATTCCAGCTGTATTCTGAAATGGTGACCCTTGCCATGTCCACACCAATCCGCTAGCTTTTCAGCAACTGCCCTAGAATTGCCTTTTTTTGTGTGATTGTATACAGGGAGGATAGGGTGCAGAAAGGAAGTCTGCCTATAGCTTTGATGATCCCATAGCTGTGTTCTCTCGTTCAACCAATGCACTGGTGGCTTTACAACTTCCTCCAAGAGAAGCAACCCCGGCTGCTCCCTCCCAGAGTGATGGACCCTCCCTCCAATGGCTTCAGGAGATGGGATTATATCAAAGCCATTTGTCTCTAGGAACTTTGTAGTTCTCATCAGGATCTGGTAGTGAGGGCCACAATCCCCATTTTGGGAAACACCATTATAGGAAAGCTAACCTATCTTGTGTTCTTAAGAATTGTGTAAGGGGCAGCTAGGTGGCGCAGTGCATAGAGCACCAGCCCTGGAGTCAGGAGGACCTAAATTCAAATCTGGCCTCAGATACTTAACACTTACTAGCTGTGTGACCCTGGGCAAGTCACTTAACCCCAATTGGCTCACCAACAAAAAACAAAACAAAAAAAGAGAGAATGGTGTAGATGAGATTTCTTTCCTTTTTTAAAGTGTCATGTCTCTTTTTTAATTATAAAAGTATTTTATTATTTTCCAGTTACATGTAGAGATAGTTTTCAACATTTGTTTTTATAAGATTTCTAGTTTCAAATTTTTCTCCCTCCCTTCCCTCCCCCCTCCCCAAGATAGCAAACAATCTGATATAGGTTATGTATGTACAATAACATTAGACATATTTCTGCATTAGTCATGTTATAAGAGAAGAATCAGAGCAAAAAAGGAAAAACCTCAAAAAAGAAAAACAACAGCACCAAAAACAGAAGAAATAGTATGGTTCAATCTGCATTCATATTCCACAGTTCTTTTTTTTTCTGGATTTGGAGAGCATTTTCCATCATGAGTCCTTTGGAACTATCTTGGACCATTGTATTGCTGAGAAGAATCAAGTCTATCACAGTTGATCAACACATAATGTTGATGATACTGTGTACAGTGTTCTCCCGGTTCTGCTTAGATGAGATTTCTTAACCTATTTTTATACTAGTAAAGTGTATTATTTGTAGAAACTCAGCAGAACATCATGCTTTACTGTTGACCTTGTGTGTGTGTGTGTGTGTGTGTGTGTGTGTGTGTGTGTGTGTGTGTGTAACCTCTATATATTGGTTGGTACAACCTTTGTTGTCAGTTCATAATTTACTTGTACAGATCCAACACTTGTAAGAAAGAGGTTTATTCATCCTCAAGAGACCCTGAACCTGCAGTTTAGATAAGATTCTCAACAGGTGGTGATGGTGCTTCAGACACATGGAACTACAAGGGGTCTATATTTGTCTGAGAGTCATTTGATCTTTTCTTTTCAGGTGCCATGAATCTAGAATCACAAATTTTCTATATGGTTTTATCAGACCTATAACTATTTATTGGAACAATATGCCTCCACAACATTAAGCAGTGAAGTGGAGAATTCTTATAGAACAAACTTTTGAAGGAAGGAAGGGAACAGGCATTTATTTATTAAATGCCTTTTAGAGGCAGCTAAGTGGCTCACTGGGCCTGGATTCAAGAAGACCTGAGTTCAAATCCAGCCTCAGACACTAGCTGTGTAATCCTTGGCAAGTCACTTATCCTCTGTTTGCCTTAATCCATTGGTGAAGGAAATGGCAAACCCTCCAGTATCCTTATCAAGGAAACCCATATTTGTATGCTATGGTCAGCTATGGATCAGTCAGACATGACTGAATGACTGATTGAACAATAGCAACAACAATGTGCCAGGCACTGTGCTAAGAGCTTTACAAATATTTTCTCATTTGATCCTCACAACAACTCTGGGTGCGTGTGTGTGTGTGTGTGTAAATGTTATTATTCTTCTCATTTTACAGTTGAGGAAAATGAAACAGACATAGGTTAAGTGACTTGCCCTGGGTCAATCACACAGCTAGTAAGGGTCTTCCTGACTCCAGGCCCAGCACCACCAACTAGCCACAAAGGCCTAAGGTACAATCTAATATCTTTCTGACTAATTCTTTACTTTATCAGCTTATCCCAACCCTAATCTATAGGTAAGTCTGTAGACTGTGATTAAAATGGTACTCTATGAGACATTAGAAATTTTGAGAGTTTATAATCCGACAACTCTAGAGCATCTTGGTGTCAAAAGCCTCTTTACCTTCTCATTCATCTTGTCACCGTTTATTTCTTCATTGATTGATTCAACAAGCAGTGATTGACTAGCCACCTACTACATTTAAGATGCCAAATCATACTGCCTTCCATTGGCACAACTTGCAAAGCACATATTTCACCTTTACTTTGATTCTCATAAGGCAAGCTCATTTGATTCTCAACCTCATAAGGCAGGCAGACAAGAGTGGGGAGTCAGTCCCATGCCCATTTTACAGATGGGCAAATGTGGGCTCTCAGAGTGAAAGTGGCTTGCCTAGATGACAAGGTAGCACAACCAGTAAGAGACGTAACAGGAACTGGAACCCTGGACTTCTGACTCTCTCAGTCCAACATCCATCCTCTCCACTGGGCCATCCTGCCTCCCCCAGCATTCCACAGAGGACAGTTCCTGTGACTGGCGACTGTTCTCTTGCACACTAATCAAAGGGCAAGCAGGGATTTTTCTGGCCTGTGTGTGTACCCTGTCCTTCCTTCCTTACATGTGTCAAAGGACAAGGAGAAAGAAAGGAAGATGTAAAGGCCTCTATCTGGGTTCCCTAATCAGAAGCCTACAGTTTTCCTTCTTTTTTTCTCTTAGGCAAAAGGCAAGTATCTCCTCTCCCTGTTCCTTCCTGCCAGGTGCTGCCAGGTGGGCGGAACCTGATTCTTCCAGACAACAGCACCCCTTTTAATAGTGTGCTCGGAATACCTGGAGATGCCAGGCCCTTTAGATGCAGAGTCCCCAGATCTGATCTCAGAGACAGCCCAGATCTGTGAATAGACCAGAACACTATAGACTAGGTTTTTAAAATGAGGTTTTGTGACAGCTGGCTTTTTGGGGGGATAAATGACTCCCCTAGCCAGTATGGAAACTGCCGTCTCCCTTGGAGGTTTTGGCAAGCCCCCCCCCCTCCGCCCCCGCCCCCATAGCACCTGTGTCTTTAGGTGACCGAGTCTAGCTACTCCAATATTGCCTTGATATTCTTCATGACTGATCATGTGCTTCTGTGGTTCTCTCACCCAAGGAGACTGCAATCCCCTCCGGAGCAGATTATTTTGACACCATCCCTGGCCAGGGTTGACATGGAGATGACTCAGCTCACCAAGGAAAATGCAGACTTTGCCTCTAGGGACCGGTACCACCATTCCTCACTTGTGAGCAGGGAAGAGCTGATAAATCGGTTCTAGGAACTTTCAGGGATGGAAACCTTTATTTCCAGGAAGCTGCCCCATGGGAGTAGTGGACCTACACCCTGAAACCATGGTGGGACTGGTCCCATTCAGTGTGAAAGGGCATCTCAGCTTCCCCATTGATAAGAACACAGACAACTGGAGGAACAATAGAAGAAATCTGGAATCTGGAGAGCTGCTGGCTAAGAGCAACCAATAGACAGACTGGGCTCTAAGAAGACAGTATACCCAGAGGCTGTAGGAAATCTGTTTTTGTTTTTTTTAAGTGAATGTCTTTTAAATTAAAGAGCTTAAAGACCAGAAATCTTATGGTTTCTGCAATCTTGAAAACATTTGTGTCTCTGGCCTCCAAGGTCTTGGCAGATGTTTTGTGGAGTGAATGAGGCGAGGGAGCCAGGATTGGGTGGAATTCTGCTGGGAGGTTGGGAATGTAATTGGCCTACTGAAGGTAGACTAGTGTCCCAGCTTTAGGGATGAGGATAGAGGGATGAAGGAAGGAAAGGGGGATGGGTTACAACCATGGCATCTATAGGTCCAACATAGCACCTGACACAGTAGTAATTAATAATGTTAATTAAGTTAGTAATGTTAATTATGTTATCATTTCAGAAGTAATGTACTACATCCAATATAACTCCTATAGTGATAATTAATATTTTTACTTGATACCTTATAGTTTACGAAGAAGTTTCACATATATTATTTTATCATCTCTACTCCTTAACAACATTTTGACACAGTATAGTACAATGGAAAGAGCATCGACTTTGCCAAGAGTCAAAGGACCTGGGTTCAAATCCTACTTGATGAACACTACCTGTGTGACATTGGACAAATCATACAACTTCCATGGGCCTCAGTTTCATCGACTATAAGAAGAAATGGTTGACTAGTTGGCGTCTGAGGTCCCTTCTAACTCTAGATCTGTGATCCTTTGAGGAATGTATATGTGGTCATCTCTTAAAACTTTCCTATTACAAATATAATTTCCTATACTGGGTGGCAGTTGTCAGGGGTTGCTTTGCCTCCTCAGAAAAGAACAGTTTGAGGAAAGTCGTTGGGTTCTCACTGCGCCCAAGTACCCATGGACAAAGATGATAGGCTGACTGACATGGGTGAGGGAGATCCTTCCAGCTCTAACATTCTATGATCCAGTGATCTATGGTGAGTGCTTTGTTAAGTTCTGCAGAAGAGAAATACTGAGAATCTCCAGATATTTGGAGGCCACCTGGACCAAAAGCTATCGGACTCCTGGATTCAGAATATCAGCAGCAGAAGTAGCAAGTATCTAGCATACACACATGTACACAGACATACATAGACATATATGATATACATTTCAGATGACATATATGATAGAGATCAGATATATGGAAGATATGATAGATCTAGATCTTATATATGATAGAGATATGGTAAATATATTTTATATATAATAGGCATATCATGTATAAGATATATGGTTTCCAAAATGTATATTATATATGTTTATATGAATAAGATATGTGTGTATACATTCATATATGTATTATATTCTTGATATTTGGTACTTCTGCTTCTAATTCTCTGAATCTAGGAGTCTGACAGCCCCTGCTCCAGGTGGCTTCCAAAAATCTTCCTACCATCCATTTCAGAAATGTATTTATGCATGTACGTACATATTAATGTGTGCATGTATATGTATACAGACACACCTACATGTACACATGTTTGTATATGTTCACAAGGTATCCACATAAACATATATACATGCGCGCACGTGTGCTTCATATACATGCCTACACACGCATGTATGAGAGAGAAGAACAAGAAAGCAACAAAGAAGAAAAACAAGGAATTCATTGATTTAACTCTTGCCCCTCCCATCTATAACTTAACAGTTGTCCTATTGGTTTCTCCTTATTGTTAGGGAGAGGGTAGTGTGGCAGGATAGATAAAACAGAAATTTCAAAAATAAAGCACAGTCCTGTCACTTAGGACTGGTGGAAGACCTTAAATCCCTGGGTTCAAATCCTGCTACTGATATACTAGCTGTGTGACCTTAGGCAAGTCAATTTCTCCGTGCTCCAGATAACTTCAAGACTAAGTTCTAGATGAATTGCTGCTATGTATAGTAGGATTATGAGACCTTAGGGGCCATCTAGTATAAACCCATCATTTTTTTGGATGTGGGAATTAAGTTCCAGAGAGACCATGACTTGCCCAACAGTCTACAACTAATGAGTTGACAGAGCTAGGATTTGAACCCAGGTCCTCTACCTTCGGTCTCTCCAACTATACCACATAGGAAGGGAGGTTGTCCTCTATACTGCTGAAATTGTAGCATTGAACTCCCTCCTCCCAAGTAAAAACCCCACTCTACCTAGTAAAACACCGCACAAACACATACACATAGTAGGCCTCCACCAGTTGCGGATGACCATGGATCAGCGCCTTGAAGAGCCACAGGCCACAGTGTGGCTGTGCAGTCTGATACAGGAGCCGCAGCTCCTGAGTGACTTATAACCGGTAACTGCCGCATCCCGTGTTGTATCTACCCCATGAGGAGTAGCTGGAGTGTCCTCTCCAGGGCACTGGCCTGGGCAGATCAATATGGAAAACAAGCTGTTGCCCATGCAACAGCTTCTCCTTCTCCGCGACATTGGTGGATCCAAAGGAGAGGCAGAGCCAATGCAATTTGGCACCAGTGCCGCCGCAGGAGTTGTCAGAGGGATGTGATGTCCAACATCCAACTGCCTAAGGGACTCTGACTCCTGATTTTTCTTCAGGGTTAACTCCCGAAGCCTTTCCTATATATGGGTATAGCCACAAGGCAGCAGATGTTTAAAATCAGGGTTCCCTTCCCCTAGGAGGATTGCCTGCCAAGTCTAACGAGCCCCACCTGCCCGAAGTGACTGATTTTAAGGTGCCAGTCACTCGCCTTCGCCCCTTCTCCTGTTAGTGGGAACAGTTCTCCCACAAGAAGGCCAGGAGTTGGGCTTCGGTTGTCAGAGGCTATTTGAGAGACACGCTATTGGAGCATTTTATAGAGAGTGGGACCTTGTCCCCACTCCCACCCCGGCATGACAAACCTTTGGAACCATATACACATAATTACTCAGAAATACTCAGAAATAGTTAACAATGCAACAAATAGGAACAAATTCAAAATTATATAGCACAAATTGAGGTTTTAAATCCTGAGGCGACATACATCAAAAGGGTGAACAGAGTGAAGTTAGCTAATCCAGACTTCCTGAAAACGTTCCATTTAAAGTTAAGATTTTGGTGGAGACAATTTGTTGATTTTGTCACTACGGATTTACTGATATCTATCATATGATATCCCTCCTCCTCCTCCTCTTTCTGCTTTTGCTTTTCTTTCTCCTCATTTTCCTTTTTCTCTCTCACTTATTGTTACCACTTCTCAGTGAGCCTCCACCTTCTCCCAATATAATCTTTCCTCTTGTGGTGGTGGTGGTGGGGGGGGGAGGGGCAGGCTATACTATAATTTCCCTCAGTGTGGATCAGTGACTAGTTCAGCAGCTAATTTAGAGTCTAAAACAGCTGTCTATTTAACCTGAGAGGTTAAATATGATTAGGGTCATAAAGCCAGTTTCCTTGAATTTGAGCCTAATTTTCTATTCACTATATGCTGTGGTGCCTCTTTATAGGAAATATTGGACAGCGAGGTGATGTAGTAGAGAGAGTGTTGGGCCTGGAGTCAGCAAGACTTGAGTCCAAATTCAGCTTCATTACCTAGTAGTTGGGCATGTCACTTAAGCCTATTTGCCTCAGTCTCCTCATCTGTAAAATGAGCTGGAGACGAAAATGGTAAACCACTCCAGTATCATTGCCAAGAAAACCCCAAATGGATCACAAAGAATCAGACATGATTGAAATAACTCAACAACAAAATAGATAATATCCCTATTTTTAAAATAGGAGAGGGGCGGCTAGGTGGCACAATGGATAAAGCACCGGCCCTGGATTCCGGAGGACCTGAGTTCAGATCTGGCCTCAGACACTTGACACAAGCTGTGTGACCCTGGGTAAGTCACTTAACCCTCATTGCCGCCCCCAAATTTAAATGAAAAAATAAAATAAAATAGGAGAACTGAGGCTAGGGGGAGTTAAGAGTGAACTAGGATGTGGGGCAGCTAGGTGGCGCAGTGGATAGAGCACTGGCTCTGGAGTCAGGAGTACCTGAGTTCAAATCTGGCCTCAGACACTTAACACTTAGTAGCTGTGTGACCCTAGGCAAGTCATTTAACCCCAATTGCCTCACTAAAAAAAAAAAAAGTGAACTAGGATGACCCAGACAATGTTTAAGCCAGTTCTTCCTGGCTCTAAGTCTGACATAACCAGGCTGTGACCTCAACCATCTCTCTCTCTCTCTCTCTCTCTCTCTCTCTCTCTCTCTCTCTCTCTCTCTCTCTCTCTCTCTCTCTCTCTCTCTCTCTCTCTCTCTGGCCCCGTGAAATTTGTTTGGCTTTTGACCTTAAAATGCTTTTTTCCTCTCAGATATCTTCCTACCTTTCCTTAATCTTCAGGAGTTTTTCCTTTAAAAAACAATTCATTTACTCTGGCCCTCTAGTTACTCAAGAATAACAATGTGTATTTTTGAACAAAATAACCAAATTCTTCATTTATCTCTTTCCCTGAGGTTCAATTCTCTACATGCTGGTGGCAAGGAGAGAGGATCAGACAGGAATTTCCTCAAAGGGCAATAGGACCTACAGGATAACCAGCATCCTTTCTACTTTACTACAGGAAAAGGGAAACAGCAATAATCGGTGGTCCCTCAATGCTCTCCTGTCTGGCTTAGTATTGTGGGCATGGATGTGCCCG
The DNA here is from genome assembly GCF_019393635.1 of Dromiciops gliroides. NCBI lineage: Eukaryota > Metazoa > Chordata > Mammalia > Microbiotheria > Microbiotheriidae > Dromiciops > Dromiciops gliroides. The sequence goes on along the minus strand of NC_057863.1, from coordinate 337,934,784 downwards.
ACATAAGGTGTTCACTTTGTGGAGGGGATACCATCTGGGAGGAAAAGTTGCCCTTTCCTGCCCACCCCAGGAGAGGAAAGAAACACAAATTCAGCAGCGGAAATAAATGTCTCCGATAACCTTGGGTAGAAAGATGTAAGCTTAAGCTCTTGACCGTTATGGGCATACTTTTCTAAAGAGAGACATTCCTCATAGAATTATAGGTCATCGGTGCACACATTTGGAGCTGGAAGGAACCTTGGGGGTCAATGAGTCTGGCCCTTTCATTTTATAGGTGAGGAAACTGAGACCAGAGAGATTAATTGATTTGTCCAGAGTCACACAGCCAGTAAGTATCTGACACAGGCTTTAAGCCCATGTCTTTGTGACTGAGTCCGGTGCTCCCTCCTCTATATCACAGTTCTCTGAAGGGGGAGGCAAAGCAGATGGCAAGAAGATTTCTTTAAAAAAAATCCCTTGAGGGGGGCAGTTAGGTGGCGCAGTGGATAAAACAGAGGACCTGAGTTCAAATCCGACCTCAGACACTTAACACTTACTAGCTGTGTGACGCTGGACAAGTCACTTAACTCTCATTGCCCTGCCCCCCCCCCAAAAATCCCTTGAGCAAGAGCAAATTTAATAAAAGTATAGCCTTCCAGGGTGAGGGGAAAAACATTTTCATTTGTATGAATATTGCTATGTTTTTTTAAGAAAATCCATCTCATTTCTGTATAGTCACATCTCATATGCTTACATTGCTCTCTAATTGTTTAATGTGTGTTAGTCTTTTTTCCCAACTAGATTTTAAGCTTCCTGGGGACAAGAATTATGTCATATACTCTAAAGGAACTTATTCTCCAACTCCTGCTTGATTACTTGGGGTTGACTACCAAGAAAGAATTCCAGGTATCTCTCCAACTTAATAAGGATATCTCACAAACATGGCATGAACGGTTTGAACAAATAGCTAAAGCACCAAGAGGCAGCTGGGTGTTGCTACAGTCTCCAGGGGGACTAGAAGAACCCAACCCATCAGCAACCTTGAGAATCCACTCAGCCATTGGCACTGGCCTGTGGGATGACTGCCATTGGATACCAACCGAGCCAACGCTGAGTGAACTGGAGCCCACAAGGGCCATGCGGGAATTCTCAGCTGAGGACCAATCAAGAGGAAGACCTTCAGTTCAGTTGGATGGACACCCACCTTATGATGCTACATAAGTTATATCTTTCCAGTGACATGAGGTTTCTTTCCCTGTTCTACTGGATCCCATCTGTGTCATTCACATAGCTGTCCAACAATATGTGAAAAATCTGTATCTTTTTTGGGTCCCTATTAGACACTCACAAGATTTGACAATGGGGGCGGCTAGGTGGCTCAATGGATAGAGCACTGGCCCTGGAGTCAGGAGTACCTGAGTTAAAATCCGGCCTCAGACACTTAACACTTGCTAGCTGTGTGACCCTGGGCAAGTCACTTAACCCCAATTGCCTCACCTCCAAAAAAAAAAAAAATTGACAATGAATCCATACAGCAAGCAGTGTGGGGCAGTGTTGCTAGAAAGTCAGGAAGTTCTGCATTCAAATTCCTCCTTAAACTCTTATTAGCTGTATGTCAAGTCACTTTACTTTAGGTCTCAGTTTCTTCATCTGTAAAAAACGAGGATGTAGGGGGCAGCTAGGTGGCTCAGTGGATAGAGCACCAGCCCTGGAATCAGGAGGACCTGAGTTCAAATCTGGCCTCAGACACTTAACACTAGCTGTGTGACCCTGGGCAAGTCACTTAACCCTAATTGCCACACACACACACACACACACACACACACACACACACACACACAATGAGGGTGTTGAACTTGATGACCTTGAGGGTCGCTTCTAGCTCTAAACCTATGATTCAACTTTTTACATCAGAAATCAAAATAAGAATTAGTGACCCAAGGCAGGGTCATAAAACTGTTCTTCATATCATAGAATCATGGGATGTTAGAGCTGGATAGGATGTCAACAATCATCTCATCCAGTCCCTTCACCCTGGAGATAAAGAAAGTAATGCCTAGAGAGTAGTTTTTAAAAATTCTTCCTTCCCTTTTGTTCCTATTTATAATGCTGGGCAAATAGAATGTTTTCAATAAAGACCGGTCTATAGGATTATAGATTTAGAGCAAGAAGAGATATTGGAGGTGATTTAGTTTAACCCCTTAATTTTACAGATGGGGAAACTAGCCCAGGGAGGAGAGTGAAGTGACTTGCCCAAGGTCACACTGGTTCTAAGTGAGCTGGTGAGTCAATTATGGTTTTCCATTTTTGGAAACTCTCTCAAGTCTAGCAGGAGGAAACACATCCTTTTGGATGACACCATCAAAACAGCACGAGTTTGTTTTGGCTTTGGGAGAAGGAAGAACATGGGTGGGAGCTCATTCCTGGTGCCCAGCCCAGCTCTGCATATTGAATGGCTAAGGTTTCCCCTGAACCAACAAACAGCACGCTGGTTACAGTGCAGAACACAAAGGATTCAAGGTCTGTTCTCAGCATCACCAGATGTGCTGCCCTGCATCCCTGTACCCTCCGGTCAGATCCTGTCTTTTCAGTGTCACGTGTTGTCAGGGGATGCTCCATGAATGACACTTAAAAACTTGGTATAAATAGCCATATTTTTTTTACTCCAGAAAACTCCATTTTCCAGGCTATGCAGGCTTTTTATTTAGTGATGAGTCAAATTGCTTGTCTTAGTGCAGAGGCTCAAATTTTCTGGTGGATGATTACATGCTGGCACTGCATAGGCATCTTGTCTCAGATCACTATTATCTAGACCAAGATCCTGGAATACTTTGCTCCAAGAACTGCCTGGGTCTTCTAAAACACCTCCTTTGCCATCCCAATCCCAGCTGCTACTTTTTGTCACAACAATCATAAATCCCCTGGAAACAACACCATCTGATATAAGGCGACTTGAGGATGGTATGACCAGGAGGAGACGGGTCAAGATTGATAAACTTGTAAGCCAAGGCCTTGGTTCTGCCTTTGAAGACATCTGCTGATGGAAAGCATACCCTCATTAGCCCAGCGTTGAGATGATAGATAACATCTCCTTCATGGGGTATGGAGGAAATGAATACTCTTAATTTGGGTACTTATTTACCCATTGATACCTTGTTGAGAATGTTTGAGTCAAGGCTGTAATAGCAATAATAACAGCTCTAAGCCGTACTTTTGGACTTGAGTTCAAATGAGGGAGTTGACAGAGATCAAAACTCCAGAGAGAGAGCTGAGTTTGCACAGGGACCGAAGAGTGAACTAGAAGCCCTCTTATCCAAATAGCCTTCCCTCAGGGAACCACTAGGTCCCAGAGATGTCAGCAGCTAGAGCCAACCATGAAGCGATGAAGACTCCAAGACTGAGTCTTTCAGGGAGAGTTGTAGACACCATCAAGATCCTGGAACCAGTGTTCTGGAGATTGGGTCTAGAGGAACAGCATGGGACTGAGTTCTGATGTGGAGGAGAAAACGTGGATGGTGAGTCAGGCCGACTGAGCAGGTCTAATGGGAAGGAACTGACTCTAGCCATCACATGTGAAATATTTCGTTTTTGGAGAAACTCTAAACTCTAAACCTAAGGGTAATACAAGAATTTTTGTTGTTGTTTATTCATTTTTTAGTTGTGTCTAACTTTTCATGACTCCATTTGGGATTTTCTTGGCAAAGATACTAGGGAGGTTTGCCATTTCCTTCTTCAGCTCATTTTACAGATGAGGAAACTGAGGCAAACAGGGTGAAGTGACTTGCCTAGGGTCATACAAATAGTAAGTGTCTGAGGCCAGATTTGAACTCAGGAAGATTAATCTTGCTGACTCCTGACCCAGGACTCTTTCCAGAATGGAGGACTATAAAGGTCCATGGCAGCAAGCAGGAGAATACTCAACAGAAGGTAAGAAGTTGACTTTCTAGCAACTAACTACAAGAGTGGCCACTGAGAGGTATTTGCAAGTCACCTCACCTCCCTAAGAGAGAAAGAGGTACATGGAGTAGAAGAAATAGGAGGAAGAAAAAAGGAGGTAAAAAAATGAAGACAGAGCTTCCTCTGACAGAGGGACAAAGCATACACCAAGAAAGAGAATGAAAGAAGGGAAGATCCTCTTTCCTCCATAGCCCTCTCTGTGTGTGTGTATACATGTACATGTATACATAGATACGTGTATGTATACATAGATACACACACAGAAACACAGACATGGAGAAAATAAAGGATGCACAGAGCTGAAAAAAGCAAAGAAAGAAGAGTCGAAATGTAGACAGGAGACAAAAGTGACACAAAACCAGAAATAGTGAGATAGAGACATATACAGAGACATGAAGAGCCGCTGGGGAAAGGTCTGGGAGAGTCCCCAGGTCTAGGGATGTGTTCCTGTCACATCCTGTTCTTTATTTGGACTGTGGACCTTAGTAAGTTATCACTGCCTGTTGTTACTGCCCTTTGAAATTCAGATGAGGTCTTCCAAGATTTAAAACAGACCTTTCCTCCCAGGGAAACTGGTTTGCTGCTTTTATTTTAAAATTTCCAATGTTTATTTTTGAAATAAAAGTTTATTTTCTCATGATATTCTAAAGGTTTTCCATGTGTGTGCAAAAGACTGACTTGGGTTTTAGAAATCTGCTTTTGAAGCTTAGAGCTATTGGGATAATTTACTAGCTATGCCTGAAATCCCTTGTGTTATGCAAAAACTGTCTAATTGCTATATTCTTGTTCTTTGAGAGATGAGGGCTGTCTCATTCCACAATACTTGAAAGCTAAATCTTGAAATCAGTACTTAGGGCCCTTTATTTCAAATCAAATCTAGTTTATTTTTTCTTTAAGTGAGGCTAATAAGTAGAAACAACAACAAAAAAGTTAGAAGAATTTCAGCCCACGATTTTATTTCTGAATGAATTTTGTATCCCTTGTATATTTTTTTAATTCTTCTGGAACCCACCTAGATTTTTTTTTTGTTTAATTTAAAAAGTGACCTCCCAGTGTGGTGGTAAATGCTTGTAGTCCCTGCTTCTGGGGAGGCTGAGGCTTGAGAGTCACTTGAGTCTGGGAGTTCTGAGCTGAAGTAGAACTGCCAATTCTGAGCCAGCATCAGTTTGATGAGTCTTTGGCACTAGAGGGCCACTAGGCTCCCTAAAGGGGGAAGAACTAGCCAAGGTTGGGGAAATGGAGCAATTTAAAGGCTTCAGTGGCCACTATACTTTGAGCCTGTGTGAAATAGAGAAACCCAGTCTCAATTAAAAGAAAATTTAATTAAATTACCAAAATTTATATTTAAATAAAAAATTTTAACGATCAAAATATCACTAAGCATCAAAATTTAAAGTATCAAAGTATTAGTTAATGGGGGCAGCTAGGTGGCGCAGTGGATAGAGTACCAGCTCTGGAGTCAGGAGTACCTGAGTTCAAATCCAGCCTCAGACACTTAACACTTACTAGCTGTGTGACCCTGGGCAAGTCACTTAACCCCAATTGCTTCACTATATATATATATATATATATATATATATATATATATATATATATATATATATATATATATACACACATATATATATATACATATGTATATATGTATATATGTATATATGTATATATATATGTATGTTAATGCCTGTGTCTTAATTCTGTAACCATAGTGTTATCATGTTAGAATTATCTGAAGATCCCCTAGGACAACAATCTCTAATATGGCAAGTATAAGGGCATCATTATACCAGTTCTTTATCCAAGAGCAGAGGAGATCAGTCAGTCTTTTCTGTTCCTTAGCATTGAGTAACAAATGCTCCCAGCCACCATTTCAGGAGAACTGAAAAACAATCTAAGCACAAACATATATCTAAAGACAAATTTATTGAAAGGCATTTGGAGTGACTAATGGCTGGGCTATGGATAGTGAGGCTAAGAACATGACTACTGGTTCTCCCAGATCTTCCCTGTGGGAGAGACCTCCTTTCCAGTGTGTGGTATTACCATTTTCTCTGTAAACACTAAACCAAGGGCTTCTGAATCTTTTTTGTGTCATGTACCCCTTTGGCAATCACCTTATACCTCTCCTCCTCTCCCAGAGAGGTGAAGTCCGTGGGCCCCTCCCTTCCTAAAATAACATTCTTAAAGACAAAATAAAATATGTGGGATTACAAACAAAATCACTTATATTGGTTTCCTTAGTTAAAAACTCCTGTACTAAATGTTGACTTCCTTTCAACAAAGTACAACTTGTAGGCCTGATGGGATAATAGCAGCAAAGTGACTTCTTAGCTTTCTCCTTATATACAGAAAAAGTTCCATCTCTGATGTAGAATGTTTCCTCATCGGTTTTTTCTCCATCTAATCTTGGACTCGTCAACATTTTAACTGTGGGGATACAAGGTGTTTGCCTTGGATCTCACAGAGCTGTTTTAGCACTGAAGCTGTTTGAGGGGGCAAAGAAGGGAAGAAAAAAATGAGTGGTTTGGGAGGAACCTGGCTTATCTCAAGGTTTTGGGCTAGATAGTGTTGGTGAAACATTCTTATCTGTCGATTCCCAGAACCAAGGGGAGGACACACCCTTCCACTTAGATGGCCATTGGGAATTTGGATAGAGGCCTCATGGCTACAGCATACTTGGCTTAGGTTAGTAAATAGTTAGAGGCATAAATGATATCATTTTATGCTTTTTGCCCCAAAGACCAAATGAACCTGCATGTAAATAGGCCTTGGCTGAGTGTGTTCCGTATCACTTTTGCCTACACAAAAAAGTGGTGAAGGTGCAGTAAATGATGGGGAGAGGACAGAAGACCAGATCTGCCACAAGGCAGTAGAAAGAGCCCTGGATTTGAAATCAAGAGACTTCGATTAAAGCCTTGATTCTGCTACTTCCTAGCTGTGTGACCTCAGGCTAGTAACTTCCTTTCTCTGAGAGAAGTGAGCAACTGAGGAGTCTCGGTTTCCTGATTCTCCCCTCCCCCATCCTTTTTTTTTTTTTTAAGAATACTTATGCTTGTATGATCTACCTCACAGGGTTGCTGTAAGGAAAACAAAAATCTTGAAATACTACAGAAATGAGATCAGTTATTATTTGGTGGGCATTGAAATCCCATCTCTATTTTCTTTTGTTTCTTTCTTTTTGGAGGGGGGGCTATGAGGGTTAAGTGACTTGCCCAGGGTCACACAGTGTCAAGTGTCTGAGGCTGGTTTTGAACTCAGGTCCTCCTGAATCCAGGGCCAGTGTTTTATCTACTGCACCACCTAGCTGCCCCCCCCTTATATTTTCTATTAGCTGGAAGTCCTACATAGTCTACTCACCTTAGTATTTTAGACAACTTAATCTTTGGGGGTTTTTTAGAAGCTATACCTCCCAAGTAGGGGAGGAGGAATATATTCTGAGATTAAGATGATCTAAAAGCAAAAGATGGCAATAATTTTAAAAACCGATTCAATGCAACATTGATTAGGGAAGCAGTGTGATGCTGTGAAGAGAGGACTGCATTTGGAGTCAGAGGTTTGGGGTTCAAGTGTATTTACCACCCGCATTACCTTGGGCAAGTCATTTAACTTCCCTTGTACCTCGGTCTCTCCATCTGTAAAATAAGAGGAGGGACTGAACTAGATGATCACCTGGCTCCCATCCTGCTCTAAATCTATGATTCTGATTTCTTCTAGACACTGGGAATACAAAGACAAAATAAATTGTAGGCCCTGGCCTCAAGGAATTCACAATCTCACTTAGGGGATAAAACAGGTACTTTGTTGTTGCTGTTTAATTGTTTCAGTCATGTCTGACTCTTCATGACCTCATTTAGGGTTTTCTTGTCAGGGATACTGGAGTGGTTTGCCATTTCCTTCTCTAGCTCATCTTACAGATGGGGAAACTGAGGCAAATGGGGTTAAGTGACTTGCCCAGGGTCACACAGCTAGCAAGTGTCTGAGGTTGGATTTGAACTCGGGTCTTCCTGACTCCCAGCCAGGCACTCTATCCACCGTGCTCTCAAAGATGGATACACAAATGACATATTTTTCCATGTGTATGTGAACAGATGCCCACAAATCCTCTGTTGAGGAGCCTCTACTTGAAAATCTCAGCTCTAGGGTTGCATTTCCATTGGGACCCTACAAGCTGTTCTTTTTTACTTTATTTTAAGAGTAGGCCAGGGTTGGGGACAGCTAGGTGGCGCAGTAGATAAATCATTGACCCTGGATTCAGGAGGACCTGAGTTCAAATCCGGCCTCAGACACTTGACACTAGCCGTGGGACCCTGGGCAAGTCACTTAACCCTCATTGCCCTGTAAAATAAATAAATAAATAAAAATAAAAAGAGTAGGCCAGGGCTTTATGTCCCCAAAGGGGTAATGAGGTATATGCTCTGGAGAAAATTGGGGTTGGGGTAGGGAAACCCACCTTCTTGGCATTAAGCCCCTGTCCATTTTGCCTGGTGGTCTGGCATGCTAGGAATTTGCCTGGCCTGCTACAAAGAGGGTATTCCACTCTGGGAAGTCCTGGCAAAGCAGACTTACTTAATCAGGCTCCTGTCCAACCTGGAAAATGTTCCTGACTCATTGGTGTTTACTGAGTGTAACAGATTTTTATCAGAAGAATGTTGTTTGGAATGTCCTCAGAGATGGGTAGACAAGAGGCAAGGAAGGTCATCCCAGGATCTACTCTAACCAATGCCAACTGGAGCTCAGGATTGCTATATGTGACCAGTAGGCCCATAGCCAAGCTGTGAGCAATCCTTCCTCCCTGGAGGGGATCCTGGCTCAAGCCTGTGGCTGTTCCAGAGGGTTTGTGGTGTTTAAACTCTTGCCTTGGTCCTCCAAAAAAACCAATGGTAAGCATCAAGGAAGGAGAAATAAGAGTTTTGCGCTGACTAGGAGAGAGCAGGTCCAACTGAGCCTGAAATGATGCTCACTTTAGGTCTTAAAAGGGATTCTATGTTTGCTCCTGATAGAGCAGAGAAGAGAGAGGCTGGCTTGTTTCAACTCTGTCCATAAAATCCAAAGGCACTTGGGATGTCCTGAGTTTCCCTTTACCAGAGGTCTTCAGCCATGTTCTGGATGATTATATGTTGGAGATGTTGTAGACAGGATTCTTAATCTATCAATTTATTGAATGCCTACTATGTGCCAGACTCAGGAGGTACAAACAGAAAAATACAAGAGTCCTACCCTCAAGGTGGTCACATTTTAAGAGAGACATCATGAGTTAATATTACATGTATTGCTGGATTGTTGTTATTCAGTTTCGTCCAACTCTTTATGACCCTATTTGGGATTTTCTTAGAAAAGATGCTGGGGACAGCTAGGTGGCTCCGTGGATAAAGCACAGGCTCGGGATTCAGAAAGATCTGAGTTCAAATCTAGCCTCAGACACTTGACATTTACTAGCTGTGTGACCCCGGGCAAGTAACTTAACCCTCATTGCCCTGCAAAACCCCAAAAAACAACAACAAAGAAAGAAAAGATGCTGGAATAGTTTGCCATTTCCTTCTCCAGCTCATTTTACAGATGAGGAAACTGAGGCAAACAGGGTCAAGTGACTTGCCCAGGATCACACACTTAGTAAGTTTCTGAGGCTGGATTTGAATTCAGAAAGATGAGCCTTTATGATTCCAGGCCTAGTACTCTATCCACTGTGCCACCTCGCTGCCCTATTATATGTATGTTCTGTAATATATATGAAATCAATAAATATAAGGTAACTTTTAGGGGGAAGACACTAGCAGCTGGGACAGGAATCAGGAGAGGCTTCATGTAGAAGGTACCTAAACTGAACCTTGAAGAAAGCCAGAAGTTTTTTTTTTAATTTAATTTTTATTTTTTAATTTTTTTTTTGTAGGGCAAAGAAGGTTAAGTGACTTGCCCAGGGTCACATAGCTAGACACGTTTCAAGTGTCTGAGGCCGGATTTGAACTCAGGTCCTCCTGAATCCAGGGCTGGTGCTTTATCCATTGTGCCACCTAACTGCCCCTCAAACCAGGAATTTTAAAAGGTGAAAATCAATTGGAAAGATATAGGTTGGACTCCATGGCTTCCTAAGTTCCTTACAGATCAACAATCAATAATAATAATAATAATAATAATAGACTTTTATACGCTTGACAAATATTGCCTCATTTGAGCCTTGCAACAACCCAAGCAAGTTGGGGCTATTATTGTCCTCATTTTACAGATGAAGAAACTGAGGCAAACAGGGTTAAGTGACCCTTGCCCAGGGTCACACAGCTAGGAAGTATCTGAGGCTAAATTTGAAGTCAGATCCTCCTAGACTCCAGGCCCAGTGCTCTATCAACTATACTCCTAAGTTGCTCGATGATCCTGCCTTTAATAGACTTTAATTTTTAATTTGGTAGTCTTTTTAGCTTACTAAAATTTTAATTTAGTTGTCTAATTCTTTTTGAAAAAGTGAATTAGAAATACTAAGGCATTTTCCTTCCTGAAGTTAAAGATAAAAGCATTACAAGTGAACTGACATAAGATTCTTCCTGTTCTGTGGGGGCTTCTTTCCCCGTATATGCATGTCATGGGGAAGATTTGTCTCCAAACTCCTGGGGTGGATCAGGGGCCTCTTTACCATTCAGAGGATGGTCTGAGGGGATCCTGTTGTTTAGATTGGACCTGGACGGTCCAAGATAACAGGGGAATGTTGGTGGACGTGCTCCACACCTCCTTCAGAAACCCTCCCCATCTTAATTGACTCCACCCAGGTCTAATCATCTCATATCCCTTTGGCATGTGGTCCATATTTTGCACCAGTTTCATTTTTACTCGGTTTGTTTGCTTTTTTATGTCTTCCCAAGCTTTTGTTTCTTGCTTCCTTCCCTATCACAGTTATTTTCTGAAGGTGCTCGTCTGTGACAGGAAATTCTGATTTTGTGATCTGACACCAGGAAATCATTATCGAGGGTTTCTCAAATCATGACATTAAAGACGTCACTGATATCCACATAGTGATTCAAACAGCAAGAATAATAACTCGCTTTAATATAGCACCTACTATGTGCCAGGCACTACGCTAATCTCCTTGAAAATATCATCTCATTTGATCCTCAAAACCACCCGGGGAGATAGGTGCTATCATTGTCCTCATTTGACAGTTGAGAACACTGAGGCAAACAGTGGTTGACTTGCCCAGGGTCACACAGCTAGTAAGTGTCTGGGGTCTTAGTTGAACTCAGGTCTTCCTGACTCCAGGACTAGTGCTCTATCCACTCCGCCACCTTTTAATCTTATAACCTTATATTCCTTTTAGAATAACTTACAGTTACGTATTCAGGGCCTAGTCCTGTGCCTGGAACACAGTATGCATTTAATAACCCCTCGTTGCCTGATTGATAAAGCTCTTTAACATTTACAAAGCACTTCAGGTGATGCAGGTATTATTACCATCATGAGGAACCAGCTCTCAGAGAGGTTGTGACCACAAATCTAAGTAAGAGTTGGAGCTGGAACTTAAACTCAAGTGTCTCAACCACTCACTAGTAGATAGTCAGTAGATGCAGTGGATAGGGTACTGGACCTGAAGTCAGGGAGAACAAAGCCAACTTCAGATACTTCCTAGCTTATGTGATCCCGGGCAAGTTACTTAACCGCTGCTTGCCTCAGTTTCCTCATTTGTAAAAGAGGTACAATAATAGCACCTACCTCTCAGGGTTTTTGAGTGTCAAATGAGATAATATTTGTAGGGTACTTAGTGAGCCTTAAATGTGAGATAACAATAATTAATGTACTAATAATTATTAATTATTAGTAAATCTTAGTGATTTACTAATTATTATTACTACCAAGTCCAGTGCTTTTTCAATTACATTGACTCTAATGATCTGAGCTGTTATTAGAGGGCATTCATTCATTCAAAAATATACTTTATTCCTGGGCAGCTAGGTGGCGCAGTGGATAGAGCACCGGCCCTGTATTCAGGAGGACCTGAGTTCAAATCTGGCCTCAGACATTTGACACTTACTAGCTGTGTGACCCTGGGCAAGTCACTTAACCCCAATTGCCTCATATATATATATATATATATATATATATATATATATATATATATACACACACACACACACACACACACACACACACACACACACACATATATATACATATATATACATATACACATATATATACACACACACATATATATGTGTGTATATATATATGTGTGTGTGTGTATATATATATGTGTGTGTATATATATATATATGTGTGTATATATATATATACTTTATTCCAAGTCCTGGGAGAGTTCAACAATAAATAAGACACAGTAGCTACCCAGGGGCTAGCAGTCTAGGAGAGGGGCTTAGACATGCACGCAAGCATGATACAGAATAAAATAAGGCAAGTTCTTGAAAATTATTGAAAAGATACTGTGAAAGCTCAGCAAAGGAATGGAGCATCTCCCAATGGGATGAATCATAGAATGCTCCATGGAAGGAAGGAGAATTTGACCTCCATCTTGAAAGACGCAAAGGATTTTAACAAGCCAAAAGGATATTGTTGACAGTCTGATGGTAGGTCATTAACTCCCAAGAAGTATGGACTTAGGAAACTTGACAAGTTCAGTCTATGCAAAATACTGTGTTCTTACAGGGTTTTTTTGGGTGGTAATAACATTTGCATAACCTTTTGGGGGAGAGGGGCTCTAAAGAGCTTTCTCCACGGTGATCTTTTTCATTCTCACAGTAACCCTGGAGAGGGTCAAAAAATAAAGAATGTAAAGAGTCCTGAATCTGAAGGTCTGGGTTCAAATTCCAGCACTTCTATTTCATATGATGGTGACCTTGGACAAGTCACTTAGCCTCTGTTTCCTCTTCTGTAAGACAAGGTGGTTAGACTAGATCACTTCTAAGCTCCTTTCCTGCTCTACATCTATAATCCAATGCTTATTTCTCTCATTTTATAGGTAGGGTGGGGGTTGATGTCCACAGAAATGAAATGACTTGGTCAAGGTCAAATAATAATGAACTGGGCTAGAACCCAGAACTTTTTATACTAGCTAGAGCAGTGGGCAGAGGAGAATACACAATCAGCTGAATTGAGCTGGCAGAAATAGCCTGGATGGTTTATTTACTTTGCTGATAGAAGGACATTTCATCCTTTCTCTTTCTCCCCACCTCCCTTTTTTTTCCTTTCTGATTTCCAGTTGGGTGGTGACAAATTCCATCTGGATTTCTAGCTCTGTGCTCTCTGCCTGGCGTTTTATCTTCTACCACTGTTGTATATCTACACACACCCCTCTCTACAGAATTGGCACCAGCATGAGGTAAGGTAGACTGCTGCTTCCCAGGATCCCCAAAGCACAGAAGCAGCAAGGGACATTTTAAAAATATACTTTATATAAATGCCTATGTTTTTAGTGCCAGGAAATTTTGTTCTCTGTGGCACACATTTATTTTGGGGCAAATCATGTTGTGACCACACAGGGCTACAATGATATAAAAGTGACTTGTCCTGGCTGTGCCCCACTAAGGAGTTAGGGATGGCAGACCCTGCAGCAGGGACACAATCCATTTTTTATCTAAGCTAGTAGCTCTCTCTTTTCTCTAATCTTGAATTATGGAACCTCAAGTCTGGAATGGAAACTGAGAGGTCATTCCGTTTATCCCTTGACTAGGTAGGCACTTAATCTCAATCTTCTGACATGAATGAGAATCTTGTCTGGTTATTGCTCCCAGAAAGGAAATCTTCTAGTGTAGATATCTATTTCCTCATCACAATGCTTGACTGCCCAGAAAGTCTCCTCTTCAAATATATTTGGGAGGTCAGCCCTACTTATTTCACAGATAAGGAAACTGAGGCCCAGAGAATGATTCCTGATTTCTAGTTCAGTGCCCTTTAAAAAAAGTTTTATTGATGCTTTTTTTAATCATTTCTTCCCACTGACTCCCCTTACCCCTAAGAGACTCTTCCTTGTAACAAATAAGTACAATCAAGCAAAACAAATCAATACATTATCCACATCTGAAAATGTATGCTTTATTCTGCATCCATATACCACCACTTCTGAGACAAGAGACTGGAGGCATGTTTCACCCTCAGTCCTCTGAAGTCAAGCTTGGGTTACCGAATTGGTCAGAGTTCTGGATTTTTTTCATTGTTGTTTTCCTTTACATTGCTGTGATAAAGTCATAAATTGTTCTCCTGGGTCTCCTTACTTTGTTTTACATCTTGTCATGTGAGTTTCCTCAAATTTCTTTAGAGAATTCATATTTGTCATTTCTTATGGCGCTATAATATTCCATTCATATCCCATAATCTGTTTGGCCATTCCTCAATTGATGGGTAAGTTCTTTACTTTCAGGACAAAGTGCTATTACAAATACTTTTGTATACATGAGATTCCCCTCTACATTTGACCCTTTTGGAGCACATACTTATGGTGGTCTCCTCCCACTGGTACCCTTCCCACTATACAATACTGCTTTTTTTTTTTTAGATGCTGTTTGAGCTTGATATCTCTTATTCTGTTCTCAGTAGAGATGGAGAAGAGTTGGCTTCTGTCCTGACTGATAAATCTTCACAGATTCTGTCTGCCTCCCCCCCAAACCCCTAGGATTAACTATACACAGGACCACCAAACCCTGAGGATTAACTACAGATGGGGCTGTTATCCTTTGTATCCACTGTCCTTTACCTCGGATAGCAGAAAGAGGATTGGAGAAACATAAGCCTTTTGAATGCTTAATGGAGAGGGGGCAGATGGCAATCACCGGTGTTTTCGATAACAATTTCTTGTAGCCTGGGGATTAAAGACATTTTCTTTTGGAGGGATTTCAGAGTATACATCCCAAACCAGTTAACTCGTGAGCGTGTTGGGCCAGCCCTGAAAACAATAGGACACATCCCAGGAAGCAGCAGAAATAAAATGAAAATGTTGATACTTTTCTATTTTCAAGGAGGGAGAAGCCTGAATCCTTAGACATAGTGCTTAGGGACTTGGCACCTTGGGACTCGACTTGGTCAGCCTTGGAGCGCTTGTTGGTTCTGCTGTGTTTTGCTTTTGAATGAAGAGAAGCAGCTGACTTGCAGTGATGATGATGTCAGATGTAGCCATGCTGAGGACAGTGGTTTATACACACAGTAGTCATTGCTCAAGGAATGTTTCTTGAATTAAGGAAAGAGTGATCCTATGGCTTGTATGGGACACTGCTTTCTTACCTGATGATTTTATGGCAGGGTTCTGGAAAGTCTAGGGTCAATTTTTAAAAAATCTCTTGGTTATTTTTCTTTCCCTTTTCTTTTTTCTCCCTCCCTCCCTCCCTCCCCCCTCTGTTTGCCTGTCTCTTTCTGTTTTTGTTTTGTTTTAGTCAGGCAATTGGGGTTAAGTGACTTGCCCAGGGTCACACAACTAGTAAGTGTTAAGTGTCTGAGGCTGGATTTGAACTCAGGTCCTCCTGACTCCAGGGCCGGTGCTCTATCCACTGCGCCATCTAGCTGCCCCTGCCTGTCTCTTTCTTCTCTTATCGCCTTCCCTACCCCTCACCCCATCCCATGTTTCTTTCTCTGTATCTTCTTTAAGACTTTGTGTGCAGAACACTGCTCACCTCCTGGTAGGGTTCAAATTCATATGGCAGAACCAAAAATGGCAGCCTGATAAGGGTTGTAAATTGATCTAAAGCTTTCCTGTACCCCTGTCCTGTTTATTCATGCATGCTAAGGCCCTTCTGCCAATGGTGGGTCATGGAATATCTGCAGACAGAAAGAATGACACAGAGAAAGAGACAGATGGTGGAGCTGTGAATTGGTCCAACGGTTCTGGAAAATAATTTGGAATTATGCAAGAATAATGACTAAACTGTTCATACCCTTTGACCTAATGATCTCAGCTATTAAGCATATACCCCAAGGAGGTCAAAGACAGAAAGAAAGAACCTATATGTGCCAGAATATTTATAGCAGCATGTTTTGTGGTAGTGAGGAATTAGAAACAAAGTGGGGACTGATTGGGGAAGAGTGAAAGAAACTGTGGCATGACTGTGATGTGTGGTAAGAAACAATGAATATGATGAATTCAGAGAAACTTGGAAAACTTTTAGGAACTGCTGCTGAGTAAAATTAGCAGAACCAAGAGAACAATACTATAATAATAATAAGTGCATTAACAAAACAAAAACAGCAGTAAAAAGCAGCTATACTCTGATGAGCTGTCATGATTAATCTTGGTCCCAGAGAACAAATGATGAGTCACACCTCCTTTTCATCAGTCAAGAGGTGAAGGACTGTGTAGAATATGACATACCACTGACAGCTGTGGTCTCTTTGTACATGGGTCTTGCCTACCTCCTTTCTTTTTGACAGAGGAAGGCTAATGGGGCCACAAATGACTGTGGTGCCAAAACAGAAGTGATCAATGAATGGGCAAAATAAGTCATTCCATACCCCAGCACCTGGCTAGGATGAAAACCTGAGGGGACAAGAGAAGATAACCTCTAACTCTGCATCAGTGCAGCTGCCTTTAATGCCCAGGGCCATTAACCCTTAATTTCCCTCTCTGTAAATTACAATGTCCTTTCTTGAGTTACCAAAGTAATATATACACATATGTATATATACATATGTGTATATAAAATAAATATATATGTACATGTGTGTATAAATACCCCCATATATCTCTATCTGTCTATCTATCTATCTATCTAATCACCTTGCAGCAAAACTTGGTGTTAAGCCTTTCACACCCTTCAAGCTTAAACCATTCAGAATTAATAATCATTTACAGAGCCTGGGTCAAACAGAAACTGAAGTTCACTTGGGAGAAATGATGATTCTGAACCTTATTTTATCCATTCATTGATTCAGAAAATATTGATCACATGCTAGTTCTATGTAAAGCATAGTATGGGGCCCGTGGGAGACATAAAAAAAATAAGATGGCTCTCTCACCCTCAGAGGAGAAGGAAATGTCAAACCACTCTAGTATCTTTGCCAAGAAAACCCCATGAACTATACCTCGGACACAACTGAATGATCCAACAAAGACAACTCGCCCTCAAGGTGCTAATAGTAAAGGTTCAGGAAATGACAGCGCTGCAGAAGATGCTTCCAACATCGTGACTTCTCTATGTCTTTCTTACTTTTTTATATAAGTATCTATTTCCATTGCTTTAACTCAAGAGTTTTTATTGATGCCTTCTGTTTAGGCACCACAGTCATCTGTGGCCCTATTAGCCCTTCTCTGTAATCAAGAAAAGAACCAGCTGTAAGGCCTAGGCACAGCACTCAGGAAAATATACCACCTGAACCATCATTCAGGGGCCTTGTCTTAATTGCTACCAAAGCTAGAGCTCTCTATCTCCTGAAATTTATATTTGTTCACATGTAAAGACACCACTGTTTTCTATAGTAATGGAATGAATGTAAGCTCCTTGAGGGTAACAATTGTTTTGGTCCCTGAGTCCTTAATGCATAGCACAATACTTTGTACATTGTAGGCACCTGAGAAATATTTGTGGAATTTAACTAATTAGAGATCTCTGAATTAAAAATCTGGAGCCCCCAATTTCCTTCCCTCCAGGATTGATATTCAACAACCTAATTAGCACCAATCTCCAGCTCTCCTTCCCCTCCTTGTTTCAGCCATTCCCCTAGGTTACTACTGCCTCCCTTTTCCCTGTCTTCCCTCCAGTTTTTTGTGCTCTCCTGGCTTTTGATGTGCCCTCCCCCACTCCTCTCTGGGGCATTTCTTTCAGTTCTGAGCACTACATTTTAGGAAGTACCTTGGACAAAAAAGGCAACCCGAATGACCAAGGGTCCTTGAGATCATGTTCCTAAGGATCAGTTGAAAGAATTGGGGGTATTCATCCTGGAAAAGAGGAAATTGGAGGTTGGGGCTGGGGGAGGCAATGCATGACATCTGTCTTTAAGCATTTAAAGAACAGTTGGGGAAAGATTAAATTTGTCTTGCTTGTCCTTAGGGGGTCAGAACAAGGAGCAATGGGTGGAAGTTTCAGAGAAAGGAAATACTAAACAATGAGAGCTATTCAAAAGTGGAATGAGCTCCCTCCGAAGCTGGGGTGTTTCCATTCACCAGACGTCTCTAAGCAAAAGCTGTTGAAGCACTTTTGTAGAAGGGCTTTTTGTCCTGGCTTAGATTGGACCTCTCAGGTCTTTTCCAATTCGAAGATACTGTGAATTCTCCAGGTTTCATGGGATGTCAGAGCTAAAAGGAACCTTAGAACTCCAACTGCCTCCTTTTTCAAAGGATACTTAGATCCGAAGTGGTGAGGGATTCAACCAACGTTATACACAGCTCATTACAGCGGTAGGGCCAGGACTGGAACTCAGGTCTCCCCAACTGGTAGGTCAGTCATTGGTCTTTCCACAGTCACTCAAGTGATTGAAGTGGAGGGGAATCCAGGGATCGGTGATAGCCTGGTACAGTGTAAAGAACACTGGTTTAGTAGGGTCAACCCCGACCTCGGACACTGTCAAGCCCTTTAATCTCTTTGGTACTCATCCCTAAAATAAGGGCCTGGCTGAGGTTGGTTGGACTACATGTTCTCTGAGGTTCCTTCCAGTTCTAGATATAGTGAAATAGGTTCTCTACCATCAAAGCCTCACTATAATATACAAGGAGCGACCTAATGGCCTCGAAGCCACGAATACCCGGATCTAAGTTCCCATGCTGGCATATTGTAGGACCCTAGGTAAGTGATTTAAACTTTTTTTTTTTTTAGTTAGGCAATTGGGGTTAAGTGACTTGCCCAGGGTCACACAGCTAGTAAGTGTTAAGTGTCTGAGGCCGGATTTGAACTCAGGTCCCCCTGACTCCAGGGCTGGTGCTCTATCCACTGCGCCACCTAGCTGCCCCCTGTGATTTAAACTTTAAGTGCTTTTCTTGAGGCTGACTTAAAGTTGCAGAGAAGTTACCGGGGAGCTTTTTCCACATCTAGGAGTTCCCTAGACCAATGAAATCACAAGTCCTGTGTCATTTCTATTCCTACAATCACACAAAGCCCCTGCCTCCATTTCACGCTCGCTCTGTCTGCTCGTAAGAGAGCTTTGAATTTCAGGACACTTGCCTTGGGTCTCCTTCCCCGGCAGTCTCTGGCACATGTTTAGTTCCAAAATTTCCTAGGAGGGGTGCTGGTGTCGGTGAAAGTTACACTGTTTAAAAAGCTTCCTTTATTTACATCTTCAGCATCATTCCAAAGCCTGGCGGTGTGCAAAGGGAGGGAGTCCCCGGGCGGGGTAGGGGATGGAGGAGAGGCCAGCCAGACTGTCTCCACCCACATCGTCCCCCCCACCCCGCTCCCCTCCCCAGCCAAGGCCAGGCGCTTCCCCTGCCCTCTCCCCGCCCCCTCCGTGTCTAGGTCGGGCTGGGGGGAGCTGGGGCCGAAGCTGCCCGCCCCGCCGCCCGAGTGATGTCAACCTCTAGGAGGAGCTGGGCCGGCCCTGGAGGGCTCCGGCTAATTAGCATGTAGCTGAGCCGGGGGCCGCCTTTCCTCCGCTCCGCGGCTCGCCTCGCCTCGGCCCCTCGCTTGTCCTGCTGCGGTGCGGGATAACTTTTGAAGCGGGAACGGTCCCTTGTTCCCCCCTGCAGCTCTTCCCTCTTCCCCGGGACCGCACCACCCCCCTCTCGCCTCCCTGCATCTTTCTCCCTTTCTCTCTCTTTCTATCTCTCTCTCTCTCTCTCGCACGCGCGCGCACACACACACACACACACACACACACACACACACACACACACACACACGCGTACACACACACACGCGCGCGTACACACACACACACACACGCCCCTGCCCCAGCCCCAGGCCGGTTCGGCGGGGCATGTGAGGCTCGGGCACCGGGATCATGGCCACGCCGTGCGCTCTGCTCCGGCCGCGGCTGCCTCAGCTCCTGCTGCTGCTGCTGCCACTCTCGCTGCTGCTCGGG
Organism: Dromiciops gliroides; assembly: GCF_019393635.1. NCBI lineage: Eukaryota > Metazoa > Chordata > Mammalia > Microbiotheria > Microbiotheriidae > Dromiciops > Dromiciops gliroides. The sequence goes on along the minus strand of NC_057863.1, from coordinate 337,914,918 downwards.
GTCTCCCAGACTCGGGGTTCACTGCCCCAGCTGGTGCCCAGCGCCTCATCCCGGGGCCAGCTAAGCGGAGCTCCCGTCCCAGCCGCGGGGCTGGGACCCGAGCCGGAGCCGGATCCAGGCCCCCCGCTCGGGCTTCCGCCTCCTCTGCTGCCTGTGTCCTGGGAGCGGGAGAACAGCACCCGGGCCCCTGCCTCCCCTGGCCCCGCCGACCCTCCTCCCCTCCGGGGGGCTGCGACTCAGCGGGGAGCGCTCAGCCGAGCCTCCGGGGGCCGGAGCGCGATCACGGGTGAGTGAGGGAGCGCAGGGGCATCCGCGGGCTCCGGGCTTCTGCTTCTCTACTAATGTTTGGGTTGCGGAGGGGAGCGGACGCTGGGAAGCGGGAGGTTGGCAGGGGGCGTCCCCTCGGATCTCCGAGCCCTCGGCTCACTTAAGTCTGGGTGCAGCAGGTTGCATCCTGGGCTGAAGAGCCCAAGGTCACACACTCAGAGCTCATTCCAGTTGTGTAAGGACTAGTCTGGTGGGTCCCACGAATGGGAAGTGGACACGGAGGAATCTTTCCCACCTGTCTCCCCGCCCCCCTCTTTGCCCCGAAGTACTTTGGGACAGTGGACCTTGGTGAGGTTAGGGTGCCTCTACCTTCTTAGACTCTACTCTTGGATCGAGTTGGCTGGGTAAAATCAATCTGCCCTGGGTGGGTGCCTCCTCCTTGCTCCCAGAAGTAGGAAGAAAGCTGGGAGGGGGCTTGTTTTCTTGACCTTGACAAGTCCTATTTGGCATGCGCTGTTCCAATCTTTCACCTCCAAGGCCACTGTCCTTAACCCATAGAGCACTTGACTTTTTCTGGCCAGATACAGTTCACAGCTGACCCTTTTGAACTGTTCTCTTTAGGTAATTTTGAATTCAGATATTCAATGTTGCTGGCATGTTACTACTTCCAAATTTCAATAGATGAGGTTATTGGAGTTTGAGCACTGAACTTGCTTTGTTTTATAAGGGTGCAGTTTTTAAAATCACCCCCTCAACACTCCCCCCCCCATATATATATATATATATATATATATATATATATATATATATATATATATATATATATATATATATATATATATACAATTTACTGGCTAACCAGGAGATTAGAGGGATTAAGAAAGGGTTCAAAGGTTGAGGTTGATCAAAATAACCCTGTTGTCATGTGGGGATTATACCTTCTTTGGGCCTCCCCCTTTAGCCATTTATCCTTTCCAAACTTGCTACTTCTTAGAGATTGTTTATCAGCCACAGAATCACCGAGTTGGAAGGAACCTCAGGTTCAGTCCTTACCTGGACAAGAATTTCTGCTAAAGCATACATGATTGACTTTCCCTTCTTCCTACTTTCTGTTTGTTTATCTACTTCCTTCCTCTGGTGCAAAACTCTGACAGGATTCTTGGGTTCTAGTGATGACCCATCCTTTGAAATTGCCATTTCCCCTCCCCTCCCCAGTTAATTTCAGTTACTCCATCAGTGAAATAAAATGCCTTGCCCACAAAGTAAAATGGATCTAAAAGTGGGTGGGAGGAGCTTTGAAGAGGATGCCAGGGGGTAGCTACTTAAGCTTACACAACTTTCCAGACCTGCCTAAGTACCCTTCCTGTGAGTGACACATCTCTTATTTTATTAAGTAGCATTTGGTGAACGATTGGAATACTCACTGTAACACTGTGACCCTTTTAGAGAGGGAGAGAACTCCCATTTGTCTCATGGAGAGCTCATTGTGCACTCAATATAAACTTTTCAGTTTACCTGACCAAGGCTAGATAGATACTGTCTTGAATTAAATAACAAATAGTAATATTTCTTTTATGATGACTGGGCCTTCAGCAGGAACTCTTCTCTTGGAGAAACTCTCAGCCCTAGTCACTGCAATATATCCTGTTAGATGAGAAATCGTATAGTCTGGTAACGGGAGCACTGGACTTGTATTTAAAAGTCCAGAGTTTGAGACATGCCTCCAGTATTCACCCTACCTGCTACAGTGACTTCGTGCAAGTCACAGAATCACAGAATTTCAGAGATGAAAGAGATCACAACCATGTAGTCAAATCCATCATTTTTGAGTTCCTGTACAACACACTTGACTAGTGGTCACCTAGCCTTTCCTTGAAGACCCCCAGTGAAAGAGAATCTACCACCTCCTGAGGCTGTCAATTTTTCGATAACTAACCAGGAATGTTTCTTTTATACCAAGCCTAAAGTTACTTCTTTGCAACTTATACCCATTACTCCTGGTTCCACCTTCTTGGGCCAGAAGAGAACAAGTATAAATCTGTCCTCTTCAAGAGCCAGGTGGAAGCCCTTCAGATTCTAAAAGATTGTTATTATGTCTGCCCAAATAAACCCAGAAAGGGCTCCCAGGAAAGGGAGATCCACTGAATAAAGCCACCATGAAACATCAGTCCACTTCTCTACATATTGCTTTCCTTAGTAATCTCAACATCTCCTGTGGCTTGAGTTTTCATCATATGCCTCAACTTCCCGAATCTAGATGCCCAGACCCTGAGCTCTAGTTCTGTATTTCTCTCTGCCTACTGGATAGCTTTACCCATATATCCTTGCAACATCTCGAGCTGAATAGATACAAAATCAAACGCATCTTCTCCTTCAAATCAGTTCCTTGTTCCAAGGTTTTTATTTTAGTGATACCATTATCCACTCAGACATTCAGGCTCAAAACCATGAAACCTTCTTTGACTCTTCTCTTTACCTTAAACCTCTCATTAGCAGCTAGGTAGCATAGTGGATAAAGCACTAGCCCCAGTCAGGAGAGCCTGAGTTCAAATCTCACCTCAGACACTTACTAGCTGGGTGATCCTGGGCAAGTCACTTAACCCCCATTGCCCTGCAAAAACCAAACCAGAACAAAAAGAATGAAGGACAAACAACAACAAACCCCTCATATCTAATCAGTTGTCAATTCTATCTGAAATATTTCATATGTATATTGCATGCATGCCTATGTCTATATATCTCTCTCCTCCTTTCTATTTACCACCCTTGGTTAGGTTCCATATGGACTATCTGTATGACCTTGTACAAATAATTTAACCTTTCCATGCCTCAGTTTCCTCATCTATAAAATGCCGGTATTGGACTAGATGGCCTGTTGGTTTCCTATCAGCTCTAAATCTATGATTCTGTGATTTTCTGACAGTTTTGGAGAAAGAGCCTTCTGACTTGTCTCCATATTTCTAGGCTCTCTCTTGTCCACCCTTCATATAGTTGCCAAGGTAACCATGCTATTATGATTCTATTGTTCCTCCTAGTCAGTAATGTCCATCTCCTCTTGGCCATCACATAGTGTTTTTTGTTTTGTAGCTCTCTGATTGACTTATTATTTAACATCATGTATTATGGTCATCTCTATTTGTGTTATATCTCCTTAGTAAAACATAAGTTGTATGAAGGGTAGGGACCTTGTATTATTTAAACTTTGTAACTTGCCAGTGGTTAGGCACAGTGCTTTGTTTACAGTTGGTGCTAAATCATTGTTTATTGAATGAAGGTATGATTTGGAGATCTGGTGGGGACCCATGGCTTGAGCGAATGTTTGTGTTTCCTACACATGGGTGATGTGTTGTGTGGTTGACAGTTTGCTTTGACTGAACACTGTTCCCCAGCTTGAAGCATTTGAGATTATGGTTTGGGAGTTTCAAGTTGAAGTTTCATGGGTGAAGAAAAATGAATGCCTCCTTTTGGGAGGAGAAATCAGGAATGAGATTTGGGGAAGAAACCAAACCCTGTCATCTAATTGGGACAATTTGCTTTTGTGGCATCCAAACAAAAAACTGCTGTTCTCAATATCTGAGGCTAAACCTTTGAGGCTCATTGTCAGAAAGGTGAGGCCAAAAAGTAGCAGAGTGGGAAAAGCATGGGCTCTCAAAGCAGAAAGCCTGGATCCCAATCCTAGCTCCACTTACCATTGGGGTGACTATAGAAAAGTCACAACTTCTGGTTCTAATTTTCCTTATCTAAAATAATGGGGTTCACTTAAGGTCCTGTCTAAAGGTCTCTGTGTGCACAGTGAGTAAATAGAGTACTGGGCCTGGAGTCAGGAAGACCTGAGGTCAAATGCAGCCTCAGACACTTACTAGCTGTGTGAGCCTGGGAAAGTCATTTAACCACTATTTACCTCAGTTTCCTCAACTGTAAAATGAAGATAGCAATAGCACCTACCTTCCAGGGTTGTTGTGAGGATCACAGGTGATAGTAATATTTGTAAAGTACTTAGTATAATGCCAGGAGCATAGTAGGCACTCTAGAAATGTTAGTGATGATGGTCACCACTAGTGATGATCACCATTAGTGATGATGATCGTATCTTGTACATAGATAGTTCTCTCATTATAATGGATACTATTTTTGCCTTTCTTTGTAACCTCGGTGCTTATCCCAGTACCTGGCACATAGAAGATTCTTAATAAATGCTAGAAGCTATGGATGAATTTGACAAAGCATGCAGAGCTTTTGCTTGTTTTCAGAGTGTCTTAAGGTAGGTTCAATTAGTGCCACTTTTTAAATCTGTCTTGGATGATTTCAGTCCTTGTGGATATCCTAGAGAACTGTTGGAGCTTTTCTTTGTGGTGCAGGGCTTTTTCTCCCTGGAGCTGCCTAGATCACTGGAAGGGGTCATTTATGAAGGCGCCCTGTGAGATCTTCCAATTTAACTTCCAGACCAACTCAGGAGCCCCTTTGACAGTGTCTCTGATGGACAGTCATTGGATATGCTTGAATTTGTTCGTGCAATCCAGTGATTTTGTAGTTGATCTGTCTTGCTGTGGGTAAGAGTTTTGGTAGATAATGGACCTAAAAGCTGGGTCTTATAATAATGCCTTTTCCTTTGCTGGCATAGGAACTGTAAGGTGGTGCCTATGGAACAATGCCTGTGGCACAGTGGGTGCTTAATAAAGGCTTGATTGACTGATTGTAATTATAATCCAAAGTGTGAGCAGTATAGAATGCTACTTTTTAAGTCCTTGTGGCTTTGCCTTTGAAGGTGGCTTAAACATGGACTCAATTTGAAGGCAGAGCCCAGATCAGTTGGTGTTTTGTAATCCCTACTGCTCAGTTCCCTCTGCTGTTGTTTGTTGTCGTTGTTGTTGTCTGTCCTTGGTTCTCAAAGAGGACCAGGACATCAGGGAAGTGATGTCATGACTTGCTGTGAATTGGACTAAAGTGAGGCAGAGCTGTGCAGAGTCACCAGCCTCACTCTCTCCTCCAGAGCCATCTGGGTCCAGTGGCAAGATATAGATCTACTATAAAACGAAGGGATTGGAGTATGTGACCAATTCTACACAGAATAATAGATTTAGAGTTAGAAGGGACTTGAGCCATCATATAGTCCCCTGTATTTTATAGATGAAAAAACTGAGGCCAAGAAAGTCTAGATGACTTGCCTAGCTAGTTAGTGCCTGAGACAGGATTCAAACTCAGGTCTTTCTGACTCCAAAGCCAGTGTTGTCAACTGCATCATCTAACATAGTACATATATATAAACACATATCCTACCTAGCCAGTGTTTCCAATAAAGATTTAGAGCCGAAGGCAGGGGTAAAGGTGGTGGTGGTGGGGGGGGTTGTCATGTAGGAAGAGTGGAAACTACAAGCACATAAGGTTGTCAGGTTAGAGATTTGGTGGAGAATGAGTTGAAACTACTAGTTCAAATGAAATATTGGGGGTTTTTTTGTATTGGTTCACCAAGTCAGCCAATATTGATGGAGTGTCTTTCATGTGCAAGGCATCATCTACTCTCCCTGTAGAAGATAAGCTCCGTTCTTCTTTCCCTTCTTTGCAGAGGTGGGGAACCATTGACGTGGGACATCACAGGGACTGGCAAACATGGTCATTCTGTCATTTGCTTTGGGTGAACTTATCTTTATTTTCTAATCTTTGTTTCAAGGGATGCCTCATTCAGGAGAGAAGTGATGTGTTTTTTCTTCTTTTTTTTTTTTTGTGTGTGAGACAATTGGGGTTAAATGACTTGCCCAGGGTCACACAGCTAGTAAGTCTCAAGTGTCTGAGGCCAGATTTGAACTCAGGTCTTCCTGAATCCAGGGCCAGTGCTCTATCCACTGCGTCACCTAGATGCCCCTTAGGGATGTGTTTTTATGAAATGAATGACATAAAAAACAAAAGGTTTCAATAAAAATATTTATTGTAAGGATACAAACTTTTCCAATGTGGGGACTGATTTGTTTTTGTCCTTATAATCCGTCCCCTCTACCCCAAAGCACACAGCCTGGCACATTGTAAATGCTTTTATAAATGCTTGAGCTGAACCAAATTGAATTGTGATGAAAAATTCTCTTCTCTTTCTCCATTTTGAAGTTTAGTACCCATCTAAGCCAGAAGGTCTCTTTAAAATGCCCATTTCATAGAAATAAGATTCGTATCAGGATTTACAGTAAAGGCAGGAGAAGACTCTGAGGCACTATTTTTTTTTCTCTCCAGTTTGCATATTCTTGTACTCTTTTCCTGCTGTTGGTAAAGTTCGAGATTTTCATTGTTGATAAGTAAAAATGTTCTTTGTGTTATTGTTTCCTCTTCCTCTACCCCTATTAGGTTGTAAGTCCCTTTAGGGCAGGCACCCCGTTCAATTCAATTAAGTGGAACAAGTTTTTTTTAATGTTCTATAACCACTGTACTTTTCCCAGGGCACAGAGCTGGACGCTGAGTTGATGTTTCATGAATATGGGCTAGGGCTGCCGATGCTGGGAGATGATGCTCAAAGAATCTCCCCCTTCCCTCCTCCCCCCAGTTTATTGCTCTGCCCTTCCTGCTTCTCTGCAGTAAACATAAATGGGGTACCCATCCCAGACTTCTCTAATCTTTGAACTTTGACCCTGGCTTATCTGTTTGTGTTGGGAGATGCTCCCCCCACCTCTCCAAAGGAGGCTGAAATCATAATAAGAGTCTAGTGCAAAAGGAAAAAAAAACTTTCCCACCCAAAAGGGAAATGACGCCGTGTAGCTGAACAGCCAGCCCAAGGAATAATAATCTTAGAAAAATGCAGCTCCCTGGAGGAAAAGAAGCCAGGCCAGCCCCAGGCCCCTCACTGTGAAATCGCTGTCGCCTGAATTGCTGCAGCTCTCCCGGCCAACTTATAGTCATTTGGGGTGCCTTCCAGGGCAATTACACGAAGCAGGGAAGGCATGAACTGGGAGAGAAGTTGTCCCCGGCCAGGGGCGCAGGGAGGGGGAGCAGCTCATCACCCTAAGAGTGTCCTGACCTCGCTTCCTCCTAAGGCAGGGGAGAGAAGAACAGAGAAGCCTTCCTGGCTTGGGGTGGGATGGGAGCCCCCAGATGGGAAGAGGGGCGTGGTGAAAAGGGCTGATCCTCGATGGGCTCTTCCCTTTGGGAAGCCACATCCTTTTAACTTTAAGGACTTTTATTGCTTCCCTCAGCATGTACTGTACAAATGCTGAAGTGATATTTTCATCCTCGAGTGCCCGAAGGGCGGGGGTGGGGGAGGGGGAGGAGTTGAGGGGGTAGTGGGAGAGGAGAGGAAGGGGGGCAGGGAGAAGGAAAGCTGAATGGAGTCAATGCCCAGACTGGGTAATAACTATTTTTTCATATCCTGGAGAGTGGTATGGATGTTTGCCCTCCCAGTGATCCCTTGCCACAAATACTTTGTTCTCCTTTCTAACAGCTGGGCAGGGCTGGCTGGGAAAGGCAGCCCCTAGGGCCAAGCTTGTGGTTACTCCTGAGGAGTTCAGAAGGAGAAACGAGGGACAGAGGGCAACCAGATTCCAGAGAGTTACCCACGAGACCCCCGATGCTGGTCCCCAGCACCCAGAAATGATTTTTTCCTTCTTCTGTCCCCTCACCATCTTTATGGATCTGTCTTAAAATTTTAGGCACCTGTCTGGGAATCTCACAGACTGTTTGCTATTCAATTCATAGGTTCTCAGGACTTAACTCTAGAACTGGGACACTCCTTAAAGATCATTTAATTTAAAGTCCTCGTTTGAAACATGATTTATAGTGTTCTAAGGTTTGCATGGGTTATCCCATTGGAGCCTCTAAATCACACTTGGAGCTAGGTGTTATCCTCATTTGACAGAGGAGGTAACTGAGGCTGAGAGGTTAAGGGACTTATTCAGGGTCACACAGTTGGTAGGAGTAAGTCCTAAGTAGCAGAGGTGAGGCTGGAACCCCACAAGGTGTGGCCTGTTGCTTCCATATTCAAGAGAAACAGTACCTGCCCTCACAGAGGGAGGAAGACAACCTATATTCAAATAAGTTTTTATATATAAAGTGTGCACAAAGTTTATACAAAATATATGTCAGGAGGGAAAGACCCCTGGGGGCCAGATCAATAAAAGTCTCATGGAGGAGGTGCTGGGCATTGAAGGAAGCCAGAGATCCTGTGAGGCAGGGGTGAGCAGGGTCTGCTTCCCAGGTATTCGGGGATCACCTGTACAGACTTAGAGTCCAGAGATAGAATATCCTGTAACACAAGCCTGGCTCTTTGGGGATTTCCAATTTGAGATCAGCCGACGTGCTAACAGTGATGACTGCGTCGGGGATATGGACGACAGAAGGTGAGTAGGTAGCTTTTTCTCAGAGGAATGGTGTAGCCGGAAGAGCAGGAAAAAAGGCAATCTAGTGTCTTTTCCTGGCTGCCACATTCTAACTACCTTTGTAACTTCAAGTGAATCATCTCACTTCTCTAAAACTCAGTTTCTTCATCTGTAAAATAGGGGAGGGAGGGAGTGTTGGAAGTAGCTAGAGGATAAGCAAGTGCTGAGCTTTGAGTTAGGCGGAAATCAGTTCAAATCCTGCCTCACACTTATATTATGTCATGTGAGCCCGGCACCAATGTGAACCTTTGTTTCCTCTTGTGACATGCAGATACACCCATCTCCCAGTATTGTTATAAGGCTCAAATGAGATAAAATGTGTATCAAACCCTGTGCCAAATTTTAAAAGCCATATAAATCGTGGTGGTGGTGGTAGTGGTGACGATGAAATAACCTTTGTTTGCCTTCAGCTTTAAAGTTCTCTGATCCTATCTGTTTAAGAATGGAGGGCAGCGGGGCAGCTAGGTGGCGCAGTGGATAGATAGAGCACGGGCCCTGGAGTCAGGAGTACCTGAGTTCAAATCCAGCCTCAGACACTTAACACTTACTAGCTGTGTGACCCTGGGCAAGTCACTTAACCCCAATTGCCTGACTAAAACAAAACAAAACAAAACAAAGAATGGAGGGCAGCAAGAGAAGAGGGAAGAAACCCACCTTCCCTTCTTTGTAGAAGTGGGGGGTTCAGGGTATGGAATAGTGTATACGCCATCACAGTGGATGACCTGCTACAGTTTGGATGAACCGATTATTTTTTCCCCTTCTCTTTTTTTTTATTACAAGGGATGGCTCTCTGGAGGAGACAGGAAAGGGATATACTTGGAAATGAAAATGATATATATTTTAAAAGAGATCAATAAAAACCAAAGGGGAAAAAAAAGAATGGAGGGAAGGAAAGAATGAGTAGGACACCTTTTAGAAGTGCCCCTACCCATGGTGGACCTTCTTCCAGCATCTGCAGTGTGTATCTGCAGTGACCTGTCCCCTAGTGGAGCAAAATGAGGTCATTTGCAGTGGTAATTTAGCTTACCCAGCTGCATACTGTACATCAGGCTCCACAGTGCTGACACAGGCCTCGAGGAATGGGCTGAAGTAGATCCTTTTGTGGGGCATTCAAGGTGGAATGATGTGGTTAAGCAGATCAGTCCGTCAGATTTTATCAAGGGAATAATGAAGCCATTCCTTTGCCCTCCTTCGGGGCTCAGAGCCCCTTGCATCGACTGAAAAGAACAAGAACCATCTCCAAAAGCCTCTGCAGAGTTTGGGGGTAGATGAGGAGAAGGGAAAGAAGAGCACAGATGACATCAAACACTTAAAGACAAATTCTCCAAAAACATGGGAAGAGTGATTGAAGACTCTTGGTACTTTTCTAATTAGGGAGCAAGTGAGTTTTGGACGGAGTGGTTAATGGAGTTGAAGGGAAGAAAGGAGATTACTCAGAGATGGCAGTGTGTGGGATGGGGGCAGAGAGAGGAATAAGAAAAGAATACTCTTTAGAGCAGGGCTTCCCAACTCAGACTGTATGGCAGATGGTTAAAATATCAAAATTCTCTGCAATCCACTGCCCTTCCCTACCCACCCCACCTCCCCAGTATCCTCAGCACGAAACCTGGAGTTGGAAAGAAGGAAGGATCCCAAGAAAAGAACCAAGAAGAAGAAACCAGTGGTTTTTAGTATATATGTGCATATGTTAATAACATTATCATAACAATATAGTTAATATAATGATATCACTATACTTAAGGTATAACTATATCATATATATTAAATATAAGGAATTTCATAGCAAAACTTTTTTAATTAGTAAAAACGTGCTTTAGACCAGTGATAGATGTATACTCACTAACTGTGTAGACCTGGGCAAGTTACTTCCCTGTGGATGAGTTTCCTGAGCTTGTTTCTTCAGTAAAATAAGGATTCCCTTAACCCTGTTTGCCTCAGTTTCCTCATCTGTAAAATGAGCTGGAGAAGGAAATGGCAAACCTGCTCCGGTATCTTTGCCAAGAAAACCTCAAAATGGGGTCATGGAAACTCAGTCACGACTGAAATGACTGAACAAAAACTGAGCAAAACTGAGATTCTGAGACCCTCTCCCGCCAAAGCCCATCACAAAGTCTCTAGCCTGACATCGGGGAAACATAGGTCGAGGTCCCAACTTTAAATTTCTAGTGGGTCATTGTTCATCACCCTTGGCTCATTGTGTGTGTGACAGATGTGCTCTTCATTTCTGATTAAGAATCGGTATCAGAAAGGAATTTGTTGGAGGGACGTTTGGTAGTAGAGGAGATAGCTAACTCATAACTCTTTTAACCTAGAAGTTGTCATTAAAGAGAGTGTAAATTAGACCGGCATATGTGTGTTAACTTGCATAACATGTATATAAATTAGAAGTTAAGTGACTGTCATATACTGGACTATTTGTGACCCCTCATCCCTTTTTTTCACCTGGATTTAGCCCTAGTAAAGAGCCCAGAGGCAACAGCTTATATATATTTTGCAGAGCATTTTCCATATACAGGGTATCCCAAAAATCTTAGTGTAGTTGTAAGCTTTTAAGGCTTTTAGAGATTAGAGATCTTAAGTTTAAGCTTTAAGTTATTAAAAATTAAACCACATTTTTCCTCATCTGGTTCATTTGACAACTCAATGTAGTGGATGGGGGGGAGCTATTATTATAATACTCTTTTTGTGTGTGTGTGTGAGGCAATAGGGGTTAAGTGACTTTCCCAGGGTCACACAGCTAGTAAGTGTTAAGTGTCTGAGGCCAGATTTGAATTCAGGTCCTCCTGACTCCAGGGCCGGTGCTTATCCACTGCGCCACCTAGCTGCCCCTATAATACTCATTTTACAGATGAGGAAACTGAGGTTTACAGAGAGCTTAAATCACTTGCCTGAAGTCATATAGCTAGCAAGTTTCTCAGGCAGGATTCAAATTCAGGTCTTCCTGACTCCAAGTCCAGCATTCTCTTCACTATAGCACACTTCCCTTCAACTATATTATTGTAAATCAAGCTGAAAATAATAGGACAGATACTTGAGTATTTCCTCATCTGTTTAGCTTTCTCCTCTGCCCCTCCCCTTCCCCCTTCAACAAGGAGCATTGGTTAATAGCTGAATGTATTGTTATGAATACTTTCTCAGTGGAAAGAGAGATTCCATGGTATCTTTGCTCAGTTTTGGTCAAATTGCTTTATTTTTAGCTTACATGGACTGGATTCATTCTAACTCAGCTGTCATGTTTTCCTCTCTTTGCTTTCATTAGCCTTACTTCTGTCCCTAGACCATTTTACTGGCTTTGGAGTCAGAAGGCCTGATTTTGCATCCTATTTTGATCAAGTCACTTCCTCTCTCTGGTTCTCAGTTTCTATGTATATATGATGTAGAAAATAACTAAATTATCCCTAGCCTTCATTCCAGCCTTAAACTATGATTCTGTGATTGGTTTATCAATCAATCAACAGTCAATTAACAAGTATATATCTATCAAGTATATACCTGACTCGAAACGGGTGTGCTAGTAAATGCTTAACAACCTGTTCTCTGAAGAGGCAAGGGGGAAAAGATATGCTGGACATACTTTTAAATTTAATCTGGGTGATTAAAACATTTTCTTCATCATTTTCTTAAGTACAAACAGTTCAAAAAACAATGAATGTGAGCAGGTTTAAACTGGTTCCAGCACACCCCTGCCTGCAAGGCATTTTGGTGGGTGCTGTGCAGATAAAAAAACCCCAAAAAACAAAACAAGTCATAATCCCTGCTTTCAAGGAGACTACAGGTATAGAGCCCAAAGAGGCTCAAGTTTTCCTACCCAAATTCAACACTTGTTCCACCAGACTAGGTGTTATTAACCTTTTTTGTGTGTGTACATGTGTGTCATACACTGCCCTGGCAGCCTAGTGAGCCTGTGAACTGCCTTTCCAAAATAATATTTTAAAAAACATTAAAAATATTATTTTGCAAAGGGTTTCCATAGTTTTTATGTAGGTTTTTACTTAATTTATAAATTTAAATAAATTTAGAATGAAAATAGATTTAAATAAAATAAAATTTATTTTACAAGATAAAATAGTATTACAAAGGAAACCAATTACCTTGGAATAGTTATTTATTCAACCGCTCAAAACAAAACAAATTCATGGACCCCGGGTTAAGAACCCTGGTACCAGATCATGCTGCCTCCTTGTACCTTACATAGCAGCCTATACCATTTGCTGGGATGCCTCTAATAGTTTGTAAATTTCTCATATTGAGTTGAACTGTGCCTTTCAGTAACTACTCCTCCCCCACTATCCATTGGTCCTAAAAATAAATAGAGATTCAGCTGTTTCTAACTACTTGGAAAGATTTCAGAAGACAGGAGGGAAGGTTAGTAAAATGCTCCTAATTTTCCATTAGGTTTGAGTCTGGCAAAGCCTCATCCTAAAATGGGTGGTGGATTTAAAATCCCAACCTTGGGCTAAAGATGAAATGCTGCAGATTCCAGATCACCAGTAGCAAGGACACACTGTTTTCTATGAAAACTGCCGACGTAGAGGGAGAGGTAGAGGCTGCAAGCCCCATTTCTGGATGTCGTAATCTTATGGAAATATAGATGTCTCTGTAGACCCGTCGTAGTCAGTTTCATTCAGGATTGAGAGGTTGGTATGAAATGCAAGCACAGGACCACGGAATTTCAGAGTTGGAAGTCACTTGGATAATTAAAACAGACTTCCCAAAGAGTCTCCTTTACTAGACAGCCTTTCCCCCCCAACCTTTGTTCGAAGACTTTCAGTGAGGGAGAACCAATTATCATACCTCCTGAATTGCTTTTACTGTCAGGAAATTTTTCCTGACATCAGTCATAAATGTGCCTCTTTTTAACTTCTAGTTCAACCCACCAAGGCCAAACAAAACAAATCTAATGTCTCTTCTAAATGACTATCTTTTAAATCCTTGAAGATGGCTATCATGTCCCCCCCATCCTGAGGCCGTGAGTCAGGCACTGTGCTAAGTGCTGGGGTTACAAATATGAAAAAGAACAAGACAGTCCCTGCCCCTCCAGGAGTTTACACTCTTATGAGCAGAATACAACACAAAAAAGGAAGCTGAAGAGGGGTGGGGATGGCATGGAAGGGGAGGAGCGAGAAAAGACCTAATGGAGTATGGAGAAGCCCAAAGGCTTGATGAGAACTGAAGAGATGGCTGGCCCGGGTGGCCTCCCTAAATGGAGGTTTTGGGAAGGAACTCGTTGCCTCTGAGTCTTCTCCCATCTGAGCATTGCTAGTTCTTTAGCTGCACCTCATGAAGTAGGAACTTGAAGCCCATCACCACCCTGGCTGCCCCTCTCTGTGGACTCTTGAGCTTATCAACCTTCCAGCTGATAGGAATTCATCATTGTGTAGGATATGGGTTACTGGACTTGGAGTCATTAAGATATGGATTCAAATCCTACCTCAGATACTTACTGGCTATGTGCCCCAGGACATGTCACTTAACCCCTCTATGCCTCAGTTTACTTATTTGGAAATTGAAGAGCTTGGATTTAATTCACTCTAAGGCCTTCTCCAGCTCTAAATCTAGGATTCTATGAATAGATGATATTTCAAGCCACATGGCTCAAGAATTAGGAGAAGACTACATGAGATATAACTATGTAGGGGAAAAAGTTTTTGGAGCAGATTTATGAATTCATTATATAGGGAACTCTCAGTGAAAAAACTCCCTTTAACAATTCAGATTGGCACCTTCTCTACAAATTATAGTCTTAGAGAGTTGGGAGGGATAGGGTAGAGGTGGCAAACCATACTAAGAAATAAAGTGATTTTCCCAGGGTCACACAGTTTGAGTCAAAGGAAGGACTTGAGCCCAAGCTCACTTGACTCCCAGGTGAACTTTCTATTAATATGCTACATTGCCTCACCTATTAAATAGCAAACTACATTATTTTAGTACCACAGGAGATAGATGCTTTTCTCGCCCCCCCCCCAATATGTGCACACCTTCCCACTGACCAGACTGAAATCCTTCCCTGCCTTTGTGTAGAAGGTTTTGTAAGTCACGGAGACCCCCCCAAACTCATCAGCTTGTGGCCACGCTTCTGGTGATAAGCCTTCCCCTCAGTTAGCCAGCCTGGTCCTCAGACAGTAGGTACAAGACAGATCCATCCTTGGGCCAGGAGTCCAAGTCTTTCCAGGTTGGTTTGACTGTGTTGAGTCTGCCTGGCCTTCAAGAGCCAAGGGTCACCTCCCCATTACAAAGAGGCATTTGAAATAAATACTAATTCAAGAGAGCAATCCAGAGCAGCACATGATTAATTACCTAAAGAATGGTGTGGGTAATTGGCTGGCCAAGCCAAAGACTGGAGGAGCAGAGATTGATTATGACTTTTGTCATGCACATCTAGGCAAGGCACTTGACCCTTTTGGTCTCTAGTTTTGTAATCTGCAAAATAGAGGTGATGTTGGGTGAAGTTAGCATTCTTGACATCATGGGCCATGTACGGTTTTCAGAGAATCCAGAACTCTCTAGAGTTTTCCCCCTTGAACTCAGAGGAACTTAGAAATAAGAGCAATGAAACTATGTGATGACTCTGTGAGGTATATAGAGATGGAGCCTGGATTCTTTGTTTTTAAACAACTGGGAAACCTGAGGAAAGTTAAGTTTGAGATACATTGGTAAACAATAAATATGAGAAAAGGGTTTACAATATAGAGGCATAAGCAAGCTCTCCATATATTTGGCCTCTCATTTCTTACTCCTGAATTGAGTATCCTAACATTTTTTCACCTACCTTTGAAGTACTCATTGAATATTAAAGTAGATATAATAGTCTCATAACCATTGTTTTTCTTCTCTTCTCCTCTTCTTTTTTTTTTGTCTCTGCTATTTCTCATGCCATTCCTTTAACTGAAAATGTCCTCCCTTCTCTTTTACCTGTTGCACACTCACATGTTCTCAATGCTAAAATCCTTCCTCCTCAGTGAAATCCTCCCGGATCATTCACACCACAATACCTCTCTTATGAACAAACAGTAAATGATCTTCAACTTGAAAGAGGCCTTAAGATCCAGTTCTAACTTCCCACCCAGTGTAAAAATTTCCTTCTATGACATAAGATAACAGTGTGAGTCAATGAAAAAAAGTAATAGATTTGGAGTTGGGGGACCCGAGTTCAAATGTGAACTCTGTTCTTTACAGCCAATAGCAAATGGCCAATGGCAAATCATTTTAGGCTAGTGGGCCACCATTTCCTCATCTGTAAAATGAAGGGAATGGACTAAATGACAGCCAAGGTCCCTATGGGTTGTCTATATTATGTTCATTTAAGTGTAAAATAATAAGAGCCTGAACTTGGGTGATAGTGAGGGGAATGGAAAGGAAGAGAACCAGTATAAGAAATAGTTCAGGGGGCAGCTAGGTGGCACAGTGGGTAAAGCACCGACCCTGGATTCAGGAGGTCCTGAGTTCAAATCTTACTTCAGACACTGGACACTTACTAGCTCTTAACCCTCATTGTCCCACCCCAAAAAAGACATAGTTCAAAGGAAGAATCAACAGGACTGATTGTATTAGGAGTTGAGACAGAGGAAAAGGAGAAGGAGGAATTGAAGATGATAGGGAAACTGATGATGCTGCTGAAAGGTAAGTCAGGAATAGATTTAGTTTTAGGGGGAAAAAGATGAGTTGAGCATTTGCATTTTGAGGGAAC
Source organism: Dromiciops gliroides (assembly GCF_019393635.1). Classification (NCBI taxonomy): domain Eukaryota; kingdom Metazoa; phylum Chordata; class Mammalia; order Microbiotheria; family Microbiotheriidae; genus Dromiciops; species Dromiciops gliroides. The sequence continues at coordinate 337,898,613 of NC_057863.1, read as the reverse complement.
TCTCTCTTCCTCATGAAGCACATCAAAGACTGTGATGTTCGAGTTCAGATGTGTTAGTTCTGTTTTCATTGATGGAGGTGAATTTGTTATAAAAATCCTGACAGATCTTTTAGATTTTTCATCTGTTTCTTGTTCTCTTTCCAATTTCTTCCTTAAATATCCTGGGGATGACTTGGCTGAATAGCATCTCTCACTAAGTTTTTTTGTATTATTTTTTTCTCTCTACTGATTTTTGTTTTATGAGGTGTTACATTCATAACTTTCCATTACACACTTGATATTTTTATTATTTAGAATTTTATTTTCCCAATTTACATATAAAATACAAATTTTGACATCAATATTTTTTAAACTCTGTGTTCCAAAGTCTCTTCCTCCCACCCTCCCCACACCCCTTCCCAAGAACTCAAGCAATTCAATATAGCTATATATGAGCAGTCATGCAGAACATATCCATATTAGCCAGGTTGTGAAAGAAAACACACAAAAACAAAACTTCAGATAAAAGAACTAACAAAAAATTAAGCCCCAATCTGTATTCAAATACCATCACTTCTCTCTCTGTAGATGGATTGCATTTTTCATAAGACCTTCAAAGTTGTCTGGGATTGTTGCATTGCTGAAAATAACTGAGTCATTCACAGCCGATCATCTCACAATATTGCCGTTATTTTGTATACAGTACATTTCACTTTGCATCAGCTCATGTGGGTCCTTCCAGGTTTTTCCCTTAGCATTCTGCTCATCATTTTTTTTCAGTGAAGTACATTTATATAGTACTTTAAAGAGAGATTTCCTTACAATAAACCCATGAGGTTGATTATTGCAACAACAGTAATAGGTAACATTTATATAGTACCTTATACTTGATAAAGGATTTTCTTCACAATAGCTCAGCAAAGTAAGTAACATACGTTTATCACCAACTGGATGAGGAATGCCTGCCATCCATACTATGCTCTGCAGTTGGATAAATAGCCCATAGAGTTGATCCCTGAGTATGTGTGTATATAGATGTATGTGTGTGTGTGATGGACAGACAGCAAATGAACAGTGAATGGAATACATGACTGAAGAAGAGGAAGATGACACTTGGGGAGTTGCTTTTAATGACCCCGAGCTTCTCCTTGAAACAAGACTTATATTTTTAAGATCAGTATTCTTTCAGGGATGTTCTGTAACTGGGAATTATGGAACATCACAGCCTCTGCTGAATTAGGGTTGCCAAAGCGTAAATGGAGTCATACATGATGGGCATAAATGGGCTGTGACATATTGTTGAGGAAAAACTATGCACAAGTTTGAGGGGATGGGAAACATTTACTGAAGCTCAGAGGAGAGGTTTGGGCTAACAATAAGATTTAGTAGTCAGCCACATAGCTGTTGTTGTTTGCCTTTTTTTTTTTTTTTGGTGGGGCAGTGAGGGTTAAGTGACTTGCTCAGGGTCACATAGCTAATAAATGTCAATTGTCTGAGTCCAGATTTAAACTCAGGTCCTCCTGAATCCAGGGCCGGTGCTTTATCCACTGTGCTACCTAGCTGCCCCCTTGTCCTTCATTCTTTTTTTTTTTTTTTGAAGGGCAATGAGGGTTAAGTGACTTGCCCAGGGTCACACAGCTAGTTAAGTGTCAAGTGTCTGAGACTGGATTTGAACTCAGGTCCTCCTGAATCCAAGGCCAGTGCTTTATCCACTGCGCCACCTAGCTGCCCCTCCTTGTCCTTCATTCTTGAAGAGGACCATGAAGGGGTGATGTCATGACTTGCACTGAATTGGATTTAAGTTGGGGAGGGCTTTGCAAGGTCATCAACCTCACTTTCTCCTCCAGAGCCATTTGGGCCCAGTGGCAAGATATACATCAGGATGACTAGAGATGGCCCTGGATGTTTAAGGCAATTGGGGTTAAGTGATTTGCCTAGAGTCACACAGCTAGTAAGTCTGAGGTGAGATTTGAACTCAGGACTCCCTGATTCCAGGGCCAGTACTTTATCTACTGTGCCACCTAGCTGTGACGATGCACATACAGATCATAATTGGAACTATAGGAATAGATAAAATATCCCAGAGTAGGAATACAAAAAGAGAAGACCCAAGGAAATGTCCACATTTAGGGCATGGGAGGAATCCAATCCAATAAACATTTATTAAGTGCCTACTATGTACCAGGCACTGTGCTAAGCACTGGAAATACAATTCATAAAAAAGAAAGTGCCTGCCTCAAGAAGCTTACAATCTAATGGGAGAGACAGTGCACAAAAGGAGTCAGGAAATAGGGATATTTGACATTGGGGGGGGTACATTTTGTTCCATGGAGGTGAAACCAGTCAGGAGAGCAAATGCAAAATGGAGTGAGAGGAAGAAGAGCAACAAAGGGGGCCAGCAATTGAAGAACAAGAGTAACATAGTAGATGGAAGGATAATAGAATCATGGATTTAGAGCCAGAAGGAAACTTAGAGTCATCAGGGCCACCCTTTTCACTGTATAAATGAATAAATTAAAGCACAGAGAGATCACATGCCCTACCTGGCATCACACAAACAGTAAATTTGGCAGAGGGGATTTGAACCCAGGTCTTCTTGAATCCTAGTCCGGTGCCCCATCCACTAGGCCGTGCGGTCTCTGCTGGGAGACCAGCTAAAGAGTGTTTTCTAAACTAAGAAGAGTCCTGCAAACAAATCACTTTGGATATTAAATGTTATACAAATGGGAGCTCTTGTTATTTTTAAAATTTGTTTCTAATCATGTTTATTATTAGAGGATTACTAGTGATATAATACGAAGAACACTAGTTTTGGAATCAGAAGTTGGCTGATATTGACCCCTGGCTCTATTACTTCTTCTTCTTTTTTTTTTAAGTGAGGTAATTGGGGTTAAGTGACTTGCCCAGGGTCACACAGCTAGTAAGTGTTAAGTGTCTGAATCCGGATTTGAACTCAGGTCCTCCTGAATCCAGGGCCAGTGCTCTATCCACTGCGCCACCTAGCTGCCCCGCTCTATTACTTCTTACCTTCTGTGTCTTTGGTTAAGTCCTTTTTCCTAACTGGTTTCCTCAGTTTCCTTTTCTGTAAAAGGAAGGGACTGGACTAAATGATTTCTATTCCCCTTTCATTTCTAAATCCTGTGGTCTAATTAACCTTCCTTGTTGGAAGATTGGCAGGAAGCAATTATGAATATCATCATAAACATCATTATCATTAATGATAAGAGTGGAAGAGGTATTATGAGGTTGTTTTGCAGAGCATTATATAAACTAGAAATCTTGCTGATTCTCTCTGTAGAGATGTGCAGTCCTCCCAACCATCAAAACTGAGCAAGATAATTTTCAGTCGTTCATCCTATCTTGCTTAGATGGCAGCAGATATTTTACAGGTCACAGGGGCCTGTATTTTAGAGAGGAAACACAAACTGTGCTACAAAGAGCTGAGATGGCACCATTTTCTCAGATGTGAGGCTGTTGCTGTTCAGTCTTTTTTCAGTCGTGTCCAATTCCTCATGACCCCATTTGGGGTTTTCTTGGCAAAGATACTGGAGTGGTTTGCCATTTCCTTCTCCAGCTCATTTGACAGATGACGAAACTGAGGCAAACAGAATTAAGTGACTTGCCCAGGGTCACCAAGCTGGGAAGTGCCTGAGGATGAATTTGACGAGTCTTCCTGATTCCAGGACTGGCACTCTATCTACTATGCCACCTAGGTGCTGTTATGGAACCATTAACCTTTTCTCTAGAAGCTGTAGCTCCCCAGTGTGAGGTCCCAAGCAGTTGTCCCTCCCTTCTTTTTTGTGGGCCACATTGGGATTTTTCAAGTTTAGATTTGTAAGGCAAAATAGCAGGTAATTTCAGCTGATAAAGCCATTTTTGGAAAATCTCCTGATGCTTATAAAGCAAAACAACAACAGCAAAACTCACCTTGTTTCCAAAAATAAAGACAAAAATAACATTGCATTATTTCTGGTCCCCATATTGGGTTGGTTGGATTTCAGCCACTGAACACTGCAAAATGTCATCCAATACGCCTCCTTCCACTGTTGTTGTTGTCGTTAGTATTAACGATGATGATAAATTTCATTCTGTGCTCAAAGACTATTTGCCTCTTTATCTGGGTCAGGCTGAGATGTACCATTAGTTACCCATCGGATAAAGGTATTGCCCAGAGACCAAAATGGGATTATTGGAAGTCAGTCATTCTCAGAATGGAGCCAGGAACCAGTGTGGGTGTATGAGCACAATGAGACTCAATTCAGCAGACTCTAGCTCCAGAATAAGGTGTGACATGCACAGTTTACACCGTTAATTTATTGAGAGCACCACGGTGATGGTGGTGACAAGGTGATCCTGGCAAGACAGACTGTTATAGTTGAAAGATTACTTTGGACTCAAAGGACTTAGGTTTTTGCTTTGGCTCTAGAGATGTGACCTTAGGCAAGTCATTTAACTTCTGGGACTCAGTTTCCTCACCTCTAAAATGAAGGGGCAGCTAGGTGGTGCAGTGGATAGAGTGCCTGGTCTGGAGTCAGGAAAACTCATCTTCCTGAGTTCAGATCTGGCCTCAGACACTTACTAGTAGCTCTGTGACGCTGGGCAAGTCACTTAACCCTGCTTGCCTCAGTTTCTTCATCTGTAAAATGAGCAGGGGGAGGAAAAGGCAAACCACTCCAGTATTTTTGCCAAGGAAACCCTAAATGGGATCATGAAGAGTCAGGCATGATTGAAATGACTGACTTTCTCTGAGCTAACACTTAAAATGTTAGATCTAGAGCTGAAGAACACCTTGGAGATCATGTAGTCTAACCCTTTCATTTTACACATGAGTCCAGGGAGATTAAATGACCTGCAGATGACTTAATGGTAAGTAAATAGTAAGTATCAGAGGCTGGATTCCAACTCAGGTCCTCTGATTCCAATGCCCCTTTCCACTGCAGTAGCCCTATGCCTGGAGGAACAAGGGCACTGTTAGGTGATCTGGTGTGCCCAAACGCAGTGGTGGCACTGTCTGAAAAGATATACTTGCAAGCTCTTTGCCTCTTTGTGGATCGCAACTACCAGACCTCACTATGCTCCATCCCTTCCTCCCACATCCCACTTCCCCATCCCTGGCCTCATTCCTCCACTTAGGGTCTGGAAAGTCCATTACAGAGAGAGAGAGAGAGAGAGAGAGAGAGAGAGAGAGAGAGAGAGAGAGAGAGAGAGAGAGAGAGAGAGAGAGAGAGAGGAGAGAGAAAAGAAACAACCCAATACATTTTGCTTGCTTTAAATTTAGTTCCAGTGGTGCCTAAAGATCATACTGAAAACAGAGACCCTCATTTTTGTAGGCTTGGATTAAGAACTGTGTGGTCTCTGCAGGAACACAATGATAGCCTTGGTGAACAGATAGCATTTATATAATGTCTTATATAGGTCATCTCATTTTATAAGCATGGTGACTCTTTACGGGAGGAACTCTTATGCTTATTGTGCACATCGGGAAACTGAGGTTGTGACTTACCAAGTTAGTTGGTGCCTGAGGCCAGATCTGAATTTGGGTCTTCCCAACTCCAAGTCTAACATTCTAGCCACTATTGCCTAGCTACCTCTGGTGAGCTAGGAACCCTGCGCAGTGGGACTCATCTGATCCGACAAGGAATAAACTCTGGGGAGAAGTGTGGGTTAGGAGGAGAGGGTAAGAGATAAATGACGCTATACAAATGATTTCAACAGCACCTCTGGATTGAGAGAAGCAGAAAGCAGTCAGTCAATAAACATGTATTAATCACCTTCTGTGTGTCAGGAACTATGCTAAGCAGTAGAGATGCAAAGAAAGGCAAAAAGATAAGAGTTGCTCTCAACGAGATCACGATCTCATGGGGGAAGACAGTATTGCAAACAACTATGTACAAACAAGCCATATTCAGGATAAAGTGGCAATAATCAACAGAGGGGAGAAATGGGAATTAAGGGGATTGTAAAAGGCAGACGTCTCCTCGAAGATGGGGTTTTAGCTGGCTCTTGAAGGAAGGCAGGAGACAGATGAGAGAGGAAGGGGGCAAACTGAGGAGAGGATTAGCGAGCGCAGGAGCGAGGGGGGGGGGGGGGGTTGGTGGTGATCCGGCCGGGAGGTTGTTGTCTGTGTATGCGTGTGGCTTAGCGATTATCTCACGTCAGGCTGATACTGAAGAAAGTCGCTCACTTGGTCAGGATATTATTAGGTTGTTTTCCTTTCCCCTTTGGACCGGAGGGGCTGGAGACTCCGGTGCTTTAGTTTAAGGGAAGAGGGGTTGCCCCGCCTCCCCTCTCCTGGGCTGCCAGCGGCGTGTGCTGCCGACTGACGGATTGCGAGGTTTTGTGGAGGAAATGGTAACGTGCTCATCTTCAGCCTTCGCCAGGATATGGGGGGAGGGTTCCGCCTGGGCCGCTACCACACCTAACACACCACACAGCTTCCCCGGGGCTGTTATTAGAAAGGGCAACAAGTGGCAGCGCCGGGATCCAGAGATCTGCCTTACGCCATTCCGCCCGCATCTCTTAGCCTCCCCATATGGGTTCCTTCATCTGAGTCATATTTAATTTGAAGGAAAAAAGAAAAATCACGTTCCAGAGTTTTATACGAGTTTTGAATTCTCTCCTGAGGAGGATAATCTAAACTTTCCCTCTCAGTTTCTTTCTCCCCTGAGTCTGTGGGGGCGGGGGAACTACCATAGGGTCATCAGTTTGGACCGAACAGAACCTTCCAAGCTAGCTAGGACAACCCCCTTCACTTTGCAGATGAAGCAACTGAGGCAGCTTGTCAAACACAGGCAGTAAGCATTAGAGTCAGTGTAGTGCTGTGGAAGGAGCACTGGCATTGTAGTCAGAGGACCCGAACTCAAATTCTGACTCTGACCTTTTTGGTTCTGACCTTTGTGACCTTAAACAACGCACTTAATCTCTATGGGTCTCAGTTTCCTTACCTGTAAAATATTTGCATTACCTAACTTACATTTTAGAAAGATGTTCAGCCCCAAATGGTTAAAATAAAAAAGTTTTGGCACTTAGAACAGTACATTTTTGTTATTTGGAAAATTCTCTTAAACAGCTGACAGTGCCAGATAAATGAGGTGTCTGTAACAAGGGGTTGAGAGAGTATTGAGAATAGAAATGGGAAGGAAAAAAGGAAGAGAGCTAGCAGTGGTCAGTCAGCCAATAAAAGTTTCTTAAGCCTCTGTTGTGTGCTAAGTGCTTCGGACACAAATATGGAAAAGACAGTCCCTGCCCCTCAAGAAGCTTACAGTTTAATGGCTGCAGTCAGAACTGGACCAGAGAAACAGCTCATTATTCCGAGGTTATCAAGGATATGGGTTAGGCAGACCTTTGCTTCAGTTCAGCTCACTTAGGTCTGGATTGAGTATTTGCCATGACCAGCAGCATAGTCCTGAGGAGAGCTATGGGGTATCAGTGGAAAGAGAGTCAGTCAGTAAGCATTTATTAAGCACTTTCAGTCAGACTTACACTTGGGATAGAAAAATAGGTTTAAAAAAAACCCCAAAAAACAATCCCTTACCTCAGTGAGCTCACAGGAGACAATATGGAAACAACTAGGTACATACAAGATTCGTACAGAGTAGATGGAGATGACCTCTAGTGACCTTTTTTTCCGTTCTATATTTAGGATTTTTTTGTGCCCAGAACTATATACCGGGTTCTACAGGAAATTTAAAAAAAAATTATATGGTGTTTCCCCTACCTTTAGAATGAATACATAGAACAATGATCCAAGACAATGACAAAAGACTTGTGGGTGGAAAATGTTCTCCACATTCATAAAAAGAACTCTGGAGTCTGAATGCAGAAATGAAGCATACTATTTTCACTTTTGTTGATGCTTTTTGGTTATTGTTCTTGTTTATTCTTTTTTGTGTTTTTTTCTTTTGTTCTGATTAATGCGGAAATATGTTTAACATGATTGTAATGTATAACATATATCAAATTGCTTACTGGCCTTGGGAGGGAAGGGAGGGTGGGAGAAAAATTTGGAACTCAAAAATATCTTTACATAATTGAGAACTAAAAAGGAATTTTTAAAAAAAGAAAACAAACAAAAAGAATGAGTACATTGAGGCTTCCCTTACATGAAATACAGAGGCATTGTGGTATAAGGAAAAGCGGGATGGATTTGAATCAAAGGACATGGGTTAAATCCTATCTTTGCCACTTAATACCTACGTGGCCTTGGGGAAATCACTTAAACTCCCTGGTCCTTAGTTCTTCTTGTATAAAATTAAGGGATTGGATTAGATTGCCTCTGGGGTCCCTTCTAGCCCTAAGTCTATGATCCAGTAATAAAACAGAATATAAGGACTTGCCAAATGATGCCATAATTATAACATTAATATTTGTTGTTCAGTGATTTCAGATCCTTTATGATCTCATTTGGGATTTTGTAGGCAAAGATACTGGAGTGATTTGCCATTTCCTTCTCCAGCTCATTTTACAGATGGGGAAACTGAGGCAAAAAGAGTTAAATGACTTTCCCAGGGTCACAAAACTAGTAAATGTTTGAGGTCAGATTTGGACTCAAGAAGATGAGTCTTCTTGACACCAGGTCCAGCATTCTATCTACTGTGCCACCTAGATGTCCAACATTAATACTAGTAATACGCTATTTGAGTCTTTTCCCCCAACAACAACACAAAGATATTAGGGGAGCACTAGGCTTCCCCAGTCCCCCCTCCCCCCACCCCCAGTGCTGGCGCTGGCGCTCTCTCTCTCTCTCTCTTTCTCCTCTTGCTTTCTCTCTTTTTCTCTCCCTCCACTTTTTTTTTTACTCTCTCCTCCCTCCCCTTCTTCCTCTCCCTCTTCTCTCTGTCTCTGTCTTTCTCCAGTATATTTCCCTGACATCTTTTATTCTGTTTCTTTTTTGTTTAATAATAAACTTTTTTATTTATAGTTTTGGGTTCCAACTTTTATCCCTCTTTCCCTCCCTCTCCTTTCCCCTCCCTGAGGCAGCAAACAATCAGATATAGGTTATACATGTATGATTATGTAAAACATCAGAATATTTATCATTTTGTACAAGCAAACTTGATTAAAATAAAAATAATGAAAGAAAGTGAAAAATAGCATGCTTCAGTCTGTTCCATCAATATTAGTTCTTTCTTTGGAGGTGATTAGTGTGCTTTAATCATTAGTCCTTTGGGATTGTCTTGGATCATTGTTTGTTTTTTTAAATTAATAAAGTATTTTATTTTTTTCCTGTTACATGTAAATATAGTTCTCAACTTTTGTTTATACAAGCTTTACAATTTCAGATTTTTCTCCCTCCCTCCTCTCCCTCCCCCTCATGGTTCATTCAGCATCTATATTCCACAGTTCTTTTTTTTTTTTTTTCTTGGATTTGGAGATCCTCTTCTATCATGAGTTCCCTGGAACTCTTCTGTACCATTGCCTTGGTGAGAAGAATATAGTCCATCACAGTAGATCAACACTCAATGTTAATGATACTGTGTACAATGTTCTTCTGGTTCTGCTCATCTCACTCATCATCAGCCCACGCAAGACCCTCCAGGTTCCTCTGAACTCCTCCTGCTCATCGTTTCTTACAGCACAATAGTATTCCATTGTATTCATATACCACAACTTGTCCAGCCATTCCCCAATTGATGGGCACCCCCTCAACTTCCAATTCCTTGCCACCACATAAAGAGCAGCTATAAATATTTTTGTACATGTGGGTCCCTTTCCCCTTTCCATGATTTCTTTGGGTAAAAGACCCAAAAGTGGTATTTGCTGGGTTAAAGGGTATGCACAGCTTTATCGCCCTTTGGGCATAATTCCAAATTGCTCTCCAGAATGGTTGGATCAGTTCACAGCTCCACCAACAATGAATTAGTGTTCCAATTTCCCCACAGCTTCTTGTCTTGGATCATTGTATTGTTGAGAATAGTCAAGCCATTCACAGTTCTTCATCAAACAATATTGCTGTCTCTGTGTACAATGTTCTCTTGGTTCTGCTCAAGTCACAGTACATCAGTTCATACATGTCTTTCCAGGCCTTTCTGAAGTCATCCTGCTTGTCATTTCTTATAGCACAATAATATTTCATCACCATCATTATTCTGTTTCTTTTGCTGTTCTTTATCATACGCGACAACACTTTTCCTGTATATGGTTCCGTGCACTTCACTCTCAATCAGTTCTTACAAGTTTTCCTAGGATTCTTTGAATCTGAACTTAATAAATACTTATTGACAAACAGTAATGTTTAAAAGTAAAATAATATGTTAGGTACTCTCCATAGCAATAAATAATAGTTAATGAGCACCTGTTGTCTGCTCAATACTTTGGGTAATAAAAAAGAAATGCTCTCCAGACCTACCGAGCATTCATCTCAGAGAATTCCACAGAAAAATCCACTGTTACAGTAGCCGACATGTTAAATGGGGCTTTAAGGTTTAGAAGGGACTTTACATTATAGTATCTAATTGGATCTTCACAGCAATCTTGTGAGGTAGATATACTACAAGCAATTACCTCCATTTTATAGATAAGGAACCCCCCCCCCACGTTCCCCCTCCCCCTTAGCCCCCTGCAACAATCAATACTTTTAAGGTAGATCCTAGAGGTGATTATTTCCATTTTACAGATAGGGAAACTTTGACTCAGGAAAACTAAAGGAGGGTGGTCACAGAGCTAGTAACTCCAATCGTCAGAAACTAACCCCCCTCTTTTTACACTACAGGTCCAGTACTGTTTCTACTTTACCACCTTCCCTTAATACAATTGCCATGATTTTAATTTTTACAATATATATCTACTATATTAATGGATATCACTAATAAACATTATTAACTATAATTATATGACTATAATTTATAATTAACTACAATAATATTAACATAATTAAGCATTAATATATCTCTAATAAACATTCTCCATAAAGGAGAAATGCTCTTTAACCACCCCCCCAAAAGAAATTCCCAAACTATAACAACTTCAGAAAGCTAACCTCAGTTTGTTTCAAAGCTTCAGTAGTCTTGTTTCTTCATCTTCTAAGAGACCATCTATTGAGTGTCAATTTCTTTTTAATATCTTGTATTGTCTGGTTACCTCCAATCAGGAAGAGCTGCACGTTTCTCTTTTAACAAGAAGATGCCCCAGCATAGGTAGAAATGAGCGAGAGATGAAAGATTTGGACTGCTATCAGTCCAAATAGATAGAGTGAACTCCTGTAGGTCAAGGACAATATTTTCGATCAATCAGTCAATTAATAAACATTTATTAGGTACTTATTAGGTCCCAGGCACTGTGCTAAGTGCTTAGGAAACAAAAAGTGACAACAGTCCCTAACAACAGTCCCTATTCTCAAGGGGCCTATATTCTAATGAAGGAGGTAACATGGATAGATAGATAGGTAGATAGATAGATACATAGGAAAAATCCTTCCTAGGACAACTCAAGAAGACTATACACTTCACCATGAACACCCAAAGCTAATATTCTAACTTAAACTACTTCCTGCAACATGCAAAAACTAATTTACGAAACAAATTGGAATTTCAATATATACAAAGCCAGTATTAATTTTTTTTTAGAATTTTTTTTTCTTTCAAAGTAATCACCTATGTGGGAAACAAACATTCATCCGGCACGTACTATGCGCTATGCATGGTGCTAAGTGCCTTAGAAATATTGTCTCATTTGATTTTCACAACAATCCTGGGAGGTAGGTGCTATCCCCATTTTACAGATGAGGAAAATGACGCAGACAGAGGTAAGTGATTTGCCCAAGATCATAAAACTAGTAAGTTTGTGAGGCTAGATTTGAACTCAGATCTTTCTGACTGAGCCCAGTGCTCTATCTTCTGAACTAACTAGCTGTAATGTGTTATGCTTAATTTAGTGCTGTTTCCATTGAAAAGAACATTCTTGGAACTCCTCTCTGGGAATTGCCTTGAGAGCTAGTTTAGAAACCAGATAAGAAAATAAATCCTCAGTGCTGCATAATCAAATTGTTTTTTTAAGCAAAAACTTATTACCCAGTTTAATCCATCAAGGCAATCTGTTCTGACTAGGCCCATTATTTCCACCCATCTTATTCAAAAGATTTGACCCCCAATTACTTTGGCCATTTTCAAAGTCCAGATCCTCCCTAAAAAGACAAATATTAGCCACCCTCGAAGATTAGTTTTAAAAAATATTCAGTAGGACCTTAAAACATAAACACGTAAAAAATCCCCTAAATTCAGAATCCCTGGAATAAACATATGACCTTGTGAACAGATGATGTGGAAGGAGACAAGATTACTCTTGATGTAGGAGTTTTGGTATATTTGTTTAAAAAACTTTTCACATTTCTTTGTGGTCAGAACTTTTATAATCAAATACTAACTAAAAACAATTATTATGCACCTACTATGTACAAGGCATTATGTTAAGTGCTGGGGACATGAAGTCTTAAAAGGAAACAATCACACCTACCACCTAGTTCAGACCTTCATTACTTCTTGCCTGGATTATTCCAGCATGCCCCTGATTGGTCTCCCTACCTGAAGTCTCTTCATTACAATTCATTTAGTACATTGCTGCTCAAGTGACTTTCCTTAAGCACATTTCAACCCCTTACTAAATCAATTCCAGTGGCTTCCTAATGAATCCAGGATAAAATAGAAATTCCTCTGTTAGGCTTTTAAAGCCCTTCACATCCTGACGCCCACCTGTCCTTCCCCCCTCACTGAACATTACTCTTCCCTTCCTTACTCTTCGATCCAACCAAAATGACCTCTTTGCTCCCTACACATCCATCTCCAGTCTTCATGACTTCATGACATCCCTCATGCCTGGAATGCACTCCCCTACCCTCTTACTTTCCTCCCCCTCATAGAATTCCACTTAAAAGGAAGCATTGACAGGATTTGTTGATACATTGGTGCAGTGAAGAATTAACAATGATGCTAAGGTTTTTTATCCTAGGAGACAGGGAGTTCAATTCTAGTTATGTTAATTTTGAGGTAATGGGGGGAACTCCGAATGATGATAGATTGAATGAGCTGTCATTTGGAAAAGGAATTAGTATCATTCTGTTTGGTTTGAAAAGGCAGAACCAGAAGTGATGGATGGAAAGAGGCAATGGTTGGGCTGGATATAAGGAAAACCTTCATAATAATAAAAGGTGTCCAACAGTGGAATAGGATTCCCCAAGAGTAGTGATCTCCCCTTCATTGGAGAGCTTCAAGCACATGCCCAGTTGGACGATCATTTGTCTTGAGTGTTGCAGATGGCACTCTTTCAGGTATCAGTTGGACCAAGTGGCCTCTGAGGACCCTTTCAGCTCTGAAATACCATCACTCTATGATTCTTAGGGTTGGAAGGCAGATGAAAAAGCAACCTGCAAATATAGATTTGGAAATCATTCATACAGAATTAGTTGAGGCCATGAGAATCTATTTACCTATCATCTATCTATCCATCCATCCACCCACCCACCCACCCACCCATCTATCTCTTTATCTATTTTCTGTTTGTCTAGCCATCTGTCTATCTCTCCTTCCATCCATCCATCCATTTCTCCATCCACCTGTCTATCTATCGAGACTGGGTCACTCTATCTAATCCAGACTGGAAGTATAGTGGCCACTCATGGACTCTAACCTCAAGATCAAGCCATCTACCAGTTGCAGCCTCCCCTTGTAGGGGGGATTTCAAGTTTGGGCCACCATATTTGGTGAGAATACACTCTTTAAGGGAGTGAATGTCTAGGGACAAGGGCAGAGGTTTAAGAAAATCTTAGAAATGTTAATGCAAAAGTTGGTAGAGGAAGTGATTCCATAAAAAAAATTTTCAGTGGATTTAATAATATTTTTGCCTATAATCTTGCTTAACAGATGGCCAAAATAGAAAGGGAAACCTACAGCCCACATACTGCTTTCCACCCTAGAAGCAGCCAAGTGGGGTGGAAAGAGACTTGGAGCAGGAGTCAGGAGATTGTAGTTCAAGTCTCAGCTTTGCCCCCAGCTAGCTGTTGGGTCAAGTCATCTTTCTAAGCCTCAGTTTTCCTATTTTTAAAATGAGTAGACTGACCCAGCTTATCTCTAAGATCTCTTTATTTGTTTGTTTATTTAATGTTGTACTCATGCCTTTTTTTGATCACTGTAATTTCTGTATATATCCATCTCTCCCTCATCTTCCTGCCCACCTCTAGTTCCTTAAAACAAAGAAAAATAAAATAAGCAAAACAATGGGCACATCAACTGCATCGGACAGTGTATGTGGCATTCCATACCCCTAGTCCCTCACCTTTCCTATAAAAGGACAGGGCGTGCATTTCTTCATCTTTTCTCTGGAGCTAAGATTGGCCCTTATGATTAGCATCATTTTACTGTTCTTTTCATTTATGTGATTAGAATCACAGTGTGCCTTCTTTTACAGATTCTTCTTATTTAACTCTGCATCAATTCATATCAGTCTTGCTATGCTTCTATGAATTCCTCATATTTATCATTTCTTACATTGAAATAATATTCTCTTATATTCATATAGCATTGTATGTGGATAGTTTGCTTAGCCATGCCTTAATAGAGGGACACCAACTTTGTTTCAAGTTCTTTACAACCACAAAAAATGCTGTTGTGAACATTTTTGGTGTATATCTAGGACCTCCTTCTGGCATATACTCAGAAGTGGGATATTGGAGTCAAAGGATCTAAACACTATAGCAATTTTTCCCCTCTCCTTCATGACTCTGAACTGTTTCCCATCATTGTTGGATTAATCCACAGCCCTACCAACAGTATATGATAGGACCATGGGATCATAGATTTAGAACTGGAAGGGACCTTAAAGGCCATTGAATTCAACTCCTTCATTTTACAAATGAGGAAAGTGAGTCTCAGAGAATCAATATGACTTGCCTATGGTCACAGAGCTAGTAAGTTTCTGAGGAAAGATTTGAGCTTGGGCCTTCCTGACTCCCCATCTGCCACTCTGCCACACCACCTTGCTGTCTTTCCACAGTCTCTCCAGCATTAACTATTCCCATGTTTGTAGGATCTGTGAACTTTGAAGAAAAAAATTTTTTTAATTAAAAAAATTTAAAATGTTGTTTTTGTTTTATTTTTAGTACCCAGAAATTATCTCATTTTTAATTGTCACAGTGGGGAGACTCTTATAGATTATAACACTACATTTACAGTAGGTGAAATAACAGTCAGTTCAGAGAAACATACAACATAGGAAAGTGTCAAAAACAGGTTTTTAAATAAGCTTAAGCTCCCTATTAGTTATTTCTCCCAACTCTAAGGAGATACTGTAATTCATGGTCCCAGCTTGAGACTTAGAACCCAGAGTTTGTATGAGAAGTGATGAAACCATGTCTAGGATCCAGCCACCAAGCCCAGGCTTAGGCTCATACTTGGATATTGCTTTTCAGCATTAAAAATTCCTCTTGCTGGGGCAGCTAGGTGACACAGTGGATAAAGCACCTGCCCTGGATTCAGGAGTACCTGAGTTCAAATCCAGCCTCAGACACTTGACACTTACTAGCTGTGTGACCCTGGGCAAGTCACTTAACCCCCATTGCCCGGCAAAAAAAAAAAAATTCCTCTTGCTGTCCCTTGTTTTAGGGTCCCAGAGGAATCATAAAAAGGGTGGTAGTCTCAAAAGGTGCCAGGCAGGAGGTTCTGCATGAGCAATCTTGGAAAAAAAAATAAACCCCAAACAGACTTCCCCCATGTGTCCATAGTCAGGGAAGTAGGTGGTTGAATCCTAAGTAGTTTTCCTCTTCTTGGCAGATGGCCTCTCAAATACATCTCGTACCCCAGCTGCCTTTTGCTTGAAGAACTTGGTATTTGGGGCACTCTCTTGACCCCAAGCTGAATCAAAGGAAGTGGTGTCTTGATCCACAATACACCAATACACCAATACACAATACACCAATACACCCGTATTTGGTTCTGCCCGACCTTCCAAAGTTCTTGACTTGCATAACTTTGGGAAGATTAGTCTTATTGAAAGGATCCTCCAGGGTGGAAGCACTGAAATCTCTCTTGTATGCTTCTTCATCCATGAAGAAAGCGCCCCGGTGATAGTACTTCTGCAAGAACTTGTATTTGCCCTCAACAGCCTTGTGGGTAAGAACTTTGCTGTTTGCTCGGAGTTCAGCTCGTCTTTCCTCTTCCGTCCTGCGTTCAGTCTCTGCTTTCTCCTTCTCGATCGCTTCTCTGTCTTCGGCCCTGTTTGATTCTCTTTAGCTCCCGAACTGTCCATGCCTCATATTCTCCTCATCGTTCACATCATCTGTATTGAGTCCATCGAGGGCATCCAGGGAACGTTTGGTTTCTTCCATTTCCTTCGTTGTCTCCTCTTCCAGGATCTTGAGTGTATACTTGCGCCTCTCCTCAGCCAGAAGTTGTGCCTCCTGCTCCAAATCCTTCTGCCTCCCGCTCATGAACTGTGACCTGGTCTTTCTTTCCAATGAAGACTGGCTTGAGGCGGGGTTCCATTTCATCCTCATTGTCTTCATACTCGGATTCGGATTCGGATTCGGATTCTTCACCAGAATGCCCTTCATCCTCCTCTTCCATGACTTCCATTTATTTCCTCATTTTTCCTCTCCTGTGGCTCGCTGGCGCATCATGCCACGTCGCCACTCAATTTCCTCCTCATCAATTTCTTCCTCCTCTTTCTCAATCTCCATCTCCATTCGCCTCGCATCTCCTCCTACTTCAGAATCGCTTTCTCCCACCACTTCAGACTACTATTTTCCGATGCCGGGCCAACCTTTCTTCAACATCTTCATAGATGCGGTTCTGCAAACGCCGAGGATCACTAGGGGAAGCCTCTTCCTGTTCTTCAGGCTCTTCTTGCTTCTTGCTCCTTGGCTTTCTTGATGAACTGAAATTCTCCTCATCTGAGGACTCCATAAGGCGCATAGTCAGGCCTCTTCCCAGACACATAATGTTTCACCTTCACCATCTCCACTGAAATCTCCCCTCGCGAACTGGGACGGTCCCAGCCGTGGAATGAATGGCCGGGGGTGGGGGTGGGGGGTGGGGGCTGCTTCCTGAGGGCGTTCGGGACCGACATGATGCAATAGCGGGAGCGGCTGCTTCAGACCTCGAATTTGAGACAAGAACAGTCCAGAAAAATTTCTCAATAGCTATATTTCAATATAATGGGTTTCCTTTGTTATACTTTGTGTTTCATTTTATGCATTTAAAAGCATTGTTCTTAAAAGGGGTCCAAATAGTCTTCAGCAGACAGCCAGAGGGGTTCTTGACACAAAAAAAGTCAAGAACCTGTCTTACATTCATTCTCCCTGTGGATCAGACTGTTGCTAGTCTTTCGCTAGTAGAGAACTAATGGCAGACCCAGGAATCTTTGCTCCCAGCATCTCTTCTGCTTTTTCAACCAATATGCCCCAAAGCCTTTACGCTGCACCTCCATTCCGTTATGTACATTTTTGACAACCATAAACTCTCTAGACAAATTGTGTTTCTATTATTTCCTTATAGTTGCTGGGACACTATGAAGAGGTCTGTGGAATAAATTAGCTTCAGAGCTTATAAAAGTCTGCTGCCAGAGCTGTTCAAATGTTTAAAGCCCAGGACCACATTTCAACCTGCAACTGCCGGATCTTTCTTTCTGTCTCCCTCTCCTGCCTCCCCCCCCCAACCCTCCCCCCCCCCACTCCCTTCAATCCCCTCTCTCCTCCTCTTCCTTCTCAGAACCAGGATGTTTTTTCTTGCCTTTTTATTGTTTCACTAACCTACTAGGTCTCCTCTGGTGGATTGCTGCCAGCCAACTTCCTCTCTTTGGGATGTGAACTCAAGTTGAAATGACAACACAGGAGATAGTGGGAGGATGGCTCCCCACCCTCCCCTCCCGTCCCCTGACAGCTCCTGGGGTTGAGGGTTCCAGTGAGTGCTTTCTTGCAGGTTAAAGAAGGAACTGTCAGGATTTGTGCCTCTTTTAGAAAGCTGCAGGAGAAAACCCGCCAGGCCCTTTGCTGGAGAACTTCATGTTCTTCTTTGGCTGCACCCCAGGGTATTTGCCTGTGTTACTCCTTGCCTTCGAGAACCTCAGCAGGTGTTAACTACAACGTGGGGCTGGGCAAAACTGAGCCAGGAAAGAGAAGGACCCAGTAACCTTTCACCAAGTACTGGTTTGGATTGAATTGTCTATTTCTGACTTTGGGCCCAGATTAAGTGTCTTTTCTTCCAGGCCTTTACCTTTAGCTGTTATATACCCTTGCTCAGGGTTAAGCACCTGAATTACCTGGTGTAGTGGATTGAAGACTGGTTCTGGAATCATAAAGAAGGGGCAGACACTTCCTAGCTGTGTGACCTTAGGCAAGTTGCTTAACTTCTGTGAACCCCAGTTTTCTTAACTGTAAAATGAAATCCACATTCTCTGACTCCTTTCTTCCCTCCCTCTTTCCTTCCTTCCTTCCTTCCTTCCTTCCTTCCTTCCTTCCTTCCTTCCTTCCTTCCTTCCTTCCTTCCTTCCTTCCTTCCTTCCTTCCTTCCTCCCTCCTTCCCATCTCACTCAGGCTGGAAGTTCAACAGCCACTCATAGCGTGATCCCAGTGCTGATCACCATGGAAGCTTTAATTTGTTCTGTTTTTCCACCCTGGACCGGTTCACTTCTCCATAGGCAGCCTGCTGACCCATTTTCTCCAGGGGGCTCATCCTATAAGCACTCGACCTCATACAGAGACTTGATATCCCTATTGCAATATCCATTTTGTAGCTTAGAATTTCCAAACCCAAGTGATCCATCAGGCTCAGCCTACCCCAATAACAAAGATTACAGGCATGGGGGGCAGCTAGGTGGCACAGTGGATAAATCACTGGCCCTGGATTCAGGAAGACCTGGGTTCAAATCTAGCCTCAGACACTTAACAATTACTACCTGTGTGACCCTGAGCAAGTCACTTAACCCTCATTGCCCTGCAAACCCCCCCAAGCCCCCCCATAAATAAATAAATAAACAAGAAAGGAATGAAGTGAATAAAATAAATAAAAAGAAAGAAAGAAAGAAAGAAAGAAAGAAAGAAAGAAAGAAAGAAAGAAAGAAAGAAAGAAAGAAAGAAAGGACATGTCTTTGGGCAGCTAGGTGGCGTAATGGATGAAGCACTGGCCCTGGATTCAGGAGGACCTGAGTTCAAATCCAACCTCAGACACTTACCACTTAACCTTAACACTTAACTTAGTCACTTAACCCCAATTGCCTCACCAAAAAAAAATTAATAATCTTTCTCTTTTTCTTTATGTATATATATACACATACATATGTGTATAAAACTATACATATCTACACATACACATATAAGAAACTATATACATATGTGTATATATGTGTGTATATATATAATTATACATGTGTGTACACAAATATAAAACAAACATACAGTATGTGTAATATATTATAATATATAAATATATTGTTTTCATATAATAAAATATCTATATAAAATGCATATTATATGTATATGTGTATATATGCATGTGCACGCATATAGGTATATGTATATAGTTCCAAGAAACTAACTTCACATTAAACATAAATACTTGAGTTCCCCTTTCAGTAGCTGACATTTATACAGTCATTCCTTCCTTATTAGCCAAGCAGGCTCAGAAGAAAGGGGCTAATAAGTGCTTCTGATTACTCCTGGTAACCCCCTTGACAGAAGCTTGGGATCAAAGGAATGATATGTGCTGGAAGGGATGTTTGGGGGTCACCTGGTCCAACCTCCTTATTTTATAGATGAGGTGTTTAAGGCCCACAGAGGGAACACAAGTGTTTCAAGGTCACAGAGTTGGTAAAGTTTGGATTCTAACCCAGGTCAGAGGATCATGGGATCACAGACAGAGCTGGAAGAGACCTTAGAACTTCAATTCCTTCTCTTTAGAGAGGAGGAAATGGAGGGCCAGAAAGATGAAGTCATTTAGCTGTGATCACACATGATAAGGGACAGTAAGGCAGTAATTAGAGCTGTAATTCTAAGCCAGGTTCTCTGACTTCAAACCAAGGACTCTTTCCACGTGACCCTCTAGAGAGAATGTTGCCTTCATCTAGCTCTTTCCCCTTATTCCCACTCTGGAAAAGAACCCCTAATTTTTGTCAGGATGTTCACTGCTCCCTAGGAACAATACAGAAGCGGTGGGCACTCTAAGATGGAGAGAGGACATAGGGCAGGAACAAAGTGGGCACACAGTAGGTATGTAATAAATGTTTGTTGCTTGATTGATAAAGCCTCCTAGTAAACTTTGAACTTGACATTTTTAGAAACTGCTCCAGGAGCGTATGTATTTTTTTTCAATCAGAGAATAAAGCCCCAAGTCTCCAATCATTCCACATTCTTGACTTTTCACAGCATTGCTTCTTTCTGGGGGTAAGAACAAGGAAGGAAACTAGAATCCCAGAGAGCCCTGGACAGTCCAGATTGAGGGCTGAGGCTTTTGTTCACACAAACTCACTTGGCTCTCAAACGTTCTCCACCCAGAATCATTACATCCGCAGCAGAGTTTCAAAACACACCATAGCGGCGGAGCCGAGTAGGCGGCTGCCTGCACAGTGTGATTTGAGGGGCCCCCACAAGGCCCTAGCTGACCAGAAATATTCTACCGGTTCACCATCGTGCCTAAAATTCCCAACATTTAGCCAGATGCTAATTTAGCCATGGTCAGACAGAAGACTCCCAGTATAACATGCTTATATCACCAGGGAGGGAAAGAAGAGAGAGATTAGCACCCTTAACACATTAGAAGGGATTTGTTTATCAGATCTGTCCGCTGTTCCTCTGGAAAGCAGAAAAGAGCACCCTATGGGATGGAATGGACTATGGGATACAGGGTGAGGAGGCCCTCAGGAAGTTCCCTTTCCCATCTGTGCCTTACTGTCTTCATCTGGAAAATTAAGAAATTGGATTAGAGCAGGCATTCTTAACCTGGGGTCCTTCTATGGAGGGGTCCCTGTTAGATGGGGGATCTGTGAACTTGGTTGGGGGAAAAATTTTACATCTTTATTTTCATTGACCTCTGAATGAAAATGATCTTTCCTTTCATTGAATTTCATTAACTGAAATTTAGCCAACCGCTATAGAAGTAGTAGTACATGTGACTTGGCCACCAGTAGAAATCACAAATATTTTCATTTTATATAATAGTTGTTGCACATACTTTGAAATGTGATTTATGTTTATTGCTACATCTTGGGGCAGCTAGGTGGCACAGTAGATAAAGCACCAGGAGTACCTGAGTTTAAATTCGGCCTCAGACACTTACTAGTTGTGTGACCCTGGGCAAGTCACTTAACTCCCATTACCCTGCCCAAAAAAAAAAGTTTATTGCTACTTCTAAATTGCTATAGTTATTAGTTCCAGCACTAGATATAGTATTATATTACATTAAAAATTATTTCGACAATTGGATTGCAATATAATTAGTTTTCTTTGTGTTCCTATGTATTTTATTTTATGAATTTAAGAATATGATTCACAGTAGGTAGTTTTCTTTGTGTTCCTATGTATTTTATTTTATGAATTTAAGAATATGATTCACAGTAGGTATCCAGAGGCTTTCCCAGACTGACAAAGGGGTCTGTGACACACTCAAAAAGGTTAATAACCCCTGGATTATATGATATCTAAAGTTCTTTTTAGATTCATGATTTTAGCTTTGATTCTAGGTAAGATTTGATGGGAAGCTGTAGGGAATGTGAAATGTGAGTAAGGCAAGTGAGTCTCCCATGCCTTGTCTACCTCTTGCTCTTGCTCTGTGAACAATAATTAAATCACTACCACCACTACTAACAATTAGGCGGCTATGATAAAGAGAGTCTTTAAGTCAGGAGGACCTGGGTTCAAATCCTGTCCCAGATATGTAGTAGCTCTGTGAGTCACTTAACTCCACCTAGCCATAGTTTCCTTATCTGTAAAATGGAAAAAAAAATATCACCTGCCATACAGGGTTATTCTGAGGATCCCAATGAGATTATAAAGGCAAAGGTCTTTGAAAACCTTCAAGCACTGTATCAATGCTTGCTATTATTAAAAATGCTAGCTATTATGCTGACGGGGGATGAAAGAAGATTCTTTTCTCAGCCTTCCCCCTCTCCCCACACCAAACATTAGATCATTAATTGGCAGCACTTGGTGTGTTTTTCAGCCACAAAATTTGATTGACTCCTTGCTACACTGTAGGGGTGGGGGTGGGCCCTCTGGGAGGAAATTGTCTCTTTGGATGACACCATGCACTCCCTGTACACACCCACTCCACAGCTCAAAAACAATGCAAGTTAAAAAACCCCCAAATCATTGAGGGGTGGCAAGGAGGTTTCCTCTGAGCAGCTGCTAATTAGGACATCCTATTCCCAGTCTGTGCTAACATCCCTGATAATACTGGTGTACAAACAGATGTCTTGGCACATTAAATGCTGCAGACATGGAAGTTGTCAACTTGAAAAAAAAAATTCCGTACTCAAATTGTCCTGTTAATTTAATCTGCATTCATAATGTGAGGGGAAGTGAGGGGCTGACACAAAAAGCTGAGAACTCCTAGGGAGGAATGATATTTTCCAGCTCCAAAGATACCTGCAAAATTGGAACCTTTTAAAGAAGCAGCAAGCAAGTCAGTTTGGAGCCTTAGATTAGAGTTGATGAGAAAGTGAGGTTGAAATCATAGTGGCTGGTTCCCCTTGGGGGATGGGGGACATATGAACAGAAAATAATTTCTGCAGTGGGAAGGACCTGAAGTCAGAGAGGCAGGAAAGAGTCAAATTCCCCTAATGCGGATCCTCTGTTCAGGAGTTTATTTTCCCTTTTCTCCCCATGACCAAGATTGTCCTTTCTCATTTCCATCTTTCCACTTGGAAGAGGGCACACCTGTTTTTGTTTGTGCCTCATCCTTCTAGAGGGAAAACATTGAAAAAACAGGGAATACGGCACCTCCAAACTTTGTGAAATCCTCAGCTCCTAGACCAGTGCTCTGTATGCAGTAGGCATTTAACAATGACTGGAAAGGACCTCAAAGACCATCTAGTCTAAATCTCTTATTTTACAGATGAAGAAACTGAGACCCAGAGAATTAAAGCAAATTGCCCAAGGTCACACAGGTAGTGTCAAAGGGAAGATATGCAAGTAGGAATCCCTTCCATAACATTAAAGTTGTTGGAAGACAAAATCTAGAGGTACTTGCTACTGTTTAGATTTGCCACTGTGTAACCCCAGTGAAATCATTTAACCTCTTAGGGCCAAAGTGTCCTCATGACCTTTCTGTCTCTAAGTGTGATTTATGATCCCTGACATATGGTCATCCAAACTCTGCTTAAATAATTCCATTGAGGGGGTGCTCACCACCCCCCAAAAAGCAGTCCATTCATTTTGAGACAGCACCAGTTGTTAGGCCCCCTTACATTGAGCCGAAACTACATCTTTATCATTTGTGTCCATTGATCCTTGGTCCGCTCCCTGGAGCCCCACAGAATAAATCAAGTCAATTTCATCTCTCTTGGGAGCCTCTGTTCCCTCATCTGTAAAATGAAGGGGTGAGATAAGATGGTCCCTTCTAGCCCTAGCTCTATGAACCTGTGGTTCTGTAATCCCTCTTCCACTTGACACCCTTTGAATATTTAGAAACATGTGTTATATTTCCCCTAAATAATCTCCTTTATAGGATAATGAGGACTCTTTGTTGCATAACACTTTGGGGCAGGGAGGGCTTCTTTACCTTTTTTTTGTGTCCTGAACCCCCTTTGGCGATCTCATGAATTAGCCTACTGCCCCCTTCCCGGAATCATGTTCTTCAGTACATAACCTAAAATACATGGGATTACAATGGAAACCTCATTCTATGGAAATCTGGTTGTCAAAATGTAAATAAAGAAGTTCACAAAGCCCAAATTTCAAGATCCCCTGGTTTAGAGAGTCCTCTTACAATCTTGGTCACCTTTCTCCAGATATGTCCTGGCATGTCAGGAACCCTTTTACAATATGATGCTCCAAACTGAACACAATGGCTAAAATGCAGTCTGCCCAGGTCAGCATACATTGGGACTCTGAGAAGATCAAAGGAAGCAACAGAGCCCGAGATCATAGTGGGAATTTTGGCTGCCAGTTCAACTTGTTGAATTGGCATTGGACTTATGCTATCCTCCCCCAAACCCCTGCACCAGCCCAGGACTTTTTTCCTTGATTTTTAAAAATCAAGATGTTTTCAGTACAGCTGTTCAATCAGTGCTGAATTCACTGAGTTATACTGTCATCCAAAACACATTTTTCCATCTTTGCCATCAGGGGAATTATTATCAGATGGTTGAGGTTTCTTTATTTTTTTTTATTGAATTCACAGAGGAATGATCTCCTAGTCTCTTTTTCCTCCAAAGTCTTACCACTTTTTATGCTTCACTCTTTAAAAAAAAATTAGGTTATACATGTGTAATCGTGTAAACATATTTCCACATTTAGTCATATGAAAAAAGAAACAGAACAAAAGGGAAAAGTGACAAGAAGCAAAAAAAAGGTGAAAATAGTGCTTCCATCTGCATTCAGACTCCATAGTTCTTTCTCAGCATGTGGAGAGCATTTTCCATCATGAGTCTTTTTGGATTGTTTTGGGTCATTGTATTGCTGAGAAAAGCTAAGTCAGTCATAGTTTGATCATTTTTTTGCTCCATTCTTGACATCATAATTTAGGCTTATACAATGACCAATCTTGACTCTAGAGAAATGCTGATGAAACATGCCTCTCTCCTCTCAGGAGAGAGGTGGTGGGTTACAGGAACCGAATAGGGAATATGCTATCAGACACAGTTGAGGGGTTGACTTGTTTTGCTTAACTTTTACACTGCAAGGATGGGTTCTGTTGTGGGACTTGTTACTGGGAAATAATCAGCAATGGGAAAAAGCATTAATAAAACTTTTTTTAAAAAAGAAAAATATGGGATCATTGATTTGGAATTATAATGGACCTTGGAGTGAAGAACCACAAGCCCAAACATTTTATTGAGTAATGAGCAACCTAAAGCACAGAGAGATTAAGTGACTTGCACAGTGTCACACAGGTAGCAAAGGCTAGGTTTAAGCTCAGGTCTTTGGGATTCCAGACCAGTATCCTATCCACTGCATCACACTGTCTCTCAGCATTTTTGGTCCTTTTTCAAAGTCCCTCCCCAGGTTGAAATCGAGCCTTTCTTACAGAATAAAAGCTTAGATCCTCAAAAAATAAGTAGCAATACATTGTGAAATATTTCTGGGGATTTCTTGAAGTTCAATCATTTCTGGAATCTGCCTTTCCCCCCCCCCTTTTGAAAACTGGGATAACATTCGCCCAACTCTGGTCTCTGAAGTTCCACAAAGATTATTTAATTAACTGTAGTTTCATGGTTAATCTGAAACTTCTTCCAATACCCTGGTCCTTGAGATTTGGAACACATTACAAGTCTCTCTAGGAACCCTTTATCGTCTCTAAGAAGCTAGAGTGAAAAGAAGTATTCCTTAAGCAGAAAGATCAGCTTAAATTTATATCACTTACATTTAAGGATTGCCCTGGGCAGTCGTATAAAACTTGCCCATGCCCTATAAATTCTCCTGGCACAATTCCCTTGGTATCCTCCTTTTCCTCACATCTTGCTTAGTAAAATTGCTTGTTTGTTGCTGCCCTCCTAAGAATGCTAGCTTCTGACAGTTCTTTTTTCACCAGAAGGCTTTGTTTTTTTCTTTTTCTCTTGATTTTTCCATTATTTTATTTTTATTTTTTCCTAATAACTCAATTTTAATGAATTTTCAGTTCTTAAATCTCTCCCTCCCCATACTTTTCATTGAGAAGGCCAAAACCAACCAAGCCAAAATCTTACAAATATATATAGTCACACAAAACAAATTTCCACATTAGCCATATCAAAAAAATAGAAAGAAAAAGAAAAGAAAATATGCTTCAGTCTGCTCTCTGAGTCTGTCAGTTTACTGTCTGGAAGTGGGTAGCATGTTTTATGGTGAATCCTTTGGATTTATGGTTGATCATTGTGTTAGTCAGAGTTCCTAAGTTTTTCAGAGTTGGTTATCTTTATAGTATTGCTTTTCCTATATAAATTATTCTCTTGGTTCTTCTCAATTCATTCTTCATCAGTTTATAAAAGCTTCCAAAATTGTTCTCTTTCATAATATTGATGTTATAGTATAAATTGTACTCCTGGTTTTGCTCATTTCTTTTTTTTATTTCTTTTTTCTTTTTCTGTTTTTGTTTGGGGTTTTTTTGTGGGGCAGTGGGGGTTAAGTGACTTGCCCAGGGTCACACAGCTAGTAAATGTCAAGTGTCTGAGGCTGGATTTGAACTCAGGTCCTTTTGAATCCAGGTCCAGTGCTCTATCCACTGTGCCACCTAGTTGCCCCCTGGTTTTGCTCATTTCATTCTGCATCAGTTTACTTAAGTTTTTCCATGTTTCTTTGAAATCATCTATTTCCTCATTTCTTTCCTTTTCTTTCTTTCTTTTTTTTTTTTTGTGGGGCAATGGGGGTTAAGTGACTTGCCCAGGGTCACACAGCTAGTTAAGTGTCAAGTGTCTGAAGCTGGATTTGAACTCAGGTCCTCCTGAATCCAGAGCCGGTGCTTTATCCACTGTGCCACGTAGCTGCTCCCACTTCCTCATTTCTTACAATACAATAGTATTCTGTCATAGCTACAACTTACTCAACTATTCCTCAAATGTTGGGCATGCTTTTAGTTTTCAGGGTTTTGTGGCTATAAATATTTTTGTACATATAAAACCTTTTCTTCTTTCTTTGATCTCTTGGGTATAGGCCTACCTGTGGCATAGCAGGTTACTCTTTAAGTAACCTTTTTGTATATAATTCCAAATTCCTTTCCATAGTTGTTTGTGCCTATTCACAGGTCCACCCATAATGCATAGATGTGCCTGTTTTCCCACAGTTTCTCCAACATTGATCATTTTTTTTTTTGTCATCTTTGCTAATATAAAGGGTATGAGGTGGGACAGCTAGGTGGCACAGTGGATAGAACGCTGGCCCTGGATTCAGGAGGACCTGAGTTCAGATGTGGCCTCAGACACTTGACACTTACTAGCTGTGTGACCCTGGGCAAGTCACTTAACCCCCATTGCCCCACAAAAAATAAAAACAAAACAAAACAAAACAAATAAAGGGTATGAGGTGGAATCTCAGAACTTCTTTTCAGAATTCCCAGTAGGGAGGAAGAGTACAGGCAACAATATCTCTTCTCTGATGCTGATCAGGGACTTTGATGTCAGCTTTCTTCCTTTCATTCCCCCCAACAGTGGAGGCCATGGAGGAGGGGGTCACAGAATCCTGGCTGAACACCAAAGCACTTGCCCTACTTTGCTAGGGGTCAGCAAGGTTACCTTCATATAGGAAGAGAACAGCTCATGTCTGTGTCTACAATTGGCTCTTATTATGTGCTTGAATAAAAACAAAACAAAACAAAACAAAAAAACCCCTTTCACCCTGATCTCAGGGTTGCCTGGAAGTAGCAGATCAAGTAACTGCAAAAATCCCCTGGAATTTTATGTTTATTCTGGACCCAGATCCTATAACTCTGCTACAGATAAAGTAGCAGATTTTTCTTTCTCAGGAAAAAAAAAAAAGAAAGAAAACCTCCCTTAATACTCAGGTCTTCATCACTAACAGAGCGGAACATAGGCAGAATCATTCCATTTATGCAGTATATAGCTTGCTTTCTATAGACTTGTTTGCATGCTGTCTCCCCCATGAGATTGTAAGCTCCTTGAAGGCAGGGACTATCTTTTGCCTCTTCTTGTATCCCCAGCATTTAGCACAGGGCCATTAATGAATGTTAGTGAATTCTAGACCAAGGAGCATAAAGCTAGAGGGGGAAAGGATCTCAGAATCCATCTAGTCCAACACCCTCCCTCCCCACTTAAAATTGACTCTGGACTTAGGTCCAGAGACGTGAATCCACTAGCCCAAGTCACACAGCTAGTATGGGATACAACTGGGATTTGAACCTGGGTCCTGTGACACTTTTCCCACCCTCTGTGTCACTATGGAAGGACCCAGGGCTTTATGAGAGTGCTGGGTACCTTGGGAAGAGGAGCCTCTGAATGGAAAAAAATCAGGAACAGCTTTTACCTACTTGATCATTTTGCCCAAGGTTGGATGGATGATGCAGCCTGAGGTCCAGAAGGGCACAACTGACTTCACCCTGAAACTGTCATTTGCAAACAGTGCCTTAGTGTTCTCAGAGGGACTGTCCTTCCCCAGGGGTCCTCCCTGATCCTAGAGTCCAGTCTGCTTTATTACGATGACTTAGTTGGCCTAGAGCTACATTTGTAGACGTAGTCCTTGACTTTTCCCCCTTGTCTCTTTTTGCTTTGTGTGTTTTGGATATATAGGTATGTTCTGTCCACCAGATAGTCCTTTCCCTCTGTAATCAGGTGCTACTGCCTCTTCCCAGGAAAATCTCTCTCTTTTTTTTTTTGGTGAGGCAATTGGGGTTAAGTGACTTGCCCAGGGTCACACAGCTAGTAAGTGTTAAGTGTCTGAGGCCGGATTTGAACTCAGGTCCTCCTGACTCCAGGGCCGGTGCTCTCTCCACTGCGCCACCTAGCTGCCCCTCCAGGAAAATCTTATGCAGTCTCTTACCACTACCATAAACCATACGGGGAATCTTTATCCATATAAACCCTGCAGTTTCTATCTCCTTGCCTTTTTTTCCCTGTTTCCTATGCTCAGAATGTCTTCACTATTTTTGCCTATTGAATTCTTACCCATTCATAAGCAAAACCATATAGTGTGATTGCTAGTGATAGTACGTATCACTTTTCACTGTTGTGATTTACTGAATGCCATGTGCTTGGATTGAAGCGTATGGTACCAGTGCTGATTACTGTGTTTGGTGCAAATTTTGCTCAGATTCTCAGTGTTAGCTTTATTTCCAATTGGGCAATTAGCAAGCATTTATGAAGTGCTTACTCCGTGTCTCAGACCCTGTGCTAAGTCCTAGGATACATCTGTTATTGTTGATCAGTCATTCTTCAGTTGTGCCCAACTTTTCATGACCCATTTGGGGTTTTCTTAGCAAAGATACTGGAGTGGTTTGCCGTTTCCTCTTCCAGCTCGTTTTACAGATGAGGAACTGAGGTGACAGGGTTAAGTGTAAAGCCCAGGGTCACACAGCTAGTAAGTGCCTGAGGCTATATTTAAACTCAGGTCTTCCTGACCCCAGTGCTCTATCTACTGCTTGACCCAGCTGCTAGACCACACTGTCAAAAACCAACCAAACAAAAACACCTAATACAATTTTAGGTGACATTAAGAAAAAGCCTCTTTTTGTGTCCCAGTGCTTAGCACAGTGCCTGGAACATAGTGGGTGCTTTAATAAATGTCTGTGGAATTGAAGGGCCTAGTGTCAAGAGGAAAGTAGTAAAGAAGGTGAGAATCCTTTCAATATCCTGCCTTGGTCAGACCCTCTATGTTATATTATAGTCAGTTTGGGATGTCACCTTTTAGGAAATTAGATTAGACCCAGGAGAGAGAGACCAAGATTGTGAATAAAGTTGAAGGCAAGCTAGACCAAGATTAGTTGGTGAGTGTGAGAGGACCAATTTTCTCCCATGTAAGATTTGAAAATTAAGGTAAACTTAGAGACAAGATTCTGAGCATGATCAGTTTATTAGTTAAGCTAGCAATAACTGATAAACTCGGTCAGTGGCCCCTCAATAACCAAAGACCATGAGGTAGGGTTTACTAGCCTTCATATAATTTTGGGAAGTATAAGAGAACAAAGAATTGGGTAAAGAGTTGGGTAGATAATCAAGACAGTGTAATTAGTTACAGTGTAGACAGCATCATGGGAATGGGGACAACATGATTTGTTACTTTAAGGAAAATGGGCTAGCCCCCACATGGAGCTAGTAGCTACCCCTCTCTGACAATTAAAGAATATTAATTGCTTTATAAGACTCATCTGCCTTTTAAAATCTTTGCTAAGGGATCAAAACTACCAGACTTGCTGTCTCCTTGGAAGAAACAAAAACTCCCCTAATTACATAAGAACAGACAAGGACAGATGACATATCTTTTGGACATGGTACCGAGTTAACTTGTGGGGCTTAATGAAAACAAACAGATGTTCTGGAAGTATTCCAGAGGCTACTGGTATGAAAGAAACAACTTTTCTTTTAATTATAGCTTTAAACCAACTCAGTGGGAAAGTTGAATTCCTGAGCTCAACTCAAGGACATAGAAATATGGCTTTAGGTAGATGCAGACTCAGTTATAAAAATCAATGCAGCATAATATCAATTATATTGTAGAATCAATACAGTAGAAACTTGATCTTCTCACCTAACAAGCTTCAAAGCTAAGCTGGTACCTGACTGGCCTCTGATTCCCTTCAAGCAACTAAGTGTATAAAGGCCCACCCACATGGAGTATGGGCCTTTCACATTTGGTGGATACTGGAGAACATGGAATTCAATTTAATAAACATTTATTAAGCACCTACCATGTGCCAGGCACTGTGCTAAACACTGGGGGTACAAAAAGAGGCAAAAAATAGTTCTTTAATGGAGGTGGGGGTAGGAAACAACATGCAAACAAATTTATACAAAGCAAACTATATGCTGTACAGGATAAATAGGAAATAATTAACAGAGGAAGGCACTGGATTAAGAAGGGTTGGGGAAATCACCTTGCCTGGACCCACTGACTGGACGTGTTTCATAAGGGGAGAAGGGAGACCAAATCTCTACAGGCTGAAGCTGTGTGCTACTGTATCTTTGCTAACAGGTTTCCTGTGCTATAACAAAGCAAACCCCTTCTTCTAATTGGACCCAGGAGCCTGAGAGGTCTTCCATTAGATTGGGAGCTCCTTGAGAGCAGGGATTATTTTGTTTCTGGTTTTTGGCTTCTCTTTGTATTTCCTCGTGCTTAGCTCAGTGCCTGGAGCATAGTAGGCTCTTAATAAATATTAATTGACTGACAAATGTCCTCTGGGATTCCTCCAGACTCTGAGGCTCTGTAACATCCACACTAATTTCAAAGGCCATCCTTTCCTGACCAAAGTGGCTTTACTGTGGATGCAGCCAACAATGGGCAGACCGTTGTAAATGGCAGGCTTTCTGTGGTAGAAAAACACTGGATCTCATCCCATTTATGAGCTGACCTATAGCAGCGTGCGTGCCCCTCACAATATAAAATGGAGGTGTTGTGATAAAATTTTATGTAAACCACATTTTTTGTCAATTAAATCATATCCTAAATTTGCTAGAGGAGCTTGTTAAAGGAATCTTACTATAAACCAGTTTGAAAACTAAACACACTTTTTGCAAGGTGAACAATAACTTCTGATTTTATGTGTGTGTGTATGAATCTGAATTTTCCAACACTGGGTTTGCTTTAAGCCCCAGGATCAGGTGTATGGGTTATATAGTTGTATATTCAAGGTCTGTTGTTTAAACCTTTGCAACATCTCCTGAATATGCCCCCTTCTTTCCTGACACTGACATCCCTCAAGTACAAACCCTCATCACCTCAGGCCTGGACTATTGCAATAGCCTGCTGGTGGGCTGGCTTGACTCCAGCCTCTCCCCATTCCATCCTTCATTTAGCCACTAAAATGATTTTGCTAAAGCTCAGGTCTGACCATATTAAACTTCAGTGGCTTCTGATCACCTATAGGATAAAGTACAAAATTCTCTAGTATTCAGATCCCTTCAGAACCACCCTCCCTCATCCCCCTCTTCCTTCAGTCTTCTTATATATTTCTCCCTGACACATGTTTTTCAATCCAGTGACATTGACCTCCAGACCGTTCCAGAAACAAATCTTCTCTGGCCATTTTCTCTGATTGACTGCTATTCCTGGAATGCTCTCTTTCTTCTGGCTTTTTTTTTAGCCTCAGCTAAAGTCCCATCTTCTACAAGAAGCCTTTCCCAACTACTCTAAATTCTAGTGCCTTCCCTCTTTTCCTATTTAACCTATATGTATAGCTTTTATGTACATATTTGCTTGCTTGTTGTCTCCTTCATTAGATTATGAGCTCCTTGAGGGCAGGGACTTTTTTCCTTTTTGTATTTGTATTGTGCTTAGCACAATAGCATAATACTCATGACTGACTATTCAAAATGACGAAATGGACACTGTACTTTTTTACTAATGCCAGTGGGTTGGCTTGGATGGGGATGAATCATAAAAGTTAACAGAATCTAGAGATAATATTCTTTTTGTCCAGTTCTCTCTAACACTTGTTAATCTGAAATCATGGTAGGTTGGTACTGGCAAATGGTGCAGAATTATTGCGCTGGAAGGGGCCTCAAAGAATATCTAAATGTTGCTCACTGCACCCCCCCACTCCCTTGTAATGTTCCTAGCAAATGAGCATCCAGTCCTGGAAGACCTCCAATGCCTTATATGTACCTTACAAGGTAGGCATCATTTCATTTTTAGATAAGCTTTAACTATCAGGAAATTTTTCTGTAGGTTAAGCTAAAATCTATACCCCTGCTTTGTTCTTGGAAATTTACATTATTTTAAAAATTGATTAATTTCTTTGGGTATGATGGAGCTAAAGATAGTATTGAGATCATATTGGGCCCATCCATAAGAAATATGATATTTAGCTAAGTCACACTGTGAGGCAAGGCCTGTGTTATAGATTGGCTCAATTCCCCAGTCTAAGCTATTCCTGTGTCTGCATAATATTCAGGAGAGGAAAGATTTGGTATTTCTTTGATTAATTGGCTTAACTGTTGAATCAGCTAGATATCCTAGGTTTGCTTTTCTAATAGTGTGGGTGGGTCTCACTGTAACAGCTATACTAGCTCACCTAGGTACTCCTGAGACAAATGGGGCAGATGCGCAAGGTCCCTAGATGGAGGGGGAGGTATAGTCTGTTGCTGTAGAAATGAGTTTTTCATTTTGGAGTTGATAGGGGGTCGATACAGAAATTGAACCTCCTTAGAACAATACCAACTAAATGGACACAGGTATTAGTAAATAGCATGGTGATACGGTTCTCTACATTGACTAGGTTAACTGTATAGTTGCCAGATCATTGTTTTCCTTCTTGCTTGCTACGTAGATGCAACCTTATGATCGGAGACTGATTGAAATATGATTGTCAGGCCCTGTGAAGAATAAATCCAGTGAAGGCCCTTGGGCTGTATCAATGGCATTCTTCACTATAGTTCTGAATAGACCATGGGCTCCTTTAGTCTAATGAGGCCTTAGCACCAGGCTGCCTCTTTCCTCCTCCATTTCCTTAAAGCTTTGTAAGCCCAAACTTTTTCCTATGAAGTGCTCTTATTTTGTTACTTTTATTTATTTTTATGAGCATTTATTTGCTTTCCCTCTCAAACGTACAATTAAAAAAAGAGAGAAAAATAAGTAGAGTGGAATAGAAGAGAGCAGCTATTGATCTTTTTGTAAATATGGTCTCTTATCCTCGTCTTTCTAGGTCTTTTATGGTCTAGTCCCCCAAACGGAGGTATCACTGAGTGAAAAGGAATGCACATTTAGTCAGTTTGGGGACATGGTTCCAGCTTTGCCTTTACCAACAGTGCTTTAGAATTCCTGTTTTCTGCAGGGGAGGATTTGTCATGTTTGTTAGTTCCTGGGGCTCGGGTCTTCATAACATCTTACTGGGTTGTTTGCTAAGCAGTCCAAGTCTTCCATCACAAATAGGATCTTTGTTTCCTTTTTCTTTTTTCTTTCTTTCTTTCTTTTTTTTTTTTAGTGAGGCAATTGGGGTTAAGTGACTTGCCCAGGGCCACACAGCTAGTAAGTGTCAAGTGTCTGAGGCCAGGTTTGAACTCAGGTACTCCTGACTCCAGGGCCAGTGCTCCATCCACTGCACCACCTAGCTGCCCCAGGATCTTTATTTTCTTAAACCCGAGTTGATGATGCTAGTGTGTCCCTTTGGCAGTACAAATCAACAAGATTAAACCTGAGTCATCTTTGACCCTTCCCCCCTCCTTTACCCATTATTTCTAATCAGTCAATCAATCCTATTGATTCTCTCTTCAAAACTTCTCTTCTCCATTACCACTTAAAGGATCACAGTATCCTAAAATCCCAGATTTAGATCTGGAAGGGACCTTAAAGTCCAATGCTCTCTTTTTACAGATGAGAACACTGAGGCCCAGAGAGGGTAGGTAACTTGGCCAAGGTCACATGGGTAATAAGAGGCAATAGTAAGATTCAAACTCAGGTCCTCTGACTGCAAGACCATTGCCACTCCCACCATTGTCATCATGGTGCTTGTCCTGTGTCATGACAGCAACCTCCTAACTGTTCTCCAAGCATCTATTTCCCTATGACCCTATCAGTCCTATGCACTGCCATCAAATAAGTCTTTCTACCACACTGATTTCATTGTAGACTCACAGAATGCTAGAGATGGAAGTGAATTTATTGGACCCAGAATCTTGTCCAACCTCCCCCCCCCATTTGACAGATTGGGAAACTGAGTTCTGAGCTGATCTTCAGCGAACTTCTTTCTGCTGCTGAATGTCCCCACCTCTGTTCTCCTCATGAGAATCAGAATGTGTGAATGACCCCTTCTATGTGACCCTTTGGGCCATAGAGCAGTTGAGCCTCCCCTTCAAGTCCCCCTTCCCCCAAATCAGGTTAGATGACTTGCCTGAGGTCACAAGACTTATCTCTTCCCAGCTCTGAAGCCAGCTCTTAATCCATTATGCCACTTACAGCATTAAATGTGAGATGGAATTTTTTCATATGGAGCCAATGCTGGTGAGCAGAGTTTCCTTTCAGTAATCTTTCTGAAAGTTCATGTTATTGACCTTCCAGAAACCAGAAAGTTCTCATTTTAGTATTTTTTCTTCTTTCAGCTGCCATGAAAAGCCACAAGCCAGATAAAAGTTCTGAGCCCCGAAGAGGAAATTTCACCACCTCTTCTCTCAGTTACAAAAACATTTCAACCGTGGTCCTCAAAGGTCTTGAGAAGTTTCAGAATTCCAGCAACCACAGGACCCCACTGGATGCCTCAGGAAGCACCACTCTGGCACTGGAAACATCAAAATCCAGAAGGGGTACGACTTCCTATGGTAGGATGAATGCTACTCCATCCCTTGGTCGTTCTTCAGAGATACCTTCTGCCCCGTCCTCTCTGAAGAACTCCTCAGGTGTGTTCATGGTGCATATGCTTGAGTTCTGTGAAAAACGGTACTTGGAGGGGGAGGGTTTGGGGAAGGGCAGGGAATATCTTCCCCTCCAGGTTTAGTGCCATGAAGCAATGAAGCAAACTGGCCCAAACTTAAGTGGATCTATGATCTTATAGTGGTTCTCCCTCTACCAATACTGACTGTAATTCCTTCATTCTTTCCTCTCGTGCAATCTTACTCATATTCTCAAGATGCCAAGAAGACAGAAACCCTCCCCTCTCCCTTCCCCAACATGATGGGCGGATCCCCTTGGAAGAACTTAGAGAAGGGTATGAACAAGAGGGATAGGCGTGGATGGATTGTGATCTGCACTGTTGGAGTGGTGTAATTGTAGGACCATGTAGCTGAGTGCTTCCTTCCTTAATAAAAGGATATGCCCAATGTGTTAGGAACCATTCTTTTGTTCTTTCGATAACTTGAGTATACCATTGTTGCTTGGAAGGAGTCCATTGTCTGTGATTCTTGATGCACTTTCTTTTTTGGTCATACTTGTCCTTAATTATGTCATTTATGCCACTTCTCATGTGACAGTCATCATAAGTGATGCACTGTAACCCTGCTTATAGACTGTGCATTTTCCCATGCCCTTTGGGTCACTTGTAAATTTTATTTTTTGGGAGGGTTATGATGCTTCATGGTTCACAGCCAGATACCCATGGCAACAACAAAAACAATATTAATAATAAAATAATAATGTGTCATATTTCTGTAAGGCTTGACAAGTACTTTATACACTTTATCTCGTTTGATTATTAAATTGGCCTTGTGACATAAGTGTTTTGATTATCCCCTTTTACAGATAAGAAACTGAGATTGATTAAATGACTTCCCTAGGGTCACATAACTATTAAGTGACAGAAGCAAGATTCTTTTGTTAAAGAGAATGATTTTTATGGTAGCAAATAGTCTGGTATCATTAAAAGCCCTATACCATTTCTGAAATGTAATCCCAACTGATTTTTTTCTTCTATTCAACTTTGGATCCAATTCATTTTCTGTCTGAAATATCTAAGATATACACATGGATAGATGAACTCAATGGGATGCATGTCCAGTTTCATGTCATGATTACAGTAATGAGCATTTTCATCCACTTTGTTTTTTAGATATGAACATTTAAACTGATCTCTTTTGAAGATTGGCTCAAATGAGGGTAAAATCTATGACTGACTTCCCCTTATTCATGTGCTACTAAACTGAACTAGGTATTTCAAACTGATGAAGAGGGCATAAGTGTTGGAGAATCACTAGTCTATAGACAGTATATAACCATAACCACATTGAGACATCTTGCCACATGTTCTTTTGGTCTCAGAGGGACCAGATGGGAGAGTGTGGACAACCTGGGAAAGCTTCCAAGAATGTTCAGTGATTTTTTTTCTTCCCTTAAAGACAGCTTAAATGTTAGCTGCTGGGAACATTGCCACAAAGTTCTGTGACCCACACAGCTTGATGGATGGTGGGGTTTTTTTTTAAAGTTTTGTCAAGGGAGCACTGAATGATGGGTAGGATTTGGACAGGCACAGAGGAATGGGAAAAGCATCCAGTGGCAATAGAAGTAGGAGGAAGGGATGCATAAATAAAGGTACAGAAGTGGTAATGAGGAGCTGTTGTTATTAGTCTGTCATTCTCCAAGAGGACCAATGATGAGTGAGGAATGTGACATGTTTGTAGGACAGTGAGGAGAGTAGCCTGATGATGAACACATGATTTAGAAATGACATTTATAAACTAGAGAGTGTTCAGAAGAAGGCATGTCCTGTGAGGATCTGTTGAAGGAATTGGGGATGTTTATCTTGGGAAAAGGAGATTTGGGGAAAGCAGTAAGGGTGAGGAGCACAATACCTGTATTTGAAAGTCTAGTCTCTGTCTTTCTGTCTTGTTCTTATTCTCTCTTTCCACATATATGAATATAGACAAATGTAGCATATACATATATATATACATGTATTATATATACATGTATATGGAAAGAAAGATATGATTGACAGAGAGACCAAAACAGAGAGACAGAAAGACAGAGAGAGGGTCAGCTAGGTGGTGAAGTGGATAGAGCACTGGCCCTGGATTCAGGAGTACCTGAGTTCAAATCCGGCCTCAGACACTTAACACTTACTAGCTGTGTGACCCTGGGCAAGTCACTTAACCCCAATTGCCCCGCAAAAAACAAAAAGACCCCCCAAAAAATAGAAAGACAGAGAGAGACAGAGACAGAGAGAAGGAGAGAGAGATGGAAAGAAGGAAAGAGAAAGACAGAGAAAGATAAAGAGAGAAAGACAAAGACAGAGGAAGGGAGAGAGAGACAAAGAGAAGGAGAAAGAGACAGAGACAGAGGAAGGGAGAGACAGAATAGACAGAGAAAGAACCGGGAGAGAGACAGAGACACACAGAGAGACAGAGAGACAAAGAAACAGAGAGAGAAATTAATTTCATTAGGTCCTAGATAGAACTAGAAGCAGTGGGTAGTCACTGAAAAAGACACTCTTTGAAATAGTTAATCTAATTCATGAGTGCACCGGGTTGCTGTGGAAGGCGGGACTCTTGCTCACTCCATCCCGGTGAGTCCCAGGTGGCTGGTCTGGTGGTCGCTGTGTGGCCAGAGCCCACGGGCCGGCACCTGCATCCCTAGCTCCTGTTGGATCAGCGCTGAAGGTTTCCGGAGCATTTTCTCACAAACTCATAGAGCAAGGGTATTTGTGCCGTGAGTCGCCTTTCTAGGCCAGCGGAACCCATAGCCCCCTCGCCAGAATCGTTTTTTACACGTGTAAACACCTAGGAATTACACATGAAAATCAATTCTAGTGAAATACAGTTATCAAACTACTGACAGTTCACAAGCTCAGGTTAAGAACCCCTTGACATACAGGATATGGATGAAGGACTAGAAAAATAAAATCCTGGGTAGGGGCCCGGTTATGTTTTTCTAACACTGAGAAAGTGAGAGACCTCTCTGCTCAGCCATTAAGGTTTGTGGAGGGAAGCCTGACCTCTAATTACAGTGATTACGTTTGCAATTCTAATAGGCTCATTAACAAATCCCCCACCCAAATGTCTTCAAGGATAATGCTAATTATATTAAAAATTGTAGCTCAAAAGTCTAAAGGGTTCCTCAAAGGGTGAAGTAATAGGGGTATCCTATATAGGATATGGGACATACAATTGGGTATGTTAATAGACTAAGCAAATGAACAGAATTCAGTAAAACTTTTCATTTTGCTTTTAGTATCAGGTAGGCTAATTAATTAAACCTCACCAGGATATAAGGCAGTATTTATCTCCTGGTGAGTTGATATCCTGGTGAGCTTCCCATATTTTGTGTGGGGAGCAGAGCGGCAGGGTCTTCCAGGATGCTGGGATAGGAAAGGACCATCATTCTCCACCCCTCACTGGAATCACATGATGTCACCTGGAGAACAGCTGCTGAGAGGGCCCAGCCAGATATTCCCTCCTCCTTTTTTTTTTTCTTTTTTCTTTTTTTCAGGGCAGTGGGGGTTAAGTGACTTGCCCAGGGTCACACAGCTAGTAAGTGTCTGAGGCTGGGTTTGAACTCAGGTCTTTCTGATTCCAAGGCTGGTGCCTTATCCACTGCACCACCTATCTGCCCCCTTCCCTCCTCCTTTTAAAAGACCCACTGAGTCATCAACTTTTCTGGATCAGAAGCCACTTTGGGGGCTCTTTGTTATTTCAAATTTTGAGCCTTGTGGCCCCAAATATAGCCCATGACTGGAAGCCAGTTAATTAAAAAGAAATTAAAATACATGGAAGAAAACAAAAGGAGGTTCAGAAGGGATACAAAAGGGAAATTCTGTTACGACTTTGCTAATAAATACACTTTTAAAAGATAAATGTGCAACAGAAATTTATTGTTTCATAACACAATTCTCTTTGTTCTTCTTTGTATATGTTTGTGCTTGTTGATTATTTAGTTCATAATAAAAAAAATCCCCCCCCCAATCTAATTAGGACATTTATGGAGTTGTGGTAAGATGCTGAAATTTTAATTTTTCCTTATCTGATTTCAGCCCCAGAAAGCTTCCATCAGGCATCTAACAGTTCAGAGTCAGAAGGGAGGAGCTCCACCTCTGTGACCATCTCTGACTTCCTGACTAAGGGAAAAGGGAGGACGTTCAGGTCTCTAACTAACATCACTCCCTCCATAGAAGGCCCGGAAGGACCTATTCCGTCCACCGAAACGTCCACTCCTTCCAGTTTGATGCATCCTTCAACTTCTGTATTGGAGACTGAAGGACCAAATATCTTCTCCCTGGGTAGAAATCACACAAAACTTCCACGGCCACATTTCTCCAGGATGCCAACTTACCGACCCCCCTCAAACAAGTCTTCATGTGAGTATTTACTGTAGTCACAAAGCACCCTCACCACTTCTCCAAACCTGATCCCTATAGGCTCCACTTAAGACTGGACTCAAGACCCCATGAAGCCTTCTTGGACTACTCAAATGCCCAATAAGTTTAATGTGCATTATTAACAATTTTCTCCATCATTTTTAAAAGCCATTCAACAAAGTAGTCAATCTAATCATGATTAGTTGACCTTTGTTGATTTCCAAAGTGTCTCTACACTAATATTTAGCAGTTGTGTCTTTGCAAGCCAATTTGAGTTGGCTTCAGCATGCCTCTGGTTGCAAAGAAGTATTAACCACAAAGCAGTAGTGTGTGTCATTTGGAGGGGGGCAGGGCAATGGGGGTTAAGTGACTTGCCCAGGGCCACACACCTAGTAAGTGTCAAGTATCTGAGACTGGATTTGAACTCAGGTACTCCTGAATCCAGGGCCTGTGCTTTTATCCACTGTGCCACCTAGCTGCCCCCAGCATGTGTCATTTTAAGAGGGGTGGTGACATTGGGGGAGATCTGGGTTCATATCCTCTTCAACAACCACAATGCCTTGCACAAGACAACATCATAGGATCTCAGAGTTAGAGATAGATAGGATCTTAGTTGGAAGGGACTTGGAGCTCATACAACCCAACCTTCTCATTATACAGATGAGGAAACATGGACCCAGAAAGAGGAGTGACTTGCTCAAGGTCATAAAAGTTGCAAGTGCAAGAGCAGGGATTTGAACCCAGGCCACAAGGCTCCAAATTTTGTGTTCTTTCCATTGTATCTGCTATTATTTTAGTCTTGAAAGTACAGGTGGGAAAAAAAAAAAACAAAAAGAAAAAAGAAAGTACAGGTGGGATAGAGTCTAGGATAAAACCTATAGAAGTTGTATCTTTCTGGCTACCCTGAATAAACAAGTTACCGTTTTTTGGAAGAGACTTAGTGACTTTCCCAAGGTCTTACAATTAGTGTCTGGGACTTGAACCTAGGGCTCCCAAGTTGAAATCCATTCCCTCTCTCCTTCCCCCTTTTTCTTTTTGTACAAGTTTTGCACAAGTTATTGCTAGGTGCCAAAGTCGATAGTGAGTCAGGTCTGATCAGGAAGATCTGAGTTCAAATACAACCTCAGACACTTTGTAGCTATGTGGTCCTGAACAAGTCACTTTTAACCTCTGTCTGCCTCAGTTTCCTCATCTGTAAAATGGGGATAATAAGACCACTTAGCTCCCAGAGTTGTTGTGAGGATCAAATGAGATATTTGTAAAGCCCTTTGCAAGCTTTAAAGTGTTATGTAAATGCTGTTGTTATTATTATCAATAAGCTGTTAATATAGTTTATTACATCTATTTAAAATAGTTATTGTTATTATTAATAAACATGTCCATAGGCTCTCAAAGGACAGCTCAGGCAGTGGGTCTAAAAGAAATCTTATAAACTCTCTTTTCTTTTTTCTTTTTATGATATCTTAGTGGGAGGGGGTTGTGATGTGTGTGTGTTGGAAGCGTGTATTAGGCAGCTAGGTGGTATACTGGGTAGACTGTTGGCTCTGGAGTCAGGAAGACCTGAATTCAGATCTAGCCTCAGATACTCAGATATCCCTGTGACCCTAGAAAGTCGGGTAGCTACATTTTATCTCAGTTTCTTTATCTATAGAAAAGAGATAATAGCACTTAACTTTCAAGGCTGTTGGGAGGATAAAATGAGATAGTTTTTGTAAAGCAAATACCATATATATGGTGGTGGTGGTGATAGTAGCAGTAGCAGCAGCAGTAGTAATTGTAGTAGTATTTTTAATACTTAATAGGGGCAGCTAGGCAGTTCAGTGGATAGAGTGCCAGGCCTGGAGTCAGGAATACTCATCTTCTTGAGTTCAAATGTAATCTCAGATACTAGTTAAGTGATCCTGAGCAAGTCATTTCACCCTTTTTGCCTCAGTTTCCTCATCTGTAAAATGAGCTGGAGAAGGAAACGGCAAACCACTCCAGTATCTTTGCCAAGAAAACCCCAAATGGGATCACAGCGTCAGACATGACTGAAAATGACTGAATGACAGACACAACAGTAATTAAAAATAATAAGCCTGGGGGCAGCTAGGTGGCACAGTGCATAAAGCACCAGCCCTGGATTCAGGAGTACCTGAGTTCAAATCTTGCCTCAGACACTTGACACTTACTAGCTGTGTGACCCTGGGCAAGTCACTTAACCCCCATTGCCCCGCAAAAAAAAAAAAAGAAAAAAGCCTATCCTAGTGATCCTGTGAATGGAAGGGGGAAGTAGTAGGAAATATTATTGGGATGTGTGGCCTAGGCTGGCTTAGGTTTTGAGAAACACTTAAGGTGAAAGCATCTTGAATTGTGTGGAGGCTTATTAACCTAAGAACTCAACTCCCATGTTCTAACATGGTACCCAGGGGTGTGGATGGGAGGCAGTATTTTTGCTCATGATCACACTGGGAGTAGGTTCAAGGGCGAGGATTCAAACCCAGATCTGCTTTGCTCCGGTGCTCTGGCTGTGGAGCCTAGGAGCTTGGATTTATGCCATCAAAGCATAAAGCAACCCCTGAGTTACTCCCCATAATGACTTTGATTAAACAGCTAGCTCCTCTTACATATAACTTGAACCCAGGTTCTGCTGCCTCAGTTAAAGAGATAATTCTCTGATACATTCCAGTCATTCAACAAGCATTTATTAAGGGGTTTTTGTTGTTCAGTTGTTTCAGTCCTGAATACTGAAGTGGTTTCAGTCGAGATACTGGAGTGGTTTGACATTTCTTTTTCCAGCTCGTTTTACAGATGAGGAATTGGGGCAAACAGGGTTAAATGACTTGCCCAGGGTCATACAGCTAGGAAGTATCTGAGGGTGGATTTGAACTCAGGAAGATGAATCTTCCTGACTCCAGGCCTGACACTCTATCCACTGTACCACCTAGCTTAATAAGTGCTTAATAATTAGTGCTTATTATGGGCCAAATATTGTTTTAGGAGAATGTCTTCATTAATTATTAATAAGTATCTTTTGGATTAGATGATGTCCAAGGTTCTTTCCTATGCTCTGGTTGTTTCGATTCTATAATTTAAAAACCAACCTTATTATTACTAAATTCTGGAAGGGAAGCATTTGTTTATTAAGCCATACTTGGATTCTGCTTTGGTTCACAAATCCTGGGATCTGTTAAGGGCTAAAATTCTAGCTAAACTGTCTAAAATATCCAGTGAGTGGTCACCAATAAATTATAAGCTTTAGCAAGAGTTAGACTTTTAAACATTTATTAAGGAGGATAAGAATTTCGTAAAGAGAGAAGAAAGGCCTAGATTCCTCTGTCTATTAAAGGGAGAGCACATTTCTAGCTGCCTTCTCCACCAGAGTCCAAAGGGAAGAGCCTGAGACCGAGCGCCAGTCTCTTCCTTCTTCCTCCCACTAGCCAACGTCACTTCCTGATGCCAAGAAAAGACTCCTGGTCTTGCCCTCAAAGACCTTCACTTCATTGGCGGAACTCTTCTACAGTGAGTCTCCAGCAGGTGGCGTCATTCCAATCGTTACAGTTCATCATTTCTGTTTGCCTTTAGTCCATGCATTTGGCACGTTTTTGTTTTTTTTTGGGGGGGGGCAATGAGGGTTAAGTGACTTGCCCAGGTCACACAGCTAGTAAGTGTCAAGTGTCTGAGGTTAGATTTGAACTCAGGTCCTCTTGAATCCAGGGCCAGTGTTTTATCCATTGTGCCACCTAGTTGCCCCTATTTGGCACGTTTTAAAATAATAACTTCACTGAATATTACTTTAGATTTCATCTGTAACAGATGCAACACCCCCAATTTTGTGCAATGGGAGGAGCACTAGATTTGGAGTCAGAGGCCCCAGATTTGAATCCTGGCTCTTTATAACTAGCATTTCTATAACATTTTAAGGTTTATAAAGCACTTTATAAATATTATCTCATTTTATTCTCATACTGACTTTGGAAGGTAAGTTCTCTTTTTATTCCCATTTGACAGATGAGAAAACAGAGGCAGATAGAGGTGACATGACCTGCTCAGGATTACACGGCTAGTAAGTGTCTGAGGCTGGATTTTGATGTCTAGAAATAGTGTAGATCCCTTTCCTGGGTTATAACTGATAGACCCTAAGCTATCATAGAGGGCAGCTAGGTGTCTCAGTGGATAGAGTGCTGGTCTCAGAATCAGGGAGATCCATTTTCCTGAGTTCAAATCCAGCCTCTGACCCTTCCTAGCTATGTGACACTGGGCAAGTCACTTAACCAAGTTTGCCTTGTTTTCCTCATCTGTAAAATGAACTGGAGAAAGAAATGGCAAACTACTCCATCATCTCTGCTAAGAAAACCCAAATAGGGTCCTGAAGAGTCTGAAACAATTGAAAAACAACAACAACAACAAAACTTATGTAACAGAAAAGCCAGGATTTTGCCATTTAGAGTTCACAATTTTATTAAATGAACAATGACAGATATGTTCTACACAGTATACAAAGCACAGGGGATGTAAACACAGAGAAGGAAATAATCTCGATTCAGAAGGACCTTCCTTACATTCTAATGGGGAAACACCAAATATGTCTTTAAATATATAGAGAATAAATACAAGGTAGTTTGGCAGGGAACATCGTGGGAAAGAACGAAGGTGGTGCTTGACCTTTGTCTTGAAGAAAGAGTGGGATTCTTTGAGGTGGAGGTAAGAAGGGTGTGCATTTCAGACATAAACCAGTGTAAAGGTATGGATGTGGTAGATGAAGTGTCATGCATATAGGACAGAGAGAAGGCCAATTTGACTAGATAACAGAAGACAGAATAGTGAATAATGTCCAGAGGAGCTGGAAATATAGGCCGGAAACAGGTTTTGAGGGGCTTTAAAAGGTGAAAAGAGGGGTTTATATTTGGTCCTAGGAGTGACAGGGAGCTCTTGTTGTTCAGTCATGTCTGACTCTTCATGACTCTTTGGGGGGTTTTCTTGGAAAAGATACTATGGTGGTTTGCCATTTCCTTCTCCAGCTCGTTTTAGAGATGAGGAAACTGAGGCAAACAGGCTGAAGTGACCTGCCCAGGGTCGCACAACTAATAAGTGTCTGAGGCCAGATTTGAACTCAGGAAGGTGAGTCTTCTTCACTCCAGGTCCAGCGCTCTATCCACTGCCCCACCTAACTGCCCCTAGAGAGCCACTGGAGTTATTTGGGGAGTGACACGATGAGGTTTATACCTAAGGAAA
Source organism: Dromiciops gliroides (assembly GCF_019393635.1). Classification (NCBI taxonomy): domain Eukaryota; kingdom Metazoa; phylum Chordata; class Mammalia; order Microbiotheria; family Microbiotheriidae; genus Dromiciops; species Dromiciops gliroides. Next base: position 337,853,929 of record NC_057863.1, on the reverse strand, counting down.
ATCACTTGGAAGCTGGGTGGAAGATAGACTAGAATGGGGAGAGATTTGAGGCAGGGAGACCACTTAGGAGGATGTTGAAATAATGAAGATGAAAGGGATTGGGGGCCTGGTCTAAAGTGTTTGCTGTCTGGGAAAAGGGTCAAAGGAAAGGATGCTGCGGAGGGAGAAACATCAAGATTGGCAATTGATTGGCTGTGTGAGGTGAGTGGGAATGAGGAGCTGTGGTTAACACTGAGATTTCAAAGTTCCTATTATCTAGGAAGGTCCTATAATCCAGAATTTTAGGGCCATAGCTTTAGAGCAAGAAAGGACTTCAGTACCCGAGGCAGATCTCTAAGACTAGATACCCATGAGTCTTCTGCTTGGATTGGAGAAGGAGTTGAAGAAAATCGCCAGCTGGGACTAAAGGGGGGTGGGGGTGGGGAAGCAACCCAACGACTATTAATTTTTGTTTGTTTGTTTTGTGTGTGTGTGTGTGGCAGTTGGGGTTAAGTGACTTGCCCAAGGTCACACAGCTAGTAAGTGTTAAGTGTCTGAGGCCGGATTTGAACTCAGGTCCTCCTGACTCCAGGGCTGGTGCTCTATCCACTGTGCCACCTAGCTGCCCCCCAACGGCTATTAATTTTTTTTTAATTAAAATTTTTTTTTTGGTGAGGCAATTGGGGTTAAGTGACTTGCCCAGGGTCACACAGCTAGTAAGTGTCAAGTGTCTGAGGCCAGATTTGAACTCAGGTCCTCTTGAATCCAAGCTCAGTGCTCTATCCACTGTGCCACCTAGCTGCCCCACGGCTATTAATTTTAAAATGACACTGAAGTTTCACAACTATTTTTGAAAAAAACAAAAAACCCCAAACCCAACACAATAGCATTTCTATAAGCTATTCTTGATTTATGGTCTGTTGATAATTCTAGAAAGAGCATTGAGAAATATTGATCACCAGTTTTTAAGAGGATATTTAGGTAAAGAAGCAGAATGAGAACTCCTTAAAACAATAGTGTTATAAAGGTGGCTGGAGAAGGACTATTGAAAGGGGACTCAGAGAAAGCAACTAACACATTGGCACAGCTACCCACTACCTTGTGAACTTAAGAAATCCCTTTGTCTCTTTGGGCCTTGGTTTCCTCTTATGTAAAATGTAGAATTGTACTTGATGACTTCTAAGTTTTCATCTTGCTTTAAATTGATCCATGATCCAAAGTTATTAAAGGCATTTTACATACTGAAATTCATGTATTCACATGTAAATAGCTGTAATAGTGTTTAATTTTGTTTAAAATTAAGTTTATTTTATATATATATATATATATATATATATATTTTTTTTTTTAGTGAGGCGATTGGGATTAAGTGACTTTCCCAGGGTCACACAGCTAGTTAAGTATTAAGTGTCTGAGGCCGGATTTGAACTCAGGTACTCCTGACTCCAGGGCCGGTGCTCTATCCACTGCGCCATCTAGCTGCCCCAGTTTATTATATATTTTAGAAGATATCTAGGCACGGCCTACAACATCATTAGATTTCTTTGCTTTAATAAGCATTTTTTAATATATATAATTTAAATTACATATAAAAACAATTTTTGACATTCATTTTTTCAAGTTTTCAATTCCAAATTCTCTCCCTCCCTGCCTCCTCTACCCCCTCATTGAGAAGACAAGCCATTTGATAAAAGTTATACATGGGCCATCATGCAAAATGTCATGTAAAAAAAGTCATGCAAATTTTTTTTCCATATTAGTCATATTGTGAAAGAAATCACAGACTCCACAAACCCTCCCACCCCACAAAAAATAAAGAAAGTAATAAATAGTATGCTTGGATCTATGTTCAGTCTCCATCATTTCTTTCTCTGGAGGTGGATAGCATTTTTCATCATGTCCTTCAGAATTGTCCTGGATCATTATATTGCTGAGAATAGCAAGTCATTCACAGTTGATCATTTTACAATATTGCTCTTATTATGTACACTGTTCTCCTAGTTCTGTTCATTTCACTTTTTATCAGTTCACATAAGTCTTACTAGGTTTTTCTAAAACATCCTGCTCATCATTTTTTATAGCACCATATTCCATCACAATCATGTATCACAACTTGTTTAACCATTCCCCTTTAATTTCCAATTCTTTGCCACCGCAAAAAGAGCTGCAATAAATATTTTTATACATGTCTTTTTCCTTTCTGAAAATCTCTTTGGGATACAGATCTAGCAGTGGTCAAAGGGTAAGCACAGTTTTATAGCCCTTTGGGCACAGTTCCAAATTGCTCTCCAGAATGGCGGATCAGTCCACAACTCCACCAATAATGCATTAATGGCCCAGTTTTCCCATATTTGCTCCAACATTTGTTATTTTCTTTTTATGTCCTATTAGTCAAGATAGGTGTGAGGTGGTAGCTCGGAGTTGTTTTAATTTGCATTTCTTTAATCAGTAGTGATTTAGAGCATTTCTTCATATGACTTGACATAGCTTTGAAAATGGCCTGTTCATATCATTTGACCATTAACCATTTGGGCAATGACTCATATTCTTATAAATTTGACTCAGTTCTCCATATATTTGAGAAATGAGTCCTTTATCAGGACTCCCCCCTCCCAGTTTTCTGCTTTCACTCTAATCTTGGATACAATGATTTTATTTGTGCAAACCCTTTTAAATTTAGCGTAATCAAAATTATTCATTTCATATCCTGTAATACTCTCTGTTTCTTATTTGGTCATAAATTCTTCCTTTAGCTATATATCTGACTGGTAGACTATTTCATGTTCCTTTAATTCACTTATGGTATCATCCTTTATGTCTAATTTGACCTTATCTTGGTATACTTTGTCAGATGTTGACTTTCACCTAGTTTCTGCCAAAATGTTTTCCAGTTTTCCCAACAGTTTTTGTCAAATAGTAAGTTCTTGTCCCAAAATCTGGGAACTTTGCATTTGTCAAACACTAGATCACTATAGTTATTATCTATGTAGTAAGCATCTTGGTGTTTTTAATAGTTTAAATAATTTTGACAGGGTCATTTTGAGAAAACTGAAGAAAGAAATGTGTATGGATCTGGGAGGCATTGGGATGAATGATTCCTAAAATCTATTCAGGCTCCAGAATTCTGTGATTCTACAACAGGCTATTAAAACCCAGACCTTCTTACCAAAATAATTGACATTATTTCATAGAATCATATGGGATCTTTGAGGTCATTTAGTCTAATTCCCTTATTTTACAGATGAGGAAACTGAGGCCCATAAAGACTAACTGACTTGCCCTAGGTCACACAGTTAGAAATCTTGAGGGGCAGGATTGGAACTCAGGTCCTATTACCCCAGAGCTAATGTTCTTTCTTCTGTGCTGAACCCCTGATTTTATTCAAACTTTAAAAAGGTTTATTGGTACAGTTAGGTGGTATGGTTGATAGAGTGCCAGGCCTGGAATCAGAGAGACTCATCTTCCTGAATTAAAATCTGGCCTCAGACACTTCCTACCTGTGTGACCCTGGGCAAGTCACTTCACTCCACCTCTGTTTCCTCATCTGTAAAATGAACTGGAGAAGGAATGGTAAACCACTTAAGTATCTCTGCCAAGAAAACCCCAAGTGGGGTCACAGATTGCCAAACAGGACTCAACAACAACAACAATAACAACAACAACAAAAGGTTTCTGTTTCATTATCTTTTGTATTATGGTCATTATTGGATAGGTCTTATTTTTTCCTTTTAGATCATACGCTTGTTGAGGGCAGACATCACATCTTTTTTGTCTGTCCAGATATGGGATCTTGGATTTACTTAAATGCTTAAAGAGATTTTTTTATTTCTTTGGTTCAGTTAGTCCCTCCAATGACACAGGAGATTTGATGAACTCTCTCAAGGAAGAACTTGCCTTTGAGTGGGGGGGGGGAGAGGGAGAATGGACTGAGAAAGAAGGGGAGATCATGGGGTCCCCCAAAATATAAATTATTAATAATTATTCTTCACAACCCTGGGAAAGTCACTTACTTTGTGTATCCCTCCAACTGTTCATGGATCACTGTGGCAAAAAAGAAGCTAATGCCTTTTGTGATGGGCCCCTCTGCACTTGGCAAGACTGGACTTTGGATGAGGGTCCATCATCAAGCTGTTCTTAGAGGAACAGGCCTTCTTGGGAAGACCTGCCAGTGCTTGCGTTCGCCAGCATTTCCTGTGGGAACTCAAGGTCTTCTGTACACTACAATGAATTCTCAGAATATGGTTACACATAGTAGATACTTAACAAATATTTTCTGAACGAATGAGGCAGTTAGGTGGCACAGTGAGAAGAGTGTTGCCCTTGGAGTCTGGAAGACCTGAGTTCAATTACAGCTTCATACTTACTAGTTGTGTGACCCTGGGCAAGTCACCTAACCTCTGTTTGCCTTTGCTTTCTCATCTACAAAATGGGAATAATAAGAGCATTTACCTCTCAGGGTTGTTCTGAGGATCAAATGAGATAATATATGGAAAGCACTTTGCAAATTGTAAAGAGTCAAATAAATGGTAGCTATTATTATACTTTAATGATTTTTTCTTCTTCTGTTTCAGCCCCTGAAATCAGCACAGAACCAAGGAGCTCAATTGCATTAAGTACTTTGGACAGTCAGACAGAAAGGACAAACATTTCTACCACATTCATCCAAGATGTCTCAAGGACTCTTCAGTCTTCAACTAATAGAAGTTGGTTGGTAAATGGAACAGAAGGCTCAACCAAGTATCCCGGAATGGCTCTCTCTTCAGTGTCAACCCGTGCTTCATCTTCCTTAGGGGAAGCCAGAAGAAAAAGTACAGTGACAAAGAATCCGAATGATGAAAAATTCATTGAGCCTTCAACCGACGACACGTTTGGACCTTCTTCTTCTAGGCCCTCCACTCTGTCTTTACAAAATGATTCCCCAAGTGAGTACCCAATTCACCACACATCATAGAGCAAAATCACATCCAACTGAATTGATGTTTTGGTGCTAGATAGGACAGGGTATCTCTGTGGTCATATAGCTGATATATGTCAGAGACAGTAATTGAGCCCAGGATTTATTGGATCAGCCTTCTGTTCAATATTGTGTGTCTTTTTGTGTGAATTCAGGCTCTAACATTCTGTGATTCTACAGCATGCCATTAAAACCCAGACGTTCTTACCAAAATAATTGACATTATTTCATAGAATCATATGGGATCTTTGAGGTCATTTAGTCTACTTCCCCTATTTTACAGGTGAGGAAACTGAGGCCCATAAAGACTAAGTGACTTGCCCTAGGTCACACAGTTGTGTGTGTATGTATATATGTTTGTATGTATGTAAGCATATACACAAATACACACATGCACACTTAAATATATATGTGTTTGTGTAACGTATACACATATACTAGGGATTATTCTTAAAAATTTATTTTATTTTCAATTCACAGAACAAAATAAACATTTCCAATAACACAGTACAATGAAAAAGATGATTGTGCATGAACTGCAAATCTACCATTTACAACTTGCTCTTCCCTCCAAATATACAACAGAGTTATCAAGTAAATTTCGCTGTTTTTCCTTTCCCCCCCCCCCCCCCGTCCCCAGCACCCTAGAGACAGTATGTCATAGTAGTTAGAAAGCAAGTCCTCGAGTCAGCAGGGCAGGGTTCAAGCCTTGCCTCTGACCCTTACTAGCCATGTGACCATGAATGTGACATGTGACATGTTACATGTGACCATGTAACCTTTCAGTGCCCAGGCAACTGAGATTATAAATAATAGTAAGTATCATTTATATAACTCTTTAAGGATGTTGTTAAGTACTTTACAAATATGATCTCATTTTATTCTCATAACTGTCCTGGGAGGTAGGTGCTATTATTTACATATGCCCCCAATTTACAATTTTACAGATGAGGAAACACAGAGAAAGTAAGTGACCTGCCCAGGGTTGTGAGAAATAATGATTAATAATCGATATCTTTGGGACCCAGTGATTTCCCTTTCTTTCATAGTCCTTTCTTCCTCTCCCCACTCACCCCCCCAACTCAAAGGCAAGCTCTTCCTTGAGAGATTCCATCAAATCTCCTCATCTGGGTCAAACCCAACACGACCCAAACTTACAAAGAATCTTGGGTGGAGACAGATCCTTTTGTCCAGATTGCTCAAGGATTGATGAGATTAAATCACACCTAGATGGAAATTATTTTGCCCTGATCAACTTGAGTGGGGGTCTTACATTTTTTCTATGATGTCATCTTCTCCAAGAGTTGAGTGACCTGAGTCACATATTCCCTAGACTTCATTTTAATATAGCCCATCTCCAATCATGTCAACCAATTAGATTTGAATGATGTTAACCAATTAGATTTGATTGTTATGTAATGGATCTTCTACAGTGGGAAGGGTATATGAACCTGACCGCCATGAAGGGTCTTTGGTCTGAGAGAGATGGCCAATAGATCTCCTTTTATTAATATCCTGCCAGTATATTAATAAAATATTTAATAAAACTATGTCCCTCATATTTTTCGGTAGATTCCCTAGAACCAATCCTCTTTCTTTTTATTTTTTCCCTGCGGCAATGAGGGTTAAGTGACTTGCCTAAGGTCACACAGCTAGTGTTAAGTGTCTGAGGCTGGATTTGAATTCAGGTCCTCTTGAATCCAGGGCCACTGCTTTATCCACTTGCGCCATCTGGCTGCCCCCTGTCCCTCATATTTTTAATCGTCACTGGGTCACAGAGTCAATAAGTATCTGAAGCTGGATTTGAATTTAAATCTTCCTGACTCCGTGTCCAGTGTTTAATTCACAAAGTTGCTTAGGTTTCAACCTGCATCAGTGAAGGGAGTTTCTATATCAGGAGTTTCTCACAGTAATTTTAAAAAATCACTGGTCCAGAACCTTCTTCTCCCAAATGAATAGACACACCTATTTATCTATGTGAGAAGTAGTATAGAGTAGTGGCTGGAAGGCTGTCCTAGAAGGTAGAAGAGCTGGGTTCAAGTCTTACTTCTAACAGCTGCTAGTTATGTGACCAATAGCGCTCTAAAAATCTTTTGTATAAATTTCCTTTAGGATGGCAACCTGCATTGGTAGAGGGAGTTTCCTTACCTGGGAGTTCTCTATGATAATGAAATCATAGGTCTGGTCCTTCTCCCTATATGTATGTGTATGTATGTATACGCACACAAATATATGTGTCACACACATATGTGTTGAGAGAGAAGTTATTTCTAAGGAAACCTTAGCAAGTGCTAGTTTTTCACACACTCAGATGCTGCTGCTGAACAAGACCCATATGCTGATTTTTGCAGTCAGGGTTACCTTTTCTTTGTATTTTCTTGCAGCCTTTGAAGGAGACCATCAGCGGCCCTTGAGTGATGCAGATGCTGGGAAGGCAAATTCCAGGACACAGACTGAGGCTGGGCTCAATTTCGAGACTTTCACCAGAGAGGGGAAGAACACATACCATTGGTCCATGACCAACAAAAGAACCTTGGTGGATGTTATTGAAAACTCCACTTTGTATCCTGAGATTGGGAAGTCTTCAGTCCGGACCCAGCTCTCCAACCAGTGGACAAGAAGTCGTACAGATCCCGAAGATACGCGCCTCCTTGAGCCTTCTACAGAATCTTTGTCAGCATCTTCCTCAGAGATGTTGGATTCTTCATCACAGAGTCATCCCCTACGTGCGTTTTCATTTCCTGAAACTTGGTTTTCTTCAGCTACACACTTCAAGAAGGCTGAGCTTGTTTTACTTGGGATAACTCTGACCTATATAAACCCTAGCTTTTTCTACAGTCAATCTGTCAATCAAGGAGCATTTATTAAGCACCCATTATTTGCCAAGCACTGTGCTAAGAAGCTGGGGATAAAAAAAAATGCCAATTTAGCTCTAAGTTCATATCCCACCATTTTCAGGGCCTTTCCAGGTCCTCCCAGAAGTTAGCGCCTTTTCCTTGATATTACTTCTCATCTATTCTATATTCGTGTACGCACCTAATTATTTACATGTCATCTTTTCAACTAGAATGCAAGCTACTTGAGGGGAGGCACTGTTTTTGCCTTTCTCTGTATCTTCAGCGCTTACCACAGTACCTGGTACATAGTAAGCACTTAATAAATTCTTGTTGGTTGACTAATTTAATGAAATGATTCCCTGTCCCCAAAGAGTTTTCAGTGCTCCAGTTGATTGGCCAGTCATCTGGGTCTCTCTCTTGGCCAGTGGTTCCCAACCATTACGTGACAATCCTCTAGTAAATACCTTGTCTGGTAGATCTCTAGAAAGGGTCCTCTTGCCAGGTCCTCTCTCTACCACCCTCTCTCTGTCACAGTGCCCCCAACCCTGCTTGGTCAGGACCTTCATAGGCAGTGCTTCTCATCACCTGAGACCCTTCCTCTTTGTTATCTCAAGGCTTCAGTGTAGTGAAAAGCAGCCCCACTTAACAAAAAAGTCGAAGGCTTCTAGTCATTTCTCAAGAAACACCCTTATTATCAACCCTGACATTTCTTTCTCTTTCTTTTCATTTATATGGCAACTAGACAAATTGAGTTTTATGGCATGCCCATTAGTATAAATCAGACTGTAGGGGATATACATTGGACTTGTGTATGGGGAACTCCCAGGTGAGGAAAGCCTCTTTACCAGTGCAGATTGGCACCTCATCTGCGAACTTATAGTCTTAGAGAATTGCATAGAGCACTGAGAGGTTTAGTAACTTTCAAAAAGCCAGAGTTAGTAACAGAAGTAGGATTCGAACCCAGGTCTTCTGACTTTAAAGTTAGAACCCTTTACTGTGATGGCCTGGAGGAATGGCTTCATTCTTTGTATTTATATCCCCAGCATCTAGCACAGTGCCTGGCACATAGTAGTATTAAGTGCTACTTTGTGGGTTGATGATTGACTGAAGCTAACTTATTGCAGGGTGGGGGTTGTGGGGAGGGGTTGTTGGTGCAAAGCTCCCCCATGTCCATCTGTTTCACCCCTTTCTCACTCCTCCTGCCAGTTCTTGCCCTTTTTTGGGCAGAAGTTTCAGACCCACGGCCTGTTTCAGGTTAAAGCTACTGCCTCTCCAGACTTCTAACCCCAGATTGGCGCTTCTCTTGGATTCTGCCCAGCACTGCAAGTCAAATCTCAGCTCCTCAGGCCTTGTTCTCTAACTGCAGAAATCTGCTGAGTGCTTGTTCTCTGCTCCTGAGGCTTTTTTCTCTGTCCTCCCTCTGGTCAGCTAGTTGGCACTGCAACCACCTTTCAACCTGATTCAATTACTCTCTTTTGTAGCCATTGAGTCTCTCCAAAATAGCTTTTACATGTCTCTCCTCCCTCTGTCTCTGTCTCTCTGAGTCTCTCGGTCTCTGTCTCTCTCTCTCTCTCTCCCCCCTCCCTAGCTCTCTTCCAACCCATTCTCATCCCTCTCTCCCTGGCCCTAACTTCCAGCTCCCAGGATCTGTCACATAAAACTGTCTATCTTTCCATTTTAACTCATCAGGAAATTAGGCCAGAAGTTCTCAAAATGTGACCTGGGGCTCCCTGATAACCCTTTCAGGGCATCCATGAGGTCAAAACTATTTTCATACTAATGCTAAGACATTTTCATCTCTAATAGGTCCATATCAATAGATATATAACCCAGCTAAACAAAAGCTCTTTGGGGAGAAAAGTCCTCAGTAATGTTTTTAGAGTGCAAAGGGGTCCTCAGACCAAAAAAAATTGAGGACTGCCGAATTAGCATATCCAAAACCTACCTTTAGAGGCAGCTCTGCTTGGTAGAGTAGAGAAAGAGCCAGCCTTGGTGGCAAGGAGACTTGGGATCAAGTCCCAGCCTACACAGCTTGGTAGATTGAGTGCTGGACCTCAAGTCAAGAAGACCTGAGTTCAAATCTTGCCTCAGACACTCTTACCTATGGGAGTGTTTCATCAAGGAAACACCCCGTGTTCCTTGAAGAAACAAAGGGGGGGATGTGGTAAAATTATTAGAATTTGGCTGACTCATTTGGGAGGGGCCACACCTGGCCCACCCTGAAGTTATGTATGCTACTGAGGTCAGGAGAAGCGTCTCTCCATAGGCAGTTTTTGAAGTACCTCCCCTTTTGGGGGAGGAAAATTAGATGCTCACTGAGGGGAGTCTGAGTCTCTTCCACAGCTCTCTCTCTTCTTTGCTCTTCCTCCCTGCCTATGGTGCGAGCAGGAACAGCAGCAGTCGAGTCATTCAAGCCTGGTTGTAAGCTGTGCTTTCCATTGAAGCTACAAGCTCCAGGTGGTGAGTTACTATGCTCTTTTGAATAGACTTAGGTTAGAGCTAGGAGGATTGTCCATATTTCTTTTTCCCTATTCCCTTATCTTTGATTTTTATTAATTTCACCTTTGCTGTTTATTTTATTCCCAATTAATAAAATCTGATCTGTTTGTGGAAGAGAGGCTGCAAGGCTCCTTTCTTACTGACCTGGGAGAAATATCTAAAAAGGCAGTTCGGAGGAGAGGGAACTTTGAACCTAGGGGTCCCTCATTATTTCCGGGACCCCAATTAACTTTCCATATATTAAATTTGGCCCTTACAGGAGTCACATAGGCCCTGGGCAGGACTGCCTCAGTTTTATCACCCATTAAATGAAGATAGCAATCACATCCACCTGACAGTTATTATAAGGATCAAATGAGATAAAGCACTTTATAAACCCTCAAATACTATATAAATGTTGGCTCTAATCCACCCCAGCTTGTGACCCTGAGTGAGCATATTGCTTTACCACTGAAAAGCACAACCAACCAATCATCAACAAGCATTCATTAAGCACCTACCATGTGCCAGACTCCGTATAAGGCATTGGGAATAAAAAGATAGGAATGAAACTCCATTGCCATCAAGAAATGTATTCTATAGAATTTAACTGGGCAGCCCTGACCCACATCAGTTGGAATATGCCTTAACCTAGAGAATTTTTCGTTGTAATTTTAAATAGAATGGAACTTTCACTTAGACATAAATGCTAGAGGCGAAAATCTGTATTTTTATAGTAAAAGCAGTATTTATAAAAAATAGTGTATGATAAAAATAGCATTTTAAAACTATATAGTCACCAGAGTCTCCTAGTTATCAAAAATTCACAGGAACTGCTTGTAACACCTCCAGCTTTCTGTGCCTCATCTGTTTTGGACAGCTCCATTTCCTATACTGTTATTTCCCCTCTTAGTGCCCCAGAAAGACTCTAAGACAGTTGTAGAGTAGGTGCTGACCTATACTAGAAGAGAGGATTCCTCACTGGTTGTTGTCTAGACTGGTGAAATCACAACTCCAGAATTGTGATTGTAGATCATGTCTACCAAATAAGCCTGCCTACCTTTACATGTGATACATTTTCATCTCTCTAGACATAATAGCTACTATTTTGTTACTGTTCAGTTGTTTTCAGGCATGTCTGATTCTTTGTGACCCCATTTGGGGTTTTCTTGGCAGAGTTACTAGAGTAGCTTTGCCATTTCCTTCTCCAGATCATTTTACAGATGAGGAAACTGAGGCAAATGGGGTTAAATGATTTCCCCAGGGTCACACTGCTGTTAAGTGTCTGAGGCCAGATTTGAACTCATAAATACAAGGCCTCCTGACTCCAGGACTGGCACTCTACCCACTGTGCCACCTACCTGCCAGCTACTATACAATGCCCCAAAACAAATTGGAGAGGGAGAAATTTGTTTACATCATTTCCTTGTACTAATTTCCATACATACCCTTCAAATACTAGCACCTTTAGCATAACTAATTCGAAACCAAATACCCATTTCTTGCTGAAGGGTTCAAGCAAAGGAATAATGATTCCCTGAGAGATAAACAGACCTGAGGAAGTGATTTCATAAACTACCAGCCCCACCAAGAGGTGACTTCCCAGCTTCTTCTGAATAAATTGTGCCTCCACACTGGACCATGTTCATATTTACTTTTTTTAAAAATATTTTTTTCCAATTACATGTACAACATTGTTAACATTCATTTAAAGAATTTTTGAATTTCAAATTCTCTTTCTCCCGCCATTACCCCCTCCCCGAGATGGCAAACAATATGATATAGGTTATACATGTGCAGTTATGCAAAAAATTTTAATATTAGTCATGTTGTAAAGAAAACACAGACAAAAGAAACCCAAGAAAAATAAAGTTAAAAAAAGTAGTATGCTTTGGTCTGCATTCAAACTCTGTTGGTTCTTTCTCTGGAAGTAGGTAGCATTTTTCATCATGAGTCCTTTGGCATTGTTTTGGATCATCGTATTGCTGAGAATAGCTAAGTTATTCAGAGTTGGTCATTATACAATATTTCTATTGCTGTGTACAATGTTCTCCTGGTTCTGCTGACTCCACCCTGCATCCATGTTAGTATTTCTTTCTTTTTTCCCCTTAATAGTGTTTTATTTTTCCCCCAATTACATTTAAAGATAGTTTTCAACATTCATTTTTGTAAGATTTTGAGTACCAAATTTCTTCCCCCTCCTTTCCCTTCCCCCTCCCCAAGCCAGACAGAAATCTGATAAAGGTGTGTGTATGTTTACATGTGTGCATATGTATGTATATATAAACATATATACATACACATATACACACATACACAGTCATGTTAAACATATTTCCATCATAAGACCTTTGGCATTGTTTTGGATCATTGTATTGCTGAGAATAGCTAAGTCATTCAGAGTTGGTCATTGTACAATTTTTCTGTTACTATGTACAATGTTCTGGTTCTGCTCACTTCACTCTGCATCCGTGTTAGTATTCTAAAGCTGCTGCATGTTTATCAGAATTGTTGGTTCCCTTGACTTCCTCTACTATTGAAAGAGCATTGACGTTAGAGCTGAGTTCAAAGCCTCTTTGTGATACAGCCTATGTGACCTTGGTCAAATCACTTAACTGCTCTGCGCCTCAGTTTCCTCATCTATAAAACAAGGGGGTTGAATAATTCCAGGGAACCAACAAAGAACAATGCTACACACTGCCTGCCCTAGAGGTGATGGACTCAATTTCCAACTCCACCAATGGTGCGTTAGTGTCCCAATTGGAAACACTAAATTTTGATCAGAGGTTATTGAAAATAAGATGTAATTTTTCTCTCCATCCAAGTTCATGGACCTCCTGCAGTCTATCTGCAGATCCTTGGGTAGGGGGGAGAGAAAGGGTCTGTGGTCTCTGGTTAAGAATCCTTGATCTAGTTCAGCCATTCAACCCTAAGCTTTCAAGACTATAAACCCATTAACTTTAAAGGTTTTGATTACTGATTTCTCCTTTGTAAATAGTGTTTGTTTTGGTTTTCTCCTTAGCTAACCTCCAATAAAAATCCTGCGTAAGTACTTAGAGCTCCCCAGACAAGGGTGTTCATTGTCTGCTTTCAGAGTTAGATACTGTTGGCTCCTGAGTTTATCTCACTTCTCTTTGATTCCAATTCCAGACACTGAAGGCAGCCATGAGCTGGGGAGAAGGTCAGGTTCAGAAGAAAGTACTTCCACTTTTCTTCATCCCAGTCCAGACACCTCAGCTACTTCATCTAGGAATGGAGAGAGGACATTGCGATCTCTTACCAACAGCAGCCTACCTTCTGGTGGAGGGGAGCATTCCATGATACTTCTCCATGGCACAGAGGGGACCACTTCTCACATGGGAGTCACAGACACCACAGGCTCAGTCTCGGCTTCATCAGACACACTGCAGACCCGAGAAGGTAAAGTCTCTTCTCCAGGATCATTGCCTCCACATTTCTCTATCCTGCCTGGTTTGTCCGTGGTCCTAGAATAGTTAACATTTATTTAACACCTTAATGCTTGTGAAACACTTTTATATTTATTGTTTTCTTTTGATCTTTGCAGAAGTCCTCTGAGATAGGGGCTGTCTCTGTTCCCATTTTACAGATGAGGAAACTAAGGCACAGAGCACTTAAAGGACTTCCCCAGCATCACACAACTAGGAAGGGGCTGGGGGTAGATTCAAACTCAGGTTTTCCTGCCTCAAGTTAGTTTTTGATTCAGAAAGGAATCTTACAAGTTTTGTGTGAGTAGCCTCTCAGAGTCTACCCTATCTAAGGAATATGTGATAGTGACCTTAAGAATTTATACCAAGACAATAATAACTTTAAACATTAGCTTTCATATATGTTCTCTTTACCCATGAGTTATCAGTATCTGTTTCCTTTCTACTGGTCTGGTCATAGGGTCAGAGATTTGTCATTTATTAGTGATCAATTAACCAAAGAAAAATGTTGTCTCAACTGGCTGTCGGTCATTTATCAAATGTATTTTTTTCTGGTTTGCATATCATTTATTTAATAGAATCATAGATTTAGAGCTGAAAGGGACCTTAGACACCATCAATAACTCCTCCTCCTCCTCCTCATTTTCCTTCTTCTCCTTCTTCTCCTCCTCTTCGTGTTCCTTCTGCACCAACTCCATCTTATTCTTTTCTTTTTCTTTCCTTCCTTCCTTCTTTCTCTTTCTTTTTTCTTTCTTCCTTCCTTTCCTTCCTTCTTTCTTTTAACTTTCTTTTAACATTAGAACTGAAATTGCCACTCACAGGTCCAGTTCCACTGCTGAGTGACATGGAAGCATTGGCTTTTCTGAACTGGATCAGTCTGTCCCTCCTTAGGCTGCCAGTTGGCCCTACTGCTCTTGGGAGCTCAACACATGGGTACAGCATTTATCTTAGACAACGAGTCTGCTTTAGCCCTATTGGAGATCAGAACTTCCAATGTTCTCCTGGATCTGCTCAAGCTATTCACCAACCTCAGCATCCCCAGTAGCAGGGATTACAGGCACGTGTCACCAAGCCGAGCACCAGCCCTTTCTTTTAACAGATGAGGAAACTGAGGCACAGAGAGGTTAAGTAATTTGCCCGGAGTCACACAATTAGTATCTGAGGAAGGATTTAAACCATCTCACCTTCATTTCTAAATATATCCATCCCCTTCTTCTACCCAGTGAGCCATCCATTAAGGCAAAAAATTGATTTAAAAAAATCACACAAAACCAACTGTGATGGTATATGCAGTATTCTATACCTATATCCTGCCCCCATCTCTATAAAGAAGAGAAAGAGGTGAATTTTCTCAACTTAGGTGGGGATATTTTAAAGTCAGACTTATGGGAGGTGTTGACTTGTTTGACTGACCTATTTTCAATTCTTCCTATTTTAGCCACTGGAAGTAACCATGGATCAGTGGGCAGCACCCATATAGGAAAAAGGACATCTAGCTACCATACAGACAGCACATATATTTCCTCAACCTTCACCAAAGTAAAAGACAGGACATTATTGTCTATTACAAATAACAGCACATCTCCAGATGACACTAAAACCTCAACCTCTTACAGCAGAACCTCCAGCTCCTCGGCTTTGTCACAGTCTTCTCCTTCTTCTCTTACCAAAGGAACCAACAGCTCATCAAGTGAAGGGGAATTTGTCCTTCCTTCCACCGAACCATTGGTTGTGAGTTCTTCCGATTCACTGGCATACACATCTACAGTCAGTGTTCCCTCCAACACATTGCTACTTCAAGCCTCCGAATCTGTGTCCACTGATGACTCCTCATCTTCATCATTGCCACCCCCCTCAGTGTCACAGCTAAGTCAGTCATTTTCCTCAACCCCATGGCCAACATTGGCTTCTTCCCCACTCTTGTTTTCCGTGGCTGAATCCTCCAAGTCCATGTCTTCCTCACTATCACCTTTATCATCCTCCTTGGTAGCATCTACCCCATCCCCGATAATATTCCAACGGTCATCTTTACCACATTTGTCTTCTACCTCAGTCTTCCCCAGTAATGATCCTCCGGCAAGGGAGTCCTCTGTAACTTCAACTGAGACACTGACAGATTTACTCACCACTCTGGTTCACAGTAGCCTATCAGCAGATCAAAAGAATCAGAGTTTCCCCTACCAGGAGAAAACCAGTATAGGGCCAAAGTCACAACCTCCAAGTCTTCCACCAACAGCATCAACAGAAGTGCTCAATAATAATTCTACACCCAAGGCCCCTTTGCTTCCAGTCCCAACAGAATCCTCCAGAGAGCCAATCTACCTGACCACCAGCACCAACTCAGCCCAACCATCACCCCTTATGACCACTATGACTCACACAACCACTCAGCCTTCAACAATTTCAACTGATCTCTCACCTCCAATAAGTGTTACAACCATGAAAGTTACAACTGGAAAAACTATTCTACCTGTTGGACCCAGGACTACAGTGTATCAGAGAACCACTGAAGCCAGTGGAGTTGAGACAGAGGCCACCACCAAATCTATCCCCACCACTGGTATAGTCACATCTGTGCAAGAATCAATCACAAGAGTAGAAGACCAAGAAGAGGGCACTCCCACTGCCCATTTTCCCATGGTATCATCTCTTTCCCCCCAAACTACAAAGGCTTCTACTCCTACACCCTTGACTCTTAAGCCAACCACTGTAGTACCACTGAGCAGCGTGCGACCGGTGATGACATCACCTTCAGCAACAGGTAAAATGTATTCTCGGGCTTCAATGACTAATGAGTACCCAGCTGGTGAACATTCTGTGTTTAGGTCCTGGGTCCGTGGGAAATGATGATGGACTCTAAGGTTTTGGATAGCTTTATATTTTGTGATGTTTAAAATCTTAATTGTGGTCACCAAAATTTAAAAGGCTTCAGTACCAGTCTGGACATTGTTTCAGAAAGTATCTGCGTATTTCTGGCAGTGAATTATAAACAAATGTGTTGAGAACGATATAGGAATCTCTTAAATCTACTAGATCCAATCTGGTGTACTGTCTAGCGGCCTCACAAAGTCTATCATAAAATCTGTTTGATCTTTCATTAGCCTCCTGAGGTAGGCTTAAAAATTTCTGCCAGTTTGATGAAATTATCGTAGCCGGGTTTGCGACTATAGAATGTCTAGGAATAACATAATTATTAATCGCTCTAAGATCTTGCACAAAACGATAAACAGGTTTACCATCTGGCCCAGGCTTGGGTTTTTTAACTGGCAAAATGGGAGTATTGCATGGAGAGTGATGACATGGAATATTTGCCAATCATACTCTTAAGCTCTTTATTCATACGTTCGACTTGGCCTGAACTTTGTGGATGGTAGGGCGTTTCAACTGGTTCTCCAATTCTGTGCATGTCAAAGTGGCAGGGGTTTCTGAATTGTCATTAATTTTTCTAATGCTATCATAATGTTCTTTATGGTAGAAAATGTGGAGTTCTCTAGCATCAGTGACACAGACAATTTATAAACATTTTATCTGCATTTTAACCTCTGGTCTACATAATTCTAGGGCTGTATAAGTCAGTTGGTTTTTTTGGAAGGAGTCAATGAATTGTTATTTCATTTAATGTTGGGGATTGAGTAGGTGTTGGGCTCTTTATAAAGGATTTTTGGGGTGTGCTTGTTGGGATTCATCTGTTTTAGCAAAATAAAATGTAGCAATAAATTATGAAAATAATTTTACACACACACACACACATATATCTATTATATATATAAATATTGAGCAGGAGAGTTGGAGATGAAAAAAAGGTCACTCCAGTTATCTGTTTTCTCAGGGCATCATCTCCTTCCCTTGAACTACAAAAGCCTCTTCTACTACACACTGGCTGTTATTTAGTTACTAATTCAATTATTCCCTCTCCCCAAGATAATTGAATTATATAGCCCTAAAATTTACAGACCAGCAGTGAAAGAAGAGCTCTCAGGGACCTTAGAGACTAATGAGTCCAACTTTCTTATTTTATAGCGTTCTTCCATTTCTCATGGATCTAGAACCTAGCACAGATTATGATCCATCTGTGACCCCAACGACATATAAAATCATGTACTACAGCAGAGAGGGGTTTTGATTTACTTTGGTGGAAGGCATAGCCATTGAAATAATGGTTGCTTGAAGTATGTTATGGTGATCAAAATTATCTCCTGTTCATAGGGCCATCAGAGCCATGGACCTAGAACTGAAAGGACCTCACAGGTCATCTGGTCCAATCTCCTCATTTTACATTTGAGGAAACTCAGGCCCATAAAGGTTAAGTAACCAAGGTCACACAGCCAGTAAGTGGCAAAGACAGGATCTGAACACAGGTCTTCTGATTCCAAAATCTAGTGCTCTTTGTGCTAAAGCATTCTTTTGTTTAGTTTAGTTTTGGGTTTTTTTGTGGGGCAGTGAGGGTAAGTGACTTACCTAGGGTCACACAGCTAGTATCAAGTGTCTGAGGCTGGATTTGAACTCAGGGCCTCCTGAATCCAGGGCCTGTGTTTTATCCACTGCACCACCTAGCTGTTCCTGCCACTGAAACATTCTTAATTTTTATTTCATAGGTGTTTTTTTTTAATCTACCCTCTTTTCTCTTTAGGAGGCACATTTTTAATCTTAAAATTATTTCCATTATTTACTGATATATTTTGTTTTTTTATAACACATAATTCCCAATATTCTACCACTCTCCATATCCCTTAAAAGAAAAAATCAATAGCCTCTGTAAATATATGCCTAGCAGTGGAATCTCTGTATCAAAAGGCATGGACATTTTAGCCCCTCTATTTGCACAATTCCAAATTGCTTTTCATAATGGTTGTAATAATCCACAGCTCAACTGACAATGCGTTAGTGTATGTTCTGCTAAAACAAAGCAAGACAAAACAAACCAACCTTTCTAAAGAAGTCACCACCAAATTGATCCCATCACAAATTGGATAATTATTAGCAGAAAGGAGAACTGAGTCCTTTCACTTTTATGATATGCTGCTGCTGAAAATAATCTGAATTTGTCCTAGGTCATTCTTACTAGTGGGGGTTGTTTATATTTAAAGTGAGGATTGGAATAGGGATTTATGAAGAGACAATAATTTACTGCATCCTTTGGTAGCTTACCTTGGCAATGTACTCCTTAATTCTTGTTTAACTCTTTGTATAAAGCTACATTCTATATGACTCTCTCCATTCTGTCTTCCTGCCTTCCAACTTCTGTGATCCAATCCACGTGGCTGTTCTGACCTATTAGAACAAGTCCCTTAATCAATTCTGACCCATCATAAAATCAGTTTTTATGTGTTATAACCCATGTTTCCTAGAGTGAGAATAATATACACCAGAGGCAAAAGTTGTAGACAGGTGGGCTCCTAGACTTAGAATTGGGGACCTTAGAAACCATCAAGTCCAACCCCTCTCCTCCCAATTTTACAGATGAAGACACTGAGGCACAGAGGAGGTGCCTTCTAGTCCTAAGTCCTATGATTCAGCTCTTCCAGTTTCCAAAGCCAGTCCTTCTACTCACCCTCCTTTTTCTATCCCACACTGCCTTACAGATAACTTAACTGTTTCTGGTCTGGCTCTGCAGAAGCAGGATAGAGCCAATTATGTTATTTTAATTGAGAAAGGGGGGTGGGGGAGGAAAAGAAATTTTGGCACTATGTCTGAGCTCTGCCTTGACTTGGTTTACCAAGCTGTCCTTGGTAAATACTTAAAATAGCATTTAAGATGCTTTTGGATCAGTAGGAAGGAGGGAGGTTGAAAGAAACCCTTTGCAATGACTAAATTAAGGAGCTTAAATTAAGCCCCTTTTATGCTGGAGCTGCCCTAGCTACTGATGGGGTCAGTCATCTTGAAGCCTGACCTACTCTATAGGGGGACTTGCAGCTGCCGCCACATCCCACTAATGATGGGCATTTTCAGCAAAGAGTAAAATGTGCCACCCCACTTTATGCTCCCACACACCCACCCACCTCAGGTGGTGATTTTCAGCTCTTCAGAGAAATGAAAAGCAAATCTCCTAAAAGATTTAGAGACCTGTGCTTTAGGACCAGTACAATTCAGTTTCCCAGAGTCCTTAGCAGCTAGCATTTATATAGTGTTTTAATATTCGTAAAGCGCTTTACAAATATTACTTCATTTTATCCTCCCAATAATCCTGGGAGAAAGGTGCCATTATTAGTCCCATTTTACAGATGAGGAAACTGATTCATGGAGCAGTTAAGTGACTTGCCCAGGGTCACACAGCTAGTCACTGTCTGAAGCTGGATTCGAACTCAGGTCACCCTGACTCTAGGTCTAGCATTCTGAGCACTGTGCCACCTAGCTGCACCCAAGCCAAAGGACTTTGCATTTATATTGGAATAGAAATGGAACTCACAAGCCTAGCCTAAGACAGATGAATCATAAATTTAGACCCATAAAAAACCTTAGAGATATCTCATCCAGATCCCTCATTAGATTAGAAAACTGAGGCTGTAGTTATTTGGTTTGCCCAAAGATCACACAGGAAGTAAAGTTGTCAAGGTCAGAGTTCAAACCCCCATCCGTCACATTTTGCTTCTGAAGCTGATCATTTAACCACAGGTAATGAAATGGAGGTAGGCATTTCCATTCTCCCGACAGTTTTCCAACCACCTTTATTAAGCAGGCTCCTGGGCTCAGAGCTGCACCTGGTCCACTACGGAGAACAACAGACAAGGTCTCTGGATGCTGGGGATGGCTTACCGTCATGTACACTTATATGTTAAAGGCACATATGACACGTGGGTAGCTAGGAAAAGTTTTTTTTTTAATCTGATAATCCTGGTATTTACATGTCATCAATCATGAGGGCAAGGTGGCATAGGGAATTCTAGCTCATTTTCATAACTGTCTTCACAGAACTATAGAGAACTCCCTAATTTCTGGAAACTTATTTGTGAGTAAAAGGTATACTAGTTACTGATAAGGACCCCAATAAAGGGAAGGCATGAAGTGACAGAAAAGGATGGATAATTGCAGGTTATCATTCTTTCCCCTCCTCCAAATTTCCCTATTTCTGTTAAGGACGCCAACATCTTTCTGTATCCTTCTACTTACTCAGGTTCAAAACTCCAGTGCCATCCTCAACACTTCCTTCTCCTTTTTCCTTTCTCCCTGTATATTACTATTTGCAAAGCCTTTTGGATTCCACTTCCAAATCTTTTGCATCCATCCTTTTCTCTTCACTCACATGACTGCCCCACTGAGTTCAGGTCTTCATAAACTGGACTATTGATAGCAATAGCCTCCTAATTGGTCTCCCTGCCTCTGCCTCTCTTCTCTCCACTCCATGATCCACATAGCTATGAAAATAATTTTTCCCGAGACGTGTTACTCCCCTTTTCAAAAGCCTTATGTGGCTTGCTATTACTACTAGGATAAACACACACAATAAGCAACCTCATATTTAAGGCTCTCCACAGTGAGGTTTCAACACACCTTTCTAGTTTTATTTCCACATGTGCTAGACTCCAACCACATTTGACTACTAGCTCTTGTGTGAATTTGATGTTTCATTTCCCACTTGTGGGTATTTTCACCAGTGACCTTTCACCCAAACCTCCCATGTCTGGTGTATACTCCCTTTTCACCTCCTTCTCTCATAATTTCTCATCTTCCCCCAAGGCTCGTCTTAGTTGTTACTTCTGATATTTCTATTATTACCATCCTGATTGATTCTCAAAACTTGATTTTAGTCAACAGATGTGCCATAAACCCTTGTCTTCATGATGGGAAGTGTCTTGTGGACTCCACTAGTCGTGGATATCGGTGTGTCTGCACCCCTTCGTGGCAAGGCGATGACTGCAGTGTGGGTAAGAGCCAGGGCAGGGTTGGTCAGACCTTCCTTCCTTCCTTCCTTCCTTCCTTCCTTCCTTCCTTCCTTCCTTCCTTCCTTCCTTCCTTCCTTCCTTCCTTCCTTCCTTCCTTCCTTCCTTCCTTCCTTCCTTCCTTCCTTCCTTCCTTCCCTCTTCCTTCCTTCCTCCCTCCCTCCCTCTCTCTCTCTCTCTCTCTCTCTCTCTCTCTCTCTCTCTCTCTCTCTCTCTCTCTCTCCCCCTCTCTCTCTCTCTCTCCCCCCCATCTCTGTCCCTGTCTTTCTGACTCTGTCTCTTTATATCTTTCTGCTTCTTTCTGCCTGTTTTTCTTTCACATGACCCTTCCTTCTACCACCACCACCCCCAACAACCACTGGCAGAATGTCGGGAGGCCGGGACAACACAAGTTAAAGTCCTACCTTTGACACACACCAGCTTTGTGACCCAGGACAAATCTTAATGCCCTGGGCAATTGTCAAAGATTATATATTACAGAACTAATCTGTATGGGTGGAAGGAGTTTCCTTACTGGGACATTCTCTATGAGGATCAATGAAATCACAAGTCCGTGTGTGCACATCCATGCAGGTACGCATGCATGTAGGCATGTACATGTGATTGTGTACACATACACACAGAATTAGAAATACAGCGGTTGGAAAATCTGACTCAAATACCCAGGGCGGGGAGGGGTGGGGTATAGAGCGGCAGGATTGAAGCCCTTGTTTAGATTTGCTTTTGCAAATTGTCCTTGCTTCTAAAATGGAAACAAGGACTGACCTTGATAAAGCAGCCTGCACCAACACTGCAATTGGTCATCAGATTTATGTCATCCTCTCACTTTCCACCCTTGACCTAACATCCTGCCTTTTTTCTTTAGATGTGAACGAATGCCTGTCGAACCCCTGCCCACCTCTGGCCGTATGCAACAATACTCAGGGATCTTTTGTCTGCAGATGCCCTGTTGGGCACCAGTTAGAAAAAGGAATCTGTAACTTGGGTAAGAGAGTTAGCAGCATTTGTTCTTATCTTTACCCTGATTGGTTCTCTGGGGTAGCTAGGTGGTGAAGTGAACAGAGCACTGAACTGTAACCAGGAAAACCCAAGTTCAGATCCTCCCTTATGTACTTCCTAGCTGTGTGACCCTGAGCAAGTCACTTACCCTCTTGGTGCTAAGTCTATACATTCAAAGAATGGACTGACTTGGTGACTGAGCTCGGGCTAAGGTGCCTGGGACCGTAACGTAGCAGTAACAGCATCCTCCTCCGAACTTCTCCGTCTTCTGCGACCCTCGGAGCACCCTCGCCTCCTGCCATCATGCCGTTCTCCAATAGCCACAACATGCTGAAGTCCCGCTACCCCGCTGAGGAGGAATATCCCGACCTCTCCTCGCACAACAACCACATGGCTAAGGTGCTGACCCCAGAGCTCTACGAAAAACTCCGGGATAAGGCTACACCCAGCGGCTTCACCCTCGATGACGTCATCCAGACCGGTGTGGACAACCCAGGGCACCCATTCATCATGACTGTGGGCTGTGTAGCTGGAGATGAAGAGAGCTATGAAGTGTTCAAGGAACTGTTTGATCCTATCATTGAGGACCGACATGGAGGCTACAAGCCTTCAGATGAGCATAAGACTGATCTTAACCCTGACAATTTGCAGGGTGGTGATGACCTGGATCCTAACTATGTGCTGAGTTCTCGTGTTAGAACTGGCAGGAGCATCCGAGGATTCTGCCTGCCCCCACATTGCAGCCGGGGTGAGCGCCGAGCCATAGAGAAGCTCTCTGTGGAAGCTCTGGCCAGCCTGGAGGGTGACCTGAATGGGAAGTACTAAGCTCTGAAGAACATGACTGAGCAGGAACAGCAGCAGCTGATTGATGACCACTTCCTCTTTGACAAGCCTGTCTCCCCACTCCTCTTGGCATCTGGCATGGCCCGAGACTGGCCTGATGGCAGGGGCATTTGGCACAATGACAACAAGACCTTTCTGGTGTGGATCAATGAGGAAGATCACCTGAGGGTCATCTCCATGCAGAAGGGTGGCAACATGAAGGAGGTGTTCACACGCTTCTGCACAGGGCTCACCCAGATTGAAACTCTTTTTAAGACCAAGAACTACGAGTTCATGTGGAACTCCCACCTGGGCTACATCCTGACATGCCCCTCCAATCTGGGCACAGGCCTGCGTGCAGGTGTCCACATCAAGCTTCCCCACCTGGGCAAGCATGAGAAGTTTGGAGAGGTGCTGAAGAAGCTGAGGCTGCAGAAGAGGGGAACAGGGGGTGTGGACACGGCTGCTGTGGGTGGTGTCTTTGACATCTCCAATGCTGATCGATTGGGCTTCTCAGAGGTGGAGCTGGTGCAGATGGTGGTGGATGGTGTGAAGTTGCTCATAGAGATGGAAAAGCGCTTGGAGCAGGGCCAGTCCATCGATGACCTTATGCCAGCCCAGAAATGAGCAGCTGGCCCCCCCGAATTCTGCGCTTCCTAATTTATTGGATGAATGAATAACCACCATCCTTCCTGCCTGTGGCGCCCCAGGGAGGGGCTCCGGATGCAGCCCACCTAATCATGCTGTAGAGAAGTCTTCCTTCCATCCTTTGGTGTTAGAGTTTATTTTTGATGGCTGAGATGTTGCTGAATGCTGAAATAATAAACTATTGTTTTGGCCTGAAAAAAAAAAAAAAAGAATGGACTGACCTGCATTGGTATAAGGAGTTTCCATAGGTCCAGTTCCTGTTTTATATTCCTATGGGAAACAGAAATTCACTTTTGAAATAAGAAAAAACATCAGATACTGTTAAAACCCAAATTGAGCTTTTGTAATTGTAAGCACGGGGACAGCTAGGTGGTTCAGTGAACAGAGTACCAAGCCTGGAGTCAGGAAGACTCATCTTCCTGCATTCAAATCTAACCTCAGACATTGCTAGCTGTGTGATCCCAGGCAAGCCACTTAACCCATTTGCCTCCATTTCCTCATTTGTAAAATGAGCTGGAGAAGGAAATGGCAAGTTACTCCATTTATCTTGGCCAAGATAACCCTAAATGGGGTCATGAAGGGTTAGAAATGACTGAAAAGTGACTGAAATGCTGAAATAATTATAAAGGTAAATGGGTAAACATATCTAGGGGTAGGAGATAACATATCACATTATCACAGAATTTCAGTATTAGAAGGGACCTAGTCTAACCCACACCTGAAAAAAATACTCCACTAAAATATACCCAATAAATAGTCACCTACCCTCTGCTTAAAGAGCTCCAAGAAAGAGAAATCCACCCCCACCTAATTCTGCCCATTCTACTCATGGATAACCATTATTATTTTTGACCTCAAGCTGAAATTTGCTTCTTTGTAATTTCCACCCATTACTCCTCTGGGACCAAACAGTGAATCTAATCATTCATTCACATGCTAGCGAGCCTTTCAAATACATGAGCATAACTGTTATGTTCACTGCTGAGTCTTTTCTTTTCAATGCTCAACATTCCCAATTCCTTCCACCTTTATGATGAGCTAAAGGCCCTTCACTATCCTGATTGTCCTTCTCTACTTTTTTTTTTTTTTTGCAGGGAAATGGGGGTTAAGTGACTTGCCCAGGGTCACACAGTTAGTAAGTGTCAAGTGTCTGAGGCCGTATTTGAACTCAGGAACTCCTGAATCCAGGGCCGGTGCTTTATCCACTGTGCCACCTAGCCGCCCCCAGATTGTCATTCTCTAAAACTTGCAGCTAGAAGAAGCACAAGTGCCACTTTGGTATTACCCCTGAGGCCATCTTCCAAACGGATTTTGAAATCTGAGGCCCTACTCATTTCCGAGCCCTTCTCTGATTCAGAGGAAAATTTGAGCATCTACTGTTTGAGAATACGTGGGTTTCTATGATCGACCTCTTGGCCAGAAGCACACATGTCTTTTATGATCCCAAGGATGGGGATGCGGATGTGGGAGAATAAATGCAGCTGGTGATTGTTCTTGAGTTATGTATAATGGATGTACCACTAGTAACAGTGGAATCTTAGGAGAGATGTCCCATTACATTAGCAATCATCTTTCCATTTTCAAGTCATTTAACTCCATTGTTCTTAAAACACAGCAGAGGAACATGCAAATTAGCGTGTGCCAAAGAAGGCTCCTTTGGCTGAGATTGTTTTCAAAGAGCTCCCTGCTGCCTGGAAAGCTGTCTCCACTGAGCTGTAGAACAACTGAAAAGATGAGGGATGTGTTAAATAAGGATTAAGGGCTTCACTCATTAAGTATAAGATGTAAAATATTTTCCCCGTCTAATTCCAGGGATCTTCATTTGAGCTCAGCCCATGTGTTTTCCATGAAAATGCAGCAGCATAGATTTCTGCCTCCCCCTGCCTCCACTCTCTTTTGTTTTCTCATTTAGACAGGGATTTATAACATGGCTTATGGCACTGATTCACTTTTACTTGTTTCTCTGTTACTGATTTTACTGATTCTTTGTTACTTGTTTATAAGTGACAGGATGCTAACCAGAATTGGATTTCCTGAGTGAAATGTGACTTGAGAACCAGAGAGTATGTTGGCATTTCCCACCTGTTCTATATGTTCATCTTCCTTCCCTCCAAGGAATTATGGGATCATGGATTTTAGAGCTGGAAGGGACCTTAGGGACCGTCTGGGCCAAACTCCTTCATTTTACTGAGAATCAGAGATAGTGAGTAACTTGCCCAGAGTCAGCTAGTGTCAGAGGCTGGATTTGAACCCAGTATTTCCTGACTCTAAATGCAGTACTCTATCTACTAAATGATATTTCCTTGCCTCCCCCCCCACCCCACACACAAATTGTAGGTCTTTTATATGGATTATTTGCATGATAAAGTTGATTTAACTGGAGACAGTAGGAACCCAGTGGGCTCCACCCGAGTTATCTGATATCTCTATAGCCTCTGCTTTTCCCAAAGCATACTAGCAGGGATGATGACCTATTAATCCCTTTTAGCATGGCTGGAATTCCAGTACAGTTTTGTTTTGTTTTTGTTTTTGTTTTTTGGTAAGGCAATTGGGGTTAAGTGACTTGCCCAGGGTCACACAGCTAGTAAGTGTTAAGTGTCTGAGGCCGGATTTGAACTCAGGTACTCCTGACTCCAGGGCCTGTGCTTTATCCACTGTGCCAACTAGCTGCCCCTCCAGTACAGTTTTAATGCTTGTTGAAAGGTGCGTGGGATTGAAAGAATTGGAAAAATCCAGAAAGACTCATTGCATAGTCAGAGAGAGAAGGAATTTACTATCTTAAAGACCCAAGTTGGATTTTTATAAGGGCCTTCAGGGGGTATATAGCTCTCCCCTCTGAAAAACAAAAAATGACATGGAAAGCCTTTTTAAAAAACTACTCTTGCGTGTACCCCATTGCCTATTCAGCATCTTTTTTTCTCAAAAGTCTCAAAAGACTTTACCCTCATTTATCTTCTTGATTTGATTTCAAGAGGGGGAAAATGAGTGCCTATTCTATAACAGGGTTCTATTGTATGGTCTATAGAGAAGATAAAGAAGTGTTTTCTTTGTTTTTCCCTGACAGGAGTGTCTGCTGTACGTTGTGTTTTCTTGTAGCTCTTCCATATAAGTAGTCACCTAGCTATCTGACTTAAGAATGGAACAGGATGGGGCAACTAGGTGGTGCAGTGGATAGAACATCATCCCTGGAATGAGGAGGACCTGAGTTAAAATCTGGACTCAAACACTTGCTATCTATGTGACCCTGGGCAAGTCACCTAACTCTGATTGCCTTTCCCCTGCCCAAAATAAAGAGACCAAGACAGGACTGTTACATATTGAACTGTTCCACTGCTAGATCTATGCCCAAAAGATATCAAAGAAAGAGGAAAAGGTCCTTTTTTTACAAAAATATTTAAAGTGGTTCTTTTTGTGGGGTCAGGAAAACTGAAAACTAAAGAGATACCCATCCATTGAGGGATGATCAAATAAGTTGTATGTGAATATACTAGAATACTGTTATCCTGTAAGAATTGAGGAAATAGATAATTTCAAAAAATACATGGAAGGATGTATATGAACTCATGCAGATTGGAGTGAGCAGAATCAGAGAAGCAATTTATACTATAATATCACTATTATAAAAATGGACAGTTTTGAGAATTTTTATAAACTGATGAAGTATGAAATGAGAAGACCCAGGAGAACAATTATACTGTAATAACAATAATGTAAAGACAAACCACTTTGAAAGCTGTAAGAACTATGATCAATGCAATGACCATTCATGATTCCAGAGGATCAATGATGAAACGTACTGTTCATGACAGAGAGGTATGGGTTTAGGAGACAAAATGATGAATTTATCTTTGTATTCAGCCATTGCAAAAATTTGTTTTGCTTGACAATGCATATTTGTCACAAGAAATTTGTTTTTTCTATTCTTTCCTATGGGGTGGAGCATAGGAAGGAGGGGGAAAATAGATTTATGTTAATTTTTTTAAATGGAGAGGTTATAGGCATACTATAGATGCTAGGTGGCAAAGTGAATAGAGCACAGGGCCTGGAATCAGGAGGATTCATCTTCCTGAGTTCAAATTTGGCCTCAGACATTTATTAGCTGTGTGACCCTGGGTAAGTCCTTTAACCTTGTTTGCCTTAGTTTCCTCATCTATAAAGTGAGCTGGAGAAGGAAATAACAAACCACTCTAGTATCTTCGCCAAAAAAAAAAAAAATACCAAACAACAATCCCAAAACACCTGAATCCCAAATTGGGTCACGAGGATTCAGACATGACTGAAAAACAACCAAACAACAACACAGATGTAAAATGTGGCATGTACTTTCAGATGTGGTCAAAGTGTTGTTATTAATTTTTCTTAATTTTTTTTACAAGAACCCTCTCACAAAGTGAGAACAATCCACAAATGTATATAATGTAAAATATCAATAAAACATAAAGAAATAGGATAGAGCGTTTGTAAGTTGGGCTAATGGATAACTTTCTTTCTTTCATTTTCAGTTAGAACATTTGTGACAGAAATTAAGTTAAGAAAAACTTTTGCTAATGCTACTGTTGAGAAGCATTCGGAACTGCGTCAAGTAGAAGACGAGATCATCAAAATGGTGAGTTCCCTAAGAGTGACCCCAGTGGTCCTCTCTGTATCAGCCTGGAAGCTGGAAGAGACCAAAGAGGTCATCTAGTGAACCCCAAGTAACTGAAGTAGGATTGTGAACTCCAGTCTTCTGGACCCCAAGTCCCTGGCCCTATTCACTATATCATACTGCCTCTCTGCCAAAAGAACACATTTTTTCTTTGACCAGGGATCATCCCAGTGACCAGATGTCCATGTTCCTTGCATGTACCTTTGCCTGTTACATGTTGAAAACAAACTTGTTGGTAAAGTCTGGACCCCATTTAAAATGTGAGGTTGGAATTTGGGATGAGTGTCAGAGTCACAGTTTATTTTTTTGATGAACAGAGTCTGTGTGTCTGTCTTCTCTAGCTGGTCCTCACCTGCCCCTCTGGGTGATACTTCTACGAAGCGTAGAAATATATTCACAGAGATGCATTTGTCACAAATGTGTTCAGAGGGATGAAATGTGTCAGCAAGAGTGGAAACCAAAACATTCTAATTTTTGGAACTCATCACTGACTTGCTTCCCTGTCTTTGCCAGTGCTCCAAACCTCTTCATTGGAAAGAGATAGTGTACTACTTCAGAGGGATGCTGTGAGGAATTATGGGTCACCCTTGATTGGGAGGGGGAAAGAGGGGCTAATAATTCATTGCCTAGATCACCCAGAATAATTTACTGCTTCTTTCTCTGCCTACTCTTTGGCTATTTTTTTTTCTCATTATAATTCAATTCAGGGGCAGCTGGGTGGCATAGTGGATAGAGCACCAGCCCTGGAGTCAGGAGGACCTGAGTTCAAATACAGCCTCAGACACTTAACACTCACTAGCTGTGTGACCCTAGGCAAGTCACTTAACCCCAATTGCCTCACAAAAACAAAAAAAACAAAAACAAAAACATAATTCAATTCAACACACATCTAATACTTTATGGTTTGCAAAGTACTCTTCCAGTGTGATGAGTAGAGGTCTGGGTTTGGTGTTAGGAACAAACCTAGGTATAAATTTTGTCTTTAATATATACTCACTGTGCTCATAACCTCCATCTAGTAGCCTTACTATCAATAATAGCTAGCATTCATATAGCACTTTAAGGTTTGCAAAGTGCTTTACAAACATGATCTCGTTTTATCCATGCAACAACTCCGGGTGGTATTATTATACCTGTTTTATAGATGAGGAGGAAACTGAGGCAGACAGATTTTAAGTGACTTGTCCAGTCACACAGCTTGTATGAAAGAGATTGAGGCAGGATTTGTACTCAGGTCTTCCTGACTCCAGGTCCATCCCTCTATCTACTGTCTCTCCTAGCTGCTGGAACATTTGTGGAAGAACTGGGCTTCCCTATGACCTTTCACATTGCTGTATTGATTGAAGGCCTCCAGAATCACATAGCCTTAAACTAGACCATCAGCTTGTTATGAAAAAAAAAAAGCTAGACTGACAAGAAAAAAAGAATTCTCTTTGCCTAACAAAACAAAAAGCAAGGGCTAAAAAGATGTCCTTTGCCCATACTGCATGGGCAAGAGAGTGACATTGTCCTGGGAAATTGGCTTAAATGTTGAGAGATTCAGCCCTGGCAGAGATGCCAGAAGCTTCCTTTTTGAATGGAAATAGTCTCTCTGGGAATTTAGTCGTGTGTGTGTGTGTGTGTGTGTGTGTGTGTGTGTGTGTGTTTTCTCTCTCATGGATTATTTTAAAGCTTCAAAGGACCTGAATTCTGTTCTCTCTCAGAGCATCAGGTAAACCTAAGGATGTTCACTCTTCCCTTGGATCTAACAAAACCCCATCGATCCAAATTTAATGTAATTTTTCCATGGAATACTTGTGAAAAGGACTTTAAGCCCAGCCACCCATGTGTTTCTTTGTTAGGAGCGGGGCTAATTTGGTGCCACTTACAATGGCTCTCATTTCCCCAGTAGGACACATCCTCTGATCAGGCAGGAGCAGCGGTCAGAAAGCCCATAATCTCCATGAAGATACTTTACTATGTATAACCCAAATAAACAGCTGACTGTAAGTCTTTTGAAACTTGGGGGTTTTAGGAGTCTGACACTCCTTTGAAGATGTCCGGCATCTCAGGGTGCACCACTGAGCATCGTTTCCTGCTGAGATATTCCCCATTGATGTACTCTCCGCTTTTCTCCTTTGTACTCTGGGAACAATAGGGCAAGAGTCGAAGAAACTCATTTGAACGGAAGAAAAACAAAACAAAAATAAAGATTTTTCTTCTGCGCAAAGCTGCCTTGACCTGTTATAGCACTGTATAGGAAAGCGATGATGGCTCTAAAAGCTTTTGCTATTTGCATATGATTAAGAGCTTACCTGCATCTGTTCTCTTTTCCAGCTAAATATGTCCCTTTCAACGTTACCGGGTTACGCCAAATCCACTGTCCAAGCTGTCAGGTAATTAAAACACTTAAAGTAGCTTAAGAAATCAGCTTCTAGAGATGGGAGAAGACACCCTTAGCCCACCCCCTCGTGGAGGTAGGAGGTCCATAAGGGTTAAACATTGCACATGTTCTTAGACTTTTTCAATTTTTTACACCATAATTTTTTTCCTTTCCAAAAAATGCTTTTTATTATATTGGCTAGCTCTATGGGAGGGGGAGGGGGAGGGGGAAGGATACTGGGGATAACTATAATGACATAAGAAATAGAAGGCATTAACGCAAACTTATTTTTAAAAAATCAGTTTCCAGAAAGAGGGAAGGAAGAGCCACAAGGGTAATCCATGGCCAAGTCATTTAGGGTTATGAATCTACACTTCCCTCTCTGTACAACAAAAACAGTGAACCTTTTTGGCAGTCTCAATCATCCTTAAATGATGATTGCAAAGAATTGCTTTGGGGGCCCCTGTTAAGTCTATGAAGTGTCCCTTTGCCTCCAGGGACTCTGGCACCGTGGCTGTCTCACTGCAGACCACTTTTTCCATGTCATCCAATGTGACGGTGTTTGATCTGGCAGACAGAGTACAGAAATACATTAGCACCTGCACATCCCCTGTGGAGACCTGCCAATTCTTGAAGTCTCTGGGAAGGCTCTTTAGAGGTAAGTGTGAGACTGTTGTTCAACCCAGGAGAAGTCTCTGACCACTTGTATCAATTCCACAGCTGTTTATCAAACATCCACAATGTGTGAGGCAGTGGGGATACCAGGATGGAATAGTACATAGACCCTGCCTTCAAGGTAGAGAGAGAGAGGGTGCTGGGCCTGGAGTCAGGAGAGACCCAAGTTTAAATCTGTCCTCAGACACTTTGGAGCAGCATAACCATAACCGAGTCCTTTAACTTGTGTTTGTCTTCATTTCTTTTGTAAAATGATGATAATAGCAGCACCTACCTCCCCGGGGGTTGTTGTGAAGATCCAGTGAGATAATATTTGTAAAGCTACAATGTAAGCACTATATCAATGGTAGCTCTTATTCTTATTGTGATGGAGCTTACAACATGGGAGAGGGAGATAAGAGCAAAGTACGAATAACTATAATCAAATGACAATTGGAGAACGATTTGGGGAATCAGGAGAAGGCTTCTATGAACTGATGCCAATTGAAGGACACAGACCCAGGGAAACACAATGCATGATGACTTCAGCTGTGTAAATCAGAAGAGTAATACCAACACAAGAAACAGGAAGCTGAATTCTGGTAACTCTGCAGACTAAGTCTGTACCTGAAGAAGGGGAGAGAATATTCATCTCCTTCCTTTCATTGCAAAGCACCATGGGTGTGGCTCATGCCATGCACTGTCAGATTCAGTAGATGTGTTCCTTAGTTTGCCTGAATTTCTTTTTCTCTCTCTCTTTCTCTTTCTTTTTCATTTTTTGTGACAAGGGTAGGGGAAGATGTAGGTATACATTTGGAAATAAAACTAATATAAAAAATAAAAATGAAGTTTAAAATAGAGACAGGCATTTATCTTTGCATTATGGAATGAAATCAATGCCAGAATATTGTCCCCCATCCCCCACTCAGATAAGGGGGACTTATTCTCATGACATGCTTCCAAGTGTTTGCTTTAAAAGTGGTTTTTGTTCAGTTCACTTTACCACAGAACTGGAGTGAGCTAAGGGGATGAAAACCACCCCTTTATCTTCCCATCTGGTTCCCAGATGCAGGAGATAAATTATGGGTATCAGCCTTTAGTGGTCCATATGCTAGTAGTTCTGGGAAATCCCAAGCGGGTTGGCTGATATCTGACTCCTGAATCTGCAAAGGTTCATTTGTGGACCTGAGGAACTGGCTAAGTTCTGGGACAAACAGGGATGGTCTGGCTCCTTTGGACACTGGAAAGGCACAAACAGGTTACGCCAATTGAGCACTGATGACATTCATCCTGACTGGGGATGAGCAAGAGTCAGACCTCATTTTATGTTCTAACCTATGAGGATGGAGATAACTCTCTTATTTTTATCTTGCTTGCAAGAGATTAGAAGGTTAGCCTTTAAAATATGTGTGTATACATATATATACACATACACACGCACACATATTGCTAACGGTGGGTACATTGCAATTCAATATTATTGACTATTTTTCTTTTGCATTAGCACAATGCCCTGTACATAGTAGGTGCTTAAGTAATGCTTGTAGATTGACTGACTGATTACATGTCCCACTCATTCATGTCTTGCAAAGAAAGTTCCCAGATATTTGGATCTGTGAGAACCTACCCTACTGAGGTGATTTAGTCTTACAGAAGAGAGAACATGGGCATAACATAGAAGCCCTCAGTTCAAATTCTGCTTCTTATGTTTGTGACCCGTGTGACCTTAGGCCAATTACCTGTCTGAAAAGCACCCCATCTAATTCCAATATTTGTGACCCAGGCATTCCTGGGCCACATTTTCCTCATCTGTAAAATGAGGGGCGTGATCTAGAGAACTCTAAGTTGTCTTCCAGTTCTAAAGCTGTGTTCCTTCCTGTATTTCACTGACAGTCTCTACTTTTCTGAAGGGTCCCTTCCCCCATTTTTAGCACGTCCTTTCAGTGCCCACAGGAGCAGAAGAAAGCCTGCCTTTACCTT
The DNA here is from genome assembly GCF_019393635.1 of Dromiciops gliroides. Taxonomy (NCBI): domain Eukaryota; kingdom Metazoa; phylum Chordata; class Mammalia; order Microbiotheria; family Microbiotheriidae; genus Dromiciops; species Dromiciops gliroides. Next base: position 337,820,248 of record NC_057863.1, on the reverse strand, counting down.
TACCTCATGTTGGGCGGCACATTTTCTTCTGCCCTCTCTTGGGTCCTTCTCAGATCTCACTTAGACAAGCTGCTTTTATTGCTTGTCTTGACTATCTTTATGATGGCCCACGAGGATTGTAGAGGCGAACTTCTCTGGTATCATGTTGCAGAGACTCCGGTTTCCTCTTGCATGAGAGCAGAGCTGGGCTCCTTAGAAGGTACTTTTGGGTTTAGGGCATTTCTATCCCTCAATTAACATGATCTTTTCTTTTCTTTTCTTTATTTTTTCGGGGCAGTGAGGGTTAAGTGACTTGCCCAGGGTCACACAGCTAGTAAGTGTCAAGTGTCTGAGGCAGAATTTGAACTCAGGTCCTCCTGAATCCAGAACTGGTGCTTTATCCACTACACCACCTAGCTTCCCCCTCTCAATTAACATGATGTTCAAAAGCTTACCTTCCAGGAACCTGCAGCTTTTACTCTGACCAAAGCATTTAGCCTGTGAAAAGCCCTTGTGTCATTGTCCAGTCTTTTCTTTATATTTGGTTTTTGTCTTCTGGACATGCTACACGTGTTCTTTTATATATATTTATGTGTACATTGTCTCCCCTAATAGAATGTAAACTCCCTGAGGCCAAGGACTAAATCTTTTGTTTCAAATCTAAAATCCTTTACAAGCTCTTCCTAATCTATTTTTCTAGGTTTATTGTATATTTTACTCCTCTTTATCCATTCTTTTTTTTTTAGTAAAATATGAATAATTTAGCTAGGTCCTGATTAGTGTAATCAGTCACCTAAAGTGGTTTCCTGTATTTAAATTCACACTATTCAGAGATGTAATTAAGTAAATATGATTCTAGCCCAGTAGAAATATGCAGTGCAAACTCAGACAAGACCACTTCAGTAGATTCACAGGTGCTCCTGGGCGCACTGTTATTAATATTATGAAGCTACTTAGTTGTTGTCTTGCCGCCTGGGAAGCTCCTGGGGACCCCGTTTGTTTTCTGGTAGTTATGACCCGTGGCTCCATCTTGATAAGTCTTCTACCTCCTCTCTCATCCCCCTCCCACACACATACCCTGTGGCTCATGCCCATCACGAAGGTCATGCAGCTTCTCTTGCTTGGCACATCCTGGACCTCTCCTTCTGGGTGGGGATCTGATAGGAGACAACACTGTGACTATTGCTTGTTGACTAGTGGATGGCTCTGCCTGGGAAAGATCATGGAGATTATACGGGTCTCCAGAAGTCATCAATAAAAAGCTGGTCTCCACAGGATAGTCTCTTGTCTTCGTTTGCCTCATCTCCCTTCTTTGCCCCACTGACAAAACCAGCCTTCTCTTTTTCCCATATGTGACTGTACTTGTCAGCATGTGGCAGTGCTAAAGACATTAATGCAGGATCTGAAACACTTTCTGATGAGCTGCATTAACAGGGAAACTGTAAAAAGAGTCCATTTCTGCTTACAGAAAATACCTGTTTACACCTTCTGACTCTGAATGATGGTTAAATGAGCCCCCATTAGAATGTGTGGAGAGCACCTGATCATGGTTTATCCCATAAGGCTAGAAGACATGATTGGAAACTCCTTCCAAAGGCTATCTGTGCATGGCTATTTAGACTAGCAGTCATATAGGCACGCTCACCTCCCTGGTGCCAGCTTCATGGTGTTTGTGTGCAAAGATTTTTTTCCCCAACTTAATGCAGCCTTCTCTAAATAAACAAAGGAAATTCCAACACACACACACACACACACACACACACACACACACACATTCTGACTTAGAAATCCAACTTCCACTAATAAAGACAGGAAATTCAGAGTTAAGACCCCAAACTGTGTCCTGAATTCACCCTTCTTATGACCAGACCCAACATCCTGATTCTGAGTTCTCCTCTCTGGACCCAGAAAGAAATTGGTTTATTGCAGATATCACATAAATGAAAGACTATGGTCTTTAATTTGACAGCTCACATCAGTTCAATTCAACAAACAATTATTAAGTTCTTGCAGTGAGAGACAGCATGGTATAATAAATAGAGAGCTGGCGTTGGGGTCAGGAAAACCTGGGTTCAAGACCTGCCTCAGACTTACTGTCTAACCCTGAGCAAGGGACTTAACCTTTTATTGCCCCCAGACAATTCTCTAAGATCTCTCCTGAGTTGAAGAGTAGGTGGCAGGTGGGCAGCTAGGTGGCGCAGTGGATAAAGCACTGGCCCTGGATTCAGGAGGACCTGAGTTCAAATCCGGACCCAGACACTTGCTGTGTGACCCTGAGCAAGTCACTTAACCCTCATTGCCCTGCCAAAAAACAAAAAGAGTGAATGGGGTCACCAATGGAGAGAGAATAGAAAAAAGAACCAAGGAGAAAGCCTTGGAAGGCACCCAGTGTTTAAGGGCTGGGAGGAGGATGAGGAGCCCATAAAGGAAGCAGAGAAGTAGGATAAGAATGAGTAGAATACAAATAATTCTCTTTGTAAGAGGCCCCACCGAGTGCCACCCACCCTCAGTGATTCAATATGGCTGTTGAACAAGCCTTCACTAGGCTGTGCGGAGAGCATTTAGTGATGGCTTATCTCAGAAGGCTACAGGAAATTATTGAAGACTTATCCCAAAGATGATTTGTCCACCACTGTTTAGACTAGTAACAATAAAGGCACATTCACCTCCTTGGTGCCTGCTCCAGACAAGAGATTTTTTTCATCCCTTAACACAAAGTTTTCTAAATAAACAAAGGAAGTTCTTTTATATACACACATATGGCCTTCTGATGTAGTACACCACCTTCCACCCATAAAGACAGGAAATTGTCTCGATAATGCCTTTTAATTATAATAAAAAGATCATTCAAGTCATTCACAACAATGAGTGCTGCCCATGGTCTCAAAGAAATCTGTTGGATGTGAGAGAAACCAGTCAGCGGCTCAAATGTAGCCAAGCTCTTGAAATGAGGCAGCAGGTTTGAAACAAACTAAATACCATTTTCTTTTTGGGGATAGACACAGCCCCATAGTGATCATCACCGTGGCTAACCATTAGCATTTCTCCCTTCACAGCCACCACCTGTGACTTGTGGTTACAGTCCTGAAAAAATATATCATTACCCCCACCTCCAGTCTACCCCCCCTTCTCATAATGAGTATTCATGACAGCCACACATTCAAAGGCCAGTCTTCTTGAGTGCCCTAAACCAACATCTGTTTACAGGCAGTTAAGATGAACAGAGCCAAAAAATAATGTAGGTAGTTATAGATGGCTGTAGAATATTTAGACTCGAGATTAGGAAGGTAAGCCTTTCTGAGATCCCTTGTTCTAGGTCCCTCTGTCCAAGCTGCCAAATCTAATCTCTTCCTGTTGTCAAGGCCCCATCATTTGGATCCCTTAGAATTTGGTATTCTTGCTTTTTTGGCCTGAACTGAGCTTCCCCTGCCCTTGATGCCTGAGAAATCTGTATCTCATCAGAGTCCTAATCATCTGGCCTTCTCTCTTTTTTTTTAATTACTATGAAAAGCTGGGTTCTCTTTGATCGTATTCTTTTCTAACCCAAGAAGAACTTGTGTTAGACACTTCAGGGAAAGGCAAAGGCATCCCTTTACCCACAAACAAATGAACCCGGCAGCCATTTAACACATAAGCACAGAAGACATTGTGTCATTTCAATAGACATAGTGTTCACGTCCCTGCATGCATTGGGGTGGGGGGAGAATGGGGAGAGAGTTTATTATGCTATTCTCTTCTTACCCATACCCTTTTGAGTATGTGTATATTTTCTGTAGACAAATACTTGTGTGCTCTTAATCTAGCCAAAGCCAGCAGAAGGGAATGTTAGCAGGCTCAGACGGGCAGTTTGAAAAGAAGGTTGAGCTCCCTAATGATTCTTTTATTTTAAAAAAATTGTTTAAAGTTTTTTTGATATTCTTTCTTTCTTTTTCTATCCCTGGCACTTCCCCAGTGATTCACTCTTCCCCCTATAGAACCCTCCCTCATAACAAATGAGTACAATCAAGCAAAACAAATCGGCTTATTGACTATGTCTGAAAATGTATTCTTCATTCAACACCTGCAGTCCCCACCTCCTCTTTGCTAGGAGTTAGGAGGCATGGGCCACCATCAGTCCTCTGAAGTAATGATTCGACCATGCAGTGATCAGAGTTCCAAAGTCTTTCAGCATTGTTTTCTTTTACATTATTGTGGCCTTTGTGTAAACTGTTCTGGTTTCAAACACTTCACTCTGCAACCATCCATATGAGTCTTCCCATCCTCAATGACTTTTGTTGTTGTTGTTGTTGTTGTTTTCCTCAATGACTTTTTTTTTAAGTGAGGCAATTGGGGTTAAGTGACTTGCCCAGGGTCACACAGCTAGTAAGTGTTAAGTGTCTGAGGCCGGATTTGAACTCAGGTCCTCCTGACTCCAGGGCCGGTGCTCTATCCACTGTGCCACCTAGCTGCCCCTCCTCAATGACTTTTGAAAACTGTTCATGTGATACAGAAGGCTACTTTAAATCTAAGTTAATTCCCCCTAAAATGATGATGTTTTAAAGGTCTCTTTGCCCCACTGACGTTTTGTTTTTCTTTCATCAGCTGGTAGTTTATGTAAAAAGAAAAGTCCGGAATGTGACAAAGAGACCTCTATCTGCACCGATTTGGAAGGTGTTGCCCTCTGTCAGTGCAAGGCTGGCTACTTCCAGTTTAACAAGATGGATCATTCCTGCCGAGGTACCATTCTTGACTCAAGCAGATTGGCTGGGAGGGAGTTTCTGGGTAATGTTTTAGTGATGGTTAAAACATTTTCTTTCTTCTGGAGACTCATCACATATCCCTGCTTTAAGGATAACTATTAAGAACTCGGGGTGGTCAGTCCTGGTGTTTGTGCTGATGTTAGGGTGATGAATGTTGTCTTCTTGCAATAATAATATTACCTATCACTGTTGTCTACTGTGCCTGCTGACCAAGTGAAGAAGAAGAACAGTAGATTGTAAGGAATACCTATGGTTAAAAAAAAGTTGTTTATTTTGAAGGTTGGATAAAGTCAGGGCTAGAATTCTTTTGTTTAAAATAGAGGAAGCAAAAAAAGTCATTGTTTTTAATTCACAAAACTGTCAGGTCTTTTTTTAATTCATATCCTTTACCCAGTTGTAAAATATGAGTTTTAACCTCTTCTGTTAAGTGAGTGAATTAATTCATTTAATCTTAAAAAATTAAGGACTGGAGGCAGCTAGGTGGTGCAGTGGATAAAGCACTGGCCTTGGATTCAGGAGGACCTGAGTTAAAATCCAGCCTCAGACACTTGACACTAGCTGTGTGACCTTGAGCAAGTCACTTAACCCTCATTGTCCTGCCCCCCCCAAAAAAAAAAGACAAAAAAAATTAAGGACTTACTGTGTGCCTTGCTCTGAATAAATTGATTTTATTTAAGGATTTCCTAAAGGTTAGATCAGCAGAAGTTTAATTCAATGAAGCTTGAGAAAAGCATTGATTCGAAGTGAACATTGGTCTGGGGAAGCAGTATAGGTCTCTAATATTGATAATAACAATGATACTGGGAGCCACTGCGGTATAAATGATGGAGACCTGGCCTCGATGTCATGAAGAACAGTGTTCTAGTACCTCTGACAAGTGCTTGCTGTGTGTGACGCTGAGTAAGACATTTAACAACTGGGTACTCCCAGGCAACTCCCAGGCAACTGTATGCAGGCAACAGCATAGCTGTTGATCTGCATTGGTACAGGAAATTTCACCACCAAGAATTCCCTTCACCAACAAAATCACAGGTCAGGACAAGAAATGGGTTGGGTTTTTTTCTGGTTTTTCTTTCTTTCTTTTCTTTTCTTTTTTTTTTTTTTTTTTTGGCGGGGCAATGAGTGTTAAGTGACTTGCCCAAGGTCACACAGCTAGTAAGTGTCGAGTCTAAGGCTGGATTTGAACTCAGGTCCTCCTGACTCCAGGGCCAGTGCTCTTTCCACTGAGCCACCTAGCTGCCCCCAGGTTAATTTTTTTTTTTTAACAAGAAGATGGCTTTTATATATTGCTTTGGCATTTTCAAAGCACTTCCCATATCTTATCTTATTAGTTCCTTACTACAATCCTATGGAGTATCATCATTCACATTTTATAGTTTAGGAAATTTCAGCTGAGAGAGATTAAGTGATCTGCCAGGGGTCGTACCATTTAGTAAGTATCAGAAGGGGTATTCGAACCCATTTTCTCCCAACTTCAAGCTCTGCATTCTTTCTACTCTACCACACTTCTTCACTCTACACACAACTCCCAGTCTGTCTGCTTAAATCCAGGATCAAACTGTCCATTTGTCTGGTGGATATTTCTACCCTGATCACAGAATCATAACTTGAGAGGTTGTCTAGTTCACTAAAAAACAAAACAAGAAAACACATAGTAAGTAAGTAGCAAAGCTGGGATTTGAAACCTGTTCTCAGACTCCAAAACTAACAGTCTTTCTATTGTACCACACTGCCTTTTCTATGGGCTATCATCAGCTCAGAAGACCTGAAGAACAATAAGACAGAGGTGAAGGATTTGGGCAGAACAAGAGAAAACAGTTGCCTTTGAAAGAGTTGTCATATGTTGATTTCATTCTTAACTTGTATTGAAGAGGACAAATCAGTTGGTTAAGAAGGTCTAAGAAAAACTTGCTGAGCAGCTGAAGTTAAGCAATTATGGCTTGAAGAGATGGAAAAATGCACTTCCCTCTTTTTTTTTTTTTGCAGAAGGCAGCTAGGTGGCACGGTGCATAGAGTGCTGGGCCTGAATTAAGGAAGATTCACCTTTCTCAATTCAAATCTGGCCTCAGACACCTATTAGTGGTGTGACCCTGGGCAAGTGACTTAACCTTATTTGCTTCAGTTTCTTCATCTGTAAAATGATCTGGAGAAGGAAATGGCAAACCACTTCAGTATGTTTGCCAAGAAAACCCAAAAATAGGGTTATGAAAAATCAGACAAAACTCAACAACAACTCTATTTGCATAAGTGTGATGGATGCTATGGATAAGGAACTTGCAAATATAGTCAAACCAGGTTGATTCATTGCTTAGTTTTGCTGACCTTCTTTCCTCTCTCTTTTAAAATTCTTTTTACGGGCAGCTAGGTGGTGCAGTGGATAGAGTACTGGCCCTGGATTCAGGAGGACCTGAGTTCAAATCCGGCCTCAGACACTTAACTAGCTGTGTGACCCTGGGCAAGTCACTTAACCCCAATTGCCTCAAAAATTAAAAAAAAAAAATTTAATTCTTTTTACAAGGGATGACTCCTTGTGATGGGTAAGAGTAGAAGGTGGTACTTAAAGAACCTGAGAGTATCAACTGAAGAATTAGTGAAACAATTAGCAGTTTTAGTCCTGATTAATTGGTCCAGTTCTTCAGTGAAAACCTGAGCTCAGCTCCTAACATTCCTTTTTTGCAATCAGTAAGGATTGCTCAAAAACCTCAAAAATAGCATGAATGGCAACTAATTCTGCTTAGGTTTTTTTTTTTAAGTTTATGGAGGGCATCTAGGTGGCACAGTAGGTAGAGCACCAGCCCTGGAGTCAGGAGGACCTGAGTTTAAATCCAGCTTCAGACACTTGATAGTTAGTAGCTGTGTGACACTGGACAAGTCACTTAACCCCAATTGCCTCACCAAAAAAAAAAAGTTTATGATGATAGAGGACAATTTTCTTGCTCAAGTAAATATTCTTTTGTTGACATATAAAATACTAATTTTAAAAAGATAGTGATAAAAGGAGCTATCAGACGGTTATCAATAAAAATGGAGTATTCTTTTTCTGAGGACCATCCTGAGATTGCTTTAGCTCTTCAAGAAAGGCAGCTATGTATGTGGTCCTTGTTGTGTTTGTCTGTAGAGCCCATTTTAAAGGTTACAAGTCATCTTTACCTTCCAGGGCTGGAATTCATTTTGGCCAGGACACAACTGAAGGGTAGATGGGCAGGCCTATAAATACTCTCCTCATAATAATGCAAAGCTATCTGCTGGCTCAGGTTTAAGCAGCAAGAGGGTGAACTGGATTCACAGTGATGGACTAGGAGTCAGGAAGACCTAGGTTTTAATTCTGCCTCCAAAGCTGATTTGCTGTATGAGCCTGGGCTAAGTCACATGACATTTCTCAGCCCCGTTTGTCTCATCTGTAAAATGGGGGCAGTAATAGCCCCTTTACTTCACAGACCTTAAAGCTCAGAATGTATGCTAGTTATTATGACTTATGTGGGAGGTGTAGCTGGTTAATAATGGCTTCCAGTGTCAGCCCAGACTGTTTTTGAGCGCCTATGGTGGGTGGGCATTATATTTCCCATCAGACCACCAGCTACATAAAGGGACCTATATAAACTGTGGGAGGGGAAACAAGGGGGGAAAAGAGAAGGGGTTCTGCTGGTTCTTCCTTTTTCTAGTTCATCTAGCTTACTAAAAAAGCATTTCCTGTGCTATCTAGAAAGGCTAGTTAGTCTAGCGAGGTCTGTGTTTTGCCGTGTTTCAGCGGGTAAGTTGACTTCTACTGAAACCTCTCTGCCTGCTGAAAGATTCCCAGCGAGCCAGAGGAAATGAGGAGGAAGGACTGACCCTCCCTCCCCCTCCCCAGCCCCCCCACCCTTGGAGGAAGGCAGGAACAGAGCGGGGTTTGAACATATTTGGTTCTGATAATAGTGTGCCTTGTTAAGAGGTTTTGACAGCATCATTAACCACTCCTAGTTTTGATCCCTGTCAGGCATAACCATTCCCTCCGTCTTAAAATCGGTCCTTCTCAAATTTCACCAATTAAATGTTGGCCCCGAAAACAACAGAGCAATCAAATAATTACCAGAATTGTAAAAAGCACCAGCGGGCTACTTGGCAAAAAAAAAAAAAAAAAAAGTGAAGGACGGGAGGGATCTTGGGAAAGAGAAGGCTTACAGAAAACCTCCACCAGCTCCTTGTCTCGCTGCCAAGGCAGTGGATGTGTCCCTTGAGCAACATCTTTAGTCGATAGTTATTAAATCTGTAGTCATCCTTTGATAATATTGTTCACTAATGGAATGCCAAGTTGAGAGCTGCAACAGCCCAGCCCTGGAGAAATCTTTCAGCCGGACTTTGGATGGGCCTATAGTGACACCTTCTGGTCATCTGTGTTAAAAACTCATGGGCGTTTCCAAAGCATCTTCTTAAGGGTGTTTCAAATCAGGGCTCAGAGATTGTTCCAAAGCGACAGTCAAAAGCCTTCCCAAATCTGGTTAATTTCAAATAAGGTGTTTAAGTGTTTTAGAAGTTTCCTTTATAATTAAATTGCAGGTTTCCCCAATTCTGCATGATGCTTGTTCTTGCTTTTCTTTGCTGAGTTTTCCAGTAGCTGCTCTAAGATATGTATGTGTGTGTGTGTGTGTGTGTGTGTGTGTGTGTGTGTGTGTGTGTGTGTGTGTTTAAAGCAACAGACAATCGTCCCTCCTTCACACTATGGGATCCAGCCTACTTACTCCCACCTCCTCGTGTGTCCCTCCACTTAGACATGCCTCTGGTCCACAATTTAAAAACAAAATAGACACACTTTTATCATTTGCCCATTCGATGCTAATTGGATTTAAAGTGAAAAGGACTGGCTTCAGACCCAAGCTCTGTCCCTTTAAAATTTAGACAAGTCTCTTAATCTCTCTGGGTCTCTATTTCCTCATCTATAAAATGAGGAAGTTGGACTTCCCAGGTCTAAATCTTCCAGCTCTAACTCTATGATTTTATAGTCCCATGATACAACAAAGATGGAAATGGAATCTATAAAAACTGCAGGATTTGACCTGAAGACCTATATTTTTGTTGTTGAGTCATTTCAATCCTTTCTGAGTCTCTGTAACCCCATTTAGGGTTTTCTTAGCAAAAATACCGGAGTGGTTTCCTTCTCTAGCTCGTTGTAAAGATGAGAAAACTGAGGCAAACAGGGTTAAGTGACTTGTCTAGGGTCACATAGCCAGTAAGTATTTGAGGCCAGATTTGAACTCAGGAAGATGAGTCTTGCTGACTCCAGGCCTAGCTCTCTATCCACTGCTCCACCAAGCTGTCCTCTGAAGGCCTATAAGACAAAAGTAAAGGATTTGGTCAGAACAAGATTGAACAGATGCATTTGTAAGAGTTAGGTCAATTATGTTCTTAACCTGTATTGAGGAGTAAAGAGGAGAAATTAGTTAGTCAGGCCGGTCTAAGAAAAACTTCCTGACAGCTGGAGTTAAGTATTGATGAGTTGTAGAGATGGAAAAAAATGCATTTCCCTCTCTTTTTGCAGAGGTGAGGTGAATACTATGGATGAGGAATGTGCAAATATGATCAAACCTGATTAATTCATTGCTAAATTTTTATGTTTTTCTTTTTTCCTTTTGTAAATTTTAAAATTTATTTTAAATTTAAATACAAAACAAGAAAAGGAAAAATATTACCATGTATGCAGCAATATAAAAAAATAAATTTCCATTTCAAGAAAACCTATATAACAAATACTATGCATTATTTTCAAAGCTGTCCAGCTTTTCTTTACTACCTTATAGGTTTTCTTTTGTTCTCTGCTATGTACTTTTTACTTCATTTTCCCTTCCCTTCCACCCTCTACTGCCCTAAAGAAGGCACTAATTAAGCCCAGGTTTTTATATATGTGGGTGTGGGTATTTATATATACATATACACATAGACATCTATAAAATATATGTATACATATACACATAGATATCTATAAATATCTATATACATACATATGTACACATCATACACATATATGTAAAACCGTAGTATGCTTATTTCTACTTGTCACTGGTTCCTCTGAAGCTGGATAGCATCTTCTTTCATAAGTCCAAGTCTTACCATGTTTTTCTAAATCAACCAGTTCACCATTTCCTACACCACAGCAATATTCCAACCCAATCACATTTTATCTGAGAGATTGTTTATGAAAGTTTCCCTCTAATTTTCTTCATTCTTTCCATTATTGGCTACATAGGCTTTATTTATACAATAAAATTTTAATTTAACATAATTGAAATTATCCATTTTACACTTCAGCAATGCTCTCACCTTATAATATAGTTTAAGGTCTGATACTGCTGAATTTGCTTCCTTTAAGTCTTTTTTCCCCCCGGTTTCTTTGAAGTTCCTGACCTTTTGTTCTTCTAAATGAAGTTTATTATTATTTTTCTAACCCAGTAAGATAATTTTTAGTAATTTAATTGGGATGTCATTAAATAAATAGATTGGTTAGGTTAAATTGTCATTTTTTATTATATTGGCTTTACCTACCCATGAACAATAAATATTACTTCAGTTATTTAGAACTGACTTTATTTGTATAAAAAGATTTCATGTTTCATGTTTATGTTCATATAGTTTTTGTGTCTGTTTTGGCAGGTATGCACTTAGGTATTTTATACTGTCTAGTTATTTTAAATGGTCTAAAGCAGTATTGATTAATATTGTTGACACAGTGTAATTTCCCTATTTTTCTCTTTTGATTGTATATTTTAGCTTCAACTTTTTCCTGATAAGATTTTTTGGGGGGGGGGGTAAGGCAGTCGGGGTTAAGTGACTTGCCCAGGGTCACACAGCTAGTAAGTGTTAAGTGTCTGAGGCTGGATTTGAACTCAGGTCCTCCTGAATCCAGGGCCAGTGCTCTATCCACTGCTCCATCTAGCTGCCCCTAGCTTCAACTTTTTCTAAGATCATAACAACTACCCCTGCTTTTTTACATAATAAATTCTACTCCTGCTTTTCATTTTATCTTTGTTTGTATCTCTCATTTTTGTAGTGTTTCCTGAAAGCAATGTATTATTGAATTCAAATTTTTAATTAGCTATCTGTTTCTCCTTTATGGATAAATTCAGCCCATTCACATTCTAAGCTATAATTACTTATTGGGTATTTTATTCCTTCCTATTTTTCCTCACTATCCTTCTCACCTTATTTATCCTATCCCTCTTCACTCCTCTGCTTTACTTCTACCTGCTACCTTGCCCCTCCTTTTCTTTAACCTACCCACCCCTCCAAGAGTCCCTCCCTTATCTTCCCCCCCCAATCCTCTTGCCATCTTACTTCTTTTTGAATTTAAAAGACTTTTATGCACTTCTAGATATATATGTTGTTCCCTCTTGAACCCATTCCCCATGGGAGTATGGTTCTGGCACTACCTACCCTCCCCCCTACTAGCTTCTGTATCAATTTTTCCTTTTGTACTTCATTTGTTTGAGATAATTACTCCTTTTTATCTCTCCCTACATAGTTTTATTTTTTAAGAATCACCCCATCATGATCAGCTCAGCCCAAGCCTTTTTTTCAAATTACCCAAATAATGACAGTACTGATAATATTTTCACATATAAGAAGTAAACAATTTGACCTCATTGAGTCCCTCACAACTGGTCTCTAATGTTTACCTTTATTTCTTCTGGATGTTACATGTCAAATTTTCCCTTAATTTCTGCTGTTTTTGTCATAATACCTGAAAGTCTTTCAAATTGTTAAATATTCATTTTTTTTTTCATTCAGGATTATACTAACTTTGCTGCGTAAGTTACCCTTGATCATAACCCAGCTCTTTTGCCCTACAGTAGTATTCTAAGACCTATGGTCCTTCAATGTAGTAGCTGCTAGATCTCGTGTAATCTTTATTTTAGCTTCATGATACTTAAATTGTTTTTTTCTTCTTGTTGCTTCCAATATTTTCTCCTTAACTTGGGTGCTTTGAAACTTGACTGTGATATTCCTGTAAGTTTTCTTCCTGGGATCTTTCAGGTCGTGTTTGGTGGATTTTTTCTATTTCTGTTTTGCCTTATAGAACTTCAGGGCATTTTTCCTTGATGACTTCTTATAATATTTAATCAAGATTCTTTTCCTTAAATTATAATTTTCAGGTATTCTGACTATTCCTATATTATCTCTCCTCAATCTTTTCTCCAGATCAGTTGTTTTTCTGATGAGATGTTTCATATTCTTTTCTATTTTTTCATTATTTTGATTTTACTTTATTATTTCTTGGTGTCTTAGAATGTTATTAGCTTCCCTTTGCCCAATTCTAGTTTTCAATGAATTATTTTTTTCCTTAAGTTTTTGATTCTCTATTTCAAGTTGGTTGAATTTCTTTTCAAAATTTTCTTGAATTTCTTGGATTGCTCTTATGTTTTTTTCCAATTTTTCCTTGATCTGATTTTGATTTTTAAAGTTCTCTTTAAGTTCTTTCAAGAACTCCTTTTGTTCTTAGGACCATTTGACATTTCTCATTGGAAAAAGTAGTGGCTTTTTTAGCTCTTTATCTTCCTCTGAATATGAAGCCAGATCTTCTCTATCCCCATAGTAACTATCTTGGATTGGGTTCTTTCTCCTTTGCTTATTCATTTTTTTTAAATTTTTTTTTAGTGAAGCAATTGGGGTTAAGTGACTTGCCCAGGGTCACACAGCTAGTTAAGTGTTAAGTGTCTGAGGCCGGATTTGAACTCAGGTACTCCTGACTCCAGGGCCGGTGCTCTATCCACTGCGCCACCTAGCTGCCCCGCTTATTCATTTTAATTTATTTTAATTTTTGTTTTATTTTGTTTGCAATCAAGTTCTAATCCCGAGGGATAGAAAACAATGTCCAAGTTTCAGGTCCTTTTTACTGTTATTTTCTGAGGTCTGTCCCAGAGCACAACCATATCTTCTTCTCTCTACTCCTAAGCCACAACAAGGGCCCCCAGCCACACTGTCCTGCAAATGAGCTTGCTCTCTCCATTCCCTCTGGTGATTACACTATTAGGTCTGTATCCCATAGAGATCAAAAGGAAAAGAACTGGGGCAGCTAGGTGATGCAGTGGATAAAGCACCAACCCTGGATTCAGGAGGACCTGAGTTCAAATCTGGACTCAGACACTTAACACTTACTAGCTGTGTGACCCTGGGCAAGTCACTTAACCCCAATTGCCTCAGCAAAAAAAAAAAAAAAGGAAAAGAACCTATTTGTACAAAAATATTTATAGCATCTTTTTGTGGTGGAAAAGAACTGAAAATTAAGGGAATTTCCATCAGTTGGGGAATGGCTGAACAAGTTATGGTAGATGATTATGATAAAATACTATTGTTCTATAAGAAATGATGAAGGGGGTGGCTTCAGGAAAACCTAGGAAGATTTTTATGAGCTGATACAAAGTGAAATGAACAGAATCAGAGGGGCATTGTACACAATAACAGCAATGTTGTAACCATAATTAACTATAAAAGACTTCGCTACTCTTATCAATGGATATCCTGGGGCAGCTAGGTGGAGCAGAGGATAAAGCACTGGAGCCCTGGATTCAGGAGACCTGAGTTCAAATCCAGCCTCAGACACAACAGTCACTAGCTGTGTGACCCTGGGCAAGTCACTTAACCCTCATTGCCCTGCAAAAAAAGAAAAAGTTAAAAAATGCTATCTACCTCCAGAGAGAGAACTTATGAATTCTGAGTGCAAATTGAAGCATATTTTTTCCACCTTATTTTTCTTGCTTTAAAAAAAAATAGTGGGCAGCTAGGTGGCTCAGTAGAAAGAGTACCAGCCCTGGATTTAGGAGTACCTGAGTTCAAATGCGGCCTCAGACACTTAACACTTACTAGCTGTGTGACCCTGGGCAAGTCACTTAACACCAATTGCCTCACCAAAAAAAACCCAAAATAGCTAATGTGAAAATGCTTTACATGACTTCATATTATAGTGGGTATTACATTTTCAGTAGGTGGGGGAAGGGGTAGAGGGAGTGAGGAAATTTGGAACCAAAAATGTAAAAAAAAAAAAAGAAAAAAGCATAAAAAATAGAAGCTGCCATCTGTTCTTTAGCTACATAGTGATTTTTAAAATTAGCCCTACAGGTGGTCCTCCCAGTTGCCTATGTGGATACCTGGGATTTATTTTTCTTTAGATCAGAATGTTTCCTTTAAAAAATTATATTAATACTGTTTTATTGATTATGTACTCTGCCCCAAGTGCTCTGCCAGCAAAGTGCTTTATAAATTAAAAAATAATAATAATCCAGAAGTGGAAAAAAAGAAAGGAAAGTGGTATAAAAACAAAACAAAAGATAGCAGTAAAAAGTTTTCAAAAGAAAAAATTTTTAAAGTTAATGAGGAACCATTGTGTTGTCAGAGTAATGTGTGATGATGGCAAAGGTTCTCTCAAAATCCCTTTGGTTCCAAAGAGTCTATGAGATTCTTGGGAACTTTCAGTCATAGAAAGATGTATTGTGCTGTAATTTGGGCAAATAGTGAATGAACAAATGAATGATAAAACATTTTTTAACTCTTTGTGTCTTAACAGTATGCTAAGTACTAAGGAGGCAAATTCGAATAAGGGATACAGTCTCTGCTTTCAAGGAGTTTATTTTATTCTAATTGGGAAAGAAGGGGCTTAGGTATGGCTAAGAATTGGCATCATAAGCTGGTTCTGAGGAAGATGACAATGCTCGTGGGTCCCTATCAATGCTCCCTACTAAGGACCCACCTATAGAACCCAGTTGATTCTAACGGGAGAAGACTAAGGACTTTGGCCAGTGGGAGTGACCACCAGCTGCTCATGGGTTGTTTCCTCCTTTTTCAGCATGTGAAGATGGATACAGACTTGAAAATGAAACCTGCATGAGGTAGGCTCAGTACTCCTCTTGGATTTTGTTAGATTTGCTTCTCAGACAGTTTCTTGGACCATGGTTGCCCAACCTAATCCTTCAAGGTCCAAACTAATTTCTCTTTGTTCATTTGTAGTTGCCCATTTGGTCTTGGTGGTCTCAACTGTGGAAACCGTAAGTTTATGAAATTTTTTATTTCCTTTCTGGTGAGTTAGACATTGATGGTTATATTGGATGTTTGGCCATAGCTAGGCCAGTAATTGGTGTTTACCAATGATCTAAGTAAATGCATTTTTCACAACAGCCAATTTTCACTGAATTATGAGCTTATATGTTGTTTACCCAATGAAGGCATTCAATTAGTCAACTCTGGAGACGCTCTACTTGTCATTGTACAAACTCAGGGTGTTTCACATCAAAGCAGCTGTGCCACCTACTAGATACAGGTATTCCAATGTATACATAGAACCTGAGAGTTGGGAGTTCACGACATCCTTTAAAAATAACTAAATGTTCATCCTCAATTTAAAGACTTCCAGTGACAAGAAAAACATTGCCTCCCAAGACAACCAGTTCCATTACTGGATAGCTCTCATATTTAGGATGTTCTTTCTGGTCAAAATCTGCCTTCCTGTAACTCCCATAAGTATTAGTTCTGTTCTCTAGAGCCAAGCAGGGCAAGTCAATCAACCCTTCAGTTTCCCAAGGATTAACTGTACCAAATGTCGGAGCTTTAATTTACATGAATAAAACAGCTGTCTTGGAGCATGAGTCTTGAAAAGTTTCTCCAGCTAAGGTCTATGAATGTAGAATTTCTTGTAAAATTTAGAATTAGTGGTTTAACAAGTTTGGTTCTTTAGTTTCCCCAGATAAACTTCATTTTAACCTAAATTACAGTGGAGAGTAAGTCAGAAATGCTGTCAGGAAGCAAGGTAAGGGAGTGCTACTTAGAGACATATATGTACCAGGAAGTAACAGATGTGATTCAGGGTAGAAACAGCAGGATGAATCATCACCTATAAAAGCATTGAAGTATGGGGCCTTATAGTGCAGGGGCATATAGCCATGAATACTTAGATAGGTCTCCAGTGATACCTTAAAGGCATCATGATATTGCTGCCAAATATGGTAGGTAAGGGGTTCGTTTGTTTGTTTTGTTTTTTTGGTGGGGCAATGAGGTTTAAGTGACTTGCCCAGGGTCACACAACTAATAAGTGTCTGAGGTTGGATTTGAACTCAGGTCCTCCTGAATCCAGGGTCCATGCTTTATCCACTGCGCCACCTAGGTAAAATTCTTAATGATGACTGAATTATGCAGAATAATTTTAAATGTTATTATATATGTGTACATGTCTATATAATTATATATTTCATTGTTACATAATTGTGATATAGAAAATTAATATAATTATATCAAATACAATTAATAATTTTCTTTTAAAATTGTATTAATATACTGCTTTTACACCATCTACATTTCCCAGCATTTCCTTTCTATGTCCCCATTCCCCTCCATAGGAGAATCATTCCTCCTAATGAAGAATAAAAAAGAGAGAAAACCAGTTGAATAAAACTAATTAACACTGAAAATACCTTTTATATAGATTTCCATGCCCATAATCCCCCACCTTTGGTGGGGGGGAGGAAGTGACATTTTCATATCTCTCCTTCATGGGGCAAGTTTAGTCATTATAAATGTACAGCATTCATTTTTCATTTTTGTTTTCTCTCCATTTACATTGCGGCTTATATATATATTGGGCAAGTTGGTGGCACTATAGTGAACAGAGCACTGGACCTGGAGTCAGGAAGATACATTTTCCTGAGTTCAAATATGGCCTCTGACACTTACTAGCTGTGTGACCCTGGGCAAGTCACTTAACTCTGCCTCAGTTTTCTCATCTGTTAAATGAGCTGGAAAAGGAAATGACAAACCACTCCATTATCTTTGCCAAAAAAACAAAACCCGAAACACCCAAAAAGGGTCAGGAAGACTCAGACACAACTGAAAATGACTAAACAACAAACAAATGTGTGTGTATTGTTTTCCTGGTTCTGCTTATATAACTTTTCATAAACTCCTTAATCTTCCCACGTTTCTTTGCATTCTTTCTGGGGCAGTATTATTCCATTACATTCATGTACAACAATTTTTAGCTCCTGCCGCAATCTATGGGCATCTACTTTGTTTCCAATCTTCACTCACTTCGGGAACATAAGGCTGTTGTTCTCTGGAGAAGAAAAACAAGCACTCATTGTGTTTGAGTGGTCTTTCTTTTCCTTTTCACCACTGGATTATACCACTGTCATCATCTCTCCCATAGAAAATGGAGGTTTACTTTAAATGGGTAAATAGCATCCAGTAACCTTGGGTAACTGGCTACTCTTACAAAGTATATATACATATATATTATATGTGTATATATGTACAGAGAGAGTGTGTGTGTATATATATATATATATATATGTGTGTGTGTGTGTGTATGCTATACATGGTATACTATACCACTTTGTACTTTTATACTTTGTACTTTATAAGTATACTTTGTACACTTATGAAGCCCTGTTATTAGTATATTTATTGATTACACTGAATGTTTCCTATATATTTAGCTTATCAGCTTATTACTGTGGTGATTGCTGCCGCTGGAGGTGGGCTCCTTCTCATCCTAGGAATTGCGTTGATTGTTACCTGTTGCCGGTAAGTATCCTGAGTGCAAGTTTTTTAAGTCCTTTGCTTTTAGACTAACCATGACGGTGATGATGATATCTTGGGTAGAAGATGGCATGATGTTGTTAGACATGTTGTCTATGATGATCTGTTCAATCAATCAGTAAAATTTATTCAGTGCCTTCTATGTGCTATGCTAAGTGCTGGGGATAAAAAAGAGGCAAAAGAGGGGCAGCTAGGTGGCACAGTGGATAGAGCACTGGCCTTGGGGTCAGAAGGACCTAAGTTCAAATCCAGCCTCAGACACTTGACACTTACTAGCTGTGTGACCCTGGGCAAGTTACTTAACCCCAATTGCCTCACTCCCTCCAAAAAAATTTTTTTTTAAAAAGGCAAAAGATAAACCCTGCTCTCAAGGAGCTTACAATCTAAAGGAGGAGAAAACATGCAAGCAAATATTTATAAAACAAACTATATACAGGATAAATAGAAAATAATTGACAGAGGGAAGGTTGAGGAAAACTTCCTGCAGAAAGCCAGATTTTAGTTGGGATTTAAAGGAAGCCAAAGAAGTCAGTATTTGGAGTGGAGAAGGGAGAGTGTTCTAGGCATAAGGGACAGCCAGAGAAAATGCCTAAAGTAGAAAGACAGAGGGTCTTGTTCATGAAACATCAAGGGGGCCAATGTCGCTGGATTGAAGAGTAGGTGTAGGGGACCTGCAGGGAAGATCCTAACTTGAGACCTAGGAGGAAGTCATGACAGGAAATGTTAAGAATTCAAGAGCGAATATGAACCAACCAAGTGCTCAGAAGTCTCCTTCCCACCTACTAGAATGTCTTGAGGGAATTGGCGAGATCTCCACCAGCACTGACAACCTGAGATCAGTCCCACCGTTTCTCAGAAGTCTGTCCAGTACTTTCAGCCACTGTTCCCTTTTTGCTAAACTCCCTTTCTTGTGTCAGAGGTCACTTGGGTGAGTGGAAAAGAGGGATTTGGAACAAAGGATTGTGGCGCAGTGACCTGGAGGCATAAACATTGGCTACTCAAGAGGAAAACGAAACTTATGTTTTAGAGAAACATCATCATCATCCTTGGAAAAATCTTGTAACCATCCCTTCCTTATTGGGATGGAGGGTGGTTAATCATTGTGAGACTGATGCTGCCCCACCCTCAAGGGAACAAGGACAGAGCTCAGGGGTAGCTTGGACATTAGGTTCAGGGCAGATTCCTTTCCAGGCCTTTCCCAGAATAGGAAGTGGACAGGAATGAAATTCCACTCAAAGATAATTTAAACCCTCTAACCTTAGCTCTAGGTCTCTTAGTTACACTGAATAATAACCATGCTTAACTATCTGTATGTGGGACACTGGGGTTTATGATTCCTTTCCCACTCTTTCCCAGAATAGGAAAGTGGACGGGAATGAGCTTCTGCTCAAGGATATTTTAAATGCACTAACCTTAGCTCTTAGGTGTAGGCTGAATAATGGCCACGCTTAACAATTTCTACTTCGGGAGGAAGATTGCAGGAGTGACTTAGCAGAAAGCTGAGTTTTCCTGTTTAGTAGTAATTGTGAGGTCATTTATGTGGTATCTATTTTAGGGGTTTGGACTAGATGATGCCTCTCTGAAATGTCTTCAGGTTTCTTTATTTTACTCCCCATCCCTGCTATACTCAACAAATAGCTGCCATCATTCCCCAGCCTACCTACACTCTTCTTTTACCCTGTATACCCCATGTATAAAACGGGGATGCTTAACACTTACTAGCTGTGTGACCCTGGGCAAGTCACTTAACCCCAATTGCCTCACTAAAAAAAAAATGGGGATGATTTCTGTCTTGCATACCTCAAAGGGTTGTTTTGAGATGGAGACTGGTCATTAATATAGGGAACTCATGTATAGAGAAATGTCTTCTACCAGTCAAAGTCATAGAAGACTTTTACAATCTTAGAGGGAGTGTGGGGAAGCAAAAGGAACAAACATTTATTAAGTGCTTACTATGTGCTGGGCACTGTGCTAAGTACTTTATAAATATTATCTCATTTGATCCTCATGACAACCCTGGGATGTGGGTGCTATTATTAACCTCATTGTATTGTTGAGGAAATTAAGGCAGACAGAGCTTAAATGACTTGCTCAAGATTACACAGCTAGAAAGTGTGTAAGGTTGGATTTGAACTCAGGTTTTCCCGATTCCAGGCTCAGTGCTCTATTTCACTTTGCCACCTAGATGCTTTGCATAGAACTCTGAGAAATTAAGTGACTTTCCCAGGGTCACATAGACAGAATCTTTCAGAGGTAGGATCTGAACCCAGGGCCTCTTGACTCCAAGGTTGGCTCCCTTTCCATTATGTCAGGCTGCCTTTCTGTTCTGATATCCATTAGATATTCTATGGTTGTAGGCACTTTGTAAGCCAAAGAGCACAACATACATGTAAGGCAGTATCATTAAAGAAGCTTTGTGTCATAGTGGATGGAGAGCTGGCCTTGGGGTTAGAGAAATCTAGGTCTAAGTTCTGCCTCAGATACGCACTGACTGTGTGACACTGGGAAGCACCATTATATATTTGAAAATTCTCAAATTAATATCTTTGGATTTTCATTTCTGAAACTGGATCATCCAAGCTAACGTGCTCCTTTCCTTGTGAATATTGGACTATTACTGCCATCGTCGTCGTCATCATCTTCCCAATAAGCTCACTTCTCCAAAAATAGTACGGCGGCTTTCCAATCAATTTGCCCCACAAGTGGTATCTGGTGCTTTTATCTCAAAACTGAGGCTATTTGACTTCATCAATGCCATCTTTTTCCTTCCACAGAAAGAATAAAAATGACATAAGCAAACTCATCTTCAAAAGTGGTGATTTCCAAATGTCCCCATACGCTGAGTACCCCAAGAACCCTCGATCCCAGGAATGGGGCCGGGAGGCCATTGAAATGCATGAAAATGGAAGTACAAAGAACCTCCTCCAGATGACAGATGTCTATTACTCTGTATGTATTCACAAGCTAGGAGCAAACTCTGGTCAGCTTGGTTTGGGTTTAGAATGGTTTGGGTCTTTCCCATGTCATTACCTCAAATGTTTCAGTTCTTTTGGTATATCTTTAAGTGGAATATAAATGTCACTGTTATAAGAGGAAGAAGAAGAGAATGGCACCATGAGACTCAGATTGACATGCTTTTAGAGTTAATTTGATTATCATTTATTTGTATAATACGGACCGTACTTAGAGATTATGAGGGGTTCCTATATCTATCTAGCATATGTGTTTGCAAGATACAGCCCTAGTTAAAATAACCTTCCACCAAGAAGGCAGATTACAACTTTCTAGGTTTCTCTGAAGACTGAGTAGTGTGACAAGTAAAATCTAATGTGTATGTCCTTACCTGCCCCCCTCAGTGTGTGGGGGGTCGGGGGTGGGTGGGAGGGAACTAGCTAGGATTTACTTATAAATTAGAAAATTTAGCAACAGTGTTTGGGCCTTAAGCATTTATTAAAGTATATTAGAAGTCAGTAAAGATAGAACATGTGGAGTTCAGAAAGATAGCCAAAAGCCTATCTACTGGGCAGCTAGGTGGCTCAGTGGATAGAACACTGGCCCTGGAGTCAGGAGGACCTGAGTTCAAATCCAGCCTCAGACACTTGACACTTACTAGCTGTGTGACCCTGGGCAAGTCACTTAACCCCAATTGCCTCACCGCACCCCCAAAAAAGACAATACTGTAAATAAAAGCCTATCTACCCTAGGGTTCAGAATCGACTCCTTCTTCTTCCCTCAGCCACCAACCCGAGGTTTCGGAAGGAAAGAGGCCAGAGCTAGGGAGCCAGCCTCCCTTCCTACTTCCTGTCTCCCTCCCCGGAAGGGGCCGTCCTTCAAGCTGATTGGTTGAGGGTGGTCTCATGTTGAAGTTGTAGTCCACAGCCTCTGAGAACAATACTCCACTCAGGGCTGTCCAGGGGTGGTCTTGATTTAATCAACCTTAAGTAGGTTCTCAGTCAGTCTCACCCAATTCAATCAATTCCAAATCAATCTTCAGTGGGGCCCCTGGGCATCTGCCAAATCCTATTATTTTCTCACAGTAGGTTGGTTGTACATTTTATGTTTCCATGTCAGGATCACAAAATTATAGATTTAAAGCTAGAAGAGACTTTAGGGACTATTGAGTCTAGTTTCCTCGTTTGACAGGTAATGAAACTGAGGCCTAAAAAGTTGAAAGGACCTTGACCAAGGTCACACAGGTAATAAGTGACTAAGGTGGGATTTTAACCCGGGATACCTGACTCCCCATCCAGCACTCTATCCACAGTTTAGGCTTTTCTAACAAGCATCCAAATGATGGTTGTTTCTGTCGCTTAAGTCAGCCTCTATTTTTACAAATCTCTTAGGAGATGTTAGCAAATACCCATGTTTTGTGACCCTTTTGTGCTTGCTTCTCCAGAAAAGTCCATCTCTGGGCTTTAAGTGAGGAGGTTTCAGAGAGGCAGAATGGTTTAATGGAAAGAACACTCGGAAGCAGGGACAACTGAATTCCAGCCCCGGCTCTGTCTCTGCTAGCTGTGTGACTTGAAAGAGATCATGTCGAGTATCTGAATTTCAGTCTCTTGTTAAATTATGTTTGGGGAATCAGTTATTTCTATGAGCCCTTTCAACTCTATGACTATATGTATGTGTGTGTATATTTACACAGGATAGGACAGGACAGGATAGGATAGGATGATGAAATTGCTTCTTGTTAAACAACTCCATATATTCGTTTATCAAGTAGCAATTTCATCATCCTATCCTGGCCTTCCCTACTTTATAGATTCATTCTCATGTACCAGGTGGTGTGGGTGGTACAGTTTCCCTTTTGTAAATGAGATTGACATTTTCCAAGGTACAGAAAGATTATCTCATCATTTTTTACATCATCAACAATAAACATTACTCAGAGCAGCTTAGAAACTTATGTTCTCAGAGGAGCATAGACTTAGAAATGAGACACTAGAAAGCATTTAACGAGTACCTTGTATATATGAGGGTCAAGCATTAAACACCTAGTGTATATGAGGGTCTGGGGATACAAGGAAAGCACTGAAATACTCTTGTCCTTCAAGGAGTTTATCGTTTGTAGAAAGGAACTTGTGTGTGTGTGTCTGTCTGTCTGTCTGTGTGCGCACACGTGCCTACAAACGTGTCCATGTATCCCTAACCTGAAAAACCCTCACTTGATTTTTCCATCCCTGTTATCATCCTGTTTCTCTTCTGCCCTTTTATAAAGCTAAACTCCTCAAAAATACAATAGGTGCCTCTACTTGCTTTCCTCTCTCTCTTCTTATCCCCTTATAATCTGGCTTCTGACCTTATCATTCCTGAAACTGCTCTCTCCAAAGTTACTAATGATCATTAGTTGCCAAATCCAGTGGCCTTTTCTCAATCCTCATTTTTCTTGAGCTCTCAGCAGCCTTCAACATTGTCGATCACTCTCTTCTTAATATACTCTTCCCTCTAGGTTTTCAGGATACCTCTCTCTCCTGGTTCTCCTCCTTCCTTTCAGGCATCTTTTATTATTTTTTTTCTCTGCGAGGCAATGAGGGTTAAGTGACTTGCCCAAGGTCACACAGCTAGTAAGTGTCAAGTGTCTGAGGCCGGATCTGAACTCAGGTCCTTCTGAATTTGGGGCCGGTGCTCTATCCACTGCACCACCTAGCTGCCCCCCAGCTTCAGGCATCTTAAACCCAATATGTCCAAAACAGAACTCATTATCTTTCCCCCTAAACTCTACACCACCCCTGCTTCCTACCTTCCCTATTACTGTGGAAGACAAAACTATCTTCCCAGTCCCTCGGGCTATAATCTAAGAATCATCCTGGATTCCTTGCTATCTCTCAGCCCCCATACCCAATCTGTTGATAACACCTCTTGATTTCACCTTTGCAACATCTCTGGACTGTGCCCCCCTTCTCTCCTCAGACATTTCAACCCGTCTGGGGCAGACTCTCATCACCTCACAGCTGGAGTATTGTAATAGCCTGCTTGTGAGCCTGCTTGTCTCATCTTTCTCCATTCCAATCCATCCATTCAGCCACTGAATGTCATCCCTACTCAATCAACTCCAGTGGCTTCCTATTACCTCCAGGATCAAATACAAAACGCTCTATTTGGCATTCAGAGCCTTTCATCATTCATACCACCCCCCGGCCCCAGTCTTCTTACACACCTCAATCCCTGACGTGTAGTCTCTGATCCAGTAACACTGTTTTCCTGGCTGTTTCACTAACAAGATACTCTTATCTCTAGGCTTTCAGCATTTTCTCTGACTGTTTCCTGTGCCTGGAATACTCTCTCTTCTTCTCTCTGACTACCGACCTCCTTGGCTTCCTTTAAGTCCCAACTAAAATCCCACTTTCTAGAGGAAGCTTTCCCTAACTCTTCTTAATTCTAGTGCCTTCCCTCTTTTAATTATTTCCTATTTATCATATATATATATATAATATATATATATATCTTATATCTTGCTTTATATTTGTTTGCATGTTAACTCCCCCATTAGATTGTGAGCTTCTTGAGGGCAGGAACTGTCTTTTGAGTCTTTTTTATAGCCCCAGCCCTTAGTACATCAAATGGCACATAGTAGGCACTTAATACATGGTTATTGAATTGAATAATGAAAGGAATAAGGAAGGACATACATATCCATCCATCCATCTATTTATTTATCTGTCTGTTTTTGCTTTTGGAGGCAATCGGGGTTAAGTGACTTACCCAGCGTCACACAGCTAGCAGGTGTCTGAGGCTGTGTCCTGATATAAGCATTTATTAAGCCCTTACTATGTGTTAGACAACATGCTAAGTCTTTACAAACATAATCTCATTTGATACTCAATGCTAGGAGGTAGGTGCTATTATTATCCCCATTTTATAGTTGAGGAAAACTGAGGCAGACAGGGGAAGTGACTTCCTTGGGCTACACAGCTAGTAAATGTCTGAAACCAGATTTGAATTCAGGCTTTCCTGACTCCAGGCCTAGTATTCTATCTGTTGTACTACCTGTCATGGAGAGAGGGAGAGAGACAGAGAGACAGAAAGAGTCACAGAGATAGAGAAATAGAAACACAGAGAGAGAATTTTAATTTTAGAGGGGAGGTCACTTACTCCCGGGGGAGGGGGAGGGGGAAGAGGAGAAAAGATTCCTATAGAAGGTGGCCCTTGAATCTCGTCACAAAGGGATTCTAAGAATTGGAGGTGAGTAGAGAATGCATTTCAATTATGGTTAGAGCCACTGCAAAAGCAGGAGACCGAGTGATGTCATATGTGAGGAATAAATAGCAAGAAGGCCAGTTTGATTAGATGGGAGGTTCAGGAAGGAAACTATTGTATCATAAGTTGGGGCTAGGTTATAAAGGGCTTTCAGTCCCAGAAGAATTTGCACTTGATCCTAGAGACAACAGATAGCCATTAGAGTTTATGGAATAGGGGAATGGCATGATAAGACCTACATATTACAGAGTCTGTGTGAAGGGTCATTTGGAATGGGGACAGGCTTGAGTCAGAGAAACTAATTTAGGAGGCTGTTGCCTCCTGTTTAGGTTGAGGGGTGAAGAAGGCCTGAACTATGATGGAGACCATGTGGGTGTAGAGAAGGGGAAGGCCAAAAGAGATGTCGTTGTCTAGTCCCTTTTCTTTTTTTTTTTTTTTTTAGTGAGGCAATTGGGGTTAAGTGACTTGCCCAGGGTCACACAGCTAGTAAGTGTTAAGTGTCTGAGGCCGGATTTGAACTCAGGTACTCCTGAATCCAGGGCCGGTGCTCTATCCACTGCGCCACCTAGCCGCCCTGAGTCCCTTTTCTTTTTACAATTGAGGAAACCAAGGCTGAGGGTATTGCCAAAACCAACACTGATAATAAGAGAAAGCCAGAATTCACACTCAGGTTCTATGACTTCCAAATCTGTCCCCCTTTTTATTGAACTATTTAATATGAAGGGAAAATTCTTCAGTACAGTGACATGTCCATCTGCTCCTCTTTGTACAAGATGGTGTGAACACTGTCTTAAAAAGAAAGGCTCCCTTTCTCTCCACGTGGCTCCCCTTCATTCTAGCGCATGCTATCCAAGGGTCATTTTGTATTGTACTGGATAAAATAGGGAATAAATACACAGTCAGAGAGCACCAGAGCTGAAAATTAAATTCTGTGCATGTCATAGGACGTTTAGCTAGAGATACAAGATAACAGTAATGAAACCTTGCCTCTTCAGGCTCTTAATAGTACCCAGTAACCTTATTCCAAAGGTCATAATCCTGTAGTTGCTATGGAAATAATTATGAGTGTTCAGACTTTGGATGGGAGGGACTAATTTCCTGGAGCTACAGAACTGTTTGTTTTGATGAATTATTTTTAAAAGTCGAAACTTAGTTGAGAGTGGAGGAGGCAGTTGGCAGGGGGGTGGGGGACAAATAAGAAGTGGTAGAATTATTTCTAGGTTCCAAATTTCCTTTAAAAATTTTCAAATAAATATTTCATTGACACTTTTTAAAAAAATCTATCACTTCCCAAAAAGATGTATAGATATATATCTTCCCAAGATATATTGATATATCTATGTATTGATATTTCTATTGATATTATATATGTGTGCGTGTGTATATATATATATATATATATATATATATATATATATATATATATATATATATATATATATATATATATATATATATATATATATATATAATAGACAGACATAACCTAATTCTGGAGGGTAAGTTACTCTTCAGGGGGATCTGGAAAGTCTTCATCTAGAAGGTGGCTCTTTAACATTCTTTGGAAGGAAACTAGAGATTCTTAGAGGTGGAGATCAGGAGGGAGTGTAAGATATAGAAACATCACTTTTTAAAAAGTACAATCGGGGAAAATAGTCTAATACATGATCTAGATCAAAGAGGCTATGACTCATTCCACACCCTTAGTTTACCTCTTCTCTACTGAAAGGATGTTTCACCATCAGCCCTCTGAAGTCACCATCGGTCATAGCTTTGACCAGAGTTCTGATGTCTTGTAGTGTGATTTTCTTTTACATTTTTGTGCTCATTGTGTAAATTGTTAGGTTCCAATTTACCTGATGAGTTTCTTTACATATGATATTTCCCAAATTCAGCAGAGGGCTTAACTCTTCTCTCAAAAACAAATGATTTTAATATCAAAGAACCGACTTTATAAAAAATAAACTTTCTTTCAACTAAACTCCTCCTCTTCCTCCTTCCCCCTTTTCTCCTCCTCCTTCTAATAATAATAAATAGCATTTATGTAGCATTAACTTTTGCAAAGCACTATCTTTACAAAAGTTATCTCATGAAGAAAACCTAGCCTTCCTTTGGTTTTGCTTGAGCATCTGTGCATGCACGTGGGCATGTGTCACATGTGCACACACAGGCATACACACACACACACACACACACACACACACACACACATACCACTCTCCTAGTGACTCTTTGCAGCTTGATCCTCATTATCAGACAAAGTCAGCACTAATTCATCTGCATGTAACCATGGAATTAGATCTGGCATTACTATAAACAGATTGTAAGCATTAACGGTCAAAAATGTAGATGAACTCAAATTTTCAGTTTTCGACAGTAATCTTAGCAATGACAGAAACATGAGCCATCTGAATAGAGCACATTCAATATCTGTCAGTCAATAAACACTTGGTAAGCACCTATTCTGTGTCAGACAGTGTGTTGCATGCTGAGGATACAAGGAAAGGGAAAAATGCCCTGCATAACATGTGTAGAAACAGGCTATAGGGTGGGCCAAAAGTCCTGAAGGGATCTGATGTTTTAATAACTTTTTAAAAATTATTTTTTCTTTATTTCCCATATGCATATTTATTTCCTATATGCTATATATGATGTGATGGTATTATAAATTAATAACAATAAATAAAAGAGCTGTTAAATATTGAAACCCCTTCATGACTTCGTAACTGTTGGTCCACCCTGTAAATCCAAGAGCTATATACAATGTGGCAATGACATCTAGTCCCTACATATCATGAAGGGCTTTAAAAGCCAAGATGTTTCATGTTTGAATAGTGCTAGTTTTCCTGGAGTGGAGTGGGTCATCAATGTGAGGGGCAATTGTATTGGTAATACAATTGCTTGTGGTAATACTCATGTCGATCAAAAAATGATGTCAATACTTTTTTTGTTTCTAGCATGATTTAATCATTTACATTGAATATTCCTTATTGTTGTTTCCTCAAATACAGAACCAGCTTCTTGACTCATTCTGGGGAGATAATTTACAGTGGCAAAAAAAAAAAAAAGGCAGGGGGGAGGAAGCAGATGAGCAGATGTGATGAATAGATGTAGTCTGTGTAATCTTTGACCTCACTCAAATAGGGTGGTAAAAGGAAGCCTGAAAATCACTAGTCTATTAAAAAAGAAACACAGGTCTCCCTCTTGGCTTTTGGTCCTATCTCTCCCACTTAGTAATTGTGAACACTTCATTTATTTGTGTCTCACTTTCCTCTTCTGGAGAATGGAAAAAATATCTTATTGTAAATGCAAAAAAAAAAAAAAAAGTAGCATGCATTATACTCCCCCAGTAGAAAAGAGCTCTGAGCTCTGTGAATTTAAGGTATTCCTAAATGAAGGAAGGCAGCATGACAGAGTGTATAGAGAGCCAGCCAGGAAGATGGGAGTTCAAATCTTACCTTCAACACATTATGGCTGTGTGACCCTGGGCATATCACCTTAGCTCTTAGTGCCCTAGGCAACTCTCTAAGACTTTAAATTGTGGAGAAAGGGCTGACATTATGTTGTTAGAAAGAGTTTCCTCACCTGGAAGTTCCTCATACTGATGAAATCACGGGTCTAGCCCCTACCTTAAATGTGGTACCATTGTCACACCTTCTGTCTACACCAGTGCTTTTCCTAAAGGTACTTTGCCAACACTAGTTGTGTTTAAGGATGCTAATGTTGTCACCTCAATATTATCAGGAGAGCTGCATGGTGTACCAGGAGAACAG
This sequence comes from Dromiciops gliroides, assembly GCF_019393635.1. NCBI lineage: Eukaryota > Metazoa > Chordata > Mammalia > Microbiotheria > Microbiotheriidae > Dromiciops > Dromiciops gliroides. The sequence continues at coordinate 337,791,009 of NC_057863.1, read as the reverse complement.
TGCGGTATAGTGGGAAAGTTCTGGATTTGGAGTCAGAAGACCTGGATTTGAGTCCCAGCTCTACTACTAACTAGCCATGGGACCTTGGGCAAGTCTCTTAAACCCTGTGAGCCTCAGTTTCCTCATCACTAAACTGGCTAGAATGCTATTTGCACTAACTAAATCATAGGATTGTCATGAAGATCATTTGAGAAATCCATAGATATTGATATAGACGTATGTGTATATGAAAGCACTTTTAAACTTGTAAAGTGTTATGTCACTGTAAGGTATAACTTCATTTTTTAAATGGAAGAACTGAGACATGGAGAGGGGTTGACATCTTGTCAGAGATGTTGGCTTTGGGAAGACAGTAGTGGCAGATCTAGGAAGAATCCTGACTTCTAGCTTCCTGCCCTGCACGTTGCTACCTTGTCTCCCTACTGAATTTCATAAAGTGCAAAATTAAGTGTTTGGAATAATCATTATTGAATTTACATTCAAGAATAAGAAATTGATTCCTGTCTCTCTTTTTTTTCTTTCAATCTCTCTCTCTCTCTCTCTCTCTCTCTCTCTCTCTCTCTCTCTCTCTCTCTCTCTCTCTCAGCCCACAAACGTCAGGAACCCAGAACTTGAACGGAATGGTCTCTACCCAACCTACACTGGCTTGCCAGGATCTCGGCATTCTTGCATCTTTCCCGGACAGTATAACCCTTCTTTCATCAGTGATGAGAGCAGGAGAAGAGACTACTTTTAACACCATGGGACAGTGTGTAGCCACTGTTATTGTGTGTTCTTTACACATGAATTCTATCTGCTCAAGGAATGGAACCAGGAAGATACCCCGAACACTTGCTGCTTCACAGACCATTCAAAGCTGAAGGTTATATGGCAGACAAGAGATGGGATAGAAGATTTAAAGATGGTGAAGACTGAAAGGAATCATTCTATTACAGGCTGCTCATTCTTTATTCTTCAGTGTTCATATGTGTTACTGTGAAATGTGATAATGGGTCAGTAAGAACAGATTTGCTTTGAGTGACATGTCATGGATGCTACCACTAGGGATGAGTGTAAATGGTTCAGTGTCATTTCAAAGACCCAGTTGTTACTCAGTTTAGGCTTCAGTGATTTCAGTTGTGTGTGTGTGTTTTGTATAGTACACTTTACCAAGCTCAAGTTGAGACTGCTCCAGAATGGAATCCTGGATATTTTGGACAGCTCCATTGGATGTTGTCATTGAATGGTCACCTTGCAGCAAAGTATTGACTGTTTTGAACTTACTTATTTCCATAATTACAGTCTTCCTCAGTGCCTATGTGCTGAACAATAAGTGTGTTCTGATCTCACTCAATGAGTGCCCTGAGGCACTGGAGAAATCTTGGTGTAAAGTATAATCTTCTAATATGCTTCTAGATCTTATTCTGTAGTTTCGAGCCAAACAAAAAATGAGCTGTGAGCCCAGGATTTACTGTATCACAGAAAGTGACATAGGAGGTGAGGGTTGTGAAGTGCCGCAGGCTATTAGATGAAACATAAGAGTTCTCCCCTTAGTAGGTTGTTTTTTGGTTTTTATCAAGGTGATATCCCTTTTCACAGAAACCCCCGATTCCCTCTTTATTGAGTTTAAGAGTTTCTTCCAACAAACTGGGATCAAAGCAATATCTTGTAGAGGTAATCAGTCATAATGGCTTATGGAACCAACTTTGAAATCAAAGTATCAGCTCATCTGCCCTTTATCTACAACTGGAGCCAATGGATATAATTTGATCCTGACAGTAATGAGTCCCTAGAAAGAGGAGTACAGAAATCTAGAAGCCTGTGGTGACCATCTCCTGCCTACTCCCAGTCTGTGAGAATGGGGTGGTGCAAAACCATCCATTTTATGCCCACTGGCTTTACCCTGGGTTCATGTCCATGACAGAGATTACCTCTGCTGAGACAAGCTCTTATTTATGGATTATAAGGATTTTTTTAAGGTGGGGGTAAAGTGCGTGTGTGTGTGTATGTGTGTGTGTGTGTGTGTGTCTGTGTGTGAGAGAGAGAGAGAGAGAGAGAGAGAGAGAGAGAGAGTAGAGAGAGAAAAATTTGGATTTGAACTGGGTGTTTCATTGCTTTGGGTAGAGAAGCTGGAAACAACTGTCTCTTGTAATTGGATCTTCACAATTGCTGGAGAAATTGGCCTAACAAGCAAACTAGATTTCACTGAAATGTCCTTGCCATTGGAAGCCTTACCAGCTCTTCATAAAAGAATAGGTAGGCCTGATGGTGCCATATGTAAGTTTTCCTTACATGTCTCTGCTGACTGCATCAGTAACCTTGTCCACAGGGCTCAGTGTTAAAGAGTTGATCACTGAAAGCTGTTTCTTCATTGAAGAAGTAACATGTAAATTGTTTTCTCTTGTCCATCAGTCTGCCCTTTTTTATACTACTATGTAGTTCCCCTGAAACTCAGTGATATTTTTTTAGGAATGCTTTCAGACAGCTAAGGATTTCTAGACAGGTAAAGACTTTGAAAAAAAAGACTTTGGTGTCTGCCTTTTGGAAAGGAATGTCCTATACATCTGTTTATTATGCCCATGATTTAGAGCCTGCATCAGTCACCTGAGCAGCACTCAATGTCTGGAACGAATACATGTGAAACTATATTGATTCTACTTCCCAAATAACATCCTGGTGTGCAGATAAGGGAAAGAAAGAACAGATTGGAAAACCATTGCCAGCATGGAAGGTTAAGTCTTCCTGGTGGCATACTTTTCTGGAAATGGCTTAAACACTTGGGAGCAGTTACTTTTGCTTAACAGAGGGATGGTTACTCCTGGGTTATCACAGCTTTTCAAAATGCAATACAGGGGGCAGCTAGGTGGCACAGTGGATAGAGCACCAGCCCTGGATTCAGGAGGACCTGAGTTCAAATCCGGCCTCAGACACTTAACACTTACTAGCTGTGTGACCCTGGGCAAGTCACTTAACTCCAATTGCCTCACTAAAATAAATGAATGAATGAATGAATGAATGAATGTCAGCTGTCAAAATGCAATACACTAGGACAAGCCACTTAAAACACTCCCATTAGAGCATGACATTATTCTGATAGCACCGTTTGGATAAATGTATGTGTTTTTCCACTGATCCTTAGATGCTCTCTCTCTTCTCATAATTACAGCTCTGCTATTGCAGAAAATGCTAGTTGGGTGCAGTGCACCTTGGTAGTTAAAACAAATCCACCCTCACCTCACGGGATGCAAGGAGAATTCAGGTTTCACTGATGGATGCTATGATTTTTTTTAAAGGTATTAAAAACTTCCTTCTGAATCATGGGTGAGATCTTCCATGACTTTGTCAGAATCTAGTAAGGTTTTCTGCCTCGCTGTCTCCCACCCCGCTGACCAGCTGAGAGTTACCATATTCTCTGGACCCACTATTTGAGTTGTTTTACCTAAGACTTGTTATCTCTATGATGGGAATGAGAAAGAGAAGCCAGTTAGGGGGCACAGAAGTGGTAGGGGTGTGGCAGTGGGGTACTCTGGACTAGGACCTATATGATTATAAGAACAGCCTGTTGCTTCTGGGAAATCAGGTAATCATTTTTTTTATGAAGATTTTTTTTCAGGGCAATGGGGGTTAAAGTGACTTGCCCAGGGTCACACAGCTAGTAAGTGTCTGAGGCTGGGTTTGAACTCAGGACCTCCAGAATCCAAGGCTGGTGCCTTATCCACTGCGCCACCTAGCTGCCCGAAATCAGGTTATCTTGATGGCAACTGACATCTGGAGCAAACCATCACCTCCTGGGGTAGGACAACGAGCTAGGTATCCGGATGGTGACCTGGTGCTGCCTCTGAATCATTCTTGAGAATGGTCTGTGAATCTGTTTTAGCTTAAGCCTAAAAAGAGAACCATGTGACTTAAGGACTTTCTAGAAGATGTTTCACATGAAGATGAGGGATTTCAGAAAGTGTTCTTAGCATAGTATCTCAACACATCTCTAAGTGACCTAGGGAGGCAGGTGGGTGTAAGGAAGTTTACTTCAAGTGTTTCATTGTATATGTGTGTTTGTGAGCAGTGGAGATCAGTTCTCCAGTTTGAGCGTAGGAGCATAACTTTAGAACCAAAGGGACCTTAGAGGAGGCCATCTGTTCCACCACCTTCATTTTACAGAGATGGAAACTGAGGCACAAAAGATATTAAGTGACTTGTCCAAGGGCACACAGGTATTAAGTGAGAATGGAGGAAAGAGCATCTGCTAAGCTCTCTAATCATGGAGATAACAACTGAAATGATGATTATGTGCCTACTGTGTACAAAATACTGGGTGTGGAAAATGGGAGTAGTCTGGTACTCCTGCTTTTTACTGACCCGGATCATGCAAGATTGGGCAATAATAGTTTTCATTTTTGCACTGTGGTTGCCCGAAAAAGGGTGAGGCTGTATCAGGGAGAATTGTCACTTGTAGGATACATGCAATTACTTTCCCTCCACTGCCCTCAGTGTCACTCCTCTATTCCAGAATTGGTGACTCATGCTGGAAGGGGGAAGGGAACGAGGGGAGAAAGTTATCAACAGCCACATGAGAGGAAAAAAGGGATCCTAATCTGTGTCTGTGCCACTTCTATAAGGCAAAATCTGGATTAAAAGGAATCGTAAGTCTTTAAGGTGAAAGTGACCAACAGGTCAACAGAGTGTTTGTCCAGCAAAGAGGCCTCCCTTCTTTCTGTAGCCCAGGGGCTACCTGGGAATGAGGTCCTTCATGCCATCTGACTTCCATGGGCCCTAGTCATTGTTTACCCAGAAGAGATGAGACTAAGACAGCTGACTACATTTCTTTGGCAAAATGCCTACCTTCCTGATTTTAGCTTTCAAAGAGGGTAATTATGACATTCAAGTAAAAGGAAGTTTTTACCAAGAAATAAATAGGAGCAATCTTGAAGTGCTTTTAATAACTTTGATGTGTTATTGGCATCCCATCCAGCAATAACCAAATGATTGTTTTTAGTAATAAAACGGTTAAGAAGCAGTCACATTGTGAAAATTTTCCGTAAGGTGATTTAAAATTGGAGGGTTTTTTCCTCCATGTTTTTTGTCATTTGAGGCCATCATGAAGACAGGAAGCTAAGTCATGCCTACCCAGTGAACATATTGGCACGTAGCTTTATTTGTCAGGAGACAGTTATGTTGTTTGGTTTTTTAGCAGACATAAACTTCTACGATCAAATGAGTGGAATCCCCTTCAAAGTAGTCACCTTGGGGGAGGGTGTATACTTATTCAAATGTTATAACCGGAAACTTTTTTCTGAATTACCTTCAGAGCTTAAAGCACATTTTTTTTACTGGTTCCCATGGTGGCAAATATTCATCCTTCAAGGGTGATTTTAACTTTTGGAAACAATCATAGGTCTTGTGGTTAAAATGGTGATCAAGCTGGGTGGTACCAACATCAGTGAAAAAGTATAGTGTGACTATGAAGTAATAAAACTAGTTTTCTGGGATAACTCCTGAGTTGATTGTGAAAGTAGCCCCAGAATATGTTCATTATATGTTTGAACCATGGTAATAGCATTAGAGTAAATGTATGCTCTCAAGGAGACTGCTCTGAAGGGAACACGATTCATTTGCATGTAGAACTCTGGCTGTGTTAATAAAAATTAGCCTTATTATTTTACAGTCACAACCTGTGTTATGGGTCTTTGGTATTTTCCTTGTGTGACTGTGCCCATTGGTGAGGAATACACATGGACTCTGGGATCTTGACTCAGTTAGACCAGAAGTCAACATTACACAGCTCGGGTGCTCTTGGCTTCTCTTAGTCCAACAAAGCCACCCAGGAACAAGACCACTGACTCATTGTGTTTAAAAATAACAGCTAAAATTTTGGTGAGGACAACTCAATGAAGTGCTCATGCTTCCAATCATTCAAGCAATACTTCTTTGTTGAGCTGATGCCCTAGGCCCTACGGGGGGACAGAGCAGTACTCTTCAGATTTCCAGGAAGACAATGGATTAATTCTCTGAGCTTCTCTCTCAATGGGTCTTATCCTATCCCTAATATGCAGGACCTCAGACATCTGAGGACCACCTGATTTAGCCATTGGTCTCATATTTATCTTCCTGCATCAACTTTTCACAGCAAAATCCTTCCTTGTCTGATAGGTGTGTATATATATGTATGTGTATATGTATTAATTTTGAGATTGGAGCTCTAAAGAATGTGAATTTTAATGCCAAATACTTGTTTTCCTTACCCTATAAAAGACATCACCCTTCCTGTCCCATACTATAACAGTTTTCAGGAGGAAAAAGAACATTCCAGCAGGAGACAGCAATAAGGGGTATGTGTGTGTATGTGTGTATAATATATGTGTGTATATAAATAATATATGTGTACCTATATATATATACACACATATATGTATGTATGTGAAATACACACATATGTGAGGAGAGAGAGAAAGGAAGGGAGAGAAAAAGAAAGACAGATACATATTCCATACTTTGGGGTTTGTGTTTCCTGATAAGAGATGCAAATGCATGCATTTATTTTTGCTTTCTGATAGCCCAAAGAAATAGTATATAACAACCCATAAAAATCATAGATATTGATTAATCTGTTTAATTGAAATAATCTTTTCTCAATGGGGTTATAATTCATCACTCTGGATAAATGTCTCACCTCAGTGTATAGATGTGAGTCAAGGGATGATTTGATTGGGAAGAGACTATTGTGGGACTCTGATTTCAAAAAGAGCCTTGACATCTAGAGACAATTTAAATCATTCTCTCCATGTACACCTGTCATTCATGTCCATATATACCCTGCCCCCCCATCTCCACCTATTCAAATCTGATCTTCTCTCTTCCATGATTGTACATTTAATAGGAACACGATGTGATAGTTTCTGGGTTGACATGAATTTTTGTTTTGTTACCTTTCCAGTTAAATTAAGCATACAGTTAGAAGATGTGCTTTAGGGAGTTGATCCCCACCATCCTGCCTCCCCTTTGCAGACCAATGAACTCTGAGCACCTGGTTTGTCATTTTAAAATCCTTCCCTGAGGATGTTTGTTATTTAATGTTGTATCATAATTGCAGCCTCCACTAATAATTCAGTACTGTAGCAGAAAAGTGTGATTTGTAAGAATTGGGTTATTTTTATACTTCTCTCTACTATCTCTGGCGTTCTAGTCAGTAATATGATGTAATAAAAAAAATTACTATCACCTTCAGTGTTAACCCTTGTGTGTTCAATAGATGTAGTACCTCTTGTGGTCTATCTGCCATTTCATCTACATGGGGGATATTCCCTCCACTGACATACAGCTTTTAGAGCCATAAGGAATTTTCAAGGTCATCTAATGCAAGCCGTGTGTGTGTGTGTGTGTGTGTGTGTGTGTGTGTGTGTGTGTGTGTGTGTGTTTTGGTGGGGCAGTGAGGGTTAAGTGACTTGCCCAGGGTCACACAGCCAGTAAGTGTCAAGTGTCTGAGGCCGGATTTGAACTCAGGTCCTCCTGAATCCAGGGCCAGTGCTTTATGCACTGTACTACCTAGCTGACCCAAGCCTCTTGTTTTACAGAGAAGGAAACTGAGACCTAAGGTGGTTATGTGACTTGCCTAAGGTCATATCACACTGAGAGTAAAAGGGTAGACCCAGGATTCAAACTAAAGGTCCTCCGACTTGAAATCCACTGCTTCTATTGCTCCAAGCTACCTCTACTGATCTCAGTCCCTCCCTCCTTTCTCAATACGTCTGATTTCTGTCCATGCCTTTTAAAAATTTTTTTAATTTATTTTATTTTTAATTTATAGAATAAAACAAGCATTTTCATAACAGTATAATTTTTTAAAAAGATGACTGCACATAAAAGTGAAAATCTATTACATACAACTTGCTATTCCTTTTAAATATATAATAAAGCTGTGTAAATTTTTTTCCTTTTTTTTCTTCCCTGCCCCCACCCCCACCCTAGATAGGGATACTATTAGACACAAATACGCGTATTTATATACACATATATAAAATCATTCTGTACATACTTTTATTTATCAGTTCTTTCTCTAGATGCAGATAGTATCTTCCTCCATATGTCCTTCATAATTAATTTTAATTTAGTCTGTAGTTAGTCCATATCTTTCCAAAGACCTTCCACAGAGGTGTCAGCAAAGGGGCAGCTAGGTGGCCCAGCAGATAAAACACCATTCCAGGATTCAGGGGGACCTGAGTTAAAATCCGACCTCAGACACTTGATCTCCTCCTGAGTTCTCTGATACTTTTAAGGAGATTGGGAAGGGGTGTTTTGTCTCTCTTCAAATGGCTCCAGACCCCCTCCCCCCATCCCAATGGTGCTCGCTCAAGTGTAGGCAGGGAGGCTTCCTTGTACCCCAAACCCATTATCCACTGAGAGTTATGTGAGCATTGACAAAGGAATATTTACTTAAGTAGGTAGAATCACAAATAAACAACGCCGGGACATACAAGAAGCTTATTTTCCCTCCTCCTCCCTCCCAATCGCCCCATTTGTATGCCTTAGTCACTGGAAAGAGGAAAGGAATTACATTCGTGGCTTAGCTCAGTTTCTAGAGAGCACACAGCATGGTGTGTACAGTAAATTAAATGATAGGGACGGGAATTCTGAGATGACAAAATAGTGCCTAGGTGAAAGCAGAGCAGCAAAAATAAGCAAGAGTTGGGGCAGAGCAGAGGTTCTCTTGAGATAACTGGAGGGACTGAGGTTAGTTTGGGTGAAATGCAGACATCTCCAGGCTATCTCCACTGAAAGAAACAACAAGCCCAGGGGGAAGCTCAGTCGGGAGGGAGCCTTATCCTCAGCCTTTGGAATTCTCATCTCATAGACAATGTTGGGGGTCAGATATCTGAGCAGAGGAAGATTGAAGGACCTTCTGTTGCCAAGGGATGCCAGGACCAGCTGTGCTGCAGAGATGGAGTTCTGGGCTGTGGCTGAAGGTGGGAAGGAACCAGCACAAGTTCACTGAGTACAAAAGCAGTGGGGCAGGGACGGTGCTGACTATGAGCACTTACAGGAGAGCTAAGTTTCTAGTTTCAGTTCCAGGCCAGAGAAGAGAATTGAAAGTTACAGCCCCTGGAGAGTCCTCAGACAGTAAGAGCATTTCCAGCATAGTGTGACTGATTTAAGAGGGTAGGGGTAGAGGAAAAGGGAGGAGTAAGTAGAATAAGAAATAGGACTATTAGGGGGGAGGATAAAGGAAAGATTCTTTAAAAGGATGTGGAATAGGGAAGTAGTGGTTAGAAAGAAACTAGAGGAGGGATAGGGTAATAAGAGAGGCAGAGGACAATTGTGAGGAAAAATAGGATGGAGGGAAATAACTTTGAATGTGAATGGGATGAATTCACCCATAAAATAGAAACAGATAGCAGAATGGATTAACAATCAGAATCCAACAATATACTGCTTACAAGAAACATTTAAAAATGAGACATACACACAGAATTAAAATAAAGGGCTGGAGAAGAATGTATTATGCTTTAGCTGATTGGGAAAAAAACTATTTGGAGACTAAACAATCTAATCTTAAAGAATGTATGGGTTAAAGAACAAATAACAAACAATCAGGAATTTCATGAAAGAAAATGACAATAATAAAACAACATATCAAAACCTATGAGATATAGCAAAAAAAGTAATCAGGAAAATTTATCTAAGTGTTTATATCAATAAAAGAGAAAGCAGACCAATGAATTGGGTATGCAATTTTTAAAATGAGAAAAAGAAATAAAAAATTCCCAATTAAACACAAAATTGGAAATCCTAAAAATTAAAGGTGAAATTAATAACATTGAGTATAAGAAAATCATTAGATTAATAAATAAAACTAGGAGTTGGTAATATGAAAAAATCAATAAAATAGATAAACCATTGGTTAATATGATTTTTTTTAAAAGAGAGAAGAAAACCAAATTACTAGTATTAAAAATGAAAGGGTGAATATACCAATAAAGAAGATGAAATCAAAGCAATTATAAGAAGCGCTTTTGCCCAATTGTATGCCTATAAATTTAATGACTTAAGTGAAACGGAAGAATATTTGCAAAAATACAAACTGCCTAGATTAGCAGAAGAGGAGATAGAATATCTAAATAGACCTATTTCAGAAAGAGAAATTGAACAGGCCATAAAGGAGCTTCCTAAGAAAAAAGCATCAGGACCAAACAAATTTACACACAAATTCTGTCAAACATTTAAAGACCAACTAATTCCAATATTAAGTAAATTGTTTAGAATAATAGGCAAAGAAAGGGTCCTACCAAACTCCTTTTCTAAAACAAATATGATACTGATACCTAAACCAGGAAAAGTAAATAATTGTAGACCAATTTCATTAATGAATATAGATGGAAAAATCCTAAATAAAATAAAATACTAGCAAAAAGATTATACATTATGATCAAGTGGGAGTCATACCAGGAATGTAGGGATGGTTCAACATAAGGAAAACTATTAACACAATTGATTATATCAATAATAAAAGTAACAAAAATCGTATGATAATATCAATAGATGCAAAAAAAGCATTTAATAAAGTACAACACTCATTTCTATTTAAAAAAACACACCACTTGAAAATATAGGAATAAATGGACTTTTCTTTAAATTCATATGTAGCATTTACCTAAAACCATCAACGAGCATTATTTGTAATGGGAATAAGCTAGAAGCTTTACCAGAAGGTAAGATATGAAACAAGCTTGCCCACTATCACCAATATTATTGAATATTGTATTGGAAGTCCTAGCAGTAGCAATAAGACAAGAAAAAGAAATTGAAGGACTCAGAATTCTGTGAGCTGATCCAAACATTTTGGAGAGAGAGATGGAATTATGCCCAAAGAGTTATTAAATTTCCTATACCCTTTAACCTAGCAATAACACTCTTAAGATTGTTTCCCAAGATGATTAGGGGAAAAGAACCTATATGTTCTAAAATATTTATAGCCACTCTCTTTGTGGTGGCAAAGAACTGGAAATCAGGGATGCCCATCAATTGGGGAATGGCTGAACAAATTGTAGTACACATTCATGATGGAATATTACTCTGCTGTAAGAAATGATGAGCTGAAGGGGCAGCTAGGTGGTGCAGTGGATAAAGTACTGGCCCTGGATTCAGGAGGACCTGAGTTCAAATCCGGCCTCAGACACTTGACACTAGCTGTGTGACCCTGGGCAAGTCACTTAATTCTCACTGCCCCACAAAAAAAAAGAAAGGGAGAAAGAAAGAAAGAAAGAGAGAGAGAGAGAGAGAGAGAGAGAGAGAGAGAGAGAGAGAGAGAGAAAAGAAATAATGAGCTTGGTGATTTTAGAAAAGCAAGGAGAGACCTCCAAGGAATAATGAGGAGTGAAATGAGTAGATCCAATGAACATTCTATACAATAATATCAGTATTATTTCAAGAACAACTTTGAGCAGCCAAGTTATTCTATTACAAATACCCAAATTTACTGCAAAGATTCTATGAAGGAAAAAGCTGCTCATATACAGAAAAAAGAACCAACATTTTATATAATATATATGTATCCATGTATGCATACACATATATGCATACATATATATGTACACTGTGTGTATGTATATATACATATACACACACCGATTTATGTCTAATTGTAGCCATCTTGAAGTGTGGAGGGGTAAGAGGGGAGAGATTAAAAAAAGTTGGTATATTTGCAAGGAAGTTGTACATAGTAGATTGGCAATCTCAGAGCAACGCTCAGTTTTTTTATCCCAGTTTGTTATGGAAATGCTTACTTTATTTCTTAGGTTCAGAATAAAATAAATTATAGGATCATCACTTCAGAGCTGGGAGGGACCTTGGAAGACACATAGGTCAAATTTTTTTTTTAATAGGCAAGGAAACTGAGGCCAAGAGGTATTAAGTGATTCACCCAAAACATCACATGGTTTAAATGACAAAACAGGTTCTATGGGTTTATCATTCTTTCATAGCTCTTTGGTAGCACATGATACATAGATTTAGAGTCTATAGCTCCAGGGTTGTTCATTTCCACCTGGTCTCATCCAGGAATGGGAACGAGGGCAGGACCTGTGAAGGATGGGTACCTGGATGGTCTTTATGGTGAGGGAGGGAGAAAGGGAGGAGAGACAGAGGTGGTACAAGACTTGTCAGTATGGGCCATGGGTCACCAGAGATCAGCCAGAGTCCTTATGAGCCCCTAGTTCACAAGACAACAACCCAGTAGCTTTATATACTAATAATAGGATACTTTACAACCTGCAAAGCACCCTGAAAATAATTGCTATCATCGTCATCATCAAAGCATTTATATAGCACTTTACAAAATATTATCTCATTTTATCCTCAAAACAACTCTGGGAGGTAGGTGCTATTATTATCCTCATTTTATAAATGAGGAAACTGAATCTGAGAGAAGTGAAGGGACTTGTATGGGGTCACACAGCTAATCCTTCTCTGAGGTCACATTTGAATTTAGATCTTCCTGGCTTTGGGTCTAGTGCTCTCCCACGGGCCACCCAGCCAATCTTTAACAAAGGAAGAGAATGAGGTTCAGGAAGGCCAAGGGCCCCAGAGTTCAGTCTCAAAGCTCATGAAGTGCCTTGGACAGGATTCAAATTCAATACATCAACAAAAATGTATTAAGTACCTAATATGAGTCAGGCCCTGTGTTGTGAGAAACCGGTAATAAAAAGGCAAAAATAAACCAGTCCCTAAACTCATAGAGCTTACATTTAATGGGGATAGACAACATGTACATGGTGAAGTAGTTATAGAATAAATGCAACCTAATTTCTGGGGAGAGACACTAGCAGCTGGGGGCATCAGGAAAAGCCTCATGTAAGAGGCAGCTCTTAGACTGTTTCAAAGGAAATCCGAGATTCTAGGACATTGAGTGTAGGAAAGTACATTCTAGACGTGAAAGATAGCCTAAATAAAGGCATAAAAGTGGGCACTAGAAGGTCTTTGCTGTGAAGAACAGCAAAGAAGGCTAGTCACCTGGACAGAAGAATACATAAGCCTGGAAATACACTATAGGTTGGAGCTAGCTGGTGAAGGCCTTTAAATGCCAAAAAAGAATTTGTATCTTACTCTAGGGGTAATAGGGAGACACTGCAGTTTGTAGAGCAGGGGAGTAATATAGCCAGACCTGTGTTTTTGGCTGGAATGCAGTGAAGCTTAAGATGGGGACAAGCAGGAGACCACTGCAATAAGCTGGATAATGAGGAGCTGAACTAGGGCAAGGGTCCTGGGAGTGATAGGGTAAGAGTTATACAACAAGGTCAGTTTCTATCAAGTTTCACTTGAGATATGATAAGTCAACAATAAGACAAGATCAAAGGTCAGAATTGATTGAGTTCAATAAATTCCCAGGATACTACTTACATCCTGGTGGTAACTGGTAGTTCTATGCTTCCTTGATTGTTGTTATTAATAGATATATTGTTATTAATAGGATCATAACTTAAGAGAGAAAGGAAACCTTAGAAGTCATCTGACAACTCATTTTACATATGAGGGAACTGACCCCTAGAGAGGTCAGGTTATTTGCATAAGGTAACAGTTAATCAGTGATGGTCAAGATTGGAACCTGGATCCTCTCACTCCATGTTATTGCAAAGACATATGGGTCTCTGTGAGCCCATGACTCACAATGACACTGTGATCCTGGCTCCATTAGCTCATGGTTCAGTGCCCAATGATGGCTCCTCTTACCGGGATTTGGGGTATACAGCTCTGTGCTGGCTGAAGTATTGTATGCACAAGGTGCATAATTATTACTGGCTCAGAGTTTTCAAGGCATATGCTCTGGTCATAGGACAGCCCCCATATCTCCTCCATATGGCTGATAGTGATATTCCTAAAGCATGGGTTTGGCCACATGCCTCCCTTGCTCAGTAAACTTCATTGGCTCCCTATTACTTGTAGGACCAAATAAAACTCCTTTATCTGGAATTTAAAGCCCTTCTCATCCTGGCTCTCACTTACCTTTTCAGACTTATTATTTATTCCTTATACTTATACATTATTCCTTTTCACACACTCTTTGATCCAATTAAACTAGCCTACTTTGCTGAGTCTCACACATGATATTCAGTCTTCTGACCCATCTGTGTAGGCTCTTCTCCATGCCTGGAAAGCACTACCTCCCTTCCTCAACCATCTTGGAATTTCTAGGATTTTTTCCTTTTCTTTTCCTTTTCTTTTTTTTGTTTAGCAATGAAAGGAATAGGAAAGATGATCTTGAGCTACTAAAGTCATAATAGCTTGTTTAGGTTTTGGTTTGGTTTTGGTTTTCTTACAGGTAAGGACCAAATATTTTTATAGGCAGAAGGGGGAGGAACCAGTAGAAAGGGAAATATTGAAAATGGGAGGGGCAGCTAGATGGAGCAGTGGATAGAGCACTGGCTCTGGAGTCAAGAGTACCTGAGTTCAAATCCGACCTCAGACACTTAACACTTACTAGCTGTGTGACCCTGGGCAAGTCACTTAACCCCAATTGCCTCGCTAAAAAAAAAAAACCAACAACTAAAAAAAAAAACAAAACGAAAATGGGAACTATGTCACTGGTGGGGCTAGGTCTTGGCAGAGGTGAGAGAGGATCCTATCAGCAAGGGGAGAGGCAGTAGGGTTATCTATGGCTAGAAGTTATGGAGGGGGTAAGGGAAAGGCTGCCTTGTGTTCTAAGACTGGAAGAAAGGAGGATAGGATGAGGGAAAACATAGGTTTTAAAGTATGGAGGTGGGGACATGAGGGAGCTCTCTGGACTACACTTTCTTCCTCTATAAAATGAGAGGGAAAACCCCAGAGTGATATCAGGCTAGATGACCTCGATGATTCCTTCTTGTTCTAATATTTTCTAGTTCTGATTGAACTGTGGATTGCCATGCAATCCATATTTAGTAGCTTAGTCATAACTTACCTGTTGTTAAGGAACAAGGTTCATCATTGATTAGTCTCCACACCTACCACCAACTACTTGAGAATGACCATTTTTTACTTCCTTGTATACTTAATCCCATCTCACATTTTTCAGCATATTTATTTTTAACTGAACTTAAACACCAAATAAAATGGACACGTCCATATATACAAAACAGAAAAGAAAAAAGTTTGCATCAAATTGCAGATTATAAATAGATTGATATCTATATCTATATAGATATACACACATGTGTTTATGTATATATGCATATCTATATATAGCTTTTCCTTCCAAATTATAGAATATATAATAAATTCAATGTGTAATTTTCAAAGCTGTCATCCTTGACTGTGGTTCTTTTGGGTCTTCCTTCTGTTCTCTTACGTGAATTTAAAAATAAAGATGCATCAATGACCCTCTTTTCCTTACTTCCTTTTCTCTTTTCTTCCTTTCCTTCTTTCTTTCCTTCCTTTCTTCTTTCCTTCCCTCCTTCCCTCTTTCCTCCTCTCTCTCTCTTTCTTTCTCTCTCTCTTCCTTTCTCCTTAGCAGGACAGAAGGCTATCATCCTGAAGAAGTAAAAGGTCTAAAAGAAAAATGTTCTGTAGATTGCATCCAGGCTGCTCCTATAAGGTTACTCCTCAAAGAAACCAGCCTGAAGATTTCAAAATTATACCTGGAACCCACCTTGGCCTCTTCATAGGTGCTATAGATTTGGTAAGGGTATTATTAGAATGATCAGAGCCTGACAGTTCATCCTACTCAATGTGGATCAGGGACTTCATTTGGGGAGGGCTAAGTCTCATGTGGTCATGGTGTATTTGGGAAAAAAAGTAAAGTCTGAGGTAGGAGGGTAGAAGCTGCCCACTGCCTCCTTTTTCTTTTTCATAAATGTAAATATAATCCAAAATAAAAAACCTCCTGTTTTTCAGGGCAGAATGGGGTGGAGATGAGGGATGACTGAGTACTGTTCTGCTCCTCCCCCCATGATTACACTATAGGAGGATTTTTCCCCTTAGATATCTAAATATTCAAGGCATTGATATGAGTAGTTGAAAATATACCTGAGCCACAGGAAATTGTGAATAACTAAATCCATTTATGACAATTTTAGAAGAATTGGAGGATATGGACAGAGCCAAGAAGATGGAGTAATAGCAAAAACTCACCTGAGCTCTCCCAAATTCCACTCCAAACAACTTTAGAATAATGCCTCAAAATGAATTCTAGAGGAGCAGAACCAATAAAAGGATAGGGTGAAACAATTTTCCATTCCAAGACAACTTAGAAGGTCAGCAGTAAACGTCTGTCTCACTGAGGTTAGAGTAGAGCCAAGTTTAGTGCAGATTGTGTCCTGAAAAGTCAGCAGCAACCACAGGCCTTGGGGGAAGGGGGGGAGTAACTGAATCAGTAGCAGTGGCTCTCAGCATACAGATGATAAGGGGGTCGAACAACTGGACAGGAGGATATTACAGGGGAACCTTTGTTGGTAATGGGTGAATGCTTCTGTTACGCTGCCTACATATGGTTCCAGATCACATTCTCAGGGTAAGGAGGAGTACTAGCAAGAGCATAATCTGTGGTTACAGTTCCATAGTGAAAAGAATGCTTGTGATTGCTCACAGACCAAAGCACAGACCAAAATAGCTGTGACTACACCTCTACTTAGATTATATTGCCTTAGAAGAACTGAAAACTGGGGGGAAGCTAGGATAGTAATCCTTTTTCTATCCAGCCAAACTGAGTATAATTGTTGTGGGGCAGGAGGAGGCAGGGAAATGTGCATTTAATGAAAAAGAGGACTTTCAAGAATACCTGATGAAAAGGACAGAGTGGAATAGAAAATTTGACTTTCAAATATAAGACTCAAGGGGCAGCTAGGTGGTGCAGTGGATAAAGCACTGGCCCTGGATGCAGGAGGACCTGAGTTCAAATTTGGCCTCAGACACTTGACACTTACTAGCTGTATGACCCTAGGCAAGTCACTTAACCCTCATTGCCCCCCCAAGCCCCCCCAAAACAAAGCAAAACAAATATAAGATTCAAGAGGAGCATACAAAGGTAAACATGAGTGAGAAATCATAAGGGACTCATTATGGTTAAAGTATTTACATTTGTACATGGGAAGGTGATATTGTTATTAGAGCAGTTAGAAAGACTATTTATAGCCAGAGAGCACAGGTGTAAGTTGACAATGATGGGATGATATCTAAAATATAAAATTAAGGAGTGATAAAGAGGGATGCATGGGGGTGGGGGGGAGTAGGGGGTGTGGAGAGTGAAGAGAGTGGTGGAATGGGGTAAATTCTCTCACATAAAAGAAGTACAAAAGAGCTTTTACAGTGGAGGGGAAGTTGGGAGGGTGGCAGATAACAATTCAACCTTACTCTCATCAAATTGGCTCAAAGAGGAAATAACATACACTTTCAGTTGGGTATAGAAATCTACCTTGCCATACAGGGAAGTAGGAGGGGAAAGGGAGAAGAAAGGGAGGGGTATTTGAAGGGGGAATGGATTGGGGAAGATGGTGGTTAGAAGTAAAACATTTTTGAGGAGGGAAAGGAGAAAGAGGCAGGGGGATAAACAGGGGAAAAATAGAATGGAGGGAAATGTACAGTTAGTAATCATTAACTGTGAAAAATGTTTATAGTAAGTTTATCTGATAAAGGCCTCATTTATCAAATATATCAGATTGGCTAATATGACAGAAAAACAAAATGATAAATGTTAGAGGAGATTTAGGAAAATTGCAACACTACTGCTCGGTTGGTAGAGAGAGCCGATTCAGCCATTCCAGAGACAATTTTGGAACCATACCTAAAGGAATATAAAATGATGTCTACCCTTTGATCCATAAATACCTCTACTAGGACTGTATCTCAGAGAGATCAAAGGAAAAGAAAAAAGAACTATATATATATATATATTTTTCATTATAGCAGCACTTTTTTAGTGGCAATGAATTGAAAATTGAGGAGATGCCCATCAATTGGGAATGGTTGAACAAATTGTGGTATATGATTGTGATGGAATATTATTGTGCTATAAGAAATGATAGGGGCATTCCTAAGGGCAGAGCCAAGATGGCAGAGAGAAGCCAGGAAGTTGCTTGAGCTTTCCCATGTTTCCCACAAAAAACAAAATCAAGGGGCAGCTAGATGGCGCAGTGGATAGAGCACTGGCCCTGGAGTCAGGAGGACCTGAGTTCAAATCCGGCCTTAGACACTTAACACTTACTAGCTGTGTGACCCTGGGCAAGTCACTTAACCCCAATTGCCTCACTAAAAACAAACAAACAAAAAACAAAAAACAAGCCTCTAAACAGATTCTGGAACTACAGAACCTACAAAAAGAGAGACACAATCCTCCTACTTGAGATAATTTAGAAGAATTCAGTAAGGTCTGTCTCACCTGGGTGAAAGGGGAGGGCGGCTCAGCACTGCTCAGCTCAACTGCCAGCTCAGCTCAGCACAGGTCAGCTTAGTGGGCAGCTCAACACTGCTGCAATTCAACACAGCTGAGAGTGGGGCAGCTAAGAGCAGTAAGAAGCTTGCAACAGTGACCCCTGTGCCCCAGGACCAGACTTCAACTTTATAAGTTTAAAAATAGGCTACAACATGAGCAAGAAACAAAAAAGGACCCTTACTATTGACAGCTTCTATGGTAAAAGGTAAGTCCAAAACTCAAACTCAGATGAGTTCGTCAAAATGCCTACAAGTGAAGACTCAAGTGGAGAAGATGATCTTGTCTCAAGACCAAAAAGCCTTCTAAAAACAAAATGAGAAAAAAAAAATGATAGAGGTAGAAGAAAAAAAGGAAAAAGAAATGAGGGAAATGAGAGTTACACTGCAAAAAGAAGCACAAAAATTGACTGAGGAAAACAATTCCTTAAAAAATACAATTGGCCAAATGAGAGAAAAAAAATGGCCAAATGGGAGAAAAAAATTGGCCAAATGGAAAAAGAGGTGCAAAATTTACTGAGGAAAATAATGCCTTAAAAATTAAAATTGGACAGATGAAAGCTAATAACTCCATGAGACACCAAGAATCTGTCAAGCAGAATCAAAAGACTGAAAAAATTGAAGAAAATGTAAAATACTTCATTGGAAAAACAACTGACCTGGAAAATAGATCCAGGAGAGATAATCTGAGAATTATTCGACTACATGAAAGCCATGATCAAGAAAAGAGTCTAGACACTATATTCCAGGAAGTTATCAAGGATAACTGCCCTGAAATTATAAAATCAGAGGATAAAATCATCATTGAAAGAATCCATTGATCACCTCCTGAAAGAGACCCCAAAAGGAAAACTTCAAGGAATATTGTAGTCAAACTCCAGAATTGTCAGGTGAAGGAGAAAATACTCCAAGCAGCTATGGAGCCACAGTCAGGATTGCACAGGACCTGGCAGCTTCAACATTAAAGGATTGCAGGACTTGGAATATGATATTCAGGAAGGCAAAGTAGCTTGGTTTACAACCCATAATCAACTACCCAGCAAAACTGAACATTCTCTTTCAAAGGAAAAGATGGACATTCAATGAAATAGGGGACTTCCAAGGCTTCCTGAGAAAAAGACCAAAACTGAACAGAAAATTTGATCTCCAAATACATGACTCAAGAGAAATATAAAGAGGTAAACAAGGTGGGAGGGGGGAGGTTGTTCAATGAGACTAAACTGCTTGCATCCTTATGAGGGAGGATAAAACTTTTAACTCTTGGGAACTGTATCTCTGTTAAGGTATTGTTATTAAATTGACTTTGATGTGATGATATAAAGAAACTTAAGGGACAGAATAAAAGGAGACTAGGGAGAAGAGAGGAAGGGGGAAGGGGGAATGGGGTTAATTACATCATATGAAGAGGCACCAATAAGAACCCATCACAATAGAGTGAAAGAAGGGAGGGGTGAGCATTGTTTCAACCTTACTCTAATCAGATTCGGTTCAGGGAGGGAATAAAATACGCTCCCACTTGTATAAAGGAACTTAGCTTGCTCTTTAAAGAAACAAATGGGGAAGGGGCAAAGGGTGGTATTGATAGAAGGGAGGGTAGAAGTGGGCAGGGTGGGGGGGGGAGGCCAAGAAAAGGAAGGGCAGCTGATAAAAGGGAGGGCAGATTGAGGGAGGCAGTGGTCAAAAGCAAAACACTGGTCAAGAGTAATAGGGTTAAAGAAGGGAAAAAGTACAAACAAAGGGGAAAAGAAGATGGCGGGAAATAAACAGTTAATAATCTTAACTGTGAATGTTAATAGGATAAACTCTCCCATAAAACACAAGTAAATAGCAGAATAGATTAAAAATCAGAAGCCTACAATATGTTTTTTACAAGAAACACATTTGAAGCAGAGAGATATACATAGAGTCTTTACATGTTTTTATATGTAAAAGGTTGGAGCAGAATACATTATGCTTCAGCTGATGTCAAAAAAGCAGGGGTACAACCATTCTAGAGAGCAATTTGGAACTATGCCCAAAGAGCTATGGGACTATTCATACCCTTTGACTCAGTAGTACCACTGCTAGGTCTGTATCCCAAAGAGACCATAGAAAAGGGAAAAGGACCCACATGTACAAAAATGTTTATAGCAGCTCTCTTTGTGGTGGCAAAGAATTGGAAATTAAGGGAATGCCCATCAATAAGGGAGTGGCTAAACAAGCTGTGGCATAAGAATGTAATGGAATATATATATATATTTTTTTTGCAGGGCAATGGGGGTTAAGTGACTTGCCCAGGGTCACACAGCTAGTAAGTGTTAAGTGTCTGAGGCCGGATTTGAACTCAGTTACGCCTGACTCCAGGGCTGGTGCTCTATTCACTTCGCCACCTAGCTGCCCTTTGTTTGTTTGTTTGTTTTGGCCCCCTAGTTTGAACTCTGCTAGTTCCTGACTAGGGTTTTAGTCTGAATAACAGTAGATTGCTGCTAGGATAAACTCCTTTCAGCCAGCTAGGAAGCACTGTTGGTTCAGAGTGATAAAATTGCAGGATCCCCTTTGGTCTGAGATTCTTGCCCTTATTATTTCTCTGCAGGCTTCAGACTGGGCTGGAACCTGGGAAATGAAACTCTCTCCACTCCTGAAAACTGAAACTTATAGCTGCTGCTTGCTTCTGAATTTGCTTCTCTCTTAGTTCACAGTATAGGGTTTTCTAATGCTCCTTACCCCAGAATGCCCCCTCTAGGCATAAGTGTCCTCTCAGTCTGTCCCGAATCTATGACTTGGACCTGGGTAGTCCATGACAAAACTGCTAGTTGGCAAATGTTCCCATGTTTGTGCCTCAGCATGGACCTGGTGCCTCCACTTGTCCTGGTTCACAGTATCTCTGTGTGTTTGAATGTTCCATATGATATGATCCTGGCCAAACTCCATTTCTAGTGTACAAAAACTTATCTCTCTGTCTCATGCCAATCAGGGCTGGAAAAATGATCAATCTGACTTTTTCTTGGATTTTTCCATCAGGATACAATCTGGTGCATTTTGTAGATGTTTAGATACTTTTCTTTCTTTCCTTTTTATGAGAGGAGCTTGCTGAATTTATACCTGCCATCTTGGTTCCCCTGAAGGGGGTTTTGATTTGTATTTCTCTTATTAGTAGATATTTGGAGCAATCTTTCATAGGGTTACAAGTGGTTTATAATTCTTCTTTTGAGAACTGCTCATTCACATAGTTTGACCAGAATTATTGAAGAATGACTTTTGATCTTACCTATTTTAATGAGTTGTCTGTATATCTTAGATATTGTCCAATCATTTCAGCTATGTCCAACTCCTTGTGGCCCCAATTATACTAGAATGGTTTGCCATTTTCTTCTCTAGCTCATTTTACAGATGAGGAAACTGAGGCAAACAGGGTGAAATGACTTGCAGAGGGTCACCCAGCTAGTAAGTGTCTGAGGTCATTTTTTAACACTGGAAAATAAGACTTCTTGACTCAAGGTTTGATACTCTATCTTAGCTATGGAGCACTTATTTGAGGTGTTTTGACACAAGATTTCTTCCCAGTGGATCACTCTCCTTCTTATCCTAGTTTCACTAATTGTATTCATGCAAAGTCTTTTCAATTTCATTTCTGTTAACAAGTATTTATTATTAAGAATTAACTATGTACCAGACAATGCTGAGTAATGAGGACAAGGGGAGTAAAAATAGCCCATGACTTTGAGAGTTGTACATTCTAATATAATCAAGATCAACTATTTTGTCTTTTATTAAGTCTTTTAACATATTCAGCAAAAGCCTTCTCTTTTATATCTTCATGCTTAATGTGGTAAAGATATTGGGAAGGTATTTCTATTTTTTCATCCTTTGGTTCAATGTGATTCATTGTCAAAACCTCCAGTCTCTATCTTTTCTTGGAATAATGTTAAGAATTTTACACTTTATTGATTGCTTTTGCTGAATCTTTCACCTCTTCCTCTTTTTCTTTAATAAATATTCTTTGTTATATGAGATGGTTCTCTGGGAGAGGAAGGGGAAAAGAAACTGGGAGAAATTTAAATGACATAAAGCCAAAATATATAAATGAAAGTTTATTTTCTTAAAAAAAAAAAAGGCAGCTAGGTGGCACAGTGGATAAAGCACTGGCCTTGGATTCAGGAGTACCTGAGTTCAAATCCGGCCTCAGACGCTTGACACTTACTAGCCGTGTGACCTTGGGCAAGTCACTTAACCCTCATTGCCCTGCAAAAACAAAACAAAGAGAGAGATTCACATTCATTGAGCCCAAATGACATTCTGTTATCATCAAAGAAAGATTCCATGGGATAAAAGAGCTGTTTAATGTGTGGGTGTTATACATATTAAGAAAGTGATTAATAAGATGTTTTAGTTGAACCCCCTCTTTAATTTGGAAGCCATACTTAATTCTTAATTCTATTTAAGACAGATGATAACGGATTTGAGGGTAGACAGGACTATGATGGATTTGAATTATCTCCCTTAAAGATTCTATTTCAAAAAATCAATTGTTGATGTAATTATGTTGATGGCATGTTTTAAATAGAGAGAAATTTTGCATGAGTATATTAAATACTCTTGTGTTCTCTCTACCCTAAGGTCCATTTTATATATTTTCATTATGTGAGCAACCCATGAATATGGAACTGAGTCAAAGGCTTAGCTATTATCAACAAAGGCAATTATCAACAGTAAATGCATTGACACAGGAAAGTATTTTGTTCAATAATTACCAAATTGATAATACCTCTGGGACTTTGGGGCATTTTGGTCCTCATTCATCACAGTGTTTTCTAGTGTTTGCACAATGGCCTTTTTTTTTAACAATTGTTTTTTAGTGATACCAACTATAAACGCTTTGTAAAAAAATACAATGATGTAAAATTGGCTTGTATTTGGATGGGTGGATAGTGTTCTCATATTTTGGTAATAGATTGATGTGATGCCTTCTATTAAGAAAAGTGGAGGGCAAAGAATTGGAAATCAAGGAGATGCCCATCAATTGAGGAATGGCTGAACAAGTTGTGGTATATGAATGTAATGTAATACTATTGTGCTATAAGAAATGATGAGTGAAGTGAGCAGAACCAGGAGAACATTGTACACAGTAACAGCAATATTGTGTATTAATCAACTGTGTTAGATTTAACTCCTCTAGCAATACTATGGTCCAAGATAGTTCCAAAGGTCTCATGATGGAAAATGCTCTTCACATCCAGAAAAAAGAACTGTGGAATCTAGATGCAGATTGAACCATACTATTTCTACTCTTATTTTGTTTTGTTTAGTTTTTTCTTTTTTGATGTTTTTTTTCCTTTTTGTTATGATTCTTCTTTCACAACATAATTAATGTAGAAATGTTTGATGTCCCTGGTTAAGAGGCTTCTTAATCTTTAGTCTATCAGTTTGGGAGCAGTGTGGTGGAACTTTATAAACGGCCCACATTAAATTAATGAAGTCAGATAGCCAAATAGTCAACAGTCCCCAGAGTAGTCCTCTGGTCAGCTTCAGCCCCCAAAATTAGGCTAGTCATCAAAAATATTTCACACTTTGTCCTTTGGGCTGCTTCAATTCCATAGATGTCCTTAACTTTTTGACTTTTGCTTTCAATTGCTCATTAAGGCAATCTAGAATTTTGATGTGATTTTATTTTCCAAATTCTTTATCTCATGTTTGTTTTTATTGCCTATAATTGAACAATATAGTGTTTGAATTTTCTACTTTCTATTAGCTAGATATTTATGTCATGTTCTTTTTTTACATATTTAGAATTTTATTTTCTCAAATTACATATAAAATCCAAATTTTGACATCATTTAAAAAAAAATTTTGTGTTCCAAATTCTCTTCCTCCCTCCCTCCCCCCACCCCAAGAACTCAAGCAATTCAATATAAGCTATACATGAGCAGTAATGCAAAACATTTCCACATTAGCCAGGTTGTGAAAGAAAACAGACAAAAACAAAACTTCAGATCAAGGAACTAACAAAAAAATGAAGCTTCAATCTGTACTCAGATACCATCAGTTCTCTCTCTGTAGATGGATTGCATTTTTCATAAGACCTTCAGAATTGTCTTAGATCATTGCATTGCTAAAAATAACCAAGTTATTCACAGCTTATCATCTTACAACATTGCTGTTATTTTGTATACAATACATTTCATTTTGCATCAGCTCATGTAGGTCTTTCCAAGTTTTTCTGATAGCATCCTACTCATCATTTTTTTTATAGTAAACTACATTTATATAGCACTTTAAGGAGAGATTTCCTTACAATAAACCCATGAGGTTGATTATTGCAACAATAGTAATAGATAACACTTATATAGTACCTTATACCTGACAAATAATTTTCTTCACAATAGCCCAGCAAACTAAGTACCATATGTTTTATCATCATCATCAACCAATCTTCCTCCTCCTCCTCAATCAATCCTGATCTTCATCAATCAATCCTCCTCCTCATCAATCAGTCCTCATCAATCAATCCTCATCTTCATCCAATCATCATCAATCCATCAATCCATCATCATCAATAATCATCTTAACATTACTCTTGCCTCTGCTTCAAAATTTTTTTCAGTTACTATTGTTAACTGTTTCCCTCCATCTTATCCCCTCCCCATGATATTTACTCTATTTTCTATCTTCTTTCACCCTATCTCTCCTCAAAAGTGTTTTGCTTCTGACTGCCCCCCCATGATGCCCTCCCTTCTTTCACCCTTCCCTCCTTATCCCCTTCCCCTCCTACTTTCCTGCAGGGTTAGGTAGATTACTCCGCCCAATTGAATGTTTATGTTATTCCCTCCTTGAGCCAACTCTGATGAGAATAAGGTCTTTGAGCCAGTTCTGATGAGTGTAAGGCTCATTCACTGCCCTGTTCCTCCCCCATCTCTCCCCCCACTCCATAAGCCCTTTCCTGCTTCTTTCATGTGAGATTTCACCCCATTCTATCTCTCCCCTTCCCCAGTAAAATCCTCTCTCCCTCAATTTAATTCTAAAGATGTCATCATGGGGCAGCTAGGTGACACAGTGGACAAAGCACCCACTCTGGACCCAGGAGGACCTGAGCCCAAATCCGGCCTCAGACACCTGACAATCACCAACTGTGTGACCCCAGGCATGCCACCCAACCCTGACCACTCCACAAAAAAATGATAAAAAGTAAATGCTTTACAGATATCATCCCTTCATAATCAATTCCCACCTGTGCCCTCTATCTAAATTTATTCCTATATCTGCCCTAATACTGAGAAAGCTCTCATGTGTTAGACATATCATCTTGCCATGTAGGAATGTAAATAGTTTAACCTTTTAATATCCCTTATGATTTTTTTCCTGTTTACCTTTTTATGCTTCTCTAGATTCTTGTATTTGCAAGTCAAATTTTCTTTTCAGCTTAGGTCTTTTCACCATGAATACCTGAAAGTCCTCCTTTTCATTGAAGTCCCATTTTCCCCCCTTAAAGTTTATACTCAGTTTTGCTGGGTAGGTGATTCTTGGTTGTAATCCCAATTCCTTTGCCCTCTGGAATATCATATTCTATGCCCTCCCATCCTTTAATATAAAAGCTGTTAGATCTTGTACTGTCCTGATTGTGGCTCCACAATACTAGAATTGTTTCTTTCTGGCTGTTTGCAATATTTTCTCCTTGACCTGGGAGCTCTGGAATTTGGCTACAAGATTTCTGGAAGCTTTCATTTTGGGATCTCTTTCAGGAGGTGATAGGTGGATTCTTTCAATTTCTGTTTTACCTTCTGTTTCTAGAATATCAGGGCAATTTTCCCTGAAAATCTCTTGAAAGATGATGTCTAAGCTCTTTTTTTAATCATGGTTTTCAGGTAGTCCAATAATTTTAAAATTATTTCTCCTGGATCTATTTTCCAGTTCAGCTGTTTTTCAAAGAAGATATTTCACATTGCCCTCTATTTTTTTATTCATCTGGATTTTCTTTATTGTTTCTTGGTTTCTTATAAAGTCACTAGATTCTATTTGTTCAATCCTAATTCTTAGGCAATTATTTTCTTCAGATTTTCCATTTGACTTTTCAAGCTGTTGACTTTTTTTCATGACTCCTGAATCATTCTCATTTCTCTTTCCATTTTTTCCTCTACCTCTCTTACTTTATCTTCACAGTCCTTTTTGATCACTGAGACTACTTCATATTTTTCTTGGAAGCTTTGGATGTAGGACCCCTGATGTTGCTATCCTCTTCTGAGGGTGATCCTCAATCTTCCTTGTCACTAGAGAAACTTTCTATGATCCATATCTTTCTCTGTCTTCTAATTTTGCCTGCCTATTTCTGACTTTTAATTCCTTCTTAAAGTGGAGCACTGCTTCCAGGATGCACTGTCCCAAGCTTCAGGGAAGTCCGAGGTGGTATGATTTAAGGAGGGGCAGGTTCTTCA
Organism: Dromiciops gliroides; assembly: GCF_019393635.1. Lineage (NCBI taxonomy): Eukaryota > Metazoa > Chordata > Mammalia > Microbiotheria > Microbiotheriidae > Dromiciops > Dromiciops gliroides. The sequence goes on along the minus strand of NC_057863.1, from coordinate 337,764,241 downwards.
CTTGCCTGGTTTATGCTCTGGTCTGTAAATAACCCCAAACCTACTTGCTATTCAACCATGAAACAAAATTTTGTTTTCTGTGGTTGATAGCTCCAGCGAGCCTGCGCCCCTCTCCAACCTGGGCTGCTGCCACTCAAGACTATTTCCTGGCACCCAGCACAGGTAAAAACAACAAAGTTCCACCTCAGTGCCAGCAGAGACCCCTGTATTCTCCCCCTGGCCAACTGCTCAGCCCTCTCACCAGACTGTGTGCTTAGTTCCAGAAGAGGCCAGCACTGCAGCTGAATCAGAGGGGTTTCTTTCTCTGGCGCAGTCTGCCTGGGACTGGTTCTGTGTTAGTGCAACTGCAGGGTTGAGCTCCACTCCCACCCTGGCACAGCAGCCCCCTCCTGCTGACTTTCTAAGCTGTCTTTGGCTGGAAAATGACCTCAGCCCATCCTTTTGTGGGCTCTGCTTCTTTAGCAATTGCCTTATGGCATTATTTGGAGTTTTTTGGAGTGATTGTGTCAGGAGCTCTGAGAGGTTACTGCCTTTCCTCTGCCATCTTGGCTCTTCCCCAAAAACTTTTGCTCTTCCAAAAGATTCTACCCCTTCACCTCCATCTCTCCACAACAGAGTACCAAGTGCGATATATAAAATCTAATTGCTATGTCTAAAAATCTAATGGGTGGTTGTCTTAAATTAGAAGCTTATAGCACCAATCTTTGGGGCATTAAGCATTTATTAAAGTATTTAGAAGTCAACAAAAGAGAAGAAGAACGTGTGTAGTTCAGAAGGAAACCTAGCTATCCTGGTGACTCTGCTGGGACCTCCAACTGAAAAGACAGATCCTCTGTCTCCTAGACTGGAAGCTCCCTGTGGGACCAGAAGAGGGGCAGTCCCCACACACAGCTCCAAGCTAATTGGCTGGTTGCATCGATTGACGTGACTTACTGATAGTTCTATGAATAGATGTAACTTCCGGATGCCAGACAGCTTCCCAACGCTAGTCACATAATTTCTCCTCAGGGGGGCATTTCCCTGGTTCTCACAATATCTTTCTCAGCAGGGGGGTGGCACTCTGATTCTCACACAAGAGCCAGGTAAAGCTCTCTTGATGTCATGTTCTAATTCCCTTCCGTACACCTTCGTTGCCTTTCTTATATCAGGCTCCTGTACTTTAGGAGTTTCTGGCACCTACTATAGGCCAGACACTGTGCTTAGTACTGAGGGTACAAAAAGAGACAAAAGACAGTTCCTGCCTTTGAGGAGCTTATAATCAGATAGGGGAGACCACAAATAAACTATATGTAGGAAAAAGAGGAAATAATTCCTAGAGGGAAGGGGCTAGAATTAAGAGGGGTTGAGAAAAGCTTACTGTAGAAGATGAGCTTTTGGTTGCGACTTACAGAGAAGTCAATAGGTGGAGATAAGGAGGGATGGCATTGTAGGTATGGTCAAAAATACATTGTTGCAAGACTAACTGAGGGTACCATTAGGAAAGAATGTAGTAGAGGGGCAGCTAGGTGGTGCAGTGGATAAAGCACTGGCCCTGGATTCGGGAGGACCTGAGTTCAAATATGGCCTCAGATACTTGACACTAGCTGTGTGACCCTGAGCAAGTCATTTAACCCTCATTACCCCACCAAAAAAAAAAAAAATTTAGTGTGAAGCCCTTGCCTGTAACTGGTGAGATTTCTTTCTAATTTTTTGTTCTTATGCAGTTATGACACATAATGAAAATTTTCATGTCTTCAGTTCTCTTCATATTCACTTACCACTTTCTTACTTTAGTGGTCAGAGCTGTCTGAGCTGAAGCATTTCTAGCAGGATGAACATTGGAATTTCTGATTTGTTCAAATTTATTATATAACTCCTTATGATTCCAGAATGTGTAAGAGGACTGTTGTATCTGCTGTTCTTTGCACCAAGCTGGTCATCACAATGGTTTCTGGTAGGGCCAGGTTGTAACCCTCTGCTACACAGTTTATTTCTTGATTACTAATTTTTTTTTGCAGGGCAATGAAGGTTAAATGACTGGCCCAGGGTCACACAGTTAGTGTCAAGTATCTGAGGCCAGTTTTGAACTCAGGTCCTCCTGAATTCAGGGCCGGTGATTTATCCACTGTGCCACCTAGCTGCCCCTACACAGTTTATTTCTCAAATTCACTAAAATAGTTTTAGTTCTCTTGCTGGGGTGCTAACCTAATCAGTGATATTTATAGAGTCCAGCTAGCCACAGTTTCAGGATTATTGCCAAGCCTCTATGGCTACTTATTTTACTGAAGAAAAAAATCGTAGTCATTCCACATCAGCTCCCTCCCTCTCCCTTTTCATCTCAAACCCCTTTGACATTAGTTCTCATTTTCCCCTTGTTTTCTGGAGTCTCTGACAATTGTGTAGGAGGCCTTTCTCCTTCCCAAGGCCAACCTCTCTACATCTGACTGATCTTATCCCCTCCTGTCTCCTCCAGCAGATTGTATCCTCTATTGTTCTCTTCAGCCTTTCCCTAGCAGCTGCTTCCTTCCCTACTGGTTTCAAACATGCTTAAGTCTTTAAAAATAAACCTTCTCTTGACCCTACCATCTCCTCAACTTACTGTCTTTCCTATATAAACTCCTTTAAAAAGCCATCTATACTTTCTGCCTGCACTTCCTCTCCTCTCACTTACTCCTCAACCCGTCTGTTTTTTAAAAATTTCATTACTCACCTAAAATTATTCTCTCCAAAGTTCCCAATGATTTCTTATTTCCTATATCTAAAGGCCTTTTTCTAAGTCCCAATACTTCTCAATCTGTCTTCTACATTTGACATTGTTAATCTCCTTCTCCTCTCTCTTTTCTGGGTCCCTGTGACACTACTCTGCCCTGCCTGACTTCCTACATCTCAGACTGCTCTTTGGCCTCTTTTGTTGGCTTATGATCTCTATCATACCCCCTAATTATGGAAGTTCCTTAAGGTTCCTAGGCCCTCTTCTCTTCTCCCTCTATATTCTTTCCTTTGTTCACCTCATCAGCTCCCCTGGATTTGACTATCATTTCTATGAAAATGACTTGCAAATCTATAGGCAGGTATAGCTTGGAGATATTGTGGGTTCAGTTCCAGATGAGTAAAACAATATCACAATAAAGTGAGCTACATAAATTTTTGTGGTTTCCCAATGCATAAAAAATTATGGTTATACATAAAGTTATACATTATGCTGTAGTCTACAAATTGTGCAATAGTATTCTATCTAAAAAAATGTACATACCTTAATTTAAAAGATTTTGTTGCTTAAAAAATGCTAAGCATCAGGCAGCTAGGTGGCACAGTGGATAGAGCACCGGCCCTGGAGTCAGGAGTACCTGAGTTCAAAGCTGGCCTCAGACACTTAACACTTACTAGCTGTGTGACCCTGGACAAGTCACTTAACCCCAATTGCCTCACTAAAAAAATAAAAATAAAAACAAAAAAAATGCTAAGCATCATCTGAACTTTCAGCAAGTTGTAATCTTTTTGCTGGTGGAAGGTCTTGCCTTGGTGTTGATGGCTGCTGACTGATCAGGGTGGTGGTTACTGAGGGTTGGGGTGGCCTTGGCAATTTCTTAAAACAAGATAATGAAGTTTGTAGCATCAATTGACTCTTCCTTTCACTTGAGAACTTAAAGGCCAGGTAGGGTTATTAATAGGCCTAGTTTCCATATTGTTCTGTCTCAGGGAATATGGAGACAGAAGAAAAAAGGAAGAGACACTAGGGAATGGTAGGTCAGTAGGTCAGAATGGTAGGTGAGAACACACACATCATTTATCAATTGTTTGTTGCCTTTTACTGGTGTGGTCTGTGGAACCCCCAAAACAATTACAATAGTAACATCAAAGATCACTGATCACAGATCACCATATCAGATATAATAATAATGAAAAAGTCTGAAATATTTGAGAATTACCAAAGTGTGACACAGATATGATGTGAGCACATTGTTGGGAAAAGGGTGACAATAGATCTATCTGATTAAAGGCAGGGGTGCCACAAACCTTCAATTTGTAAGAAAAACACAATATCTTCAAAGTACAATATAATGAAGCTCAATAAAATGAGGTACACCTGTAGCTAGCCCCAGGCTCTTCACCAAGCTTCAGTTTCATATCACTCGTAGCCTACATGGTATTTCAAACTAGATGTCCCAGAGACATCTCAAACTCTATTGAACTCATGTTCTTTCCCCCTAAATCCTCACTTCTTCCAAATTTTCCCACATTAATAGAAGACAATGCTATCCTTCCAAGGCCTTACGGCTATAATCTCAGCATTGTCCTACATTCTTCATTCTCTTTCCCCAACTTGTGAATCTATTTTTTGTTTTCAAATATTTAATTTTTTCCAATTACATGTAAAAATACATTTTAACATTCATTTAAAAAAATGTTGAGTTCTTGAAATAATTAAAAACTTTAGAAAAGTTGCAGGATATAAAATAAGTTCACATAAAATCATCAGCATTTCTATACATGACCAACAAAGCTCAGCAGCAAGAAAGAGAAATTCCATTTAAAGTAACTGTAGACAATATAAAATATCTGGGAGTCTACTTGCCAAGACAAACCCTATTACACACACAATTACAAATGTATTACACACACAATTACAAAACACTTTTCACACAAATAAAATCGGATCTAAATAATCGAACAGGGGCAGCTAGGTGGTACAGTGGATAGAGCACCAGCCCTGGAGTCAGTACCTGAGTTCAAATCCGGCCTCAGACACTTGACACTTACTAGCTGTGTGACCCTGGGCAAGTCACTTAACCACAATTGCCTCACCAAAAAAACCAAAAACAAAAAACCAAAAAAAACCCTAAATAATCGAACAAATATCAGTTGCTCATGGATAGCTAAGCTAATATAATAAAAATGATAATTTTATCTAAATTAACTTACTTATTCAGTACTATACTAATCAGTTTACCTAAAATTATTTCATAGAGCTAGAAAAAAATAATAAAATTTATCTGGAAGAACAAAAGGTCAAGAATATCAAGGGAACTAATAAAAAAATGCACAGGAAGGTGGGCTAGCTATACCAAATTTGAAGCTATACTATAAAGTGGCAGTCATCAAAACTATTTGGTACTGGCTAAGAAATAGAGTGATGGATCGCTGGGATAGATTAGGCACAGGAGACACAATAGTAAATGACTATAGTAAGCTACTGTTTGATAAATCCAAATACTACAGCTTCTGGGATAAAAACTCGCTATTTGACAAAAACTGCTGGGAAAACTGGAAGATAGTATGGCAGAAACTAGGCATAGACCAACATCTTACACTCTATACCAAAATAAGGCAAAAATGGGTACATGATTTAGACATAAAGGGTGATACCATAGGTAATAAATTAGGAGAGGAAGGAACAGTTTACCTCTCAGATCTATGGAGAGGAGAAGAATTTATGACCAAACAAGAACTAGAGAATATTGTGAAATGCAAAATGGATGATTTTGATTACATTAAATTAAAAAGGTTTTGTACAAGGAGAAGGAATGTAGCCAATATTAGAAGGGAGGCAGAAAACTGGGAAACAATTTTTACAGCCAATGTTTCTGATAAAGACCTCATTTCTTTTTTGTTTGTTTTTGGTTTTTTTGTGAGGCAGTTGGGGTTAAGTGATTTGCCCAGGGTCATGCGGCTAGAAAGTGTCAAGTGTCTGAGGCCAGGTTTGAACTCAGGTCCTCCTGGCTCCAGGGCCAGTGCTCTATCCACTGTGCCACCAAGCTGCCCTAAAGACCTCATTTCTAAAATATATATGGAACAAAATCAAATTTATAAGAATCCAAGTCATTCCCCAATTGAGAAATGGTCAAAGATTATGAACAAGCAGTTTTCAGATGAAGAAATCAAAGCTATCTATTGCCATACGAAGAAATGTTCTAAACCACTATCGATCAGAGAAATACAAATTAAAACAACTCTGAGGTAGCACTTCAAACCTATAAGATTGGTATATGAATGTAATGGAATATATTGTGCTGTAAGAAATGATAAGCAGGCAGATTTCAGAAAAACCTGGAAAGACTTACATGAACTGATGCTGAGTGAAATGAGCAGAACCAGGAGGACATTGTACACAGTATCAACATTATGTGATGATCATTGTGTGATAGATTTAGCTCTTCTCAGCAATACAATGATCCAAGATAATTCCAAAAGACTCACAATGGAAAATTCTCTCCACAGCCAGAAAAAAGAACTGTGGAATCAGGATGAAGATTGAATCATACTGTTTCTACTTTTTTGTTTTCTTTTTTGAGGTTTTTCCCTTCTTATCTGATTCTTCTTTCACAACATTACTAATGCAGAAATATGTTTAATGTGATTGTACATATATAACCTATATCATATTGTTTTCTGTCTTGGGGAGGGGGTAGAAAAATTTGGAACTAGAAATTTTATAAAAACAAATGTTGAAAACTCTTTACATGTAACTGGAAAATAATAAAATCCTTTTATGATAAAAAAATTTAAATACACAGCCAAAAAAGAAATGTTGAGTTCCAAATTCTCTTCCCCTCTTGCTCTCCCCCACCCTCAATGAGAAGGCAAGTGATTTGCTATAGGTTATACATGTGCTGTTATTCAGAACTGATCATCATATAATATTGCTGTTACTGAGTACAATGTTCTCCTGGTTCTGCTCACTTCACTTTGCATCAGTTCATGTCTTTCCAGGTTTTTCTGAAACCATCCTGCTTGCCATTTCTTTTAGCACAATAGTATTCCACCACAATAACATACCACAACTTGTTCAGTCATTCCTTAATTGATGGACATCCTTTCAATTTTCACTTCTTTGCCACAAGAAAAAGGGCTACTATGAATATTTTTGTAAATATAAGTCTTTTCCTTTAAAAAAATGTCTTTGGGATATAGACCTAGTAGTGGTATTGCTGTGTCAAAGGCTATGCACAGTTTTATAGCCAAAAGAGAAATTCCATGTAAAATTACTGCATATAAAATATGTGGGAATCTTGACTTTTTGTTCTTCCAGATGAATTTCATTATTATTTTTTCTAGCTCTATAAAATATTTTTGGTAGTTTGATATGGCACTTATGGAAGTTTTCATTTTGGGCGGTGATTGGTGGATTCTTTGAATTTCTATTTAACTTCCGGTTCTAGAATATCAGGGCAATTTTCCCTGACAATTTCTTTGAAGATGATGTCTAGGCTCTTGATCATGGATTTCAGTAATCCAGTAATTTTCAGATTACTTCTCCTGGGTCTATTTTCCAAGTCAGTTGTTTTTCCAGTGAGATATTTTACATTGTCTTCTATTTTTTTTCATTCTTTTGGTTTTGATTTATTGTTTCTTGATTTCTCATAAAGTCATTAGCTTCCATTTGCTCAATTCTAATTTTTAAAGAGTTATTTTCTTCAGAGAGCTTTTTAAACTCCTTTTCCCTTTGGCCAATTTAGCTTTTCAAGGCATTCTTTTCCTCATTGGCTTTTTATACCTCTTTTACCATATGGCCTAGTATGTTTTAAGGTGTTATTTTCTTCAGTATTTTTTTGTATCTCCTTTACCAAGCTGTGGACTTTTCCCCCCCCATGATTTCCTTGCATCACTTTTATTTCTCTTTTTTCCTCATTTTTTCATTCATTTCTCATTTTTTCTTCCACCTCTCTTACTTGCTCAGGCAAGTCACTGCCTTTTCTCTGCCATCTTGGCTCTGCCCCACTTCCTTCACATTTTTATCATTAGTTCCTCTGATATGTGGTAAAATAATGGAATTTGGCAGACACCCAGGGGTCTCACCTGAATGATCTATTAGTGTTTGGAAAACCGGCTAGGGATGATTGGATATGGGCCACACCTGGCATACCCTGAGTGACATATGCTGCTGATGTCAGCAGGGGAACCACTCTCCACAAGCAGTTTGAAGGACCTCCCTTTTGGGGGAGGGAGAGAAAATGCTCGGTGAGGGGAGCTCTGCCCCTTTCTAGTCGGTGAGCTTCCCGGGAATGGACAAGAGAGAGGTTTTTACTATTCGTTTGTACTGTAGGCCTTGCTGGTTGGCTTTCATGTGGGCTTTGCCTGTTGGCACTGGCTGCACAGCTGTCTCCTATAGAAGTTATAGACCTCAGGTAGTGAGTTAATAAAACAAGCCCGGCTCTTTGAATTAGCTGAGCTGGAAGCAAGTTTGTGGATTGTATTGGCTTTTGCTAGAGTTAGGGGGATTATCCATTTTTCTTTTTCCCTATTACCTTGTCCTTTACTTTATTAATTTCACCTTTGCTGTGTATTTTATTCCCATTAATAAAACCTGATTCTTTTGTGGAAAAGAGGCTGTTAAGCTCCTCTTTTATTGGACTGGGAGAAATAACTAAAAAGGCAATTTGGAGGGGAAGAAGTTTTGGACCTAGAGGCCTCTCATTATTTTCTGAACCCCAATATTTACAACACGCCACCCAATTAACTCTCTCCATATTAAATTTGGCCCCTTCAGTAAATTAATTTAGGTAGAATTGTTATTTTCATTATGTTGGTTCAGTCTAGCCATGAATAATTACTATTTTTCCAGTTGTTTAGTCCTGACTTTATTAGTCTGAAATGTATTTTGTGATTGAGTTCATATAGTTCATAGGTTTGTCTTGGCAAGTAGACTCCCACATATTTTATATTGTATGCAGTAATTTTACATGGAATTTCTCTTTTGGCTATAAAACTGTGCATAGCCTTTGACACAGCAATACCACTACTAGGTCTATATCCCAAAGAGATCACAAAAAAGGGAAAAGGACCCACATGTACAAAAAATGTATAGTCATTCTTTTTGTGGTGGCAAAGAATTGGAAATTGAGGAAATGCCCATCACCTGGGGAATGGTTAAACAAGTTATGGTATATAAATGTAATGGAGTACTACTGTGCTGTAAGAAATGATAAGCAGATGGATTTCAGAAAAACTTGGAAAGACATGAATTGATGCTGAGTGAAATGTGCTAAACTAAGAGAACATTGTACACAGTATTAACAACACTGTGGGATGATCAACTGTGATAGACTTAATTCTTCTCAGCAATACAATGATCCAAGACAATGCTAAAGAACACATGGTGGAAAATGCTCTCTATATTCAGAAAAAGACCTCTGGAGTCTGAATGTAGATTGAAGCATACTATTTCCATTTTTGTTGTTGCTTTTTTGTTGTTGTTCTTTCTTGTGTTTTTTTCCCCTTTTTTCTGATTCTTCTCTTACAACACGACTAATGTGGAAATAAGTTTAACATGATTACAGTGTATAACCTTTATCAGATTACTTGCTGGTTTGGGGAGAGAGGAGGAAAGGGAAGGTGGTAGAATAATTTGGAACTCAAAAACTATCTTTACATGTAATTGGAAAGGGGTGGCTAGGTGGCGCAGTGGATAGAGCACTGGCCCTGGAGTCAGGAGGACCTGAGTTCAAATCAGGATTCAGACACTTAACACTTACTAGCTGTGTGACCCTGGGCAAGTCACTTAACCCCAATTCCCTCACCCCCCCCCCAAAATCAATATTCAATAAGGAAATTGGTGTTTAGTATTTGTCTCTGTTTTTGCTCTTTCTGTTTTAGGCATCAGCACCATATTTGTGTCAGGAAAGGAATTTGATAGGCTCCCTCCTTTGTCTATTTTTCCAAGTAGTTGATATAGTATTGTAATTAATTGTTCTTTGAATGTTTGATAGAATTCACTTGTGAATCCATATGGTCCTGGTGATTTTTTTTTCCTTAGGGAGATCATTGATAGTTTGTTCAACTTCTTTTCCTAAGCAGAGTTTTTTAAGGATTCTATTTTCTCTTCTGTTAATCTGAGAAATTTACATTTTTGTAAATATTCATTTGTTTCACTTAAATTGTTAGATTTATTGGCATCAGTGAATTTTTGGACATCTTTTTTCCCATTTGGCCAATTCTCTTTTTAAGGAGTTCTTCTCTTCAATGAATTTTTAAAATGTCCTTTTGGATTTGTCTAGTTTTGTTTTTTAAAATTCTTCTCTTCAGTGGATTTTTGTTCCCCTTTTTACCATTTGGCCATTTCTATTTTTAAGGTGTTATTTTCTTCAGATTTTTTGTTCCTCTTCTACCAAGCTATTGACTTTCATGATTTTCTTGCTTCACTCTCATTTCTTCTCCCCACACTTTCCTCTACCTCTCTTATTTGATTTTTAAAATCTTTTTTGAGCTCTTCTAGGAATTCTTTTCCCCCTTGGTCCTGAGACCAATTCACACTTTTTTCTTTGACACTTTGCATGTAGCTGTTTTGACATTCTTTGTTTTCTTGTTTGTATTTTGTATTTTGATCTTTCCTGTCACTATAGTAACTTTCTCTTCTTCTTCTTCTTCCTCCTCCTCCTCCTTTTTCTAGCCTATTTCTTGACTTTTAACTTTATGTTAAAGTTAGACTTTGCTCCTGGGATGGAGGGGCCACTGTCCCAAGCTTCATATTTTTCATGCTGCTGTTTTCAGAGATAGCTCTAGGGATCTGTAAGTTTTCACTTCTTCCAAATTGGTATGATTTAAGGAGAGGTGTGGTCACTGCTTTCCTGGCCTATGTTCTGGTCTATGAGTGACCACAAGCACTATTTTCCACCCTGGAACTCTGACCGGGCATTCTGATCCTGATAGTGATCTTCCTTGCCCTGGGACTGTGAGCTGGAGTGAGGCAATGCAACAGAGACATGAACAGAGACATTGTCAGCAAAGAGTACCCTGTAATTTCTTTGTTACAAATTTTCTGATCCCCTTATCTTCCATAGGCTAAAAACTCTGGAAGTCACCTATCTGGTTGCCTTAAGAACTCCTGATGTCTTTCTGGGTGTGTCCTGCACTGGACTCTGCTCCACTCTTGCCCAGTGAGACAGATATTTCCTGCTGACCTTCTAAGTTAGCTTGGGCTAGAAAATTATTTCACTCCATCCTTTTGTTGGTTCTGCTACTCCAGAATCCATTTTGAGGCATTACTTTAAAGTTGTTTGGAAGGGAATTTGAGAGAATAAACTCAAGTCCCTTTCTTTACTTGGCATTTTAGCTCCACTCCCCCAGAACAAGATCTTCACTACCACCCCACATATCCAATCAGCTGTCAAATCTTGCTACTTCTACCTTCACAGTAACATTCATGTCCAACCTCTTCTATTTACAAAACTACCACTTTAGTTCGTCTACTTTCCTCTTGCCTAGCTTATTGCAAGAGCCTCCTAATTGGTCTCCCTGCCTCAACTTCCTGACCATTTTAGTCTATCCTACACACCATTGCCAAAATAATTTTCCTTAAGAAAATGTCACTCTCCTACTCAATCAACTCCCTAAATGATAATGTCCTTTGTTTAGCTTTTAAAGTCATTTACAATAGCTTAAGTATCCCTTTACAACATCACTGGACATTACTTCCCCTCATCATCCTCCTATTTATTTGTGATCTAACCAAGTTGGTCTGTTCCAAAATCATAATTTCCCCCCTCCCATCATTGTGCTTTCTCACTGTCTTTTCCCCCAATCTGAAACCTCCTTCCTCCTTACCTATGCCTCATATATTTCCTCTTTTCCTTTAAGAGGCATCTCAAGCACCATTTTCTTCATGTTATCTTCTCTAATCTGCCCTCAACTTCTAGTATTCTCCCATAGCAGCTTGTATGTAACTATTTGGCATATATATACCTATATGAAAATAGATTTATGCATGCATATATTTATTAACTTTATATTTATACTCTCTCTATATATTTTATTTGTACTTCTTGTTATAGAATACAAGTTTATTGTGAATAGAAATGATTCCATTCATTATAATTATATCTCCAGCACCTAGTACATAACAGGTACTTAATAAACACTTAATTGATTTATTAATTAATAACTTTAATAGTCTCAGAACACACAATCCCTACCATAAATCCCTTTGTCTGGCATTCCCTTTCTTTTCTATTGCCTGCCCCCAATCCCATGATATGGATGAGGAGTTGGGCTTTGAGGGATTGTTGTTATTATTATTGTTATTATATTACTATTTTATTGCTGGCAGCCCCACTTCACCTGCCATATAGGAGGTGTTCAATAAATATTCATTGACTTATAACAATTATTTATAATAATGTTAATATTAACATTCTAGGGGCAGCTTGGTGGCACAGTGGATAGAGCACAGGCCCTGGATTCAGGAGGACCTGAGTTCAAATCCGACCTCAGACACTTAACAATTACTAGCTGTGTGACCCTAGGTAAGTCACTTAACCCCAATTGCCTCACCAAAAAAAAAATATTAACATTCTAAACTCTGTTACTTCATTGTATTACTTGGCATATATACATGTATACAAAGATATGTATATATTTATTAACTTTATACCATGTATATTTTTATATATAGTTCTTATTATAGAATGTATAAGATCCACTTAACTTCTCTTGGTCATAATTTCCCATTTTAAGAAAGGAACATAATGATATCTGCAACTCCTAACTTCCTGAGGCTGTTACTTGAAGTAATTGGTCCTTTGAACTCTGAGTAAGAAAGGCGTAAACTGAAGTACATCTCTTTTATCTCTCCATTCCTGGGCAATTCTGTGCTCAATGGCTAAACACTAATCATATATTGCATTTTGCAAGTTTGACATCAGTTAACTACCAGACTTTGGACCCATACAGTCATGTAAAAGCAAAAGAAGCTTGAGAGAAGCATCATTTCCTTCAAGGTTTGGCAAAGAAAAACAACCAAAATGAAAGCCTTCTTTTTACTCTCCTGCCTGCTCCTTTTTGTGGCTTCTGGTAAGGAACTTCATTTTTCTTTAAGGACTTTTAGCCATTGTTAGAAATGGACTAAGTAGCTTTGGTTGGCATTGATGTGTCCAGAGTAACAGAGAGTGACCTAACATGGCAGACAGATAGGAATGGAGGTCGAGAGAAGTACTGCAATGTCAGCCATCCTGGGTCCTAACACAGAGTATTTCAATCTGTGACAAAGAGGATTATTCGAGGTGGTGGTAAGAACTGGTTCCTTTTTTTTCTTTTTAATCTGGAATTATGGAATTCAGCCATTAGGATTTGTTGTGGAGACTATCCAAAGCAAATAGTTAAATCGTCCCTTCCTGGCTTCCAGGGTGTTAACCAATATCTCCATACCAGATCCCGGGACAGTTCCTTGAATGCTAATAACAACAGAGCTCATGTTAATATAACATGTTAATGTTATAAAGTTCTTTTCTTGTGAAAATCTTGTGAAGTATATAGTGTAAAGTCTTATCCTATTTTACAGATAAGTAAACTGAAACTCAGAGAGGTTGTGACTTGCCGGTAGCCAGATGATGGTGGTGGTGGTGGTGGTGGTGGTGGTGATGGTGACGGAGATTGTGATAGCTAATATATAGCCCATTAAGGTCTTCAAAGTGCTATATATATATATATATATATATATATATATATATATATATATATGTAATTTGATCCTCACAACCACACTGTGAGATAAGCACAACTACTATCCCCCATTTTACAGATGAGGAAACTGAGACTTACAAAAATTAAGTAACTTGTTCATGATCACATAGCTAATAAGTGTCTGAGGCAGGATTTGAATTCAGATTTTCCTGATTTCATCTCTAGCTCTCTGTCTGCCATGCTACCTAATACACAGATACTAAGTGTCAGATATTATTTTCCTGACTTAAGCCCTAGTGAACTTTCTGCCATAATAATAAGTAGAATGAACCCTCATGATAGGGGCTAAAAACTCCTTTCCCTAAATTGCATGTGGATTTGACACTACAGATAGAGTCAATCTATTAACAGGCTTGGAAAAAAAAAAGGAACATCAAGGCTAATCGAAGGCAGCTCATTCCATAAGAACAATATGAAAGGATTTACTAATTGCTGTAACAGTTAAGATTTTGCAGGCTTACAGGGAAGTTTGATCATATATTAATGACAAAGCAGGAATATAATGACATTATAAACAGTACACTTATCTTCTTGCTCAAGGAGGCAGTCATAATTTTAATGTAAATTGGACACACTAGTGTTTTATGAAGCTAACTTGAGTAGAAAGCCTGGGTGTGTGACCCTAGAGGCAGAAGATGGTGTCATGGATTTGGAATAAGAGGACCCGGGTTTGAATCCTAGCTTTGCTTTTCAACCCTTTTTAAGATTGATTCAGGGAAATAAAGAAATTGTTTCAAGGAAACAAAAAGTTTCCTAAGATGTAAAAAGAGCTAATTCCTGTTTGAAGAAGCTAATGGTTAAAGCAGAATATACAACTGCAAGGAATAAACATAGGAACCTCTTGAAAACTGAAGTGTGAAAGGGGGTATCTTAAGATACCCTTTAGTTTAGAGTGGCCAGTAGGCTGGGAGAGCCTTGAACATGGAAGCGGGCTGAATGTGACATCAGGGAATATTATTCCTCTGATGAAAGGGCTACGATCACCTTTGAACTCAAAAGTGAGGTGTGGACAACCCACAAAGTAAGGATTGTACTTCCTTATGACCTTGAGGTCCAGACAAAAGGGGATCATAGAATTTAGAGCCAAAGGACTTTAGAGATTATCTAGTCCCACCTTTTTATTCTACAAATGAGAAAACTGAGACTAAGAGAAATGAAAAAAAAACTTGTCCAAGATCCCAAAGATAAACTGGGCTGGGGGCTAGAAGCAAAGCCAGAACTAGGAAGGGAAACTGATGATAATTGTCATAGGCCAACTACCATGCCATGTCTGCCATGCCTCCTGATATTCTTTGGGCTTGAGTACTCAGGACTATGTGTTTTTGTAAATTATATCCTGAAATTTATTTTGTACCCTGACTCCTCACGCTATAGGAAGTTGTAAAAGTAGTGTCACACTCCATCTAGTTGTCAGAGCAGGTATTAGGGAGGCAAGAAATATGGCAGAAGATACTGTATAGAAGTCCAGGATAGGGGCAGCTAGGTGGCGCAGTGGATAGAGCACCAGCCCTGGAGTCAGGAGGACCTGAGTTCAAATCCGGCCTCAGACACTCAACACTTACTAGCTGTGTGCCCCTGGGCAAGTCACTTAACCCCAATTGCCTCACTAAAAAAAAAATAAATAAAAAAATAAACAACCAAGAAGTCCAGGATACAGTCCTAAATGCGCTAGGTTCTTAGTTAGAATCATCCACCTATGTACACATACAACCTATATCAGACTGCTTTCTGTCTTGGGGAGGAGGGAGGGAAGGGAGAGGGGGGGAGAAAAGAAAAATTTGGAACTAAAAATCCAGTGAAAACAAATGTTGAAAACTATCCTTATATATAATATGTAACTGGAAAATAATAAAATTAAATTAAAAAAAAAAGAATCATCCATCTACCTAGACATGGAAGTGACCTCAGAGGTCATCTAGTTTAATCCCCTCATTTTACAGATGAGAGAATTGATGCCCAAATAGGACAAGTGGGTTGCCCAAGATCATGCAGCTAGTGATGTTCTTGTCATTATACCATGACATATCATGATGCCTCCTGGAAGAGATAATAAAAAAAACCCAACCTTCCAAAGTCTCTTGGATGCTGCTGGTAGCAAAACGTCTCCAAGTGTTAAACTCCTAAAAGCATAGAATTTTCTAATTGGAAAAGATATTAGAGCTGATACCACAGCTGTGATCAATTAAATATTTATTAAGCACTTACTACGCTTCAACAACTGTGCTAGGTTCTGGGAATACAAAGACAAACAAGAAAAAGTCCCTGCCCTCAAGGAATTTACAATTCTATGCAAAATATAGACAAATTAATTTAATTGATTTATTTGTTGCAGAAGGGAGGAAGCAGCTTGGGGGTGAGGTAGGGCATGTTCCATGAAGAAGGTAATGTTTGGGTTCAACTTTGAAGAAAAGTAGGAATTTTAAGGTGCCTGACACATAACAGGTGCTTAATAAATATTGATTGACTGAGAAGGGAGTACATTACAGGCATGAGACATAGCCTATGCTATGGGAGATGGGATACAGAATAGCTAGGACAAGTTAGCACAATCATAGAAAGTGTGTAAAAGATTAATGAAAAATAAGGTTAGGGAGATCGGGTACAACCAGGTTGTGAAGAGTTTTAAAAGCCAAAGTTTGTATCTGATTCTAAAGAATGGCTTTGTAGGGAGCCATTGGACTTTTGCATTAGAAAAATCATTTTGGCAGTGACATGGAGAATAAATTGGAAGAGGTAGAGAATTAAGGTAGGGAGACCAATTAGGAGGCTTCTGCAGTGTCCAGGTGAATGGCAATTAGAGCCTAAACTGGAGCTGGAGCTCTGTGAATGGCAAGAAGGGAATGGATGTAAGAGGTGATGGAGCTATACAAGACTTGGCAACTGATTAAATGGGTGGGGTGGAGTAAGGGAAAGCAAGGAGTCAAAGACTACACTAAGATTGCAAATTCAAGAGACTGGAAGGATGGTGGTGAAAGAGGGAAAGGGAACTTTGAAAGTGGGCTAATGTCAGGGGTTCTACCATTTGGGAGTTACCTTGGGCCCATTTTTGTTTTCATACCTACCTTGAACAATTCATTTTCAAACCAAAGGACCTATTTATTTTTGAGGGAAAAATGTTTTTCACTTGTTGTAGAATTAATTCTACAGGTTTTGCTTGTGTCTGAAGAAGGAAGCAGTGACTTGGGCTTCAAAAATATAATCCTGAACCTTATAACAATAATAAATATAATGAAAGGAGTTAACTGTTCTCTAGCAGTTTACAAAGGTTTACAAAGTTCTTTCCTCAACAACAAATCGGTGGGAGAAGAGGTGCAAGTATTATAGCATTTCAGGTAGAAGGGAACCTGGCACCATCTAATTAAGTTCATACCTGAACAGGAATCTTCTATATATCCAGCTTCCCCTAGAGAACTGAGGAGTGGGGTGGGGGGAAACCATTCATCTCAACATTAATGCTTGGCCTAATTCTTATAGGCAAAGATTTAATTAGATGGCTCTATTTTATTTTAAAAAATTAAATCGATTTAAAAATGGATAAACATTGCAGAATTACTTATAAAAAGCATTTTCCTTTCAACAGATGTTTGAGGCACTGTAGTATACAAAAAGAAAAAGAAAACAGTCACTTTCTTCCAAGAATTTTCTACCTAAAGTTTGGAAGTGAGAGGGTATTTTTAAGATTGTCCTTTTTCAGTAACAGAAAATCCTAACTTCTTTCACCTAAGTGCAGTATCCCACCTCATCTGATGGAGAAAAAGAAATTCACCTTTCCATCTTGAAGCTTTTTAGCATATTGTCACCAATGGACCCCCCTCCTCTCTTTCCATGTTGTATTTCCTCAACTTGTTCTTTGTTTAAAGGGCTGAATGTAATTATTCTGAAAGGCTGATTTGATTGAGGGACCAGGCTTTCTAATTCTTAGGGGGTTGAAATATTCAACCAAAAGCAGATCTTCTCAAGGACTATCTCAGCTAAAATCACCTAAACCCATTCCTCCAGGTCCTAGTTTGTGTCAAAATCCACCTTTGTCATTGTTCTCTACATAACATCCAAAATATCTTCCCCCTGCCCACTTAAGCAAGTTCTGGATTGGGCAAAGGGGAATCATAAATAGGTCCTTTTGGAAAAGGAAATATGAACAAGGAACCAGGAGAAATTACGGCATCTGGTGGCATGAGGTGGCATGATTAAAAGTTTAATAAAATTGGGGTGGCTAGGTGGTGCAGTAGATAAAGCACTGGCCCTGGATTCAGGAGTACCTGAGTTCAAATCCAGCCTCAGACACTTACTAGCTGTGTGACCCTGGGCAAGTCACTTAACCCCCATTGCCTGCAAAAAAAAAAAAAGTTATAACAAAATTAAGAGGAAGTGGGAGCCATTATAGGCTTCTTAGAACAGCAGTGATGCTATTGAAATATGGCTAATAAAGATCATTACTACTTAAGAGAAGCTATGGGGCTGTGGTGATTCAGAAGGGGGAGATGGGTCAGTTAGGAGGTTACTACAACTGGTTATGCTCTTTAGGAGATGATGCCAGACTAAGCCAGGAAAAATAAGAAATCTATGCAAGAAACACAATTAAACTATCCATCCCCTTTGACCCAGAAAGGTCAAAGATAGAAACAAAGGTCCCATGTTCATTTTTTGTGGTCTCAAAGAACCGGAAACAGTAGTTGCCCATCAATTGAAGGAATGGCATATGAATATAATGGAATATTATTGTGTAGTAAGAAATAATGAATGTGAGGAATCTGGAGAACCCTGGGGAGATTGTAATGAATTGATGCATGATATAAATAAGCAGAAACTAAGAAAATACTATGCATAATGACTAAACAATGTCAACAGAGAGACCACTAAAAGAAAGTAAGATTCTTGAGTACCCAACAAAGGTACTGGAGAGCAAATAAGGAAACATACACTATAGACGCCCTAGCATCAGAGAGAGAAGGGACGACTTGGGCAGACTATTTGATTAGAGACAGCTATCATTACTGTATTGCATATTTGTTGACAATTATTTTTCTTTTCTTTTTCATGGGGGAGAGTTCAGGCTGTAGGTGGAACCTGAAAGGACTGTGTATGTAAAGACAAAAGGCATCAATAAAATGTGGGGTTTTGTTGTTGTTGTTGTTTCTAAGGAAATAGAGGATAAGAAATTGTCCAAATAAATCAGACACAGCTATTTTCCCGATGTGTGAAACAGGTGCAGACCACCTCAGAATAAGTTCTTTCAGAGGCAGCTTTGGTATAACAAAAAGCCTTTATTGCATTCTCATGAGAATGGGTACTCACAGAAAGAAAAGCAGTAAGTGCAAATGCTGAAAGCAAGCACTTTGTATATATCCTACACCCTGTCATGATCACTCCCTCCCCTGAGCCACCATAGGTTGCTAGGCACAGGTTCACAATCTTCCCAGAAGAGTTCTACCTAAATCCTCCTGGATAGGTTACCCCTTCCATACATGATCAAAAATGGGGTGGAGATTTTAGAGAGGAGAAATTAATATTAATAAGTCTATTAAGCAAGCTAGAGACTACAGTTAACCTTTTACCTACTTTCTCTAGGACACCAGGGAGCGCCAGCTCAAACTGGTTTTTATCCCTAGCCCTGAAAAACTTACTTTTCTCTTTCCTGGTTTGATGAAATTTACTAGATAATATTGTCTGTATGGTTTTTATCTCTACCCTGAAAAACTTACTTTTCTCTTTCCTGGTTTGACATAATTCACTAGATTAATATGGTCTGTTGTTCTCTAGTCGGGCATGCTTTCCTTGAGATCTCATGTATCAAGTTATTCTGAGAAGATTCCACCATGTATCAAACCATCACCATTTCTCACCCCCCCCCCATTTAACTAAATATACGGCAAACTAATTAGGCATCCCCTTGCCCCTTCCATCTTCACACACACATTTTAAAAAAGCGTTTGTCTATAAATTCAGTTCAAGTGGTAGTGAGTGATGTGTATTATAAATTTGGTGTTCTGTCTCACCAGGCAGCCAACAATCCACGGCCACGACGGCCACGGCCACGACGGCCACGACGGCCACGACGGCCACGACGGCCACGACGGCCACGACGGCCACGACGGCCACGACGGCCACGACGGCCACGACGGCCACGACGGCCACGACGGCCACGACGGCCACGACGGCCACGACGGCCACGACGGCCACGACGGCCACGACGGCCACGACGGCCACGACGGCCACGACCACGACGACCGCCATGGATACCAGTCAATCTCCATCACCAACTTCTGGTAAGAATCCCACAACAGGCAAGAAAATTACCTTCCTCATCCTCTTTAACATCAAAGAATAGTCTCTGAGCAGCCACGGAAAGCCTTGTGGAGGTTGTAGGGAGCATTCAAAGCTAATGAGCTTTATCTAAAGGACTAAAATAGCAGAAACTATAAATGGAAAAGCCCCAGAAGATGCTACCATCAGTCAGTCCATTGAATTCCTCACTATAGCGTTCTTGTTCCCTCACTTCCTATGAAGTTTTCCTTCTTTTGCCTAAGCTTCTTCTAGCTCTGCCAACCCACTTTTATGAGTCCCAGGAGCAGAAAGTCCCATCTACATTCACAGGGAGTGAATGTTTGTGGGCTTATACTTCGAAGAGGAAGGAGAAAATAAACATGTGTTAAGTGCTTACTATGTGCTAGGCATTGTGCTAAATATTTTATTAATATTATCTCATTTGATCCTCATAGGAACTCTGTGAGGTAGTTGCTATGATCCCCATTTTACAATTGAGGAAACTGAGTTAGTCAGATTTAGTGACTTGCCCAGGGTCACACAGCTAATAAGTATCTGAGGCTGGATGAGAGGTTAACCTGAAGAAGTTAGAATAGAAAGGAGGATGCTCCTTGCCTCTTTTCTCCAGCTTTCTCTCTGAGCCCCCCTGCTCAAATTTATGCTAATTATTTCAATTTTGGAGAAGGCCTAAATAAGTCCAGGAGGCAAACTGGTCCTAGTGCTGCCAAACCTGCCACATTCACCTTGTGTTGGTAGGTCACAGGCCATGCCCTGAAATTTGGGATCCGGGAAAAGTGTGCAATCCCTAGGAGTACCAGAGACAGAACCGTTGTCTGTAGCTCAGATGCTTGGGAGAAATGCTTTTCTAACTCTAGGTGTTTTTTAGTCATTTTTCACTGGACTCTGACTCTTTGTGATCCTATTTGGGTTTTTTTTTTTTTGGCAAAGAAACTGGAGTTTCCCATTTTCTTCTGCAGCTCATTTTCCCAATGAGGAAACCGAGACAACAAGGATAAGTGACTTGCCCAGGGTCACACAACTAGTAAGTGTCTGGGGGCAGATTTGAACTCAGGTACTCCCAGCTACAGGCTTTGTGCTCTAGCCATTGGACCACCTAGCTGTCCTGTAGTTTAGAGGCCAGGATTCTAATTCTGGCTCAGTAGCTGATTTGCTCTGTGAGCTTGGGCCTATCACCTAAAGTCTTTGAGGTATCCTTCTGAAGATTTTGTGGGGCTTGTCCTGAAAGCTAGGGCAAAAGAGATATGGTTAGAAATAGAGAATTAAAGTGACCTCGGGAGTCAACTAGTTCAATCAATTTATTTTTCAGAAGAGGAAGCCAAGGCCCAGAGAACTCAAGCAACTTGTCCAAGGACACACAGTGTTGCCTAGTGATGGAGTAGGGACTAGAACTCAGGTCCCCTGGACTTTACTGTGATGTAATTGAACTCTTACCTACTTTTATTAGAGCACCAGCAAGAGTCAACTCAGACTGGTTTTGATCAGTTCTCCCTCTGAAAAACTTGGAATCACTTTGAAGGAGTTCCACCTACCCTGTCTCCAATAGATTTAGAGCTAGAAAGAATTTAGATGCCATCAAATCCAAACCTTTCATTCTACAGTGGAGGAAACAGAATCTTGGAGAAGTGTGATGACTTGTTCAGGGTCCTACAGCCACCAAGTATCTGAGGCAGAATTCAAACTGAAGCATTCTGACACCAAGCCCAGCGTACTATCCACTGGGCCACCTGTCTGCCTCAATTCCCCCTAGTTCTTTCCTTTCACTTGTTTTTTTTTTTCAGGGCCCGGAGGACAGAGTTATTGGCTCTCATGGATTTAGAGTTGGAAGGGACCTCAAAAGTCATCTAATGATTAGATTCCAGTCCAGCCTCCTTATTGTATGGTTGAGAAAACTAAGGCCTGAGGTGCTGTGACTTGACCAAGGTCACATCTCTATATTTCTATATTTCGACTCTAGACCTGTTTCTATGGCATCTTGGAATACTACCTCACCCTTCTTCCACCTCTCAGTCTGTATAGTTCCTACCCTCTATCTACTTTCTTATTTGTCGTTTCTTTAGCTAACACCAGGAGAAAAAGAGAAAAGTCACCAGTAGTCCCTTTGGACTTTAGTAACTAGGATGCCTATCAGCTAGCTTGTCCTTTGGCCTGTAAGAAGTGTTATTTTTCAGCATATACCCAGATCGATATAGAGAGACAGAGACAGAGAGACAGAGAGAAAAAGAGAACATTTATTTTTATTCTTTCCAAAGAGACCTAATCTGTGAATAACCCATATCTGAAATGGATAAAGCTTTGCCCAGTGGTTTAAATGAAATCTGCCTAGAAGTAGAGGAAAAAGCAAGAAGGCTCTTCCCATCCAAAGATTCCTGGCAGGGATCAGAAACAGAAATTGTTTTATTCTTTATTACATCCAGGCCCTGTCTACCGGTTCCTGAAGCTTGCAGACAATAAGGCATTTGGGCTCAGCAGGAAAAGCAAAGCAAGTGGGCAAAAATGGCAGCAAAGAGTTGTGTAGCTTGCCTTCCCTTCTGAGGGCTAAGATGCTGGGACAGGATGTGGGGCCTACACATTTTTAGAGATGAAGGAGTACACAGTTATTGCAGCATCTGAATCTTAACCTCATTGGGTAATGTCATAGTGAGTCTTTCTGCTCTTCCATTTTCTGTCCTAGTTTCCAAGGAACTTTGTGCAGAGAAGAATTGTGGAGGTGAATCTAAGTGTATGAACCTGAACAGTGATTCCTATTGCCTGTGTCCAGAAGGGTATTATTACAATGACTCTCAGTGTTTCCAAGGTATGTTGTATCCTACTGGTACTTGAAAAACAAAATCTTGTTAAAAGAAGCTTACACACACACACACACACACACACACACACACACACACACACACACACACACACACACACATACACACTCCCCTCTGATTTAACCAGTATAGTGAACTCTCTCTACCAATGTAGATTTTTTTCAATTCATCTGTGGTTTTATACATGAACTCAGCAAGTTTTCTAGAGCATGAAGTTCAATGGCTTTTTTTTTTTTGGTGGGGCAATGAGAGTTAAGTGACTTGCCCAAGGTCACACAGCTACTAAGTGTCAAGTGTCTGAGGCTGGATTTGAAATCAAGTCCTCCTGAATCCAGGACTGGTGCTTTATCCACTGCACCACCTAGCTGCCCCCAGTTCAATGACTTTTGTCCATGATCAAACAGCTAGTATGTATCTGAGGCAAGATTTGAACCCTGGTCTTTATGTATAGAAGGAGTTGGAAGGGACCCCAAAAATCACTTAGAGGGCTTCTCTTTCTCACCATACCCCTGGTGCTGCTTGTCCCTCTACCACTGTGGCCAAAACCCCATAGGATAATTCATAAAAGCAATTACAAGAAAGTATATGTAGTACCTTCTGCTACTAAGTTATCAAAAAAAAAAAAAAAAGGGGGTGGTGGTGGTGGTAAAAAGCATCTTCTTTGGACTAAGCAGCCAGATCAAGGACCAGGACAAAATAATCACTTATTTAACTTCAGGGAATATATGACTCTCGGCTACTAAGTCAAAATGGCTGAACATTTAGATTGTATTTATCTGCCTTAACAAGCTTCTTTTTTTTTTTTTAAATTGAATTTTAAAAGTAGGAGCCCAAAGAAATTTTCCCTTGAAATATAGATGATAGATTGTTGGAACGAGAAGGAAATTTAGAGACAATTGAATTCAGCCAGATGAGACAACAGAGGCCTGAAGAGAAGAAATGACTCCTCCAAGGCTGTACAGCTAATTAGTGACAGTGTTGAGTTGATTCCTGGTCCAGTAAGAGTCTCTCAGATGTACCATAATCCAACTGTCCCTTGGCCCAGTCTACAACTTTCTGTTGAGCTAGAGTTTGGATTTCCCTTCAGTGTACTTTACACTACTGTTGTTGTTGAGTTGTTCTAGTCATGTCCATCTCTTCATGACCCCATTCGGGGCTTTCTTGGCAGAGATACCTGAGTGGTTTGCCATTTTCTTCTCCAGCTATTCTCCCATAGGCAATGGGGGAGCCACTGACAATTGCTGTGTGCTTTTTTAGTATGACCGTCGTATTAGGAAGGTGATTCAAGTGGCAGTGTAACGGATGACTTGGAGGGGATGG
The DNA here is from genome assembly GCF_019393635.1 of Dromiciops gliroides. Classification (NCBI taxonomy): domain Eukaryota; kingdom Metazoa; phylum Chordata; class Mammalia; order Microbiotheria; family Microbiotheriidae; genus Dromiciops; species Dromiciops gliroides. The sequence continues at coordinate 337,740,395 of NC_057863.1, read as the reverse complement.
ACTGGACCCCAAAACATGAGTTAGGAGGACTATTAAAAGTTTAATTTTTCTTTGACCTGACAGTTCTTCAGAGACTTGAAGAGGCCCATCACATCCTCCCCGGCCTCTCTACTCTAGGTTAAACACCCCTATTGGGAAGATTAAAAACCCTTTACCTGAGTAATATGTCATCCATAATGTTATCCATACATTTGTTTTATTTTCAGGAAAAATGTTCCCTGGGATAGTTATGATTTCATGGGAAACAACCGCCCTGGATGACAAACACTCCCCAAACTATCAGGATTTACATTTGGCAATAGAAAGATATGTAAGTTCCTTTTTAATCTTCACAAATATTCTTAGAGGTAATTACATAAATTTTGCACTTGTAATGGTAATATTAAGAGCTCACAATTTTATCTGGTCTTTTAATGATTTCGAAGCTATTTAATATACACGATTGCATTTGATCCTTTGAGGATCAGCATTATTGTTCTTTTTTTTTTTTTTTTTTGCGCGGGGCAATGGGGGTTAAGTGACTTGCCCAGGGTCACACAGCTAGTAAGTGTCAAGTATCTGAGGCCAGATTTGAACTCAAGTACTCCTGAATCCAGGGCTAGTGCTTTATCCACTATGCCACCTAGCTGCCCCTGGCATTATTGTTCAGATGAAGACCTCAAGGCCCAGAGAAGTTGTCTCCTTGCCCAGAATCACATAGCTAGTAAATGGCTGTGATTGGACCATGGGTTCTCCTGACTCAAGTCCAGCACTTTAGTCACTACACCTTTTTGCCTTGTGGGGAAAAAGCCTGATTGAGAAAATCATTTTAAAATGTATAGAAGAGCTATTAGATGACGTTTTAAAAATTAAATGACTTGATTTCCAAAAGACGATCCCCAAAAAAAGCAACAACAAAAAATCATACTATATGCTTCCTTTTTAAGTTCTATGAATTGTCATTTTCCATTTCTTGGTTTCACTGTAACTCATCTTAGACGGAAATAGAATTTGAATTCATGTCTACTAACATAAGTATATAAGGGGCATTTTTTTTTCCAAATTGGTTATAGTTTCATTCTATAAGATGCTAGCCAAGGTGAAAAGCAGCACTCTTTAGGGGAAAGTGTTTGATCTGTAGTTAAGAGCCTTCCAGGCTATCCTTCTAACCTTTACTGTTAATTTGATGCAATGTTTTCTCTCTCTCTCTCTCTCTCTCTCTCTCTCTCCTTTATTTTTTTGGGGGGGGAGGCATTTGAGGTTAAGTGACTTACCCAAGGTCACACATTTTAAGTGCCTGAGGCCAGATTTGAACTTTCTGACTTCTGGGTCTTCCTGACTCCAGGCCAGTACTTTATCCACTGTGCCACCTAGCTGCCTTGGTATAATGTTCTCTTTTTTTGTTGTTGTTTGGTTTTTTTGTGTGGCAATGAGGGTTAAGTGACTTGCCCAGGGTCACATAGCTAGTAAGTGTCAAGTGTCTGAGACTGGACAGTGCCTAGCTGTCCTGATGTAATATATCTTGATTAAGAATTCTTATTAGGGGGACAGCTAGGTGGCGCAATGGATAAAGCACTGGCCCTGGAGTCAGGAGGACCTGAGTTCAAATCTGGCCTCAGATGCTTGACACTTAACTAGCTGTGTGACTCTGGGTAAGTCACTTAACCCCAATTGCCTAACCAAAAAAAGAAAAGTAATTATGATGTAAAAATAACAGAAAATATCAATAAAAATTTTTTAAAAAGAATTCTTATTAGGGACCCAAGGTCTCCCAATATAGAAATTTACTAAATGGTGACTTAGAACTAATTGCAAACCCATCCTCTTAAACCAGCATTTAATTGGGTTGTGTTTTCTAGAACATGCCATGCTATTAAGAATAAGGTCAATTGGGGGCAGCTAGGTGACTCAGTGGATAAAGCACCAGCCCTGGATTCAGGAGGACCTGAGTTCAGATCCGACCTCAGACACTTGACACTTACTAGCTGTGTGACCCTGGGCAAGTCACTTAAGCCCCATTGCCCCACCAAAAAAAAGAAGAAGAAGCATTTGTTGAGTGCCAACTGGTGTGTGCCATGATAAAAGCTCTGTGTTTCATCATTTCTGTTGAGGTCATTATACCTTTCCAGGTACAAGGTTCACAATCCGAAAGCCATCCTTGCTTCTTCACTGTCCCTTACCCAGGAGTGCACTGGTAAATGTTTAATGACCAGCTCTGGGACACATCTTAAAATGTCATCTGGGTTATTAATATTTTCTCCACCCTTTTCTTAAGCTTAAGTAATCAACAGAGTAATCAGGTGAAATGTGATTTGTAGTTCTTGCTGATATCTGAGGTGTAAATGCTGACACTAAAAATGAACAATCAGCGCTTTCAAGCCTGTTTGAACCACTTCCTACACATCCCTGTCTTTACCCCACATAGCTAATCAGTTGTCAATTCTTCTCATCTCCACCTCTGCACCACCTTTTGCATCTGTCTTTTTCTTTCCACTCATACTCTTTCACCTCCCTCTTTCAGACCTTTATTACCTCTCACCTGGACTATTGCATAGCCTTCTAACTGGTCTCCCTCCCTGTCCCTCTACTCCAGTCCAGCTTCTACACAGCTGCAAATGTGGTTTGGGTAAAATTCAGGTTAGATCAGGCCATTCCCCCATTTAATAAACTCCAGGCATCCTCTACTGTCTCTAGGATCTAATAGTAACTCCTTTGTTTGGTATTTTAAATCCCACACAATCTGGCTGTAACCTATCTCCCCCCTTCCCCCGCCCCCAGCATTAGTATAGATCATTTCCCTTTACACACTAAAGGATTCAGCCAAATTGGTCTCTTATTATTCCTCACATACAATCCTCCATCTTCCACCCAACATTAGAAATACACCACCTCTGTGCCTTTGCCTTCACTTTCCTCCATGCCTAGGATGTATTCCCTTTTCAACTCTATCTCTCAGACTCCTTAATTCCCTTTGAAATGCAGATCAAGTGCCACCTTCTTATCTGAGGTCTTTCCTAACCCCCTCCCCACAAATGCAAATATCTTCCTCCCCAAATCTCCTTATTAATTTTTATATTGTGTACATATATGTATATACATACATACACATAAAACTATACCCTCAAGGAGGCTACAGACACAATGTGTATATGTATACTGTGTGTATCATACATGCATATGTGTGTGTGTGTGTGTGTGTGTGTGTGAGAGAGAGAGAGAGAGAGAAAGAGAAAGGGACAGAGAGAGGAGAAAAGGAGAGAGAAGAAGGAAAGGGAGAGAGATAAACAGAGAGAACATATTTCATTTTTTTTAATCTACAGAGACTAGTCCTCTGCATTTAATGAATGCTTGTCAATTGAAGAAATAAATAGAAAACAATGTCCATGAACTCCATGAGTTGGATTTTTTTGTGGAAAAACATAACATGTAGCCTAGAAACAATAAAATAATCAATATAAAGACATGCATGAGCAAGTTGTCAGTGTGAAAGTGTGTGTGTGTGTGTGTGTGTGTGTGTGTGTGTGTGTGTGTGTGTGTGTGGATGGATGGATATTTGCACTGATCAGGGACACAGCACTAGGGAATAATCAGAGCAGGGTAAGGTTAGTCAAAGGAAAGCTTCTTGAAGAAAATACATCTGAAACACAGATGATCAGAATGGAGGCGTTTTCAGTGGTAAGAACAACACAAGCAAAGGCTTAAAAAAGAGAGCTAAAGGCCATGGTACCATTTTGGTTATTGTGAAATTGGTGAAAATAAAGAAATTGGAACTTTAAATTGTAAACTGGACCTAGTGGTCAGGGGCCATGACTGTGGCTTTACAGAGCACCCAACATATTAGAATCTGGTCTTTTCTCCCACATCTCCTTCCATGTACCCAACTCTCCAGCCAAATGGACTATTTACCATTCCTCAGTCATGCCTTATTATCTTCCTACTTCCACGCTTTTGTTCAGACTGTTTCCTCTGCCTGGGATGCTTCCTCTGTGCATATGAGCAAATCTGTGTGTAAGTCACAGACATGCACACGCACGCACGCACACACGCACACATACACACACAATATGTGTATACCTCCTTTATTTCTATCCAAATCATATTCATCCTTTCAATCCCAACTTAAATGAAAACTTCCCCAGGAAATCTTTCCCATTTCCCTTCAACTGGAAATTCCCTTCTTTATCTGAACACATAGCTCATTGGGGGAGTGGAGGATTTCCTCTTTTCCAATACTAAAAGAATTGTGCTTGGCATTGTAATGATCTTTATGGAGATACAAATACCGCCTACTGTATTGTAACTTCCCTGAGGCTAGGATCTTCCTCTGAGCCATCTTTTCCATCATGGGCCACAGCACCTATTCCAGCTCTGTGAACATAGAAGATGCTCCATAGATGTTTATTTAACAAACTAATAAATAAAAGAATAAACTAACAAAAATGAACTATTATATATAGAAATGCTTGACAAATTTATAGTATTCTGTGCATTTGAAACTGGAAAAGAAATTTGGTTGAATTAATCACTTTATTTCTCATATTATGGTATTGTTAAAAATCGGTGTAGATGTTTTGAGATGTTTCCATTAGAAGATCATAAGGGCAGCTAGGTGGTGCAGTGGATAGAGGATCGGCCCTGGAGTCAGGAGTACCTGAGTTCAAATGTGGCCTCAGACACTTAACACTTACTAGCTGTGAGACCCTGGGCAAGTCACTTAATCCCAACTGCCTCACTAAACAAACAAACAAACAAACAAACAAACAAACAAAAAAACCCTCAATGCCTTTTTTTTTTTGTGGGGCAATGAGGGTTAAGTGACTTGCCCAGGATCACACAGCTAGTAAGTGTCTGAGGTCATATTTGAACTTGGCTTTTTCTGACTAGACCCAGGGCTCTATCCACTACACTACTTAGTATGGCAGATTTCTACTACTGAATAGGAGAACAATAAAAGTGTTCTTAAAAAAACAAAACAAAACTGGATAAATGTCTATTAATGTTAAATAATGTGTAAATAGGTTAATTTTTAAACTCATTTTTGTTGGTATCTGAATTTCACTTTTCTATGACCACAGTTGTGATCAAAATGATTCTTGTCTTTTATAGTTTCGTGAAGCATTTAAAAATTACCCTACATTTGGACAAACGATAATTCTCACACTACAGTAAGTTGGGGACTTTTTCTCAAAGGTCTTGCTGCCTCGTTTCTCTGTCGTTCTTGCCACATGACACCATTTTTAGCCTTCCCTTGAAACCACTGCCTAGGTGAGCTGAAGTAGGAAAAGCAACTTATTTTTCAAAATGCTTTCTAAAAAGGGGCCAAGGTTTGTTTTACACACTGTAAGGAACAGATTTTCTGAGTTAAGGCTTCCTCCCTACCCCCTTGAAAACAAATCTTTTTGGTGTTTATTTGCTTTACTTGTGTTCAGCTCTTCATTACCCCCATTTGAGGTTTGGTGGGTTTTTTTTGGTAGGGATACTTGGAGTGGTTCACCATTTCCTTCTCCAGCTCATTTTACAGATAAGGAAACCTAGACAAACTGGGTGAATAGATTTGCCCAGGGCCACACAGCTAAGAAGTGTCTGAGTTGAGTCTTCCTGACTCTAGGCCTAGTACTCTATCCACTGGGACACAGACCTAAGGATGATGGCACAAGCTTCTGGTAATGAAAGCCTAGAAAGCAATATTCTTTTTTTTTTCTTTTTTTTATCATTTTTAATAGTACTTTTATAGTAGGGATGGATTTAATTGAACAAATTGATCATAAGGCATCCCAAAGAGTTACAAGACTCAGGGACTCAGTTTCCCAAGTTTTATTGAAAGACTGATGACCACAGGGAGAGCACCAAGAAGGTGTCTGGAATAGGTAGAGTAAAATGGTTACATTTATAGTGAGAAAAAGTAGGTTATCCCCTCATTATCTTAATCTCCTCCTTGTGGGAGGTTCATGGGAGCGTTTATCCTAATTTGGACTTCCCGGGGTCCTAAGACAGCCCCCAAGGCAGGTACCTTTTTTCTTGGAGGTGTGTTTTGGGGGTTTACATGTCATAAGGTGAACCTAAGGACATATTTAGTCCTTTCTGTGCATGTTCCTAAAGACAGGCTTAAACTTGTCAGACCCAAAGGGTCTCTGTGTTTTTGATCTCTCTTTACTTAAGATCTAGGTGTCCTGTCATCTAAGAATATTAATGACTATTAGTGGTTAATAGTCTCTGTTGATGGTGTTGGTTGATAGGGACTCGAACCCTCTTGTTTATAGTACTGTTTATAAGAACACAAACCTTAGTTTCTCTGTTAACCCTTTTTAGCCTCCTCCATCACTTTGTGGTTTACAAATATTATCTCATTTTAACCTTGTAACAATCCTGGAAGGTAGGTGCTATTATTTTCTTCATTTTACAGATGAGGAAACTGAGACAGAGGTTAAGTGACTTGCCTAGGGTCACATAGCTAGTTGTGTCTGAGGCTAGATTTGAACTCAGATTTCCCTGACTCTAGGTCCTATGCTCTATGCACTGTGACACCAAACTGCCTCCCAAGGGATCGTTGGCTAACTCTGATTTCATTGGAAAGGCAGATAGATCCTCTCTGATGTGAATGAATTAGGTAATTTTATATGTGGCTAAACTAAGGAGTTTAGGTTTGATTGAATAGAAAATTGAATTGGATTTCAGAGTTGGGGGTAGTTAAGTAACTTTCCCTAAGGGTCCTCAAGCACAATCTGTGGTCCACTCAATATTTATTCTCCTCATTTCTTTTCAGAATAAATCCAACCAGATCTGGAATGCGCAGACTCGGCCAAGTTAAAGTAACAGTCACAAACATATTTGACAAAAATTCAAATATAAAGGAGGACCAGGTCAACGAAGCTATTAATACAATAAAAGATATTCAATATGAAGGTAAGCATGGGGTAATTTCATTTACAATTCACCAAAAGGTTTGCCAATTTGCAAGTCCAATTGAGAGCCCTGTTTGCATGAGATGCAGAGATAAGCTTTTCTGAAAAAGCCTTTAAAATTAAATCTGCAGAGAATATCCATGTGTCCTTTTAGACAATCACCCCCATTTCTTCTATTCTTTAAATCCTCCCAGTTGCCCAAAAAGAATCAAAACAACAAGTTGAATTTTTTTCTTTGCTTCTTGTACCTGTGTACCCATTGGGAGAATGAGAAAGTGGTCAGGGGACAGGGAGAGAGATGAAATGAGCAGGCTTTGCCCAAAGACAGAGCTTTTTAAGGAGCAAAAAAGCATATTGAAATTTTGGCCAACTTGGATTTCTTTCTATCCTGATCTTAGGCACATGGCACAACTTTAATACATTTCTATTGGCACTGACATGACCTGTGAAAAATAACTCTGATAGAAGCTTTGAAAGATCCACTTTGAATAATAATAATGTTAATTTTTGTGGTACAGTTGTGTGCAACTGTTTGTGACCCCATTTGGAGGTTTTCTTGGCAAAGATACTAGATTAGTTTGCCATTCCCTTCTCCAGCTCGTTTTTTACAGGTGAGAAAACTGAGGCAAACGCAGGTTAAGTGACTTGACCAGGGTCACACAGCTAGGAAGTGTCTGAGGCCAGATTTAAAGTGAAATCTTCTTGTATTCTAGACCAAGGCTCTATCCACTGTGCCACCTAATATGTGTTAAGATCATAGCTTCTGTAAGGTATTTTTCAATGCAAAGGCAAACAGGGAAGGATCCCTCAGATATATTTTTTAAAATAAATTTTTATCAATATCTTTTTTTTATATAAAATTCCCAGTGTATCTTTTCTTCTCCTCCTGCCAGAGAGCCAGCCCTTACAAAGAACAAAAACCAATTCAGCAAAACTGATACATTGACTAAGCCTGGCATTGCAGTATGCAGTTGTCTACACTCTTTGTCCCTCAACTCTGCATAGAAGATGGGGGCATGCTGTCTCATATCTCTTCCCTAAGGCCAAGCTTGGTCATTATAATTTCTAAGCATTCATTTTCGATTGTGATGTTGGTTTTTGTGCCCTAACAATCAATAAGTATTTATTAGACACTTACTATGCACCAGGTACTATACTAAATCCTGAGGATACAAAGACATAAACGAACCAATTCCTGTCCTTAAGGAATTCATATTCTAATAGAGGAAGACAATTATAAACAAGATACATACAAATCGAATATAAGGTAGTTTAAGGAGGAGAGGGCATTAATAGCTTAGGGAATCAGGAAAGATTTCTCATAGAAGGTCATGATTGAACTATGTCTTGAAGGAAACCAGACATATTGAGAGGAGGAGGTTAAAAAAAAAAAAGTCAGGCATGGAGTGCAAAAAGCATGGAGCATTGGGAGGGCAGACAGAATGTGGGTCCATGTACTTGGATTTAACATTTTGTGGAAAGACAAGAAGAGCTAAGTCATAAAAGGATTTCATCACTAAACAAAGGAGTTTTTCTTTGATCCCGAGGTGAGAAGGAACCACTGGAATTTATTGAAATTGTCTGAAATGGACAGACCAGTGCTTTAGAGAAACAGTTTGGCAACCAAGAGGAGGATAGAATGGAGAAGAAAGAGGTTTGAGATAGGGAGATCAAATACAACTGGCAACCAGTGGGATATCGAGAGAAATGAAAATGAGGAGTTAAGAATGACATCATGGGTACAAACCTGGGGAACTTTTGGTGACATGAAACCAGAGCTCAGGAGTGGGAGGCACTGGTGTAAGGATGGTAATCACTGAACCTGTGGGGATTGCTGAGGGCACCAGCAAGTGTGTAGAGAGACGAGAGGGCTCCATACGGAGCTTTATTGACCACTCAGAGTTAGTGATGTGAATGATGAGTAAGAAGAAACTAAGGAGGAATGATGAAAGAGGTAGGAGGAGGACCAGGACAGAGAGAGAGAGAGCGAGCAGCATCCTAAATATCCGTGAGGAGAGAGCCCGAGAACATTGCTGTCACGGTTATGTGTGTGGTCATCGTGGTTCTGCTTTCTTCACTCTGCAGCTAGTTCCTATGAATCCTCCCATGCTTCTCTGTTATCATGTTGTTTGGGACAAACTGCCTCAGTTTACCCAAATAACTCGAGGAGACCACCAAGTCAAGCAGAGACAGATTTATTACATTCTTGCAAGAATGGGCAAACTCAATGACTGAGTCGAAATGATAGGCCCAAACTTTGGGGTTTTTATAGTAATTGTAGGAAGGAAAGTCCCCACGTGCACTAGGCTGAGCTCACAATCTAACATCCAATCCTGTCTCACCCAAAGTGTGCGCTTAGCTCATGATCAATGTATGGAGACATGCATATGTGTTCCAGGAACAAGGGGCAAAAGGGGAGGGGGAACAAGGTCAAAAAGAAGGAAAAGGGAAGGGGGGGACAGTCAGATGTTTCAGATCTCACAGTTCCCATTGACTCCCCCCCCCCAGCCCCTATCTCTAAAGATATTCAACTTGAATAACAGGAAGAGTCACTCAGGTGTTTGAGCATTGTTTTGTAGTCGTGTTAATTTTAGAAGGATGACAGGCTTAAAATTTATCTTCGGCTATGTTGGGAAATCAAAGAAATAGAATAAAGAATAAAAGAATAATCCATTGTTGGGACCCTAGGGTCAAGGGGATTCTGCTCTGAGAAAAAGAAACATGTCACTTAACATCTGGTCTCAACTTCTTTCTTTCATCTCATACAATATTAATCATTTTGAGAGAAATTATTTTTCTCTTAATAACCAATTATTAGGGTTGAGGGGTGGTTTTTTTCCTTCTTTTTCCTCATCCAGGGACAAGTCCTTTTAGGTCAATCGGTATGTGAAGCACAGGGCTGATGATAAGACTGACCTAATCCTCCAGGAACATTCTCCTAGATCTTGGGTCCCACCCAACTAGGAGAGCTTACTTCTGATTAAAGTGTAAATAGAATCGAATCTAGGGGAATTCCAGCCCTTAAAAGCATTAGGCTCATGCCCTTGACTCATGCCCAACTCCTCCCCCCCCCACACACCCCCCAAGAGATTAACACCATCAACTTCCTGAATAAGTATTGATTTGTTCACTTTCCTCAATTAGTATTGAGTCCATGTGATTTCAATGGTTGCAAAGGTGACAGTGACACTTGTTCAAATTCCTTCCAATGTGATTGCCAGGAACACTTAGCAAGACCCTATCTTCTGTCTTCTGCTTGCTCAGGTAAAGTAATGACTATTTTTCTTTTGTTTCTTTTTCTTTTTTTTTTTGGCGGGGCAATGAGGGTTAAGTGACTTGCCCAGGGTCACACAGGTAGTAAGTGTCTGAGGTCCGATTTGAACTCGGGTCCTCCTGAATCCAGGGCTGGTGCTTTATCCACTGTGCCACCTAGCTGCCCCCAATGGCTATATATATATATATATATATATATATATATATATATATATATATATATATATATATATATATATATATATATATATTTTTTTTTTTTAGTGAGGCAATTGGGGTTAAGTGACTTGCCCAGGGTCACACAGCTAGTAAGTGTTAAGTGTCTGAGGCCGGATTTGAACTCAGGTACTCCTGACTCCAGGGCCGGTGTTCTATCCACTGCGCCATCTAGCTGCCCCAATGGCTATTTTTCTAGTGTCAATCTTCTTTCGTGTTTGCACTGCTGTCTGGACTAGTATTTCTGTCTAATTTTTATTTTAGATTTAGATGTTGAAAGCATGAAGTAGGGGATAGGGCACTGGACTCAGAGTAAGGAAGACCTGAATTCAAATCCTACCTCAGACACTTACAATCTTTGTGATTCTGGACAATTCCCTTTGCCTAAGTTTCCTCTTCTGGAGGCAGCTCAGCATTAGCATCATAATGGTTAGCATCAATATAGGACTTCAAAGTTTGCAAAGTACTTTACACATAGGATCTCCTATGATCCCTATAATGTAGGTGCTACTATTACCCCCATTTTCTAGATGAGGAAACTGAGGCTGAAAAAGGTTGAGTGGCTTGCCAAAAAGTTCACACACCTAGTCTGAGGTGGGGATTTAAACTCAGGTCTTCTTCACTCTGAGCCCAGTGCTCTCTCCACCACACCCAGTTGTCTTCTCATGGTATACCCAGTGCTGGCCTCAGACTCAGGAAAGCCTGAGTTCGAGTTTCACTTCTGACACATACCGACTCTGTGACTCTGAGCAAATCACCTCTCAGTGGTCCAGGAAACTCTACAAGAAAAAGAACAAACAACAAACTAGGATGTATATTTATTTAAAAGGTTTTTGCTTTGTTTTGTTTTTAATATGAAGGGGAAGAGGGAGAAGAGAAAAACTCTTTATTAATTGAAAAAAATTAAGACCAAAAAAGAAAGAAATTTTCTTTTTTTTTTTTCATTCGTTTGTTTTCTGTGGGGCAATGAGAGTTTAGTGACTTGCCCAGGGTCACACAGCTAGCAAGTGTCAAATGTCTGAGGCTGGTTTTGAATTCAGGTCCTCCTGAATCCAGGGCCAATGCTTTATTCACTGTACCACCTAGCTGCCCCCAGGAAGAAATTTTCTAAGACAATTCTCAACTTTTTTTTTTGCGGGGGGGGGGGGGGGAGAGGGTCACTGTACCCCTTTGGCTTTTTAGTAAACCTCATTCTTCATCTTTAATATAAAAGGAAATAAATTGTAGCATTTCACATATATCTGCACATAAGAATTAGAATAAAGAGATTAATGTATTTTTCTTTTCCAAGGATACACCAAAAAATTTTGTAACATCATCGACTAGAAACTGATTGAGAGTTTCTGGGATAACTCAATAAATTGAGTGTCCCTTAGGGTTGAATGCTTGCTCTGAAAGTCCCAGGGGTGAGACCACCAGATCTGCATTGATAGGGGAGTGTCCTCACCTGAAGCTTCCTGGAGTCACTGGTCCTGATCAAAAACAAACAAACAAACAAATCCAAACCACTGGGGAACTGAGCTCTTAAGGACAAAGCTGAGGTTGCAGATGTTATCTTTGAGATCTTGTTTTTTCAATGCTCTACAGTTTGTTCAGCTGAATGTAGCGAAGAAAACCACCGGCAATGTATTAAGAAGCTTGGCACCCTGCTTCCACAATGCGAATGCCAGGCAGGCTACACCTTGAAGGATAACAAATGTCAAGAGTAAGTAGAATAACCTTCAGCTACTTTGCTAGAGGTGGGAAAAAGAGGGATGAGTAGAGTTGGCACTGACTGATAGACACAGTAGATCATGGAGTGAAGATAACCTAGGGCTAAGAGAAGCATGAGTCTAAGACTGGGGTTCCAGACCCAACTCTGTTGCGTAACCTTGGCTCACAAAGCATTTCCTATGGTCCTCAACTGCACAAAGGGCATTGGACTGGGGAAGCACCAAGGTCCCTGCAAATTCTAGCATTCCAAGGTTCTATGAATCTATTGCTCTAAAGCTGAAGAATTCCTTTTATGAGATTTGGGGGCCTGGACTCTTTAGCCAGAGGTGCAGAGGGCAGGTGGGCTACTGAGAGAGAAAGAACTTTAACATGACTAACTCCAGAAGCCTTTTGACTTGGTTTCCTATTATTTATTCCTGTTTAGGTGTGACTTTGGATACAGTGGAGTCGACTGCAAGGACAGTGAGTATAATCATTCTAGTATTTACCACATGGGGAATGATCATGAATAAGGCACCCTCTGGGAGACTCGCTTCTATAGCCTTTCAGCAGGTGGTTATCAATTCAACACAATTCAGCAAAATGAGTACTGTGCAAGGCACAACGAAAAGCAGGAGATACAAAGATGAATAATCTTAGTGTCCTCCCTCTGGGAAAACCTTTAATGACTACCCTCATTTTATGATAACTATATATATTTTGGTTGTACGCAGTTGTTTGCATCTTGTCTCCCCTATTAGACCATGAGCTCCTTGAAAGCAGTGACTTTTTAAAAAATTGTCTTTGTATCCCCAGGACTTAGCACAGTGCCTTTCACATAGTATGTATTTAATAAATGCTAGTTGGGGGTGAGGCAGCTAGGTGGCGCAGTGGATAAAGCACTGGCTCTGGATTCAGGAGGACCTGAGTTCAAATCCGACCTCAGACACTTGACACCTACTAGCTGTGTGACTCTGGGAAAGTCACTTAACCCTCATTGCCCTGCAAAAAAAAAATAAATAAAAAGATAAAAAATAAATGCTAGCTGGTTGATTGATTGGATAAAGTACATTTCCTGCCTTCAAGGTGTAAGGTCCCCATCTGTAAGGGGCTAAAATTCTAGCTATGATGTCTAAAATCTAATGAGTGGTCGCCCCAAATTAGAAGCTTTAGCAAGAGTTTAGACTTTTAAGCTTTTATTAAGGTGCATTAGAATCTAGTGGTCAGAGAGAAAAAGGCCAAGATTCCTTCATCTATCTATCTAAGGGAGCCAGCATCTCTGTTCCAGCCAATCTGAGGTCCCAAGCCAAAAGACCTCGCTCGCTCCTTCCTTCTCCCAGAAACCTCCTCTCCAACAGGAACAGGGCTGTCCACACATACACACACACACACACACACACACACACACACACACACACACACACACACAGCTCCAGGCTAATTGGCTAGTAGCTCTGATTGACAAATCCCACAGGTGGTTCTATAGATGTAACTTCTGGATGCTAAAGTCACATGGTCTCTAAATCACATGCTTTCTCCTCATGGTGGAGCTTCCCTACAGTATCTCTCTAGCACGGGTGCCATTCCAATTCTCACAAAGGAGCTTATTTTGCTGTTGTTCAGTCATTTTAGTCATGTCCAACTCTTCATGGCCCCATTTGGGGTTCTCTTTCTTTTTCTTTTTTTGGTGAGGCAATTGGGGTTAAGTGACTTGCCCAGGGTCACATAGCTAGTAAGCATCAAGGATCTGAGGCCAGATTTGAACTCAGGTCCTCCTGAATCCAGGGCCGGTACCTTATCCACTGTGCCACCTAGCTGCCCCCATTTGAGGTTTTCTTAACAAAGATACTGGCGTGGTTTGCCATTTCCTTCTCCAGCTCATTTGACAGATGAGAAAATGGAAGCAAACGGTAATATAATTTCTAAGTGTCTTGGCTCAGAATTAAATTCAGATTTTCCTAACTCTAGGCCCAGCGCTCTATTCATTGCACCTCCTACCTGTCCCTAAGGAGCTTATAGTTGAATATAAATAGTTATGTGAAGGTAATATATAGTATTATTAGAGGCATAAACAGAGAGGGAAGGTCCTGAGGAGGGAGATATCCTATCCATTTAGGGGAAATCACACTCATAAAAGAGCAAAGAAATATGGTTGGAATTTGCAGTAAGGATTGTGTGGAAGGACATTCCAAGGCCAAGGAACAACCTAAGCAAAATTACCAGAGACAAAGTCTATTCAATGAAGTCATCATGTAAAGGGCTCATGGGAGATACAGCAAGAAAATAGGCTGGGGTGAATGTTGAAAATGAGGAAATTTTAAAAGGTTTTTGAATGGGAAAGGTATGTGATTAGTACTATGCTTGAGGAAGACTATTCTGGATGTCGTGGATAAGACAGATTGGAAGTGACTATTCCCAGAATCTCAGTAGCTAGAGGTGTAATGGATAGAGCACTGGACTTAGAATCAGGAAGGCTCATCTTCTTGAGTTCACATCTGGCCTCAGACACTTCCTAGCTATGTGACCCTGGGCAAGTCACTTTACCCTGTTTGCCTCAGTTTCCTCATCTGTAAAATGATCTGGAGGAGGAAATGGCAAACCACTCCTTTTCCAAGAACCTCCCCCCCACCCCAGAAGGGTCTCAAAGAGTTGTATACGACTGAGTTGTCCTGAGCATATTATAGTGGATTTCAAGGGGACAGGAGAGATTTATCATCACTCCTTAGGACTCTATTAGAAACAGAAAGTGCTTGACTAGGATCAAGAGAAGCAGTATGGTGTGGTGGAAAGAGCACTGGACTTGGAAGCAAGGGAGCTGGGCTTGAGTTTTAGCTACCTTCGGCATAGCCACATAAACTTTTTCAAGTCTCAGTATTGTCACCTATCAAATAAGGGAGGTATACTGGAAGATCTCTACAGGCCCTTCTTGTTCTAAATCCCTCCTCCCAAGACATCATTGAAGAATTCTGTTTATAAGAACCACAGATTGAGATTCTGCCAAATTATTCACAGAATTTGCCATTTTGGAATAATGACATCCTATGGCATTAGGTGTAAGAAATTACACTGCTATATGGCTACTAACATTAGTTTTCCTTTCCCCGGGGTGTGAAAGATGTAGATGTTCTCTGCACAAACATCCATTTGTGGGGAAGAGGAACAAGCTGAAGAGAAATGAATCTGTAGGTCAAAGATTTTTACTAATGATGTTGCCCTTCTCTCTTTTCAGACATTATTCTGATCTTCACTGTGGCGTGTGCCGTTGGTGGAGCCATCCTGCTGGGCACGATAATTGGGTTGATTGTCTTAGCCAGGTACAAAACTGTTCTTTCCCAGCTCTGGAACAATGAATGTCTTGGGTTGATTTATGTCTTTCAAATCATGGATCCATAAAGGGAGCTCAGAAGCCATCCAGCTCATCCCCCTCATTTTACCACTAAACCCCACCTGCAGGCTCAGAAAGGCTGCACAGAAAACAGGAGAGGTGTGACTCAAACACAGGTCCTCAGACTGTAGAACCAATGTTCTTTCCACTGGGCCATGCACTTTCCTCATATACTGAGTGAAGTAGGTCATATAATTACTATTTTCCTTATTTTTCAGATGAGGTCAAGTGAGCCACAAGATACCAGAGCAGGGGTTTGGAATCTTGGTTCTAAGCCCTGTATTCCTTCCCACTAAACTAAAATGTCACAATATTTAGCAGCATTTCTATTTAGTTGACAAAGAAAAGCTTATCCTGGGCTAAAAGAGAGGGGAATGTGACTATATATGCCCTGGTGGAATATCTAACTCCATTTTTCTTTCCCTCACTCAAGAATCTACGATGGCTCCCTGTTTCCTATGGCAAGCAATGTAGTCTCAGCCAAACAAGGGCCCTTTCTGGATTTCTTAGCTTTCTGTGCATTCAAGGGGAACAGAAGCATGCAGAACATATTTGCTTTACAGAGCTGTCTTTAAATATAAAGTGGCGAGCTCCAGACTTTCACTGCCATGATTTTAGGGGTTTTTTTTTTTTTTTCGTTTGTTTTTTTTTTTTTTTGTGGGACAATGGGTGTTAAGTGACTTGCCCAGGGTCACACAGCCAGTAAGTGTCAAGTGTCTGAGGCTGGATTTGAACTCAGGAACTCCTGAATCCAGGGCTGGTGCTTTATCCACTGCGCCATCTAGCCGCCCCCTGCCATGATTTTAAGTACACATGCCCCCTACTTTAAGGAAGATAAAACAATATTCATTCATTCTTCATTTAAGAAATACTTAAATGTAGTTTTGAACACGTGTGTATGGGTGGAGACACTTGTTCCTTTTGGAGGGAGAAAGAAATTTCTTACTTCTATTCTCACACTAAAGGAGCAATGGGAACATCCTGGATTTTCTCTCTAAGTGGTGAGATTTAGGCCTTGTGATCTTGACCATGGTGTTTTTTTGGTTTGTTTTTTTGTTTGTTTATTTTGCAGGGCAATGGGGGTTAAATGACTTGCCCAGGGTCACACAGGTAGTAAATGTCAAGTGTCTGAGGCTGGATTTGAACTCGGGTCTTCCTGAATCCAGGGCCAGTGCTTAATCCACTGAGCCACCAAGCTGCCCCACCTTGACCATGGTGTTTTAATGCCTCCATTGTCAGGCCTTTCTCCTGAGTTGGCCAGCCACCATTGCGAGATTCTTGGGTGTGTTCTCCCAATATTCCCAAATACCAAGAATCACAAGTGTCTACCCTTTTTGTAAAAGGCATATAGCTTCGTGCAGACCTGTACACAGACAGGCCAGCATATGGATATTTGTGTCACTGCATGGAAAGCATTTGATTATTGTTCCATGACCTCTACTGGGCACCAGGTAGGTGCTGCTTGCTTTACCCCAGTGTTACTGGGACACACCAGTAGTGCCTCATTCAAGAATCTGAAGAGCTAACTAGCCTAGCTCCACTTGCCTGCTGCTACAGCTGGAGGAGGGTAGGGCAACTGGACCTTTGGCCCAGAACACTGAACTTAGTCCCAACAGCACCAGTAATTTTCATCAGAGTAGAAGTAAGTTAGGCATAGTGCCTGGACCAAATGCTTTACCTATCTAGTTGGCAAGAATAATCTTTTTTTTTTTTTTTTTTTTTTTTTTTTTTTTGGTGAGGCAATTGGGGTTAAGTGACTTGCCCAGGATCACACAGCTAGTAAGTGTTAAGTGTCTGAGGCCGGACTTGAACTCAGGTCCTCTTGACTCCAGGGCCGGTGCTCTATCCACTGCGCCACCTAGCTGCCCCAAGAATAATCAATTTTAATAGCAGTGGTGCTCCTACTCCCCACTACTCCCAGTGGTCTCCTGCTGGTATACTTCATACCACTTGTCCTGAATATAGATTGGGGTACTTGCCCTTGGCACAGAAACCCCTAGTTCTGACTCTGGTCCAAGGACTAGCCTAGCTAAGTGTAGAGAAGTTCCTCATTCAGTCTGCTAGAGAATGGTGGGGTTTTCAATCACAGCAATTCTTGAAAACTATCTAAGTTATATGGGGATTATGATGTGTGTTAATGGAGGCAGCGTCTACACTGGGGAAATCACAGATGCTTGAAATATTGAAGTAGAAAGCACTTCTTATGCCACATGAAATACCACATTAAATGGCTGGGGTTGTAAGATGCTTTCATCAGGTAAGATGGTATAATAGTAATAGACCTAGGCCAGGCGGGCCAAAGATCTGGCATCACATGGGTTCCCTACTACCTACTACTTTTGGACATTGGGCAAGTCACTCCAGCTCACTGATACGGTTTCTTCATGTATAAAACGAGAGAGGGGAAGTTGGTGGACTGAATGATTTCCCAAGTCCCTTCTTGCTCAAGATCTTTGATACTATGATAGCAGGAGAGCCCAGGAAGCTGCGTTCTCTGTCACACCTTGAACCTACTTTAATAATCCTGAAAAAATTGGTAGTTATCTCAAACATTTTCCCATTAACTTCCTTTTTCTTTCCTCCCTCCCTCTTTTCCTTTTTCCTTCCCTCCCCTTCCTTTCTTCCTCCTTCCTTTCCCCCTTCCTTCCCTCTTTCCTTTCTTCATCACTTCCTTCCTCCCTTCTTTCCTTCCTTTCTCCTTTGCTTCCCTTTTCCTCCTCTTCCTTAACTCCTTCCTTCCTCCTTTCCTTCCTCTCTCCCTTCCAGATCATCTAATCTAATCCTCTCATTTGAAAGATAAGGAAACTGAGTCCCAGAGGAGATAAGTGACCTGCCCAAGGTCACACAGGTTGCCTGTGTCAGGGCTGAGATTCATACTGAAGTTGTCTCTACCCCTTTTTGTTGCACTATACAACCTCTGAAAAACAAGACTCTTCAACAAATAATCAATTACCATGAGTTCCAATAATGGTCAATGGCCAAGAATCAAGTCTTTCTTACTGAACCCATTAAAAACATGCATATGGGGGGGGCAGCTAGGTGGCGCAGTGAATAAAGCACCAGCCCTGGATTCAGAAGGACCTGAATTCAAATCTGGCCTTAGATACTTGACACTTACTGTGTGACCCTGGGCAAGTCACTTAACCCCAATTGCCCTGCCAAAAAAAAAAAAAAAAGAAAGAAAAAGAAAAGCATGCATATAAAAAGTACCATGATACAGCAGAAAGACCATTAGCCTGGGACCCAGGAAGCCTGGGTTCCAGGCCCAGCTCTACATCTCACTAGCTTTGGGGCCATAGATAAGTAGCCCCCCTTCTTCTCTGGGCTTCAGTTTACTCATCTGTTAAATGAAGGGTCAAAATAGGTGCTCTCAGTGGTCTCTTCCTTCTCTGACATTCTGTGATCCTCTGCATTACCCTTTCTTTTAAAAAAATATATTGATGATCCTTTTTTTAGTGGTCATTACTTTCCAGTGACTCTACCTATCCCCAGTAGAATCCTTCCTTGTAACAAATCAAGCAAAAGAATCAGTGCAGGGGCAGCTAGGTGGCGCAATGGATAAGGTACTGGCCTTGGATTCAGGAGGACCTGAGTTCAAACCCAGCCTCAGACACTTACTAGCTGTGTGACCCTGGGCAAGTCACTTAAACCCCATTGCCCTGCAAAAACAAAACAAAACAAAACAAAAACAAGAATCAGTGCATTAGTCGTGCCTGACAAGGTGTACCTCATGGTGACCTTTCAGTTTGTTGGGTCTCTGCCATTGATCAGGAGTCATGTTTCATCCTCTGTCCCTAGAAGCTATAATTGATCTTTGCAATGATATTAATAACAGCCAAAATTATATACTATTTTTAAGGTTTGCCAATTGGGCTAGATATGTTATCTCATTTGATCCCCACTACAACTCTATGAGTTTGGTGCTATTATTATCCCTCTTTGTCAGATGAGGAAACTGAGGTGGAAAGGTTAAGTGATTCATGGTCATGTGTTGTTCAGTCATTTCAGTCCTCTCTGATTCTTTGTGACCTCATTTGGGGTTTTCTTGGCAAAGATTACTGGAGTGGTTTGCCATTTCTTTCTCCAGTTCACTTTACAGATGAGGAAACTGAGGCAAACAGAGTTAAGTGACTTGCCCAGGGTCACACAGTTAGGAAGTGTCTGAAGCCAGATTTGAACTCAGGAAGGTGAGTCTTTCTGACTCCAGGCCTAGCACTCCATCTACTGAGCCACCTAGTTGCTCCACAGTCATGTATCTTAAAATCTAACATACTATCCCCTATGCCACCTAGTTGTGTAGGCCTCTGAAGTCTTTCAATGTTCTTTTTTCCCCTTTATATTATTGTTACACCACACTTTCCAAGACCCCTAAGGCTAGATTTCTCATTACAGATCAAAAAAGAAGGCAAAGGATGGAGAAAGGGAGGATCTGATTTCCAGAGGCTTCAGTAATATGAGATTGGAGACTACAGGGTTCAACAACCCAGGCTCCTCCCCTGGGGGCCTCTTCCCCAAGGTCAATGCTACTCCGTTTCCCAGGGTCCAAAGCAGTATGAGAAGTAACCCCTATGATGATCCATATTCCCGAAGGTCTATACCTGTACGAGATTATTAGGTAAGCATATGACATTCCTGTTTGGCTTTTCAGAGTAAAGTTTGTGCTGAAGGTGGGGGTCGGGGAGGAGGGGGTGTGTGGAAGGAGAGAGTATGGGGCCCAGCTCTCTGGTCACAGCCTGCTGTTTACCGAGTATTTTAGTGTGATACATAAGCTAATTGGTGTCCAGGTTCTAATTAAGAATTATGGGAAGTAACTCTATGAAAGATTTACAGTTATAGAGGTAAGTAAAAGTTATTACCCCAGCATCAAACACGTCCCCCACCCCAGACTTCCCTCCTTTGCTCCAGTCTGAGATGAGAAGAGGGTCCTTCTTGCCAACACCAGGTCCTCTATGTGCGCCCTCAACCCTCTCTCATTAGCTTCAGGAGCTCACTCCGTTTGAGCGTCCTTTTTATCTCCATAATCTTCAACTTTTCCTCATCGGTGACCAATAACCAGCCCCCGCTCTCCTTGATCCTTAAAAAGCCTTCACATTGGTCCCACCATGCCCCCAGACTCTCATCTTAAATCTGTCCTTCCTTTCCTAGGCAAAGTCCAAATAAAACAGAACAGAACCAAACCAAACAAATCCGACTCTACCTTCTCACCTCCTACTCACTTTGCCTCTTGAAATCTGGGCTCCATGCTTACCAATAAACTGGAATTGTTCTCTTATAGGTTATCTCTTTCTTATTAAAATTAGTTAGCCTTTTCTCTGTCCTCATCATTCTTGACTCCCCTGCAGCATTTGGTAGTGTTAAACACATTCACCCTTCTCTCTGTATTTTTTTGACATGGTTTTGTTATAGTTCTCTTCCTTCCTATGAAGACATTCCTTCTTTTATATATATATATGTACGTATGTATGTTTTAATATGTATATATATACGTATATATACACATATATGTGTGTATATATGTATATATGTATATGTATGTATATATACGTGTATATATATGTGTATATATATATGTATATATAAGTATTTTATTATTTTCCAGTTACATGTAAGGATAGTTTTCGACATTTGTTTTCATAGGATTTTTAGTCCCAAGTTTTTCTCCCTCCTCACCAAGACAGAAAGCAATCTGATATAGGTTATGTATGTACAATCACATTAAACATATTTCTTCATTAGTCATATTGTGAAAGAATCAGAGCACAAGGGAAAAACCTCAAAAAAGAAGGGAAAAAACCCAGCCCCAAAGTAGAAACAGTATGGTTCAATCTGCATTCAGAATCCACGGTTCTTTTTTTCTGGATGTTGAGAACATTTTCTATCATGAGTTCTTTGAAATTGTTTTGATCATTGCACTAATGAGAAGAGCCAAGTCTATCACAGTTGATCAGACGACATTCCTTCTTGGTCTCCTTTTCAGTCTCTTCTCTCACGTCCCCATTTCCCATATGGGGGCATACCCCCAGGGCTCCCTTTGGCTTGGGGCTCTCTTGATGATCCCATTACCTTCACTGTTTTCAATGATTATTTCTATGCAGATGACTGCCACGTATATTTATCCAAGCCTGATCTCTCTCTTCCGACTTCTAGTCTCACATCTTCAACTGCCTCCTTGGTATTTCCACTTCTATGTCCCATTTTTGTTGTTGTTCATTCAGTCATGTGTGACTTTTTGAGATCCCATGGGCCATAGCACATTAGACTCTTCTATCTTCTACTAATTCCTGAAGTCTACACAAGCTCATGTTCATTGCTTCTACTACCTCTCCATCTCATCCTCTGCCATCTCCTTCTCCCTTTGCCTTCAATCGTTCCCAACATCAGAGTCTTTTCCAATGAGTCCTGTCTTCTCATTATTTGGCCAAACTATTTAAGTTTCAACTTCAGTATTTGTCCTTCCAATGAGTAAGCTGAATTAATTTCTTTAAGTACTGATTGATTTGATCTCCTTGCTGTCCAAGAAACTCCCCAAAGTCTTCTCCAGCACCACAATTCAAAAGTGCTGATTCTGCATCACTCAGCTTTCCTAATAGTCCACCCCTCACAGCCATACATTAATACTGGAAAAACCATAGCTTTGACTATATGGAACTTTGTTGGCAAAGTGATGCCTCTGCTTTTTGGTATGCTATCCAGCTTTCCTTCCAAGGAACAAGTATCTTTTAATTTTGTGACTGTAGTTACCATCCGAAGTGATCTTTGAGCCACATCCAGCTTACTTTTTGGTTCTTAGATCTTACATTCCAGGTTCCTATGCAATATTGATCTATGTGACATT
Organism: Dromiciops gliroides; assembly: GCF_019393635.1. Lineage (NCBI taxonomy): Eukaryota > Metazoa > Chordata > Mammalia > Microbiotheria > Microbiotheriidae > Dromiciops > Dromiciops gliroides. Next base: position 337,718,113 of record NC_057863.1, on the reverse strand, counting down.
GGACTTTCCTTTTTTTGCAGGGCAGTGAGGGTTAAGTGACTTGCCCAGGGTCACACAGCTAGTAAGCGTCAAGTGTCTGAAGCAGGATTTGAACTCGGGTCCTCCTGAATCCAGGCCCAGTGCTTTATCCACTGCAGCACCTAGCTGCCTCTCCCATATGCTTCTCAAACTCAACATGTCCAAAACATAACTCATTATCTTTAAAACACACACATACACACACACCCCAAAACCTACCCCTCTCTTTAATTTCCCTATTTCTTTTGAAAGCATGCAATCATTCTTCTAGTTACTCAGATTCATAAGCTAGGAATTGTCTTCTATTCTTTACTCTTTCCCCCTTATTCAATCAGGTGTCAAATCTTGTCAATTCCATCTCCCCAACATCTCTCTCAAATCCATCTTCTTCTTCTCTCTGCTCACATCTTAACCATTCTCATCCAGCCTCTCATTACTTCCTACCTGTACAATTGCAGTAGCCTCCTAACTAGGTTCCCTGTATTCATTCTTCCCCTGTCTAACCCATCCTCCACACGGCTGTCAAACGGATATTCTTAAAGAACAGGTGATGCCATGTTACCCCTATACTCAATGATCTTTGTAGATCCTCATTATCCTCAGGAGAAAATACAGATTCTTTTCTTTTCTGCCCTTCATACACTCTGATCCAGCCAAACTGATATCCATGATATTCTCCATAAACAACATCCTGTCTCCCAGCTGCGACTTTGCATATGCAATCTACCATGACTGTAAGACTCTCTTGCCTCATCTCCACTTCTTGGAATACTAGCTCCCTTTAAGGCTCAGCTCAGAAGCCATCTCCTTCAAGGCCTCTCCTGATTTGCCCCAGTTATTAGTGTCTTCTCCAGATACTACTGTGAGATACATTATTATGTGTATATGTATGTGTATACATGCATGCATATACACACACATGTGTATCCTTTATTGATTTGAACATAAATAAGTTTTAACACCCTAATAGAATGTAAGCTCCTTGAGTCAGACAAAAGTCTGACTTTTGAATTTGTATCTCCAATGCTTGACACATAGAAGGCCCTTAAGAAATGCTTATTGACCAATTATTAGAAGAATTCATAGGAGCAGATATTATTCAGAGTCTTTTTACACTAATGTATGCAGCTATCACAGACCCTGAATCAGCAGTACTTCTAGACTGCTGATTTCAGGGTATCCCTCCCTCAAGTCAGGCCCCATAAATAGGTGGGTTACATGGGCAGCATCTAGCACTCCCACCCACATAACGGGTGACTCAAGGTCCTCTGAGAAAAAATGGGTAAAAGTCACTAAAAGGAAAACTGGGTAGAAAAATACTGTCTGTGCCCTTGTGGCATCCCCCAGGGCAGTCTTGTACAACGTAACTCAGGAAGAGGCTAGGGGCCGGAAGGAACCTGTGACAGAAAGGACATGACTTTTCTTGACTCAAGAAAAGAACTGTAAGAGATAAGAGAAGCCGATCTCTGATAAACAGAAATTTGAGTAAAAATCAAAGCATGTACAGTTGTATCTTATCCAGGAGTGAATGGAATTAGCTGAACAATACCTTGGCTCTTCTCACTAAGACTGCAGGAATCTTAACTAGCTATCACTGGCCTTTCTCTTCTGGAGACTTTAGATCATCAACCAGTCAATCAACAGACATTTATTCCTTTGAGCATTTATTCCTTCAGCCACCCAGCAAGTATATACTTCCATCATACTTCTTCCAGAATCTTTCAGGTTGCAAAGGACAAAGGCTGTCTGATGTAAGCTTTTTATCTCCCCTGGCTTTTGGCACAGAACTCCACACAAGATAGCTCCTTAATCAATGTCAGGTTGAATTATATTTGCTTTCCTCCTCTCCATTCCATTCAGGCTGATAAAACCCAGAAGCCCACAACCATTCATCAATGAACCGTGGTCCAGTGTAATCCAATTGACAACTAGTAGAGGAAGAGATGGCACGCGAAGAGACTGCATGTACAGCTTATCTTTCTCTGAGATTTCTACTATTTAGAAGCTGCAACTGGTCAAAATGACCACTTTTCACTAAATAAGCAGATGTTATTGAGTTTGTAAGGCTGCTGCTGTTGTTTTTGAAACCAATACAAAGTAGGGGCCCAGTCAAACCCTGCTGAGGTACCCCTCATGTGGACACTTTAGAAGTGAGAGTCCTTTCCATACTGTCATTCCCGTCCTACTCAGATGCACTCGGCTCTGTTCCCTTCTGTGAGACAGGTGCTCTTGGGAGTCTTCGACTTGATGGTAACAAGTCCATTAGGCTGCCTCAGGAGAATTGCAAGGGCATGGGAGGTCATGAGGAGACAACATGTTGAAAAACCAGGTGACGAAAATGACCTTAGTATCTTGCTTTTTGTTTATATTATATTGGACAGACTTCTTCTATAACAGGTGCTCCCAACCTGGGGAATACATGCTCCCAGGGGGTGTAAGAAGCTTGCCAAATAGAGTATAGGGAGTGTGAGAAATTTTGACCTTACAGAATTTAATGTTTTATTTGTCTGCATATGCTTGGTGAACTCTAGAATTTACTTCCTTTCATATTGAATAGGCAGTCTGGGAAGGTTTTTCTTAAATGCATATGCATGGTAAGTTCTAGACTTTATTTCCTTTCATATTGAAAAAGGGATCCAGAAAATTTTATTGGAAATCAAAGTGTATGGGGACCAAAAATAAAATGACAACCCCTTTTCTAGGCTGTTTATCTGTGTCCCAGAACATAATAAAATGTGTTTGATACAGAGCATTGGTTCCTACTGTTTTGGCATTCTGTGCTACATTTTTGCCTGGGTAAAGAACCACCAAACCCATCCACCCTGCATGAGCAGTGAGACAAATTCAGTTGACTTGTGGAACTCACCCTGTGGTGAGAGTTAGTAGGATTGGGAGAAAGAGAGCCCAGGACACTGACTACCATAAGTTGTAACTGCTGCTGGGGAGGAGAAAGAGCAAGGCAATCAGTCAATAAACATTTATTAAGCATCTACTATCTGCTAGACACTTGCTAAGCACTTGCTAAGTCTGAAGAAGACTCTCAAGGAGTTCATAGTCTAAAGAGGAAGACAATATGCAAACAACAATATAGAAACAAACTATATATATATATATATAAACAAACTATATATATATATAAACAAACTATATATATATATATATAAAATAAATTATAAATAATCAATAGAAGGAAGTCACGAGAATTATGAAGGATCAGGAAAAGCATTTAAGGTAGAGCTGTCCTGAGGTACAAATGTAAGGGGAGAAAGCAGGCTACCTTGTGGCTTCCAATTTTAACTAAGTATTCATGCTTCTAAGTGCCAGTTTAAAGTGCTTTTAGCTGCTGAAGTCGTACACATGCTATCAAAGCCCCCTCTGATTGACTTATCCTAATTACTTATTCTGAAACCTACCTATTCATTATCTTGCTTCAGGAAGCAAAGAACTTGTTCTAAGCTAACAATGAAAGGGAACACTTATTGTGTGTGTATCAAAATGCTTTTGGTACAGAATTATAGTTCCTGTTTTGAACCTTGGTGTCACACACATTACCCTTACTTTAAGCAGTAAAACCAAATTACAGATTTATATAAAGCCCCACAGCGACCCCCTTTTTTTTCCTAGTTCAATTCCATAAACATTTATCAAGCACCTATTCTGCCCTTGTCTAACCATTAAACTCCCCTCTAGTATAGCCAAGACTGATGGTCAGGGCAGGAGGGATTTAAATTTGAAAGTTACATTTAGGTGGCAGGTGAGATTTGTGTAGGTGCAACATTAACAAACAATGTATCAGCTACCTATATCCCCTGGATAAAGTGAGAAGAGCCTGTCAAGATTGTAGAACAAAACTCTGTTTTGAAAAGAGTGTGGAAAAGTGTTGCATTAATGGAGGAAGTTCTCCATTTGGTTTTCCAGTCTTTTATCACAATAGGGCAGAGGAGATTTACCAGGCTAGCTAGATATCTAGAATTTCATCCACTAGTCTCAGTTGCCTAGAGCACTGGGACTTGCCCATGCTTTTACAGCCATTGTTAGAGGCAGGATTCTTAATACAGGGCTTCCTTACTTCACATGAACTCTCTATTCACTATTCCAGATTGGGTCTATAAGGGTTGTTTTTTTTGGGGGGGGGGGGCGGGGTTTGAGGCAATTGTGGTTAAGTGACTTGCCCAGGGTCACACAACTAGTAAGTGTCAAGTGTCTGAAGTCAAATTTGAACTCGGGTCCTCCTGAATCCAGGTCTGGTGCTTTATCCACTGCGCCACCTAGCTGCCCCTGGGTCTATAAGGTTTTAAGTAGTATAATTCTGAGGTCACCTTATACCCTGCTTGTCCAAGATGACAAAAGAAGGTAATAGTCATTGGTGGATAGGTTTTTGAAAGGCACATGAATACACTGTTGTAGGAGCTGTGAATAATCCAAACATTCTAGAAGGTCAGGGTTATGCTAAAGATGTGATTAAAATGTATATACCCTTAAAACCAGATATCCCTCTGCTAGGCATATTCTCCAATTATATCAATAGAAAAGAAAGATCCTGTATATACCAAAATACTTATAGCAACATTTATTTTTTTGGTGTTAGTAAGAACTGGAAAATTGTTCATTGCTGGGCAATGGCTATACAAATTGTGGCACATATGTAATAGCATATTACTGCACTGTAAAAAATTATGAGTATAAAAATAGAAACATAAGAAGACTTATATGAACTGATAAAAAAGAAAAGTAAACAGAACCAGGAACACAATGTACACCATGACCACAATAATATGTAGTGATATCCTGGGCTCATTCTTCCAGAGTGAGCATGGCTACATTGCTCCCTCAATGTTCTAAGAGTACTCCTGAAGTATTGGGGATATCTTTCTCTGATAATTTTGGCTTAACCCCCTATTCTAGTATGATTAGGGCCCTAGTTTCATTTAAACCACAATTAGCTTTTTTTTTTTTTTTTGGTGAGGCAATTGGGGTTAAGTGACTTGCCCAGGGTCACACAGCCAGTGTCAAGTGTCTGAATCCGGATTTGAACTCAGGTACTCCTGAATCCAGGGCCGGTGCTTTATCCACTGCGCCATCCAGCTGCCCCTACTTTCCTGAGTTTTCAAAGCTCACGAAATCAGAGTCATCTCTAAAATCCACCTAAAATTGGGAAGAATAAGACACAACATTAACAGAAGCAACAGCAGAGTCCTATACTTGTGGGTTACATCCTGGTCCTTGCCTTTCATTTGAACATGCCAGGCTGGAAAATGCCAGAACCAATAGAGTTGCTTTGGTTGACTAGTGCTTTTGGAATGGCCCCCAGTCCTGGTTACCTTGCTAATCAACAATCTGTCTCAAGAAGTTAGAACAGAACCAGATCTCTCCCCCCCCCCCGCCTCCATTTATTTTTAGAGGGAGAAATGTACAGTCTTATATCTCTTCTTCAAGACCAAGTTTGGTCATAATAGTTACCCAGCATTCTATTTTAATTTTTGTTTGTAATATGAGCTATTAGGTTTTATTTATTTTATTTATTCATTTATTTTTAGAGGGGGAAGTGAGTGTGAACTTGTGATTTTGTTAGTGCAAAAGAACCCGTGAAAAACTTCCTCCAGGAGGATGTGACAAAATAGGTACACTAACGCACTGTTGGTAGAGCTATGAATTGGTCCAATTATTCGGGAGAACTATTTGAAACTATGCCCCAAAGACCTACATAACTCTTCAAACCTTTGGACCTAGCAATGCTGCTACTAGGTTTATGTCCCAAGGAAACCAAAGGAAAAGGAAAAGGACCCATAAGTACAAAAATATAAACAGTTACTCTTTTTTTTGGCAAAGAATCAAAAACTGAGGGATGCCTATCAATTGGGAGATGATTGAGCACGTTATGGCATGTGAATGTGAGAAATGTGCTGTAAAAATGATGGAGGTGGCTTTAGAAAAATCTGGGAAGACTTGAATGAACTGATGCAAAGTGAAGTGAGCAAGTAACTTTGATCAATACAATGATCCATCACAATTCCAAAGGATTCATGATATAAAATGCTATCTACCAATAGGTAGAGAACTGATGGACTCAGAGTACAGATTGAAGCACATTTTTTCCTTGATATTTCTTGCTTCCCTACTCTGCCTCTGCCTCACCCTCACCCCAACATGGCTAATGTGGAAATTAGTTTTGCATGACTTCATAAGTAGAATGGATATTGTATTTCTTGCCTTCTCAATGGGTGGGAGAGAGGTTGGAAGAAGGGAGGAAATTTGGAACTGAAAATTAGAAGAAAAAAGAAACTCCCGCCGGTAATTCATTATGAAAACCATTCTTCAACTTACATGCTTTAAAACACAATTATAGGGGCAGGTAGGTGGTGCAATGGATAGAGCACTGGCCCTGGATTCAGGAGGACCTGAGTTCAAATATGGCCTCAGACACTTGACACTAACTGTGTGACCCTGGGAAAGTCACTTAACCCTCATTGCCTCACCAAAAAAACAAAACAAAACACCATGATTATAGAGATCTTTTGTTTTTATATCACCTTCATTTCCTAACATATTTCCTACTATATTTGTCTCCACTTCTGAGAGAGTCATCCCAGGGCTTGGAAAACTATGGGTCTACAGCTCAAGTTCAAAAGAAGGCCTGAAGGCCATAGTTTGCCAACCTCTGCTCTGTAAATAATACTGAACAATAATCATAACTATTATCATAAGAAATAATAAAAAGAATAAAGAACAAAAAAGAAAAGCAGTTCAGAAAAAAAAAAGTCTGATAATATATACACTGTTCCGTAGCCACAGATTTCTACAGAGGATATTTTGTTCAGTCATTTTTCAGTCATGTCTGATTCTTTGTGACCCTGTTTGCAGTTTTCTTGGCAAAGATACTGGAGTGTGGGGGGAGCTAGGTGGTGCAGTGGATAAGGCACCAGCCCTGGATTCAAGAGGACCTGAGTTCAAATTCGGCCTCAGACACTTGACACTTACTGGCTGTGTGACCCTGGGCAATGCACTTAACCCTCATTGCCCTGGGGGGAAAAAAAGATACTGGAGTGGTTTGTCATTTCCTTCTCCAGTTCATTTTACAGATGAGGAAACTGAGGCAAACAGGATTAGGTGACTTGCCCAGGATCACCCAGATAGTAAATATCTGAAACATGATTTTAACTAAGGAAGATGAGCCTTCCTGAATCCAGACCCAGCACTCTATCTACTGGGCCACCTAGCTGCCCTAGGCATATTTACCTCAAAGATATATAAGAACAAAAGTATAAACATCACCACTACCATCACCACCACCACCACCACCTCCTCTTCCTCCTTAAGGGTATACTTTCCCCTACTATTTTACCATGGTCTCTTGGGACTGTGGGCTCAAATTTAAATTATGAAGGGTATGAAAGGATAAAGAAGACAAGAGAAAGGAGCATGGTCTATCTGTATGTTGAATTTCGTTTTCAAGTGCATAGTTGACTAATAAAAATTGCTTAAAATTCAGTTCATGATGAAAAAAAAACAAAAATGGGGTCATTTGTCATAGATGGAAGGAAGACATTTGAAACTAAAGAAAGCTCAATTATAAAGAAAATTTAGCCAAAAGTTCCTGGACAATTAAGAGACATTGAATAATAATAGCTAATATTTTGTCACAGGGGAAATTGGTGGTATGGAGGTCCTTAGGTATTCCTCTTTAAAGAATTACACCCTTGGGGCAGCTAGGTGGTGCAGTGGATAGAGCACCGGCCCTGGAGTCAGGAGTACCTGAGTTCAAATGTGGCCTCAGACACTTAACACTTACTAGCTGTGAGACCCTGGGCAAGTCACTTAATCCCAATTGCCTCACTAAAAAAAAAATAAAAAATTACACCCTCTCTCACACAAGCCGATTAAAATAAAAGTCTTTTATTTTGGGCACTAGAGAAAGTTGACCAAGAGAGAATTGAAGTACTTCTCTCAGGTGAGAGATCACATGATTCTCTGAAACACATTTGTCCTCAAACAGAAGAAATGCCAAAGCTTTTATAGATGGTATATGGGGTGATTGGAATGTTCCTTATTGGGGGTGGGTTGGGAGAAGTTGGGTGAGGGGTAGTTCTGATTTCTGTAATTAGCTCTATCCCCTGGCACCAACCAGGCAGCAGCCATGCCTGATGGACTTATCTCCCTTATTTCTCAAAGTGTATCTGTCCTTCAGTTTAAACTTTGATAGTCCCAAATACCTTGATATGTCCCAACCCATAACACATTTGTTTAGCACTGGTGAGTTTACAAAGTGCTTTACATATATTATCTCATTTGATTCTCCCAATAATTGTGAGGTAGTTATTATTTTTCTCATTTTACAAATGAGGAAACTGAGCCTGAAAATGGTTACATGACTTGCCTAGTCATACAGTAGATGAGACAGAACTCCAAGTGTAGGGTTCTATTCCCTGTACCACCTAGCTGGCTAGAATGACAGAAAAGCAGTACAGATACTGGGCGGGGGTGGGGGTGGGGGGGGAAGGACGGGGAGGAGCCACAAGGCACCCTGGATTGGGAACAGGCAGAACACAAAGACATCCAGGCTGTTAAGTAAGGTTTTTTTGGTAAAAGACTTAAAAATGGGGATAGACGGTTTGTGACTTTCTGTGAAATCATCTTCAAACTTTATAAGTCAAATAAGCTGTAAGGAAATGTGTCCCTTCCCAAGGTGGGGGGAGGTCAAGGCTTGCTACTGAACTCTGCCCACTTTCCCTGAGTGGGTAATACTTGAGATCCCTATTTCAAACTTTCCTTACTCTCTGGTTCTGGTCCGGGATCCATCCAAATGAGTGGGCTTTCTGTCTTCTGCAGCATTGCTTCCCAATGTTTTCAAGTGTTTTGCCGGCCCTTCCCCAAGGGAGAATCTTTGTACTATTATTTTCCGTTAACTGAGAACATATTTATTGACAAAAATCCATTATGAATTTGGTGATGCTTTTTAAATGAAGCACATCGATATTTTCATTCATTTGAAAAATATTAATTTAGGAATAAGGTACAAGATTGCTCTTCTCCACAGAAGGACCTGTCTGTCCTGGGCACTGACTCCTGGGCATTCTCCACACTTGACCCTTGGAACTTCTTCCCCACTACCCCAGCAGCCTTCTCACACTGGAAAATACTTCCTCCTTCTGCAAACCCTTGGCCTGAGGAAGAGCCCGGGATAGCCCGCTCCTTCCTTCACTCCTCTCTCGACTTCGCTCCTGACTCTCCAGGTATGCCCACCCCTTTCCAACTGCCTTTCATATGTTGTCTTTCCCATGGGACTCTAAGAACCACTCTATCTCTCTTTTGATCGTACTTGTGTTTCCAGGTCTCGGAACATCTCCTGGCCGATAAATAAATGCTTATTGAGATGTGGTAAGGCTCAAATGGCTATTCAAAATGCAATCTCTGAAAAAGCCACCAGGGAGTGCTCCAAGCTTAAACTGTTCTAAGATGCCCTCAAGCCCCGTCCCTGCCTGCCTGGGACCGGCCACACATAAGAGACCAGACCCCATGTGAGTCCCTGCCATGACTTCCAACCGTCTGCACTGGGGAGATACGTCCTGGGCACAACTCCCAATCTCTGAGGGTCCTGACTCATTTAGCTTAAGGTTTCAAATAAAAAGGTCATAGATTCGTAGGATCATAGATCCGTAGGATCATAGATCCAGAATTGGAAGGAACCCTAGTTGGCTGTCTAGTTAAACCCTTACCGGTTTCGGTTTGCTTGGTTTTTGACCCTTACATTTTATTTTTTATATTCTGAATTCAATGAAAACAAAAAGAGAGAACATTTGCATATATAAGGTGGGATGGGAAAAGAGTATTGTATGTAAAAACACAAACTTCTATTATGTACAGCCTGATTTTTTTCAGAATTTTCTATTTTTGCAGGGCAATGAGGGTTAAGTGACTTGCCCAGGGTCACACAGCTAGTAAGTGTCAAGTGTCTGGGGCAGGATTTAAACTCAGGTCCTCCTGAATCCAGGGCCAGTGGTTTATCTACTGCACCAACTAGCTGCCCCTGATTTTTTAGTAGTATGTAAGACATTCAACAAATTACTTTCTAAGCTGTCTTTTCATTTCCTTCTGAATTTTCTTATATATATATATATATATATATATTTAAATGAAACTTACTGTGTCATATAGGGTGAGATCTTTGGCTAAATCTGATTTCTGCCAAATTACTTTTTATTTTTTCCCATCTGGGTCTTTGGGCTTACCAAACACTACATTACTATAATTATTTGCTTCTATAAAATTCTTGCATTTTACTGATGAGGAAACAGGTCCAGGGGCATTCAGTGCTTATGACTGTGTTGTTTGAAAATATATGGGGGTGGGGCAGCTAAGTGGCCCAGTAGATAAAGCACTGGCCCTGGAGTCAGGAGGACCTGAGTTCAAATCCAGCCTCAAACACTTGACACTTAGTAGCTGTGTGACCCTGGGCAAGCCACTTAACCCTCATTGCCTTACCAAAAAAAAAAAAAAAAAAAGAGTTCTCAGCTTGATTTCTGTCAAGAAATCAGGGTTTTCAGGAATTTCCCATCCCTTACCAAAGAGGGGTAATGAAATAATCTCATCATATGATGGAGGGTGACTTTCATCCCTACTAATAAAGATAACAGTCAGACAGAGAGAGAGAGATCACGAGATTGCATTCTATTCACCCATACTCTTCTGTTCCATTGACTGCTTAATGAAAAGAAGGATAAAATGCTTTTGATTTGCCATGTGTTTTATATATATATATATATAATCATATTATACACTATACATAGTGTATAATATGATTATTATTTATTACATCTATAGAAATTATATTTGCTTATGTTCCAACCTTTAAAAAACACCACACCATACTATATGTCATTGACTGAGAAGTCTGTGTAGCTTTAGAGATTTGAAATATGGTTGAAGAGCTGAATGTCTCTGCCCTGGATCTGGCTCTACAACCAGCCTATTTCTGTATTTCTATTTCAATGCAACAAGTGAAGAAAATCTGCCTTCACAATCATTCAGAATCAAAGCAATGGTAACAGTGAGAAAGCAAATGTACCATCCCATTAAATGTGAGAATAAATGACTCAGAGAACCCACTCCAGGAGGACTAACTTAGAAAAAGAAAAGGTCATTTCATTCTAAAAGATCCGGGGAAAGTTTTTCCTATCCAGAACAAACAATTACTAAGAGAAAATCATAGCCCTCCAAACCCCTATTATTTATATTTCGCTTTGTTGAAGCCACGTAAAAGGCAAAATGGCAATGCTTGTAAGTATGGATTTGAAGGCCCCTTTCAGTAATGAGGAGAGGAGAGGAAGGGAGAGGAGGGGAGGGGAGAAGAGGGGAAGAGAGCAGCAGAGAGAGGAGGGGAAGAGAGGGGAAGGGGAGAAGAAGAGAGGAGGTAAAGGGGAGGAGAGGAGAAGAGAAGGGAGGGAGTAAATAGAGGGGAGGAGAAGAGAAGGAAATGGAGGAGAGAAGAGGGGATGAAGGAAGAGGAAGAAAGGACAAGGAAAGATAGAGAGGGAGGAAAGAGGTGGAGGAGGGAGGAGAGGAGAAGAGGGGAAGGGGGTAGGAAGGAGAAAGGGGAGAAGAGGAGAAGAGGCATGCTAATTTCAACTAAAGCAATAAGACTTGGGTAAGCAGGATCATGAAGCCATTATAATAGAAGGTGGATTACTGGGGTATCCTCCCTCAGCAGAACTAAACCAGTGGTGGAACCCTAGAGTTGAGTCTCTCCAAAGTTTGAAATAGAATCTAGAACCTAGAGGCAACATGGTACAGAGAAAAAAACACTGACCCATTGAGTCAGAGCACCTGTGTTCAATGCTGCCCCTGGTCTTCATTCCTGCATGAATTTAACTTCCCTGAATTGTGTTTCCTCATCTGTAAAATGAGGGAAGTTAACTAGACAGCCTCCGAGGTCCCTTCTAGATTGTTGAGCTTAATGTTTGGGAGTATTTGCTCTTAGGGATTGTTTCCTTCAGGTTTGTTGAGGCTCCTTGATTGAGGAAGTAAGATAGGGGGTGCCTGTGGTCCAGACTTCTGGGCTTCAGACAGGTGGGGGGTCTGACCTTCTCTAGGATTCTTTACAGATCGTTCATCTATAAAGCTAAAAATATTCAAATAATATTATCGAGAGTGAAAGTCCACATGGAAGTTAAACATTATATTAAACAATGCCAACGTGAAAGAAGAAATGATAAAATCTATGATTTGTACCCTAATGGACCCATGCAAATCATAAACATAGCTATGTGTTCTTACTCAGTCTGATTTTTGTTCACATCATTACATAACTCCTCAACAGAGAAACTACAAAGAAACTTACAAATGTTACCAGAGGCCTTAACTAGGCCTTTAAACATTCCATGGATACCAGTGATTCTTGGGCTGTCCATCTGTTTTCCTCATCCTTGTTACATAACCAGCCCACATACTTCCTGATCATATGTGTCCTTGACAATGTCTTTCATAACACTTTTAATGTTTAAGTCAAATGCTATGTGGCCTCTATAAATCCATCATACTTTTTTCCATCGCCCTTTGAGCTATCCTTAAGCTCGATTCTTTAGAGATCACAGTGTTCCATGGTTCATAAACATTTGTTATCATTGGTAAACTATAGGTGTTCAAAATGTGTGTTTTTGTGTCAGGGAGCAGTTTGGGATCATGGGTCATGGAAACAACTACCCAAAAGAAATTGAGTCCTAGTCTCCTCTTACTGGGTGCTGAGCCCAGCTCAGAATTTTCCTACAATACTTGTTCCAGATTATATAGGGTGATAGACTAACTGAATGTCTACCTCATTTAGCTGTAGATTAAGCTAGGTAATAAAAAAATATGCATTATTCATTCACTCAGTTTTTCCCTCATGGTTTACTAACCTGACTGAGGAAACCCTGTGGTATCCTGGGACTTGATAAGCACAATGTCAACCTCGAATGAGAACATCAGGAGAACCCCGCCATCTATCAGCTCAGTCATTTTTTCAGTGATATCCAATTCTTTGTGACCCCACTTGAGGTTTTCTTGGCAAAGAAACTGGAGTGGTTTGCCATTTCCTTCTCCAGCTCATTTTACAGGTGAGGAACTGGAGCAAACAGTCAAGTGACTTGCCCAGGGTCAAACAGCCAGTAAGTGTCTCAGGCCAGATTTGAACTCAGGAAGATGAGTCTTCTGATTCAAGGTCCAGTGCCCTATCCACTGTGCCACCCACCTGTCCTTACCATCTATAGGAAATTCCTATTTAATTTGGACCTTATGAAGGACATTTTCCATGGCATTGTATGTATGTATATGCCATCCTATTTTATGTTTCATTTTATATTGACAAAGCATTTTTAACAGTCATTTCTGTGATTGCATCTTTATAGAACTTTTGGCATCTTGTTTGTTTTTTTTACACATACATAGAAGACACCTTGTTGGAGTCCCTAGATTTTAAGATTTTATTTTGACTTATAGAGTTAAACGCTATTTATTTTGTAATCAACAAACAATACATACAGAAATAACTTGCATTTTCTATATTTCCCAGCCAACAAATAGTGCTGGTCCATAGAATATGCTTTAGAAAATTATCTCATAGTGCCTATCTATCTCATACTTTTTCATTAAGGTTACCCTTAACACATACTTTTTTTGATTTTTATAGAAATGAGAAAATTATTAGTGATGGCTTCTCAGTTGCCTCTTTGGAGTAATAATACTGTTTGTTATCTTTCCTGTTTGATTTAATTAATTTAAAAAAAATTATTTATTTTATTCTGAACTTAAGAAATAAAACAAGCATTTCCCTAACAAAGTGGGATAGAAAAACAAGATGGCCCTGAGATCACAAATCCATTATGTCCAACTTGCTATTCTTTCAAATATACCACCAAATTATCATGCAACTTTCTTTTTTTTCCCCTTCCCCTCCCTGCCAACCTATGAGATGGCTATAGTTAGACATAAATCTGTTTCTCTGTGTGTGTCTGTATGTGTATGCATATATATGCACATATATAAATACACACAGTATACAGATATGTATTATGTGTGTGCACATATATTATATATATGTATATATACATATGTCCATTTCTTTTTCTGTATTCAAGCAGGTTCTTCCTTCATAGGATCTTTGAGGTAAATTGGGATATTTATAATAGTCAGAATGACTTGGTTTTTCAAAGTTGTTCTTAAAACAATACTGATGTTACTGTATAGAATGTTCTCTTGGTTCCACTCATTTTGTTCTTCATTATTTTGTGAAGGTCTTTCCATGCTTTTCTAAAATCATTGAGTCCATCATTTCCTACAACAGAGTAATATTCCATCATGAACGTGTACCACAATTTGCTCAGCCATTCCCTAATTGATGGGCATCCCTGTGATTTCTGGTTCTATGCCACCACAAAGAGAGTGACCATAAATATTTTAGAACATGTAGGTTCTTTTTCTTTTTCCCTAATAATCTGGGGAAACAATGCTAAGAATAGTATTTCTGGGTCAAAGGGTATAGGCAATTTGATAACTCTTTGGGTATAATTCCAAATCTCAGAGTCCCACCAACAATGAATTAAGGTCCTAGTTTTTCCACATCCCCTCCAATATTTGTCAATTCTCCCTTCTATCATGTTAGCCAATCCGATAGGTGTAAAATGATTTCTTGAGGTTGTTTTAATGTGCATTTCTCTAATCAGTAATGATTTAGAGCATTTTTTCATATGGCTAGAAATTGTTTTGATTTCTTCATCAGAAACTGGCCTGTTCTTATCCTTTGACCATTTGTCACTTGCATTCTTATAGATTTAACATAGTTCTTTACATGTTTGAGATTTGAAACCACTGTCTGAGAGACTGTCTATAAAAATTTCTCCCAGTTTTCTGCTTTCTTTCCGATCTTGACTACATTATTTGTACAAAAACTCTTTAATTTAATGTAGTCAAAATTATCCATCTTACATCTCACAATGCCCCATAAGTCTGATAGGTAATATGTTTCATGTTCTTCAAATTTTCTTCTACTATCTCCCTTCGTATCTAGGTCATGTATCCATTTTGGCCATATCTTGATGAATGGTGTAAGATATTGGTCTATGTCCAATTTTTGCCAGACTGCTTTCCAGCTTTTGAAACAGTTTTTACCAAATAATAAATTCTTATCACCAAAACTAGTCTTTGCACTCGCCAAATACCAGGTTACTATGTTTGTTTGCTGCTGTAGATTGTATATCTAGTCTGTTTCACTGATCTATCTTTCCATTTCTTAGCCAGTATCAGAGAGTTTTGATATTTACTGCCTTATAATATAGTTTAAAATCTGCTACTGCTAAACATCCTTCCTTTACATTCTTTTCATTAGTTTCTTTGATATTCTCTTTTGGGGGGGGGGCAATGAGGGTTAAGTGACTTGCCCAGGGTCACACAACTAGTAAGTGTCAAGTGTCTGAGGTCAGATTTTAATTCAGGTCCTCCTGAATCCAGGGCTGGCACTTTATCCACTGTTCCACTGAGCTGCAGCTTTGATATTCTTCACCTTTTGTTCCACCAAATGAATTTTATTATTTTTTCTAGCTCAGTAAAATATGTTTTTTGGTAATTTAAATGGATGGCATTGTATATGTAGATTAACTTTGGTCATTTTTATTAAACTTGTGCTGTCTATACATGAACAATTTATATTTCTCCATTTATTTAAATCTGATTTTATTTGGGTACAAAGTTTTTTATGGTTTTGTTCATGTAGAACCTGGGTTTTTTGGTAGGTATATTCCCAAGTATTTTATATTGTCTAGAGTTATCTTAAATGGGGTATCTAGCTTTTTCTTCCTGCAGGATCCTGTTGGTAATATATAAAAATGTTGACCATTTACATGGGTTTACTTTATATACTGCTACTTTGCTAAAATAAATTATTTCAATGAATTTTTTAGCTAAGTCTTTAGAATTTTCCAAGTTAAGTGAGTTACAGGAAGAAATAGGCAGCAAAACTATGCTACTTGGGGACCTCAACTTCCCCCTCAGAACTATATAAATCTAACCACAAAATAAGAAATAAGCTAAGGAGGTGAATAGAATTTTACAAAAATTAAATATGACAGACCTCTGGAGAAAACTGAATGGGGATAGAAAGGAATATACCTTTTTCTCAGTGGTACACGGCACCTACACAAAAATTGACCATGTATTAGGGCATAACAACCTTTTTGGATGCTATATCACTTTGTGTATATATGTTTAGTATGTAGTTTCCTTCCTTATCTCTTCTAATTATGTCTATTTTTGCTTTTGCTTTGTCTGAGATAAGGATTACTACCCCTGTTTGTTTGTTTGTTTTTACTTCAGTTTAGGCATAATATATTCTGCTCCAGCCTTTTACCTTTACTCTATGTGTATTTCTCTGCTTTAAATGTGTTTCTTGTAAACAACATATATTGTAGGATTCTGGTTTTTAATCCACTCTGCTATCCACTTCCATTTTATGGGAGAGTTCATCCCATTCATATTCACAGTTATGATTACTAAGTGTGTATTTCATCACATCCTATTTTCCCCTTTGTTTATACTTTTCTCTCTCCTTTTGCTCTGTCCCTTTTCACCAGTGTTTTGCTTCTGACTACCACCTCCCTCAATCTACCCTCCTTTCTATTATCCCTACCTCCCTTCCCTTTCCCCTTTTAGCTCCTATTTTTGCTCTCCTTTCTATCAGCCCCACCTCCTTTTCCTTTCCCCTTTTACCTCCTAGTTTTGCCCTCCCTTCTATCAGCACCTCATCCTTTTCTTTCCCCTTTCCCTTCTTACTTCCCTATAGGATAGGATAAATTTCTATACCTGATTGAGGGTGTATCATATTCCAAGCCCTCTGATCCTTTAATGTTGAAGCTGCCAGTCCTGTGTAATCCTGATTGTTGCTCCTTGATATTTAAATTGTTTCTTTCTGGCTGCTTGCAGTATTTTCTCCTTCACCCGATAATTCTGGAATTTGGCTATAATATTCCTTGGAGTTTTCCTTTTGCAGTCTCTTTCAGAAGGTGGTAGGTGGATTCTTTCAATTACTATTTCCTCACCCTGGTTCTAAGACATAAGGGCAGTTCTCTTTGATAATGTCATGAAATATGGTGTCCAGGCTCTTTCTTTTTTTTTTTTCTCATGGCCCTCAGGTAGTCCAATAATTCTTAAATCGTCCCTTCTGGATCTCTTTCTAAGTCTGTTGTTTTTCTGAAGAGGTATTTTACATTTTCTTTTACTTTTACATTCTTTTGACTCTGCTTTATTGCTTCCTGATGTCTCATTGAGTCATTAGCTTCCATCTGCTCATTTCTGATTCTTTTTTTTAATGTGATAAACATTTTTATTTATAGTTTGGGGTTCCAATTTTTGTTGCTCCTTCCCTCTTTCCCTTCTCCCATCCCTGAGGTGGTAAGCAATCAGATATGTGTTATACATGTATTTTTATACAAAATATTACCATATTTGTCATTTTGTACAAGAAAACTTGATTAAAAGAAAAAAAGAAAGTGAAAAATAGCATGCTTCAGTCTGTTCCATCAATATCAGTTCTTTCTTTGGAGATGGATAGCATGTTTCATCAATAGTCCTTTGGGATTGTCTTGGATCATTGTGTTGTTGAGAATAGTCAAGTTATTCACAGTTCTCCATCAAACAATATTACTATCTCTGTGCACAATTTTCTCTTGGATCTGCTCACTTCACTATACATCATTTCACATATGTCTTTCCAGGCCTTTCTGAAGTCATCTTGCTTGTCATTTCTTATAGCACAATAATATTTCCTCACCATCGTATACCACATATAGGGGCCAAATTTAATATGGGGAAAGTTAATTGGGTGGCTCACCGTAATACTGGGGTTCAGAAAATAATGAGGGACCTCTAGGTCCAAAACTTCCTCCCCTCCGAACTGCCCTTTTTAGTTATTTCTCCCAGACCAATAAGAAAGGAGCTTAACAGCCTCTTTTCCACAAACATATCGGGTTTTATTAATGACAATAAAATACACAGCAAAGGTGAAATTAATAAAGTCAAGGACAAGGGAATAAAGAAAAGGAAAAATGGATAATCCCCCTAACTCTAACAAAAACCTATACAATCCCCAAACTCACTTCCAGCTCAGCTAATTCAAAGAACTGCACTCGTTTTATTAACTTACCACCTGAGGTCCATAGCTTCAATAGGAGATAGCTGTGCAGCCAACACAGATAGGAAAAGCCCACCGGAAGGGCCCACAGGAAAGCTGACTGGAAAAGGACACCACAGGACAAAGTGACAGGAAAAGAGAACTCCCCTCAGTGAACATTCCTTTCTCTACTTTTACTCTCCCTCCCCCAAAAGGGATGTAATTCAAGCTGGATCAGAGAGTGGTTCTCCTGCTGACATCAGCAGCATATACGTCACTCAGGACAGGACAGGTGTGGCCCATATCCAATCATCCCTAGCCAGTCACTCAGGACAGGACAAGTGTGGCCCATATCCAATTATCCCTAGCCAGTTTCCCAAACAGTACTAGGTTCTTTCAGGTGGGACCCCTAGGTGTCTGCCAAATTCCATTATTTTACCACACACAGTTTGTTTAGCCATTCCCCAATTGATGGACATTCTTTTGGTTTCCAATTCTTAGCCACCACAAAAAGAGCTGCTATAAATATTTTTTTGTACAAATAGATCTTTTTCTCTTTTGGGGGGTGGATTAGTGTCCCAGCTTTCCCACATCCCCTCCAACATCTGATATTTACCCTTTTTGTTATATTTGTCACTCTGATAGGTATGAGGTGATACCTCAGAGTTATTTTAATTTTCATTTCTCTGATCAATAGTGATCTAGAACATTTTTAATATGATTATAGGTAACTTTGATTTCTTTGTTTAGAATTTTATTTTTCCCCTAATTACATGTAAAAACAATTTTCAACATCCATTTTTAAAACTTTGTGTTCCAAATTCTCTTACTCTCCCCACCCTCAAGAATGCAAGCAATTCAATATAAGTTATACATGTGTGGTCATGCAAAATATTTCCACATTAGTCAGGTTGTGAAAGAAAACAGACCAGGATCAATGGAATAGGTTAGGGGATCAATGGAATAGGTTAGGCACAGGAGACACAGTAGTAAATAACTTTAGTAATCTACTGTTTGATAAACCCAAAAACTCCAGCTTCTTGAATAGGAACTCAATATTTGACAGAAACTGCTGGGAAAACTAAAGGATGGTATGGCAGAAACTAGGCATGGATCAATATCTTACACTTTATACTAAAATAATGTCAAAATGGGTACATGATTTAGACATAAAAGGTGATATGATAGGTAAATTAGGAGAGGAAGGAATGGCTCACCTCTCATATTTATGGAAAGGAGAACAGCTTATGTCTAAACAAGAGATAGAGAATATTATGAAATGGGAAAAGGATGATTTTGATTACATTAACTTAAAAAGGTTCTGTACAAACAGAAGCAATGCATCCAAAATTAGAAGGGAGGCAGAGAGCTGGGAAAAAAATTTTATAGCCAGTATTTCTGACAAAGGCCTCATTTCTAAAATATATCAGCAACTAAATCAAATTTATAAGAATCCAAGTCATTCCCCAATTGAGAAATGGTCAAAAGATATGAACAGGAAGTTTTCGGATGAAGAAATCATGTGCAAAATTCTCTAAATCACTATTGGTTAGAGAAATGCACATTAAATTAACTCTGAGGTACCACCTGACACCTATCAGATTGGCTAATATGACAAAAAAGGAAAATAATAAATGTTGGAGAAGCTGTGGAAAAATTGGAACACTAATGCATTGTTGGTGGAGCTGTGAACTGATCCAACCATTCTGGAGAGCCATTTGGAATTATGCCCAAAGGGCTATAAAGTTGTGCATACCCTTTGACCCAGCAATACCACTATTAGGTATTTTCCCCAAAGAGATAAGAAAAAAGGGAAAAGGACCCACATGTACAAAAATATTTCTAGCTTCTCTTTTTGTGGTGGCAAGGAATTGGAAATTGAGGGGATGCCCATCAGTTGGGGAATGGCTGAACAAGTTGTGGTATATGAATGAATACTATTGTGCTATAAGAAACGATGAGCAAGCAGATTTCAGAGAAACCTGGAAGGACTTACACGAACTGATGCTGAGTGAGATGAGCAGAACCAGGAGGACATTGTACACAGTATCAACAACATTGTGTGTTGATCAACTGTGATAGACTTGACTCTTCTCAGCAATACAATGGTCCAAGATAGTTCCAAAGGACCCATGATGGAAAATGCTCTACAAACACAGAAAAAAAAAAGAACTATGGAATCTAGATGCAGATTGAACCATACTATCTCTACTTTTTTGTTTTTCTTTTTTGAAGTTTTTCCTTTTTGCTCTGATTCTTCTTGCAGAGCATGACTAATGTAGAAATATGTTTAATGTGATTGTACATATATAACCTATATCGGATTGCTTGCTGTCTTGGGGAGGGGGGAGGAAGGAGAGAGAGGGAGAAAAATTTGAAACTAGAAATCTTATAAAAACAAACATTGCAAACTATCTCTACATGCAAGTGGAAAATAATAAAATACTTTTATGGGGGAAAAAGAAGACAGACCAAAAAACTTAAGAAAAAGAAACTTAAAAAATTATGCTTCAGTCTGTATTCAGACACCATCAGTTCTTTCTCTGGAGATGGATTGCATTTTTCATAGTCCTTCAGAGTTGTCCTGGATCACTGTATTGTTGAGAATAGTCAAGTCATTCATAGCTGAACGTCTTATAATATTGCTGTTATTTTGCATACAGTACATGTCACTTTGCATCAGCTCATGTAAGTATTTCCAGGTTTTTCTGAGAGCAACCTGCTCATCATTTCACATTTCATTGCTAACTGAATTTCCCTCCATCCTGCTCCCACCCTATGTCATTTACTCTATTCTCTATCTCCTTTCACTCCTTTCTCAAAAGTCTTTTGTTTTGACTGCCCCCTCCCCCAATCTACCCTCCCTTCTATCACCTCCCCCTCCCTTTATCCTTTTCCTCTCCTACTTTCCTACAGGGTAAGATAGATTAATAAGTCCAATTGAGCATGTATGTTATTCCCTCTTTGAACCATTTCTGATGAGAATAAGGTTCACTCACTCCCCAGCACCCCCTCCTTCTTCGCCTCCACCATATAAGCTTTTAGTTTTGATTTCTTTGTCTGAAAACTGCCTGTTCATATTCTTTGACCATTTATCATTTGGGGAATGACTTGTATTTTTTTAATAAATTTGACTCAGTTCTCTTGTGTTTTTGTTGTTGTTGTTGTTGGGTTTTTTGTTTGTTTTGTTTTTGTTTGTTTTGGTTTTTGCAGGGCAATGAGGGTTAAGTGACTTGCCCAGGGTCACACAGCTAGTAAGTGTCAAGTGTCTGAGGCCAGATTTGAACTCAGGTCCTCCTGAATCCAGGGCTGGTGCTTTATCCATTGGGCCACCTAGCTGCCCCTTGACTCCGTTCTCTTTATCAGAGATATTTGTTTCAAATTTTCTTTCCCAGTTTTCTGCTTCCCTTGGTTACATTAGTTTTGTTTGTGCAAAAGCTTTTTAATTTTATATAATCAAAATGATCTATTTTACATTTTGTTTTACTATTTATTCCTTCTTTGGTTCTAAATTCTTCCTCTGCCCATAAATCTGACAGATAAACGCTTCCATACTCTCTTAATTTACTTATGGTATCATCCTTTACATGTAAATTATGTACCCTTTTTGACTTTATTTTAGTATACTGGGTGAGATGTTGGTTTATACCTAGTTTTGGCCATACTGTTTTCTAGTTTTCCTAGCAATTTTTGTCAAATGAGTTTTTGTTCCAAAAGATTGGATCTTTGGGTTTATCATGTACTAGATTACTATAGTCAATTACTATAGTGTAATTTCTATCTATTCTCTTCCACTGATCTACTTCTCTATTTCTTAGCCAGTACCAGATTGTTTTGATAATTATAGCTTCATAATACAGTTTGAGATTTGGTACTTCTAGACCACCTTCTTTTGTATTTTTATTGATTCCCATTATATCCTTGAACTTTTGTTTTTCCAGATGAATTTTGTTATTATTTTTTCTAGCTCTATAAAATATTTTTGATAGTTTGATTGGCATAACACTAAATAAATAAATTAACTTAGGTAGAATTGCCATTTTTATTATATTGGCTCTGCCTACCCATGAACAATTAATATTTTTCCAATTGTTTAGATCTGACTTTATTTCTGTGAAAAGTGTTTTGTAGTTCTGGTGACCCAATTCTAATTCTTAAGCTTTTGCACCTCCTTTTCCATTTGCCCAAATGTATTTCTTTTTTTCTTTTTGGTGAGGCAAGTGACTTGCCCAGGGTCACACAGCTAGTAAGTGTCAAGCGTCTGAGGCCGGATTTGAACTCAGATACTCCTGCTTCCAGGGCCAGTGCTCTATCCACTGCACCACCTAGCTGCCCCCAAATGTATTTCTTAAGGAGTTATTTTCTTTTTCCAAGCTATTGACTCTCTCTTGAACTTCACTTTTATTTTCCCAATTTTTTCTTCTACCTCTCTTATTTGATTTATAAAATCCTTTTTGAGCCCTTCTAATTGGTCTTCAGACCAATTCCTCTTCCCCTTTGAGGCTTCTCATGTAGGCATTTTGACAATGTTATCCTCTTCTGAGTTTCTGTTTTGATCTTCCCTGTCACTATAGTAGCTTTCTATGGTGAGGGTACTTTTGTGATTTTTATCCATATTTTAGCTTATTTTGTGCCTTTTAAAATTGAGCTCTGCTCCTGAGGTACAGGGTGCACTTTGTCAAAGCTTCTTTTGCTGGGGACCAGGGGCCTGATCACTGGTTTTCTGCTCTGAAGCCTCAGTGGCTTGCAGCTTGCTCCCTGTCCTGGGGTGACCCATCCTCATTGTGCCTGTTGTATAATGGATACCCCAGCTGGCAGATTGCCTTCTGCATTGAAGCTGGGGAACTCACAACTGGCCTGCTGTGCTACTAGCTTGCTGAGCTAGGGCCAAGGATCCTCACTTGTACTATGCTGTGGCTAAGAGCCTTCCACTGGCTTGCCCAGACACCCTCTGTGCTGAGCTGCATTTTCATTTTACCTAAGTGAGACAGCCATTCTTGAAGTCCTTCTAGGTTATCTTAAGCCAATAGATTGTTTCACTCTGTCTTTTTGTAGATTCTGTGGCTCCAGAATCCATTTAGAGGTTTAATTTAACATTGTTTCCAAGGAAAATTTGCGAGCACTCAGGAAACTTCCTGGCTTCTCCATCTTGACTCTACCCCCTCAAACTACCCAAGTTCTAATGATAATCTTAAGAAAACAGTTTACATCATGGGTTTATTGTAAGGAAATCTCTCTTTAAAGTACTATATAAATGTAGTTTACTATTTTAAAAAATGATGAGCCAGATGCTATCATAAAAACCTGGAAGGACTTACATGAGCTGATGTAAAGTGAAATGTACTGTATACAAAATAACAGCAATATTGTATGATCTACTATGAATGACTTAGTTATTTTCAGCAATACAATGATCCAAGACAACTCTGAAGGACTTATGAAAAATGCAACCCATCTACAGAGAAAGAACTGGTGGTATCTGAATACAGATTGAAGCATTTTTTGTTCCTTTTTCTAAAGTTTTTCTTTGTTTGTTTATTTTCTTTTGCAACCTGACTAATGTGGAAATGTTTTGCATGACTACACATGTATAGCTTATATTAAATTGCTTGAGTTCTTAAGTGGGGTGGGTAGGGAGGGATGAAGAGAATTCAGAACACAAAGTTTTAAAAATCAATGTTAAATTTTTTTACATGTAATTTGGGAAAAAAATTCTAAATTAAGAATACAGTTTACATTTTTGCATATAAAAAGCAAATGGGGGCACCTAGGTGGCTCAGTGGATAGAGCACTGGCCCTGGATTCAGGAGTACCTGAGTTCAAATCCGGCTTCAGACACTTGACACTTACTAGCTGTGTGACCCTGGGCAAGTCACTTAACCCCCGTTGCCTCACCAAAAAAAAAAAAGTAAACAATCTGACCTTATTGAATCCCTTCTTATTGGTCTTTGATATTTACCTTATATTTCTCCTGGATCTGCATCAGATTTTCCATTAAAGTGGCAGCTAGATGGCACAGTGGATAGAGCACCGGCCCTGGATTCAGGAGGACCTGAGTTCAAATCTGGCCTCAGACACTTAACACTTACTAGCTGTGTGACCCTGGGGAAGTCACTTAACTCCAATTTCCTCACCAAAATAAATGAATGAATGAATGAATAAATAAATAAATAAATTTTCCATTAAGTTCTGGTCTTTTTGAGACAAAAACCTGAAAGTCTGTTTTTTTCCCCATTTAGGATTATCCTTAATTTTGCTGGGTAAGTTATTTTTGGCTGCAACTACAGTTCTTTTGCTCTTTGATATATCGTGTTCCAAGACCTGCTATCTTTTAGTGCAGCAGCTTCTAGGTCTTGTATAATTCTAATTGTGGCTCTTCAGTATTTGATTGCCTTTTTCTTGTTGCTTATCATATTTTCTCCTTAACCTGGGGGTTTTGCAATTTGGCTATGATATTCCTGTAGGTTTTCATCTTGGGCGTCTCTTTCAGGTGGTGATCAGTGGATTTTTTTCTATTCAATTTTCCCCTCTTGTTCTAAAACTTTGGGGCAACATTCTTTAATTATTTCTTATGATATTGTATCAAAATACTTTTTTTCTTTTTTAAAAATGTATTTAGCAGGGGCAGCTAGGTGGCACAGTGGATAGAGCACTGGCCCTGGATTCACGAGGACCTGAGTTCAAAGTCAGCCTCAGACCCTTGACACTTACTAGCTGTGTGACCCTGGGCAAGTCACTTAACTCCAATTGCCTCACCAAAAAAAAAATTTTTTTAATGTATTCAACATTTTATTTTCCCACAATTACATGTAAAAACTTTTTAACATTTGTTTTTAAAACATTGCATTTCAAATTCTCTCCTGCTCCCCTCTGTACTCTCCCCCATTAAGAAGGCAAGGAATTCAATATGTTATATTGTGTAGTCACGCCAAATATTTCTATATTATTCATGTTGTGAAAGGAAATATAGATAAGAAAAAACCTCCAGAAAAATAAAGTTAAAAGAAGTATGCTTCAATCTGTATTCAGACACCATCAGTTCTTTCTCTGAGGGTGGATAGAAATTTTCATCCTAAGTCCTTCATAATTATCCTGGATCATTGTATTGCTGAAAATAGCTAACTTATTCACAGCTGATCACAATATTGCTGTCACTTCATATACAGTACATTTCACTTTGCATCAGTTCATGTAAGTCTTTCCAGGTTTTTCTGAGAGCATCCTGCTCATCATTTCTTATAGCACAATAGTATCCTATCATAATCACATACCACAATTTGTTCAGCCATTCCCTAACTGATGGACATACCTCAACTTTCAATTCTTTGGCACCAGAAAAGAGATGCTATAATTATTTTGTATATATAGATCCTTTCCCTTGTTGGTTTTTTATCTCTTTTTGGATACAGATATAGTAGTGGTATTGCTAAGTCAAAGGATGTGCATGGTTTTATACCCCTTTGGGAATAGTTCCAAATTGTTCTACAAAATAGTTGAATCAGTTTACAATTCCACCAACAGCGCATTAATGTCTCAGTTTTCCCACATCCCCTCCAACATTTGTCATTTTCCTTTTCTGTCTATTAGCCAATCTAATAGGTATGAGGTAGCATGTCAGAATTGCTTTCATTTGCATGTCTCCAATCGCTAGTGAGTTAGATAACTTTTTCATATGGCTATAGATAGCTTTTGATACTTCATCTAAAACTGTTTATATCTTTTGATCATTTATCAGTTGGGGAATGGCTCTCATTTTAATAAGTTTTATAAATTTCTTGCGTCACTCTTATTTTTCTTCCCAATTTTTCCTTTATCTCTCTTGATTTTCAGAATTCTTTTTGAGTTCTTCTATGGCCTGAGACTAATACATATATTTTCTTGGAGATGTTGAATGTAGGAACTTTGACTTTGTTATCTTCTTCTGAGGGTGTGTTTTGATCTTGTCACTGCGGTAACTTTCTATGGTCAGAATTTTTCTGTTGTTTGCTAATTTCCCCAGCCTATTTAACTCTTTGTTAAAGTAGGGCTCCAGGGGCAGCTAGGTGGCATAGTGGATAAAGCACCAGCCCTGGATTCAGGAGTACCTGAGTTCAAATCTGGCCTCAGACACTTGACACTTACTAGCTGTGTGACCCTGGGCAAGTGACTTAACCCCCATTGCCCAGCAAAAAATAAAGTAAAATAAAAAGTAGGGCTCCAAATTCCAGGGTGGAGGGCACACTGTCCAAGCTCCAGAGGTTTTGTGCAGCTATTTTCAGAAATATTTCTAGGGCCCTGTAAGTTTTCAGTTCTTCCAAAGAGGTACGATGTAAGGAGAGACATGTTTACTGTTCTTCTGGCCTATGCTCTTGTCTATGAACAACTACAAGCACTCTTTTCTGCCCTGGAACTGTGACGAGTTTCTCAGTTCCACTGCATCCACAAGCTGTGGTTTGCTACCATTCCTCCCTACCCTGGGACTGCCACCCACAACTGCAACCTGGATCTGAGTACGAGCAAAGCAACAGAGTCTTGCCCCCAGTGCCAGCAGAGAGACCCCTGGGATCTCCCTCTGGTCAGTTATTCAACCCCCTTATCATCTGTGGACTGAGAGCTCTGGAAGAAGCCACTGCCACTGCAGATTCAGTAGCTCCCAAGGCCTGCTCCTGGTTTTCTAGGACCAGGTCTCTGCTGGCACACACTGGACTGTGCTCTACTCTCACACAGGTATGACAGACTTTTCCTGCCGACCTTCTAAATTGTTTTTGCTGGAAAATTATTTCACCCCATCCTTTTGTGGGTTCTACCACTCTAGTAATTGTTTTATGTCATTATTTAAAGATGTTAATAGGGGTTTTAGGGAGAGCTCAGGCAAGTTGCTGCTTTTTCTCTGCCATTTTGGCTCCTCCCAAGATTCTTTTTTTTTTAATCTTAGCATAGCTTTTAGGGAGTCTAATTATTCTTATATTTTCTCTTTTTGATCTATTCTCCAGATCAGTTGTTTTTCTTATGAGATGTTTCACATTCTCTTCTATTATTTCATTCTTTTTATTTGTTTTATTATTTTTTGGTCTCTTATAATGTCATTTGCTTCCCCTTGTCCAATTCTACTTTTCAAGGAGTTGTTTTTTTCAAGATTCTGGACCTCTTTTTCCAGTTGGTTGACTTTCTTTTCATAATTTTTTTTAGATTACTCTTTTTTCTTCTAATTTTTCCTCAATCTCTCTTATTTGAATTTTTTTTTTTTGGTGAGGCAATTGGAGTTCAGTGACTTGCCCAGGGTCACACAGCTAGTAAGTGTCAAGTGTCTGAGTCTGGATTTGAACTCAAGTCCTCCTGACTCAAGGGCCAGTGCTCTATCCACTGCGCCACCTAGCTGCCCCCTCTTATTTTAATTTTAAAGTCCTTTTAAAATTCTTCCAAAAAGCCTTTTTGGGCATGCATCCATTTGATGTTGCTCTTTGGGATAGGAGAGGCTTTTTTTTTTCTTTAATATCCTCCTCCAAAAATGAACTCAGGTTTTTTCTCTTCCCATAGTAGCTGTATAGGGTTGGCTTCTTTCTTCTCTGCTTACTCATTTTTATTTTTACTTTTATTTTTAGCAGCTTGTTATAATCACATCTGGTCCCAGGGTGTGGGGGATGGTGCCTCTGTCCTCAGATCCTTCTTCTTGTTTTTTTCTGAGCTTTGCCCTGGGTCCAACCTCTGCACTCCTTTCCCCCTTTAAGTCACAGCTACACTATGCTGGAAATGTTCTTGCTCCCTGAGAACTCTCCAGTGGCTGTAACCTTCAGTGCTCTCCTCTGGCCTGGAAGCAAAACTAGGAGCTCAGCTCTCTTGCAAGTGCCCACAGACAGCAGCATTCCTGTTCCACTGCTTCTGCACTCACTGAATTTGTGCTGATTCCTTCTCACCTTCAACCACAGCCCAGGGCCCCATCTCTGCAGCACAGCTGGGCCTGGCACCCCTCAATAGTGGAGGGTCCTTCAATCTTCCCCTGCTCAGATATCTGACCCCCACACACAGACACATACACACACTGTCTGTGAGGTGAGAATTGCAGTGACTGAGGGTGAGGCTCCCTCCCAACTGACCTGCCCTTCAGGGTTTACCATTTGTTTCAGTAGAGATAGCCTGGAGATGTTTATATTTCACTCAGGCTGAACCTCAGTCCCTGGGGTCTTTCCTTGGGTCTTCTCCATTTGTCTCAGAAGAACCACTGCTGTGCCCCAACTCTCCTTTATTTTTGCTGCTCTACTTTCACCCCAAGGCACTATTTTGTCTTGTTTGTAGAGGAAATCTAGAGAGCTTGTAATTTTCTGACCACTCTGCCATCTTCCCAGAATTCCCACCCCCCTCAATTTAATTTAAAAAAAATATTGATTGATTGTCTACTATATGTGAGGCACTGTGCTTGGTACTGAGTATGGAAAGGCAAAAATTAAAAAGTTTCTGCCCTCAAGGACCTTACAATCTATTATTCTTTTGAAACTTTTCACTCTTTGAAATATCTTGAAAATTCATTCCTATGTACCTTCAAAATAGCATTGCCTTAAGTATGGATTTCTTCTTGTGCAAAATTTAGTAATTCATGCACCAGTGAGATGATTATACAAATCATTTGGACTTATTGGAACTCCCTAACTTTCCAGAAGAACTGTATAAAAACTTGTACTAACAAGTCAAATTCCTTTGGGTGACAGAGATTGAATCTGGCTAATATACAAATAGGTGATGGGGGCGGGGGGAGGACACAACAAAAAACACAGGCCAAGCAGACCCTGGGATGTTTAGGGATTTATGGACCATTTTCTTCTCCTGGGATAACTTTATGGAAGTCTCTCCTGAGAACATTTGGGAATTTTGGAATACCCATACTCTTATCTGCAGAGACTTTCCTCCCCAAGTTATTTGGTGGTTTATGACCCTTCCAGAAACATTTTTTATCTGTCAAAGCCATTCTGCCTCACCTCCCCAATATTCGTGAACCATTCAGGGTTCCATGGACCTTCCAAGAGACATCCTTACCTATAAAAGATCCCTCCTGTTTCATATTCCCTTGTCATATTGTTTGCTTTTAAGGTTTGAACTGTCAGACTGTTGTTTTTTGGTTTTTTGTTTTTTTGGCAGGGCAGTGGGGGTTAAGTGACTTGCCCAGGGTCACACAGCTAGTAAGTGTCAAGTGTCTGAGACTGGATTTGAACTCAGGTCCTCCTGAATCCAGAACCAGTGCTCTATACACTGTGCCACCTAGCTGTCCCCTGTCAGACTGATTTGTACTGTGCATTTGGAATTAAGAACATCCTGTTACAAACCAGGAAACAGGGAGTTAATCAATCTGGACCTGACTGATGTATAAATAAAGACATAAAATTTAGTTGTCCAAAGACTGCAAATTTCCCTAATGAATACCATGGCTCAAGGGTTTAAATACCCTTATTCCCTATGTAGCAGTGAGTTCCTCTGCATGCATGCATGTTTCGCTAATTAGAGTAATAAATTGGTGTTTGTCTTCCTAAATTGTCCCTTGCCTTGTTTTCTGTGAGTTTTTCCCTCTGCTTGTGTAAGGGACAGTTTCAGTTTTGACATTCTATATGTTGTACCTGGTCAGATCCAGCCACATTTCCCAACATCATTATTAACATGATTTCTACTTCCTCATATGACACATTCAGAGAAAGTATTTTTTTAAAAATGCAACAAAAGAAGGAAGAATATGTAGATTTCTGAAAATTGATAAAATGTCAAACAAAAGTATATCTGTTCATCAGACATTCCTTCCAGGTATTGGAATTGAACCAAAGAAGCTTAATGGAACTTTCATTATTTGTTTAGTCATGAGGTTCCTTGTAAGTTCATGGCCACCTGTTCAGAGAGATTGGCCCCTAGGCAATTTTTTAATAACATTTTTGGTGGGTTGTTGTTGTTGGGTTTTTCTTTCTTTCTTTTTTTTTTTTTTTGGAAAGTCTAGCCCATTTTCAGTCAGCCATAGAGAAAGTCTTATTTTCCTTGCTTTATTTTTGCACCTTCTATAAATCATAATGTTAAAAGATCCCAAAATATAAATCTAGGAATAGAGGTAATGGAGAACACCTTGCTTCCCCACCTCACTCCTCTAGACCCCCAGGGAAATAAGAACTAAATATCACTGACACGTATCAGAATAAAGAGAGGAGGCCAAGAAGCAGGATGACACCTTTGTTGTACTTCAACCTCAAGCACTGATATGACATCTTGGGCAGTTTGCTAAGTGACTCCCGAAAACACAGGCTTAGAGTCTCATTGTCACCTGTCTTTAGTCCTTGGCAGCTAGGTGGTGCCATAGTGCACAGAGAACTGGACCTATAAGTCTTAGAACAGAGTTTAAACCCCATATGGGGTTGCATAACTGAATGTGGGAACTGTGAAAAATTTGGCAACAGTAAAAGGTTATGTATACCTATTTTATATACCTATATACTTGGGGTCACATAAAAATTTCTCAGGTGTAAAGGGGTCATGAGGGGGCAGCTAGGTGGCACAGTTGATAAAGCACCAGCCCTGGATTCAGGAGGACCTTAGTTCAAATCTGGACTCAGATATTTGACACTTACTAGCTGTGTGACCCTGGACAAGTCACTTAACCCTCATTGCCCCGCCCCCACAGTGCCTGGCACATAATAGGTGATGATGATGATGATGACAATGATGACAACCATTATTATTAATTTGTGAGCCCTCAACTGAAAAATAATCTGCTAAAATATCTCTTTTGGATAAATAAATTTTGTGCATGGAGTCTCTTTTTCCTTTCCTAGTGTGAATGCTGTTTGACTACAAACATTTCTCATTTAGAGAAGCATTTGCTGTTTAATATAGGAAATAAAAGGTATAGAAAAAAGAATAGAAAACATTTATGTAGCACTTTAAGGTTTGCAAAGCACTTTATATATAATATATATATACACTTTTATATATGTGTGTATCTACATATATATGTGTGTATACACACACATACATATACATGTATACGTACACATATATATTCTCATTTGATCTTCATAATAACCCTGGAAGGGAGGTGCTATTATTATCTTCTTTTTACAGGTGATGAACTGAGGCAGACAGAAGTTCAGTGACTTGTCCAGGGTCATGCAGCGAATAACTGTCTGAGGCCGTATTTAAAGCCATGTCTTCCTGACCCCAAGTTCAGCACTGTAACCACTGTGCCACCTGCTGTTGTTCAGTTGTTTCAGTTGTGTCTAACTCTTCATGACCCCATTTGGGGTTTTCTTGGCAAAGATGCTGGAGTGGTTTGCTATTTCCTTCTCTAACTCATTTTACAGATGAGGAAACTGGAACAAACAGAGTTAAATGACTTGCCCACAGTTGCACAGTAAGTGTCTGAAACCAGATCTGAACTCATGAAGGTGAGTCTTCCTGATTCCAAGCCCAGTGCTTTCTCCGCTGTGTCACCTAGATGCCTTGGTTAGAACTGAACCTGATCGATTCTTTTCATTTAAAGGAAGAGACCTGTGTCCCTAACTAACAGGATTGATTCAGATACAGAGCAGAAATATAAGCTATGTCTATCATACAGATCAGCTCTTCAACCCAGGATCCCTGGACTTGGTGATCTGTGATGACCCAGACATCAGTGGATAATTCCCCAAACAGGATATGGACAGTCACCTTTTAGGATTGATCATGACCCCAAGTTCAGGATGAAGATACAGGGTTTTAAAACAGTAAATATCATGAATTAACAAAAATATGTCAATCATGTTGAACACAAAGGGGTATCACAACAAGGACCAAGCAGTGAAGCATGCATGACTGATCACAGTAAATAGTATGAGCACAAAAGATGAATAACAGTGCAAGGCACACAAATAGTTCGGTGCCTTGGGTTTATAGGAGGTCTTTGGCACCTACCAGTCTACCTATTGTCAGTAGGAAAAAAAGAACAATTGAAATCATAAAATTTTCAAAGAGCAGATTTATTAAAAGATGGATAAAGTAAACAATTTGAAAATTTAACCTTAAAAGAAGAAAATACCAGGGCAGCTAGGTGGCGCAGTGGATAGAGCACCAGCCCTGGAGACAGGAGGACCTGAGTTCAAATCCATCCTCAGGCATTTGACACTTACTAGCTGTGTGACCCTGGGCAAGTCACTTAACCCTCATTGCCCCGCCAAAAAAAAGAAGAAGAAGAAAAAAATATCAAATTTTTAAAAATAAAAATGAGAAGGGAGAAGTCCTTAAAGATACAAAAGAAATGAAGAACATTGTCAGGGGGAAGTATGCATAAATTTATGCTATTTGTGTTCATAAAATAAATGCTTTTTTACAGGTAAACAATTAATGAACTGCCTTGTAAAAAGATACCAGGATTAGATAAATTCACAAGTCAATTCTTTTAAACCCTCAAAACTAAGTTATCTCAGTACTTTGTAGATTATTAATAACAATACCTAGCATTTTACTTTGCTTTACGAAGAATTTTTACAACTAAGGTCTCATTTTATCCCAACAATTAACCCTAAGAGATAGGTGCTAATATTATTATCATTTTACAGATGAAAAAACAGAAGCACAGAAAGGTTAAGCAACTTTCCCAGGAACACAAAGTCCAAGGCTGAATTTGAACTCAAGTCTTCTAAACTCAGGTCCATGTGCCATGTAGCTGCCTTTATAAAAACAGAAACAGTATGCTTTCTACTTCTTTTTATGAAGCAAATATATTTTGATCTCCAAAAGTGACAAGTATGTGACAGATAGAACATTGTATGTTAAAATGTATATAATTTGCCGGACCTGCCACATGAGTTTTGTTTCATACCCTGGGCAGATTGGACCTCCTCCATGCTTCGTATCCTCAGTGATTTTTGCCTGTTGTCTATCTGTAAATATTCCGTAGGATTAATTAAATGCTTTTTTGTGGTTGTTGTTCAGGTGCTTCAGTCATGTCTAACTCTTTATAACCTTATTCGGGATTTTCTTGGCAAAGATACTGGAGTACTTTGCCATTTCCTTCTTCATCTCCTTTTACAGATGAGGAAATGGAGGCAAATAGGGTAAAGTGACTTGCCCATGGTCACACAGCTAGTTAAGTGTCAAGTGTCTGGGTCTGGATTTGAACTCAGGTCCTCCTGAATCCAAGGCCAGTGCTTTATCCACTGCACCACCTAGCTGCTCCTATTCACATCCTTAATGATGTTATATCTTTTTTTTTCTTTCAGGTCCTTTTGGGTGGTAGATTGCAACCTGCTTATCCTAACCATATGTCTTTACATCACCCTTTGGGTCACCTGAAATTTTGATTTTTGCCTCTTTAGTGTAAATTTTGTTTTGACTCAAATTATTTGACATTCTAGCCAGAGAAAATATTAGGAATTTCTAATCCTAAACTAGACAATTGTTTGGGATAGAGGACTGTAATTTCTACTACAGACAGAGGACCTTTTTAAAAAAAGACTTAAATATTAGCCTGGGAGCATTCTGCTTGGTTTTTACTAGTTGGATTGCTGTCATTATAATGGAAGAGTGACCAACCTCTACATATCAGAGTAGAGCTTTCTAGTCACTATACCCTAACTTACTAGAGCTAGGCAGGTAGCCCAGAAGCTGGTAGCAGAGAGCAATGCTCAGTATTCAGCAGAGATGCCATACCCATCAAGGAGGAGGTCCAGGGAGAGTAATTCAGTAACATTGCCAGAAGATAGTGATGGTTTTTTAGTGTTACCCCCTCCCTGTGTGTGTGTGTGTGTGTGTGTGTGTGTCCTGGCCACATGTGTTGCCTACATGTATGCCTTTCATACATGATACTTATTAACACCCTCTTTTTCCTGCTGATGATGTGTATATTTATAGTTGGTTTATGGAGAGAATATTCTTTTTCCAAAAAATAGATTTTTATTAATATTCTTTTGTTTTTACATTCCATATATTTCCCCTAGTAATTCCTGTCCCCTTTCTATTGAGCTATCCCTCATAATAGATTTTTTGTAAGAGGAAGAAGAGGGGAAAAAATCAGTAATGCCAATCAACACATCAAAAAAAATCTGAGGGGCAGCTAGGTGGCGCAGTGGATAGAGCACCGGCCCTGGAGTCAGGAGGACCTGAGTTCAAATCTGACCTCAGACACTTGACAATTTACTAGTTGTGTGTGACCCTGGGCAAGTCACTTAACCCCAATTGCCTCACCAAAAAAAAAAAAATCTGAAATTATATATGATGTTCTATCCCTGTGGCCTTCCACCTCTGCAAAGAAACAGGAGGAGTTGCATTCTCAAGTCGTGGGTGGGATGGGGGGAGGGAGAAGCTGTCTTTTCTTTATATTTTCCCAATAGTCAGTTTTAATTGTTTTCATCATTTTTTTTCCATTTGCATTGTTGTAGTCACTGAGTATATTGTTTTCCTGGATCTACTTACAACATTTTGCATGTCTTTCTCTGCTTCTCTGTATTGATCATGTTTGCCATTTCTTACAGCACATTAATATCTCATAATATTCATATACTGCAATTTGTTTGGTTATTGCCCAGCCAATGATCTTCTACTTTGCTTCCAGTTCTTTGCTACCACTAAAAAAACGTGTCTCTGGAGTGCATGTTCCATTATTATTTTTCTGCCTATGCTATTTCTTTAAATGCCTTTGCTGATAGAGCACCGGCCCTGGAGTCAGGAGGACCTGAGTTCAGGTCCAGCCTCGGACACTTAACACTTACTAGCTGTGTGACCCTGGGCAAGTCACTTGGCCCCAATTGCCTCACTTAAAAAAAAAAGAAAAAAGAAAAAAAATGCCTTTGCTGGGCAGCTAGGTGGCACAGTGGATAAAGCACTGGCCCTGGATTCAGGAGGACCTGAGTTCAAATCCAGCCTCAGACATTTGACACTTACTAGCTGTGTGACCCTGGGCAAGTCACTTAACCCTCATTGCCCCGAAAAAAAAATGCCTTTGCTTTGGATTAATCATATCCTCCAGCTGAATAGAAAAAGGTAAAGAAATCAGTGGGGGCTTGTGAACTCTGCTTTTGAGTGGGAAGCGGACCCAAAGATTACCTTGAACTTGAGGCAGTTCTTCTTGGGGGATCACATGTGAGAGTAATATTTCCCAGGTACATATCAAATATTTGGATATTAACCCACCAACATATAAGACCTGTAAGCAGGCAACTATAAAATAATTTTAACAGAAGTAGAGGGGAAAAAAATAAACAATTGGAAGGCTTTCTCTTGCTTGTGGTTTAGTGCAAGCAGTATAGGAAAAATGTCAAATTTCTCAAATTACTTTCTAGATTTAATGGGCAACTTTACAGTAAGGTGTTTTACAGAATTTTAATTGAGTCAGGACATAATAGACGTAAAAGGGACTTCTGAGGTTATCCAATCCCACACTTTCCTTTTCTAGATGAGAAAATTGATGCCTACATAGGTGAAATGATTTGTTCAATGCCATGTAAGTAGAAACTAACCAAGCCAGGATCTGAACGTAGGTCCTCTGATTGAAAAGTATCATGGTACAATAGAAAGAGCAGTGGATGTGAAGTCAGGAGATATCTGGGTCTCCCTCTGATTATGATTCTGTATGTGAATCTCACATACAGCTACATGACCACAGGAAAATTATCTAGTTTCTGAGCCTCAGATTCTTCGTATGTAAAATGGAGATATTAATAAACCCCCCCCCCACATAGAGTTATTGTGAGATGTCAATGATATCAAGTGATCAACAAACACCAACTTATTTTCATTCTGTATGTCTTCCTTTTTAGATGTGTTTCTCTTACACAGCAAATTTTAGGATTTTGTTTTCTTATCATTATCTTATCATTCAATTTCATCATGTTTGGTTGGTTTACATTTACATGTAAGGTTATAATTGTTAGATTTGTGTTTCCTCCATTTATGTCTTTGGTATTGATTGTATCCTCTTCCTCTTTTAAGTCAATATTTTATCCCTGCCATTAATTTTGCTTACACTAATTTAATCCCACTGTCTCTCCCCCATCTACCTCACCCTTACTCCTCTTTATCTACCGAAACCCCTAAATCGCTCATTTCTCTTTCTAGATATGTATTATGTGTATATTTGTGAAGGTATGTGTGTGCATATTTGTATGTATATGCATGTATGTATATATATAGTATATATGTGGGTAAGCATATATTCATGTACATGCATGTATGTAGATTGCATATATGTGGGTGGGTATAGGCATTTATGTACGTGTGTGCATATAAGTGTACGTGTGTGTATATATTTAGCTATCCATGTGTATATATAGCCATGTTTACAGGTATATGTGTATGTATGTATGTGTACTTTTTTGGCTTTTTAAAAATTGGCCAGTAGATAAGTCAGGAGACACTGTTTTGCTTCCTATAGAAAAGAACCAGGTCCTTGATGACTAAGGTGAGAATCAGGTATGTGTATAGGTATATAACCATGTATGTATGTCTATGTGTTGTGTGCATGTGTGTATATACGTGTGTATGTATATATATGTGTGTGTGTATGTGTGTGTATATATATATCTATATATATGTTTCACTCTTCTTGATCCTTCCCCACTCAGTTAAGTGTGTGCTTCACAATACTTCCCCCCTCCTTCCCTTAACCAGTCTCTTAGATTAGATTTTTGCATGGTGTTCTTTTTTTTAATCATTCATTTTGTCTTCTACCTTATTTCTATCTGCTTTTCATCTGTTCTGAATTCTATTCTCTCATTCACAGACTGTACTCTCACATCTTTCTTCTTCAGGGTCTCTATGTTCCTTAGGGGAGGCAGAGTTGCTCAAGCACTAATTATCAAGTGCTCATCTTATCCTATTTCTATGTTAGTACATGTTGAGATCTAACCTCCTTTCCCCTTCCAACTGTTATTAATTTCATTCTTCTGATGTGCCTCATGCCTAAAAATATCAATTCAGTAGAAAGCAATGATTTATGGTCGGAAGTAATTCTGTATCCTGAATCATGAGACTTATTCCTTGTCTTTCTGCTCAGTCAAGGACTTCTCAAAGGACCTTTGCACCTCCGGGGAAGTGGCCTTCTTCCACTGGCAATACCTCTGTTCTTTTTTTTCCCCCGGGGGCAATGAGGGTTAAGTAAGTGACTTGCCCAGGGTGACACAGCTAGTAAGTGTCAAGTGTCTGAGGCCAAATTTGAACTCGGGCCCTCCTGAATCCAGGGCCAGTGTCCACAATGACTCTGTTCTTTTGGCCCTCAGCTCTGATTGGAGTTCCTTCCTGGAAATGCCATTGTGGAAATGCCCATGTCATCCACATTCCCTTCTAACCCATCTTAGGCTCCTGAGTCTAGGGCCTACTTGTTCACCTAACACCCTGCCCAATGAGCGTACCTTTCCCCTATCTTCTCTCCCACTTCTTCCTTTTCCTTTTATATATTGTTTCCCCCTAATTGACTGTAAACTCCTTGAAAATGGATTGTCCCTCTTTTAGCTCTTATCTGTATTTTCAGCACTTGGCATTGGGCCTGGCTCATAGCATTCTTAATAAATGCTTTATCTAATGTAATCTAATCTAATCTTTAGTATGTTCATTCCTTCTTTCTGTAGCGAGGATATCTTATATCTGGATCTGGATCCCTATTAATATCACCTTGGCTTCTGGCCACCCTAATGCTGACCCTTGATTGGAGAAGATGGTCTTCAGATGAAAAAAGGGCTCTGTTACTCTTCCCAGACACATTTAGTTATGCTGGAGCCAATTAGAACCTGCTCAGTAGAGCTAATTATTAAATTTTCAGTGAAGACATTTGTACCTCAGAAACTGGCAGATGCCAATGGGCTATAAAGCCATGCATACTCTTTGACCTAGTAATGCCACTACTAGGTCGGTATCCAAAAAGAGATAAAAACAAAAAGTTGAATTCCAAAATTGAGGATATGCCCATCAGTTGGGGCTGAAAAAATTGTGGGATGAGATTATGATGGAACGCTATTGTGCTATAAAAAATAACGAGCAGGGGGGGCAGCTAGGTGGCACAGTGGATAAAGCACCAGCCCTGGATTCAGGAGGACCTGAGTTCAAATATGGCCTCAGACACTTGACACTTACTAGCTGTAAGACCCTGGGCAAGTCACTTAACCCTCATTGCCCCGCAAAAACAAAAACAAAAACAAAAAAAAAGAAGAAGAAAAAAGAAATGATGAGCAGGATGCTATCAGAAAGACCTGGAAAAACTTACATGAGCTGATGCAAAGTGAAATGTACTACATACAAATTAACAGCAATATTGTAAGATGATCAGCTGTGAATGACTTTGCTCTTTTCAGCAATACAGTGATCCAAGACAACTCTGAAGGACTTATGAAAAATTCAATCCACCTCCAGAGAAAGAACTGAGAGTGTCTGAATACAGATTGATGCATAATTTGTTTAGTTCCTTTTTCTTAAGTTTTTTTGTCTGTTTTCTTTCACAACCTGACTAATGTGGAAATGTTTTGTGTGATTACACATATATAACTTATATTATCTTTCATTCTTATGCTTGCATTCTTAAGGGGGTGGGAGGGAGGGAGGAAG
The DNA here is from genome assembly GCF_019393635.1 of Dromiciops gliroides. Taxonomy (NCBI): domain Eukaryota; kingdom Metazoa; phylum Chordata; class Mammalia; order Microbiotheria; family Microbiotheriidae; genus Dromiciops; species Dromiciops gliroides. The sequence continues at coordinate 337,679,454 of NC_057863.1, read as the reverse complement.
AGAATTTGGAACACAAAGTTTTAAAAATCAACATTGAAAATTGTTTTTACATGTAATTTGGGAAAAAAAATAAAATTCTAAATAAATGGGAAAAGTAATTTTAAAAAAGAAATGGGCAGATGCTACAAATCAGGGCTTGATTTATTACTTAAAGAAATGAAGGAAAATATTAATAATTCAGATTAAACTTAAAAGTGTGTTATGGGTTCATCTTCTTTTCCAAGAGCCTCTTGTTACATATTTACCAGCACATCACTGGATGCACCTCCTTACTACCCACCCATGGGAATGTTTTCTGATGGCACTTTTTCCTCTCCTCATCTAGTACCAAACTTACCTGCCATCTCACACACCAACCCCTCCTATCCTTTTCTCTTCTCTTACTATGCTGTCCTTTCCTCCCCACCCCAACCCCCCAGTTGTTGAGGGACTGAACAAATGACTTTCTCTTCTTTGTTCACTTTCATGATGGATTAAATGGGATCAATTATTAATATTATCATCATCATTATCTCTAGCTCTCCCGTTTCTCCTTGAGTGACTCTTCTTGCTTTAGTGACTTCTCACTATTATCTCCCCCACCCAAAAGATATTGATATTCTTTATAAGATAAAATTAAATTAGGTCACTTGTGACAACCTTGTTATGTAAAGACAGAACTTAAATAATTATGAAAGAAGCTACTTTTGGCTAAACATTTATAATATTTATAAAGTATATCAATCAAATACATCCATAGCCACATGCTATACACTGTGGGTTTCCACATTCCCATTTTACTACAAATTACCAAATGTCAGAGAAGACAATAGTCTTTTTGTAAAAAGTAGGATTTATCAACAGCCAAACAAAAATGAGGCAAAGTTTAAAAATGTGCATTTGTACAAAACTGAAATGGCCACTTCAAGCCAGGCTTGTATTCACTAGAATATTGGGTTTACAAAGATACTCAGAGAAATAAAAAGTGAAGCTTGTTTGGTGCTTTTCATTCATCAGAAATCTACATTGTTAAATGTCTAGTGTCTGAGTCATTTAAATGGTTATTTAAGTATCAACATATATAAATCCTTGTGTTTAAAAATCCTTCTTGTTCATTTATAAAAACCTAAATGAGGACAACGCACTTTCCCAAAGGGTTTAAGTCTCTTAGACAATAATTTTATATTATGGCTAGCCTTATCATGTTCAGTTATGAACAGATATGAGTAAACACATTGATAAATTTCAGAGCATCCAAAAGACTGTGACCAATACATTAAAGAACCTCAAGGTCATGTTATACAAGGATCAGTCAAATTCAATGGGGATATTTAGCATGGAGGAGACATAGGAGGAACCGAATGCCTGCCTTCAAAAAATAGAAAGGTTATAACATGGAAGAAAGAAAGGTTTTCTTTTGCTTTGTCCTAACACAATAAGGTTAGAAGTTACAGAGAATCACATTTCATTTCATTTCAGTGTAAAGTACAACATCCCCTCCAGGGCTATTTCCCCAACTCACTGAGGGGCCCAGGTCCCCAGAAGTCTCTCTTAGGACTCTAGGGATGAAATTTTAATACCCTCATTCATGAGCCCTGACTACCGTGCTTCTAATCAATAGTCAACCAGTTGGGGCAGCTAGGTGGTGCAGTGGATGGAGCACCGGCCCTGGATTCAGGAGGACCTGAGTTCAAATCTGACCTCAGACCCTTAACACTTACTAGCTGTGTGACCCTGGGTAAGTCACTTAACCCCAATTGCCTCACCAAAAAAAAAAGTCAACCAGTTGACTCCATTAGCTTTTAGATAAGGGATTTATTTAAAAGGACAGTTGTTCAAAACATTCCCTTCCCTCCCACTGCCTAAGCATACTCTGTGGCATATTCTCCCACAACTACATAAAAATTCCATGAAGAGAATGGGCACTAACTTCAGGCACACGTATAAATAAGACTTGTGACAAAGGGGTGCCTCCCAATTCCTGTCCCTAGAAGTGCTATGTTCCTTTTGGGAGTCTTGATGAAGCTTGCTAAAGGGTAGGACATTGGTGATAGATGAACCACTCTGCTACTGCTGGGCCAGACTGCTGTGTCTCTGGCACTCTCTCCCCTACTTATACATGAGTGTTGGAGGGAAGAGAAGGTGCCAGCTATTTCCTTTCAAATCTTTCTGGACCTTGCAGTGCCCACAAGATTGCTCCATGAACATATTCATCTCACAGTTATTGCTCAGTCACTTAGTAAGGGGAGCAAACACAAAGAAGACAGAAGCAGTCATGTGCTCACAGTGGCCTTTGGCCCTTTGGGAGACAAGGCAGGCCTTCCCCAACCTGGTCCTGGGGAGGCCATTCAAAGCAGTCCTATCCCCTCAAAATGCAGAGTGATGAGGGGGATGGGCAGCTCTTTTTGGATACCCTCTCACTTCTGGCTCAGCAAGTCCGAGTAATCCCAGCTCCACACAGTATTGTTGTTCAGTCATTTTCAGTCATGTCTGTCTGACTCTTCCCTACCCCATTTTGGGTTTTCTTGGTAAAGATACTGGAGTGGTTTGCCATTTCCTTCTCATCACACAGTTCCAGCTCCTCATTTATCCCTAATCAGAAACCAACTCCCCCCAAGTTTCCACATGATTGCTTAGGCTGAAACCAGGCAGAGAATATCTGTACATGCTTCATGTACTTGACTTTGACCAGTCCCTCCATGAAAAAAGAAAAGCTTCTTATAAAAAAAAGCTATCCAAACAAGTAAAAAGCTGCTATGAAATATAGTGGTTCCCTTCTCGCTAGGAAGTCTTTAAAGGCTATATCATTACTTGTTGGGAGAGGCTGTAGACACAATGCTTGTTCTGATATACTTTGACCTAGGATCTTTGAAATCCCTACTAAAAATTTCAAAGTTGCCTAAATCCAAAAGTGGTATTCTTTAGCTTAAAAGATGTTAACATACGAGATACAACTTAACATAAAATGATAACTGTCTGGAGGAAGTGTATAAGACAGTAAGAATTTCTAAGTCCTTGACTGAAAAAAGGTGATATTAGAAAGCCATTACTCTCCTTTATACTACTGATTAAACCATTTTTAGACTTCATATTAATTTCAGTGCATTCATCTATAATTTTTTTTTTTTGCGGGGCAATTGGGGTTAAGTGACTTGCCCAGGGTCACACAGCTAGTTAGTGTTAAGTGTCTGAGGCCAGATTTGAACTCAGGTACTCCTGAATTCAGGCCCCGTGCTCTATCCACTGCACCATCTAGCTGCCCCCAATCTATAAAAATTTTTAAACAATAAATACTAACCTTCCTCAATCTTACCCTCTATTTCTCTGAAAATTGAGTTTTATTTCTTTACAATCATGAATTAATATTTTATTTTCAATAAAACAATAACAGAACATTTCTACTTATATGAGATATGTTATGCTTACCTACTCATAAAATACTATATCATAATTAAGTCAGAACCTCAATCTTACCCTCTGTTCCTCTGAAAATTGTGTTTTGTGTATTCACACTTATGAATTAATATTTTATTTTCAGTAGAACAATAATAGATTTTCCTACTTATATGAGATATGCTATGTTCACCTACTCATAAAACACTACATCATAATTAAGTCAGAACCTCAAATCTTACCCTCCGTTTCTCTGAAAATTGATTTTTGTTTATTCACATTTATGAATTAATATTTTATTTTCAATAGAACAATAATAGAATTTTCCTTCTTATATGCTATATGTTCACCTACTCATAAAACACTACATCATAATTAAGTCAGAACCTCAAATCTTACCCTCCGTTTCTCTGAAAATTGATTTTTGTTTATTCACATTTATGAATTAATATTTTATTTTCAATAGAACAATAATAGAATTTTCCTTCTTATATGCTATATGTTCACCTACTCATAAAACACTACATCATAATTAAGTCAGAACCTCAAATCTTACCCTCCGTTTCTCTGAAAATTGAGTTTTATTTATTCACACTGATGAATTAATATTTTATTTGCAATAGAACAATAACAGAATTTTCCAACTTATATGAGATATGTTATGCTCACCTATCATAAAATACTACAGAAAATAAGTCAGAACCAAAATAATGTAATCTTGAACAAAGTTATTTGAAATAACTGAGAAAAGCATGAATGCTTTATAAGCTTTTTAAAAACAAGCTACTCCATTTCTGAAAATAGTTCAAGAGTATGTCTACTTTGAAATAACTTACTGCAGTCTATCACCATTGGGCTGGCAAAGAGAATCTAATGCTTGACTTGTGAAATCAGTGTTTGGTAGTAAAGAAAAATAAATCAATGCTCCTTTCAATTCCATTTATTGTTCGGAGTAGACAGTCTTGTCCATTCACAGCAGCCGACGAGCGAAGTCAAAATAAAATCATAAGCAGTTAGACATACTGGCTTTTGGAGTACACACTTGGCGATTTCGTCACTGAGTGATAACTCTTGCGGGTTGTGTGATATGACGGTATCGAGTATCTGTAGTGACTGCCTTTCTCCTTACAACAAAAACCACAGCAGAATATAGTCCCTGCAGCAACGAGGACCAGTGCTGTAGTCCAGCCTATATAGAGGGCTTCTCCTAATTCTCGTTTTTGAGCTGTATTCACTATCGGGTTGTAGAAGTCTCTGATGATTGCGTGGGCGACCCAGCACACCGGGATCAGAACCATGATGCCTGTGACGATGAAGATGATTCCAGCTGTCAGCAGAAAAAAACCCTTGACCTGTTCATTGTTCCCAGTGCATATGACACATTTCATTCCGAGGATGGCAATCATGAAGGCGAGGAAAGACAGCACAGAGGCTGCGCACATCAATCCCCTGGCAGCCTGGAGGTCTGGAGAGAGAGCCAGCAGGGAGTCATATATTTTGCACTGCATCCTGATGTTGGCTTGTCTCATGCAACTCATCCACAGGCCTTCCCAGAGGTTTTCAAAAACTATAATGTTGCTTCCGATGAAGGCAGAAACTCTCCACTGGGGCATGATAGTGACGGCCACCGTCCCCACCATGCCGATGCCCCCTAGTATCAGTCCGGCTATTTGCAGACCATAGTAAGCCATTTTCTCTGGAAATGTGTACACCTGTGCCAGACCAGGAGAAATTAAATAAATGAAGCAGGTCTGTAGGCATGCAATACTGAGCAGCTGACGTTTTCTTGCGCTAATGTCCTCAGGAACCAATTCTTTTTTTTTTCCAGATAGGTTCTGCTCGGCTACTTTCAACTAAATTAAATCCAGTGTTGGCTGGCTAGGGTACCTTTACTGACTGGAACATGTGAACTCACCAATCCGGTGTGTCTACTTTCTTGTCCAATAAGAAGGAGACAGAAGGACTGGTGTATTTAAATTGCATATTCTTTGTGCTTCACTTTTTTTTTTTCTAAAAAGACAAACGGCATGTTTACCCGTAGCCACAACCATGAATGTGCAAATCTATAAATGTATCAATCCCCTGCAGAGAGAAGTATGCCTCGTACAGGTGATGGTGAAACTCCTAGAATTGTAAATTAATGAAAGCCTTCTAACAGAAGCTGCATCTTGGGCCCGAGCTTGGGATGGAGAACTGGACCCTTTCCTCACTGAAGGTGCACTTTCTTTCCGGACCCACACAAACTGTTTGGATTAGATTTAGTCTTGTGGAAGTCTAGACGTCTAAAAACTGTCAGGCTCCCTTTGGCTCATTACACTCCCACTCTATTGCTGGGGAGGGGGTGGGGCAGGGCAAGGCAAGGGTGGGGAGAGGGAGAAACTACTTAAAGCTTAGGTTTGGCCCATGTCTACTGTTCAGTTGTTTCAGTCATGTCCTACTCTTTGTGACCCCATTTGCAGTTTTCTTGGCAAGGATACCGGAGTGGTTTTCCATTTTTTTCTCTAGCTTATTTTGCAGATGAGGGAACTGAGGGAAACAGGGTAAGTGACTTGCCATGGGTCACACAGCTAGTCAGTGTTTGAGGTCAGATTTGAATTCAGGTTTTCCTGGCACCCGAACCCAGCACTCTATCCACTGAGCCATCTAGCTACACTACTGGCCCATGTCTAGGATCTCCCTATAGGAAAACATAGAAAAGGATTCAATGCACAATGTAAATCTATTGTTGGGGGATGGAGGCAGGGAAGGAAGGGAATAAGTATTTATATAGCACCTACTATGTGTGGGGCACTGTGTTAAGCACTTTACAAATGTTGTGTTATTTGATCCTCACAATAACCTCAGGAGAGGATAGGTATTCATTAAAATAGATAAAACCTACAAACACATATTGACAGAAAGACATAAAACAGGAATTAATAACTTAGAATTATTGTTATAAAATATAAGTCCCATGAGAACAGGGATTTTTTTATCCAAATTTCTCTCACTAAGGTCTGGCATGGTACTTGGCACATAGAACTTAATAAATACTTGTTAACTTGATGGATTGTGATACTGAATACACATTGTCAGGAACTATATGTAAATTAATCAATAATTAGCTGAGTAAAAGAGATGGTAGTAATAACTACTGTTGTGCTCTCCAGGAGGTTAAGGCTTAAACTTCTGAATATAAGTTTGTGGGACTGCTGAAGAGTCACTTCACATTTCACCTCAATTCTGCAGTCTCTCTCAGTATTCATTATCTTCTGACCAACTAGGCCAGAGGTTGAATTTATCCTTCAGCTGGTAGTCATCTTCTCTAAGAGCTCTGGATTAGTAGCTGGAGTCTCCTCCCAAAGTTCAGCCAGGACCTAGTGAGGACCCAGGATCTCCAGACCCCTTGAAGTTCCTCCAATCCTAGACATATAGATCTTGGAAATCACTGTTTTGTCACTTACACTAAGGAAAGAACATCAGTGAAGAGGCAGCCCAAAACCCAGACTCAAGCATAGGCTTTAGCTATCTTGGGCTAGCAGTTCAATACTTCTGCTAGAGTCAGGGGAAGTGCCCTTCCCCTACCCCTCACAAGCACTACTTGTCAAATAGAGATTTAAAGAAAAAAAGAGACAGGAGCAGAATAATTTCCTTTTTAAAGGTGCAAAATCATTGGTTTATCCTCATTGGCCAGTAAGGGATGCTTTGTCATTCCCAGAGTGCCCAAGTCCTTCCCAAAGCCACATGCAAACTGCCAAGAGATTCAAAATCCCCAAAGTACCTAAAAGCTGTAGTTTAAAAACGCAGTTGGTTGAAAGCAGTCAAAGCAATCCTTCTATGCCCTGTTATGTGTACAATAAAATAACTACTTTAGGCATCTACTTGGACTGTCAGCATGCCAAAGTGAAAGGAGAGAAGGGGAGAGACAGGTCACTTTTACCTGGGAAACGACATTCTTTGAGATTCATATGATTCAAGGGACTGATATAATTTGACTGCAACTTCAAAGCAAGCACTATCTGGCATGAAACTAAGGAACAGATAATGCAAAAAAAAAAAAAAAGATAAAACAAAGACAAAAAGCAAAGTTAGCTTCAGCATATACAGAACAAGTGTGATTGCCCAACCCCTTGAGGGAAGGCCTTTTCTTTCCTAACCCTTTAACCGCTAATGCTGTTCCTCTCTAACTATATTATATATATATATATATATATATATATATATATGTGTGAGGTAATTGGGGTTAAGTGACTTGCCCAGGGTCACACAACTAGGAAGTGTTAAAGTGTCTGAGGCTGGATTTGAACTCAGGTCCTCCTGACTCCAGGGCTGGTGCTTTATCTACTGTGCCACCTAGCTGCCCCTACATTATATATATTTTTAAAAATCGATTCTCTGTTTACTTATCCTAGATATTCTTACATGTGACATGTAAGACATGTGTCTCTTCCAGTAGAAAATAATCTCTTTGAGTTTAGGGATCATCTCATTCTTTGTATTTGGGTCTCCAGGTTCTAGCACAGTGATCAGCACATAGTAAGTACTCAATAAAAGCTTGTTGGTTAATTGATTCTTTCTGCTCAACCATGAATAGAATGCACACACCTGGGATTCTCTTTAAGCAAATTCGGTATGTTATAATGTGGATTTAACAAAAAGATAAATTAGGATTACTTGAAATAGAAAGCATGAATTCATATGTAATAAATTCATTTATAGGGAATATGTCAAAGAACACATGGGTTGCATGAAGCAATTTTTAGAAAAATGGAAAGGGGAGAGGGAAACTACACTGTTCAGTGAGCACGTAGCAAGTCAGTTAAAGTTTATCATCAGGTTCATCAGGAAAGAGATAAAGCCAGCTCGTATAGGCTTGTTAAATTTTCAGTGTAAACATTTATACCTCAGAAGTTGGCAAACAAAACAAAGCAGGACTTGATTTATTGTTTTATTGCCTGTCCTAGATTTAAGAAACTTGCTAATGTTAAAGTTAATAATGGAGATAGGTCATACATAGAGCACCTTCTTCCCCCCTCCCACCAAACCCAGATAACCTTTTTTTTTTTTTTTTTTTTTTTGGTGAGGCAATTGGGGTTAAGCGACTTGACCAGGGTCACACAGCTAGTAAGTGTCAACTATCTGAGGTCGGATTTGAACTCAGGTACTCCTGAATCCAGGGCCAGTGCTCTATCCACTGTACCACCTAGCTGCCCCCCAGAGAACTTTTTAAAAGAGCTTCCTGCACACTCCAGGGATAATCCTAACAGATTTTGTAGTCAAGTTTGGTGTAATGTGCTTACACCCTAGAGAGCTGAGCAGGGAGAAGAGGGCTGTCCTTGTTACCTTGGGGAACCAGTGTATGTTGGTGGTAGTATGAGAAAGGAAAGAAACACTTTGAAGTGGGGCTTCAGGCTTAGAAACTTCTTGTTTGTCCTTCCTTCTCAAAGAGGAGGGGGATATCTTGACTTGCAAATGAATTGGATTTAAGTGAGACAGGTCCATGCAAAGTCATCAGCTCTACTCTCTCCTCCAGAGTCACTGGAGTCCAGTGGAAAGATAGAGGTCAAGATAATTGACTATGGCCCTGGATGCAGTGGGAGACCTTGACCTTTTTAAGCTAAGGTCTTTGCAAGGTCTTTCTGAGGCAACACCCATTCTGTGATTAAAGGCTAGGTAACAATTGAGGCAAAAAGATGGCCTAGCTTGCCTTCACAAAAGAATTAGTCTGTGGGGCAGCTAGGTGGTGCAGTGGATGGAGCACCACTCCTGGATTCAGGAGGACCTGAGTTCAAATCTGACCTCAGACACTTAACACTTACTAGCTGTGTGACCCTGGGCAAGTTACTTAACCCCAGTTGCCTCACCAAAAAAAAAAAAAAAAAAAAAAGAATCAGTCTGGGAGGGGAAGACCCTCAGAGTTTCTGGCCAGAACAGAAACAACTGTTATTTATGCTCGCTGCTTTAGGAACTATTCCTTTGGAGATTGGGGGGGGGGGGGGCAGGGGGAGAGAAGGGGAGGGAGAGGAAATATATTTAATTTTAAAAATTAAATGTTATAAAGTTTAAAGAAACTATTAGTATCTTCTTAGGGGTATTTCTCCACATTGATCCTATTATCCAAGATCCAGAAGACCTCAACATCCAGAGGTTCTCCATATTGGAGACTTAATGTGGACAATCTACTGGTTTTAGCCAAAGTTTAACTCAGAACTCCTGAGCTTTCAGCCACCCCCAGCTGCAGGATGCCCAGCCAAGACATGTCTTTTATCTGCTGTGTACTCAATTAGAAAAATAATTAAAATAAATAAATTTTTTTAAAAGACACCATAAAAGAAAACCATCCAGATCCATTTAAACCAGAAGGCATCATGAAAACCGAATCCACTGGTCATCTCCTGAAAGCAACCCCAGATTTAAAACCTAGAATGGTCAAAGCCAAAATGGAGGGGTTCTAGTTCAAAGAAGACATACTACCAGTGGTCAGAGAATCTACCCAGTGATCTACAGGTCTTCCTCCCATTTTATTAGCTGGGTAGCCCAAGAGTCCCAATGTATTAACCGGGACTATTCATCTGTTTCACATTCTCATCACATGACAAAGTTACTATAGGAGGTCAATAATTCATAAAAGCACTTTGGAGATGAGAATACTGTGAAGTTTTTGTTACATTTTTAATGAAAATAATTATCCATTTCATTTATTTATATGTGTGCACCTTTGTAACATAAGCTTGAAGGGACTTATAATAATCTCTGCATGCCTACCTGATACATTGTAGAGTCTCCCGTGATGTATAGATGGGCAAGGCATACAATTAGGGGCCTGTGGGTCCTTTAGTATAAACCATTGTTCAATATGATTTCTTATTAAAGTTAAAGAGGAAACTTGTGTTGTCGTTGTTGAGTCATTCAGTTTTGTCCAACTTTTCATGACCCCATGGACCATAGCATGGAAGGCCCTTTGTCCCCCGCTATCTCCTGAAGTCTGTCCAAGCAATACTGTGTATGGGTGATGGTGGTTTTTTGGCAAAGACATTGGAGTGGCTTACCATTTCCTTCTCCAGTGGATCACATTTTGTCAGAACTCTCCACATGACCTGTCTGTCATGTAACCCTGCATGGCAAAGCTCATAGGTCCATTGGGCTACATAAGCCCCTCTGTCACAACAAAGCACTGATCCAGGATGGATGAAAAATTATGAGTAAATGTTTTTTTAAAAATAAATAAATAAAGCGGGGGCAGCTAGGTGGCGCAGTGGATAGAACACCGGCCCTGGATTCAGAAGGACCTGAGTTCAAATCCGGCCTCAGACACTTAACACTGACTAGCTGACCCTGGGCAAGTCACTTAACCCCAATTGCCCCACCAAAAAAAATAATAATAATAAAATAAAGCATCCTCTTCTGGACAAAGGAGAACAAATGCAAAAGAAATGTTTTTTTTTTCTTATAAAGTTAGAAATAACAGCAAGTGAGAAAAGTAACTGGGCAAACAGAATTAAAGCCATGTTACTGATTAATTTACAAAACAATTTACTCTGTACTCAAAATTTAAGTTGAGATTTTCTCTGCCTTAGGCAACAATCGTTCATAAATTTTAATAGGTTTAAATATTGTTCATCTTACTCACAAGCCTCCAGACCAAGTTGAAAAGGAAGATTATCAGATTAAGCAGTTATAACAAAGGGGAAAGGGAGAAAACACCACAATATACTGCAACATACCAAGCAGGCCCCATCTTTTTAAAAAAATCATAAGATAAACAATATAAGTTGTGCAAACACCAGTTTCAAATACAAATATATCAAACATAAACAATGATTATTTGTTGTTGGGCAAGTGTTGGTGTTGGCATTTTATAAAAATGTCCTTGGTGCCCTTGGTATAAGATCAGAATGGAAAACACAATGCATTTGCAGTGCCTGGTTCGAATCCTGGCAGGGATTTTTATAATTTTTGTGACCTTGGGCAATTCATTTCCTTTCTGTGGGTCTCAGTTTCTTCAGTTACACAAGGAGGGGTGGGGCTAGAAGACATCTAAGGTTCTCTCCAGTTCTAAATAGGGGGCAGCTAGGTGGCACAGTAGATAAAGCACCGGCCCTGGATTCAGGAGGACCTGAGTTCAAATCTCGTCTCAGACACTTGACACTTACTAGCTGTGTGACCTTGGGCAAGTCACTTAACCCTCATTGCCCAGCAAAAAAAAAGAAAAAGAAAAAGGTGGTAGTAAATCTATGAGCCCATGACATGTAAGACCCCTTACGACTTCATATGATTCTATCTTCTTAATTCCATTAAGATAGCTGAAATATGTATGCAAATGTCTTTCTCAAAAACACATTTTCAGACATGGCTAATGTGGGAACTTGTTTTGTCAGACTACATAGGTGTGTATTGAGGGATTTATTCTTCAGGTGATGGGTTTTGTTTTGTTTTAAATCAGCTCCATGTAAGGGACAGGGGAAACTGGGAGGGACAGTTTAATTTTTTTAAATTTGTTACTTGAAAAATAAATACAAAGTATTAAAATTTTGAAAGGAAATGTCTTTCTCTGTAAAACAACCATTTCCATATGCGGTAGAGGGCTACCTTTGCTACCTTTGTATGCCTGCCAGACTACATTCCCTTGCCCCTTTAGTCTGTATTTAGCATAACTGGAGACATGACAAAACTGAATCTACTGCATTCCTTATTGTTGACGACACCAACAAGCCACATCTTTCTAAGGCCAGGTCTGTCTACAGCTTAGGGATCTTTGCAGCAATGGGCAATAGAATAGTTGGTAGACTGAAATCCACTGAAGAGGTTATTTTAAGAGAGAAGAAAGGAAGGAAGGAAAGAGAGACAGAGACATGGAAACAGGGAGACGAAAGAGAGAGAAAGAGATAGAGACACAGGGAGACTAAAGCAAGAGAGAGAAAGAGATAGAGACACAGATGGAAGGAGAGGAACAGAGACAGTGACAGATACACACAAATTATTGAGGAAAATTCTAGCTTGGTAATGAACATACAAACACATCTAAATGACTTTAATATGTAGAGAATGGGGACAGCTAGGTGTTGCAGTGGATAAAGCACTGGCTCTGGATTCAGGAGTACCTGAGTTCAAATCCAGCCTCAAACATTTGACACTTACTAGCTGTGTGACCCTGGGCAAGTCACTTAACCCTCATTGCCCTGAAAAAAACAATGTCGAGAATGTATTCCATAACATTCTTGATCACTGAATTCAAACACCACCTTCTCCAAGGAACCGTTCACAGGTTCCCAACTGCTGAAGGCTCCCATTTAAGACTGCCTTCCATCGATTTGTATGTACTTATTTATTTATAGTATTTATATTCTCCCCTGTTAGACTGTAAACTCCTTGAGGGCAGGGACTATTTTTTGCCTTTCTTTGTAGCCCTAGCACTTAGCACACTGGCAGACACTTCAAAAGCATTTAATAGATGCTTGTTGATCGACTGGTCAAATGATAACAATTGTTGTTCAGTCATTGATTCTTGTCTGACTGTGAATCCAGGAGCCATACTTTCACAGGGTTTTTTGGCAAAGATGCTGGAATTGTTTCCTTCTCCAGTGGGTTATGGCAAAGAGAGGTTAAATGACTTGCCCAGGGTCAAATAACTAGAAATTATCTAAGATTGGATTTGAACTCGGGTCTTCACATCTCCAGGCCCAGCATTCTATGCACTGAGCTACCTAGCTGCTTTTATGAGAACAATAACCCTCAAGGTATAAAACACACAAGCTTTTCTGAAAGAAGAATGGAGATAGGTTACCAATCCTACCTGTCCTAACCTTCTGTTTTGGCCCCATCCGTCTTCCAAATTTACTATGAAACTTCTAGATAATAGTGAAAGGGCCAAAGAGTGGTTTTTTGCATACCAAGAAGAGAAAGGCACCAAAGGGACATTAAAAGAACATTGCCTCCCTGATGAATATGAAGGAGATAGAGGAGGAGACTAGAGTTCTAAGATTATTTTTAAGCTCCACCCACCAGTTCCATTATACTCAGGTTACAGGGATCAAGAAACATTTCTTCTTGCTCTTCCTGCTCCTCAGCTCCCCCACCCCTTTCCTTTGAAGGTTGGAAAAGACACCATATAGCTGCTTCCATACTGACACACTGTGGAGCAGTGGAGGTAGTGTTACTCATCCTGTTTTCAAAGAATGAGTGAGTTTTGAATCAACAAATCCATATTCTCAAACTAGACAATGTGACTCATCAAGACTTCTCAGTTCTCTTTGCAAGGACATCATCCATGTCTCTCCCCCAATTGTGAGTATATCCCAAGGTTCTGTCCTAGACTCTCTTGCTTTTCTTCTCTCTTGGGGACTTTATTACTGCCATGACTTCAATAATCTCTATGCAGATTGTTCCTAGATTTCTCTTTATAGCCCTAGCATCTTTCCTGAGTTCTAGTCCCACATCACCAAATGAATGGTAGGCATTTCAAACTGGATATTCTATAGGCACCTCAAACTCAACGTTTCGAAAACAAACTCCATTATTATTATTATTATTATTCTACCAAGAATCCCATCTTCTTCCCAACTTAACAATTCTTCACCCTTTCAGTGACTAATGTATTTTTATTGTTGTTCAGTCATGTCAGACTCTTGGTGACCCCATTTGGGGTTTGACATTTCCTTCTCCAGCTCATTTTACAGATGAGGAAACTGAAGCAAGCAAGACTAAGTGACTTAGGCAAGGTGACACAGCCAATAAGTGTCTGAAGCCAGATTTGAACTCATGAACTTGAGTCTTTGTGATTCTAAGCCCAATATTCTATTCTCTATGCCACCTAGCTGCCCTATGACTAAGGTATACAACCTCAGAATAATCCTTAACACCTTATCTTCATCCCTCCTATACATCCAATTGGTTGTGAAGTCTTATTAATTCTGCCCCCATAAAATCTTTCACACCTATCCCCTTTCCTCATTCACATGGCCACTATCCTAGTTCAAATCCTTATCACTTTTTACCTAGACTACTATGATAGCCTCCCAATTGATCTCCCTGCCTCAAGAAGCAATAGTTAGATAAACTGCTGAAGTTGGAGTCAGGAAGACCTGGGTTCAAAGCCTGCCTCAGATACTTACTAGGTGTGTGACCCTGGGCAAGGCACTTTGTGCCTGAGTTTCCTCATCAGTAAAATGGACTGATGGCCTCTAAGTTTCCTTCTGGCTCTAAATTCTATGAATCCCTCCCCTCTCCAATCCATAGCTCCTCCCCTCTCCACATAGCTGTCAAAATGATATTCCTAAATAATAGGTTTGACCATTTTACCCTCTTGCTCTATAAGCTTCAATGATTCCCTTTTGCCTTTAGGATCCAATTAAATTTCCTTTATTTGGACTCTTTAAAGGCTTTCACAAACTGGTCTCAACATACTTTTCCAGGTTTGCCACACCTTACTTCCTCTCGTACTCTATAGTCCAGTCAAATTGGCCTAAAAATTCTAAAAAAAAAGTTGCTTAATAAATACTTATAGATGAAATATTGTAAAAACATTGGAAAGACTTACCAGAGGACCAATGATGAGACTTGTGGCCCACTTTCTGACAGAGAGGTAAAGGATTTAACATGCAGAATGAGATATATTTTATTGGACATTATTTTGCTTGACTATGTAGCAAACTTTGGGGGAAGGCATTATCAGCAAAATTTTTTCTATGTTCACAGATGTTTTCCCCCAATATCACATAAGATCCCTGAGCACAGGACTATTTCATCTTTGTCTTCATTCTCAGCACCTATCACAGCACCTGGCACATAGTAGGCATTTAATATATTCTTGTTTATTGATTCATTGGGTTGTACCTATTATTTTTCTGGAGTCATGACTAGAAGAAGAGAGGGTTGTTTTTTTTTCTTTTTCCCCCCATTCCAAGTAGTTTGAAAGTAACTTGGTGTCAGAATTATGAAATTGCTAAGTATGGCTACACAGTCAAGTTTGTTATGGGGTGGAACACAAGCTGAGATAGTTTCAGTCTTAAGATCCTATGAAATTCTACATAAGTTCTCCTATATTCCTATGCTCTTAATGTAGCCAGTGCCATGCCTTTGATATGACCAAGAGCATCATTCTGTTCCCAGCTGTTGTTTTTATTGCTCACCATTACAGGGTGTGAGATTTTCCCTACCCCTTAGATACAAGTGATTTAACAGTAGTACTAAGCAGTTTATAGACTACAAACTGATATTCTTTACTAGCTTAAGAGTAAGTAAGATTGGGGCAGCTAGGTTGTGCAGTGGATAGAGTACTGGCCCTAGAGTCAGGAGGACCTGAGTTCAAATCCGACCTCAGACACTTGACACTTACTAGCTGTGTGACCCTGGGCAAGTCACTTAACCCCAATTGCCTCACTGAAAAAAGGAAAAAAGAAAAGAAAAGAAAAGAAAGGAAAAGAAAAGAAAAGAAAAGAAAAGAAAAGAGTAAGATTGAAAGGAATTAAGGGAAATGCTAACTTGTCTACTCTACAAGCTTAACCAAAACTTCAACTATTTCACTTCCAATTGTGGTTAGATGTAGTCACCAATCAGCTTAAAGTTCAGAAACCTTAAATAATAACTTCTGAGCTATAAGGGACCAATCAGAGCAGGAGAAAAGTTGGAAAGCCAAGCTTAACCAATATGGTGGAAAGTCTTGATAGCTGAGAAACAATTCAGAGAAAGATAGGCAGAGATGGCAAAGACACAATTCAGTAGATGGCTTCTTATGTTATGAGCCTGTTACTTACTAACAGGGCTATTTTAAGTAGGCTATATAGAATGGCAAGCGATTGTACCAGTATCTGACTGATGGTTTCTTTCTGTTCCATACTTATTGTATTTGTACCCCTTGGATTATGTTCATTTATGGAACAAGTCATGCTGTATAAATATCCATGAATCCTAAGGCTCGGGGTCTTTGGGCCCTAGACTTGAGACTGGTTTTATTGTGAAATGGGATCGCTCTCCCAATAAACCTATTTTTCTTTTGGCTTGGAGACTGATTTTTTTTCTTCATCTAACACTGTGACTTAGAAATTTTCACAAGGGTAAGAGGTGGTACTTTTTCAATAAAATTGTGACCTGCTCACAAAAAGCAGATCATTGGTCATAAGCATGTTTTAACTAACGATATATCAGGTTTATGAGTCAGAAGCTTTACATTTCTCTTTCAGAATCATTATTTCTTCTTCCTGGAGAAAAATTCCAACTGAGTGGAAATATTTATGTAACTGAAATGAAAGGGGTTAGTGAGTAAGAAGATGCTTATTGTGTCCTTTTTTTTTTTTTTTTTTGGTGCGGCAATGAGGGCTAAGTGACTTTCCCAGAGTCACACAGCTAGTAAGTGTTAAGTGTCTGAGGCTGGGTTTGAACTCAAGTGCTCCTGAATCCAGGGCCAGTGCTTTATCCACTGCACCACCTAGCTGCCCCCTTGTGTCTATTTTTAATGGAGGATTTGTAGAAAGACCTGCATAAGGATTGCAGACACAAGACACAAGAGGGTGTATATAGTCTACATTCATGAAGGGAGCATTCATACTAAGGAAATCACAGATTAAACTAAGTTGTTGAAGGTGAATTATTGGGGCAGCTAGGTGGTGCATTGGATAGAGCACTGGCCCTGGATTCAGGAGGACCTGAGTTCAAATCCAGCCTCAGACACTTGACTATTACTAGCTGTGTGACCCTGGACAAGCCACTTAACCCCAATTGCCTCACCAAAAAAAAAAAAAAAAAGATAAAAGATAAAAAGAAAGAAAGAAAGTGAATTATTGCCAAGCATGGTGGCACAAGCCTGTTACCTCTGCTAATGGAGGAGGCTGAGGCTGAGGGAAAAACTTGAAAGCAGGAGTTCTGAGCTTCAGTAGTACTCAAGCAAATTAGATATCCATACTAAAGTTCAGCACCAATATGGTGGACTCCAGGGAGGCCTCTACCTCCATAAGGAGGAGCAAACTGTCCCAGGTGGAGAAAAGAAAGCAAATTAAACCTTGCATGCAAGGAATGAAAACTATTCCAAGGTACAGCGAAGATCTGATAACATCAAAAACACAGAAATAGATATGGGAACACTGGTCTTGGGAGATTCCATTTTTCCCTCACAGACATATTATTTAGATATCTGTTCATCAGATAATGCCCACTTGACCTGTGCCACTGTATTGTATAACAGCTCCTGCTTCCCTGGTTCTACCAGTAAAGAGGAACCAATATTCCAATAGGTAGATTGAACATGTTTGAGTTATTCAGACACATCCCTGCTCTCTTCTTTTGCTATATTATACTTATATTATAAAGCTTATTATGCTTGTCATACAAGTGCCTATTTCAAAATTAGATTTCAAGAGGCAAAGTCAGTTTGGAGATTCTAATGAATCTTGAGCAGAAAAGAGACTTTTCTGAGACGGCCAGTACTTCTCAGATTTTCTTAAATCAAATGAAAGTAGCAATTTGGTTTTTTATTAACATTCTCGGGGGCGGCTAGGTGGCACAGTGGATAAAGCACTGGCCCTGGATTCAGGAGTACCTGAGTTCAAATCTGGCCTCAGACACTTGACACTTACTAGCTGTGTGACTGTGGGCAAGTCACTTAACCCCCATTGCCCCACAAAACAAAACAAAATAACAAAATAACATTCTCTCAGATTGTATCTGAAACCATCATTATAATAATAACTAAAATTTATATAATATTTTAAGATTTGCAAAGCACTTTACATGTATTATCTCATTGATCCTCATAAGAACCCTAACGAGTAGGTGCTATTATTTTTGGGGGGGGGGGCTGGGCAATGAGGCTTAAGTGACTTGCCCAGGGTCACACAGCTAGTAAAGTGTCAAGTGTCTGAGGCCAAACTTGAACTCAGGTCCTCCTGAATCCAGGGCCAGCACTTCATCCACTGTGCCACCTAGCTGCCCCTGCGAGTAGGTGCTATTATTATCTCCATTTTACAATGGAAACAGACACTAAAGGAAATTAAGTGACTTGTCCAGAGTCACACAACTACTACGTGAGGCAGGATTCAAACTCAAATCTTCCTGGCTCCAGGCCCAATATTCTATCCACTAGGCTACCTAGATACCTCTCTAATTATGTCAACATTATCTATCTGCCAAGGGAAATTCTATGAAGTGGCTGTGGTCAAGTAAATTGAAAGGAATAAAAACTATTACAATGTCTTCATTATTTGATAGCATACCTTATCAAGAGTTGCAATGGGTTGTTAAATATTCATATCCAAATTAAAATATGTAATTTTAGCAATGAGAAGCTAGGTGGTGCAGTGGATAGAATTCTGGGCCTGGAATCAGGAAGACTCATCTTCCTGAGTTCAAATCTACCCTCAGACACTTCCTAGAAGTGTGACCCCAGGCAAATCTATTCACCCGGCTTGCCTCAGTTTCCTCATCTGTAAAATGAGCTGGAGAAGGAAATGGCAAACCAGTGTCTGCCAAGAAAACCCCAAATGGGGTCACTAAGAGTCAGAAAGGACTAAGTTATTTTGAGGGAGAAGTAAACAGTGTTAATCTTCAATATCCCTCCTTTCTGTTAATAACAGAATAGTTAGCCATCTTAGCATAAGGAGAATGGTTGCAAATAATCCCTTCATATCTTTCAATTCCAAGAGGGAATGTGGTTCCCAGGTATATGCCTGTGAACAAGTGTATGTGTTTATGTAGAGGGATCCCTGTGAGCATAAAAGTTTGAAGACTTTCAGTATGTCCAAGGATTTCACTGT
Source organism: Dromiciops gliroides (assembly GCF_019393635.1). Classification (NCBI taxonomy): domain Eukaryota; kingdom Metazoa; phylum Chordata; class Mammalia; order Microbiotheria; family Microbiotheriidae; genus Dromiciops; species Dromiciops gliroides. Next base: position 337,660,360 of record NC_057863.1, on the reverse strand, counting down.
CAAACAATTGCCACACTATTTCCCTTTAAGAAAACTTTTTTTTTTGGGTGGGGGAGGGTGGGCAGGGCAATGAAGGTTAAGTGACTTGCTTAGGGTCACACAGCTAGTAAGTGTTAAGTGTCTGAGGTCAGATTTGTACTCAGGTCCTCCTGAATCTAGGGCTTGTGCTGTATCCACTGCACCACCTAGCTGCCCCCAGAAAACTTTTTATCTATTCTGTGTGTGTGTGTGTATATATATATATATATATATATGTATATATATATATATATACACTTACCTTCCTATCTGTATGTATATATGTATATTACAAGTATATTTAATATCTATATACATACGTGTACACACATAGTTATTTTTATATCTTGTTTCCCTTTGTAGCCTCGTTGAAGACAGGGTCCATGTTTTTGCCTTTCTTTGTATCCCTGGCACTTAGCATAATGCCTGGCACATAGTAAGTGCTAACGAAAAAAAAAAAAACATTCAGAAAGACAAAATCAGGGGCAGCTAGGTGGCACAGTGGATAGAGCACCAGCCCTGGATTCAGGAGGACAAATCCGGCCTCAGACACTTGACACTTACTAGCTGTGTAACCCTGGGCAAGTCACTTAACCCCAATCGCCTCACAAAAAAAAAAAAAAAAAAAGACAAAATCACTAATAGCAGTGTACTATATAGGAATGAGCTTGATTTCTTTAAGGAAAAAAATAGTTGGCATTTCCATAATTTCATATAGATAATGCCTTTACATAATTTATAAACAGCTCACTGATACAATGACCATGGTAAGAATATTCCATGTGACAGGGCGGCTAAGTGGCGCAGTGGATAGAGCACCAGCCCTGGAGTCAGGAGTACCTGAGTTCAAATCCGGCCTCAGACACTTAACACTTACTAGCTGTGTGACCCTGGGCAAATCACTTAGCCCCAATTGCCTCACTAAATTAAAAAAAAAAAAGAATATTCCATGTAACAGTATGGAGACACTCTCCAGGGAGGCTGCTGTGAACAGTTAGAACACGTTAAAAAAAATATTGAGCAGCCCAGTCTCAGGAAAGATGGTGAAATTTGTCCTTTTTCTGTATATCTTTCAATCCCTCCAGAACCATACTCCCTTTCCACAGCCCAGTGCCCTCATGATCTCCCTATCAATTCCTCCACCCCGAAAGCCACTCTCCTTTTTCTTCAGTAGGAACACATTTCAGTCAATGTATTACCATTTCCTGGAGGTATGCCTATTTCATACTTAACTCTGCTTGTGGAATAAAAAAGACTTTCCCACAGTAATAGAATTAGAAACATGTGGAAGAGGGGTGGAGAAAGTGATAAAAAAGTAAAGAGGAAGCTGGGGTAGTAGGAAGGGCACTGGATTAGAACTTAAAAGAGATAAGTTATAGCTGTGGTTCTATTACTTACAACTTACATGACCCTGGGCAAACAACTTCATGTCTCTAAGTTTCCCTTTCCTTATCTATAAAATGACAGGGGCAGGGTTTCTGAGCAAGACCATTCAGGGAGTGCTTGTGTTCTAAATCAGCTCTGTTTCATCTCTTCAAAACAATAGGAAAGACACCTAATAAGCTACAAAGGACAGCAAAAAGGTGGGGGGGGGGGAAGAAAGAAAGAAATGTTTACATGGAAAATGTGACAGGAACACAGTAGGGAAACAAGGAATGAATGAGAAAAGAGGATACCCCTCAACGCAATGAGGAAACACTATTATATAAAAGAAAGTGAGGAGAAATCTATAAAAGGTGGGAGGGGAAGTCATATGATAACAACTGAAAAGATAATGGAACAACCACAAGAAATTCCAGAGTGACTTAGGAACTCAGTACGGTAATTAAAGGAAAATACAGCATCTATGAAAGTTAGTGAATAATAGTGTAGTGAATAGAGCCCACTTTGGAATCAGGAAGACCTCAGCTGAGGGCCAGATCCTGGTACAAACTAGTTGCATGATAGTCGGTAAGTCATTTAACCTCTCTTCACTTCAGCTAATTCCCTAAGACCGTTGTGGAATACTTAGCAGTCTTCATTGGTAGAGGGAGTTTCCTTACCCAGAATGTCCTACACCAATAAAGTCACGGATCCAAACAGGAAAAAGGACATTTCTAAAGAAAACAAAAGAGGATGGGGTAGTAGAAGCAGCAACCCACTTGATTTCTCCCAACATTACCCTCCAAATAACTAAAATAATTCCTCAAGTCATATTCTGGAGTGGCAGAGTCAACAAAAGGTTAAGATAAGACATTTTCCCAGTCCACGACAACTTAGAGGGCTGCCAGTGGAGGTCTGTGACAGTGGGATGGGAGGTGGACTAGAGTGTATGTAAAGCAACACCAGCTGTGGCCTTGGAAGTGGCTGTCATCACAGCAGCAGCAGCAGGAGCTCTTAGCCTAGAGACAGTAAGGAGGTTGGACAATTGGTCAAAAAGGGATTACAGGGGGGCCCTGAACTGACACAGGTCAGGACTGGGAGCTGTTTGGCAACTCTACTGCCCACATTCAATGCTGGGTCACAGTTTCAGGGTGGAGAGAAGCTCTTGTGTCCACCACAAGGGAGGAGGGGCCATGCTCACAGTTCCAGGACAGAGAGGAGCACTAGTGTTTGTGGCTGCAGGAAAGCAAGGGTCCTTCCTGGGTAAAGACCAGAGTGCAGACCAGGAGAGCAATGAGTACACCTCTCCCAGGATAACGCCAGCTTGAAGGCATTGAAAACTTATAGACCCACAGAACTAGCTATGAAAATAGCAACACAAGGAAATTTGAAACTTGGGACACTACCTCCCCACTCCTAGGTGAACAAAGCCTAACTTAATTTTTTTAATATATATTTTAGTCCCCCCCCAATTATAGGTTAAAACAATTTAAAACATTTTTTCTTTAAATTTTGGGGTTTGAAGTCCCTCCTTCCCTTCCTCCCCTATCCCCTCCCTTAGGTGGTAAGCAATCAGATATAGGTTATATATGTGCAATTATGTAAAACATTTCCATATTTGTCATTTTGTATAAGAATACTTGAATTAAAAACGTGAAAAATAGCATGCTTCATTCTGTGTTCAATCAATATCAATTCTTTCTCTGGAGGCAGATAGTAAGCTTCACCATTAATCCTTTGGAGTTGTCTTGAATCATTGCACTGCTGAGAATAGCTAAGTCTTTCATAGTTCTTCATCAAATAATATTGCTGTTACTGTGTACAATTTTCTTCTGGTTCTGTTCACTTTACTATATATCAGTTCATGTGAGTCTTTCCAGATTTTTCTGAAGTTATTCTGTTTATTATTTCTTATAACACAATGATATTCCATTACAATCATATATCACAGATTGTTTAGCCATTCCCCAATTGATAGACATTCCTTCAGTTTCCAATTCTTAGCTACACAAAAAAGAGCTGCTATAATGATCAACTGTGATAGACCTTAGCTCTTCTCAGCAATACAATGAACCAAGACAATTCCAAAGAACTCATGATGGAAAATGCTCTCCACATCCAGAAAAAAAAGAACTGTGGAATCTGAATGCAGATTTAACTATTTTTAATTTTTAAATTTTTTTTCTTTTTTGAGGTTTTCTCCTTTTGCTCTGATTCTTCTTTCACAGCATGACTAATGCAGAAATATGTTTAATGTGATTATACATATATAACCCATATCAGATTGCTTCCTGTCTTGGGGAAGGGGTAGGGAAGCTAGGGAGGGAAGGAGAAAAATTTGCAACTCAAAATCTTATAAAAACAAATGTTGAAAACTATCTTTACATGTAAATGGGAAAAAATAAAATACTATTAAGATTGAAAAAAAAAGAAATGATGAGCAAGCAGATTTCGGAAAAACATGGACTTACATGAATTGATGCTGAGTGAAATGAGCAGAACCAAAAGAACATCGTACACAGTGTCAACAACATTGTATAATGATGAACTGTGATAGACTTAGCTCTTCTCAGCAATACAATAATCAAAGACAATACCAAAAGATTCGTGATAGAAAATTCTCTCCACATCCAAACAACAACAACAACAACAACAACAACAACAAAACTATGGCATCTGAATGCAGATTGAAGCATACTATTTTCATTTTTGTTGTTTTGGGGTTTTTGTTGTTGTTGTTTCTTCTTTCTTCTTTTTTTTGCTTCTGTTCTAAATCTTCTCTTACAATATGACTAATGTGGAAATATATTTAACATTATTATAATGCAATACCTATATCAGATTGCTTGCTGGTCTTGGGAGGGGGGAAGGAAGGGAGGGAAGGAGAAAAAATTGGAACTCAAAATTTTACAAAAATGAATGTTGAAGGGGCAGATAGGTGGCGCAGTGGACAAAGAACTGGCCCTGGATTCAGGAGGATTTGAGTTCAAATCTGACCTCAGACACTTGACACTTACTAGCTGTGTGACCCTGGGCAAGTCACTTAACCCTCAGTGCCCAACAAAAAAAAAAAAGAAAGAAAAAATGAATGTTGGAAACTACATTTATGTGTAATTGGAAAAAATGAAAATACTATTGTTAAATAATAATAATAAGTTTGAAAAAGAAAAATAAACATTAAAGCTTAAAAAAAGAAAATAGAAAAAAAACAAAAATAAAATAAAAGAGCTGCTATAAATATTTTTTGTACAAATAGGTCCTTTTCCTTTTTTTTAAATGTCTTTTGGATATAGACCTAGCAGTGATATTGCTGCATCAAAGGGTATGCAAAGTTTTGTCAACCCTTTGGGCATAGTTCCAAATTGAAGAGCCTCACTTTAACATGAAGTTCAATGTCAAGAAATAAACTGGAAAAAAGAGAAAAAAAAAGAACTTGACCATAAAAAGTTTCTACAGTGGCAGGGAAGACCAAGACACAAACTCAGAAGAAGACAACACTATGAAAAGAACTAGAATCAAAGCCTCAAAGAAAAAATATAAATTAGACACAAGCCCAAAAAGAATTACAGAAAGAGATCAGAATCAGAGAGGGAAAATTTGGGAAAGAAATGATAGTGATTCAAGAAAATTATGAAAAGAGAATTAACAGGTTGGGGAAAGAGGCACAAAAAATACTAAAGAAAATAACACTTTAAAAAACAAAACTAGTCAAATGGTAAAAGAGGCACAAAAATTCACTGAAGAAAAGAATTCCTTAAAAAGCAGAATCAGCCAAATGGAAAAAAGAGGTACAAAATCTCACTGAGGAAAATAATTCTTTAAAAATCAGAATTGGGCAAGTGGAACCTAATGACTCCATGAGACATCAAGAAATAATAAAACAGAGAAAAGGAAGAAAATTGAAGAAAATGTGAAATATTTCATTGGAAAAACAACTGATCAAATAGAGATAATTTAAGAATTATTGGGGGCAGCTAGGTGGCACAGTGGATAGAGCAGTGGCCCTGGAGTCAGGAAGACCTGAGTTCAAATCCGGCCTCAGACACTTAACACTTACTAGCTGTGTGACCCCAATTGCCTCACCAAAAAAAAAAGAAAGAAAGAATTATTGGACGACAAGAAGGTCATGATCAATAAAAGAGCCTAGACATTGTCTTTCAAGAAATTATCGAGGAAAACTTCCCCAATATCTTAGATCAAGAGAGTAATATAGAAATTGAAAGAATTCACTGATCAGCTCTTGAAAGAGATCCCCAAAAGAAAACTTACAGGAATATTATGGTCAAATTCCAGAGTTCCCAGGTAAAGGAGTAAATACAGCAAACAGCCAGAAAGAAACAGTTCAGATATTGTGAAGTCATAGTCAAAAATCACACAAGATTTAGCAGTTTCCATGTTAAAGGAGTGGAGAGCTTGGAATATGATATTCCAGAAGCAAAGGAGCTAGGATTACAACTAAGAAAGACCTACTCAGCAAAACTAAATATAATCCTTCAGGGGGAGAAATTGACATTTAATGAAATGGAAAACTGACATTCAAACAGAAGACTCAAGAAAAGCATAAAAAGGTAAATGGGTAGTTGTCTCCTCTCAATAGGGATATAACAGTCAATCATACTCCTCCTGACCTGTTTTTAGGACAAAGGTCTCAGATCCCCTCCTCCCCCTCAGGTTAACAAAATCACATGGTTCGAGGAGCCCTTGTCTCAATAAGGTCAGCTCCTGAGTTGTGTCCATATGAGGAAGAACTGATTAGAGATGGGAATACTGCATTTCGATTAGCTAGTTTCTGCCTGTAGATTGTAACCCTTGAGTAATCAAACCAATGATGAAAAAGAGGAGGGTCTGGGCAGCTAGGTGGCACAGTGGATAAAGCACGATCTCTGGATTCAGGAGGACCTGAGTTCAAATCTGACCTCAGACGCTTGACACTTACTAGCTGTGTAACCCTGGGCAAGTCACTTAACCCTCATTGTCCCACAAAAAAAAAAAAGGGAGGTTCCATTCACATTAGGGACTAGGGTTTAAAACAGAGCCTGCGAGCCCCCTTTCTTGGCACCCACTAGCTGCACACTAGGGTGCCTCCTTCTCACAAGAAGGAAATAAAAGAGCTTTTGTCACATCGCTGCTGAGTTCCTGAGAATTATTGAGAAGAGGATTGTTTTCCCTCACAGTAAATATGAGTGAAAAATCATAAGGGACTCAATAAGGTTAAACTATTCATATTCCTGTATGAGAAATTGATATACATAATTCCTAAGAACTTTATCAACATTAGTTAGTAGCTTTCTACTATTCCCTTTTTTGGAGAACCTACACAGGCGCCAAATCTAAACTTTAAATGATTCTCCCAGAGATTACAAAGTAGAGGTATAAAGATTCAAAATTTAGTGGAGGAAGAAGAGGGAACATTAATGGATCCAGCAGCCATTATACATTATTATTATTATATGTAAGTTAAGATATCTGAGTTCTCTTTCTTGATGTTTGAACAATGGGCATTTGTTCATCTACCTTTGATCGAAAATTCTTACTACTAGATCATTTTTTTATTTTTGTCTCCTATGAATTTCTGAGCATTTCAGCTGTTATTTAATCTTTCTTCTCTGTAACTATTCTCTATGGCATCTACTTTTTTGGATATACATAAGAACTTTCTTGGTGGATATGTACACACATATATGTGTGTATACATACACTCACGTGCAGTTTCTTTCTCCTCTCTATTTTTTTTTTTCACTTCTGATTAGATGATCAGATTTGCAAGACACCTGGAAAATCCATTTTGCTAGCCTTTGTAATGTGCATTCCATCCTTTGCCTGGAGTTTGTCATCCTGATATTTTAAGCTGTGGTCCAGAAATCCCAACCTCATTCTCTAACAACATTTTCTTAGCCAGCATTTCATGCTTCAAATCAATTTTCCTTCTCCGCACCCATGCAAACTTACCTTCAATAGGCAGCAGGCAGGAAAACAGCACCTGTGCCTTATAGTCCTTGATCTTTTTTTTCTCCAAGTCTTTCTAATCTTTGGCAATATATTTTTCGTTTCCTTCTGGCAGTATATTTGAGTACACATGAATTGCCACAAATGCATTATAGTCATATCTTTTGCTAATTCTTGGTAAGCTATCATTGTGTCTTAAATACATTCCCATGTAGGCAATAAACTTCCCTATTGTTATCAAGTCAAACAAATAGCTTGCCTCAGTACCATTAAGGAGGGAGTTGCCCACCACTAGCATTCTTCTCTTCTTCCTCCGACCCTCCCTGAATGACTTTTCACTCCATCGTTCCTGAGGTTCTATTATATCATTCCTCGGAGGACAAGCAGTCACTCAAAGCATCCAGCTCCCTCCTCTTCAGGAAGAGATCCAAGTTTATTTTTAGTTCCAAGGGCATAGGCATTCTTCTTCTCTTCGTCCCCAAAAGAATTGTTTTCCCTCTCCCACTTCAGATCCCGTTCTTTTCCCTGCAGACACTTCATTGTATTTTTTTAAAGTGAGGCAATTGGGGTTAAGTGACTTGCCTAGGGTCACACAGCTAGTAAGTGTTAAGTGTCTGAGGCCAGGTATGAACTCAGGTCCTCCTGACTCCAGGGCCGGTGCTTTATCCACTGGGCCACCTAGCTGCCCCATTTAATGGTATTTTTCAATCTAATTCCTCAAGTCCCCAAATCTTCTCTTCTAGGAGGGAGACCAGCCCATAGTGGAATATAGATAGCAGTCATGTGTCCATGGCAGAAATGCAAACATTGGTCAGTGATAGATATTGCAAAATTTCCCTTACCCTCCATAGTAATTGAGATTCTCAGTCTTTTTAAAAACTAATTATGGGGTGGCTAGGTGGCACAGTGGATAAAGCAGAGGCCCTGGATTCAGGAGTACCTGAGTTCAAATCCGACCTCAGACACTTGACACTTACTAGTTGTGTGACCCTGGGCAAGTCACTTAACTCCCATAGCCCCGTCCAAAAAAAAAAAAATCTCAGGACCATATTACATTCTTAAATTATCGAGGACTTCTCCCCAAAGAGCTTTTGTTTATATGGATCATATCAATTGATATTTACTGTTTTGGAAATTTTAGTATTGTTATCAAAATAGTTTTGACCTCATGGACTCCCTGAGAGGGTCTTTGGGACCCCCAAGGACTACTGCTATAGGGAACTCTGGAGAGGGAAATTCTACCCAATAAACAACAGCAGTTCTCTAGTGTCTATAGAAAATATTTTATATATGTATATGTACATATACATATATACACACATATGTAATTACACATACACATGTATGCATGTATGTGTGTGTTTGTTGTTCTTATCTTTCCCATTAGAATTGAAGCTCCTAGAACTAAGAGAACATTGTGCACAGAGACAGCAATATTGTTTGATGAAGAACTGTGAATGTCTTGACTATTCTCAACAATACAATTATCCAAGACAATACCAAAGGACTATAAAGAACCGATATTGATGGAACATACTGAAGCATGCTATTTTTCACTTTCTTTTTTTCTTTTATTCAAGTTTTCTTGTACAAAATGACTAATACGGTAATGTTTTACATAATCGTAGATGTATAACCCATATCTGATTGCTTACTACCTCAGGGAGGGTGAAGGGGAGGGAGGGAAGGAGAAATAAATATTGGAACTCAAAACTTTAAATAAAAGTGTTTATTACTTTAAAAAAATAAAGTGTTTCGCAAACTTGGTGGGGGGGGGGAAGAAGAAAAAGGAATCAAAGCTCCTTGAGAACAGGAATTTATATCTCTAGCACCTAAGACATGGCCTAGAGGCACTTGATGAATGCTTATTGGTTAATTAATTTATTGAAATAGACAAAAGCGTTTGCTAATCTTATCAAAAAGAAAAGAAATTAAAATGACCAAAATTAAGAAAGGAAGCTTCAGAAAAAGACAAAGCAAGAAGACAAAAAAGGAAAATTTTAGCACCTGTTTTGTCTGCATCATAGTTAGCTACAAAGAACTGGAATTAAACACTACCCAAAGTGCAATGGAGAGGTTCACAAACAGCATGAGCAAGTGGCCAGAAATTAAAAGGAGAAGCATAGTAAGGAGTGTCATAATATAAATGTATGATAGAGAAAGAAGATGGCTTGTTCCTATAGTGAGATTGAGAGATATCTGCTAGATTGTTTGCATGCTCAATCATTTCCTTGCTAGGTCAAGAGAAATCAACAAAGATGACTAGCATGTTAGGTGGACCTTATGAGATGCCACAGTTAACAGTCCATAATCAAAAATCATTTGAGTGCCAGATGCTATGATAAGTGATGAGGAAACAAATACAAAAAAGAAAGAGAAAAAATGAAATAGGGAAGAAAAGAAAGGAAGGGAGGGAGAGAGAAGAAGGAAGGAAGGAAGGAAGGAAGGAAGGAAGGAAGGAAGGAAGGAAGGAAGGAAGGAAGGAAGGAAGGAAGGAAGGAAGGAAGGAAGGAAGGAAGGAAGGAAGGAAGGAAGGAAGGAAGGAAGGAAGGAAGGAAGTCCTTGTTTTAAGGAGCTTATGATCTCATAGGGAAAGGAAATCCACAAAAGGAAGCTGAGGAGATGGGGTGGAGAAGGTACCCAGTGAGGACATGATACAGAGTATAAAAGCACTGTATCTGATGGGAAATGGGGAGAATTATCTTGTGGGAGTCACAAGGGGTGGGTGGTCATGGATGGATTGAAAACTGCATTGGATGTATACATGTATTTTGAGATTCACTCAAAATCCACTTGAGTACCCTACTCTATATCAGAGTTTAAATTATTGACTTCATAAGGAATGACTGGGAGCAGCTAGTCATTAAAGGAGGGAATGAAAAGATCATTGGTTCTGGATTCAGAGAACCTGGGTTTGGGCAGCTAGGTGGCACAGTGGATAAAGCACCAGTCCTGGGTTCAGGAGGACCTGAGTTCAAATGTGGCCTCAGACACTTGACACTTACTAGCTGTGTGACCCTGGGCAAGTCACTTAACCCTCATTGCCCCACCAAGAAAAAAGAAAAGAAAAAGGGATGACTGGAAAATATGTTGATATAAATGATTTACCATAGTACTAGGTAGAGAATCTAAGGCAGTAGTTCCTAAACTGGGGTCAGTGAATTTTTTTATAAATGATCATTGTATTCCGATATAATTGGTTTCCTCTGTAGTTTTATGCATTTAAAAACATTAGTCTGAGAAAGTGTTCATCAACTTCACCACACTGCCAAAGGGAAACAAACAAACAAAAGGCTAAGAATCTCTGATGTAAAGAAAGGACTATAATCCTCAGGCTGAAGATAAAAAAGAGAGCCCCAAATCCTTAAGTGATTGTGGTGAATGAAGGGAGCTGTGAGGCCCCCCTCCCCCCTCCTCCTGCCTGCAGTTTCTTCTTTCAGAAGATGATACAGAGGGCCACAGTGAGCCAGCCAGCCCTTCAAAACTGGCTTTATAAAAAGGAGGAGTTAATTTAATCATACCCTGGAACTCAGAGAGGGACCCTGCTTATAAGAGAATTATATAATTTATTTCACTTACATTATACTGACTTTCTCTCTGTTGGTTCCCTGACCCCCTTATTTCCACATAAGTGCATTGCATTATTATCTCACCAGTGTCAAAAATCATTGCTTCAGTGCTTACTAAGTGCCAGGTGCATTTGACTAAACATTAGGGATATAAAAAAAAGAAAAAAAAAGTCCCTGACCTCAGGAAGCTTATATTCTAATGGAAAAGAGAATACACAACCACACACACACATACATGCAAATTTGTAAAGAATAGAAAGAAGGTAACTATGTTTTTTAAGGAATGTCATTTATTAAGGCAGTGCAATCATGCATGTGCAGTTTTCTCCTATGAATGAATCTCTTAGCACCCCAGTGCTTGCTTTGAGTTTACTTTTTTTTTTTTTAGTTTGCTTTTGAGTTTTTTGAAGGGAGTATAAGATTTATTCCTACCTAAGGCTCTGATGCACTCCTTGAGGGCTAAAAGGCTTCTATTAATTTCAGCACCTTCAAGCTGAGTTTGCCCATCTGCACTAGAAGTATCTGTTCCTCTTTCATTTCCAGCCAAATCAGTGAGAGAAAATTTGCCATGTAATTTTCCTTTCCTTCTGAGGATAATTTGAAAGACTGCATGGTTCCAAGATGAATGTGCATTTACAGATATCTGACCATACATTTTACAACTGTTGCCTATTTCATTGAGCTTCGGGACATCTTCAATGCATTTAAATTCTCATTCCTGTAACCCCACAACTTGAACTTACTGTTTACCATCCTCTAACACTCTCAATTTTGTTTTCCTATTGAGCAGTTCACCTACCTTTCCACTATAAATTTCAAAAAAGCTTACATAGACTTGAAGTTCTAACTTTTTATGGTTTGGTTTCTTTACCATTAAAAAGACATCTAGGGGCAGCTAGGTGGCACAGTGGATAGAGCACTGGCCCTGGAGTCAGGAGTACCTGAGTTCAAATTCGGCCTCAGACACTTAACACTTACTAGCTGTGTGACCTTGGGCAAGTCACTTAACCCCAATTGCCTCACTAAAAAAAAAAAAAAAAAAAAGACATCTAGGAGCAGTTAGCTAATGCAGCAGATAAAGCACTGGCCCTGGAGTCGGGAGTACCTGAGTTCAAATCCAGCCTCAGATGTTTGACACTTACTAGCTGTGTGACCCTGGGCAAGTCACTTAACCCCAATTGCCTCACCAAAAAAAAAAAAAAAGAGACATCTAGAGCTACTGATGCATATATCCCTTTAGAACAATCTTGGGTCTTGTCTGAAAAATCACCACCTATGGTGTGAGTTTTTCCACTGCCAGTTTGACCATAAGCAAAACATGTGGCCACTCCCCTTTCAAATATGGACTCTACTAAAGGTCTAGCAGTAAGCCTATAAACCATTTCATTAGGAACTGAGTCATCAAACATGTAGTTAAACCAAAACTTTTGGTTTCCTAGGTACCTCGTTAAGTCCATTTTTCTTTTTGTTTAGGTCTGTGTACCATCACAACATCTTTACTAGAGATTGTGATCACATCGAGGTCTTTCATGACGGTTTCTTTTTTATTGAATAGTCGTTTCCTTACACAAACACATATCCTGCATTCATCAATAGGATCTGCTATTTTAAGTGGTCTATAATCCAAGCTTCCTCTAAAGTCCCTGATCATACACATGATTTCATCATTTGGGTTCATAGCATCAACCTCCTGGGTCCTTGTCCCTCAAAGTTCTTGTTATTATAGCCTCCTTTTCTCACCTTTTTCTGGCAATTTCTCTACTTCCTTCACACAATTGGATTTTCTATGTGAAAGGGGTCCAAATTCCTTTTTTGAAGCTTGAACTGGAGATAAATCTGAAACACTATCATTCTGTTGTGGAGCAAAAGGCTGTTCAAGGAAGCCAACTAGGCCATGAATGCACAGAACCAACCACCCTATTTAGTCTCTTGCAGCTGGGTCATTCTTAACAGAGGCCGAAGTTCAAGATTCTTTACAATTTTATTTACTTTGGCAGAAGGGATAGGAGGTGGAGGTGTTTCTGGGTTGGGTTCAATTTCTTCAACAGGTGCAAGGTCAGGGTTAAGTGAAAAGATGCTCTCCAAGTCAATCTCTTTGTCTTTTGGATCTTCATTTCTATCCATTCTACAATTACACTTTAAAAAAAAATTTGTGGGGCAATGAGGGTTAAGTGACTTGCCCAGGGTCACACACCTAGTGAGTGTCAAGTGTCTGAGGACAGATTTGAATTCAGGTCCTCCTGAATCCAGGACTGGTGCTTTATCCACTGCATCACCTAGCTGCCCTCACAATTATACTTTCATTATCTCCACTTAAAGATATCCCAAAGCTTCAAGTATTTGGCCATCGCTGCACTTGATTGCCATGTAAATCCCAATCTGGATCTTGCTGAAGTTGGCTGCTGCCATCACCTGATCTGGAGAAGAGGCTAAGGACAAGGCAGCAGTGGCAAGCAAGAGAAGCTGCACAGGGGCCAGGGAAGAAGGTAACTTTAGAAGAGAAGGCTCAAAAAAAAAGAAGAGAAGGCTCATATAGCTGGGAAAACTGGCCCAGCCTCCTAGGGAAGGCAGCTTTGGAGTTAAGTGCTGAAGGAAGACAGGGTTGCCAAGAAGTGGAGGAAGGAAGGGAGAGAAGAAGGCATTATCTGAACAGCCAGTGCAAAAGCATGGAGACTGACATGGAGAGTCCTGTGGGAGGACCAACAAGGGGGCCAATATCTTTCTAGCTGAGAGGTCATGTAACGCAATGGAAGGAATACCAGAAAAGGAATCAGAAGATGGGTTTTCGTATTAGCTCTGTTACAAACAATCTACTTATCTTTGGACAAGTCACTTCATTTCTCTGGATCTGTTTCCTCACCTTTAAAATAGGGACATTGAATCAGATTATCTGTAAGGTTCCTTAGAGTTCTAACATTCTGTGTTGTTCAGCAGTTTCAGTTGTGTCCAACTCTCTGTGACCCCTTTTGGGGTTTTCTTGGCAAAGATACAGAAGTGGTTTGCCATTTCTTCCTCCAGCTCATTTGATAGATGAGGAACAAGGGCAAACAGGAGTGACTTGCCCAGGGTCATACAGCTAGTAGTTGTCTAAGGCCAGATTTGAACTCAAGAAGACATCTTCCTGATGAGCCCAGCATCACTGAGCCGCCTAGGTCCCATTTACCTCATACTTCATAAGAGGTAGTATAGTATAGTATAGTAGATAGAGTGTTAAACATGGAGTTTGAAAAACCCAAGTTCAAATCCTGCCCCAGCTATTTGTTAGCTGTGTGACCTTGGACGAGTTAATTAACCTTTATGAGTCTCCACTGTTAAACAGGAGTAATAATAGCACCTACCTCCCAGGGTGGTTATCAAACAAGATAATATAAAGAGCTATTTAGACTTGAACTATCATCATCCTGACCATCGTGTTAATTTCTCCAAGCTAGTAAACAATTTATTTCTTAGAAACCATTTTTCCTACTCTCCCAGGTCCATTTCTCTTGAGGTGATCCCCATCAGACCCAGGAGTTTGAGCCATGGCACCCTGGGAGTTGGATTGCAGGCTGGATAGTACAGCCAGACAGCTGGGCATATTAGGATGTTTAATAAGTAAGTGTTGTTGGAGGCAGCTAGGTGGCGCAGTGGATAAATCACTGGCCCTGGATTCAAGGGACCTGAATTCAAATCTACCCTCAGATACTTGACACTTACTAGCTGTGTGACCCTGGGCAAGTCACTTAACCCTCATTGCCCCAACAAAACAAAACCTTGAATAAAAGAAAAAAAAAACGAAAGAATGAAAGTGAAAAATAGCATGTTACCTTAGTGTAATAAGTACGTGTTGAATTCAAATCAATTCACTAAACATGTGTTAAATACCTACTATGTGCCAGGCACTGTGCTAAGATCTGGGCATACAAATAAAGGCAAAAGACAGTCCCTGTGCTCAAGGAGTTTACCATTAACTGGGGAAGAAAACATGCAAATAAATATATATAAAGCAAACTACATACAGGATAAATAGGAAATAATTAAAAGAAGGAAAGGACTGGAATTAAGAGGAGTTAGGGAAGGCTTGAATGAATGGATGAAGCAAGGACTGTGCTATGTGATGGGGATTCACAAAATGAAACTGGCTGTTTTCCTGCTCTTCTCCCCCTCTTGACCTTCTCCACCTTCTTCATGTTCCCCTTCATCCCCCTTTCATTTCCCAGCTAAAATCCGACCTTCTACATAAGGCTTTTTCTCCATCCCCCATAATGCCAGTGCTTTCCCTCCGACAATATCGCCAATTTATCTAGTTTATACTTAGTGTTTGCATGGTTTTGCCCCATTAGATGGAGACTGTTCTTAGTTTTCTTTGATTACCCAGCACTTAGCACAATGCCTGACATATAGTAGGTACTTAATAAATTCTTGTTGACTTAAAACAGGGAATTTCTAATACTCCTGATGCTTCCTTAAAATATCCATGTAAACTATTCATTAATCTGCCTCCGCCTACACACAAAATCAATATTGCTCTTGGAGCTCTTCTTTGGGACCTATTATCAAAAGAGATGAAAATTGCCTCCTCTCTTCTGTCCCTTGGCTGCCCCCTAATGGGCATTCTCAGAAGCACAGGCGTATCCTAAAGCAGAAGTGGACAAGCCAGCTCTAGGCAAAAAAAAGGTAACTCATGCTTATTGAGAATTTTTAAGTCTACAAAGTACTTTCCCCAAAACAATCTGTGAAGAAGGGAGAATAAGAGGTATCCACCTTTCTCCCCAATCTTCTTATACATTAATAAACTGAGGCTCGAAAAAAAAAAAAAAGATACTTGTAACCTAGGCTGGGTTGGGCGTGTCCAGTTTGGACAACATGGAAGATTGCATCCCAACCACATGGGTGGAGGAGGTAACCTCCTTAAATGGCTTGCCTGTATTTTTGAAACTGGCTGCATCCAGCCCATCGCTCTTTTTCAGATTCTCTTTGACCACTCTCTCTTGTTTTGTTTGTTTGTTTGTTTGTTTTTTAGTGAGGCAATTGGGGTTAAGTGACTTGCCCAGGGTCACACAGCTGGTAAGTGTTAAGTGTCTGAGGTCGGATTTGAACTCAGGTCCTCCTGACTCCAGGGCCGGTGCTCTATCTACTGTGCCACTGAGCTGCCCCTCTCTCTTGTTTTTTTGTTTGTTCTTTTTACTGTTTCTAGAAGTCACCAAGAACTGTCCAGAGGTCACTATGAACTGAACTGGTCAGAGGGAAAAGACTTTTATTTTCCTTCCTGGGCTCCCTCTTTTATCCTGGCTCAAGAAAGGAATCTGGGTGCGTTTATTTCTGCTGTGTTGTTTGTCCTCAGTTATAGGTGCCAGAGGTGATCTATGCCTAACCTGACCCAGGAGTTTGAGCCAGGGTGACTTTGGAGCCAGGAACACAGGCAGGATGGTACGGCCAGGGAGCCCAGCATGGAAGCCTTGAGAAACCAATGTGAGAAATCAACTTAGAGAGAGGATTTGAACTAGAACTCTCCAGGAAGGAAATGAGACACACTGTGAGCCTAATCTCCTTCCCCTTCCCAGAGACTGAGGTAGGGGTGGGGTGGGGAGGAATAGATCCCCCTCCCACTCCCATAGATTTATATATTTGTGATTATTATACCTTCTGAAGTAAATATTTCTGTGTAAAAGCTAATCTGATTTTTTGGCTAAATGGAATTAGGGTACAGAGAATCTATAGCCCACCATATTTGGGGGAACACCATCTGGAGTTATTTCCAGAGAGCCTAGACCTGCTCCCTGCCCCCCTCCCCCAACCCTTTTAAGGGTATCAAAGAAGCCTGAGGGAAGGGTGAAATATAACCCAGCTGGTCTTCCAACAGTGGGGGCCAGGATGGTGTGTTATATAAGTCACTGCGTTAAAGATATTTGAGTCAGAAGACCTAGGTTAAAATCCTGCTATTTACAAAATGTATGCGCTGGAGCAAGTCACTTAAACTCTCTGGGGCTCAGTTTTCCCATGTATAAAATGGGGGGGGGCGGGGTCTGATCTCTAGAAAATTCTAGAAACTTCTAGAAATTTGCCTGGTTTCATCTCCATGGAACAAGATGCCCCTCCCAGGATAAGTTCATCACTTCTAATCTCATCACCATGCTACTAACTCAAGCCTAGATACCACCTCCCATAGCCTCCTCTCCCCTAAATTGAACTCACTATACTTTATATCTACAGCTCTTCCTGATTTCCTCCCTACAGAAATATGCTGCTCCAAGTCCCTAGCTTTATAGCTTCCTTTTGTGTTCTGTCTCCCCCCATTGGATCATAAGCTTCTTGAGGGCAAGGACTATGTTTTTCTTATTTGTATCCCCAGCACTTAGCACAGTACCTGACTCATAGTAGTTACTTAATGAATGCTTGGGCAGCTAGGTAGAGCAGTGGATAGATAGAGTGCCAAGCCTAGAGTCAGGAAGACCTAAGTTCAAATCCAGCCTCAGATACTAGCTGTGTGACCCTGGGCAAGTCACTTAACCCTGTTTTCCTTAGTTTCCTCATCTGTAAAATGAGCTGGAGAAGAAAATGGCACACCAGTCCACTACCTTTGCCAAGAAAACCCCAAAGGGGGTCACAAAGAGTTGGACAAGACTGAAAATGACTAAACAACAATAACAAGAAGTGTTTATTGAATTGAATTAAATTGAATATAGCTAGTAAATGTCATAATGATTTGAATCAAGGTCCCCATGGGCTTTCCACTACACCATGCTACCTCAAAAATGTTCATGTTTGGCCCCTTGCCATTCTGTGCTCAACTCCTACATAGAGATTTGTCTTACCCAACCTTCAGTCACCAGTCCAACACATCCAGCTATCTCAGGCAGCCTAGCACTGTGACAGGTCTAATGTTCTGGTAGTGTTCTATATCTCAACATACTTCCTATCAAAACTTACCCATCAGGGGCAGCTAGATGGCGCAGTGGATAAAGCACTGGCCCTGGATTCAGGAGGACCTGAGTTCAAATCTGGCCTCAGACACTTAATACTTACTAGCTGTGTGACCCTGGGCAAGTCACTTAATCCCAATTGCCTCACTAAAAAAAACAAAAACATAAACAAAAAACAACAACAAAAAAAACTTACCCATCCACTTTCTCTTTCATACGTGGCTTTTATCCCCTACCCAATATATTCTTTGTTTTGGCTCAGCTTCAGCTGTACAAGACCCCAGGTCAGACAGCTGGGGGAAAAAAGCCCCCAGCTCCCTCCGACCTAAGCGGAGGTATCTGAGAGATCCCAGGCTTGTCCAGGCCTGGGCTCTGGCATAGCCTGTGCTGAGGCACATGATGCTCAAGTGTGCCCCCAGGCTCAGCCGCAGCCCTGGCTGACGGATTAGCTTGGTGTGTAGGTGCAGAAAGCCCCAAGATTTGAGTGGAGGAAAGGAAAATATATATAGACCTGGGAGTTAGATTAGAGGGGGGCAAAGGCAGCAGAGGGCAGACTGAGAGGATGAGGAGGCTGGCTGACAAGATTAGAAGGGTGGCAGACTAGAGACAGGGCTACAAGGACGCAGGAGAAGGCTAAAGGACTAGGAGCAGAGAAAAGAGAGGCCAAAGGGCAGACTGACGGAGCAGACAGACAGAACGTCGGTGAGAGAGAAACACAGGGGTACAGTGGTGGCAGTAAGGAGAGGAAAGTTAGAAGCAGGGGGATTTACAAAGTGAAAGGGGCTCAGAGTTAGAATAAAGGACTTGAGTGCCCTAAGGCAAGAGGCGGCTAAGGCTCTTATTGTATTAAAGAAGTTCCAGGCACAGCAGGTAGGAAAGAGGTTCAGTGGAAAGAGACGCACTGCAATGCAGTCAGGTTGTACATTTTATTTCCCTGTATTCTTAATTTTAAGTAGTATCTCATAAATGAACTCTGCTTTGATTATTTAGTTAAGAGGCTTCTTAATCTTTTGCTTATCAATTTTGGGAATGGAGCAGTGTGGTGGAACTTTATAAACGGCCCATGCTAAGTTAATAGCAGTCAGATAGCAAAATAGTCAAAAGTCATCCACAGTTTAGTCCCCCCAAATTAGTCAGTCATTTAAAATATTTCTACATTTGAATGATGACCATGGCAGGACTTACAGCCCAATTATAATTTTCCTAAACTTATAATTTTTCATATAATCATAATTTTTCATAAGTCCAGTTATATCTTTTTTCAAGATTAGATTAATTAGCTAATTATTTTTTTTTTACAATACCATGGAGATGTGGGCTGGACTGGGGTTAAGGACCAGGGTCATCTTAATCCAGATAGAATCCTCATGTTGGTAATCTGTCTCACTGCTGCATAAAACTGAACAATGGTGCTTCTTGAGGTACCTTTCACAACTATGGCTAGGGAGAGAATACTTAACTAAACAAAAGATAGATGTTATCATATGTAACGATTGGAATAACGCCACCTGCTGGATACTTACTGTAGAAGAGTTCTGCCCATGAAGGGAAGGTCTTTGAGGGCAAGACCAGGAGTCAGGAAGTGACGCGGACTAGTGGGAGGAGGAAGGAAGAGACTGGCGCTCGGTCTCACTTTTTTTCCTCTGGACTCTGGCGGAGAAGGGAGCTAGAAATGTGCTCTCCCTTTAATAGATAGGAATCTAGGCCTTTTTCTCTCTCTTTACCAAATTCTTATTCTCCTTAATAAATGCTTAAAAGTCTAACTCTTGCTAAAGCTTATAATTTATTGGCGACCACTCATTAGATATTTTAGACAGTTTAGCTAGAATTTTAGCCTTAACAGATGGCTGACCACGAAGAGGAAAGCTAACCCT
Source organism: Dromiciops gliroides (assembly GCF_019393635.1). Classification (NCBI taxonomy): domain Eukaryota; kingdom Metazoa; phylum Chordata; class Mammalia; order Microbiotheria; family Microbiotheriidae; genus Dromiciops; species Dromiciops gliroides. Next base: position 337,640,689 of record NC_057863.1, on the reverse strand, counting down.
CAGTCTTCTTCTGATCTTCTGGTTGGGTAAGAAATTTCCCCTCCCTCTCCCTTTAACTGCTAAGTACTGGTGTACTGGCTGTGTTTTCCTTTAAATTTTTTTTCGAATGGACCTTTTAAACTCCCTAATTATCCTATTTTTGATTTTAGTCTGTTTAACCAGACAAATGGGAGATAAGATCATGTTAATGCTTTGTTTTTGTGGATTTTCTATTTTTCTTTTTATTTTTGTTAAAAGAGCCAGCAACTTACTCACACAAGGAAATATCTCTCCCTCTCCCAACCATGCTTTTTCAGAGAAACCTGAAGAGATTCCCGCAGCTTTTCCCAGTTCTAACAGTAATTGTTGCTTTAATTTTGCATGCCTGGAGGCAATGACCCACCCTCTAGAAGCTTTTAATTCCCTAGCACCTGGAGGCAAAGTGGGGGAAGAGGAATCCAGGCCTGAGTTCAAAATCAAGTCTGATTCAAATTGCCCTGGTCCCTCCCCTCCTCTCCAGACCCCACCCTCTACTCCTCCCATGGCCAAGCCCATTGCTTCCCCTGCCTGGGAAGTCCAGAGATCTGATGCGCATGCTCAACTTTGTCTAACTACATTTGCAGCTTCAGGCTCAGCCCTTCCCCAGCCTGGCTGTGCTTTTGAGACAATCTTAGAAAACTCTTTAAATTCCAGATATGCTCGTTTTGTTCATAATTTTGCTAACCTGCTTTTGTCTTTAATTAGTAATCTTATAAAGCATTTGTATGGTGAAAAGGCTGACAGACAATATAGAGGGGTTAAAGAAGAAAAACTTAAGCCGAATAAGAATGACAATCATCAACATAGTTCAAGACTCCGCTTCTTTTGCCATGGAAGGGTATATATTTTACAGAAATGTAGAAGTAAGCAGCAAGGTATTGATATGAGTATTGGGGATTTTAGATATCGGAATCAAAAGTGTTCTAAATTCACTCAGATTATTAATAGTATCAGTTCAGAGGTTACATAGGATTTCTATGCTATTACATATACATTTTGAAATTAATGGTATGGGTTTATTTTCATAGAGATTTTCATGCTTTTGAGATTGTGTCTTATACCTAGTTTCTAAAACAAGGAGAATATTTGTAAAAGCTTTTTATAGTCATACGATCAAGTTTATATTTTGTAATACTCTTATTAATATTAAGTTCATATTCATTTAGATTTCCCTAGTTTGAATTTCATTGTCTTTTATTATTCCACGTGTATTTTCTTCTATTCATTCATCTATCTAATTTTGAAACATGGTTTTGATTTCATAATACAATGTTAATTCTAGGAGTATTGTGCTCCCATATTCTGAGTTATTTGTTTTTGCTATTTTTTCTCAACTGATTATTTGATCAAACTCTTTAAAGCATTTACCTGGCAAATTGTTTGCCATGGCAAGTGTAAATTGATTCTAGAAGTATTATTTTTGATAAGCATATTCCAAAAAAAAAAAAAAAGAGAGGAACATTTGTAAAAGTTGTCTTTGAGATTGTGTTGTGCTTTAACTTGTATTCAAATATGTTCTGATTTTTCACAAAAGTAATTGTATACTAAGTAAAAAAGGGGTATTATTTGAAATTGTTGCATAATTATATATTGTGTTCTGAGTCAAGATGTATTCACATTTTTTGCAATCATTTATTATCCTCAATTTTTAAATCCATACGAGATTTTAAATTATGGGAATTTATCATTTAAGACATTAATTGCCGTTATTCTGAGTTATCAGATGCCAGTTGGCCAAGATGCCATCCAATCACAAGAGGAATACATGCAAGAGCAGACACTGAACTGTTACATGAGGGGAGACATGCATGAAGTCAAGGTATGGCCGAGGGAACGGCTTTTGACAAATGTTGAGGTTGGATTCTCTTGGTTTAATATTTTATTCTCTTTTTCCCCACAATATTGTACAGATGGCTGGAAGTATTCATCCCACCCATCTCACTTCTACACCTGGCTTCTATGCTCCCTCCTATATGCCTGATGCCATGGACATCTCAATCCCATGCATCTGATTAAGTCTGACTCAGTTTCTTCCAATATGTTCGGTGGCATGGACATATATTCCATCCACCTATTTTAAGCCTGGCATACTGTATGGGCAGTACATATTGCTCAAGTGTGGGAATGCTCATATCCCATCATTTCTCTGTTCTTTTATGGTAACCCCCATAATTATCTCAGGTGTCATGATAAATACAGTGTTGAATTTGGCCTTGACACCTGTTACCAATTATATTAGATTTTTAAATTTCTCATAATGGCATGAGGATAATTAGGCAGATGATGCAAAAAGTGATGAAACAAAGATAAAAATTATTTTTAAAAATTAATATCGCAGCAATTGTCTTCTCAATTACTCTCCATAAGGGGGGACTATAATAATAATATCATTTTAAAGAATGGTTCAATTTTTGTTTTATTGTATGTTTCACATGTTAACAACTAAGATTCTGTATTCCCTTAGACATGTTTTTGAGAACTTTCATTGTTTGATTTGATTATTGACAAAGCTATTTTAAAGTTGTGTTAAGCTCAATTTTGTAGGAAATTTCCTGGCTGATTACCAGTATCCACACATCAACCCCTGAAAAGACTTCCATTCCACGACTACACCTAGAGGACATCTGAGAAAAGAGTTTCAGAGACTTTAAATGAACAGTTTTGATTTGTTGTTTTTGTTGTTTTTTTCTCTTTCTGTTATACACCATCTGTAACATGTATTCTCTGCAGAGGCCCTCCCTTTGCAAGACTAATGTCAAAGCGTCGGTTCATGAGGACAAAAAAAAAAATCGCCCCTCTGGACAAAACTTTCCTCTCTTCCTTTTCTATATTGTTGTTCACATATTATTAGTTAGCAATAGTTATCATATTGTTTTTACTGTTCCGTCAAGGAAACATTTTGTTTCTTGAGGAACAACAGGGGGGACTGTAACGATTGGAATAACGCCACCTGCTGGATACTTACTGTAGAAGAGTTCTGCCCATGAAGGGAAGGTCTTTGAGGGCAAGACTAGGAGTCAGGAAGTGACACGGACTAGTGGGAGGAGGAAGGAAGAGACGGGCGCTCGGTCTCACTTTTTTTCCTCTGGACTCTGGCGGAGAAGGGAGCTAGAAATGTGCTCTCCCTTTAATAGATAGGAATCTAGGCCTTTTTCTCTCTCTTTACCAAATTCTTATTCTCCTTAATAAATGCTTAAAAGTCTAACTCTTGCTAAAGCTTATAATTTATTGGCGACCACTCATTAGATATTTTAGACAGTTTAGCTAGAATTTTAGCCTTAACACATAAAAGACAAAATGTACAATTTTCATATAGAAATTCTTTCTCTTTGAATTATAATTGTATTGGTTTTGTTTGTGAAGAAGCAGTTAAGAGGGAGGATGATGATTCTTGTCAAAAGCAAAACAAACTTCCTGATACTGAATGGGGAATTAAAAGGAAAAAAAAAAAAAGCTGTGGAAATTAAGTGGAATTTCCATCATTTGAGGAACGGCTGAGCAAACTAAGATTTGTGAGTGTAATGAAATATCATTGCACCTTAAGAAATGATGAAAGAGATGATTTCAGAGAGTTCTGTGAAGAAGTATGAACGAATGCAGAGTGAAGTGGACAAAACCCAAGAGAACAATTTGTGCAACAACAACATAGTAAATAAAAGCTATTTTGAAAGATTTAAGAATCCTGATCAAAGTAATGACCAACAATGTCGTCAGAGGGCCTCTGCTGAAGCATGTTACTTACTTTCTCACAGGTGATAGATTCAAAGAATGGAAAGAGATACATTTTGGGTCAGGGCCTTTATGTGGATTTGTTTTCCTTTGTTAAAAGGGTAGTTGGATTCTTTTTAGCTTTTGTTTGCAAATGAACTGATAGTGATAGAGAAGAGAGAGAATAAGGAGAAAGAGGAGGAAGGGAGAGGAAGGAGGAGGAGGAGGAGAAGAAGAAGATGATGAAAAAGAAAATGAGGGGGAAAAGAGAGAAGATGACAATGAAGAAGATGAAAAAGAAGAAGAAATGACCCTGTGTTCTTTCTAGGGTTAACAGTCTCCTAACCTTCCCAATGTACTAAGCCATCTCCTGGCCTACTGAAACTTTTGATGCATTTTTTAAAAAAGAGCACCAAGGATAAATTATAAAACTGACACTTTTGATTAAAGAAAATTAAAAGATATTACCTGAACAATATCAATGTAGCCAAAATTCGAAGGGAAATAATTAGTGTGGGGGGGGATTTGTAATAATTTTCTCTGATGAAGTTCTCATATCAAAAATATGTAAGGAACTAATTAAAGTGTATGAGAAAAAGAACAATTTCCTAATATATAGATGGTAAAAGGATATAAACAAATTTTCAAAGGAAGAAATCCAAAAAAACAACCATAAGAAAAATATGTACCAAATCATTAACAATTAGAGAAATTAAAATTAAAGCAACTTTCAGATTGTTCTATAATCACCTCTATTCTTTTACACAGATCAGAATGGCAGAAATGACCAAAAAAGGAGAATTACTATTGTAGGGTTATGAGGAAAGAGGCACATTGTTGGTGGAGCTATGAATTGCCGCAATGATTCTGGAAAGCATTTTGGAACCATGGGCAAAAAGTCATTAAACTAAGCTTATCCTCTGACCCAGTGATGTCACTATTAGGCCTATACCCCAGTGAAATCAAAGGAAAAGGAAAGAAACCTATACAGTGGCTCTTTTTGTAGTAGCAAAGAACTGAAAACTAAGGTGATACCCATTGATTGGGGAATGGCTGAAAATATTATAGTATATGAATGCAATGGAATGGAATATTATTGTACTATAAGAAGTAATGAAAGGGATGGTCTTGGAGAAACATGAGAATACTTGTATGAACAGATGCAAGTGAAGTGAAAAGAATCTGTTTTGTTGTTTGTTTGGTGAGGCAATTGGGGTTAAGTGACTTGCCTAGGGTCACACAGCTAGTAAGTGTTAAGTGTCTGAGGCTGGATTTGAACTCAGGTACCTCCTGACTCCAGGGCCGGTGCTCTATCCACTGCACCACCTAGCTGCCCCTGAGAGAACAATCTGTAGAACGACAACATTATAAAGACAAACAACTTTGAAATATTTAAGAACTCTGATCAATGCAGTGACCAACCATAATTCCAGAGTATTGATGACAATCAATACTAGTTACCTTCAAACAAATAGGTGATGGACTATTGCTGTAGAAGAGAATGATGAACTGATGTTGATTGAGCACAGACTGAAGCATGCTGTTTTGCACTTTCTTTCTTTTGTTTTTTTTTACTTGACTCTTTTTGTATAAAATGACTAATATGATAATGTTTTACATAATTGCACATGTATAACATATATCTGATTGCTTGCTGCCTCAAGGAGGGGGGAGGGGAGGGAGGGAATAAGAGAGGGATAGAATTTGGGACTCAAAACTTTAAGTAAATAAATAAACAAGAAAAGAATGAATGAATGGATGGATAGATGGATGGATAGATAGATAAATGAATAAATAAATAAAAGAATGAATCCCACCCTAAGTCATGGTGGGAAAAAGAAGAGAATGATGATGCAGAATGAGAAATGTATTTTTGGATATGATTGTTTTGGGGATTTGTTTTGTTTGACCATGCAATTTTGTTACAAGGGTTTTCTTTTTTTTTTTTCCAATGGTGGGGGTGAGGGTGGTGAAGAAAAGAGATAGAGGTGGTAGGTATACGGTTACACACACACACACACATATATATATATATATATATATATAGAGAGAGAGAGAGAGAGAGAGAGAGAGAGAGAGAGAGAGAGAGAGAGAAGGAAGGCAGGCCAGAATGAAAATCACAGACAAGCAAGACAACTTTGAAAGTTTTATGTTGAATCTATTATACTTAGATGAATTATACTTTAAAATAAAAGCAAGATCTACATAACAGAGTCATAGTTTCATGTTCAATACTCTCCAGTTCTGTAGTGTATATGAAAATGCTAATTTTATTTAGTATTTGTTAAAACAAGAATTTACAAAATTATTTTTTCTAAAGACCAATTATGAAGCATGCTTCCTGCCTCTTGGCAAAGAGGTAGAAAATGAGACTTACATTTCCAGATATGACCAATATACTGACTTGTTTTGCTTAACTACTCTATTTTTTCTCTTAACAAAGGGAGGAAACTTCCATTAAGAGGGCAGTGAAATATTTTTTAAAAGGAGTCCGTAAACATTTTAAAAATATATGGAAAACAAAAAGAAAGGAAATGAACAGGGCAATTTTGTTATTATTTCAGTAAATTTAAAATATACTTTAATCCCCCAACCCCCACACACAAATTGTATGTAACAAAAATTCACAGGTTCCTAGACAACCATCTTTTTTGGTCTCCCTATACTTAAAATGTTTGCTATTGATTAAGTTCATGATGAAAAAGAAATTTTAAACTTAAAAGCAACAATAGTTGCTTAATAAATGCTCATTGGTTGATCAGCTAGCCACTTGGGGCAGTTAAGTGGCATAGTAGATAAAGCACTAGTCCTGGATTCAGGAGGACCTGAGTTCAAATCCGACCTCAGACACTTGACACTTACTAGCTGTGTGACCCTGGGCAAGTCACTTAACCATCATTGCCCTGCAAAAAACAAAACAAAAAACACAAACAAAAAACAAACCAAGGGGCAGCTAGATGGTGCAGTGGATAGAGCACCGGCCCTTGAGTCAGGAGGACCTGAGTTCAAATTCGGCCTCAGACACTTAACACTTACTGGCTGTGTGACCCTGGGCAAGTCACTTAACCCCAATTGCCTCACTAAAAAAAAAAGAAAAGAAAAGAAAAAAAAACAAGAATGTTTGAGAGTATTTTTGTATAACTTATATTGAATTGCTTGATTTCTTGGGGGGGAGGAAAAGAAGTTGGAACACAAAGTTTTTAAAAATTTGCCAAAATTTGTTTTTACATGTAATTTAGAAAATAAAATCCTAAGCAGAAAAAATATCAAACAAATAAATATGTTTCAAATAAGCTAGCCACTTGTCTCTTCCACCAAGAGTGTGGAATGAATGAACTGGACTTCTTTGTACATAAGACTATGGATCTGGAGCTTTAAGGATCCTCAGAAGGTGGGGAGGAATTCCATCTTGTCCAACTCCCTCATTTTTTAGATGAAGGAAGTGAGGTGCAGTGAGGAGAAATGACAACTCATCTCTGAGGTACTCAGATTCATCTTTTCACCATTAGCCTTGCTGCAGTCATAGCTCTTTCTTTGGTTCAATGGAGACAATAATTAAAATTAATGGGAAATTTAGAATTTAAAATTGATTTAAATTATTTTAAAGGACTTTACTAAGCAACTAAAGGGAAAAAAAGGAAAACAAAAGAATTAAGGGAATATAAAAACATTGAATCAATAGATTACAGAGCATGGAAATGTGAAGATTTCAGTCTAGCCAAAAATTATCTGGCACAACTTCTAAAAGGCCAGCTATTCCAATTCCAATTCCAATTCCAATTCCGATCTTTTCTCTAGCTACCCTGCCCCAATTTTCCATCAGGGTCAGCTGGATTACCTTACACATATATTAGGCATATGACAGCATCGCCCAAGGCTAGCAAAAGGGGCAAGATGCCAAGACATTTGTTTAAATGCTGGACATGCTCCTATCCCCGTGACCCAACAATTTTCTACCATATCTCTGGAGTCCTGTCCTCTGACTATGAATGAAGGAAACACTGCAGAGAGTAAGTGACCACAATTGGCACTGCCTCCTGGACCACCAGCAACCCTTCCTTGGGCCCTAGTCCCACTCAATGTTAATTTCTGAATGACTTTGTCTGTTCTATCAGCTGTAGTCCTGTAAAATGTGTCCTCTAATAGATTCATCTGGGGTGCTAGAGCTCATTCTGGGACTGTTATTCTCATATTATTTAGGGGAAAATTCCTATTTTAAAAAATATTTTTTAATTTCATTTGATGGCTGTTACCTTTTCCCCTAAAATTCCTTTTCTTTGAAGTTGATGTGTTTAGACTTTCAACCAATTTATAATCTATGTAATTCCGATATTTACCGAATCCAATTTTTCTTTGACAACTTCACAAGTTCTTACTGTAAAATAAAAATTGAATGGTATCAATGGCTTTTTATAATGGTTTTTATAAGTTTATAAAGTAAAATGTTGAACACAAGTTATAAATAAGCCAATATTTTATTTTCATAATTAATTTTTAAAACCTCATTTCCAGCAAAGCATCACAATTCAGTACAATTTAATATTCATAAATGTGGGATTCCCTCCAGTGGTATATGTAGCTCATAGCATAGATCAGAGATCATAGCCTATATGTGCATTTTCATCATGGGCAACTTTTCTTCTCCCTTTGCAAGGCACCTACTCAAGGTGCTGAAGGTCTTCTGTTCTCTTTTTCATTTTTCTTTTTTCTTCTTTCCTTTTTAAAAAACTATTCTGCAGGGGGCAGCTAGGTGGCACAGTGGATAAAGCACCAGCCCTGGATTCAGGAGGACCTGAGTTCAAATTCGGCCTCAGACACTTGACACTTACTAGCTGTGTGACCGTGGGCAAGTCACATAACCCTCATTGCCCCACCAAAAAAAAAAAAAATGTAATGAGGGCTTGAACTGGGTGTGTGGGAGGGGCATGCAGGCATGCATGGAAAGAAGGGGGTTGATGTGAGAGACGTTGTGGGTGTAGAATCAGTAATATTCAATGACAGGTCAGATGTGGGGAAGAGGAGCCCAAAGTTGCAAACTTGCATGACTAGAAGATGGTGGTCCCCTTAACAGAAATAGGGGAAATTAGGAGGAAGGAAATGGTTTTGGAGGGAAAGATAATGAGTTTTCTTAAACTATGAGGAAATTTTTAAAACTTTGATTTACACACAAATTTTCAAGAATGTATCTGATGCATAACATTGGACACACCTGTCCTGAAAAATCCCCCTGCCCTGCCACAACTCCTTCAGTCTCCTTAATCCCTTATGCCAAGTTGCACTATAGCCTCGAAGGTAAGATTTAATTATGTTTGAGAAACATCTATGCTTCCCCTTACTTCCTTGTAGTGGGACCGGAGATCCGCATGGTGGGCTTGATTTATTCTTGTTAGAGGCTATTAACTTCTCCTGAGTTATTTACACCTGAATTGTAGTGGCCAGCAGATGGCGTGGTCGCCCAAAAGTTCCCCAAAAAGGGCTCTGGGATTTCAAAAACTCATGGTAGGACCATACATCCGACCCTAAACCTAGGAGGTACTTTATTTTATTATTTTTAATAGCATTTTTTATCCAATTTCATGTAAAGACAGTTTTTAACATTCATTTTTTTACATAAAATTTTGAGTTCAAAATTTTCTTTCCTTCTGCTCTGCCTTTCCTAAGATGGTAAGCAATTTGATCTAGGTTGCACGTGTGCAGTCATGTGAAACATATTTCCATATTAGTCATGTTGTGAAATAAGTAACAGAATAAAAGGAAAAAAACATGAAAAAAAATGAAAATAGTATTATTGGATTTGCATTCTGACTCCATCAGTTCTTTCTCTAGATACAGAGAGCAGTTTCCGTCCTGAGTCCTTTGGAATTTGTCTTGGATCATTGTATTGCTGAGAAGAGCTAAGTCTAACACAATGTTACTATTACTGTGTATAATGTTATGGTTCGGCTCACTTCACTCAGCATCAGTCAATCCACTTAACTCTTCCCAGGTTTTTCTGAAATCTGCCTGCTCATCATTTCTTATAACACAATAGTATTCCATCACATTCATACCACAACTTGTTTAGTCATTCCCCAATTGATAGGCATCCCCTAGGAGGGGCCTTATAAATTAATTTAGTCCAACCCTACTCCTCACTTTGTAGTTGCAAAATTGGAGCTCAAAGATGACCTGTCCAGTCACACACAGATAATAAAAAACTGTTAGAACCAGAATTTGAACCCAATTTCTTCCCCAATATTATTATAAAAGATAGGAATTTAACCTTTAATTTAAGGAATTTCTAGATTTAAAGGAATTTTTAAGATGTTTAAGGGGACTTCTAGTTGAGGAAACTTCCTCCACCAATACTGGTTGCCATCATCTTTGCAATTTTTAGTCTTAGTTTCCTAGTGCAGAGGTTTCAAACATTCAGAGTCATTCCTAAGTACTAATGGAAACAGATTAAAATATAATTGGGAAATATTTAACAAATTAAATAAATACATAAATAAATAGATTAATAGTACAATGGAACATTGCACATGTTTTTGGCCTTTTTCAATGTGTCAGTAAGTTGGGCCGACCTTATTTTTCATTTTGTTTTTGTTTTTGCAGGTCAATGAGGGTTAAGTGACTTGCTCAGGGTCACAGAGCTAGTAAATGTCAAGTGTCTGAGGTCGGATTTGAACTCAGGTCCTCCTGAATACAGGACCAGTGCTCTATCCACTGAGCCACCTAGCTGCCCCTTGACCTTATTTTTCTCTAAAAAATACTATTTGTCAAATGGGATGATTCTTTGGGAAGGGGAGAGGGAAGGATACATGGGATAATATAGATAACTTCGATATGTGGTTTTCTAAATAAATATGAGGCCCAATGGAATGCTTAAGCATGGTTTAGTGGCCTTCATTCTATTTGACCTTGACACTACTGGCCTAGACTAGGGCAGGGTGACCCCTTTTCACTTGAGAAATTTTTATGTGACCTAGATATATAGGTATATAAAATAGGTATACATAACCTTTTACTGTTGCCAGATTTTCCAAGACCTCCACATTCAGTTACATGACCGACAGTTTAAGAAGCTTTGGACTAGAGCACTGAAAAGCTGTGACTTGCCCAGTGTCATACAGCCAAGTATGCTTCTGAGACAGAACTTGAACCCAGATCTGGCTAGCTCAGAGGGCAGCTTTACTATCCACTAAGCTATGGAAATGCTCCTCTTAAATGAACTCATTTCAATTCTTTACCAGGTTAAACATAAGAAGTTTAAACCAGTTCCCCTTTATTTTTTTCTTAATCTGAGTTCTGTCTCTTTGACATCTTCCCCATCAGTTTAAATGTCTAACTATAGCACACAGATGGTCTCATTGATTAGCGTCATATATCCTTGGGCAATGGGCAAATGACAATGATGTGTTGGGACTTAAACTTAACAACTGTGACATTAACAACAGTTCAGTTTTTTTCTTTTGCAAAATGCTTTGCTTGGATAATGATTTTAAAAGAACAACAATAAACTGGAGCCCATTAAAAGCCCAACATATGTACCTACTAAATTTTTTATTGTCAAATCTATTTAAGTTGAAAAGTTCTTCAGGAAAGATAAGAAAATGTATGCTTTTAGAGGGAACTTTCTATCCCTTGTGGGCATTTATGAGTGTGCCAGTTAATAAGGTCTGGCCGCATTTGTCATATATATGACCAAAGTATGGATTATGTTTTTGTACTTGATGATCTAGCTCCAAGTTATAGTTTAGGAGAAATTAAGACCCACAGTACAAAAAGAAATGTTGGGGAATGAGAAGCTGTTAGAGTACTAGCAATCAGTAATGGGATTACTAGCTATAGTACTATATATATTCTTTTTTTGTTTGTTTTTGTTTTTTTAGTGAGGCAATTGGGGCCAAGTGACTTGCCCAGGGTCACACAGCTAGTGTTAAGTGTCTGAGGCCGGATCTGAACTCAGGTACTCCTGACTCCAGGGCCGGTGCTCTATCCACTGCGCCACCTAGCTGCCCCTATAGTACTATATATATTCTGTTAACTGGGGGCAGAAACTTGGAGGTGGTCATCCAAGAAGCATAGTAATGATTTTTGCTTTCATATATAGATGAATGAAAGCAAAACATTACCAGGACTTCTTTGTTCATATGTGTATGCATGTACGTGTGTATAAATATGTGTGTATGAACAGATACCCACATACATGCACACATAGACAATATATGTTTATATATTATATATGGGGTTTTCAGGAAGGACTAGCACCTCTGCTGTGAGGGCTTGCTGAACCCTTTTCAAGGCTGCTCAACCACCTTTGATGTCCACTTGGAAGTCAATGCTCACCTGTGGCTCCAAGAAGCTGTAGCATGTGCAACAGCCATACCATGGGAAAACTATCTGAGCAGACAGGCTAAACCAGGTTGAGGGTAACCAATGGGTGTCAGAAGCATCAGTGAGTTGGGGGGGGGGTGTCCTACCTCAAGTATGTGAAGACTTCTCCTTGGTGGAATGGGTGAATAAGAACAATGTGTTCCAATGGCCATGAAGGCAGCTGAAGCAGGCTCTGTGGAGTACTTAGAACTTGGTCGGACATCAAAGACACCAAGGTCACCCACTGCATCCTGGGCCATCGACAATTGTCTTGGCTTTTCCTGCTGCTGGACTATGATGACTCTGGAAGAAATAGTAAGGCTGAAGACTTTGTGCAACTCTGCCTCCCTTAAATCCAATTCACAGGCAAGTCAACCCATGATGTCATTCATTGGTCCTCTTCAAAAACAAAGGGCAAAGGGCAGCTAGGTGGCACAGTGGATAGAGCACTGGCCCTGGATTCAGGAGGACCTGAGTTCAAATTCGGCCTCAGACCTTTGACACTTACTAGCTGTGTGACCCTGGGCAAGTCACTTAACCCCAATTGTCTCACAGAAACAAAACAAAACAAAAAAAGGGCAAACAACACAGAGATACATGCATGTATATATTTCACACATATATAATACATATGTGTATATGTATACATATATACACTTAACATATAGCAATAAAAATAATCAAATCCCTATACTAAACGCAGAACGGATTATTCAATAAACAAACATTTGTCAAGCACCTACCATATCCCAGGCATTGTGCTAAGTACTGGAGATACATGGTCAAAGATGACACAGTCCCTGCCCTCAAAGAGCTTCCATTCTACTCCATAGACATAGCATGAAATTAAACAGTGTCAAACAAATGACCGGACAACAAGCAAATAAAGCAAAAGTTATATTTACTCTGAATCTATCTGAAACTCTATCCTACTGAAATTGTTACAGGAATTAGGATACTAACCCTAAGTCAATGTTTCTGGGAATCATGAGAGAGTTATGGAGACTAGAATCACAAATGTCCTAGTAGCTGATGGCAATCGCTGAAGTCAGCCCTTGGCAAAATTGTGAAGTAAGCAAAGTTTTATTTAATAATCCTTTTGCTCAGGGATTCTGCTATTAGGCTTAAACCCCAAGGATGTCATTGATAAGAAGAAAACCCTCATGTACACCAAAATATTTATGACAGCAGTTTTTGTGATACCTAGAATCGGAAAAAATTAGATGCCTGTTGATTGGGGAATGGCTAAACAAATTCTGGTACATGAATGTCATGGAATATGACTATGATATAAGAAACTATGAATACGATGAAAACAGAAGCATGAAAGATTTACGCAAACTGAGATATAGTGAAGTGTTCATGGGCATGTGGCAGCTGGCTGGAAGAATGCTGCCTGCTGTTCCTCTCTCACTTGGCATCCCACAAAGATCATCCTCATTCAGAAGTACCAGGTTTGAGACTGTCCTCTTGAACTTTTTGTTTGTAAATGTAATTCTGACTCAGTTATCACTATGCCATCACAGTCTGTGTCCTTCTGACTCCTCAGTCAGTCAGTCAATAAACATTTATTAAATTGCCATTGTGTGCCAAGTAGAGTATGCTATGTGCTAGACATACAAAAGCAAAATATAGGGCTTGCTCTCAGGGGGCAGCTAGGTGGAGCAGTGGATAAAGCACTGGCCCTGGATTCAGGAGGACCTGAGTTCAAATTCAGCCTCAGATACTAGCTGTGTGACCCTGGGCAAGTCACTTAACCCTCATTGCCCCACAATCTAATGAGGGAGATAATATGAAGACAACTATGTATAAAACAAGATATATGATGTATATGTATATGTGTGTATATATACACGCATACGCATACACACATACATCTATAATATACATCTCTTTTGCATACAAAGGTTATCTTCATATATCTCCTATATATATGCATGCACACACACACACTAAATTGGAGATGGTCAACAGAAGGAAGGCAATAGCATTAAGGGAGATCAGGAGAGACTTCCTGTAGAGCTGAGATTTTAGTTGAGACTTCAAGAATCCAGGAGGCAGAGATGAGGAAGGAGACTATTTCAGGCAAAGGAGGCAGCCAGTGAAAATTCCCAGAGTCTGGAGATGGAATGTCCAGTTTGGGGGGTAAGGAGGCCAGAATCCCTGGATTACAAAGGACATTAGGGGAAGGGATAGAGGGGGAGCTGTGAAGTGTAAGAAGACTCTCCATCACTCCACAATACCAGCCCCTCGGTTATTCGTGACTATAAGAAGCTTCAGCAAATCTCTACATGTGGGGATTGAAACCAAGCAAGGAATATTGCATAGTGGAAAGAAGGCCCCTTCTGACTTGGAAGCAAGTTTAGCCCAGGGTTCCATGTACTTGCCAGGGCTGTCATTTACTGTAAAGGAGATGGGCAAAGGGTGGTGATGGTCCTGCATTAGGTTTAAGGCAAAACTTTCCATCCACTATGCCTTGATACCCCAACATAGATTTAAAAAAAATTTTTTTTGGAGGGTGGGGCAATGGGGGTTAAGTGATTTGCCCAGGGTCACACAGCTAAGTGTCAAGTGTCTGAGGCTGAATTTGAACTCAGGTCCTCCTGAATCCAGGGCCAATGCTTTATCCACTGCACCACCTAGCTGCACCCCGCCCCCAACATAGATTTTTTAAAGTCCTTTTGTCATTAGCATTCATTCACAACCTGAGCCTTCCTAAACTTCAGCATGCCTGACCCTAATCTTATTGGACCATGCCACTATTTTGTATTCATTCTCTGTTACCAGCTCCTGGTTCCATTTCCTATACATTTTTTAGAAATCTAAGTTTGTCAGTCAAGTCCTGTGAATCAACAGCAGTTTCATTAGGAGGCTCTCAATTTATTCCTCAACAGAATCACATTCTTTCTCCTATGATTCATTCTTTATATCATCATTCCAGACAGCTTGGTGGTATGGTTGATAGAATGAGGAACTTGGAATAAAGAAGTTGTTGTGCAATCTTTTCAGTCATGTCCGACTCTTCCTGACCCCATCTGGGATTTCCTTTGCAAAGACACTGAATCGGTTTTCCATTTCCTTCTCCAACTCCTTTTATATATTAGATGAGGAAGCTGAGGCAAACAGGGTTAAGTGACACCTCCATCATTGGTCCTCTATAAAAACATTTGCCTTTCTCCTGCTCAAGGAGATACCATGTCTCTGGATCTAACTCCCCTTAAGACTTGTCTCAAGGTTTCCTTTCTCTAGTGCCCAAATAAAATATTATTTTATTCTAATTGGATTTGTATGTGAGAAGGTGTAATTCTTTATTTTATTGGGGGGGGGGACAATGAGGGTTAAGTGACTTGCCCAGGGTCACACAGCTAGTAAGTGTCAAGTATCTGAGGCCAGATTTGAACTCAGGTCCTCCTGAATCCAGAGTCAGTGCTCTATCCACTGCACCACCTAGCTGTCCCCTCAAAGGTGTAATTCTTTAAAGAGGAATTCCTGAGTACCACAACACCCCAAATCCCCCACCATTTCCCCCCATAATAATACCTACTAAGTGCTTACTCGAAATCTCTCCCCAAAATCAAAGTGTGTGTTACCCTATACTTGACTTTCCTTCTTGGTCATGAACTCCAAAAGAGAGGGGTCACTTCCTCCCAAGGTTCCCATCATTTATACTTCCACAACCAGTTCCTCTTTTTTGGTCAGAGTTTAGTCCTGAACAGCTGTTCTTCTCTTTGTTTCCTTCACATAATAAGCACTTGGTGTTTGTTGAATTGAACTGAATGAAATTGTCATTAAGGAAAATAAAGGAATTATTCCCTGTTTTGTATCTCAAAGATAGTCCCAGCAAAGTTTTCAAAAGTTAACATTCACCATCACTACAATATCATACTTCTGGGCCAGGTTGGTGAATTGTTTCCAAAATTCCTGAATAATTGCTTTCTTTTGTTTGTTTTTTGCAGGTCAATGAGGGTTAAGTGACTTGCCCAGGGTCACACAGCCAGTTAAGTGTCAAGTGTCTGAGGCTGGATTTGAACTCAGGTCCTCCTGAATCCAAGGCCAGTGTTTTATCCACTGTGCCACCTAGCTGCCCAATAATTGCTTTCTTCCAGCCAGTTAGTCTTTGTCTATAATAGCATCATTTCTGTTCCTCCCTCCCTTGAGCCTTACTCAATTACTCTCCTCAATAGTCCACCATCCCCATCCCAGTGACCCTATTCCTGAATTTCCCTCCAAGTGTATCTTCTTGATATTACAAAGAGAAAAAAGAAAATAAATGCAATATCGTTCTACCGCCTATATGATCTCATTGGTGCCTTTTGAATAAAGCATGTTATTTCCTTTTTTCCATATTCATTTATTTTTAATTTATGGAATGAAACAAGCATTTCCATAACACAGTATAATAAAAAAATGATTGCACAGGAAAATGCATATCCATTACATGCAACTTGCTAATCCTTTTAAATATATATAATAATTATCATATAAATTTCATTTTTCCCCTTCTCTCTCTCCCCTGCCCTAGAGATGGCTAGCATTAGAGACAAATAGGTATATTCATGTAAAATTTTCTGTACAACTTCTATTTATCAGTTCTTTCTCTCTATGCAGATAGTATTAAACTACTTATATACCCTTTGACCCAGTAATACCACTACTAGGTCTATTTCCAAAGATGATTGAGGGAAAAGGAAAAGAACCTATACGTTCTAAAATATTTATAGGACATGTCTTCCTTTTTTTTTTTTTTTTTTTTGCAGGGCAATGAGAGTTTAGTGACTTGTCCATGGTCACACAACTAGCAAGTAGCAAGTGTCTGAGGTTGGATTTGAACTCAGGTCCTCCTGAATCCAGGATTAGTGCTTTACCCACTGTGCCACCTAGCTGCTTCTAGGACATGTCATTTCAATGCCATATTCCAGGCACAAGATTCATTCTACCAATTTCCATTTGTATCTTTGAGGTTGGACTTACTTCCTTTTATTAAGATTGCTGATGGGGGTGGTTAGATGGCGCAGTGGGTAAAGCACTGACCCTGGATTCAGGAGGACCTGAGTTCAAATCCAGCCTCAGACACTTGACACTTACTAGCTGTGTGACCCTGGGCAAGTCACTTAACCCTCATTGCCCTGCAAAAAAAAAAAATTATTGCTGACTTGCCTTATTTATTATTCTTACTTTGTGCATTTAGAATGACAGAATCATAGATTCATATCTGGAAAGTGTCTTAAAGGTCACATAATCCAATTCTTCAATTTTACAGATAAACAAAATGAAACCTTTCTAGAAGGATTAAGTGACTTGCCCGTGCCCTCACTGGTAATAAGATGGAGAGACTGCTCATTTTACACATCAGTCTTTCTGAGAAAATTCACAAAGATTCACCCTACTCTTTTATATTCATCTGTGATTGTGTATTTCTCCTTCCAGAAACATAGTTGGGAGAGGGGGATGGGGCTTTGCCCCATGGTGCCAACATCCAAGAGGAATGCATCCTTCCAGTGATGACCACGAATGGCCCAAGCCAATGTACAGAGCCATCACCCTATGCACTCTAAGATGTGAACACAGTTTCTTTACTCCAGAGCCAGTAGTCTTTCCACTATGCCATGCTGCCTGCCTGACATTTGAATGCCGACATCTGCAACAATGATTTTTATAGTTCATTCACCTCTTGGGTATTATCTTCTGTGAATTTTTAGTACTTCCTAGTCATAATCTTCTTAGGTTACACCTGCTACTCTAATATCAATCAATGCCCCTATGGTTCTATTCATCATTACTGTGACTTCCTAAACCAAGACACATCTATCTGGCCACCACACCCCTTATGTGTTGTCTCCTCCATTAGAATATAAGCTTTTTGAGGGCAGGAACTTTATCATGTTAGTATTTGTATTCCCAACATTTTGTGCAGTACTTCATATATGATAAGTATTTAGTAAATGCTTTTTATTTCATGCATGCATTCATTCATTTGTTCATAATCAGCAGATGTTGCTATCTGGTGAGGTTTGGAGGGTTAGTAGAAAGTCAAAATAAAAGGAAGTGGTAATCACTTTTCTGTGAGGGGATAAGTGGAAACTAGGTAGGATGAGTCATTCTCCAATTGATAAATGGTCCAAGGATATGAACAGGCAGTTTTTCAAAGAAGAAATAAAAACCCTACATAGTCATATGAAAAAAATTATCTAAACCATTATTGATTAGAGAAATGCATATTACAACAACTTGAGATATCATCTCATACCTATCAGACTGGCTAAAATGATAGAAGGGAAAAATGACAAATGTTGGAGGGGAAGCATAAAAATTGGGACATGAATACACTGTTGGTGTAACTGTGAATTGATCCAACCATTTTGGAGAACAATCTGGTATTACGCCCTGAAAGTTATAAAACTATGTATATACCCTTTAACCCAGCAGTACCACTATTAGGTCTGTTTCCCAAGGGGATCAAGGAAAAGGGAAAAGAACCTATATGTCCTTAAATATTTGTGGTACTCCACTATTAGGTCTGTTTCCCAAGAGGATCAAGGAAAAAGGAAAAGAACCTATATGTTGGGGCAGCTAGGTGGTGCAGTGGATAGAGCACCGGCCCTGGATTCAGGAGGACCTGAGTTCAAATCCGACCTCAGACACTTGATGCTTACTAGCTGTGTGACCCTGGGCAAGTCACTTAACCCCAATTGCCTCACCAAAAAACAAAAACAAGAAGAACTTATATGCCCTAAAATATCTGTAGCAGGGGCAGCTAGGTGGTACAGTGGATAAAGCACTGGTCCTAGATCCAGGAGGATCTGAGTTCAAATCTGGCCTCAGACACTTGACACTTACTAGATGTGGCAAGTCACTTAACCCTCATTGCCCTTCCCCCCCCCAAAAAAATACACACACACACACATATATTTGTAGCAGTTCTCTTTGTGGTGACAAAGAACTGGAAATTATGGGCATATCCATCGATTGGGAAATGCCTAAACAAGTTGTGGTATGTGATTGTGATAGAATACTACTGTGCTGTAAGAAATGATGAGCTGGTTGATTTTAGAAAAACATGGAAAGACTTACATGAAATAATAAAAAGTAAAGTGGGGGGCAGCTAGGTGACGCAGTGGATAAGGCACTGGCCCTTGATTCAGGAGGACCTGAGTTCAAATCTGACTTCAGACCCTTGACACGTACTAACTTACTAGCTGTGTGACCCTGGGCGAGTCACTTAACCCCCAGTTGCCTCACTAAAAAAACAAAAAAACAAACAAACCCCCCCAAAACCCCAAAAAGTAAAGTGAGCAAAAGACAGATTTGTATATTGTTTAAAGAATAATTGTGAACAACTAAGTTATTCTGAGTGCTATAAATATTCAAATCAACTATAAAGGACCTAAAGAGGAAGATGCTACCCACCTCCAGAGAAAGAAGTGATAAATAGAAGAATGCGTAGTATGGTTTTACATAGATTTATAACTCTGTGTCAAATGGTGGTCTTCTCTAATGTGGGGAAGGAAGGGAGCGAATGAAGGAGAGAGACAGTTCAGAACTTAAACTGTAACAAAAGAAATTTAATTTTTTTTAAAAGGAAATTTAGGTAGAACAATTCTTTCCAGATCATACTTCCTTCCTTTCCCCTGGGTAGCTCAGGAGATGTAACCCTTCAGTCAATGCCAAATACACTTTGAAAACCAGATCTTACCTGTGCTCATAGCCACCAGCGACTCCATTAACCTAAAGGTACAATTGTCCTGAGTCACATGGTTTGTCTACCTCTGCTATTTAGGAACTTACAAAAATGATTAATAACATCAACTAGCTCATTCCTTTCTCTCCTCCCACCCATTCATCATGAAGCTCAGTCTTGTGGTCTTAATCATAGTTTCCATTATGAACCACAGAACTGCAAATCCCCTTATGTATTCCTCCTTGTCTTTAAGGCACATGGGTTATATAATCATCTATCTTGACGAACACATATTTGTCATTTCCTGGGGAACAGACCCAAATGGATTAATCCAAAGAGGAAAAATCTACCCTAGGAGTTCTGAATAAACTCTAAAAGCCCTTAATATTTTAATCTCTGGTTCAACTATCTGAGAGGTCTGGTTATTTAATCATTGAACAGCCTAAAGCTAAATATTCTACCCACAGCCCAATCTCCAGTAACCTGACCCACTTTTATTGTTGTTGCCATTGAATGTGGATACCCTGCCCCAGCACCCAATCTCATTTTCCCTTCTCTACTCTGCCAGTCACTTTCAAAAGATCAAGTATGCTTCTAGAATGTATTCACAAGAGAAGAATTATGGGAATGGTATTATGGAATCACAGATACTCAAAGGTACATAAAAAAAATCATCCACTTTTAGCTGGACGGCTCTCCGGCTTGCTAAATCTACTCAGTTATCTAGCCTTCCCACAGTTATCTACGGATCAGTCTCTATATCATGTGATACATATGAGGAAGGAAGTAATGAGGGGAGCAGTGGTCGAATGATATATAGATATTAAGTTTGTGCGATCAATCAGGTTGGCTTTGGTTATAGTGAAATCAGCATGATTCATTTAAAAAGTTGGCATAGTTTATATATGAGTGAAGAAATTGTATCTTCAGTGTTTCATGCTATAGGCAACTGCAAATTCCATAGAAGAAACCATGGAAGAACCAAGTGCTGATATGATGAAGACCACTACGAACTCACTTGGTCAAAAAGGGCCATGAACCAAGGCAAAGATTCCCATTTGATTATTATGAGCTAGTGTATGAGTGCTTATGATTTTGACTGTAGTGAGTTAGTTGGAAGTAGTTATTATGGGATACCTTACTGCTCAATTAAAGGGACTTCCTAGGGTTGGGTTTATCATGGTGGGAGGGCCTTAGAAGTTATACAAGGTGGGGCAGCTAGGGGGCACAGTGGATAAAGCACTGGCACTGGATTCAGGAGGACCTGAGTTCAAATATGACCTCAGACACTTAACACTTACTAGCTGTGTGACCCTGGGCAAGTCACTTAAACCTCATTTATCCTGCCCCCCCCCCCCGGAAAAAGAAGTTATACAAAGGTTTTTGAGGTCTTTGGGGAGGGGGAAAACTGATTCAGTTCAATGTAAGACCTGCAGAACATAATTCTCTTATAGAGTGTTAATTCTCATGGGCAATAAACTGTCATGATCCCCAATTAGGAGTTCAAGAATTTGTGATATTTTAATGTGTGTGTGTGTGTGTGTGTGTGTGTGTGTTGGGAGATGGAGAAGTTAGCCAATGGTGGTGGCGATGACTGTATAACCATATAACTTGTGGGCCACAAGGTCCCAGGACAAAGTATATTGACCATTTTCTCTAAATCCTCCTGGTTTTAATGTTTCTTCTGCCTTGGATTGGCTATACCCAACTTCCTAAATTGATCCTGTTATCTAGTTTTACAATTTGCACCAAGCCCTCAGCCAATCATAAGTCACTACCCCTACGTGGCTGCACTCCAGTCTAAATTCACAAAATACTACATGAACACTAATTGCTTCTTCAGACAAGGAAGAATATGGGATGAGGGAACCATTATTATGTAGTTTCACACTATTAATAGTAAATAGACACATGTTTCCATCACATAAACTGAAATAATTGGTCCCAAATGTTTACAAAGATATACCTCATTCACTGTGTATTTTAGGGAAAAAATATTTCTTTATTGTTGATTTTTCCAATTAACAACCATTTATTTTTTCTCCCATATCCTCATACCCTAAATGAAAACAAAAGAAAAACAAAACTCTTATAACAAATATAGATAGCCTAGCAAAAAAAAAATTACACATTAGCCATGGCCAAAAATGTATGTTTCATTCAGCATCTTGTGATCATTACCTCACTGTCAGGAGGTGGGGAACATACCTTGGTCCCTGGGAATCACGGTTGATTGTTGTACTGTTCAGAGTTCTTAAGTCTATCAAAGTGGTTTGTATTCATAATGCCGTTTTATACACTCTGTTCGTTATGTTGACAGAAACTGGAAAACTGAGAAGGATAAATGTGCTGTGCTGAGTGTTGAGGATAAAACTATCTCTGCTCTCAAGGAACTTGTTTTCTTCTACTGGGGAAAGAAAAGATATAACACTTATACTTCATAGGTAAATATGACAAGTGAGGAATCTTGGGACAAAAAGAGGCAGAGAAATTGCTCAAGAAATACTTGGAGAGACAGAGAGGGAGAGAGAGAGAGAGAGAGAGAGAGATCAAGATCGAGATTGAGATCTGACTGGAATGCAAAGTGTATGAAAAGGCACAATATGAAATGACTGGAAAGGTAGGTAGAGGCCAGATCATATAAGGCCTTGAATGCCAGGCTACTAAGTGTACATTTTATCTTAAAGAAAATGGGTAGCTACTCAAGGTTTCTGAGTAGGAAAGTGACACAATTTAGGGAATACTGAGTTTGAAGGGATGACAGAACATTTAAGTAGAGATTTTGGGTGCTTGAAAACTCAAATGGATATGGGCATACCTCAGAGATATTGCAGGTTCAGTTTCTGGTCACTGTAATAAAGCAAATATCACAATAAAGTAAGTCACACAAGTTTTTTTGTTTTCCAATGGATATAAAAGTTGACAATATACTATAGTCTATTAAGTGTGCAATAGTAATTATGTCTAAAAAACAATGTACATACCTTAGTTAAAAAATACTTTATGGGGCAGTTAGGTGGTGTGGTGGATAAAGCACTGGCCCTGGATTCAGGAGGACCTGAGTTCAAATCCAGCCTCAGACACTTGACACTTACTAGCTGTTTGACCCTGGGCAAGTCACTTAACCCTCATTGCCCTGCAAAAAAAACAAAACAAAAAACAAAAAACAAAAAAAACCATAATTGGTTTCCTTGGCATCTAGCATTTAAAACACATTATTGGGGCAGCTAGGTGACACAGTGGATAAAGCACCAGCCCTGGATTCAGGAGGACCTGAGTTCAAATCTGGCCTCAGACACTTGACACTTACTAGCTGTGTGTGACCCTGGGCAAGTCACTTAACCCTCATTGCCCCATGCAAAAGACAAAAACAAAACAAAACAAAAACAAAAAACCAATAAAACCTTTGTTCCTTAAAAAAGCTATCATCTGAGCCTTCAACAAGTTGTAATCTTTTTGCTGGTGGAGGGTCTCGCCTCAATGTAGATGGCTGCTGACTGATGGGGGGGGTGGCTGTGGCAATTTCTTAGAATAAGACAACAGTGAATTTTGTCACATCGGTTGACTCTTCTTTTCACTTGAATACTTAGAGGCCATTGTAGGGTTATTAACTGGCTTAATTTCAATATTGTTGTGTCTCAGAGAATGGAGAGGCCCAAGGAAGGGAAGAGAAATGGGCGAATGGAAGGTCAGCAGAGCAGTCAGAACACACACAACATCTATCGATTAACTTCACTGTCTTATATGGGCATGGTTCATGGTGCTCCCAAATAAGGACAAGAGTAACATCAAAGATCACTAACCAGAGAATACCATAACAAATATAATAACTGGCATAATTACCAAAATGTGACAGAGACATGGCATAAGCACATGCTGTTGGGAAAATGTCATCAACAGACTTGTTCAACATAGGATTGCCACACGCTTTTTTTTTTTTTTAATTTTTTTGGTGAGGCAGTTGTGGTTAAGTGACTTGCCCAGGGTCACACAGCTAGTAAGTGTTAAGTATCTGAGGCTGGATTTGAACTCAGGTACTCCTGACTCCAGGGCCAGTGTTCTATCCACTGTGCCACCTAGCTGCCCCCACACACTTTCAATTTGTAAAAAAATGCAATATCTGCAAAGTGCAACAAAGAAAAGAACAATAAAACGAGGTATGGCCATACACAATCTTATGGATGCATGCAATCCCTCTGCAGCAGGGACCATTTCTTTCTCTCCCCCCTCCCCATAGGACATCTTCAGTCATCATTCCTAAAAGCTGGGGGGAAGGAAGGGGCAGTTTCAGTATGATTTATTGCTGAGAAGTTTGCAATGGGAGGTAAGGAATTGTTCCCCCACCTCCGGCTGCTGAACTGGAGGAGTTGATACCTCAGGGGATGTCCAAATAGGATCAGATTGCCCCCTTGCCTCTCCTTTCCTGGCTGAGAGCCTGTGGGATGTTTTGAGAGTTGGTCAGGGAAGGAACAATTGCCTTTCTCACTCAGCAAGCCTCCCTATGGCCATGAACATATGTCTTGCCTAGACAAGCTTTCCCCTGGAAACCTGGTTTCCTTTGCCCCTTTTGCGTTTATTTTTGTTCCCTATCTTAGGTGAACAAGTAGCCCATCATAGAAGTGTCCGAGATTAGAAGTGACCTTGTGAGTTCAAAATGTCTGGAGGCTGGGGCAGCTAGGTGGCGCAGTGGATAGAGCACTGGCCCTGGATTCAGGAGGACCTGAGTTCAAATCTGGCCTCAGACACTTGACACTCACTAGCTGTGTGACCCTGGTCAAGTCACTTAACCTCAATTGCCTCACCAAAAAACAAAAACAAAAACAAAATGTCTGGAGGCCTTGGTCAGAGTAGTTTGCGGGTGCCAGGGAAAGCATCTGCTTTAAACAGGTTGGCCACCGACAAGAAGACTGGTCTAAACACAGCCACTTAACCAACAAAATTGTTCAGACAGTGCCAATCCAAGGTAAAATGTTTATCTTTTTTATGCTCTATAATTGGGGAAAGATAAAATACTATTAAAAAATAAAAGAAAAAGAAAAGATGCCCTAACTCTTCCCTTTTTCTGGGTTGGACAGAGGAGTGAAGATCTGGCTGTCACAACTTATTTTTCAGTATCTCTGCTAGAAAAGTCAAAGTGGAAGTTTGTCTCACTGGGCCAAGGAGAGATAATTCAGTGCAATTTTTTGCTAAAGATAATTGTGTGATTTATATTTCTAGTATTATTGTTAGGGATTCTATTTTAATTACATAGGAGCCATATTTAATAAGTTGGTGTGTTTTGTGCCACCTAGGTAACCCATGATGACATCTTTAAAATATGGGGGAGGGGTAGGAGGAATAGACTGGGGGAGGGGGGAGGGGAAAGGTGGAATGGGGAGAGGGAGCTCACATGAAGGAAACGAGAAAAAAGCCTATGGAGGGGAGGGGAAGAGGGGGAGTGAGTGAACTTCACTATCATCAGAATTGGCTCAAAGAGGGAATAACATACATGCTCAAGTGGGTATAGTAATATATTTTTGCCCTGAGGAAATGTGGGAGGAGGAGATGGGGGGGAAGGGGGGAGAGAAGAGGGGAAGGAGGGAAGGGGAGTTTGGGGGAGGGAGCTGTAAAAAGCAAAACACTTTTTGAGGAAGGTGAAGATGTTCGGCATAACACCACATGTATGACATATATTGAATTGCTTGATTTCATAGGGAGAGTTGAGGAGGGAGGAAGGAAGAAAATTTAGAAAACAGAATTAGCTCAAAGGCCTTAACCTCATCAGAGTGGGCTCAAGGAGGGAATAACACACACATCCAATAGGGAAGAGTAATCTATTTAACCCTACAGGAAAGTAGGAAGGGAAGAGGATAAGGAGAGAAGGGTGAATGAAGGGAGGGTAGAGCGGGGGAGGGGGCAGTCAGTAGCAAAACACTTAGGAGGATTAGGGCAAAATAAGATAGACAATAGAATAAATATCATTGGAAGGGAATGGGATGGAGGGAAATAGCTATGATGATTGACTACAATGTCAAAACATATGGTACCTACTCTGCTGGGCTATTGTGAAGAAAATTCTCTGTCAAGTTCAAAGTACTATATAAAAATTATGATGAACAGAATACTATCAGAAAAAGCTGGAAAGACACACATGAACTGAAGCAAAGAGAAATGTACTATATACAAAATAACAGCATTAGTATAAGATGATCTGCTAGGAAGCACATGGTTATTTTCAGCAAGGCAATGATCCAATATAACTCTGAAGAACTTAGGAAAACTGCAGTACATCTACAGAGAAAGAACTGATGGTATCTGAAAACAGACTGAAACGCATTTTTTTTTTGACAATTCCTTAATCTGAAGTTTTGTTTTTATCTGTTTTCTCTCACAACCTAGATAAGGTAGAATTGTTTGTCATGACTACTAAAGTATAATTTATGTTCAATTGTTTGAGTTCTTAGGGTGGGGGTGGGAGGGGAGGGAGGAAAAGAAATTGGGACACAAAGTTTTTTTAAAAAATTGATGTCGAAATTTGCTTTTACATGTAATTTGGAAAATAAAAGTCTAAAATTAAAATTAAAAAATAATTTGGTGTGCTCATTATGGAGCTAATAATGCACCTAATGTGTATGTGTATATACACTTGTGCACATACATATTTGTATGTGTATGTGTTCCACTATCCCCACTAAATAAACCTCTCTCTAGAACAACAACAAAAAAATTAGTTTATATTCTAATGGAATTTAAGGCTTCCCAGAAGATAAGATGTCATAAATTAAGTTATTGAATTCTGTTCTAATCATTTCATTAATGTATGCATGTGAATCCTTTATGCTCAGCATTGTTTGTGTATAGGGATAAATGACCTATCCCATATCCTGATTCATATTTTGAATTGAATACCACATTAACTTCTCTCCTTTAGGGAAGGAACTGCTCCATTTTTGAGCCATAATATAATTTATTAAAATTTAAAGTGTCCTTGAAATCTTTGGGTAGGATATTTAATGATACAATATATGTGAGAAAAGGAATTCCCCCTATCACTAGAGTCCAGACTCCCTAGACTGAACTCATTCCAAATAACATGGTTTCGTATAGAACAGAAATGAGCAAGTGGTCCATCTCCTGGGAGCCCAGCCTATCAGTTTCTTAATGATAGAATTCCAGCAATCAAAATCAGAACCTATCCATTCCTGACAATATCGTGCGACTTGTGCCCTTGTCCTCTCATAAATTCACCATAGATGATGTATCCAGCTTATGAGTCAGGGGATTTCTTCTTTGGACATCACATATCAGTAGATCACATGGGCTGTCCATGGAAACGGGAAATACAGGATTGGGGAAAAGGTCAGGGCTGGAGATGTAGACTTGGAAATCATAAAATCAGAGTCGGAAGGGTCTTGAAAGTATGCTTAGCCCAACTACTTCATTTCAAAGATGAGGCCCCCAGAAATTTAATGACTTGCTCAAAGTTACATAGCTATCCAAAGTAGCAGAGTCAGTACTAGAACTTATTGGGATCTATTGATTACCAATCCTATGATCTTTCTATTGTGATACATTGTTTCTCAGACCCCAGCAGAGGAGACATAATTGAAGCCAAGAGACTTCGCTAGCTTTCTGTTGGAAGGTGTGAGAAAATAATTATGAAGAATGGATTTCTTGGGAGATCCAGGGATCAGTCCTCCACACCCCCCCCCACCCCCCAAAGTCCAATTCTCCTGGCGAAACTTCATCAAATCTCATCTGGGACAAACCAAAGGGAACAAAAGGAATGGAGATAGATTCTTTTGTCTAGATCAGTGGAGGACTGATGTGATTAAACCCACTTAGATAATGGAGTTTGCCTTGAGCAACTTGAATGAAGGGTCTTTTGCATTCTTTTCCATGATGTCATCCATAGAGTTCATTTTAATGTAGACCACCTTCAGGTCATGTCAACCAGTGGAACTGAATGATGCTCACCAATTACTTTGGGTTTGGTTTTGGGTTTTTTTGTGAGGCAATTGGAGTTAAGTGACTTGCCCAGGGTCACATAGCTAGTTAAGTGTTAAGTGTCTGAGGTCGGATTTGAACTCAGGTCCTCCTGACTCTAGGGCTGGTGCTCTATCCACTGTGCCACCTAGCTGCCCCAACCAATTAGTTTTGATCAATGTATAATGAATGACCTGCCTCTATCAAAAGAGGATTTAAAACCCTTGGGAAACACCACTTGGAGCTTCTGGGGCATTTTCTGAGCTTCTCTTTGCTTTCTGGGGCTTCTCTCTTGGTTCTCTGAGACCACATAGTCTCTGTCTCTTGGGTCTTTGGGGGCTTTTCTCCTGCTCTCGGTAACTGACATACTGAAGCTCTCTGCCTGCTTTCTCTACCATGCAGCCTGAGACCATGAGAAGTTAGAGAGACATGTGGTCAATCCTTTACTGGTATAATATTGATAAATTAATATATGGTACCTATAGGAATCAATTTTTTTTTTGTGGGGCAATGAGGGTTAAGTGACTTGCCCAGGGTCACACAGCTAGTAAGTGTCAAGTGTCTGAGGCTGGATTTGAACTCAGGCTCTCCTGAATCCAGGGCTGGTGCTTTATCCACTGTGCCACCTAGCTGCCCCCATAGCAATCAATTTTTTTAAAAAACAAAGGGAAGAGAAAGAGAAAAGAAAGAGGGAGAAAGTCAGGACAGAAATTTAAATGTAACTATAGTTAAAATCATAGCACCATAAATTTAGATCTTGGAAGAACCCTAGAAGGTCATCTAAGGTGACAGATAGGTGGCACAGTGGACAAAGAGCTGAACTCAGAGTCAGAAAAATCTAAGTACACCCCCTTCTCTCCTCTGACACTGCCACCATTTTGATGCAGACCCCCATCACTTCACACCTGAACTATTGCAATAGACTGCTGGTGGGTCTGCCTGCCTGAGGTCTCTCCCCATTCCAGTCCAACCTCTCCTAAGCTGTCGAAGTGATCTTCCTATAGTACAACTCTGATCATATCCCTCCATCTACTCAATAAACTCCATTAGTTCCCAAATCTCTCCAGTATAAAATATAAAATCCTCTATCTGGCTTTCAAAGCCCTTCATAATCTGGCCTCCTCCTCCCTTTCAAGTCCTCTTGTACCTTACCCACTACTTCATACTCTTTGATCCAATGACACTGGTCTCCTCCCTGTTGCTTCCATAAAACACTTCATCTCCACATTCATTGGCTGTATCCCATTCCTGAAATGGTTTTCCTTCTCATCTTCACCTCCTGACTTCCCTAGATTCCTTCAGGTCTAGGTAAAAGTCTCACCCAATTCCCCTTGATTCTCAATTCTTGATTCTCTTTCCTCTGCTGCTTATTTCCAATTTATCCTGCATATTGCTTATTTGTATTGCTCTCTCCCCAATTTGACTGTGGACTTCTAGAGAACAGATTACCTTTTGTCTTACTTTGTATCCCCAGCCTAGTGGGTACTTAATAAACCTCTCTCAGGCCTTGGTTTGTTATATTGTAGTGGGTTCTCAAGAAATCCAAGATTCCAATCTCGTAGGCCAAGGGATAAGCACCTCAGTCTCCCACTTCAGGAATAAGGTGTGGTCAAGCATGACCCTGGTAAGCTGATAACAATATCTAGGTATGCAAGAAGATATGCGGGAATGGATGGATACTGCATATCTTACTGATACCCATTTTTGAAAGATCCCCTCAAAGTCATCTAGTCTTTCCCTCCACTTAGGTTTTTTGTTTGTTTGTTTGTTTTTTTGGTGAGGCAATTGGAGTTAAGTGACTTGCCCAGGGTCACACAGCTAGTAAGTGCCAAATGTCTGAGGCTAGATTTGAATTTAGGTCCTCCTGATTCCAGGGCCAATGCTTTATCCACTGCGCCACCTAGCTGCCCCGCTTTGTATAACTTCTAAGGCCCTTCCTAATTTGGACTTCCTGGGGTCCTAAGACAACCCATGAGACAGGTACCTTTTCCCCTGGAGGTTGTTTTTGGGGTTTAGAACAGTAGAGGAAGGGGGCAGCTAGGTGGTACAGTGGTTAAAGCACTGGCCCTGGATTCAGGAGTACCTGAGTTCAAATCCCGCCTCAGGCACTTGACACTTACTAGCTGTGTGACCCTGGGCAAGTCACTTAACCCCAATTGCCTCACTTAAAAAAAAAAAAGTAGAGGATCCTGGAAATCCTAGGAGTAGAATGTTTTGATAAAGAGGAAGTGGTTAATATTTCTGGATGCTATGGAAATCAAGAAGGAGGAAAACCATCTGGTTTGCCATGGGGTGTCTCTACTAAACTCGGATCCGAAAAGCACAAATACAAAAGATGGAAGGAGGTTTGAGCCTGGGGCCGAACCAGAGTGGGGCAGGGGTGGCCTCCCTCTTAGAGAGCTTCGGTTGGGGTTAGGAAAGAAAGTGGACAAAACTAGAAAAGACAGAAGAACCAGGACAGAGAGCAGAAGTCAGAACCCCAGGAAATACGCAGATACTTGCATAACTTTTCCTGGATGGATTTTTGTTTGACCATTATCTCCTGTTTATAGCTTTCAAGAATCATAGCAAGCATGCTAGACCGGGAAGGGATCTCAGAGATCTTCTGGGCCAATTATTCTGAAGGTCTTTCCCCTCCCAGATGAATTCTTTTTTTTTTTTTTAGTGAGGCAATTGGGGTTAAGTGACTTGCCCAGGGTCACACAGCTAGTAAGTGTCAAGTGTCTGAGGCTGGATTTGAACTCAGGTACTCCTGACTCCAGGGCCAGTGCTCTATCCACTGCACCACCTAGCTGCCCCCCAGATTAATTCTTTTGGAAAATCAACTAGTCTTTCTGTCACCCCAATTCTTACCTAGCCTTTAATCACTGAATGGCTGTTGCCTCCGGCAAACTGAGACTTGGGAGAGACCTTAGCTTAAAAAGGCCAAGGTCTGGGGGCAGCTGGTGGCGCAGTGGATAGAGCACCGGCCCTGGATTCAGGAGCACCTGAGTTCAAATCTGGCCTTAGACACTTAACACTTACTAGCTGTGTGACCCTGGGCAAGTCACTTAACCCCAATTGCCTCACTAAAAAAAAAAAAAAAAGGCCAAGTTCTCCCAAGACATCTAGGGCCACTGCCAGTCATCTTGTCTTGCCACTGGACTCCAATGACTTTGGAGGAGTGAGGTTGGTGACTTTGCACAGCCCTCCCTCACTTAAATCTAATTCATTTGCAAGTCCTGACATCATCCGGATGAGATCTTCTTCCAGAACAAAGGAAAAAACCAATAATGTAATTACTCATTTTGGAGTGGAGAGAACTGAGGTCCAGTGAAAAAGAACTATGGAATATGGATGCTGATTGAACCATACTATTTCTTTTGTTTTTGGTGCTGTTGTTCTTCTATTTTGAGGTTTTTCCTTATTGCTCTGATTCTTCTCTTATAGCATGACTGATGCAGAAATATGTTGTTATGTATGTGTATGTGTGTATATATGTCTATGTATGTGTATATATGCATATATGTGTATATATGTAAATAAATAAATACATACACACACACACACACACACACATATATATATCACCTACATCGGATTGCCTGGGGGATTGTCTGGGGGAGGAGGGGAGGGGGGTAAGGAGGGAAAAAAATTTGAAATTGGAAATCTTATGTAAACAAATGCTGAAAGCTATCTCTACATGTAAGTGGGAAATAATAAAATACTTTTATTAAAAAAAAAAAAGAGGGGCAGCTAGATGGCACAGTGGATAGAGGCCCTGGAGTCAGGAGTACCTGAGTTCAAATTCAACCTCAGACACTTAACACTTAGTAGCTGTGTGACCCTGGGCAAGTCACTTAACCCCAACTGCCTCACTAAAAAACAAAACAAAACAAAAACCCAAACAAAAAAAGAAAGTAATTAGCCTAAGGTCATAAATAGATAAGAGATACTGCTGGGACTTGAATTCGGGTCTTCAGCTAGAGGCAGTTAGGTGATTGGGTGAATAGAGTCCTTAGTGAACTCAGGAAGACCTGAGTTCAGATTCAGCTCCAGACACGCAACAGATGTTTGACCCTGGGCAAGTCACTTCACCCTGTTTGCCTCAGTTTCCTCATCTGTCAGATGAGATGGAGAAGGAAATGGTGAAGCACTCCAGTATCTTTGCGAAGAAATCCTCAAATGGAGGGCAGCTAGGTGGTGCAGTGGATAAAGCACTGGCCCTGGATTCAGGAGGACTTGAGTTCAAATCCAGCCTCAGACAATTGACACTTACTAGCTGTGTGACCCTGGGCAAGTCACTTAACCCTCATTGCCCTGCAAAAAAAAAAAAATCCTCAAATGGGGTCACAAAGAGATGTCACTGAAATGACTGAACTACAAGTAGGTGCTTAATAAATGCTTCTTTCCTTAGGACTTCAAGTCCACTTGATCTTTGGATGATACTTGACCTCCTTTAGTTACCCTGACATGCCTAGGTTTGATTCCTACAGGGGACCCTCACTGCAACCCAGAATAAATGCCATATTCATTTCTGGATTTCACCTATTAAAGCACATTAGCATCGTGCCTAGCATAGTGCCTGGCACATAGTGGGCATTTAATAATAAATGTTTATTGACTGACACTGAAAAACTGGAGTGTATCTAGAATAAGAAAACAAGAAGAATGAATGACCAGGCAGAACCAGTCTCCTCCTCCCCCTCCCCTGCTCTGAAGCCTGTTGCCGATCTTCCTGCCAATTCCCTCTTCCCATTTTCTCTTCCTGGCTGGACACTGACTTCCCTTCCCCCATCCCCAGCTCAGTAGGTATAAGCCCAGAATTCCCTTCCATTCTGGTGCTTAGGCATACTCATCCTCTTTCCTAGTGCCCCTGGGCCATTCTTATGGAGAAGA
Source organism: Dromiciops gliroides (assembly GCF_019393635.1). Lineage (NCBI taxonomy): Eukaryota > Metazoa > Chordata > Mammalia > Microbiotheria > Microbiotheriidae > Dromiciops > Dromiciops gliroides. The sequence goes on along the minus strand of NC_057863.1, from coordinate 337,608,087 downwards.
CACTCCAAAGCAATCTAAGAACACTGGGGCCTTTTCTATCTAGCCTGCAACTGAGCTCTCCGCATGTGTTGCCTTCTCCATTTAGAATCCAATCTCCTTAAGAGCAAGGTCGGTCTTCATTTTCTATTTGAATCCCAGCACTTAGCATAATGCTCGGCATGCAATAAGTCCTTAATAAAGGCTTTCTCATTCATTCATTTCAAGGGATTAAGACAGTTTTTCTCAGCCTTTTTTTTTTTTTTTAAATCATGGATGGGGCAGCTAGATGGCGCAGTGGATAGAGCACCAGCCCTGGAGTCAGGAATACCTGAGTTCAAATCCGACCTCAGACACTTAACACTTACTAGCTGTGTGATCCTGGGCAAGTCACTTAACCCCACTTGCCTCACTAAAGAAAAAAAAAATCCTAGACCCCTCATAGGCAGTGAAGCCTGTGAGGAAGCTTATGGACCTTTCATAGAATGATATAAAAATAAAGAAAATTTAAAGCATAGGATTACCAAGGAAACCATTTTTTTTTTTTGCAAAGTACAGTTGTCACCTATTTAAAAAAACAAACAAACAAACAAACAAACAAAAACCTGAATTCACAGACCTTAGATTAAGAATCCCTGGTCTGGGGGCAGCTAGGTGGTGCAGTGGATAAAGCACTGACCTTGGAGTCATGAGAACCTGAGTTCAAATCTGTTCTCAGACACTTGACAGTTGCTAGCTGTGTGACCCTGGGCAAGTCACTTAACCCTCGTTGCCCTGCAAAAAACAGAACAACAACCAAAAAAAAAAAATCCTGGTCTACAAGAATGTTTCAAACCAGGTATGGGATTTTCTTGGATTTTGGTGTCTGCCTTCTGCTTGGTACTTCTGTCTCTTGTCATATATGGTTTGAGTGGGTTCTTTTAACTTCTGGTCTTCTTTTCTCCACCTATATCCTTTTGAACGGTTAGGTGGCACATGGGGATAGAGGGCCAGACCTGGAGTCAGGGAGACTCATCTTCCTGAGTTCAAATCTGCCTCAGACATTTACTAGCTGGGTGACCCTGGGCAAGTTGCTTCTCCCTGTTTGCCTCCATTTCATCATCTGTAAAATGAGCTGGAGAAGGAAATAGCAGGATCTTTGCCAAGAAAACTCCAAATGGGGTCACGAAGAGTCAGACATGACTCAATAACAACGACCAGTATTTTAGACCCTAGAAGAAACAAAAAAGATTGTACATAGTCCCAAGCCTCAAAGAATTTAACGGTAGAATACTTCAATTTAAAATCTATTAGTAACATGTTTTTCTATGCCTTCTCTGGTCTCTAGTTAGTTACCCACAGTTGCAGCCTACACCTCAAGCTTACTACTTGTTTAAAGTAGTCATTGACTCTTTGTCATTTGATTCCAAAAAATGTATATTGGTGGTGAAGTAGATAAAGAGCTAGACCTGGAGTCAAGAAGACTTGATGACAATCCTGCCTCTGGCACTTCCTAGATGTTTGACCCTAGGCAAGTCACTCAACCTCTTTCCACCTCAGTTTTCTTATCTATAAAATGGGGATAAAGATAGTACTCATCTCCCCTGTATAAGTGTTAGTAATTAATAAGTACCTACTTCGACAACCAAGACCCTGAGCCTTGGGGATGCAAAGATGAAGAATGATACATCCCATACTGTCAAGGAGCTGGATTTGCTCTGATACTCTGATATGGACCAGGAAGTCCCACTTCCGGTACAGATTGAGAAACTTCTATACCTTTCTATCCTGAGCACACTTCTGTCCATGTTCTTATGTTAATATTCCCGGACAGTCCACTACCACTTCACTTAGTATCCCTCTCCTCACCTTTCACAGAAAGACATCCCATATAACAAATAGTATTTTTTATTATTATTTAAAAAAACAAATAGTATTTTTTTTTTAGGCAATGGGGGTTAAGTGACTTGCCCAGGGTCACACAGCTAGTAAGTGTCAAGTGTCTGAGGCCGGATTTGAACTCAGGTACTCCTGAATCCAGGGCCGGTGCTTTAACCACTGCGCCATCTAGCTGCCCCAACAAATAGTATTTTTAAAGAAAATAAAAAGATTTTTAAAATTTTAAAAAGAAAACTGATAAATATGTGCAATCAATGCATCGCACTCATGGACTTTTGACCTCTGCAGAACAAGTGAGGTGAGGATGGCTTTCTAGCTCCCCTCTTTGGAGTCATGCTTTGTTGTTCAGTCCTTTCAGTTCTGTAGTGACTTTGCATAATTTCAAATTTCTTTCTGAACACAGCTCCATCAACAAAGGCACTGTTAACTCTGTGTATTTTAAAATTTTTATTTACAATGTTTATTTACCCAAATTGCATGTAAAAACACATTTTAACATCAATTAAAAAAAACCCCACAAACTTTGGTGTTCCAAATTCTCTTCCTCTCTCCCTCCCCACATCCTTCCTTTAAGAACTCGAGCAATTCAATATAAGTTATACATGTGTAGTCATGCAAAACATTTCAACATTAGTCAGGTTGTGAAAGAGCTCCGTGTATTTTTGCTGTCTGTCCTGCATTCCTAGAGTTCTCTTCCTCCTTACACTGGCCTCCCGGTATTCCTGAATTCTCCTAATCGTCCTTTCCCTTCCATATTTTGTACATGTTTTCTGTGTAGTTAGCTGTGTACGTGCTATTCCCCTCTTCAACTCAAAATGTAAGCTCCCCGAAGGTAGGGACTGTTTTATCTTTGTCGTCATATTCACATCACAGTGTATGACACTTAAAGTACTTACTAAATGATTTATTAAATGAATGAATGTGAAGAGAATTAACTTGAAATAAGGTTGGAACGTTAAGTTGGAGTAATATTGCGGAGGACCTCAGATGTCAAGCTGAGAGAATATCTTATAGGCAATAGAGAAACCATGGATATTTTTTTTTTTAGTTTGAGAGTGACTGGGTCATTTAAAAATTATCTTTGTAACTCCAGTGCCTTGCACAGAGGAAGAGGGTTATTTTCATGGCTATGTGTAGGGAGGGTTGGAGATGAGAGAAATGAAAGGGAAACCAGACAGGAGGACATTACAATAACAGCCTGAACCTGGGAGGTGGCAACAGGAGTATAGGAACAGTGGGCAGACTCAAGAAAGAGGATGCAGAGGTAGAACTGAAAGTATTTCATAACTAATGGTATGAGGATTGTGGGAGAAAGAAGAGTCAATTAAGGATCCCTTATCTACAGAAAAAGTTGAAGTTGGCATTTAAAATCTTCTAGAATCAGTGACCCAAACCTTTTTCTAACCAGTGGCACTGTGTGAGTACTTCTCATTCATTCCTTTGTAATGGGGGATTGATTAGTCAATGGGTATAGCCCTAAGAACTTGCTTTGATGGGCTTGGTGACAGTTTCCAGAAATGCATGATAGAGGGGCCTTTTCCTTCCCCCATTCAGAGCACACGCAGCTATCCTAACTATTTCCGGTTAGCTTAATGTGCAGTGACCAAAGCCCTTTTAATTGACTGCTGAGCCAGAACTGAGAGTGCACGTACAAGGCTTAAACAGAGGAAATCTCTCTCTTTTCTAATGACCATGAAGAGAACCTTCTGGTGGGGAAAGAGGTAGTAGCAGCTGCTGCTGTCTCATCTCCATGTGGCCATAAATGCATGTCACCGGGGCAGCTAGGTGGCGCAGTGGATGGAGCACCAGCCCTGGAGTCAGGAGTGCCTGAGTTCAGATCCGGCCTCAGACAATTGACACTAGCTGTGTGGCCTTGGGCAAGTCACTTGACCCCAATTGCCTCACAAAAAACCCAAAACAAAACAACCAAAAAAAATAAATGCATGTCACCTCTGTTTCTTCGGTTGCTGTCACTGTGTTTATTCTGCCTTGATCTTAATTAAGTGAATGAGTATGAGAGATCGAACTAACTGGTTACAACCTTGTAAACTTCAAAATGTTGGAAGAGCCACCAAAGGTCCAACAATTAGAGTTCATGGTAGAACCTGCTGGTAAGCTAAGTGTAATGAGAGCCAACTCTTTGCCAACTTGCTTGACTTGTTGCACTGCAATGAAACAACTCAGACATTATGCCCTTTAAGCAAGAGAGTGACTCGTCCATCTGCCATGCCAGCCCTAGAAGGGAACTTGGTAGGTAGAATGTCGATAGTCTTCATTTTAAATCTGAGTCTACTCTCCCTAGGGACTGAAGTGATAGTGAGTATGCTTCTGGTTTCTAAGACAGTTTTTACAGCTAGCTGTTCTTACAGGACATCCTCAGTAAATATCCCTTCAGAAAATCTAATTGATGTTTAATTTTGAGGAGAAAAGAAATTGATCAAATACATATTGAGGAAGATGATAACTAGTTCAATGATATCATTTGCCACCAGCTCCTCTGCTTAGTTTAGACTCCACCATCATCATCCTCATTCCCCCTTTTCAGATTCCTTTTTTATATTGTCTGCCCTCATTAGACTGTAGGGCAGCTAGGTGGCAAAGTGGGCCTGGGGTCAGGAAGAGTCATTTTCCTGAGTTCAAATCTGACCTCCAACACTTAATAGCTGTGGAAGCTACTTAACCACATTGGCCTCAGTTTTCTTATCTGTAAAATGAGTTGGAGAAGGAAATGGCAAACCAGGCCAGAATCTACCAAGAAAACCTCAACTGGGGTCAGGACATGACTGAAAATTAGATTGTAAGCTGCTTGAGGGCATGGACTGTCTTTTTCTCATTCATTTCCCCACTTTTTCAGCAAACATGAATAAATGTTTATCATATCATAAATTGGGGCACCACATTGGACATGGGCTTGTCAGTGATAATACAAGAGAATTCCCAAATCTCTTGGGCAATCTCTGGAACTCTGACGGGGGAGAAGCATCCTTGCTCTGGGGAGAAAAGCCCTGCTAGTTTAAGTTGGGGTTCGTTTGGCAGGTTGAATTCAGAGCCTGTGTGCTATACATTAAACATTCATTCATTTGTTTGTTCATTCATTCATTCAATTCAGGAAGCTAAGGATTTAGAAAGATTAAAGCAGAGCTAAAAGAGATGTGTCAGGGAAGTCATAGGAAAAGTATGAAGAAGTGGTTGGTTAACTGTCAGATATGGCAGGTTTGAGGATGAAGACTGAGTAAAGGCCGCAGAATTTAGTTAGGGGTCATTGGTGACTTCTGAGAGCAATTTCAGTCAAGAAGTGAATCAGAAGCCAGGTTGTAAAGGGTCATAGAGTCAGTGAGTTGAGAGGGAGTATAGGAAATGAATGTAGACTTCCCTTTTTAGAACTGTGAATAAGCGTCAATGACCTGGGCAGGTAGGTGGTACAGTGGATAGAACACAGGCCCTGGAGTCAGGAGGACCTGAGTTAAAATCCGACCTCAGACACTTGACCCTTATTAGTTGTGTGACCCTGGGCAAGTCACTTAACCCCAATTGCCTCACCAAAAAAAGAAAAAAAAAAGAGTCAATGACCACAAGCTTACTATGTGTAAGGCATTGTTCTAGGTGCTGGGAATTCAAAGATTAATAAAAAAAATTTCTGTTTACTATCAAGGTATCAAGGATCTTATATTCCTTTTGGGGTGAGGTAGGACATATTATTGTCATTTTTCATTTGTGTCCGATTCTTCGTGTCTTTATTTGGAATTTTCTTTGGCAAAGATACTGGAGTGGTTTGCCATTTCCTTCTCCAAGTCATTTTACAGGTGAGTAAACTGAGACGAACAGGATGGGTTGACTTGCCCAGGGTCACATGGCTAGGAAGCATCTGAGGCCAGATTTGCACCACCTAGCTGTCTCCCACCCCATATATACAATAATAGAAGGTAGGGAGGTTAATAGAAGGTTAGAAGGTTTAGACAAAGAAAACCAAGATTTGAGAGATATGAGAGACAGGATTATAATTTAGGAAATGCCAGAATAGATGTTTTTTTTTTTGTTTTGTTTTTTTGCGGGGCAATGGGGGTTAAGTGATTTGCCCAGGGTCACACAGCTAGTAAGTGTCAAGTGTCTGAGGCCACATTTGAACTCAGGTCCTCCTGAATCCAGGGCCGGTGCTTTATCCACTGCGCCACCGAGCCGCCCCCCAGAATAGATGTTTTAATTATTTATTTATTTTTAGTAGGGAAAAACCTAAACAGTGGGGAAGGCGAGAGTTCTTTCACTGCCTTGTTGAAATGTTTGGTGTCATTAGGTGGAAACTTAAGGAAGGAGAAGATGGAGGTAAAGAGACAAATGAAGCAGAAATGCTGTTATGCAGTGTTGAATGAGCGGATGGCAAAATGAAAAAGCAGCCCAATTATGGTCTTGGACTGAACCGGCAAAGTAAGGAAGCTGATTTCATAAGCCATTGGGGAAAAGTGTTCTTACTACTTGGTGGTCCTGCCTGCTATGTATGTTATGGTGTAGTGCAAAAGAGCCCTTCGCTTGCTTTGAACTCAGCGCTGAGATTCTCCAACTAGTTGATGTCTCATCCTGCCTTAGAATCTCAGTTTCCTCTTCTGGAAAATGGGTCAGAGAATAGTCTTGTGTTTACTTCAGTAATCAGGGCTGGATTGCCCTAAGGGGAATCAACATACCTGTCTCTTAGTAGACCTTAAACAAATGCTTGTTGATTGATCTACTGCTCTTATGAGTCCATGAAAATTACTCCAAGTTGTTACGTGTGTTCAGGTGCAGAAACTCGACCTAACTGTAAAATATTGTGAATATTACTGCAGTGAAGCTCTTTGATCTATAAGCATTGCCAAGCCTTTGGTAAAAAGCAAAATAATCTGACCTAGTAAATACAGCTATACCCCTCCCATGTTGTAAGCGATAAGATTTTGTGCAAACTGTTGGAATTCAACTTTGGAGTTCCGATATCCATCTCAAATTTGTTTAAAAGACATTCTGTAATAAAAATAAACCGAATGTCTAATTATAATGACCAAACTTGGCCCTGGAGAAGAGTTAAGAAAATAAACCTTTCTTCGAAGCTTCGTTGCAGAAATCGGGGGTCGGGGGCATGGGTGTGGTAATAGTTTGTCAGGTTGGTTTTGCAGATGTCTCTTCCCACCCCCCCCCCTTCCCCCTCTCACTTTCTTTTAAAATCTTTGTTACATGGGATAGCTTGTTGAATGGGGGGGGGAGGGATATATTCAATAATTGATGTGATGTAAAAACAAAAGGCGTCAGTTTTAAAAACTGGGCGGGGAGGGGGGAAGGGGGTCCGTGGAGCCGGTAAGAAGGGGATCTCATTTGTGAATAAGTTCCCGATCCCTGCTGTAGGGCTAAGCCGGACGGGTTGGGTTGCAGAGCTCGCCCCGCCTCGCACTTAGCTGGCTGAGTGTCAGCTCAGGCGGGGCCAGAGAAGGGAAAAGTAGGGGAGGAGGGGGAGCAGAGGAGAAAGGGAGGGGAGGAAATCGGACGAGGCTAGTTGGCTGGGGAGGCTGGCCGGCTGGCCGGCAGGGAGGGAGGAAGGGGAGGGAAGGGGAGGAGAGAAGAGGAGAGATGTAAAAAAGGAAAGAAGAGTGTGCTGGCGCGCGAGAGAGCTGCGGGATAGAGCTGGTCCTGCAGCTACCGAAGTTGGGTCCCGGGGTGCAGAGCCAGCCCACCCACCTCTACTCCCCGCGGGGTCTTTGCTTCGGGCCAGGCCTGGCCTGCTGGAGAAGACTGAGCCTTAATAGTTTGCGACACTAGAACTTAGCTCGGCTTGCCCCGCCAGTGCAGAGGGGTGGGCGGCGGCGGCGGCGCCTGGGACTGAGCGAGCGGTGCAGTGGCTCGTGCCCTCCATGCAACAGGGCAGCCTTAGGAAGGGATGGTAGCGGCTGAGTCCGGGCCATTGCAGTCACAGCAGCAGCGGCAGCGGTGGCGGCGGCGGCAGCACCTTTCTCTCTCCTCTGCCTCTGTCGGGGCTGCGAGTTTGCGGGGTCCCGCGGGGCGGGAATGAGGCTTCGTCTCCCTGGACCGGTCCTCCACACTTCGGCTCCCGCAGCCCAGTCCCGACCCCCCAGCCCCAAGAGCAGGCGCAGCTCGGGTCTCCAGTTCCGCTATTGAGCGTGGGTCTGGGTCTCTCAGCGTGGTCGACGTCTCCCCACTGGAGCCGTCTCGAGCCTAGCCCAGCCGGGCCCCGGGAGCCGGGCGCCCCGGGGCGACCCAGTCGCGCCTCTCAACATGTCCCGAAGGCTGTGGCCTCTTTCAGCCTGCTTCTTGGTGTTCTGCACCCTGCTGCCCCAGAGCCCAGGTAAGCCCCAGCTGCAACCGGAGCTGCAATGCAGAAACTCTGCAGGGCAAAAGCTCGGGCCCCAGCATTCTGGGAGCGAGGTTAGGGAATAAGTGGGATGGGAGAAAGAGGCTCTGGGACTGAGGGCATCTTCTTGTTGCCTTGAGGTGGGAGGGTGGGGGCGGGAAAAGGGTTGGATTGCTTGCCTCTTATGTAGCGCGCTGAACTTGGTGGTTCTAGCCCAGCAGCGCAGCCCCAGCCAGAGTGAATGTTGTCCTGGCTTTGCTCTCCGCCCTCCTCAACTTCTCTTCCTGCGTAAACAGCGACTTCATCTGTTGATTGAGCCCATGGTTTGTGCTCGGAGGTGCCCACGGAGGCGGAGGAGGGACAGGGAGCTTGGCTTCTCCGTACCCTTGGGCACAAAAGAAGTCTCTGTGGATGGATGTGGGCAGAGCTTCTGGGGAGTGTGCGAGCCATGCGGACGATGTCCTTGGCCAGGGGAAAACTTATTGCCAGAAGTCTGAGTTTTCCTTGTGAACCGGAGGGAGGAGCCTGTAAACTCAGGCAGGGGTTTGTCTCCCTTGGCAGTATCCAAGAATCTTTGAATGTCCCATCTGGAAGGGACCTGGAGGTAGTTCAGTCCAACTCCCTTCATTTTCCTGATGAGTGAGCTTAGAGTTTCGACTGTCACGGATGAGTTAGAGATAGTCACGGAATAGGACCCAGGTCCCAGGCCATGCTATCTATGCCCTGCTATCTAGGCTTATGTTTAGCTCGAGAAGAGAGAAGCCCCAGGTTTAAAGTAGCCACTCTCCGGCTGTCTGCCTATAGTACTCATCTGTAATATACCTGCGTGGGGACTACTCTCAGCCATTTAGTCTGACTTTGGAAGGGTGCGCGTCTGTGTGTTTGTGGTTTTTCGTTATTTCTCTGTGTGTGTGTGTGTGTGTGTGTGTGTGTGTGTGTGATTTTTGGTGATTTCACCGTGATTTCTTTGGTGTCAGGAACTCCCGAAAACTGCTACCAAAGCAGATAGACTGCTAACTGTTCTGCACCTTACAGCCTTAGAAAGTTCTGCTGGAGTGCGTTGAGAATTTAAGTGACTATTTCTGGGGTTTACAGCAACACAGTCACACCGCGACGTGTTCTGGGTGAGAGAAAAGGCTTGAACCCAGTTTCTCTTTCTACTACCCCAAAAACGCTCCCCTGGGAGTTTAAGGGCTTCGACTTTATGGCCTTTTAGCTTGGGGGAAGGGTTTGTCCTTTTCTTAAGTGAAGCCCCAGAGTAAAGTTATTAAACTGATGGGCAAATCACCATTTTCTAGTGAGGTGTCTCCCACCCACCCCCACCCCCGCCCCATGCAATGGGAAAAGAGAATAATAATCTCACACACACACACACAGAGAAACATACACTGGTTCCCTAGGGATTTGGGGGAATTTGGTTCACAATGCATCGTTAGCAAGTTCTTGCTTGTCCACCATATCATTCTTAGAAGCTTAGAGGGATGATTAATCTCCTCCCTCACTCCCTTTTACTCGTGAGCTTCACTTAAAAGTAAGCATTCTGTGGGGTATGAGGGAGAGAGACAAACAGAGAGAGACAGAGACAGAGAGAGAGAAAGGGGGTGGGTGGGAGGGAAACAGCAGGAGGAGGAGGAAAAAGAGAGGAGGAAAAAGAGAGGAAGAAAAAGGAGAGGAGGGAAAGGTTGTTATTGTTCTTGTTTGTTCTTCATTATGGAAGAGGACCATGACAGATGTCATGACTTGCACTGAATTGGATTTAAGTGAGGGACGGCTGTGCAAGGTCACAAACTTCACTCTTTCCTCCAGAACCATCTGGGTCCAGTGGCAAGATATACATCAGGACGACGGAAGACAACCCTGGATATTTTATTTTGGTGAGGCAATTGGGGTTAAGTGACTTGCCCAGGGTCACACAGCTAGTAAGTGTTTGAGGCGGATCCGAACTCAGGTATTCCTGACTCCAGAGCCTGTGCTCCATCCACTGCGCCACCTAGCTGCCCCAATTTGTTTTTTTTCAGGGCAATAAGGGTTAAGTGACTTGCCCAATGTTACACAGCTAGTAAGTGTCAAGTGTCTGAGGCTGGATTTGAACTCAGGTCCTCCTGAATCCAAGGCCGGTGCTTTATCCACTGTGCCACCTAGCTGCCCCCAACCGAAGAAGAAGAAGAGGAGGAGGAGGAGGAGGAGGAGGAGGAGGAGGAGAAGGAGGAGGAGGAGGGTGGCTCTGGGCTAATAGGAAAGGTTTATTTGTAATTCAGTTTTTAATATAGTAACAAGTTTGCTTTCATTGAAGTAAAAATCCCAGAGCTAGAACTAAATGACCTCTAATGTCCACTGGAGGTCTAACATAGCATTTGGTTTTTGTTTTGTTTTGTTTTGTTTTTTTAAATTGGATTTTCTCTTTCCCCAGGGGAGGAAAACACTATTGATTTGACCTCCCTACAGCACAATGGAGAGCTTAGTTAGGGAAAAAAGGTAGAAAGTTCTGTATTAATGGGCTCCAATTACCTTTTTGTGGTTTTCCCTTTCTCACTGCTGAGGTCCCCACTTTCTCTGCCATATTTTGCCAACTCCTTCAAAAGCACTCAGCCAGCATCTAGAAGGAGCAAGATCTGTGATAACAGGAAGTTCATTCTTCAGAGCAGTCATCTTTCTCTTAGTGGATTGGAGCTTCCAGAAATTTTAAACTGAAAAGGACCTTGAAAGATATCATTCATTTAATCCATTCAGCAAATACTGGGTGACTACTCTGGATGAGCTCTAGTAATAACTGCTAAGGGAGACATAGGATGCAAAGATCTTAATGTATGGCAGATTGATTATAGGGCTAAGTAGTTTAAGTGACTGGCCCAAGGTAACTGAGCTAATTAGGGACTAAAGGAGAAACCAAAGCCCAGATCCCAGTATCCAGAGTCTTGTTGATTAGTCTGATGTTTAGCTTAAGAAAAAAAAAAGTGGGGCAGCTAGGTGGCTCAGTGGATAAAACACCGGGCCTGGATTCAGGAGGACCTGAGTTCAAATCTGGCCTCAGACGCTTGACACTAGCTGTGTGACCTTGGACAAGTCACTTAACCCTCATTGCCCCCCCCAAAAAAACCCCCCAAAAACAAACACAAAAAGAAAAAAAAGTTCTAGGTTTTAATATCAATTCTCTCTAGCAGGCTGCACAGAGTGTATATGGAGTATGCATCTTAGATGGAGAAAAATGATTCCTAGATCCCAGAGATCCTAACTATAGTACAAATTGGAATATGACATATTGTACCAAGGAGGGATTGAGGTTTGGCCATAGTTATACAGGTTATAGATTTTGAACCGTGAGGGAACTCTGAAGTCACCTAGTTCCACCCTTTCATTTTTCCAGGTGAGGAAAGTGAGACAAAAAGAATCAAAGTGATTTACCCAAAGCCAGGTAGGTGGTAACTGGCAGGGTGAAGAGGGGGAAGGGAAGCCAGGCTCCCTGACCCTCTAGCTAAGTTTTCCATTGCACCATGCTGACTTGGAAGGGCTTCAGTTTTATTTCTCCGGATTTCTCAATAATGTAAAAAGCATTTGTCCTGTGACCTCTTGCACCACTATCCCAATTTTTTAAAATCAACACAAGTGCGTTGAAAGTCTTAATTGTGTTTTGTTTTGCGGGGCACTAATGGGGGTTAAGTGACATGCCCAGGGTCACACAGCTAGTAATTGTCAAGTGTCTGAGGCTGGATTTGAACTCAGGTACTCCTGAATCCAGGGCCAGTGCTTTATCCACTGCACCACCTAGCTGCCCCTTAATTGTGTTTTAAATGGGAAAAATCTAATTGCGGGGTAGACTGAAGCAGCTTTAATGGACCATGCCCTTTTTTCAATTTATAATATATTTTCCCTACCACAACCTTGTCAGGCAGGTAATACAGGGATTATCAACCCCATTTTATAGATGAAGAAAACTGGGACCTAGGGAGGATATAAGACTTGTACAATGTCATATAATTAGTAAGAATAGTGACTGAGGGATGAACTGGGGTCTTCTGGCTCTCAAGCTTAGAGAAAGTCATGTTGTGCAGGACTGAATTTCTGAAACCTTCATTTCCTCCCCCCCCCTTTCCCCTTACAGCCTTGGTTCTTAATTATTATTATTTTTTTTTTTGGTAAGGCAATTGGGGTTAAGTGACTAGCCCAAGGTCACCCAGCTAGTGTTAAGTGTCTGAGGCAGGATTTGAACTCAGGTACTCCTGAATCCAGGGCCGGTGCTTTATCCACTGCGCCACCTAGCTGCCCCTACAGCCTTGGTTCTTAATGTCCAACTCAGTACTGTGGTATTTTCCTTCCGTTGAGGATCAGGAACAAATTCTTAAAACTTTTTAAAGAACTTCATCTCCAGTCTGTTTTTGGTGATTTCTTTGGGATTTCTCCATTTATATTCCTTTCCTTTTTAATGGCCACCATGACACCTTGAGGCCCTGCCTTATATCTAAGCCATTTAACAAAACTAAATTTCTTAGAATAGGGGTTGGTGAAACCCTGTTGTGTTGTTTTTTTATTGTAAAATATTCTATTACTTTCTAGTTTCATGTAGAGATAGTTTTCAACATTTTTAATAAGATTTCTAGTTCCAAATTTTTCTCCCTCCCTCCCTTCCCTCTCCCCTCCCCAAGACTGCAGGCAATCTGATATAGGTTATAAATGTACAATCACATTAAACATATTTCTGCATTAGTCGTTGTGAAAGAAGAATCAGAACAAAAGGGTAAAACATCAAAAAACAGTAGAAACAGTGTGGCTCAATCTGCATTCAGAATCCACAGTTCTTTTTTTCTGGAATTGGAGAGCATTTTTTATGATGAGTCCTTTGGAATTATCCTGGATCATTGTATTGCTGAGAAGAAGTCTATCACAGTTGATCATCACACAGTGTTGTTAATATTGTGTACAATGTTCTCCTGGTTCTGCTCATCTCACTCAGCATCAGTTCCCGTCAGTCCTTTCAGGTGAAACCCTATTGTTGAAACATTTCAGTATGTCTCAGTTATACTTAGTCAGGAAGATATGAGTTCAAATCCCTCTGATCAGAGGCAAGATCACACTTGGAGCCAGGAAGACCTGAGTTCAAATCCAGCCTCAGACACTTCCTAGCTAATGTGACCCTAGTCAAGTCACTTAACCCTGTTTGCCTCAGTTTCCTCATCTGTAAAATGAACTGGAGAAGGAAACGACAAGAAAACCCCAAATGGGGTCATGAAGAGTTGGACACAACTCAACAACAACCACAGATGATATGTACAGTGTAAATAAGAAACAGTTTCAGAGGAAATTAGTCATGGGGGTGGAGGTGGTAGAGGGGGAGGGGAGAGGATGGAGAAAGTCCTCCAGGGGAAGTTGAGACTTGGTAGAGACAAACCTGGCCACAGTATCAGGAACAACTGGATTCAAGACCAACCTCTGACACATAAGAGCTGTGTGACCCTGGCCAACAAATCACTTAACCTCTCAATGTCTCAGGCAGCATTCTGAAATCCTAAATTTAGGAGGTGCTGTTTTTCATTGCTAGAAGGAGTTTCTTTACTGGGAGTTCTTTAAGCTAATGAAATCTCAGGTCTGAGCCAAAAAAAAAAAGGTTCCCTAATGAGAAATTTTTTTCCAGTACTTTGAAGACTTTAAAGTACTCCATGACCCTCAATTATTTTATTTAAAAAAACAAAACCGAAGTGCCCATTTTCTTAGTGAACAGTCTAAGAACTCAATTTCATAGAGTCCCGGCAAAGCCCATCCATTCCTCTCTGATACTGGACTCTTTGTGACAGCTCCCTTCCCCCGCTCTCTATTTTCCATACACGGGACAGTGAGAAAGTTGCGAATCTGTGGTGAGTCTGCATTCTTCTCTCTTCAGCTAGCCTCGTGCCAGGATTAGACATGACCAGACTTCTGTTTTCTCCTTGGGTTTACATTTTAACTCAGTTGTCCCTGAACGGAGGATTTCTATGAAGGCTTCTGTGGCAGAAGAGGGAAGGGGCTAATTGATTCTGATTAGTATTCCTCTCTGGCTTGTCCTCCACGCTGATTTAGCTATTGAGGCAACTGAGAAGAAAATATCTACTGAACTTGGCAATGGGCCCTTTGTACTTGTTTGCCACGGGAGCTAATTTTTCTTCTTCAGACTGGCCATGGAAATATTCTCCTGAGGGCTCAAATATATTAATAACTCGGGACGGTCACACAGTTCACAGACAATACAAGCCCTTCAGAATGGGGCTGTGTGTATCTGGGCTAATAGGAGGGTAGATATTTGCAAAGGCATTTATCTGTTGGCTGGGGTTCAGTACTTTGGGAACTCGTGTCTTGGTATAGTTTGTCGTTCCCCTCCCCCCCCAGTCTATATTAGAATAGGTTTAATGGACTTTATAAATTTAAAGGAGCAGTTTATTTATTGGCCCTGTTTGTTTCAGCCCTCTCCTCCACTTTGGTCAATACCCTGGGTTTTTTTCCCCACAGTATACAACATGGGGAAAGGCTGTGGGTGTGCAGGGGAGAAGCAAATATATGATTAGGAAGTGGGGGATGCTGGTTCTACCTGTCCCCTGCAGGCTGTGGGTGTGCAGGGGAGAAGCCTCCATCAACCATCATCATAGCTGCCTTATGGGTAATACTGGGTGAGGGCAAGTTAGCACTGTTAGCAGAATTAGAAGATGTTACCTGAGCATTAGTCCTAAATAGAGATTTTGTGGCTCTCCTCCAACTCACCTAGAGGTGATGGAGGCTGAATCTTTTTTTTTTTTTTGAGGCAACTGGGGTTAAGTGACTTGCCCAGGGTCACACAGATAGTAAGTGTCAAGTGTCTGAAACCGAATTTGAACTCAGGTCCTCCTGAATCCAGGGCCAGTGCTTTATCCACTGTGCCATCTAGCTGTCCCCAAGGCTGAATCTTTAGTGGAAGTGGGGCAGAGGAAATAACCTGAAAGAAACAAAACAAAACAAAAACACCTAGCTGTCCTGTAATTTCCTTCCAGAAGCTGGTGGAGACAGTGTTTTCTGTAACTTTGTGCTCCAGTGTTCCTTATTAACCAAGCACTTGTTAAGTACCTACCTTGAGTCAGTGATAGGGGATTTTAAAAAATAAAATGAAATTCAATAAACATTTATTAAGTGCTTACTATGTGCCAGGCACTATGCTAAGCACTGGGACTACAAAAAGAGGTGAAAGGCTGTCCCTGGCCTCAAGGAGCTTACAGTCTAATGTTAAATGAGCTGGAGAAGGGAAAGGCAAAGCATTCCGGTATCTTTGCCAAGAAAACCCCAAATGGGGTCACAAAGAGTCGGACGTGAGGAAACAACATTATTTGTGTCTAGTCCCTATGAAAAACAGTAATGAATCTGCCTCAGTTTGAAGAAGAGTGCTTTGTAGTTTTTCCTTAATACTTTTTGTTATTCACAGGGTTATAGATTGAGAGCCAGAAGAGACTTTAGAGGTCGATCTAGTCCAGTGCCTTTATTTTACAGATGCGAAGTGACTTGCCCAGGATCACACTGCTAATATTTGGCTAAGCAGGATTCAAACTCAGGTCTTCCTGAAACCAAGTCCAACACTATCTTTATCAGAATTATCCTCTACACACCAAACTGCCTCTCTGGGTGATGAAGAAAGATTCTCTCTCCCCACTCCCTCCAAGACATGACACTGAATGTTTTTCTTTGTTAAAGATCCACTTTTGCTCCTGTGCAAAAGGAAAGCGCTAGCACAGTTCTAGCTAGTCATTATCATCACTCCCTTTCTGAACATAAGTTTAGGACTGCTGGGATACTGAATCTGACTTGCTGACTATCCCCTGCTCCTCCCCATCTGATTTACTGGGTAGATGCCCCTGTCTTGGGAGCTTTTAGATCCCGAGTGTGTTTTGGGTACTCACTTCCCTGAGGGTTGTGGTCACCGGAAAAAAAAAAAGTTCAACCTATGACACATCCTGGCTTTAATTTCTTTCTTTCTTTCTTTTTTTGGGCGGGACAATGAGGGTTAAGTGACTTGCCCAAGGTCACACAGCTAGTAAGTGTCAAGTGTCTGAGGTCTGATTTGAACCCAGGTCCTCCTGAATCCAAAGCCAGTGCTTTACCCGCTGCGCCACCTAACTGCCCCCTGGATTTAATTTCATAATTTTTTAATGAACCAGGCAACTCTTTAAGACTATAGTTTGCAGGTCTGGATTGTGAAAGAACTTTCCCCATAATGAGCTCCCTCCACCAATGGAATCACAGGTCTACACCCCCGTCCCAATGTGGTTAATGCTAAATTATTTGTAGATGCTGTAGGCGTTAAATGAAAAGGGAATTAGGGCTGGAGTGGTCAGGAAAGCCTTCTCAGTTGTGAGATCCTCTGAAAGGTTGGTAGGATTTGGATAGTCAGAGAGGAGAGGAAACAACATTGTAAGTGAGAAAAAACAAGCTCATAGGTTTATAGATACAAACCTGGAAGAAATGTCTAATTCAACTCAATTTACAAATGAGGAAACTGAGGTCCAGAAAGGTTAAGTGACTTGCCCAATGTCAGTTTTCAAGTAAATAGCCTTACCAGGATTTGAACCCACTTTCTCTGATTGCAAATCAGAGTGAAGACAAAGAAGCAGGAGTATTAAGTAAGGCTTGTTCATGGGGCTGGAAGATTAGCTAGAGAGCAAAGAGCACATGCATGATACTGGTAACAATAACTCACATGTTAGTGCTTAAAGTTTCCCAAGTATTTCCTACACACTGATTTCTGAGGTAGGTTGTTGCAAGTATTATTATTACCATTTTGTGGATGAGGAAACATGTTAAATGACTGCCTCATCATCAAAAAAGAAAATAAAAATAATAAGCCATATTATGGTATTTAACCATATATGCCATAGTATTAAATTTATAGTATATTTCTGCCCCCCATTAAAAAAAAATTCAGAACTTAGGTACAGCTTCAATTCCTTCCAGATCGTCTGTAATATCATACAAATTGATCTACTATTCTGTAGTCCTTCCTTTTTCATCCTCATTCTTTGTTCCCCCAACCCCCAGGGCAATGGGGGTTAAGTGACTTGCCCAGGGTCACACAGCTAGTAAGTGTCAAGTGTCTGAGGCCGCATTTGAACTCAGGTGCTCCTGAATCCAGGGCCGGTGCTTTATCCACTGCACCACCTAGCTGCCCCCTCACTGATATTCTTAAGAGCCACCCTTCCTTCTCAGTAAAGGGCAGCAAGGTAATGCAGTGGATAGAGTGCTATGCCTTTGGTCCATAGACTTAACCAGACTACTAAAGGGGTCCATGACGCAAAAGAGGTTTAAGGAGCCTTGAGTTAAGGTCTGCAATTTTTCTTGCTGTGGACACAACCTGTTGGCACAGTGGATAGTGTTGTGGGTTTGGAATCAGGAAGACTTGTGTTCTCGAGTTCATATCTCTCCTCAGACACTGACTAGTTGTGTGACCCCGGGCAAGTCACTTAACCTGTTGACATAACCTATTTCTTCAGTTGGAAATATGATGCTGTAATAGCTCTTTTAGAAGAAAAATCAGGAGATAAAAGCCATAGAGTCTTTTAGTGCTGAATGGAATCTTGGAAGCCACATAGTCTAGCCCCTCATTTTATATTTAAGGAAACTGAGGCCCATTGAGGTTTAAGTGACTTGCTCAAGGTCACATAGGCAGCGTATCTCAAAAGATTTGAACACAGGTTCTCTGACATCAGTACCAGCTAGCTTTCTTTTTTAGTTCACCACTAATTGGGGGTGGGGTTGGGGGAAAAGGGCAGAAGCAGAATGGATTGGAATTGAGTCTGTTGCAATAATTGAGTGGTGAGTTGATCAGGGTTTGACACCTGGGAAGGAATGATGGAAGTGAGATACCTTTCAAAGGAAAATTCAGGGATTTTAAATCTGGCCTCAGTCGTATCTGACTCTTTGTGACCCCATTTGGGGTTTTCTTGACAAAGATATGGGAATGGTTTGCCATTTCCTTCTCCAGCTCATTTTACAGATGAGGAAACTGAGACAGAGGGTTAAGTAACTTGCCCAGGGTCACACAGTCACCTAGTTGCTAGATTGGTGAATTATTGAAGAAAGAGAAATCCACTAAAGTGTAGCTAATACAGACACTCAGATTTAAAACTGGAAGAGGCCTAAGAAATCACCTAATCTAGTGTTCTTCAATTTGTAGATGAGGAAAACAGGCTAAGAGAGGGAGAGTGACTTGCCCAAGGTAGTAAGTACCAGAGCTGAGATTCAAATCTATCAGGTCCTCTGCCTCCTGTATTTGGAGACTGCTTTTCCAGCCTTACCAAGTTGTAAGGATAGCACTTAAAAAAAAAAAAAGATTATGGCTTTTAATAAAGCTGAGAGACTTAGATCATTGAAAAAGTGTTTAAGTTGAGTGAGAAATAGGAGGTCACAGTGTAATAGAAAAGTAAATGTGTCAATAGTCTGGTTTTACTACTTCCTATTTTGGTAACCTAGCGTGACATTCTGGGGATCCAGCTTTTATTCCTTGCTTCCTTTCTTTGAACACATACATACAGTGGTTCTGGGTGACTCAGCCAGCCAGCCAAATGCCCCACTGGAACATTTGTGTGTTTAGAGAGCAGAGAATCCCCAAATGACCAAAATAGCCTGATAGAATTTCTAGAATGGAAACAGATTGGATGTATTGGTGAAGTTTGGGAACAGTTTGGTGTGGTCATTCATATTCTCAAATCTTCCAAGTGCCTCCCAGGTCTAAAATTCCATGATACCAAATACCAGCATATTCACTCTACTTAATTTGAGGTCAGAATCTGCAATATTCCTCTCTCAGGAAGTCCTAACTGCAACATACTCTTTTGATACACTTCTGGATGGTTAAAAGAAATTGCTATTTTAGCAGAGTAGATGAGAATTTATAATAATAATAATAATTATTATTAGGGATAAAGACTAAACCCTTTTATTTAATTGATTTAGGGAACTTCTAAGTGGAGAATCTACTAATTCAGTTCAGCATCTTTTTTTTTTTTTGCAGGACAGTGGGGGTTAAGTGACTTGCCCAGGGTCATACAGCTAGTAAGTGTCAAGTGTGTGAGGCCGGATTTGAACTCAGGTACTCCTGAATCCAGGGTTGGTGGTTTATCCACTGCGCCACCTAGCCTCCCCCAGCATCTTTCTTTTACCGTTGTCTATAACATTGAGAAGTTAAGTGACTGCTCAGTGTTGCCCTGTCAGTAGTATAGGGGAAGTTAGGTGGCTACAGTGTATGACTGTGATTCTTGGCAAGGATACTGGAGTGGTTTGCCATTTCCTTTTCCAGCTCATTTTGCAGATAAAGAAACTGAGGCAAACTCAGGAACTCAGTAAAAGTAGGTCTATTCAGCTCTTCTGCATCTACTAAAATCAAGATGCTGTTTTTACCTCCTTTTAATTATTCTCCACCTCCCCCTCTCCCTGGATTCTTTTTAAATTTGTTCTAATAGAAGCATCTCTTTATTTTCTCACAACCAGCTCTAAATCACTTCATACTCCTTGTCCTTGGGTCTCCTGATCTGTAAAATGAGAGGAGTAGATCCAGTGGTCAAAGAGATTTTTCCTAGCTCCCAGTCCATGATCCCTATGATGGCTATATATAGAACTTCCCACTGATGAATGTTAAGTAAAATATTTATTTTTTACAAAACATGTATATAATGTTTACTTATTAAATATAAAATTAGAAAAAACTCATAATTATAAAATAAAATAAACATTTTAGAATCAAGTTAAAAGGCAAATGTTTGTCTTAACCTAAATGCTCAATTCTTTTTTTTTTTTTTTTTACGGGGCAATGGGGTTAAGTGACTTGCCCAGGGTCACACAGCTAGTAAGTGTCAAGTGTCTGAGGCCGGATTTGAACCCAGGAACTCCTGAATCCAGGGCTGGTGCTTTATCCACTGCGCCACCTAGCCGCCCCCTAAATGCTCAATTCTAAAACTCACTTTGGGAAATGTTTATTCATAAGTAATCTTTCATCTTTGTTGAGTAGTTTTTCAGTCATGTCTGACTACTTGTGACCCCATTTGTTTTCTTTGCAAGGATACTAGAGTAGTTTGCCACTTCCTTCCTCAGCTCATTTTCCAGATGAGTAAACTGAGGCAAACAAGGCTAAGTAACTTGACCAGGGTCACACAGCTAGTAACTGCCTGAGGCCAGATTTGAACTCAGGAAGAGGTAGGAGTCTACTAGGCCCAGTGGTCTATCCACTGTGCCACCGAGACCTTCCTAATGCCAGCTTGGAACCACTCCCTTGAGAAAGCATCAGATATCTCCCCACTGGCTCATTGAGGTAACTCATAGTTTTTGCACTTTTTTTGAGAGGAAAAGGAAGAGCAGGTTTCTGGACAACCTGGTGTGGCCTGGCATCTTGTAATTTTGTCCAGTTTGGTTGCCAGAATTAGTCTAACCGTGTCCAAATTACATTACTAAAATGATTTCTTTAACAGATCTGGTGAGAGAAGTCAGTGGTAGTTATCCTTATTACAGACAGAGGTGTTGAAATTGGTCTATGAGAGTGTTAAGTGACATCCCTATGGTCACAAAATAAATTGGTGAAACAGATAGGAAGGGAATGAAAGATGTCAGGTTTTTCCCTAGGAACTGTTATAAGTTACTTGTCCGTCTTAACTCCAAATAGTCAAGCCTTTCAGAAACTTTAGGAATGTCATTTAGGAAAGGACTTCTATAGACTATCCTGTGGTGCAAGGGATTAAGACTCATCTTCCTAAATTCAAATCTTTCCAGTTAGAAAACGATTTTATCTCCCTTTAAGAGATAGAAACTGAATTTCAAAGAGGTAAAGGGGCCTATCCCAAGTCATATGACTAATAAATCAGCAGAGCCAGGACTTTTGATTCCTAGTTTAAAATTCAGATAATATTTGTAAAGTACATAGTGCAACACCTAGTAGGTAAGCATTATATAAATATTTACTCCCTTGTATTCCCTTTCTCTAGCCTAGTGCTTGAAAATTCCCACCTATACTGCCTCTCAAATCACTAATAAAGAGCTTGCCCGTTGGTTCTTATACAAATGATCAAAATGCTTGGTATGTGATACAGCTTCATGACAATACCTAATATAGCCTCATATCCGGGACCATTAGAAAAAAAAAACTTAAAGAAAAAGAAAGATGCGCAGAAATTTTAGTGTTGTACGAAAGAAATCATAGTTAATTTAAAAGACCAAAAGTTTCTCAGACTGTTATTTGACATGCTGCAGAATTTGGCCAAAAATGAGAGTGGCATTCTTTCTTTCATTCTTTAAAAAAAAAAATCATTGGCAAAGGACTTTTTAAAAAAATAATAAACATTTTTATTTAAAGTTTTGAGTTCCAAATTTTATCCCTTCTTCCCTCCCTTCCCTCCTCCCTCCCTGAGGTGGTAAGCAATCAGATGTAGGTTATACATGTGCAGTTATGTAAAACATTACCATATTTGTCATTTTTTATATGAAAACTTGAATAAAAGAAAAAAACTGGAAAAAAGTAAAAAATAGTATGCTTCAGTCTATGTTAAATCAATATCGGTTCTTCAGAGGTGGATCATTAGTTCTTTGGGATTGTTGTGGATCACTGTATTGCTGAGAATAGTTGTCATTCACAGTTCTTCTTCAAACAATATTGCTGTCATTGTGCACAACGTTCTTTTGGTTCTGCTCACTTCACTATATATCAGTTCATACAAGCCTTTCCAGGCCTTTCTGAAATCATCCTACTTGTTATTTCTTATAGCCCAATAATATTCCATCACCATCATATACCACAGCTTGTTTTCCCCATTTGATGGACATTTCTTTCATTTCCAATTTTTAGCAACCACAAAAAGAGCTGCTATAAATATTTTTGTACAAATAGTTCTTTTTCTCTTTTTGAGGATGTCTTTGGGATATAAACTTAGCAGTGGTATTGCTAGATCAAAGGGTGTGCACAGTTTTATAGCCCTTTGGGCATAGTTCCAAATTGCTCTCCAGAATGGTTGGATCTTTTCACAACTCCACCAACAGTAGATTAGCGTCCCAGTTTTCCCACATCCCCTCCAACATCCATTATTTTCCTTTTTTGTTATATCTGCCACTCAGATAGGTGTGAAGTGATACCTCAGAGTTGTTTTAATTTGCATTTCTCTGATCAATAGCGATCTAGAGCATTTTTTTCATATTTCCTTGTCTGAAACCTGCCTGTTCTGATTTTTTTTTTTTTACCATTTATCAATTGGGGAATGACTTGTATTCTTATAAATTCAACTCAGTTCTCTATATACTTGAGAAATGAGGCCTTTATCAGAGATACTTGTTTCAAAAATTCTTTTCCAGTTTTCTGCTTCCCTTACAATTTTTGTTACATTAGTTTTGTTTGTGCAAAACCTTTTTAATTTTATATAATCAAAATGATCCATTTTACATTTTGTATCACTCTCTATATCTTCTTTGGTCCTAAATTCTTTCTCTGTCCACAAATCTGACAGATAAAATGTTCAGTGTTCTCCTAATTTGCTTATGGTATCACCCTTTATGTGTAAATCATGTATCCATTTTGACCATATTTTAGTATACTCTGTGAGATGTTGGTCTATACCTAGTTTCTACCCTACTCTTTTTCAGTTTTTCCAGCAGTTTTTGTCAAATAATGAGGTTTTTTTCCAAAAGTTTGGATCTTTGGCTTTATCATCTCTCTCTCTCTCTCTCTCTCTCTCTCTCTCTCTCTCTCTCTCTCTCTCTCTCTATCACTATAGTCATTTACTTTAGTGTAATTTGTACCTGTTCTATTCTGCTGATCCACTGCTCTATTTCTTAGCTAGTACCAGGTTGTTTTGATTATTACTGCTTTATAAGGGTTTGAGATCTGCTACTGTTAGACCACTTTCTTTCGCATTTTCCCATTGATTCCCATGATATTAAGCTTTTGTTCTTCTAGGTGCCTATTTGAAAACAGGCTGGGTAGCACAAAGGATAGAGCACCGGGCCTAGAGTCAGAAAGGCTCCTCTTTGTGAATTCAAATCTGTCCTCAGGCTTACTAGCTTCGAGTCCCTGGGCAAGTCACTTAACCTTGTTTTCCTGTTTCCTCATTTATAGAATGAGCTGGAGATGGAAATGGCAAACTACTCCAGTATCTTTGCCAAGAAAACCCTAAATGAGGTCACAAAGGGTCAGACATAACTGAAATGACTAAACAACAAAAACCAAATATTTATGTTATGAGTGAGGGTATGATGTGGAGGTCGGTGGTGATAAGAATGGAAGAATGGAAAATCTGATGGTTTTTTTTTTTTTAATTGTTGTTGAATAGCAAGGGAGAAAGAGATACAATTTGGGGTCTTTTCTACTGAACAAATGGTCGCTCAGTAGCATGTAGCCCCCAGATCAAAAGCTTCATCATTAAAGTAATAGCTTGAAAATCCCTGACTACCTATTTTGTTTTGGTTTTTTTTGTCTTTGAAGGTCTCAACATCTGTACAAGTGGGAGTGCCACCTCCTGTGAAGAGTGTCTGCTCATCAACCCAAAATGTGCTTGGTGTTCCAAAGAGGTAGGAGTGGAAGCAGGATTAAAGGTTGCTATTATAAGCAGAGTTAACATCTATCTAGTATTGTAAGGCTTACAAAGCACTTTACATTTATACCATTTGAGCCTCACCACAACCCTGGGAAGTAAGAGCTATTGATATTCTCATTTTACAGATGAGGAAACTGAGACAGACAATGAAGTGACTTGCCCAGGGTCACACAGCTAGGAAGTGTCCAAGGTTGGATTTTAACTCAGGTCTTCCTAAGTCTAGGCTCACGGCTCTCTATTCGCCATGCTACCTGGTTACTTCCCCTAAAGGGGCTTGATCAGAGACTACCAATTCCTTCTTTCCTTTCCTCCCAGCACATCCCTCAATACACAGCAGGTTTCTGTCAAATCATGAAACCTTTTAAGCATCATTTCCAGTTGCTGTTTAGTTGTATTGCTTCTTTGCTTTTAGGGATGTGTTTTCATTTCACTTTGATTTAAGAACTTAGGGCCAGAATCCTTTGCTGAACCCTATAGACAGAGACTAGCAACTTTGAATTTGTGGGATTACCTCCTTGGCACATAACATTCTAATATCTGCATGTGGAATGCTGGGGAATGTTAGTAATAGTTACATTGGCTTTTTATCAGAGTACAAACATTATAAATTGGCTCTTACTATCTTTGGATTTAAAGCAGCTGCTATTTCTGCAAGTTCTGAAAGTTGTTCATTAGCATATTTGCATGATAGTGGCTTTAAGATTGTCAGAACCTAGTGATCTAATCAGGAAATGCTTAATACACAAACTTAACACCTCTATCAAATTTACTTTCTATCAAAGACTTGGAGTCAGGAAGAGTATGTTTGAATCCTACCTTAAAAACTTACTATTTATATGATTCTAGCAAATCACTTAACCTATCTGGGCCTCACTCTTCTATTTTTAATATGAAGGGATTGTTTTCACAGACAAAATTAATGCAGATAGAATAACAAGAGAAACTGTAGAATAGGAAAAATGTTTTAATCGGTATCACTAACAATGTCATAATATACAAACTTATACTTAGCGATTACATGTGTGCATATGTACATATGTGCATGTATGTGTACATATGTATGTATGCATATACGTATATAGAAATATACACACATATGTAAATATATGCATCCAATAGATGTATCAAAGAATATGAACTACTTTCTTTTTTAAAATTTCCACATTAGTCATGTTATGAAAGAAGAATCAGAACAAAAGGGAAAAACCTCAAAAAAGAAAAAACAACAAAAAAATGAAAAATAGTTGGTTCAGTCTGCATTCAGATTCCACAGTTCTTTTTCTGGATATGGAGAGCATTTTCCATCATAAGTCATTTGGAATTGCCTTGGATCATTGTATTGCTGAGAAGAGCTAAGTCTATCACAGTTGATCATCACACAATGTTGCTGTTACTGTGTACAATGTTCTCCTAGCATCAGTCCACTTAAGTCTTTTCAGGTTTTTCTGAAATCTGACTGCTCATCATTTCTTATAGCACAATAATATTCCATTACATTCATATACCACAACTTGTTCAGCCTTTACCTAATTGATGGGCACCCTCTCAATTTCCAGTTCTTTGCCACTACAAAGAGAGCTGTTAGAAATATTTTTGTGGATCCTTTTCCCTTTTTTTGGTGATCTCTTTGGGATACAGACCTAGTAGTAGTATTTCTGGGTCAAAGGGTGTGCACAGCCCCATAGCCCTTTGGGCATAGAATATGAACAGTTTTCAAAGGAATGGAAAAATATCAATGTCCTTTTGAAAATACCCTCCAAATCCCTAACAATAAGAGAAGCAATTTTAACAATATGTTTATTTTATCTCACACCCTGCAGTTTTGTAAAGATAACCCAAAAAAGGAAAATATTTAATTTTGAAAGAACTGTGAGAAGATTAATATACTCTTGGTGGAATTGTGAATTGCTATGATTCTTCTCTATAACAGTTTAGCATTATACATGAAAACTGGCCAGACTCTTCTTACTCTTTGACTCATCTACTCTAGGATATTTTTATACCTTAGAGAGGTCAAAGACAGAAACAGAGTTTCAGTATATATTCAGTGTATATGCACGTTATTTATAGTAGACCTTTCTGTGGTAGTTAAGAATGGGAAATAATTCATTATGGCATGACTGAATAAACTGTGGCATATGAGGCAACAGACTGACTGTAAGTAGATATTATAGTAGATAGAATCATGGTCCTGGAGGCAGGAAGATCTGAGTTGGAATACAACCTCAGATATTTATTAGCAATGTGATTCCAGGCAAGTCACTTAACTACCCAGTGCCTCAGTTGCTTGCAAGTGTAAAATATACTTAATAGTAGCACCTACTTTAGAGGGTTGTTGTGAAGTAATATTTGAGAGCTGCTTTACAAACCTTAAAGCCTTATATAAATGCTAGCTATTAACATTATTATATTAATAAAGTGGAATATTATTGTGCTGTAAGAAATGAAGAGTATAAGGAATTCAGAGAATCATGGGGTAATCTCTCTGAACTGATACAGAGTGAAACTAACAGAAGCAGAAGAGGAATAGGTACAATGACTGCAACTATGTAACTACAAATATCCTTGAAAGGAAACCAAACAGAGCAAGTGAAAAACCAATAATGATCCCTTAGAACAGATAATGAAGCATCCTGTCCCTTTTATCAGCAGAGAAGTGGGGAACTATGAGACCAGGAAATTGTGTATATTGTCAGATGAGTCAACTGTATCCATTTTATCCCCTTTGTTACAAAGGAGGTTTCAATTTTAGTGGTGGAGGTGCAGTGTACTAGTAATGTAAGAACACTGAGTTATTAAAACCTATTTTAAAAATAAAATAATAAAACTAAACGGGCAGGGGTGGTGGTGTGTGGTTTCGACTCTGGCCAACTTTAATTTGAAAGTTATGATCTTGGGGCAACTAGGTGGCACAGTGGATAAAGTACCAGCCCTAGATCCAGGAGGACCTGAATTCAAATCCGGCCTCAGACACTTGACACTTACTAGCTGTGTGACCCTAGGCAAGTCACTTAACCCTCATTGCCCCGCAAAGAAGAAAGAAAGAAAGAAAGAAAGAAAGAAAGAAAGAAAGAAAGAAAGAAAGAAAGAAAGAAAGAAAGAAAGAAAGAAAGAAAGAAAAAGTTTTGATCTTATAAGGATGTGGGACATGAACTTCCTTAGTGTTCTTTCTCTGTTCCTCAGAACTTCTCGGCATCATTATCCCTTGTTTCTTCCTACTAGTCATTAAACATGCCTTTATTAAGTGCCTTTCTAGGTGCCAAGAACTGTGCTAGGCTGGAACTACAAAGAAAGGCAAAAGCCACTCCCTGCTCTCAAAGAATTCACAATCTAACAGGAGAGAGAGCATGAAAACCATTACATACAAATTATATAAACAGAAAAGATTGGAGGTAATCAAACTAGCTGGTATTTGAAGGAGGCAAAGGAAGCCAGGAGATGGATATAAAGAGGAGAAAAACTGCAGGCCTGGCAGACAGCCAGTTAGAATGACCAGAGTCTGGAGATGGAGGATTTAGGCCAGTGTTGCTGGATCACAGAGAATCTAGGGGTGCATAAGGTGTACAAACACTGGAAAGTGTGTGTGGGGGAGCTGGTTGTGATAGAATTTATTTTTTTTGGTTTTGGTTGTTGTTGTTTTTTCAGGACAATGGGGATTAAGTGACTTGCCCAGGGCCACACAACTAGTAAGTGTCAAGTGTCTGAGGTCAAATTTGAACTCAGGTCTTCCTGAATCCAGGGCTGGTGCTTTATCCACTGCGACACCTAGCTCCACCCCCCCTCCCAATCCATCCTTCTTACCACTAGCAGAATATCCTTTCTTATGTGAACATATCTGCTCCTACGTGTCAATTTTTCAGTGGCTCCTTATTGCCTATCAAGGAAAATTCAAAGTACTCTGGTATTCAAAGCCTTTCCCAATCTGGTGCCATCCTACCTTTCTAGCCTTCTCATGTTAGTCTCTTTTATGCATCCTATGCTTCAACTGCATCTGGAATCTTCTCTGTCCTTTAAACAAGCCCCCTGTCTTTGCTCTGATTGTTTTCTGTTTCTGGAGGAATGCCTCCCCCCTCTTCACCTCTTTGCCTGTCCATCCTTTTTTTTTTTCTTTTTTTTTTAGGGCAATGAGGGTTAAGTGACTTGCCCAGGGTCACACAGCTAGTAAGTGTTAAGTGTCTGAGGCCAGATTTGAACTCAGGTCCTCCCGAATCCAGGGCCGGTGCTTTATCCAGTGCACCACCTAGCTGCCCCACCTGTCCATCCTTTAAAGCAGAGATCAAATCTTTCCTCTTCTAGGAACCTTTCTCTGAACTCGACAATTCTTTTCCATAAAAGTATTTTATTATTTTCCAGTTACATGTAGAGATAGTTTTCAACATTTGTTTTTATAAGATTTCTAGTTTCAAATTTTTCTCCTTCCCTACCCTCCCTCCCCCACACCCCAAGACAGCAAGTAATATGATATAGGTTATATATGTACAATCACATTAAACACATTTCTGCATTAGTCATGCTGTGAAAGAAGAATCAGAGCAAAAAAGGAAAAGCCTCAAAAAAAAAAGAAAAAGAGCAACAACAAAAACAATGGAAATAGTATGTTTCAATCTGCATCTAGATCCCACAGTTCTTTTTTTTCTGGATTTGGAGAGCATTTTCCATCATGAGTCCTTTGGAACTATCTTGGACCATTGTATTGCTGAGAAGAATCAAGTCTATCACAGTTGATCAACCCATAATGTTGTTGATACTGTGTACAATGTTCTCCTGGTTCCACTCATCTCACTCATCATCAATTCATGCAAGTCCTTCCAGGTTTCTCTGAACTCCTCCTGCTCATCGTTTCTTACAGCACAATAGTGTTCCATTACATTCATATACCACAACTTGTTTAGCCATTCCCCAATTGATGGGCAACCCCTCCATTTCCAATTCCTTGCCATCACAAAAAGAACAGCTACAAATATTTTTGTACATGTGGGTCTTTTTCCCTTTTTTATGATCTCTTTGGGAAAAAGACCTAATAGTGCTATTGCTGGGTCAAAAAGTATGTACAGCTTTATAGCCCTTTGGGCATAATTCCAGATTGCTTTCCAGAATGGTTGGATCAGTTCACCGCTCCATCAACAATGCATTAGTATTCCAATTTTTCCATAGCTTCTCTGACATTATTTTCTTTTTTGGTCATATTAGCCAATCTGATAGGTGTCAGGTAGTACCTCAAAGTTGTTTTAATTTGCATTTCTCTATGAACTCGACAATTCTTAATCACAGAAGTTATGAAGGCATGCTTTGGTAACCACACTTCAAGTCTACTCTCTAGGGAAATGTAGAAGAAAAATAGACATCATGTGATTATTCAGTTTTTGAAAAAAAAAAAGGAACTAGATAAAATGTAAGCATTAGTTAGAAAATAACAGAGAGGAATAATTTAAAAGATAACTCCCATGAATCCTTAAAAAAATTTAACCTGTTGGAAGCCCATGAAAATTTGTGCCAAAGATGGGAAAGACCAGCTACTCCCACAGCCTCACAGACAGACCTGGGAAGTTAGGAGACCCACTTTTATTTTCCCCATTTTTTTCCAGATGAGGGAGCTGAAGTCCCAAGAAGTTCTGTGACTTACCAAAGGGCATACAGCTAGTGAGTCACAGGGACAGAGAGGAGTAGAAAAAAAACTCTCCAAGAAGGCCCATTTAAAAGGAACAGTGACAATTTTCCAATCCTGTTTTTTAGGTAGGAACATTTTTTTTTTAAAGATGGCTTTAGGAAATTTAAATTTCCACCTTGTTAATCCAGAATTTTCTGGAAGACACTTTCTCTTTGGAGACACTGTACCTTTGGAAAGTGGAGTCCGGTCCTTGGAGTCACTGTGTTTAAGAACACCCCAGGGAAAGAAAAGTATAAAGTGTGAACCTTAATGAACTATACATCACAGGGTGCCCCCAGGGCTTTAAGTACTTGGAGCTCAAGTTTAATGAAGCAAAAGAGATTAAACAAATCCAATGTGTTTTGCTTAATACCCAGCAAGAAGATGAAAGGGCCACTTTATGTGTTTTAACAGTCTGGGAGTGGACTATAGTGCAGCAAACACATTCAAGGAGAACAGTTGTCCATTGGGTATTGGGGGCTGCCCTTCTAGGGGGCATCCTGAATCTGGCTGAACCAGACAGCAGTGAAAGTGGTAGGCTAAGGCCTGCAAGTATTTTTTTGGTGAGAAGGGAATGGAAGGGACAAAGGGGGAGGGAATAAGCATTTATATAGCTCCTAATATGTAATTGGCACTACAATAAGTACTTTACAAAAGTCTCCTTTGATCCTCACAACAACCCTTTCAGCTAGATACTGTCGTTTTGTTTTTTTGGTGGGGCAATGGGGGTTAAGTGACTTGCCCAGGGTCCCACAGCTAGTAAGTGTCAAGTGTCTGAGGCCGGATTTGAACTCAGGTACTCCTGAATCCAGGGCCAGTGCTTTAACCACTGCACCATCTAGCTGCCCCTAGATACTGTTGTTTTACAGTTGAGGAAACGGAAGCAAATAGAAGTTAAGTGACTGTCTCAGAGTCTGAACTCAGGTCTTCCTGACTCTAGGCGCAGGGCTCCATATACTATACCACCTAGCTGCTTCAAGATAAGAGAAATTTGGAGCCTGGAACTAACTGCCTTGCTTTCTCTTCCTTTTACTTTATTTCCTTCAAAATACACAATTCATTGGTCCTCTTGGAGAAATGAAAGATGAACAACAAAATCCTTCTCCATTTGAAATTTGTGTTTTCAACTTTTTGCCCTGTAGTGTCTTCCTCACCACCTTTTGTAACGAGAGAACGATTTGTTAAATATATCAGTTATTATTGGATTATCAGTATTCAGCATGCCTTCAATAAAATCCAATGCACTTTTATTTAATGCCTATTATTTATAAAGAGGCAGCTAGGTGGCAGAATGGATAGAGTGCTGGGCCTGGTGTCAGGAAGATGAGTCTTCCTGAGTTCAAATCCAGCCTCAGACACTTCCTAGCTGTGTGACCCTGGGCAAGTCACTTAACCCTTTTTGCCTCAATTTCCTTATGTATAAAATGAGCTGGAGAAAGAAATGGGGGGCAGCTAGGTGGCGCAGTGGATAAAGCACTGGCCCTGGAGTCAGGAGTACCTGAGTTCAAATCTGGCCTCAGACACTTAACACTTACTAGCTGTGTGACCCTGGGCAAGTCACTTAACCCTCATTGCCCTAAAAAAAAAAAAAAAGAAAGAAAGAAATGGCACACCATTCCAGTATCTCTTCCAAGAAAACCCCAAATGGGGTCATGAAAAGTCAGACATAGGGGCAGCTAGGTGGCGCAGTGAATAAAACACTGGCCCTGGAGTCAGGAGGACCTGAGTTCAAATGCAGCCTCAGACACTTAATACTTACTAGCTGTGTGACCCTGGGCAAGTCACTTAACCCCAATTGCCTCACCTCCCCCCCAAAAAACCATACCAACTTAAAATGTAATTTGTAAACATCATGACATCAAGATTAATGAATGGGTTATTTAAAAAAAAAAAAAGAAAAAAGTCAGACATACGTAAAACGATTGAACAACAACAATAACATTATTTATAACCATCACATAGGGACAGAATAGCATAATGTATACAGACCACGCCTTGGTGGCAGGAAAACTTCAGTTCAAGTTCAAGATATGCTTCTGAGAGCTTCCGACAATTCTCTTAATCTGTCATCACTCTAGCCAGCTCTCTAAGAGGATGCATTTCTGAGAAGCTGCTAATTTGCATTGATGGAAAGAGTTTCCATATTGGGAATCCCTACACTGCTGAAACTATAGATCCAGACACCAACCCCTCCTCCATCCCCCCCAAATGTTTCATTGTCCACCAGTAGAGTACAAGCTCTGGCAGAACCAAAACTTGAATGGCTTTAGGCATCGAGGACTTGCTAGGAGGGAATGAAATGCCTGACCCTGGCTGGAGATGTTTTTTTTGTGCTGAGGGTTGGGGAGGAGGGGAAGGTGGCAGAGGGGGGTCTGGGGTGGGAGATTACAAAAGTTCAAAATACTTGTAAATCAAGGGACAATTTGGTCAAATGAATTAATTGCCACAACTTATTAGAGAGCATGAATTTAATTGCCCATCTGAATCTGATTGTTTTAATCTTTTAATTTTTTAATACCTATTCATTGTGCTTGTTTTCAAAATGGTTCCTGATTCAGTTCAGTTGAACAGTTAGCTCAGCCAAAAACCATTAGCTCCATAGAATCCTTGATTTAGACCTAGATGGGTTCTTAGAGACCATTGCATCCAACCCCTTTCTTTTTACAGATCAGGAAACTGAGGCTCAGGATGATAGTGCTAATAAGTGTCAGAGGCCAGGTCTTTCCAGACTTCAAGTTTTTTACTGTAGCCTTTACTCCAAGCTGTCTCTCGTAAAGGAAGGGGTTGTAGAGATCATCTAGTTAAACAATTTTAGTTTTCAGGTGAAGAAACTGAGACCCTAGAGAGGTTAATCAAACTTCCCAGAATCCCACAGCTAGTGAGTAACTGAGACAGGAGCAGAAGAACCTCTCCTCTTTGACTCTCAGTTTTTTCCACTTGACTGTGTTATTAACTCTGAATATCAGTTAAGCTGAGTCATTTTAAAAGTTTATCGGGTATAATGATGAGGGAAAGGCAGAGGAAGTAGTTTGATTTTTAACATTTGGGGGACTCCTAATGGGCTACATTAGTCCACTTCTTATTTTATTTAGCCCATAAGACAAGTAGCAAAGTGCAAAATGTCTATCTATAGGAATATCCAGTGAGATAATATTTGCAAAGTACTTACCACAGTGCCTGGCATATAGTGAGTGCTTAATAAATGCTTGTTCCCTTCCCTAGTTCCCCTGGTTTATAGTTTGAAAATGAAGTATAACTTCTAAGTTCTTCAGTAAAAATGGAATGAAAGACTGAAAGATGAGAATACAGCTTTGTGAAAGGGGACTCCCCTTCCTCCTGTAAAATGATGTCTAATAACCTCTTTTTTCTAGGACAGGAAATTATGGATTTTAAAAATTGAAAACTAGGAAAAGAAATTATTTTACTGATTCTACCTAAGTAGGATACAGAGGTAAAATGTTTTTTCAACATTCTGTAAATTGACCATTAAAAGAATTTCAAGGATTAAAAATAGCAGTCTTAGTCAACTATTTGATTGCTGTAAAGGGTTTGGGCTCTTTCTTCCTTTCTGTCCTTTTATCCTTCCTTCTTTCCTTCCTTCCTTCCTTCCTTCCTTTTTCTTTCTTCCCCCTCTCTTTCTTTCTTTCCCTTATTCTCTCTCTCTTTCTCTTTCCCTCCCATAAAGCAGAATTACTTTGTGTGACCTTGGACAAAGCACGTGGCCTTCCTGGGCCTCAGTTTCACTCAGCTCTAAAATGAAGGTTTTGTATTAGATGGTCTCTGAGATTATTTCCAGCTTGGAATCAATGGGAGTTTCCTTTATGTTAGTTATACTTGATCATTTTCCAGCTCCCATGAGTCAATAGCTGTTGGCAAAATAGTTCCTCACCATTCTTTGAACTATTTCTATTTCAGAGCTTTGCAGTAGTTCTAGGGATCACGGATTTCCAGTTGTTCCACTTGTGGTAATTTCCATTTTCAGAGAGGCTGAGGGGAGGAGAAATACAGACACTGTAATAATTATTGTGTTGAGCTATAGTTTTGCTTGTGTTAACACTGTGGCTCCCAGTGCTCTTCAGGTGTGCAGGTGATATGATAAACTCCTGGTAGCACTGAAATGCTGAACTAGCAGAAGGCAAACTGTAGGACCATTTGATGGAAGCAGGCAGAAATCCCAGGTGTACTTCCATGGGGACTTAGGTCACAGCGATCCAGACTATCTAGAATTGGTTTCTACGCTAACTCCATTCCACTCATGACCCAGGAAAAATCTGTAAGTTGTTGGAGATTGTTCCCTGACATAATTAGCTCAGGGTACTGCTGGAGCCAAAAAGTTCCATCAAATGATGATCACCAGCCTGGACAGTATAGAAAACAAAGCAACACATCATTCAGCCCCTGTGCAAAACTGATTTGTCTGTACATGGACGGTATCTTCCATGTTTCTTGTTGCCATAGCTTGAAAAAGACATGATAGAACTAGGGAAGAATATTGTAGGTTTGAGATAAAAATTAGTGTTCTCCAGATTGTAGAGCAAAGTTAAAAATATGGCCATTGAAAGTCTATAAAATGAGGGGGCAGTTAGGTGGCACAGTGGATAAAGCACTGGCTCTGGATTCAGGAGGACCTGAGTTCAAATCCGACCTCAGACACGTGACACTAGCTGTGTGACCCTGGGCAAGTCACTTAACCCTTATTGCCCTGAAAAAAGAAAAAGTCTATAAAATTGAAGGGTGAATGTGAATTTATTCTCCAGAATTGTCATATGAGTAGACGCCTTTTAAAGCTAGAACAGAATGATTAAAAGCAAGTGTCCTTTAGTACAACACAGAGTAAGCTTAAGGAATTTGTTACTGTCTCTAAGTGGTCCTACTCACATGTGTAATTGGGGATCAAGAATTGCTTGGGTAAATTCAGGGAAGAGAGGTCTGTTGTGTCATTAAAGAAAATAAGAAGTGCTTTGGAGGAAGGACCTTCCTCAACATGGAGGGAACATCATTGAGAAGAGCATGTACCCTGGCTGGGAAATGGGGCTGATCTGATGTGGCAGTTCTTATGTTCTATTAACGGTAAACCGGGAGGCAGCTAGGTGGTGAAGTGGATAGAGCACTGGCTCTGGAGTCAGGAAGACCTGAGTTCAAATCCAGCCTAAGACACTTAACACTTACTAGCTGTGTGACCCTGGGCAAGTCACTTAACCCCAATTGCCTCACTTAAAAAAAAAGAAAAGAAAAGAAAAAAAAACAGTAAACCAGGGCAGCTAGGTGGCTCAGTGGATAGAACACCGGCCCTGAATTCAGGACCACCTGAGTTCAAATCCGACCTCAGACATTTGACACTTACTAGCTGTGTGACCCTGGGCAAGTCACTTAACCCCAATTACCTCACCAAATCCCCCCCCCCAACAAACCTGGGGAGCACAGTATGTGCACAGTGCTATCCTCTTTGTCATCAAATTGGGTGGTTGTTGAGTCTCAGTCGTGTCCAATTTTTCATGATCCCATTTGGGGTTTTCTTGGCAAAGATACTGGAATGGTTTTCCATTTCCTTCCTCAGCTCATTCTACAGATGAGGAAACTGAGGGAAACGGGGTTAAATGACTTGCCCAGGGTCACACAGCTAATAATAAAGTGTCTGAGGCTGGATTTGAACTCAGGAAGATGACTTTTCCTGATTCTAGGTCTGGTGCTCTATTGCCACAAACTGCTAAAGTAATTGCATAGCACTATGTGACAGGTTGCCATACTGCTAAAAGTAAATTTAATTTGTATACCACTTCACTTGTGCTCTCATATTTGCATATGTATACACACATACATATATGTCTGTATACAAAATGTCTGTTTATATACAAATTTTCACACATACTCATACATATACAAATATATATGTCCCCAAGATGATGATGATAATGGTGACGACAAGGACAACAACAACATTTATATAGCATCCCAGGTAACGTAATTTTATTTATTTATTTTTTTTTTGCTGGGGGTAGGCAGTCCAAGTGAGGTGACTTGGCCAGGGTCACACGACTAGTAAGTGTCTGAGATCGAATTTGAAATCAGGTCTTCCTAATTCCAGGGCAGGTGCTTTATTCACCACCCCATCTAGGTTACATCCTCCTCCCCCTCCCTGGTAAGTGTTAAGTGTCTGAGGCTAGATTTGAACTCAGGTCCCCCTGACTCCAGGGCCGGTGCTCTATCCACTGCGCCACCTAGCTGCCCCATGTATTATCTTTTTTAAAAAAATCTTATTTTCTTTTGTTTGGGACAGATTTGCATAGCGCCTTCCTCGTGACAATCCTGTGACAATCCTGTGAAAGTATTTTTATCCCTATTTTTAAAAATGAGGACCAGCAGTAATATCAGTAATTATCATTCCGGCGCGCGAGAGAGCTGCGGGATAGAGCTGGTCCTGCAGCTACCTAAGTTGGGTCCTGGGGTGCAGAGCCAGCCCACCCACCTCTACTCCCCGCGGGG
Organism: Dromiciops gliroides; assembly: GCF_019393635.1. NCBI lineage: Eukaryota > Metazoa > Chordata > Mammalia > Microbiotheria > Microbiotheriidae > Dromiciops > Dromiciops gliroides. Next base: position 337,572,227 of record NC_057863.1, on the reverse strand, counting down.
TCTTTTGCAATAAAGGGTGGGACTGGCAATCCAGCCTCAGGTTTCTGCCTCCCAAGTCCCTGAGCACTTCCCGGCAATTGTGCTGAGGCGGTGTCTCCATGCAGACTAACTTGCCAAGTGACAAGAGTGCATGAGTTATATTATATTATAGGGAGTTTTCTATTCTTGGATCCCATCTGGCTACACCTGTGTTGTGTCTCCCACCCTGCCTTGGGGCACTTTCTAAGCCTTTAAACAAAGCTGTCTGCCTGGGGAGTCTCTTAGCTTTGTAGTGATCGCCTGCACTGGGTGTTGCCTCTTAGGAGAAAAATGAAAAACCATTTGACGTCTTCCTGGTGGGTCGATGGATGGGTCAATTTTCCTTCGGGGATGGAGGGGTAAAGAGCTGGTCCCAGAAAATATTCTTTTCTTCTCTTTTGTGACCCGACAAAACAGATGTGATTGACAAGATGGATCTTAACCACTCACACAGAGAAGTATCAGGCTCAGAGTGTACAAAAAGAAAGGGAGAGGGTCCTAATTACTTTGGACATGGAAAAAACTAATCTTCCCATCTCCAGGCTATTTGGGCAGCTAGGTTGTGTAGTAGATAGAGCACCCAGCCTAGAGTCAGGAAGACCTGAGTTGAAATACAACCTCAAACACTTACTAACAGTGTGACCTTAGACAAGTAATTTAACCCAGTTTGCCTAATTTTCCTCATCTTTAAAATGAGCTGGAGAAGGAAAGGGAAAAGCAGTTCAGTATCTTTGCCAAGAAATCCCCAAATGGGGCCACAGAGTCGAATACAGCTAAACAACAGTAACAACAACTGTTATTTTCCCTTCTATCCTATGCACAGCCATATGGTTTATCTTCCTGAATCATCACTTCCATCATGTTTTGTTTGTTACAGAAATGTGTAATGATGTGAATTTTTAAAATTAAAAAAAAAATTATTCATTCATTCATCTATTTATTCATCTGTCTATCCATTTATTTATTTATTTATTGCAGGTCACAAGGCTAGTAAGTGTCCAGTGTCTGAGGCCAGATTTGAACTCAGGTCCTCCTGAATCCAGGGTTGGTGCTTTATCCACTGTAACATCTAGCTGACCCTATGATGTGAATTTTTAACATGATATATATTTTTAAAATATGGAAAGCAATGATGTGGTGGAAAAAGTTTTAGCTGGGATACTTGGGTTCTAATTCCAGTCCTGCCACTAATTAGCTTTGTGACTTTGGGCAAGTCACTGTTGAGCCTCAGTGTATTTATTTGTGAACACTTTGTTCCAGTGGCCATAGAAGCAGCTGAAGAGTTTGGTCAGACATCGGAAAGGCCAAGGTCATCCACTGCATCCCGAGCCATCACCAGTCATCTTGTCTTGCCCCCGGACTTTGATGACTCTGGAAGAGAGAGTGAGGCTGACTACTTTGTGCAGCTTTGCCTCACTTAAATCCAATTCACTGATGAGTCAGGATATCACTTTGTAATGTCATTGGTCTTCTTCAGAATGAAAGATGAACAAAGTCAACGTTATTTCTCTAGCCTTGACTCCCTAGGTAGACCATTGTTTCCTCAAACTTCTGATAATTGCCTGTGTGGTTTTTTTTGTTGTTTTGTTTTTTGTTGTAGGGCAATTGGGGTTAAGTGACTTGCCCAGGGTCACACAGCCAGTAAGTGTCAAGTATCTGAGGCCAAATTTTAACTCAGGTCCTCCTGACTCCAGGGCTGATGCTTTATCCACTGCGCCACCCAGCTGCCCCTAATTGCCTGGTTTTTGAAATCTTGCCTCAGTATCTGGGCTACTAGTCCTTGCCCCACCTAAAGATCACTGTTCTGTTGTTGGGTATTCATGTCTGTTGTTGGGTATTCATGTCACAGTATGACACTAACAAACCACAGCTACCATCTTGGTACCAGAGATAGTGTTGAAGTTGGGTCACAAAACCTGAGTTCAAATTCTGGCTCTGTTGCTTATCATCTTTGTGGCTTTGGTCAAGTCACTTCATTATTCTGGGTCTCAGTTTCCCTATCTATAAAATAGGGGATTGGACTATGTGACCTCTAAGGTGCCTTTAGAATCTAGCTCTGTGATGCTTCAAGATGCATTAAAAGGCCTGCCTGATTCTTGAAGTCTTCTTTAATTCCAGTGCTCTTCTCCTTCCTTAATGTCTCTCAGGATCCTGAGCATCCTTTAAAATTATGTTGTTTTGGAGGTGATGCCTTTCCTGACAGTTTTCTCTGTATCCTTCCCCACAGTTTGTATATACTGTATATTTACTTATCTGTGTACATGCTGTTCACTTCTGTCCCTATTAGAATGTAAGCTCCTTGTGGACAGGAACTGGTTGTTTTTTCATTTTGTCTTTATATCCCCAACATTTAGCACAGTGCTTGGTACATAGTAGGTGTTTAATAGATGCTGTTAAATTGAATTGACTTGACTTGAACTCTAGCCTACATTAATCTTTCTGCATGCTGATCATTTGTGACATTATTTAAAATTCTTTAATGAACAAAAAACTTTACTGTCCCTCGTTCCTCCCCCAAAATTGAAAAAAGAACAAAACCTTTGTAAAAATATGCATAATTAAACAAAACAAATCCCCCAAATTGGCTATACATAATGTATATAATTATATACCACAATATGTGACATATGATAAATGATAGCATATATAGTGGTTATATGTGTGTGTATAACTCTCTCTCTCTCTGAACTCAGTGTCCATCAGTTTGTCTGGCAGGTGGTGGGTAACATGCTTGCTTCATCACTGAAATGGTGCTTAGCCATTGCCTTGATCAGAGTTCTTACACTTTTCAAAATTATTTGCCTTTATAATATCATTGTGGGGGTAGCTAGGTGGTGAAGTAGATAGAGTTCCAGGACCTGGAGTTAGGAAGACTCATCTTCACAAGTTCAAATTTGGCCCCAAACACTTCACCCTGTTTGCCTCAGTTTCCTCCTCTGTAAAATGAGCTGGAGAAGGAAATGGTAAACCACTCTAGTATCTTTGCCAAGAAAGCCCCAAAAGGGGGTCACAAAGAGTCAGACATGACTGAAACAACTGGACTTCAACAATCATATTGTTGTATCACACTTATTATTGTGTGTATTTTGTGTGAAATAAAAAGTTCAGGTTCCTTTGGCATGCACTATAGTCAGTTCATCACTTTACCTGATTTTGTTATATTTAGAATTTTATTTTCCCAAATTACATGTAAAATACAAATTTTGACATCAATTAAAAAAAAAAAAACTTGGTGTTCCAAATTCTCTTCCTTTCTCCCTCCTCTCCACCCCGCCAAGAACTCAAGCAATTCAATGTGGTAAAAAGTTTTAACAGTCCTCCCTTTTGGGGAGGAGACCAACAGCATGAGCTACGCACACCAGTCCGCCTGCGACACATGCCAGATTGCCTGCTGAGCACTCGACTTCCAGGGTGCGAGCTTAAAAGGCAAGGAGAGAACGAAAGTGGGACCTTTTTTTCCTGCTCCGCTGATCTCCTGGCTGCGCTGCACAGACAGACGTTGACTGGGGTTTGACTTGGCCCGGCTCTCGGTTAACAGCACTCGCTTGACTCAGTCTCTCTCCCCAAAGGTGGCCTTCCGCTTTTGGTGAGTTTTATACAAAATATAGACTAAGCTTAGACTTAAGACGATTTGTATTGTATTTCTACTTTCCTATCCTTCTAATCAACATCACCTTGTGACTACCATACAATAAAAGCTCTATCTAGAAAACCAGAAGCTTCTTCCATTTACTAGTCTGGGAGATAAATTAAGGGAAAGGTTAAGTAGGGTAGATTTATGATCTAATATACAATTTTAATCTCACATCAATATAAGCTATACATGAGCAGTCATGCAAAACATTTACATATTAGCCATTTACCTGATATTGTTAAACCTCACCTGTCCAGGATGGAAATGAAATGACCCTTTTGTCAATAGTGGAAACTGCCCACTATTATTGCTGTATGCTTTAAGTTGTAGCATTTTAAAGCAATAAGGTGGGAGCCTAGAAAGGGACCATAACCCTGAGTGGGGGGAGTGAGGAAGGTACCTGATGAGGTGGAAAAGTGGGAGGAGCTGCTAGTCTTTTTTTTTTAGTTTAATTTTTTTTATTTAATATTTTTGTTTTGTTTTGTTTTGTTTTGTTTTTTGGTGAGGCAATTGGGGTTAAGTGACTTGCCCGGGGTCACACAGCTAGTAAGTGTCAAGTGTCTGAGGCTGAATTTGAACTCAGGTCCTCCTGAATCCAGGGCTGGTGCTTTATCCAGTGTGCCACCTAGCTGCCCCAGTTTAATTTTTTTTAATCATAAAAGCATTTTATTATTTCCAGGTACATGTAAAAATAGTTTACAACATTCATTTTCATAAGATTTTTAATTCCAAATTTTTCTCCCATCCTCTCTTCCCTCCCCCCTTCCTAAGACATAAAGCAATATGATACAGGCTATAAATATACAATCACATTAAAAACCTTTCTGCATTCATGCTGTGAAAGAAGAACCAGAACAAAAGGGAAAAACCTCAAAAAAGAAAAAACAACAACAAAGTAGAAACAGTATAGTTAAATCTGTGTTCAGAATCCATAGTTCTTTTTTCTGGATGTGGAGAACATTTTTCATCATGAGTTCTTTGGAATTGTCTTGGATTCATTGCACTGCTGAGAAGAGCCAAGTCTATCACAGTTGATCATCACACAATGTTGCTGTTAGTGTATACAATGTTCTCCTGTTTCTGCTCACTTTACTCAGCATCAGTCCACTTAAATCTTTCCAGGTTTTTCTGAAATCTGCCTGCTCATCATTTCTTACAGCACAATAGTATTCCATTACATTCATATACCACAACTTGTTTAGCCATTCCCCAATTGATGGGCATTCCCTTGATTTCCAATTCTTTGCCACCACAAAAAGAGCTGCTATAAATATTTTTGTACATGTGGGTCCTTTTCCCTCTTCTATGATCTCTTTGGGATACAGATCTAGTAGTGGTATTACTGGGTTAAAGGGTATGCACAGTCCCATAGAGGAGCTGCTAGTCTTAAGCCATGGTATAGGTACTTAAAAAAAAAAACCTCATGTAATTTATTTGTGCTCTGATGAAAAAATCCATACCTCCTTTCCTGATAAACATCACTGTAGTGCCTTAGTTCTCCTTCTTGCCAGCACCAGCATGTGTCTGTGCAGTACCCCTGACTTGCCTCATTCCATTCTTGCATTCCTTTCCCTGTTTTCTTGATGTCCTATACCTTGCAAGTCTGTGCTTTGGTTGGTTTTTCTTTGCATAGAAAAAGAATCATAAATCGTGACTGAAGCTGTTCTAGTACCACCAACAGAATAGTTTCCCACCGAGCTGCACTCACTTACCTGGATTTCTCTATCATGTACAAATCCCTCCATCCTGTAAGATCACTTTAGCCCCAGTACATGCTTCATCAGTATGTCCTGTCTCCAGGCTCCCTCCCTCTCACTGGAGAGTGGAGATTTCCTTTCAGAACTTCCATTTAAGGAAGGAATCAGACCAGCCACCTCTTCATTTCCCACCCAGCTTCACTCCTCTGGACTTTTCCATCATTCCCCCATGGGTACCTTTCTTCTACCGGTGCCCCACCCTCCACATCCCTTTTCAGCTTCCTTTTGCATGTTGTCTATTGAAAACTCTTTGTGAGCAGAGAGTGTATTTCCCCCTTGCATTTGTATTACTAGCACTTCACACAGTGCCTGGAACATAGTAGGCATTTAGTAAATGCTTATTAAAAACATGGCAAGACCTCTGTGAACTGATGCAAAGTGAAGTGAGAAGAACTGGGAGATCATTGTGCATAGTAATAGAAATGTTGTAATGATGATCAGCTGTGAAAGACTTGGCTACTTTGATCAATACAAGGATCCAGGATAATTCCAAAGAACTCATAATGGAAAAATGCTTTCCACATCCAGAGAGAGAACTGAACTCTTGAGTGCAAATTGAAGTATACTTTTCTCACTTTCTTTATTTTTCTTGCTTTTAAAAAATATATATAGCTAATTCTAAGAATATGTTTTGCATGATTTCACATATATAATTGAGATCATGTTGCTTGCCTTCTCAGTGGGTGAGACAGGGGGTTGGGAGGGAGGGAGAGAATTTGGAACTCAAAATTTAAAAAGAAAATAACGATAAATAAATAATAAAATGTCAAAGCTTATTGATTGAGTAATTGAACCAAAGTTAAAAATGATATCATCTCAGCCAAATTTTCTTGAATTTCAATCTTAAGCACTGTGGCCTTTCCCAGATGAAGGGCTTCCATAACCATCTGTTTATGTTGAAGAAGCCTGTCTGTCCTGACCTTCCTGCTTCTGATGGTCATGATGCTGTCCATGGTGACCACTGTCTTCTCAGGCAGCAGAGGAGGAAAAGGGAACCCTAATTCATTTCTTAATTCTTATTAATTCATTTATTTCTCATTAAAATGTGTGCTCCTTGGGGCAGCTAGGTGGTGCAGTGGATAGAGCACCGGCCCTGGATTCAGAAGGACCTGAGTTCAAATCTGGCCTCAGACACTTGACACTTACAAGCTGTGTGACCCTGGGCAAGTCACTTAACCCCAATTGCCTCACTTTAAAAAAAAAAAGTGTGCTCCTTGAGAGTAGGGAGTACTTCATTTTTTTTGTATTTGTATTCCAGGATCCAGCGAAGTGCCTGGCACATAGTAGGTCAGCTGTTTATTAATTGCTTGGCTGAGAATATCTGTTACCCAGGCTCTGCTAATGAGTAAAGGACCAGGTGTGGGAACTGGATGGGTGGTACAGCAGGTGTGAGCTTTGGTTCTCAGGATTAGCTGGTGAAGCACACAGGAGAGTCATGCTCCATAGCATTAATGTGGCCCAGACGCATGAGGATGGAGGCTGATTATAATAAGGCATGCATGGTCTGAGCACAGAGTTGGACCAGGAGTGTGATAACCCCTGTGCCTAATGGCTCAAAAGAAGTCAAATGGTAAAACACAGGCATACCTCATTTTATTGTGCTTTGTTTTATTGCACTTTGCAGATATTGATTTTTTTTTTACAGATTGAAGGTTTGTGGCAACCCTATGTAGAGCAAGTTGTATTAACGCTATTTTTCCAACCACATGTGCTTACATCTCTATGTCACATTTTATTTTTGTTTTTGTTTTTAGTGAGGCAATGGGGGTTAAGTGACTTGCCCAGGGTCACACAGCTAGTAAGTGTTAAGTGTCTGAGGCCAGATTTGAACCCAGGTACTCCTGACTCCAGGGCCGGTGCTCTATCCACTGTGCCATCTAGCTGCCTCTGTGTCACATTTTGGTAATTCTCACAATATTGCAAACTTTTTCATTATTATTATTATAACTGTTATGGTAATCTGTGATAAGTCATCTTTGATGTTACTATGTTATTATTTTGGGGTGACATGAACTATGCCCATATAAGACAGTGAACTTAATTGATAAATGTGTGTTCTGACTGCTTCATTAACCATCCATTCCCCAGTCTTTCTCCCTCTCCTTGGGCCTCCCTATTCCATGAGACACAACAATATTGAAATTAGGCCTCTAAGTGTACAAGTGAAAGGAAGAGTCAATTGATGCAGTAAACATCATTGTTGTCTTATTTTAAGAAAGTGCCACAACTATTGATGAAACATACTATCCACCTCCAAAGAAAGAACTGATATTGATGGAACACAGACTGAAGTATGCTATTTTCATTTTCTTTCATTGTTTTCTTTTAATCAAGTTTTCTCGTACAAAATGACAAATACGGTAATGTTTTGCATAATTGCATATGTATAACCCATATTTGGTTCCATACTGCCTCAGAAAGGGAGGAGGGGAGGGAGAGAAGGAAGGATAAAAATTGGAACTGTGACAAGTAAAATCTAATGTGTGTGTCCTTACCTGCCCCCCCCCCCCAGTGTGTGTGTGTGTGTGTGTGGGGGGGGGACTAGCTAGGATTTACTTATAAATTAGAAACTTCAGCAACAGTGTTTGAGCCTTAAGCATTTATTAAAGTTTATTAGAAGTTAGTAAAGGAGTTCAGAAAGATAGCCAAAGCCTATCTACCCTAGGGTTCAGAATCGATTCCTTCTTCCCTTCGCTACCAGCCAGAGGTTTCAGAAGGAAAGAGGCCAGAGCTAGGGAGTCAGCCTCCCTTTCTACTTCCTGTCTTCCTCCCTGGAAGGGGCCATCCTTCAAGCTGATTGGTTGAGGGTGATCTTGTGTTGATGTCGTAGTCCACAGCCTTGAGAACAACACCCCGCTCAGGGCCAGCCAGGTGTGGTCTTGATTTAATTAACCTTAAGTAGGTTCTCAGTCAGTCACACTCAGTTCAATCAATTCTAAATCAGTCTTCAGGTGGGGCTCCTGGGCACCTGCCAAATCCCATTATTTTCTCACAGAACTCAAAACTAAATAAAATAAAAATGTTTTATTAAAAATTACTTGAAAGGGCAGCTAGGTGGTACAGTGGATAGAGCACCAGCCCTGGATTCAAGAGGACCTGAGTTCAAATCCAGCCTCAGACACTTGACACTTATTAGCTGTGTGACCCTGGGCAAGTCACTTAACCCTCATTGCCCCTCCAAAAAAAAATAAATAAAATTTTTAAAAAATTACTTGAAATAAAAATGCTTTTAAAGAATAAAAAATAAAGTGCCACAGACACCTCAACCTTCAGCAAGCACCCCTTTCCTTCCAAAACTGCCTTGTTTCATTTTGAAGATATGCTACATATATTAATATATGTATGTGGCATTTCCCATATTAGAAGGGAGCCTTCATGAGGACAGGTCTTTTTAATTTTTGTCTCTGTATCCCTGGTAATTAACATAATGAATGGCATAGAGTAGGTATATCATAAATGCTTGTTCAATGATGTCTATTTGGAGCCATAAGGAAGCTCAGCTCATCTGGTCTGACAGATTGTCCCTTCCCTCTGCCCTCTCTCCAAGGAACATTGTGAAATCTGTCATTGATAAGCCAGTGAGCTCCACTTTGGGGCAAAATACTTGTGTGCATTGAAAAAGGGAGGCCTGGTGATTACTAAGAGCTAGTGTGGGATAATGAATTTATTAAGTATTTATTAAGCTTATTACTTTATTACATGAGTTTTTATTTGGCGCTTACTATGTGCACTTGTTCTTAATGAGGAGATAATTTTGTTTTGTTTTGTTTTGTTTTTTAGTGAGGCAATTGGGGTTAAGTGACTTGCTCTGGGTCACACAACTAGTAAGTATTAAGTGTCTGAGGCTCCATTTGAACTCAGGTCCTCCTGACTCCAGGGCCGGTGCTCTATCCACTGCGCCACCTAGCTGCCCCTGAGGAGATAATTTTGTTGTTCATTTTCAGCCATGCCAAACTCTTTGTGACCCCATTTGGGGTTTTCTTGGCAGAGATACCTGAGTGTTTTCCCATTTCCTTCTCCAACTCATTTTACAGAGGAGGAAACTCAGGCAAATAGGGTGAAGTGACTTGTCTAGGGTCACACAGCTAGTAAGTATCTGAGGTTGGTTTTGAACTCAGGAAAATGAGTGAGTCATCTACTTCACCACCTAGCTGCCCCAGTGGTGGCAAAAGCGGGGGGGGGGGGGCAACTTGGTCATGAAAGTTGACTTTCCTTATCCAGATACTACTTTACAGTCAATAGTTGTAGTCCCAAACTAGAGGGGGCAGGGTGAACAGGAGAATATGGCTGTGAGGCCTGACTGTCTGGAATGAAGTGAACCTTGGCTGGGCCTTTTTTTGAAATGTTGTTCTCGAAGAGGTAGTCACCAGTTGGGGGGCGGGGGCGGGGACAGGGAAGAGGCCAGAATAGAAGTTTATTCAGAATGGGAAAGTGATGGGCAAAGAAGGCCAGCGTCCAGAGTGGGAGTGTTAGGCCATGGGGAGAGACTAACCTTTTTCATTTTTCACAGGGTTGAAAGATTAAGGGAATGCTGTAAACATATACCTAGATTTCAGATTTCTAGATTCTAGATTTCTAGAATACCTAGATTTCAGCAAAGCATTTCATAGTCACTTATGCTATTAGTGTGGAAAAGATGGAGACATTTGAGCAAAAGAATAGCATTGGATTACTCTATTAATAGCTGTATGATATATCAAATTCGAACTCAGGTACTCCTGACTCCAGGGCCAGTGTTCTATCCACTGCACCACCTAGCTGCCCCTACGACAATTTTCAACATTCATTTTTTGGAAAGATTTTGAGTTCCAAATTTTTCTCCCTCCCTTTCTCCCCTCTCCTTCCTCCAGATAGCAAGCAATCCAGTATACATTTTACACATACAATCATGTAAAACATTTCCATATTACTCACATTGTGAAAGAAGAATAAGAACAAAAGGGAAAAATCACACAAAGAAAACGAAGTGAAAATAGCATTCTTCGATCTGCATCCAGATTCTACAGTTCTTTTTTCTGGATGTGGAAAGCATTTTCCATCATGAGTTTTTTGGAATTGTCTTGGATCATTGTATTGCTGAGAAGACTAAGTCTATCACAGTTGATCATCACACAGTGTTGCTGTTACTCTGTACAGTGTTCTCCTGGTTCTGCTCACTTCACTCAGCATCAGTGCACTTAAGTCTTTCCAGGTTTTTCTGAAATCTGCCTGCTCATCGTTTCTTAAAGCATAATAGTATTCTATTACATTCATATACCACAACTTGTTCAGTCATTCTCAAGTAGTAATTTGTAATGGCTCCTTGTCAATTTGGATAAAGGTCAGTCAACAAACATTTATTAAGTGCCTACTCTGTACTAAGCATTGTACTAAGTGTTGGGGATACAAGTAAGAAAGACGGTCCCTTATGACTGCTTGCATCCTAAACGGTAGAAAGCTGGGGTGTGTGTGTGTGTGCGTGCGTGTGTGTGTGTGTGTGTGTGTGTGTGTGTGTGTGTGTGTGTGTGTGTGTGTGTGTGTACCCAGAATGGAGCTATGATGGAAAAGTTCAAAGGAGTGTAGTCTATTGAGAAAAGAAGAAATGGGTAGCCTGGATAACCTTCTTAAATGGAGCTTTGGGGAGCAACAGAGGGTACTGGGAGGGGAGACAGGGGGGGTTGAGAGAGGGGAGTAGGTACCACTGCTGATGAGATCTTGCAGAATGATGAGGTTTTTTTTTTTTTTTTTCCGGGGCAATTTGGGTTAAGTGACTTGCCCAGGGTCACACAGCTAGTAAGTGTTAAGTGTCTGAGGCAGGATTTGAACTCAGGTACTCCTGAATCTAGGGCCTGTGCTCTATCCACCGTGCCATCTAGCTGCCCATGATGAGGTTCTTAATGATAAGGTTCCTAGGGGCGTGATATAGAAGTCTTTCTTTAGGGAAATGTTGAAGGAATCCATCCTTGGCCTAACATTCTCATCATTGACTTAGAGGAAGGCAGAAACAGTATGCCTATTACATTTGTAGATGACATAAAGCTAGGAGGAACAGCTAACATGTGAGGGGTAACAAAACCAGGACCCAAAAGTATTTTAGACTAAATCTAATAAGATGAACTTTGATAGGAATGAATGTAAAGTCTTGCACTTGGGTTAAAAAAAAATCTACTTTACCAAGTGCAGGATGGCGGTAGGTATGGTTGGATAGTTAACTATTCTTGTGGAAAAAAGATACGGAGCGTCTGGTGGACGATGACCTCCATGTGATTCGACAGAATGACATAATAGCCAATAAATCTAATGTGATTTTAGGCTGTGTTAAGAGAAGGTCAATGTCTAGAATGTAAAAGAGGCCATAATCCAGTGGTAAATGCTTAGCAAAACATCTCTCTGAAGTATGACACACTTTTCAGTTTAATTTGCATTATTATCATTTTCTCCATCCCCTTCTTAAGTCTAGACAATCAGCAAAACAATGAATCAAGCCATGATTTGTAGTGTTTGCCAATTTCCCAGGCGTCGATGCAATGTAAATGAAAATTTAACAATCGACTTGGGAGCCAGTTGGTCCCAGAACACCCCTCTGAAATTCCTCTAGAATACTTTATCTTGGTCAAGATATTGTTATGGGGCACCTTAGTTTAGGAAGGACATTGGGATATGTTCAGAACAGTATTCCCAGGATTGCAAGGGGATTAAATACCAAGGATTACTTGTAGCAAATGGGGATGTTTAGCTTAGAGACAGTTATGGTTAAAGCTCTGAGTCTGGAGTCAGAAAGACTCATTCAAATTTGGCCACAGAATCTTATTAGCTGTGTGACCCTGGGCAAGTCACTTGACCTTTGACAGTCTCAGTTTCCTCATTTGTAAAGTACAACTCCCGGGATTGTTGGGGCAGACTCCTCTTCCTGAGTTCAGATCCAGCCTTACACACTTACTAGCTGTGTAACCCTGGGCAACTCACTTCACCCTGTTTGTCTCAGTTTCCTCATCTGTAAAATGAGCTGGAGAAGGAAATCGCAAACCATTCCAGTGCCTTTGCCAAGAAAACCCCAGATGGGTTCACAGAGAGTTGGACATGACTGAACAACCCATGATTGTTGTAAGAAGAAAAGTGAGAATATTTGTCGTGTTTTTACAAACTTTAAAGTGCTCTATAAATCCTAGTTATCATTATCTCACCTTGGGTGTAGGGAGGAAGGTCATAATAACTGTATTCAAGTATTTGCAAAGAGGTTTGGTCTGTTTGGTCCCTGAAGGAAGGAGTAGGAGCAATGGATAAAATTATCACTGAGGCAGATTTAAGCCTCCCTTTAAGCTTGTTGTAAGGAAAAACGTCTAACCTCTGGAACTATCTGAAAAGTGGAAGCGCCTGCTTCAGGAGGTGGTGGACTCCATCACTGATGGTTTCCAAGAAGAGGATGGAATACTGTAGAACAATTGGTATCAAACTCAAATAGAAACAAATCCCTGCTGGCTCTGTATTGCCTTAGAAAACCACAAATGATATTATCTATGTCATATTGTATTTATGCATTTTGTAAACAAATTACATTTTAATCTGATTCTTCTGTGCTGGATTTTATGGGCCAAGCCTCTACTCTGAATTTCTGCTCTGCCTGGTTTCAGCTCCATGGAACAAGGCCCCTACCCTTGGTGTACCCCCTGACATCCCCCTACTTGCTTTCCTACTTCCTTTTGTATGTTGTCTCACTCCATTATATTGTAAGTTCCTTGAGGGAAGGGACTGTGTTTTTATTAATTGTATCTCCATCACTTAGCACAGTGCCTTGCATGTAGTAGGTACTTAATAAATATTTACTGGATTGGATTGAATAGTTCATCTTTCTGCTGCAGAGGATTCCTGTTAAGTTTGTACCTGTTGGCTTTGGAAGTCCCTTTCAGATCTGAGAGTCTCTGATTCTAGAGTTCTATCTCCAGGCAAAAAATCAAATTCTCTTTTTGACATAGCACAGCAGCCTCCTTGTAGAGAAAGCTGTTTTAGCAGAAATGCTCTGAGGGGCTCTGCTGACCTTCCATCAGAATTGCTCATTCTGGGAAAACCTGTTTAGTTCTCCTAGAATTGATACTCAATTCTGTTTCTCCTGAATATACAGAGTCTGATTATGTAATAAGTGTGTATTATACATTTGGTACAAAGGCTAGAGCCCTGCACCTAGAACTCAGGAAGATCTGAGTTCAAATTCAACCTCAAAACACTTACTAGCTGTGTGACTCTGGTCAAGTCACTTAACTTCAACCTTCCTCAGTTTTCTTACTTGTAAAAATGGGGCTAATAAATAGTACCTACTTTGCAGGGTTGTTGTGAGGATCAAATGAGAAATTTTAAAGATGTTTTGCAAACCTCAAAGTGATACATAAATGCTATTATTACTTGGAGCCCAACATCCTCATTAGGTAGGGAGTGAAAATATCATCATTCATATTTTACAGAAGAGGAAACCAAAGCTCAGAGTGGTTAAATCACTTACCCAGGGTCACACAGCTAGCAAGTATCAAGGTCTAGAAAAAAAGGTGACATGTCTAAGAGTGACCTGATTTCTTATTATCTCTAATTATGAATTGTTATGTTTTATATACTATATAATAATATAACCATTCTTATTAACATATTGTTAATGATACATAGCACTATACATTATTGTAATTATCTAATTATTCTCATTATCTCTCCCCTTCCTTCTTAGGACTTTGGCAGCCTGAGGTCAGTTACCTCCCGGTGTGATCTGAAGGCAAATCTCCTCAAAAACGGTTGTGGAGGGGAACTCGAGAGCCCAGAGAGCAACATCACTGTCCTGAAGAACCTTCCTCTGAGCATCAAGGGTTCCAGCGCCTCTCATGCGGACGTCATTCAGATGACACCCCAGAAGATTGCCATGAATCTTCGGCCTGGTGAGTTGCCCTGGACCAGGAAGACATGAGTTAGTTGGGTGAGGGTGTGGGTGGGAAGTAGGGAATGATAAGAGTGGGAGGTGGGTTTTTTTTCTTCTAATTTTCATATGGGAAGATATTGGTATTCTCAATTCCAGGTTAATGGAATGACTTTCATTTTAAGGAAAAATGATACGTCTTTGGAAAACAGATTATAATTGTTTTAGTCAGCACATTCTGTTCTGAGGTTGTTGTTTGTCCTTTGTTCTAGAAGAGGTAATAATGACATCGGGGTGATGTCATGACTTATACTGAATTGGATTCAAGTGAAGGAGAGCTGTGTAAGGTCACCAGTCTTACTCTCCTATAGAACCATATGGGTCCAGCAGAAAGATATATTATCAGGACACCTGGAGATGGCTCTGGATGTTTAAGGCATTTGGGGTTAAGTGACTTGCCCAGGGTCACACAGCTAGTTAAGTGAGATCAGATTGAACTCACATCCTCCTGACTCTGGCCATTCAGTGCTCTATCCACTGTGACACCTAGCTTTCTCACTTCCATTCTCAGGTAGCAGGATTACAAAGGGGGCACACTGTCATGCCCAGGGCCTGGCATATACTTGGGTCTGGAAACACATTTTTAAATTTGTCATTCCTTTCAATGGAATGTCTGCTCTTTGAAATCAGGGACATTTTGTCATTGTCTTTCCATTCCTAGTACCTCGCACATAGTAGGTGCTTGATTCATCTTTGTTGGATTGTGTTGGATAGGATTTTCTTAGACCAATTTCACAAAATTCTGTGGAGCCTGGCATAATTTTCTAATAATAATTGTTCATATTTATGTAAAATGTTTACAGTTTGTAAGGTGTTTTTGAGGTAGGCAGCACAAAGATGATTACTCCCATTTTACAGTTAAGTCAGCAAACATTAGGGGGCAGCTAGGTGGCACAGTGGATAAAGCACTGAACCTGGATTCAGGAGGACCTGAGTTCAAATCCAGCCTCAGACACTTGACACTTACTAGCTGTGTGACCCTGGGCAAGTCACTTAACCTCCAGAGCCCTGAAAAAAAAAAAGTCAGCAAACATTTATCAAGTGCCTACTATGTGCCAGATTGCTGTGCTCAGCATTGAGGAGACAAAGAAGAAAAGTGATAACAGTCTTTGCCCTCAAGGAACTCACAGTCTAATTGGGGAGACAACATGCAAACAACTACTTATAAACATAGATCAATACTGGATATATTGGAAATAATCAACAGAAGGCAACACTAGCATTATGCAGGGTCAGCAAAGGCTTATTGGAGGCCCTTGATGGTACAGTGGATAGAGTATTGGACTTTGAGTCAGGAAGACCTGAATTCAAATTTGGACTCAAACAGCATCTGGGTTATCCTGGGCAAGTCACTTTCTGTTTGCCTTAGATACTTCTACTGTGTAATGGGGAAAATAATAGCACCTACATTAAGGGTTTGTTGTGAGGATAAAGTGAGATAATATTTGCAAAGCACTTAGCCCAGTGCCTAGAATATACAAAGGAGGTGCTCTATGAATGTTTATTCCCTTTCCTTCCCCAAATGGTAGGGCTTTAACTGAGACTTGAGGGAAGCCAGGAGGTCAGATGAGGAAACTGAGGTTCACTGAGTTTAAAGGACTTACCTAGTGTCACACAGCTGGCAAATATCAGTGTTTGGGCTTATCTTGAGAGGAGCAGGTTACATGTGATGGAGTGGCATGCAGTGTAAGAGGCCTGGCCTGAGTATCACTGTCCTAGAAGATTGTATTGAGGTCAAGGGAGATATTCTTGCCTGAAAATCCCAGGATTATATGCTCACTCTCTACCTCTACCCTTCTCTATGCATATGCCCCAGTGTCTAGGATGTCCCTTTAAAAACTGCCTCAGTTTCCTAGTCTGCAAAGGTGAAAGAGCTGGACTCAGTTTGTCTCTTTTTTTTTTTCGGGGCAATTAGGGTTAAGTGACTTGCCCAGGGTCACACAGCTAGTCAGTGTCAAGTGTCTGAGGCTGGATTTGAACTCAGGTCCTCCTGCATCCAGGGCCGGTGCTCTATCCACTGTGCCACCTAGCTGCTCAGTTATCTCTTAAGGTCCCATGAAACTCTCCTGAGTTCCCCAGTGAGGCTATTCAGAGACAACTTCCTTCTGAAGTCTTCTGTATCATCCCTTCTTCCCTTCCTCTCCCTCATCCTTTGCCACCTCCCATCCATGTTTACCCACAAAGAAACTCTTCTACTTTATTAAGCACAGAGGCCATTTGTTTTGAGCTCTCTCTTCTCTCCTCTCTTATACCTCAAAATCCCTTGACAGCCCCCCTATTCTCTTCCTTTTTGCTCTCTTGTCTCTGATGAAGACAGAGACAGGATGCTTTTTTTGTTTGTTTGCGGGGCAATGGGGGTTAAGTGACTTGCCCAGGGTCACACAGCTAGTAAGTGTCAAGTGTCTGAGGCTGGATTTGAACTCAGGTCCTCCTGAATCCAGTTCCAGTGCTCTATCCACTGTGCCACCTAGCTGCTCAGTTGTCTCTTAAGGTCCCATGAAATTCTCCTGAATTCTCCAGTGAGGCTATTCACACAGCTAGTATTGTTAAGTGTCTGAGGCCGGATTTGAACTCAGGTCCTCCTGAATGCAGGGCCGGTGTTTTATACACTGCGTCACCTAGCTGCCCCAGGACTCTTCTTCCTAAGGTTAACTCCTCTCCCTGGGCCCTTGATTCCATATTCTCCCATTTACTTTGTCATTTGTTCCCTATCAATTATGCCCTTATTCTCAAATCTTCACTCTCAAACCCTTCTCTGAAGAGCCTGTCTCACCCATCACAAAAAACCCTTTATTCCTTGTTATCCCTTCAAAAACATCTCTTTGCCCGCAGGAGATCTTGGTTCTCTACAAGGTTCCCTTTTTTCCCTTCCAATATATCAGCCTTTTTCTTTTCCTAAAAGCCAAGGAAGGTGCTTGACTGGGCCTAGCTGTTTCTATAACTTCTGTTGACCTCTGGCCATGGCTTCCTGCTCAGTTAAGGCCTACTCACGTGGAGTCTCCATCTGTCAGAATTAATGATGTCTCAATGCCTTCTGAGTCACCCCACCCCACCCTACAGACAATCCACCTGAGCTGACTGCTGGATCCTTGAGTCTCCTTTCTTTCTAAGCTGTGGCTACGTAAACCTTTTGATGACAGTTGAATGACCTATGAGCATCTTGTTTTGTTCTAATACTTAACCTACACTACTCAGGGGGTAACCTGGAGTCAGGCCCAGCCCATCACAGCCAAACTCCTAAAAAAGTCCTCTCCCCTCAGACAGCTGATTGTCTCCCTTTCTTCTCCCACACTCTCCAATCCCTTGAAGCCTGGTTTCAGTCATCTTCACCCAAATGAACCTGCTTTCTACAGCATTACTGGTGATCTCTTACTTGCAAAATCCAATGGCCTATTTTTAGACTTGATCCTTTTGCTCTCAGCAGTGTCTGACATCATTGACCAGCTTCTTCTCCTGAGAATTCTGAGGTTTGCAAAGCACAGATTATCTCATTTTTATCCTAAGAACAACCCCATCATGTAATCTAGATATTGTTATGTGCATTTTCCAGGTGGGGAAATTAAAGCTCAGAGTGGTTAAACTGCCTGGGGTCACATAGCCAGTGTCAAAAGCTGGATTCGAATTCTGCTCTTCCCAGTTCCAAGTCCGGCACCCTAACCACTAAGCCACAAAATGAAATCTTTCAAAACAGAAAAATCTTTTCTTTATATAAGACCCTAGTGCCTCTTAAGCTGAACAGCACTAAATGAAGCTTCAGGTGCAGGTAGGAGCCGAGATAGATACAGAGGTACAGAGAGGACAACTGGCAGGGAAGGAAAGGCTGTTTAGAGGAGAGGGGGCTAGATCCAGAAGGATTCTTCAGTCTGAAAAGGGGAAGCCTAAGATCAGGGTATATTAGCCTTCGGTAAGGAATTCTATCCATTAATCAACAAACACTAATTAAGTGCCTGTTATGTGCCAGGAGCTATTCTGACAAAAAGGAAACTGTTCCTGACCTAACTGGATGGGATGATCTTGGACTTATCAATCAGCCATATAAATTCAGAAGTTGAGAGGCAGCATTGGATAGTAAATACCATTCTGGGTTTGAAGTTAAGAAGACCTGTAGGGGCGGCTAGGTGGCGCAGTGGATAAAGCACTGGCCCTGGATCCAGGAGGACCTGAGTTCAAATCTAGCCTCAGACACTTGACACTAGCTGTGTGACCTTGGGTAAGTCACTTAACCCTCATTGCCCTGCAAAACAAAACAACAAAATAAGACCTGTGCTCCAATGCTGCCTCCTCACGTTAGCTGTGTGAACACAGCAAGCTACTTGATCGCCCTGTGCCTCAGTTTCCCTCTCTGTAAAATGGAAATAACAGTAACCTATAGTAGATACCTCACAGGCTCATTATGAGGCTCAAATGTATGCAAAGTGCCTTCTAAATCTTAAATCATACTGTAAATAGTGGTTTTAGCTATTATCAATAATAAATAACAGAAGTAAATGGCATTCAAAGAAGCTAGAAAACATTGGCTTTTGGACAAATAAGGGAATGCAGTCATGACGAAGGTATCAGCATGTTGGAGGGATGATAGCTTGCAGTTAACCCATTAAAAACAATTTAATTATGAATTAATAAATAGTTAAAAATGATGATACAATAAACATTTATTAAGTGCCTACTATGTGCCAGGCACAGCGTTGAGTGCTGGAGAGATAAATAAGAAAAAGAAAGAGTCTACCCTCAAGCTGCTTACAATCTAATAGGGGAAGATGGTACACAAAAGGAAGCTGAAAGAGGTAGACAGGAGAGAGCCTGAATATACCCTGTCCTTGGGCAGGATGAAGCTGGATTTATTTATTTATTTATTTGCGGGGCAGTGAGGGTTAAGTGACTTGCCCAGGGTCACACAGCTAGTGTCAAGTGTCTGAGGTCAGATTTGAATTCAGGTTCTCCTGAATCCAGGGCCAGTGCTTTACCACTGCGCCATCTAACTGCCCTGATGAAGGTAGATTTGAAATGAAGCAGAGCATCTGGTGGCATTTTGACCCTCCAGTTCTCCAATCAGAGGGCCAGAAGCAACTGAGGGTACTGATAATGATGAGACATGGGTAGCAAGGCTGAAGCCAATCTCCATGATGATAAGTTTTCTGGTGATGAGTTTTTCCTGGGCCTGGCGTCATGAAGTTGATGATGGAGTTGAAACCAAGCAGAATTGGTGGCAAATGAAATATTTTAACATGGAACATTTTAATTTGCAAAGGATATGAAAAGAGATTGCATATAAAACTTTGAATTTCTAATGTAGACAATTTTTAAAAAAATGTATATTAAATTTAATATAATAATAAAGTGCCATTCTTGTCAGTGTCCCCTGGTTAACTTCCTTCTGCTCTATTTTGTGTATCAAAAATCTCTTTGATGCTTTTATCTTTCTTTTCTTGTTTTTGTTTGTTTGTTTTTAAGTGAGCTCATTTAAGACAGTAACACTTTTCAGGGCAATTTCTCCGCTACAGAGGAAGGGCCTTGCTTCAATAAGGATTCTGTTGGATGTGCACAGTTGTGTTGGATTTATTCTCTGTTATGTTTTTTAAGAAGTATTCCTTTTGGTTTCCCCAAGGTTTACCAAAAGTACTTACTGAAAAAAATTGGGCAACCAGACTAACCAACTGCACTGTCAGCAGCCTTTGAGAAAGGTTTCTTTAAAAAAAAAATTTTAAAGCAAACAGAAAGTTAATGTTGTCTCAGAGTGAACCTGGAAGGAAAAAAGAAAAAATTTTCCCCAAACTTTAAGCAGGAAGAAGACAAAGTTTTAGAAGGCCTTAAGAAATTACATTAATTTTAGATTAAAATTTATATTAAAAAAACCTTTAAAAATTTAGAGGTGGTGCTAGAAAATCATTTAGAAAGCACTTCTTAAATCAAAACAATAGTTGTGAGGTCTGTCTCTGGTGTCTAAGGGCCTGGGAGAGAGTGGAAGGGCTGAGGTCCTGGAGAACAGTTAGGTTAGGGAGAAAGAGTGGAGTGGTACTACTATCCAAGATCCAGGCTGTTAACAGATAGACAGCTGAGCCAAAGCCAGTGCCGAGCTAGTTGGGCATAAAGTTGGGAAATAGTTCTGAGATCAGAAAGTCCTGAGGGTGGGGAGGAAGTAGACAGGAAAATACCCCACAGAGGTGGGGAATCTGAAGCACCAGGTGTTGACAATTCATCTTAAGCTAGGGATCATTGGCCTGCCATAGCATCTCTATGCATGTGGTGATCCAGTGCTGGCTGCATCCCCTTTTCCCTCCCCAGCCTTAACCATGCACTGGATCCTGAGTAACAGTGACAAAAATGTAAACATCAAGCCACCTCTTAAGCTCTTAGTCGATTTTACATAATGAAGTTGATACAATTAGGCCCTACAGGGAAAATCATCTCATTTTATATAGAAGGCAACTGAGGCTCAAAAATGAGCAGCACAGCGGAGAGAGTGGTAGGCCTAGCGTCAGGAAGAGTCATCTTCATGAGTTCAAATCCAGCCATACACACTTATTAGCTGTGTGACCCTGGACAAGTCACTTCACCCTGTTTGCCTCAGTTTCCTGATCTGTAAAAAGAGCTTAAGAAGGAAATGGCAAATCATTCCAGTATCTTTGCCAAGAAAACCCCAAATGGGATCATGGAGAAATGGGGTCATGACTGAAAATGAGTGAGTAACAACAATCAAGGTCAAAAAGGGTTAAATTATATGATCAAAGTCGCACTGGTGGCTGGAAGTTGTAGGATTGAAAGTTTAAAGCTAGAAGCTCTTTAGAGGCTTTTCAAATCCAGTCCCCTTATTTTATAGATAAGGTTATATGCCCGGGGTCGAATAAAAATTTCTCCAGTGAAAAGGAGTCTTGAGTGGGAAAAGTTTAAGAAGCCCTGGTCTAGAATATCTCCCTTCTTCCTTCACTGATGGTAGAATCACGATGAGTTATTCAAAGTTGTTTTTCTTTACATGTAACAATGTGACTGCCCTTTATATAAATTGTTCTCCTGATTGTTCTCACTTTATTATGTCAATTCATACTCTCCGAGATTCTCTGAAATGGTTTCTTGCATCATTAGGTCACAGTAATATTCCATTACACTCATATGGCTCAGTTTGTTCAGCCATAGGGAGGCAGAGTTTTGAATGGTCTATTTGGTGGGGCCGGTGCTTTATCGACCTGAGTTAAGTCTTTGTCCTCTCAGTCCCCAGAGACTGAGGTGGGATAGGGGAGAGTGTGCCCCACGCTATTGGTGGGAAATGTAAATAGTCCTTTGTAAAAACTAATTTATGTCAAGTGATTAAATGGAACTGTGCTGCTAGTAACTGGTGGCTGACAGTGGGGGCTTTAGAGAAGAGACAGCTTTCTCAAACTCCTCAGAGCACCCCCAGAACTCGGAGGAGCAGAGGCCCGGCTCTGGGATAGGGGGCCAGAACATATCCACTATGAGGGTTTTATAGATGATGTTTCCTCATCTGGAAAATGGGACTAATAATCCTAGTAATACCTACAAGTTGTTGTGAAGGAAGCATTTTGTAAACTATAATAAAGTTTTATGTAAATGTGAGTTGTTATTTGTTAGGGAAAATAGGAATCTATATCCATAACCATTTTGAGGCAGATATTGTCTGTCAGAGAAAAACCATGACTTCCCCATAATCTGCCTCAGAAACAATTGTGTTTTTTTTTAAATTATGAAGTTAAAACACCTCTAAAAAGTGCATTCCATGCACAGCAGAACGCACAAAAAAGAATTCTATATGAATCCATGCATCTCGACTTTATAACACTTGCTTTAAAAAAAAGTCTATAATTAATTCTACAGTTACTTTCAAAAACGATTCTGCATTTCTTTCTGAACATCCTTCTTTTTTCTTCTGTGAATTTCAAAAGAAAGTTTCAGTGGCCTGCTTTTTTTGGGGGGGTAGATGAAAGTTATTTTTCTTCACAGTGTTGCTAGCCTTTTATATAAATTGTTCTCTTGATTCTGCTCACTTTATTTTTTGTTAGTTCATACTACCCAAGATTCTCTGGAAAAATTTTTTAGGGGGCTGTAATATGCCCTATACCACATTCATATACCACAATTTGTTCATTTATTAGGAACAGATTTCTGAATGGACTATTTATCTGACTCTGTTCAGCAATCCTTTTGTTCTACATCAGTATTAAAACCCTGAATATCATCAGCTTTCTTTATAGTGGGACACACTCGATTCCATTAGACAGGAATCTAAACTTGGTTGAGTTGGGAAGAGAGCAATGTTGCAATCTCCAGTTTCCTTCCTGTAAGACTCAGCCCAAGATCCACCTTTTGCAGAAGGCAGTTCGTAATTCTCCCCCTTCTCTCAAGCTTGCAGTGCTTTTCCATCCAAAGTTGCCTTGTGTTTGCTTTGTAGCTGCCTTACATATGCCTATGTGTGTATGTGTTGCTTCCATAAGAATATAACTTCTTCAGGGGTGAGACTGGTTTGCCCTTGTATCGGAAGGTCTTAGCTCAGCACCAAGTACTTACTTAATAAATCCTTTTGCTTGTTTATTTGTTTGTTTTTTGGTGTGTTTTTTTTGGGGGGGGCAGTGAGGGTTAAGTGACTTGCCCAAGGTCACACAGCTGGTAAGTGTCAAGTGTCTGAGGCCAAATTTGAACTCAGGTCCTCCTGAATCCAGGGCCGGTGCTTTATCCATTGTGCCACGTAGCTGCCCCCTACTTAGTAAATCCTTAATAAAGGCTTGGTTGTTTGACAGAATTCAGTAGACCTGAGATCTAGTCCCAGCTCTCCTCCTCATTTGCTTTGTAAATCATTTCTTGATCCTCAGAGTTTTCTTCTGTGAATTGCAGAGGTTGGACCAGATCATCTCTAAGGTCCCTCCCACTAAAGATTTCTAAGAGTCTGCTTTTAGAATTCATAGGCTGGGAGGTGGCTAGGTGTCGAAGTGGATAAAGCACGGGCCCTGGATTCAGGAGTACCTGAGTTCAAATCTGGCCTCAGACACTTGACACTTACTAGCTGTGTGACCCTGGGCAAGTCACTTAACCCCCATTGTCCCGCTGGGGGGGGGGTGCGGAATTCATAGGCTGCAGAGCCAGGTGGCATTTTGGAGCTCATCCAGCCCCCCCCCCCACTTCATTTTACAGATAAGGAGAGTGGGGGCAAGGGAAATAAAGTGATTTATCCAAGAAAAAACAGCAGTTAAGTACTAAAACTGGAGTGCTAACTTCGGCCCTCTGAGTCCAGATTCAGTGCCTTTTCCACTGTACCACACTGTTCCTCCCCCATCCCCAGCAATGTTAACTAGGGCTTGAAGGTCTTTCTTTCTTTTTTTTTTTTAAAGATTTTATTTATATCTTGTTTCTTACATTATCATGATTTTCCCCAGCTTCTCTTCTCTCCCTCCCAGAGAGCCATTCTATTTAATAGTACTTTTTAAAGACAAAGAAGAAAAAAATCAGCACAGGCGATCAATACATTAAAAAAAATACAAAAAATGTGAAATGTACAATATTGATGATAAGGATTCTGCTGACAACCAGAAAGCCCATTTAACTGGTCTGCCTCAGTTTCCTCAATTGTAAAATGGGGTAATAATTCCATCCACCTCCCAGGGTTGTTGTGATGGTAAAATGAGATAATATTTGTAAATCTCTTACAAAGTGCGTTTCGTTTCTCCCCTACCTCTCATATATGCACTGTTCTCCCATGTCTCCCCACTCCAATCCCAGAAAATTAAGTCTGGGGGTAAAAGACCATTTGAATTTATCTATGGATGAAAAGTCATTTATCTGCTGAAGTATTTCTTCATGATCTTTTGGGAAAATCTACCCTTCTTCAGTATCAAGAGTTCTCCAACCATAGATTCTCCAGACAAAGACTCTCCAATCATAGGATCACATTCCTTTTTATTTGAAAGCTGTCGCTGATAGTCTTCCTTTTAATTTAAAAATTGTTTGATTGAAATCTTGTTTTTACATCACTTTCATTTCCCAATATATCTCTCCCCACTCCTTCCACCCAGATAACCACAAACCACAAAGAACAACAAAAAAGAAAAAAAGTAATTCAGTAAAACTACCCAGCTCATGTCTAATAACAACAGTGAGCATTTATCTATAGTGCTTATTGTGTGCCAGAAACCATGCTAAGTGCTTTACAATTATTATCTTACTTGATCTTCACTCACAACAGCCCTGGGAAGTGCAGTTACTATTCCCATTTTACAGTTCAGAAAACTGCAGCAGAGAAAGGTTAAGTAACTTGCCTAAGGTCACACAGAAAATTTCTAAGAGGGGATTTGAACTCAGGTCTTTCTGGCGCCAAGTTCTGTCCATGGTGTCACCTAGCTCCAACAGGAGTATATTTGTTCCTCATCTCTGTAAAGGAAGGAGGTAAATGTTTAACAACTAACTCTCTGAATAGAACACATTTTTAAAGCTTATTTTGCATCATTAGCATTTTCCATACCACCTTCTTAAGTCTACACAATCAACAACACAATAAATCAAGTCCTGATTTGTAGTTCAAGATTTCCCAGATGTAAATGTTCTCATTGAAATATTTAACAAGCAGCCCTTGGTTTGAGCTGTCTCCAGCGCGCCCCCAGAGCAAGACATATTTTCATACCTCTTCTTTAGGGTCCCTGTTGCCATGTTATGATTACACAACATTTAATTTGTGTGTGTGTTTTCCATTTAAATTGTTGTAGTTCCTTGTTTATATTGTTTTCTTATTTTTACTTCATTCTGCATCTATTCATAAAAGTTTTCCCATGTATCTTTTGTGTCTCCAGCACCTAACACTGTACTTGGCACATAGTAGGCACTTAATGCATACTTGTCCACTGATTAGTTGACTTTCTGGATTCTTCATATTTGTTGTTTCTTATAGTGCATTAATATTTCATTACATTCATGTATAACAATTTGTTTAGTCTTCTCCTGTCAATGGGGTGTTTACTTTGTTTCTGATTCTATGTTATTAAAAAAGTAAAGTTATAAATATTTCAGTGTATATTTTCCTATTTAATTATGGGGAGAGCCAGGGAAAAGGGGGACTTTGAGAAATATATTTCTTTCTTTTTAAATGTATTTAAAATTTTATTTTTAAAGACATTTTTCCCATTAGGAGAAATATATTTCTTAAAACAATGTTGTTGGGGCAGGTAGGTGGCACAGTGGCTAAAGTACCAGTCCTGGATTCAGGAGGACCTGAGTTCAAATTCAGCCTCAGACACTTGACACTTACTAGCTGTGTGACCCTGGGCAAGTCACTTAACCCTCATTGCCCCACCAAAACAAAACAAAACAAAAAACAATGTTGCTTTTACTGTATACAATGTTCTCCTGGTTCTGTTTAGTTTGCTTTTCACCGCTTAGTAAAAGTTTTTCCGTGCACCTCTAAGATCATTGAGCTCATCATTTCTTATAGCACAGTAGCATTCCATCACAAGCATACACAGCAACTCATTCAGCTATTCCTCAATTGATGGGGATCCCTGAAATATCCAAAAGGGAGCTGCTAAAAACATCCCATTCACATTCAGGGTTATAATTACTATTTGGGAATTTCCCTCTACCTTATTTTTACTCACTATTTTCTTTCTCAGCCTCTCTTTTTACCTAATCCCAGTTAATTTAACTTCTCCCCCCACTCTCCCAGTCCCCAGTCCCACCCACCCTTCCTCAAGAGTCTCCTCCACCCTTTCTCCCCACCATCGATACATATTAATATACATATATGTGTATATATATATATTTGATTTGAATTGATTTTGATGGGAAAATATCACATTTCAGACTTGCAGTGGTAAGAATTCTATTCAGAAGTACAGATGTAGGGGGTTTTAAAATGGGGGAAAACCTGGAAGTGCCCCCCAGGTTATCTCTGCCGGAAGGCACTGATCTTCAAGGGTACAGCTGCTAAGTGATCTTACTTTATCTTGTTTTCTCATCAACCTCTGCTCCTGAGGCTGAGATTACCTTAAAAGGCTAGAGAAGAGGGGTGCAGGCTGAACACTGGCAGCCTGGAAGATTCTAGTGACACAGGAGCTGAGAAAGTAAGAGGAAGAATGAAGACAAGTCTGGACAAAACATGAGGTGAACAAATGAAGACATAGATGACGGGAGAGAGGCAGGTCACAGAACAAGCCCTGGAAACAAAGACAGGGACCACCAGCTGAGGGCCTGGCAGGCACTCACCAAATACCTGTTGATGGATTGAATGTATTAAATTGTAGTAAGGGGGCTGGGTTGCTGTGAAAAGAAGGTTGTAATGAGCATGATGTCTAGCAAGGAATATAAAGATAGATAAATGGATGGAGGGGGGTGGGATATGAGAGAGAGAGAAAGAGAGAGAGAGAGAGAGAGAGAGAGAGATACATGTCTTGGAGCTTGGCTTTTTGGACCCCTGGTGAGTGGAGCTACATAAGACAAAGAGAATTTCTTGGGAACCTCCCCAGCAGAAAATAACTCCAGAATGATTGGTTTACATTTTGGTTGTACTTTCCCATTCTTTTTTTTTTTTTTGGCGGGACAATGAGGGTTAAGTGACTTGCCCAGGGTCACACAGCTCATAAGTGTCAAGTGTCTGAGGCCGGATTTGAACTCAGTTCCTACCTAATCCAGGGCCAGTGTTTTATCCATTGTGCCACCTTGCTGACCCCTGAGAGTAAGTTTTTAAAGAAAAAATTTAACACATAAATTGCTGCCATTGTCAATATTGCTTAGCTGCTTTTAAACCCATAGTTCAGAAGTGTCTGTCTTAAGAAAATGAACTGGTATTTCTACTTCCTTTGATTGGAACTGAGAGATTAAGAAATGACTGACTAAATTGATGTTCTCAAACTTCCTGACCTTAACCTGAGAAACAGATATAAGCAGTGTTCTTGACCAAATCCAGTGGGTGGAGAAGTAAATGCAGGGGCAAGTATTAATAATAATAATAATAATAATAATAATAATAATAATGTTGAATTGTTTCAGACATGTCTGACTCTTCGTGACCCTGTTTTGGGTTTTCTTAGCAAAGATACTGGACTAGTTTGTCATTTCCTTCTCCAGCTCATTTTATAGTTGAGGAAACTGAGGCAAACAGGGTTAAGTGATTTGTCCAGGGTCATAGAGCTAATAAGAGTCTAAGACTGGATTTGAACTCTGGTACCACTGATTCCAGGGCTAATGCCCTATCCACTGCACCACCTAGCTGCCCTGTTTATAATAATATTAATAGCTATTAACAGTTATAGAGGACTGTAATATTTACAAAGTACTTTATATAAATATTTTCTCATTTTATTTTCCCAACAACCCTGCGACTGGACTTTTATCCATTTTACACAGGAGGAAATTGAGAGTAAAAGAAAGTCAGTGACTTGCTCAGGTTTCCTTAGCTAATAAGGGTAGCTCTAGTCTTTCAGACTCTACTTGGCACAGGTTCATTATCTAGGTGGAAATGGAGGAGAATGTCTCTTCTCAAATGGGCTATTGCATTATATATAGGCTGGGAATGCTACTATGACTTCCTGTGGGGAGTCATGTGTAGACTTTAAGACTCATGATCTTAACAGCAATAAAAACAATGATATTCTCCTATTCGGGTCAGAATCGGGATGCTTAAAAAGTTTTGGATTTATTGAGTAAAAACATGTTAGATTAGAAAGAGATAAAATGTAGGATTTGGAGGCAGGAAGAAATACCACCCCTGGGACACAAATAGCTTGGTATGACTGTGGATCAATCATTTCACCTCTAAGCCTGAATTTCCTCATTTGTTAAAAGGGAATAATAATAATTATAGCACTTAAGCATTTTAGGTGTGGAAATATGTTCAACATGATAGTAATGTATAACCTATATCAAATTGCTTGCTGGCCTAGGGAGGGGGGAGGAAAGGGAGGGTGGGAGAAAAATTTGGAACTAAAAAAAATCTTTACATTAAAAAGGTAGCACTTTAGGGTTTACAAAGTACTTTATACATGTTATCTAATAACCTTGGGAGGTAGGTATTTTTATTATTCCTGTTTTACAATGAGGAAACTGAGGCTCATGGAGGTTAAGTGACTTGCCTAGAGTCACACAGGCAGTAAATAAATGTTTATTGACTGACTAAATGACTGTGTTCCAATACAGATCTCAAGTGGATCAATATATATAAAATCCAATGTAAGAGTTGGCTTTTATTAGTTAGAGTCAGAGAACCTGGTTTTGAATTCTAGTTTTTCTACTTACTACTTGTGTAACTTTGAGGAGTAGCATCTAAGTGAAGGCTTGCTGAGATCTTTTTAGGGCTACTCATACACTTTTGGTGACCACCTTTCAGCCAACTCTCACCTGTGGCTTCAGGAAGCCATAGTGTATGCAACAGCTAGCCCCTGGTAAAACCATCTTGGCAGATGGGCTAAACCAGGTTGAGGGTAACCAACAGGCCTCAAACCTGTCTGTGAGTAAGGGGCTTGTCTACCCCAAGCATTTGAAGACTTCACCAGGTGGAATGGGCAAATGGTAACAATTTGTTCAAACAACCGTGAAGATTGGCTGAGGCAGGCACTGTAGAGTGCCTTGCCCCCTCTCTTGGGACTCAGTTTCCTAGTCTGTAAAATGAAACGATTGGACTAACTGATTTTTGTTCGTTTGTTTTTGGTGAGGCATTTGGGGTTAAGTGACTTGCCCAAGGTCACACAGCTAGTTAAGTGTCAAGTGTCTGAGGCTGGATTTGAACTCAGATCCTCCTGAATCCAGGGCCGGTGCTTTATCTACTGTGCCACCTAGCTGCCCCCTAACTGATCTTTAAGGTACTCTCTGACTCCAAACCATGCTGTTGTCATTATTATTATTTTACAATACACACGAAGGCAGTCTTGTTAGAACTACCACATTTTCCTCCTACTCAAGGAATAGAGGAGCTTAGCACTTCTCCATGAAACATAGGGAGTAAGTGACTGCTTGTCTGTTCTGGAAGGAAAGAGAAGGAAGCCACACACGGACAACTGGAAGTGAAAGGAGCCGTGGTGGCCTGCAGGGCTGACCCTGCTAAGGCCATTTTCTTGTTGGACATTAAAGGAAAGCTTCTCATTTCCAATCAGGGTGGAGAAGCCTTTTGCTATCAGCATGAATAGAAAACTGCCGGGTTCTCAGTCCCAAATGATTGCTTTCCAGAGCCATAAAAAGGTTTTGTGTTCATTTCCCAGGCCATAGGTTGTCCTGATTTGGAACTCGGAGGCAAAGGTCATAAAATGGAATGGAGCCAGTTTGTCTTTGTTTTCTTTTTTTCTCTCTGGCTAATTTCCTTTCTGCTTGGCCTTTGGCCAGCAGGTGCTAAAGTCAACTGTGCTTTCCTATTTGGAGTCCAAAGAACAGCCTCACATGTAGGGCTACTCAGTAGACTTTCTGGAGAGGCTAAAGTCATATGTTGGCTTCTGATTGTCAGCTTCTTTGGGATAAGAACTGCCATTTTCTTTTTTTGGGGGGGGGACCATGGGGGGTTAAGTGACTTGCCCAGGGTCACACAGCTAGTAAGTATCAAGTGTCTGAGGCCGGATTTGAACTCAGGTCCTCCTGAATCCAGGGCTGGTGCTTTATCCACTGCGCCACCTAGCTGCCCCAGAACTGCCATTTTCATCTTTGCATACCAGGTTCCTGGTGAAGTGCCTAGGAGCTCTAGGAGTTGCCTTATTTAATTTTTTGTTTGTTTGTTTGTTTGGGTTTTTTTGGGTGAGGCAATGGGGGTTAAGTGACTTGCCCAGGGTCACACAGCTAGTAAGTGTTAAGGGTCTGAGGCTGGATTTGAACTCAGGTCCTCCTGAATCCAGGGCCAGTGCTCTATCCACTGCGCCACCTAGCTGCCCCGCCTTATTTAATTTAATTCAAAATGTCATATCCTCTAGAATGCCCTCTAGAACTTTCAATCATTTAGCTTAGGTATATCACTGAGGTAATGTATTAATTCCTCCAGTACAATGGTATATCATACCAAATCCATTTGTATATTTCAAATAATTTAGAAAGAAATGTGTAATCTTCACAATGTTCCTAGAACCAAGCAAAAGGTCAAGTAACCTGATTATTCACTGAATTAAATGTGCCTTATTTGTCCTGATTGTCCAGTCCCACCTAGAGCTGGACTCTAGGTGTAGAATGGAAAAGCATTGGTTTGGAAATAACTTGTGAATTGGGAGATTGGGATTGTCCTATATCCCCGTGTTGGTTATTCCTGGGATGTCTGCCTTCTTTGCTCTATGCTAATTATACTGTTACCCTCATGCTATGAAGAAAACATGGAGCTCTGTGGACGCTTGAGATTTAAGGAGCAGTATGGTGCTGGCTCACAATTAGCCAATGAACTAACACGTTACTTGACTGGATGCTAGGGAAAAATTATAGATGGGTAGAGCTTGAAGGGATCCCAGACATCATCAAGTCTAACCCCTTCATTTTATAGATGGGAAGTGAGGTCTAGAGGTCACATTAAGGTAGTCCAAGGGCAGCTAGGTGGCGCAATGGATAGAGCTCCAGCCCCAGATTCAGGAGGACCTGAGTTCAAATCCGGCCTAAGACACTTGACACTTACTAGCTGTGTGACCCTGGGCAAGTCACTTAACCCCCATTGCCCCACAAAAAACAAAAAACAAAACAAAAAACAGAAAACAAAAAAAAGAAGGTAGTCCAGATACTATTGCTAGGGGGTGCCACAGTGCAAAGAGCGCTGGACCTGGAGTCAGGGAGACTCATTTTCCTGAGTTCAAATCCAGCCTCAGACACTTAGTAGCTGTGTAACTGTGGACAAGTCACCTAACCCTGTTTGCCTCAGTTTCTTCATCTGTCAAATGAGCTGGACATGGAAATGGCAAACTACTTTAGTATCTCTGCCAAGAAAACCCCAAATGAGGTCACAAAGAGTTGACACAACTGAAACAACCAGACCCCAGGATAGAATTCATGTTTTCTGGAGCTTCTGGTGCTTCCTACTGCATTCTGAAAACCTACTCTGCCTCTTAGTGGTCCTTTTCACCAGTGCTTTGAGTTGACACACACTCACTGAGGAAAATCTGGGGTGAATTGGGTTTGATGGGGACTATTTTTTTCTTTGGAATATCTTTTCCCTTTGAGGCTCTCCATCCTTCTTTTGGTACAGGTGACAAGACACCCTTCCGAGTCCAGGTGCGCCAGGTAGAAGATTACCCTGTGGATCTATACTATTTGATGGACCTCTCCCTGTCTATGAAGGATGATTTGGACACAATCCGGAATCTGGGCACCAAACTGGCTGAGGAGATGAGGAAACTCACCAGCAATTTCCGTCTGGGTTTTGGATCTTTTGTTGACAAAAATATCTCCCCCTTTTCCTACACTGCGCCAAGATATCAAACCAATCCGTGTATTGGGTAAGTAACCGACTTTTCTCTGGTTGGGTTTGCAAAGCCTGGGGGGTGGGGAATGGAGGTGGGATTGGATGGTGAGATATGAGGCAATGAAGGGTTTGCAAAGAAAAAAAAAAACCCTTCAGCAAAGGTTTAGAAGAAAAGATAGAGAGGAAATATGTGACCTGGACCCTGGCTTCTGATTGGATTAACAGTGACTGAGTTCCATTTTACCACGGTACATGAAGAAGTGAGTTATTCTGAGGCTGGGTAGAGATTTCCCAGTTATTATTTTTTTCTTTTTTAAAAATATCTCCCCCCCCACCCCCACCCGGGCAATGAGGGTTAAGTGACTTGCCCAGGATCACACAGCTAGGAAATGTCAAGTGTCTGAGGCTGGATTTGAACTTAGGTCCTCCTGAATCCAGGGCCAGTGCTTTATCCACTGTGCCACCTAGCTGCCCCCTCTCCCAGTTATTTCTGAGGAGCAGTGGCTGGAG
The DNA here is from genome assembly GCF_019393635.1 of Dromiciops gliroides. Lineage (NCBI taxonomy): Eukaryota > Metazoa > Chordata > Mammalia > Microbiotheria > Microbiotheriidae > Dromiciops > Dromiciops gliroides. The sequence continues at coordinate 337,540,035 of NC_057863.1, read as the reverse complement.
GTGGAGAGGGATCCCTCTGTGGACCTTGGTTCTCCTCCTGCTCATGCTATAACCCCTCCTTGGAATGTTTTTCACTACTGCAAATGATTTGAGGGTTTAGAAGATGTCCCAAGGAGGCTATTTAGTTGCTCCTAATACTTAATACATTTACCTTTGGTGATGGTTACCTCATGATTGGCAGTGCCTCAGCTGGGTAATGCTGGGGTGGGGAAAGTGAAGTGAATGATGGCTCAGATTTTCCTACACTTAACTACATTGCTCTTCCTAACACCATCTTTCTGTGGACACAATTCCAGTTTTTAGGTGAGCTCATAGGCTCATAGCTCTAGGCCTGGGAGGGACCTTGGACCCCTACAGTCTAACCCTTTCATTTTATAGATGAGGAAACTGAGTCCCAGAGAGGTTGTGACTTGCCCAAGGTCACTCAGTAAGTAGCAAAGCTGATAATTAAAGTCAAAGCTCAGCAAAAGTTCCCTACATTCTCTACTGCATCACACTGCCTCCTGCAGGAAACAGTTTTGAAGTATAAGTTAAATAAAAGAATTCTTCACATTATTATATCCTATTAAAAACAAAATTTTAGCCTATGGCTTACTGATTCTTCTATCTGGGTCCAGTCTCCATTGTAGCGATAGTTCTTCCAGTGGTTTCTTCGTGGGCAGAAACCTGAGTGTGCAATCCTGATCAGTCAGGACACTAATGGAGGACCTTTTACATGGGTCTGCAATCTGTAACTCTGCACATGGTTCTCTGCTTTCACCCTTTGGGAAAGCTTCCAATAAATGTGAGATGCTTGTGTTGTGGAAATAGATGTGGGCTGTCTGCAATTGGCGGAGGATGAAGGGCCAGCTCAGAGCATGAACTATTTAAACTGTTCAAGTGATTACGTGTTATTGAGTTAAAGCCTGTTTCTCTTAGCTGCCTGCCCATCCACTTTTATAGGTACCAGGAGGCAGCGAGGCTGCAGACTTTGTAAGATACTTGATCCCTGGTTCTCTGAGCATAAAAGAAACCAGTAGGGAGTGGGATTGTTTTCAAGGGGACATCTGAGAGATAACATGTGATTCTTACTGTTCAAAAGCAGCAGTACTCAAGCTGAGAGGTCTGTGATGTTAGTAGTAATAACAGCAGGTAGCATTTATATAGTGTTTTAAGGTTTACAACAAAAACAGCAATAATTAGCATTGATATACATGTTGTTCCATTTAATCCTCACAATAACTTTGGGAAGTAGGTACTATTATTATCCCCATTTTACAAAAGAGGAAACTGAGGCACAGATTACCCCCCCCCCTCCCCGAAATGACTTGCTCAGAATCACAATGCTAGTAAAGTGACTGAAGTGGGATTTTGAACCTGGGTCTTCCTGACTCCAAATGTAGCATTTGGTTCACTAAGCTAGATGTGTCAAACTGGCTGCTAGCAGACACGCGCCTGTTGTTATTCAGTTATTTCCGTCATGTTTGACTCTTTGAGACCCCATTTGGAATTTTCTTGACAAAGATACTAGAGTGGTTTGCCATTTCTTTCTCCAGTTTTTTTTTTTTTCAGTTGAGGGAACTGAGGTGAACAAGGTTAAGTGACTTGCTCAGGGTCACACAGCTAGGAAGAATTTGAGGTCAGATTTGAACTCAGGAAGATGAGTCTTCCTGACTTTAGGCCCAGAACTCTAGCTGCCTGAGTGTGGCCAGTTAAAATAAATTAAAATGTAATAGAATATGGATTATGTTAGTATGTTGTTTTCTAATCAATATACCCCCCTCAAGGATCCTTATTTACAGTTTAGTGGCTCCTGTTTCCATTTGAGTTTGACATGACTGCATTATACCATTCTTTATTTGGGTAGTGGAGTTGGGTTATTTTAATAAATTGGACATAATAAAATATGTCATCAAAATTCCTTAGTACCTGGGGGCAGCTAGGTGGTGTAGTGGATAAAGCACTAGCCCTGGATTCAGGAGTACCTGAGTTCAAATCCAGCCTCAAACACTTGACACTTACTAGCTGTGTGACCCTGGGCAAGTCACTTTAACCCTCATTGCCCCACAAAAAAAAAAAAGAAAAAAATCCATTAGTACCTGAGAAAGGAAATCTCTTTAGGTGTCCTGTTATCATACTAGTTACTCAGCTTTCATCCTTGGCGCATATTCCCTCCAATTGTACACACTATCATCTATTTCATGCCTTCTTATCCTTATTCATGTCCTACAGAACTCTAGCTTACGGAGTCCACCCAATGCATTGGGAAGATTCCTCTCAATCTCATGACATTGTGTGGTTGCCAAGGGAGCACAGGTGCTGTCCATTGGTTATCCTTTGCTCTCACTCCATGACTGACCCGCCTCCTTTTCTGATCCATCACCCCTCTGATCATATCCTTCATGCTGCTTTCCTTGATCAACTCTTCATTGTTAAGAAGTTGCAGCCCATTGTCTCTCACCATTTACCTCTCCACAGTCCTGTGGGTCATCCATGACTCTGGTTGTTTAGTCTGTGGCATTCCATGAATCATAGTACTGAGACTTCACTGGAAGAATATTGATGTGAAATAGATGGGCCTCTACTTCCAAGAGAAGCAGTGGGTCATTAAAAAGCACCCTGCAATTTCCCTAAATCAATCCAATCTATTCTCTTCCTTCCTCTTCAGTTCTGGGCCTGGCTCATTGTCCATCTGTAATGTTTGTCCAGATTATATGTATTAATGGACTAGCTTTGAAGGTTGTACCTCCAACCGGTTATCATCATTTGGATAAAAAACAGTCTTTATCCACTTGGCTTTTCCTATGTGGAAAAGGGAATCCCTTGTTTCCTCCAAGATTCTGCATGAGTGCTACCTTCATGAAGCCTTTCTTGGTTTCTCCCACTCCCACCCCAAGTTGCTAATGTCTTCTCCCTGCCCAAATTTATAAAGCCTTTCTTGGTTTCTCCCACTCCCACCCCAAGTTGCTAATGTCTTCTCCCTGCCCAAATTTATATTGTATTTATTTTGTATCTATTTGATATATTTTACTTATATTTACATTGTCTCTTCTGACAGAATGGAAGCCCCTTCTTTTTCTCATTGTTCCTCCCAGAGCCATGGTGCCTCACACAGAGTAGCCCTTAATAATTGCTTTTTGATTGACTAATTGAGCAAATTCTTTTTTGATTGACTGAGCAAATTCTTTTCAGTTATCTTTATTTATTTTTATGTAGACCTACATTTGTATTGATGTAGAGAAATTCTAGCTAGGAAACTCCCTCAATCAATGCAGCATTTACTTTGTCAGTGTGTATCTTGTTTAAGAGATTACGGTTTCTATATATGATTGCTTGCTGCCTAGGGGAGGGAGGGAAGGAGGGATAGAATTTGGAACTCAAAACTTTAAATAAAAAATCTTTATTTTTATTAAAATTTTTTTTTTAAATGAGAGATTACAGTTTCCTGGGTCTTGCTGCAGTCAGCACAGTGCTATCTGCAAAAAGGAGCCTCTGAAGAATCTCATTGTCTATAAGAGGAATTTTGACTCTGTTGAACATGGCCTATGACAATGGTAAATGCCTGTGGAGAACATAACAGTGGATATCAATAATGAGAGGGTGGTGGAACAAAGCTACCTCTGCCGTTTCCTCTTGAAGGAATCTCATATGATTTTTTTTTTTTTTTGCAGGGCAGTGAGGGTGAAGTGACTTGCCCAGAGTCACACAGCTAGTAAATGTCAAGTGTCTGAGGCCAGATTTGAACTCAGGTCCTCCTGAATCCAGCGCCAGCGCTTTATACACAGCACCACCTAGCTGCCCCCATCTCATGATTTTGACACACATATGGGAGATGCCTTTCTGGAGGAGAGCCTTGGCTTTGTCAAATCAAATGCATTTTTGATAGTGAGTAAGCAGTTAGCTGGTTGGGGGAAGTTATCCTCCTTTTTTGTGGCTTCTCTCTTAGAAATCAAAAGTGTTGTTTAGTAACATGATCTAATCCTAATCCAGACATTACACGCTTCGTCATTATCACCCTCCAGACTTGAGGTCTGGAGGTTTGAGTGGCTGATGAAGATCAAATAGTGCCTAAGAGATTCGTCAGATGTGGGCATGTCCGTTACCTAATTCTCTACAAGTGAAAGGTTGCATGAAGGAAATCAATATTCCCAGTAATTTTCCCCTCGTTGATGGAAGGAACGTTTGTGCAGTGACTGGTCTCTTGAATTATATGATAGTCAAAGTTATTTTAAAATACAGTGGGGCAGGGGGCGGCTAGATGGCACAATGGATAAAGCACCGGCCCTGGGTTCAGGAGGACCTGAGTTCAAATCTGGCCTCAGACACTTACTAGCTGTGTGACCCTGGGCAAGTCACTTAACCCCCATTGCCCCACAAAAAAAAATACAGTGGGGCAGCTAGGTGGCGCAGTGGATAAAGCACGGGCCCTGGATTCAGGGGGACCTGAGTTCAAATCCAGCCTCAGACGCTTGACAATTATAGCTGTGTGACTTTGGGCAAGTCACTTAACCCTCATTGCCCTGCAAAAAACCAACCAAATAAACAAAAATACAATGAGGCATCAGAGTGGGACTTTAGTATTAACAGATGCTATAATATGCAAATCTAGAGAGGCAATGGAGTGGTGTAGGTAAGAGAGAGCTAAGTTTGGAGTCCGGAAGATAGGTTCAGGTGTCACCTTTGACATATACTGGGTTGTATAGTCCTTGACAAGTCACTTAGACCCTCAGGGCCCTGGGTAACTAAGACTCTAAGACTCAAAGACAATATTTGGCTGAGCAGGTATGAATATGCATTGTTGGAGTTGCTTCCTCAAACAAAGGAAATCTAGGAGTTCCCTAAGCCTGTGAAATGCAGGTTAGGACCCCCAAAAAGCACATCCATGAGAGTATTAATAAGATATTTATTAGGGAGTTTCGGACTTTACAAAGTAGTTAGCACACTGTAGCACTTGTAGACTATTGTCTACAGTGAGCAGCTTGGGTTCACTGAAAATATTTTGCAATTCTCTAGATGTATCCAGTTTGGTTGCTTCTTCTTATCTAATTTTGGGTCTAGCTCATTTTCCATAGACAGCACCTACCCAAGATATTTATAGTAATGACCTGTTAATTGGACCATCCATCCAATTTCATGTAATAATCTGGATAATACATAATTTTCATTCACTTTATTTTTCTAATGAATATAGAATTATTCCAACTGAATATGGATTTTATTTGTAGTTCTGGATAAAGTTAGTACAGTGTCATCAATAAGTACAAAAATTTGGAGAATTTGATGTGCTAAGCAATCCTTCTTTTTGGATTCCACACAGGACTTCTTCATGTTCATAATCTATGTCTCCCTGTTTTATGCCTTGTTTGACATACATTGAACAAAGTTACCTCTGAAGGTACATCTGACCTAGAACTTTATATAATATTAACTTACATGTGAAAGAGAACTTCTTTGAGGAGAGCCTTTTAGACTACCTTTTCTTCTTCTTTCCAGTGAAATACTTTCGTTTAAAAAAATGAGCAAATAAGAGTCAGTAAAGATTCATATTCCCTTTAACCTCTATTAGAGAAATTAATCTCCTTGCTTGACAAAGAAAAGGAATCTTCCTGATTCTTTTGGCTCCTTGTTGTTGTCAATATGTTTAATTACTACTCTGCCTGTCTTCTCCTTTTTTCGTCAAGGATGCCTTCAGTGTATGTATAAGCCATTCTCATAAAGATTTTGAGAAATTAGGCATGTTGCTCCGTAGTGGTTGATGCCTTCTTGGTAATCTTTTCCTTATTTATCTATCTGTTTATCCATCCAACCATCCATTCATTTATTCATTCATGTGTTCATTTATTGTGGGGAGGGGTTTGAAGGAAGTACCATATGTGATCATGTGCCTTACTCTGAAATATTACTCTTTTTTTGATCTTGAAAATTGATGTGAATGGGTTTTTTTTGTTTCATTAAAATTTTTTCTGTTTTAAGAAATGAAGCGAATCAATTATAATTTTAGTCCTCTATGAGAAACCTTAGCATCTACTCATAGAGGACCTGATGAAATGTGAACAGAACCAGTAGAACATTGTCCACAAACCTGTGTCTGAGTCCTGATTCTGACACTTAGCAGGCTAATCTTAGACAGGTTCCTTTAACTTTGAGTTTCACTTGCCACGTCTATATAAAGCTGATGATGTTTCTTGCTAGGCAAGTTGAAAACATGAACAAGTAGTTTCCAGACAAAGAAATCAAGGTTATCTATAGTCATATGAAAAAATGCTCTAAATTACTACTGATTAGAGAAATGCAAATTAAAATAACTCTGAGGTACCACCCCACACCTATCTGATTGGCTAATATGACAGAAAAGGAAAATGGCAAATGTTGTAGGGGATATGGGAAAATTGAGACACTAATAAATTGTTGGAGTTGTGAACTAAACCACCCATTTTGGAGAACAATTTGGAACCATGCCCAAAGGACTATAAAACTGTGTGTACCCTCCTACTAGGTTTGTATCCCAAAGAGATTAAAGAAAAAGGAAAAGGACCTACATGTTCTTAAATATTTATAATAGCTCTTTTTGTGGTGGCAAAGGATTAAAAATTGAGGGCAGGCCCATCTATTAGGGAATGCCTGAATAAGTTGTAGTATCTGATTGTGATGGGATATTATTGTACTATAAGAAATGACAAGCAACATGATTTCAGAAAAACCTGGAAAGACTTCCATGAACCGATGCATAGTGAAGTGAACAGAACCAGTAGAACATTGTACATAGTAATAGCAATATTATATGATAATCAACTGTTAATGACTTGGCTATTCTCAGCAATACAATGGTCTAAGACAATTCCAAAAGACATGATAAAAAATGTTGTCCACACTGACACGGAAAGAACTGATGGCATCTGAATACAGACCAAGGCATACTATTTTTACTTTCTTTCTCCTTTAGTTCATGTTTTCTTCTACAGAATGACTAATATTGAAATGTTTTACATGATTGTACATGTATGGTCTATATCAGATTGCTTACAATTTCAGGGAGAAAAGCATAAAATTTGGAACTCAAAACTTTTTTTTAAATGTTAAAAATTATTGTTATGTATAATTGGGGGAAAATAAGATATTCTTTAAAATAACTGGATTGACAACACTTGTTTCCATTTATCAACTCATTTTATTTTATTTTGCAGGGCAATGAGGGTTAAATGACTTGCCCAGGGTCACACAGCTAATAAGTGTCAAGTGTCTGAGGCAAGATTTGATCTCAGGTCCTCCTCAATCCAGGGCTGGTGCTGTATCCACTGCACCACCTAGCTGCCCCCTATCAACTCACTTTAAATGTGGGCATCAGTTCTCCAGCTGCTGTCAGCTGTGTATAGGCAGTGTGGTAGTGTAGAATACATCCTAGACTTGTGGTCCAAAGACCTGGTTTTGATGCATGTTTCTTCCACTTATTAGCTGTGTGATTTAGCATGTCAGCTAATCTCTCTGGGCCTTGGTTTTCTCATCTAAAGTGAGGTGGTTGACCTAGATAATCTTGCCAGTCCCTTCTAGCCCTAAGTTCTGTGATCCTTGGATTTCTACTGTTGTTCAGTCGTTTTTCAGTCATGTCTGACTCTCTGTGACCCCATTTAGGGTTTTCTTGGCAAAGATACTGGAGTATTTTTGCCATTTCTATATTATCTTAAAAAAAAAAAAGAAACCTGTGATAGAGAAAGATTTGTACACTCATTGAGATGGATTCTTACTTGTAAATGTATTAACATTTTGCACAAATATAAGGAACAGTGAAGATGGGGTGGGGGTGAGGGAGAGTGAAAAGAATGAGAAGAAAGGGAGGTAGAGTCTTGGTAGAGATAATCTATAACTGCTGACTTTCTAATCCTCCTAGGCTACTTGACCCCAGACAAAATGAGGACTGAGAGAGTCACAACTTTTATTTTGAAATTATGACACCACAACACAATGATGAGATGCTATGCTTTTTTTCAACTGAGAGAGAGGTCAAAATTAATACAGACACTTAATACTTACTGGCTGTGTGACCCTGGGCAAGTCACTTAACCCCAATTGCCTCACCAAAAAAAAAAAAATTAATACAGCTTACTTTTTATTCTTGTGTGTGTGTGTGGCAATTGGGGTTAAGTGACTTGCCCAGGGTTATACAGCTAGTATATCAAGTGTCTGAGGGTAAATTTGAACTCAGGTCCTCCTGATTCCAGGGTTGGTGCTCAATCCACTTCACCACCTAGCTGCCCCTTTATTTTTTTATTCATAACTAAACACAAAAACTGGCAAAGTGGATAGAGCGCTGGGCCTGGAGCTACAAATATTTGAGTTCAAATCTGGCTTCAGATACTAGCTGCGTGACCCTGGGCAAGTCACTTAACCTCTGTTTGCTTTATTCTACTGAAGAAAGAAATGGCAAACCACTCTAGTATCTTTGCCAAGAAAACCAAATGAGCAGTATGGTCCACAGTTGCAAAAAGGCATTTATGACTGAACAACAACAAACCTTCATAGTAGATTTTAGTAAATTAATAATAAATTTGTTTTTAGCAAGACTAACAACCTAGGTAGATGATTGCTCCTTTACCCCCCCCCCCCATAACTCTCTTCTCTCTTCCCACCCCAAATCAAAAACACTCAGAACCCATCTTCATATGACTCAAGTGATGACTTTTTAAAACTCTACGGTAATTCACCAAGATCAGCTGCTAAAAGCCTGCAACATGCATAAATGGAGGGAGTTCCTCCTCTGATCTGATCCTGGATCCGTGAAATGCTAAAATGTCTCCCTGGGGATTGGGCCTGGTCCTGTGATTTCATTAGCACAGGAAACTCCCATCGAAGGAAACTCTACTAATGCAAATTGGCACCTTCTCTGCAACTTAAAATCCTAGAGATTTACCTAAATTGTTGAGGTTCAGTTACTTTTCCAGGGCACACACAGTCAGTATGTGTCAGAAGTGGGCTCAGTATCCACTGGGTAGTACTGACTCATGGTGCATCTCTCCTGTGTTTGCCTTCAAACACAATGTAGCAGAAGGAAGGACAGTGAAGTATTTGTCCTCAGATATATGAAACCAGCAAGATATTTCCTCCCCAAATCTTTTGGTGGTTATTGTTATGGTATATACAGAGCACTTGCTTTTTTGTAAACTGTAGCAAAGTGCTTGCATTTTAATGATATGATGTAATTATTTTGCTATCCTTTCCAGCTCATTTAAACAGAATTCTGCCTATGGTAGGTAACATTTGTTCCAGCAGAGTTTGGGGGTGACAATGATAGGAAGAAAAGTGTCTCTGATTCCTAAAGGAGAACTGGTGCCAAGCCCTAATAACCTCCTGGAAACTGGGAAATTGCCTGCTGTAGGTTGTGCCTGCCCAGGCCTGCACCAGTGGCCAGGTTGGATTCCCCCACACTTTGACTAAGCCTTCATCTCTTCCTTAAGGGTAGAGGTACCTCTTAGCATCCTGTGCCAAACAGCTTGCCCTGGCTTACAAACACCTCTCCCTTTGTTCTTGATGGTTTCTCATCTTTAATTACCAATCATTGCATTAAGTGCTAGAGTGTTAGCTCCTTGGGCATAGAAGCCAGGTGTCTTAGCTTATCTTTGTAACTTGAGCTCCTAGCACAGTAGACACCTGCCAGGCATTGGATGAAGAAGGTGAATCCAAATCAATTCACCTGGGAGACAGACTCCTCTTTTTCAATGAGCATTTATTAAGCACAGGCTGGGTGCCAGATCATGTTCAGTTCCAGGAATAATTAAGCACCTACTCTGTGCATGGCCACTATATTACGTGCTGATGATACAAAGACAGAAAAGAAAAAATGGGCCAGGCTGTGTCGTAGCTCTGAAGTCAAATAACTGTGGGGCTGTAGGATGTGTTCTAGCATCCTGGAGCAGGACATTGTTCAAGAGAAATTCATGTTTCTCAGAAGCAAGGGTGAGAAGCAGTTTGGTGTCATAGAAATAGGGCAAGGCATAGAATCAGGAGAGACCTGGGTTCAAATCCTGCCTCTGACCCCACCTTTTTTTTTTAAACTCTAGAGAGGTACCCTTTCTGAGCCTTAGTTTGTTTGTTTTTTTTCCCTCTATAAAATGGGACTAACAAGTAGTTGTTGTACTGTAGATAAAGGTAAATGTCTGATGTTGTCATGTGGTGCCTTTCCTCTTATAACCTTCTTCAGAATGTTTCTACTCCCTCCTCATATCTTTCTCTAATGTCCTAACCCTCTTCTCTGTCTAAGGCTTATACATCCTTCAAAGACTAGCTCAAGTCTGAACTTCTCCATAAAGCTTTTACCTACCCTTTTACCTTTCACAGAAGCACAGTGAATAAAATGGTGAATCTAGCATCAGGAAGACCTGAATTCAAATCCTGCCTCGGATACCTACTATCTGTATGCCCCTGGGTAATTCATTTAACCTCTGTCTGACTCAGTTTTCTTAAGTTTAAAATACTAGCTCCTACCTCCCAGAATTGTTGTGTGAGTAGCAGTGAGATAATATTTGTAGGTGCTTAGTAAATATTTGTTTCCTATCACCCTTATCCTATGTTCCACTCATGGTACATATAGTATCATGGGTGTCTGTCCTACCTTGAGTGCAGGGATTGTGTCATTACAACTGCCGAAGTGCCCAACAAGGTGCCGCACATCTATAATAATAATAATTGCTGAATATCGTGGCGTTTCAGTACCCCAGCCTTTCAGTGAGAGCGCATTGAGCGTGTCTCTGTTCACGATGTGGGAACGTGAGTGAAAAAGTGGCTCTGAGACTATTATTTCTCCCCAGTTACAAGTTGTTTCCGCACTGCGTCCCATCCTTTGGCTTCCGTCATCTGCTGTCTTTAACGGATAAAGTCGATAGCTTCAACGAGGAAGTTAAAAAACAGAGGGTGTCCAGAAACAGAGATGCTCCTGAGGGGGGCTTTGATGCAATACTCCAGGCAGCCGTGTGCAAGGTAAGTTTCTTTCAGTGTGTGTGAATATTAAGTTGTTTGTGTGTGTGTGTGTGTGTGTGTGTGTGCGCGCGCGCGCGTGCGCGCACGCGTACTTCGGTGGGATTTTGCTTTGTTATGTGCAGTGTTTTCACACAAATTTACATGGACTGCAGCCCATGGCTCCCTTCCACTGTTTACATCAGAGGGTGTGCCTTAGCAGGAACGTTGAGTAGGTCTACAGCAGTGGCAGCACACATCTGTAGGGTGATAGATTTGTGTCTCTGTCCCTGGGTGGGGCCATGAGATACTTTTTTGGCCAGAAAAGTGCTGCTCTGTTCATATGCGTGAACAACTTGTTTATTGGCTTTTCCGGGGAGAGAATTGACTTTGTTTATGATGCGATGCTCAGGGAGACTTCTGGGATGATTTTTGGGATACCACGTTGTGACTGCAGCCTTCATAGAAATCTGCAGCTGGAAGAGAAGGAAATAAATTGCATGTTTCCTTATTCTTTTACTCCATAATAGGAGGAGCTAATACGAGCTCATGGGAAGAGGAGGAAAAAATCCTAGGTGGGAAGTGACTGATGGTATATTTTGAGGCAGTGTAATGTAAAAATGGTATTTGCGGATCATGTCTTATTGACTGCCCCCAGGAAGACTGGGTGAGAAGAATTCTCTAAGGTATCATTTTCCAACCTTCGTGAGAATGGAGGCCCTCTTTCCACTTCAAAATATTTCACAGACTCTGGGGAAGCTAGGTGGCACAGTGGATAAAACACTGGCCCTGGATTCAGGAGGATCTGAGTTCAAATCTGGTCTCACACACTTGACATTTACTAGCTGTGTGACCCTGGGCAAGTCACTTAAGCCTCATTGCCCTGTGAAAAAACAAAACAAAAACAACTAAAAAAATATTTCACAGACTCATGCAGGATAGTAGTTGCACTATTTGTATCCATTGAATGAGAAAATACATAATGACAAAAAGTTAATGGGAGTTCAATAAAGCTTGGAAATGAATTTATATCTTATTAATCATAATAGCATCTATGCACATTTGAAATATAGTTCTATGATTATGTATGACATTCAGTCAACCAAAAAAAATCTGTTTAATTATGAATTTGCTTGTCCTTTGCTCTACCTCTTATCTTCTTCCTCCCCTCTCAAAGCCCTCTGGGTCTGTGGCCCATGAGTTAGAAACCACTGATCTAAGAAATAACCAGAGGTGCAGCTAGGTGGTGCAGTGGATAGGGAACCCAACGTAGAGTCAGGAGGACCCGAGTTCAAATCTGGTCTCAGACACTTGACACTTACTAGCTGTGTGACCCTGGGCAAGTCACTTAACCCTCATTGCCACGCTACCAAAAAAAGTTAAAAGCAACAAAAACCCATATGACTTTGTATATTTATAATAAATACATACATACATACACACATGTATATGAGGGAGTGGGTTATGGTGGTGGTGGTAGTGGTGGTAGAAGAAATCTGCAGAGACATTATTCTGTGTTTTTTCTTGGTCCCAAGAAGATCTCCTTGTCTTAGCTTTATTTGTACCAGTCCTTATGGCCAGATAGATTCCCATCTTTGTTAGGAACACGATAGATTCATCTGCACACCCCCATATACAAATTCCTGATAAGGTGGCCTCCCAGAGTGCTTCAGTTAGGGTAGTCTCTTCTGCATGCTGACCCAAGCCTGACTTCACAAAACTCTTGAGGTTTTATTAGCCTAAGCAAACTGGAAGGAACCAAAGGTGTACAAAGGAGGTACATACATAAGTAATTAATTTTACAGGTTTTGGAAAACAATGCAGGAAACAATTTTAAGTGTCTGCTGTGTACCAAGCACTGTGCTAGGCACCAGGGGCAATGCAGACTTTGACATAGCCTTGGGCAGCTAGGTGGTACGGTGGATAACCCTTTGACTGCTAATATTAGGGTAAGATGAACATTATAATGGGTTGGCTGTTCCATTGTGATTGTTAAAGGAGATGCTGAGGGGGCAGCTAGGTGGCGCAGTGGATAAAGCACTGGCCCTGGATTAAGGAGGACCTGAGTTCAAATCCAGCCTCAGACACTTGACACTTAGTAGTTGTGTGACCCTGGGCAAGTTACTTAACCCTCATTGCCCTGAAAAAAAAGCAAAAAACAAACAAACAAAAGACATAGCCTTCAAACTCATGGAGCTCACAATACAGTCTAGGAATTTGTTCTATACACCAGTAACTATAATACATGGTAAAGGCATAAGCAAGTTGTGCTATGTGACATTTGTGGGCAGGTTGGGAGAATATCGTTAAGTGATTAGAAGTAGGGAAAATAAAGAATAGTCTTCTGAAGGGGATGCCATCTGAGTTGGGTTTTAAAGGATGAATTAATCTTGGAAAAAGATCTTAATGTTTCTGACTGATAGTCTGATGTTAGCTTACTTAGCATTTGAAATATCTGCATATTTTAGGGTTTTGTTTTCCAAGGATGCTCTCTTTCCTTTGCAGAATTCCAGGCCCTGGCAGGGAACATGTAGTTCAGGAAGGACATGGGACTTAAATGGATTCTTTGTTCATTGTTCAAGGTTAGAGCGAGAGCTAAATGACATGACCAAACAATGGCTTGTTCTCTTAATTAAAACGATTAATTCCTGGCACTGGAAACATCTTTTTGGTTCAGTCTATTCTAAGGCCTTCAGGACTGTACCTGATCAGTCCCAGATAGGTGAGCATATTTCTTGTTTTCAAAAGTCGCCAGAGAAAGAGATGCTAGAGGTGAGCAATGGAGAAGTGGGCGGTCCTTTATTCCTGATGAGCAATTATGTCTTGGAAGGTGTTGTATCTTCATATGTACATCTAAAGTCTATTGAAGTGACATTTGTCTTCTCCCCGGTGGATACTGTAGAATTGGGAATTGGATACATTGGAGAAAATGCACCTCATTCCTCCCTCCTGTGGAGATGGGTGGGTGGGTGGGGATCAATGAATATGGAACAGACTGGGTTGATGTGTTTGTTAGTTTGGGTGAATAATTTCCCCTCCCTCCCTCCCCTCTTTTAAAATTCTTTGTCTCAAGGGATTTGCTTATAGGAAACAGGAGAAGGGGAGAGAGAAGTTTTTTGGAAATGAAAGAGATGTTAAAACAAAAGCTATTAATTAAAAAAAAAAGTTAACAATTACTCAGCATGGTGCAGTCTGTAGGCAAGGGGGTTTGCACTTTTTTTTTTTAGCTTTCCTTTCAAATGAGATAATGTATCTAAAGCACTTTGCAAAGCTTCAAACACTGTATAAATACTAGCTATTATTCTTCTCCTTATTATTGTTGTCACTGTTTTTGAGCTCCTGCGTATGAGTAGTTTTCTTTCCTGTACTTGATCCAAGGTCCATTTTATTCCCAACTCCTTATTTCAGAAGCCATCCACAGCTTGTTGAACAGAATTTTTCATTCTTCTGATTTGCCCAGAATAAAGGAGCCTCCATTTCTCATTCATTTGGCTAAACAGAGTGCTCTCAGGTGATAAGGGCCTGCCAGCCCCCAGACCCTGTGGAAGCCTGACAAGGGCTTTAATGTGTGGAGGCAGGCAGTTTCCCCCTTCACAATGCACAATGTTTCATTAGAACCATATGCCCTTGAGATGGAAATGATAAGTATTCCTATCTCACGCTGCCACAGCAAGTTCTTTGTTTGGGCTCTAGACTGTTGCTGCTTTAACCAGGAGAGATTTTTAGCTACATGGGGTTTAAGGGTGAGGAATGTGCATGTTTGGAAACTTCAATCCCACTTGTATAGCCTGGTATTGATGGAGACTTCATTTATAAAGAAGAAAACCAGCTGTTTTTAGGGGATTTCCTCAAAGGCCAGTTTTAATTATGCTTTGAATGAAACTGAGTGATTTCCACCTACCCTCAGCTTTGGCGGGTGATTCATCCTAAGTGCCCAAAGTTGGGGATCCCTCCCTAACCAATATGGGGATTTGTCTTGATGGAATTGTACTGTGCTGGGTTGGGAATAGCTGCTATGTATCAGATTCAGACCCTGAACCCTAGTCTTCCTAGCTCCTGCCTCACTGTTTCTGAGACAGGCGCTGCAAATAGACTGAGGGTCAGGCTCCACATGGAAGAGGAGTAGGAAGTTGGGCTGCATTGCCTTTTGGGGAATCAGGCCATTTGCTCAGTGACTTCCAACTGCAGGGTTTTCAGAAAGCTAATCTCCCTCTTCTATCAGTTCCTTCTCCTCCAGTCATGCAGAATGGCTGTGAGTCTCTCTACCAAATCCAGATTATGCCAAAGGGCAATGGAAAGACCCGTCACGGACATGAGCAGGCTGCAACTTGTTCCCATCGGTGAGTTGTGTGCACGAAGCATTTAAAAATATATTCTCTAGGTTATGGAAATGCTTGTTTTATCCCATAAGTTCAAAATAAAATAATCAGAAATTGAAAAAAGGAAAGATGAAGACTTGTAATGAGAATAAGACTTTTCTCAAAGTTCGAGGACTTTGCTAATACTGCTGAAATATTATAAGATCATAGATTTGGAATGGAGAGGGAGCCTGGGAGCCTTCTAATTCAGCTCATTTCACAGACAAGGAAACTGAGGCCCAGTGAGTTTAGGTAACCTGCCCAGAGGTGTAAAGGTAGTAAGTAGCATACCTAATATTTGAATCCAGTTGTTTTTTAGTTGTGTCTGACTCTGTGATCCCTTGTGGGGTTTTCTTGCCAGAGATACTAGAGTGGTTTGCCATTTCCTTCTTCAGTTCATTTTACAGATGAGGAAACTGAGGCAGAGTGATTTGCCAAGGGTCACACAGCTAGTAAGTGTATGAGGCTAGATTTGAACTCAGGAAGATGAGTCTTTCTGATTCCAGGTCCACAACTTTATCCACTGTACCACTTAGATGGGCTAAAAGAGCACTGGGAATGTTGGTTCTGTCCACCAGTCATCCTTAGGCAATTGAGAGCATTTATTAAACACCTACTATGTGCTAGGCACTAACGGTACAGACAAAAAAAATTGAAATAGTCCCTGAACAATTTAGGACCTTGCTTTGGTGTTTCTCATTTAGATGGTTTCATTTGTCTAATCAGTCATAGTTCTAGAGCTAGAAGGGGTGATTTGCTTCAACCCCTTCATTTGGCACATGAAGACACTGAGGCCCAGTAAAGTCAAGTAACTTCTCCAAGGTCATACCCGTCATAAGAATCAGGGGCAAGATTTGAACCCAAATGATAATATTCATGATAATAATAACAACAACAATTATAGTTAACACTTATATAGCACTTACTGTGTGCACAGGCACTGTGGTAAGTGCTTGATAATTATTATCTCGGGGCAGCTAGATGGCGCAGTGGATAGAGCACCAGCCCTGGAGTCAGGAGTACCTGAGTTCAAATCTGGCCTCAGACACTTAACACTTACTAGCTGTGTGACCCTGGGCAAGTCACTTAACCCCAATTGCCTCACTGAAAAAAAAAAAATTATCTCATGGGAGCCTCACAATAACTCTTAGAGGTAGGTGCTATTATTATCTGCATTTTGTTGTTGTTCAGTCGTGTCTGACTCTTCATGACCTCGTTTAGGGTTTTCTTGACAAAGATGCTACAGTGGTTTTGCCATTTCCTTCTCCAGCTCATTTTACACATGGGGAAACTGAGGCAAAAAGGCTAAAGTGACTTGCCCAGGGTCACACAGGTAGTAAGTGTCCGAGGCCAGATTTGATCTCAGGAAGATGAGTCTTCCTGACTCCAGGCCCCAGCACTCTATACACTTGTGACATCTAGCTGCCCTAATTTACAGATGAGGAAATAGGCAAAGAGAAGTGACCACTGTAGCATTCTGCCTCTTCAATCGACAAATATCAAGCACTTAATACTGTGTACAAGTCAGTCAGTCAGACATTTATTCAGTGCCTACTATGTGCCAGGCACTGTGCTAGGCTCTAGAGCTACAAAGAAAGGCAAAAGACAGTCTCAGCCCTAAAGGAGCTTACAGTCTAAAGGGGGAAGACATAGAAAGACATATAAAGAAGTTGAAGGTGTAGGGAATGATAAAATCCAGTGAAATGGGAAAGGAAAATATGACTGGCTTGGGTATCCTCCCTAAATGGAGGATAGGAAATGAGCCTTCCACCCTCCTCTCTCTCCAATCCAAAAGAAGGAGGGACCCCAGGGCAGGGGTTACTGATGAGATGAGAATTCTAGTGTTACTGGGACCTTGCTGAGGTTTGTGGAGGGGGCGATGCTGATGAAGCCCGGAGGAGTTCAGCCAGGTGAGAAATAACAGAACACTGTATTAGTCACAGACACAGAACAAGGTAGTACAGAGCATGGAACCTAGAGTCAGGGAGATCCTTAGAGTTCAATCAATCTTGCCTCAGCTACTCATTGGCTATGTGATCCTGGGCAAGTCATTTAGTGGCTCACAGCCTCAGTTTCTTCATCTGTAAAATGGAAGTAATAATAGCACCTTCCTCATAGGGATGTTGATAGGATAAAATGAGATATTTGTAAAGCATATTGCAAACCTTAAAGCACCATGTAAATGTTTCCTACTATTACCATTGTCATTGTTATTATTATTACTAAGACAGTGCTTGTCCTCATGGACTCAGGTCTGGTAGTCTCTTTAGTGCCCAGCACACAGTAGCTGCTTAATATTTGTTGATTGATTATAGGAGGCTAAACCACATTGGGAGGCAGAGTGTTATGTGAGATCATGAGAAAGTCATTACTAATAAGGAGGATCAAGGAACTCTTTTTGGAGAGCATAAGTATGTCCCCTCCTCACTTCTGACAATTGCCACCCCTTTAGTGCAAGTCCTCATTACCTCATGCCTAGATTATTGCAATAGCCCACTGGTGGGTTAGCCTGCCTCAAATATCTCCCTGCTCCAATTCTTTCTCTATTCAGTCACTAAAGAGATTTTCCTAAAACAGGTCTGATCACATCCCCACTCCCATTCAGTAAACTCCAGTGGCTCCCTATTACCTCCAGGAGGAAATGCAAAATCCTCTATTTGTCTTTTAAAGCCTTTCCTGTGTTCTTACATCTTGCTCCTTGATCCCTACTCTTCCAGCCAGTGACACGGGCTTCTCAGCTATGCCAAGAATAAGACACTCCATCTCTTGGCTCTAGGCATTTTCTCTGGTCATCCCCCAGGCCTGAAATGTTCTTTCTTTCTCTGCTCTGACTACTGACCTCCCTGGGCTTCCTTTAAAACCCAACTAAAATCCCACCTTCTATAAAAAGACTTCCCCAAATCCCTCTTAATTCTAGTGCCTTCCTTTTATTTACTATTTATCTTGTATATATATTACTTTGTATATATTTGTTTGCATGCTGTTTCTCATTGGCTTGTAAGCTCCTTGAGGGCAGGGACTGTCTTTTGCCTCTTTTTTTATTTTTAGGTTATACATGTATAATCATGTTAAATATATTTCCACAGTAGTCATGTTGTGAAAGAAAAAATCAGAACAAAAGGGAAAAACCACAAGGAAAAAAAACCACAACCAAAAAAAGTGAAAATAGTATGTCCTGTTTTGTATTCAGACTCCATAATTCTTTCTCTGGATGTGGATAGCATTTTTCTTTTTCTTTTTTTTTTTTTGCAGGGCAATGAGGGTTAAGTGACTTGCCCAGGGTCACACAGCTAGTGTCAAGTGTCTGAGGCCAAATTTGAACTCAGGTCCTCCTGAATCCAGGGCCAGTGCTTTATCCACTGCTCCACCTAGCTGCCCCTGGATAGCATTTTTCATCATTAATCTTTTGGAATTGCTTTGGATCATTTTATCACTGAGAAGGACAGTCTATCATAGAAGATCATCACACAATGTTGCTTTTACTATGTATAAAGTTCTCCTGGTTCTGCTCACTTCACTCAGTATCAGTTCATATAAGCCTTTCTAGGGTTTTCTGACATCTTCCTGTCCATCATTTCTTATAGCACAATAGTATTCTATTACATTTATATTCTACAACGTGTTTAGTCATTTCCCAATTGATGGACATTCCCTTAATTTCCAATTCTTTGCCACTACGAAGAGAGCTGCTATATATATTTTTGTACATGTGGGTCCTTTTCACTTTTCCATGATCTCTTTGGGATACAGACCTAGTAGTGGTATTGCTGGGTCAAAGGGTAACAGTTTTATAGCCCTCTGGGCATCGTTCCAAATTGCTCTCCAGAACGGTCTTGCCCCTTTTTTATTTCCAGAGCTTAGCACAGTGCTTGACATGTAATAGGCACTTAATAAATGTTTGTTTTTGATTGAGTTGGGTTTTAAAGCATGATGAAAAATGCAATAAGGGATAGAGGGGGAGGTAGGGCATTCCACAAGCATCAGCAACATCATCAGCAAATGTGCTGAGGCAGGAAAGCCAGGTAGAATGCTCAGAAACAAAAAGGAGTCTGGCTTGTTTCAAGCATAGGTAAGGCTGGAGAGCTAGAATACGTCCAGTCTACAGAAGACTCCAAATGTCAGGCAACAGAATCTGAACTTTATAGAGTAAGCATTTTGGGAGCCTCTGAAAATTTTTTGAGCAGGGAAAGTAAGCAGACTTCTTATGCATAAAAGGGATTGTTGGGACTGGAGAATGGAGCATGCATTGTAAGGAAGAGAGATAGAAAACCCATTAGGAGGCCACACTGTAATTATCTGTAGGTAGATGATAACAAGGCTTATTCCTGGGTGTTGGGATGAATGCCAGAAACAATGTAGAGGTGACTGGTTGCAAGTGAGCAGTCAAGGAATTGGGAAAAACTGGATAACTTTGTCTAACAATAGTATTTGTCCTCTTTGACTGCTAATATTAGGGTAAGATGAACATAATGGGCTGGCTGTTCCATTGTGATTGTTAAAGGAGATGCTGGGAGGTAGTTGTTGTTTTAACGTTAGCTTAAATAGAAGATATCCCAAAAGTCTTAGACAGCTTTAAGTTTTAATATTTACAACTTTTGGGACACTTGTTATTGTAACGATTGGAATGACGCCACCTGCTGGATACTTACTGTAGAAGAGTTCTGCCCATGAAGCGAAGGTCTTTGAGGGCAAGACCAGGAGTCTTTTCTTTGGCGGGGAGGAAGTGACGCAGACTAGTGGGAGGAGGAAGGAAGAGACTGGCGCTGACTCTAGGGCTTTTTCCTCTGGACTCTGGACTGGGTGGAGAGCGGAGCTAGAAATGTGCTCTCCCTTTAATAGATAGGAATCTAGGCCTTTCTCTCTCTTTACCAAATTCTTATTCTCCTTAATAAATGCTTAAAAGTCTAACTCTTGCTAAAGCTTATAATTTATTGGCGACCACTCATTAAATATTTTAGACAGACTAGCTAGAATTTTAGCCCTTAACATTATTTACCAGTCAAGTAGGGTAATTTTTTTTTCTCCATTAAAAATTTGAAGCATTCTCTTAAAAAACCTTTCATTTGGGCAGATAAAGGGCAGGGAGAAAAGAAGGGTGAGACAGGCTTTCATGGGTTTTATCTTCCCTCCTGGCTTTGTGCTGATTGAATGGAGTTAAGCCTTATTGATTCCAACCCTTGAAATTAAAAAATGTTCAAAGTCAGCTGGGCTGATATCATGCAGTCTAGTAAAAAGAATAAAAAAGGAGTCCGGTTTGGCTTAAGCATAGGTAAGATGGATTCAGAAAATGAACTGGAGAAGGAAATGGCAAACAACTCCAATATCTTTGCCAAGAAAACCCCAAATGGGGGTCATGAAGAGTTGGACATCACTGAAATGATTCAACAATAGTGGAAAGAACACAGGACTGAGAATCAGAAGTCCTGGGTTCTAGCCCTAGCTCTGGCACCAATTAGTTGCATGACTTTGAGCATATCCCTTAACCCTGGGCCTCACTTCCATTACCTGTTAAAGCCAAGGGGGTGTATTAAATTGGGAAGGCAGTTTCTATCTTGAAAATTCTATAATTCTAAGTCAACCTTTAGAGTATTTCACTATGGATTGGGGGTGGGGGTGGGAGTGGGAAATGGTTTTGTAATGTAAATTTATAGAGGATTAAGGTTTGGAGGCTTCAAAAAAGGTAGTGCTTACTGTACTAAAAGAACAAACTTTAAAAAATGTTCTGGCAACAAAATCTGCTTGTTAAGGACCTTGGGTTTAGGATTGGTGAGCATTGTTCACCTTGCCTTATCCAGGATTCAGACCCATCAGGCCACTTCCTGATCATGTCCTGCCCCTCTCCTCACCCCTACCCCCTTCCTTTTTTAACTCTTGGCACTGAGAATAATATAAAATAAAACCCACTATTCCTGGAAAGGACCTACCCCATAAGATTTTCCTGTCCAAAATACTCCCCTGACCACAGCTTCCTTATATGTGTTACCTATCCCTATTAGAATGTAATCTCTTTGAAGAAAGGTACTATCTTGCTAGCTTATTGTGTGCCTAGCACACAACAAGCTCTTAATAAATTCTTTTTCATTCATTCACTGAAAATAATTCTTTCATGATTATTAAGTAGAATAAGGTGGTCTGATAGCTTGTAATATTTGTCTTTATAGTTCCCTTGGCTGCCTGGGAATCCCTTCCATCCTGCAGCTCTGCAACTTTTTTTTTTAAACTTTTATTTATTTTATTTTTTAAATTTTTTTGGGGGGGGACAATGGGGGTTAAGTGACTTGCCCAAGGTCATACAGCTAGTAAGTGTCAAGTGTCTGAGGCCAGATTTGAACTCAGGAACTCCTGAATCCAGGGCCGGTGCTTTATCCACTGTGCCACCTAGCTGCCCCAGCTCTGCAACTTTTATGTAACTTGGAGCCTTAAGAAGTTTCCTAGGGGCACTGAGAGGTTGAGATTTGCTAGTGGTCAACACAGTAGTCTGTGGTCTGAGGCCAGTCTTGAACATGGGTCTTTCTGACTCTTAGGCTGGGTCTGTCTCTTCATAATGCTGTATTGTTTCTCCTTATGCATATAGTGGATGCTTTAATAGTTCTGTTGGATAAATAAATCAAAAGGCATTCATTGTGCACCAAGGGAATATTAGTTTGCAGCCACAAAGACAAAAAGTGAAGACAGACAGTGGCTGCCCTCAAGGAACTTATAGTCTACTGAATGAGCACTTTTTAATTAAATTAATATTGGGTGCTTATAATGTACAGGTACTCTATGGGGTTAGTAAAAAAAATGATAAAACACAACCTCACCAACCTCCATCTTCCTCCCTGAACAACTGGTTAAAATGAGTGTTTATTCTGTAGAATAGGAAAGAATCATTTATTTGGATATTTTATAAAATTTAGGCTGTTTGCCTTTCTTAAGGATAGCCTGCCTTAGTGAGATTTTTACTCTGTTAAATAAATGTACAGTGTTCTGTCTTGTTGTAGAAGACAGTGGTTCAGGGTTCACATACTCATAATTTATTTTTCCCCAAGAAAATATATGTTTCATTTGTTCCATTGTTAAGAGTCTAACCACCAAGACCTTTTCTTAAGAAGCTTAGGTGCAGAGTGCAGATGGAAGCAAAAACAACCAGATGTTGATGAGGACGTGTTTATTGTTATAAGCAGACTTGGATATGCTCCTGTGTCAGGGAAGTGGAAACTAATCACAGAAAGAATTCCAGGGATACTTACAGCCTCGTGGTTATTCTCCCTTGAGTGGCTTGGGAATTAACCATCTTGGGTATGTGCTCAGGCATCTGGAGTGGGATCCTCGACACTCTCCCCTGCCTCATCTCTTCCCTACCAACCCATCCTCTTTTTCATGCCTTGAACGAATGACTTGGTGCAGGGGCTTTGTATTGGTCTGGCCTCCAAGAGCCCTTTTTGTTTTTGTTTGTTTTTTGTCAGTTCAACAACTATTTATTGAGTGCCTATGAAAGGTTTACTTAAAATTTTTATGAAATTTCCTAAGCTCTTCTAAAATACAAGGAGTCTTTTTCAATCTGATCTCTTTTCCTCCCAGACAAAATGAGGCCTCAGTTAGTGTTTACCCTATGAGGTCTGCATGTTGGGTATCTTCTGGTGCCAGGAATAAACAAAGGAGGAGGGGACTTACAACATGGGCAAAATCCCTGTCCAAGAAACTGATTCTGATCACATGTGACCCTCAAGTAGTAGGACAGGACTGAAAAATCCTATTCTGAGTACAGCACAATGTCTTTTTTTTGTCTGAGTTCCTGGACCAGAGTAGAGATGGAATTAGCCTGATTGTGGTAGCCTTTGAATATCCCAAGGTTGTAGCAGATGGATCTTAAGGCCAGTGCAATGGTGGGCAGCCCAGCAGTCCATTTTTTAGCTAGAATAATGGACTGGGAGAAAAGGATCTTAGAGTCCATCTAATTCAACCCTTTCATTTTTTTTTTTTTTGTTTTTTTTTTTTTAGGGAGGCAATTGGGGTTAAGTGACTTGCCCAGGGTCACACAGCTAGTAAGTGTTAAGTGTCTGAGGCTAGATTTGAACTCAGGTACTCCTGACTCCAGGGCCGGTGCTCTATCCACTGCGCCACCTAGCTGCCCCTCAACCCTTTCATTTTACAGATAAGGAATCTGAAGCCCAGAGATAGATCATCTGATTACAGATTTTAAGCTGGAAGAGGCTTTAGAGGCTACTAGTCTAACCCTCTCATTTTATAAATATGGAAATGGAGACCTAGAGAAGTCTAAGTATCTTGCCCAAGGTCACTCAGTTACTAAGTGAGAGAGCTGGGATTTGAACTCACATCCTCTGACTTCAAATCCAGCACACTTTTGATGTACTATACCTTTCCTGAAGTCCTTTGGCCAAGGTCACAGGATTGGAAGTTCTAGGATTCAAGCCCAAGTCTTTCTGAATGTTTTGAAACCAAGGCCAGTGGTGTTTCTACTATGCCACATACAACATATGAAAACACTTTGTTAGCACGTAAGATATTAAAAATAAATGTGTATACTTTGGTCCCATCCCTGAGGTATTTAGCTATTTGGCATTTTCATTTTCATTAATGAGAATGAGAGTAATGTCTACTTGGAGTTTTTTGTTTTTGTTTTTTTTTTTCTCTCTTTTTAATTTGATTGTGGTTGCGTGTGTGTGTGTGTGTGTGTGTGTGTGTGTGTATGTGTGTGTTTTAAATTAAAATATCAATCATCCCATCCAATAAATATTAATTAAGAACCTACTTTGTGCCAGCACTGGGGATACAATTAATAAAGACAGTCTCTGCTCTCAAGGAGCTTACAGTCTTTTTAAAAAAAATTAATTTGATTTGGGGGCAGCTAGGTGGCACAGTGGATAGAGCATCAGTCCTGGATTCAGGAGGACCTGAGTTCAAATCCGGCCTCAGACACTTGACACTTACTAGCTGTGTAATCCTGGGCAAGTCATTTAACCTTCATTGCCCCACAAAAAAAAATTTAAAAAATTAAAAAAAACAAATTAATTTGATTTGATTTTTTTTCCAATTACATGTAAAGATATTTTTTTGAGTTCCACATTTTCCCCCCACTCTCCCTATGTCTGTGTATTGTTCCTTCAGAAGAAGCCAGGGAAAACCAGCTTAAAAAAAAAAGAAACAGTAACAAACAACTCTAGCAATATCAAATCAAGGCAATTTAGGGACTGTGTGACTTGTGACTTTTTATAGTGACACCTGGTGGTTTCCAGGTATTGTTGCACATATAATTAAAAGATCCTCTGAATTTGGTAATAATGTTTTTTTTCTTCTTTTTTTCCATTCAATTACAAAATTTTTAAAAAGTCATTGATTTTGCTTTTTTACATTTCCCAGAACTTCCTAAGTAGATCTGCCTCAAGTTAAAGTCTTTATAATTAATCTGAAGTTAGTGGGCTTAATTTCACTGATGTTTCTGGATAAGTACAGGTATCATAGGAAAAGGGCAGGACCAGCGTTTGGGAGATCCTGGTAATAGTCCCACTTGTATCCACTACCTATCCCTGTGACCTTAAACAAGTCAGCTTCAGGGCAGCTCGATGGTGCAGTGGATAGAGCAGTGGCCCTGGAGTCAGGAGTACCTGAGTTCAAATCCGGCCTCAGACACTTAACACTTACCAGCTGTGTGACCCTGGGTAAGTCACTTAACCCCAATTGCCTCACTAAAACAACAACAACAACAACAAGAAGTGAGCTTCTCTGGGCACCATTTTTCCTTATCCATATCAAGAGAGAGTTAGACTAGATTAGTTACACTAGATTTTCCTATGCTTTGAAATTTTTGGTTCTAGTACCAGCTCATATTCCATCTAGTTTTTCCCATGTCTACATTTCTAAGTACAATGATAATCCTATGGTTCTCCATCCAGCTCTATAGAGCTCTGTACCTACAGCTACTTAGGACAAAGAAATATCTTTGTTCTTCTTAAAGACTTAAAAAGGTGAATGAATAGTGCACACCTTCTCTTGATTTCTGCTGTGGGAGCTCCCATCCAGGAGTTGCAGAATCGTCAAGTTAACTAGCATTTTACAATATATTTGATATTTTAATTTTCCTCCCAATGACATGTAAAAACAAATTTAACATTTGCTTATTAAAGTTTTGAGTTCCAAATTCTCTCCCTCCCATTGAGAAGTCAAACAATTTGATATAGGTTGTATATGTGTAATCAACAAGCATTTTGAAGTGCTTACTGTGTTCCAGAAGGCACTTGACTAACAGCTGGGGATACAAAGAAAGGGCAGAAGACAGTCCCCAGAAACATGCAACCTATTAGAGGGGACAATATGCAGACAACTACTTACAAACAAAATACAGACAGGAAAAATTGGAATAATTTCAGAGGGAGGCTCGTATTAAGGAGGATTGGGAAACACATCTCGAATAATTAAACTTGTGTAGCACTTTAGAGGCCTTTGTTCAAACAAGAACATGCTACAGTTCTCACATCTCAGCCTCTTACACCCAAGCAATGAGGGGGACTCACTACTTCCTGAGGCAGCCCTCCCACTTTCTCCAAATAGATTCTTTTAGGTCATTATTTTTTTCTCATAACAAGTCTAAATCTGCCTTCTTACAACTTCTACCAGTTGTTCCTTCTAATTTCCTTGCCATCTGTCTTTTACCTTATAATGCATGTGTAAATAAATTCACATGGAAAAATATCCGAGATGCCCTACAGCTCTATAAGAGTCAACCATGTGATAGGACTGCTGAGAAACAGCACACAAAAACAAGGACACCACCAAAGCAATATTAAACTCCATTCATGGAAATATGGTGTCTTCATCAAGGGAGATAATAGTCCTCCTGACATCTTTGCTGGGGAGATCCCACCTGGGGTATTGTAGTCATTTCTGGGTACGGTACCACATTTTAAGAGGGATATTGACAAACTGGAATGTTTCTAGAGAAGAGAAAATAGGATGGTGAAAGCTCAGAAAAGCCAAGCAGATAGAGAAAAGTTGAAGGAAGCAGAAATGTTTAATTTGGATAAGAGAAGGCGAAGGGAGACATGACAGTCACATTCAAGGCCATGAAGAGAGCTACCATGAGTAAAAAGGATTAGGTTTATTCCTTACTCTAGAAGTCACAATAAGGAACAATAGATAGATGTTAGAGAGACATTTATCTTGGCTTAATCCAAGGAAGAACTTTGTAACAGATCAAATTGTGTGAATGTGAATGGTTATCATGCCAAGGTCCAGTCTCCTCAAATGAGGTCACATAGGTAGTCACATGGATAGCAACTGACAAGGCCAGGTCCCCTGACTCCAAACCCAGCAGGTCTTTCTGACTGTACCACACTGTCTCACTAGGCTAGCTTTCCAGATAACAGACTCCTCCCTCAGACAGCCAGTGTGTGCCTGTCTATGATTCTAAAGAGAGCACTCCTGGCAGTTCAGTGTATTAGGCTGAGGGCTCGATTTGGAGTCAGGAAGACGAGTTCAAATGCCATCTATGAAACTTACTGGTTGTACAAATGGGCTATTCATTAAACCTCTCAGAGTCTTAGTTTCTTCATCTGTAAAATGGGAATGATAATTCGTATTATACTTAATTCACTGAGTTGCTTTGAGATTCAAAAGAGATATAGCACAGGTAAACAGCTCTGCAAACCTTAGTGCACTATATGTGGGGTACTCTGCCAGTGTGGCAGAGGGGAACAAGCCCTCACTGTTTTTGGACTCAGAGGACCTGGGTTCGATCCACTTCTGATGCTTTTTTTTCTTTGTGACCTTGGGCCCATCATTTAACCTCCCCAGTGCTTCAGTTTTCTCATCTGTAAAATGCTGGAGTTGAGCTAGATAATAGTCTCTTTAGTCCCTTCCAGATCTACATTTATGACTCTAGTCTTTTTTTTTCCTTAGGAGCAGATTAGGCCAGATCCTATATTAAGTCATTTTCAATTTAAGATTCTATTATCCTGGGGCAGCTAGGTGGCCCAGTGGATAGAGCACCAGACCTGGATTCAGGAGGACCTAAGTTCAAATCTGGCCATAGACACTTAACAATTACTAGCTGTGTGACCCTAGGCAAGTCACTTAACCCCAATTGCCTCACCAAAAAAAAAAAAAAAGATTCTATTATCTTTTTTTTTTTTTTAAACCTGGCATGCTTTTTGGCTCATACTTGGCATGCTCTCCCTTCTGCACTCCTACTGACTTCCCTGGCTTCTTTAAGTTTCATCTCCTCCCAACCCCTCTGAATTCCAGTGCCTTTCCTCCCTTAATTATCTCCTGTTTATCCTGTATATAGCTCACTTTGTATATATTTGTTTGCATATTGTTTCTTCCATTAGATTGTGAGCTCCTTGAGAGCAAGGACTGTCTTTTGCCTCTTTTTGTATCCCTAGCACTTAGCATAGTTCTTGGTACATAGTAGATGCTTAATAAGTGTTTTTTGAATTAAATCAAGTAACCTTTTGGTGCTTGTTTTTAAATATCAGAGTGACTTGGAAATGTTCCTTCTAAGGTATGTGGACTTCTGTGGGTTTAGCATAGTCAAATCTAGGCCAATCTGTATAAAGCCACCCTCACATTCCTGCACATTTTACTAAAGCAACCAGCTCCCTGGGGCAGGTGAGAGGTGAGGAACGGGGTCAGTGGATGACCTTGGTTCTGTGACTCTGCTTCCCTAAATATTGCTCAGCAAAGGGCATAGATTTCCCCATAGGTTCCAGATTGCCCTGGCCAGTCTCCAATAGATTAACATTTTTCCTCTTGAGATCTGGGGTGAGATTTGGAGGACCTGGCCTGATAGCATAGTTGACCGTTGCCCAAGTCACCACTAAACTCTGTTTATATGTGCTCTGTCTTCATAGTTTGATGTTCACTGGGCTCAATTGTTGGCTCATGAAACATAGTCATCTACTCATAACTTAAGAAAATTAAAGGGAGCTCTGGTCACATGCATAGTCTCTGGGTTGGAAGAATTCAGACCAGTGGCCTGACAAAGTGAGTCATGAGGAAGCAAAAAACTTTGCCTGCATGCCCTTAGTGTGTTTAGGAAGAAGAAAGGAAACAATACAAATAATGCTTAATTTGCTAGACTCTCTAGCATATGCCAAGCCCAAAGTCCTCAAACTGACATGACCATTATGTGACTGTAGACAAGTCATTTAATTGGTCTGCCTCAGTTTCCTCAGTTGTAAAGTGGGCATCTTAATAGGATCTATCTCACAGGATTGTTTTGAAGGTAAAATTAGGTGATTTTATAAAGCACTTAGGACAGCTGTGGCACATAGTAGGCACTTTAAAAAATACTTGTTACTTTCCTCTCTCCTGTGAGGGCCAAAATTTGATATACAGAACATTATTTGGGTGACTCTCCTTAATATTGGGGTCCCAGAAATATGAGGGACCCTTTTAGGTTCACCCTCCCCTCTGAACTGCCCTTTTAAGATATTTCTCTCAGGCCAATAAGAAAGGAGCCTCTAAGCTTTAGTTCACAAAAGGATCAGATTTTATTACTTGGGAATTAGCTAAACAACAAAGGTGAAACTAATAAAAATCAAAGATAAATTGGAAAATAGAAATACAGGTAAATATTCTTAACTCTAAGCTTAACCTATTTAACCCCAAACCATTTCCAATTAAGCTAGTTCAAAGGAGTTTAGAGTTTTCCTTAATTAACTCACCAAACCCCGGACAGTTTACAGTTGCTTGAGCCACCCGGAAAAGTAGCTGCCCGAGATAGAGTGAACA
The DNA here is from genome assembly GCF_019393635.1 of Dromiciops gliroides. Taxonomy (NCBI): domain Eukaryota; kingdom Metazoa; phylum Chordata; class Mammalia; order Microbiotheria; family Microbiotheriidae; genus Dromiciops; species Dromiciops gliroides. Next base: position 337,511,020 of record NC_057863.1, on the reverse strand, counting down.
CGCGCCACCACCTCAAGCGTCAAGACTGAGAGAACGCCTTCTGGAAGACGCCTAGCATTCCGGAAGTGCTCTCTGCCTGCCTTCTGGGAGCGTTCAATCTTTCCTCCCCCAAAAGGGGAGGTCCTTCAAAAACTGCCTATGGAGAGTTCTCCTTCTGACTTCAGTAGCATACATAACCTCAGGGTGGGCCAGGTGTGGCCCCTTCCAAATGAGTCAGCTAAAAACTGCAATATTAATTTTTACCACAAATAATTTTTACCACACTTCCAAGGAAGAGTTTATTTATGAATTTTTTTTTTTGTTTGATTCCTGTTGACCCAACCAGTTGTTCGAACAAAGATTTCCCTTTCCCTTAGTAAATGAGGTAGTGTTTAGATTTCAAAGTACCTTTGAATTTCTCATCAGGGGGACCAGGCTCAGGCAAATCTTCTGCCAGTTCCCATTCTAACTAAGGTAAAATAATTTTCTTAAACTGCCTTGTCAGTTGCAGTGTGAGCAAAAGGAGGACAACAAATTGGCTAATTGTTTTTCTTACTTAAGATAGGAGTCATGGCACCTTAGATTAAGAAGAAATTTCACAAATTATTTAATCCAGCCATTCATTGATCTTTGGGTTTGGATTCAAGTAAAGTTCATCCATTACCATTTGACCATCATGTGGTTGCCTTGTTGCCTCACATTCAGCATGTCCAAAACAGAACCCATCTTTTCCCATCCTCAATTGCTCTTTCCCAACTTTAGAGGACCAGTTACCCTGACTCCAGTATCTTTTTTTTGGGGGGGGGCACGACAGTGAGGGTTAAATGACTTGCCTAGGGTCACATAGCTAGTAAGTGTCAAGTGTCTGAGGTCAAATTTGAACTCAGGTCCTTCTGACTCCAGGCCTGGTACTTTATCCACTGTGGCACCTAGCTGCCCCTGACTCCACCATGTCTTATGCTTTTGTACTTTCTTTTCCTTTCTTTCTTCCCTCCTTTTTCAACACCTTGTGTTATGAAACACAAAATTAGATGCTCAATAAATCCTTCTTTGTTATTTGTGTAAATCTAGAATTTCACATCCTGGGTCTCTTTAAAACAGTGAACACCTGCATGTAGTATTGTTTTTTTTTTTTTAATTTAGACTAAAACCAGCTTTGACCCTTGGCATGTAGCAGGAAATGCTGAGGCTACTGGGGACTCCTGTTCATGGACAGTTTCTTTGCTCACTTGACTGCAGAATGTTATTGGTTACTTGTGCTGGGTTTTGCAAGTCTAGATTTAGTGGTTTGCTTTCATTTGGTTCCCATACCCTATGTTGGCTCTAGTGATATTGAAATTGGCCTTTGAATATGGTGGCCACCTGACCAGATGGGGGAGATAGGAGTCAAGAACAACTCCAAAGCTTTGAACTTGGGAGGGTGATGGCACCATTGAGAAAATTTCAAAGTCTAAGGAGAGTGAGTTGGGCATAGGTAGGAAAATGATGAATCTGGGATAGGGGATAAATGGTTGGACTTGGAATATGAAAGTCCTAGGTTAATATCTACCTCAGACACTAGTTCTGGGCATGTCTGTTACCTTTTAAGTACCTCAGGCAACTCCCTAGACTTATTTACTACTAATAGACTATATAGGTTGGTGAATGTAGTTCTCATACTGAGGGCTTTCTTGGCTGAATAAATCACAAAATTTTTCTGTCTTCACAAATATAATGTTATTTCATTTTTTGGGGGGAGGGGGTTGTTTTGTTTGTTTTGTGGGGCAATGAAGGTTAAGTGACTTGCCCAGGGTCACATAGCTAGTAAATGTCAAGTGTCTGAGGCCAGATTTGAACTCAGGTCCTCCTGAATCCAGGGCCGGTGCCTTATCCACTGTACCACCTAGCTGCCTCCCACAGATGTAGTGGGTTTTTTTGTTTTTGTTTTTTTAGTGAGGCAATGAGGGTTAAGTGACTTTCCCAGGGTCACACAGCTAGTAAGTGTTAAGTGTCTGAGGCCGAATTTGAACTCAGGTACTCCTGTCTCCAGGGCCGGTGCTCTATCCACTGCACCACCTAGCTGCCCCCAGATGTAGTGTTAAATAATGTGAGGAGAAAACTCAGGCCTGCAGATGCCTACTGTGGGGGGAGGGGTCATCTGAGTGAAATAGGATCATAAATTTAAAAGTGGAAGGGACGTTAAAGAACCGGCCCAACCCTTTTCATATTGCAGCTGAGGAAACTGAGGTCCAGAGAGGTGAACTCATTTGCCAGAGGTCATGTAAATAGAAGGAGCAGAGTCTGAATCTGAACCCGACCTCTATTTCCAAATAGAATGATCATTCCATTACATCGTGATGACTCCTCATCATAGAAATTGTGGGAATATGTGAGTTGTCCAAGCAAGAGAGATTTTAGCCTGAGAAGAGCAGGGGACTGTAGACTGGACCTTAACGTTTGCCCTTGTCTTAATGAAGGAAGGCTAGAAATGCTTATAGTTCAATATAAGGAGACACTTAAAATATGAAGGGCAATTAGGGAAGATGGGAGAACTACATCTGGTCTGCTGGGACCAGAGTGGAATTGTGTATACCTTGCTGGGGCCACAGGGAAAATGGAGCAACTTCCGAAACTGGGAAAGTCTGGAGGGTTTTTATAGCATTATCTGGCACTAGCAAGACCAGGTCTTGTCTAAAGGAATTGAAAATGCTGAAATTGAAATTCCTGCTAGTGAGAAGGGAAGATTCCTGGGGGATTGAAGGTGAGTTTAGGTTCAGATTCCCCTCTGGTGGGAAAGGGGCTTTGGGCCCTTATTGACTGTCTTACTCTGACAGTGACTTGGATTTCTGAGCATCTCTGGAACTTGTTCATTTTGTGGGTTGGGAAGGCTGCTCTTGGGGTCATTACAGCCCTGACCTAGGGTACAGGAGGAAGCCGACTCACGAGAAGGCTATGTCTAGGCAGAGGTTTCTGACTCACCCCATCCCTGGGAGTAGGAGAGGTAATGAAGTGTTTTGATTTAAAAGACCTTTCCTTCCAGCTCTTGTTTAGCTGCAGTCTACAAACAGTGCCAATGTCAACATGATGCTGAAAGCAAAGATTTCCTGAAGTTAAGACCCAGTAGGAAGAATCTGCTTCCAGAGAAGGACAGATTAGAGATGCCGTGGCTACACCAAGCCAGACAACAGAAATGAAAACAGAAATACTGTCAGCCAGGCACCCAGGAAGGCTGAATCATTGTGGCGGCTGTCACAGGGGCTGAAACCAAACAAAACTCAGCCATGGAACCCAACTTTACAAGCCTCCGTTCTTTGTTGTCGTTCTGGTTCATTAAAAATCTCCCTCTAATTATCTTTCATTTTCTTCCCTAAGTTTAAGTCTTAATTTTATTTGGAAAAATGTGGGCAGACTTTCCATTGCACCATTTAATTATTCAAATTCAGTGGTACTATTTTTTTGTTTGTTTGTTCAGTCATTTTCAGTAGTATCATACCCTTTGTGACTCCACTTGGGATTTTCCTGGCAAATATACTGAAGTGGTTTTCTGTTTCCTTTTCCAGCTCATTTTTACAAATGAGGAAACTGAGGCAAACAGGGTTAAGTGACTTGCCCAAGGTCATACAGCTAGTGTGAGGCTAGACTTGAACTCAGGAAGATTAGTCTCCTGGACTCCAGGCCTGGTGCTCTGCCTACTGTGCCTCCTAGCTGCCTATTTAGAGTTCCTTTAGGAAGCATGAAATTGTAGTATCTCAGAATTGGAAAAGACCTTGGAAGGCATCCAGGTCAATTTATGTCTGAACAGGAATGCCCTCAGTTTTATCTCTTATTCCCCTACTAAACTGTGTGTTCTGGGTCAGAGTCTGTGTCCCAGACTGACTTTGTATCTTTTCCAGTTCCAGTTCCAGAGCCCTCCAAATGACAGATAACAAATGTTTCCTGAAAATGAAATTATTACTAGGTCTCCCACAGTTGAACTGAGTTTCAAGGATACTGGGATGAGGTCCCACAATGGAATAGAATTTATTGGCACACTCCTGGAAGGAATTATAGAGACCATCAAGGGGACTCTTAACTTTTTCTGCCTTTTGGCAGTCTGGTGAAGCTGATAGACCCCTTCTCAAAATAATGTTTTAAAATTTTAAGTTGATTTTAAATATATAATTTTTATATTTGTTTAAAATGTATTTAAATTTAAAAAAATTGAAACTGAAATTAAAAAATTTTATGCTTTTAAGGATAACATCCATAGGATTACAAAGGAAACTCATTATATTGAAATACTTACACATATTTTACACATATTTGCACATTTATTTATGTGTAATATATTTATACATTTATTTGCCCACCCTTTCATCCATTTGTTCATTTACTTGTTTATTCATCTATTTATATATTTGTTGGTGGGTCCATTCATTTATTCATTCATTTACGTACTCATTTATTTATAGGACAGCCAGCTCTGGGAGGGAGGGGGGCACACATCTACGTAGCACACTCTTTCAAAGTTTAATCTGCCTTGATAACATTTTCTCCATCACGGTCTAAACCTAGCCAATCAACAAAACGATAAATCAGGCCTTGATTTAGAGAGCTTGCTGATTTCCAAGTAGTAAATACTCACAAGGAAAATGTTAATAATCATCTCAGGTTGAAGCTGGCTCCAGTGCAGCCCTGCTTCCTTCCAATTCTGATAGTCTACAAGCATTTGTTAAGTATGTCCCATGTGCCAGGGATGACTGTCATTCTACAGCAATGAAAAAGTCTCTAGTAGTATGACTACTGCTAGAGAAATGGCATCAAGTAAATGTCTGTGATTTACTTTCACAGATTAAGAGCTCCTGAAGGGAGCAGCTAGGTGGCGCAGTGGATAAAGCACTGGCCCTGGATTCAGGAGTACCTGAGTTCAAATCCAGCCTCAGACACTTGACACTTACTAGCTGTGTGACCCTGGGCAAGTCACTTAACCCCCATTGCTGCACAAAAACAAACAAACAAACAAACAAAAGAGCTCCTGAAGTCTAAATGCCTACTTTTGTAGTTTAGGGATCTAATGCCTCTAGGAACTAAGCCATTTTGCTATGTTATACATTACCATGCATTAACCACATCAGGGACTCAAACTCCAGTCTTCTGCCTCCTAACCTGGGCTCTGACGTTGGGCAAAAAGTGACTTGGCTTTTCTAGGTTTAAGTTTTTTTATCTGAAAAATGAAAGATTTAGACTAGTTGATACTCAAGGTTTCAGTTCTAGATTCTATAAGATTCTATTAAGTCCTGTAAGCGATTTGTCCAAAACAGATATCTAGTTAGTAGTGAGGCTATGCCTGAGACCTAAGTTTCCTAACTCTTTGTGCCAGTGTCCTTAGGCAGGAAAAAAAAGCATTTATTAAGTGCCTACTCTATCAGCTGGATAGCACAGTGGATAAAGTGCCAGGCCTGGAGTCAGGAGGACTTGAGTTCAAATCCAGCCTCCTCAGACGCTTACTAGCTGTGTGACTGGCAAATCACTTAGCCTTCTTACCTCAGTTCCCTCATCTGTAAAATGAGCTGAAGAAAATGGGGTCACAAAGAGTCAAACGTTACTGAACAAAAATGTGTCAGGCACTGTGGTAAGTACTTTTCAAATATTATCTCATTTAATCCTAGAAACAACCACCTTGAGAGATAGGTGCTACCATTATCCCCATTTTGCAGTGGAGGAAACTGAGGCAGACAGAGGTTAAGTGACTTGCCATTTGTCCAGGGTCTCACAGCCAGTATCTGAAGATGGATTTGAACTTGGGTCTTCCTGACTGAAGGCCTGGAACGCTAGCTACTCTGCCAATTTGCTGCCCATATGTCCTCCTTACTACTTCTCTCCCCTCCCCCAGTGCTTTTCTCAAATGTGGGCTATAAACCCTATGTCCTTCAGTGTAGATAGTCATGCAGTCCAAGCTGTCAGCAGGGAAGGCTGTTTCTAATTTAAATACACTAATGAGCCATCACTTGTAAAATTTTCAACTTAGAAGGCCAGTCCTGGCTCTCAACTAAGTCAGTGCTGAAAACTCATCCATAGTGCCAACACTGTTGTTACCAGTTATTGCCATTATGTAACTAGAACCTGTTCCTCAGCGTAAGAGAATTGAGGCTAATGAGGGAGAGAAGGTATCTGAGACTGTACTTAGGTTCCCACTCTCTGCCTAATCACCCACCCACCTACTGTCCCCCTTATCTTATTTTTTGGGTTTCCCTTTTTTTTTCCTCCTTTTTCCTTTCAGTTCCTCATTCATGCTTCTGGATTAATGTTAGCAGGCCTATTCTGTCTTACCTTTTATTTTCCTTTCATAGCTGCGGGGGGGTGTGGGGGGGTGTGGGGGAAGGGGGAAGTAAGGAAACAATAAGGTTCTTCTATGCTGTTGTATTTAATTATCTATTGTTTTGTATCACGTCTGGCTCATCCATTAACAAAAGTAAATAAGAGTTGACAGTATCTATTGCCCTTGATCGTTCAAGCATCCTTAGGGATGGGAAGCATTGGTTTATGTTTACAAACCGTGAACCTCTTGAATTCCTTCTTCCATTCAAGTAAGCAAAAGGCTTTGTCTGACCCCCATCAGTTCAGATATTCACAAGCAGGTTGGCATTCCCCCCCTTTTTTATTCTTTTTGATAAAAGATGGCTCTCTGGGAGTGGGAAGAGGGATACATTGGAAAATACAGCTGCTGCAAACATTTTAAAAAGCTATAAACATTAAAAAATAAAATATATCAATAAATATTTTTCACAGTAAAAAACCTGCCCCCGACACTTATTACCAATGTGACCTTGAGCAGACTCCTGAGGCTCTCAAGAACTCAGTTTTCTCATCAGTAAAATGAGAGGGTTGGACTAGATAATCTTCTAAGGTCCCTCCCTCTCCATGTCTGTGATCTGATAGCCTACATTTCCAGGAACTTCTTTGTGTGCATGTGTGTGTGTGTGTGTGTGGCAATTGGGGTCAAGTGACTTGCCCAGGATCACACAGCTAGTAAGTGTCAAGTGTCTGAGGTCAGATTTGAACTCAGGTGCTTCTGAATCCAGGGCTGGTGCTCTATCCACTGCACCACCTAGCTGCCCCTCCAGGAACTTCTAGTGAACACATATATGTAGACAGCTTCCGGCTCCATGACAAAAAAGAATGACACAACCTTGTTGGTGCTTCAGGATGATTACTTTTGGTTGATTTGCTGACCCTGCCATGGACTGAAGGGGTTGCTCCTGCTTTTTCCATGACAGAACTCCTCCAACTCCAGGGTCAGGGCTATGAAGGCCCCCTAGAGTGTGTGCAGTGGTGCATACTCATGGCATTGCCATGAATTCGAAGCACTGGTCTATACCCTGAATTCCCAGCATGCTTTTAGGTAAGGAGTTCTTCACTTTTTGTGTGTCATGGTCTCCTCTCGTGGTATAGTGAAGCTTGGGGACCCCTTCTCTGAAATTCTAAAAAATGTATAAAATAAAATCAAATTATTAAAATAATTTTTTAAGTTCTTAGAGTCTTTGCTTTAGAGAGAAATTAGGCTAAAAAGATCAATGAAAGAAGTTAAATTTAAATAATTGAAAAACCATAGGAACAGATAATGAAATGTGACATCCTTCTCACAGCAGAGGCAGGGTACTACTGTGACAGAATGATGCATATATTTTTGTTGTTGTTGAGTTTCAGTAGTGTCTGACTCTTCATGAGGTTTTCTTGGCAGAGATACTGGAGTGGTTTGCCATTTCCTTTTCCAGCTCATTTTACAGATGAAGAAACTGAGGCAAACAGGGTTAAGTGACTTGCTCAGGGTCACACAGCTAGTAAGTGATTAATGAAGATTTGAACTCAGGTCTTCCTTACTCTAGACCAGGTGCTCTATCCAATGGACCTGCCCAATTTGTAATATACATCATCACAAAATAGAAATCTAGACCTCTAACTGGAAGGAAATTTTTTCAGGCATCTAGGACTACCCCTTCATTTAACAGAGGAGGAAACTGAGGGCCAGGGAAGTTCAGTGATTTGCCCAAGGTCATAGAATTCTCTGAAAGGGACTTCAGCTGCCATTTGTATGTTTGTTTTTTTTGGTGGGGCAATGAGGGTTCAGTGACTTGCCCAGGGTCATACAGCTAGTAAGTGTCAAGTGTCCGAGGCCTGATTTGAGCTCAGGTCCTCCTGAATCCAGGGCCTGTGCTTTATCCATTGCACCACCTAGACGCTCCCTGCCACCTAGATGCCCCCTACAGCTGCCATTCGTAATAGAAAGATGGGAACATCCAAGCTAGTTAACAAACCTTGAATACTGTAAGCAAACATGATAATTGCAAAAGGAGATTTTTCCTTTGTATTTCTCTTTTGTGTCATAGTAATCTTTCTCTGGCTCTCTATAGTAGGGGTTCCCAACCTGTTTTGATCCCAGTACTTCTTGACATTCAGCATATTTTCCTTTATTCCCTATTCAATATAAAAGGAAATTAATTCTAGAGTTTACTATGCATATAAGTCCATAAGAAATTAAATAGAATTAAGAAATTGTTTTTTTTGTAAAGAAAACTTTATTTTGTGGCTGACAACATTTTTAAGAAACATAAAGTTTTTCTTTCTCCAATCCTACATTAAAAAAACCACACTATTTCTGAAATATTTCAATTGGATAACATCATTATTTACCAAATAGTGCTGTACTTGACAAGCCTTGGTAGACAAAAGTACCCCAGGTTGGAAGCTCCTAATCTTGAGAATAAAATTCCACATAATGAGGCAATAAAAGATAAAATATACTTAATTTTCTGCTGAAATGTTTTAATTCCTTTAGTATTTATTGGTACCTATAAAACAGACTTGCTCAGGGCACTGGGATGGGTGGGCAACATATCCATCCAGAGACTTGAGAGGGCAATGCTTCTTAAGGTTATGTCCTCACATTTCCCCTGGGTCCACTTAGAGTGTCTTATGGTAGCCTAAGGTACTCAGTTCAATGACCATAATTGGCCAGGTAATCAGTTCAATTACAAGAATCAACAACAACCAATGAAGTCATATTGGGTAAATACAGTAAGTAATTTACAAGAGTGCATTTCAGGGAAGGAAGTCAGGGTCAGGAATACTTCTAATAGTTTGAAAAATGTGTGGAATTACACAGAGAAAGCTCATGGACCAACCTGAACAAAGGCTTTCCTGGAGACTTGTCCATGTTCATGCAAGTTTCCTCTGTCCAGGATGTTTCTCTGCCAACACCTCTTTGGAATGCTTCCCAATGTTTTTACAAATGGACATGCCAAGTCACTCACCTTGATTCATTCTGGAGACCTTGAAGAACAGCCAGGGACCTTGGCTGATGACCCATGAATGGGATTAAGAAGGACACAGGTAGGCTCAGGATTTCTCACTTGTCTTTTCTCCCTACAGGAGAAGATTGGTTGGCGGAAGGAAGCTCTGCACTTGCTGGTGTTCACGTCAGATGATGTGCCACACATTGCTCTGGATGGCAAACTGGGTGGCCTGGTTCAGCCACATGATGGGCAATGCCATCTGAATGAGGCCAATGAATATACTGCATCCAAGCAGATGGTAAGGGGGCCACAATAGTTGCTCTTTGAGATTTCTTCTTGACCCACTGTCTTGTCTTCTTTTTTTGTGTGTGACTGAACTGATGATAGGAACAGTATAATTGTCCATTGGACCCTGGCTCCAGGCCTCAACTTAGGCTTCCATTCCAAATTCTCCGGGTGCTTAGACTCCCATATATCCTCATTTTTTATTTGTCCTTTATTTCCATTTGTTAAATTAAAATATTTCCTGATTAGACTCCTGTGAACAGAAGGGAATCTTGTACCACCTAGCTGAGTTATAGACTTTAAAAGGAGGGGTGTTAAGTCTGGAGAAGAGAAGACTTAAAATATTTGAAGTCTATGTGGGAAAGTTAAAGAGAGGCAGATTTTGGTTCACCCTATGGGAAAACAAAACCCCCTTGCTACTTTTGGGGCTTCTGCTTTGAGTCTACCAACTCTCATAGAGTGAAGTTGCCCTTTTGAAGGGTTTTCTGGATGCCCTCCTTCCTCTTGATAAGCTGTGGGTGGTGATTGTTAAATTCTTCCTATAGAAAAAGTTTTCTCCTTACTAAAGCTTAAACTGCTAAGCGGACACCAGAAGCCAGTCCTTTGAGCTCTGGAAAACCTAAGTTCTCTCTGGATCTCGTTCCTAGGACTATCCATCGCTTGCTCTTCTTGGAGAAAAATTGGCAGAGAACAACATCCACCTGATATTCGCTGTGACAAAGAACCATTACATGCTATACAAGGTAAAGGGATTAAGGGCATGGGCTTTCTGACGTTGGGTGGAAATTCTGATCCAAAGGGAAAAAAAGATTAGAATTGTGAAAGTGGAGGTAGATTAGTCATGACTACAGCATGGGACTGAGTATGTCGTGTGGGAGTCCTGTCTTATAGACTGGGGGAGACAGAGAGGAAGGACGATGAACCCTTGTCCCTAAAAGGACATCACTGTCTACCCCAGATGGGGAAGCTGAGGCTCAGAGAGGGAGTACCCTGATGGAGGTCCTCTAACCAGTAGCTTAAAGTACTACAGAAGTGTGAGCTATCACTCGGCATGTGATTGAATTAACTTTAAGGAAGCCAGTGTGGGGAGGGATGAGGAAGGATGTCTTCTGTGTGCAGTAATCTAGAGAAAGATTTTTTTTTTTTTTGGCCCAGTGTCTCCCTTAAGACCCATTGTACCGTGGAGTTAAGATTGCCCTCTGGCAACACCTGCTCCTTCTTCTCCTGCCTCTAACCTTTCTTCTCCATTCATATTGCCTTCTCTTTCCAGGTGGAAGGTAGAAACATGTCATTACTTAGACAGCATGTGCTCATTTAAACAACCAGGAAAAAAAATTCAAGTCAGTTCTGCCCCCTTACATTCTTTAACTTGAAAGGTTATGGGAACTTCTCCAGGGAACTTGGCCTCCCAAGTAACCAGAGAACAGCAGCTTGTTGCATCTCCTTCCTCCTCTTAACCCTTTAATGCCTGCACCACTTCTCTTTACCTGGGGGCCTAGAAGTTGAGAAAGGTGCCTTTTGTTTGAATGTATTTTTCCAATGCCTTTAATCTGTAGGCAAAACTGAAATAATATGATTATCTTTGGTAAAATACCATTCAACCTTTTCCTGAGGTCCTCACCGCCTCCCACTTCCCCTTTTGCTCTAAGAAGTTCCTAAAAAATTGGGCGGGGGAAGGAAATAGCACGAGCATTCTTTTTCCTTCTCACTCAATTTATGGTTTGTTTGGGTTTTTTGTATATGTGGGAGAAGAAACATTACTTTCCTCTACATATCTAGACTGCCCCAAGCCATCATCATGTTCTTTTTTTTTTCCTGGCCTGCCAAAAATAAGATCCTAAAACTGTGGTGTGGCTCAGTGGCTAGAGTTCTGTCCTCTGAGGCAGGGAGGCCTGGGTTCAAGACCCACCTCTGACAATTAAAAGCTGTATAATCCTAGGCAAATCATATAACCTCTTGGTGTCTTTGAGAACTTCTTTAAGACTTGCCAACTTGCACTAGTGCAGGGAGCTTTCTCTTCTAGGGTTCCCTATAGCAATGAAACCATAGGTCTAATTTAACCAAAGTATGGTATCCATGCAGATTGTTTTCCTCTTCTGCCCACTCCTTCATAACTTTATTTAATATGGTGGATTTTCATTTCCTCTCCTTTCTGATCAATGGGTCTTTAACACTTGGCATTTTTGCCAAGCAGGGTTTCAACAACTTTACTCCTTCAGCACTGTTTCCCCCCAAGGGACCAGGTCTTATTTCCCCTTCTGAACATCTTGAATAAAAAGAGTTTAAAACACACTATTCAAGGTGTTTTCCCCCCATAAACTCTTTCATTTAACTACTTCTACATTAGTCAAGAAAATGGGGAGAAAAGCGATATGTAACCCACTGAAATTTTTTTTTTTTTTAGTGAGGCAATTGGGGTTAAGTGACTTGCCCGGGGTCACACAGCTAGTAAGTGTTAAGTGTCTGAGGCCGGATTTGAACTCAGATACTCCTGACTCCAGGGCTGGTGCTCTATCCACTGCGCCATCTAGCTGCCCCATGAAATTTTAATGTTTCTTTACTCTGATGCTACCCTAGACATCAGTACATAAATCAGTAAGAGGAAGAAGGCTTTATTTTCAGATTTAATCCAGCATTTCATCTAGAATTTTACTCAGTGGTACTCAGGCATTTTGGGGAATCTGTTGATTTGTTTGAATTGCCCTTGAAAAGAGCAGTGTTGGCATTTAAGGCTCTTGGAAATGTTTCCATTTGGATTTTGAACAAAGAGCAAAGGAATGTATTCTGATAAACTTTCACTGTGTTTAGACTTCTGTTCTAATAAACCTTAACTGTGTTTAAACTTAGCAGGTAGAATTGCAGGAAAATGTTGGCAGGGAAAATGGCGGTCTCAAAGGAAATGGTTTCAGAGTCATGTATCTTGAATGGATTATCTTAGACCTCACTCAAACAATCCCAGAAATAACGTTGCCCTCCTTTATTTCCCTGGGAAACCCACAGAGAAGGAGATGCCACCATCTCCCTTCAGTCAATCTAGGCCCTTCTTCAGTAACTCTACTCCCCTGCCCTAGTTTATATTGTTAGAAGGTGCTTGTTTTTTAATGACAATGGGAATGGGTAGAGGCAAGTATTGTTGGAATTTCTTCAATTCATTGTGTTTCAGTGATTATTCTTTTTTGTGTAAGGAACAAAAGTGGAAAAAAAAAAACCCCTGTAATTATTTTTTTCCTTTTCAAAGAATTTTACGGCATTAATACCTGGAACTACTGTGGAGATTCTACATGGTGACTCCAGAAATATTATCCAGTTGATTGTTAATGCATACAATGTAAGTTGTTTATTCTCCCCTTCTTCCTTCTACATTCTTTTAATATTTTTATGCTGAATTTAATAAATACCATAATGAAGAAGCTGTCCAGATATAAAGTAAAAAAGAGAATAAAGGAGCTGCATGTGAAACCAGGGTTCTATATTATTATATATGGCTTGGTTGTTTTGAAAAAAGTATATAATAAATTTAACATGTTACTTTCAAAGTTATCCTTCTAAAATTCCTTTTGTTCTTTTCTGTGCATTTAAAATGCTTCAATGACTTTTCCCACCAGTAACACTGCTACTAGCTTTTTTCTCCCTGCCCCCCAGAATGAAAAAAGAAAAAACATATTCCTTGTAACAAGGGAAATGTACATATAATTAAATTAGGGAACAATTTCTACAGGTGTTTCTCCTCTCCCATTCTACTTTTTTTTGCTCCTGTGTAGTGGAAAGAATAGTGGACTGGGAATCACAAGCTCTGGGTTCAAATTATGGCTCAGACACTTAACTAGGTAATTATAGGCAAGTCACACCCTAGCTGCACCTGACCTGTAAAATGGGATAATAATATTTCTCAGAGTTCAGTGAGTGGTATGGGTCGAGAGCTGGAAGGGCCCTTAGAGTCCATCTAGTCTTCATTTTACAGAGGAGAAAACTGAAAATCAGAGAAGTTAAGCAACTTGGCCACATTCGCAAAGATAGTAAGTGTCAAGAGACAGGATTTGAACCCAGGCCCTCTGACTTTAGAACCATTGCTCTTTCCACAGTTGATGTGAATGTTTTGTAAACCTAATAGTGAAATAAATGAGTTGTTGTATTCTGATCCTCTGTGAAGAAGTCTGGTTTGGAGTGCCTTAACTGTCAGTGGACAAAGCCTGGAGTCAGGAAGACCTGAGTTCAAATCCAGCCTCCAATGTATCTCAATCATGTGACCCTAAGCAACTCTCTTAACCTCTCTCTGACTCAGTTTCTTCATCTGTGAAATGGAGATAATGATAGCACCTACCTCCCAGGATTGTCGTGAGGATCAAATGAAGTAATATTTCTTAGGCACTTAGCAAAGTATATAGCACACAGTAGGCACCTAATAAATGCTTGTTTCCTTCCTGAACTTTTATAAGGGGAGACTTTTCTCCTATTCCTCCTGGAATCTCAATTGGGATGCCTATTGTAGCTGGCAGTGCCCTTGGGGCGAGGAGTTGGGCTTATGTCCCTTCTTTGGGATCACTATGGCTCAGATAGGACATCTTGACTGGGGAGTTTTGCCTGTGTCAAAGCTTGTAGTTGGGACTGATCCTGCCATTGATTTCTGTGAGAAGAGAAGAGAGGTTTTCGTGGTGACGTAAGAAGAGAAAAGAAACCATTTGGCTCGGAGTGTGTCTCCTGACATACTTTCTCTTACTCTGAGCACATGTGATAGCTTGTTGCTCCCAGATATGCCTCACTGCTCCTCTTAACTGCCCCAGAGTCAAGGAAGCTGAAACAGAGAAAGAGGAAATAACAATGAGTCAGACTTGTGAGAGTAATCTAGAGAAATGACCCAGGAGTTGTTCTGTCCTGCTGGGGCTTGGGGAAGGGGGTCCCACACTCACAACAGTGTTATAGCTAAATCCTTCTACTTACTTCTCCTTTACAAATAGTTTCTTATGAACCTAACTATAGACATCACAAGATTGAACTTAGGTTTCAAATGTTAAAAATTATCTTCAACATAGAAATAACTATCATCGATTATCAATCCCTCCCTCTCCATATTTCTTAGCAATCTTCCTATAAACAACACCTTTTAGATAGGTCTTGTGGAAGGCCTTTGGAATTCTAGTTTTGCAGAATATATTATAGAGCAGTGCCTGGCTTAAATCTAACCTTTGCATAAGATCATAGAGTTCAAGGGAAATCCAGTGTTTCTCTAGTCTGATCCCCTCAATTTGTAGATGAGGAAATCAAGTCACAAAGAGAAGTGGCTTGCCCAAGGTCACACAAATAATAAGAAGTGGAGCCAGGATTCAAACCCAAAACACTTAGTTTCAATATCAGTGTGCTTTTGTCAATCTACCCTAGGAAACAAATACTCTCTTAATTTATATTTCATTCACCCTGGTAAATGACTGACTTAGAAAATTAATTGTTTTGCCTGCCTTCTCACTAGGAAGTGGGGGTAGGGAAGGAAGGAAGAGAGGGAAAGAATAGGGAACTCAATTTTTTTTCTGTAAAAGTATTTTATTATCTTCCAGTTACATGTAGAGATAGTTTTCAACATTTGTTTTAATAAGATTTCTAGTTTCAATTTTTCATCCCTCCCTTCCCACCCTCCTCCCTCCCCAAGACAGCAAGCAATCTGATATAGGTTATATATGTACAATCACATTAAACATATTTCTGCATTAGTTATGCTGTGCAAGAAGAATAAGAGCAAAAAAGAAAAACAAAAAAAATGGAGATAGTATGGTTCAATCTGCATCTAGATTCCATAGTTCTTTTTTTTCTGGATTTGGAGAGCATTTTCTATCATGAGTCCTTTGGAACTATCTTGGACCATTGTATTGCTGAGAAGAGTCAAGTGTATCACAGTTGATCAACACACAATGTTGTTGATACTATGTACAATGTTCTCCTGGTTCTGCTCATCTCACTCATCATCAGTTCATGTAAGTCCTTCCAGGTTTCTCTGAAATCTGCCTGCTCATCATTTCTTAACAGCACAATAGTATTCCATTACATTCATATACCACAACTTGTTTAGCCATTCCTCAATTTATGGACATCCCTTCGATTTTCCAATTCTTTGTGTCTGGCACATAGTAGGTGCTTAATAAGTGTTTGTTGACCTACTGACTCCATGCTTATTTGACTTCTCTGCTGGGAAAGAGGACCAAAGTAATAAAAAGCCTGGACAAAAAGGTTCACAAAGGAGGGATAAACCAAGAAGCGACATCCTTTGCATCATAACCAGAACTTGAACAGTGGTAGGATGGGTCAGACCAGTGAAGACTGCTATTAGGTCCTGGTGGCTCCATAGGTTGTGTGAAGGCTGGAGTTCTGAACAGGGGAGGAAGGTCACGGGTCTTTGTATTATCTGGAAATTCTAGTTCTTAGTCTTCAGTGTATACTACAAAGATCCTTGTGAAGTTTCCCCCTAAATAATTTCAAGGGTGCTAGTAGACCTAAACCCAAAGGAGATGATTTGTTGTTGCTGTTGAATTGTGTCCAAGTCTTGGTGACCATATTTGGGATTTTCTTGGCAGAGATACTGGAGTGGTTTTGTCATTTCCTTTTCCAGATCATTTTACAGGTGAGGAAACTGAAGCAAACAGGGTTAAGCGATTTGCTCAGGGTCACATAGCCAGTAAAGTGTCTGAGGCTAGATTTGAACTCAGGAAGATGAATCTTCCTGACTCCAGGCCCATTGCTCTATTCATTACACCACCTGGCTGTCAAAGGAGATGATTAAAAGAAAAAGGAAAAAGACTCTCACAAAAATATTTATAGCAAGTTTTTTTTTAATAATGGAAAAGAACTGGAAACTAAGGGGGTGCCTATCAATTGGGCAATGACTGAACAAAGTAGGTTACATGAACATAATGCTAGACAAAGTACCCAAAGTAATAAGAAAAGGGTTCCAGAAAGTTCTAGAAAAACCTGGGAAAGACCTGCATGAACTGATGTAGAGTAAAGTGCAAAACCAGGAGAATTTATACAATAACAACATTGTACAGAGAGACAACTTTGAAAGACTTAAGAATGCTGGTCAATACAATGACCACTGCAGAGAATCCATGATAGAGGAAACTGCCCACCTCCTGATAAAGAGATAATGGATCCAAGATGCAGAATAAGACTTTTATTTTTGAACATGACTAATATGGGAATTTGTTTTGCTTGACTAGGTATATTTGGTACCAGAGTTTTGTTCTTTCCACTGGGTGAAGGGGGAAATTAAAAAAATTTATCTTGTTTTCCCCCATTAAAAAGTATTTATTTCCCCTTAAGTTCCTGGGGGACAGTTAGAGGAGATCTGTGTCCTGCTCTCAGGCTTCTGGATCTCTGCAGAGATGCATGATTAATATAGCTATCATGACTGGTTATTTGACATTCTTCTCCAGAGAATAGACTGGATATACCCATAATTATAGTTAGCAAGATTAGGAGGAAAATTTAAAGTATTCTTTTGAAGCACCAGTAACTCTTATTTGACATGTTCAACATGTACATTCATGTGTAGGAAGCCGGTTTTTCATACGCAATAGTGATGTTTCTCAACTATCAGCAGTAGGGTCTGTATTTTCAACTTTTTCTGTAGGACTGAGGATGGATCAAGTCTACATGTTCACCCTTTAACCAGGGGCAATGACCCAGAATAGCTGACTGGGTTTAAAAGTACAATCTGGGGTTGTGGAGGACTACAATGGAGTTACAACACAAATCATTGGCTTCATTAACACTAGATGAATCAGACAGCCACAGGCATGTTTATTGATATAATACTTTCATTTTTGAGGACAAGACTAACCCTTGTTTTTCAGGATTTATTTTTTTTTATTCTTAATTTTTTAATGATGCTTTTGTATGTTAAGGTATATTCATTCATGAATATATCCCACTTCTTTCCCTACCTAGCAAGCTATCCTTTGTAACGATTTTAAATGGATTTTTAAAAATCACAATGTATTAGCAAAACAAACACAGTGACTCTCTCTGACCTCATACATGATATTTCACATCCATAGTCCTTCAACCCTACACTGAAGGGAGGAAGATGTATTTTTTTTCTTCTCTGGAGCCAAGCTTGGAAGACTGACCTTTGTAAAGTCTCTAACATATGAACCTTTGAACTTGCCATTATAGCTCTAGGATTTAGCTAAGATATGGCTTTCTATATTGCAAAACAGATATAATCTTATTTTATTTTATTTTATTTTGGCAGGGCAACGGGGGTTAAGTAACTTGCCCAGGGTCACACAGCTAGTAAGTGTCAAGTGTCTGAGATCAGGTTTGAACTCAGGTCTTCCTGAATCCAGGGCCGGTTCTTTATCTACTACGCCACCTAGCTGCCCCAGATATAAATATTTCTAATTTGCTCCTCCTACCATCCTTTTTTCCTTCCCGACGTGTCCTCTCTCTGTGGGTTTCTCTCCTTCTCTCCATCTGCCTATTTCCCTCTCTATTTGTCTCCATCTATTTCCTTCCATCTGTCTATCTCTCTCTCCATCTTTTTGTCTGTCTGCCTTTCTGGTATTCTGAAGAAGCAAAAATAGCACTCTGTTTTGAGTTACAAACATGGCTCTGATGCACAGATTTGCATTTCTCAAACCAAGTGGAATTTCTGCCTTAATGCTCTTCTCTGTAGAAAGAGGGAGAATTTGGCACACAATACTGAAATCCTTGCCAAGACTGATTTGTCTTTCCTTGGCCTTCGCAGAGCATTCAACTTGTACCTCTCTTGAGCACTTTTGTATGATTTTGTATAATATCTCGTGTATTGGCATCACAGTTTGGTGCCATCTACTACACTCTGTTAACCAGGTACCATCTTATGTTTCCCCCAGTAGCTAGGACAGAGCTCTATATTGAATTAAATTGAAAATGCAAAACCAAAATAAACCTCCTAGAAGAGCCCTAGAACCTCTGAGAGTAGCTCCATTTATCTCATATTCCAAACTAAAGTTGCCAGCAACAACCATTAGTCACAGCAACTTCCCTGTCCTGAAAGATTTCTCTGCCTCTGCTATGAGAAAACTGATTAGAGTATAAGGCAAAGTAGGAAATTCCTGGGTCCAAAATGGATATTGCCTTTAAATCTATCCTTTTCCAAACTTCCCTATTTCCGTTGCCATTCTTTGTTGTCCAAGATAGCAACCTCTGAATCATTCTCGATTTTTTCCTTTCCCTCACTTATCAACATCTAATGGATTGCCAAGTCTCACTGATTTCACCACCATAACATCTCAGATCTATCTCCTCTCCACTCACCTGACCATCAAACTAGTTGGAGCCCTCATTACCAATCAAATGGACTATTACAATAGCCTCCTAATTGGCTCTTCTGCTTCTGCTCTCTCTCCTCTCAACCATAGTTGTCAAACTAATCTTCCCAATGCATGGGTTTGACCCTAGCATTCCCCTACTCACCTTCCCTGTTGCCCCCCAGGATAAATGAAACTCCTAAACCTGACACTGAAAACCTCTTACAAGATGTTTATCTAGACTTCTTCTATATTACTATATGTCAAAGAGGCTGAATGTAACTCGCTCACAATTTGAAGTTAGCTCATACTATCTATTAGCAGTGCCTTGGAGGACTGTAAGCATTCAGTGACAGTTTTGATGAATGATATTAAATGAAGAAATAAGAAGCTGCATTCTGCTTGGAGTGAACTTCTCTGTGTGTGAAGCTGTGATCCAGCCAAACTGGATGATACCTGGTACTCTAACTCAACATTCTATTTCTGTTTAGAATTTTATTTTCCCAAATTACATGTGAAATACAAATTTTGACATCAATTAAAAAAAACTTTGTGTTTCAAATTATCTTCCTTCCTTCCTTCCCGCCTCCCCAAGAACCCAAGCAATTCAATATAAACTATACGTGAGCAGTCATGCAAAATATTTCCACATTAGCCAGGTTGTGAAAGAAAACAGACAAAAACAAAACTTCAGATAAAGGAACTAACAAAAAAACATATGCTTGAATCTGTATTCAGATACCATTAGTTCTCTTTCTGTAGATGGATTGCATTTTTGATAAGACCTCCAAAGTTATTTTGGTTCATTGCATTGCTGAAAATAACCAAGTCATTCACAACAGATCATCTTACAATATTGCTGTTATTTTGTATACGGTACATTTCACTTTGCATCAGCTGGTGTAGGTCTTTCCAGGTTTTTCTTTTTTTTTTCTTTCTTTCTTTTTTTTTTAGTGAGGCAATTGGGGTTAAGTGACTTGCCCAGGGTCACATAGCTAGTAAGTGTTAAGTGTCTGAGGCTGGATTTGAACTCAGGTACTCCTGACTCCAGTGCCAGTGCTCTATCCACTGTGCCACCTAGCTGCCCCTCAGGTTTTTCTTATAGCATCCAGCTCATCATTTTTTTTTTATAGTAAACCACATTTATACAGTACTTTAAAGATAGATTTTCTTACAGTAAACCCATGAGGGTGGTTATTGCAACAATAGTAATAGATAACATTTATATAGTACCTTATACCTGACACAGAATTCTATCTCTATTTCTGGAAGCTGTCTCCCATACTGAGAACACCTTCTCTCTTCCCCTCTGCCTCTGAAAATCTTTAGTTTCCTTTATGACTCAGGTCAAATACTTTTTCTGACATCACTGCCCTCCTCCCTCCCCCACAATTGCTGGTGCTTTGATGCTTCTCATATTGTATTTTTTACATAAATGTTGTATTCCCCAAGAATATAAGCTCCTTGAAGGTAGGCACTCTACTATTTTGTGTTTTGTATTTGTATTCTCATTGTCAGTACAATGTTTCACACATAATAGGTACTTGATTAATATTTGAAATTGAGCCTGAGAGAGATCAAGTGACTTTCTTGTGGTTACATGTCTAGTAAGTGTCTGAGGTACTCTAGTTTTACTGATTCCAAGCTCAGAATGCCATCCGTTATACCACCTCACTGCCTTCTCTTTTGGAATTAGCAATGTATTCTTCCATTGAAAAACAAGAGACTATAGTATTAGATTTAATGGTAGTATATAGTTCAGCTCCATTGTGGTTTGAGTGTGCTTTCATGGGCCAGCTGGCATCCCAGCTACCACTTTATTTCTGTGGGAAGTTGAATTCCAAGCAACTGATTTACAAATGAACTCACGTATGCCACTCAGTCATAAGCTGAGGATGGCTCACACATTATCTATTAACAGTGGCTTCGCAGACTGTAGGAATTCAGTGTTAGTTTTGATGAATGATATTAAATGCAGAAATGTGAAGCTGCAAAATGCTTGAAGTTCTGAGTGTGTATGCACGCATGCGTGTGAGTGTGTGTGTGTGTATGTGTGTGTGTGTGTAAATGTTTGTGCTCAGTATATATAGCCAGAAGGGTCATCTTGTCCAATACCTTCATTTTTAAAATGAAGGAAATAATATTCAAAGAGGTTAAGTGATGTATTTAAGCTCACATGGGTAACAAGTAAAAGAGTTAGGATTTGAACCCAGGTCCGCTGATTCCAAATCCTGTGCTCTTACCCTTACACTAGGCTGCTTCAACAGCCTAATAATAATCTCCATAAAAGGGAAATCCTGATGCTGAATGTACCCTTGTGTTTTTCCAGGTGGTATAGCATGTATAGATAAATAGATATAGATAGATATGCATGCTGTATATATACACATACATATACACTATATACATAAATATATACTTACATATGTATACATACATATGAATATATGTATGTATGCATGTATTCTAAACTTCTACTAGCTGCAGAAGTATATAGTACTAAGAAAGTAACCATGTGGCATAGTAGAGAGAGCATTGGCCTAGAGTCAGAGAACTTGAGATCAGATATGGTTCTCCTACTTAATAGCTGTGGGGCCTTGACCTAATCTCCTTACCTCTGTGGCCTCACTCTTTTCCCCTGTAAAATGAGAGCACTGAGCTAGACAAACTCTAAAATTCCTTCTACCTCTAACATTTCTGTTACTCTACTCTTTCACTGATTGTTCTCTTCCACCCCTGGATTAAATTGTTGTACTCTGAGCCTCCCTGTTTATGTTTGTGTGTTCCTTTAATGCCTAAGAAGCTTTGTGGTGCATTTTATATTGACTTTACACATGCATGACTAAGTATGGGTGTAGTCTCTTACCTCTGCTCAGTTGCTGGAAAGTGATTTATTGGGATATTTTAAAAACATTTTTGTTGGAGTAATTGTAATGGAGAAAATGGCTGTGGCCTTTGGCTGGGTTGTGGGGAGAGGGAAAAGGATGTATTTGAAGTTTATTTTGGCAGACTCCAGGTCTCTCCTCTTTCATGAAAGGCAAAATCTTTAATTCAGTACTTTGATTTCCATATATGATTTTTCTTAACAGTGTGACCAATACTTTAAACTCAGAAAGTGCCAAGTAATGACCCAAGTATTAGCGTATTTACTAGTGGCAACGGTGAACATCTTTTCTCTAGAGCTAAGATATAGGACACGTGAATACACAGACATATGTAAATACAGCTATGTAAGGCATTGAATGGAATTCAGAAAAGGAAGTCATTGTTTAATGAAACATCGCTGTGGTTTTTTTTCCTTAAGGTTAGAGAATTAGAAAAGTAGTTGAATATTGAGAGTAATGTTGAAGACCATGTTGTATTTTTGCCCAAGTGAATGTTTTTCTGTCCTTTGTTATTACCATGAAGTCAGTTTCCACCCACCCCCATGGTCTGGCTTTAGACAAATGCAGATGTGTCCTAAACTGACCCACCACTTAGCAGCCTTTAAAACTATGACATCTTGACCGTCACTTCCTTCAGGCCCCATGATGAATGAGGCCTCTTGTATGGGCATTTCTTTTAGAGATTAGCCTGGTAGGAGTCACTTGAATAGCAAACTGGAGTTTGTTCTTGGAGCTAATAATGATGTGGAGTTTCAGGGTGACTGGAACTGGAAGATTTGGAAGAAAAAAAACAGCTAATATGAATTGTGTGTTCAGTTTTGACCACAGGAGTATCATTTCCAGTAAGATTATAGCCTTCTGGAAGTGAGTTGGGGAAATGGAAGAAGAACCTGCTGATCTCTGTTCCTTTGTCTCCCCTCATTAGGCTAGTGATGTAATTCAGAGTAATACCAAGGCCCAAGAGTCCCATTTTGACCTTCATAGGTTTGATAGGCAGTGTAACCTAGTAGATAGAGAATTGAGCTTGAAGTTAGGAAGACCTGTGTTCAAGTCTTGTCCCTGACACATACTGACTGTGGGACTCTGGATAAGTCACCTAACCTCTCAGTGCTCTGTGTAACTTTCTCAAGAGTACAAGCTGCATGAAAAGTGTTAATCTGCATTGGGAGCTCCCCATACCACTGAAAGCACAGTTTTGGTTTTCCCCAAAATTTGAGCTTCAGAAAAGTTTTCTTGGGCCTTTGGGCTAGAGGGAGTCTAAATATCCCACTTTTTTTCTCCACTCCATGCCTCGAGTTGAATTTAGTGGTAAAGATTCAGTTTCTGTTAAATGTCTGTATTTCCCTCATCAGGTTTTGTATAATCAGAATCTTGGGGGTGGTCTTGGAGGATTTACTTGCTCTAGCTCACATCCTATGTTAGTGGCCAAGAGTAGACTTAATTTTTTTACCTACTGTGCTAAGTTAATTTATTTAAATTTTTTTTTTTTTAGTGAGGCAATTGGGGTTAAGTGACTTTTTGGTGTTTTGTTTTTTTTTTTATGTTGAGGTGATTGGGGTTAAGTGACTTGCCTAGGATCACACAGCTAGTAAGTGTTAAGTGTCTGAGGCCGGATTTGAACTCAGGTACTCCTGACTCCAGGGCCAGTGCTCTCTATCCACTGCGCCATCTAGCTGCCCCCTGTGCTAAGTTTAAATTACAGGTACCATTTGAAATTTTTACAAAGGATGTCTTGTTAATTATGGCACTAAACTACTTTTATTATAAAAATAATTGTTGCAATAATAATAACAGCTAGTATTTCTAGCCATTTCAGGTTTGGGGAGCTTTTTATACACATATCGCTTGAACTCTTTATCATGCCTGCTCCCCACAATAGAGCAGCTTCTTAGGTAGAATTGATGTTTAACTCTATGGGTGGAGACCGGATCTTCTTTTTTTTTTTTTTTTTTTTTTTTAGTGAGGCAATTGGGGTAAGTGACCTGCCCAGGGTCACACAGCTCGTAAGTGTCAAGTGTCTGAGGCCGGATTTGAACTCGGGCCCTCCTGAATCTAGGGCCTGGGTTTTATCTACTGTGCCACCTAGCTGCCCCCATTTCCCTTTTACATCAGTGTCAGTGAGCAAGCCTGTACTTACTAGGTGCTAGGCATTGTGCTAAGTTCTGGGGAGATGAAGAAAAGCAAAAAACAGTCCCTTGTCCCCAAGGAGTTTACATTCTAATGGGGGAGAGAACACGTATATTAAAAGTGATATACAAGGGGCAGCTAGGTGGTGCAGTGCATAGAGCACCAGCCCTGGAGTCAGGAGGACCTGAGTTCAAATATGGCCTCAGACACTTGACTTGTACTAACTGTGTAACCCTGGGCAAGTCACTTAACCCCAATCACCTCAACATAAAAAAAAACAAAACACCAAAAAACATACAAAAGTGATATACAAAATACATAAAGAGTAGATGATGAATGATATCTTTAGAAGGGATGTGTCTAGCAGCTGAACAGACTGGGAAGGATCACCTGAAAGTGGGACTTGAGCTGATGTTGAAGCCAGGGATTCCAAGAGAATTTGCTTTTTTGTGTACCTCTGGCTATCTAGCTACCTCATGTTGCTAGGTCAATGTAATACTCAGTACCACAATGGACATTTTTAAAACATTTATTTTCTTTTTGCCTTAACCTTTTAAAAAAAATTAAAAATATCAATCTCTCTGATTCCCCAACCCACAGGAGTTCTGGTATTACAGAACTGTTCGGTTTTCTCTGGGCAGTTATAGCTACTGTCTTTGAGACAGTCATTTTTTGTTGGTCAGTTGTGTTTGACTATTCGGTTTTTTTGTTTGTTTGTTTTGGGGTTTTTTTTTTTTTCGGGGCAATGAGGGTTAAGTGACTTGGCCAGGGTTACACAGCTAGTAAGTGTCAAGTGTCTGAGGCAGGATTTGGACTCAGGTATTCCTGAATCTAGGGCCTATGCTTTATCCACTGAGCCACCTCGCTGCCCCTGTATTTGACTATTCATGACCCCATCTGGCATTTTCTTGGCAAAGGTCTTGGAGTGGTTTGCCATTTTCTACTCCAGCTCATTTTACAGATGAGGAAACTGAGACAAACTGGGTTAAGTGACTTGCCCAGGGTCACACAGCTAGTAAGTGTCTGAGGCTAAATTTGAACACAAGAAGATGAGTCTTTCTGACTTTAGGCTCAGCACTATCCACTGTCCCACCTAGTTTCTTCAAAAAGTCATAGAATCATAGATCTTAAAACTTTAAATGACCCCAATAAAAATGACAGAAAACAGCAATTATTGTTGCTGACTAAGTAGTGGGAAGACAGGCCCACTAATTCAGTGTTGGTAATACTCTGTGTTGGTCCAGTCTTTGGGGATATCAGTTGGGAATGATGCCTGTAAGAATAGTGACTGAACTGTCCATACCCTTTGCTCTAGCTGTCCCTCTACTGAAGTTATGTCTCAAGGAAGTCAGAGACAAAATTTCAATACACATCAACATATTCATAGTGGTATCAAAGGACAGAGATAGTTTTAAATCTGGATCCTCAGACATTAGAAACAGGGTTTTTGCTACTCTGCCAGACTAAATCAAAATATACAGTGTATTTATTTTTTTAAAAAAAAACTACATTTATGGGGCAGCTAGGTGGCACAGTGGATAGAGCACTGGCCCTGGATTCAGGAGGACCTGAGTTCAAATTCGGCCTCAGACCCTTGACACTTACTAACTGTGTGACCCTGGGCAAGTCACTTA
The DNA here is from genome assembly GCF_019393635.1 of Dromiciops gliroides. Taxonomy (NCBI): domain Eukaryota; kingdom Metazoa; phylum Chordata; class Mammalia; order Microbiotheria; family Microbiotheriidae; genus Dromiciops; species Dromiciops gliroides. The sequence continues at coordinate 337,485,581 of NC_057863.1, read as the reverse complement.
ACCCCAATTGCCTCACTAAAAAAAACCCCAAAACCCAAAAAACTACATTTGGTACTTCTTCAAATGGTAGTAGGTTCATCTTTAAGGTGTTTTTTTCCAATTGTATTTGATCCACAGATTTTATCCCTTTCTCAATTTTTGTTGAGGAATAGAAAACACAATTTCACATTCATGATTTGTGTGGAACTTCTAACCACCCCCAACCCCTCAAAGGTCTACCACCTTCCTCCCTTGTACTTGGGAGAGAGCCTCCTAGACTACCTGGCCAGGTCTGCTGGCCTCCCAAGTGATGGTCACTTTTTCATTATAATTGGGTGGATGCTTTCAGACTAGGTTGCTGAAGAGGAATTACAAATCTAAGTTGCCAATCTCTTTCCTTGGGATATGGGCTTTTGGGTTGAAGGGAGCTCTGAACTTAGGAGAAACATGATGATTTCAATCCAATGAAATATATATTGAATGTATACTATGTTCAAGGAACTCTCTTTTGCAGGGAGGGAGATACGAAACTGATTTCTGCCCTTAAGGAGATTATAGTTTAATGAGGAAGAGGACAAGTACACAAGGGGCAGCTAGGTGGTGCAGTGGGTAGAGTGCCAGGACTGGAGTCAGGAAGACTCACCTTCCTGAGTTCAAATCCAGCCTCAGACACTTCCTAGCTGTGTGACCCTTGGCAAGTCACTTAACCCTATTCGCCTCAGTTTCCTCATCTGTCAAATGAGCTGGAGGAGAAAATGGCAAACTCTACTCCAATATATTTGCTAAGAAAATCCCAAATGGGGTCACGAAGAGTCAGAAACAACTGACTCAATAAGCAATAAGTACACAAATTTAATTCAAAGCAGGAGATATAAGTATCATGAGAAGTCAAAGGAGGGAGGAATCTTAGGCTCATAAATTTAAAACTTGCAATGACTTGAGAGGTCATCTAGTCCAAACCCTGCTTTATTTTTTTCCAGATAAGGAAACACGGGGAGAGTGACTTGCTTAAGGCCAAATATAGCTAGTGAGCATCAGAAGTAGGCTATGCATATCGAACCTCTGACTCCAAAGTCAGGGTCCTTTTCAATGTACCACCACATTGGTTTCCTAAGCAGAATCCCTTCTGTCTAGGTGATAAGGGAAGCCTTCATGGAGAAGATAGTGTCAAAGCTGGGCCTGAAAGGATATAATTTTTGTTGTTATTCAGTCATTTTTTTGGTCATGTCTGACCCTCCATGACGCCATTTGGGGTTTTCTTGGCAGAGATACTGGAGTGCTATGCTATTTCCCTCTCTAGCTCATTTTACAGATGGGGAAACCGAGGCAAAAAAAGGTGAAGTGACTTGCCCAGGGTCACCTAGCTACGAAGTGTCAGGGACCACATTTGAAATCAAGAAGAGGGGTCTTCCTGACTCTAGGCCCAGCACTCTATCCATTGCACCACCTAGCTGCTGCAGGTAGAATTTAGCTTTGTTATAATGCTGGGAAAAGACATAACAGCAATAGAGCATATGAAAGAGAGATAACCTCATTTGTCCTTCCTTTTCAGAGCATCAGGTCCAAAGTGGAGCTGTCTGTCTGGGATAATCCTGAGGATCTTGGCCTCACCTTCACAGCCACCTGCCAAGATGGTTTGTCCTACCCAGGTCAGAGGAAATGTGGAGACCTAAAAATTGGTGACACAGTAAGTTCCCATTCCCTGGCCCTTTGGAGCCCTTGGAACCATTGATTCCATTCTGGAAGCTTCTTGTCTCTTTTCCAATGTGTACAAGTCCTTTTCTGAATCTGCATCCTGTTCTCCAATTTGGGATCATCTATGAATTTCCCTAACACAAGTCTATTCTATTGCCCCAGTCACTGGGGGAAGATGTTAAAGAGCTCTAGACCCTGGACTGATATACCATACCCTGGGCATCTCTAGGTAGGTCTCCTTCAGACTGACACTGTTCCTTTCATCTTTAACCTAGATTCTAAGAGTATTGTCTAATGTAAAGATTCCTGAGAGCAAGGAAAAGGCAGGAGGAAGGGAAGAATTTATTAAGAATTTATTTATTGAGAGCCTATTCTGTGCCAGGCACTGTGCTCAGTGCTTTACAAATATTATTTCGTTTGATCTTCATAACAATCCTGGGAGGTAGGTGCTTTTATTATCCCCACTTTACAGTTGAGGAAACTGAGGCAAACAGGGGTTAAATGACTTGCCATGGGTCTCACAGCTAGCAATTGTATGAGGTCAAATTTGAACCCAGGTCTTCCTCTGTTGTTCAGTCATTCAGTCATGTCTGCCTCCTTGTAACTCCATGAGGTTGTCCAAGGGGTTTTCTTGGGCAGAGATACTGGAGTGGTTTGCCATTTCCTTTTCCAGTGTGTCCCCATTCTAAAGATAAGGAACTAAAACGAATAGGAATTAAGGTTCACACAGCTTGTAACTGTCTGAGGCTGATTCGAATTCAGATCTTCCTGACTTCAGATCTGGCGCTCTATCCACTGCACCACTTACCTACCCAATCCTGAAACAATCATAACTCACAGTATGATCTTGCAAAAACTCATAGGGTTAGAGACCAAGAGCAAGGAGGATTCTTAGAAGCCATCTTTTAGTCCATCATTCATAGATGAAGAAATTTCAGTCCAGGAAGGCTTGCCTATGTTTAATGTTACACAATACCAAGGGGGTTGTGACTTACCCAAAGTCACATTTATTTTATTTATTTTTTTTTAATGCATTCCTATCAGTTTGAAGGGGAAGGTTCTTATTAATGAATCCCAGGAATCTATCTGCCCTTGATCCTGTTAATTGGTGACTTAGATGAGTACATAGGTAGCATGCTTATCAAATTAGAAGATGACACAGTGTTGAGAGGAATAGCTATTAAAATGAATGGCAGATTAAGCTCCAGAAAGATTTCTACAAGCTAGAACAAGAGACCATGCTTAATGAGATAAAATGTATTAGATATGAACATAAAATCAGGAAGATTCCTCTTCCTGAGTTTGAATCTGGCCTCAGACACTTACTTGACTCTGGGCAAGTCACTTAACCCTGTTTGACTCAGTTTCCTCATCTGTAAAAAAAAGGAGCTAGAGAAGAAAATGGCAAAACACTCCAGGATCTTTGCCAAGAAAACCCTAAACGGGGTCACAAAGAGTTGGATATGACTGAAACAACCAAACAACAATAAATGAATATAATGTCCTGAACTTGGCTTTAACAAATCAATTGTAGAAGTGCAAGAAGACCTGGCTTAATATCATCAATTGGTATGGAATTGGTATGGAAAAGATCTGGAGTGCTTAGCTGACCACAAGGTCAATAAAGCAATAATGCCATGTGGCTGCTAAAAGGTACTATGCTTCAAGGACCTGTGTTTCATCACTTCAGGTTATTTCTTCACTGGTATAAATCAGAGAGGTATAAGACACATGGTCCCCGGACTGGAGGCAGCCCACAATATTTCCAAGTACCACCAGATTAAGGGACTGGCAAACCAGATCAAAATGGAATTGGGAAAAGGTTAACAAAATAAATAGTAATAGTAGTAGTAGGCCTCCACCAGTTGCGGATGACCATGGATCAGCGCCTTGAAGAGCCACAGGCCACAGTATGGCTGTGCAGTCCGATACGGGAGCTGCAGCTCCTGAGTGACTTATAACCAGTAACTGCCGCATCCCATGTTGTATCTACTCCATGAGGAGTAGCTGGAGTGTCCTCTCCAGGGCACTGGCCTGGGCAGATCAATATGGAAAACAAGCTGTTGTCCATGCAGCAGGTTTTCCCTCTTCACAACATTGGTGGATCCAAAGGAGAGGCAGAGTCAATACAGTTTGGCACCAGTGCCGCCACAGGAGTTGCCAGAGGGATGTGATGTCCAACATCCAACTGCCTAAGGGACTCTGACTCCTGATTTTTCCTCAGGGTTAATTCCCAAAGCCTTCCCATATATGGGTATAGATAGATAGATAGATAGATAGATAGATAGATAGATAGATAGATAGATAGATAGATAGATAGATAGATAGATATGACAAAATAAAACATGGATCACATTAACATGTAGTTTTCTAAGTCAATATGCAGCCCACTGGGATCTTTATGTATAGCATGGTGGCTTCCATTCCTATTCGAGTTTGACCTCATTGATATAGTTCATACCCCCTCCTCATTTTATTGTTGGGTTTGGTATTTTTTTGTGAGGCAATTGGGGTTAAGTGACTTGCTCAGGGTCACACAGCTAGTAAGTGTCAAGTGTCTGAGGCCAGGTTTGAACTCAAGTCCTCCTGACTCCAAGGCCAGTGCTCTATCCACTGTGCCACCTAGCTGCCCCCCTCCTCATTTTATTAGATGGTCTTAGCAAGTTACAGGGATCCAAAAAAGTCCTCACCTGGTAGTCTAGTGTATGATAATGAAGCTTTCTATACTTTGTTACTCTGTTCTTCAGATCAACCAACTAACAAAGCATTTGTTGATGTTCAGTTTTCAATCATGTCCGACTCTTTCTGACCCCATTTGGGGTTTTCTTGGCAAAGATATTGGAGTGATTTGCCATTTCCTTCTCCAGCTCATTTGACAGGTGAGGAAACTGAGGCAAACAGGGTTCATTGATTTGTCCAGGGTCACAAAGCTAGATTTGCTTTTAGGTCTTCATGATTCTAGGAATGGCACTCTATCCACTGAGCTGTCTAATGGTGTCAAGCATTTATTAAGTGCTTACTGTGTGCCAGACACCAGGTTTAGGAATGGTGATACCAAGACAAAAATGAAAGCTTTCTCTCAAAGAGCTAATATTCTATTGGAGGAGGCAATATTTATATCTAAAATTTATATTTATATAGCTGTCTATCTCTATCTTTATATCTCTATCTTAATCTATCAAATATGTGTATATATGTATGTGTACATGTGTGTACACACATATATGTATGTATATGTGTGTGTGTGTATGCTTCCAAGGATCTCACCATCTAATGGAAGACAACATTCAAACAACTATGTACAGATAAGATATATACAGGGTAAAGGGGAGATAAAATTAAGGACAACTGGCAAAGGCATCTTGCAGAAAGTGAGAGAGACCTTTAACTGAGACTTAAAGGAAGCCAGGGAGAGGTCCAGGTGAGGAGGGAAGAATGTCCTAGGCATAGGGAACTGCCAGTGAAAATGTATGAAATCAGTAGTTGGAATATCATATGTATGGAACAGCAAGGAGGCCAGTGTTACTAGATTATAGAGGAGGTGGACAGGTGTAGGAAGGGGCCAGATTATGGAGAGTTTTAAAAGTCAAACAGACCTATATCTAATCCTGGAGAGAACGGGACACTGCTGGAGTTTACCAAGTTAGTGGGGTGGCATGATTGGACTGATTGGACATGTGGGATGAGAGAGAGTGAGGGGTTAAAGATAACACCAAGATGGGGGCAGCTAGGTGGCACAGTGGATAAGGCACCGACCCTGGATTCAGGAGGACCTGAGTTCAAATTCGGCCTCAGACATTTGACACTTATTAGCTGTGTAACCCTGGGCAAGTTACTTAACCCTCATTGCCCCGCCCCCCCCCCCCCAAAAAAAAGATAACACCAAGATCGTGAACTTGGAGAAATTTCAGAAGACAGATTAGTGTTCATCTCTGCACTTTTATTTGAAGCTTAAACTCAGTAAGACCTGCTAGACTTTGGGCCTCTGGCAGAGCCTTTAAAAACTCAGAGTCACCTTCAGGCCAGAGTGCACAATGGTAGGAAGACTTAAATAGAAGGAAAGTCTTGGACTGCATTTACAGAAGTACGGTCTCCATGTTGTATTCTGTGTTGGTCAGACTAGGCAACAAGCATTTATTAAGTGCTTACTATGTGCCAGATAAGCATTGGGAATACAAATACAGAGTGTCCCAAAAGTCTTGGTGCAGTTATCAGCTTTCATAGCTATTAAAGCTACATAATGGCTTTAATAATAAGTAGCTTTAAAGAATCATAAATAGCTCTTAATAGTGGCTATTAATATTGAAGCTATTTAATAGCTATTAAAGCTTACAGCTGCACCAAGACTTTTGGGATACCAAGTACAAGCCCAAAGACAGTCCTTGCCCTCTAAAGGGTGAGGGAGGGAAGGAAGACAACAGTTAAGCTTTAACTGTTGAAGACAAAACATAAATGAGAGCTGAAAAGTAAGGGGGTGTGCTGCTTCGGAGTTTTACAAGGGCATCGAGAAAGTAGAGCCGATGATGGAGAAAAAGGCCAGGGACTCGGGAGCAGCTAGGTGGCACAGTGGATATAAAGCACTAGCCCTGGATTCAGGAGGACCTGAGTTCAAATCCAGCCTCAGACACTTGACTCTGGGCAAGTCACTTAACCTGCCCCCCCCCCTAAAAAAAGGGGACTCTCCTGAACTGTTCCCCACATCACTCCAAGCACCTTTAAACAAAGCCTCAGCAAATTCTTGAGCAGCACAACCTACAAAAGGACAGATTGAGAAAGCAGATTCTTTAGGAAAGGACACTGTCTCATGCAAGAAGGGAAAGTCTTTAAAAATGGCTCTTCTCCAGAATAGATGAAAACATTAAGGTTTTCAGCAAAATATTCACAAAAGAAGAGATGATCATCCCACTTGGAAGCGGGTGATTTTTATAAAATCCAAATCAAACTACGTTAGAAAGTGAAACAGGAAGGACTTCTATCGAAATGCTTATACCGGTTTTCTTGCTTTCCCATAGAAGAGGGGAGAAGAGAAGTTTCTTTTGGGAACTAGGATAGGACATGATGCTGTTAAAACTGAGCCTAGGCCAGAACTGAGCCTTCCTCTGGCTATGTATGCTGTTTGTTTCTTTTCACTGTTCCAGATTCATCTTCTTGCTGCTCTCATGGCCCTCTGGCTCCATTGCAACCATTTCAGGCTTTTTTGTTTTCTTCAGATAAAGAGAAAGTTGGCACAGAGGGATGCCTGCTCAGCCTCTCAGAGCTGGGCATTGTGCAGGTTGCCAAGTGCAGGACTTAGGCCCTGAGAGACGGGCTCATTTCAGGGCTATTGAGGTGACATGAGAAATCTGTGACTTCCAAAAAAATCCAGTCGTTTCCCTAACTAAAGGATGGAAATTTAGTTGAAGGGCTAGCTGCCTAACTAAGGTGTCCACACAAAAATTTTATGTTATGTGGGTGGTGCCCCCTTTCTTCGGTGTTAGCTACTCTTGAGCTGATCCATTCTTCCCTGAAAAGCCTACCTCCTCCAAGACCAGATATCGATTTTACATTTGGGGATTTTCTTCCATAACATTTGTCTCATGGAAATTTCAAACCTTTAGTGGTGTAAAATGGCCTTATCCCCCTGAGTTGTTCCACATGTTTATCAATGACTTGGAAGACATGGAAGGAATATCTATGAAATCTGTGTGTTATAACACTAAGTAGAAAAGGGATACCTAATGCTTTGGATCAAGATTCTGTCATAGCGATCTCAACAGACTGGAATGCTTGGGCTGACACTAAAAAGATGATTAATGATAGCTTACATTCATGGGGCCAAAACATAACATTTTCCTTACAACAACTCTGTGAGGTCCAAGTATTCTAATTCCCATTATGGTTCAGGAAATTGAGGCCCTGAATCATATGGCTTCTAAGTGTCAGAGTAGATCCTGGAGCCCTGGTCACCTAACACCATGTTTCATGCTCTTTTTTTACTCTACCACACTGCATAACAAAGATCAGAGCTGCAACTAGGGTGGAACAACAGGAATGTTATCTCAGGACACTGAAATTTAGGTTGCCCTGGTAGTATTTGTATTATTCAGCATGGAAACAAATTTGCATAGTACTTAGCAGGAATAATTAGTTAAAATGGAAAACTATTGGATAATACCTGATTCTTCTACTGGATGGCCATGCACTCTGTGGTGAACATTTTTCTAGCTTGACCCCATCTCCCCATCCCACTTCACTGGCCTCTCTAATTGTAACCTTGCAGGGGGCAAAGATCTTCATTTTTCCCACTAGTGTTTTGAGTTACTTGGCCCAGGTGCAAAAATTATTATTTATAGCTAAACAGGAATCAGGGCAGATAGATGGTATAGTGGATAGAAGGTCAGGCCTGGACTTAGGAAGACCTGAGTTCAAATCCAGCCTCAGATACTTAACCAGCTATGTGACCCTGGACAAGTCACTTAACTCTGTTTGCCTCAGTTTCCTCATCTGTCAAATGAGCTGGAGAAAGAAATGGTAAACCACTCTTTGCCAAGAAAACCTCAAATGGAGTCATGAAGAGGTGGACCTGACTGAAATGACTGAACAACAACAAAACAGGAATCATTGGAAAATCCTAAGTGTGGGTCCCAAAAATCACTTACACAAATATAGGATGTCAGAGAGCTGATATGAATAGCTTTTCATGGAGAATGAAGCTAGGAGTTTGAATTGATCATAAGGAGACTATGAGAAAGCAGTGGCACAGCCCTTCCAAAAAAAAAAAAGAAAAACTAATACAATCTTAGCCTTCACTAGTAGGAGCAAGTTCCCCGTCAGGAGAGGCAGTAATCCCATTGTCCTCTGCTCTTGTCAGAGCACATCTGGAATATGATCTGGATGTCATACTTTTTGAAAAGGACATTGGGAAAAACTTGAGAACATTCAGAAAATGACACCAGGAAGCTCAAGGGTTTGAAACTATAGAATGTGAAGAATGGAGAAAGGAATTAGGAATGTTTATTCTGGAGAAGATTTAGGAAAATTATGATTTCTGTCTTTAGCTGTTTGGAGGGATGTCATGAAATAGGGAGTCGCGTCCCCAATGAAGACTTATCCTTGGAAGTTTGAAGTAAGTCATATTTGTCTCAAAAGAAAGAAGAAACTTCATAACAATGGAAACTATCCAACAACAGAATGGTATTTGGAAAGTGGTGAGCCCTTCATCCCTGCGGATGTTCAGGGCCAAATGGCCATGGGTCAGGAATGTTATAGGAAGGATTCCTGTATCAGGTAGAAGGTTAGACTAGATAGTGTTTGTGATCCTTTTCAACACTAAGAATCTAGGACTCTGTGACTAATTTGGTTCAACTGTTCGTTTCAACAAGTGCAGTGCCTGTTATGTGCCACTCCTTCAAATCGGGAAGGCAGCCCAGTCGAGAAAGCTAGACTGGAGGCAGGCTGGGATTAATAGAGTGTATTTATGCTAAAGAAGACTTGTGAGGTCACCAGATTCCTCCGAGGTTCTCTCCTACAGTAATTCCATTTGTAATCCTCTCTCACCTTTGGTTCTGACAATTGTCATGGGGTCCTTTGGTCTTCAAGTAGCTGGGGGAAGGAGTCTTGAGCCCCAGGAGGCAGGTTCATCCTATAGTGGGCTTTGTTATAGAAATATGCAAAGTGGCTTCTGGTTCTGTTACTAATGCCCCTGTCCCAGGTTTCCCATAGCTTCTCCCCTCCCTTGCTAAGCAAGTGAACTTTTTCCTTTACTATGTTCCCGAGAACTCAGTCTAGTTGAGATCCTAAGACTTAGAGTCCGTAGAGCATCAGAAACCACCTCCCACATGAGTCCTCTCCCCCATTAGAATGTGAACACAGTGGTGTGTATATAGTAAGTGCTTAATAAATGTTTGTCACCTTGACTTGAGATCCCTAAAAGTGGAGACTGTCTGTTTCTCTGTATTTCCAGTACTTTGCACAATTCTTTGCACATAATAAATGCTTTCGCATTCATTCGTTAATTTAATCAATCAATCTTTGGGCCAGGAGGACATTTTGGAAATGAGACCCAGCCAAGTAGCCCTCTTGGGAAATCAGAAGCCTATTAGTCAGGTTTAAATAACAAATTGAGGACATCAAATTGCTATTTTTTGTGACTGAGTCTTGGAGAGGGGGTTTTCAGATTGATAGAATGGGGTCCCACAGAAACCCCAAAAGTAGCAACAACTCACAGTCTTCAAACCTAATCCAAACAATTCCAGACAGAGCTAACCACCGGCATAAAGAATTCTAGAATTAAGGCCTGGAATTCTGGGTATTTATCACCTCTGCCTAATAAAGTCTTTCTGACTATTCTAAACACCAAGATAGGCCAACAAAGTATTTACCACTGTGGGCTTATTTTGTCAAAATTATTTCTGTGTAGATGATTATTGTCATTCAGCCCCACCCAACTCTTCATGATTCCATGGTATTTTCTTGGCAAAGTTACTGAAGTGTTTGTGTTTTGCCATTTCCTTCTCCAGCTCATTTTACAGATGAAGAAACTGAGGCAAACAGGGTGGAATGACTTGCCCAGGGTCACATAGCTAGTAAGTGTCTGAGGCCAGATTTGAACTCAGGTCTTCCTGACTCCAGACTTTCCAATGAGCCTTCTAGCTGCTCCATGCAGATGATTACCAGACCTTTATATCTACTCCAGTCTCTCTCCCTTGAGCTCCAGTCCCACTTCATGAACTGACAATTAGACATTTCAAACCGTATGTCTCTTAGACACCTCAAACTCAACATACCCCAAACAGAACTCATTATCTTTCCCTCAAAACCCTCTCCTCTTCTGAATGTCTCTATTATTGTTGAGGACACCATCATCTATCCATTCTCTTATGTGTCCCTTGACTTCTCTCTCTCTCTTACTCACCACACATATGCAAGTAATCACCAGATTTTGTCATTTCTCCTCCCATAACATCCCTCATATATGTCTTCTCCAGTTTTTTACTCACTTAGTTAAGGCTCCCATCACCTCTGGCCAGGACTGTTGGAACAGTTTTGTGACATCTTGTATTGTTCCACTCCAATTTGCCACACAGATCTCAAGGTTATATCCCTGCTGCCCAGGTCTGACCAAGTCACCTGGGAGTTTCCTGTTATCTCAAGGATAAAATACAAGCTCTTCTATTTGGCATTTAAAGCCCTTCACAACCTGGCACCCCACCCCCTCTCTGTTATGAGTCTTCTTAAACATTTACAGAATCTATGTACCTTTCATATGACTCTCCAAGGGGCAACTAGGGGGCACAGTTGATAAAAACACCAGCCCTGGATTCAAGAGGACCTGAATTCAAATCCGGCATCAGACACTGGACACTTACTAGCTGTGTGACCCAGGGCAAGTCACTTAACTCTCGTTACCCCACACACACACAAAAAAAGAAAGAAAAAAGAAAAAAAGAAAATCACTGTTCAAAAGTAAGCTAATGTTTATACAATAAACCGTATGACTCTCCAGCTCCTTTCCCCATACCTTTTCACTGACTATTCCCCATACCTGGAATGATTCCTCCTCACCTCTACCTCATAGAATTAATTCCTGGCTTCCTTTAAGACAGAGTGAATAGGGCAGCTAGGTGGCGCAGTGGATAGAGCACCGGCCCTGGATTCAGGAGTACCTGAGTTCAAATCCGGCCTCAGACCCTTAACACTTACTAGCTGTGTGACCCTGGGCAAGTCACTTAACCCCAACTGCCTCACTAAAACAAAACAAAACAAAACAAAACAAGACAGATTGAATGACCATCAAGCATCACTACCCCCAGGAGGCCTTTGCCAAAAAGTTCAGCTTCCTAATACTTTCTTCTCTAAGGGTAATTTGTATTTACTTGTTATATATATATATATATATTTAAATATACATATATATTTATATGTGCATATGTATATATTTGAAATATATATATTTACTTGTTATATATATTTGAAAAAATAGAATGCTATAAAAAGAAAGTTGAAAAATATAAACATATATAATATATAAATATTTTAATATTTATATTATATATGCAACTTTCTTTTTTATGGCAATCTATTTTTTTCAAGTTTCATGTACATTTTAAAACATTCATTTAAAAAAACTTTTGAATTCCAAATTTTCTTCCTCCTACCCTCACCTCCCCCGTCCCTAAGACAGTAAGCAGTTTGATATAGGTTATATATGTACAATTATGTAAAACATATTTCATATTAGTCATGTTGTGAAAGAAGAAACAGACCAAAAAAAATGGTATATATCTTTGTTTATACTTATATGTATACATGTTGCCTTCCCTAGTCAAATGTAAGCTTCCCGAGGGCAGGGAGTGTTTTTGCTTTTTCTTTGTATTCCCAGTACTTAGCATGGTACCTGGCATAGAGTTAACATTTAATAAATGCAGATCGATTGTGAAAGAACCACAACTAGATATTGTTTGCCTCAGTTTCCTCACCTGTAAAATGATCTGGAGAAGGAAATGGCAAACCACTCCAGTGTCTTCGTCAAGAAAATAATACCAAATAGGGTCACGAAGAGTCAGACATGGCTGAAAAACAACTAAACAACAGTAACATGTGCAAAGTACTGAGTGGGGTGCTGGGAACACAAAGTAAAAAAAAAATAGTCCCTGCCCTCAGGGAGTTTACCTTTTATTTGGATGGTGGGGTGCAAGCGATACACAGATAAGTAAAGGCAAGGTAATTTGAGTAGGGAAGGAACACTAATAACTGGAGAAGCAGACATCTGCAAAGGCTTCAAAGAAGACAGGGGGCCGTGAAGAAAAATCTATATCCTGAATCCATAATTCTGAGATCCTAATATGTATTGAACACTGGCTGTATGAAAAACATGTTGCTAAGTACTGTGGGGTATACAAAGAAGAATAAGACATAGTTCTTATTCTCAAGAAGGTTGAGAGAAAAGGGAGAGGAAAAGTGCTGGTATTGTGCTCCCAGTCGGAGAATGAAAATAAATCATTTTGTGTTTGTTTTCCTGTTGATGGTGAGGTGTGACCAGCTTCTGGGCTCTGGGCTCACACTGCCATCTGGCAAACACAGCTAGGGCCCGCCTTTGTTCCAGTTACCAGGACAGCCCATGAAAAGATCCAGAGCTAGAATCCTGTTTATCCCATACTGTGGAGGTGGGAAGAACTCTTCCTCTCTACAGCTTCTTGCTATGGGAGGTGCTCCTCTGGAACCTTTCTGGAACCTTCTTAGAGTCTTCTCAGCTCGTGAGGGAGTGTGGCGCTGTTAGTACCTCTTCAGGAAGGCACTGGGAGACTCAGTGGCCTGTCTGGAGGAGATCTGGAATAGAAATCTGGCAGCATTCATGCCCTCTTTTTTCTTTTTAATTTAGAATTTGTTCCCCCCAATTACATGTAAAAACAATTTTCAACGTCCATTTTTAAAACTTTGTGTTCCAAATTCTCTTCCTCCCCCCCACCCCCAAGAATCTAAGCAATTTAATATAAATTATCTATGTGTGGTCATGCAAAACATTTCCATATTAGATTGGGTTTGGTTTTTGTTGTTGTTGTTTTGGGTTTTTTTTGGCGAGACAATGAGGGTTAAGTGACTTGCCCAGAATTACACAGCTAATATCAAGTGTCTGAGGCCAGATTTGAACATAGGTCCTCCTGAATCCAGGGCTGGTGCTTTATCCACAGCACCACCTAGCTGTCCCTATATTAGTCAGATCGTGAAAGAAAACAGATCAAAAACAAAACAAAACAAAACAAACCTTAAGAAAAAGAAGCTAAAAAAAGTATGTTTTGATCTGTATTCAGACACCATCAGTTCTTTTTCTGGAGATGGATCGCATTTAAAAAATAAGTCCTTTAGAGTTGTCTTGGACTACTGTATTGCTGACATTAACTAAGTCATTCACAGCAGATCATCTTACAATATTGCTGTTATTTTGTATACAGTAAATTTCACTTTGCATCAGCTCTTGTAAGTCTTTCCAGGTTTTTCTGATAGCAGATCGATTGCATTTTTCATAAGTCCTTTAGAGTTGTCTTGGATCATTGCACTTCCAAGAATAACTAAGTCATTCACAGCTGATCATCTGGCAATATTGCTGTTACTTTGTGTACAGTACATCTCACTTTGCATCAGGTCATGTAAATCTTTCCAGGTTTTTCTGAGAGCATTCTGCTCATTATTTCTTATAGCACAATAGTGTTCCATCATAATCTTATTCCACAATTTCTTCAGACATTCCCCAATTGATGGGCATCTTCTCAATTTTGAATTCTTTGCACCAGAAAAGGGCTGCCATAAATATATATGTTTTTTGTATATATAAGTCCTTTAACTTTTTGGTTTTTATCTCTTTTCAGATACTGACACAGTAGTGGTCAGTGCTAGATCAAACAGTATGCACGGTTTTATAGCCCTTTCTTTGGCCATAGTTCCAAATTGCTTTACAGAATGTTTGAATCAGTTTACAATTCCACCAGTGGTGCATTAATGTCTTGTTTTCCCCATATTCCCTACAACATTTATCATTTTTCTCTGATGTCCTATTATTTAATCCATTAGGTATGAAGAAGTACCCCAGTATTGTTTTGACTTACATCTTTTTAATCTGAAAACCTTTCATATCTTTTGATCGATTGGGGAATGATCAATTGGGAAATGGCTCTTATTTTACTAAATTTGACTCAGCTATCTATGTGTTTGAGAAATGAGGCCTTTATCAGACAAACTTGCTTCAACATTTTTTCACAGTTATTATTGCTAACTGACTTTCCCTCCATCCTACTCCTTCCCTTGCCATTTACTTTATTCTCTATCTCCTTTCACTCTTTCATTCCTCAAAGATGTTTTGCTTTTGACTTCCCCCTCTCCCAATATGCCATCCCTTCTGTTGCTTCTGCCCCTTATCTTCTTCTCCTCCTACTTTCCTGCAGGTAAGATAGATTATTATACCCAAATGAGTGTATATGTTATTCCCTCTTTGAGCCAATTCTTATGAGAGTAAGGTTCACTTACTCCCCAGCACCTCCCCATCTTCCCCTCCACTGCATTAGCTTTTTCTTGCTTCTTTTATGTGAGATACTTTACCCCATTCCATCTCTCCCTTTCCCTTTCTCCAAGTGTATTCCTCTCTCACCCCTTAATTTTATTTTTTAAAGATATCATTAGGGCAGCTAGGTGGCACAGTGCGTAAAGCACCAGTCCTGGATTCAGGGTGACCTGAATTCAAATCTGGCCTCAGACACTTGACACTTACTAGCTGTGTGACCCAGGGCAAGTCACTTAACCCTCACTGCTCCACCCCCCCCCAAAAAAAAATATATCATCCCTTCATATTCAACTCACACCTGTGCCCTCTGTCTAAATATACTCCATACACCTGCCCAAATAATGAGAAAGTTCTTATGAGTTACTATCATCTTCCTATGTAGGAATGTAAACCGTTTTTATTTTCTTTCACAACCTGACTAATGTGGAAATGTTTTGCATGACAGCACATGTATAACTTATATTTGCTTGGGTTCTTAAGGGGGGGTGGGGAGGGAGGGAGAAAGAGAACACAAAGTTTTAAAAATTGATGTTAAAATTTGTTTTTACATGTAACCTGGGGAAAAATTCTAAATAAATAAAAATAAATAGAAATGCAAATAGTTTACCCTTTTAATATCCCTTATTATTTCTTTCCCCTATTTACCTTTTTATGCTTCTCTAGAAAGTCAAATTTTCTTTTCATTTCAGTTTTTTCATCAAGAATGCCTGAAAGTCCTCTTTGATTGAATTCCCATTTTTCCCCCTGAAAGATTATAACAGTTTTGCTGGGTAGATGATTCTTGGTTATAATCCCAGTTCCTTTGCCCTCTGGAATATCATATTCCAAGCCCTCTGATCCTTTAATGTAAAGCTGCTAAATCTTGTGTTATCCTGACTGTGGTTCCACAGACTTGAATTGTTTCTTTCCGGCTACTTGCAGTATTTTCTCCTTGACCTGGGAGCTCTGGGATTTGGCTATTATATTCCTGGGAGTTTTCATTTTAGAATCTCTTTCAGGAGGTAATTGGTGGATTCTTTCAATTTCTATTTACCTTCTGGTTGTAGAATATCAGGGCAGTTTTCCCAGACAGTTTCTTGGAAGATGTCTAGGATTTTTTTTTTTTTATGATGGCTTTCAGGTAATCCAATAATTTTCAAATTCTCCCTCCTGGATCTATTTTCCAGGTCAGTTGATTTTCCAATGAGATGTTTCACATTGCCTTTTTTTTTTTCATGCTTTTGGTTTTGCTTTATTATTTCTTCTTCTTTGTCTTCTTCTTCTTCTTTTGTGGGGCAATGGGGATTAAGTGACTTGCTCAGGGTCACACAGCTAGTAAGTGTCAAGTGTCTGATGCCAGATTTGAACTCAGGTACTCCTGAATCCAAATGCTTTACCCACTGCACCGCCTAGCTGCCCCTGCTTTATTATTTCTTGATTTCTCATAAAGTCATTAGCTTCCATTTGCTCAATCCTAACTTTTAAAGAGTTATTTTCTTCAGAGAGCTTTTGTACCTCCTTTTCCATTTGGCCAATTTAGCTTTTCAAGGCATTCTTTTCTCATTGGCTTTTTGTATCTCTTTTACCATTTGGCCTACTCTGTTTTTTAAGGTGTTATTTTCTTCAGTATTTTTTTGTGTCTCCTTCACCAAACTGTTGACTTTTAAAAAATTATTTTCTTGCATCACTCTCATTTTTCTTTCCATTTTTTCCTCTACCTCTCTTATTTTTATTTTCAAAGTCTTTTTCGAGCCCTTCTATAGCCTGAGACCAATCATATTTTTCTTGGAAGCTTTGGATATAGGAGCTTTGATTTTGTTATCTTCTTCTGATGATGTATTTTGATCTTCCTTATCACCATAGAAACTTTCTAGGGTCAGAATTTTTTCTGTTTAGTCATTTTCCTTGCCTATTTCTTGATTTTTTTAACTCTTTGTTAAAGTGGGACACTGCTTCCAGGGTGGAGGGTGCACTGTCCCAAGCTTTAGGGGGTTTGTGTAGCTGTTTTCAGATCTACTTCTAGGAATTTGTAACTTTTTAGTTCTTCCAAGGTGGTATGACATAAGGAGAGATATGTTTACAGGAGAGTTCCTGACCTGTGTTCTGGTCTGCAAACAACCACAGGCCTGCTTTTCTGCCCCTAGAACTATGAACAGAGTCCTGCTCCACTGTGGCTGCAAGCTCTGGTGTGCTTGTGCTCTTCCCCCACCAGGAACTGCCACTTAAGACTGTGACCATCTATGGGCTAAGAGTCCCAGAAGCAGTTGCTTCTGCTGCTGATTCATAGGCTCCCAAAACCTGCTCCTGGTCTGCTGTGGCTGGGGTTGGGGCTGCACTCTAGTCTCACCCTGGTACAAGAGACCTTTACTGCTTACCTTCTAAGTTGTCTTTGGCTGGAAAATTATTTCACTCTGGTTTTTTTGTGGGTTCTGCTGCTCCAGGAATTGTCTTATGGCATTATTTAAAGGTACTTTGACGGATTTTGGGGAGAACTCAGGCAAGTCCCTGCCTTTCCTCTACCCTATTCATGCTCTCTTGTATCTAGAGAAACCTGTCAATGATGTGTGCTTTGCTGGAATGTGTTTTGCAGAACTTTACTTTAAAATACTGGCAACATAGTAATGGCATGAACCCTGGGGTTTGGGGTCCTTGAGATCTCAGAGAATAGCTTGCCATACTACTAGTGGATTTGGGTGAAGGATATACTTCACTATCTCCTTAATATGTGCTTCTATAACACTGTTTTTTGCTTTACCAAAACATTTCGTGTGTATTCCTGAAGAAATGAGTATGGTTTTGTTTCTTTTCATTTGTTAGCTTAGCAATTTTGTAATTGGACTGTTTGGATGTATGAAACAGTAAATTTAGAAAATGCTGTTCAAAACTTTTTAAAATCAAAGAATCTAGAGGTTTCTATTTTTTCTTAAAAAAGTATAATACATCACAGAATATAGGTCATTAGAGCTGCATAAGACCTTATAGCATATCTAGTTCATTCTCTTTCCCCCTCCCACTGTGATTTTACATATGAGCAAAGAGGCCCAGAAATGCAAAGTCACTTGTCCAAGATAACACAGCTTGTTAGTAGAGTGAGAGAATCTTTGCTTAAGCATTGAGATTTCTGCCCCTGTCTCTTTTTTCATCTCTTTCTTCCCTCACCCTGGGCTGTCTTTGTCTCTCATTTTCTGTCTTTTTACCTACTTGTTTCTCTGTGTGCCCCCCTCCCCCACCCCAGCCTTTCCTCTTCTCCCTACTTCCCTTAACTATTTTCCTATCCACTATCCTTTTCTGGCTTCAAAAGAAAGAGCTGATGCATGTACTTTTCATTATTTTTTGGTTTTGTCATAGAAATCGTGGTTTACTTTTCTTAATTAAAAAAAAAGCAGATTTAACATTTTCTATTTCTGTTTCAAAAAAACCCCTAAAATAGGTTTTTTGCTTAATGTGTTTCAATTTCTTTTTTTTTCCTTCATGGGTTTGAAGCCCTTAATTGGAGGGGGGAAATTATCTAAAGGATTCCTTTGCAATCAAATAAATGCACATAGCTGACGGCTACCAGTCATTCAATCAAGAAACATTTACTAAGTGCCTACTATATGCCTAGTGATGTTATTTTCTAGTTCAGGAGTTCTTAACCATTTTTTTTTAATGGATCCGTTTGGCAGGTCAGTCAATCGTAGGGACTCCTGAATAATGTTTGTGTTTTTAATTCATAATTGAAGGAAATACTAGATCTCAGTAAGTATTTCTGAAAATAAAGATTATTCTAGTTCATAGGCCTAGTGAAATCTGTCTGTGGACCCCAGGTTAAGGCCTTCTGTTCTAGTCAAATAACAGAGTTCATGAAGGTTTACCAGAATGGAGGCAGAAGGCAGGCTTTAAGCTTGGATTGAGAGCAGAGCAGAAAGTGGTCTTCTTCTCTCAGAGTTCTTTGCCCTTTTTTTTTTTTTAAATGAAAGAAAAACTGGTAGCCTTTTAAAGCTCCCATTGACCATTCACCAGTGGGCAGAAGAAAGACTAGTGTAGGTTAGAGTAAATATCTGCAGCTGACCTGAGTTTGGCATGGAAAACAGGGTAGGAACTTCATCATATGTGGTTTAATTAAGGGGAATAAAGGCAGGAAATCTGGGTCTCATTTCTTGCTTCCCACTGCTGCCATCACTCAGAAGTATCTTTGAAGTTTGAAGTCTGTAGCATTCAATTATTTTTCAATTATTTTTATTTATTTCATTAAATATTTCCCAATTAATGTAAAAATAATTTTAATGATCATTAAAAAAAAACCCTTTGAGTTCCAGATTCTCTTCTTTCCTCCTGCCCCTTCCTCCCCCCACCCAGAAGGCAAGCAATGTGATCTCCATTATACATGTGAGGTCATGCAAAACACATGTCCATATTAGCCATATTCATACTGTTCAATGAGAACATTTCGTCCCCCTGTTTTCATCACCTTCAGGAAACTCTCCCCTTCCTCAGTGACTTTAGCACCATGCTTACAATTTTCCTCCCTACTCTCTCTTCCATCATATTCCTTGGTGCCATCAACATAATGTTGACAACCCTTTTTAATGCCCTGGACTCATAGTTCTAAGACCTCCTTAATCTCTGTGACCCCAACCATTTGCCATATCACTCTATTTTCACAGTGAATACTTTGGTGTTTTGGGAAGAGCACTGGATTTTGATCCAGAAGACCTGGGTTCAAGTCCTGGATCTCTTGCTTACTAGTTTTATGATTTTGATGAACTCATATAGCCTCCTGGGACTCAGTTTCCTCATATGTAAAATGAGACTAAGAATACTTACACTACTACATAAACTTATTGTTAAGAAAGTGATTTACAAACTCTGAATCTCTACATAAATGCAAGCTATTATTATCATCGTGGCTATCGAAATCAATTCTACCAAATCTCAGAATGTCTTTCTATTTTCTGCCTCCGCCTCTGATCTGAGGAGTGAACCCCTTTCCTAACCTAATCAAGGCTAACCCTTGATTTGTAGATTTATATTGAAAACCATTTGAAAATTATATTAAGCTATGAAAAATTCCTACTCGTTAGACTTTCTAAAAATATAATTAGCCTTACACATTCTAGACTTTGGCAGATGTTTTACTCTGAAGGGTCCGTTTTTATATAGCTGTGGGCTCATTAGGCTGGATATTTTATTGTAAAGTCAGCCCTGCCTTTTGATATACACACAACACATTATTGCCTGTGTTAATGTCCAACATATGAAGGCAGTGAAAGAAAAATTTTTTAAAAAGAAACCCAGACTTGAGTGTCATTGATGTACAATGAATATTTTCTAAGGAGCTGACTATTTGTACATGGAAAAAAAACAATGAAATTGAAAAAAAAAATACATTAAGAAAGAAGGGTAAATGTACTTTTTCATTTTCTTCCCCTGAAATTTTTATTCTCTTCCCAACTGCTGTAGGATTTTAGAGATGGAAAAGCCCTTAAAGCGACTTCCTCCTCCTTGGTGGAAATTGATCACTCGTACCTCCATCTGCATTAGGCTTGGGCAGGGTTGGCAAGAACAGAAGAGAGGAGAGATCTGAGTTTCTTTTAGCTTCCAGCTTCTTGAGAGAAGATGCACAATGCCAACCTCTCTTGCAGTTGGTAAAAGGGAGAGAGACCCTTGGAAAAAGATGACATGAGAGTATCTGGCAGTCTCTATCAGATACCTAACTTCAGCTTGCTTTACTAGAGATTTTTCCCTTGGGTGAGGTTTGGGACTCTCTCTGTATTGGTTAAGCTGAGAAATCTCACTTCTAAAAGGAGAGCTCCTTTAATCTGTATTGCTATATATTTTCCCATAGGGTCGTATCCTCCCCCTCCCCCCCCCCAATTTTTCCTCTACTGCTCTTAATTGTTTGTTTGTTTTTTAATCATTCATTTGTGCGCTCCCTCTCTTGCTCTTGATCTCTCTCTTTCCAGGCAATGAGGGTTAAGTGACATGCCCAGGGTCACACAGATAGTAAGTGTCAAGGGTCTGAGACCAGATTTGAACTCAGGGCTGATGCTTTATCCATTGTACCACCTAGTTGCCCCTAATCTCTCTCTTTAACTCTTTTAGTGGTTCTTATTGGGTTTGTATCCAGTCTGCATTTTCCTTTTAGACTTTGCTTGTAGATGTTTTCAAGTCATTGTTTTCTGAATTTCTGTCTTGCACTTCCCTGTTTTCATAGAATCTTCTTATGCTCAGGTTATTTTGTTGTTGTTTGCTCATTTTTCTACCCTATTTCTTGAATTTGGACTTTATGTTAAACTAGTGGTGGTGTTGGGGTGATGGCTGGCTTGTGCTCCTATCTGTAGCTTGATCTGGGACTCTAACTTTTCTGTGCTTTCAAGGTGGTATGATCCAGGGTGAGTTTCATTTGTCATTTTCTGTGTCATTTTGTAAGAGAGTTTTGAGGGGAGGTTTGGCAGTTGTGAACATTCTGCCATCTTGAGTCTATCCTCTCTGGCATATATTCTTGTACATATCCTTTCTCCGATTTCTGTTTTGCTCTCACTGTGGACGGATTTCTTTGCTATTTGCTATGTGTGTTAAATTGTGAAACTGGCATTTGGTTGGGAAGGAAGCCATACCTTGGATATAAAGCCTTCCTTTCCCCATTAATGAATAGCAATCAGGAGTTTAGCGTGAACCTGAAAATTACTTCCCCAAGTTTAGCAATATTTAAGAGAACAGTTAGAATTCTAGCCCCTCTCCCTAAGGAAAGTAGAGTGGACCTGACCTCCTACTTCCCTTCCTGGCAGGAATTAAAGTCTACCTTGGAGAAGGGTGGAGTGAGGAGATTCTAGAGATAGCCATTCATGTTTCCCTGTGGGCCACATGAAGACAGACATATTACACAAGTGTTTTTAACTGTGTTTCAATCGAATTGGTTTCCTCTGTTACCCTATTATTTTATTTTCTGCATTTAAGAACATAGGCTCCCCAAACAGTCACTTCCTTCAGTGCTTTGCCCTCAAATCCTATTTGCATCTCTATCATTAATGATACCATACCACACCTAGCATGTATAATAGAACCAGTCTAAAATGTCTTCTATTTAACATGAGTTGGGAACTAATCATGAAATTTGTCAGCTGCCAATCTCTTCTAAGATGAGTCAATGTGATGCTATATGTCAGATCTCTGAAAGTTGCCCACTCCTGCTTCACTGTTGCCAACCGTGTGTTGTCTCAGCTCTCACTTCAAATTAGCAATGAATTGTTCACGCTCAGAGAAGCGCTCTAATTTACTTGTAAGAAATCTAGGTGGAGCAGTGGATAAAGCACCCGTCCTGGATTCAGAAGTACCTGAGTTCAAATCCAGCCTCAGACACTTGACACTTACTAGTTGTGTGACCCTGGGCAAGTCACTTAACCCCCATTGCCCTGAAAAAAAAAATCTAGGAAAATAAGCCATTCTACCAGCTCCCCTTGCAATCCCCCCCTCCCCCCACCAAGGGCTTCCCTAGACTGCCAGAGGAGTCTGTGACATAGAAAAGGTTAAGAATCCTTGGACTACTCCAAGGACCTAATTTTATACATGGGGAAACTAAGACCTAGAAATGGCAAAGTGACTTGCCAAGGTCACACAGCTGGTTGATGCTGTTTGTCAGTTGGGAGTTTCTTCCTCTTAGTCCAGTGTCCCTTGCTGCTCCATCTCCTCCATTGAGATCCTCTCAGGATAATCTCAAATGCCAACTTTCAGGAGATTTAAAGTCCCTTGAGGACAAAGACTTTTCCATTTTGTCTGTGCATCTCCACACTGTATCTTTGCATATAGTAGGCGATTAATAAATGCATGTTGAATTGAGGCAAACTCCTTCATGTCACCCTCCCTGATTCCCAGACTTCTTATGGTCTCCGCTTCATTCAGCACTTTGTGAGTACCTCCCTTAGGGCAGTTTTATTCTGGCTTCCTGCATTGTTGTAGGATAGGCAACATAGAATAGATGGATAAATAAGATAAGACATTTATCCAGCACTTACTATGTGTTAGGAGAGTGTAGTAGAAAGAACTTAGGCTTCAGTAAGTAATTAGGGCCACTGCAAATCCCCAAGCTCCATTTACATGCCAATGTTTATTATCTTTTTAAAAAAAGATTTTCTCACTCACACACACACACACACACACACACACACACACAGAGTTTTGGAGAGATAATGTGGCCAAGTGGATGGAGACCCGGCCTCAGAGTCAGAAAGATCCTTGTTTAAATCCTGCTGCCTCCCATGCATGCTGGCTCCCTACCCAGTGTCCCAGGCGATTATAAAGCATAGAGCAGGTGCTGCTCTGCCTTGGAAGACTAATTTACCATTCTCCAGACAGTCTGGGGCTGGCAATGTATACAGTATTCTGTATCTGTAGCCTCCCCTTCCCCCACCCGACCCCAGCCTCTTGTCTTCTGGGCTCATTATAATTACTCAGGGTTCCCTTTGGTTTTATTGCTCTTCCTGTTTATATTGGTAGAGTCAGTGTACATATTCTCTCCTCTTGCCTACCCAGGTATCCTTTGAGGTGTCCGTAGAAGCTCGAAGCTGCCCTTCCAAAGACACCGTGCACACGTTCACCCTGAGGCCGGTTGGATTCCGGGATACCCTGGAACTCGTGGTAACCTACAACTGCTTATGTGGCTGCACCAACAGGACTGAGCAGGACAGCCCGCGGTGCAGCGGGAACGGGACCTACACCTGTGGCACCTGCGAGTGCCACCCCAGCTACCTGGGCTCCAGGTGCGAGTGCCAGGAGGAAGAGAACCGGGACCTCTACCAAAATTTGTGCCGGGAGACTGAGGGCAAACCCCTGTGCAGCGGGCGAGGGGAGTGCAGCTGCAACCAGTGTTCCTGCTACGAGAGTGAGTTTGGGAAGATCTACGGGGCCTTCTGCGAGTGTGACAACTTTTCTTGTGCCAGAAACAAGGGGGTCCTCTGTTCAGGTAGGTGGTGACAGCGGGTGGCTTCTGCTTTGCTTAAGTCCTTGAAGGCGTGAACGCAGCTGCTTAAATATATGCCCTGCCACCCTAGGTGCTGTTGGATGTTATCATGGGGATGGGTACTCCTTTTCCAACCATCAAACCTGCTCACTTCCCTCCCGGGAAGGCAGCATGGTGTAGTGGAAAGAACACTGACTGTAGTCACTGGACCTGGTTCAAATCCTGCCTCCAACATTTACGATCCACTTGACCTTAGGCAAAACACTTCCTGGGGCCTCGGTTTCCTTATCTGTAAAATGAGGGACTAGATAGTGTCTGAAGTTCCTTGCAGATCCAGATGTACAATAATAGGAGTTTCCTTGTGTCAGGGATGCAAATAGTGGCAGGACTGATGGGAATTTCTGCTATGAGTGCTTTCTTCGGGGAAGATAGAATTAAATAGTGACTATGTAGTTAATACCTATACATACATACATACTTTCATACTCATATACATATATGTGTATACATGTATACACACATCTATCCGTCCATCTATACATACATATACATATACACACACATGTATATGTGTGCATGTGTATATATACACATATGTACATACATACGCACAGAGATAGATAGATAGATCCTGTTCTAGTCATTCAAGGGGATAATTTAGAAGAAATATAAAACACATCTTGAAATTAGGATGGAACTTGCGAGGTCTAATTTCAACTACCATCCAACATAAGAATTTCATCTATTGCATCCCTGAAAAGGGTCTTTCAATACCACCAGTGACAGGGAGCCCATTATTATCAGTATTGCTGGATGACTCAAGTTGTTTCACACACACAGAGGAGAACGGGGAGGGGAGAGAAAGGACTTCATTATAGATTCTTGATTTAAGTCTGTTGTTATTGTTCTATCATTTAATCATGTCCAACTCTTCATGAGCCTGTAAAGGGTTTTCTTGGCAAAGATACTGGAGTGGTTTGCCATTTCCTTCTCCAGTGGATTAAATGACTTGCTCAAGGTCACACAGCTAGTGAGTGTCTGAGGCCTATTTTGAACTCAGGTTTTTCTGACTTCAGGCCCAGCACTCTATCCACTGAACCACCTAGCTGTCTCCTCTCAGCCTACAAGAACAAGACAGAACAAATTTATTTCTCTTTTTGTAAGACAGCCCTTTAAATATATAAAGACAAGTATATCTCTAAGGAGAATAGTTTTTATTTTATTTTTTTAAATTAATTAATTAATTAATTTTTATTTTTAGTGAGGCAGTTGGGGTTAAGTGACTTGCCCAGGGTCATACAGCTAGTAAGTGTTAAGTGTCTGAGGCCGGATTTGAACTCAGGTACTCCTGACTTCAGGGCTGGTGCTCTATCCACTGCGCCACCTAGCTGCCCCAGGAAACGAGTTTTATGATGAATAAAGGGAAAAATGTGGTTTTGGCAAATGTGATGGTGGGTGTGGAACAACTTTTTAAAAAACTGAAGTTAAATTTGGCTACTATCTTGTTTTTTATATCACCTATATTTCCCAGTGTTACCCTTTTTTCTCTACCCCCCATAGAGACATCCTTTAAACAACCAAAAAAAAATAGAAGAGGGGAGAAAACACAGGATTATAAATTTATGACTAGACGGGACTATTTTACAAGTGAGGATACTGAGGCACAGGGCTAAGTGACCCTCCCAGAGTTATACAAGCTAATTAATGTCGGAGATCTAGAATTTGAACCCAGGTCTTTCTAATTATAAGTACGGTGCTGTATCTACTATTGCATGCCCCCTGAAAACAGTTCAGCAATATTAACTGACATATTAAAAAAGCCTGACGACATGAGTGTGGGAGAACTGAATAAAGAATAGAAACTGAGAAATCTTGGTCATTGAGGAAGTAAATCTAGGGCATGGTGTGTGCTGTGGTTTAGGAAAAACAGAAAAGAAATATTTATTCCTCAGAATAAAGAGAAACTTCTCAGTACCCAGAATGCCTAATCCATTACAATTTGGGATTTGCTTACTCAACTCTGGGCCCAGATGTATTAGTGCTTTTCCAATTTATGATTTCTTAAGTCTGCTGATTGAGCAAAGAATCAAGGAAGAGTGGAAGTTCAGAAAGAGAAGATACTAACTCAGAGAACCTATTGGGCAATGAGTTTCTAAAGCTTTATGGGTCAGTCAACAAGCAATTTTCAAGGACCTACTGTGTGCCAAACATTGTGGTCAGTTGCTGTTGTTCAGTTGTGTCTGGACCTCCATGACCCCATTTGGGGTTTTCTTGGCAAAGATGCTGGAGAGGTTTGCCATTTCTTTCTATTCATTCATTCATTTATTTGTTTATTTATTTATCCATTCATTCGTTTGTTTATTTTGCGAGGCAGTGAGAGTTAAGTGACTTTCTCTGGGTCACACAGCTAGTAAGTGTCAAGTGTCTGAGGACAGATTTGAACTCAGGTCCTCTTGAATCCAGGGCCAGTACTTTATCTACTGTGCTACCTAGCTGCCCCATGGGAAAGTTCTTTTACCTGTCTGGGCCTCAGTTCCTTTGGCAAAAAAAAAAAAAAAAAAAAAGAAGGGGGAGGTGCTGCTGAACTCAGTGATCTGTAAGGCCCAATCCAGCTCTAAGTCTCTGATCCTCTGGAATAATTGTGGAGTGTTTTCTATTCCTTCTGCCTTGTTCAGTTGTTTCAGTCGTGTTGGACTCTTTATAACCCCTTTTGGGGGGCAGCTAGGTGGCGCAGTGGATAGAGCACCGGCCCTGGAGTCAGGAGTACCTGAGTTCAAATCTGGCCTCAGACACTTTTTTTTTTTAATTAATTAATTTATTTGCAGGGCAATGGGGGTTAAGTAACTTGCCCAGGGTCACACAGCTAGTAAGTGTCAAGTGTCTGAGACCGGATTTGAACTCAGGTACTCCTGAATCCAGGGCCGGTGCTTTATCCACTGGGCCACCTAGCTGCCCCCTAGCCTCAGACACTGAACACACACTTACTAGCTGTGTGACCCTGGGCAAGTCACTTAACCCCAATTGCCTCACTAAAAAAAAAAAAATTTAAATTAAAAAAAATATATAACCCCTTTTGGGGTGTCATTGGCAGAGATATTGGGACGGTTTGCCATTTCCTTCTCCAGCTCATTTTACAGATGAAGAAACTGAGGCAAACAAAGTTAAGTGACTTGTCCAGGGTCACACAGCCAGGAAGTATCTGAGGCTGGATTTGAACTCAGGAAGTTTGAGTCTTCCTGACTCTAGGCCCAACACTCTATCCCCTCTACCATCTAACTGGCTTTTGGGTAATCATACTTAAATCCTAGGAAGACTGGGAGAAGGTATTAATTAAGGTATTAAGCAGGTATTAAAAAATTAGAATTCTTTTCTTTCTAGTAGTACTGATAATAACAATTCATATGCTTATAGTGACATATTTTACGAAGTATTTTAACACAGAGGTAGTGTAGTATATTAGAAACAGCCCTGGGTTTGTAGTCAAGACTAGATTTCCATTCCTGGATCTGCTACTTACTAGTTGTATGACTTGAGCAAGTCAGTGAACCTATCTAGGCCTCAGTTTCCTCATGTGTAAGATGCAGGGGGTGGGGTTTCTTTCCTCCTCTAAATCCTATCATCTCTCTAGGTCTTTATAATATTCCCACAGAGGTAGTGGATAAATACCAGGATTCTTCATGAAGAATGTTTCCATGTGGGAAATCTGAGTTTGTGCATGCTGTGTGACTTAGTCCTCCTCCCCACATTCCTAGGGTTCTCCCTGGGTCTCTGAGCCCAGGGCCAGAGGAGGGATACCTGAGACACACAGATAGATATCTCAGTGGCACTTGGTGAAAGCTTTTGCTTGTCCTTTTGGAATTGAGAATATATTGATGGACAACCTGGCATTTGAATGCACTGCCTGCAAACCTTTTAAACCCTTGATGCCTTTGGAGTTAGTGTTTTTCTTTTAAGAATTTCAGCAGAATCCACAAACACACCCCAACACTGGAAGCTGATGTCCACATTTTTATCCAACCCCTTCTAGCTATACTCAGACAATCCTGTGGCATTGGGAAACCCATTGCTGTCATGGTGTAACAGAAGCACATGAGGTTGGCCAGGCCTCTAAGGTCCAGTGATAGATGATACTTCAAGTTTGCACTTTTGCTTGTTTAGGTTTGCTGAAGTGCATGGACTTCTAATGAGTCATTAAAACAAAACACTTTGGGTCTTCTCTTCCTCCCTCTTTCCATCCCCACCCTCCCATCATGTGACAAGAATCAGAAAATTTTAAAAGATTTCAAAGGGACAGCAGCTGTTCAGGCCCTCTGGGGGGAATCATAGATCTAGGGCCCCATGGGACCTCAAAGGTAATCTAAGTCAATCCTCGTTTTGTTTTTTTTATAATAAACATTTTTATTTAAAAGGTTTTGTTTTTGTTTTTGTTTTTGCTGGGCAATGAGGGTTAAGTGACTTGACTAGGGTCACACAGCTAGGTCTTTGTCAACTGTCTGAGGTTGGATTCGAACTCACGTTCTCCTGAATCCAGGGCCAGTGCTTTATCCACTGTGCCATCTAGCTGCCCTATTTAAAGTTTTGAGTTACAAATTCTATTCCTCTCTCCCTTCTCCTTCCCCCTTCCTGAGGTGGTAAGCAATCAGATATAGGTTATACATGTGCAATTATATAAAACATTTCCATATTAGCCATTTTGTATAAGACTCAAAAGAAAAAACAAGAAAGTGAAAAATTGCACGCTTCAGTCTGTGTTCATTCAGTATTAGTTCTTTCTCTGGAGGTGGATAGTATGCTTCATTTGTCATTTGGGATTGTCTTGGATCATTGTATTGCTGAGAATAGAATCCTCTTATTTTAGAGATGAGGAAACTGGTGTCCAGGGATCTAAAGTGACTTGGTCAAGGCTACACAGGGAGGAGTCCTCAGAGGTAGGATTTGAACCCAGGTTCTCTGGCCACAGAGTCAAGAATCTTCACACAGAGAACAAGGAAAGTATTTCTAGGGAGGTGAATATCCACGGAGGTTTTCTTGAATGTAACATGGGCAAAGTCTCCTTATCTGGATGTGAAAAAGGTACAGCACCCAGTATAGTATGGGTGGGCTGGCTTGGGGCTAAGCCAGGATAAGTTCTTACAGCCATTGGCTACCCCAAGTTCAAAGCTATTGACCCTGTCCAGGATGCTGAAGTTGGTTAGATCTGGAAAAATGCAAGCCAAATGTGCTTGTTCCTTCCTAAGGTCCTAAAGCCAGGGGATTCATTTAAGTGATTCTACTTGGAACAGGTTCATTGTAATAAATCTTAACAGTTGACATCTATTTATATAATGTCTTAAATTTTGCAAAGGGATTTGCTTATGTTATCTCATTTGAGTCTCAGAAACCCAGTGAGGCAAAGGCTGCAGGACTTAATTAGATACTGATTTATAAATGAAGAAACAGTTTTAGGAGGGTTAAATGATGGGATTGGCTTATGATGACCCATGTGATGTCTTCATTTTTTAATTTTAAAAAATTCTCTCATATTTGGAAGTGGGAAGGAAGTGGGCAAAGGAGAGAGAGACAGAGAGAGTGACAGAAAGGGAGAGTGAGGGGAGAGAGGGAGACAGAGTCAGAGTGACAGAGACAGAGAGGGAGAGAGGGAGATAGGGAAGGGAAGGGAAGGGAAAAAGGAAAGGAAAGGAAAGGAAAGGAAAGGAAAGGAAAGGAAAGGAAAGGAAAGGAAAGGAAAGGAAAGGAAAGGAAAGGAAAGGAAAGGAAAGGAAAGGAAAGGAAAGGAAAGGAAAGGAAAGGAAAGGAAAGGGAAGGGAAGGAGGATAGAGGGGAAGGCAAAGGAGAGAAAGAGAGGGAAGAGGGAAGGAGAACAGAACAGAAACATTGCAGTTGTGATAAGCACCTGATCTGGTTCAAAGGTGTAATTTGAATCCGGTCTTCCCTGCTCGCAGACCAGTGCTGTGCACAATGACAAGTGAATATCCCTAACTGTTGTCAGTTCACACTGAATTGCTGGGACTCCCTGACAAGAGAAACTTTTATCCAGGAAGACTGAATCTAAAATCATATTTATGGGGGGCAGCTAGGTGGCACAGGGGATAAAGCACCGGCCCTGGATTCAAGAGGACCTGAGTTCAAATGTGGCCTCAGACACTTGACACTTATTAGCTGGGTGACCCTGGGCAAGTCACTTAACCCCCATGGCCCCTCAAAAAAAATCATATTCATACCTTTCTCATCAGCTTCTCTCTCTCTCTCTCTAAAAAGCACACTAATAGGCAAAGCCAGTGCTTATCTATTGGAATTTGAAGATGTGATAGTACAAGCCCAGAGTAATTACAAAAATACTTGGTTGTCCTTTCTGTCTTGTCTCCGGGTCATTTTCCCCCGTGTGTGTGTGTGTGTGTGTGTGTGTGCGCGCGCGTGCGTGTGCGCACGTGTGCACACGCAGCCCTTAGCACATTGTTGACACTCAGGTGTCAGCTGTTGGCCTCCAGAAGTATCAGGGAGCCTTTATTAAGTGGGGGTGGTGGGGTGATGAATACCCAGAGTTGGAGGCCTCGGTTCCTTGGCGCCAGTGGTTAGCTTAGAATTCTCTGTCTGGAATTGTTTGTATCAGGCTTGAGGTCTTTGAGCTGTTGTTCTTTTGGGGGTTTTTGTGGGAGAGAAACTTGTTTCCCAAGAGCACGTCTGGTCTTGAGCGTGCTGACTCAGACAGCTGACTTCAGCATTTTCCAGAGGTCTTCTCCTCCCCCCTCCCTCCACCCCTTCCCTTCACCCTGGGGCTAAAGGCTCAAGCCAGTAGGGGGAATTCTGTTGACTTCTCTGCTTTGTCGCAGACATTCTGAGCAGATGCATTTGCAAACCCTTGCTTGCCCTTGTAGAGAAGGCAGGGAGGATGAGTGAACTCTGACCCATAACATCAGGGGCCTGGAGCCAGAACTGGCACAACCTTATTAGCTTGTTGTAGCCACAGGTTTGATTCAAACAGTTATTGAATGAGTGACCCAAGTATAGTAGGTCTGCTAGGTCTCCGTTTTTCCATCTGCAGCATGTCTATAACCCTCCCCAGCCACATCTCTAATATAAAGGTTCAGTTCAGTCGATTTGGGGGTCATGTCTGACTCTGCATGACCCCATTTGGAGTTTTCTTGGCAAAAATGCTGGAGTGTTTTTCCATTTCCTTCTGCAGTTCATTTTACAGATGAAGAAACTGACGCAAACAGGATTAAGTGACTTGCTCAGAGCCACATAGCTAGGAAGTGTCTCAGGTCAGATTTGAACTCAGGAAGATGAGTTTTCCTGATTCTATGCCCAGCACACTATCCCCTGTGCCTCCTGTTGACATTGAATGTGTTTGAAAATTGGTTATCTGGCCAAGAAAACCAGGCTGCTCCTTTCTCAGAGCCCGGGAATCTGAAAGACATATAGAAACCTTTCCTTCCTTTCCATAATCCCCTTAAATGAGTTGTCTTGGAAAAATGTGTGTACAGTTTGAAGCTGTCTGAACATTAGAGCAGACTCATTTCTTCCATGGGAACTGGAGAAAACATGATTACAGAAATCTCCCTCTTACTGGAGACATCTAGAAGGCTGGTCACTCAGATGCTTTCCCCTGACAAGCCCTGGCCTGGCAGGATCTCGGCACCTGCCGCCCAACATCCATTCTCTAGGGTCCAAGAATTGGGGGGCTCTGCAGCAAGTATAACTTAGATCTGCAGCTCTAGATGGCATCCAACCGCAGCTTTATCATTAGTGCAGTGCTCTCCCTTACCATCTCTGCCTCTTGGCTTCCTTTAAGTCTCAGGTAAAATCCTAT
Organism: Dromiciops gliroides; assembly: GCF_019393635.1. Lineage (NCBI taxonomy): Eukaryota > Metazoa > Chordata > Mammalia > Microbiotheria > Microbiotheriidae > Dromiciops > Dromiciops gliroides. The sequence goes on along the minus strand of NC_057863.1, from coordinate 337,454,147 downwards.
CTTCTACAAGAAATCTTTTCCAATCGCTTGAATGCTCATGATTTCCTGCCACTGATTATCTCCAGTCTACCTCGTATACATCTTCTTTGTCTATGTTGTTGTTCAGTCATGTCTGACTCTTCATGACCCTGTTTGGGGTTTTCTTGACAAAGATACTGGAGTGGTTTGCCATTTTCCTTTCCCAGCTCATTTTGTTGTTGTTGTTTGTCCTTCCTTCTTAAAGAGGACCATGACTTCGGGGAGGTGATGTTATGACTTGCACTGAATTGGCTTTAAGTGAGGGAGGGCTGTGCAAAATCACCAGCTTCACTCTCTCCTAAAGAGCTACCTGGGACAAGTGGCAAGATAGATATCAGGATGGGGCAGCTAGGTGGTGCAGTGGATAGAGCACCGACCCTGGAGTCAGGAGTACCTGAGTTCAAATCTGACCTCAGACACTTAACACTTACTACCTGTGTGACCCTGGGCAAGTCACTTAACCCCAATTGCCTCACTTTAAAAAAAAATAGATAGGTATCAGGATGACTGGAAATGGCCCCCGATATTTGAGGCAGTTGGGGGTAAGTGACTTGCTCAGGGTCACTTAGTGAGTGTCTGAGGCCATATTTGAACTCAGGAAGATGAGTGTTCTTGACTCCAGGCCCAGTGCTCTGTCCCTTGCTTCACCTAGCATCCGTGTTTGCATATAATTGTTGGTATATTGTCTCTCCCATTAGATCGTGAGGTCCTGGAGAAGAGGGACTTTCTTCTACATTTCTTTGTATACTGAGTGCTTATTATAGTGCCTAGAACACAGTAGGCACTTAATAAATGCATTTTGACTGACTTACTGACTGACAACTCCATCTGTGGTATGGTCCATATGTTATGATCCATATGTCTGCTCTGACTAAAGGCTCCTGTACATCCCCACCTGCTAATGAATACCCTGGGGGCAGGGAGAAATGGGAAGGAATGGAAGCTGCTGTCACAGAAGATCCTCTTCCCTCTCAACACCACCACCACCTTTCTTTCTTGGGTTCCTTCATTTTTTGTTCTGGGCAAGTGTGGAAAGACCCAAGTTGTTACCCTTTTAGGGTCTATCTCAATTTATAAAAAACCTTTTAATGAAATTCAGGGAGCTGATTATGTGCCAGGCATTTGGCTAGATGCTGGAGATACAAAGACAAAATTTTTAAATGGTGCCCTTGCCAGTTTATAGTCTACCAAAGGCGGAAACAGTAAGTACACATACAAGTAAATGTAAAATGTCTTCAGATAATATTCTGGAAGGAATATGTGAGACTAATATGAAGAGCAGTTTGTTGACAGTAAATGAGGGCATCCATCAGGCGGGGTGGAGAAGTAGGGTAAGGACACTGGAGGGATGAAACTTACCTGAATGGGTAAGTGGGATCAAAGAGCGATGGTCAGGGGAACCAGCTTTCCTGAGGCAGCCTACTATTCAAAATCATGGGGTTCCATGTGGAACTACAGGACGACAATCCATTGTTATGTCTTCTGTGGTAGCCAAGACAAAGCTTATTTGATTATCAGCCCCCAAGAAAGGGAGAAAGCAAGGTGGGAGTAGTATGTGCAGAGTAGCTAGAAAGCTGCCCAGGTCCTGGTCAATTATCAGTTAACACACATTTATTGAATACTATGTGCTAAGCATACTGCTAAGAATTGAGAGATAGAAAGATCATAAAAAAAAATAGCCCCCTGCCCCCAAGGAGTTTACATTCTAATGGTCCAGCCTCATAGTCAAGGCAAGGGTTGGTGGAGTCCATGGGCCAGGGTAGGGTATTTGAAGCACTCTCGTCTTTAGCCAGGTCAGTCTAGCCCCAATACTCCAGTGTTGGGTGATATGGGAAGTCAAGGGGGGGGACATCTGTTCTTAAACTGATGGCTGGTATGGAGAGGGAGGGATGGCAGGTACATAATAGTGTTTACTGTGGCATCTTCCGAACATACTTGGGAGTAGTATGTGCTAGGACACATACCACTTATGCTTTTTGTGTGTTGTTCAGTTATTTCTATTTTGTCTGACTCTTTTTTACCTCATTTGGAGTTTTCTTAGCAAAGATACTGTAGTGGTTTGTCTTCTCAAGCTCATTTTATAGATGAGGAAACTGAGGTAAACAGGATTAAGTGACTTGCCCAGAGTCACTCAGCTAGTAAGTGTCTGAGGCTGGATTTGAACTCAGGAATAGGAGTCTTCCTGATTCCAGGCCCAGCACTCTATCCACTGAGCCACCTAGCTGTCCCATCACTTATGCTTACAAAAGGCTAATCTAGGACCGATCTAAAAAATCACTCATTACTACCAATGTTTTTGTTTTTCATGTTATATAGTAATCTCAAACAAATGACATCTAAATAGAATGTTTGCTTACATGCAGCCTATTTCCAAAGATTGCAAAGCTTTACATTATCTGGTGATAGATAATCCGCATTAGATGGCGGGATCACCAAACCAGGCTGTTAGAATTTACTGCTTCTTGTAAACATGGCCTTATCAACACTACAGTTTACTCAGTGTGATTAATTTTTCTCCTTTCCCAAACCTCTGATTTATTAGTTTGGTCTTTCTTCCCATAGTACATGTGTTTATTCTGTACTTTTAAACTTCAACATTCAACCCACCTCCATATTCTGATGCCTTATTGTGACATAATGAAGGTCCTTCATTTGCAAAAACTGTGCCAGTGGGGGCAGCTAGGTGGTGCAATGGATAAGAGCACCCGTCCTGGAGTCAGGAGGACCTGAGTTCAAATTCAGCCTCAGATACTTACTAGCTGTGTGACCCAGGGCAAGTCACTTAACCCCAATTACCTCGCCAAAAACAAAAACAAAACCCTTTGCTAGTGGAATGCAAGCTCTGGTAGGACTAACCATACTGGAAGTACTTTATAGGCTCAGTGATATACTATTTGTCTTTGGATGAACAGCCTGACTGGCTTCAGTGAAATATATCACCTGGGGCCAACCACTAAGAGAACACTTTTTCAGCCATGGCAGACTCATGAATGGTGAAGGGCCTTGGGTTAGCCCCTCCATGGTACAATGGAAAAGTTCTCAGATTTTGAGTTACAAGACCCAAGTTTGAATGTCATCTCTGACAGCTGACAATTTCTTTTATATGGTGATCCTTTCTTTAAAAAAATTTAATTTATTATTTATTTTTAATATTCTTTTCTTTTTAAAGTTTGAGTTCCAAATTCTCTCCCTCCTTCCCACTGTCTCCCACACCCGCTGAGAAGGAAAGCAATATGCTATCAATTATACATGTGAAATCATGCAAAAACATTTCCATTTTAGCCGTATTTCCAAAAAAAAAAAAAACAAACAAGAAAAAGAAAGTGAGAAAATTATACTTCCATCTGCACTCAAAGTTATCAGTTCTCTCTCTCTGGAGTTGGGTAGCATTTTTTCATCATGAGTCCTTTTCTGCCGATTAACTATGATATGACTTGGACAAGTCATGTGATTTTTCTTGGCCTCAGTTTCTACATCTGTAAAATAAGTGAGGATAGATTCAGTGACTTCTGAGGTCCTTCCAGCTCTAAATATTTGATCAAGACCTAGGAAGATAGGTTGCAGGATGGAGGGATTGTTAGCCTATAGAAGGAATGACTAAGGGAGGAAGGCATGCTTGCTGGCTTTGAAGTATCTGAAAGGCCACCACATGGAAGAGGGGATGGACTTCTTGTGGATGGCTCCAGAGCCTAGAACCAGAAGGGATGGGGAGGTGGGAGGGGGGAGGGAGAGGAGCGCGGTGTAGTGGAAAAGTTATTGTGATTTGGAATCACGGGACCTGAGTTGGAATTCCAGCTTCTGCAACCCACTATAGGTGTGACCTTCAGCAAGTCACTTGGCATCGATAGGCCTCAGTTTCCTCATTGATAAAATTGGGAGGGGGTAAGGCTAGATGTCTTTGAAGGTCCTTTCTAGTCCTAGATCTAGGATTGTTAAGTTGTAGAACTGAGATAAGGGTGTGAGATAAGGAAAAACTTCCCAATGGTTAGAGCTGTCCTAAAATGTAATGGTTGCCTTGGGAGATAGAAGGTTCTGCCTCATTAGAGTTCCTCAGGCAAAGGCTATAAGTTGTAGAGGTGATGCTTGTTAATAATAATAATAATAATAGCCTGGGGCAGCTAGATGGCCCAAAGGATAAAGCACTCTGGATTCAGGAGGACCTGAGTTCAAATCCGGCCTCAGACACTTGACACTTACTAGCTGTGTGACCCTGGGCAAGTCACTTAACCCCAATTGCCTCACCAAAAAAAGAAATAATAATAACCAGCATTTCTGTCACACTTTGAGGTTTGGAAAAAGAGAAGGGGGGAAGGCATTAACAACTGGGGAAACTGAGATATAGTAGATTGCCTAAAGTCACAGTTTGTTATCATTATGGTCAAGGTTGATAAGCCATTTCTATCTCTATGAGGTTGGTTGTGACGAAGATCATAGCCTGTATTCTCCTCCATCCCAAACAAGCACAAAATGGCCCACACTGTCCTCACACAGTTGACTCAGAGCCTTTGCCAACAGGAGCCCTGCCCTAGGCTTTGGGGGTACTCTTTGGGCCGACCTACCCACTGCTGTTTTTCAGCCATCCATCTCCAGGCCACAGTCTTGGCTGCCACGCTTCAAGTTTGGCCTTCAAAGGCAGCATTCTAAACCAAGCTCTTCAGTCCACAGAGATTGCTTCACCAGTCACTGAGCTGATGCCAGCTCTGGGATGGAACATGGCACCTCTTTTCCCCAGTGCAGTGATACTGTTCAGTTTTTCCAGGTTGAAAATAGCAACTCTGTCATCTGGCTGTGACGGAGGGGAAGTCAGTGGAGGAGCAGCGGAGTTGCCATCTCTGTGTGGCTTAGGCAGTTTTCCAAAGAGGGCTAATGAGACAAGTTGAAGTGTTAGGTACCATGCTGAGTCACAGGTGATGGGAGCCTCCCGAGTTGTCGCTTCTGCCAGTGCACCTGTGCTTACCTTGGCCACCTTCCCATCTTCTTCAGCGCCCTGGTTCTTTAGGGGCTTGGGATAGCGATGCGGCTTTCTTCTCCAAGCATTGTCACCCCCTCCTCCAAACCCACCCCCATTTCTTTGTAAATAGAAAAGGGCATTACAGAAGCATTTGTCCCCTGACCCTCTTTTGCTCTTTCCATAGCTTTTGGCTGCTAGATGAGAGCCAGATGCCAAGCCCTTTCCTTAACTCACTCCCCTCCCTAGTGCGAAAGGCCTTGAAACAGAAAAGAGTTGGCAGCTGGGGCATGATCTTTTGGAAGTGAATTGAGGAGGCCGGTGGTGGGAAAAATGCTTGACTTGAGTTTGACATCATAACATCACGAGTATGCCCCGGGTCTTTTAAAAGGTTCTTCTCTTTGTGCTCTGGCCTCGGCACTTGTCTTAGGATTTAAAGCTGAGGTTGGGGGAAGCTTGGCTCAAAACCATCACCCTCAAAACCCTCCTCCTTCATGCTTTGAGCTATGCACTGTTGCCTCTGCTGCCTTAGCTGTCCATTGCAAAACCTGACTTTGTAGACCTGCAAATGAGGTGGCAGATGTGGAGGGGCAAGTGATTTTTCTAACGCACTGCTGGACAATTACAAATAAATCTTTATTATGAACTAGAAAACTAACAAACGTTGGCATCTAAGAAAGACAAAAAGAACATGAAACTCTGACTTGCAGCTTATTCTTTAAATTGCATTAAATTTAATGTGATAGTGGCAGTGTTGCCCTGCTCACCTGTATCCCTTTAAAAAAAAATTTGTGATATATAATTCTATTTTACACATATCAAACATAGATATAATAATACACACATATATGACACATATAATGTAAATGTTCTACATTATTACATTTAGATATATTCTAATACATATAACTTAGTATTTCAAATCTTAAAAGAACTGTTTTATAAATAGTGTATCCATATCAATTTATATAAATAATATATGAAAAATTTGTTTAAATATAATTACTATTTGAATAAGACCTAAATAACTCATGTATGTGCAACATATATATTTATGTGTGTGTGTGTATAAATACATATATATCTCCTGAACCTTTCCCAGCACATCCCTCCCCCACCTTTAAAAAACATTTTTTTCCAGATTAAACATTTTAATTTAGATTTTTCTGTTCCAATCTCTATCCTTCCTCCCTTCCCTTCCTTCCCCCCTGCCGGAGGTGGCAAACAATCTGATATGGGTTATGCATATATGATCATACAAAAACATCATCATATTTGTCACTTAATGAAAGAATGTGAAAAATAGCATGCTTCAATCTGTTCCATCAACATCAGGTGGATAGAATGTTTCATCAGTATTTATTTGGGATTGTCTTGGATTAATGTATTGTTTAGAATAGTCAAGTCATTCACACTTCTTCATCGAACAGTATTGTTGTGTCTGTGTACAGTGTTCTCTTAGTTCTGCTCACTTCCCAATACATCATTTCATACATGTCTTTCCAAGCTTTTTTGAAGTCATCCTGTTTGTCTATTATTACTTCACAGTAATATTCCATCACCATCATATACCACAGTTTGTTTAGCCATTCCCCAATTTATGGGCATTCCTTTGATTTCCAATTTTTAGCCATCACCTGTATCCCTTTTTTAAACAAGTTCTATCTTTTTAATGAACATAAATCTATTTTCTTTCCCTCCCACCCTCCCCTCCATGGAGAAAATAAAGAAAGGAGAATGAAAAGAAATAGAAATCCCTTGTAACAAATACATATAGCAGAGTAAAATAAATCTCCTCATTACTTGTCAAGAGGTAGGCAATGTGATTCCTCACTGGTCATGGAGGGTCATTGTATTGATGAAGCATAGTTCTCATAGCTTTCAGAATTGTTTTTCTTTACATTGTTATTATAGAAATTTTTATGACTTTTCTCATGTCATTCATCAGTAATGTCATGGCAAAAATTGTTATCCTGGGTCTGTTTATTTTATTCTGCATCAATTCATACAAGTCTTTCCATCCCTTTTTCAACTTTCCCTTTCTCGTGTATATTCCTTAAATATTTTTATTGAAGTCTTCTCTCCTCTCTCTCTTTATCTCTCTGTCTTTCTTCACCCCCCTTCTCTCTTACTATTACTATACGACCACTCTTCCAATTACAAAAATCGGTTTACTTTTTTATTTTTCAATGAACAAGCCTTTGTTTTTATCTCCTTCCCACCTCTTTTCCTTGTTTGAAAAAGAAAGAAAAAACAAACCCTTGTAACAAATATGCAAGGTCCCCCAGCTCCCCACCCAGTTCTAATTGGCAGTCCAAGCGCTATAATAATGTTTTAGTGAGATTGGCTCAGTAATGAAGGAAAAACTTACATGAAAGTAAGAGAAACACTTCATGCTGTGGGCACTTGCTTTGGCTCCAGAGTAACAGAGACCAAATCATGCAGACCCTAAATGGCTGTGTCCATGACCAGTGGCAGGATAGAGAGTCTAGAGAATGCCAAGGTTTTGCAGAGAACCAGTGACTCCAGGTACTCAGTAGTGGTATCAAGGAAGTTGATTAGGACATGAATGCCGTGTGTGATTTAGTCACTTCAGTAGTGCATGGCTCTGTGGCCAGTATCAGAGTTGAGCTTATGAATTCAGGTTTCCTCATAGCAAATCCGGGGTCTTTCCACAAGAACATGCTTCCAGAATTGAACCTGTAGCCTTGTCATTTCACCTTCATGTATTTCTATTTCTTTCAGTACTGGGTCCTACATTCATTGTGTATATGTATGTATGTAGTTATGCATGTATGCACTTTGTGATGTTTGTAGCATGGTGTTGTGGCAAGAGCAGTGAATTGTGAGTCAGAAGGGCTGGACATTGAACATCAGCTCCGATCTTTACTGGCTATAAGCACATGAACAAGTTGATTTAACCTCTCTGTGCCTCAGTTTTCTCATTTGTAAAAAGGGGACAATAACACTTGCACTCTCCACCCAGGGATATTGTGAGGAAAACACTTTGTGAACCTCAGGGAATGCTAGAAATGTGGATTATTCACATTTTGTTAGTTCATTATTTCCCAAAGAAGACTATACACCCGTTGGGCATAGGGACTATGGGTTATATTCTTTGATATTCCCCGTAGTAGCAGGTGGTGGCCAGTTAATGGTGCCAAGTGGAATACACCCTGAGAGGGTAAAAAGCAGTGGGGACTGGGATGGGTTGATCATGGAAGGATTCTATAAAGCCCTAATTTTTATATCTAGTTTTAAGAAGTAGAAGGATTCAAATTCAGCCTCAGACACTTGACACTTAGTAGCTGTGTGACCCTGGGCAGGTCACTTAACCCTCATTGCCCTGCAAAAAAGAAAGAAAGAAAGAAACAAACAAACAGAAGAAATGGAAGGACACAGATCGTTGAGGAGGAAATGAAGAGGCCCATGGGGGCATCTAGAATCTGATGATATGAAAGCTTTTCTTCCAATCAGCATCCTACTCCAGTGATAGAATTGAGTATGTATGGGTTCAGAAAGACAAATCCCTTGGGGTGTCAGATCTCTGCTGTTTGCTTGCCTTCACTTAAGTGGTAAGGAGCCTTGGTTACCTTCTCAAGCTGTGATCCTCTGCGGGTCAGCACACTAGAGCAGAAAAAAAAAAAAGCTGAACTTGAAGTCAGAAAGTCTAGGATTCCAGTCTCTTAGTCCCTCTGATCCTTGGGTTTGTCATCTTCAAAATGGGGACAAGAGTACCAGTAGCACCTGCCTCGGGGCATAATCGTTTTGTGCTCCTATAAAAGAATGAATGCAAAGTGCTTTTGAAACTCGAAAGTGCCTGTTGGCCTCAGAAAGCTGGGGAGCATCTTGGATGCTTCTTAGCAGTCTTTCGTTTCAATTCTTTCTCTAATTTATACGAAGAGTGAGTGCAAGCATAGTTAAAAGAGCAAGGCAGAACACATTCCCACAGGGACAGGGCACACTCGTGCCCCAAAAAGACAGCAGGAAGTCAGACTTAAGTCATTGCCAAGCTTGGATTTATGACTTATGAGGATGTGGAAAGGACAGATTGGGCAATTCTAATCTACTTGCAAAGGAAGTACCAGGAATAGCACGCCTTATTATAAGGCAGGCAGCTGAATGGGGTTTTCTCTTTGCCTTTGAAAGCAACAGATCCATTATGGATAATAGAAAGTTGTGCATCTGAGGAGTTACAAGAGGACCAGCACATAAGCTTGGTATACTTATTCTTTCATTCAGAAGCCTATACGTTGGATGGTGGTGGTTGTTCAGTCATTTCAGTCATGTCTGACCTTTCATGACCCCGTTTGGGGTTTTCTTGGAAAATACTGGAGTGGTTTGCCATTTCCCTCTCCAGCTCATTTTACAGATGAGGAAACTGTGACTTGTCCAGCGTCACACAACTAGTCAGTGAGGCCAGATTTGAACTCAGGAAGATGAGTCTTTCTGACTCTAGGCCAGTGACACCTAGCTGCCGTATTGGAGGGTACAGAGAGGTTGTAACTTGACACTCAGAACCTCATCTCCCCTCTGTTTTGAATGAGGAAGGAAGTGGGCAGAATCAAGGAAGTTGATTAGGACATGAATGCCGTGTGTGATTTAGTCATGGATGCTTACTTCTCACTCTAGCAATGCTCCAAGAACCTATGAGCTACAAAAATGTGAATGGGTTCATTTTGGTTGAGACTAGTGTAAGGAAGTCCTGGTGTGGAAATGCCCTTCTCTGAAGCATATCATCAGCACCTTGACTGTAATTTCGGGGTGGGGGGGAGGTGCCTTTGGGGCATTGAGAGATTAAGTGATTTACCCCAGTCATATAGCTAGAATGGATCAGAGGGAGGATTTGAACCTAGGCCTTCCTAAACCTGGAGTTGGCTCTCTTTCCATTATACCATACTGCCTCTCAAATAACTTTAAGTAGCCCTAAGTCATATAGCTTTGAAAATACATTAGTGGGGGCAGCTAGGCAGTGCAGTAGATAGAACACTGAGCTTAGAGTCGGAAGGACCAGAGTTCAAATTTGACCTCAGACTCATACTAGGTGTGTGACCCTGGGCAAGTCACTTAACCTTGACTGACTTTTTAAAAAAACTCCAAAACCAGCAAACCCAAATAAATAAAAAATGTATTCCAGTAACTATGCCAAGAGTTGTACCATCCAAACATGGACAAAATATCATTTCTAATGACGTAAAAAATGACTCTCAAAGAGCTCATCACTCTGGATATCTTCTCTCCCCCCCCCCCCCCCCAATTTACTCACTTCCTGTTTATCTAGCTTTGTTTAAATTGTTTGCTCTGGAAAGTGCAGTCCCTGCCATTTAGTATTGGGGGAGGGAGCAATAAAATATGGAAACTTCCTGCTTTCCTGAATTCCAAATTGGGTTTTGGTATTAGTAGCCTGGGAGCTAGAATCAGCTTATTGAAGGGTGTCATCTCCTGAGAGATGACCACTTCCTGCTTTCAGACTATTGGTTTCTGCCCAGGGCCTGCTGGTCCCCCTTACTTCCTCTTCATCAGCATCACCCCTTTCGCTCCGTCCCTCAGAGGCGTTCATAGTGTGCTCACTAAAAACCAAGTACTCTAGCTCTAGTTACTGAATATATTGGACTGTCTGACTTTCCTTCTCCTTGCACCGGCAATCCAACTTCCCGTCAGCAATAAATAACCAGAGGGTGCTCAGCCAGGTGTTATTTTTATTTGCATGTCTCACCTTTCCCCTACATCATGTACAGCAATGCCATTTTGATCCAATCTTGCCTCTTGACTATTGCAGAATATAACAAACCAGGCATAACAAAAGGAAGAGAAACACTAGTGGAACAATTTGTATTTAGCCACTCAGAAAGGAAACTCAACAAAGCACCTCTCTCCATACTGAAACACCTCGGATAAACAGGAAGGGTGTGGTTACTCATACAACCATGGGATACATCCCTGTAATGCACGTAAATAATACTGAGTAACATAGTTAATCTTTGTGTATTATTCTTCTGCTAGGAAGGCACAGCGGATAGAGTGCAGGGCCTGGAGTCAAGTTGACCTGAGTTCAAATCCAGCCTTAGATACTAGCTATGTAACCCTGGGCAAGTCACTTAATCTGTCTGCCTCAGTTTTCCCAATGATAAAAATGGGGATAATAAAGCACCTACCTTTCAGTATTGTTTGGAGGATCAAATAAGATACTATTTGTAGAGCATTTAGCATGGAGCCTGGAACAAACTAGACACTTAATAAATGCTTTGTTCCCTTTCCTTCCTTTCCCCTGATTATCTGTAAGCTTCCTGAGGGTAAGGATCCTGTCATACATTTATGTTTAACTTTTTCTGTTACTCTTGACTCCTGCATTTCCATTTCAAAGCATCTACTCTGTTTTTTACTTTGATCTGGAAGCTCTGGATTTTGACTATGATGTTGGGGGCAGCTAGGTGGCACAGTGGATAAAGCACCAGCCCTGGATTCAGGAGGACCTGAGTTCAAATTCAACCTCAGACACTTGACACTGTGTGACTCTGGGAAAGTCACTTAACCCTCATTGCACTGCCCCTCCCCCCCCCAAAAGACCATAATGTTCCTGGGAGATATAATTTGGGGTTTCTTACATGAGGTGATTAGCATATTCTGTCTATTTTTAACTTTGCCTTTTAGTTTTAGGACACCTGGGCAGATTTTTGACATCCTGAACTATAATATTCAAGCTTTCTTTCATATAGTCCGATGATTTAAAAAAATAAACTTTTATTAATAACTTTTGTTTTTTATTGCTTAAATTTTTGTATGCATTTCCCCCTCTCACTAACCATGCCTCCCACAAAATTGAGCAAAGATTTTGTAAAAAAGAAAGAAAATAAAGCCTTCCATGCAAAGCTGCATAGTCCCGCAAACCAAATCTCCACATTAGCTGTGTCCAAAAACATACACCTCTCTCTGCATTTTAAGTTCATCACCTTTCTGTCAAGGAGGTCAATAGCTTGTTTCATTTTCAATCGTTTGTAGTCCAATGATCCTTAGATTTTCTCTTGGCATATTTTACAGGCCAGTTTTTTTTTTATACTATGTACCTTATAATTCTTTTTTCAAACTTTTGGTTTTGTTTTGATATCTCTTATTGTCTCATGGAGTCACTTTTTTTTTTTTTTTTTTTTTTTTTTTTGCTCTGTATGACCTACTCTCAATTTCAGAGTGTTTAATGCATGGGTAAATTTTACCATCATCAGACTTAAGGTATTAATTCTCCCTGCCATTTGTCTTTCTCTAGCTATTTCGTTTTATATCTTATTCCATTTTTTTCAAGATTCTCTTCTAGTCTTTGTAGCCAGGACATTCTTTTATTTTCTTCTAGGTTTTCCCCTTGGGCTTCTCTCACTCCAAAGTATTTCATTTTTGTATTTAGTGTTCTTTGGGGTTTAAAATTTTTTATTTTTATTTTTTTACTCATATCTCCAGTCTTAATTTCTCCACATGGGTCAAAATTTCACTCTTGCATTCCTGGAATACTTCATCTTCCTAAAGGTGTGCCCGGCTTTGTCTCCTGCCCTCAGTCAGTCGAGAAGTATTTATTAATTGTTTACTTCTTGCTAGTCACTGTGCTAAGAACCGAAGTTCCCCCCCCCCCCAAAAAAATGCAAACAGCCCCTACCCCAAATGTGCTCATATTCTGGTATTGTTGTTTTTAAATTTATTTTTCATTTATGGAATAAAACAAGCACTGTAGTTTAGGCCCAGACTGCCTGGATCTGGGTTGGGTTAGTCCATGGCTAGTTTGATCCAGTCGGGGAAAAATATCTGCCTTCTGTTGTTATGTTTCTGCCCTGCTGTTCCCCAGATCTATTCCTTCTCTCCTAGTCCTTGCCAGAAATACTGTGAATTAATATCCAACCTACCATTATCAGCCATTTAGTTTAGCTTTGGTAATTAGGGTAACCCACATTTATCTCTATCCTGAGAAGACCACAGCCAAATCACTATAAAGCCCCTATCATTACAAAAAGAATTCCTTTAAAAACATTTTAAATTTTTCTTTTTTTATACCACATTCTTTTCCAAATATATTCGTTTCCTAACTCTGACCTAGTGAGTCATCCCTTATTACAAAGACTAAAAAATAAATAGCAAGAAAAAAGCAGTTCAGCGAAACCAACCAACTTATTAATTTAGGTTGACAGTGTATGTAGGGTGATCCAATACCCATAGTCCTCCACCTTTACAAACAAAGGAGGGAGGCAGATTTTCTTCTCTTCTTTGGGGATAAGTTTGGTCCTTAGAATTACATTGCATTCAGCTCCAGAAAGTGTTCTCTATAAACATCCACCCACATATAACAAAACACCCTCCCCCCCAACAAAAACAGTTTATAATCCCTATTTCCCCCACACCTGTCACCAATACACTCTTTTGAAATAGAACATATCAACTTTTATTGAGCTTTTTATGGGTTTCTATGGTCAAAGAATTCATTACCAAGTGGCCAGCCTACTGGCCACTCTGTACTTAGCTAACCTGCTCCTTGGAAAATAGGCATCTCTTGCCCAGGGTTGTCCTCAAAGACTTTCCAGTATGGGAGAGCCCCTGTCATAGCCTTCTGGAACACATGATCACCTCCACATCATGATGCATTAGAGTAGGAATGTGGGAGGAGTAGCTTTTATTTCATTCAAATACATGTCAAACAAAATGTCAAAGAAGTATTGGCATATTGTCATGGAAAGAGCTCTGAAATTGGTAATGAGAAGACCCGATTCTCAATTCTACCACTGGGCTGTGAGTGGGTCTAGGAGTTCCACCTTAGTTCTCCATCTCTGTTGTTTTTGTTGTTGAGTTTTCAGTTGTGTCCAACTCTCTGTGACCCCATTTGAGGTTTTCTTGGCAGAGATACTGGAGTGGTTTGCCATTTCCTCCTCCAGCTCATTTTACAGATGAAGAAACTGAGGTTAACAGGGTGAAGTGATTTGCTCAGGGTCACACAGCTAGTAAGTATCTGAGGCTGGATTTGAACTCAGGTCCTCCTGACTCCAGGGCCAGTGCTTTATCCACTGGGGCAATAATACTTGTACTATCTACTCCCATCAACTCATTAAGGAAAAAAATACTATCTAAATAATATGATAGTAAATGTGAATTGCTTTTGTGTGATAGCTCAGTCATTACTACCAGTTATTAAAACTAGCAAAGAGTTTTGTTTTGCACAATCTCTCCTTTGCTGCTGTTGGTGAATATACTATGACTGAGAGATAGTAGGTTGTCTCCCACCCCCACCCCATTAGAAATCTTTCAGTAGAGGCTGGATGACCACAATAAGCATTGGAGCAGATGATTACTAAGGTCCCTTTTCTACTGTTAAACCAGGATTCTGTAATATGCCGATCATTTGCTTTTTAATATAAATACGTGTGTGTGTGTGTGTGTGTGTGTGTGTGTGTATTTTTCCGGTAGTAATATAGTAACATATGTCTGTGAGAATTGGATTGTAAGGAAAGCTGAGTGCGGCAGAATTGACACTCAAACTGTGGTGCTGGAGGAAACTTTAGGAGATCAAATCACTCAATACTTAAAGAAATGAATTTGGACTATTTATTGGAAGGACAGATAGTGAAACTAAAGCTTTTTTTTTGCCACATAATAAGAAGAAAAGACCCTGATGCTGGGAAAGATTAAAAGGAAAAGGGAATGGCAGAGGATGAGATGATAGTGTAGTAGAAGCGACAGATGTGATGTTGGACTGACTTTGGGAGACAGTGGAGGATAGAAAGACCTGGGGTGGTGTGGTCCGTGGGGTCATGAAGAGCCAGACGTGACAGAACAGTAACAGATATACCCCCGTGCTTTAAACCACACATTTTCTGTGTCCATTTTAATGGGGGGGGGGGAGGTGATTAGATATAATATAGCAATTTATATTCTTTCTTTCTTTCTTTTTGTTGTTGAGGCAGTTGGGGCTAAGTGACTAACCCAGGGTCACACAGCTAGTAAGTGCCAAGTGTCTGAGGCTGGATTTGAACTCAGGTCCTCCTGAATCCAGAGCCGGTGCTCTATCCACTGCGCCACGTAGCTGCCCCAGATATTCTTTCATAGTCATTAAAATCAGGAGTTCTTATGGAACATAAACTAAGAACTAAGAGAAAGGAGGTCAAAAGAATGATAAGATTTAGAGTTAGAAGAGCTGGATTCAAATGCTGCTCCATCCTGACCATGAATGAGTCACAACCTTCTGGGGCCTCAGTTTCCTCATCTGTAAAATAAGAGAGTTGTACTAGAGGGCCTCTGAGGTGCCCTGCATCTCTAGATCTATAATCTTATTGTCAGAGAAGGCGTACAGCATTTTACATTGAGGTCTGAAGGAGGTAACAGTTTTTGGCAGCTGGTGGAGAGGATTGGAGAGAGAAGAAGCCTTCTAGATGACCCTGCTCCAGACTTACAGCTTTACATGTGACTTGGTTATAGCCCCTGGGTTATAAGATTAGGCTGTATGCAGTGGGGCTCAAACATTGCACCAGCATCCTAGCAGTTAAATAAGCATTCCTTGACCTCCCAGAGTGTTCACCATATGCTTCAGTGTTGATTTGTAAATTGCCTTGATCACTGCACAACTGAAATATAATTTATTGTAAATCCTGAAGGGAAAAGGAGGGCAAGTCTGGCAATAGAGGAAAGGGTGGTAGGGAGGCTTTAGTGATGTCTCTGAAGTCTGGCCATCCCTTAGGTCACCCTCCTCTGTGTCATGTGCCAGATAGAATCACCCTGCTGATTCTTTTCCATCATGCCAAGGCCACAGGGGAGTACTATTCTGAGACTCTGTTTGGGCTCATGCTCGCTTGGTGGCTGGCCGTGTAGCACATGCTGGCGCGTTCTTGCCGGAATAGAGCCTTGATTCTGGCTCAGAAGTGAGATTGGCACGTGCCCAATCCACCTTCCGCTCCTCTGTTCACCTCCGGTGTGGGCACACTCAGGAAATGAAAACTGATTTTTATTAAAAATCAAACTTATAAAAAATCTGCTACTGAAAAAAAAATCTGCATCAAGCACCAAGCAAAGATCCAGCTATCCATATTTAAATTATGTACCTTTTGTATCCATACTCAGTGTCCTTCATTTTCATTTCATCAGAGCTGTAATTTCACTGGTGTGACAATCTGTCCACTAACCCCTGTTGTGTCCTCCACACCTTAGGAGCTGATTTAATGAACTGTTGTGAAAAAACTGAGAAATCGAAAACCTCCTTAGCTGGTAGCTAGCCTTTTTGGTGATGAGCCTGTATATATTTACAGAGGTGAATCAGTGGATAGAGCACTGCACCTGAAGTTGGGACGACTTGAGTTCAAATCTCACTTCAGACACTAACTCCATTAATGTGTATCTTTGTCAGTGATGTTGATCACTCTCAGCTATGTTTAGAAACTTCCCCATAGGTGACCTGCCACCTCTTCCCCCACCTACCCTGCACACACAATCTTATCCTCTTATCTGTTGCAGGAAAACAGAGGCTTATAGGGACCCGGCTTGAACACTTCCAGTGATGGGAAACTCTATCAGGACGTTAATCCGTTTCATTCCTAGTTAGCTCTGACTGTGAAATGTTTTTAACTTAAACAATCCTTCTTCTAAAGGGCTATAAGTCTTTTTTTGGTTTTTGCTTTTGTTTTTAGTGAGGCAATTGGGGTTAAGTGACTTACTCAGGGTCACACAGCTAGTAAGTGTTAAGTGTCTGAGGCCTGATTTGAACTCAGGTACTCCTGACTCCAGGGCTGGTGCTCTATCCACTGTGCCACCTAGCTGCCCCTAAGGGCTATAAGTCTTAAGTCACTGGTAGCCCTGGGCTTGGCAGACACCGAGTCACCACATGCTGTGTTTCAGACTCCTGAGAAGATAATATCCCAGCCCTTCGGAAGAAGGCTTCTCTTCCCATGAGACAGCCATGATTGAGCTCATTAACTTTCTAGGGCTGGGCATTGCACATACTATGTAAATTTTTGTCCTCATTGCTCATATATCTTTCTTTGGACATGTTCAGATCCTATGGGGATTATGGGGCCCAGAGCCAGTGAATGAGCTAAGTGCCTTCGCTAGAGCCGAGGCTGACCAAGGGAGTTGGCAAGGTTGTTCCAAGGATTGTTCCAACCACAGTTGGATGGGAATGGAAGGGATGGAAGTTGGGTGCTGGAACTGGAAGGGACTTTAGTGATGAATATGACCTTGTACATAGTAGACCCTTAAAAAATAAATGTTTACTGATTCACATTGCATCAGGTAGTCCAGATCTCTTATTTTATAGTCTGTGGCACTGAGGATCAGGGCTCAGCCATTCTGTGGAATAACTTAAATAAGGAACCTCTCCTATCTGTGCCTCTCAGTCCTACCGAGGTCAAGTGCCCTGACGTGCTCTATGTGTTGCTTCTAGGTCATGGGGAATGCCACTGCGGGGAGTGCAAATGCCATGCTGGCTACATCGGGGACAACTGTAACTGCTCCACAGAGACCGAAACGTGTCTCTCCAATGATGGCCAGATCTGCAGTGGCCGAGGGTATTGCTCGTGCGGGCGGTGCCAGTGCACAAAGCCTGGGGCCTTCGGAGAGGTGTGTGAGAAGTGTCCGACCTGCCCGGATGCCTGCAGCACAAAGAGGTAACTCCCGGTACCCCACCCCTACACCCTTTACTTCTTCCTTTCTTGGCCACTAGGGCCTCTCTGGCCCTCCAGCTTCACCTGCCTGGGCTGGACAGCGTGTGTAGAGCCGGACCTTCACGTCAGGTAATTTCTGGCACCACTGTGCCCTTTTTCTCTCTACTTTATTTCCTCAGGGGCTAAAATTTTTTTAATATTAGAATTATAGACTTTTAAAAGTACAAGTCAGTCATTTAGTCAATGAACATTTCTTAAGAGCTTGCTAGGTTCCAGGCACTTTACCAAAAGCTGGACTTTTTAAAATGGCAAAAACTCTTCCTGCCCTCAAGGTGCTTACATTTAATGCAGGAAACAATGTGCATATAGCCAGTACATCCAAGGTCTTTACAGAGTAGAGCAGTCAATCAATCGTCAAGCATTTATTAAGCACCTACTATGTGTTGGGCACTTGAGGATACAGTAGAAGGAATGGACAAATTCCTGCTCATAGATGGAAGGTTATCTCGGAGGGGAAGGAACTAGAAGCTGGAGGAGGACCAGGTTATTTTTGTTTGTTTGTTTTTTGTTTTTCTTTTTTTGCGAGGTAGTGAGGGTTAAGTGACTTGTCCAGGGTCACACAGCTAGTAAGTGTCAAGTGTCTGAGGTGAGATTTGAATTCAGGTCCTCCTGAATCCAGGACTGGTGCTATATCCACTGCGCCACCTAGCTGCCCCCAGGAACAGGTTATTTTATGTCATCTCATCCAAACCACCCTGGTGACAAATGGCCACATGACCTCTGTTTAAATAATCCCAGTGATGAGGATCTCACTACCTCATGAGAGAACCCATTTCACTCCTAAATAATTCTTATTATGAGATGGCTCTTTAACTAAAAAAAAACACACAAAAAAACATAGTTAAGAAGGCCAACTGAGGGGCAGCTAGGTGGCACAGTGGATAAAGCACCAGCCCTGGATTCAGGAGGACCTGAGTTCAAATCCAGACTCAGACACTTGACACTTATTAGCTGTGTGACCCTAGGCAAGTCACTTAACCCTCATTGCCCCGCAAAAACAAAAAGCAAGAAAACAAGAATCATTGTCTTAGAACACTGCCTGAGAAACTGCAGGGTCCAATGACTTGTCTGAACTCATAAAGTCAGCATGACTAAGAAGTAGGACTAGAGAAGCTGGGTCTTCCTAACTCCTTGCCCTGTTCCCTGTCTATACTGTGCTGCCTTGCACACAGTGGGTGCTTAGTGTAAAAAAAAAGTTAATAATTTGCTAGCTAAAATGATCTGAAAAAATTATATATAATTTTGGACTTATGAAAAATTATAATTGTATGAAAAATGGTAAGTTTTGGAAAATTATAATTGGGTCACAAGTCCCTTCATGATTGCCATTCAAATGTGAAACTATTTTATTAACTGGCCTAATTTTGGAGGGGCTAAAGCTGACTGGAGTACTTAATCTGGGACTGTTGACTAACTGGCTGACTGCTATTAATTAACATGGGCCGTTTATAAAGTTCCACCACACTGCTCCACTCCCAAATTGATAAGCAAAATATTAAGAAGCCTCTTAACTAAATAATCAAACCAGAGTTTATTTATGAGATACTATTTAAAATTAAGAATACAGGGAAATAAAATGTACAACCTGACTGCATTGCAGTGCGTCTCTTTCCACTGCTGTGCCTCGAACTTTTTTAATACAATAAGGGCCTTAGCCGCCTCCTGCTTCAGGGCATGTTCCCTGCTCAGCTATTTTCTTCTAACTCCTCTTAATCTTCACTTTCTCCAACCTGTACCCTTTCACTTCGTAAATCCCCTGGCTTCTAACTTTCCTCTCCTTACTGCCACCTGAACCCCTCTGTTTCTCTCTCACCGACCTTCTGTCTGTCTGCTCCGTCAGTCTGCCTTTTGGCCTCTCTTTTCCCTGCTCCTAGTCCTTCTCATCTTCTCCTGCATCCTTGTAGCCCCGTCTCTAGTCCGATCTTTGCCATCTCCTCAGCTGCCTCTTGACCTCTTCTTGCCCCTCCTCTAGTCAGAAAAACCCCCTGAGTCTAACCCCCAGGTCTATATATACCTTTTCTTCTCTCCACTCAAATCTTGGGGCTTTTTGCACCCATACACCAAGCTAATCCACCAGCCAGGGCTGCATCTGGGGCTGGTGGCATGCTCAAGCATCCCGTGCCTCAGCACAGGCTATCTGGGATCTTTCAGATAGCTCCACTCAGGTTGGAGGGAGCTGGGGGCTTTTTTTTTCCCCCCAGCTATCTGACCTGGTGTCTTGTACAGCCCATGGGGCTTTTTGGCTCAGCTGAAGCAGAGGGGGAGGGGAAGAGACCCTGAGGGCCTAAGGCTTTCTAATCTCAGCCTAAAGGTAGGGTCCCCAAATCAAAATAAATTTCCACATTAGTAAGTTATAATTGAATTGAATCATCTGTTCACACCTCTGTGTGTGTGTGTGTGTGTGTGTGTGTGTATGGGTGTGTGCCCATGCCCACCACCCTTATACAGATAAGGGATCTGAAGCTCATAGACCTGAGGTAACTGGGCCCTATAGCTAGCCTGTACAGTTCTAGAACCATTACTAGAACATTTATTAACAGGTTTGCTGGCCCCAAAGCCCTGTGTCCTTTCTGTTGAGGCCTGTCTTACCCACCCGGCCCTGCTGCTCCCTCGGTCTCTGGAGGAATGTAGGCGGGTGAAAAGGAATACAGGAGAAAAATCAAGCAGCCGTCGGCCTTCTGGAAAGCGCTGCTGACATTTTAACTTGAAATGTGCTCCAGAACAGCTGCATCAACAGTGTCTGTGCTCGAGGGAGGGCAGGGGATGGAGAGGAAGCAGAGACATGAATAATCAGAAACATCTGATGATACAAGAGCCACTTGGCTTTGGAGAGAGGGCATTATGTAATTGTCTTTTGGCAGAAGGTTTTCCTTCCTAATGAAGCTTGGCTTAAGCTGATTTTAAAATGAGTTCATGTTCCCTGAGCTTGTACCAGTCACCGTCAAAGGACATGTCTGTGGGCCAAGGGAAGTGACTCCAACGTCTGTACCAGTGGCGGCAAGGAAAGGGCCACCTTGGATCAAGCACTGGGCGTGGGTAACCCATGTGAGAACCATGAGGTGGTATTGTTAGCAAGGTACAGGCTACCTATTTAGAGTTCCAACTTCATATAGAATATATATGATATGTGTGTGTATGTATATATACATGGATACGTGTGTGAGCTGCCTGTATAAAATACTACATATGCATTGCTATACATTTAGTGATATGTTTACATTACTGTACATCACTATACACATAGTGTGCGCATATGTGTGTCTGTCTGTCTAATCAATAAATACAGCACATCAAAAGTATGCTTCTGTTACGTGTTATGGCCAGTTATGTGCAGGCAGTATCCAGAATGATGAAAGTGGCCTATCTTTCTATATTGATCTATCTCTCTATACCTATCACTCTCTCTCTCTATCTATATATACATATATAGATATATAGATATATATGTGGATAAATACACATATACATATGTGTGTATATGAGTATATATGCACATCTATGTATATATTATACATAAGGGACACTTTATTGTTTCATCAGCTTTAAATATCAGAACTTCAGTTACTCTGGAGACACCCCCCCCCCCCAGCATAGTGGATAGAGAGCTAGCCATGGAATCAGGAAGATCAGAATTCAAACCCCACCTCTGACACACACTGGCTGTGTGAGCCAGGACAAGTCAATGAGACTCTTAGTGAGTGTCCCCATGAGTGAGTAAGTCAATATACAGTTATTAAGCCTTTACTGATGCTAGTCACTGTGTATACAAAGAAATGCAAAAGCAGCTCCTGCCCTCAAGGACTTTATATTCTAATAGGGCAGCCCATATGTAAAATTGCAGATCTGCATTGGTAGAGAGAATTTCATCACCTGGAGTTCCCTAGACCAATAAAATAATAAGTCTGAACCCAACCAAACAAGCAAAAATCAAAACAAGGCATGTAAAATTGGGTTCGATAAATACAGTAAGTAAAAAGTATGATTCCATTCCATGTTGTATCCAGTTCTGTACAATGTGTCCACAATGAGGAGGTGATCTATCTATCTGTCTATCTATCTATCATCTGTCTGTCTATCTATCATGCTTCTCTAAATCTCATTATATCTTCTATCATCAATCCATCCATCTATCTATTCAATAAACTTCAATGGTTGTTTGTTGATCAGTCTTGTCCTACTTTTCATAACCCCATTTGGGGTTTTCTTGGCAAAGATACTGGAGTGGCTTGCCAATTTCCTTCTCCAGCTTATTTTATAGATGAGGAAACTGAAGCAATGACAGACAGATAGATAGACAGATAGATAGATAGATAGATAGATAGATAGATGGATGGAACTGAAGCAAACAGGGTAAGTGACTTGTCCAGGGTCACACAGCTACTAAGTGTCTGAGGCTGGATTTGAACTCAGGAAGATGAGTTCAGGTGAAGATGTCAGGTCTAGCACTGTGCCACATAGCTTACTTCAGTGGCTTCCTATCACCTCCAGAATAAGATATAAACTCCTTTGTTTAGCTTTTAAAGCCCTTTTCTTTTCTTTTCTTTTTGGTGAGGCAACTTAGGTTAAGTGACTTGCCCAAGGTCACACAGCTAGTAAGTGTCAAGTGTCTAAAGCCAGCTTTGAACTCAGGTCTTCCCAACTCCAGGGCTGGCGTGCTATCCACTGCACCACCCAGCTGCCCCTTAAAGCCCTTTTCAACTTGGTTCCATGTCAGGGTTGGAGGTTCAGGCTGATGGGAGTTGAGAATCAGAGACAATAAATAATTGACACATCAGCACCACCTAGTGAGTGAATAACTGTGTGTGCCCTTTATTATTAGGATAGCTCTGTATTTAAAGCAAAAAACCACAAAGAAATCAAATAAAATCTCTGCAAGAATAATTCTAGAGAATAAGAATATTTTTCAACCTTTCATCCTTAGCATGACAGAACTTGTTCCAGGCCTTAACAAAGCGAGGCTTGCACAACTAACTCCTCGGACCCCAGGAGACCGGCCAAGCATTGTCCCTGGAATTCAAGCTTTAACCACAAAACTCTCCCAGAAAACTCTTGCTGCTTCAGTGACTTGGGCCTGAGTCTGGGGAGGGGGGAACTCAGTCAGAGGGGCGACAGAGAGCCCTCTGGGTTCTCCACAGTTCCAGTCTATCACATGATGTCCCACATCAGCTATATCCAAAAAAACAATGTTCTAGTCTTTGTTCTTGAGTCCACCACCTTTGTTAAGAGGTGGATAACATGTTTCATCCTGAACGTTGGAAACATACTTGGTCCTTGCACTGAACAGAATTTCTAAGTCTTTTGTTTTTGTTTCTAAGCTGTTTTTTTTTTTTTTGTGGGGCAATGAGGGTTAAGTGACTTGCCCAGGGTCACACAGCTAGTAAGTGTCAAGTGTCTGAGGCCAGATTTGAACTCAGATCCTCCTGAATCCAGGGCCAGTGCTTTATCCACTGTGCTACCTAGCTGCCCCAAAGCTGTTTGTTTTTGCAAGAATGTGGTTATTAAATAAAATCATTCTCCTTGTTCTACTCACTTCCCTCTGAATCAGTTCATGCAAGTCTTCCCAGGTTTCTCTGAAATGACCCCCATTGTAATTTATGATGGAATAGTTTTCATCACATTCATACATTACAACTTACTCAGCCATTCCCCAATCGATAGGTATCCTCTCAGTTTCTAGTTCTTTGTCAGTCACTACAAAAAGAACTGTTGTAAATATTTTTGTCCATTCTTTTCCTCTTTCCTTGATCTCTTTGGGGTATAGACCCAGTAATGGAATTGCTGAGCCAGCTCATTCTACTTTTGAACAACTCTAATTGTTCAGAGGTGTTCCTTAGAGTCCAGAGGGCATTAGACACTGGACAAGAATGAGGAGGAGTTGTTTAAGTAGAAACAATAGGGACCTTGGGAGGAAGTGACCATGCTATCTTAGATTTTTTTTTTTTTGATAGAAAACTAGACATAGTCACTCATATCCCACATTTTTGGAATGCAAATTTCAAAGAGTTCAGGAAAAGGGTAGGCAGGATTCCAAGTACAAAAATTCTACAGGGTCAGTCAACCTAGGAGAGATAGGAATGAAATTCTAAGACACAAAGGAAAACAAGTCCTTCTTGTTAATGAGAATTAGGTCCAGAAGAACAGTTCTCTTCAATTCTTCTACCACTTTTTGAAGGATGGAATTATCATTAAGGATGCCAAGAAACTACTAACTGTTCTGCTTTCGGTAGAGAGGGAGCACTGGCAGCTTTTGGAATAATTAAGTCTCCTATCACTACCATATTATGCCTCTGCACCAGGCTTGTCATCTGTTTCCTGAATGCCTCATCTATTTCCTCCTTCTCTTTAGGTGGTCTGTAGTATATTTTGAGGGGACAGCTAAAACCAAATGTACCCATTCCCTCACTTTCATTTTTAACCCAGAAGCTTTCCATGAAATCAGTTCATTAAGAGTGGAACAGGGGGGCAGCTAGGTGGCACAGTGTATAGAGCACCAGCCCTGGATTCAGGAGGACCTGAGTTCAAATCTGGCCTCAGATACTTAATACTTACTAGCTGTGTGATCCTGCCACAAAAAGTGATGCCATGAATATCTTGTTATGTACGAGATCCTTCTTTTTGTCAAACCTTCTTGGAGCATGTGCCCAGTAGTGGCATTGCTAAAATCAAAAGTTGTGAACAGTTTAGTGACTTTTCTATGTTATTTATTCACACATATAGATAACATCTTCCTAGCTGTACCTTAAATTCCTTGAGAAAAAGGGCTGACTATACTTCTACTTTTTTATCTACCTCCTCCCCCAAGTCTTTCACATGTTTTGCATATAATAGGGTATATGTGTGTTTACATATGTGTATGTGTATGTATGTATACACATACACCTATACACACACATATACATACATACACACATTATTTATATATATATATTCCTATTCTTTGGAGAAATGTATGGTTTTTGTCTTCATGGGTCGTCCACCCACCAACACAGATCATAACTCTCCTATGCCTTGGCAGAAGTGGGCATGAAAAGCCATTGAAGGATTTTGTGCAGCATTAGAGGTCGATGAGGGGATGATTCAGAAAATGGATACAGCATGTTGTGTAGGATAGATCGGAGAAGGGAGATATTGGAAGCAGGAAGACTAGTTAGAAAGCCATTGCTAGAGTATAGGTTGGGATTCTTCCAAGTAACATCAAAGGCTGTATGATCAGATGATCACAAGTAGGAGTTACCTTCTCTCTCTCGTCAGAAACAGCAGAAGGTGGGACAGCATCCCGCTCTCTCAGGGGCTTGTCTCCAACACCACCATTATCTGCCCTTCTTCCCCAACACTCCCCCATGGAATTTCTTCCTCCTACTGTTCAGGCTTTCAAATTTCCACTTCTGAGACAGACGTGCCCCTCGGGAAAGTCAGAACCTAACCACTCCCCAGGCACACCCAACAGCTGCTATGCAGGTGCCATTGGGAAATTCTTCCCAAATTCTGGTGAGCATCCCCACTTCCTTTCTAACAGATCACCTGTGGCTTTGTACAAGCTCCTTGGAGGATGGACTCTGTGCTCAGGGGCAGGTAGAGCCTCACTCACCCTGGAAAAGAATGAATTTCACAGGATGAGAGGGCATGAAGGAGTTATAATCTGCACCTTAAATCTCATTATAATGTCTTTCCTTCTCACCACCCAAACCTACTTGTTTTCCACTTAACTGTTTCTGCCAGCAGCACACCAGCCTTCCAGTCACTCAGGTTCATAACCTCAGTGTCAATTTTAACACCTCATCAGCATTCATTCTGTATCTTTTGTCAATTCCTCTTTTTTTCTACCTCTACAACATGGAGAACATTGGTCTAGATGAGGAAATGGGGACCTGAATTATAGTCAGAATGGAAAGACAAAGACAAACATGAGAGAGATTTTGAATGAAAAAGCAAAAGGATCATGATTAGGGCAGATAAGGAAAAGATAAAGAGTTAGTTGCCTAAGATTCAAACTTAGGAGAATAGTAGCAACCAATATAGTAGAAATGGAAAAGATTTTTTTAGGAGTAGGGGAATAATTGGAAGTTCACTTTTAGTTATGTCAAGTTGGAAATCCAGGTCCTTGTAGATAATTGGCCCGATATATAGATTTTGAACTCTTCTGCCCAACCAAAATTGAAAATGAATGAAATCTCCAGGTGATACGATTATAGAAAAAAGAGCTAAGGGTTGAAGAAGGTATAGATGGAGTTGAATGATGAAATCCAGAGTCTGGTCACGATGTTACAATGAAAGATTTGGAATGAAGTTAGAGGTCTGCAGAGTCAAGGAATTAAGAGGGGTTAGAGAAGGCTTCTTATAGAAGATGGGAATTTTAGTTGAGACTTGAAGGAAGTCAGGGAGGTCAGTAGAAAGGGGAAAACACATCCCTATCCTCAAGGAACATACATTCTAAGGGGAGAGACAATATGCAAAACATTGTGCATACAAGATATGCATGGTAAAAGTGGAAAATAATATCAGAGGGAAGGCACTAGCAGCTAGGGGAGGGGGGCACCAAGAAAGGCCTTCTGCTGAAGGCAAGATCTGAGCTGAGTCTTATAGGAGACCAGGGAAGCCAAGAGACAGAGTTAAAAGGAAGGGGGAAAGCGTTAGAGAGCATATGCAGAAGAGTAAAGAATAAGGAGCCAGGGGGCAGCTAGGTGGCTCAGTGGATAGAGCACTGGCCCTGGAGTCAGGAGGACCTGAGTTCAAATCTGACCTCAGACACTTGACACTTACTAGCTATGTGACCCTGGGCAAATCACTTAACCCCAATTGCCTCACTTAAAAAAAAAAAAAAAAGAATAAGGAGCCAGGTTGTGAAGGGCTTTAAAACCAAAGGATTTTATATTTGGTCTTCACAATAACCCAGAGAGTCTGTACCCCTGATATTAGGCTCATTGGAATGCGCAGTCTGCGAAGTGATTCATCACTGTTCAGCGGCTGAAGGAGTGGCAGCAGAGAGGGAGGCCACCCTCACCTACACCTGTCACCAACTGACCTTCCCATCAGCCTATGCCACAATTGAGCTTCTAAGCCCTGAGGGCTGTGACCTGACTCCTCCTCACAGATCACTCACTGTGTCACTGTTGGCATCACAAGGTCAGATTGAAACCAAAGATGAAATTTAGTCCAGGTGTTCCTGTCCTAAATCGCATCATCTTGAGTATTGATTTTACTGTAAATACTAGCTTTTGTTACTGCTTTTACCATCATCATTTAATAATTAATAATAATACTTTTCTATTGTGCCCAGTGGTTACAAAGCACTTTACATGGTAGGGTAAGTATTAGGAGCCTGACTTTACAGATAAGGAAACTGAGACTTAGGTAGATTTGTAAAGAGTCACACAACTTGCAAGTGGTAGACTCAGGATTCAGAACCCAGGTCTTCTGACTTCAAATCTATAGCACTACACTTCTAATTTGCTGCAAGTAAACCTCCAGTGGCCAGAGTGGGTCAGGGTACGCATTGAATTTTTTTTGAGAATAAAGGGGTCAGATGCAAGAGGTGTTCTAGGGACAGAAACAGTAAGATATGGCAGCTAATTGGATATGTAGAGTGATGGAGAGTGAGAAATTGAGGGTAATGCCAAGGTTATAATCCTGGGAGACTGGAAGAATAGTGGTACCTTTGACAAAAATAGAGAAACTTGGAAGAAGGGTAGGTTTTGGGGAAAAGATTATTCATAATGAGTTGTGGGTTTTGCACATGTTGAATTTGAAGTGTATCCAGAACATTCCATTTTGAAATGTTTAGCGGGCAATTGGTAATATAGGTCTTTAGACTGGCCAAGACCCAGACTATGTGAATCTATGAGTCAGCTGCATAGAGATAATAATTAAGCTCATGAGAGCTGATGAGGTCACCAAGTCTGAGACCTTTGTGATCATGGACAAATCACAACCTCCATAGGCCTCAGTTTCCCCATCTTATTATTTTTTATTATTCTCCCCCCTGGGGGCAATGAGGGTTAAGTGACTTGTCCTGGGTCACATAGCTAGTGAGTGTCAAGTGTTTAAGGTTGGATTTGAACTCAGGTCCTCCTGAGTCCAGGGCCAGTGCTCTATCCACTGCGCCACCTAGCTGCCCCTTCCCCATCTTTTAAATAAGGGGGTTGGACTATATGGTGTCTGCAGGCCATTCCAGCTCTAAATCTAGAAAAATATAGAAAATATAGAGAGTATAGAGAAAAAAAAAGAAGAGGACCCAGGCCAGAGTTTTAGGGAACACCCATAGTTTGGGGACGTTTGAGGAGGAGATTAATTAAAATTGGAGAGAAGCCCATTTCCACAAGATGAGGGAAATTAACAATGTCAAATGCAGGGGGCAGCTAGGTGGCACAGTGGATAAAGCACAGGCCCTGGATTCGGAAGTACCTGAGTTCAAATCCGACCTCAGACACTTGACACTTACTAGCTGTGTGACCCTGGGCAAGTCACTTAACCCCCATTGCCCCGCAAAACCAACAAAAACAACAACAAAAACAATGTCAAATGCAAAAAAGAGGTTGGAAAGGATGGGATTGGGAGAGGAACTGAAGCCAACTCCCTCTATGCATCCAGAGCATGGACTCAGCAATTGAGAATGTTTGAGGGCTGCTACGAGGGGGTTAAGTGACTTGCCAGGCTAGGCTAAGAATGGTTCTTCAGATCATAAAAGAACTGAAGGGTGTGGGGCAGCTAGGTGGCACAGTGCACAGGGCACCAGCCCTGGATTCAGGAGGACCTGAGTTCAAATATGACCTCAGACACTTGATACTTACTAGCTATGTGACCTTGGGCAAGTCACTTAACCCACATTGCCCCCCCAAAAAACAAAACAAAAAAGCACCAAAGGGTCCACTGAAGAACTGGGTTTGGGTTCTGATCTGGCTACTAAATAATTCAGTGACTCTGGAAAAGTCATTAAAACTATCTAGGCCTGGGTTTCTTCATTTGTAAAATGAGGTATTTGGACTAAATAATCTCATTGAACTCCAATCATTGTCCATAAAGCCAATATGGCAGGATACAATTAATGTGCTAATTACAAGTGTTTTATTTATTTACTAAGCGAACTCTATCAGAATCTCTACTAAGAATTAATCGTTCATTTTTGGGGTTGTTTTTGTGTTTCTGCTTGTACTTCAGAGCAGTGAAAAGTGCTTTTCTTTTAAAATATTTTATAATTCAGGCTTTTATGAGTTCAGAACGCAGAGTACTTTGAGTCAGCATTTAGTCTGCTTTGGAAGGACAGATGCCAGTTCTATGTGTGGGTAGAGTAGTTAATAACATAAATGCTTGGTTTGAAGGGAAATACAAGCCCCTACATGGGCAAAAAATGCTTTCCCTCTGACGGTGCCTGATGCGACTCTACCATTCAGTCTCTGGTTTAAGATATAGAGGGGGCATTTGTGTGACCTACAAAGAACTCATTAACAGCTATGAAAATATGCTCACACTTTAGACTAGTGACCTCTAGTGGAGGTGAGTGTCAGGACGAGCAGGATAGTATGGGAGCAGTGGGTAGAGTCTTCAACACATGCTGGAAGGGGGTCACCATGGTGGGAGGTGCTAGGCAGCCAAGAGGCGGCTGGAGAACAAAGGGCACTTGTTAGGAAAGAGGGTTAAGGCAGTGGACATTGGAATGAAGGAGCATATTGTGTGGAGTCTCAGTACAACTGTCTTCTCCAAAGGAATAATAATTAATAATGGTAATAATAGGCCTTGTTTGTTTTGTTTTTTTGTAGGGCAATGAGGGTTAAGTGACTTGCCCAGGGTCACACAGCTAGTAAGTGTCAAGTGTCTGAGGTCAGATTTGAATTCAGGTCCTCCTGAATCCAGGGCTGGTGCTTTATCCACTGTGCCACCTAGCTGCCTACTATTAATAATAGTATTAATAATAGCTTCCTGTTGCAGAGTACTTTACAAATGGTATCTGATTCAATCCTCACAACAACCCTGGGAGGTAGGTGCTATTATTAGTTTCATTTTAGAGATGGGGAAACTGAGTCAGGCAGAGGTTAAGTCACCTGGTGGCTAGTCAGAAACCCTGGATTCAAATCTCACCTGGGGCACTTACTCTGTGATTTGGGCAAGTCAGTAACCCTCCCCAGGCCTCAGTCCTTTACTGCAAAATGAGGTGGGGCAGCTAAGTGGTGCAATGGATAAAGCACCAGCCCTGGATTCAGGAGGACCTGAGTTCAAATCTAGCCTCAGACAGTTGACACTTACTGCCTGTGTGACCCTGGGCAAGTCACTTAACCCTCATTGCCCCGCAAAAATAAACAAACAAGCAATCAAATAAATAAAAATTTTAAAATGAGGAGGTTAGCTTAGCCTAGATAGATAGCCTCTGAGGCTCCTTCCAACTCTAAATCTATGACCCTAAAGTAAAAAAGTTAACTAGGCATGTAGATAAAGTTCATACAGATGCTTTTCTCTGTGTCCAGCCCCAGTATACTGGTATAAAAGAAAAGCTCTTTCTACACTTCACAGCACCCCACAAAGAAGGGAGAGAGGGTGCAGCCAGGGCCCATGGGAGCCCAGTCCCAGGGTAGAAGTTTGGAAGTTTTACATCAGCGTTAGAATCGGTACTTGCATAGCATGACTGCGTGATATTGCATGACCTTCCTCCCTTCTTTTTTTTTTCTCTTCAAAGAGATTGTGTGGAGTGTATGTTATTTAACTCAGGGAGACTGGCTGACAACCAGACGTGCCAAAAGCATTGCAGGGATGAAGTCATCACCCGGGTGGATTCAATCAGTAAGTATAGCCAAAGCATGGCAAAAGATAGCACTGCAACAGATGCTATGGGGGGTGGTTGGTTGTTTTGTTTTGTTTTGGTGCGGGGGGGGGGGGGGGGGGGGGGTTGGGTTGATGGTGGTGGTGGTGGTGATGGAGGTGGTGATGATGGTGGTGGTGGTGGAGGAGAAAGTGGTAGTGGTGGGGGTGATGGTGCAGATTGCTGATAAGTTCATTACTTTTGCCACCTTCCGTTTTGGGATCTCAGCTGAGATGTTTGGGAGTCCATCCATGGGAAAAAAGGGGGATTCTCAACTTTGAACGAGGAAGAACATGGAATGAAGTCCCTAAGACTTCCTTTGCCAGTTAAGAAACTTGGATTTTCATCTCAGTTTTGTGACTCCCTTTGTAACCTTGGGTGAGTCTCATTCCCTCTAGGACCATTTTCCTCAGTTCTAAAAAGGTCTAGGTGAGTCCAGGGCAGCTAGGTGGCGCAGAGCACCAGCCCTGGATTCAGGAGGACCTGAGTTCAAATCCAGCCTCAGACACTTAACACTTACTAGCTGTGTGACCCTGGGTAAGTCACTTAACCCCAATTGCCTCAATTAAAATAAAATAAAATAAAATGAAAAGGACTAGGTGATCACTAGGATCCTTCCTACCTCTTGCCGTTATTCTGTTGTTCTGGATTCCTAGAGATTTTCATATCTCAAGATCTACATGCATACAAGTATCATCCTGCCTCTGACACTTAGTACCTCTGTGACCTTGGGCAAGTTCTTGGGCCTTGGTTTCCTCCCCTGTAAAATGGAGGGTTTTAGACTAGAGGGCCCCTGAGATCCCTACTAGCTCTAGCTCTAGGTGACTGTGATCCCATATGTAGGGATTCCGCATTCACATGTGGACAGAATAGATACCAAGGGTAGCTTCTTCCAGTTTGTGAAGGTTCCCTAGTTATTTAAGTCTTAGTCCAGTTATCAGACTTCTGCCTCTTCCCAATCAGGTTCTTCCCCCTCTCCCTAGTTAGCTAAGAAATTTGCATTTAATTCCAAATTCTATTTCTGTCCCCCAGTATGTAGTTATGTTTTCCCTAAGCTATTTACTATCTAAAGAACACCTACCTGTGGTTAGGTTCCACAGCATCTCAGGATAGTTCACTCTCTAATCTTGTCTGCCCCTTCTCTAGAAATTTCATACTCTCTCATTTTTTGGTTCACTGTTCTCTATTCCTACCTAAATGCCTGGACTTTCCTGGGCTCTTATACCCCTTTCATTCTCAGAAGAGCTTAGGCCCGGAGGCAGGAAGACCTTAGTTCAAATCCAGCTTTAGACACCTGTTAGCTGTCACCACTGATCGTCTCAGTTTCCTCAACTGTAAAATGGGGCTAACAATAGCCTCTGCCTCCCAGTGTTTGTTGTTGTTGGTTTTTTTTTTTTTTTGTCGGGGGCCATGGGGGTTAAGTGACTTGCCCAGGGTCACACAGCTAGTGTCAAGTGTCTGAGGTCAAATTTGAACTCGGGTACTCCTGAATCCAGGGCCGGTGCTCTATCCACTGCGCCACCTAGCTGCCCCCTCCAAATTCTCTCTCTCTTTTTTTTTTTTTTTTTTTTTTTTTTTTGCAGGGCAATGGGGGTTAAGTGACTTGCCCAGGGTCACACAGCTAGTAAATGTCAAGTGTCTGGGGCCGGATTTAAACTCAGGTACTCCTGAATCCAGGGCCGGTGCTTTATCTACCTAGCCCGCCCCTAAGGGTTGTTGTGAAGATCAAATGAGATCATATTTGTAAAACCTCTTAGCACAGAGCCAGACACTTGGTAGGGACTTAATTAATGCTAGCTATCGTCCTCATTAGCCATTACACTATCACAGAAGATAGTTTTAGAGTTACCCTCAGCTCCTTCCTTATCCCCATATTATCATGGTACTGTAGGGGAGGTGGGTAATGATTTCCTTCTGTACACAGATTTTTGTTGTTCACTTGTTTAAGTTGTGTCCAGCTCTTCATGGCCCCATTTGGGGTTTTCTTGGCAAAGATACTAGAATGATTTGCCATTTCCTTTTCCAGTTAATTTTACAGATGAGGAAACTGAGGCAAACAGGGTTAAATGACTTGTCCAGGGTCACAGAGAGTGTCATACAGAAAGCTAGTTTATTCTCCAGCAAGGGAAAGAGATAGAGGATTTTTACTGAATTACTCTGTGTCCTTCAAGTGCTGAGAAAAGTCCTTGCTAGGGAGCAGAACTTATACTGAAATAAATTCCAGTTCAGTTCAGATAGGACTAGAATAGATCATGATATGACAGCTTTGGTCTAGTTCAAATGTTTTAGAAATGAAATATTGGAGTTTTTTGCTAGTTCAGACTAGTTTACTGAACATTTCCTCACACTCCAAATGTAAGGAAAAAAAGATTATCAGGGTTAGGATTCTGGTATTCATTTTCAAGATTTAACAATGGATATACTCCTGCCCTGAATGGTGCCACATGCCTATCATTCTTGCTCCTGGGAAGGCTGAGGCTGGCAAATTCCCTGAGTTAAGGAGTTCTGAGCTGCAGTGGAGCTCAAGTCAGTGGGGTGTCCTCATTGAGTCCTGTACAAAT
Organism: Dromiciops gliroides; assembly: GCF_019393635.1. NCBI lineage: Eukaryota > Metazoa > Chordata > Mammalia > Microbiotheria > Microbiotheriidae > Dromiciops > Dromiciops gliroides. Next base: position 337,421,156 of record NC_057863.1, on the reverse strand, counting down.
AGGGTGAGCCCCCAGAAGTACCAGGCTGCCTAAGGAGGTGTGAACCAGCTCACATTGGGAAAAATGGAGGAAGGTAAAACTTTTGTGCTGATCAGTATTGGGTTCAGCCCATGAATGGCCACTGCTCTTATAGCTTGGCTGAGATTGCAAGACTCAGACTCCAAATATTTGCAGTTTGATGGGTGGCCCATTGAGTTAATTGATCAGAGTGTGTGTGTGTGTGTCTGTCTGTCTGTCTGTCTGTCTTGCACAGGCATGGCAGATGGGCAGTCAACTGAGCAAAGAATTGAATAGTAAATGAAATATTTCTTAAGAAAATTTAATCAAGAATTGAAAACCTTAATAACTATACCATTTGGTTACTTCAAGAAGCATTAGCGGTTTCTTCAGTGTAGGTGAGTCTTCCTTTCACTGATGGTTGTACTACAGATTTTATTATTTTTGTGTATTTAGAATTTTTATTTTCCCAAATTACATGTAAAATACAAATTTTGACATCAATTAAAAAAAAACACCTTTGTGTTCCAAATTTTCTTCCTTCCCCCTCCCCAAGAACTCAAGAAATTCAATATAAGCTATACATGAGCAGTCATGCAAAACATTTCCACATTAGCCAGGTTGTGAAAGAAAACAGACAAAAACAAAACTTCAGATAAAGGAACTTAAAAAAAATATTCTTCAATCTGTATTCAGATACCATCAGTTCTCTCTCTGTAGATGGACTGATTTTTCTTAAGACCTTCAGAGTTGTTGTACTACAGACTTTAATAGATGGTATGGGTGATGAGTTGATCAAATCAATAAGTGTTCATGGAACCTCCCACTATGGGCTAGACACTGGGCTAGGTGCCAGTAATAGAAATAGTTAACCCAGTTAATTAGGCTGATCTCTGGAGAATACACCCAGTCTACAGCCTTTCCACTGACATAGCTATCAAAAACCCAGGATTACCTCAAACATCAAAATTGTGGTGTGGCATCCTAATGTGACTTCAGTGGCACAGTAGATAAAGTGCTGAACTTGGGAGTCAGGAAGCACTGAGTTCAAATCCTCCTTTAGACACTTAATAGCCATGTATGTCACTTAATGTCTTTCAGATTCAATTTCCTCATCTGAAAATGGGGACAATAATAGAGCCCACTTCACAGGGTTGCTAAGATCAAATGAGAACATATGTGCAAAGTGCTTAGCAAAAGTGCTGTATAATTCTTAGCTATCACTACTTTTATTATAAATAACTAAATACAGGATATTCCCAAAGTCTTAAAACAGTTTTAAGCTATTATAGCTCATCAAAATCTTTTCTTGTTTTAAACTACTATAGATTATAAGAATCTCTTCTGTATTAAAGCACTAAGGTTTTTTAAATACCTTGTATATTCTACAGGGCATCAAGAAATTGCCCTAGCCATGTACTTAGAAACACAAAATGGATGGAAAGTATGACTTGCTCCTATTATTGAGTTTAATGGGCAGCCCATTGAGTTGGTCCCTCAGCATGAAACCTGGACAGAGCATGATAGGTAGATGGTAAACAGAACCTGGAATTGATCAAAAGGATGAGAGAAATCCAGATCGCATTTGAGAAACTGCCTAGCTCTTTCAGTGATCCAAAGCAGCTCGCTGCTGCCAAAGCCCCTATTTTAAATTCTCTTTGATGGTGTGTGGCTTCGAATCTCAGAATCCCATGATCCCATGAAGTTGCAGGTGATGCAAAGGACAATAGACAGGCTTGCAGCCTATTACCAGGAATGACCTGCACGTGAGGATTGTAAAAGACATCAGTAAAGGCACATATCACTGGAAGAGGAGGTGGAAGAGAGGGCCAGACATATACTAGGAGCCATTTTCTTTTGGAAAAATGATGGAATTGGCCTAGCTAGCCTCCAAATTTTGGAATCTTCCCATGACTCATTAACTGTTTCTCTCAGACTTTGTCTGAAGTTTATGGTGGTTTACCTTGCTGTCCTCCTGAGTCTGAAAGGTGTCAGTTGCATCCCTAGGAAGACACTTGACTAATTCACTGTACTTCCTCCTCCTCTTCTTCCTCCCCCCTCCCATTTTTCATTCTCCTCTTACAGCTATACACAGATCCAATCACAAAAGGTTTAGCCATTGAGAGAGACTTTTTTTTTTTTAAGAAAAACCATCTTTTTCTTTCTTTCTTTCTTTTTTTTAAATAGAAGCTGAAATGGTGCAGGCTTTCTGCTTTGGCAGCCAGCTAATCTATCTGGCCCCCAGTCCAAGCTTCTCTAAACAGTGAGGCAAGAACTGAAAAGCATTTCATATTAGCAGTATTCCTTTCAACAAGTTTTTTTTTTTAATTTTGCCCTTTTTAAAGTCTATTTAAAGTTATAACCTCTAACTTCCTATCTGCTACCTTCATTTTCACCTCTCACTTCCCCTGGTTTCTTCCCTTCCTGAAAATACGTTCCAGCGATTTCCTAGTTCAGCGGGGGAATGCAATCTAGTGAGGTTCTGATAACATACCCTTAGGTCAGCAGTTAAATCAGAGAGAGGCGAAGAGGAGGGGGAGCTTTCCAAACATAGACCAGACTAATCTTTTTATCCTCACTCCCTGCAAACTGTGCTACCAAGGAGAAGGGAAGGTCGTGCATCTCTCAGCTTAGCCTCTCTGCCGGAATGACCTAAATAGTAACCACTGAAACATTCAGCGGCCAACATCCTGACATCTGTCTTTTGAGGTTAGCAGCTGGGGTCAGTATGTGTCCCTGCTTCTTTGATATCAACAACAACACAATTGAATGCCTCCCTGTTCCCAAGAGTGGATCTTATCCAGCAGTCAGTTGTGTAAGGCTGACTAGCGCCTCGGTTCATTCAGTCAGTCTTGGAGCTGAAAGGGACCTTAAAGGTCACCTTGTCTGACCTCTCCTTTTACAGACGAGAAACGTGGGCCCAGATAGGCAGAGGGACGCATCCAGAGCCACAAGCTAGTTAAACCGGAGCTAATACTAGAACCCAGGTTTTTTCATTCCCATTACATCCCCAGCAACCAAATGCCTAATACTTAAGGCTGCTCTCTTGCATTCCTTCAGGTCAGAAGGGGATGAAGTGTATTCACAGACTGCTTTTCCTCAATACCCATTTCCCCTTCCCTTTTGGTTTCCATCTGTGAGCCTCCCCCACTCCCCTCAAGTGTTAATCGTTTCTTCTATATCAACATCACCAACAAACTTCTCAGATGCTTGAAGGTTACCTAATTTGTTCCATGTGTCCCCACAGGAAGCCCCTGACATGGAAAGGAATTCATAGTCCCCAGAGGGATGAGAAATCCAGAGCCTTGGCCAAAGCTTTGGATGATAGAGACCAAAAATAATCTTTTGGGGACCCAGCCTCCCCCTCCTCCTCTTCCTCCTCCCCCACTTTCCCTCCTCCTCCCGGTCCTCCAGCTGTCTCCATCTCCAGGAAGGCGTGCAACTGCTACAGTGTTCGGTTAGCCAGCTCCCTCTCTGCTGCTCTGCCAGGCTCAGCCTTGCAGGTTGGCACTACCAGCCGGCTCAGGAATAGATCTCCCTCTCCTTTTAACCTTTTGGCTTTCTTCCAGCGAAAGATGACCAGGAAGCTGTCCTGTGTTTCTACAAAACCGCTAAGGACTGTGTCATGATGTTCACTTACTCTGAGCTCCCCAGCGGCAAGTCCAAGCTCACGGTCCTCAAGGAGCCAGGTGGGTATATCATCCTTCGAGGCAGAAAGGCCACAGGTGTCCCCCACCCCCTAGCCACCAGCTACTTGCAGGGCAGTCTCAAAATCAGAATCTACTGCACCAAGGTATGTTGGGGTCCCACCAAACAAACTTGAGCCCAGGCTGCACTAGCTCTGCTTACTTCTGAACCCTTTCTCCGAGTCCCTGAAATGTGAGGAAGAAAAGAACTTGAAGAAAATAAAGAATGAAGCTGCTGCCCACCCTGTGACCTGTGACTTTAAAAATTATTGTGGGGACAGCTAGGTGGTGCAGTGGATAAAGCACTGGCCTTGGACTCGGGAATACCTGAGTTCAAATCCAGCCTCAGACACTTGACACTAGCTGTGTGACCCTGGGCAAGTCACTTAACCCTCATTGCCCGCCCCCCCACCAAATTATTGTGGCTACTGTACTTTATAAATTAATTGCTATTGCACCCATTTTGGCAGTAAGCATTTATTATTTATTTATTAAAAAATTTTTTTTTCTTGGTGAGGCAAATGGGGGTTAAGTGACTTGCCCGGGGTCACACAGCTAGTAAGTGTCAAGTGTCTGAGGCCAGATTTGAACTCAGGTCCTCCTGAATCCAGGGCCAGTGCTCTATCCACTGCGCCACCTAGCTGCCCCAGTAAGCATTTATTATTAATTAATATCAGATATACCAGTAAAGAACTGACCACATGGCAGTTAGCACAAGCAGGAGAAAAGCCCGAAACCCGTGTTGTCTCTCAAGCAGAGTTCAGAAGACCTACAAAATCTACACCATCCTAAGAGGAAGAGCCAAAGAGAGCCCCCCAGAGTCTAGCTTGGCTAAGGGTTTTACCCTTTTTTGAGAGAAGCTAATTGGTTAGCATCATTCAATTCCATTGGTTGACATGATTTGAGGGTGGTCCAAATGGAAATGACATAATGGAAGAGACCTAGGCAGACGAGGCAGTAGAGCAAAGGCAAATTCAGTGCCTAGGTGTGGTTTAATCCCATCAATTCACTGATTTTCAATTCTCCTTTGCTTTTGTTCCCTTGGGCTGGTCCCAGACAAGAGCTGGAGTGTGTGTGTGTGTGTGTGTGTGTGTGTGGGTTGGTGGGGGGTGGGGGGGTGGGCAGGGATTGAGATTGATCTCTGGGTTTCCCTAAGAAATTAATTAATCATTATTTTCTCACAAACCAAAGCGGGGAAAGGGACCAGGCTGTCAATGAACATCATTGATTGAAGCCTCTCTTAATCTGGGCCAAGGTACACAGTGCAGTCTCTTTTGCAGAGGCCGCTGAAGGAAGCAGCCATGGTCCTCAGTCCTAGGTACCAACTGTGCTTTCCAGACCTTCCTTTCTATGCCTTTGAAAGATGAGCAGGTTTACAATTCCAAGGACAGCTGTGAAAACTATAGGTTGATTTTATTATCTACTTGGAAGAAAATCAAAATGTATATGAAGAGACCTGCAGTTCTATGCACAATCTTTTATTTCTGTCCCAGTATGTTTATGCAGATGCCCCTTCTACTTGGTGTTTGATAAGTTCAGAATAAAAATTAAAATTAGTTAAAAAAAAGAAACCTGAGCAAATTAATAATTCCAGAAAACTAATCGTGAAACATGCTACCCATCTTGGGACAGCAAGGTGATGACTTGAGATGCATAGTGAGAAATGAATGTGCAGGAATTTGTTTTGCTTGATTCTGCCTGTTAGTTACGAGGGTTTTGTTTTTCTTTTTTCTATTTAGGTAGATGGGAAGAAGAGAAAATGCTTATTAATTTTGCAAAAATAAAATGAAAGTTTAAAAGCTTGAATTATGAAAAATCTAGCCAGAAAATTTCCAAGACCCTTATACTAAGAGCTTGCAATTGATGGCTGTCTCCTTGACCCAAGCCATGGTGAAAGTGGCTGCATAGACACATCCTCGGTCCCTCCCCACATCCCCCACCTCAGATGACATAGTCTTTTCTTCAGAAATTTTTAGTTTGAAGATCATTGTGTTTAGGTTTGGGCAGATTTAAGCCGGATGGGGATGGAGAATGAAGACAAGCTAGATAAAGTTATAGTCCATCAATACCTTGATTTCTGGTCTCAGCTTTACCAAGAACTTTCTATGTGACTATGGGAAACTCCCCTTAATTTGTGTTATGTGTGTTTCTTGGTTCGTATGTGAAGGCTCAGGTAGCCACCTCAGTTTTCACTGTATTACTCATTCTCTCACCAAGTTTGGCTTCCAGAAGCCCTGGGTCGACAGCATGAGGGATTAATTCAGGGATAATCCCATTCTTTCCAAGGGCTCCTTTCCCTAGCTGTTCTCTTTGTGGGCCAGAGTTGTTTCTTTCTCCCCCTGGTCCAAAGTATGAGACTGAAGCCCAAAGAGAGGAACCTCTCCCCCCACCTTCCCTAACCACAACCCCCATTCTGTTCCTCTTCAGAATGTGGCTCTGCACCCAGTGCTATGACAATCCTGTTGGCTGTGGTGGGTAGCATTCTTCTCATTGGCATTGCCCTCCTCGCCATCTGGAAGCTGCTCGTCACCATACACGACCGTAGAGAGTTTGCAAAGTTCCAGAGCGAACGTTCCAGAGCGCGATATGAAATGGTAAATTGGGGATGTAGGGGGAACTCTGGGAGCTTACAATCTGAGACCGAAAACAACCAGAAGTTGGTGACCACACAAAGGGCACAGTGACAACAAAAGAAACAAAAAGCTGACACTAGGTGAAACATAGATTGAGGGGTTTTTTTGGTGGTTGTTGTTTATTGGTGAGGCAGTTGGGGTTAAGTGACTTGCCTAGGGTCACACAGCTAGTAAGTGTCAAGTGGCTTGAGGCTGGATTTGAACTCAGGTCCTCCTGAATCCAGGGCTGGTGCTCTATCCACTGTGCCACCTAGCTGCCCCACCAGGTGAAAAATAAAGTACTATGGAGCATCTGGTGAAGACACAGCAAACATTGAGGATGCAGTGTGATGAGCAGCTAGAGGGCATTGTGGGCGGAGTCCTAGATTTGACAGTAGATACACTCTAGATTAAATCTTGCCTTTGATATCTACCTAGCTGTGTAACCCTGGGCAAGTCATATAACTTCTCGAAACCTCCATTTCTTCATCTGGAAAATGGAGATGATACTATCTCACAGGCTTGTTGTAAAGATCAGATGAAATTATATATACATGTACATATACACATATTATAGATGTACAGTTATATATGTTTGTATACATATATATATATGGTGCTTTGCAAGCCCTAAAACACTATGTAAATGTTAGCTGTGGTGGTGGTGGTGGTGGTGGTGATAATGTTTATAATGCTGGTTCAGGCATGGGCAAAGCATAGCAGGAATGCAAAATACCATGTCTTTGCTCAAGGAATTTGCCATAGTTGTTGAGTTGTCTTCATGACCCCATTTGGAGTTTTCTTGGCAAAGATACTGGAGTGGTTTGCCATTTCCTTCTCTAGCTCATCTTACAGATGAGGTAAGTGAGGCAAACAGGGTTGACTTGCCCAAGGTTATATAGCTAGTAAGTGTCCGAAACCAGACACAGAAGATGAGTCTTCCTGATTCTAAGCCCAGTGCTCTATCCACTTTGCCACCTAGCTGTCCCTGCCCTCCTTGGTAGAAGATACAAAATAGGTATACATGAGATGGCCTGAAAAATGAAAAACCTGCACATTGCTAAGTATGAAAGAATAAAAGGTACAAAAACTTAAGTACCCCCTCCCCTCACCCCTGCTCCTGCCAGCCACCAGCATGTACTGAAGGACCCAAAACAAAGCATTGGTGGGAGGTTAGCAAAAGAAGCTTCCTAGATGTGTGAATCCTGATCTGGATCTTAAAGCATGGATTTGAATATGTCACAGGGTGCGGTAAAATTTGAGGAAAGTGGAGCAGAGGCACAAATGTATAATTTGGGGGAGATTGGAGGAGAATACTTACAAATGTCAGGCCTAGGAAAGCCAGCCAATCCCCTGTGATTGATCCAGAAAGACTGGAGAGGGGTGTTAAGGCTAAAATTCTAGCTAAACTGTCTAAAATATCTAATGAGTGGTCGCCAATAAATTATAAGCTTTAGCAAGAGTTAGACTTTTAAGCATTTATTAAGGAGAATAAGAATTTGGTAAAGAGAGAGAAAGGCCTAGATTCCTATCTATTAAAGGGAGAGCACATTTCTAGCTCCCTTCTCCGCCAGCGTCCCCAGGAAAGAGCCCCAGAGTCAGCGCCAGTCTCTTCCTTCCTCCTCCCACTAGTCCGCGTCACTTCCTGACTCCTGGTCTTGCCCTCAAAGACCTTCCCTTCATGGGCAGAACTCTTCTACAGTAAGTATCCAGCAGGTGGCGTTATTCCAATCGTTACAGTGGTAAGGGTCAGGGTGTATCAGGAACTGTTTGAATGATGGGAGTGAGATGGATAGCAAGGGAAAGCTTTGGATAATATAGTTAGGCAGCTTTGGCATGTAAAGTGATGGGAGAGCTGCGTTCAAATCCTTCTCAGACTCAGATCTGAGTTCAAGTTCCCCCACCTTTCACAGATCCATGTGATCCTGGGTAAGTCACTTAAATCCTCCATGCCCCAGAGGCATCTCTCTAAGGCCCTAAGTTTTAAAACAGGTGCTAACCTACATTGATAAAGAGAGTTTCTTCAACAGGGACTTCCCAAAAGCAGTGAAATCACAGGTCTAGGCCCTATCCCAAACTCTAAAAATTATCTCCTTCTTCCAACTCTTGGAAGGTAGGGACCATATCCAGTGCTGAGCATGTAGTAAGGGTTAATTAAATAATTGTTGACTGGATTGTTATAATAAATAGCTCTCCTCAGCATGAGCTTATTAGAGGTTTATATTTGGATGAATTTCCTTAATGCTTGTCCTTTTCCCGTTCATTTGTCTAGGCTTCCAACCCTCTCTATAGAAAGCCAATATCTACCCACACTGTGGATTTCACCTTTAACAAGCTCAACAAATCCTACAATGGTACTGTGGACTGATGTTGTTCTTCTGAAAAGGGATTGGGGGGAATTTTTTTTTTTGGAAAAAATTTCCAAGATGGGAACGCTGTAGACAAGTGCTTGACTGTATTACTGCTCTCTAAGTAGGAAATGATGAACAATCCTTTAAAGTGGACCTGGACAAGAAGCCTTTTGTCTGGGTAGGAAGGGGCACCTGGTTATGCCATCCTTTGCACAGGCTGGAACCAGCCCACACTTGCCACTTACCTACCTAGGACCAGAAGAGGTATGTGCAGGGGGAAAGAGGGGAAGGGATGGAGGATGTCAGAGGGCCTGGGTACCCCCTGACTTTTTCTAGTTTGCCAAGTGACCTGAACTTTAGAAAGAATCATCTGACTTGAAGAAAGAAGTGCTACCTCCCAGGGCAGAAGGGAAGGTTGTTTGGAACCAATTGTGTGTGAGTGCAACCAACAACGGAGTCAAGAAGTCTGGATGTCTTTGAGTTGGTCGTTTTTATATTAAAAAAAAAAGTTACTGAGCATTTATGGTTTCGCCCCGATGACTCCTCCCTCCCCGTCGGCTGTGCAGCCATCCTGTTGGTAAAAATGCTTCAGTTGTTGGCTTCTGTAAGGGAGTAGAAATCGAATACTCAAATCTTCCGCTTCCTCCTCCATGTTTGGTTACTTTGGTGATGGAAAGGAGGGGAATGTCTCTAGGGATTAAATATTAAAACCAAAAAGAGATTGGATTTGCGTGCCACTTTCTGAGATGGGATTGAAGGTACTGGGTGGTTGTAAGGAGGGCTAATGCCTTGTTGGGGTCTCTTGTTGAGTCCAACACGATCTGTTCCAATCTGCCAGGCTGGGTCTTGGCCTCTGTGTTCTTCTCTTGTGTGGGTGGGGTTGGAAGAGTTGTAAGCAAAATAGAAATTGGATGGTTTCCAGTGGCATCTGCCTTTTGCCCATTGCTCACTCTTTTCCTAGGACTAAGTGCAGTTACCTTAAATACTTTTTGCCGAATGCATTATTTTCTCTCTTCTTCCCTCCCTTCCCCACTCACCATGGCACCAACAAGACCTCAAAATCCTTCCTTAAAAGCACAGAATGTTGAACTGGAGAGGACCTGAGAGATCATCTATATGTTGCCTCTACCTCCAGCCCCATTGGAGTATAAAGGTCCTTGAAGGTGGAAACTTTTTTTTGGTCTTTGTATGCCCAGCACCAAACATCACGTAGGCCTTTAAACAAAGGCTAGTTGACTGATTGATTTAATGCAAGGGGTTGGGAGTAGGAGGAGAAGGTGGTTCCAGGAACTTTGAAGGGAAAAAAAAATTGCATCTTTATTTTCACGAACCTCTGGCTGACATTTGGCGTTTCCATTGATCAAAGTATTGAGGAGGGTCCATAGGCTTCACCTGTCTTCCGAGGGATCCACAACACAAAAAAGACCCCTCCCTGATTGAGTCCAACCCTCTCATGGCCTAGGATATTTAAAACATCTTTGTAGGGGCAGCTAGGTGGCACAGTGGATAAAGCACCAGCCCTGGATTCAGGAGGACCTGAGTTCAAATCTGGCCTCAGACACTTGACACTTACTAGCTGTGTGACCCTGGGCAAGTCACTCATTGCCCCATAAAAATAAAAAAATCTTTGTAACAAGTGTCTGTTGAGTGTAATAGGCAATAATAAGTATGTTTTTGTTGTTGAAAAAAATCAAGACCCAGAAAAGAGAGCAGACATGTCCAAGGCAACACAACAAATTTGTGGCAGAATCTGGGCCTCTTTACTCTCCTGTTTCTGCTATACCCTGTGGACATCCTCTGACTTGGTCTTGTTCACATTCTCTTTTTAAGGATACTATACTCAGCCTTTTCCCCAGAATCCCTTCAAGGTTGCTGAGTTTTTTTTATTTCAAATTTCATGTCCTCAGATTTATTTTATGTCTTCAACTTTGGGCCAAATTTTTCAATTCATCTTGAAAATATTGAAATCTGACAGCAATGAGTACAGTGGTGTCAAACTCAGAAACTGGAGGCCATTAATCTTTATGTAAGGGGAATGATTATCAACTTAGTTTTAAAATGCAATCTATGTTCCTTTGTATTTTTTATTTATGTTGTTAAACATTTCCCTATTACATTTTGGGGGGGGGGGTGGGTTAATGAGGGTTAAGTGACTTGCCCAGGGTCACACAGCTAGTAAGTGTCAAGTGTCTGAGGTGGTGCTTTATCCACTTCACTACCTTCTTCCTATTACATTTTAATCTGGTTTGGACCCTTGCTTGGGTGTGTTTGACACCTGTCTTAGTGAGATTGTAACAATGGATGCCACTCACTAAGTAAACATCTGGTTTGGCATTGCCTTTATCTTGCTCACATCAGAAGTTAATTGGTGGGATTAAGCACTGGCCCTGGATTCAGGAGGACCTGAGTTCAAATGTGATCTCAGACACTTGACACTTACTAGCTGTGTGACCCTGGGCAAGTCACTTAACCCTCATTCCCCCCCCCAAAAAAAAGAAGTTAATTGGTGATTAAAAGTTTGACTCCTTAATCAAATTCTGGGAAGTCAAAGCAAACTAGAGAATGGGTATTTCTACTATATTCTATAGAGGCAAGTAGAGACCTGGCAATAGCCTGAGAGGAATCTGAAGTCCTTTAGATTTGGTCATAATCATTTATTGGTTTGAGAAACACTTTGTTGTTCAGTTGTTTCAAACTCTTCAGAACCCCATTAGGATTTTTAAAATTTTATTTTATTTATTTATTTTTGGGGGCAAAAATACTGGAGTGGTTTGCTATTTCCTTCTTCAGCTCATTTTACAGATAAAGAAACTGAGGCAAATAGGATGAAGTGACTTGTCTAGGGTTACACATCCAGTGTCTGAGGCTGGTTTTGAACTCAGGAGAATGAGTCTTCCTGACTTCAAGCCTGGTGCTCTATCCACTGCGCCAGAGAAAAAACTTTATCTTGCCTATTTACTTTTATGGGTTCATTAAGGGGACAAGTTAAACATTTCAGAATCTCATCTCAGACACATAAAATGTTAGTTTAGAGAGATTAATTAAATTGAGACCCTTCCTTACTCCCAAAATTTTAAAGATGAGTCAACTGAGACCCAGAGAAGGAATGTGATTTGCCCATGGAATATTAGCTCAGAGAGATCAATAAATACTGCCCCCCCCCCCAATTTTACAAATGTGTAAACTGAGATCCAGAGATGGATTGTGGTACAGCTACTTGGAATAATGGGTAGAGTCAGAAAGACCAGAATTCAAATCTGGCCCCAGGCACTTCCAACTGTGTTACCCTGAGCAAGTCATTTAACCTCTACCTGCTTTAATAATAGGAGGAGATAATAATAGCAACCTACCTCTCAGGATTGTTTTGAGGATCAAATGAGATAATATTTGTAATAATTATAATAAAGATAATATATAATAAAGACAATATAATGATAGTAAAATAAAGATAATATTTACAAATCTCAAAGCAGTACATAAGAGCTAGTTATTATTAGGAAGGAACCAGGACTGAAACCCGGTGCTGACACTATCATGGTCTAGAGGAAGCTTTAAAAAAGATGCACATTTTTCTTGGACAACTGATGTTTCAACTCTTGTTCTTTCATAACTTCCCTCCAGCTGTTGAAAATTAAAGCCAGTCACTGCTAAGAAGTAAAGATGGTGGTAAAAGGAGCCCTGGATCCAGAGCCAAGAGCCCTGGCATGGCTTAGACCTGGCGTTGACATTGATTATAGCCATGGAACCATGGGCGTGTCACTTTGTTTCTCTCTGGGCTTCCTTTTCCTCATCCATAAAAAGAGGGGATTGTATTAAAGGGCTACCAATGTCCCTCCTCTTCCCCAGGTCTGACATTCCATCTGCTCTGACTGGCCATTTTTGTTTGTAATAAGTTACAGATGTATTTATAAGCTGTGCCAATACTATCAGTATCATGCTGCCCTCTGCTGGGCCTTTCTGTTAAATGGCTCTTTGGATCCTTGAGGTTCTAGATCCTAAAAGTTCTGTAAGCACCTTTTATTTATTTATTTATTTATTTAAAAAAAGAACAAAGACTAGACAAACAAATTCCTAAAGATTAACAAATTCAAACCAAAACTGGGCTTCTGGAACTGTTTTTCTCCCAGGGCTGTTTGACATTCATATTTTCTAAATCAATTGAATTTAATAAATACCTATTGCTACAAAGGCAGCATAGTATCAAATTCAAGTAGAAATGTATCCCTGCAAGCTGTATGTTGAGTTAGAAAACTACTGATTAATTTTATCTACATCATATTTTTATTTGTTTTATTATTATTTCCAAGTTACATTTTCATCTGGCTCCATGCCTGTTGGGGAGTTTGACTCCTTCAGGTAGCGAATATGGTACTAGACTTGGAGTGAGGAAGGCCTGGGTTCATATCCTACCTTATATACTAGCTATGTCACTTCACCTATGTCACCTATGTCACCTCAGTTTTCTCATCTGTAAAATGGGAGGGACTCTGAAAGGTCCCTCTTTCAGTGCTAAACCTACGATTCTATGAATATAGTGTTAAGGCCCTATATACAATCCAACAGTTCCTTGAAAACAGCTTTTTTAAGCAATAATCAGCATCACATCCAGCACCTTTCGTGCAAAGCTGACGTTGCTAAAAAAATATCACATTATAGAGCGTTGGTAGGCTGAACTAGTGCTTTACTACTAACTTTCTTTCTTTTTTACTTTTGGTGAGGCAATTGGGGTTAAGTGACTTGCCCAGGGTCACACAGCTAGTAAGTGTCGAGTATCTGAAACTGGATTTGAACTCAGATCCTCCCGAATCCAGGGCCAGTGCTCTATCCACTGCACCACCTAGCTGCCCCATACTACTAACTTTCAGTGTGACCTTGAGTAAGTCTCTCCCTGGGTCTCAGTTCACTATCCTTGTCAGATGAGGCAGGCCAAGTATGATGGCCCATTCCATGGTTCCTGCTACCAGGGAGGTGGATATAGAAGCTGGTAGATCACTTGAACTTGGGAGTTTTTAGCTGCCTTAGGACTAAAAGTAACATACTAAGTCCATCACCGATTAAGATGAGCCCCTTGACTCCAGGTGGCCATCAGGCTGCCTGAGGAAGTCGGAAGTATAACCCAGTTGGGAAACAGAAGGGTGGGTCAAGTTTTTCTATCATTAACAAAGGGACTAGGTGACACAAGTGACCTCTGCACTGAAATAAGGAGATATGAGAGAGACAGAGAGACACACAGAGAGAGATAGGCACACAAAGAGCTTCTGTGGGGTCATGATAGTGAGAAATTCAGATTCCGAACTTGGTGTAGAGGCAGCATGAAAGGAGAGAGAAGAGAAAGAGAAGAGAGAAGGGAAGGAAGGGAGGGAAGGATAGAAAGAAGAGTGAAGGAAGAGGGGAAAGAGAACTCTTAAGGTCCGTATCTTCTAATTCTAACTGTTTCCTGGATGAGATAAGGAGACTCACTTTCAAAGGGGGGGCGGGGATGGATGGAGGGAAGGGAAGGGAAAAGTCTATAACCTTTTCTAGCTCTAACTGTTCCATAAAGTTGCTTTCCCTGTGGCCCTGGGCAGGAGCTATAGTGGAGGGGATACAGAGGTCTCTCTCCCCCTGCTACCTGGAGGCAGTGACTAAAGTATCTCCTCTTCCCAAGACTCTGTTAAGGTAATTCATAACCAAAATAAAATGCTGTCACCACGAAATGGCCTTTGTGTTGTGATCTTTCTAAACCCACATGTGCTGTCTGCCACTTCCGGACAGACAGAGCATTTTCTGCGAGATGTACCCCCCAGGGAAAGGTGAACCAGTCTGGGAGTCTGACTTTGGAAGAGGGGAGGAATGGGTTATCTTTGTAGTGTTCTGGGTCAATTTTAATAAAGATCGCTAAATGGCACTTATTATTTAAAATGGGAAGTGAGTTCTTATCTAGTTTGGTCCATGCTCAGTATTGGGCAAAGAATTGCTATACACCAAAATTCTTGTGGTCCCTTTTCTTGATTGAACTCCCCGGTACCACCAACAAAACGAGCCCTTTCTACTTCCTAGAAGTAAATTACCAGATGTGTCTCGTGGAGGACAAAGAAGTAGACAACTCTTGTCTTTACTCCACTGTTTCTCTCCTAGTCCTGGCACTTGTGGATATGACAGAGAAATCTTTGTCCTCTTCTTCACCCTCCACAGCATCTGTGGATAACCCTTCGCTCCCTTCGCATAGCCCCTCCTGTAGTTCGATCTCCATCACCTCTAATTTGAGCTATTACAATAGCCTCCTAACTGGACTCCCTTCCTTGAGCCTCTCCCCGCACCAATCTATTCTTCACACAGCAAGCAAGCTTCTAAGGCTTGACTGTCCCTCCACTGCTCATATTGCCCCAAGGACAGAATGCAACCTTCTCACCGTGGCATTTAAAGCTTCCTACAATATGAGTCCAGTTGATCTTTCCAGACTACTTTCATATCACTCCCCTCCATGTGGTCCTGCCAGACTTTCCCACTTGTTGTTCCTGGTACATGACAGCCCATTTCCTGCCCTCATGCATTTGCACAAACTGTCCTTGATGCTTAGAATGTTCTCCCTCACATCCAACATTTGAAAGAATCCCTATTTCCTTTCCAAGTTCAAGTCAAGTGCCAATTCCTAATTTTCCAGTCCCCTCCACCTCCAAGTTGTTGGTGCTCTTCCCTCTACCCTTAATTAAGTGATTTTGCATATATTTAGTATAGACTGGTTTACATACATGCTTGTTCCCTCTTGAGGGTGAGGGCTGTTTAATTTCTTGGTATTGATAACACTCAAATGAGTCTGAAGTCAAACAACTAATTTAGCATCTAAGCCTATAGTTGCTTAGTTGCTTGTTGAATTTAATTGAGCCCTGCCCAGAGACCTCTGATCAATCATTTCTCCCTGGTCTCATTACAATAGAGGCATAGGAGGGAACCACTGTTCTTCTGCTTAGTGCATTTCCTAGACCTTAAAAGGGAAAATTCTCTGTTAGACTAATCCTAGTGGCTAACCTTGAAGAACCCTAGGTAGGTAGGTGCCTTGTGACCCTGTTGGATGATCCAGCTATGCACTAGTTAGTGATGGGAGGAGCGAGGGGAAAGGGGGCTAAAGTGGGTGACATTTGCCTTTCTTGTGGTACAGTGGAAAAGCATGCTGGATTTCTGGAGTCAGAGGACCTGAGTTTAATTCTTAATTCTGCCTGTTACTAGACCTGAGAGCTTGGGCAGATCCTTCAACTCCTCTGTACAAATTCTCAACCCTGTAAAACGAGAGGGTTGTATTCAATTGTTTCTAAGGTCCAGTGTAACTCTAATCTAGGATCCCAGGGGAATATGCTTTTAAGTAAGCATCACATTCCCAGCTATAGGAATTTTCAGCAGGTTGCAGTGTTTTTATACACAATTTATTTATTTATTTATATTTTTTTGCGGGGCAATGGGGGTTAAGTGACTTGCCCAGGATCACACAACTAGTTAGAGGGAAATGTCTGAGGCTGGATTTGAACTCAGGTACTCCTGAATCGAGGGCCAGTGCTTTATCCACTGCGCCACCTAGCTGCCCCCCTGCAGTGTTTTTAGATACCATTATTGATGTAACTCAACCCTTGAGCCTATAAGACCACTACCAAATGTGGCTTAGTTATCAGTGGGCAAGAGAAATAGCTAGAATTTGTTCTAGCCCATGAGGAGGATTAAATGCTTTCCTTTGCCCAAGAATGCAGAGAAAGTGCCTAGGGATCAATTACTAGGAAAGGACGGAGTCTCATTTTTATTTAGAGCTATTTGAATGGAAACACCAATTTTGCAGCAGGATGGATGGGTAACCTTCCACTAATTAAAACATCCTAACTTCTAGACTTAACCTCTCCATGTTTTCTATACTCAAATTGCTCTTGATTCTAAATCTATTAGGAAATAACTTTATCTTATTAAAAATAGTTCATACTACAAACAATAGGTTAGCAATTTGATACTCCATCTTATTAGATACTGCTCAGGGGTCAATGATTTGATACCTCAGCCCTCTGCTCTAGTGAATGAATCCTTTTAAGAAGTCCCTTCATCTATTGGTCCATGCTTGCAGACTGCGTTAACTTAGGTCAGAGCCCTGCTGAGGAATGCAGGTACCCATAGTTAGGAGTACCTCCCTCTGACTCTGGGATTCCTCTAACCCTTCATGATCTTTAAGTCTCTGGCTTAAAGTGACTAATCTGGTTTGTATCTCGCCAGCTTGAGTCTCTAAGGTAGAGGTCTGCTATTTCCCCTTCTCCCTCTATGCCAACATACCAAGGATTTATTCCTAAGGGAAAAAGACTCTCAATTAAAATCGTTATATATATGAGGATAAGGATGTTGCCATGGTAGAATGAGTGCCCATAGAGTACCCTCTCCCCCCATCACTGGTGTTTGGGTATACTTTCAAGGAGGCTCATCAAAACTCCATGAATAGTTTGTGTGACAAGACATCATGGGAGTAGCAAAGCCCAACCAAGAGGGATGTGTGTGTCTATTGCAAGCCTCAGAAAACAAACATGGGTTGTAGGAATGTGTGGAGGCATCTTGCTAGAGCTAGGGAAGAAGTAAGAAAAAATCATTCACTTTAACTCACAAAACAGCTTTAAGTGGCTTACTAGGCAGTGCTGGGACTAAAACGTGGTTCTGGAAGTCTCTGAGCTCATTCTGCAAGAGACATTAACTGTAACCCCAAAGCATGGACTGGGAGGTCTGAATCTAAATGACCATTTAACTGAAGAAGTTATTGCTATTTGATTAAAGAGCTGAGGCAGCTTCAATGACATGGGGGCTGTAAAGAAATTGACAGCCGATTGACTGGTGCCCAGTGACAGCTGAGGATAAGTGCCTGTCCCCTGAAAATGAGGAAAACATCTTGGCACCCCACCCCCACCCCCAAGGTCACCCCTACTCCTTTTATGTCTGATTATTAATGGGATTTTGAATGAGAGGACCTCATAAATTATCCAGTCCAACTTCCTCATATTACAAAAGATATGTTAGATCCCAGAGAAGTGACTTTCCAAGTCACATTGGTCATCAACAGGGCCCTCTGATTGCCTTTACTGTACAATCTGCAGCCTGCTGATCCCTGTCCCTAGCTTGTGGCAGGAAGCCCTGGTCTGCTTGGCTCTCTGCATTCTGGTTCCTGACTTAGCTCTCTTATTCCCCTCACCCTCTTCTACCACTGCCCCTACAGGTCCTACTTCTAGCATTTCCTGTTCTTCCATGCCCACGCTAAGGTTTAGTGACAAGAAATAGGCAGGGGTATAGGCATTCCTGTGGAGCACAGTGTAAGGACCACTAAATAACCACGAGACATTTTTCCCTATTCCTTTGCAGGAGTGAGTGGAATATGACAGTCATTTCTGAAAAGATTGTTTTGCCTTTTTTTTTCCCCTCTTCCATTTTCTTTCTTTTTTTTGGAAAAATCCTGCTATATGGGAAGGTTTTTTGGGAAGGAGGGGGAAGCAGTACAGGAAGAAATTTAGGTAATATAAAAACAAAAGGTATCTATATGTGTGTTGTCTTTTTGTTTTGTTTTGTTTTTTGGTGAGGCAATTGGGGTTAAGTGACTTGCCCAGGGTCACACAGCTAGCTAGTGTCAAGTGTCTCAGGCCAGATTTGAACTCATGTACTCTTGAATCCAGGGCCGATGCTTTATCCACTGCACCACCTAGCTGCCCCCTATATGTGTGTTTTTTCAAAAGAGAGCCTAACACATCCTCCTCCTGACTGCTGCACTAACAAGACAAATTCCTACAAGTTCTACCACTTGGGGGCTAATTCTGTATTGTCACAATTGTCCACGTTTCAAACAAGCTTATTTTGCCATGAAGTTCCAGATTTGCCCAAGTGGTTCATTTATCCACATTGTGCCCATTCCCCGACCACAGATGAGTTAACTAACAGAACTGGCAAGAGTGCTAAATGTGCCTGTTCTTGGTCTTAGGGTGAAGCCCAATGGGAACTGTGCCAGCGGCCATGTGAGCATACAATGGTGGCAGGTCTCTTATTAGAACAACCTGATTCCATACAATTACCCTTTCTCAAAGCTCCCATGATGAAAAGCATTTTAATCTTGATCAGAAACCTGAGTCACATGAGCACTGCCCCATCTGGCTTCGGTCAGCTGGTCAGGGAATGGCTAAGATGTGGGGATCAGGAAAAACTTGTCTAGATAGCACTGAGGGAGGGAAGCAAGCAGTTCATTTCTTCCAAGGAGCAGAAAAGGGACCACACCACCTCCAAGGACTTTTGTTGTGACATTTTTCATATTAAATAATACCAGAAACAAAAGGATCAACCTTGCTTCATTAACCAGAGGTTAGAAACTTCCTATCCGAACCAGATGTGATCACATATTTCTTTTTAGTGAGGCAATTGGGGTTAAGTGACTTGCCCAGGGTGACACAGCTAGTAATTGTTAAGTGTCTGAGGCCAGATTTGAACTCAGGTACTCCTGACTCCAGGGCCAGCGCTCTATCCACTGTGCCACCTAGCTGCCCCTGTAATCACATATTTCACAGGGTTTATGAGTGACTTGGGCTGGGCTCAGACCAGTTCCCCAGTAGGTTAGATTTGATATTGGAATAAAATGAGACACTCATAGGTCATCCAACAGTTAGTAAAAAAGATTTATTTAGCCACAGTAGTGGGTGTTTAAGGAAAGAGAGACATTAAGAACTCCTTGAGTTGATTCAGATAAACAAATTTCCAGTTGTAATCCACCAGCCAAGCATCTGAGAGTCCCCAAGTTCCTCGTGGATGCTTTGTACCCAGGTGATAAGGCAGTGACTTAAGTCCCTGAGTCTTGAGGAATGTCTCAATACCTTTTAAGGAAAAACTTGCTAAGTTGCTTGGAGAAAGGGTCAGGAATTGCTCTTACCACAGACAGCAAATTATTTTTATGGATTCAAGGATACTGATTTTCTTCTTGATAATGTTCAATAATATTGATAATGTTTAAATGGAGGTGTTTCATTGAAAGGCTGATTATGAAATGGGAGGAAAAAAAATGCCCACCTGTCCAAGGGTCAAGAAAGGAAATTATCATGTTGTACTTTAATTCACAGCTACTAACAAGCTGTTGTTTTGCCATATATGTGGAAAAAAAAATGTGCCTCTTCAAAGTCACTAAATTGACCAAACTCTCTGACCCAGGGATACCACTCCTGAGCATATAATCCAAGGCCAAAGATAGAGGAAAGGATTCCTCAGATGGAATACCGATAAGAATAGATGCAGAGTATGTATAGCAAAGAGCACAATTTATACAATGTTAACAACATGAAAAATAACAGTGAAAGGCATTAGAACTTTGCTTAATAAAATGACCAATTCTGACTGCAGAAGACTGACATAGCTCTTTTTTCTCAGTAGTGAGTGATGGCCTTGAAGTCTGAAAGAAATGATCTTACCTATAATTCTTTTTTTTTTTTGGGGGGGGGAGGACCAATGAGGGTTAAGTGACTTGCCCAGGGTCACACAGCTAGTAAGTGTCAAGTGTCTGAGGCTGGATTTGAACTCAGGTCCCCCTGAATCCAGGGCCGGTGCTTTATCCACTGTACCACCTAGCTGCCCCCTTACCTATAATTCTTTATGACAAAGGAGGTAATTAAGAAATGGCCTTGATGTTTTTTTAAAGCATCAACAAAACAGTAATTTTTTTTTTAAAGGGGAATAAACCAACGCACCTCTTTTACAAAAATTACACATATTCAAGCATAAAACATGTGATGACAATCTAAGTCTTTCAAGTTGGCACTTTTGTCCTTCTATTTGGGGAGATAACAAAAGGTAGGTGGGACAGATTCTGTGGCTGCTCTAGAAAATGTCAGTCACAAGAAAACTACGTTTTAGCAACTATTTATTACTATGAAATGTCGCCAAATCACTAAATACTCAAGTGCCTGGCAGCTTCCCTAGTCTTTGTAGCTTTGATTTTTTGTGGTATGGTTAACGTGAGGTCAAAGAACTTAAGCAGACGTGTTTTGAAAAATAAAGAGGTGTTTTTGAGAAACTCAAACACCAAGTCTAGTCAAATAGGCTCCCCAGGCAGCTTTTCTGTACATTTCAGCTGCTTCTAGACGATTGGAGGCTGTTAATATGCCACGGCCCACAATGATGATGTCAGAACCTCGTTTGCCAATAACTTCTTGTGGGCTGTTATACTGCTGGCCAAGATTATCCCCTGTGGGAGAAGAATAAAGATACTATGTTATTTATCTTCTTATGACAAGAGCTAGAATGACCATTTGTGTAACAGCATCTTTCATGTTAACTATCTCACCAAGGTACCTAAAGCAGCTTTAACTAAAATGCTAAAACCTGTTCTAAACTTCTCAATTCCCATTCTCTTATACTCTGCTATTCTATATACTTCACGTGACTATAGACTAAGTGAGACCTCTCTGAAAAAGGGGGAGAAAAAATACACGGCTATTCAGAGAAAAACAGCACTGGCCCTATACTATACATTTCACCAGTTTTATATAAACCAGATTTTGGGGAAAAGTATAGTTTCTATTTGGACCAATAGAAACAACAAAGAATAAACTTCTTATCAACATATCATGTTACTTAACATTTTTGTACAATGGAAAGTATGTTGAAGGGTTTTATTTCCTTTTTATTTCCTGCTTTTCTTAAGGTGTCCTGTAAGCAAATCTTTCAAATCTTCCCAATATTCCTTATATGTATCATAAGTCATTACAAGCTAGAATTAAGGGCCTTAGAGTGCATCTAACTTAAGCCCTTCAATTTTACAAATGATGAAAAAGCCACCAAAAGAGGGTAGAGACTTGCTTCAAGGAGAAAAGTCACAATCCCTTGGCATTGAGTACCTTCTCAAATAAATGTGTGTACACACACTTGTGATCTGCCCCTCTCAGAATTTGTCAGTGTAACTAGACCCTGATTCACAATGATAGAATGAACTGTGTGTGTTCAATGGTACCATGAGCATGTGAACAACCACCACCTGGTCTAATCAGATGCTGCATCATGGGTAAAAAATTTTGCAGATGTCTTTAAAAATGTTAATCACTTTCAGGCTTTAAAGAAAATGCCATCAAATGCTAAAATAACCATTATCCAAGCAGGACATTCACCTAATCCTTCTGGGGTTTGCTTTGCATCCATGGGGACTGGGTGGCATACTGGCTAGACTTTCTCAGTTTTATAATAAAATTTGTGTAAACTTATTCATGAATGTATTTGCATTTCATTTCCTATCTGTACACTCTCTCAAGATAAAATTCCATACCACCATATCAGGTGAAGTAGTGCTGCCATGTTACTTTATCTGAAACTCACTCCTTTACACTTCTTGGAGTCCCCCCCTCCAAATAATTCTAAGATCTGATGAAAAAAATCTCCTATTTCCTCAATCCCGGTTTTACTGGCTGTTCTGTAAAAAAAGATCTCCGCTGGAGGAGCCTGAGGATGGAACAAATTATAAATGTCCTCTTTTCCAGACTAAAGAATACCCATCCTTTTAACATGTGCTTCTGTCCTCATCAAAATCCCCTTTCTGGATCCTTTCCCCGCCAGGTTGAAGTACCTGGGCTGTGTAATCTCTTGAATCAAAATACAAAGTGTCTGTTCACCTTTGTGTTTATGTATATGAAATCAGAGTCTTCCACTCTTCCCATTTGTGCAGAGTACCACTGGCAGATATCCTCAATGTTCACTTGAAATGGCTAGAGGGATTTGAGCACCCCAAACTGAAAGCATGTCAGTCAATACCACCAGTACTGTACCCCCAATTTACTTCCTACCCTTCACTCACCCCCCTCAACATACATAATCCTCAAATCCTTGACAGAAAAGCAGCAGGGATGTTAGGGAAAGCTTCTGGGCTAAGCCTTCCCATTATAAATTTCACAAGCATTTACTAATCTAAAATACTTCATTTCAAGCTAGTTTAATGTGGACCAAAGAAACCACTCTCAAATTAACATGCAAATTACTGGGTTAACAAGTATAATAGAGACAGCATGATCCATGACTGTATTTACCTCCAACTTGTATTTGGACGCCTGGTGTCAAGTGAACAAATTCAGGTTTCTTGCTCACCCTGGAACCAGAAATAAAGCCAAGGACAAACTCTGAATGTTCCTCAGCCATTTTTACCTAGTGGAATATAAGAGAAAAAACATGATTAAGTATACAGGACATCTGCTTACACTTTCTGGTCTCAAAACTCATCATCTTATGGGATTTCATTTCATACTGCAAACTATGTAAATACATTAGGTGTTAAACATGTCATTTTAGATCTGGGTCTACAGTCTTCTTTCACTAAGGTCTATCCATGAAATGTGGCCTCAAAGCACTAAGAACTCTGTAACACCTGGCAGCAGTCACTTAAATATGAATACTCTATATATTGGTGTGACAACACATGCCAAGATTTATGGTATAACTCAGGATCGCCAACCAAAAAACCCAGAGCTACATGTAAACCCATTAAAAGTTTCACACCTGACCTGTTAAAAAAAAATCAAGCATTATTATGAATACTAATTCTTTGGCTGAAAGTACTATTATATCCTTTGAAAGACCTAAAGTATTACAAGGTAGGAAAACTTCATAAGAAAAAATGCTTCTTTAGAACTAACAGGGAAATCTGTATTAATTCAAATGACTCATGTTGGAAAGGAACTGTGGACATAAATCTGAAGGACTCTCCAAAGATTTTTACACTTGCAGGATGAATTAGGTATTAAAACAGAAATATGATAACAATCACATTATTCAATACATTAAATATAGTATTAAGACTCTGAAAAAAAATCATATTAATGGTAAAGTTTGCCCTTTCCCCCCCAGGTGGCTAGAGTGGTATTATTGACTGTTGGCTAACCTGATTCTCAGAGAAACTGGGCAGACTGTACATACATATTAGAGGAAGTGTAGAATAGTGTATCCTGTGCTTGGTGACAAGAAGGACTATGTTTGAATCATTCTTCATTTACTAGCTAGGTAACCACTATGAACCTTAACTTCCTCATCTGTAAAACAAGGTCCATGACAGTACCTATCTCAAAGAGTTGTGGTGAGACAAACAGATAATGTATCTGAAGTTCTTTAAAAACCATTAAAAGCCTCATCTATGTGTAAAACTATAGTTATTACAGGTTCAGTAAATTCAGCGCTAATTTCTAGGGGCTTCAGGGATACTTTTGAAGAATCATTTAGTGTATAAATAGGACAAGAAAAAAAGGTGTCATCATGAGGAGTCTCCAATGACAATATCAATCACTTCTGTTTCCATGGTATTTTAAGATTTGCTAAATTCTTCACTCATCTCACTTGAGCCCCACCACATCTCCGTGAAGTACTTACTTCAGATAGGACCTCTATTTTACAGATGAGGAAACTAAGGTTTTGTGGTTAAGTGACTTCCAACGTAGTGCCAGAGCTGTACGAGGTAGAGGCAGCCTCTGCCCCCAGATCAGCCAGACTCACGTCTAAGACTTTCTTTCCACCATGTCATGCTGTCTCCTGACTTTACCCATTATGCAATTTTAGGCAAATAAATCATCTGAAAATGACTGTAATATTATATGATGAGACCATAAAGAACCCAAAAGGCGTTGCTAAGCTTTGGTCCAGGTGCACATAACATGACAAAACCTTGTTTTGTTTCCTCTTGTCTCTCTCCCCACCCATCCTTCTGTCCGTCCCTCTCAAGGTCTGCAAAGTTCTCACTTACAGCTGCTTTTGTGTAGTCGCCTGTGGCCAAGGACCCAGAGGAGCTCATTTCTGCAATCAGGAGGCAGCCTCGGTGCATTGGCATCCCCACTTCACTCAGGCCTTTCACAACTCCTGAGCCTGGCACCACATGGGCATTTACCAGATCTGCCCAGGAAGCTATTTTGAAAACACCACCTAAGAGAAAGGGTAATAGATAGGACTATTCTCAACTGAAACTTGTTTAAGCAAGAGACAACTACAGAAATGTGAAATTTTGTAATAACACTTTAGATCAGTACCCAGACAATCCTGAGAGCTTTCAGCTGTTGCAAACGGAATTGCACCCAGGTGCCTACACTTCCATCAGGGTAACTAACTTGAGGACCATAAAAAGTCAGTCTCAGTTTTGCATTGATTTTTCACAAACATGGACTGAACACTGATCTTCCTTGCATGCTTAAATGACTTACAATGTCAAGCATGCCATTTTTTCTGCATCAGAGTAAGTTGAAAATAAATGTAGACATGTAAGACTCAAAGAACTGTTTCCATAAATGTTATAACAGCTTTTGAAGCCTATGAAGAGAAACAAAAGGGTTTTAGGGTGAAGTATTGGCCCAACCCCCACCCCGCAACACATACTTTTTTTGGGGGGGGCAGGGCAATGAAGGTTAAGTGACTTGCCCAAGGTCACACAGCTATTAAGTATGGTGTCTGAGGTCACATTTGAACTTAGGTCCTCCTGAATCCAGGGCCAGTGCTTTATCCACTGCGCCACCTAGCTGCCCCCTGAAGTATTGTTTTTCATTGCTTTTAAAATCACCAGATACCAATCATTTAAAATACCACAGAATAGTCATTTTTCATGTCTGTCAAAATTGTATTACCTCTTAAGCTTGACAACCCTCTTAAAAGATTTGGTCCTTCCAAGCCTCAGCTCTTATCTCAATTAGTGCCTCCACTCAATTCCCAAAGCTTCACATTGTCTCCAACTATTTTCCTACTTCCTATATCACACCCTCCAAAGTGAAAAAAAAATGCTCCATTCATTAAATACTTTTTTAAAAGATAGAAAACATTTAGAGAGCTGAGGCTTAAATCTGTGGAGGGAGTAAGGTGGAAACAGATCTGTGTGACTTCTATTTTAAACCTGTGTAGTATAAAGGTGGACACCACTATCTCAAATGACAACATGCAGGACACTTCTGTTAATACTAATATTAGCTAAGTGCTTTATCCTTGCAAAACTGAGACAGGCAGGTGTTATTACCATTCCCGTTTTACAGTTGAAGAAACTGAGGCAGACAGGTTAAGTGACTTGCCCAAGGTCACACTAGTAAGCTGGTAGGTATTTAAGGCCAAACTTGACCTCAGGTGCTCCTAACTCTTTGTGCACTGGGTCATGCTCTATCCACTGGACTACCTAGATGCCTCAACCCAAACAAAACTTCATAAGTCACATTTTTAAGTCAACTTTTAACTTGAAATTTGATGATGAACACAACAATCCCAAGGACATGGAAAACTACTTCCATAGAAAAACACTTTGTTCTACTGAAAAATCCCCAAAAGACCACCACAAGCTTATCTCTTTTGGAATTCAATTCTCACCCATCAGTAAGAGCCAGAAACACAAATTCATTCAAAATAATTAGTTATAAAATATTATAGTTATAACGCTTGGTATAAAATATTTGGTAGTCATCTACTAAAACACACCTGGGAATTACATAAAGGCAATGATAAAACACTTTGCAGAAATGTGGACAGGCACATATGTAACTTATATCAGATTGCTTACTATCTTGGGGAGAGAGGAGAGGCAAAGAGAAAAATGTAGAACTCAAAATCTTATAAAAACAAATTCTGGAAACTATTTACATGTAATTGGAAAAAAATAAAATACTATTAAGGGGAAAAAAAAAGAAACGTGGACAGATCAAAATAACTAGAGAAATATTAATTGCTCAAGGTTTGGCTGAGCCAATATAATAAAAATGACAACACTACCTAAATTAATCAGCTTACTCAGTGCCATGCCAACCAAATTGCCAAAGGATTATTTTATAGACCTAGGTAAAATGCCAAAATTTATCCGGAGGAACAAAAGACCAAGAATCTTCAGGGTAATAATTAAAAAAAAGTGGGGAGTCAGAAGGGGAGGTCCAAAAATAATGACAGAAATTTGTCTAGATCAAACTCTCACACCAAATAACCAAGAAAAACCCTGAAATGATACATGACTTAGACATAAAAGGTGGCATCATAAGCAAAGTAGAGAAGAAATCACCTTTCAGATCTACAGCTATGGAAAGAGTTTACAACCAAACGAGATAGGTTGCACAAGAGAAAAATGGAAGCTTTAGATTACACAAAATTCAAGTTTTTGCACAAACATCTAATGTAGTTAAAATTAAAAAGGAAATAGGTAACTAGGAAAGAAATCTTTGTATCAAGTTTCTCTGATAAAGGTCTCATATCCAAGATATAAGGGGGAAAAAAAGGGAATCCAACCTATCAATTACCATATAAAAAAACTGCTCTAGATCATTAATAATTCAAGAAATATAAATTAAAGTATCTCTAGGGGCAGCTAGGTGGTGTAGTAGATAAAGTACTGCCCCTGGATTCAAGAGGACCTGAGTTCAAATCAGGCCTCAGACGCTTGACACTTGCTAGCTGTGTGACCCTGGGCAAGTTACTTAACCCTCATTGCCCAACAAAACAAAACAAAGTATCAGATTAGCAGAAATGAAATAAAAGAAAAATGATAAATTTTGGAAGGGCTGAAGGAAAACAGGTTCACTAAGGCACTGTTGGCAGAGCTGTGAACTGCTTTAACTATTCTGGAAAGCAATCTGGAACAATGCTAAAAAACATTCACTAGAGAATACTCTGACCCAGCTATACCACAACTAAGTCTCTATAGAGGGTGTGTGTGTGTGTGTGTGTGTGTGTGTGTGAGAGAGAGAGAGAGAGAGAGAGAGAGAGAGAGAGAGAGAGAGAGAGAGAGAGAGAGAGAACCAAAGAAATTTAAAAAAAAGACCCAAATGCAAAATAAATAAATTATAGCAACTCTTTTCATAGTAGCCAAAAACTATAATCTAGGAGG
The DNA here is from genome assembly GCF_019393635.1 of Dromiciops gliroides. NCBI lineage: Eukaryota > Metazoa > Chordata > Mammalia > Microbiotheria > Microbiotheriidae > Dromiciops > Dromiciops gliroides. The sequence continues at coordinate 337,393,687 of NC_057863.1, read as the reverse complement.
GTGTTCAACTACTGAGGAAGTGCTAAACAATTTTGTAGGATATGAATGTAATAAATGACAAATTGGACAATTTCAGAGGAAACTTCAAGGACTTTTTACGAACTGATACAAAGTAAAAAACCAAAAAACTAGTAGAACAAGTTATACAATGACCACAACATTGTAAAGAAAAACAACTTGGGGGGCAGCTAGGTGGTGCATTGGATAGAGCACCAGCCCTGGAGTCAGGAAGACCTGAGTTCAAATCCAACCTCAGACACTTGACACTTAGCAGCTGTGTGACCTTGGGCAAGTCACTCAACCCTCACTGCCCAAACAAAAAAAGAAAAAAAGAAAAAGAACTTGGAAGAAACTTAAAACTGATCAATGCAATGATTAATCCTAAATGAAACATTGCACTTACCTCCTACCAGACAGGTAATGGACTTAAAATGCAGAAAGAGACATACGTTTTTGGACATGGCCAATATTTTCTTTTTTAAAAAATTATTCACCAGGAGAAAAGGTGCAGTGGAGAAGATAATGTTTGTAAAAAACATTTTAAAGGAATATAATTCTCACCTTCATATTGTTTTTTCACTGTGTTTCCTATATCAGCAAATTTTCGGTCTTCAAATATTAAAAACTCATGCAATTTTGCTAGAGCTTTCAGTTCCTCCATGATCTCCAGGCTGAAGTCATTCAGAATATCTACATGAGTCTTGATCATACAGATGATGGGACCGAGAGTGGCTGCCAGCTGCAAGAGCTCTTTGGCGTCAGTAATATCAGCAGAAAGACACAAGTTGGTCTGCTTCTTTTCCATAAGCCTGAAAAGTTTTGATGCAATAGGATGGGTCCCAGGGAGCTGGGCACGCATACCAAAGCTAAGCTCTTTGGGAGTTTCCTTTGCAGGTATGGTATTATTCTGCTCGGTGACTGCAAAGATGTTGTCCTGAATAAACTTCTTCACTTTCCCAACCATCTCGGCATCAATCTTTTTTTGCTGCTCAAGAATCTCCAGGATTTTTGACAAGGTACACACAGAATGTAAACGAATGCCCCGTTCTTGCAACTTGGCCTTGCCTCCCTGCTCTCTGTCCAGCAGCACAATGGCATCCGTAACTTTCAAACCTTCCCTCCGAAGGACCTCAACAGTTTCCCAAACACTAGAACCACTGGTCACCACATCCTCAATGATCAAACAGGTTTCTCCTGGATTAATAGCTCCTTCTATGAGACGTTTAGTACCTACAAAAGAAAAAAGACTCTACTGGATTCGATTAAAAATACTGACCATGGCTTGCCAGCTCCAATAAAGGTCTACCCTCTTTTGTTCATAAGAAATACACTTTAGTGAAGGCTGAACTGAGTCCTACTGTTTCTGAAGTGCTTTATTTTCATTTAATAGGAAATGGTGACTAATACTTTTGTTGAGTTTCTCTGCTTCCCCCATTTCATTTTAAAGGGTGGAATATCAGCAGAATGCATTCTTTTCTTTCTCTATTCTTCCCACCTTCTCTGGCTAGCTTCAACCATCCAGCAAGATCATTCCAATCATTTTGCTTTGGAGTACATGTAGACAGGTTCTTTTCAGCACATTTTACAATGTATTACTATAGACTTTTAATTATAAAGATGCGATTCAAGTGATACAATAAAGGAAATTATGGGTAATAATTATCAGAAACAACTGTCTTATCATTAGAAATAACAATACATACATATATACGGTGACAATATATCACCTTAATTTGCAGTTAAAAAAAAAAAGCCAACAAGCTTGGAGAGTTTAATTTACTGGTGACAGTACAACAGTACCTAGTACGTTGCTAGGATGGAAGGGATACCCTTAGATGAGTACTTTTGACTGATGTGGGCTGACTGCAAGTCCAGATCCCTAAACACTGGGGCTTATGGGTCTGAGAAGTTACTTCTTTATAATTTCATGTGGAGTTTATGCTGTTCTATAAGATTATTTGCTAATAGCTAAACAAAAAAGAACAGTAGACCATACTGCTATATTGATCCTCATTAGGTGCTAGAAAACATTCTCCAGTCTCAAATCCCAGAACAAATTTAGTTAGAATGAAGCACAGCCTGGTGAAAATTTGATGGGTTGGCAGGTTTTGTACAAGACACTTTCCTACTTTCTTCAAGCCAGTCAAAGCATTTATTTTTCCCTGCTAATTCACTACAATGTCATCACAAAATCTTATAGAATAGTAATATAATTTGCAACACTGCATTCAAAATAACAAACTCCACTGTAAGAAAACAATTTGTATGTCTCACGAAGTAATAGAACCTGGCCCAAAAAAAATCAACTTAATTCATTGAAAAAAACTTATTAAGCACCTATTAGGTGCTAAGTATTATATGTATAACTGAGAAAACAATTAGTATTAGCCCAAATTTAAAATGTTATGCTTATGCATGAAATAATTAATGTAAAGTACTTAGCACAATGCCTGGCACCTAGTTAAGTGCTATATAAATGTTAGCTATGATGACAATGATGCTAATTTTTACCATAATCTTTTGTCTCCTTCCTTCGAATGAGCATTGGAATTTGGTTGGTCGAGCAGATGACTGTTGCCAAAGGCAAAGCTGTATAGGGCACACCACACACAGTATCAAAACTGATCCCCGCATTTTGAGCAGTTTCAAACAAGATATCTGCAACCTGCAAGAAAACACACACTTGATGATTCCATCACTTTGTTGGTATTCAAGTTTATGTCACCACATCTATACCTTTCATAACTTTACAGATTTCAAGCTCATCTCTTTTAGCTTTTGTCTCTCTAGACTGAAGAATCTCAATTTCTGTAGGCTTTATAATGGCCAACTTATCCAACTTGAGAGATGAATAAGACCTCAGACTTTATTTAGTTCAATACACTCATTCTATTTAAATTAAATGAAAAGTGTAATTAATTCCTGGTCTAAGGGACTTGCTTGTGCAAAATCATGTTGCATGGAAGGAATAGCACCAAAGCCAGTGTCACTGGCTCACTGGATGTGTGAAGGTGCGGTAATAGAGAAGAAGCCTAGAAAGGTAGTACACAAAGGAGGTGCACAACAAAGATTTGATTTTCATACTGTTTGGCTCCCAATGTTCCTAATGATCATGTTTGGATTTTTGTTTTTGGAGAGGGCAGTATGCTGGACACAACCTTTAGGGAAGTCTTCACAGACCCCCTAGGACCCTTCACTGCGTCCTAACAATGAAGAACTCATCCTATAAGCAAGGACTGAATTATTTCTACCTGAATATAACTCTGCACTTGTCCATATCCACCATTTCTAACCCATCTGATAATTTGTCTACCCTATCTTGTAGCCTCATGAGTTCTTATTTTTAAAGAAGATAAAGTATATTAAATGTTTTGTAAATGATGAATTTTACAAAACCCAGCAATAATTATTCCTTATATTTGACACTTCCATTGACTGGAAGAGCTTACTGCCATAAATAAATTTAAACTCTGGATTATAGTCCAGTAGTTCCCCCCATATAATTTAGAAAGATATTAAATACCAGTCTCAGACATCTGAAAACCTTGGGCTGAATGTAGGGTGGTGGAAGGAGGAAAGGTAAGATTTTTCTTTATCCAATTTCCCAAGGACTTCCACCAAATCCACCCCAAAATGGATGATGATGATGATAATGAGGAAAGTTTAAGATCAAGGAACATTAAGTTTACAGTCGGAAGGGTCTTTTAGAAGTCATCTAGTCCAATTCCTCCACTGTTCAGATGAAGAAACTGAATCCTGGAGAGGTTAAATAAATTGTCCAAGGACAAACAGCAATAAGTACTGTTTATAAATGAACCATAACTGCAACTTGGGTCACCTAAATCTGGGGTTCTTTGCAAAGTAGCACTTCATTAATCTGACCTGATGGAATGAATTTCCATATAAGAAGTTTCTCACACCAATGAAATCATGTATTCTTGACCCCCAAAAGCCAAAGTTAAAATTCTAAATCAAAGGGCAGTCTGAAGAATGTAGAAAGGATTACTATTCTTGCCATATCCTTTTGTAGAAACCTGTAAATAAACCTTTAAATTATAAAATTAAAGACTACATATACTGTGCTGTCCTCTTCACATGGGGATGGTAACACTATTGTTCCATAAAGTTCAAAGATATTCAGAGTAGCTTTTTTAACCATAATGATTAATTCACTTGAATTTATCTAGTTTCCTAGCTTATCACCTTTATAACTTTTAAAAAACATATATTTTTAACATAGCTTGCCTAAGAAAAAAACCAAAGATATAGATCCCTTTCCACCCCACCCCACCTATATGAAGCAATGCAGAAATGTGATCTTTGCCTCAATAACAACTGGCAGAAGGGCAGAGTTAATTAACTGCAAAGCAAATAAATAGAACCCAGGCCTCCTGATCACCAATTCAGTACTCTCTTGCCTGCAACCACACTGCCCAGGAAAGGGCAATGCTGCTTAGAACAATGCAATTTCTACTCTCTAGAACCCTCAATACTTATTAATAGTATAGTGATAAATGAATTGGCAACTATGTCAGGCCGTGGATAAAGCATCTGGACCCAGAGTCAGGAAGACCTCAGTCCCTTAACCAGCTGGGCAAGTCACAACCTGTGGCTGTCTCAGTTTCCTCATTTGAGAAATGAGGGTTCTAATAGTACCAAACTTCCTGGACTGTTGTGACGATCAAATGCGATAATAAGAACAATAGGTAACATTTATAAAAAGTTTACTCCGTGCTAGGCACTGGCCAAAGGCTTTAAAATTATTATCTCATTTGATCTTCGCAACAACCCTGAGAGATAGGTGCTATTACTATTTATAATATTTGTAAATGTATTGTAAACCTAACGTTAGCAATGATTATTTTCATCAAGTTTATATATAAATGTTTATAGATCTCTAAGGATGGTAAAGAGGCAGCTAGATGGGGTCACGAACTCGGACACGACTTTTTAAAACTGTGTTCCAACTTCTCTTCCTCCCTCCCTCCTTCCCCACTCCACCCCCCTTAAGAACTCAAGCAATTCAATATATTATACATATCGGACACGACTTAAAAGGGGGAACATGTGGTGTCACGGGCCATCACTACAGTAATACCCACGTGGCAAGTGCACCGACAGTGGCAGCTTCAGAGCCAGGTTCAAGTCCGGAGTCTACGCGACCCCGGACATTCCCTTAACATCCTAGCATCTCTGAACAAGAATACAAGCTAGGTTATCGACTGCAAAAAGGATATTGATCCGCAATGGAAAAGGGACTTTCCTTTCGGGGAGGTTTTGAAATCAGAGATCTGAGCAGAAAAGAGTGCAAAGCCACGTGCCTTAGGGGGAAGAGGTCAAAGGGCGGTCCCCTCCCTCCCGGGCATCATGCGACCCCACACAGCTACCCCCTCATCACACTCCCCAACTCCAGGCTCCGGGCCCCTGCTTCCCACCTGTTTGAGGAGCTTTGGTCTGGAGATGATGCCACGCAGGTCCACGTAGACCGGGGACGAGATCCCGCTCTTGAGCACAAAGTTTCCGAATTTGAATGCCTGCGTCTCATACAGAGCCGTCACCAAAGGCGCCAGCGACGCCGCCGCCGAGGCCGCCATGTCTTCCCAGCCTCGCTCTCACCCGCCAGTCAGCGCAAGCCCCACGCGTCCGGTGACTTCAGCCCCCGAAGCCCCCCCCCCCGCCTGTGCGCAGGCGCGGCTAGAGGACTGCCGGGACGGGAGGCTGAATCCGGAGAGTCCGTGGAGCACGTGCTTTCCCGTTGGCGCGCTAGCCTCCCGGCACGCCCTAGCTAAAGTGCAGGAGGGCGGAGACTCCTTCGCATTTTCCATCCTCCTCCTCCTTTGCTCCTGACACGGCCCCCAAGCCTGCTTCTCCCCTCCCTGCTTAAAACCCTTCAGCACTTAAGAGTATCTACTCCAGACGGGAGAAAAGGATCTCCGGCCTACAAAAAAAAAAAAGTATCTCTTCCAGAAAACAAACAACCAAAATATCTCCTCCAGGGGTAAAAAAAAAAAAAAGAGTTTCTTCTCCAGGGCGAGAATGTATGAGTAGTGGGAAGCTCCCCTAGGACAGGACGTGAGAGACCTCTAAGTCCAACGCCCCTATATTACAGGGGAGGGAACTGAAGCTCAGAGATTAAGTGACTGGTTCAGCATTACACCTAATATGTCGGGTGGGATTTGAACCAGTCATGTAGTCCTTCCTGCCTTCTCCCCACTTCAAAAGAATGTAATCCCCTTGAAGGCAAGGGCTGTTTTCATTTTTGTGCCAGGCATATAGTTGGTGCTTAATAAATGCTTATAGCTGGCTAATAGAGCACCAGCTTTGACATTGAGATATTTGGGTCTGAGTTTTTCTTCTGGCCTGGAATGCTCCTCCACTCAGACTACTGACCTCCCTCACGTCTTTTAGAGTCCCATCTAAAATCCTGCTTTCTATAGGAACCATCCCCCAACCCCTCTTAATTCCATTGCTTTATCTGTTAATGATCTCCTATTTATCCTGCATATAATTTGCTTTGTATATATATATATATATATATATATATATATATATATATATATATATATATATATATATATATATTTGTAAGAGACTGTGAGCAGTTGGAGAGCAGGAATTGTCTTTTTTTTATTTTTGCAACCCCGGCGTTTATTACAATGTCTGATACATAGTATCTGCTTGTTAGATGTTTGTTGAATCGCATTGAATTGAATTAATGACTTTTTCCAAATCATCTCCCCTGGGCTTGAATTTTCTAATCATTTGGATTCAAATGTTATCCTGGTACCGAAGCCCAATGGTGTGGGATCTCTTCTCATTGGTAGAAATCTATGCCTTACACCTGGGTGAGAATAGAGAAGGGGAGTTGGAGAGGAGAGAGCAAAAAAGATTCAGTTTCTTGACTTTCTTCTGTTCTCTTCTGTCTGTCTCTATGGGCTCTTGAGTTGCTTGGGGCTCTACAATTGTCTCAGGAGAGAAGATGGACAATGCCAACCCCAGCTGAGGTTGCTGAAGGAAGAATAAGACTCTGGGGGAAGAAGCCACTATGAGAAGAGCCCCCAGTCTCCCGTTGTGTCCCTAGCTTCAGCTTGCTACACTAGAGACTTCAGGGGATTTTCCACTTTGGTGAGTTCTAGGATTCCCTTGGTTGAGCAGAGTTATTTAGCTCTCAATGGGAGATCTCCTTCACTCTGTACTGTCTGGTATATATTCTCCTATGTATATCTTTTCTGATTTCTGTTTTGTTTTTGACTTGGACAAATTGGTTTCTTTGCTACTTGTTTTTGCGTTCATATGGAATTGGTATTTGGTGGGAAAGGACTTAAGACTTGGATATAGAGCTTGGTAGAGTCTTCATTTCCCCATTGAGGAACATCGATCAGAAGTTTAACTTTTATCTTAAATTATATCCTCTAGACTAAGAGTATTTAAGGGAGTAGATAGATATAATTCTCCTTGGCACCACCCCTCCCCCGAAATCTCCCAGGAGCAAAAAGTGGTGGTCTCTGTCCTCCACCTCCTGCTTTCCTCCCTGGAAGGAAATAAAGTCTCTCTTGGAGAACAGTGGAAAGAAAAGAGGCTAGAGATATCTATATGGTCCCTTTCAAGCCACACATTGAAGTACTCCATGCATATGGGGAGCAGTCTCAAGATGTTTACTCTCCTTCCCTTTGACCCATATAAATACCCCATATGCATTTATGTGGGGGATAGTTTTGTTTCACTAAGATCTGGAGGGGTGAGGATGATAATAAAAACTTACCTTTAAATATGGCTTCCTCACCATAGACTGGTGAGATAGGTAGTTATTATTTTTTTTAACAGTTGGGGAAACTGATTTTTAGGGATGTTAAATGACTTGCCCAAAAGTCACATGATTATTGAGTATTGGAGTCAGAATTTAAACCCAAGTTTTCTAAATACAGTTCCACTTACAAAGCCCATGAATGAATGAAAAAGTTTTTATTGAAGCATTTGTGTTGTGGCAAGCATTGTGCTAAGTGCTGGCATTACAAACAGAAAAATGGAAACAGTTCTTGATTTCAAGGAACTCTATTTGGGGAGATAACTCCTTTTTTTTTTTTTTTTTTTTGCAGGGCAGTGGGGGTTAACTGACTTCCCAGGGTCACACAAGCTATTAAGTGTCAAGTGTCTGAGGCTGGATTTAAACTCAGGTCCTCCTGAATCCAGGGCTGGTGCTTTATCTACTGCACCACCTAGCTGCCCCCTTGGGGAGATAACTCCTAAAAGAAGTTCAGCTGTGGGCCCCTGGAAAGACTGATGATAAGGCATGATGAGTGATAAGGCATAGGGGTGCTTCAGTTAAACCATTCATTCAGATGACAGTAACAGGGGGTCTGCAGGACTTAGAAGCAGGGCAGCCACTGAGACCTGGAGGACCTTGGGAGGGAGTGGCAGGACAGATAGTAATGTCTGGTGACCTTCCATCTTACTGAAAGACTCCCATCTTTCTGGATGACTCCGATCTCCCTGAGGACTCAGTACTGTTGGCTTATGGAGGCACTTGGTTGAAATTAATTTAATTGTATGCCCCTGAGCCTTTTCTTCACATTTCTCTTGTCCATTTCTTCTAGTTCCGTTCTTATAAGTCAGTTATAGATTAAACACACTTGCTTCATCAAAGCAAAAATGTATTTCATTGGGGAAGGTTGGGAGATGATGTCATTGTGATTAAATTTTTTTTTCCATTTATTCTTGGACACAGGAGGTCACTTCCAGATTGAGGTCATACATGCTCAGAGCAGCTCCTTATCTGCAAGAGAGCTGATGGGAAGTGTAGTTTTCACTTGGAAAGAGGCACTGAAGGATCATGGGAGGGATAAAGGGTGTGGGGTTGGGGGTGGGTACACTGCTACCCAGAACTGAAAATGATCCACCTGGGGATTGATCTGCCTTTTGGGACAGAATTTTGTGGTTTCTGTGACTGGCCTGCTACTGGAACCTGGTGAATTTATTTATTCCCTCTTCACTTCCTCCCAAACCCTGTCTCATAGCTACCTATTAATCTCTATCTAGTACTCTGTCCACTCTCCCAGACTGCCTTCAATTTGATTGAGGATGTAACTTTACTACCAGAACAGAGTCTTTTATTGTTGTATCTCTGGAAAGAATGTAAGCTCCTTTGGGGCAGGGGCTATTTCATTTTTGTCTCTGTATCCATGGTACCTAGCAGGCAGTTAAGAAATACTTGTTGATTGATTTCACTAGCCTCCAAGAGCCAATGATCTTTCCATTACCATACGGAATGAATGAAGGAGTATATATTAAGCAATCCCTGTCTCTCCCTGTCTCTGTCTCTGTCTCTCTCCCCCTTTCCCCCTCCCACTCTCTCCCTCCCCTCCCCCCCTCCCTTCTCCTCTTTGCCTTTCCCTTCCCCCCCCCCACTTTCATTCTCACTTTAAGTAGGGAAATAGATAGATATAAAGATAGAGATATATGTGAGTGATGGCCAGGGAGGACTGTATCACAATGTTTACGTGAAAGTGGGATTCCTTGCTTTTATATTTATATTTATATATATTTATAATATATACATATTTTTAATCAGGAGAAAAACAACCAACCAGCCGCCCAACAGAAGGAAACCAGAAACAGCATCTTTAGTAGAGTATATTTATAGGAATGCAGTAACACATGAGATGTACATTTTGAAGCTTCATTTGCAGCTTGTAACATTGACTGTTTTTAATCATAAACATGACATCAGATCACCACTTTACAACATGACACATGAGGGATCTGACTTACAAATAAAATATTTACAACCTACCTTTACAAAACGACATTGTATGTATACAAAATGAAAAAAAAAATTACCATAAAACAGAAGATACACTTAAGGCAGACCAGCAAGACACTGAAATAATTAAGGCTGTGGAATTCTTTTGCACCTTGAAAATATTGAGCTATTGATCAATACTGTGGAGTGGCATTTTTTCATTGTTGTTTTTCCTTTTTTTTTTTAATTGATTGTTAACAAAGTCTAATGTGATTGAGTGTATTTCTATGTATATGTGTTATGGTCCATATGGAGAAACCTCCTTAGACATAGATAAGCCTCTTATATGTATATTCAGAACTGCCCACCTCAAATTCCCAGAACCAACTTGGCATTCACTGAAGGGTCTGAAGATAAGGGATTTTATCAGTGGAAGGAGGGAAATCCCAGTGTGAGGATTCCCTCCACAAACACAGGCACTCCTCAGAGTCACACAGCAAGTTAAGTGTTGGAAGATGGATTTGAATCCAGTTCTCCCTGACTAATCTAAACTGTCACTATGTGTCTGCAAAATAAATTATTAATAATTCAAATGCAAAGCTATTTCTGACCCCAATCAGTAGAATAAATCAAACAATAAAGTCACTGGGATGTCTTAGGCTTGGAGCCCCTTGCTTTGATGTATTTGAAAAGTAAATAACTAGCTCCCACTTGAGCAGTAGTTCGTTGGTTCTCTTTAGCTCCAATCAGTTCATAGTGATTTTAAATCACTAGACATTATTTTCCAAATTAGAACATTGGCCGAACTGGAAATTTGTAGGTCAAGGAGCACAAAATCATAGATTATTGAGCTGGAAGGAACCGTAGAGAGTTCATCCAGCCAAACGCCTTCATTTTTACATACTAGGAAACTGAGGCCTTGAGAGATGAAGTGATCTCTGTAAATTGATGATAATAATAGATTACATTTCTATAGGGCATTCACATCACTTCATTTGATCCTCACAACAACCCTGTGAGGTAGGTAGGTACCAGTATCATTATCCCCATTTTACAGATGAGGAAACTGAGGCTTGGGGAGGCAAGGACAACTTGCCCAGGGCTGCACAGTGGGCCTGGGATGAGAAGCCAGGTTGTCTGACTAACCGTCACCATTCCACTGCACGGCCTCGCTTTATGTTTCTCTGATATATTCTGCATATGGACTCTAACACCGACATAGATATCACACACTGTCTTCATGTGCGTGCCGATACAGATCAGTCTTTGTCCATCTGTTTTTCCTCAAACCTGTACCTTCCCTTGGTAGTTGGCTCTCATTCTGAAGGAAATGTGTTCAGAGTTGTCACATCTCTCACTCTTGTTCTACCTTCCAGTCATTTTTTTCCCCCGACAGAGCAGACTGAACTGTTTGGCAAATATTGAAGTCAAAGCACCAGGGTCAAAAAAACAAAAATTAAAAAAAAAATGATGAGACACAGAGATGAGAGATATGGCTTAAGTTTGGTGAGTGAGATGTTGGTTTTGCTAGCTTCATGTTCAAAGACCACAATGACAGCACAGACTTAGCCTTCTGATGGATGGCATGGATAACAGTCACCATAGCATTCTAAAATGTGGATCTATTACTGATGGCAGTATCGATCAATTAGTCAGTCAAGGATTTACTGAGTGCCAACATGCCCAGCTAGTGCCAGGCTAGATAGAGACATTCAGCCTCATGATATGGGATTATCTTTATTTACTTGATCTCTATCTCTTGCCATTCACTCCATTCCCCTCATCTCCCCTCCCTACCCTCACTTTCCACAATAATGGCTTTCTGATAGAGCAGAAAGGATGAAGTCCAGATTGGAGCGTGATCTAGATTTGTTTTCTGAATCTACCAGTGAGCAAATTGGCAGGAAAACTGAATCAGTCGAATGTTTCAGTGTCAGTATGTCCCTTGTAGAATGGCTCCTATTGGGAGCCATTACACTGGTCTTTGATGACTGGAAATTATCTTAAAATGATTGTTTTTTGTCCTCCTCTAGCTTCTAAGTTGTTAAAAGTGAGGAAGAAACTTAATCGTATCACAGAAAACATGGCCAGTTTTTCTATGTTCCTGTACAGATTTCTCACACTTAAAAACAAACAAACAAAAACCTTTAAAAAAAAAAAAACACATCCAGATACCTATGCCCAGATTCCAGGCTCTCTGGGAAAATTTTATTCACAATAACAATTAATGAAACAATTGAAGATCTCATAGTACTTAAAGAACAAGTATTAATATAATATTTTCTTTTTTTGGTGCATATGTGAATGTCAGGGGCATCTCCCCTGTCCCCTCCCCATGGTTTTATTTACAATTTTTAAATGGTCCCTAGATTTTTTTTTTAGAAAACTAAGGGAAATCCTAACACGGCTTTACAAATAAATACAAAAAAACCGATAAGCCTACAAATATGTTTACCTATTCCAGACTCCCTGTAGGAGTTCATATCTAGGGAGTGGAATGAATGGTGTATACATTCCTTCCCACTCACCCAGCAGCAGTCACCATTCACCCTGAGTGAGTGGTTGTTGGCAGTGCCACCCAGCCATTAGGGCAGCTGGAGTCATAGTTTCTCTCCCCTCATTGGCAGGGGCTTTTGATTGCAAAAATGGAGCAAAGGTTTTTGTAAACACACAGAAATCACCACGTTTCTCATTTATGATACCTTTGTTCCCATAGGGTCTCAAGGACCCAAGCTTAGAGTCCTTCCAATCGGCAAGGATCCAGGAATGACTAGCAAGTATAAGCAGTTTTAGGCCACAGGAAGTTGTTTTCCAATAGGTTACTCTCAAAAGGGTTGGTTGCCTCCAGATTCCAACCCCTTCCTCCCCACTGAAACCCCAACCACAGTGACATCTATATCCTCTACACCTGTGCCCTTGATTCTCTGAGGATGGTAGTTACCAATGAAACACAAGTGAAGCTCTGCAATGGTTGGTAACTCCTTGTATTTTGCAATCACTCAGACAGTAAGGTATGGAAAGTAGAGGATAGCAGAGGAAGTCAGGCCACCATATCTCTAAAGCAAAATCCTTGGGAAGAAAAAGGGGTGGTGTTTGGTTCTTGAGGATGGATTTTATTCACTAGGGCAGCTCCCCTACCCATCTTTCCAGGCAATGGATTCTTTTAACTGATGACTTATTTGTTCCTGTATAAGATTAAGTAATAGTAAGGTAACAAGCATTTAATATTTTCATCTATGAATCCTGCAGGAGAATCCAGTCTCATAAGCTGGCAAATGATGCCTGAAGAGTCAAATATTGGAAAACCCAGAACTTTTAGAGGTTGGTTTGTTTGAAATGGGCAATAAAACAGTCAGCATTGGCAGTGTATAGCGCTTTATCCAAAGTCTGTTTCAGATATGATTAGTATATTTTGTCAACAGTCCTAGGAGATTGAATAAGCCATTCCCCCCTTCCCATCTCTGTTTTGCCTATGGGCTACATTCAGGGCAGAAGGATTCCATGACATATTTTACAGAGAAGGACGAAGTCAAGATTCACACTGAAATGAGAAACCACAGAATTCCTGGCTCTGCCCTGGGCTCAGATTTCCCCTCTTTCTCCTTCCGTTGGGAAAAGCAAGGCCCATGTATCAAGAATTCAGGAAAGCTAAAAATGACCATTTTCAGTATCTCTTATCCTCCCCCCTGCAAGGCACAACCGTTTTGAACTAGACCACAAAGCACCAAAGTCAACATCTCTCCTTCTCCTTTTGTGCTCCCTCCCTTCCTCTATATTGTTTTGTGACTGAGAAGTCAAAAAGTACACCCTTTCCCCACCCTCCTAATTCCTACAATTTCACTCTCACCTTTTCTTATCCATTTTAAGTGAATGGGTAGCTCACTAATTTAAGACTAGATTGAAAGGGACAGACTATCCTAAATTAATTTTTATCAAATTGCCCCTTACCTTTATGCTTTCCTCCCAACCTTAACCCTTTTCATGCTTATGGTAACAACAACAAAACCCCTACCCAATGAGCATAAGCCAGTTTGGACAATCTTAGCTTAAAAAGAACTTGAGTAGCCTATTTGAATGGGACACTTTTATTAGCCACATTCAATAAACTTATTTTCAAGGCCTAGTACAATTTTGGCAGAAGTGAAATTTTTCCTCCTTCCTTAGGAATTCTGTTAAATATCTTTGGTTCAGGGCAGGCACAGCTAGGTCTTGGTTGGTATGAATGATGAATCCAATAAAGTAGTCACATGTATTAGAATTCATACTATTTGATGTTGTAATTATGTAAAAATATGGTAATTGGTTTTAGCCTTACAAAGAAATGGTCTCAAATACTTTTTCTTTCTCTCACTGTAGGTGTCTCCTACATGATACAGCAAAGGTGTATTACTTAGCTCTATTTTTCCTTTATCCACTTTTTAAAAAAAATGACGGAACAGGTCTGAGATTTCATGGTTTTGATTCTTATTTAAGGCTAATTTGGAGAATCCTTGGATCTAAGCCAGTCCACACCCTCTAGAAGGGCAGAGAACTATGAATAGTAGTGATTTCCCCCCTGTTCAGGAATTCTCTGGCTAAATTCAATGGATAATTCCTCAGTTTCCCTTGGGGCCTCTGATATATATATGTATGCATGTATACATTCATAAATATATGTATATATGTACATGCATACATATACATATTTACTCAGATCAGTAATTATGCTTTGGCTTTAATTAACAATGGCACCCAACATGACCTTACCTTTTCATAGGATTATACATTTAGAGCTAGAAGGTCATTTAGTTCAATCTGATCATTTTCCAGATTAAGAAACTGAGACCTAGAGAGGTAAGTGTTAAGTGTCTGAGGCCAGATTTGAACTCACGTCCTCCTGACTCCAGGGCCAGTGCTCTATCCACTGCGCCACCTAGCTGCCCCTTAAGTGCCTTTTTAATGTTTAGAGGGAGTAAATGACAGAGCTGGTGGGGTTTGAACTCAGTTCCTATGACTCCCAGTCTATGTTCTTTTTTCCCACCACACCATGCTTTCATTTGAACATTTCCAGTCATTTATTATGGAGCAGTCTAGGAAACTTCACTCCAGGGCAATCACAAAGCTAATAAAATATGGATGCCTCTCCTATAGCTGATTATATTGCTAATGACCACTCCTCCTTCCCACTGCTTCCTTAACTCCAACTCTTTGGCCATCACACCCAATCTGCATTTTTTTTAGAACCAATACTAGGCTATCTTTTGTCTGGCCACAATAATTTCTGTTGATGTTGATGTTCAAGAGAGGTCTTCTGACCATCTGTTCTAGGTGGAAGGAAAGAAAAATAAACCAAATGGCATGGCATCTTTTGAAAATGTAAATGATTCTCCAACCCTACAGATGCCTACTTGGCATGCTACAATGAAGTTATTCTCCCTCACCTTTGCAAAATAAATCCTAGGCTAGGGTCCAGCATATATTTTCTATTGATGTTTTTCTATGGAGGTCTTAGGAATTTAGATGATTTTTTTTTAAAGATCACAAATTGTGGGTGTCTGTGTTTGAATGGAGTATATATAGAGCAAGTCAATAGTTTCCAAGGCATCTGAATTGGTGACCCAAGGCCATTCACAAACTAGAAAACAAATACAGTCAGAGTCGGTTTACACATATTTGGTTAATCCCAAAAAAGCTAAGTGCTACCTAGTCTTATTGCTTGTACTTACTAATTTATTAATACATAAACTTGGGAGGTTTTAGGGATAGTGCGGAGACAGGGAAGGGTAGATGAAGAAGTTTTCTTTTAATACTCTGAAAAACATTCAGTGATTTATTGTTAATTCTACATATCCACTGTGAGATGAATGGTATCTGGATATTATCTTAGTTCAGGTTTGATTTTCAATATTTTTCCCCACCCAAACATGCAGATGGATGCCAGGGAACCATTCCCAAATGATCTTCTTGCATTCCCTGTACTGCATGATTTGAGTCCTTCCTGCTGGAAGGGAGAAGGAATGCTGGGAAATCTTATTTGGGCAGATAATTCAGTTAGGCTTAAAAATGTCAGCTGTGTGACTGTACATTTTAAAAGACACCCTGGAAAGTATGGGGTGAAATCTCATATAAAGTTAGAGTAAAAATACTCAGATTTTAGCACTTTTTTGCTTCTCCTATGGAAGAAAGGGCAATTAGTAAGATAGCCTTGTTCTGAGCATACTCTAGTCTAGAGAGCTGCATCAGCTCTCAAATTGGTTTTAGGAGTTCAGAGAAATGCTCGGAGCTAAGGGTTAACATCCCTTGCAGCCCCTAGAAAAACAATGTTCCCTTTGGATGATCTGTGGGGCTTTGCTTCATGACTTCAAATTTAAATATTTCCCTGGGTGTCCTCCAGTCTGATTTTTTTACATGATGCTAAGGGGAATTTTTTGCTCAGGAGAGGGCAGATTCTCAGAATGAGTGCCCTCTATTACCCCCCCCCCCCAAATAAACTGGTTCTGGTAACATTTGGAAATCCGGGAACCAAAAGGGTAGTTAGTCCACACAGAGAGAGCATTCTCACCCATTTCCCTAGGAATTTTGCTTCTCCCAGGCCTTCCAAGAAAGAATTATGGCTGCTTCCTCCTAGCAGACTGCTATTAGCATCGATAAGGATACAAGGGAAGCTTCCCAGTGTTTGATGCATCTCTGTAGAAGAAACTAAAAACTTCTGCTTCCTCATGGATAAGAACTGTAAGAAAGGTTTCTAATGGCCATATCAAATGAACATATTATATTCATGGACCTATTTCAAAGTCAGTTGGAGGCATAAAAATAGGCCCCTGGATTTGCTCTTTATCCTTGAATGAACATGTACATTTTCAGTTCCATTGCTCACCAAGCTCTCTGGAAGATTTCTCTACCAGATAACTTTTGAGATGTCAGTGAAACAGCAGATAGACACAATTCAGTGTTCATTGAATAAACCTTCAGCTGGAAGCAAAGTCATGAACTTATAGATACTGGGGGGAGAGGGAAACATCAATTCCTCTGATTTTGGTAAAAGATTTCTGTACAAGGTTTTATAAAATACTTTTTAAAAATCCATCATCTAATTGTGCTTAAGTCAAAACGACTTACTGCTTCTACAAATAACTGTTTTAACTCTAGCACAGAAAGGTACTGGTGATTGATTTTAAAGCTATATCTATTTTACATTACATATATACACATACATCATAAAACTCTGGAACCTGGGTGGGATATATTCTAATGTATGTTCACATATATTTGTATTAAGAAATTATATCTAAGACACCTAAACTGGAGCATTTGACAGACGGGCCGCCTCTATTATTTGATGATTTCAACGAAAAGAGAATCCTTTTCAGTTCTGTACCAGCTCACTCTAATGAGCTTCAGTTGACTCCACTTAAGACTCCACTTGGAACTCGTTATTTTCCATTTTGACCTAAGTCCACCTGAAAGTAGCCATGCGGGCCCTTCCCCACCCTCAGCCCTCCTGTTTTCCACAAATCCAATACTTAGCTTATTCCTTGCTTTTGCAGAAGAACCTTATAGAGAGGGTAACTAGCCGACTATCAGAAAACTCGTAGATTCAAGGTGGGTTTTACTGTTGTTTAGACACTAAATAACCACTGGGAAAAGGTGCATGAGGTACATCAATCTGGGGAACTTCAGGAAGTCAAATGGTTTAACACAGAACTATTTACAGCCCAAAATTGCCTTGCTTTTGCTCACACTGTGCATCTCGGGAGCAGGCTTATGTTCCTTGGTTCATTCGACTGACAATGAAGCTCTTGACATTGGGAACTGGGCGAACATCATTTTGGTGCTTCCGGCGTTCTATAAAGCAGGCCAGTCGTGAGGTATCCAGGGGGATTTTGGAGTAGCTGCCATTATGGGGCTGCAGCCAGGGGTGTTGGAGGCAGGTGGCCGCCGTGGGCCTCCGCCGGAAGTCTTCCTGTAACATCACGTTGATGAAATCCCTTGCCGTGTTGCTGACCCCACAGAAATACTCATGGGGGAAGCTGAAGTCCACCCTACATACATTGATACATGTCTCCTCCTTGCTCTCATCCAGAAAGGGGGAAACACCACTCAACATGACATAGGTCAAGACCCCGATGCTCCAGATGTCTGTGCCCAAGGAGACAGGGATGCCCTGGATCACCTCCGGGGCAGCAAACTCTGGGTTCCCCAGCAAGTGATGGATATGAAAATGACCTGAGATCTGGACAGCATCCTCCAAATCAATGAGCTTCACTCGAGGCACTGGGATCCGTAAATCAATAAGCAGGTTTTCCGGCTGCAGAGCAATGAGAAAGTGTGACTGAAGGAGAAAAGTTTGCTTTTCCAATTGGAATTTCAATAATGACAATGATAGCTAACATTTATGTAGCACTTTACAGTGTGCCAGGTGCTTTCCTATTTGAGCTATTCTCAGAGGTTGGTACTATTATTATCATCCCCATTTTATAGATCCTGAAGCTGAGGCTAAGAAGTTAAGTGACTTGCCCAGGTTCACACAGTTAATACAAGAGTCGGGCAGGATTTGAACTCCCCAGTATGCTATAGTATCTAGCTGCCCACTTTGGATTTATATGTGTCCTTGTTGTTCCCCTCCTCCCCGTGACAAAACCTGCTGGAAACTCCTCCCCCAGCAAAGTTACACCTTAGGTAGATAGAAGATTGAACAAAACTAAATTACAAGATCATAGATTTAGAGCTGAAAGGGACCTTGGAGGTCACTGGGTCCAATGCTTTCGTTGTACAAATAAGGAAACTGAGCCCCAGAGAGGTGACATGATTTGCCCAAGGTCATACAGGTTGTAAGTGGTCGAGCCCGTCTTCTGACTCCAGGCTCACTGAAATACATGCCTTTTACACTTTTCTGCAGTCTTCAGAGGGTCCAAAGTTGGGGAGTGGGACAGAAGGGAAGGGAATAAGTATTTATTTAGCTCCTACAAAGCAGGTGCTGTTATTACCCTCATTTTACAGTTGAGAAAACTGAGGCAAACATGTAAAGTGACTTGCACAGGGTCATACAGCTAGTAAGTGAACTCGGGTCTTCATGGCTCCAGGACCAGCACTCTACCTACCAACTTCCATGGGAGAACCTTAGTTCTTTCAGAAAGGGTATACCTTTTTTGAGAAAGGATCGGGACATTGAATGATTATTAGCAGAGTAAGGTTGAACCTGTGACTCTTGGTTCCTCTCTGGCTTCCATGACTAGATGGATCTACTACTGTGGCATAGGCTGGGGTTCAGCAAATGAAAAGCATTTATCTACCAAGCACCTTCTAAGTGCCAAATATTGTGCTAAGTGCTGTGGATTCCAACATTCACTGCTGGCAGAAGAACTGTGAGATATAAACAATGAATGAGAACAGTAGCTAGCTCCCTCATCTCCTCCTTGGCTGCTGCTTTACCCTTGGGGTCTGAATGTTTGAGTCTCCCTCCATTTCATCTCTGCTTTCAGGCCACGAGATTTTAACCCTATCAACAATGTACTTCTTTCTTTCCTTGACTAGGACAATATTTTATGGGAAAAAATGTTGACTGGTGATCCAGGTCATTGGAAGTCAGTTGAGCCCTTCCCCAATTTCTCCTTCTACTTTCTAGATGACATTACTAGAAGTGGCTTACATGTGAGAGGCAGCATGCTATAGTGGAAAAGATTTTTGTTGGTTTCATTTCAGTTGTGTTCAACTCTTTATGACCCCATTTGGGGTTTTCTTGGCAAAGATACTGGAGTGGTTTGCCATTTCCTTCTCCAGTTCATTTCACAGATGAGGAAACTGAGGCAAACAGGTAAAGTGATTTGCCCAGGGTCACATAGCTGATAAGGGTCTGAGGCCAGATTTGAACTCGGGTGTCCCTGATTCCAGACCTGGCACTCTATCCACTGTACCACCTAGCTGCCCTATGGAAAAGAAGTTAGGAGACCCTGGTTCTGGTCTATTTTTATCACTGACTAATTGTGTTAGGTGCTCTGGAACTCAGTTTCTTCTTCTGTAAAATATAGGCAATGGATTTCGAATTCTAACATTCTATAATAATATACTTCAAAAGAATTTTCCTAAACACATAGAAACTGATCTCAGTGGTCTAGAAAAGAATCTGGTAGAATTTAAGCTCTTTGAGGGCAGGGACTATCTTTTGCCTCTTTTTTGTATTGTATCCCCAGAACTTAGCACAGTGCTTACCCAATAGTAGGTGTTTATTAAATGTTTATGGATTATGGGGCAGCTAGGTGGTGCAGTGGATGAAGCACCGACCCTGGATTCAGGAGGACTTGGGCCTCAGACACTTAACACTTACTAGCTGTGTGACCCTAGGCAAGTCACTTAACCCCAGTTGCCTCACCAAAAAAAAAAAAGAGAGAAAAAAAAAATGTTTATGGATTGATGAAATCAATACAGATTCAGTTCCCAGCTTTTATATTCATTGGAATTTTGATCCTTCTAAACAAATTGAATTGTAATTCATGTTTGTTAAGGAAAATGGCTGTGCGAGTTGAATTTTGAGGTCATTTCTTTTTTCTGGCCCTTGGCCTCAGAGGCCAGGAGGTCTGGGTTCAAGTCTTACCTCTGAAATGTACTGGCTACTTGACTCTCAGAAAGTCAGCACTCTAAGCCAGTGGTGTCAGACTCAAATAGAAACAGATGCCACTAAACCATACATAGGGTCCCTGTGGGCTACAGATTGATTTAGTTTATTTTGTTAAATATTTCCTAATTACACTTTAAATTGGTTCTGGACCTATTCTAGAGTATGATGGCCTCTGCTTTAGGCAGTTTTCTACAGCTATAAGTTACAGAGAAGATGCCGCCCTGTCCTGGTAGAAGAGAATTACCCCATCTGTATCAGTGCAATCACAGAGCCAGTCACTAGCCCATATTTCCTGTTACCTTGATGTCTAAATGAGCAACCCTGCAATTGTGTAGATACTGTAAGGCTTCCATGGTATCTCGGATGTAGAAAGCAACTTTTTCTTCCATGAGTTCATCATGATTCATAAGATAGTCCAAGAGTCGGCCATCATCCATCCTACAAAAGGTAAAGAAAGCAAGAGGGGGAAAAAAAAGTTTAAAAACAAACTCCATAAAGGTCTTCCTGTAAAATTCATTTTGATACAGATTTTTTTTTCTTAATTTTTTTTTTTTACAGGTGTGTTTCAACTAAAGATCTGTCTCAGGATAACATCTAAGGCTGGGGGTGTCGGGAGGGAGCTCATGAATTCACATTTAATATGAAGTCAACAATAAGAAAGGGCAGTTACACGGTATAGTGGATAGAACTCTGGGCCTGGAGTCAGGAAGACTCATTTTCATGAGTTCAAATCCAGCCTCAGACACTTCCTAGCTCGGTGACCTGGGCAAGTCACTTCACTCGGTTTGCCTCAGTTTCCTCATTTGGGAATTTTCTATACTAACAGAATTTGTTACCATTCTTATCTAATATTTCAGCATATTAAAAATAGTCTCTTCCTTGGTGAAATCTGTAAAACTTTGTTTTGTTAGTGTGAGAAATGATTATTCATAATTGATATCTTGGGGCACCCAGCGATCTCCCCTTCTTTCTTAGTCCTTTCTCCCTTTCCCCCGGCTCCCCGCCAATAAAAGACATAATCTCCCTGAGAGATTCCATCAAATATCTTCATCCGGGTCAAGCCCAAGCCAAACTTACAAAAGGAGCCTTGGCTGGAGACAGATCCTTGTGTCTAGATAGTTGAAGGACTTTAACCTGCACAACCACTTCTAGATGGAAACTATTTGGAGGGTGGGGTGTGCTACATTTTTTTTTCTTTGATGTCATCTTACCAAGAGTTGAGTGACCTGAATCACTTATCCAAGAACTTCATTTTAATATAACCCACCTCCAGTCATGTCAACCAATTAGATCTGATTGTTATAAACCAGTTATCTTTGATTGCTATGTGATGGACCTACTGTGATCAGGAAGGGTATATGAACTGTGACCTCACAGCCATTAGGGGTCTTTTGTTCTGAGAGAGAGCAGCCAAAAGCCCTCCTTTTATTAGTAACCTGCCAGCCTATTAATAAAATGATTAAATCACTTGGAAACTGGCTCTCATATTTTTAATTGTCACATTAATTGTTTTCAAAGTTTTTCAGAAGAAATGGGTCTCAGTGCCTTTAAGAAGTAGGTTTGTAAAATAGAGGAATCATTCATTTACCATGGCCCCTTTAAGCTGTACCTGCACACAATTATATAGAATCTCCAGTAACATTGAAAGTGCCCAGGGGGCAGCTAGGTGGTGCAGTGGATAAAGCACTGGCCTTGGATTCAGGAGGACCTGAGTTCAAATCCAGCCTCAGACACTTGACACTAGCTATGTGACCCTGGGCAAGTCACTTAACCCTCATTGCCTGGAGGGGAAAAAAAAGAAAGTGCTTATGGGCCCGGCACTGTACTAGGTGCCAAAGTCAATTCAATCCCTTCTGAGCTGCCCTTCCTCTTTCCTATAGAGCAAGATGCAAGCTGGGATTTTCCTACTTAGGGCATTCACACATGCTTCTGTGGGTCCTCAACTTCTTCTGTCTAGAAGTAAAAACCTGCTCTTGGTGGTCATGAAGTCAGATTCCTTAATGTAGCCATTTCCCCCAGTATGGTCTGTACCCACGGTTTCTCCTTAGATTTGCAGATAAAGGGGAGGAAGGTCACACGTTCATCACCAGCATGTATGTCATGGACATAGAGGTTGGGTAGAGGGTTGTTTCATTCTTTGTATTTGTATTACCAGAACTCAGGACGGTGCCTGGCATGTTGTAGGTACTTAATAAATGCTTATTGATTGATTTAGTTCCATTTCTTTTTTTTTTTTAAGGCAATTGGGGTTAAGTGACTTGCCCAGGGTCACACAGCTAGTAATTGTTAAGTGTCTGAGGCCAGATTTGAACTCAGGTCCTTCTGAATCCAGGGCCGGTACTCTATCTACTGCACCACCTAGCTGCCCCTTGATTGATTTAGTTTCACATCCACAGTGCCATTTTTTCTCCACCAGGGGCCACCATTTCTTGTTTTTCTTTGCTCTCATTTTGCTTTTGTATGGATGCTTGTATTGTGTCCTAGGAATCTGCATCAGAGGTGAGGGGTGGGGAGACATTTTGGACTCAAGAAAGCTGTGCCCTGTAATTAATAACTCACAAGCCCTAGTCTACAGCCTAATAGACTTGCACACACCAAAGTGGTTTTGTGAAAAGACTGTTTTATGAGTAAACCAGCTTTCTGTCCATGACTCTGCCACTGACTAGCTTTTGGACCTAGGAAAATTTACCTCTCTTCTCTTGGCCTATAAAATGAGGTTGGTCTAGATGAGAACTAAAGTCCCCTATTACCTTTAGCATACTGTGAAACTAAGTCCCTTTTAGTTGGAAAATCCTGATTCTCTGAATTAAATGCTAGGGCATTTCCCCCTTTTGTCTCCTTCCTCTTGAGTAACTGGGACCCATTCCTCTAAGACTCATGGTACCTGCAGGCTGAAACAATGATGGATAGAGTAGTAGGCCTGGAGTTAGGATGACCAGAGTTCAAATATGGCCTCAGCTTCCTAGCTGTGTGACTCTGGGCAAATCACTTAACTTCTGTCTATCTCAGTTTTTTCATATGTAAAATAAGGATAATAATAGCATGTACCTCATAGGTATGTTGGGAAGATCAATTGATGTAATGTTTTTTGTTTGTTTGTTTGTTTGTTTTTTTTTAGTGAGGCAATTAGGGTTAAGTGACTTGCCCAGGGTCACACAGCTAGTAAGTATCAAGTGTCTGAGGCCGGATTTGAACTCAGGTCCTCCTGATTCCAGGGCCGGTGCTCTATCCACTGCGCCACCTAGCTGCCCCCGTGATGTAATGTTTTTAAAGTGCTGGCACATAGCAGGCACTTAATAAATGCTTGTTCCCTTCCCTTTATGCCATAATAGATGAAATATAATGCTTCTCCATGCTTGATAGCCATATTACTTATTGAGGACCTCTGTGTGAATGTTACTCATATTTGGGAAAACCTTAAACATTAGCTGTACTCAATCTGGACATTCCAGACAAGAATGCTAACAAGCTAAAGAAAACCTAACCCACCAGGCATCAGGAGAGAATACCAGTCTACCTGAACCCAGAGTCTCCTGTGGGGGAGGAAATGCTGGGCCATGGGATAAAGAAAGAACTGGGACAGTTAGGATGAATGTAGATACCTGAACCCTACATAGGTGAAACAAGGTAGATCAATACATTTTGCCAAATGCTGGCTCATTGTTTTCTTGGCAGTCATTGATTCTCAACATTAGACCTTTTTTTTAGGGTATTATCAGACCTCTACACTACAGGAAGATAAGACGGAAACTTCATTTGTCCAGTGGGCTCCTACCAATCTGAATGCATGCCACAATCATAATATAGTACATTAAAGTTTACAAAGTACTTCATATGTTTTAACTCATTTGAGATTGACAAAAAACCTGTTAGGGTTTCCTTGTAGATAGTATTTTCTCCATTTTAATAGAGTAGGTAACTATGGTTTGGAAAGGTTTAAGTGACTATTCCATGTTCACCCACCTAGAAAGAGTTGGTGATGGGATTCAAACCTAAGTCTCTCTTGACTCCAAGTCTAGTTCTAGATAGTAGTGAGCAATATGAACAACCTAGTGAACAGTAGGTTTGTAAAATAGAGGAATCATTCATTTACCATGACCCCTTTAAGCTGTACCTGCACACAATTATATAGAATCTCCAGTAACATTGAAAGTGCCCAGGGGGCAGCTAGGTGGTGCAGTGGATAAAGCACTGGCCTTGGATTCAGGAGGACCTGAGTTCAAATCCAGCCTCAGACACTTGACACTAGCTATGTGACCCTGGGCAAGTCACTTAACCCTCATTGCCTGGAGGGGAAAAAAAGAAAGTGCTTATGGGCCCGGCACTGTACTAGGTGCCAAAGTCAATTCAATCCCTTCTGAGCTGCCCTTCCTCTTTCCTTGCTGTTCTCCCATTTTAAATATAGAGCAAGATGCAAGCTGGGATTTTCCTACTTAGGGCACCTAGTGAACAGAATCATAGCCGTTCAAGGAAAGTCATGGGGGCAATTCCAGTAGAGAATCTATCACAGAGGAGAGGCAATCTGGAAAGATTTTCCATGAAGCTTAATCCCATTATAAGCAGACCACTAGAGAACATGAACTACTTCCAGGGCTAACTCAATAACTGCCATGATATCACCATCCAGTGGATAGAGCAATGGTCCTGGAGTCAAGAGGACCTGAATTAAAATCTCACCTCAGAAACTTACTAGCTGTGTGACCCTGGGCAAGTCACTTAACCCCCATTGGCTTAAACATCCAGGGGCATCTCCAGTCATCCTGATATCTATCTTGTCACTGGACCCAGATGGCCCTGGAGAAGAGAGTAAGGTGGTAACCTTGCACAGCCCTCCCTCACTTAAATCTAATTCACTGCAAGTCATGACATCACCTCCCCAATGTCATGGTCCTCTTAGGGAACGAAGGACAAACAACAAGATCCTTCCAGTCTCCCAGGTTCATAACCTCAGCATTATACTGCATTTCTCACTCTCCCTCAACCCGCATAGCCAGTCAGTTGTCTGTTTTTGCTGTTCCTGCCTGCCTTCACAGCATCTCTCACATCTGACCCTTTCACCCCACCCATACAGCTCAGCGGTCCTCATTCATTTCCCCCTTCAAGCTCTTCTGACTTTCTCAGTGTCAACACTATGCCTCAGCTGCAGTCTCACCTTGGAACTTCCTTCAGTTCTGGGGACTTCCTCATCCAGGAATATTCATCCTCTCCTACAGGCTTCTTACCCTTGAATACTCCTCCACCGTGCCAGCACCTTTTTCTCATTGGGGAATTCCTCTGGTACCTCCATTTTGGGGAAGAGTATGCCCTTCCTACCAACCTTGGTTCCCCTCCTGATTGTGCTTCTGACTTTTGGGACTTCAACACCATGCTCCCCCCACCCCCGACCATGGGAATACCTTCCCCTGACCCCTTTTCAGTTTCCTATTGTATGTTATCTTCCTCTATTAGAGTTTAAGCTCCTTGAAGCCAGGCTCTGCCTTTCTTTTTGCTTATATTTTATTTTATCAGCACTTTGCACAGTGCAAAGTAAGTGCACAGTAAGAGCCTGTGTGTCTTATAAATTCTTGTCTCCTTATTGCAACAGATTCCTAATTGGTGTCCTTGCTTCATCTCTCTCAGATCTAGTAACTCCTCTGCATTGTTGCCAAAATAATTTTCCTTAAGCAGAGATCTGACCATGTCACTCTTCTGCTCAATCAACTCCAATGTTGCCTCTGGGATAAACCATGAAGTCCTCTGTTTAGATTGTAAAGAGCTACACAACTTGGCTCTGACTTATCTTTCCAATCTCACTGGATGTAACTTCTTTTGAGCTCTGTAGTGCAGCCGAAATGGCCATCTCTCTTTTCCTCATTCATGACACTCCATGTCTTCCTCTCCATGCCTTTGCATCTGCTGTCCTCCATGCCTATGACATTCTACTTCCTTACCTCCACCTTATAGAGTCCCTCTTTTCATATGAGGTGAAGCTCAAACATGCTCTTCTTCCTTAAGCCTTTCCTGGTTCCCTCCCCAACTTTTAGGACCCCTCAACTATTTTATATTTAACTACTTTGTATATATTTGTATTTATTTTTTTAAACTTTAATGATCTCTTACATTTCTCTCCATCACTTTTTTTTTTTGGGTGAGGCAATTGGGGTTAAGTGACTTGCCCAGGGTCACACAGCTAGTGTCAAGTGTCTGAGGCTGGATTTGAACTCAGGTCCTCCTGAATCCAGGGCTGGTGCTCTATCCACTGCGCCACCTAGCTGCCCCTGTATTTATTTATATTAATGTCGTATGGGGCAGCTAGGTGGCCCAGTGGATAGAGTGCCGGTCCTGGAGCCAGGAAGACTCATCTTTGTGAGTTCAAATCTGACCTCCAATATTTACTAGCTGTGTGACCCTGCTCAAGTCACTTCACCCTGTTTGCCTCAGTTTCCTCATCTGTAAAATGAGCAGGAGAAGGAAATGGCAAACCGCTCTAGGATCTCTGCCAAGAAAACCCCCAAATGGAGTCACAGACAGTCCTACATAACTGAAAAATGACTTAATGCCATACAAACACACACACACACACACACACACGTTACATACCCTAAACTTATTACAAGTAGGGATTGTTTCATTCTTTGTACTTATATCCCCAGTGTCTAAAGCAGTGCCTGGCACACAGTGGGCATTTAATAAACATTTGTTGATTAATTGGAATAAGAGAGAAGCCTCAAGAGGCTACACATAGCACTCAATCTAGAGGCATCAGACAATTCTGTTAACTAACTGGCACCTCTAGGCCCAGAACACAGACCACTGGACAGTGTTCTTGAAGTCAATTTCTCTCCTATAAATAGTAGAGAGACAGAACATCCAGAGGTGGCAGCGAGTCACAGCAGAAGAACCTGAACTATCTGAATGGTGACTAGACCAGCTTGTTTAGGTTAATCACTAGTGAGGTTATTAGTCATAATAGGTGTATTCTGGGGGTGATGCCCATGAATGACGGAGGCATAAAATGTTTACTGCATGTAAAGACATTATGTAAGAGCATTATATAACATACTTTGGTATATTTTACATGATCTCTCTATGCAGAATCAGGTGTAATTTTAGAGAATCAAAATTCCAACCTGAGGAGAGGAAGCAGAGAAATGTGGTAGGTGCTAGGATATTTTCCTACTTCCTACTTATCCTTCCTTTTGAGTAACTGGCAAAAATAAAGTGTGTATAATTCAAGGTATTAGGGCTGCTACCTGGGAAGCACTGAATGAATAAAAGGCATTTATTAAGCACCTACTGAGTACCAAGCACTGTGCTAAGCCCTAGGAATGCAAAAAACAATAATCAAGACAGTGTTAGGTCTCAAGGAGCCCACACTAATTGAGGGAGACGCAAGTAAAAGAAAGTTCAGTTACAGGGCAGATGGAAAAAGGAAGGGCCTATGAGGCGAGAGTAGTGGGAATCTGGGTAAGGAGGACTCTGAAAATTTTGCCCTCATCATAGAAAGATGCTGGTCTATGAAACTTATGCATAAGTTGGCTGTCCCACAGCATGGAAACACTACAATGAAAGGCTTAAAGTTGAAAGAGAGAGTTTTGTTTTTATTTTTAAAGTCTCCACTTCAATAGTCAGGGAGCAGCAGGTCAAGACAGGGCTTGTGGGAGAAAAGGCTTCTGCCAGAGGAGCCTTCATATTCAGGATGACCATAATTCAGCACTATGATAATATGTGTAAATCTAGCTAGGGATTCACATATATACTTGGGACTAATGGTTACTCATTAAAGGATTGTTATTTTGTTTTTCTTTTCCTTTTAACAAAACTTTCCTCTGTGATACAATAAGAAGTCATCCTGGACTCCTCTCTCAACTCCCCGACAGTTCATCTGTTTCCAAAGCCTGATTTCACTTTTACACTATCTCTCACATAAGCTCCCTTCTTTCCTCTGACACTGCCACCCCTCTGGTGCAGGTCCTCATTACCTTATGCCTGGATTATTGCATTAGCCCACTGGTGGATCTGCCTGTCTCAAGTCTCTTTCCACTCCACTCCATCACTAAATTCAGCCACTAAAGTGATTTTCCTAAACCACAGATCCAATCATGTCACCTCTACTTAATAAACTCTAGTAGCTTCCTATTGCTGCTAGGGTCAAATATAAAATCCTCTGTTACCTGTTCAAAGCTCTTTATAATCTAGTCCCCTCCCATTTTTCCTATCTTCTTTTTTTTGGGGGGGGGGCGGGGCTGGGCAATGAGGGTTAAAGTGACTTGCCCAGGGTCACACAGCTAGTAAGTGTCAAGTGTCTGAGGCCAGATTTAAATTTAGGTCCTCCTGAATCCAGGGCTGGTGCTTTATCCACTGCTCCACCTGGCTGCCTTCCTGTCTTCTTACAACCTCTCCAATCTACTCTATGTGACACCAGCCTCCTGGCCATTGCACAAACAAGTCTCTGGACCCAAGCCATGTCTTAGCTCTGGGCATTTTCTATGGCTGTCCATTATTCCTGAAATTCTTTCTTAGTCTCTGCCTTCTTCCTTTAAGTCCTACCTAAAATCTTGCCTTTTCAGGAAGCTTTCCCCCAAACCCTCTTCTTAATTCCAGTGCCTTCCTTCTGTTAACTACTTCCTATTTATCCTGTACTTTGCTTGCTTTGTATGTATTTGTTTGCATGTTATCTTCCCTATTAGACCGTAAGCTCTTAAGGGCAGAGACTGTCTTTTGTTTGTTTGTTTGTTTGTTTTGTGAGGCAATTGGGGTTAAGTGACTTGCCCAGGGTCACACAGCTAGTAAGTGTTAAGTATCTGAGGCCAGATTTGAACTTAGGTCCTCTGATTCCAGGGCCGGTGCTCTATACACTTCGCCACCTAGCTGCCTCCAGAGACTGTCTTTTGCCCCTTTTTGTATGTCCAGTGCTTAACACAATACATGACACATAATAGGTGCTTAATAAATTTTGATTGATTGAGAGTGGAAAGAACACTAGATTTAGAGCCTGTGTTCCTGGGTTCAACTCTCACTTCTCTTACTCATTCTGAGTCCTTGGGCAAGTAATCTCTAGGATTTAATTTCCTCACCTGTAAAATAATACTCATAATAACTAACATTTACATATTGCTGCAAGGTCTTGTTTAGTCATGTCTGACTCTTCATAACCCCATTTGTGATTTTCTTGGCAAAGATACTGCAGTGATTTGCCATTTACTTCTCCAGCTCATTTTACAGTTGAGAACGCTAAGGCAAACAGGGTTAAGTGACTTGCCCAGGGTCACATGCATTTGAACTCAAGACTTCCTGACTCCAGGCCTGGCACTGTATCTACTGTGCCACCTAGCTGCTCTAAGGTCTACAAAGCTATTATCTTGTTGATCTTTATTACAACCCTATGGAAAATTATTACTTTATAGGTGAGGAGGTTAAATGACTTGCCCAGGGCCACAAAGCTAAGTGCCTGAGGCAGCATTTAGAATCATGTCTTTCTGACTCAAAGGCCAACACTCTATCTGCTGTGCCACCCAGCTCTTAAATGAGGGGGGCTTTAAGGACCATCACAGTTCTACAGCTCTGATTCTGTGAACTCTGTGTTTGCAAATGGGGAATCAGTGTCACTTTCAGGGATGATCATGAATGTACTATTTCCCAGGTTTTTTGGGTGGGAACTATCAAGAGAATGCGACACTCCCCGGAGGTGAACCTAGGCCTTTTGTGTTACTTGGGACTCTAACACAAGGCTTGCATATGATTAAAAACCTCAGACTGTGATCTGAATGGAAAATATGATATTAAAAGTGTCACTTCCTTTTCACAGCAGAACACACCTTTGATTATAAGAATGAGCAAAGGGAAAAGAGTTGGGCCTTTTTAGAGGTGGCTAAACAGGAAAAACTTCCCCTGCCTCATTAAAAGTCAGCTCTACTTACCAGTAACCTGATACAATCATAAATTAAGTTTCACTTAGTATGTTAACCTGGGCAACACAGCCTCTGGCCATCATTACGACAAGCTACCCATACTAGAATCATCAATCTAACAGTCCCTGTGAATGGTTTCAGGGCAGCATCCCTTTGGAAAATTTCATCCCACCAAAAAAA
Organism: Dromiciops gliroides; assembly: GCF_019393635.1. NCBI lineage: Eukaryota > Metazoa > Chordata > Mammalia > Microbiotheria > Microbiotheriidae > Dromiciops > Dromiciops gliroides. The sequence continues at coordinate 337,363,284 of NC_057863.1, read as the reverse complement.
ATTTGTTTCCTGTAAATTCTTTTATCTAGAAGAGGAAATGGACTATGCATATAGGAACCAGAAGAGGCATCATTGTATGTCTGATAGCATACCTCAAAACTATATATTATCTTGTGTACCCTCAAGGCTCTGTCCTGGGCCCCACATTTCCTCTCCCTTTATGCTCTTTTTCTGGGTGACTTCTTCAGCTTTTATGGATTTAATTCTCCTCTCCGGGCATATAACACATATATTATATACATGTACAAATATATATATATATATATATATATAGACATATATAGACATACAATATACAATTGTATGTCTATATATGTATAAATATACATATGTGGAGGGGTTACGTATACATGTACATGCATATATAAAAATACCTTTCTTCTGAATACCAGTCCCACATCACCAACTGCACATTAGATATTTCAAATGGGAAGTTCCATAGCTATCTCAAAATCAACAAATCTAAAACAGAATTAATTTTCTTTCCCTCCAAACCTACTTGTTTTTGAACTCTACTATTTCTGTTGAGGATATCACTGTTCTTCCAGCACCCCACAATTCACAAACTCAGAGTCACCCTCAGTATCTCACCTTCCCTTCCCACTCATTTAATCAGTCATCAGATGAGGAAGTAGAAACAACAACTGCAGCTGTAAATCTATAATCCCATGAGGGATTCTATAATGTGCAGCTAAGGAGGGTATCCCAGGTATGGGGGAATGGCTAGTGAAATGCCTAGAAATAGAAGGTAGAGTATATTTACTTCCTTCTTTCCTCTACTTCTTTGAATATACTAGTTTCTTTCAGAGTTCAGTTCAAAAACTACCCACTTTGTTGTTCAGTCAGTCATTTTAGTCATATCTGACTCTCCATGAACCCATTTGGGGTATTTTTTTGGCAAAGATACTGGGTTGGTTTGCCATTTTCTTCTCTAGCTCATTTTACAAATGAGGAAACTGAGGCAAAGAGGGTTAAGTGACTTGCGCTGGGTCACACAGCTAGGAAGTGTCTGAGGCCAGATTTGAACTCAAGTCTTCCTGACTTCGGGTCTAGCACTCTATCTACTGTGCCACCTAGCTCCCTGTAACATATTACCCCAGTAGAATACCAGGAATTGTCTCATTTTTGTCTTTGTATAACAGTACCTGACACTTTATGAGCACTTAATAAATGTTTGGTGATTGGCAGTAGAACATTTGCATGCTGTATCATGAGATGTCGGGGTTGTGACCTCTTTCTTGATTGGCAAAATGAGGAGGTTGATTTAGATGGTCTACAAAGTCTAGTATGCCCTAACATTCTGTGCTTCTATGAATCTATTATAACTCCTATTTTCCCAGAGAACAATGGACCATTGGCTGTTTGTTCATAGTCTGAGCTATACATTTCTCCTTTCTTCCTTTTCCTGGGTTCAGAGGGATGGCAGCTGGCTGAATCCCTCCAAACATTACAGTGGTTTGCCTCATTTTGAGGAATGTGTCTCTACATGGTGAAAACAAACACTTTTTGCCTTTTGGGAATGGTTTGGGAGAGAATGGAGCCTTTATTTCTATTCTAGCCCAAAATGTCTAAGGATATCTGAAAAGCATCTACTCATAATCTACTACTGACAATAAAACCAAGGGCGATGGAAGTTTAATAACTTAGTCACATAGGGAGTAAGAAGGATTTGAACCTAAGTCCTCAGAGTTGATGCTCTTGTCACAGTGTACTGTGGCCAATAGGCCTTGGTGGTGGCCTGGTTCCACCTAAGTGGACAGGGATGGTGCTTGAGAGAGGCTGTTGGTACTTACAGCTCCAAAACCAAGATGTAAGATGTGGGCGACTCGTAGGTATCGTGGAGCGTGACATACTGTGGATGCTGCAGGTGCTGGAGAAGGGCAGCTTCATGAGCTGCTTGTTCCTTCTTCTTCATTTTTTTGCTGATGAATTTCACAGCAACATCTTTCCGGGTAGCTTTGTGAATGCACTTCTTCACAATGGAGAACCGTCCCCTGGAATCAGATGAAAGGGACATGTCTTCTGTCAAGATTCATGAATAAAACCCTTGACCTTTTTTTCAGTGATTTGTCAAGTTTGCCTTGAATACATTGAGATGGTAACATTTTACCAGGAGTCCAACAGGTCTCGGTTCATAACCTTCCCCAAACAGAATCCATTTTCCTGGTGTCAGGGCCTTAAGAATCATAGAAGCTTATATTTGAAGGAGACCTGAGACATCACCTAGTCCAAAACTTCTTAAACTATGGGTTGCAACCCCATATGGGGCCGAGTAACTGCATGTGGGGGTTGTGAAAAATTTGGCAACAGTTAAAGGTTATATATACCTATTTTATAAGCCTATATATACGGGTTTGTGTAAAAATTTCTCAGGTGAAAAGGGGTCGCAAGTGGAAAAAGTTTAAGAAGCCCTGGTCTAGTTCAAACCTCCTGTCTGATTCAACAGTACAAAATCCTCTGAATATTCTCATCTAGCCTCAACTTCAATGCCTTTAGCATAAGGCAACTCACTACCTTATAAGGAAGCCAATTTAATTTTTGGACAGTTGTAATTATTGGGAAATTTTTTTCTTACCTTGAGCCTTAGCCTGTCTCTCTGTTACTTCCATCTGTCAATTTAGTTCTCCTGTCTTGAGCTATGATAAATGAGTCTATCTTCTCTATGATAGCCCTTCCACCATTTCAAGGTAATAACCACGATCACAATCTTGATAAGGCTCCTTTTGTCCAATTCTCGTACGGGTTGGACTCAAAGGACTGTGTATCTAGATCTGAAAGATACCCCAGAAGCCCTTTAGTCCAATCCTCTTATTTTACACACGAGGACACTGAGGCCCAGGGAAGTTAAGTGACTTGTCCCAGAGGGTCACACAGATCATATCACAAGTGGGATTTGAACCCAGGTCCTCTGACTCCAGAGTAAGTACTCTTTCCCTGGGGTGTGCTAGTCAACTAAGAGCCAGTTGTTAAAGTGTAAGCATTTATGCATTAGAAATCAATAAATGCTACAAATCAGACTTTGATTTATTATTTTGTTGATTATCGAGACTTAAGAACATGATGGAGAGAATGATAATAATGTAGATTAAAGTTAAAATTGTATTGTGGGTACTTTTTTTCTTTCAAAGAGCCAATTCAGAGAACAATTGTTCAACATTTGCCAACATGACCGTGATTGCACCACATGGACTTCTATGACACTAATTCTTTGAGGATCAAAAAAGAAATAAAATTAGTGTCACTTTACTTTACCTACCAATTTGTTTGTCATCTTACCTCCTTTAAGGTTCAATTACTTTTTTCTTTTTAAATAGAATTTTTTTAATTCAAAGGAAAAAATGGTAAGAAGGCTAAAGAAAAAAAAATCAGAGAACACATGGCTTCCTAAATATGTGAGCAGCATAGCTTGGTGTAAAGAACACTGAATTTGGAGTCAGAGAAAGTGGACATGAATCCTAACCCTGTGTGACCTTGGGCAAGTCCCTTCATTTATCTAATCCTCCCTTTTCTCATCTGTAAAATGGTGGGGTCAGACGAGACTATAACATTCTATGATCAATGATTTATGAGACAGACATGATCTAGTCCCAATTTAAATCACCCATTTAATAACAGCAATGAGGGGACTTGGGTAGCCCAGTGGATAGAGAGCTAGTCTGGATTCAGGAAAACCTGAGTTAAAATCTGGTGTCAGATATTTACTAGCTGTGTAATCCTGGGCAAGTTACTGCTTAAAGAGATTATTATTGTTTTTGTTGTTCAGTCATGTCTGACTCTATGACCCCAATTGATGTTTTCTTGGCAAAGATACTGGAGTGGTTTGCCATTTCCTTTTCCAGCTCATTTTACAGATGAGGAAACTGAGGCAAACAGGGTTAAGTGATTTGCCCAGGGTCACACAGCTAGGAAGTGTCTGAGGCCATATTTGAACTCAGGTCTTCCTGACTCCAGGCCTGTTACTCTATCCACTCTGCCCCCTAGCTGACCCATTATTATATTTACAAATGAGGAAACTGAAGCTCAGGTAGCTAGTCATTTCCTAAAGTTCAAGCATATAATGATAGGACCAGAACCTAAGTCTTCTGACCTTAGTGCTCCTTATGCCTCATGGCCTCTCATGTTTGCAGGCTTAGTGATTTGTGCTGATTCATCTATGTATCTATGTATGTATTTCCCCTTATCCCCAGTGATACAATTTGGGTTTCTAACAAAATGAAATATTGATCTGTTTATTCACCAATTTTTTTTTCAAGAGCAAATATAACATTTTTTCCCATTAATCTTTCTGTTAGGGTATCTCCTTTTTTGGTCTTAGAATACCTATTTAAATATTTTATCAATGAAATGGAAAAAAGTTGGGTGAGCAGGCATTTATATACTTAATATTTTTTCCTGAGTGAACAGAATTTTACTTAGTTTTTTTTCCTTTTTCCTTTTTTGATCCACATTTGTGATTTTGATCAGTGTGGAAATTCCGTCCACCAATGTACATCAGCAACTCCATCTTGTTACTCTTAGAGGGGACTCTTACAGAAAGAGTGCTAGCTCTGGAGTCAGAGAACCAGAATTCAAATCCCCCTTCTTATAGCTTATTTACTACCTGTGTGAATTTGGACAAATTACTTAACCTCTCTGAGCCTCAGTTTCCTCATCTGTCAAAGGAGAGCTGGATTAGATGGCTTCTGAGTTCCTTTCCAGTTCCATCCTATGATAGGTCCCATGGGCCATGGTCACACAGCCAGTATGAATCAGAGACAAGACCAATCCAATTCTTTCTGACTCCCTGGTGCTGGCTCTTTATCAGCTATATCAAGCTATTTCTTTTTATAGCTACATATGTGTGTATACATATATATATATATATATATGTGTGTGTGTGTGTATATACATATATAATATATGTGTGTCTGTCTGTCTATCTATTTTGTTGGCAACATATAAACTTGTGGGATTTTCTTTTCCAGACAAGCCCCAGGATAGAAAGCTATAGTATTACCTTCCAATTTCATTCAGCTCCGTGTAAGCCAAGTCAAAATTTTCCTTCCAGGAAATGGTAGCACCATCAGCTGCAGCATCTTTGGAAGAGAGAAAGCACAAAGGTGATGCTGACAATGTCATGGAAGAAGGAAAGCTCCAGGGGAACCCCAAAGAAATTCTCCTTTCAAGAATTCTTTTTGGCAATTGGGGTTAAGTGACTTGCCCAGGGTCACACAGCTAGTAAGTGTCAAGTGTCTGAGGCCAGATTTGAACTCAGGTCCTCCTGAATCTAGGGCCAGTGCTCTATCCACTGTGCCACCTAGCTGCCCCCTCAAGAATTCTTTTAAAAAGAATTATGAATTTAATTATAAACAAGAAAACATTCTAACTTATAAAGAACAAAAATAGGATTGTATATGAAATCATGAACTTTTGTTGCATTTTTTTTTTGCAGGCAATGGGGGTTAAGTGACTTGCCCAGGGTCACACAGCTAGTAAGTGTCAAGTGTCTGAGGCTGGATTTGAACTCAGGTACTCCTGAATTCAGGGCCGGTGCTTTAACCACTGCGCCATCTAGCTGCCCCATTTCTTATTATTTTTAAAAATTTAAAGTAGTAACAAAGTTGCCCTGGATCTCCCTATCTCGAATAACCCAGGCTGGAAGTACAGTCACCACTCATGGACCTGATCCTGCTGCTGCTTGTCTTGAAAACTTTGGCTTTTTTTACTGCCTGGGCTGGCCAGTTCATCAGTCCTTGGTCAGCCTGGTAACCTTCTCCTTCCAGGGGCTCACCATACTGGCCAAACAGTGCAGACACCTCATTGACTTCAGCCCTACAGTAACTCAGAACTCCAGGTTTCTATCAATCCATTGACCTCAGTCTTATTTGTAGCAGGGATTATAGGTAAGACCACCATCATTGATTTTTGTTTGTTTGTTTGTTTTGAGCCCCCAGAACTGAGAGAGGTTTTTTCCCATCCCTCCCTGATGTTAGCGCTCAAATCTTCTTGGAAGTTAATGAGTCTGTCAGTCATTCATATTCTGGTATGTATTGTTTTCATCCGAGTGTTTTCTTTCTCTTCACCTCAATTGGGTTAGCTAGTTTGTTTCCATTGAGCTTAGATAGGTTGATACATCTCCATTATCCCATCCTCTGCTATTTATTACCTTTGAAGAAAGATGAGACCCAAAAGGCCTAAAGTGAACTGGGTGGGGTTCAATTCTGAGGCAACTCTATAACTCAGAGATATAAAATTTCAGGTCTCTCTGAGTGACCTGGGGCACTCCCGAGGATGTCATAGAGAAACTTGGAATTATAAATCACAGAATACCAGCTGTAAAAGACTTTACTACATATAGCAGAAAGAAAGCTGACTTTGGAGTGTAAGGACCTGAGGTCAAACCCTGCCTGTTATGCTACTACTTGATGTTCTACTACCTGTAAGGCACTTCTGGGATACAAAGACTAATATTAAACTGGCCCTACCTCAAAGAGATGTTCTACTTACACTGAACATATCAGTCAACAAAGATTAAGTGCCCCCTATGTGTCCTGTACTGTGCTAGAAGCAGAACATATGTTTGGATGCATTTTTGGTCATGTGCTCCTACATAATGTACAAGTATATTATGACCTGTCTTTTCTTTAAGCAGAATATTAAGAAATAATGTATTTGTCAGTCTTTTGGATTCAACTGAATGAAAAACCATAACCATGTTTAATAACATTCCAAGAAGCAATGTGTTTGTCTCATTTTTATTAGAGGTTCAACCAGTTTCTAAAGGAAAAATCAATCCCAAATCAGGGAGGAATTCTGACTCCTGGAGTGTAGATTAGGGTGGTAATCAGTGGTGTGCTGGAGCCAGCTTCAACCAGCTCAGGATACCTAATTATTAAATTTTCAGTGTGAGCATTTACACCTCAGAAATCAGGACATGTTTCAAATTAGGTCTTCATTTGTTGTTTTGTTGATTGTCTAGACTTAAGAAAGGATTGGAGGATATTTATGATGCAGATTAAACTTAAAGGTGTGTCCAGGTGGACATTTTATTTCATTGAGCCAATTCTTTAAAATTTACCACTATTCACTTAGTGATAGCCAGTCTAAGAATAGGAACATCTTTTAATTAATTCAATTAAGAGCAGTAGTCTTTCTCCATCCAGATTGAATAATTTGAGGAAGATGATTCTTCTAGTGCATTGAAATTTGACTTACTATTGTGCTGTTTAAGGAAACAATTTCAAACTCTAAAATTGATTTTTGCACACCTATCTCTCTGTTCATGATCACCATAAAAACGGAAGTCAAAATGACTTGGGCAAGGAGATTTTCAATAGCAGAGGAAATTCTGTCCCCAGCCCCCTGCCCCAGTCTTTCCTTAGAGATGTTTTCTCTGATAAACACTAACTAAACAAACAAGTTTTTCTTCTACAATATGTATATAAGCGATTGTGCATAAGACCTTTTTTTTTTTTAAAAAAAATTGTTGAAACTAATGGGACTAAGTACATTCAAGTAAAAGCATTTAGAGATCTCCCCCATCCCCAACAAATCACTAAATAATTCTACTCATGTGATTTGGAAAATCAATGAGACCCTGGTTTAGGAGACTTGTCAGTGCTCACCATATTCTGGGAGTCTCACAAACTCGGAGGGCTCACTGGGTAAGCTGATCCCCCAGGGGTTGCTGGCACTGACTCTGAACTGGTAAGGGCATCCTGGGCTCAGGTCTTCAATGACTAGATAAGTATCCAAAGTTGAAGCCACAGACTGCTGCCAGACCTGGGAACCTGTGGAGACCAAGAGAGAAAAAGTGGGGGGGAAGGGGGAGAGGGGAGAGAAAAGGAGAGGGAGGAGGAGGAGGATGATATTGAAGAGGAGAATGAGGAAGAGGAATTGAGAGAGAGGAGAGAGGGATAGGGAGGGGAGAGGAGGGGGGGGGGGAGAGAGATTATCACACACCAAAAAAATTTATATATTTCTTACAATAAGCTAAAATGACTGTCCTTATGAACACTATAAACACTTCTGAAAGTTTATTTTCTAACTTTTTCAGTGTTCAACCCCTTCATAAGGGTGTGAAGGACCTGCCAACAAAATCTAATCCATTTTTGAATTTACAACTACAAGAATAGAGTTCAAAGGTGTCACAGGAGTTACAAAATAGAAAATAATTTTCTTTCTCTTTGTATCTTTGAAAGGGTAAAAATAATAACTGAATTTTGTGTAATGCTTTAAAGTTTGCAAAGCAGTTTGCATACGTTATCTCATTTATGCCTCACAGTGACCCTTTGAGGTTAAGTAGTACAGGCTTTATTGTTAACATTTTAGAGGTGATAGAACCAAGGCTCAGAGATTTGCCTGTGGTCACACAGATAGTAAATTGACAGAAGCAGGATTCAATTTAAGATCTTCTTGATTCTAAATATAGCAATCTATTGTGATCCCTTAGAGGTAGCTGCCACTGACTCTGAACTGGTAAGGGCTCAAGACTTCAATGACTAGGTTAGCATCCAAGGTTGAAGATGTACTGTCTCCCCAATACCCATAGCTTCATAAACTATTAAGGACAGTATGGTAGAAAAGATGTAATAGAAATGATTGTGATGAACTGGCAACCTACATAAAGGCAAGGGAATTGTAGATTTGGGTTGGTTTTAGTAATGAGAATAGAACCAACACATCCCCAAAACCAGAAAGAAGGGTTTTGGTTTTTGTTTGTTTGTTTTTGGCAGACATAGAACAAGAGAACATATTTTATCAGAAAAATGAGAGACTAGGGAAAATTACTGAAAAACAAAGACCAAGAGGTCACTAATACATCCAGAAAAGAAGATTTTTTTAAAAAAGGTAAAGATTATGAGTTGGGATAAGTCAATGAACTCAGGGGCTCAAGTTAGGAGATACAGATGTAAATGGTTTTAGGTAGGGGTAGGGTCCACATGAGAGGAGAAAATATCCCTGGGACAATTAAAAGTAATTTACAATATAGTCTGAATTAATTTAATCAGATCATTTTTCTCGTGTTTTGCTTATTTCATGGGTTGCAACAGCAAAACAAAAAAGTAAAAAATATCAGAGGAGTGTCTAACTAGAAAAGACAAATTAATCACATGGAAGAAGCAAGGGATGCTGGGTAGAGAGCCTGTGTTCTTTGCTTGTGTCCTGGCAACATCAGGAGAAAGTGAGAAAGTCCCCCCACCCCAGCACATTGGATGCTCACTCCTGCTCCCCCACCCCATCGTGACCCTACTGGGGGGACACGGATGGATTGTGAGCTGTATCACTGAAGGGACCATTCAGGCAATGAGATCATGGAACTCTGGCTCTGGTTTGTACCTTCTTCCCTGTACTCCACAGTGTAACCAGAGATAGTGCAGTTCCCTGTGCTGGATGGGGGCAGCCATCGGAGAATCACTGATGTGCAGCTCCTTTCTTGGGCAATGGGACGATTTGGTGCTGCTGGAACACCTGGGGAAGCCCAAGGTCAAATTTAGTTGTTATATGACCTCAGACATGCTATTTAACTTCTCTGTATCAAATCCCTCCCTCCCCCTACCTCTCCCATGGCCACTCTTACCAGTTGACATATTTTCTTCCCAACCCTGAAGTTTGAAAAGACCATAGGAGAGGATGTTGGACTTAGCATGAGGGAGGACCTGGGTCAGGATCGTGCTTCACAGACTGATTAGCTATGTGACCCTGGGCAAGTCACTTAATATTTCTGGACCTCTGTTTCTTCATCTATAAAATGAGGGGGGGGTGTATGGATTTTGTAATCTCTAAAATCTCTTCCAGCTTTTAATCTATCATGATCATATTTGGAATTTAGAACTAGAAGGAATTCTTAAGAGTTTTATTATTGTCTTTTGTTTTTATACCAGTCATTTCGCCCACCCCACCCCCACCATATTGAACTCTGCCTTGCAGCAAAGAAAAACACTTCAGTAAAATCAATGGACACAGTGCCCAGGTCTGATAGAATATATCACATTCAACATCCATGGTCCTCCCCAACACACACATAGAAGGAAAAGGTGTGTTTCATCAGCAGGTCTCTGAAACCAAGATTGGCTTTTGCAGTTATTTTGTGTTCAGCTGACTTTTAGTGTTGGTGTCATTTCCACTATTGAGGCTTTTGTATTTATTGCTTTTCTGGTATTCCTTACTCTGTATCACTTCATATAAATCTTCCCATGTTTCTTGGAGTACCTTATAATAATAGCTATCATTTACATAGTGCTTTAAGGTTTGTAAAGTGCCTTGAAAATATTATCTCATAATTGTAATTACTTATAGCAGAATAATATTCCATTACATTCATATACCACAGTTTGTTCAGCAATTTACTGATTGATGGGCACTCACTTTGTTCCAGTTTTTGGTTACCACAAAGGGAAAGGAGAGAGACAGAAAGACAGAGAGAGACAGTTGCCCCTCCCTGGTCACCACTGGGGCAGCTAGTTGGTGAAGTGCATAGAGCACCTGGCCTGGAGTCAGGAAGACTCATCTTCATGAGTTAAAATCCAGCTTCAGACACTTAATAACTTCGTGACTCTGGGCAAGTCACTTAACTCCATTTGCCTCAGTTTCCTCATCTATAAAATGAGTTAGAGAAGGAAATGGCAAACCACTACAGCATCTTTGCCAAGAAAACCACAAATAGGGTCACAAAGAGTTGAACATGAGTGAAATGACTCAACAACAACAACAAAATTTAAAATATCCTATGGGGACATTTTATTTGGTGTTATTTGGTGTTTTATTGATTATGCACATTGGGTATTATGTTCAGAATAATTTTTTAAAAATTTAAATAGTGAAAGGCAAAATAAATAAACAATAGTTTGCTTCATAACTTAAATTCAATTCACCTGATATTTATTTAGTGCCTACTATACGAAAGGTACTGTGCTAGGCACTGGGTATATGAAGATAAATACAACATAGGTCTTCATTTCTCCCCAGGCTACACTCAGGACTTCTCTACCATGCCCCCGCACTGGGTACCTTTACCCTCTTCCTCCCCTCCCCTTTTCAGATTCCTTTTATGTGCTGTCTTTACCCATTTGAATGAGGAAGGTCTCAAGTCAGCTACTTGGAGGCTGGGCTGTTCTTTTTGCTTATATTTTTATTCCCTGCATTTAGAACAATGCCTGGTACACAGTAAGTGCTTAATTAATGCTTGTTCAGTGACTGTCTAGTTCTCATTTTAATGACAGGGAAGGACAAGTAGACGAATAATTTGGCTATAAGGGAGAGAAGATAAACACAAATTGGTCCAGGCAAAGAGCTAAGTCAAACTTGTGGAGGAAGAGATGATATTTATCAGGGCATCTGATTTAGACCTCGAATGAAGGAAGGGTCTTCCAACTCTAAAATGGAGAGTGGCTTTGAACAGGTGACCTCTAAGGGCCCTTCAGGCTCGAATTTTTTGATTCTAAGGTGAAAAGAAGAGACAACCTGTTGATGTGAATAGAGAGCCAGCCTTGTTGGCAGGAAGACCCGGGTTCAGTGTGACCCTCACCAAGACTAAACTTTCAGTGCCTTTGGCAGTTCTCTGGCTATAAATTGTTATTCGTCCTTAGTTCTCAAAGAGGCTATAAATTGCAGTATTCCCTATGCTAATTCCATCATGGGTCTGGTCTCCCTTCACCCCCCCCCCCAAAAAAAACCCTCCCCAAACAAAAAAGATTAATAGCTGGACTTGACCTACATCTTTGGGCCAAGCCCATCTGGGCTCATGAGGCTGGTCTTAGGCAGTCAAGACATCACAGAATAAGCTTGTTGGATTGAAGAAACCATTCTTGGATTCTTCCCCAAACAAATCTGGCCCCTTTTGTCGTGGCCCTTCATGGGAAACTGCTCTCCCAGGATTCTTCACTCTTAAAGTAAAGGGTTACCAGCTAGAGAAACATTGAGTAGTGTGTGTGTGGCCAACCCAGATCCCTCTTTCTCGTTCTGTGCATTCACACACTCATTGAAGACTCAATGAGGGGCTGAAGGTGGAGAAAGAGTGAATGGGGATGCCTAGTATATTCCAGGCATAGGAAAAGGTGTGAGCAAAGACATGAAGGAAGACTATACCAGGCAGGACGTAAAATTTGTATTGGGTGAAACTATATAGTTTTAAATATTTTTGATAGGCCACTGCAATATTTTCAACATTTCATATATTTATCTAGTTTTAAAATACTGCATTTTTTTCTTATCTTACTTTAGAATGCTGATTCTAGCTAACATGGAAACGTATAAGACCTCAGTGGAGGAGCTTGATGATATAAAGTATTACTCTGTTGTTGTAGGTAATAGTGGTGACATTTCTGCCTTATGGGAAATAGATTGTAAAATATTGGCTTTCATAGAATGGAAAACATTTATTAAGCTCCTCTCATCTTCTCTGTCTCTGTAAACATCTACACACATCGCTGTGTTAAGTGGTTTTTGTTGTTGTTCAGGGTCATTTCAGTCATGTCTGACTCTCTGTGACCTCATTTAGGGTTTTCTTTGGCAGAGATACTGGAGTGCTTTGCCATTTCCTTCTCCAGCTCATTTTGCAGATGAGGAAACTGAGGCAAACAGGGTGAAGTGACTTGCCCAGGGTCAATGTCTGAGGCCAGATTTGAATTTAGGTCTTCCTGACTCCAGGCCCAGTACTCTATCCACTGTGTCACCTAGATGCCCCTGTTAAGTACTTGGAATATAGCTAAAAATGAAAAACAGATTCTGCTCCCAAAGAGCACACATTCTAATTTGGGGGAACAACACATATAAGAGGTTTTAAGCTGCAGGGTAGATAGAAAGGTCTGGTGGTCCTGAGGGTTCAGTCATAGGGCAGATAGCAAGGCTTTGTCAAGATTTCTTTTGAAAAATAAATTTCATTTGTCTCATTAAAAAAAAAAAAACCAACATTGGGGACAGCTAGATGACACTTACTAGCTGTGTGACTCTGGGCAAGTCACTTAACCCCCACTGCCCCGCAAAACAACAACAAAAAAACCCCATTGATAGGATTCATGATCTGGGTAGGAGTCAGACTAGATGACTTCTGAGCTGTCTTTTCTTCTTCTTCTTTTTATATTTTTTTCTTGGGGAGACTTGTTTTGTTTTGGCGAGGTAATTGGAGTTAAGTGACTTGCCCAGGGTCACACAGCTAGTAAGTGTTAAGTGTCTGAGGGTGGATTTGAACTCAGGTCCTCCTGACTCCAGGGCTGTTGCTCTATCCACTGGGCCACCTAGCTGCCCCCTGTCTTTTCTACAGAACTGTCATTGTATGAGTTTACACAATTTGCTGGCAGTTCAGGTGGATCCCTTGCTGGCCGGTTTAAATGGATTAACAAAGAAGGTGCCTTACCTTGCACTTTGATTGTAGCTGATGTTGTTGCAGTCCCATGGTCATTTGTTGCTACACACGTATAAATCCCACTGTCCTGGGGCATCAAGTTGCAGATCTTCAGTGTGATTTCACCAGAATCACTACAGAAAAGGTTCTCTTTTAAAACTCTTAAGAAAAAATTTTCCTATCCTCCCCTTCTGTACTCTTAGAATCACTGGCTTGACTCAAAAGGCCTTAGTTTAAAGGCTGAGTCTGGGATTATGCTACCAACCCATGCAGTTTATAAGTGATCATCCACCAAGTGGTGAATAATTGAGCTCCCTAAAAGAGGTGTGTTAAAACAATAAACAACAATAGCAACAAACCACCACCCACCACAACCAGTGGGTGAATTCTTTTTGTAATTTGTTGAAATTAAAAAAAAATAGATTCAGAACAGTTGAATTGAATAAATACATCAGGTCATGGGGAGGAGTGGGGAAATAAACCTGAAGCTCACATAGAGGAAATGACTTGGAATGGTCACACAGCTGGTAAATGTCTGAATGAGAATTTGAACTCTGGTCTTCCCTGACACCAAATGAAGCTCTCTGCCCACTATGCTGACTCCTAACCTGAGACTTGAACTGATTTCTCCTGACTCTAGGCCTGGAGAACTGGCTCCAAGGAAGTTTTTCACTGAGACAAATTAAATGGCCTGCTCTATGTGGTTAAAAAGTTAAAAAGGTTCCCTGCTCATAGAGGAATGGGTGCTGATGATCAGGGGAGGGGCATGCAGCTACCAGGAGGAGACTGTGTATGTGGCTGTGCTGTTGTCACTGTCCAGGATGTTCTGGTCAGGGCCCTTCCAAATAATGTTGGGCTTCGGTCTCCCACACACTTTGCACTGCAGGGTCACAGTATCACCCAGTAAGCAGGTCACATCCATCAGGGGCACAAGGAATTCTGGGGCAACTGCAATCCAAACAACACACAGTGGGTGCATGCTTAAAACACACCTCCAATCAAGCAACCCTCTCCTTCACCTCCCTCCCTCATCCCACCCTTTACACAAGTAGTCCCAGGCAACAATGATGTGTGAATAACCACTAGCTAAGCATAATGTTCTGCAGCACACATTCCCCTCTCCTCTAATCTTTCTAGCATCGTCTCCCCAAATAGAACATAATATCCTTGGGGGTAGACTCTGTTTCATTTCTGGGTTTATATCTTCTTCTCTTAGCATAGTTCCTGCACATTGTAGGTGCTTTAATAAATGCTGCTCCCATTGTTGATTGATCAGTCTGAAATGCCGCTCCCTGGTTGGACGAGCCTATAGAAAACTCTTTAACCTCACCTGATATGTTTTTTTTTTTTAACTTTCAAATGCTTCTCTTGAACTCACCTTCTTGAATGAAATTTGGATTCAAGATCTGAAAAAAAAAAAGCAAAGAAACAGAGAATCATTTTATTTGTAAGCAATTCAAGAAACAAGGCAAAACTGGGTCAAATTCAGCCAAAATCCACTGACTGCCACAAGTATATGAGTTAATTTTCTGCTTAGGTAGGTGAAGTGGTAGGTTTCTCTACATGAAGGCAGGAGAGACTTGGGTTCAAATTCCAGCACTCTGTGTGACCCTGGGTAAATCAGTTCAGCTCTCTAAGCCTCAGTTTCATCTTTCGGAAATGAAGAGAATGTACACTTCCTGACCCTAGCACATAGCCAGGTGTGTAGCAGGTATATTAATAAAGGCTTGTTCAAAGGATTTTGTTTTCCTTTTTCCCCCGATGTAGTATCAGGGCAGCTGAAGGAGTGCAGTGGATAGAGCACTTAAACCTGGAGGTCAGGAAGACTGAAATTCAATCAGACATTTATTAGCTATGTGAACCTGAGCAAGTCACTTAACCTCTGCCTGCCTGTTTCCTCAGGTCCACGGTCTGTGGCAATAGACTTTGGCTCAAGTCTCAGTTTAGGATGCAGCACTCAGGGAGCTGGACCTGGTGTCAGGAAGATTGGAGTTCAGATCCTCATTCAGACATTTACTCGCTGTGTGACCCTTGACAAAAATGTGACCCTTGACAAATTATCTACCCTCTCTGAGCTTCCGTTTCCTCCTTTGTAAAAATGGGAACAATAATATGTACCTGTAAAATGGGAATAATAATTACCCCTGCCTGTCAGAGTTGTTGTGAGGATCAAATGAGATAATCTTCGTGAAGTGTTTTGTACCATCGATAGCTCTATAAATACTAGCTATTGTTATTCTTCATGGGCTTGTGGGGAGGAAAGGGCTTATTCAGCTATGATGAGTATTTCACAGGTGCCCAGAAGGCATCTAATTCAATCCCTTCATTTTATGGATGAGGAAAAATGGAGGTACAGGGTATGGTCATTTGCACCAAGTCACAGGTATTAAACGGCAAAGCTGGGATTTGAACCCAAGTACTCTACCTTTCAGTCCAGTGTTCCATTCACCAAACTGTATAGACTCTCTCACTTTCATATAAAAAACAGGACGGACTAGCTTGTCTATATGCTTCACAAGCTACTATCCTTTCTCTCATGGCTTTCTAATCTACAACCCTCCCCCTAACCCACAACAATCTCCTGCCCTCCCTGTTAAATTAAATCCAATGGAACTTCGCTGAAAATTAAAGGGTTTCTTCTTCTTTTTTGGGGGGGTGGGTAATGAGGGTTAAGTGACTTACCCAGGGTCACACAGTTAGTAAGCATCAAGTGTCTGAGGCTGGATTTGAACTCTGGTCCTCCTGAATCCATGGCTGGTGCTTGATCCACTGTGCTACCTGGCTGCCCCCTTCTTCTTTTTTTCAAAACCCTACTAATAGGGGCAGATAGGTGGTACAGTGGATAGAATGCTGGCTCTGGAGTCAGGAGGACCCCAGTTCAAATCCAGCCTCAGACACTTGACACTAGCTGTGTAACCTTGGGCAAGTCACTTAACCCTGATTGCCTCACAAAAAAAAAAAAAAGAAAAGAAAAACAAAACAAAGCAAAAACCCTACTAATGGCTTACTCTTTGCCCCATCTTCTTCCCGAAGTCCCCCATTCTTTCAGGGGTATCAATTTCAAAGATACTTGGGTAATTAAATTTCCACAGTGGCAAGAACATATTCTAAAGATTAGCCATTCTTTGGAGTTACCAGTATGAGAGGACTTGATGAGGCCATGATCTATCTTTGTGTCTTCTTTCTGGCTTCTGTTCATTTAGGAATAAATCAGAGAGGTACCTGGGTGGAGATTATTTGGTCTGTTCTTAAACTATTCCAAGAAGTTGGGAATTTTTCCTGTAGTCTTTTCTTTCCATAGATGATAGTTACATTCTAGATAGAAGGCATTTTAGAGGTTAGCTGTTGTTGTTGTTTAGTTGTTTCAATCATGTCTGAATCCTTGTTTTCTTGGGGTTTTCTTGGCAAAGATACTGGAGTTTCCTTTTCCAGCTCATTTTACAGATGAAGAAACTGAGGTAAACAGTGTGAAGTGACTTGCCAGGGGTCACACAGCTAGTAAGTGTCTGAGGCCAGATTTGAACTCACAAAGATGAGTCTCCTGACTCCAGGCCTAGCACTCTCTCCATTGTACCACCTAGCTGACCCAGAGGTTACCTAGCATCATCATCATAATAATTATATCAATAATATAACAAACACCTACTTATGTGCAAGGCCCTGTGCTAAAGTGATACACAAATATTATTTCATTCTATTCCCACAACAACTATGTAAAGTAGGGGCTATTATTATCCCCAGTTTACAGTTGAGACAAAGGTTAAGTGACTTGCCCAGGGTCATACAGGTAGTAAGTGTCTGAGACTGGATCTGAACTCAGGTCTTTCTGATTCCAGTCCCAGTGCAGTATCTACTATGTAACCTCCCTAACACCCAACCTTCGAATTTTACAGATGAGGACAGTCAGTCAACAAACATTTTTTAAGCACCTACTATGTGACAAACACTGTTAAGTGCTAGGGATACAAAGATAGGCAACAGTCCCTGTTCTCAAGGGGCTCAGGTGTAACAGACACTGAGGCCCAGAGGAGGAAAGTGATTTACCCAGAATAACATGGGGGCAGAAGTGAGTTTAGAGCCTGGGATTCCTGAATCTGTTTACTGCTTGGTGCAATGGAAAGAACTCTGCCTAGGGTCATTACTTGCCCTCCATGGCCTTAGTTAGACCAGATGACCTGAGCTCCATACCAGCTTTAGATGCGTAGTTCCCTGGTCCTGTGAATCCACTGCTCTGTCCTCTAAGCCAAGGGAATTTCCCTTAATTAAAAACCATGGAATCTGGGCGGCTAGGTGGCGCAGTGGATAAAGCACCAGCCCTGGATTCAGGAGTACCTGAGTTCAAATCCAGCCTCAGACACTTGACACTTACTAGCTGTGTGACCCTGGGCAAGTCACTTAACCCCTATTTCCCCGAAAAAACCCAAAACAAAACAAACAAACAAAAAAAACCCCCATGGAATCCATATAGCTCACAAAATAATCCTAGAGAATCCCCATTTCTCTGCCCACTCCAAAAGGGCTGATTAGACCATAGGCACAGGTTGTCAAATGCCCTGTTATCCCCGAGCTGAACTTCTTCCTACCATGGACAGTGACTGAAAATATTCTTAGATATGCTGTTTATTTGCTATGTGAGAGAGGACAGAGTCACCTGGGGAAGACAAATTGCCAGGGCACACACATGCATATATATTTATTTACACACACATCATTATTATGATAATTCCCATTTTACAGTTGAGAAAATTGGGGCAAATAGAGGTGAAGTAACTTGCATAGGGTCACAGAGCTAGTAAGTGTCTGAGATGGGATCTGAATTCAGGTCTTCCAGCCCTCTATCCATTGCACCACCTAGCTGCCTTAGAGACAACCCATTCTTCCTATTTTCACCCTAAAGAGGATTAACACGGAAAGGCAATGTGATACAGAGGATAGAGTTCAGAGATTGTTGTTGAGGCCTCCAATCACGTCTGAGTCTTCCTCACCCTGTGGACCATATTATCTTTGGGGTTTTCTTGACAAATATATTGGAATGATTTGTCATTTCCTTTTCCAGTGAATCACGGCAAACAGAGGTCAAGTGACTTGCCCACAACTAGTGTCTGAGGCAGGATTTGAACTTAGGTCGTCCTGACTCTAGGCCTGGAGCTCTATCCACTGAGCCATCTAGCTGCCCCCATAGGTATCAGAATGCCCATTTTTTTTTTTTTTTTTTTTGTGGGGCAATGGGGGTTAAGTGACTTGCCCAGGATCACACAGCCAGTAAGTGTCAAGTATCTGAGGCCGGATTTGAACTCAGGAATTCCTGAATCCAGGGCCGGTGCTTTATCCACTGCGCCACCTATCCGCCCCCAGAATGCCCATTTTTATAGATATAGGAAACTGAGGCTTAGAAAGGTTATATGACTTGCCACTATAAGACAATATCAGAGGTCAGATTCAAATCCAGGTCTCTTTTGGCTCCAAGTTTTGCACAGTAGAATAATACAAGAGGAGGAAGACCTGTGTGTGTGTGTGTGTTTTTTGTTTTGTTTTGGTTTTTTTAGTGAGGCAATTGGGGTTAAGTGACTTGCCCAGGGTCACACAGCTAGTAAGTGTTAAGTGTCTGAGGCTGGATTTGAACTCAGGTACTCCTGACTCCAGGGCTGGTGCTCTATCCACTGCACCACCTAGCTGCCCAAGACCTGTGTTTTAATGTCAACTTCATCCTTGTCTTTGACTTTGAAAGTCTGAGCTAACTTCAAATCCCTTTTTTAGGAATCAGGTTTCCCAGTGGTACAATGGGGAGAATCATGTCGTCCCTAAGTGAGTAGATTTTGGGAGATAAGCAAAAGGAAGGCCTAAAATTGTCTAAAGTTTGAGGAACTCTCCATGAAAAGGTTAAATATGATTTTTAGCTTTTATCAGCTATTTGACACACAGCCACACTTGGGAGGCCAAATTAACTTTCTCTCTGATTTTTTCTTGAAACTAGTTCACCCTCTGACTTCAGGATGACAGTTTCCACTGGTAATATTCTTTTTGACCCAGCAGACTTGTGGATAAATAGTTCACCTGGGTCATTTCTTCCATATGTAGTTTCAAAAGCTCAGTATGCTTTCTTCTGTCTTTTGTCTTTCAAGGAATGCCTGCCCCAAAGTGCACAGAGCTCATCCATCTAAGTGCACATCATAGTCTGAACAATAGGCAAACTTCATCCATTTAGTTTTTTTCCCTTGTGGATAGTCAGGCTGAACTCTTGAGTGATTAGAGATCTTATTTTGGAGGCACTGCAATGTTCTAGGACTTGGCATAACCAGCACAGTTTCATTTGGAAGCAGGAATGTTGGGAGGACCTCATAAATTATAAGAAAATTCTTCCATTGGGCTCTATCCTGGGCATCCTCTATGGAGAAAGCAAACACCTATAAAAAATCAAGTTAGGCCCATATCTTGTTGTTTGCTTTGCTTTATGTTAACATGGGTAGGGTGATATAGTGGTAGAGTGCTAGACTTGGGGTTAGGAAGACTTGGGTTCAAATTTTGTACCTAAGAGTTATTCATTTTCTGACTCAGAACAAGTCCCTTTATTTCTATGTGCCTCAGTCAATTCCATAGGTATTATATAGGGTTTGATTTGTTTTGGTGGCAGTAGTTCCCATACTGGTAGGCAAATAACATCCTTTGTGTTCCTGTTGATTATGAGTAACCAGAGGGTTAAAGTTATTTCTTTGGTTACTTCTTTTAAGGAGTCTTACATGATTTTGAAACATGCTGGAGCTCAATCATCCTGAGCTCATTTAAGAATTTAACTGAGAGAACAATGAGAAGAAAAATAGAGAGATTTGTCAAGATTTCTAAACAAATTCTTTTCTCCATCAATAACAGTGGAAGCATCACATTTGGATTCTAATACCACAGCCTCTTGTGTGCTACAGAGATAGCAGAAACAGCCATTAAAAAAAGATGAGAACAGATTAACTAGTAATAATAGCGGATAGCATTTACATAGTGCTTTAAAGTTTGGAATGTACTTCATATATGTTATCTTATTTGATCCTTACAACAACCCTATGATGTAAGGGTGCTTATAATCCCCATTTACACATGAGGACCCAGACTGAGAGAAATTTAGTGACTTGCCAAGGAATATCCAATCAGCAAGTGACTGAGTAGGATTTAGAATTCAGGTCTTCCTGGTTCCACGTCCAACATTCTATCTACTGAGCCACATAATTGTCAAGAGAGGGAGGGAGGGAGGAAGGAAGGAAGGAAGGGAGAGAGGGAGGGAGAAAGGAAGGAGAAAGGAAAGATGGAAAAAAGAAGGGAGAAAAGTAAGGAAGACGGAAAGAAGGAGAAAGGAAAGAAAATATGGACTAAACCAAAGGTACCCACAGGAGTTTCTTGCAGGAGGTGAAAATGATCATGAGGGTGCTGAGAGTTCAGTTCTGAAGGTATTTTAAAGTCGGGGAGAGTACAGGAGCAAGGGGGAAATATGCTTTAGAAATCTGATTTTATGTGAACAGCAGAGGGCAGGTTTACTTCAGGAAAGACAGGAAAGATTGAAAAGAAGGCAGCAAGATTGTAATGTTTTACCCCCCAAATAGAAAAATCCTCTCCTACCTCTAATTGAAGGTGACCCATACCCGTGAAAGAATCCAGTGTTCTAACACCTTTAATGCTCAGGCCAGAGGAAAAGCCAGTGAAGCACAGAATAGAATTTATTGACTTTGGGCAAGGAAGATGCTCTGTGGACCTATTAGACCTACTAGATCTGTTCTCCATTTGTTGTTGTTCAGTTAAATCTGACTCTTTGTGACCCTATTTGGGGTTTTCTTGGCAAGGATAATTGGAACGACTTGCCATTTCCCTCTCTAGCTCATTTTGCAGACGAGGAAACAGAGGCAAACAGGGTGAAGTGACTTGCCCAGGGTCACACTGCTAGTAAGTGTCTGAGGTCAGAGTTAAATTCAGGAAGAGAGTCTTCCTGACTGCAGGCCATCCACTCCATCCACTGTGCTACCTAGCTGCCCATACCTTCCAGCCAAGCCAACAGGAAACCTCCTCTGACCCAGAATTTTAGTGAGCAATGTCAGCCTCTCCAAAAACCCAGAGAAAAACAAAACCTCCTTTATTAAATATCTCTTAGTTGTAAAAAAAAAAAAAACAACACACAGAACTGTTGGCTGCCTAGGACACCAAAGGAATCTGACTGGGGCTAAAGAAAATGAGTGAGGACGTGTAGTTCTCAAGGGGATTTAATATAATAATTTGTCTTGCTCTGTGAGAGGTAAGCTGTCCTAAGGTCTACACTGAATGAAGAGATGAGACTCTGTCCCCTTCTGTTTGGGGACAGAAAGATTGTAGATCATCCATCCCCTGCACAATGCAGGGATTTGATCCTCATTGAGTTATGCCCTGGGATGGAGAAGGAGAAGAAGAAAAGGAAAAGCTCTTCAGCATCAGGGGATTCTGGGGAAAGGCACTTTCTGGATACCATGTTTTTACTCTTTAGGAAAGATGATGTGCTTGAGAGTCATGCACCTGGAACCCAGCTTCCAGAGGTGAGAGAGTGATTTTAATCTTCTCTGCCTAGTACGACAGGGTGGGAAGGAGTGGAAGGAATTGTGACACAATGGAGGAGGGGAAGAGATAAGAAAGAAAAAGAAAATGGGAGCATAGGCTTCACTGAGAGAAGAATTAAATTATTTAATATCCACAGATGCACAGCTACAAAGAGGTGTTGAGTGATCATAAAATCCATTCTTCTCACTTCAGGTAGGCTCATAGTCCACTTAATACTGGGTAGATGGGGGAAATCTATTTATATTTTAGGGATCTCCAGAAGAAACTCCTCTTGTCTGACCCTAACATGTATTCCAGTATTTATCAGTCTTCACATGAGATGATGTTTTTAAAATGCTTAGTATATTGCCTGGTACATAGTAAGTGCTTTTAAAAAATGCTTGTTCCTCCCTTCCTTCCCCAGTTGTCAAGAAGGTCTCCATGTATCTTACTTAAACCTCTCTATTATGTCTCTTTTTCCCTATTGCCTTTCTATTTGTTTTGTGTGTGTGTGTGTGTGTGAGGCAATTGGGGTTAAGTGACTTGCCCAGGGTCACACAGCTAGTAAGTGTTAAGTGTCTGAGGCTGGATTTGAACTCAGGTACTCCTGACTCCAGGGCCAGTGCTCTATCTACTATGCCACCTAGCTGCCCCTTTTCTATTTAGTTTTAATAGAAACTATTTGAGGGGGGAGAATATAGGGGAGACTAGGACAGTAGAAAGTGTGAGGGACAAGCAGAGGGAGGACAGGGAGAGAGCACAGGGCAGCAAATGCCACTGTAAGTCTTGGAGACCAAACAGAACTTTGTTGTTCCCAACCTGAGATCTAGCCATGTCAGTTTTCTCCCCCTGCAGAATGAGGGGGCTAGATTCCACCTCCAAAGTTCCCTTCTTCCAGCTCTGACCTCCCATGATTCTGTGATTTTAAAATGGTTTTTAATCTCTGCTCATTCATAAAGGAATGCAAGAAGTATTGCAGTTACACATTTTCTTAACATGTCATAAGTCCCAATACTAGAAATATAGACCTTGTATCTCCTTTTTCCATTTTATGATCTTTTTTTAAAACTTGGAAGAATTTGAACTTTTTTTTTATTACAACATCCTAATCTTTTAGAAAAATTAGTGAGTGCCAGTGGTAACTCAGAGACACTAAGGCACAGGTAGGGGAGCCTAGCAATGTAATGACAAAATTTGTTCTTTTTTCTTTAGAATATTTCATCTTTCCTCCTTCTTGTCACTCTGTGTCTTCTCTCCTAGCAACTTTTTTTTGTTGTTGGGTTTTTTTGGTTTTTTGTTTTTGTTTTTGCGGGGCAATGAGGGTTAAGTAATTTGCCCAGGGTCATACAGCTAGTAAGTGTCAAATGTTTGAGGTTGGATTTGAATTCAGGTCTTCCTGACTCCAGGGCCAGTGCTTTATTCACTGTGCCACCTAGCTGCCCTCTCCTAGCTACTCTTATAACTGGGATGTAGAATGTACTGAACACCCCCTAAATGCAGGTACTGTGCAGTCTCGGTCCATGTCATGGAGGAGTTTACTATCTAGGTTCCCTCTCCACTGGTATAGTAGGAAAACCTCTGAATTTGTCATTTAGCGGTTGGTTTGGATTCAAATCCCAGGTCTACTACTTATTACAGATATGAATATGGGCAAATTACTTTATCAGTTCAACTCAGCAAGCATTATTAAGCACCTACTATGTGGAAAATACTATGGTTGCCTTTAAGGAGAGAGGGAGAGGGAGGAAGGGAGGGAGGGGGACAGAGAGATTGAGAGATTGAGGGAGGGAGGGGGAGAGGGGGGCAGAGAGAGGTGGGGAGGGAGGGAGGGAGAGAGAGAATGAATGAGAATATTTTTACAAAGAAGTAAATGTGAGGTAGTTTGAGGAGGGAGACTGAACTAATCACCAGGGAGTAAGATAAGGCTTTCAGGAGGAGGTGACACCTGAGGTGAGCCTGGAAAGAATCAAAGGATTATATAAGGCAGAGAGAGGAGGAGGTGCATTCTGGGCATTTGGGAGAGCTTGTGCAGGCTCCAGATGGAGTCCTGAGTTCAGAGAGCACAGTGTAGCTTAGTTTGGCTGGAAAGTAGATTGTGAGGATGGTAATGTGAAATTGTTTGGAAAGGAAGACTGGAGAATGACTAGAGGGGACTTTAAATACCAAACTAAGGAGTTTGTAGTTTGTGATTGAGAAGCTACTGGACATTCCTGAGCAGTGCAGTAACATGATCAGACATCTACTGGATGAGGATTATTTTCACAAGAGTGTGAAGGATTGACTGGAGAGGAAAGGGTTGGAAAGCAGGGAATCCCAAAAGGAAGCTATTGCTAGAGTCCCAGTGGGTGGTGATTAGAGCTTCAGTCAGAGTGGTGACAGTCTAGAGAGGATGTTATGACTATAAGATGATGTGGCAGAAGAATCAATAGGGCCTGACAACAGATTAGATATGGGGGGTGAAGGAGAGGGAAGAGTCTAGTGGGATGAGTCGGGGCTTGTGAGCTCTGGTGACTGGAAGGACAGCGACAAACACAGTAGGGGTATCAGGAGGGGCACGGTTTAAGAGAAGGGATAATGGAATTCTGTTTTTGATATGTGGAGGGCTTAGATGCCGATGGGACAGTCAGTAATGTCTAGCAGGCAAGTAGTAAGGTAGGCCTGGAGTTATTATAGAGAGTTGGGAGAGAGAACTCTTAAAGAAATGATAACTGAACCCTTGGGAGCTAGTGGTGTGTGTGTGTGTGTGTGTGTGTGTGTGTGTGTGTGTGACAGAGACAGAGAGACAGAGAGACACACATACACAGAGAGACAGAGAGACAGTGAAACAAGGTGCAAGCTTTTGGAGAGGATAGGATCAAGGAGAACTCTTATGGTTTTCCTGTTTCTCTGGCCACCAGGAGAAGAGCTACCTCTTCATTAAGGACGGAGCAAAGAAGGTGAGAAGGGAGGCTAGTGTAGAATAAGAGGTTCTTAACCTGGGGTCCTTGGTTCCCCAAGGGGTCTGAGGATATATTTAAGGGGGGGTCCATGAACTTGGATAGGAAAAACTAATTATTTCAATATGATTGTTCTCCTTTGTAATCTTGTATTCTTCTAAAAACACAATTCTAAGAAGGGGTCCATAGGCTTCCCTAGACTGCCAAAGGGGTCCAGGACACAAAAGAGGTTAAGGACCCCTGGCATAGAGGGATTTTAAGGTGTCTGTTAAGAGGAAAGGGGGAGGGGGCAGCTAGGTGGCCCAGTCGATAAAGCACCGATCCTGGATTCAGGAGGACCTGAGTTCAAATCCAGCCTCAGACACTTGACACTTACTAGCTGTGTGACCCTGGGCAAGTCACTTAACCCCTCCTGCCCTGAAAAAAAAAAGAAAAAAAAAGAGGAAAGGGGGAGTTTGTAATTGAAGGAGTATATTTTCTCAACAAAGGAGAAATTGAGGTCCTCTGCTGAGAGAAGAGGGAAGCTTGAGGAGGATTTTAAAGGTTGAAGGTAGAAATAGCTGCTGTGGGGAGAGTGATTGGGAAAAATTAAAGGGACTTGTAAGGAGCAGTGAAGGGCCAAGTGAGGGTGTATAACAGAAACATGTAATGTGTCTACTTAACATCATTCAGTGACTTTTTTTTCCAGAGACATTTGTGACAACACTCAGTTCAGAATGGAGAAGGTAGATGGTGGGAAGTGATCTAGGGATGGGGTTTAGGAAAGGGGTATTACACACGAACAGTGGCAGGATAGGGAGACAAGAGATTCCAGGGTAGAAGACAAGATATAGCTGAACTGGATAATTATGTTGTTTGCCCTTCATTGTTGAAGAGGACCATGACATCAGGAAAGTGATGTGATGACTTGCAAGTGAATTGGATTGAAGTGAGGGAGGGCTGTGTAAAGTCACCAGCATCACTCTCTCCTCCAGAACCATCTGAGTCTAGTGGCAAGATATAGATCACAACAACTAGAGATGGCCCTGGATGCCACGGGAGACGTTGGCCTTTTTAAACTAAGTTCTTTCCCAAGTCTCAGTTTGTCTGAGGCTAGGTAAGAAATGAGGCAAAGAATGGCCGGCCTCTTTAATCTAGTTTTAAAAAAATCAGTCTGTGAGGGGCAGGCCCTTAGATTTTCTGGCCAAAACAGAAACAATTGCTATTTACACTCACTCTGAGCCATCAGAACCCAAATGATTAATTACTAGGTCAGGGCTGTAATGGGAAGAAACTGAGGCTAAGCAGGGGTGATGAACTAGGAGAGCAGGAAGAAGGGGACTGCTTAGAAATCACAGGCAGGTGAATAATGCACTGGCCCTAGGTGGATAAAGCACCAGCCCTGGATTCAGGAGGACCTGAGTTCAAATCCAGGTTGACACTTGACACTTACTAGCTGTGTGACCCTGGGCAATTCACTTAACCCTCATTGCCCTGCCCCCCCCCCCAAAAAAAAGAAGTCACAGGCAGGATGCAGATTGGGTTTAGGAATGAGGCAAAATGAGAGATGGAAGGGCTGGTGGTTATAGTCACTTAGCCTCTCATTGGTAAAATGAAGGGGCTGGACCAGAAGGCCTCACAGATCCATCACATCTCTGCATTGGTCTTTCACCTTTCTCCGTATCCCCAGCACTTCACACAGTGCCTGGCACATAGGGAATGCTTGTTGACTGACTATCATACTTGAACTTCCACAGCTCAGTTTCCTCTGATCCTCCTCTGCCTTATAGATACACCTGGCATGAGGAGACTTGAATAATCAAGTGAGAGTGGGTAAGACAAAGAGATTTTTGTTTCTTTAAAAGCAAGCAACCTTTTTCAAATCCGGCCTCAGACACTTGACACTTACTAGCTGTGTGACCCTGGGCAAGTCACTTAACCCCAATTGCCTCACTAAAAAAAAAAAGCAAGCAACCTTTAATGGCAGCTGTCATCTGTTCTCAGGCAATGTGGCTCCAACTGACATACCAACATGCAGATCCACACGCCCTCTCTTGCTGTTTTATGTTCCTGAGTGTGCCTCTGGGGTCAGAGTCTAGAGGACCAATTCTACTGGGGCTTGTCACCTTAGAATTCCCTGGAAGTTGCCCTGCTTCCTAAATGGGTTCACCTGTGAGGTTAAGTGGGTGAAGACTCATTTCATCATTATCCCAGCATCCATTTCTACTGCTGGACAGATGGTGGGGTAGAGACACACAGATGTTAACCTCCTGATCAAGCAACTCTCTCTGCTATGCCTCTTGGGTAAATTGCTCCTTGCTTTGGGTAGATGAGGGCTGGGGAGAGTGAAAAGGGAAAGGGAGGCAGGGATATATGAAAGGAATGGAGAAAAGGAATAAATGGGGGAAAGGTAGAGATGGAGGAAGAAGAAAATGAGAGAGGGGGCAGCTAGGTGTCACAGTAGATAAAGCACCAGCCCTGGATTCAGGAGGACCTGAGTTCAAATTCAGTCTCAGACACTTGATATTCACTAGCTGTGTGACCCTGGGTAAGTCACTTAACTCTCATTGCCCCACCCCCCACCCCCGGAAAAAAAAAAAGAAAGAAAAAGAAAATGAGAGGAGAGAGAAAGGATGGCAAAAACATGAGAAATGGATAAAGGGAAAGGATATGTAAAATGAGAAGGAAATGGACACAGGGAGCCAGGGGGCAAAAGCTGGAGAATTTAGGTTAGAAGCTGTGGGATTGTGAAGGGAGAAAGCAAAGGGGAGGAACGCTGGAGAAAGCATCATGTGCCTTTGTTTGGCAGGGGGAGTACGCACATCTGGGCTAGCAACTCTTATCCCAGAGGACAGTCTCCACCAAGATTCATCCCAGAAGGAATGCCAGAGAGCAGTGTGGCTAGGATGTCTGGGGAACTCGATGACCAGTGGTAATCATGGGAGCTTTCTTCAGACTGGTCCTGGCTTCAGGCCTCAAAAGCATGCTTGGGAAATGACGCTCTCCTTTCTCCAAGATTGAAACTGACTAGGTAAGGAAAGAGGGATTTTCACCTTTGTAGATAGAGTCAGCTAAAAAAGTAAGTACAAAGACACCCTCTTTTCAGCCCCGATGTAAAGTCAGATATGTTGGGTTAATTTTTTTTTCTTGTAAAGTATTTAACCTTCCAACTTAACATCTATCAGTCCAACTAGTGGGTAGAATCTTGATAGCTGAGGGTTTTGGTTTCCCCACTCCTTTTTTTCTTATTATTTTAATGCTCCTTTCTTAGACTCAGCCAGAGAGCTTCCCCAGTAGCCATTAACCCAAAGCAAGGAACAATTTAGGGCAGCTAAGTCACCCAGTGGATGGAGCGCCAGGCCTGGAGTCAGGAAGACCTTAGTTCAAATGCTGCCTCAGATATTTTCTAGCTGTGTGACTCTGGGCAAGTCACTTAATCATATTGACCTCAGTTTCCTCATCTGTCAAATGAGCCTGAGAAGGAAAACGGAAAACCAGTTGCCAAGAAAACCCCAAATGGATCATAGTCAGACATGAAATGACTGAATGGCATAACAAAGGAGCAGTTTACCCAAGATGGATAACAGAGAGCTGCTTGTTTAAGAGCCTTCCTCTTTCTCTACGCCAAGTAGGAATATAGAGTTATGGAGCATTTGGAGTTAGCTAATTGATCCTTGTTGATAAATGGGTATTAGAATGTGAAGGGAGCCTGCAGTGCTTCTTCCTCACAAAGCCAGTCTGGGCCTCAGGAGGAAGGAGGAGGGGGAAAGTTGCCATATATAGCTAATTATGCATCAGCCCAATGAGCAGAGCTAGTCCTCCAGACTAGAGCCAGGCCAACTCAGCTCTAATTGAGGCTGATTGAAGTGGTTGCCCTGGCCTGATCAATCAGTACAAAGTGACTGATTCAGACACCCATGAGATTCAGCTGGGTCTTTCTTCACTGACCTCCCTGGGCAGGCCTAATGTGAGTCACTGGCAAAAGTCGGTCCGTGTCTCTGGAGCCAGTGAGACCCCAAAGGCAAAGCAGTCCTGTCTCAGATGAATTTGGAGACATGTTTCAGTGGGGTGGGGGAGGTCAGCTCTCTTTCACCATTGTTGTCGGCAGTCTGCTTCACAAGGGAACATGGAGTGTCTTCCCCAACAAGAGGGTCTCAGCCTGGAGTGTCCATCTACCCCAAGGTTAAGCAGGTCCTGACAGTCTGGGAGCCAAGAGTTTGGAATGATGACAATAATGAAGATTCATTTTCTATAGCTCTTTTGTGTCTCATCATACTTGCCTCACAAAATCCCTGGAGGAAGGTGGTGTAACTGTTGTAAACCCCATTGCAAAGCAGAGGGAACAGAGGGTCAGGGATATGAAGTGACTTGCCACAGACAGGTAGCTGGGAGAGCTCAGAGCTGGGTGTCAAGGAAAAGGATGGGACAGTTTTATTTTTATTTATTTGGAGGGGGGGGGGGTTGTTAAGTGACCTGCCAGTGGTCACATAGCTTGTAAGTGTCTGAAGTTGGATTTGAACTCAGGTCCTCGTGACTCCAGGGCCATTGTTCTATTCACTGTGCCACCTAGCTGCCCCCTAGACCATTTATCTTCGCATCTCCTCCCTAGCACACTGCTCTGTACATTTTGTGAGGAACAGAACCTACAATTTCTTTGGCAGAGAGACCTCATGATGAAGAAACTCCCCCTAGCAAGGCAGAATTGCACCTTCTCTTTGAGTTCCTGGAGGTTCATCGACTTTTCCAGGATCACATAGTCAGGTGGTATCAGAGCCATAACTTGAACCCTGGTCTTCCTAGGGTAGTTAGGTGGCACAGTGGATAGAGTGTTGAGCCTAGAGTTGGGAAGACCTGACTTCAATCCAGTTTCAAATACTTACTAGCTGTGTGGTCCTGGGTAAGTCACTTAACCTCTTTTTGCCTCAGTTTCCTGAAATGTAAATATTCAAAGCACCTACTTCTCAGGGTTGTTGTGAAGATCAAATGGGATAATCATAAAGCACTTAGCATAGTGTCTGGCACACAGTAAGCACTATATAAATATTAGCGGTGATCATTATCATTATTCTGAGGCAGTCTCTATTCTCTACACCAGTGGGAAAAACTCAAATAGAAGGAGAAGGGGTGTGCACTAACCCCTACATAAGGATCCCCACAGGTGCATATTGACTTAGTTTGAAAATGCAATGGTATTGGGGGCAGCTAGATGGTGCAGTGGTTAAAGCACCGGCCCTGGATTCAGGAGTACCTGGGTTCAGATCCAGCCTCAGACACTTGATACTTACTAGCTGTGTGACCCTGGGCAAGTCACTTAACCCCCATTGCCTTGCCAAAAAAAAAATTATAAAATGCAGTGGTATCTATGTGTTATTATATTTTTACTTATTTTGTTAAATATTTCCCAGTTATATTTTAATCTGGTTCTGGCCCAGGAGAGTGTTGCGGGATGTGTGTTTGATACCTCTGCTTCCTTTGGATCTGTATTTTCCCTTCCTTTCCCCCCAGCTGCTAATGCCTTCCCATTTTAGATGATCTTTCAATTACTCTGCATATATCTAGTATGTACCTAGCTTATCGGCATGTTGTCTTCCCCATTAGAATGTATACTATGGGAGAGCAGAGAATGGTTTTTGCCCTTCTTCGTGTACCCCATTGCTTAGCACATATGATAGATGTTTAATAAGTACTTATTGGTGGACTGATTGCACACCATAGGTACTTAATCAATATTTATCGAATGAATGAACCTGGATGACTAGCTTGTAACCTAGTTGTGACAAATGGGTGACCAATTGTATGACCCATGAGCAAATCACTTAATGCCCCTTTTGCATCTACAAGATGACTATAATTATACCCACCCCATCAACTTCACAGATCTGTTGTGAGGCTCAGGAAAAAAGCCTACTTTGGTGAAGGCCAGGGACTGGACTTGTCATTTCATTCAGAAATCCCCTCTGCCGATGGTGGGCGTCTCCCAGGACTCTGTCCTGAGCTTTCTTCTCCCTGTACCCTAGTTCCCCTAGTGATCTCATCAGCTCCCGTGGGTTCAGTGATCATCTCTGTGCGGATGATTCCTGTATCTTTGTATCCAGCCCAAACCCCTCTCCTAGCTTATAGACGTGGGTCTCCAGCTGCCCTTTGGACATCTTGAACCGAATGTCCAATAGGCACCTTAAACTCAGCCTGTCCAAAATGAAACTTGTCATCTTTGCCCCAAGCCCTCTCTTCCCCCTCACTTCCCTTAGCTCTCCCCCTCTCCTCCCATCCGACCTGTTGTCGGGTTACCTTAGTAATATCTCTGACACGTCCCCTGTCTCCTGTGATGATGCCAGGCCCCTGGTGTAGGCCTTCATCACCTCATCATGCCTGGGCCTTTGCAGTAGCCTTGTGCTTGGGCTCCTGGGCTCAGCTGTCACAGCGATCTTCCTATAGGGCAGGTCTGACTGCGCCACTCTCTCAACACTAGTGGCTCCCTATCAACTCCAGGACCAAATAGCAAATCCTGTTTGGCATCGGGGGTCCCTTATAACCTGCTTCCCTTCTACCTTTCCAGTCTTCTGACACCCGACCTTCCCCTCACGCGGTCTTCGATCCAGCGACACTGGTCTTCTTGGTATTCCCCAGACAATTCTCCATGCCCTATCACTGACCGTCCTCCCTGCCTACAGTGCTCACTCGCCCTCCTCATCTCCACGGCCTGCCTTCCTTCAGATCCCAACGAAGATTCCACCTTCTACAAAAAGCGTTTCCCAAGTTACCTTAATGCTAGTGTCGGGGAGAGCTAGGTGGTGCAGTGGATAAAGCACCGGCCCTGGATTCAGGAGGACCTGAGTTCAAATTCGGCCTTAGACACTTGATATTCACTAGCTGTGTGACCCTGGGCAAGTCACATAACCCTCATTGTGTCCCCCCCAAAAAAAAACAAAAAGAAAAAATACTAATATCTTCCCTCTATTTCGTGCATGTGTGTGTGTGTGTGTGTGTGTGTGTGTGTGTTTGTTGTTCAGTCATTCTGTTGTCTCTTTGTGATCCTGCACACCAGTATTGTCCATGGGGGGATTTTCTTGGCAAAGATACTGGAGTAGTTTTTCTATCATCCATCCATCCATCCATCCATCCATCCATCCATCCATCCATCCATCCATCCATCCATCCATCCATCCATCCATCCATCCATCCATCCATCTATCCATCCATCTATCCATGCCTTTTCCTCTTATATATCTGCCTGTCTCTCTCTACCTGTCTATATCTGTCTGTCTATCTATGTATCTATCTATCATCTATCTCTATAACTTGTTTGAGTTCACAGTAGTTGTTTCCCTGTTGTCTTTCCCATTAGTCAGTCAATAAACATTTATTAAACACCTGTCACATGCCATGCACTGTGCTAAGTGCTGGGGCTACAAGTAGCTTGCAATCTACTGGGAGGCGGCAGGCGGGAGGGAAGAGGAAGGTCGGAAGGTCTGGGTGTGGGCAGGATGGAGAGTCTGGAGGAGTGTAGGCCTGTTTGTGCCTTAGATGGAGGTTCTAGGGGCTCTCCACTCTCCAATCAGAGAGAGGGAGGGGCCTGGCAGGGTACTGATGAGGTGTGAGCTCCGGGGGACTGAAGTGATCTTGCAGGATGAAGAAGTTCCTGGGGAGAGATGGAGAAGCCCCAAAGAGCACAGCCCTCTGGGCTGGGAGCCCCCCACTTCCCACCTCCCAGCAGGGGCTATCTGTCTCTTACCTTTCTTGTGTGCTTAATAAGTGCCTGCTTACTGACTATGGTGAGTAATTTCTCTACAAATCATAGAGAGCTGCCTGAGGCACTGGGAGGTTAAGGGACTTACCCAGAGTCACAAGGCAGTATGTGACAGAAGCAGCCAGATGGTGCCTCTCAGTACTAGCCTTCACTACCTATGAAAATGTTTGCAAAGTGTCCTAGAAATGGGCGTGGGGTCTGTAACTTGCTCTACCACTTGCTGCCTCTGTTACTCTGGGCAAGTTGTTTAACCTCTGTTTCTCTATCCATAAAATGAAGGAGCATTCCTAGATGGTTTTTAAAGTTCTTTCTAAATCTATGATCTGATCACCCTTTGCACATAAAATAGAAATCTCTATCAGATCAATGCTACTCTCAGAAATAGGAGATGGAGTCTAGTTTTGGATGAAATACTGCTGGGGAAAGAAAAAAACAACCTTTCTTAGTCTTGGGTGGCTTCTAGGCCCAGCTCCAAACTATTCTGTTGTCTCTAGCGCCCGGCCAAGACTGACCAAACCCAGGGTGGGCAGTGCCATTGGCCTTGGTGTAGTAGAAGTGATTTCAAAAGCTGATGAAGAAGGATGTATGTGAATGGTTGGGAAAGAGAAAATAATGCATGTCCAGTGGGCGAGAAAGAATTGACGAACCCATCCCATCTGCTCTTCCCGTGGTGCTCCAGGGACTGAAAATCAGCTTTCTCTGGAGAAATCTAGTTGAACCCCAGACTGAACTTTGCACGAGTTAGATAATATGTGATTGAGTATTTACTTGATGGATATGAGGAATTTAGAGAAATACAGAAAGATTTGTACAAACTGATGTAGAATGAAGGAAGCAGAACCAGGAAAACATTAGACACAATGCCTACACTGATATAAACACTGCATATATGGAGCTAGAAGACCTGGGCTCAAGTCTCTTTGATTCTGTGGGACTCAGTTGCATCATCTGCAAAGTGGAGGTGGTGGTTAATCTCCAGTGTTCTTTTCCAGCTCTGGGATTCCACTTCTCCAGCCGTGCTCCCTGGCACGCTGCCCTCCTGTTTTCTTTTTCTTTGCCATGGCTGAATACACAGCAGTTGGCATGCGGTGCATGGGCAGCCAAACTCAGCAGATAGGTTACAAAGAAAATACTTTGTAAAAAGAAAATGAGAGGAATGTGCTGCTTTGCCTTCCCTCTCCACAAGGGGTCAGTTTATCGTTCTTCCCTTACAATGCAGATAGCCATGGAAAAGTTGGCCACCTGATCCGTCCTGGTTCTGTTGCTTCTTCTTGATGGTTTGAAAAAGGGGGGGAGGCTTTTTTCAAGCCTTCAATCTGGGGTGCAAAAGCCAAAGGAAGCTTTGTGGGAGTCAAGGGTAGGCTGGTTTTCTTGTCCCTTTACTGGGAAAAATTACTGGGGGGCAGGATGGCATGAAGAGTTGTAGGTTTGTGATTTTGAAGGAGGGAGGGAGAGCAGCTGGGATGAAGGTCAGCTCTGGCTGGGAGCTGACACCCATCCCATCTTTCCCCAGGAAGCCTGCTTGCCCACGCCCTGGTCCACACAAGCATTTTTCAGAGCACAGGACAAGGAGAGGAGAGACCAACTCCTATTCCTGTTGGGTTTCTGGTCTCATTGTTTGCACAGCCTGGGTGGCAGAAGGTCTCCTGATAGCAAATGTTTCTTTCTCCCCCGTGCCCCATCCAAAACATGCCTGGCTCCCCTGGCCCTGTTCTCTGCCCTAGCCTGGGGAAGCTGGGATGGGCAGGAAGTATCCTCTCCTTCTTTTAGCATGTCAGGGATCTGTGATTTTGGCTAGGGATTTATGAGTTTTAAACTTTCCTTCCATATTAGCTTGCTCACTTGAAGACACTTTCCAGGAAGACTATAAGGGTGTGTGTGTGTGTGTGTGTGTGTGTGTGTGTGTGTGTGTGTGTGTGTGTATTTTCTCCCAGGGTTAGTATGGTATAGTAGTTACAGCACTGGACTTGGAGTCACCAAGTCAGGAAGACCTGGGTTCAAATCTCACCCTTGTGATTGTGGGTCTCACTTAAGCTCTCTATACTTGTTTCCTCATATGTAAAGTGACAGGGTTGCATTCAATGGGCACTAAAGTCCCTGCCAGTTCTAAATTTATGGTTCTATTTTGTCCAACTCAATCCAGTCCAAGCCAGTACATATTAGTAAGTGCCTCCCATGGGAATCACTCAGTCATCAAGCATCTGTCAGGTGTTTTCGATGTACTGAGCATCACAGGTAGAAACAAACGCCTAGTCTTTGCCTTCAAGGACCTTCCTTTCTAAAGGAGACACGACATGCAAACAACTACATGTATTCTGCTGTTGTTTAGTTGTTTAGTCGTACCTGACTCTTCGGGACTCCAAGATCTTGGAATGATTTGCCAAAAGACAGTCTCTATCTCTTCTGGAGAAACTCACAGTCCATTTTACAGGAGAGGAACAGACGCCCAGAGAAGTGGGACTGCTTTGGGCAAGACAGCCAGATAGTAAGAGGGGTGGTGGCTGAGGCCCAGATTCTCTGACTTCCCCTTGGAAGCGAGTCCATTCCACACCTCAGGAGGAATCCCTTCACATACAGCCAATTTGAAGACCTCTCAGTAATGCCCTGCTTTCTCCGCCAGCCCATCTCACTCTTGGAGATTTCTAACTGTTAGGAAATGTGTCCTTGTATTGAGCAAAATAACTGGCTTTTTGAAACTAATCCCCTCCTACTCCCCTCTTCCCCCAATTGGTCCCAGTTCTGCCCTCTGGGACTGAGCAAAACAAGACTAATCCTTCTTTCAAATGCTTAAAAGACAGTGATCATATCTCCCTCACAGTCTTTTCTTCTCTAGGATAAACATCCTTAAGTCATTTAACCAGTCCTCACTTGGCAGGTTTCTAGTCCAGCTCCTTCAAACTCCATCCTCTGTGCACCACAGCTTATCAAAAGTATCTATAATTCTCTGGATTTCAGTTTACAATAAGCTGGCAAACTGAAAGACAATATTTGATCTGCCTTTTGTGCCTAGGGAAAATAGGTACACATTTTAGAAACACCTGCATTGGTGTCACAGACAATTTTTCTTCAGTGTAGAGCTAAGGCCTGGTCACTCCTCTAAGGCACTGAAATCGGGCTAGGGGCTAATTCATTTCCTCCCCTTATAGCAGGAAGGGGTATCTTGATGTAAATACCTTATTCTCTCCACGCACACTCCCCTTTTTTTTATCAATTAGTCATATGTAACTCTTTGTGACCTTATTTGGGGTTTTCTTGCAAAAATTCTGGAGCGGTTTGCCATTTCCTCCTCCAGCTCATTTTACAGATGAGGAAATTGAGGCAAACAGGGTTAAATAACTTGTCCAGGGTTACCCACCTAATAATTGTCTGGAGGTGGGATTTGAACTCAGGTCCTCTTTACTCCAGGGCTGGCACTCTATCCACTGTACCACCTAGCTGCCCCTATTATCCCATTACGCTTTGATTTAGTGCTTTATGCTTAGTAGGGCATAAAGCAGTGGTATGAAACTCAAATAGAAACAGGGGCCTCTAAATCATACATATTGGACCATAAATCATATAAACCATTCAGTTTCTGAATGCATTGTTATTTATGGTTTATTTTATATTTATTTTGTTAACTATTTCCAATTATATATTTTTTCTTTTTCTTTGTGTGTGTGTGTGTGTGTGTGTGTGTGTGTGTGTGTGTGTGAGGCAGTTGGGGTTAAGTGACTTGTCTAGGGTCACACAGCTAGTAATTGTTAAGTGTCTGAGGTCGGATTTGAACTCAGGTCCTCCTGAATCCAGGGCCGGTGCTCTATCCACTGCGCCATCTAGCTGCCCCTCCAATTATATTTCAATTTGGTTTGGGCAAGCAGGGGTGTTGGGGGTTGTGTGTGGTGTATTTGACAGTTCTGGTGTAGAGGTAAGTGCTGAAATGGGACCCAGGATACCTGGCCTGGGTTCTAGTCCTCTTCAACCATTGACCAACCGCTTAAGCTTGAAGAAATCTTAGGATTCTACAAGAGTCTGGGGGCACCTTTCAGGTATGCAGGACAGCCTTAAGCAAAGGGAAGGAAGGCAGGATGGAGGACGCTGAGTTCACAGAACCCATAAGGCATTCCCTATCTCTGAAACTCAGTGTCCTCATCTCTAAAACAGGGATGATGACACTACTCACCCTGCCTTTGTCACAGGGTCAGTCAGGGCTGTCAACTTGTAACAAGAGAAGGAAGAATTGGGAGCCAAGGGGTGGGAGTGGCAGAAGGGCAAATCGAGGCTCCACATAAGGAAGCAGTTCAAACCCAAAAGGGGATGTATGAATTTGTTTCCATCTTGCTGTGGGTTAAATCTTGAAGCAAGAGGAATTTTCTAAAACTGGAATAAATGGACTGGTCTGGAAATTAGTGAGCTTTCTGATCATTCTAGGTCTTCAAGTAGAGTTCTGATGACCATTTGTCAGGGATGCAAATGAAGCAGAACAGCCTAGTGGAGAAAGTGCTGGTTTTGGAGTCTGGAGAACCTAGATTCCAATCCTTCTTTAGATATGGTATCTGTGTGACCCTGGAGAAGTTCCTTAACCTCTCTGGGTCCCAGTTTCCTCATCTGTAAAATGATGGGGTTGGGACTTGGGGGTGTGTAAGATCCCTCTAGTTCTCAATCCATGATCTTATTTTCCTACTTTTAAAGGGGATTCTTGTTCAGGTATGAGTCAGGTTAGATAAATGTGGAGGGTCCCTAATGGATTCTGTGATAGTGTTTTTATAAACTTTATAAAATGCCCACCTTCTATGAGAACACTTTCCTGGTCTCTCTCAACACCAGTGCCTTTCCCTTTTGTAATTATCTCCAACTTATCCTGCATAGATCTTGCTTGTTTAGAGTTGTTTGCTTTTGGTCTCTACCATTAGAATGTGCGCTCTCTGAGAGCCCAGACTGTCTTTTGCCTTTCTTTGTATCCTGGTACACAGTAGATGTTTAATACATACTAGGTGACTATTATTTGACTCTGTATGCCATAATTAGGGAATGTTTTGAGTCCCTTCCTGTGAGTAGTGTCTGGAATAGTGCTTTTTAAAAAAGTTAAAGTGAATTATGATCATTTTATTTTAAGACTTTAAAGTTTCATTATTAAGACAACGTTAGGGCTCTAAGGCAGGAGACCAAAGGGAAGCAAGAGTCTGGAGTCCGAATTACAGAAAAGCTCTTGCCTTTGGACTCTGGTGGAGAGCGGAGCTAGAAATGTGCTCTCCCTTTAATAGATAGGAATCTAGGCCTTTCCTTCTCTCTTTACCAAATTCTTATTCTCCATAATAAATGCTTAAAAGCCTAACTCTTGCTAAAGCTTATAATTTATTGGCGACCACTCATTAGATATTTTAGACAGTTTAGCTAGAATTTTAGCCCTTAACAGCTTTAAGTTTTGTGATTTGCTTTACATATGTTAACTATTGATCCTCATAACAACTCTATGAGATAGGTGCTATTATTATACCTTGTTTACAGATGAAGCAGCAGAGGCACAGAGAGATTGTGACTTTCCAGGGGTTTCATAACTAGTAAGGTTCTGCAGCTTTGATTTCAGGTCTTCCTGATTGCAAGTCTCCCGGTCTATCCACTGTGCTACCTGGCACACCTTATCGGCCCTTATTGAAATTTCACACCATTAAATCCACCAGATCTTTTTTAGAAGAATTGCTCTTTAGCCATGCTGTGTCTCCTCCATCTTATACTTGTGAAATTGATTTTTTAAAAAAACATAGATGTAGGGGCAGCTAGGTGGCGCAGTGGATAGAGCACCGGCCCTGGAATCAGGAGGACCTGAGTTCAAATCCGGCCTCAGACACTTAACACTTACTAGCTGTGTGACCCTGGGCAAGTCACTTAACCCCAATTGCCTCACTAAAAACAAAACAAAACAAAACAAAACAAAAAACCCATAGATGTAGAACTTTACATTAATCCTATTACATTCCATCTTGTTAGATTTACTTAGCTTGTTGATTAGTCAATGCCAATCGACCAGTCGCCAGTGAGCTTGAGTCAGCAAAGTCAAATGCTGGATTTGTGTATCTGGCTCAAGTCAGAAACATGCAGGTCTGAGGGGAGGCAGGAGACAATCAGAGGAGCAGGCAGTGGGGTTTTTAGGCAGGACCAGACAAGCAGGTCAATGCTGAATGCATTAAGTCTCAAGCACTTGGCTATGCAAAAGTACTTTGCAAACCATAAAGCGCTCTATAAGTGCTAGCTCTTTTTATAATTATTATTTGGAAGACAGCCCTGGTCAGTCTCCAGGGAGAGCCTGGAAAGAAGGTTGGTGTGTGCATCAGAAAATTGCTAAGGACTCACCCCTGGTCTGATGAGTATTGGCTGGCAGCAAAAAAAAAAAAAAAAAAAAAAAAGACTGGTGAAGAGATCAGGCAGACATTGGTAATCCTGCCGTCATTTTTATTATTGTTGTTCAGTTGTTTCAGTCGTGTGTCTGGTTCTTTGTGACTCCATTTGGGTTTTCTTAACAAAGAAACTGGAGTGGTTTGCCATTTTCTTCTCCACCTCATTTGACAGATGAGGAGACAAAGGTAAACAGGGGGAAGTGACTTGCCCAGGGTCACACAGCTAGTGAGTGCCTGAGCTGAGATTTGAACTCCTGTCTTCTTGATCTCAGGCCCTGCTCTATCCATTGCTCTACCTAGCTCCTTTAGTTAATTTTAGATGATGACAATTTTTAGAGATCCTCGGACACTTGCCCTTTTTATCTTCTATACTGCATGAGTTAGTGTTGGGCTTTTACTAATTCCCTTTCTAGAAAAGAAAAAAAATCTCAGCTTATCTTATAAGCCCCAATTTCTATACCCTATGTGTTTGTTGGGGGCCACAATAGACCTAAGGACTAAGATTTTATAAGTCTGGTTTTCCTTACCAGCCCTATTCATGCTTTCACAATTAAATCCTAAAGGTGATGAATGCAGAAGACATTGGATATCTGAAATATACAAAACCATATGCATGGCTGAGTACAGACTTTAAATGGAATATTCAGAGAATGAAATCACATATTTCAGTGTTGGGGGGGGCAATGGGGGAAGAGGGACATGCATTTATTAAGCACTGCGCTAAGTTGTTTTTAAAAATATCATGTCCTTTAATCTTCACCACAACCCAGAGAGGTAGGTGTTTTTGTCTCCATTTTACAATTGAGGAAACTGAGGCAGAGTGTCTGAGCCTTGAGCTGATTAATATTTATGTTTATCTGAAAATTCTTAGTTTCAACCCTTGCAGATGAGAATCTTTCAAACACATACAAACATATACCTGGCTTCTCAGCTACACTAGTTTGAACATAAACCAGCTTTCCCTTTGATAACTAAGGATCTGGCAGTGCCCCCAGGAACTTTTATGTGAACTCCCATTACATGGAAAGCATAGACTTGGAAGAAGTGGGAGACAGGACCCAATATGTATTAGCCCCCAAGACATAGGCATTTTTTTCTGAAGGTCCAGAGATATTGGTTTGATTTCTTGCCATCTTTGTCTTCTCAAAGTGCTCTAGTACACAGCAGGTGCTTGATTAATGTTTATTAACCTGAATTGAATTCCAAAGTGGAGTGGGGGGTGCAATCCAATAAATTAAGGATTCCAGTTTACCATTGGGTGGCTCTTTCCAGGCCTTACTGTATGCAGAGATTGCCCACCTTCTGGAAGTTGTGTGTGTGCTTGCCTTTGAAACTACCTTCACCAGTAGTGAATGCCCTTCTTTCTACCGGCTTCTTCTTATTCTGTTCATGTGTGTGTTAGGGCAAGAGAGGTTTCTAGTGAAGGAGCAGTTGTGCTTGTATTCCCTTGACCACCTGGGCTTGAGAGGAGTTCGTCACAACTTGGCTTCTGGGATAATGGGCTACCTTGTTATCTTCCCTTTCCATCTGTCAGAGCCTTCTATTTTCAGCTGTCACTCTGAGGAAACAAAGGCAAAGTCCACTTCTGCCCTATCTTGGAGTTAGGAAGTCCTGAGCTCAAATTTGGTCTCAGACACTTATAGCTGTGTGACCTTGGGCAAGTCACTTAACCACTGTCTGCCTTAGTTACTTCAAATGTAAAATGGGGGATAATAACAATACCTAAATTGCAGGGTTATTGTGAGAATCAAATGAAATAATACCTCTAAAGTGCTTAGCACAGACTTTGGCACATAGTAGGTGTTATATAAATGCTTATTCTCTTTCCCTTCCCCCCTTGCAGTATCATGATTAGTAAAGATAATAAATGACAACAGGATAAGAACTGTGATTTCATGGATATATGGAACTCTCAGATGAGGAAACTGTCTGTCTACCTGTAAGCACCTTCTCTGTTACAATCAGCTGCCAGGAACATTGAGAGGTTAAATGACAGGCGCAGTATGTAAGAGAGGCAAGACTTGAACCCAGGTCTTCCTTGCTTCAAGACCAGCTCTCTATCCACTACACCGTGATGCCTCATAATACATTATACTTCTATTCATTTGTATTGTGCTTTATGGTTACAAATCATAATTCATTTGAGCCTCCCAACAATCTTTAGAAGACAGGCAATCCAGGTATTATTCTCTATTTTATTGATGAGGAAATTGAGGTAATTAAGACTCAGTGACTCCCTCTTGCTGCTTGGATAAAAGATAAATTCCTCAGTTTAGTATTTAAAGCCCTTTAGCACCCAACTCTCACCTAGCTTTCAGGATGGATTTCATAGGACTGCCCCTCTGTACAAACTGGCCTATTTGCTGTAACCCATGCACAACCTCTAATTCTGGCCTCCCAGACTTTGCCTAGGCTATCCCTTCTGCCTGCCCTGCTCTCTCCTGAATTCTGCTCCTGGGTACCCTTAGCTTCCTTCACAGCTCAGGCCCAGTGCCACTTCTCCATTTGTTGGTACTCTCCCTCATGTACGACCAAACTACTTTGCATTTTTTCTTTTTACTTAGGAGCATAGCTTTAGAGCTAGGAGGGACCTTCTGAGGCGTCAAGTCCAATCTCCTTATTTTACATTTGAGGAAATTGAGGTTTGGGGAGATTTACATGATTTACTAAGGACAACTTATCTGTGTACTTGGTGTTTCCCCCCATTAGAATGGAAGCTTCCTGAAGGCAAGCATTGCTTTGCTTTAATCTTTGTATCCCTAGAAGCTAACATCATGCCTGGCATGTTGTAGTAGGCACTTAATAATTCTTGATGAATTGAAGTTGTCACTTATTCA
This sequence comes from Dromiciops gliroides, assembly GCF_019393635.1. Classification (NCBI taxonomy): domain Eukaryota; kingdom Metazoa; phylum Chordata; class Mammalia; order Microbiotheria; family Microbiotheriidae; genus Dromiciops; species Dromiciops gliroides. The sequence goes on along the minus strand of NC_057863.1, from coordinate 337,321,546 downwards.
AGGTCACAGAGCTAGTAAGTGGCAAAGCCAGGACTCAAACCCAGCTCTGCCTTGTAATTTTTAGCCCAGTGTCCTTTCTGCTATACCACACTGCCCTTCAAACATCCTGTGGATCCCATGAGATGGAAGAAAATCCGACCAAGAAAAGGGGTTTTCTTGGCAAAGGTACTGGAGTGGTTTTGCCATTTTCTTCTCCAGCTCCTTTTATAGATGAGGAAATAGAGGCAAACAAGGTTAAATGACTTGTCCAGGGTCACACAGCTAGTACATGAGGCTGGATTTGAACTCTGTTCCTTCTGACTCCAGGGCTGGTACTTTACACACTGCACCAATTGCTGCCCTGTAGTAGGCTTTATCATAGTTGGTACTTAATGGTTTCATTCATTCCTTTGCCATTGTTTAAGGTGGCCCTGGTGTCTAGGTCATAAATAGTTCTTCCATTTCCTCCCCAGGGGAGCATCAGAATAATCAAACCCCTTTCAATCTGACCTGCCTGGCACCATCCAGATTCAGATGGCAGCACTTGGCCCTGGCAGGCTTCCTACATCCACTTCTCTAGTACCCAGCCACTTGTCCCCAGACCATTTGCTTGGCTCCTTCCAGGAGGCTAATTAATGACTCACCTTTTCTTTCATCTCCCTGCTCACTTCTTTCATCTATTTGCTTTATTTACATGATAAAGTCCTTGTAGGGGGGTCATCTTTAGGCACATATTGGATTAAAAAGCAAACCCAGGAAAAGTTTAGCCTAAACCTGTCCATCATCCCTGTGAGAGGCTTTAGGTACATTTTTCAAAGCTTAAAAAAAAGGTATTTAAACATTTTTTTTTCTCATAGGAGAAAAGGCAGACATACAAGTTATACTTCACTGTGTGTAGGAAATCAACATTTTAGATTGGGAGAAAGTCTTCACAGTGATTTGGAATCCCCTGCAAGAGTTCTTAACCTGGAGACTGTGAACTTAAAATATTTTGATAACTTTATTTCAATAGAATTGGTTTCTTTTTGTTATCCTATGTATTTTTTGTGTGTACTTAAAACATGATTCTGAGAAGAGGGTCTAGACGCTTCACAGAAAAGGTTAAGAACCAGTGACCTAATGGATTGTGTTCACCACAATTGTCAATCCCATCCCAGTTTAATAATCAGCATTTTTTTGTTGACTTCTGCTGGGCTGAGCTGGGCTGGGGGTGGGGGAGTGTTAGAAATCTCAGATGAATCACTATGGCATGGGTGAGGGGAGGGAGTGGGCACCTACCTCTTTGTTGGTCTCCTGTGAGAGAGTGATATGTGTTGCCTGAGCTGGGTCTATTCTCATACCTTGGTGGATGGACATCATATGGGAAATACATCCCCAGCTACTGCATTTCCTTCTGCCGCAGATTATGCAAGGGGGCAAAAGAAGGGGGAAGAGGTGTTCTTGGTGCCACCATGTTCCTATTCCTTTCTCAACCCTTCATTTCACAGCCAAGGAATTTTCCCATAGAAACAATGTTAGACTTTCCCACACAAGCCCATTTACCCCATGACAATAAGCTGAAATATTATCAGAAAGGTAGAGCAAGTAAGATCAGTAAGAGTAAGAAAAGGATGTGGCATAATGGAAGAGCATCTGGTGGAAGATGTTGTCCTTAGGAGATATGGGTTCTAGTCCTGGCTTTGCTACTTAGTAGCCATGTGACCTTGGGAAATTGACAATCGCTCAGAGCCTCAATTTCCTATTTATAGAATGGGGATAATACCTATCCCAACTCCATTCTGGGAATTTTTTGAATATCAAATAACATATGTGGGAAAAACTTTGTAACCAGAAAGGGTCATCTTGGATATGGGTAGGTACCATTGGATACTTTTTGAGAGGGAAGACCTAGCAGGTCATCACGTTGACAAATTTAAAGAGAGAGTATGGATTAATTTTAGTTACAATGTGAAGCAAGCTGGTTTTCACGCATCTGCTAAGAAACTAATTACTATTACTCAGAATCCCTGAATCTCAGAGGTATAAAGGTAATATATTGGGTGTTATCTCTGTACCTGCTTTTCTTCCTTCCACATACTCATGGAAAAAGGGACACAGAGAAAGTGATGCCTATTAAATGCTAGGAGACAAAAATGAAATCAGCCTGGCATGGAGAACCTTCTCACTAAAAGCTTTTAATCTCCACAGGGGAACCTGGTGACTTGGAAACTTACTCACCCCCTGCTTCTGCAACATCTGGTCATTTTTGACCTTGCTTTATTCCCATTGGGCAACTCTATACTAGCAAAACATCCTTCATGTTATATGTATGAATACACAGAATACCGTTCCCATGGGAAATTACTGAATTTCAAGTGATTTCCAAATAGGCTTTTGAAACATGTCTCATTTGAGAAACCACCTATATATTAACCAACCGAGAAACTAACATTAAACAACCATTCTCAATTAGCTTTTTTTTAAGGTTGTTTGGGGGGTAGGGGTTTTATTGGATGGATTTCTACTGTTCCTGGGTTATACTAGAGTCCGCCATTTTATGGGAAGTGGAATGGATGCCCAGAGATGGGACTTAATTTATATTTAGTTACATGTTTGGAGCTACTTCTAGAGAACGCATATGAAAAAGATTCTCATTGTAGAAAATAGGACAGCAATGTTTGCTTCTACCTCCATACTAGTATTAGGGTCAAGATCATCACACTCTGACTCCTCGGAACTGTTCGTCTCCTTGTTTGGCAGCATGAGGAGGGGGAAGAAAGAGAACAGAGTTAGAACACAGGCAGGTTACCCCAGGCAGAGCAGGACAACTTCAGAGAGCATGGGAAATGGAGAAACTGGCAGAGGGAACAAAAAAAGATGCTTCAAAAAGGAGAGCGAGTCGCCGGGGGCAGCAGCATGCTTTTGCTAAAGCAGAGGCAGCTATGATTTGAATGCAATGGTTCATCCGGCTAGATCTAGCAATGGAAGCAATAGAATGGAACATGGGTCCTACAGAGCCAGGACTGTTGTCTTCTCTTTGGAGGCTGGAGTTTCAAAACAAGAAGGAAAGAATATTTTTGGTTTCCCCAGGATAGAAGATAAGGACTGGGGCCATTATTTCATTCATATAAGGAACTCCCAGATAAGGAAATTCCTTCTGGTAATACAGGTTGGGATCTTCTCTGCAGCTTATGGTCTTAGAGAATTTCCCACAGGACCAAGAGATTAAGTGACTTGCCCAAGGTCACATGGCCTTTTTGTGTCAGAAGTGAGACCAGCAAAACACTTTCTGGTTGGGCAAAAAAACAACAAAACAAAACAAACCCCACAAAAAACAAACACCCTCTCCCCCAAAACTATGCCTTACAATAAATGTAAAGAGAAGCGAGCCTATAATTTTCTCTCGGCTGATGGCAGACTTCAGCAGAAAGGTCATAGAGCACAGCATGCTAAGCTATGCCAACAGAGTGCTATGTGGGATCCAGATGAAACCTATGATTAGTGATTCTAAAATGCTGGGCAGGGCTTTGCACAGGACTATATTGGGTGTCCTCTCTGTGCCTGCCTCGCCTCCCTCCACACACTCATGGAAAAGTGGATACAAGCATGGGGTATATCACTAAGTTGAGGCTTCCTGAGCTCTGGAGGAAAGAAAAAAAAAATGTAATTAAACCAACCTACCATGGAGACCCTCTCACTCAAAACCTCAGTCTCCATAGGGAAGTTTGCCGGTTTAAACTCTGCTCAATGGCCACCCCTGCAACCTCTGGTCCCTTTTAACTTTGCTGTATTCTCATTGGCCAACTCCAGATGAATGAGACCTTATTTTTCCTATCAGATAAAGCTATAGAAAACTTTGCTAAAAACATCCACACGGAAGGAAGAAAAAAAGTTTTTTTTTTTTTAAAAATACTTACTTATATTGAAGATGCCAGGAGAAATTAAAGATTTAAAAAGAATTGATCTTGCATGCAAAATCCTGCTAACAAACTATTTATTGCTCTGCCACTTGAAGGGAAAAACAAAAACCAAAAAACCAAAAAAACCAAACCACTTCCCCCAAACTTACTGGTGAGAATGCTGTGGGGTGGAAGAGGCAGGATGAAAGGTTGGGAGGGCACAGCTCCAAAATACCTTACTCACTTTAACTGAGACTTTGCTGCCCAGAATCTCCTTGGATTTACGAGGCCCTGTGGCTTCATTTTTACCCGTGCTCTCCATTTCCGCCCGCTTTCTCATGCGTAGGGTATGCCATGAACATGACTTCCTGTTGTACCAAAAAATGCACCAATCAAAATGGCAGGTCAGAGTAGAAGTGAGGAGGTGTGAGGGGTCACCACCCTCCGAGGAGATGAAGAGCTCCAGCCAATTCCCAGGCTTCAGTGCTGGATGACCCACCATGCCAACTCTCCCCTCAGTTGGCAAGACTGGCCTCAGTCCCACTTTAAAGTGTTACCTCCCCATTCAAAGAGACAACTAACTCATAACACTATGGAGAAAGAAAGTGACTGTTGGTCACTGGACTCTAGAAGGGAAGGTTTGTTAACAGAGGTTGCTTCAGTTCCTCCGAAGGAACTGAGTCACCAACCAGCTCACAGTCTGAAGGAGGCATATGTTTGGGTGTGGAGAAATGTGAGAGGGAAGGAAGAAATGAATAGTACTAGCTATTTGTCCTCTGTATATATCGTATATGGACCTGTCTGTATAGGCCCATATAAGATATAGTGTTTAAGCTCCTTGAGGGCAGGTCCTATACATTTCTTTGTATTCCTAGCACTTAGAACAGTGCCTGGCACACAGTAAACACTTAATAAGTGCATGTTTTATTTATTGAGGATGTGAAAACCCAAATGATTGATTTGGAATTGGAAAGGAACTTATCCTATTAGAAATTCTACTCACGTTTAAGCTTAATGTTTTCTTTCCATCATCCAAATAATATGGATCATGAAGGCAATGATTTGGGTAATTAGAGTCAGGAAATTTCTGTGCTCTATATTTCTGGGCATTCTAGGCCAAAGGCTGTTTTTGTTCTTCATTCTTTGTACTATAAACCCAATTTATTCAGATTTCCAGAGGGCCTGGTACTTTCCTGCTAAGAAAAGATGTGATTTCTCCTACCAAGGAATCATAAGTATGGAGTAGGTGAGAAGTAGCCATTCCATCATTTCATCCCCATTTTGTTTCCCTTTTCCCCCAATGATGGAGATAAGATTTGGGGTTAGTAGAGACCTGTCATCTGACCTAAGGAAATTGATCAGAGTACCTAAACTCCACTTGCAAAGTGATATAGTCAGAGGAGGAGAATCCCAAGGCCATATCAACAAATATGGTTCATCATTTTGGGCAGGCCGATTACCACTTCCAATCCTGCTTGGAGCAGGGTCTCTTCTCTATGTGCATGTGATGGAAGCATCTTGGCTGAAGTCATTGTCTGGACAAAATTTCTCAAAAACAAACAAAAACCCCTAACCCAATTGTACACTTCACCAGCAAATTGTGATATATATGTATATGTATATGTATATATGTGTATATTTTTTTGAAAGGCAAGAGAGAAGAATCAGAGAAGAGGCTCAATGGTGAGTAGGGGAGAGGGAGGAGGAAGAACAGGAATATCCAGGAAAGGGCATGGTTAAGGTCCAGCCATCCCACAACACCAGGGTCTTCACTTGCATAGGCGTTTTGCCATTTGACCAGCCACAGTGCTTGTAGCTCTGTCCCCTTTCATTGTTTGCTCTTGGAGCAATAATCAAATCAATATTATCATGGAACTAGGGAAGGTATTACTATCTAATACCTTCTGGCTTCACTCACAACCCCTATAATTGCCTAGACAGACCCCTTTCTACAGCCAACACTCCCCCATGTGTATGATATCCCTTTGTTGGGACACAAGTTCCTTGAGGAAAGGCATGGGCTGTCTTATTTTTGTAGGTATGTCCTCTGTGCCTAGCACAGTGTCTGGCAAACAGTGGGCAACTAATATCTGTTGGTTGATAAGGCAGTTTTTTATTAGCCCCCACTGGGGAATGTCAAGAAGAAAGGATTTTGGGAAGTTGTTTGGGGAGTCTCTTGGTACTGGGAAATGTGCTTGGTGAACTGTTGAGCTGTTGTTATTAAAGGGAATTTTTAAAAAGTCTGTAAGTGTTTTGAAATGTCCCACAAAGTAGATCAGGTCTCATTTGCCTTTGAAAAGGAGAGGGCTGCGTCATCTGTCCAGCCTAGCTGGCTTCTCTAGGACCAACCTAGCAATGGAATGGAAGAGGTGAGCTCTGTGCTTCTACATACTCCTAGAGAATGAACTCAGGGAAGGTCGATGTCACCAGCTAGATCTCATTCTATCATACATGTGGGTGAGACTTGGCTGTGATCTCTCTACTCCACTGAACTTAGCCCAGTTTACCTCGGAGTTTTGGCTTCTTCTCAGCAGGTCTTAGCTTTAGTGGTCCCAGTGGAGGAGGCTTTTGGTGAAACCTCCCAAGGTGGGTACATGTATATTTCGTGTGTTTACTTGTGAAGTGGGAAGGGAAGAGAGAATGCTTTCTATGTATATTAAGGCCATTTATGTTTTCTAGTTTGGCTTTGCACCGCATTCGATCCGTTAAGATCCAAGCATAGGGAGGAAGATACCTATTAATTAGGGAGGCCTGGATTTGAATTTTTCCATCTCAAAGAGTTAGATGTTGTGGTTTATGAATTTCCATCCACTGGATGTAAAGCAGACAGAAATCCTGGGGTGGTCAGTAGTTGGGTCACCAGCATCGCAGATATTATATCCAACTTTGCATGTTTCAGGCTCAAGGTATACCCTAGGAAAGCCTTGGAAGTGTTTCCTGTCACTAATACAAAAGACTAGATTTTAAGCCATTATTTTCTCTTCCCTTCCTATCTCGGGAGCTGCTGCCAGAGACCCAGACTGACTGTTTCAGTTACCCCTTGTTCTCCCAGCCTGTGCCTCCCTTTCAGGGGAGTGAAGTATGGATGAAAGGTGAAATGACCTCAAGGTGAGGAGTAGGAGGTGGAAGAGATGCTGTACATCCCATACAGACAGCTCCTAAATCAGAGAGCTGCCTCTGGAAAGGGATCACTCTACTGAGCAGGCATTTTGGAGCCTGGAGAAGCTTCATTCCCAAGCCTTGAGATTTTCTAGAGAGAATGGGGGTGGGAAATGCGAGCAAAAGTTGGACCCCATTTTGGTGTCAGATTAAGTATGGATGGAGTACAGGCATTCGGAAGGATCAGGAATGATGCTGGGACTCCCCTCCCATCTCCTCCTGAGGGGAAGGGTGAGCACAGGGAACAACAGAGGAAGCCAGAGGCACTTGGTTCTTTTGGCTCCTCTAACAAACTTAAGCAACAGAAAAGTCCCTCCCCCCACTGCCGTGGGCAGTGGAAGTGGGAGTATGCAAGCCAAGTGGCAGGTTCTACTCTAAGTTGTTTGTCATCTACCTCAAGATCATGCATTTGCCAGAAATAGGCTGGACAGAGCCTAGTTGGCATCGTTCTGTATCTTCTATGATGGTGAATGCCAACAGGTAGGGAGGGAAGGACTAGGAAGATTAGGCTGCTCTTCAGCTATTAACACCCTTTTCTGTTATCCTTTGTATTTTTATCCCCAGGACCTAGCATGGTGTGAGGCACATTGTAGACACTTAACAAATGGCTCGTTGGTTGGTTGATTTCAAGCGAATAAGGGAAAACCAAGGCTTTGGACTGACTTTTAAAATTCAAGGGGGGGGGGTGCAGGGAAGATATATTCAACCCACTCATTTCATTATCAGAGTAAATGTTATTCAGGTTTTGTGGCTCAGGGTAGGGAGAATGAAGGGTCAACTAGTCCTTTAACCTCATTAAAACATGCTCATGGTGAAAATTTATTTTACATATTTAAAATAGTACATTTAAAATTATTAGTTACATTACAGGTACAATGATGAACATTGCGACTATCCAATATATTGCACACCCTGGCTTCATCCATATGGGTTTCTTTTAAATAGTGCAAAATACTTTATACAGGAATGTACTCTGAAGGATCTCACAATTAAAAAAAAAAAGAAATATCTTACAAATTACCAGGAACATATATTAAAGTAACAGGGTAATGAGGGTGGGGGCAGGAATGGGTTGAAAAAGTTACAAACTGTACAAAGAAATTCCCAACAACTCCCTCCCCCCAAAAAAAATCCCCTCCATCCCCTGCCCCCTTCTTCCCCTGGGGATGGCAGCAGGCCTTTGGCCTATAGCAGGCATGGGGTTTGTGCTAAGGTGGGGTGTTTATGTGTGTGTCATAATCAAAAAATATATATATAATCTCCGTAACTTAATACAACATAAATAGAAGTCCAGTCCAGTGAGTCCTGTGGTGGGGGGCTCAAACAGAGCAACAGAAAGCATGCCTTTAATCACCCAGGGTTTCAAAAGTTTCTTTTCTTTTTTTGTTGTTTTTTTAAACAAATGGGAGCAGGGGGAAGGGGCTGGAGAAGGAGAAAATGAAATGAACAGAAAGCCATTAACAAAAAGAAAAAAACAAAAACCAAACTGTCCAGCATGGACGCCCCCTGTGGTGTATGGTTCCAGCATTCGGACATTAGTTCCAGTGGCTGTGTCGAGCATGAGGAGCGGTAATTCCCTACTGTGTTGGATTTTTTTTTTCCTAATCCAGGAAAGCCAAGGTGGCACTTACTTGATGCTCCCGTCGCTATTTTCTGCTGCAGCTGTGGCTTTGGTGAGGGGCGCCAGGATGGTGCCCGGGACCCAGCCCTCGGCTGCAGGGGAATGATCGCTAGCGGGCTGGTAGACCAGGCACATGTTCTGCTGGTTGACGGCGAGGACCTGGACCACCTCACCCTGGCTCACGCAGATCTCGTTCTCCTTCAGTGCGTAGTAATCTTTGATCACTGCCATAGATGAAGTCCCATTGCACCCTCCCATGTCATTCTGGCCGTGGAGGAGGGGAGGAAAGAAGGGAGATGTCAAAGAAAACCTGAGCAGAGCATTGTTTGGCTTCCTATTCCACAATGGAAAGCCCGTATAGGATCCCATTAGCTAGGTAAGTCAGATGGACAGTGTTAGACTTGGACTCGGGGAGGTCTGAGTTCAAATCTAGCCTTGGACACTTACTAGTCAGCCTCAGTTTCTTCATCTGTAAAATGTAATACTAGCACCTACCTTAGAGTCATTGTAAGGTTCAGATTTATACACATGCACACACACATATAATACATATACATACACATAAACATGTGTATATGTATGTGTACATACCTGTGTGTATATGTATATCTATATCTGCATATATGTATATGTGTGTGCCTATATGCATATATACATTTATATATGAAGATGAGTCTTACTGACTCCAAGCCCAGTGCTCTATCTACCTTGCTACCTCATTCCCATTTTACAGATGAGGAAACAGGCTTAGAGAGAGAGAGAGAGAGAGATGGGGTGATTTACCCATGATCACAAAGCTAGTAGGTCTCTAAGCCTGGATTTAAACCCTCCTGACTCGAAGGTGAGCATTCTTTCCATCCCACGTTTGTAATCTGTTAAGCAGCTGGGTGAATATTACCCACTTACTCATGGTTCGTGCCTCTTTGTCATGATACCCTAAAGAATTCACAAACTGTTGATATGAATTAAGCTAGCTCACATTAGTCAAAAGGGGGCTGGGGTAAGGATGTTTACTCATTTCCAAGGCAAATGGAAGAATACACTGGTGCTTTTCTTTAGGATAGGCAGAGGGGTTTGGGCATTGATCAAAACTTGTCTGTCACTCACGATTGGTTAAGATGAAAACTGACCCAAAATGATGTTTTAAAACTGATTTAATCATGAAGGACTTTAAATCTGTAGAAAAAGAAGTCCTTTAGGAGTTTCCATTCAAAGGATCACAGAATGACAGATCTGGAAATAGAATCCAGGTCTCGGGAGGCCCAGTCCAATGTTCTTACTATGTCATCATAATGGCCTTGGCTGGTAACTTCTAGAGTGTTCAAGCAGCTGTGTTTCTGGGTCTGGTCCCACTGTAGACTCTCAACTGTCCACACAGGGATGCTAGGAGTTTCTAGATTATCTATAGCAAGTGTTGAATTCCAGGCTGGCTTTTCATTTTTTTTTCCCTACCCCTCCAAGTACATTCCTTAACTACCTCTCTTTGCCATCAACCAAAATATGCTCAGGGAATGTGAACTCATTTTAATAACAGCCTGAGTCAATCATCATTAGGAATGGCAATATTTTCCCAAAGCCACAGTGCATTCCAGGATCATAACTTTTGCATTATCCAGTCTCCTGGTTTCCCCACCCCCTTTACTATAGATAAAAATAACATGATTTTAGAGCTAGAAGGGACCATGGTGGTCTCTCTAGCATTTTTGTTTGTGTTGTAGACGACTCCTCTTGACTAGTGTTTTAAATGCAAAAAATTATATCGAAATACAGTTATCACAATTTTTTTTTTTTGGTGAGGCAATTGGGGTTAAGTGACTTGCCCAGGGTCACACAGCTAGTAAGTGTTAAATGTCTGAGGCCGGATTTGAACTCAGGTCCTCCTGAATCCAGGGCCAGTGCCCTAACCACTGCGCCACCTAGCTGCCCCTATCACAACATTTTTAAAAACCAAGTTCCCAGACCCCAGGTTAAGAAACTTTGATCTGGTCCAATCTCCCCACTTTCCAGTTAAGGAAGTTGAGAATTAATTGTTTTGAACTCCCAAATGAGCTTAATACCTGTTAGAAAACCTCCTGGGAGCCTTTCGAAAGCACTCTCTGAAGCAATGGAGTGCGATTGTAAGCCTACATACCTTGCTGGGCTCATACTTGTCCCCGGGCTGGTGGTAGTCAAACCCTGGACTGCCATTGGAGGTAGATATCTTCAGGGGTGGCAGTGATGGGTTACGGCTGGAGCCCTTTGGGGGCTTTTCAGCCCCCACAGAGACAGCAGAGTAGGGCCTGGGGCTGGCCTGGGGCACGCGGGGAGGCTGGGTCCTCATGACGGCCGTGCTCCGCTGCTCTTTCCGCTGGTACTCAATGGGTGACTGTAGCGCTGTAGGAGAAGAGAGTCAATTACCAATTCCTCAACTTGTGTGCCCTCCCCCTTCCAACATATGAGTGAGAGGTGTGTGCAGGAGATGAAGAAGCTGGGGAGGACACCTGCCCTAAAGGGGCTTACAATGATCTTCTCTCCCCTGAACCATTGTAAGGGACAAGGAACAGACTATGGGCGTTCAGGTGAAAGAATGAGAGCATGCTAGGTCTTCGCCTATCAGGAACTCCTGCTCAGATAGGACCGGATGACCTCCGAGGTCCTTCCCCACCCTAGGCATAGGCAGCACATTTCATTAGGGTCTGTACCTAGGGAAATTTGCCCTTTTTAAGGTGGGCATTTATTGAATCCTCCATCATAAAGGTCATCGTTTTTATACACACATTGTACTTTAGAAATACAAACTTTATACAGGTTTCCTTTTAGTGAAATCCTTTCCCTCCACTAAAGAGCAATCACTTCAAACATAGCTTAGCTAAAAAAGCACCCCTCAAACTGGACCCTGCTCCTCTAGCCCTTCACTTTGCCACAAAGGGCCAGCAGTGGAGTTAAAGGATTGGTGGCTAGAGGTATAGTCTTTTAGAATGTAAAATAATTTTATTTTTTGGTCTTTCTTACACATACCAACTAAAGTCTCTGGCCTGAGACTTGGAAAATAAAGTGGCCAGAAGTAAAAATGAAAAAGTGGGGAGGGAAGGAGGAAGAGAATTTGGGACAAAGTTTAAAAAAAAATGATGTCAAAATTTGTTTTTACATGTAATTTGGAAAAATAAAATTCTAATTAAAGAATTTTTTAAAAAAGGCTACTTGATTCTCCCCTGATCCAGATTGCAGTTGCAAATGACTGAGATCCTGAGGTCCCACCTTAGTGGAAGAAGAAGAGATGACACCACAGAGAGGGTATGAAAGAGGTTGTCGAAGGGTGCTGGCCCAAAGACTGACCGGGTCACTAGCCTCCTTTTCCCTCTTGCACCAGAGAATGCAGGAGAAGTGATGGGGAAAACAAAGGCAGGAAGGTGGTTTCAGAGCCTGGGGTAGCTCCTCCCACTCCCCACAACAGGTTGTTGGCACACTCATGCTCCCAACTCTGCTATTATGATTTCTGGCTTAAGGGGTCACACGAGAAAAGGGATGAGCCCCCATGGAAGGCCTTGCAACCAGGCAGTAGTCACCAGCACTGAGGTCTGAACTGTGACTGGAAGAAAGCCATAAAGTCAAATTCCATTATAGCAAACTTCAAAAGTCTGTCCAAATGGCTTTGTTGTTATTGGAATGTCATTATCTTAAATGTCACTTGAAATAAGTGGGTCATCAGCCCTCTGCTGCTTGGAAACCTTTTGTTATAACAGATACACACACACACACATATACTTTAAAAAAAATCCTTTACAGTAATGATATCTGTAGTGCCAGGATTGGGAACCTCACCATATTCTTATCCCATTCAAGGTCTCTGGAGGGACAATAGGTTCTGTACTGTCTCCTGATATCCAAATAAAGAACACTGGGTTTTCACCACGTATCTCATTGGATATATACCAGAGATGGGGCTAGTCCTTACCAACAGGGAAAAACAAAGAAACAAAAAACATCCCACTTCTATCCCTTGACAGTGTGTGTATGGAACAAAGAAATAAGTTTATGTAAATGCTTACTATAGTTCAAAAAGACCTCATTAATCCAGTGTAATTGGGGGGATGCCAGTCAGAATCATTAAAAAGTCTGAATTTTTCATATAAAGAAATTTGGCTCTTTTTTTTTAAACTTTAAAATCCATATAGTAAAAAGAACTAATTGTCAGCAAGCTGACATGTGGCTAGGCCTGCTCTAATGAATCAATGGGGCTCATTTGTATTTGGAGGATAGGTGGTACATTTGCAAATGGAAACTGTTCAAGCGCTTCTACAAGTTGAGTTATGGTTGGCTGTTTTTCTTGGCCCAAGGGAGGGATTCAGTCTGGAGGTGGGGAGTGGAGTAGGAAAATGCCTGTGATGTAAAGGCAAGAGGCATCAATAAAATATATTTTTTAAAAAGTTGAAACCTCTGTTTTAAAGTATCCCCTTGAGTCTTTCAATACTAGTGGTTTTCTTGGTATGTTTCAGCACAACCTGCATCTGAATCATTGTTAGATTCCCAATTCAATATGGGCTTTGATGAGGTTCCACTGGCTGTTAAAAATCACATGCTTTTACAGAAAACAATTCCTAAAAGAATCTGTTAATGATCTATATAATAATAATAATAATAATAAAAATAATAATAATATAAAATAGCTAGTATTTAAATAGGACCTACTATGTGCAGGCCACTGTGCTAATAAGCACTTCATCTCATTTGATCCTTACAACAACTCTGAGATAGGTGCTATCATTAACCCTTACAGTTGAGAAAACTGAGGTAGATGGAGTTTGAGTGACTTTACCAGCATCATCTAGCAGTTTCTGAGGCTGGGTTTTAATTTGGGGCTTCTCGACTCTGGGCTCAGCACTGTATCCACTGCTTTACATAGCTTCATTCAAAGTGATACATATTCTTATCAGTAGTCACTGTTTGTTAAGGGCAAGTCCTGCATTTGCTTATAGAACAATAGCATTTCTAGTCCAATCCCCTCATTTTACAGGTGAATAAGCTGAGGGGCAGGCAAGGGACAGGAATTGCCCAGAGTCAAGCAGTCTGAAGCATTTTGTGTTGGCTTCCTTTGTTTCCCCGGGAACACTTGATCCTTTGTTGATAGGAAGGCTGTTCTATAGGATGAAAAGCTCTCAACTCCCTACTTTTTTTGGGGGGGGGCAGGGTAATGAGGGTTAAGTGACTTGCCCAGGGTCACAAAGCTAGTAAGTGTTAAAGTGTCTGAGGACAGATTTGAACTCAGGTCCTCCTGAATACAGGGCCGGTGCTTTATCCACTGTGCCACCTAGCTGCCCCAACTTCCTCCTTTTTAAGTCAGTTGGAGAAAATATCAGAACTTAGCTCCCCACCCCAGTCTTTTCATACAGTATATGAAAAAGAAAAAAAACACATCCAAACCACATGAGTAGGACTCAGAAAATGTGAATTCCAGTCCTGACATTGGGTTGTGGGACCCTGGACAAGTTATTTTTCTGCCTAATGAGAAGATTGGATTAGAACATCTCTAGAGGGGCAACTAGGTGGTGCAATGGATAGAGCACCAGCCCTGGAGTCAGGAGGACCTGAGTTCAAATCCAGCCTCAGACACTTGACACTTACTAGCTGTGTGACCGTGGGCAAGTCACTTAACCCCCATTGCCCTGCAAAAAAACAAAACAAAACAAAAAACAACCATCTCTAGGGTCCTTTCCAAGTATCCAGAAAATGTTGTCTGTATCAGAGGGTGACTAAAATAACTCAGAGAATTTAAATGAAATGTGTTTTTCTGGAGAGTTTCATGAACTAATATGAGTTCAAGGCTGAAGGAGATCCAGAGATCATCTAGTCCAGGCCCATCATTTGACAGATGAGGAACTGAATTCAGAGAACAAAAGAGACCTTGCCAAGGGAACACAGCTAAGTGGTGACATGATTGAGGGTGGCATTCTCAGTCTTTGATACAGTGTATTTTCTTTGTTCTGTTGGGTGGAGAATGTTCTGAGGGGGTGTGGGGAGAGTGAGAGTCAATACTGAGTTTGGAGATTAAAGACCTGAGTTCAAGTCCTGCCTTTGCCATTTATTCATTGTGGGGAATCGGACAAGCTCAGAGTCTCTAGTGCCTCATCTGCAAAATGGGTAGATGCATTACCTACCTGGCAGAATTTCTGAGAGTATCAAATAAAATCATGTAAAGGCCAGCTGAGCACCTGTAAAGCATGATTTCTATCACCATTTCCAAGTGGCTACCTCCAGTCCAGAAGATTCCCTACTCTCATATCATTGCCTAAATTCTAATCTCCTGAGAGAAGTGAGTGAATGTGCAGGTGGTGAGAGACAGGTACGCCGATCAGAGGAATCTTTCTTCAAAAATGACTAGTCCTCTGCTGTCCAACCATCCTGCCATCCCAGCTGTTAAAAGTGCAGATAAATCCTAAAGTCCTAAACTCCTTGAGGATAAAATGTCCAGGACCAATATTGAACCTGTATCCCAGAGAATGGATAAGGAAACATACTTCCTTCTTCATGGAAGAGGTGTGAGGGACACTACTGGAATGTGTATATTGGAATAGTGTAGACATTGGCAAATACAGTCCCTATAGCAGACATTTGCTTAATTGTTTGTTTGTTTCTTAAGTTTAGGTTTTTTGGTCACAAGAAAGGGTAATGGTGGTGAATGGAAAACAACTGTGATATAACGACTAAAACACTTTTCAAAAACACATTAGAGTCTGGAATGTGCCATATACTGAAGGCAACCCAGTTTGGAAGAGGCTGGCATCTCTGGGTTCCCTCTGGAAATGAGCCTGCTAATCAGGAAGGGGCATACATACCATTTAAGAAATCTCGCTGTGTATCCAAGACTTGGTTGATGTCCTGAACCCAGGCTTGTTGGATATCTGCATTGGCTGCCTGTAGAACGACCCTCTCTGATGTTTCCCGGCTCATGAGGGCAAACTTACAGGGGTCATTGTCCACATTCTCCTCCAGGACAAGGTAGTTCATCTGGAACAGACCAAGGTTATCTTCTACATTGAGTAAATTTTTTTTAAGTTTTCTGGTGATATTGATTGTATTTACTTCTTCTTTTTTTTTTTTTTGGTGAGGCAATTGGGGTTAAGTGACTTGCCCAGTGTCACACAGCTAATAAGTGTCAAGTGTCTGAAGCCAGCTTTGAACTCAGGTCTCCTGACTCTAGGGCCAGTGCTCTATCTACTGTGCCACCTAGCTGCCCCTATTGATTGTATTTATCAGACTAGAAGTCACGACTTTTGGTTCTGGGAGTAGAAGTGGGGTGGAGAGAATTATAAACATGCTATCAATCTTTATTGTGTTAACACTATACTTTTTTACTTAATCCAAGTCCTGATTCAATCCTGGGATACTCCAGGGGCCGGTACTCATCCTAAGTCATTCTGTCTCACAAGAAATATTAGTCTTTACCTCTCCTGACTTTATCCCCATTCCATGGCCCAAAATTTTGAAATTAAAGTTTGATGCAACTATTTGGAACTATGTCCCCAAAGCTATTAAACTGTGCATACCCTTTGACCCAGTGACACCACTATATCTCAAAAAGATCAACAAAAGAGAAAAAACATATAAGTACACAAATATTTATAGCAACTCTTTTTATGGTCACAAAGAATTGGAAAATAAAGAGGTGCCCATAAATTGTTGAATGGATGAGCAAGTTGTAGTATAACAATGTGATAGAATACTATTGTGCTTAAGAAATGGTGAAGGGGATGTCTTCAGAGAAACCTGGGAAGACTTGTATGAACGGATACAAAATGAAGTGAGCAGAACAAGTCATACAGTAACAACTATGTTGTAAAGACAAACAACTTTGAAAAACTTAGGAACTTTGTTCAATAAAATGACTAACTATAACTCCAGAGGACTCATGATGAAACATGCTACCCACCTCCAGACAGAGAAGTCAGGGGACTCAGATTGAAGGGATAGACTGATTTTTGGTGGTGGTGTTTGGATATTGTTAACTATGGGAATTTCTTTCACTTCACTATATTCTGTGTGTGTATAATAGGTTATGTTTTTCCTGTTTTGTTTTTTTCCGGTGGGGAAAGGTAAGGTAAGAGGAACTGAAAATAAAATCAAATTGAATTTTAAAATTCAATGCAACTTTTAGCCTACAAAGTATAACACCTGGTACTTATTCTGCATAAGACATGTATACATCCAAAGACTGGCTATGTTAGGTTTTTATATTTGCATATCTTCTAAACAGAATACTTGACTATCATCCAACCCAATTTATATCAGGGAAGGTTGTGGGAGAGAAAAATGAACAAACACACATACTTATACAGACAAGTTCCAGAATCTAGAAAAAGTCCAAGTTATGTGAGAAAGGGTTTTCAGACATTATTAATCCTCTCCTCTGCAACCACATACAATAATGCCAAGCCTTGTTGAGAAAGAAATGTACATTCACTCCTGCAGGCTATGAATAAATATAGTCTTCAGCTCATTACAACAGATCTCATGGACTAGGAAGAACAATAGATGGGGGAAAGCAGCGTGATATAATGGAAAAGACCACTGGAATTGAGTGAATGGGTTCGGGGAAAAGGGGGAGGGAGCAGGCATTAATTAAGTACCTTCTATGTGCTAGGCACTTTACAAAGATTATCTCATTTGATTATCACAACAACCCTGAGAGGTAAGTGCTATCATTATTCTCATTTTACAATTGAGGAAACTGAGGCAGAGGTTAAGTGACTTGCCCAGGATATAATAGCTAGTAAACATCTGAGGCTCGATTTGCCTCCAGAGCCAGCACTCTATCCACTGTGCCATCTAGAATTCAAATATTAGCTCTATTTACTGGCAGTGTGACTTTGTGTGAGTCACTTACCCTCTTCAGGCTTCTGGCTTGGATTGGTTGGATAGCCTGAAAACTCTAGGCCATTGAGCTTGACTTAAATTCCTGGGGAAATTGTAGGAGAGATGACTGATAAAGGATCTCATACTATTATTTTTGTGAAGAAGATAGAAATGGACTGGATACAACTGGACAGATTTAGAACTGGGTGGGTGGTCAGCTTCCAAGTGTCAATGTCAAGCTGGATGATGTCTTCTGTGCTTGGCCCTATGTGGACAGTTTTATCAGTGACATGGATAAAAGGATAGATGTCATGTTCATCAGATTTATCACTGACTCCCATTTGGGAGGGCTAGCTAACACACTGGAGCTCAGACTGAGGGTCCCAACAGATTAGGGCAGGCTAAAGTACAGGTGCCAAACTCAAATAGACATGGGGGCCACTCAGTCATCCATAAGGACTTCTGCAAGCTGCATACTGACCTAGGGAAATCCACATATTCACATTATATACATTCTACTTTATTTTTATTTATTTTCTTCAATAGTTCCCAATTACATTTTAATCTAGGTTGGGCTGCATGTTCCACACCTCTGAGGCCAGAGCACTTGGGCTCAATCCAGTAAGATGAAATTCAGTAGGGATAAGTGTAAAATCTTATATCTGGGTAAAATAAAAGTCATCTTTAAGTACAAGATGATAGAGGCATGGCGAGACAGCAGTTTTCTTGCACAAGATTGAGGATTCTAGTGACCTTGAATGCTCAAGCAGTGGGGCATAGTAGACAAAAAAGGTAATATTATCTTAACCTGCATTAAGAGAGGTGTGTTGTTGAGTTGTTTCGGTCATGTTCCATTCTTTGTGACCCATTTAGGGTTTTCTTGGCAAAGATACTGGAATGGGTTGCCATTTCCTTCTCCAGTGGATTAGGGCAAACAGGAGGGTTAAGTGACTTGTCCAGGTTCACACAGATAGTAAGTGACTGAGGCCAGATATGAACTCAGGTCTTCCTGAATGGGTCCATTATGCCACCTCACTGCCCTGTTCTACCTTCCCACAAAAACTTCAGTCTGGGAGATGGTGGGTGACCCAAATGCTTGTCAAACCCATGTAAGAAACACAACTCACGGGGCAGCTAGGTGGTGCAGTAGATAAAGCACCGGCCCTGGATTCAGGAGGACCTGAGTTCAAATCTGGGCTCAGACACTTGACACTTACTGGCTGTGTGACCCTAGGCAAGTCACTTAACCCCAATTGCCTCACGAAAGAAAGAAAGAAGGAAAGAAGGAAAGAAAGAAAAAAAAAACACGACTCACTTCTCCCTCTCAGTCCCCTGGACTTTTGTCCAGTCCCATTGGGTTCCTCCTCACCTTGATGCTTCTTTTGAACATGTAGCCTGGTGTGAGAGAACCCTTCCTCAGAAGCTCACTGAAGATGACGATCTGTTCAAAAAGGAACACACGCCTCTCCTTGGTCCGGGACTGCATACCTGCATCCTGCTCAATCACGTAGAAGGTATCCTGCTGAAGCAGCTTTCCCTGCGCTGTCAGGGTGCCCTGCGGGGTGGAGAGAGAGAAGCCAAGGAGGAAGTGAGAGGGCATGGAAGGAGCCTCTGGCCCCACTCCCTCTGCTGACCACAAACACATAGGAACCGGACACAACAGACACCAGGTAGGTCCGGTAAGAGCATCCACCACTGCCTGTTCTGACATTGTCAATCCAATAATTCTACAAATATTAAGTACCTGTTATGAGGATCGTGTTAGCTACATCTTGTCTCTCTCCCACTATGGGAGAGATATAGGTCCTGCCCTCGTGGAGCTTATAGCCTTGTAGGCAGGTCTGTCTTGTGCAAAGATACCCAATGATAAAGAATCCACCAGAGAGGTGCAAAGCGTTCCATGAGTTTGGGGTGGAGGGCGCAGAGGTTGTTGACTAGGAAGATAATAAATACACCTATATGTAGCCTTTTTAGGTCTGCAATGTGATTCCCTCCCAACCACCTTGTTAGATCGGTAGGGCAACTATCATCAAACCTATTTTGTAGGTGGGGAAACTGAGGGTCTGAGATTATCTCCAATTTACTGTGTATACATACCATTTACATGTATTTCTCATGAGACTATGAACTCCTTGACAGAAGGGACTGGTGATACCTGTCTTTTTATCACCACTTCTTAGCAAGTGCCTGGTGCATAGCAGGTACTCATACAATGTTGGTGGATTTACTTTTTATACTCTTATTTTCAAGCTTCCCACTCTTCTCAATCAGCAGGTTTATGCCTAGGAGACCAAGCCTATTCCAGGTCTAGAAGGAACCCTGTGATCCGGGGGAAGCTCCTTTTGTAAAAGGAGAAAAAAGCCCTCTAGCCAAAGATCCCCTAAGTAATAATTTCATGTAGTTGGTGCATGAACCTTTTTGCCCTGTGGTTCAGATGTATGACAGTGGTGCCATATGACCATCTCCTCCTTACCCAAACCCAAACTCACTGCCCAAGTCATCCTTCCTTGGGGCTCTTGAGAATCCCCTGTACTACACTCCAATCTAAGCATCTTGCTGCCAAGGTCAGCACTCCCCAACGGGCTTCTCTCCAGTCTAGTAGCAAGTGAATATTAATTCTGTGGCCAGCTAGACAGAGATGCTTTATGAGTTATTATT
This sequence comes from Dromiciops gliroides, assembly GCF_019393635.1. NCBI lineage: Eukaryota > Metazoa > Chordata > Mammalia > Microbiotheria > Microbiotheriidae > Dromiciops > Dromiciops gliroides. The sequence continues at coordinate 337,301,422 of NC_057863.1, read as the reverse complement.
ATCATGTAAGATCCCAACCCAAAGGTTACATCAACAAAAACTCTAAGAAAACCAAAAGCTCCAGAGACAGGGGGGACAGAAACCTCTCCTGGCTCCTCAGAGGATTAGAAGGGCATCCTGGTACTTGGAATCAAGAAAATTCAGGCTCAAATCCTGCATCAGTTCTTATTAGCTGCATGATCTTATGCAAGTCACTTAAAATCTCGGGGCCTGAGTTTCTTCATCTGTAAAAGGAGGGGATTGAACTCCATGCACTCTTTTTTTTTTTTTTAAGTGAGGCAATTGGGGTTAAGTGACTTGCCCAAGGTCACACAGCTAGTAAGTGTTAAGTGTCTGAGGCCAGATTTGAACTCAGGTACTCCTGATTTCAGGGCCAGTGCTCTATCCACTGCACCACCTAGCTGTGCCCCCATGCACTTTTAAGTTTGCTTTGAGGTCCAGATCTCTGATCCTATCAACTGGAGGCAAGGCAAAGCAGGGGGTATGATGGGAAAAAATCGGGATATTAGATAGAAACCTTAAAAGCCACGGAGTCCTATCTTTTATTGGAAGGAAACAGACCCTGGTGGCTTACGTGACTGGCCAAGATCATATGGCTGAGTATTCAGAATTAGAGTCAGGGTTTAAATCTAGGCCCCCCGTGTCCAAATCCAGCATGCCTTCCATGGCACCTGCTGCTTTCTGTGACACCTGATTTCAAAAATAAATTTAGAGTCTTAGGTGTAGCCTTGAGGGATAGAGGTGTGTCTGTGCACACACAGGTGCCCACTCGCCCTCACACATTAATTCCTATGACACCTAACACAAGTTAGATGGCACAAATCAAATGGTTATTCATCCTGACCCATCTCTTCCCTGGGGTCTACTTCCTTCAAAGAACCATAATAATTTGGGCTGGAATGACTGAAACTATGGGCAAAGGGAGGTGGTAGTGTTTCTTCTCAAGATTGTTCAAAATAGCTCAAATTTAGAAAAGCTTTGGGGCTGCTGAGGAGGGGAAGTAGTGTGGGTGGCAAGGAGGAGAGAGAGGCAAAAGAGAAGAGTTGTGCCTCCTTCATTCTGGATAATGACCAATGAAAACTAAACCTGAACCCTATCAACCCAGGGGCATTTCTGTCTAATGGCATTGCTTTGGACTATGATCCAGTTCCACTGTGGAGAAGAATAGGGACCTAGCTCCAAATAAACACAAAACAACCTTCTGTTTCTATGGTGCTTTGTGGCTTATCAACAGCTTTGCACCCCAGGCCCTTGGCGGTAGGGTAAGTAAAAGGAAATGGGGTTCTATTCACAATCTTACAAAGCAAGGACCTAGAAAATTAAGAGGAAAGAAACATTGGACAAAATACCTGAAGCATGGATGAGAGATAAAGAACTGACATTCTAAATCTAAAAGGATGAATATCGTTTTGGGGGGAGGGGGACACTGTTCAAGTCTGTAATTTCATTGGTATGGGAAGCTCCCCCCCTTCCATGACAAATGAATGAGCGCAGATCTGTAATTCGGTCTTAGCAGGTTGTTTTGGTCACTGAAAGATTAAATAACTTACTCCTGGTCACAGTCAGAGAATTGTGGGACTTAAAGCCTGGTCTTTCTGATTCCAAGGCTGGCCATCCATCCACTAGGTCAAGCTGCCTCTCAGTGCTTACCTACAACACTCAAACACATATTCCCTGTAGACCTAGAGTCAAAGGATATGCATGGATGAAGATGCAAACCATTGTCCAGTTTGGTGTAGTTTCTAGAGCACTGAACTTGGAATCAGGAAGACCAGTTTGCTCACTTCAGATGCTTCCTGTGTGACCCTGGGCAAGTAATATATCCTTTGTGGGACTTGGTTTCTTCGCTGGTAAAATGAAGGGGGTTAGATTTAATGAGCTCTAGGGTCCCTTCTAGTCCTAAATCTAGGATCCCTATAGGAGGTGAAAAGATAATTATACAAACAATGATAGCTAGAATTTATATGGTGCTTTAAGGTCTGCAAAGCGCTTACAGATATATCACTTTATCTTCTCTACTGTCCTGGGAGATAAAGTACTATTATTATCTCCATTTTACAGATGAGGAAACTGAGGCAGATAGAAGCTAAGTGATTTGTCCAGGGTCACGCAGCTAGTAAAAGTCTGAGGTTGGATTTGAACTCTGGTGTTCTTGACTCCAGGTTCAGCTCTTTATCCACTATTCCATCTGTGTGACCTGGAGTAAATTATTTAATCCAGTGACCAAAGCCATCTTCTAAGACTAAGTTACAGAGCTGCGCTCATTCATTAGTGATGGAAGGAGCAGCAGGGGTATGGGAGGGAGATTCAGGACCATATCAATGAAATTATAGGCCTCAACACCTCCCCCCTAAAAATTATATTCATCCATATAGATTTATAATGTCAGTTCTTTAACATATACACTTCAAGTATTTTCCCCAATGTTTCTTTTCTTTTAATTTTCCAAGTCCTTGCTTAATAAAATAATTCCTTTGACTGTGAATGGAGCTTCATTTTCTTTTACTTATCTACCCTACCACCAAGGGCCCTGGGTATAAAATTAGCACTTCAACTTCTTTTTTTTTTTTTTTTTTTTTTTGCGGAGCAATGGGGGTTAAGTGACTTGCCCAGGGTCACACAGCTAGTAAGTGTCAAGTGTCTGAGGCAGGATTTGAACTCAGGTACTCCTGAATCCAGGGCCGGTGCTCTATCCACTGCGCCACCTAGCTGCCCCAGCACTTCAACTTCTTAAAGGCTGATAGATCATAATACAAAAGTACCACTTTACATCCCAAAGAATGGTAAAGATGTGTGTGTATCCACATACACACACACACACACACACACACACACACATATATATATATGTATATATACATATTAGCTCTCTTTATTACACTCACACACATATAAAAGAGAGTGAATCCAATGTTAGAGGGGAGAATTAGGAGGGTGGGAGGAGGGAGAAGGGAGATTGAGGGCAAGGGCCACAGGGAGAGAGCAAACAAGGCCAAATTTGGCACAATTTCAGATAGACCAAGAGGGGGACACAGAACAAAATATCTCATTTCCTCTTGTTCTTTCTTTTGGTTTGTCCTTATTAGAGACTAAAGGGTCAGAGTGAGATTTTGCCCGTTGTTTTGTATGCTTATTTTCTTGGGGTTTTTCGGTTTATAATAATTTTTTTATAAAGCACTTTCGGTTTTGGAGATTTAGCTACTGCCAAGAGGAACAGATGATTCCAGACAGAAGCAGGAACAATGGTTGAGATGTCCTTGTTGACATACTAATGGGGTCCATAATGTTAAATGTGCTGCTAATCCTCTTCATATCATTATCTTTAAGATCAGGGTTGTCATCAATTCCAAGAAGCCTTCCCCATCTAACCTCATTCCAACCTTGATTGTTTCCATCTCCCATTTTATTCCATTTTTCATTAGTACTTCTCAACAGATGTATTTGCTCATTTTCAGGAGTTCCATCTTCTATAGTACAGAAGACAAACGCCCCCTTTTCCTATTCACCCACCTCAGTTTCCGGGAATGGTTTTCCTAAGGTAGCTTCTCAAAGTAGTAACAGGGGGCAGCTAGGTGGCACAGTGGTTAAAGCACCAGCCCTGGATTCAGGAGGACCTGGGTTCAAATCCGGCCTCAGACACTTGACACTTAGTAGCTGTGTGACTCTGGGCAAGTCACTTAACCCTCACTGCCCCACAACACCCCCCCCCCCCAAACCAACAACAACAAACAAAAACAAAAACAAAACAATCAAAGTAGTAACAGGCTAGGGAAAGTAGTAAGCAGATCCTTTGGAAATGAGTTTAGAAAAGCCATAACTTCTCCAAACCCCATTCCACCTAAATAGCACATTAACCTCTAAGCAAGAAAGAAACATTACCAATTCTCATGCTCCTTTGAATTAATATTCAAAAATAATTTTATGTTCAAGGAACTTTTTTTTTTGGTCAGGGCAATGACAGTTAAGTGATTTGCCCAGGGTCACACAGCTAGACTGTGCCAAGTTTCTGAGGCTGGATTTGAACTCAGGTTCTCCTGAATCCAGGGCCAATGCTTTACCCACTGCACCACCTAGCTGCCCCCTCAATGAACTCTTAATTAATGTTTTTCCTCTGTTAATTATTTCTTATTTATCTTGTATATAGCGTTTCCCTTAAAAAAGCACATTTGCTTATTGTTTCCCCTAACAGATAGTGAGACCCCTGAGGGAAAGGACTGTCTTTTGCCTCTTTTTGTGTCCCCAATATCTAGCTCAGTGTGTTCAGTTGTTTTTCAGTCATGTCCAACTCTTCATGACCCTATCTGGAGTTTTCCTGGCAAAGATACTGGAGTGGTTTGTCATTTCCTTCTCCAGCTCATTTTACAGATGAGGAAACTGAGGCTAACAGGGTTAAATGACTTGCCCATGATCACACAGGTGGGCAGTATCTGAGGCTGGATTTGAACTCAGGAAGATGAGTCTTCCTGAATTCAGACCCACCACTCTATCCACCTAGTTGCCCCAATGTAGCACAATATAGGTGCTTACTAAATGCTTATTGACTGACTTGTGAAGGTTTAGTTAACTATTAGATGTTAGTTTTCAAGTAGGAAAAAAATGATTGACCTGAATGTTTAAAATTCTCCATAGTTCCTACATCACAAACTTTGGGGCCTTATAACTATGTACCCTGCTATACCACCAACATGCATGTGTATATGTGTGCATATACATGTGAACACACACTGCTTGTAGCACAGAAACCTTCGACTTAGCTATGCGGTTGGACTCCTTGAGTTAAGACTGACCTCCTTGGGGCAGCTAGATGGTGCAGTGGATAGAGCACTGGCCCTGGAGTCAGGAGTACATGAGTTCAAATCTGGCCTCAGACACTTAACACACACTTACTAGCTGTGTGACCCTGGGCAAGTCACTTAACCCCAATTGCCTCACTAAAAAAAAAAATAGATTGACCTCCTCATTATATAGACAAGTTTATTACTTGAATTTTGACCAAATCTCTATTGCAATGACATATTGTAGTATGACAATGAGCCTGGATACTCAGAGGTGGGACCCAACCTTAGACAACAGCAAACCAGCTGAAAAAACACTTTGAATGTATGTCCCATGTCAGGCTCTGTGTTGTCACTTGAGGACCAATATAAGTTTATAGGTGACCACTGCCCCATTGTTTTCCATCAGTTACTGTGATCAAAATAGTTACTCACTTGGCAAAAGCCATTTACTAAGTTGCAGAGAGGTTGGGATGTGCATCAGTATTAGGTGTACATGTACCAATGGAAATTGTGCCCCTAAAGGACTCCTTAGAAAGGTGAAAAAGGTCTCTCTATGGTTATTCTTTAAGGGCTCACCTCTATGATCAGCCAAAATCTGTTGGGCAACCCTTATACCTCTGCCCTCTCTCTGCATTCCTGCTTTTGTCAGTCTCATGTCATTTTTTTTATTTTTTTTGAAGTAACTTTTAAAAGTTTGGCATTTCTAGTCTTTGTGAGCCCTTGGAGATTTAGACCACAGTCTGGACAAATGTCCAACACTTCAGGAAGGGGGAAATAAGGTCCCTTCTTGGATGCTAAGTGCATAAAACCCCAAGGAATAGTGAGGAGGATGAGAGAGAAATATAGAAGTACCTCTGGAAGTCTTAGGTGAAGCTGCTTCATAGAAAGGAGGCACAGAGGGAAGTGTTTGGAAGAAAACCACCTGGATGGGCTTTTCTGCCTAGCTGCCCCTCCCACCCCTATTCCATCCCCCTCCCACTCCTACTCCATCCCCCTCACAAAAGAAAGAAGACTTAGAAACATCCTCAGCTGCTCACCTCAAATCCCTGCAGGCGTCCCAGGTTCATCATGTCATTGCAGCGTTTTGGAACAAGGCACATTAACTCTACTGCTTTCTGGAAGAGAGAGGCAGAAGGGCAATGTTAGCCCAGGAGGCTCATGGGAAATCCTGCTTTTAATGGAATACAAGGGTCCAATCTTCTGGTATCACTTCCTTCACCTGGGAGGTGAGGCTGCCTATGGGTGTCCGGATAAATTTCAGTCCCCCCCCCCCATTCTACTATATTATGAAAATGCTTGTTTTATTTCTTAAGTTCAGAACAAACTAAATAAAATTTAAAGACAAAAAACTTCAAAGAGTATGGAATCCTTTAAGTCAGGGTAGATATCCCACAGCACTTGAGGTAATTGCGGGGAGTCATTTGAGGGGTCCCATTCCCTTTGACTCTCCCATTCCTTTCCTCTAGCTCTCCATTTCTTCTTCCTTCCCACAGTCAAAACTCAGCCTGGCTGGTGACCCACAGGGCTAAAAAAAAAAAGGTTGGAAACTTTTAGCTAAACTAGATCCACCTGCTATCATCACGTTCAAGTGTTTGCTAAGTACATAGTTTCCTGTCTTCAGCAAATACATTTTTTCAATTCTAGGATTGGTGAAACTGAGACCCAGAGGAAAGGGAAAAGCTACAGAGGAGCAGAGGGTGGAACTGAAGCCACATGTCAGGAGGACCCTGGTCCACCTGCCTTGTCCACCTGGAATAAAAACTCAGGATTTCTGAAAAAAAAAATTGGAAGGGTCCACAAGAGTCATCTCTACAACTCCCTCAACAGGCCTTCAGCAATGGGGAATTCACAGCCACTTGAGGCAATCCATTCTATTCTTGGACAGTTTTAACCATTAGCCATTTTTTCTTTGTTCAGAACTACAACATATCCTCTCTACAACTTCTAGCCATCGATCCTGACTGTCCTCTGGGACAGAGGAGAACAAGCCTAATATCTCTTCCACATGACAGCCCCATTCATCAGTGTTTGGCAGGAAATGGTTTAGAGAAGACAATACAGAGACAGCTCCTAAGACACTTCTACATTCCTAAGATAAGTATTGCCCTAACCTTGGCAAATTGATATCAAAGGAGGCCCATGTGCCCTTATTAAACTTGCAGAACCATTGAGAAAAAAATCCTGGGCAGGACCTGCCATTGAGGTGCTTCATATGTCATTTTCATCTTCTAAGACTAACTACATCAGTAGCCATTAGTCAAGAGCTAATCAACTCTGTATCAGTGGTCAATAGTTACTGGTGTCCATAACTGTCCATCATTAATTCATCCTTATTCTGATTTAGTTGCCTTTTAAAAGATCCTCTTATTTTTCTGGGCTGGGAGGTCGAGTTTGGACTGAGGCCATTGGCTTGCCTGGGAAAATGTTGCTTTACTTTGTCCTCATTAACAGTTATCCACCCAACACATTTGTACAGGAAACTTACCTCAATATCTGCACACTCCAGACCTGCCTTCTCACTGTACCGTAGGAAGTCCTAAAGAGAATGTGGGGAAAGAAGAGAATAGGAGAAGGAAGGGGTGAAGTCAGTTAGTGAAAGACGCAGGAGACCCCCTATAACTGGCAGCCAGTCAAATCACCCCAGAGATCTGCATTGCAGGCAAAGATGGCAAGTGCTTCCAGCACAGCCTAGAAGTGAAACCCAGCCCTGGAAAAGACGAATATAAAGACAACTGGAGGGAAATTCAGGGATGTGGGAAAAGCCGGGGGTGGGGTCTCTATCTTGCCATGTAACATATATATGCATATTGATGCATTTCTACATATATGCACATGCATAACACTAATTGTAACAAACATGTCTAACAATTGCTAAAAAAAACCTACAGACTCTCAGTAAGTTACTCTCTATACTAAATTAAAAATTATAGACGTGGTGTGAAGGAAGATGCTATCTGCTTCCAGAGAAAGAAGGGACAAATACAAGTATGTATAGTATGATTTTATTTATACATATATTTATATGTGTGTATGTATACGCATATATGTACATATACATATACACACACACACACACTTTTTGTGTTTAATGGTAGCCATCTATAGGGCAGGGTGGGGAGAGAGGGAAAATATATAAAAAGTACACAGGAGAAGAAAAGAAAAGAAAATTTAGAAGGAAGGAGAGAAATAAGTAGCTTTGAACACAGTGTGTAATACTGTACAGTTTTTCAAAAATAGTCAACAGTAGGAAGTGTAAATTCATGGTTTTGTAATGATTCTTCACTTTATGTTTTACTGTGTACGTGGGAATTTTTTTTGTCTTTTACATATTTAAGTTCAAAATGAATGAAAAATGATAGACACAAGAAGTAAAACTTTGGGGAAAATGAAGAAATAATGTGATATGTAGAAAAAAAGATGCAGAAGGAGGATATGTGTATATAGATATGGAATATATATAGCTATATCATATATGTATGTACATATGTAGTTATATATACATATTAACTAGATATTTGTATATACAAGTGACTAGACAAATGGAAAAAATGACTAATAAACTGTTACAGATGTGTAGAAAATGCATGTAGAGATAAATTTTTAAGTGTCTATATTTTAGTATAGCTTGGGGGTATTTTGTTTAAAGTTAAAAGAAAAATAAATTATTCCTTTAAATCATCACCTTAACCAGTATTAACAACGATCACACTGTCTGCTCTCAGGCAATGTAATTACAAGCAACAGATGTTATGTCATGTATAATTGGATGCAATTACTAACAATGTTTATATATATATATATATATATATATATATATATATATATATATATATATGTAGAGACAGACAGAGAGACAGAAAGACAGAGACGGAGAGAGAGAGGTTTGCAATATGGCACATTGAATAAAGAATGTACCTTGAATCCAAAAAGATTTGGATTCAAGTACCACTTCTGATGCATAATTGTCTGTGTGACCTTAGGCAAGTAACTTAACCTCTCTGTGCTTCATGAAGGTCTTGCAGACTCTAGGTTGCAGAGAAAGTGCCTATCTGCATTGGTGAAGGGGTTTCCTCATCTGGGAGTTCCATATAACAATGAAATCACAGGTCCAGTCCATATAATCTATCTCCTCTCCCTTCTCTCTTTTCCTCCCTTCCCCGAGCCTAGCGCCGCGCCCCCCCCCCCCCCATCTCAAGTATGTGACCGGCATGGAACCACAATCTAGATCGCCTGGGCTCTCTATTAATCCTCAGTGGCAGACCACGAGTAAACACTATCTGCTCCAGATCTGAGTTGAGGCTCTCCTTAATCCCCTCACCTTGAGCAGCAGCTGGTACTTGGTTATTCTCTGAATGGGCTTGATGAGGAAGTCACTAAGTGTCAGCCTCTGGCTGATTTCTTGTTTCACTTCCTGAAAAATAAGAGAATTCAATTAGAAAAAGAATCACCACCCAAAGAGCTGCTTTCTGCAGGGCGCCAAGTGACCAGGGCAGCCTTCTCTCAGGAATGCTCCAGGACTTTTGTCTCAATTCATAAACATTAAGTACAGTACACCCTCCCCTCTGCCTGCATCATATGCCAGCTATTTACTGGTGGGTGCTGGGAGCCACCACTGCATCATGGTAGAAAGCCCTTATGTGGCACACTGTGGACATCATTCCCCCTCACACACGATATTACTGTTCAGCCAAACTGGCTTTCTTGCTGTTTCTTATGCACAACGTCCCATCTTCAGTCTGACTCCAGGCGCATTACGCTATCCACTGAGGCACCCAGCAGCCTCTAATTAGGGATGCTAACGGTTAGCTACCCTAAATCCTAATGCCTTTGTATACAATATTCCCCACGCCCAGGATACACACCTTCCTCAGTAATGCCTCACCTGAAAGAACTCCCTAGTGGCTAGTGCCACCCCCTGCCCCATTCTATCAGTTATTTTGTATAGATGTATACAGGTTGTCTTGTGTGTTTTTGCACACACATGCATGCATGCTTTGGTGCTGCAGGGGTTCATGAGGAGAAGAGAAGAAGAGGGAGTCCCTGAAGCTATACAAGGAAAAGACAAGATCGTGTTTGGCAATATTCATCAGATTTATGACTGGCATAAAGGGTAAGAGCAATACTGCACACACACACACACAAATATATGTGTATGTGTATAAAAGCACACACATGAATACATGTGCAATGTGACACACAGATCAATAAATGTGCACATGTATATGCACAAAGGTAAATATATGTGCTGTACATGTGTATATGGATACATGTTCATATGTAGCACAACAGGAATGCATGCACACATGTATATGTGCACATGGTCATGTGTGTACATGCGAAGATGCACACACAAGCATTCCTATCTCTACCTGCATATATCTATGGATATATGCAAGTTGTCTTCACCAATAAAATATAAGGTCCTTGAGAGCAGGGATTGTTTCACTCTTGTCTTTGCATTCCCAGCCCTCAGCACAGTGACTACTATACAGTAGGTATTTAATAAATGTGTTGATTGGTACCTCCCTTTTAAAGAGCACCACCTAGGGGGCAGCTAGGTGGCATAGTGGATAGAGCACTGGCCCTGGAGTCAGGAGGAAATGAGTTCAAATCCGGCCTCAGACACTTGACACTTACTAGCTGTGTGACCCTGGGCAAGTCACTTAACCCCAGTTGCCTCACCCCCCCCCCCCAAAAAAAAATCTACCCTTAAAGAGCACCATCTCTCTCCGCCTCCCACATGCCTCCTCTTTCTACTATTTCTGTATCGCTCTCACTGTGGGTGTTTTCTTCACTCACATCCTCGTATTGACTCTGAGAGCCTGAGGAGGACGGGGTTTAGTCCCCCCCATTGTTCATAGGCAGCCAGAGAAGTGCAAGAAAGGCCTTTATGAGCCAAACATCTTATGATGTAATGAAGGATAAAGCTGGAAGCTGGGCTCAAGTCTCCCAAAGCACAGCTGACGGCTCCTTCCATGAGATTATTCTTCCTCTCCTTTTTGGTCCCTGAAGCCCTGGAATCGCCATATTTTAACAGAGTAACATAAGGAAGCATGAGAAGGGAACTAGGAGGATGTGGATGTAGCCAAGAGTCTTTAGGGCTGGGAAAGAGGAGAAGAGAAACCAACAAAGTCACAGAGATGCTAAAGGGTAATGGGGCAAAAACCAACTGTCCTGGCATCACGGGAGGAATTAACAGAGTCTCCATGAAAGGTCAGTTACCAAATTGTCCCCTACATCCTTCTCCTTTTCTTGTAGATGTGGGGGACTATGGGTACAGAATGGTGCATCTACTGTCAGATGGGCTCACTGTGTTCATTTTGTTTAATTGTTTCTTTTTGTTATAAGGGAAAGCTCAGTGTGTGTGTGTGTGTGTGTGTGTGTGTGTTGTGAAGCAGGGGCCCCACTTCCTCATCTATAAAATGAAGGGGCTGCACTTGATGGTCTCTAAGATCCCTTCTAGCTCATAAACATAGTAGTGGGGGTGGGGTTGCAAATTGATGGATGACAGTGAATGGTGATGATCCACAGGCATCCCATAAATATGGATCGTAAACCCCCTTGGCTTTCGATTTCTACCACCAAGCCCGCCTGGCTGCTTACTTCAAAGTAGGCGTCATATTCAGCGACTATGTATTCTGACCGTGGTTTGTTCTGACAGTACCACACGTAGATGTGCAATTTCCGCTCCTGAAAAAGGCAGAAGGAATAATCATTGTGATAGCCAGACACTGTTCTAGCCCCTCCTCTTTTCCTTTGCTGCTGGGTTCTGTAGGGAGGCAGGAACCTTTCGGGGAGCTTACAGTTAAGTGAGCCCTCTTAACTAGACATGAAACTAAATGTGATGAGAGATAGGGACTAAACCTGTGAGACCTTGGGCAAGTCACTTAACTCCTCTATGGCCTCAGTTTCTTCATTGATGTAATGGGGAGATTGGATGAGATGACCTCTAATTTCTCCCCAAATTCTAAATCTAGGACTCTGGCTATAGGTCATTCTCTAAAATGCCGTGATGGAAAAACTTGAGGGAGGAGAGAAAAAGAGAAAGACAAAGAGTACCCAGAGGGACACTCACATGTTTAATAAAAAGTTGTGCCAGCCGGTCCTGCTCCTGAATACATTTTTCCAGTTCAGCCAGGAAAAAACTAAAAGGAAGAAGAGGAGAAAAACTCAGACCATTATTCAGAACTATTTACTTCCCTAACAATGAAAACATCACTCCCAGTAATCTTCCCAAGCCCCACATGACTTCACCCAGACTGGGTGTGATGTCCATCCTTGTCTATATAAAACACAAGGACTGGCGTGCTTTGGTGTATGCGGGGGGGCGGGTTGGGAGGGGGTGTAGGTGTGTGTTGGGGGGTGGGGATCACCCTTTCCCAAGCGCTTTTATCTTAGCAGCAAGAGGAGGATTCGGGAGTCCCAAGCGCTCAGGGATTTGGTTGTGCTGGAGACGTTGTTGGTCACTTACTCCTTATGCCAGTCGTAAATCTGATGAATGTTGCCGAACACAATCTTGTCTTTCCCCCGCATGTCTTCAGGGACACCCTTTTCTTCTATTCTCTTCATGAATCCCTGCAGTGCCAGAGTCAACAGTGTATTCTCAGAGAGAGCTGCAAACCAGCCAGCCAGCCCTTCTGGACCATGCCTGTGGCCACGCCACAGCCCCGGCTCAAGCTCAGACCTGCCCAGGCCACCCTCAGCCCCACCCGACTTGGAGATTGTTCTAAGAAGTTTACCCAGATGGAACAGAAGAGAGATTACTTTCAAGAAAGCCCTTTTCGAGGGGCAGCTGGGGGAGCAGTGGATAGAGCACTCACCCTGGATTAAATGATTAAAAATAAACAAATAAATAGATAGGTAAAGTATTTTACATTTCCATCCTCTCATTTCAGTCTGATTATAACACTATGAAATGGGTTGGGCAGATAGTAATAGTCCCATTTGGTAGATAAGCAGACTGAGGAACAAAGGTTTGTGTGTCTCTTCTAGGATCTGAGTTATTCTATTTTACCTTTAGAGCTCAGAGGCCAGGAGGCAGATGGGTCTGTTCTGGTGACACTGACTCCTACACTAAGTCAGGCTGACCCAAATTCTTAGGTTAATGTGTGTGTCCAAGTTACAGGAAGAGCAAATGAATCAATATGGATTTCACATTGTGGGGATGGGAGAAGAGGGAAGAATTTGAAGCCTGAATAACAGTGTAGAACAAGGATTACAGACCATTACGTCCTGGTTTAATTTATATGGCCATCCCTAAAAACCAGGCTGTTAACAGGACTCTGTCTCAATTATCCAGTGAGTTACCCTCTCAAGTATAGTTGTCATGGCTTTGAACCCCAATGCTGTAAAGCCTACAGGCACAGAGAGTCACTTAATGTAGTTCGCCAAGATCAACCCAACTTGTCCAAGCACTTTATTTTTTTTTTGGTGAGGCAATTGGGGTCAAGTGACTTGCCCAGTGTCACACAGCTAGTAAGTGTCAAGTGTCTGAGGTCGGACTTGAACTCAGGTCCTCCTGAATCCAGGGCCGGTGCTTTATCCACTGCGCCACCTAGCTGCCCCGGCCAATCACTTTCAATGGGGATAGTACTGTTGATGGTTCTTAAGCCACTATGTGCCAACTCCTGTGCTTGGTATATAGATCACAAACACAAAAATGAAAGTCCCTGTCCTCGGGGGTTTACAATTCTATCGGGGGATAGATAAAGAGGTGATCTTGGAAGCTACCATGACCTCTTGGCAAGTTCAAGACCATCTTCATCTCATCACACTGTCTACAGTTGGTGTTGACAAAAATGTTAGCTGGAAAAATAAATAAATGAACAAATTCAGAGAGGCTCTGTCGAAGGGGATTTTATCTATAATACATCAAAAAGTCCAAATTACTTTCCTGTTTCTTGGAAAAGAATGGCAGATTTCTCAGGCTCAGGATGTGGGGTGTTAGTCTACAATGCTGGGTACTAGATCCCTTCTTCCTAACCTTAGGATTGACCATCAGCATCCCTAAGTTAGAGGCATGGAGGTGGCACAGTGGGTAGCATGATGGGCCTGGAGTCAGGATGACCTGAGTTTAAATCAGACACTTATGACCATCAGCAAATTATTTAACGTCTGCCTGCCTCAGTTTCCTCATCTATTAAATGGGAATCATAATAGCACCTATCGCTCAGAGTTGATGTAAGGATCATGAGAGATAATAGCTGGCATGTAGCAGGCACTTAATAAACGCATTTGCCCTCTTTCCTAATTCTATCCATCCTCTATATCACAGCTTTTGAATACTATAATATGTTCTCTATGCCTTCTCTCTCTTTCCCAATATCTAAATCTGTCCTAAAGCCCATACATAGATGTTGGGGTGCCCTGCTCATACTCAGAGTCCTCATAGCTTTCACTCAGAAGAGCACACGGTACTCCCCAACTCCAAAAGGGATGCTAACAGTTGGACAGTCTCATTAAATATCAGAAGCAAAGAAAGGCCTTTTTCTCCAACAAAGATGGCCTCTTACATAGTCCTCAAACATCACATACACAGATCCATATCACAATGAACTGATCATGGGGGAAGAAGAGTCTAAAGATTTATGCATGAACTTACTAATTAATATACTCTATTTGATTCTAATGCAAATCTAAACATCATTTTTGCAAATACTCAGGAAAGGTTCCATTTCAGGTAGACACAATCTTGCAGTTTGTTTGGGATCAAATACACCAAGCTGTGCTTCTCCACTCACCTCTACCACAATTCCCAGGTCCTTAACATAGTCCTTCTCTGTCTGAACCAGCTCATTCAGGACAAACCTGAAAGGGAAAACAAAAGCATTGAGATATCCTATTAGTGTTCAAAATAGATGTTTTTTTTCCTCATTTAACTTCCTCATTAAAATTCACAGGATTGTTTTCACCTTTGAACTTTGATCATAAAATGGAAAATACCTATTCTACCCTCACATCTACCCCAAAATGTTCTCCATGATGAAAGGGAGAAAAATGGGGCCTAAATAGGGCTGGTGTCTTTCCCAAGGTGGGAAGAGATCTTGGGGTTTCTCTTCTCCAACCCTGGATTCTTTTTTTTCCTATACCACATGTAGACCTTCTTTACACCTACAGAATACAGACTTTAGAGCCAGAAGGCCATCTTAGAGACTACTCACTCCAAGGCCTTCATTTTTCAGATGAGGAAACAGGCCCATAGAGATGAAGCGACTCACTAAGAACGTCTCCAACTAATCAGTGAACCGCTAGGAAGTGCACAGCTGAGTCTGAAATGCTGCAAAACTAGACCACTCAGCCCAAGCTCACTGTTTCCTCTCTAAGCCTTTCCTCATCTCTAGAATGAAGGGGTGTATCTGGATGATCTCTAAGGCCCCTGTTAGCTCTGCCATTTTATGGCTAGAATGTCTACCTTTCTCTTCTGTTCCATTCTTTGGCTATGCAGACAGGTGCTAAGAAAAGAACAATAACAAAAGAACCTGTTTGATAACTATTTTCTAAAGATCATTAGGCTCAATGACACCAAGTTTAAAAAAACAACAGTCAGAGGAAGGTGGTTATCTATGGAGCTGGCCAGGAAAACCCCAAAGTCAAAGGACTGAGATCTATTGCAGAAAGGGGATTCTGTCTCCCCCATGATCCCTCCCACTGGCCATATTATGTAGACCTAGATTTAAATGATGCAATCAGACCACTGAGGAATAGCAGCAGAGACAGTCCCACAGGATATTAGCTTTGTATCTCATCAGGACGATTTTTTCTCAGTAGATTATTCAAACTGACTCCTAGGTTGTTCCTAAATCCATGGGACCTGGGCAACATTCCTCTGCTCTCCATACCTTTTCTTTCCAGACAAACAGCCAAGAATTAAGAAGTACTGGTTGGAGGGTGGGGGACACTGTGCTTTTTCTTGAGCCTAAACCCCATCCTTGCTGGCTGAGTGGGGAATTGGACAACTGCACTGTTGAATCTAACAAAAACAGGGAGAAAAGTCAAAGCTCTGGCCTGCCAGGGGTCAGGCTGTAGACCAGGGTTGCCCCCTCCTGAATTTAGGAAGCAAATTCACCTGAAATATTTGCTCTGCAAGGCATATTAGAATTATGGGAGCCAGTGGTATACTATTATAGAACTGTGGAAGTATGATATGGTAGAAAAAACAATGGCTCTGGGTTCAAATCCCACCTCTGACACTTACTACCTATATGACTTTTGATCTGTGATCCTACTATTAGCTAAGGCCCGAGACCACAGGGCAGAGGGTGGGAAAGAAGGAAGATGAGTTTCTTTATCAGTGTAAGGAATACTTCCATCATCCCCTCCTCTCCAGTGAGGATGGCTATGCTTCAGGCCACAAAAAGGAAATGACAAGGAAGAACACATCTAAATATACCTCCGAGGGAAGAGCAGTCCTCCTCACATGGACTTAGAGGGGTTACCGTTTATTAGAAAGTGGTACCAAGCCTTCCTACGGCAAAACCAGAGGGGAAATTCAGAGCCAGGCAGGCTCCCTGGGGCTTCCAGGCAGTTTTACCCCAGGCCATTCCCTTACTGAGAGATCCCTAGGTTCTTCTTTCAGTTCTCCAGGGAAAGAGATTTCATTCAAATCAAGCCAATAAGAATTTATTGAGGCATTTCCTACAGGTAAGTTGCTGTGTTTACAATCCAGCTGGGGTGATAAAATAAAAATACTGAAAAGCAACATTCCCATTTAAATCTTTGGTTGTTTAAGATTAAACAGGGGACAGCTAGGTGGCGCAGTGGATAAAGCACTGGCCCTGGATTCAGGAGGACCTGAGTTCAAATACAGCCTCAGACACTTGACACTTACTAGCTGTGTGACCCTGGGCAAGTCACTTAACCCTCACTGCCCGGCAAAAAAAAAGAAAAAGAAAAAGAAAAAGACCACAGGGCAATCCCTGATGAAACGGTGATTAATTTTTACTGATGCTAAGTTCTGTCTCCCCAGTCTGGTCCTAGAAGTTAGGGCCATTTGAGAAGTGGAAGTTACCATGTCTGCATGGCCCCAATCCCTCCAGCTGCAGCTAAGGCCCACTCCTCACTGTCCTTGATGACCAGCTACTCTGCAGTGTCACCATCATGAAACCTCCTTTCAAATGACAGAGCCCAGCTAAACTCCTCATCGGCATTCTCTTCTCTATTTGTTCTCCATGCACAAGACTTCCCACATCTATCATCTCTAGCCAGGACTTTTCTCCCACTGTCTACATACCAACTCTACCCTGATGTCCCATTAGAGCCTCCCAGCCAACATTTCCAAAATCAAGCTCATAGGATCATTATTATTCTTTTATTTTTTCCAGGGCAATGAGAGTTAAGTGACTTGCCCAAGGTGACACAGCTAGTAAGTGTCAAATGTTTGAGGTTGGATTTGTACTCAGGTCCTCCTGAATCCAGGGCAAGTGCTTTATCCACTGCACCACCTAGCTGCCCTCTCATAGGATCTTAGAAGTGGATGGGACCTCAGTAGAACCCCTCAAGTGTAGGCTATCTAGCACAACCCTCCCATTTTGTGGATGAGAAAACTGAGACCTAGAGATGTTAAATGACTTGTCTAATGTCATGCAAGTATAAAGCATCAGAGACAAGATATGGACTCAAGTCCTCTGATTCCAGAACCAATGCTTTTCCCACTAAAACACACTGTCTTTGTGTATTAAAGTTAACTATTTATACTATCAAACCAGCTTTTTTTCATGAATTCATTATTTTCTTTTAATCAGTGCTGCCACCGATTCCTATTTCCTCTGTATAAAACCTTGGCGTTCTTTTCGATTCTTCCTCCCAACATCTCATATCCAAGTCTATATCAAGTCTACCTCTACAAACTTTTGGATCTCTTGTCTCTTCTCTCTTTCCTCTGCCACCATCCTGATACACACCATTACTACCACCTTCTTGGACTACTGTAATAGGTTTCCCATCCTCTTTGCCCTCAAAAAAAAAAATGCCTTCACACCACTGTCAGACCAACTTATCTTAGACAAGAGTCATACTACTCCACTAGAAATTCTTTGGTGGTTCTCTCTCTCTCTCTTTTTTTTTTGGTTGGGCACTGGGGGTTAAGTGACTTGCCCAGGGTCACACAGCTAGTGAGTGTCAAGTGTCTGAGGTCAGATTTGAACTCAGGTCCTCCTGAATCCAGGGCCAGTCCTTTATCCACTTCACCACCCAGCTGCCTCCCTGGTGGTTCTCTATTGCCAATTAAGTAAAGTTCGAAGTTTTTCACCACACATCCAAGGCTTCCCTCAATTTGGCACCACCCTGCCTTATCTTGCATTCTTTTTATACACCAACCAAATTGGACTAAAGGTAGCTAGGCGGTGCAGGAGATAGTGCTGCATTCAGGAAGACCTAGGTTAAAATGCAGCATCAGATACTTACTAGCTGCCTTACCCTAGGCAAGTCACTTAACCTCTGTTTGCCTCAGTTTCTTCAACTGTAAAATGAATATGATCACATCCTTGACTTTCCAGGGTTACTGTAAGGATCAAAAGGGATACTATTTGTAAAGCACTTGACATAGCATCTGGCACACAGCAGATGCTTAATAAATGCTCGTTTCCTTCTTCCTTCCTTTCCTTTCAATATATTACATACTTTTCACTAAGCCCCTGTAGCTATACTTGCACTAAGTCCCTGTCATCTCTCACTCCCTTTGCTTACTGAACACTTATCTGTGATTCAAGGGCAACTGAAGGAGGGGGTTTCCCTTGTCTCGGCTCTCACCATACCTAGCACTTTGCTTATTACACCTGTCTGATTGATACACTTCTCATATATCAGAATCATAGCTGTAGAAGCTGGGGAGGGCCCTTTGAGCTCGGCTAGCCCAGCCCCGCCCCTTTTCCAGATGAAGAAACAGATGAAAGTAACTCGCTTTAAGTACCCCAGGATGAAAGCAGAAGAGCCAGGACATCAAACCCAGGCTCTCCCAAATCAAGCATGATGGCCACCGTAGCAGACAGCAGTGCCTGCACCATACTATACGCTACAAGACTATCAACTCCATGAGGACAGGGACATCCTCGAAACTTTATCTCCTCTAGTGCTAGCACAGTGATGTCTAAATACTGATCTTCTATGAGCTTTTCTCCTCAGCAGTATTTTCTAATCCTTTAAGAGCTAGCGTTTATCCAACACTAAGGTAGTAAAGTGCTTCACAAATACTAACTCATTTGACTGTCACAATAACCCTGAGAAGTGGGTTCTATTATTTTCCCCATTTTCCAGATGAAGAAACTGCAGTAGAGGTTAAGTGACTTGTCCAGGGTTAAATAGTTTACAAGTGTCTGGGTCAGATTTAATAGTAGTAACAACAATAACAACCAAAATTTACATAGTGCTTACTATGTGCTAGGTACTGTGCTAAGTGCTTTACAATTATTATCTTATTTGATCCTCATTTGAATACCCTGAGAGGTAGGGGATATTTTTATCCTGAAGCAGAAAGTGGGTAAATGACTTGCCCAGGGTCACATAGCTAGAAAGTGTCTGAGACTGAATTCGAATTCAGGTCCTCCTGACTTCAGGCCCAGTGCTCTATCTACCATACCACTAGTTAGCCTTTAATCCCCTGTTGCCATCCTCACCCCCTGGATCATGTCCAGTACCTTATTTCCCACCTGTCACTATGACCAAGCCAACTGTCTAATTCTATCCTATTGTCCCATTATGCTTCATACTCAGATGATGTACCATGAGGTTGTTCTATAAAAGAAAGAAGTGAGCATCTCTTTATTGCCCCTGGAGGCCAATCAAGACTAATTAACCTTAAAATGCATCAGGATGTATTTAGGATGGACAAAAGAAAGAACTTCCTATTAGTAAGGTGGGCTAAACAAGAAACCAAGATGCACGGTCTTTAGGGAGGAGGTGGGGAATCTCAGAGAGGAAGGCAGATGGAATAATCAGGAGATGCCCCTGGGTTTGGAATGAAAAACCTTGCCAGGATACCAGGCAATGACTCGAATAACCTCTCAAGAGCCCTTCCAGCTCAATAGGTGCATGCCCCTAAGGAATGACTGACTTTGCTCAGTGTACCATGGCACCCTGAGTTCAAGGTGCCCCCAAACGCTTCAGCCTCAAGGCAAGTGTACCTTGAGCTTCACCGAGGCCAGAATATGAATCTTGGTTTGCCTCTCACTCATCTAAGAGACCTTGAAAGACACTCAGGAGGGGCTAGGAGCTGTCTGGGGGAGAAATGAAGAGGATGAGTCAACGAGAATCTATGTTACTAAAGGAACCTAGCATCTTATCTCTAAAAGCTTCAGGGGTCTCAGAAGCCCTCTCATTCAGCAGCTTCATTTTACAGATAAGGAAACTGAGGCCCAGGGAAAGGAAATCAGTTAGCCAAGGTGACCTATACTTTGAGAAAACCCAGTAAATCTAAAGTGACAGCTTATAGAAAGCCCCCTTAGTTCACTTAAATCAGAACTGTATTTATGGGGCAGCTAGATGGCGCAGTGGTAAAGCACTGGCCCTGGATTCAGGAGGACCCGAGTTCAAATTTGGCATCAGACATTTGACACTTACTAGCTATGTGACCCTGGGCAAGTCACTTAACCCCAATTGCCTCACCAAAAAAAAAAAAAAAAAGAACTGTATTTATAAAACTCAACTTCTATACAACTCTCTGAGGACACATTAATCATGCAAAGCACTAAGGGGTATACTTGCAAACAATGTCATGAATATCTTTCTCTTTTACTAGATGAGTTCCCACTCAGGTGGTGTCAGATATGTGACTAGCAATTTTTCTTTTGCTCCTGGAAAGTCCCACAAACCCTTGTGCAGAGCAAGCTGTGAGAGCTATGCCCCTATAGTCTCTTGCCAATGGCATGAGTTATTAGACTAGACCCATGGCCTGTTCTCATGGGACCAGGTTAAAATGTAATTGGGAAATGTTTAACAAAATACATAAAATACAGTGCGGCATAGAAAATGTTAATTTGTGGTTTTCTAAGTCAATATATGACAGGGATTCTTCTTTTTGAGTTTGACACTATTGCCCTAATACAGTGAGTTGGAAACTGAGGTGAGGAAGGAGGGAAGTTGCTTATCAGCCTTGGAATATGAGGAAGCATTATTGTACACTGTTGGTTCAATGCCTGTTATATTTGGGGTCCCCACCTAGTTCACTTTTTTATATTGGTCTTTCACTTTAGTCATCAACCACTCCCTGGCATCTCCATGGACTTTGTCTCATGCCTGGGGATTTCTAGACTCCATGATCACAGCTCCCAAGGTTTCTCTTTTTCCCTTCTCTTTTTCTCTGGGTACAGAATGGGGTATTTACAGTTTCTAGGGCTGGGTTGCAGTAACACTGCCAGTGAGGGCTGCTGTTTAAACATATGACCCAATCCAGTCTAAAAAGTCCTTAATTTTTAGGCTTCAGGTATCATAGTCATCGTTGTGGTCATCACCGCCACCTCTTCCTCCTCTATTATCATGATCATCATCTTTTTCTCCTCCTTTATCTTTTCCTCCATCTTCTCTTCCTCCTCCTCTTCTTCCCCTCCTTTTTCATCTCTTCCTCCTCCATTTTCTCCTCTTTCATTTTCTTTTCTTCTTCTTTCTCCTCCTCCTCCTTCTCTTTCTTCTCAATGCTTAATCTGTATGAAAACTTTATTTGGAATGAAAGATTCTTGCAGAACTGGGCCAAGACATTTGGTAGTCCTGGGTAAGGTTTGAAAATTGTATTTCTTGGATATTATGTCCCATCAGGAACTCAACCTTCTTTATAACACACACAGCTTGACTTATTACTAAACAAAAGCCTATATGCTGTGGACATTAGAAGTTTCTGGTGTTGAAAATGTTCATTTATGCTAAACAAACTGTGATACATGAATGTAATAGAATACTACTGTGCCATAAGAAACAATGAATAGGAAAAATTCAGAGAAACATAAGAACAGTTTTATCAACTGAAACTGAGTGAAGTAAGCAGAACCAGGAAAAGAGACACATGTACTACAATAGTAAAAATGGGAAACAGCCTTTAAATTGAATACTGTATGATTATAATCACCAAAACTGGAGAAGGAAGGAAAAAAATGTATCTTCTTCCTCTCTTCTTTTCAGCAGCAGGAGAACTATGTGTATAGAACATTGCATGTACTGTGAGACTCGGCTACAAGTGTTGGTTACTTTTGCTGATCTACCTTTTCCCCCCTTCTCTTTTTAAATGATTGTTACCAAGGATAGCTTTCTGAGTAGAAGTACAAAAAATATATTTTAAAATGCAGGTTATATAAAAACAAAAGATATCAATATTTTTTCAAAAATACTTCAAAACTGTATAAGACAGAATAGCTTTAAAAATTTCTTGTTTTACCTCCCCTGTGCTATATTCTCCCTTGTCTCTCATCCTGGCTCTACTCCACAGTGATTTACTTTGGAAAATATCTTTCTCCTACATCTTTTGTTGAAGAAACATTCTCTCTTTTCCTCTCCCTGCTCTCAGCCCCCACCCCCAAATTGGCTTACATTCTGCCCCTCAGGGCTTTGGCTTTCTGCTCCTCTTCCAGGTTCCGGGGTGGTGTAGGTGGAGTCATCCCTTCATTCAGACAACCTGTGGGGTCTTTCAAGCTTCCTCGGTAAGAACCTCCTTCTAGGCTCTGTAAATAGAAGGAAATACACCCTTAGAAAAGAGTATACTAGAATAGAGTTGCTTCATAGCAATCCCTACATCTCCTGCCCTCCCCATCCCTATATTACAGCCAGCTTGGAGGACAATAGCTGAGCACTTAGTAGTTTCAAAGAAAATGGAACAGAGAGACTCCCCCTATATATATATATATATATACACACACACACACACACACACATACATATATATATGTATATGTATGTATGTATGTATATATATGTGTGTGTGTGTGTATTTATTTCATTCAATATTTCTCAATTACATTAAAAAATTTAACATTTGTTTTCTAAAATTTTGAGTTTCAAATTCTTTCCCTTCTTCCCTCCCTTCCCTGTTTCTTGAGAAGGAAAGCAATTTTATATAGATTATACATGTGCAGTCATTGCAAATCATTTCCGTATTAGCCATGTTGCAAAAGAAAACAGACCAAAAGAAACTGGAAAAATAAAGTTTTAAAAAGTATGCTTTGATCTGCATTCAGATTCCATCAGTTCTCTCTGGAAGGTGACATCAGGAGTCCTTCAGAATTGCCTGGGATAACTGTATTGCTGAGAATAGCTAAATCATTCACAGATTATCATCATGAAATATTGCTTTTTCTGTGTACAATGCTCTCCTGGTTCTGCCTCCTTCACTTGGCATCAGTTCATATAAATCTTCCCAGGTTTTTCTGAAATCATCCTGTTCATCATTTCTTATAGCACAATAATATTCCATCACAATCACATACCACGACTTGTTTAGCCATTCCCCAATTGATGGACATCCCTTCAAATTCCAATTCTTTGCCACTACAAAGAGAGCTACTATAAATATTTTTATACATTTGGGTCCTTCTCCTTTTTTATGATCTCTTTGAGATACAGACCTAGTAGTGGTATTGCTGGATCAAGGGGTATGCAATTTTATAGTCTTTGAGCATAGTTTCAAATTGCTCTCCAACATAGTTGAATCAGTTTACAACTCCACCAACAGTGCATTAGTCTCCTAATGTTCCACATCCCCTCCAACATCCATCATTTTCCTTTTTTGTTATATTAGCCAATCTGATAGGTGTGAGGTGGTGCCTCAGAGTTGTTTTAATTTGCATTTCTCCAGTCAATAATGGTTTAGAACATTTTTTCATATGACTATAGATAGAGGTTTGTTTTTTCTTCTAAAAACTACCTGTTCATATCCTTTGTTGTTCAGTTATTTCAATGCTGTTGAACTCTTTGTGACCCTATTTAGGGTTTTCTTAGCAAATATATTGGCATGGTTTACCATTTCCATCTCCAGCTCATTTTACAAATGAGGCAACTAAGGAAAACAGGATTAAATGACTTGCCCAGGGTCACATAGCCAGTAAGTGTCTGAGACAAGATTTGAATTTGGGTCTTCCTGACTCCAGGTCTAGTACTCTATCCACTGTGCCACCTAGCTGCACCTCATATCTTTTGACCATTTATCAACTGGGGAATGACTCTGATAAATTTGACTTAATTCTCTCCATATTTGAGAAATGAGGCCTTTATCAGAGAAGCTTGCAGCAAAATCCATCCCCATCCTGTTTCCTGCTTTCCTTCTAATCTTGGCTGCATTGTTTTTGTTTGTACAAAACCTTTTTAATGTAATGTAATCAAAATTATCCATTTATATCTCATGTTCTCTCTATTGTTTGGTCTTACATTTTTTCCGTATCTATAGAGATGACAGGTAAAATTTTCCATGCTTCCCTAATTTGCTTATGAGATCACCCTTTATATCCAAATCATATATCCATTGTGACTTTATTTTGGTATTTGGTGTAAATTGTTGGTCTATACCCTGTTTCTGCCAAACTCCTTTCCAATATTCTCAGCAATTTTTTGTCAAATAGTGAGTTCTTGTCCCAAAAGCTTGGATCTTTACATTTATCAAACACTAGATCACTATGGTCATTTACTACTGTGTTTTGTGTAACTAATTATTCTACTGATCCACCACTCTATTTCCTAGCCAGTACCAAATTGTTTCGATGATTACTACTTTGTAATACAGTTTGAGATCTGGTATGGCTAGGCTGCTTTCCTTCTCATGTCTTTTCCTGATTCCCTTGATATTCTTGACTTGTTCTTCCAGATGAATTTTGTTAGCATTTTTAATAGCTCTATAAAATAAATTTTGGGCAGTTTGACAGGTATGATACTGAATAAATAAATTAATTTAGGTAGAATTACCATTTTTATTATATTACCTCAGCCTACCTATGAAAAATTAATATTTATCAAATTATTTAGATCAGACTTTATTTGTGTGAAAAGTTTTTGTAACCGTGTTCATATAATTCCTAAGTTTGTCTTGGCAGGCAGACTCCTAAGTGTTCTATATTGTCTGCAGTTATTTTAAATGGAATTTCTCTATCTCTATAAACCTTGTTGATAATATAGAAATGCTCATGATTTATATGTATTTATTTCACATCCTACAACTTTGCTGAAGTTGTTAATTATTTCAACTAGCATCTCAAAATAATCATATCCAAAAAACCCCCACCTCATTATCTTCCACCCCCCCCAGCTAAACCTGCTCCAATCCTCCCACCCTCCATATTTCCTTTTATCTGATGAGGCTTCCACCACCTTTCCACTCATGCAGGTTGACAACTTTGGAGTCATCCTTGACTCATTCTCACTTCCCCTATATCCAATCACTTGCCAAGTCTCGTTGATTTTCCCTGCACAGTATTGTAGTGGAAGGGGTGCTGGATTAGCCATCAAGGCACCTGGGTTTGAATCCCAGCTCCACCTCTCACTTATTGCCAGCATGACTTTACACTAGTCAGTTGATTCTGTGAAATGCAGTTTCCTCATTTTTAATTGAGGGGATTGACCTAGATTATCTCTAAGGTTGAAGAAAGGAATGGTTAGGTATAGAAGGTGGCACCTGAACACAATGAATAAAATCCACTAAAGATGGATTCCAAGACATCACATCAGAAAACAATTTCAAACCATCCATCCATGACTTTTTCCTGAAGTATGCCAAGAGGAAAACCCTTTAGGGTATATGCAAAGAAAACCAGAAGGAAGGAAGGAAGGAAGAGGGAGAAGTAAAAGCTTGGATAATCAATTTGCCCTGGTGGAAAAAAAAAATAAGGATGGTTAATGCCTTCCTGCCAGCAATGTTTGGTAACCTAAATTATTTCATTCAGATTTATTCAAAAAACATTGATTAAACCTACTGTGTGTTAAGTGCTGGCACTGAAAAGCCATAAAATAGCACAGTTTCTGCCTACAGGGATTTTACATTCCACTGGGGATGGGATTTGGGGAGAATCAACCTAAGCATAAGGCAAAGGAGAGATCTAGACTGTGCCTTTCTGTTCTTTTATTAAGGGGTAAAACCTGCCTTTGGCCCCCAAATCCCAGAAATGTGCCTAACAGGTTCAGAAAAAGAGTATCACCTGGTCTAGGACTCCTATCAGTGCCCCTTTGTCCTGGAAAAGAAAAAACAAAAAAGTCAACCAGGGTCTCTATTTTGTCTGAAACCAGAGGATCAAGATGTAGATGGGATTCAAATTGAGCCTCCCTTAATCTATGCCATGAGCAGTTTTGCTTTCCCTTTCCTCCTCCAAACCTTGAACAAGGCACCAAATAAAAACACATTATCAACTCTTAAGAACTGCTTCATGAGGGAGAAAAAGAATAGTTTGCTTTCCTGCTATAATATCCAACTCTTTACAAGTGTAGAATTTTCTGGGTAGTTGCCACAGAGTCAAAGAGTTCCCAGGCATGTTGCGCCTATGTTAAGGCAGCATTCCTATATGCAATGAAAACACTAGAGTTAGAAACCTCCAGGCAAATGACATTTTTATCTTTGTGATTTTACTGCTTCCTGAGAGAGGAAGCATGAGATGGTAGAAAGAAAGAATACAGGCTTGGGAAATAGGAGCCACAGGATCTAGCCCAAATTATGCTGTTCATAGCAGTAGGGAGTAGGGAGGTGACTGTTGCCTTTAACTATTAAAAGGACTGGCATGTGGGGCAGCTAGGTGGCGCAGTGGATAGAGCACCGGCCCTGGAGTCAGGAGTACCTGAGTTCAAGTCCAGCCTCAGACACTTAACACTTACTAGCTGTGTGACCCTGGGCAAGTCACTTAACCCCAATTGCCTCACTAAAAAAAAAAAAAAAGAAAGAAAGAAAAAAAAAAAAGGACTGGCATGTGGAAGATGGGGCAGCTGGGTGGTGCAGTGGATAAAGCACCAAGCTTGGAGTCAGGAAGACCTGAGTTCAAATTTGAACTTTGACACTTACTAGCAATGTGGCCCTGGGCAAGTCACTTAACCCTAATTGCCTCAGTTTCCTCATCTGTCAAATGAAGTGGAGAAGGAAATGGCAAACTATGCCAGTATCTCTGCCAAGAAAACTCCAAATGGAGTTATGAAGAGTTGGATACAACATGTCGAAGGATTAGATTTGTTCTTCCTGACCCAAAGAGCAGAGCTTAGACCAATAGTTGAAAGTCGCAGGGAAGCGGGTTTTAACTTGATAGAATGACATATTCCCTAATACTTGGTCACCCCCAACATCTGCCTTGTCTGTTTTTTTTCTCCTTAGCTACCATGCTATTGGAAGACTTTATAAATTTACAAACTAAGCTAGGAAATGTAGTTTTAGGCCCCTACAACTATTTGGAAATCCTTTTATTCATTTCTGATAGGTTTTTACACTCCCAACAGTAGCTGTTCTCTCTTCTTTTCTTCCTTAAGTTCCCTTTTTCTCCCTTACTCCATAAACCTCAAAACCTCTTTATATTTTCTCTTGTCATCTACTTTTGTTCCAGTCTCAGAATATAAGGTAGTCCATCTCCCACCAAAATTACCTCGTCTGTTCTCTCCTGTCTCCTTTGGGAGTTTGCTCCATCAATCATTCCCTCTCTTTTTCTTCTTTCTCTATTGTCAGATTTCTTCCATACTGTTTATAAACATACCTGGGTTTCCTTTTTCTTTAAGGAACCTTCATTTGACCCATCATTTATGTCTTCATTGAGCATTTATTAAGTACAGATAATATCTCAGTTCTTGTTGGAGCTGGATGCTGGAGGGGATGGACTGGGTGACCTTTGAGGTCCCTCCCAGCTCTGAGATTCTGGGATAGCCTGGTCACACCACTTTGGGTCACTCTTGGCCTCAGTAGCCTTATTTCTGAGTGACACTGAGAGACAGGAGGGAGCATGTGCCAGGCATATCAAAGCATCACCACCTTCATCTTGCCATCATCTCCCCTCAAACTCTAATGTAGCTATCCCAGGATACTTAGACCAAAAACTGTGAGAAAGTCAATGTCCCCAGTGCCACCAGCTCTACTTCCAGCCCAACCCCCATAGCCACCACTGAGGGGGAAAATCATTGTGGAGAAGGGACTTATCTTCCTTATGATCACTAGCAACAATTGCTATCCATCTGCCACCAACGGGTGTGCTCATATGCATAAAAGGCTTGGGAGCACCAGACCCCTGTCCTAGCCTAACCATCGGATTATCTAGGGAAGCAAATCTAGTGGAGAAGGAGCCAGCCATACCCACCTACTGCCACCCATGGGGCAGGCAAGCCAACCTAGCTGAGGCAACACCCTGAGGGAGACTTGGGAAGCCAAACCACTGCCAGCACCTTGACCACCAATTGCTCTCAGGCCCCATGAATATAGTCCAGGACCCAGAATCCAACAGCTTTGAGAATAGCAATGCTTCCAGCCTTCATCCTGGGAAGCAATTCCTGTAGATATGCAGTGCAACAAAAGGCAACCACAGGGACAATATCCCAGGTACTGAAGACCCAGGAAAGGAAGTTCTTTCCACCAAAGTCCTGGGCATGGTCAAAGGATCCAGTATCAACAACTGATAGGATTTTTCCCCCAGCGGAGATATTAGAGAAGAGGCATCACCACCTACTTTGATGCTTCACCCTAAGGACCATGACATCTTTCTATCTGACTTGTAGCTGAAACCTTTCCCGTGTGTCATTTCCCCCATTAGAATATAAGCTCCCTGAGAGCAGGGGCTGTCTTACTTTTCTAGCTGTATTCCTAGAGTTTGGCACAGTGCTTTGTACACAGTAAGCACTTAATAAATTCTTCTTCCCTCCCTCCTCCCTTCCCCCACTCTCATCCCTTCTTTTTTCTTGGGGGGGGGGCAGGGCAATAGGGGTTAAGTGACTTGCCCAGGGTCACACAGCTAGTAACTGTCAAGTGTCTGAGGCTGGATTTGAACTCAGGTCTTCCTGAATCCAGGGCCTGTGCTTTATGCACTGCACCACCTAGCTGCCCCATTTCCCTTCCTTCTTTACTCCCTCCTTCCCTTCCTTCCTTCCTCCCCCCTTCTTCCCTTCCCTCCTTTCTTTCTTCCTACCTTCTTCCCTTTGGCCTTCCTTTCTTTCCTTCCATCATTTCTTCCATCCATCCTTCTTTTGTTCCTTTTGTTCCTTCCTTCCTTCCTTCCTTCCTTCCTTCCTTCCTTCCTTCCTTCCTTCCTTCCTTCCTTCCTTCCTTCCTTCCTTCCTTCCATAGAGGGTTGCCTCAGGTGATTTGAGGTATCTTTCAGCTCAAACATTCTCCAATTCTGTTTTCACGTGACATATGGATCTTTGCTATTCTGCATGATCTTGGATAAGTCACTGAACTTCTTTAGAATTTAGTTTCTTCATTTGTAAAATTAGGGTCTTAGATTAAGTTTCCTTCTAGATCTAGATCATAATACTGGTATAATCCTAAGGCTATCTCAGATGCATTGTTCACATTCTTTTGCCCTGACTGTGATCTTTCTCCAAGTTAAATGACCCAGGTTATGGTACCACAGAGATATTACTGTGGGTGGATATTGCCTATATTTTTTAAAACTATCTGTTAAAAGTATTTGTTGTACTATAAAACTTTAGGATGAGATTCTAACAGACTACTTTCATTCCTAAGGCTGACCATGAGTCATCAGGACAACCTGCACAGAATCAATAATCTAGGTCAAGAAAAACTATGAAATGTTTATTGGGTTCAGAGAGTGTCTGTTATTTCCGGCTCTGCTAATAAGCCCAGTATGAAAAGAGCCCTCAGGACAAAAACTAGAACTTGGTAGGTATTAAAGGACAGTGGGAGGCATCAATTTTGGAAACAGAATAGAAAAGCCCTGAGTACTGGAAGGGAGAGTCATGCTGGGAAAGGGTCAAGGGCCAGGATAAGAAGCTGAGGCCAGGCCTAGGCAATAGTTACTTAGGATGAAATAAGAAGAAACCTAACTTTCCCCCTAAGGGGAGGGCCTGCCTGAAGAAAAATCAAAATGTTGACAGGACATGGAAATCAGTCAAATTTCCACAGAGAAAAAGACTTCTTGGAAAGAGACCATACGGTGCCCATCAGGTTAGCGCAGCCTTAGAACACTATCAGCCTGAGCTCTAGGCAAGCATCTTTTGGGGTCCAGGCATAGATGTATTATCTTCAACTAGGGCTCTTGGAGAAGATTCAGACTAAGAAAAGAAGGCTCAGAATAAAAGTTGTGTTTGTAAGTATCTGGCTAGATTAAAATTATTTTAGGATTAGATTTGTGTTCTATCTCCCCTCCTTTTTTATGATCTAGTTTCTTTTGTTTATAAAAATATAAAAAGTAAGCTTTCTTTGCCTTTACATGATGGACATGTAATGAAGAATAAGTTGTCAGACATGGCCCACGTATCAGTTTGCTTTGCTTAATAGCGCCCAGTTATTACAAAGGAGGGTTACTGAGGAGCAATATTTTTAAAAGCACAAAACAGTTTTGAAAGCTTTTATCCTTTATAAAAGACAAAGTAGACACTTGATTACATAAAGTTAAAAAGCTTTTTTCATAGATAAAATCAATATAGCTAGAATTAGAATGAAATTATACAAATGGGGAAAAGTTCTTGCATTAAATATCTATGATAAAAAGTCTGACATCCAAAAATCTATAAGGTATTTCCATACATCTTTGATATTAAGACCCTACCCCCAACAGACAAAGACCAAGCAATTTTATTTTTTTTAGACCAAGAAATTTTCAAAAGAAGAAACGTAAACTATCAACAACTATCTGAAAACCTTTTCAAAATCATTATTAAGTAGAGAAATACAAATTAAAACAACTCGAGTTATCATATATCTCACACCAATCAAAATGGTAAAGATAAAAGATTGGAAAATTCAGCATTGGTGGGTGGGAAGGGAAGCATCCTAATTCACTGCTAGTGAAGCTGTGAATTGATCCAACTGTTCAAGAAATAATGTTGGAATTATGCAAGAAAGGTTGCTAAATGTTTCCTCTCATTTAACCCAAAGATCCTTCTGCTGGGTTTGACCCTCAAGGAGATTCATGACAAGAAATGACTCTTCCAAACAAAAATATTTATAAGCAACATTGTGATACTGAAAAGCTGGCAGGGGTGGGGGGACTTGTCCAATTAATGAGAAATGATTAAACTCTATTATATGAATGCAGTGGAAAAATATACAATAAGCGTGATGAATATGCAGGATGCAGAGAAATACTGAAAGACTTGTATGAAGGAAGCAGAGTCAAACACACACACGATGACTACAATGATATAACTAAAGACATCATTAAATGGCAATAAGACTCAAGAGTCAAATTCAAGAGCCTACATGGGGAAGGACCATACTATCAACGTTAAAACACACATCCTTCCTTTCTATTCACACTGGGTGAAGTACCAAAGTGGAAAGTGACATGTACCAGAAAAGTGTCACTCATACTATTAGGTAATTTCATTTAACTATTTATAGGGATTGTGGTGTTTTATGGATGTGGGTTGAGAACTGTTGTGTCAAAATGAAATAGATTCTTAAAAACAAAACAACAAACCCTTGAGAGGGCAGGCATTATGATATAGTGGAAAGGACCCTGGATCTGGAGAACAAAGACCTGGTGCTGAATCTTGGTTCTGATGCTTTACTGTCCCTGGGCAAATCAATTAATCTTGACCGAGTCTCAGTTGCTTCATCTGTAAAATGGAGAGAGCACTTGTACTACTTCCCTATTTGTGAAAAAATTTCTTGGTAAAAGTTAAAAACAGCTCACATACATATGAATTGCTACTACTGGGCAAATTAAGGTGAACTGGGCATATTAAGGGGAAGAGAGGTAGTATGACCTAGTGAATAAAGGGCTGCTATTAGAGCCAGAAGGCCCTGGGTTTAAGCCCTGCCCCATCTAGCTATGGGGATAAGGGCTAGTCACTCAATCTCTCAATTCCTCCAGGCAGCCAAGGCTAAAAGTTACAGAGGAGTTCTTGACCTGCGCTAGTGGAAGGAATTTCCATGATGGGACTTCCCTACACTAATGAAATCACAGGTCTGGACCCAAAAGAAGGGGGAGAAAGGCTGGGGAGAGATTTTGTTTATCTTGAGATCAGGAAATCCTAGCAGAATCTAAGTACCTAAGAAATGGTAAGAGGAGCAAGGACCACATCCCACACTGATGTAGGGTGTTGTGCCATTGGAGATTGGGATCCTGAGCTGTATATTCAGATCCCAGATCCACTCTTTACTATTTGGGCAACCTTGGACAAGTTGGCTAATGTTTTTCTGCCTCGGTAACCTCCTCTGTAAAATGAATAGGAAACTATGTGATCTTGAGGTTCAGCTGCTAGTGCTGTATCCCCTTCTTCCCTGGGTATTTTCCTGACACACATCATTTGACACAACTTTGCTAGCTACTTAATGAGCCAATTCATGGTGACACAAAGAAGAAAGATTACATGTGTAACCAGGCACACCTAATTCTGTTTTCCCCTGTCTGTCAGGCTGTCTTTGGGAAGGGAAACCTTTTCAAAGGCAGAGGACCAGAAGAATAAGAGAAAACTAGATCACTTTCGCCAAAACAATTCAATGCAATGCAAACACATTTATTGAGCACCTACTATGTGTAAGGGTCTATACTAGGAACTATGGAAGATACAAAGACAGATAAAGCATAGGACATATTCAAGGCACTTATAATTTAATGATCTTGGGGAAGGGGCAGCTAGGTGGCACAGTGGATAGAGTACTGGCCCCAGAGTCAGGAGGACCCTGAGTTCAAATCAAGCTTCAAATATTTACCAGCTCTGTGATCTTGGGCCTGATTTTAGCCCTGATTGCCTCCCAAAAAGGAGGGGTGGGGAAGGCATGTACAGAGGGAGAACGAGACACATTCAAAAGAGAGTTCCAAGCAAAGTGCTATGAGAAATTTGAGGATGGAGAAATCTTTGACTGAATGGGTCTGGGAGAACTTCATCAAGGAGGTAGCTCTTAGGATAGGCCTTGAAGTCAGGGCAGGACTTTAAGAGACTATGAGGAGGGGCAGCTAGGTGGCGCAGTGGATAGAGCACCGGCCCTGGAGTCAGGAGTACCTGAGTTCAAATCCGGCCTCAGACACTTGACACTTACTAGCTGTGTGACCCTGGGCAAGTCACTTAACCCCAATTGCCTCACTAAAAAGAAAAAAAAAAGAGAGAGATTATGAGGGTAGAAGCATTCCAGGCCCTGGGGATAGAGTGAATGGAAATGCAGAGATGGGGATGGGCAGGATGAGAATGCGGAATGGAGAGTAATTTAGAAAAGGAGTTGGATGAAAGAAGGATGGACAAGCAAGACCTAGGTCTGGAAGAGACTTTAGTTGGACCTCTGCTCCAACCACCTTATTATACAAATGAGGAAACAGAGCTCCACAGTGGCCCGCTGATATGGATCAGTGGTTTTTCCCAGGCTACACCAGTATTAAAGTGTTGAATTTGGAATTTTTTTTAATTAAAAAAATGTTGGTTTTGGATTTGGAATCTTAACCGAAATCCTCTGGGTAGACTATCCACTCCATCTGTGTACCCCCAAGCTTGGGGCGAGGGAACTACAGTAGACCTGAGCACATGGGATAGTCCTGAGGCCGGCTCAGGTCTATACTTTGACCATCAGATGATTCAGAGACACTGATGTGTCACTTGCAGAAACAAGAGTCAAATCTAGGATGTGGTTTCCTTGCCACAGTCCAGTTTTCTCTCCAGTGGTTCAGTGTCCATGTCAGAGAAGAGATGGTGGTGAGGAAGGGGAACTCCTGAGGTTCCAGACCAAAAGAAGAAGAAAACCGAGAGGGACGTGGGATTTCCATGGGAACTGGGATTCAGCCTGTGTACTGCCCTGAACAGTGCAGAAACTCACAGGGGAACATGGTGTGATTTCCCATTAAGTGAGCCGTGTAAAAACACTGCCTCTTGCTACTCTCACGACCTCGGAGAGAACAAAGAGTGCATTATATAGCTTCCTGAGGCATTCCGGAGTCACAGAATGCTAAAGGCAGAAAAGAGTGAGAGGCTATCTGGGTCAAACCTTTCATTTTACAGAACTGGAAACTAAGGACTAGGGCGGACGAGTGCCAAAGTCACAAAGGGAAGTGGCGGAGCTTGCTCTCAGTTGAAGGTTCTTTCTGCTTTATATTCTCCCTCTTCCGACACTGTGTCTCCTCTCCTGTGTGACCTTGGGCAGATCATCTCCCTCCCCTAAGCCTCAGTTTATCTTTAAAATGAAAGGAGTGGGGTGGACTCCATGGTCTCTGAGATGCTTTTTAAGTCTGAGATCCCATGATCCTCCCTCTCAATCACCCATGTATATATTTAGCATCTTGTGACAAGCACTGTTCAGAGAGAAAGAGAAACAAAAGGCAATGTCTACAATTCTCAAGGAGTTCAGAATCCACAGGGGGAAGCCATAGAGTGTCCTCATCAGCAGTACAGGGATGCAAAGAGGAAACTGGATGGGAAAATGGAAGAAAGGGTACTGGTTTCTCACCCTCCAGATGGGTCTGCTGTTGGGAAGGCTCCTTTCATGTTAGCAAACCCAAACACTGAGAAAGGAGCAAGCATGTGGGAGAGATCTCCCAAACAGGCCTGATCTCTGTGACCAGGGACTCTGGGAAACAGGCGAGGTAGATCCTTCAAGGGAAGATTTTTAAAGTGAAGCACCCTTAAGAGAGCCTTCCTTGGTTCCCAAAGAGAGGTCCAACAGCCTGCTAGGTGGCATAGCACATATGGGTCCTGGACCAGGAGTCAGGAAGACCCGAGTTCAAATCCAACCTCAGGTTAAGTCACATAGTCAGGCCAATAGCCATTTAAATGCTTCCTATGTGTCAGGCATTATGCTAAGTTCTGGGGCTATGAATATAAACAAAACAAGATCAAATGGCATCCATTCCAGTGAGTAAAGTCCACACATAAAAGTGAGTTGAAAAGAGAAAAGGGTGGGGTACCTGCATAGGAGGCATATTGGGGAAATCCAGAGAATAAAGATGGCTGGCCTGGACCCTTCTTCAAAATGGAGGTGAACTCACCAACAGAAGGAAGGGGCTGTAGGGGTGGCAAAGTCTATAAGCATGTTGGCAGGGAAAATACTTTGGGGGGCAGCTAGGTGGCACAGTGTATAGAGCACTGGCCTTGGATTCAGGAGGATCTGAGTTCAAATCCAGACTCAGACACCTGACACTTACTAGCTGTGTGACCCACTTAACCCTCATTGCCCTGCAAAAAAAAGAAAGAAAAGAAAGAAAAGAAAGAAAAGAAAGGGCTCTTTGTGTTCATTTGTTAATTCATTCATTCGTTCATCCATTCATTCCCCCAGTATTGGTTCTGACCTTTCTGTTGGCAGCAAGGCATATTAGAAAAAGGATTCTGCCTAGAATTAGGTGAATATGAAGTTTGAATCCTCCTGGACAATTCACCTTCTCTTAGCCTCCCTTATCTATTAATTGAGATGGTTGGACACAATGACCTTTAAGGTCCTTTCCATCTCTAGAGCCATCATCTCATGATAGACGAGTTAGCGGCTGATATTAACCATCAGATAGTTTCTGAAGCCCAAAGGTTGGCCCAAGCCTCTGTCTCCCTAAGAAATCATCCAGAGGTGAGGCCAGGAGTCCAACCAAGTTTGATCTACCACAGAGCTCTCCTGCCACAATGGGGGGGGGGGTGTCATATAAAAAAGGTTTCAGAGGGGCAGCTAGGTGGCACAGTGGATAAAGCACAGGCTCTGGATTCAGAAAGACCTCAGTTCAAATCCGGCCTCAGACACTTGACACTTACTAGCTGTGTGACCTCGGGCAAGTCACTTAACCCTCATAGTCCTGGGGTGGGGGGGGGGGAAGAACCCTGATACAAAGGAGCAGCTAGGTGGCACAGTGGATAGAGCACCGGCCCTGGATTCAGGAGGACCTGAGTTCAAATCCAGCCTCAGACACTTTACACACTTACTAGCTGTGTGACCCTGGGCAAGTCACTTAACCCCAATTGTCTCACAAAAAAAAAAAAAAAAGGTTTAGACCCAGTATCTGACATTGTTCTTTGAGCCAAGCTAACCATTGAGGAAAGCCAAGAGAGGCAGAGGGAAACCCGGCCAGGCCAAGTCAAGCCCCTTGCCAGAGATGGCATATGTATTCCCTGCTTCTTTTTTGAGGTGCACAGGATCCCAGCCTGTAAGCTGGAGAACTGATGAAAGGTGACAGGAGGTAGGAAGTCCTGGGAAGGCCTTTAGTTTTGGGTGGGTCGGCAGCAGTTGTTGCTTTCCTAGACTCTGCTTCTTCATGGTGGGTGAAATGTGGGGATATTTGGTTAGAAGAAGAAAGGGGAGAGAAGAAAAGAGCAAGAAAGAAAGGCTTTCTTCCTTAGAAAGCATACCTAATAGTAACAATAACAGGATAGGGACAGGGCCTGTGATTTCATAAATAATGGGAAGTCTCCAATGAGGAAAATCTCTCAACATAGCTCAGCCCCTTCTCTGCAAATGAGTCTTAGAAAGGTGTCTAGACAGAGGGCATGGAATATGATATTCCAGAGGGCAAAGGAACTGGGACTACAGCCAAAAATCATGTGCCCAGCAAAACTAAGCATCATCTTTCAGAGGAAAAAATGGATTTTCAATGAGAAAGAGAACTTTCAGGCATTTGTTATGAAAAGACCTGAACTGAATAGAAAATTTGACTTTCAAATACAAGATCCTGGAGAAGCATAAAAAGGTAAACAGGAAAAAGACTTCATGAGGGATATTAAAAGATCAAACTATTTATATTCCTACATGGGAAGATAATACTTCGAACTCATAAGAACTATCTCAGTAAAAAATTCACAGAGACACAGGTCTGAACTGAATATGAAAGGATGATATCTGTAAAGCATTTATGTTTTGTTCTTTGTGGGGCAGACAGGGTGGGGTGTCTTATGTCTGTGGCCAGATTTGGGCTTGGGGCCTCCTGGGTCCAGGGCTGGTGTATTGTCCACTGTGCCACCTAACTAACCCATGATGACATCTTTAAAATAGGGTTGAGTTGTAGGAGAAATAGACTGGGAGAGGGGGAAGGGGAAAGATGGTCTGGGGAGAGGTAGTTCACATGAAGGAAACAAGAAAAAAGCTTATGGAGGGGAGGGGAAGAGGGGGAAGGAGTTGGGGAGTGAGTGAACCTCAATATCATCAGAATTGGCTCAGAGAAGGACCAACATACATACTCAAGTACATATAGTAATATATTTTTGCCCTGAGGGAGGGGAGGGAGATAAGGGTGGGGAGAGGGGAAGGAGGGAAGGGCAGATTGGGGGAGAGAGCAGTAAAAAGCAAAACACTTTTGAGGAAGGTAAAGATGTTCTGCATTACTGCACCAGTATGACATATGGAATTGCTTGATTTCATAGGGAGGGTTGAGGAGAGAGGGAGGAAGAAAATTTGGAACACAGAATTAGCTCAAAGATCTTAAACTCATCAGAGTGGGCTCATGGAGGGAATGACATTCACACCCAGTTGGGAGGAGTAATCTATTTAACCCTACAGGAAAGTAGGAGGGGAAGAGGATAAGGAAGGAAGGGTGAAAAAAAGGGAGTGCAGAGTAGGGGAGGGGACAGTCAGAAGTACAGCACTTTTGAGGAGGAATAGATTAAAAGAAGATAGAAAATAGAGTAAATATCACGGGAAGGGAATAGGATGGAGGGAAATAGTTATGATTGATTATAATGGCAAAACGTATGGTACCTACTTTGCTGGGCTAATATGAAGAAAATTCTTTGTCAAGTTTAAGGTACTTTATTCAGGTTATGATGAACAGTATACTATCAGAAAAACCTGGGAAGACCTACATGAATTGAAGCAGAGTGAAATGTTCTATATATAAAATAACAGCAATAGTATAAGATGATCTGCTGGGAAGCATGTGGTTATTTTCAGCAAGGCAATGATCCAATATAACCCTGAAGGACTTATAAAAGAATTGATAGTATCTGAAAACAGATGGAAACACATTTTTAAAATTATTTTTTTCCTCTTTGACAATTCCTCAATCTGAAGTTTTGGGTTTGGTTTTTTTTTTTTTTTTTTGTACTGTTTTCTCTCACAGCCTAGCTAATGTGGCAATGTTTTCCATGACTACTCATGTATAACTTATTTTGAAATGCTTGAGTTCTAGTGGGTGGGGGGTGGGAATGGAGGAGGAAGAGAAGTTGGAACACAGATTTTTAAAAAATTGATGTTAAAATTTGTTTTTACATATATTTTGGAAAATAAAATTCTATTCAATTAAAGAGAAAAAAAAGAAAGGTGTCTAGAATGCTGAGAGGTGAAGTGACTTGCCCAGGGTCACACAGCCAGTAAGTTTCAGAGGTGGGACTTGAACAGATATCTTCCTGGTTCCAATGCATCAAAATAGTTAATAGTCATAGCTGACATTTATGAAGCAATTTAAGGTTTGCAAAATGCTTTCCATATATTCTTCTCTTCAAGTCTTACAACTACCCTGTGAAGTTGATTCAAGGGTGTGCTAGCACCAGTTTATAACTGTTTACAAGAGCCGATTGTTAAATGTTTGGTATGAGAATTTAGACCTTGGAAATCAGCAAATGCTGCAAATTTATTGCTTCGTTGCTTGCCTAGACTTAAGAAAGTGGTAGAGAAGATGTTAATGATGCAGATGAAACTTAACAGTGTGTTGTGCATATAGTCTTTTTTCTTCCAGGGTAGTTGGCTGTTAAACTAAGCAGCACACCTAAGGTCCTACATATATAAACTGTCCCAAAAGTCATAAGCTTTAACAGCTTAAAGCTTTGAACAGCTTTAAATGCTGTTTGTCAACCATTAAAACTTAAAGCTGCATTGAAACTTTTGGGACACCCTGTATGAGCCAGATCCTCATTTTACAGATGAGGAGACAACCGCAAAGGTTAAACGATACACCCAGGCTCACCCATCTGGCAAATGTCAAAGGTGAAATTTGAACCCCAGCCTCACCTGACTCCAAGCAGAGTCCTCTTTTCCTCTATGCTTCCAACTGAAGGTCCAGAGCAAATATTAGAGGAATGAGTGAACAACGGAACAAAAAGGCATTTGTAAAGTACTTGCTGTATGCCAGGCACCATGCCAAGCACTGGGAATACAATTTCCCATACACAATGTGGTGAAGAACTCCTTAAAATCAAAGAAGAAAGCATTTTGCTGGGCATAAAGAAGCGACTTAATGAAGACTTGGAGATGGCTGCATTTGAGTCCCTGTCTACTAGCCAGGGCCTACTCTGCTTATAAATGTGGTCTCCAGACTCCTTCCTTTCCTAGAAGTTGGCTGAGAGTGGATTACTGAAAAATGCCAATCTCTCTCTCTCTTTTTTTTTTTTTTTAGTGAGGCAATTGGGGTTAAGTGACTTGCCCAGGGTCACACAGCTAGTAAGTGTTATGTGTCTGAGGCCAGATTTGAACTCAGGTACTCCTGACTCCAGGGCCGGTGCTCTATCCACTGCGCTACCTAGCTGCCCATGGCCAATCTCTTAATAAGGGTAACTGATCCCCTCCAGAAATGTTCAGCTGGACAAATGTCATTAGAAATCGAAATAGGCAAGCAGATTTTGAACAAGAAGTCACATTTGTTGAATGGCTCCCAGAGAAGCAAAGAAGTTTAATACCTAGCCCTTCCCTCAGGCAGTTTACAATCTACTAATTCTGTACTCAGCGGGAGTCCCCGGCTCCTGCATAGAAACAGAAGACCAGCAGGAAAACGGAAAGCCTTGGAGAAGAATTTATGGCTCCAGTTACTGGGAAACCTCAACTGCTAAAATGACTTGAAACTTCAGGATGTGTTGAAGAGGATGGTACAAAGATTCCAGGGAAAGTTTGCACAGTGGAATCGGTGGAGGGGTCACTGTAGTGACATTCAGCAACTGGTTTAAAGTAATGAAAGAGGGGCAGCTAGGTGGCCCAGTGGATAGAGCACCGGCCCTGGAGTCAGGAGTACCTGAGTTCAAATCTGGCCTCAGACACTTAACACTTACTAGCTGTGTGACCTTGGGCAAGTCACTTAACCCTAACTGCCTCACCAAAAAAATAAAATAAAATAAAATAAAATAAAATAAAATAAAGTAATGAAAGAGGTTTCCATGGGGGCACTTCTATCCTTTCTTCTTCAACACCCCCTAACCCACCCCACCCCTCCATCTCCTCACACACTATGGGGGCTGGTTATGTAGGACTGCTGAGTGTAGAGACCAGAAGCACAGATGACCTTCCCAATGAGGATCAAAAAGAAAAAAAAAATCATGAACCTCAGAGTTTCAAGAGTCCTCACAATTCACCTTTTCCAACTCTGATGAAAATATGATTCCTCTCTATGTCATCCCCAGCAGAAGATCATCCAGTACTTGTCTGGAGACCTCTAGTGATGGGGTCTCTCAAGGAAACCATTCTATTTTGGAGCTAGGCAGCACCTGACTCCCATGACTTAGAAAGAGTGGGGAAGGAAGAGGAAGGAGACAGCCCCAGTGATACTCATTTGTCATCTTTTTAACATATATCTACAATATAATGGAAAGTAGGATTGGAGGAAAATGAGAAGAGAACACTTTATGGAGCTAGAATTGTGTTCTGGTGAACACTCTAAGCCCTTAGCACCATCCCAGTGCAGATCCCAAATACCATGAGCCCCAGTGTCCCCTTCCCCCCATCACACTGTTCTTTGCACATAGAAATGACATTACTGACAAATCATCAGCGCCACATGCCTGGAATTATTTTTCCGGTAACAGGGATGTGTCTCCACTGAGCCACCCCCACAGACACTTGCCTGTTCCTTTTTGTAACCAACTGCCTATATTTGTGAGGGGGCCCAATCAGGGCTGGGAGGCAGCCTGTGGTCCCAGAACAGAATCAAGTGACGTTAACTCATCCTGGCAGCAATCAAACCTTTAGCCTTGGCCTTATCAGCACAG
The DNA here is from genome assembly GCF_019393635.1 of Dromiciops gliroides. Classification (NCBI taxonomy): domain Eukaryota; kingdom Metazoa; phylum Chordata; class Mammalia; order Microbiotheria; family Microbiotheriidae; genus Dromiciops; species Dromiciops gliroides. The sequence continues at coordinate 337,260,740 of NC_057863.1, read as the reverse complement.
GCTCTAAGCCCATCCAGAGAGACTTCTCAAAGGCCACAGCTTCAGCAGAACCAGTTTGCCAGCAGTTATGTCCCCTCTGATATTTGTCACCATTAATCTGCTCTGTCCCCCAGTACAGAGAGTGGAGGGGCGAGGGAGGGGGAGGAGGAGAGAGAGGGGAAGAGAGAGAGAGAGAAGGAGGGATGGAGAGATGGAGGGGGGAGAGAGGGAGAGGGAGAGAGAGAAGGAGGGATGGAGGGAGGGAGAGAGAGAGAGAGAGAGAGAGAGAGAGAGAGAGAGAGAGAGAGAGAGAGACAGGGAAAGAGGGAGAGGGAGGCAGAGGGAGAGGGAGGGAGAGGGAGAGAGAGAAAGAGGGAGAGGGAGAGAGAGAAAGAGGGAGAGGGAGAGAGAGAAAGAGGGAGAGGGAGAGAGAGAGGGAGAGAATGACTCTAGAATCTATCACTGTTGGAGCTGAAGGGCTTGAGGGGTCTGGGAATGACAATAAGGAAGAGTAGGGAGGTACAGAGGGGGAAGGCATCCTAGGTTACATGGGGGAGGGAAGGAGAGAGATGGAGAAGGGAAAGGAGAGAGGGAGAAGAAGACACGAACACATACATACACACACACACACACACACACATACATACACACACACACACACACACACACACACACACACACACACACACACACACACACCCCCCTTCAGCTCTGCTTCCAGGACTCCCCCACTTACCAGTTTACTTTTGACCAATTTTTCTATTGCACTGACAAGGTCCGCAGCAGTGGGTACATCAGCAGAGCCCTGCCGGGCTGCTAGCAAAGAGGAAGACTGCAAGACAGTGGGTGGCAAAGGAAAAGCAAATTAGCAAGAAACAAGGAAGAGCAATTAGGAAGGAAGGAGCAGGACTGCACTTGGGAAGGGAAAGGGACAGGGGGAAAAAGAGCAAGCTACAGAAAGCCACGTACAGACCACATAGCACAGCATGGAGATAGGTCACTGCCCAATGCATAGGTCAGGGGAGTGTGACTTTGGTTTCTTCAGTCAACCAGCAACAGTAAAAGCAAGGACTGGAACCTCCTGTCAATCACACACATGTGGCTCCACCAGGAGCCAAGGGAGGTGGGTTCTTGAGTTACCCTGGGAATAAAGGGCAGTTCACACTGCCTGTCACTAGGGGCTGGATTCCTTTGGAGGGCATCGAGCCAAGTGATTGAAGGGAGGAAAAAGCAACAGCATTGTTGTCTCCACTGCCCAAGCATCCTGGGATTCTGGGGATGCGCTCACCTTGATGTCACCAACCTGGGCAGTGAAAGGGATGCTAACCCTGAAGTCAGAGGACCTGGGTTCAAATCCAACTTTTGATACTTACTCCCTATGTGACATCTGACAGACCACTTAATAACCCTTGGCCTCAGTTTTCTGCTCTGTAAACCAAAGGGGTTGGGATGGAAGGCCACTGAGGTTTCTTCCTAGAGCTAGACCTAAGCTCTGGCCTGAGCCACACTATATTTGGAGACTGGCTGAATCTCTCAACAGGAGCAAACACATGTGGGATGCCGTCTCCCTCCCCCTCTCTCTCTTTCTTCCCACTATCCCTCCATAAAGGGGGATGGGTAAAATCCCCCTGTTCTTTTTGGCTCCCAAACAGAAAAGAAATGAAGTGGATCATACTAGCGTCTTCTCTGGAAGGCATGATACCTCACAGAGTGGCCTAGACTTACTTCACTTGCAGGATCTTCCACTCTTCCAAACAGCTCAAATAATGTGGGCTCTTTGGCTATAAGGTTAGGGATTGGACGTGTGAGTGAAGTGGTATGGGGAACTCCCAGATGAGGAAAGTCTCTCTACCAATGCAGGGCAGCATCTGCTCTGAAACATACTTTTACAGTGTTTCTTAGAACTCTGAGAGTTTAAGTCACTAAGCCAAGATACAAACCCAGGTCCTCCTGATCCTAAGGCCAGCTCTCTAACCATTAGGCCATGTTGCCCCTCATCAATAAACTCTGGAGATTTAGATTTAAGGAGGATGTGGCTGTGTGTCTATTCCTATATATCTTTACATAAGAAAATACAAGAGGTATCTCTGGAAAAGTGAAATGAATGTCCACCTTCATGAATGTCCAAGCTTCAGGAGCAGAACAGGAAAGGAGCTTCGAAACGGAGGCTAAGATCAGACTGTGGACAGCCTCGAATGCCATGTTCAGAAGCTTGGACCTCATCATGTGCAATTCAAGTCAGTAAAATTTTCTCCTCAGAAAGATATTTTCTCCTAAGATGGGAAAGCTGTGCCTTTTTCTTCTTTAGAAAAATGAATCTAGTAGTGGGGCTCCAAATAGATGGGAAGGGAAGGCAGAGTCAAGACTGGAAGTGATTACGGTAGTCTAGGTGAGAGGTGACATGAGGCTGAACTCGTGGGGGTGGGGGATAGCAGCAATGAGAGGGAAAAGGAGATATTTGAAGAGAAAAAAATGTAAGAAGGGAAAAAAACCCCAACAACCCAGACTTGGTGACTGATTAGGTCTGTGGGAGGGGAAGGGGGGAGGGGCAGCGGAAAAGGGAGGAATCCAGGAGGATTCTGAGGTCATCTCTGCAACAGTCTCCAGCAACACGAATAGCACCCAGGGCTCTCCTGGAGAGAAGCACCTTACAAAGTGTTCTGTGTGCAAACGCAATCCCAAAGTGAGCAGGGATGTTACACAAACAGAAATCAATTATCATCTGGCAGAGCTGGGGTCTGCTCTCCCAGCTCCCAGGTTCCATTTGTTCCCTGCTGGTTTATCTGTCAGACTTGGGGGAATCTGCATTCCTTATTTTTATTTTCAAAAGCACAAAACTAGGCCCTTTTATCTCATCCCCAATAAATCTCCGGAGCATTCAGTTCTGAAGGGAATGGGAAGGGGGCTAAGGTGGCACTTCATAATTAAGCTTGAGTTTTGAGAAGAAGGTCTGACTTTTGACAGCAGTGCATCTTATACCTATGCCAGTCATCTCTCAAAGCCTACTGGGGAAATAAAGGAAGGTAGAGACAACTCATCAGGGTGGCATGAGGAATGTTTGACTGGCGTGTGTGCCAAGCTCATGACCACCTTTTTCTTCAACTACAGAGAAGGGTAGCACGAGGCCATTGCTATGTTTAAAAAAGTGAAACTGAATGCTGGGTAATTATAGCCAAGTTTAGTCTCAGAGAAGATTTAGGAAAATGTCCCTTCATCTTTTTTGCTGAGGTGGTGAAACAGATTATGAAACATTAAAAATACTACCTGACAGAGCTGACGGGTTGGCTGGTTTTGCTGAAATGCCTTTATTTTCTTTATTTTATTCTTTGTTTTGAAGGATTGTGGGGGAGGAGGGAGGGGTGTATTTGGAAACGAAGGTGATTTAAAAACAAGAGAGATCAATAAAATATCTTGAAAATTAAAAAAATAAACACATGCAAAAGAAATCCACTGTATCTGGTTATTATGCCAGTAGTCTGGAGAAACTCATTATTCCTTGGGGACTCCTTCTCTCACTGAGGGGGAACATATGCTTTTCCTCTTAATTCTATTTATTTTTGAGGAGAAGAAAGAGAACTAACCTTGTGCTTGTGTGTGTGTGTGTGTGTGTGTGTGTGTGTGTGTGTGTGTTTTCAAGTTTATTTAGGAACCATCCTGAAGGCCACACCACCTAAAACTACTCAACTTTCCATCATTTTTTAAAAAAAAAAGAAATATAGAAACCAAAAATGTCAGTAGGCCCTAAAACTGTGGAGGCCTGGATCCCATGCTACTTTCTTAGAGAGGAGACGCACACACTTTTTCATTGGGGTTGAAGGGAAGGGTAGAGTTTTAGTTCCTGGTCAAATATTACCTAGAAACAAAACATCCTTTCCTCCCAAACAAGCCATGTTGGCAGGAATTGGAAGGGGAGAGTTTAGGCCAGTGAACTTTAGTTCTCTTATGCAAACCAGTAGCTAATTGCAGAGATGTCTGGGTGGAAGATAATGGGACATCAATGCTGATACCATCTATCACTGTTTACAGAACACTTTACAAGGACCAGTCTTTGGAAAGGACAGAACAGGGCAAGTCAAGTTAGTGTGAGTTCAAGGCCTAGAGCAAAAAGATCAATATTTTCACTGAGGGTAGGAGGAAAAAAGGAATATCACCCAGCCTCCTTGGTCTGGTCTTTATCACACACATTTTATCCCTTCAACCCTTTAATCCTTGGGAAAGTAATTCCTTAGGAGGAAAACCAGGAAACTGTGTTGAGTAGAAAAACACTTGTGTTTTCCCTAGAAGATGGGTCCCACTGCTTAGAACAAGAGTGATGAGGACTTCTATCTTGAGAAATGGAAAATGACATGGGTAGGCTTAAAATGACAAGCAGAAAGAATCAAAGCAAGGATAGGAATGCCATGAGAACCCAAGAGACATTTGTCAATGAGCCTAAGGTGGCCTCACTTGAATTAGGTCAAGATCAGTAAGTGCCTGAATTGAGCTTTGGTCTTCCCAAGGCATGATAACCCCAATTAGGCCAGGTAGCCACCAAGCAGTTGTGAAGGTAGGCTGCCTGGGGTTTGAGGAGAACCAAGAACAATGGCGGAGCAAGCAAACAAAATTATGTACAGTGAAACAATGAAATGAATGTTAAAAACAAACAAACAACTGAAGTCAAAATGTCTCATTCCAGGGCCCCCCCAGGACTCAATGCTTCTCTTCCAGAGATCAGGGCTTTGGAGCCTGCTTATGATACTGAGACACAAAAAAATCAATGAGGCAACAGCAACATGAAACTACTGAAACCTAGCAATGAGAAAAACAAGCCAAGTCACCTTACAGCCTAAGCGTTAGTATCTGGATTCCCAGCCACTCCAAGTCTCAGTAATTGGACATGCCTGTCACTCAATGCAAGGTGACCAACTCTAAGAAGAGCCCCAAAGGTAGATATTGACCTATCTTCTATAACTGAGTCTTTGACACCTGAATGGGCCCATTAGTTATGCAAAGTGAAGATCTTTGGGAAGAGGGGAAATTCTTCTTTAAAATATTTCAATTTTCCATTTGAACCAACATCACTGCCCTAATGGCACCTTGCTTTAACTCTAGAAGGATTAAGTATATTAATTGATACAAAAATTTAAAAATAACAATAATTTTACTATGATCCATTATGATTTCTCCTACCTGTGCAAACCTACTTGAAATATAATTACAAGTAGATATTATAATTTTATTTTGAAATTAAATATTTGATTCTATAATCACTATTTTATTTGCCTTGTGGATTTTTAAAAATGCACTACATCATTTAATGCAGTTTAGTCCTTTGAGGTATTTTAAAATTCTGTTCCTTCTATTAATTATCCTCTCTATCCTTCCCTGTCTCCTTCCCCACCCAAGAAAGGCTTCCAGAACATGACTTGGGTATAGAGTGATAGCATTTGTCTTGAGTAGGGTTTTTTTAGTTATTATAATTTGAGTCTGCTTTAATCATTCAAAGATAAGTTACTCACTCCTTGGTGTGGATATCCCACCTCACCAATATGGATGGAAACCCCCTAGGCCTTAGTCAGATAATCTTTGGGAACCACCATGGCTAAAACAACAACAACAACAACAACAAAAACACACAAAAAACCCATCTGATGACCAATCTTCTAGGAATGAAAATTTAGAGTTTGGACTAGGAAACAGACCATCATGGACTGAAATCTACATAGATGCCTCTAGGCCTTGTACAGCCATGAGCATCCCAACCTGGCTTTCCTTGGGTTTAAACCTCTAGAGCACTGAGGTCAAATTCAAATAGAAACAGGGCCACCAAACCATATATAAGAAGGCTTGCAGGCTGCAGATAGACTAGGAAAAGCATATGCTTGTGTGTGTGTGTGTGTGTGTGTGTGTGTGTATACCTATATACATTTTCATATAATATATGTGTTTATATAAAGTATATATATTTTAACACATCAACACAGTGAAATTAGATAGGAACTATCTTTTAATCTGGTTTGGGCCACACCGAAGAGTGTTGTGGGCCACATGTGGGCCAGGTGTTTGACACCTCCATTTTCATTCTAGTTGTTGTTGCTGACAGATCCAGAAGCACTGTTCTTTGGTTACTTAACAAAGATGATAGACAGAGGCTTATCTGAAGAGTCCACACAATGGGATATCCTCAGTACCCTATTCTTGGGTTAGCCAAGAGAGAACCAAGCCAATAACCCAATACAGGTATAACCTGGAACCTATCATGGGCAGGACCTAGAATGGTCACAGTTTATACTTGAAGGGGGATGAAGGTGGGGAAAGAATGCTACAAGCAAACATCACAAAGGAGACCAAAGACCTGCTCCATCATGCATGGAGGTGGTCAAGAGAACCTACCATTTCATCCTGCGTGGGGTCATTGTCAAAGATTTTCATTGGAGGAGGAAGTGGTGTGTGGGACTCTTCATCTGGCTCATCCTCGCCCCAACCTTTCTTGCTCTTCTACAACCAAGAGAACGCCATTAATCACTGAATCATTGTATCATGGATCTAGAGCTTAGCACAGAGCCTAGAACATAGTAAATGCTTAATAAATGTTCTATCCTTCTCTCTACCATAAAGACCACCTAATACCTAGTACCACCTACTACCACACTCTTCCCCCCTTTGTTTTACCACTGAGAAAATGGAGACTTAGGGAAGTTAGGTGACTTTCCCAATATTACACAATATCACACAAGATCAGGTCTTCTGACTCAACAACTCTTAGCCCTTCTACTGTACCATAATGCTCACAATCTTATATGCACACAGTATCCTTGGTTTGATAGCTTTTAAAACCAAAACCACAGGACCAGGTTGAAGATTGAGGCTCTAGCTATATTTATCCCACCTCTCCTCTCCAAAAAGGTGACTATGGATTCTCTATGCTATGATAAATATAACCAGTTGCTTCAGTCTTAATCTAGATGATTGGGGGCTGTTTAGATGTATTCCAGATGAGAAGAGAAGTAAGATACCAGATTAAATGGTGGTTTTTCCTTCTAGTTCAACGTCTCTGTTAATTTTGTCCTAGAAAGTCTGTTTGACCAGTCTTTCAGGTATGAGTCAATACCCAATTCCCTGTTTTGGTGAATACTGAGCATAATGATTATGACTGATGGGCTTCAGAGAGGCTGAAGGAATTGGATTTCCTTAACACAAAAGAGGTTATAAAGGGGGTGTTGGAACTGCTAAGCACCTTAAAACCCACGAAAAGACACAGTACAGGAGTCGTGAAGCCTTGACTGAGAGGCTTCTCAAAATCACAACCTCCCTCCACTTTCCATTAGAGCACTGTAGGACCCACAGGGTAAATACCTCATCAGCACTGTCGCCCTGTGGGGTGGTTTCATCGCCAGTCTTGGGGGATCCCAGATCGAAACTCTTCCGACCATCTCGTACTTTCTTTTGCTTTTTGATGTTGCTCTCAGCTTTGCCGCTGTTGAGCCTGCGCACGGGACTGGTCAGCCATTTCTTGAGGGTGTTGGTGGAACGTTTGGGGCCTGGAGAGCTCTGGATGGAGTTTAAGGAAGACTGAGGTTGGAGATTGGCCACAGACTCTGACTTGCCTCCATTTTCACCGGAAGAGACCGAGTAAGCATCTGCAGGGAGACAGAGTGGGACAAAAGATGCAAACAAGGGTCAAGTGGGTCAATAAACCCAGTTACAATCCCTAGAGCAAACCAAGCACATTCTCAGGCTGCCTGGTTACCAAGCAGGGGTCATCCTGGGGCTTAGACCCCAGCTGCTCTCTCCCATTCTAAGAAGATACAAATAGGACCAGTCTGTTGTGGTCTAGTGAAAAGAACAAAGGATTTGGAGTTTGAATTCCACCAATGCCTCTTGTAATGATCTGAAAATCAATCATTTAATCACTTGTAATGCGGGAAACTCATTTAGCCTCTCTTGACCTCAGTTTCCTCATTGGTAAAATGAGGCTCTTGCTCTACATGGCATCCAAGGATCCTTCTGGCTAGAAGTATATGATCCTATGATTTCCGTCTTTGTCCCTTCCCACTCGTTCTGCCCCAACTCCTTCAAAAACAAAAATACAACACCACGGCTTATTGTTTTCAAGGAAGAGCCTTACAGAGTATCAAATATCCCATAATATGTTGGTCTCCAACCACCTCTAGTCCTAGCAACAACTAAGTTATATGTTAGATCTAAGTAAATTATTATACTCAACTCTCTACTAGATGTATTGATGGAAGGGAGTGTTATCCTAGAGAACTCTTAAATCATTTCTGTTTTCTTAGGCCTATATCATATGATTTGGCAACCTTCCTTTCTAAGGATGCCAGGTCTTAGTTGATATTAAAATGAGGTCTTGTTGCTTGAGCTCACACCAACAGTGCATGGACATGGTCCAGAGCCCTGCTGGGAGACAAAGCAAAGCCATTTTGAGATTAAATATTGGTTATGGATAATCCACAGAGAGAGAGAGTTCAGAGTGGATTATAAAGTAAATGAGTTTGTTCCAACAGAACTTGGAAACACACGCACATTCTGTTCTCCAAAGACCCATAAGATAGTGGACTGCCTCATAACCCTATGGAAAACCTATTAACCATATGGACCAGCATTAGGATATCCTTAAACTATCACCATATTGGGTTCTTAATATAGCACCTTTTTCCCCAAAAAGCATACCCCTCTTTCCTATAAGACTCCAGGCATGTTATTTAAGCTCTAAGGGCTATAAGCAACTCTGGAAAAAGTTGCAAAGAAATTGCTGACCTGCATTGATGAAGGTCATTTCCTCATCTGGAAGTTTCCTATACCAATTAAATCACAAGTACAGACCTTGTTTTGCTTTTGTTTTTGTTTTGCAGGGCAATGAGGGTTAAGTGACTTGCCCAGGGTCACACAGCTAGTAAGTGTCAAGTGTCTGAGGCTGGATTTGAATTCAGGTCCTCCTGAATCCAGGGCCGGTGCTTTATCTACTGTGCCACCTAGATGCCTCCAAGTACAGGCCTTAATAGCTTTACTTATACTATATATTTTGTTGTTGTCATTTAGTCATTTTTCAATCATATATGATTCTTCCTGACCCCATTTGGGGTTTTCTTGGCAAAAATAGTGGAGTGGTTTGCCATTTCCTTCTCCAGCTCATTTTACACATGAGAAAACAGAGGCAAACAGGCTTAAGTGACTTGCCCAGGGTCATACAACTAACTAAACAGTTGAGGCCATATTTGAAACTCAGGTCTTCCTGATTCCAGGACCACCACACTATCCATTGTTTCACCTAATTTAGAGAATTGTTGTGAGGAAAGCACTTTGTAAATCTGAAAGCATAAAATTGATTTTATTCATATCTTATATGTATTTATACAGGATCATAAATTTAGACCCGAAGGGGACCCTAGTGGCCAGAGAGTTCAGCCCCTTCATTTTACCAATTAGGGAAGGGAAGAGAGGTTAAGGGATGTGCCCAGCATCAGGGAAATGTCAAAAGCAGGGATCTGAATCCAGTTCTTCCTGACTGTAGGCCCTATTCACTATGCCATGCTGCTTTCCCAAAATTCTAATCACTTAAGATTGTTGTGGCTACTTCCTCTGGCCACATGGGTACACTTGCACTGTGTTCATTTGCAAGAGGCAAAATGGTGTAGCTGAGAGTTGAATTCAAAACGAGGAAAGACCCACCTTCAAGTTCAGCATCTGACATGTACTGGCTGCATAACTCTAGGTCAGTTAAGTCAACCTCTCTTGTTCTAGAGAACTCTAGAACCATAAGTTGCAGAGAAGGTGGTGATCTGCACTGGTGGAGGGAGTTTTCTCACCCAGGAGTTCCTTCCACCAATGAAATCCCAGGTCCAATCTCTATTGATATGTTTTATGGAAGCTTCTCAGGGGCAGAAAGCGTTTCATTATGGGCTGTGTATCCCCAGCATCTAGCAGGGTGTCTAACACTTCGAACATGCTTAATAAATATTAGTTATATTGGAGTGAATTAAATATTTACTATGTATAAGACTTTCTGGAGGTTACTAGAAAAAGAAGCATAACATGTAGTCACTGCTTTCTAGGCATTTACAATCTACCTGTCAGTCAGTCGTCAGTCAGCATTTATAAAATACCCCCAGTGTGTCAGGCACTGTGCTAAGCACTAGGGATGCAAAGAAAGGCAAAAGATAGTCCCTGCTCTCAAGCAGCTCACAGTCTAATGGGGGGGAGGGTAGGTTGGTGGGAGGTGATGGGATGATGGGGACAGCGTGAAAAACAACTCTGCACAAACAAGTGTTAGCCTGGGTAACTGAGAGGAGGGTTTTTTCCAATGACGATAGGGAATGATAAGGAAGTTTGGTAGAGGGCTTAGGAGGCAAGATAAGGAGATTACTTTTGGCCATGCTATGTTCAAGATGTGTGTGGGGAAATACAGTTAGAGATTTCAAACAGGGAGGTGGATATGCCAGTCGAGAGGTTTGCAAAGAGGTGAGGGCTGGATAATTAGATCTAAGGTATGCATATATGCACATATGTACATATATGTGTACATATATTTTATTGTGTGTATCTATATCTCTCTACATATCTATATCTACATATATAAGTATACATATATGCATATACTCCCACCCCCACATACATATATATATATATCTCTCTCTCTCTCTCTCTCTCTATATATATATATATATATATATATGTATCACCTTAAACAGTAACAGCAATGCAAATCATAACTGACCAGTTAGTGGTAGTAACTACCAGCTTCTGACCAGAGCCAGGGCATTGTCCGCTAGAGGCTGTATAGAGATGCCACTTGAGCTAGCCTTGAAAGATGGGCATGGGGTTCCAAAGGCAGAGAGGAGCAGTCAGGGCATGTCAGGCAAGAGGAATGGTTTAAGGAAAGGCCCAAGAGACAGAAAAACCAGAGATTCAAGGGAACAGCAAAGCAGGGGGAGAGCTATTGTAGACATCCTTGGATGGCAGGCCAAAGAGCCTGGACTTGACTTGGTGCAGGTTTTGTATAAGTTCTGCTGCAATGTTCACTGGGTGGTTGGAGGATGGACTTGGCCAGAAGGGATGAGATGAGAGGCAGGGGCATCAGTTTGGATGCTGCCTCAATAGTCTGGGGCCAGGGTGGAGGCAGGGGAGAGGGGCAGATATGAGAGACGTTTCAAAGACAAGACCAATAGGATTTGGACACATCGAACCTGAGGACTTGTTTCTATGCCCCCCACCTAAGTGTAGGCATTGCCATGGGTGAACGCCCCAGCTGACCCTGCCTTTCTGGCATTACTGCAACTTTTTTTTTTAGTGAGGCAATTGGGGTTAAGTGACTTGCCCAAGGTCACACAGCTAGTGAGTGTTAAGTGTCTGAGGCCGGATTTGAACTCAGGTCCTCCTGACTCCAGGGCCGGTGCTCTATCCACTGTGCCACCTAGCTGCCCCTATTACTGCAACTTTTGTCAGAGTTGCCTGTCAACATTTAAAGAGAAAATATAAATGCTTTAAAGTGATTTCATCAGCTCCCTCCCCACCTCCTTCTCTCTGACAAGGCAAAGGGGCCTGCTCACTCGAGGGTGCCACAGTAGGGTTTTAAACATCACCAGATTAGTCTTAAATCCTGACTCAGTGAGTCACCACATCTCTATGGGAGTGAATTTCCTCATCTGCAAAATAAAGGAGTTGGAAGAGATGGTCTCTAAGTGACTAGCCCATGGTCACACAGCCAGTAAGTATCTTAGGCAGGATTTGAACTCAAGGTCTTCCTAGCTCCAGGTTCAACATTTTCTACCCATGTTACCATCTAAATCCTGGCCTGGATAACCTCTAGGGTCAACATGGAAGTGCCACATGATCACTGGTTTAGAACTAACAGGGCTCTAACAGGTCTAACACCCTCATTTTCAAAATGGGGAAACTGAGGCCCGGACAAGTGAAATGACTTTTCCGAGGTGACACAGCATGTTGCAAAGGTCCTTTAACTCTAAATCAGCACTCTTTTCACTGTTCTACATTGGTATACACTATCCTGAAATGAGGACAGATACTTAGTTCATCCACAAAACAAACTGACACCAAATACCTGAATTCTAGTACTTTGTTAGCCAGTGATCAGGGGCTATCAGTGCTTTGGAGGAGGATCAACTTATGAACACTGGCCTTAAGAAGCCTAGAGCTGAGCTCTAAAACCTCCTTTCTCGGGTATCAAAGACAAGCAATAGGGTGCCCTGCAGAGAAAAACCAGCAGTGAGGAATGAGTTGTCTTTCTTGGTGTCTTTTTAAGGGAAGAGTCAAGGTCCTATTTTGGAAAATTCCTTTCTGGCTTTGGGATGTGGGGGTGGGGTGGGGCGCGCGCGCGCGCGCGTGTGTGTGTGTGTGTGTGTGTGTGTGTGTGTGTGTGTTTTGACATTATTTTTCTGGGTGTTTGGTTCAGGGAGAACACTTGCTGTACACAAGGAGGGGGCGGCAAGAGATAAACATCTCCACAGGGCCAGTTGTAGGAACCAGAGATTCTCTGCTATCTCCCCAATGATAATCTGCAGACACTTTCCTTTCACAGACCTCCTGGACTACCACGTGTTTCCCTGAAATCCCAGCCTTCAAAACTTGGCTTTATCAGCACACATAGTTTCTGCAAAACCCAAGGTCTCAGCGTTGTTAACTTTGCCCTTTGTTGATAAGCAATGCTGAGGATGTGCTGTCCAAGTTCTCTGTGCCCCAGTACATCACAGCCTGGGTAGAAGATTCAAATCTTTAATATACTCCTTGATTTTGGCCCCACCCCCACCCCACCCTGTCCCCGGCCTTTTACTTTCTCCTTTGCCCCATTTATTTTCACTGAGACAAGTTCTATGCAAAATTAATGGTGTGAAATTTGAAAGGGTCTTACTTCTAGCCTTTCAAATTTGGAAACCCCAAATTTTAATATCTACTTTAAGTACCACGGAGAGCCTGCCTTGGTCTCTTTCAACTTGTGTGACCTTAGACATGCCACTTTATTTCTTAGACCTTTCCTTATCTGTAAAATGAAGAATTGAGCTAGGTAGACTCCACGGTCCCTTTTGGCTCAAAATTGGTAGACCTGGGATGCAGTTCAATTTTGACCATGGATCAGAGAGCTTGATAGTTGGAAGTTACCCGGTAAGGTTTTTTTTATTTATTTATCTTGGTGAGGCAATAGGGGTTAGGTGACTCGCCCAGGGTCACACAGCTAGTAAGTGTCAAGTGTTTGAGACCAGATTTGAACTCAGGTCCTCCTGAACCCAGGGCTGGTGCTTTATCCACTGCACCACCTAGCTGCCCCTGGTAAAGTTTTGTTTAGGAGAATGTCCAAGCTATTCCAGACATGCTCAGAACCCTCCAGTGGCTCACTGCTTTTATAATAAACAGCATACAGGATGAAACACAAACTCATCCAGTGGTTTAAAATGTGAATTTCTTGGCCTGAGAGTCAAGGCCAAAGTCTTCTACAATCTGGCTATGATCTATATATTTTTGTTTGTTTGTTTGTTTTGGTGGGGCAATGAGGGTTAAGTGACTTGCACAGGGTCACACAGCTAGTGTCAAGTGTTTGAGGCCGGATTTGAACTCAGGTCCTCCTGAATCCAGGGCTGGTGCTTTATCTGCCGTGCCACCTAGTTGCCCCGATCTATATATTTTTTTAGTCTTAATCAAGGTGAGTCACAGTGCTCACCTTTTTCACATGTTATGCTTCAACCAAGTTGGACTATCTGTTTCCAAGTGGCATCCAGCTCTTTATTACTCTTGGGCATTAACACAGACTAGACCTGTGCTTGAGGTGCATTGACTCCCACATCTCCACCTGGTAAAATCCCTCTCTTCTTCAAGGGCACCTTGGGAACTGAATCTTCTATGAAGCCTTGCCTGATCCCACTACCTCCACATTTCCTTCTTCCCTCCCCTTTCCTTCCATCTTTCTTTCCTTCTTTCCTTCCTTCCTTCCTTTTCTCTCTCCCTTTTCTTCCCTTCTCTTCCTCCCTCTCCCTCCCTGCTTTCTTTTCTCCCTTCTTTCCTTTTTTCCTTCCTCCTTCCCACCTTCCCTTTCTTCCCCATCTCCCTCCTTTACCTTCTCTTCCCCTTCTCCCTCCCTCATTTCCTCCTTCCCTTCCTTCCTCTCTCCTTTCTTTACCTTCCCTTCCTTCCTTGTTCCCTCTCTCCTTCCTTCCCTTTTCTCTTCCTCCTGCCTCCCTCCCTCCCTTCCTCTTTCCCTTCCCCTCCTCCCTGTCCTCCTTTTCCTTCCCAATTCCCTTCCCTTCCTTACTCTCCTTATCTCACCCAGGCTGGAAGTGCAGCATCCACTCGAACTTTCAAGCCCAGTCCCAACCGGGAGAGAAATTTTAGCCTGCTTCATTTTTCTAACCTGGGCCAATCAGCCCTTTCTTAAGCAGCCTGGTAACCCACCCCTCCCAACCCCTCAGCTCATCATATTGGTGCCCACTTGACTTCGGCCCTACTACAGCTTAGGACTCCTGAACTCAAGCAACTGGCCAGCTTCAGCCTCCCCGAGGAACAAGGATTACAGGTGCACATCCCTTCTAGTAGCCACTACATTCCTCCTAACACCTTGTCTGGCCTTCTCCTTTGTACATCCTGACTTCTGTCTTCTTCCTTATATGTCTATAGTCCAAATGAGGCAGTCCTTGCTCCCAAGGAGCTCATAGCATTGTTTGCCATCTTTATAACTTTCACATGGCAGGTGTAGACTAATCAGCTTGTTAAATGGAATTGCATAGCAGGCACTTAATGTTCTTTGGGATGGAATTGGAAGGACTTTGTACATGGGGCAAATGGTTCTTTGTACTTTTTTTTTTTCTGCACTTGTGTCTCATTCCCTATCCCTGAACCTGACTTTTTTTTGGGTTCAAAGATGTTAACTTTTATTTTTTTAAATAATAAACATTTTTATTTATAGTTTGGGTTCCAATTTTTATCCCCTTTCCCTTCCCTCTCCCTCCCTGAGGTGGCAAAAAATCAGATATGGGTTATACATGTATGATTATGTAAGACATTACCATATTAGTAATTTTGTATAAGAAAACTTGATTAAAAAAATGAAAGAAAGTGAAAAATAGCCTGCTTCAGTCTGTTCCATCAATATCAGTTCTTTCTTTGGAGGTGGATGGTATGCTTCATCAATAGTGTTTTGGGATTTTCTTGGATCATTGTATTGTGAATGGTCAAGTCATTCACATGAACCTGACGTTTAAAGGGACTTTAGAGCTCATCTAGTCAAACATTATTTCCATTAGAAAGTTGTTGTTGTTGTTGTTCAGTTGTTTCAGTCTTGTCCAACTCTTCCCGACCCCATTTGGGGTTTTCTTGGCAAAGATACTGAAGTGGTTTGCCATTTTCTTCTCCAGCCCATTTTATAGAAGAGGAAACTGAGGCAGAGTTAAGCGTCTTGCCTAGGGTCACAGAGCTAGTCTAAGGCTGGATTTGAACTCAGATTTTCCGGACTCTAGAAACTGTGAGGGCCAAAATTTGATATACTGAGCGTTATTTGGGTGACTTGCCTTAATACTGGGGTCCCGGAAATATGAGGGACCTTTTATTCTCCCCTCTGAACTGCCCTTTTTAGATATTTCTCCCAGGCCAATAAGAAAGGAGCCTCTTGGGGCAGCTAGATGGCACAGTGGATAGAGCACTGGCCCTGGATTCAGGAGTACCTGAGTTCAAATCTGGCCTCAGACACTTAACACTTACTAGCTGTGTGACCCTGGGCAAGTCACTTAACCCCAATTGCCTTACTAAAAAAAAAAAAAAAAAAAAAAAAAAAAAGAAAGGAGCCTCTAAGCTTTAGTTCACGTAAGGATCAGATCAAATTTTGGCCCTCACAGTCCTGTACTCTGTCTACTGTGGCATCTAGCTGCATCCATCCCCTCCCTCCCAATTAGGAAGGGAGGCACCCAAATCATATTACATCACTTGATCAACAAGCATTTGTTAAGTGCTTACTATGCACCAGGTTCTTGAATAAGTGCTAGGGACATAAAGGCAAAGAACATTGTCCTTCAAGACCCTTAAATTCTAATTGAGGATAGTAGGTTAAAAACTAGTGATATATACAATCTACACAGAGGAAATGGAAGTGAATCAAAAGGTGGGGAGGCCTTAGTAGCTGGGAGAAAAGAGAAAGTCCTCCCTTCCAAGGTGAGCTTTGTGCTGAGCCTTGAAGGAAGCCAGAGAGGCCAAGAGGTTGAGGGCAGGCAGCAGGGCAATGGCTGAGTCTATGGCTCCTTTCCATAAGAAGTCATGCAGCCCTTTTTAGAATCCTTCCTGACGCTGTGAAGGGAAGAGGAGGGGAGAGGAGGAGAGCACTCATACGTTTAAGGGAAAAAAAAAAAAAGGCAAATTAATGAGGAGTTATAATTCACCAGGGGCCTATGTTGGATTAGAGTGTTTCACAAACTGCTCAGTCATTAAATACACAAGATTTAATTAATGTACCTCATAAACACTAATTACCAAAGTCGAATTACTAAACAGCCCACGAGGTACATGCATAACCATGGATGTTAGACACAAATAGACATTTATAGAATAAAATATCTTAAATAATTCACTCTGTAAGATTTTGAAAGGTTACTTATGAAGAAGAAAAAGAATAGCTAACATTTAGGGAGTGCTTTAAAGTTTACAAAGCACTCCCTATAAAACCTCATTCTCTAAGGAGAATACAAGGATAAGTCAGAAGCAAAACCTGAAATTGAGGGCTCAGAAAGTTAGGATTCCCAAAAAGTGCCTTAAAGGTTCTAGAAAGAGGAGCTAATCTTGTTCCTTAAAGATCTTTGGGCACATCATCATCCAACATATTGTGACATTATGTATTCATTATATATTTAATTCTTTAATGTGCCATTGTTAATCAAGACTAGCAATGTAAGGAAATTGATTTGTTTTTGTTTTTGTTTTTTTGGACAGGCAATGAGGGTTAAGTGACTTGCCCAGGGTCACACAGCTAGTAAGTATCTAAGTGTCTGAGGCCGATCTGAACTCAGGTCCTCCTGAATCTAGGGCCAGTGCTTTATCCACTGTGCCACCTAGCTGCCCCCAGGAAACTGATTTGTGAACTACAGAAGGCACAACAAAAATAAGATGAATAACTAGATGGGTCGAAGCCCTTTCCAGCTCTAAATTTAGGTTCCCAGGAATCTAAGGCTGGGGGAGAAGGAAGCATGTTGCTGGTTCCTATGAGTCCAATTAACTCGTACTGGGTTAACCATATTTATGGGCCTAGCCCATATCAAGTGCTTAATAAATTTCCTATCTCTAAGAACAGAGTACTATAACCAGTGATCTTTGAAAGATGTTGGAGAATGGGAGAAATGCTACTGGAGATGAGAGGGGAAGGGAGAAGGGAGGGGGAGGAGGTAGAGGAACAGAAGGGAGGAGGAGGGTGGAGAGGGGAGACAGGTTGCCAGTGAGCTTGACTTCATTTCCTGGAAAAATTCTAGGCCATACTTTGAAATGGATGTTTTATGAACCTCTAGGAAGAGATGTGACAATCACTAAAAGCCAGCATGATTTCATGAAGAGCAATTCATGCCAGAATAACTTCATTTCCTTTTTGGACAGAGTTATTAAATGAGCAGATCAGGGGAATTCTATAGCTTGAAATTACCTAGATTTCAGCAAAGCAATTGGCAAAGTCTCTCATTGTTCTTCTTGTGAATAAGATAGAGACGTGTAGGCTAAAAAAGAGTGTCATTAGGTAGATTCAGAACTAGTTCAATAACTGGTCCCAAAGAATATTCATAATGGTTCGATGCTCTCATGGAAGGGAGTCTTTCACACAGAGGGTGATGCCTTCAGTCCTAGTTCCTGTTTCATTCAACATTTTTATTATCAGCTTGGATGGAGGCATAGGTCATATGCTTATTGAGTTTTCTGATGACACAGATCTAGGAGGGACAGCTGACCTATTAGATGACAGACTCCAAAAATAAATGAAAAGTAGAATCCAGAAAGATTCTCATCTGTTAGGACGATGGAAAAAAATAAGTAAAAATCACCTCTTAGAGGACTGCACCTCAAAAAATCAACTTCACAAGTATGAGATGTTTAGGTGGAAAAACTTTGGGTGGATGAACAAGTTCAATGAGAGGCAATGTGTCATATGGAAACCAAAAAAAGCAAGAGTAACCTTAGGCTATACTGAGAAGTGTAACATCTCAGCAAGAGAGGTGTTAGTCTTGGGCTCCTCTGCCTTTGTCAGACCATTCCTAGAGTCTTGGGTTTAGTTCCAAGGGCCACGTTTTAGGAAGCATATTGACAAGCTGGAGACTGTCCCGAAGAAAGTGATCAAGATAGTGAGGCATGATAGGCTCATTGACTTAGCTCTCAAAGGGAACTCAGAAACCAACTAACCCAAGCTCTTCATTTTAGATCTGAGGAAACAGAGGCCAGCAAGGATAAGTAACTTACCCAAGGTAATATAAATAGTCCGTGACCAAGATAGAATTTGAATCCAAGTTCCTTGACTCTAAATTCAAGGGACTTTTCTCCTGTCCTGTGTTTCTCTTGGGTAGGGGTTTCAAGACAGGACTATAAAAGAATCAGCTGAAGGAAAGGGGGGTGGTTAGTGTGGAGAAGAGGGATGTGTGTGTGTGTGTGTGTGTGTGTGTGTGTGTGTGTGTGTATGTGAGAGAGAGAGAGCGCGAGCAAGAGAGCGTGAGCACTGTGTTCCAAATATTTGAAGTGCTATCACGTGGGAGAGAAATTAAACTGTCCTCATAAGGCACAACTGATAGAAATGGAAGAAAAGTAACACTGGCAAGAATAACTTTTCTAGTGGTTAAGCTAAAAGAAGAATCCATGGTTAGCCTGGCTATGAGTCTTATCATTTCCTTATACTGTTTTTGCTTTGTTCCATGTTCTTCTCTGGTAATCTTTCATGTGGACCTGCAAATAAATCTCTACAATCCACCCACTATGTACATTCAAGAGAACTGATATGTCAATGCTGGGCTGTGCCCACAAGCCACCTGGAGGGATTTCTAGGTTCCACACCTTGGAGCATGTGCCTGGAAGTGAAACCTGAGAATATACTTTTCTTTCACAAGTATAAATATACTAGACCAGAGCCCAAGGGTCAAGATTCTGCCCTTTGACACTGGTTATTAATTGTGCCCCTCTGAGTATCAATTTTCCTTCCCATGGTAAGAAGTAGGATCTGATGAAGAGTAAAGTAATCAGAAGCAGGAAAACAATATACATGAGATAATGACAAAATAAACAGAAAGAATAAAACACTCAAAAGTGATTGCTGTGTGATGACCAAGCTTAACCTTGGGGGGGCGGGACGGGAACCTTTCTAGGTAATATTGCATGGACTGTCAGGCAGTCTGGATGTGGTATGTAGTACAGGTCAACACTTTTCCCCCCTTCTTTTAAAATCTTTCTGGGCAGCTAGGTGGCGCAGTGGATAGAGCACCAGCCCTGGAGTCAGGAGGACCTGAGTTCAAATCCGGCCTCAGACACTTAACACTTACTAGCTGTGTGACCCTGGGCAAGTCACTTAACCCCAATTGCCTCACTTAAAAAAAAATAAAATCTTTCTTATAAGAAATAGATTGCATAGTAGAGGAGGGAGGAGGGACAGGTATGGAAACGAATGTGACATAAAAATAAGAAGGAAGCAATAAAAATAACATTGAAAAGAAATGAACATTTTCATTGAAGTGAAAGAAAAACAAATTTGACTACCATAATTTATCCTCCTTAATTTAGTAGTCATAGTAATAATAGTTAGCATTTAAATAATGTTTTATGGTTTGCAAAGCACTTCACTTATATTAACTCTTGTGGTGGTAAACATCTGTTTAGTCTTCTGAGACTTTCTCTGGGGGTGGTTATATGGGTATACCTCCTTGTTAGACTAAAAGGCCAATGGGAAGGGAAAGGATCTTCTTTAAACCATGTTTCTACCATGGCCTACTAAGGTACTCTGGTACTTAATGTGTTTATTAAGTTGAAACTGAAAGCAGCAGGAAGCAATATCACTTCTCATAGAGACACAAAGGCCTAAGTTAAAATTCTATCTCTGACCCATATGGGATGTGTGACCCTGGTCAGGTCACTTAAAATCTCAGTGTCCCAGGTAACTTTCTAAAATTTAGATATTTCAGAGAACATGGTGGAAGAAGTATGCCAATGAAATTATAGATCCAGTCAAAAAAAGAAACAGAAGATTCAAAGCATCCCTGAAGTCTAGGAAAAAAAAAATCTCATCTACCTCACCCTCTAATGACAGAGCCTGCTGTGCTCTCAAAGAAAGAAACTAACTGGGTCAGCTATGAGTGGCTTTTCTCAAGAGCCCAGTAGAAAGTTTGTGCTCTGGGATCTTTAGATCTATAAATACTTGCTAACTAGCCAAATGACCAAGTGCCAGGACTTGCCCTTTAAGGTAGCTACCTCAGGGTCCTTTAAGAGCCTGTGAAATTGTGTTGACTCTTGTCCCAAGTGGGATCTTTTCTGCCGTTCTATTTCCCTCATTCTTGGCTTTAACTGGATTTCACTTTTCTTCCATGAAGCACCAGGTAAAAGTTGCAAAGAAATAAGAGTGTGGCAGAAAAATTCCTAGCAGTCAGAACTATACAAAGCACTTCCACAAAGGTGGAAGGGGCTGCCTCTTGAGGAAGTCGTGGTCCCCATTCACTGGAAGTCTTGCAGGGGCTGGACAACCCCTTTTTGGCTGTGCTATCCTGGGGATTTTAGATTTCTTTGCTGTGTGGGTTGGCATACGTGGCCTTTGAGGTTTCTGCTAACTCAGGTTCTATGATGCAGTGGCATCAGAGAGAGATGCTCTAAGTTGGACTATTTTTTTCCTTAACAAGGTCACAAAGATCTTCCCACATTACTTCAAGTATTGAAATTTTAGTAGAGCGTTAAGATAGGGTGAATCCTCAGATTCAATTTCAGTTCTTCCCCATACCCCCCAAAACAGCAGTTTCAGGATTAAAGATCTCTAGAATGTTCTAATGGGAATACCATCTAGTGCCATTATGCTCATATTTTTTTCTTTTCTTTTTCTTTTTTGTTGTTGTTGAGGCAATTGGGGTTAAGTGACTTGCCCAGGGTCACACAGCTAGTGTCAAGTGTCTGAGGTCGGATTTGAACTAAGGTCCTCCTGAGTCCAGGGTCGGTGCTCTATCCACTGTGCCACCTAGCTGCCCCCATTACGCTCATTTTATAGGTGAGGAACAAGGGCCAAGATAGAAAAAGTGACTGTCCCTGGGATACGCTGAGGAAGAGGCAGATTTGGGGACAGCACCTAGGCCTCCTGGGTCCCATTCATTCATCCAACATTGACTCAGAACCTACTCTAGGCAAGACATTGTAGTAGGCCCTTAGGGACATACCATCAAGATAAAGAGGAACATAGTCTCTCTCTCAAGGTAACTGAAAGTGAAGTAGGGGAGATATGTATAGAAATGTAGAGATATGTGTAGAAACTACAAATCAGAACATGGTAAGGGCATGAGAAAAATACAAGCAATCTGCTGTGAGTTCTGAGGAGGGATTAATCACTAGTGACTGGGGGTAGAAGACAAATCAAGGAGAGCTTCAAAAGGAAGGGACAAGGGGCAGCTAGGTGGCACAGTGGATAGAGCACCAGCCCTGGAGTCGGGAGGACCTGAGTTCAAATCCGGCCTCAGACACTTGACACTTACTAGCTGTGTGACCCTGGGCAAGTCACTTAACCCCAATTGCCTCACTGAAAAAAAAAGAAAAAAAAGGAAGGGACATCTGGTCTCAACCTCAAAGGCTAGGGAGAGTTTATAGGAACAGATAGGCAAGTGTAGAGAGGGGGACAATTTTAGGCACAGGGGATGGCAAGAGCAAAGGAAAAGAGGGAAAAACTGGGATGTGTTTGGGAATAGTGGAAACATTTCCTAAGATGTTGCCCTTGGAATGAACCCATTTTGTTCAGAGTTTATTTAGCATACAAGGGGCCACGTGGAACAAAAAAGTAGGTTGGACCCAAATTGTAGAGGGTCTTGAATGTTAGGGTGAGTAGTTTAGACTTCATCTTGTAGGCAGTAGAGAGTGATTGAAGGGTTCTGCATAGGGTGGTGACAGGATCAGAGTTGACTGTTAGGAGATGAGAGAGTGGACCTGTGATTTCATAGACATAGAGAACTACCAAGTGAGGAGATTCCCTTTCCCAGTGCAGATTGGTGATTTGCATGCCATTCATAATCTTAGCTGCCCAGAGCCATTTTGTCAAATGCAGAGTGCTTTTAAACCATGCATGAAGATCCCTGCTAGCACATATCGATTTAGAAAACCACATATTAACATTATCTTTATTCTATTGTGTTATTTATTTTGTTAAATATTTCTCAATTTACATTTTAATATACTTTAGGCAGCACTTGACACCTCTGGCCTAGAGCACTGAGGAGAAATGACTTGTCTAGGGTTACAAGCCAGGATGTGTTCAAGGAAGGATTTGAACCCAGGTCTTCCTGGCTTTGAAACCAAATCTATTTACTATGCAATTCTGCTTCTCAATAGATCTGATGGAATAGAAAGTAGGAGGAGAGAGAATATTTCACTGTTTCCTATGCTAAGCTGTCTCTATTAAAGGATGCTTGGAAATTGTTCTTGCCATCACTGTTAGCTGGTTTCACATACCAGTTGGAATAATTTTATTCCCTAGAGGTCCTGTTTGTGATTATTCTAAGATGTACTACATAAACTATTCAGCTATCTTTGTATATTCTGAATGTTTTTCAGAAAACAAACCCACTTTCCCACTTACTCATCACTACACACAGAAAATAAAAATTTCCAGCAGAAAAACCCATTTGAATCCATTCCTTTTCCACACTAAATACATTCTCAGGGCAGTCATAAAGCAAATTTTCCAACAAAGAGAACACCAAGAAAATACCGAAGGGCTCTCACAGCTCTTCCTTGAGAGCAGTAGGAACTTAACCCCAATCCTATGTGGCCCTTTAGTGACTGCCACAATGGTATCATAATGTAATAGAGGGGCAGCTAGGTGGCACAGTGGATAGAGCACCAGCCCTGGAGTCAGGAGGACCTGAGTTCAAATCTGGCCTCAGACACTTAACACTTACTAGCTGTGTGACCCTGGGCAAGTCACTTAACCCCAATTGCCTCACTTAAAAAAAAATTATAACGTAATAGAAGCAAATTCTGGGGAAGTAAGGAATGCATCCCTAGAGTGACAAGACATGGGTTCCAGTATTGTCTCTCCTACTTGTTAGCTGTGTGACCTTGGCCTAGGAATTCTACCTCTTTGGATCTCAGTTTCTTCATTTATGAAAACAAGAGTGCTGGATTAGGTGACCTCTAAGGTCCCTTCCAGATGTGACATTCTGAGATTTTAATAAGGTCATAATAAGCTCACCTGAGAGATGACATTCATTGATCATGGGAACAGAAACATTGTAATAAAATGCCTATTTTTGGACTTTTTTTGGGTGCCACCATTTACCCATCATTCATGCCACCATTTAACCTATCTACCATATTGAAAACCTTGGGGTTACCTTATTCTTCCCTCTCCCTCACTTCTTTTATCTAACCAACTACTCAGTTGTGTTGATTTCCACTTCCCTTACTTGCCATCTTGTGCCAAATACCTAAATGAGAGGACTCCAGTCACTTCCTGACCTCTCTTTCAGTGTTGGGACCAAGCTCATAGAGAAATGACCAAAGCTACCAAAACCCATCTCAGTGGAGCAAGAAACCCCTTTGTCTTCAAAGTCCACTGTAACACTCCACCCTTGGTATCAAGCTATTTCTTGGGTGGGGGTGGGTCTGGAATAATCTCCCCACATGCCAAAGGATTATGGGGCTTCATGGTCAGCCCGGATTAAACTCCAAATTCCCAGTTCTTGCTCAGTTCAGGACCCTCCCTAAATCTCTGTTGATTCTTCCAGAACAAAGGGATTACTCTTTCTCCCCTCCTAGGTCAGGATTCCCTTTGAGACAGAAGGTAAAATGATGTTTCCAAATGACTGACATCAGGGCCTCCCATCATTCCCGGTTCTCGCTGTGGGTACATCCCAATGGAGCCAGAAACATAGGGAGGATGTCTTGTAGAGGCCTGTGCTCCCCCAGATAAGCACTCTCTAAACATCAGTTCATTATTATGACACCTAATTCTTTCACTTACTGGTCCCTTAGGAGTTCAGCCCTGGAAAGTTCAACCTCTAGTCTAAATTGCTTCAAATTAGGCTCCAGCCAGGGAGGAAGGACCTGTTCTTTCCCCCAACAGCAGTAAGCTGTCTCTGATTATTGGTTACAAATGATCATCATTTACTCAAAGCTCTCAATCTCCCAGGTTAGCCATTCACTGAACACAAAAGTGGCCCACGTCTTCTTTCCTACTAGAATCAAAAGCAGACATAAGAGGTTTCTGAAATGTTGAAGATGGAAGGCAAAGGTCAATTAAGTCAAATTTCAACAAACTAGACTGACTAGAAAGTCAAGATCATATTAAATAAAGTCTACATTTTTTCCTCTATGAGTTTATATGTAAATAAGCAACAATTACTGGAAAGTAGCCTCTTTTTTTTGAGTAAATTAAACAAGTTCCCTACTCTTTGCTTTTTGTTTTTTTAGGATTTCCACAAAAACAGCAAACTAGCCAGTGATGCTAAAAGCAATAGGTCCTTGCCATATTTTAATAAGAGCTAACATTTATATAGCTAGACCAGGAGACTGGAAAACCTAATTTTAAATTTAGCCTCAGACACTTCTTGGCTGTGTGACTCTGGGCAAGTTACTTAACCTCTGTCTTCCTCAGTTTCCTCCATCAGGTGTCTGATTGGTTGGGGAAAGGCAGGGAGGTCTTTCCCCAACATCACTCCCTACCCCCAACCCCACCCCCCATTGCAAATTCTATAATCAGGATAAGTCTCCACCATTCAAGCTCAAGTTAGTGGATTCAAAGATTATAACACTTTTTTCTTCAGTTGGTTGTGGAGGCACAGGTAGGGATGGAAAAATAAATAATGATGGGTGGGCAAATACAGTTCAACTACAACCTTGTTTACACTATTAATTTACTCTATTACTCTGTATCTATTGAGTTATTCATATGAATTCTTTAGCAAACTTTTAATAAGATAAATAAGCTCAGTTACTGTCACAAGAATAATACATTGGGGGGGGGGGCGCAGCTAGGTGGTGCAGTGGATAGAGCACTGGCCCTGGAGTCAGGAGGACCTGAGTTCAAATTCGACCTCAGACACTTAACAATTACTAGCTGTGTGACCCTGGGCAAGTCATTTAACTCCAATTGCCTCACCAAAAGAACTTTTTAAATTAAAAAAAAAGAAAGAATAATACATTGGGGTGGGGGAGGAGGCAACTAGGGTTAGACAACTTGCCCAATGTCACACAACTAGTAAGTGTCTGAGGTCAAATTTGAACTCAGGTCCTGCCTCACTGTGCCACCTATCAGCCCCTAAAGAATACTACATTTCAAATTAGTGGTACCTGAATGTGGTATTGTGTATACAGAAATGGCCTTGTAGCCAGGAACCCTTGGGTTCAAGTCTTGTCTCTGATACATTAACTAGGTAATAACCTTTGGCAAGTCACTTTCTCTCTCACTCTAAGACCATCAGTTGCACAGAGATTGCTTACCTGCATTATTGGAAGGAGTTTCCTTATCTGGGATCCTCATACTGCTGAAATAACAGATCAAGCCTATAACCCTATATATCAAAAATTCCAAATGTCTCACTGAGATAGGGAGATAACCCCTGGAGTTCTGGAAGACTGTACCAAGCACAGTACACTTGAAAGTGTTCTTCCCTCTCCCTACTGAATCCCTAGGCCCATTTCAAATCTCTATGAAGAGCATCAGCCCTGGAGTCAGGAGGACCTGAATTCAAATCCGGCATCAGACACTTGACACATACTAGCTGTGTGACCTTGGGCAAGTCACTTAACCCTCATTGCCCAACCAAAAACAACAACAACAAAAAAAAAAAAAACAGAAACAAACAACAACAAAACAAAAAATAATCTCTATGAAGCCTTATCTGCCCATCACAGAGTTCTGCCTTTGATATCTGATCATACTCATTACTTATGATCATCAGAAATTAAGCCATCATATTGGGAATTATCTTTTTAAATGTCTTGATCCCCCAACTGGGGCTTAAGCACACCTGAGTTCCTCACACATAGAAAGCACCAAATAAAATATTTACTGATTGAAATGGGGGAAAGAAGCAGGGAATGGGAGAAAAATGGTGATCAATGAGAACAACAGTCTCACTGTTGAAGGACCGCTTGAAAACAGTAAGCAGGGCCCACAGTCTAATTTTATCTCTTAATCTCTATGGACTCAGTTCTATCAGTTGAAGCTATTCCTCCATCACAAGTGAGAATCAGACATCTGAGGTCAGAGACAGAGCAAAAAGTGCCAGCCAGGCTCAAACTGCTTATGAAAGTAAAAGGATAGATAGGTTCTAGTACGAGTTATTTATAGACAGTGTAGTTATGTAACCTCCAAATACAATCTCTTCAGAACTCTAAGAACACACATTTGGACCTTCTTTGTGCTCTTCTTTGTCTGTTTTTGTGTTTTTTTACATTATGGTTCTTTGGGCATACATAGCTTCCATAGTAGACTGCAAACCTTTTGAGGAAAAGCACTGTCTCCTTCATCTCTGTGTTGCCCTCGGAACCTCAAACACATCTGGAACTTAATAATGAAGAGTCTAACCTGAAGTCAACAACAAGGCAATGACTTCTCATTCTCAGGAATAACCTTTGACAATGGGAACACAGACAATGATTCTAGAATCTGATGAATTGCTTAGATGGGGGTATTTTTCAAAGCTGTCATCAAGAATTGCTCAACAGAACCCGAAAAACATTGTACACAGTATCATCAACATTGAGTGTTGATCTACTGTGATGGACTATATTCTTCTCACCAATGCAATGGTACAGAAGAGTTCCAGGGATCTCATGATAGAAGAGGATCTCCAAATCCAGGGGAAAAAAAAAAAACAACTGTGGAGTATAGATGCTGAATGAATTATACTATTTCTTTTGTTTTTGGTGCTGATGTTTTTCTATTTTGAGGTTTTTCGTCATTGCTCTGATTTTTCTCTTATAACATGACTAATGCAGAAATATGTTTAATGTTATTATGTGTATACACACACACACACAGACACACATATAAAACCTATATCAGATTACCTGCTGTCTAGGGGAGGGGGGAGGGAGGGAGAAAAATCTGAAATTGGAAAGCTTGTATAAACAAAAGTTGAGAACTATCTTTACATGTAACAGGAAAAAAAATACTTTATTAATTAAAAAAATAATTGCTCAAGTGGAAATGTCATAAAGAAATGTCTATCAGGAAACTAGCAAGAGGTGAGCTTGAGTTTGCCAAACTCAAACTTATTATAAAATCAATTCCTAGTCTCAGGATGCCCATCCCCAAAGGGCTGACTCTTTTTTTCCACATTCAGCTATACTGGAGTCAAAGTTGACAGAATCAAATCCTTAGGATTAAGAGAAATGGATCGTGCCAAGATTCACTCTTTCCTTGAGTCCTCTGAACAGTGTAATTAAGACACTAAATAATCACTTTTCTTAATGCTCTAAAATCGGTGGTGTCAAACTGAAATAGAAAATGGGGGGCCACTAAACTATAATGATCCCTGTGGGCTGCATTTTGAATTAGTTTTAAAATGTCTTATCATCTATGTTTTGCTAGATTTTTATTTTGTTAATTATTTCCCACTTAGTTGGTTGTTTTTTTTTTTTTAGTGAGGCAATTGGGGTTAAGTGACTTGCCCAGGGTCACACAGCTAGTAAGTGTTAAGTGTCTGAGGCCAGATTTGAACTCAGGTACTCCTGACTCCAGGGCTGGTGCTCTATCCACTTCGCCACCTAGCTGCCCCCCACTTAGATTTTAATGTGGTTTGGGTCCCGCACAGGAAGTGCTGTAGGTCTCATTCAGGGCTGCGTGTTTGATAGCCCTGCTCTAAATAATCATTTCCCCTGATTCTTCTTATTCTTTTTTTTTCTATCAGTTAATATTTATTGTGGATACACAGTGTGAAAAGCAGTGTGTTTATGTGTGCGTGAGAGGGGGGGCTGTATATAATTCTTGCCAACCTTGTTGGGAAGATGCGACTTATGTAAATAAAGATAATAAAATGAACCTGTATATTCCCATCATCACTTCCCACTTGCCATTAAATCTACTCCTGTCTGGGCTCTGAGTCCATTGGCTTCTTCCCAAGGACTCCCTTTTCCTGTGATGGAGACTACTGTGTGTGCAGACGGTGCCAACATATTTGTATTTGTAAGGACCTGGTCATGACAGTTTTCAAAATGCTGATATGCTTTCACAGGAATTGGCAGAGGGCCCATGGCTTCCACTTTTCCTGACAACTGCACAGGTAAGGGTTGCCTGCCTCTGCCTGGCTGGGAAACCTAACCTCCACAGAACTAGCCCTGAGGGTACGTACCAGGATGCCCTGCCTTTCTTACTCTATCACAAACACAATATGCACAACAACAGGGTAAACAACGCTAAAAACTGTAAGAATTATGATTATTACAATCATCATTCATGATTCATATACCTCTCTCTCTCTCTCTCACACACACACACACACACACACACACACACACTCCTCTACTAACTGTGTAATCTGGGGCAAGTCACTTAACCTCTGTTTCTCTTAATCCACTGGACAAAGAAATGGGAAACCACTCCAGTCTCTTTGCCATGGACAGTATTGGTGGGCTAGGGTCACTAAGAGTCTGAACTCTGAATGTCTGAACAACATCTATCTATATTTGCCTGTGTGTACCCCCATCAGAAGAATTTGTTTTGCTTGACTATATGTATTTATTACAACAGATTTGCTTTTTTTCTTTTTCTTTTCTTTTTAATCCTAGTGGGGTGGGAGTGGGATGAAGAGGGAGAGAAAATAGATTTCTGTTAATTTTTTTTGTAAATAGTGAGGTGGGTGTGGTAGTGCTCCAGATGTGGAATGTTACATGTACTTTCAGATGAGCTTATTATATTATATTATATTATATTATATTATATCATATCATATCATATCATAATTAGTTTTACTTTGTTACAAGAGACCTCTCCTGAAGAGAGAGTAATCTGCGAATATTAACGTAAAGCCAAAGCCCATCAGTAAAACAGAAAGTGGAAAATACAAAGCCAAAACCACCACGGGGGCCAGCCTGTACCGCCACACCAGTTATGTTCAATCATCTGCAACATAAGAACATAAAGACCCTCCTTGGTTGAAGACAGACCCAACATCTGCAGGTAGGGTAGCTACCTGCCGTCATTGCTTTATCTCACACAACTGCTTCCTTTCCTGCTTGCTGGAATCCAGGGCCAATCAACAGTACACAATAGTAAGTGCCCACTGATGTATTCTGTTTTGTTCTGGGTTTTTGACAGTGGGTGTCCCTATCTCACCTGAGCTAGAAGTGCAGTGACCATTCTCAGGCTTGACCCCACCATTGATGGACACAAAGCTTTGATATGCTCCATGTTCCAGGCTGGGCTGGTTTGCCCTTCATTAGGCAGCTTTGTGGACTCCTGCTTCCAGAGTCTCACCATATCTGTTCTGGACTTAGTGTGGAAATCCAATTAGTGTTAGCCCTTCTACGGATCAGAATTCCTTAGCTCAAAAAATTCCTCAGCCTCAGACTTCCTTTGTAGCAGAGATTACAGGCATGCCCCACAATGCTGCAGCGCTCCCTGGGTGATAATATTCATTATCTGCTCTGGAATTCAGAGAAGGGTCTTTGATAGATAACATATGGGCTGTGGTGATCAAAGAAGGATCCACAAGTGAGATTGTAGGTGGGCCAAGAAACATGGGATTGGATTTTAGTAAGAGAAACACAGGGCCTGTGAGATCTTATACTCCATTCTGAGAAGAAGAGACATCTGAGCACTGGGGCAGAAGTCCAGACTCCCACTGGGTCTTGCTAAGCTAGAAAGGCTACTATTGAGGAATAGTCTGGTAATGGTCTGTCTGCTGTCCAAAGACCAAGGGATCTTTCCATTATTTGTATTTGTATCCCCAGTGCCTACCACACAGAAGAAATACTTATTGAGGGGCAGCTAGGTGGTGCAGTGGATAAAGTACCAACCCTGGATTTGGGAAAACCTGGTTTCAGACACTTGACACTAGCTGTGTGACCCTGAGCAAGTCACTTAACACCCCCCCCATTGCCCTGTGAATAAGAAGGAAGAAGGAAGAAGAGGAGGAAGAGGAAGAGGAAGAGGAAGAGAATAGAAAAAGAAAAAAGGAATACTTATTGAATCATTGAACAACTTAAGTTTTTTGGGGGAAAAAAAACCCCAACAAAATTAAACTCATCGCCAGAATGTTGGTCATCAGGTAATAAATTTGGCTATGACAATCCATGAAAGCAGGGGCCAGCTAGGTGGTGCAGTGGATAAAGCACTGGCCCTGGAGTCAGGAGGACCTGAGTTCAAATCTGACCTTAGACACGTAACACTTAGCTGTGTGACCCTGGGCAAGTCACTTAACCCTCATTGCCCTGCCCCCCCCCCCAAAAAAGAATGACTAAGACAATCCATGAAAGCCTCCTACCAAGAAACAGAGGGATGAAAACATCTATCGCTCACACGATAACATGGATCATTGAGATATTAAAGTATTGAGTGAGAGGTTAATCATGTCACATGAGTGTCTGACCACATTGGGCATGTAGTAGGCCCTTAAATACTTGTTGAAGTGGATCTTTTCTAGGCTTTTATTAAGTTCCTGCTGTTCCATGAACTGTCAAGGCAACTCCCCCCAAGAAGCTTTCATTCTACTGGAGGAATTGAAGGTTAGTTTGGAAATTAAATAAAGCCCTATGGCTGGTTAGACTGACATGTTTACTATTATGTGTAGATATTAAAGGGAAGTAGGAGGTCCATAGAAAAACTTCTCCAACTGATATCTCAGCTGAACTAGGCTGATCCCACGGGGCAAGCCCTCCTGGTTTGATGGTGCCTACCTAGGCGGGGCTACGCCCAGAGGTGGATTTGCCCACACCCTGGGTAATTGTGTGGCAGAGCAGAGAGCCTCGGCCAAGGTTGCCCAGTGAGTCATAACCCCAAGTCCCGAAGGGTGGAAGGGAGGGCAGGGGAAGTAGTAGGAGAGGTACTTACAGGAGTTTGCACCAGAAGAGTTAGTATTCCTGAAGTCAAACCAGAGGATTAACAGGCAAAACAGGAAGTTACTTTTAGGTGCCTCTAAGACTCTCCCCCACCCCACCCTCAAATACTAGGCTTTCCTGATTCTCTGGCAGGTGGTACCCATAGCCTTCCTCCCAGCTGGTACAAGGTTAGATGGGGGAGGGGGAGAAGGAGCAATAGCAAGCTATTTAAATCTCTTAAGGCATCAGTTTCTTCATCCATAGAAGAGAGCTGGACAAGATGGCCTTTAAGTTTGCTTTTAGCTCTCACATTCTGTGATTACGACAATGGAGTCCTAGGGTATACATAGAATTGGCTTAAGTTAAGATAGCACCCACCCATCTATTGTGGAAGCTACTCACGCCTACAGACTACTAGAAATCCAGGACAGCTTGGGCTTTGGGCATCCCATGTGAAGGGGATGAGGTGGAGTGAAGGAAAAGTAATGAGAGCAGCAGCTAGCTCCTTCCTCTGGGAGTGGGAGGAGACCAGGGCATGCTTTGCAGGGATAAGTGCAGGACGAGGTTAAGCGTGGTAAAGAGAAAAGGAACACAGGGTTAGTTTATGCCTTTGTGTAGCCACACACAAAGCAGTCTCTGGCAGAGGTCACAAAATGGAGGAAATGATCGTTGGAAACCCTGAAGTTTCCAAAGAATTGTCTAGTGGGTGAACCGAACAGAACCAGGAGAACTATTTAAACAATAAGAACATTTTAAAGACAAAACAACTTTGAAAGACCGAAGAATGCTGATGGAGGAGAAGGCCAACCAGGGCTCCAGAGTCCCAGGATGAAGAATGCTACCCCCTCACTGCCTGACAGAGAGATGATGAACTCAAGATGCAGGATGTGCCATACATTTCTGGACCCAGCCAATAAGTGGCTTTGTTTTACTTGACTTTGCATATTTCTTACAAGAGTTTTCCCCCTTCAATTAGGTGTGTGTGTGGGGGAAGGGTTGGGACGGGGGAGGAAAAGAACTATATGCTTGTTAATTTTTTTTTAATTTTACAAAGAAGCTTCTAATGGGAACCTAAATAAGTCTCAACTAAACTGCTTCAAATCCTTTCATATTCTCATGAGTCAGAGGGCATTCTCCCCCATTCTGGAGTTTGTTTCAAAAAAACCAATTGTCCTTATTTCTGAATTTACTCATAGAAGACTCTTTAGAAAAATACATTATTATCAACAGGCATATATTAAATGCTTACTACATTCCAGGAACTTGCTAGAAACTGGAGGTAGAAATACGAAGAAAGAGAAAATAATTTCTATTCTCTAAGAGCTTGCATTCTAATCCGAGAGATAAATGCATATAAAAATATATGCAGCATAAATATAAAGAGAACAAAATATAAATAACGACAAAGTAGTTTAATACCATACAGTTTGAGAGGGAGGGCACTAGCCATTGGAGAGAATCGGGAAGGCTTCATGAAGAAGATGGCACTTAAGCTTTGTCTTAAAGGAAGAGAAACTCTCTGAAGTAGAGATGAGGAGGGAATGCACTGCAGGCATGGGAGACGGGAAATGGACTGTTTTATGTGAAGAACAGAGAAGAAAAGTTTGGCTGGAAGGATAGTAATGTCCAGAGAAACTGAAAAGATTGGTTGGGACTAGTTGCATAGGGTTATAAAAGCTAAACAGAAGAGTTTATTTTTTTCTTTTTCTTTTTTTTTTTTTTGTGAGGCAATTGGGGTTAAGTGACTTGCCCAGGGTCACACAGCTAGTAAGTGTTAAGTGTTTGAGGCCAGATTTGAACTCAGGTACTCCTGACTCCAGGCCGGTACTATATCCACTGTGCCACCTAGCTGCCCCAGAAGAGTTTATATTTTATCCTATAAGCCACTGGGGTTGGTTGAGTAGGGAAGTCATATAGTCAACTCTGCACTGAAAGAAAATTAATTTGGCAGCAACATGTAGGAGGAATTGGAGTGGTGAGATATAATAACAGCAACAATAATTTATATAGTACTTTAAGGTTTACCACGCACTTCAAAAATATTTCACTGGATCCTCACAACCATTTACAGCAGGTGCTATTATCCTCGCTTTACAGATAGGGAAACTGAGGCTAGGAGAGATTAAGTGACTTGCCCAGGGTCACACAGCTAGTGAGCTTTTGAGTTGCAATTTGAACTCGAGTCCTTCTGACTTCAGGTCCAGGGCTCTTACCTAGTGGGCCACCTAGCTGTTGGAGGTTTTTGCAATAATAATCTAGGTGAGATGAAGGATTGAACTAAGGTGGAGTGAGTGGAGGGAAGGTTTGTAAAAGCCCTTTCCTCACAATAACCCTGTGAGGGAATCAGAGCAAGTATGATTATCACTGTTTTTTATGGGAAAAAACTAAAGTTCTAAAAATTATGGTTTCCCCAGGATCATGTCTGCAGCAGGATTCGAAACCAGTTGTCCAAATCTAAAGCCTTGTCCACCGTCCCACAGGGCCCTTATCTTAGAAATTAACTTCTGTTTTCCTCCAGAACTCTGAAAGGTATTGCACTGTGGGCTTTCAGGAATTTCCTTTAGAACCCTGACATGTATTTACATTTTTGTCTATTATGCCTGGTTCTGTCAGTAACCAGTTCTATGACCTTTGAGTAAGTCATTTTTATCTCCTGGGCCCTCCAGTTCCTACTTTGTAAAATGAAGCTACTTGGGAGGACTTGTATGAACTGATGCAGAGTGATGGAAGTAGGATGAGAAGAATGACATGCAACGACTACAATAATATAAGCAACACTAAAAGGCAGTTGAACTCAGATTAACTGCAGTGACCGTTACTGGCCCTGGAGAACAGGGGATAAAATGCACTTCCTTCACCTGTAAAATGAGGGGGTTGGACTGTTATTTTTCAGTCAGTCTGACTCTTCCAGACCCTATTTGGGGTTTTCTTGACATAGATCCTATAGGGGTTTGCCATTTCCTTCTCCATTGTATTTTATAGATGAGGAAACTGAGGCACACAGGGTTAAGTGACTTCCCCAGGGTCACACGGCTAGTCTGAGGCTGCATTTTAACTCATGAAGATGAGTCTTCATGATTCCCAGTCCAGCTATTCACTATTCATTTGTGGCTTCTATATTTTCACCATCTTTTCTGTAGTAGTAGGGTCTCTACCACCTAACAGCACAGGGCTTTGGAAAAGTTTGATTTGGCCCTGTTCTCTGTAGACTGAAAGAATATAACTACTTTCCTTCACTCCATCATCTCTCAATTCCATCTCTGATGCTTAGTACCTGTGTGACCTTGACACAGTTATGTCAACTTCCAAGGGCCTCAGTTTTCTCATTTGTAAAAAGAGGCAGGTTGGACTAGCTGGCCACTGAGGTCTCAGATCCCAGGCCTAGATCCCATTTTTTTTTTTTTTTTTAGTGAGGCAATTGGGGTTAAGTGACTTGCCCAGGGTCACACAGCTAGTAAGTGTTAAGTGTCTGAGGCCGGATTTGAACTCAGGTACTTCTGACTCCAGGGCCGGTGCTCTATCCACCGCGCCACCTAGCTGCCCCTCTAGATCCCATTCTAATGAAGGTCCACACACCAATTCCATCACATAGATTGGTCATACTTGTCTGGCCTTTGGGGGAAGTCTCATCCAATTGATCAGGGATTCTCTGGATCACCTCCACTCTCCTTAGCAGTACTTATGACCAAGAGCACCCACTCCCATGTTTGGACTACCACCTTTGGCCATGGATGGGGCAACATGAACTGATCCACATGGAGACTGACCCTGTTCCCCGCAACTATGGAAAGAATGCTTGCTCTGGAGTTAGAGGGCATGAGTTCAAATCCTGGTTTGGCTATTCACTCCCTGTGTGACCTTGGCCAAGTATCTACCTCTATAAGCCTCAGTTTTCTCATCTGTAAAGTTATGACTGTGGCTAAAGCTCAGAGATCGATTCACTGGCAGGTTCCTGTGCCCCCAAAGGCTTTAAGGTCTTGCAAAGGCTTGACCAATTGAGACGTCACCATGATGGAGGTCAATCGTAACTGAAGTAGAACAACATGACTTCTGGACATGCTCTGTGGGAATTTGGGATTAGGATCCCCAGTCATTTGTGAAATAATTTCCCAGACACTAGAGATTGTTTTCCATGAGACACAAAACTGGGCCTCATTCTATAGGATAGAAGCTGGTGATTATTGTTGAAGGTCTGGAATGGAATTTTGTCAAAAACCTTATGAATCCTGCTCTCACATCTTAGAGTTGGCTTGGCCTTGTGGGGGCAAAAAAAAAAAAAAAAGGTCTAAATTTGCACAAAGATAACAAATGAGGATTTGGAGAACTAGCCTGAGGACGGTCACAATCTGTCCACAACTCACTTCCAGGCTCCTGAGAACAGACTGTGTGTTGGGGAAGCCTAGCACATGCATGAGTAGGCAATGACATGTTTGGCTGGGTTGAGGTCATGGTCAAGCAGAAGAGCTTTGGACTTAGTCACATGATCTTAATTTTTTTTGTTTTGTTTTGTTTTTTTGTTGTTTTTTTTAGTGAGGCAATTGGGGTCAAGTGACTTGCCCAGGGTCACACAGCTAGTAAGTGTTAAGTGTCTGAGGTCACATTTGAACTCAGGTCCTCCTAACTCCAGGGCTGGTGCTCTATCCACTGCGCCACCTAGCTGCCCCACATGATCTTAATTTGAACCTTGGTTCCACCATGTCTACTTATATAAACTTTGGTGAGTGATTTTACCTTATAGGCTCTTAGTCACCTTTTTATGTAAAATGCAGGAGTTAGGAATCATGTTTTCCAAGGTCCCTTTCAACACTTAAATGCTCTGATTACATATACGATATTATTAACAAGTATGGGAAAAACCCATCAACTTCAAAAGGCCTCAATGAAAGTGACTAAATTGTATGTGACCCACTTTATGTGTGCTCCTTAAAGGCAGGGAATGATTTACTTTTATCCTGATATACTCAGTGCTCAGTTTAGGGCCTGGCATATAGTGAACACAATCAATATGTGTTGATGGACTGATTGGGTGCTATACAGAGGTTATGAATGAAAATGTCATCATACAGGTAGCAGAATGGATACAGGATACCAAAGATAGAGATATTGAGACATTTCCATCACATAAAAATCATGAGTTGTTGCTTTTTTTTTTTTTTTTAAAGCATGTTTATAGGTGGGAGCAGGGGGCAGCTAGGTGGCACAGTGGATAGAGCACTGGCCCTGGATTCAGGAGTACCTGAGTTCAAATCCAGCCTCAGACACTTGACATATACTAGCTGTGTGACCCTGGGCAAGTCACTTAATCCACATTGCCCCACCAAAAAAAAAAAAAAAGAATAAATAGGTGGGAGCAAAGTGAGTATAAAGAGGCACTGGGGTATAAAGCAAAGCTTCTTAAACTGTAGGTCACAACTCTACATGGGGCCATGTAACAATGTGGGGGGGGTCACAAAAAATTTGGCAACAGCAAAA
This sequence comes from Dromiciops gliroides, assembly GCF_019393635.1. Classification (NCBI taxonomy): domain Eukaryota; kingdom Metazoa; phylum Chordata; class Mammalia; order Microbiotheria; family Microbiotheriidae; genus Dromiciops; species Dromiciops gliroides. The sequence continues at coordinate 337,224,119 of NC_057863.1, read as the reverse complement.
GGTTATGTATGCCTATTTTATATACCTATATATCTGGGGTTGCATAAAAATTCCTCCAGCAAAAGGGGTCATGAGTAGAAAAAGTTTAAGAAGTCCTGGTGTAAAGGATGATTACTAGATTTGCAGATAAAGGACCCTATGTAACCTTGGGAGAGGCAGTTAGGTGACACAGTAGAAATGTGTCTGTGTCTGTGTCTGTGTCTGTGTCTGTGTCTATGCATCTAAAGAGTGCTACAGTGCACAGAGCACCAGGCCTGAAGTTAGGAAGACTCATCTTCCCGAGTTCAAATCCAGCCTCGGACACTTACTAGCTGTGTGACCCTGGGCAAGTCACTTAATTCTATTTGCATCACTGTTCTTATCTGTAAAATGGAAGAACAATCTTAGGTGTTCAAGGTCTACGTATTGAACAAGAAGGCTCTAATCCTGGCTACCATGTCACTTCGACTTTTATAACAGACCCAGGGCCGGGGTGGAGTGGGAGTGTTTGGGGAAGGAGAAATAAAAGGACTCTTGAAAGTTTGGTTTTTCCATGATGCTGAACAAGCTATGCAAACAATCAAGTCCTAGGGACCCTAGCAACTCTGCCTTTAGCAAACAGCTGTAATACTTACTAGAGGACAGATGGGACAGCCTGTGAGGGAACCAGGCCATGAGAGGGACCAGGAGTATTTGAGCTCTCAACCTAGGTGGGAAACTCCCAGGTATCTGTGGTACTGCGATGAATGGGTCATCACCATATCCCTCTATAAGGGGCTCTCTTAAGTACTCCAGCACAAAACTTTTATGCTTCTTTGATTGGTCATCTCTTCTTCTTCTTCTTCTTCTTCTTCTTTTTTTTTTTTTGTGGGGCAATGGGGGTTAAGTGACTTGCCCAGGGTCACACAGCTAGTAAGTGTCAAGTGTCTGAGGCCAGATTTAAACTCAGGTCCTCCTGAATCCAGGGCCAGTGCTTTATCCACTGCACCACCTAGCCGCCCCTGGTCATCTCTTCTTAAGCCCCAATTCCTCATCCAAGTCTTCTCTTTCAGCATATGACCTTGGCTCCCACTATATTGAGAAAATAGAGGCCATTCAGCCAAAACTCTCTTTTTCTTCCACTGAATTCCTAAAACCTCCTTTCTGATTCTCTCTCCCCCTGTGCTCCAGTCACTGAGGAGGACGTGGTTCTGTCCTGAAACTTGTACTCTTGGTCCCATCTTGTCCCAGTGATCATTCTCTCTTCCCTTATCTTCCATCTCTTCCTTGGATATCTACAAACTTGCTCAAAAACAAAAAAACAGGGGGCAGCTAGGTGGTGCAGTGGATAGAGCACAGGACCTGAATTCAGAAGGACCCGAGTTCAAATCCGGCCTCAGACATTTGACACTTACTAGCTGTGTGACCCCGGGCAAGTCACTTAACCCCCACTACCCAGCCCCGCCAAAAAAATCAAAAACAAAAAGGAAAAAACCCCTCAAGCTATCAACATTTATCTCCCCATATTCTCACAGCCCAACTCCTTGAATTTTGTTCTTATTTCATGCACTTTTCAAAAATAATAGCTAGCATCATAATCTTCTCAACCTCTTGTAATCTAGCTTCCAGCTCTACCTAATTCACCAGAATTGCTAAGATTCCCCAAGATCTCTAAACTGATCAATCTAATGACCTTTTCTCATGTTTTATCTTCCTTGATGACAACAGTGCAGCAAAGTGGGTAGACAGACTCATAATCTGGAAGACCTGGGCTTGAATCCTACCTCTGGCACTTACTAGTCACGTGACCCTGAGCAAGTCACTTACCTCAGCCTCAGTTTCCCCATCTGTAAAATGAATATAATAATAGCAGCGGCCCAAAAGGGTTGTTGTAAGGATGAAATAAGTTAACATATATAAAACACTCTGTAAACCTTAAAGGACTATACAAATGCTAGTTATCATTATTATTTACCGAAATACATTTTTGGATACTATGAAGCACACTATAAAAGCACACCATTCTCCTGGGCCTGGATTTTTCTTCCTTGGTCCCTGTAGTATTGCTCCTTCCCAGTTCTCTCCCTATCTGCTAACTCTCCTTTGTTGTACTCTCATTCATCTCCTGCCCTTTTCCTGTGGTTATTCACCAGGTCTTTACAGGCTCAAGCTTAATCTCTACCCAGTGTTCTGTATAACCTCTTTTTTTTTTTTTTTGTGAGGCAATTGGGGTTAAGTGACTTGCCTAGGGTCACACAGCTAGTAAGTGGTAAGTGTCTGAGGCCGGATTTGAACTCAGGTACTCCTGAATCCAGGGCCAGTGCTCTATCCACTGCGCCATCTAGCTGCCCCTGTATAACCTTTTTGCTTCTGATATCTAGTCATGGATCATTGACCACTTCCTAAATACCCCCTCAGCTCTCCTAGATGTACCATAGGTATGTCAAATTCAAGAAATCCCAGTCTTTTCTTTGTCCCTCCTAAACTTATCCGCGCTTCCTTTTCTGTGATAGGTACCACACCATCCTTAGAGTCATGCAGATGTGAACATCAGTCATTCTTGACTCTTCCTTCTCCTTGATCCCCCATCAATTGCCTGGTCTTGTTGATTCTACATCCAACTTTTCTCGGACCCATCCCCTTCTCACATTGGTATTCCCTTAATTCAGGCCCTCATCCCTTCTCCCCTAGATTATCACAACAGCCTCACAATTGATTCCCTGCCCCTGCTTCAAGTCACTTCCAGCTCTAGTTCATCCTCCACTTTGCTGCCAAAGTAACTGCTACACAGGTCTGACTATGTGACTTCCCTCCTCAATAAAATCCAGTAGCTTCCTATTGCCTCTGGGATAAGATAAAAACTCCTTTGTTTAACTTTTTAATCTGGGCCCATTCTAGATTTCCAGCTTTATTGGACATTACTCCTCCACCTGCACTCAGATTCCAGCCAGACTGGCCTTCTGTTCCTTATACACAATTTATGTTCCTTAGGCACATTTCTGTGCCTTTGCACTAGCTGCCAACCCCACCCCCAGCCACTCCCTCCTTACCTCTGACTCAGAGACCTTCTCTTTCTTTAGAATGCAGCTCAAATACTTCCTTCTACAGGAAGCCCTTCCTGATTCCCCCTACTCCTAGTGCCCTCCGCTCCCTAACCACCTTATACTTGACTACTCAGTATAGATTTGTATCTATTCACTCTGTATTTATACTGTATATTTTTATCTGTACTTGTCTCCCCATGTAGAATGTGACACCCTTCTCTGGGAGTGGAGATTTTGTCATTTTTATTTCTCTTCACAGCATCAAGCACAGTGTCTGGCATAGAGTGGGCACTTAATAAATACTTATTGATTGACTAGCCTGTCTTTCTAGCCTTACTTCTAACTATACCCCTTTACAAACTCTATATTCCAGCACAAATGGCCTATTAGCTGTTCCCTGGACCAAAAGTCCCAGAGCTGCCTCCAGACCCCTGTGTCTCACGTCCTTGATTCTTCCTGCTCCTGAAGTCAGGCAGGCATCCAGCCAGTAGGAGAGTGACTGACAGCTGCTATCAGAGGCCACCCTGGAGAAAGGCTGCTACATACCACCCATAGCTCATCAAAAGGAGTGGCCCCAGGCGGGAGGCAGAAAGCCTTCCAGCTCAGATGCTTAGAACTTAAAAAATCACTCACTCAGGGGAAACAGATTCAGTTTAATGACCATTACTCTCTTTGGGGAGACAAGGTGGGTCAAGATAGCAAGTAGAGGAATCAGGGGGAGATCTAACATCATCATATCCTCTCTAAAACTTTTTGAAACTGCTAGTGGTATTCCATAGCAAGAAGCTTTAAAAGTCAGGTAGGTCATTTTTTCTCTCTCCCAAATAAACTTTCTAGATAAAAAATTATATTCTCTCAGCCCAGGTCAGCTGGCACCTGGGCTTCTTTACTGGAAAGATAGGTCTGGGGAAGCAGTTCCTCCCCTACTCCTGTCTCAAGCCTATGTTTTTGTTTTTGTGGAGCAATGAGGGTTAAGTGACTTTCCCAGGGTCATACAGCTAGTGTCAAGTGTCTGAGGCTGAATTTGAACTCAGGTCCTCCTGAATCCTGGCCGGTGCTTTATCTACTGTACCACCTAGCTGCCCCCCTCAAGCCTGTGTTTTTAAAAATCTGCATGAGAATTAATGAGTGGAGAGGCAGTGCTGCTTAGTGGGTGGAGAGGCGGATTCAGACTTTGGAAGACCTGGGTTCACATCTTATTTCTGACATGTACCTTGGGCAAGTCACAACATCTTGGGGTCCCAGGCAACTCTCTAAGACTGAGCGGCAGAGGAGGTGCTGATTTGGGTGGGTAGAGGGAGTTTCTGTACTGGCTACTCCCTATGCCAAAGAAATCATAGTTTTTGTCTTAAAAAAAAGAAAAAAAGGGGGCAGCTAGATGGCACAGTGGATAAAGCACCAGTCCTAAATTCAGGAGGACCCGAGTTCAAATCTGGCCTCAGACACTTGACACTACTAGTTGTGTGACCCTGGGCAAGTCACTTAACTCTCATTGCCCTGCAAAAAAAAAAAAAAAGAAAAGAAAAGAAAGAAAAACTGCAAGCATATACATCATTGATCTCCTAGGGGTGACAGATACTCTATGACCCCTAGAGTATCATATTAGGTCCAGACGGTACCTTGAAGGCCATTAGGACTTCCATTTTCAGAGAGATTAAAGGAATGTGCCTGAAAGTCAGTCAATTGGCTACTGAGAGGCAGAACAGGTGTGAGAATCCAGGCCTCCTGGTTCTCTGGCTCATTATGCTTTGTTGCTCCCCTTTCGTCCACATCCCTTCACTGTTTACGTAAAAATAATAACCAAGACAGTGAAGTAGCTGCCATTTATGGAGCATTTAAAGCTTTCAATTCATTGCCTTGTAGAGATGCACACAGACTCCCTGCAAGTTAGGCATCATAGCCTTATTATCACCATTTTACAGATGAGTAAAATGAGGAGAGGGTGCTAAGACAACTTCCTGGAGCCCAGGTGTGTCGGCACCAGTCCGCCAGCTTCCATCCACCACAGCATACTGCCTTGGTATTCCTCTTGTTTAACACCATGAGGCAGTTGTCTGTAAGCATACTGGACTACTTTGTGATCTGGAAAGCACCATATTGTGAGTCATGTGGTGGAGAGGGGGCTGATCTTGGAGTAGCAAGGACCTTGGCTACACACAATCAGAGATTTTGAGCTGGAAAGGACTGGAGAGGGGATTTAGACCAACACCTTCATTTTGGTTATTTTTGGTGGGGCGATTGGGGTTAAGTGACTTGCCCAGGGTCACACAGCTAGTAAGTATTAAGTGTCTGAGGCCAGATTTGAACTCAGGTCCTCCTGAATCCAGGGCTGGTGCTCTATCCACTGCACCACCTAGCCGCCCCCAACACCTTCATCTTTAAGAGATGAGGAAACTGAGGCCCAGGGAACTGAAGTGACAAGTCGCTTAGCCCTCCAGTGCCCAAGGCAGCTCTCTAATACTTTTAAGTTAAAGGAGAATTATTAATCTACATTGGTGGTGTAAGTTTCCACACTGAGAGTGCCAACAGTGATAAAATCATAGGTGTAGACCCTAGCTTATTCCCCCAGTTCCCCCCTCCAAAAGTCCCTCTACACATACATACACACACACACAGCTATTAAGTTGTTTTAATTTGGCATCAGGTCTGCTCAAATAGAATGGAAGACACTTGAGGGTAAGGCTCAGGTCTTACTGCTCGTATTCTCTCTAGTTCAGGCTCATGCCTATAGTAGAACTTCAATCAGTAATGCTGAGTTTCACCATCATTTACCAATACTGCAGATCTTCAGTTGCCAGGTCTTATTGGGCTACTTTCTGCCTCCCAAAAGCAAAAGTTACCCTCCCTTTCCCTCTCCACTTTAACTCATCTTCTGGATTGGACAGAAACCAAGAGAAACATTTAGATATTACAAAAAACCCAAAAGGTATATGGAGTTACCATTGGAGTCTGGGGGGATCCAAGTTCAAATCCTGCCTCAGATACTTACTTGGCTTTGTGACCCTAGGTAAGCCTTTAAACCTCTCTCAGGCTCAGTTTCCTTATCTGTAAAACTGGGGATAATAATAGCACATCCCTCTCAGGGCTGTTGCGAGGATCAGATGAGAGTATATATGTCAAGGCACTTTGCAAACTTTAAAGAGCTATATAAATGTTAGCTATTATAAGTGTAGCTGATTGTTGCATCTGCTGGTCAGGACAGAAGTCATTCCATTAAGTAAGGACAGTCATGGCTGGTTTTGGGGGGGTGGGTACTCCTTAGAGATGGGCTGCAATAGTGCTTGTCCCCAGCCAATGTCACACTCTACATACATGAGGGAAGCTACTCATTGACTTCCAAATGTAGGAGGTTTAAGACTATTAGAGAGGGGTGTGTGTGTGTGTGTGTGTGTGTGTGTGTGTAGATTGCATTTATGTGGTGAGTTGTCATTCTCAATCCTTTCAGGATTATATATTGAGCGCTGGAAGGGCCTTTACCGAAAAATCCAGGCCATTCTTGACTACTCTTCCCACACCTCCCTCTCCAACCCCCCTCCCCTCCTCAATTATACTGTTGAGAGAAGTAAAACACAAAAAGGCCAAGTCACTTGCCCAGGATTCTCTGGTGCCTATTAAGTGCCAGAGGTGGGATGTGAAGGGAGGGCTTCCCTCTGCTCCTTCCATGATGCCTCACTACTTCCGGGAAAACAGGGCCCTGGGTTTTTGATTCCACCAAACACAAGGTTTGAACTCACTCTAAAGAAAAGTCGCTTGCTTGCTGATAGATGATGTAGCCAAGTGTTCTGTATTCTCATTCTGTCATCTGTTGGTCCTTTATCAGGAGGGGTCACCGGGCACATACTGGGATCCCACTAAAGGTAGGGGCCAGGCTTATATTCCTCACTGTTCCCATAGAACCCTTACTGAGCATGGCAGGGAGAGATGAGTGTTACACAGGACTTGTTGCGCTTCTCCTTTGTCCTTGGGATGGTTGGAAGGGAGTCAGCCTGAGCCTCAGGGCTGTAAACAACCCTTCCCAAAGAGACCTCTCTGACAACCTTGCCCTGTCTGGCCATACTGAGGAGCACTATTACAGAAGGAAATGCTCCCAGCAGGGGCTGGGCTGAGGAAAGTCACCACTCCTTCCCTCTTTTTTCCATCCTGTTCAAGGTCAGATTCTAGGAAAGCCTAGGCTAAATAAAAGACCCCAACACACAAACCTCCATGGCAAAAAGAAAACAAATCTATGCTTGTATAACATGGCATTGGCTCACTCCTGGGCAAAAACAGGAAGGAAATAAATGAAAGTTTCCTTATAAGACAAAGTGGGTGGGACCTTCTACTCCCCAAGTCAGGCTGGGTATATCCCCAGGATGCCATGCACAGATGTGTGAGGAATTAGGTTTCTTTACTCATTATCTGTGTGATCCTAGGTGAATCTCTTAACTGCTATCTGCCTCAGTTTCCTCAAATGTAAAATGAGGATAATAATATCACCTACCGCTCAGGGTTGTTGTGAAAATCAAATGAGGTAATATTTGTAATGCCCTTAGCACACAGTGCCTGGCGTATAGTAAATACTTTATTATTATCATTATTAACCCCATGGCAAAGACAAATGGTCTATGTTACTGTGGGGGAGGGTGAAGGGGGTGGGATAAGCTTGTTTCAAGCCCCAGCTCTGACACTTACTATCCATGTAATGGTGGGTCAAGCAGTTTCTCAGTGCCTTTGTTTTCTCATCTGTGAAATGGAGACAGAAACACTGACACGTTTCAGATCATGGGACAGTTGCAAGGCAAGTGCATTATAGACTGCATGTAAATGGGGACTATTTTTTCTTTTTTGCCTCTAACACTCACACCCTATTTTAACGTGTCGCTGTTGTGGGGAGGTGCTGTGGGTCCTCACAGGCTGTGTCAGAGAAGCAGGCCCTGCTTCAGCTGGAAAAACTTCAGATCTGAGCTGGAGGACTGGCCTTGTGTCTGTTGGCCTGTCTAATTTCTCAGAATGGCTTGTCACTAGAAGGTTGGCCTCCCCAGTAACAACAACCCCAGAAAATTGGATGAGTTTTCTCTGTTTCTGGGGAATGAAGTACCCACAGTGATACAATCACGCGTTCTATGAAGTAATGTTCCAGCCAGGCCAGGTAACAACCCGTCTACTGGCTTCCTGAATGGGGTCGATGAAACCTCAATGACCATAGAGGTCATAGGCGGCAGGCTCAGGGAGTAATGTCCAATATTTCTCATGGAGTGAGTGTTGACTTTGGGGCCAGCCTCCTAAGGGGAGAGGCTGAAATCAGAATACAGATCTGGGGAAACTGAGTCAAGGGCAGCAGCAAAGTACCAACTAGCACAAGCCAGAGAGAGAATCAGATCTGGAGAGGTGGGGGATGACTGATACCTCCCCTCCCTTCCTGACCCCACTATCTTCTGATTATAGCAGAAGAGAAATTAATCTGACTGGCTTACAAATTATCACAGTCAAATGTTACCAGACCATGTGCACATATAATTCCAGGACCCTGTTATTTAGGGTGTCGGAGTATGTGCCAAGAGATTGGCCAAGATGAGTTTGGGTATGTAAGTTAAAGAAATACAACTTGGAAAAGACCACTTTGGGAACAGACACCTACCCACCGGCCTCAGGGGTGATGAGGAACTTGATCACAGAAGAATCTAGGAAAAAGTTAGCCTAGAGAGGGGTAGGAAACCAAAGGTGGCCTGCTGTGGTGTCAGAGGAGTCAGATTATTCCTGGATATGTAACAAATACCCAACTTTGGAAGGACTGACTGGTGGTAGGGCAGGCTTTTGTCCAGCCAGCTGTAGTCAGGTTCCTTCACAAACGAGAAACAGAAAACAGAAGACACGCCACTGAGAGCTGAACTAACTCTTGATCGATGGTTCTAAAGTCCCTTTGCTAAAGGCAGAAGCCTGAGAGGAGGCAGCCGAGGTCCTGGAAGGTCAAGAATTCCTGTGGATAGGACAAAAAAGGGTCCAAGGGGACCAGGGAAATAGAATCTGAGGGGCCAGAACAGAATTAGCCCATCTCTATTATGCCTTCCCTTATGGGAACAGAATAATGGAATTGTCAGAAATGAAATTATTATTAGCGATAAGGTCTTTGGCTAACATGATGCTTGGTGCATTAGGCAATACATTAGATGATGGGCTATAATTGTGGGCTAATATTAAGAAGACAAAATTAAGAGGAATATTTACATTTATTGTATTTATTGTAGACCTTTATTGGTCTACATTTGGATTAAAGCCACCACTACCATCCACCATCCAGTTACAGTATGGGGTAGACATGGCTAGAAATCTGCTCGTGGGGAGAGACCTTAAGGATTCCAAACTCAACATGAATCAAAAGTGTGACCTGACAGTCTGAAAGCAAACAACAAAACTGATAAACCTGGGACATTGTATCCACAGCAAGGATTTCTCTATACCCTCAAATACACACATATGCATGCACACACATAAATATATATATATATATGTATATATGTATGTATATATGTATGTGCATGTGTATGCATGTATATATATACACACACACATATATACATTATATATATATATATATATTTCCACCCACATATGTATGTGTGTATGTATATTCCTATCATGCCCTGACCCCATTACACTTGCTTTTCTTTCTCTCACTTATGTTGGGTACTGATTGGAAGGGAAGATGGGCTCTTTTGAAATTCACATCTCCCACATAAGTTCATCATTTAAAGTATTTTTATAGCTGGGTATTTCTATGCAGGGTTGTTTTTTTTTCTTTTTTCTTTTTTAAAGCTTTGTATGAGAATAAACTCAGAGTTGGGGCTCTTCAGTCTAAAAGCAAACAAACCTAAAAGGCTACACATCAGTATTTACTCAATTTACATGATTATGAAGGGTGTGGCTAGCACAAACACAGGTTGATTCTTCAGTCGTGAAATAATCAGGGGACATCCATCAAAATATAAAAATAATTGCTTTCAGACCAATAAAGAAGAATGATTTTACACAGTAGGCAGGCAGATTTATGGAGCTCATTATCACCCCACCAAGAGGTGGTACAGGCTGAACAAATAAATAGGTTCAAGAAAAGTTTAGATAAATTTACAGATGATGTAGCTCTTTGATATATTTTACAGGGAATAGCCAGACTCTCCGACAAAATGCTGGATGGCTTGGCCATGGGTCGAACAAAGCCAGACATTTCTCATGTTAGGAGTGGGGAGAAAAACCCCCACACAGGAAAGAACATTATCAACTTCCTTTGACAAATGGTCCCTCCTCTGATGGGGCAAGGCTGCTGTTCCTGGCTGCCTTTGTCTAGGAGGAGAAGTCTGGGGAGTATCATCTCTGGTCCTAGGGCAGGCCCAGACACAGAACTTGGTTCTCTTCCTAATACATGTTTTCCCAGTAACAGCAGACAACTCAAGCGAGGCTTGATTCTTCTTTGGGGCCCCGGGGACCTGCTTCCTTCACCAACTCTCCAACTGGGTTACTGTTTCTTTCCACATTGATCAACATCCCCTCTTCAAGATGGGCCATTAGTGTTGGGGTCTGGGAGCCCTCTTCCAAGTGACCTGGTACAAATGCTTTTGTCAAGTAAGTAAACCAATCCCTAACTTCTAAGCCTTAGTCAGAAGGGTTGGTGAGCAAAAGAACTATATATATAGTCAACAATCTAATTTATATAATCTATATAAAAACAGACCTCAGAGATTATCTAATGTACCTCTTTATTTAACTGATAAGGAAAGCAAGGCCCAGAGAAAGAAAGTAATATGTCCAAGATTACCTAGCTAGCTAGCTATATGAAGCAGCTATCCTGGGCCTGGCATTGGGAAAATCTGAGTTCAAAAACAGCCTCAGATACTTAATGACTATGTGAACCTAGGCAAGTCATTTAATCTGTGTCTACCTCAACTATAAAATGGAGATAATATCATCTATCTTGCAAGGTTATTATGAGGAGTAAATGAGATAATAATTGTAAAATCCTTTGGAGGAGCTAGGTGGAGCAGTGGATAGAGCACTGGTCCTGGAGTCAGGAAGACCTGAGTTCAAATCCGGCCTCAGACACTTTACACTTACTAACTGTGTGACCCTGGGCAAGTAACTTAACCCCAATTGCCTCACCAAAAAGAAAAAAAAGACAAGACAAGAAAAAAAAATCGTTAGCACAGTGCCTGGTACATAGTAAGTGATTAATAAACTTATTTTTCCTTCCTTCCTTCCTTCCTAGCAGCTGAGCCAAACTAGAACCCTGAATTTGTGACTTCCCAATCAACGCTTTTTCTACTATAGACAGCCTCAATAGGTAGTCCTATTAAGGCAATTATGACATAGCCTTTGTGATCCTATATAGGTGCATTTTGCCCCTTAGTAGTCTTATTTTAAAACCAAGTTGGCCTTTGTTTGGAAGGAATAGGGTGGGAATACCCTTTATGGAGACCAAGATCATTCAAGCTCTTAAGGCCCTAAGAATTGGCATCTAGGGTCAAACATCAAGACAATGCTGCTCCCCTGGCTCACTGTAGTATGGATACCATCATGACCTCATGGGGCATGGATCTGGAATCGAAGGAGCTAAGATCAAATCTTGGCTCAGCCACTTACCACCCATGTGACCTTGGGCAAGTTGCTCATTCCCCTTGGGCCTGGGTTGGACTAGATCATTTCTAAGGTCCCTTCCAGTTTTAAATCTATAACCCAATTACAAACTTCCCATAAATTTTTAAAGAGTTGATGCTTTAATAGATTTGGGATCTCATCAATGTGGGTACTCCTTTCAGCAATACAGATTGCCACTCATCCTTCCACCTTTTTAGCTTGCATGGCTCATGCCCTTCTTTTCACATAAATCCTAAGGGGGTGGGTACATACGGATCTATCCAACAGGCTAGCAGACTTGCCCTGAGTCTTTAACATTACATGGGTATCAGGGGCAGCTAGGTGGCACAGTGGATAGAACACCCAGCCCTGGAGTCAGGAGGACCTGAGTTCAAATCCGGCCTCAGACACTTGACACTTAACTAGCTGTATAACCCTGGGCAAGTCACTTAACCCTCATTGCCCAACCAAAAAACAAACGAACGAACGAATGAACAAAAAAACAACAACAAAAAATTACATGGGTATCAATGCAGTATGAGGACCATTCATTTGTTACACTCTGTGCTTCCTAATTGACTGGCCCAGCTCCTTTTCAGTCATACATTTTGCTTGTTTGTTTGTTTTTGGTTTTTTGCAAGGCAATGAGGGTTAAGTGACTTGTCCAGGGTCACACAGCTAGTAAGTGTCAAGTGTCTGAGGCCACATTTGAACTCAGGTCCTTCTGAATCCAGAGCCTGTGCTTTATCCACTGCGCCACCTAGCTGACCCCAGTCATACATCTTTTTAAGGATATATTTCATAATAATTCTCTTTGCCATTAGTTATTAATAACATGCTACTACATGTTTATAGCTACCATTGTTTGGACAACAGGCATCCTTTATCCATTTAATTTTTGCTGTCTGGATTGTTAATTGCTGTCTGGATTCTTAATATTTTATTTTTCTAATTATATGTAAAAATAAATTTTAACATTCATTTTTTAAAAAATTGAGTTCCATTTTCTCTGTCTCTTTCCTCCCCCTTTTCTGAGACAGCAAGTAATTGTGCAGGGCAGGTAGCTGGGCAACAGATAGATCTGGGCCTGACATCAGGAAGATTCATCTTCCCGAGTTCAAGTCTGCCCTCAGACACTTCCTTGCTGTGTGAACCTGGTCAAGTCATTTAACCTGGTTTGACTCGGTTTCCTCATCTGTATAATGAGAAGGAAATGGCAAACTACTCCAATAAACCATAAATGCCAAGAAAACCCTAAATGGGCTCACAAAGAGTCAGACAACTGAAAAATGACTAAACAAAACAAATACATGGGCAGTTTGCAAAAGTATCTTATTTAGGAGGCTATACATTATTCTAGGGCTTAATATGATCAACATACTATCCTCCACAAACAAGAGCATCCAGAAAATCCACCAACAGGGAATCTCCCTTCCATTTGAACTCTCTGTGACAGTGATAAACACCTTTAGGGAACACACATTTCCCTGCTGGATGTCTTGTTTGGTGTGACCAATCAGAAGACTGAATAAAATTCTTTATTATTCCACCAAGGAAGCTTACATTTACTTAAAACAGCCATCGAAGACACTGAATAGAAAGGTAGCCTGTAGGGTTACATTGTGCCCTATTGAATCAAATGCCTTCTTTCTTTTTTTCTTTGTTGACGGGGCAATGAGGGTTAAGTGACTTGCCCAGGGTCACACAGCTAGCAAGTGTCAAGTGTCTGAGGCTGGATTTGAACTCAGGTCCTCCTGAATCCATGGCTGGTACTTTATCCACTGTGCCCCACAGCTGTCCTGAATCAAATGCTTTTAAAAGTCAAACACTAAGCCCAGTGGCCTTGTATTCTTTGCACCCTTCAGTTAATTGGACAGTTATCAAGATGTGCAAATGAGATGTCCATTTGGCATTTTCTCCTCTTTCAGTTATCTTGAGAACTGATCTTTTGTGGAAGTTTATGATGCTATAGTGTATTGATTTGTCTAAATTCATAATGAGCCAATTTGCAACAAGTACATACACTTCTCTCCTCTCCTATTTAAAAGGCTTTCTTCTGTTACACAATGAACGTGGAACTGAGACTCAAGAGGTGCTCTCTTGGATGATTTTTATTCAGAAGACTTGACTCTATTACTTCCTACCTGTGTGATTTTGGGCAAATCTCTTAACCTCTCTGGGCTTCAGGTACTTATTCTTTATAAATGAGGGGGTTGGTCTAGATGACTTGTATGGTCTCTTCTTGCTATAAATCTATAATCCTAAATCCACAATCACCCTAATTATACCATTGACAACTAGGTGGCATGGTGAATATAGTGCTGGGCCTGGAGTCATTAAGACCTGAGTTCAAATTCGGCCTCAGACATTGACTAGTTGTGTGACCCTGGGCCTTAATCCTGATTGCTCAGTTTCCTGATCTGTAAAATGAACTGGAGTAGGAAACTGCAAACCACCCTAGTACTTTTGCCAAGAAAATCCCAAATGGGGGCACAGAGAGTTGGACATGACTGAAACAACTGAACAACAATAGATTATACCCTTAATGATTTTTCAGAGTTTTCATACTGTTGTCTAATGGTTAGTTAGCTCATAGACTTTGATATAACTGACTAATAAGAAAGAATCTTGTTCACATCCTGCCACAGTCAGGGAGCTGAAAAGTTGGGCAAGAGACTAGGAGCCCACAGTCATAGTTTCATTTTTCTTTGGCATTTTGGCACCCACTAATCTTCCCACCCCAGTTGGAATAGTGCCCAGAGGTGCCACAGTGTTGATTTAGAAAACCATGCAGTGAGAAAGCTCAAATGAAAGGTTCCCAAAGACATACCTAGTTATAGGCACTACATCCCATCATACTTTTTAGAAAATTATAGATATAATGGGAAGTAAGCTACAAAAAGAGAAACTGATGCTGCCTCCCTTTCTAATTTCTTTTTCTTTTTTTTTTTTTTTTTTAGTGAGGCAATTGGGATTAAGTGACTTGCCCAGGGTCACACAGCTAGTAAGTGTTAAGTGTCTGAGGTCGGATTTGAACTCAGGTACTCCTGAATCCAGGGGTGGTGCTCTATCTGCTGTGCCACCTAGCTGCCCCCTAATTTCTATTTTTGTTGTTGTTGTTGTTGTTTTTGTGTGTGAGGCAATTGGGGCTAAGTGACTTGCCCAGGGTCACACAGCTAGTAAGTGTCAAGTGTCTGAGGTTGGATTTGAACTCAGGTCCTCCTAACTCCAGGGCTGGTGCTCTATCCACTGTGCCACCTAGCTGCCCCTCTAATTTCTTTTTAAGCATGGATAGACTAAGAGGGTGATGTCAGGTGAAAGAGATTCTCTCGGGCACAAAGCCTAGATGTCTGTTCTGATAAAGAGAGGAGGGGTTCAAGCTGGACATTTGAGGTTGGTAAATTGAAAAGATTGGTGGTGGGTTAGTTTGGAAGTTTGGGGCCAAACAGATTGGGAATGGAGTATAATTTGGGACATATGATCAGTTTTCCTTTATTTTTACTGCTGCTTCTGTTTATCATTTGCCCATGGTTTCCAGACCCTTGGGGACTAGGTGGTTGGGGTCTAGAAGTAGGTATAAGTGCAAATGGATATTCGAGAATGGAGATGAGGCTGGGCCTCATCACTAGATAGACATTTGTCCAGAGGAGGAATTGCTCTAGGTAGACTTAAGCAGGGCTGAAGACTGTAACATCAGCTGCAAAGGGTCTTAGGGGGAGAAATTCTGATGGGGGTGTTGAGATTAGGACTCCCAATGTAGCGTCACCAAGACTGAAGTAAGAGAAAGAAAGCAAAAGGGAGGGAACTAAACCTTATTGGCTTTTAGCCAATCACTGGAATCCTTGTTTCTATTTCCAATCTCCCTACCTCCCAATTTACTAGTTTGCCAACTTCACTTGCACCTTCATGTCAAAAGAGGATTTCATAGTATTCTAGAGCAGGAAGAGACCTCAAAGGTCATGAAGTCCAACTCCCTGCCCCATACAGGAATCTCTTCTACAACATTTCTAACAAATAACTGTCCAGGATTTTTTTTTTTGGCATGGGGCAATAAGGGTTAAGTGACTTGCCCAGGGTCACACAGCTAGTTAAGTGTCAAGTGTCTAAGGCCGGATTTGAATTCAGGTCTTCCTGAATCTAGGGACAGTGCTTTATCTACTGTGCCACCTAGCTGCCCCCTGTCCAGGATTTAAAAAAAAAATACCTCCAATGACACGGAACTCACTATCTCATCAAGTTGTTTGTTTTATCCATGGACAGTACTGGATATTCAAAAATGCTTCTTATTGAGCTGAAATCTGCTTCCCCGTAGCATTTAGCCACCAATCCTAACATTCTCTTCTATGGTTCAAGAAGTACATTACTCTGAAGAAATGGTAGAAGTAGAGTGGTTAGATAATTTTTTTTTGGTTAGATAATTAAATGAGGAAGACCTAAAACACTTTTACTGGTTGAGCTACCTTGAGCAGGTCCCTTAACATCTCAGTTTGCTCATCTGTAAAAGGGGGATAATCATGATTGTAGCATTTACTTCACAGGGCTGATGTAAGAAAGTTATGTGTGTAAAAGCTCTTTGCGAATCTAAATGGGCTCTATAAATGTCCATTATTGTTATTGTTATCACCCTTATACAATAGCCCTCCAGATGGCTGAGGACAGTAGTCACATTCCCCATTTAACCACACACCTCGGTCCTTCAACCAGTTCTTCGATGAAGTCATTTGAGTGTCTCAATGTGACTCTGTGCTGGAATTGTCCAAAGAGAGACACACACACACACACACACACACACACACAAAGGCCCAGCTCCCGAGGGCTCACAGCCTGGTGCTTCCCAGAAGCTGGGTGATCTATATCAGAACACACACACACACACACACACACACACACACACACACACACACACACACACACACACAGTCTCTCTATTAAAGATTGATTAAACATTCAAGTCAAAAAGGGGACAAAAGGCTCAATACCTTTGAAACAATTACTGAAATAGAGAATGTTGGCACAACAGCGACATTAGGAATCATTTTATGAACAAAGGGTTTTATATATATTTTTAAATTAGGAAAATCATAGGATTCAGACCTGGAATCAGTTCAGGACATCACCTATTCCAACCCTCTCTAATTTTTACTGAAGAGGAAACTGAGGCCCAGGCAAGTGAAATGATTTGTCCAAAATCACATAAAGCAGTCAAAGGCAGAGTCTAGATTCAAACCTGGATCCTCTGGACCTAAAGCCTGTGCTCTTCTCACCTAGCCACACTATCTCCCCAGCTCTGGCTGCAATGTGGTGCAGTGAATAGAACACAAGGCTTGTGGTCAGGAAGACCTGAGTTGAAGTATGACCTGAGACACTAGCTGTGTGACCCTGGACAAGTCACTTAACCCTGTTTACCTCAGTTTCCTCAGTTGTAAAAGAAGGAAATAGCAAACCACTCCAATATCTTTGCCAAGAAAACCCCAAATGGAGTTGTGAAGAGTCAGACATGACTAAAAACAATTAAACAACAACAAAACACAGAGAAAGGGTATGTGTGACATGTGTGACTAGAGACCAATTCTAGTACTTCCTACCTGTGTGTTTTTGGCCAAATCTCTCAACCTTTCTGGACTCCATTCTCTATAAATGAGGGGGTTGGTTTAGATGACTTGTACAGTCTCTTCTTGCTATAAGTCTATAATCCTAATACCACATTCAAACCAATCTCATTTTATCCACTTAATATTTATTAATCACATACTGTATGCAAGGAGATAAAAAGTCAAAACAACCAATAGTCCCTGTCCCCAAAGAACTTTCATTCATTCTATCACCTGGATGTGTAAAAAGGGCACCATTTCCAAAATTATTCCCTTTTCTTTGCTCATTCACCACATGCCCTAATTCACCTCCTCATCACTCCTCACCAGGCCTATGCAGTAGCCTCATAATCTTGCTTCCTCAAGTCTCTCTGTTCTCTAATACATCCTCCATACAGCTACCAAAGAGACATTTCTAAAGTATAGATCTGACCATGTTCCTCACCTGCTCAACAAGGTCCCCTGGCTCCCTATTACATCTAGGAGCAAAAATCAAACTCATCTGTTTAGCATTTTAAGTTTTTCACCAAACCTGGCCCTGGCTCACTTTATTATACATTGTTCCCCTTCCAGCACTCTATGGTCCAGCCAAACCAAATGCCTAGTTGTTCCTCCAACAGGACACTTAATAATTTCCTGTCTCCATATCTTTGCCCAGGCTGCCCTCAATCTTAGAATGTACTCCCTTCTCACCTTCAGCTCTGAAAATTCCTGGTTTCCTTCAAAATTCAGCTCAAGAGCCACCTTCTACATGAAGACCCTCTTCTTCTCCAGCCCAATTACCTTATATTTATATGCACATGTTAAATCACTTCCCTCTTATATAATGTAAGCTTGGGGAAGGAAGTCTTGATTTTCATTTCTGTTTTGTAATTCCAATTACCTAGCACAGAGCCTTATGAAAGAGCAGGCACTTTAAAAATGCTTATTGATTGATTGTTTCCTGCCTTGTTTCTTAAATAAATAAGCCTCCCCATTGAGGTTGACACAGAAAAAATGTTCAACTGTTACATCAGCTAAATAAGTACTGACAAAATACAGAAACCCACTCCATGTTATTTATCTCCCATATACTTGGACCTCCCACTAAAACCCTCCTAGTCACCCTGGGTTCTCAAATGTTCTAGGGACAGAGAACAAACCCCAACAAATATTCTAGCTCTTGGCACAGGCCTAGCAGTGATCTCTTCTGGGGCCCGGCCCAGCTAAGTCCGTAATGACTCACGGCCAGAAGAGTGACCAGGTTTTTGTTATTGTTGTTGCATTTTGTTGATTTGACATAGCAGCTCGTGACAATATCTAAGGCCCACAGGGCTTGACATCTGTCTTCTAATAAAATATAAGCTTCCTGAGGGCAGAAACCTTTTGGGGGTTTTGTCCTTGTATCCACTTCTCAGAAATGCTACAGCTTCCGGCAAAGTGATGGTCGCTTTTAACCACTTTCTGAATTGGAGGATTCAGCCTCCACACTTAAGAAATCACAGGCTTTTTCTTTGATGTGCATTCCAAGGAGAAGGACACTTAAGACTTGGGGACAAAAGCTGGGGAGGGGTCATTGGGGTTAGACAGTCAAGAGAGCCTACCGGCAATTATAAATTCAGGCAGGTCTGGGTCACTCACAGTTTAAAGTTGGAATCAGCAGGGTGGGGAATCTGGCTGGCTCTCCTTGAGTTATCCAGCACAGCAAGAATAAACTCATCTTCAGAGTATTCCTGGGCTGAGCCTCATTCCACCCCTTAGTTCCTCCCTCAAGTTTTAGAAACTGGATCTGGTCTCTTAGGAGATCTCGTCCCCAGGGAGGCCACCCACCCTCACTCCTCTTTACCCTAAACATATCTCAAAACCGTCCAACTCTCATTTCATCATCTCACTCTTCAGGTTGGTGTCTCCTAACAGCAGGATGAGGTTTAAATTTAGTCCTTTTCCACCTTCCTAGGAAAGAGAGATTGGGAAACTAGCTGCTTCAGGATAGCCACAGACATGCTGGCCACCAGAACTCTAAAATGGAAGGGCTATTTGGTGGTTAGACAGAAAGTTAAATCGGGAAGGGGTTGGGCTACAGGGGGTGGGGGTGAAGAGAGATGGCCCAAGAGGAAGAGTGAAAGCTGCAAACCATGACAAGATCAAGAAACTAGAAGTTAAGAAATCCCCGTGCTGGAAGAGACTTTGGAAGCCTGTCTCCTTCCTTGCCTTTAAATAGCACCCAACCTGGACAAAAATGTCTTTAGTCTTTAAAGCCACCTCTTGCTTACTTGTACTGCATTTTACATGGTGCCTTATGGAATTTAGTTTTGCATTTAGATAAATTTAGATCAGTGGAATTGATGGGGTTTAGTGTTAGAAATGATATTAGGTGACATTTAGCCCAACTTCCCACATAGTACAGGAATCTCTTTAATAGCATCTAGTGGCTGTCCTGAAAGAAGGACATCTAGGGTCTGCTTAGATACTTCCAGTTGACAGGGAACTCACTACCCAACTCCAATGTTTGGAAGCTATAGTGGCCAATAGTTCTTTCTAACCAACTTACCTCTCACTCTCTTTCTGCTCATTGTATTTCTTTTGAACATCTTTTTATTTATTTATTTGTGTATTCATTCATTCGTTCATTTGTTTGTTTTTGGTGAGGCAGTTGGGGTTAAGTGACTTGCCCAGGGTCACATAGCTAGTAAGTGTCAAGTGTCTGAGGCTGGATTTGAGCTCAGGTTTTCCTGAATCCAGGGCTGGTGCTTTATCCTTAGCATCTCCTCTGCACCCCATTTCATCCCCCAAAGCTACTAGATCTGAGATCCTGTGAGGTATATTTACTATCAGAGACTTTAGAAGTCATTAAAGGAGGGAGTAAAAAGATCACTGATTCTGGATTCAGAGAACCTGGGTTTGGCATCTAGGTGGCGCAGTGGATAAAGCACCCACCCTGGATTCAGGAGGACCTGTGTTCAAATCTGGCCTCAGACACTTGACACTACCTGTGTGACCCTGGGCAAATCACTTAACCCTCATTGCCCCCCCCCCCCAAAAAAAAGCAAAGAACCTGGTTTCAAATCCTGCTAACAAGGGAACCTTGGGCAAATTACTTATCCTCATAGACTTTAATTTTCTTGTCTGTGTGTTATCAATCAATCAACATTTAAGTACCTACTATGTGCCAGGCACTGTGCTAAGTGCTGGGAATACAAAAAGAGACAAATGACAAACCCTGCCCTCAGGGAGCTCCCAGTCTAGTGGGAGACAAGCAAACAAATGTGTACAAACTATATACAGGACAAACAGGAGAGGGAAGGCACTAGAGTTAAGAGGGGTTAAGGAAGCTTCCTGTAAAAGGTGGGATTTTAGTTGGAACTTGAAGCAATCCAGGGAGGTCAGAGTCAGAGCAGAGGAAGGAGACTGTTACAGGCATGCTGGACAGACAAGAGTTGGAGCGTCTTGTTCATAGAACTACCCATATGGCCCTAGACTGAAGAATACATGTTGGGGAGTAAAGTATAAGAAAATGGAAAGGTAGGAAGGGGACAGGTCATGGAGGACTTTGAATGTCTGAGCATTTTGTATTTTCTCTTGAAGGTGATAGGGAGCCACTGGAGTTTATTGAGTCGGGGAGTGACATGGTCAGACCAATTGGACTAGTTGCGGTCTGAGATCTTTGCAGTTCTAGATCTATGATCCCCTCATCCCAGGTTCTCCTGACACTCACTGAGTGTCGAACCACATTATACTGAAGATACAAAATGAGTCAAAAAGAGTGTGGCCTAACTACCAAGTGGATGAAACTATCCATTATCTGCATCATATGAGAGAGACAAACCAAAGAAATGGATACACACACACACACACACACACACACACACACACACACACACACAGCATCCCTTATTGCTTTTGCTTTCAGTTTGTTGTGAGGATCAAATAAGATAATATTTGTAATGCTCTTAGCACAGTGCTGGGCATATAGTAGGTGCCATTTAAATGTTACCTATTGTTTCTATTACATTGAAAAGCGTCGACAGGGTGACAAGGCAATAGATGGAGTTCAAATTGCCCTTGCTTACTGGAATACTGGAAGGAGTAGGTGCAAGGATGAGGTTATAGCTCTACCAAAGTACTTTTTAAAAATTTTTTGCGAGGCAATTGGGGTTAAGTGACTTTCCCAGTGTCATACAGCTAGTAAGTGTCAACTGTCTAAGTCCACATTTGAACTCAGGTCCTCCTGAATCCAGGGCTGGTGCTTTATCCACTGTGCCACCTAGCTACCCCCAAAGTACTTTTTATTCAATTTCTTTGCACACTCCAGACATCTGGAAGGATTGGGAATAAGGAAGAAGAGTTGTGTTGTGTGCTTTCCTGCCCCTATGGGTGTTTTTTTTCCTTTTTCAGGGCAATGGGGGTTAAGTGACTTGCCCAGCGTCACACAGCTAGTAAGTGTCAACTGTCTGAGGTCAAATTTGAACTCAGGTCCTCCTGAATCCAGGGCTGGTGCTTTATCCACTGTACCACCTAGCTGTCCTGCCTCTATGGTTTTGCTCATGCTCTTCTACCTGCCCGGGATGCCCTGGCTCCTCCTCTCCACCTATTTCCTTCTAAACTGGGCTCTAAGGCTTATTTATTTAGTTCCAGCTCCACCTTCCCCACGACCTTTTCTTTTCATGACCACCCCAGGCCTTCTTAGAACCCATTCAGAACTTAACACTCCTTACTTAACACTCAGTCATGTGCTGCCTTATGAGATGGCTTAAATAAGCTACATGACCTTGAACAAGTCACAGGCTCTCTGGGACAGGTTCTTTAGCTGTAAAGTGAGGGAGTGGGGCGACATAATTGTTAAAAATCATTTCAACTCTAATGCTCTTGGATTCTATTTTTGCCTCAAGCTTATTTACATCTGTCATTGCTAAGTTTTCACGTGTTTATGTAGGATCACAGGATTTGGAGCTGGAAGGGACCATAAGAGGTCACCTACTCCAACACTCTCATTGTTCAAATAAGAAAACTGAGGCTGGGAGGTGGGGGGGAGGGGGACTGCTCAGAGTCAGACCACATAAAGTCAATTTGCAGACCCAGAATACAGACCCAGTTATCGAAATCCAGCAATTCTTTTAAGATACCATTCCCCCCAATTAGACCAAATGCTTCTTGAGAAAAGGGACTTTTCGGTTAATTCTGTATGACTCCACATTATGAATTAAATAAAGGAAGTTCTGAATATGTTGGTTAAGGTCTAGGATCCTCAGGACCATGCCATATATGAGAAAGCATGGTAAAATGCAAAGTATACTGGATTTGGAGTGAAAGGAGCTGTATTCAAACCCTGCTCTGTCTCTTACCATCTGTGACCTTAACAAGCCATCGCTTGGACCAGATCTCCTCCCAGCTCCTTTCCAGTTTTAAAGGTCTGTGATCCTGTCACCTGGGATACAGTCTCTGATGGGGAACACAGGTCTATAGCTAACAGGGCCCTAGGAGGTGCTCTAGTCCAACCATGTCTCTCATTTGATGTCTGACACTACACAAGGCTGGACACTTGCTCCCTTATCGTCAGAACACTTGGCTGTCCCACGCAAGATTATCTCCATCCCAAATGCTAGTTCACAGGCTAAGAATGGGAGATAATGGAACTTGAAGAGATTAAACACAATTTAAATTGATGTTTTCACACAAGATGACAGAGAGAACTGAAGGAGAGATCCATGAAGTCTTTCCTTCGATACTTCACCCAGTCAGTGACACCTGCTTCCTTGCTGGTCTTCAAGCAAGAATCCCATCTCCAACTCATTTCACGGATTTTTACTGGCTGGCTCCCATGTCTGGAAATCTCTCCTTCCTCATCTCCACCTCCTGCCTTCCCTGGCTTCCTTCAATTCCCACCTAATAATTCCAGCTTCTACAGGAAGCCTTTCCTGATCCCACTTAATTCTAGTGCTTTCCTTCTGTTAATCTGTTTTCTAATTTATCCTGTATATAGTTTGAATGCACATGGTTGTGAATATCAAATGAGACAATATTTGTAAAGTATATAGTTCATTACCTGGCACATAAAAATACTAAGTAAATATTATTATCATTATCATTATTATTATTATTATTGGTTGTTGGCATATTGTCTCCTCCATTAAACTGTATGGTCCTTGAGAGCAGGAACTGTCTTTTACCCTTCCTTGTATCTGCAGTAGTTAGCACAGTGCCCAACACATAGTAGGCGCTTTAAAACGCTTATTGGCCGACACATAGTAGGTACTCTAAAATGCCCATTGACTGACACATAGTAGGTGCTTTAAAATGCTTACTGACTGAGAGGGCATTTCTATTAGGGTTGGGTCTTAAGGATTTAGGGATTAGGAGTTTGGAAGAGCAATGCTCTTCACAGAACCTTAGATGTGAATATTCACGGGGGCAGCTAGGTGACGGAGTGGATAAAGCACTGGCCCTAGATTCAGGAGGACCTGAGTTCAAATCCAGCCTCAGACACCTGACACTTAACTAGCTGTGTGACCCTGGGCAAGTCACTTAACCTTCATTGCCCTGCAAAAACAAAAACAAAGATGTGAATATTCATGCTTGAACCACCCAAAAGCTAGGCACCCTTACCCCACCTTCCTGAGTTACAAACCCAGAGAGGCCAAACATCTCATTAGCTCTACTGTCATAAAGGAGAGAGATTCAACTCACAGCACCATCCCATTCATCAGGTTCTAAGCCAATTTGAGGAGACCAGTAGGGTATGAGGGAAAGTCCTCATTTGGGAGTCTTGGGTTCGGCCCTTGGCCCTGGTGGTTACTATTTATGTGGCCCCAGACAAATTGTTGTAGTTGTTCAGTGTTTCATCTGTGTCCAACTCTGTGACCCCATTTGGGGTTTTCTTGGCAGAGATAGTGGGGTGGTTTGCCATTTCCTTCTCCAGTTAATTTTACAGATGAGGAAACTGAGGCAAACAGAGTGAAGTGACTGGCCCAAGGTCTGAGGTCAGATTTGACCTCAGGTTTTTCTGACCCCAAGCAGGGCGCTTTATCCACTGAGGCACCAGGCTACCAAGGACAACTTATTTCACCTCAATGTTCTCACTTGTAAAATGAGGTAGACTGATTCAGGAGAGGGGTCCAAAGGAAAGAATACTGGCTTTCTAAGCAGAGGACGTGAGTTGAGATCCCAACAGCACCACTTACTACCTGGGGGCCTGTAGCTAAGAATACCATGAACATCTCTGGCCTAATGAAAGGGTTTCACTGGATGACCTCTGGGCTTCCTTCCAGCTTTCCTTCTAGGACACTCTGAAACCTGTTGCTCTCTAAGGTTCACCTCATACCTAAAAACCTTTGAACCTTCAAGGAGGAGATGCATTCCTCTTACTGATATATGAGCTTGGGACACTCTGAAACCTGTTGCTCTCTAAGGTTCTTGTAGCACCACCTCAAACCTAGGCAATGTTTCATCCTTTGTCCCCAGTCTCCGCCCTCCTGTCATCCCTGTCGGGGGAGAGACTGGCACTTGTATGGGGATGGAAGGGAGTTTTACAAGGTACCTGGCTCTTGGTGGAAAGGGTTTCCCTGCCAGACTAGCTGTTTCTTCCTGGATGTCATCAGGGAGAGTGCAAAGAATGTCGAGCAACCTGTTTTGTGTCTTTGATCTTTGCCCTTTGACCTTGCTGAGCTGATTTGGCAGCTCCCTTACCTTCCAGGTGTAGCCACAGCTCTCCCTCCTTCCAGGAAGTGTACCTAAGAGTGTGTCTATTCTGCCATGCTCTAGAAGAACCATTGGAGAGGCCAGGGGAACAAGGCTCTGTCTCTCTAATCTTCTGGAGCAAAGATCCTTATTCAGGACTCTTGGAACTTGTCTTTCTTTTCTTTTTCTTTCTTCCTTTTCCTTTTTTTTTGTCAGGGCAATGAGAGTTAAGTGACTTGCCCAGAGTCACACAGCTAGTAAGGGTCAAGTGTCTGAGGTCAAATTTGAATTCAGGTCCTCCTGAATCCAGGGCCGGTGCTTTATCCACTGCACCACCTAGCTGCCCCCAGAACTCATTTTTCAAAACCTATTTTGACAACTGTCTTTCAATACAATTAGGTTCCTTGGAAATCCTATATGTTTTACTGTACAGTCATCCCTTGCGCATTGCGGGGACTCCCCCACGATGTGGAAGATCCTCTTACAATTTTGGGGGCTTACCTTTGTGCCAGGGAAGAAGAAACTGTGTCTATTTATGGTATTCAAAGATAAAATGTTGATATTCTGCAATACTATACATATGTTTTATGCATTTCTTTTTCTATGTCATCTTCTGGCCTTCACGTGTCATCTGAGGCTTCCACAAAATTCCCCCCAAATTTTCATTTAATTTCTTTTACCAAACCAAAATATATCAAAATCATGATGGGGAAAGTCGAGCTGCGGAAGGGATAACTGCATACATTTAAACAATGTTTCTAAGAAGGGGTCTGTAGGCTTTACCAGTCGGCCAAAGGGGTTAAGAATAAAAAGAAAATGTTGAGTCCTTACTATAGGGCATGTTCCTGGGCCACTGCCTACAAGGCCCTTTCTTATAAGACAATGTCCATAAGAGATCTGGGAGGCATCATGGCACAGTGGATAGGGCATTGGACTT
Source organism: Dromiciops gliroides (assembly GCF_019393635.1). Taxonomy (NCBI): domain Eukaryota; kingdom Metazoa; phylum Chordata; class Mammalia; order Microbiotheria; family Microbiotheriidae; genus Dromiciops; species Dromiciops gliroides. Next base: position 337,198,332 of record NC_057863.1, on the reverse strand, counting down.
GGGGAAGACTTGGGTTCAAATCCCACTTCAGACACTCACAAGCAGTGTGACCCAGGGCAAGTCACTTAACTGCTCTGAGCTTCAGTTTCCTCACCTATAAAAATGAATTCAATGATTTCTGGGGTCTTTTCTAGCTCTAAATCTATCATTCTATGATCCTATCACCCCATTGTAGCTACTCATGGCTCATCTTTCTTTTTCTGGTCTTCAGTTGCTATTTGTTGGTTCCTTCCTTCAAGGCCTGTCCTTCAAAAAACAAACAAAAACCGGAACTTGCATTTGATTTCCCCCTCCTCAATCTATCATCCTATTTTTTTCCTTCTTATAACAACCCAACTCCTAGGGGGAAAAAATAGATCCATGCATTACTTTCACTTCTTCTTTCACTTACTTCTAAGTCTCTCACAGTCTGTCTTCCAAACCCATCCCTCAGTCCAAAACGTTCTCTCCAAAATTAGCAATGATCTCTGAATTGCTAATCTAATGCCCTTTCCCTAAATCATCCTCCTCCTCAATCTCAGCAGTATTTAACATATTTGGTCTGGGGCAGCTAGGTGGCGCAGTGGATAGAGCACCGGCCCTGGAGTCAGGAGGACCCGAGTTCAAATCCAGCCTCAGACACTTACTAGCTGTGTGACCCTGGGCAAGTCACTTAACCCCAATTGCCTCACTAAAAAAAACAAAAAAACAAAACAAAACATAGTTGGTCACCCTCTGCTCTTGGTGATTCTTTGGCTATTCCTGATGACTCTCTCCTGATTTGGGCATTCCCTTTCAAACCCTTTTGCTGTGTCATCATCCATATCCTGCCCCCTAACTGTGGGTTTGCCCTAAGGCTCTATTCTGGGTCCTCTTCTCTCTCTGTACTCTGTCTCTTGGTGACATCATCATCTATCAGGGATTCAATTGTCCCTCTCTCTCCAGAAAACTCTCAGATCTATATATCCAGGGCTAGTCTCTTCCTTGAACTCCAGTTCAGTATCGCCAGTTGCCTATTTGAACATTCCCTACTGGATGTCCAACAGGCACCTTGGACTCACAGGTCCAAAATAGAATTCATTCTTCAATCCAACCCTCTCCCTATTTCTGTCAAGGGCATATCATTCTTTCAGGAACACAGGTTGGCATCCAGGGAGCTATCCTTGACTCCACTCTTCCCTTACCCCATCATATCCAATCATTTCCCAAGTACTGTCAACTCTACATTAGTAACATCTATTCCCAAGGCAGCTAGGTGGACACAGAGTCAGGAACACCTGAGTTCAAATCTGACCTCAGACACTTATTTGCTGTGTGATGGTGTGAAAGGCACTTAACCTTTGTTTGACTCAGTTCCCTCAACTGTAAAATGTGGATAGTAACAGCACCTACTTTGCAGGGTTGGATTAAGTGAGATAATATTTATAAACTGGGTATCACAGTGCCTGGCACATTTTTTTTTGGTTGGGTTGTTTTTCGGTCAAGTCTGACTCTGTGACCCCATTTGGGGTTTTCTTGGGAAGGGGTTGGAGTGGTTTGCCATTTCCTTCTCCAGCTCATTTTACAGATGAGAAAACTGAGGCAAACAGGGTTAAGTGACTTTCCCAGGGTCACACAGCTAGTAAGTGTCTGAGGCCAGATTTGAACTAAGGGAGATGAATCCCCCTGACTCCAGGCTCAGAGCTCTATTCACTGTACCACCTAGCTGCCCTGGCACATAAAAGGCACTACATAAATGTGTATTCCTTTCCCCTTCCCCTCCCCATACGTTCACACAGCTGCCTCGCTTGCCCCGTCCTTCACTACCTCTCCTGGACTATTGCAAGTCTCCTATTTGACTCCCCTCCCTCCAGCCTCCCTCCTTCTCCCTTCAGCCAGTCCTCCACAAAGCTGCCAAACTCTACCGCTGGCCATGCTTCTGCCTGGCCCCAAATGCTCCAGCACCTCCCTCTAATATCAAATCCAAATCAAATCCTGTCTCTGTTTGGAACATAAAGCCCTTCATGGTGCGGCTCCAGCCTACCCTGCCAGGCTTATTAAATATCATCCTCCACCTCCATGTCCTTTATGGTGCAGCCACACTGGCCTATTAGCTGAGCTGAAATGCAATTTTCTTTCTCTAGGCTCCACAGCCCTGCACTGGGCAGTCCTCTGCACCTGGAATGGATTCTCCTCTGACCTTTGCTTCCCCCCATCCCCCAGCTTCCTTCAAAATTTGGTTTGAGCCCCTCCCTGTAGAAAAACCCTTTCCTGATCCCCCTAGCTGCAAGCACCTCTCCTTTTCCTTTTGGATGCATACATTGTTGTTCCCCTTATAGAAGGAAGGGGGCAGCTAGGTGGTGCAGCGGATAGAGTGCTAGGCCTGGAATCAGGAAGACCTGAGTTCAAATTCTGGCCTCAAACACTTATGATTCTGGGCAAGTCACTTGACCCTGTTTGCCTCAGTTTCCTCATCTATAAAATGAGCTGGAGAAGGAAATGGCAAATGACTCCAGTGTCTTTGCCAAGAAAACTCCAAATGGGGTCCCAGAGAATCAGACACAACTGAATGACAATGATAGTAGATGGAAGGGACTGACTGGCTCAGGTTTTGTTTCTGGATCCTGTCTGGTAAAATAAGGTTTTATTAATTGAGTGCTGATCTACTGATGGATTGTACATCAGGGATTTAAACCCAGCTAAAAAGAGGGAAAAAAGGGGGGCAGCTGGATGGAATAGTGGATAAAGCACCAGCCACAGATTCAGAAGGACCTGAATTCAAATCCAGCCTCAGACACTTAACCCTCATTGCCCCATGGGGGGAAAAAGAAAGAAAGAAAGAAAGAAAGAAAGAAAGAAAGAAAGAAAGAAAGAAAGAAAGAAAGAAAGAAAGAAAGAAAGAAAGAAAGAAAGAAAGAAAGAAAGAAAGAAAGAAAGAAAGAAAGAAAGAAAGAAAGAAAGAAAGAAAGAAAGAAAGAAAGAAAGAGAAAGAAAGAAAGGAGGAGCAGATACAAGCAAGAAAGGGCAACCTGGTCACTCCAGTGCCAGCTACTACAGGGTATGACAAATGTCAAGCACCTCCAATCTACAAAAAGGAAGAAGAGTAGCTGGTCTCAGAGGGGCAGAGCAGGGGCATCTTCCTTCCTTAACTAGCAGATAGACTTTCCATCTCATCATCACTCCAAATCTAGGACTCCCCAGTGACACTTCCTACAGTTTAGAGACACATTTGGGACAGCTGCGGGAGCAGAGACCACTTAGGGACTTTGAAACTGTCTCACGAGTGGGTGTAGAATGCAGTGGGCTCAACAGCAACCCCTACTGGGTAGGGGTTGGACCTTTGGGTGTTCTCATACAAAACAGTCTCTTCCCAGCTTTCCATTTTTCTTACCCCTTATTCTCCTCCGCTTACTCCCTGACCCAATGATACTTGCCCCTTTCTATTCCTCGGACATGACATTGCAGCTCCTGACTTCATGTGCTTCCTCCAGCTGTTCCCCATGCCTAGAATGCTCATCTTCCTCATTTCGACCTGCTGGCTTTCTTCAGGTCTTACCTAAAAACCAACTTTCTGCAAAAAGCCTTTTCTGATCCCCTTTAAAACTAGTGCCTTCCTTCTAGGACTGTTGTTGTTCAGTCACATCAAACTCTTTGTGACCCTGGGGATCATAGCACACCAATTCTGTCCATAGGGTTTTCTTGGCAAAGATAATGGAGTGGCTTGCTATTTCTTTCTCCAGCTCATTTTATAGATGAGGAAACTGAGGGAAACAGGTTAAGTGACTTGCCCAGGGTCACACAGCTAGCTAGTGTCTGAGTCCAGATTTAAACTCAGGTCTTCCTGACTCCAGGCCCAGAGCTCTATCCACTGAACCACCTAGCTCCCTGCCTGGTACATAGTAGACATTTAATAAATGCTTTCTTGACTTGACTTGAAGGTACTCATGAAACAGTTTTGAATGAACAAGCCTACTGAAATTTGCAATTAAAATAAGGTGATAGACATTTTCACCAGCTTCTTACATCAACAAAGGGGAATTCTGCTAAAATAATACAAATAAAAGGTAGGAGAAAACTATATAAGCCATGACTACAACAATGTAAATAAAAATATCATTAAAAGTCAGTTGAGGGGCAGCTAGGTGGCGCAGTGGATGGAGCACTGGCCCTGGATTCAGGAGGACCTGAGTTCAAATTTGGCCTCAGACACTTAACACTTACTAGCTCTGTGACCCTGGGCAAGTCACTTAACCCCAATTGCCTCACCAAAGGGGGAAAACCCCCCCCAAACCCCAAAAGTCAATTGAACTCTCAGTAACTAGAAAACAAGTGAAGGTCCCAGAGAACAAATAATGAAAAACAGCTCCCTCCTCACAGCAGAGAAGTGAGGGCCATCTTATAATAATAGCTGACATTTATAGAGACCATTAAGTACTGACAAGCACTTTACATATATTGTAAACCTTAAAAAAATCCCATGAGGTCAGCTAGCTGTGTGACCCTGGGAAAGTCACTTACCCTCTCTTAGCCTCAGTTTTTTCTTCCATAAAACCAGAATGATAATAGCCCCTACATCCCAGGGTTGTCATGGGGACCAAATGAGATGATGCAAAAGTGCCTTATAAATCTCAAAGTAGCATATAAATGCTGGCTACCATTGTCCTTGTTAACAGAGGAAGACACTGAAGCTCAGAGAAGTTGATGTGACCATAGTCATACAGAGCTAGTGTTAAAGGTAGATTTGAGTCCAAGTCTTCTTGACTCCAGGGCAATGTTGGGTCCACTTTGCCATCATGCCTCGCTATCCACGACTATTGGCATCATGAGTGGCTGTGATCCCCATATCCCACTGGAGATTGCAAAGGAATGAGAGTTCTTTTTCTTGGTGGCTGAACTATTTCAGTTCAGGTCAATTCCCACTCCCATTACACCCCTTACTTCCCTCCCTTCAATGGAGTACTCTCTAGGTATAGAGTCTTTAACTGGGCAATTGGAAGGTTGGGGAGGGAAGGCAGGATAGCTATAACTGCTAAAGGTTTAGAGGCATTTATAAAGACACACACATACACACGTACGTGTGAAAGGCAGTGGTAAAGATCAGATGCTGTTACTCAGACAACATTTCTAGGAAGAAATGAGTTTTGCCCAGGAGTTAATGACAAGCATGCTAGACTAGCTATAGTTTTGAGCGCTGTCTTACAGAGCTGAAGTACAAGACTAAGGTGAGAGGCTCTTCAGCATCTCTATCTCAACCATCCCCTCAAGGTTGCCAGGCTGTGATTGCTGCCCCCAGCATGGTCCTGGGCCTCTTGTCTTTAAGTCTTTCCAGTTACCCCAGACCACTGGGATTTTTTCTTTTAAAGACAAATAAGGGAACTAGGAGTGACCTACTTCCCCCGGCTTATGTGAAAGTCTAGCTGGGCAGAATGACCCTAAAATGCAACCATGAGTGCTGTATCAATGATTAATCAGTCTTCAGACAGGGGCCTGCCATTATCACACTCGTCTGGCCTTTTGTCCCTCTTTCAAGAGAGGCTGATGTAGCCCATTTATTTTCTTCTTCCCCTCCTACCTGTTCCCTCTCTACCCCTCTGTCAGCTTTTCCTTCAAATCCAGGCAGAAATTCTCACCTTTTATCAAACTCTTCTACCAGGAGATTATTCACCCAAAGCCCGCAGGGGAGGAAGAGAAACTTACAGGGAAGTGCCATTTCCCTTCACTGTTTCCCATCTGGAAAGCAAATTTCTATTTTCTTCATAATTGTCACTTTATAGGCCTTGTGGGTGATGGCAGTACAGAGCTGGGACAAGGCAGCGCCTGACCTAAGCTATGTCTGAGGGAGAGAATGGCAGAGTGGAGAAAGAGTGGGCCTCAGATTCAGAAAGATCCAAGTTCACATCCTGCCTGTGACTCATCCTGAATCGGGAGAGGGTCCTTGGTCTGGGTTAGACAATACAGGTTCAATCGCTATCATGTGCCAGCTGTGTGAGCTTGGGCAGGTCTGGACCTCAGTTTCCTCACCTGTCAAATAATGGACTAGATGATCTCATCTAGCTCTAAATCTAGGAAAGATATACTAAATGGGGGACTGAGGGCAAGTCACTTAGCTTTTCGGGTCCCAAGCAATCTTCTAAGGCCAGAGGGTGAACTGGGAGAGGGAGGGTCCCTACACTGTATGAAAACACAGGTCTAGTCCCTCTCTGCCAAAAAGTAAGGATTACAAAGCCCAGTCCTTGTGTTATCAGAGGCTTTGAACTTTCACTAGCATGTCACTTGACCTACAAAATAAATACCTGCAATCTAAGGAGAGAAGAATTACCTGATATTAAAAACATACATTTAGCCCCTCACTCTCCCCTCTGCAGCAGGAGAGAATGGGTGTATAATATTGCAGATACTGTTCGACACCTTTCACAGACTCATCAGTTTTCCTGAAATACTTTCTCCCCCTACCCCCTTAAAACAAACAAACAAAAAACATTGTTCTAAGGGATGGCTTACTAGATAGGGAAGGGGAGAGGAATATTTTAGGATAGTAAAGTAATATTAAAACAAAACATAAAAATAAAATAAATGTGCATTTTAAGAAAAAAACATTAAAAATATCTCTCACTCACTTACATACATGTTGTCCTTGTTTACCTTACCAGTAGAAGGAAGAAAACAAGCACTTATTAAGTGCCTCCTATACACCAGATTAAGTGACTTGTCCAGGGTCACACAGCTAGTAACTATCTGAGGAGAGATTTGAACTCAGGTCTTTCTGACTCTAAGCCCAGCATTCTTTCTATGGCAAACACCTAGTTTTCTCCAGGTTAGGATCATGGGTAAGGGGACCGCAAAGGTCATTTAATTCAACCCCCTCATTTTACATGTGAAGAAATGGAGCCTAGCAAAGTTAGGCAACTTGCTCAAGGTCACACAGCAGGTGTCAGAGGTAGGATTTAAGTATCTGGGGTCCTCTGACCTCAGAATCCCCTTGCTTTCCAAAGAACCATGTTACCAGGATGGGAGCCCCATCACCCAAGGGGAATTAGTCATAGCAACCCTGCACACACTCATGAAAGTGAATCAAACCCAAAGAGGGGGATGGATGGGTGTGGAAGTCACCCGGAGCTGAGCTTCTTTCTCACCACTCTATTCTCTTTTGAACAAAAGCTCAGGAGAAGACAGAATTAAATCTCTGATGTCAGGAGCTAGTCCAGCAATTCTCCCCTGAAGAAGCCACCTCCCTCCTTCCCTTGGCTCACCAGGCCTGGGGACCAGCCCCACTACCTCGCTAATCAAGTTCCTCCAGAGGCAGCCCTAGGACAGTCAAAGTGAGTCATTGTGACCAAGCAGAGACCAGGGACCCTAGACCTCTTTGCTTAGCACTTGAAGTCTCCAGTGCTTCCTTTATTTACTTATTTATTTTTTAAAAGGCTCTTCCAATTCAGTCTGTCAGACAAGAACAACTGGTTCACCTAGAAGGGATGAAAACTCCTCTCAAACAGAACCAATGGACCAAAATGCCCCTCCCTGATCTTCTCTTTTTTCCCAGGGTCTGTCATCTATGGTGATTATTTTTCAACTGAGAGGGTCAGAGAAGGAAGGGATCATCTACCTAATCCATTTTGCAAATGAGGCAACCAAGTTTAACTAGCATGCCAAACACTGTACCTGGCAAGCTGGTGGTGGCATCAGCATTAGAACTCAGGTCTCCATAAAAACAAACAAACCAAAAAACCAAAAAAACCCTGGGGCAGCTAGGCGGCACAGTGGATAAAGCACTGGCTTTGGATTCAGGAAGACCTGAATTCAAATCTGGCCTCAGACGATTGACATGTACCAGTTGTGTGACCTTGGGCAAGTCACTTAACCCTCATTGCCCTACAAAAATTAAAAACAAACAAACAAAAACCAACAAAAACCAAGAACTCAGGTCTCCAGAATCTTGGCAAAGTCATAGATTTATTTACAGCTGGAAGGGACCTTAATGGACACCTAGTCCAACTTTCTTATTTCATAATCTTTCCACTGCGAAGTAAATGACCTTGTACTTATTTTGTATAAATGTTATGTATATTTTCATATGTGTAGTCATCATTTCCCTAATAGAAAGCAAGGTTGTGAGGGCAGGGCCTGTTTTACTTGTCTTCCCCTCAAAAAAGGTGGGGGGCAGGGCCTGGCACTTAGTAGGCACTGAAATACTTGATTGACAGATTGATGATAGACATGTCTTTGCCGTTAAGGCTATGGTGCTGAGGCAGCAAAATAACACCTTCAGAATTTTGGAGGATCAAGCTTTGCACGAGATCTCCTTATCTTTTCCATCTGCTTCAAAATTGAATTTTAGGAGATGTACTGATAACACTAATTCACCTTCCTCATGGGGCCAAGCTAAGAAGTATCCAGGGACTTCGCATTCCTGCTCTGCCCCCCCACTCCCCTTAACACTCTGCTCTCTATCATCTGCCCCTCCACCTGGACTGAGTTAACCAATAAGGGATTTCCCCCCAGAGGGTGGTGATCTAAATAAGTCTGCTTTCCTCTTCCCTAAGGAGACAGGCACCCTGTAATCTAATACCCCAGAGCTCCAAAGCCTGTGGAAATGACAGGGAGTGAAGTGGGGGAAGGGCAAAGAGGAGGCCACTTTTTCTATCCTTTCCCTTTTCTAGGGCTGGGTAACCCAAACTACTTTGACCTTTGTCTCACAAAACCTCCTAGAGGGCTGATTTGAGGCACTGGGTGACAGGGGCCAAAAGCCAATACAAGGAAGCCCTTTATCAATTGCTTGACCAAGTCTCCCCTTAACAAAAGGCATTCTCAGCAGGGACTCCCATGGCCCTGTCACCTACTCTCTACCCCAACCTTTCTACTCTTTGAGGGCCTTAAAGGAACATCAAAAAAGAAAGAAAGAGAGAAAGGAGAGAAAGAAGGAAAAGAAAAAGAAAAAATGTAATTCACACTCAATGAGGGGATGAGACCACAGGGTACTTTTCCTTTTGAGTAATCAGGATTGTTCATATAGAGTACATCTGGTCTGAAGGAGGGCAGCTGTAAGGGCTTTAGATAAGAACCAACAAAAAAATCTACACTGGATTTTTACAGGAAGCCAACTCCCTGGAAACCATGTTTTGGAAGCTCTCAGACTGGCAGGGCAGCTTCTGAAGGAAACTGATCAACTCGGGTTCCAATGCATATTTCTTTCTTCCCCTACCCCTCAACATTTTCTAAGAGTTTCTCAATGTTCTTTCCCCTCCCCCAAAACACACAGATTCCCTTTCAAACCTCTATTCACAAAGTTGAATCTCTCTTAAACCAACAGTGGATCTTTCCAAGGTTTCTTTCCCTCCATTGAATTCTAGACTTTACCTTCCTTTAACTGCATTTTAGTCCCTTTTGATTGAGTTATGGGCAGTTGCGACCCTGAGGTTGTGAATGGCAAACTGGGGTGGCAGGGGGGAGGGGAATGGTCGGAATTTGTCTTATTTCTCTTAAAACTGTCTAGGATGTAAAAATTCTTAGGCTGACTTTGGGAAGGGAAAGGGAAGCTGGAAATACAAGAGAATGAAACCACTGAGGTATATACACAGTTACTCAGAGAACACTTCTTTAAAAAGTGTCCGTGCCAGTAACTCTTCATAGGAGTTATTGTTTTTGTTAAAGTTATTTTTTTGTTACAAAAGTTATTTTCCTGTTACGAAGGAGAGTTCAATTTTTGAGGGCTAAGAAGTGTTAGTGGGTGTATTTGCAGAAACGACTGTAGCGTAAAAACCAATACGCATCAATAAAACATTTAAAAAATAAATTACTATCAAATAAAATAATTATCAATCAATAGAAAAGGAAAATTTTTATCTCGCCCAACTGCACCTCCATTCATCACCAACTGAATTAGGCGTTATAATATTGAAAACGAGCAGCGGTTAGCAACATTTGCTGACTCTGACCAAGAATTTTGCCGTTAGTCTCATAGTCGAATACCGACCCCCCTCCCCCAAATCAATAACCTTCTCCCAGACTATGGGGCTCTCCTTGACAACTCTCCAACTTTGCAGGAATACTTGGTAGAATCACGTAGCTTCCTCCAAGCCTTCTCAACAGTCCCAAAATGAACGGAATATAATTAAACACAGTCTCCATTGCGCTCTAGGAGAGTTCTCAAGTTAATTAACAAAGCCGAGTTCAGCCCGGGTAGAGCAAAACAGCAGCAGCAGCACTACCGCGACCTGTGCCCCATTAGAAAACTGTCGCTTGGGCAAAAATAGTTCCCGGTGAGGCGACAAGTGTCAAGCACATTCCTGCAGCCCAGAGTCATATGCTAAATCTTGAAGTTCGGATCCATATGCAAATGAGCGCTGAAGAAGAAAGACGCCTTTCACTCATTACTGGAGTCCCTCCCCCCTCGCAGACTGGGCCCCAGAAATCCACCGAGGAACGCATTTCACTAGCTGCAGCTTTCCAAAGTGGGGGGAAAAGAGCTAAGTTTGAATACCACCTAGAGGGCATTTAATTAGGGAGCCGAACGGAGGCTGAGTGCTAAACACGCCCCTCACCTTTTCCTAACCTCTGCTCTCCGCCCTTTCCAGCCCCTTCCCCAGAACCACTATCTAAGTACCCTCGCCCCGCAACCCCAGCGCAGCGCGGCTTATTTAGCAAAATCAAGGATTTCCCCCCCCTCCCCCTTCTCCCCCCGCCAAGTTCTACGTTTGCTCTCACCTCTGCACGGGCAGCAGCAGCAGCACTTTGAAAGAAACCAACCCAGGGCAGGACATCGGGAATAAGTGCGCTCGCCCCCCTTCATGCTGCCCCCCACTGCTTAGGGCGCCTGCATGGCAGAGGGCCACCAGTCAGGACCCGGCACGGCCCGAGACTGCACGGAGGAAGCCTGGCAGGCGGGGAGGCAGTTCGCACTCCCTCTCTCCCACTCTCCCCGGCCACTCTGACTTAGATGGAAAGTGAGCCAGCCACCTTTGGGGAGAAGGGGAGGAGGCTCTGGAGAGAGAAGGGGAGGGCTAAGGGAGCTGGGGGAGGAGCTTCAATTCCAGCTGTGCCTGAGCCCTCTGCCAGGGACTTGTCACTGAACCTTATGCAGTGGTTGGCTCTGGCTGCAGGCACCAGGCAAAAGTGAACTGTGGCCGGTCTATGGATAATTCAAGGTCCTCTCTCCACTTGATCCATGTTCCATGCCCCATGCCCCATGCCCCAGCCCCCACCCTATAATCTACCATTGCAGGCGTTTGGATAGAGAGCAATAGAGCAATTCTCCATCCCAGCACATTTAGGATTATAAGATTTAAAATAAAGAGGACCATTAAAAAGTCTAATTCCTTGATTTACAGTTGAGGAAAGTGAAGCACAAAGTCACACAACTTGTAATAGTCGAGTCAGAATTCAAACCCCTCCAACCACTAATTTAGAATTTTTTCCACTTTACAGAAAAGGCCTTTCCTAATTTTCCTAGTTTTTAGTGCCCCTGCTCCCATTACCATTGGATCATAGATTTTAGAGTTAGAAGGGATCTTATATACAGGTCATTGAGTCCACCTCCCTTTCCAAATTTGTAGATGTAGAAACTGAGGCACAGAAGAGTTAAGTGACTTTCCCAGAACTATACCCTAGCAAGTATCTGAGACAAGATTTGAACCTAGATTCTCCTGACCTCAACTCCAGTACCCTCACTACCTTTCTTTGTTTTAAAATTTTACCTACAAATTTCTATTTTATTTATTTATTATATATTTTTTTCATTTTTGCAACAAACATTTATTTTATTTTCCAGTTACATGTAAGGGTAGTTTTCAACATTCATTTTCATAAGATTTAGAGTTCCAAATTTTTCTCCCTCCCTCCCTTTTCTCCCCTCTCCACAAGATTGAAATCAGGTGATATATATACAATCCACAAGTGTTCTTTTTATCAGTTCTTTCTATAGGGGTACATAGTAAGCTTCCTCATTAGTTCCTTGGGATTGTCTTGGATCATTGCACTGCTGAGAGTAGTTAAGTCATTCACAATTGCTCACTGAACAATACTGCTGTCACTACGCACAATGTCCTCCCAGCTCTGCTCACTTCACTATACATCGATGTTCATTAGTCTTTCAAGGTTTTTCAGGGATCATCCTGTTTGTCATTTCCTGTAGCACAAAACCATTCTACTACAATCATATAGCACAGTTTCTTCAGTCATTCCTCAATTGATGGATATTCCCTTGATTCTCAATTCTTAGCCACCACAAAGAATTGCTATAAATATTTTTTGTACAATTTTCCCCCTTTTCTCTTTTTCATGATTACAATTGTTAACTGTTTCCCTTCCATCCTATTCCCTTCCCCATGATATTTATTCTATTATCCATCTTCTTTCATCCTATCACTCTTCAAAAGGGATTTGCTTCTGTCTGTCCCCTCCCCCACTCCGCCCTTCCTTCTTTTGCCCCTCTCTCTTTATCCCCTCCCCCTCCTATTTTCCTGCAGGGTTAGAGAGATTACTCCACCCAATTGAGTGTGTACATTATTCCCTCCTGGAGCCAAATCTAATGAGATTGAGGTCTTTGAGCCAATTCTGATGAGTGTTAGACTCATTTACTGCCCAGATTAAACAGATTACTACAACCCAGTTGGGTATCTGTTAGTCCCTCCTTGAGGCAGCTCTGATGAGTTTAAGGTCATTGAGCTTTTTCTGATGAGTGTAAAATTCATTTACTGCCCTGCTCCTCTCCCATCTCTTCCCCCACTCCATAAGCCTTATCCTGTTACTTTCATGTAGGATTTCACTTCTGCCCTTCCTCCTCCCCCAGTGAATTCCCTTCACCCCTCAATTTAACCCTAAAGATGTCATCACCTAGTTAAGTGACACAGTGGACAAAGCATCACCCCTGGACTCAGGGGGATCCCAGCCAAAACCTGGCCTCAGACACAAGACAGTCGCCCACTGTACTACCCCAGGTATGTCCCCCAGCTCCAATTTTTTATGGTTCTCTAGGGTCTTGTATTTGAAAGTCAAATTTGCCATTCAGTTCAGGTCTTTTCATCACAAATATCTGAAAGTCTTCTTTTTCATTAAAGTCCCATTTTTTCCGCTGAAAGATAACGCTGAGTTTTGCTGGGCAGGTGATTCTTGGTTGTATTCCCATTTCCTTTGCCCTTTGGAATATCATATTCCATGCCCTCTGGTCCTTTAATGTAGAAGCTGCTAAATCTTGTGCTATCCTGACTGGGGCTCCACAGTACTTGAATTCTTTCTTTTTGGCAGCTTGCAATATTTTCTCCTTGACCTGAGAACTCTGGAATTTGGCTATAATATTCCTAGGAGTTTTCCTTTTGGGATCTCTTTCTAGAAGTGATCAGTGGATTCTTTTAATTTCTATTTTAGCCTCTTCTAGAATTTCAGGGCAATTTTCCCTGAGAATATCTTGGAAGATGGTGTCTAAGCTCTTTCCTTGATCATGGTTTTCAGGTAGACCAATAATTTTCAAATTATCTCTCCTGGACCTATTTTCCAGGTCAGCAGTTTTTCCCAGAAGGTATTTTACATTGCCCTCTATTTTTTTATTCATTTGGATTTGCTTTATTGTGTCTTGGTTTCTCATAAAGTCACTGGCTTCCATTTGTCCAATCCTAATTCTTAGGCAATTATTTTCATCAGAGAGCTTTTGTACCTCCTTTTCCATTTGGCGAATTTGACTTTTCAAGCTGTTGACTTTTTTCTCATGTCTTTCCTGCATCACCCTCATTTCTCTTTCCATTTTTTCCTCTACCTCTCTAACTTTATCTTCAAAGTCCTTTTTGAGCACCTCTATGACCTGAGACCAAATCGTATTTTTCTTGGTAGCTTTAGATATAGGGGCCCTGATGTTAACATCTTCCTCTGAGGGTGCCCCTTGGTCTTCCTAGTTACTGAAGAAACTTTCTATGGTCCTCACCTTTCTCTGTCGGCTCATCTTGCCTTTCTTTTACTAGACTTTTAGCTCCTTAAAGTGGGGCACTGTTTCCAGGCTGTAGTATCCCAAGCTTAAGATGTCCCAGGTGGTATGATTTAAGGAGAATCAGGTTCTTCCCTCACCCGGCCTGTTCCCTGGTCTGTAGATGACCCCAGACCAACTTGCCAAGCAACCAGCTTTGTGTGTTGTGGTTGTTAGCTCCGATGAGCCTGTGCCCCTCCCCCACCTGGGCCACTGCTACTCAAGCCTACCTCCTGGTTCTCAGCAGGGGTGTAAAATCCAAGTTCTGCCTTAGCACCAGCATAGACCCCTGTAGTCTCCCCCCCTGCCCAGGGCTCAGCCCTCTCACCAGACTGTGAGCTTAGTTCCAGACAACACTGGTGCTTCAGCTGATTCAGAGGCTCTGGGGGTCTCCTTCTCTGGTGAGGACTTCCTGAGACTGGATCTGTGTCAGGGTGACTGTGGGGTTGGGCTCCACTCCTGTATCAGCACAGCAGCTCTCTCCTTCTGACCTTCCAAGCGGTTCTTGGTTAGAAGATGATTTCAGCACATTCTTCTGTGAGTTTTGCTGCTCTGGGCATTTTCCTACGGCGTTATTTGGATGTTTTTTGGAGCGATCGTGTCATGAGTTCGGGAGCTCACTGCCTGTCCTCCGCCATCTTGGCTCTGCCCTGGAAGTCCCCTCACTACCTTTCACATTATAGGATCAAATACAGTATTTGAAGCTAGATATGGTTGGGTTTAGATGCCAACTTCTTTGTTTTACATATTAGGAAACAGAGGCACAGAGTCCCACAGCTAATAAGAATTTGAGGCAAGATTTGGACACAGGTTTTCCTGACCTGGAGTCCAGTGCCCTATCCACTATACCATACTACCTCCCATAAGTATCTTCTATCTCCAGCACCCAATATAGTACCTGGCACATAATGGGCAATTTATAAATAAAATAAAATTTATGAATAAATGTGTTTAATAGAAGCTTTACTTACCCAACTTATATAGTATGCTCAGTATGGTGTTTTGAAATAAATAAAACTTGCTTATAACAATCAGACCTTGAATTTGTAAATAACTATAGGAAATGTGATAAAATAATGGGATTTGGCAGATTACTGAAAGGCTCACCTGGAGATTATTCTAAACTGATTAGAATACGTGAGAGTGATTGACTGCTGATTAGCCTACTTCAAGTTAATTAGATTGTAACCACGTCTGGCTGGCCCTTAAGAAGGTATTGTTCTCAGAAGCTAAATACTTTGAACTTAACTCAAGACCTGCATTGCCCCATTTAAAAAAAAAAAAAAAGTTATTCTTTGCAGTCCCCTCCCCCACCCCATCAATGCTCCCCCACACTCTGCCAAACTGGTTCCTTCTCCCAACTTCCCTGTCTAGGTGGCAGTCATTCTTTACTTGTTCCTTACTTCAGCCCTCACAATCCCCCCCCCTTTTTTTTTTAGTGAGGCAATTGGGGTTAAGTGACTTGCCCAGGGTCACATAGCTAGTGAGTGTTAGGTGTCTGAGGTCGGATTTGAACTCAGGTCCTCCTGACTCCAGGGCCGGTGCTCTATCCACTGCACTACCTAGCTGTCTCCACAATCCCCTCTTGGTCACCCCCTATTTGACCAGCTGTCAAATCCTGTCAATTCTTTTTTCCCAAATATTTTTCATCCATCTCTTACCTTTGTTACCACCATAGTTCTTCCCTCATCCCCTCAAGTCTGGAATAGTGGTATCCTGATTCATCTCTTCGATCCCCTCCTATCCAACCTACATAGCACTGCTAAAATAATATTCCTAAAATATTACTTCATTGTCAGTATCCCACTCCTGCTCAAAAACTTTCATACAGTCCAAAGTCCTTATCACTGCAACCAAAGCTTTCTGTAATCTATCTAGAGTAACCATCTTGGTTTATCTTCCACTAGTCAACACAAAAATCTACTTCAAGCTAACATAGGATCTTAGTTTCAGAAGAGATCTGAAGGCCATTTAATCCAGCCCCCTCATATTATAGATGAGGGAACTGAGGTCTAGAGAGGTAAAGTGTGCCTTGTCTAAGAATCACAAAGGTAGCATTGGAGGTAAAATTTGAACCCCAAACCTCTGATTTCAGGGTCAGTGTTTTTTTCTATTGTACTATGCTACATGCTGACACTACCTGACTAGAAGTGATTTATCAACTTATAATATTTGTTGTGCATATTATCTTTGGTACTTTCCATTAGTATCAAACCTGGGTTTAGAAAAAAAATGTGTTGGAATCTTTAGAGATTCATCAATTGGGGAATGACTGAACAAGTTGTGGGTATATGCATGTAATGGGATACTATTGTGCTGTAAGAATTGATGAGCAGAACAATCATGGACTTACATGAACTGATGAAAAGTGAAATAAGCAGAACCAGGAGAACGTCGTGCACAGTAACAACATTATTCTATGATGATCAACTATGAATGACTGATTTAGCTTTTTTCAGCAATACTATGATCTAAGACAATTCCAAAGGACTCACGATGAAAAATATTACTCACATCTCCAGAAAGAACTAATGGAGTTTGAATGCAGATGAAAGTATTCTACTTTTTACTTTCTGTATTTTTTGTGTTTTTTTTGGTCTGTTTCATGTTTCATAACATGGATAATATGGAAATGTTTTACATGATTGCACATATATAACCTATATCGAATTGTTTATCATCTTAGGGAGGGAGGAAGTAGGGGAGGATTAGAGCTAGAGGGAGGGAGAAAATTCAGAACTCAAGATTAAAAAAAAAAGAATGTTAAAATTTGCCTTTACATGTAATTGGAAAAATAAAATATTATTTTAAAAAATCTTGAGGGATTCCCAAACCATAGAAGACCTATTCCTTGGACAAGATGCTAAGTTTGAAGTGTGATGAAGATAATAAGATTTAGAGATGGAAGGACCTCACGTTGGAGTTCATCTGGTCCCATGTCCACATTTTAGAGATGAGAAAACTGAGGCCCAGTGATATAAGGTGCATTCTTGCCCAAAGTCACATGGGTAGGAAGTGACAGAGTCAGGATTTGAGCCAAGGTCATCTCACTCCAAATCTAAGATATGGATGGGCCATCTAGCTAATCAATTCCCTAAGAAAAGGAGAAAGGTAATCATTTGGGGATTGCTTTTTCAGACTGAGCTAGATATAAGTTAAGTATAGAGGAATGGCTTTATTGGAATAACAAAGCCCCAAACAGCCTAGCAAGTAAGGACCTAGTGTCAGGTTCTGTTTTTGGCTGCTACCACTTCCCTCCTTTCTGGAATGTGGCGTCGCTTGCAGATGGGATCAAGGCTGTCTGCCTCCTGAGGTTCATTCCTGCCCTACAAAAAGTATTCAAGATGCTTCTAGCTGAGCCAGAACCTTAACTCAGCATCAAGTTAATTTTCTGGTACCTTGACCGTGTGGATGTTGCCTTTGTATCCTGAATCCAAAGCCACTGTTGTCGTGACCTCTTCTAATTGCATGCCCATTCACCTTCAGCATGCCTACCTGGATTCCTGACCTGTGGTGACCATTACTACTGCCAGGACTCCTTGGTTCCGACATCAACAGAAGACTTGTTCATTCAACACTTGACATCCTGTCACAGAAGTATATATGCTGAGGTCACCTCAGATTTTGTCCAGAGCTGGTCACAAATGGGGCAGTGTGGTAGAATGGAACGAACACTCGTTCTGGAGTCAGATGAATTGGGTTTAAAACCTGCCTCTTTGACATCATCATCATCATTTTTATCATCACTAGCATTTATCAAGTGCCTGTTATGTGGCAGGCACTGTAGTAAATGCTTTTCAAATTGTGTGATGATCTCATTTACTCCTCATAACTCTGTGAGGTAGGTAGGTAGGTGTTATTATCATGCCTTTTTTACAGTTGAGGAAACTGAGGCAGACAGAAGTCAAATGACTTCCACAAAGTCACAAAGCTTGTGAATTTAGATTTGAGTTCAAGTATTCTTGACTCCAGGCCCACAGCTCTATCCACTGGGCTGCCTGGCTGCTTTACTTACTACATACATGACCTCAGAGAAATCATAAAACTTCCCTGGGGATTCAGCTTCTTCAATAGTAAAATGAGGAGGTTGGATTAGGTGGTCTCTGAGGTCTCTGATGATAGATCAACGATCCTTTGATTCGCAAGTCTGACAAGTCTTCCTAGGTGAATTTATTTAATCATAGGCTAAGAGGGGTTCAATGGCCTGGGAGATAGATTGGAACTCCTAGATCACCTTTAACACCCAGATCCTTCCTTAGGAAGGGTTACTATCAAGAATCACTAGCTATGCTCTTTTTGTGGTGGCAAGGAATTGGAAATTGAGGGGATGCCCATCAATTGAGGAATGGCTGAACAAGTGGTGGTATATGAATGTAATAGAATACTAGTGTGCTGTAAGAAATGGTGAACAGGTGTATTTCAGAGAAACCTGGAAGGACTTACTGAACTGATGCTGAATGAGGTGAGCAGAACCAGGAGAACATTATACACAGTATCATCAACATTGTGTGTTGATCACCTGTGATAGACTTGATCCTTCTCAGCAATACAATGGTCCAAGATAGTTTCAAAGGACTCATGATGCCCTCCAAATAAAAAAAAAAGAATTGTGGAATCTAGATGCAGATTGAACCATACTATTTCTACTTCTTTTGGTTTTCTTTTTTGAGGTTTTTCCTTTTTGCTCTGATTCTTCTTTCACAGCATGACTAATGCAGAAATATGTTTAATGTGATTGTACATACATAACCTATATCAGATTACTTGCTGTCTTGGGGAAGGGGGAGGGAGGGAGAAAAATTTGAAACCAGAAATCTTATAAAAACAAATGTTGAAAATTATCTCTACATGTAACTAGAAAATAATAAAATACTTTTATGATTAAAAAAAAGAATCACTAGCTACAAGAGATGCTGAATTAATGTAATGCTAAAGTCTAGTTCCATATGTCAGCAAGCTTGGGCCCTTTAAGGAATAAGAAAGAGTGTTACATGCATTCTCCAACTCAGCATTAAGAGGAAGCTCCAATGTGCACGTGTAAAGCAACCTGTTTCATTTGTTCCTCCATCTGTCCGAGTTTGTTTCATGCATATCTGGTTGGGCCTCCAGCTCTCCCTCCCATTCTGCCTACATTTCTGGTTACTTGACTCATCTCCCTTGGCTCTGTCCTAGCATCTGGTCCAATTCATTGCCATGGCTTGGGGGTTCTGGCTGCATCCTCTACTCTCTGGACCCTTAGATTACCAAGGCACCATATTTTCTGACCTCAGCCTGTTCTAGACCCCACGTTATTGTGGTCAACTGTTAACATCTTATCTCCTGCCATCCTATGCCAAGATATGACAATCCACTGTTATTTCAGAGTTGATCTCAAGGCAATTTGTGTGTGTGTGTGTGTGTGTGTGTGTGTGTGTGTGTGTGGCAATTGGGATTAAGTGACTTGCCCAGGGTCACACAGCTAGTAAGTGTTAAGTGTCTGAGGCTAGATTTAAACTCAGGTCTTTCTGACTCCAGGGCCAGTGCTCTATCCACTATGCCACCTAGCTGCCCCAAGGGCAATCTTTGAAAGCAAAGGTAAACCAGCTTTGTTCTGGGTCCCTGCAGGCTGCCCAGCCTTACATAAGAAACCTCCTCGATAGAAGGATACTCACCCAGATGTTTGGTGAGGGAGATCAGACCCATATTATTGACATGTGTCTCATTCTACCATCAGGCAGAGTTGGTCCTAATTCATGTAGCTTTCATTGGAATGGCAATCCCTCTGTTTGCCTTAATGCCCCAAGGCCATTTGGAATTCCTCCATTTTGAGCTAATTGAGACATTATAATTTTTGGTCATCCTGGGAAGACAGCCCATGGATCTCTGATATCATTTGGAGCTGGTTCTCTGTTTAATTTCAGTCTTTATGCTGCCAAAAAGGTAGCTTTTTCTCTGGAACTGAGCAGGCAGCCAACACTAATGACCTTTTAAAAAAATCTCTACTGGGAAGGTATCACCTGGGGACCCAAGTACCCACAAACACTATGGTACCAGGAAGATGTCTAAGTTACCCCAGTACATGTCTTCAAGGAACTCCCCACTAAAAAACTTTCCCTCAAACTTCCACCCAAGGAACTTTCCCCTGCCCCCAAAGCACAAAAACAACACCACCGCAACAGGCCATATTGGCCTATAGCCCTATTTCTTCCTTGAATCTGAAGTTAAATATTTTTAAAGGAATATCTCTGGGATGACATTTATAGCTGGTTTAAATGCCTCTTCCACATTCCTAGCTGGTGCCCCAATCTTCAGTGAGGTGAGAGAAGAAATATGAGTAGAGGGAATTAATTCCTAAGTCACAGTTGATTAAAAAAGTGAAAAACTTCCTTCTGTACCCAATATAGCCATTATGGTGGACATCTGGACTTGCTATTTAGACTTTTAATACCTTTGTAATATTCTAACCCTGGTGAACAGAGAGGCTTTTGGGATTTTCTGGGCATTCTGTATAGCTGTGAGATATAGCACACAACATTCTCCAAAGAACTGAAAATGAGTATTATCACCCAGGGCATGGTAGGGGGTCAGTAGGCTGTAGCACATTACAAATAAGAAATTATGAAAGAAAATGCAGTAAAGGATATCAACCAAAAAAATGTGTGAGTGAAAAAGAAGCCGGATTGGTCATGAGGTAGCAATGAGAGATAACAAATAAACCAGCAACTATGCTCCCCTGGCATGCTTGTGATGTCAAGAGAAAGCAAGGAAAGTCACCTCACGTTGGGTGATCCCTTGTGGTAAACTTATTTGATGATATGGAGAGAGTCCTACCAGATGGACAGGCATGGATGGATTGCAAAATGCAGATCCACTGGGGAATCGGAGCATACATTGAGAATATCTTGGTTCTTTCTGTGCTTAAGACTGAGTGTAGGTCTAAAGTCTCTTAGAATAGCATCTCTATGCAAAAGTAAAACCTTTGCAGTCACTTTTGTTAAACTCAGTAGGACAGGGACATAGGAATAAAGGGGATAATGGTATGTTCCAGGACCATCAGAAACATTATATTCAGAACTCTGATTGTCTGAGTTCAATCAACATATATATTCAGTGTCTTTGATACAGAAGAGAGTGAAGTGGTGAAAAAATGCATCAGAAAATATGGCTCAGGAGTAAGAAAAAAATAACTCAAAGGTCTCAATCCTATGTATCATGAATAAAGTATTATGAGACTTTAAACATGATACATATAATAATTATAAACTATATCTAATCAAGAAATACTTGTTTACAAATGTGAAAGTCATTTTCAAATCAGTTGTACCATGTATCTATTAGAAGAAAAATAAAATTATAAAGGAGATCAAAACTAAGCTGAATTAATGTCAAATAATCAAAACATCTCTGATCTGACCCATTTAAACAAGCTATTGATGCCTCCCCAAGTGTGAAAGGGATAAAGGAACAGTCACTGACATAGACTATCACTGTAAATCAATAGCTTCAGTGAAGGCCAAACCAATTTTAAATTTCTCATCCATTAAATGCTTTCTCTCCTTTTGAAGTAAAAAGATATTACAGCCAAGAGCCACCAGTATATAGAATAAAAACTCATTTGCAATGTCTTAAAGGTAAGAATAGTGGAAGATTATGACCAATATTACTTCACAAAATAGAAAAAAAGCCTTGTAGGGGAAAACAAGCTTATAGAAAGCTTCTTGTGATCATCCTGGAAACAACTAATAATGAACCTGGAAAGACATTAAACAAAAAATAAAAAATATCTATTTTCTATAACAAACTATTTTCTCTATTAATGAGAGGAAAAAAGAAATGTGAATAAAATAAGCAAATAGTGGAAGATCAGCCTGAAAAGACCAGTAGGCACAGAGGAGGTATGTGTTTGAGGTGAAATGATTTTGAGAGTGTTTAGGGACTGATTCTCAAGATATCTGAAAAGGGAAAGGACATCAAATGTTGGGGGGAAATTATGCAGCACCATTACTGTGGAGAAAAATGATAATTGAGAAGCTTCCCCCCTTTTGTACTTCTCTAGAATTTTAAAGATACTAACCTAAACACAGTTCAAAGACATCTTTGATGAAGATATGAGAAAAAACACAGGGTTTCGCAAATGTTACTCAATAACAGATCATAATCCAGTCACACAATTGGCTGAAAATGCAGAAAATATCGTAATTTCTGCTTGTTGACTCTTGAAAAGCATTTGATAGAGCAAAATGCCAACTCAAAGGCTCTCCTTTTATAGAGTGTCTCCCTTGCACATGTCAAAATCATTCAGGATTCCTCAAAGATACAATTTCACTTAACAACTCTCATTTCACTTAACAACTTATCATTAATATCAAGTGAAGATAATAGAACTAGTGTTGGAACAGATTTCAGAGGCCAGTCAACCAAACACCTTCATCTTATAAATGAACAAATTGAAGTTCAGAAGGGATAAGTAATCTGCCTAAGATCACATGGCTGTTGTGGTTTTTTGTCCTTCATTCTCAAAGAGGATCATGACATTAGGACATGATGTATGACTTGCAGTGAATTGAATTTAAGTGAGAGAGGGATATGCAAAATTTCCAACTTCACTCTCTCCTCTAAAGCCATCTGGGTTCAGTGGCAAGATATACATCAGGATGACTGGAGATGGCACTGGATGTTTGAAGCAATTGGGTTAAGTGACTTGTTCAGGTTCACATAGCTGCTAAGTATCTGAGATCACATTTGAACTCAGGTCTTTCTGACTCCAGGGCTGGTGCTCTATCCACTGCACCACCTAGCTGCCCCAAGATCACATGGCTAGTAATAATCATAAGTGGGATTTGAATCCAACACCCCTGAGTCAAGAATCAACATACTTTTTCCACTGGGCCATGTTACTTCCAAGATAGCATGAAGCATAAAATGGAGACAGATGCTCAACAAAGGTATTTGCCACAATCATGAAGAATGTTCATTGCAAAATCCAAAAGGAAGAGAGATTTTCTTCAGAAGATGAGGTCTCCCAGACACTCCTGTTTGAATATGACCTTGTGCATAATCTGCAGAACCTATTAAATAAAATCCACAATCCTTCCAGAGTTCAATCTCACCAGACACATTAGAAGAACCAAATGGATGAAGAATGCTTATTGGCTAGACTATGTATGATAGGCAGTTGGATAGATGAACCAAAGAACTAGTCCATTGATGTATGTATCTTGGGTGGAAAGTGCACATTGACAGTGAGCTAGGTCTATAATTTAGCAGGAGAAAGGTAATTTTCATATCACCTTTGGGAAACTGTGCAATACTTTTAATTGACCCAGGCTTCTCTCTGCAACAAATATCCATTATTATAACACCAATATTATTTGACAAGGCTATATAAGTGTGAATCATTGGATCTAATAGTTTCTGAAGAATTAAGATTAAAGGTCACATGAAAATCAATGCAGACAGAGATGCTTAGTGGGGGTAAAATGGCTCCAGCCCATTATCAAAAGTGGCATTAAAGATATATTATCCAAGGGATATATGATTAGAAAAGGAGGGCCAGACATGTAATAAGAGTTAGCAATATCATATTGTTAATGTCAAAGAATCAGAAGAAGGGTTCTTAACTTCACTTATGTCATGGACCCCTCTGGCAGTGTACTGAAGCCCGTGTACCACTTCTCAGAATTATTTTTTCAAATGCATAAAATAAAATCCATAGGATTACAAAAGAAATCAGTTATATTGAGCTCAAGGTGCAATTTCTTTTCTCATCCAAGTTCACAGACATTTTGGGGGGGGAGTCTTTGGACCCCAGATTAATATTTTCTTATATAGAGGAAGCATGCTGGTTGGAACTCCTGTGGAAGATTTATGGGAGGACATAGGCTGGAGGACATACCCTTATAGATGATATCACATATTGATTGAAGTATTCATCCAAGTATTTTGCTATATCGTGGTACCCACTGCCATACTGATAAAGAAAGCTTGCTTTCAGTAGATACCAATAGCTCAAAATACTTATGAACAACTATAAATAGCTTTTAATTCTGACTGATTCTTAGTTCACTTGTACCCAGGACAGCTCCTCACCAAAACCACCTGCCCAGCCATCAGAGCCATTTTCTCACAATGACGGGGCACAAATAACCTTTGTACTCTATTAATAGTGGCTAAAACCAGCTGAACAAAATTACACAATTATAACGTTTGGGATTGGAAGCTACTGTCTATCAATGGTGACATCTATTAAAGGACATACAACACTCAATTCTAATGCTAATGGACCACCAGAACTTGGAGGACTCCCCACTCTACTGGAAACTGGGACTCCATCCTTGGGGATCTTGGCACTTTATCTTGCTAGGTTCCAGTCCTCCACTCCATTTCCCCACTGCTGCCTCCTCACCATGCCTCAGTGTAGGTACCTACCTCTTTTCACTCCCCTACTTTCCCAGCTCCCTTTTTTATATTTTCTTCCACCATTAGAATGTAAATTCCTTGAAGGCATTGACTATCTTATTTGCTTCTATATGTGTTTTCTGTGCTTACTAGAATGCCTGGTACTTAATGCTCTTTCCTTGTCTCTAATATATATTCATCCATCCATCCATCCATCCATCCATCCATCCATCCATCCATCCATCCATCCATCCATCCATCCATCCATCTATCCATCACTGTGAAACACTTGATACCTCATGAGACCTTGTAAATTTTGTCCTTTCCTTGTTTCCCATTCATCTATCAACCAGTACCTTACAGTGAGAAGAAAAATGACTGACCTTTGAAAGACAAAATATCTGTTGAAGACAAGACAGAAGCTATTCTTGAGTTAATGTCTCTGCTGGCGCGATTTTCTAGAGGTAGAAAATTGGAAGTAAGCTCAGCTGGTATAAGTCAGATAGGTAGCAGAAATGACCTGAACTTTCATTTGGAATGACTTCTCTTATTTTGATTCATGCCGTGTTGTAGGTTCTGGGAAAGTACAAATCACAATCTCATAATACATACATCTATGAATACCACCACACATCATAATAAGGCATAATAGTAAGAAAATCATGACTGAACCTCTCAGCCTCAACTAGGTTTACTTCTGTGTTAAACCCAACCTAACTGTATATTTGTTCTGCTTACTTAGCATTCTCAGTATCAATTATAGGCTCATTTCCAGCTATACTACCTCCCTCCCTACTATCTGTCATTCCTAAATTGTCAATCAGAAATAGCTGTGCCCTCTGTTTGCACTTTTCAGCTATTTCCCACAAGAGAAAACCCTGTTCCCCCTTCTCTTCCCATAGCAGGCTTCCCCAGAACCCACTTGAAGATAGTTTCAAGTGGGAAACTCCTCCCCTACTATTGGATATCCTATAGCTTGTGGAAAAACCGGGGGGGGGGGCTATCCAGAGCTGAATCTAAATAGAAATTCCCCTTCATCTCCTCCATCACAAACCCCGCGAGGTACCTGGAGGGTTCCAGGGAGATCTGAGGGTACCGATTGGAACTATCTACCACTCCTTCCCTTTTCTCCCACCCTTTGCCAAGAATTCCCATTCATCTTTAACCCTTAGGCCCACTGCCCCTTTCCCAAAAGTGGCCAGCTGCTCTCTACCATGATCCTTTCCCTGCTGGGAAGTCATCCAACGCATCCTGAGGACTTCTGGGTTTTGACATCTGCCCTTCAGCTGAAACTCTTAGGACCCCTGGCCCTTTCCATCTGCATTGCATCTCTCTCTCTCTCCGTCCCCCCACCTCTCTCCAGCCAGGATGTCAGCTCATTGAGAACAGAGACCATCTTTCCCCCTCACATCTTCTGTGCTCAATATACTGCTTGGCACATAAGAAGCACTTAATAAATGTTATTTTCATTCATTCATTCTTTTATTCAAAAGGAGAGGCTAATCCAGACTATGCACAATATGGCATACATTTTTTAAAAAACTTCTCAGTACCATCTTCTCCCCTGTTATAGTGAAGCTGTAGACCAAGAGATTCAACTTCTTCAGTCCCCTCCAACACATATTGCTGGGAGACTCCTAAATCTAATGGGCCACGAGAGACAAAGACCTGAGGAATGTGACTTTCAGGTTCACCAGGGGTTCTTATTTGACTAGAAGGTGCATGCATACATGCACAATATGTATGGCACATAGGACATACTGACATTTGTTCAGTACCTTACAGCCCACACAACTGTTCCTTCAACAGATGATAAGAATGTCCTATGTGCCATACATATTGTGCATGTATGCATGCACCTTCTAGTCAAATAAGAACCCCTGGTGAACCTGAAAGTCACATTCCTTGGGTCTTTGTCTCTGGTGGCACAATATGTTTATGTATGTATATATATGTGTCTATATATACTATATGTAGTATACACACACATATAAGATATGCTAACTCCCAAATGTATATACCTTTCAAAGGTTAGCATACCACTTATGACATTCCCATAGCTAGGGATTCAAAACGGCGTTCTAGGGCAGCTAGGTGGCACAGTGGATAGAGCACCGGCCCTGGATTCAGGAGTACCTGAGTTCAAATCCGCCCTCAGACACTTAACACTTACTAGCTGTGTGACCCTGGGCAAGTCACTTAACCCCGATTGCCTCACTTAAAAAAAAAAAGAAAAACATTCTTGGAGAAAAGGGCATTCTAGCTGGCAGTCCCTGCCTCCTGGTAACTCTATATCCATAATGATACTGAGGACCTTGGACAGTTCTGAAACAATTAAAACGTGGACCAAAATCTCAGGATGGAATTCTGGGATGGCCTGTTAGCAGCCACTGTTGACATCCCAGCCCCAAAGTCTCTGGACAAGCATGCCCCTAGATTTCATCACAAACCTCTCCACCCTCTGAAGAAACACGGTGCTCTGAATAGCCATTAATATGCTAACCACGTAATATTTATCCTCCATGAAATTTGTTCAGTACCTTACAGCCCACACAACTGTTCCCTAAACAGATGATAAGAATGTCCTATGTGCCAGGTACCATGCTAGGCACTGAAAACACAAAGATGGAAAAATCTGATAGGATTGGCAGAACATGCATGCATGAAATTATAGCATAAGGTATAATGGAACAGGGGCCAAGGCCCAGATGAGAATGGGGAATATTTTAGACATGGAAGACAACCTGTATGAATGTACTAGGTGAGAGAAGATAACAGCTGGTAGTCTTGTCTGGTTAAAATACATAGTGTATAAAAGGGAATAGGCTGAAATAAGACTGGAAAGGTAGATTGAGTTTGGATTTTGTTGGTCCTTGCCAGGTTAAGGAGCTTAGATTTTATCCTTTTAGCTTAGAGAACCATTAAAAGCTTTTTTATTCAGGGGGTTGATTTGCTTGGACCTGTGCATTAGGAACACTGATTTAGCAGCTGTTGGAAAAAAAACATGGAAAAAAAGGGAGCCTAAAGTCAGGGGCTATTACAATAGTTTAGGTGAAAAGGGATCAAAACTAAGGTGGTAGCAGCAGCATGAATGGAGAAGTGGGGCTAGGGGGGTGTGTGTGTGTGTTTTGATGTAGAATTACTAGGACTTAGATATGGGGAATATGAGAGGAAGAGGAGTCAAAGATGGTTCCTAGGCTTGGAACTTGGGTAACTGGAAAGAAAGCTGTGAGTTGAAAGGAGGGGTTGGTTTTGGTAAAAAGGTGACAAGTCAATTTTGGACATAATGAGTTTGTGCTGGAGAGGTGTCCAGTTGTACTGTGTCTTTCCTACTGCATGAGCACCCCAATAACAATCTTCCGAATTGAGGACTGCATTTTACATCCCATTTTAGAAGGTCTTATTGATGTACCTCTTAAACCATCTACTGCAAACCCATGTGCAGTTTGAAGGATGAATCAAAACTTGGTTGAGAGGTTCTTAATTGTCTTTGTGTCTTGGACCTCTTCAGCAGTCTGGTGAAGTCTACGGACCCCTTCTTAGAATGTTTTTAAGTGCATAAAATAAAATACAGGGGATTACAAAGGAATCCAATTATATTGAAAACCATTGTCAGAAAAATCACAGCCCTCAAGATAAGAACTCATCTTTAGTTTCAGAGCAAAATTTTCAATGCTCTCTCAATACTATAAGATTTGGATAAGACCCGTACACAAGTAGCTATGATACAAGTTAGGATGACATTATTGGATAGAAGAGGTGAAACAGAAAGAAGAAAGATTTGGAAGGAATGGTCCAATTGGAATCAGGATGTAGGTAGTATTTCAGCTGCATTTTGAATAGAATTTCAATAGGTAGAGATAATGGAAGAGTTTATTTTCAGGCCTGCCCAGCATAACTATCTGCATTATGGACACTGATAACATACTTAAGTTGTTTGTCCTTCATTCTTGAAGAGGACCATAACATTGGGGTGATGTTATGATTTGCAGTGAATTGGATTTAAGTGAGGGAGAGCTGTGCAAGGTCATCAGCCTCACTCTCTCCTCTAGAGCCACCTGGGTCCAGTGGTAAGATAGACATAAATATGTAAGGATATATGTATTGGATAGGTGTATCTTCAACCACCACCATCTAGTGGCAGTGACCAGAATTGTGAGCATAGTGTCTTGGAAAAATTTTGTAGTCATTTTTAAGTTGTCAGACTCTTCGTGGCCCAAAATGGTAATGAAGTGCTTTGGGAATGTTGCAAGAAACTACCTTAAACAGCAGTAAGAAATACTGAGGCTAAATGTTCTTGGGAAAGATACTGGAGTGGTTTGGCTTTTTTTTCCAGCTCATTTGACAGATGAGGAAACAGAGGTAAACCGGGTGAAGTGACTTGCCCAAGGTCACACAGTTAGTAAGTTTCTGAAGCCATATTCGAACTCAGGAAGAGTCTTTTTGACTCCAGGCCTGGCACTCTATCCACTGCATCACCTAGCTTAGAGGAATTAATGAACCTCTAGAGGATGTGCCTTGTAAAAGCAACCCTATTGCAATAAATAACTAAACCATCACAGAACTCACCATTCTCTAAGTATATTTTGTATTATATTTTTCAAGTTGTTACTTTGCGATTGTCCACATTCCTCCTCACACAACCTTAAAAAATATTTCCATAGCTAGGCCTCAGTCTAATTTTTCCTCCACCATCTCTGTGTACCAGGGAGAAAAAAAAAAAAAGCACCACTGACCACTATGTGGTCTAGGCTAGATCCCAAGCTGGGGAAATGAATACAGGTTGAAAGACAGTATTTCAGAGGCTGCCTTCATTGAACAGATGCAGTACCATTTCCATATTCCAAAAGGTTAGATAGGCCGAGTTGGCAGCAGAGATGGTTTTAGGAGCCCTATATAGAGCAGGGGACTGATCTGGTCTTAGCACAGGAGGAGATGAGCTATTTGTCACAGTGATAGATGAATGCATCTGGAGTTTCTAAAAACAAACCAGTCCAGGTTTTCTCCATTTCCAAAAATGTTTACCTCTAAGTAGGTCAAAGTATTCCCAAAGTGGGGCAGGCAGAGAAAAGTGACAGTCTTTCACTTTGGCACACTAAACAATCTGGGAAGACTCGACAGGAGAAAAAGAAAGACCAAATTGCCAGGAGAGATGGCGCTCTGCAGCAGATGCCTCGTTTCCCCTTGGCCCCTTCCAGCAGCAAATTGGATTCAATAACTGTCAAATTTCTGATGTGTTAAGGAGAGAGTGGGATTTGCCTCAGTGCAAAATGGCTGAATCATATGCAGCGATCACTGAATCAACGCACATTTATTAATTGCCTGTTCTGGTCTCCTATTTCTCTTAGGCATTCATGTGTAAGGATACTCTAACCATCTATTACTACTCAACTCTGCTGTAGTAACCTGAATTAAAAACACAAAACCTGGGGCAGCTAGATGGCGCAGTGGATAGAGCACCGGCCCTGGAGTCAGGAGTACCTGAGTTCAAATCCGGCCTCAGACACTTAACACTTACTAGCTGTGTGACCCTGGGCAAGTCACTTAACCCCAATGGCCTCACTAAAAAAAAAACAAAAAACAAACAAACAAAAAAACCCACATAACCTAAAAGGAACTAGCCAGTGTCTAGAGGTCAGATTTGCAAATTCAGAGAGTCATTTTATCATTTGCTGATAAGGGTAGCTGACTGAGAGTAGATTATAGATCCAAACCCAGGAATGCAGTGGCCAATGCAAAAATGCATGGAAGGAAAGAATGGTGAACCAGGAGTCTGCAGGCCTGGGTTCAAGTGGTGGCCTCATGCAAGCCGCTTCTCCAGTCTGCATCTCAGCTTCCTCATTTGTCAAATGAAGGGATTGGTTTAGGGAACTTGCAATAGCTCTGTGTTCTGTGGATTTGGAACGCATCTTGTCTATCTATCTCCTCGCTTCTGAGAAAATATACCAGAAATCAGAGAATCCAGACTCCTCATTGTAGGGTTTGGAACTGGAAGGGAACATGGAATTCACCGTCCTTCCATCACCATCACAGCTTTTAGTTAGAAAAATTCTTCCTTACATCTAACCTCAATATTTCTTGCTGCTGTTTAAGGTACTTTCTTCCAACATTCCCAAAGGACTTCAGAAACATATGTAGTAATTTTGATGCTTGAGATAAGCACAGTTAAAGTGCCTTTAAGTCAACCATCTGAAGGGAGAAACCTTGATGATTGTCCCATGAGGGAGGCCCCAGTTCATTTGCTTTGTGGTAGGAGAAAGAGATTCCAGGACGCTTACTCCAAGGGTTTGGAGGATACAGAGACTCTGGGATATTGGCCCCTGTGGAGAAGACCCTGGGATGGCCTGAGGCTACTGCTGGGGAGAAGCAAGGAAGAACTGGGCTATAGAGGAGCTCACCTGGTATGTGACTGCTGTGGGATTAAGAACACAAGCTGGTACCTTCTTAGTAATTATTTTTGCTAACTAGTTTATATGCTGCTGAAAGAGAGATTATATATATATATGCATATATATGTGTGTATCTATACATATATAGTTAAACTATAAATGTAACAAAATTTAAGACTGTGAAATATTGTTAAATAACTCTCTCAAATGTTTTATACCTTCTAAATTTCAGCACTCTGTGGCAAAGCCCTAGACATCCCTCCTTAGTTATGGCTCTGAGGGAATATCAGGAACAGCTGTTCACTGCCATCCACAAATAACTCTGCAGAAGCCTGAAGATAGAAGATCAATTTCTGTTTCCCCAGGGATAGCACAAGAAGCTGCTGTTCTATTTGTGATTAAAGAATTGGTGCCTCTTGTAGTTAAGTGAAGGTCTTTTCCTTCTTTCTGGAGAGAAGCAGTATGTTAATTATCTTCTGGGCCACTTGTTGGGGGAAGTCTTAATTTTTCAGTATTATTGACTGGGGCCTAAGGGGAGTAGGGAAGGGAAAGCAATACAATGTAGTCCTGTCACAGGCTCAAGAGTCCCCAGGCCTGGCCCTGGACAGGTGGGTAAGAAAGAATGCTTCTTTTCACCAGCTAACCTGTGTGTGGAGCCCCCTGGGGGCTAAAAGGAGATGAAGAGCTGGGGAAATTCTACTCATTTGAAAGGTTTATATGTAGAAGACTGCAACTTAACTTTGGCTTGAAGTTATAATTGTAAAAATATTTTTAAATGACTAGGCCTAATTTTTGGGGACTAATCCATGGAGGACTAATCTGGGGACTTTTGACTATTTGGCTATCTGACTGCTGTTAATTTAATGTGGACCGTTTATAAAGTTCCACCACACTGCTCCACTCCTAAATTGATAAGCACAGGATTAAGAAGCCTCTTAACTAAATAATCAAAGCAGAGTTTATTTATGAGATACTATTTAAAATTAAGAATACAGGGAAATAAAATGTACAACCTGACTGCTTTCCTGCGGTCTCTTTCCACTGAGTCTCTTTCCCACCTGCTGCCAAACTTTTTGAATACAATAAAGAACTTAGCCACCTCTGGCCTCAGGGCAACACTTTATTCTAACTCTGAGACCCTTTCACTTTGTAAATCCCCCTGCTTCTAACTTTCCTCTCCTTACTGCCACTGCTGAACCCCTGTGTTTCTCTCTCACCGACCTTCTATCTGTCTGCTCCGTCAGTCTACCCTTCGGCTTCTCTTTTCCCTGCTCCTAGTCCTTTAGCCTTCTCCTGCATCCTTGTAGCCCTTGACCTCTTCTCCGTCCGTCTCCTTGACCACTCTGTCCTTGTCCGCCCCCCCCCTACTGTCCGAACCTCTCTAATCTCCTCAACCCCGCCCCCCCCTCAGTCTTACTCCTAGGTCTATATATACCTTTTCTTCTCTCCACTCAAATCTCGGGGCTTTTTGCGCCCCCACAGACCAAGCTAATCTGCCAGCCAGGGCTGTGGCTGGTGGCAGGGAGGGTGCTCGAGCATCCCATGCCTCAGCACAGGCTATCCTGGATCTTTCAGATAGCTTGCTCAGGTCAGAGGGAGCTGGGGGCTTTTTTTTCCCCCCCAGCTGTCTGACCTGGCATCTTACACAGCCCACGGGGCTTTTGGACTCAGCTGAAGCAGAGGGGGAGGGGCACCAGCCCCTCCCACACAGAAGAGACCCTGAGGGCCTAAGGCTTTCCAATCTCAGCCCAAAGGTAGGGTCCCCAAATCAAAATAAATTTCCACATAATCAAGTCCAAATAACAACGTTGGAGGGCAGGGAAGGGATGATACAAATTCTGACCAATGTCTACCCCTACTGAGGTAGGCTCTTGAAACCACCACAGATGTGGGCTCTCTCCCTGATTCCCTCATTTATTTTCAGTCTGTACAGACGAGAAGTCTTAAATAGGCAAGGCGCGTGTCCAAGAGGCTAGGCCACTTGGCTGAGTATCCCAGGTCTCAAGTCACTGCTGTGAAAACACTCACCAGGCAGGTCACCAGAGCCATTGAACTCTGGGGAAGGACAAGATTTTCAGTCAGGCCCTAGCAGAAGGAAACCTTATTGGAAAGATATTTTCTGCTGGGCATCACCTCCACCATGGCTGAAGGTAGCAGCCAGACTTCTTTCCTAGTAATTTAATTGCAAGGCTCTGATTTTAGCTCTGAGCTCCATTACCTTGTCTCTGGACAACACAGGGCACCAGAAGCCACTGTGAAATCACCCATTTTCTGTGTAATAGAAGTCTGGACCTCAGACACCAGTGTAGCTTAGGTACTACTGCACAGGCACAGGATGAAGAGACATGGTTGGACAATAGTTTATGTGAAAAAAAATCTGAGGGTCTGAGTGGACAGAAAGTTAATTTTAGTCAATAGTGTTGCATAGCAATCTCCGAAAATCTATATAACCTGAGGCTGCATCAAGAAGGGACACAGTATCCAGAAGAAGGAATGTGAATGATAGTCCCACTGAATCCTGGGCCAGTCAGATCCTATCTGTAGTATTGTGTTCAGTCTTTGTTGCTGCATTTTAGGAAGGTCACTGACAAACTGGACAGGAATCAGAGGATAACAGCATCATAGATCTAGAGATGGGAGGGACCTCAGAGGTCATTTAGTTTAACACCATCACTTTACAGACAAAGAAACAGAGTTGACCTCCCAAGGTTACTCAGGTCGTACGTGACAGAGCCGAGATCCAAGCTCTGTTCTCAGACTCTAAGCTCAGCTTCCTTTGCATGGCTCCACATTGCCTCAGAGGAAGGCAACCAGCATGATGAAAGGACTAGAAATCATGTCATACAAAGGATGCTTTGTTTTTTTGAAATCCCAGGTTGGAAAATTTGTGGTCAACATAGGTAATTGTCTAGCCCAACATCTCTTCCCTATCATCCCTTCTCTTCCTCTTAGGGTTTACCCCCAAGACATTCCCCTCTGGACCTCAGCTTCCCTGCCCTTCCTAAAATGCATAGAGCTTAGTTAAATTTCCTTCACGTGTACCCACACACACATACACATACACACATACATTCTCCCTAATACCCTTCCTCCTTACCTATTTCTTTGAACCCTTGCTCAGAGATCAAAGGAAAAAACCCCTTTCTTCTTTTCCCCTCTTTGTTCTATTCTTAACTCCTCCAAATTCTCTCTCTCTCTCTCTCTCTCTCTCTCTCTCTCTCTCTCTCTCTCTCTCTCTCTTTTTTGGTGTAGGGCAATGAGGGTTAAGTGACTTGCCCAGGGTCACACAGCTAGTGTCAAGTGTCTGAGGTTGGATTTGAACTTGGGTACTCCTGAATCCAGGGCTGGTGTTCTATCCACTGCACCACCTAGCTGCCCCCTCCAAA
The DNA here is from genome assembly GCF_019393635.1 of Dromiciops gliroides. Classification (NCBI taxonomy): domain Eukaryota; kingdom Metazoa; phylum Chordata; class Mammalia; order Microbiotheria; family Microbiotheriidae; genus Dromiciops; species Dromiciops gliroides. The sequence goes on along the minus strand of NC_057863.1, from coordinate 337,164,274 downwards.
TTCTCTCTCTCTCTCTCTCTTTTTTTTTTTTGCAGGGCAATGGGGGTTAAGTAACTTGCCCAGGGTCACACAGCTAGTAAGTGTCAAGTGTCTGAGGCTGGATTTGAACTCAGGTCCTCCTGAATCCAGGGCCAGTGCTTTATCCACTGCGCCACCTAGCTGCCCCCCTCCAAATTCTCTTAATCATAAATTATAATCATAATTGTTGGGGGCCTCAGTTTCCTTATCAGTAAAATGAGGGGGTTGGATCAAATGGCTTTTAAGGTCCTTCCCAATTCTGAATCAGTGTCTATACGGTCGGTTCTCTCTCCTTCACACTGCCTTTACTTTCCTGCTTCTTCAGCTTCTTAAATAATGACTAGAATAATTCAATGAAAGAATGTGTAAGCGTTTTGGATATCCTCTAATTCACCTTTATACAACTTCGCATCTACCTCATAGGGAAGTTCACACTAGCCATTACTCAAATTAAACTGACCCTCTTCTCTGGAATCCCTGGGACTTTGGCTAGTCACTGAACTAAGGTGGGGGTTAGTTTCTCACTTTGGGAATTGGGAGAATCCTAGCTACTCCTACATTGTATAAAGAGAAATTATGAAAGTGCTGAATTTGTAGGCAGCTAGGTGGGTATAACTGATAGAATACTGGACTTGGAGTCAAGAACACCTGAGATCAAATGCTGACTGACATCTGGCAGCTGTGTGTCCCATAGCAAGTCACTTAACTTCAGTCTGCCTCAGTTTCCTCTTTTTTTTTGTGGGGCAATGGGGGTTAAGTGACTTGCCCAGGGTCACACAGCTAGTAAGTGTCAAGTCAAGTGTCTGAGGCTGGATTTGAACTCAGGTACTCCTGAATCCAGGGCCAGTGCTTTATCCACTGCACCACCTAGCTGCCCCCAGTTTCCTCTTTTGTAAAGTGAAAATAATAATAGCACCTACCTCATAGGGCTGTTGTGAGGATCAAATGAGATAATAAGTATAAATCAGTTTGTAAACCTTAAAGTGATAGGTACATATTAGCAACGGACCTGGATTTGAATTCTTTTTTTTTTTTCTACAACTTACTACATCTCTGATTTTGGTCAAGTTAATTTCTCTGGTCCTCGGTTTTCTTGCTGATAAGATGGCTTTGAGCTCTCAGAAGCTCTAAAGCCATGCTCTTATGGCTTGTCTGGGATGGCCAAAGGAGAAGTGAATTATGCAGGCTTTCTCAATGAGTGGGGAGGCCCTTGGGAAACACCTGGCCCCTTGGTTTGTGTCTTCAAGACTGAACCTCTGCTGAGGTCAGGGGATGACTTTTTGGATTTAATATGTTAAATGACTCTTTGGATTTTTGGATGTATGCCTTTCAGACTTAAATGATTATAGACTTACAGGGCCTCAGTTGAACAAAAGATTAAAGAAAAGGCCTCTGAGAGGGAGGGAGCAGGTAAAGAGAAAGAAATACATGACTAAATATGAAATGTTTTATAGAAACTGGAGCAAGCCAGAGCAAACCCTTGGCTTGGAGAATCAGGTGAGCTAGAACAAGGTCACAATTTACTTGACAGTTAAAATGAGGAAAAGGAACAGGGCTGGTATTTCTTTGGAAAATCAGGAGAGGGGGCAGCTAGATGGTGCAGTGGATAAAGCACCCAGCCTGGATTCAGGGGGACCTGAGTTCAAATCCAGCCTCAGACACTTGACGCTTACTAGCTGTATGACCCTGGGCAAGTCATTTAACCCTCATTGCCCCACAAGAAAGAAAGAAAGGAAGAAAGAAAGATAGAAAGAGGAAAGTCAGGAAACCCAGGCCCGGGGTTGGCATGGTGGGAAGAACCTTGAATTTAAAGTGAGAAGACCTGTGTCTGAGAGATAGCTCTGCTAACTGCTAGTTATGCAACCTCAGACAAGGCAGTGAACCTCTCAAGGCCTCAGTTTCTTCATCTATAAAATGAGAACTTTTGACAAAATTTCCATTCTATTCCAGCTGATGTCCAAGGCCTGGAATTCTCTCCCTCCTCATGTCTGCCTCCTGACTTCCCCGGCTTTTTTCAGGTCCCAGGTAAAATCCTACCTGTTGCAAGAAGCTTGTCCCTATCCCTCTTAATGCTAGTGCCTTTCCTCTAAGATTACCTTTACTTTATCCTTTCTATATATTCTTTGTACACAATTGTTTGTATGCTCTCTACCCCATTAGACTTTTAGTTCCTTTTTTGGGGGGGGCGGGGCAATGAGGGTTAAGTGACTTGCCCAGGGTCACACAGCTAGTAAGTGTCAAGTGTCTGAGGCTGGATTTGAACTTAGGTCCTCCTGAATCCAGGGTGGGTGTTTTATCCACTGCACTACCTAGCTGCCCTCAGACTTTGAGTTCCTTGAAAGCAGGGATGACTCCCCTTCCTCTACCTTGTACCACTTGCACTTAGTATAGTCCTTGGAACATTTGTTGTTGTTGTTGAGTTGTTTTTTAATATTGTCCAACTCTTTGTGTCCCCATTTGGGGTTTTCTTGGCAAAGATACTAGAGTGGTTTGCTATGTTTTTCTCCAGTTCATTTTACAGATGAGGAAACTGAGGCAAACAGGGTTAAATTACTTACCCAGAGTCAAACAGCTAATAAGTATCTGAGACCAGATTTGAACTCAGGAAGATGAATCTTCTTGACTCCAAGCCTGCACCATTTAGCTGCCATCTGGTACATAGTTGGCCCTTAATAAATGCTGATCGACTTGATTATAATCCTATAGTTTAGTATGGAGTCAGGGTAGAACTGCAAATGTAGGGGGCAGCTGGGTGGCTCAGTGGATAGAGCACCCGCCCTGGATTCAAGAGGACCTGAATTAAAATCCAGCCTCAGACACTTGACACTTACTAGCTGTGTGACCCTGGGCAAGTCACTTAACCCTCATTGCCCCGCCCCCCCCAAAAAACAACCAAAACCAAAAACAACTGCAAATGTAATACAGGCTTCTCATAGGGCCAGAAAGAGGAGTGTCTGGACAAGAACAAGGCTGGACTTCTAGAGCTGAGGTATCTCTAAATAAGACATGTCCTAAATGGACAAAGCTGACCCACATATTCAGTCTTTCTATGGAACTGCCCACCTCAGTGCAATATGGGTCTTTATAAAGCCTCATACTGTGCGTAGCAGCATTTGTTACATTGATAACCATTGGTTTGGAGTATTGCTGTCTGTGACTTGGTATAAAGGTGGGAATATAAGAGAAATTAGGTGGAAGGGTAGCACCCTCTGACTTTGGGTATTGGCCAAGAAGTGACAGCAAAGGCAGAAGGCACTTTCGTTGTCACTCAGAATTCACTTTCTTTGCCCAACCACATCATTGGTAAAACCACAAGTGTATCAGGAGGAAACAAACACAGGCGGGCCCCAAAGGGGAGGGGATTAAATCCCACAAGAAAAATGGGTTGGCCATTACAAAGGCTCTCTAACAATTAAAACGTCCAAAAATGGGCAAAAAGGGATCACTGTTATGTAACGAACTCCCCAGAATGTTCAAATATAGGATGGATGACCATCTATCAGAGAACGTTGCTATAGAGGCAATTCTTGCATTGAGAAGGGCACTTGACTACTTGAATTCTGAGTTCCTTTTCACCTGGCAAGATTCTATGATTCTTTCTTTAGGAGTTGGTACGCCTGGGTACTTAATACATCATATAGACGATTCCTCTGAAACAATGTGAGAGGCAGCATGATTCAGTATAGGGAACATCGGATCCTGTATTTATGGGTTCTACCACTTAATCGTCATGCGACCTTGAAAAAAGTCCCTTCTAAATCTCCTAGAACCTTAGTTTTCCCATCTGCAAAATGGGGATGAAGAGCTTTGTTTTATTATGAGTAATGAAATAATAGACTGGATAGTCCTTTGTAACTTGAAAACGCTTTATAACAATAACAAGAGCTAGCATTTATATGGTGCTTTAAGGGTTGCAAAGGGCTTTCTTTACACATTAACTCATTTGAACCTCATGACTGGATGAAGGATGAAGAAGGATGCTATTATTATCCCCCTTTTCCAGATGAGGAAACAGGCTGAGGGGTTTAATGACTTGCTCAAATCACATAGCTATTGAGTGTCTGAGGCAGGATTTGAATTCAGGTCTTCCTGACTCCAAGAACAGCCGGCAAGCTGCCTTATATAAATAAATGTGATCCATCACTGTTGTTACTGGAGTTCTCCCTTTATATTATTAACTATTAACAAAGTTTAAGAGTGCCAGCTGCTTTTTATTTATTGAGAGAGGTATTAAGATTCCAGAATGAGAACACGTCTTTCTTAGAGATTCTAGCCCAGGCCCCTGGGGCTCCTCTGGGGGCCACCAGCCTAGCAGCACCCTATTTTCTCTCTCTCTCTCTCTCTTTTTAGTGAGGCAATTGGAGTTAAGTGACTTGCCCAGGGTCACACAGCTAGTAAGTGTTACGTGTCTGAGGCTGGATTTGAACTCAGGTCCTCCTGACTCCAGGGCCAGTGCTCTATCCACTGCGCCACCTAGTTGCCCCCATCCTATTCTCTTAAGGTAATAAAAACCACGTTGAAATGGGAAACATTTAAGGTAGAGCCATTGAGGAGGGAAGTAAGGTCAGAGCCGTATATAACAGGCTCATAATTTCATAGTTCTAGAGCTGATAGGGCTATCAGAGGCCATTCAGTCCAACACTCTGCCCTCTGAAGGAAGTGTGGGGCTGGCTAGGAGGTTTCAGATACATCGAATGGAGGATGCATTCTCTGTGTGAGGCACCAAGAAGAAAGTGAAGGTTATATGAATGCCTGTTTGAGCTTGTGTTTATGTGCATATGCATTTGCATATCGGTGTGTGCTTTCTAAAATTAGTAATTTATCTAGCATCCTTTTTAACATTTGGGAGCACCAACAATGTCTGTTGGTCAATTTCTCAAGCAGCACTTTGCCCGGCTCTTCTTCCTTCCTGTCATATTTCATCTTGTATCTTGTATCTTGCTTATTTGTGTACATGTCATATTGTGCTCCTTCCATTAGACTGTATGCTTCTTGAGGGCAGGCACTATATCATATTTTGTCTTTGTATCCCCAGCACCTTGCATGTGGAAAGTGCTTCTTCAGTGTCTGTTGAATCAAATTACACATTTTCTCTCTTCTTGAAGAGAGAACTCGCAGGCTCATAGATGTAGATCTGGAAAAGACCCAAAGAAACTGAGAGCCAGATGTGACTTGACAAAGGTCATACAGTTGGAAAGCTTGAATGAAGACTTGAACTCAGGTCCTCTGAAGCCAGGACCAGGGCTCTTTGTCCTTCCAGGGTCAATCTTGAATCAATAAGAAAAGCTGTAGGGGTGATTTTCAGCTAAATCCTTTCTATTAAAATTCTTTCAAGCAGCAGTGATCGAAGATTCACTTTTCCCAGAGTTTCTCCTGTTTGGGCACCATGCTTGGTGTTGTCTGGCCAGACTGGGCTGGTGAGGAGATAGGAGTAGTAGCTTGGAATGGGATGAGATGAGACGGGATGAAATGGAATGAAATGTGATGGGTGGGCAAGAGGAAATCCCTAAGATTTTGTTTTGTAAGACTGGATGGGACAAAAACACTTGGGGTCAGAGGTGTCAAAACCATGCAGCAAATGACATTCCCCATTATGGCCTGAACCTCATTATAATGTAATTGAGAAATATTTAACAAGATAAATAAAAATATGATAACATAAAAAAACCCAAAATACACTAACTTTTTGTTTCTTTTGTAATCCCCTATATTTTATGTGTCTAAAAGCCTTATCCTGAGAAGGAGTCCATAGGCTTCAATGATCTGCTCAAGGAGACCATAACACCAAGACTTTTAAGAACCTCATACAAGGGGGGCGGCTAGGTGGCGCAGTGGATAAAGCACTGGCCCTGGATTCAGGAGTACCTGAGTTCAAATCTGGCCTCAGACACTTGACACTTACTAGCTGTGTGACCCTGGGCAAGTCACTTAACCCCCACTGTCCCGCAAAAACAAACAAACAAAAAAAACCTCATACAAAATGATTTCTTAAGAGTCATTCCAGCTCTAATAGTCTATGAATCTTCCTCCTTTTCCCTTGTTTTCTAATTTGACTAAGGATTCAGATTTCTATCCTTTGGTGTTATTCTTGACTCCCCTCTTTCTCAATATACCCAACCCCAACTTATCCTATCTGTTGCCAACTCCTGTTGATTTTACCTTTGTAACATCTCTCGGATATGCATCTCTTCTCACCTCTGACAATGGCAGCAACCTAATTCAAGCCCTTCATCACCTCAGGCCTGGACTATTGCAAAGAGACTTTTAATTGGTCTTCCTGCCACAAGTTTTTCCCCACTCCAGTCCATTCTCTACTCAGTTATCAAATTAATCTTCCTAAAGAACAGGTCTAACCATGTCACTCCCCCTCCTCCAATTCAATAAACTCCAGTTGTCCCCTATCACCTTCAGGATCAAATAAAAAGCCCTCTGTTTGGCATTCAAAGCCCTTTACCACCTGATCCCTTCCTACTTTTCCATTCTTCTTGCATCTTACTCACCCACCATACCTCTACCTCTACCTCAATCTCTCTCTTCTCTCTTCTCTCTCTCTCTCTCTCTCTCTCTCTCTCTCTCTCTCTCTCTCTCTCTCTCTCTCTCTCTCTCTCTCTCTCTCTCTCTCCTCTCCTCTCCTCTCCTCTCCTCTCCTCTCCTCTCCTCTCCTCTTCACCTCCATGCTTTTCTGGTTTCCTTCAAACCTCATCTAAAGGTACAACAAAACTCTTGCTCTCCCTTCTTGCTAGTGCCTTTTCTCTGTTAATCATCTCTAGTTCATCTTGTAGCTATTTTGTTTGTACATAAGTGTTTGACAGTTGGCTTCCCCCATCAGACTGTGAGCTTCTTGAGAACAAAGACTGTCTTTTTGCCTTTCTTGGTATCACCAGTGCTTAGCATAGTGCCTGGCACATAGTTAACCCTTAACAAAGGCTCGCTGACTTAACTAGATCTGTTCTTAGTTAAATGACCCTGCTTCAGTCTTGCTCTCCTAGTTCCTTCCTAGTCCCCCTGCACCCAAATCTAATCATTTGCTTTTTTTTCCATCTCTGCATTGGATGAACAGTATCTATTACTAAGCCCCTTCCTTTGTCCTGGTGTCTTCTGATCTGCCAGCTATCCCACATGTCTCTGATACCAATTCTAATTCTCAGCTATCCTTTGAGTGGCTATTTGCAGTACAACCCCAACTATATCAAAGTTAACCTATGGATGATGTAGAAAAAGCACCGCAAAAGACTTAAAATATAACCCAAATGCCAGTTATCAACCTCACTGTCCTCATTGTTACTGAGCACTGACAACATTTGCTAGGAGCTGACAATTCCAGATTTTGACTCAATTTCCCACCTGCTGATACAGTTGAGCCCAAGCTTCTAAGCAAAGCTTCTCCTTTCTCAGTTGAACTAAGAGGGGTCTCTTCAATACTTCCTTATGGAAGGAAGACTGTAGAAAGATGATCACAGTTTCACAAGAACCATCCCTCTTTTCATTTAAAACAACAGGAATATAGGGTAAATTATAGCAGGTGTACCTAAGGTTAGTGAAGGACATACAGCAGGTTCTTAATAAATGTTTGTAGATTGACTGACACATAAAAATTAATCACAGAATCATGGAATCTCAAACTTGTAAATGGTGTTAGAACTTATAACTGTCCCCTCGATTTTATGGATAAGAAAACTGAGGCCCAGAGAATAAAGTGATTTGTTCTTTATCATGAATGCAAGAGTCACCAACAGCAGGCTTAGAATCAGGAACCACAAATTGCTCAGAGGCAAAGTTTCACAGAAGTGGTCTGTGCCTCTTTCCTCCTCAGTTTATCCCCTTGCTGCCTTGCAATCGAGGGGCAGAATCATGTCTAGATATCTTGGAGCCTAGGGAGGTCAGCCTCCCCTTCCTGATTTCAGTGTGGTACAGTGGAAAGAACATCGTGTCTGTTCACAGAAGACTAGGGTTCAAATCCTGCCTTAGGCCCTCACTACGTGGCTGACTTTGGACCTAGGCAAGTTCGTTCCCCACCACAGACAGGCCTAACTTTTCCTCATCTGTAAAATGAGGAGTTTGGACTAAATGATCAATAAGGGCCCCTCTAACTCTAGATTTATGACCATATTTCAATTCTAGCCTCCAAGTAGTATTGAAGCCTCAAAACAAAGAAAAAACCCACTTTCATTTAGGTACTATCTGTTGTAAATAGATCCGCACCACCAGCCTGCTTGCTTATTTTGTTCCCATTCCTTCTAGGTTCTCAGGAGAGAGATTAAGGGATGAGAATGGACTGGCCATCCTTCATCTTTCTTGCAGGATACAAGGGAATTGCAGTAATGCAACTTACCATCGCCATCTAGTGGCAAAAAGAGAGAAGTTGGGCTCTTTCTGTGAATACAGAACTAAGAAACCAAAGGGACTTTCCCAAACAATGTCAGTAGGTTGTTGGTGTGGAAAGCCAGGATTTAAATCAGGGGCTTTTGGGGAGGCTAGGTGGCGCAGTGGATAGAGCACCGGCCCTGGAGTCAGGAGTACCTGAGTTCAAATCCGGCCTCAGACACTTAACACTTACTAGCTGTGTGACCTTGGGCAAGTCACTTAACCCCAATTGCCTCACTTAAAAAAAAAATAAATCAGGGGCTCTTAACCTTTTTCATGTCATGGATCCCTTTGTCAGTCTGATGAATCCTATGGGTTCCTTCTCAGAATAATTTTTTAAATAACTGAAGGAAATGCTCAATTTCAGTTAGAAGTTAGTAATGATAACAGCTAGTTGTGCTATAAGGTCTGCAGAGTGCTTTACAAATATTATCTTGTTTGGTCCTCAAAGTAACCCTGGGAGGTAGGTGCTATTATTATCATCACCATTTTATAGATGAAGAAATCCCTTTCTCACATTAGGAGATACCCCTTCTTCCTTGCCAAGGTCAAACTCTCTATGTCAAAAATGATCCAATTTCATACTGTCTTTCTCCAATGGATTGCCCCCTCTATTAACTTACTCATCTTCAATCTTTCCCTCTCTACTGGCTGCCTACAAAAATGCCCATGTCTTCTTCAATGGATTGCTCCCTCTATCATCTCTACTTTCTTACATCTTTAATCTCTCCCTATCTACTGGCTGCTTCCATATTGACTACAAAAATTTCCATCCTCAACAAAACCTGATGATTTGTCCATCCCTGCTATTTATCCTATATTTCTCCTGTCTTTGGTAGCTTATCTCTTTCAGAACACTGAATACATTCAGTGCCTCTACTTTTCTTCTCTCACTTTTAAACTCTGGTTTCTGACTTTGAATTCAAACTGCCCTTACCAGTGTTACCGATGATCTCTTAATTGCCAACTTTAATGGCCTTTTCTCAATCTTCATCCTTCTTGGCTTTTCCTTTGACACTATTGATCACCTTCTTCAGGATACTTTCTTCTCTCCAGGTTCTTAGGTCACTCCTCTTTTTTCTCCTCTTACCTATATGACTTCTCCTCAGTTTTGTTTGCTGGACCTTCATTCAGGTCATACCCACCAACCATAGATGTCCCAGGCTCTGTCCTGGGCTCTCTTCTTTTCTCCCTCTATTTCACTTGGTCATCTCACCAGATTCTATGGATTCGCTGAACATCTCTATGCTAATAGCTCTCAAATCTATTTATGTATCCCTAATGTCCCTGCTTACCTCCAGCCTTGCATCTCTGCCTGTCTATTAGACATTTCAAACTATGTCCTGTAGGCATCTTAAACTCAACATGTTCAAAACTGAATTATCTTCCCTTCCCCACTTCCAAATTTCCTTAATACTATCAGGTCTGACCCCCCCTTCCCCCAGGCTTAAAACCCTGATATCATTCTCTCCTCCTCATTCTCTCTCATCCCTCCATATCCAATCTGTTGCCAAGGCCTGTTGATTTTACCTTTGTAAGATTTCTCACACATTCCCCCTTCTCTCTCTCTCTGATACTGCCATCACTCTGGTGCAGGTTCTTACCTCCTCACACCTGAGACTATTGAAATAACTTCCTGGCAGGTCTGCCTGCCACAAGTTGCTCCACTTCTGTCCATCCTCCACTCAGCCACTGAAGTGATTTTCCAAAAGGGCAGATCCCACCATTACACTACCTCACTCAAGAAACTCCAGTGGCTCCCTATGACTTGCCCTCATCCTACTCCCACTCCTACTTTTCCTGTCTTTTTATACTTGACATTCTACCATGTACTCTCCGATCCAGTGAGACTGGACTCCTTTCAATTCCTCAAATAAAACTCCTAGTTTCTGACTCCAGGCATACTGGTTGTTCTCCATGAATGGGATGCTCTTCCTCCTCATATTCACATCATGGCTTCCTTGGTTTTCAAGCCCTAGCCAAAATCCCATCTATAGGAAGTCTTTCCTTATCACTCTCAGTTTTAGTGCCTTCCCTCTGTGGATTATTTTTCATTTATCCTGAATATAGATCATTTGTACATATTTGTTTGCTTGTTGTCTCTCCCATTAGGAGGTGAGCTCTTTGACAGCAGGAACTATTTTTTACCTTTCTTCGTATTCCTAGCACTTTACATGATGACTGGTACATAGAGCATTTTTATTAGGGATTTAGAACATTTTTTCCACAGGACTATTGATAGTTTTGATTTCTTCCTCTGAAAACTGCCTGTGCATATCCTTTCGCCATTTATCAACTGGGCAATGGCTCTTCTTTTCTAAATTTGGCTCAGTTCCCTAAATGAACTGATAAATGAGAACTTTTATCAGAGAAACTTGCTGTAAAAACCCCCCTTCCCCCATTTTCTTATTTTTCTTCTAATTTTGCCTGCATTGGTTTTGTTTGAGCAAATTAAAAAAAAATATGTACTCAAAGTAACCAATTTTACCTCCTGGGAACCTCTCTTTTGTTTGCTTATGAACTTTTTCTCTGTCCCTGGATCTCACAGGTAATTCTTCCATTCTTCTCTAATTTGCCTAAGATATCACCCTTTGGGGCAGCTAGGTGGTGCAGTAGATAAAGCACTGGCCCTGGATTCAGGAGGACCTGAGTTCAAATTTGGCCTCAGACACTTGACACTTACTAGCTGTGTGACCCTGGGCAAGTCACTTAACCCTCATTGTCCCACGCCAAAAAAAAAAAAAAAAAAAGATATCACCCTTTAGGTTTAAATTATATACCCATTTTGAGCTTATCTTGCTATATGGTCTGAGATAGGAGTCTATGACTAGTTTCTGCCAGGCTATTTTCCAGTTTTCCCAGAAATATTTACCAAATAGTGAATTTTTTCTTGCCCCAATGATTGGGATCTTTGGGTTTATCAAACACTAGATTACAGTGCCCATTTGCTTCTATATATTGTGTACTTGATCCATTCCATTGGTCACCCACTCTATTTCTTATCAGTGCTAAATTGTTTTGATGATCACCTCTTTGTAATATAGTTTCAGATCTGGTACTGCTAAGCCCCATTCCTTCACATTTTTCTTTCATTGATTCCCTTGATATTTTTGAAATTCTGTTCCTCATAGAAGATGCTAAATTAATGTTTACTGACTCACTGAGAGTGAGACAGGTTAAAGCAGTAAGCCCAGAATCACACAACTACTGTATATGAGTAAATTTGAACTCAGGTCTTCCTGACTCCAGGTTCAATGCTCTGTCTACTGCACTATCTAGATATGAAAAAATGATCTATTTTTTCTCATTCAAGTTCATGGATCCTCTGAAAATTATCTCACCACCCACTGTGGGTGTGTGAACTCTAGGTTAAGAACTTCTGGTTTAAACGATTCTTCACCTGGCAGAGTTGTATAAAAAGCATTGGGTTTGTAATCTGAGGATCTAGACTTGACTCCTCTGCTACTGACACCCTTAGGTAGAGGAAGCTAGGTGGCACAGTGGACAGAATGTTGCTGGCCTCTGTGTGTCTGACACTATTCAGATACTGACTATCTGTGGGACCCTGTGCAAGTCACTTAATCTCTGTCTGCTTCAGTGTACTCATCTGTAAAATGATAGTACCTACTTCCCAGGGTTCCTGTGAGGATCAAATGTGATAATTATTGTATAGTGATTAGCACAGTGCCTGGCATATAGTAGGTGCTTAATAAATGCTTGGGTTTTTTTTCTTCCTTTCCTGGGTAAGCCCCACTCTTTGTCCCCTTCTTCCCCTACTTCCAGAAAGTTATTTTTTCCAGATCTCTGCTCCTTCATTCATAAAATGAAGGTCATGAACTACATGATTTCTAAGAGTCTATAACTTTAAGGCCTTTGATCCTAATTACAGCAAGAATGCCCTTGTGGCTCTCTGAAAACACAAACATCGTGTGTGTGTGTGTGTGTGTGTGTGTGTGTGTGTGTGTGTGTGTTGGAGGGGTGGGGAAGGAGCTCACCACTTAGACTTAAGTTCTTTGTTGGGCAATGGGCCAGAGAAGGGGCTAACCATAGGTTTCAACATGGTTCCAGAAATTTCTAATGACTCTAATGGGTCTCCTGCCTCCCTCCATCAATCTGGGGGCTCTCTGATGACAATACTGTTATCTCCTCCATCAAACCAGAATCTCCCATAATAATGATAACAAACACAAATCAACCACATCTTCACTTTATGAAAGCAATTCTCTCACAACAACCCTGTGAAGAAGGTAATGCAAGTATGTCCATTTTACAGAACTATGCCTTTTCCTCCTTTCCCTAGTACAGGTCTACACCATGGGCACTGAGCCATTGACTGCTTAACTAATGAGAAAGAGGGATATACAACTGTGAGGTCCTAGAGAGGGTATGGGTTCTGAGATCTTTTACCTCTCTCTCTCTCTCTTTCTCTCTCTCTCTCTCTCTCTCTCTTAATCAATCTATCCATCCATCTATCTAGAATCTGAAACATAAATACCTAACTTCTTTAGGCCACCATTTATTAGCCTGTGAAGTGGTGTTAAATCTACCATTCTAACTATCAGGGCTAAAAACATGAACACTATTAGAGGCAGCTAAGTGGCACAGTGGATAAAGCACTGGCCCTGGATTCAGGATGACCTGAGTTCAAATTTGGCTTCAGACACTTGACACTTACTAGCTGTGTGACCCTGGGCAAGTCACTTAACTCTCACTGCCCTGCAAAAACAAAAAAACAAACCAAAAATACCCCAAACCAAAAACCAACCCCCCCCCCCAAAAAAACCCAACAACAACACATGACCACTATTTAGCTTGGAGTTGAGACTAAATTATTGCTAGAAATTTAGGCAGGATTTGAATTTAGCCAGACATTTAGGTGGATCCATTGTGTATGTGTTTAGACAGTGGTTGGGGAAATGGTCTGGTTTTGGATAGAATTCCCTGGAAAGAGGAGGCTGGGCCTTCTTAAGGAGCACAGAGTATAATCCACAATGAAACCAAGAACAGAAAACTTCAGCCCCCACTCTTTTGCTTTCCTACAATTTTATATTTGCATGTTCATTACAAGGTGTGTGTGGGGGGGCGGGGCAAGGGAGTAATTTATTTCTGTATTTATAGATTCTTCTTCATCTCTGGTAACTTCTGGTCTTTTCTGTTCTTCATATTCATCAGCATTAAAGGACTCATCCCTTACATTCCTGGATACCCAAGCAAGGCTGAACTCAGGGATCCTTTTATGATCCTCTCTATCCTAATCATCCCTGATAGTTGGCCTGGCATTTAGCACCCCCTTCTTAGCACTTAGCTCTTTATTCTTAGTACTTAGTTGAGACAATTTATGAGAAATCTTTGCATATTTCAAAATTATTCCTACATCCCATTCCTATGATAAGCCATTTCCCCTGACCCACATAGCCCACAACTGTGGCCATATGTCACCCCTTCTGTCCAAGGGGTATTTCTAACGTCTTGGTTCCAAGTGACTGAGGCAGATAAGATTCAGAGTAAAAATAGGAGCAGCAAGTCTGGAAGTGACTTTTAAGGGATGACTGCTACAGATATATTAATAAACAGGACCTAGTCTAGGAGGCAGCATGAGGTAATAGAAAGGTCCTCTAATCCATTAACTTGCTAAATAAGAAACTTCCTTTTCTGGTCCCAAATTTTCCTATCCCACTCCCTAACCTGATCCACTAATGGGGTTTCCTATTGCTTCTATAATGAAATATAAATTCCATTTAGAATTTAAAGTGATAGACAACTTGACCTCAATCTATATTTCCAGGCTCACTGGAAGTAACAGATTTATTTCCCTTCCAGCACTATGTAATTTAGTCAAACTGGTCACCTTTCATACAACATTCCATTTCCCATCTCCGTGTGTTTGCACTGGCTGATACCCATTCCTGAAATGCATGCCCTCCTCTTTTCTACCTTCCAGAGTCTCTCTCTCTCTTCCTTCAAGACCCATCTCAAATCCCCCTTTGAAGCACTTTCTGGCCTTTACAATTTCTAGTCCTCTCCTTCCCAAACTACTTTGGATTTAACTACTTTGGTTTTACTTATATTTATTCTCTTGACAATGTATTCTGTATATACTTATATATGTATTTATTGTCTTATCCATTTGAAAGTAGGGATTGTTTCATCCTTTTTACTTGTATCCCTAGTGCCCAGCAAGGTACCTGGAACATAGTTGGTGCTTAATAACTGCTTATTGAATTATTGATCCATAAATTGATGAATCCATAACTAACATGGTTAGACTGACTAACCCTTTCAGTCCCAAGTTCTACGACTGTGGCTTTCCTTGGTTTATACAGATCATGAAACACAAAGAAAAGGAATCAATCGGCTTTGGGAGGCACTTTGGGCGATAGAAAAGAGCCATCCCTGAGGAGCACAGCCCTAAATAAACATCTTTCCATGGCCATATCAATGTGCCTCAGACTCTCCTTGGGTGAGGCCAGGAGGAGGATGGAAAGAGATTGCTTTCATCCCCTTTCCTACCCTTACTTGGCTATTCTATAATTTGTTCTGTAACCCTGACTATGGGACAAATCCTTGGGAGATGAGAGTGGGGAAAGGAGCAAGCAGAGCTTGTGCATGAGCTTTGGCCAAGGATAGATGTTGTGCCTTCTTCATTTAGAATTGTAAAGACTTTAGAGATAATTAAGTTCAATCTCACTTTACAGATGATAAAAACGAGTTCAAGAGAGACTTGCCCAAAGTCACACAGAAGTTAGGAGCAGAACTGAGGTCAGAACACAATGACTCCCAGTCCAGTGTTTGCTACACCTGCTTTTTTAAGGCCTCCTATGCCACTTCCTTTATAATCTGAGTATGGAAAAGAATGATTTCAATAGAGTTAAAATGTAACAGATTCCTGGTTTCAGAGGTAGCTAATTTCCACTGAGTTCTAAATCTGAGACCAGGTAACACAAGGAGGGCAGGCCTCATTTTTCCTTTTGGTCTTTCTCTAATCCCCTATCATCAGCCCCTCTCCCCAGCCTTTCCCCTCACTCCCGATTCTCCCTACCTTTCACCAAGGGGAAGAAGCAGTCCATCTCCACACTACTTCGGGAATGGGATATGCAGAGTGCACTGCTGGGGACCAGACCCTCCTGTGGGGGGCTTCGTTCTGTGGTTCGGACCAGACACCAACCAGGTCGTTCACTGGGTCTCTCCAGTAGCTCTACTGTCTGTCCCACTTGAATGGTCAACTCACTGCTGTGGCCAGCATTGAAGTCCTGGAGCACCACGGTCAGCTCACATCCTCCAGAGAGCTGTGGATGGGGTATGGAGAGGGATAGAGGGTCAGAAGGAGAGGAAGGGAGGGGATTGGAAAGACAAGAATAGAGGGAAAAGGAGAGGGTGGGGAAGGTGGAAGGGAAATAGGGTAGGGGAAGTATGGAAGCAAAAAAGAGATAGGATGCAGGGGGTAGGGTTAGGGAGGATGGTGAAGGGGATTCATTGAAAAAGAGGAGTGTTGGAGAGGAAGGAAGAGAAAAGGGAAAAGTGAAGCAGAGGATCAGGAAGAGGAGGAGATGGGAGAAAGGGTGCAGGGCAGGAGAGAAAAACAAGAAAATGCAAGAAATTAAACAGGGGGCACTCTATCATCCAGACAACCATTCAGACCCAAGGGCCTGGACCCTTCCAGAGTTGCAGTGTTGTTTAGTATTTGTCCTTGGTTGGTTGAAGTTGTTCTTCCTTGTTCTTTTTGCCGAGTCTCCAGCTAAATGTACTTCTAAAAGCCTTCCCAGGCATAATCCTTTAACTCCTCTAAGAGCTTTGCCATTTCCATCCCCATCTGCCTGGTTTTACTGATGTCCATTTCTAACTATATTCCTTATGCCCCCAAGCAGGCGCACACACAGGCACAAGTCCACCAGGATCTTTGGAGGCGATAAGGGAAGAAGGTGATCATAATTTCCTGTTGGTCTTCCATGTCTCTTTGTACTCAGGAGCCTAAAACAGTGCCTGAAGGAGATGCACTAGAGGTTACGGCCTCTAATCAGAGACAAGAGGCAAACAAATAAGTGGGAAACAAATATTCACATGGCTTAGTTGCAGGGGCCTTGGGGAAGGGGTCAGTAAGAAAGAGATTCACTTTTTATTTAGGGGCACAATGTTCCTTTCCCTTCTTCCTGCTGGAACTCCAGCCAGAGAGAGGGATGACACTTTCCCCCAAAACGAATCTTTTTTTATTGAATAGAATTTTATTTTCCAAAATATAAGTAAAAACAAATTTTAACATCAATTAAAAAAAAATTTGTGTTCCAGCTTCTCTTCCTCCTCCATTCCCACCCCCACCCCCTAGAACTCAAGCATTTCAAAATAAGTTATACATGAGTAGTCATGGAAAACATTCCCATGATAGCTAGGTTGTGAGAGAAAACAGTCAACCCCCCCAAAAAAACTTCAGATTGAGGAACTGTCAAAAGGAAAAATTAAAATTAAAAAAATGTGTTTCCATCTATTTTCAGATACTATCACTTCTTTCTCTCTAGATGGGTTGCCATTTTCATAAGTCCTTCAGGGTTATATTGGATCATTGCCTTGCTGAAAAACAGCAGATCATCTTACACTATTGCTGTTATTTTGTATATAGTCCATTTTTGTATATAGTCCATTTCACTCTGCTCCAGGTTTTTCTGATAGCATCCTGTTCATCATAACCTGAATAAAGTACCTTAAACTTGACAAAGAATTTTCTTCATATTAGCCCAGCAAAGTAGGTACCATACGTTTCAAAATGAATCTTGATGCAGAACAAATAAAGCATGGATTGAGAGTGTGGGGAAGAGAAACCAATGTCAACTGGGGGCAAACTGGATTTTCTCAAAAGCATTTAAGATACAGGTACTCAAAGCTTCCAAAATCCCGACCCCACCTTCATTTCCCACTACACCATCACTTCTCTAGTGAAATCTCCAAGTCTATCCACAGATACCACTGTCATCAATAAGCAGTGGGTTTTCCTCTTACACATTGGGGAGGGAATTGAGGAAGGGATGGAATTAGGAGCAAAAAGAGATCAATCATCCATCACTCCAAAGTATAGCCCAGAGCTTACTACCTCTATTACTACCATACAGCACTTCAGAACTCTGTAGTTCTGGTATTCACACATTCATTCATTTGCCATAATTTATTTAAGATCTCAACACACAAAACACTGTGCTATGTGGCCACCAGGATATGGAAATCTGTATGACATAGTTCCTGTCATTAAGAAGATAAGACCAGTACACAAATAAATCTAAAACAAACGAACTTAGGAGGTGAAAAGAAGGGGAGACTCATGGTAGAGTGGAAAGAGAATCTGGGTTCGGATGCTGCCCCTGACTTTGAGCAAGTCATCTAACCTCTCCAGGCCTTAGATTCCTTATGTAGAAAATGAGGGAATTAGGTTAGATGGTCCCCAATGTCCCTTGTGGTTCCAGATCTATAAGCCCATGATCCTCCAAGTGCTAGGAGAATTCAGAGGATGGACAGCTCCCCACTGGCTGGGCTGTGAGTGTGGTATGGGAGCGTCAGCAAAGCTTTCGTGGAAGAGGTGGCATTTGAACTGGGTCTTGAAGAACTGGCAGGGTTTCAACAGGCCAAGGCGGTTAAGGAATGCACTGAAGGCATGAGGAATGGTGCAAAGATGAGGTGGTGGAAAAGTTATAGATGTCTTATGGGAATGGTGAACAGACTAGTTTAGAGTGTAAAGTGTAGGTTACATGAAGAGGAGCTGCATGCACTCCCTGGTATTGGTTTCCATAATCATCATGCTCACAGGAAACATCTTCACCACTGAGCTCATCCTGCAGGATTGTACCAGATTTGGTACTCAAACCTCTTCAGTACCCTTAGTATACTCTGCCCCTCTGATTGGAGGACTGGGGGTCAGAGTGAAGAACTCCCAAAGCATCCATTTAAAGAGGGCTCACAGACTAGCCAGCTTTTCATTTCCCACTAGTAACATTCTGACTAGATTCTACCATGCCCATGTACCAGGTATCTTCTCTTTTCCTCCACCCCATCCTTCAACTTTCTTTTGTATTATCTTACCCCATTACATTATAAGATCTTTGAGGGCAGGATTGTATTTCTTTTTTTTAATAGGCAGTGCTTAGAAGAGTGCTCGACACACAGTAGCTCCTTAATAAATTTTTGTTGACTAACTGAGAAAGGCTGAAATGATAGGGAGGCAATAGACAGTAGAGGGTTTTGAATGACAGGGTAAGGAGTTTACATTTATTTAGTAGGAAATGGGGAGGCGCTGACAGTTTTTGAGCAGGGAAGTGCTGCAATCAGTTTTGGTCCTGGGAAGATTAAGAAGCTCAGAGACACAGGCTAATAGACATTAGATTGCTAGAGTTAGAAGAGCCATTAGTCTAATTTCTTCAATTTACAGATGAGAAAATTGAGGACATAGTCAATTTCATGCACTTCCTGAATGATAAAACCTGGGCTTATATTCAGGTCTTCTGCCTCTTAAGTCCATTGCTTTTTCAACGGTCTAGTAGAAAGAGTACTGGCCTGAGACCCAATAGATCTGAGTGCTTGTCCAAAACCACCATGAAGGTCTCTTGTACTTCTAATAGTCTTAGATAATAATCTGATTTGGGTGTGTATGTATGAAATGAAATAAACTGCAAGGAGAGACTGGAGCAAGAAGACTGGTTAGCAGGTTATTGCAGTAGGTGAGAGTAAATGAGTATCAGAGTGAAGATGGAGACAGCAGGAAGGTTATTGAAAGGATGGATAGGAGAACTACTTCACAGCTAAAACGGACAGGACTTGTAAACTGATTAAGAGGAATTATGGTAAAATGCAAAGAGCATTGATTGTGGAGTCAGAGGATCTGGGTTTGGCTCTCGGCTTTGCTATTTACTGCCTGGTGACTATTGTCATGTGTAACATGAGGGGGTTACACTGGATACTTCTAAGGTCCCTCCCTGCCCTAAATCTAGGGTCCTGTGATCAATGATTCTATGACTGGATATAGAACAAGAAGATGAGGTCAAGCATGACTCGGAAAATTCGAGCCTGGGTGACTGAGAGAACAGTGGTATCATGAATAGAAACAGAAAAGTTAGGAGGAGTCCACAGCCAACTTGAGACACTCCTCAACCCCCTCAGGTGTCCTTGCCATGGTAATTTCGGGTGATGAATCAGACTGAATGACACTGGAAATATGCACCAAGCTCTATCTCAGGAACAGAGTCTGTCTATTTTGCTAAAGACATTTCCTTAAGTGGGAGTTGCATTACAGCAGATTGAGTAGCTGCCAGATAGTCACTACTGTGGAGGTGGGGGATGGGGAAAATGACTTTATTAATTCATTTTTTCTCCATCATCAGACTTTTCTGGGTACCATGAAACTCTGAGGCTACCTTTTCCATTTTTTTCTTTTATCTCTTCCATCCTTTTTCTTTTTTTCCTCTTCTTCCTTTCCCATACATTTCCCCTTCTGTCCTCTTATTTTTTCATTCTTCTTCCTATTTCTTCCCCTTCCTTCTCCTTCTTTCCCTACCTCTTCATCTTTTTCCTTCTCATTTTCTCCCCCAACTATAATCTAGCCCCAACTTTTCACCGCTGCATTGTCATTTTTCTTTTTCCCTCCTTCTCCTTCTCCTCCCCAGATCCTGACCTATCTTCCCTTTTCTCCTCCCCTTCCTACCTGTTTTCACTCCCCTAGTCCCTAGACCAGGGTGGTGAATCTTCTCTAAAAGGCATAAAGTAACTTAAATATGGGGGCTGCAATGTCCTTCTCTATTTCTATTTCTCCTTTAGGGAGAGCCTGAGCCTTCAGGTATTTTGCCTGTTGTGGTGGGGACTATACTCAGAGCCTGTCCCACTTGGCCCTAGAACAAAGTCAGTTACAGATACTTACAGAGCTTGACACAGAAGGGGAACACAGAGAAGGCACATGTAGAAAGAAATAACATTCTTCTATTTTCCTGGACACACAAAGGGCAGAAGAAAGCACTTCCTTCTCGGGTGGCCAGGCTTCAGTCGCTTGTAGCTCTCTGGCCCTCAAGAGCAGTGTAAACACTCAAACTTCCCCCAGGCATGGGGCCTATTGTGTTCTATGGAAGTTACAGCCTTACCACATTTTATTCGATTTTATTCGATTCTCCCCGTTCTCTCCACCCCCCCCCCCTCCGCCCCCTGCAAAGGGCCAAGGAGTGGCTGTAGTTTGTAGTTTGTGGCTGTAGTTTGGCTTAGCAGGCAAGGAGGAAATCCAGGTTTCTGAAGAGACACACTAACACACCACTAGGTGGCCTTATCTGCCTTGCTTATGTGCTCCAAGCAAACAAAGGTGGCTCCAGGAAGAGAGACAGAAATCAGCAATAGAAGACCAAGACTCCTGGTTATGGACACACAGAGCCAAGGTCTTAACTTAAACAGGTGGGACGGCTGCTGACACTGAGTCCAGTGGAAGCCCTTAGTAGCTGTTCAATAATCCCTCTTTCATCTGCCTGCCAATGGAAGAGGTATGGAATAGGTCTATTTCAGAAGGTTTGAAAGGGTATACAGAGGAGCATGCTAACTATGTGCTTGAGAAGAGATCTCCTCAAAGGACCTGGGAGCTGAGAAGCAAGAATATAGAAGAAGGCCTGTATGGGCTAGCTCTTGGGACTAGATTTCACTGGGAGTAGGAGGGTCATTTGAGGTTAGCAGCGGGATGGGCAGGAGGATAGCCAAAATGGGGAAAAGAATTTCAATAGAGGTAGGTCTCCCGATCTTGTCTAATGAAAGACTTGAAGTAATCATCTTTCTCAGCTCTTTATTTCCATTCAGGTAAACATGTAGCATAACAAGACCTAGGATTAGAATCAGAAGATTTGAGTTCCAGTCCCTGCTATGATATTTGTGTGAAACTGTCCATGTCACTTTCCTTCCTTGGGCCTCAGTTTCCTTATTCATAAAATAAAGAGGTTATATTAAGCAATCACTTAATGGGGAGAGCTAGGTGGCATGGTGGATAGAATATTGGCCTTTAAGTCAGGAAGACTCATCTTCCTGAGCTCAAACCTGTCCTCAAACACTTACTAGCTGTGTGGCCTTGGGCAAGTCACTTAACTCTGTTTGCTTTAGTTCCTCATCTGTAAAATGAGCTGGAGAAAGAAATGGAAAATTGTTCCCAAATGGGATCACAAAGAGTTGGACACAACTGAAATGATTTAATAACAAAAGAAATTAAATAATCACACTTCAGTGGAAAAAATACCCACTGACTCTGAAGTTGGAAGACCTGGATTCAAATACCATTTTCTGGCCTGTTCTACCTTGGACAAACCATTTTAATTTAATTTCCCTCAGTTTCCTCATTTGTCAAATGAGGGAATTGGGTTATATGGTCTCTGAAGGCCCTTCCAGCTCTAGACTTGTACTTGTCCTATGATCCCTTCCTGCACGGACACTCCATGAAACCATGAATGTCTAAGACATCCAGTGCATAAGACATTGTGTGATCTCTCCTTGATGATTTCCAGGGATGACAATTCCATGGTTTTTCTATTACAAAAGTATTGCCCATGTTGTTTTTGGCTGAAATTATGTGGTGATTATGTGGGGAAAGAAGGCTTTCTGGGTCTACCCAGAGGATAATTTTTGCTTTTATCCCTATAGACTCAGAGATGCCACAACTGGTTACAACTTGGGGTGATGAGACTATGACTGAGCCCTTTTGGAAGCTCCACGTTCTCAAGAATCCAGATCTTTGTCAAAGTAAGGAGATCTACAGTTGATTCCATGAAAAGTTCTGGTATGAGAGCTGGGTTTGTTCGCCCCTGCTGTCCTGAATTTCTTTTAGTTAAGAGTTCAGGACTTTGATCTCTATTGTCCTCTATAAGAAAACACTAGAAGTTTCCTGTTTAGGATGCAGGAAAGGAGGGAGGAAAGGAAGGGAACATGAACACAAAGAGGGCAGTCTTCCTCTGGGGGAGGCAGCCAACTAATGCTTAAGGATGTAGGTCCTAGGATGCAGGGGACATATGTACAGTAAGAAGCTATAGGGATGTATGGACAAGCCCAGGTGATACCCAGTATCTGCAGAGCTAGGTCCAGGTTCAGGACAAGTAGAGAATGGGCTATAGGCAACAGGTAGAAAGAAACATCTAGGTAGGACAGGCAAAGCTTAAGTGAGAACACAGAAATAGACAATAAACATAGTCAGATTGCTGCATACAAGCAAGGTTAAGATATGCACTGTATAGGCAAGACCAGTGGTAATAAGACCAGTAGAGGCCCAGGTAGAAGCAAGGCTAGCACCTTGGACAGTTCAGTAGAAGCATTGTTCTTTCATCACAGTATGAGGGTTTCCTTGGTTGGCCTTCCCATTCCCACTTAGTGGAACTCTCTGAAGTTTAAAGGACCTTTGACTTATAAATTCTTCCCATCTTGGGAAGGGAGAATATTCTTATGGTATAATGGAACCTGTTTTTGACTTGAAGTCATGAATACTGAGCTCACATTCTGGCTCAGAGACTTAATAGTAATGTGATCATGAGCAAGCTATGTGAACTTTCTGAGCCTCAGTTTCATCATCTTTATATAAAATAGACCTAATAATGTTCACCTACATCATAGGGTGGTCTTAAAAGGTTTTTATAACGTACTATATAAATGTGCTACTATTATTATCATCACCTTTCTTAGGACTAAGTCTTATAGTAGGAGAGCATCAGACCTGAACTCAGAGATTTTCAAATAATCCTGTAGAGTCAGACTCTGGTTGTGTCATGTAAAGTTTTTTTGGGGGGGGGGGCGGGGGGACAATGGGGGTTAAGTGACTTGCCCAGGGTCACACAGCTAGTGTCAAGTGTCTGAGGCCGGATTTGAACTCAGGTCCTCCTGACTCCAGGGCTGGTGCTTTATCCACTGCGCCACCTAGCTGCCCCATGTAAGATTTTTTAAAGGCTAGTGTGGTCTTTGTTTCAAGGTTCTAATTCTTCAAGCTTCCTATATCTTCTCAGAAACAGAGTTAGAGACATGACAACATTAAGGACCCTGATAACATTATTCAAACCCATGAACCAGCTTAATTTAAGCCTAAATAAGGAGGTGGGAAGGAAGTCATGTGTTGGTTGAGTTAATAGGCTCATAGACTTAGAACTGGCAGGAACCTTAAAGGCCTTCTTGTCCAACCCCCTCATTTTACAGATGAGGAACTGGAGCTCAGTGATGGGCAGTAAGTAGATGAGCTCTTCAGAGCAAACCTTTTCCAAATCTTATTTAGTTAAAAGCCAGATGGTGATTTTTGTTAGATTTAAGGCATCACACAAAAAAATGGCCCACAGACAGAGCTCCAGTGATGATTGCTATATTGGAGGATCTTGAAAAATGACCTTCTCATAGATAGGAAGCTAGAGCAATTAATAAGTGATTACTATGTACCAAGCACTGTGCCCATCACACATTTATTTCAATATGCCTGCAACTCTGCCCAAATCTCCTCTAAACTCTAATGTAACTAGGAATATGGCCCTGGCTGTGAATTGTTACCCACTGTCATTCTTGCCAGCCAAAAAGGATACTGTTAGATACAAGGCAACTATCCTAGGTCCCACCTTTCTAGGAAATCAGAGCAAAGCAGAAAATAATGTGGCAGAAGAGACTGATAAAACTAGTCTTGCCTCCAGGACAGACCAGAGAATGAAAATAGCTCATGGTGATAAAAGGCAGAGGAAGTTCCTGAAGAAATTAGGCTAAGTGGTGGCAGAAGGTGAAACATGCCCTTCTCTAAGTCCTATTTAGGGAAGTTTAGAACCAACACCCCTTAGCCCCCCCCCCAAACCCCACCAAGACCTGGAAGGCTTAGATGACCTGTTGCCAGTGTGAAAACCAGGACACAGAAGAGATTTAGCTGGGGAAAAACTGAAGGATCTCAGCAAACCTAAGCATAAATATCTGATTTATCATTCTAGCCCCAAAGCAAACCTTTTAGTTACAGCCTGTGATGAAGCATGCCAGCTAATGAAAATTAATTAGGTGCAGTGCTAATCCTCACACATATTTACAATTCTTTGCCCACCATCAAACAACCACAACCTTTTTTTTATTCCCTCAAATGCAAACCTGGCAGTATCTCCTAAACTCAGATTTGCATCCCTTTTGCTTCTGATTTTTTTCCCACCTGGCTGGTTCACATGACTCTTTTTTACCCACTTATATACTTCCATATTCCCACTGTTCCAAAGAGTCTTTGTCCCCAAGATAAGGATGTTTCTTTCTCCTTCCCCTTTCCTTTTTTTTTTTAAATCAAAGTCCTCTAAAGTCTTTGTAGCCACAGCTCGCCCAGTTTTTCTTCTGAATGGCCTTTGCCAGCAGGCCCCAAAGTCTTTTGTGATGGCATATTTAGAGAACAGGTACTGCTATGTCTCTTTCTCCCAGGAGCTATCTCTTTTGTCCTGGAACTTTGTGTTAGCCTTATCCAGCACTATGTTATTGAATATTTCCCACAGGCCTTCTTGGCTTTGCTCCAAGTCTCTTATTTGTATTCCCTTAAAGATCTTTTTAGTATTCTTATCCTCTAATAAATTGATTTGCATTTTATGGGAAGTAAGCATGGATCTTTTACAAAATATAATTTTCTTAGTTTTTCTTTCAGGGTCTCTATCAACCAACAAGCATTTATTAAACTCCTATTGTATCCCCAGTGCTAGGGACTGGAGATACCAAGACAGAAATGTAGGAATGTTTGCCCCCAAGGAGTTCAAGATGGCCAATGCATGGGTTCACCACTCCCTTTTTATAGGTCAACATTCCCCACTTTCTCTTCCTCTCCCCATATCAGCAAAGCACTCATTATCCTCTCCAGTTTTTCAACATCAGCCGATGAAATATAAAGCAGGTCTCTCAATCACTGGCCTCTTCTGACTTATTACCATTGAAACACAAAATATACTGTAAAACCACTGTGTGGTGATTGTTAACATGCAACTCTCCACCCAATCTTAGCTTCCAAATTTCACTCATATTCATATTTTCTCTTCATCCTCCTTCTTTTACATTTATCTGCCCATTCCTTTTCAAGTCTCTTTTTATCTCTCTATCTTTTCTAATTTATCTATCCATTCATCTCTCTCTCTCTCTCTCTCTCTCTCTCTCTCTCTCTCTCTCTCTCTCTCTCTCTCCTCTTTCCTTCTGAAGGGTTTGCTTAAACATTTTTCTAGCTCATGACCTACTCTTGTTTCTTTGATGATCTGATTCCCTCAGGCCAACTCAACCTTTGTTCTTTTATTCTTGCAGCTTTAAATTTTGTCTTGTGTCTGTTTTTTGTCACAGCTCATATTTCTCATGGGGGCACCATCTATTGGGCTTGGAGTTGGGAAGACCTGAACACAAATTCAGCCTCAGACACTAAGCTGTGTGACCCTGGGCAAGTCATGGAACTTCTTTCAGTTTCATCTGTAAAATAAGAGGGTTGGACTCCAAAGTCCCTTCCAGCTCTAAATCTATAATCCTTTGAAAATGTATTCTTTCACTGCTACTAGCAAAGTTCCTACCTTGTCTCAGACTATATACAACCCTATCTTTGTCAGCTGTGTGCTCAACCCCTCTTAAATATGTTTTATATTTCCTTTGGGGTAGACCCATAGACTAACAACAACAATAACAACAATAATACCTAGCATTTTGCAAAGTGCTTAAAAATATTCTCATTTTATTCACTTAACTTTAAGAGTAAAGTGCTATTATTATCTCCACTTTATGGAGGAGGAAACTGAAGCATGCAGAGGTCAAGTGACTTGAGCAGGGTCACACAATTAATAAATGTCTGAGGCTGGGTTTGAACTTAGATCTTCCTGAGTCTAGGTCCAGCACTCTGTCCATTATGCCATTTAGCATCCTCTAAGTAGTCAGGGTATACTGTATGCACCCAATCGTGTCTTATTTCTCTAGTCACTTTCATTCCTTTCTGCCTTCCCTCCCTTCCATTGCCCCCCTTCCCCAAGACTGGGAAGGCTGGTTCACATATGCGAATGGTTTATTAGACATTCTCTACCTGCACATAGTTCTGAGTGGAAAATCATGGCTTAAGCAAAAGCCTCTCTTTGACCTAGACTTAATCAACACCTTCCATGGATCCCTCCTCTGACGTCTTTCATTTGTCCCCTTAATCTCACCAAGCAATCAGCTATTTTCTTCCCTGTTTATGATGCATCTCTGGACTCCATGTATCATGTTTCCTGGACCATCTGGTTCTTTCTTAGCCGTCAGAGTTTCCACTGCATTTGGGAGCCAACACCCACACTGTCAAAGAGAATCTAGCTCATGGAGCCCTAGCCGTGGGTACCAATGGGCCATTGGCCTCTCTGTACTGGCTACTGCTGGTGAGGGCAGTGCAAGCATTGTGTGTGTGTGTGTGTGTGTGAGAGAGAGAGAGAGAGAGAGAGAGAGAGATCTGGGGCAGGGGCAGTTACTCCTTTTCCTTAACAAACCTGACAAATTCTGGGATAGGACAGAAAAACTAGAGCTCCCCAAATCTGAAGGTTTCCTGTTGGGGAGGAAACAGAAGCAGATGGGGGTGGAGGGGAGGAGAAGCTATTGAAATAAATCAGCAGTGTCCTCAGACAGGGAGAGGGAAGAGAAGAGCTTGAAGCTATCCAGAACATTCCAGCTGAATCCCTCATGCAAACAAAGCCTGCAGTCGAGGGCTGGGAGTCTGAGTCCCAAGGGAATCAAGAAGTAGACAAGAGAACATTTTCTCAAATGTGGAAAGTGCTTTCAAATGGCCATTATCCAGGTGTGGAGAAATCTGTGCAAAACAGTCACTGGAGAGATGAACACAGGAAGTTGGGTGGGTGGGAAGCCACTGATGGCCCTTCCCTGCATGCTACCAGGGTAGAACAATAGAACTGCTGGGGCCGGAAGGAACTTCACAATCACTATGTCTACCTCTTTCATTTTACAGATTGGAAACTGAGGCCAGGAGAAACCATAGGATAAACATATTGGATCACAGCTTTACAGCTCGAAAGGACACCAGGGATCATCTCCTTTTTTAGAAAATGAAGCCAGGGGCAGCTAGGTGGCACAGTGGATAGAGCACCGACCCTGGATTCAGGAGGACCTGAGTTCAAATCCGACCTCTGACACTTGATACTTACTAGCTGTGTGACCCTGGGCAAGTCACTTAACCCTCATTGCCCAGCAAAAAACAAACAAACAATCAAACAAACAAAAAAACCCCAAAGCTTGACCAAGGTCATGCAGCTAGTTAGTGGCAGATGTAGGATCAGAGGGTGGTGCAGTGTAATGGAAAGAGCCCTGGATTTGGAGTCAGAGGCTTTGAGTTCAAATCCTATCTCTTCCACTTGTTCTTTTTGTGACCTTGGGCAACTCAATCAAAGAAGTATTTATTAAGTACATTTCTGTGTCGAGTGCCATGCTGGGGATACAAAAGCCAAAGTAAAAACAAAAATAGTACCTGTCTTTATGGGACTTGCATCTTACTTACTCATTATGCTTCAGTTTCCCCATCTATAAAATGAGGTGTTTGGAATAGTTAGGGGCCCTTGCTGTTCTAAAGCAATGATCCTATGAACAGAGGACTCCCAGATCCCAATCTGCACAGTGCCACTCAACACCGATCAAGTCTACTTGATCCTGGATAATCTATTCATTTATAGTGTTTCTGATAGGATAAGAGACAAAGGGAGGAGGACTGACACGTGGGCACACAATGGAGGTGTGGCTCAGTGACTGTTAGGCAGATCTTCAATAGGTCCAGCAGGTGGCTGATTCTAATCAGCACCCAATTTAAACAGTTTCCCGGCAAGGGGAGGGTTTGAGTCCAAATGCAATGATATTGAAAACAAAATAAGGAAGCATGCAGGCAGCCATTGTCTTTCATGCCAAGATGGAACCTGCAGAGGTCATTTTGTCCATCCTTTGGTTGGGTAAGGGTAAGATCCATCTTGTTCTCCAGAGGCAGATGGGAAAGGAGAATCCAAGGTGTCCTCTGGCTTACTGGTTTCAGAGCTAACACGATTTCCAGCGAGGAAAGGCATGACCCCTATTATCCTGCTCTTTGGTTTTCATATCTAAAAACTAAAATCATGTCCAGAACCATTCTGCATGGACGAGCAAGCATGGGTACTTGAGCAGTTTAGGAAGAGGCAAAGAGAGGAAATGAGAGTCCTTTGCAGTGGAGAGAGCACCGGCCTTGGAGTCAGGAGTTCAAATCTCACCTCAGACACTTACTAGCTGTGTGGTCCTGGGCAGGTCACTTAACCCCAACTATCTTAAAAAACATCCGGGGCCATCTCCAGTTGTCCTGATGTGTATCTTACCACTGGACCCAGATGGCTCTGGAGGAGAGAGTGAGGTTGGGGACCTTGCACAGCCCTCCCTCACTTTTTTTTTTTTTTTTTTTTAGTGAGGCAGTTGGGGTTAAGTGACTTGCCCAGGGTCACACAGCTAGTAAGTGTTAAGTGTCTGATGCCGGATTTGAAATCAGGTACTCCTGACTCCAGGGCCGGTGCTCTATCCACTGCGCCACCTAGCTGCCCCTCCTCACTTTCAACAAGAATAACAATCAACAAAAACAAGTAAGAGATCTTATGACTGTCAGTAAAAGATCAACTTCTTCTGATCTGATAAGATTAACTAGTTTTGGTCTGTCCCCTCCATTGTATTCTATACTGGTGTTCCTACCAAAACAAATAAACAAACAAAACCCAACAAAACAAAACAAACATCTCTTGGAGTTTATATTGATGCAAATAAGCTTTCCAAAAGTTTTCCGGAAAGCCTTCAGTGCAAATAGAAAGGGTAGCTTGACTGGGGCAATAAAATGAAGAACTTGGAGTCAAGAGAACCTGGGTTGGGTTCCTACTTCCTCTGATGCTTACTAGATGCATAAACATAGATAAGCCTCTCTGGCCTCACTTTGTTCATCTATAAAATGGGAATAATAACAGCTATAAAAACCTGCCTCACAGGATTGTTGTGAGGCTCAAATAAGATAATGAGAGAACTGGGAACTCAATTTGCCTTGCAAATTTTAAAGCCCCACATAAACTTCAGCTACTATTATTATTATTTCAATAAAATTTATATATATATCTTTTGTTTTTGTATCACCTTTATTTATGAACATATATCTCCCTCTCCCTAACTCAGTGAGTCATTTCCTATAACAAAGAATAATTTAAAAAAAGAAAGGAAAAAGCACTTCAGGAAACCAACCAACACATTCACTGGGTCTGATGGTATGTGCATTGTTCCACCCTCACAGTCCCAACAATCCTATGAGGTAGAAGTTATGGGGATTATTATTCCCATTTTATACAGGTGAGCAAAACTGAGGCTTAGGGAGTTTAAGTGGTTTTCTCATAACTTGTATGTAGCAACAGGTCCTCTTTCTGTCTTTTCCCCATCACCCAGAGCTCCATGAAAATCCTACAAGTGGGGAAGGAGGAGAGAGACACAAACCTGTCCTGACTGTCACTGGGCCAGATTCCTGTCATCTAGATCAGTCCTCAACCATCGCAAACTTGTCACCTGTGGCTACCATTGTCACATCTCTTCAATGTTATTTTCTTCTCCCCACATCCTGAGTCCCCCCTTCCCCTTCTTTGGGCATGACAGTCAGATAACATCTTAATTCCTAGCTTTGCTGCAATAAGCCAACATACTTGGGGAACATCTGCCTCTCTAACTTCTCTAGTCACACTACTTGGCCTCATCTTCTTGGGGTGGACAGTGACAGTGCTGGCTCAACTTCACTTAGAAGTGGGAGCATAACTCATTAAAATTGTGCCAAGACTTGCTATTGGCTGAGAACGTGTGTCTTGACGCCTAGTAATGTACTGAGGGCATAAAGATAATTGAAAAAGTACCTGTGATGAGAAACATCTCAATCTTTCTGTATATAAACCAGTCCTATTTTGTGGAGTCCATTAATTGTTGGTAGGATTTGCCATCATTCTGGAACCTATGCTCCCCATTCTAATGTTTTTGTTATTAGTTGTGTCTGAATCCATTTAGGATTTTCTTGACAAAGATACTGGAGTGCTTTGCCATTTCCTTCTCCAGATCAATTTACAGCTGAGGAAATGGAGGCAAACAGGGTGAAGTGATTTGCTCAGGGTCACACAGTGAAGTAAGTGCCTGAGGCCAGCTCTGAACTTGGGTCCTCCTGACAACAGGCACTCTATCCATTGTGCTACCTAGCTGCCCCTGCTACAAGGCAGATATTTAGTAAATGTTTGTTGATTGTTTGCAGATTATGTCAAACAAAATTTGAAGAAGCTGAGAATATTTAGCTTGGAGGGGAAAGGACTTCAAGGGGACATTTCCACTCTTCTTATACTTTAAACCTCCTCCTCTCCTTGGGTACTGTTTGATCCAGTGACATGCTTCCTGGCTGTTCCATGGACAAGACAGCTCATCTGTCTGCTCTGGACATCTTCAGTGACTGCCCTCTCTGCTCTTCCTCATCTGTACCTCTCTGGCTTCCTGGGCTTTCTTCAACTCCCAATTAAAATCCTCCCTTCTACAGGGCGTCTTTCCCTATCCCTTGTAATTTTGGTGCCTTCCCTCTGTTAATCAGATCTTATTTATCCCCTTAGGTAGCTTGTTTGTATATTTCCACTTGCTTGCTGTCTCCCCAATTAAATTGTGAGCTCCTTATGGGAAGAGACTGGCTTTCTTTTTGCCTTTAAGTGCATCCTCAATGCTTACCACAGCACCTGGTGCATAGTGGATCCTTATTAACTGTGTGTTTCCTTCCTTCTTGGTTCCAGAGGCCAGAACTAAAGAGCAGTGGGTAGTAGTTGCAATGGGACAGATTTTAGTTTAATGTATTAAAAAAATTCTTAGAGCCATCCAAAAGTGGAATGGATTATTGCCCCATAAGGTAGTGAATTTTCCATCACTAGAAATCTCCAGGTAATGGCTGGATATCCATTTATTGGGGATACTTTAAAGGACATTCTTGTTTAAATAAACATGATTGAAGGGCAGCTAGGTGGCACAGTGGATGGAGCACCAACCCTGGATTCAGGAGGACCTGAGTTCAAATCTGGTCTCAGACACTTAACACTTACTAGCTGTGTGACCATGGGCAAGTCACTTAACCCCAATTGCCCTGCAAAAAAAAAAAAAAGTGTAATTGAACTAGATGACTGCTGAGTTCCTTCCAATTCTGAGATTCTATAATTCTGTGATTCTGGGTTCTTTTTTTCCCCCCTTCTCTTCTCTACCCCCCACTAGATGGGGCTAAATAGGAAGGAGAGAAAATGTGCATCTGGAAAATAGGATCGATCTAGTCATAGAAAATGAAGCTAGTAAATCAGATAGCTAAAAGGGGAGACAAAGGGAATTGGAGTGGGTCTCAGAGATCTAGGCTTAGAGGTGGGCAAGATGGGCAGCTCCTTAAGGTGTGACATGTTGGGTATTTGTGATGAACACTCATATTGCTATTTAGAAATACCTTTTTAATTGCTCTTTTAAAAATAAATTTCTATCTATTGCCTGTGTTTTATTTATTTTATTTATTAGCAGTATTTCCCAACAAAGCCCTCTGCCTCACCCTAAAAAAAGCCATCCCTTAAAATTCAAAGTTAAAAAGAGAAAAAAAGTTCAGCAAAAACAACACATCAAAAAGTTTGACAATCTATACAATATTCCTCACCCATGATCCTTTACTCTGCAAAGAAGGGGGGAGATGCCTATGATGCACTTATTTTTAATGCCTAAAAACTAGATTTTCTACGGTAGACAGGTATTAAATATGGGTGCCATTGCTAGGCCCTCCTCTGTGGATAGGGCTGGGTGGTGTGTGTGTGTGTGTGTGTGTGTGTGTTAGTAATGGGATCAGCTAGTACAATCAGATAAGCTGCTCTAGGCTCAATATAGAACACACCTGTATCACTGCTCAGCTCCCACAAATCTGGTTTATTCTGGCCGGACCTTCAGGGCATCACAAACCACATCCATGTCAACAGTGCATGCTCATTGCAATGAAGACACAGGAGAGGAAAGCCAAGAAGGCTCTGTATGCTGGATGTCACTACTGATCAATCACTCCTTCCAGTTTCTCCACTTTCACTCATCCTGCCCTCCTCACCACCGTGTAGTGGCTATTCTGATGCATGGCACATCAGTTTGAATCCCTTTATCTGATTCTCCTAAGTACCAGCCAGCTCACTCAGCCTCTAAATCTATACAGCTGTTCCCCACAGCTGGGGTGCACTGAGAGCATTCCTGGGGGATCTGCTACATTTTACATGAGACCCTCTACCCAAGCCCCTTTTCTGCCTCCAGAAAGAGGCTACCTAGGGGGTAATTATGCTTCTGCTTCTTCTTCTTTTTTTTGGTGAGGCAATTGGGTTTAAGTGACTTGCCCAGGGTCACACAGCTAGTAAGTGTCAAGTGTCTGAGGCTGGATTTGAACTCAGGTCCTCCTGAATCCAGGGTCGGTTCTCTATCCACTATGCCACCTAGCTGTCCCTATGCTTATGCTTCTATAGTTCCAGCCTGAGTAGCCAGCACTTGCCAGAGCTACTGGCAGAGCTAAGTTGAGCTGTAATGTCTCCCCAACTAATTTTAACAAAGGTGCTATTGCTCATTTGGCCAAACATATCTCATTGCCTAGACTGTCCTCGGGGCTGTTATCCACCCCCTACCCCTGCATCCCAAGGGGGAGATTCCACTGGGCTCTGAGCCCTCTTGGGAGCCTTTCTGAGAGTCTCCCTACACCTTTGCCACCTGTTCATAGGATAAATGGAATCTCCGAGTCCCTGACCTTGGGACCCTATGACTTTGATATCACTGTGGACAAGAAGTCTCCACAACCAAGGAAAAACACCATTCTGCGTCTGACCATTCTATTTCTCTTGTATTCTCTACCAGAGGCATTCATTTCTCTCCTACCCTCTCTTCCTACCCCACCTTTCCTTTTTATTGTTTGGATCCATTGGACTTAGTGGTTTATAATCATCAAAGCATTTCAAAACTCTGGATGCTTTGGAAGAGTGAAACTGAATGATTAGCAATGATGATTGGTTGTTATGAGCCCTGGGTTTGAATCCTGGCTCTGATACTCATGACCTGTGTGACCTTGGGTAAGTCCCTTCAGTTCTGTGGGCCTTGTTTTCCTCAGCTGAGGAGTAGAATTGGACTAGGTGACCTCTGATGCCCCCTCCTTCCCTAAATCCTCTGATCCAGTGGGGATGAGGATGATTGATGAGGGCAATGAAGATGTCTCCTTCAAAAATAAAAGGAGACACTGATCCTTCCCAGATACACGGAGCTGCAGCTTGTATCCTCTAGCCCATTTGGTTATTTCCTGTCCTAGCTAAAGGGAAGGGATGACATTCAGATGGAAGAAGATCAGTGAGTAAAAGGAGAACAAAATTACTCTTTTTTTCTGGGTAACTATATTTTCTTGCCTCTTTCAAGGCCAGGCCCATAATTGCCACCAGATGTTAACAGTAGTGCGTCTGAACTCTGGCTATGATGCAAAAAAGCTTTCTCGTGGTCAAAAACCAGATGCCATCCTGTCTGAAATAACAAACCCTTCTGGAAGGTGGCAACCATGGGCTGGAGCTGAGTTTCAGGGCTGGCATTCTCGCTGGAAAGCAGGGAATTATTAAAGCTGGCATCAAGGTGGGGGACACTTGAGTGTTAGTTTTCCCTGCCTGGCATAAGGACTCAGAGCAGAGTAAATCATAGAAAGACCCTGAGAGATCATCCTATTCTTCTCTCTAAATGTCTTCAAATGCAAGAGGTAGTAAAGAGTACTTTGCTATCTAAGGTTGGAAAGGAGCGAAGCAATTACAATGAAACAGATTTCAAATCTTAGGTCAGTTGGTTAGATCATGGTTCAAATTGGGCGGGGGGGGGGAAAGGTCAGGGGACCAACCCCCATATGCTCCTATAGCTTCTCCCTGTTCCATAAGCATAGCTTTTGTGGTTCTCAAATTACCCAGAACCCCTTTGTTCTTGTTGTTCTGTAGACAGGTGTCAGTGGTGACCAGGGAGATGAGGACAATGTGGATGATTCTGCATAGCCCATCCCCACTCTCAAACACAATATAATGCACAGAGCATGTCATCATCTCATTGACCACTAAATTCATCCTCTCTTTCTCCCTGTCCTAAAATATTGTATCACCATGACAGCTATAAGTATGATAGAGGGAGGACTATCATCTAGGAAAAGGTTTTGTAGCTCAAGAGAAGATAATTAATTTGCATATAAAACAGACATGCCTTTGGGATTTTCTGATATCTAGACTGCACAGTGGCTTAGACTGCTGGTCTTGGAGTCAGGAAGACCTGAATTCAAACCTTGACTCTGGCACTTATAGGCTGAGTGCCTTAGGGCAAGTTCCTTAAGCTTTCTCAGCCTCAGTTGCCTCATCTGTAAAATGTGTATAATAGCACCTACTTCACAGGGTTGTTATGAGAATCAAGTAAGATAGTGCATGGAAAGCATACCTTAAAGGGCTATATAAATACTATTTTATTATTACTAATTTCCAAGGTCTCTTCTAGCTCTGAAATTCCTTGATGCTAAGATTCTAGGCTACTGGGCAAGATGCCCAGGAGCTTCAGTCACTCTGTTTCTCCTTAGAGAAAAGTACAAGGAGTACAGGGCACTCCTCAGGCTCTGAGGTCTGATAGGCTTGGCAGATCCCAAGTCTGTCTACACAATAAACATATATACATGTGGGTATAGCCTATACATACTCACAATAGACATCCTGTATATGACCCACATACTCTGTATTTAAATACTCCTATATGTGTATATCTATCTATATCTACATGTGTATCTTTGTATATTGGTAGGTGCTCTCTCCCTCTCTCTCTCTTTAAACACACACACACACACACACACACATTTAAAGCCCATATACAAAAAGGCAGCATGGTATAGTGGATAGAAAACTGGCCTCTAAGCCAGGCAGATCTAGTTTCAAGCCCTGCTTCTGACATATACTGGCCTTGTGACCTTGGGTAAGTCATTTAACCTCTCAGTCCTCTAGGCAACCAAAACTATAAATTGCAGAGAAGGTGCCAACCTGCATTGGTGGAAAGAATTTCTTCATCTGGGAGTCTCCTATACCAATAAAGTTACAAATCCATTTTCTATAATTACTAGTATTTATATAGTGTTTGCAAAACACTTTAAATATATTTCATTTGATCCTTAAAATAACCCTGTGAAGTAGGTGTTATTATTATCATCCCCACTTTATAGATGAGGAGACTGAGACATGTGATATATATGTGTGTATTTGTCTAATCTATCCATCTATCTATCTATCTATCTATCTATCTATCTATCTATCTATCTATCTATCTATCTATCTATCTATCTATCTATCTATCTATCTATCTATCTATCTACCTCAATGTCAGGACATTTGTGGGCCAATCTCTATCAAATAAAACAGCATCAAAGAATGTCAGGACCAGAGGGCTACTTAGACATCATCTAATTCAGTCTGTATCATATCAGATAGTACAGGGCTTGTCTTGCAGATACAGTAAAACCTCAAACATACATGAACAATGGAAGAAAAGAAAATCTCCCCCCAAGAAGAGTGGTTCGCCACCCCTCCCAGTCTTCCCCTTGCTTGTGTTCTCTCTTTTGACCCTCTTCTCCCTAAATCCTGCCTTTCTCCTGGACTTTAATCTCCACTTTGCAAAAGAGAGCTCTTCATAAAACTCTCCTGAGCAGTTATCTTCATACATGCTTTCAGATACCACTAAGAAAGCAGCCCTTTGTTGAGTTGCTGAAAAGTGAGAAGCTTATCGTGAGTGGGGCCTTACTTTTGGTGAAAATATTATCTTAATGTGAAAATTCCTGGGTGATCTGGGCTCTGGGCTCTGATTTGTCCTTAACTGGCTATGCAAACATGAGCTAGTTACTTTCCTGCTTTGGACCTCAGCTGCCTGATCTCTGAAGGGAGGGGCCTGGACTAGAGCTGACCTCTCTTTCAGTGCTGGCAATCTACAAACAGTGCCATGGGTATGCAGTTTGCACTATTGGAACCACAGAAATCAATATAGGACATATACAAATGTTAGGGGTTGTTGGGGTGGGCCAGAAAGGAAAGAATGTCTCCATCTGTCTCAGTGCGAGGTTTCCCTATTGATATGGCCCAAGTACTTTCTCAGAATGACCCGATCTGGTCCCCTTAAGTGTTGGCTCATATTGTGATTATAAGCACTATGCTCATTTTCATATGGACTGCTTTTTAGCTGTGTCTCCCTCATCTTGTATCCGTACCACCAATTTCATCAACCTAAATGCAGAATTTTAGATTTATTACTATTCAATTTCATCTTGTCAGTGCTGGCCCATAATTCTAGCCTAGCAAAATCCTTTTAGATCATGATTCCATCACAGAATGCATTAGCTATTCCAGGAGTCAGCAAACTATGGTGTGCAGGCCAAATCTGGCCTGTTGCCTAGTGCAGAATGACCCATGAGCTGTCCATTCTTGGCTCGTGGGTTGTACAGAAACAATTGGAAAGCCAGATTTGGCCCATGGGCCATCGTTTACCGACTCCTGAAATATTCCTTCCAGCTTCACAGCATCTGAAAATCTGATGACGATGCTTCTTATGTTTTAATAGAAGTCAATGATAAAAACAACGAAGGACTGGGTCTAAGGGCATAGCTCTGGAGTACTCTGGCAGGGACCTCAGTCTGGGTTGTGGTCATTCCATTAATCACCCCTTTGGGGTTAAGTCATCCAATTAGTTCCAGACCCATCAACACATAACATTATCTAATTTCTATCTTCCCATCTTGTTGACAAGGATACCACAAAAGACTATGCAAATGCCTTGCTGAAAACCAGGTAAACTACGTGCCCTGAATTTCCCTCACCCACTGGTCCAGCAACCGTGTCAAAGCAGAAATGAAGTGAATTTTATATGCCTTGTCTTGATGAGGCCAAGCAGGCACTTAGCGATCACTTACTTTTCTAATTGCTCATAAACCACCCCTTTAATGTATTCCAGATTTTCTCCAGAAATCAGTGTCATGTTTTCAGACTATTCATTTGAAAGATCCTAATTCTTCCTTTTTTGAAAAACAGCATGGGGGCGGCTAGGTGGCGCAGTGGATAAAGCACCGGCCCTGGATTCAGGAGTTCCTGAGTTCAAATCCGGCCTCAGACACTTGACACTTACTGGCTATGTGACCCTGGGCAAGTCACTTAACCCCCCATTGCCCCGCAATAAATAAATAAATATTAAAAAAAGAAAAAAAGAAAAACAGCACAATAAGACTTTGTATTTCAGCCCAATACAGTAAGCAACCACAATTCTAAAGGACTCATGATAAAACATCTTATCCACTCCAGATAGAAAGTCTCTCTGTCTGTCTGTCTCCCTCCCTCCCCTCCTTTCTCTTTCCTTTTTTTTGGGACCTGTATGATGCAGGAATTTGTTCTACAGGAGCATACATATTAGGAATGGATTTTTGTTTCTCTTGCTTTCTCACTAGTTTGGGAAGGGAGAGAATTAGGAACTAAAAATAAAATGAAATTTCATTTAATAATTTTTAAAATGAGAATAACAAAACTGGTAGAAAAATAAAAGTTAACATTTTAAAAAGTTGAATCTGCATTGTTAACATTTTCTCCAAAATATATATATATATAAATGAAATCAGCACAATATTTGCCTGTCTGGAGATCTATAGCACTTTACCATAGTTCCTCAAGGATCACAAATAGCAGTTAAACAATCATATTTGCTGTCCTGAGCTCAATGTCCTACCACATTGTCTCTTATGATCATTGATTCTTAGAGTTTGGAAGGACCTTAGAAATCACGCCAATCAACGCCAGGTTAACACTGGAATAAGTAACTGCCTGAGCATCCTCACTCTAGAACAATATTCTCTTCCTGAATCTTCTCATAGTGGAATGGCACAAAATCTTAAGAAAAGATGGATGGGAAAGACATACCTGTCTTTGGATTATTATAGTTTGGATGCACTCTTGCCTTGATCAGTCAATCAATCAACATTTATGGAGCACCTACTATGTTCCAAAGAATTGTGCTAAGCACCGTGGATACAAAAAGAGGCAAAAGACAGTCCCTGCCCTCAGGGAGCTTTGCTGATCTTTGGATCATAGACATAGAGTTATTTAATGGGTCACAGTTCCCAAACAGATCTGAACTCAGGAAGATGATGGTCCCTGACTCCAGGGACAGCACTCTGTGCTCTATGGTGCCGCCTAGCAGCTTTTGTAAATGACATCCTGCTCTAATCTGTGTTGCCTATAACCAGCATGCTTACACGTGCTTGCTGGCTGAAGTGGATTCTGAACTCTTTAGTGGTGACTCTTAGGGTTCAACTAAACTTCTCTAAAAAGTTTGGTGCTTATCAGGGTCAACATCTTTACTATTGTCCTTTTCTGGGGGAAGGGTCCAGTAGTTCATTTACACAGCCTGGGTTGGAGGCAGCTAGGTGGTGCAGTGAATAAAGCATGGGCCCTGGATTCAGGAGGACCTGAGTTCAAATCAGACCTCAGACACTTGACACTTACTAGCTGTGTGACCCTGGGCAAGTCACTTAACCCTCATTTCCCTGCCAAAAAAAAAAAAAGATCATATGTCACAACTTGTTCAGCCATTCCCCAATTGATGGACATCCCTGCAATTTCCAGTTCTTTGTTACCACAAAGATAGCTGCTATAAATATTTAAACAGCCTGGGTTAGAGGAGCTAAATCATGTGCCTTCTCATTTCTATCCTTTCTCCTGCTTAGGTGTTAATTATGACTTCTAACTTCAGTAATGATTTTTGACTAGTTAATGACAAGACTGCACACACATGGTTGATTCAGAAATGACCAGAGGGGGTGGCTAGATGGTGCAGTGGATAAAGCACCGGCCCTGGATTCAGGATTACCTGAGTTCAAATCCAGCCTCAGACACTTGACACTAACTTGCTTGCCTGGGCAAGTCACTTAACCCCCATTGCCCTGCAAAACCCCCAAAAAACCAAAACCAAAAAACCAAAACAGAAATGACCAGAACTAGGTCAACATTCTATTAAGATAGGGTCAATACCATTTTTTTCATGGGTGGTATTGTTCAGTGGTTTCCATGTCCAGACCCTTCAACTTTCTTCTTGATTACAGTTTTCATTATATACAGGGGTGAGGTTTCTCAGCAGTCTCTAAACTTTTGGCCACTTATATATGTCAATTCCAAACCATTGCTTTCCCGTGGATTTTCCATTATCCTCTTGTATGTCCACCTTCACACAATAAGTGTCACAGTATGTGTTGACTTTCACTGCTTCATTCTTTGCAACAGATGACATGTGAGCAGTAATTATGTCCATGGTCATTAATTTACCATGTTTACTCTGAGTACTGGAAGTGAGGTGACCAAATGTCATGCTCATGGGAGGGCAAGGATGCAAGTTCCACCACATGGGCAAGCATGGACAGGTTACATTCTGCATCCAGTGAGACCACAGATCTACTAGAGGATCTGAGTAATTCAAGAGAAGCTCTATAGTGTATATAGAGAGGACCTGAAACAGGAAGATCTGGGTTCAAATTTGCCTTTCAGGCATACTAACAAGTCATTTAGGGCAGCTAGGTGGGACAGTAAATACAGAGCTGGGTCTAGAGTCAATAAAACCTGAGTTCAAATCTGATTTCAGATACTTCCTAGCTGTGTGACCCTGCACAAGTCACTTAACCCTGTTTACCTCAGTTTCCTCATCTGTCAAATGAGTTGGAGAAGGAAATGGCAACCCTTTCCAGTATCTTTATCAAGAAAATCCCAAATGGGGTCATGAAGAGTCCGACACAACTGAAAATGACTGAACAACAACGAGCAAATCATA
The DNA here is from genome assembly GCF_019393635.1 of Dromiciops gliroides. Lineage (NCBI taxonomy): Eukaryota > Metazoa > Chordata > Mammalia > Microbiotheria > Microbiotheriidae > Dromiciops > Dromiciops gliroides. Next base: position 337,124,044 of record NC_057863.1, on the reverse strand, counting down.
TAACCTCTCAATGTGCCAAGTAACTCCCTAAAATTATAGATGATTAATCAGATTGGTAGGAGAAGTCTCCACTAGGTATCCCTCACAGGAATGAAATAATAGGTCTGGACCAAAAAAAAAAAAAAAGAAAGAAAAGAAAAAGAAAAGAAAAGGTCAAGTGTGATCATGAAGGTTCAAAAACTCTAGGAGACAGTAAGACCCAGGGGACACATTTTTCAAACTTTGCAAGGGCAGAAGAATAGTTTGTACTAGCTTTGTCTCCTACATTATTATAGCCCTAGCCAGTGACCTTATATGGCTCAAGTCTACTTCCTTAATTAGGTCTATAATCTTCTTACAAAAAGACTGAAATAAAAGGGCTGATTTGCATAGCTTATTTCACCTCCTAATTTGCATTTTGGTCATTTAAAGGAAGGCTAAGCAGAATTTCACCCAATTGCTCCATTTCCACTTCTTCCCTTGCTCCCTGGTGTGAAAACCCAGAAAATCATTCCTGTCATATGTCTGCCAGCATGTAGGGTGCATTTCATCCTGGTGAATTGTGATGAAATGATTTATCTGAACAGAATAGTTTTTATTTTTTGTGCCATTATCATCCTGCTAATAATTTCTAATGTATCCATGCACCGCAACCATCATTCATTCATTCATTCATTCATTCATTCATTCATTCATTCATCCATCCATCCATCCATTTATTTATTTACTTATGAATGCATCCATTTATTTACTTAGCTGCTCATTTATTTATTTATTTATTTAATCGCTGTCTCATTCATTCATTCATTCATTCATTCATCTATCCAGCCATGCATTCATTCATTCAGTTATTTAGTTATCCATTTATTCATTCATTCATTTATTATATATGGGTGTATGTATTTGTATACATATGAATATATATATATAGTATACTTTGAATTTATATGAGCATATACAAATGGTTACATACATGCATGTGTGTGTATTAATATATGTATCTATATTTATATTTGTAGTTATATATGTGTATATATAAACAGAGTCCCAAATCTCTCAGCTCCCATATCAGAAATGGATTAGAATTTGGAACTTGCTTGTTGCCTGTCTCTTCCCTGAGGACCAATGCACTTCAGTAAAGGGATCTAAGAGGCTCTCAGGGACACATAAAACCTAAATGGTAGAGAGAGGTTTGCAATATATTTTAATATGCCTGAAATATGGGCTGTAAGGTTGTTGTTGTTGTTTTTACACTAGAGCCATTTTAGGACATTTCCTGCCATTGCTATCTCACTGAATGTTTCTCTTCACCCAATAAAGCTTAGCTTTCCTCCTTCCCTCCCCCTCACTGCTTCACCTGGGAATTGGCTAACTCTCTCTTTAGATTTGCAAGTAGATCCATAGACTAGTCAGGCCTTCTGTAGCAGCCTAGGGTAAAGATTTATTCAGGCAAATGAAATGGTAAGTAGTGGAATTGCACAGAACATCAGGAGACCTGAGTTCTAGTTCTGCTTCTTCTAGTAACTTTCCTTCTCTACTGCGCCTCAGTTTCTTCATTTGTAAAATGAGGAGGGTTGGACTTGGAGCAGGGGTTCTTAACTTTTATTTGTGTCACGGACCCTTTTGGCAGCCTGGTGAGACCCCTTCTCAGAATAATGTTGTATAATGTGTAAAATAAAATACATAGAATTACCAAGGAAACCAACTATATTGAAATATAGTTATCTATAACTAAAGTTATTTAAAAAACAAACATGTTGGGGGCAGCTAGGTGGCGCAGTGGATAAAGCACCAGCCCTGGATTCAGGAGAGCCTGAGTTCAAATCCAGCCTCAGACACTTGACACTTACTAGCTGTGTGACCTTGGGCAAGTCACTTAACCCTCATTGCCCCGAAAAACAAAAACCAAAACCAAAACCAAAACCAAACATGTTAACAATTCCCGGTTTAAGAACTTTTGGCCTGGATGATCCTTAGGGCCCCTTTAAGCTTTGAGATTTTATAACTTTCCGAAGGTTCTCCTAGGCAATGTTGTCATTAGGACGTTCCCTTCTAGAGCCTGGTGTGTGGTCAGGTGTCCATTCCTGTGCACACCTTGCTGTGCAAAACCATGTTGGGGAGTCATTGGGAGCAGACGTTGAGAGTTCTCCAAGGGATTTCAATATTCATTCTACCACTTCCAGTTTTTAAGGTATTCTGATTAACCTTCACTATATGTCCTTTAATCTTTTATACCATTATTCTGGTAGGAAAGAGGAAGAAATCCATCTCTCACCATCTCTTTCACTCACACTTTGTCCACATAACCCCACCTTTTTAGAAGACTGTGTCCTCTTCTCTGAGAGGAAATGGCCCCGTGGATTTCCCCCCAGGAAACTGAGCATTGATTTAAGAAGCCAAGGTCACCCCTTCTGCATTTTCATTTGATTCTAAAACTATGATCAAAGATTCAAAGAATTAAGACCTATAGCCTAAGCCAGGATGGAGCTAAATTGCTATGATGTGCACAGATAATCTGAGAACATGTTGTTTTCTTCCCATCCTCCATCATCAGATGGCATACTCAGAGAAGGGATCCTCTATACTCTGCTGCCTCCATTTCTTCACTTCTAATCACTTCTATCTCTTTAAAATGTGGTTTCCAACTCCACCATTTTACTGAAACTGTTTGCTTCAAGGGCAGTAACCGTTGCTTAACTGTTAAATCTATTTTTTTTTTTGGCAGGGCAATGAGGATTAAGTGACTTGCTCAGGGCCACACAGCTGGTAAGTGTCAAGTGTCTGAGGCCAGATTTGAACTCAGGTCCTCCTGAATCCAGGGCCAGTGCTTTATCCACTGTGCCACCTAGCTGCCCCCAACTGTTAAATCTAATGGTCTTTTTTTTCTTAAGTTCTTATTCTGTTTGACTTCTCTGAAGCTTTGAACACAATGGAGGAAGAATTTTTCCCTTCCTCTTGGGTACCTTCTTCTCTCTTGACTTCCTTGACATTGCTCTCTTTTGATTCTCCTTCTATCTGTTTGTATTTCTTTGTCTTTTCTGTTGAATTATCATCCCTCTCTCATTCGCTATGCGTGTTTGTGTCCTTAGAATCCATCCTGGACTTTTTCTTATTTCTCTACATTCTCTTAGAGGTGTAATTAGATCCCAAACTAAAATTTGTACATAGATGACTTTTAAATATGCACTTTTAGCCCAAATTCCTCTCCTGAGCGCCAGATCTGCATTGTCAATTGCCTGATGGACATCTCTCCTTGGCTATCCAGTTGGCATTTCAAACTCAATGTGTCCAAAATGGAGCTCATTATTTCCACCATCCCTCCTACACTCAATATCCTACCTAAATTCTCTATTTTTGTTGAGAATATCACCACTTATGTTCACAACTTTGAAGGCATCTTTGACTTCCATATCCCTCTTCCTCATCTATTCTCTCCCCCAACCAAAGTTTCCAAGTCTTGTCAATGCTACCTCCTCAGCATCTCTTGCATCCATCTTAGCACAGTGCCTGACACACATCAGGCACTTAAATACTTATTGATAAAGTAACCCCTTCTTTCCATCTAACAGACTACTACCTTAGTTCAAGTCATAATCACCTAGTTGGAATTCTTACTTTCAGGCTCCTCCCTTTCTAATTTAGCTTCCATACCTCTATCAAATGAATATCTCTAAAATACATGACCATGTCACTTCACTGTTCAAAACTCTTGAGTGGTTCCCTAATGCCTCTAGAATAAACCACAAACTCTTCTGTTGGGCATTTAAAGCCTTCTACAACATGAGTGCCATCTACCTTTGCAAAGTTATTTCCTATTTTTTTCTTGTATGCACTTATTGTTTCGGGCATTCTGACCAATCAGTTATTCCACAAACTCAACATTCTACAACCTGCCTCTGGCCCTTGTGTGAAATATAGGCCTTCCTCACTTTTACCTCTTAGAAAGTAGCCTTAGCTACTTTCTTTTTTTTCTTGTTTTATTTTTTTGTTTTTTTTAAAATAAAAGTATTTTATTATTTTCCAGTTATATGTAGAGATAGTTTTCAATATTTGTTTTTATAAGATTTCAAATTTCAAATTTTTCTCCCTCCCCTCCCTCCCCCCCTCCCCTAGACAGCAGGTAATCTGATATAGGTTTACACACACACACATATATATATATATATATATGTATGTATGTATGTATATATATGTATGTGTATATATATAACATTAAACATATTTCTGCATTAGTCATGTTATAAGAGAAGAATTAGAGCAAGAAGGAAAAACCTCAAAAAAGAAAAACAACAGCACCCAAACCAAAAGAAATAGTATGGTTCAATCCTTAGCTACTTTCAATATTCAGTTCAGGTGCTACTTCATCAAGGAAGCCTTCCTGATCAGCCCATTTGTTAGGCTCTTTTCCTCCTCAAATCATTTTCTATTTACTTGTTTGTGAACAGGCTGTATCCTTCTAGTAGAATGTAAGCTCCCTGAAGGCAGAGATAGTTCCATTTTTGTCTCTGTATCCTCAGTGCTTAGTACAGTTTCTTGCATATGGAAGGTGTTTTTAAAATAGTCATTGAATTAAATGGATTCATGGCTATTCAAAGCCCAAACCCCATTACTCAAAGAAAGTAGTTTGGACATGAGGGATGGCTGCAAAACCCTGCAACTCAGACTGTTTGTAGTAAAACCGATGTGTAATTTCTCTTGCCAGAAAATGAAAACTACATAACTTGGTGTGTTTTCCTTTTTGCTCCAGCTGCTGAAGGCTTGGAGCCAAAATCCCGAAATGTGCTCAACCCCTGGGTCCCCAAACATTCACTCCATCTGCCATTAGCTCATCTCTGTTCAGCTTTATCCTAAAATATCTTATCTCAAAAGGTGCTTTAATATGTAAGCCCCCTCAAGTCAAGAATATATAGGTAGGACATCAATTTTACATACTATTTGGAATGTTTTCTCTCTGTTTTTCATATTTTCATCATGCATGGGTAACTATGCTTTGAAAGGTTTTGCTTATAAAATGCATTTGAACAGGAGGAGAAAGTAAGACAAAATCACTTTAAGAGGCTTGTCAAGGGCTCACCAGACTAGTCAGTGTATACCCTTAAGCTATTCTATGAAAAATAACGTTAACACAAAAGTTAGCAGATCAGATGGGAAGAAAGAGCAGCTGGAGAGATGCAAAGTTTGTGATTATCTGTAATTTTTTTCTGATTGGAAAGGGTCAGGATTGACACATACAGGAAAGAATGGAAATTATCTTGTTTTTATGTTATCCTGTTTTTGCTGTGGAATTGAAAGGACACATGAAAAAAAAATAAAGAAAAAAACCCAGCTCTTGTTAAAAGGGATGGATTGGAAGGGGATGTTCCAAACTGTACTAACAGTGCTAAGTAGGCATGGGCTTTATTGGTGATAAGGCAAACTGGACAGAGTTTTATTGCTGCTGTTGAAGGCTGGCAAACTCAAGTGGGTAGAAGCAGTCTGAAATAAGATGCTTTCCTACCAGATTTTGTTTCAGTTTCTCTGAAACCAAAGAAATGTCAGACTGGAAGGTCTTCAGTTTTTTTTTTCCTTGCAGGGTAATGGGGGTTAAGTGACTTGCCCAGGGTCACACAGCTAGCAAGTGTCAAGTGTCTGAGGCCGGATTGGAACTCAGGTCCTCCTGAATCCAAGGCCGGTGTTTTATCCACGGCACCACCTAGCTTCCCTGAAGGTCTTCAGGTTTAAGAAAAGAGCTAGGGGTGAGTTCTTCTCAGGCCTGAGTAATAAATTGACAGTTAACAGCAGTGAAGAATAGTAGTTGATATTTAGTGAGAAAAGGGGATAAACTTTTTATTCCTTTCATTCTTGCTCCATATTACTCACAATATTAAAATGGATCTGTGATCCATGGATTTTGTCTGTTCCCTCTAACAATGCAGATGACAGTCAATCAGCTAGCATTTGTTAAGTGCCTACTATGTGATAGGCATTTTACTAAGCTGGAGATAAAAAGAAATGTGAAAGGTATTTCTTGGTCATGTGTGTCTATCCTGTGTGACTTCAGCTATAATCTTCCCTAAGGTTGCTGCAGGTAGTCTACTCAATATCCTGAAGGTCTTTCTCAATATTATATTCTTATTTTAAATTTTGAGAAGTGATTATTTATGGTGTTATAAATAAAGACAACTTTTATTTAAAGAGTATAATTACTCTTTAAAGGGTGAATCAGTCTTGTTTTTTTCTCAGCTACCCATAACTCAGGAGGTAGACAACTGTCCAACCAACTCAAACTCAAACAGAACTCAAAGCCACTCTCTCCCTGCTTCTACAAGCCTTCTCTCTTATCCAAACTCTTCCTATTTTGGATTGTACTACTTGCTTTCTTGTCTTCCTAAACTCAAAATCTTGTGATAAACTCCAAAGTTCTGTCCTGTGCCCCCATAATCAACTGTCAAGTCCAGCACCCATCATCTCTTGCATCTTTTGGAATCATTTCCACTATTTTCTCAAAGGCAGCATAGCATAGTGGACAGAGAGCAGACCCTGAAGGCAGGGAGTCCTGAGTTCAAACCTTGCCTCTGACACTAGTTACTGGCTGTGTGGTCCCGGGCAAGTCACTTAACTTCTCTATGCTCTGGGTCCTTCTGAAGACTATATATTGCACACTAACAGTGCATTGGTCGAGGGAATTCCTCTGAAAATTCCCTATAAAAGAAGTAGGATTTAGGCCAACTGATTTAAAAGCCAGAGCCCTTTCCACTATATCATGCTGTCTAATGAATTTGAAATCCCTTTTGGGGCCTCAGGACATATGGTGAAGGAAGCCTGATTCTCTTCTTCTTCCCTCCTTCAGAAAACTGCTGTGACAAGATTACAGATTTCCAACTTTTCCATAAGGAACAACTGTTGTTCATTTCCCCTCAAAAGTTATGAACAAAGAGGGGGCGATTTCTGACAAGGAGGCTGCTGATCAGTGCATTGGCCAGGACTGTCCATGAAAGATCAACCAGGGAGAAGATCTTGTCTGACCATAATTAGTCTTTGGGCCTTCCACAGTCAGACACCACATCCCTTTCCAAACTTATCTCATTCCTCCATATATTCTGTGCTCTGACTGATTGGGCTATTCTCTGTCCCTGAACACACATTGTGTTCTCATGCCCCTGGGGTTTTGCTCACACTGTTCTCTGTCCCTGGACTATCCACCCCTACCTTTGTCTGTTGAAGTCTACCCTTCCTAGAAATAAAATGCCCCCTCCTCCAGGAAGTCTTCCTTAATTTCCCAACTGGCAATGACTTTCTCCCCTATCCCCAGCTCCCAGACCTCACAGAGCCCTTCTTTTTGTAAATCTCCAAAGAACTTCTTAATATGCAATATGAGAAGAGGTAATGTGGCAGTCAATGGAGGGCTGGCCTTTTATTCAGGAATAGCTCGTTCAAGACCAGCTTCTGACTCATAAATGGACTATATGATACTGGACAAATCACCACTCAGTGCTCTTAGCAACTCCCCAAGACTATAAGTTCCAAGAAAGTGCTGACCTGTGTTGGGAGAGGGATTTTTCTCCCTAAGGAGTTACCTTACATCAGTGAAACTAAAGGTTCTGTATGTATCGAGAGCTCTTTATATGTGATATATATCTCACTTATCTTCCTGCTAGATGATGAACTCCATGAAGGAGCGTTTCTTACGACTTGGCAGCACTCTGCACACAGTAAGTACATAATAAATGTTTATTCTTGGATCTGTTGTTATATTGTATTGAAGAAATGAGTTAAAGAGGTGTCTTTCCGAGTTTTCCTGACTTTTAGTCTCAGCACTCTATCTACTGCTACACCTAACTGCCTGAGAAGGTGTATTATAGAATGTTAGAATGGTAAAGAACCCTAAAGACAATCTATCCTAAATATCTAAACTTACAGATGAAAAAACCCAAGGCCCAGGAACATCAAGTCACACAGCCAAGTGAGTAGCTAAACCACGACAAGACTGATTCCTAGTCCAGAGTTATTTTAAAAGAATAGTTTTTTTTTTAAATCTGCATTTTTCTGTTCAGTCCTACTAAATCTGAATGGGCTGGCTGGCTATGGTTAAGGGTACTACTGTCCATTGGACTGGAGTGTGGATTTTGTCTATGCAAAACTTAATGCAGAGCTACAGGGAAAAAAACCAAAACCAAACTGTTGCAACCTGAGCCTGTAGGACCATCAGACCTCAGGTTTAGATCTGGAGGGGATCCTGGGAGGTCAATGAGGCCATATCCCCAATGTGAAAGCTGAGGTCCAAGCTGTTAAATGACTTGACTAGGGTCATACAGATAGGTAGTCAATATCAGAGGCAGGATTCAAACTTAGATCTTCCTGACTCCAAGGCTAGTGGTCTATCCACTATTCCAGACTACTGTTTGTCCTGGCTTCCCAAGAAAACTATAAGCTACTAGAAGGCAGGAACAGTATTGATACTCTGCAGAGTCATGGTTCTTAGTACAAGCTGTGCAATCCTATGCACACAGGTGGTATTTGTTGTAGCAGCCATGGGTCATCTGTTTTAGGTTAGTGACGAGCCCCTCCCCTTGAGTCTTGGTCAGTAACTTTTCTGCAGTAGGGTCTGTGGGTGGGTTCACCCTGTAGATGCACCACGTCTAGGAGCACAGAGTGGAGGTGACCTGTGCTCAGTTCTGGGAGGTAGTGGTCTCCAGAAGAAGTGCCAATGTGTGACTCACAGGCCACAGGTGCATCACTCTCAACTGTGACCTGACCCAGATTAAAATGTAGTTTCTATCTGATTTTAATGTGTTGATTTATTCATTAGGTAGGTAGGTGGGTAGGTTGGTGGGTGGGTAGATATAGATAGATAGAAAGAAGTCAGACAGATAGGTGATAGAGATAGCTAGATAGCTAGATAGCTAGATAGTCAGGTGGTACAGTGCATGGAGCACTGAGCCTTAAGTCAGGAAGACTCATCTTCCTGAATTTAAATCTGTCCTCAGACACTTACTAGCTATGTGACACTGGGCAAGTCACTTAACCTCAGTTTGCCTCAGTTTCCCCATCTATAAAATAAGCTGGAAAAGGAAATGGCAAATTACTTCAGTATCTTTGCCAAGAAAACCACAAATGGAGTCACAAAGAGTTAGGGACAACTTAAAAAAAAAAACAACCCCTGAGTAACAACAAATTGCATTCCTTAGCCCCAGTCAGTCATATAGTTTTGTATAAGTATACACACATGTATATCTGCATACATATGTATATTTGTATTTGCACACAAATGTATAAACCTATGTATACATACCTATATATGCATATGTGTGTGTATGTACTTATCTTGTCCTTGTATGGTTTTCTGGATCCCAATCAGGCTTAGCTTAGTCTTGGGAGAGTGCATGTCCGAGGAGACTTTAAATTCCAAGCTCAGAGGATCCCTAGGGGTTGATCCCCAGCCAGCAGCAGCACTGTGAGGGGTTGTCCAATATCCTTTAGCCAAGAAAAGGCTTTGGCAAAGACAAAGCCTCTCTCATCGTGGGCTCCTGGACAACTATGGACATTGGCACTGCCCCATATGGCCAAGGTCTAAAGTTCACATAACAGGGCTGATGGAAGTGTCAGTGGCAGGGATAATAGATAAAGAAGCCAACGGATCCGATGCAGCCAACTGCCAGTGAAATACTCACTTGAGAACTAGAGACAATGGAAAAAGACACTGGCTCAAGGCTGAGAGGACCTGAGTTCAAATTCTGCTTCTGAACCTCTTACTGCCTGGGTGATCTGGGCCAGTCACTTGATGTCCCTGGTCTCAGTTTCTCATTCTGTAAGATGAGAGGTTGGAATTCTAGAATCATAGATTTAGAGTTGAAGGGATGTTGGAGGCTATTCAGTCCACCTCCCTTTTTTGCAGATGAAGAAAATGAAGCTGAGAGGTTAGTTGATTTGTTCAGGGCCACAGAGCTCATATATGATTGCAGCATAATTTGAACTCAGGTCTCCCTGATCTTATCCCATGCACTCTATCCGCCGTGCCACCTAGCCACCCTTATTGACCAATGGCCTCTGAGGTCCCTATATCTATGATCCTATGGAACATTATGATGATCCTGAATATGGATAATTGAGAGGTGACTACATTTTTCTCCTCCTTTTATTCCCATATGGAGTTTTCTTGGAGATGAGAGCATGCATAGTTTGGGGGTGCTAGACTAGAAGTGGTTGAGGTCAGTGCAGATATTACAGCCTGAGGGCCTCCATGCTTTGGATGGCCTGAAGCTCTGGAGTGAACAATTTTCAGATTGCTGCCAGTGAGTACAGGCTTGTGCAGGGTATTGGAGGAGACATAGTCTCTGGTGGATAGGGGGTGCTCTGAGGGAAATTGGAGAGATGCTATTATTGTGCTTCCTGTGTTTTCAATTGTCCTGTTTTCTAATTATCTGTCTCAATGTGTGTAGATCTTGTCTTCCCAGTTAGATCCTAGGATTTAGAGCAGGGGTTCTTAAATATTTTTGGGGTGTCACAAACCCTTTTGGCAGTCTAGTAAAATCTACAAATGCCTTCTCAGAATAATGTTTTTAAATCACAAAATAAAATGAATGGGATCATCAAGTTCCTGCATTCCCCACCCTCTACCCCAATCTAACTATGGACCTCTTCGGGCTCCATGTATGCCAGGTTAAGAATTCTTAATATAGAGTTAGATGGGACCTTAGAAATTCCCTCATTCAACTCCCTCATTTTATAGTTAAGGAAACAGAGCTCCAGAATGGTAAACTTCTTCCCCAAGTCAAGTGGCAAAGCTGGTATTTGAACCTAGGCCCCCTGACTTTCAATCCAGTACTCTTCCCACTAGCCCATGCTGCTGGTGAATGCCTTGGGGCAGGAGAATTTGGCTTCTGTTTCTTTTGTTATATAGCAACTAGTATTTGGCTGGGGCCAGATGAACTGCCGCCAAGCCCTGGCTCCAATGCTAGAAGTAGGGTAGAAAACAACAGATGAGGGTTTTTCACACCCACTAGGTTTGTTCTCCTGGTGATGCCTCATCCTCTGACCCCACCTCCTACAAAGTAACATTTTCCTCAACTTGATTTATCCTTTGCCATTTTAAAATTAAGACATAAAATAATGGTTTTTGATAACATACTTGGGCAGTGTACCTTGTTGACCCTAGCTACAATGCATAACCTCGCTGTACCCAGAATACTCTTTGGACATCAACTTTCTGTTATTCAAATGAGAGTTATTTGTAGCTCATATTTAATAATGATGATGATGATGACATTAATAATAGCTAGCATTTATATAACAAGCAAAATGATAGGCACTATGCTAAGTGCTTTACAAATATTAACTCATTTGATCAATGTTTAATCCCTGGCTGGCCCTACCTGCTCCCTAGCCCACTTCCAGGCTGTCACATTACTATCACATGAGTTGTTATGTGTTCAGGGATTACATTAATGTCCCCTCCCAATCCCACCATCCAAGGAGATATCCTTTTCTAATAATGTTTGGCTCAGGTTGACATTCAGTTAACCCACCAGTTAACCCATCACTGAATCTCAGAGCTAGAAGACACCCTTAGAAATAATTTAGTCCAATTTGGAACTCAACGCAAGCCCCCACAGGTTTTCTACAGATAATTTATGCCTGGAAGGTAGCTCAGCTATATTGTTAGGTCGGATAACACATCCAGCAGCAGGCCTGACCACAGAATGTCAGAGCAAAAAAAGCTCTCGCCTCCGTTCTGAAGACAGAGGTTCAAATCCCAGTGTTCATAGGTGTGTGATCTTAGGCACTTTATTTCCCTGACCTTCAGTTTCTTACTTTGTATCCATAAATATTGGATTAGATGGGCTCTGTGGTCCCTTCTTTTGTGTGTGTGTGTGTGTGTTCCTTTCTAACCCTGACATTCTATGAGCCCCAAGCGTCATCAGTTTGGAGAGACAAGTGAAGACAGGACTAGGCAGGAAATGCATAAGTCTTGTGGTTGCTTGACTACTGGAGCAAGCTGTTGGTCTGTGGAATGTGAGTAGGATGCTGATGGTGGGTAGTGTGGTAGAGTTAACAAACTGATGGATGTGGAGTCAGAAAGACTCAGGTTCGTATCTCGTCTTTGACATTTACTAGTTATGTGACATTGGGAAAGTTACTCAATCTCCTTAAGCCTCTATTTCTTCAACTATAAAATGAGAATGATGATAGCACCTGTGGTATTTAGCTCACGGAGTTGTTGGGAGGCTCAACTAAGATATGGAAATGTGTTTGGTGGACTATGAGAGCACTATGGGAATGGAGAGAATGATTATAAGAGTGTTTCATGGAGGCATCAACTTATGGAAGGGCTCACAGACGCAGGTACGGGGAGGGATGGCTCTGGGTTCTGCTTTTGTCATTTCTGAGCACTGTGATGCACTCAGATGGTCGATGACATGATTCGTTGGCCATCAGACAACAGAACCCACTCATTCTGCGGTGTGTTTTAGAAATAGAGTTGGCTTTCAATTATCTATGCTAATTAAGTGATGCAACAGCACATAGACTGCAAAAGTTAATTCTATTTTCCTTTGGACTTTATTGGATTGTTTTCTCACAGGTTTGCCTTTCTAATGCCCTAGTAGGGTGAATATGAAACTGAGCTTGCATTTCTGGTTCTGTGCTTTTGCTCTTCTGGGTTTGAAAGATCTGTGGCTGAGAGACAGGAGACCTGAGTTCTAGTCTGGTCTGATGCTGCCTATGTTCCTTTAACATTTCTGTGGAGTCAGATAAGCACATAGTAAGTGCTTAATATAAGTTCTTTCATCTATCATGTCTGTCTATCTATATATCATCTATCTATCTATCTATCATCTATTTATTCATCCATCCATCCATCCATCCATCCATCCATCCATCCATCCATCCATCTCTGTATCCATCTTTTCTCACCTGTAAAATGGGTGTATTTACCTATCTCGTGAGGTTGCTACGTGGGTTAAATGAGAGTGTACTAAAAAGTATTAAATGGCAAATATATATAAGGGGATATTTTAGTCAAAGTGGTTTATGAGTAACTACATCTACATTTAGGATGTTGCTGTGTGAATTAGCATATTTAATTGAAAGTGATGGAATAAGAATTCCCAAAGTACGGCATTGGGCTTTGTGGTTTACCTATAGTTGGGCAAGTGAGAGTTCTGAGAAAGGGTGCCTATATAATGGGGTAGACAGCCAAGGCTAACCTCTCCCTACCAACCTCCCACCCCAGTCAGAATGTCCTATCGTCTTATTACTGTCGCCACTTCCTAGCAGTCTGGGGCTGTAGTAAACAGAGAAAAAAAGTCCTCATGGAAACCCTGTCACCCATTCTCATATCACTTCATTTCTAATTCAGTGGGTTATGGAAAAAGGATGAAGGGATAGCTCTAAGCTACTGTCCCTTGACCCTGCCCTTTAGTTCTATTCCATGTTCTGTAGTGACTGGGTGGAAATGTACTCATTCTGCAAAGCCTGGCCAAATACTGTTTGGAGTGAACCCCTCATGTCTCTTTTTGGGGGGGGGGCAATGAGGGTAAAGTGACTTGCGCAGGGTCAAACAGCTAGGAAGTGTCAAGTGTCTGAATTCATATTTGAACTCAGGTCCTCCTGAATCCAAGGCCGGTGTTTTATCCACTGTGCCACCTAGCTGCCCCCACCCCTCATGCCTCTTAAGCCTTCATCTGACAGTCAACAAGCAACTTCCATCCTCCCCAAGACGTCCACTCAATCTTGGAGACCTTATTTAGGAATCACCTTCACTTAGGGAGATAAACAGAGAAAGACTACCCTACAGATGTGTTCTCACTTCCTACAGGATCGTCAGACTGGATCTGAAAGCTGGAGGGCTCTTGTTCCTCTGAGGCTTCATGTATAGGATCACTGATCTTTGAGTTGGAAGGTATCTCAAGAGATCCCAGGACCATGGATCTAGAGCTGGAAGGAACCCCCAAGACCATCTTGTCAAACCCCTTCATTTCACAGATGGGAAAACAGGCCAAAGGAGACTAAATGACTCTCCCTAGTTTGTGTGATTCAGCTTTGAAGAGAGGGGTCTGGACCAGATGATCCCTTCAGATCCCTTCAAATCTCTTCCATCTCTAAAAATCTGACACCCTGGAGAGGTATGATCCTGGTTAAGTCATTTAACCTCCCTAGGCCTCAGTTTCTTTATCTATAAAATAAGCCCTCTAGGGCTCCTGAAGGCTCCAAATCTATCATCGTATGATCTTTTTTTTTTTTCCTTTTATTTTTGGTGAGGCAATTGGGGTTAAGTGACTTGCCCAGGGTCACACAGCTAGTAAGTGTTGAGTGTCTGAGGCCAGATTTGAACCCAGGTCCTCCTGAATCCAGGGCTGGTGCTCTATCCACTGTGCCACCCAGCTGCCCCCAATCCTATGATCTTTTGACACTGATTGGGCAAATCATTTAATCTCTGTGCCTCACTTTCCTCATCTGTAAAATGAGGGGGTTGGGCTAGATGTCTTCTGTGATCCTTTTAGCTCTGAGTCTATGATCCTTTTGTAGCATCCTCCTCTGGGCTCTTTCCTGACCCAGTCTCCCCTGGGCAGCGGACTGCCTCTCCTTTCAGGTTTTTATCCATCCTATGTTGAGGCAGCTGAGGCCTAGAGAGCTTATGTAACTCACCACCCACCTTGGCGCTAAGCGGTAGAGAAGAAGCTACATGTCTGGCCTCCTGCCTCCTAGTTCAGTATTTTCTCCAAGGCAAGATTATGAAGTTGTTAAAAACTGTCATTGGTGCCTCCCATTCTACCCCTACAACCTCCTCCTCCTTTCAGTTCTCAGTCCTGGGTACCTGGGCCCTCATGCTACCCATGCCCATGGGGTTGGTTCTCCACGTGGGCCCTCTATCCAAATGTACCTGATTAGCCTACTCTTGCTAGCCCTGTGAACAATGGCTAGGGCGTCTCACCAAATTAATCTGGGCTAAGGGGCTCAAAGGGATTTGGACCCTCTCCAAGGGCATTTTCAATTTCACTGGGTCTTCTGACTGCAATGCAAAGGGTAGGACAGTTCAGAATATCAGGTGCTGCTACAGACTCATTGGAAAGGGAAGTGGATTTATTATTGTTTGGGGGTGGTGGTGATGATAGAGTGAGGGATAGAAGGACTGATACCCCTCAAATCATCCAGTTGGGCTGGCTTCATATTCTGCCAACTCATACGTGGTTTGGAGAGTGATCTCCAAACACTGTCTATCATTCTTAAAAGAGGATGTACTTATCACCAGCAGGGTTGCCAATAAAAATAGGTAAGGCCCCATTCTCAGTAATCAGGGGAGCTCAAATTGCCTGGGGGCTGAGAATTCAATGGAGGCCAAACCTTGTGACATAGACCTAAGCAGACTTGCATGTAACCTTATCAGATAGAAATAAGATAGGGAGCCAATTAACATGGGAAGAACTCAATTCTGGAAACAGGCTCAGGACTTGGCATGACTGTCTGTCTCTTTGTCTCTGTAGTTAGTTCTTTGAGTTAAACTAGTCTGCTAAGTAGGCATGTCTAAGTTGTGAACACCCCTGGAAGGATTTGAGGGGCACTCTCAGACTCTAGTGTTGCCTTGTAGGGCCCACAGCTGGCCAGTGATTCCTCCCTCATCTTCCTGGTCTACATCTGTAATGGGCATGGTGTGGGGAGGGGAGAAAATGGAGATTATTAAATTGTAACTAACAGTTGGAATGGCATTGTATTTAGAGTCAGAGGACCTGGGTTCCAATTCTTACTCTGCTACTTACTAACTCAATGGTCTTAGGTGACTCACTTCTGTCTGTAAAAAGAGGTGCTGGGCTAGATGACCCTTCTAGCTCTCAAGCAATCATTCTAAGTGACATGTACATTCATGCTCTTAACCTTGATCTTCACCCTGCAAATGAAATGACTCTGAACTTGGTGTAATTCTGGTGTAATATGTGCATTGCCCATTGACACATCTAGTGTTTTATTTGGCCATCTCTGTGCTCTATCCTTTTCCATGCCATTGTCTGTCTTAGACACGTCAAGGGTAGGGTCTGAGTGTAGGTCACTTATTCCCTCTGACCCCTCAGGCACATGATTGGCCAAAGAATGATGATGACTGGTGACAGAGAGACTCATTCCTGTGGAATAAGTCCTGCTCTTGGATTCAGGTGATCTGAGCCTGAATTCAAGTGTTGGTGCTTATAAGCTGTGTGATTATTAGCAAGTCACTCAAGCTCTGTGGGTCTTATAGCTCCTTATTTTGTAAAACTGGGATTCTAAGACTTATACTACCTTACTGTGTTAAATGGGTTGGTATAAACCTTCAAGTGCTATGTAAATGTTTGCCATTTTTATTACAGAAACTAGCATTGCGATCATGATTCTCTATTAGAAGGCAGCTAGGAATTTTGAGTGCATCCACATGGCACACTGGGAGACCAATAGTGCTACTTGGTGAGATGGTACTGTTCGGTGAGGGGTGGGGTCCAATGTACAGTTGTGGAATGGAGCAAATCTAGGGAATCTAAAAGAGAATTGTGCTTGGCCTTACTAGCCCCATGCCCTAAGTGGCTGAGTGAGCCCTGGCCCTCTGCCGAGGGCTGGCATTGCTGTGTGCTGCTGGATTCATCAAGTATGAGCCTCCCTTCCCCCACAGTGAGGAGCTATTCAAAACTCATGAGAAGAGAGGGCATGGGAATAGATCAAGGCTGCCTCATCATACACTGGCTGGACAGAAAATGTTCCATCGAGCTAAATTAGCAAGGGTGATGGTGAGAACTGAAGGGTGGGGAAAGCCTAAGGCTGGATCCCAGGCTAAAGACAAGTCTGCATTTTAGAAAGAGCACCGGTCTGGGGATCCAGATACCTGAACTTGAGCCCTGGCTCACCTAAGGTCACAGTTAGTTGCAAAGTCATTCTGTGTCTACAAACCTTGGTTTAACCATCTGTGACACAAGGTTAGCTGAATGTGAATAAATAAAAGTTAACCTCTTTCCCCTCTTTTCTCTCCATTTGGGAATCCTGCATGACCCAGGGAGGAGATGTATAAGGACAGGATAACTTTGTTCACTGGGTTTCTACCAATCCCTCTTTTCCCACCTTCCCCGAACCCTGTTCTGAACAGAAGAAATGCCAAGGGCTGACTACTGTTCACTTGCTGAGTGACTAGTTTACTGACAAGATCTAAAATGGGGGGGGTATGTTTTTGGGAGGAGGGGACAAAAGGGAATGGAAACACTAGCAAGGGGAATTCCCAGTGAGGAAATTCTTCCTCTAAAGTCATTGAGAGTATAGATGACTTGCCCAGGGTCACACATCTAATATCTGGCTGAAGGATTTGAACCAATCAGGGTCTGACCTGGTGTCCTGGTCAGCTCTCTCAAGATTATAACCATGCTATCTTTTGGACGGTAGAAAAGGACCAAGAAAAGCAGACGTTTTGGGACATCTGCTTTTGAAAATAAGGTTTTCTCTACCTTACTGTTAGACACCAATGCAGTGGCAGGCTTGGGCTGCAGCATATTTGCAACCTGAAGCAACTTGACTTTTGGAAAGCCATTTCCCCTCTGAGCTGCAGTTTTCATGTCTATAAAATAAGGGACTTGGACTAAATGATCTCTAAGGTTTTTTCCAGCTCCGAATCTATGATCCTATTGCACAACTGGTGCAATCTCACAAATCAATCAGCCAATGTGGGCATTCACTAAGAATTATTTCTGAATAGAACAACGTGAAGTCTTTGTCTTTCTCTCTCTTCTCCTCCTCCTTTCTCCCTTGTTTGCTCCATGACAGAGCAGGTCTATAACCCTGTGCCTGCCTCAAAAAAGGAAAAAAAAAATCATTGGCTCCATATGGTAATTTCCACCCTAGAATGTAAATTCTGTTTCTAGGCAACGGGAGAGGAAGGTGCTGCCTCTGACAGGCCATTTGCTGTGACCATCGCCCACATCAAGCTCAACCCATTCCCTGATACCTCCCACTCCAGCCAGGCCAGGTCCTCCCAGGGTGCTCGTTGGGGGTGGGGTGGGGGTGGTGGCTGCTCTGTAGGTCAAGGGCCTCAGTCCTCACCAAGAAGGATTTATAAATCACTTTATAGCAACAGCCTGCTTTCGAATCATTTTATTGGAACATATTCAAGTAAGTGACATGTGCAAACAAGACATCAGCGATTCTTCTCAGTCATGCAAATGCCCATATCGCTGTGCACCCCTGGATTCATGGTCAAGTACAACCCCCCAGGGTCCTTTCTTGAGCCAGGTACGATTCTAGAGCAGGGGGCTTTGCTTCGAGGGACACTTGCCTCTGCAAAGCTCAGGGCACTGGATACCGCACTTGGTCTCCCATCCTCACAATAAGCCTGTGAGACAGCTGAAGTGTAAACTTTTGGAGACATATGGGAACACCCCTCCCCACTAACCTAGCCAGGGAAATGAGTGCTGAACCTAAAAGAAATGAGGCATGATCTAGTGAAAACAAGGCAATGAGTCTATAAAATGAGGAAATGGGATTAAATGAGCGCTCTTTGCCTCTCCCCTCCTCCCGAGATGGGTTGTCCCTGGGAGGTGGGATTCATCTCTGCATCTCCCTTCCATGTGGGGTCTTCCCTGGGACACTGAGGGTGGGGGTGGGGAGGAAGAGGTGGGCAACTTCGAGTATATTTGAAGCTAAGAGACACTGGGGAGGGGAGGGGGCTCTGAACACAGGGATCTGGATACAAGGGGAGGCAGAAGAGGGATACTGGAAAATACAGGTGGATTGATGCAAATAGATTTTCTATGGCTGAATGATTTTGGCAAACTTTTGGTAAGGCTAGGCTAAGCCCTTCTTCTATTCTACCCTTAGGCCACCTCCTCTACCACCCCATAGCCCCTTTTTCTCATTTTTCCACTTGGTCAGAGTGATGGGGGTTCAGGAAGGTTGACATATAGAGGGGTAGGAGAGTGGGAGGGGACAGAACCCCCAAACAACTCCTCCTCCTCTCATTGGCCCACCCTCCCACTCTGCCCATCACTAGAGTGGAACCCTGGACCTGGGTGGGGTGGGATGATGGTGCTGAGGGCACACTGGGCCATGGAGCCTGTCTCTGGTCCCCAGCACCTACACCATCTCAAGCTTTGTAGAGGAAAACCTCCAAATGCACCCAGAGGCAGAAGAGGGGACCCACGGAACAGGGGAGCCCACTGGACGAGCCCACAGCCCAGGAGGGGCAGGCTCTGCCTGGAGCATGTTTCCCACCAGGCATGTGGCTGCACCCACACCAGCCCTGCCAGGGCAGTCCCAAGAGGAGTGGGTGGTGGGATTCCAGGCGGGAGGTCCCAACGGCGGCACGGCTAACCCGGTGAGGCTGCAGGGACAAGTCCCAGGCTGTGCGCTAAACGTAAGTGGAGAAAGGATCCCCAGGTCCCAGGTGCCACCGAGGAGCAATGCTGTAGTCCTGTTAAGAAAAGGGCCCGGGCTCTGTGATTTGCATATTATTTTGTATAAATCTGCATGAGATTCAAAGAACCTCACATAACACAGAATAAGATAATCAGTGCAACCTACTGCAGTTGTGGCTGCCTGAGTGTTTACAGCAGGACACATGATAAAGACACAATTGACTTGTTGGGAACAGGGGGATATGGGATATAGGTCTATATGGGCGCCTTCCTTTTCCGTAGGAGGACTCATCTCTGCTTCTCCCTTCTATGTAGGATCTTCCCTGGTGCTCTGGGGACAGGAAGAAGGGAAGAAGGATCCAACCAAGTGTCTCTAACAACCCAAATGAGGGACCTTTGCTAACATCATTAAAACATCTGGCTAGCCCAGATCTCTATTAGGTGTATCCACACCCCACAGCAGCTCAACCTGGACAGAAGGGGAGTAGCACCTGCTTCCTAAAGTTCCTTAAAGCACGAGCAGAATTGAAAAAGTTGGGATAAACTTCATGTGAGACTTTTAGGAGCTATCAGTATTCTGAACTACATTTATGTTTCTTAGGCCTCCTTCGGGGACCCATGCACTCCCTATTCTCCACTAAAACAATTTTTCTTTAAATCATTTGGGCTACATCAACCATAGATATGCTTAACAACCTATTTCTGAGTGAATTTTTCTTCCCTATATATTTTTGCGCTTCCTGGGAAAAAAAAGGTTTTTGGAGATAGAATGTTTTGCCTACAGTTATATCTTCACACCTCTAGGCCAATTTATCTTATAAATGTCCTCAGGAAGGGGATCTTGTAGCCCACAATACTATAAAACCAAACCCAATGGGTGGAGATGCCCTTCTCAGGTTTTTATGGGAGGCAGGGCCCTTGTCCATGTCACTTCCTTAGTCAAAGTTTAACAAGAGGCCTTTATTAGGCGACACTAGATGCGATACTGTCTGTATGTGATATCGCTCCCATCAGAGCAGAGTGAGTGAACCATAAAGCTAACCTCTGGACTCCAAACTTAGGTGTGACTGGTAGATTACTTGGAAGAAGAAAGTATAATTTGTATCCTCATCATCGAAAGAGCGAGCTGTGCAAGTTAAAATGGGACTCTTCTCTTTTCCCTTTTGGAACAGAATACAGTGGGAATGAAATCTCTGAGTTACATGAATATTTTGTTGTTGTTGGGTTTTGTGAAGGGTGAAGATAACTCCATTCCTTACAACTTCATTCATTGTCCCTTGGGTATATCTTTCTTACAAGTGTATTATGAACTTTTCCCTAATTGACACCATTTCTTTGGCTTTTACCAAAAGAAGGGGGATACCATGACTCTTCTTTCATTATATGGGGAGTCTCTTTGATATTCAGTTTTCTCATCTCTAAAATGAGGGGCTTGACCAGATGTTCTCCCCTGTTCCTTCCAGTCCTAAATCAGAGCCCATGTCTCTGAATCTTGATTTTCAGGTAATACAGTACATTTAGAAAGAAGCATTGCTTGGGAGTCAGATGACCTGGTCTAGGTTCGGATGCTTACTACCTGTTTGATCTTTGCCAAATCATGTACCTTCTCTCAGCTTCACTTTCCTTATCTGAAAAATGAGGGTGTCAGACACTTTCTAAGGTCTCTTTCAGTTCTAAATCTAGCATCTTGTGATTTGGGGGGTACTCAAAGATACCTTACTGACTGGTCCACAGGAGCCCTCCCCCTACTCCCCTAGTTACAAACTTGAGCCCAAATCAATTTGAGCCAAGTTTTGTCATCAGGACCAAAAACTAATCCACCAGAGCTCCACGGGTCTGATGTCATATAGAGAAAATGCAAAGCCAGTCTATCTTTTAAGAAAAATAATGACTTTTGTGCATTTTGAATTTGTCCTTGCAGGTTCTCTGTTTCTGCCTTCATCCTCTCCTTAATCCCTTCCTGTTAGCTGGGATTTACACCATAGCCAAAGAGCCTCAGCATGAGTTCTCTTCTGAGGCGTTCAATATAGATGAGTTGGCTGAGTAAGTTACTCTGAAGGGGATGGGGTGAGACAGGGTGAGGCTGCATTATTATCCCTAGCGGGTGGAGACTCTGAATTTGGGGTCCAAGGACTTGTATTTTTTAAAATTGATAATGTATTTTAATATAATTGATTTCCTATGGATTTTATTTTATACATTTAAAAATATTATTCTGAAAAGGGGTCCATAGGTTGATTTCTCAGAATGACAAAGGGGGCCATGACACAAAAAAGGTGAAGAAGTGCTGCTCTAGGCTACCATTTTGGTGCGGTCTAGTAGAGAGTACAGTGGATTTGGAGTCTGAAAACCTTGCTCTGAATGAAATGAATAGCCTAAAGTGTAGGGCCAAACATATCATTCCCCTGCTCAAAAAGCTTTAGTGACTCCCAACTTCCTCAGGGATAAAATGCCCACTCCTTGGCTTGGTATTTAAAGCCCCTCATCATTTACTCCAACCTATCTCTTCAAGTAGATTATATGTCAACATCCCCATACACTTGCTTGTTATTACCTGCACATGAGAGTCCTCCCATCTCTCTGCTTCTGCACCGATGCTTGCCCATGTCTGGGATGATCCCCTTCTTCTCCTCCAACTCTTGGAATGCCTAATTCCCTTCCAGACTCAACTCAAGTGATATCTCCTCTATGTAGCCTCTTCTGATTGCCTCAGTTATAAACGCATCTCCTCCCCACCCCCGATTATTTAATATTGCTTTTGAATATATTTTATATTGATGTCACTGTGTACATGTGGTTTCTTCCAAGGAGAATATAAACTCCTTGAGTGCAGGACTTTTTTTTTAATCCCCAGTGCCTTGCAGGTAGATATTTAATAAACCCTTGTTGAACTGAACTGAATTGAGCTATGTCACTTCAATTGGTTCTGCCATTATGGCCTTATGTAAGCCTCTCCTTCAGTTTGAGTCTTAGTTTTCTCAACTGTAGATTGTAAGCTCCCTGAGAGCAGGTGTTATCTTTTGCCTCTTTTTTGCGTCCTCAGTTCTTAGCACCATGTAAGCACACAGTAGGTGCTTAATCAATGCTTATTGATTGACTGACTATAAAATGAGTAAAAATAATGTTTTCACTACCTACCTTCTAGAGTGGTTGTGAGGAAAAACACTTTTAAAATTATAAAGCACCCTATAAATGTGGGCATCTAGATGGCATAGTGGATAGAGTGCTGAGGAAGACAAGTTCAAATCTAGCCTCAGACAACTGAACTGGCTGTGTGACATGGGTGAATCACTTAACCGCTGCCTGCCTCAGTTTCCTCCTCTGTAAAATGAGGATAATAATAGTACTTACCTCCTAGGGTTGTCATGAGGATCAAATGAGATTTGTAAAGCATTTAGCCCGGTGCCTGGCATATAGTTGGTGTTATAGAAATGTTGGCTAATCTTATTAACTAATTAAGGAGAGAAATAATGAAACCCTGGGGTCATCCTTTTTTTAACAACCATCTATTTCCATCTTTTTCTGTTCTGTTCTGTTTTACATTCATTTGTTCTTTTGCTCTCCCCATGTCCCCCCCTGCACTTCCATCTGCTCAGTGAGTTTTGGAGAGAGATTTCTGAAGCCGGGCAATGAGTGAAAATAATGTTTCAGTCATGCAAGCTTTTATCTGTACTCATTATTTTCTTTTCTGGTTAGAAACTGCCTTATTATGAAGGAATGTCTCTCAGAAATCCCTCTTGGTGGTGGTGGTGGAGGAGGAATGTGGTTTAATTTAATTGGTTTCTTCCTATTTTCTTCAAGCTTGCTGCCCATTGCCTGATAAGTGACTCTGTGTGTAGCTCTAAAGTGACTCTGTATGTGTCTCCATACCACGTAACTCCTCAAAAACTTTCCTTTGAGAGTTGTTCATGCAGTCACACTGAGCTGGAACAATGCGGCTTTTATACTATGCCCACCTACTCTGCCCTTCCTTTGGGGTAGGCCAGGGTTGCTCAGGAAAGGGGAAACTCTTTGGCAATCTCATACATCCTACCTATTCTCTATTACAAAGAAGCCTATGGAAGAAGTCCTATATGTAAAACTTGGCACTTGAGGCTAAGATCAAGAGTGAGTATAAAGTCTGGTGCCCTGCCTCTCGTTGTATATGTGTACATATGAATATTGGAGATGGCCTTGACTTAATTCAAAGGTGCTAACTATCATTATACAACAAAGGAAAGGGAGCTATGCCCAGTGGGACAAGAGAAAAGTCACCATTCATCATTCCTACATATACTTTCATGGATTCAATTGCTGTAATTCCCATAAGCCTCTTCTCCCTACCACCCAATCTCCTCAGCCACTGAGTTTTAGGAATCCTCTACTGAAATCTTCCCTGACTTCTTCTGTCTCATGCTCATCCTTGATGACCTAACCATGTCTCCAATTATTCAAATGAGATGTTAGCTCTTATAATAATATATTATCATATAAAATAGCATGTTATAACATGTATGCTATATCATATAATATAAAATAATATATTATTGTTGTTATCTCAACTTTTGGCCAATCTCTGTTCTATTTTCTAATCCTTTTGGGGGCAACTTTTCCTAATCCAGAGGTTCTAGGGAGATGGTGTGATTTAATGGATTGAGGACAGAGGATCAAGGTTTGGGTTCTAGATCTGGTTCTAGCTAGCATCTGATACTGGTCTCATGGCCTTTAATAAGTTATGGAATTTCCATAAACCTTAGTGGATAGAATGATAGGACTAAGAGCCTGTAAGACCCTGAGTGTGAATTCCACCTGTACCACTAGTAAGTCACTTAACCTTTCTGAGACTAATTTTTCTTGTCTGTAACATATAAACAATAACACCCATAATACCTGGCTTATAGAGTTGGTATACTGCTCAAATGAGATTATGAATGTACAGTGCTATGCTAACTTTAAGGCATTATATGAATGCTAATTATGATTACTATTTCATAGGTGGATCACCCCCTTTAAGAATGGCCAGTGTACACTTCCCTATGCCTGGGGGTGGGTGAGTGGGAACTCCTGTTTTGTCTTCAACCCCTTCAGAGGGAAGAGACTATCCCCAAGGAGTCAGGGGAAGGCAGGCCACCCACAACTCGGACATACAGTTTCTACCAGGGAGTGCCAATCCTAATTCAGTCATAGCCTTGCCTCCAGGACTCAATGCTTTTCTCTAACAAAACCAACACATGAGGTCCAGGCCTGATGACATCCTCTCCTCCTCCCTCCCCAAGTAGAAGGATAGCTCCTGCTGAGAGTGTGTTAATCCCCCATACCCACACTCCCACCCACCCATATAACACACATACATATATTTTCAAATGTGCTCTCACACATATACATACATATATGCACATAGCTGTATACACGTGAAAAACACTGATACACAGGTATACATACATACATATATTGATCAATCCAATGTTATGATATTTATTTACTGAATCTATGTTATGCCCGGCTATGTGTTGTAAAGCAGTAGTAAACATGGGTCCCTGTCCTAAGGGAGCTTACGGTCTAGTTGGGAAGACTGGATTAACCCACATGGAACAATTACAGAGCATTTCGAGACAGAATATAACCAAGTGCAAAATGATGTGGCACAGACCACTGTGACAACGCAACTAATAAAAACAACAGGCTTAAATGACACGCTTTGTTCTCTGAGACATCATTGCTGGAAGCAGAAAGAACAGAGAAAACACAGGGATACATCCCAGGAAGCCAGATAAGGGGTAGGAGTCATGGATACAAAAATGGCATTAAAAACTAACCAAAATAATACCAAATGTACTAGTAAACATAAAATATACATAAACTTGGAGTATCTGGGCAGATGAAAGAGATAAAATGGAGGAGAGAAACATGAGGGAAAGGTTAGTTAAGAGGGATTACAGATGGAGAACTAACTGGAAGGAGTCTTGGAGACAACTGAGTCCAACTGCTTCATTTTACAGATGAGAAAATTGAGGTAAAGAGATGTCAAATGTCCTGCCCAAAGTCACACAGCTAGTAAGTGTCTGAGGTAAGATCTGAACCTATATCTTGATGAGTCCAAGTCCAGTGTTCACCCTACTACACTCTGCTGTCTCTTGAGGCTGTTGACCACATCTATTTTAGGGAACGGTGGGTCTCAGGTCCTAGAAGAAGCCAGTGATGATGACACAGTACACACTCTCTTGCCCCCTTGGTTCCCAGAAATAGACCTCCAGAGCCCTGGTTGGGGTGTAGTGGGCAGTCAGTTTAGAAAAGTAGGGTGGAAGTGAAATTAGAGGGGGCTTTGAAGGCCAGGGATAGGAGTTTGAGAAGAAGTCATCATTTCAGGTTCCCAAACAGAAGAATAGCATGATAAAACAGGATTTTGGAAAGAGTAATCTGGTAGCATGTCATGATTAGCTTGGGTCTTGGACTTCTGGACCTGGGCCTGATTTAGGGATTGCAGGCAATACCCTTAGAGGAGAAGGAATGAGGTGACTCTACTATATGATTCTAACTATGACTGAGGCTCATGTATGAATTATGTCTATAAAGTAACACATTCTAAAGATGTCAGAACTGATGAAATTGCCCTTATTCAGAAGTTCATAAGATCACTGACTCAGAAATGAGAGGGGCCTTAGAGATCATTTCATTCAACCCTCTTTTTTTTTTTTTTTAAACAGATAAGGCCTGCCTGAGGGACAGAGAAGTTAAGTGATTTGCCCAAGGTCAGACAGATAGAATGGGCAAAATGGATTGAAATCCAGGTCTTCTGACTCCAAATTAATTAGACTTTTCACCAAACCCCATTTTTTTTTTGGGAATTTTTCATTTTTTGGGTGTGGTTTTGACTCCAAAAATCATAGATAAGTATGATGATAAGGGGAGTGATCAACCCACATAATATCATTTGGGGATTGAAACTGTCAGATGACTGAAGTTATTCTATTAAGCTGCTAACACAACTGCAGTGGTTATAGATAACTAGTAAAACTTGGCTCTGACCAGGGACTGACAGAAACCTTATTTATGTCAAATTTACAAGGTCTCACACAGTTCTATGACTAAATGAATGACTGAAGACTGTTTCTAAAGTCATATGTGTAATTGCATCTTCAATTACAGAAAATGCACAAGTAGTTTGCTTTTTAAAAGCTCAATTTTAAGTCAGTGGTTGAGAACTTTCCTTCCCTGCAGAAACCATGTTAACTATAATAATCATATATGTATCATGCTTTGATGTTTTCAAAGAGCTTTCAAATGCGTGTTCTTATTTTGATCGGGACAAGAACCCAGTATAGTTTGGGGACAAGAATTAACATGCCCATTTTATAGGTGCAGTGAATGAGGCTCTTAGAGATGAAATGGCATACCCACAGTCTGATAGCTAATAAAATGGCAGCACTGAGTCTAGAACCCAAGTCCCTGGACACCTAATTCTATACTTCCTTCATTCTGCTATTTTGATTCATATTATATTCTCATGCCAGCCCACGCAAAGCATATGCAACCTATAATTTAGTTGAATTATGACAAGTTTTGATGAAAATGATAGGAAATAATAATGTTTCAATAGTAAGAATTTAAATCCTGAATAAGAAATAGTGTATTTATCTTGAAGGTTGGTACTTGATGAAAAGCAGTTTATTTAGAAAAGGATTAGAAAGTAGCCAGATAATTTTATGTAATTCCTACAATTTCTGCCTACTTTAAAAGGCATCAGAAGTTGATGACATCCATTCTTTATTATGCCTAGTTTCACTTAAATTTTTTTGGCTTTCCTTTTCTCTGGGGCAAATGTGTTTATTCTTGTACTTGGTCTTATTTAGGGTCATCTTTCTTCTTGCTTACAAGAAACACAGATGAAAAAAAGAGAAAGGAAGACAGAGATGCAGGCAGACACACATGGAAAGCGTCCCTGAGATAACTGGATAGGACTTGGAAGAAGAAAAGAATGTGGCAAGGGGAGCTAGTCACATTCTTACATGTATATAGGAGAAAAGATTTCCTCAAGTGGAATGAGTGAATGAATTTGTGGTCAGTAAAAGACAATGGAAAGGGAAAAGGAAGGTAGGAGAGCAAGGCAGGAGTGTGGTCTGTGTGAGGGAGACCAGAAAAAGGAAAAGAGATTTTGTATATAATAATTCCTGACCCTGGTTGCCGGTCTAGTACCTGTGCTCCAGAAAAGCTTGCTTGCTGTTTGGAGAAGCAGCCTTGGGATGGGTAGGGGGATCAGGGAGGCTGTATGAACCCAGCCATTTGCATGGCTGGGATGTTGGCAAATCATGGATTTGTAACTCACAGAGTGCCTATACTCTATGCAACTCCCTTATTTTCTGTGCATATGTGTGTATATATACACATACACATACATAATGTGTGTATATGGATTATATCTGTAACTACCTTAACTTTGCCTCTTTCCACCTGAGCCTTATGGAAACAATATGCTTATAATTGTCTCAGCTTGCCAACTGTACTTCCAACTGTACTTGCCAACTGTACTTTGGGTCTAGTTATAAATCAAAGAATATTCCCTAGCAGGCATCTTTTTGAATTACAAAGCCACTAAATGGCACCCCAAGTCAGTGGTTGGGACTCAATTTTTCTCCGAATAGCTTTTGTTCTCTGCAAATAGTCATGTATCATCTAGCATCACTGGAACATTTCCTCAGTAGGGAAACTTCAAAATAATAATAGTAGTTAGCATTTAAGGTTCACCTTAAATGCCACTTGATATGTTATCCTCATCACAACCCCGTGAAGTAGATGCTATTATTAACCACATTTTACAGGGGAGTTGATGGTCCTGAGACTTTGAGAGATTAAGTGACTTGCTCCAGTTAAACACACAAGATTGGAACTCAGGTATTTCTGACTCCAAGTCCAGTGTTGCATCAATCTAGTACAGCACCTAACTGCCTCAAAAGTCAGTTTTTCTTCAGATTCCCCCCCTTCTTTGAAGATATGGGTGAGTGACTATAGGGGCAGAACACTAAATACACAGCCAGGCTTGCTTCATGTCTTGGTTAATGTGGCTGAACTTCTTCCCCCCCCCCCTTTCTCTCTCTCTCCTTTACCTTCCTTCCTTCCTTCTTATAATAAGGAATAGTTTGATGAGTAGGGGAATCAGAAGGGATATATTCAGAAAGGAAAATGATGTAAAAACAAAATAAAAAGCTCCAGAAGATAAAAGTTAAATAAAAATATTCTTAAAGTCCTCCACCCCCAACAGCAAAAAACAGAGTTCCCTAGCTAATGGATAGAGTAAAAGAGGGACAAGCAGTTTAACATCATTTGGGGGAATGGCAACAGTTTTTGGAGGCTCAGTGGGGTGGAAAGGATCTAGTTTCAATTACTCTTCTTTTCCTCCAAGGTTTCTAAGATGGCCTTTTCCACCCTGATTTTTAGAACAATTTCCCTATAATTGTGAATATTCTATACGATATTCTACTTTTACAAGAGGCAGAAAGACCGGAGGCTCCATCTCTAATCACCTCTAGTCTTTGGAGGAATAGACTCTATGGTCTGTAATAATATAGGCTATCTAAAACATAATGGTGGGAAGAGGTGGGGGGTGGGGGGGAGAACAATATCATGTTCTGATTTCTTTGAGGGAAATGAGATGGATTACCTTCAAGAATTTACAAGAGACTTCTCTTTCAAAGGAGGTGTTACATTTTTAGAAGCCTGGAACTCTCTAGATAACTAACTGAAGGCAACTGGGTCAGCAATTCTCAAGTATTCTGAATATGTCCCTAAGAGGTTACATAGACCAGCATCATGGAGAGATGCTAGCAAACAGGCAAGCAAACTGCTATGTCTTTGTTGAAGGTGATGAAAGTCCTAGTAAAAACAAAATCAGTGAGATTTTTAACATTTGTGGTACCCGACTTGATATAATATTCAAATATATGTTTGCCTTAAAAAAAGAAACAAAATCACTTAAAAAAAAGCAGTGATTAAAAAAAATCAGTTTAAGGAGAAAGGTGAGAGCTTTGGAATAGCTGTCAGTAGTAAAATAGGAGCAGGAAATAATTATTATTATTAATAATAATAATATACTAATAATAATAGTTTACATTTAGAAAGCATTTTAGAGTTTACAAAGCACTTCATATGAGATAGTGTCTCATTTGACACTTAAAGAAACAGATCCCCAGAGAGATTAAGATCTCCACAGAAATTACCTAATGGCCCACAGCTATAATTAAAACTGGAATTTGAATGCAGGATGCCTGATTCTTTTCATCTTAAATAATATTTTATTTTATTTTACAATTACTGGGTTATGCTGCTAAAAGGACTAATGAGGAGTCATGGATGAAATCGGATGGCACCTGTCTGTCACAGGCTAGGGTTCTACATCTTTTAGCATCTTTCCAGAATGATAATCATTATAAGACTCTCAGCCAAAAACACCTCTCTGCCATCCCTCTCTTGTTGACCCCTGGAGCTAAGATGTCTGCACTAGCTCAGGATAGAAGATTCTCTTGTGATCTCTCCTAATCATTCATTTCCCTTTGGCCACAGGAATAACACATGGCCCATTTCCAAAGGTCCCCATCCTTAAATCTCACCCTACCTACCACAATACTAAATACTGTATGTGAGGTGCTTTGTAAACCTTAAAGTGCTACTATATAAATGTCAGTTTTGATGCCGATGCTAATGAATATTATCATTAGACATACAAAACTGTCTGCATGTTGCTTGACTGGTAAACAGATGAAGCACAAATAGGAATTGTTTAGTGGCAACAGACTGAAAAAAACGACCCTGTCCACCCCAGTTATTGTTACATAGGTTATGCACTCACAGATATATGCTATTTCTGAGTGCATATGTTATGTACTTACAAGTGGCCAAAACTGAGCAGTAGCCTTGGCTCCAAAGCCAATTCGAGGTTTTCCCAGCTATTTTCATGACAAGTTCATCAGATTTAAAGCTGGGAGAGATTACATATCCTACCTTCATTTTACAGATGCAAAAACTAACCCTCTTCCCCACTATCCCCAGTTAGGAAGAACAAACAGTAATAGAACTGGAATTTGAACCCAGATTTGCTAATCTCTTTCCTCTTTGCCCTTTTTTTCCTTTCTGCAAAAAACTCTCCACCTGCCTGAGGTTTCTGAAGCTACCACATTTCTCTGCCTACCCGGAGAGAGCCCAGCTATTCTATCTCCGTTATGTTGGTCACAGACAATCCCAACCTCAGTGTTGCCAGCTTTACCTTCCCTCTGCCTATAGCCTTTACAGAACTGGTTTGTCCAGCTCCAACAACCTCTGTGTTCTGTTCCTAAAGTAATTTTCCCCCCTCCCAGACTCCTATATGCAAGAAAAAAAATTAAGGCATCTGACTTTTCTAGGAGCAAACTACTTTGGTATCTAAGCCCTTTCGGAAGCCTGCCACTCCTGCCTGCCTTCCCTGCCTATAGCCTGGCCCCTGGGTTTCTCTTCTATCTCCATTTGATTCTGGATTCCTGGTACCCACTGTTCCCCAGAAAAAAAATGCGGCTATCTGGGAGACATACTCACTTGTGCCTTGCTCCTCTTAGAATGCTTCCAACTAATCCGCTTTAACATCTTGGCTCACTGTCAGCTTCTCACTCCTCCTCCTCCTCCACCAGAATTTAGGAAATGGAATAAAAATCTAAGTCCCCAAAGCAGCACACTCAGTGGCTGGTGTGACTTTACCAGGGGCTCTGGTTGGCCCCAGGCACAGCTGATTGGTTTCTAGCAGCTGGGTCCTTCTCTTGCTCACTCAGAAGCAGAGATCATCTTTGCCACCTCCAGAAACAGTCAAACCCTCAGTGCCAGATTGGGGCTTTGACTGGAGAGGCGCAGAACCTCTGCTTTGGGCAGAATCACATTCCCACCAAGGCCACCTTGTGAGTCACTGGCACCATGCAGTGAGAGATCCAAGATGGGCATTAATAATGAGCAGCTGACCTTTCTCTTCTGCCACACCAGCGATGCTGGGCAAGGCTGTAGGAACTGTTGGCAACCTTCTTTGGATGAGGTCTGCACTACTGTTTCATGTCTCCCATTATTATTATTATTTTTTCTCTCTCTCAGAAAGGAATGACAGGCTGAGTTGGTGGCAGGAATTCAGTGTTCTTAATGCAGGAAGCAGTAAGTCCAAGGTTCACTCTGCTCTAACTCCCAACTTTGGGAGGAACTCAGACCTGTAATTAGGCATTTCTGCTCCTAGGCAAATACCACAAATTGTACCTGAGGTAAGTAGCATAGTGTGCCTTCTGTAGAATACAACCTGGGGGAAGGAGCTGGCCATTTAGTAGTTCCTACTTTAACTAATGATTCTTTCTAACTGGGTGCTAAGTTCTGTTGTCTCTAGTTGCTGGAGGATTGCAAGTGCTGCCAACACCCTCTAAATTTGACACTATGGGGCAAAGTCCCATTGTTCTGCCTTAGTTATAGCCCTGGAAGAACAAAAAGCTGCACCAGTCATCCCTGTCTATTTTCTATGAGAAAATAGACAATCATGTTTTCTTTCTCATCCCTATTTCTGTTACATGAAGTAATAAGCACTTATAATGCTAAATGCCACCCAGGATGGAGATATGAAAGTTTGTTTGGGTGTGCTGAAGGTCCTTGTGTTAGTCTGGGGAAATAGGAACTTATGAAATTTTCTCTGACTGAAATATATCTAGAGAAATAGCCCCAGTCTGAATTGGATGACTTTTCTAAAAAAACAAAAACAAAACTCCCTCATTTGACTTTTAAAGGATTGGTCTCCCTCAAAGTAGTTTTTTTTTAATGCCATTGGGTTTAAATTGAAATATTAAATAAAATAGTGCCGCCCTGATTTATTTTGGCAGGTGAAGCTGGTTTGAACTTTTCAATTAAAATGGCACTTTACCCCCTAGTGAAATAGAGCAGCTGGTACCTCTTATGGAAGCCAGGCTTCTGAGAAGTTCTTTATTTATTTATAAAAAGGAAAAAAGCCTACATCACTGGCTTTTCCCGGGACACTAAGTTTTCTAAGCACCATCACGCAACACGATCACGACATGGAGGTGGGAATAAAGCTGGATTTGTGACCAGGGCTGGGTAGCACAGATGAAAATGAAGCTGAGATGGAGACTTAGAATGTTGGAGGATAGAATGGAGACCCCAAAAGATCCCGACGGCTTAGCACAATGGGCTGAATAGATTAAGATGCAATGTAATGAGAATAAATGAAAAGTCCAACATTTGGATTAAAAGGAAATCAGCTGGATAAAGTATGACAAGGCCATAGATTTTATGAAAAAGACCTCAGTCTCGATCTAAATCTATAATGTGACATGGCAGCCAGAATGTGAATGCAATCTTAGGTATCAAGAGTAGAAGCATGGGGGGAGGCTAGATGGCGCAGTGGATAAAGCACCTGCCCTGGATTCAGGAGTACTGAGTTCAAATTCGGCCTCAGACACTTGACACTTACTAGCTGTGTGACCTTGGGCAAGTTACTTAACCCCCATCGCCCCACAAAAATTAAAAAAAAAAAGAGTTGAAGCATGGTCTAAATCAAGGGAGGTGACCATCCCACCATACTTTGCTCTGGTTAGTGGAAGGTGATCAAGATGGTGAAGGGACTTGAAATCTTACCAGGGTAAGATTGTGGAAAGGAACTGGAGATGTTTGTTATGGATAAGGAAGACTGAATAAGAGAAGACAAGGTGGGGCATGATGGGTGTTTTCAAGTCTCTAAAGGACTGTCATGTGGAAGACTTTTTTTTAATTTTGGGGGCAGAACCAAGACCAATGAGTGACAGTTGGCCAGAGGTAGATTTTGACTCAGGTGAGCAAAGATTTCCTAACAACTGGTGCTATCCAAAATGAAATGTCTTCTGATCTAGAGCTAGAGAGTTTCTCAAAATGGCAGAGGGAGTGTAACAACTTGTCAAGTATGTTGTAAAGGGGATTCCTGCTTCAGGAGAGAGTTGGATTTGATGGTCTCTGATCTCTCTTTCAGCCCAGAGATTCTATGATTGATGGAAGCTTCTGATACATTGAGGACAATGAAGTCCAAAGCATCAATGAAAACTATATGCTTCTCTCCTACCACAGTGGTGAGAGTTTTTCCTTATTTCATGTCTTTAGAGCAGTAAAGATGATGTTCTTTGAAAAAGAGTAAGTCTTAACCTCATCCCTAAGGGCCAGAGTATAAGCCACTCCATCCCTGCCTTGGATGGGAGGGAGAAGAATGACTTTAGGAAACGGATCCTTTCTCATCTCCACCCTTACTCCTTGTCAAGGCAGCAATACAGGCACAGTGCTTCATCAATAGACAACCAAAGGACCATAGATGCTTCAGTGGTTTCCTAGATGAAAGATGGACCCCAATGTGAGTTCCTCTTTTAAAGTTTGTTTCTTGCATCCCTGTCTCCATCTCCTTCACCCTGGCATGGCATGCATGAGATTCTTCTCCACCACAGGGTCACAAGTCTTCCCCAATTTTGATCTCTTCTTATGTCAAGTCCCCATAAGACTTATGGACTCAGGGTGAGCCATATTTATTTGTCCTTACTTTGAACTGTCATTAAAGAAGGGAAGATACTATGAGACTGTCCTGTCTTCCTTATTAAACCAAAAGTTTCCAGAGGTCAGGGAATATATTCATTACCCAAAAGGTTTGTTATTCAGCTAACTCTATTATAATCTGTGTATACGTAAACCTTCCTTCCTGTTTTCTCTTTCAAATATCAAAACTGGAGTTTCGAGGGAAAAGAGAGTCAGGTTGTTGATGTCTCAGTTTTCTTGTCAAAAAGACCACGAGGTGAAATAATAATAATAATAATAGACAGTCATAATATTTCTGTAGCATAAAATCACCTCATTTGATCTTCACAACAATTCTGGGAGGTAGTTAGTGGACTTATTATTATTCATGTTTTATAGATGAGGAAACTGAGGTACAGGAAGTAACTTGCCAAGATCACACAACTAGAAAGCTGAAAAGCTGGACATTGAAGTCTGGTCATCTAACTCCAATTCCTGTGCTCATTCCATATGGACCTAGAATTAACACACTGAGTTTCCTTTCTGTGCATGCCAATTTCCCCATATTTAAATAAGCATATGAATGTAGTAGAAAAATTGCTGACATAGCTGGGATTCCTATACGTTACATTACATGTACAACTTGAGGGAACAACTTGAGACTCAATAATAAACCTGATCTGATCGAAAGAACACCCAGGTGCACGCTGTCTCAGCCCTGGGCTTTCTAACCCAAGGTAATGCTGGAAACAGAGAAGTGTTGTTCTCTGTGTGGCATGGTGTTTGTTTTGGAGTTAAAAGTGTTTGATCACAAAATGGGAAGCAATAAAAGGAGCAGAGCGTCAGACCATAACCTGCCCCAATAAAGAAGTGTTTTATGGGCCCCACAGGACTCACTGGGGCTGTGGGCTGAGTGAGAAATATCTCCAAAAGATCCAACCACAGCTTCTCTGCTATTAATATGGTGCATTTAATGGGCTGGAGTTCCACCGAGGGGTTCATGCATGCTCAGGCATCATGGTCAAATGGAGCAGGCTGTCACTGGCGATCCCGGAGACACATCCCTGGGTAAATCACCTTGGCAATCTTTATAAACTTGTCAAATGAAAACATTACACAGTGTGAGGTGCGTGAGATTTCTATTAGCACTAAAACTTCAGACTTGCTACACCTCCAGATTGTTGATTTGCTTTTTAGAGGTACAACCTGATACTGTCTTTGCTGGAGTGTTCAACTCCAGGGATCTCATCCTATCTCTCTGAGTTTCTCTAATAAGGAGTGAACCTAAAGCATCCCAGAGAAGAATGATTCCTGTTCTTTATTTTGTTATTATTTTTTTCTAACTATAAAATAATTTTTAGGTAGTCTGATTGGTATGGCACTGAATAAGTAAATTAATTTAGGTAGAATTGTGATTTTTATCATATTAGCTTGGCCTATCCATAAACAATGGATCTTTTCCCAATTATTTATATCTGATTTTATTTGTGAGAAAAGTGTTTTGTAATTGTGTTCACAGAGTTCCTGGGTTTGTCTTGGCAGGTAGACTCCCACGTATTTTATGTTGTCTACAGTTACTTTATTTTTATTTTTTTTAAATTTTTTTTAGTGAGGCAATTGGGCTTAAGTGACTTGCCCAGGGTCACACAGCTAGTAAGTGTTAAGTATCTGAGGTCGGATTTGAACTCAGGTACTCCTGACTCCAGGGCCGGTGCTCTATCCACTGCGCCACCTAGCTGCCCCCTACAGTCACTTAAATGGAATTTCTCTTTCTATCTCTTGCTGCTGAGCTTTGTTGGTCATGTATAGAAATGATGATTTATGTGGGTTTATTTTATATCCTGAAACTTTGCTAGTTATTGTTTCAAGTAGCTTTTT
Source organism: Dromiciops gliroides (assembly GCF_019393635.1). Classification (NCBI taxonomy): domain Eukaryota; kingdom Metazoa; phylum Chordata; class Mammalia; order Microbiotheria; family Microbiotheriidae; genus Dromiciops; species Dromiciops gliroides. The sequence continues at coordinate 337,088,345 of NC_057863.1, read as the reverse complement.
AGTTGATTCTTTAGGATTCTCTAAGTATACCATCATAGAATGATTCCTATTCTTAATGACTTTTGCTAAGAGGCTCTTCAGTTACTGGCTGTGATGCTTATCCCTGTTGGGAAGTCCCTTCCTTATGTCAAATTCAAGGTATTCCGGCTTCCCCAGAAGCCTCTTTTCTTCTTCTTCTTTAAAGTAAGAGTGAGATGCAAATGAGTTGATTCTCACAGAATCATCCACGTTCAGAATTTCAGAGTTGAAAGGACCTTCAGAAGTAATGTAGCCTAAGCTAAATCCGAAGAGAACCCTACTATAACATTCCTCAACATATAGTCATCCAGTACCCAAATGAAGACCCCCGCCCTCCGCAACCCCTGTGCCCAGTGACAAGGAAATCATCATCTCCCAAAGCAGCTATTATGTTTTTGGGCAGCTCTTGTTGCTTTAAGACAAGCCTGAATCTGGTCCCCTGCAACACCCAAATAAGACAAGTCTGATCCCTCTTTCCCATGAAAGTCCTTCAAATACAGGGTGTCCTAAAAGTCTTAACATCATTTTTAGCTATTAAACAACTATTATGTCCCTTTAAGTCTTTTTTCCAGGCTAATGGTGCCCAGGTCCTTTATAGGGGTTCCTAACCTTCTGTGTTCATGTCTTGGACCCCTTTGGCAATCTGGTGAAACCTATGGATCCTTTCTCAGAATAATGTTTTTAAATACATAAGATAAAGGGCACAGATGTACAATGGAAACTAGTCATATTAAAATACAATTATCAAAATATGGTGATAAAATAACAACAACAGCAATGAATTCATAGACCCTAAGCTAAAAACTTCTGGTTTGGCCATTCTTTATGTGGCACAATTTCTAGTCCACTCCCTCATGCTCTTCCTGATATTTTCTTGTTTCTCCATATTGTGGCTAAAATGTGGTTGCCCAGAAGTGAACAGCATACTCCAGATAGGGGCTGTTCAGGGCTGGATTTATTATCTCTCAGGTTCTGGCTTCCATCTATGTATCTATTGACAACCTAAGATCATGCTAGATTTTTTTGGCTGCTGTATCTCATTTTGATCTTTTTATTGACTCAAAGCTCTATATTTTCCCTGATAAGGGCTGTCATCTTCAAATGTTTCCCCATCTTGCACATGTTCACTTTACTTTTTGAACCTATGCACCTTCCAGGATGCCAAGGAACAATCACTCACTTGAAATCCACAAAGCTATCTCCTTCCCTTCTTCTCAACCCCACTCCAGCTTCTCTTCTGCCAGGATACTTGCTATGGACTCTGCTGGGAGAAGTCTGGATCACGCTAATGCCCATACTAGTGTCATGCAGTAGAAAGAGTCTTTCACTCTTTTCACCATGGAGTCAGAAGACTTGGCTCCATACCCCATATTTACTGCTGCTCAGACAAATTAGATAGGCATCCTAACATGGTGAACAAAGCACAGGATTTAGAGAGTGAAGACCAAAGTTCAAATCCTGCCTCCGATACCGACTAGCTATGTGATTGTGGTCAAGTCACTCGTCTCTCTCAGGCTCAGTTTCCTCATCTATCAAAAAAGGTGGTTGGACTCAATAATCTGTGAGGTCACTTCCATCTCTCTATCTATGATTATATGATCCAAATTATGTTGGAAAAGTCACTTAACCTCATCTGGTCTCAGTTTCTTCATCTGTCAAGCAGGGATGATAAGACAACATATAACTCATATGGTTATCATGAGAATTCGATGAGATAGATATTTAAGTATTTAGTAATCAAAGAGTGCTATATATCAGTGTAAGCTGATATGATTTTTGATGTTTGTCCAATATTCTGATATTCTTCTTCAGTTTTTGGTCAAAATAGCTTCGTTTAGAGATACCTGAACCACGAACTCAATGAGTGGTCTGTAGGCAGGACCCATGGAAATTTTCCATGTTGCTTTTCTTTTGACCTAAATCAATTTCCGTGTTGAGACTGGACAGCTCCTCCTGGCCTCTCTCTAACTCCCTGTCCCAGGTAGTCTTCAAGGACTTAATAGCTTCCTATCTCTGCTTTTAGTATTTGTTTAGGGTACTGATTATCCTCATCCCTCTCTACTCATCATCAGCTCATCCTGAGTTTCCTGGGTTTTGCAAGCCCTTTGTGAGTTCCTGCACAGCCCTCTCTCCCTCCTCCCTCCCCCCGACTTCTGCAGCAGGAAGCCCTCCCCCCTCCACTTCCAGGTCCATCACCAGATGGCTCCTAGCTCAGGTCCCCATTAGCATGCTAAAACAACAATCCTCATTAGACTCATACTCAGCTTGGGGATGTCCCAGCATTCTTTCTTCTCTGATAACATTTGCATAGAACATCTGCAACTCAATCTTGCTCCGATCTTTCCCTCTCCACTCTGACTGGACACACCCCCTCCAAACCACAGAGATTCTACCCCTGGCAGTATTCATCTCAGGGTTTTGTCTTCTGAGAGCTTTGTTTCAGTTCTGGGAGTTCTTCTCGGGCATTGACAACATGCCCGACATCGAAGCTAAGTATGCCTTGGGGTGGGGGCATCCCACTGCCGACTGATCAGCAGACATCAGTGTGGTTACATAACAAGATCTTTCTTTACCGCTGCCTAGCTTCACTGGACATCTTCATGTGTATTCTTGGCATCTCAAAATTAGCATACGAAGCTATGGGATATAGTGGAAAGAGCCCTGGTTCTGAGTCAGAGGAAATAAGTGCACATGCCAATTTTGCTAACTGTATGATGGGGCACCTAGGAGGTGCAGTCGATAGAGCGTGGGGCCTGGAGTCAAGAAGACTTATCATCCTGAGTTCAAATCTGCCCTCAGACACTTACTAGCTTGTGTGACCCTGGGCATGTCACTGAACCCTATTTGACTCAGTTTCCTCATCTATAAAATGAGCTAGAGAAAGAATTGGTTAATCACTCCAGGATCTTTGCCAAGAAAACCCCAAACGGGATCATGAAGAGTCAGACACGACTGAAACGACTGAACAACAACAACAACAACAAACTGTGTGATAATGGCCAAATCATTTCGTCACCATAGGTCTCAGTTCCCACATCTGTAAAATGACCAGATGGCCCATAAGGTCCCTCCTATGTCCAAATCTATGGAATGTACAAAACACAATCATTCCCCAACCTCGTTCTACTTCTAAACTTTATTATTCCTACCAGTGGGGCCCCTGTCCTACCAGGCATCCAGGCTGAATACCTTAGAATCCTCCTGGACTTGTTTCTTCTCCTCCCCCAGGTCTAATATGCTCTTACATGCTATTGATCATATCTCTATCAAATTTCTTCTATCTCTCCTCTCTACTCACATGGCCACTGTCCTGCTTCAGGTCCTTATCCTAATGCCTCCAGTTGTTAATACCTTCTTCCTTCCAAAAAGAAGAAAAATGACCATGTATTTTGTATTTATTTATTTGTGTGTATGTTATTTCTCCCCAAAAGAATAAAAGTTCTTTGAAACCAGAGACTGGGTGACTTTGTTCTTTACATTCCTGGCACCTAGAACAGTGCCTGGCACATAAGTATCTTCTTTTTTTCCCCCCTCCAGGCAATGAGGGTTAAGTGACTTGCCCAGGGTCACACAGCTGGTAAGTGTCAAGTGTCTGAGGCCAGATTTGAACTCAGGTTCTCCTGAATTCTGGGCTAGTGCTTTATCCACTGTACCACCTAGCTGCCTCATAAGTACCTTCTTAATCTTTTTTTTTTTTTAAATAATTTTGTGGGGTAATGAGGGTTAAGTGACTTGCCCAAAGTCACACAGCTGGTAAGTGTCAAGTGTCTGAGGCCGAATTTGAACTCAAGTCCTCCTGAATCCAAGGCCAGTGCTTTATCCACTGTGCCACCTAGCTGCCCCCATAAGTACCTTCTTAATAAATGTTTGCCCCAGCCTCTAGAAGGTTGGGATGATTTCCCCAGTGACTAGAGGTTCAAATTACTCTGCAGTACCTAGAGTCAAGAAGACCAGAGTTCAAATCTGGCCTCAGACACTTACTAGCCATGTGACTCCTGGAGAGTCACTCAAGTTCTGTTTGTTTATTCCAGTTTCCTCAACTATAAATTGGGGATAATAACAGTACCTACATTCCAGAGTTGTGAAGATCAAATGAGAAAATATTTGTGAAATGCTAAGTTTTCTAGATTCCTTCCTTCCTCCCTCTCTCCCTTCCTTTTTCTTCCTTCCTTCCTCTCTCCCTTCCTTTTTCTTCCTTCCTTTTTTTCCTTCCTTCCTTCCTTCCTTCCTTCCTTCCTTCCTTCCTTCCTTCCTTCCTTCCTTCCTTCCTTCCTTCCTTCCTTCCTTCCTTCCTTCCTTCTTCCCTTCCTTCCTTCCTTCCTTCCTTCCTTCCTTCCTTCCTTCCTTCCTTCCTTCCTCCCTTCCTTCTTCCCTCCCTCCCTCCCTCCCTCCCTCCCTCCCTTCCTTCCTTCCTTCCTTCCTTCCTTCCTTCCTTCCTTCCTTCCTTCCTTCCTTCCTTCCTTCCTTCCTTCCTTCCTTCTTCCCTCCCTCCCTTCCTTCCTTCTTCCCTTCCTTCCTTCCTTCCTTCCTTCCTTCCTTCCTTCCTTCCTTCCTTCCTTCCTTCCTTCCTTCCTTCCTTCCTTCTTCCCTCCCTTCCTTCCTTCCTTCTTCCCTCCCTCCCTCCCTTCCTTCCTTCCTCCCTTCCTTCCTTCCTTCCTTCCTTCCTTCCTTCCTTCCTTCCTTCCTTCCTTCCTTCCTTCCTTCCTTCCTTCCTTCCTTCCTTCCTTCCTTCCTTCTTCCCTCCCTTTCTTCCTTCTTTTCTTTTCCTTAGAATTATCCATATGGTTCCTTTCTTCTGGCACATGTTCTTTGACCCTTAGGGACAGCATCACTTAAAAGACAGACACCATATGGGACACAGAGAACCCTCTGGAGAAGGAATGGGGAGAGGCAAATTTTGGAGGGAGTTAAAGGAAACCTTTTCTTAAAGCCAGGAGCTCAGTTCTATCTTGGGTAGAATGCAGCATTGCAGAATGCAAATCTTTTTTGTTTTTTGCTTGTTTTCTTTTCCAGAAAGGCAGGATCTGCCACAAAGCAGATGACCTCAGATCCTCTACTACAGAGGGAAGGAGTGAAGTCCCAATCTTAGGAGATTACAATTAGCTGGACCCATGGATGATGTGGTCATTCACTTGCCCAAAGGCAGGAACCTAGACCAGACATCACATGGTCTTTTCCAGCTTTACCATTTTCTGATTCTAAAATTGACTTCTCTTCTGTTGCTCCCTCTGGCTAGCTGTTTGCAAACTCACTATGCACTTTAAAACCCTATAAATGTCTCTTTTGGGCTAATTGGTCCCTCTAGTATCAAGATTCAAGGAGGTCCCAGACTCTAAGAGCAGAGCAATGCTCTCCTTCTATTTAGCTACCTTCCATTTCTCGCATCCTTCTTCCATCCTTCCCTCTCTCCTAAGAGACTGGAGACAGATTTACCCCCAGATGGTGGTTCCTTGCACAACAGGCTGGGCTCTGGAACATCAGCTGGGTGTTAAAGCCTACACAGTTCCCTTTCCAGCCTGTCAGTAACAGAACAGGATTGAGGCTCAGATGCATGGGAGAATGTGCCATGCTGGTCTAGCTATCCTTGGAAGCCTTCACCAAACTTACTCTCGGACTGTTTTCCAAAAAAACGTACACACACAAAACTATCCTAATTCAATGCCTTATTCTCTTCCGGTAGTTTCATGCCTTATTCTTTTTCAGTAGCATACAGGAGATGATTGTGGGTGGACAATGAAGGGGACTTGGGAGACCAGGAAGAAAGCAAGCCACATAATAATAAAGCATGGTGAGGCTATGGTGAAGAACAATAGTTCCTTTCCATCTTAGGACTTCAGGAAAAGGCATTTCTGAGAAGGGGGCCACTTTTATTCAAAATGAGCTGAGAGAGCCTGTGGTTTATCAGCTACTCCTGGGTTTCTCAGACTTCTCTAAGCCTAATGCCTTCTCTCATACCCCCATGGTCCCTGGATCTCCCATTACGCCCAATATAAAGTCAGTTGCCTCCGCTCTTGTGATCAGACCTTACATGTCAGGATGAAAGATCTAAGAAGAAGTTGGACCATGTCATTCCTGTAGTCAGCAATTTTTTGTTGTCATCGAACAACTGTTTGCAATTCTATAGTTCTGGTATTCATGCTTCAAGTCACTCCCACTGCTGGATTGATTCCTGTACTCTGCCTCTTGGGGCCCCAACTACTAATTTGAGAAACATCTTCTATCACTTGAGGCTATTCCTATTCAATGCTCTGAGATATATATAAATGCACACACATATGTATGTGTGTATATGCATGTAAATTTGGTAACTAAGAAATGAAACATCTGGGGATAATTTTCATGAGTTACCCAGGGTAGGAATCTTGAGTTTCCAGAACACAGGCAATTTGTAATGAAATAGGGGGTCTAGATCAAAGCTTCTAATACTGTGGGTCATGACCCTATATGGATCTGAATGTGGGAATGATGAAAAATTTGGTGGCAAATGTTTGATTTGTATACCTATTTTATATACCTATATACCGAGAGTCGTGTAAAAATTTCTCAGGTGAAAAGGGGTTGCCAGTAGAAAAAGTTTTAGAAGCCCTGGTCTAGATCATATGAAAGAGAGGGACAAAGTATGCATTCTTAGATCTGAGGATGGGTATAGAGTATATGTGGAACTGGGTTTCTATCTTACTCCTAAATTCTTGCCGTGAACCACTGGATTCCAGTCTGATTGGGGCAACTAGGTGAGCTCTGTGTCCAGAGTCAGGAAGACCTGAGTTCAAATCCAGCCTCAGACACTTACTAGCTGTGTGACCCTGGGCAAGTCACTTAATCTTGTTTGCCTCCATTTTCTCTTCTATAAAATGGGGATAATAATAGCACCTGCTTTCCTGGGTTGCTGTGAGGATCAAATGTGCTTAGTACAGGGCCTGATACCTAGCAAACACTATATAAATTTTAGCTATTATTATTATTAGCTCTGATACCCTTGTCATCCTGTTGTCAGACTCCTCTACCCAGCCTGCCCACTTGGCTATTTGCCTCTTCCTGTATTTACTGCCTCTACCATTTCTGTTTAAATGACCATTCTGGATCCTGGATGAGGTTTGGGCCTTTAGCTAAGAGTACCTGCATCCTTTATTTCCCTCCCATAGACAGACCTCCCAGTTTCATGTCCATAGCTCACACAGCTAAGGCCTCACTGCTGTTTCTTATATGCTTTGTCACAGGCCTTTGTCTCACTTGGTCTGTCAGCTTTGACCCTGGGACCCAACGGTGATTAGTCTAGTCTGGTCTAGTGAAGCTTGAGCTTGAAGTCTACCAATAGTTCTATGACTTTTCAAGTGAGTCAGGTAAGCCTGATTCTCTGGCATAAAATACAAGTCTTGTAAAATCTTAACATACTTGGGAAATGCCAAGAGATTTCATTTGCAAATGACCATAATCAAAGCATAAGTCTTCTATAGGTAAATAAACAATTCACTTTGTAAAGAGAAAGGTAACTAAAACACAATGGAGAAATTTACTATTCTTCCCAGATGAACACATTTGTCAGCTTTTAGTCTGTAACCATGACATCTATATTGAAATTCCCTTTAGAAGTTTCCAATTATAAAGCTTTTTGTGGACTGAGTCACATTTTGGCACCCAACTTATTGGTTTGGAATTTTCCATTTCCTTCCCAAGAAATCATAGGATTTTGTGATTATATATATTTGAAGTTAGGGGCCTCACAGGTCATCTAGTACAATTCCTTCAAGGATTTTACAGATGAAGAAACCGAGGCCCAAAGATGTGAAGTGCCTTGTCCCAGGTCTTTCCTGAATGAAACATTGTTAAATTTGTTTTGGGTTTTTTAATTTTTTTAATTTTTTGGTTTTTGCAGGGCAATGAGGGTTAAGTGACTTGCTCAGGGTCACACAGATAGTAAGTGTAAGTGTCTGAGGTCACATTTGAACTCAGGTCCTCCTGAATCCAGGGCCAGTGCCTAGCTGCCCCAAAACATTGTTAAATTCAATAGGCTAAACCTATGGTCACTTCTAACAAAGATAAAGTGTCCTTCTGACATACTTAGTGCTATCTGATGGATGTCACAAGTACCCAACTCCCTTAAGATAAATTTCTCATGGGCTTGCTGTATTCTTACCCTGTTCTCCTACTTTGCCTGAAATGCCAACATTAGAATTACCCCTCTGGGTTAGACGATAAAACCTAGGATATTATTTCTGAAATGTATCCGTGTGATCACAGAAGGGAGAGCAGATCCTGGGTGTCTCCTCTACTCTTTACTTATGAGTAGACTGGAATGTACAAAGAGTTGGCTTCAAGGGGATGAGGCAGATGGCAGGTAAGTGTCATTGGTTGGGCTGAGTTATGGCAACCACGAACTCTGAGTGAAGAGGGACAAGGTGAGACAACATCCTAACAGGGCAGGTCTAGAGTTGGAGAAAGACACAGTTGTAGGTATTGGGAGTCGGGGAGCTAGGTTCTAAGGAACACGGCAGCAGCTGCCCAACAGGGCTTTCTACCACCCTCATCTCTAATTCTACTCACTCCCTCTTCTCCCTCTGGCCCATCCTCCCAACACTCCCTCTCTGCCTTCAAACTTTTATAAAACAAAAGAGAACATATGCCTTTGATTCTAAAAAAGTTTGGCACCAAAAAGGTGAAAGAAAGACAATTCCACATAAATAGATGCCTAGATTGATAGCTCCCCCTGTCCGAGAAATTTATTCACAGGGTCAAAATTTGAAAAATAAAAAGTGGGGCAAGAAATAGCCAGAGGAAAGGCACTCAAGAAAGACTTTCTGCTCTCTGAGTTCCTGGGCCTTTCTTGTACTAATATAAGGGTAGGATTAATAAGTATGGAAATGAATGGACCGCAAACCCTTCTTTCCTCAAATGTTTTAACCCTGCAACTTCCTTATTAATCCTACATTCTATATTTTGGGGGACCAGTGGGAGGCCACAAGGGAGAGGGAGAGTTGGAAGTATTTTGGAGAGATAGGCAAATTCAGTTAAAACAGTAATTTAAAAAAATTGTTGGGGTGTGGTTGAATTTTTTTTTCATAATGGAATATGGAAGGGATTAACAGGAAAAGCCAGGCAAAATTTGACTGGTGGTTCTCTCCTCTATTCCCATTCTGTTATTCCTACAAATCTCAGTCCCTCAATCTCTTGATCCCTATCTCTCTCTGTCTCTCTGTCTCTGTTTCTCTCTGTCTGTCTCTGTCTGTCTCTCTCTTTCTCTCCCTCTCTCTGTGTGTCTCAGTCTGTCTGTCTCTCTCTGTGTGTCTCTGTCTCTCTTTCTCTGTGTCTCAGTTTGTTTCTCTCTGTCTCTCTGTCTCACTCCCCCCCCACTCTCTTCTTCTTTCCTTCTCTCTCCTCTTTTTCTTCTCTCCTCTCTCTTTGCCCTCCCTTTCTCCTTCTATCTTTCATGCCAGGAAAGATGAATGACAGGAAGCAAATGTAGAGGGAACTGACGACCAGAAGGGTTGGGATGTAGGATCCAGAAAAGTCTGAGGGACATGGTGGGCACCACCATTTTCAACTAGCAGAACAAAGGAATGACAATGAGACTGCAAAAATCTTTGAAGGCAGATCTCCCTCTCCCTTAAAATGCAATGAGATGGGACACTGGAAAAGGGAAGGGAATATGAAGGCATGGGAAGCAGATGGATGCTGTGCCTGGGATGTGTTGCTGGGAGCATGGGAGATCACTGTAGCATAGAAGGTACACCAAAGATGGACTTCACTGCATATATCACCTTCCCGATGGCCGGCTCTACCAGATCTTCAAAAGGGTCATTAAAAGAGAGTTTTCCAATCCACACAAAGTTTAAACAGCTAGGTTGATCAATGCATGGAGCACTGGACTTGGAACCATGATGGCTAAGATAAAATCCTGCCTCGGAGTTATTAGATGTATGGCCTTGGGCAAGTCACTTAACCCCAGCCTTAGTTTCCCCATATGTAAAATCATAATAATAATAATATCTTCATCACAGGATTGTTGCTGGGCTAAAATGATATGACATTTAAAAAGTGCTTTGAAAATGTTAAATCACTATGTGAATTCTAGTTATTATTATAGATATTGTCATTAGAACAGTCAGACAGAGGCCTCCAAGTATCTTCTGTCATCAGCTTATTCTATGGTTAGGATACTTTGTATAGAGCCACAACTAAGAAGACAGCTAGGTGGTTCAGTGGATGTAGCACTAGATCTGGAATCAGGAAGACTTGACTTCAAATATAGCCTCAGACGCTTACTAGCTATGTGACCCTGGGAAAGTCACTTAACCTCTATTTCCATTAATCTACTGGAGAAGGAAATGGAAAATCAATCCAGTATCTTTGCCAAGAAAATCCCATACAGGATCTCAAAGAGTCAGACATGAGTAAATGACTGAACAAACTACAATCAAGGAAACATTTTTTCTTGCATTGGCAATGATAATCCATTAAATTTGGGTTCATTGGACCCACTAGGACAGCTGTTAGGGAGAAGGTTCCTTCTTCTTCAAACTAAGCCTAAGTCTTTGCATGGGGCTGATTTTTGTTTGTCTTATATGTTGGCACTGAGTACAAGGCCTTATCATGGAAGGTATTTAATAAATTCTTGTTAGAGAAATTAGATTTTTGTACATGAAAAAAATAAGATCAAACATTATAAAAAATGTGTTGGATGAGATTGAATTGGGTTTGATAGGCTGATCTCTCTAGACCTAACCTTCCACATCCGCCATCCACAGTGCTCTCTCCCTTTCTTTTCTATCATTACAGATAATGGATAGCTGACTGTATAAAAAGCTTCCAGGTGGAGCTTTGATTCTGAAGCGGCATGTTGGGTACTGGCACCAAGGGATCCCTTTGTGTTCTGCTACAAATTCATCTATCTGTCCTGATTTAGCCCTCCTAGTTAATATTCCTTTCTAGAATACCATAACCTACCTTTTTTTTTCTTTTTCCCAAGGAGGCAGCTAGGTGGCTCAGGGGATACAGCACTGGGCAGGGAATCAGGAAGATATGAGTTTAAATCCAGACTCAGACACTTATTAGCTGTGTCTTAATCCATTGAACAAGGAATTGGGAAACCACTCCAGTATCTATGCCAAGAAAACTCCATGGACAGTATTTGTCTGTTATGGTCCACAGAATCATGAAAAGTTTAACATGACTGGACAACAATGCCTTTTTTTCTATTGTCCCAAAGTCAGTAGACTTTCTAAATCTGAGACTATATGTTAGCTAGTTATTTATATACCTAGGAATAAAATATTTCCTAATTTTATGACATTGAGGAAGGTTTGTTGAATGTTAAGCTTGTAATGAAAACAATTTTTTAAAAAAGATAATGACTGGGAAATTTTAAAATAGATATATCACTAGACTTTTGTGAGATTATAGAAGTTCATCAAAGGAAGAGAATGTGTCTAATCTTTAAACTTTGTATTTCCTCCAGCACCTATCCATAAGAAGCACTTGATAAATTTTTATTGGATTACAAAAAGAAAAGTGGGGGTTGGGACAGGTGCATTATGGGAGAGTTGAAAAAATACTGAACTAAGAGCCCAAGGACTTGAGTTTGAACTCTGTCTCTACCATTTACTATCTGACTTTGGGAATTTTTTCTTTAGGAGACTCAGTTTCCTCATCTGTAAAATGAGGGGTTTGCACTCAATGGACTCTGTATTCCCTTACAGCTTGAGAGCCTGTGATTGATATGGAAATATCTACCAGTCTAATATGCCTTCCCCATTGAAGAAAGAGTAGTGTGCAGTCAAGGAGGATACTACACTGTGTTATTCATCTCTGTTAGAGAAATTGAATGAAATATTCATGAAGATAATAATTTTTCCCCTTAAAGAGGTAGTGGTTCTATGTGTATTTCCACCAGGAATTCTATCAAAGAGGCAAACCGCTGCCTCCCTCTCACTCTTTTGCCTACTTTCTAAAGTTAGAGACAACACTTAGCAATTGTTATCTCCCAAAGATCACCCAACCCCCTGTTCTGGCTTCATCAGAGTCCCCTTGGGATAGGGCTGTGGAGAGTGATTTATGAAAGGAGAAAGAGATGGAATAATTCTATGCCTTCCATTCCATCATCCCCTATTATGCTGCTCCTCACTTCTTCTACCACCCCTTACTAGTTTCCACCGACTCTTCAAGTCCTCCTCCTTTCCCCAGCTGACAGTGCTCAAGGGAAGGGACCCAGGGGACCCATAGCATAAGGCAGCTAGGTGGTGCAGTGGATAAAATATGGGAGGATCTGAGTTCAAATCTGACCTCAGACACTAGCTGTGTGACCCTGGACAAGTCACTTAACCTCTATTTCCATTAATCCACTGGAGAAGGAAATGGCAAATCACTCCAGTATCTTTCCCAGTATCTTCCTGGGTAAGTCATTTTTGTTTGCCTCAGTTTCCTCAACTATAAAATGGGGATAATAATACCATCTACCTCACAGGGTTGTCATGAAGATCAAATGTTCTAATATTTGTGCAGTGCTTAACCTCATGCCTGGCACACAGTAAGCATCATATAAAATGCCATTGTTATTATCATTGGAAAGTATATTCCATTAATTCACAGACATAGGAATTGCTTCACTGTTTTGATCTTTGTACTTGCTGGTGCCTAGTACAGTGACTGGCCAATAACAAGTGTTTAATAAATGCCACTGGATTGACCCTGAAGGGTTTGTTTCTGCATCTGTAAAATGATGAGAGTAGAGCTAGGTGATCTCTAAGTTCTAATCTGGGATTCTCAACAAGCAACCCAAAGGGTTACCTCCTGAAAAAAAAAAAACACAAACCAACAATGGGGCAGGTTTTCATCTCCTTGAAGGACAAAAGACAAGAGGAAGAGGACTGGAGGTGTAGATAAGAGATTAGCCCTATAGTGAAGGCTATCAGATGATGGACACAAAGATAGGCAATTGCTATATTTATTTGATTATCACAGGGTTCTATCATGTCTCATTATCCTGGAAGCAGCCAAAAGAAAGAGATAACAGCTTGTCTTTCTTTTCTATCTACTTTCATCAAATCCATCTTAGGGCTACTTACATAGTGAGTGGTTGAACTCCTTAGATATGTTAAACACAGAGCCTGCAGGCCACATAAGGCCCACAACACTCTCCAGTGTGGCCCAAATCTGATTAAAACGTAGTTCCTATCTGATTTTAATGTGTATGTGTATTAATTACATATACATATATATAATTATATGGTATAATTATATACAATATGTATTATATATAACAACCATATTATATAATATAATTATGCAACATATTTATTATAACAATCATATTATATAACAATATATAACATATATTTATACTATATAATTATGTAATATAACATATTTTATAATTGTTACTATGTAATTATATGCAATATAATATATGTCATGTTTTAGATATAATTATATACATATATATGTATAAACAGGTGTGGTTTTCTAAGTCAATATGCAGCTGCCAGGGATCCTTATTTATAGTTTAGTGGCCCCCATTTCTCTTTGAGTTTGACATCCCTGCCTTAGAGGCTCTTCACTGGTACTGCTCAGTGGAGGCTGATTATTGAACGTTCAGGGGGTTCTTAGAATGGAGAAAGAACTGAGCGGGGAATCTGGAGACTTGGGGTTCTTCCAATTCTGGCTTTACCTACCGCTGACTGTGTGAGTTTGGGGCAAGTTACTTGATTATTCTTGGCATTACCTCTTCATCCTCCTCCTCCTCTTCCTCCTCCTCCTCCTCCTCCATGAAATCAGGATGTTAGGATGGACGATCTTTAGGACCCATCCTCCCTCTAATAGCCTATGGTTCTGTGTCCCATGGGAGCCCCAGTATCCTATGCATGAGCCTCGGCTTGGTCCCCACGACACTTCCACTGATCAGAATTGTGTGGTATTGTGGACAGAGTCCAGGACTTAAAGTTAGAGGGCTTGGGTTCAAGCTCTAGCCCTACCACTTACTGCACATAGCCTTGGGTAAGTCATTTGATTTCTTGGGACCTCAGTGTCTGCAGATACAGAATAAAAAGGGCTGGATTAGATGATCTCTAAATTCCCTTCTGGATCTAAATTTGCAATCCTACGACTCCATGAAAAAAGAAGGCATATGGGGGAGCTTGCTTGGTCCTGAAAACACTCGCTGGAAGTTCCAAGCTAGTGTCACTTACCTGGGAGGAAGGATGAAGAGTGACTGGGCCCTGGGGTTTCCCCAAGCCAAATTTCAACCAGCAGCCATTTCCTCAGTTCAAGGCTCTGTCTCTGAGTCAGAGGCTTTGGTGGGAAAATGCAGAGCCAGCTTGGGGGCATAGGTGGGGCAAAAGACCCTTGAAACTGGGGACCAATAGGCTGTGTCCATACACGGAAAATATTCCAAAATAAGGTTGCTTTTATAGGACAAGTCTAGATGAAATTGTTAAACATGGAAAATGAGGAAGAGAAGAATTATCTCAGTATAGATTCCAAGAAGAAGAGAGACCCTGATCCTTTTTCATAATCAAAGAAGGCTTTCAGTGCTACTTGGCCTGAAGGCAAGAGACTGGCTAATTGAACTGTGGACATCTGGGAAACTAAGCTCAGGGAGAGTTTACTACTCTAGAGTGATGTCTTTTTTTTTTTCCTAATTTTTTCTTTTTTAGTGAGGCAATTGGGGTTAAGTGACTTGCCTAGGGTCACACAGCTAGTAAGTGTTAAGTGTCTGAGGTCAGATTTGAACTCAGGTACTCCTGACTCCAGGGCCGGTGCTCTATCCACTGCGCCACCCAGATGCCCCTAGAGTGATGTCTTAAAAAAAAAAAATCATTGGTGTAGGCTGCTATAGACGAGGAAATTCCCTCAATCAATACAGATCTGATACTATTCTTCCAATTAGAATCTTAGAGAATTGTTTGAGGCATGGAAGAGGTTTGGTGATCTTCCCAGGATCACAGAGCTAGTAAATACTAGAGATAAAACTTGAACCTAGTTCAAGTGAGATAATATTTGTGTAAAAAAAGCACTTAGCACAATGCCTGGCACGTAGTAGGCTCTATATCAATGTTAGCTATCATCATCATTATCATTATTCATCTTGACTCTGAGACTGGCCCTCTATCTACTAGGCTAGGCTGCCCCTGGAGTGATATCAGGGCTATTTACTTTATAATTACCACAAGATTTAGATAACATTTCTGTTCTACTGAGAGAGACTTAGGTAAAAATCCTAATCAATTAGTAACAAACTACCAGGCCAAATAGATAGTCCCAAATGCAGAGAATGAACGTGAAGTATGGACACAGCCTGTTCTCCCAGCCTTAGGGGGAGGGGGGAAGGCCAGTGCGCCAGGCCAGGCAGCACCAGCGCCAGATGCTAGTGGAGGCCTCAGAGCTTCAACGACAACAAATGCCACCAACATGCAGCAGAAATGCCAATTTCACTCCCATCCCTGCCCACTCGGGGTGGGCAAGGTTGGGACGTACGCGCAACCATCACAAAGGAGGGAGACCACGACATTCAGACAGTTGGATTAATCCTACTACCCAGCTTGGGGGGGGGCAAGAAATGGGGGCATAAATGCCCCTCTTTTCTCTCCCCCACAAAAGTCCTCACGACACATGCTTACTTGGCTTAAGACCTGACACAGCTACCTACCCGGGTCGTTGCCAAGATTGACACATCCTCTCCAAACTGCTTCACACACTCTGTCCTCGTTGCCTCTGCCCTGGGGGACTGAGTCCCAGGATTCCAAACAGGTCCCCTCGGGAGAAAGGTCATATCACCATAGAAAGCACCGTGGATAACGTTCCCGCCATCCAGCTGTACCCTGGCCATCCTCCAAATCACTCTCTTGGGCTGGCATTTAAGTCAGTACGAACATAAGGAAGCAGCAGTCAAAAAAGACGCAGAGAAACTGCCCTGAGACTTCCCATCCTTTTGGAAGGCCGAGCAGCCAAGGGCTCCAAGATGGAGCATGGGAGAAGGGGAGGGGAAGGGATGGCGAGCCTCACTCCTTATTCCCCCCCCCCATCCCAACTGCTCTCTCAAAGTGTCTGGAGGACTAAAAGAGCAACCCTAATCCTCCATGCCCAAAGCCAGTGCGGTCCCTATTTCCAACATAACCCATCCGGCCCTTCTGCAATGCTCTTTCTCTCTCCCCACCCCCTTCAGAGTTATATTCCTTCTGAGAATATAACCTTCTGAGTCACCCCCCCCCCCAGGTGAGAGGCTTCTTGGGGAAGGGGGTCTTCCCAGGGGGCAGGAAGTCAAACAGACCTGGGAGTGGGGTGGGGAGCTAGGAAACTGTCCTACCTTGTCACTGTCGACTGTGTTCTGAGAGGTTCTGGAAGCGATGGAGATGGTGTCTGGTTGGCTGCTCCCATCCCCTTGGCTGTCAATATCATCTACTCCATCCCTGCAGGGGAAGAACAAGGGGGCAGGGTGGGGGGACAGGGAATGACCACAAGCTTAAGAAGCACACGACGCTTTCCAGCTGGGAATGGAAGAGCACTTTCGGGCAGGGATTTGGTTCAAATCACCCAGCTGGAAGAAGGGTCACTCTGTGATTTGCAGTGATGTCACCTCTGACATGAGGCAAAGCCCATAATTACCATGTTGGTGGCTGCAAGCAGAACGGACCCCCTCCCCCCCCACCCCTGGCCACCTCCCCGGGCCAGCACCGGGCCCAGGTCTGTAAGAGGCAACAGGAAGATGTATCATCTTATTGAGAGCCCAGCCTCTGGCCCAATGACAATGTAGCTGCTAGCAACCCTAGAGCAAAGACTATTCAGGCAGCTCTGTCCTGTGCTCTCCCCAGGCTGGGGGTGGGGTGGGCAAGTAGACCATAAATAACATGGGGCTGTGGAAAGAAGCAAATGAGCTGAAAACTGCAGGGTTGCTACTGGGAACTGTTTGAGCTTTTCTTGATTCATGCTCCTTCATATTGGTTGGGGTAGGGGCAGCGCAGCACGTTTTGTTGCGAGTCAGTCATTTTAATCATTTCCAACTTTTCATGACCCTGTTTGGGGTTCTCCTGGCGAAAATAATGGAGTGGTTTGCCATTTCCTTCTCTAGCTCATTTGACAGAGGAGGACATTGAGGCAAACAGGGTGAAGTGACTTGCCCAAGGTCACACAGCTAGTAAGTGTCTGAGGACACATTTGAACTCAGGTCTTCTTGACTCCAGGTCCAGTGTTCTAGCCACTGCTCCATCTATTTGCATATTATAGAGGAAAGAAAACTGAGTTGGGGTGGGGTGGGGAGGAGAGGTGGATTCTTTTAGTCCCAGCTTTGCCATTAATAGTAAGTCACTGGGGCAGCTAGGTGGTGCAGTGGATAGAGCATGGGCCCTGGAGTCAGGAGGACCTGAGTTAAAATACAGCCTCAGACACTTGACACTTACTAGCTGTGTGACCCTGGGCAAGTCACTTAACCCCAATTGCCTCACCAAAAATTTAGTAAGTCACTTCTCTCTGGCCCTTTGTTTCTTTACAATAATAATTAATTCTTTGAAATCAAGGGGTTGGACTAGAAAATCTCCCAGTTCCCTACTAGCTCTAAGCACAGGGCTAGACAAATTCTGCAGGATGAACTTCTCTTTGCTCAGGCTCAGCTTCTAGCTGCTAAAGAAGCCACTTCCCCCCTTTCCCCTTTGGTACCCTCAGGGACCGGATGGTGCATTAAAAAAAAAAAAGCTTTAAGGCTTAGGTTCAAATCCTGAATCTGCTATCTGTGTGACCTTGGGCAAGTCACTTTGTGAATCTAGGCCTCAGTTTCCTTATCTGTAAAATGAGGAGGTTTGAACTAAATGATCTTTGGGTCCCTATCCCACTCTTAATGATTCTGGGATCATTAACACAGCAGGTCATGCTACAGGCTCCAGGATAAAGATATTAGCCATATCCTACATCAGTCTTTGGATGGCCATATTGGAAGTAGGAGACATTCTTGTGTCTCTGAACCCCTAAGCATCTCGTACGACTGGATATTGGCTGCTCCTACCTTTTAGCTCTGATATCCCTCATGGTCTTGCATCTCCCACTTCTCCAAATTGAGGACATTCTAATATTTTTTTAATGGAGCACTTTGGCAGAGGGGAGGAGGAAGGATCAGAAAATATGTTCATGCACATTATAATCCCCTCCCCTCCATTTCTAGGGCCACACCCCACTCCTGCACTGAGTCTGTGGCCAGGACCATACTGGCTATACTATTGGCACAGTCCTTCATGGGAGGCCAGTGGGGCCATAGCTTCTTTCATAGCTGCATCCACAGGAAGATGTGGTGGGAAATGTCATGAGAGAAATAAACAAGATTGGTCCCATTCTAGTTCTCGCTTCTTTGGTGAAATCAACAATGGGCTGAATTTTTGTGTTTGGGAGAAGAGACCAGAGTCCCCACTTAGTGGGGAGTTTTTGGACAGTGGTGAAAAAGTTATCCCAAAGAATACCTGTTCTTGGTTCTTGCCATGCAGAGTCCTATTGCATGGGAAAGGTAAGGTCATTAATGATATTAGTGATGATAATCACAGGAATGTACATGTAAGTAGAACTTTATAGATACAAAGCACTTAATATACATCATCTGGGAGAGGAAATATGGTACAAAGGAAGAGTCCTGGATCTGGAGACAGAAGACCTGGGTTCAAACCCTAGCTGTGCTGTGGACTGTGTGACCTTGGGTAAGTCACTTGATTTCTCTGGTCTTCTGTTTCTTCATTTGTAGAATGAGGGGGTTGGACTTGATGAGTTGTAAGGTCCTTTATAATTCTAGGTGTATGGTCCTATAACCTCTGAGATCCTAGCTGGACAGCTTCAAATCTATGATGCTAAAATCTCTTGATCTCACGGAATAGCATAAAGAGTACCAGATCTGGTATCAGAGGGTCAAAATCTCAGCTCTGGGGCTTACCAGCTGTGTGACCTTAGGCAAATCACTTTATTTCTCTGGGTCTCAATTTACTCACTGACAAAATCAAGTGGTTGGATGAGATGGTCCCTTCCATCTATGAATTTATGAACCTATTATCTCTTCTGATCTTCAGAAGAAAACCCTATGAGATAGATAGTGCAAATATCATCATCTCTATTTTTCAATTTTTGAATGACCAATGTCATTCAAAGGCTTTAATCTACTTGCCCAAGGTTGCACAGCTAAATTAGGGTTAGATTCATCATTTAAATTAAGTTTTTTTGACTCTAGAGCTTTTTAATTCTCATGTGGGTCTAGGCTTCTAGTAAAGCATTAACCATATGCATGTGCATGTCCAGGAGCAAAGTATAACCCATATTGGAGCCATCTTAGAGTCAGATTCTAAATAAAGGGTGTCCTAAAAGTCCTATTGAAGTAAGCGATTAATGCTTAAAACTGCATTGATTCTTGGGGTATCACATATAGCCTCATTTGGAATACTTGTATGTGACTATTATTTGTGGGAACATTTCTATCCTGGTCTGGTTATCAGCCAGACCAGCAATGTCAGTTCAAATAGAAATGGACCTTTTTAGGTAGCATACCAACTTAGAAAACAACAAATGGAAATGATTATTTTACTGTATTTTAAAATTTTTGTTAATCACTTCCCAATTATATTTTAATTTGTTTAGGATGACACCATGAGTATGACAATCTGACTTAATCCAGAGGTTTGTGTGGGCTAGGGGAAAGCAGATCCATTTTTAACCTCAATCAATATAAGCCAAAAACCATTAAGTCAAAACACAAAACAATACAAAGCCTCAAAGAAAAATTTGAATTGTTCTCAGTCCCAAAATGAATTTCTGGAAGAGCTCAAAAAAGAATTTAAAAAATAAAATAAGAGAAAGAGAGGAAAAATTGGGGAAAATGAGAATGATAAAAGATAATCAATCATGAAAAAAGAATCAACAGGGGCAGCTAGATGGCGCAGTGGATAGAGCACCAGCCCTAGATTCAGGGGGACCTAAGTTCAAATCTGGCCTCAGAAACTTAACACTTACTAGCTGTGTGACTCTGGGCAAGTCACTTAACTCCAATTGCCTCACACACAAAAAAAAAAAAAGTAAAAAAAAAAAAAAGAATCAACAGCTTGGTTGGTAATGGAGGCACAAAAAATACTAAAGAAAATAACACCTTAAAAACCAGAATAGGTCAGATGGTTAAAAAAAAGGCACAAAAATTCACTGAAGAAAAAAAAATCCACTGTGTTAGGAAGAAACTGTATGACATCCTGAAGCCAAATAAATAAGACAGTTTTTGTTCATTTGTTTTGAGAACTAACTGCTTTGACTTGTGTTGCTACTCCTTAACATTATGGATAACTGAGAGCTGTTTGTAATCTCTGCTTTCTTGATTCATCAATTTAGAACTTGAAAAAACATTAAAGCTTTCCTAGGCCAGTCCCCTCCTTTTACACATAAGGAAAGAGAGGTGCAGAAAGGCAGTCACAGGTAATCAGGAGAAGTGTGATATTAATGGATAGAAAACTAGGAAGACCTTAGGTCAAGTTCTCTGACACATTGACTGGCACTTTTTATTGTTCAGTCATTTCAGTAATGTCTGACTCTTCGTTACTCTGAGATTTTCTTGGCAGAGATGCTGGAATGGTTTGCCATTTCCTTCTCCATCTCATTTTATAGGTAAGGAAACTGAGGCAAACACAGTGAAGTGACTTGCCCAGGGTCACATAGCTAGTGAGTGAAGACAGATTTGAACTCAGGTCTCCTTGACTCCAAGCCACTATCCACTGTGCCACCTAGCTGTCCCTCTAAGTACTCTAGGCAACTTTTAAAGACTTTAAGTTTCAAGGAAAGTGCCAAGCTATATTGGTAGAAGGAGTTTTCCCTCATCTGTGAGTTAGGTATGCCAATGAAATCACTGGTTCAGTCCCTTTTGCTAATTCTTAATAAGTGGAAAAACTGGGACTTGAATCAAATTCCTCTGGCTCCATGTCCTGTGTTCCCGATGCTATAACTCCACTGCTTCCTATCATCTTGGTCAATGTCTGTCTCCTCTGCCGATGAGGTTTATGGTAGTGCTGTGGTGCTGGTGCTGGAGGGGGTCGAGAGGGGAGGTCTCCCTTAGACTCTAGTATCTGGGAAAGGGGATTAGCCTGATTATCTATAGCTGATTGGTTCTAAACTCAAATAGAAATAGGATATGCTCTTTATAGGCTCATATTGACTTAGCCCATGTCACATTTTAACATTATCTAGGTTTTATTATATTTTTACTTATTTTGTTAAATATTTCCCAATTCTATCAGAACCTGGCTGTGGGGCACTCGGCAGTGTTGTGGCGCTGCATGTTTGACACCTCTGCAGTAAACTCCATTTGTCGAATCTGCTGTGGTTCATTGCTTTTGTCTGGACATCAACAGGAGGACCAGGGACAAATGGCATCCTTCCCACTTTTCAGAACCTGCTTCAAGCCTCCATCTAGCTTATCTCCTCTGGGAACTTTTCTGAGACTCACCCTTTCCAGTTCTAATCTTTGTCCCACAGCAACATCATCCCTTAGAAAGTTGGTCTTTAAAGTCATTTATGAGATCGCCCTACCTTTGTGTTTCTCATGTTTGTTTGTTTGTTTTCATATCTGCTGGTGTTGTCTCCTCCAACAACCTGGGAGAATTCCAGGAGTCAGGATTGTATCTTCTGCATTAGTGTGGGTCTATGGATGAGCTAGCTGGGACAGAGGCATGGTCTCTCCTCTAAGCATTGAAGTGTTGATCAGTGGTATGGGGTCATAACGCTTCAGCCCTTTGCTGTGTCTTTGTTCCAAATTGACCCTTCTCTGAGTTTCCCCTGCATCTAGACAGACATTTGACCTTGAACTCTATAGATCTTTCCTGGATACTCATTCTACTTATTCCTGGTTGACCCCAGGGAGTCTTATAATCCCTCTTCCAGGATGACAGAAAAGGGGATGTGAAGATTCTTTTCTTATTTATACCTCTCCAATGAGTGACAATTCTCAGAGCTTAGGGGGATGGTCAGTCAACTCTAACCCTCTGTCTCCAAAGATATGGTATGGGGATGTAGAAACTTTTGTTTTCACCTTGACCCAGAACCCATTTTCTTTGCATGTTTCCTGAAGAATTCAGTTTAACTAAATATACACAACAAAGACCCCAAAGATTTAATTAAGTCCCTACTCTGTACCAGGTGGCGGGATACTTTTGCCTGAGTCACCATCTCCTTCTCTCTGTCATAGAATGCATTCCCTGTTTACCTCTACCTCTTAGAGTCCCTCATCTTCTTTAAGATGCAGCCCAGGGGACCTTCTTCTGCATGAGACCTTTCCTGAAGTCCCTAACTCCCTGTGTATTTCCTCATAAACTACCTTGTATTTATTTGTATCTATTTGTATCTATTCACTTTATACTCTATGTATATTTATAAATGTACTTACTGTCTTCACCATTAGAATGCAAGCTGCTTGTAAGTAGGGGTCGTTTCATTCTTTGTACTTGCATCCCCAATACTTATCACAGAGTGCTAAGCACATAGTAGGTGATTAATAAATGTTTGTTGATGGAGTGATTGCCATGAAGGAGGGAACTCGACTGGAGGAAAACAACATGCAACTAGCTAAGTAAAAATAAGGTATTATAAGGGGAGGTAGAGAGAATTAGCTAACTGGGCAATCTAGGAAGGATCAAAGATTTAGAGCTGGATGAGACTGTAGAAACCAGCTGCTTGAACCCCCTTGTTTTACACATTAGGAAACTGAGGTTTAGAGGAATGCAGCGGCTTGCTCAAGGTCACAGGGTTAGCGTGTAAAGGAGCCACTGACTTTGCATACAACAGGCAGGTTAGGTAACTCTCTCTTTGGGAGATAAACACTCAGGCCTTAGAATCTTGAGTATCTGGTCTGAGCTAAAGCCCAGGAACCCTCTGGGCCTGGAACTGTGGCACTCCAAGAAGGCCCAGGGAATCCAGACAAGAAACGTGCTCCCCTCCTCCTTCTCTTCCAAGAAGTTTAGGTTGCCAATAGAAAGGGAAGGAGGTGGCATTTCCTGAGCCTCGGGGGAATTGCTGGGATTTAGCCAGGACTCTGGTATCACAGTTAGGATATAGACAAAATCTACTCTGTTCTGCCTCTGACCAGGGGAGGAAGCATGATGGTACACTGGAAAGAATGATGGATTTGGAGTTCAAATCCCAGCTCTGCCACATGTTCTCTGTGTGTCCCTGGGCAAGTCACTTGACCTCCTCTGGGCCTGTTTCCCTCACCTGAAAAATTAGGGGTGTCAGGGACACTCCTGCATCTGATACAAGGGAGTACCATGATGGTAAAAAGTAGATTTTTACCAATGCTAACACACAATTTCTCTGCAACCTAGAGTCATAGAGAGTTTCTTGGGGGCAGTGACAGGTGAAATGAGTCGCCCAGGGTTACATAGCCAGTACATGTTATAGGCGAGGTTTAACCCAGACCACTGTCATTCTAACGCTGGCCTGCTGTCTCTACACTATCCTGCCTTTCCACATTGCCTTCTAATCCTATATAAAAATCCATTTGAGAAATAGTGTTCTTCTTTTACTTTTTTTGGGGGGGGGGCAGGACAATGAGGGTTAAGTGACTTGCCCAGGGTCATACAGCTAGTAAGTGTCAAGTGTCTGAAGCTGGATTTGAACTCGGGTCCTCCTGAATCCAGGGCTGGTGCTTTATCCAATGTGCCACCTAGCTGCGCCACCCCCCCCACCCCCGTTGTTTTTTTTTTTTAAAGAGAGTTACCTAGAATACTGAGGTTGCGTGATCTACCTAGGGTCACAGAGCAGGTACATGTCAGAGGCAGGACCTGAACCCAGGTCTTCTTGGTTTTGAATCCAGCTCCCTATCCACCACACTGTGTTGCCTCTCATAATTACTATAGAATCTATTAATTATCAATATTTCATAATTAATATTTCATAACTAACTAATTTGCTATTAGAATTTCCCTTATTTTTCAGACTCATGAACTGTTAAAACTTACAAGGAATTCAAATATCATCTAATCAGACTGGATTATTGTATTTTTGTTTTTTGGAGGCAATCAAAGTTAAGTGACTTGCCCAGGATCAAACAGCTAGTAAGTGTTTAGAGTTCAGATTTGAACTCAGGTCCTCCTGACCTCCAGGGCTGGTGTTCTATCTACTGTGCCACCTAGCTGGCCCACAAACAGGATCAGATGAGGACAATGAAGATTTGCCCAAGGTCACACAGTAAATTAATGATAGATCTATCACGCTATACAATAGAAAATCCTACTCTCCATGGCATGATAGTAATGATTTTTGCGATGTTAGGTTACAGGGGTTATAGGGAATGCTCAAAGCCTCTTGTAGATAATAATAGGAGGGGCAAACTGTCCGGTGGAGATAAAGTTTATAAAGCACTTTGCAAACCTTCAAGGGTCATGGCAATCTGAGCTGTTGCTGTTGTTATTCAAACCTCACCTACAATGCAGGAACCCCATTGCTCAGCTTTGTTCTAGGGCCTCTGGGGTACCTGGGAATGAGGAACTTCAGAATGATGGAGGGAGATGCTGGGAGAGGTAGCCTGTTACCAAGCCCTAGGCCACCCTTAGAAGGGAATGGAGCCTTCTCCCGGCCCTCCAGATTCCACTGATCTCTCCCTTTGCTGAATGCCTATAGCATTCTCTATCTACATTACTCATCCTGACTCACAGTCGATACAGCCTTGCATCATCATTTAACTTCTTAACTTGCGTTAGTGTTTCTCCTCTTTACTTGTCAGATCTGTGAGGGAATTGGCTGCATCTTTCTCTTGGAACTACCAGCCATATCGCTTCACATATAGCAGGTGCTTGATCCCTATCTGCCAAACTAAACTAAGCAGTGGCTGACCAAGCAAGCCTGGCACCTGTGACGGCAAGAACTCCACCACCATTCCTGGGCAGGGATCCTAGCCTGAGAGCCCCATTGGACCCAGAGAAACAAACACTCACCCAACTTTCCCACAACTGTGTGAAGCAGTGCTGGGTGATAGAGGAAGAGAGGGAGAAAGAGAGGAAGTTAGAAAGAGATGCTGGTTACCTCTTACTATTGTTCCTCTGTTTGGCTGGTGTCTTAGGGAGTTGTATCGGCTCTTTTAAAGCACCCTTCAGATGAATGATCCTTTCCTGAATCACCTCTCGGATGTTCTTGATCCACTCCTGCTTGGTTTCGATACTGGAGGCCTAGTGTGGCATGGCGGAAAGAGGAAAGTGGCTTTAAAAGTATAAGAAATAACCACAGTGGACATTTATGCAGCACTTTAAAATTAATCACCTTAAATGCTTTATTCTTCTTCGATCCCCATAAGGACTCTGTAGGCTAGATGCCATTATTATTTCCATTTGACAGATAAGGAAACTAAAGATTGGAGTACAGTTATCCCTTCCACAGCACAACTTTCCCCATTGTAGTTTTGATATATCAGGGGTCAACACAAGAAATAAAATGAGAATTTTGGGGAAGTTTTATGGAAGCCACAGATAATACAGAGAAAGTTAAGAAACTCAGAAATGCATAAACTATATGTAAATATATAGTATGGTATAATATCAACTAAATTTTTATAATAAGGTACTATAAACACTTCATAAAAGAAAAAGAAAAAAATAAGACTTTTCCTCTGGTATAAAGGGCAGGCCAAACATTTTATGTGGATTTTCCAGATTGTGGGGGCACTGCTTCCCCAACTCCTGCAATGTAGAAGGGATAACTGTAGTTAAGTGACTTCCCCAAGGTAACAGCTGAAGGGAGATTTGAGCATTCCATTCGCTCTGTTTTATCCAGTTCTCCATTTTTCAAAACCACCCTCCTCCCAAGTACATTGACTCTGTTATTCCTCTAGCACTTGGAATGGTGCTTGGCATATGGTAAACACATAAGAACAATAATAACAACAATAAGTATAATTTTATTATAGTTAGCATTTATATAGTATTGACTATGTATCAGGCATAGCACTAAGGACTTTATAATTATTATCTTATATGATCCTTTTTTTTTGATG
Organism: Dromiciops gliroides; assembly: GCF_019393635.1. Taxonomy (NCBI): domain Eukaryota; kingdom Metazoa; phylum Chordata; class Mammalia; order Microbiotheria; family Microbiotheriidae; genus Dromiciops; species Dromiciops gliroides. The sequence goes on along the minus strand of NC_057863.1, from coordinate 337,062,361 downwards.
GGACATTGAGGGTTAAGTGACTTGCCAGGGTCACACAGCTAGTAAGTATTAAGTGTCTGAAGCCAGATTTGAACTCAGGTCCTCCTGAATCCAGGGCCAGTGCTTTATCCACTGTGCCACCTAGCTGCCCCCTATCTTATTTGATCCTTGTGACAACCCTGAGATGTAGGTGCTATTATTTTACAGATGAGGAAACTGAGGGAAACAAAGGTTAAAGTGACTTGGCCAGGGTCACAGGGTTAGTAAATGTCTGAGGGCAGATTTGAACTCAGCTTTTCCTGACTTTAGGCCCAGTCTATTAAAATACTAATAAATGTTGGGTTTCTTCCCAATCATTTTTATTCATTCTCTGTATATATGCATTTGTGTTGTCTGTGTGCATCCTGACAGCTCCTCAAATGCAGAGACAATATCTGTTCTTTACAGCATTCCCTGATACTCAAAATGGATTTGTAGAATGAATTCTAGGGAAGTTCAAGGAATTCTTTTGCACGTCTGATATCTCTTTAAGGCCCCATATTGCTCCTATAAGGCACACTGAAGTCCTTTATATGCTCATATATATGAATTAGCCATCAAGTACCAACAATTCAGGGAACACCATGGATAGGACATCCTTTTCCCTTGTCACTACTACATTTTTTCCTTTGCATTTGTCTTCTCACACTGGCTCACAACAGTTCCACCTCTGTGGCCTCCTCCTTTGATTGACAAGTTCTTCCCCACAACCTCCATTTTGAAGTACCCATGCAGCCGTGCTCAATTCCAACCCAGCTGAGCCCCTGATTCCAGACTCCAGCTCTTCCTTTACCCTGTAGGAGGGCCTTGCCCCTCCCTTTTCAGTTCGTCTTTATGTACTATTTTCCCCAATTGGAAAATAATCTCCTTGAGAGTAGGTACTGTCTTTTTATTTGCATTTATATTAATTGAGTGTAACAAAGTGTCAGCCACACAGTGTGTGTTTAATGCATGCATGCTCATGGGCTCTCTCTCTCCTCTCTCCTCCCTCCCCCCACCCTCTCTTTCTCTGGCCTGAAAATATCATTCATTTCTTGGTGACAAGCTCTGATTTCTGGCATCTCCAATCCATTGGTTCCAACCTCTTCTTCATCACACTGCTCTACTTATGTAAGGAGTCATTCTACGTTCTTATGTGCACTTGGACCAAATTAATAACAATAACAACAAATAGCTGACATTTTAATAGTGCTTTAAGGTTTGCAAAGTACTTTCCATATATTATTTCCTTTAAACCACAGAGAAGCCATATAGACCCTACAGATTTTTTTTCCCCATTTTACAGATGAAGAAAATAAAATCCAGAGAGGTAAATGATTTGCTGGTGGTCACATACCTAGTAAATGTCAGAAGTGGTATTTAAACCCAGATCTTCCTGACCCCAAGTCTAGCATCAATTCATTATATCATGTTACCTCTCCACTTGATTTGCTCTTTTTCAGTCATTTCTCAGTCTTGTGAACCTAAGAGCTCCCATGGCAGAACCTGGTTTGCGTATTATCCGTCTATGAAAATCAGTAGTACTGCCAGAGAAGGCCACATCTTCAGAAGGATTCAGCGGCTGTAGCTTTTCCTCCTGGAATCTCTGAGAGTTTTGCTATCTTTCTCTACATTGCTCTTGCAACATCCATAGGAGACCACAGTCTTCACTAGTAGCCAAACCTAGGCAAACCTGCCTTCCTGTGGGACTGAGGAGAAAGTCAGACCTTGTTTTTTAGCCCACGGACAGAAAGAAAACCAAGGAACAGGACTCACCTTCAATACAGTTTTGTTGTCCGAGGAAGGTGTGCGCCCGGACCACAAGGCAAATTTACAGGGATCGCCTTCCACGTGCTCGGTCACACCCAGTTCTGAGGTCTGTAGACAGGAAAGGCCTGTGAGAGGCGGGGAAGGGGAGGGCAGTGGGGAAACTTAGGGCTGGGGTGGGATGGGAAAGGCGACAAAGAGGAGAGGACCGGGGAGGGGGCTGCTGTCAATCCAATTTAAACAAGTGGTACATTCTGTTCATCTATCCAGGAGGAGAGGACAGAGAAATAATTGTTCACAATTGGGAAGGACCAAAGAAGAGCGGAAAAGGAAGCAGTCAACATAAAGAACATTTCCTTGACTGTAAATATTGAAGTGGGAACATGAGGGGGCTTAGGGAATCTCCCTCTAGAGATATCTTTCCATTTGCTTGAGATGCTTTAGGATTAAGGGAGTTGGGGGGGAGATAGATAAAATGACCTCATCAAGGTCCCTTCCAGCCCAAGGGCTCAATGAGAACAGGAAGTCCCCTGTGGACCCCAACCTACCAGTAGTTTGTTCTTGTAAACATATTTTGTGTGCCCTGAAGAGTCTTTGATTTCCTTGCTAAACACCAAAGATATCTCAAAGAGGAACAAATGTCTTTCCCGTCCCTTCCGGATCAGAGACTTGGGATCCCATACTTGGAAGGCATCCTGGAGAATCAGCTCCCCCTGGACATCCAGGTTTTCATCAAACCCTGAAAGACACATAGGCATTCCCATTCTTTCAGTGGGAATTTTCTCTTGCTATATGCAGCTAAGTTCAAGACTCACCTGCCCCAGGAACCCCCTTTGCATTGATACCATTCCAATTTCATCAACTCTGGTGACCTCTGGTAGTGACATGTATATTCATTCTCTCTCTCTTTTTCTCTCTTCATATATGTGTGTGTGTGTATACATGTGTATTGAACTCTATTCTCTCTCTGTCTCTCTCTCTATATATATATGTGCACACACATATATGTTTATAGCTGCAACATGAATGTAAAATGTATATGCTCTGTCTTCCTCATTAGACTGGAGGACCACAAAGGACAAGGAACATTACCTCCAATTTACAATGCATAGATCTTGTTAGGGCATAGTGGATTGTACGTTGTCTCCCCCATTAGAATACAAGCTGCATGAGGGCAGGGGCTGTTTTTGCCTTTCTTTGTATCTTCAGCACTTAGCACAGGGGCTGTCATATAGTGGCTGTTTAATAAATGCTTGTTGACTTCCTTCATATCTTCTTTACTTCTTCTAACTCAGGGCTTAGGATGGATTGGATCTCATGTCACTGGCTGACTGACTAGCCCGGACTCCAGTTTCCTTGTTACCTTTGCTTCTTGGAGAACATTTCTCTAGGATTTGTTCTCATTTCAATGGCTCCCATATCTAGAATGACATCACAATTAGCAGTGTCATGAACAAAATTCTCAAGGTTTATGGAACTTTATGTCTTTGTAAAGTCAGAGAAGCAAAGGTTACAGGGAGGAGGGGGAAACCTGGAGGAGGGAGAGAGGGAAAATGCAAGAGGAAGGGAATGGGGTAGGGAACTAATACAGGAGTCCAATCAGGCAGCAAATACCCAGCTTGGACATGAGTTCCTCAAAGCTTCTCCCACCACCCAGCCACCCCATTCCTTAAGGGACTGAGTGTCACCTAGGCTCTTCATGCATGGTACAAGAAGCCCTGAGGTTAGACAAGTTCTTTGGGGAAGAACAAAGATAGGAAAGAACCATTTTCTAGAACAGTGCCATCAAACTCAAATAGAAATGGATCCCTCAGAAAAGTACAAATTAAATTATCTGTTGTATTGTATTTTTATTTATTTTGTTAAACATTTTCCAATTACATTTTAATTTGGTTTGACCACACTCAGGAAGTTTGGAGGTGTCTCTTCTTTTTTTCTTTCTTTCTTTTTTTTGTGGGGCAATGAGGGTTGTGACTTCCCCAGGGTCACACAACTGGTAAATGTCGTGTCTGAGGCCAGATTTGAACTCAGGTCCTCCTGAATCCAGAGTTGGTGCTTTATCCATTGAGACACCTAGGTGTCTTTTCTAAGCACAGGTATTTCCTTAACTCTCTGCCTGCTGGTCCTGACTCAAGAAATGAATTCTATTTCTTCCAACACATCCCACCTCTTCCCAACATGTTGCTTCTTGATCCATCTCTCCCATAGTGCTATGGTGCCTTAATTGAAGCCCTCTCTAAGCCAATGAAACATGGGACCTGTGGATTGAGTCTGATGAATCTCATAGCCTATTTAACCTGGCAGCAAAGGTATAGGGCTGATGAAGGAATCCATCAGGATGAGAGATAGAATCTACATAAACTACATAAACAAATGAATAATATGAAAATTCATGTAAAATAGCAAGACTGTTTTTGCATTAGAACTCAGGCCCTTTTGGTAATAAATATGCTGATTTGCCCTGAAGACATTTAAGAGGACAGTTGAGACCAATATACCTTGAATGGCTTAAGCATGGCTCTGCTTGGAGACTGGGGGATGGACAAGTTGACCTACAGGACTTCCTGTCAGTCTGAATACCTAAATATTCTTTATAGTTACTAGTGATTTGGGGCTTATTTATTTTCTTTTCCCTGCTCTGGCTCATGTCTGGTATTATGCTATATGCTCTGACCTCACTTATTCTCCTGTGCCTGGGAAAAAGAGAAGGCACATGGGTGGGCATGCCAGGGATGGTTACCTTCCAACATGCTGACATGCATGGCATCATTAGCTTTCTTTGGAACGCTGAGCATCACTTCCAGGCCATCCTTGAGCTCCCCTTTCCCTTCTTCACAGCAGGTTAAAAGTTCCTAAGGAAAAATCCAGGCTTAATCAAGACCAGTTCTTATAACTCCCAATACTCTGCTTCCCAGAGGCAAAGATCACCTCCAACCTTATCTATTATACCCATTATATGTAAGTGGTTCTCTTCTTTGTCCTACAAGATGGGATGGGAACTATATCCACTTGCCTACTTTTTCCTTCTCCCACCTAGTCCCGTACAGAACTCAACATATAAACACATATACAGTACTTTAACAACTGCAAGGTGCTTTATATATTTTATCTAATTTTATCCTCAAAACCCTGTGAGTCAGATACCATCACTGTCACCATTTTATGGATGAGAAAACCGAGACTCAGAGAAATTCACTGATTTATTGACTCTCACACATGTCAGATGGTGGTGAAACACAGATGTATTTAGACCCAGGTCTATTGTCTCTTTCCATAAGGAGGCTCTTTAGATCAATATGTGACCAAAGACAAAAGATGCTATGACTTTTAACCTATGAAATTCTTCAATGATTCTCCCACATATTCCCAACCCTCTCTCTAATTTCCTCCCCCATCACCACAGAAACAAGTCTTGCTCCTCTTGACAAATTCCCATCATCAGACAGGGATCCAGATGAGCTTTTTCTATTTCCAATTTTTAACTTGTAGACAAGTTACAAAGTCCAGTTATGTCCTCTTCTTCAATGGATTTAGGTACATAAGATCATAGATTTAGAGTTGGGAAAGACCTTAGAAATCATCTTGTCCAATCCCCTCATTTTATATAAGAGGAAGCTGAGGGTTGTATCAATTAGATGACTTGCTTAAGATCACATAGTTGGTAGAGTTAGAATTTGAACCTAGGTCTCCTGACTTCAATTTTACACTCCTTGTCAATTTCACTTGGCTATAGTTGATTTGGCATCATTGTATTATACAGAAACTTTAATATTTCCCTCACTTCACTGATTGTTTTTCCCCCTTTACTTTGAAAACAAATTTCATCCTCTGGTAATTTGATACTATTAGGGGAACTTCTCAGGCAGAAATAATGGGAAAATATGTATTTATTTAGAACAGAATATGCCAATGAGTTTAACCTACTGGTCTACCAGTAATGAGCAGTGAGTTCTCTCCAGGTTTCTCCTCCTGGTAAGGAACCACTACATATTTCATCAAGAACCCAACAGGAAAACTGTGGCAAATGAAGTAATTTGTGCAGTGAATATCAAACTCCCTAATGGACATATAGCTCCCCTTCTTGTATTGCATCTGAAGTCTTTCATCCATTGACAGAGATTATCACTAATTAAAAGTCAAGTTACTGGGAACAAAAATTACTTCAATGATGGAAACCCCAGAGTCTATTTGTAAAAAACCTTCTTATTTATTATTGATGTTAATAGTTCAGTAAACCATTTTCCCCTTTTATTCAGCTGGAACTTTTGCTATAGACTTAAAGCAGCCTTTAAAAATATCTCACAGTAGCTTTTGGCAAGGATTCCATTTGTTTTCTCCAAGCCACCGCCAGATCATCCATTTCAATTCAATTGACATTTCTTAAATCCCTGTTACATTCCAGGTAGGGCAGCTAGGTGGCGCAGTGCATAGAGTGAGAGTCATGGAGTCATGAAGATCTGTGTTGAAATCCAGGCTCAGACACTTGCTAGCTATGTGACCCTGAGCAAGACACTTTACCCTGTTTGCCTCAGTTTCCTCAACTGCAAAATGAGTTGGAGAAGGAAATGGTAAACCATTCCACTATCTTTGCCAAGAAAGTCCCAAAAGGGGTTGTAAAAGAGTTGGGCATGACTGAAAAATGACAACAATAACATTCAAGGTACTATAGAGTTACCCTGCTTACTTTCCTAGTGCCTGCTTTTCTCTCCTAGTTAACCAAGCTGACATCCTCAATTTTCTGTATTTTTTTCTCTTCCAGAACCCCACCTCTAGCCTGCTTTGACTATGCCTTTCTCATTCCCTATCATAGAATTCCAGGGAAACATAACACAAGGGGAAAGAAAAGCAGAGGTAAAGTCAATGACATTTATTTTAGACATGGTGCCTTATTTCTTTTAGTCGCAGGGCAAGCTGAATCAGCTCTATAATCCTAAAAATGAAAGATTTCTAGAATTATTTTCAGTAATGTGTGTTGTTAAATTAAAATCTGAAAGCCTCAGACCTTTTGTAGAAATAATAATGTTAATAATAATTGATGGTTTTCCTTCATATAGCCCTTTAAGATCTAGAATGCTTGTTCCTGACAACAATCTGTGGAAGATAGTGAAAGCAATATAAATCCCCATTTTACAGATGAATTTCAAAGAAGTTAAGTAACTTTCCTAGAGTCACACAGATAGCGTCTGAAGAAAAGAGAAGGGTGGTAGGTGAAGATAATGTACAGTCCGTCTCCTAGATCCAAACTTTGTAATCAAAGAGAACAAATCTCTGTCCCCCCTCACTCTCATCCTGAAGACCACTTGCCTCCCCAACTTATTTTGTATTCTTTTCCTTGATTTTATCATAGGACCACACTTCCACCTATTGAGAGTGCCTTATGATATCAATTGTGAGCAAATTAATCATGAATCATGACCCTTTTCTAGACATCTGGACCCTTTTCCAGGCCAACTGTTCATTGGGAGGTAGGACAACATTTTAAAAAAAAACCTTTCCCTTGAAGGATGAGCTGGAGCCACCAGTTGTTAATGCTCCTTCCCTCCTCCTCAAATTCATAAAAAAACATACTTATCTGTTCACATTATGCTGTATCCCCCAGAAGAATGTAAACTTCTTGAGGACAGGAACTGTTTCCTTTTTGTTTTTGTAAACCCAGTGACTAAGGTTTACAATGAACTGAATTCTCAGGGTTCAGAGTTTCTTTTGGAACTTCCTCCCACATTCCCTCACCTTAACCCAAAGGTTCAACTGGATCTGAAAGGCAGCCTGCAAAGTAGTTACCAGACAAAATGGGAAGAGAGTCTATCCTGGCATTTCAAGAAATGACCTGGGTAAAAATCATGGAACTTTGAGTATATATTTTCCCAGGCTCCTGGGAGAGTAATATATTTATTAGATCATAAAATTGGTTATTTTCCCTGTGGAATAATAAGTTTAAATTGCCTTGCTCTCAAAGGGAAACACAGTAGATGAGGATTGTTCTTATTTCAACAGCTCCCAGAGAACTTAAAGAACACTCTCCCCCACTGCCAGGTTCATTGCTAAAAAGCTCTGTGCTTGACAAATATAGAAATTAGGCAAAAACTATTGACACCCCGATTCCTGGTCTCAGGAAAGCTGTCCTTGGTCCTGAACCCAAGTTCTTGAGTCCCTTGGAAGCAATGTGACTGTGAATATTGTGCCAGAGAAGAGAGAGAGGGTTATGTAGCAAACCACCATACAAGGTGGCCTCCCTAGGGGGTATTGCACTACACAGTACAGGAAGCTCTCTTCCAGGGAAAGCCACAGCCTCCTTTCTTCCTATGTTTCCAACACAAAATATCCTTGAAAGAGGAAAAAGTAGCCTAGAACTAAATCTTGGCAGTTTCTGAATTGCTAATTTGGGATTGAAGCTAGAAAGGATCTTGGGTTGGGTACTTTCCCATCATTAGTTGTTGTCATTTTTCCATTGTTCTCAAAGAAGATAATGACATCAGGAGATGATGACATGACTTACAGTGAACTGGAGTGATGTGAGGCAGGGCTGTGCAAAGTCACCAGCCTCACTTTATCCTCCGGAGCCATCTGGGTCCAGTGACAAGACATAGATCAGGATGACTGGAGATAGTCCCAGATGTTTGAGGAAATTGGGCTTACGTGATTTTCCCAGGGTCAGAAGCTACTAGTGTCAAGTGTCTGATGCCAGAATTGAACTCCAGTCCTCCTGACTCCAAGGCCAGAGCTCTATCCACTGTGCCATCTAGATGCCCTTCTATCACTATGATTAATGTTCAGATACCTGATCCTATGTATTAGGTGACAGGTGGGGGTAAAGGGAAATGAGATGAAGCTAGAAGAATGGTGGGTACCTTCAGGAGCAGTTGGTACTTAGTGATCCTCTGGACGGGCTTGATTAAGTAGGAAGAGATAGAGTTGGCTAGTCCATGCCGCTGCTGGATTTCCTATAAGGAAGCATATAAAGCAAATTAGATGTATGTGGAAAGCAGAGAGAGAAGAAAGAAAGAGGAGAGAGAAGAAAGAAAGAGGGGAGAGAGAGAGAGAGAGAGAGAGAGAGAGAGAGAGAAATATCAAAGAGAAGAAAAACATGCATTTCAGTGGGAGAGAGGAAAAGGGGAAGAACTGTTAAGAACATAGAATACATAGAATAGGTTAATTCCATGGCACAGCTGCCACTTCTTGTCATTGTAGGAACCTGGAGGACAAGGGCCCAGAATATTTAGTATTTTCTCTCTCCGGTCCTCTGTCCAATAAATTCCTGTCTCCTATTCTTCCCCCAATCCCTTATTCAGAACTGCTAAAACCCCTCTTCCCAAACTCTACTCCCTATTTTTTCACCCACATTCAGCTTATCCCTACTTCCTCCCCAAATCTTATTTGTCCACCTCTGCCCTTTCCTTCCATGTTTTCCTCTGTAACCACCACATAGTTGCTATCAAACTCCCCTTTACCCTAGACGTCCTGTGTCCATCTTGTATTTATACAAATATGACTCCCTCTGGGAGACATCTCCACCAATACACAGCACTCCTTTCATGATTCCCTGACACAAGAGAGTAGGAATACTCCTTCCAACTTCTGGACCCTCCCTTCAATGCTGTCACTAAGACAATTCTTCTCCTTTGAGGTTCACTCGACCTATCCATAGTGCCCATTTCAGATCCTTGCCAGGGTCACCTATCTACCTCCACATCACCTTTCCTTCTTTCTCAAGGAGTTCAGAACATAGGCCACCACATTTCTCTTTACCTCAAAATCTGTGCTCATATTAAGGTACTTCAAGATACATGCTTCTATGACCCACAATGCACTGTTCATTCACCAACCTCTTCAAATTCCACTGAATTAAGCTTTTATTCTATTTCAACAAACCTCAGGGATGGCCATGCTTGGGGTCTTACCATTCATTATAATTGTTCTGCTTAAATGACTGTGAACCCTGAAATTCCACTGTCTGATCAGAACTTTGTATCCTTCTCTCCTTTTAATTGTCTACTCGTACCTTTTGTGTATACACACTATGATCTTCAGTGCCTTTCCCCTCTCTTTGTTCTCCAAATGAGGGGAAGACTAGAAGTCCTGTGGGTGATAAAATTATAAAGGTATTGGCACTTGCTAGTCAGACTATTGGATTTTTATGGGGCTTTGCCATATAACCATTTGGAGCTCTAGAAAATACATCCTGTCCTGTCTCACGCCAGAGAGCTCTTCTTGGGGGGGGTGTGTGTGATGGGGACAAAACAGCTTAATCAATAGCTTCCTTTAAGCTTCCTTTTGACTGATGGTTGGAGAGGTGTGGTGTGGGAGGAAAGAGGCTCATTAGCCAGATTAAAACAGCATCTAGGACAGCCACAAGGTAGTGATAAAAGGGTTGGCTGGATGAACACACCTTAATGCTCCCTTACTTTATCTTGCTGGGTATATCTTAATGCTCCAGCCCCTTGGAGGTAGGTTTGCAAGAAGTGTAAGAATAAAAAGACACATATTTCCCTCATTCCTCCCACCCCCCCCCCCCCCGCAACCCCGTCCCAAAGGACAAAGGATTTCCACCCTGCCCATACACTGGAAAGAACATCTTACATCAAAGAAGGTGCCTGCATGCTCCAGGATCAACTGACTGGAATCAGGCTTGTTTTTACAGTAGGTGACATACATCTGGAATTTGTCTGCCTGGAAAAACCAACCACAAGGAAAATCATAGATAAACATTTTGTAGTCTTCTGCCCTAAAAACATATAATAGGAAGATTGACTGACATCCATGGACATTGGATGGCTTTTATATATGGCTTTACATGGAGGCAGGGGAATGGATGAATTGACTTCTAGGACATCCTTTCAGTCTGAGGATGTCCCCCTAAAACACACACACACACACACACACACACACACACACACACTCCATTTTCCATCTCTGCACTCAAGTGAGAGCAGCATCTACAGGTCAACTCTCAGTTATCCTTATGTAAATAATCTGTGGCCAAACTTACCACTCTCAACATGCTTCTGGGATACTTTTTCTATGCAATCAATTTGAATGCTCAGGAAATGTGAACTAATTAAAAAAAAATGTTTATACATTTGAGTTAAATTTTATTTTTGGACTAATTTTAATATCATTCTAATTCAGATATCATTAGGAAAGTGAATCAGTTAATAAAAAAAGCTAAACAGTATTGGTATGGGGATTTTCCACTGTTTTTATTTATCCATAATATCACTTCCCATTGGTAGATAACTGAGAGATGACTGTGTTTGTGGCAAACAGGGAAACCAAAGAGTGAAAAAAAAGAAGCATGGCAGCTCTTCTTGAGTTGCATTTGATATCACTGCTGACGGCCAGAGAACAAGGTATCAGCGTAGTGCTTGGCTTAACAAATCATGAAACTATTTTGTTTTCCTTTAAATCAAAGATAGTCATGAACAATGCAGGGGAAAGGGAGCAGGTGGAGCTGAAGCTAAGGTTTGAGATCAGCCACTTACCCTCTTGGGGTCTCTGTTTCCCTCTTCTGTAAAATGAGGGAGTTGGTCTGGAATGTATGCTATCTGCAATCCCTTTGATAGCTATCATGTGACGATGACCCCCTAGGTCTACTGCACTTCTAAAATCTATGATCCTATTAGCGGGAGGACTAGGCAGATCACTCCACTAGTCCTCAGTTTTCTTCTCTACAAAATGGGGTTAATATCGCTTTCCAACTACACTGTAAAATTGTTATGAGATCATAATTGTGGCTTCAGATGTGGCAAACTCTGAAAAGTAACCAGATGTATGCAAATGAAAGGTATTATTCATTACTAGTACGTGAGGGCCTTATTACTGTTCTCTATTTCTATTTGGATCCAGTCAATTGAACTTTATATCCTCACAGAAGCTCCCTAGGGACCTCTGCAGTTGTCTGCACTCACATTAATGAGCATGAGCCCAGGATAATGTGGAGTCAAAAAAATTCAGGAGCTCATTTTGTGCATTTCTTTATAAAGCAGAACCTGGGAGAGAGGGAGAGTCTACTGGTGTGGTTGGTGACAACAGTTATCAAAAGAGGTGAGTTTTAAGAGAGCTGACCCATTGGGAGTCTACAAAGAGATCACCCTCTTATTATCTGTATGTTGTGACTCCTGTATGTGGATTGGATTCTCTGGCATGTAGGGAGCATCTAAAATGCTTGTTGAATGAATGAATCATTGTGAACACAACAAAGGGGCTCTAGACATCGGCAGGAACAAGTACAGGCTAGTCAGACCCTCTCCTAAGATAGTTTGTTATCCAGGTCAAGAGGTTACTTTACTTCTCACTTCTTCTCATCTATAAGATGGGGGAAAATCCTTTCCTACCTAATCTACATGGTTGTCAAAAGGATAAAATGATATCATTGATGGGAAACTAGCATCTATCAGGACTTCTTTACCTTTTTTCACATCCTGCTCCCCTTTGACAGTCTAGTGAAGCCTATGAATCTCTTTTCAAAATAATGTTTTAAATGCATAAAATAAAATACATAGGGTTACAAAGGAAAACAATTGTGTGTGTTTCTATATATGTGTGTGTGTGTGTGTGTATTTAAATTTATTAACCCTAAGTTAGAAACCCTTTATCTAGATAAATAAACATCCAGATCATTATTTCCTAGGGTTAACTATATTAAAGAATGGCAAAATGTCCCAGTTTTCTACCATGAGCCCCATACCCATTAATTAACCTGTTACTCTGGTTAGATACTCTTAATTGCTCAGATGTGTGGGTTTTGAGGACCAAGCTGGGGTTTCAAGAAACAAAGTGCTAGGAGAAGGAAATATCAGTTTTTAAAGTTTAGTTTTAAGAAATAAAAACCTTGGTAGAAAATAATCATGATAACTAGCATTAATGTAGTACTTTAACATCTTCAAAGCACTTCCTATGTGCTATCTCATTTAACCCTTACCAAACCCTGAGAGCTAAGAGCTGTTGTTATCCCCAATTTACAGATGAAGAAACTTAGGCTGAGAGAGCTTAAATGACTTATCCAGTGTCTGGTCATTGTTTGATACAGGATTCGAACTCAAGTCTTCCTGATTCAAAGTTTAGTGTTTAAATCCATGCCCTTCCATGCCCCCCCACCCCATCCCCGCCACTTAGCTGCCATACAAATATTTTGAGAACTAGTACAAAATATACCAAGGGCTGGAATTAGGGAAACAAGGGCTTAGGCAAGCATAATAACTAAAAACCAAGGGCCAGAAAGGTAAAAATGGAAGGCTAACTAATTCGGGGACGTTGTTACAGCTGGGTTTAGCTGGTTTGGCAACATCTTGGGATAAGGTAAACTATTGGTGTTCCTATATTCTGTGCCATCAGTTTTACATTCTTCTCTTAGTTGTTAGTTGCTGTTTTTACTATTGGTGTAGGGAACTTCCAGCAACAAAGCTTCCTCTATCAATGTAGATCTTCACACGTACAGATCTGTACCTTCTATAGTCTTCGAGAGTAGCCTGAGGCACTGAGAGGTTCAATGACTTGCCCAGGGTGGTACAGCCAGTCTTAATTAGAAGAAAGAGTTGTATCCAGGGGTGGCTGGTCCTGTCTTGGAAATTCCTACATGGCCTCTCATAGCTGCTAGTAAAATCATTTTTAAAAGTACCCAATTTCAGGGGGCATCTAGGTGGCACAGTGGATAGAGCACCAGCCCAGGATTCAGGAGGACCTGAGTTCAAATCCGGCCTCAGACGCTTGACCCTGGGCAAGTCACTTAACCCTCATTGCCCCACAAAAACAACAACAACAAAAACTATCCAATTTCCACTGTCATGTATACTTGGCAAAACCCATACCCACTGCACAATCTTAGTTAATGGAGCTGACTGTTAACTGATGGAAATGAAGGGGGAAAAGGGATATCCAGCCGGGGCAGCTAGGTGGCGCAGTGGATAGAGCACCGGCCCTGGAGTCAGGAGGACCTGAGTTCAAATTTGGCCTCAGACACTTAACACTTACTAGCTGTGTGACCCTGGGCAAGTCACTTAACCCCAATTGCCTCACTTAAAAAAAAAACAAAAACAAAAGGACATCCAGCCTAGACTTGGGAGAATATGAGGAAGAATACAGGAACTTTGGAAACTAGACAAGGATTAGTGGGAGCAATAAAGATGTTGAGGCCTGCCAGACCAATAGCTCTGGGATAGGACTTATTGTTGTGAAGTTGTTTTTCAATTATTTCTGACTCTCTGTGACCCCATTTGGGGTTTTCTTGGAAAACATACTGGAGTTCTTTACCATTTCCTTTTCCAGCTCATTTTACAGATGAGGAAACTGAGGCAAACAGGGAGAAGTGATTTGCCCAGAGTCACACAACTAGTAAGTGTCTGAGGCTGGATTTGAACTCATGAAGATGAATCTTTCTGGTTCTGAGCCTGGTGCTTTATCCACTGTGCAACCCACTTGCCCTATGGTTCATTAGAAAGTAATGGGAAAAAAGCCCCAAATATCTCAGGTAGAACTGGCCCTGATGATTAGGTTCAAAAGCCATTCCTGGCTGAAATATATTTTTTTTACAGGATCATAAGGGAAACAGCCACTTAAGGATCTTCCTATATTCTTACTTATTAAAGCAGGTGATAGAGACAGTGACTGAAGGAAGAAGATGAGGTTTTGCTTCTCAAATGTTAGCTCCCTAAATAAGACCTGAATCTCCTGGGAACAGAGTAATACAGGGGCTAGAGACTCAGCCTGGAAGCCCTAGGTACAAGACCTGCCTCTGATATCTGCTGAGTGATCTGGGACAAATCCTGATTTCTATCTCTATCTAGAGATATCTATATTTACAGACTATGTGTGTATCTATATATTGATATCTATCTTCATTGATCTCAATATATCTATATCGATCTCTATTTCTACATAGATATAGCTCCATTTATCTAGCTAGCTAGCTAGCTAGCTAGCTACACACTTACACAGTCTATAAACTTTAGGGAAAGTGTAGACATGCATTGATATAGAAAACTCTCTTACCCAGGAGTTCCCTATGAGAATGGAATTACAGGTCCAGTTCCAAAAGTGCTATGACCAGAGTATATGCCTTCTAGACAGAGATAAACTGTCAGCTGTCAAGGTTTGGCTGACAACAGGGATAGGACCCAAGACCTTGGGACACCCAGAAGGAAGCACTGTCTGCCACGTGCACTTGTCAGACTCCACACCCAGCTCACACTTCTGGTCAGTGGAGTGAACTGTCAATGTGGAGGAATGCGAAGACTGCAAGAACACCACAGCTGAAAAGAAGCCTGATTCCTGTTTCATTAAAGAGCTAGTTTCTGGCCCTTATGAGCTGATTGGGCCTCTTTTCTGAATCTTACTGAGCAGTGTTGCCACAGAGCAGAAATGCAATGCAATTTCACAGTTATAGTACAGGGTGTCCCAAAAGTCTTAGTATGGGCATACACTTATTAAAGCTTGCTCAAACTTTTTAAAATTTAAAAACATTCACTGAGACATTTTGGGGCACCTTGAGCTTGCCTGCAGTGTTAAGATGGGATCCTCCTTTGCTAGGACATAGGACCCTGCCCTGAATGGGCTTATTGTATCATTTTCTTTCTTTCCTTCCTCCCTCCCTCCCCCCCTTTCTTTTTTTGTGGGGCAATGAGGGTTAAGTGACTTGCCCAGGGTTACATAGCTAGTAAGTGTCAAGTGTCTGAGGCTGGATTTGAACTCAGGTCCTCCTGAATCCAGGGCCGGTGTTTTATCCACTGCGCCATCTAGCTGCCCCCTTGTTGTATCATTTTGTGTGCCTCCTGGTGGATCAGCTGATTTGGGACCAGTATAAGGGGAATGTGTCTTGTCTTTGTGTTCTTGGGATGGGGGGAGTGGGCATTTTCTCAGGAACCTCACTGGTCTGTGTTTGTCTATGGGTAGCAAGAAGGAACTAGGAAATTCATTTAAACTGTTCAGATCGATAAGAGGGTGATAACTGCTGAGAAAAACTGGTCCTAGACTAGACTGACAAAGGTTCTTGTCTGTAAGAATAGTTGAGGTTCTCTCTGTTTCTGCTTTCAAAGGACTAGAGCAAAGGAAGAAGACAGTGCCCTTTCACAAATGAAGTAAGAGAGGTGGTTCACAAGTGACTTGCATTTATGAGCATAAGAACAATCTGCAAATATAGAAAAACACGACATTCTCCCACTCACTGGCCAAACACACCAAATTGGGGAATGACAAACTGGCCAGTTCCTACAAATGGAACTAGCTTAGGGAGGTTCTACATGTTTCCATGGAGGAGACACAAAATTAGGTTGAGTTGGAGAAAGATTTACGTGGATTGAAGAAGATGGACATTGTGTATGGTGAACAGGGATAGAGCACAGAAAAGTGATTTAGAAGCCTCTCATTTCTTCTAGGAGACAAGTCAATGAAATGCATTGTTCTTGTCCCTTGCTTTCCATGGGGGAGTGCCACTCTCCTTATACAATGGAGAAAACTAAGGTCTCAGAAATGAAAGGAACTTCTCCAGGTAACACAAGAAGCACCAGTTCTCTTTGTCCCATGTTCTGTCCCTCAAGGAATCTATGGCCCATCCGTAAACATTTTATCTTAAGGTAGATTGGCAGTGACCCAGCTTGCATGACCGTCACAGTATGGATGACATGAGGCCCTGTCCCTTGACCCTGTCTGGAATCTGAAAGAACAGTAGGATGAAAGATATTTAAGGTGCATTACCCAGGTGACAAAGCAGTGTCCCACATCCTCGGGCAACTGTTCATACTTCTCCAGTTCTTTGAGGAAGATGCTGCAATGAGAAAGAGAGGTCAAATCAGACATCCCACACATGTGAGTCTCAAAGAGAACCATATCAAGAATTAGACTGGATAATCAATCTGGATAATCTATTTTGTAAACATTGTGGGATAAGATTTTTAACCTTAGAGGGTCATGGTCAAGAGCCTGGATATTAATGTAGTCCAACCCTTCATTTTATAGATGAGGGATTGAAGTCCAGAGAGGTTGAAAGACTTCTGGAAGGGGTCAAATAAGTCCTAAGTGACAGATGGGATTTGAACCCACATCCGCTGACTCAACAGCTCTTTCTGCTGTACCATACTGCACCTCCCCTTTACCCCATACATGCTTCTGAAGCTTTCTTTCCACCATCAGTCAGTGGGAGCTGAAGAAATATAAATTCAATTCAATAAAAGTGTGAGTTAGGGAACAGCTAGGAAGGGGGGAAACCATATAATATATTCCACTGCTAATCAGAAATGATCATCTGCCATTTTAGGTTATCTCTGCTGTAAGTCTTTTTGATCGGTGGGAAGAAAAAAGCTGACTGTATTCATTCCAAATTGAAATATCAACAAGTGAAGCCCTGTATGCTCAGGGAATACAGACTTGTTTGAACATAAGCTGAAGCCACCCATCATCAGGAGGGGGAAAAAAAGAAGGAAAAAGAAAACCAAAGAAAAGAGAGCAGAAGGTAAGGGAAAGGGGAAAAAATCAGCATTCAAAAGAAAACATAATGGATTTTTGGTTTATTCACAGTTTTGGCTTTTTGGTGCCTCTGCTTCCCTCTGTTAGGAAAGGAAATTAAGTGATGACTGCATTGATTTGACTAATTCCACCTGCTGTAGGTGGCACCAATCTTCCTGGCAGCCTCTAATAGCTCTAGTGAGTGATAAAGTAATGAGTGTATTTGGATATCTCTCCTACGAGTGTCCTGGATTTCACTTGTTTGTTTGTTATGTTCCCTTTTCCACCCTCACATTGTTCTCAGTAAGTCCCATTGTGCTGTGGCACAATGGGGTACTTAATCAATACTCCTGATTTCTGCCCCTATATCTCACCCCTCCCATTAAATAGGAAGCCCCTACAAGGAGGAGGCTTCAGGTCCAGAATGGGGGCTAGAAGGCCCCAGGGAGAACAGAGGTTAGAATAGGCCCTTCCTACCCTTATGCTGGATTCCCTTAAGACTGCCAAGGTCAGAATCATAAGCTTATATTGTAGTTCCTGATCTAGACTTCCCTTCATTTCTGGGGTTTTAAGTCCCCAGACCTGGATTTAAATCCTAGCTCTGATATTTATAAGCATTGGATGTCACTTTGGGAAGATCACTTAAAATCACTGAGCCCACCTTTCATCATCTGATTGGTAACTCACCCAATATAACCAGAAGCCCCCAGATCTTGCTTCATGTCCCATTCAGCCATCCACCCAGGTATCTTGCCATCTGCCTCCTTCTGCAGCAGCAGCAGCAGCAGCAGCAGCAGCAGCAGCAGCAGCAGCAGCAGCAGCAGCAGCAGCAGCAGCAGCAGCAGCAGCAGCAGCAGCAGCAGCAGCAGCAGCAGCAGCAGCAGCAGCAGCAGCAGCGCCCCTCTCCCCCATCTCCCCTCTCCCCTCTCCCCATCTGGTAGGGGAGTTAATCCACTTAGTTTTGAAATTGACTTCAGCCTGAACTGTCCTGATTGGTGATTGACCAATGAGTGAGTAGAAACTCACCTAACTCAATAAATCGAGCCAGCTCCACACCCAACTTCACATCCTATCTACCTGAAACATTTTGTTTTGTTTTGTTTTTGTTTTTGTGGGGCAATGAGGGTTAAGTGACTTGCCCAGGGTCACATAACTAGTAAGTGTCAAGTGTCTGAGGCCAGATTTAAACTCAGGTCCTCTTGAATCCAGGGCCGGTGCTTTATCCACTGTGCCACCTAGCTGCCTTCTACCTGAAACATTTTGCCTTCTTTCCTGCTGCCTCATGTATTATGATTTCCTTCCCCCACCCTTTTCCATTTTTTTGCCCTGGTAACCATAATAAAATCAACATTAACATTTCTTCTGGGAAGGCTGTGACAAATGATTGCCCTATAGCTCCACTCACCATTCCTGAGACTCCCTCTGCCAAAACTCCCTTCTCTGGCCAACATTCTCCATATGTGGAGTTTCTTGGTTAGAGTGTAAGGTCCTTGAGGACAAGGGCTGTCTTGCTTTTGAATTGTATCCTCGGAGTTTAGCACAGTGCTTGACACATTTTGTTCAGTTGTTTCACTCATGTTTGACTCTCTGTGGCTATAATTTGGAGTTTTCTTGGCAAAGACTTTATTTATTTATTTATCTATCTATCTATCTATCTATCTATCTATCTATCTATCTATCTATCTATCTATCTATCTATTTATTTATTTATTTTGTGAGGCAATTGGGGTTAAGTGACTTGCCCAGGGTCACACAGCTAGTAAGTGTTAAGTGTCTGAGGCCGGATTTGAACTCAGGTCCTCCTGACTCCAGGGCCAGTGCTCTATCTACTGTGCCACCTAGCTGCCCCCAGTTCATTTTATAGATAAGAAAACTGAGGCAAAGTGACTTGCCCAGGGCCACACAGCTAGTGTGTCTAAAACTAGATTTGAATTCAGGAAAATAGGTCTTCCTGAGTCTAGGTCCAGTGCTCTAGTCACTGTGCCACTTAGTTCCCCATTTGGCACATAGTAGGTGCTTACTGTATGTTTTCTCCCAACTCATTCCTTCATCTCTAAAATGGAGATAATGATACTTGCCCCCCCCCACCTATTGATATGAAGAGCAACCACCACCACAATAATAATGGTAACCCAATGTTGTCTTTGAATGGGGCCATGTTTCAGTTCCTAATGATTATGGAGCTGTTCCCTGTATGAAACAAGGGCTTATATCATGTCTATCTTTATATTCCTACTACCTAGCAGGGTGCTTTATGCAGAGTAGATACTTAATAAACATTTATAAAATGGAATTGAAAAAATAATGTTTTTTAATTTTAGCCCAAATCTTCAATTTAGAACCAACAGGCCCTCTGATCTCATTGGAGTTTCCTTCTTTACTTGTTCTACAACTGTAGGGTAGTTATCTTAGTTATCTCAAACTTATTTATTTATTTATTTATTTATTTATTGGTGTGCAGGGCAATGACTTGCCCAAGGTCACACAGCTAGTACGTATCAACTGTCTGAGGCTGGATTTGAACTCAGGTCCTCCTGAATCCAGAGCCAGTGTTTTATCCACTGCGCCACCTGGCTGCCCCTTAAAGTTATTTTCAGAAAATAGAGGGGTAGCTAGGTAGTACAGTGAATAGAGCAACAGTCCTTGAGTCAGGAGGACCTGAATTCAAATCTGACCTCAGACACTTACTAGCTATGTGACCCTGGGTAAGTCACTTAACCCTGATAACTGCCCCCCAAAAGAAAAAGAAAATAGAGTGGCAGAACCACACCTGTGCTTTCACTGGTATACATAACTTCCAGATGAGAAAATTCTCTCTACCAAGACAGGTTGGCACCTTCTTTGCAATTTATCATCTTAAGAAGTTGCTTCAAGCTCTGGAGAGGTCAAATTGTTTGCCCAAGGTCACACAGCCAATATGTATCACAGGCGATGTTGGAACCCAGATCTTTCTGGCCTCAAGGCCGGTTCTTTTGTCCACTATGCCATGTTCCCCCTTAGCAAATGGGGGAAATGATTTTTAAAAAATCAGGAACTCATATAGGTGTTGAGAACAGCATTCTAAGGGACAATAACATGATCATCTCAAGTTGCACTCTGGATATCATGTTGAAAAGGATTGTCAAAAATACACCTTGTTTGCAAGAACTTCCAAAGAAAATTCACTGGATTTTGGGTTGAAAGAGCTGGGTTTGGGGCAGCTAGGTGGCACAGTGGATAAAGCACTGGCCTTGGATTCAGGAGGACCTGAGTTCAAATCCAGACTCAGACACTTGACACTTAATTAGCTGTGTGACCCTGGGCAAGTCACTTAACCCTCTTTGACCTGAAAAAAAGAAAGAAAGAAAGAAAGAAAGAAAGAAAGAAAGAAAGAAAGAAAGAAAGAAAGAAAGAAAGAAAGAAAGAAAGAAAGAAAGAAGGAAGGAAAGAAAGAGCTGGGTTTGAAACATAACTACCCCTTACTAGATCTGTGACCTTTGATATTGCCTAATTCTCTCAGGGTCTCAGTTTCCTCATCTGTGAAACAAGGAGACTGGCTTAGACGACCTCTAAATTTCTTTATGACATTAACTCTTCCTCATAGATATGCAGTCTGAAGGTTGACAAGCATCAAAATCTCCATGTAAATGGAGACTTCGGTGCATGAAATTCACTGTGAAACATTAATTTGGCCATAAAATGAAGGTCTGAGTGGAATAGTGTTTCATGATGAGCTCAGGCAGTCCTATTTTCAGTTTCTACCTCACTAATGTCAGTGACAGAACTAAACACAAATTAAATTTAACAGCATGAAATTCGCTGTTTGTCACAAGGGGGGCCATCCCTTGCCCTTTCATTCTTGCTAAGCTATCCCAGAAACACATGTAGAAGAAAGTACATACTTTTAATGAGTCCTAGGTTTTCATTTTTATGCTGCCCAATGTTACAGGCCAGGGCTTGTTGCTAGACACTCCTTTTCTGGGGATGGAGACCAGGAATAAGATCCTTTTTGGTCTGTACCAAACACAGCTGTTCCTTAAACAACATAATCAGGTGGGTCTAGGTTGGATCCAGAAGCCAAAAGCTTCATCACTGTTCTATACTTCTGTTTCTAGGATATATTGAATGTTGACTCTGGAACAGCACAAATCATGGAGCTGGACCCATAGCATCATCCGTGAACCTCCCAAACTAGCCAAAATATGTGATCTGAATTTCAGAGACCTGAATAAGAATTCCTCCCTTAATTAATATTGTTGCTGTTCAGTTGTTTTTCAGTTGTGTCCAAATTTTTTTGCAGCATTTGGGGTTAAGTGACTTGCCCACAGTCACACAGCTAGTAAGTGTCTGAATCTGAATTTGAATTTGAATTCAGGTTCTCTTGGCTCTAGGGCCGGTGCTCTATCCACTGTACCACCAAACTGCTCTGTGTCTGACTCTTCATGACCCTATTTGGAGTTTTCTTTGACAAAGATACTGGAGTGATTTACCATTTCCTGCTCATTTTACAGATGAGGAAACTGAGGAAAACAGAATGGAGTGATTTGCGCAGGGTCACACAGCTAAGAAGTGTCTGAGGCCAGATTTGAACTAAAGAAGATGAGCCTTCCTGACTCTGGGCTAGGTGCTCCATCCACTGCGCCACCTAGCTGACTAATACCCACCCCCCAAATGGCCATATATCCTTCAAAAAGCCATGTTGGCTCTCGGCATTTAGTCTTTTGCTTTCTAAATGCTCACAGATCATTCCCTTAATATGTCCTGGGAGTTTGCCAAGATTCAACATCAAGATCATGAGCCTATGGCCAAGCTCCCTGTCTTGAAAATTAGAACATTTACCTTTTTCCAGTCCTGCAGCACTTCTTCCACTCCCCAGTACCTTTCAAAACATCACTCATAGTTCCCTAGCATTCACATCTGACAGTTCTTTTCAGTCCTGTAATTCTCTCACCCCAGGATATAGCTAATTTGGGCTTGATCACCTGTACTACCTGGTATTCTCTCACTATCTGCTTGTATATCTTGGATTTCAACCTCTAGCCTAATTTTAGAAGCTTTCTCCCATAGCCAATCAACTCTTAGCTCTTCTCCTTTCTCAATTTTGTATTACTTTTCTGTTCCCATTGGTCCCCCAGAAATCCTCATAAATGCCTCCCCATCTTTGCTCCTGATGGGAGGTTTGCTTGCTCATGTGCCTTTGATTGGAAATTAGAAACTTCCTATCAAAACCCCATTGAAAACTGAAGCTCTACACAACTATTGTCTACTGGAGGGAGCCTCCAGCAGAATTCAAGACCTGCGGAGGGAAAGACCCAAGGCATGGGCCGAGTCCCTGCTGTTAGCCCCACTGGGACTTGTTGCCTATTTTCACCACTCATTCTCTCCACACTTCTATTCGCTCATCACCACTTAGAGGCTTATCTGAAAAATGATATTCCAGCTCTGCTCCTTCTGTTAACATGCTTAAAAATTCTGGGTAGTTGTGGCTGAAATAATGAACTCAATCCCTGCAGCCCCAGAAACACAGCAGGCAGGTCCCTGATGAACCTATCATTGGCTTATGAGGCATCACCTGTTCTTCCTTTTGCATCCAAACCTCACAGCACCCTATTCTCCCTAATCAAGTGGCCCTGCAGTACAATGAAAAATTATGTATCCCCACGGGGTCTAATACAAAATTCTTGCATAAAGACCAGTGATTTTGTTGCTGACAAGGAATGTGTAACAAAAGGAGGCACATATGACATTCAGCTCTGGCTTGTGCCTAGAGGTAAGGCTTCATAACTGTTCAGGGATGTGGATCCATCATTCAAAGTTCTCATCACCTTCTAAATCTAAACTTGGACCACTGGTAATATTGGGTTTACTTCTTCATTTGTAGCTTCAGGCATTTGAGGATGTAAATAAGTCTAATCAACATCATCTTTACCTTCTTTGGGCAAATGTGGTAGGTTTGAACAGAAGTGCGGCTTTGTTCCTGAGATTGATTGAAGATTATGGAGCGTTTAAACATGGTTTTTCTAGCTACTTTTAGTCTACTTCTTAAGGACCTCATTTATATGAAAAATTGTATTTAATATGTGGAGATGAATTGAGCATAGGATAGGAGTATCATTTTTCTTCTTCCAGAACAGACAGTTAGATATAAAGCTCTTGGAGAATTATTAAGACTTAAGAGATGTCACTGACACATCCAATAACTATGAGGCAATATTTCATACAAAAGCTTGGGCAGCGGGAGAGTGTTTCCTCATGATCTTGCACAGTGCCCTGGACAAAGAAACTTGGACACTGTTTGATACAAATGTTGTATAAGGTTTGTCAGAAGAAATACCACTCTTCGGGGCAGCTAGGTGGTTCAGTGGATAAAGCACTAGTCCTGGATTCAGGAGGACCTGAGTTCAGATCCAGCCTCAGACATTTGACACTTACTAGCTGTGTGACCCTGGGCAAGTCACTTAGCCTTCACTGCCCCGCAAAAAAATAAATTAAAAAAAGAGAAAGAACAAAATACCACGCATCAGAGAAAATGGTCTTGCTCTACTTTGAAGTGGTCAAACCCTATTGGGAGTTCAGTTTGAAATGTCATAATTGAAGAGGAACATTTACAAACTAGAGTATGAGTGAGGGCAAATTAGGATGGTGACTGATCTAGAGACAGCATTTTATGAAGGAAGCAGGGCTGTTTAAGAGAAGAGTTAGCTTGAGCACAGTAGCATCTTCTAGTCCTTAAAAAGTGTCAGATGGAAGAGGTCCATAGACATATTCCATGTGTCTCTTAAATATAGGACTAGGGCCACTGAATGAAGGTTAAAGGCTCATTCTGCTCAGTTTAAAGAAGAACCTTCGGCAACAATGGAATGGACAGTCTTGTGTGGAAGGAATTGGGGAGAAGTTGGTCTATTTTGGACTGACTGGTATTCTAATTTGGGATATTCAGATTCAAATTGGATGGTTAGCCCCAGGGATATTGTAAAAGGGATTTCTGCCTTGAGAGAAAGATTAGATTAGATGACCTCTAAGGTCCATTCCAGGGAGCAGCCAGGCCTGGAGTTAGGAAGACTCATCTTCCTGAGTTCAAATCTGGCCTCAGATGCTTACTTATATGAGTGACCCTGGGAAAGTGACTTGATCTTACTTGGCCTCAGTTTCCTCTTCTGTAAAATGGGGATAATAACAGTGCCTAACTCACAGAGCTGTTGTGAGGCTCAAATGTGGTTTCTGGTTGTCGTTTATCCTTTGTTCTAGAAGAAGACCAATGACATCAGGAGGGTGATGTCTTGACTTGCAAGTGAATTGGATTTAAGTGAGGCAGGGCTGTGCAAAGGCTTCTGCCTCAATCTCTCCTCCAGGGTCATCTGAGTTCAGTGACAAGACATAGGCTCAAATGAGAAAACATATGTAATGCACCTTGTGGACATGTTATATAAATGCTAGCAATGATGATGATAATGGTGGAGGTGGTGGTGATGTGTCCTAATGTGGGACCATGGACAATTTGAATTTAAGGCAGCTACTTGAAGGAAATCTACCTTTTTTTAAATTTTTTAATTTTTAGTGAGGCAATTGGGGTTAAGTGACTTGCCCAGGGTCACACAGCTAGTAAGTGTTAAGTGTCTGAGGCCGGATTTGAACTCAGGTCCTCCTGACTCCAGGGCCGGTGCTCTATCCACTGCACCACCTAGCTGCTCCTCAATGCCCAGTTCTGAAAGAATAAAAGAATATACCCACAAAAAGGCTAAAAGAGACTGAAGAGATTTGAGGCGGGGGTGGGGGTGGGGTGGGGTGTTCAATAGAGATTGCCAACACATTGCACTCACTTAGGGAGCTCACAGTAATTCATTTGAATTTCTGTTCCATCAGGAAGCAGAGCTTCAAAAACTGCTTGGCTGCAATCTGAAGGTCCCAGGCGTGAAGCCAGAGGGCTCAGTGCCCTCTGGCTCCCTCCCATCAACTCACACCAGAGACTCCTTTACGCCCAGGCTGCTGGGGAGGGTGCAATCAGTGGAGGCTCAGGGACCTTAAGCTGCATCGAGGGGCTCACTCTGTACTGGTGCTGCTCATTCTTAGCCTCCGAGCATAAAGAGATGCACTTCAACAACTGTCCCTTAGTGAAGGATGCCCTAATCCAAGCTCCCTAGGCTGGCCAAGGTTAGAAGCAGGTGACTCAGGTTACCCAAGCAATGCCAAAGTGTGAAAGCTTGGCTTGGCGAAGTTAGAACGAATCACATGTACACAAGCTAATCTAACTCAGTTAACAATTTGCATATTCAGTCGTGGCCGTGGTGCCAGGCAGGCTTGAGTGGTAAAAAGCTGATGTAAACCTGTCTGAGTAGCACTACTTATATAGAAGTCAAACCAAAAATCTCTCTCCCCTAAGGGAAGACCATGAGCCATTCCTTTTGGCATTTTCTA
Organism: Dromiciops gliroides; assembly: GCF_019393635.1. NCBI lineage: Eukaryota > Metazoa > Chordata > Mammalia > Microbiotheria > Microbiotheriidae > Dromiciops > Dromiciops gliroides. The sequence continues at coordinate 337,036,771 of NC_057863.1, read as the reverse complement.
CATAGGCTTAGTGACAAGAGGGAATCTTGCCCTCTTATGCCCAGAATTTCTTCTTTTTAACTTAATTTAATTTAATTTTTTTTGGTGTGTGTGTGTGGGAAGGTGTTATAACAAAGTTTTTCAATCGAAAATTCAAGAAAGGGGGCTCAAAGTAATCATTAGAAGGAAGGAAATAAGCATTTATCCAGTGTTTACTATATGCCAGACACTGTGCTCATTTAATTCTCACAACAACACTGGGTGGTAGGTATTCTTTTTCTCTTTTAGTTAGGCAACTGGGGTTAAGTGACTTGCCCAAGGTCACACAGCTAGTAAGTGTTAAGTGTCTGAGGCCAGATTTGAACTCAGGTACTCCTGACTCCAGGGTTGGTGCTCTATCCACTGTGCCACCTAGCTGCCCCTAGGTATTCTTATTATCCTCATTTTACAGATGAGGAAATTGAGGCTGAGAGAGGCTAAGTGACTATCTGAGAGTTGCGCAGCTAGCAAGTGTGTGAGGCATGATTTGAACTCATGTTTTCCAGATTCCAAGTCCAGTGCTTTACCCATTGTGCCACTGAGCCAACAGCAAGCAATCAACAAGTATAAATCGCTACTCTATTAGATCCTTTTGTTTTGAAGAAGGAGGTTTAGGGATAGATCCTGGACTTGAGATTTGTTAGCTTAGGGAACTCCTCAGTGGGGAAACTCCCTCTTTCAATACAAACCAGCCCCTTCTTTCCAATTTATAGCCTTAGAGAGTTGCCTAAGGCATTGAAAGGTGGTGATTCCCTCTGTAGTCACACAGTCATTTATGTATTTGGGGCAGGATTTGAACTCAGGTCTTCTTGCCTATCTATCCATTAGGCCATGCTGCCTAGTTGATGGAGAGTACTGGGTACCCAAAGAAAAGGCAGGGGAAGACTGCTACCAAAGTAGCAGGGCAAAGAACAAAGGAAGGGGGTGGGGTGGGGCTGGAGACACTGAAGACAAAGTCTGCCACCTGCCCTCTTGTGCTCCATCCTGTTATATCTGAAAGAATGCAGGGATACACAGTAGAAATACACAGGATGTTTCTGTGCTTCCTGGCTATCAATGGGTGAATAGCTCAGCAAGGCTTGTGAGGTATCAACAAGTTGACAACACCTCCAGCAAATAAATATTTGTGCGTGATACACTAGTATGTGTATTCTCAGGACGACAGTGAAGGTTATTCAAATCTAGTCCTTTTAGAGAGTCTAGGGCTCCCTAGGGATGGACGACAGCTCACAGAGCTCTTATCTGAGAGGGAAAGTTTCTGGTTTGACTACATAAAATAGTGAATTCTAGATTTGGAAACCAATTAACTCCCGGACTTCCTTTCACTCTAATACTTGAAATGACTGTTACAGATGCTCCCGCAATTCATCAAAAGTAATTGCTCTAAAGGATGGGGACCAGGAAGTGGTTTTAGAAAAGGTGGGTGGATGTGTTCCACAGTTGGCAGCCAACATCATAAATTATCCAGGCTTAATTCAAACTCGAAACATTATTGGCAACTCTAAGGAGATGGTTTGGAAATAGCATTGGGATTGGAGTCAGGAGCCCCGAGTTACTGCTAGCACTTTCTCTCTGTGATTATTTCCAGTTTTTTCTGGATGGAGCTTGTTGGTACATACTTGTTTGCATACTGTCTCTCCCATTAGACTGAGTTCCTTGAGGGTAGTTACTGATTCTGATTTTTTCCTGTATTAACAGCACTTAGCACAGTGCCTGGTACACAGTAGGGGCTTAATCAATGCTAGTTGACTTGACTCCTGGCTCTGCCACTTGGTTTCTGTGTAATCTCCAGCAAGTCCCATTTCCTCTTCTATAAAATGAGGGGGTTGGACTAGATGATTTATCAAGTCCCTCCCAGATGTGACACCTGATGGTTCTAGGAAGATGATACTGTCCAGGCTGACTCATTTCTTCCACATTCTCAGGCATTTCAAACTAAAAATTGGTTGCCAGCAATCTCCAACATTCAGATTTAGAAAAAGTGAAGAATATTTTGGGTGCATACATGTCCTTAACCAACATTATGTACTTCTGAAAGTATGATATGTGCAATAAAAGCTACACTGGGACAAAACTTTTCCAAAATTTAACTTGGGAATTAGGTCTAGTGAGGACCAGAACTCTACTTGTGGAAAGAGAACATAAGAGTTGCTAATGTTACACGCTCTTCTTTGTCACTTCCCTGCTGTTTCCAAACCATGCTTCCTGATTCTGGCCATGCTCCGCAACCCCTCCCACCAGAACCTACAATCTACCTCTGAGACCCTGAGCTCTGATAGCTGAGATTTTGTCTTCTCTTACCCCAGTCCCATGACAGCTAGGGTGGCACGATGGATAGAGTGCCAGGTCTGGCGTCAGGAAATCAAGCCTCAGACGCTTACTAGCTCTGTGACCCTGGGCAAGTCTCCTTTTAATCCCTATTTGCCTCAGTTCCTCATCTGTAAAATGTGGACACACTGGAGAAGGAAATGACAAACCACTCTAGGATCTTTGCCAAGAAAACCCCATGGACAACGTTCATAGGGTCACGTAGAACTGGACACGTCTGAGCAAATGAACAACAAGAAACCCAATCTGGGCTTCCATGTCACTTCCAAACCATGCCCTGCTCCCCCTCCACCACCCCTTGCTCTCTGCCCCCCTCTGTCTCTCCCCACTCTGTCTCTCCCCCCTCTGTCTCTCTCTCCCTTTCTCCCTCTCTCTCTCTCTCTCTCTCTCTCTCTCTCTCTCTCTCTCTCTCTCTATATATATATATATATATATATATATATATATATATATATACACACACACACACACACACACACACACATATGCACATATACACATATATACACACATATGCTTTCTCCCTTTCTAGCTTTCCTTCTTTATGTGCCATCTTCCTCCATTAGACTATAAGCTTCTTGAGGACAGGACTGTCCAGGTTGTTTATGGTGTCCAGTGCATAGTAAGTGCTTAATAAATGTCTTTTATTCATTCATTTATTCTAGAAATATTCTTGAATTCAATTACCAAGTCATAAGACCCTGAAAGAGACCTTAGAGATTATTGAGCTCAACTCTCTCCATTTTATAGATGATGAAACTGTGTCTCCAGTAAGGGTAAATGACTTGTCAAAGGTCGAAGTTAATAGCAGAGGACAAAATGATAAGGGGGAAAAAAGGACTGATTTTTTTGTGTTTAACATTAAATATTGCTTTCTTTCATTTATACTCCTCTCAATTTTGGGGGTGGGGCAATGAGGGTTAAGTGGCTTGCCCAGGGTCACCCAGCTAGTGTCAAGTGTCTGAGGCTGGATTTGAACTCAGATTCTTCCTGAATCCAGGGCCAGTGCTTTATCCACTGAGCCACCTAGCTGCCCCCATTTATGTTCCTCTCGATAAAAGAGTGACATACTGGAGTTCCAGTCAGAAAAAATGGTGATGGAGGTGACTGTGAATTTGTATGACCATTTCATTTAAGCCTTTATACCAAAATGAGAGACTTTTCTTGCATGCTGAATTTTTCATTTCATAGAAATTTTGATGCTTGACAATTTTCCTATTGAATTTCTATTGAATTTCTTATTGAATTCCTTGACAGATTTCTTATTGCTCTTGAGGGCAAGATTCTTGGGAGAGATGCAGAATGTCATTTTTGATAACCACTTTTCAATATGGTAGCTGCAGCACAATTTAAAATGATTAGAACTCATCTGCATGCTATTTATAATGCTGTTTTCAGCACCTATATACAGGTAGTGCTATAAAATTTATTTAAACAAATGGGTGAATTAGCAAAGAACTTGGCTTCTAGTCTTAGCCTTTTCCATGAAATGGACCCTAGATCATCTGAACTGGCAGGTGAATTGGTTTTCTTCAAGCAATTTCTGATTTCCAGCTTGGAACTATGATATCAGGTATTTATTATTTATTTGTTTGTTTGTTTGTTTTTGCAGGGCAATGAGGGTTAAGTGACTTGCCCAGGGTCACACAGCTAGTAAGTGTCAAGTGTCTGAGGCTGGATTTGAACTCAGGTCCTCCTGAACCTAGGGCCGGCGCTTTATCCAATGTACCACCTAGCTGCCCCGCTCAGGTAGGTTTTAAAAGAGAGATGAGAAGTTCCTTGGTATTTGGGGGGAGGGTTAACCATTCCAGAAAGAACTCTCAAGGCAGAAACTTTCCCCAAGTCCTCCTCCCATGAAAGTTTCAGTCTTGGTGGGTTCTCCCGCCTTTCTTCACTTGTCTAAAGACTGGAATGGCTGGAAAGTATGGAAATGGCCAAGGTACATTTTACCTCAATGGGGAACTAGAACTTTATTCATATCATGCTTTTTTGGTAACGAGTAGTTTGGGAGACATTGGGTATTTTCCATCCCTTTCATGGATAGAACTTCTATTCTGGGATCTCACTATCTACCATTTCAGGTAGGCCCCAGCCACACTCTATTTTTTGGCGATCTTCCTTTCTGGTTCACACATATCCTTCCCCATTCTTCTTTCCAGTTCTGGAATCATAATCACTAGGGAGATTTTAATTGAATCCTAGGGCTCACCCCATATCATAGTACTACAAGGCTAACACTGGATCTCTGGGCTCTCCAGGAGAGAACAGTAACAGTCAAATATTTAGCTCTTCTATGTTTTTTTTTTCCTAAGTGCTGTGGGCTTTCCACATAACTAAGTATATTTGTGATCCTGTAGATACACCATCAATAAAGAGGATGTTTGTTTCACAATTGAGCATCTTATGCTCCTTAGAAATACTTGCTTTCGCTTTCAGATACTTAGAAGGAAGTATTGGCTTTTTAGAAGATCTCTGGTAACTAATGCCTGAACCTTAGTTGACTTTGGAGAATGGGGGAGGGGATATTTGGACTCCAGAAATTGGGTTACTATCCTTCTATCTCATCTACACAGGTTCTTCTTAATCCAATAAGGGTACAAGGAGAGATTTTCCTTCAGAGAACTTCCAGACTTTTTGAAAGGAAGATCTATCTTTCATTTCCCCAAAGCTTTGAACTTACAGTCAGTGTGTGTGTGTGTGTGTGTGTGTGCGTGCGCGCGTGCGCGCGCGCTTGACACTGCTGTTGAAATTACTCAGCAGGGGAATGAGAAGGGGCACCATTGACCATTAAGCTCTCTCCTCCTCTACTGGAGATCCTGGAAGATTTTGGACAAGGGTGTGTGGTGGAGTGAGAGGTATGGGGGCAACAACTTACTTGGAGCCCTAGTCTGTAAAGCATTAATAGTTTTATGTTTGCTGATCTCTTCTCCTCAGGGCCAGACTCTGTCTAAATGATAGGGTCTATATCTGTCTTATCCAGTTATCTAGCTCATAGTACTTTTTTTTTTAGTTTAGTTTTAGTTTAGTTTAATTTAGTTTTTTTGCAGGGCAATGAGGGTTAAATGACTTGCCCAGGGCCACATAGCTGGTTAAGTGTCAAGTGTCTGAGGCTGGATTTGAACTCAGGTCCTCCTGAATCCAAGGCCAGTGCTTTATCCACTGTGCCATCTAGCTGCTCCCTCATTCATAGTACTTTGAAGGGCTGGGTACACAGTAGGCCCTTAGTAAAAATTGCAACATTGACTAATTTCCCTAAGGACCTTGGGAAAAATGGAAATGGACCACTTACAAGAGGTCATTTGTTCTCTTTCACTACAGATCTTTAAGCTAAGACTGGATAAGCACTTGTTTGGTATCTTTTAAAAGTGATTCCTGCTTCAGGTATGTTCTGTATGAAATGATATCCAACATCCCTTCCAGCTCCAGACTCTGAAAAGATCTACTACCTTCTGTTAGTTAGAGACCTCTCTGGGTGGCAATGCCACACAGTGGAAACAGCTTTGGTTCAGGAGACAAAGGATCTGTGTACCTAGCCTGTCTCTGATGCTTACTCTCGGTATGACCTTGGCCAAGCCACTTAACCTTCAATGTGCCTCAGTGTCCTCATCTGTAAAATGAAGAGGTTGGACTATATGGCTTCTGAGTTCCCTTCCAGCTCTACGATCGATGCTCCTACTGAGCTCCCCTGAAATCTTCCACCAACCTACTTGTTATGAAAATCGTAGATCTCCTGGATGTTGCCAAAGATGATGTGTTCTTTGTTGAGAATCCCAGCGGGGATTTCCTCCACACCACTTGTCATTTCCCACAGGTACGTCTGGAAGACACCAACAGGTTTCAACCCCGGCATAGACGTGTGAAAATACAAACAAGAACAGACAGGCCCTCTCACTTTCTGGCTCAGGGCCCAGACTGGGGAATGTAAGATTAAGTACATAAACAGGAGAGTAAACAAAGTGGGGGGAAAAAAATCAAAGTTGAATATGCTAAATCATCCCAAACTATCTCAGGTGAAATTCATCCCCTGAGATGAAGGGAGATTCTATGAGAAACACTGCCCTTCCCCACCCCAAACCAACCTATGCTTACTAAATGACCAGTGGGAGAGAAGTATTTTGTTTTTAAACATGAATTATCTAGATAATTACTTTAATTCTCCAATTTACTTGGCAGGTATAGACCCAGTCTGTGAGCATTTTTTTTAGTTTCTTTTATCAAATAACTTTATGATCCCATATGATTCTTCTGTCCCCAGGGGTATTTGTCTTTTTTGAGACAGTTGTTGTTGTTGTTGTTGTTTTTAATTCTCTGCTTCCCTTTAAGAAAAGAAGAGAGTCGTTCCTGTGCTTTCTACAATCCTGGACCATTGTCAAGGGGGCCATCTTTCTGACAGGGCTGGGAGTCACTTCCAGTAAGTACTTACTTCCTAAGTCACTTAGACTTACCTCTAAGCACTCATGTAAATCTCTTACATACGCCTTTTCTGTCTGGAGGAGTTCTGCCATGATGAATCTAGAAAAAAACAACACATGGTCTTCCAGTAAGTCATCCATACACACTTGTGCAACAAGGCCATTTTTGATTGTCCTCTTTGGTCCTTTCCATCAATATTCATTCTCTTACTTAAAACTTGGCTCAGAGAAACACCATGATATGGCCACAAATTGCCCTGGATTGGGAGGCAAAAAATGGTCTAGGTCTTAGATCTAGCTTTGTCATTAAATACTTCTGTGACCCTATTGTAGAATATGTGGCAGAGTCGGAATTTGAGCCCAGGTTGGACGTTTCCAAGGTTAGCACTGTTTCTGCTACATGCCTCGTCGTGAGGAGGTCTTCACGAGTTGCTGTGAACAGTGGATACGTCATAAAGTGACTAACGTAGTGATCAGCTTCCCTGAACTGAGCTAGGATGATGGTCCATCCCTCAAACCATAAATGAAATTCTTTTGATTTTGCAGGGCTTGTCAGAGCTTTCCCTCTATTGTTATGGCTTTAGTAATCCCATGTTCCCCAGTGGGAGGTGCTGGAACAGAACTTTCATGGAGATGGGTGGATCAGGATAAAATGGAGATGGGGAAGATGTGCCTTTTTCCTTTCCTGCATTTAGAGTCCTTTCTGGTGCCGATCTATTAGGTGGAAGGCGAGGAAGGAACAGAACCTCCCATGCAGTTTTGCCACTATCCCTGTCCTTCCCTATCTGCCTAGTAACACCAAGGAGAATGCCTGAAAGCCCTCGACAGCTCCAGGCTCCCCCCAAACCTGCCTTTGACTGGACTCCTCAAAGCCTTATTTCCTCCTAAGCTGTTAAAGTACTCCCTAGGACTGAATGGCAGCCACACAGTCTAATCCCATGATTACATCTTCTTCATTAAACATACCCCATTGTATCTACTCCCGGGCACAAATTATTCACTTGCCTGGATGGATGGGAGCTTTTCCTCCCAATGGAAGCAGCCTATCATTATCCACCCTCCCTTCCTTTCTGAGGTCCCTCTGCTGAGAAGGTAGAGAGTAACCTGGCAACCAGGAATGAGCACCAGATTGGGATTCAGATCACAGAGATACAGAGCTTCAGAGGGATATTGGAAATCATTGAGCACAACCCCTCATTTTACAGAGTAGGAAATGAGTGACTTGCCGAGGTCACAGACTTGAACCCAGGTCTTTCTGCTTCCTGATCTAGCACTGTAGCAACAATTACATGCTGTTTCTCAAACAAATCTGGATTCTAGTCCTGGCTCTCCCACTTACTAGTTATGTGACCTTATGCAAAACATGTAACTGTTCTTGGTATCAGTTTCCCCATCTGCATTATAGGAATACTAATACAGCCTAGGCTATCTCACTTGGGAGGATTGGATGAAAAAACAAATGGGAATTATTTGTAAATGATAAAGTCCTATGTGAATCTAAAGTGTGATGATGATGTCGTCATTAGGAAAAGGATGAGTTCTTCCCATGCCTTCCTGAAATGCTCTGTGATCTACCTAGAAAAAAAACCTGGAATCTGTAGGTCTGGGATATAGTCCTGGTTCTAACTGAAAAATTTCATGGTCTTAGATAAGACCTTGGTTTTCCCAATCAACTTAAATCAATACGTATTCACTGAGCAGCTACTTTATCTTCAGCCCTGGGTCAGGGGCTATGAGGCTCACTAATTAAACCTAAGGTATAATCTTCACTTTCAAGTGGCTTATAATCTTTTTGGGGTGCTATTTATTTATTTAAAATAGGATTTTTCCCCCCAATTACATATAAAACTAATTTTTAACATTTGGATTTTTTTAAAGGTTTGAGTTCTAAATTCTATCCCTCCTTTCTTTTCCTCCCTCCTCCCTGCTCACATGGTAAAGTTGCTTATAATCTTGTTGGGGACCAGCCACCTGGCTTCTCCTTAGATTTTCCTAGAACACTTTGTCTGGATTTTTTCATTTACTTCCATCACACTCTACCTTAAATTAGATTATTTATGTAACAAGTTATAAACTTCCCCCACCAGCCCTATATTGTAAACTTGAGGGTGGAGATATTTTCTCAACTTTCTATCTCCAGCCCCAAATATAGCACCTTGCTCATACCATGTGTTTAGTATATGTTTGGTGAATTTAAATGTTATAATAACAATACAAGAGAGGTAGGGGGCAGTAGAGGGTAGAGAGCTGGCCTTAGGACCATGAAGACATGAGTTCCAGTCCTCTCTCTGTCACACAAGGGCTGGAAGATCCCAAAGTGGGATGGAGAAAGACAAGATAGGAAAGGAAACATTTATGAAGGACCTATAATGTGCCAGGCACTGTATTAAGGGATTTACAAATATTATCTCAGTTGATTCTCACAAGAAACTTTCAAGTTAGGTGCTATTATTTCCTTCATTTTACAGTAGAGGAAACTGAGGCAGAAAGCAGTTAAGTGACTTGCCCAGGATCACAGAGATGGGAAGTGTTTGAGGCTGGACTGTAGCTCTGGCTTTTCAGATGTCAGGTCCAACACTCTCCCCACTGGGCTTACCTAGTTGATCCTATCCCCATGCTAATAAGCAATATAAGGCATTGTGTCAGATTAATGGTATGGACAGTAAGTGCTACAAAACTTCAGAGAAAGGAACAATCAATGTCATGTGGTGTTGTCCAGATGGCTCCACAAAGGAGGTGGGTTGAACTCTGAAGGATGAGTAGGATTTAAATTGTATTAAAAAAAAAGGAGACCTCCTAAGCCAGGATAACAGCACCAGGCCTATATTTAGGACGATGAGAAGGCCAACCCCGATGGAGTGGGCAATTTGAATTGGGGGAAGAAGACTAGAAAGACAGGTAGGTTAGAAGTGGAATGTGGGGGCAGCTAGGTAATGCAGTGGATAAAGCAATGGCCCTGTATTCAGGAGTACCTGAGTTCAATTCTAGCCTCAGACACTTGACACTTACTAGCTGTGTGACCCTAGGCAAGTCACTTACTTACCCCTCACTGCCCTGCAAAAAAAAATAAAAAAACTAAAAAAGGGACAGCTGGGTGGCACAGTGGATAAAGTGCTGGCCCTGTATTCAGGAGGGCCTGAGTTCAAATCTGACCCAGACACTTGACACTTACTAGCTGTGTGACCCTGCGCAAGTCACTTAACCCTCATTGCCCTGCCCCCCCCCAAAAGAAAAGAAAAGAAAAGAAGTAGAATGTGAAGAGCCCTGAATGCCAGACCAAGGAGATTTTGAATCCTCCTGTAGAAAGGGGAGCCACTGAAAATGTTCAGGAAGGGGAAAAAATGATGAAAGCATCATTTCTGGAAGGTTAATCCATCAACAGTGTGCAGAAGAGAATGGAGAAAAAGACATTGTAAGGAGACTAAAATAATTTAAGAGTGAGGTGATATGAGCCTGGAATAGGTAATAGGGTGTTCTGACAAAATATAAGTTCTGTGAGGGCAGGAACTATATTTTTTCTTTGCATCCCCAATGCCTAGGACACTTCTTGGCACATAGTAAAAATCTAATAAATACTTGCTGAATGAATACATGGCAGTGGGAATGGACAAGAGACATTTTAAAGGAAGGATTGTCAAAGCTCCAAGGTGGGCTGGCCATGATTAATGAAGGAAAGGGAGAAATCAAACATGACTGCAAGGTTTTGAGCCTGGTTGCCTGGGAGACCAATAGTACAATTTATGGAAGTAAGGAAGTTCAGAAGGGGGCTGATTTGGGAAGGAAAGAAGTTAAATTGAATTTTAGGCAAATTGAGTTTGAGATGATAACATGGGCTTTGCTAACCCACATATTCACATCTTGTAGGCAACTGGAGATGAAGACTGGAGCTCAGGTGAGAGGATGCTAGTAGAGGGAGAGATATGGGAATCATCAGTAAAGATGATGCATATGCCAATGAGAAGTACCCCGTCTGGCTTGGGTTGTTACAAGAACGTTGGGAGATATGAAATGAGACCATTATTAGGAGGTGAAAGGATATAAATGTGAAACTTAAATGCTCATTGAAGCATGGTTTGGATGAAGAGATAGGAGAGGACAGTCCCATCTCACTCCTTCATGGAGGTGAGAGCTTCAAATGTGTTACATATTGTATGTGTTTTTGGACTTTTTCAATGTACTGACTGTGCTGAATTTTTCCTAATTTTTTTTTTGGTCTTTTTTTTTTTTGGTGGGGCAATGAGGGTTAAATGACTTGCTCAGGTTCACACAGCTAGTAAGTGTTAAGTGTCTGAATCCGGATTTAAACTCAGGTCCTCCTGAATCCAGGGCTGGTGCTTTATCCACTGTGCCACCTAACTGCCCCTCTTTTTTGTCTTTACAAAAATACTATTTGCTATATGGAATTGCTCTCTAGGAAGGGAAGGGGTAGGAATACTGTAGAAAACTACGATGATTGAAAAAAACAACAGACCAATAAAAACATTTTTAAAATAACAATATGAAAAGAGTAAGTTAAAAATAAAATAAATGTTTGTTGAATAAATGAATGTCAGTGGGAATGAAAAGGAATGGATAGCTGTTTTATAGAATCATGGATTCAGAGCTAGAAGGGACCTTCCATTAAGTCCAGCCATATTATTTTACAGATATAAGGACACTGAGGCAGACATAGGTGAAGTGACTTGCCCAGGGTCACATAGCTAGTAAATATCGGAGGTATGATCTGAAATCATAGACTGACTCTAAGTCCAGTGCTCTGTCCTTTTTTCCAAACTTGGTGACTGGACATGGGGAATAAAGGAAAGGGATACTTCTTATCTGATGTCTCTTTGCTTTTGGGAACTGGGACTGCCCAGGTAACACATACTCTTTCTTCCGGGCTGATTTCCGCTTCTCTTCGTTGACCTCGTGGTTGGCATCCCGTAGTTTGACCTCCCGGTCTGAGAGGCTTGCTGGGATGATGTCCAGCTCCAGGTCTTTGTTATCCTATGGAGAGAAGGATTGAAGAAGATCACTTTGTGAGAGAGGCCACTCAAAAGACAAGGTGGTGGGGCGGGAAAGAGAAAGATAGCCAGAGTGATGAGCTTTCAGAGAAAGGAGATGAGAAGACGAGCCAGAAGCAAAACCATAAACCCATAAATGCTCCTGTGGGAGGGAAGGCTTGTTTGTTTTTAAAATCCTTTTCTTTCTACCTGAAATTGGCATTACAAAAGTTGCACCCCAGGTGAATGCTCACAGCAGGAAAAAAAAAAGAGAACACATTCAATAATTATGTGTCTACTAAGGCTAACAAATGTGTTCTATAACCAACTGAGTAAAGTCTCCTACCTTGCTCAGAGCTATTAGCATGTGATTCTTTGGTGGAGCCTGCCTTTTGACAATGAAACACAAAAATTTGTGAAATTTAGTTGTGTGGAAATGCATGCCCCTGGGGAAATAAAAAAAAGCTTTTATTTTTAAAAAATTTTAATAAGAACAAGCTTTTATTTAAACAAGCAATTATCCTTGGGAATGGAAGGCTAAAAAGAAGAATAATTGATGGGTATATTAATTTTTCTTATGTGATATAGACATTAGTTAGCATTTGATCTTTGGCTGGGGGCTGGGGGTGAGCTGATCTCCCTTGACATGTGTTCAATGTGAAATTGGGAATCATTGTCCATCTAACACCCAACCTGCCTTAACTCTTTCCTGTCCTATAACCCTAGCCAAATTCTGCAATCAAACAAGCAAGATTCCTGAAGAAAAGCTCAGATACACCCCATTACAGCCTTAACCTGTAAAAATGAGAAGAAATTGGCTGACTCCACTCCCCAATTATAGACAATCCAATCTGTCATTCATCTTAGAAATTATAGAAGGTGTCTGAATAAATGGAATATACAGGTGATCCACAATTTTTTAAGTATATTTGATTTCCCTGACTTCTCTGGATAATTTTTATAAAAATTCCTCATGAGAGAACTAAGCTGACTTGGTTGACTATCAAATTAAAATTAAATTAAATTAAAATATGACAAAGACTTGTGATTGTAGCCGACAGATCTACATTTTTGAAATTTATTTCCATGTCCTCTGCTCTGGAGATCCTGCCCTTATATGTCTCATGTTTTATTTGTTCATCATTTTCTCATCTTGCTTTCCTATGCATTAGAGGCTCTGTCTCTCTTAGAAGCTGATACCCACATCTTTTGTGTTGAGACAAAATATGATACTAAGAAGGAATGGGAAGAAAGTTAACATCTTCAGTCACAAGATGCCTGCCCTGGACAGGAGGGAAGAGTGGCTGGCCCATCTCTTTGCTCACTCATAATCCACTATGTTCCTGTTTAGAAAGTTACCTCTGCAGAAGGCTAGAATTTGACAGTGGGGTTGGTATGAGAAATGATGCTAGGGATCTGGCTGAATGGAGCAGTTTTAACTACTACCACTGCAACAAAGTCTGTTGGATTATCTAAAGTTCCTTCCTTCCTTCCCTCCTTCCTTCCTTCCTTCCTTCCTTCCTTCCTTCCTTCCTTCCTTCCTTCCTTCCTTCCTTCCTTCCTTCCTTCCTTCCTTCCTTCCTTCCTTCCTTCCTTCCTTCCTTCCTTCCTTCCTCCTTCCCTCCCTCCTTCCCTCCCTCTCTCCCTCCTTCCCTCCCTCTCTCCCTCCTTCCTCCCTTCTTCCTTCCTCCCTCCCTCCTTCCTTTCTCCCTCATTCCTTCCCCTCTCCCTCCCTCCCCCCCTCTTCCTTTGCCTATATTGACCAGACTGGAAGTGCGGTGGTCACTCCTGGGCCCAATCCACTACTGATTGGAATGGAACCTTTGACCTGCTCCATTTATGGTTTCGGTTGGTTCACTCATCCTTAGATAGTCTGCTGCCCCCTTTCCAGGGGCTCCCCTATTGGTGCTGTACTTAGTGCAGACATCCAATAGCTCAATGCACTATAGCTCAGAATTCCCAAGATCCAGTGATCTACCATCTTCAGCCTCCTCTGCAGCAGCATGACTGTAAGTCATGAGCCACCATGACTAGCCCAACTATAGATTCTAGATTTAATTTGGTTCCATGAGTCCATTGCCTAAAATAACAGTATAAGAATCATCTTTATCTTCCCTATCCTCAAATAGCTATTCTGTAGTTCCTATCAACTATGTCCTATATCTTCAACAATTAAGCTTTCGGTCTCTAGGATCCTCACACAAATAGCATCTGAAACATGCAACCCCCTCCATGGCTGGACCTATAGCAATTTGCCAGTTAGATCAGTTGAGTGCAGTAGGGTGCTAATGAGGCCAAAATTATGAGTCCTATTCCCAATGGGGGCTAATTAACTTGGCTCAGAGAAAAGTTCTGTTCTACAGCCATAAAAAGTACCAATAACCCAAGTCAGCCATCATGCGAATGCATTGGTAGGTCTGACTCAATGTAATCCACCTCATGTACAACAAAACTCAGTGTGAAAGCCCTGCGGACTGTCAGAAAACTCACCTTTGGGTGCCAAATATGACATAGACAGAGTCTGGTCCTACTGTGGTACAAGTGACAGATGAGAATGGAAGTGATGGGGTGAGGAGGGGAGGACAATGCACCCTCTGTGCACTTACCTCGGTGTTGACTCCCAGGGCTTTCTCCAGTGAACAGCGGTACTTCCCCATCCTTAGGGAGAAATCCCTATAGTGCTTGTCAACTGTAGTCACCCACTTCCTGATCTCAGTGGCATGGATGTGGCCCTTCTCAACAAAGCTGTCGGCCAGCTGAATCAGCAGTTTCACTTTTTCCTTTGTTTGCTGCCCCCAAAAGATGACCCCATGTTACAGGATTGATTGAGTTCTGATCAAGCAAGCAAGCAACAAGCATTTATTAGGTACCTACTATGTGTCAGGCACTATGCTAGTCATGGGGGATACAAGACAAAAACGAAGCAGTTCCTCTCCTCCAGAAGTGTTTGGGGAGACAACCTATGTCTTCCTTATCCAAACCTCTGCTTCCCCTCCCACAAGTCATGGGCAAATCACAGAACTAGAAACATGGAACAGATGAAAAGTCTTCAAATACTATCCACATTGGTATATTCCCAGGATAGGAAGATTCAAAAGATAGTTCCTTGCAGGGAATCTTCAAGAAATGGTTGCTAAGGAGCAGAACTGGAGAAATGCTAGCCCCAATGGGACAGTGGCAGGTGGAAGTAGGGTAGAACCTTGTCAAATTGTCAGTGTGAAACTGGCCTAAACAATGTGATGACCTTCTATACTATAAGCCCTAACACCCTCCTGCCTCAGACTACAGCCTGCTTCCCAGGGTAGCTGACAGGTTGGTTTTCCTAGACAAAAGTAAGTTAAAGGCAAGAAGTGAATCCTGAAATTTCAGAGCAGTTTTGATGATGATGATAACCAACTTAAAATAAGGAAGGGAAAAGCTTTCTGAAATTCTACAGTTTTGAGGAGAAGAAAGGTTAAGATGAAAACCAAGTCAAATAAGAAAAATATAACTTGTGGGCATCCTGGGTTTAAAAAGTCATTTTATTAAGTCTATTCCAAGGAGCAGATCCTCTTGAGTAATGTATTTATTTAAAATTCGCAAGAGTTTTAGCTGTTGTAATCAAGGTCTCTTTGAAAAATCTGCAGGTTTCTTTTCATATTTATCTATTTTCTTTTTAATTTATGTACTAAAACAAGCATGTCTGCAGTAGTATAATAAAAAAGCTGAAAATGCAAAACTTTTATGCACAACTTGCTATTCTTTTCAAATATATAATAAAGTTGTCATGTAAATTTTTATTTTTCCCCCTTTTTCTGTTCCCTCCCCCATTCCACCCTAAAGATGGCCACCATTAGACATAAATAGGTGTATTTGTGTGTGTGCGTGTGTGCGTGTGTGCGTGTGTGTGTGTGTGTGTGTGTGTGTGTGTGAAATTATTCTATATATACTTCTATTTGTCAGTTCTTTCTCTGGATACAGATAGTGTCTTTCTCCACATGTCCTTTATAGTGAATTTGGGTAGTTATATCAGTCAAAATAATTTATTCATCTATTTCTGAAGATGATTAGGGAAAAAGGAAAAGAACCTAGATGTCCCATGTTCCTTTATTGACTCTAGACTTCTACCTTAAACAAAAGTCACACTAATATCGCTACTCTTCAAGGATTATTGTTTGGCTATGAATCATAGAATGTCTAACTAGATACTCTCCACGGAATTGAAATTGAGGATCAACTGAGGGGCAGTGAAGAGCAGTGGGCACGAGCAGGCTGCAGGGCATCACCAAGAAGGACCTGCAGAGGAGAAGTAAATTATATCATCAAGGCAAGGTAGGAGAAAGAAAGAAGAGAGTCCGGTCAAGAGTGAAGAAAGATAACCAAATGGACAGCTTGTATTCACTTTTTTGTTTTTTGTTTTTTTTTTAGTGAGGCAATTAGGGTTAAGTGACTTGCCCAGGGTCACACAGCTAGTAAGTGTTAAGGGTCTCAGGCCAGATTTGAACTCAGGTAGTCCTGACTCCAGGGCCGGTGCTCTATCCACTGCGCCACCTAGCTGCCCCCTTGTATTCACTTTTGCTGTTCTCACAATGTCCAGAGAAGTGGGGAGGTATTTGTGTGGACCCCATGTGTCAAACTTATGAAAAGGCAAGGACAAGATGGTCTCCTAGGATGGGCATTGATGGAGGGGTTAGGATCTGCATGGCTGGAAGAACAGTCACATTGACAAGATCACCGATCCATTGAGTATTTGAGATAATAAAGATCAATCTACTTTTACATATAATACTTTCGTCTGCCTGCCGATCCTGATTGCAGTGTAACTTCCTGCGTCCTATGGCTAGGCACTCTAACTTCGAGTGCCTGACTTTTGACTTGTACTTGGAGTCAGTGAATCTGAATTTCAGGAATAGTTAAACCATAGGAAAATGGACACCTGAAGTGCTGACTGATCTTACATATAGAGCTCTACATTTATTGCTTTTATTTTTTAGCTTGGTAGCTTTCTGGCCACATACTGCCCTGTCAAGATATTCAGGAAACTTAATCATGTCATTTCTGGTGTCTGCTTCCTTGCTCAGTTTTCTGCCACCTTTGCATTTGATCATCGTTCCATCTAGGTCTTCTTCTGAGTCATAAACAAAAATGTGGATCAGGACAGGGCTAAGGAAAGAGACATAATAATTCATAAGAGTGCTCTTTCCAGGTTGGCATAGAGTCATCAATCAAAGCCCTAGGTAATGCTATTCAATCAGTTCTGAGTCCCCCTAAGAGTGCTCTCATTTCACCCACATTTTACCATCCTTACCCTGAAGGATATCAAGGAGACTGTCAAAAGCCAATAGTCGATAAATATTTATTAAGCACTTTTTCTGCCAAGTACTGTGCCAAGTGCTAGGGATATAAATATGAAAAAAAGAAAGAAAATCTCTATGAAGTTTAGACAAAACAAAGCTCAATTAAACAACTTCAAATTCCAGGAATTTTATTAGTTGACCAACATAATATCACTATCCAAAAAGGAAACGATGTTAGTTTGGCCTGATTTATTTCTGGTGATCCTATGCTTACTCCTAGTAACCGACTAAAATATTTGCCTAAATACCCACAAAACAATCTGATTCAGAATTTTTCCAGGGATCGGCATAAAGTTTATCAGTCTGTGGTATCTAGGTCTCATCTTTTCCCTCTTTTGAAAAGTCAGCACAGTTATTCCTCTCTCGAATACTGAAATCTGTTATATTTTCCATTATTCCTTAAAGACTGTTGGCATGAGCACAGATCATGGTAGACAGTAAGCATTTATTAAATGCTTGTTGACATGAATATTGGGATTATATCCCATTAACTGCCTTCGGGATCCTGGGAAATAATTTATTTGCGTCTAGAAGTCAGAATATAATGAAAGTGGCTAGGTTATATGTATACTATCTTCTCACCTCTCCTGAGTTTTCAGTTCCCTTCTATGCCTATTTTTCCTGGCACTTTCTAGCTTGATGACCACTCTCCTTGCTGAAAAAGAAGGCAGGCAACAGAAGCCTTCTCTCCATTACCAGTCAATGTCTCCCCAAAACAGTAGCTCTTATGCCTTCCTTTTGCTTCTTGCTTTGAACATACACAAAGAAGCCCTTCAGGCACTTGGCACAAGCCTCAGTTCATCTGCAGCTTTAACTTGATTCAAAATCGTTTTATGAGATAGTGCCATTCTTTCCCACTCATCCATGCTTCTATGTCACTCCATCTCTCTTGTAAATAACCTCTGGGATGAGAAGCTCATCAAGAACCCTCAGTGTAGCCACACTGGACTCTTAGAGACTTCCTTTTTTCTCATTATGATTATTTATGATTATGCAGTAAGATTGATGATTTTTTGTTAGAATTGCTCTCCCATTAGGGGATAAAATCTTGGCAATAGGATTTGCTCTGAGCCTTTAAAATATGGATTTCCTAAGCCTAGGGTACATCTTTATGTTTGTTTTTCCCTTTCCTTGCTAACAGAAGATCGAGGATGAAGCGATCATCTTTTCCCCATAGTTCCTGTCGTTTTTTATATCCCTAACCTATTCTTCTTTGTTTATTAGAATTAAGCCCAGAAAAGCAGTCTCCTTGTTGCTTCCTCTCCCGTTGGATATTAAATTGTGAGCTGGGCAAGCCAAGAATTTGTCAGATGGGCTGCTTTTAGTAGAATTGGACTTCTTAGAGATGCCAGAAAAGTTGAATTCCTCAGCGGCATATAGCTTGCCTTTCTGCAAGTTTTGTCATTTATATTAAGAAAGCAACTCCCACAGAATACTTTTTTCTATTTCTCTCTCTTTTCCTCACGTAAATGCTCTCTTCTATGCTTCTATTTTCAAGTTTGTTGAATTCTATACAGGGCTGCTTCTAACCTTCAATTGGGCCCTGTTGCTTTTAAACAGTGTAAGGATCCAGCAAAGGAAGCTAGGTGGCTCAGTGAATAGAGAACTGGGCCTGGAGTCAAGAAGACCTGAGTTCAAATGCAGTTTTAGACACTTACTATCTGTGTGACCCTGGGCAAGTCACTTAAACCCTATTTGCTTAGGAAGAAGGTAGATGGCTCAGTGGATAGAGCATCAGGCCTGGAGTCAAGAAGACTCATCATTCTGAGTTCAAATCTGGCCTCAGACACTTAGTAGCTATGTGATCCTGAGCAAGTCACTTAACCCTGCTTGCCTCAGTTTCCCCATCTGTAAAATGAACTGGAGAAGGCAATGGCAAACCACTCCAGTATCCTTGCCAAGAAAACCCCACAGACAGTCTGGTTCACAGAGTCACAAAAAGTCAGACATGACTGAATAACAACAGAAACAAAGTATCCAGTGTAACCTTCAGTTGCTATAACACAGTCATGAGATATATCCTGTTAAGCTTCAAGGGCATCTATTATTTACCTTCTCGTGTGAAAATTTCAAGTTTACTTTGTTGTCATCAGGACTAACTTTTCACAGAAGAGGTCCTCTCAATTAATGATGAATGAATGAATCAATTCATTCGTGAATAAACAAATGAATACATTGCTGCCAAATTGGACTGTTCTTTAGACTGGTGGTCCCCAAGAGTTTTGTTCTCAGGACCCCTTTGTATTCTTAAGAATTACTGAGGATCCTCCACCCCCACTTTTGTTTACATGGTTATATCAGTTGATATTTATTGTATTAGAAATCAAAATGTCTTAGTTTGATTAAGAAAAGAACTGACTTCCAGGACTCTTTGAAAGGCTCTCCAGGGCTCCCTGGGGTTCCCATCACCCATCACAACACTTTGAGAATCTTTGCTTTCGATCACACCCTGCACATTGTTACCTTGATCCTTGTTCAGACCTTCTCCTATGGCTAGAATGTCCTTTCACGCCCTCCTTTCCAGCTGAATTCCTATACAACCTTTACAATTCAACTCAAATGCCACACCCCCTCCCTAAGCCTTCCTAGGTCTCCCTAGTTGCAAGAGACCCTTCTCCTGGGGATTCTTTTAGTTCTAGTTTTTAGGACCTCCAATGTTCTGATCAGGTGTTGTTGTTATTCAGTTGTTTCACTCATGTCCAACTCTTTGTGACCCCATTTGGGGTTTTCTGGGCAAAGATACTGGAGTGGTTTGCCATTTCCTTCTCCAGTTTGTTTTACAGATGAGGAAACTGAGGCCAGCAGTTAATCAATTTGCTCAGCATCACACAGGTGGTATCTGAGGTCAGATTTGAACTTGGGTCCTCCTGACTCCAGGATTGGCACTCTAGCTGTCCCCATTTTATAGATGAGGAAACTGAGGCAGACAGGAGTTAATCGATTTGCCTCAGGGGCACCAAACTTATCAATGTGTAAGGCAGGCAGCAGGTCTTTCTAACTCTAGATCCATTGCTTTATCCTCTGAGCCGACTCACTGCCCAATCACATATGACTGTTTATTATGACTATTTGTATATAGTCTTCCTACTAAATGGTAAGCTCTGTGACCGCGAGCAGGGATCATATTTGAGTTAGACAATGTGCCTCTCTAGCCCTGTTACACTCTGCACTCTGCACACAATAGAACCTAATAAATATTGATTGACTTGAATAAAATGGTAAAGAATAGAATGAAGGACTGGAGTCCAAGATCCTGCCTGTATTTGGATTCAAAGGCACGTGTTTTGTATATGTAAATGTTTTATGAAATAGAATGATGGCATTATGGATAGAAAACTGGCTTCTGTGAGAACTAGAGCAAGGACCTGCCTCTGGCACATATTGACTGATTGACAATGAGCATACCATTCTACTTTTCAGCACCCCAAATAGCTTTCTCTTTTGTGTGTGTGTGTGTGTGTTCATTTGTTGTTTTTTGGGGGGGCGATGAGGGTTAAGTTACTTGCTCAAGATCACACAGCTAGTAAGTGTTAAGTGTCTGAGACCAGATTTGAACTCAGGTCTTCCTGAATCTAGGACCGGTGCTTTATCTACTTCATCATGTAGCTGCCTCCCCTGCCCCCCAACAGGTCTCTATACACCATATGTCTCCAATCTGCATTGCTTGAGGGAATTTCCTTGCTGAGAGTTCTCTAAACCTTTTCTTCTTAAACTGTGGGTCAGTCCCTTAACTGAATGTGGGGGTTGTGAAAAATTTGGCAACAGTAAAAGGCTATATATACCTATTTTATGTACCTCTATACCTAAGGTCTTACAAAAATTTCTCAGGGGGTAAAGGGGTCATGAGTGGAAACATTTAAGAAGCCCTACTCTAAACCAATGAAATCACAGACCCAGCCCCACTTACCCCACATTTCTGTATTTATGTGTACATGTTACCTAAATATATAATGTGTAACAACAGAATGTAAGTTCCTTGAGGGCAGAAAGGGTTTAGTTTATGTCTTTGTATCCCCAGCAGCTCACATCGAGCCTGGCACATAGTAGGTCCTTACCAAATGTCAACTGATTGATATTAACCAAATGGTAGCACTCTAATGACTCAGAGCCCAATCAAATAATTCAGGTCAAAATTGGATTCATGGGGAGATTAAAACTTTTCCATTCAAATAACAAATATTCATTGGCTACCTGCTGTTTCATGACATTCTATTCTAGGTACTAGAGTGTCCAGAATAGACAATCCATAGCTACACAAGGCAGAATCCTTTCCATCTCCCCCCCACCCCCCATCTGTAACCCTGAGCTTCCAAACTAGTAAGATAAACACAAACTCACAAACTGGCAAAAAAAAAAGCAGAAAATACTAATTATTATGTGAAGTTATATCGACAGAAAGTGGCATCAGATTTTAAAAAGAGGGAGAAATCATGAAAACGTGATTGGGGCAGGGGGCGGAGCCAAGATGGTGGAGGAGAGGCTGTGACTCCCATAAGCTGCAGATTAACCCATCCACCCACTCCCAAATAATGCCAGAAAGCGTGATTGAGCTGAAGGATGGGAGGAATTTGGTAAGAAAGGAAGGAGTTCCAGGGAATGAGAAAGGAACAACAGAGAGGTAGAAAAATGCACGTTGATGCATGAAACATTTGCTATTTATTTTGGGGTAGCAAGAGGAACGTTTTAGCTGGAGGGGAGGGTCTGCAAAGGGAAGTAATGGGAGATCAGGCTGGAAAGGTAGATGAGGACTAGCTTGGAGAGGATTTCAAATGCTCCTGCTAAGGAATTTCAGTTTTCTCTTGCAAGCAGGGGAGAATGCAAATCTTCAGAGGAAAGGCCTAATTAAAGCAGTACCAAGAAATGATGATGTCTCAAACTAGAAGGGTGAGAACTGGAAGGTAGTGATGGACACGAAAGGAAATTTGGAGGAAAGATGGATCTAATGAATCATTTGTACTAAGAAGCGGCATGATGTTGTAGATAAAGAGCTGGCCTTAGAGCAAGGAAGACCAAGGTTCAAATTCTGACATTAGAGTCTTGTATCCTTGAACACAAAGGTTAATTAGTCTCTCTAAGTTCTAGATATCTCACTCAGTTACAGAGAAGGGACTAAAAACACAAGTAAGTACTGGCCTGCTTTGGTGGGGGATGTTTCCTCACCTGGAGGGTTCCCTATCTTGATGAGATCACGGACTAATCCCAATCCCTAGTTCTAATCATAACTGATCATGTAACTTGCCAAATCTCCATTAAATGCCACACACCCCCTCCCTAAACCCCCTAGTTGCAAGAGACCCTTCCCCTGGGAGCTCTTTTAGTTCAAGTTTGTTTTTTGTTTTTTGTTTTTTTTAAGTGAGGCAGTTGGGGTTAAGTGACTTGCCCAGGGTCACACAGCTAGTAAGTGTTAAGTGTTTGAGGCCAGATCTGAACTCAGGTACTCCTGACTCCAGGGCTGGTGCTCTATCCACTGCGCCATCTAGCTGCCCTTAGTTCAAGTTTTTAGGACCTCCAATGCTCTGGTCAGGTACTGTTATTCAATCACTTCAGGCATGTCCAACTATTTGGTTTGGTTTGTTATAGCTTCCTGCAAGGCTGGCTTGTGCTGCAGCCCAGGCTCAGTTCTGGAATCTAGGGGTGAGGATTTCTATCTAAAGCATCTCTGTCCCACTTTATCTAAGTAAGACCAGGATGGGCCTTGATACTCTATGGACCCAGTCAACTATTTGTCATTCTTCCCAAAGGAGGGGAATATAGACCCAAATGGGATGATCCCAAAGTCATTTCCACTTGAGATATGATTATATTACATGAATTTTTAAAGCATGATGTCTGACTCACTGGTATTTAAATTAATTTATATTTTCTGATCTCACACCTACCCACGGGGGAGACTGGACAGGGAGTGTGCTAGATGTCATTGGAAAGACACTCTCAGATAAGATACTAGCTAAGCGTGATGTACAAAGCAAGTTGTTTATCTATGCAGATAACTTGGACTTTCTTATGGCAAGAAACCTCAGGTTCATGAGGAGAACTGTGGGCTTTCTTGGGCAGAACCTAAGCAGAAACTGTTCCTGTTATCAGAGAAGGCTGGAGGGGCAGTCAGGGGAGAAATGAACCCTATTACCTCCCAGAACATTCTTCATCTCTGCAGAGGTAGCTCATATCGTCTAGGAAGAGCAGGCTGGTCTCCATCTGCTGTTTTTGGCACTGATGTCAAGAGAGTCTCCTAACTAACATGGCAGGGAGCCCGGGGTGTGGGGTGGGGAAAGGGAGAAGATAAAAGAGAAGGAACCTGAATTTGAGACAGAGAGGATTGGCACTTAAGCCCCATGGGTCCTGAGATCAAATCTTGGCTGGGGTTCCAGATGGAAATGAAATTGGGAGATTAGTCCTGTTGCCTCTCATTAGCATCATCCTACTTGGTACAAGTGTGTGTGTGTGTGTGTGTGTGTGTGTGTGTGTGTGTGTGTGTGTGTGTGTGTGTGTATGTGGCTTCTTTCTAGAGACCTCAACATACCTCAGCTAGGGGAAGAAGCCAAGGCAGAAGTGGGGGGAAATGCTCATCCATTAGAAATCTTCCTGCTTTGTGAGTTTATCCACAGTTAGCCCCTCAAACGGGGGAAATATATAAATGAGGATGGGTGTACAGGCATACGGTATCATTACAGGCAGATGGGAGGATATGTGTTCCCATATGTATGATGCCTCTCTTCCCCTGGGTCTATGCAATTCCTCATATTAGTTGGCCTAAAGGCTATACCAAATGTAGGAGCCAAGAAAATCATTAGAGAAACAATGGTGAGTATCTGGAAACAGAATAGGCAGGAGCTGATCATTAAGAAACCAGGAACAGACTTGTTCTATTCAACAGCTGTAATTCAGGCCCCAAAGGAACAGATTCCAACCATGTTTCCCTGGTAACTGTGGCTAACTGCTAAACATCTTTTCTCAGAAAAGCTGTAACTAGGAATTTGGGGACAAGTACCATAACTGTGTCCAAGGCAAGATTTCTCAGTGGGCTTCCCACTGAATGGGGTGGAAGACACAGATCCCAGGTAGACATGGGTGAGGAAGGGAAGGAGCTTACCTCAAACCGTCATCCAGTATCTTTTTATTTTAACTAATTCTTACTAATTATGTGTGAAGTTCTGTGATTTCTACAAGGCTGGAAGACCACAACAGCTATCCAAGTGTCTTCTAAGTCCATATTTACTCTAAGTCTAGCAATCTGGAACAAAGCCCTACCTAATCACCCTGACCTATTACACTTCTGGCTTTTGGGTCATGTGCTCTTTCCTCCCTGAGGTGGGAAGGGCTAGAGTGGATGGGGATGGGGGAGTCTGGAGTCTCCATACCTTGGCTGGCACCCTGAATTCCCCATACTCTTTCAGCAGTTCCTGAGTCTCCTCTGTGGATTCCCCAGTGGAGTTGTGTGTTGAGAGGAAATATTCGCCAGTCTCTTGGATCCAGTCGAGTGCCTGTGGGAGGGAAGAACACCCCCAGGTCCCCCAAAAAGCCAGTCCTCAGAAGGAAAGTACACCAGAAGGAAGGGTTTTTCTGGATGATTTCATAGAACTTGAGAAATGCTAACAGGCACTGATGAGCTGTTTGCTAACTTGTTTTTCACTGGACTATTTCTGTTCTTTCCCTTTAGGCTTGGAGCACCCTGAGGGGGATGGATTTTATGTTTCATTAGAGAGCCAACTTGGTATATAAGACTGAGGGATCTATATAGCCTTGGAGTCTGAAAGATCTCAGTTCAAATCCTGCTGCTTATAGCTACTGGCTGTGTGACCCTGGGCAAGTCACTTAAACTTAACTTCTCAGTGCCCTTGGGCAACTCTAAGTTGCTCTAAGGCAACTCAATACTTTAAGTTATAGAAGAGTTGCTACTCTGTATTGGAGAAAGGAGTTTCCACATCTGGAATTTCCAACCTCCCTGAAGGTTACTCCTTAAGGGCAGAGATAGTCTTTTTCTTTATAAGCATCTCCTCAAAACCCTCCAAAAAAGGGCTCTACACGCAACATGCTTAATGAATGATGTTGGTGAGTTAAAAAGTGACCACCTAGACAGATCCCTCCTCCTTCCTGCCAGCGGCCCTTGCCTTCTTTCCCTCCCTTCACTACCTCCTGCCATAGAGAGTCTCCTTGGGATTTTCCCAGGCTTGGATCAGTGTAGATGGGATTGGCAATGGGCTAGAAGGGCCCCCACCCCGAATCTCCCAGCCCAGAGGGAAAGCGAGGGGCAAGCTCTGGGGATACCTGCTTGGCGCTGCGCTCAAAAACCACGTACTGCTGGCACTGGTCTAAGCGCCGCTTCTTCAGGGTCCAGAAATGCAGCACTCGGTTCTCCCTCTGGAGAAGCTCGCTTAGGATGGCTGTGGGGCAGAGCAGAGGGGTCACAGGCCAAAGCCAAACTAGTGTTCTGTGCTCCTTCCAGCGGCCGGCAAGAGAAGCTGGGCCACCACAGCATAACCCTCCTGCGGAGGGACTGACCCAGGGAACAGCAGACAAGCAGCACAGAACACACCGAGCACATGGGGGGAAAACGAAACACTGGATTCCGGGCCTCAGGGCCACAGGGTCAGAGTGAGAACCCTGCGTCTTCTCCTTCCTATCCTGGACACTCTGAACAACACAAAAGGAGGCAGCTAGACCCAATGATCTCTAGTCTCTTCTAGCTGTAAATTCTGTGATCCCAAGAACCTGCAGCCTGGACACTTGAGAGTGCAAGAGGGGAATCACAGAGAATGGCGCAAGAATTTAGAGGTGAATGAGACAAACAGGGATATGCATCTGCGTGTGTATGTGTACTTGTGTGTGTATGTCTGTCTATATACACTATCTATATATACACACACACATATATGTACATGTTTCTGCAGATACATATATATACACATATAAATGAATTTCCACATATAGAATTTATATATGTATATATTATATAAATATGTAATAATTCAATAATTAATCTAAATATTTTATTGTTAATGTGATTGTAATTCATTATTTATATTAAATTAATAGAATAATCAATAGTATATTTATTATATAAAATATATACGTAAATATATACACACATATATAAAAATAAGTTTTAATGTATATGTGTGTATACATGTGCTTTGTAAATACAGACGTGTATATTTACTTTTTGGGGGGAGGGATAGTGTATTCTGGGGCGCCATATTAGGGAATCAGTTTTTCCAAAGAATAAGTGACTTCCTGTTTCAGGAACCTCAGATGTTATCAAGTCTGATCGTCTCCATTTTATAGATAAAGAAACTGAGGACCAGGGAGATGAGGCCATAGGATCATAGATTTAGAGGTACCAGGGATCTGAGAGGCCATCTAGAGAAACCCTTTCATTTTACAGATGAGGAAAATGAGGCTGAGAGAGCTTCGGTGACTTACCCAAGGTCACACCAGTAGTATCAGAGTTGGGATTTGAACCCGGGTTCTCTGAATCTGGAGGAATTGCATTTGTCCTCTTTCCACTAAAGGAGTGATTGAATCAATTTCACTGATAAGAATTTGATAGAGGATATAGGTTGGACTAGGTTTTCTCAAAGTTCTGTCTCAGTTTTATAGGATCACAGCTGTAAAGCTGACAGGGGCCTCAGAACCATCTAGTACCCTCCACAACCTCCTTCCATTTTATAAATGAGAAATCTGGGGTTAGGGAGGCTAAGAGATTTACTCAAGGTCACACAAGTTATGAATGTCAAAGGTGAGAGTTTAACTCAGGACCTCTAACTCCTGATCTAAAGTTCTTCCCACCACAGCAGGCTGCTTCATCTGCAAAATGAGGGGTTAACACTCCAGATAATAATAATTTACTTAGTGCTTTAAGCTTTGGAAAGCATTTTTACAAATATTATTCAGTTGTTCAGTTGTTTCGGTCATGTCTGACTCTTCATGAACCCATTTGGTGTTTTGGAGGTTTTTTGTTTTGTTTTGTTTTGTTTTGTTTTTAAGTGAGGCAATTGGGGTTAAGTGACTTGCCCAGGGTCATACAGCTAGTAAGTGTTAAGTGTCTGAGACCGGATTTGAACTCAGGTACTCCTGACTCTAGGGCCGGTGCTCTATCCACTGTGCCATCTAGCTGCCCCAGAACCCATTTGGTGTTTTCTTGGCAAAGATGCTGGAGTGCTTTTCCATTTCCTTCTGTAGCTCATTTTATAGACGAGGAAACTGATGCAAACAGGGTTAAGGAACTTACTCAGAGTCACACAGATAGTAAATATCCAAGATGGGATTTGAACTCAGGTCTTCCTGACTCTAGGCCCAGAGCTCTATTCATTGCACCACCTAGCTGCCTCAGATAGTTTCTTTCTACTGTGTGCTGTATTACAAAGAATCTAAACTCTAGGATCCCAATATTCAATGAAGCGAAGAACTATGGTATATGGAATAGGCTGGTTGTGTTCCTGTAGCTAGACCACCATGCCTGTACAGAGTAGGTGCTTACTGAATCCTTGTTTTCTTCTCCCCCTTCCATATCATTTATATGTGCAAAGAGTTTCACGAATTCAGCTAAAACCGACACAGTAAGCCAGAATAGTAATTCTAATACTATATTCTTTCCCTAAAGTTGTCCAATCTAGTTTGTACCATGAATGTCCCATGTTGAAGGATAGTCATGTTGTAGTGACAAGCCAGTGACCACAGTGACCGTATTTATATATTTTGGCTGATTCAGTTCTCTCTCTCTCTTTCATATGGCTGAGAGATCCTTGAGGTCAGTAACATTGCCCTGTTCATTAGACTGGGAGCTTCCTAAGGGCAGGGACAGTGCTCCTGTCCCTTGGGCGATGAATGACAATGAGCAAGTAACCTCTAACCTCTCTCAGCCTCAGTTTATAATGATTTTATAAAGTTTTATAATGATACCTGTAGCACCTACCTCACTGAGTTATTGTGAGGATAAAAGGAGATAATATAAGTAAACTGTCTTCCTTACAAACCCTAAAGTGATATGGGAATGTTAGTTGTCACTTTTTCTCCTCCTTTTTTTCCAGTACAATTCAGATAGAAATGATCTTCAGACAAGTCATTCTTCTCTCTTTTTCTATTTAATGTTTTGTGGACTGTTTCACAGGTGGATAACATGACTGCTTTTCTGTAATTGAATAAAACTATTGGGATGTAGGAGCAGCTAGGTGGAACAGAAGATAGAGCACTGGGCCTGGAGTCAGGAAGACTCCTCTTCCTGAGTTCAAACCTGGCTTCTGACACTTCCTAGCTGTGTGACCCTGGACAAGTCACTTAACCACATTTGCCTCAGTTCCTCATCTGTTACAATGAGCTGGAGAAGGACATGGCAAACCACCCCAGTATCTTTGCCAAGATAACTCCAAAAGGGGTCACAAAAGAGTCAGACATGACTGAACAACAACAAGCAAAAGTGGGATGTAACCTCATCTTTTGTAGGCTCATCAAAAACATCCTGAGGACAATCCACGTAGCAGGCACGATCATGGACCCCATGTTTGTTGTCCTCTTCCCATAGGGTTCACCTCTATTATTAGACTGAACCCTCCTTGGAGGCAATAACACTTTCCCCCATTAGTCTGGGAGCTTCCTCAGGCTAGGGACTCAATTCCCTCTTAATTTCATAGGAGAAAACAGGCTCTGGAATCTGACTATTCAGATTTAATCCTACATCTGATACTTATTACCTGCGTGATCTTGGGCAAGTCATTCAACATTCTTGGGCCTCAGTATCTTCATCTGTTAAATGAGGGACTCAGGGATAGACCATTATTGCTGGACTAGATAATAACGATATTCATAATTAAGCTAGTACTTATGTAGCATCTTCAGGTTTGCAAAACGTGTTATAAATAATGCTATTACCTCAGTTTGACAGGTGAAGAAACTAGGGTTGAAATTAAATGATTACATAGCTGGTAAGTATTTGAGGCTGGATTTGAACTCATGTCTTCTTGCCTTCAGGAAACATTTATTGACTGGCAGACTGATTGACTGCTCAGACCCAGTGTTCTATCGACGGCATCATCCCCTTGCCCCTAAATAGCTTCTGAGATTTTCTTTCTAGCTCCAGACTGATCCTCTCTCTTTCCTTTGTTGTATACTTTTCAGTAGCCAGCTAAGCCCACTCAGTGCATTATGAAATCTTTATGCTTTCAAGTCATCTTCCTCACTGACAGTTTTCGTATGCTCAACCATCTCTGCTGTTGTTCTGAGGTGAAGCGACCGCCTTGCTCTCCCTGGGAGCTTCTCCCCACCTCTCTTCAGCAGATCCCTGCCAATCATGCAGCAGGAACCTCGTGTCACTGGGGCATTAGGAAATTGGACCTATGTTTTGAGACGAGCTGGGAGAGAGAGGGTGGCATTAGGTACACCACCTGCCGTTCTATAACAGCATAGCATAGATTCTGTTTGATTACATGCTTTTTTCTTTTGTTTTGTTTTTTGTTTTTTTGCAGGGCAATGAGGGTTAAGTGACTTGCCCAGGGTCACACAGCTAGTAAGTGTCAAGTGTCTGAGGCCGGATTTGAACTCAGGTCCTCCTGAATCTAGGGCCGGTGCTTTGCCACTGCACCATCTAGCTGCCCCATAGCATAGATTCTGAATAATTGTGCTGTCATTTGGAGGAGGAGTGGACCGATCTCTCCCATTTTGAGGCTTCTTCTGCTCATTATGGCCATGTGGCTACCAATTTACTCAACTTGGGGAATAGAAAACTCTTCCCAAAGCAAACTGGCCACTTCCCCATGCTTCCAGTGCATCCATCAGAGTTTCAGTTTCCTCTGAAACTTCTCCAATGCTGCAGACCCTTCCTTCACTTCCCATCCTCTAGTTCTGCCTTGCCTTTTGCCCCCATCTTACAACCATCTTTTTGTTGTTGTGGTTGAGTTGTTTCAGTCGTATCTGACTGCACTTCGGGTTTTCTTGGCAAAGATACTGTAGTGATTTTCTATTTCCTTTTTCAGCTCATTTGACAGATGAGGAAATGGAGGCAAACAGAGTTAAGTGACTTGCCCAGGGTCACACAGAGAGGAAGTGTCTGAGGCTGGATTTGAACTCAGGAAGAGGAGTCTTCCTGACTGTAGGCCTGGTGCTCTAGCCACTGTGCCACCTAGGTGCTCTACTATCACTAGGGAAAAGTAAAAACTGTTTGGGTTAAATTTCTTTCCCTGTTCCACATCACCAAGGACACACCTCTTAAATGTGTAGGGATGGTATAAACCTAATTTTTCATCCACCCACATCCCTGATTTTCCACATGCCTGGACATGCCCTATGGAGGGTTAACAACTGGGCTTTAATGTGGCCAGAGGATAGATAAAGAGACAGGGGGACATAATGGACAGAGAGCTCTACTTGAAGTTACAAAGAACTGAGTTAAAATCTACCTTTATGGTTATGAGACCCTGGGTAAGTCACTTATCCTTTAAGTTTCTGAGGCAGAGAAAGTGCCAACTTATATTCATAGAGGCAGTTCCATAGGCCGGTGAAATTACAGGTACAGCCCCTGTCCATAAATGTGGTCAGATGAATGATAGCTCTTAAAAGTTACAATTTTCATAAATTAAAAAAATTTAAAAGTTGCATGAGACCTTAGTGATAACCCAGTTCAGGGCTTTATCTCTCACTAGAAGTCTCCAAGTAGAGCCTGGATAACTAAATGACCTCTTCGGGCTCTAAATCTATGGTCCTATGGGCTAAAAATCTGTAATTCCATAGAGGCAAAATTTTGGATAACAAAAACAACAGACATTTTCCATAGCATGTAATCGTTCCCACAGCCCTTGGCGTACATTATGTCATTTGAGGCCAACAATCATGTGAGACAGGTACTATAGGTATTATTGTCCTTATTAAAAGAATTTTGTTGCCAGGCTCATAACCTCCCTAAACCCACGGAGATATTTCAGCACATGTAATAAAAACATTCCAACCATACTCACATCACAATTTGGAAATCCACATTAAGTAGATTATACTTCAGTTGTATTTAGTCTCTTTTTACTTTCCAATCAACCATAAATTTCTGCGAATGGGGAAAGGACTCCTCCCATTTTATTTGTGTCTGTCTGTCTGTCTCTGTCTCCCTGTCTCCCTCCCTCTCCCTACCTCTCTCTGCATTTCCAACATGGGCAGAATTAGGGATGTAAAGAAAAGATTATATATATATATATATTTTTTTTTTGGTGAGGCAATTGGGGTTAAGTGACTTGCCCAGGGTCACACAGCTAGTAAATGTTAAGTGTCTAAGGCTGGATTTGAACTCAGGTCCTCCTGAATCCAGGATTGGTGCTCTATCCAGTGCGCCACCTAGCTGCCCCAAGATTATATCTTTTTAAAGCTTTGAAACTTTTTTTTTGGTGAGGCAATTGGGGTTAAGTGACTTGCCCAGGGTCACACAGCTAGTAAGTGTCAAGTGTCTGAAGCTGGATTTGAACTCAGGTACTCCTGAATCCAGGGTTGGTGCTCTATTCAGTGTGCCACCTAGCTGCCCCAGCTTTGAAACTTTTGACAGAAAAGTTCTCCCTTTTTTTGCCCTCTTCCCCTTGATTGATCAGACCATCATAAAAAGGTCAACTGTAAATATCCGGACACAAAATACAAATGTGAAATACTTACACCATATATTCTTAAAAACAACACTAAAGAAAAACACAACCTATCTCTCTCTCGCTTGCTCACTCGCTCTTGCTCACTCTCTCTGGCTCTCTCCCCACCCCCTTCTCTCTCTCTCTCTCTCTCTCTCTCTCCCCCTCATTTCAAGGGAGGAAAACTTTTACTATGGTTCTAAACTCTCTTTTCATCAGTGTCTAATCAGGGTGTAGGATGTGGATGGGATTACAATCATTTAGATGTGAGGAACATTTTTACAGATGAGGAAACTGAAATTTACAAAAATTAAAGGGCATGCCTGTGATCAAACAGCTAAGAAGTGTCAAAGGCAGGATTTTCCCCCCAAGTCTTCCTAATTTCAAGTCATCACTCTATCCCCAGTGTCATCTATTCAGTCATTTCAGACTCTGTGACCCCATTTGGGTTTTCTTGGCAAGGATACTGGAGTGGTTTGCCATTTCCCTTCTCTAGCTCTTTTTTTTTTTTTTTGGTGAGGCAATTGGGGTTAAGTGACTTGCCCAGGGTCACACAGCTAGTAAGTGTTAAGTGTCTGAGGCCGGATTTGAACTCAGGTACTCCTGACTCCAGGGCCGGTACTCTATCCACTGTGCCACTTAGCTGCCCCTCTAGCTCTTTTTACAGATGAAGAAACTGAGGCAAATCGGGTTAAGTGATTTGTCCAGGGTCACATAGCTAATAAGTGTCTGAGGCTGGATTTGAACTTACAAAGATGAGTCTTCCTGATTCTAGGCCCAGTGCTGTATTCACTGAGCCACTTAGATGCTCGGTTCCATATTTGGCTTCTAAAATCCCTTCCAAATAAGAGATTTCACAAAACTGAGGCCCAGAAAGCTTGTGATTTGCTCAAAGTCATATAGCTGGGTAGGTGGCAGAGATAGGACTAGAAATAATAATCATGTTAATTATAATAGCAAGTCTTACTTAGTATAGTTCTTGAAGATTTATCAAGTACTTTCTTCACAATAATCCCTTGAGGTTCACAGTGACTAGGGACATTCTGGTAAATGTTTAACAACAAGCTCTCCAAATATTTATACATACACATATGTTGACATGCTTTTAAGTTTGATTTGTATTCTTAATATTGTCTCCATCACTTCCTTAAGTCTAGACAATCAACAGAACAAATCAAACCCTGATTTGCGGTATCTGCCAATTTCTGAAGCATAAATTTTCTCATTGAAAATTGTTCATTTGGGGGCAGGTAAGTGGGGCAGTGGATAAAGCACCAGTCCTGGATCCAGGAGGATCTGAGTTCAAATCCAGCCTTAGACACTTGACACCTATTAGCTGTGTGACCTTGGGCAAATCACTTAATCCTCATTGCCCTGCAAAAAACAAAAAAAACAAAACAAAAAAAAAAAGAAAGAAAAAGAAATTGAAACTCAAAATTTTGGGCAGCTAGGTGGCATAGTGGATAAAGCACTGGCCCTGGATACAGGAAGACCTGAGTTCAAATCCAGCCTCATACACATGACACTTATGGGCAAAAAAAGAAAAAGAAAAGAAAAAAATTGATCATTTTAGCTGCTGAAAGCCAGTTTGAGCTGACTATAGCACAGCTCTGAGAATGACCTATGAGGCTGATGTGGCTAGTGGCCTGGGAGGGCCAGTACTGACCTTTCACTTGTTGCTCAGGTCCCCGGGTATGGCTGGCCACACTGGGCATGCTGACGTTGTTCCTGTGAATGTACTTCAGAAACACTTCAGCGTTTCTGCGGGCAAGTGTGCATGCCTAGGAGAAACAAAGAAGATGCCCCCTCCCATCAGTCATGTGGAAATGGAGACCACTGCCGAAGGGAACTCTTATTCCTTCTTATGGGAAGCTTACTGTCTTGGCCTTGAGGTTTACAGAGAACAGCAGCTCTTGCAGTCCTTCCAAATACATGGGAATCATGCTGCCCTGAGGCAGAGGGTTGGACAAGATGCCTTTTTGAGGTCCCTTCAGGTATGAGGATATGATAAGCTCTATTTTTTTTGGGGGGGGGGACATCTGTTTATCCAGCAACATCTTTAGTGCCCCTTCTCCTACCACTTTTAAACTAACAATATAGTCCTTTTATTTTTGAATTTTTTTCTCAATTACATGTAAACAACAATTTTTAACTTGTTTTTTAAAATTTTGACTTCCAAATTCTCTCCTTCCCTCTCCTCCCCGCTCCTTGAGAAGGCAAGCAATTTGATATGGATTATACATGTACAGTCATGCAAAACATTTCCATATTAGGCATACAATATAGTCATGATGTATATTGGGACTGGTAAGGTTATTAGAGTGGAGAATTCCCAGTATGGGTGCTCCCTCACCCAATGCAGATCAATAACTTGGCTACAGTTTAGTTTTAGCATTGTTCCTGATCACCAAGGTGAATATTATCCACCACAAATGTTCACTACTAGTCTGCAAGGATATTTTTCCAATATCAGTCAGCCAGTGGAAGCTCAGTGAATATAAACTTGTTTTAATATTAGCCTGATTTAAACAAAATTAGGAAAGTAAATCTTGTGAAGGGAAAAGAGTAGCACACACATTACAAATCCAAAGAGAAATTATTTTTACAGTTATTCACTATGTTGTATTATCTCTACTACTAAATTCATGACATTCCTTTGCATTTATCTAGCTCTTTTTACATCATTTCTCTCTTTTTATCCTCCTATTCACTGGAGGTGGCAGAAAGAATAACAGAATGTTCTCTCCAATATGCAGATGGAGAATCTAAGGCTCAGGCAAGGAAGTGACAAAATGAGTGGGGAGCATATTGTTTTTTACTTTCTTTATTTTTCTGGGTGTTTTTCCTACATGACTAATATGAAAATATGTTTTGCATGACTTCACATGTATAATGGGAATCATAATGCTTGCATTCTTAACGGATGGGGAGGGGCTAGAGGAAGGGAGAGAATTCGGAACTCCAAATTTTTAAAAATGGATGTTAAAAATTTAAAATAAAAAATAAGTGGGGAGACCCAGGTACTCTGATTTTTAACCCAGAAATCCCTACCCTACATAAAAATCTCCAAACCTGAAAATTTTTTTACTATTAGGTATTCAGCTGGACTGTTCACAAGCAGGCTATTTAAGGTCCTGTAGCTGAAGAAGAGATGATGTGGTAAGAGAACATTTAGAAGATGCACCAGGGTGTGCTTAGGGGAGGAGTATAGAAATGTAATCTGCCAGCCCACAAACCTGACCTTTCAAATAGATAGATACAGATATAGACAGCTATAGATACACATACACACATAAATGTGTGTATACATACATATATATATGTGTGTGTGTGTGTATATATATATATATACATATATATATATATATAATGTGTGTGTGTCTGTGTACACACATGTTTTTGCTATTCAATCATTTCAGTTGTGTCCAATTCCTCATGATCCTATTTAGGGTTTTCTTGGCAAAGATATTGGAGTAATTTACCATTTCCTTCTCTAGCTCATTTTACAGATGAGGAAACTGAGATAAACAGGGTTAAGTGACTTGAGGTCAGATTTGAATTCAGGAAGATGAGTCTTTCTGACTTCAGGCCCAGCACTCTATCCAGTGTGCTACCTAGCTGACATATACACCCACACACACCCACACACACCCATACCCACATGTGTATATACACATACATATGCGTATATATGTATATATGCATATATGAATTATTTTATTTTATTTTAACATGTAAAACAATTTAAACATTTGGGTTGTTGTTGTTGTTGTTGTTGTTGTGGGGCAATGAGGGTCAAGTGACTTGCCCAGAGTCACACAGCTAGTAAGTGTCAAGTGTCTGAGGCCGGATTTGAACTCAGGTCTTCCTGAATCCAGGGCCAGTGCTTTATCCACTGCGCCACCTAGCTGCCCCTGGTTTTTTAAAATTTTAAATAATCTTCTAAATTCCCTTCCTTCTTGAGAAGGCAAGTAATTTATATAGATTATACATGTGCAGTTATGCAAAACATTTCCATATTATTAATGTTGCAAAAGGAAACACTGACAAAAAAAGAATAATAAAGAAAGTAAAAAAGTATGCTTCAATCTACATTGAGACTCCATCAGTTCTTTCTCTGGGAATGGATAGCATTTTTCATCATGAGTCCTTCACAATTGTCTTGGATCATTATACCGTTGAGAAGAGCTAAGTCATTCACAGTTGATCATCGTAACAATATTGCTGTTACTGTATTCAATGTTTTCCGGACTCTGCCTGAGCTTTCTTTAATAATTCACTATCTAGAATTCATTCTTTCACCTGAATTCTTGAACTTATTTACATTTCAGGCTTATATCATCTTCTCTGGGTAACAATTTTCATAATTTCCTCCTTAAGAATATTAAATATTTCCTTTTATTTGTTAGACAACTGCTTCTTTCTACACACCCCCATTCTACTTCCATTCCTGAAGCCCTTGGCCAGATCCTCGAACTTGGATCATAGATCCGCTCAAACTTACTGTTATAGGACTAATGACTAAAGCCTCCTAAATTTTCTGACCTCTACCCGTTGGAAGCTCTCCTAGTCCACTGATCATCTTGAGGCCTTTGTTACTTACTACTACTCCTTTAAACTCTTTCTTGAGGTATAGTGATCAGAACAGCACATAGTGTTTCAGAGACAGATGCATCATTGTATTGTGCAAGGTTATGATCATGCTTTATACATCTTTTTCTCCTAATGCTCTTCCTGGAGACATCAAACAATTTGTTAGCTGTTCGTTTATGGCAGCACTTCAGGTCAATGTCTTTGGGAAACAGTCGGCAATGACTGCAATAATCCTTTTTCCTTGAGTCATAACCGATATCTCAGAGCCAACCTCTTATAAGGGAGCTTGGCTCATTTCCCTCCAGCGCATTATCTGGCAGTCATCTGCACTGAAACTCACCTACTACTTTTCTATCCACTTACATGGTCTTATAAGAAAAAGAAATCTCCTGCAGTCTTCCCTGTCAGAGCAGTGTTTCACTACTCAGTTCCATATTGGGGTCCCTGGCTGGAAGCAGTGACCTCTCTTGAGTGTCACTACTTATTTAAGGCATCTGAAAGCAACTGACTAGTTGTCTATAACCATGTGCCTGCCTCTTAAGGATTCAGTAGCTGGAGAACATCTCGAAAGTCAAGGGAATCCAGAGGAGTAGGTAGATGTAAGTGAACAAATGGAGACAATTTTATTTTCTACATCCATTTACCATCTAATCCTGGGTGCTAATGGGAGGGTTCTCACCACTGCCTTACGAGCCCAAAGACTAAAATGCATCAGATCAGAGCAATTTATTTCTTTCTTCTCTAAAAAAGAACATTTCCCTTTGATATTATGTGGAAAAGGAATGCTATGTTTCTGTTTGAAATCTTTCTTATAAGTTATTTAGCTAAGGCTTAAATGTTATATTCTGGTATACTCTAAGATTGTTAATAGAGCAGTTTCTATTCAACTGTTAAATCAATTAGAGGTGAGTGATAAGGGGACCAGTTGTATGAGAGTGCAAATACCAAAAAACCCAAAGAGGTAGGAGAAAACTGGGTCATGCGAAGATCAGCAACATCACTTTACTTGTTTTTCTTTTCTTTTTTCTTCTTAATTTCTATAACTTGTGAAGAAAAGGTATTTGACAGCAAAAACGAGGACCTTTCTTTTGGGAAGTTGTAAGCAGGCAATTAGAGGTTTCTCAATAGCGAGTGATTCAAAAGCTGGAAGTAAGTTGCTTACAAGGACTTCCAACACAAAATTGTTCCAAAGTCCTCGAGTAGGAAATATGCACACACCACAGGAAGTTTTTGACTATACTCAAAAATACTAGATGAGTTCTATTCACATTTTGCGGGGGGGGGGGGGGAAAGCCAGGGCTAAACTAATCAATGATTCATAATAAATAGGTATTTGTGAACAAGTACCTCCATTTTATATTTCTTTAAATCTTGCTCTACATTTCATAGCATCTTATTTATACGTTGTTTAAGTTAATACTGGATAAGAGTTATATTTAACTGTTTTACAAAGGGATATTATTCTTAAAGAGCAAGTATAAATGAGCAAAAAATTGTGTTATTTTCTTTTGATTCATTAACCACACCTATGGAAAGCTTAGTTGTTTGAAGGTACTACTTTCCATCTAGTGCAAACACTAATTGCAACTAAATTCAAACGGAGGAATAACTTCGAACACCCAAACTGAAAAATAATAATGGTTAATGCTGTACACTAAGTTGGTGAATCTACTGTGTAGAGCTTCATTTCCTAAATACCTAAAGTAGTGTAGATAAGGAGCCTTTCCCTGGGGCTAAGGCAGGGGATCTAAAGAGTGAAGAGATATTGGGTTTGAGACCTATGAGAGTAAGATCTCACCTTGAGGAAAGCCTCTTTTTGTTCCAGGTGTTTGCTGATGAGTGGAATGACATGGTCGATCTCTGCTGCTGGCCCCAGTTTATCCCGTCCACCGCACCAGTCCTCATCTCTCCGGTATTCCTGCTCGAGGCTCTCCAGGACACTGCATACCTAATGGAAGAAGGAAGGATTGGCAGAGTAAATCATTCAAATAATTAATCAACAAACAACTGAGGAACTCACAATGCCCATAAAATGACTTCACCCTTTCAAAGTTTCACCCCAAGAGTATATACATGGATAAAAATTTAACTGAGGCTATTTTAAAAAGGGACACAGCATGAAAAGGGGAGGGAACTCTGAGAGATGTGAAGAGAGGAATAAAAGTAGGCTACCCAAGTCCAGTTTCCTCTGCTTTACGACTTTGCTCAGGGCCATACCTGTCCCATGATCCCGGATGTCAGAGACCCTGCTATGGGTCCCAAACCACTTGTTTTGTCTCTAAAGACATCTTTCCTCGGGGCAGCTAGGTGGCGCAGTGGATAAAGTACTGGCCCTGGATTCAGGAGGAACTGAATTCAAATCTGACCTCAGACACTTGACACTTACTAGCTGTGTGACCCTGGACAAGTCACTTAACCCTCATCGCTCCGAAAAACCCCCCACAAAAACAAAACAACAACAACAAAAAGAATTCTTTGATTAACCCCACTCAACTGAGGGTTATTTCCATCTCTTCAGAATCCTCATTCATAGCTCTTGTAAACACACCCAACACTTGTGTTTATGCATGTTTACACATGTGCATATAGATTTAAGTATACAGTGTTTGGCATCTAACTGGTGCTTAATAAATATTTGTTGAGTTGGATTAAGAAGGTATAAATAATATATATTTTTTTCTTTCTTTTCTTTTTTTTTTTTTTAGTGAGGCAATTGGGGTTAAGTGACTTGCCCAAGGTCACACAGCTAGTAAGTGTTAAGTGTCTGAGGCCGGATTTGAACTCAGGTACTCCTGACTCCAGGGCCAGTGCTCTATCCACTGTGCCACCTAGCTGCCCCATAAATAATATATTTATG
Source organism: Dromiciops gliroides (assembly GCF_019393635.1). Lineage (NCBI taxonomy): Eukaryota > Metazoa > Chordata > Mammalia > Microbiotheria > Microbiotheriidae > Dromiciops > Dromiciops gliroides. Next base: position 336,997,657 of record NC_057863.1, on the reverse strand, counting down.
GTAGATGTAGCAAGGTGGCACAGTCAATACGGTGCTGGCCTTGGAATCAGGCTGAAACCTTCCTCAGACATTTACTAGTTGAGTCAATGTTGGGCAAGTCAATTAACTTCTCTCAGCCTCAGTTTCCTTCTCTATAAAATGGGTATAAAATAGCACCTCTCTTAGAGGGCTGATGGGAAGATCAAATGGGATTTTATATATATATATATATATATATAATATGAAGAACTCTGTAAACCTCAAAGCTATATAAATGTTAGCTATAATTATTATTGTATGCATTTTGCCTGTTTATTCTGTATGAGTTTTGTCTTCCTTTTCACCCACCCCCTCTAATTCCTTGTAATGTGAGTTCCTAAGGATAAGGGGCAGTTAGGTGGTATAGTGGGTAGAGTGTCAGACCTGTTGTCAGGAAGACTCATCTTCCTGAGTTCAAATCTGGCCTCAGACACTAGCTATATGACCTTGGGCAAGTCACTCTTTGTCTCACTTTCCTCATCTATAAAATGAGTTGAAAAAAGAAATGATAGACAACTCCAGTATCTTTGCCAAGAAAAACCCAAATGGGGTCATGAGGAGTTGGACATGACTGAACCACAAGGATAAGGATTGTGCCTCTTTTTTTTTTTTTTTTTTTTTTTAGTGAGGCAATTGGGGTTAAGTGACTTGCCCAGGGTCACACAGCTAGTAAGTGTTAAGTGTCTGAGGCTGGATTTGAACTCAGGGCCGGTGCTCTATCCACTGCGCCACCTAGCTGCCCCAGGATTGTGCCTCTTTAAACTGGGAGTTCCCAGAGATAAAAGGTGATTCTCCTCAGCATGCATCAGCCTGACCCATTGAAGGGGGGAGTAGGTTGGGTGTTGAGAAAATATTGAATCCGTATTATTATTAGATCATTCAGTTTCCCCTTTGTAGCCCCATCTGTGGAGCTGGCTTGTGGGAGAACTATTTATAAATGTCTGGATCTAGTCCACAAGCTTGGTGGAGGGGAATGTGGCAAAGTAAACAAATGTTGGTATCATAATCCATCCTTCTACTTTCCAAGACTTAGAGCCAGAAGGAGTCAGGAGAACACAATAATAATAATAATAATAATAATAATAATAATAATAATAATAATAATAATAATAATAACAGCAAACATTCAGATAGCTTGTTAATGTCTCCCAAATGCTCTATGTATGTTATCTTACCTGATTCTCACAACAACTTTGTGAGGTAGATACTATTTTTGTCTCCATTTTCCAGAATATTCAAAGAGATATTTAATAACTTGGCCAGCCAGGTTTCATGCAGCTAGCATATGTAAGGCTGGATTTAAAGTGAGGTCTTCCCAATTCCAAGTCTAACCCTCAATGGGCCATGCCATCGAGCTACTTCAATATGCACAAATATGATAATTACATTATTATTGGTGATGATCATTATCATTGACATCTGCAACTTTTTGGAAAAAAAAGTTATTTATTTTTAATGTTCTTTTTTTTTTTTGTGAGGCAATTGGGGTTAAGTGACTTGCCCAGGGTCACACAGCTAGTTAAGTGTTAAGTATCTGAGGCTGGCTTTGAACTCAGGTCCTCCTGAATCCAGGGCCAGTGCTCTATCCATTGCGCCACCTAGCTGCCCCTTTAATGTTCTTTTTTTGAAATTCTGAGTTGCAAATTCTCTCCCTCTCTCCAGCCTCTTCCTCACTGACTGAGAAGGCCAGCAATATGATATCAATTACACATGGGAAATCATATCATTTACATTTTCACTCAGTATGAAAGCAATACTAAAAGACAGCCAAAGTCTGATTAATTATACTGAACAATTCACTCCTGGAGAACAGATGATGAAACACACCTCGCTCCTCTTGGGAGAGAAGTGAGAGACCAGAGATGGTGATTGTGGTCACATATGCTCTCTGACATGGGGACTGCATTTTCATCGTTTAACTCTTTTTTCTTTGTTAGAAGGGAGAGTTCAGGGAATGGCCAAATCATAGAAAAACAAAGGATGACAATAAAACTTAAAAAAAAAAAGAAAAGAAATAATGGGTAAACATCTATATATTTGGAAGGTAGTTTAGAAATCACCTAATCAGTCTACTTTTCCCATTTTACAGAAGGTAAAATGTAGGTGTTAAGGCCACATGGGTCATAACAGGCAGAAGTGGGCCTTGAACCCAGGTCCTCCGGGCTGGGCCAGCACTCTCTCCACCTCACTATACTGCCCCCACTGACTGGGGCAAGCTGTGGACTTGGAGCTCAAATTGGGGGACAAGGAACTGGGTCCCTGCCTCGGTGATGGAGGTGGCAGCTTCCCTATCTGCCAACTCAACTCACCTGCTCGGATGTTTTGTAAAAGGCCACAGAGGCATTGACCAGCTTGAGCCTGTCTTCCATCTTCAGCATCAGCTGCTGCCAGTGCATTGCCACCTTCTCGGCACATTCCCGGATGGCGTCAGCATCGTAGTGCCCAGCCTGGAGCAACACCTCTGCCTTCTGCTGTACCTGCAGAGCGCTCTGGTGCGTCTTCTGCAAGGAAGTTGCATGAAAGAGGGACTGGGCATGAGGGGAGGAGAGAGAGGTTCATGGGGATGACCCAGGTATAATATGGGAGAGGGGTGGAGTGAGGTGTGAGCAGGAAGATGCAAAAAAGTTAAACAGTTTTCAGTGACTTTTTTCTTCATAATTTGCTACTATTGCTACTATTTATAGACATTTTTTTTTTAAAAAAGGTATTCATTCACTAAATATAGATCTAGAGATGGAAGAGACTTAGAGGCCACCTAGTCCACTCCTGAGTTCAAATCAAGTCTCAGACAGCTACTAGCTGCGTGACCATGGGCAAGTCACCATGTGCCTCAGTTTCCTCATCTGTAAAATGAAGAAATGCCAAGAAATCCTCCCTCCCCCCCCATTTGGGGTCATGAAGAGTTGAGCATGATCATTGACAGAACAAATCTAATCCTCTTCATTTTACAAATGAGGGAAGGTTCTAGGAGGTTAACTGAATTGCCCAAGGACACCACTGTAGTCAGTCAACCTCTGAACCCAGATTCTCTGATTACAGAGACATCACTCTTTCCACTGGACTACATTTCTTCCCCTCACCCCCTAATTCCTTGAAGAACAATATACAAATATGTGAATGAATATCCCAGAGCCTGGACTCCTGATCTCTTTGTCATGCTCTTTTGCATGATGCGATCACAGGTTTTCAAGGAAAGTTTTGCTTACTGCAATGGGAAGAGGAGCAGGGTGTGCTGGAATCAGCTCATACCAGTTTCCAAGAGCCAGTTGTTAAATTTTCACTGTGAGTATTTATATCTTGGAAACTGGCAAATATTACAAATCAAAGTTTGATTTATTATTTTGTTGGTTATCTAGACTTAAGACAGTGATGGAGAAAATGATAATAGTTCAAATTAAATTTAAAAGGGTGCTACATATATATGTATACACACACGCATATGTATATATATATATATTTTTTTTTTTTTTGAGAGAGAGAGAGAGAGCTAGTTCTAGGAATTTACCAGCACACTCCTGAGAGGGAGGTAAAGAAGTTGTATGTTAATGTATACCTCCACCCTCTCCCTTCCTAGACTCCTTTGCCCTGGGTTATTCACTAGGTAAATTTCTCCCTCCCTTCAAATGCCATTCCTAAGAATTTCCATCATTTTGATTTTTCCAAGAAAGTCATAGGCATAGATCAATGTTTTGGTCAGATCTTTTTAAAATTACATGACATGCAACAAAAATCTCATGTAACAGAAAACTACAGTCAATGACCTATTGACTCCAAGCAATGTTCAATTCAGCACAACTTCAGGAGTTTAAATGAATTTTGGTCAGTTCAATGTAATTCATTATTGTGGGATTTGATCTTTACGTTCATTTCTCTAACACATTTAAAAAGGTAAAGAATGACAAGTACCATCAGTGTCCTATTGCCCACACTAATGGAGAACAGCAGTAGCTTGGATGATTTCAGGAAGCAGACACCATTTTAATTATTACTTTTATTTGCAATTGAAATGCATACCATGACTTTGCCTTTCACAATGAAGTTATTTTCATCTTTTTGGGGGGGGCGGGGAGGCAATTGGGATTAAGTGACTTGCTGAAGGTCGCACAGCTAGTGTCAGGTAGAATTTGAACCCAGGTATGTCTAATTGTAGGACCAGTGCTCTATCCACTGTGCCACCTGGCTGCCCCAATGAACTTATTTTCTTAAAGTCACTTGGCTCAGGTTGTTATTAGGGCCCTGTGGGTATAGTGGAAAGAGCACTAGACAAAATCACTAGACTTGGGTTCAAATTCTGCCTTGATGCTTACTAGCTACATACTTTGATACAAGTTACTGAATCCCTCAGATTCCTTATTTTTAAAATGAATACAGTAGCACTTGTGCTACTGCCCTCATAAAATTAATGTAAGCAAAGAACTGGGGAACACTATAGAAATGAATTATATCACCTAGATATTGTGGATCTATAGAGAATCAATCACAGAAACAGGACTTGAACCCAGATCCTCTGTCTCCACATATAGCATTCTCTTCACTGTACTAAGCTTCCTGGACAGAAGCAAGCTATGGAGACTAACTTTATATCAAATTTAGTTTTCATTCTCAAGTACACACTAGCTGTTAATGGTAGGGAGGTGAACCAAGAGACTACTGAGTGGCTGATTAAAACAACCTGGCATTGAAAACTTGTTGCAGTTACATACTAAAATAGGTGATGGACAATTGATATTGTGTCTCAGATTAACAAACAGACTTATAGAAATGCCCACTCCTTTTTCTAATAATAACTAGCATGTATGTTGCCTTAAAAACTCATTTTATCCTTACAACTGTGGGATGGAGATGCTAGTATTATTCCCATTTTTACAGATGAGGAAACAGAAGCAGACAGAAGTTAAGCGGCTTGCCCAGAGTCACATTGTTAGTAAGTATCTAAGGCTGGATTTGAACTGAGATCTTCCTGGCTTCAGGTCCAGTGCTCTATCCAAAGTGTACTTAACTACTAGTTCTCAAAAGTATTGGGTGATTCCCACATGTGAGAAGGGATAGTTTGACTCTTTAGAGCACGGGGAGCCCAGCAAACAGTGACTGGTCTCATGTAGCTATACCCATGTAATACAGCTTCTGACCTTCACCCTCAGTGGCATGCCTGGGAATATCCAATAATCTAACCAACTCAGAACTCCTGTCCTTTGACCAGACCTTCTAACCTTGCTCTCTTCCCATTCCCTCATACCCACTGTATCTCTTCTTCACCCTCATCATAATTTCTGGTCCTTCAACTCCATACTATCCCAGTCCATCATTCCCCTTGGGCCTTCCACATCATCTATATTATACCCCCTAAAATAATTCTATATGCGCTTGTTGTTTCCCCCATTAAAACATAATCTATTTGTGAACAGGGATTATTTCCTTCTTTACAGGAGGTGGCTAAGTGGTGCAGTAGATAGATAGATGGAGCTGAAATCAGTAAGAACTGAGTTCAAATCCACCCTGCCTCTGTGATCCTAGACAAGTCACTTACTCTCTGTCTCAGGGTCCCGTTCTGTAAAAGGGGATCAATCAAAATAGTACCTATTTCCTGGGATCTTTGTAAGGATAAAATGAGAATGTTTATAAATTAGTTTGTAATCCTCAGAGCATAATGCTGCTGTATTTATTTTGATTATATCCCCATCCCCTAGCCCAGGACCTAGCACATAGTAGGAACACAGTAAATGTTTTTTAATTAACTGATGCCCCTTTGTATCTGTCCTAAGCCTCATAGTTAGCTGCTCTGCTCTGGTTTCCTAGAATGATTCTTCACTGTTCTTATCATGCTGATTCCCACTTAGTAACCTTGAAAAACACCAACTATCTGCTCTTTCCGTTTCCATTCCCAAGCTACCCAATGCAAACAAAGTCATAGGACTTCTATTAACTGAATTCAAAACAATTTCATTTTATCTATCTTCACTTGGGCCTCTGTTGCTCAGAAATCCTTCTATTAATCTCTTCATCATCTCCCTCCCGATTAGGGTCCCCAAGTAGCTGCTCCAGTTTCTTCCTCCGTTCTCCTCAAGGTTCCAAATCTAGCCTTACATCCTTTTCACGCTCAGAAAATGAACTTGCTTCTATTTCATGTTAAACATTGAGTGAGCTGCTCTCTCATCTTTCTTTTTTGACTTCAAAACATCTCAGGATGATACTTTTCTTGCTATCTCAAGAGTTCTTTGCATTTTTACAACTCTTTAAAAAATAAAGAATGGGATATACAGAGCCAATTTTTTTTATTCCTCATTCTCCTTTACTTTTTGATTTTATATAATTAATTTAAAATAAATAGACTATCCCCCTCCTAAAAATGGGGTACTATTCAGTAAGTTCTCAAGCCCTATTGATTGTGCTTTCACATTTATACCTTCCTTCATATTTCTACTTCTCATCTTTCTTTAGGGTGTCATTATCTCATGACTATAGTTGTCTCTTAACTGGCTTTCTTTTATTCATTTCTTTGACTTTTTAATCCATCCTATATATTACTAACAGATTAATTTTCTAAAACACGTCACACCTCAACTCAAAAATCTCGCCTGAATCTTGCCTAACTTCATTTTATGGGCAATGATGTTCAGGTCCAGTGAGATCAATCAACTCACCCAAGGTCACACAGGCATGAAATGCCCAAACTGAAACTTGAACCTAGGCCCTGAAACTCCAAATTCAATGCTGTTGACATCTTAGCCCCTTTACTAATCTTTTCAGTCTTCTCCTACTCTCTTACATGAGCCCTCTATTGCCACCAGACACGATCCTACCTCTGCAACTTTGTCCACTTGTCTAAGGCAGTTTACTCATCCTTCAAAATCCATTTCAAGTCTAATGTTTTCCATAAAGTTGGCTCAAAGAGCCCAACTCTTGGTGCTGGTTCCTTTTCCTAAGCTCCTATAACATCTGCTCTTTGTTATATAGCTCGTGCTATCTTATGCATTGAATGAATACTTATCTTTCTATGTACATGTCTCATGTTTCCCCAACTGGACAGTAAGCCCCTTAAGGGAAGGAATTTTGTCTGTTTGCTTCTATTTCCAGGGCCTGGTACAGTGCCCTACATATAGGATGAACCCAATAAATGTTCATTGATAATAAGGATAATAATAATGGGCAATATTATGAGCAAATGTTTCACCTGACTCTATTTCTTACTTGCATATGATCTTAGGCTCCCTGGGCCTCAATTTTCTCAAATGAGGGGATTTGACTGATTGGGCCCCAAATTCCCTTCCAGTTCTGAATCTATGATCTTGTGTGAGAAATCAGAAAATGTCTGACATTGTACATACAATCAGGATCCTCTGCACCTTCATCAAGAAGGGGAATGCTAGCCTGAAGTCTTCCTGTAATCCCGGACAAGGATGGCTTCAGAGGGCTTTACTCCTTCTGCCCAGGTACCTGCTTGCACTCAGTCCTGCTCTTGCTCCTTAATTTAATTATCATCTAGTAACTACTGAAGCCATTTCCTTCTTTCAATTAAAAAAAAAATGCGAGAAAAAAATTTAAAAACCAACGCTTGGCCCATGTTCCATGTCTTCTGGCTTGCTCAACTTTTCACTGTCTAGTTGCATTTATTTATAATTCCTGATCATCTGAGCCATGAGCCTATAATGGGGGCCAGGAATGTTTCTGAATAATACAGCTTCGAGAAACTCATTAACAAGAGAAACGATAGTTGCTAGGAATGTGGATGAGGGTATCAGAAGCAAACCAGTTGGATTTAATATCCAGCTGCTTTAACTACTGTTCATGTGGTAATGCTTATGTTTAAAAATGCATTAGAGAATTTAAAATAAAAATGAGTTTAAAAACTCAGCCATCTGTGAAAATCTCCCAGGTGAGCTTGGTTCTCTGAAGATACATCAGACAGAGCACCTTGGATCCTAAAAGAATCAGCTAGACTTGTTCAGTAAATATATGGCTCCCCTAGGTGATGGGCCTTGGGGAGTTGCTCTAGCAGTCCTGGGCTGAGCCAGGGTCGCCATTTCCCACTGTCTTGAGACTGGATAGTGGATGAAATTATAACTCCCTTATGAGATACCTGGCTTTTCTCTGGCAACCCTAGTAGTCAAACTGAATCGTCTATTAGTAGTCATGGCAAATTCCCCACATGCTACCATCAAAGCAGGTTAAAACAAACCACACTCTTTAAATTCCCCTTAACATAGCTTGAATTTTCAGCAGTACTATATTTTTTTCTCCCATGATAGAAAACGTAGATCAAAGGGACACATGTAGATCAGCATAGGGAGAATAAGCCTTAATTAAGCTGGTGTGCTGGTCCTGACAACTGGACGGTGTTGGCTGCCCACCCTGCGAAGAGTCACTGCCAGCTTCCCTAGGATTTTTCAACATTCCTCCAATATTCATACTTTAAATCTCCTCTAACAGTCTCCCTTGAGGAATAGATTTCCACATTCTAAAACAGGTTATTTTCTATGAATATCAAGGTATTATTTCTGAGAAAAGTACATGTGGAAAGACCTAGCAGTGACAAGTAGTTGTGTAATCAGAGGAGGACACAGAAGGGCATAATCATGGGCTATGGTGACCTAGAATCACCAATGTTATTCTCAAGTGCGTCTACTAAGAAAGCAATTATACTATTTCCCCATTCATTGGCTAAGCCTCATGAGGAATTCCGACGGGCAGTCACTTTCCAGAAGCCAATCAGAGCCACATTTCCTACATATTCCAAAAGAGGTTGAGTTCAATATTCAGTCATTACCAAGAGTCTATACGTATTTTCCCCTTTCTTCCTTTCCCATTTGTACTGAACTATGACTTGATTTAAATATAGCCCTTGTGCCTTACTTCCTATTCTTCCTTGTACTCCCCCCACTCCAAAGTAATCAACTCAAGTCTCTATGGGATGGATGAAGAGACACCAATTTCAAGCATTATTTAAGTCATTAACCCACATCAGAATTAATTTGTAATAGATTTTCATGGATATAGTTAGTTTATTTAAAAGTCTTTCTCCCTCAAAATCCAGTTTGGTGACCTTCTGCCATTAATGACACACTCCTGGAATTTTAATTCTGTCTCTATTCTGAAAGGGACTGAAGCAATCTGTGTGTGCAACTTGTACGAATACTAGCCCATCCTAGTTACTAAAAGTTCCTCTTCTATTGGGAGAGATAGACACCTGTATCATTATACTAGAAACATATTGGGGGAACATTAGTGTAACTCAGATGTTTCAAGCATTTCATCCCATTTTCCTAATGATGCTCATTATAACTTCCGAGATGCTTAATCTTCATTTCTGATTCATCTTCAATTGGCAATGGCTCCACACATTTTAGCTTTACATTTCTAAGCCTCTTTCTCTCACTCGTGTAGTTGATATTTGGAAATGTAGCAGAGAAGGTGGGCATTTCCATAGGCCTCCATTCCCCACAATGCACTGGGGGATCTCCAATTTAAAAGATGTATAATTTTGCAATGTGAATGAACTTTAGTACAGTTTATAGGCCAGGACCTTCATACCTTGGGTTTTCTTAAAGCGCCTGAATTTGCTTCTTTATCAGTTCCTGGATGTTGGGAAGGTATAAACCCCAGTGTGTTTCACTAAAACGCTTTTCTTTTTTAAGAAACCACCCCAAAGCTCAGGGAACTCTATCAAACATGTGGCCCAGTCTAGTGGACCAAAGATAAGATGCTGAAGCATGGATATGAGTGTTACCTCGATGGCTAGCTGGAACTGTTCATGTTCCCGCTGAAGCTGCTCAGCTTCTGACAAAGAACTGGCGTTGACCAAGCTGGCATTGAGCATCGACTCCCCGTTGCGGATCCAGCCTAGGACCTGGGGAGATAGGATAAGCACATATTTTATTAACCTATTACAGATTCCCAGTGAGGCAGTTACCCTGCCAGATATTTCAGCCATACACAGTCTGGGTATTCTCATTCATTCATTTGAGAAATATTTATTATCTCATTTTTTTTTTCATTCTCCACAGTCATGGAAGAAATATGGAATAACTCAAATGCTCTTCCATTTCTGCCTGTTAAAATCCTATCAATCCTTCAAAATTCAGCTCACATTTCACTTCCTTTATAAAACCTTCCCCAGGCACCCCAACTAGAAGTTTTCTCTCTTTTCTCTGAACTCTTATAATAGTTTCTTCCTACTTCTCTTATGACATCTTCTACCTTGCCTTAAATTGAAAGTGTTGCATCTTCTCTCTAACACTGGAAGCTCACTGAGGCACGGCCCTTACTCATCTTTGTAATCCCTAGCACAGTGCCTCACAAACAGTAAGTATTCAATAATTGTTTACTTCATGAGTCTTCATTAGGGTGTGAGGGATAGTAGAGTGACTGGGAGCTGTAGATGCAAGTATGTTGCAGCCTGTTTCAGACTTGTCAGTAGGGACTTTTTGCCCCTTCATCTTTTTCAGGTGAAGGATAAGAAGTCACCTTCGACACATAATAATCCTCATATGCCTCAAATTCTCTCTAAGAGCAGACAAAATGTTACATTGTGGGTGTGCATTATCAGCATAGCTAATCAGTGTGCTTACTAGATAACCAAAGGTAAGTCACATACTCTCTCTCTGAGTCTGTGTCCTCATCTTTGAAAGGCAGATAATTCCATTACTCACCTCATGGAACTGTTGGGAGGAAAGAAATCCATAAAGTGTAAAATGCTACTTAGATGTGATGTAACTCCAACCCCACTGAAGCCATCCAATTAGGATGGAGATGTTATTCTGATTGATGTGGCAGAAAGTGGGAGAAGATGCCATTAGTTCCAGAAAATAAAACCTCATATTGCATGTATGGAGTCCTCAGAACCATTACTGTATTCTCCTAAAGCTGGCTAGCAGTGTCTAATTATCTTGAAATGGTGCATATAAGTGTGGGGGACATGCACAAATCTAACAGCATGCTAGATTCACAGATGAAGCTCTTCCTTTTACAGCTTCATCTCTTTGGGAAACACTGATCATTTATGATTTGGAAATAGATATGTGCTGCCCAACAAGTTGGATTAGACATTGCTTGATCCACCAATTCATTCATGTACCTTCAAGAAATATTCTCTCCAGATGCATCACTGGGGTAATCTGTCTTCGCCCCCCAGGCAGAAGAAATTAGTGGTAAAAGGTAGAAGCCAAGGAAGTCTGGGCAAGATAGCTAAGCTCTTTGGGGGTGACTTCCTGGAGAGACTGGAGGATTCAATGCCACCATGTGGGAAGTCTCCATTTATTACCTTTCCCATTTAGAAGCAGATCACTGGCCCCAATAATAACACATTTATTAAATCTCTTAAAAACATTTATTTAAAAGGATATGGAGGGGAGGCTAGGTGGTGCAGTGGATAAAGCACTGGCCCTGGATTCAGGAGGACCTGAGTTCAAATCAGGCCTCAGACACTTGACATTTAACTAGCTGTGTGACCCTGGGCAAGTCACTTAACTCTCATTGCCCTACCAAATAAAATAAAATAAAATACAATACAATAAAAGGATATGGAATGTCAGAATCAGAGAAACAGACCTAAATCCCTACATGTCTCATTACATCATCCCATATCCTTGTTTGTTCCCATTTTCAGCTACTCTCATTAATGAATTAAAGGCAGGAAGCAGAATGCTGTAATGGATAGAAAAATGGACTTAGGGTCAAGAACACCTGGGTTTGAATCCTGCCTCAGACATTTACTGCGTGACCTTGGGCAACTCACTTGGTTTCTTTGGATTTCAGTTTCCTAATCTATACAATAGGAGAGTTGTAAACTATTATCTTCAAAGACCTTCTCAGCACTAAAATTCTGGGTTTCCCCCCATATTTCAAGGGATAAATCCTCTCACCAAAAACTCTCTACTGAATGGGCCTATAACTCTGTAAGGTAGATTCCTTTATATGATAATGACTAGAGAGAGTTGTTAATAGTTAACTGGCAATAAGTAAGCAAGAAATACTGCTTTCTCCTTCTTGTAGAGAGTTTATGGCTCCAAATTTCAGCTTGACTGACATACCTCCCCAGGCTCTCCCCTACCCCAATAAAAGGGAGTGTAGACATCTAACCAGGAGTAGGTGACAGAAAAAAAAATATTTTTTCAGACATTGACGATCAGAATCGAGGAGCAGAGCCCTAACCTGCAATTTGGAGACCTGGGACAATCAACAAACCAATCAATCCATCTCTCTACAAGTACTTATTAATACTATGTGTCAGGCCCTGTGTTCTACACCTGGGATACATAAGAAATAATCAGCATTAAGCATGGGGTGAGAGTGAAGCAGTTTGAAAGGTACCTTGGTCAGGCAGCAGAATCATTCCCTTGAATCAACTTTGTAATTCATAGGTAGAGTGGACAGAGTACTGGGCCTGTCGTCAGGAAGACCTGAGTTTGAATTTGGCTTCAGATACTTACTAGCTGTGTGACCCTGAGCAAGTCACTTAACCCTGTTTGCCTCATCTGTAAAATGAGCTGGAGAAGGAAATGGCAAACCACTTCAGTATCTTTGCCAAGAAAACCTCAGATGGGGTCACGAAGAGTTGAACACGACTGAAAAGACTGAACAACAATTCATAGGCTCAGAGATCTATAGATTGAATCAACCTGTTAAATTGTCTAATCCAACCCTCTCATTATGAAAATAATTAAAAAAAAAAAGTAATTAAGAAGAAGCCTATCGGGGGCAGCTAGATGGCGCAGTGGATAGAGCACCAGCCCTGGAGTCAGGAGTACCTGAGTTCAAACCTGGCCTCAGACACTTAACACTTACTAGCTGTGTGACCCTGGGCAAGTCACTTAACCACAATTGACTCACCAAAATAAATAAATAAATAAATAAATAAATAAATAAATAAATAAATAAATAAATAATCAAACAAACAAATAAATAAATAAATAAATAAATAAATAAAAGCCTTTCATAACCTAGACCCTTCTCAACTCTCCAGTTTTCTTATACCTTTACTTTCCTCCATATACTCTGTGATCCATTGCCTCTGGTCCTTTTGCCGTTCCTCAAACAATACACCACATTTCCTTGACTCCGTGCCCTTTCATTGACCATCCCCCATGCCTAGAATGTTCTTCTTCCTCATCTCTGCCTCCTGGCTTTCCTAGCTCCATTCAAGTTTCATGCCATCTTCTACAAGAAGGCTTCCCAATTCCTCCTCAATGCGAGTGCCACCTTCCCTCTGTTGATTATCTCCTGTTTATCCAATTTATCTGTTGATTATCTTGGATTTATCCTGTCTGTACCTTGTTTGTACATAGTTGTCTGCTTGTTGCTTCCCCAATTTGATTGTGAGCTCCTTGGGGGCAGGGGGTTGTATTTGCTTTTCTTTGTATCCCCAGTGCTTAGCACAATGCCTGACACATAATAGGTGCTTAATAAATGCTTATTGACTTAACAGGCAATAAATGGCAGATGCAGAATTTGTACCCAGGTCTCCCAAATGCCAAATCCTGTGCTCCTTATGCTGTGCAAGGCTGCCTTTTGTATTGTAGGATCTGAAGAGTAAATGGATGTTCATCCTCTCTGTCCTGCTTTGTGATTTTATACTTAGTTTTGTCCTTTCCTTTTCTGACTGAAAAGACCCCTTTTTCATGTTAGCATCCCATCCCTGGACCTTCTCCAGCTGTTTTGCTTTTTATGACATGTAATGAGCAGACAGACTTGCAGTATATGCCTGGTGCTGACGCAATCTGGGTTTTGTAACCAAAAGGAGGATAATGTTCCCACTGTTTCTGATGACCTTCCTGATGACATCCACCAGCCCAGCATTCAACTGGCCTTTAGTCTGCAGTGACATATTGGGCCAATGTCTTCAGGAAGCAGCTATAATCACTCCTTTCCTGGGCTGTAATTGAAAGCTTGGCTCATCATCTTACAAATACAATTTGAGTTATTTCTCCCTTACTTTGTAACCTTCCACTCAAGCACAGAGAAACTCAACTGATATTTTTCCACCCATTCATATAGCTTTGGGCACATACTGCCTGAAAAACTTGGTATAGGTGTGGGAGGATATCCCTACCATTGTGGGGATCCTAAGGAGAGTGATCAAAAATAGTTTGGTCACCGGGAAATAATTAGAATGGTTTACTCTTACCAGGCAAGCTATATGGTGCAATGGATAGAGCGCTAGGAAGACTCATCTTTAGGAGTTCAAATTCAGCCTCAGACACTTATTAGCTATATGACCCTGAGCAAGTATTTTAACCTTGTTTACCTCGGTTTCCTCAATTGTAAAATGAGTTGGAGAAGGAAATGGAAAACCACTCCGGTATCTTTGCCAAGAAAACTCCAAATGGATTCATGAAGAGTCAGAGACAATTGAAATGAGTGAACAACAACAGTAAGTCACAGAGAGGTTGCCACTTCTATATCAGTGGGGAGAATTTTTACACAATAGGAGTTCCATATATGGATGAAATCACATGACCAGGAAAATAAATCAATATCAACACAAATATCCTGGTAAGTTACCACATCTCACCCTACAAAGTTCCACTGTAATATAGTTCTAAAATAATGTTATTCAAGGAAAAAAAGGTTAGCCCCAAGCTGTACCAGTGGAGTTAAAAAAATAAAACACAACAACAGCAAACAAAAATACTCAGTTGATTACTTTTCATCCTCTCCTTCTCCCTTCTCATTAACAAGTTTTCAATTGGGGAAAATTTTATTATGAGACAGAGAGACAGAGAGAGAGAAAGGGGGAGAGAGACAGAGAGAGACAGAGACAGAGAGAGACAGAGAGACAGAGAGAGACAGAAAGAGAAAGAAACACTTAGGGGTAAGTATTTAAACCTGATCAATACTGACTTCTCAATTAGCTCTCTCGGCCTATATGTCAACAGCTTCTAGATCAATATTTCCTGCTTCACCAACTTCCATCAAATACCAACCCCTTGTGTGTAACTAGGGTAAGCCCATCAGCTAAGTAAAGATCTCTATTCTGATGGAAAATTAATTCCTAGGCTGGGACTTAGTAGTGCTCGTTCCCTCGCCTTTACAAATGGTAGTGGTTTTTAGTGCAGACCTCTATGAGTTTATTGAACAGTTGTAAACAATGCCCACATTTCTTTTATTTCCATTTTATTTCTTCTGTGCCTAATTTTAAAGAAGTTTCCTTAAGAATTTTGAAAAAAGTCATAATCCTATTTTTTGGTCCTTCTGGACTAAACTAAAGGATTTGTCACTGTTGATGATCCCACATTTTGGTCACTCTTTCCCTTTTTGGCTTCTGTGATATTTCTCTTCCTGAATTCTCCTCCTACCTCTCTGACTGTTCTTTCTCTGGTATACTTTTCTTCTACCACTAATAATATGTAAGGTAGGTTAGAAGTCATAGCATCATAGATATAGCTTTAGAAGAGAATTCAGGGGCCATCTGGTCCAACCCACCCATTTTCTAGACAATATTGTAAAGATAAGTATGGCCTAGGTTCTGCCCTCAAAGGGCTTCTAGTCTAACAGGAGACTTACCCCACCCCATACATACAAACACATACATATATACACATACATACATATAATCTTTTTGCAGAGTCCTCCAAGACTCTGTCCTTAGCTCTATTCTTACTTCTTTCCATCCTCTCCTTTGATTATCTCCTTTATACCCACAGCTTTGATTATCACTTTATATGAGTGCCTCTCATCTCTGTAACCCTAGCCTTGATCTCTCTCCTTTGAACTTCATTTCCAACTATTTGTTGGACATCTTCTATGGAAAGCCCCACTAGTCATTCAAATTTAACATATTCTAAACTAAAATCACCCCCCCAAACCTACCTTCTTCTATTTACTTGTCATCTAATCCCCAAACCTCAGAGAGATCCTTAATTCTTAGCTCCTTCAACAGCTATTCCACACCTGACCGGTTGCCAGGCTCCAAGCATTTTGCCTCCATATCTCTCACATCCATCCCTCCTGCTTCATCCATGTCGCTACCACTCATGTCCAGGGCCTCAGAACTTCTTGCTTGGATTATTGTGGTAGCTTCCTAATTGGTGGCAGCTAGGTGATACAATGGATAGAGCAATGCCCTTGGAGTTAGGAAGTACCTGAATCCCAATCCTGCCTCAGACACTTATTAGCTGTATGACCTTGGGCATGTCACTTAATCTTTGTCACCTATAAATCACAGATAACAATAGCACCTACCTCCCAGGGTTGTTGTGAGCTTAAAAGAAGATAAAGGATGTAAAATTCTTTGCAAACTTTAAAGTGTTATATAAATGTTAGCTACTAATTATTATAGGTCCCCCCTGCCTTCAGTCACTCCTTCTCCAATCCATTCTTCACACAGAGGACAAAATAATCCTTTTAATGTTCTACTCTGAGTATATCACTCCCCTGATCAAATGCCTACAGGGCATTCCCTTTATTTCCTACTGAAACCCCATCTCCCTTCAAGGCCTCCATCAGGTGCCAACTCCTCCATAATGGCTTTGATGCTTACGACCTGGGGCACTCTGGGTAGTCACTTCAGACTCCTTATCTATAAAATAAGAGGGTTCGTGCTAGATGCTCTTTAAGGTCCCTTCTACTTACAAATTCTTTCATCCTTTGATTTTCCTTAGCTGAACGTGATCTCTTCCTCTTGAAATTTTCTTACAACATTTTGTCTAGACCCCTCCTTTGCCCTGCTTATATTCTAGCTTTTATCATGTATGTGTGCATATATATTTATATACATAATAAAACACAAACACATACATGTATACACATATTTATATACATATGTATTATGTGTGTACATTACATGTGTATATATATTATATGTGTGTGTGCATACACACATATGTTGTTTGTTGTTTCAGTCCAACTCTCCATGACTCTATTTGAGGTATTCTTGGTAAAGATACTGGAATGGTTTGCTATTTCTTTCTCCAGCTCATTTTACAGATGAGGAAACTAAGTGACTTACCAAGGATTACAATGCTAGTAAGTGTCTGAGGCTGGATTAAAATTCATGAGAATGAGGCTTCCTGATTCTAAGCCCGGTGCTCTATCCACTGTACCCACCTAGATGCATGCATATATATATATATATATATATATATGTATATATATATATATGTATATATATATATATGCATGTATGTACCCACACGTGCATGCATACAGACATGTATGTACATGGGAGTATATATACACACATGTGTTTATGTGTATGTATACACACACATGCACTTGTCTATATGTATGTATGGTGGGAGGGGTGGTGATTTCTCCTATTAGACTAGAAGCTTTTTGAGGGCAGCGCCTAGGCCATATTTACTATTGCATTCCCAAAGCTTTGCACAAAGGAGATGCTTAATACATGCTTTTTGAGGAGTACTGACAGTCACCCTCAATTTTTTCCTTCCAGTTATATCCTGGGGAGCCATACATCATTTTCGACAAGGAAGAGGACAAGGACAAGACTTGTTTTGTTCTGCTGATGTCATAGTGGTGAGGGTGGTGGGACAGGATGAGAGAAGAGATTCTCTTGCTTCCTGAGAGGACTGACTTCTCTTTAACCTTCAGTCTATGGGACAGAGAATTGGGCCGTCTGCTAATTAGCTCCAGACAACTCTTGATTAACCATGTGCAGATTATCTATTTCCTCTGGATGACAGATTGGTTCCTGGGCCATTCCTTCCTCCATCACCTGGTGGACGCATGTTCAAAGGAAGAAAACTCATTTCAATATTGACTAGAAAAAATGTAATTAGAAAGGTAAATCTACTGTTGTTGCTATAACAACACCACACACTTCCAACTGTGAGAGTCTATGCAAGTTGGAGAGAAATGCCTTTTATATTATCTGCTATTTGGGGATTCACTGTTCCCCTCCACTGACGTGAATAATTGTAAGTTGACTAAAGGATAGTAACACAAGTGGTCTCTTAGAGATCCCTCTGACATACCCAACACGTTCAGATCTTTCCCAACACAATGGTCTTCTTGTGTCAATCTTCTTAAGAAAATTTCTGCTGAGGTTAAGAAGCACTCTTGTTCTGAATTGTATTCTGGTTGTGATGGAAGTCTCACCTCTTTCTACTGGAGCACCAGGCCAGGATTGGGGCCAGAATTAAGATTTTAAATCATGGTCAAGAGACCCTTGGGCTTATATGAAAGAAACCTGGATTCTAGCCCTGACTCTGCCTCTATATGGGGGCAAATTAGTTTACACCAAAGGGTTGCTTCAGCTAAAAAACAAGAACCTTGCCAGCTGTCCCAGAGTGCTGTTTAAAGAATTAAATGAAGTCATAGCTAGAATGCTATAAGGGAAACAGTGCTGACTCTGCAGTCAGAGAACATAGATTCAATCTCATGTCAGATGTATACTGTCTGTGTGACCTTGGGTAAATCACTTAACTCCCCCTACCCTCGGCCTCAGTTACCTCCTCCATAAAAATAAAGT
This sequence comes from Dromiciops gliroides, assembly GCF_019393635.1. Taxonomy (NCBI): domain Eukaryota; kingdom Metazoa; phylum Chordata; class Mammalia; order Microbiotheria; family Microbiotheriidae; genus Dromiciops; species Dromiciops gliroides. Next base: position 336,979,215 of record NC_057863.1, on the reverse strand, counting down.
TGGATTACATGAGCACTGAAGTTCCTTCTAGCTCTTTATCCATGATCCTATGTGAAAACTTTTTTGAAAATTCAAAAGTGCTATTTTAAAGCAAAGTGTTGCTAACATTATTATCATTGCTATGAATTTTCAGAATCAAAATGGACTCATTACTGCTATCAGATTATTCAGACATTCAGCATATCTCAAAGTGGGGTAAATGGAGACCTTGGGTCTGCATCCTCCACTCTCTTCAAGAACCTTGGGTTTAGAGAGAGGCTGAAAAGAGTCTGTAAACACGGGTTTTACCTCCTGGTAGCTCATTAGCTTCATTCACAAAGCTAGGAAATGTCTGAGGCCATATCTGAACTCAGGAAGATGAGTCTTCCTGATGCCTGGTCATGCACTCTATCCACTGAGCCACCTAGCTGGAATAGAAAGTTTAATATCCCCTTATCTGGACTAGTTAACTTTCTTTTATACACCCTTCTAATCATCATAACATGTTGTATGAATTTTGAAATTGCATACACTTTTTCATCTTATAAATAAATCATAAAAGTCAGCTCTTGTATTGCAGTGTGTGGAGATGGGGGATAGAAGGGGGAAAAAGAAAGAAGTTAGGAAAAGGGGGGCAGCCAGGTGGCTCAATGGGATAGAGTGCTAGGCCTGGAGTCAGGAAGAACTGAGTTCAAATCAGGCCTCAGACACTTAACTAGCTGTGTGACCCTGGGCTCAAGGGACTTAAGGAAAAGTCTGTTAACCTGAGTCTAGGAAGTGGGGGTTGGTGCTCTAGGAAGCTGCTCAGGGGGTAGTGAGGCCCAGGCCTGTAGACCTTATACCTCTCACAAAGGATATGTCTGGAGGTGCTAGGAAATCATCTAAGGACATCTAAGGAGTCAGAGGAGCAGATGACCACAGACAGAGGGCTGGTGGAGACTGTAGAGGTCACCAAGTCCAGCCCCATCCTTTTATGGATTAGGAAACCAGGGCCCAGTGGGGTTAAAGGGTTTGTCCTGCGTCACTCAGGTGATAAGGAACAGAGTCAGGATTTCTATCTCAGTCCTTTGACATCAGATCCAGACCTCTTTCCTGTGGAGCATACTGTTTCTCTTAGGAATCTGCATCAAATCATGGCAACAGCTTTCTCAACCGCCTTAGAGTATGGTTTTTTTTAGTCACTTCAATTGTGTCTGATTCACTGTGACCCTATTTGGGGTTTTCTTGGTAAAGACACTTGAGTGGTTTGCCATTTCCTTCTCCAGCTCATTTGACAGATGAGGAAACTGAGGCAAACAAGGATAAGTAACTTGCCCAGGGTCACACAGCTAGTAAGTGTCTGAAGCCAGATTTGAACTCATGAAGGAGTTTTCCTGACACCAGGCCTGGTGCTCTATCCATTTAGCCACCTAGCTGCCATCTTGGAGTATAGCAGACCATTAGATGGTGTTGATCATGACTTTGTAGCAGAAAGAGCACTAGATTTTCAAGTATGCAGCCTGCATTCTAAATGATAGCTCTGCTTCTTGCTGTCTGTGATGTGAGAAAGTGACCTCTCTGCTCTGGTCCTCCTTGCTGATCCTCACACATGACTTTGCTTGCCTCTGCACTGGCTGTTGTTCCTCAGATCCAGAAGACTCTCTCTCTCCTTGCCTTGCATTCTTTTTTTTTTTAATCTTTTTTTAAATTGGGGAAGCCTTGCCTTTCTATTCTAAAGATCCCTTAAGCCCTGAAGTGGTACTACAGGTAGCATGCATAATTTATTTCTTTTTTTTTTTGGTGGGGGGGAGAGGCAATTGGGGTTAAGTGACTTGCCCAGGGTCACACAGCTAGTAAGTGTCAAGTGTCTGAGGTCGGATTTGAACTCAGGTCCTCCTGAATCCAGGGCCAGTGCTCTATCCACTGTGCCACCTAGCTGCCCCTCTTGCCTTGCATTCTTAGAATGCCTTATTTCCTTCAAAATTCAGCTCAACTGCCATTGTCTACATAATATCAGGAAATAAATGAATGAATGAATGAAAAAAGTAACTACTTACAGTGTAGCCAAAACTGAGCTAAAGAGATGCACTCTGTTTGGGTGGTACTCTGTCAATCTAGATAAGACACTAGAAATAAAGAAGTGGAGAAAGGATCCCTTGAAGGATCTGAGAGGTCAATTCTGGAGTCTTACATTCAGATTTCAAACATCCTTGTTTTAATAGGTTGCTTTCTGGAGCCGAGGAACGCTTATCTATGAGATGGTAGCATTCATGACATATTTTCTGTATCTGAGGGTCCACTGAGGAGTTACAAGGAAATTTAGAATCCATCTTTTTTTCTCTCACCACACATCCTATTTATACCACAACAGGGCTTCTGTGAATTTTCTGATCTATCTGGACTCTGCCCCTGGTTCCTTGGTGAGCTTTCACCATATTTTGCCCAGAACTAGGGCTCTGCCCCACTTCCTAGTCATTTCCAGACCACGATGCCTCTGTTCTAACCATCTTCTTCAACCCCCACCCCCACCTCAGCTGTGTCTCAGTCCCTGGGTCACAGAATTCTGATAACACATGCCGCCCTTCCCCACTTTCTAACTCCCCTTTATGTCATCTTCTTTCTAATGTAAGGTCCTTGAGGGCAGAGACCGTCTTGCTTGCTTGTGTGTATATCCCTCTTGCTTGGCACAGTGTCTGGTATGTAGTAAGTGGTTAATAAATGCTTTATTATTCATTCATTCAAACAGAGCGCATCTCTTTAGCTCAGTTTTGGCTACATTGTAAGTAGTTACTTTTTTCATTCATTCATTCATTCATGCAAACTACTTTAGCATGGGTGGAATGGAGGAGATAGGTAGAATGTTCCACTGCTTTGGATGTAGTCTGTGCTTTATTCTTGGACAGATGACCAAGGTATTACAGAAGGGATCATGCTTCCTGTTAAACCAGATAACTTCCGAGGTCCCTTTTGACCCTAGGATTCTGTGGTTCTAATGTAATTAAACAGAAAATAGCTATTTGAAACAGAACTGCTCCATTTCTGCTCTGGACCTCCATGCGTCATATGTCCTGGAAATGAGCAAAGGATTCACAACAGTCATGCATGGGCTTGGGCTAAAAACTCCACAGGTGAGAACAGGAAAGGACAATTTATGCCCATTACTAAGAAGACTCTCCCTGGCAAAACAGCAGTCTGAAAATAGGGGAGTAAAGAGGAAGTAATTAAACTGGAAAAAGCAATGCCCTCCTACTCAGATGTGGGAGTAGGCTGGATATAGAAAAGGCAGCTTTAGATGGATGGGTTGTTACGTGAAACCTGAGAAAAGCAAGGGTGCAGAGGGAGATTATTACCTAAGTCAAAGAAACCAAATATAATGAGAGAGGTGGACATATCTGCCAGAAGCAGCTTAAAAAACAAGCAGGTCTATTTTGATGGTCTCTGGGTTCCCTTCCAGTTCTAAATTCTACGATCTCTATGGAATGGAGACAAAGACTGGAATTGGTTATAGGAGACTCCTGAACCAAGAAACTCCCTGTCCCAATTCAGGTTCCCACCTTCTCTGCAATTTATAATCTCAGACTTGTCATTATATGATTTTGGCAAAAGGTTATCTGGAGGTAAAACGATGGCTGAGGATGCTTCAGTTTTTCCTATTCAGTATTTATTTCCTGTTTCCTCATGTAAGGGGAAAATTCAGAAGAAGCTGAATACCACAGAATAGCATTTTACTCCTCTCATGTTGTACTAATCCCTCTACTTTCCTAACGGTGGGAGAATCTCGTTTATTCCTTCAACACCCTTCCCACCTCTAAGATTTATCTTAGGATAAATCTTATACCCATTCTTTCTGCTGAAGGCCACCAAGTTTTCTTTCACCCATCAGTTACTCAGACTATGAGAATCTATTTCTTGCAGGAAGACTTCCTAAACTACTCCATGAATCTTTCTCTGATTCCTCTTTGCTGGAAATGATTTAGCCTTCTTCTTATCCCTTATAGCACTTACTTTGTAGCTTTTTTATGAATTTGCCATATCCCAATTTGTTTTACAAGTAGCTTATCCTATCTTGGCTTCCTTCTAGGCTCGAAGTTGGGGGACAACTAAGTTGGTGGTACAGTGGATAGAATGCCAAACCTGGAGTCAGGAAGACCTATCTTCTTGAGTTCAAATCTGGCTTCAGATACTCACTAGCTAAATGACCCTGGGCAAGTCACTTCACCTTGTTTGTCTCAGTTTTTCTCATCTGTAAAACGAGCTGGAGAAGAAATGGCAAATCATTCCAGTGTCTTTGCCAGAAAAACCCCAAATAGGGTCATGAAGGGTTGGACGTGACTCAACAACAACAAAAAGGTTCAACTTAGAACCTTGAAGTTAGGGACCATGACTGATTCTGGATAAGGAATTAGTAGCACTAGGTTCAAAGACCTATGCTGTGGCTCAATACCAACATGCGCAAGTGGCTTAATCTCTCTGGGCCTCAGAGACACTGGATCGGTTTGCCATTTCCTTCTTCAGTTCATTTTACAGATGAGGAAACTGAGACAAACAGAGTTAAGTCACTTGCCCAGGGTCACATAGCAAGTAAGTATTTGAGTCTGGATTTGAACTCAGGTCTTCCTGACTCCAGACCCAGCATTCTATCCACTGCACCACCTAGCTGTCCAATCAAGTTATGGATTACTAAACCAACAAATGTGCCAGAGAAGCTAAGTTTTTACAAAGAACCTTTTGGGGAATCCTTTTCTAAAGCAAAAAGCAAGCTACTAATAAATCTGCTCAGTAGTATCCGTTGTAATCCACTCTTTTTTTTGGGGGGGGGTGAGGCAATTGGGGTTAAGTGACTTGCCCAGGGTCACACAGCTAGTAAGTGTTAAGTGTCTGAGGCCGGATTTGAACTCAGGTACTCCTGAATCCAGGGCTGGGGCTTTGTCCACTGCGCCACCTAGCTGCCCTGTAATCCACTCTTAAATAGAATTTAGGGATTTGAACAAAACAGGTTTCCCACCCCACCCCCTCCCCATCTGTCTAGTTCAGCAGGAACTCGGGAGCAAAGAGATGCCAGAGCCAGGCTGACCTGTTTGACCTCAGCCTGGAGGTGCCGGAGCTGCAGGCATTGCTCCAAACGCTTGTGGGTCTGGTCTGCGTTAAGCTCCAATTCGTGTTGCTTCTCGTGGAGAAACTCCAGGAGCTCTTGTACTTGGGCTGCGAGATCAATGTCCTTCTCGCAGATTAACTCGATACCTGATTAAAAAAACAAAACAAACAATTAAAAATTCAGGACCACCTTGGAGACCACATGTAGCTTGTACTGTCAATCTGCACTTTGCTTCTTCATCCACAACACGGGGGGGATTGGGGTAGGTGGCCTCCAGCGTCCCTTCCTGCTTGTCATCCATGACCCTTTGAGCAATCGTCCAGTCCTATAAGGGTCGGATTCTTACTTCTTCGAAGAATCGTACACAGACAGTCAAAACCTCTCCACTTGGCACAGGACAACACTGAGGACCAGAGACCTGAAGCCACTTGTCTAAGGACACAAAGCTAGGAACTTTCCTTCAACATTTAGGGTTTGGAATCATTACCCTCCCTTGTCCCAGGCTCCTTCTCTGATCTCTTTCACTCTTTGGAAATTGGACAGCTGACCATGGCAATATTCTCATTTAAGATAATCAAATCTAAGCTACTTGGGGGGTGGGGGTGGAGATGGGGGCAACACTTCCCCTCCTCCCACAGCAAACAACCTATGCCCTTTCATAGGTGAAGAGCATTTCAAAAAGCATTTCCATCTCAAGTGTTTTTTCTTCTATGAAGCCTTTCCTGGTATAGAGGAAAATGCACTGTCACTGGAATCAGGGGACCTGGATTCAAATCCAACCTCGGAAGCTTACTAGTTATATGACCATGGTCAAATCTCTGGGCTTCATTTTCCTCATCTGTAAAATGAGGAGGTGAGACGAAAATGACTTCTGAGGTCGCTTTTGGCTCAAGATCTATGATCCCCCGGGGTGATCGAATGCCTCTCCACCTCCCCATTGCTTTGTCTTTACTTAGTATATATTCTGTTTGCTTGTCTGTATACAAATTGTTTCCTGCCCCCTTTTTGCTCCTTAAAAGCAGAGCTTATCCGTTTGTGCCTGTAACTAGTCCCAGAACAAGTCCCAGATGAGTCGGTTAATAAAATGCTAGTTGGGGGCAGCTAGGTGGCGCAGTGGATAGAGCACGGGCCCTGGAGTCAGGAGTACCTGAGTTCAAATCCGGCCTCAGACACTTGACACTTACTAGCTGTGTGACCCTGGGCAAGTCACTTAACCCCAATTGCCTCACTAAAAAAAAAAATAAATAGATAAATAAAATGCTAGTTGGATGATTGATTGACAAATTGCTAGACAACTTCCTATAGCAAACTAAGAAGAGAGAAATTGCACCAGGCATTTCAAAACCTGGTTCTCATCCTAGCTCTGACACTAAATAGTTGTCTGGCTTTAGACAAGTCGCTTCATCTTTTCATTCCTCAGTCTACATATTTACAGATGGTATCTAAAGTTTCCTCTGGCTCCTCCTACAACAAGTAATTTACACCACATCTGGGTCATTTGCTCTGGGTCAGTATAAGTCTATTCAGAACATTTGCCATGGATACCTAAAATAGGAACAACAGCAGCAAGAAATATCCTTTACCCAGGAGAGGTTTTTTTATCAGAGTTGTTGTTATTCAGTCATTTCAATCGTATCCAAGTCTTTGTGACCCCATTTGGGGTTTTCTTGGCAAAAACACGGGGGTAATTTGCCATTTCCTTCTCCAACTCCTTTTACAGATGAGAAAACTGAGGCAAACAGGGTGAATTGACTTGTCCAGGGTCATATGGCTAGGAAATGTCTGAGGTCAGATTTGAATTAGGAAGATGAGTCTTCCTGACGCCAGGACCAGCACTCTATCCTCTATACCATGTAGCTACCCTTTTTTTCAGGGTAGAAATCATTAAAGAGAGGGAAAAGGGGGTTAGAATTCCTGAGTAACAAACTAATAACTAGTCAGTTTGGGTTCACTGAGAAAGCACCTCTTGAAGAAACAAGAACTAAGTCAGGTCAGTTTTCTAGTCTTAGATCTTCCACCAACTAATTGTGTGACCTTGGGAAGCCATTTAATCATGCCAAGTCTCCATTTCCTCACTTAGAAAAGGAAGGGGTTGAACTAGATAACCTCCCTAAGACCCCTTAAAAGCTCTAATGTTCCATCTCATTTCAAATGTGCTTGTTCAAGAACAATGTAAAAAAATGCCCAATAAAAATATCCCATAAAAACTGGGAAAATGAGTGTCCATAAAATATCTTTACAACCTCATTACACCCATGACCTCCTTTCCGAGACCACAAATGCAAGGGACACTGCCTGCTTGTCAGAGACACGGTGTGGCCCCAGTGCTGAACTTGGTCAGGAAGACCTAAGTTTGAATTTGCACTCTGGTACTTAACCAACTATGTGATGAATGACAAACCACCTGACCTGTCTGAGTTTCAGTGTTCTCTCCTGAAAAAATGGGAGTAATAACTGGGTTCGAGTCTTTCCTCTGACACACATTGGCTGTGGAAACCTGGACAAGATACTTAACCTCTCATTGCCCCAGACAACTGTCTAAGGCTTTGTTATAGGACAGCTAGCAATCTTGGTGTTGTGTCTTTTCAGTCATGTTTGACCCCATTTCGGGTTTTCTTGGCAAAGATACATGGTGTGGTTTACCATTTCATTCTTCAGCTCATTTGACAGATGAGGAAACTAAGGCAAACGGGGTTAGGTGACTTGCCCAAGGTCACAGAGCTAGTTAAGTGTCGGAGGACAGATTTGAACTCCAGGGCTGGTATTCTATCCACTGCGCCACCTAGCTACAATCTGCATTGTGGGAAAAGAGTTCTTTAATCAGCATTCTCTGCACTAATGAAATTACAGGCATGGATTCCTCCCTCTTCCCCTGACCTCATGCTGCTTTATAGAGTTGCGAGACTCAAATGAGATCAAGTTTGTTAAAGTGCTTTCTAATCGTAAAAGACAGAGACTGGACTATGATTTCATTAGTATAGAGAGCTCCTGAGTGAGAAGACTCCCTCCACCAAAGCAGGACAGCACTTTCTTCTTTACTCATCATGGTCTTAGAGAGTTAGCAAAGAGTTGAGAGATTGAGAGACTTGCCCAGGGTCACACAGCCAGTTATGTGTCAGAAGCAGGATCTGAACTCAGGCCTTCTTAGCTCGAAAGCCAGCTCTTTATATACTACATCACATTGCTTTCTCTTTTTAATTTTAAAATATGTTAAAAGGATTTCAGTTATCTTTTTTGTTTGTTTGTTTTTGTTTTTTGCAGGGCAATGGGGGTTAAATGACTTGCCCAGGGTCACACAGCTAGTAAGTGTTAAGTGTCTGAGGCTGGATTTGAACTCAGGTACTCCTGAATCTAGGGCCAGCGCTTTAACCACTGAGCCATCTAGCTGCCCCTTCAGTTATCTTTTTAAAGGAAAACTAATTTATTTGCACAAAGAACAAATTTGTCTATCATTCATTCACATTCCTAAGAGCCAAATGATAGCAAATGTTAACTAATGAATCTTCACACTAAATAAACAAGCAGCCACACCTGTCTCAGTGCTTTGGGTCACCATGGCAACAGAAACTGTTTCCTGTCCCTTTCAGATTGTCTTCCATGCACTCTGTCTCTGTCTTCTATGTCCCCAGATATGTGTGCATATCTCCTCCATAAGAATGTGAGCTCACTGAAAGCGAGGACAGTATTTGTCTTTGTTTTTTACTAAAGTAATTTACCATTTCCTTTTCCAATTCATTTTACATATGAGGAAACTGAGGCAAACAGGGTTAGGTGATTTGTCCAGGGTTACACAGCTATTAAGTGTCTGAGGCTGGATTTGAACTCATGAAGATGAGCCTGACTCCAGGCTGGGCATTCTATCCACAGCACCATTTAGCTCAGTACATAGTAGGTGCCAATAAATGCTTATTGATGGGTGGATCAAAAGAGAGAGGCTGGTGGATTACTCAGACTAAGGTTCTCAGGGCACCCCCACTACTAAAGGGTGTTGGCCTGTCTCTTCTTCTGTACTCAGTACTCCAAGCAAACATCCTCCCTTCAGTGATGCCAAGATCACTGAGGACAGAATGTGAAGTGTAAAAGGACACTACATTTAGAGTCAGGACAAGCTGGATTTGAATCCAGGTTCTATTACTTACTTACTAGCTCTATGTCCTGAATTTCTCTCTGAACTTCAACTTCTTCCTATATACAACGAGAGGCTAGACCAGATAATTTCTAATGTCCCTTCCAGTACTAAACCGAGTGATCCTAAGCTTATAGCTTTCCATATAATCATAAGTGCTCCAGTAATGGTTGACATTCATATAATGCTTTGAGTTCTAGAAACTGCTTTCACATTATCTCATTTTAGTCTTACAATAACCTTGTGGAATAAGAGATACATAAATGATTAGTCCTGTTTTACAAATGAGGAAACTGAAGCTGGGGACAGGGGGAGAGGGAGAGAGAGGGGGGAAGAAAGAGAGGCAGAGAGACAGAGACAGAGACAGAGACAGAGAGGCAGACTTATTTAAGGTCATGCAGCTAGTGAGCATGGGAGGCAGTTGGAAACCAAGTCTTCCTGACTTGACATCCAGGCCTCTCTCCACTATCTTAAACTGTCTCTTTAAACATACTTCTCTGTGGAGCACAGGGGTAGGGAAAAGGTGATTAGCTCTGGCAGGGCTGTACAGAGTTAGTTTGTACCAGCTCTAGAGCTGGTTGTTGAAGTTTCAGTGTTAGCATTGGCATTCAAAAATTGGAAAATGCTATGTTTAACATGATAGTAATGTATAACCTATATCAAACTGCTTGCTGACCTTGGGAGGGGGGGAAATAAGGGAGGGGGGGAGAAAAATTGGAATCCAAAAATATTTGTACATGTAATTGAGAAAAAAATAAATATTAGAAAAGAAAGAAATTAGAAAATGCTACAAATCAGGGCTTGGTTTATCGTTTTGTTAGTTGTCTAGACCAGTTGTGTCAAATACACCAAACTCCCAAGGGCAACTGAAAAAAGATGAAAATGTAAGTGAGAAATATTTGGCAAAATAAATAAATATAAAATAAAACATAGATAAATGTATCCCACAGAGATCCTTACATGCAGTTTAATGGCTCCATTTGTATTTGAGTTTCACACTATTGGTCTAGAATTAAGAAAGTTATAGAAAATGTTAAAAATGCCAATTAAACTTAAAAGTGTATTGTAGGGCAGTTAGGTGGCGCAGTGGATAAAGCACCGAGCCTGGATTCAGGAGAACCTGAGTTTAAATCTGGCCTCAGACACTTGACACTTACTAGCTTTGTGACCCTGGGCAAGTCACTTAACCCTCATTGCCCCCCACACAAAAAAAGTGTATTGTGCACACATTATTGTTTTTTCCTTTGGAGGGCTGTTTGTTAAACATTTATCAGCTGACCAGCTAACCACTGGTTTCTGGAGTGACCCAACCTCCTCCCCTTCCCCCACTTCCCCATGAAAATCAATTCAAATACCATCTTTTAGCATGGGATACTTTTCTAACTGGCCTATCTCATTAATTTTGTAAAAATACTTATTAGCTTTAATTTTATTTTCTAGTCTTGTCCTCAGATTCTGGGGATAGGTACTCCGTCTGGGGATTCTGTAATCCTAACTCTAGGAACTCACTTTCTAAGAGTGAGAGAGTACAAAAACATGATGCTGCATGCTAAAAATGAAAGGGATTTCATTCCCAAGGACAGAAGAAATGCACATTTGCAAGTGCTCTCCACAAAGACAGAGGATTCCCCCTCCCCCGCCGGCTTCATATAGTTAAGGTTTCACTATCTTCTAATGTTCTAAAAGCTCCAACTTTCCAAATACCAGCCCCTTTTATACCTACGTGGGACAGATAAGATAGATAGATAGATAGATCGATCGATAGATAGATAGATAGACAGATAGACAGACAGACACATACATACATCTACATACACATACAAATAAATGTTATATATATACATATATATACACATATACAGAGGTGAATATATATATGTGTGTGATGGGAGCATATTTTATATATATGCAGAGGTGTGTATAGATGTATGTATGTATGTGAATATATACATACAGACAGAACTATGTATATTCACACATATAGAGGTATGTCTATATATATGTGATGGGGTTGTATTTTCTATTTATACATATGCAGAGGTATGTGTGTATATACATATATACACACACAATACATATATTGTATGTGATGGGGTATATTATAGATATACACATATATACATAGAGGTATATGTGTGTGTTGCAGTGTATTATATATATGTAGAGGGGTATGTGTGCGTACATGCACACAGGTATATATAGACACACAGAATGTGTCTGTATATATATATATATATATATATATATATATATATACACACACACACACACACAGAGGTATATGTGTGTGTGATGGGGATATATTTATATATCTAAGTATATGCAAAGATTATATATATGCACAGATGTATATACATACATACAGAGATGTGTATATATACCCACATATACACTCACATACACCTCTGTATAAGTGTGTTTATATATGTTTTATTTATATATACACCTCTATGTGTATATGATATATATACACCTCTACACACATAATTTATATATGTATATATGTGAATAGACACATATATGTGTGTATATGCATATATATCTTCTCTGTCTCACAGATGTAAAAGGGGCTGATATTTAGAAACGAGGAGCTATTTATATAGTTTATACATACTTGTGTGTGTATGTGTGTGTGTAGACACACATACATATTCTTTGGGTTGCCAGCTTCCTCTAGTTGTTTTTTTTTCAATGAGCAAAGGGTCAAAGCATGTATTCTCTTGCTTGAGATAGAGGAGAAATACAAAAGGATGAAAAGCTCTGGCCTTTTTAGCTCTCTGGGCACTGGGATGACCTCTGACCCCCATGTTGATTGTCTGGAAATGTAATTCAGGCTCCATCTGTGGAAGCTGGTGATTTTCTCCACTGCCAGCCACTGAGCTGATTTATTCCACTCACTTTCCATTCCCTATCTGTCTTTGGTATTTAGTATGCTAGGCTAGGATGCTATGTCTTTTTAGGTGAAACTCTGGTTCGCCCCCATCACATATAACATGCAAATAGATTTTCCAAGTGTGAGAACTCATCAGCAGGGACCAGGCACCTGCTTATGATGCAATCCTAAGACAAGCTCTGCCTCTGACTTTTCTGCCTCATCTCATTTCATCCAGATTCCAGTCAGAGCTTCATCTGGGAAGAGATGGGGCAGACTGATGCCTCATCATCTATTTCAGTGCCTTTAATAAAATGAATAACATTGTGGATTGACTGCAGTAGGCATGATGACTCTCTTCAGCCTCATCCTTAACAAACAGGAAGCTTCAGGGATTCCCCCTCACTCTATATCACTGCTCAGAAAACCTATCTACCCTCCAATTGTGTTCTCTAGCTAAACACTGCCAAGCAGAGAGTGCCCACTGATTTTCAACATATGAACAGTTTGTACCTGTGTTGACATTTCTGTTCCCACCTTAAGGAGATGGGGTCAAGGAGAGGGAAGAAAATAAATATTTATTAAGCATCTACTGTGCGACAAGCACTAAGTTAAGCACTTGACAATTATTATCTCATTTGAGTCTCATAACAACCCTGGGAAGTATGTGCTGTTATCATTATCCACATTTTACAGATGGGGAAACTGAGGCAAACAGGGCTCAGGTGACTTGCCCAAGATCACATATCTAGTAAATGTCTAAGGCTGGGATTTGGAGTCTTCTCGATTCCAGGCCCTGTGATCTAACCACTGTGCTACCTAGCTTCCCCATACCAGATATAGGGTAAATAAATGTGCAGTTAGTTTTGTTTTTATCCGTATCTGTTCCAATTCATTCGATTGAATTTAATTCAGTAAACATCTATTAAGCAACTGCAATTTACTGAGCAGAATGCTGGATATAAAAGATGCCAAATGCCACAGTCCCTGCCCTAACATGCTTATAGCCTAGTAAGGAGCTGAGGCCAGTTCACTGATAAACAGACTATTAAGTAGTATATACAGAAGGGAAGTGAAAAGAAAAGGCATTTCTTAAGTGCCTACTATGTGCCAGGCATTGTGCTAAATGCTTTACAAATATGATCTCATTGGACCACATGGAGTAGCATGGGAAATCCCAGAAGTAATATTATTTCTATCTGGAGTTGAAGCTTGAGTTGGGTTTTTGTTTTTGTTTTTGTTATTTTGGTGGGGCAATGAGGGTTAAGTGACTTGCCTGGGGTCACACAGCTAGTGTCAAGTGTCTGAGTCCAGATTTGAACTCAGGTCCTCCTGAATCCAGGGCTGGTGCTTTATCCACTGTACCACTTAGCTGCCCCCTTGAGTTGGGTTTTAAAAGAAGGGAAAATTTTCAGTAAGCAGAGTCAGTGTAGACTCTTAGATAGGATACCAGACTTAACCTCAAGAAGACCCAGGTTTAAATTCCAGCTCTGATACCCACTATGTAACCTTGGGCAAGCTATTTACTCTCGACGGGCCTCAGTTTTCTCATCTGCAAAATGGGAGGTTGGAGTAGATGACCTCTTAGTTCTGTTCTGATTCGATGCATGATCCTTTTCATGTTCCCACAACCAGAAAAGCAAGCCAGTTGTTGGAGGAGGCAGGAAGGCCAGTAGATCCAGCAAGCCCATCAAACTGTCAGTCCCTCTAAGGGTGTATTTAGCTAAGCAGCTAAATAGAAAAAAGTGGGTCTAGGTCCATGGGCTAGCATTAGACTGGTCCTTATTCTGTGAAGCTGAGAGATCTGGAAGGAGAGACAGCATAAAAGGCAGGGGAACTGCCCATGCTATAGAGAATTATCTAGTCATCTCAGGTGTTGTCCCTGAGTGTCTGTTGTGATTCCCCATTTTCTGTGTGCCCCTGGTGAAAATCTAAGGTATTCAGCTATCCTATAAGCTGTCAGAGATGCTAGATACAGCACGGATCATAGGGCTGGAGCAGTGACGACATTGTGTCATGAGGACAGCAATAGCCTCAGTTTCCTCATTTGTAAAATGGGGATAATCATAGCACCTAGGTCACAGGGTTGTTGTAAGGATCAAATGGAATAATATAAGTTAAATGCTTTGTACCCCTGAAATGTAGGTGTTAGTTGCTGTTATTGATGATGCTTTGTGTCCTTAGCATGCCTTCTGAGAAATCCTGTATTCTTTCCGGCATCCCTGTGCCACAGGAGACCCCAAAAGCCAGGATCAGCAGAGAGCCTAGATCTGATGGGAGATCATTTCAGGGAAAGGGAACAATTTGTGCAAAGTCACGGAAATAGGAGAGGATGTATGCCAAGCGATTGGGATGCTATTTGCCTAAATGGAAAAGGTATATAAAGATGTCATCCCTTTGTGTGGGAAGACCTCCACCCTGTAAAGTATATCCCAGTATGGACCGAGAAGAGATCAAAACTGGTATGTTGGATTTTCTGCAGTACAATTTATCTAAAGCCACAACTAGGGTGAGGCAGTCAAGATTTTGTCCCACAGTGATGAATTTAGAGAGTGCACAAAGTACTTCTAGTTCTTCAGCAGTTTAGAAACAAAGGCTTACCACCTATTTGGCACAAATAATTATTTAAAGTAGGAAGCTTCTATGTATTTTCCCCCCAAAGGCTGAATCCCAAATGAACTCCTAAGGATCTTCTTGTTCTTGACACAAAAATTACTTATTACAGCTCTGAATTTAGCTGAATCATGAACAGCAAGTTGATGTTGCAGAAAGAAAGTCCTAAGGGGATGGGTATAGGATACTAGACAGAGGTGTGGTGAAGCCAATTCAAACCAGAGAGCAGCATATTAAATTTTCAGTGTGCACAGTTATACTACAGAAATCAATAAATGTTACACATTAACCTTGATTTACTGTTTTGTTGATTATCTGGACTTAAGAAAATGATGGACAAAATATTAAACTTAAAAATGTATTCTGTGCACTTCACCCCCTCCAAAAGCTGGATGTTAAATAATTGTCAAAATATTACAGATATTAGAAAACATAAAGCAGGACAATACTGGAAAATAGTCAACCAATTTGGTTAGAGCATAAAATGTGGAAACGGAAGTAATATCAAGCAAGGTCAGACAGTTAGGTTAGAGTTTGAATGTCCTAGAATAGTAGGGAAAAGAGCTTATTTTGTCTTTTGTAGGTAATAGAGAGTCAGTCACTGGACTTTTTTGAGCCCCCAGAAATGTACATTAGGAATGTTACATTTTTTACTGCAATCCACAGTTTTCTATCACTCTTTATGATTATTTCTAGATAAGCTGTAAGAATCGAAAAGTTTCTGACTCCAAAGGTACCATGACTTCTATAATAGACATGTCTCAAGAAAAAAGGAAGGGGCTCAGAAGATGCTGTCAAGAATGCACTTGCTGGGGCAGCTAGGTGGCGCAAGGGGCAGCTAGGTGGCACAGTGGATAGAGCACCGGCCCTGGATTCAGGAGTACCTGAGTTCAAATCCGGCCTCAGACACTTGACACTTACTAGCTGTGTGACCTTGGGCAAGTCACTTAATCCCAATTTCCTCACTTAAAAAAAAAAAAAAAGAATGCACTTGCTTCTGATCTTATAACAAACATCATTGTTCAAAATCTTCATTGGTGTATGTGTTCAAGACATCAGGTAACATATAGCCTAGCCCATCACATAAGACTTCCTCAAGAACACACAATACATGAAAAGCAAACACAGAGGAAAAGAAATCCAAGGAAGAGGCCTCTTTCCTCTTCTTTCCTACCCTAAGCCTCAAGCTATACTGTTCTACCACAAAGAAGTAACATTTGGTTCTCTTGCTCTCCTTTCTGTCAATAAATCAGCTCTGTTGCCACCGCATAAGGACCAGTTCAAGAACATTATTCCAGGGGTCTGGGTTTTCTCTGATGTTGCCTGTAGTGTGGGAGAAAAAGTGGTGCCCTCATTAGAGGTACGGGCTGCTTCTTGCTCCTACCTCTAAATTTTTCATCCTCTTAATTTTTGTTAACATAAGTCTAGGAAATAGTTTTAGGGTAAACATGTTTGGAAGCATACCAGTCTCTTTCCAATAAGAGTACTTAATTCTGTGGGGATTTGGTCCAAATTTTAAATTGCTATGGCTACAGAACAATAACCCACTGGGTATGCTAGATCCTATCTCATCAGTAATATCAGATGACACACACAAACGGCTAAAGGAATTTATGGATCATGCCTGTCATATACAAATGGAATGAGAAATTCTTTTATGGGGCAAGAAGGCATAGATATGCTGAAAGACTGACTGACAAGGCTCCTTCTTTCCTGGGAAGTTGGAGGTTGAGAAACAGGGCAAATGGAGAACAGGAAAGTCCCACCCAAGCCTCAAGTTCTTTGTCCATGGCCTGTGGCGAAAAGCCCCAAAGCATTTTGGTCACACACATACACACACAGGCTTTTCAGGATTCTCTAAGCAACTGTTATATTTCTATCACATTCTCATATTCACATCACAAGCTCTCAGATATTTTGACAGGTGGGAGTTTGTAACTAGGTTAATTAGTCAATTATATTAAAATCAGTTGAGAGAAATTCTAAAATATGGCTATATTCCAAGCAGAATTTCAAGAGACAGCTCACCTCCATTTTTATCAGAAAAGGGAAAAAGTGTAAAAAGACAAATGTCAGATTTATCTTCTCTTTAAAGTCAGGATTTGGCTTCTAAAAATAACAATTTGTCAACTGTTGATCAAAGAAAATATTCTTTTAAAAAGGAATCAACCAAATTAGAAGTATTTTGTGTTGAGATTTGGACTGAAATGAGCAAGCAATTGCTTCATTCTAAGTCACAAGAATTACATGAGTAGAAACGAAGTATACTTTGGATGATAATAGGGTATTTTTCAAGGTATAAGACTATTGTTTATAGAAAATTGGGAAAGGGGGAACAAGTCACTTAGCCTTTCAGACCTCACTTTCTTCTTTTATAACAAGAGAGGAATAGATAAGACACCTAAGTTCCTGTCTGCGTCTAAATCCCGTGATTCTATGACCTGAGCTTAATGTTGGAGCAATGAACTGAACGATAAAAGGGTAATTTTATGGAAGATGGACAGTTTGCAGCTGGCTCCCCAGTAAGAACATCAATACCACCCTCTTGAAGAAAAGACAGATAATATATCAAGAGATAATACCCTATAAAGGATGAAGTCGTCTCCTTCCTACTGAAATGCACTTAGAATTAATATGTTTTAATTAATGAAATGTTAATAATAGAAGGGAACTTAGAAGTATAGTATCATCCCTTCATCTTATAGTAGAGGAAAATGGGTCCCAGAGAGATAGAGTCACTTATCCAAGCTCATACAGGTAGTCAGGGGTAGAATAAAGAATAGAACCCAATCCTCCCACATTCCCAGACTAATATCCTTTCCACCATGCCTCGAAATAAAGTCAACACACAGTTGTCTGAAGTCTTGACTACGGAAAAGCCAATTACCCAATTCACATACTGTTCTTCTATTTAGACTTCCATTCCAAAGGTTAATGGCTGAGTTAAGTAAATATTTCTACCTTGATCAAGACTATTAGCACATGGAGGTATATTTGAAGAGGTTGGTCCCAAGTCATACAGTGTATAAATTACAACATTAAAACATATTTGTGGAAAATCTAAAATACTTTCATGTTTTTAATGAAGATGGAAGCCCTTACTGTAGTAAATACTTAACACTGGCAATACTGAGGTCTAAAATTAACTATAATCCACTTATAAGCAGATTGTTCTCTTTTAACATTAGTTTGAGTTGAATTTTTAATCAAATGTGCACTTTTTTTTTTTAAACCATGGGCTAAGTATATGCAGTGTGTCCTAAAAGACTTACTGCAGTTTGAATCTGGTTTGGTGATTAATGATCACAATAAAATCGGCTCTGACATTTTCACAGGTGAAGGGAAACCATGAATCCTTGATGACAAGAGGTTAATACAAGTATAGAAAAGGAAAGAACCTAGTTATTGGTGGAAAGATGGAGGAGGAAGGTAGGGGAGAACAACAGAAATCATTTCAGAATTTAAAAGTTTCCAGGGGCATCTAGGTGGCACAGTGGATAAAGCACCAGCCCTGGAGTCAGGAGGACCTGAGTTCAAATCCAGCCTCAGACACTTGATAGTTACTAGCTGTGTGGCCCTGGGCAAGTCACTTAACCCCAATTGCTTCACCAAAAAAAAAAAAAAAGTTTCCAAGCTTCAGGTGGAGTGTTGCCAAACACTGCATTGGAGGACAAAGGAAAATGTGTCCCATGTATCAAAAAACATATATTTCCAAAACGAAATCAAAGAATTGCCCAAATCAGGCAAGCTGGGAAACTCAGAAAATATAGCAAGTGATGTGCTGCCTAAAAATTAGGGGTCCCAGAAGAAGAGTAAAGTATCCCCTGAAAGATTCCAAAATCATGAAATTTAGGAATGGGATGACAATGGATTTGTCAAAGAAATGCTACTTCTGGAACTAGGTAGTAGCCCTTGAAGCTTGAGAGAAGCATGTATAGGACAATTAACAAGAGAAACTGCTTTAATCAAATTAATGGGACTTAAGCAGCTGGGGAAGTCGCTGTATTTCTCTAGGCTTGTCCTATCTTCAATATCTCCCTGAGCCAATCTATGCAGAATAATGGTACACCACTAATCTTTATAACTTGCTGCTTTTCATGTAGAGCTTTAGAGCTAGAAGAGATCTTAGAGTAGGTCTTTTTTTAAAAGTGAAATTGTTATAGTCTTTTCTAAAAATTTCTTTCTTTCCTTCCTCACTTTTTTTTCTTTCCTTTCTCTTTCTCACTCCCTCCCTCCTGTCCTTCCTTTCCTCCCTTTCTTTCCTTCCCTCCCTCCCTGCCTTGAGGCCCTGGATTCAGGAGGACCTGGGTTCAAATCTGACCTCAGACACTTGACACTTGCTAGCTGTGTGACCCAGGACAAGTCACTTAGCCTTCATTGCCCCACACAAAAAAAGTGTAAGGTAGTCCTGGTATTCAGTTTTTAATTGTAGGGAATGTTATTATTATTATTTCTTAACACAATCTTACCTAAAACTAGGGAAGGGCACCGGGTCGTCCTGCTCACAGGCATTCCCATTTAACTATCATGGCAATGGGAAAAGGAGTTGGCAGCACTGAGAGAGGAGAGAAATGAGGGGCCCTGGGTGGGGGGTGGTTGTGAGGGTGAGTGGTACAGGGTCCTCTAGCTATCTTCTGTTCCTACCATACCTCCAACAGCTCTGGTTTAGTTGTTGAGGGATTTGTTCAGTTTTGAGCTTTGCTACTGTTCATATCTGGACCAGAGTGTCAGCTTCAGCCCCTTGATAGTAGGACCTATGTCTATGTCACTCACTCCATACTGCCCCCCCACCCCAGTTGCTGCTGTTGCTGTTTGGGAGGACAAAAAGGAATGGGGATGGTATATACCTGGAGGTTCATCAGTATAAGGATTTGCTATCAGTGCTAATACAGATCAATTCATCTGAGGTAGGTAGCACAATGGACAGAACACTGGGCTTGGAGTCAGGAAGACCTGAGTTCAAATTCAGTCTCACACACTTACTAGCTGTGTGACTCTGGGTAAGTCAATTGACCTCTGCCTTAATTTCCTCAACTGTAAAGTAAGGATAACAATAACACCTACCTCCTAGCATTGTCATGAGGATCCTGTGAGATATTTGTAGTGCCTATGACATAGAAGGCGCTCAATAAATGCTGGCTTCCTTCCTTTATCTGTAACATATGGTCTTAGAGTGGTGTGAGGGCACTTGAGCAGTGTTGACTGACCCATTTAATTAGGATGGGTCAGAGGCAGGTCTTCCTGACTCCATGGCTGGTTCTCCAGGCACTGTATCATGCTGCCTTCTCACAGCATAGCACCCAGTACAAAAGGCACATGGCTGACATCTGCATAGCATGCTGTGGTTTACAATGTATAATCTCCCTGGGTCTTCCCAACAACCCTGACTGATATCTAGTGCACATATTCTTGCTAGACTACAGACTATTGCTCATACATGACACTCCATTCTCCATCTCCATGCCTTTGCATTGGCTGTTTCCCAAGCCTGGAGTGCTCTCCCTCCCTCTGCCTCTTAGAAACCCCAGCTTCCTTTAAGAGTGGACTCAAATACCACCTTCTACAAGAAGCCTGTTTGTGTTTGAGTTCTCTCCTTTTTAGGACAAGGGACAATGGAAGAAATCACTAGAAAGGGAAGCTAAGTTTCCTGGGAAGAGTTTCTATTTTCCTCTAATGAACCTCATCTCTTCCGCCAGCCAGAGCAGCTCACTAGGGTGGGAGGTGATGAACAGAAAGTCTCAGCCCTGAGAGAAGCAGAGGCCAATCAAGCTGTTCCCAACAATCCTCGAAAAAGGAACAAAATCAGAAGTGGGTAGGCGGCCCATATGCCAGCGAATAGGCCCACCCACTTAGCCTTTCCAGGTACAAGCAGTCCTTGGCTATAGCTAGATCCCAATATATCTCTCCTTCTCATGGATAATTGTCTCTGAGGTTTTTCCTCTATAGAAAAAAAAAGTCTGCTTTCCCAAGGTGATCCCAGAACCCACGGTACAGAGTGATGCAGGAGGAGAGTTCAAGACAGTCTCTTTTCTTGACTCACAACATTCACTCTGGTGAGCGCCTTCCTATGTCTTTTCCAAACCTTGCTTTATTTCCCTATGTCCTGGGCACCTGTTGCTTTCTGTTCTAGCTGAAAGAGTCTCAAGAGAACACAGACATCAGGAAGAATCGACAGTGAGTCAAACAGTGGGGACAGGTGGTCTATCCTGAACCAACATTCCTTCTCTGCTCAAAAATCACCAGTGACTTCCTGGAGTTGATCACACAGGAAAATGGTGGAAAGTCAAAAGATCTGCATTCTTACCTGAGCTCTGCTACTGAATATTTACACTTTTAAAATCATAAAATCAGAGGGCAAGAGATTGAAAAAAGGACCTTTGAGACACCTTTGTCCAACTTCCTTAACTGATAGCTGAGGAAACTGAGCTCCAGATAAGTGAAATGATTTGCTCATAGTCACACAGAGAGTCGGTGTCAGTTCTGGGATTTGAACCTTGGGTTCTCTAACTCCACATAGCTAGCACACTTTCTACTCTGTCCTGATGTTGGACTAGATCTCCTCTGGGCTCTCTTCCACCTTTAAAGGCTATGATCCTGTCGCTTAATCTCTTTTAGCCTCAGTTTTCTCATCTGTAAAATGATAATTAATATCTAGGATTGTTGTGAGAATCAAATGAAATACTATTTGTAAATCCATTTGAAAACCTTAAAGTGCCCTATAAATGTTAGCGATTTTTCTTGTTATTATCCTATGAACTCCTTTGCCTAGCATTCAAGGCCTGCTCTGATCCGTTATCACCCTATCTTTCTAGTTTTTGCGTAGTCTTCCCTCCACATACCAAGCAGTTCTCAAACTTTTAAAAAAATTCACAATCCCTTGTGACAGAGGCAGGAATTCTAAAAAAAATATATTTTTGACCCAGCAATACCACTACTAGGTCTGTCTCCCAAAGAGATCAAAGAAAAAGGAAAAGGGCCTATATGTATAGAAATATTTATAGCAGCTCTTTTTGTGGTGGCAAAGAATTGGAAATTGAGGGGATGCCCATCAACTATGGAATGGCTAAGTATATGATTGTGATGGAATTGATGTTTGTTCAGTTGTTTTTTTGGTTGTGTCTGACTCCTGGTGACCCTATTTAGAGTTTTCTTTGCAAGGATAAATGGAGAGGTTTGCCATTTCCTTCTCCAGCTGGTTTTACAGATGAGGAAACTGATGCAAACAGGATTAATATTCACAGATATTCATTGGTCATAACCACAGCACCCTGCATTGAGAAGTTCCAACACTGTGCCAGTGATTTCAGGCCACTGGGCAGTGTTGCTTTTCCCATCCCTAGGAAAGTAAAGACACATTCCACTGCTCTCAAGAGTAGGCCTTGCCAGCTCAGGACACTAGTCAAAGCCCCAAAAGCAGGTTATGCTATTAATAGCCATCAAAATTAGATTGTTTGTAGACCTAAAAACTGTTCCTTGAGGAGAAAGTCCCTGGGGTGCTGTGTCAATTATTCCAGTCCATCTGCGCTAAATCTCCCTTCCAACTCTAAGATACCACCATTTAAATTATTTATTGGGCATTTACTATGAAATGAGCACCCTACTGGATTAACTAAAGCACATGGAGTTGTATTTAACTAGAGTTAAGAATTTCTGTCTTCATCCTAGTGATCCAAGATTGTGTTGGTTTAATAAAGGCCAAAGTAATGGCCTTAGATTCAGGAAGATATAAGTTCAAATTCTACCTCTGACACTGATAAACCATGTGACCCTGAGTAAATCACTTAATCTCTCTGAGCTTCAATTTTCCTCCTCATCAAAATGGGAATGATAATATCTTCACCTTGGAGTTGTTACAGGGCTCAAAAGAGCATGTAAAATGTCCCACAAACCTCAAATGATATCTACATGGCAATAATTATAATTTATAAATTATAAGTGCTTTGTGCCTCAGTTTCCATCTCTGAAAAATGTGCAAAACTAGGTGGCCCCTAATATTCTTTTTTGTTTTTTAGCATTCTGCAAATAACAAACCACAAATGAGTCTCCTAGAGATTACAAGGCTGGGGAATACAGCTTATAGAGGAGACAAATTTCCGATCAGGGAATATTCAAATAAAGGATAAAGTTGTCTCCATGAAGCCCAAACCAGCTATGCAGAGATGCCACACAACCATACATGTAGCTCTGGAGTCATTGTGACTGGCCCATACTCCATTCACAGATCCTCCAACAAGGAACAAAGTACCCTGAGACTGGCCCTGAGTGGCAGCAGTCACAGAATCATTGAATTCAATTCACGTGCAAGTCAGGACAGCACCCTTGTGATGTCATTGGTCCTCTTTGAGAAAGAAGGACAGACAACAACAAATGAGTTGACATTTATAGAATCATAGAGGTTTTTTTTTTGGGGGGGGGGACTGAGACAATTGGGGTTAAGTTACTAGCCCAGAGTCACACAGCTAGTAAGTGTCAAGTGTCTGACTCATAGAGTTTTAGAGGAAGGAATCTTAGAGAATGAATCCCTAGTCCAACCCTAGTGGAGTGAAATTGCTTGCCTAAGGTCATCCAGGCAAGTAGATGTATAGCTGAGGTTAGGACTCGGGTATCCTGACTCCTAATTCAGGCATCTGTCCGCTCCTTCACACTGACTCTCCCAATGATTTCTTTGAATGCTATTTATAAAAATGGATTGCAGAAGTTATGTTTCATGTTTCTACATATATACTTTGGATCATTTTTCTTTACCAAATAGAGTATAGCTAGTTTATTTTAAGAGGTTTTACTACTGAAATGACTCTAAAATGTCAATTTTATTTTAAAACCCTATCTATTTCTGATAACTTCATATGGTGCATTCAGTATTCCAAGAAAATAAAGAACATATTAATGCACTGTTTAATTATGGAACCATATTAGCCAAATATTTATTCTTTTGTTAAAAACTCAGTGTGACTTGGGCCTTAAGAATATCTTTCGTTCCAGTTCAGCCTCTTGGCTTCTTTCAAGTACTGTCTCCTAAAGGACATATACTATCACCTTCCCCCTAGTTTTAATTCTTTCACCCTCCTCCAATGATCATTCCTTTACCTGTGGGAAGATAACACCTTTTCTTCCTCCCCTCCCCAGTAAAATGTAAGGTTCCTGAGGGCAGGAACTATTTTTCATTTTGTCTTCACATTCTTAGCATGATACTTTGCATGTTATGAATTTAATAAATGCTTGTTGAATTTAATTTAGTCAAATTATTATTTGGGAGGAAAATTCCATAACAATTGAACTTTTAAATTTAATCATTTCATTCAATTTTATTAAATATCTCAATACTTAGTCTACATCTACATTTTAACAACAATGAAAAGTGTTTATGGAAGATGGAGAACCAGTACTTCGAAGAGGTTGTCCACATTTTGATGACAATTCACACTGGCTATCACCTGGTTTCTTTTACAGTCATCCTAGTTGGTTTCTAAGCCTTAGTCTTTTTC
Source organism: Dromiciops gliroides (assembly GCF_019393635.1). Lineage (NCBI taxonomy): Eukaryota > Metazoa > Chordata > Mammalia > Microbiotheria > Microbiotheriidae > Dromiciops > Dromiciops gliroides. Next base: position 336,955,066 of record NC_057863.1, on the reverse strand, counting down.
TAGTTTCCACAGAAGGACTATCTATCCATTCCTTCTTTTGAAAGTAAAAGTTCATTGACTCTTTTTTTTAGCAGCTCTGTCACTTCTAAATAACCCCCCTCTGAATGGAGCCATTTTGATTGTCACTACATTTTTCATAATATCTCTCCACTCACACACATACACATATACACACAGGCTTTCAGCATCTCTTGCCTAGACTATTACAGTAGCCTTTTTTAAAAAAATAGCCTTTTAATTGGCCTCGAAATCTCAAGTCTCTGCTCCCTCCAAGCCATGCTCCACACAGCTGCCAAAGAGATTTTCCTAAAACAAAGGTTCAACCGTGTCACCTCCCTACCCATCAACCCCCCAGTGGTTCCCTGTTATCTCTAGGATCAAGGACAAAGTCCTGCCTGGCATTGCCTTTAAGGATTTTCATAGCTTAGCCCCTTCTGGTTTCCTTACACTTCATTCCCTTCCATGAACTCTTTGATCCAAATAGACAGGTCTTCAAATGTGACACTCTGTCTCCCGATTTCATGCCTTTTCATTGGCTGGGATCCCATGGCTTGGAATGCTCTTCCTTCTAACTACCATCTTTCAGCTTTCCTGTCTCCTGTCAAAATTCAACTCAAATCCTATCTTCTGTAGGAGGCATTCCCAAGTCATGCTGTCTTTCACCTCTCATCTATACCCCAGTGCCTGCCCTTAGAAATTATGTATCTCATAGATAGAGAGATAGAGAGATAGCTGGGCCTGAGGTCAGGAAGACCTGGTTTCAAATCTGCCTTCAGAAACTTACTAGCTATATTACCCTGGGCAAGTCACTTAACTCAGTTTCCTCATCTGTAAAATGAGCTAGAGAAGGAAAGGGCAAATATCTTTGCTAAGAAAACCCTAAATGGAGTCCCAAAGAGTAAGACATGACTGAAAAGACTCAAGAACAACAACACAGTGTTTTTGCCTTTTTTTCTATTTCTAGTGCTTAGCACAGTGGCTAGTCCATATAAGCGTTTAATAAATATTTGTTTCCTGATTGACAAAGAAGAAAAACTTGGCCACATATTCCTTGACAACATATTCCTCAATTGGCATCCTTTTTTCCAAAATGGAGAGAGGTATATTTTACTTTTATTCCTCTGGAGTTAAGATTGCCTACCTATTTTCTACTCTCAAATGCCACCATGATCATAATCTGTGTAAGGAGGAAGTATAGTTTAGTGGGCTAAATCCCTGAGATGAACATGAAGAGATCTGGGTTCTAATCCGACCTTTGTCATAGCCCAGCTGAATGAGCTTGGGCAAGTCAATTTACTTTTCTCTGGGCCTTGTTTTTTCTTTTAATGAAAAATAAGGAGATAATAATAATTACAGCACGTTTATGCAGCACTGTGATGTTTACAAGTGTTTTTCTCACAAAAACCCCAAGAAGTAGATAATGACTTCTTTTGAACCTTTTTCATAGATAATCCATGCCTTTCCTTTCGATGTTTATAGGGGTGGAAAAAACAAAATAAAAAGTTCTTTAAGCTAATTGATAGATGCAAGAGTATTTGTAAAATGGGCCCTAGTGAGACAAATGGGCAAAATTACCATTATTATTCTTCCTTTTCCTAGTTCTGAGCCCAGCCATGGGGCTGTTGAGGGTCTTACCTGAGGCTTGGACCTCCATAATGTACTGGTGCAGATCCTGGCCCTGCTGGATGACTTCAAAGGTCATGTTGTTCATGGCCAGCTTCCTCTCCGTGTGACGCTGTAACCGCTGTTCTGCCAGGGTCAGGTCCTCGGTGTTGAAGTCATTCATTTGTCTCAGCAGGTCCTCATTCCAGGCGTCCAACTCTGCTGTCACCTTTGGGGAAAGCACCATTCGTATAATTTAGAATGCTTACCAAGAATGGTGGAATCTTAAGAGATGAAATTCTAGCTATCAGAACAGCTAGTATTTATGTGGCAGCCCAAGATTTACAAAGTGCTATGCATCTATTATTGGTCCTCCCAACCACCCAGGGAAGTCGTTGCTCTTTCTAGATGAGGAAATTGAGGATGGATGTGACTAAGTGACTTGCTTCACATAGCTAGTAACTGCCTGAGGTTGAATTTGAACTCAGGTCTTCCTGACTCTTGGGCAGCTAGGTGACACTATAGTGCACAGAGTGCCAGGCCTGGAGTCAGGAAAACTCATCTTTGTGAGTTCAAATCTGGCCTCAGAAACTTACTAGTTGTGTGACCCTGGGCAAGTCACTTAACCCTGTTTGTCTCCGTTTCCTCATCTATAAAATGAGCTGAAGAAGGAAATGGCAAACCACTCCAGTATCTTTGCCAAGAAAACCCCAAACAAGTTCACAAAGAGACAGGCACGACTGAACAATAGCAACTTCCTGACGCCTGGCCCCGTACTCCACCACTGTACCATCAGGTGCATCTGAGCAGATCTGTCTTGATCCTTTCTCAGCTCCCTTATCCCTACAATCAACGGGTAATGAACATTCCCTTCAGAAATCACATAGTACTTTTCTTGGTAATTCTCTAATAAATAAACATATTCAAAAGTATTGATTAGGCTCTAACTGTGCATCAAGCACTGTGTTCAGCACTGGGGATGCAAATGCAAAAAGCAAAGCAGTCCCTGCCCTCAAGGGGCTGACATTCTAGAAAGGGAAAACAACACACATCAGAGAGTGTTGTCCGACGATTAGTGTTGTCAATCAAAAGGCTAGTGAAAGTGGTGAGATTTGAATCAACTTCACACATGCACAACACCAACAGGGGCTATTGTGAGTCAAGAAACAATGAAGAAGGGGGCAGCTAGGTGGCACAGTGGATAGAGCATCAGCCCTGGATTCAGGAGGACCTGAGTTCAAATCTGGCCTTAGACACTTGACACTTACTAGCTGTGTGACACTGGGCAAGTCAGTTAACCCCAATTGCCTCACCAAAAAAGAAAGAAAGAAAGAAAGAAAGAAAGAAAGAAAGAAAGAAAGAAAGAAAGAAAGAAAGAAAGAAAGAAAGAAAGAAAGAAAGAAAGAACCTGTTCATATCCTTTGACCATTGATCAATTGGGAAATGATTTGTATTCTTGAAAATTTGACTCAGTTCTTTCTACATTTGAGAGATGAGACTCACTGGCATTTTAAAAACAATTAGTAAGGAAGTTCCCTGGGGTCTTGGGAGCTCCCTGCCCAAATCTAAAAACTGGCTATATATCTTCCTAGACCAAAGGGCCCATATTTGGCTCCTAGAACAGTCTACCTGGATAAAGTTAACTCAAACAATTCAAGGTCTTCTTTCTTTCTTTTTCTTTCTTTCTCTCTCTCTCTTTCTTTCTTTCTTTCTTTCTTTCTTTCTTTTTCTTTCTTTCTTTCTTTCTTTCTTTCTTTCTTTCTTTCTTTCTTTCTTTCTTTCTTTCTTTCTTTCTTTCTTTCTTTCTTTCTTTCTTTCTTCCTTCCTTCCTTCCTTCCTTCCTTCCTTCCTTCCGTTGGTGAGGCAATTGGGGTTAAGTGACTATAGTCACATGAAAAATTATCTAAATCACTATTGATTATAGAAATATGAATTAAAATAACTCTGAGGAACCACCTCACACCTGTTAGATTAGCTAATATGACAGAAAAGGAAAAAAGACAAATGTTTTAGGGGATATAGGAATATTGGGACACTAATTGTTGGTGGAGTTGTGAAATAGTTCAACCATTCTGGAGAGCAATTTGAAACTATGCCCAAAGGGCTATAAAACTATGCATGCCCTTTGTACTAGGTCTGTATACCAAAGAGATTTTAAATAAGGAAAAGGACCTATATGTGCAAAAATATTCATAACATCTCTTTTTGTGTTGGCAAAGAATTGGAAATTGAGAGGATGCCTATAAATTGGGGAATGGTTGAACAAGCTGTGGTATATGATTGTGATGGAATACTACTATGCTATAAGAAATGATGAGCAGGCAGATTTCAGAAAAACCTGGAAAGACTTACATGAAATGGTGCAAAGTGAAATGAGTACAACCAGGAGAACATTTTACACAAAACAGCAAGATTGTATGGTCATCAACTGTGAATGATTTGGCTATTTCCAGTAATACAAAGATCCAAGACAATTTTGAAGGACCTGTGATTAAAAATCCTATCCACCTCCAGAGAAATAACTGATGGAGTCTGAATGCAGATCAAATCATACTGTTTTTTTCACTTTCTTCTTGTTTTTTTTTTTCTGTCTGTGTTCTTCCCCACAACATGACTAATGCGGAAATATGTTTATATGGTGCCACATGTAAACCTATATCAAATTACTTGCCTTCTCAATGAGGTGGGAAGCAAGAGAGGATGAGATAGAATTTGGAACTCAAAAGTTAAAATGTTTTTACATGTAATTGGAAAAAAATAAATATATTAAAATTCAAAATTAAAATAAAATTTCTAGTGACTTTTAATTATCTATCCCTTCCTGGACTGCTTTTACTTGGGGATTATTGGATAGCTTTTTATTAAGGAAATTGTTTTTTTTTCCTGGATCCTCAATCACTAAGTGATCCACTGTACCAGATTTGGAAACACAAGTGGGACAAGGGGTGATTTATTATCCCATTTTCCTGCATGGAGAGCAGCATATGGATCTGGGGTGAATGTAAATGGTAAACTGAAGACCAGAGCAGGAGTTGGAGGGTCAGATCCAAGTCAGAGTCAGAGAGCAGAATGCAACCACAAGGAAGGAAGATGATGGCACCCTGAACGTGATTATCTGCCCTAGTGCCTAATTCCCCTATTAGACTGTAAGTCCTCTGAAGGCAGGAGCCATGCCTTAATTTAACTTTCACAGTATTATAGATCTAGAGCTAGCTGGAAGGAACCTCACAGGTCATCTACCCAACACCCTCATTTTTATAGATGAAGAAACTGAGGGCTAGCAAAGTTGCATGATGTCCCATAGATCATCCAGCCTCATCCGGAGTTGGGAGTCAGGGCAGTGGGAGTCTGTTGAATCCAAACTTTTTAATGCTATAGTCAGTGTTCTTTCTACTGTACCACATATATAGTCTGTGTCTAGCCCAGGGCTCGCTTCACTCAATAAATGTTTACTGCACTACATTGAATTGCCATAAGGTGACAAAAACACAATAAAAAGCAAACAAAAAACATATAAAGCAAAGTGGTCTGGGGTCATTTGGTATACACCTTTATAAGCCCTGAGAATATGATTCTATTTTCATCCTATTTATAGGACGGGATAGTAATTAAGTAATTACTATTCATAATGCTGACCTTGAGTCATCAAGAAAAGGTTAAACTACACATTTAAGGGAGAGATAAGCATGTAATTTTAGGATGATTTCCATCTATAAATGTTTACAATAAGTGTTGGTATTTAAAAGGGTAAACTCTTCAACTGTCTAGAAAATATGACTTTCCAGAACAACCTATTTCCCAAGCAGGGCTCTGTTGGCTATGGTTTTATTATAACATTTACTGAAAGGTACTAATGACTCTAATGAAGAGATAAAAGACCTTAGTTCAAACAAATAAGTGAGAAGAGCTGGGAACAGAAATATCAACATTGTTCTACCTAAGGAATTTGCTAATTAGTCTTCCCTTTGGACTTCAGTCCTTAACCCCCCATACACGCTTCTGCTCCTTCCACTAGAATGTGTGTGTGTGTGTGGGGGGGGACACAGGAACCACATCTTACTGTTGTTCTCTTCCATATCCCCATGGCCCTTTGCACAGTAATCTGAACATAAAAGACATGGGAATGCATCTTGAATGAATGAATACAAAACCCCCTCACTTTATAATCACGCAACACAACGTTTTTCCAAGGTAGCTACACTTCTACTGCCTCATTTTATCCTTGAAACCACTCTGTAAGGGTTCGTTGTTGCTGTTGTTGAAGCAGGTATGTTGGATCCATTTTACTGATCAGCATACCGAGGCATGGAAGGATTGAAGGAAATTCCCAAGCTAATTAATTTCACAGTAAGTTAAAGGCAGGAACAGAACTCCTTACTCTCAGCTGTACCAGTGCAACACTGGGGTGGAGCTACAACCCCCTTTGTGTGGGTGCCAAGGATATACTAAAGGACAAATAAGTAGAGAAACAGCAGTAAAAGAGGAAGGAATAGGAATTTTGGGCAAATTGGGCAAATATTACCAAGTGTGCTAGGGCAGGTGATTTACTGTGTACTTCATTGAATGGGAGCAGGGGTATTATTCAAGAAAGGGACTTGGTCAGGTATACTGTCAAAGTAACTTGTCTCAACTATTTGTACTTGACTCTATTGTTTCTGTGCCGCTAAGGACTTCAAGAGATATTGATGCTCAATAAACTTGGCATGCTGGTGCAAAGCCCCAGTTGGGTAGGCCTAGTTAACTCTGTTAGTTAGATTTCACACAGAGCTCTGTTATGAGATCTTATACTAGGTGTCACTTCAGAATGATAAAGTGAAAAGACCCAGCAACATGTATGTCACAGAGGTGGACCTTGCTACAACCCAGATGTTGGATTCTGGGGCTGCATTGCCAATAGAGCAGAAGGCGGGCAGGTTGATGCTCGGAACATTCCCTGCTTTGTCAGGTCCTTCTTCCTTTTCGCAGGAAAAGGAGTCTGTTACCAAGGATAATAAAATCAGAGTTTAACAAGGAATTCAGCCACATGAGAGAAACCTATAAATCACCACTCACCAATCTATAGCACATTGAAAACCAATTCCCCACATTTTCCCTGTGGGGGAAAAAAAGAGGTTGTAAATGTACCCTTTGTATGGCAAAAAAAAAATCCAAAAAGCAAACAATTTTACTTTAGAGAGCTGGAGTGAATTGTCCCATTATAAGTCAGGGAGCTGGTAAGTATCAGAGCCAAGATTAGCACCCAAGTCTTTTGATTCCAAATGAAGGGCCCTTTCTCTTCCATGATTCTGCTTCTTTAAACATCCTTATTCCAGCAAATGATCAAAGCTGTAAAGAAATGTCTATGTATGGAAAAAGAGTCATAGAGTCTAACGTTGAAAACAGTCACAATAAGATCTAGTATTCCTATAGTACTTCAAGGTTTGTAAAGTTCTTTACAAAGACTATCTCATTTGATCCTCCCCATGACCCTAAGGTAGATGTTCTTGTTATTACCATCTTAACAAATGAGGTAATGAGTGTGGTTAAATGACTTGTCCACAGTTCCACACTAGTGCAGTGTCTGAAGCAGGATTCACACTCGGGTCTTCCTAATCCTAACTTCAGTGTTCTATCTACCATGACCTCTAGCTTCTAAAAATGAAGTGAGGTCAACAGGTTTTGAAGATCTTCTGTCTTTCTTTTTGTAACCATTTTAAGCAGAGTGGATAGAGCACAGGATCTGGAGTCAGGAAGATCTGAATTTAAATCTGATCTTAGACACTTACTAGCTGTGTTGTCCTAGGTAAGTCACTTAACCCTATTTTCCTCAGTTTCCTCTGCTGTAAGATAGGGATAATAAAAGAACCTACCTCCTAGGGTGGTTGTGAGGACCAAAGGAGATAATATTTGTAAGCACTCAGCACATAGTAAGTGCTATATAAATGTTAGACATTGTAGCTATTATTAAATGGTGTCTTTGGGGGATTGTGAATGTCACTGTAGCAAAAATAACCTGGGAGACCCTAAAAATGAGGATCCGGAGTGTAGTCAAGGTTTTGGAGAATTATTTGGGGGTCAGAGTAAGTTAGAGTTCCCAATTTTTAAGGACCTGTGACTTCACTGCTTTTCCTGAATGAGGAAATACTCCACTAAATCAGACTTTCCCCTTTTCTGCTTTAGTTGCCTAAAGCAGGGCATCATAAACTTTTTCCATTTGTGACCCCTTTTCACCAGAGAAATTTTCATGTGACCCCAGGCATATAGGTATATAAAATAGTCTACAAATAAAACATTTACTGCCAAATTTTTCATGACAACCACATTCAATTATGCCACCGACCCAGAGTTTAAGAAGCTTTGGCCTAGAGCACTGAGAAGTTAAGTGACTTGTTCAGGGTCACACAGCCCATGTCTAAGAGGCAGGGCATGAACCCAGCTCTTTCTGGCTCTGAGGCTGGCTTGCTATCTGCTAGCTCTTAGAAGAAAGAAAATGGCTCAGCTGCCCAGGGGCTGGAAAACCTGCAACTTTCCCTAAATGTGAGTAATATGAATGATTCCATAGCGCTTCTGCTTTGTCCCAACTAAAGGGTTGTATTCACAGTAGGGACTTGATAAAATAGTCAGTACTGAGTGGCTCTCTTCACCTTGAGGATGGGGGCTTACTTACCTTCATTATAAAACTGAATTTACCTTTCCAGCCCTATCTGGACAGAGAAAAGGAAAATGGGACTCACAGGATAAAAAAAGACCTTAGAGATAATATACTCTAATCCCTTCATTTGTTGTTGTTGAGTCATGGCTGACTCTTGGTGACCCAGTTTGGGGTTTTCTTGGCAAAGATACTGCAGTGATTTGTCATTTCCTCTCCCCAGCTCATTTGACAGATGAGGAAACTGAGGCAAACAGGGTTCCAGGTCACACAGCTAGTAAGTGTCTGAGGCCAGATTTGAACTCAGGAAGATGAGTCTTGGGGGTAGCTACTTGTGTTGGTAGAGGGAGCTTTCAGATGCTCTGTATTTCTCCTTTCCTTTGTCATTATCTTCTCATTTCACCAGACTGAGAAGTGCTAGCTTAGTACCTTGCACCCAGTGATACCCTTCCCTAATATTGGCATGGGGTCTTCTGCTCCTTTGCTCAGGCCGAAATGGAATGCAAAATGCAGTCTCCAAAATATGTTGATTCTTTGATTCTACTTGGAAAAAGCAACTTGGAAGGAACTTGGTCAGGGCAGAAACCAGGGGCTGAACCACATGATCGGATAATGAAACACAAGCTATCCACAGGGCATTCAACTTTCAATCAACCTACTTTGCTTTTTTCTTTCCACTCAATTAGCTCTAAATAATCCCCACCTAAGTGGCTGGCCCACTCAGAGCCCTTCCCGGCTCCGGTGGCCTACCTCTCCCTCCCTCTTGTTAGTTAATTGGCATGCCTTTTGGAAAGTGGTGACCTCGTTGAAAGGCAAAGTGGCTGCATTTCTGGCCCAACAATTACCTGCCCAAGAGACATGGGCATCTTAAAAATCCAAGAAAGAAGTCAGAAAAAAGAGGGGGATTTAGAGAGAAGGCAGGAGGAAGGTCTCTGCTCTCATAATGAGAAGCCGGCTTGATTTCCATAGGAAAATAAGGGCTGACATAAAAAGCTTAAGTCCACGCAGCCCCCTGTGCTGTTGCCAACAGCAGCCCTAAGGGTCGTGGGCTAGGAGAGACTATTGGACTCGTGCCCTCCGGGTGGCTCCCACCTCCCTTTCCTAGGTCACAATCAATAATTCACAGCTCTTCATCTTCTAAAGAGAGCTCCAATTATTTCCCCTTAGACACCATGCCTTGCTTTTGCCCACATTAGAACTCACTTGCCACTTTTCTGCCCACCTGAATGCATTTGTTCACTTTCTGAGGCCTGTGCCCATTAGCTGAATTCTTTACTACCCAACAACTGTTTCATGTAATCCGCAGACCAGGAGATTTCATTATGTGTTCCCTCCTCACAATTGAGGGGTTTGGAGAGAGAATACACAGGGGAAGAAAATACAATGCAATGTAATCTAATCAAATCTAATATGTGCATATATTATATGGAGGGTCAAATCCCATTACAATGAACACCAAATGGTTCCATTGTGTCTTAATGTCACTGAACTGAATATATTGCTTGAAATGAGCAAATCATTTGGGTATGAAGATATTTCATTATATCAAAAGTATTTTTTTTAAAGATGAAAAGGGCTATGGTATCCCTAAGAAGCACTCAGTTAGGGAACAGCCAAAAAGCAAAAATAAAAATAAAAATCCAAATAGCCCACACACAAAGGGAAAATTTCTATTAAATGAAGATAGTCAACATAGAATTAACCTGAATATCAGCCTGCCCCAGCCAAGGTTGTTTCAAAATAGCCCAAGAGAGGGCTTGGGTTCAAATCCTACCTCTGACTCTTAGGGTCTATGTGACCTTGAGAGCAAGTCATTTGATCTCCCTTGGCCTCAATTTCCCCATTTGTAATACATAAGGGCCGCTAGGTGGCACAGAAGATAGAATGCCTGTCCTGGATTCAGGAAAACTTGAGTTCAAGTCCAGTCTCAGACACTAGCTCTATGACCCTGGGCAAGTCACTTAACCCTGTTTGCCTCAGTTTCCTCATCTGTAAAAGGGGTTGGAGAAGGAAATGGCAAACCACTCCTGTATCTTTGCCCAGGAAACCCCAAAAGGGGTCACAAAGAGTCGGATGTGACTGAAATGACTGAACAACAATAATACGGAGGAGTTATTGGATTAGATAACTTCTGAAGTTCCCTTCATCTCTAGATTTATAATCATACAAATATCATTAATACATTATAATAAGAACTCCCCCCCACACCCCAGTTATATTATTGGGTCAACTTCCTCTGATATTTTCCATTGATAATCTGCTTATGTAATTAAACACATTTAACGCACTACAACTATCTTCTTTATGTCCTGACCCTCTGGTTTGTGTGAGCCTATCAGTAGTTCCTTAATTGACAGTTAAGTAGGGGGGTATAGTTGCTTGGTGGGCTGATTAGGCCCATCGAAAAGTTAACACTTATGTTTCTGAAGCTCACTGGTTGGGCTGATTGCAAGGCAGACGTACTTTTAGAAACCCAGATTCGTCTCAATTTGACCAAATTTGAGTTTTAGGAGGATTCTTGTCTTTGTAAATGTACTCATGATGTTCTCTTTACTGCCGGAGGGCAGAGCACCCATCAAGGAGGGGAGCTCCCCAGAGGCAGATTTAAGCTCCATCAAAGGGAGAGAAAAAGGGGAAAAAGCCTCACGATCAGCTCTTCTAAAAGTGGCCTTGGTGGGTCATTCTGCCTCACAGGAGGGCTTCACGCAAAGGACCTTCTCTCTGGCATGCTGTAGAAGGAACTCTTTTTCAGGGATGAGTTGCGTGAGATGGCCAATGAGGTTTCCATCAACTGAGACTCCATGGGACAATTCTGGGAAAGAAATACCCTGAGATCGCTCATAGTCTGAGGTGTTTATGGGGATGGAGAGAGGGAGAGAAAAGAAGGAGGCAGAGTCAGAGCACTGGTAGGAGGCATGTCTGGGGGGCTCAGGGAGAGAGTGGCAGTAAAATGGAATATTGAGTGTTATTTGGCTTAGCTGAATTATCCAGAAATAGTGACCCTACGATGGTATAGTATATAATAAGAAGGAAGCCTTAGGCCAAGGACAAATATTCTACCTTTCTACCTCAAGCAGGGTCCATTTATCTAATCTCTTTTTTCTATTCTGTATATACATAGTTATTTGCATTTTGTTTCTCTCCCTATCTCCCCACCCCTACTAGAATATAAGATCCTTGGGAGCAGGGACTGTAGTATTCCCTTTCTTTGCAACTCCAGTGCTTTGTACAATACCTGACACATAGTAGGCACTAAATAAATGCTTGTTGACTGACTGAATCCCTCTCTGGAGGAACTCCAAGGTTCCCCAGAGAAGCAGCCCCAACCTGATAGCAAAGACAGCCAGTCCAATTGAATCTACAATGAATTTGGAAGAGGAGGAGATGGGAGGGGGAATATATACAATGGAACCCAGATCTTCTGGCAATGGACTCTCCAGATAATATATTCTTTAAGATTTATTATTTTTATTTTTATTTTTGCGGGGCAATGGGGGTTAAGTGACTTGCCCAGGGTCACACAGCTAGTTAAGTGTCAAGTGTCTGAGGCCCAATTTGAACTCAGGTACTCCAGAATCCAGGGCCAGTGCTTTATCCACTGTGCCACCTAGTTGCCCCCTTCTTTAAGATTTAAAAAATTTTTCTCACAATAATCTAGAGAGCTAAGCCACCATTTAACAGGCAATGAAACAGGCTCAAAGACTTCGAGTGATTTGCCCATGGTCACATAGCTAGTCAATGAGAGAACCAAGATTTGAACCCTGGTATTGTGATGTCAGAGTCCAGAAAATATGCGTTCAAATTTTGCCTCAGACATTTTCTAGCTACATGACCCTGGGCAAATCATTTAACCCTGTTTACCTCAGTTTCCTCATCTGTAAAATGAGCTAGAGGAGGAAATGGCAAAACCACTCCAGTATCTTTCAAGAAAACCCCAAATGGGGTCACAAAGATTTGGACACAACTGAAGTGACTGAACAACAACAAGAATTGTGATGCTAAGTCTGGCACTTTTGCATTTTACCATACTGCCTCTGGATATGTGCATATACATATATATCATATGTGTGTGTGTGTGTGTATAAACACCATAGTGGATCAAAAGAATTGTGACTGGTGACTATTAATTATAACTAGCAGGACTTCAAAGATCTATGTAGTTATCCTCTTCAGCACTGAAGATTGCAGCTCCTTTCTGCCTTAGTGGATAGATGATCTTTGTGACCCGATATGGCCAAGAAGCTTCATCCAAGCAGCCAACTGGTGATGTGTCTGTGTGAACTCAGCTGAGCTGACCACAGTATCATAGGATTAGATCTGAATGGGACCTCAGAGAAGACCTAGCCCAGCTCCTTCATGTCACAGATGAGGAAAATGAATTCCAGGAAGGTTGAGCAACTTGCCCAAGTTTTTGTTGTTGTTCAGTCGTGTCTGACTCTTTGTGACCCTATTTGTGATTCTCTTGGCAAAGATACTGGAATGCTTTGTTATTTTCTTCTGCAGCTCCTTTTACAGATGAGGAAACTGAGGCAAACAGGGTTATGTGTCTTGTCCAGAGTCACATGGCTAGTAAGTATCTGAGGTCACATTTGAACTCAGGTGTTCCTGACTCCAGGTCTGGTGTTCTATCCACTATGCCACCTAGCAGAGTGGGAACATGCTTCCCTAACTTCCTCCACCAATTCTTTGGGAGAGCCTAGATGCTATGTAAACTACTATGTCTATGTCTACATGTGTATACATGTGTGTATGTATGTAGGTGTGGATAAACATGCTCACACATGTATGTATATACACATATACATGCACATATGTATATATGCACATATATGTGTATGTGTGTGTATATGTATATATATTTATTTATTTATTTACTTACTTACTTACTTATTTATTTATGGGAGGCAAGGAAAGCAAGCAATGTATACTGCTAATGCTTATCAGCTGTCCCTTAGGGCAGTCCAGAGATAAAAGTTTTTAGAATGTTCCATGTTTACAATAAGAATGTGGACCACAAAATTTTGTTCTGTTCCAACAAACTTAGAAATTATTAAATCTTCTTTATGGTCACCTTATTTCTTTGATTTCCTTCTTCATCTTCTTATTTATCACCACCATGGCCACCACCAAATGATCGATGGGACTAAACTGCAGTCACAAAACTTTAAGGAACACATGGGTTTGGAAAAGCTCTTGGGATGATCTCATCTAATATCCTGTGTTTGGGCAGGATCCCGGAGAGATGAGAAGTCATTTTGACTTTCAAAAGCTTTTCCCATAAGGGCTTTCTACAACCTCATTCACCCATCCCTGTATCTGACAGTTCCTACTCTATGAAATTTTTTTCCTCAGAGCCAAACCAAACCCTTCATGCTACCTCAGTAATTCATTCTTTTTGTTTCCTCCTCAATGGAGGTGGGGAGCTAGGTCACTGGCTAAGTATCTGGTCCCTTCTAAGTCAGTTCAAGTTTCCTGGCCCAAATGCATCATTTATCCATGTGCTGAAGAAAATGACAGATGTCATCTCCTAGTCACCATCACATTCTGACCCAATGGAAACGTGTCTCTCTGAAGCGTCCTTGATGAATAATCATGCAGCTTCCCCTTGAACACTTACAGTAATGGAGACCTCACTCCCTGAAGCCACTTCCATGATTGGATAGCTCTAAATGTTGGAAAATTTTTCCTTCTGTCGAGCCATTGCCTGCTTCTCACAGCTCTCAACCACTGCTACTGCCCTCTGCAACAACACAGACTACTAAGTCTCTTCCTTCTTTTTTCACAAAAGCTCATTTGAAGACATCTTTAAGGAATCACTGAGAAAGGGGGAGGGGCCACAAGGGCAAGTGGCCCAATTTTCATAAGGAGTGAGTGGGGGTGGGGGTAGGGGGAGGGGAAGAATAGCAGCATGGCTGGCAAAACTCCAGAATGGATTAAAGGCAGATGGTTTGTGAGTCTTTAGAAAAGAATGCAGGCTTGACAAGGTACAAACAAGGAATGGATAGCCTCTGTTAATAGGAATGAGTGTCCAGCTCACGGGAGGTCATTAGTTTCTTTCTACTGTGAGCTGGACAGACCATGTTTGGAGTTCTTTGTTCAAATCTGGGTGCCACATTTTAGGAGACATTGACAAATAAGAAAGGATCCAGGAGAGGACAATCAGAATGTGGAGGCATCTGGAAACCATCTTTCAGGATGACTGGCCAATGAAACCAGAGATATTCAGTATGCAGAAGATAAGACTTGGGGGAGCAAGGGACATTACGGTAATCTCCAAATATTTGAAACAATATCATGCGGAAGAGAGAGGAGGGGCCCCAGAAAGCAGAACTAGGAAGAAAACTAGGTGCTCCAGAAGTTATAGGGAGGCATGGTATGGTTCAACATGAAGACTTTGCTAACAATGAGAACTTTTCAACCATATGTCAGGGAGATGGGCTGTGGTGGCTGCAGCATCTGTAGCCAGGGGAGGTAGCATTGAACCTGCATCTGTCAGGACATGTGCTTTGAAGGAATTGTCCTTAAGGAGACTGGCCTCAGTTAGCATGGGAAAACTGAGGCCAAGCTGCCCATGTAGAAATCTGCACCCCATAAGCATTAAGTAATCAAGTCAGAGGGCAGCTAGGTAGCACAGTGGATAAGGCACCAGCCCTGGATTCAAGTAATCAAGTCAGAGGAAGTACAGTAGAGGTTCAAGACAAGCTTATCAGGGCTGTGACAGAGTATTGTTAAGTCAGCTTACTTCTTCAGTACTTCTGGAATTGTGGGTGCTTCTGGGGGGATCATAGATTTAGAGCTGAAAAGGGCCTAAAATGTCACTGAGCCAATCTCATTTTTTAAAGATGCAAACACTGAGCCCCGATAGGTTAAAAGACTTGCCTAAAGACATTAAGCTATTAATCACCATACCTAGAATTAGAATCCAGGACTTTTCTGCTTCCAAGTCTAGTATTCTACCTTTAGTGGTTCTTCTTGAGGTTCCCCTTCTCTAGGCTGAATTATCCTCCCCCCAAATGCTATAGCCAATAAATATTTCTTCCTAATCTTAGCCCATCCTTTCATACCAATTTCTTTATTGTTTTTTTTTGGGGGGGGGCGGGCAATGAGGGTTAAGTGACTTGCCCAGGGTCACACAGCTAGTAAGTGTCAAGTGTCTGAGGTCAGATTTGAATTCAGGTCCTCCTGAATCCAGGGCCAGTGCTTTATCCACCATGCCACCTAGCTTCCCCCTCTCATACCAATTTCCATTGGTTTTGTTAGGGTAAGGCCACCATCCAAATTCTCTAACTGTTCTGGACATGCTTTAGGGAATATTTGACATAAATGTGGGGTAGCAGAAAAGTAGAGGTATAAGAAGGAATGGTTTTACTTGGGGCAAAAGCAGTTCTAACAGTTGATGGAAGGAAGGCAGAAGGAGACAAAGCAAATTCCAATTGTGAGTAAACAGGGTATGTATCCCATCTCTTCTTTCTCTTCCAGTGACCTGCAATGTCAGCCCCTTTCCTTCTGGGCCTGCCCAATATTAAATCTCCCTCAAGTGTAGGGGTCATTGGAAGACCATGAGGCACACAGATAGCAGTTTTTATTACCCCATTCTGGTTATGCCTATGAAGAAGCGTAAGCAGAGCATGCAACCTCTGATACCTGAATGAATAAATGAATGAATAAAAAATACACTTCTTAGCTACCTACTATGTGCCAAGCAGCATGCTAAAGTGAGTAAGAATAGTGAGTGGAAAAAGTGCTGCCTGTTGAGTTCCGTGTTGTTCAGAAGTCTGCTTCATTTCTCTTCTATTAGTGCGTATTCTACCTTAACCCACTGATGGGGTGCCCTTGACATAGGTAGAGGTTAATTATGGAGGAGAAGACCTATGAAGACTGGGCTTCCCAATGGGACATGATATCCTTTCTCAATAGATCTCCTGGTTCTTCCAAGAAATTGAGTCAAAAATGGAGCTGTCATCCTTGCTCTGGATAAGATACCCTGTAGATTCGGAAGGACAAATTTTCATTTTTGGCTGCACGAGTCTTAGGCCTCAAACCAGTTGTTTTCTTCAGACCTGGTACAATCTATTATGGCAACTCAAGATGTCCAACACAACAATTTAAGCATCATTAATTTTTTAATTCATTAATTAAATAAATGACTAAAACTAGTGACATGATGTAGAAGAGGGAGGGAGCTACAAGGTCATGGCCGGATGCCTCTATTTTCTGGGCCACCAATCCCCACAGTCTTTTCAGTAAACCACAAGAATCTGGAGCATGTTCAGCAAATGCTTTCTCTGAAGACAGGAAAACCACAGCCGTGGGTCCTAAAATCACAGGATCAGCTCTGTTTTGTGTCAGGTCACTTCTGGCACCTCTGTGTGTGCTTCATTCTTTCCCACAAGTCTTAATTGAAAAGTGGATACCTGCTTCCCTGAATGCTTGCTATGATCCCACAGAATTAAATGTCATGCTATTCAAAACAAGCTCACCCCTTATAAAAAGCAACAGGGGCAACTTGATCTGGAGCAGGGACTTTTATCATGGATCTAGTAGGATTTTTTTTTTGGTGAGGCAATGACGGTTAAGTAACTTGCCCAGGGTCACACAGCTAGTAAGTGTCAGGTGTCTGAGGCCGGATTTGAACTCAGGTCCTCCTGAATCCAGGGCTAGTGCTTTATCCACTGTGCTACCTAGTTGCCCCCAGTAGGATTTTAATATCAAAATTAGTGAGTTTATTTTTAGCAGCTTTCTATCATGCCAGATAAATAAACAGATAGGTAGGTGGGTGGCTGGGTGGATGAATGGATGGAAAGATGGATGGATGGATAAGATAGATGATGGATGGATGAATAGGTAGATAGATAGATGGATGAATGGATGGATGGATAGATGAATAGACAGATGGGTAGATGGATAAATGTATAGAGAGACAGACAGATGGGTGGATAGATAATTAAATGAATGAGTGAACAAAGAAACCAATGAATTTAAAAATGAATACATGAACAAACAAATAAATGAATGAATGAGTAAGGTCTCTTCATGGTCATTTCCTTGAACAAAGGTTGAATGTCTATTGTAATACAGTTTCACTATACCATACCATATTTATGTCCTAAGTATAGGTCAGTGTTCTTGTGTGATATACAAAGGTTAATGTTTCTGCACATAAAGAGAAGGACTTCAGTGGCTCTAAGGTAAGGTGTGCATATGCCACGAGAGAGTAATCATGGATAAATTATATCATGGAGAGGCCATATGGTCTAGAGCAGTGATTCTCAAACTTTGTGGTCTCAGGACTGCTTTATACTCTTAAAAATTATTGAGGATCTCCCAAAGAGCTTTGTTTAATATGCATTATGTCTATCAGTACCTACAATATTAGAAATTAAGTGGGGGCAGCTAGGTGGAGCAGTGGATAAAGTACCGGCCCTGGATTCAGGAGGACCTGAGTTCAAATTTGACCTCAGACACTTGACACTTACTAGCTGTGTGACCCTGAGCAAGTCATTTAACCCTCATTGCCCCATAAAAAAGCAAAAATTAAATTAAATTAAAATAAAGATGAATGTTTTAAAAAGAAATGTTTAAAAAAAGAAATTAAGTGATCAATGAAAAATAACTATATTTTCTAAAGCAAAAAAAGCGAGAAGAGTGGCATTTTGTATATTTTTGCAAATCTCTTTAATATCTGACAATAAAAGACAGTTGGATTCTCCTATCACCTTCTGGAGTCAATCTGTTACAATTTCGGTTGAAGTATATGAAGAAAATCTGGCCTCACACAAATATGGAATTGAAAAAGGGAGGAGTATTTTAATAGCAAATAATTTCTTAATATTATTAGAATGGGCAGCTAAGTGGCACAGTAGATAGAATGCCAAGCCTGCAGTCAAGAAGACCTGAATTCAAATCTGGCCTCAGCCACTTACTAGCTATGTGACCCTGAGCAAGTCACTTACCCTATTTGCCTCATCTGTAAAATGAGCTGGAGAAGGAAATGGCAAACTACTCCAGTGTCTCTGCCAAGAAAATTCCAAATGGTGTCATGAAGAGTTGGATATAACTGAACAGCAACAATATCAGGGCAATAGTTTTAACCTCAAGGACCCCCTGAAAGATTTCAGTGTATTCCCAGGTGTCCTCAGAAAATATTTTGAGAATCATTGGTATAGAGGTTAGAATTTTTGACTTGGAGTTAGGAAGACCTAGGCTCTTTTCCTGCCCCTGACTCTTTTTTTTTTTAGTGAGGCAATTGGGGTTAAGTGACTTGCCCAGGGTCACACAGCTAGTAAGTGTTAAGTGTCTGAGGCCGGATTTGAACTCAGGTACTCCTGACTCCAGGGCCGGTGCTCTATCCACTGTGCCACCTAGCTGCCCCGTGCCCCTGACTCTTAATACGTATGTGACTTCAGCAATTCACTTACTCTCTCTGGATTTCACTTTTCTCATCAGTAAAGTGGGGATGACAAAGCCTTTGGTCCTTACGCTAGAGAGTTTTTATGGAGATCAGATGAAATATTTAGGTAAAGCACTTTACAGATGTTAAAAGTGCTTTATAAATGTCAATTACTATTTTAGGGGGTAGGGATGGGGAGGTGTGCAGACCTGTGATTTCATCAGGTGGGGGAACCTATGGTGAGCTGATTTCTCCTGCCAATGCAGATAGGCAAGCTCTCTGCCATTTGTAACTTCACAGAATTCCCATTTAACCTTTCCACACCTCAGTTTCCTCATTTGTAAAAATGGCTATCATAAAGCCTACCTCAAATGAGATCATGTATCTTTTTAAAAAATGTAACTTTTAAAAAGTTTTCAAAGGATTTTACATACATGATCTTACTTGAGCCTCCCTACATTGCTCTGTGTGTGTGTGTGTGTGTGTGTGTGTGTGTGTGTGGCGGGGGGGGGGGGTGTGGTGAGGGTCTTTATTGTTATAATGGAGAGGACAAGAGAGAGACAGAGACGGCTGGGACGGATGATTCTATCTGCTTAGCAGAGCAATCATTGACCAGAATAGGGTCATGCATAGAATAAAGGATAAAGAG
Source organism: Dromiciops gliroides (assembly GCF_019393635.1). Lineage (NCBI taxonomy): Eukaryota > Metazoa > Chordata > Mammalia > Microbiotheria > Microbiotheriidae > Dromiciops > Dromiciops gliroides. The sequence continues at coordinate 336,935,797 of NC_057863.1, read as the reverse complement.
AGTGTAGTGCAGTGGGAAGTGTCAGGATACTTAGGTTCTGACAGTGGCTTTCCCTCTACAAATGCAGGTATCCAACTGCTTCAGAAACTTAGAGTCTAAGAGAACAGAATTGAGCCACTGAGGAGTTAATTTCCCAGACTCACACAGTCATGTGTCAGAGGCAGGATTTGAACCTGTTTATTCTTGACTCCAAGGCCAGCCATCTCTCTATGATGCCAGGCTGCCTCTAATTATTATAATCATTTCAGACCAATTTAAGACCTCATTATTTAACTTAAAGTGGTTTTCATGGAAATAATAAATGAAAGCAATTATAGGCATGTGTCTCAGGAAATCTAAGAGGACCTGACTGTATTTAGATCAATTCAGAGATTCACTTTACTATGCTGACCCAACATAATGACAGAATTCTGTCTGGGTTGTTTAGCTGTGACAAGTAGTGTCAAACACCTTGCTACATCATTGATGATGGGCAACCTAGGATAGCTCTGAACAGTAAGGCATCGGGGTTGTATTCAGAGGATGAGTACACAATTCACTGAATTTTATAAAGTACTAAATATACTATGGACCAGACACGATGGTCTACTGGCTATTCCCCACACATACACAACGCTCTATCTCCTATCTCTGGGCCTTTGAACTGGCTGTCTCCGATGCCTGGTACTCACCTCTGCCTCTAGACTCAGTATCAATCACACCTTCTATATGAAGCCCTTCCCAATACCCTCCCCCCCCCAGCTGCTAGTGCCATTTCTCTCCAAATTACTGTATATTCATTTTTTGAATATCATGTATGGACATACCATCCCTTCCTATTAAAATAGAAGTTCTTTGAGGGCAGGTAGGGGGGAAAGCTGTTTCACTTTTGTCTTTGTATTCCTCAGTGCTTAACACCGTGTTGTTCAGTCATATCTGACTGATCCCATTTGAGGTCTTCTTGGCAAAGATACTGGAGTGGTTTATCATTTCCTTTTCCAGCTCATTTTCCAGATAAGGAAACTGACTCACACAGCGTGAAGTGACTTGCCAAGGGTCACTCAGCTAGTAAGTGTCTGAGGCCAGATTTGAACTCAGGTCTTCCTGACTCAAGACCTGGTGCTGTGTCACCTACCTATCCTGGTACATAGCAGGTGCTTAATAGGTGTTTTGGTAATTGATTGGTCAACTGACATTTAAGCACAGCCCTTTGCAAAACTCAGTGAATTTCAGGGAATTTGACATTTTAAAAAATAATTTAATTTCTTCATTTGACCTTAGTGAGCCAGTCCAGCTCCTCATTTCACTAAGGCTCAGAGGAGTTAAGAAATTTTTCCCAGGTCACACAGCTAGTGAGATATTAGAACACCAACATCCTTTCTCAGGCCAATGCTCTGCCAAGCTACAGATTTTAATTTTTTCAGTTCAGACAAACTGAGTGCATTTTTAAAAAAGAGGAAATACTTAGTTCAATCATAAGCTCTTCAAGGAATCAAATAAGGGCTTTCTTGGAGCTCTAGGGTCAAAAAATAATCCTCCAACCCTTTCTCACTTTCCCCCTTATTAACCTGTGACTAATGTTATGCCCATCACATCATATTGCCTTCTTGCTTGAGTTTGTATTACATAATTTTGAATAAATGGATTTATTTTTTTTAAATCACAAGAGTAACTGTTCTAGGAAATTTTCTGTTCTTAATATACTTGTGGAAAGGTTGAGGGGAGAGAAGAAAAAAAGAAACCTATGATTTCATCTCTGTTGAGAATTCCCAGTATGGAAGCTCCTTCCACCAATGTAGATTAGAACTCATCTATAATTTACAGTCTCAGAAAGGAGCCCGAACAATAGGTGGGGCTGCTTGCTAATGGTTTTTTAAATATAAATGGTCCTGAAAATATTTTCTATTAAAAACCCCCCAATATGCTAAGTTTCACGACTGCAATATTGAATTATAATTTGTAGGATTTGCCCACAGCTAAGTAGGCAGACATATTCAACTTTAATAATACTTAAGGGAAAATGTCTGCATTTGTACAGGCAGACCTCACATTACAGCACAGTTTCTCCATCTCTTATGCAGGCACCATGTTCTAGCTTGTATCGTTATTATATGTGTGGCTGTCTGATTTCCCTTACTAGGGAATATGTCTTGTTGATCTCTGCACCTGTCATCTAGCACCATGCCTGCATCTCACAAGTAGTTTATAAATGTGTACCCAGTGACTAGATTTGCCAACAGCATACAGAGGAATACCTAAAACAAGTCAGCTTGGTTTTCAGTTTGTTTTCTGTGGCCTTCCATCACCTTTTTCCAAGTCCTTCCCCTTAATCCAATTGTGGTGCCCTCTTCCCCTCTCTATTAGTATCATTGTGCTCTTCCCCATCAAAACCTATTCTCAGTTGTTATATCATAAACTAATGCATATTGAAATGTTAATTGCTAATGAGCACTTAACAGGTAACCAGATTAGGAGGATCTGCATTTTTATATGGACAACCCTATATACACAAGAATTACCAAATGTAGAATTAGAGGGACTGATGATAGACAAGTTGGAGATATATTTGGAGGCAGGGTATTTTTTGAGCAGCCTTCAAGGAGCAGGGTTCAAGACTAGCTAAGAAACTACCTTTAAAGCAAACCCAATGTGTGAAAATTTTTCATTATGTGAAAGATACATTTTGGGAGGAGTGATTTTTTTTTTCCATTTCCAAAAGAGTTCACCAAAGATTCTTTTAGATTACTGCTTATCCTATTGTTGTTGTTGAGATATGATCCAACTGATAAAAATTTAGATTTATACTCAACTTTTCTAAAATACCTTCTATTGCTTTAAGTGAGTACTCTTCTACAAAGACTCATGATATAAAGAGCATATGTTTTAAATTGTCATTTGAGGAGAGAAACTGAGAGAGATTTACACTGAATTGTTAACACTTTCCCTCAGTCCCTTTGTAAACAGAGACAAAGTTTAACTCATATGTATAACTGATGGGAGGGAAGGGGGTATGGTTGGTGGCAATGGAATGGAGAGAAGTACATCTGACTCATACAGAAATTAAACCAGCAACCTTGATCTTAACAACACATGTTCAAATACAATGGGTCCCAAACCTTCCAGATTGGAGGGTTATGTGGTGATTTGGGAAAAGAAAACAGTAATAAAAGCACAGATGACTACATTTGCTTCCACAATTTCCCCAACCCTAGATGATAGGTGGGGCCGGGGGAGACACCTGGACCACAACACCCATCCCCTCCCAATCAGAACACATGGCCTGACAAAGGCTATTCCCTTTTGTGAATCCTTTCTAAAAAGACACATTCTGTTCTTGAAAATGGGACAGACCCAGAAATCTGGAACATGTGGTCATTATTCTTATGCGGTGGGGAGATGAAATATGCACAGGGATACAATATGGCACCCAACTCTGGGCTTTCAGAAATACACTGATTAGCCTATGGAGGAGGACAACCCTGCTTTTCATTCATCAGCCTTCTGATCTGCTCTTTTAATCGCTGCAGGACTGAGGACGTACCCCCTAAAGGGGGTATATGAGTTTCCTGTTTGCCAACATATTTCCACTCTGGGTCTTGTTATCTTGGACAAGTGCACCTCTTTGATCTATATATACAGCAAACCTAGCACTGAGAATACCACCTGCTTTTGAAAATAGTCTGTTCCCCTTCCTGATTCTTGTTGTTGTTCAATGGTTTCATGTCATGTCTGACTCTTCATGACCTCTTTTTGGGGTCATTTTACAGATGAGAAACCTAAAGCAAATAGGGTGAAATGACTTGCCCAGGGTCGCACGGCTAGAAAGTGTCTGAGGCCACATTTGAATTCTGAAAGATGAGTCTTCCTAACTCCAGGCCCAGCATTCTATCCAGTAAACCACCTAGCTACCCTTCTGATTCCTAAGAGTGAAGTAATGCCACACTCATCACTGATGAGCCAATTTGCTGACAGTGAGAGACTTTGAAAATCCAAGTTACTAGGCAAAAGGGACACAGTGAAATGAATTTGCCTGGAGAGCAGGGAATGTTAACCACACTCCACAGCACTGACAAAATATTCCAGAAAATTCATACACAGATAGAAAATAATAGAGATGGAGCTCTGTATCAGTGGTGTATAGTACAATTCCCTTGCTTTATAGATAAGGAAACCAAGGCCTAGAAAGTAGAAATGACTTGCCCACAGTTAGTCTCAGTGGCAAAGCCAAGATCAGAACCCATGTATCTTGGCTCCTAATACCATGCTCTTCCCACTACATCACGTGATCTCTTTTCCCTTTCCTTTCCTTTGTATGGCACCATACTGTGCGATCTAGACAAAAGCCCAAGGACTCTCCTGCTGCCGCAAAGGGTGATTTTGAGGATCAAATCAAATCATGTAAAAGTGAGGTCTTCTGTGTATGTATGTAAAAAGACACAAGCACACATATGGTTGTGGGGGTGAAGCATGGTGAATAAGTGTGCAGAGGGTCAAGGATCCCCTTAGCCTATTATAGATGAATTGGATCACATCTAAACATTTACCATTAAGACACATCTTGCACCATCTCCCAGAGGCTATTGGTTAGCAAATCCCTCCCCCTGTTTCCTTGGCATAGAATCATAGACTTAGGGCTAGAAGGGGCCTCAGGGGGTCATTCCTACATTGTACAGAGGGGAAAACAGCCCCAGAAAGGTTAAGTAATTTACCCAAGGTAAGTGCCAGAGGGAGGATTTGAACCCAGATCTTCTGATTGCAGAGCCAGAGTTTTATCCCCAGTGCTCGTGCTCCCTCCTTCGTTCAAGTGAGCCAGCTCCAGGTCACTCTCACCATTGGCCCCTAGAGTCACTTCCATACAACGTGAGTGAGTTACCTCAATGGTGTATTGCTCAAAGATCCGGAGCTGGAGGAAGATGTCTAGCTTGATTTTACGCTCGTGGAAAAGCTCCTCCATCTGCACTTGGGCTTCATCGAGCTGCTGCAGGACCGATTCGATGTGGCTGATGGAGCTATTATGAGGCGTCTTGTTGCTGGACACCGCCGAGTCCCTGTGGCAGAGCATGGAGAAGAGAAGCAAAGCACAAATCGTTCAATGGTGCCATCTAGCAGAACCCAAGTCTCTATGGTGTGTCTAGCAACAGGGCCCACGCACAAAACCCAAACTAAGGAAGTGACTGTATCTCAATCAACACTTGTTCACTCTACAGGATTGTAGAGCTGAAAGGGATCTCAGAAAGACAACCTCCTCATTACACAGGTGAGGAGACTCCCAGAGAAGGAAAGCAAGATGCTCACGGCTAATTAGAGGCTGGGTAAGGATTAGAACCCAAGACTCCTGGTTCCCAATCCAGTGTTCTTTGTACTCTACCCCACTGTCTCTTTGCCCATCACTGTGTGCATGAAAACACCAAACTGGACTCTACTGTTGTACCTGTGGTTACTTAATATCAAATGTAATTATGTAAAATTGTTTTATTTGTTTTTATTTTTCGTGAGCTAGTTGGGGTTAAGTGACTTGCCCAGGGTCACACAGCTAGTAAGTGTCAAGTGTCTGAGGCCAGATTTGAACTCAGGTCCTCCTGAATCCAGGGCTGGTGCTCTATCCACTGTGCCACCTAGCTGCCCTGTAAAAGCGTTTTAGAAAGCATTAAGTGACATATAAATTTTTATGAATGACTCCCCCTACCAACAGCCACCAAAAATGCAATCCTGATCAAAAGAAATTTATAGTGTATTTGGGGGATACAAAATACAAGTGAAAATATGTATCAACCAACTGGAGAAGAATTAAAAGGAACGTGTCAAGGAGCGGAATATGTTAGCATTATAGCTTGAAACCCTAAGTGCTCGGGAAACAGAGTAAAGGAGTAGTCAGGGTGGGGTATTGGCAAAGGTTTCCTAAAAGGAAAAAAAATAAGTTGGGTCCTGAAAATGGAAACTGATGTAGATTAGTTGATAAGTGGGAGAACAGAGAAGGGTATTCTAAGGGTGAGATGATATGTACCAAAGCAGGGGACAGAGTTACCATATTGTTTGGTTTTTTTTTTTTAAGGGGCAACAAATAGATTGACTTGGTTAAAGTAGAAGGTGTGTGGTAGAGAAAAAGAAGAAAAGAGAATAAGGTTGGGGAATGTAAGCTCTGGGACAGCAAGAGTCATTTTCTTTTGTCTTTGTATCCTTTCCCAACACCACATCCCACCCACTCACCCCCACCCTCCCACCTAGCAAAGTTCCTGCCACATAGTAGCTGCTTAATAAATACTTGTTGAATTAAATTGAATTTGCATCCTTTTCCCATCGATCTTTGCAAACTGAACCACTGCAAATATTTGAGTACTGAGAGAAGGTTAAAAAACCTGAAACAATACTTCCCTCAAGAAGCAAGATTACTATTGTGTTCTGAGGGTAAGCCATATGGTTCTTGGAGGAATCTTCAGATGCTGCTGTGGCTGAGAATGTGTTTTAAGCTGTCTTTTAGTCAAAAGAATTAAGCACAGCAAGTGCATTCGTTAATCCTACTTTGGTCTTTGAGCTTTCTCCTCATCAGTACCTTAACATAGCCTTTCCCACCCCCCTCTGTGAAGCTTACAATGGCCTTTCCTTTATTCCTTCAAAGCACTGCTAAAACATTATCTCCTCTACCAAACCTTCCCAAATCCATCACAGAAGGGAACCAGCTTTCCTATGCCCGCATCTGTCTAGATGGTTCTTACTATACCACCCAACTCACTACGTCTCTATTTTGTGTATATATAGACCTATATGTATCTATATGTGTGTATATGAATATATGCATATCTATGTATGTAGATGTGTATGTGGGGAGAGAGGGAGAGAAGGAGGGGGGAAAGAGGGAGGGAGGGAGGGAGGGAGAGAGGGAGAGAGAGAGGGAGAGAGAGGAAGAGAGAGAGAGAGAGAGAGAGAGAGAGAGAGAGAGAGAGAGAGAGAGAGAGAGAGAGAGAGAGAGAATTACTTCTGACAACATTTGTACTGATTGAATATTTGGGCCTGGTTGCATATATATTTTTATCTGGTGCATTTTCATAAATTTGTTTTTGGACCACCAACTTCAAGAAGGCAAGGTCTTATTCTGAGTAAATAACTTTGTAAAGCATCCAACCCAATGCCATGTACTTAATAAGGTGCTCACCAAGGACCATTTACTTTTCCCTTCTCCCTTTACTGATGATGGGGCAAGACAGATGAAAAGTGAATCAGGTTAGAGAGATGGGTTCAGGGGGCAACTAGGTGGCACAGTGGATAAAGCACTAGCCCTGGATTCAGGAGAACCTGAGTTCAAATCCAGCCTCAGACACTTGACACTTATTAGCTGTATGACCCTGGGCAAGTCACTTAACCCTCATTGCCCCTCCAAAAGAAAAAAGACATCAGAGAGATAGTTTCATCCACAAATGGTCACACAGGACTCCATATGGCTCTTCTCAATTGTAGGAGGCATGAGGGTAGGGACACATCTTATTTAGTTTTATATCTTGTCTGGTATCTAGCAGAGCATATAACACATTTTCTTTTTAGTTCAGAGCTATGATTTCATTGGAGTGCAGGATATCCTTCTACAAATGTACATTGGCCACACAGCTGCCACTTATTTGACTTAGCAAACATTTTTATGTGCATACTATGGGGAAAGCAGCTAGGTGGAAGGCACAGTGGACAGAGCACCAGGCCTGAAGACAAGAAGACTTATCTTCCTGAGTTCAAATCTAGCCTCAGACGTTTAGTAGCTGTGTGGCCCTGGGCAAGTCACTTCACCCTGTATGCCTCAGTTTCCTCATGTGTAAAATGAGCTAGAAAAGGAAATGGCAAACACTTCAGTATCTTTGCCAAGAAAGCCCAAATGTGGCTATAAAGATCAGACATGACTGGGACAATTGAACAATAGCACCAATAATATACCATGTACAAAGTGCTAAGCTAGACATTAGGGATACAAAGGCCATGTGATGCCACGGAACAAGTACAGGTTCTATAGTCAGAGTTCATATCCTAACTTTGGCACTTCCTCCCTATCTATATGTCCTTGGGCCATTCACTTAAACTTTCTGGTCCTTAATTTCCTTATCTGTAAAAATGAATGTTTGTTGTTGCTTTGTCATTTCAGTGTTTCAGCCATGTCTGACTCTGTGACCCCATTTGGGGTTTTCTTGTCAGAGGTACTGGAGAGCTTTGTCCTTTGCATCTGCAGTAGATTAAGGCAAACAGAGATTAAGTGACTTGCCTGGGGTCACATAGTTGATAAGTGTCTGAGGCTGGATTGGAATGTAGGTTTTCCTGACTCCAGGCCCAGTGCTCTATTCACTGAGCAACCTAGCTGCTTCATTATACATACATAAAACAAAGGACACTAAACATACATAAAAGGACAGCTGTGAGGCATAGTGGCCTGGAATCAGGAAGACCTGAATTCAATTCCAGCCTTAGACACTTAGTAGCTGTGCAACCTTGAACAAGTTATTTAACCTCTGTCTGCCTCAGTTTCCCCCTAACTGTAAAATGGGGGTAATGATAGCACCTATCCCTCAGGGGTGCCGTGAGGATCAAACGAGGTAATATTTATAATGCACTTAGTACAGTGCCTGGAACATAGTAGGCCATTAATAAATACTTGTTTTCTTCTTTCCTTCCCTGATCTTAAGGAGCCTATGATCTAGCAGAGGGTTATAAGAAATGTACAACAACATTAAAATGCCAATTTGAATATGACTAAGTGGATAAGGCAGGTGAGGGGGCGATGAAAGAAGAGGGAGGGATGCTTATACCTGGGGGAGGGAGGAAGCAATTAATTAAGGATTTATGAAATAAGTGACAGGAGAGAGGCCTCAAGCTAAGAAAAAGATGCAGACACGGGAGATGGGTGGGAGGGAACACAGGAACAGTCAGGGCAGACCTGATGCAAGTTTAAAAGACTGTTTGGTTGGGGATTACACTGGAGAATGTGGAGAATTCGCCTGGTTGTTTGGGATAGAAAAACTCCTAAATTACAACTGAAAATCAAGTTCCAACTTTTTAATTTGTTTATTTAATTGGACAGTGAGTATGAAAATAAATCTCTAATTGAGTTTCTTCTCTCTCACCCTGAGGTGGAGTCAGCCTGTGAGATGAGATTGTCTATGCTCTTTGCCATATCAATTCTGTTACCCTTAGATCACTTCAAGGAAAGGAACAATTCATAGGATCATGGATTTAGAGCAAGAAGAGCCATCTGGGCCTGATCCCTCATTTACAGATGAAGAAACTGAGGTGCAGAGGGATGAACCAACTTGCCCAAGGCTATACAGATGTCACTGGTGGGATTTTTTTTCAAAGTACTTCCACACAGGGCAGCTAGGTGGTGCAGTGGATAGAGCACCGAACCTGGATTCAAGAGGACCTGAGTTCAAATTGGGCCTCAGACACTTGACACTTAACTAGCTGTGTGACCCTGGGCAAGTCACTTAACCCCCATTACCTCACAAAAAAAAAGAAAAGAAAAAAGTAATGTCTATCCAGTGAGATCCCACATTTTCATGCTGACATTCAATACTTTCTATAACCTAGCAGGCTTACTTTCCAGTGTTTTCCCTTTTTCCCTTTATACCTCAGCCAAAATGGACTGTTATTCCCCAAATACATATAGAGGCACTCTCGACTTTCTGCTTTTCTTCACACTTTTCCATCGGATTGGAACACCTCCCCATTCCCTAACTCTGCTTGCTTCAATACTCCTTGGAGAAACCTTTCCTGATACCCCCAACCAGAAGTGATCCTGGCTTCCTCTATTTGAACCCCAATAGCCTTTTGTTTGGGTCTCCCCCTCTTGCAGAAGTAGAACATAAGCTTGTTGAGGCCAATTCATTTTTGTTTCTATTATCCTAGCATCGAACCTTACACACAATAAGAGCAAAATACTTGCTGAATTGGATTGAATTGGATCTCTTTCATAATGTACTATATTGGATCCAGTCTTGTACCCACTACTAGATATTAAGCTCCTTGAGGGCAGGGACTATATATTAATCACCTCTATATAGTCCTCAGTTCCTAGCATAGTGCCTTATACAAAGGATATGCTCAATAAATATTCAGTAAATTGAATAACTAATGAGCGAGCTTAGTGAGGTGGATAATTGTGAAATTACAGATATTGCTCTGGAATGAAATATAGGATGAAAAAAAGTTCTGAAAGGTGTTTTCCTTCTTAATTGTGTTTTTTTGGGGGACAATTCAAAATACAGTCACTAAATAGACTAGAAATAAAGCGGATGAATTCATCTGTGACTAATCAGAACTGACTGTATCACCGAATTATATCATCCCTATAGTCTCATAAACTAGTGCCAAAATGAGCTCTCATCCTCCCAGTTCTATAGGCTGGCTTTGGATCAAATGCTACATGATGTGACATTTTATAACGGGAATGTCTCCATGATGCCAAACAACCAGTTTGAGTGATTGCTTCAAAGGTTCGTGAGAAAACACTGTGTTAAAATGGTCCCAGATTAACCACTTCAGTGGAAATGTTTATTGCTGAATAATAACAGGAGAATTTAAAGGTTCTTTTTTCAAAATACTTCCACACAGAGCAGCTAGGTGGTGCAGTGTATAAAGCACCAGCCCTGGATTCGTGGGGACCTGAGTTCAAATCTGGATTCATACACTTGACACTTATTAGCTGTGTGACCCTGGGCAAGACACTTAACCCTCATTGCCCCCTCCCCCCCAAAACTCCTCAACAAAACAAACCAAAAAAAAACCCCATAAAACAAAGTACTTCCACAATTATCTCTGTTTTTTTCCTCATGACTGTTTTGTGAGCTAAGTTAGGTGACAGGGTATTATTTTTTGTCCCAGCTTCACAGATGGAAAAATCAAGGCACAAGAAAGAGACTTGGCCAAGATCACATAGATGATTATTCTAAGCCAAGTCTAGAATTTAGGCTTCTTGATGGCCACTGAAGGATCTCTACAGTAGCTCAGACAACCTTCTGATTAACCCAGTCTTGCTGGTTCCCTCTCCCTCTCCTCCTATAGACCTCACCCGGGGAAGGAACACTGACCTGAGTTGCTGAATGAGATCTTCTCCTTCCTTGATGACATTGAGCGTGGCATCCAGAGTGGCCGTCTGCTGCTGCTGGAACTGCTTGATCAGCTCCTGGACAGCGTCCACTGAGTCGGCACACACATCTTCTAGCAGCTCCTTCTGCAGGTCCTCCATCCATGTCCACAACTGGCAGAAAAGATGAGAGGCAACTCTGCTTAGAGACAACAGGGAGCTATTGTAGGGATGAGAACAAAGACCCTACCAGATTCACCGACCCATCTTCTTCCAGCCAGAGCAACATCTGAGCCTCCACAGTGGACTCTCTCCAATTTATCCTGTATTATATCTTTTTTGTGTATAGTTGTTGGCACTTTGTCTCCTGCCCCTTGAGAACAAGACCTGCCTTTTACCTTCTATGTACTATGTACTATGTACCAGTGCCTTGTACATAGTAGGTGGTTGGTAAAAACTGTTTGAACCATTGGACTTTGCCTTTCAAAATCCATTTTTTGTTTATGTATTTCTACTATAAATGCATGACTAGAAAAGGCTGCCATGTAGTAAAGATTAAAAGGACAGATGGATTGCTCCCATTTGCACTGACTGATATTGTTGTTTAGTCATTTTTCAGACGTGTCTGACTCTTCATGACCCCTTTTGGGGTATTCTTGGCGAAGATAGTGGAGTGGTTTGACGTTTCCTTCTCTAGTTCATTTTATACATGAGGAAACTGAGGCAAACAGGGTTCAGTGACTTGTCCAGGGTCACACAGCTAGTAAGTGTTTGAGGCCAAATTTGAACTCAGGAGGATAATTCTTCCTGACTCTGGGACTAGCTCTCTTTCTACTGTGCCACCCAGCTGTCCTATGTACTGATATTGACAAAATATTTTTAAAATCCAGAGTGTATCCCGTAATGTTTGGGGTAGAAACTCTGGGGGAGGGGGGAAGAGTTTGTGAAAGGACATGGACAAAAATCACATGGCTGAGTTTCAACAGTCTCTGGTGAAGGAAATGTCCAGATATTGGTGAGATCACAGATCCTTCAAAGCTGGGAAATATTCCTATTGATGATATAGCTCTCTGTTCTGTTTATCAGTTACAGAAGGGTAAGATCAAGTCTCCTCCAACAGTATAAAACCTTGGGATCCCATCCCAAGGCAATAGGATCATGCAGGCAAGCTCTCAGAGCCGCTGCTAGCAACAGCTGAGAAATCATGGGCAAGTGAATAGGTTCCAGAAGCCCAGAAATGGACAAATAATGTCCCGGTAACACACTGAAGTTCCTCTTCTCTAGCCAGGCCAGTCTATTTAGCTCCTCCTTCAGAGGCCTCGTCCATTCCAATTCTTGTAATTTAGTGCCCCTCCTGTTCCTTCCAATACACTTCAACCAATTTTCAGTCCATCTGCATCATATATTCTATTTAACATTTCCCTGAGTAGATCCCCAATAGACTCTAAATGCTTAACAAGCAGGGATAGGTTTTTACATACATACATACACATATACACACATACATACATATATATATACACACACACATACATACATAAATACATGTGTGTATAGATATGTATAGATATAGCTATAGCTCAGCACCTAGTCTTGATGCCTTTCCCACAGTGGGTGCTTGATAAATGCTGGCTGGCTGGCTTAGGATTCTAGATCTGTCACAAGATTCATCTCCTCTGAGGAGTTTTCCCTGGTCAGCCTTATTCCACATCAATCACTTCCTTAATGATAACAATAATGTTGCTTATCTTATGCAATGATTTTCTTTCCCTTATCTGCATCTCTTGGCTTCCCTGGCTGCCTTCAAATCCCAGCTAAAATCCCATTTTCTACAAGAAGACTTTCCTGATCCCCCTTAATTCTAGTGCCTTCACTTAGTTGATTATTTCTAATTTATCCTCAGTTGATTTATTATCTAATTTCCTTATTCATTAAATATAGCTTATTTGTACATAGTTGTTTGCATACTGTCTCCCCCAGTAGACTGTGAGCTCTTTGAGAGTGGGGACCATTTTTTGGGTCTTTTTTCTTTTCAAACCTCCAGCACTTAGCACAGTGCCTGAAACATAGCTGCTGTTGTTCAGTCATTTTTCAGTCATGTCCAACTCTTTGAGACCCCATTTGGGGTTATATTTGCAAAGATACTAGAGTGGTTGGCCATTTCCTTTTCTAGCTCATTTTACAGATGAGGAACTGAGGCAAACAAGGATTAAATGACTTGCCCAGGGTCACATAGATAGGATGTGTTTGAGGCTAAATTTGAACTCAGGAAAATGTGTCTTCCTGACTCTAGGCCCAGCACTATGTCCATTGTGCCACCTAGCTACCCCCTGGCACATAGTAGGAACTTAACAAATATTTATCCATTAACTAACTAATTAGACTCACAGGCAAACCTATGGTTAAAAAGCACTTCTACCTATATCACCTCTTTTAAAGCCAATAGACCATTTGTCAGAAGTAGTATAGAAGGGATAATATTATTAACAATAATAATTGATTAATAATAGATAATATTGAGGCAGCTAGGTGGCACAGTGGATAGAACACTGGCCCTGGAGTCAGGAGGACCTGAGTTCAAATCCGGCCTCAAACACTTAACACTTACTAGCTGTGTGATCCTGGGCAAGTCACTTTACCCCTATTGCCTCACCCCGCCCCCCCCCAAAAGATAACATTGACAATAGCACCTACTATGTGCTAAGTATTTTACAAATATTATCTCATCAGATCCTCACAACAACCCTAGAAGGTAGGTGCTATTATTCTTCCCATTTTTAGTTGAGGAATCTGAGACAACAGAAGTTCAGTGACTTGCCCAGTGTCACACAGCTAGAATGTGTCTAAACCTGGGTTTCAACTCAGGTCTTTTGACTCTAGGTGTGATGTCTATATAATGCACCATTTATCTGTCCTAGGGGATTCAAAATCTGAGTAAGAATTGGGCTAGATAATTTCTCAGGTCCCTTCCAACTCCAAGATTTTATGATTCCCAATAACCTTGTAAGTTAGGTCATGTAAATATTATCCCCATTTCACACACACAAAAAAAATTGAGGATGAAGGAGTTTAAGTGTCGGCTCAACGTCATAGGAATACCACTAACAATGGCTATGAATAATCTCTCTTCTGTAAGGGCTAAAATTCTAGCTATACTATCTAAAAATCTAATGAGTGGTTGCCAATAAATTATAAGCTTTAGCAAGAATGTTTAAGTGTTTAAGTATTTATTAAAGAGCATTAGGATCAGAGAGAAAGGTAAAAATTTAACTATTTCTAAGAGACCCCATCATCCGACCCACCATGGCAAGGTCAGGAACCAAAAAGAGCCAGAGCCCCTCCGCCAGCGTCTGTTTCCTACTTCCTGTCCCCCTCCCAGAAATGGGAGGCTCCTCAAGTTGATTGGCTGGTAGCCTTGATAGACAGTACCCACGAGCAAAGTCACTTCCTGATGCTAAGGACCTTGACCACATGGCTTGCCCTCAGAGGCCTTTTCCTCATGGTGGAGCTTTTTCTACAGTAAATCTCCAGCAGGTGGCGTCATTCCAATCGTTACAACTCGGACACCTCATAGTACCTAGCTAGTATCATGCTTTCTATGAGGCAGGTAGTGTAGACCACAAAAACCTGATGAATGAAGGAGTTTGCTGTTTGGTTTGACAACAGGGTGCATCTATTATTTGTAAGAAGGGGGCTTCATCAGGAGGTCATTCAAGTTAGTCAATGACTCGGCTGACACCTCATGCCCAGCTCTGGAATGTTGCTTCCCAAATTCATTGCTTAGCCCAAACAGGAAATAAGAGCCTTCAGTAAGGACGGGAGGAAAGAGGAAAGAAACTAAGGTGACTTAGCCTGGAATCAAGATTCAGGAAGGACTTAGAACCACTATGGCCTTCATGTCTCTGAAGGGTTATGAGATGTTTGGTGTCCTTACTGAGGGGAGTGCAGAGAAAATGAGTTCAAGATGTTTCAGAAAAGATTTCGTGAAGAGAAAAAAAATCTGATGGGAAATTTCCCTCCACACACTCTGATCCAGAAACAAAGGACCTCTTGCTGTTTTTCATATTCCACTGTCTGATTCCAGGCCTTTTCATTGGCTGTTCTGTTGTCCCCCTTCCCCCAACTTCATGTCTAGAATGCTCTCCTCTCATCTGGCTTCTGGTTACCTTCGAGTTTCAGTTCACCTATCTTCTGCAGGAGGCCTTCCTGGTGCCCTTTGCTTCCCCCCAAGTACCTTCCCTCTGTTTACACTCTGTGTATGTGTATGTATATGTGCGTGGGTATAGGTATGGGTATATACATATATGTATATACACATGAGATATAGTATAAATATATGTGTATATCGTATGTATATGTATTGTTATATATGACACACGTATGTTTATTATTTACTTGTCTACATATTGTCTCCCATTAGAATGTAAGCTTCTTGAAAATGGGGACTATATATTTTGCCTTCCTTTCAATATTTCCATGGCTTAACACAGTAGTCAGAAAAGGAACAAGCAAACTGACAATGGCATAAAACAGCAACAACAAAATCAGAAAAAAATATACTTAATAAAACATCTAAGTTTAAATTAACTTTTAAAAACTAAACCAAATAAATAATTTAAAATGTTTTAAAGATTAAAAAAAAAGAAAAAAGAACCCAAGACAACTATAACCCAAATAAAATGATGTTTGAAGAAAGAAAATGCCATGCAGGCATGCTCTTTAATAATATACCAGGGGTTAGTAAGCTCCTCAAGCTGTTTAGTGGAGAATGAGCACTTAAGGTTAATGTTTGTTGATTGACTGTACTCCCTTATGCCCTCAGGTGAGCAGGAAGCCAGGTGAGGTAGAAAGCTTCAGCCTTAGCCCTCTAGCATTAATCAGTTTTAGGGAAAATTTCCTTTTCTTTTAGAGAAAAATAAACAAAACGAAACAAAAACTTGCCTGCATGGCACGGACCCTAGTGGTTATTGCTCCTTCCATGCTAGACTATCTATTGAGTCTCTCTGCTTAGGTAGATTTTTGATCCTTGAAAAGCAGAGTCATTCTGTACATTGAGGCCTTCCCTTCCAGCATGTTAGAACCAGCCAGAGCTTCTATTGCTCTGGAATAGTCTTGGAGAATCCAGGGACATCTCTGTATCACAGTGAGTCACTGAATTAGGACCTTGTGGAGGCTGCTCTAGCTTTGCTGTTGTTTAGTCGTTTTCAGTCATGTCTGACTCTTCGTGACTGCATTTGGGGTTTTCTTGGCAAAGATACTGGAGTGCTTTGCCATTTTCTTCTCCATCTCCTTTTATGGATGAGGAAACAGAGGCAAATAGGGTGAAGTGACTTGCCCAGGGTCACACAACTATTAAGTGCCTGAGGCTGGATTTGAACTCAGGAAGATGGGTCTTCCTGACTCCAGGCCCACTCAGCTCTCTACTATGCCAACTAGCTGCCCAGTGCTCTAGCTTGCCAAGGTTTAATTAGAAAATTTCACACCTGCCCTCCCCCCCCCAAGATATTATTTTTTTTCACACAGGTATAGGGTTTACAGGTGTGGAACACAGAATATATTGTTCCAATTTTTTTCATCATATTGATCAATACTGTTGATTTTTCTTTCTCTTTTCTTTTCAAAAAAATTCTTTCTTATAATGGGTAGCACTCAGGGAAATGGAAGGATACAGGGAGAACTTTTGCTGATATAAAAACCAAAGATATCTATAAAATTTATTTTAAAAGAAATCCTTACTCACACCAACAAAATATTCTTTGTAAGAATTTTTTTCTTTTTTCTTTCTTTCTTTTTTTTTTTTGCAGGACAATGAGGGTTCAGTGACTTGCACAGGGTCACACAGCTAGTAAGTGTCAAGTGTCTAAGGCCAGATTTGAACTCATGTCCTCTTGAATTCAGGGTCAGTGCTTTATCCACTGAGCCACCTAGCTGCCCCCTATAAGAAATTTCTTTACGAGAAAGCTAAACTTAAGTAAAAAATAAATGTTAAAGCAAGTTATATTTTAGAGCAACCTTTTAAGTACATTTTAGGTATCTTTTTTACTGATTTAAATATATATATATATATATATATATACATGCACACACTTATGTATGTATGTATGTATGTATGTATGTATGTATGTATGTATGTATGTATGTATAACAGTTTATCTTTCCCCTAATTGTAAATAGTAGGGTGGGAAACCTGGGTCTCAGATGCCAGATGTGGCTTTTGGCTTGATTTCACCTGGCCTCTGACTACTGCTGCTATAGTTGAGACAATCATTTTCTCCCAGGGCTGGGAAAGCTGCTTTTATACTGAATGAAGCTTTATGTTCCTTGTTCTTAATTTTAAAAACAGGTGAGTGAAAAGTTTTATGCCTCCCTCTCTCTCTCTCTCTCTCTCTCTCTCTCTCTGAAGGGAAAAAAAATCCCACTAAATTAAATTGCTATGGAAAAATCAGACTTCCTTTTATCTGTCCTAAAAATATCTCTTCCAAGTGTCATAAGATTGTATCCTACCCCTCATGTTAGAGGATCTGGTAAATAAATCCAGGTCCAGTATATCCACGTTAACATGACCTGACCCTGGGGCAACAGCAGGTTCTCCTTAGGTTCTTAGAGTTCTCTTTCTGTGAAAGTTGCTAATTCTCTCCCTTCATCTGGTGGGCCTCCCCTACCTCCACCCCACATTCACATTTCCCTGCACTCTGAGTTCAGTAGTGCAATTTTCCCTTGTCTGTGGTTTATGAACTGGAGGACTAAGTCCTCCACAGTGGCCCTGAGTTACTCCGGGGCTGCTGCATTGGTGAGAGGTCTCCATCCTAGCAAGTACTTCAGAGAACACTACACCATCCATCCAGACTGAGGAAGTGAATAATGAAAGACGTTAAAGACAGTTCAGACTACTCATTGGAAGGATAAATATTGTTTTTTTTTTTTTTTATTTTAGCCGGGCAATGGGGGTTAAGTGACTTGCCCAGGGTCACACAGCTAGTAAGTGTCAAGTGTCTGAGGCCGGATTTGAACTCAGGTGCTCCTGAATCCAGGGCCAGTGCTTTATCCACTGCGCCACCTAGCTGCCCCCTGGAAGGATAAATATTGAAGCTGAAATACTTTGGCCACATAATGAGAAGACAGGATTCACTGGAAAAGACCTTGATATTGAGAAAGATTGAAGGCAAAAGGAAAAGGGGACAGGAGAGGATGAGATGGAGAGATGGTGTCATGGAAACAATGAACGTGAACTTAGACAGATTCCAGGAGATAATGGGAGGATGGAAGGGCCTGGCACCTTATGGTCAATGGGGTCATGAAGGATTGGACACAAATGAATGACTGAACAATAATAACAAAGACAGTTGTTGAAGCTACCAAATCCTCCAAATGATTATAGAAGAAAAGAAGCATGGGGTAGTGGAAGAAAGTGTTTGATGTGGGATAAGGGTCTCCTTTTAAATCCTGGGTCTGCTATGGATTAATTGTGTAATCTTGGGTGATTCAGATGGTCCGTCAACAAGTATTTATTAAGCACTTACTATGTGCCAGGTACTAAGCTAAGGCAGGGATACAAAGAGAGGCAATAACACAGTCCCTGCCCTAGTGGAGTTTATTCTCTAATGGAAATAACATGCAAACCACTGTGTGTATACAAGATAGATACAGGGTAAATGGAACACAATCTCAGAGGGAAGGCAATAGCAGGAGGAAGGGGAAAAGCCTCCTGCAGAAGAACTGGAGCTACCTTGAAAGAGAGTAGAGAAACAAGTGAGGAGGGAAAGCATCCCAGGTATGGGGCACAGCCAGTAAAAAGGCATGAAGTCAAGAGATGGAGTGTCTTATGCAAGGAATGTGAAGTAGGGAAATGGGAAGCTTGAGTGTAAGGTAAAGCGAGGCCAGCCCAGAAGGAGTCAGTGTCCTCCCAGACATGTCCGACTTCTTGCTGCTGTGGGAGTTGTCACTGATGAACAGACGAGCTTCTCTATGAAAACAAGGGGGTTTGTGACTATCTGCAATAGCGTTGTAGCTTTGCTGAATATCCCCTCCTGTGCTGTAGCCAAATAAAACTCCTTTGCTTATCTGTTAGACACATAGTCTGTAAGTATCTCATTTTATTCCAGTCTGGAGCTTGACTTCCAAGACTAGTCTGAGTCTGGCCCAGCCTCCAATAGCTAACTAGGCTTGATGAACCCAATCTTCATGTTCTTACTTCCCCTCTATCTGACAGATCTGTCCCTATCCATCTGAACCCCCTTGGGCAGGTTTATTTTGCATTTTACCCTAAGCAAATAGGCACTTTCTTATGGTTTCCTGCCTGGTTATCAGAACTCCTGAAAATCCCTTTCAGGCAGCTAGGTGGTAGAATGGATAGAGTGTCAGGCTTGGAGTCAGTCCTCTTCCTTATTTGCCTCAGTTTCCTCATCTGTAAAATGAGCTGGAGAAGGGAATGGCAGATCACTCCAATATCTCTGCCAAGAAAACCCCAAATGGGGCCATAATGAGTCAGACACAATTGAACAACAACAAAGGAACTAAATCCCTTTCACTCTAGGTTATCACAATCCTGGTATTGCCTCAGCAATGGGCTTAAACTGCGGAAATAGAGGAAATTGGCTTTGGACAACAACCCTTCCATCTTTTCTTCCTTGCCCTCCTCTCTCTGTCAGCGTCGCTCCTTCTAAGTACTTTCCTGGGGCTCTGCTTGCCCAGGGCTCCGTGCTTCAGCACTCCACCCAGCCAGCCATCTCTCATTCCCCAATCTAATGGCCTTTTCTCAGTCCTGGTTCTTCTGACCCCTCTGCAGCCTCTGACACTGCTGAGCATTCTTTCCTCCTTGATATTCTCTTATCTCCAGATTTTTAGGACACTGTTTTCTCCTGGTTCTCCTCATACATGCCCGAGCAGTCCTCAGTCTCCTTTGCTGGATCTTCATGCAGTCACCCTTGCTAACCGTGAGTGTCTCCCGACTTTGTTGCAGGCTCTTTTCTCCTCTTTCCATACTATTTCATGTGGTGATCACATCGGCTCTCATGAATTCAAATATCACCTTTATGCAGATCTATTTGTCCAGATTTAACCTTTTTCCTAGGGGCAGCTAGATGACACTCCACACATAGAGTCAAGAAGACTTCTGTTCAAATCCAGCCTCATTCAGACTAGATGTGTGACCCTGGGCAAGTCACTTCACTCTGTTTGCCTCAGTTTCCTCATCTGTAAAATGAGTTGGAGAAGGGAATGGCAGACTACTCCAGTATCTTTGCCAAGAAAACCCCAGATGGGGTCACGAAGAGACAGACACGACTGAAATGACTAAACAAAATCTTTTCCCTGATCTTCAATCTCCTATCTTTTACTCTCAATTAGATATCATAAAGTGGGTGTCTTGTAGACATCTTAAGTTCAACATGTCCAAAATAGAACTCATTATCTTTCCTCCTAAACCTACCCTTTTTCTGACTTCTCTGTAACTGTTGAAGGTATTGCCATTTTCCCAGGTACATAGATTTTCCAGAACTTATTTTTATTCTCTCAGACTATTCCTACACACAATCCATTGCCAAGTCCTACTGTTTCTATCTTCATAACATTGTTCATATACATCTCCTTCTTTCCTCTGACATTGCTACCACTGTGGAGCACCTGAGTTCAAAACTGGCCTTAGACACTTACTAGCTGTGTGACCCTGGGGAAGTCACTTAACCCCAATTGCCTCAAAAAAAGAAGTGATCCTCCTAAAGGGTAATTTTGACTAGAACCCCCCCCCCATTCAAACAACTCCAACGGTTCCCCTTTGCCTCTGCTTGGGTTTGTTCCTTCCTACATTTCTAGTCTTATATTTGACATCATTCCCCTCTTCCATATATTCTGCAATCTAGTGACACTGGACTTCTTGCTGCACTTAGGATAGGACTTTCCATACCCTGCCTCTGGGCAGTTTCTCTGGTTGTCTTCCATGCTGGAATTTGCTCCTCTCTCTCCTTATCTCTCTCTTCTGGCTTCCCTCAAGTCTTGGCTGAAGTCCCCCCTTCTGCCAGAAAACTTTCCCACTCCTCCTTTATCTCATTGCCTTCCCTCTGTGATTATCTCCAATTTATCCTGTGTTTATCTTGTTTATACAAGTTGTTTGCATGTTGTCTTACCCCATGAAACTGTGATCTTCTAGGGAGCAGGGCCTGCTTTTTGCCTTTCTGTGTATCCCCAATGTGATAATGCACAGTGCTTGGAATTTAGTAGGTGCTTAATAAATGTTTGGTGACTGAAGGACCCAATTCCATGTTTCAGACCCTTACTGAATTTCTCTTATCAAACTTATTTGTCATAACCTATATCAAATTGCTGGCCTTTTCAATGAGGGGGCGGGGAGGGGATAGAAAGAGGGAGAGAATTTGGAACTCAAAATGTTTTTTAAATGAATGTTAAAAATTGTTTTTATGTGTAATTGGGGAAAAAACAAAATATTATATCACTAAGCAAAAAATAACCCAACCAACCAAACAAACAACCTGACAAACACTTGTCAGGTGTACCTTTCCTCAAGGATCCTATTCTTTGCTAGGTGACGGTTACCTGATTACCATTACTTATATTACCACTACTACTGCTACTACTATTACTAGTATTACCACCATCGCTACTACTACTATTACTATTAGCACTACTACTATTGCTGCTGCTATTGCTACTGTTCTACCACTACTACTACTACTACCACCACAACCACCACTGTCGCTGCTGCTGCTGCTACTACTACTACTACTACTACTACTACTACTACTACGTAGCTGGCATTTATATAGCCCTTTAAGGTTGACAAAGAGTTGTACATATATGATCTCATTTGATCCTTGAAATAACCCTGTGAAGCAAGTGCTATTAGTTCCATTTTATAGATGAAGAAACTGAGTCTGAAAGATGTTAAGTGACTTGCTCAGAGTTACGCAGCTTTGGGGAGGGATTGGAGTTCATGTATTCCTTACTACAAGCCAAACATTCTATCCACATGCCACCAAGCAGCTAGAAACGAATCCATGCTAACATACTGCTGCCTTGTAATGGATGTTTTACCTGCCTTCAGGGAAAGACTGGACTGAAGAACAGCCTTAATTCAAAGGAACAGCAAGATCAGTGTGTCTTGATGATAGGGAGAAGGGCATTTTTAAGCAGGTCAGATTTTCCTGGCCCCTCAAATCACACTCAAGGGAAAGCTGACCCTGATAATAGAACCAAAATATCTAAGAACAGCCAGTGCGCTGTGACCCACTGCCCTAGAATCCTGCTGCAACCAAGACTTTGCAAATGAGCAGGTGTGTGATGGGAAGGGAAGGGAGGGGCTGGGGAAAAGAGAAGCCAGGCTCTCTCATAAGACGAGCCAAATGTAGCTTGTTTGTGAACACAGCTAAGCAGACTAAGGGTTGACTCAAGGAGGGGAGGGCACATTTTGTTTTTCAAATTTAACCCACTAATTGGCAGTTGCATTTGTGGAGAGTTGACAACCATGGCATGGACACAACTGATCTATCAGTTGCGCCTTTACAATCTGTGCTGAAATTATTAATTGGTCCACTACTTTCATTCCAGGAGGAAAGAAAAAGTCTTCTTCCTCTACCTTACCCTCATATCCCAAACCTGACAGCTAGCAAATGAATATTTATGAAGAGAATGCTTTCTTTCCTTAGGTCTCAGCTATCCACTTTCATTTCTACAATCAGTGGCTCTGTCTTTGGTGAAAAAGACAGAGGCTATAGCTGGCTTGTTTCTGAGACCATCAGCCCACTTGCTATCTTTGGGCTTCTTCACCTTTTGAAGACTGATTCAGCCCACATTGTAGGATTTCCTTCTTTTCTGCCAACTTGATTATCTGGAAGCTAAAATCCTCAGGAAAGGGAGGGAAGGGAAGGAATTGGGGTGGGGTATGACAAAGAATTGGTCATGGAGTGAAGATTGAAAAAGTAAAATTTACAAGTAAGGAAAGAAAGGGAAAGGGGCCAAATTTAATTAGGCTTTCTCCTAAGGACCTGGGTTGGGTGACTTTCTGAAGGGATTTATTCCAGCATTTATTTCTTTCCCCAATATGCATTTTAAAAGATGATGCCCACACTATTTTGAATGGGCTTTTTAAATAGCAGATTCTAGAGTTACCATGGAAAAGGAGAAAAGAAAGAGAACAGGAGCTGGGGAACCATTTTCCATGCCTCCTCCCTCCCCTCATACCAATCTCTATCATGCCAGGTCAATGAACTCTGCCCAAGGTCAAAGGCTACTGTCGTGACATTACTCCCTGTCTTACCTCATCCCAGCAAAATAGTAAACAGTTTGGGCTAAGCCAGAATCCAGATGTATGCCCCACTATGAAATGAGGGAAGGCTACTTTATTTTTTTTTAATTTTAATTTTTTTTTTTTTTGCGGGGCAATGGGGGTTAAGGTGACTTGCCCAGGGTCACACAGCTAGTGTCAAGTGTCTGAGGCCGGATTTGAACTCAGGTACTCCTGAATCCAGGGCCGGTGCTTTGTCCACTGTGCCACCTAGCCGCCCTGGGAAGGCTACTTTAAAAGCAGTCACAATAAGAAGTGAGAATTTGAATATACAGGGAGATCATATGCTCTAAAAAAAATGACCTCCAAAGGACCAGAGCCATGGAATTAACAAACCATCCAATCTGAATTTGGGTCACCCATTCCTGACTGGAAGGTTTTAATCCTCTAGTAGCCAAGGATCTCTAAGGATCCTCCAAGAAATCCCCTCACAAAGCAATAATAGGACTAATAGGATTAAGAAGTTATTTCAAAGAAAATTTGCAAAGGAAATTAGTCTGGAGATTATCTCTATTTCATCCCTCTCTTATCCTGATTAGAATAGACCTTTGATTCAGTATGGAGGCAAAAGTAATACTATAAACCCTCTTCTGGACAGGAAGTCTATGTTAGGTCATTGGTGGAGATTTTATAACTCAATTTCCTTTAAAAAAAACTTATAAGGGGATTTTTTTTCTTGTTCCAGGGAAATGACAACATCTTGTAATTATATCCAACTACACTCTTAATTATTAGTACTGGCAGAGGAAGGAGAGGTGCAGATGATACGAAGCAGCCAATAATCTCAAAATGATTTCTATTTGACATTGGAAGGCACCATAAAGTGGAGGACATTATCAACTGGAGATTATAACTGAAAAATTCCAATTGAGAAAGATTAAGCACTTGACTTTAGTTCCTACAGAAGAAAAGATTCCCGAGGAATCAGAAACAGAATGTCTTGATTCTTAGTCTACTTTTCTAGCCATTTATCTCTAACTTCTACTGTGAAATTAAAGCAGAAGTTGTGCTTGATGGGGAAGGGAAGAATTGAACCACCAAATCTAGCTTTGATGTGTTGAGTATGCCTTCTACTCTTCTCTTGTAGAGGATAAGCCTCAGGTACCTCCATCCAACCAAGAATGAATGCAAGAAAGGAGCATTTATTAAGTACTTATTATCTGCAAGCAGTGTACCAACCCCTTGGGATGCAAAGAGAAAAACAAGACAGTCCCTATTCTAGAGGGGTTCACATTATAATAGGGGTGCCTTCCATATGATACCTTCCAATATGGTGCCTTCCAGTGTCTATTAGGGGAGAACACACAAGAATGAATGAATGAATGAATGAGGCTATATATATGTGTGTGTGTGTGTGTGTGTGTATGTGCGTATATATGTATGTGTGCATATATGTATATGTATATATGTATGTATGTGTGTGTGTATATATGTATATATGTGTGTGTATGTATATATATATATATATATATATATGGTTTCTAATGGAGATCAGATGGAATGGTCTCATGGTTCTTAAGATATAGCAAAAAATAAAAGCAAAAGGTAATATTTCTTCTTTATTGTTATTTCCACTGATAAAACTGTATGTGTTTCTCACATTCAATCATTTGACAGTGCCAATGCTTTGGGTAGTGAGAACCTTCTTTGCCAGTTCTACAAGAGCTGTGGCTGCTGAGGAGGCAGAGGTACTTGACAGATGGCATTTCTACAGGTGTTCATTCCCTAGATGATAGCTGTGAGAAAGCTGGGCTGAAAGCAGGGACAAGGTTTCTGTGGTAGCCGCCATGTCTTATGCAATAGCCTCTAGCTTGTTGAAGACTTAACTAGACAAGGGGATAATAGTCAAGTCAGTTTAGGTTAATTAGACAGAAAATGGATAACCCTGGACAATCTTCATAAGCTTCTTTTGCATCTGTTCCCAGACCACCAAGCACTGCCAGACAGAGGCACAAAGCTTGGCAGACCTGGCTCAGGACAGACTCATGACGTCCACTTTCACAGGGCATTTGCTGCTGCAGGACATTTCCTTCCTTCATCTCTCACTGACTGTCTAGAATTCAGCTCATAGGGGCTGTTCCAAATCTTCTCGACTCTTCTCGAATCCTCAACCCCTTCCCTTCTCCTTCAGAACTGATAAGTAATTTCTGCCTCCTATTTTGCTGGAAGGAACCTGGAGCTTGAAGGTCAAGTCAAACTCCATCTCTTATTATAGATGAGGAATTTGAAGCCCAGAAAGGTAAAGTGATTTGTCCAAAGTTATATAGGTAGTAACAGTACAGCATAGAATTGAGCCCTCCCTCTCACACCACCTCACATTTAAGTACTTTGTATTTATTATTGTTATATCTATCTATTCTTTATATTCTTAGATATGTGCTTTTTGTCTTCCTAGATAGAAAGTAAACTTTTTTGTTAGTAGGGATTATTTCACACTTTGTATTCTGTCCCCTGAATGTTCATATTTATTGTGTACTTCAGAGCACAATATCTTACATCGCTATTTAATCCTTTTGAATCTTTTGAGTATACTTTGTCTACTTCAATAGATTTGAACTTTATATAAGGCAAGGGACTATGATGCTGTGTGTGTGTGTGTGTGTGTGTGTGTGTGTGTGTGTGTGTGTGTGGACTCAACACGTACATCTACAAACTAAAGTATAAACTCAAGGCCCTGTCTTTCAAAACCTTTTACAATCTAGTTCCCGTCTACCTCTCTGGCCTTACCTCATACAAATTTCCTTCACAAACCTTAGTTTCTCCCACCCAAATTGGACTATTCTTCATCTGCCGTTCTCATAGAACGTCAGAGCCAGAAGCGGCCATTGAGTACAAACTATTCTCCTCCAAAACAAGTATCTCTGCAATGGTAGCCCCTCTACTCCAGGAAATATGGCAAGGGGGTCATTCAGCTTCTACTGAATATCTACGATGAAGGGGAACTTGCCATTTCCTAAGGCGGTCTATTCTACTTTTGCACAATTCTAATTCTTTGGAAAGTCTTCCTGATTTCAAACCTAAAAATTACTTTTTACAAATTCTACCCACTGCTCCCAGTTTTGCCCCTGGGGGCCAAACAGAGCATGTCTAATTCTTCTGCCCAAGGACTGCCTGAGGATGTTTGAAAGCTGACTGGAATGACACCCCCTTCTATTCTGCTGGTCCTCAGTCCCTTCAACTGATCCCCACATGGTATGAACTTAATGCTCTTTGCATTTCAGTGGTTGTACTCCTCTATCCATTCCCTAGTTGATTCATATTTTTCCTAAGTTTGTCTGCATCCCTCTGCCCCTCTCCCATCTTTGTTCACACCAAATGTCCATGTCTGGAATGGACTCTTCTCCCTTAACCTATTTCTATCTATTGCATTTCTTCCCTGCCTACTTTAGCTACTGCTTTCAGTGTGGAGCCTTTACTGTGGTTCCCCAAATGAAAGTGATATTGCTCTCGCACTCCCTTGCATCATAGTTAAAATGTCTATACATGCCTTCCCTGGTTCCTTGGCATGAAGGTCTAAATCATATCTATCTTTGCAAAACAAGTACCTGGCACAGTACCTTGCATGTGCTGGGCAAATAAGTATTTTGCTGAATTGAATTAAATTGAATTTTAAAATTTCCCTTCCCTGAAGAATAAAACATGATGTCAGCATACAGCAGGTGCTCAATAAATATTTCTTGAGTAGCCTGGGAGTCCAAAGACAGAGATGATGGCAAGTCTGTTCAACCATCCATAAAATGAGCCTAGCTATCCTTGGCCCCACCTACTTCATACAAAGATGGTGAAATAGGCTCTTGAGTTCTTTGGAGGAAGGGTGGTTAATAAACAAACAAACAAGGTAATGATAACATCATTGCTATTACAGAGAGGTTAAGTTACTTAATCAAAGATACTCCATCAGTCTGAATACTAAGATTATAAGTGAAGGAAAACTGAGCAACTAGAACAACTGGGAAAATATTTTTAAATATTTTTAAATAGCTGATGCTCTAATTTGCCTTCTGAATCATCAGTTGGCAAGGGGTAGGGGTACTGGTAGGACTGAGGTCAGTGACTTTATCCTCCTGCCTCCCAGAGTCCCCTTTTTTTCCTTTAGGATGCAATTCAAGCACAAGGCCTTTCCTGATACCCCTCCTCCAACTGCTAGTGCCTTCCCCCCCAAACTACCTTGTATCTAACTACTTTTGATATATTTATTCCCTCTATGCTGAATATATTTATATGTGTCCTTGTTATCACCCCCATTGGAATGAAAGTTCTTTGGGGACAGAGATTCTTTGTCCTTGTCTCCCCAGGTACTAGCACAGTACCTGGTATATAGTAGGTGCTTAATAAATACTTAGTGCTTGATGGACTCCCAGAGATCTCACAGATTTGGGAGTTAGGGTTTCTCAGAGTGCTAGAGAGACTGTTGCCCATGCTTGCCTACCTCCAGGTCAATATCATCTTAGACAGATGTCAGATTCTTCCATATTTACGGATCCCCAGGGGAAGTTCTTGTGTGTGTGTGTGTGTGTGTGTGTGTGTGTGTGTGTGTGTGTGTATGCATTTCCTATTTGGTTTCTTTTGAGAGATCCTTTGGGAAAAGAGGGGTAGGGATGGGAAGTGGACTGATGATTTAACTGGTACAGGGAACTTTCAGATGAAGAAATTCCCTTTGATATCTCAGGCTCACACCTCCTTTACAAGGTATACTCTTAGAAAAGCTGCCTAAGGCACTGAGAGATTGGAAGGCAGGACATGAACCCAGGCCTTCTTGATTTTAAGGCTAGTCCTTTTCCCACTTTCTCACCTCTAAGCTGCTTCTTCTGGGATAAGAAAATCCTTCTTCCCCTCTTCCTCCCCCCAGCCATGTTCCTATTTCTTAGTCTCTTCATCTTAAGTGATTTCTGTTTAAATGAAAGGGATTTTAGAAGTCAAGAATAGCCAAAGGGAAGCAGATAGGATCCAAGTTTAGCAAGGCTTGAGGTAGAAAAGGGAAAAAATAACAACAATAACAACAAATAATCTGGGATGATTTCTGGAAAGCTTCAGTCCTGGCCATTGTCTCTTTATTTTTCCATCACAATGCCCCATCACCTTCCTTCCTCATCCATCCTATGTTTCAGGCTTTGAGGAAGTGGGAGAGAAGAAAAGGGGAGAGGAAGGAGAAAACTGAGGAAGAAAGGAGAGAAGGGAAGAAGAAGAGGGCTGAAAAGAGGAGAAGAGAAGATAAAGACAAATAAATGAGTGGGGGGAGAAGCATTTAGTAAGTACTTGCTGTGTGCAAAGCACCTTACTAAACTTTGGGTATTCAAATAGAAAAGGAAGAAAGACAGCTCCTACTTTGAAGGAGTTCACATTCTAACCGAGGAGAGTAACATATATAGGAGGTGTCCCTTGCAAGGCCAGGTCCTCCTTAGACTGCAGCAACAAGTCACATTGTAATATGTCTCCTTTTATGTCGATTCCATTAATAGGAAGGAGAGAAGGAAGGGGACAGGAGAGGATGGAGGTCAGGGCAAGGGGACACATAAGAGGGGGGAAGAAAGAAGGAACTGAAAGGAAAGAAGAGGGAATGGGAAAAGAAAAAAGAAAGAAGGAAAGGGAGAAGAAAGAAGGAGGCAAGAAAGGTGAGAGGAAGGAAACCAAAAGAGAAAAGAGTAGAGAGTAGGTGAGGAGGCAGGTGATGTGCAGAGGCCCATATTATAACAGTTGACACCAGCTGAGAAATGGCAAGATCTAAGTAAAGCCAGGAAAGGAAGAAGCAAAGCTGAGCTTCTTCCCTGTCTCTGTCTCTGTCTCTGCCTCTCTCATCTGAATCTTTGTCTCTTCTCTCTCTCCATCTCAGTCTCCTCTCCTTGCTGTCTCTCACTCTCTTTTCTCTGTCTCTGTCTCCTTTATTCTGTCTGTCTGTCTCTCTCTTTCTCTCTGTCTCTGTCTCTCTATCTCTGTCTTTGTCTCTATGTCTCTCTCATCTGAATCTCTCTTTCTTCTCTCTCCATCTCTATCTCTTCTCCTTGCTGTCTCTCACTCTCTTTTCTCTGTCTCTCACTGTTTCTCTTCTCTCTATTTCTCTCTGTCTCTCTTTGTCTCTCTGCCTCTGTCTTCTCTCTGTCTCTGTCTCTTCCCTTCTCTGTTTGTCTGTCTCTCTGGCTGTCTCTCTGCCTCTCTCTGTCTCTTGCTGTCTTTCTGTCTCTGGCTGTCTGTCTCTATCTCTCTTTTTCTCTCTCTCTGTCTCTCCCAACTCAAGTACTAGGACTCAGGAAGGCAGAAGTAGATCTCACTTCCAGGGGCAAATCTTTGTGGGTACTGCTTCATTCAACACCACCCCCTCCCCACCTTCCCCAATACACACACACACATGCGCATGCACATACATGCATGCACACATATATGTACACGTACACACACAGAATGACACAATACACATCGCACGCCTGTTGTTCCTATATATTTGATTCCTTTTTGGATAGACATAGGTTGTGAAGAGAGTATGCCTGCCTTTGGTTTCTGAGATCATCTCTGGGAATCAGGTGGGCTGCATGCAAACAGGCAGCCAGAAAAGCCAGGCAGCCAGGCAGGAAAACAAGGATTAGAACTAATTCCCTTGCTTTCCAGATAGTCATCAGCAGAGCAGCCTTAGGTCTTAGGGGAAAAAAGATGCAAAGTCAGCTCCCCTGCGATCCCCTCTGGGTCTGCCCTGGGTACCCCCAGCTAGAAAACATGATCTTTTCATGGTTGTTTTTTTTTTTCCTGATAGGGAGCTGCTTTCATTTGCATTCCCACTCAGGGAAGCAGCCACAGCCCAGCTCTCCACTCAAGACATTTCAAAAAAACTAAAACTTAACTTAATTAAGTAGCTTTAATTATTTTTTTTTCCGGGTAACAATCACACATTAATGAATACTCCATTAAGATGAATTCCTGGGGGCAGTGGAGGATGTTTATGCCTAATGAGTTCATCTGTCACTGGCGTTATTGTAAAAGACAGCAAAGTACTGGCCGCTTGCTGCAGCTCTCAAAGTTTCCTATTAATCTGGAATGAAAGGCAATTACAGGTTTGCAGTTTTCTCTGCCTCCCTGGTGGGCCACTCTGGCCAAGAACACAACCCGAACCTTGGGTGCTCTCCAAGGGTGGTCTACCCCTCTCAATCATCCTGAGAGCTCTAGCACTTTGCAGCTGGATGTGACCTTGGGCAAGGGTCCTCCTCTCCCTGAGCCTCAGATTCTTCATCCGTAGGATATGGGGATTGGACCTGTTGAGCTCTCTGGTCCCTTCCAGATCCAACAATCCATGACTTTTCCTCCTTTTTCTTTGGGCAGGGCATTGAGTGACTTGCCCAGGGTCAGACAGCTAATAAGTGTCAAGTGTCTCAGACTGGATTTGAACTCAGGCCCTCCTGAATCCAGGGTCAGTGCTTTATCCACTGCGCCACCTAGCTGCCCCCAATCCATGACTTTTCTAACTCATGCTTTGATCCCACATTGGTCCCTACCCCAGCCTTTAACAGACTTTTGCTCTTCTCCTCCAACTATCAGTCACTGTGTGCTCAGGGGATCTATAACCTTATTTTAACATCACCCCGAAGAAAATGTCATTAGGAAAGTTAAATCTCCTATTAAAAAACAATAAAAACAAAACACCACCACCACCAAATGTCTTTCAAGACCAAACATGAAGATCTTTGGGGAGCACAGGATAACCAATTGAGAGGTAAAAGGGGTGTCAGAAGTCAGGGGATTCTAGGATCTTCATTCTGGAGCCAGGAGGGACCTCACAAGTCAGCTAGTCAACACCCCCATTTCACAGATGAGGAAACTGATGTCTAGAGAGGTCGGGTGACTTGCCCACAATTGCACAAGTGTTATTAAGTAGCTGAAGAGGGATCTGAACCCAGACCCTCTAACTTCAAAATTGGTTCTTTTTCTACTGTACTATACCCCAACTTCTTGCCTCTTTTTATTAGCATAGATTATAAAGATTGCACTGTACCATATTTTCCTGCCTGAGTTTAGTTAGAACAGAGAACAGACAGAAGGAAAGTGGAAACCAATTTCTCTGCCTGCCCTGTCTTTTCTTTACAAGGGTCTGCTCTAGTCCAGTGGGTCTCTGAATACTTCACCTGAGCAAAAGACCCCAGGGATCCTTTACCCCCTGCTCCCACTGGCTCCATAACCCTCCCCCTAAAACACAAAAACACACACACATACACATCCCATCTCACTATGGTTGAAAAGACAGAGGCACCCTGTGTTTGATGAGGCCTCAGTGAGAGAGAACATGAGTAAATTGTGAATCCATGGCACCCACGGCATGAACAGAAAGATAGTTCTTACCATGCTATACACATCACCTTAGAAACATAAATATTATAGGAGATCAGCCCCTGAGCCAGCTGGAGGACCCCCTGGGACCTTATGTGGCTCCCACTCAGCCACCCGGCTTGCTCTTCTGCAGTAGTGGGCACAGCTGTATCCCCTTCTTACCTCTTTGGTGTGCGTGTGAAAGGAGACAGACATGTCCAAGAGAAGCTTCCGCTGCTCCACCCGGCGCACGAAATCTTGGATTCGGACTTCCAGGTGCCGAGCTGCCTTGTAGATCTCCTCGGGGTCACATTCCCCGGTCTGCGCCAACTGCTCGGCTGCCTCTAGGAGCTTGTCTGCATTGGTGTATGTATTCTGCAGGCAAACAGAAGCGGGGCACGGTCACTGCCAAGACCCCCAGAGTGAAGCTGTCTCCCAAGCATGCTTCCTACCCCAACACCCCCAGTGCAGAGCTTCCCAGAGCTTCAGACGAGAAAGGTGGGAAAAGCACTGGCTGTACCCCAAATTTGGCAAAAGAAGAGGCACCTACCCACCTCGGAGCTCCCACACACCGTCTCTCAGTCGGCTAAGCAGCTTGCCTAGCTAATGAACACAACTGTGCACTTGCTATTTTTCCCATCCCTGGGATATCTCTAAGACAGAGCATCTCTTGAAAGAAACAAATGGACAGGCGGGAACCATGATACCCTCGATCCATTCCCTTCCCCCATTAAGTAGCCCCATCAATGCTATCACATTTCAGGTTGGATCTCTAGGGTTGGAAATGCCTCCTCCAAAAGGATTGCCAGAGTTCCTCTGGGGGAACCCCAGGAACACACTGACTAGGAGATTCTTCTTTCTTTTTCAAGTTTCCTGCAATGTCTTATCTCTTTTGGAATTGAGCTGTTATCTCTGGAAGGGCAGAATAGGGGTCAACAATGCTGACTGCAAGAAGCATCCAGAGCCTATGCGAGGAGAGCCAGAAATGGGGTCTTACTGTTGGTAGAAATTTGGAACGAGGAGCCAGTGATATTGCCTCTCCCACCAGGTCTCCACCCTCTAGTTTGTCCACATGACACCCATTCTTTTAGAGCAGTGGCAAAGACAACAAAATCTCAACTTTCTGTTGCAGTGGTGGGGCGGGGAGTTAAGGTATTGAGAACACTGGGTAACCTGAAAGTCATTTATATTGGTCTTTTGAAATCATTATGTGACTTTCCCCCA
Organism: Dromiciops gliroides; assembly: GCF_019393635.1. NCBI lineage: Eukaryota > Metazoa > Chordata > Mammalia > Microbiotheria > Microbiotheriidae > Dromiciops > Dromiciops gliroides. The sequence goes on along the minus strand of NC_057863.1, from coordinate 336,902,960 downwards.
GTGGGTTTCTCTGTTTTTGCTAATATTGGCTCAGGCTAAAATTTTTAAAAAAGGATTTCCATTCCCTAAGCACATGGTGACTTAGAGTTGGGTGGGAAGGTGGCCCAGATATACTTCCTAACCTCGTTGTAGAATAACACCTCTCTGATAGTAATAATAACCCAAGTATTGGTTGATTATCAGATGTTGATGATGAGGTCTGGGTGGGAGAGAAGCCAATCTCTGATGTAAAAATGGAAACCTGAATGTGGATAATGGAGGGCCAACTTTATTGTACTTCACTTTGCCCATGAAGAAATAACCTTAAATTCTCATGGTTCAATTACAGTGTCATCAATGAGGACAGCTGGAAGGAACCTGAGAGGTCATTAGATCAAAGGATCCTGGATGTCTATAGAGCTATATGGGACCCCAGAGATCCTATAGCCCAAACCCCTCATTTTACAGTTAAGGACACTGGGATCCAGAGACATTAAATGACTTGTTAAAAGTCATGTATGGAGGGCAGCTAGGTGGCACAGTGGATAAAGCACCAGCCCTGGATTCAGGAGGACCTGAGTTCAAATCCAGCCTCAGACATTTGACACTTACTAGCTGTGTGACCCTGGGCAAGTCACTTAACCCTCATTGCCCCACAAAAACAAGACAAAAACAAAACAAAAAAGTCATGTATGTAGGGGGCAGCTAGGTGGCAATGTGGATAAAGCACCAGACATGTATTCTGGAGGACCTGAGTTCAAATCCAGCCTCAGACACTTGACACTTACTAGCTATGTGACCTTGGGCAAGTCACTTAACCCTCAGTGCCCCACAAAATAAAAGTCATGTGTGTAGTAAGCGGTAGAATCAGGATTTAAATCCCAGTCTTCTGCCTCCAAAGTTATGTTTTTTCTATGATAATCATCATCACCACCACTAGCACCATCCCCCCCACCCCTACCACCACCATCATCATAATCATTGCTATCATTTATAAAGAGGATTAAAGTTTGCAAAGAGCTCTAATATTCTCATTTGATCCTCAAAATAACCATGGAGGTAGGTGTTATTATTTTCCTCATTTCGTTGATCAGTTGTTTTTTCAGTCATGTCCAGTTCTTCATGACCCCCATTTAGAGTTTTCTTGGCAAAGATAATGGAGTGATTTACCATTTCCTTCTCCGGCTCATTTTACAGACGAAGAAACTGAGGCAAACAGGTTTAAGTCACTTGCCCAGAGTCATGTAGCTCGTAAGTATCTGAGGTTAGATTTGAACTCGCAAAAATGAGTCTTCCTGACTCCAGATCTGGTGCTCTATTCAATGCACCACCTAACTGCATATATCTCCATTTTACATATGAGAAAAATGAGTGTCTGTGGCTGGATTTGAACTCAAGTCTTCCGTACTTTAGGATTAGCACACTATTCATTGGACTACCATGCTGGCTTTCATACCATGCTTCCTCTCAAGCCATCTAACTAAGCTCACTGCAAAGTGTTCCTAGTCTTCTCACTGGCTCTCATTCTGGGGGGGTGGGGGTGGGGAGCTCTGGAGAAGTGGGTTATTTCACAGGTGAGGAAATTAAGTCTCAAAGACATAGAATGCCTGGTGTAAGGTCACACAGTCAGTGACTGTGCCTCGGTGCTACCTCCTGACTCCTAATTCACTGCCTTTTTTACATAATAATAAAATAGCAAGTATTTAAAAAGTCTTTATGGTTTACAAAGCCATAAGTTATTTCATTTGCTCCTCAGAACAACCCCACGATGTAGGTACTATTACCCCTATTGTACAGATGAGGAAACTGAGGCTATATGCAGATTGAGTGGCTTGTCCTGGGCCAAACATCTAAGAAGTACCCTTTGTACAACCTAGTTGCCACCACATCCATAATACTTCCATTTGTCAGGGAATCCAATCTTAAACTTAACTAGAAACCACTAATTAACAAACTTTCTGAGGCTGAGGAAATCATCTTTGGGACTTGGTCCCTAGGACTGTGTTAATGTAGAACTCTTAGGGGATGAAACAAACCCATAGTAAATATATCTTTACTATATCTAGCGGGTCCCAAGAGATGCCTTTGGAGACTCTTACGTTCTGAAGAACATAGTCTAGAAACTTCCCAGTGTCACAGTAGCAGAATATTAGAGGTATGATTGGAGGGATTCCAGTTAGTTCCCCTTGCTCTGAAATCTCTCTTATCAGCCTCCCAGATCTCACATCCTACCATAAGAGATTAATTCCTTTAAGTTGAGGCACTGTTGTAGGCATGCTGCATCTTTGAAAAATGCCACCTATTATCAGCCCTTAATACTTTAGTGTGAATTAGGTTATTAGATTACCAGACTGTTACTTGGGTGATAAGGTGCCTGGGAAATCAACTATATCACTGAGGGCAGGGAGGAATAATAAGAAATATTAAGAGTATTAAGTACTGATTTGTTATAAAGGGTTTATTCCCCCTCCTTTTCTCTAAGTTAATTGGAGTCTATGAGGAGTATATGAGGAAGTGGAGATTAGGACTAGTGATGCTAAAAAATAAAAATGGGGCCATTGTAACACTATTTTTAATGCACAGAAGAGAAAAGAACTTCAGAGGATGCATGGGTAAGCAGGACAATTTTGAAAATAACATGTAGAATTTATTATACGCTTTTAAAAAAAGCAAGTGACATGAAACAGAGATTCACAGTTACATATAGAATCCTCTTTTTGTGTTCTGCTGTGTATAGAAATGCATTTTTGGAGGGCGGGGGTGGTGGTGTTTCAGTTTAGATTTATTTTTTAAGAAAGTACTGGAAAACTGCCCCTACCACCTGACAGGCTCCTGAGCCATCAGCAGGGATATGAGCAGAGAACATGGACTAATTTAATTATTAGCCTGTGAGATAATCTTAGCCCATTTGATCTTCTCCCTCCTGAACAGGATTCATCAGCAGACCTCTTCCTTCATGTTGCTATCACCACCAGCTCAGGTCCATTAGCCCTGCATGGGTAAAATGGAATCCCTTTACAGATGGCTCCCAGCCATCCTTGGGCAGACAAACATCTTCCAGGTTGCTATCTTTCAAAACTATTAGATCATATGTAATCCTTTCAGCATGTCCTGGAAAATGGTGTCATAGAATTTAGATCTGAAAGTAGCTTGGGGAGATCCCTTAATACAACTTTCTCATTTTGCACACATTAAAATTGAAGCTTAGAGAGAAGTGATTCACCCAAAGTTATACACATTGTAAATGCACTGTTGCCACTTGAATTCAGGTCTTCTGATCCCAAATCCAATGGTTTTTCTAGCATACCATAGTCCTGATCCAGTCTTCTGAGTAGAACACACTAATGTTCCCTCTCCCAGCCCTGCAGAATGACTTCAGGCATAATACACTGATTTATATCCCATCATCCCTTCTTGGTACCTCTTGCTTGCCTTTCATTGGTGATTTTCCCCTCTGGGATTACCATTTTAGGAAGGACTTCACCCATGCTTCAATTCACCTACACTCTGGCATCTTCCTCCTTCTCCTCACCTGCTACAGATGAGGAAGCCAGCTGTTTGGGGAAGGTTGAGTTTGGGGTGCCATTGAGACATCTAAGCAGCAAGTTGGATAGCATAAGCAAGACCCCGGGAGCCAGGATATAGATTTGGTCCTCATCTACATAAGGGTATAATTGAAGTCATAAGAGTGAATGAAATCATTCCACTGGAGACCTATTTAAAAGTCTCCAAAATCAGATGGCAAAAAAGATCTAGTCAGGAATAGATGCTGTTGGGCATGGGGAACCTGTTAACTTTCCCTATCTGGTGTAAGGGGCTAAAATTCTAGCTATTCTGTCTAAAATATCTAATAAGTGGTCGCCAATAAATTATAAGCTTTAGCAAGAGTTAGACTTTTAAGCATTTATTAAGGAGAATAAGAATTTGGTGAAGAGAGAGAGAAAAACCTAGATTCGTCTATCTATCAAAGGGAGAGCACCTTTCTAGCTCCATTCTCCACCAGCATCTTGACGAAAGAGAGCGAAAGCGCCCGCCTCGCCCCCTCTTCCTCCCACAAGCAAACGTCACTTCCTGACGCCAAAGACCTGGCTGTCTTGCCTCAGACACCTTCTTCTCATGGCGGAGCTTTGCTACAGTAAGTCCCCAGCAGGTGGCGTCATTCCAATCATTATACTGGAATGTATAACTAAGAGAATGAAGAAGATGTGGAGAGAGAAGACAAGAGGACCAAGGGTAGACTTTAGGAAAGAATAGAAGTTTGAATGTTTACTGTTATAGAGAGTTCTGAACATTAAATAAATCCTGAGTTTGGAAGAGCCCCCCAAGAGTCATCTGGTCCCACTGTCCATTCCCACTAGCATTTCTTTCTTTCTCTCTCTCTCTCTCTCTCTCTCTCTCTCACACACACACACACACACACACACACACACACACACACACACACACACACACACACGCACGCTTCTGGAAAACTTCAGTAACCAAACCCACACAGATGATTCTATCTCCTTTCCTTAAAAGCCCCCATAGATTCAGCTTGCTAAAGTGCTCTGTTAATTTGACCTTGATATCTAACTAGAGTCCCCACCCTGCTGCAGTCCTTGGCCCCCCGTTTTTGTTTTGTGCTTAGTAGAGATACAGAACATTCCAGAGTGACACGTCCCTACAAAGCACAAGCCTCCTGTCAACGCAAGCCTGCCTCCAGCCTCCCCATGCCAATCCTCCTCTTCTATGAGGAAGAATAAAATATACTTTTTGAGGGCTCAGTGATGGGAGAGACAATCGATGATTAGGGAGCTCATTAGTGAATTAAAAACTCAGGCAATTGAGTCTCCATTATTCTCTGGGCAAGTGCCCAGGCACTTAGTTTAACATATCCATCGAGCCTATTTGTACCTCTCTTTCTCCCTCTGAGGGCAAGTGGCCAAGTACTCAAGTCCCTCTTTTACAAGAACCTGATTCCTGTGGTCTGTAGTCGAGGGCAGGGAGGTGGGTGGGCAGAGGGAGTGAGGTATGGGAGGGGCTTGAAGAATTCCAAAAGGCAGAAACAATGAGGCAATGTGAACTACCAGTGGCTGGATCACTGAGAGAAACTCTCCCCTGCACAAGGACATGGACATCCATTCCTGCAACTAAGTTATTCTGTGTAATGAGAATGGAGGCTACATTTAGGAGATCTGGGGGGTGTCCACTTAGGTTTTTCTCAGCTAGCACAGCTGATGTAACTGGGACTAAGGGACACAGAAGAGAAGAGTCACTTGGGCCAGGGGAGTATTACAGCAAAAGAAGAAAGAGGAAGGCAGGCATTGCCCATGGACTTAAAAATCAAATGGGTGGTATTCAAATCATATACCAATCCTAATGCAAATGAGGATCTAGTCTTCTTGGTCCAAGGGATCAGGCCTTTGGCAACTATTCAGCCAGCAATGGGCCCAACTGGGCCTTGTTTGGACTTGGATTTCTCTAAGGAATAGTGTAGGTCTCCAAGAAGGACCCTGCTATGCTTTACTTTATTCCTTGCTGCTTGGCCATCTTCTTGCCAACCATCTTGCCAGCTCAAAACTATCTTCTGCCCCCGTCCCCTATCTAGCTCTAGAACCACAATCAAATGAATACTACCATTCCTCCTGGAAAGAGGGGGCCAATTGACTCTCCTATAGCTCCCTTCACCATCCCTGTAACTTTCCAGGTCTATATATCCCCTCCTGGCCCCCAATTCCTTCCATGGGATGTCTCTTATTAGAACGAATGTTCTCTGAAGTCAGAGACTGTCATTGTTTTTGTGTCTGTATCCCTAATCCATGCCACACAGTAAAGGCTTAATACATTTAAAAACATTAATTCCTTCAGGGAATCAACAAGACATTTAAAGTTAATATTGAGTATTTTAAAGTTCGGTTTAGGTATCACAAGCTCCTAATTGCTCGGCACAGACCCAGCGTTGGCTTCTGTCAGCTTTTTTCCTTCTTAAGCTCTGACAAGAAAAAAGAAGATGCTGAATGTTTCTCTCTTTGGGGTACCATATTCTGCTGCTTCTAAATCAGAGCCAGCTGCCTATCTAGAAATTTCCTGGCTCAGTGGAGAGACATTTTCTTCCATCTTCCATGCACTGGTTGACCTGAGCATATGCTTAGGACTACACAAGTTGAGGAAAGGAGAATAACATTTTCAAAAGGTCTCAAGGGAGTTCATTTATATCTCAGAGGAGTGTCCAGGTTGGTATGTGTCTGGAACATAGTAGATGCGTGCTGAATAGCTAATGAATATGTCTTTGCTTCAGGAGAGTCATTTAGCTCATTTTCAGTGTGATTCATTATTATACCAGGGCAGCTAGGTAGCTCAATGGATAGAGCACTGGCCCTGGAGTCAAGAAGGATCTGAGTTCAAATCTCACATCAGGCACTTACTAGTGGGCAAGTCACAACTCCAATTTCCTTAAACATCAGGGGCCATCTCTAAGATATGTATCTTGCCACTGGACACAGATGGCTCTGAAGGAGAAAGTGATGTTGGTGACTTACAACTAGTAAGTATCCGAAGTCAGATTTAAACTCAGGATTTTCTGACTCTAGGCCCAGTGTTCTGTCCACTGTGCCACCTAGCTGCCCCTCTTAACTGTTACTGACCAGCACTAACATGGAAGTTGTTTTAGAATCAGCCATCTATGTAATATCAGATCCTACTGATTAGAACAAAAGGTTAAAATCAATACCAAATGAGAAGATAAAGATAAAGAGACATTGTACCATTGCAACAGCTCCCACCAGACTATTTAAAGGTCTCCACAACCAGAGGATAAAAGAGATCTTATTGAGGATAGATGTTGTGGCTTACTAACTATGTGACCATAGGCAAGCAATCTGAATTCTCTGGGTCTCCCTTTCCCAATTAATAAAAAGATGGAGTTTGACTATGGATAATCTCTAAAGTTCTTTGGTACACTAATATTCAATGTTCTTATGATTGGGTGAAACAAGGGCTTGGCAAACTCTACGTGAGGATAACACTTTCCAAAGTTGGGGACCATCTGTATGAATCTTCAGTGAGAACCAAAGGGAACCAGAATGGAAGCCAGGAGGGGCACAGGTGGTGTGGGGTCCAGATCCTTTCTGAATTTTAAAAGCTAGCCCTATCACATTTGCAAAGACAGTAGCAATTATGTACCTTTTCTATAAAGAGAAGACAGCTCATTTTTTTTAAATCAAAGCTTATTTTTTCCTGCAAAGTTATATTTTTCAAGCAGTCTGTCTTCATGGGTTTAAGAATTTTTTTTTTTAGGTTTTAGAAATTTATGCAGGAAATGAAGTGGCCTTTGTCCATTCTTCTTACTGAGTCTCTTGTTCTCCCAACCTCCTTTCTTTTAAATATTATCCTTCAAAGGGGCTTCGAGAGCTTTGAATTTTGGTTTCAAGTTGCAGACAGGAGCTGCATACAGTCTGGGTCTTAGGAGAAGAAAGAGGATGGATAAAAGGTATTATCTTAGTTGAGAAATAAAATAATTTAATGTAAGAAATAAAATTTAGAAGAAATAACATACACATAGAAAAATAAATATATATATAACAAATATCAACACAAAACCAATAAATATAATGATTTAACTCCAAGAATACTAGGTTTCCTGGAAATCTTTGGAGTAGTCACTAGAGCAGTGGAAGGTTAGGTTCAAATCCTGTCTCAGGTACTTCCTAATTATATGACCCTGGACAAGTCACTTAACCCCTTTCAGCCTATGTTTTTTTCTTCTGTGAAATGTGGCATATTGACTTAATGACCTCCAAAGTCCACTCCAGCTCTAGACTTATGATCCCTTGTTGCTGTGATTAACAGAGTAGTTTAACTAAAATTTGGAATGCAGCTGTATTCTCCCCGATCAGGCCATATCTATATAATGTGCTTAGTTCTGAGCATCACATTTTAGGAAGAGTATGAATAAGCTGAAGAGTATCCAAAGGAAGGGGGGGTCAGTATAGGGAGGGGCCTTTGGTCCCTGTCAGGCTAGAACTAGTAGAAGGAACTGGAGAAATGAAGCTTGAAGGTGGGATCACTCTCTTTGGATATTTGAAAGGCTGTCAGTTTGATTAAGGACTGGGATTTCAATGGTATTGGGAAGCTCCTAAGTGAGAAAGCTCCCTCTATCAATACAGGTAACCACCTTTGAGACTCATCTTCCAGAGTTCAACTTACTAGCTGTGTGACCCTGGACAAGTCACTTAGCCTTGTTTGCCACAGTTTCCTCATGTGTAAAATAGGCTGAAGAAGGAAATGGCAAACCTCTCCAGTATCTTCGCCAAGAAAACCCCAAATGGGGTCACAGAGAGTCAGACATGATTGAAATGACTGAACAACAACAACAACAAAAAGCCACCTTCTCTGCAATTTATGGTCTTAGAAAATTGCCTAGAGCATTGAGAGGAGAGATGACTTGCCCAGACAGAACCATTACGCATCAGAGATAGGATTCGAACACAGGTCTTCCTGATGTCTAGAGTGGCTCTGTCTTCATGACAACATATTTATTTGGTTCCATACTGAAGAAATCTCTGAGAAGAAAAGATGTACTAGATGGAAGTTGAAGAGAAGTAGATTTTGGCTCATTGTAAAAAAACCTTCTCAATAAGTCAAGCTGTCTAAAGCTAGGATGGGTTATCCTGAGGGGGAGAGCATTGTGCCATACTGGAGATCCGTATGGAGCAGATGTAAATTGCTATTATTTATTTTTACATAGCGCTGGGCCTGAAGTCAGGAAGACCCAAGTTCTAATCTGGCCCCAGATGCTTACTAGCTATGTGATTCTGGGCAAATCATTTAACCTCTGTTTGCCTCCGTTTCCTCTTCTATAAAATGGGGGTAATAAAAGCACCTACTTCCCAGGGCTGTTGTGAGGATCAAATGAAATAATAATTGTAAAACACTTAGCACAGTGACTGGCACATATCAAGTGCTAGATAAATGTTAGTTGGTATTATTATTATTACTATTATTACTTGGGTTTTTCACCACCCATATTCCTATTCCTTAGTCATCCTTTTTAACAAATAATAAAAAAGAAATGGAGGAAGCAGTGGGAAAAAACAGCGATACTGATCAATATATTGAAAAATATGTTAAATATAATATTCCACAACGGTGAACACTGACTTCTGCAAAGGAATGGGGGGAAGGTATTTTCTCGAATGTCTTCTTTGAGGTCAAGCAGGTTCTTTATCATTTTACAACATTCAATTCTGATTATTATGTGGTTATTTTTATTGTTTACAATGGTGGAGGCACTGTGCCTATTGTTTTCCTGGCTTTGTTTACTGCCACTTTGCATAGGTTCATGTGAGTCTTTCCATGCCTTTCTGCATTCTTTATGGTCATCGTTTCTTATAGCATAGTCATATTCCAAGACATTCATAAAGCACAATCTCTTTAGCCATTTCTCAACTGATAGACATTCACTTGGGATTCAGGTCTTTGCTACCACAACAAGTGCTACTTAAATATTTTGGTACATATGAAACTTAACTCTCTCTCTCTCTCTCTTTTTTGGGTCAATGAGCTCTTTGGGGCATAGGCCCAATAGTGGAATTTTTGGGTGAAAAGGAATAGATATTTGATTCATTTGATTTGCATGATTCCAAATTGCTTTCCAGAATGGTTGTATCAATTCTCAGCTCCACCAACAATGCATTAGTATAACTATCTTTTTCTTATTCTTAGTGATTTGGAAAAATCTTTCATATACTTGTCTTTTTAATGGTATGTAATTTTTCTTTTGATAATTTTATATCCATTGACCATTTCTCTATTGGGTGGTACTTTTAGTTATATACTTTTGTTAGTTGTGCACATACAGGGTATCTCAAAAAGTCTTATTGTAGTTTAAAACTATTCTGCATTGGCTTTTGGGACACTCTATATATTAGCTACCAAACTCTTGTCAGAGACATTTGATATAATTATTTTTCCCAGTCAATGGCCTCCCTACACATTCTAGATGCATTGATTTTGTTTATATCAAATGTTTTCAACCAAAAGAATATATTTTATATTTTATAATGTCTCTATTCCTTGTTTGACTAAGAATTTCTTCCTTTCCCTAAAGCTGTGAAAGTTATAATATCTGCTTCCCCTCTAATTTTTTTGTTATGACCTTTAATATTGATGTCAGCTATAAATTTGAATTTATTGTAGAATATAGTGGAAAACGTTCCACTGTATCTCACTGGGGATCCTTAAGTGGCAACTGGATACCTAATGCTTGGGGATGTGGTAGACATTCAGGTATAGGTTGGAGCAGATGACCTCTAAGGTCATTTCCAACCATGACATTCTGTAATCGGAGTCATAAGCATCTTTATCAATGGCTTAGATGAGAGCTATAGAGAAAGCACCTATTGAATTTCAGCAAGCAAGGGAGAATAAGGAGTGAGAGAAAGACAATTTGTTAGATAAAGGAATCAGGAGAGAGAAACAACTTGACAGGTTAGAATGATAGATCAAATCTAACATGATGAAATTTAATAGTGGTAAATGTGAAGTACTCTGACATGGGTTTTAAAAATTCATCAGCAAAAACCTGGCTATATAGCCCATCATATAAAGAGTCTCATAAAGGTTTTAGTGTACTATACATAAGTGTACATGTAGTATCCATAAGCCCATGTCATTACCTGGGTCCCCAGCAAGCAAATGTGACTTTAGACTGCCATGAATAGAGCCAGTATCTAGAACAAGGAAGGTGATGGTGTCATCACACCTTGTACTACATCTAGAGTATAGAATGATACTCAGTTACTATTTTTTAAGAGAGACATTCCACTCTGCCCTCCTTTTATCCCTGTCCTCATAAACCACTACTGAGGTTATTAGACAATAAAGAGATGGGCCAGAAATCTACAGGTAAAACTAATGCCTATTATACAACAGGCTTTGTAGTAAGCATTTGGGATACAAGTACAAAGAATGAAATAATCTCTACTTGAAAAAAAACTTACATCCCAATGGGGAAAATAACAAATAGGTATATAAATATAGGAAGCATAAATAGAAGGTAAAAAATACAAATGTATACAAAATAACTTAAAAATAAGGTCCTTTGGGAGGATAGAGAGGATGAGAGTTAATTATCATTTGGAGGTTGGGTGTGAGTCTTCTGTATTTTTCATTTTATGCCAGGCCAAAAAATAAAAATAAATCCTGTCCCATATTTGCAGCTTACAAGGGTATGGAAAGCCCTTTTTCTGTAGAGGCCATGACTAATTATACTCTGATGTTCCTAAGGAAAACTTGAGTGGGGACATAAGTCAAAGAGAGATGATTTGTAAAAAAATAAAAAATAAATTGAACCCAATTTAAGTAAAGCCAGATCAATGATATTTCAATGCTATGTAACTTTCTTCTTCTTTTTTTCCCCCTGAATAGCCTTGAAGTGTGAGAAAAAGCAAGTAGTTGAGAACAGGAAACTTAGAAGCAAAATGGGGGGAGGAGGAAGGAAGGGTTGGGAAAATGGGAATGGTCTTCCCTTTAATACACTAGCAGTTAGATCTCTCTTACTAAGGAAGTGAAAGCTGATAGATAATAGAACAAAGCCTCCAAGGACTTTTGAAGCCAACACGTTTTAGAGCCCCAAAACATCACAGTCAAAATGGAACCCTGCATATACACTACAAAAGATTTGCACTTTAAGAGATTAAGGGGTTAGTGCTATTCGAATCCAGGTGAAAAACTCAGGGGTTAGGTTAAGCAATTATTAAGAACACATGAGGTACCTAATTATATTTGGAATTCATATTTTAAAATATTCCTCTAAATTATGAATCTTATTTAAATATGCTGTTACTTTTGTTTAGCTGATTTAATGAGTCATATCTGCATTTTAATAGCTAATAATAACAGCTTAATATTTATATAGCGCTCTACACATATGGTCTCAGGTGATCCTCACAACAACCCCAGATGAGAGGTGCTATTATTATTCCTGTTTTACAGAGAAGGAAACTGAGGTAAACAGAGGGTAACTGACTTGCCCAGGGTCACATAGTGTCTGAGGCAGAATTCAAATTCAGAGCTTCCTGACTCCAACACTCCATTATACCATTTGATGTAATTAAATGAGAAAGCATATTTTTGACCTATTTAGTCTCATTTATGGGGAGTCTAATAATGGGGCAATATCCTGGTGACAGAGAAGGAAATTATATGACTTTTCCAACTTCCAACTTCCATTTGCTTTGCTGAAACAAAATCTTCTCATTGAAAGGAATTTTAAAGTGTTGTTTGCCTCCTCCCTCACTTTGAAGAGTAAATGTTGTGTGGATAGACACTAGGAATTTCCTTGGGGGTGACTAGCTAGAGGCTTCCTACATGACCTCCTAACAGAGATAATGATAGTGCAGATTGTGGGGGCTGATTGTTCAAACCTGAGGAATGTAGCTCAGAAGAAGGAACAAGGGCTCAGGGTAGAATTGATTTGTTTTCATTAGGGTTTTATTTGTTTCTTGCTTCTATTTTGACTGATCGGCTTCATATGGTAAAAATTGACACCCACAGACTGCATTTTTACCCCCACCCAGTTACCTCAATAGACTTAGCAAGAGATGATGGGGTGATAAAATTCAAAGCTTTGGTCTTACCAACATTAGGGAAGGTAGGGGGATAGCTGGAAAGTACAAGGCCTAGCAGGTGTGTGACCAAGCAGAAACCCCAAGTGGAGAAAGGTTCCTCTAGGTCTTTTTTTTTTTTTTTGGTGTGGCAATAGGGGTTAATTGACTTGCCCAAGGTCACACAGCTAGTATGTGTCAAGTGTTGGAGGCCAGATTTGAACTCTGGTCTTCCTGAATCCAGGGCCAGTGCTTTATCCACTGTGCCACCTAGCTTTACCCCGCCCTCCCCCCTCCCCCCTCCCCCCTCCCCCCCTTCCCCCCCCCAGGTCTTTTCTGCTGGTCTCTGTGCTGAGATCAACATTACTTGATACTGAACAATCATTCAGAACAGTCCTATTCAGTTTGTTTTAAGTTTAAAGGGGAAGAGTACTATAAATAGCCTCGAATTACTGTGCCTTTTTTATTTAAAAGAGTTGTTCCCACATTTAGTCTCAAAGACCCAACTTTACATATGTATGTATGCAAATATATACATATACACACATACATACAAATATATATATACACACATATATGCACACACACATATACCATCAATATTTATATTTTTTTTTAACCAGACTTGTGATTCCATTGGGACAGGGAAATCCTGTTGACATGGCCTTCCCTCTACCAATGCAGGTTGAAAATTGCTCTGCAATTTAGAGTTACAAGCCTACTCAATAATCATTTGGTTGGTCTACACCTCATGGTCCACCAAGTCAGATACTCCCTGGTATTCTTCTCCACCATCTCTACCCCCACCCCCCTTTTCCAGCTTCCTTTTGTTCATTGTCTTCTCCCTTTAGATTGTAAACTCCTTGAGGGCAGGGAGTATTTTTTTCTTATTTGTATCCTCATCTCTTAGCACAGTGCTTGGAACTTTAGTAGACACTGTATAAATGTTTACTGAATCGAATTATAGTCTTAGGGATTTGATTTTGGTCACTGAGAGGTTACAGGGCTTCTTTAGGATTATATAGTCTATATCAGAAGCAGAATTGGAACTCAGATCTTTCCTGATTCAGAGGCTGGCTCTCTACTACTACCTCATGCCTTACCCAAACATTTATATACTCTGGTCTTCTTTCTATTATTCTCACAGGACATTCCATCTTCTGCCTCCATGAGTTTGCACCAGCTAAGCCCCTACCAGGTGTGCTCTCCCTCCTTATCTCTGTTAGCCTCAGAGAGTCAGAGTCAGTCTCTCTCTCTCTCTCTTCCTTTAGGATGTATCTCAAGTATCATCTTCTACATGAAGCCTTCCCAATTATGTGTCCCACCCTTGCACCTCATGTTAGCACCCTCCCTTCCAAACAACATCTTATTGAACTATTTTTATATATTTTGTATGTTTTATATATACTTTGTGTGTAAGGGGCAGCTAAGTGGTGCAATGCAAAGAGTTCTGGCCTTGGAATTGGGAAGATCTGAGTTTGAATCTTATCTTAGCCATTTACTGTGTGATTTTGGACCAGTTAGCCTCCCTCAGCCTCAGTTTCTTCATCTGTAAAATGTAAAATAATAACACTTACTTCGCAAAATTATTGTGAGCATAAAATGCAATAACATTTGCAAAGTATTTTATAAAACTTAAAGTCTTATATAAATCTAGCTATTATTGCTATATCTTTACTTACCTTATACTATATTTATGTACTTGCTGTTTCTCCATTAAAATGTAATGGGGGGGCAGCTAGATGGCGCAGTGGATAGAGCACCGGCCCTGGAGTCAGGAGTACCTGAGTTCAAATCCGGCCTCAGACACTTAACACTTCCTAGCTGTGTGACCCTGGGCAAGTCACTTAACCCCAATTGCCTCACTAAAAAAAAAAAAAGAAAAGAAAAAAAAGAAAAAAAAATGTAATGGGAAAAGAAGGAGGGCAGTTAGATGGCACAGTGCATAGAGCACTGGCTCCGGAGTCAGAAGGACCTGAGTTCAAATTCAGACTCAGATACTTATTAGCTATGAGACCTTGGGCAGGTCATTTAGCCCAAATTGCCTTTAAAAAACAATTAAGGGAAAAAGTTCATTTCATTCACTTTCTTTGTATCTCCAACACCTAGCACAGTGCCTGGCACATAGTAATAGCTTTACAGGTGCTCACTGACTGGTTATACAAACTTCAAAATACAAGCCAACTGAACTCAATGGATTGGTAAGCTTTAGGTTTACAAAGGATTTTTTTTTACTCTTGACCTTGAATTGTGGGGAATTAGTCCTTGAAGGGGGAGAGTCACATAGCCCATGGCCATAAAAAAGTTCACCTTGGTCATAGTTTAACGGGGTCAGTACCTTCTCTCTGTCTTATGGACACCACACAGGGTGTGGGGCAGAGCCATAAATCACAGGTATTTCTTTGCTCCCTTCTTGTAGCCATATCCCTATCTCCACCTCAACCTCTGCATTCCAGGCTCTTGGCCTGGGATGCTAAGCTTCTGATTCATGTGTATTTCTCATAGTTAAGATATACTCACTAGTTCCCAGCCTTCTTCACACCAGGCCTGAGTACCCTCCCTCTTCCTTTCCAATTCTTCCAAGTAATCAAATCAAATCTACCAAAATATTCTTCCAACTTTAACTATCTTTATCTATCTAGCACTATTTATATAATCTTCATAATTTTATCTGTCTCTCTCTCTCTCTAAAACTCTATTTATATATCTTTATAACTTTATCCAACTTTATATATCTAGTTCTGTTCTCTTTCCTGAGCTATAGTCCCACATCATCAACTTCCTCTTGGACCTCTCCAACTAGATATCCTATAGGCATTAACTTAACATGTATAAAGCAGAATTTATCTTCCCTCTCAAGTTCACCCCTTTTCTGAACTTGCCTATTACTTTTAAGGGTACCACTCTTCTCCCAGTCACCAAGGCTCACGGTCTCAGTGTCATCCTCTTAGCTCTGGGTCCCTCACACATCCCAGCTCTGGATCACACCCCATTTCCTAGCTCCTGGCACCCCCCACATCCTACCTCTTGATTACCCTGTATATCCAATCTGCCAAAACCCAGTTCTATTTCACATCTTTCATATATGTGCCTTCTCTGCAATCCTGTGGCCACCACCATAAATAAGGTCCTCATCACCTCTCATCTGGATTGTTATAATATTCTTCTCCCTGACTCAAGTCTCTCCCAACTCTAATCAATCTTCACACGGCTGCTAAAGTGAATTTTCCAAAGGGCAGATTTGACTACGTTACCCCTTATGGAATAAACCCCGGTGGATCTGGATTCCCTCCAGGATCAAACATAAAGCCCTCTGTTTGTACTTAAGGCTCTCACAGTCTGTATTCTTAACTTTCCAGTCACCTCATACTTTGTCTCCCATGCCTGTGTTCTACCACCCAGCCATACTGGCCTCCTTGGTGTCTGTGACCCCCTATTGCCCCTCTCTATGCCTTGGCACTGGCTGTCCTCCAGGCCTGGAGTGCTCTTCTTTCTTCCTTTCACCTCCTAGTTTACCTGGTTTCCTTAAAGACTCAGCTCAAATCCCCACCATCTGCAGGAGGCCTTTCCTGCATTTGTTCAGCTGAATGAGCCTTTTCCTCTGAGGATACCTTCCCGAATTCTCTGGCTATATCTTGTATGAGTGTAGTTTTTTTCACGTTTTTCTTCCCCTATTAGATTGTGAGTTCCTAGAGAGCAGAGGCTCTTTTCAACATTTTTCTTTTTGTATTTTGGGTGCTTAACACAGTTCCTGGCACATACTAGGCCCTAAATAAATGCTCGTTGACTGACTAACTGTTGTCTTCCCCATTAGAATGTAAGTCCCTTGAAGGCATGGATCATCTCGATTACTATACACATTTTACGTGTGCCCAGTGCTTTGCACAATCCCTGGCACACAGCCTGAGCTTAAAGATGATTTTTCATTCAATTCCATGCCTTCCTCTCTCCTATCTTTCTTTCTTTTATATTTTGTGGGGCAATGAGGGTTAAGTGACTTGCCCAGGGTCACACAGCTAGTAAGCGTCAAGTGTCTGAGGTCGGATTTGAACTCAGGTCCTCCTGAATCCAGGGCCAGTGCTTTATCCACTGTGCCACCTAGCTGCCCCCATCTCTTCTCCTATCCAGAAAATAGTGCAGATATCATAACAACTCCCCCTTCTACAGGACTTTAAAAAATAGAGCATTCTATAGAACTTCAAAGTGTTTTCTGGACAACAATGCAATGGGGTGCAGCTATTGTCATCTCTGTTTTACTAACCCTGTTTTTCAGTTGAGGAAAGTGAAGCTCAAATGAGTTGATTTGTTTTATGATGTTCCAATGAAGAGCTCTATCAGGAAATCACTGGGAAATTCAAAACAACAACAATGAAACTCTCTGATCATGTTTTCATTTTTTTTTTTTTTAGTGAGGCAATTGGGGTTAAGTGACTTGTCCAAGGTCACACAGCTAGTAAGTGTTAAGTGTCTGAGGCCGGATTTGAACTCAGGTCCTCCTGACTCCAGGGCTGGTGCTCTATCCACTGAACCACCTAGCCGCCCCGTTTTCATTTCTTTTTAAAGTGACTTACTTGCCCATGGTCCCCTCTCCTGGTAAATACCAGGGACAGGACTTGACCCCCAAGTTCTCATCACTATAGGCATGGTGCTCTTTCCCCTATTCCAGAGGTATGTGTGGCCTTCTTGATTTGGAAACACCTTCGAACCTCTCCACTTCCCAGCATGCTGGTTCCCATTTCAAATGTGTATCTAATGAGTACTTTGGAAACACTTCAAGCTTTGATTAACATCTCAGAGGCCAGAATATATTTTGTAAAATAGCCTTGCACTGTGAAACCCAGCTGAGATATGTAATTATAGCTTAAGTCTCCAAAATAGAATGTTTATTGATTCTTGGGTTTTGAGCAGGATCCATACAGGAGTTGAATTAAATAAAAAGCAGCAATGACTTGGGCTTCCAGAGAGCCTGATCCTTAAAAGTTAGCTGCCTCAAGGAGGCAGTAAGTAAAAGGTTGGGAGTCAGGAAGACCTGAGTTCATATCTAACGTCAGACGCTAACTAACAATGTGATCTGGGTCTAATCCCTTAACCTCTCTGTCTGCCTCAGTTTTTCTCATCTTAAAAAAATGAGGAGATCACGGCATCCAGTGCCTGACATGTAGAATAAATTCTTGTTTCCTTCCTTTCTAAAAGTGCAAGGACTTTACACTGATAAAAATTCCTGTTCCATCTTGGGCATCCTTTTGCACATTAGAACCAGTGGGAATTTATTCCTAATTTGAAGGCCATGACACATTTTTTTCTGGATAAGGAACTTCGTGAAAGTATTCACTATTTGCTTGATTTCTTGAACCAAGATTTAGAGATGGACCTAGACCAACATGGAGAAGGAAATACAAAATCCTCCATTTGACATTCAAAGCCCTTCACAACCTAGCCCCCAACTACCTTTCCAGTCTTCTTACACTTTACTCCCCAAAACATGCTTTTTGATCCAGTGACGCTGGTTTCCTGGCTATTCCATGAACAAGACACTCCATATCTCCCCTCTGAGCATCTTCTCTGGCTGTCCCCCATGGCTGGAACCCTCTCCTTCCTCTGCTTCTACTATTGACCTCCCCGGCTTCTTTTAACTAAAATTCCACCTTCTACATGAAACCTTTCCTAGCTTCTCTTAATTCCAGTGCCTTCCTTCTGGTAATTTTCTATTTATCCTGTATATAGCTCACTTTGCATATATTTGTTTCCATGTTGCCTCCCCCATTAGATTATAAGCTCCTTGAAGACAGGGACTCTCTTTTGCCTCTTTTTGTATCTTTAGTGCTTAGGATGAGAGATTGAAAATCAGCAGAGAGATTAGGGCAGGATAGGAAGATTTGAGAATTGGCAGCGTAGAGATGGTATTTAAATCTCTGAGAACTTATGAGCTCTCCAAGTGAAGTAGTATAGACAGAGAAGAGAGGAGGGCCCAGGACAGACCCCTGGGGGGATACCTACCTTTTTTTTTTTTTTTAGTGAAGCAATGGGGGTTAAGTGACTTGCCCAGGGTCACACAGCTAGTAAGTGTTAAGTGTCTGAGGCCGGATTTGAACTCAGGTCCTCCTGACTCCAGGGACGGTGCTCTATCCACTGCACCACCTAGCTGCCCGGGACACCTACTATTAATGTGTGTTATCTATCATTATGAGGATTCAGCAAAGAGGACTGAGCAGGAGTGGTCATATAGGTAGGAGGAGAACCAGGAAAAAGTAATGTCCCAAAAACTTAGAGAGAAGAGAGAGCATCAAGGAGGAAAAGATGACCAGCATGGACAAAAGTATTGAGAGGTCAAGAAGAATGAGGATTGAGAAAAGGTCATGGGATTTGGAGAAAAGGCCATTGGAAGAAATCAACTAATTCAGGATGTGAAAATACTGCAAAAAAAAAAAAAAAGAATTCAGATAAATTCAGATGGGCTTACACGGGTGATGTCTGGACATTGTCCTCAGATGGGAACAAGCCTGAACATTAGGGAAGAGGCATTCACCTTGAGCCAAAGGAGGAGGAAGAAAGGGCATAAGTGAGTCATCTGATAATCTATTATCAATCAATCAATCAATCAATCAATCATCAAGCATTTTATTAAGTGCTTACTATAGAGGCAGCTAGGTGGAGCAATGGATAGAGCACTGGGCCTGGAGTCAGGAGGACCTGAATTCAAATCTAGTCTCAGACACTTACTAGCTGTATAACCCTGGGTAAGTCACTTAACCCTGTTTGCCTCCATTTCTTTATCTGTAAAATGAGCTGGAGAAGGAAACAGCAAACCACTCTAGTATCTTTGCCAAGAAAAACCCAAATGGGGTCTCAAAGAGTCAGACAAGATTGAAATAACTGAACAAAAGCAACAACAGAATGCGTCAGGCACTGTTAAGTACTGGGTAGATAAAGAAAGGCAGAAAGAATCAGTGTTCCTGAACCATACTATTTCTTTTGGTTTTGGTGCTGCTGTTTTTCTTTTTTGAGGTCTTTCCTCTTTCCTCTGATTCTACTCTTGTAACATGACTAATGCAGAAATATGTTTAATGTTATTATACATATAAAACCTATATCAGATTACTTGCTGTCTTGGGGAGGGGGGAGACAGGGGAAGGAGGGAGAAAAATTTGAAACTAGAAATCTTATAAAAAACAAATGTTTAAAACTATCTCTACATGTAACTGGGGGAAAAAAAAGAATCAGTGTTCCTGTCTTCAACTTGTTTACATTCTAACAGGGAGATAACATGCATAATCAAAAGGTTCATACATAATGCATGGGGAGTAAAGGAAAGGTAAATTTAAATAGGTGCTAAATTCAGCTGTTTTTACACCACTGAGGAGCAAAACTGCTGTCAAAATGCAAATGCAACTAACTACAAAATTGCCCAATCTTTTAAAATAAAATGTCTCCACTTTCTACGTTTCTATAACTCACTCCAGTTAGTCTCTAGCTAGTAACCCTGGGGTTCAAACCCAAGTTCTCAAGACTTCAAAGCCAGGGCTCTTTCCTCTGGGCTGCCTATACTTTCTCACTTCCTTACTAAAGAGCAGAAGAAGCAGAGCTCTCTCTGGGCTATCCTTAGTTAATGTTGAACCAGCAGAAGACTTTTAGAACAAGGATGCTGTACATTTCCCAGCATTCTGTCACACTCGTGATAACTTCTGATAAAAGTTACACATGATCAAAGTTATGCTAGAAGAGGACAAAGGCATCACAAGGTGATGTCTTGATTTGTGCATGAATTGGATTTAAGGGAGGCGTAGCTGCACAAAGTCATCAGCCTCATTCTCTCTTCCAGAGTCATTGAAGTCCAGTGGCAGAACAAAAGTCAAGATGACTGGTGATGGCTCGGGATGCAGTGGGTCACCTTGGTGTTCTCGATGTCTGATTAGGCTCTAAGAGCTCCACTGTACCTGCTTCAGCCATTTCATGGTCATTAGAACAAATTGTTCAGGGGCACCTAGGTGGCGCAGTGGATAGAGCACTGACCCTGGAGTCAGGAGGACCTGAGTTCAAATCTGACCTCAGACCCTTGACACTTACTAGCTTTGTGACCCTGGGCAAGTCATTTAACCCCAATTGCCTCACCAAAAAAAAAAAAAAAAAAGAACAAATTGTTCTCATCCACCCATTCTGCCAAGGAAAGTCTTCATGTGCTTGAGGATAGACGTCCCCCCTAACTTATTGATAGGCCCTCTACCTGGTTTAGCCTATCTATTGAGACAGTTTTGCTGTGTGTACCATGGGAGTGGGGAGGGTTCCCACTGCCCATGGTACAGCTGCTTGGAGCCACAGGTGAGAGCTGGGTGAAAGTGAACACCAAAGGTCGATGAGCAGCCTTAAACAGGGCTTGCCAAGCCCTTCTGTTTGTTTCAGATAAATTGTTGCTGTGTAGCCATGCCTCCTATCACAATCCTATTGTAATGTCCTCCTCACTTGTTTTCCCTGTTTGCAGTTTCTCCTTCCATTCTTATTGCCACACAGCTACCTGTAAAGAATTAATTGTTATTTGAGATTTTTATGCCTCAGCGCACACTGGCCTGGGGCTCCACAAACCATACGATGCTCCACCCACTGGTTGTAGCCCTTGCCAGGGCTCTGGCACGTCATGTCATCACCACTCGCCGACGTCTACATGGGCCTGGCCAAATTATAATGATTGGAAGCCTAGTGAGGGCAGTCATGTGACAGAGAGGCCATCCCATTGGCTGGGACTGTGTGGAGTGTTTCTAGGTTTGGGGGAGGAGAATTGGGCATTCTAGGTGGAAACCGGAAAGAGACAGGCATTTGGCTGCATATTTTCAGTTGATTCCTGGGCGGTGGTATTTTTTCAGGTATTATAATTTCCCTTTCCCCATTTTATTTCCTTCCCCTTGATCCTACTGATCCTGTTTGTGTTTTTTTTTTTTTAAGTTCGTTCTTGTTAAAATAAATCTTGATCTGTTTTGAGGGAGGTTGCCGGTCTCCTTCCTTGTCCCAATATTGCAGCAAGCCACTTAGCTAGCATTCCCCAATTAAAAATTGGTCCCCACATACCAAACCAACATTTATTTATTTATTTATTTGTTTGTTTGTTTGTTTGTTTGTTTATTTATTTAGCGGGGCAATGGGGGTTAAGTGACTTGCCCAGGGTCGCACAGCTAGTAAGTGTCAAGTGTCTGAGGCCAACTTTGAACTCAGGTCCTCCTGACTCCAGGGAAGGTGCTCTATCCACTGCACCACCTAGCTGCCCCCCATTTCACTTTTCTTAAGAAGTTTCAGTGGCTACTACTGCATCTTGGATCAAATGCAAAGTCTTTTTTTCTATTCAAAGCCCTTCACCTTCTGGCCCCAATCTATCCATCTAGACTGATTTCATCATTTCATCTGTGTCCCCCTCATACATTCTACATTTTAGCCAAACTGGCTTATTTTCTGTTCCTCATACATGACTTATCTTTGCCTACATGTCTTTGGACAAACAAGCTGTCCTCCTATGCTTGGATGCTCTCCCCACTTCACCTCTACCTCTTGAAATTCCAAGCTCCCTTCAAGACTTGGCTCAAACACTGTGGCCATGATCCCTTCATTTGTTTGAGCTCTCCCCAACTCCCAAACCCCAAATTATTTTATACCCACTCATCTGTATGTGTTGTTTCACTCTGTCTGAGGATAAGCCCCAAGAGAGCAGGCATCGTTTCATATTTGATTTTATATTTGTAATACCTAGCACAGTGCCTGGCACACAATTAAGCACCTAATAAACTCATGTTGAATTGAATGCAATCATGAAATGAGCATCTAATGAATAGTTTTCTCATTTGGGAAATGTGTGGTTTGAAGCAGAAACCCCCTGAAGCCCCTTTCAACTCTTAATCTACAGTCCGATTATCTTTGTTCAATCATCACCCAAGGCATGAATCTTGTCTAAGACAAGTGGTCATTTTGCTTTAACTTGGAGATATAACAAGTGAAGAAAAAAATCCCAAAGCAGCCCATTCCATTTTTGGATAGCTCCAATTGTTAGGAAGGTTTTCCTTATTTAACTTGACATCTGCCCCTCTATAGTTTCAATTAAATTCAATGCAATAAGCATTTATTTATGTCAATTTTTTTTTTTTTAAAACCCAGTGGCCTCCAAAAGGATCATAACTCTAGAATTGGAAGTAATCTCAGAGGCCGTCTCATCAGCTCCCTCATTTTACAGATGAGGAAACTGAGTCTCAGAGAGGTTAAGTGACTTGTCAATGGTCACAAAGGCAGTAAACATGTGAGGAAGGAGCTGAACCCAGGTCTTCTTTTACCAGAGGCATTGATTGTTGCCCTACACCAGGCTGCTTTCAAAGGCTAGGGACAGCAAGCTTAATCCATCTTTTACATGACAAAGACAGATCCCAAGGGCACTCTACTGGAGACCTTTCTCCACATTGATATTGATCCATTAATCAATACTCTTTGGGTCTGGTCAGTCAACAGGTTCCAAACCCTGTAAAACTACTCTCAGGAACAGCTAGGTGGCACAGTGGATAGAGCACTGGCCCTGGAGTCAGGAGGACCTGAGTTCAAATCTGGCCTCAGACACTTAACACTTAATAGCTGTGTGACCCTGGGCAAGTCACTTAACCCCAATTGCCTCACTAAAAAACAAAACCAAAAAACCAAAAAACCAAAAAACTACTCTCCTCCAATCTCTATCTCTCCATCACATCAATGAGCCTATGGAGAAAGTCTCTGTAAAGTGCCTACTGAATAATAATAATTAGAACAATCATAACAATGATGATGATAGCTAACATTTATATAGTGATTTAATGTTTGGGAAATTCTTTATATATGTCATTTTGTTTGCCTGAAATCCAGTTATAATATGAACCAGGCTTTCCCCAGATCTATTAGTCTAGTAACCCTGTCAAAAAAGGAAATGAGGTTAGTCTGGCATTTTATCAGGTATCAGTGTCCAATAGAGCAAAATACTCAGTGATAAAATTCTAAAATTTATTACCATTGGGGTAGTTTGAGCACTTAGGAAAGAGGAAGAGGAGGCAATAACAAAGCAGATGAAATCATGCTGGACTAGCCTCATGTTCAGCTGGTTCTCTCCCAAAGCAACCTGTCCAAATGCCATGATTTGCCTCCTCTCTTTTCTGCCCTGCCCTTAGAAACATAACTTAAGAACCAGCTTCCCCTCCATCCCCTCCCCTAAATGATCAGCTCCATAATGACATCTCCTACTTCTCAATGCCTCTGTACAGGACATCCTCAGTACTTATTCATGTTGCCTGTAAAAGTATGCTTATGTCATTTAGTGCCTCACTATGACTATTTGGTGAAAGGGTTTTGTTTTCCTTTTTCAAGGAAAGATAGGTAAATGGAAGGAAAATAAATGCTAAAAAAAAAACAAAAGAAAATAAATTTACATGACAGCTTTATTATATATTTTAAAAGGAATAACAAGTTGGGCATCATAGATCTGCAGTTTTATGTGCAATCAGCCTGTTAATTATACCATGTTGTGGAAATGCTTGTTTTATTCCATAATTAAGAATAAAATAAGTAAATGTGGAGAAAGAAGAAAAAAGAAAATTATCAAAAGATGATCCCAGACTCAGACAAAAAAACCTTTGCTCACATTGACAACTATAGAGTTTTCAGAAAAGGGAAAGCAGAACTTCAAAGGGTCCCAAATATGGGCCTCATTAGGATTATCTGAAGGAAATGGAGCCATCTGTGGTGTAGAGAAGATTTAGGGCAGACGTGACAACTGGCATTATGTTTCTGGAGGATGGACTTTTGGAAAGATGGTTAGACCTGGTCTGCCTGGCCCCAAAGGGCAGAAGTAGGAGCAACGAGTGGAATCCAGAGAGCAAATGGGATGATCTATGAGGTCCCTTCAAATTGTTAATTTACTCTCTCCCTCTCTACAGCTCCAATCAGTTGCCAAATCTTGCTGTTCCTACCTTGGAAACATCTCTTGCCTCTGGTCCCTTCTCTCTACTCACATAGCTGCCATCTTATTTCATTCAGGCCCTCATTCCCTCTGGCCTGGATGATTGCCATGGTTTCTTAATTGGTGCTCCTGCCTTGAGTCTTTCACTGCTCCGGTTCATCCTACATGTGATGCCAAAGTGATTTTCTGTAAGGGTATATCTGACCCTGTCACCCCTGTATGTAATTAACTCCAGTGACTTCTTATTGCCCGTAAGATAAAATATAAACTGTCCTACTAAAAACATTAAAGTCCCAAACAACCTGGCCCTGACATATTTTTCCAGCATCTTTGGACATTATTCCCTCTCCCCAATCTGTAATTCAGCCAAACTGGCTTTCTGTCTATTCCTCACATATGACGTCCACCTCTGTCTCCATGTCTTTGCATTGGCCATCTCCTATGTCAATCTAATCCAATGCAATAAGCATTTATTAAGTGCCTACTGTGCTAGGTACTGTGCTAAGTACTGGGGATACAATTAATAAAAAAGACAGTTCCTGCCCTCAAGGAGCTTACAATCTATTGGGAAGAGATAACACAAAAAAGGAGGCAAGAAAGGGGAGGGGAGGAGACATGGGGATATACTGGATGTGGGGCATCTGATTCTGTAGAGTTGAAACCAGGCAGGGCAGCAGATAAAGAGTGGAATGAGCCCAAAATTCTAGTTTCTCCTCTCCACAGAGGAAGACATTGGGAGTAGTTTGGTACTCTACCCTCCAACCATCCAATCTGAGGGGAGAGGAGGCTGAGAGAGATTGTGTCAATCAAGAATGCACTTACTCCTTACCTTCTTCTTATAGAGCCCTTCTCTTTTTTTAAGGTACATCCAAGCACCACCTTATGCACGAAAACTTTCCTGATACCTCCCAACTGCTGTTGCCTTCCTCCCAATCTACTTTGTACTAAACCCTTTTGTATATATTTGCATTTATTAACTTTATACTATATATTTTCACATGGATTTGTCTCCTTTGTTAGACTGTAAGCTCGTTGAAAGTAGGTTGGTTTTTTTTTCATATTTGTACCTGTATCCCCAGAGTCTAGCATGGTACTTGGAACATAAACAGTGCTTAGTAAATACTTGTTGATGAATTAACTGAATGAGTAGAAGTTGCAAAGAGGAAGACTTAGGCTTAATATAAGGAAGAACTTCCAAACATTTGTGGATATACATAAAAGTGGGAACGGATGGCCTCAAGGAGTAGTGGATTCATCCTCATTGAAAGTCTTCAAGAAAATGATGGTTTTGACCAACAAATGACTAACAAATGCTCTGTGTTCTGCAAACAGCAAACTAAGTAGCACAGTACATAGTGGATGGGTTTGGAGTCAGGAAGGGACATATTTCCTCCCTTTCCCTCAACATCATGTTAGTGTTGGTGAGCTGCACTGACATTCTTGTCCTCAAGTCCCAACTACCTTTGAAGTGGAATCTAAGACTATGTCCCCCCAAAAGCTGTGAAAATATATAGCAGTAGAGAAGGGGGCTAAGGAATGGCATATTTAATAACCTAAAAACTTTTAAAATTTAGAAATGGGGGGCAGCTAGGTAGCACAGTAGATAAAGCACCAGCCCTGAGTTCAAATCTGGCCTCAGACATATGACACTAGCTCTGTGACCCTGGGCAAGTCACGTAACCCTCATTGCCCCCCGCCAAAATCTCCTTGATAAAATTTAGAAACAATACCCCAAAAAGTGACTAAGAAAGAAAAGTAGGGAGGCAGAGGGAAAAAAAACACATTTCCATGTCGTGCCTTTTTCCAGTTAAAAAAAACAAAACAAACCAACAAACCTTTTTTTTGACTGGAAAAAGGCATAACATGGAAATGATACTGGGAAACACAGGGAACAAAATGTGATCATAGTTTGTTTTTTGCATTGAGTTATGAAAGCATAATAATGAAGGAACAGTGAATGAATGAATGTTCAGCTGATGAAGGATAACAGGAAGTTTACCTAAATTCTTTTCTTGGATTAACAGAAAGCAGTCATGGGAAACATTTTTTCCCCTACAAAACAGTTAATGTCACAGTAGGAACCAGGCTATATAAGGATTGTGTCACTAGTTCAATAGCTAAAAAGACTAACATTTTCCCCAAGGGAGAGGAGGTAAAAGTACACGAACAAACACTGCTCAGAACTTTTGACAATCACATGGAAGATTGCTTCAGATGAATAATAACAATGAGAAAAAACAACCCTGAGGTTTCACCTCATACCCAGAAAATTGGCAAAGATGACAAAATATGAGAATAATCAAGGTTGGAAGGATTGAAGGGGGGGGGGAAGCCACATTAATATATTGCTGATGGGATTGTAGATTGATCCAAGCCTTCTGGAAAGCACAATTATGCTAAGATAATGTCTAAAATATCCATACTCTTTAGATCTCACTGCTAGGCATATAATTTATGGATGTCAAAGACAGAAAGAAAGGTCTTATGTACACCAACATATTAATAATAACACTTTGTAGTAGCAAGAATTATAAATATTGCAGAATGTCCATTGATTAGGAAATATCTAAAAACTCTAGTACATAATGAAATGAAATATTATTATTGCAATGTAAGAAAATGTGAATATGAAGAATTTGAGAGAAGCATAGGAAGATTAATATGGATTGATGCAATAAAGAACAAGGAAAACAATACATGCAATGGCAATAATGTAAATTTAAAAATTAAAAAGTGAACCAGAATAATGTGAAATTATGCTGATTAAGCTTGAGACTGAAGAAGAGAAGAGAAAATGTACCTCCCTCCCTTCTCTGAAGAAGTAGGTGACTATGGATAAGAAATATTGCATATGTATGACTCTAATGTGTTGGCTAGTTTTGCTGAGCTGTTTTTTTCCCTTTTTCTTATGATTTGTTATGAAGGAATGCTTTTCTGTATTAAAATAAGGGTGATGTAGAGATTAAGTCCATTATTTCATTTATACAGGGAACTCCCTAGATAATGAAATTCCCTCTTATAATGCAAACACCTTTGCTATGACATATGGTCTTCTAGAATTGTCTAGAGAACTGAGAGCTGAAGTGGTTATACATTCAATATGTGTCAGTGCTGACACTTGAACCCATCCCTCTATCTATTCCATGCTCTCTCTCATCTATTCAAATTTAAAAAACATTTAAAAATAAAACTGTAGATAAATATCAGAGGCATAAAGTTCCAATGAAAGTTTGTGTTGAATTAAAACATTCTGTTCTACCCAAGCCTTCGATAAAACTAGGTTTAGATTAAATTAACTCACTCAATCAATTGCAAATTAGTTGATTAATAAGAGTAAAGATTAGTAAGGTGGTTAAACATATTTAGATACATATATTTCCCTAAATCTTGTTCTATATCGTGCATCCTTTAAAATGTTAGGCAAATATTAATAATTCATGTTCAGTTGTTTTTTTTTTTTTTTGCGGGGCAATTGGGGTTAAGTGACTTGCCCAGGGTCACACAGCTAGTTAGTGTTAAGTGTCTGAGGCCAGATTTGAACTCAGGTACTCCTGACTCCAGGCCCGGTGCTCTATCCACTGTGCCATCTAGCTGCCCCCTCAGTTGTTTTAATAGACTTTATTAGGAAAGGTATAATTCAAATGGGAAAGCATTCTAGGATAAACTAAGCCATTGAGATGATGAAGTCATAATCTAGGCTAGGGGAACCTTACCCAAATTGTAGACATAGTACCCAAGAGGAAATACCTAGCTCTAGAACAATAAGCCTTGAAAACTTAGTCCTCTCCTTCTAAGTTCAGTAGGGACCAGGTTTGTGCCTTAGATTTATTTTACATTCCAACCTCATCACCCTCCTTGCATGAGGACAATAAAGACTCAGTAAATGCCTACTTGACTGACTCTGCGGAACCTGATAAATTTGGATAGTTTGAGGGTAACTCAAATGATATTCACCTATGCGGAATAATAGTTAATATTTATATGTTGCTTACTATGTAGCAAGCACTTTAAAATTTATTATCTCATTTGATTCTCATAGCAACCCTGGGAGATAGTTGCCATTATTATCCCCATTTTATAGATGAGAAAACTGAGGTAGGCAGTGGTCAAGTGACTTGCCCAGGGCCACACAGCTACTAAGTGTCTGAGGCTACATACAGGCCTGACAGTCTAACCACTATACCCCCTAGCTGTCCCAACAATATGAAAGTGCACCCTCACACTCATATCCCTTACAACATCAACAGAGACGACAGGGAAGCTGTTGAAAATTTTAGTATCTTAGGACTAGAAAGAAGTTTCAAAGTTCACATATCACTTAATATCCAGGACTTCCCCAGGGAGGTCTAATATTTTTGAGCATCAAGAAAAGAGAGGGGCCTATCTAATAATAATAGCTGATATTTATGCAGCCTTTTAATGTTTGAAAAACATTATATATGCATTATAGAAACATTAACGGGTCACAAAGAATTGGACGTGATTGAAATGATTAAACAACGGGGGCAGCTAGGTGGCGCAGTGGATAGAGCACCGGCCCTGGAGTTAGGAGTACCTGAGTTCAAATCCGACCTCAGACACTTAACACTTACTAGCTGTGTGACCCTGGGCAAGTCACTTAACCCCAATTGCCTCACTAAAAAAAAAAAAAAAAGAAATGATTAAACAACATCACACATATGCATATGTATATATATATATATATACATGTGCATATGCATATGCATATATATACATCCACATGCATACACTCTTGTTAAATCTTCACAATAGCCCTGTGAATTAAGTACTCTTATCCCCATTTTATAGATGAGGGAACTAAGACCCAGAGAAATAAAATGACTTGCCTAGAGTCACAGAAGTAAGAGGCATCTGTGTCAGAATTTGAATTCAGGTCTCTCTGACTCTAAACTGAACAATACCCTCTCTCTCCACTACATCAAACTTCCTCTCTAAAATATGACTCAGATCACATACAAGGTGGTGGCCTTCAGGGTTGGGTTTCCAGTTACTTCTTTTCTTTTGCTGCCCGTATCCTACCTGGACTGTGCATGTAGTGCCATCTGCAGGACAAAATGGGACCCACAGAAATAGAATAATCTTCCAAAAATACAGTT
Source organism: Dromiciops gliroides (assembly GCF_019393635.1). Classification (NCBI taxonomy): domain Eukaryota; kingdom Metazoa; phylum Chordata; class Mammalia; order Microbiotheria; family Microbiotheriidae; genus Dromiciops; species Dromiciops gliroides. The sequence goes on along the minus strand of NC_057863.1, from coordinate 336,873,330 downwards.
CTCACCTTGCCTTCGTCCTTGGGGACAAACTGCCTACAAAACACTCTATCACATCCAGATTTCTCAGCCTGGCATTGTAGGCCCTCTATCATCTATTCAACTTCCAACACTCCCAAATGTGGGGTATTGGAATTTCCAATATTCCCTCACACTTTATACTCATCCAATGTCTGACACTAATGCTACTTTGGGGTGCCAGACTTGCTGTTCTCTCTTCATCCTCCAATCGAATCCTACCCATTCTTTTAAGGCCCTGTTCAGATCTTATGCTATGTATGAAATACTTCTTGATTTCTCCAGTCTACTTACCTCTTCCCCTTTTCTGCATTTTATGGTGATGGTATTATTACCATTACTATATATTTTTTTCTTTTTTGGTGTGGTGGTTGTTGTTCCTCTGACTTCTTTTTGGGGTGTGTATGTGAGACAATTGGGATTAAGTGACTTGCCCAGGGTCACACAGCTAGGAAGTGTCAAGTGGTTGAGGCTGGATTTGAACTCAGGTGCTCCTGACTCCAGAGCCAGTACTCAATCCACTGTGCCACCTAGCTTCCCCTTGCCATTACTATTTTTCTTTTGTTTTTTTTTTTTTTTGTGAAGCAATTGGGGTTAAGTGACTTGCCCAGGGTCACACAGTTAGTAAGTGTCAAGTGTCTGAGGCTAGATTTGAACTCGGGTCCTCCTGAATCCAAGGCCTGTGCTTTATCCACTATGCCACCTAGCTGCCCCACCATTACTATTTTTAAAAGATTACTTCTATCTTTCCTTTTTTCTCTCACCTACATTTCCCATCACATCCTTTTTATCATCTGGGTGGTGCAGTGGATAGAGAGTAGGGCCTGGAGTCAAGAAGACCTGAAGTCAAATCTAGCCTCAGACACTAATTAGCTGTGTGAACCTGGGTAAATCACTTAATTTCTTCCTGCCTCAATTACCTCAACCATAAAGTAGGAATAATAATAGTACCCACCTCCTAAGGATTATTGTGAGGGTTGAATGTGAATATTTGTAAAGTTCTTAGCATAGTGTCTGGTGTGTAGTAGGCTCTTCATCAATGCTTGTTCCTTTCCCTTCCCATTATTTGAAGATTTAGGGCAGGTCCTCAAGAATATGGTGACTTCTTTCTTGAGATGATCCCATTTCTACCAGTCACAGTACATAATCTTTAGCTCCTAACGCAATGCTTGGAAAAAGTAAGTACTTACTTAATAAAGGATTTCATTCATTGATCTATAGGTAGATTATTGGGGTATTCAAAGCTGTAGTTTTGTCAACTATAAAATCAGGGATTGCATCACAGATTTAGAACTAGAAGGGACCTTAGCGGTCATTTAACTCAGAGATGACAGATCATAGCTGCAAAAGTACATCCTCAATCAGACTGAGATGTCATTGGGAAATGGTTAACAAAATAACTAAAAATATAATACGATGTAGATAAAGCTAATTTGTAGTTTTCCAAGTCAATATACAGCCTGCAGAGATCTGTTTCTATTTAAGTCAGACACCACTGATTTAGTCCAACGATCCTGATTTTTACAGATGAGGAAACTAAGACCTAAGAGAGACAGAAAGACTTGTCACATAGATAGCATGTGGTAGAGCCTAGATTTGAACCCAGGTTCCTGACCCCAGGTTTAGCATTCTTTCCCTTATACTACTGATGATCTCTGAGGGTCCCTTTATCTACAATACTCTAATAGTTCTAGAATTGAAAAACCAAGGACCCAAAGGAGATGTAGGATCAGATAAAAGACAACCATTCAAGCATTGCACTGGTATCTATAATGTATTAAAAGACCCAGAGGAATGTCTTCAATGCATTAGCTAGATACTCAGTGGAGCATTTATGGAAGGCAGTAGACAAGAATTGCATAGCATGAAAAGGAAGAGAATTGCAGCCTATAACAGTGAAAAGAGGATTCACAGCAATGAGAACATAAATCCATCAAAATATCAAACTTAGTGTGTTTGTATGCATGTGTATATATGTGTGTATGATATATCTATATGTATATATAAAATAAACATACTATTTGTTGTTGCTTAATTGTTTTCAAAATGTGTCTGTGACCCCACTTGGGGTTTTCTTGGCAGAGATACTGGAGTGGTTTGCCATTTCCTTCTCCAGCTCATTTTACAGATGAGGAAACTGAGGCAAACAGGGTTAAGTGACTTGTCCAAGGTCACACAGCTAGTAAGTAAGTGTCTGAGGCCAGATTTGAACTTAGGAAGAGTAGTCTTCTTGACTCCAGGTCCGGCGCTCTGTGCACCATGGTGCCCCCAGCCCCTCTCAATTATACCATAGGTACCTTAAATTCAGCAAGCCCCAGATAGAACTTATTCTTTTTCCCCTTTTCCCAACAAATTTTCTAATTTCTGTTGAGAGTACCATCATCCTGCCATTCATGTCTGAAATTTCAGAGTTGTCCTTGACCTTTTGCATTTCTTTAACCTCTAAATCTAAACAGTTGTGGATTCTCCCTCCACAGCATCCTCACATCTATTGCCTCCCCTCTGCTCACATGGCCACCACCCTAGTTCAGTTCCTTAGCATCTCTTGTCTGGACTACTTCAATAGCCTCCAAGTCGGTCTGGCTACTTCCAGTGTCTTCCCTCTCTAGTCCACTCTGTGCATTTCAGACAAGTTAATACCCCTCAGGCAAAGCTTAGATCTGATCTCTCAAAGACTTTTGACTGTTCAAAAATCTTTAATGACTCCTTATTATCTCTTAGTAAAAAGGCAAATTCCTTAGCTGTGCAGCTGAAGTCCTGCAATCAGCCAATCAAAAAGCTTTTACTGGGGCGGCTAGGTGGCGCAGTGGATAAAGCACCGGCCTTGGATTCAGGAGTACTTGAGTTCAAATCTGGCCTCAGACACTTGACTTACTAGCTGTGTGACCCTGGGCAAGTCACTTAACCCCCATTGCCCAGCAAAAAGAAAAAAAAAAGCTTTTACTAAGTTTTACTAATGTGCTAGGCACTGATCTAGGTGCTGGGGGTACAAAGACAGAGGGAAACAGCCTCTACCTTCAAGGAAACTATATTCTATCAAAGGAGACAGCATATGTGTATACCTTTATATATTCCTTTATATAAATATGCATGTGCATTATTATATTAGATATGTTTTATCTCTCTATCTATCTATCTATCTAGACAGCTAGGTGGTGCACTGGATAGAGCACTGGCCCTGAAGTTGGAAAGACCTGAGTTCAAATGTCACCTCAGACATTTACTAGCTGTATAACCCTGGGCAAGTAACTTAACCCTCATTGTCCAGAAAAGAAAAAAAAAGAATGAAGGACAAATAACAAATAGGTGGCACAGTGGATAGAGCTGTGGGTCTGGAGTCAGGAAGACCTGAGTTCAAATCTGGCCTCAGATATTTACTATCAGGAATGCTTACTGGGCAAGTGACTTAACTGCATTTGCCTCAGTTTCCTCATCTATAAAATGAACTGGAGAAGGAAATGGTAAAGCACTCCAATATCTGCCAAGAAAACCCCAAATGGGGTTATAAAGAAATATGACTGAGACAACTGAACAAATTTTTAATTTGCAGTGCTTAGCACAGTGCCTGGTGCATATTAAGGCTTCATAAATGCTTGTTGACTAATATAATATGAAACATGATGCAACATAATACTATATGACTCCACACATTTAATATTCCTGTCCTTTACCCACTCTATCTTCTAGCCAATGTAGTCTACTAGCTCTTCCCTGAATTCACTATGCCATCTGCTGTCTCCAATATGCCATCTGCTTTGGGAAAGTGTCCCTGTTATCTGGAATGCACTCCCTCCACAGCTCCTAATCCCAGCTCCCCCTAAGGCTTGGCCCCGGGGCCATCTCCTATTGGAAGCTCTTATAGTTGCTGGTATTCTCTATCTTCACAATTGATATCACATTTAAATCTCTGCATACAGGCTGTATCTATCAAGCAGACTATAAATTCCTTGAGGCCAAGCACCATTTCATTTTTATCTTTGTATTTCCTCAGCATTGGACAGAATAACTGCCATATAGGAGGCATTTCAATTTTTTTAATTGAATTATTATTGAAGTCTTAATTTGTAACAAACAAGAGTATACATTATTAATTCACTTTGCAAATAAATAATATTCACATAATAATAAAATTGACAAATACTATCAAGTCAAATAAAAGAAAGAAGAGAAAAAAGGACAAAATACTTCTAAGTATGATAAAGGCTTATCTTGTGACTCTTTTTTCGTTTGATTGTGACAACCCTTTTTTGATCCTTTATATATCATCAAATTCTCACTTGTTTCAAACAAAATACTATTGTTATTGGGGAAATTGGTGGGGATTTGGGGTAGGGGTTCTTAGGAATTCCTCTTTAAAGAATTATACCCTCTTGCACACAAATCCAATTAGAGTAAAATAATAGTTTATTTAGGGTGTTAGGGAAAGGAAAGCAAGAGAGAAATCCTTGGACTTCTTATGGGGAGAAGGCATGGCACAGAGGCATGGCTCTGAGATACTAATCTCCTCGAGCAGGAGATAGGCAGATACTTTTATAGAGGACTGATAGGGGTGATCATCTGACTGTGGAAAGTTCCCTTATTGGGGGAGGATCATCCCCCACTGATGGGTGACTAGGGGAGTTGAGTGAGGGGTGGTTGCAAATTTCTCAAGCCATCTCTCTCCTCCTCAGGCCCCAAATGCAGCAGCTACACCTCATCTTATCTCCCCAGGGGTGGGGGAGACTGGAATGAAGGGGGTGGTCCTGGAGCTAGCTCAGTCCCAATCTGGTGCCACTTATCTCTTTAGGTGTGTCTGTCCTTTGGTTCAGTTTCTCAAGGAGAAGGTTCTTTGATTTACCCCACAAAACTTCTGGGGTACACTAGGCCTATAACAATATGGTATTTAAAAGTATTCTTTAGTACTTTGAACTGAGAGAAATTATTTCTATCTTGTATTAATAACTAATTATTGCATAACGAGCGTGATTTTTCTCCTTTTCTACTTCCTCATCCAGAAATCAACCAGTATGGGAAATCTTTTTAAAAGATGTACCTAGCCAGGATGGCTGAGATCTAATCAAAGACAGTAAAAGAAATTCTAAGTTTGGGCTAAAGGGTGCATTCCTGCTCTTGTGTTTGCTCAGACACATTTGGGAATATGTGGATCCTTCCTTTTGTCAGACAGGTGATATGGAAATTGATAATCTTTTTTACCAAGACTTGGGTATTCTAAGTCATGTACCCCAAGACCCTCACTGGAATATAGTCCAGTCTCTCCTTGTCATATTCATTCTCTTATTAATTGTTAAAGAATTGGAGTTGATTGCCCCCCTCAGGAACGCCCACTCTTCTAAGGGCATATAAACTGTGAACTTACCACCATGGTGGGGGTGGCCTTTAGTCTAAGAGACACAGCCAAATGACCATCATTTGATTAATAAACATGCTGGCATTATTAATAAAGGGATTAAATTGCCCAGAAACTCTCTCTCTCTAACTTTTAAAATGCCACAGAACCCGTATAGAGTTAATAAAGATAAGGCAGCATTTAGCACACAGAATTGCACGAAGTGGTCAGCATCCCTCTCTCTTCTAGAGTCAACGACATCTCGTGGCAAGACAAAAGTCAGGATGATTGGCCAAGGCCTGGGATGGGGTGGATGACCTTGGTGTCTTTGAAGTCTTACCAAGTTCTAAGTGCTCCACAGCTCCTGCTTCAGCCGCCTGACTTGTTCTAATACGCCCATTCTGCTGGGGGAAATCTTCACATTTTGGGGGCAGGCATCCCCCTAATTCACCAACTGGTTTGAGTCCTGTTGCTTACCCTCAAACTGGTTTAGAGCGTCTACTGAGATGATTTACTGAGGTGTGGCGACTGTACATGGTACAACTTCTTGGAGCCACAGGTGAGAGTTAATTTCAGGTAGACACCAAAGGTAGATGAGCAGCTCTGAAGAGGGCTCAGCAAGCCCTCCTACCAGAGGTGCTAGTCCTCCCTGAGTATCCCATATACCCCCAGAAGGGAACTATGACATGTAAAAAGGAAGACTTGGGAACCATCTTTGTCAGTGCATCCCCAAGAGATGATCTGACAACACAAGTGGGGGACCACTCAGTTGGCAGAAGCCCATTCTAAGATGCAGACTTGAAAACGCATAGAGCATCTCCTATTTCCAGACTTGGAGCCTTGGTTGGCTATAAAGAGTATCCTTCAATAAATCTCATTAGGATACAAAAGCTCTGTGCTTGGATTGTTTCTTTTCCTCCCGGGAGGATAGCTACCCACTATCTTCCTCTCTTTTTTCCATCCCTGCACCCTCAACTCATACATCATTCATTTAGAGGAGAGTTTGGTGCTAAATAGTAGGGATATATGGACAGGAAACATTGGGTTCCTATGGACATGGGAAAACATTAATCTACTCCCTCTCCCCCTCACAAGGCTAAAAATATGAATGGTTCAAATTATGAACCAATGAAAAAATAGTGATTACAATTGACCTTTTTGAAGTCAAGATTAACTTCAGTGAGAAATCCTTTCTATCCAGGGTAGAACTTCCTGGTGTGTTTACAACTCAAAAAGTCACCTATGATTTTAAACAAAGTCCTTACAACTGAAGATTTTGCATAAAAATTCCCCCAGGAATTGTGGTGACTCCATCAATTCTCATGGAAGAATTTCTCTTTGTACTCTGATCACTTGTGAGATAAAAGATGAATGAGAAAACTAAGAATTCAAAATATGCTTCAGGACCCAGAGAACTGCCATCTCTACTATACCTACCCAAGAGGAATACCCAAAGGGCTCTCTGAGGGAAAACCTCACAAGAACAGTACATAGAGATGAGAAATTCAAACCTCTCTCCCATTCAAGAACTTGTCAATCTATCCAGGCATAGTGGTTTATGCTTATAGTCCCTGCCTTTGGGGAGGATGAAGTTCGTAGAATACTTCAGTTGGGAGCTGTGAGCTACAGGACAGTGAAAAACAATCTGGTGTCTAATATGGCAAGCCCCTGGGAGAGTGAGGCCACTAGTTTACCTGCAGAGGAGCAATGTGGCCCAGAATGGAGCTGGTCAAAGCTTAGGTGTTAATCAGTACTGGAATTAAGCCCATAAGTGGTCATTGCACTTATAGCCTGAGCAAGAGAGGGAGACCCAGCCTCAAAAAAAGAATAGCTAAAAAAGTATATGAATGTAAAGGAATACTACTGTGTCATAAGAAATTATGAAGGGGATGGTTTCAGAAAAACCTTGGAAGACTTATGTGAATGGATACAAAGTGAGCAGAACCAGAACAATCTAAACATTGACAACAGTAATATAAGGAAAATGAACTTTGAAAGATTTAGCAACTCTGATCAATCCAATAATCCACCTCAGCTCCAAAAGGACTCATGATATTGTGTAATTTAAGATTCTAAATGTGGATTCTAATCTGTTCCCTCAGTTTTGGGGGAAACTGACTAAAATCACTGATAAAATGAGTTTAGGTTTTTAAGGGTTTATTGAAAAATAGAAAGAAAAAGATTGAGAACAGAATTCCAACAGCCTGGAATTCCTATCTTTCCTCAAATTTCCTGTGAAGTCCTCTGCCCCCACCACCATCATCAAGTCAGGCACCCAAAAGAGAGAGAGCTCTCCGCGCAGGCCCTCTTTCCTCCTTCCTGTCTCCTCCCAGAAAATAGGAGGCTCCTCAGGTTGATTGGCTGGTAGCCTTGATAGATAGCACCCATGAACAAATATCACTTCCGGACGCCAAGGAAAAGCCACATGGCCTTGCCCTCTGAGGCATTTTCCTCATGGTGGAGCTTTCCCACAGCAAGTCTCCAGTAGGTGGCATCATTCCAATCATTACAATATAAAATGTTATCCATCTCCAGATAGAGAACTGATGGACTCAGAGTGCAGACTAAAATATATTTTTTCCCTTCTTTATTTTTCTTGCCTTGCCCCAGAATACAATTAATGTAGAAATAAGTTTTGTATCACTGTATATGTATAATGGGTATTATATTTCTTGCTTTCTCAGTGTTTAGAGAGGGAGGGAGAGAATGTGGAAATGCAAATAAAAATGAAATTAAAAATTAAGAAAAAACTATAAATCTCTGCTTATGTTCCCAGTTCCTTCTATCTGCCTTAAAAGGAAATAGATTCTGGAAAAAAACCCATGGAAGAACATTGGACTTAAAGTCCAAATAATTGGGCTCAAGTCTTCGCTTTGCCACATACTATCCATATGACCCTAAGAAAGTAATTTCTTCTCTGTGAGTCAGTTTCCTCATTTATAATATGAGGGAATAGGTCCTTCCTAGCTGTTGATAATATGCTCTGAGGCATTGTGATACTTTCCCTCAGAAAGTGTGTGACAATAGACAAGTCACTTCATCACCCTAAGCCTCAGTTTCCTTATCTGTAAAATGAGTGGAGCTGAAGCAAATCATCTCTAATGTCCCTTCCAGCTCTAACAAACATTCTGGTTATTCTGCAAACAACAACAACAACAACATCCTTGTTCTCCAGCTGAATGTCTCCCATTTGTCTCTGTCTAGGAATGACAATCATGTTAAACACACCAAAGCATGCCTAAGACAGATTGATATTCCCAGCCCGTCTCCCTTTTACTCGACTCAAGGCCAGTCCCTTAATGCCGCCTAAGAGATCCATTCTGCTGAACCATCCTGCTCTACATTCACTAACTGCCTTCGGAGTCCCCCAGAGTGAAGGGAGACAACAGAAAGCAATTTTCTACAATGGAGTAAAGATGGAGGATTTATTTCTGGTCTGCAAGATCTATCTACTCAGGAGGCATATTTATAAGAAAGCCTTGAAGGGGTGATGTATTTCTGATCTTTTGCTTACTCCATTTTCTGCTGCCCACATCTGCCATTCTTCTTTCCAGAAGAGAAATTTCTGCTCAAACTACTGACCTCAGAGGAAGTCCCAGAGAGCCCTCCATCCTTCAAAAAGATATATTCTACCTCCCAGCCAAACCAGGCAGCCCAAGCAGAAGGAACCATGCCTCCCTCCATCAACACTGGTTTCATTTGTAGGTAGGTCTGGTGCTGGGCAAAAGGGTACAGGAAAGGAAACACCTCCTTTCTGGATCCCACCTCCCCTTGATTACTCTTCCCTTCCAGATTCAGATCCTTTTTTTAACCCCTTTAGTCTGCCCTGCCTTTATCAAAGCCTGGTCTGCTTCTGTCAGAGGTTATTTTTTACATTTTCAGTCTTTTATCTCTAATTGTAGGATGAGAAGCTTTGTTGGGTAAAGGAATTGTAGTCCCAGGGAGCAGGTGGGAGAGAGATTATCTGCATTATTACTATTGTTGTCATCATCATTATTATTAATAAATGTCTCATTAAGAATTTAACACTGGACAACAATCTCAAATACTTACTCAAATGGCTTTATTCTCTTATTGATTTGAAAGTTATCTCCAGCCATGCATATCATCGATCATCCATGCCCATCCATCTCAAGCATGTGTTGTTCACTCCCTTCTATAAGTTCATTCTGGGGTTCTGGGGGCCTTGTCTCCTTTTCCTTGACATTGTGATGATACCATTGGAATGCTTGGGCTGACCATTTGTTATCCCTTACTCTTGTCCCATAGCCAGACCACACTCTCTTTTTTGGCTCATGCATTCCAATGATGACATATTTTATTATAGCTCATCAAAGTTCCTTATGGTTATCTGTTGCAACTTACATGCACCATGTGCCTTTCTATTAATCCCTGGTATAACACTCATTTTTTTTCTTTAGAACCCACACTGTTTTGAGATTCACAGCCATACATCATTATCTATTGGATATCTATTGAACATCAGTACAATTAACCAACTTTTTTGTTGTTGTTTAGTCATTTCCAATTCCTAGTGACCTCATTTTGGGTTTGTTTGTTTGTTTGTTGTTGTTGTTGTTGTTGTTGTTGTTGGCAAAGACACTGGAATACTTTGCCATTTCCCTCTCTAGCTCATTTTACAGATAAGGAAACTGAGGCAAACTGGGTTGAGTGACTTGCTCAGGGTCACACAGCTAGTAAGTAACCAATTGACTGAGCACTGAATTTATAATTCAATGCATAAAGAATAGAGAGGAAATAGGGAACAGTGGGTAGAGAGCCAGCCTCAAAGCCAGGAAGATGTAGCCTCAGAATCCCACCTCTAACACATACTGGCTGTGTGATCCTGAGTAAATGACCTCACTTCTCAGTCTTCCATCTTAGTTGATTGTAAATTGCAGAAAATGTGCCAAGCTGTACTAGTAGAGGGAGTCTCTTCTCATTCCACTGTCAAAGAAAATGTCAACCTCTGCTTGTATTCTTAGTCCCCTCCAGCTGCCTTAAAAGGAAACAGTCAGGGGGTAGCTACATGGCACAGTGGATAGAGCACCAGCCCTGGATTCAGGAGGACCTGAATTCAAATTCAGCCTCAGACACTTGACACTTACTAGCTGTATGACCCTGGGCAAGTCACTTAACCCTCATTGCCTCAGAAAGAGGAAGGAAGGAAGGAAGGAAGGAAGGAAGGAAGGAAGGAAGGAAGGAAGGAAGGAAGGAAGGAAGGAAGGAAGGAAGGAAGGAAGAAAAAGAAAGAAAGAAAGAAAGAAAGAAAGAAAGAAAGAAAGAAAGAAAGAAAGAAAGAAAGAAAGAAAGAAAGAAAGAAAGAAAGAAAGAAAGAAAGAAAGAAAGGAAGAGTCAGGAAAGAAGCATGGAAGAACACTGGACCTGGAATCCAAAGACTTGGGTTCAAGTCTTGTCTCTGTCACATATGAGCCATAAGAGCCTAGGAAAGTAATTTCTTCTCTATGGGTCTCAGTTTCCTCATCTGTAAAGTAGGTCCTTTCCATCTGTAGATAATATGCTCTAGGGTGCTATTGACCTTCCTCTCTGACAGTGTGTGACAATGGCCAAGTCACTCCATCTCCTGGAACCTCAACAGATAGCCCCAGTTAAAGTTGCCAATAATAAAACTGAAGGTCCAAATACTCTCCCATTCATTGCTACATAAAATATCATAACAATTGTTCAATCTGTCTCAGTCTGGGAGCCCTTTTTCCAGGTCGGTTAAGCAGAACCTGTGATCCATACAATGCCCAAGTTACCTTCCCACCAAAGAACTGAACCTTATATAAAACTGTGACATAAGTAAAGCTTGTCTTTGCTTTCCTCCTTTGCCAGTGTTCTTTCCTTCCTTTTGATAAAATGGAAATAGCATTGGATTTAAATCTAAGAATCTGAGTTCAAATCTCAACTCAGTCACTCACCACCTGTGTGACCTTTGGTAATCAAGCACTTCATCTTTCTGGGGTTGTTTCCTCATCTTTAAAATTGGGGGGGGGTATTAGATGATCCTTGAGATACCTTTCAGTTCTAGATCTATGATACCATGATTTCAAAATAAGATCAATATCTAACAAGTTTTCCCCCTCTACCCAACATGGGTTAAACTACTTCCCCCCTGCCCCAAAAGCAACAAAGCTAAGCTGGGACCTATTTATCACAGAGTGGGGCAAGGTTCAAGCTTCTTCTCCCTAGACAAAGCTTCCTAGTCAACGAGGAGCATAAAAAGACACATCCATATGAAATCAGAGCCCTTCAGACTTGGTGAATGACTGGAGACCATTTGAATCACCATCCTCTTCCCTGCAGACCAGATGTGTTTCCATAAAGATGTGAAGGGAGTATGTTTACCTAAGCTAAGTGTTACTTTATCCTTGTCAAATATACTTCCTATGTTAGGAGTAAGTAAACCTCCATTTGTTAACTGTTCAAAGTACTTCAGGTGTCTCATTTCATCCCAACATTAAAATTAAATGAATAGGATGGTGGTGTCAAATATGTTGAACAGATTCCCTTTTCAGGTACTTAAGTCTTACTGTTAATTTTAAGATATTAGTTGATAATGAATGAAGGCATAATCTTTTTTAAAAACTATTTCATATAAAAGATGAAACATTTTTGAGGCACCAAGAATGAATTTCCAATGATTGAATGAAAGGCAGGTATTTGGGGACCCTTCTGGAAGCCCCTATATATAAAACCTGTTCTGATGATGAAATAAATGATGGTGATGGTGATTATAGTGATGATGTTTGTGATGCTTGTGAGAAAGAGGAGAAAGATGAAGAGGAAGAGGAAATTAAGTTTGAGTCAAAGTTATTCACAGATCTACCCAGGTCCTCCTGGCCAGGGATCAGCACCCACTAGTGGACAGGGCTACTGCTTGTTGTTTTTGGTCCATCTTGACAGTATCCCCTTTAAAGATAATTTCCTAGTGACCCAAGAATATAGGTATCATTCACTCCTAGAGGAAGGCAGAAAGTCCAAGATGCCAAGCTCTCAGAGACTATGAGTTATTAACAAAAGCACATCTCATCATTTCCCAAAGCCAAAGACTCACAATGGGAGAGACTGAAAAGGTAAGAAAATAGGAGAGAGGGATTTGAAAGTCCAAAGGTTGGCCATGTCTCCCCTCACCCCATATCACTCCTCACCTGAGCCACTTCTTCAAAGTCATCATGTCTCTTCTGCAGGGCCCGGGCTCGATGCAGAGACTTCCCAACACCTGTGTGTTTGCTGAGAAAGGCCTCACCATGGTTTTCGATCCAGTCCAACACCTGATGAAAAAAAAAAGGCCATCAACAGTTATTTCTCATTCTGAAATGGCTAATGGAGGGAAAAGAACATCAATCCCTAACCAAGTGATTTCATCTTATCTTTAAGCCAATTCAATTAAATTCAACAATGTTAATTAAGCACCTAATCTGTGTAAAGCAGGGCTTTTAATTTGAAGTGTACAGGCCCCTCCAAGGATAGATTTTATGTAGTCCATGAACTTAAATGAGGAAAAAGTTACACTTTTATTTTAATGTAATTGGTTTCTTTTTCATCCCATGTATTTTATTTTATGCATTTAAAAATAGTATCCATGTAAAGGTCAATAAGCTTTATCAGAATGTCAAATGCGTTAATGACATATGAAAAAAGTTAAGAATCCCTGGTGTAAGCCACCATGCCAAGCACTGGGGATTCAATGACAAAATCCTGCCCTGAAGGAGTTTATATTCTTCTTTTGTCTTCATTCATTCATTCATTTATCCACTTTTTAATTTAACTATCTATTTATTTATTTTTGAGCTCATTTTCTTCTTTTTTATTCATCCATCCATCCATTCATTCGTTTATTTAACTATATTTATTTATTTATTTTTGAGCTTATATTCTTCTAAGGATAATACATACACAAAGAAAAGCATAAACAAAGTAATTCCTTTGGGTAGGGAGCAGGAAGAGCTGGGAAAGAAGCTCAGTATCCTAAGAAGCAGAGATGAGGAGTGAGTGTATTCCAGACAGGATCATCAGTCTATCTCTCTACCTAGTGACCCTGGATAAGTCATGAATCATTCTGCGCTTCAGTTTCCTCATTTGTAAAATGAAGGGCTGGACTCAATGACCTCTAAGGTCCCTTCCAGCTTCTAATCTATGGTCTTATGGAATCCTTTATGAAAATTTTAAAAAGTACTCTACTATGAAACAAAAGATGAAAAAGTAAATGGGAGTTAGGTTATAGAGGGCCTTGAAAGTCAGAGTGAGGAGTTAATATTTTATCCAAGAGGAAACAGAGAACCACAAAGTCTTTTTAATAGGAGAGTGACAAGGTAAAACCTGTGATTTGGGAAATAAATTTGGTAGTTTGTGTTAGGATCTATTCCAGATGTAAGACATTCCAACACATGAAGTCGTTGCTGTTGTTTGGTCATTCCAGTTGTGTCAGATTTTTCATGACCCTGTTGGAGGTTTTCTGTGCAAAGATATTGAAGGGTTTGTCATATCCTTTTCCAAATACACTGAACGACAATAACAAGAAAAACAACAACTAAGCCCTTAGTAAATATAGGCCTTTGAGAAAACCTTCAGAGTCTGGAGACTTGCACAGAAGAATTGAATTAAGTAAAACATTCATATCATGAATGAATTTTGGCACCTTTGTTCTTTGTATGCACTCATGGCTAATCTTTACTTAAAAAAAATCTAGAGACTTTACTTCCCCCTTCCATGCCTTCCCTTTCCTGCCCCCATTAGTAAATGAGTTAGAGCGTAACCTTTCAAGGCTAAGAAACTGAAGATAGAGCTTTACCACCATGGGTGACTGAGTTGTACATATCTTTTATCACCTTGGATATTTGCATAAATTTAAATAGATTTGTCAATGTTTTCCTAAGGTCCCTTGAAGCGAAATTTCAGCAAGTTTGGGAAAGGGGCTCTTTTCTTGACTTGTGCAATTTAGTTTCATCCATTTTTAAGGGGGATTACATTCAAGAATACTAAGTAAGCTTGAATAGTAATTTTCTGAAGTTACTATAGGAACATTTGTTTGTCTTTATGTTCTGAAGAATATAGAGAGGCACCTTTGGGGTATGGTTGTGAGGGAAGTACTTGAAATACTTAAAAGCAAGAAGACTTCATCCTTTATCCCTATTAAATATTCTTGAAGACAAGATGGATAGTCATAGGCTAGGAGACAGTTGTTAACTGGATTCCCACAAAACCTGTTGAATGATCAGACCAGAGTCATTATTAATGTGTTGATGTCTGGCAAAATTGGGAGAACTCTGCTAACGTGATGAATGTCAGTCTGGATCCGAGAAGATCTTAAAAGGCTAGAAAAATAGGCTGAATTTAAGGGAAGAAAAGGGACAAGTATAAGGTCTTACACAAGGTTCAAAACAAAAATCAGATGTTTAAGTCCAGGAGGCATGGCAGGATTTTTTCATGTAGCTAAAGATCTGGAGGTTTTAATGGTCTGCAAGTTTAAAGAGACAACAGTGCAAGGTGGCAGCCATCCACTGCATCAGGACAATTACCAAGATCCCAGACCTTGGTATAGAGTGTGCAAGAGCTGATATACTGCTTGCTGTGATTCAATTCAATGCAATAAAATGCAATTCAATTCAAGCCCTAGACCCAATCCATTTTCAAGTCTTGCCTATTCCAATTAATCAATCGACAAGCATTTAGGTCTTCTAACTTCAAAGCCAGGGCTCTTTCTGTTATACTGTTTATAACCAATTGGCAAAACTTGATAGGACTGTAGACTCAGAGGTCACTCAGTCCAACTACTTCTACATTTTGTTCAACATTCTCAATTTATAGATGAGGCAACTTAGGCACAGGGAATTAAATTGATCTGCTTACAACCATTTATCTACATGTCTATTGTTTCCATCTGATAAAACACAAGCTTTTTGAGGGTAAAGATTGTTTTGTTTTTATATTTTTATCTCTAGCTTTTAGCACAATGCCTGGCACATTGTAGTAAGAACTTAATGTCCCCATCCTAGTCTTCTCTCTACCCTCAACTAATACACTTTCAACCTTAACTAGAACAGCCTCTCTGCATAAGACACAGGCACTCACAGCCATGAACTTGATTTGGAAGCCAATCTAATAATCCATTAGCCATAATTCCCTAATCACCCCCATCTCCACCTATTTAATTGTCTTGAATCCAACAAGGGTATAATCAAGAGGGACTTCTTTTCAGGTGAGAAGCCACGCCTTTTTGTCTTCTGAGGAGAAGCAAACACAAATTTATTTTATGAGACTTATTAAGAGTCTTTGAATAGAGGCACTGAATTAATGGGACAAGATCAATTGGGACCTGTGCTTCCAAGTTTCTTGGCTCTTTTAAATAACAAAGACTCTTAAGGCTTGAGAGAAACCTATTCCTGAGTCTATAGCACTTCTTTTTTTTTCCGGGGCAATGGGGGTTAAGTGACTTGCCCAGGATCACACAGCTAGTAAGAGTCAAGTGTCTGATGCCGGATTCGAACTCACGTACTCCTGAATCCAGGGCCAGCGCTTTATCCATTGTGCCACCTAGCCGCCCCCTATAGCACTTCTTTTTAACCAATCCAGAAAACTTTTTTTATGAACAAAAGTCCTTATTTGTTAAAATCTATAAATGTAAAACAGCTCATCCTCTTTCTCCCTGCATCTTGCTCCTCCCAATCCTGGTTGCCCCTTCTCCCTGGCTCCCATTCCCCAGTACCTGAGCCACCTATTGCCATCAAGCCAAAGGTACCAAGGACAGAACATTGATTGGTGGAGAACTTAGATATTTACCAGCGAACAGCATCATTTGGGTTAGGGTTAGAAATGAAATGAGTTTAGGGTTAGGGTTAGGACCCAATAGTCTGAAGGAGATTCCGCTGCAGGAATCCTTTCTATCACATCACTGACAAATAGTGATCTTGCTTTGGCTTTGACACTTCCAGTGATTAATCTTCCAGGTTATAGTGGAGGCAGATGTAGAACCAGGAAGACCTGGGCTGAATTTGGACACATACTGATGCCTTGATCCTAGACACAACCTCTAAACCTAAAGCCCACCCCACCCAAACTGTAAATTGCAGTAAAAGTACTGGCTTGCATTATTAGATAGACTTTCCTTACCTGTGAGTTCCTCAAACCAATCAAATTTTTAGATTCTTAAACCCAGAGAATGCTATTAGCCATGTTATATCTAGATACACTGGAACATACACCAAATAGATCCAGTATCTATCTCTGGTCTGAGCTAAAGTCTGTCTCCCAGTAGCCATTTCCATTTCCTAGCTCTCATTTTTTTCCCCCTCTAGGACTGCAGAGAATGATTTCCTTCAAAAAATAGAAGGCAGCTAACATACTTCTTCCTAAGTCTTCTCTCTTGTAGACTATGCATCTTTTATTCTTTCCACCATCCCACCACTGTGTGAAGATAGAACATAATGTCTAGCCTTGCTCAGGACTCAACCTGCAGTAGTTTGTCAGTATCTCAATGGGTAACATCTGATCAGTTCCGAGTACTTCAAAAGGCAGCATGACCTAGTGGGAAGAGTGCTGGGCTTGGAACAAGAGACTTGGCTTGGAATACCCCTTCAAACACTGCCTTGGCTGGGTTGACCATTGGTCATGTCTCAATCCCTCAGAGCCTCAGTATCTTTATATGTAAAATGGAGATAATAAGTAGTCTTTGCATTACCATTTCAGAGCAAAGAAGACTAAGAGGGAGCAGTCAGGTAGGAGAAGAAAGCAAGACAGAGCAGTGACACAAAAATTCATCAAGGAAAGAGGATTCAGGAGGAGAGGGTGGTCAACAGTACCAAATGCTGCAGAGGGACCAAGAAGGATGATGATTGAGAAAAGGCAATCAGCTTTGGGCTATTGGATAAGTGAG
This sequence comes from Dromiciops gliroides, assembly GCF_019393635.1. Lineage (NCBI taxonomy): Eukaryota > Metazoa > Chordata > Mammalia > Microbiotheria > Microbiotheriidae > Dromiciops > Dromiciops gliroides. Next base: position 336,856,111 of record NC_057863.1, on the reverse strand, counting down.
TTTTGCTATATTCATGTGAAATTATTATTATTACAATGGAATTACTCTCCTTCCTGTGAGATATTTATTACAGCAACTCAGCCCAAACACTACAATACTTTTTTTTTTGCTACATCATACTATTTTCTTATATTAAACTGGTCAACTAAAATCCTCAGAAATTTGTCATGAACAGCTGCCCAGCAAGGTACCTATACTCTGCACTTGTTCCCCTGATTTTTTTAAAGCCCAACACAAGACTTTACATCACTAGACTCATCAAATTTCATCTCCCTTGTTTCAGTCTGCTGACACATTTTGAATCTTGGTTCTTTCATCTTTTGTATTAATTATCCCTCCCAGCTTTGTACCATCTGCAAGTTTGAAAACTATGCCTTTTGAGCCTTTACCAGTCACTGACAAGATTATTGAACAGGACAGAGCCAAGGGCGATATCTTTTGCAGTTCCACGATAGGCCTCTTTAGTCTCTTTAAGCTACTGTAGAATCCATCCATCTGTAGAATAATCTAGCCCACATTTTCCCATCTATCTTCCATGCTTTGATGTGAGACTTCATTAAGTGGTTTGATGAAATTGAGATGCACTATGCCTAATAGCACCCTTCTGATCTACCAGACTAATAACTTGACCAAGAGAAATGAGATTAATTCCCATTAATTCATCATAGTGTACCCATGTTAGCTCCTATTGATCAATTCTTTCTTTTCTATTTGCTCTCTTTTCTATGTTTAATAATATAACCAAAATCAAATGAAGAATGCTTCTGAGGTTCACTTATCTTGGCAGAGTCACTGAAATGTCAACAGTTTGTAAAAGGGCTTGGTTTGAAGATACCTAAGGCAGTGCAGCCTGATGCCCCAACTTTACCTAATAATAGTAAAAATATATAATATAAACAATATATATATATAATAAAAGATAGAAAGAAGATAATTGTGGCAGTAACTATCAATCATCTTTGAGGAGTCATACAGAAGGGGGCAGCTAGGTGGTGCAGTGCATAAAGCACCAACCCTGGATTCAAGAGGAACTGAGTTCAAATTTTACCTCAGACACTTGACACTAGTTGTATGACTCTGGGCAAGTCACTGAACTCTCATTGCTCTGGAGAGAGAGAGAGAGAGAGAGAGAGAGAGAGAGAGAGAGAGAGAGAGAGAGAGAGAGAGAGAGAGAGAGAGAGAGAAGTCCTACAGAACAGGAGTTAGCCAAGAAGAAGGAAGTAATCAGTCTTCAAATGCTTTCTTAATTGTTAAATAGGAAAAGGAAGAATTTCATGGAGTATGGACTGGGAAGCTGACATTGATCCTTGACAAAATTCTAATTGGAGAACAGTGATTTCATCAGTATGGGGGAACTTCTAGCATGGAAACTCCTTCCATCCATACAGATTTCATTGCATCTATAATTTAGTAGGTAAGTCCTAGGAAGCTGTATGAAGCACACTGAATTGAAATTACTTGCTAGGGCCACAGCTAATAAGTATTAGAGATGAGATCTGAATTCAAATCTTTCTGATCCCACGTGTAGTACTTTATGGACTATGCAATGCTACCTCAAAAAATAATGTTGAATTGAATGTGAATATTTGAAAAGGAGCAAGGTGGTCACCAAGAACCAATATGGATTCACTTAAAATATGTCATGCCAAACTTTTCCTAGGTTAGTGGTTTCACATTTGGTTCAGATGGTCTCAACCACTTTAAGACATGAACACACATTCTATAAGAGCACACGTTCTCTTTCTTGCCATGTCAATTCAACATTTTAAGTGAAACAAAGCTTCCTAATGTAGAACACGTAGTGAGCTCTCCATCACTGGATTTCTTCAAGCTGAGGCTAAATGGTCCATGGTCAGAGATGTTGTGGAAGACATTCCTACTTGAGTATGGATTAAACTGGATTAACTCTGAGGTGCTTTTCAATTTTGATATCCCACAATTGTAGGAAAGGCAGTCTGTCTCCCCATCTTCTTCTGCCACCAGTATTTTGTAGTATCTACTTTGAAGGTCTAGGAAGGAGAAGCAATGGCTCCCTAAGAGGGAGTGTAAGCAACGTGTATTAAAATACATAGTAGATTATATCACCGTGGCTCTTCATTGGAGTGTCTTAGAATTGATATATTTTTTTATTTAATTGGTTTGCTTTCATAGTATCCCTAGATGCAGCTCTAGAAGTCTATAACAGTTCATCCATAGTAATTTTACATGGGCATACAGGTCCTTAGATATCAAAGAGGGAAATTCTCCATAAACATTCTCAGTGGCAGAGGGTCCCTTAATTTGTGATGGCTGCTTTCCTAGTACATACCCCCACACAACTCATCCTCTGAAAGGAGGGCAGTTCATCCTTCCTCTACCACCTTCTCCAAGGAGGGCCAAACTTAAGCTTTCCAGGTGCATGAAGGAAATGATAAGACATACTCAGCATCTCTTATATTTCCTCAAGTTCATATATCTGGAGACACTTATTAAAGACCCCTCCTCCTTCTTTATACTCACACAGGACTTGGATACATCAGGTACTTTTTGTTGTTTAGTCATTTTTCAGTCACGTGCTACACTTTGTGACTCCATTTGTTCGTTTTTTAACAAAGAAACTCCAGTGGTTTGCCATTTCCTTCTCAAGCTCATTTTACAGATGAGGAAACTGAGGCAAATGGGGTTAAGCCCAGGATCACTCAGAGAGTGTTTGAAGCAAGATTTAAGCTCATGAAGATGCTTCTTCCTGATTCCAAACCCAGTGCTTTATTCAATGAACTACCTATCTGCCCCATTGGAGAAGTTAGGCTCCCTAAGCTGAGGCACTGGAGTATAGTGCAAAGAGTGCTGGGCCTATAGACATAGGACATTTTTTTGAATCCCCATTCTGCCTCTTTCTAGCTGTAAGACCTTGAGCAAATCAGCTAGCCTCTCTAGGCCTTAGTTTGTTGATCTGCAAAACAGGGGGGTTGGACTAAATGATCACTTAGGTACCTTCTCGTTCTCGGTTGTATGATCCTAAAATTCCTGGGTCTAACTCTCTTAGGTCACCTTATCCTAAGGAAGTCCTTAAGTGTGACAGAATTTAACTTGTATTGAAGGGAGAGATATTTTAGAATTATTATTCTTTTAAAAATAGAAATCAGAAGCTCCCTATTAAGAAAATAATAATTTTGAGGCACTGTAGAAAGTGGATGTTTGTCTGCTAACTCCTTAAGTATAGACGGCATGTAAGGGAGTCTACCACCCAACAACGATCTCTGCCCCATTTCACACCACACTGAGATTCAGTGCTGACAGAGGATGGCTCATAAACTGGTTAATACATCTCAAATCCCTACTGTATCACAACCGGAGCGCACGCACGCTTCACTTCAAACGCCCAATTACCAGCAACTCATTTCCTACCCCACTCTGGAACAAGTCTGATCAAAATGAATGTCTTTGGTAAGGGGAGAGAAGGGCATATTTATTTCTAAGAGGACTTGGTCGAAACTCAATTGCAGCTGCACAGTGAGTCTCCTGTGCTAAAGGAGAGGGGGTCTTCCCTCCCAAATTCTGTGGATGCTGTCTTTCTCAGAGGATGCTGGTTGTCTGCCTTTTGCCCAAACCAGACTGCATTTATCCTCCCCTGTACATGAGCCAAGATTTTGTCCAAAATACGTCTTTAGGTGCATGGAGGGAAAGGATTTTTTCCCCTTTTTATAGCATCTCTGACACCTTTGGGGGATTGTACAGGGGGGATAGAGTAGATGTAGTCAGAAGACCTGGATTTCAGCCCCGTCTCTGCTATTTACTAGCTTCTTGACTTCGGACAATTCATTTAACTCTTTTGACTACTTGACTTCGAAAATCTCTTCCAGATTTAAATCTGTGATTCTATGATCTCTCTCCTGACCTGAAATGAACTACAGCCCCCTTCCCCAGCTGAATTCCCAAATCTTGTTCATGATACTCTCATTCTAAGCCCATCACTCCGGTGGGAAGTGCTCTCTCCTCCTGCCTCCTGCCTCCTTCCCATATCCATTGAGTTGCCATTACCAACTATTCTTCCTTTCCATTTGTCTCTTGAATGAGATCCTTCTTTTCCATTCCCAACACCAACACCCTGATTGAAGACCTCATCACGTCACTCCTAGACTGTCTTATTACTGGAGCCTCTGAAGTATTCTCCTTCAGCGTCTCACCACTGCAATCTACTTTGCATGCAGCTGCCAGATTCCTCTTCCTAAGGCAACACTCCTTTGCATAAAAACCTTCTCTGCTATCCACTGCCCACAGAAAAAAGTCCAAACATCTTAGAAGGTCATTTAAGATTCCTGGACAGATGAACAAGCTGTTAGGCACAGGCCCCTCCCACAAAGAAGTGGTTCTCTTTTGTCCCCATGTGTCATGTTATTATGAATAACAGATAGGATTGTATTTTACTCTGTATTGTATTTTACTTTGCTTTTGGTTCATCCCCCTTTTTATTGAGGACAGGGACTCTGCTGTTTTTCATCTTAGCACAGGGCCTGGCACATAATAGGTGCTTTAAAAACGTTTATTGACTGCCTGTATTCCCAGTGACTTGCCCTGTATCTTAAATATAGCAAATGTTTAATAAATGTTTGTTGTAGTACTTAATTGAATTCATGCTATGATATATTAATTATGGTTATAAAAATGTATATCGCCCAATGTGATTGATGAGGACACTTTGGAGAGGCTCTGGTAAATTTATTACTATTTGAAGGAAGGAAGGAAACAAGCATTTATCAAGTGCCTACTATGCATCAGGCACTGTGTTAACACATTACAAATATTAGCACATTTGATCCTCACAACAGCACTGGGAGTTAGGTGCTATTATTATCACTATTTTACAGTTGAGGAAACACACAGCACAGGGTCACACAGCTCATAAGTGTCTGAGCAGGGATTTGAATTCAGGTCCTCCAATTCCAAGTGACAGCTAGGTGGCACCATAGTGTACAGAATTCTGGGCCTGGAGTCAGGAAGACTCATCTTCACGAGTTTAAATCTGGCCTCAGACACTTAATAGCTGTATGACCCTAGGCAAGTCACTTCACCCTGTTTGCCTCAGTTTCCTCACATGTAAAATGAGCTGGAGTAGGAAATGACAAGCCACTCCCGTATCTATGCCAAGAAAACCTCAAATAGGGTCATGGAGAGTTGGACACAACCAAACAACAATCACCTCTGATCCCAGGTTGTTTGCTTCCACTGCCCCATACTGCCTCTGACTTTGTATTCCTAGCATAGTGCCCTACAGAGAGCAGACACTCAATAAATGTGTTTTTTTTGTTGTTAACAATGATGAAGAGTTTTAAACATGAATGATCAAGCTTTCAGAGATGCATTATATCTTTATCCTTGTCATCATTCCTCCAGAAAACTCCATTATCTTAACACTTTATCATACAAAGCAAAGAATTCCATTTTACGATGCAAAAAGAAATTTGGCTCCATTAACAAATCATAGTCCCCATTCCTTGTATTTGTTAAAAGGAGGTTTACCTTATAACAGTTTCCTTTTTCTCTCTTTTTTAAAAAAAAATCAATCTTGAACCATTTTCAGGCACTTATTGGTAAGCAAGATCTGACATGATAAATGAAAGACATAATTCCTCAACTGCCATCATTAGAAGTAATTCCACTAAAACTGAATGAAGCAAGTGATGATGGGGTTGTAATATCAGGAATATGGCCTGATTCATGTCAACGGATCTGTTATAGAATAGAATATCATCCATGCTAACAAAAATGCTTCCCATCACCACCTTCACTCGAGTAGCTCCTGCCATCTGGATTGAGGAAGCTTTCTGGTTGGAAGTAAACAAGGAGGCCTCCCCCCAACCCGGGTCTCTGCCACCTAAAGGCATCCATCATGCTGGCCTTGAAAGATCCTCCCCAGGACATTCCAAGCCTCCTCACCCTTGACACCCGAGCATGAAATGCTGTTCCTGCCAAATCAATCTCTCACCCAGTTTAACTGGTTTACTCATTACTCACCAAAATGGCTTTTTACCTCTCTTGGTGTCTTTGGTTCTGCTGTTTTACCTTTGCAATGTTGTCCCTCCCTCTCCAAATCCCCTTACCCCCACATATCTTTTTTATTCTTCTTACTTATATTCTAGCTTTACAGGGCTACCTTAAGTGACTCCTCCCGGGTGAGTTTAATTTCTACACTATTTAACTAGATCTTAACAATATTAATGAGTATGTGATATATGGATATATGGATATATACACAGATATAACATATATATATATATATATTTTTTTTTTGCCTAGGAACTATATCTTATTTTTCTCTGTCCCTCTAGGGCATCAATAATAACTAAATAATTACCAAATAACTAAATAATGATTAAATACTAAATAATATTTATTGGCACTGAGGGCTGGAAACTCCTCATTATTTCTCTAAAGCAACCAGCACAGCAACCTTGCACATAGTAGACAAATATCTGGTAATTGATGAGTGAACAGAAGAGTAAGCAGGAGAAGAGAATCAATCAATAAATCAATAATTTATTAAGCAACTACTATGCTCTGGGTATTATGCTAGGTGTTGGGAATATGAAAACAAATAAAAAACAATTTTTATTCCCAAAGAGTTTTAATTCTAACAGAGGAATCATTCCAAAGATGGGTTTTTACTTGCTCAATAACAACAAAATATGATTAATCTGGAATGCGCCCCATTACTATGAGGTGGAAACTTGGTCAAAAGCTGTTTGTTCAAATCAATTTGAGACCACACTGGTGCTTTTCAAGACTGCACAGGCACTAGAGGGAGCTTGAGGACCATTGGAGAGTGACATCCTCCACTGAGCTTTTTATTGATCTGGGCAATGAAACCCTGTAAATTCATAGGGTCCTAGATCTAGAATCAGTAGGGCACTTTGTTGCTACTGTTATTCAGTCATTTTCACTCGTGTCTGACTCTTTGTGACCTCATTTGGGGTTTTCTTGTCAAAGATACTGCACTGGTTTGTCATTTCCTTCCCCCAGCCCATTTTACAGATGAGGAAACTGAGGCAAACAGGGTTAAGTGACTTGTCCAAGGTCATGAACTTTAGAGATCATCCAATCCAACCCTTTCACTTTACTGAGGAAACTAAGACTAAGAGAAGTTAAGTCACTTGCTCGGTCACACAGGTAGTAAGTCACAGAGAGAGGATTCAGTCTGTTTCTATGTTGCAGTATTTGGCCCTCCCAATGCGGTGCTGCTTTCCATGGTCTCAAGCTGTCTCTCCCTCTTTACATCACTGAATAAACTTGCCAGAATGTGCTATAAAGCCCTGCAACCAGGGAGACTTTTTTATGTGCCTCAACATTTCATATAGAAATGGGAGTCACTAATCCCTATGTAAGGATCCTGTGAGCTGCATACTAACTTAGTTTTTAAATGCAATATTATCTATGCTTTATTGTATCTTTATTAATTTTGTTAAATATTTCCCAATTACTTTTTAGTCTGCTGGGGATGGGACTCAGGAGTGTCATAAGCTGCAGCCTGCTCCCTGTTTGACATCTCTGGAATAAATCAGCCTGGGTTTGCTTTGTGTGGACTGTTCTGTAGGGTATTATTATTTTCTCAAGGACAGGGGAGCAAATGGTGTTTACTTCACGGGGGCTGCAGAAAAGATGAAATTTGTCCAAAGAGCTCCTAAAAACTGAAGAAGGACTCATGGTTATGAGTCAAGAGGACAGAGCCAGAGTTTTGTATTCTAACCTTTCCTTCTTATAAGTCCCCAAATCCTTCCCATATACTTTTGATGCTCTGTAAAAGCCAGCCAGAGTACCAAGGGAAACTCTTTTGTTATTGTCATCCAGTCATCTCAGTCACATCTGACTCTTCATGACCCCATTTGAGTTTTCTTGGCAAAGATTCTAGAGTAGTTTATCATTTCCTTTTACAGATGAGGAAACTGAGGCAAATAGGGTTCAGTGACTTGCCCAGGGTCACACAGCTAGGATATGTCTGAGGTTGGATTTAAACTCAGGTCTTCCCAACTCTAGGCCTGGTGCTTTACTCATTGTACCACCTAGCTGTCCTAGGGGAAACTCTACTATCAGTGTGATACAGAGAATTCAGGGGACCTGGATATAAGCCCTGTCTCTTTACTTACTGTGTAAACTTCACCTCCTGAGGCCTCAGTTCCCTCATCTGTAAAATAAAGGGGTTGGAACATATGGTTTCTATTCCCCCTTCCAGTTCTGGGTCTATATTACTATAATCTATCACTATATGCTCCTAAAATCATTTATTTTATATAGGTGACACAGTGGATAGAACTCTGGGCCTGGAGAAAGGAAAATCTGAGTTCAAATCCAGTCTCAGATACTTACTAGCTAGAAAGTTGGGTTTGGAGTAAAAGAGACTTGAGTTCAAATCTGGCCTCAGATACTTCCTGGCTGTGTGACTTTGGGCAAGTCACTCTAACCTCTGTTTGCCTCAGTTTCCTCATCTGTAAAATGGAGGCCATAATAACACCTCCCTCCCAGGAGTTGTTGTGAGGATCAAATGAGACAATAAAGTGCTTAGCACGGTACCTGGTACACAGTCAGTGCTATATATATGTTAGCTATTGTCGAGGGAATGCGTCTACTTTAAGAGCGCATGATAGAATGCTTACTAATGTTCTCTGTGGGGGAGAATTTTTACTTAGATCAAAAGGCAGCTGATTTGTTGAGTTGGAAGGAGTAGAATCTTTTTCTTCTTTTGGACAGGGCAATGAGACTTAAGTGACTTGCCCAGGGTCACACAGCTAGTAAGTGTCAAGTGTCTGAGGCCGGATTTGAACTCAGGTCCTCCTGAATCCAGGGCTGGGGCTTTATCCACTGCGTCACCTAGCTGCCCCCCTGGAGTAGATTCTAATTGTAGAATGACAAGATTTAGACGTGGAAGGGACATTTGAGGTCATTTTACGTAGGAGGAAACTGAGTCTGAGAGCTTAATTGACCCAAGTTTGCATAGGTAGTAAGTGGCTGTGATATGACTCAAATTCAGACCCTCCAGTGCTCAATAGTCTACACCATACTGTCTCTCCAAAAACAGCCCCAGCTCAACTCCCTTCTGCAGAAGGTCATGAGCAAGTAATTTAAGCTTGATAAAGCTGAAATTTCTCCATCTAAAAAGTAAGGAATGTAGGTTTCAAGCTGAATGAGAACTTAGGTGACTAGTCCAACTCTCTTATTATACAGAATGAAGAAATGGATGTCTATAAAGATTAAGCAATTTGCTTGGGGTTTCATAGATAGTCATAATAATTATGATGATGATTAAAAACAATAACAATAATTGTAAACTATTTTTAAAGTACCCACTATGTGCCAGGCACTGTGCTAAGTGCTTTACAAATATCATCTCAATTAAAAAAAACAACAAAAACCAAAAAACAAATATCATCTCATTTGAGCCTCACAAACAACCCTGGGAGATGGATTGCTATTATTATCCCCATTTCATAGATGAGGGAATTGAGGCAAAAAGAGGTTAAGTGACTTGCCCAGGGTCATGCAGCTAGTATGTGGCTGAGGTCAGATTTGAACTTAGGTTTTCCTGACCCTAAGCCCAGGACCCTATCCACTCTACTATGCTGCCTTTCAACAAATAACATTTATAACTGTCTATTTCATAGGGTTGTTGTGATGACAGATATTGCATTTGAAAGCATTCTGTGAAACGATTAGGTGTACCATGTCATTACGCAGGCTTATAATTGTTGACTCAGGCTTAGATGTCATGGTTACCATAGTCTTTGGACAGTCTTGATTGAGGCTATAAAAGAATGCAGGCTCCTCATGGAAGCCAGTAATTACATCCTCCATTCACTGCTCTCCCCTGCCTACCCACACATACCTTTTACACAAGATGCTGATAGTGTGAAACATGGAGGGATTTTTGTTTTACTTCTTTAAAATTGTCTAAGCCCCTCACCCAGTAATGTTGTTGTTGTTGTTGTTTGTTCTTTCTTCTCCAAGAGGACCATGACATCAGGAAGTGTTGTCATGACTTGCAGTGAATTGGATTTAAGTGAGGGAGGGCTGGGTAAAGTCACCAACCTCACTCTCTCCTCCAGAGCAATCTGGGTCTGGTGGTAAGATATACATCAGGATGACTGGAGATAGCCCTGGATGTTTGAGGCACTCTGGGTTAAGTGACTTAACCCAGGGTTACACAGCTAGTAAGTATCAAGTGTCTGAGATTTGAACTCATGTCTTCCTGACTCCAGGGCCAGCGCTCTCTCCACTGCACCACTTAGTTGCCCCTCCCCCAGTAATAACAATGATGGTGATGATATAATAGCAATATTTATACAGCACTTTAAGGTTCACAAAGTGCTTTACTTACGGTATCTCATTTGATCCCCAAAGAATGCTTGTGAGTCAGATGCAATTATTATCCCTAATATATAGATGAGGAAACTGAGGCACAGAGAGATTTAGTTATTTTCCCAGGGTCATACAGCTAGTAAGTATCTGAGGAAGGTCGGTCTTCCTTATTCCGAATCCAGTATTTTACACACTGGTGGGTTATTACTCCTCAACCATCTTCATGCCAGCCATTTTGGTGCTAGGACAAGAGACTGTGCCCTGGAACTCTTAACCCTTTCAGCCCCTGACCTCCCACCCTAAAGCCCCTGCTGTCCCGATTGTCAAATGCCTACTTCGGCCCCCTCTTTCAGTCCAGCCCAAGCCAAGCTTTGCTTTACTCCTTGGCCATCCACTGACCAACCACCTTTCCACCACATACCTCATGACCTTTGTCTTTGTAACTCAGCTGCTTATAATACAGCATGCAGTATACAGTAGGTGCTTAGTAAATGCTTTTTTCATTCATTTGAAAGGAATGGGAGAGAAGGGGAAAGGGAGGATGCAGAGGAGTCTGGGCTGTCCCCGGCCCGGAGAATTTGCTGGAACAATAACTCCTTCTTGTTTGTCCCCCACATGGTTTGCTTCTCACTGTGTCTAAATCACAGCCGCCTTTGCTCAATGATGATAAATTCATCTGGAGTGCTCCAGATGGTGAGAGCAGAGAAATGATTCATCAGCTTCTCCCTCTTCCCCAGAAGGTTCTCACAGGGGGCCGAGGGGAGGCTTCCCTCATGAAGCTTATGATTCCTCTCCAATCCTTCCCCAGTCAGGAGAGAGAGCAGCAAAGAAAGCTCTATGGAAACGGCACTTCAGAAAACACATCTGTTAATGGGACATACATTTGTATTATACTCCCCAAGCAAAGGGTGCCCTAGCCAGCAGGACAGATTTCCTGTTTTCCCTCCTGCTTTCTTCTTAGCCCTCCTTCCTCCAATCTGTCTGAAAAGGACACAAACATATCAAGCCCCAATTTCTCATCAAGGCCAAAAATTAGTTCACAAACTGACTGCTCTTTGCCAGCATCTTAGAGCCAACACTGTGGATCCAGACTTAGGCATTTATTTGCCATGTGAACCTGAGCACTTCATGTAGTTTCTCTAAGCCTTAGTTTTCCCATCTATAAAACAGGAATGTTATTAACACCTTTCTCACAGAGCTGTTGTGAGGATCGAATGAGAAGTATATAAATTTCTTTGTAAATCTTAAATGTTTTTTTATAAATGGAAGCTAGCATTAGTATTATTTTAAAAATCCATTTCAGATCTATAAGGATATACTGGTAAATGTTTAACAACCCTTCCAAAAGGATGCATGAAACACTTTGAGGTTTAATCTGCACTATTAACATTATTCTCCATCACTTTATTAAGTCTAGACAATCAAAAAAGCAATAAATCAAGCCCTGATTTTTGACATTAGTCAATTTTCCAGGTATGAATGCTCAAACTGAACATTTAATAATCAGCTCTTGTGAGCCAGTACAAACTGGCTCCAGAGTATCATTAATATAATCAGGTTTTTGTTATCTATAGCAGTATCAGAATGCCACAGCCGAATGCCAAGGCCGAATAGCACATAATGAATAATGACAGCTAATCTAAAAATCACTTCTGGTTTTGGAATATATGCTAAGCAAGGATCTAGGTTTAAGTTATAGGTCTCCAAGATGAGACTTATCGAGAGAACTCCACCATGGAATCCACTGCTTCCAAATGCCCTTGTTAAAAGTTCTAGAGCCCCCCCCCACCCCTTTCATAGGCTCCAAGCCTCCCTTATGATCATGTGAACGTATCTGACTTACTTTATAAGGGAGGGGTCCAACCCTTTGTCCCTACAATCTTTCAGAGAGTTCTCTATCTTTCAATGCTGTTATAAGGATAAAACAATAGAGAAGAGGTTCTTAAGCTGGTTTGTGTCACAGCCCCCTTTGAAAGACTGGTGAAGCCTATGGGCTCTTTCTAGGAATCATGTGTTTAAATGCATAACATAAAATACACAGGATTATAAAGGCAACCAATTATACTGAAATAAATTATCCAAGAAATGAAAAAATGTTAAGTTCACAGATTCTACATTAAAAATACCTTCAAAAGAAGAACAAAATGAGGCATCAGATTATGGAGAGAGCAATGTAGTATTCTGAAAAAGCAAGAAAGACTATACAAATTGTTATTTCCAGTCTGGGTTGCCAGTTCCAAATGTATGGAGTAAAACAGCGGAGACCCAGACTTGCACAAGGGAAAAAAAGACAAAAATCAAAAGAAAACTTCTCACTCCTGTTTTATTGGTACCCCTCAATTGTCCACACTCTCACATAAAACTAAGCTTTCTTTCCTATGCTCGAGTCCTTTTCTATAGGTCAGAGAACCAATAATCTCACTTCACTAGGGAAACCTGGAAATGAGGAGCATTTGAGTAGTGCCTTATCCCAGAGAAGAAAATCCATCATAATTGGAGCTAAAAAGGTGTTTAGAGACCATCTCAGCCCTCCCCATCACTGTGCGGGTGAAGAAACTGAGGCTGAGAAAAAGGGTCTCTCCCAAGGTGACCCAGAAGCTATCATACCCGTGATGGTACCTGAGGAGTGTGGGATTTTATGGGATCAGGCAAGAATCAGGTGCAAATTTACTATATAAATGGAGTAGATTTGAGTGCTGATGTGACCATGGTATTAGATTGAGAATTAAAAGAGGTCCGCCTAGCCCTTGCCCTTTATTGTACATATAAACGGAGTCTAAAAGAGCCCAAGTGATCAGTCACTTTATAATGTAGTGATAGAGCCCAGGTGAATTCTGGCTCCAAAGTCAATCCCTTTCCCACAATGCTGTGGAGCTGTACAATTGTGCCTTTTAAATGTGAGCACTCAAGAGAAACCTTGTAAGTTATTCAGCATGTTCCCCATGATCACACCAAGTTGATTCTGTTGGATCAGTCTTGGAGCTGCAAGGGCCCTTGAAAGTCATCTAATCCAACCATTAATGATGAAGACATCGAGGCTCAGCAAGTTTAATTAACTGACTTGCTCAAGGTCACATGGATTGTAACAGGAGAATTAGAACTCAGGTCCTATAACTCGAATCAGAAAGTCAGTGAACTTTCTACTGCACTGTATGTATAAACATGCTGAATGTCAAGAGGATGATTTAAAGGAAAGAACACTTAGCATGAGAAAATCAGGGCTGGAAATTCAGCTCTGATATTTCCTAATCAGGAATCTGCTAGTTGTTCTTCCTCGCATCTGTGAGCCTCTGTGTGCTGAAGAATGGGAGGTGCCTAAGCTCCCCAAGGGCAGGCAGGTACTATCTCATTGTGGTTGGTTAAATGCATAGATTAAAATACACAGGATTACAAAGGAAACCAATTATATTGGAATAAATTATCCAAAAACATATTTTTAAGTTCACAGATCCTAGGTTAAAAATCCCTTCAAAAGAAAAAGAACAAACTGAGGCATCATATTGTGAAGAGAGTGATGGACTTGGAGTCAAGAAGGGTTGGGTTCTAATTTGGTCCCAGACACTCAGTAGCTATACATATCCAGGGTACCCTGGCTGTCTGAGGAACTTTCCTTTGGCTTGTAAACTGTGGCAAAGTCATATCACTTTGGGGGGTCTCAGTTTACTCATCTGTAAAATGAGAGAGATTGAAATAAATGACCTATTAGTTTCTGAGGCAGGATTTGAACCCAAGACTTCAGATACCAATCCACTTTAAGACATCACTACCTAATTAATCACTTCCCCTTTCTTCCAAATGGAAGGGGGAAAGCACTCATAACAGACATTATAGTTGTGTCCATCACTCAAACACTGAATCATTCCACCAGGCACTGATTTCATTCCATAAGTTCACAAAGGAGCACCTCTCTTTCTCTTTGCATGCTGAATAAATTGAATGGATCAAAACAACTGAATGAAGAGCTTTGCAGAAGTGGGTGAGGTGTGTGTGTGGGGGAGACAAGGAGAAGAGCTGTTACCTGCTGCACGTCCTGCTGGAAGACGCAGAGCTGCAGCCGTTGGTGGAGGCGGACCTTCCGGTGCTGCCAGATGCTCTCGAGCCTTCGCTGGTGGTGCAACACCTCGTGCACGACATCCAGGACCTGGTGCACAGCTTTGGAGTAATTGGCAGTGGCCGTGAGGGACTCCGAGTTGCCAGGACTCAGGGGCCGCTGTAGGACATCCAGCAAGGCTTTGCCATCCTGGCTGACCTGTGGAGAGAAAGCAGAGCGGGCTCTAACCTCAGGCCGGGAAAGTGTCCCAAGGAAAAACCAGGCCAAGAGAATGACAGCGTGAGGATGCCAGCTAAGACGTGGGGTGGGGGCAGGGGAGCTAACGGTGGGTGAGCATGGGGGTGCGGGGGACGACTGGACTTCTGAGAGAAGATAATTGGTCTCCCTGCTTCAAGCATCTCTAAACTCCCATCCATCCCCAACATGACAAAATGATTTAAAGGGCAGGTCTGACTATCACTTCCCACTCAATAAATTCCAATGGCTCCCGATTATTATTAGGATCAGCTATAAGTTCCTTTGCTCAACTTTTAAAGTCCTTTATCATTTGGCCTCAAACTGTCTTTCCAATCTTATTGCACATCATTGCCCTTCCCTCATTCTATGGTCTCACACATGACACTCCCACCCCCCAGCCTTTGCACCGGCTGTACCTGTGTCTGGAATGTACTCCCCCTTCCCCTCTGTCTCTCAGAATCTCTTCTTTCCAAACAGTTCCCAAGAGACTGGCTATTGGAAGCACTTTCTGAGCTGCCCCTCCAGCTACCAGAGCCCTCCTAAATGTAAACCCTATTTATTATATGTTCTGTATATACTCAACCATATACATGTTTTCTCCCCTGTTACAATGCAAACTCCTTCATTTTGGTGTCCTGAGCACCTAGCAAGCACAGTGCTGGTGTCAAACAGCTGGTGGGTGCTTGACAAATACTTGTGGACTGATCAACCTCCTCATGGAGATGGGTCTCAGTGAGTGTTGATGGATTGGTTGATTCAGACAAAGTAGGACAGTCTGTTAAGGGAGGAGCCACCCCTTTTTGCTGGCCTACAAAAGGGACTCTTCACCCCAAACTAGGCCTATCTCTTTTATATCTTTTTCAGGAGACAGGCAACAAAGCTCAGAGCAGGCCAGAGGATAACACTAATGGCGGCCCTGGGGCACGGGCACATGAATGGTACCTAGGTTTTCATGCATGTTGCCAAAGAGGAGGGCTCTTTGACCTCAGATGTCTGGCCCTATACTTAGAGGGCTGGTGGCATAATCTCTTAGCCTAAGTAATAGCAGGTGTGGGAAGAGGACTTCATGGTCCCTGTGACGAGAGCTGCTAAACCTCAGTTTCCAGCAGTGTCTCCCCACTGCCAAATAAAATCCAAACTCCTTACCTTAGCATTGAAGACCTTTCAACTGATACTCCCTCCCCTTTTTCCATTCTTATCTTGCAAAAATATTCTCTGAGTATTATGTATTTCAACTCAACTGGGCTACTTTGAGTTCCTTGCACACACCTTGGGTTTTCCAGGTTCCATTTTTTAACTCACACTATTTCTTATGCCATGTTAATTTCCTCCTTGCACCTTCACACTTTAAAAATTTTATCCATTGTGCAAGACTTTTTGCTCAAATATTAAGTCTTCCACAAAGCCTTTGCTGATCTCCCCTCCTTCTTCCCTCTGATGTCACACAACATTGTAACTCTCATGCATTTATTAAGTCATGTCTTACACTAGAGATACTGAATAGGTATTTCATACTTATTAGAGTTTTGCATATTTATATATGCATTGTATCTCTTCTGCTATACTGTCAACTCCAAGGGGACAGAAATTTGTTCTTTGTATCTCCCCTAGCACCTAGCACAATACATTGAATGCACTCAATAAATGATTATACAATAGACGATCTGGAAATAGATTAAACAGCATCTTTCCAATTTCTCTAGAAATATTAAGAAATACAATTTCTCTGGTCTAAAAGTCCTTTTCAGATTCCCCCTTCACCCTTTCAAGGGTGGGTTAGATAAAGAACAAAAGTCCAAGAGTGGAGCCATGATGGAAGAGAAAAGGTAGGGACTCGTCTGAGCTCTCCCCAAATTCCCCTCAAATACTTTAAAAATAATGCCTCAAAATAAATTCTGGAGCAACCGAACCTACAAAAGGATAGGATGAAAACATTTTCCAGTCTAAGGCAACTTAGAAGTTTGGCAGGAAAGGTCTCTCCACCAAGGTGAGAGTGGAGCACCAAGCACGCCCCAGCAAACCAGGAGCAGGTCTTGGGAGAGACTGAATTGGCAGCAGCAGCGGTTGTTTCTGGAGCTCTCACCCACAGGCAGTACGGGGTTTGGATAACTGGTCAGAAGGAGATTATAGGAATACCTTTGCTGGCACTGTGTGCAGGACTCTGTTGCATTGCCCATACTCAATCCAGGTCACAGGCCTGGGTGGCAGTCCCAGGGCAAAGAGGAACACTAGCACACCAGAGCTTGTGGCTGCAGGGGAAACTTGTCACAGTTTCAGGGCAGAAAAGAGTGCTTATAGTTACTCATAAACCAGAGCACAGGCTAGGAGAATAGTAACCACACCTCTCCTTAGATCATACCACGTTGGAAGAACTGAAAGCTTACAGATCCCCAGAACTAGCTCTGTAAACAGCTGTACAAAAAAACACACAAACAAACAAAACTTAAAGCTTGGGAAGTGTACCCTCCATCCGGGAAGCAGAACCCACTTTAACATAGAGTTAAAAATCAAGAAGTAGGCTGGGAAAATGAAAAAAAAAACAACAACAACAGAAGAAATTCTGACTATAGTAACTTACTACAGAGATAAGGAAGATCACACACTAGAAGAAGATAACAAAGTCAAAGCTCCTACAACCAAAGCCTCCAAGAAAAATCTGAATTGGTCACAGGCTATAGGAAAGCTCAAAAAGGATTTTAAAAATCAAATAAGAGAGGTAGGGGAAAATTAGAAAGATAAATAAGAGTAAGGCAAGAAAATCATGAAAAAAAAGAGTAAACAGACTGGGAAAGGAGGCACAAAAAATACTAAAGAAAATAACACTTTAAAAAATAGAACAGGGGGGCAGCCAGATGGCGCAGTGGATAGAGCACCTGCCCTGGAGTCAGGAGTACCTGAGTTCAAATCCGGCCTCAGACACTTAACACTTACTGGTTGTGTGACCCTGGGCAAGTCACTTAACCCCAATTGCCTCACACAAAAAAAAATAGAATAGGCCAAATTGGTAAAAGAGGTACAAAAATCCAATGAGGAAAAGAATGCCTTGAAAAGCAGAATCAGTCAAATGGAAAAAGAGGTACAAAAATTCTCTGAAGAGAAGAACTCCTTAAAAAGTAGAATTGGTCAAATGGAAAAAAGGTACAAAAGCTCACTGAAGAAAATAATTGTGGGGCAGCTAGGTGGCACAGTGGATAAATCACTGACCCAGGATTCAGGAGGACCTGAGTTCAAATCCAGCCTCAGACACTTGACACTTACTAGTTGTGTGACCTTGGACAAGTCACTTAACCTTCATAGCCCAGCCAAAAAAAGAAAAAAGAAAGAAAGAAAAAGAAAAGAATTCCTTAAAAATTAGAATTGGGCAAGTGGAAGCTAATAACTTTAGGAGACATCAAGAAATAATAAGACAAAATGAAAAGAATGACAAGATAGAAGAAAATGTAAAACATCTCATTGGCAAAACAACTAACCTAAAAATGGATCTAGGAAAGATAATTTAAAAATTATTTGACTACCTGAAAGGCATGATAAAAAAGAAACCCTAGACATCACCTCTCAAAAAATTATCAAGGAAAATTGCCTTTATATTCTAGAAGCACAGGACAAAATAGAAATTGAAAGAATCCACTGACCACCTACTGAAAGAGATTAAAAAATGAAAACTACCAGATATATTATAGCCAAATTCCAGAGGTCCCACATCAAGGAGAAAACACTGGAAGCAACCAGAAAGAAACAATTTGAATATCATGGAGCTGCAGTTAGGCTCACACAATGTAGCAGTTTCTACATTAAAGGATCACAGATCTTAGAATATGACATTCCAGAAGGCAAAGGAACTGGGATTTACAACCAATAATCACCTAAACAGCAAAACTAAATATAATCCTTCAGGGGAAAAATGGACATTCAGTTAAATAGAAGATTTTCAAGCATTCCTGATGAAATGACCAGAGCTAGATAAAAATTTTGACTTTCAAATACAAAACTCAAGAGAAACATAAAAAGGCAAACAGTAAAGAGAAATCATAAGGGTTTCAATAAGGCTAAATGGTTTATATTCCCACAGAGGAAAATGATACTTGTAAATCCTAAAACTTTCTAATGACTAGGGTATTTAGAAGTATACACAGACAGAGGGTATGGGTATGAGTTGAATATGATGAATATGATTATCTAAAAATTTTAAATTAAGGGGTGAGAAAGAGGAATGTACTGGGAGAAGGGGACAGGGAGGAGTTGAATGGGATAGATTATCTCATATAAAAGAGATGTGAAAGAGCTTTTACAATGGAAAATAGGGGAATGGGGGGGGTGAGTGAACCTTACTCTCATTGGAATTGGCTCAAAAAGGGAATAACATACACACTCAGTTGGGTATAGAAACCTATCGTACTCTACAGGAAAGTAGGAAGGGAAGGGGATAAAAGAAGAGGGGGGATGGTGATAGAAGGGAAGGCAGATTGGGGTAGGTAAAAGACAAAAGCTAAACACCTTTGGGGATGGACAGGTTAAAAGGAGAGAGAGTATGATAAACAGGGAAATTAGGATGTCGGGAAAAGGAACAATCATAACTGTGAAAAAATGTATAGTAAATTTCCCTGATAGAGATATAATTTATCAAATACATAAAGAACTGAGTTAAATTTATAATAACAAGAGCCATTCCTCAATTGATAAATGATCAAAGGATATGAATAAGTAGTTTTTGGACAAAGCAATCAAAGCTATCTATAATCATATGAAAATGCTCTAAATTACTATTGATTGAATAAATGCAAATTGCAACAACTGAGCTACCATCCCAACTTATCAAAATGGCTAATATGACAGAAAAGGAAAATGACAAATGTTGGAGTAGATGTGGGAAAATCAAGACACTAATGAACTGTTGATGGAGTTGTATATTGATCCAATCATTCTATAGAGCAATTTAGAACTAAGCCCAAAGGGCTATATAAAACTAGGCATACCCTTTGACCAAGCAATAGTACTACTACATCTATATCCTAAAGAGATTAAAATTTCAAAAAGGAAAAAGAATTATATGTACACAACTATTTATAGCAGCTCTTTTAATGGTGGCAAAGAATTGGAAATTGAGGGAATGTCCATCAATTGGGGAATGGCTGAACAAGTTGTGGATTGTGGTGGAATACTATTATACTATAAGAAATGACAAGCAGGTTGCTCTCTGAAAAACCTGGAAAGACTTACATGGAATGATACAAGGTAAAATGAGCAGAACAAGGAGAACATTATACATAGTGACAACAATATTATATGATGATCAACTATGAATGACAGCTATTCAATGATCCAAGACAATTCCCAAGGACTTATGATGAAAAATGCTTTTCACCTCCAGAGAAAGAAATGATGGAATCTGAATGCAGATCAAAGCATACTTTTTCTTTATTTTTCTTGGAATTTTTTGTCTATGTTTCCTCTCGCAACATGACTGACAACTAGATGTGGTTTGCATGACTGCACATGTATAAGCTATATCAGGTTGCTT
Source organism: Dromiciops gliroides (assembly GCF_019393635.1). Lineage (NCBI taxonomy): Eukaryota > Metazoa > Chordata > Mammalia > Microbiotheria > Microbiotheriidae > Dromiciops > Dromiciops gliroides. Next base: position 336,835,979 of record NC_057863.1, on the reverse strand, counting down.
GCCTTCTCAATGAGGGGGTGGGGAAGGAGGGAAGGAAAGAATTTAGAACTCAAAATTTTTGAAAAATGAATGTTAAAAATGGTTTTTACATGTAAGTGGGGAAAATAAAATAGAAAAAAGAATAGAAGTCCTTTCTTAAGGAAATGGATAAAAGATGGAAACTAAATTTTGAACAAAGACTACCTCTTATATGTTTAAATCACTGCCATCCCTACCTTCAGAGGGATTGGACTATTGACTCATCTAAGGGTAATCTCCTCTTTCCCCCATTCCCTGGAGCAATGGGCAGATTGATAGCACTATGAACCATTCTTCTCCATCGAAAAAGGATACTGCTTGCAGGGAAGAGACCCACATAATCCTTGAGGGAGGTGGTCAAAAAAGGAATGCAAGAGAAACAATTAATATGGAATGACAGGGGCAGCTAGATGGCACAGTGGATAAGCACCAGCCCTGGATTCAGGAGTACCTGAGTTCAAATCCTGCCTCAGACACTTACTAGCTGTGTGACCCTGAGCAAGTCACGTAACCCCAATTGCCTCACCATAAATAAATAAATAAATGAAAATATGGAATGATAACTCTAGTAGTAAACTCTAGACTGATAACATATTGCCTTTGCTGACAATAAGTTGGCAGAAGATTCAAGATCCCAGATTTGGCTGCTATCACCTTCAGTTGACTATGGGAAAGAGTCAAGCTGATGGAGTTCTGAGGGAAAGTGGGTCAGAAACTCTGAGGGAGGCTTCTGGCAAAAACGGTCAAATCAAATACCTTCCCACAGCCAACCCTACCCCATATGGTTCAATGTCAGGGGAAGTGGGGAAAGGAGAATATTACAGAATGATCCAATGGGAACTCCCTCTAGCCAATGTTCTGGTGAACAAGCTACCTTTCTTCTGGTCAAATCCCAGGGGGCTCACCCCATCAAGTTCTGAGCAATTATGCTTCTCAATGATTTGATATCATACAGGGCAGTATGGCTTGGAATAGGGATGTTCTCATGATGCCCTCTACCTCACTGTCCACAGCTGGGTGAGGCAGCTGATGACTCTTCCCTCCATCACTTAAAGGTTTAGAAGGAGTAATGAGGCACAACACAGCTATGTTCCATGGGAAACAGGTGAGAGACAATCCAGAAAGAACTCAAGGACTCTGAGTCAGGAGACAATTCTTAACCCCAGTGGGGCCACTAACTAGGATAAGGCATTTCATTCTTCTAGGTCTCAATTTTCTCATCTGTAAAAGGAGGGATTGGATTAAATTGTCTCTAAGCTTTCTTCCTGAAAACAGTTATGATTCAAATGTGATTATTATACAGAAGAGCAAAGATCTAAAGTTGGAAAGGACTTCTGGCTTGCTAGTCTTACAGATGAGGAAATGAGGCTGTAGGAATGATTCTACCAGGGTCACTTTGGTAGTAGGATGTGAATTCAGGTCTTCTGATATCAGAGCTACTGCTCTTTCTACTGTGAATCGTGCTTCTACCCTTAATGTTTATATAGTTAGAGGGCAGCTAGGGGGCACAGTGGATAAAGCACCGGCCCTAGATTTAGGAGGACCTGAGTTCAGATTTGGCTTCACACATTTGATACTTACTAGCTGTACGACCCTGGGCAAGTCACTTAACCCCCATTGCCCCCTCAAAAAAATGTTTATATAGCTAAAGAAAACTTAATATCATTTGTTCATATGGACTATTTGTGCCTGACCAGTGCCAGACCAGCTCATATTGGTCTGATCAGACACAGTCAGACACACTGTACCTTGACCCCAACAAAGTGATGTCATTTTTGTCCTCTTCAAATACAAAGGACAACAACCAACCAATCTCATCTATATCAGTTATTTTCTTTTAAATAGGAGCAATCTGGAGGATCCAATCACCCACAAGGTAGCACATGCTCTTGCCTTCTAGAGTGACCATAAAATCCACTTGGGCCAATTCTTTGGGTCAGGCAAAGAAGCAAAGTTGTTAGAGACATGTCTGAAGAGTCAATTAAGGGGAAGAGGGGAAAGCCATGCCAACTGTCAGGGACAATACATCTTTGGAGAAACATGCTTACTGGTAAGGAATTGGGTTTTCTCCAAAAAAGGAATTGAGACATCCCTGTCCATTGACACAATAGGTGACCAAGTAGTCAGACCACCAGGAGATGGGGATAGAGGTCAGGTTGCAAATAGTGGCTGGACTGCAAAATTAAATTGAGATTCCAGTAGGAAGCAGAGTCAAAATCAATACAATTTCTCTATCAAGGATGGGATAGAAGAAAGGTGATGAGTTGGAGGCACTCGGGGATATGTTCCTGAGAGTCATTAAGCTATGGCTGTCCTGTCTCTGAGCAGCTAATGACTATAGAAGGCAGAGGAAGTCCAATATCTTCGTAGAACATGCTAGCCAGTTAGGAAGGACAGATCATTGACTTTATGTTAAAGGGAGTAGGGAACAATGGATATAGTCAAGACTTCAGTCATCCTCCATAAGAACATAAGACCTTTCTTATCTGTGTATCAATCAATCAGAACTTATTAAGTGCTTGCTATGTGCCCGTATTTGTGCTAGCTGCTAGGGATACAAATGTAAAAACGAGATACTTCTCATCCTTATGGACCTTAGCAAAAGGCAGGGGGTGACCTACCTTAGATGGAAGGTTTGTTGGGAAAGGATGGGAGAGGATGCCTTAGTTCTTTATAAAAGTCACACAATGTGAAAAAACAGGGCCAATCCTAGAACGTTTAGTCTTATAGGACTCTAGGGAAGGAAAAGTCGTATACTGGGGCACTCTTATGCACTGTAATGTGCCTTTTCTCTCCTTACACTCCCCAAACCATCCAAATTGGCTTTCTCTCTGTCACAGACAACACTTAATCTCCCTTCTCAATTCCTTTGCACTGGCTGTCCCTCATGTCCAGAATGCCCTCTCTCCTCATCTCTGTCTCACAGAATTCCCCTTTTCTTTCGAGATGCAGTTCAAGCACCATCTCCTTTGATCTCTCCTGATCCCCACAACTGTTAGTAACATCTTTCCCAAACTACCCTGTATCAAACTACTTTGTATTCATTATCTCTACTTTTATTCTGTATAATCTTATATATGTACTTGTCTCCCCAGGTAGAACATGAGTTCCTTCTATCATTCACTGCCTCATTCACTGCCTTCATATTCCCAGACAGTGCCTAGAATGTAGTAAATGTTTAGGAATTGCTAGATTGATGTAAAAATTCCCTTCAAATGGGAGAAAATAAGGGTGAGAAGCTGATGTGATTCTCTTAGGGCAGAGAATAGAAGGCAAAAACAGCACTGAGAATTAACTTTGAAGATACCCTGGGCCAGCGTCACCAAGCCTTGACATTCAAGAGCTAAGAAGTTGACTGAATGGTTTAATCTCCCTGTGATTTAGATTACCAGTAATTTTTATTCCAGTAGCAAAGTCTCCATTTCTATGCCAGGAGAATAATAGCCCTTTGAGGAAATAGAAAAGCTAACCTGTGCAGAAAGACCTCTGGGACTGCATATTGACTTAGAAAACCACATACTAACGTTATCTATGTTCTATTGTGTTTTTTATTTATTTTGTTAAATAATTCCCAGTTACATTTTAATCTGGTTCTGGTCATAATAAGGGATTCTGTACCATCCCCACCACACTCACTTCACAGTGGCTGGTCTTACTTCCCAAGCCCCTACATTATTTCTCACCGTTACCCCCATATCCCACCCCAGGCAAATGCAGTTCTTACCTCGGTGTAGGCCTGTGTCACCTGCTCATACAAAGACTGGTGGTGATGGATGGCCAGTTCTAAGTCCTGTGTTTCAGATGGGAGGCCACCTTCACTGCACATCTTGCACCAGGCATCCACTCCTGACAGGAACTGAAATTAGACAAGGTATTAAGTTAGGGAGAAGGGAGGCATTTTGGTATAGTAAAGAGAGTGGCAAAACTTGAAGTCAAGAAAGCTCAAGTCAAAGCTTTGCCAATTCCTAGATGTGTAACTTGACCAAGCCATTTTTCCCTAGGCCCCAATTTCTTCATCTACAAAATGCAGGTGTGTTCTAAGATGTGTTCTAAGGCAGGTATGTTCTAGATGTATTCTTAGGCCCCTTCTAACTCCAAATCCTATGATCCTCTCAGGCACCCCAGAGACAAAGAGAGTGACCTTGAGAGATTCTGACAAGGGGCAAAACTTAGTTCCAACAGCAACTCATAACCAATAAGTGTAAACCTTTCCTCAGTTAGATATAAACTCCTTAAGAGAGGAGATCATTTCCTTCTTTGGTTCTGAATCCCCAATGTCTAGCATGGGGACTGGCATGTAATAGGTATCAATAGATACTAGATGATTGATTGACACTTGAGAGGTATTCTGAGACAGCTCCTGGATTATGGAATCTCTGTCTAAGCTCCAGACACTGAAAATTTTCTTAGCTGTCATTCTATATTAGTATTAAAAGCTTTGGGAGGGGGTGGTTTTATTGGAAGAAAATCCTGGATATACAGGCTAATTGGGACAGAATATTAGTGTGGCTTTTCTTTACGTCCAAGGAACTGTTCTGCTAATCTGTCCCAACTCTTACTTTCAAGTTTACTTCAAATTACTGAAAGCATTCAGTTTAATTACTCGCCTTTGTTGACATGTCACACTTCCTTTTCCTCTTACTTGGGCTACAGTAGGGCATTCCTTTGAAACGTACTGAAAGAAGTCCCTTCTCAGGGAAGATTTCAAAGAGGACAACTCTGTTGGTGCTTTGCATCGGTCTGAGGGAGAGAGGTCTATTCCCAGCATGGACTGAATTACAGGCAAGACTAAAACTGAATGGAGAAATTGGACAGTTTCCCAGCTCCTCCGGGCAGCCTTTCACAATGTGCTTTCATTATATAGTTTCAAGTGTTCTGAAGAGTAAATGTATCATTTTCAAAAGTCTGTACAGAAGCACATTCTAAAGCCAAAAAAAGAAATCATGTTTTATCATACATTATTCTGTATGTTCATATTTTTGATTCCCTCCATGAAGGCAAAAGATTGACAGCTGATGGATTGTACTCAAGTCATATGCACAGTCAAAGTTTGTCATGTTGATGCTACATCCTGTCTTACTGTCTATTTAAGTCAGGAGTTCTTAACCTGGAGTTAAACTTCTAGAAATATGTGGACTTAAATGGGGGAACAAAAATAACAGCTTTATCTTTGTTAACCTTTAGCCAAAATGTAGTATTTCCTTCAATTATTTGAAAAGAATTATTTTGAGAAAGGATCTGTAGACAGCCAAAGGGATCCATAGCACAAAAATGGTTAAGGGGGCAGCTAGGTGGTGTAGTGGATAGAGCACCTGCCCTGAATTCAGGAGGATCTGAGTTCAAATCTGGTCTCAGACACTTAACAATTACTAGTTGTGTGACCCTGGGCAAGTCAACCCCAATTGCCTCACCAAAAAAAAAAAAAATTGGTTAAGAACCTCAGGTTTAGCTTATCTATGATGTTGGGTTTCAGTTCAAGACCTCTAGTCTATGGCCACACCACCTGAACACATGAAATCTCATGTACTCTCCAAAGCTAAGTGGGGTCGGGCCTGCTTAGTACTTGGATGGGAGCCTGCCTGGGAATACTGGGTGCTTTAGACTTTAAAAAAATAAAGAAAATAAAAGGAGTTCTAAGGCACAGAAAGAAGCTGTTCACTTACTTTATGAAACACTAGGAACAGATGGGAACTGCTTAAGGGGCTCTCCAATAAAGTTGATTAACCTGCTGGAAAAATGCAGTTCCCACCAGCAAAGATTATGACCAAGAAATAATTGTAAAAATGCCCTGTGATGGCTAATTTGCTTCACTTGTGAGATCTCCTATTGTCCGCGTGTGTGGTAAGAACATATATGGTAGAGGATGACAGAGGCAAGCTATTTCCTTCCTTATACCCCTACTAAGAGAGCCAATGGATTTCTCATTTCCACTGTTGAATTCTGAAGCCTTTGGGAGGATCAGAGGGTCCCTGGTCTTTGCCTTTGGGGTGTGGGAGATTTCTCTTCCCAATCCAAGGTACATACATTATAAAGCACTACTCATTTCCACATATACATATCTTCTATTCAATCTAACTCCAAAAAGCATTTACTAGGCAACAATTGTGAATAAGGCACTGGGCTAGGTACTGGGGAGACTAGGACAAAATGAGGAACAATTGTTACCTTTAAGGAGCTTGTATTTTACTGGGTATATAAGTAACATGATTATCAAGTTAAAAGACTGAGTCTGTGAGTCACACCTGATAATGTATGACTGTACTAACTTCTTAGGAGACATGAGAATTGAGTACTGAACCTCAAGTCAGGAAGGCCTGAGTTCAAATCTTGCCTCAAAAACTAGCAGATTTGCTAGCAGTGTGACCCTGGGCAAGTCACTTATCCTCTGCCTGCCTCAGTTTCCTGATCTATAAAAAGGAAATAATAATAGCATCTACCTCTCAGAGCCGTTGTGAGGATCAAATGAGAAAATATTTACAAAGTGCTTTGCAAACTTTAAAGTGCTTATATACATGCTACCTATTATACTAAATATGGTATATTATATATTATATATATGTAATAATTTATTTATGAATATATAGATATTCAGTTCTATATGGAAATATTTGGTCTAGGTAGATTTCATAAGTATGGAGAATTTTTGGTATGGAAGCTCCCTTAACCAATGCATACTAGCAACCCTTCTGTACCTTCTAGGCTTAGGGAGCTGCCTAGCGAGCTAAGAGGTTATGCTAAAATGGTCCCACAGGTAGTATGAGCCAAGACTTGGACCCAGGTTTTTCTGGCTCCTAGACTGGTATGTAAATTTGTGTGTGTGTGTGTGTGTGTGTGTGTGTGTGTGTGTGTGTGTGTGTGTGTGTGTGTGTGTGTGTGTAGAGAAAGAGAGAAAGAGGGAAAGAGAGGGAGGGAGGGAGGGAGAGAGAGAGATGTACATGTGGCTTTGTTCTATAGTTATTATTTTTTGATTTAGGGAGATTCCGTCTGATAATGCAAAGAGGGAGTCTGCAATTTTATAATCTTAAAAGATGGACAACTAGGTGGTGCAGTGCACAGAGTGCCTAGCCTGAAGTCAGGAAGACTCATGGTCTCAGACACTTCCTACCTGTATGACTCAGGGCAAGTCACTTAACCCTGTTTGCCTCAGTTTCCTCATCTGTAACATGAGCTGGAGAAGGAAATGGCAAACCACTCCAGTATCTCTGCCAAGAAAACCCAAAATGGAGCCATGAAGAATCAGACATGACTGAAACCACCAAGCAAGAACAGTCTTATAGGACTGCCTAAACATGCAGACATAAGTGACTTGCCTGTGGTCAAAGGGATGGTATGTATAAGAGGCAGGTCTTAAATCCTGACTATGAGACCAGTTCACTATATACTATGCCATGTTGCTTCATAGATAGATAGATAGATAGACAGACAGATGGATGATAGATAGAAGGATGAATGGAAGGATAGATGGATAGATAGATGATAGATGATAGAAGGATGGATTAATGGATGGCTGTAATTGATAGATGATAGATGGATAAATGGATGGATGAATGGATAGATAGATGATAGATGGATGATTGATGGATGGATGAAAGGATAGATTGATGGATAAATGGATGGACGGATGTATATCTAGATGACAGACAGAGAGACAGACAGACATATTCATGTCCTTTCCATTTGCCGTATGACTATAAAGCAATGAAATCATCATAGATGTCTTTGGCAAATGATCTTGATACCTTATAGCTGCATCTCACTTACAAATGTGTAGCATATGTAGGGGTGATTATAATGCTTTTTCGTATGTATATATTGGGTCAGGAAGGCAAGTATCAAGCATTCCAAGGATCCAGAAGTCCCATAAAGAACTCCAAGAATATATTGAGATTCCTATAGGCTTCAAAATTCAACAGTAGAAACAAAAAATCCATTGGTTCTCATAATGAAGGCAGAGGAAAGTCAAGGAACACTTTAGGAAGGATTGCAACCTTCTTGCTCATCTGTGTGGGAGTGGGGTGGCAGTTGGGGTGTATACCAGGGTTGAGAACTAGAATTCCTCAGTGCCCCAGATTAAAATATAATTTGGAAATGTTTAACAAAATAAATGAAATTACAATTCAATGTATATAATATTTATTTGTGGTTTTCTATGTTAATATGTGGCCCTGAAGGATCCATTTCTATTTTAGTTCAATACCACTGGACACCATGTATCTATATAGTGAATTAGGGGAACAGGAATAGGGACCGGATCTGTGATTTCACTGGTATAGCAAGAAGATTCTCTCTAGCAATGTAGGTTGGCACTTGGTCTGTGATTTAAAGTTTTAGAGAATTTCCTAAAGTTTTGACTTGTTCAAGTCAGTATGTGTCAGAGAGGGGGAAAGGAAGGGAATAAGCATTCATGTAGCATCTACTCTGTGCAGGCACTATACTAAGCACTTTATAAATATCATCTCATTTGATCCTTGCAACAACCCTACGAGATAGATACTGTTATTATCCCTAATTTATAGAGTTGAGGAAACTGAGGAAATAGAAGTGAAGTGACTTGCCCAAGGTCACATAGCTAGTAAGTGCCTGAGGCTGGATTTGAATTCAGGTCTTCTTTGACTCCAGGCCCAGAGCTCTGGCCACTGCATCACCAGCTGCCTCTGGCTTTGAATCCAGCTCTCCATTAACTATGCAGTGCTCTTGGTCATATGACATGTAATGTACAATTTGACAGAGGTATCAAATGAACAAAAATTAACAACCATGCAAGGGCATGGATCTCCACATACAACTGACGAGTCCAGTGAAATCTTTCTGGTAAACTGGGCAAAAAAAAAGATACCATTTAAAAACATAAGCAGGCTTCCAACCAATGGCTTGGAGTGCATCTATACGTGGTTCCTCTCTAGTGGGGGCACAGCTCCATTTAAATTAATCGCCTAAATACCTTTTTATCCCATTGCCTGGAATAGCTCCTGTGGGATAATAAAAAGCTACCTAAATAAATGTATTGAAAGGACAGTCAGGGATGGCTTTTTCAGATGAAGAGAAGCGTGGTTTATGGCTTTCGCTAACAGATTGGGGAGGGCTATGGTAATACCTGAAGAACTCACAGTAAAAAAAATAGATATCAAGAAAATTGCTTCTGATTCAAATCAGCTCAAGCCAGGAAACATCAAACAAAAAATAACTGCACCAGTTAAAGCCTAGCCTTGACTCTGCCTGTAAGCACTTAAGTTTTAGCCTCCGTGTTGGCACCTTTCATCCTTTAGCTTTCTTTCTTTCTTTCTTTCTTTCTTTCTTTCTTTCTTTCTTTCTTTCTTTCTTCCTTCCTTCCTTCCTTCCTTCCTTCCTTCCTTCCTTCCTTCCTTCCTTCCTTCCTTCCTTCCCTCCTTCCTTATTCTCTCCCCCTCCCTCCCTCTCCCTCTCCCTCTCCTTCTCCCTCTCCCTTTCCATTTTTTCCGCTTAAATCATATTAGGTCATATCTTAGCAATTCCGAAAAAAGGGCTGGATTTTACCCAGTAATCAATCTCATGTGTTCCGTGGCATCTTGGTGACTGTTACCCCACTGCAAACATGCTGTATAGTGAAAAATCCTGGAAGGGGTCTTGTGTTCATGCCTTAAGCCTAAAGGAGGCATGTGCCAGTGGAAGGGAAATCTGAAATTGCCTTCCCCTTTCCCGCTCTCCCCCACACCAAGTGATCTATGCAGAAAAATGGACAGTCAGAGACTGGCACAGAGTTAGCACTGGAAGGGATCTTAAAGATCCGTGAGGTCAACTCCCCCCTTATTTTAAAAATGAGGAAACTGAGGCCCAGAGAGGAGATATGATTTGTTCTATAGATACATTGCTAGTGATGATAAGTGGTATTTATACAGTATCTTCAATTCAGAGCTAAGAAGGAACCTTAGAAGTTACACAGTCCAATCCCTTCAATTTGCAGATAAGGAAACAAGATTGAAAAGGTGAAGTGATCTGTCCCTGCAAATCTCTACAGACTCCTGAAAACATGTCCAGTTCTCATTCTACTACCATGTTGCGTCTCATGAATGAGGATGCTCAGGGCAAGGAGCAGGGGTAGTGATTCTTTCAAGGGGAGAGCAGGAATATAGACTTGGATATGGAAGAAGCAATCTGGTCCAACTTCATTTTATATATGGGGAAACTGAGGCACAGAGAGTATAATCTTGCCCAAGATTATATAGATATTAAGTGACAGATGTGGGATTCAAACCCAGGCCCTTTGACTCCCAAACCACTGTTTTTTCTGCTGTTCCCTGCCATCCTTCTAGTTCTTCTGGATGATTTTTGAACCAAGAGCTGCAAAAGAGTGGAAGTGGGGTGGGATTGTAGTAGGGTACAACTCCCCTTGTTTCTAAACCTGAAACAGTCCTCCAACTGTTATCCAGTGATCCACTGGGTCATTTCCTGTGTCTACACAAATGCTATTTTGTAGGCTACTCAGGTGAAGATACACATGTGCTTCCTGCCTCTGTAGACTTCTGGTTCCTGGTGGTGCAGTGGATAGAACACTGTGGCTTGGAATCAGACAGAAAGACCCTTCTTACTGAGTTCAAATCCAGCCTCAGACACTTACAGACTGTGTAGCCCTGGATAAGTCACTTCACCCTGTTTGCCTCAGTTTCCTCATTTGTTAAATGGAAAACCATTCTAATATTTCTGTTAAGAAAACTCCAGAAGGGGTCATGGAGAATCAGACAACCAAAACAACTCAACGACAAAACTAAGACGGATACATGTGAAGAGGACCAGCAAACAAATACTCATAGGGCCCTGCTGTCACATCCTGATGAACTGTTACATAGTGTGGGAAGGATCCCTAATATATAATAACCCTTGGATGGCTTCCCTATGAACTGCAGACACATAGGTCTTGCTCCTCTCTCCTTACCACCCGGGTACACATTTTTGACGAAAATGTTGGGGAGGAGATAATGTGTTGGAGTGTAGGGTTGAATCCTGCCTCAGAAATTTAACTAGGTGAGTGACCCTGGGCCTCAGTTTCCTCACCTGTAAAATGGGGGGGTATTAGACTTGATGATCTGTGAGTTCACTTCCTGCTCTAAATCTATGACCCCATAATCCCATCCTGTGATCACCCAGTCTGACGCTTTCTTACAGTGGGGAAAATGACCAAACATTGAAATTTTGTTTCAAGTTATATTATTTTTTTTTTTGTGGGGCAGTGGGAGTTAAGTGACTTGCCCAGGGTCACACAGCTAGTATGTGTCAAGTGTCTGAGGCCAGATTTGAACTCAGGTACTCCTGAATCCAGGGCTGGTGCTTTATCCACTGCGCCCCCTAGCTGCCCCCTCAAGTTATATTATTAATAAAATAAATAAAAGGGACCATTTTGACTACTCCCTATTAGTAATAATCACTAGTACTCATTAAGCACAACTCTTTCTTCATAGCAACCCTGAAGTAGGTGGTAAAGAAAGCCCATCACACAGATGGGGAGGCTAAAATTCTGAGAAGTCCAGTAACTTCCTTAGGGCCACCCACTTACTAAGCATGGGACTGGGGATAAAACTCAGCTCTCTCGATAGACATTCAGGGCTCTTTTTTCTACCACTCCAAGTTTCCTTTCTTGTTCCATGTCAAATGGTCCTCAGTACAATTGTGTGACTCAATCCTGCCCTGCTACCTCCATCCCTCTCAGAAGCCCATTCCCCAAGTATATCCGGCTGTCTCTCACCTGCTCGGCTTTCTGGTGGAAAACGGCAGACATGGCCAGGATGGTGCTTCGCTCATCTAGGGCGGCTGCAAAGCTCTTCCATTCCTGGTCCAATTGGGTGGAGATCTGTTTGATTTGCTGGGAAGCATAATGACCTGCTTCCGACAGTCGGGAGGCCACAGACATGATGCGGTTGATGTTCACATAGGCGTTCTGAGAAGCAAAAGGAGAGTTCCTTAGTGGGTCAGTTAAAAGGCAATTAAGTCAGTTAACAAGCAATTAGTTGAACACTTTAGTTTGGGGAGTGCAGGGTGGAGATGCCCACAAGAAGACAAAGAGAGGGAGACCAGAGCAGCACACCAGCTTAGAATATAAATCAATTACAGAGGGCAAGAGAAGGGTGGGTCCCTCCGAAGTAAAATCCAAACAGGCAGCAGGCATATTGATACAATAGTCATCTGCTGGGCAGAAAAGCAGGTGTGTTCAGGGGTGTTGTTAATGTCAGTCTGCTAAGGGGGGGGGGGAGAATCATGGAATGTTATGATCTCTATGGATATTTAGCTTCACAGGCTAAATATATGAGGAGTGAGGGGTTAACGCAAAAAATTGTTCTGGCCTTATTCTCCTTCTTGCATAAGAGGTTTGAAAGCCCAGCCCCATCTTGATGAAGAAACCATAGCTCAGTCCTGGGTAGGAACCCTGAGAGGAGGGCAATCACCACTTTCTAGACACCTAAGATCATTCAACATTATCCAAACCGATCAGACTCCCAAACTGAGAAGGGTTTAGGAGGCAGTCATACAGGTAGATAGATTGCAGAGGGGAGAGAACACCACCAGGACTGGAGTCAGGAAGATTCATCTTTCTGAGTTCAAATCCAACCTCAGATGTGTACTACCTGTGTTCCCTTAGGCAAGTCATTTAAATCTGTTTTCGGGGCAGCTAGGTGGTGCAGTGGATAGAGCACTGGCCCTGGAGTCAGGAGGACCTGAGTTCAAATGTGGCCTCAGACACTTAACACTTACTAGCTGTGTGACCCTGTGCAAGTCACTTGACCCCAATTGCCTCACTAAAAAAAAAAAAAAAAGAAAAAGAAAAAAACTGTTTGCCTCGGTTTCCTCATCTGTAAAATGAGGTGGAGAAGGAAATTTCAAACCACTACAGTATCTTTGCCAAGAAAACCCCAAATGGTGTCATGAAAAATAGCACACAACTGAAAGACAACTAAACCACAAAAAGATAATCATATGATCATAGATCCAGAGCTTGAAGGAACATCAAAAACCATTAGTCCAATCACCCCATTTTACAGGTAAGGAAACTGAGGCTTAAGGATGCTACAGTGACTTCACCAAAGTCATACAGGCACTAAGCAATGGGGTATGAGGGGATATTTGAATGCAGCACCTCTGAGCCAGTGTTCTTTCCGCTATTTGTTGTTCAGTTGTGTCCAACTCTTCGTGACCCCATTTGGGGTTTTCTGGGCAGATATGCTGGAGTAGTCTGTCAGTTCCTTTTACAGATGAGGAAATTGAGGCACACAGGGTTAACTGACTTGTCCAGACTCACATATCTAGTAAGTGCCTGAGGATAGATTTGAATTCAGGTCTTCCTGACTCTCTAGCCCAGTACTCTATTCACTTCACCACCTAGCTTAATCAGAGCTTTATATAGGAACAGACATTTGTGGCTGCACCATCTTCCACCCTAAAAATTATGCCTATGAAGAAATCTATTCTTCTCTCTACTTGACTTAAGAACATCTCTACCCCCAATAAAGCATCAAAAGCACCCAAAGTCTCCCACAGTTTCTGTTGGCTCCCTTCATCTACTGTTTTGTTTACATTCATCCCCAGCTTGGCTTGGAAATTAAAAATGTATGAACACTCCTCCCCCTGTTTCTTGAATAGGCCAGCAGAAACTCCCTTCAGGAAGAAAGGAGACAAAAGAAAAATGACACTGATCTAAGGTGGGGAGGAGGGTTATTTTTAACTTATTCTCACTAATTGTCTGAGATGTCAAAACAATCAAATAATATTGTGGCAGCCTCCGTGAGCAGCACACAATGCCCAAGTGCAGCAGGACTGCGATGAGAAGGTGTCTCAAAAACTTGGGCTCCTGCCTTTCCAAGACAGTGAAGAATCATGGGCAATTGCCCCTGTCTCCCTCCTGAACCAGGTGTCTGTTCTTCATTCAACATGTAGTCCGTTGGAACCAGGGTGGGATTCATGAAAAATTTTTATCACAGTCCATTCCTCTGTCCTTTCTGCATCCAGTTTTACCACCCTACCCCCGACCCCCGGCTCTGCTTCCAGGCACACTACCGAGATAAATGATCATTAATAACCAATGGTTTGGGAAGATATAGATTTCTGCTTTTTTTCTTTTGTCCTCATTTCAAGACCTCAATCTCTGAAAGTTGAGCTAAACTTCTCCTCTATCCAGACTCCATACAAGGGGTGTAGCCATTGTGTTCTGCTCATGTTTGGGTAGGGATAAATAACTTAAGAATTAAATGACATAACCAAAGTTCATTTGAACAGGTCCAGCCCCTCATTGTAATATTCATTCTCTCATTATCGTTAACCAATCAAAGTTGACTACCACCCTAGGGAACACCTACTCTTCAAAGGGCATAAAAACTGTGAGTCCACCCCCATGATTGTCTTTGGTCTGAGAGATAGCCAAATGACCATCCTTTTATTAAAATGCTAGCATTATTAATAAAATGATTAAATTACCCCAAAATTACATCTCTGAACCTCTTCTTTAACAAAATACTAACCCTCACACTATCTAATGCCATAAAGATCTCTCCCAATTTGAAAGCTCTCTAGGGGAGAAACCAGCAAAGCAATAGATTTGGTGCCCAAAGTGGATTCAAATCCTACCTGGGCCATTTACTTTCTTTGTGACCATTGGAAAATCATCTAACTTCTCTGGACTTAAGGGTTTTTTCTCTATAAAATGAGGGGGTTGCCTTGGGTGGTCTCTAAGGTGCCTTTTTAGCTGTAAATCTGTGATCATACATGCAAAGTATGGTGCTGGAGACACAAAGACTGTTCTAATGCATAATCCTGGATCTGGAAGAGAACTCAATGATCATCTTCTCCTCAGGCAGCCAGGTGGTACCTAGATAGAGTGCTGGAAGACCTATATTCAAATCCGGCCTCGAATTGAAATATTTACGAGATGTATGACTGTAGGCAAGTCACTTAACCATGGTCTGCCTCAATTTCCCCAAGTGTAAAATGGGGATAACAGCATCTACCTTCCAGTGTTGTTGTGAGAATCAAATGAGATGATATTGCTAAGGAACTTAATATTGTCCCAGGCACATAGTAGTCATTTGATAAATGCTTATTTTCTTTTTATCAAAAAGCCTCTTTTTTAAAATAGATAGATAAACTGGAAACAGGCCCCCTGGGGTAGTTCAAAGAGTGTTGGATTTAGACTCAGAAGATCTCGGATCAAATTTTGTTTCTTCTATTTGCTGTGTGACCTTGGGTAAGTCAGTTAACCTTTCTGGACCTCAGTTTCCCCATCTATAAAATAAATGAGCTAGAGTAGATGATTCCCTCAGTCCCTTCCAGCTCTAAAACTTTGATACTATGAATACAATATGACATTCATTAATGTCAGATCAAGGTCTCTGATATAGGTTTTGCCTTTCCATTCCTGCCTCCATCTTAGTAGCCCTCTCTTTGCAAGTTTTTCCTTGTAACTGACCTTAATCCTTTCTGCCATAACCTCACACACTTCCTTAGTGATGGAACCACTGTCTTCTTGGGTAGTAATTCTTCAAGGGTCTAAAGAGTCATCATTAACTCAACTTTCAGCATTACTTTCTCTGGGCTTCTCAACAAATTCTGCTTAAAAGGAAAATCTATTCATAGAACTGATGGGGGGAAATGTCCTCAAAAGTGAGTGTGGGGTGGGGAGTGTATATGCTGATTTCAGGGGCTCCAGCTTCTATAAATAAGCTGTTGTATTAGGGGAGAAATACAACTTCAATATCCTTCCTCTCCCTTCATTCCAAGATCTACTGAAATTTTCCCTCCTTCTGCAAAAATTCTTGCCTATATGGGTGGCAAGGAAGACTCCTATTCCCTGACCCTGACACAAACTCCCAATAACCCCTTGTTAACACCAAACTTAGAGAGGGGAGGCAGTATTCAAACCAGGGGTGTGGCATTCACTTGTCCTGTCCCCCTCCCAAGGCTCATGTTCTTTCATGGAGGGGAAAGTAGGCAGCAAAGGGGCAGGGTACAATGATGGGTAGGTCCATACTACCTGGCACTCCCACCCCCATCCCTACTCTAAGCAGGCAGCTAGTCATCTGCATGCCTGGTCATTCTAAGGTGATTAAGACTCTTTATACACTCCCTGGAATGGGGGAACCAGGGACTTCCCCTTCACTAGCTTCTCTCTTTCTTTCTAAATGCAGTGCCCAGGAGCCAATGAATCAGAGAAGTGTTTGGGTTGTTTATGTGGTCCTAGCTTGATATGCCAGACAATCCCACCCTCTAGCATGGATAACAGAATCTTTTGGGGGGAAGAGGAGGTGATTATTTATATGTGGGTTTGGTGGGTCATAGGAAGTTACAATTTGTGACAAATACAAACCCAGACAAGTTAGAGGAACCTAACATGGTCCTTCCTTTTAGGAAATTCATCCTCTGGTGAGCACCCCCTTTCACTCCTTATCATCAGATGCCAGTTCACAAGCACAGATTCACTGACTCCCTCCTACCCTTCTTCACATCCCCCCAATCAATCACTGACTGACTGACTGACTGACTGACTGACTGACTGACTGAATGAATGAATGAATGAATGAATGAATGAATGAATGAATGAAAAAAGCACTTTCAAGTACTTACTGCATGCCAGGCCCTGTACTGGGTGTAAAAATTCAAATAAAAGCAAGGATTCAGTCCCTGCCCTTACAAAGCTTATATTTTAATAGAAGACAAGCTACAAAAGGGAGCTAGTGTTAGAAAGCAGAGTGTGAACTCAGCCTCATAGTTTGGAAATGTATGTAGTCCCATGGAGACCTGTTCCTAATCTTACACTATCAGTTGGGCATACCCTCTCCCTTGTAACAAAGCAAAAGAGTTCTATAAGACCAAGAGACACAGTAACTAAGTCTGCCAGATTATTCAACATTTTGCACTCGCTAGAGATTCTGACTTCTCCAAAGAAAAGAAGGTGCATTTCCTTTTTGGCCTTTTCAGGGCCAAGAATGGGCATTAAAATTCAGGGATGCAGCAAACTGTTATTTTGGTGTTCTTTTCATATACATTATTGGTGTCACATATATCATCTTGGTTCTGCTCAGCTTAATTGTTACAAATCTGCTCTTGTACAATAATATTCTACTACTTACAAATATTGGGGCAGCTAGGTGCTGGGCACATAGGGGCAGATAGAGTACTGGATCTGGAGACAGGAAGACATTTTCCTATGTTCAAATCCAGCCTCAGACACTTACTACCCTTGTGACACTGGACAAGTCACTTCACCCTGTTTGCCACAGTTTCCTCATCTGTAAAATGAGCCTGTGAAGGAAATGCCAAACCACTCTAGTATCCTTACCAGGAAAACCTCAAATGAGGTCACGAAAAATTAGGCACAACTGAAATGATTGAACAACCTTCAAATATTATAGTATGTTCAGTCATTCCACAGACAATGGACATCCATGTTATTTCTAGTTCTTTGTGGTGCTGCTGGTGCTGGTGCTGCTATCACTACTACTACCATCACCACCCCCCAAAAGTGCTATGAATATTTTGTTATATTTGAGATCTCTTTCTATAATTAAGGAACCTGGATTATATGCCCAGAAGGGGCAAAATCTGGTTTGAAAGGAACATCACCTTTTAAAAAAATTCCAACAATTAAAAAAAATGATATCTTTTGTTTCCATATCCCTTCATTTCCAAGTATGTCCCACCTCCTTCCCTTACCCAAAGAGACATCCAATGTAACAACAAAAATTTTAAAAGCAGTTCATCTAAACAGTGCAGTGTATGTAGTATTCCATATCCATGATCCCCCAATTCAGCAAAATAGGGAGGGGGTAGTTTTTAAAAAATCTCTTCTTTTGGGGACAAGCTGAGTGATTATAATTACATAGTATTCCAACTACAAAACATTCTTTAGAGAGATAAAAAATAGAGGAATATTAATTGCTCATAGGTGGGTCATCCCAATATAATAAAAATGACAACACTACCTAAATTAATTTACTTATTCAGTGCCACAGTAGTCAAACTGCCAAAAGATTATTTTTAGAACTAGAAAAACAATAATAAATTCACCTAGGAAAACAAAATATCAAGAATTTCAAGAGGAGTAGTGATAAAACAGGGAAAAGAAAGGAACCTAGCAGCACCAAATCTCAAACTATACTATAAATAGTGATTGTCAAAGCATTTTGGTACTGGTTAAGAAATAGAGAAATCAGTAGTACAGGTTAGGAAAATAATATACTTAAGCAAAAGAACATAGTAGCCTCATGTTTTACAAACCCAAAGTTCTCAATAAATGTAGTAAGAACTCACTTCAATAAAAAAATCTAACAATAAAACTGGAAAGCAATCTAGCAGAAATGAGGTTTTAGACCGACATCTCACACTATAGAACAATATAAACTCCAAATGGATATATTACTTAGATATAAAAGGTGACATCATAAGCAAGTTAGAAGAACAAGGGGGGAAAATTCTTCCTATTCTATGGATCAGGGAAGAGTTCATGACCAAATAAAAGAAAGGGAGAATTACAGAGGATAAAGTGGACAATCTTGACTATATAAAAATTTAAAGTTTTTGCATAAACAATACCAACACACTTAATACTAGAAGGGAAACCAGTAACTGGGTAGAAAATTTCTGTATTGAGTTTCTCCAATAAAGATCTCATATCCAAGACACATAAGGAATTGATTCAGATTTAAAAGAATAAGAGTCATTCTTCAATTGATAAATGGTCAAAAAATATTAAAAGCAAGTTGTTGTAGGATGAAATCCAAGACACCAGCCATGATGTGAAAAATGCTCCAAATCACTAATAATTAGAAAAATGTACACTGAAACAACCCCGAGCTTCTACTTCACAGCCATTGGATTGACAAAAACAATAAAAAAATAATGTGAAAAATTTTGGAGGGACAATAGAAAAACAAGGCATACGAATGCATTGTTGGTAGAAGTGCATATCAGTCCAGCCACTATGCAAAGAAATTTGAAACTATGCCCAACATGTTACTGAGTTGTGCATACACTTTGACCCAGTACTACCATTACAAGGTATATATACACAAAGAGATCAAAGAAAGTGGGGAAAGACCTATATGTAAAAAAAATAATAAATCAGTTCCTTTAATAGTAACCAAAAACTGGTTACAAAGGGAATACCCACCTGGTGAGTGGATGACTAAACAAATAATTTCAGATGAATGTAATGAAATATTATTATGAAATAAGAAATAATGAATGGACAGTTTTAGAAACTGCAGTGACCTCTATGTACTGATGCAGAGTGAGGTGAGCAGAACCAGAACAATTTATACAATGACACAATAAAGAAAAACAACCTTGAAAAACTTTAGAATTCTCATCAATGCAGTAATAAAGTATACCATAAGTGGACTGAAGATGAAGCATGCTACCTTTTTTTTTCTTTTGGTGGTGCAATCAGGGTTAAGTGACTTGCCCAGAGTCACACAGCTAGTAAGTGTCAAGTGTCTGAGGCTGGATTTGAACTCAGGTCCTCCTGAATCCAGGGCTGGTGCTTTATCCACTGCACCACCTAGCTGCCCCCTCAAGCTACCTTTTTCCTGTCAAAGAGGTGATGGATTCAAAATTAAGAATAAGACATATTTTTGGACATTGCCATCAAGAGGATTTGCTCTCCTATACAATGCATTATTTGTTACAAGGAATTTCTTTTACTTCCTTTTGTTGTTGTTCAATAGAAGTAAAAAGAGAGAAAATAAATGCTTGTTTAAAAGGAAAAAAGGGGGGCAGCTAGGTGATGTAGTGGATAAAGCACCAGCTCTAGATTCAGGAGGACCTGAGTTCATATCCAGCCTCAGACACTTGACACTTACTAGCTGTGTGACCCTGGGCAAGTCACTTAACCCTCATTGCTTCACAAAAAAAAAAAAAAGGAAAAAAAGAAGTTAAAAAACAACATGCCCTTTGCTTTTAGGTTTTCTTTCTATATATTTATATACTGTTATAATCATTATATTGTTTTTCCAACTCTTCCTACTTGGTATCAGTTCATGGTAGTATTCTAATGTTTCTCTGAATTCTTCATATTCATAATTTCTTACAGCAGAGTAACATTCCATTCTATTTAAGTACAACAGTTTTTTCAGGCATCTACTTTGTTCTCAGTTTTTTGCTACTACAAAAAGGTGCAGCAATTCTCAAAGGTTGTTATGATCTCCCCTTCAAGTTTCATAATAACGAGATCTATCCTAGGGACAAGGACTACCTCCTTCTCCCCCTCTTACTTCTATAAGTTCCCCTAAGGCACTCCTTATTCTCAGACTTTCCTAAGCAAAAAAGCTATTTTTCCTTCATCATCACCAAGTGTAAATCCATACAGAAGAGGGGTGCTCAAGACAGGGAAGTGCATAAGGGCAAAGACCACATATCTGGTACAGTCTGTACTGCACCTAGTGAACTGTGAGCAATGAACCAAGGCTGAGCCATGTGTATAAACAAACCAGCCCCAAAGCACACTTAATGTCTTGAGTTCTGACAGATTCCAGAGACTCATAGAAAAGGAAAATCCCCAAAGATGATTATTTTTCAAGTGTTGTGACCTCACTTAACCAGTATAGATACATGACTCATTGGCTAGGGCTTAGGGAGCTAACATCGCCAGGGCTTATGTTGCTTGGCTCATATAGCATATCCAACCACAATTCCTAAATCCCTTAGCAAATCCTCAATTTGCCTGCATGAGGGAGGCAGCCAGAGTATCAATAGCACTGTACAACATCCAGGGGACCCGGGATCATCCTGACTCTGCCACGAGCCCGCTGTGTGACATTGGACAAATGATTCATTTTTTTTTCTGTTCCACAGAGAAGTTTGAGCCAAAGAGGAATTCCCAAAGTTAGTAGGGTTTGAATGTAGTGCTGAAGGATGACATCTCAGGCAAGAGAGCAAGGACCACAATAGGAATGAGCAGAATCTGTTTAGGGGATAATGAAAGGACTGACCATACTGGAGAGAAAGATTTGGGTAAGGGAGAATTCCATAGTCATGGTGGTGATTTCAGAGAGTGCTAGGCTAAAGGGTTTGGAAGTTGGGAGAGGAGAGATAGGAAATGGAAACTATCTGAACTGGAGGGTTACATAAGAGCATTGTTTTGGGAATCGCAGAATCTCTGAGCGCCAAAGGACCTGGGGGACTATCCAGACCATTCCACATCTGAATAAGAATCTCTTTTACATCACTGGCAACTCTGAGGTACAGTGGACCTAGAGACAGGAAGCCCTGAGTTCAAAGCTGGCCTCATATACTTACTGCCTCTGTGACCCTGGGAAAGTAATTTAACCTCTGTCTGACTCAGTTTCTTCAACTGTAAAATGGGATAATAACTGCACCCAATTACAAGGATTGTTGTGAGGATCAAATAATATAATCTTTTTAAAGCACTTATATATATACATATATATATACACACACACATATATATATGCATATAGATACAGAGAAAGGCAGAGAAAGAGAGAGAAATAGACTTACACACACACACACACACACACACACACACACACACACACAAGTTATTCTAGCCAATAAGTGCCTACCCAGCCTTTCCTTTCCTTGAAGACTTCTAGCAGCACTCTCCATTTTGGGATATTTCTGAACATTAGAAATTTCTTCTTTATGTTGAGCTAAAATCTACCTCTTTGACCGGAGCATGACATAGGAAAAACAGACTTGAATTGGGCATGAACCTGAAAAAATACCAATGCTGTATTTAAGCTTCTCCATAAATCGGGTAGGAATGAGATTCTGGCCACCTCTGCTCTTTGCATGATCCCCTACTTTTATTTTATTTTGGTTTTTTCCTAGTCTCAGCTCTATGGACTAGGCCAGCAGACAGGATTCTGGAAATCCTCAAATAAGTGAAATGTTCACTGAATGAATACATCTTAAATTCCATTGCTCAGTATCCAAGGGTATCACTCTTGCAGAATGTAAGAAGCAAAGGGTCATTCTTCTATTATAGACATCAAAGACCATAGGGATAGAATGAATAGTAATAATAATAATAGCTAATATTTGCATAAGCACAAAACTCATATCCATTATCTCATTCCATTTTCCCTACTACCCTATGAGGTAGTTAATAATGATAATGATACTAAGAATAACTAGAGTTTATATAGTACTTGAAGGTTTCCAAAACCCTTTCCACATGTTAACTCTTTTTATCTTCACAACAACCCTGGGAGGTAGGTGCTATTATTGTCTCCATTTACAAATGAGGAAACTGAGGTAGACAGAGGTTAAGTAACCTACTCAGGGCTTCACAGCTAGTAAATATGAATTCAGATCTTAGCACTGAGCCCAGCGCCTGGCACATAGTAAGTACTTAATAAACACTAGTTGACTGACTGACTAGTTAGTACAAGTACTCCAATCTCCATTTACAGATGAAGAAACTGAAGCAAAGACAGTTTAAGCGTCTTGCCCACAGACACAGAGCTTGTAAGTAGCAGAGCTAGGATTCAAACTCGTGTGTTCTGGTGGCTAAATCTATTAAATTTAATATTAAATATTAAATCTGTTTTTCTATTACATCATAGCTTTAACCAAATTCCAATAGGCAGGAGCAGGAGTGGGTGAGACATAGCAATTGCAAATGTCCTTTCTCCTCTGGCTCTCCTCCCCTCCCTCCCCTGATACAAAAATCCTAGTTCTCTTTTTTCACCACTGCAATCATTCATTGAAGATCAAAGGATCAGCTGCTCCCAGCTCCTGGGGCCGGGTGCTCTCTCATTCAGTGATTAGCTGAAATCTGCGGCTGAGCAGACTGTCTCTCCAGAAATGAATACCTGGCAGAATGTTAATAAGCATCTCTCTTCTCCCCTTCACGCTATCCTTGATTCAGCTCTGGTCAGGCCGCCCCCTTCTGGGTACAAATTAATGCCAAATAATCTTTACTTTTATCTTTTTTTCTTTACTCTCCCCTCAAAAATATGGTTGAGCTCCTTTAAAGGTTATTTTGATTTTTTTTCCTCCCTGGAATAGAGGCCAGGCTTTTAAGGAACCCATGTCTGGAGTAGAAGAGGTAGCAATTGGTGGTTGAGTGCCAAACCTGGGGTGAGGATGACATGGGTTTAATGCCTGCTTCTAGTGTGGCCATGGAGAGTCCTCTGACCTGGATGAACTTTATTTTCCTCATCAGCAAAAGGGAATTAACAATACCTGCAGTACCTACCTACCTCGTGAGGTTGTAGTGAAAAGCCAATGTATGGAAAGCATTTTGCAAACTTTGATTCTTTTTCTTTTTTGCAGGGCAATGAGGGTTAAGTGATTTGCCCAGGGCCACACAGCTAGTAAGTGTAAAGTGTCTGAGGCTGCATTTGAACTCAGGTCCTCCTGAATCCAGGGCCAGTGCTCTATCCACTGGGCCACCTAGCTGCCCCAAAAACCTTGATTCTTAAAAAAAAAAATTACACGGTTCCACTATGCCAATCATTTGGGTGTTCCCTCCCACAATGGAAATGGCAACCCATCTGTGCCCTCCCCTCCTATGTGACTCTTGTCCTTTTTGTCTTCAAGGTTGCCCATAGTAGGTCCACCCAACATGCCAGAGGCCTTCTTCAACTTCCCCTGGCATCCTGAGGGTACCAGTGGAGCATTCTGACTGTCCTTTTGCCATTACTCAATCCTGCCACATGACCAGACCATCTCCTCTTCCTGTCCTCTAATTCCTGGATAACATTGTGTTCTTCAGAGTTCCTCCTTGATTAGGTGTAGCTACTTGCTCACACCCTTCATTCTCCTCTCCACTGTCCTCTGTGCAATGCTAAGTGGGCATGGGGTGCTATGGCAACATGGGTGAAGTGTTAGTATTGACAAGAGGGGCCTTGGATTTTATGGGAAGTTTGAGGAGACTGAAAGAAATTTCCAAATTGCGATTTCTTTTTTTTTTTTTTAAAGCATCCCAACTTGTTCAACTGTACTGTTTGTCCCAGATGGACACATTTTTGGACCAATTTTATTATCCACCCAAATGCATGTTGAAATCTTGGGAAACAGATATTTGTCACCCATTTAGTCTATTACTGGTTATCCATTTGAGATATAAATGTCAGCTTCTGTAATTTTTGTCATATTATAATCCAAACCAATGATGAATTACACAAGTTAATAATTGCTACAAGAAAGTAGAATGGCATATAAGATTCAGAAGAAATGGTTTTTAGTCTCAGTTCTGCCACTTACTTTTTTGTGACCTTGGGCAAGTCACTTGCCTCATATCCTGGGCCTCAGTTTCCTTATCTGCAAACTGAAGAGGTAGAATTATATAATCTCTGAGGTTCTTTCCAGCTGGAAATCTAGGATCTTTGAAATCATCTAAGCCACCAGTTCTAAAAATGTGGTCCAGGGACACCTAGGAATCTCTGAGACCCCTCCCAGGGATCTATGATATCAAAACTACTTTTACAATAATATAAAGACATCTCAATTTCTGATATAGATAGATAGATAGATAGATAGATAGATAGATAGATAGATAGATAGATAGATAGATAGATAGATAGATGATAGAATCCACATAAATAAAAAATGATTTGGGGGGAGTTCTCAATAAGCTGGGTTTTTGCAGGGCAGGGCAATGAGGGTTAAGTGACTTGTCCAAGGTCACAAAGCTAGTGTCAAGTGTCTGAGGCTGGATTTGAACTCAGGTCCTCCTGAATCCAGGGCTGGTGCTTTATCCACTGCGCCATTTAGCTTCCCCTCTCAATAAGTTTTAAGAATGTTAAGCTTTTTTAAGACCAACCATTGTATAACTCTTGATGTAATCCAACTCTTTGTTTTGCAAATGAGGTAACTGAGGTCCAGAGAGACTTATCCAAGATCACACAGATAGAGACTGGCAAAGTCAGGATTTGAACCCAGGCTGTCTGACTCCAAATCTGGTGCTCTGACCATGTGACAAATCACATACTATACGTTTCAGCTCTACAAGAGTCAGTGAAGGAAGGGAAGAAGGCAAGGGGCAGGCATCACAGCTCTGTGGACTAAAGCTCCCCAGGTGGAATCTGGGAGATCATCTTATTACAATTCCTCCTACCAATCCACTCACACTTGGAAGGATCATAACATATCATACAAAAATGAAAACCCAAAAGTACAACTTATATTCCCTAGAGCTTTAAAGCTGACTGAGCACTCTTCTCACAAAAATATTACAAGGTATGTGCTATAGAGACCGTTTTTTCTTTTTACAAATGAGGTAACCGAGGCATCCTGGAAACTACTCCTCTGGAACTCTTCCTGCTATTATGTATCAGGGCTTGGACAGATCACAATAGACCCAACAGTGCCCATAACAAATGTGCCCAGATGGCCCTGACAGGTTTTAGAAGAGAGTTCAAGTTCATGCAGAGGCCCATCATGCCACCTCCTGAGTGGGTTTATGGTAACAAAGCCCACTGGCCTGGCTGGTATCCTTCCTGGTACAGCTGCTATGACCACATCTACAACACTGACCTTTGTTGGCAGAAGTCTTGGCCATAGGAACTACATGTCTAATTTGGAGCCTGGACTTAGAATTGTAGCACTGGTAAATGCCTGAGGGAGAACTGCAACCTAGCTCTTCCAAACTCCAAGTCTAGTACCCTATTCAATGCTACCTTCTCTCCATGGTCTAGTTCTGCTTCTCCATGTAAGGGACTATTTGTGCCTTCCCCAAAGAGCTCAGACACTCCTCCTGAACTGGCCAGTGACTGGCGAAGCTCTTCCTCAAAGTCTCCTTGTATTGTGCTGGGGAAGGAAGACTGACTCTTTTCTAGGCTGCTCCATCACCTCCAGAATTCAAAGTGTGCCCAGGAAAGGTTGTCTGACCGCCCATGGCCATTTTTTTCCTTACTTCTAAAAGGAAGGATTTAAACTAGAGGAAAGAACACCCTTTCAGATCTAAATCCTGTCCTATGGCCCATTCCTTGTACCCTTCCAATATCCCCTGAAGGGCCTTTTTTTTAAAAACAAAATATTTATTTTTAAATAATATTTGATTTTTCTCCACTTATATGTAAAGACAATTTTTAACATTCATTTAAAAAAATTTTTGAGTTTCAAATTTTTTCTCTCCCTCCCTCGCCTCCCCACACCCTGAGATGGTGAGCAATTTGTTATGGGTTATACATGTTCAATCATGCAAAACATATTCCCATATCAGTCAAGTTGTGAAAGAAGACACAGACTCAAAGAGAAAAAACACACACACAAAATACAGCAAGTGAAAACTGTGTCTTGATCTGCATTCAGACTCCATTCATTCTTTCTCTGGGGATGGATAGCATTTTTCATTGGAATTGTTGAAGGGTCTTAATCATCCCTTCCCCAATACCTTACACCACCAGGCATCCAAAGGCTGACAGAGTCCCCTGGTGTTTTCCCCCTTGACTCACATTTGCCACCAGGTATACAGTGGCAAATTACTTGGAAGTACAAAAAAAGGCTCAAAAGGGGCCACCTGCCTATCCAAAGTGAGGCTGGATTATTAGTAAAAGTACACCTGCTGTAGGGACCTTGTCAGAAAGCCAGTTTTTGCCTTTAGGCTGCAGTTACAATTCCTGATTTTTTTTTTCTCAAAAGATAAAAATGGATGGTTTTAATTAGGATCTTTCAGAGGAAAGCAAAGATTTTGCCCTTTGGGCCACAGACCCCAAAGCAGAGACTCCAAGGCCACACCCGTGTTGGTAGTGTACCATGTTGGCCATTTCAATTAGGCTTAAACTTTTCTCTCCAATTCACAGTTGTCAAACCTGTAGACCAGCTTATGACTGTGGCTGGGCTAAAGGCTTTACACTGAGGATAGGGAATGAGCCTGAGTGACCAAAGTTCCCATTGAAATCACTCAGACTGGGGTCAGCTAGGTGGCCAGGGGATAAAGCACTGGCCCTGGATTCAGGAGGACCTGAGTTCAAATCCGACCTCAGATCCTGGGGAAGTCACTTAACCCTCATTGCCCTGGAAGGGAGGGAGGGAGGGAGGGAGGGAGGAAGGAAGGAAGGAAGGAAGGAAGGAAGGAAGGAAGGAAGGAAGGAAGGAAGGAAGGAAGGAAGGAAGGAAGAGAGAGAGAGAGAAAGAGAAAGAAAGAAAGAAAGA
Organism: Dromiciops gliroides; assembly: GCF_019393635.1. NCBI lineage: Eukaryota > Metazoa > Chordata > Mammalia > Microbiotheria > Microbiotheriidae > Dromiciops > Dromiciops gliroides. The sequence goes on along the minus strand of NC_057863.1, from coordinate 336,808,883 downwards.
AAGAAAGAAAGAAAGAAAGAAAGAAAGAAAGAAAGAAAGAAAGAAAGAAAGAAAGAAAGAAAGAAAGAAAGAAAGAAAGAAAGAAAGAAAGAAAGAAAGAAAGAATTCAGATTTAAGAGAGGAGTCACAAATTGCCCTTCTGACCCTGTCTGCCAAGAACGAAGATAATAATAGAGCTCACATTTAGATAAGGCTTTCTGTTTTGCAAAGGACTTTCTGGGGCAGCTAGGTGGTGCAGTAGACAAAGCACTGGCCCTGGATTCAGGAGGACCTGAGTTCAAATCCAGCCTCAGACACTTAACACTTACTAGCTGTGTGACCCTAGGCAAGTCACTTAACCCCCATCGCACTGCAAAAAAGAAAGAAAAAAAAGGACTTTCTGCACATTATTTTATTAGGTCAGTGGTCCTCAAAGAGTGTGCCTGTATATCTCTGAACACTTGTCCTTATATGGAACTTAGACTCACAATCCTGGGCTTAACAATTTGAACAATTTTCCTTTTTGCTCCTCTTGGGAAGTCAGGGAGCAGCTTTAACTACATCATGGAGGACACATGTTCCTGAATGATACTGGGGCTGGGAGCCATCACGGATATAACAACTGTAATATAAGACCGAGGGGGTAGTATAAAAATAGGCTGGTTGACCTCATCTCCTTTCTTGGCCAGAAAACAATCTCAGGATGTTCAAACCGAGCCCCTCATTTCATAGGTGAGAAATCTCCGTTTGGCATTTAAAGCTCTCCATAACCTGACCCCTTCCCATATTGCCAGTCTTCTTATGCTCTCTCTGCCCCCTTCTATGCCCTCTATGATCCAGTTGCATTAGTCTACTTAGTGATCCTTGCAAATGACATTTTATCTGCCATCCATTGTCTCATATGCCCGAAATGCTTTTCCTTCTTCCCTCTGCCTTGGTTTCTTTGGTATCCTTCAAGACTCAGCTCAAACATTGCATTCTGCGGGAAGCTTTTTCCTGATTCCCTCAAATGCTAGTGATTTCCTCTCTGAAATTAACCTTCCCTCTATTCTACATATCTTGTTGTATGGACCTAGTTATTTACACATCTCTTCCATTAGAGTGGGATTTCTTGGAGATCACGGTTTTCTCCTTTCTTTGTCCTCTCTCTATCCCCTCCCCCTAACCCCAGCAACTTAATACAGTGGTTGGCACATAACAAATGTTAAATAAATACTTATTGATTAATTGAAATCCAGAAAGGGAAAGTAGTTTTCCCAAGTCACAGTGGTAGAGCGGGGCTTAAAACTGTAACCAAGAGACTTCAACTCCTAGACTAGTGTTCTTTCCACAGCAGCATGCTGCCTTCCTAATAAAATTCCTATAAAGTCAAATGACACATAAGACTAGACGGATGTAAAGTGTATTAAGAGAAGTGAGGAAGGATTTCCTGTTTGGAAGATGTAAAGGGAGCTAGGTTAGAGGCTTGAGGAGACATTGTGGCTTCATCCTCTCTGGAAATGTTGAAAAATACTGTTATGGAAATGCTTGTTTTATTTAATAAATTAAAATTTAAATACATTTTTAAAAGAAAAAACAAAATAATAACCGTTCAGGAGTATGGGATAGTAGAGGTATTTAGAGGCAGGGGATTAGATGGGATGACCTACTGGCATCTTTGATGTTATGAAAAACTCTCTTACTCCAAGAGTGCATGTGGGTCTGCTGATATCATAGGATTTAGACTTGTAAGGTACATTAGAAATCATTGAGTTGGGGCAGCTAGGTGGCGCAGTGGATAAAGCACTGGTCCTGGATTCAGGAGGACCTGAGTTCAAATCCAGCCTCAGACACTTGACACTTACTAGCTGTGTGACCCTGGGCAAGTCACTTAACCCCCATTGCCCTGCCCAAAAAGAAAAAAAAGAGAAGAAAAAGAAATCATTGAGTCATAGAAAGATCAAATTAGTGGTAGGAGGAACCTCAGAAGCAATCTCTTCTGAATCCAATCATCCTTTTCAACAATACCACATTACCGCTTTCACCCTGAAAGATAGTATGATATACTGAGGGGGGAGGGGAAGTTCAGGGATCAAAGACTGGAAAAGGCAAATTTTGAATTCTGCCTCCCACATTTACCAGCTTTGTGGCCACAGGCAAGTCATTTAAAGTCAAGATGAAGAGGTGTGCTGGTAAATGTTTAACAACTGGCCCTCCAAGGGGAAAAACATTCAGATGACAGATGTTTAAGTTCCATCTGCATTATTTTTTTTCATCTGCATTATTAATGCATTATCCATCACTCTCATGTCTAGAAATCAACAAAACATTTGTTTGACAATGGGACTAGGACAAAGTTCACACTAACTACCTACTTCAAAAAGAATGGCATGTCTGTCCCAAGGCAGGACAGATTCCCTGGCTGCCACTACACAGGTCATGGAATTACAAATTCACAGGACTTGAGAAATGAAGAGGAGCAAAAAAACAGAGACGCTTAATACTGGATCTCCAAGGGACCAGTAGGTGGATTTTAGGAAGGCTACAAACTTAGATGGGAAAAAAATTAACCTTTATTTAAATATAATTTATTTCTTTCATAATCCTGTCTACTGAGGCAGCTAGGTGGTGCAGTGGATAGAGCACCGGCCCTGGAATCAGGAGGACCTGAGTTCAAATCTGGCAAGTCACTTAACCCCAATTGCCTCACCAAAATAATAATAATAATAATAATAATCCTGTCTACTTTATTTTATGCTTTCAGAAGGGGTTCATAGGCTTTCCCAAACTGCCAAAGAGATCCATGACTCAAAAAGAGCTCCCAAGCTAAAAGGTCATTTAGTCTAATGCTCTTATTTCACAAATAGGGAAATTGAAAATCCTAGAAGTGAAATGACTTTCCCTAAGTCACTCAGGTAGGGAGTGAGAGTGCTTAGAATGTAAACTTCTTGAGGGCAGAGGTTATCTTTCTTGTTGTTTCTATTTATATTCCCAATACTTAGTGCAACACCTGGTAAACAGTAAGTACCTAATACATGCTTATTATTGTTATTGTAGGAAGTAGAGCTCAGATGTCCTGACTCCTACATATATCCCAGCATCTCCTCTTATTCCCATCCCCAACCTATGCTACATTTTTTCACGCTGGTTCTTAGTTGTACCATTTTTTTCATCAGGTGATGGATTCTGATTTATTCACATGCAACTCTTTGAAGTTTTGTGAAAGATGCTCAAAATCCACTCAAAAAAATATACATCTTATAGTCATAGTGAGGAAAAAAAAGTGCTAGCTGCCGCAGGAAGGTAAAACCTGAAGTTTAACATTATTATGGATACTATTTAAATCCTCCCAAGAGCTCTATAAGCCAGAAAGCACCCAGCCCTTGTTAAAGAATCAGCCAGTCTTTAGTTAGGTTAACATATACACATGAACCTGCTGATCTCACCTGGAAACATCCGGACCCAGAGAGAATCACATCTGGAGCCCAGACATGTCTGAGCTTAAAAATTTACTATAGAAGCTATAAGATGAAACTTCCAACTTCTGTTCCCACAATCCACAGGGTGCCCTCTGGGGGGGACCAAGTGGGGTCGTTGATTTACAACAATTAGGTTGTATTTGCTCCTCCAGTAGGTCAAACAATGTGAAAGCAATCTGTCACTGGCAGGGACAGAGGAGGTGGGGGCCGGTATGGTGCTAGTGTATGGCTGTGATAAGGTAAGATGGGGAGGGCCTCTGTTCCTTCTACCAGAGTCAGCCTAGTGTGCTTCCTCTAGTAACTACTCTGAAAATTATTAAGCCTTCCACGAAAATGACTATGTGGCCATACTTGTCCGTGCATGCTGAAATTAGAGGAAATCTGTGAACAGCATTAAAAGAAATGTTAGCATCTTTAAAGTTCCTTCTTCCTCTTCAAATTACATTTCCATAGAGCTGTGAGTGTGTTTATGATAAGCTAGTCAGCTCTGGGCCCAATGACAAGAGAGGACTGGGGACACTAATGGGTATGTCCAGAAGCATAGTCAGAAGCAGGATCGGGGAAATTATAGTTGAGTGGATACAATCTACTCACTTAACCCTGTTTGCCTCAGTTTCCTCATCTGTAAAATGAGCTGCATAATTAAATGGAAAACCACTCCTGCATCTTTACCAAGAACAGCCCCAAAAGGGGTCACCAAGAGTCAGACACAACTAAAAAAATGACTAAACTAAAATACAATTTACTAGCTGTGTGACCTTGAGTGCAGAGGGAAGAGTAATGGCTTTGGAATTTAGGGGATGTAGCTTTGAATTCTTCCTTTATCACTTACTACCTGTGTGACCTTGAACCTTCCTGGATCTCTCTTTCTATGATGTACAATGAGAGGATTAGATTATATTGGACTTAATTTCAGTGACTCCAGGAACTTAGATGGGGAGTCAAGAACCTCTGACTCAAATTTAGGATTTCCTTCTATTATGAATGTGGACAACAATATGTAGATGTCCATAGACTTCATCAGACTGACAAAGAGGTCCATGACACTTACCAAAAAAGGGTAAGAATCTCTGGACTCAGTGAGCTCAAAGATTCCTTTTAAGTTCTTCTAACATTTAGTCTATGATTTATCTGAGCTTGGGAGAATTTTTTAACATTTTCCTTTGAGGTTGAGGTCTGTGTCTATAGTGCTTGAGGGAAATTTATTCCCAAGAAATGTCTCCCCCTCCTTTCTCAGAACCAGAGGATTCTGAGTAACTATCAGCAACTCAGCAGAGCTGTTCGGTCTTAGACACCCAGACATGAAAGCACTTTGAGTCTTCGGGGACCACGAAGATGGAAGTCCTTAAGGTGAGAGTTTGGGGGTAGCCAAGACATAATAACAGGTCACAATTATATAGTCATTTATGATTTACAAAAAAGAAAATTCATATGCATTATCTCCTTTAAAGCTCTGAACGACTCTGTGAGGTAGGTAGTGAAAATATTCTCATTATCCCACTTTCCACGGAGCATTGTCTGAGTGAGTGTTGCCAAGAAGGTCATGACTCTGAAGATGGATAAGGTGTCTGTTGGCTTGGGGTATAAATCACCCCCAGCATTCCCCTTCTTTTTTTGTTTGTTTTTTGTTTTTTTAGTGAGGCAATTGGGGTTAAATGACTTGCCCAGGGTCACACAGCTAGTAAATGTCAAGGGTCTGAGGCCGAATTTGAAACCATGTCCTCCTGAATCCAGGGTAGGTGCTCTATCCACTGCACCACCTAGCTGCCCCCCCAGCATTCCCCTTCTTAATAGGGTAGGGCTCTTATTGCAAACTAACCCTTCTTGTCTTAATAGATGATGGGGAAGGGAAGCAGTGGAGTATGTCAGAAATAGCAGTAGGAGCTGTATAGGAAGCTATTGAGGGCAGTCTCCGTGGAAGCAAAGTAGGAATAATGAGGTTGCCAGTGCTGGACTCCAGGGTCCCAGGTCTGACTGGGCACATCCTGCTTTTCTGAAGCCTATCTAGAGGGCAAGACCCAAGGTGGTGGTTCTCTTCTCTGCCTCCTCTTTCCTCTATCCCTCTCCAGCTTCAGAGAGGGCATATTTCCTAGGATGGTAAATAGCTTTTCTTCTTAAAGACATATACCTTTCAGGGCAGCTAAGTGGCACAGTGGATAAAGCACTGGCCCAGGATTCAGGAGGACCTGAATTCAAATCCGGCCTCAGATACTTGACACTTACTAGCAGTGTGACCCCGGGCAAGTCACTTAACCCCAATTGCCTCAAAAAAAAAAAAAAGACACATACCTTTCAATTTATTTGTCTCCTTTGCTGGAAACTGTATTAACCACAGTTAACTCTGCATTGATAATCTAAGCATGTCATTGCTCAAATCCAATGGAGAAAGGCAATTGGAGAAAGTTCAGAGAGAAAAAGGGAAGGAAATAAGCCTTTCTGTAGTGTTTACTATGTGCCAGGCTAAAAGTGTGCTAAGCACTTTTACAAATATTATCTCATTTGATCCTCACAATAACCCTGTAAGGTAGGTGCTTTTATTATTATCTCCATTTTATAGTTGAAGAAACTGAGGCAAACACATCAAGTGACTTGCCTAGGGTTACAGAGTAAGTGTCTGAGGTCAGATTTGAATTCAGGCCTTCCTGATTCCAAACTAAGCATTCTGTCCATTGTGCCACCGGCCACCTCTGGTGAGAGAGAAGGGGAGACAGAAAGGGAGAGGTGGAGGGAGATGGGGAGAGAGGGGGGAGAGAAAAGGAGAGAGGAAGCAAAGAAGGGGAGAGGAGAGAGAGGGAGGGAGAGGTTGGGAGCTGGAGATGGGTAAGAGGAGGGAGATGGAGAAGGATGAATCAAAAACAACTGTGGTGGGGAGAGGAATAAGCCTGATGAGCTGGGTTAGTATTTGAGTCAAGGTCTTTACCATTTTTAACTCCTTTCCCCCTGGACTTGGTGAGGAAATCCCTCCCAGAGAGGAGGAATGGAGGTAGTAGCTGGAGAAACCAAAGGAGGAGCATCCCTACCCACATGAGGATGGAGGTAAGTAAGAGGAAATGCAGCACAGCATCATGATCACTGAGACATGCACATTGTCCTGCTCTTTTGATTCTGGTACACATCTCAGTCTGAATATTCATATGCATGTTACAATAAAAATCATTGTTATCATCACCATCATCATTATTATTAACTGCTATCTTGTTTTTGTTGTATTGGATAGAGTGCCAGGTCTGGAGTCAGGAAGACTCTTCTTCCTGAGTTCAAAAGTGGCTTCAGACACTTACTAGATTGTGTGACCCTGGGCAGGTCACTTAATTACATTTGCCTCAGTTTCCTCATCTGTAAAATGAGCCAGAGAAGGAAATGGCAAATCAGTCCAGTATCTTTGCCAAGAAAACCCCAAATGGGGTCATGAAGAGTCAGACATGACTGAAAATGACTCAACAACAACAAATCTTATTTTTAGATTATCTCCATTTCTGAATATATCCTTCCCCTAACCCACCTAGAGAACCACCTCTAATAATAAAAGAATTTGAAAAAGAGGGGGAAAAGAAGTTCATCAAAACCAAGTCCAGCATTATATTTAGATCTCCATATTCATATCCCTCTGCCTCTTGAAGGAAGAAAGGGAGCGTCTGTGTGGGACTTTGAATTTCCAGGTTTTCTCTGTGCTAGGGAATTTGTGTTCCAGTTTAGGTCTATTGGGCTTCTGACTTATTGCTTACATCCTGACTTTAGCTAAAACTTTTCTGCTCTGATCCATAGCAATCTCCTTCCTTTCTCTCCGGGTCTAAATCCCCACCTGGTACTGCTGAGTTACAGTCACCCACACCCAATGTGACATACTCATTGTTCCTACTCTGTGAATCCATTTTCATACCTTTTACCCAGTACCAGGAATTGTCAAAGATGAAGTATGAATCAGCCGCAGAAGAAGTGCAAAGAACTGAATACCTTGTGACAGCAGCAGATCTGGCTGAGGGCAGGCAGTTTGGGTATTGATAGAACTATGGATGTTGGAGTTGGGTGCAGTTTACTGAAGAACAGAGAATTCAAAAAGTTAGCCTAAGAAACCTTTCAGCGCTCTCAGAGTAGTAGTTCCATGACAGGGCTAGGACCTTAGACAATAATGACACTGGCCTCCCTGTTGTCCGTGAACAAGATGTTCCTTCTCTCTGCTCCAGGCATTTTCTCTGGCTGTTCCTCATGTCTGGAATCCTCTTTGTCCTCATCTCTGTCTACTGCCTCCTGGCTTCCTCCGAGTTCCAAGTATAACCCCATCTTCTACAGGATGCCTCTTAATCCTAGTGTTTCCCTCTTTTGGTTATTTCTGATTTTTCCTGTATATAGCTGTACATATCTGTTTATTTGCTGTCTCCCCCATTAGAGTGTGAGCTCTTTGAGGGCAGGGGCAGATTTTTGCCTCTATTTGTATCCCCTGTGCTTAGCACAGTGCCTGGGAAATAGTGGGCATTAGTAAATGTCTGTTGACTGAGATACACATAAGAAAGTCAGATAGCAATGGGTCAAAAGTCCTAAGTAGTCAGGCAAGTAAGTCAACATAGGCAATAGGTCTGAAATAGAGGGAAGCTGCCTCAGTCAAAAGATAGAGAATGAGCTTGGGTAATAGGTATGGAGCACCAGCATCAAGCCTCATAGTTAAACAGAGAAAGCAAGAGGTAATCCACAAGAAGGGTGACCCGTCTCGAGCCTGCTGGTGGGGCTAAGTGAGAAAGCAAGAGGGAGAGAAAGAAGGAAATAGTTATTGACAGACATTTCCTTACACAGGTAGGTCTTGATTATAGAATGTCTGAATCAGTCTTAAATGGATTGCAGTGAATTGAATGCCTTGATAGCAGCAGATCTGGCTGAGAGTAGATTAATAGTTGGAAGGGATGTTGGAGACCATCTGGTCTAACCTCCTCATTATACAGACAAGGAAATTGAGGCAAACAGAGGCTAAATGACTTTCCTGGGGGACACACAACTGCTAAGTGTCAGTTCAGTTGTTTTCAGTCATATCCAGTTCTTAGTGATCCCATTTGGGGTTTTCTTGGCAGAGATCCTAGTATAGTTTAGCATTTCCTTCTCCAGATCATTTTATAGATGAGAAAACTGAGGCAAAAATGGTTGTGACTTGCCCAGGGTCACACAGCTAGTAAGTATCTGACACTGGATTTGAACTCATGAAGATGAGCCTGACTGACCCCAGGTCTAGCACTATCCCACTGTGCCACCTAGCTGCCCAGTAAGTGTCAGAGAAAGGGTGTGAACCAACCAAAGTCTTCCTGACTCCAAGTGCAGTACTCTATCCATCATGCCATGCTCTCTATCTATTGTTCTTCAGTTTCTTTCAAATCTCAGCTTCAGTGGCCCATGAAGTCTTTTCTGATCGGCCTGGATATGTTGGTACTGTCCCCAGCCCTGGAATTACTTTGCATATACTTTGTATTTTCACATGCTATTTCCTTCCCATGGAACATAAGCTCTTCGAGGGCAGGAATGGCTTTGTTTTCCCTCTTATTAATTGTAGTTCCCAGCACAGTGTCTAGTTAGAGAATAAGGTCCTTGACAAATGCTTGTTGATGGATTAAATCGTTCAATCTTTACTCCAGCTCTTTCATGTGTTGAGCTGAGCTTCAAGATTAATGACAATTTGCTTCTTTCCCACATTTCCCAATACTTTTTTTAAAAACAAATGATTTTATTTTGGGATTTTTGTTGTTGTTGTTTTGGTGAGGCAATTGGGGTTAAGTGACTTGCCCAGGGTCACACAGCTAGTAAGTGTCAAGTGTCTGAGGCTGGATTTGAACTCAGGTCCTCCTGAATCCAGGGCCGGTGCTCTATCCACTGCACCACCTAGGTGCCCCTCCCAATACTTTTTTTTTTTTTGGTGGGGGCAATAGGGGTTAAGTGACTTGCCCAAGGTCACACAGCTAGTAAGTGTCTGAGGCCGCATTTGAACTCAGGTACTCCTGAATCCAGGGCCGATGCTTTATCCACTGTGCTACCTAGCTGCCCCTCCTCCCAATACTTTTAAAAGGTTCAGTGGGACTAAAACAAGATCAAGGATTGCCCATGTTTCTCTTCTCCTTGAGCCTTCAAGGCCAGTTTTTCCTCTGATGCCAAAAGCTATTCCCTTCTGATCCAAGTTGGCAAGAGTCTTAGGAAAACTGGGCAAGCCTGAAACTGACATTTTGACTCAAAAGAAGAGAGGTAATTTACTCCCACATGATAATATTGTACATATCCATGGCCTGATGGGGGCAGTTTGGTCAGAAGAAAGCTTGATAGACCCCAACCCGTGATGATGTTGGCACATCTTACCAGGAATAGGGAGTAGAATCAGTAGGGAAAAGACTGATGCTTTGTGAAATCAGGCAAAGTCAGACCAACAATCAACATCTTGGCACTCCCTGGATTTGGGATACCTAATTTCATCTGAATTCCTCTTGCCCTAAATTTCTGCCCGACAACCAACATTTATGGTTATAGGTTTACAGTTTAGAGATGAAAGGAATTTTAGATGTCGAGTCCAATCTCCTTATTTGAAAGATGAGAAAAATGCAACCCAGAGAAGTGGTAAGACTCGCCCAGGGTCACCCAGCTAATTAGTATTTGAACCAAACCCTCTTTCAGTCTCTAAATATCAGTATCCTGTGACACCCTGGTGCCAATTTGTCCTAGTATTTCACTTGATGCTTGTCCTACTCCCCTTGCAGAGCCCACCTTCTCAGACCTAGGAGAAGGTAACTCTCTTCCTCCACGCAAAGATATTCCAAGTCACTGGCACCCATTGGTCCTGTCTCAGATGGGACTTATGTTCATTTGTGGAGATGCATAGGCTGAGACCATATCACCTTTAATGTCATCAATGATCCTTTCACATGAGGCATTCTGACATCAAGTTGAAGCATACTTCATTTCTTTCGGACGCACAAGTCTTCCTTCATCTGCTATCTCAGGACCTGGATTGACAACTAATGTCACATTCAATACCGTTAGCAGGGAGATGGGTTTCAGTGTCTGCTATTCACCCAGCTGTAGGGTTGGTGGCAGTTCCATGTGTCTTGTCTACTCTCTCTCCCACTAAAAGTGGGAGCTTTGCTAAACAACTCTAACAACTCATTTGGCGGTAAGCTTAATCTCCTTTGTGATTAAAGTTCTCCTTGAATCAGCCTCATGAACACAAAGAATAGTAATAGATATGACTCTTCCCACATAAGCTGTCCCAATAATTGGCAGGAAGCCAAGTATTCTGCCATGTTTAATCTCCTTAGCAATTAAAAGGCAACTTGTAGCCAAGAATATTTCCATGGTAAAGCCTTTCATGAGAACCCCTCTTTGGGTATCTTCCTTCAATCTGTGCCTCTTCACTGGAGTGAGTGGGTCCTTCCTCCCTGCTGGTCTCTTAAGCAAGATCAAAGTCACCAGATGAGAAGAAATCTGTCCCTTATCTAATGGGCTCTTATATCTACCTTGCAGCTATAGCAGATTTGGACACTGCCAGGAGTCCTTGCGGAAGAATGATTGGTGCTTGTCCCATACTAGTGAGCTCTTCTACATCAGGCTCAGGAGACTGCTGAAGGCCGAGTCACAGGATCTGGGTTTAAATTCCAGATATACCTCTTACTACATGTATGACCTTGGACTTTACCCTTTGGGACTCATTTTCCTCAAAAGTAAAATGAGGACATTGGTCTAGATGATCTCTAAGGTCTCTTCTAGCTCTGAATTAAGAATCCCATGAACTAAGAAAAGGGGAATGAGCTTCCTCAAGAGCTCTCATTCTGGCTGAGGCTCAGGTACCACAACAGGAAGCTCTTTGGTTAATGCCGAACATTCTTGGGCTGCCACAGAATAATTAGGGGAGATTTTAGGAGGCGCTGAAGCTTCAGATTGAATCACAGCCTCAGGAAAAATGCCAAGTCACAAGGTGGGGGGGGGGTCCTCAATAATGCTTTTAGTCTCAACAGGTAATGTTAGATTTTCAAGAGTTAAAGCTGGACCCTTGTGGGTAAGGAGGGGAAATGACAATATTGTAGTAGATTCTTTAGAGGGCATTGTAAAGCATCTAAGCTGACCACAGGACAGGAATCTGCATAGTCAGCCAGAACTTAAAGCAACAGGGAGGTCTTAGAGTGTGTGAGTGTGTGTGTATATATATATATATATATATATATATATATATATATATATATATATATATATATATTGACTAATAGACCCAGTAGGTACCGAATTCTGGAAGGCCTTGGCACTGGGGATCAGGGACAAAAAACCCAGGACAAGAGACTTGAACAAGAGTGGATCAGAAATCCAATCAAGGGGCAGCTAGGTGGCACAGTGGATAGAACACCAGCCCTGGAGTCAGGAGTACCTGAGTTCAAATCCGGCCTCAGACACTTGACACTTACTAGCTGTGTGACCCTGGGCAAGTCACTTAACCCCCATTGCCCTGCAAAAAAAAAAAAAAGAAAAGAAAAGAAATCCAATCAAGAAGGGTCTGAACAAGAAGCATGAGGCACCAAAAGTAAGCGAGATTTTGAGCCTAAGCCAACTCTTCATTTAAGTCAAGGGAATTTTGTAGTTCAGTTGATTTCAGCTATATTCACATGTTCATGAGGCCACTTGAGATTTTCTTGGCAAAGATACTGGAATGGTTGGCCATTTCCTTCTCCAGCTCATTTTACAGAAGAGGAAATTGAGGCAAACAGGGTTAAGTGACTTGCCCAGGGTCACACAGCGAGCAAGTGTCTGAGGCCAGATTTGAACTCAAGATGAGGAGTATTTCTGACTCCAGGCCCAGTACTCTACACATGCTTTCTATTTAGGACAGGAGTCCTGAAGCATGGCTGGCCTAGAGTCAAGCATGTTCCTGCAGTGTGGATAGAGAACACTAGTGGCTACAAGGGAGGCTCTTAATAGGTAGACCCTGATAGTATTACCTCTCAATTTCAAGAAGTGGTTTCTCCCTTTCTCTCCATTGATGAGTTTCTGTCTCTCCCCTGGAGAGGTGGCCTCTAAGATTAATTAATGACAGCTTATTCACTTTGCTCAACTTTAGAGACTGCTGTCAGATGAAGTAGAGGGACAACAAATTGGAAGAGCCATCCATCCTTCTCTTCTTGGACTAGATCTGATATCTCCTTGGTTCCAGTAATATGAAACCTTCCATCAATTTCCCTTCCTTGTGAGATCAACATTTATCTGTGGATTCATCTATCAGATTCATGTATGTAGATTCAACTCAGAAGAGGGCAAGCCTCCTCTCTTTACATTTCTTGATCCCATGACTTCCACTTCTCTCCAGGACCTTATTCCACCACTCAAATGAGGGATGTCTTTGGTATCTTCAATTTCTCCCTCTAAACTGATCTCTTCTCTTGTCTATACACATACTGAAGTCTCCTCCATGCTAAACAATAAAAAACCTTTCCCTCAGCCTTAATATCTCTTTAGAGATACCATGACATTTACCTCTTTCCTTTCACTGCCAAATTCCTCCAAATGGTTTACACCTACAGCCTCTCCTCCATACCCACTCACACACCCCACCCCCTGTAATCTGCCTTCTGAGATCACCAGGCACATGGAACAGTTCTGTGGTGCAGTGAATAGGGCATGGGCCCTAGAGTCAGGAGGGCATGAGTTCAAATCTGGCCTCAGATACTTGACATTTACTAGCTGTGTTAACCTGGGCAAGTCACTTAACCCCATTGCCTCAAACATCCCAGGGTCATCTCCAGTCATCCTGATCTATATCTTGCCACTGGACCCAGATGGCTCTGGAGCTGGTGACTTTACACAGCCTTCCTTCACAAATCCAATTCACTGCAAGTCATGACATCACCTATGGATGTCACGGTCCTCTTGCAGAATGAAGGACAAACAACAATGGCAACAACCACCACCAGTCACCTAAAACTGTTCTCTCGAAGGTCACCAGTGAACTCCTAAACTCCAAACCATGAGGCATTTTTTTCTTTTCTCATCTTCCTTGGATTCTCTTCTATGTTCAATACTGGCTACCTTCCCAGACACTATAATACTCTAGTTCTTATTTCTAACAGACTGGTCTTTCTCTCTTCCTCTTATTAGATCTTTTCCCTTTGGTACCTTTAATGTAAATATTGCCCTACAGAGTTTTAAGTAATAACTCTTTTGCCCTGGGTAAGTAGTTGGGGATAGGGATGAAGAAGAGTTCTTTTTTTAAAAAAATCATTTATTTATTTATTTGTTTGTTTGTTTGTTTAGAATCATGAAAGTATTTTATTATTTTCTAGTTACAAGTAAAGATAGTTTTTGACATTTGTTTTCATAAGATTTTTAGTTCCACATTTTTCTCCCTCCCCCTTTCCCAAGACTGGAAACAATCTGATATAGGTTACATATGTACAATCACATTAAACATATTTCTGTATTACTCATGTTGTGAAAGAATCAGAGTAAAAGGGGAAAACCTCAAAAAAGAAAACACACACACAAATAGAAACAGTATGGTTTCATCTGCATTCAGAATTCACAGTTTCTGAGAAGAGTTCTAAGAAACCTTAAAATCTAGGAACATAAGGTCCTGTGAAAAGGAGAAGATATCAGGGATATGGTCCAATGGCTATGGAAACAAAGACCCTGTGATAGGGATACCACATCCCAAGGTCAGAAACACCATGGGGTCATTGCTTAAGTGGCTGCCACCAAGGGAGGGAGCAGGGCCAAGCAAAGCATAGCTGGGAAGGTACTACCTGAGGTGCAGAAGCAAGAGGAAGAAGGCGCCATCTGGTAGCTTCCTATTTCAGGTAATTATCTTTGCTAACTTGATACTAATTTCAATTTTTTTCTACCTGCTGAACCACAAGTGCTGCTCTCTAAATTTTCACACCCTGAGGCAAAGCCTCATTGCCCCACTCTAGTTATAGCTAGTTCTGTTGTTCCAAGATGTAATTTCTAAGTTTTGTCTCTTCTCTTCCTCTTCACTCTATTATTTGGCAGATTCATCTACTCCCATACCTATAACCAACACCTTTATGAGGAAGAATCCCTCTAAGGAAATAACTTAAATCATGGGTTGAAGAGCTCATTTACTCAGGGAACCCAAGCTTTCATAGAACACACCAAGAAGAACCTAGCTCGGGGCAGCTAGGTGGCACAGTGGATAAAGCACCTGCCCTGGATCCAGGAGTACCTGAGTTCAAATCTAGCCTCAGACACTTGACACTTAACTAGCTGTGTGACCCTGGGCAAGTCACTTAACCCCCATTGCTCCGAAAAACAAACAAACAAAACAAAACAAAACAAAACAAAACAAAACAAAAAAACCAAAGAAGAACCTAGCTCTAGCCAAAGCTTAACTTTTACTATAATCAGAATCTATGTGAGCTCTAAATTAAAGTCCCACACCCCTGATTTTCATGCTCTATGACCTATCTTAATTACCTATGTTCAGAGCTCTGATAAACCCAGATCATTAACTAGATGCCCTTCCTATTCTATCTCTACCATTGAATCTGGGAGTATTGATTCTACCATATACACAGTCTTTCCCTTCTTCCCCTGAGCCAAAATACCACCAAGGTTCAATACATATTTTGAGAGATGTGTAAAGGAAAAGATCTAAATTCACATATAATTTATAATGTTAAAGGCAACTGGAACAACGTATGAATAAAACTACACCCCTACTCAACATGGTCTTCCCAGATTAGTAATCAATCCTGAACTAAAGGATCACAAGTCCTCAATCCCTCCATTATTCTTATTCTCACATGAATTAAAACAAAAATGGCCTCTTTCTCTAGCATTCATCCTGCCAATTTAAGCTTGCCTTAGCTAAGTCTTCACTTTATGATACTCAGTTGATTCTCACTCATTACCAAGCCTTCTAATCAATGGCATGTTTTTGTACATTCTTGTGCAGTCATTAGTTACTACTCTTCCTCCATCAAAAGGGAAAAAGAGGTAAAGGTTACTTTATAATAGATTCATTCTCAAAGCTGACAAAAGACCCTCTTCCTCCCAACCCCCATCTTTCAATTCTATATCTCCATTCCTAATCCTTTCCTGAATTCCAATTCTTATTTCAAATTACCCACTGGCCATCTCTAGCTGACATAACAGCTCAAACTAAATATCTCTATAACTGAACTCATCTTCTTCCCCTACAAATCAACTCTTTCTCCTCCTGATTTTCTTATTTCTACTAATGGTACCTTTAGCCCGTTAATCATCTAGATTTATAAACTAGGAATTATTTTTTACTCTTCTCCCAATGTCTTAGTCACTGCCTTACCATCATTCCATTCCTCTCCTAATTGCAGGCTCTCGTTACCTCCCTCCTAGAATATTGCAGTGGCTTCCTATCTCCCTCACATAAATTCTCCCTATAGACAACTGTTGAGTAATCCTACTAAAAGACAGTTTTATTAAGGAAATTGTTACCACTGATCTTTGTGTCACAACTAGATTATATAAAACATATCAAATTTTTCAATCTCTAATAAAACCTTGGACTTAAAAGATTTCCTGGTGAATAAATACTGAAAAAAGAAAAAAAGGAAAGGAAAAAACAATGCCATCTCCTAACTCAAAAATCTTCATTCAATAAACTCTTTAGTTTTTTTCATTCAAGGTCCTCCACAATGTTACTCCAACCTAACTTTTCAGCTTCATTTTCTATTACATTCTTTCACATACCCTCTATTCTTGTTTACACTTACTGTGTGACTTTGGGCAAATCACTTCAACACCCTGGGCCACATTTTCTTAATTTGTAAAATAAGGAGAGTTAGGGAGACTACAGTTAGATGTCTTCTGAGGTCCCTTTAATCCACAGAACTATGATCCCATGAACCACATTTGTCCTAAGCATCTCCTGTGCTTTTCCCATCTCTGTATCACTTTCCACACTATATTTCCCCATCTTGGTCTCCTCCTATGAAATCCTACCTGCCTTTCAAGGTCTTCTTCATATTCTACTTTCCCCATGAAGCCTTCCCTGAAGTAATTTCCCAGAAGTAACTTCATGCTCCCATTTTTGTTGTTGTTCAGTCATGCCTGACTCTTTGTGAACCCATTTGGGGTTTTCTTGGCAAAGATACTGGAGTGGTTTGCCATTTCCTTCTCCATATCATGTGAAAGATGAGGCAAATGGGGTCCCACAGCTAATTAGTGTATGAGGCCAGATTTGAACTCAGGAAAATGACTTCTTGACTCCAGGCCTGGCACACTATCCACTGCACCAACCTGGCTGCCTCTTCATGGTTTCATAGCACTTTGCTTGTATCTCTCCTGCAGATAGAACATTCTGCCTTACATTACATTTATCTGTATCTCCATCTTGAGGGTTGCAAGCTACTCAAGGTTAGGGACTGTGTGATGTTCAGGGCCTTTGTACATAGTAATCACTCAGTGTTTTTTTTAATTGAATGTCAATAATTTGAGCAAAGAATATGTGTTCTTGGCAGAACACAACCAATGCTGCAATTAACCTTAATTCAAAAACCATCCCACAGCCAGTGTGTGGCTTTTGGTTTCCTTTAGAGACTCGTCTATTTCAAATTATACATACATACATACACACATGTATAAAGACATGCCTATAGATATATGTGATTTTCTTAAATTGGCTTTTTTCTTACAATTTGTGACCCTTGTGTGTTGAGTGATATTACCCTCCCTTTCATCCATTCACACCTGCTTTTCCAAAGGAGAAGGCTGCAGTCAGGTCATGGAGTGGTTATGAAAAAAGCTTTTGCTACAGGAAGCACTGACAAGAAATGGAGAAGATTCTCTGGACTCTGGGGAATCTAGCATCTTGGAGACATTGTCAGAAGGCTGGATATATTTTTCCCAGTGAACTTAGTAAGTCTCTTTATGAAGAGTAGGAGGAAAAGGATGCATCTAGTGGGAGTTACAAACTCAAAAAAAAAATGAATAACCCAAATAAAATCCTAGCCCATATTGTGCTCAGAACCCAAAGGCTGACAAATCTTAATTTTGTTTTGGAGGAGCAAAGGTTTCTTCTTCTCCTGTCACTTTGAAGCACTTGAAGGATTGTTCATTTGTGGTCTGTCATAGTGTCAATTTTAATCTTAAAAATTTGCAGATTTCTTTGTCTTTTCAGATTGAACATCAGCTCATTCTCTCTAGATAATGTTACTGTCAACTGCAAGCTAAACTTTAGCAGTCACTTTAAGAAAACTAGGTAAAAAAAGAATCCAAACTTGTAAAAAAAAACATATAATATGATGGGGAGATAATTTTTACTAAAAAAAAATTACTCAGGGTTTCTTTTTTTTTTTTTTTTTTTGGTGAAGCAATTGGGGTTAAATGACTTGCCCAGGGTCACACAGCTAGTAAGTGTTAAGTGTCTGAGGCCGCATTTGAACTCAGGTACTCCTGACTCCAGGGCCGGTGCTCTATCCACTGCGCCATCTAGCTGCCCCCTCAGGGTTTCTTTTAATGTTAAACTATTGGCACATGAAAATATTTGTTTACAGATCATTTCCTATGTATCCTGAATAGTTTGCTTTGTATAGATTTGTTTGCATGTTGTTCCCCCTCCCCTCTATTAAATTGTAAACTTCTTTAGGGTAGTGACTACCTTTTACCTTTTTGTTTGTTTGTTTGTTTGTTTGTTTGTTTGTTTTGTATCACCCAGTGCTGGGCACAGCAGAGCATTAGGCACTTAAAAACTTTCGATGATTAATTGATTGAATTGGGGAGGGGCAAAAAATGTCAAGGGTTAGGAATCAACATGCACTACTGAGCAATAAAAAATAAAGCTACAGCATTCTTTATTTTGTAGTTCAATTCAATGAGAAAATGAGATCCGACTGAGATAAGAATTTTCAGAGTGCATCTATAGCTTAAAGCAAAGTACACTTCAAGTCAACAAGCATTAAAACACTTATCTGCAACATGGCGCTAAGCAATGGAAATGAAAAGATAAAGAAACTTTTCTCCAAGTAATGCACATTCTGGCGACAGGTGGAACATAAAATACATATAGGAATAAGTAATGCGGAGCAGTGGGGAAGGAGAGAATGCTAACAAGTGAGGGGTTGGGAAAGACCTTATGTGGCATCTTAGTGGCACTCTGCAGGAAGCTAGAACTGCTTAGGTGGAAATGGAGTAGAGTGCATTATAGACATGGGAGGGCACGTGTATAATGGCACCAAGGTGGGAGACAGAATATCAGATATAGGGAATAGCTATCAGGCTAATTTGACTCAAATAAGAAGTGCATAAAAGAAGTAAAATAAAATAAGAAAGGTAAGTGGGCAGTTAGGTGGCACAGTGGATAGAGTGCCAGGCCTGGAGTCAGGAATACCTGAGTTCAAATCTGCCATCAGACATTTACTAGCTGTGTGACCCTAGGCAAATCACTCTTTGCTTCATTTTCCTCATCTGTAAAATAAGCTGGAGAAAGAAATGGCAAAGCACTCCAGTATCTCTGCCAAGAAAACCCCAAAAGGGGTCACAAAGAGTCAGACGTGACTGAATGACAAGAAGAAGTGGGGGTCATATAGGGAAGGGTTTAAAATGCCAAACTAAGGGTTTTGTATTTTTTACTAAAATCAAGCTATTGAGGATTCTTGAGTAGGGGGAAGGGGGAGACATGATCAGATTTGTGGCACAAGAATGTCAATTTGTTGCCTGTGTAGGGGGCTGATTAGAGCGGGGAGATTGGAAATGCTCCTGTAATCTAAGGAGAAATGTCTCCTTGAATTCACAAAATTTGAATCCACCTGAACCCATTCTTTCCTTTGAGTTACTAATTATTTTTAACCTAGTGGGCACAAAGTGGGTCTTGACAAGTCATCCTATCCAATAACCTGCTTCATGTTAGGCCAGAGAAGTAAATTCTGAAACTCTTCTCACTCTCGTATTTGAGATACTACTATCCCTCCTAAGGGAAGGATAGTAGAAAATTTTACTCACAGCTAGAAAATTGGGAAATTCTTAGCCATAGCTAACCTGTAAGCCTTCTGGTTTATAAAAGCAGTGAGCCATGTTTATGAAACACAGGTGCCTGGCAGTTTGATTAAACAATCTCTGGGATTTCATTGTCCTCACCCTGCAGCCTGATATACAAGATTCAACTTAATTAGGCTAAGTAGGCATCTGAGAACCTTCATACATTCAGTTGCAGCAGGGAGGCCAAGAGATGGCTTATAACAAGCTAATTGGCTGTAGTATATTAAATCATTCCTCCCCCTTCCTCCAGTTACAGAAGCTACTTCCACTCAGCACATTTCCACCTGTCTCCTTTTATTGTCCTTAGCATGAGAAATTCAAAAGTAAATTTCCAATAGAAAAGGTTGCTAAAGTACCATCGACTCTCTATTATCCATGCTACAGAGGTAAACAGTGGTTTAGATAATCCAAAATAGAGGATCATCTTTTATTTTTTATTTTTTAGCTTTAGGAAGCTTCTTTTTGAAGGATTGACATAGAATCATCTGTCTTATGGTTTGGGACTTAGAGAAGGGGTTCTTTTGTGTATTAGGGACAATCTGGGGAAAACTAGGTACCCTTTCTCAGAATAATGTTTTTAAATGTAAAAGATAATATATAAAAGATTTTCAAAGGAACTATAAAGTTAGTGAAAATAAAAACATAATGTTTTTCCTACCCAAATTCATGGACCCTCTGAAATCTATCCTTCTACCCCTTGGGAGTCTGTGGATCCCAGCTTAAGAGCTCTAATCTTAGGAAGGAGAGATGTTTCCACATATGGATGTAAATGAGTTTGTTTTGCATGAATCTATAAAGACTGAGAAGAAAAGGGGGAAAATACCAGCAAAAAAGCCAAACTCTCTGTGGACAATCCACAAAATACATAAATAATCAAGGCCAATTGGATCCATTACTTACTCACCTTTCTTTGATGAATTAAGTAAACATCAAAGCATCTAATCACACATGCTTTTCTTCTGAATAAGCAAGGGATGAGATCTGATCAATTACAATATGTGGTGAAACTGAAAGAATACTGCATTAGCTTTAAAGGGCCTTCATTTGAATTTGAGCTCTGCCTTTTACTTCCTGAATGATTGTGGGGAAAATTGCTTCATTTCTCTGGGCCTCAGTTTCTTTATCTGTAAGATGAAGGAGGTACGCTCAATGGCTTCTAAGTCTTCTCCCAGATTTAGACTTTTGACCCATGACCGTATGACCTCAAAAGTCTGCTAATGTACCCCAAATTGTTCATTTTGAGAAATTCTCTCTACAACATCCCAAATGACTGGTCATCTATAAACTTCACTCGCCTCCCTTCCTCCTGCAAGTTCAACAATCCCAAGGACACCCATTTTACTTTGGGACAGCCCTCATTTTTAAGAAATTTTTCCTTACATCAAGGCTAAATCTGTCTCTCTGCCCCTTCTGCCTAATGTTGCTTGTTCTAGCTGGAGGAGTCAAGCAGAATAAGGTGAATCCCTGTTCTGGTCCTTTAGATACTTGAAAATGATTCTTTTTTTGTGGGGCAATGAGGTTAAGTAACTTGCCCAGGGTCACCCAGCTACTAAGTGTCAAGTGTCTGAGGCTGGATTTGAACTCAGGTCCTCCTGAATCCAGGGCTGGTGCTTTACCCACTGCACCATCCTAGCTGCCCCTGAAGATGATTATTCTTGACTAGTCTCCTAGAGGCCAAAATTCCCAGTTCCTTCAATCGATCCTCATTTGCCATACATAATCTCTCATCCTCTAACCATCTTCTCAGCACTCTCAATTTTGTCAACATTATTCCTAAAAAGGGGCACCCAGAATTGAACACAACATTCTCCATGATCAAGGCAGGGTACAGCGGGGCTATTGCCTTCCTAGTCTTTCTCAATACAGTGCAAGATCAAATAGGGGTCCTTTGTCTGATTGTTGACCTACAATGAGCTTCCAATCCACCAAAACTTTGAATATTTTTTTTACATGAGCTGTGGCCTCCTCCATGCTCAAGTAGGTCCTCATTACTTCATTCCTGAATAACTGCAGCAGCTGCCTAATGATCTATTTACTTGTGGTATATCCCTACTCTAAATCATTCAGCATAACACTGGAATGTCACCTTCCTAAGATACTGCTTTTGCTATGTCACACACAACCTCTTCTCCTCTTCCTTCCCCCCCAAAAACACCTCCAGGCCCTCTCCATTAATTAACAAACTCCAAAGTCCTATGTCTAACATTCAAGGCTCTCTTCCATGAACTGTATAGCTAATTTCCTATTAGTAATGGGACTGATTCCTCATTTCTAGGCTAAGCCTCTCTCTCATGCTCCTTCAAATATACTCATTCCTGCTTCTGAGACATTTTTACATGGTGTTCCTGACACCGGCTTCCCACAGCCAAAGCCTTCCCATACTTTAAGGCTCATCTCATATTCACTTCTGCCCATGACATCTTACTTTCCTAACTACCTCAACTCACACTGTCTTTTTCTGAATGAGAGTAACATTACCTATACCATATCACATACAGCCCCATTTCTATTTCAAGTATGTCCTTACTCCCCAATGAGAATATAAGCTGCTTTTTTCCCCCAGGTGCTTTGTGTCTATGCCTCTTTATTTTTTTAAAAATCACTGAATATGGTCAGTATTCTAGTTCTGCCATAGAAACTGAAAAGGCATATAAGTACATATTACATACACACACACACACACACACACACACACACACGCACAGATTCTTTGTCAAGAATATAAGTTTCTTGAGGGCAATGATGCTACCAAAAATCTTTATATCTCCCACAGAACCTTGCAGAAGATTGTCCAATTTTAGACACTTATGTGGACCACATGGCATCACAGAAAGGGCACTGAATTTGGAGTCAGGACCTGGGTTCAAATCTTGACTCTGAGACTTAGGAGTAGTGTGACCTTCCACAAGCCAGTTAATCTTTCTAAACCTCAATTTCCTCAGCTGTAAGATGAGAGGCATGGACTAGATTATCTCAGAGGTCCTTTATGGATATAAGGTGCTATAATTTAATAACATCAAGTTCAAATGACAAAAAGCTGCTAAAAGCTAAGAGCAGCCTCCAAGGGGAAATGAAGACACAAACCTAAGTCAGAGCGTAGTGTGGGAGGAGGAAAGGTTATTCTCACTCACTTTGCCTGTATAATGGCAATACCCTGACCCTATGAATGGGTCTATGAATCATATTGAATTATAATACACTTAGCTGGGAGTCAGGAAGCCAGGCTCTCCCACAGAGTTACTGGATATTCTTTATCCAGCCACTTAATCTCATACACCTAAGGGGGTCTTTTTTCTGTTGTTTTTTATATTGGGGGAAAATAATCATACCTTGCCTAATTTGGTATCCCATGGGGATCTGAATAACAATGGAACAAAGCCAGGGTGGAAAAGGACCTAAGAGATCATCTTGGCACACTGGAAAGAGGACTCCTTCCAGAATCAAAGGATCTGGGTTCAAATCCCACATCTGACACTGCCTATGTGACCTTAGACAAACCATTTAATGTCCTTGGGCCTCAGTTTCCCTCAGTTCCTCATCCGTAAAATGAGGAAGTAAGAATAAATGGAGGGGGTAGCTAAGTGGCTCAGTGGATAAAGCATTGACCCTGGATTCAGGAGGACCTGAATTCAAATCCGGCCTCAGACACTTGACACTTACTAGCTGTAGTCACTTAACCCTCATTGCCCTGAAAAAAAAAAAAAGAATAGATTGCCCCTTTCATTTCTAAATAGATGATCCTATTATTTAGCCCAACTATCCCATTTTACAAAAAAGGAAGTGGAGGCCCCCAGAGATATGATCTTACCAAATCAGAATTT
Organism: Dromiciops gliroides; assembly: GCF_019393635.1. Taxonomy (NCBI): domain Eukaryota; kingdom Metazoa; phylum Chordata; class Mammalia; order Microbiotheria; family Microbiotheriidae; genus Dromiciops; species Dromiciops gliroides. Next base: position 336,785,647 of record NC_057863.1, on the reverse strand, counting down.
GACCACAGATATGACCTGACCCCAAGTCCAGTGCTCTTTCTTAAAGCACAGATCTGACTACATCATTCCTTTCCTCTAAAAGTCTCTTTGGTTTCCTATAGCCTTTAGGATAAAATGTCAGCTCCATTGTTTAGCATTTAAAGTCCTTCCCAACCTGACTCCAATCTTTTGTTTCCCCCCTGCATTAATTACACATGACTCTCCCTTAGGCACTCTCTGGTCCAGCCAAATCTTCCTAATGCAGTTCTCTTTATACATCATACCTTCTGTCTTTGTGCTGCTGTACAGATTGCCCTTCATCCCTGCTCATATTCCTCACCTCCTCCAAATACCTCCTCACTTCCATCTCCCTTCAAGGTCAAGTGTCAACTCCTACCAGACTTTCTCCTTGAAACCCTCAGTTTCAGGGAAAGAGTGTTTCCTGGCCCCAAATTTACTTTTATTTATTTTACATTGTCTAATCTGCATGGCTGTTATTTCCCCTGGGAAAATGTAAGCAACCTGAAGACTTGCTTTTTATGCCAAGGTCTAGGTTAGTAGGTATCTAATAGAAGCATGTTCATAGGAACATGGATAGCTAGGTGGTGCCATAGTGCATAGAGCGCCAGGCCCGGAGTCAGGAAGGCTTGTCTTCATGAGTTCTAATCCAGCCTTAGACACTTCCTAGCTGTGTGAACCCGGGCAAGTCACTTAACCCTATTTGCCTCAGTTTCCTCATCTGTAAAATGAGCTGAAGAAATAAATGGCAAACACTCCAGTATCTTTGCTAAGAAAACCCCAAACAGGGTCATGAAGAGTCAAACACAACTGAAATGAATGAACAACAACAAATCGCATAGTAGGATAGCTTGCTATTCAATAAGTGCATGTTGATAGGATCATACATTTAGAACAGGAAAGGACCTTAGCAGCTTATCAAGTCTTAGCCTCCCCCTCACTTGAAAGATGAGAAAACTGAGGACCAGGGAGTTTAAGCAATTTACCTAGGTTATACAGCTAGTTAGTGTGGGGTGGAATTTGTCTTCCTGACTGTCTGGCATTATATCTCCACCCCTATCTATTGAATTTCCACTATATCACACTGCCTAGCCTAGGGAGATGGGTGAGCAGTTTTTTGTTTGTTTGTTTGTGTTTGCGGGGCAATGAGGGTTAAGTGACTTGCCCAGGGTCACACAGCTAGTAAGTGTCAAGTGTCTGAGTACAAATTTGAACTCAGGTCCTCCTGAATCCAGGGCCAATGCTTTATCCGCTGAGCCACCTAGCTGCCACCTGGGTGAGTGTTTTTGTAAACAACAGTCCCTAAATCAACGCAAGACATTCCTGTGTAGGCCTTTTCAATATCTTTTATATTTGGAAAAAAATATATGAATGAGGTTTCTACTACTTTTTCTTTTTTTGGTGAGGCAATTGGGGTTAAGTGACTTGCCCAGGATCACACGGCTAGTAAGTGTTGTGTCTGAGGCTGGATTTGAACTCAGGTACTCCTGAATCCAGGACCAGTGCTTTATCCATTGCGCCATCTAGCTGCCCCTCTACTACTTTTGAAGAAACATCAAGACCAAAGAGAGCTTTGGACAAGAATCCATCCTCAACAGTGAGACACCCCTACAGGGTGGGATAGAGGTGGGCAATCGTATCACCTCCTGCCCCCCCAGTGAAATTAGGCCCCAGAGCCCAGGCAGAACAGCATCAGTTAGTTCCCCAGATGTGCAGACAACGCCAACTCTCTGAGGAGAGAAATGTCAGTATTCTTAACTGAGGGAAAGTTATTCTCATCAAGCAAAGGACATTAAAATGTAAAGGTATCCTCAGTATTTCATCTAGGCCTGAAGACTGGAATACTTTTGTGGCATCTAGGGTTTTCTTTATGTACATTGTGGAGGGGTTGCAATTCCTTCTCCAGCCTGTTTTGTTTGACTCTTATTCTCCTTGGTGGAGAAGCCAAACAGAGCAATCACCACACAAAGAAGCCATTGAAGCTTTACCACAATAATTCTAAGGAAAGCTCCAGAACTAATGGTTTAACCAGGAGAAAAGGGAGGAAAAAAAAAAAAAAACTTCTGCAAGAATAATAAAGTTGGTTCGGGCAGCACAGCACTTAGCATAGTGCTCCCAGCCCATAGTACATGCTTAAATTCTAGCTGATTCAACTGAATAGTACTAAGGGCTTAGAGGTGTTTGGGGGTACCATCAAGAAGGAAAGAGGCAAGCCAGAGATCAGTGGAACCTAACCAACCTCTGCTAGAGAGCCAGGCCCTCATGCAACAGATTGAACAGACACCATAACTCCAGACAGGCTTCTTTTGTTGGCTGAGAATAGCATCCGAGGACTGACAAGGCAGAACGGTCTCTTTCATAGGAACTGCTGATGCAAATGCTAAGACAGACAGGAGATTTCCTCATTTCCACCAAACACATCCCACACCTTCCTGCCTGTGCCCCCTTGTTCGTGCTATTCTCCGCTCTTACCATTCTCTTACCATTAACACTCCCTGCTGCTTCCCATCTCCTCCTCTTGGTATCCTCCCCATTCTTTCAGGAGCAGTGCCAATGCTTCTTCCTCTCTGAAACCTCCCCAGACTCCCATATAGTCATGAACTCTCTTTTACTGATCTCACAGCATTTTATAATTCTCTTATGCATTTATATCCTGTGGCATTAATTTGTGACAGTTCTCTGATGGAGTCTCAATGGAGAGAGAGTTTGTTGTTTAGTTGTGTCGCATTCTTTGTGATCTCTTTTGGGGTTTTCTTGGCAAAGATACTGGAGTGCTTTGCCATTTCCTTCTCCAGCTCATTTTACAGATGAGGCAATTGAGGCCAACAGGGTTAAGTGACTTGTCCAGAGTCATACAGCTAAGAAGTAGATGAGGCAGAATTTGAACTCTCAAAAAAGAATCCAGGCTTGGTGATCTATACACTATGGCACCACCTAGCTGCCCATTATTTATCTTGTCCTCTATTTCTCTGGGTATATGTATTTCCATGGAGGGTGGGAGGCAGAGTAGAGGAGGCAAGGGTGCTGTTAAATGTTTAACAACAAACTCTCCATAAAAAATATATGCATGACAGACTTTTCAGTTTAATCTGTATTATTAATATTTTCTCCATCACTTTCTCAAGTTAAGACAACCAATAAATCAAGCTTGGGTTGTAGCATTTACCAATTTCTGAGGTGTGAATGCTCACGCTGAAAATTTAACTATAAACTCCAGAGAGCCAGTATCTGGCTCAGGCAAGCCACTCTATCATCCTCCAATGGATTATTAAGTTCCTTGAGGACAAGAACCATTTTCTTTACCTTGATGCTCCACCCTGGTTTGTGCACACCCTAAGAGCTTTATACCGGTTTGTGGAAAGAATGAATAAAGGAATAAGTGAATGAATGAATAAGTGAATGAATAAACGCATTTCCCCACCAGCTAATGCATTAAGTCCTCCCTGCTTTGGGGATTCTCCATTATTATTCATGTTAAAAGGCCAACTCCCCTCCCTCTAGCCCTATCTGTTCTCCTTCTGCTCAGTCCTGGCCCCTTCCCTTCCACATAAGGAATCCACAATGCATATTTGGAAGCTAAGCCCTTCAACTCACCATGGAGTTCATAGCAAAATGATTATGCTGAGTCTGTAGGTCCAAGGCATGTTGGTAGCTGACTCCAATCTCCGTGTGACTCTGGAGGAATAACTCTTTGTTATGGCTGATCCAGTCGAACATCTGCAAAGAACAAGAAAGAAGATAGGAACGATAAGGGTCAGAAGTCTACTGGGGCACAACTCCAGACTGCTAGTGTCAAAATAAAAAATTCCAAAAGCTATAACCAGGGTCTGTAAGAAAAACCTGGGCACCCATCATCCGTCTCAGGCCCAGGCAGGGCTGCAGTCCTGATCCCCAAAGAAGCTGAGCTTTTGACTCAAGAAAGATTTTGTGTGCTCTTTCATTAACTTGCAGATTGTCCACTCAATGTCTCAGTGGCTGAAACATGCATCTTTTCCCGTTCTTTCTATTATTATCATCAAAGGCCTAGATTAAGAACAGTGTTACAATATGTAAAGTGCTTAATTTTTTTTCCCCCAAAATCTACTTAGTGATTATCTCCTTTGTTCCTAAGAATTACCAGGGGTAACTGGGAGTTGACAGCTAAGGAAAATGAGGCTCAGAAGCTTAGTTTTGCCTAAGATTATATAGCTTTAGAGTAAGAAAAGACCTTAGAGGTCATCTAGTCCAGTGGTGTGGAACTCAGATAGGAATGGGGACCCCTAAAAATATGTGTGGATCCCTGCTGCTGCATGTTGACTTAGAAAAAAAAGATTAACACTTATCTATGCTTTATTGTATTTTAATTGATTTTTGAAGATTTTTTTTTTTTTTAGTGAGGCAATTGGGGTTAAGTGACTTGCCCAGGGTCACACAGCTAGTAAGTGTTAAGTGTCTGAGGTCAGATTTGAAGCCAGGTACTCCTGACTCCAGGGCCGGTGCTCTATCCACTGTGCCACCTAGCTGCCCCATTTAATTGATTTTTATGAAATGTTTCCCAGTTACATTTTATTCTGGTCCAGGAAGCACTTGGAAGTGTTGTGGCTGTTGTTTGATACCTCCTATCTAGTCTAACCCTGTCATTTTACTAAAGAGGCAGGTGAATCCCAGAGGTTCAGTGACTTGCCTACTCACCCTGGTGGTAAGGAGCAGAGCTAAGATTTAAATCCAGAACCTCTGGCTCCAAACCCATGCCTCATAGTTGGGGCAAAACCATTATCCAAACCCAAGGCTCCTGCCTGTCACCCTTCTATTCATTCTAACAGGGTACTTGTGGCATAGTAAAAAGGGAACTGATCCCTGGGGATTAATCTCATTTTAAATAAGGTTGAAAAGGAAAAAAAAAGTCTAGAAAACTCCTGTTGCTGCCATGTGATGTTCCACAAGTGCAGCTGTAGAGAAAGTGCTTGTCAGCTGAATAAAAACCATATTTGATAGAGGGAAAAAAAAAAAGGGAACTGGAGCAGTTAGGTGGCTCAGTGGCTGGAATGCCAGGTTAGGAGTCAGGAAGATTCCTCTTCTAAATTCAAATCTGGCCTCAGACACTTCCTAGCTGTGTGACCCTGGACAAATCACTTAACCCTGTTTGCTTCATCTGTTAAATGAGCTGGAGAAGGAAATGGCAAAGCCCTCCAGTATCTTTGTCAAATGGGGTCCCAGTCAGACACAACTGAAAAACAACTAAAAAACAACAATAAAGGGAATTAAACAAGCATAAATGCTATCTTCAAGTGTCTTATGTCTAAGTTGGACACTGTGACTTAAGTCATAAACTGTGTTGGAGAGACTATTTAGTCCAGGGCTTCTTAAACTTTTCCCACTCATGACCCCTTTTCACCTGAGAAATTTTTACGCAACCTCAGGTATATAGGTATATAAAATAGGTATACATAACCTTTTACTGTTGCCAAATTTTTCATGATCCCCACATTCAGTTATGTGACCTCGAGTTGACCAGCCGATACTTGGAAAGAGGATTCTCTCTACATCGTCTACATCCTAAAAGGCAGGGACTGACATTTGCCTTTCTTTGTTTGCCCCGCACTTAGCATAGTGTCTGGCACATAATAGGTATTTTAAAATGTTTGTTGACTGACTGACTGACAAACTGTCATCCCACCTTTGTTTGAAACCCTCAAATGAGGGGGAAAACTATTATCTCCCCAAGCAGCCCATTCTGCCTTTGGACAGCTGGAACTATTGGGACATCCTCCTTCTTAGGAGACTGCATTTGTCCCTCTGCTGCTTCCATCCATGACTCCCAGTTCTGGCCTCTGTGGCTCCTGTAAGATCTCTCACAAAGAAGGGAGGTGATTGACCCAAGGTAGCAAATGGCAGGGCTAGGATTTGAACCCAGGTCCTCTGATTCCCAATCCAATGCTGCTTCCTCTGTGCCACACTGCTTTTCTTGTCACTAGAAATGGTTAAGTAGAGGCTGGATGAGCTTGATAAAGGATTCCTACACCAGGAAGACTCACAGATTGCTGTTTGTCCTTCCTTCTCAAAGAGGACCATTGACATCAGGTGGATAATGTCTTTGACTTGCAAGTGAATTGGATTTAAGTGAGGCAGGGCTGTGCAAAGTCATCAGCCTCACTCTCCCCTCCAGAGTTACTCAAGTCCAGTGGCAAGACTTAGATCAGTATGACTGGCGAAGGCCCCAGATGGGGTAGGAATATGCTAGAAATTTTTCTTCAATACAGAAATTCCATATTCCTAGTTTTCTGTATTTCCTATTTTCTTAGTTTCCCAATTTCTTAAGCCCCTGAGCCTAGCTTTGTTTTGTGATTAGACATTTAAAAATCTTTATTAACCAGGAAACTTCATTCCCACTTCATAGCCCATCTGGGTAACTTGGTTTAGGTGATGTCTGCTGTTTATTCCATCACCCTATTTCTGAGTGAGAGAAGACATTGTAGGAAGGACTTACTGAAAAGAACTCTATGGGTTTCTCAGTTTAATCCTTTTCCTTTTAAGGGGAAAGGGAAATGAGACCCACAGATGAAAAGGACATGTCCCTGTGACAGCTAGAACTCCCTTTAAACACAAAACCTACATTATGGGTAATGACTCCTGGCTGGCAGCTTTGACAAAGTTATACAACTGTCTAGGCTTGCCAAGGTCAGAATTGTACAAGACAGAATCATCATTTGATCCTGAAGTATTATTATAATAGGTATCCTGGCATAGGAGATAGACAAGTGGCCCTGGACTCAGGAAAATCTATACTCAGATCCTGTCACTAACCCCTGTTGACTGTGTGTGGTGGAGGGAGGGGGTGGGAAAGGTGGAGGAGGGAGGAAGAAGGAAAGGGAACAAGCATTTATTGTATGCCATGGAATTGTGCTAAGCATTTTATAAATATTATCTTATTTCACCATTACAACAATACTGGGAGATAGGCTGGTGCTATTATGAGTCCCATTTTATACAGTGGAGACAACTGAGGCAAACATCAGTTAAGTGACTTGCTCAGAGACACACAGCTAGCAAGTGCCTGAGATTGGATTTGAACTCAGGTCTTCCTAACTCCAGGCCCAGTTCTCCATGCACTGAGCCATCTAGATTGTTCTGAGCAATCTTAGCTTCTCACTGTTCTGGGCAATTTTTTAAGACTACAATGTTACAGAGAAGGTGCTGGCCTGCATTAGTAGCAGTGGTTTTCTCATTTAGGTGTTTCCTTTACTAATGAAATCAAAATGCTATCAAAAATGCATTTCTTTATAGCTCTTTTTATAATGGCAAAGAATTGGAAATTGAGGGGATGCCCATCAATTGGGGAATGGCTAAACAAGTTGTGGTATATATCTGTGATGGAATACTATTGTGCTCTAAGAAATGAGGAACAGGATGGTTTCAGAAAAACCTGAAAAGACTTGTATAAACTGATTCAAAATGAAGTTAGCAGAACCAGAAGAACATTGTACATAGTAACAGCAATATTATATGATGATCAACTGTGACTTAGCTATTCTCAGCAATATAGTGATGCAAGACAATTCCAAAGGACCCATATGCTCTCCACCTCCAGGGAGAGAACTGATAAAATCTGAATGCAGATTGAAGCATACTTTATTCACTTTCTTTATTTTTTCTTGTTGTGTGTATGTATGTTTTCTTTTGCTACATGGCTAATAAGGACAAATATATTGCATGACTTCACATGTATAATTGATATCATATTGCTTGCCTCCTCAAGGGGTGAGGGAGGGAGAGAGAGAATTTGGAACTCAAAAATTTTAAAAATAAATGTTAAAATGTTTATAATGTAATAGGGAAATATTTAACAAAATAAACAAAAATATCCTTAAGAGAGATGTATTTCTAGACCAGAGCTCCTTCCTCTTTTCTGTGTCTGTCATGGATCCCTTGGGCAGTCTGGTGAAACCTATGGACCCCTTTTTTTCAGAAGAATGTATTCTTTTTTCTTTTTTAAGTTCTTTTTTTTGCAAGGCAATGAGGGTTAAATGACTTGTCCAAGGTCACACAGCTAGTAAGGGTCAAGTGGCTGAGGCTGGATTTGAATTCAGGTCCTCCTGAATCCGGGGCTGGTGCTTTATTTACTGTGCCACCTAGCTGCCCCCAGAATGTTTTCAAACACATAAAATAGGATTAGAAAGGAAACCAATTCTACTGAAATACAGCTATAGTTTTGTTTACAAAGTTCAGGGACTCCAAGTTAAGAATCCCAGATTCTAATCTAACCCACCTCTTTTCACTGGCAATGTCCAAACAGCTTAAATAGACCTTTGTCCAAGGTCAAAGAGCTGATTAGTGATAGAGCTGGAATCCAGATCACTCTACTCCCAGTCCAGGGGCCTTTTTCTTTTTCACTGAATAGAATTTTATTTCTTCCTAATTACATGTGAAGATAGTTTTTAATATTTACTTCTGTAAGATTTTGAGTCCCAAATTTTTCTTTCTCCCTCCTTTCCCTCCCCCTTCTCCAAGACAGCAAGCAATCTGATAGAGGTTTTATACACACACACACACACACACACACACACACACACACACACACACACACCCCACACATACACAAATATACACACATACATATATACGTTTACATATATATACACACCTATGGACCCCTTTTTTTCATGTTAAGCATATTCCCACATTAGCCATGTTGTAAAAGAAAAATCGGAACAAAAGAGAAAAACCATGAGAAAGAAAAAAGCAAAAAGCAACAGCAAAAGTGAAAACAGTATGCTTCCATCTACATTCAGACTCCACAGTTCTTTTTCTGGATGTGGAGAACATTTTCCATCATGAGTCTTTTGGAACTGTCTCAGGTCATTGTATTACTGAGAAGAGCTAATTCTATCACAGTTGATCATCACACAGGGTTCCCATTACTATGTATAATGTTCTCCTGGTTCTTCTCACTTCACTCAGCATCAGTTCAGGTTAGTCTTTCCAGGTTTTCCTGAAATCTGCCTGCTCTTCATTTCTTACAGCACAATAGCATTTCATTACATTCATGTACCGCAACTCATTCAGCCATTCCCCAATTGATGGGCGTCTCATCAATTTCCAATTCAGGAGCTTTTTCACTGACCCTTGTTTCCCCTATTCATGCTCTTAATCCATCCCCCACTCCCACTTCTGCCCTGGGTATTCAGTATGTCTTCACTTAGCCCCTTTCTACACTGAAAGCATCTTGAACATTCATGGGAAACTGAACAACCTGGAGAAAGACACAAGACACGTCTTTGTTATTGTCTCCAGGTCATGGTGTGGTACCCCTACTCACTCACTCTCTCTCTGTCTCTCTCTGGATGTGCTTACATAGGAAATAGTATCTTCTTTACATTACAGAGAAACCTGCCCCCTCTAAATACATGCTTTCCAGGATAGCTCTGTAGTAGAGAAGTGACCTTCTGTGTACTCTATATTAAATGACTAATTAGATTTTGAAACAACTAGAGAGATGTGTTAATATTAGAATAATTAAATCCATTGACACCAACTCCCAGCTGAACTACAGATCAAGGAGAGCAAAACCCAGGCTGGCAAGCAGCCTGCCAGAGGAGGAAGCAGGGAATGGAGCAATTCAGCTGGACAAATGATTGTCAAGCAACTATTGTGTGCAGAGCCTTGAGTTAGGTCCCAGGCACTGTTCTAGAGCTGAGGCCCTGGATTCAGGAGAACCTGAGTTCAAATCTACCCTCAGACATTTGACACTTACTAGCTTTGTGACCCTGGGCAAGTCATTTAACCTTCATTGCCCCGTAAAAAAAAAAAGAAAAGAAAAGAAAAATAGCTGAGGAACAAGAGCACTCCAGACATAGGAGACAGTACATGCAAAGGCTCAGAAATAGTGTTGGCTACTATGAGGAGCAGGCAGTCCTATGTAGCTGAATCACAGAGTTCAGGGTAGCAAAGTAATTTGTAAGACTTGAAAGATAAGGAGATGACATTAGAGAGCCGTAAAGTGGGGATGTTCTGCAGAAAGGACAAAGTTAGACCTGGAGCTTAGAGACAGGTAACAAGGCCTAGGAGGTCATGTAACTTTACCTTGGATCTGGGGGACCCAGGCTACTCCTCTCTGGGGTTCAGGAAGCTCAGGGTACTCAGCCTGAACTGGGAGGTAGAGTAGGGTTGGCAAGAGGTTCCTCAGATAGTCAAGGATGAAAGGTCTTTGATGGACTTAGCTGACTAGATGACAGCATCCATAATTGAAGGGGCAGAGTTGGAATTTGAAGCTTGATCTTCTGACTCCAGACCTAATTCTATTTCCATGAAAGGATGTTGTCCCAGCCTTTGCAAGGATATCTCCATTTCCTTAACTGCAAAATCGAGAGACTGGCCTAGATGATCAATAAAACCCCTTTCATCTCTAAATACTATGACTTCACTCTTGAGCTAGCCTAATTTCAACTTGAGTCCACTCAATGCTAGGTACCTGAAATCACCTGCTTGCATTTAGCTTATAGCTCCATCAATCCTATAGCTTTGAGTCAGCTTTCCTTATACTGTATATACATGGCCTGAGGTTGTCTCACTTGTTAGAATTTACTCTTAGGGGCAGCTAGGTGGCACAGTGGATAAAGCACTGGCCCTGGATTCGGGAGGACCTGAGTTCAAATCCGGCCTCAAGACACTTGACACTTACTAGCTATGTGACCCTGGGCAAGTCACTTAACCCCCATTGCCCCGCAAAAAAATAAATAAATAAATTTAATTTTTAAAAAATAGAATTTACTCTTGAACCAGAACTATATACGTGAGGACCCAGGATTTGACCAGACAAAAGAACACATGAAGGGGAGTAATGTGAGAATGGTCTGGAAAGTTCAATTGGTGCCAGACTGTGAAGGGCTCTAAATGCAAGACAGAAGAATTTGCCTTTTACCCTAGAGGCAATAGGGAACTATTGAAGCTTTATGAGCAAGGACTTCAAAAGGAGGGTCAAAAAATCTTCACTGATATTTACCCACCAATTTGAACTGTGCAGCATCGGCGTCTGAGAGCATTCGGAACAACTTTTCCAACATTTGAACTGATAGAATTTCTGGAACTAGAGACAATAAACTATAGTAACAAAAGCTGGTGGAGGTACTTTAAAAATCAAAATAATGAATTATTCTTGAAAAGTTTGGAGAAGCAACCCTTCTTGGAGCGATGGTCATACAATGGTTTTTGGAAAGTGAGTCTCTTGTCCTGTAGCATTATCTATAGCCACTCTTTCATACACAGTATGGTTCCACTTAAAAAACCCAAATCAAACAAACAAAAAATCCTGAACTTATCATGGGCATAGTCTAGAAGAGCTGTGAACACTCTCAAAGATAAACCATTCTTCCAAGACTAGTTTTACTTAGGAGACAGTATATTGATGAATAATAATGCAGGGGTGGGGGAAACTTAAGGAATGGCTTTAGGGATTGCATTCATTAAAATCTAACTCGAAAACAGTTTGAAAATAGAATATATGACCCATTTAGGCATATTAAAATTATATGCAAATAAAATTCAAGTATACCTGTGATTCTTCATAAGGAGGTTATATAGGATCATTTGCAGGGAAAACAAAACAAAACAAAACTAGGAATGGAATTGGGAGTCAGGGGTCCTGGGCTCCAGTCCTAACTCTGTCCCTAACTAACTGAGTGACCTTGGGGAAATCCCTTAACCTTTCTAGGCCTCCTAGGTTTCCTTATCTTCAAAATAAGGAGATTGTCCTAGATCAAGCTCTAAAAAATTCGATGATGTCATTATATGAATGTGGTTCTTAGGGAATACCCTTGCACAGGTGTGACCTAAAGATGGAGAATGTTAACTTTCTGCTGCCACTTCAAACTCCTTAAGCTGGCTTGGCTGCCTCTCTCTTCTTGGCATGAGCACGAATCTGTAGTCAGAGCAGAAAATAATTTGATGCAGCTGTGGGCTCCACAAAATGTAATACAAGGGGAAAAAAAATTCCTCGGAGACCAAAGTTCATGTCCAAACAGCAAAACTTTATCTTTCTGTTTGGAATCCAACATAGTTTGGTCTCATTAAAGAGATCAATGTTAAAATGCAAGGGTTTGGGAAGAGCTGTTTTTCTTGCTTTGTTTTTAAACACGTTGTCTATTTGAGGGGGAAGGGGGAAACCTGGCTAAAATCCACTACAAATGAACATGAAGTCTGCTGTTCGGATCCATTTGTAAAAGGAATTGACTTAAATGTAAATGAAAGAAACAAACAGAAGCCCCTGGTGTTTGTCCTTTGAAGGCGGAGGGATCGGAGCTGCTTTTTACTCCAGCCCCAAACTTTGTCATAGAACAAAGATCTTAGAGAAGATTCTACTCCTGTGGGGCTTTTCTTCTTTTTCTTTTTTTCTTTTTTGGTCACTTCCCCAAACTTATCAGGAATACTTGATTGAGTGTTTGAACTTTCAAAGTACATCAATCAACCCTTGTTAGTATAGTTTATTATCTCTAGATCCAGAAGTTCTATCCGTTCAAATGTTGGGAAAATTGTTCAGAAGGCTCACAGATGCCTATACTGCACAATTCAAATTGGTGGGCAAAGATCAATGAACATTTTTTGACCCTCCTTCTCAAGTCCTTGCTCATGAAGCTTCATTAGCCCCCTATTGCTTCTTGGGTAAAAGACAAACTCTTTTGTCTTGCATTTAGAGCTCTTCACCATGTGAGGCCAACTTATTTTTCTAGACTCTTCTCCCATTGCTCCCTTTCTTGTGCTCTACATTCCGGCCACCTGCTCATTCCCCTCCCCTCTACATCCTATATCTCATCTTTCACTTCCACGCCTTTGGATAAACCGTCTCAGCCCCCACCCCAAGCTATATTGTATTCTGTCCTCACATCCATGGGTAGCTTCTGGAGTGCAGAATCTGGCTTCAAATCCAACCCCTGACAATTAATAGCTGCCTGATCATGGGCAAGTCATAGTTTCCCTGGTTCTCTCTTTGGCCTATAAAGAGAGGCTTGAACTAAATGTCCTGAGATTCTTTCTCATTTAATTCTTGTTTGAGAGCCCAGTTTGAGAGCATCACCTTTTACATAAGCCTTTCTGGATCCCCACTTCTTACAGATTTTTTTCCTGATATTAAGATATATCACCCGACCTTATCTATGTACATATTGTTTCCCCTTAGTAGATTATAAACTCCCTGAGGACAAGAACTACTTCATTTGTCCTTTTATCCCCAGTGCTTTGCACATAGCCTGCTCCCCTCCTCTATCTGTCTCTGCCTCTCTGTCTATCTCTGTCTCTCTCTATGTCTCTGTATCTGTCTCTGTCTCTGCCTCTCTCTCTCAGGCCCAGTTTCCTCAGCCAGAAAAGAAGGACATCACTCATGCTGCCTATTTTACAAGGTTGATGGAAAATGCTTTGTAAACCTTAAAATGATAGAAAATGTGAAATTAATGTCTTAATAAAAGGTTTTAATGTGTTTGTGGGTGGTTTTGTTTGTTTGTTTGTTTGTTTTGCTATGCAGGTGTTAGAGGTGTGATTTGTCCTAAGTTATATCCACATGTCAACACATTCACTGGCAAAGAAGATAGATATACATCTGGGCTCAGAGTCAGGAGGACCTGAATTCAAAACCAGGCTCCAAACTGTATGACTCTGGGCAAGTCATTTAACCTCTGTCTGCCTCAGTTTCTTCATATGTAATAAGGGGATAACAGTAGCACCTTCCAAGATTATTGTTAGAATCGAACAAGATATATAGGGATGCTGATGATTTATGTGGGTTTACTTTATATCCTGCTACTTGACTAAAAATGACTGTTTCAACTAACATTTTAGTTGAGTGCTTGGGATTTTCCAAGTATATCATCCTACTGCCTGCAAAAAGAGATAGTTTATTACCTCATTGCCCATTCTGATTCCTCCTATTTCTTTTTCTTCTCTTATTGCTATTACTAGGATTTCCAATACAAAAAAAATAACAAATGTAAAGTACTTTGCAAATCTTAATGTGCTATAAGCACCTAATGCTAGCTAATGTGGCTAGCAACATAAATTTTTGTCAACTCCTCTTCTCTTTCTCTTACCTCTTATCCCGAATATACACAATGCATTCAGACCCAGAGACCTCTCCACCCTGGCCTGGCCAGCCTTAAGAGTTATAATAATAGTTCCTATTTATATAACACTTTAAGATTCACAAAACACTTATCTTTACTCAGAAAAATCCTATAAGAAAGGTAGGATAATATAATTACTATTGTCCCCATTTTAAAAGTGGAAAACTGAGGCCACAGTCAGGTGTCCTGATTCCAAATCTAGCATTCTTTCCAGGATACTATGTTGATTCTCCAAGAGAATAGACAGGAAATGTCTTCAGACTTGGAGGCAGAGAGGGGAAGAGGAAGAAGGGGAGAGAGAGAAGGGGGGGGAAAGAGAGAGGACAGAGAGACAGAGAGAGAGACAGAAAGACAGAGAGACAGACATACGGAAGGAGAGGGGGGTAGGGGAGAGAGGAGAGGAGAGAGAGAGTAATGATTTGACTGAACTTACATAACTAGGAAGAATCAGGACCTGAACTCAGGTCTTTTGACTATTTCCAGTGTACTTTCTACTACAAGAGCACTTCCAGAAGAAACCAAAGTTATTTTCAATATAAAGTAACTCAGGGAGTAGACAGGGTTCAGATTCTAGTCCTGCTACAAGGGCTTAGAAATGAAATGGACAGAAAAGTCACCCAATTCTCTGTTAAGGTCTGGAGGAAGCTGCACATTTTTCACAATCTTTAGCTAGCCTCTGAATGTTATGTCTCATTTTAAAATACCAAACTCAACCTTCTAAAAATACACACGGCTCAGTTTCAGTGACGCGAGAAAGATCCCTCCTACTCTAAAATATTTACCTCCATGACTGGCCTGCCATTCACCGTCTGAAATTCTACCATTACAGATGCATTTTAATTTGGGCATCTTAAACACTTTTCTAGTAGTTTCAAAATAGTTTGGTCCCTTGACCTGGAGACAGAAGGGAAACATGTAGAGAGAGACTCAGTAGCAGCAGAATGGCTACCAAGCAATGACCTTTTTTTTTTTTTTTTTTTTTTTTTGCCAGGGCAGTTGATGAAAACTGTCTCCTTAGGCAGGCATAGACAGACACCATCTAAATTGGTGCTAGGAATGCCCACAAGTGATGAAATAATGAGTCCCAGAAATACTGAAGTAACTTTTCTTGTGTAAGTTGTGTCTCCTCAATTGCCTAGTCACTCCCAGAGGATAGAGACTGTGTTATATATCCCTTTTATATCTTGCATTGTACCTAGCCTGGGACTAGGCACATGGCCATGCTTGAAAAGTATTTTTTGAATGAATGGACAACAGTTAAGCTCTGTTTAGGGTAGATGATCTTTCCAAGACTCAACACATGCCCATGATACCAAGGCACTGAGCAGAACGTTCAGGAATTCAAGTTACTATTGCTCATTCTCTTCATTTAGAGAAAAGTGATAAATTGGCTTTTAGGTACCTGGGCACACATTCCACTGTCCAAAGGGAATGTATAAACCAGATTACAACGTTTCTGAAATGTTTTATTGATACTTCTTAACTCCCCACCCCTCCCTTTACTGTCATTTCTTACCCCATTAAACTGGAAGGTTTGGTGGTAAAATAGAAAAAGCACTGATTTGGAAACAAGTCCTGGGTTCAAATACTGGATCAGTCACTTATGCAGCACGATGCTATCTTGGACAAGTCACTTCAACTTATTGGTACAATGAAGGGTTGAACAAGATGACTTTTAGGGCTAGATCTAAAGCTAGGGTTTTTATAATCCTTTCCTTATAGCAAAGAAAAATAGTGAAACAAAACAAAACATGACCCTAAAGATCTCTCTGCTAGGATAAGGGGAATCTTTTCATCATCAATTCCCTCTACCCCAGCCTTCTTACCAAGTTCTTAGTTTTTCTTTTTTTTAAAAAAAAGCATTTCTTGCCATTCTTTGCCTGGGTTCATACTCAGAGCAGAATCTTGTAGTAACAGAAAACAGCTGTTTTCTGAAGGGAGCAAAGAAAAACTGAGGGCTGCAACATTTCATGCTGAAATATCACCTGATCCCTGTGGCCATGTCCCTGACAGATGAACCATGCTAAGTACAGACGCAGACTTGCCTAGAGTTGCCTGCTCTTCAGTTATGCCTTAAAAGGCCACTCTCTGCTCCCCCTGGCCCTCCTCCCTTCAAGGGTTGTAATGAACAGCTTCACCCAACCCATTATTAATAGAAGTATTTTCAGACTTTAAATAAGATTTTGTGCTTTTTAAAGTTTCCAGCCTAGCTTGGCTCTGCATGCGCCGACTTCCCCGAAGTACTGGAAACACAAACATCACCAGCCAGCCAGAGCCAGCCTGGCCATCCAAGAGACAAAGTCAAACAGATGAGAAACAGGACCAACTGAACTAAATAAAAGACAGCCAACCTCAGGGCCCTGGGTATGTCTATGCTGATTGGCCAGATTCTTTCCATCTTAATTATAAAGGCTGATAAAATATTTTCAGGAACCCAGCAAGGGAATGTACTTTACTCACTTAGCATAACATAGCAAAGGATCAGAGGGGCTTGGAGCTGAAAGGACCCTTATCTGAGAGAGAAAACCTCATTTAGCCTATGCTAGGAATCCTTTCATGGTTTCAAGGCAGTGCTGAATTTAGGTACAAGCTCATTAAACTATAGATTAAGGCTGGGGCATGGATAGTCTAGGTGGCATGTAGCCAATGGAAGCTTTCTAAAATTAAACATCTCAGGAGACCACATATGTTTTGTATACATTTATTTGGTAAGTGTACATACTATTATAGGAAAGTTAGGTGGCTCAGTGGATAGAGAGCTGGGCCTCGAGTCAGGAAAACTCATCTTCCCGAGTTAAAATCTGGCCTCTCACCTGTGTGACCCTGGGCAAATCACTGAATCCTCATTGCCCCAGCCAAAAAATAAATAAATAAAAATCTGGCTTCAGATCTTTGCTGTGTGACCCTGGGCAGGTCACTTAACCCTATTTGCCTCAGTTTTTGCAATCTGTAAAATGAACTAAAGAAAGAAATTAAAAACATTCCACCATCTTTGCCAAGAAAATCCCAAATGGGGTCCCAAAGTGTCAGACACGACTGAAAATGATGGGCTCCAAGCTCCAGTTCTAAATCCATCAGAATTATGACCTACAGTAGTCAACAGAGATTGAACTCCACAAGGAAGGCTTTGAAGATTGGTGGAGATATTAGGCACACAGGCTTTGGAGAAGAGACCTAGGAAGGCCAGAGCCTTCCAGCTCTGCATGAAGAATGCTATGGCATTTGAGAACTGCTGGTGTGGTGGTCTTTAATTTTGCTCTTTGAAAGGTAGGCCCATGGGAGCAGCGCAGCTGAGATACCAATTGTACCTAAATACACCCCAGAACTCAATGGTAATCTTAGTAGTAATTTTAGCACTTTGAACAGAATTCCTGGATTCCTGTGGATTCCTTCTGGCACCACCATGCATTTCATTATTCAGTGTTCTCTTTAAAAACAAGATCCTGTTCTTCATTCCAGCAAGCCATGGCCTTCCTTCTGAAATAGCTCTGGATTCCACCTTTCTTCTCTTTTCCTATTGCTATCACCAAAACAAAGGTGTTATTGTTGACTCTGTCCTTTACTCTAGCCTTTAAGGCCAATCCGCCTTGGATTCCTAGGTTTGATTTTGCCCTTGTAATGGCTCAGAGGTTAGTCCTCTTTGTCCATTCAAGTTCCACTGCCCTACCCCAGGTCCTTATGACCTCACTCCTGGGTAAGTACAACAACCTCCCAGCTGATGCTCCAATCTTCATGGTCTCTATATTGCAATCAAAACCTATAAATTCTCTAAAAACCCAGTTACTTGACAGTAAACTTGTCTCCCTAAAGATGCGCCATGCCAGGCAGCTGTTTCAATAGGTGGTGCTCTTGTGCTATCTCAGAGTTGTTAAAAAAAAAAAAAAGAGCCTTTTATTTCCACAGGCATCCATAGGATGGATGGTACAGTGCACCCATCTCCTGGGATAAACCATTCATTCATTCATTCATTCATTCATTCATTCATTCATTCATTCATTCATTCATCCATCCATCCATCCATCCATCCATCCATCCATCCATCCATCCATCCAAGAAATATCTCAAATATCTACTGTGTGCAAAGTCCAAGGTGCTGTGAGAAAGAGAAAAATGTAAAAGGCATGGTCCCTGCCCTCCAATAGCTTACAGTCCTGATAGTATAGACAGCATCCATTCATTCATTAATTCATTAAACAAATATAGTATTAGGGTTTACTATGTACACTCTGCTAAGCAGTGGGGAAGTACAACATTTAGGTGAAATTTGGTCCCTATCCTTATGGAACTTAGTGCCCCTAATGGGATAGTACCTATGTAGATTACTAAAATATACAGTATCACAGAAGTGGACTAGAAAAGCACAAAACAAAGTATGCTATGGCATCTAAAAGGGGTAGGAGTACCAATCATAGGCACCTATAGAGCTAGTTGTACAGGTTTACCCTGAGGCTGACTCTGTACATGCCACTAGAGTCAGAGGACCTGGGCTCAGGACCTCCATCTGCTCCTCAGGTGTGTGATGCTGGGCAAGCCACTTAACTCCTCTGAGCCTTGCTTGATTCACTCTTCTGTAAGATGGGGATAGTAATAATAATCCTTAGACCACCTGCCTTGAGGGATTAGTAGGAGGAAAGCACTTTTTTAAACCTGAAAGCTATAGAAAGAGGAATCATATGAGCTCCCCCCAAGGCAGCAGGGCAGTTGGTATTGGGGACAGAGGAGAGAGCGGGTGATGCACAGATGTGAGCTAATACTGTCATATAGCTGTAGAAAAGGTGGTAGGATCGGTTAGTCAAGAATGAATTTAAGAGGAAAAGTCGTTCCTCCATGCCTATAAATCCAAAAAAATAAGAGAAGAAAGTCCAAGGAAGCAGTAAAATGCAGTGGAAATGGGTTGGGATTTCTAGTCAGATGGCCTAGACTTGAATCTCAGCTCTGCCTCTTACTGCCATTAAGAATTTGGGCAAGGGGCAGCTAGGTGGCGCAGTAGATAAAGCACCAGTCCTGGATTCAGGAGGACCTGAGTTCAAATCCGACCTCAGCCACTTGATACTTACTAGCTGTGTGACCCTGGGCAAGTCACTTAACCCCAATTGTCTCACCAAAAAAAAAAAAAAAAAAAAAAGAACTTGGGCAAATCTCAACTCTCTGGGCCGCAGTTACTTCATCTGTGAAATAAAGGGGGTAGGACTTGGAGTTGGGCATATCTAAGGTCCTGTCCAGCTCCAAGTCTATGATTCTACGAACCTGGGTGTCACGGTTCTACACACAAACACACACACACACAAACACACACACACACACCAAGTGGTTTTTGGTTTTTTTTTGTGGGGCAATGAGGGTTAAGTGACTTGTCCGGGGTCACATAGCTAGTAAGTGTCAAGTGTCTGAGGCCTGATTTGAACTTAGCTCCTCCTGAATTCAGGGCTGGTACTTTATCCTCTGTTCCACCTAGCTGTCCTGAACAAGTGCTTTTCTTAAAGTGGGAGAGGTGAACCCTTCCCAAAGAGAAGTTACTACAGGGGTGGGGCAATTGTTGAATCATTTCAGTCATATCGAGTCTTTGTGACACCTTTTGGGATTTTCTTGGAAACTGGATACTGGAATGGTTTCTCATTTTCTTCTCCAGCTCATGTTATATATGGGGAAACTGAGGCAAACAGAGTTATATGATTTCCACAGGGTCGCACAGTTACTAAGTCTCTGAGGTCAGATTTGAACTCAGGTCTTCCAGACTCCAGGCCCAGCACTCTATCCACTGAGTTGCATAGCTGCCCCATGGGACAATTAAGACCCTCATAAGACTGGACTCCTCTTCCCTGGGGCCACTTGGCAGATTTAACCCAGTGCTGGGGCTTAGTGGAAAGAGGCAAGGAGAGTTAAAAAAAAAAACAACACAAAAAACCAAAAGATTCTGGTCCCTCCAATGACATCCTTATTCAAGCAGAATCCAGAAAAAAAGCCAAAACCTATTCCAGGGTAACCTATGTCTTTCACCCCACCACCCTACCTTACTGCCTTTCCTCCACCATCTTGGCTCCACCCCACCACCCTACCTTACATTCTTAGTTTGTACTCTTAAAATTTGTTCCAATATGTGTAATAACTTACCTCAGAAAGAGGTAAGTTATTTTCCTGCCTGTGTCCTGCCTAGAAACTGCCCAAGGGATCCTGTTTTTGCCTTCTTCTGGATTCTTCCTCCTCCTCCTGGTCCCCCAAACCTACCTCCCAAAAAACTCACCTAGCATGGGGTGCTCAGGATGGAGAATTCTGACTCAACCACAGTCAAGATTGGCCAGCAATAACCCACATTTATAGAATGTCTTATGGAAAGTACTTTAAGAATGGATGGATTAAGGGCAGCTAGGTGGCGCAGTGGATAGAGCACTGGCCCTGGATTCAGGAGGATCTGAGTTCAAATCTGACCTCAGACACCTGATACTAGCTGTGTGACACTGGGCAAGTCACTTAACCCCAATTGCTTCAGCCCCCCCCCCCAAAAAAAAAGAACGGATGGATTATATTCTGTCCACACTTCCAGCTCTTGTTCTTCTCCCTGTCCTGGGAGTTTGGCCTCCAGAGATCTGCCAGAGCTCTGGGAAAAGCGATCCAATAAGTAGCAGTACCCTTGGAGCCTAAGATACATTTACATTCTCATTTGGTGCTTCCAAGTGAGCATTTCCCTTCCTTCTGCCAGACTCCAAAGGCTAGCTCTGAGATCTCAGCCCAAAAGTTTGAACACACTGTTCTCTCTTGGGCCAAACAGAAACGGGACCTTAAGTAACATCATGGGTATCACACCTAAGGAGGTTTTGTAGCAAATCTATGTTTTTGGTTTTTTTTCAGGCTGGAGACACGCCCCACTACAACTGAATTCAATTAAACAAACATTTATTAAATGTTTTCTGTGGGGTATAGGACTGGTTGGGGCTGAGAATATAAAGATGAAAAAAAACCAGTCCCCACTCTCAGTGAGCTGACACTAAAAGGAAGATACAAATAAGCATGATAGACACACGAATAAGATGCAGAACAGCGAGCATTAAAGTACATCCAGATACAGTGCTGGAGGAAATTTGGGGTGGAGTAGGGGACACTGCTTTCAGCTGGGGGGAATCAGAGACAATTTTAAGGAGGAAAAGGTGGTTAGACCTTAGACAGAGCCTTGAAAGGAGGGGAGCGTTTCCACAGACAAATGCAGAGGAAGTCCATTCTAAGCATGGGATGCTCCGTAAATACAAGCACTCAGGATAGGACAGGATGATAAAGATCTAGGAACATCTAGTTTGGCTGAAATATGTGCAAAGGGCAGTAGACCAAAATCAGACGGCTTGGATTGGAACTGGATCTTGGAAAGTCTTAAGTGATGTGTTAAGGGGTTTGTATTATATTCTATAAGCAAAGGGAAACCATGAAAGGTGCCTTAGGCGGATGACTTTGGCATTTCTGTGAAGAATGGATGATGGAGGCCGGGGAGACTAGTTAGGAGGCTATTAAAAGATCCCGTTCGGTACAGCCAGGTGGTACAATGGATAGAACACTGGCCCTGGAGTCAGGAGGACCTGAGTTCAAGCCTGTCCTCAGTTACTTACTAGCTATGTGACCCTGGGCAAGTCACTTAACTCTGCCTCAAAAAAAAAAAATAGCCCAGGAGAGAACTGAGACTCAGAATATTAAAGGAAATATAAATTTGGAAAAGAAATCAGAGGGCCATCTAGTTCAATCATCTCATTTTACAGGTGAGGAAACTGAGGCCCAGTAATTTGCCCAGGATTACAAGGTAGTAAATGTCAGAGGGGAGATTTGAATCCAAGTCCTTTTTCTCTAAAGCCAGTACTTTTACCATACTACTATGTGCTGATGGGGGCCTGAGCTATGGTGGGTGAGTGGAGAAGAGAGGATTTATGGGAGATATGGGAGATACATTAAGGTAAAAATCAATAAAACTGGTCAATATACTGAAAATGAAAGTTAAAGGGAAGAAAGCCTCAAAGCTGACCTCTAGGAAAGATGGTGGTGGGAAATTTGTGGGGGAAGAGAAGTTCATTTTCGGACATATTGAGTTTGAGGTGTCAGTGAGACATCCAGGTAGTAATGTATTATTAGCGATTACGGGAGAGGGGATGATTTTGTCAGGGGGAAAATAGAGGAGATCTACAGATGTGGGAGTCATCTGCATAGAGGTGATAAGGGAAGCCAAAGGAATGGACAAGATGGTTAATGAAAGGGAACAGAGGAGGAAGGTTTAGGACAGAGCCTTGGGTGACAACCATCCATGAAATGGGAGGCAAAAATGAAACAGAGGAGACCAAATTCACTTGCCCTACCTTGTGGGGGAGGGGAAAAAAAGGTACCTCCCTGGTCTTTGTTGTAAAAGACCTCAGGCCATCCTCCCCCCCTCCCCAAAGGGAGGCCACAGTCGCCTTCTCTTCCCTATTGCTATACCTAGTAAGACCTACTCAGGAAATTCTTCCACCAGCCTCATCTATTTTCTTACTGGGGAGGTTGGCCTAGGGAGATTAATTAGAGACCTGAGGACTATGGATCTCCTCCAGAGATGAGATCAAGAGCTATAAGCATAGGGAAGGGGATGTGGGAGGAAGCAGATCAGAGGACAGGATCTGTGGCCTCATAGAACTTGGTTGAGATCCTGCCTCAGACACTTGCTATCTGTGTAAAGCCCTGGGCACGGCATAGGAATAGAGATGCAAGAGCTCTGAGGGCCCTTAAAGATCATTGAGCTCAGTCCCCTCATTTCACAGACAAAGAAACTGAGGCCCAGAGAGATTAAAATGCCATACACAGGGTTCCCCAGTCAATAAGTCTCAGAGGTCGGATTTAACCCTCATCTCTAAAACAGGGATGATAAAAGCACCTACCCCACGATGTTATTGTGAGGCCCAAATGAGACCATGTATGTAAAGTGCTTTGCAAATCTGAAATCCCAGTAAAAATATCATTCACATGGAGCCCCACCACAGAAACCAAAAACCAAAACAATTCAAACCACTCACAAACACTGTCTTCTCTCTCCTCCCCCCTCCCTCCCCCTTCCCTCCCCAAGGCCTGTACTTGAGAAGGGATAGGCGAGCTGAAACACCTGCTATCCCCATGTGTCCTTCCTTTCCTCTCCCTCCTCCCCATCTTCTGCAAACACAGGCTTTCCCTCCTGCAGGCCTGAGGGATTCAGACCTCAAGCCCATCAAGGGAACAGAGGGGAAAAGAGATGAGAGCAAAGAAAAGGGAAGAGAGAAACCATCACACACACACACACACACACACACACACACACACACACACACACACACACACACACACACACACACACACACTCCCAACAGAACATTCTGCCCTGGATTATTTTGGGGAATCTAACATTCCTAAAGTTCACGGGGAGGAAGTGAGGTAAAAGTTGAGATCCCCAGCCCCAGTGAGCTGGAAATAGGACAGGACAGGGTGTTCTGCGCCGGGAGGGGCCTGGCACACAAGGGCTTCGCTTCCTAGTGATTGAAGCAGATCAATGGGAGGCGGGAGGGTGGGGTGGCTGCTCCTGGGATGGGGAGGGAGGAGGAAGGGCAGGCTGGGAGGTTCTCTCCAAAAAAGCAGGAAATTACTAACTGCTAGGCAAAGACCTTGCCCCCCTCAGTCCTGAAGGTCACAGTCCTTGGGCGGCTCAGTTCCAACACAAAAGGAACAGCCCAGCTGAGCAAAGCACCCTCCTGGAACGCAGTCCCAGGGTTGGTCTTTCGGGACAATGGGAGTTCAGGTTTCACATCGGAGCGACTGCCCCACTCTGCGTCCTCCCCTCCAGGACCCCGGCCCGGCTCCCCCAGCCCCTCGGGCAGCCTGGGAGGGGCTGGGGCGGATGCGCATAGCTGGGCACGCTTCCCTGAAAGGTGAGAAGCCTGCAGCCCTCCCCCTCGGCTCCCCCAGCCTCATTAACAAAGCACTTCAGCTTGACAAATGCTTTTATGATCTTGTTTGTTGCTGACTCCTCACGAAGATGAGGGGAAGGGGAGGGGCTGAGACCCCCATCCTGGAGCAAGGGAGGAGGGGCCCGGGAGCTTCTCCGGGAAACCTTCCTAGGCTGACTCCAGGGGCCTCTGAACACCTCCAACCAAGATGGGGCTCGCAGAGGGTAATGGGTCCCGAGCCTAGGGGCAGGGGAAGCAGTTTGTATTTGTGTGACCAGATAGGGAAGGGACAGCAGCTGTTCTGAGTGCTGGTATCCTGGGGGAACCTCGAAACTGCTGATGGGGAAAACAAGACACAAATGAATAATAATAAAATTATAATTGTATATTATGATAATAAAAGCTCAGATAGTGGAGACGTAGCCCAGAACACAGCAGCCTGCGCCGGGGAGGCAATACTCCATAAATATCCAGAGATAGGAATGCTCCCTGTGAAATTCTGACTCATTTCACTGGCATGGCGCTTTACCTATAAAAGAGAGAAGGAAGCTGGGGTGACAATGAAGTGCTCAAGGGATCAGAGAAGGTTGGTGGAATGAGGCAGGTGTTTCTGGATGTTTATTCATTTTTTGTTTGCAAGGTTATTGATTTTTATCCATAGCTTTCATTCTTTTTTACGTTCCCTTCATTTCTCAACACTGTATACACCCTGTCCCTGCCCCTGCCCCTGCCCCTAGATCACCACCCTTTATAACAAGATTGAAAAAGAGAAAATAAAAGCAATTAAAAAACCCTAACTCATTGGTCAAGTCTGAGGTTGAATGCAGCATTCCATACTCATAATACCCCACCTTTGCAAAGAAGGGAGGGAGGTGCATTGTTATATCTCTTCTTTGACGTCTAGTTCTTGATGACTGCTTGTCCCCTTCATCATTTGTTCCTTCATTTATTTATAAAACATCTATTGAATGCAGGCTTATGCTAGGTGCTTCTGCATATTGGGAAGGGAAGAAAGAATTAAACAAGCCTGTCCATATTTAAGGCACTATGTTAGGCAACCAGGATACAAAGATAAAGAAAAAACCCAAGGCCTTGTCTTCAGGGTACTTATAGTTTTCAGGGAAACAAAAAAATGATAAGACAAGGTCCATGCTCCTAAGGAGCTTTATGATGAGAGCAATGATAAATATACAAAAATTCGAATTCTAACCAGGAAAGAAATAATAGACACCATAACAAGGTACAAAATTCCATGAGTATTCAAATAACCAAAAAGTTTAGAACTATGAGTAA
Source organism: Dromiciops gliroides (assembly GCF_019393635.1). Classification (NCBI taxonomy): domain Eukaryota; kingdom Metazoa; phylum Chordata; class Mammalia; order Microbiotheria; family Microbiotheriidae; genus Dromiciops; species Dromiciops gliroides. The sequence continues at coordinate 336,760,359 of NC_057863.1, read as the reverse complement.
GGGTTTTGGGGAATTATAGTATGATGAGTTAGACCCACAGAGAGACTTAGAGATGACTGAGCATAACCCATTCATTTTATCAATGAGGAAACTCAGTCACAGAGAAATTAAGTAACTTGGTCAGAGTCAGAATTTGAACCTGGGTCTTCTTGACTCTAATTCTCATCCCCTTTCGAGGACAACCTTTTCATTTAACAAAAGAAGAAAATGAGGCAGAGAGACAGACAGACACAGAGAGACAGAGACAGACAGAGACAGAGATTGATTTGGCCAAGTCTAGTAAATAGAAGAGGGGAGCATATTCAGGTTCTCTAATTTCAAATCAAATGATTTCTACTGTGCCAACATCTCATTCATCTGAGAAGACCAGCAAAGTCACGCCTCCAGATCACAGAATCAAAGGCTGATACCATTCTAAAGCTAAGAAGGATTTGTATATCTTTTTGATAAGGAGAAACCTGGCATTGCAGAGGTTATTGGAGAACTTGTCTTTCCATCTCTTGGTTTGGCTATGATTTATTCATAACCACTCCTATACTTTCCCCTACAGTAAAACACTACCTGGCGTCTTTTGGACCTTCTTCTCCTCCTCCCTCATCCATCTCTATGGTAATCTCTGACTCTTAACAAAGATCAATCCTTAATTGTCTTCCATTAAGGAAAGATGATCATTACTTTGAACAAGTTTATTAAATAGATTGCATTGATGAAGCGCCACATGGTCTCAGAGGGGCATAATGTGACCAAAGAGTAATAGACAATCATTGTTGAAATAGGTTTGGACTGCCAACAGAAGTTTCCTACAATTTCACATAATCACCTGAGAAAAAGCAGACTATAAGTCTGGGAAGAGGAAACCCCAATGAAGGATTTCTCAGTTGAAGAATGACTAAGAAAATAAACATATCAGAGATCCATGGAACATTGCATTTGGAAAGGACCTCAAAGATCCTGCCTTATGGTCAGCACTCCTCATTAGGGATTCCCAGAGTATGGCAGGCAGGGAAGGAGAGGTGAATGGGGACTCTGGTTTGAAATGCCCATTAGGACCTAATTGAGCAAACACAAACAAGAGACACTGTACAAGCAAGACTGAAGAGCCCTTTCTGCAGGCAAAGTACCTTCATTTTGGACACTGTGGAACATATCAGAGTCCCATAGAGTAGGGGTGCTGCAAAGCACCTTAGAGATTTCAGTCACACTCCCCCTCATTTTATAGATGAGCCCCTTGTATCCCAGAGATGCAACATGCCTCACCCAAGGTGATGCAGGAACATGGTGTCAGGGCCACCATTTCACTCTCTTTCCACTATGCCAATAGTTCATGTGGACATGATATTTTACAGTTTCTAAAGCAAATTCCTCACAACAACCTTGTAAAACAGTATACTTATAGATAAGGACACTGAGGGTTAGGGGGTTGAGTGACTTTTCCTTTGCACCCACAGCTAATAAGGCATAAGAACTTGGACTTGAACCTGAGTCTTCTGTTTTCTCCACTAAGCTCCTTTCCCCCTCCTAATAGCAGACCCTTACAACAAAAATATGACAAGAATGGATATGAACAGACATATTTATTGGATAATGAATAAGAGGAAATGAAATTACTTGGGAACATTAAAAATTTACACTATCTATAAAGGAAGAACTTCCTGAAAGTAAGCTTTGTTAAATATAGGTTTCAATGAGCCAGGAGGGTAGATGGTACATGGTCTCCTCTCAAGAGTATTAAATAATTGAGATTTTTTTCATCTGTTTAGGAGAAATTGAGTGCGGTAGGGAAGCAGGGGGCTAGGGTAGAAGGGTCCTTGAGATAATTCTCAAACTTTGTGACAATGATTCCAAATTCAAAAGAAGGAGTGTGTGTGTGTGTGTGTGTGTGTGTGTGTGTGTGTGTGTGTGTGTAGGCAGTTGGGGTTACCTTGACATGCCTAGGGTTATACAACTAGTAAATGTCTGAGGCCAGATTTGAACTGAGGTACTCCTGACTCCAGGCTGGTGCTCTTTCTACTGTGCCATGTAGCTGCCCTCTCAAGCTTATCCTAAGGAAGATGCTAAGGAATATAGTGCTTGTCCCTCTTTAGGAAGCTTTACTTCTGTGCAACTTCTGCCCGCTGTTCCTAGCTTATTCCCCCAGGTCAAGCAGAATATGTCCATTTCTTCCATGTGAAATGGAATATATGCTTTAAGTTTTATAATGCAATTTGTGTGCATTATCTACTTACATATATTACATGGACGATGTAACCTTATTTTGTAGATGAGGAAACTGAGACTGAGAGGCTATCTGTTGCCTTACCCAAGTTCACACAGGTAGGTATGGACAGAGATGGGATTTGAACCCACAGCTGCTGACCCCAGATCTAACATTCTTTCCACTACAAGACATGGCCTCTTATTATTTGAACCTCACAGCAACCCTGGAAGAGGATGTGTGTGTGTGTGTGTGTGTGTGTGTGTGTGTGTGTACAAGCATGTACACTTCAAAGCTGGATGTAGAAAGTCATAGAATTATAGATTCAGAGATAGAATGGACCTTCCCAGTTAGCCAGTATAATCTCCTTCATTGACAGGAGGCCAGGGAGATAGAAGCAAATAGAAGAATTATAAATTCTTTGCATTATAAATTTTGAGCTGGAATGAACCTTAAAGGCCATCCCATCCAACTCCTTTGTATTACAAGTAACAAAACTAAGTCAGAAGATATAAAGGGACCTACCCAAGGTTACACATGTAGGTAGTGACAGAGATGGAATTTGAACCCACAACTGTTGATCTCAGATCCAAAATTCTTTCTACTACATGACTTTGTCTCCAAAATCACATTTGCATGAGCCAAGAATTAAACCTAAGCCTCCCATGGGGCAGGCAAGAATTCTCTCAATGAAACACCCATATGTCTGTGTTAAAGTATAAATGCCAGGTTTGCTAACTTTGGGGTTGTAATAGGAATTGGGAAATGATGTGTTTCACATGCAGATGTCTACTATGACATACTGATGATCACCTGTAAGGGGCAGAAAAGAGGCAGCATATGGTGTGAGAGCAGAGAGGGCACTGAGCTTGGACTAAGAAAACCTGGGTTTGAGTTCCAATTCTGTGACTGATATGACCTTGGATAAGTCACCTCATATCCAAGGGTTTTATGTTTCTCACCTATAAAATATGTGAATTGAGCTAGATGGTCTTTAAATCATCTTTCAGTTATCCCATATAATGATTTAGGGATAATAATTGCCTAAAAGACAATCACAGAGAGCTCACAAAAGGCAAGGGCTCACACAGAGACCAGAAGATGCAATACAAGATCACTCTCAAGGTCTCGCTGAAGAACTTTGGAATCGATTGTGAAACACGGGAGACACTGGCACAAGACTGCCCAGCAGAGCGTGCCTGCATGAAGGAAGGCATTGTGCTCTATGAGCAAAGCAGAGTCCCAGTAGCACGAAGGAAACATGAGATGCACAAATTTAGAGACATCTCCACTCCAAATGTTCATATGGAGTATTTGTGCCCAACCTGTGGTAGAGTCTCCTGAGCTCATACTGGTCTGATTGGCCATAGTTGTACACGCCGTACCTTGGCCCCCACATAGTGATGTCATTTTGGTCTTTGTCCATTACTAAAGATAAGAACCAACCAACAATGACTTAAGGATTCCTGCATTAGGAAGGAAGTAGGAATAGATGCCATGCATGGTCCCTTCAATCACTCAATCAGCCAACCAACAAGCATCCATTAGGCACCTACTATGTTCCAGTCCACTCGGTGCTAGGAATACAAAGAGCTCAGGGAGCTTACAGTCCATTGGTCCTCATTTGAGACTTATAATGTTTAGATATGATGGTTCTTTTTTTTTTTTTTGCAGGGCAATGAGGGTTAAGTGACTTGCCCAGGGTCACACAGCTAGTAAGTGTCAAGTGTCTGAGGCTGGATTTGAACTCAGGTTCTCCTGAATCCAGGGCCAGTGTTTTATCCACCATGCCACCTAGCTGCCCCGAGATGGTTCTAAAATGAGTGCCTCAGCTTCCATCAACCCTGGTCTGCTAGGAAACACTGGTGGAGGGAGGGAGGGAGTCCCTCCTTTGTATAGTGCATATCCATTACAGCTTCCCAAGGCACGTCTTTGATGACTTGACTTAATGACCTCTAATAAAATAAATGGCCTCCTAATGGAAAAAAGGATCATCCCTTTCCTTCAGTAATGGGGTCTGATTGCAGGCCAGACACCTACATCCAGCCTGTTCCAGGGCAGCTAGAAAGATGGCTGCAGTGTGCACTGGGGCTACAAAGAGACAGAACTCGTCAGACAGTCCAAGCTAATGAGGAGTGCCCCAGTCGAATGCTCCTGTTAATACAGTGGAGGCCTAAACCATTAGTTATAAACCAGAGGGCACTGGGCAGAGGAAAGGGGCAGCTTTTCCCAATAAGACATGCTGTGCTTTTCCATTGTTATCTCAAAGCTTTTTGAGTCTATGCTGGAATCAACTCAATTATCTAGTCCTTTGTGCCTTTTGCTAATTCCTACCTCCATGTCTTTGTCCATGTTATTCTCCATTTTCTCTTCGGTTCCTCTGGTCAAATCCAGAGTCATTCATTCATTTATTCACCAGGAATTTTTTTTGAGTGGGAAGGGATAGTGAAGTGCATAGAACATTGGACCTGGTACCAGGAAGAACTGAGTTTGAGTCCTGCTTCAGACACACTTATCAGTTGTGAGACTCTGGACAAGTTACTTAACCTCCCTCTGCCTCAATTTTATCATCTGTGAAATAAGCATAATAATGGCATTCTTCTGGGATCCCAGGGTTGTTGTGAGGATCAAATGAAATACTGTATGGAAAATACTTTGTGAACCTTCAAATTCTAGAAAAGAGTTAACAATTGCAGGCTGAGCATTGGGAAAACAAAGTAAAATACTAAGCAGTCTCTTTGCCTTTAACTAGAAAAACATGAACTCGAGTAAGTAAATCTAAAGTAATTTGATGATAAGGGAGGACATTTCCAGCTAAAGAAACTGGTATAGGCCTCTTAGAGTGTATGGCATTTGGGTCAAATCTCAAAGGAAGCTAAGAATTCTAGGAAGCAGAAGTGAGGAGAGGTGAGAAGAGAAGTGACATGAGGTAAGGAGGGATGAGGAGAAAGCCTGTGCAGAAACACAGAGATAGGCTTTTTGGCCCTTCCTGCATTTCAAGCAAGTTATCAGTAGATAACTTGGATCAGTAGAGGTAAAACCCCTCTCAGACTCTCCTTTCCTTTCCCTTCCCTTCCATTCCACTCCCTCTCTGCCCATTTTTTTTCTTTTTTTGGCAGGGCAATGAGGGTTAAGTGACTTGCCCAGGGTCACCCAGCTAGTAAGTGTCAAGTGTCTGAAGTTGGATTTGAACTCAGGTCCTCCTGAATCCAGGGCTGGTGCTTTATCCACTGTTCCACCTAGCTGCCCCTCTATGCCCAATTTTCAAGGAACATCTAAGTTCTGAATCAAGCAGCATCTTCCCCATTACAAGCAGAAAGCTTCCTTCTCTCCCAATCTAGACAATATGGACTTGGGACCCCACCTATTGTTATGGCTGGAAACCACGGAGGAGAGGTGAGTTCTCTTGTCCCCATTCTCGACAGCTAGATGGTAACTACGGATCCATTGATAATTGTGATATTTCCCTGGAGAGCTGAGCAGGAAGGTAGAAGCATGTAGAGTATATGTGGAAGGAGAATCTATGGGATCATAGATTTGGAGCCAGGAAGGACCATAAAGGTCATCAATTCCAATCTTTTCATTTTCCTTACAAGGAAACTGAAGCCCAGAGAGATTAAGTAAGGTAGATTAATGTAGAGTGTATTTGGAGGAAGAGTCATTGATCCATACAGTTAGAGGTAGAAGGGACTTTCAAGTCTCCTAGGTCCAGAAAGGTTAAGTGATTTGTTCAGAGTTACACAGTGTCTGAGGCAAGATTTGAATGTAGGAATTCCTAACTACAAGTCTAACACTCTATTCAATGACACTGTGCTGCTTTTAGCTAAAGCATGGAAAGTACTAAGAGGAATAATATAAGATAAAACTGGAAAAAATGGATAGCCCCAGACTGTAGAGAGCCTTGAATGTTAAGGAAGGGAATTTAGAGGAAAGGATTTAATACCAAAGTTATAGTTTTTAGAAGAGAAAATTCCAAATCAATGCATCACTTCCTTCAAGACATCCCTACTTCCAAGGAACTTTCCTTAACTAATCCCATTGCATTCCAATGCCTACTGTGCTTTTTCTTAGTAGTCTTTCAATCCTCCCCCTTTCCCAGCCAATATAAAATGACTGGAAAAGGAAGACCAGTTATAATAAAAGAATAAGAAACAAATAAATGAGAGGCCCAAATAGTACACTGGGAGCCCCAAGATGAGAAGGCCTCTGGGATACTAGATGTCTACTTTATGGAAGATTGATGTGAAAACAATGAACCAAGAATCATGCAGGATGTGATGATCAAAGAATTTAGAGACAGAAGAGACTACATCTGATTTAATCCCTTTGCATTTTATATATGAGGATTTTTGTTTGTTTGTATTGGTCCTGTCCGACTCTTTATGACCTCATTTGGGGTTTTCTTGGCAAAGATACTGGAGTGGTTTGCCATTTCCTTCTCCAGTTCATTTTGTAGATGAGGAAATTGAGGCAAACAGGGTGAAATGACTTGCCCAGGGTCACATAGCTAGTAAATACTTGAGGCCAGATCTGAACTCAGGTAGTCCTGACTACAGGTCCAACTATCCACTATGCCACCTAGCTGCCTCTTATTAACATATACAGACAAACAATTGATACATGTGTCTATATCTGACAGAAGATATCTACTAATGCATTGTATGTTTTGACCCTGAAGCAAAACCAATTACAGGAGGAAAAAATGCATGCCTCAATAAATTTGGACATGCATATAAGCTACTTGCCTTGACCTTATTATAAAATGTCTCTCCCGTGCCCTTCTCTAGCACTGATTCCTTTTAGCCATGAGTGGACACAGAACAGTAGTTAGTTCAAGTTCATTGGTGAGATGATGCGTTATTCATTTTACATTTGAGATTTGGTTCAGTTTTACATTTTACTCAGCAATGTGTAGTTAACCATTATGAGCTGTAAAATGGCATACTTTTTCTCTTCTTCCTGGCTTCTAAGGTAATATTAAAGTAAATTATTTCAACATTTTCCAAATGACTGAGGATTTTTTTCTCCCTCTTTTATTTTTTTTCCCATTAGAATACCAGGAAAAATATTTTTAAATGGAGAAAAAAACACTATCCTTGGGTATTAAATTTACAGCAGTATTTCCCAAGCTTATTTGGGTACTTTTTGGGTTAAAATATATTGACAGTCAGGGGCAGCTAGGTGATGCAGTGGATAAAGTACTGGCACTGGATTCAGGGGGACTTGAGTTCAAATTCAGACTCAAACACTTGACATTTAGTAGCTGGGTGACCCTGGGCAAGTCACTTAACCTTCATTGCCCCAACACACACACACACACACACACACACACACACACACACACACACACACATATATATATATATATACATATATATATATACAGAACCTATAAACCCTGAGCTAGGGACTTGGAGATATAGAATAGGTCTTTCCTTCTTCCTTTGCTAACCCAGGATTAAAGGGGACTGGGAAAATTTTGGAGCAAAATGAAGCATATTATACTTATTCTTACATAAAGAGTTTTACGTATGCATAATTTCATGCATAATATTTTCGAGAAATATCATTGACATCCAAATTTTCTGTCTTTATATCATATTCTCTCACCATTAATATTGTTGTTATTCAGTTATGTCTGACTCTTTGTGACCCCATGGACCACAGCACACCCATACTGTCCATGGGATCTTCTTGGCAAAGATACTGCAGTGGTTTGCCATTTCCTTCTCTGGTGGATTAAGGCAAACAGAAGTTTAGTGATTTGCACAAGGTGACATAGCTAAGTGTCTGATGCTGGATTTGAACTCAGATCTTGCTGATTCCAGGCCTAGTTCTCTATCCACTGTGCCATCTAGCTTATCTCTCCATTACAACTTGACAAATACTAGTTTATAAAATGGAGAAAAGGAAAGGAACGGTTATTTTTTAAGGCCTACTCTATTTCAAGCACTGTTCTTTGTGCTGATACTTGCTCATTTCATGTTATTTCTTTTGTGTGTTTTCTTTCCAGAAATGTTTTAGGAAGACAAAGATGACACCTGGACCAGTAGGCATTAAATCATTAAGGTCTTGAAAGGAAAGGAAGAAGGAATGGCCTTGGAGAACAGAACAGCAGCCTCCTCCCTACAGGCATGATGTAATTGGAAGGAAAGAAAGATGACCCCACAGTTTCCCATATGCTATTGGGAAAGGGGAACAACTACAGAGTCTGGGGACCTTCCATTTGAGTCTCATCTCGTTCTACGGTTAGTGGGTGAGATCTGAGGTGCCATTTTGGGCAGTGGTGAAGCACAAGGTAACAGTGCCAGGGCTTAAAACCCCACTTCTAAGTCTGAGCTGTGGCTGGCCCACCCATTGTGCTGAAATGGAAGCTGACCTGACCAGGACTCTCAAGATTCCCCAAGGATGGGCCAGATACTCAAGCTGGAGACTACACCTGCTAAGCCTCCCATTAGAAGGCTGGAAAGTGGCTGAAACTGCTGCTGCTCCCACCCACAGGTCATTGACTATTTCCTTGTTTAGATAAAGATTTGCACATTGAGCTCTCACCCTGAATGGTCAACCCCACCTCCCACTTTCAAGAGCACCAAATAAGTTAACCCGGAGCCTTACACAGATATTTTGAATCATCCTTCAAGAAATTCAGAAGAAACTTTTTTTCTTCTTTTCCCTACCCTCCCCCTCAACACATTTTCTTGTAGATTTAAAGTCAAGACCTGAGAATTTCTTCACCAGAAACTATAAAGATTTCCAAACTAGCTCTTCTCCTCTTTTCTCAGTATCTGCTCTTGGAGGGAGAGTAAAAAGACATAGAAAAAAAGGAGGAGAAGATGGAAGAAGGAGAGGAAGAAAGAAGGAGGAAGAAGAGTAGGAGGAAGAAAAGAAGAAGATGCAGGAGGAGGAAGGAGAGAAGGAAGGAAGAAATGAAGGAAGGAGAGGAGGGAGGGAGGAGAAAAGGAGGGAGGCAAGGAGGCAGGGAGGCAGGGAAGAAGGAAGGAAGGAAGGAAGGGAGGGAGGGAGGAAGGAAGGGAAGGAGGGGGGGAGGAAAGGCAGGAATGCTGCTTATCTAACTTGCTACCTCCTTTAGCATCTTAGTGTAATAGTACAGTAAGGCAGCTAAGTAGCATAGTGGATAGAGTGCTGGGCAATGACTATGGGGCAGACATTGTGCTTGGCTCTTACAAAATATCTCATTTGATTCTCACAACCATCCTGGGAGGTAGGTGCTATTAGTATCTCCATTTTACAGTGGGAGAAACTGAGGTAGGCTGAGGTGAAGTGATATGCCCAGAATCACATAGCTAGTAAGTACCTAAGGCCAGAGGATTTGAACTCAGATCTTCCTCAGTCCAGGCCCAGGATTGTATCCTCTTCACCACCTAGCTGCCCCTTAGACTAGAACCAAGGGCTTTCTGGACTGGAATACAATAACCTTTCTGCTGTACCACACTATCTTACAGATGGCTCTAGAAAAACCCCAGACTCCACTAAAGGACTCAGAAGCCCAGCAGATCTGGGTGGTCCTATATGTACCAGTGGTTTTTCTTTTCACTTTCTGGTTGTGCCCATGCTCTGCCCTCATATTCCAGGTCCCCAGACACAGATCTCCAATGTCTCGTTAGAGCAAATACACTCAGAGGAGCCCTTTGTATTCCCTTCCCTTTTCTCTCCCCCTCGCTCAAGATACAAAGTCCCAGGAAAACCACAGAGGAAATAAAGGGAAAAGGGAGAACTTCATAGACTGTGGTGATGCATTCTACAGAAACCCAGGGTCAGGCCTGATGCTTCTCTTTGTCTCTTACATGGATTCTAAGCATGACTATTCCATTATTTAGTGCCTTACACCTAGGAGCATGGAGTAGCCAAGTGGCACAGTGAATAGATAGCCATGTCTGGAGCCTTGAAGACCTGAGTTCATATCTGACCTTAGACATTTCCTAGCTGTGTGACCCTGGACAAGTTACTTAACTCTGTTCCCTCAGCTTCTTCACCTGTAAAAGGAGCTGAAGAAGAAAATGGCAAATCACTCTAATATCATTGCCAAAAAAAACCATGACTGAAAGGACTGAACAACAACAAAATCTAGGAGCACAGATTCAGAGCTGGGATAGACAATAGATCATTTAGTTTAATTCTCTCATTTTATAGATGAGGCAATGGTGGACCTAAGAAGTTAAATGAGTCACCCAAGATCCTGCAAATAGTAGGTGACAGAAAGAGGATTTGAACCTAGGACTTCTGTCTCCAAATCCAGCTCTTTCTCTCAACCATACCACAGCAGGACTTCATCTGAGTCTGTGGAGCTTAACTGAACTTAGTCCCACTGTCTCATTTCCTTTAGGACCTTTGCCCAGTTTCGTCAAGATCCTCGGTCTTTTGTTTGTATTTCTTCCCCCAGAAACCGCACCCCTCTGCTCAAACCCCATTCATATTCTTCAAAGACTCAGAAACAAACCCAGGAAAATGAGGGAGAGAACCATGATGCCCAGTCAGGGAAGGGGCATGGCTCAGGAGAATGGCACCAAGCCCTGACTCAGAGGACTGCAGCTGTGGGAGTGTGGAGGGGAAGAGGAGCAAGACAGAGACCTTCTCTACAATCCATCTCACACTGACGCTGAAAACCCAGTCTATAGGCTCAACAACACAGCCACGGACACAAACTTATGTCCCTTGAGGTTGTCAAACATCAAACAAGATTGGAAACCACAGCATTTTGGAGCTGGGGGGCGGTATCTAACCCAATCCCCTTCTCTTATAGATGAGGAAACAGAGGCCTGGAAGGGGGGCTCACCCAAGGTTACAAGACTAATTAGTGACTGTTCTGGTCCAGGAGTTCTACAGCTCACCAAGACTGGTGGAAGAGGGTTGGGAGAACCTATAGGGAAACCACTTTATAAGTAAAAAGAATCATAGATAAGCACTAAATGGGCACAAAATTATAGGATCATAGATATAAAGTTGGAAGTGATTGTAGAAGTCTTCCAGCCTAACCCCTTTACCTTATAGATGAGAAAACTGAGTCCCAGAGAGGTTTAACCCACAGCCCAAAGTTACACAGCTAATAGATAGCAGAGTTACATCTCAAACTTAGTTTTTTGACTCTTAAGCCATCATCCTTTCCACTGTACCAAGTTGCTAGGCATCAGTGGCCTCAACCCGCCTTCCTGAGCCTCCCATCAGAACTTAGTACCTGACCATTTGTCTCTGACAGCAGATAATAAACAAAGAAACACTGGACCTGGGGGGCGGCTAGGTGGCGCAGTGGATAAAGCACTGGCCCTGGATTCAGAAGTTCCTGAGTTCAAATCCGGCCTCTGCAAAACAAAAACAAAAACAAAACAAAACAAAAACAAGAATGCAAAAAAGAAAAAGAAAAAAAAAAGAAACACTGGACCTGGAGTCAGAAGACTTGGTAGCACAATAAGAAAGAACCTGGCACATAGTAGGCAAGGCAATTATTATTATTATTATTATTAGTTATCACCAACACTGTCATCCCCACCACCACCATTACTACTGCTGCTGCTACTACTACTACTACTACTACTACCACCACCATTACTACTGCTGCTGCTACTACTACTACCACCACCACCACCACCACCACCACCATCACCACTACTACCAATACTACTATGACGACGATGACGGTGACAATGACAACGACTACTACTACCCCATATCTACCCTACATATGTAACTTTGGCCAAGTAACTTAAATTATCTGAGTCTCGGTTTACCCAACTGTAAAATGAAGGTTGGACTAGATGATCCCAAAGCTCTCTTCAAGCTCCAGATCCTATGATCTTAGTCTTTTAAAAAGAGGAAGGTGAATTAAAACTTGAGTAAATGTTCTGTCTGTTCTGTACCCCAGGAAGAGGAGGTCAAGGGAAAAATCTTGGTCTAGTCTAGTTTGCCACGGTGCAGGGAGAGAGAAAAAGAGAGAGTCTAGAAATCTATCCCTGTTTTGAAAATTCTCAGAGGGCTGAGGTTTATGACAAAGTTGGGGAGCTCAAATCAGCTTCAAGTATCTTCCAGGGAAGATCAGAATGAATCTCAGTAATTTTAGGGATAGGGAGAGTGGAATAAAAGAAGCTACTTTAAATGTGTTTCTTATAACTTGAGATGGATGAGCAGGATAGATAGACGAAATTATCTTCTGTGTAAGGGCATATATTATTTTGGAAAATAGACTCAGAAGGGGCTCATATAAAGGACAGCCTATAAAATTTTCAAGTTACTATGTGTTTTTGCGTTGCTAGGACATTTTAAAAAGTATTGTATGTAAATTATAAGTTATCCATGGTAAGTAGCTCCCAACTAGAAAGCTGATGGGAAGTTGGGGAAAGGGCCGAGGGATGGTGAGGGAGACTTCTTTAAGAGTAAAGTGTAAGGGGCAGTTAGGTTGTGCAGTGGATAGAGAACAGGCCCAGGATTCAGGAGGACCTGAGTTCAAATTCGGCCTCAGACACTTGACACTTACTAGCTGTGTGACCAATTGCCTCACTTAAAAAAAAACAAACATTGAAGAGTAAAGTGTAAAATTACCTCTTTCAGATTAGAGAGAACTCTAGCATATGGAGTTTTATACTTTCATTATTGAGATACCAAACACAGCTATTCTTTCTTATTTTTCTTTTTTCTTTTCTTTTATTGTTCTTTTCTTATTTTCTGGCTTGGCTAGAGAAAGGGTGAATTTCCACAATATATATATGGAGGAAGGAGGTGAAGGAAGACAGCTGGGATGGTACACCAGGCCTGAGCTCCTGAAGCTTCACATGTACCTGGCTTAGAAAAAGAGAAAATATTTAGGTGAGACCTACATAATAATCAGTGATAGTGGCATCAGACTCCTGGGTGGTGTGGTGAAGTGTTGGATTCAGAGTCAGAAAGCCTTGAGTTTGAATCCTGCCTCAGTCGCTTCCTAGTTGTGTGATCCTGGGGAAGTGGGCTTCAGTTTCCTCATCTCCTAAATAGGGAGAACAACAGTACCTACCTTACAGGGTTGTTGTGAGGATCAGATGAGGCGTTTTTTAGAAAATGTTTTGTGAACCTTAAACCTCCACATAAATGCTGGTGATTATTAATGTTAGCAGGACAACATGGAAATGTCAAAGTCAGGCTGTCTTTTGTGAGATTCATGGTGCAACAAGTTTTGTTTTTTGTTTTTTGTTTTTAGGGCAACGAGGGTTAAGTGACTTGCCCAGGGTCACACAGCTAGTTAAGTGTCAAGTGTTTGAGGCTGGATATGAACTCAGGTCCTCCTGAATCCAAAGCCAGTGGTTTATGCACTGCACCACCTAGCTGCCCGTGTAACAAGTTTTGATGAATGTGAGAGTAAATAATCACTCATCTAAAGCTTGAAGAGTACATCTAGTGCAGTGGTTCTTAAGCTCTGATGTGTCATGGACCCCTTTGTCAGCATGATGATGCCTACGGACCCCTTCTCAGGACAATGTTTTTAAATGCTTAGAAGAGATGATCAATTTCCATTAGAGGTTAGCAAAAATAAAGATAAATTTTTCCCATCCAAACTCATTAACCCCCTGCAATTTAGTAGACCCTAAACTAGGAAGCCTTCATCTAGTCAAATACCCCCTTTAACAAATAAGGAAACTGAGGTCCATGGAGATTAAGGTTTTTGCCTGACCTCACATAAGTAGTAAGCATTACAAGCTGGATTTTAAATCAGGTTGTCTGACCTCAGGGTCAGTGTTCTTTCTACTACCATGCCACTCTGAGCAGCTTGTAAATCATTCACTTTGGTGGGTCTGGTGCTTCTCCCACTACATTTGGTCTGTATGGCTGCTGAGCCTCAGAGAGAGGCAGTTAGGGGCTCATGTGGAACATCCATATTTCCTACAGGCGTATCTGCCTGTATCTTCAGCCTGGACAGAGAGGACATCAAAAGGAGGGATCTGGAAAACAAGGCCATGCCCCAGGAATTGGACTCCAAGCCATATATCTGCTCTTTGAAAACTTAGCTCAATCCCCTGTCCCCAGAGAAGGAGTTCCCAGTAGGAGGTACCAGAATGTGATGGAGAAGAACTCAAGGAATGGAATTTTAGAAAAAAACAACCCTGCACTTCTCTCTCTAATTAGGGAGAAAAAAAACACTCATAGGAAGGATCCCCTTTCATTAGTGAAAGCAAAGCCACCAGGAGCTGATGAAAGCCATCCAAGGCATTGATGCTTTTAATCGAGCTGCCTTGATACACTAGAACCATACATATATATTTAACGATAAGTTAAGAATTCAGGATGAATTTTTTTGAAGTTTTTATTCAAAGCCTGAGAACAGTATTTAAAAAGGAGGAAGTTTATATCAGTAATAGTAATGTAAAAATTACTTGAAACAAGAAATTATTTTTATGTTTTATTTTGACAGCAGTGTGTGTGTGCGTGTGTGCGTGTGTGTGTGCATGCGCACGCTTAAATTGATACCAGGCTGACTGGGAAGTCTGACTTTGAGCAAATGAAACTAGATTGAGCTAGTTTTCCCATGTTTAGTTAGTTCTCTGTTAGTCAAAGGATGGAATTTTGTTCCATGCTTACAGGTTTCAGAGGTCTCTTTTGTTGTATTTTTATTTCTGTAAATTTTGAGAAAAAAATCTTTCTCCAAGGAAATGTGCACAAGTTGAAGCTACTAAAGAGCACACTTCAAGGACTATTAAAGATATTGCAATGCCTGTTGATGTGGGGAAGTCAAACATTTCAAAGATTCTTCAAGCCCAAAGTGAGACAAGATCCATTTCTCCAAAGCACAAAGGAAGTGCACTTGAAAATGAAAAATAGTGGAAAGAACATGCAAACAATTACCTTGCAATAACTGAATTAATCCTCAGGAAAAAAAAAGCAAAGGCCTTCAGAGGGATCTAACAGCTGGACAGTGCTATGGATTATTCTATAAAGCAGAGTGGGATTCTTGGTGTTACAATAATTGTGAGACCAATGTTTTAAAAGTTCCCAACTGTTTCTATGAAGAAAAATGCTCTTTATGGGCAAGAGAATACAGAGACTGGATAGCTGAAGATTGGAAAAAGGTAATTTTTACCAATGAAAATCAGGTTTTCATGAAAGACTATGCCAAAGCCAGCATTAGAACTCCACATGAGCCTATACAACCTGTGTTTCTTCTCCATTAGATTGCAAAACATCCACACAAAAATAGTTTTGAGGGTCATTTTTAACTGCCAGCTAAATTGTAAATCTTATTCCATTGAGGGAATGATAAAATACGATAAATATATTGATATACTTGAAAGCAGGATTATTCTGGAATTGCAGAAATTCACAAATGTAGGTGTAATACTGCAACTAACAAAAGCATTGTACCATGACATATATCATGAAAGGTTGAGAAATTTATCCGAGAAAAGGAGATACATAAATGGCCTCTAACTTACCTGATTTAAAACTTATTGAAAGTCTGTGGAATATAGTTTCTAGACTTGGAAAAATAGACTTTCATCAAAGGTAGATGTAATATAATGAGTGGTTTCATGATGAAGAATTCAAGAAAATACATTAAATTTTGCAAGGAAAATGTCAAATCATGAAAATAAGTAATTTTAGCAAAAGGGAAATATGCTACATATTTAAATTTTGCCCTTTAATGTAAATATTTAGAATAAATCTTAGTAATTTACTCACCACTGTAGAATTAGTGGAAAAGTACCTATGCATTTCAGTTTTTTCAAGCTTCTTGAAAATAAGAATTGCATGCTATTTAATGTTTGTTTTAGTTTTGATTACAAAAAAAATAATGGGAAAATGACTGTAACGATTGGAATGACGCCACCTGCTGGAGACTTACTGTAGAAGAGTTCCGCCCATGAAGTGAAGGTCTTTGAGGGCAAGACCAGGAGTCTTTTCTTTGGCATCAGGAAGTGACGTTGGGTAGTGGGAGGAAGAAGGAAGAGACTAGCGTTCTGTCTGACTCTCTTTCCTCTGGACTCTGGTGGAGAGCAGAGCTAGAAATGTGCTCTCCCTTTGATAGATAGGAATCTAGGCCTTTCTCTCTCTTTACCAAATTCTTATTCTCCTTAATAAATGCTTAAAAGTCTAACTCTTGCTAAAGCTTATAATTTATTGGCGACCACTCACTAGGTATTTTAGACAGTTTAGCTAGAATTTTAGCCCTTAACATGACCATGATATAGACCTACTGCTACCTGGCAGCAGTATATATTACAATTTAAGAAAAGTATGTAAGAGGGTAATGAGGGGGGCACACCTCCCCTTATAAGGCTGAATCTACAAACCAAATAGTAATATGTTTCCATCAAAGGAGAGCACAAGAGAAGATGAAGGTTAAGGAGTGAGTTATCATTTATCTGTCCATGGTGCTGGAAAGCAATTTCCCAGTGACCAGTTTTCAAGCCAGCATGGATCCAAAGCAAATTTTTACCAGTTTATAGAAAACAACAACAATAATAACAACAATTTATAAGCTGAAAAACTGTATCTTCTTTTTCTTTGCACCCTGTTCCTCCCATCCTCATTGTCCTCCTCCTCCTGCCTGGCTCCTAATTTCTATCTCCTATGGCAGAAAATTTTTAGATAATAAAAGTCAATCTCTAGTACTGGTTCTCAAACTTTTAGATCTGAAGACTCCTTTAGACTCCTAAAAATTCTTTGAGGACACTCCAAAGACTTTTTGTTTATGTGGATTATATCTATCAATATTAACTATATTAGAAATTAAAACATGTTAGCACTGTTATGAGAATAATATTGACCTCACAGACCCCCTGAAGGGCTCTCAGGAACCTCCTTCACATCTAACTCCCTTAATGATACTTTGAGAACCACTGGTCTACAGTAGAAACTGGCTTGAAAAACATTGCTCTTGAGGAATAAGCTCTTTGCTGGGATAAGAGATACCTGAATTCTAGACTTGCTTTCATCATAATTTTTTGTGGGTCAGTAATAATAATAATAACAACAATAATAACAGCAACAACAACAACAAAAATAATAACAGGGCAGCTAGGTGGCACAGTGGATAAAGCACCAGCCCTGAATTCAGGAGGACCTGAGTTCAAATCTGGCCTCAGACACTTGACACTTATTAGCTGTGTGACCCTGGGCAAGTCACTTAACCCTCATTGCCCTGCGCCCCCCATTTAAAAATAATAACAATAATAATAATAGCATTTTGCATATATTATCTCATTTGAACCACACAATCCTGTGATATAGATACTACTATTATTACTACCGAGGGAGAGAAACTAAGTGTCTCTTCCAGAGTAACATAGCTACCAAGTGTCTCAGGCAGGATTCAAACTCAGGTCTTTCAGACCCCCAAATCCAGTGTTCTAGCCTTTCTGGGTTTTGATTTTCTCATCTACAAAAAGGAAAGAATCAATATTGCAACATAGGGATCTGGTGAGAAGAGATCCTTATCGGCATGGTGTATATAAACGCATCTTAATGAATTAAGAGCACCACGAAAATACAAAAGACTCATCGCGGCAAAGTCCAATCAGAAGAATGCAGCGCTAACTTTCCTCACAGCCAAGTTATCTCCGGCCCCTGGCCGCCCTGCCACAGCCCCTTCTCCTCCTCTATCTCCTTACCTTCTCAGCATCTTGCTCAAAGAGCCGTAGCTGGAAGCACTGGTCCAGTTTGAGTTTGCGTACGTGCCACATCTGGTGCAGGTGTTGCCGGGTCGAGTGCAATTTGTCCAGGAGGCTGGTGATCTTGGGGACGAGGCTCTGGAAGTCGGCACTGCCTGGGATGCAGTTGCGTCCGGAGAAGCCATCGCTGCAGCGAATGCACTGAAGCAGCCGCTGCCCTTCCCTGTCCAACTCCTCCACCGGGGCCTTCAGAACCTTCTTCTTGAGCTGCGTGTGCTCATCAATGAGCCGCCGGGAGCCTTCCACATCCACCGGGAACTCCTTGCGGGCCAACATCTCCTGAAGGTCCTCGAGCCGGGAGAGCAGATGAACAGCACTGTTGAAGAACTCCTCCAGGGAGACCCGGAGCTCTATCCACTCGTCATGGTTGTAGTCTAGGGAGCCTTCAAATTCCTCTGTCAGCTGCGAGGGGTCCACCAGCTTAGCCAGGCCTTCCACTGACACCATGCTTGTCTGCAGATGTGGAAAAAGAGGAAGAATGACTAGACAGGTAGAGACAAGAGCCGACGGGAGGAGAAACAAGGCAAAGAGAGTCACAGCAACAACTCGCCTTTAGATAGCACCTGTGTGTACAAGCATGTGTATGAATGTGTAGGGCATGTTTGTGTGTATATGTAGTGTGTATGCATATGTTGCCTTATATGTATGTATATGTGTGTATATGTGTGATCTGTATGTGTGTACCTGTGTGTGGGGGGTGTGTGTACTGTGTATGGTGTATATGAGCATGCATATTAATGTGTATGTGTGTTTGTGCGTGAGTGTGTGTATATAGTGTGCATGTATATGTGGCTTGTATATGTGTATATATGTGTGATCTGTATGTGTATACATGTGTGGATTGGATATATATGTATGTGTCTGTGAGTGTTTATGTTATGTGGTGTATATGTGTGTATACATGTATGCATGTGAATGTGTGTGTGTGTGTGTGTATATATATATATATATATATATATATGCTACACTTCCCTTTCCTTGAATTCCCAGCACTTAATACAGTTCTGGGCAAGTAGTAAGAACTTCGTGTTTGTTGATTGGTCCTCACAGCAATCCCACAAAGTGGGTGTTATTCCTTTGTGTGTGTGTGTTATTCTAATACTCATTTTACACGTAAGGAAACTGAAGCCCAAAAAAGGTCAAATCAATTCCCTGGGGCCACACAGCTAATAATTGTCTAGAATGGGATTACAACCTCGCCCCGCCAAGACTCTAAATCTGTTGGTTTACACTGTTACCTCTAAAATGGGATATATAAAAACAACAACAACAAAAAAGAAGAAACAAAAGAGACAAACAAATAAGGGCCCAGAGGATCTAAATCTCTGTATTTTGACTAGAAAGGAAGATACCACTGGGGGATTATGGGGACTCATTGATCTCTAAATCCAAACACAGTCAATGATCTTGAGGTGAGTCAATCAACAAGCACTTTTTAAACTGCTAAATATGTTCCAGACTCTGTGCTCAGTACTGAGGATACAAAGAAAGGAAAACAAAAAGAAAATCATCTCTGCCTTCAAGAAGCCTATATTCTAATGGGGGAGATGAGAAGTAAATAGCCTGGTAGGTATAGGAGATATACAGAGCAGACAGAAGGGAATCTGAAAAGTCGCTCAGGATGTTCAGAAAGACTAGCAGACAAATTCCAAAGTTCTTGATCTAATTATGTCTTTTTTTTTTTTTTGGGTGAAGCAATTGGGGTTAAGTGACTTACCCAGGGTCACACAGTTAGTAAGTGTCAAGTGTCTGAGGTCAGATTTGAACTCAGGTCCTCCTGAATCGAGGGCTGGTGCTCTATTCTAATTATGTCTTAAGAAGCTTGAATATATCCCTTCCCCCATGCCTTTCCCCTCTCCACATCAGGCCAAAACAGTGAGACTGCTATTAAGATCAGAAATGTGGGGGCGGCTAGGTGGCTCAGTGGATAAAGCACTGGCCCTGGATTCAGGAGGACCTGAGTTCAAATCGGGCCTCATACACTTGACACTTACTAGCTGTGTGACCCTGGGCAAGTCACTTAACCCCCATTGCCCCGCAAACCCCCCCCCCAAAAAAAAAGATCAGAAATGTGGCAGAGCCCAGCTCTAGGGCCAAGGTAGGAAGAAAACAGGATTTGGAGTGAACTCATATCCTGGCTCTCCCACTCAATACCCATGTGACCTTGGACAAATCACTTCATTGATTAGTGCCTTAGTATCTTCAACTATGAAACGAGGAGGCTAGACTATTGTTGTTCAATCATGTCCAACTCTTCCTTACCCCATTTGGAGTTTTCTTGACAAAAAGACTTGCTATTCCCTTCTCTAGCTCATTTTACAGATGAGGGAACTGAGGCAAACAGGGTTAAGTGACTTGCTCAGGGTCACATGACTAGTAAGTGTCTGAGGCCAGATTTGAACTCAAAGAGGAGTTTTCCTAATTCAGGGCCTGGCACTCTATCCACTGTACCACCTATGTGTCCCTGAAAGTTGAACTAGACAACCTCAAATATCCCTTCCATCTCTAAATCTGATTCTTCTTTGATGATTTTTTTGGGGGGTGAAGCAATTGGGGTCAAGTGACTTGCCCAGGGTCACACAGCTAGTAAGTGTCAAGTGTCTGAGGCCGGATTTGAACTCAGGTCCTCCTGATTCCAGGGCCCAGGGCCGGTGCTCTATCCACTACCTAGCTGCCCCGCTGATTTTTATTAAACTTCAGATTACTGGCTCAATTTAGTATGAACATCTAAATACTGTAGATTCTAGGGAATCATAGATACTTTAACTGGATGATTCCAGAAATCAAGTCACCCATCCCTCTGCCTCAGGGCAGCAGACATCTTCTCCGAACCTCTCCTAATCAATGAGATTCCCACCCTAGGAAATGAGACTTCCACTGGTCTCTTGCCTTTTTCTGTTGTTGTTTTTTTTCTCCTATTTGCAAGAGACAACATTATATTGTGACTAGAACCAGTGACTGGAATCCCCAAAGATCTGTTTTTCTTAGAGAATCTATCTGTAGGTCTTGGGTTCTCTGAGTGCAGACTGGAGGTCGTCCTCTCCCCATGAGAACCAGAAATCCTGAGACAGAAAGTTCCAAACAGCCCTGTAATGCCAAACATGATGAGCAAGGGGCTATTCTCCCTCTCCTTTCTTTCCTTCTTTGGTGAAGCTCCAGGCTGCTCCTCCTCCCAAAAAGAAAGGAAGAAATCATTACTAAAGATACTCCTGAAGATTGCATCCGTAGCTTGAATCCTTAACATTGCAGATTCTCTCCTGCTGTTTACTACATTGTAGGGATCGGATGGGACAGCTAAGTGGCATGGTAAATGGAACTCTGGGCCTGAAGTCAGGAAGACCTCAGTTCAAATCTGGTCTCAGACATTTACTAGCTTAGCTGTATGACCCTACCCAAGTCACTTCACCCTGTTTGCCTCAGTTTTCTCATCTCTAAGATGAGCTGGAGAAGGAAATGGAAAATCCCCCCAGTATCTTTGCCAAGAAAACCCCAAATGGAGTCAGGAAGAGTTAGATATGTTGCAAATGACTAAACAACAACTACAGGGATTGGTCACCAGAAATGATTTCTGCCTCCCCAGAACACCAATAACCCTTTGTTCATTCCTCTCCTAGGCATTTATCATTTTCCATTCTGTATTATGTTCCTTGAATACTTCTATTATCTCCCCCTGAGATAACAGCCAAGGTCACCTAGGTGGTGTCTTACCTTCAGCATGAAGACTTTCTTGGCCCCAAACCATTTTGTTCCCTCTTTCACCAACTACCTTGTATTTATCAGCTTGGTATTTGCTTTCTATTTATTCTGTATGTACTTATGTCTGCTCTGATCAGTTTTAAACTTTTTAAAAGCTTGGGTTGTTTCGCTCTTTGTTGGTGTATCTTCAGCACCAGCAGGGTGCCTAGCACTTAACAGATACTCAATATTTTTAATTATCTTAATAACCTTTATAAATCTTAACACTGCAACACACATTTTACTCAGACATGGCTAGAGTAGAAGTCAAGAAAACCTGGGTTCAAGCCTACCTCTAAAATTTCCTTTTTTTTTTTTTTTTTTTTAGTGAGGCAATTGGGGTTAAGTGACTTGCCCAGGGTCACACAGCTAGTAAGTGTTAAGTGTCTGAGACTGGATTTGAACTCAGGTACTCCTGACTCCAGGGCCGGTGCTCTATCCACTGCGCCATCTAGCTGCCCCCCCTCTAAAATTTCTTAGCTGTATCACATGGGTAAGTCCCTTAAACTCTAAGCCTCAGTTTCCTAATCTATAAAACAAGGATTTTTTTTGGACCATATCTGTGCTTTTTTTGGAATAGGGAAAGTCTGGGCAAACTCCCTTATACACCATTGGAATGTGAGCTCTTTGAGGTCAAGGATAATGTTTTCACCTTACTTGTTGACTGACCAGTGTAGATGAATAATGGTTCTGAAACTCATTTGCCTGGGGCACTAAAAGATTAAGTGATTCATCCCAGGCCACGGAGCTAGTATATGTTCGAGGCAGTGATTTTACCCAGATCTTACTAACTTTGAGGCTGGCTCTCTATCCACTATACTTCCTTCTATAATACTTCATACTAATATGTGCGAAAGTATATGGTTCTCAGGAGAACATTGTACAATGATGTTCAACTGTGAAAGACTTAGCTGCTCTGATCAAGACAACGATCCAAGATAATTCCAAAGGACCCAAGATGAAAAATGCCATTCACCTCCAGAGAGAGAGCTGATGAACTCTGAGTGCAGATGGAAGCATATTTTTCCACTTTTTCTATTTTTCTTGTTTCTATGTTTCCGTGTTTCTTTTTTTTCTTGTCTATTTTTCTTGTGTGTGTGTTTTCTTTTGCAACATGCTTAATATGGAAATGTTTAGCATGATATCACATGTATAATCAATATCATATTGCTTGCCTTCTCAAGGTGGGAGAGAGAGGGGAGAAGAGAAGGAGAGAATTTGGAACTCAAAATTTTAAAAAATGAATGCTAAAAACATTTTAAAATGTAATTGAGAAATATTTAATGAAATAAAAATATATTTTTAGAAGTATATGGTTCCTTAAAGTATGCAAAGCGCTTTACATAAATTCTTGTTTAACTTCCTTCAAAGTAAACTTCAAAGGAGATAGTGGATACAAAGCATCATTGCAAATTTTTAAAGCCTTATATAATTATTGGCTGTTTTTTTTTTACTCAGTAGGGAAACAACAAAGGCTTGTAACCAGACTGTAATCCGTTAGCTTAACTCACATCACACCTTTTGAAGACTGTCTTCCATAGTTAAATCTGTATCAATTGACAACTCCATATTAAACACATCTACTAAAGATTTCTCTAATACCTCATTAAAGCATGGACATAATTTAGGTTTCCTGAAGGTTATGATGGTGGAATACAAATCTTGGTAGGTCCTACCAAGCTCAAAGGGTTCCAAACAAATGGAGAGTCTGTCTGGCACCATGAGCACTGGCTTAGGGAATCAAAGCGTTGGCCACCAGATAATGAAATATTCTACCAGTCCAAGGCACTAGACTAAACCCATTGCTAAGATATAGAAGCGTTGATATCTGCATTGGTAGAAGGACTGTCCTTGCTAAAGAAATCATAGATCCTTGACATACAGAAGTATTAAGTAACCCTTTATTTCATATATGCTCAACACTTAAAGAGTCTACTTGTTCTGTATATTTTAACATGTGCTAACTTGCTCTTTTTTTTTTTTTTGGTGAGGCAATTGGGATTAAGTGACTTGACCAGGGTCACACAGCTAGTAAGTGTCAAGTGTCTGAGGTCAGATTTGAACTCAGGTCCTCCTGAATCCAGGGCCGGTGCTCTATCCACTGTGCCACCTAGCTGCCCCCTCCTTTTTTTTTTCTGAGGCAGTTGGGGCTAAGTGACTTGCCCAGGGTCACACAGCTAGTAAGTGTCAAGGGTCTGAGGCCGGATTTGAACTCAGGTCCTCCTGAACACAGGGCCAGTGCTCTATCCACTGCGTCACCTAGCTGCCCCATGCTAACTTGCTTTTTAAGGATCTGTTTCCCCCAATGGAATGTCAACTCCTTGAGAGTAGTCACTATTTCATTTTTGCCTTTGTATGCTCAGAAAGCCCCCAAATGAGGTCACAAAGAGTTGGACCCAACTGAAATGACTGAACAACAACAATGCCTAGCACCTGCCACAGGGCTTAGTAAAGGCTTGTTGATTGATTGGTTTGTTGGCTGATTGTTTTTTCCCCTTGCTGTAGTATTTTCTCCTGTCCTGAGTGGGAGGTTGCCAGATAGTCTTCCTTTAGAGGCTGGGACAGGCTTGCCCTAAGGAAAGGTCAGGTAGTTAAACCTTTTTATTAAGTTTCATGATTTACCAGAAAGGTCATCTCCAGTGTTTTTAGCTCATAAATTCCAGTCTATTGCCATAGATCTTGTTTGTACAAGCTAGAAGGAGGGGGAAGGTTAGGAGAGAAGTCTCCTTTGGGGCTCCCAATTTTGCCTAAGGTGATTAATTAGGGGCTATGGGAAGGGGGCTCAATGATTTCTGCCCGGTCACATAACCCATTGCTGTAGTTACACCTAGAGACAACAGCCATCATCCTAGCCAGAGCGAGCCTCAGCAGCTTAGAGCACAGTTCACATTTTCTTACTGCCCTTGGAGAATGGAAAGTCCAGAATGGGAGGCTGCTGACAGATTAATAGCAGTTTTCAGAGCCTTTTAAAAAGAAAATACCTGTGAAAGCTCCTCTACCCACTGGTGAGAGAGGAAGGTCAAGAGGAGTCAAAGACTCAGAATTCTGAGGGAGGGGAATGTCCCAAATTCAGAGGTGGAATAAATGTTTAATGAATTGATTTAAGTTGGTGTGGCGTTCATTAAAAATCCTCAGGGCCAACAGCAAGGGATTCACGAGCGTTTGGGGGATAGTTAACTTCGGACAAAATTTTGACCTGAAGTCCTCCAAACACTCTCTATGGTATATAGAGTTCTACTGGAATACCTGGGTTCAAATTCCGCCTCTGACTCTTAACTCGTTGAGTGATCCTAAACAAGTAACTCCCCCACTAAACCTCAGTTTCCTTATTTGAAAAATGGGAAAAAGAGCACCTACCCTTATAGGGTTATTGTGAAGATCAAAGAGCTAATATGATAAGCCATTTCCAAACTTTAAAAGCACTATATAAATGTGAGCTATAATTATTATGTCTGCCTCCTCCCCACTGAGCCAAGGACTCTGTCTACAAGACTGTGGTACATTTTATTCCATGGAAGGAGACTAAAGGGAAAAAATGGACAAAATGGCCACAGTAGTGTGAGGGTAAACAACATTGAAAGGCACCAGCGTTCAGATCAGTGTGGGAGCCAAGGCTGAATCCAGAGGCTTGAAAGTGAAAATTGTCTCCCTCTTCCCAGCAGAGAAGCGGTGGATTTGGGGTTTAGAATATGGTAGGCATTATCAGATAGAGCCATGAAGTTGGTTTGGTTTTTATGACTATACTTCTTTATTAAAAAGGAAAGGGGTGTGTGGAGAGGGGAGACAGGATTAGAAAGTGATGTGGATAGATAGGAAGGAAGGAAGGAAGGAAGGAAGACAGACAGACAGACAGACAGAAAGAAAGAAAGAAAGAAAGAAAGAAAGAAAGAAAGAAAGAAAGAAAGAAAGGAGGGAAGAAGGAAGAAAGGAAGAAAGGAAGGAAGGAAGGAAGACAGACAGAAAGAAAGAAAGAAAGGAAGAAAGAAAGAAAGAAAGAAAGAAAGAAAGAAAGAAAGAAAGAAAAGAAGGAAGGAAGGAAGACAGACAGACAGAAAGAAAGAAAGAAAGAAAGAAAGAAAGAAAGAAAGAAAGAAAAGAAGGAAGGAAGACAGACAGACAGAAAGAAAGAAAGAAAGAAAGAAAGAAAGAAAGAAAGAAAGAAAGAAAGAAAGAAAGGAGGGAAGAAGGAAGAAAGGAAGGAAGGAAGGAAGACAGACAGAAAGAAAGAAAGAAAGAAAGAAAGAAAGAAAGGAGGGAAGAAGGAAGAAAGGAAGGAAGGAAGGAAGGAAGGAAGACAGAAAGAAAGACAGACAGAAAGAAAGAATGAAAGAAAGAATGAAAGAAAGAAAGAAAGAAAAGAAGGAAGGAAGGAAGACAGACAGACAGACAGAAAGGAAGAAAGGAAGGAAGGAAGGAAGACAGAAAGAAAGACAGACAGAAAGAAAGAATGAAAGAAAGAAAGAAAGAAAGAAAGAAAGAAAAGAAGGAAGGAAAACAGACAGACAGACAGACAGACAGAAAGAAAGAAAGAAAGAAAGAAAGAAAGAAAGAAAGAAAGAAAGAAAGAAAGAAAGAAAGAAAGAAAGAAAGAAAGAAAGAAAGAAAGAAGGGAGGGAGGGAGGGAGGGAGGGAGGGAGGAAGGAAGGAAGGAAGGAAGGAAGGAAGGAAGGAAGGAAGGAAGGAAGGAAGGAAGGAAGGAAGGAAGGAAGGAAGGAAGGAAGGAAGAAAAGAAATAATTAAAGGACTGAAGAGTAGGAAAGAGGAAAAGTAGAGTTGGGGGCAAGTTGCTATGGAGAGGACAAGAAAAGCAACAAATACCATGAGAGAAACAACTCACCTCAAAGATGAATTTGGAGCTGCCAAAGTTGGTTTTCTGCTTCTGCCAGAAGTTGTCGGGTTTGATGATAAGGGCCACATGGATCTCAGCAGGGAAGGCCTCCTGCAGTGTCTTCAGCAGGGGCTTGATGAGGTCCCACTTGGAGCCCCTCATGTCGATGATAACAGTAAAGCCACGCTTGCACACGTCCTCACTGTGGGGAAAGAAGGAGGGCAGGTCACTCACACCAGCTGGGACAAGGGAGAGGGGCAGCTCAAGCCACTACAACTCTGACTGGCCACTGGTCACCATACCAGGCCAATTTGGGCTAATGAAGACTTCAATTTCCTTGACCTTGGAGAAGCAATATGGTATAGTGGATAGAGCACTGGACTTGGAGTCATATCCATCCTCAGACACTTACTGGCTGTGTGACCCTGGACAAGTCACTTAACCTCTATGTGCCTCAGCTTCTTTAGATGTAAGATGAGGGGGTTGGACTAGTTGGCTTTTGAGGTTCCTTCCAGCTCTAAATCCCTCTCCCAAAGTCCCTCTTCCAGGTCCACTGAAGTAGTGCCCACCACTCTCCTACATATATTCTACAAATTAACCCAAATGTATCACATAATATTCTTTGAATACTCTTTGGTTTCCTACCTCCTCACTTTTGCTTGTGCTGTTCCTACTACCAAGATTGCCCTTCTCCCATACTATTATATAAGTCTTACCTTCAAGAGCTATCTTAAATATCACCTTCATTAATCCTTTCCTGATATCCTTTAAATAGATGTGATCTTTCTCATCCTTGGAACCAGTCAGTATTTTATGCCTCTCTTAAAGCACTTATCACCTTGTATCACCTGTCTTGTATCACCTGTCTTGCTAAATTGTAGGTTCTTTAAGAACAGGCACTGTCTTGCTCACCTTTGTTTCATTCACACTGCCTTTCTAGAACAGTGCCTTCTATGGAAGAAGTGCTCAGAAATATTCCTAAATTGAACTGAATGCCGGCCCTATGAAGAAATCTGTTCTTGTTTAATTTTTAATTATCATGTTCACTAGCCTAATTATGTTTAAACTATGCTCATTAAATTCATAATATCTGGCTTCTTTAAAATAAAAGGTTCCCAAAGAAACAAAACTGAACACTTTGGGGTTATATTGACCAAGCTTATCTCCAAAGAAAAGATGAAAAGATACAGCATCTTTCATTTTTTTGGAGAGGTGAGGGACTATTGATATGGAACATTGTCTATAGTTATTGCTTATTTATTTATTGTTATAGTTATTGGTTAGTTTTATAGAACTGTTCTTTTTCCTCTTGTCTATCCTTTCAATTTCTTCCTTCCTTCCAAGGATCACTTAGCAAGTAGGAGAGCGAAGAGGGACAAATTCAGAAATGAAGGTGATATCAAATAAAATAAACCAATACAATGACTTGTTAGAATCAGATATGAGATAGAAACACACCAATTCTATTCAATGGGTATTTTATTCACTGAGCCCCTTTCTTTTGAGATATGTGCTATGGTCTAAGCATTAGGCTTAGAAGACATACTATTGCATCTCCCACCCAGCACAATGATAGGATCATAGTTTTCTATCTGGAACGTACTTCAGAGGTCAACTGACAGCACTGACACCCATTTGTTTTATAGATAAGGAAACCAAAGCCCTGGGCTAGTTACTTTCTCTAGGCCTCAATTACCTCATATGTAAAAATGAAGAGACTGGACTCCATAATCTCTAAAGTCCCTTCTAGATTTAAATTTAGGATCCCATGAGATGGGGCATTGGAAGAGACCTACTAATAAAACTGACTAGGCTAGGTGTGATGAGAGCTCCTAATACTGCTTCCTTCCTTCATTTATGGTTATGGACTGTGGAACAGTATAAGCCACAAACCATTTACCCCAACAAACATCTTTGTCCAAACAAACATCCCCACGTATGACAATGAGCACAGTCAGGACCAATACTGTGAGCATCATTGCTACTTTGCCACACCTCTCAGCCTATCTCATCTTCCCTGGTAGTACACACGCTACTCCCTTTTGCCACACATATTCTTTCTCTACTGTGAACACAGAATTTTGCCAAATGCTCTCTTACTATCAATTACTGGCAAGTTTCCATGTACACCCACCTGCCCTCTACCTACCCTCTGATTCCCCTAAATAGTTCAGCAGAAGTGCCTACACCATCTGTTCCCCCTTGCCACAGCTGTACTTCCCAACTACAGCCAGAGTGGCCTCCCCGCATCTGCACAGGGGACCACCTTTCTTCTTCTTAGGCCCAGAACAGTCAGTTGGTCTTGCTTGTCTCTCAGACCTGCCTGAAAGAAAGTGAAGGGCCAAGAAGATGTTATCAAGTTGTGGCTGTCACTGATTATGTGACAAACTCATCATTTATTCTGCCTAAAACCACAGCCTCTTACCACATTATTCAATGCATGAGACTTTTCCTACAGAGTGGGACATCAACATGGCAGGGAAAGCCACTGGGGTAACAAGTTTACCTAGGCTCATCTACCACTGCATCACCTAGCTTCCTACTACATAGATCATCTCCCTCCCCTACTATCTTCTGCCCCCTATAATATTCCAGTGGAAGTTCCCATACCATCTATTCCCACTTTACTCAGCTGTTCTTAATGATGGTAGAAAATGGAGTCCTTCATGTTTCAGAAAGTGACCCCTGAATTCCCTTCCATCATGTAGTCTTTTGGTACAGTGGTATTAAACTGAAATAGAAAAACAACCCTGAGGTACCACCTGACACCTATCAAACTGGCTAATATGACAAAAAAGGAAAATAATAAATATTGGAGAAACTGTGGAAAAATTGGAACACTAATGCATTGTTGGTGGAGCTGTGAACTCATCCAACCATTCTGGAGAGCAATTTGGAACTATGCCCAAGGGGCATATCCTTTGATTAAGCAATACCATTATTAGGTCTTTTCCCCAAATAAATCATAAAAAAGAGAAAAGGACCCACATGTACAAAAATATTTATAGCTGTTCTTTTTGTAGTGGCAAGGAATTGGAAATTGAGGGGATGTCCATCAATTGGGGAATGGCTGAACAAGTTGTGGTATATGAATGTAATGGAATATTATTGTGCTGTAAGAAACGATGAGCAGGTGGATTTCATAGAAACCTGGAAGGACTTACATGAACTGATGCTGAGCGAGATGAGCAGAACCAGGAGAACATTGTACACAGTATCAGTGACATTGTACAATATTACTGTTACTATGTACAATGTTCTCCTAGTTCTGCTCATTTCATTTTGCATCATTTCATGTAAGTCTTACCAGGTTTTTTGGAAAGCACCCTATTCGTCATTTCTTATAGCACAGATAATATTCCAGCACAATCATATACCACAACTTATTCATCCAGTCCTCAGTTGATAAGAATTCCCTTGGGGGCAGCTAGGTGGCTCAGTGTATAGAGCATGGGCCCTGGATTCAGGAGGACCTGAGTTCAAATTTGGCCTCAGACACTTGACACTTAGTAGCTGTGTGACCCTGGGCAAGTCACTTAACACTCATTGCCCTGCCAAAAAAAACCCAAAAAACAAAAGAATCCCCTTAATTTTCAATTCTCTGCCACCACAAAAAGAGCTGCCACAAATATTCTTGTATATCTAGGTCCTTTTTCTTTTCCTTTCATCTTTTTGGGGTATAGACCTAGTACTGGTATTGCTGGGTCAAAGGGTATAAGCAATTTTATAGCCCTTTGGGCATAGTTCAAAATTGCTCTCCAGAATGCTTGGATCAGTTCACAACTCACCAATAGTGCCTTAGTGTCCTTATTCTTCTGCATCCTCTCCAACACTTGTTATTTTCCTTTTCTGTCATATTAATCTATCTGATCAGGGTGAAGTGGTATCTAAGAGTTGTTTAATTTGTATTTCTCTAATCAGTAGTGATTTAGAGCATTTTTTCATATGACTATAGATAGCTTTGATTTCCTCTTTTGCAAACTGCCTACTTGTATCCCTTGACCATTTATCAATTGGGGAATGACTCCTATTCTTATAAATTTTACTCCATTCTGTATATATTCAAGAAATAAGGCCTTTATCAGAGAAACTTGCTATAAATTCTTTTTCTCCAGTTTCCTTCTTCCCTTCTAATCTTGGTTGCACTAGTTTTGTTTGTATAAAACCTTTTTAACTGGATATAATCAAAACTATCTTTCTATATCTGGTGGTATTCTCAGTCTCTTGTTTGGAATTCTCTCCTTATCCATAAATCTGACAGGTAAAATATTCCATGGTCCCCTAATTTGCTTATGCTATCACCTTTTATGTCTAAATCATATACCTACTCACTATCTAGTGTGAGATGGTGGTCTATACCTAGTTTCTGCCAAACTATTTTCTGGTTCCCCAGAAATTTTTGTCAAATAGTTATTTCATGTCCTAAAATGTCGAGTCTTTGGGCTTGTTAATTCTTTTTATTTTCTTAAATACAGTCACAAAGCTGTGGTTATACATCAAGGATTTCCTCTGCCATGCCTCCACAATGTATTCTTTAGCATGCCATTCACCGACTTATAGTAGTCATGTCTCACAATGGTGATGAGAAAAGTTATCCATTATCATGGGATCTTGGATGAATCCAACTACTGCATAATAATTTTTTAAAAAATATAGACGGTGGGGCAGCTAAGTGGTACAGTGGATAAAGCACTGGCCCTGAATTCAGGAGGACCTGAGTTCAAATCCAGCCTCAGACACTTGACACTTACTAGCTGTGTGACCTGGGCAAGTCAGTTATCCCTTATTGCCCCACAAAACAAATAAACAAACAAACAAAAAACAAAATAGAGGGCTACCCTGGATACCTCTTAGTTGATATAGTCAAATATAAACCAGGCCAGGAAATGACACATGAAAAATACCATGATACACCATCAAAAATACATATTGAGTTGTCCATCCAATAATTAAACTGGCAACAAAACATTCAGAAATTGTTTCACAAATTATTATCGCAAACAGCAAATTAAGTGGTAATTTGGTCCACTTGATCACTCAGTATTTAATCTGAGAAACTGAATAGAACATAGATTTTTGCGTTGCTACTTAGGTGGCTATTACAAACCTCCAACCTTGGTTAGCTATAGTATTAGCCATAAAGTAATCTTCAGCAATGTACTTGGCAAAAGCTATAAGCCCTCCAGTTTGATCTAACACCTCCTTCCTCATCAAACACAATGATCCTACCACACATTTGAACCCAGTAATATTAACTGATATATAGGCCCTTGCATGTGAAGTTCCAAAAATACCTGTTTGGAGCAGCAAAATGGTGTTTCTCTTCAGCATAGGGTAGATCATGAACCAAGCCCATTTTTTTCATTTGATTAATCATGTCAGTAATTGTGCCTAGAATTAGTCTGATTCCACTATCACAAATCCTTATAAGGTCGTATTTTGCAACTTTATCTCCTGTCATTAAATTATTAATTTGGGGATTAATCCCAACCTTCTTGTCACCCATAAACCTTCTGGTATCTACATGTGGGTATTTGCCAAGAAGCTTATTACATATATCACTGGCTGGATCATCATGATCTTGTAGACAAAGGAGTACTTCCATGTTTAGTATGATCCAGTTCAAAGCATGTTTCTAAATCGTTACAATCTGCCCCTTGCAATAGTTTCAGAAGTGTAACACCAGGGAGTTTGCTGCATGGATGTTTGTTTGCTTCTTGTTGAGATGTGAGAAATGTAGATAATGGATTTGAAATTCATGAACCACAGCAAGACGAATAAGGTGAACCCCAAAATAGCCATCCTCTTCTGGCCCAGGTCCAATTCCACCATCGTCAGGACAATCTGGCCAGGGCCACCATTCTAGCACCGGTCAAACCCCATCCCCAATTTCTCCCCTTGTTGTCACTGTCACCAGGTCAATGAAGGTATCTAGAGCCAGAGGCATGGAAAGGATACTGCTTGCATATGCCTGTGAGCCTCTCAGCCAGCTCAAGATGCTATAAGCTTGGGCAGCTAGGTGGCACAGTGGATAAAGCACCACCCCTGGATCCAGGAGGACCTGAGTTCAAATCAGGCCTCAGACACTTGACACTTATTAGCTGTGTGATCCTGGGCAAGTCACTTAACCCTCATTGCCCCATGAAAAAACAAACAAAAAAAAAAAGAAAAAAAGAAAAGACAGAGCACACCACTCTGGTACTTAGAAAATTTTTCCCTATCTCCTTACTTCTTCTTGATCTGTCTGAATCATTCAATTGTTTGGTCATTAGATTAACTAGCTTATTCTTTTAAAAACTGTTTTTTTTTTTTGGTGAAGCAGTTGGGGTTAAGTGACTTGCCCAGGGTCACATAGCTAGTAAGTGTCAAGTGTCTGAGGTCAGATTTGAACTCAGGTCCTCCTGAATCCAGGCTTGGTGCTTTATCCACTGTGCCACCTAGCTGCTCCAACTAGCTTATTCTGAATTACATAATTTTTAAAATTCATATTGATCTCTGGTATGATATTTAGGGTTATTCAGTTTCAGAGTTGCCTATCTTTAAAAATATCATGCCTGGATCCAAACCAGAGGCACTACCGATTGTCTGATAGCAGTAATTAAAGGTAAAGGCATAATTCAAAAGACATATTCTTGAGATTAGAAACATAGACACTATCCTTTGTTCACTCCTCTGTTTTCCCCAAGGTGGACACTGTATTTCTGGGTTGAGACTCAGAACAATGTTCTATCCTCTACTTGGCCACTATTCTGCCATGTGACCACATACAAGTTATTTACCCTCTGTGGGCCTCAGTTTTAAAGTTTTGACTAGAATTCTAGTGTTCCTTCAGCCTCTGACTATTTAGGAGTCTTCCTCTTTTTATCTATGTATAATTCACAAAGTTTTCCTTGATTTGTCATTTCTCCGATATGTCAGCAAGTAATCTTCTCCATTTCTGTGGCCTGCCTCCAGGAAGAATGGCATTAATGGCTGAGGGGGAGTTGTATGTGGGGGGACAAGAGGAAGGAACCTCTCTTCTTAGAGGTCACAGTCCCCCCTTGATACTGTGATGAAATAATGGGATTTAGCAGATACTCAAAGACCCACCTGCAGATTAATCTAGACTGATTGAATCAAGTGAGAGTGATTGACTGCTGATTAGCCTACTTCAAGTTAACTGGATTGTAATCACACCTGGCTAGCCCTTAAGAAGGTATTGTTCTCAGAAACTAGACTGTGAACTCAACTTGAGAACACCTTCAAAGACAATGGATTTGGAGGACAGCAACCAATCACCTTGAAGCAGTGTGTAAGGACCACCTCTGTTCCAGATCTATAAAAAAGCTTCCACAAACAGCTTGCTAAGGGTGTTCCTGATTAAAGCAGGCTCGTGGAGGAGGACTTCAGGAAGAACCCAACCAGGCTGGAACTCTGGACTAGACTGGAGCTGAAGCTTCTGATTTAAGGCGACCACAATTTAGATTTTAAACATCACAATACCCAGTTCCAGACATCATCATCATCATCATCATCATCATCATCATCATCATCATCATCATTTTGTGGGGCAATGAGGGTTAAGTGACTTGCCCAGGGTCACACAGCCAGTAAGTGTCAAGTGTCTGAGGCTGGATTTGAACTCAGGTCCTCCTGAATCCAGGGCCGGTGCTTTATCCACTGTGCCACCTAACTGCCCCAGTTCCAGTCATTCTTGTTCCCCTCATTCCTAACAGGTTCACATGAGAAATTACTTTCTCTGCTTTGTCTCTCACAACAAATATTTACTGCCACCTGCACCAGCAGGAATTTAACAGACTATCCAAACATCTAAATGTGGCAGTCATTAGCAGGCTGCAGCCTGTCAGGTAGCAACCTACATGTTATTAACTATAACTCCTGACAACAAAATGTAGAAATTGGTGCTGATATTCTCTAGGAAGTTCTCACCAGCTCAGGAGATGAGGAACAAGGCCCAGAGGCAGACCTGAGAGAATGCTGTTAATCTAATTGGAGAAACCTGGTAAGGGAAAACAGACAATTCTCCCAAGGTGCATTGGACCTTTGGTTTGCTGGAAAAGAAGTACCCTACCTTGGTATGAAGGGAAGATATTATTTATTTTTGGAGGGGGGTTGAGGAGAAAAGAGGAGATGGAAGATCTCAAGTATTGTTGTGTTTTTTGTTTTTTGTTTTTTGTTTTTTGCGGGGCAATGGGGGTTAAGTGACTTGCCCAGGGTCACACAGCTAGGAAGTGTCAAGTGTCTGAGGCCTGATTTGAACTCAGGTCCTCCTGAATCAAGGGCCGGTGCTTTACCCACTGCGCCACCTAGCTGCCCCTCAAGTATTGTTTTAAGAGCTGGAAGATGTTGGGACCGAATGCCCAGGATGCCAGGCAGGAAAAATAAAGGAACAAAGTAAAAAACAAGCCAGTCTTGTGCAAGGAACCACAAGGATCTGTGCTTCATTGAACTAGAGGGTCTGGGCATCTATGCTTGCTCAATTTCTTGGAAGATGTGGCTACTGAAGTTCTGCCTGTAGACTCAGTTCTGGTCCACACTCTGGGACCCATTCTGGCCAAAGGTTGTGGGTAGCAGGAAAACGGAGTGGGGAGACACACAAGTCATAATTTAGAACCTTCAAACCCAGCTCCAGGCTACCCTCAGGCTGGTTGGCAATTATCTTCCTCTTCTTGCCCCACTCACTCCCGTGATCTTTCCACTACTCAAACCCATTTAGCAATTTCTCAGAGTCATTAACTAACTCCCTGGCTTAGGTTCTCTTCTCCACAGAGCTGTGACCCACAGTTGCCTGATGATAAAACTAAGGTGGGCTTTCTAATCACCCACCTGGCTCACCAAGGTGGCTCATGGGATTCCTGGGCTCTTCACCCATCATCAAGATCATTAGTGGGGGGGGGTTGTCAAATATAGCTCCCCACGTAGATCTACCAGAATGAGAGACTTTTGATGCTGGTCATCTCACCAGCACCTCCTCTCCCAGTTTGCTGGGGAAAGCTTTAGGCAGAGGAGAAAATCTGCATGATTTTACAGGAAGGACATTTATGGATAATCTTATGCCTTTACTCAAACAGTCCTTTATTTCTCCCATTCTGGGTCAGCGTCCTAGGAGCAGGCATATAGAACAGCTGTTCTTTTCTCTTGTGTTATTGGGAGAGTAGGATCCCCTGGACAGGGAAGGAAGGTGGAAAGAAAAGTATGGAGAAGAGGGAGCTGCTAATCTGTTTCTTTCTGTGGGTAGTAAGGAAGACTGGACTTTGTTGGTCAGATTACTGAGGGGAAAAGTTGGCAACTAATGATGAGAAATTACCCCAGACTAGGCTTATTCAGTTCTTGTCTAACCATTTTGTAAGAAAAAAACTCCTTTCATTCTTCTATTCAAAAACCTTCAATAGTTACAGAATTAAATCCAGACCCCTCAGTCTAGTATTTATTGTCTTCCATAATCTTGTTCTACCCTAACCTATCCAACCCAATTTCTCACTACATCCAGGCCCAAACCTGTTTTAAATCTGTGGTGACTTACTATGTCTTGTTACAACTACATTATAGGGTCGGGAAGAATAAAGAGGGAGGAAGGGAAATCCAAGAGGACAAGGATAATACCAAATACTGGGTTTTCTGAACCAAGCCAAAGAGCCAATATGGCTAATGAAAGAGGAGAATAACCGTCTGGGGGAAAGCTACAGTACATTCTCAGAATCCCATGACATGAGAGTTGGAGGATATATTGTCCAGCCTCCTCCTCTTTAGGACACTGAGGCTCAGAGGGGTGGGAGTAATCATTTTATTGTTGTCGTTTGTCCTTCATTTTCAAAGAGAACCAATGACATCACTGGGTCATGTTTTGACTCATGTGTGAATTGGATTTAAGTGAGGCAGAGTTGCACAAAGTCTTTAGTCTCACTTTCCCTCCCAGACTCATCAAAATCCAGTAGGACGGGGCAGCTAGGTGGCACAGTAGATAGAGCACCAGCCCTGGAGTCATGAGTACCTGAGTTCAAATCCTGCCTCAGACACTTAACACTTACTAGCTGTGTGACCCTGGGCAAGTCACTTAACCCCAATTGCCTCACTAAAAAAAAATTCCAGTGGGAAGATAAAAGTCCAGATGACTGACTGGCAATGGTCTGGGATACAGTGGATGACCTTGGCATCTCCAATGCCTGACCAAGCTCTAAGTGCTCCGTAGCACCTGCACCTTCATGGCTGTTGGAAAGTGTCCTCATTTGTCCATTTTGCCAGGAGAAACCTTCACATGCTTGGAGTAGACACTCCTCCTAACTCTCCAATGGGTTTGTGGCTAGTTGGTTACTCTTAAACTAGTTTGGCCAAGACAGTTTACCGGGTTTAGCAACTGCAAGTACTATAGCTTCTTGGCCACAGGTGAGAGCTTCGTGCCAGGTAGACACCAAAGGTGGATGAGCAGCCCTGGAAAGGGATCAACAAGCCCTCCCATGAGAGGTGCTATTATTCCTTAAAGATCTATATACCCTGAGGTGGTAGTAGTAAGTAGTAGTGGTGGTAGTAGTAGTTGTTGTTGTATTATAGTAGTAATGTTAATAATAATTAGCATTTACATAGCACTTTACATATATTACCTCATTTGATATACAACTCTGTGAGATAAGTGTTAATATTATCCCCATTTTTCAGATGAACAGACTGAGGCTGAAAGAGAGTAAATGACTTGCCTAGGGTCACAGAGCAACTAAGTACCTGAAGCAGGATTTAAACTGAGGTCTTCCTGATTCCAAGTCCAGAACCTCATCCATTATATGATGGTACCCAGAGACCTAGAGGGGTAATGGTACCTAGCATCTCCAAAAATCACATAGTGATCAGTGGCAGCATCAGCACTGAGACCCAGGACTCCTGGCTCCACACTCAGAATATTTCCTGAAGTCTTGACACTATTAGAAAGAAGAAAAAAAACCCTGGCAAAAATAGTCTAGGAAAAGCATGAATCAAATCAACAAGACTGAGGACCTGGTGACAACTTGCCTCAGACGCTAACGCTCCTGCCCAAGAGGAGCATAGATCACCCTCCTTGAGGTACCCTCAGAGGCTCTGGCAGGCCCAGACACTCTCTTGACCCCATTTGCCCTGCTGTTCTGATGCCATCTGAGATTTACTGTATCCATGTCAATGTCTGGCAGATTCTCACTTGAAACAGCTGCTGGGATAAATATAAAATTAATCAGTTTCTGATCCCAGGTGGTGATGGAGAGATTCACGACAAGTAGCACTTTAGCAAAGAGCCCGCCCAGGCTGATGATTCCCACATAGCTTATGTCTGGCTCCTTCAGAGCCAGAGCCCAGGCTGGTTTGCTTGAAGATAACTAAGGGGGTAAACATTAAAATAAGGCACAACCTAGTACAATGAGAAGCCTGGGAGTGTAGAGAATTGTCATTCCCTCCACCTCCATGCCTAGACATCCTTGCATTCTTCAAGGTTCCTCTCAGGTGCCCCCTCCAGGAGGCCTTTCTTGATTTTCCTAGTTAGTATTCTTTCCCTCCTAAAATAACATCATATTTACTTTCCAAGTAGCTTTCTAGTCTGCCCCACCCCCTCCTAAAGTCAGAGGACTCTGAGCTCCTTGAGGGTTGGAACCATTCTTGTCTGTGTTTATCTTGGTATTCCTGAAACCTAGCCCAGTGACTTGCATGTAGATGCTAACTGATCAGTGTTTTGGATTGAATTGAAAGGATACTTCATGATCAGTAAGGTCCTCAAGCTTCTTGGGCCATGTGGGGAAAAAGGTATCTCTATTTCAGGAGAAGCAACAGTTCAGTGAAAAGAATAGTAGGCGTGGCTTTAGGAGATGGGTTCAATCTAGACTTATAACTCTCTATATAGCTCATATAGTTATATGAACGCATGAAGTTAAGTGTTGCTTAGTCATTTTAGTCATGTCTGACCCTTCGTGACCCCATTTGGGGTCTTCTTGGCAGTGATACTGGAGTGGTTTGTCATTTCTTTTTCCAGCTCATTTTACAGATGAGGAAACTGAGGCAAACAGGGTTAAGTGACTTGTTCAGGGTCCCACAGCTAGTAAGTGTGTCTGAAGCTGGATTTGAACTCAGGAAGATAAGTCTAAATGATTCTATCCACCATGCCACCCACAAAGTTAAGTAGGTCATTTAAACTTCTCTCAGCCTCAGTTTTCTTATCTTTAAAAAGGGAATACTAATGCCTATACCATTTACCTCACATTGTAATTGAGAGCAAAGTGCTTTATAAACTGTATAGCATCATATAAATGGGAACTATTAGCATCTCTCATCCCTCCAATCTTATGACACTTTGTGGTTCTCATGTAGTTGTGCTATAAATGTTAGGATAATGTAGTAGTAACATGTCATATCTTCCCTACTATACTATAAATTCCTTGTGGACAGAAACATTGTTGCGGTTATCTCCTTATCTCCTCATATAGTGCCCTGTACTTCATAAATATTTGTGGATAAATGAACAAATGAATGAATGAACAATTCTGGAAGCAATCCTATTGGGTAGAGTAAGGCATCCAAGAACATGAATTGGACATGGTATAGTGGAATAAGAATTAGATTGGGAGTTATAGGATGACAGACTTAGTGCTGAAAAGTTATAACAGAGGCCCTCCAGTCCAACCCCCTTATTTTATAGAAGAAGAAACACAGGCCTAAAGAAGAAGTGATTTTCCCAACATCCCACAAGTTGTAACTGGCAGAGGTGAGATTTGAACTTGCCTTCCCACTCCAATCAATAAACTTTTATTAATCACTTATTATGTACCAGGCACCAGGCTAAGAACTGGGAATACAAAAATAAGTAAAAGACAGCATGTGCCCTCAAGGAGCTTACAATCTAAAGGGGGAAATAAAATGCAAATAAAAAGCAAGCTTCCCTTTTTTTTTCATTTTACTTTGTTCCTATAAATGGGAGGCATCTGTGATGAGCAGAATGACATTTTAATTGTGAAAGGGAGAAGAGGATCTTCTTTGAGCCCCTGATGCCTGAGCTCAAGCTTAGGAAGGGCCTCGACAATCTAGGTAACCCTCTGGATTTGAGAATTCCTGATTCAAGGTTTCACATATTCACTTTGTTATTCAGTTGCCTTCCACTCTCTGGAGAGTCTCCAGCCCTACCTCTTGCTCATCTCCAAAGCTTAAACTAAGGGGAGGCCATAGAGGTAACCAGCTGGCCCACAATACACAGCAGCCACACAAGTTAGTGTTATTTTCATAAGTGTATATACGTTTAATGCTGGATAACAGCATTTCTCATGGCACATAAGTATTTATTTTGTAAAGTCACCAAATCATCAAGTCTAAAAGTCCTACTTTCCCTGAGTAGGAAACCCTGCTACCATATCCTTAATGTGTACACATCCAGATGAGGCTTGAAGAACACCATTCACTGGGAACTTGCTACCTACCAAGGGACCCTATTCCATTACTAGACAGCTCCAAGCATTAGGAAGTTTTCCTCTACATTGAGCCCAAATCTGCCCTTCTGCAATTTCCACCCATTTGTCCAGTTGACCTCTGGGGCCAGGCAGCCTAAATCTAATCCTCTTTTATTACATATCTTCAAAGACCTTCAAGGTATCTATCATTGTGCCCTTTAGTCTTCTCTTCTCCCAGTTAAAAACTTCTAGCTTCAGTCAACTGAGCAAAGCTTCATGTGCCTTTACTTACCTGATTACCCTTCTTTTGATGTTGCTGTTGTTGTTCATTTGATAAGTTATGTCATATTCTTCATGACCCTATAGACTAACTGTCCATGGGGTTTTCTTGGCAAGGATACTAGAGTGGTTTGCCATTTCCTTCTCCAGTTGATCCAGTGGACTTTTAAAAATCAGGCAATCAGAGGTTAAGTGACTTGCCTAGGGTCACACAGTTAGGAAGTGTCTGAGGCTGGATTTGAACTCAGGTCTTCCTGACTCCAGGCCCAGTGCTCTATCTACTGAGCCACCAGTTCCCTCTCCCCTCCCCTTCTTTAGGAGTGTCATAATTTGCTATCATCCTTCCTAAAATGTGGCACTAGATCTAGCCACAAGATGTGATGTGACAAGGTCAGAGGACAACAGGACAGGAATTTCCCTCGTTCTCAATACCTTGTTTACCAATCCAGTCAAAGATCTCATCACCTTTTCTAGTCCACTAAACCCCACAGATTTTATTCACACAAAATGCTTTCTAGCCTAGGTTCCCCTACTTTGTACCTGTGCAGTTGGTTTTTAACCCAAATATAGTAATTAGCATTTATCCCTATTCAGTTCCATCATAATGTATGTGGCTCATTGTTTTAAATTGTTGACATTTTTTATCCCCATTTAGTTACCCTTATCAACTATCTTGCTTCCATATATTTGATTTAGAAAATGTCATTGATGCCTTCACCTATATAATTGACAAAAATGCTGAGCATAATAGAGCCAAGGAGAGATAACAAGGGCACACCAAGAGAGGGCATGCTTGCAGGTTGATATTGATTCATTAATCATCACTCTTGGGGTAAAATCATTCAATCGCCTCTGAATCCACTTAATTGAACCTGGTCCACATTTTCTCAAACTCATCCACAAGAAGATCATGAGAGATTCTGTCAAATGCCTGCTAATATCCAGGGAGACCCTATCTACAGAATTTCCCTGATTTATTTATCTAGTAATACTTCAGGAGTGGGGGAAGAAGAGGAGAAGGAAATTGCATAAGTCTGGCAACTGCTTCCATGAGTATTACAGCCACAGCTACTAAAGACCCAGAAAAAAATTCTCACCACCAAAGTCCTTGGCACTGTCAACTGGTCCATTATTAGAAGCAAATAAGATTTTATTAGTGAGAATTATATTAAAGAGGTATTACCATCTGTAGTGAGGTCACGGAGAGTCAGACACCACTGAAACATCTGAGCAACAACAAATATGTTAGGCACTATGCTGAATGCTTCAAATAGAAAGAAAGGCAAAGACAGCCCCTGCTCTCAGAGATACCATTTTAAAAGAGGAGACAACACACAAATAACTCTATGTTGCTGTTGTTGTTGGGTTCTTTTTCAGTTGTGTCTTACTCTTCATGACCCCATGTGGGGTTTTCTTGGCAAAGATCAGTAAATGGTTTGCTATTTCCTTCTCCAGCTCATTTTACATATGAGGAAACTGAGGCAAACAGGGTTAGGTGACTTGTCCGGGGTCACACAACTAGTAAGTGTCCGAGGCCAAATTTTAACTCAGGAAGATGAGTCTTCCTGACTCCAGGCCTAGCACTCTACCCACTGTGCCACCTAGCTGCCCCACAAACAATTCTATACATACAAGCTATTTATACTGTTTAAATGGGAGGTAACCTCAAAAGGAAGACACTATTTTGTGGATTACCAATATCCTCCTTTGGGGTAATCTGAAAACAAGACAACAGAATAAAACCAATCCTAGCTTTCATTAGTGAAAGAGAAAGAAAACCTTCTCTGTATTCCTAGTTACTGGTTCTTTTCAGACAAACCCCAGGGCCACTCACTCTTGGGCTCTCCAACCTTCCTCCAACTCTCCCCTGGAATTATGTTGGAAGCAAAACAAGACTTTGTTTTACAATATTTGCTTTAAAATGAGTCACATTAAATATGATAATTAGTCATAGCATACATTTGAGCAAAGAAAGAGAAATAGTAAGTTCAAATTTCAAGGACTACTCTCTTCCTTCATGGCATATTGGGTAGTGTGCTATACCTGGATCAAGGAAGACCTGGTCTCAAATCCTATTTCTGATACATATAAACTGGGTGAACATGGGTAAGTAAGTCACAACCTCTCTGGGCCTCATAAGGTATATCACGATCATTTACTAACATTGACAGAGAGATAGAGGGAATTCCAACACTGATGAAATCATAGCTCCTTGAGTTGCCTGTCTAACCAGAACCACAACTAGGGCAGGATGAACAGAGCTTTGCCTAAGGGCACTGAAATTTAGATAGCCCAGTATTTTTAAATAATGATGTTTTAATTGTACAATTTAAAAATGTTATATTTACCGTTTGACGGTACTTTCATTCATCTGCACAGAAACTAGTTAGCAAGACTAATTAAATTGGAGAGCTACCAAATGACATGCTTTTCTTCCTTCCCCTGAGACATCCAACTTCTAATGCTTGCTACCTGTGTGACCTTAGATAAGTAACTAGACATACCTGGACTTCTGTTTCCTCATCTTTAAAATGATGGGGTTGGACTATACAGCCTCTGAACTATAATCCTAAAACAAGTGTCAGAAGTATGTATACACACACACACACACACACACACACACACACGTACACATGGAAACACACTCTAGATTTAGTGCTGCTTGCCCTAGTCACCAAATGTCTATGAAAACTGGCTTAGGCATTCCAACTCATAGGACTCTGGCTTTTCTAAAATGGAGAGAAAAGAGAAAGGAGTTGATTGGATCCATAGTTCTGGAAGAAACAACTTTAGCCAGGGAGTAAGGAATTCCTCAGACAGGGCCACAAATATTCCACCTCAGATGTGTCAAACACAATGGGGCCAGCAATTGCTACCAAAGTACAAGAAGCAGATTAAAATGTAATTGGGAAATATTTAACAAAAATAAATA
The DNA here is from genome assembly GCF_019393635.1 of Dromiciops gliroides. Lineage (NCBI taxonomy): Eukaryota > Metazoa > Chordata > Mammalia > Microbiotheria > Microbiotheriidae > Dromiciops > Dromiciops gliroides. The sequence continues at coordinate 336,717,353 of NC_057863.1, read as the reverse complement.
AAACAGAGGGCAGCTAGGTGGCACAGTGGATAAAGCACCGGCCCTATATTTAGTTCAAATCCAGCCTCAGACACTTGACACTTACTAGCTGTGTGACCCTGGGCAAGCCACTTAACCCTCATTGCCCAGCAAAATAAATGAATGAATGAATGAATGAATGAATGAATGAAAATACAATAAAACATAGGTGACATTACATTTTAAAACGAAGTCCAATACGCAGCCTTCAGGGATCCAAGGCTCAGTAACCATATTCATATTGAGTTTGACAGCACTGCTCCACAAGACAATCCTGAGTCCTGTGTTCAGGTCTGGACCAGAGATCAGAGCAGTGTTCTCTCACCTGATGCCATCAGTCCCATAAGATATATAGGGTCTCTCCATTCTTTTAAATGGGCTCCAGCTTCCTAACAGAGCATCCTCTCTTAACAAACTAAGAAGGAGACCTTTAGGGGCAGCTAGGTGGTACAGTGTATAGAGCACCGGCCCTGGATTCAGGAGGACCTGAGTTCAAATCCCGCCTCAGACACTTAACAATTACTAGCTGTGTGACCCTGGGCAAGTCACTTAACCCCAACTGCCTCACCAAAAAAAAAAAAAAAAAAGAAGTATACCTTTGTCAACCCTGTGGACAGATTACTACATATACCAATCCCTTAAGAAACAATTATTATCTCAGTATCCCAAAGTTATTTAGAATGATGCATATACAAAAGTAGTTGGAGACACTCCCAAAGCCACATCCATGACCTCCCTGAAGAAATGGGCCAATCAGCTTATTTTCAGAGCAGATGTTTTCATCTCCACCATTTTATATCAATGTGAGGTTGGGCAAGTTGCTTAACCTCTCTAAGTCCCAATTTCTTCATCTGTAAAATGAGGTATTTGGATTAGATGGTCTTTGGAGTCCCTTCCATATCTAAATCTATGACCTTAAATAAGTCTCTTCCACACCCCTCATTCCAATCAAAGAATCCTCAATCCAGAACTCAAAGGGACCTTTGAAGTCACTGAGTTGAATCCCTCAGTTTTACAGTTGAGGAAACTGAGGCCCAGAGAAGTTATGTGACTTGCTAAAGGCCACACAGGTGGTAAGTGGCAGAGCCAAAATTCAAACTCGGGCCCTATGACTCAAAGGTCAGTATTCTAAAGTTAGTGCTCTTTCTACTGCACAAGCTTCCCTCATGAGCCTGTGTTCTTAGCACAGATGTTATGGACCAATGAGCAGAGGGTGAAGAATGAGGTATGGTGCTTAGCATGAAAACTGAGTCAGATGTCACATCTTAGGCCCAGCTGAAGGCTAGTCAGGGCAATAGGAGGAAAGTTAAGAGGGGCTAAGTAGAGGAAGCCTAACTGAAGGGATGGAGGACATGTTTATATATTTGGAACTAACAACCAAACAGGGAAGGTTCACTACACCAGGGCTCTGAGCATCAGTCAAAATCACAGCTGATCAAAACAGGTCATTCCTACATGCAGCCTGCTAAGAGTTTCCAATGGCAGGAAGCTGGGGAGGGATTTTGGGAACAAGCAAACCCTTGGATACTTGGGGATATGAACATGCATTCTAGATTGTGTCATTTTCTCAGTATGTGACACTGTACAAATCACTTAGCCTCTGTGTCCAGGTACAAAGGCTAGCTCCTCTACCAAAAATATGTGTGCCCTTCACTCCACTATACCCCACCCCTCAATTCCTTCCTCCCTTTCTTCCTTCCTTCTTTCCTTCCTTCCTTCCTTCTTTCCTTCCTTCCTTCCTTCCTTCCTTCCTTCCTTCCTTCCTTCCTTCCTTCCTTCCTTCCTTCCTTCCTTCCTTCCTTCCTTCCTTCCTTCCTTCCTTCCTTCCTTTCTTTCTTTTTTCCTTTTTCTTTTTGGCAGGGCAGTGAGGGTTAAGTGACTTGCCCAGGATCACACAGCTAGTAAGTGTCAAGTGTCTGAGGTAGGATTTGAACTCAGGTCCTCTTGAATCCTGGGCCAGTGCTTTATCCACTATACCACCTAGCTGCCCCCTCAATTCCTTTCTTAGCTCATTAGAAAGAGAATGTGACTTTAGAGTCAGTGGACCGAAGTCCTGATTTTGACCTTTGTTAACTGTGTGACCTTGGACAAGTCTCTTAAGCTCCTATACTTGAGTTCCTTCACTTGCAAAATGGGGTTAACAAGTCAGGATGAAAGAACAATGGATTTGGAGTCCAAATCCCACCTCCACCATTTTGTATCTATGTGAGGTTGGCCAAGTTGCTTAAACTCTCTAGGACCCAATTTCCTCATCTGTAAAATGAGGTGCTTGGGTTAGATGGTCTTTGGAGTCCCATCCATAGCTAGATCTATGACCCTAAATAAATATCTGACTTGGTGTAATTTATTCAATTTCTTTAGTGCAGATAGGGAGCTCCTGGTGAGGAAATCCCTGCCCCCCAGTACTATCTTCAATAACTCTGCAATTTACCTTTACAGATTTGCCTGGGACTCCAAAAAGTTAAATGACTTGCCTGGGATCATATATAGCCTGTATGTGTCAGAGGTGAGACCTGAAACTAGGTTTCCTGACTCTGGGGCCTGTTCTCTAACCACTGTAGAATGCTGCCTCTCATAACTATTCTTCTTTTTTAAAAAATATTTTTCCCATTTTTATTTATTTAAAAATTTTTTTTTTTAGTGAGGCAATTGGGGTTAAGTGACTTGCCCAGGGTCATACAGCTAGTAAGTGTCTGAGGCCGGATTTGAACTCAGGTCCTCCTGAATCTAGGGTCAGTGCTCTATCCACTGCGCCACCTAGCTGCCCCTATTTTTAATATTTTTAAAAAACATTTTGAGTTCCAAATACTCTCCCTTCCTTTAGCCCTTCCCCCACCCACTGAGGAGGCAAGCAATATGATACCCATTGTACATGTGAAATGCAACACATGGTTCCATATTAGCTGTCACAAAGTAAGAAAAAAAATGAGAAAATTATACTTCAATTTGTTCTCAGAGGTCATCGGTTCTCCCTGGAGGTGGACAGCAATTTTCATTGTCCTTACAAATTGTTTTGGATAATTGTATTAATCAGAGTAGGTAAGTCATTCACAGTCAATCGTCATTACAAAATTGCTATTACTATGTACTCCCAGTTCTGCTCACTTCATTTTGTATCAGTTCATATAGGTCTTCCCAAGTTTTTCTGCAATCATCCCCCTCATCATTTCTTACAGCACAATAGTCTTCTATCACAATCACATACCACAACTTGTTCAGCCATTCCCCAGTTGATGGGCATCCCCTCAATTTCTAATTCTTTGCCACCACAAAACCAGCTACCAATATTTTTGTACATATAGATCTTTCCCTCTCCTTTTAAAAAATCTTTTTGGAATATAGACCTAATAATGATATTGCTGGGTGAAAGTGTATGTGCAATTTTAAAGTCCTTTTCTCATAGTTCCAAATGTTTCTTCAGAATGGTTGGGCCAATTCTCATATGTATTATTCTAAGAATGATTACTGCCCCCAATCTCTCCTTCAAAATCCAGATAAAAATTTAACACCATGAATCTCCTTAATTAACTCCACTCAGCTGGTAGCACTTGATTGATTATGAAAATGGTGAGGGTTCATTGAGTGGGTCCCTGTGCCCTATCTCATCAAGTTCAAGAAGATCAGAGGTTTTGTTTCCCCCATTAGAATTAAGAATTCCCAGAATGCAGAGAGCCTGTCTTCTCCTTTCAGCCATGTCACTGCCTACCCCAACCTCTCATCTCCATTGAATCAACTTCAGTGGTTCCCTATAACCTCCAACATCAAATATAAACTCTTCTGGTTGGCTTCTAAAGCCCTGTACAGCCTGGTCCCCCCTTTTTTTGCTGGGCAATGAGGGTTAAATGACTTGCCTAGGGTCACACAGCTAGCGTCAGGTGTCTAAGGTGGGATTTGAACTCAAGTCCTCCTGAATCCAGGGCCGGTGCTTTATCCACTGTGCCACCTAGCTGCCCCAGCCTTGTCCCTTTTGACTTTTCCAGTCTTCTTCCACCTCATTTCTTGCCACATACTCACAGATCCGGTTCTGTTTCTCAAACATGATACTCTATCACCTAACTCCAGACATTTCCATGGGCTGTCCATGTCTGGAATGCTCTCCCTCCTTATCCACCTCCCACCTTTCTTCAAGTGTCAGCTAAAGGCCCACCTTCTGTTTTATTTTTTTGGGGTGGGGGGGTGAGGCAATTTGGGTTAAGTAACTTGCCCAGGGTCACACAGCTAGTACATGTCTGCATAAAGCTTTCCCTAGTCCTTCTTAATCTTAGTGCCTTCTCTCTGGAGTTATCTCGAATTTTCCTATATGTATCTTATTTCTACATGGTTGTTTGCATGTTGTCTTTCGTATTAGACTGTGAGCTTCTTGAAAATAGGGGTTTGAGGGCAGCTAGGTGGCACAGTGGATAAAGCACCAGCCCTGGATTCAGGAGGACCTGAGTTCAAATCCAACCTCAGACACTTGACACTTACTAGCTGTGTGACCCGGGGCAAGTCACTTAACTCTCATTGCCCTGCAGAAAGAAAGAAAGAAAGAAAGAAAGAAAGAAAGAAAGAAAGAAAGAAAGAAAGAAAGAAAGAAAGAAAGAAAGAAAGAAAGAAAGAAAGAAAAAAAGAAAGGAAGGAAGGAAGGAAGAAAGAAAGGAAGAAAGAAGGAAAGAAAGAAAATAGACAGACAGACAGACAAACAGATAGATAGATAGATAGGGGTTTGGGGTTTTTGCTTTTCCTTATCCCCAGTGCTTATAGCTGAGTATCTGGCACATGGAAGGTGCTAAAGAAATGATTGTTGACATGACTCTGCTCCTTTCTCCTTATAGTGTCCAGTATGAGGTTCTCCCCCCACCCCATTCTACTTCTCTTACTTAGAACTGGAAATTAGAGTGCTATGAAGGACCATTTAAAATACAAAAACCAAAAAATCCTCATGAAGAAAGAATCACTACGTTTTTCTTTTTTTTTTTCTTTTTACTTAAAAATTTAATCTCTCCCTTCCAACTCAGTCTCCTAAAATGAAAAGAAAAGAAAAGGGAAAAACCCCTTTATAACAAATAACACATAGTCAGGCAAAACAAATTCCCATGTCTAAAAAATAGATGTCTCCATATGCACTCTGAGTCCATCACTTTCTCTGTCAGGATGTGGGCAGCATGCATTGCATTTCTTTCCAGAAAATATGGAGAAACTGAGCAGAATCCTAAGAAAAGCAACAAAAAGTTATAATGAGGATAGAAAGTAGAGCCAAAACCACCAGGAAAGCCTCACAATAATACTAAAATGAAGAAAAATGCTGTAACATTGGACTGATCAGTCATAGCCCAGGAGGAGAGAGAGAAAAAAATGCATCTGTTCTCCTGCAGAGGCAATGTATTGTGAGACATGAGGGCACATATGCCTTCAGACTTAATTTTACTTAACTATTTTTCTTTCTTAAAAGGGAAGGCTCACTGGGAAAGAGGTGGTGATATATCTGAAAATTAATATGATATAAAAAGGCATAAATACAATTTTAATCTTAGAAAAGAAAATAAGGATTTATGAGGAAAAGTTAAAAGAATGGACCTTTAACCTAAGGACTGATTAGCCTACAGAAGAGAGGACCAAAGGATTATTTGTTTACCACTATCGTTTTTTTTTTACTTGTAAGAAAAAGTCTGGGCATCTATTTTCTGTGGCAAGTCAACAGGCATTTATAAAGCACTTGCTATACACCAGGCAATGTTTTAAGCACTAAGGATACCAATACAAATAAGAAGAAAGACAATCCTTGACATCAAAGAGTTTACCTTCTAAGAGAGAAAGATAACAAAAAAAGGAGGTGAAAACTCAGGATGGGAGATGGTAAAGTTCTAAGAGTAAAGGATGGCTAATCTGGGCATTTCCTCAAAATGGAGATTCGTGGAGGAACTCACCAGTGGGAGAAGGGTGTACCAGGTAAAGGGGAGAAGGAAGCTGGATCACAGTGGTGAAATCCAGATAATGAGGGATGGCTTGGTCAGGTCCTTCCTCAAAATGGAGATTCTGGGAGGAATTCACCAACAGGAGAAAGTAGCCACAAGGGAAAGGGGAAAAGGAAGCTGAGTGATGGTGGTGAAGTCTAGAGAATGAGGAAGGGGCAGTCTCGCCCTGTCCTTGATGACAAGTAAATGTGTGAAGCAGGAGACATATAGAATCGGAGTCCTACAATTGGAAGAGACCTCAGAGGCCAACTAACCCTATCCCTTCATTCTATATAGGTTGTATAATTTGCCCAAGGTCCCATGAGCAGTAAGCTTCAGAGGGGTGATTTAAACGCAGGTCCTCCATCACCAAAGCTCTTTCCACTGTCCCAGACTGGATCTAAGAACTCCTGCAGTGCCCAGCCCTCCAAGGAGTGGTGAGCATTGGCTGCTGTCCTGCTCCAAGTCCCAGCAGGAGCTATCATCAGCCACGTGAGGGATGAGGCACCAAAACACTGGGAAGGAAAACAACCCAAGTCCTAGGAAACACTGGGATCCAGTGACAGGACCAGAAATCAGAGGGTATTTTTTTCCTAGGAAGGAAGCAGCATGGCTTCAAACCTATCTTTTGCTCCTGGGGTAGGGTTGGGGCGGGTAGGGAGAAGAGAGAAAAGAGAAGGCACAGATGAGGTGGGGGAGGGAGTAGAGATGGAAACAGTGCAGGGCACCAGGCCAAAGGCAGTTGTTGTTCAACATCTGGCACGTGCATTATGAAAAGATTGGGACAGATAAGATTCCAGCTCGGGACAGAACGATCCCAAGGCCAAGAAAGGGCAAACAGCATTAGTTTGCCAAGATACTGGATGACTCCTCCTCAAAGTCAGAAGCAGTTTGATTCTCATCTGACCCACAAATGGGCTGAAAAAGAGGGAACACTCAGATGACAGGAGAACAGAGATGGAGACATGATGATATAATCTTTTAGAGGAAAGAGCTATGCCACGAGGGACCAGGAAGTCCCTCGCCAAGCCTACGTCATAATTGTTGTGAGTTGCTCATAGAGTGTGAGTCTGAGGCAAATACAGGGTATTTATTTAGCAGTTGTACCACAGTATCTATACCTTCTGAAAAGAGTCTAATACGCGGTTTATGTTTCTATATTTGTTCATGGGCTCACTGTGTGTGTGATTCCTTTGTGCATTGTGGATTTTTTGAATTGGGTGAGATAAGAGCTGCCTCAGACCTGATTCCTTTATTGTACACTGAATGTTGATGGGAGGAGTAGGGGGACACTCTTACCCACTTCTGAAGAATTCTTGGCATATACCATAACCTGAGATTTATTCCAATTTCCCTGGAGTTCTATTGTAGAGTTGGGGAAATGAAGCAAAGAGAGGATCTGCCCATTTGAAATTGGTTCCCAGGATCAAACCAAGGTCTATGTGAGGTCCTTGGGAGGCCCTCAGTCACATGTGACAAGGGAAATGAGTTGACCTCATTTAATTAGTTTAATAGTAGTGTCTATGGAAGAAAAGAACTTTTAGTTGACCATTTACAAAAAGCTCCAATTCACAAGGGACACACAAGGGAAACATAGTTACTTAATACAATAGAAATATCAATAGACTGAGTGTTAGGAGTGCTGGGCCTGGGTCTGGGCTGAGCCACTAATTAGATGGGACCTTGGGCAAGTTTCCTGATCTACCTGTGCTTCTGTATGGCTCTACTCTGTAAAATGAAGGGGTTAGAACTAAACAATTTCCCTATTGCTGTTAAGGATAGCACAATCCTTCCAGGCACCTTAACACCCAAGAATTATCCTCAAGTCTTCCCACGTCCTCACCCTTCAAATCCAATCAGTTGCCAAGCCTCATCAGCTGTACCTCTGACATGGGTCTCATTTATTGCCTTCTCTCTACTCATACAACCACTACTCTAATTCCAGCCCTCATTATCTCTCACTTGGACTATTACAATAGTGTTCTAATTAGACTTCCTGTTTCTGACCTTTTCCTTCACCAATCTGTGCTCCATATAGCTGACAAAATAACTCTTCCTAAAGTACAGGTCTTACTAGGTTACTCTTTCCCCATGAAGCTCTAATGGCTCCCTATTGCTTCTAGGATAAAATAAACCCTCAACATATTTGGAATATAGAAATAAAAAATTGGAATTTTTCTTTTCCTTGTTTCAGTCTTCAGCCTCTCCAGACTGAAGGGTATTTATTTAGCAGTTGTACCACAGTACCTTAACCTTATGACTCCTCATTCATAGTATGTTCCAGCCAAGTTGTCCTACATAATGTTACCAGTATAGGATATTCCACCTCTTGCCCTCATATTTTTCCATAGGCTCTCCCCCAAGCCTGTAATGTGTTCTATCCCCATTTCTATTTTTTCAAATCCTTAGCTTCCTTAAACAGTCAGTTCAGGGGCCACTTCCTATACCAAGTCTTTCCTGTCCTTCCACCCACTGCCCTATTTGTGAAAGTCCTACCTTGAAATTACTTGGTAGTTACTCTGTATATATTGACTTATCCATATACATGTTACTCCCTCCACTCCCAGTAGAATGTGAGTTCCTTTGCAATAGGAATTTCATTTTTGCAATAGGTTTTCAGTTTTGTCAAGTGATTAGTATGTTACATTTCACACAGTGGGAGTTTAATAAATGTTTATTAAGTAAATAGATGAATAAAGCCTTCTTTCAACTCGCCATCTATGGGTCTAAGACACATTTTCCTAAATTGTAGAGGGCTGAAGTTTTGGGAGGAAGCAGCATGTCTCAAAGAAAGAAGACTGGAACCCATCTATAACCAAGACTCTTTCCACCACAGGGTATCCAAGGTAGGGAGCTTGGCCAGTAAACCCTATACCCCCAAAGCCTGGAGAATAAAGAAGCATCAGAGGTCTACCCAACAGTAAAGGTGGAAACATCAGAAATTGAGTGGGAAATACCCCACCTCCAAAAACAAACAAACAAACAAAACAAAAAACCAACACACCAAAAACCAGAAACAAAAACTGACACACCAATGTTTTCAAGAAAAAAACCAAACCTCTCTATAAAAGGCAGGTTCACAAGCAGATAAATCATCATAGAAGATCTTAAAACCAGAAGAAGGATAAGTAATAAACCCTCAAAGACATTACAAAGCTCTCTTAACAAATATATCAATACAAAGGAAAATATACTATTTCATAATAAAACAGAATTTTGTGGAGTTCCAAGAATGCAGAGAGCAACAATAAGAAACTCTAGAGTCATTCAAAAGAGATATGAAATTTATAGAATAAATTAGGAATGAAGATACACCTAAACTTAGAGATCTCAATTTTAAAAATCAATTAGCAGGGGCAGCTAGGTGGCACAGTGGAAGTAGCACCGGCCCTGGATTCACTAGGACCTGAGTTCAAAAACGGCCTCAAACACTTGACACTTACTAGCTGTGTGACCCTGGACAAGTCACTTAACCCTCATTTCCCCGAAAAAAAAAAACAATTATCAGATTAGGAAAAAAGAAGCCATGAAAAGTATAACAGATCTGAAATGCAAAAATATTGAGGTGTGGCAAAATCTTGTAGAAGAGAAAGGCACTTTGTGAAGAAAAACATAAACTACACATAAGCCAAAGTGGTTGATCTTGAGATAGGATGTAAAGAAGCAACTTAAGAATCCAACATCTCCTAATAGAACATTACAAATTAATTGCTTAAAAATCCACCTTGAGCTGTGAACTGATCCAACCATTCTGGAAAGCAATTTGGAACTATGCCCAAAGGGCTATAAAACTGCATACTCTTTGACCCAGCAATACCACTATTAGGTCTTTATCACAAAGAGATCATAAAAAAGGGAAAAGGACCCACATATACAAAAATATTTATAGCTGCTCTTTTTTTGTGGTGGCAAAGAATTGAAAATTAAGGGGATGCCCATCAACTGGGGAATGGCTGAACAAGTTGTGGTATATGAATGTAATGGCATACTATTGTGCTGTAAGAAATGATGAACAGGCAGATTTCAGAAAAACCTGGAAAGACTTACATGAACTGATGCTGAGTGAAATAAGCAGAACCAGAGAACACTGTACACAGTATCAACAACATTGTGTGATGATCAAATGTGATAGACAACTCTTCTCAGCAATATAATGATCCAAGATAATTCCAAAAGACTTATTATGGAAAATGCTCTCCACATTCAGAAAAAGGAACTGTGGAATCTGGATGCAGATTGAACCATACTGTTTCTACTTTTTTATTTTTGTTTTTTTCTTTCTTTTTTGAGGTTTTTCCCTTTTGTTCTGATTCTTCTTTCACAACATGACTAATGCAAAAATATGTTTAATGTGATTGTACATATATAACCTATATCAGATTGCTTGTTGTCTTGGGGAGGGGGGAAGGGAGATAACTTTGGAACTAGAAATCTTTTGTTGTTGTTGTTGTTGTTTTTGTTTTATTTGGTGAGGCAATTGGGGTTAAGTGACTTGCCCAGGGTCAAACAGCTAGTAAGTGTTATGTGTCTGAGGCCAGATTTGAACTCAGGTCCTCCTGACTCCTGGGCCGGTCCTCTATCCACTGTATCACCTAGCTACCCCTGGAACTAGAATTCTTATAGAAACAAATGTTGAGAACTATGTATGTAACTGGAAAATAATAAAATGCTTTTATGATAAAAAAAACAAAAACAAAAACAAAATACCTTGAAAACCATAGTGAAGGAAATAATACAAGACTGTCCAGAACTCCTGAATACAGAAAACAAAGCATAAGTTGAAAGAATCTAGAGTGCCTTCTGAAAAAAACCCTGTCCTTCAAACTTTAAGAAACAGTGGTTAAATTTAATCATTTCAATGACAACAAATTTTGCAAGCAATCAGAAGTCTTTCAAATATAAAGGAAAGGAAATGTGAATAACACAAAATTATTCTGCAGTTATGAAATGTCATAAAAATGAATGGAATATTATATTTTAAAAAGCAAAAGAGGTCAAACTGTAACCCAAAATGATCTGTCCTGTAAACAGGAGCCTAATTATCAACAAAAGAGAGATTTAAGACATTTCTGAAAAATAAAAGCAAAGAAAAGCAGACACGAACAAAATATTTGACTTTTAAACAGCCTTAAACAATAGAAACACAAGGAAGGCACTACTGCCTAGGAAATAAAAAGTAATGAAACAAGTTACTCTGTGTTTATAAATTGCTTTTTTAAAGAGAGAGAAGGATATTGAGGGGCTTGTGTTCCTTCATAGGCAGGAGTTGGATTCCGTGCAATATTATTCTAGTTGTTGTTGTTCAGTCATTTCAGTTCTGTCCAACTATATGTGACCCCATTTGGGGTTTTCTTGGCAAACATACTGGATTGGTTTGCTATTTTCTTCCCCAGCTCATTTTATAGATGAAAAAACTGAGACTAACAGGATTAAATGACTTGCTCACGGCCATATAGCTAGTAAGTGTCTGAGGCCAGATTTGAACTCAGGAAGTTGAGTCTTCCTAACTCCAGGCCCAGCTCTCTATTGTGCCACCTAGCTGCCCCATAATAGATTCTAAATAGTGAAGCAAATCTCCTCTGGGATAGGATCCACCTACAATCTGTAAGCCATGGTAGAGTGAAAAGAATGCTAGCTTCAGAGTTAAGGGATGTGAGTTTGAACCCTGATTTAACTACTTACCCCCTATGTGATTGGAGTTTGAAACTTAAAATATCCCTAATTAATTTTTTTTTTGTGGGGCAATGAGGGTTAAGTGACTTGCCCAATGTCACACAGCTAGTAAGTGTCAAGTTTCTGAGTCTCAATTTCCTTATCTGCAAAATGACAGGGCTGAACTAAATGACCTCTAAGGCCTTTCCCAGCTATATATCTATGATTCATTCATTCATTCGTTTGTTTGTTTGTTTGTTTGTGGGGCAATAAGGGTTAAGTGACTTGCCCAGGGTCACACAGCTAGTAAGTGTCAAGTGTCTGAGGCCAGATTTGAACTCAGGTCCTCCTGAATCCAGGGCCAGCACTTTATCCACTGTGCCACCTAGCTGCCCCCACTATATATCTATGATTCTATGATCCTACCTCACCCTATCATTTTGAGCTGAAGGTTATTATGGTCCACCACTGTTGTCAGAAATGCCATGACCCAATACGTCATCCTTGGTTGCTGCTATGAAAGCACTATTGGTTCTTGAAATTGCTAGGAATTATTACCTACATTCACTCCTTTTATTGGATGGTTTTCTCTCTTATTAGCCTGCTTATTGTTGTTCAGAGAACTGCAATGATTTCTCCTTCTGCATCTCAAATATCACAGTTGTAATCTACCTCCACCCTCACCCTCATACAACCTGTTGCTTTTAACTGTGTTTCCATGAAACCATTTAGGGATTGAAAGAACACGAAAGCACTATAGGCCTATATGGTAGTCCCTGCTGCTTTCAGGGCAGTGAGTAATGGTGTTTTCACAGAAAGGAATTAAATCTCAAAACCCCAAATCTGAGGTATTGATGCTGATTAATAATTGGAACTGAAATGTTCTTTCCTGGGGCTGTGCTTCTGAAGCCTCGGAAAGAGAGAACTGTGAAAACATAATCAGGCAGATGGTTGAGTAAGGGGCACAGTCCAAAAACTTCAAGAAGTAATTAGGGGGCAGCTAGGTGGTACAGTGGATAAAGCACCAGCCCTGGATTCAGGATGACCTGAGTTCAAAGCCAGCCTCAGAAACTTGACACTTACTAGCTGTGTGACCCTGGGCAAGTCCCTTAACCCACATTGTCCTGCAAAAAAATAATTAGGGATATTTTAATTTAATATTTTAATATTTCATATTTCTTTTAAAAATACCAACCCCCCCAAGAAATAATTAGGACAGGACATCCTCTGAAAAGATGACCATTCCTGAGTCAATATAGCCTTTGGATGCCATGTACAAAGCACATTTTCAAAATGCCGGGTCACTGGATAGAGTGTCTAGTAGCTCAGGTCTATGATGTTCTCTCTACTCCCATCCTGTACGTTGTTGTTGTTGAGTCACTTTCAGTTGTGTCCAACTCTCCATGACTCCATTTTGGGGCTTTCTTAGCAAAGATGATGGAGTGCTTTGCCATTTCCTTCTCCAGTACATTTAACAGATAAGGAACTAAGGCAAACAGGATGAAGGGACTTGCCTAGGGTTACACATCTAGTGCCTGAGGCTGGATTTGAACACAGGTCCTCCTGACTCCAGGGTGGGCACTCTATCCACTGAACCACCTAGCTGCCCATCCTATAAATCCTATCAGGTATCTTCCCCATTCAACTATCCTAACTCCCTGTCTTCCCCTATCCCTTAAAAAAAAAAAAAGCACCTTTGGAATAGTTCCACATTAGCGATCCAAGCAATATAATTACATATAACTATATTTATAGTATTGAATGACTCACATAGCATTCCAAGTGCTGGCTGGCATCTATTTGCCAAATAAGAATCACAGAATGTAAGAGCAGAAAGGAACCTCAGAAGTCATCTAATTCTACCCATGGCTGATCCAAGACACTTGAAAAGCTCTCCAGGATGAAATTCTGAAGACACAAAGGATATTCATTCTGACGAGGAAGAAAAGGGGCAGATGTCTGAAAAGAGCAGTGCAGATGCAGAGGGATAAAGATCGGCTTTAAAAGAGACATATGTGTGTGTGTGTATGTAAATATATGTATGTCTGTGTATGACACATATATGAGAAACATCAATGTTGGGAAAATCCTCTGTATGAAGAAAGGCACATCAATTCATTGTTTTTGTTTTTGTTTTTTTGTGGGGCAATGTGGGTTAAGTGACTTGCCCAGGGTCACACAGCTAGTAAGTGTCTAAGGCCAAATTTGAACTCAGGTTGTCCTGAATCCAGGACCAGTGCTTTATCCACTGCGCCACCTAGCTGCCCACATCAATTCATTGTTGGTGGAATAAGTAACAGTACGATACTTCATATTCCATCTCTGATATTGACTACCTTGTAACCTTAGGCAAGTACATTAATTCCTCTGAGTGACCTCAATATTCTCATAGGTAAAATGAGAGGATTAGAAAAGACAGCCTCTGAAGTACTTTCCTGCTTCAGCCCTGCAATCCTAAGTGGTTCAACTGTTGGGGATTTCAGTTTAGAATCATTCAAGAGAAGTGACCCAATGTTTCCGCTACTAGGAATATACTTGAAGGAAGTCAAATACATATACAAAAAATAGGCAACTGGAGCTGGTAGCAGAAGTAACTGAGTATGATAAGGAGCCGGCCCCGAGAAGTGATCTCTTTGACCCAACACAGCAGTGAATCAACCTGGCAGCTGAGATATCTTGTTCTGTCTGAAAGCAGGGGAGTGACATATCAATCAGCTCTTCCATACCTAGAAGTGAACTTGGTAAGAGGGATATTTTGTATCAACCACTTTCAGTTTGAGCCCACTCTTCCCAGGGACCAAAGTGCCAAGGAGAGTGGGCTCCTGGTTTGTGATGTGGTTGTGCCATGCCCCTTGTTGCCCTTCTTGTGTTTTGTTTTTTGGGTATAGGAGACATTGAGCAGATTGGCAGCAGCTCTCCCTTTGCCCAACTCAAAGACTTACAGCAGTTTTTGGTTCATTTGCCACAAGGGAAGAGAGGGAGAATTCATCTGTTAGAGCCTTTTGTTTGCACACTCAGGTCCAACTTTTCATCACCATGGGCAGTAAGCTGAGAGGAAAATGTTCACAGATTCCTTCATATGCTCCAAAGCTTTTTTTTTTTTTTTGAGGGGGTAGGGCAAGGCAGGGAGTTAGGATAGTTGAATTGGGAAGATAAATGATAGGATTTATAGGATGGGCAGCTAGGTGGTTCAGTGGATAGAGTGCCCACCCTGGAGTCAGGAGGACCTGTGTTCAGATCCAGCCTCAGGCACTAGCTGTGTGACCCTAGGCAAGTCCCTTCATCCTGTTTGCCTCAGTTCCTTATCTGTTAAATGAACTGGAGAAGGAAATGGCAAATCACTCCAACATCTTTACTAAGGGAAAGGGTCTCTTTATCATGAATTTCTGAAAATAGTCCCATCAAACCTTCATGTGGATACTGTTTTGTCTATGTCCCTTTGTATATATCTGTTTGCATGTTATCTCCTTCATTGGGTTGTAAGGCCCTTGAGGGCAGGGACTTTCTTCTTCTTCTTCTTCTTCTTCTTCTTCTTCTTCTTCTTCTTCTTCTTCTTCTTCTTCTTCTTCTTCTTCTTCTCCTTCTTCTCCTTCTTCTCCTTCTTCTCCTTCTTCTTCTTCTTCTTCTCCTTCTTCTCCTTCTTCTCCTTCTTCTCCTTCTTCTCCTTCTTCTCCTTCTTCTCCTTCTCCTTTTTCTTCTTTTTGTATTCCAAGTGCTTAGCACAATGTCTGGCACATAGTAGGCCCTCAATAAATGTTTATTGAGTGATTCTTGCACATATGCTAAAGAGCAACTCCTCATTGGCCAGTCCTCTCATTATACCAATAAAAAGGAAATGTAGTACATATCTATACTACTACTACTAGAAACAACTCAGTGGATAGACCTCTGGGCCTTAAATCAGGAACACCTGAGTTCACATCTGATCTCAAACACTTACTAGATATGTATGACCCTGGGGACAATCACTTAACCTCTGTTCGCTGGAAAAGGAAATAGAAAACCACTCCAGTATCTTTGCCTAGAAAACTCCACAGACATTATTGGCATGCTATGGTCCACAGGGTCATGAAGATTTGGATGAGACTGGAGAAGAAATAACCTATAGCTATCTCACAGTTGTTGATCTGGTATATACTGCTACTCTTGAAATCTTTCGTAGTAGAGTAATTTAAAATCAGATTTGGATGAGACTAAACAACAATAAAAACAAAAGTGCACATTGAAAAAAGGAAATACTGATCACAAATAGCATCAGGAATAAGTCATACTTGTGTTCATATATACTTTAAAAAGCTATGCAAAATTAATTTGTGATTTTATATGCAATTCCTTTTATGCTCTTTGTATATGGAAATGTTTTTGTTTGTTGATAACTCTCAAGCTGATGATATATATATATATGTATATATATACACACATATATTATTAGAAAACATATCAATTATCAATATCATCCATATCTCAATATTATAAGGACTACTAAAGTGGTAAATAAAGAGGATACTTTACCTAAATTTTGCAAAGTATTTGCCGTAGCCTCTCATGCTACTCTTATGAACAAGATTGAGAGATGTGGACTAGTAAATTGTATTAGATGCATTTGGAACTGGTTGGATGGTTGGGGCCAGAAAGTAGTCATTAGCAATTTGATGTCAATTTGGAAGGAGGTCTCCCGTGAAGTGACTCAGGGCTCTGTGCTTACCCCGTGATGCTTAGCATTTTTCTTAATGACTTGAATGAAGGCAAAGATGACATGCTTATCAAATCTGCAGATGAGACAAAACTAGAAGGAGGAATAGCTGACACATTGAATGACTAAATCAGGATCCAAAACAATCTCAACAGGCTAGAATGTTCAGCCAAATCTAATAAAATGAAATGGTTCTATCAAAACATCAACTTCACAAGTGTGAGCTGGAAGAGATTTAGCTAGACAGCAATTTATCTGAAGATCTAGGCATTTTATTGCATCAGTCAAGGGTGTAAAATGGAAGCCAAAAGAGCAAAGGATTCATAAGACGTATTGAAAGGCATTGAGCCTAGATCTAGGGTGGTGACAGCCTTGCTGCATTCAGTACTAGTCAGACCACATCTAGAATACCATATTCATTTTTGGGTACCACATTTTATCAGCACTGATAAACAGGACAACAGTTATCAGAGACAGTCAACAAGAATGGGGAAGGATGATTAGGGTCTTTCTGCTTGGTCCTAACAAAACTAGGATCAACGGGTGGAAACTACAGAGGGGCAGATTTAGGACTTGAAGTAAAGAATGGGGAGATGTCCTCACAATTCAAACAATCAACAGTGGAGCAGTCTAACTCAGAAGAGATCAACTCCACATCACTAAAGATCACCTGGAGAAGGTCAGATGACCTTGTATCAGAACTGTCAGGGGATTCTTGTTCAGGTGTGATTCAGGGTAGACAGCTTCTGAGGTCCCTTCCAACTACTGACATTTTTAAATTTACCAAGAGAGCCTGCCCTGCCACTCCCCCATACCCCTCCCTCACCGCCCCACCATCTTCTATAGTATTTTAAAGCTGGAAGAGGCTGTATTTCCAGGATTCCATTTGGTCTATTAAGCTATAGACTCTTCTACATTTTCCTTTTGCATTTTAAAAATGAATTCTTTTATCTTTCAAGTCATCAGACCATCCCTTGATTTTGTTCCTGTGGAACACCCTGGAGTCCGGTCAGTCAGGGAACCCCTAGTGCTAACAGCCTGGCTTTCATCACTGAATTCACAGAGTCTCAGCTCAGAGGCCTTGGAGTGATCTATTAGATTATAAACTATTTGAGGAAAGAGGGATGAGTCTTATTTATCTTCAGATTTCCCTGAGTGCCTAGCAAAGTGTTTTGCACATCATAAATGTTTGTTGAATAAAACAATGCTGACCAAGGTTCATGAGAACAGATCAAGAGCTAGGAGACAGTTCTGAGATTTATGAACTCTAATGAAATGATAATTCATTCAGGGAGGCAGCCTAGCTTGGGGAAAAGAGCACTGGAGTGGAAAGAGAACTGAGTATTTAGTTCTTATTCTGCCACTAATCAATCAATAAGCATTTATTAAGTGCCTACGATGTTCCAGGATACAGACAAAAAAAATGACAGTCCTTGACCTAAAGGAGCTTAGAGTCTATAGAAAGAGACAGCATGGTTCAGTGGAAAGAAAACGTGACTTGTAATAAAAAGTGCCTAGTTGAAATCTTCATTCTACTACCTGTGTGATCTTGGGAAAGCCACTTCAACTCTCTGGGCCTCAATTTCCTCATCTGAAAAATGAGGCAGATGGACTGAATGAACTGTGGTAAAAAGTACACCAGTTTTTGAAGGACCACCCTTTTGGGGAGGAGACTGACAGCCGTGCATGGGCTACGCACGCCAGCCCAGCGGCTAAGCACTCCACTTCCGGGGTGTGAGCTTAAAAGGCAAGGAGAGAACGGAAGTGAGGTCTTTCCTGCTCTCCTGGTCCAATGACTACGCTGCACACACAGACGCTGACTGGAGTTGGACGCGGCCCGGCTCGCCGTTAGCAGCACGTGCCTGACGCAGCTCTCCTCCCCAAAGGTGGCCTTGAGTTTTGGGTGAGTTTTATACAGAATATAGACTAAGCTTAGACTTAAGACTATTTGTTTGTATTTCTACTTTCCTATCCCTCTAATCAACATCACCTTGTAATAATTTCCAAACAATAAAAGCTCTAACTAGAGACCAGAGGCTTCTTTACCTTACTGATCTGGGAGATAAATTAAGGGAAAGATTAAAGAGGGGAGATTAATGCTCTAGTATCCAATTTTAAATCTCACAGAACTCTAAGGTCATTTCCAAATCTAGATTGTTTATACAAAAGAAATACAAAGTTCTTGTCCTTTGTCCTTCATTCTTAAAGATGGCTATGACATCGGGATCATGTCATGACTTGCAGTGAATCGGATTTAAGTGAGGGAGGGCTGTGCAAAGTCACCAACTTCACTCTCTCTTCCAGAGCCATCTGAGTCCAGTGGCAAGATGAGAGAGAGAGAGAGAGAGAGAGAGAGAGAGAGAGAGAGAGAGAGAGAGAGAACAGGAGATGGCCTTGGATTGTAAGGCAACTGGGGTTAAGTGACTTGCCCAGGGTCACACAGCTAGTAAGTGTCTGATATCGGGTTTGAATTCAGGTCCTCCCAACTTCAAGGCCAGTGCTACATCCATTGCGCCACCTAACTGTCCCTAAATAAATAAACACAAAGTAATTTTGGTGGGATGGCATGAGCAGTTGAAGGGAAAGGTTTCATGTACGAGGTGATCGTTGAAATGAGTTCTGAAGAAAATTAGGGATTCCAAGAGGCAGAGATAAGGAGGGAGGGCATTCTAGGAATGGGAGCAGAGCCTGTGGTTGAGTGATAGAATTCTACATGTGAAAAATGGCAAAAAGGTTAGGGTTTTTTGAGCCAAAGAATGTGTGAGAGGAGGGTGGAAAGGTAGGTTGGAACCAAGTGGTGAAGGGCTTCAGATGATAAACAGGAGTTTTATTTTATCTTAGAAGTAATGGAGAGCCACTAGAACCAATAACTGGCTACTGTGAGCTAAGGTCAAGCCAAATAGCCATCTCCGGCATTTGTATACTAGATAAATAAGCCAGCAGGAATAGCAAGCAAGGGAGGATCAAGGCTGTGAGTGCTATGGGGAGCCAGGGGCTCCAGGTTTAGCAAAAACTGCCATCCATCAGCATCTTTCAACTGCAGGGAGCAATCAGCAAGTGCTGCTGCTAGACTGTTTTGATCTTCTGGCCGCCCCTATAATTCTGCTGCTGTGGTAGAGGGAATGATTGTCTGAGAGCAAGACAAAGGTGTAGGGAGGCCTTGAAGTGGTCAGATGGGCCATGGTGGGCTAGGATTTCCCCAGGAGCTTGTGGGTTTTGTTCTTTTTGTGTGTGTGTCTGATGGTATTCTGCCAGTAAGCCTTCTCTCTCCTCTAGGGAATATCTAGGAAGGCATTTCCCATGTGCCTATGTCTATACCTCCTACCTTTGAGCATGGAAAACCCTTCTTTTCCCCCACCTCCTACTTCCCACGTAGGGTGAAGGAAATTATGAAGGGGATGAAGGTAGGTCACCAAGTCAATGAATATTGTGCCCTTCCCAGAGTAACCTAAGCCATTCCCTCTTCTATAAGACAGGCTTGGGTCAGAGGTTGGGGACCCTTGACACTTGGACCTCATTTGTAAAATGAGATGGCTGAGCTGAGCCTTTCTTATCTTTCTAAGCATGTCTAAGCTTCCTTTCAGCCCTAAAACAACCCAGAGATTTTAGGACATTCTATTTCAGGTACTTATCCATCCCTTTCCCCTTGTTCTAGTTGAAAAAGAAGTCAGAAGCAAGAATTACAACCTAGTCACAAGCTGGAGTCACCCATGTAATACATGGGACATGAATTAAGGCTCCTAATTTCTTTTTCAGTACTCTTGCCATTATACACTACTGTCATCAAGCCTCATCAACCCCCTTATTTATAAATACAGCCAAAATGAGCCATTTTTGTACCCTGGGCAAACAGCACTTTCTTCTGCTTTCTTTTCTGCTCTCTTCCCCATTCCTTTCTTTCTGCTTTCTCATTACCCCCGCACTCTTCATAGCAATCGAGCAGCTTTATTTAATAAGGGGATATTTACACAGTAAAATGATACCTCAGCTAACTAGAACTCAGTAATTTTGCCACCTCTTCTATCTGGAACATATTTGAGAGCCAGGAGTCAGTAAAAAGAACCCTTTAGCAACTCAAACTGATTTCATTCCCAGTCCACAGAATAAAAGGCATGCACTTTCCACATAGGCGAGCCCCTCAGGCCTCACTTGGTGCTTATTTATTCTTATGTTAAACACAATTTTAATGAACTTGGTTATCTGGTTTCTGAGCCCAGAGTCAATTGGAAACAGTGCATTAGAAGAGGGGAAAGGAGTGGCTACAGCCAGGTACACAAGTAATGTCAAGACAAAACTGGGAGAAGAAAAGTAACAGAGAAGAAATAAGAAAAAAAAACAACTATAAAAATCTGACCTAAGAACCAGAAGTTTGGTGGCAGTTAACAGGGAGACCACATGACCTTCACAGCCTACTTGGGTATCATTGTTTGATACCCTAGGACAACAACATAGTGTCATGAAGATGACATCTTGATTGGTGTATTCTGTTTAAGAAGGTGGGCAATTACTTCTACCTTAAAGATCAGGAGAGAATACTAGCTTGTTCTGAATGCCCAACTGGATCTGTGCCCAGATTAGAGGTTGCTCCATTTACGTTTGAGCCCCTATGTTCTGTTTTGCTCTTTAAAGAACATTGTTACAGCAGCAAACAAATGTCTCTTTGTGGAATGGCTCTTAAATTTCTTGAGCTCCAGATAAAATAGTAATGGGCAGTTGAAAAAAAAAAAAGTGGGACAGGATGGTTTGTAATATTACATTTTGGATTGATTTCCACCCAGGATAGTTAAAATAAAAGGTAAAGAACTTTGATGCTTAAAAGGGAAAGGCCTCAGCTATGTGAAAAACTAGGCTATTCTGATTAACTTATTCTCCTAGTGTCCAAGAATTTGTGTAGCCAAAGTTTTACTGCATGTATGCATATATGCATTATTTATTATTTTTATTTGCTTGTTGATTATTATATTACTAATTATTAATATAGAACATATATTTATATTTTATTTAATAGTATTATTATTGATAGGACATGGTATTTCATGATGCTTAGGGAATTCAGGTAAGAAACTTCTTCTTCTTCTTCTTCTTTTTTTGGCGGGGCAATGAGGGTTAAGTGACTTTCCCAGGGTCACACAGCTAGTAAGTGTCAAGTGTCTGAGGTCATATTTGAACTCAGGTACTCCTGAATCAAGGGCCAGTGCTTTATCCACTGCGCCATCTAGCTGCCCCTAAGAAACTTCTTCAAACTGCAATTTATAGACTAATAGAATTGCATGGGACACAGAGAGATTCAATAATTTGCCCAGGGTCACACAGGCAACATATGTCAGAGTAAGAATTTGAACCTAATTCTTCCTGCCTCTGAGGTCAGTTGTTTCTCTACTACATTGCCTCTGTTATACTAAAGCTAACAGTATGAATCTGTCCACAGCACTGCATGCCATGTGATGTAACTGCATCCTATGTGATGCTGGCCCCAGTTTCCGGAAGACCTGGGATCAAGTCTGGTTTCCAACATATGCTAACTGTGTGACTCTGGATAAGTCACCTTCCCAATGCCTCAACCCTGCATCATTAGGGGAGTTATTAGCAGTTTCCTATATAAATGAAATTATAAGCCTGGTAAACACACAAAAAAATAAAAACAGCTATGAATATAATAAACATAAATTTTGTTGTTGTTGTTCAGTCATGTCTGATGCTTCATGACCCCACATATTTCTACTGCATAGTTACGAATAATTAATGGCCTTAATATTAATCACCTTTAAATTAAACTAAATATTTAATATTAAATTAAATATTAATTTACTTCCCAGTATCTGTAACATGTTACCCAGATTCCTGAAAAACATAAATAAGTAATTCTACTTCTATCCTATTATATATAAATATTTTTAGGCATCTAGGTGGCACAATGGATAGAACACTGGACTTGGACTCAAGAAGACTCATCTTCATGAGGTCAAATCCAGCCTTAGATACTTCCTAGCTATGTGACCCTGGGCAAGTCACTTTACCCTGTTTGTCTCAGTTTCCTCATCTATAAAATGAGCTGGAGAAGGAAATGGCAAACTACTCCAGTATCTTTGTCAAGAAGACCCCAAAATGGGGTCACCAAGAGTCAGACACAACTGAAATGACTTAATAGTCACCTAGCTGTTTCTTTTTTCTTTTTTGCAGGCAATGGGGGTTAAGTGACTTGCCCAGGGTCACACAGCTAGTAAGTGTCAAGTGTCTGAGGCTGGATTTGAACTCAGGTCCTCCTGAATCCAGGGCCGGTGCTCTGTTCACTCCACCACCTAGCTGCCCCCACCTAGTTGTTTCTAGTAGTAGTAGTATAGATATGCACCACATTTCCTTTTCTATGGGTAGCTGTGGAACTCTTTTTTGCGTGTGTTTTGTTTTTGGTGAGGCAATTGGGATTAAGTGACTTGCCCAGGGTCACACAGCCTGTGTCATGTGTCTGAGGCTGGATTTGAACTCAGGTCCCCCGACTCCAGGGTCAGTGCTCTATCCACTGTTCCATCTAGATGCCCCTAGCTGTGGAACTCTTTTAAAAAGGTGTTAACCATTAGCAACCTGACAGGAGTCTCTGTATACTTTTCACTGCTAATGTCACAATCAACAATGTATATATTTAACAAGCATTTCTAAAAATTAGTGTAAATTATAAGAACAATAGTGAAAATTGTAGAGATTTGGGACTATAGCAAATAAGAAGATGGGAGAGGGGTACAAAGAGTATAAAATTTCAGAAGAAAGTAAAGATTCCTAAGTGATATAGAGGATAGCATGCTGGAATTAGAGTTATGAGGTCCTGAGTTCAAATTTGATCTCAGATCTTTACTAGCTATGTAACCTTAAATAAATTGTTTAACCAATTTCCTGAGAATTAAATCAGTTTCTTCATCTGTAATATGGGAATAATAAGAACCCCAACCTCTTGGCACTGCTGTGAGGACCAAATAAGATAACAAATCTAAAGTGCTTTACAAACCTTAAAGTGCCATATAAAGATAAGCTCTTAAAAAACAACTTTTTCTCATTGGTCCTATTTTACAGTTCTTCCATTATCTGTCTGTCTGTCTGTCTGTCTGTCTGTCTGTCTCTCTCTTCACATTCCTCTTCATATTTCCCATATTTCTCTTCAACAGAGGAGCCCAGAACATGACAAAGGCCTCTAACAACCCATCCCAGGAGGTCTTTACAACAAGAGCCTTTGATGATGACAATTTGGGTGACATCAGGACTCACTCATGCAGAGAATAGTGGAGGATGACCTTGCAGTTTCTTCCTCCTCTTCTATTATCTTCCTTTCTGTTTGACTCTGCCTGTTCCTATTTACTGGTAGACTGAGTTGGCTTCCACAAAAATAGAAAGAACAAGAATGAATATGATAAAAAGGCAGGCAAGGAATGCTGGTATCTCAGGTTGATTGGCAGCCATGAATAACCCATGCTAATTTGCTGTCATCTTCCCTTACCCATCTGACACCTGTCCCCCTTGCTCAAGATGATAACAAGATGTTGACATTGAAAGAAAGATGAAAAAAAAAAAGAAAAAAGAAACAGCGTCCAAATTTCTTATGAGATATAGGACATGGAAATGTCTATTTCTTCTGTCCTGGTTTATGATTGATTCCCAATGATCTGTTTATAAATACCTAGGCTGGGTTTTCTGTGTCACTACATCTCTCTATTACTATGAATGATCATCAATTGACTAGATTTGAAAGTGTCTTTCCAAGGCTTCAGTTTTGTTGCTCTAAGAAGCTAACCAGACTAGAGAGCCATCTGACAGAAAGATGACAATTGGATCAGTGTTGAAAATTTTCTTCAATCTCTTTCAAGGTAGGAAACACCCATAGATCAAGATTTGAGGTACAGCTGTAGCAGAATACTAATAAAAAGCAAGAAGGACTGAAGAAGAGGTAAGACTGGGAAATTTTAATCAAGAATCAGAGGAAGCACTTGATCCCCAAGGTAGGATGCATACTCTTTTCTAACTAATCATACCCCACAATGGCCCTTGCTTCTCAGCTCAAGCTTCTGTTGTCATTCCAAGTTCATTTTGCTGTTGTTCACTCACTTTTCAGTCACATCTGACTGTTTGTGACCCCCATTTGAGGTTTTCTTGGCAGAAATACTGGAATGGTTTCCCATTTCCTTCTCCAGCTCATTTTACAGATGAGGAAACTGGGGCAAACAGGGTGACATGACTTGCCCAGGGTCCCAGAGATAGTGTCTGAGGCTGGATTTGAACCCAGAGAGAGGAGTCTTCCTGACGTTAAGGCAGGCACTCTATATACGGTCTCTATTATCCCCATTTTACATGTAAGGAAAAAAGTACATATTGGATTTTCACCCACTTCTAACTGAAATTTGTTATTCCCTTCAATTATCTCAAAACATTATTCTGAGAAGCGTCCATAGGCTTTGCCAGTGCTATGGATTTTATCTGCCAATGGGAAGCATGGCCACTTCACCTCAGTCACCTTTCTGAGTTTCTGTCCTCAATCATCAATTGCCTCTCACACATTTCAAACCAAAGATAACCTCAAGATCAATATTTCTACAGCAGAACTCATTATTTTTCCCCAAACCACCTCTTTTCCAAACTCCTGTATTTCCGTCAAAGGCACCACCAATTTTTCTAGTCTCCCAGGTTACTGACCTCAGCATAATCTTCAACTCCTCACTCTCTATCACCTCCCACATGATTGATCACTCGCCAAATCTCATCTTTTATTACCTCCATTCTATCTTTTCATGTCCGACCTCTTTGCTCTACTCCCACAGTTATCACTTTGCTACAAGCCCTCATAACCTCTCATCTAGATCATCTCAGTGGCCTCCTATGTGGTCTCCCTGCCTCAGATCTCTCACCACTCCAGCCTACCCTCTCTACCCCTACCACATACACACAAAGGGCTTCCAAAGGGATTTTCCTTAGGTGGAGACTTTATCAATTCAGTCCCCTCTTGAATCAACTCAAACAGCTCACTGTTGCTCTAGGATATATCCCTACTTAGACTTTGCAACTACTGGCCCCTATATATCTTTGCATTGTATATTACTTCTTCTGTGATGTCTCCCTATTTCTCATAAACAATACTGTATCTCCCATCTCCATACCTTTGCAATGACCACTCTTTTTTGGTTTTTTTTGTTGTTTTTTTTTTTTTGGTAAGGCAATTGGGGTTAAGTGACTTGCCCAAGGTCACACAGCTAGTAAGTGTTAAGTGTCTGAGGCCGGATTTGAACTCAGGTACTCCTGACTCCAGGGCCGGTGCTTTATCCACTGCACCACCTAGCTGCCCCGCACTGACCACTCTTATGCCTGCGATGCACTCTCTTCTCACCTGGGCTCTCTCTTCCTTCAAGAAATAGCTCAAGCCATATCGAAGATTCAGAGAAATATACATTGTTTCACTTGACTATGCATATTTGTTGTAAGGAATTTGTTGGGGTTTTTTGTCTCTTTTTTTCAGTGGGATAGGGTGGGTGGGAAGGAGAAAAAATAGATTTCTATTAATTAACTAATAAACATTTTCTCAAATTAAAAAAAAAAGAAATAGCTCAAGCACCACCTTCTAACTTGTTAGATTAATTGCTGATTCTCCCAGCTGTTGGTGCCTGCCTCCTTTTCCACACTGTATTAGTTTACTCTGTATTTATTCTCTTTATGTTTATTCTGATTATACTTAGATATTTAACTGTTGTTTCCTCCTTCTGAATAGAGATTTTGCCAGCCATGTACCTAACACGGTGCCTGGCACAAAGTAATCATGTCATAATTGCTTGTTGTTACATTGATGGATTGATAGGTTCTTTTATATTTCAGAATTACCAATATACCAGATTGTCTATCTTTTTGTTGCTTCTCATTTGGACTGTGTGACTACACCTCCTTTTCTCATCATACATGTCCTCTTCAGAGAGTAAAGAGAATGAGCTAATTGGTCAATTTCCCTCTTAACATGCAGTCCGTGGCATGGAACACACTGACCACCACACCCTGGGACTATTAGTTCCTATTGTTTCTAAATACTCACAAAACACCTGTTTAAATAATCCTTTCTAGAAGTTTGCCAGGGAAAGATGCCAAATTTCCCATTCGGTTGCTCCTGAGGTTGATACCTTTCCCATTCTTTTAAAATTGTTATTTCCCTATCTTTTGTTTTACAGCTATTTTTTTACCCCCCCTCCCCCATGCTATGTCTTTTCTGGCACACATATTGACTGCCATACTTTTTGGCCAGACTTGTGTCCTTGATGTAAGGAATCCCCAGTGAGGAAACCCTCTGATCCACAACCTATAGCTTTAGGGAGTTTCCTAGGACCACTGAGGGGGCAAAGACAGACCTTCAACCTAGGTTCTCTTGACTCTGAGGCCTGCTCTTTAGCCATTACATCTATGTCCATTATTATAATGATAGCAGATGGCGATATATCAATTTAAGGTTTGCAAAGTGCTTTACACATGTAATTCTGGTTCTCACTGAAAGTGGCCCTGGTTAGGCCTATCCCCTCGAATCCTCGATGCGATGATCATCATTACACACACATCATCACATGTAGAGGTTATTATTTTTCCCATTTCACAGATGAAGAAACTGAGACTTTGGGAGTTAAGTGACTTACCCACAATCACATTTGTCTAAGGCAAGACTTGAACACAGGTGCTCTAAATCAAATTCTGACTTTGAATCCAGTGTTCTATCCACTATAAAAACTGGCTCTAAATCAAGGGTTTTTACTGCAGGGTCTTCAAACTTTTAAAAAAAATAAATATTTTTAAATAATTTAAAAGATAATAAATTTAAATAAATATAATTTTAAGTTTTAAAATATTTGATAAATATATTTCAATATAACAGGTTTCTTTTGTAATTCTATGTATTTTACTTTATGCATTTAAAAACATTATTCTCAGAAGGCATCCATAAGTTTCTGGGCTTATTAAACCTTTTCCATTTTCAACCCCTTTTAGCTAGAGAAATTTTTACGCAATCCTGGGTATGTAGATATGTAAAATAGGTCTACATAACCTTTTACCATTGCCAAATTTTTTGAAACCCCCCCACATTCAGTTACTCACCCCCATGTGGGGTCACAAGCCACAGTTTAAGAAGCTAGGTTCTAGACTGTCAAAAGGGATCCATGACACCAAAAAAAAAAAAAAGATTAAGAACTGTTGCTCTAGACAGTACCACTTCCTATCAACCGCAACAATTGCCAAGGAGACAACAGGTATTACCGATTTAGAGACATTGGTCATCCTCTGGAAGTTGCTATCCAAAGCAGGCCAGCTATATAGCCCAATCCCAGACCACCAGGTCATTCTAGACCATTGCGCAGGTGAGCCAATGATTTTCCTCCATTCCTCCCTCTCCATAAAAATAAAAAATGTGCGGCCAGCACAGTTATATGTCCCTTCCCTTTTCTCAAAATTCAAAGTAAATTCTTTCTGATCAGGTTCCCACAACTCCTTCCTGACCCATTTTCCCAGCCTCCATTGGGTACTCTTCATCCCTTAACACAAGCCAGGCACTCCTGTACTGTGATATAGGAAGCCAGATTATTCTCATGAAAACCATCTCTGGAGGTAGTTAACCACATTCCAGAACATAGCTTCTCTTCCAGAGTCATTACCAGCCATGATCTGTCCTGGTAGGCAGAGTAGGACAGTGAAAAGGATGCTAGATTTAGAGCAGAGGACCTGGATTTAAATCCTACTATACTTGCACCTATAGCAGTTTGAGAGGTAGCATGGGAAACATCACAGTAGAAAGAGTGCTGGGTTGGGGCAGCTAGGTGGTGCAGTGGATAGAGCACCGTCCTGGAGTCAGGAGTAACTGAGTTCCAATCTGGCCTCAGACACTTGACACTTACTAGCTGTGTGACCCTGGGCAAGTCACTTAACCCCAACTGCCTCACTTTAAAAAAAAAGAAATAGTGCTGGGGTTTCAAATCAGCACCTGGGTTCACACCGCAGCTCTGCTACTCCCTACCTATGTGACTTCGGGCAAGTTGCTTAATCACACTGTGCTTCAGTTTCCTCATCTGTAAAATGAGAAGGATAGACTAGATGGCCACTAGGGTCCCTTCTAACTCTGGACCTATGATGCCAAGTCACTTCACCCCCTTGGGCCTCAGTTTCCCTATTTGTAAAATGACAGCACCAGACTAGATGACTTTTCAGGTCCCTTCTAACTCTAAATTTAGGATTCTAAGTCACTTCACCTCTTGAGCCTCAGTTGCCTCATCTGAAAAAAGAGATGGGTTCTGAGGTCACTTCTGACACCAAATCTATGATCCTGTATTATTTAGCTTCTTCATTAGAACCTCAAAGGCAGAACCTCTTCTGACAGCATCTTGTCATGAATGAACAGAAGTGGGTAGCAACAGTAGCTTAGATCAGTCTTGGCGGTCTCTCCGTCACATGCTCCTGGAAGACAGCACACCTACCCATAAGCCAAGTCAGGCCTCTGTAAAGCTGTCTCCCTAGCTTGGAGGAGGCAGTCACCCACCCCCACGATGTGTCTCTTCCTCCCAGGGGATACAGCAGGATTCTTCCTTCTGGTCAGAGCTGTGGTTCTTCCCTGGTGCTGTGTGAAGCACAGCACAGGGCTTTTTTTTTTTTTTGTCTGAAGATGGATTTGAATTCAGGTCCTCCTGAATACAGGGTTGGTGCTTTATCCACTGTGTCACCTAGCTGCCACAACAGGGCTTTTAAAAAAATGTTTTTAATTTCATTTTTAATTTATGGCATAAAACAAGCATTTCCATAACATAATATAATAAAAAATGATTGTACAGGAAACTGCAAATCTATTATGTACAACTTCATGCAACAGATAGGAAATTAGCAGTACTCTGGCACTGGACAGAGCTTCTACAATATCACTCTCCATGCTAATTTCCTATCTATTGCATGAATTCAAGAGTACAAAAGATCTTTCTCTGCTGTGCTTCCCTCCTTCCATTTGGCATCAGCTTCTCCTCACACTCTCAGAAATTGTTTGTTTCATTCTTCTTTTGTTCCTGCAGTATGTGGTATATAATATGTACAGTGCTGGCCTTTGAGTCAGGAAGACTTGGGTTCAAATCCTGCCTCTTCCCAGCTGTGTGACACTTGGCAAGTTAAACATCTACAGCCTAAGTTTCCCCATCTGAAAAACGAGGGAGTCTTGTCTAGCTCTAAACCTATTATCCTGTGAGCCCATCATCCTATCTGGTAAGAGAGAAGACAGAGAGTATCCCTCAAACCCTTCTGATTTCTTTGATTTAGTGACTGCAGACAGTTTACTGGTGATGACCAGCAGGCAGGAAAGCAAGCATAACATATTCCCTGTAGGTCCTATTACTGTTTCCCCTAAATCCACATTGCTTGTGGTTCTCCATGAACTAATGGTCCTTTGTGCTTCTCTAAGGGAAACTTCCAAAGAAACATCATCTTTCTATGCCTATTAGAGGGGCTAGTGCTCTTTAAACCTGCTTAGCCCCATCACTATCTGGATCAATTGCCGAGTTCAACAAATAGGTTATTTGCTTCATATTCCTACTTCGAGGAGAGATGGGAATTTCTCTTCCCTTTAATAGTCTCTAGATAAGGAATTTCAACAGTGGCCTCATTCCAGTTTCTTGCATCATTCCCTGTTGGAAAGTTCTTCCACAAATCTAATCCAAATGCTTTGGTGAGTTCTGGTGAAGACACAGCAAATGCTAAATGTTTTCCATGGGCAGAGATACCTCAGGCCTCAGTTGGGTCCATGAGAGCAGGGGCCTGCTTCTGTCTCTGTTGTCTATTCATTCCTGTTTTAAGTGAAGGAGAATCAAAAAAGGCCAGAATGGAAAACCACAAGAAGTCCAAACCCATGCTGAGGGGTTTTGTTTTGTTTTGTTTTTTAGCCAGCCAACACCAAAATGGGTTTTCTGAGATGATGACTTACCTAATGGCTATGACATTTGGAAGTTAACTTGGTAGGTAGCTAGGTGGTGCAGTGAATAGAGTGCTAGATCTAGAGTCAAGAAGACCTGAGTTCAAATTCAGCCTCAGATACTTACTAGCTCTGTGATGCTGGGCAAATCACTTAACTCTGTTTGCCTCAGTTTTCTCATCTGTAAAATGAGGTGGAGAGAGAAATGGCAAGCCATTCCACAAAAATCCCAAATGGGGTCACAAATTTGGAGCCCCCCCCCCCAAATACAAACATGACTGAAAATGAATGAACAACAGCAAATGAATTGGTAGGATCAATACTATGTAGAAACTGCTTTAAGTAGGAACTCAATCTCCCCAGGACCAAGGCAGTCTAGGGGAGAGTGTAGCCCCAGGTACTAAGGATAAATATTTGTATTTCTGTTCATGCTGCATCTTCATAGTAAATACCCCTTTGTAAAAACTTTTAAGAGAACCATTCCAAATTTCTCTCACTAATGCCTATCCTTATAATGGTAATTTAGCCTTAGCATATATCATCAATATATTACCAACTTGCTAGGTGGTACAGTAGAGCCCTGGGCTCTTGAATTCAAATCCAGCTCAGATATTTACTGGGAAAGTCACACAGTTTCTTTAATTGTAAAATGGGGATTAATAACAGCATCTGGAGCAGCTAGGTGGCCCAGTGGATAAAGCACTGGCCCTGGATTCAGGAGGACCTGAATTCAAATTTGGCCTCAGACACTTGACACTTACTAGCTGTGTGACCCTGGGCAAGTCACTTAACCCTCATTGCCCAGCAAAAATAAATAAATAAACAAACAAACGAATGAATGAATGAATAAGTAAATAAATAGTTAAATGAACGAATGAATAAATAAACAGATAGATAGATGACAGCACCTACCTCTCAGGGTTGTTGTGAGGATCAAATGAAATAACGTCTGTAAAATGTTTAGCACAGTGCTTGGCACATAGTAAACACCATATCAATGTTAGTTATGATGATGATGTCTATGATCCTAATTTACTATCCGAGTGAACTGGGGCAAGAAACTTAATGTCTTTAGGCCTCAGTTTCTTGAGAGGTTGTACAAGACCAGCTGTGGGCTCCCTTTTAGGTCTGAATTTATGATTATAGAACCAAGGTGAAAGGGGACGGGTATGGAAGTGGCATTTCAGTTCTTCAGCTTACAACTTTCATTTCATTCTATTTCTTCTGAAAAACAAGAGTTGATGAGGTCTCTAAGTGTATGTCCCTGAGCCCTATCTTTCTCATCTTATACATGTTTCCTTCATAGTTCCTTAAGATTTATTGCATTTCCACTCCATCCTTGTTTCAAGAATTTCATAAGCAAGCTTAAAAAAAGTGGTGGTGATTTCCCATCAAAGCCAGATCAGAACATCCTGTTCCTTTTCCTAATCTACCAGCTTTTCAGTAAAACCCGCAGCAAACAGAAGAAAAGATAAGGCACCATTTCCAACCGGTCACAGCAAATGCCAAGTGGCCCACAGCGGCTGGAAAATTAAAGGTAGCAGGGTTCCTGCCGTGGAAATCTCTCTTCAAAGCAGGCCCCATGCAAACACATTACTCCATGATACCAGGCTACCAGGTATGCAGCCTAGGTACGAACCAGGCACTCTATTCCTCCCTGAAAATGTGGTTAGCTCCCAGCTACATGTTCTTCTGTCATCCTTATGGATAGAATTGCTGGCATGACACCAACAACTTCTACTCTAGTTATGAAAGGTGAGTTATTTGCCCTAAACCTCAGTTTACAAATACAAGCACTGTATTCTCCAGGATTTGAGCAAGAAAAATCAATATATGAATCAATGTAGAAACCTCCCCAGTTTTTGTTTGTCCCCGTACTGCTTCCCAATTATCTTCACATGACCTGGGCTTCTGTTCACCACCTTCCTCATAGAATATAAGCTCATTGAAGGCAGGGACAGTTTCATTTGGGTCCTTATGTTCCCAGCTTCTGAGAGGTATCTTGGTGTAGTGGATAAAGAGCCAACCTCAGAGCCAAAAAGATCTGAGTTCAAGTTTCTACTCTCATCCATTCTGGTCATGTGATTCTGGGCAAATCACTTAACCTCTCATACCCCAGACAACCCTTTAAGACAGAGGTTTTTTACCTTTTCTGTGTCATGGATGCCTTTGGCAATCGTAAAATTTAGGGACCTTCTTCTTAGAAAAAAAAACTTTTTTAAACTTCAAAAAGTAAAAGAAACCAGTTATACTGAGATACAGTTATCATTTTTCTTTTCAAAGTTCACAAACCCAGATTAAGGACCTCTATTTTAAGACTGTTTTGAGTAGCTAGGTAGCTCAGTGGATAAAGCACTAGCCCTGGATTCAGGGGGTGCTGAGTTCAAATTTGGACTCAGACACTTGACACGTACTAGCTGTATGACCCTGGGCAAGTCACTTAACCATCACTGCCCCCACCCAAAAAAGACTATGCTTCAGAGAAGGTAAAGACCTGCATTTGTAAAGGGAATTTCCTCACTTTAGAATTTTCCATATGAAAACACAGGTCCAGTCCCTATCCACAGCTCCTAGCTCCTGGCATAATCTAGGTGCTTAATAAATGTTTGTTATATTGAGTGGAATTGGCTTTTCCAAGGGCAGCCACTGCCTCCCCCCCCCAACCATACACAATGGACTATCTATCTAGCTCTCCTCATGGTTTCCACTCCATGAATATTAATCATAACAATGAGGCTAATGAGAGAGATGGAGCCAATGCTCATGATACCAACAAGAAGAAGGATGGTTAGAAGACTTTCTCATTGGAGAATCAACCCTTACCCTCCCAGGACTCCATGATACTCTTTCAGAAACAAGCAGACAAGGTTGCCCTTTGAGAATACATCCTTTAAACCTTACCTTGGCACACTAGCCAAATAAGTCACAAGTTTCCGCAGGTCTTCCTGCCTTATTCTGTCATGATTGCTCCGTGCAGGGAAAGTCAGAATGGGTCCACCTCGCTTATCTCGGCCACCTGTAGACAGGAGAAACAAGATAGGGATTATGATCATTACAATAACAGCTAACATTTTTGTTGTGATTTCTAAAGATTTCTATAAGATTTATAAAGATTTATAAAGTGCTTTATAAATATTATCTCACTTAATCCTGGAAACAACTCTAGGAGGTAGGTGCTATTATCCCCATTATTTAGATGAGGAAATTGAGGCAGACAGAGATTAAGTACTTAGGGTCTTGTCGTTAGTGAGTGTATGAGGCAGGATTCTAACTTGGGTTCTCCTACCTCCAGGTCTAGACCTCTATTTACTGTGCCACCTAGCTGCCTGGATTGAATGGCAATAAGTTGGTACAAAGTTCTTCACATACTTTGTCTCTTCTGATCCTCATGACACTTTTATGAAGTGGGTACCATTACCCCAGTTTATTATATACAGGAAAAATTAGCCCAGCTCACTTCCTCAATGGGTGGACCACCAGAACCATGGCACAAAGGGATAGAATATAGGGCCGATTGGGGACTTCAGCCTTTCTTCACTGAGACAACTTTCCCTGATTTTCTTTTGCCTTTCATCTCTTTGGAAGCAGATTTGTTGTTCAGTCGTGTCTGACTCTTCATGATCTCATTTTTGTGGGATTTTCTTGGCAAAGATACTGGAGTGGTTTGTCATTTCCTCTCCAGTTCATTTTACAGTTGAGGAAACTGAGGCAAACAGACTTGCCCAGGGCCCCACATCTAGTAAGTGCCTCAGGCCAGATGTGAATGCGAGTCTGACTGACAGATTATTCCTGTGCTATTTTATCCCTTAATACTTGGGAGCTCATCCTGAACTTGTTAAGGTCATAGGTCCAGAGATTAGAAGGAACTTGGAGGCCATCTCATTTAACCTTTTCACTTGACAGTTGTGGGAATTGAGGCCCTGATATGTTAAACTTTACTAAATCAAATGACTAAGAAGAAAAGACTAATATAAAAAAATGAGTTTATATGTTAGGGCAGTATAATAGTTAGATACAAGCTGACATGGAAGGAGGTCAAGTACTTCCCCTCTGTGCAACATGCTATTTTCTTTGTCAATGACTTCTGAGGTTTCTGGAGTCAGAAAACTTGGGATCAAATTCTATCTCTAACACCTACTACCTGTGTATTTCAGGACAAAGAAAAGAGCATGCTGAACTTTACAAACAAAAGCATTTTTAAAATCCAACATTTTTGTTTGTAAAGTTCTCTTAAGATCCTCCCATTGAATTGTTGTGAGCTTCAGGGTCTGCCTTGACCTCTGGTCCTGGCCATACCTGGTCTATTCCATCACATCATCAAACGAGCCCTCCCTCTAAGCAGTATTACAGACTCATTTCTTAACTGCGCTGAGAAGGCAGCTGCCCACTGGCTTTAAGTGCTAAAAATGACTGATCTCTAAGGTTCCTCATTTTAAAATCTCAGTGTGTCCAACATTAACCATTAGCCAGACCTTTGTGATCAATGCTGGCTTAGTCAGCAGATAGGGAGGCAACATAACATAGAAAGAACATGACAGGAAGTCAGTAGTAGAATTGTATTCTAGACCCACTTCTGTTACGTACTAACTCAGACCAGAAATTTAAGCACTTTCAGCCTGTTTCCTCACCTCTTAAATGGGGACAATAATACTTGTTCCTCCAACTTTGCAAAATTGTCAGATCAAATAGGAAACGTGTATGAAAGCACATTGGGAATTGTAATGTTCTACATAAAAGTAATGATTGCATTTTTTCATTATCTAACCCTATTATCTCAATCATGCAAGATTCAGGGATCTTGAGCTTCCACACCAATGAGAGCATCAACTCCTGCGTAACTTGTATTCCTTTTTTCCTTTTTAAAAGTATTTTATTTTTCCAATTAGATATAAAAGTAATTTTTATGATTTG
This sequence comes from Dromiciops gliroides, assembly GCF_019393635.1. Taxonomy (NCBI): domain Eukaryota; kingdom Metazoa; phylum Chordata; class Mammalia; order Microbiotheria; family Microbiotheriidae; genus Dromiciops; species Dromiciops gliroides. The sequence goes on along the minus strand of NC_057863.1, from coordinate 336,682,204 downwards.
GGGTTTTTGTTGTTGTTGTTGTTATTTGTTGAGGCAACTGGAGTTCAGTGACTTGCCCAGGGTCACACAGCTAGTAAGTGTCAAGTGACTGAGACCACATTTGAACTCAGGTCTTCCTGACTCCAGGGCCAGTGCTCTATCCACTGTGCCACCTAGCTGCCCCATCATTTGTTTTTTAAAATATTGGGTTCTTTCTCTCTCCCTTCCCTCCCCACTCCTTGAGAAGGTAATTTGATATAGATTATACATGTATAGCCATATAAAACATTTTCATAATAGTCATATTGTAAAAAAAATAAAGACCAAAAAAACCCCAAGAAAAATAAAGGTTTTGTTTTGTTTTGTTTTTAAATATGCTTCAAACTGCATTCAAACTCTATTAGTTCTTTCTCTGGAGGTGGATAGCATTTTTCATCATAAGTCCTTTGGAATTATCTTAGATCACTGTATTGTTGAAAATAGTTGTCATTCATAGTTGATCATCATACAATGTTGTGATTACTATGTATAGAGTTTTCCTCACTCTACTCATTTCACTTTGTATCAGTTCATGTAAGTCTTTCCTGGTTTTTCTGAAAGGATCTTGCTTATCATATCTTATAGCCCAATAGTATTCCATCACAATGATATATCACAGCTTGTTCAGCCATTCCCCAATTGATGACCAACCCATCGATTTCCAATTCCATGACACCTCAAAAGAGCTGCTATAAATATTTTTGTACATATAGTGCTTTTCCTTTGATCTCTTTGGGATACAGACTTAATAGTAGTAAGCGCTGGGTCAAAGGGTCTAGTCTATTTGGCATGGTTCCAAATTGCTTTCCAGAATGGTTGGATCAGTTCACAACTCAACCAACAGTGTATCAGTGTCCCAATTTTTCTATGTCCCTTCCAACATTTATCATTTTCCTTTTCTGTCATATTAGCCAATCTGATAGGTATGAGGTGATACCTCAAAGTTGTTTTAATTTGCATTACTCATATTCTTTTTTAAAAAAATATTTTATTGACCTCATCTGTCTTATATCATCATAGTTATCCCCAGTATCCTTCCAGTTCCCCCTCCCAGAGAGCTATGCATTATAACAAATAGTAATTTTAAGAGAAAAAAATCAAGCAGCAGCCCTGGAGTCAGGAGTATCCGAGTTCAAATCCGGCCTCAGACGCTTAACACTTACTAGCTGTGTGACCCTGGGCAAGTCACTTAACTCCAATTGCCTCACTTAAAAAAAAAAGAAGAAGAAAAATAAAATAAAAACAAAAGTGGGATTTGACTTTCATTGAGTAGTATATATGGGAGACAATATCATAAGGATCTGAGTTCAAATCCCACATTTGATACCTAACCACCTGTGTGACCTTGGGCAAGTCATTTAATCTCTTGGTAGCCTCAGTTCCCCTAACTATAAAGTGAGTTGATTAAACTAGATAGCCTCAAAAATCCCTTCTGATACTAAATCCAGGGGTTGGAAGATCTTGGTGGGGATGGTATAAAAATAGAAAAAGAGAACACCACCATATTCTTTTGAGGGGAAAAATCAAGGGACTGCACTGAGCCCATAGAGAGCTATGGTATAATATCTATGCTGGGAAAGGGGGCACCTATGTCCTAGCTACTAACTAGTTCCATTAACTCTGGATTATAGGATTCTCCCCTCTGAACCTCTGTTTCTTCATCTGCAAAATAAGTGGATCAGATTAGGTGTTCTCTAACATCCCTGCCCACTCTGCCCTTCTATAAAGCTGAGTAACTGGACATTTCATCCCCAATTCCATTCCTTTTGGCTGCTTCTGAGGTGTTTGACCAACGGCCAGTATAAGAAACCTTCATAGAGCGACTAGCTGGCAGATGAAAAGAGTGCTAAGAGATTTGGAGCCACAGATGTCCAAGGAAGAGAAGCTCAATCTTTCTCACCAGATGAAGAATCCCCATTTGTCTTCCCTGCCTAAGGTCCCACCTGTCACTCCTCATGGAGGAGTCTCTGAATCTTAATCAGAAATGGGGATGCTCCAAGTGTTAATCATCTATTGTGATCCAGGGACAGGGACAATTAGCTCAGCAGGTTAGAAAGCTGTGCTAATGAGCCCAGGGTTTTGAATTCTACCCCCTCCCTGGGCACTTATGGACATAGAGAGGGAAAGTCTGTCCTATAGCCATAGACTACACCTCCACTGTCAGTGGGACCTCTCACAAATATGCATCCACGGTCAAGGAGGGAAGTGGATGAGGAATCTTAGTTAACCCACTTCCAATGCTGGAAAAAACAACTGAAAGCCCACGTCTTTCTGAAGTGGGTCAGTAGTATCATTATATAGTAGGATTACTCCAAACCCCATTTTATAGATGAGGAAAATAAGACTGAGAACAGTGAAGTGACTAGCCCAAACGCACATAATAAGTATAATAAGTATCAGTCAGGATGTGAACCAGGGTCTCCTGAATCCAAAATCTGGTGTTCATTCACTACATAATACTGCTGGAGATAACATTTTCTTTAGCAAAGAAAAGTTCTGATATAAAGTTATCTTTATAAAAGATAGTTTTTATGTGTCTGATGATAACATGATTCCATCATATAAAAACACATCAGGGGCAGCTAGGTGGTGCAGCGGATAATGCACCAGCCTTGAATTCAAGAGGACCTGAGTTCAAATTGGGTGTCAGATACTCAACACTTACTAGCTGTGTGACCTTGGGCAAGTCACTTAACCCTCATTGCCCTGCCCCTCCCCCCCACCAAATATATCAAAGATCGTTAATTCCCTTCAGCACAGGGACTTTCCCCACTGACAGAGGTCATAATGCATCAATAATTTATAGTAGCCCTGGGCTCAGAGAAATTAAATGATTTGTCCATGGTCATAGAGCCAATAATAAATATCAGAGATGGGATTTGAACTGAGGTCTTCCTGACTTCCAGTCAAACTCTCTCTCCACTATGCCAAGTTGCCTCCTTCAGTCTGATAATATGTAGATGCTGTGACATTGAAGTTCAACAGCTTCAGCTCCTCTTCTCTAGAAATAGACAATAGGGGCAGCTAGGTGGCACAGTGGATAAAGCACAGGCCTTGGATTCAGGAGTACCTGAGTTCAGATCTGGCCTCAGACCCTTGACACTTACTAGCTGTGTGACTCTGAGCAAGTCACTTAACCCCCATTGCCCCGCAAAAAAAAAAGGAAATAGACAATAGGAGCATACACAGACTCAAGAAGTCTAATATCTATCTGGAAGTTCTGCTAATATGACTCCAACCCACCTTCCCAACCTTGTCTCCTTTTATCATTTGGATCATCTGTAATACATGAATTTTCCATTGTGAAACTAGTGATTTGCTTTTTCCTTTTTTTTTTAGCTTTTGCTAGGTGTTGAAGTGGATGGGGCACCAGGCCCAGAGTTAGGAAGAACTGAGTTCAAATCCAGCCTCAGACATTTACTAGTTGTGTGACTTTGAGCAAGTCACTTAACTCTTCTTTGCCTCAGTTCCTCATCTGAAAAGTGGAGACATACTGGAGAAGGAAACGGCAAACGACTCCAGTATCTTTGCCAAGAAAACCCCATGGACAAAGTCCATGATGGGGGTTGGAGGGGAGGGGAGCACGTGGAGTCAAACACGACTGAACAGCAACAACAAGGTTTCATCACTTGCCCGGAATATTCTTCCTTTGCTATCGATTGCTATTTAATCTGACCCATCTTTTGAGGGCCATCTCAAACACTGTCTCTTTCATGAAGCCTTTCCAGATGTTCTGATGAATCATTATACTTAATTTGTAACTTTCCCTTTTGGCCCTTCCAGTCTTCTCACATTTCTCTTCTTCTCTACCACCTTATACTGGGCAACCCAATGACAACTGGCATCCTGGCTGTCCTTCACACCAAACACTCCATCTCCTGACTCTTTGCAATTTCACATGTTTGTCTCTAATGCCCAGAATGCTCTACCTCCTCATTTCCATCTCCCAGACTCTTTAAATTCCTTCAGGTCCCACCGAAAATCTCATTTCCTTCAAAGAGTCTTTCCATCCCCTTTTAATGCAAGTGCCTTCCCCTCAGTTAATTATCTATAGTTTATCCTACATTTACCTTGTTTGGATATAGTTGTTTCCAAGTTATCTTTCCTATTAGACTGTAATCTCCTTGAGGGCAGGAACTGTCCTTTTTTTTTTTTTTAAGTGAGGCAATTGGGGTTAAGTGACTTGCCCAGGGTCACACAGCTAGTAAGTGTTAAGTGTCTGAGGTCGGATATGAACTCAGGTACTCCTGACTCCAAGGCTGGTGCTCTATCCACTGCGCCATCTAGCTGCCCCAGGAACTGTCTTTTGCCTTTCTTTGTATTCTTGGTGCACAGTACTTGGAGCATAACAGGCGCTTAACAAATGCTGGTTTACTTGACTTGACTTGTATTCTCTTTTGTACTGTAGTTATTCATGTACTGGTTTTACTAGTGTTTGCATCTCCCTGCTAGACATTGAGCTCCTTGGGGCAGGAGCCATGACTTAGTTTTCCATCACCAGCATCCAGCATGTAACTCAGTAGTAAAGTGCAAAGGGATTAATGACAGGCAAAGTAGGCAATTGCCATGGGTGTGATACACTGGAGGAGCAAGAGAGACACCTTTGAACATGACTTTTCATAAATATACATGATTTTGATACTGGTAAATTCCATTTCCATAGCCCAGAGGTATTAATTTCCTGTTGCAGTGAAGTCTTAAAGTCTCCAGTGGACAGTAACACAGGGATTGAAATTTTCAAATTTGCCTAGGGCATATGAATGATAAATCCTGGATCTATCCATAGGCCTAACTACTGTCCAAATAATTCTTGCATGTCAAAGAATACTTGTGAATAACTGTGTGGGGGGGAGGGGGTGGGAGGGCAGGAGTGATTCTGCTCCCAAACTGGCCCCTGATTCTGGTCCACCCTGCCCCTAAAGGGAGAGGGGGAAACACAGCAAAGAGAGAGCTAGCAATGAGGGTTTTCAGCTATTCAGAAAGAATACAGTCAAATGAAAGGTGTACTCAGAAGAACCGGAAGACCACTCCCTCACCGGTATCCTCTAACCTTATCATCTAATCATAAATTCAGAGCTAGAAGAGACCTTAGATTTAGTCTGGTCCAACCCTTTAGGAAACTAAAGCCCAGAGACATTAATCTACTTGTTCAAGTTAACATTGATAGGAAATTTGGATCACAGATTTAATGATAATAGTAATAATAATAACAATAATATTTCTATAGCACTCACTATGTCCCAAGATCTGTGCTAAGGGCTTTACAATTATTATTTCATTTGATCGTCGTTATTATCCCCATTTTGCAGATAAGGAGACTGAGGCAAACAGATGTGAAGTGACTTACCCTGACACTGGATTTGAATTAAGGTCTTTCTGATTCTGGGCCTGGCACTCTATCCATTGTGCCACCTAGGGCCCCAGCCATCATTTAGGTCAACCCAATCACTTTACTAGTGAGGAAACTGAGTCTCAAGAGAGGTTAAGTACCTTTCTAGTCTTCCAGGCGATTTAATGGACAGCGTTGGGCTCGGAGTCAGCTAGACCTGAATCCAAATCCTGCCTCAGACACTTATTATCTATAGGACCCTGGGCAAGTCACTTAACCTCCCTCCTCTTCAGATTCTTCATCTGTACAATGAGAATAATTCATATTTTAATAACAATTAATAAAATGAGAACACACCTTCCTCACCAGGTTGTTGTCAGGATGAAGTGAGATAATACATATTTGTAAGCTTTAAAGTGGTGTATGAATACTAGCTCTTGGTTTTTTTTTTTCTTATACTCTATAGCAACACCAGTCTTCTTTATTTTCCTCACACAGGACATGATGTTCTCTGAATCCGCACCTTTTAAATAAGCCATCTTCTTGCCTGGAATGCGCTCACTCCTCACTTCCACCCGCTGGCTTCAAATCCCACCTTCTACCCCAGGAAGCTTCTTGGGTTTCCCAGAATCCTCTGCATGGCCCCAGGTGCGGGTGTTCCTTAGCCCCCACAGACTATAACTGTTCAGCCACAGGGAGTCAAACCTGAGCCCTAGGAAAGCTAGCTTACTCTAGCCATGGAACCAAGGTCCTTCTGTGCAACAGGAAAGATCTCCTGCCATGGAGGTCTAGGGACCTGTCACACTTGTTTCTAGAAGGTTATAAGTATGCTCAGCATTCTGCAGACTCCAAGGAGGCTAAAGTCCCACCCTCCTCCCCCAGCTTTTCTGAGCCAGAGAACATTGCCTGGGGGCAGCAGCCCAGACACTGGGGCAAGGGCATTAACCCTTTCAGGTTCCTGGGTGGGCACTGAGTATCTACAATGTGAAAACAGCAAGAGCCACCCACACGGCCCGTGCAGATTTCTGCAAGCACAGCTTGCTCCCTTTCTACGCCTGCTTCCCCACCTGTAAAGTGGAGATAATAATAATCCTCGTGTGCCCCTCAATCTATGTCATTAGATTAATTTAGTCACTTCCAAAAAGCTTCTCAGCCCACTGAGCAGTTTTTTGTTCCCTTAAAGGCTGTTCAGAGTTTATTAGTTTTCACCGAGCAGAAAGCAAACACAATTATTGTGGCTGTCCAAAAACACGTGGGTGACTCAGCAAGTAAAAACTGAGGGTTTTGTCTGCTTTATTTTGGACTAGAAGGTCCCTTGAGGTCACTTCTAGCCCTATAAAATCATTGGATAATAGATTTCAACCTGGAAGAGACCTTAGGGTGCATTTAATCCATCTGCCTTATTTTACAGTCGAGTCCACGGAGGCTGAGAGAAATGAGTAGACTTGCCCAGGATCGCATAGCTGCTAACTGTCTGAGGCAGAATTTGAACTCCATCTTCCCAACTTTAAGACTCGCTCTCTAACCCCTGAGCCACCTAGCTAAAATCCTATGGTTTTCATGATTGGTATTTTGCTTCTGCTTCCCTTAAAATTGTAACCCAGGCTTGTGAGGTGCAGCAGTCCCAGAATGCATTGCACAGATGTTTGGGTCAAAATTCTGGGAGACTGTGTGGGTAGGTGACTAGAATGCCTCAGGAACTTTCTGGGAAGAAGGGAAGAGGAGTTAAAAACAGACACAACTATTCCCATGCTTACATAGTCAGTCTAACCTCAGACTGACTGGAAAGGGGAAGACTGGAGAACAGGACTGGGTGTGGCGGATGGGAAATCTTTAGTATTTCTGAGTAGGAAGAGAGATGATGTTATAATTCATAATGAAGGCTCAATGCTTGGTTTGCTAACTCTTTCATGGCCTCCTGAGGCAGGTCACAGGTGACTTATGTCATGAAAGAACCATCCTGGAACTTTTCAAGTGCTCTGGGGATTTCAAATGAGTTGTACTGAATGGGTGACTCGGTTCTTCCAAGAACAAGTTTGCCCACCAATGCTTTGGGGTTGAGTTGGGGAGGCTGGGGCAGTGGAAGATAGATTTAGGGCTAGAAGGGACCTTAAAGGTCACCTCATCAAAACCCCTTTTTTGACAGATGAAGAAATTTAGGTTAATTGAGGTAAAGTCTCTATAGTCACACAAGTGCTAAATGACAAGAGTTAGGATCAAAATCCAGGTTCTCTAACTTTTTTTTGTTGCTTTTCAGGTGTTTCTGACTCTTCATGACCTCATTTGGGATTTTCTTGGCAAAGATACTGGAGTGGTTTGCCATTTCCTTCTCCAGCTCATTTTACAAATGAGGAAAACAGGCAAACAGGGTTAAGTGACTTACCCAGTGTCACACAGCTAATAAGTGTCTGAGGCCAGATTTGAACTCAGGAAGATGAGTCTTCCTGACTCCAGGCCCAGTTCTCTATCCACTGTACCAGCTAGCTGACCTCAGACTTTTGAAATTATTTAATAATCTGTGTACCACACTGCCTCACCCCAGAATACTCATCACATTATAGCATCTATATTTTTTATAACTTTGAATATATGATCAAGGGAAGCTTTAGAAATTCTTCTGGTCACCCTTAAATTGCCATCTGCTCTGCTCACCTGGAACATCTGTCCATTATACCCACCCTCTTCTCCCAGTGATGAGTTCCTCCTGGGCCTCTATTTTCAGAGGGATCCAGGCTGGTCAACCTTGGATCTTCTCCCTCTGTTCAGACTTTCTGGACTTCAACACCAGGTCCCCAGGCAGGTACCTCCTCCATTCCCCCCTGCTTTTCAGCTCCCTTTTTTTCTTTTTGCAGGGCAATGAGGGTTAAGTGACTTGCCCAGGGTCACACAGCTAGTAAGTGTCAAGTGTCAGAGGCCAGTTTTGAATTCAGGTCCTCCTGAATCCAGGGCCGGTACTTTATCCACTGCGCCACCTAGCTGCCCCCTTTCAGCTCCCTTTTGTGCATTGGTACTACCATTAGACTGTAAACTCCTTGAGGGCAGAGGCTGTCTTTGGCTTTGCACTCAGCACAGTGTCTGGCTCTTAATGAATGTTTGTTGCCTTTGAGATCAGGAAAGCTCTGAATCTTTCTTAAGTAGGTTGGATTGGGGTCCTTCCTGGAGGTGGAAGGAGGTGGGGTAGTTGAGATGGGAAGACTGGATTTGGATTCCAAGGATGTGGGTTTGAATTCTGGTTCTTCTACTGTGTTGCATTATAGAAGGCAACCTCTCTGGGTCTGTTTCCTCCCTGAGGTCTCTGGACTTTAACTTTTAATGTCCCATCTGGCTATAAGTCTATGCTACTAATGATTTTCTGATTTTAGTAGTAACAACAATACCACTAGCAGTAGCAATACAGAACTACATGTCTATGTGGTGTTTTAAGGTCTACAAAGCACTTTACAAACTTGATCACTCTCAAAACAATCCACTGAGGTAAGTAATACAAGTATTATTATGCAGATTCTACAGATGAAAATGTTGAGACCTGGTCCATTCACCTGCAAGCACTGTCTCCACATATCTCTTCTCTCCTGGTAGTGCTTGGCTAGGGAAGTTCACAAGGGTTGGGAGGAGGCCACTGACATCAATGTGTTATCTTATCATTAAATCATACATCCATAAGACTGTAATGGATTCCCCAAGGTCATTCAGTCTAGGCAGCAGGGCATTTAACCTATCTTTGGTAGATTGATAGCTCTTTCATTTCTAAAGAGTCTATATTCTCTGGCTATTTCATAGAAATCAAACGTGCTCTTTTAGTAGTCTGGGCCTCTGTTTTGGTCCTGAGATAGATATTTACTTACTAATCAGTAAAAGTGAAGAATCAGTATTTAAAGAATGTTTTAAAAACATAATAAGCATTTTAAAATCAGCATTTAAAAAAATCTGTATAAACAGAGCAACTTGTTTAATTCTCCAGTTGTATTCATAAATCCAAATCCCGCACACAGAAGTTTCTCTCATATCCTTTAAAAACTTTCTTATGACATCTCATTTTTATGTCGCTTTATTTCCAAATGCATCCCTCTCCCTTTCCTTACCCATCAAGATACTCCTTATTTCAAAATATACAAAAAGAAAGAAAAAAAAGTTCATCAAAACCCGTCAGTATCAGCTGAAACTGACAATAAATGCAGAGTTCCATTCCCATAGTCCCCGACTCCTGCTGAGAAGAAAGGGAGGTGCATTTTCTCATCTCTTCTTTGAAGGCAGCATGGCACAGTGAAAAGTGTGCTGCATTTTGAGCCACGGTCCTAAGTTTGCATCCTGGCTCTGAAGGACCTTGGGCAAGTCACTTCCTTTTCTTGGGCCTCAGTTTCCTAATTTGTAAACTGAGAGATTCTACTAGATGTCCTTATCTATGACTCTAAGACAAGCTTTGTGATGATAATTATATAGCATTCAGTTTTGACTTTTGTTGTGATTCTTTCCATTGCATCAGAGTAGTCAGTGTGTATTAATCTATGTATGTCATCCTATGCTTCCTTACCTTCTTCATATTCTTAATCTCTACAACAAAATAATACTTCCTTACATTTATGCACCAGAATTTGTGAAGCCATCAGTCCTCAGTGGATGATTATCTCTTTTATTCTAAATCCTTTGCGATTCCCAAAAGCACAACTGCAAATATTTTGACGTATGTAGCACCTCTTTAATTTGACTCCCTTTGGGTATCTGATTAGCAGTGGGGCCCCTAGGCCAAAAAGTATGGACATTTTGGTTACTTTCTTTGACAAATTCTAAATTCTTCCTTCAGGAAGTCTTCCCAGATTTTGCCCCTCCCCTCCTTGCTCTAAGTGTTCTTTCCCTCTTGCAAATTTCCTATCTTGATTTGTCTGGTTTTCTTCTTTGTTCCTTTCACATCCTCTATTGAATCATGCTTATGTGTGTTGATATTAGAATCATTTTCTGGGCAAGAACATGCTGCCACACCAACTGGGAAGTGTGTGGATGTGCAGAGGAAGAGGCAGAGCATTACAGGTATGAGAAATTACAGAATCACAGGTGCAGGTGTGGGAAGTGAGTGACTATGCAAGGAGGATGGCTGAGCTAAAACAGAGGAAATCTCAACAAGAAAGGCTGGCCAAAGGACTATTTTAAAAGGTGATGGAGGGGCAGCTAGATGGCGCAGTGGATAGAGCACTGGCTCTGGAGTCAGGAGTACCTGAGTTCAAATCCAGCCTCAGACACTTAACACTTACTAGCTGTGTGACCCTGGGCAAGTCACTTAACCCCAATTGCCTCACTAAAAAAAACCAAAAAAACAAACAAACAAACAAACAAAAAGGTGATGGAAGGAGCAGCTAGGTGGCGCAGTGGATAAAGCACCAGCCCTGGATTCAGGAGTACTTGAGTTCAAATCTGGCCTCAGACACTTGACACTAAATAGCTGTGTGACCCTGGGCAAGTCACTTAACCCTCATTGCCCCACTAAAAGTAAATAAATAAATAAAAAGGTGATAGAATATGCACCTGAAGGCCTGAGAGTGAAAATATGCCCCTTTTTGTGTTGATGAGGAAATAGCAGACTTTTTGAGGTTGTTAGTGTAAGTATCCCCACTTTTCAGATGAGTCTCAGAGAGGCTGAGTGATTTGCCAGAGATCCTTTGTCTAGGAAGTGGCAGAGCCACGTGTTGGATCCAGGTCTCCTAATTCCATTATCCTTCAGAGCAAAAGCTGCCTTTCCATGTGTTCAGGACAAATCACTCCTTGTTTCCTCTGTGTGTGTGTGTGTGTGTGTGTGTGTGTGTGTGTGTGTGTGTGTATGTGTGTGTGTGGGGGGGGTGTACCTGTTTCCCAACCACTCTTCTTCTATGTCCGTCTTCTGCTCTTATCTCATTCTTATGTTCTGAATTATTGGTCTTATTTGTTTCTGACACCTTAAACCAGGTGGGAAAACAGTAATTGATGGGTGTTTATTCTTTCTGCCACATTCACCCTCTGTCCTCACCATCTGTCTTCCTCCCACCAACCCATGCTAGCAAAGATAAGTCTGGAGTGTTATAGTCCAATCATAGGGTCATATATCCAGAGCTGGAAGGGATCCTAGAGTCTTCCTAGTTCAATACCTTTATTTTACAGATGAAGAAACTGAGGCCCAGAGAAGTTCAGTAATTTGTTCAAGGACACACAGGTACTAAGTGTTAGAACCAGGACTCTGAAATTTCCAAGTCAGGTAGGTTTTACACTGTACCACACCACCTTGCTCTCTATTCTTCTCAAAGTTATATTACAAATCTTTGTCAAGAAATCAATATAACTTCAGTGAATAAAGGTATCATTGAGGGGAGAAGGGGGTGGGATTGGAGCCAATGCCCAGCTGAGGACTGCTCGCTTATTAGGAAGACAAATCTCCCAGTGCAGGAGATGAGGGATAAGGAGAAATGATAGGGGATTTGTTTGGAAGTCACTATAAGGAGAAAACTGAAGGTCAGGAAGGGGGTAAGGAGATCATTCAGGAAAATCACTCATCTCCTCCCGCTCAGAGCCACTGGAGATCTGAACCCAGATTTAGCCTTTGGGGTGGGTTAGACTGAATGAACAGACTCTTCCAGCTGGAAAGGCTCTTCAGGGGTCATCTTCGACTGAGCTGAGATCTGCTGTGCTTGACAGATTGGGAGCTGGGAGGGGGGCACCTCTTGTTTTAAAAGACCTCCACAGAAAGAATTTAGTCTCCCTCCTTCCAGACTTATGCCATCCTCTCGACTAACTGCAAAGTTTTCAGCTAGGTCCTAATTAGTGTGAATAATTAATCCTGTGGTCATAAATATTTGGATTCTCACTAGTCAACGTTATATAAAATGCGGTAACTGGTCCCAGCCCAATGGAAATAGTCTGTGTAAATTCCAATAATGCAAATTCAAATCCTCTACAGGATTCTTTATCACTAAGAATTGGGACCTAGGTGTAATGAATATGTGGTATCTAAATGTAGCTCCATTTCTCAATTACCCTTGGAAAATCTCACCCATCTAAAAAAAAGCAGATCACACAGGATGCTTCCCATGGGATATACTTAGGACGTGTCTTCATCAATGCAAACACATTTTGCTAAGAAAGTGACTAAGATGTCCATAACCTTTCACAGAAAGATCCCAATGCTAGGTATATATCTCAGGGGAGTAAAAGTCAGAAATAAAGGTTGGATATACTCCAAATGTTAACTTTTTTGTGGTAGCAAACAAGTGGAAATAAAAACCACTGATTATGACATGGCTAAGGGATTGTGGTCTGAGAATATATTACTGCACCATCAGAACTGATGAATATGAAGAATTCAGAGTCACAGGAAAACTTACCTGAACGGATAAACAATGAAACAAGTAGACCCAGGAAAACAATATACACAGTGACCATGTAGAGTAACATAAATGGAAAGAACAACAACAACAAAATGAAACTGAAGACTTTTTAATGATCAAACTTTTCCCTTAATAAGAAAAGAAAAAACATAGCTGCTTTCCTTCTAATATACAGATATTATCGGTGTGGAAAATCACATAGACAGTCAGACTTCACTGATGTGTTAGTTGGTACTACTGAATTGCTTTCTTCCTTCCCTCCCTCTCTCCCTTCCTCCCTCTTTCCCTCCCTTCCTTGCTTCCTTCCTTCCCTCCCTCCCTCTTTCCTTCTCTTCCTTCCTTCTTTCTCTCCTTCCTTCCTTCCTTTCCTCCCTCCTTGTAACAAGAGATGGCTCACTGGATAAGGGACAGGGGAGAGATATATTAAAATGTAGGCAGTATAAAAACAAAAGATTCTTAATATAAATTTAAAATTAACAACAAAAATGTGTTTATATGTTTCTGTCTAGGATGGGGAGGAGAGGTGCAAGAAAAGGAGAAGGGAATATGTCCTCTGGGCACTCATCCTTAATAATCCCAGGTAATTTGTCCATGTGGCTTAGTCTCTAGAGGGACGAAACAGAGGAACATTTTCAGTGACCTCCTTCCCTTTGGGGAAGGATTTTGAATTCTGTTCAAGAAAGAGTGGTGGTAGTGGTTTAGGGGCCTTTAAAGGGAGAGCTAGGGATGGATGTGGGGCTAAAGAATCAATTCCCCAAAGAACAGGGCAATAGAGAATTCCCAAGCCCAGGTCGGATTTCTCCATGTCTGCCTTTGAGAGGTTAATGAGGGGCAGCTAGGTGGCGCAGTGGATAGAGCACCAGTCCTGGAGTCAGGAGGACCTGATTTCAAATCCGGCCTCAGACACTTAACATTTAATAGCTGTGTGACCCTGGGCAAGTCACTTAACCCCAATTGCCTCACCAAAAAAAAAAAAAAAAAAGAGGTTAATGAACGGCTCCTATTCTGCCACTTGGATCTCATTCTGCTTTAACGGAAGGAGCCGTCAACACTCACCTGACACAAAGGCCACTTTTTCCTTTAGGATAGGGAGGACATCAGCAGCTTTCAAACCATCATTTCGAAAAGAACCTGTAGAACATGGAAGTCAGTGAGTCAGGATCAAGTAGAGAAGGGAACCACTTCAGCCCTAACCATGGTCCCCCCTCACCCCCATCCCCAACTGATCCTGTTGAGGAAGAGAAAGGCATGTCTCCTCGCTCCCTGACAGATCAGAGTCCAATCCAACAAGCATTTATTAAGTGTCTGTCAGGTGCAAGGCATGGTGCTAGGCCTAAGGATTCAAAGACAAAGGGAAAAGAGTCCCTCCCCTCAGGAAGTTTACTTTCTCCCCCATAGAGACAGCAGATACATAAACACATATATGATCATTTCAGGCAAAGCAGGGGGTGGGGGGGGGTGGGGGGGACTGACAACAGCCAGAGGCAAGGAAGGCTTCCCATGGACCTGACAGCTGAGTCTTGAAAGAAAGCTAGGAATTTTAAGAGGCAGGAGGGTGGAGGAGGCCTTTCAAACATGGAGGACTGTCTATGAAAAGGTACAGGGGCCTGAGACATGAGACAAAGTTCCAACTTCTGAAAACAGGAAGCAGACCACTTGGGTCAGAAGGTAGAGTCCATGAATCAAAGTAATATACAATAAGACTAGAAATGTAGACTGAAGTCAAAGAGTGAAGAGCTTTAAATGCCAAGCCAAGGCCTTTGCATTTTAAGCTAGAGGAAGTAGGGAGCCACAGCAGGTTCTTAAACAGGAGAGTAACCCACTTAGACTTATGTATCCCAGGATTATTTTGGCAGCTGCCTGGAGCATGGATTTTAATAGGCAAGGAGACTAATTAGGAGTTTATTGTAATAATACAAGCAAGAAAAGATAAGGGCCTGAATAAAGGACTGAAATAATGTCAAGCCAAAGCTAAGAGTTTACAAGGGCTCAAATCACTGCTGTTCTCCTTCTATTCCTAAAAGATAAAAATAGTGTCAGTCTCACACATATTCACTTTCTTTTCCTCTCCAATTCTCTCAGTCTTTAATCTGTATGTCTGTTTCTCTCTGTGTGTGTCTCTGTCTCTATCTTACTCTCTTACTCTATCTTTGTCTGTCTTTCTGTTTCTGTCTCCATCTCTGTCTCTCTCTTTGTCTCTGTCTCTCTTTCTCTGTCTCTGTCTCTCTTTCTCTTTCTCTCTCTCTCTCTGTCTCTCTGTCTCTCTCTCTCTCTGTCTCTGTCTCTGTCTCTCTCTGTCTCTCTCTCTCTCTCTCTCTCTCTCACACACACACACACACACACACAAACACAAACACAAACACACACCACACCACACTTTATCTCTGAGGGAGTCCAGCCCTGATGATCATTGTAATCAGATAACCTTCTGACCCCACATTTGCAAGCATTTCCATCTCCCGTTTCTATATAGGGTACTACAACTGACAGTTGACAGTTTTTAGGTTCATAAAATAAAGTACAAAGAGCCATTAATAGACTAATCCAATCCAGAATGGGGCAGATGCAAAGCAGAGAACTGAACTCCGTTCCTCCTCCTTAAGCATCCCATCATCTACTCCTCCTTCTTCACCAGGATCATTATTTCACAATGAGTAATAAACTGGGTTTGGGGGGGGAGGGGTTGTTCAATGTTGGTAAAGACCTCCCCAGAAATTCTTCAGCCCACCACAATAATCTCTTGTGAAGTCTTCAATCACCCTCATGGCTGGCAAGTTCCTTCTGAGATCTAATCGGGTTCTTGTTGGGGGCCTGGAGGCAGGGATGCTGGACCACAAGTGGAGTGGGAAATGAAAGAAGAAACCAACAGCCTTTGGATTGAAAGAGCAGGATCCCGACCCAGTGCTGGATGTGTGAGAAGGGAAGACCCATGGCATCAGAAGCAGAGAACTCCAGGCCTGCCTGTTGTCCCCCAGATCCATGAATGAACATGCTTTTACAATTACAGTCCTGATCAGCTCCCTCGGAATCCCGTCCCCTCCTGATTCCTTCCCTGGTATTCACTGATTATTTCCCTTTGAAACATGACACAGATGGGGCCCTGGAAGTGCAGCCTATCTGCTATCGGTGGGATAGAGGCGGGAAGATCACAGAGCTTGTGGCCTCTGCCTGACATCTACCTCCTTACTTCCTGCCTCCTCCCTTAGGGACCAGCTCATAATCTTCAGGGGAGGAGGGGGAGGGGGAGAGTGGGGGTGGGGAAAACCAAAGATCATGGTATTTACAGCTAAGAGAGTCCTCAGAAATCATCAAAGCCAACCCCTCTCATTTTTGACATATGAGAAAATTGAGGACCCAGAGAAGTAACATGATTTTTTCAAGGTCCCAAAAGGAAGTAGGTAGCAGAGGGTGGGGCAAATCTAGGTTTCTGATCCCCAAATCTAGGGTTCTTTCCATTAAACCAAGCTATCATTTGAGATAAAATGTATAATCCTTATCCCAGGAGTGAATCAAGGTGGGGTTCACTGCTCACATTGGGGCTGCGAGAATGGAATAGCATATCCCTAAAAATAATGGTTAATATTTACATAGTGCCTACTATGGGCCAGGGCTTTACAATTATTATCTCATCTATTCCTCATAACAACCCTGGGAGGTAGGTGCTATTAATTACCCCCATTTTCTCCTGGTTGACCTGTCGATACCCCCTATTTAGAGACTTGGGATAGCAATGTGGGTATCTCCTCATTTCAGGCTGCTAAAATTGAGGGCAGGAGCTTTGCCCCTCCCTACCTCAAAGATCTAACATTCTCTCAACGTGTCTTCTACAGGCCCTTACTCTGAGAGAAGGAATGTTAGTAGAACCAACAAGCTTCTCGAATCAGATAAACCATGATCACCCAAGCTGACTCATGTCAAAGTTTAGGGTGTCATGTTCCCCTAGTAGAGTCGAAAGTTACCTGAATTTTAAGTCAATAAATCAACAAGCATTTATCCAGTCTCTATTCTGCTCAATGCTGGAGGATGTGAGAAAAAAGGAAACAGTTTCTGCCTTCAAGGAGCCTATATTCTACTAGAAAAATCCTATATACACATAGAAGTATATACAAAAATATATGCAAAGTAAAAACAAGGCAACTTGTTCAGGACTCAGGGTGGGGTTGGGCGGGAAGGGAAGGGAAGGAACTAGAGGCTGGAAAATGGGGAAACTAAAGTGCCAAGAAAACAGGTATAAACTTCATTCAATTTTCTGTACACAACCTGAGGCAGAGCCCAGAGAAGTACTTTTTTCTATCCTTTTCCATATTCCTTATACCTGGGTAAGGTATGCCAGCAGATGCTGAAGAAGCATCCCCATTGGCTTTTCCCCTTTTTCTCAGGGCAAGGACCAGTGGCAATGCTCCCTCAAGGAGTGTCAAGCACACCAGGATGTTCGTACAATCCTTCCTTTTATGAATCCAACAATGTTTTTGTCTGTAGCCACCCATGATGACTCGCCTATGTCTGCATTCCAAGGTTGTCCACTCCCCTGGGTCAATGAGTCAACAAACACTTGCTAAGTACTTGCTATGTGTAAGCCCTATGAGTTGTGTAGGTAGAGACTCTCAGACATTTTTCAAGGATGCTCTATTTTTCCATTTCCCAGAAACCTCATTGCCTAGAACATCCTCAAACAGAGAAGGAAAAGAAGTCTCCCTCTATTGGCAATTCTACCAAATCTAAGAAAGGAAATGATGATTCAACCCCAGGAGATATCTTGGAGGTAAGTCTTGGGTAAGGTTAGGAAAAGCAGAGAAACTCTGTTTAGGTAAATGGGGCATTCCAGGTAGGTTCCCAGAATTCTCCTGGCCCGATTTTCTCCAAGTTCATGGGTTTGCCTGTTCTGCTGACAGCCCCCATGTGGGGTGAGAAATGAGAAGGCTCCTAAGCAGAAGTATGGATATAAGAAGCTGAGCCATGAGGGAGGAATAGAGAGCAAAAGGGAGGATCTGGACCAAGAATAAATGGAAGATGAGGTCAGTTATAGCCTGGGGAGGGGAACGGAGAGGAGGGGAATATCAGCTGTGGAGGGGTCTCAGAGCCAGCTAGTTTGGCTCTGAAATAAGTCTGACCCACTACAGGCTTCTGACAGGATGCCAGCTGGCTACAAATGGTTAAGTTCTGGGAAAATCCCAACATGCTCTCATAGCCCTGGACGTGATTCTCCCTGAAGGAGTAATGTGAAGCTGCATTCCCCTTCCCAGGCCAGCCAACACCTGTTCCTTATCAGGTATTATCAACCTCTATTACCTACCTACGTGGGCCTAAGGGAAATGGGGTGGCAGCAGGAAGATGCTTATTCTTCAAGACCCTAATTCTTCAGGCCTTCCCTAGGGCAAACTTAATTAAGAGACCTCCCACATTCCTTTCTTCCTTACTCCTCCCAAGGGCTGCAATGATAATTTAGCCACATGAGAGGACAATGATCCAGGGCCCAAAGGGACTTCCTACACATCCAGTTCAGATCTCAAGAAGGAATTCAAACCAGACAATGAAAAGTCAAGTTTAATTAGAGGCCATCCATAGACTTCAGTCTCTAGGGTTGGGATTTACTCAAGATGTTGCCAGCCTCCTTCAAGAGGTGTCATTTCTTCTAGGAAGCCTTTCCTAATCCCCTTGGTTCTTAGTGTTCTTCCTTCTCCTCAAATCATCACACATAGGCCTATCTGCTTACTTGTTATGTGATATTCCCTCAGGAGAATGTAAGCTCTTTGAGGGCAGAGACCTTTTCATTTCATCTTTGCATCCTTTGTACCCAGTATAGTACCTTCCGCATGGTGAGAGAGGGATAAGAACAGAGACAGGATCTGCGACTTCATTAATAGTGGGCACTTCCAGATGAGGAAGGCTGCAGTTTATAGCCTTAAAACAGGGGTTCTTATCCGGAAGCCCATGAACTCAAAATTTTTTTTGATAATTTTATTTCAATATAGCTGATTTCCATTGTGATCTTATGCATTTTTTTGCATTTAGAAATATTATTCTGAGAAGAGGTCTGTCCATAGGTTTCATCAGACTGGATATGTGGAGACCAACCAGTTGACTATTGCAATAATCCAGACAAGAGGTCTGTATTTAAATGATGTTGCGGACTGCTTTAAAAATAATACATATAGGAGGGCAGTTAGGCAGCGCAGTAGATAAAGCACAGGCCTTGGATTCAGGAGGACTTGAGTTCAAATCTGGCCTCAGACACTTGACACTTACTAGCTGTGTGACCCTGGGCAAGTCACTTAACCCTCATTGCCCTGCGGGGGAAAAAAAAACGGATATATACACACACAAATATACATATATATGTGTATATATATATATATATATGTGTGTGTGTGTGTGTGTTACATATATAAAAACAAAATAAAACTCCCTATATCTCTATATCCTGCCATGTTGTTCTTGCCTTTTGTTTCCTTAGAATATATATATATATATATATACATATATATATTTTTAAGTTAAACAACTCCTGTCCAAGTTATTACTAATTACAAGTCAGTGAGGCACAAATGAATGCAGCATCACTCCAATAACAACAGCACACATCTCTTTTCCTTCCCATACACCCTTCTTTTTTATCACTTCTCTGGCTCTCTTTCACTCCCCTCAGTAAAGTAGTGCAGAAGACAGTCCAACCTGCCTTCTGGCCTCCAGGCCTCCAGGAGAACTTTCCAATTTGCTGTTAGAAAAGTAAATGAGTCTCTCTCTGAGAAAGTCCTGCTCCTTGCCCCAGGGAGCAGCAGAAAGAGCCAAACACTAATTTATCCTCATCCAGAAGCACCAGAACCATGCTTCAAATCCCATCCATCATTCCCCAATTCTCCCATCACCCTGCCTTCTCTCCAGGGAAACCTGCCTGCTCCATTCCTACCTCTTTCATTTCTTTCTTTCTTTTTTTTTTTGCAGGGCAATGAGGGTTAAATGACTTGCCCAGGGTCATACAGCTAGTAAGTGTCAAGTGTCTGAGGCCGGATTTGAACTCAGGTCCTCCTGAATCCAGGGTCAGTGCTTTATCCACTGCACCACTTAGCTACCCCCCTCTTTCAATTCTTTACTCTTCTGCCTCCAATCTACCTTACACACAAAGCAATCTTCCAAAAGCATTGCTTTCATCAGACCACTCACCTGCTCAAAAACTTTATCCATTGCCTGCTGAAAAAAGTGAAAGCTACTTAGGCTGACATTCAATGCCCTCCACAATCTGGCACTTCCCTATATTTCCAGCCATCTCTCTCATTACTCCCCTTCAGGGACTCTATGCTTATGCCAAACTAGACAAATTCTCAATCCCCATACAGGTCTGGCATGTTTCTACCCTTTAGCCTTTGCTCATTGCATTGCCTAGTTCTTGAACATTTTTCCCTAACCTCTTCTACTATAGAAAGCCTACCCATCCATTAAGGTTCAGCTCAGATAACAATCTCTTATTCCACTCACACCTCCCCACACAATCTACCCAGCATGGAGTCCTTGCCATAAACTTATGAAGTCTTATTTGTCTCTCTCTTATAAATTTATCATGTTTTTAGTTATTTTTATCACATATTTTAGTTATTTGTATACAAATCTTAGGAAGGACCTACTGCTCTAATATATTGGGTTTGGAGTCAGGAAGATTCATCTTCATGAGTTCAAATCTGGCCTCTGACACTTCCTAGCTGTGTGACTCTGGGCAAGTCACTTTTTGCCCTGTTTGCCTCTATTTCTTCATTTGCAAAATGAGCTGGAGAAGAAAATGACAAAGCCCTCCAGGATCTTTGCCAAGAACATACCCCAAATAGGGTCACAACTGAAATGACTAAACAACAACAAAAGTTGGGGGAGGGTGGATTAGTCACTGTCAGTACCTTATTTGCTCCTTCTTATCTCCATCACTTAGTTTATAGATAGCATTCAGTTACCAAATGTCTGTGGGCTGCTTGTTTTCAGATGCAATAGTAAATGTTAAGTTCTCTAGTTAGGCTTTTCTAAGCATGAATCCCTAATTCCCAAACTCTTGCTTTTAAGTGGAGCATTCTCCCTCATCACAACTCAGAGCTTTTCACAATGATCTGAATTAACAGAAAAATCCTTCCTCTTGCAAAAGAATTAACCCCACTCTTCTTTTTCAACAGGAGGTAACCCCTTTTCAAGGAACCTGATACCCAAGCTATCTATGCAACCAACACCCAAAGCCCT
The DNA here is from genome assembly GCF_019393635.1 of Dromiciops gliroides. Lineage (NCBI taxonomy): Eukaryota > Metazoa > Chordata > Mammalia > Microbiotheria > Microbiotheriidae > Dromiciops > Dromiciops gliroides. The sequence goes on along the minus strand of NC_057863.1, from coordinate 336,661,297 downwards.
TGCCCAATGAATAAATAATCCAAAGATATGGACAAAAAGTTCTCAAAAGAGAAATTGCAAACTATGAACAATTATATGTAAGACTTTCGCAAATCATGAATAAGAAGAGATATGAAAATCAAAACAAGTTTAAGGTTTCATATCACATCAGCAAATTGGCAAAGATGAAAAAAGATGGGACTAGTGAATGATGAACTGGGGAAAGACAAGCACTCTAATGACTATTGATGGAGCTATGAACTGATCCACTTATTCTGGAAAGCAATATGGAATTTCCAATTAATCAAATCAATCTACATATGTTTGTTAAGTGTTAACTATACGTCAGGCACTGTGCTAGATGCTGGGAATACAATGACAAAAATGATCCCATTCCTACCTTCTAAGGGTTTAAAGTCTAACATGTACGTGTATAGGTAGATTTTTAAAAAGTTATGCTAAGGGAAATGACTGAAATATCTATAGCCATTGACCGAGAGATCGTACTGCTAGGCATGTACTTTAAGGTGGTCGATGGTAGAAAGGTCTGATATACAACAAAATTATTTCTAGAAGCATTCCAAAGAACTGGACACAAAGCAGATGGTCACCAATTGGAGAATGATGAAACAAGTTTTGGTACATGAATGTCATAGAATATTACTATGCCTCTTGTGAATATAAGGAATATAAGAAATCATGGAAAGGCACATGAACTGATGCAAGTCTTCCCATATCTCCCTAAAATAGAACCAGGAAAACAACATAACTAATCATGACAATGTAAATGAAAAGACCAACAACAAAAGTTGGAACCAAAGGCTGTCATTATGATGATTAAGATTGATCCCATGGAAGAATTCACCCTCCCTTCTTTGAAGAGGTGGGGAACTATGGATGTGAAATGTTGCATATACTGTTGAATTTGATTATATGCTTATTAATTTTGCTAAATTGGTTTCTTTGTTTTGCTTTCTGCTAAAATTCTTTTTTCCCCTTTGTAATAAGAAATGGCTCTCAGGGTATGTGGGGAGGGAATATATTAAGAAATGAAGTTGATATAAAAAACAAAAGGTCTCAATAAGACTGAAAAAATAAGAAGTGCTCTGGTACATTTAAAGATTTCCATTTTCAAAAAAATTTGAGGTTAACCACCCCTTTCCAAGAACATGGACAGTTTGAGTGATTTGCCCACATAAGTTAAGAGCAAACCCAAGAGTAGAACCCAGGACTCCTGAATCTCATGGGTGTGCTCTGTCCAGGGCACAACATGGCCTCACAAATAACCTGTTAGAATTCACTGAGTATGGTAAATAATATTGTGGACAAAGGCTAAGCAGAGGGATATCAGTTATTTAGATTTTCAGAGATTTTGATGTATTTGGGAAATTGAGTCACCATCACGTGAAAAATTGAGATAGAGAAAAGAAACAAAGCAAAGGGATAAATGGATACATTTCAATAAGAAGCCAAAACCATTAGGGGTTTTAGGGATTGTTTTTGAATTAGGTGTACATAACTGATATATTAGTGGTCTGCAGGAAGGAGACTAAAAACTTCAAATCTGAAGATGACACTTCCCATGTAGCAAAATGCCAAGCCAAGAAAAATCACGAGCAAAAGAGCGTAACAGTAAGAACCCCCCCCCAAATGATCCAAACTATGATATAGGATAATAGGGTATGAGCTATCAATTAGAATACAAGAGACAAGGAAGGAAAGGGGTATTTATGAAGGGCCTAATGTATGCTGGGCATGTTACAAATATTAATACCTAACATCTATTAAGCACCTACTATGTGCCAGAAACTATGCTAAATTCTTCACAATCATTATTGCATTTGATCCTTACAACAACCCTGGTAGGTACATACTATTATTGTCACCATGTTATACTTGAGGAAACTGAGGCAGGTAGAAGTTAAATGATTTGCCCAGCTAATAAGAATCTGAGGCTTTGAACTCAGGTTTTCATGACTCCAGATCCAGCACTCTATCCATTACACAGCCTAACCAGGGGTTCTTAATCTGGGATTCTTAATCTGAACTTTAAAAAAAATTAGGTAATTTCATTTCAATATAATTGCTTTCTTTTATAATCCTATGTATTTTATTTTATTCACTTAAATACATCATTTTGGGAAGGGACCATAGGATTTACCAGTCCCCCAAAAGGGTACATGACACCAAAAAATGCTTAGCCATTCCCTACATCCATTAGTCCAAGGTGATGCTATGGCCAACAAGGCTGAAAATATAGGGAATCATCAGAAAGGGAATAAAAAAACCAAGTAGAAAATAAATTCTCCCCTTGAATGATCGAGTCATTCTCCCCCAGCACCTAGCACAGGACAGAGTATGTACTTAATACATTATTTGTTGAATTGAATTGGCTTGAATTCCATATACAACCTTTGCCTCACACATAAAATACTATTTACAATTCTATTTGTTGCACCTCAAGAATGATTTGAGAGTTAAGGACAACTCAAACAGTCAAAGGGAGGGAAAGCAGTTATATGAAGACAAATTTCTCAAACTCTATGCCTCTGGCAAGAGTCTCTGCTGATCTATTATTTCCTTGGATTCTGAGTTATTTGATTTACCCAATAACAATTAATAATTCACATTGAAGCATGGGCGCTATGTACTACATTATGTCAGAGATCCCACAATGAAAAGGGGTAAAGGTAATAAATGCTGGAGAAGTTCTTTATTCAATGTATAGTAAGCTTTTGCAACTTATTCTACCAAGAGACAGTATCAGATGATACATGTAAAGTTTTTGTAAACCTTATAGTACTATGTCAATGTCAGCTGCTACTTAATTATCATTAGAGTATGAAAATATAAACCACTTCCCTCCAAAAATTAGATAAATTCATCCATTTATCTGAAAGGCAGCCATGATGTAGTAGATAGCTAGCCACAAAATAAGAAAGACCTGGGAAGCCCCATCTTTGAACAACTACAACAACAAGAACAACAACTACCACCACCGCCACTACAGCAAGATAATAGAGTGGATGCAGTCAGAAAGATTCATTTTCCTGAGTTCAAATCTGGCCTCAGATGCTTGCCAGCTGTGTGACCCTGGTCAAGTCACATAACACTGTTTGCACCAGTTTCCTCATCCATAAAATTAGTTGGAGAAGGAAATGGCAAACTACTTCAGTATCTTTGCCAAGAAAACCCCAAATGGGGTCATGAAGAGTCAGTCGTGGACTCAATGACGACAACAACAACAACAACAAAACATCTACAACTATAACTACGACTACTATTTATATAGCATTTTTAAAATTAGCAAAACACTTTACAAATATTATCTCATTTTATCCTCATAATAACTCTGGGAGTTGGGTACTATTATTCTCCCCATTTTACCAATTAATAAAATGAGGTAGGGAAAGGTTAAATGACTTGCCCATGGTCACGTAGTCAGTATCTAAAAGCCGATTTGAATACAGTCCTTCCAGTGCTTTATCTATTGCACCAAGAGGCAGACCACTTAATCTTCCACTGTTCTAGGCAACTTTCTAAGATCATAAATTGTAGAGAAGGTGCCAACCAACATTGATGGAAGATGTTTCTTCAACTGGGAGTTCCCAATCCCAACAAAAATCACTGATCTATTCCCTATCCCCACTCAAATTCATCCATAATGAGTGTCCTATTATTATAAGAGGCAGTATGGAATAATGGATACAGAGTCATCCTCAAAATAAGGAAAATCTGAGTCTATATCCTGTGACCTTGGACAAGTCCCTTAACCTCTTGGTATCATAGGCATTAGTAATCTACAGCTATAAATTACAGAGCAGGTGCTTATTTGCATTTCATCTCAGCAAATTTGCTATACCTGTGAAATAACAGGTTTGGCCCCCAAAAGGGGAAAATAGTTATTAAGGGAAATTTGAGATGGTGGGGATACATCTCTAGTCTTTTGAATTTGATGTCCAGAAGGATGACCATCCTCCACCTACAAGCTACTCCTTGATGCTACAGAGGACTGGACTGGATGGATTATGGATGTGATGATGTATGGCATTCCCTTGGTTCTTAGGTCAATATTTCTTTCTGTTCCTCTTACAACCATTTCCTTACTCACTGGCCCCAAGGAGAACTTAGAAGAAAGATCAAGAAGAAAGAAAATTAACACTAGTTTCCCAGGTGCCCTCTGTTCATTCCATCTTTGTTCTCCATGGGTTTTGCCCATAGTGTTGTGAGGTTGCCTTCCCCTCTTCTCTCTGTTCCATCCATATTCATTCCTATTATAAAGCCCAGCCAATATTTTGCCTCCTTCACCAAATCTCTCCCAACCAGTCCATCCCATCCCATCCCATTTCTTTCTTTTTATAATTCCTCTAGTGCTCATAGTTCCTATGACTCAGCTTAGTGTGAGATCGTAACGTCCCTAAGGGTAGGGCCCATTACTTCCACTTCTAGCTCTTGCTCAATAAATACTTATCAATTTCACTTGACCAGGATTATGACATTTTGTCAGCAGCTCTGGATTGTGAGCAGCAGACGATGAAACTGTTGCCTAAAACATTGGGCCTTAGATTGGAATAAGAGACAAATAAAGGAAATGGAAGACCATTCAGAAGTCATCTCTTCCTACCTTCTCATTTTACAGAACCCTATCCTATGGCATTTAAGTGACCACCCCAAAGTCACACATACAGTAAGCATCAGAGGAAGGGTTTGAACCCCAATCCCTTGACCTGAAACATTATACCACGATGGAATATCCATCAAGTTCAATCATACAGGCTCTCCCTTGACCATAACTAATCAAAAATAGATTTTACTGAGCCCCACACCATGGCTTCATAGGGATTGGCTTCAAGCCAACCCTTTCTTGTACTTAAGTGGAGAGGAGCAAGAAAAATGGTCTCTCCAATGTCTGTGTAGCATGGAAATTGATCTACTGTCAAAGGGAAAAGGAGACACTGTCATCTGTGATGGAAAATGATGGAATTTTTGAGGAAGAAAAAAATCCCCAAACTAAATAATTCAACTGTGTTTCTATCTGTATAATGCCATATCTGACATATATTCAACAGTAAGATTTATCATTTCATGGACCCCTGAACCATGACTGACCAAAAAGGGCAATCTTTATCTTTTGAGCAGAATAGTCCAGAGGAGACAAGACTCAGATAAACTAGCCTCAGTCCTGGTTTTGCTACTTAGTAGATTTTGTGACCTTAGGGAAGTCACTTAACTTCCCCTTGTCTCAGTTTCCTCAACAGTTAAAGTTGGGGACCAAACTAGATAGCCTCTGAGGTTGCTTTCCAGGGATCCATCTATGATCCTTTGAAAGTTCTATTTTGCTAGTTTGGGCTGCTGCCATTGGTAACAGGTATATAAGATTTATAAGACTATAAACTGCAGGGTAACCTCAGGCCAATGCTTCCTTCAAAAAAAAGTCTATTGAAATAATAAGACCACCTGCTGTCTTTAAAGAATGCCCGAGAAGAAAGAGATCCTGAGCCCATGGCATTCCAGGAAGAATAGTGTAAACAGGTGGCACCTTTGGGTGAAGTGGCCCAGTATGATGTTTCTTATGTTCTACTGAGGATAAAGGCATGCATGCTTAAACTGGCATTTGAGACTGGGCCCACCCCATCCATGTCCCGCTGCTGCTAGAATCTCCAGCCTGCTGTTCAGTTAATTAGCAAAGTTAAAACATTCTGTATATATTAGGGAAATAAAATCACCACCCCCACCTCCCCAGGCTCCTTGGGCATGGGTGTTCGCTAATCGCCATATCTCTGCCCCTCTTTATTTTTTGTAAGGAGTGCACTTACAATGGTCGCTGCCTCTGTTTGCTTCTCTATTTTCTAACCCACTGTTCCCATTGTTGGATAATTACAATCTGCCCCTCTCCTGGCCCAGTTTCAACCTGAGACTACATGGCCCCATTACCACCGGAGCTTAAATGCCTTGTGAGCTCTGTTGATGGTTTTCTGTTGATGGTGGGTAGCAAGAGCCTCAGGACCACTGTGTGCCTTGAACCAGCCATTCATCTATACCTTCCTTTGAAACTTGTTCCAAATTCATTTCCTTCATGAAGCATTCTCATTTTAATGTTCCACAACACTGATTACTTTCTTCCTCTCCTTCAGTACTCAGTAAGACGTATGATAATTGGCACTTGTTTAGAAGTTTCTTTGCAAAAGTTGACTTTGATATGTGTCTTATTTCCCCAGATAATTTGTAAGTTCCTGAGGCTCTCTGTTTTATAGGAGTCTAGATTTAGAGCTAGAACAAACTTTAGAGGTAATGAAGCACAAACCCTTTATTTTACAGAGGGAGAAACTGAGACACAGAATGGTTAACTGGTTTTCCAAGGTCCTAAAGCTAGGAAGTGTCAGAAACAGGATCTAAAGTTCTTGACTTCAAGTCCTGTGGCCTCCTGTATCCATTTAGTACCCAATATGGGCTCTGCATGTATGGAGTTGTTTCTCTTAATTAAGAAGAGACTGAGAAATGGTTGTCCCCAAAAACCCAGAAGATCTTCTGAGACATGAACCAAATTATGACCAGTTCCTGGTCAGTAGTTATCACTGGGGAGATGAATGGATGCTTTTCTTCAAAGTCCCAGAAGCCAATTCATTCTAGAGTTATTTTCAAAGGTAGATACGGAACAGGGAATATTATTATGCAGGTAGAAGATGTCCCCCTGGCCTTCATCAGCCACACAGGAGGGCCATCTAAAGGCCCAGTCAGGGGATATAGGTCAGTTTCAAGGTAAGTAAGCCCCATCTACCATGACCACAGGTAACTGGGATCTGACCCACATAATACTCTCATACCATCCAAAACTGCTCTGGAATTTAAAAAACGGGTGATAGTGTCAATCTTATAAAGGATGGGTAATAATCCTGTCCACTTCTCACTGAGTTTGGGCAACGTCTTATTCTTTTTTACCTGAGGGACTGATGACAACTTTTTTTGGAATCAGGCCTGCAGAGAACCATCTGGATGTTTAAACACAAATTGCTTCCTTATGTAGGGTTTGGTGGCAATAAGTATTTATTAAGTGCCTACTATGTGTGTGGAACTCTGCCAAGTGCTTTAAAAACTCGTGTTTCATTTGATTGAATGTCTCACTCTTCCAAGTTTGACCTTCCCCTGCCTCTACACCTGGAGTCATACTTTACTTCTTGGAGGAATTGGGAGAAGGAGGGGAGGGAGGAGGAGGAGGAGGGGGAGGAGGAAGAGGAAGAAGAAAAGGAAAAGGAGAAGGAGAAGGAGAAGGAGAAATCTACATCTTCTGACTTTTGCTCTAATGTTCTCCCCAGTATGACACACTATATGAAGCCTTCGTTATATTCCTTATTCAGTAACATTTAGCTGTCTCATGAAACTTTGCCTGGGAAAGAAGCACCCATATAAGCAAGTCATCCATAAGCGTTAGTCAGTACTGGGCATAGAAAATGGCAGATCTAAAGGAAAAATGCTGCTAAGACAGAAGATTCACCCACCCAAAACATCTCTTTCTCAAGCTTCAGAAAGAGATGCTGAAAAAACATGTCAACAGAGGGATTATTAGAGATACCCACCTTGCTGGAGAAGTATGGGGAGGGAGACCCCTTCTACTTACTTTTCCAGTTGATAAACAAATTCCCCATTTATAAGTGCCTCTAGAAACCACAGATACAACTTAGAAAAGACCAGTTTTTTGGCTTGACCCCTGGGAGGTTGAAAGAATTGTTCAGTATATAAGGCTTCCTTTTTCCTTTTCCCCTCAATTACTGTTCAGAGACCAAGACTAGACACCATGGAGAGGAACATAGTAAAGAGAAGACAAGATCCCTTTCCTCAAAAATTTCTACTATTGTGTGTGGGAAGGGAGGAGACAATTTTTTTGTTAAAAAAAAATAACTGTGAGTCTCAAGGGAGAAAATAGGATTCTACCCTCTGGGAGTCTGTTATCTAGTGTGGGAGACACATATAGTCTTGGGATTACATCACAAAAAATGCCAGAGCTTAGAGATCAACTAGTATCAATCACTTCATTACTTTACAGATGATAATGATGCTAAATCACCATCTCATAGTCATAGAGAATTCTATGGAATGCTAAGACGTTAAGTGATTTGCCCAAGTTCACCTAGCTGATGTGTGTATGAACCTAGGTATTTCTGATGCCAAGACTGGCTCTCTAACCATTATACCTTGGAACTTTTACAACTCTCAGTAATGAGAGATCACTTTTATAAAGTACTCTACAATTTACAAAGCATGTTCCACTCAATAACCACGTGAGGTGGATAGGAACAAAGGAGGAAACTGAGAGGGAAATGACTTGCCCAAGGTCATATAGTCATTGTACTCTTAGGAAAGGAGTTACCAGCCTAAAGACATTTATCTATGTTCTTGTAACCCCAGTGCCTGGTGCATAGCTGGTGGTCAATAAATGCTTGTTCACTAATTATTTGCTTGATCAGTCAAGGAGTATAGAATTGTTATCTAGTCCTGGTTGAGTGAGAGAAATAGGACACTTGTACAAAAATAATTGAAGAACATTTATAAGGACATAATCAATGACCGACTATCTAAATGATATACAACAAGCACACAAGTGCTTAGAGGATAGAGTATAAAAATGATTAGTTAGCTGATGATGAATTAGTTGGGGCAGGCTCTCTAAAGATGGGGAACTTTGAGCTGGATTTTAAAAGAGGGAAGAACAATGTCATCAGAACATTTTACCTAGGAAGAAAATGAGATGGGCCAAGAAATAAATTGAGGAACGATTTGAGTGCCAGAGATACAGAAAAAAATTCTGCTTAAGGGGGAGAGAACAGGTTGAAATGAGACAGGTGAGATGTTAAGCTCAACTAACAGGACCAATAATCTGACTCTTAACTTGATACTTTGATGGAAAGGAAGAATACAATGTAATGGTCACTCTAAGCAAACATTTAGCAGGATGGAGAGTCTAGACTCATGATGGATTGGGCCAAGGGCAGCAGGTTCACAGAGCTAGACAGTCTGTACGATTGTACAAAAAGAATGCTGTTCCAAATTAGCCCTGGAAACTGACAGGACCTGACTCCCACACTCCGAAATCACATTCCACTTTGGATCCGGAATTTTAAGTGTGTGGGGGAAAGAGGTCAAAAAATGGGTGGGAGTTAATAGGGAAACAGATCTTGGCTCAAAATAAGAAAGAACTCCCTAACAATTAGAGTTGTCCAAAATGGGAATAGACTGTCTCAGGAGACAGTGAGTTCCAGGTTACTGGAAATGATTGGAGACTGGATGAGTACTGATGGAGGATGGTAGAGAGGAGGTTCATCCATAATGCAGGATGTTGCGGTTTATCTTCTTCTTTTAATTGGGAGTTCCTAATTAGGGCAGAGATGCTCAACTGTAAAAAGGGAAGGGAGGAATACATGACTTCTAACATCCCTTTCAGCTTTAAATCCTGTGATCCTAAGGTCCTATCTACCCTGAAAGGCTGGAAGTTTCTTGATTTTTTTTTTCTGGTTCTTTCTGGGCAAGAATGGGGGTAAGGCAAAGAGAAACAATTAGCTAGCCATGTGACCTTGGGAAGGTAACTTCATATCTCTGGGCATACACAAACTATGGGATTTTTTGAAATGTCACAGTTCTAAGATTCTATCCATTGTTGCCACCTTTCAGTGGAGTGTGTTGTAGCAGAATACAACTGTACTCTGGTTTCTCTTTGTAATGAAAATAATTTTACAAAGAGAATTTGTCCTAGGTTTTGGATGAACTATGAAAAATGCTAATCCTCTAGGCCCTAGGCAGGCAGGTAGGTATTTGCAAGACTCCATAAAAATTCCACATAGTCACAAAGAACCGTATCTTAAGCGGTTTGTTCCTTTTGTTCATGGGACGAACCCTCCAGTGAGAGAAAACATTGGCTATCCATCTAAGTTGAGGATAGGAGCCATTCTCCATCATTTCCTTTGAGTTAGTGTCTCTACCCCCTCCCCAGTGTTTTCCATTGTCCATCTTCTTCTAACTGGTATTAGAAAAGGAGGAGAAACTAAGGAATGAAGAAAGGAGAGTCAGAGACAGAAAAATAACATCAGAGATAGAGACAGAAAGATCTACAGAGAGGGATTAATATCCTTATCTCCTCTTTATAGATGCTAATGAGCTATTGAGGAAACTGACTGCTGGAAAGCTCCCTGGAGCTACCCTCAGAAACACCTACCACTAAGACAGGAAGTGTGTGCAGAGAGAAAGGAATAAATCTGTTATGGAAGGAGAATGGGAAGTTTTATGTCAGCAAAAGAACGCCTAACAGACATCACAGAGAGTCACATGTACTGCATTCAACTTGGGGACCTAACAACCCACCGCCAGGTGATTTCATGAGAGCTACCTCGACCTCCTCACTGCCAGGCCTGTCAAATGAGCTGAAACAATTTCCTCCCATTGGTGCATGTATGAGCAGGAATGGTGTGGCCAAACCCTCACCACTGGGCAATGCTCTTCCTTTCCCCACTTTGACATTTTTTTTTCCTGGCAATAAGATAACCAACCTTATTCTGATTTCAAGGCAAAGAGAAGAAAAGCATTAAGGCTTCCAGAGTGGTAAATGCTGAGTGCTGAGCTTCTCAAGAGGAAAATGGACATGTGTCATGGGATATGGGCCACAGATAGTGATATAGACATCATTTAAGCTAGGTATTCTCTGTGGCTGGAGTGCGCTCGCTCCCTCCCTCTCTCTCTCTCTCTCTCTCTCTCTCTCTCTCTCTCTCTCTCTCAATGTCACTGTCACTTTCTTTGTATGTCTTTTTTTTTTAACTTACCTCGTCTCATCATTCAGTTTCATTTTTAGTAGCTAGCAGCTAGGTGGCGCAGTGACTGGAGTGCCAGGCCTAGAGTCAGGAAGACTCATCTGAGTTCAAATCTGACCTCAGACATTTACTAGCTGTGTTACCCTGAGCAAGTCACTTAACCCTCTTTGCCTCAGTTTCCTCATCTATAAAATGAACTGGAGGGGGCAGCTAGATGGCGCAGTGGTTAAAACGCTGGCCCTGGATTCAGGAGTACTTGAGTTCAAATCTGGCCTCAGACACTTGACACTTACTAGCTGTGTGACCCCCATTGCCCCGCAAAAAAAAAAAAAGTATTGATTAGAAAAAAAAAAATGAACTGGAGGAAGAAATGGTGCAATCACTCTAGTATCTCTGCCAAGAAAATCCCAAATGGGGTCACAAAGAGTTGGGCATGACTGAAAAGACTAAACAAAAATAACATATTACATTGATATAATGCTTTATGAACATTATCTCATCTGATCCCCACAAAAACCCTGAAACAGGGAGTGTAAACATTATGATCCTCATTTTACAAATGATAAAAGCCAAAGCCCAGAGAGATGAAGTGATTTACCCCAGATCACAAGCTAGTAAGTGACAGAACTAGGAGTTAAGCCCAAATCTTTCAACTCCTAGTGGGGTGTGACCTGGTAAGTCACTCTACTTCTGGACCTTAGATTCCTCTCTGTAAAATGAGGCTCAGTGACTGCTAAAGCTCTTTTAGTTCTAAATCCTACAGTCTTATGACTCCAAACACAACCTCCTCAACAGCTGGCTGAAGTTGACATGGACCATAAATGTCTGGTTAATGTTCTATCTTGGAAGAATAGAAATCTACAATATTATTATTAAATTATCACCACCACTGAAGATCAGTAATGATGAGTGTTTTGAATATGCACAGAGGACCTTTCTTAGCCTAGTTAGTGAGCAAAGCCTTACTATTTATTCTTCACAAGATGTAACATTAGTCAGACTTCTATTACTAATGCCAATACAAGCAAGAGCTTAGAATGCACCAGCAACACAAGTATACACATACATATGTGTATATGTGTACACACACACACACACACACACACACACACACTTATTAGCCTAGAAGTCTGTCAGTGTTTAGTCTGAGTAAGCACCAGAAAACACCTACTTGAAAAGTGATTCTGCTTTCGATTTCTGATGTTTCTAGTGAAATCAGCTGTTTATAACTCAAGGCAATGGGGGTGGGATGTAGGAGGCCTTGGGTCTAGGTATACTTGGAGCACCACATTCAGACCAGTTCAGTGGCCATTTTAGCTGCTGGTTTAATTTTGGTTTTTTCGGTTTTTTGTTTTGTTTTGGTTTTTTGTGGAGCAATGAGGGTTAAGTGACTTGCCCAGGGTCACACAGCTAGTAAGTGTCAAGTGTCTGAGGCTGCATTTGAACTCAGGTCCTCCTGAATCTAGGACCGATGCTTTATCCACTACACTACCTAGCTGCCCTGCTGGTTTAATATTGTCTGTAACTACATATATACATGCATACATGCATACATACATACATACATACATACATATACACACACTGCTAGTGCCCTTCCTCAGAAATCACTTTTTTATTTATTTAATAGCTATTTATCTTGTTTCCTTGTTGTTTCCTCCCCAGTAGAATGTAACTGTTTCTGTTTTTGTCCTTGGATCTTTGCATCTATCCCTGTGCCTGGCATATATTAGGCACTTAATAAATGCTGATTGAATGAATTCAAGCCAATGGACATACATTAAGTGCCTAACTATATGTCAGATATCATACAAGCCACTGGAGATACAAAGACAAAAACAAATTGGTCCCTGCTCCCTAGGAACTCACATTCTACCAAATGAAAACAATATGGACCTAGAAAATCAAGCACAAAAACCAGCATATCCCAAAAACTTTAGTGCAGATTTAAAGAATAAAACTGTGTGAAGACTTTTAGATTCATACTGTATATACAAAGTAAGTTCTGGGGGAAGGGGTGCTAGTAGGGAATCAGGATGGCTGAATCAAGTAACAATAATAATAATGGTGATGATAAAGATCATTCACAGTCATATAGCAATTTTTCTTAGTCTAATAAGCAGGAAGTATGACTCAGTGAAATGAAAGCTGTATTTGCTGTCAGAGAACTTTTAAGTTCATAATCCTGGGTTTACTACCTTGTGATCTTTGTACGTCTACTACGAGTGTAAGTCACTATTTCTCTGTGCTAGGCAGCTATGTGACTCAGTGGATAGAAGAACCCTGGGCCTGGTCTCAGGAAGACCTAAGTTCAAATCCTCTGGTCTCAGACACTTACTAGTTGTATGACCCTGGGCAAATTACTGAACCTCTGTTTGCCTCAGTTTCCTCATCTGTAATATGGGGATAATAATAGCATCTACTTCCCAGGGTTGTTGTATGGATCAAATGAGATAATTGTAAAATGCTTAACAAAGGGCCTGGCATATAGTAGGCATTTAATAAATGCTGGTTTCCTTTCCTTCTTTATATATAAAATGAGGAGGCTGTAATAGATGGGTTCTAAAGTTACTTCCAACTAGGAACCTATATGATGATCTTCGGGATACTTAGGGCAGCTAGGTGGCAAGTGGACAGAGTAAGGAAGACTCATCTCCCTGGGTTCAAATTTGGCCTCAGACACAAGTCACCTAATCCTGTTTACCTCAGTTTCCTCATCTGTAAAATGAATTGTAGAAGGAAATTACAGACTATTCTCTGTATCTTTGCCAAGAAAGCCCTAAATGGGGTCACTTAGAGTCAGGCACGACTAAAACAGCTGAACCACAACAAAATACAGGCTATAGATCTAATATACATCCAGAGAGATGAGGAAGCAAGAGCAGAGCTAAGGGGCAGCTAGATGGTGCAGTGGATAGAGCACCGGCCCTGGAGTCAGGAGTTCCTGAGTTCAAATCTGGCCTCAGACACTTGACACTTACTAGCTGCGTGACCCTGGGCAGGTCACTTAACCCCCATTGCCTCACTAAAAAAAAAAAAAAAAAGAGCAGAGCTAAACAGCAGATGCAGAGCTATTTCTGATGGGAGTTTTGTTGCTGGAGAAATTGGGCGAGAAGATCTAGGGTGGTTTAGTCAGGCTTCCTGGATGCTCCCCAGAGTTTTGAGTAGCTTTAGAGCTGTCCAAAAAGTTACAGCTTCAAGTAAGTAACTACTGACTAGAGAGTAGTTGAGAACTGGTGAGCTCCTGCTTACAGCAGCCCACCCACCCCCAAGAGGAGTTAGTTTACCTTCAGGCAATATGACTTCCTAAGGGATCTCATAAGCCATAAGGCATAAAGGAACTGAAGACTGGAGACCCTTGTGTCACGATCCCTGACATCTCTCTACAAAGTCCCCACACTAGGATGGCCATGAGGTGCAAAGTCAGTCGTGTTCAGCTAGCATTCCTTGATGGAAGCTACATCTAGGAGGCATTTTTAGAGCATTTCTGTTCAGGAGGGAAAACCAATCAACCTGATGGAGAATCAGAGTTGTTGTTCAGTTGTGTTTGACTTCTCCGGACCCCACGGATCATAGTGCTTCAGGTCCTTCTTGCCTCCACTGTCTCTAAAAGTGTTTTCAAGCTCCTGCCCATTATTTCCATAACACTATCCATCCACCTCATCCTTTGCCCTCCCCTTTTCCTTTTGCTTTCAGTCTTTCCCAACATCAGGGTCTTTCCCAATGATTCCCATATTATTATGTGGTCAGAAGATTTAAGCCTCAGCTTCAGTATTCCTTCTAGTTGTAAGGAGCTAAAAGTCTAGCTAGTCTGTCTAAAATATCTAATGAGTGGTCGCCAATAAATTATAAGCTTTACCAAGAATTTAGACTTTAAAGCTTTTATTAAGGAGAATAAGAATTCGGTGAAGAGAAAGAGAAGGGCCTAGATTCATTTATCTACCTTGGGGAGCTACAGTACTCTTGCTCTGCTCTCCATGAGGGTCCTAGCAAAAGAGAGCCAGAGCACTAGCCTCGACCCCTCTTCCTCCCACAAGCAAATGTCACTTCCTGATGCCAAAGAAAAGCCACGTGTCTTGCCCTCAGGTGCCTTCTCCTCATGAAGGAGCTTTCCTACAGCAAGTCTTCAGCAGGTGGTGTCATTCCAATCATTACAAAGACAAGAGCCTGAATGAATTTCTTTGAGTATTTAAGTATAAAAAGTATAGGGTGGGTCTAAAACAAAGCCAAAATTTATATTTTCTACCCCCACCAACCCCCATCAAAACCTCCCCATAGCTCACACTTGAGCATGCGCGCGCGCGCACACACACACACACAAGGCACGTATACATACATTCACACACATACACAAATGCACACATATAAATGCATTCACACACAAATAGGCACAATACACAAATGTGCACATATATGCATATACATTCACATGCATGTACACATACACACATAAACGTTCACAGATGCATTCATACACGTTCACATAGATACACATATGTGCACACATTCATACACGTAGCCACACAAATGTGCACATAAACATCCACATGTGTGCACATGTATACACACATGTGCACAGATAAGTGCATTCACACACATGTTCACACAACACGTGTGTGCCTATGCACACCTTCACATACAACATATGCAGAAATGCACTGCAGATTTACATATACATACACACATGTAAAGATACATATTCACAAAGACACATAACACATTCACACACACACACACACTCAGACTGTCATCCTAACCACAGGATCCCATCAGCTCTCTTGCATGTCCTTCACACCATACATAGCCTTTCCTTCACTTATGATGAACTGAAACATGATAACCTGTGGTTGGACTGGCAGCAGCCGAGGATTCAGAGACTGAAAAATGAAACCTCTGAAGCCTAGTGAAGGGAATTGCAATGATTGAGCCTAAAGGAGGGAAAGCTGGGGTAGAGAGTGTAGGAAACTTAATTATGATCATGTGATCTATGAAGGGCAACGCTCTCAAAGGTTTTCCCATTGCCACTATGGACTGAAGCAAAGGAAACAAGTCAGAGGAACTGAGATAAGACCTAAAATCACTGTTTCTCCAGATGAGGGCTGTTGAACATATACATTTGGCCAAAGGAAACTGGGATTTCACTCCCTAGAGGTCTTTCAGAAAAAGGAGTCTCTTGCCTCTCCACCACTGAAAGCCAGGCACAGTAACTAAGCCCTGTCTGAAGACAGCTTGCCCGAAGGCAGAGGATTGGACTCCGGTGGATTAGGGAGCCCTTCCAGCTAGCTCTGTGATGCTCTGACAGAGCCCGCTTCCCAAAGGGTGCCAGCAAACCTGGGTAACCAAAGACCTGAGCTTAGAAATGGGAAAAACCAAATAGGCAGTACAATGGAAAGAGCTCTGGCTCTGGAGTGGGGGGGCGGGGCCTGGGTTCAAATCTTACTTCTGACTCTTGGGACTTGTGTGACTTTGGTAAGTCACTTAATCTTCCTGCAACTCAGTTTTTTTCTCTTCTGTAAAATTAAGTGGTGCGATGAGAATGATTCTTACAGCTCCGGCTTTACAAGCCTAAGGACCCTCTTGCAGTAGTCAGCGTATTACAGCAGCATACTCTCTGTCTAAAGTCTTGAAAAGAGAGCCAGAGACTTCTCCCCTTCCCTTCTTTATTGCTTACACACACACACACACACACACACACACACACCCCTCCAAATACGCACAGATCCCTATCTGTGCCATTCACCTCTAAGAAGCTCTTGTCTGAGCTGCTTCTCACTGAGAATCTTCAGCCACCCCCACCCCAAGTCAGGTTCCCCAGAACCGGAAGGTGAGGCTTCTGTTCACCAAATGAAGGACCAGCTGTTCTGGCTGCTTTGGAAAGTGCTTCTTCCTCTCCTCTTCTGAGGGCTGTGGTCACTGGCATCCCTCCCGTAGACAGTCTCCTAAGTAGAGACAGTCTGCTGCTCCTCATGCCACAGCCCCAAGCCCTTCCCCTCCTCTCAATGCCTGCCTGCTGGCTCTGTTCCTGCTTCTCCTTTCCATCTCCCTTGGTAGGCAGGGGCCCAGATGGGGCAGGGAAGGAGTGAGTGTCTATCCCTTCCCAGGGTATAGATGGAATTGGGTCCAGGGGGTAGATACGGAATGAGTTCATATTCCCAAGGCCAGACATGACCACTAAGGACAAGGTCCACCTCTTAGAAGATACAACTGAAATATTTGAACTATATATCAGTCTTGGAAAGAAATCCCATACAAGGGGAAGAGAGGCAAGCTAGAGAGGATTTTATTTCTTTTCATTCATTTATTTAATAGGCATTTATCAAGTGTATCATGTAGTGAAAAGAGCATGGGACGTGACTTCATATGTGTAATGGGTATGATATTTCTTTTCTTTCTTTTTTTTTTTAGTGAGGCAATTGGGGTTAAGTGATTTGCCCAGCATCACACAGCTAGTAAGTGTTAAGTGTCTGAGGCTGGATTTGAACTCAGATACTCCTGACTCCAGGGCTGATGCTCTATCCACTGTGCCACCTAGCTGCCTCCTGGGGTATGATATTTCTTGCCCTCTTCATGGTGGGGTAGAGGTGAGGAATCTGGAACTGAACATAATTTTAAAAAATAATTATACAAAAAAGAATAAAGAAAAGAAAAGGTAATAAGAAAAAAAGAAAAGATGATAAGAAAAGAAGAGAGCATTGGGCTTGGAGTCTGAAGGCCTGAGTTAAAATCCTCACTCTAGTACTTAGTACCTGTCTTACTTTAGGCAAGTCTCTTCATTTCTCAAGGCCATCATTTCCCCATCTTCCAAATGAAAGAGGTACTACCCTATTAGGTCCCCCCAACCCTAAAGCATTCAATGAACCTGCCAGAACTCTCGGGTGGGGGCAGGAGTACAAAATCAGAAGCAAGACACCCTGAAAATTACTTACAATTCTTTGAAGCCCATTGCCTGATTTCTTTTGGATCACTCAGCTGTTGATTCTACACTAATTTGCATAAATTTTTAATAAATAACCATTTGTTTTCTAGGATGGTTTAAGGAATCAGAGGTTTTCAATCTTAAGAGACCTTGGAGAATCTCATCATTTGACATATGAGTCAAAGGAAGTCTGTTGGATCTCTAGTTTAGAACTGGAACAGGGCTTAGACCATCTGGTTCAATGCTTGCTTTTTAGAGCTGGGGAAACTGAGGGCCATTGAGGTGAAGTACCTTGCCGAAGGTCACAAAGATAGAAAGTAACAGAGCCAGAATTGGAGTCCCATCCAAACCCTGTGCTCAAAGGGATGGACAAAATTATCTCTTATGCTTCCTTCTGGCCATTGTCTATTCCAAGCATTTGGATGACATTTTCTACACTTGGTGCCTCATCCAGCAATCAGAGGAAGCGGCTTCTCAGAGACCTGAGGATGGATCATTCACAGTTTTCTAGGGAATTGCAGAAAATCAAAAACCACTGCTGTATTCTTCCCTGCCTCCAATCCCCGCTCCCTCACCCAGTTCTCTAGTCTTGTATAGAATACCCCTGCTCTTCAAAGGCTCCATTTTCTATGAAATCTGTGCTAAATAGCACTTTAGAAATATGAATGACTAGAACCTGTGTGTTGAATAGAATCATTGTGAAGAGATGAGTGTTAATGTTAAGTAAGCGGGCAGGCATCACTCCAGATAATTCTGATGGCAGATCAATTGGGACTGGAGGAGGAGAAGGGAAAAGGAGCAATTAAGAAGATGAGTGAGGTAGCTAATATAATTGAATAGAACCTGGAAGCCCGGATAGGCCACTTCTTAGAGAACCACAAGAGCTAGGCCAGGGGTACAGATCAGCCTTACTCAGGAGGAGAAACTAGGGGACCAGATGAGAGCTATTGCTTCTTTGGGGAGTTCAGCTTGTGTTGAGGCTCGAAAGTAGAACTGGAAGGGTTAATACCATCTTCTCAGATAGCCAAGAAGTAGATGAGAATGGAATATCTGGAGAGAAGTATCCAGGGGAACCTCTGATAAGCACCTGTCTCCTAAGAGAGACAGAGCCATACTATATTGCTGTAGTATACACACTCCAATGGAAATACCATTCTCAAAGGACCTGAATTCTGGTCTTTTCTCTCTTGTTAACTACCTTTGTCACCCTGGGCCAAGCACTTCTCTTCTCTAACTTATTGTTTCCTCATCTATCAAATGAGGAGCTTGGACCTGGTCCCCAAGAGCCCTTTCTGCTCCAAGATCATGTATCCCTATTCTGGACAATAGTTGGTAAGGAGAAGGTGCTCTGTCTAAGAGGCTCCAGTGGGGGTATTCACTTGGGGTGGCAGAAAGTTAGTTTGATTTCAGCAATGCAATGGTTGAGATCACCCCAAGGTAAGAGTCACTTCTGTATATACTTATTCTTTTTTAAGTTTGTTTTTCGGGGGGGGGGAGGGGGAGACAATGAGGGTTAAGTGACTTGCCCAGGGTCACACAGCTAGTAAGTGTCAAGTATCTAAGGTCAGATTTGAACTCAGGCACTCCTGAATCCAGGGCAGGTGCTTTATCTACTGTGCCACCTGGCTGCCTCTGTATATACTGATTCTCAACCTCCATCTTAATGATAGAGGGAAGGAGAGAGAGAGAAAGAGGGGGAGGAAGGAAGGCAGGAAGGCAGAAAGAAAGAAAGAAAGAAAGAAAGAAAGAAAGAAAGAAAGAAAGAAAGAAAGAAAGAAAGAAAGAAAGAAAGAAAGAAAGAAAGAAAGAAAGAAAGAAAGAAAGAAACGGAAGGCAGAAAGGATGATGGAAGGGAACGAGGGAAGAAGGAAAAAAGAAAAAATGAAGGAAGGAAAGAAGGAAGCAAGGAAGTAAAGAAGGAGGGAAAAAGAAAGCAGAAAGGATGGTGGGAGGGAAGGAGGGAAGAAAGATGGAAAAAAGAAAAAAAGTAAGGAAGAAATAAGGAAAGGCAGGAAGGCAGGAAGAAAGAAAGAAAGCAAGAAAGCAAGCAAGAAAGAAAGAAAGAAAGAAAGAAAGGGAAGGCAGAAAGGAGGATGGAAGGGAAAGAGGGAAGAAAGAAGGAAAAAAGAAAAAAATTAAGGAAGAAAGAAAGAAAGGAAGGAAGGAAGGAAAGAAGAAAGGAAGGAAGAAATTGAAGGAAGGAAAAAGAAGAAAGGGTAGGAAGAAAGGAAGAAAGAAAAGAAGGAAGGAAAAAAGAAAGGAAGGGAAGAAGGAAGGGAGGAAGGAAGGGAGGAAGGAAGATATATTAAGTATCCACTATGTACCGGGTACTTGGCTACACCCTGGGGATACAAATTCAAAAAGGAAGCAGGTCACAGCAGTCCCAAAGCTGAATGCATTAAATCCCCAGTGAGGTGGGGCATGGTCCCTGAAGGGGATCTCTCATAGGTGGGGGGAAGGGGATCAGTAGCAGGAAAGATGGGGAGATGTCCATGTAAGCTAGAATTTCCTGGTGAATTCCTAGGGAGAAGGTATGTTACAGTGGGAAGGACTCTGACTTTTAAGTCTAGAGGACCTGAATTCAAATGCCCACTCTGATGCTACCTGTGAAATCTTGAGCAAGTCATTTAAACCTTCCTGGGGCTCAATTTCTTTGTGAAATGAGGGGGGTTGACTTCATGGCCTTTGGGGTCCCTTCTCCCTCTAGATCCATGACACCCATGGCTGGACGGGATAAGAAGCAGGGTCTGTTGAAAATAGACATATTCAGACAAATAGCACGTTTGCTCCACTGCACCTAACCCAGTGCTGATGGAATAAGTATCTCCCAGGACAGCTCCATGCACATGTATGAAAAAGCCTCATTTTGGCAAGCTGGAAACTTGAACTCTAGGTCACCGGCCTCTCTCTCACACTCTGCATTTGGAAGTTGCAGCTCTATCTCTGAATGGAACTATGGGACTAAAGCAATCTCTAATATGTGAGACTGAGACTGAGGTGGTTCTTTCCATCTTTCTTGAGTGGAGAATTGGAGGCAAAAGACTTTTCTCCTCGCCCAACCCACCTGTAAATGTGATATGATGGAAAATCCTGTGCTGGGATGCAGGTGACCTGAATTGTAGGTCCTGGCCCTGCCACTAATTAGTTGTGCAACTAGGGACAAACCATTTCATCTTTCTGAGCTTTACTTTCCTCATAGGCAACATTCATGGAGTGATTGGACTAGACCCTGGCTTCTTAAACTGTGGGTCATGTAACTGAATGTGGGGGGTCACAAAAAGCTTAGCAACAACAAAAGATTATGTGTAACTCTTTTATTATACCTATATAGCCAGGGTCATATAAAAATTTCTCAGATAAAAAGGGGGTCATGAGTGGAAAAAGTTTAAGAAGCCCTGGACTAGATGACCTCTTGGCAGGAATGTGTTGGTAAATATTTAACAATCAGCTCTTGGGGGGGGGGAGGTCTGTTAATGTATATACAGCACATTTCTAAGTTTTTTGTTGTTATGGTTGTTGAGTTGTTTCAGTTGTGTACAACTCTTCATGACCCTATTTGGGGTTTTCATGGCAAAGATACTCGAGTGGTTTGACATTTCCTTCTGTACCTCATTTGACAGTCGAGGAAACTGAGGCAAACAGCTGAGGATCACACAGCTATAAAGTGTCTGAGGCCAGGTTTGAACTCAAGAAGGGGAGTCTTCCTTTCTCTAGGCCCAGTACTCTATCCACTATATAATTTGCACATTTTCTCCATCACTTTCTTAAGTCTAGACAATAAAAAATTAAGCCACAATTTCTGGTCTTTGTCAATTCCCTAGGTATAAAATCTTAGTGAAAATTTAATAATTTGCTCTCAAGGATGAGTCCCAAATAACCCTGCCGCCAAGCTTCCTTCCACCTCTAATATCCTATTCATTTTCACCCCATTAGAACCATTTACTAATCTGTATCCTAAGCATGGGTCATTTTCCCTACCCCAGCTCACCAAATTCTCTCCTTACTTCATTTCAATAGCTCTGGAGAGCCCATATTTAAGACTTCCCTAGCTCAGAAAGTGGTAGTGCTTCCCTATTCAATCCCCATCCCACTTAGTGAACTTGACCCATCTGTTTGTTTCCTGTTAGGTTTCAGCTGATTTAATTTCTATGCTGGTTTAAGCATCCACCAGAGGTCCCAAAGTTGCATCATCTCAGTTTCTCAAAAGCTATGCCAATAGAAGCTAGAACCATGGTCCCAGTGGTGAGCTCTGCTAACAGGGCCAATTTAGATAAGGACAGAGGCTCATCACCAGAAGTTTGGCCACTAGGTAATGATTATTTTAACCATGGTCAACCAAAAAATAAATTGGATAAAAACACAAAATGACTTTCAATCCTGTGAAGCCCATTCTCTGTCTGAAGGCAACATGTCAGTGGTAGAAAAAGGGGCAAAGGGAAATGACCAAAGGGACAATTTCATTGAAACCTAGGAAGACTTCTGTGAATTGATGCATAATGAAGTGAGCAGAATAAGGAGAACAATGTATATAATAATAACACTGTAAAAACAAACAACTTTGAAAGACTTAAGAAATTTGATCAATGCAATGACAGGGCATGATTTCAGAGCACCAGTGATGAAGTCTGCTACCCACCTCTTGATAGAGAGGTGTAGAACAAGACATATTTTTTTTTAGACATAGATAACTTTGTTCTTAATTATGCATATTGCTACAAGGATTTTGTTTTTCTTTTCCCCCTCAATAGTGTGGAGGAAAAAATAAATTTTTGTTAATTAAAAAATAAAATTTAACTTTAAATTTTAAATCAAATTAAAAAGGGAGGGCAAAGAGTGTTAAGAATCATATAATACTTAGGTCATATTGAAAAGTTAAATTGATACTATTAATGTACAACCTTTATCAAGTGACCAGGAAGTAGAGCAGAAGTTCTCAAAGGGTACACTGCATTGAGTTTCAGCCAAGGGTGCTATGAATTGTATAGAGCTTACACTTGCAAACTCATGCACATATGTGAGTTTTCCTCAGACTATAGAAAACCATGCTTGCAAATGTGTACACATATACAAGTCACCCAACTCTTCCATCGGGTGCCTTAATTCTGCACAGCAAAGAATAATAGTGTCATGCCCATATGGCATGTCTGCTATGAGCAAAAAATATCTGAAAACCACCAGAAGATATGTATAATTGGATGAACTGAACCACATCAATATTGACATTCTTGAAATAATAAAAACCCCAAACACAAAGTTGTTGAAGCTAAGTGAAAAAAAGGAATCACTGGCTCTCTTCCAACAGGCAAAGAGAGGCACAGATGGAAATTGGCTGCTGGGTGGTACAGCGGTTAATGGAATGCTATAGCACTGGGGTCGGGAAGACCTGAGTTCAAACCTAGTCTCAGACACTGGCTGTGTGACTGTGGACAAGTTATTTAATGTCTCCTAGTCTCGACTTCTTTACCTATAAAATGAGATAATTATAGTATATCTACATAACTGGGTTGTTGGGAAGATCAAATGAGATAACACGTCAAGTGCTTTGCAAACCTTAGAGTACCATATAAATGCTAGCTATTATTATTGTTACTATTATTGTGTGCTCCAAAACTGCATGAAACATCATCCCATACCTTATTAACTAGAGTTGGCGGAGGAATAAATCCTACAAAGACCTTGACGAGACTTCTAAATTCAGTCAACATATACCTCAAGAGCTCATGACTTTAGTGCTAAATAAGCACAGGAAAAGATGGTGAAAACTATGATTTGCATGAAAAGTATGATTTGGGATCAAGCAATAATTTTTTAGAGATTTGTAAATTACTCAGAAGCATCTGATCTGTATATTACAAATTCTTTCATCACAAAACATATTAGAAGTTCTTAGATGTAAGATGATAGGACCATAAATCTATGGCTAGAAGGGACTCGAGAGACCACCTAGTCTTTATTTTACATATTAAAGAAACTGAGAGCCAAGGAGATTAAGTGACTTGTTCAAGTTCACACAGGAAAAAGCATCAGAGGCAGAATTTGAATCCAGGTCTTCTTGAACCACCCCCACCCACCACCAGAGTGGCACCTTCCATATGGTGAGCACTGAAGAGCATCACAAGAAATGAAATTGACAGACAAGGTATGACTGGTTAAAGACATAGAATTTAGGACAAGTTCAGAGTCAGCTCTCTCTGTATAGTCAAACCAGAATCTTGGGAGCAGCAAAGATCAAAGTAAAAATTATATCAGAGTAAAGAAGGGGAGAAAGACAAGAAGAAGACACTGCATTTTATCATAGTAGCTCCAACCAAACATCTTTAACCAAGTTATCTGTTCAGGAAAATTGGGGGGGGGGTGGAGAGCAAAGTAAGTACAATGGATCTATCCTCTTTTCTCAGAACAGTTTAACCAAAGTAAAAGTCACCAGAACAAAGTGGATAAAATATCCTAGAAATCAACTCAGCCAGGAAACAACTCATCTTTTTTGCCAAGTGGACAGACATGGCAGCCACAGTCAGTACCATTTAGACTACACATTCATTTGCAAAACATTACAGAAAAGGACAGAAGGCTAGGAGCAATATCACCTCACATAATGTTGAAAAGCCAATTGAGGAGAAAATAAGCCTGCAGAGAGCTTGGCATGATACACAGCTAAGCCAGATCATCCTGAGACCAGTTGTAGATGAAACTAGAAGGAGGGGAAAAAAGAAACAAATCTGCTGGAGTGTCTATAGTGATATTTTCATCAGCAACAATAGCTGAACTGCATATTTGGATTCCACAGTAGTTAAATATCCTGAGAAGCAATTTTCAGTAGTATTACAAATGGATTTTGAGTCAAAGGACCTGGGTTTCCATTCCAGTTCTGACACTAGCTGAATAACTTATGGCAAATCATTTATCTCTATGGGCTCTAATTTCTTCATTTGTAACATTAATCTAAATGATTGCTAAGATCTTTCTCAGTTCTAAATATATGGTTGTAGTATATCAGTAACTATGAGGAAATAGCAATTGTCCTTTAGAAGATGACATTAGGTCCTGACCAAATACAGAGAAAGAAATCTGTAATGGAAGTGATACAATTATAAAGCAGTCATGGTTTGATTTTCAAAGTATTTCATTGAAAAATTCCAGAGGATAGGATGGTGCTTTTACAAAAAGAAAGTGACTGAGAAGTCATCAATAGCTATCAACTCATATTCCTGCTTTTTCCTATTCTTATACTAGTTATGAAAATGGTCTATGGACACATCAAGGGTACCCTTGATGAAAACATGAGAAGGAAACACACCTTTTTAATGATAGAACACATCTTTCTGGTAATAACAACCAACTGAATACTTTATCCCATTCTATTGTTTACAGATCTTTCAAAAGCATTTGTCTTATTAGAATAAACCATACCCTTGTACACTCTCCTCAAGAGGACAAAATACTCCTTCACATATGTTATAATTATAAAAGAATATGAAAAATTTAATTCTTGGCATAACTTTGTTTAATCATCTGTTGATTTTTTGACGTTGAGAAACATAAACCAAGGAGACTACCAGGCAAAAATGACTATAGTCCAGGTTGTGACACGAAGCTGACAGGTAACCCATAAAGTAAATCCATCAGAATGTTTAAGTGAAAATAGTGCTAGAGAGGGGCAGTGTGCTGGACCCAGAATTGAGAAGGAGGAAGAAGAGGTAAGGTTTTGTCATATTTGAAGAATTGTATAGATCTTTCAATAATACCAAACAGTCAGATAACAGAAAAGCCTATCCCTTTAACACCAATATTCTTCTGATGACAATATATGATGATGATTCATAAAATGCCACAATCTTGGAGGAATCAACTACAAATAAATTAAAGGACAATCTAAAAATGCATGTTCAGCATGAGTAGACTGCAGCTTTATCACCATTGATGACCTGGGCACAGAAAATAGTATAAAAGATAATATTAAGGATGTATACAAGCAGCTCTCTAAAAGGTTCCTTTCTGATGATTTATCTTGTCACAGAGGCGACTCTAGGTTCATAAAGACTATACCAGCAGAACATAAACTCTCTCCAGTTTTACCAAA
Source organism: Dromiciops gliroides (assembly GCF_019393635.1). Classification (NCBI taxonomy): domain Eukaryota; kingdom Metazoa; phylum Chordata; class Mammalia; order Microbiotheria; family Microbiotheriidae; genus Dromiciops; species Dromiciops gliroides. The sequence goes on along the minus strand of NC_057863.1, from coordinate 336,635,529 downwards.
CTAAAAAGACTTTGAATACTGCCATGAACGCAGATGAAGTCCACTGTTCAAAGACCAATATAATTAAATATGGGGAGGCTTATCACCAGCAAACCAGCCATTTTTTAAATATGGCAATCTAAGAAATAAGGAAAAAAATTTTAAATGGCCTAAGGTCCTCTGTAGACCCTTTTCAATTTTATAATGACCCTGGTGAAATGATAGGAAAGAGACAGACAGTGGTTAGAATCACAATTTTTAGGCCCTCAATAAACACAAATTCAAACATTAGTATACTAAATGTGAAGTCTTGTTCAATGATCAATGACTGAACATGCTACTGGATGAGGAAAAAGTATGGTATGGTGGAAAAAGCATTAGATCTGGTGTCTGAGGATTTGGGCTTAAATCTTGGCTCTGACACTGCCTTGTATTGCCTTAGTCCAGTCACTTAATCTCTCTGGGACTCAGTTTCCTCATTTGTAAAATGATGACTTAGAGTAGAGGCCCTCTAAGGTCCCCTCTAACTCTAAATATAAAGTCCTAAGACTGAAACCAAACCGATATTGATATTCCTGTGAGAAACAAACCTAGAGGTCAAAAAGAATTTTCTATTAAAATGGAAGGACAACTCATAGCTTCTCCTTGGACTGTCAAAGGAAGGAGCTGGCAAATTTGGCTTCATCTTGTACCAAAGGCAACAAGAAACATCATTTCATGGGACACAGTCATCTCATCTCTAAATGCTCATGATGAGCATAAGGAAATGACAACCATTAAGATAATTGCTGCCTACGTGCCAAATTCTGTTGGGAAGGATGAAATGGAAGAGAAATTCTATGCAGAACTTGACAAGATTCTCGAAGCTAAGTCAGTATATATTTTCAGACTTAGGGACTTCAACGTGAAGGTGGGCCAACACCATAAAATATGACTCAGGTTTGGGAAGTGAACAAAGCCAAAGGTTTATAGACTGCTCAGAAGCTTCATGGCTATAAAACATCAATCTATTTTTTCCAGAGGAGAAGTGAAAGACACTGAATATAGCAAGCACAAAACAACATCGAAGAACACCCAAAATTAACTACATCTCAAGAAACAGGAAACAACTGGTTACTGATGTCAGAATGATATCAACAATTGCGGGCAGCTAGGTGGTACAGTAGATAAAGTACCAGCCCTGGATTCAGGAGGATCTGAGTTCAAATCCATCCTCAGACACTTGACTCTTACTAGCTGTGTGACCCTGGACAAGTCACTTAACCCTCATTGCCTTGCAAAAAAAAGAAAAAAAAAGAATAATAACAAAAATCAATAGTCTAAAGTCAGGACCTTGAGCAGTCAGAGTAAAGGTTAAAATCAACATCTAATCAGAATAAAGGCAAGATATATATAGTATAAAATAAAGGTAATCATGGAGGGAAGGTGAGGGGACTGGGAAGATAGGATTTGAACTGATGTGAATCTTGAAGAAAGTCAAGGAAGTTGACATTCAGAGGGATGGTGACAGCCAGGACAAAAGCATGGAGTCTAAAAGTAGAATATTGTGTGAGAGGGAAAGCAAGTAAACCAGTGTGGCTGGATGTATAATGCATAGATGTGTGGTGTTTAGGGAGAAGAAAAGTGGAAGAAGACTGGAATGGTGCATAGAGATCCAGGTGCTAGCGTTTTAAAAACCAAAAATAAGTTTTATATTTGATTCCGGGGGTAATAGGGAGCCACTGCAATTTGTTGAAAAGGCCTGTGCTTTAGAAAAATTCCATTGGCAGCTGAGTAGAGAATGAATTGGAGTGAGGAGACACCTGAGGTAGGGAGACCAACTGGAAGACTAGAGCAATAGTCCAGGTGAGAAGTGATGATGTCTTGAATGATGGACCTCAATGTCCTCACCTGTGAAAGGAAGGGGTTGGACTGGACGGCCTCTGAAGTTACCCTCAGCTCTAGACCTATGACCCTCTGATCCCTCCCCTAGTCAGCTTTGAGCCTCACATGCTTCACAAAGTCTCTAGGCCAAGGTTCTGTGCCAGAAAGGGAAGGGAACGTTGGCAAACGACGCAGCATCTAAAGATGGGAAAGACATGTGTTCTCTTTAATGAAGGAAATGTTCTTACAAAGTTGGAAGATTAAATACATTCAAGGGGGGAGGGTGCAGTTTTCAAACTTTATCTTCCCTTTAATCAAGGGCACGTTTACTGTTTGTTTATTCCTTCCATTCTCTAAAAAGTCAACAATGAAAAGTGGGGAGGTGTCATTCAAATCAGGGTAGCAGGAACAAATGGGCCTGGATGACTTTCACAGTTCCCAGCCAAATGCTTGGCAAGCTGCAGCACGGAGGATGAAGTGGCCCTCTTCCCTGCCAAAGTTAAACCACCACCTGGGCCCTGCCTTCCACCCCCTCCCTTCTCCTCCATTATGCTGGTGCTTGACTGATCAGACCTTCTCTCTATGGCATCACCATTGAGCCAAGGTGGTCGATTACCCTAAGGGAGAGACAGGAGGATCGTCATCTTCCTTCAAGAGTCAGCCAAGTCAGATTTGACTTCCTAAGCAAAGCCTTTCCCTATTTACCCCCTCCTCAAACTAGTAAGCTTTCAATGTATTCTCCAATGTACCTATTTGTTAGTTATCAGTCCATGTTGAATCCCTTCAACAGAATGTAATTCACTTGAAAGAAGTGATGGTTCCTTATCTGTCTTTTTGCCACAGTCCTTCCTTCTCTCCACACCCCACAGTGCTTGGTATTTTTTTTTTTTGGTGGGGTGAGGGGGACTAGACCTGTGATTTCATTGGTATAGTGGGAGAGCTCCCAGTATGAAAACTTCCTGTACCAATGCAGATCTTGCTCTGCACCTTTATGGTCTTAAAGAGTTGCTTAGGCTATTTCATGGTTAAGTGACTAACCAAAGGTCACTCAGCCCAGGATATGTCACATACACAGTAAAGTAATCCCTTCCACATCATGGAAGTTAGGGGTTTGGCACCCTGCGATGCAATGTGGAAAATCTGCAGAAATTCTTTTGGCCTTCTCTTTGTACCAGAAAAGAAGTTTGAATTATTATGGTATTAAAAGATAAAATATGTTGATATTGTACAATAATTTACATATGTTTTATGCATTTCTGAGTTTCTAAACTTTTTCTGTAGTCTGCGCCTTCCACAAAACTCTCCCCAAATTCCCATTTAATTTCTTATGCCAACCCACAATATATCAAAACCACAATGAGGAAAGTCATGATGTGGAAGAGATAACTGCAGTAAGTGGCATTGGGTACACAGCTCTGGGCTTCATAAATGCTCACTGAATTAGACTGAATTAAAACCATGTTTAGGAATGTTCTATGAGGGGGAAATGATTGACTCAGTTTGAGTCTGCCTACTAAAGTTCCCATCAGTGGAAACCCAGGTGAAACAACTCCTGAGTTCCTCTTTGAGGGAAGATATGCTCTTCCATAATGGCCCAGGCCCTAGCAGCTAGGTGTTGGGCCTGGAGTTAGGAAGACCTGAGTTTAAATCTAGCCTCAGACATTTACTAGTTGCACCAGCAAGTCACTTAACCTGGTTTTTTTGGGGGAGGAGAAAAAAAACACCCTTTTTTTGGCCTCAGTTTTCTCAGCTGTGAAATGGGTAAACAACAGCACAAACCTCACAAGGTTGTTGTGAGGATCAAATGAGATGATATTTATAAAGCACTTAGCACAGTGACTGGCACATAGTAGGTGCTATACAAATTTTTATTCCTTCCCTCCCATCAGCACTTATTCAGTGCCTTTTATCTTAACCATAACTAAACGCCCCCCCACCCCCCACCCCCCACCCCCACCCCCACCCCCACCCCCACCCCCCCACCCCCGCCAGGACAATGAGGGTTAAGTGACTTGCCCAGGGTCACATAGCTAGTAAGTGTCAAGTGTCTGGGGTCACATTTGAACTCAGGTCCTCCTGAATCCAGGGCCAGTGCTTTATCCACTGCGCCACCTAGCTGCTCCCAACCATAACTAAATCTTAATCATATCATTAATACACAAAAGAGGAGCTATCTATTTTTGCCACCTTGCTTATTCTGTTCTGTAATAACAACTCGTATTTATGTAGAGCTTTAAAGTTTATGAAATAACTTTTCACTCTACCATTCTGTGAGGTAGGTAGTGCAAATAGTAGCAATCCCTTCATTCAAAGAAAAAAACCTGAAGCTTCTTCTGAGACAGGATAAGTCACTTGCCCAGCTATTCAAACCATTTAAGTCTGCTGAAAGAGAGAGAGTGCTGCCGGGGAAGGCCAACAAAGAGACTGTGGAAGTGACTTAAAATCGCAACTCTCCCACTCATCATCTGTGTGATCTTACGAAAAACATACAACCTCTCTGGGCCTCAATTTCCCCATCTGTAAAACAAAGAGAGAGTGTACCTGACACATAGTAAGCACTTTATAGACGTTTGTTGATCGATTGATATGAAAGATCCCTGCCAGTTCTAAATCTGTATCATGTGATTTATCATTTGGGGGTCAACACTCCTGTCTATTTCACCACTCTACTCCTCAGGGAAAAAGAACATCTCCTGCAGCCAGGAGAGCATATAATAGCTTAGGAGCCACAGAGGCAGACTGGGAACCAAGGGTTGTAGATTCTGGTTCTAGAACTGCCTGGGGTTTGCTACAGAGCAATGGACAGGTGAGCTCTGTGGGTTCCTGGCAGTGAAATCTTGGAGGCTGAGTCACTTATGCCCCTGTAATTCAGAAGAAAACTGATTGTCCCATATGAATGTCATCACTTAGAATGAGTGTTTTCTGTGTCTTCCTTTCAACTGGAGAGTCATTTGGAGAGGCTGTCTTCTATTGTCCAGATGCCTAAGAAGGTCCCTGTCAGTTAGAAACCTGATCAGAAGTCAAGGGACTCTGGAATGGCAATGAGAATGCTTATGAAGAAGAGAGGTGTTTGGGAACCTAATGAGAGAGGCATCTGGGTTAACAAAACCATCTAAAGAACAAGGTAGGAAGGGCAGCTAGGTGGTGCAGTGGATAGAGCACTGGCCCTGGATTCAGGAGGACCTGAATTCAAATCCTGCCTCAGACACTTAGCACTTACTAGCTGTGTGACAGTGGGCAAGTCACTTAATCCCAATTGCCTCACCAAAAAAATAAATAAAAAAATAAAGAACAAGGTAGGAAATGCATCAGATCTCAAGACCTAGGAAGATATCCTCTGTCAATACAGTCCCTCTGACAGTGAGTGAGAGCCAACAATCTTCCCTCATACTTCCAGGCTTCAAGCCCAGAAAGATTGGAAGCTATGGTGAGATTTGACATAGGATCACCCAAAGAACAACTGGATGGCATAGTGGATAGAGTGCCAGGCTTGGAGTCAGGAAGAATCATCTTCCCAGGTTCAAATCTGGCCTCAGACGCTTACTAGCTGTATGACCCTGGGCAAGTCACTTAACCGTGTTTGTCTCAGTTTCCTCACCTGGCAAATGAACTGGAGAAGGAAATGTCAAACCACCCCAGTACATTTGCCAAGAAAACCCCAAATGTGGTCACGTGACTGAACAACACCGATAGAACCCAAAAGAGTATGGCGGGGTGGGGGGATGGGGGTGGGGCAGCTAGGTGATGCAGTGGATAAAGCACCGGCCCTGGATTCAAGAGGACTTGAGTTCAGATCTGGCCTCAGACACTTGACACTTACTAGCTGTGTTACCCTGGGCAAGTCACCTAACCCTCATTGCCCCATAATATGAGAGAGAGAGAGAGAGAGAGAGAGAGAGAGAAAGTACTTGGGCATCAGGAAACTCGAGTTCCAGTCCCATCTTTGTCCCTAACTACCTCTGTGACTTTAGATTAGTTGCTCTGATTCTCAAGTTCTTAATCTTTCAAATGATATGGCTTACCTAGATGATCTCTGAGGTCCTTTCCAGGTCTAACATTCTGTACCTTTTTAAAAAAAAAATTAACTTTATAATATACCAGTGGCCTGCAGAAGGATTTAAAAAAAAAAACACCTTATGGAATCTGTCAGAGTGCAGTAAGGAAACCCATTCTATGTAGATGTAAGGAATTAATTAGTACCTTCAGCTCCAAGGGAAGAGAGTACTCAGAGAAAGAATGTTTTCCTGATTGGAAAAAGTCATAAGGGAGTCATTCTATTGAAGAAAAAAAATTCTATTACAGAAAAAAGTTCTCTTCCATTCAAAAATGGTATTTAAATGAGTACAAAGCAGTCAAAAATAAGGTTCTTTTACTAGGAAACGATCAGCAGGATAATTATGACCATTATCAGAAAGAAACTGCTTAAGTTTGGAATCTCTGCTTGGCATTTCAACAACCAAAGCATATATTAAATTAGAAGTTCTCCTTAAAACAGAATATGGGAAACCATGGGTATATAAAGTAGTGGTCATTGAAATTTGAATGGAAAAAAGATATTTACTTTTTACCTGCTAATTTTTATTTCTTCAGATCTCGTTCTAAATTTTATTCTCCCGTAAATGCATGGCTCATTAAATTATTTTAATAAAGAGTTGTTTTTTATATTAAAACATTAGTGATTCGCTTGCTCCATTTATATTCTCTATTGTTCAGTTTGGAGAAAATTTAGTCATTTTGTGAATGTAACCATAAATGAAATAACCTTTTGTCACGTGGGTTCAGCTAAATGAGCTGCCCATATAGTTCAACCAATAGACTCTGAAGAGCTATACCTGAAAAACCAAATATCCAAATTATGGGTGAATACCTCAGCTATTACATTGTAATAGCTGACATTTATAGGGGCAGCAGACAGAGTGCTAGACCTAGAATCAAGAAGACTCATCTTCCTGAGTTCCAATCTGGCCTCAGATACTTCCTAGCTGTGTGACCCTGGGCAAGCCACTTACTGTTTGCCTCAGTTTCCTCATCTGTAAAATGAGGTAGAGAAGGAAATGACAAACCACTCTAGTATCTTTGCCAAGAAAACCCTAAATGGGGTCATGAAGAGTTGGGCACAACTGAAAAATTACTAAACAAGTTGACATTTATCATTTTGAGATTTGCAAAGTAGTTAATAAACTTTATCTCATTTGATATATAAAATAGTGAGGCAGGTACTATTGCTACTACCCCCATTTCAGAAATGAGGAAACTGAGGTTCAGAGGGGGTGACTTGCACGCGTTCACACAGCTATAAACTGTCAGAAGTGGGATTTGAACCCATGCCTTTCCTTATACAAAATGCAGTCTTTCCCCCGACTATACCATGTTTCCTCCCTGTGATAAAGAAGCACAGCTCAAGCTATCAGGGCAGTTGCTAGCTGGGCTAGAATGGTATAGGATGGAGGAGAATGCCCTGGCAGGAAAATACTTCAAATTTATGTCTTAAAAGTAACAGAATACAAACTAGTACAGGGTGAAACCAATTCCCCATTGCAAATGTCTGGCCTCTGACCAGCTGCCCAATTCCAAGACTTTTTAACACATGCGGCAATACCTCTCCCCCTAACCTCTGAAATTCAGATGTGGACCTCAGTCCAACCCTACAGGGCCAGGTATTCCTGGGAAGGCAGTTTATACACGTTCCCTTCAGTTTTTCCCAGGGGAAGCTTGTGGACAAAGACAAAACCACTGCCAAAAATTATCTTCAGGCCCTGATATCATCATTATCCTTGACATTCTGTATGTATCTTTCTTTCATTAACATGTGTACTATGCATGGATGGAGGCTTCTACCTCCCTGTCCTCAGGGGCTCCTACCCGGAGGAAGAAAGTCTAGATGAGCATTAAGTATCCTGGAAACTGAATAAGACCCAGAGGAGGCAGTGCTAGAGGCCAGTGTGCTGGTGTGAATACAGTGTGGGACCTGTAGTAAGATTACACCTTTGCCACTGACCAGCTATTGGCAGAACCATAGATGAACCATAGATTCAGGTCCTCCTGAATCCAGGGCCAGTGCTTTATCCACTGCATCACCTAGCTACCCACTGACCAGTATTATTACAATAATACTGGATGATAAGTAGACCCTATCCTTATTGTGTTAATCTAGCCTTAGCATATATCATCAATATATTACCAATTGGCTAGAGTCCTGGGCCTGGATTCAGAAAGACTTGAATTCAAATCCAGCTTAGATATTTGCTAGCTGTATGACCCTGGGAAAGTCACTTAAAAAAATATGTTTGCGTCAGTTTCCTTAACTGTAAAATGGAGATAAATAATGGCACCTGGGGCAGCTAGGTGGCACAGTGGATAAAGCACAGACTCTGAATTCAGGAGAGCCTGAATTCAAATCTGGCCTCAGACACTTGACACTTACTAGCTGTGTGACCCTGGGCAAGTCACTTAACCCTCATTGCCCCACCAAAAAAAAAAAGAAAAGAAAAGAATTTACAAGCAGGCTTCTTTCACCGGTCTAATTGTCTCAAGGCAAACTAGAGAAGTTGAGGGAGCTGCCTGGGGCAGAAAGGCAAGAAGCCTCAGTCCATACACTTCCTAAATAAGGTCCCAGAGCACAGTGTTGGAAAGAGAATCATAGTATAAGGTCATCTCTGGAGGCAGGTCCTAGGGATTCCACTCAGATCATTTGGGACTGCAGAGATGCACCCTCTGTATGGTATAGGACAGGGGCTCATAGCCTTTGTATACCATGGCTCCCTAGTCAGAATGACCTTTCAGATTTACAAAAGAAAACACACAAAATCACAAAGGAAACTGATGGTTAGTGAAAATAAAGCCCTTCCTCCCCCATCCCAGGTCATAGACCCCTTGGAATCTATCCATGGACCACCACCCAGTGTTACCAACCCCTTCCCTAGAGAGGTGGAGTCCCAGCTACCCAATGGGGATGGTGATCACTTAATTATCAACAATGTAAACTGGGAAGGGCCGTGAGTAGTACCCTGGTTCGTGACATTCAAGATCATGCCAGTCCCAAGGTGTAACCTCCCTCTAGCACACCAATACCATCACTGTTACCTTAGTAGTCCCTCCTCCTACCTACTTTGCCTACACTTAGAGTTAGCTGTCCCAAGGTGAGCAGAAGTGCCTTGTTTATTGTCCCTTGATTCAAATAGTCAGGCTGTTCAAATAGCCTTAGGCTGGCTAGACCAAGATTAACCCTCTTCCTCCCACTCACCCCACACTTACACACATATATGTAAATATACATACACATACACTTATACACATGTGTACATACATATGTGTGTATATATGTATACATGGGGAGACAGAGAGGCAGAGAGTAAGAGAGAGAGAGAGAGAGAGAGAAAGAGGAGAGAGAGAGAGAGAGAGAGAGAGAGAGAGAGAGAGAGAGAGAGAGAGAGAGAGAGAGAGAGAAAGAGCGCAAAAGCACCATGGTACTCCAGCTATCTGGTGATTTATTTGGCATTTCTAACTCCAATTTCTCCCCACTCCAATCCCTCTTTCAAACTGCTGCTTGATTACTATTTCTAATATACCAGACTCATAAACCTTCAATGGTTCCCCAGTGCCTACTGAATAAAAATCCAACTCCTCAGCATGATGCATGCATTATACATAATATATATGTGTGAATAAATGTATATATTATGTATATATACATTTTTTATTAATTTTTTTTGCTAGACTTCTGATTTCATGAGTGTCGGGAACTTTTGGTGGGGAATCCAACACAGATAGGCCACTGTTCGGTAAATCATAGTCTTCAGAGTTATCCAGGAGCATCGCAACATTAAGTCACTTGCTCAGAGTAATGTGGCCAGAATGTGTCAAAGACAGGATATGAACCCAGGCATGCCAGACTCACTCTGAGGTCAGCCCTTTATCCAGAAGTCCAGGCTGCCTTCTTGACTCTATTAAAATAACTAAATACAACAACTCTTTTTAAATACTGCATTTAAAAATGACATACAAAACTGAGCTTTAAAGAAATAAACAATGGGATACTTTTACTATTGTCATTGTTTTTTCCAATCCCTGATCCTGATGGTCACCGACCTTGACAAGAACATTCATAGAAATGAAGAATCTTAGAATTGAAGGTAGTCCTCCAGTAAACCTCTCTTCTAATACCAGAATGTCTTCTATTCTCTCCCTGACAGAGGTCATTTACCTTGGCTTGCATACTTCCATATTCACTCTCTTACAAGCCCACTCCCCCCCCCCATTTAAAAAAATAGCTCTATGGCATAAAGTCTGTTCTTATATTACTTCCTTATAATTTCTACTCATGGGGACTGATTTTGCCTTCAAGGGATAATAAACATGACTGTGCCTTTTTCACATGACAAACTTTCAAATATTTGAAAAAAGCTAGCATGTCTCCTTGTCAATCTCTTCTGGAAATAAAAATCCTCAGTTTCTTCAGTAGCTCCTTGTAGAAGATGGCTTCACAACCCCTCACTACCACAGGCTCCCTCCTTAGGGTATAAGATTCCTCTTATCCCATGGTACCCAGAATTGAACACATTATTACATGTATGATCTGAAAAACACAGATAAAAGTAGGACTATACTCCTGTGATAGGAATACTCTAATTCTGTTACAGCTGTATTGCATTTGTCAACAATCCCATCACATTATTTGTTTACATTCAACTTGCAGTCAACTAAAACCCTCTGATTTTTCTTATATGAATTGCTGCCAACCAGGGCCTCCCTGCCCTGTTCTAGTGCAAGTGAATTTTTAGACCTAATTACTAGAGCTTCCACTCATCCCTGTTATGTTTCATGTTATTGGCCTCAGCCCAGCCCTTCTGTCTGTCATTGTCACATTCATCCTGGATTCTGACATTCATGATGCTACCTATCCTATCCCACTTCCTGGCCCCTGAATACTTGGTCAGCATGTCTTCATCCAAGTCACTGGCAAAAATGTGGAATAGAACAGGACCAAGGACAGAGTTCAGAAATGTGTCACTAGAGTACTCCCTCCTGACTAACAGCAAGCCATTAATTAATAGGCTTTGCATACGGTTATTTAACCAGCTGTAAATCTACCTAATTGTGTTATCTTCCAGCCAGTGTAATACCACCTTTCCCAGAAAGATATTGTGAGAGGCTGCCAAATGCTTTAGTGAAATCAATCAACAAGCATTTATTAAACACCTACCACCCTATCACATGCCGGACACTATTGCTAAGCACAAGGAATTCAAGGAAAAAACTAACTGGTCAATGCTTTTGAGCAGCTCCCCTATTAAGGGAGACAACATATACATATCTAACTAACTATATGCAATACATATATGAAGCAGACCCAAGGTAGCCTTTAATGGGAATTCACTATCAAGTACATTCTTCCTTTACCATGACTATTACCACTATTATTGTTCAGACCTTCATTACTTTCTGCCTGGGCTGCTACTATAGCCTCCTCTTAGGTATCTCTATCTGTACTCTCTCCCCATCCCAATTCCTCCTTCAAACCACTGCCAAATTACTATTCCTCATGTATAGTGCTACCCATAGCATTCACCTACCCAAAAGCCTTCAACGGTTCCCCACTGCCTACTGAACAAAGTCCAAACTCCTTAGACTGATCCCCCTTGGCTCTCAACAAACTGGCTCCAACCAACTTGTCTAGCTTGACCTCACATTACTCCCTTTAACTTACTCACGTTGTCTAGCCAAACTGATATGCCCACACTTTCCCAAAGTTCTACATTTGTTCACTGCATTTCTTAAATCCAGAATGCCTTCTTCCCTGTTTCAGACTGTTAAAAAATCCTACCAGTGGCACAGTGGATAGAGTGCTAAGCTTGGAACCAGCAAGATTTATCTACTTGATTTCATATCTGGCCTCAGATACTTACTAGCATTGTGACCTTGGAGAAGTCACTTTACCCAGTTGGCCTCAGTTTCCTCATCTTTTAAAATGAGCTGGACAAGGAAATGGCAAACCACTCCAGTGTCTCTGCCAAGAAAATCCCAAATTGGGTCATGGAGAGTTGGACACAACTGAAATGACTGAACATGTGCCATATACATGAAGACTTCCTTGATCCTTACCTACTTACACACATACACACACACACACACACACACACACACACACACACATATACACACACTCCAAGTGAGATCTCTTCCTCCAGTGATTTCTCAGACTAATTTATGTATACCTTTGTTATATAGATTCTATTGTGTTCCATTTATTTTTGCAAATGTCTTAACTACCCTACTAGAAAATAGGCTCCTCAAAGGGTAGGATCCTATTTATACTTATCTTTGCATCTCCCCCAACATCACACACATGTACTAAGTGCTTCACAAATATTTGATGAAAGAATTATAGAATGAATCAATAAACTGATCAATAAGTGAATCAATGAGTCAGTGAATCTGTTTAATAACCCACACTAGAATTTTGCCAGAGATCAATATCAGTCTTACCAGTCTGTAGTAGTATCCAGAATCCATCCTTTTCCCCTTTTGGAATATCTGGATAACTTTTGCCTGTCTCCAGTCTTCTGGGACCTCTCCCACTCTCCATGACTTCTCAAAGATTACTGACAGTGGCTCTGAGATCACATCTGTAAGTTCCTTCGACATCCGGGATGCAATTCATCTGGACCCAGAGGCTCACTTAAAGCAGCTAGGTGCTCTCTATTTCCTCACCTATCTTGGGCTTCAATTTCCTTTTTCACATGGTTTGTTTTACCCTTTTCAGTCTGCAGATCATTCTCCTTGCTGGAGAAGACAGAAGCAAAATAGGAATTGAGTAGTTCTGCCTTCTCTCCATCATCAGTTAACAGTATGCCACCTTCCCCAAGCTATGAGCCTACCCCTACCTTGTTTCCTTCTGACTTGGAGCAAGGTTGAGACCAAGCAAGTCTTAACTCATTTCTGACAGACTATTCTTAACAGGTCTTTGCCACTATTTTATAGTCTTGCTTTGCTACTTGCCCCGCCTTCCATCTTTTGTCCTTTTCCTTTTAAAATCTGAGCTTATCAAAGAGTTCTCTCTTCTTTTGTAAGTCCCTACTTGCTTCACCGTGGACTCCAGCCTTTTTCCTGGCATGTGAGCTCAGGGACTTTGTGCCTATCTGGTGTCAAAAGCCCTCCAGGTGGTCTGTCCTCAGCCTTCCAGCTGTTCAGAATTGAAATGCCTAAGGAGAACCGCCCACTCTTCCCTTTGGGGAGTGATTTATACTTTAGGTTAAGGGTGTGTTTGAAAGCCTTTAATTGTAAAAAGTGAAAGGATACCTAGGGAAAATACTCTAAAGTTAAAAATGAGAAAGTACCTTGAATAAATTGTGTGTCCAAGAAGAGGGGGTCGTTGAGGTCCCTGTGGTCAGGGATAAGGAAGGGAGATGGAGGAGCTAGAACCTCACTTTCAGTTCACACATCACTGTGCTAGCATCAGATGCCTTGCCTGTAGACAGAGCCACCTCTGGGACTGGCCACGGGTGAGCTAACAGGAAAAGGAAAGCAGGAGGGCCAAATAGAGGGTCTCTGGTATGTTTTTCTCCTCATCCATCTCCCTACATTCCTTTCCCTCTCTGTGTCTCTTTCTACTCAATTCAGTTCAATTCAATAAGTATTTTTCAAATTATTATTATGTGCAAGGTACTAGGGACTAAAAGATGAAAAGTGCCTATAACCCCTGACCTCAAATAATCCACAATCTATTAGAGGAGATTATCCCCTAATACATCACAAATATGGCAGTCCCTCAAATTCTTTTGCAGGTATCTTACTTACTTTTTCCCTTTATATGTATTTCACTTTGCTTGCTTTCTTCCTCCTTTGATTTCCCTCTCCTTATCTTTCCCCCCAAACATATCTGTCCCTTCTTCTCTGTCCCTCACCCTCAAGGGAGTGCTGGAGCCAGCTACTAAAGACTCCCAATTGTTTGATTTTCAATGTAAGCATTTACACCACAGAAATGGGCAGGACTTGATTTATGATTTTGTTGATTGTCTAGACTTCAGAAAATCATGGACAGCATATTAATAACACAGGTTAAACTTCAAAATGTGCTGTGTCTTCCCTGTCCACCCACCCAGAGCTGGTAGTTAAACATTTACAAGCACATCCCTGTATCTCTTTATCTTCTGTCTTCCCTCTAAGCTCCTTTTCCCTCTTTCTTCCTTTGTTTTTTCCTGTTCCTGTCCTTCCCTCCTTTTGCCTCTCAGCTCATAAAGGAAAACCAAAGTCTACATATTTTTAGTATTTATAAATATTTATTTATAAAATTACAATTTATAATATAATTGATATTTATAAATAGTAAAGTTTTATGTCTTCCCTCTTTACTTTTTAAAAAGGTACACGGAATGTGAATGTGTTTCCTTCCTTCCTAGGGGGAGGAAAAAGTAGCAAATTTATTTGCTTTTTATCTGCAGATGGCTCTTGACTGATCATTTTCCATGGGTCTGGGCACCTTTGGACATCTAAGAGTTAGTTCCCTTTCCTATCCTACTCTATAACTGCCTTTTGCCCTCGGGGTTCATCCTACCTGGAGCGAGGATCACAGGATCACAGCCTGGCAGAGCTCAGGGGCTCCTTTAGAGATCATGTGTTTCAACTCCCCTTCAATGTATAGATGAGGAAAGTAAGGCCCAAAGCGTGAAGAAACTTACCCAAGGCCATGGTTATGCAGCATGGCAAAGCCAGAGGGATGAGCACTTTTTTTTTTTTTTTTTGCATATTGCCCTCCCCCACACACACACACACACTCTTGGATTAGATTGTACCACACACACACACACACTCTTGGATTAGATTGTAAATCCCCTGAAGGCAGGGACTCCCTTTTGCCTCCTTTTGTGTCCCCAGGGCTTAACACAATGCTTGACATACAGTAGGCACTTAATAAATGTTTATAGATTGATTGATTCATGTCTACATTAGCCTGATTCTAGGACTTAACTTTTACATGAGGATGAGAAAAAAAGACATGATTTCCTAACCATCCTCTTTACAAACTGACAGATAATAGGGCTCACAGGTTTAGAACTAGAAGGGACCTCAGAAGTCTTCTGGTCCCATCCCCTGGTTTTACAGATTTGGAATTGTGGCCCAGAGAAGTTAAGAAATTTGCCCAAGGTCACACAGTAAAGTGTAGAACCGGGGCAGTTAGGTGGTGCAGTGGATAGAGCACCGACCTTGGATTCAGGAGGACCTGAGTTCAAATCCGGCCTCAGACACTTAACACTTACTAGCTGTGTGACCCTGGGCAAGTCACTTAACCCCAATTGCCTCACTAAAAAACAAAAACAAAAAGAGTAGAACCAGGATGTGAACCCAAGTCCTCTGACTTCAAATCCAGCACTCTTTCCACATGAAGTGTTCAGGGGCAGGGAAAAGGAAGGGAGGGGAAAAGGAGGAATGAAGCAAGCACGTTAACAAACAAGCAAGCTAGCCCAGACTTAGACGATCCAGCCACAGAGAATTCAGTTAAATGACAGTAATAACAATAGACTAACATGGAACAAAGAATAATTATCTATGAGAGTGTGTATATGTGAGTGAGACTGTGTGTATGTGTATGTGTGTGTATATGTGTATGTGTGTATGTGTATTGTGAGTATATATGTATATTTTTAGGAATATATGTGTGTGAATATATATGTGTACAGGTATGAGTGTATGTGTTTGTTTATGTACATCTGTGAATGTATATTTATATGTATATGTGTATGTGTACGTGTATGTGTGTGTATGTATATGTGTATGTGTGTGTGTATATATATGTATGTGTGTATGTGTATATATATATATATATATATATATATATATATATATATATATATATATATATATATATATATAACATCAGAAAGGCTCAATGGAAGCCAGGAAGAATTTCATTTCCTAATCACAAACGGGGTCCAACGAGCATTTGTAAAATCTGTTTGGCATTTAGCAGGCTTTCTACTTTCTCCACACTGGGTTTGCTCCACACACTGGCTGCAGGTAATCCTGACTCAGCATCTCCTTGCCTCTCTGTACCTTGGAGGGGGACAGCCCTGCTAGTACGTTCCTTTGTACCTACATGGACCATTATCCTCCTGCCAAGAACCTAAGCGCTTTTTTCATCCTCTGATAGGCTCAAAGGTGGTCATGGGCCAAGACCCCCACCTAGGCTGGATTGGCGGCCCTGGCTCTGTGTGTCATTGGCATGTTTTCTACCATAACTGTTTGAGAGATACCAAGTAGAGTAAGATTACTATACTAGAGGGGCAGCTAGATGGCGCAGTGGATAGAGCACCGGCCCTGGAATCAGGAGTACCTGAGTTCAAATCCGGCCTCAGACACTTAACACTTACTAGCTGTGTGACCCTGGGCAAGTCACTTAACCCCAATTGCCTCACCAAAAAAAAAAAAAAAAAAAAAGATTACTACACTAGGAGTTAAGAGACCTGGGTCTAATCCTGACCCTGCCACTAACCAGTTAGGTGACCTTGACAAAGGCTCCAGGGCTCTCAATTTTCTCAGCCCTAAAATGAGAATTCTGTACCAAGAACAATATCCTAAATCCCTGCCCCTGTGTAGTCTGGGCTCAGTTTTTTTTCCCTAAAAGGTACTGAAACAATGCTTGAAACTTAGTGAACTCAGGGAACTAAAGGTTTAAACTGCTGAGGAGGCTTTCTGGTGATCTAGACCCACAAAAAGTCAGGCCACAAGGACATGCTTCAGTAAGCCTATATTGTTGAGTTGTTTCAGTCATGTCCAACTCTTTTCATGAATCCTTTGGGGTCTTCTTGGCAAAGATACTGCAGTGCTTTGCCATTTCCTTCTCCAGTTCATTTTACAGATGAGGAAATTGAAGCAAACAAGGTTAAATGACTTACCTAGGGTCACATAGCTAATAAGTGTCTGAGGCTGCATTTGAACTCAGATCTTCCTGACTACAGCTCTAACCATTGTGCAACCCAGCTGTCCATTCTGTAGCTCTTTGTTGTGCACCTATTATATGGCCCAGCTTTATGGACAAGACATGGTCCCTGCCATCAAGGATCTCATGGTCAAGGGTGAGGAGACAAGAACAGCAAACATAAACAATTATGAATCAATCAAACAAGGGTTGCTCTAATGTGTTTACTGGGTTAGCTCTTAATGTATTAAAGAGAAATGTCAGTGACTTTGTTAAGGTGAGGAGCTCTTAGCCAGGAGAGTGCTGGAGCCAGCTCACCCCAGCTTGCAAAAATAGATTGGTAAAGTTTCAGTGTGAGCATTCACATCTCAGAAATCAACAAATATTACAAATCCAGGCTTCATTATTGCTTTGTTGATTGTCTAGACTATAAAAAGTGATGTAGAAAAATGTCTAAAATGCAGATAATCTGTGTTGCACATAATCCCCGCCCCCTTGGAGAGCCAGTTGTTAAACATTTCTCAGCACACCCCTTGTCCCAGTTCAAGAACTCCCTTGAGCAGTGCAGCAATTCACCAATACTGGAAGTTCAGTACTCTTTTTAATTTTATGGAGGAGGATACTATTTTCTCAGAGTCATCCACAGAGAAAGTATTGAAGCTAAGATCCAAACTTGTCTTCCGGACTCTATTTTACCACTGACTCTATCTATTTCACCACTAGGCCTTTGAAAAGCAAACCACCTCTGACCATTTGTGACTTGGTGAACTGGCTTCTAAAAACAGATGCTCCCAAATCTAAGGAACAAAGCACATGTTAACTATGACCATATAAGAGGAAAAGCGGTTGACAATGAACCAAGACTCCTGATGGCGAGAAACTCAGAAGCTGCCATGATATTTTATAGATTACCAAGTAATTAATTTAACTATAAGTAGTTTCTAAGCAAGTTTAATTAGTTTGGTAACCAAGGTTAGATTTATAATAAATCATTTATTTTTTTTCAAAATTGTCAATGACAGCTCTTCTTGGACCCTGGTCTCAGTCAGAGTTAGTACTTTGCTGGGATCCAGTTTTTATACCTGAAAAATGTCTTTACCACAAACATGCATGGCTTGGTGGGTGAGGGTCACAGAGAGAATTTTCTCGGTTTGAAAAGTGTCTCCAAATGATGCTGGAATTTCCAGGAAAGAAGGCCTGACGCCAGTGATAAAACTCTTCTCCTCACTCCATGTACTCCTCCCCATACTTAATAAATGTTTATAGACTGATTGATTCACGTCCACATTAGCCTGAGTCTCAGACTTAACTTTTACTTGGGGATGAGAAAGAAAGACATGATTCCCTAAACATGCTCTTTACAAACTGACAGATAATAGGGCTCACAGGTTTAGAACTGGAAGGGATTAAAGAAGTCCTCTGGTCGCTTAAACAGGGCATGTTATTTCAGAAGGTTTCTCATCCTCGATTCTGGGCTGCTCCACTGGTACCTGGCAGGAGCCCCCACTGTTTGATCAGTATTCTGCCAAATTCTGCCAAAGAACAATGCTCTTACTAGAAAAGAAAAATGGGAGGGGCTTATGCTTTGTGTGCCTCCATAGAAACAGGTGTCAATTTGAATAAAATGATTACAAGGGGACACAAACTGTCCCCCCCAAACAAATGCTGAAAAAGATTCTGAGATTTTCATTAATCCCCACTTCTTATCCAGGGCCTTTAAAAAAACCATTTATTCAATACCTACTCTGTGCTAAGTACTTTATGATGATTATTTTGTTTGATCCTCAAGACAACCCTGGGAAGTAGGTATTATTATTATCTCCATTTTGCAGATGAGCAAACTGAGATAGATGAGAGGTCAAGGAACTTGTCCAGATTCACACAGGTAGTAAATATCTGAGGTCACATTGGGACTTGAGTCTTCCTAACTCCAAATCCAGTCTCTATCCCCTAGTCTACTGAGCTGTCCTATTCAAGCTACTCTCAAATTAGAGAATTACCTTCCTCCTCCTCCCTTTTTACTTTATGCTTCTTTCCTTTGAATCATAGACACAGCCACAGAAATCACATTAGGGTTGAAGGAATCTTAGAGAATATATAACCCCGACCCCTTATTTACATAGAAAGAAAGTGAGGCCCAGAGAAATAAATCCTAAGGACACAAACCCACATATTCTTGTCCCCAACCCAGAGTTACTTTTTACCATTCCGTTTGCCTTCCTTGTCCAATAAGAGGAAGATTCCAAGATTCCAGAATCTTTTTAGATTAACTGAACCCATTTTCCAAATAGCCAACACTATCCCTGAACTATAATTCTGTATTCCTTTAATGTAACTGTAATTTTTATATTGGTGTATTTCTTTTGATTTTAAGTGATGCTTCCTGATGCTCCAAGTACCTAGGGGACTCCCTAAAAGTAAATACCACATCCCATCTCCCCCTTTTTTGTGAGGCAATTGGGGTTAAGTGACTTGCCCAGGGTCACACAGCTAGTAAGTGTTAAGTGTCTAAGGCCAGATTTGAACTCAGGTAATCCTGACTCCAGGGCCAGTGCTCTATCCACTGCGCCACCTAGCTGCCCCACCATCCCCCTTTAAAATGAGAGCTGAGGCCACAGAATGTTTTTTTTTTCTTTCCTCTGATTTCCATATTACTTTAGAGCTCCAGTATATACTTCAAGACCTCTCACCATTGGCAAATGAATTCTTAGCACATGGTGCTTCTCAGACTTGGTGGACTAGAACATCTATAGCCATCCCAGCATAACTCCAAGAATTCTAGAAGATGTCTGGCACTAGAAAGGGAAACATGCAGCTAAGTTTGTTTGGTAGCTTCCCCCCCGCAAAAAAAGTGCTAAGAAAACCCCACAGTAACCTAAGATCCCTAAGACAGAGAGATTTTTTTTCACAGTACCTATTCTTGTGTGATCTTCCTTAGGCACTCAGGGAACCCTACCTCTCAATACTTGGCTGGCAGATTTGTGACATATTCAGGCTCTGCCCTCAGAGCCCATCATTCTTGGAGAGCTGAGTCAAGACACTGGTGGGCAAAAGACAATCCCAAAGGACTATTGATGAAACATACTATCCACCTCCAAAGAAAGATCTGATATTCATAGAAGAGACTGAAGCATGCTATTTTTCACTTTCTTTCATTTTATTCTTTTATTCAAGTTTTCTTATACAAAATGACTAATATGGTAATGTTTTATATAATTGTACATGTATAATCTATATTTGATTGCTTACCAACTCAAGAAGGAAGGAGGGGGAAAGGAAGGATAAAAATTGGAACCCAAAACTATAAATAAAAATGTTTATTGGGGGCAGCTAGGTGGCGCACTGAATAAAGCACCAGTCCTGGATTCAGGAGGACCTGAGTTCAAATCTGGACTCAAACACTTGACACTTAACTAGCCGTGTGACCCTGGGCAAGTCACTTAACCCCAATTGCCTCACCAAAAAAAAGTGTTTATTATTAAAAAAAAAAAGAAAGAAAGAAACTGGTGGGCTAGAAGCACAGAGATAGTATATTTTACTTCTTCCCCCAGACCTAAAAACCACCCATTTCCTTAGGAGTTCCAAAGGAACTTTCCAATATTAAAAGTGGTACTTCTAAGTCTGGAAATAGCTGATGTGTTAAAAAAAAGAAAGAAAAGAAATCTACCTTACTCTTCTCTCATAAGAGGAATTCATGAATCTATATGAAACAATTTGGGGTATGCTTATTTATGTGCAAAAATACAGTTGATTTACTTTCACATGTCATGGACAACCTGAACCAGAGCCTATAACTAACTACTCCAATGCCTAGGTTTATGTATGTGAGTTGGTACATCATGTTTTTATATCCCTGCGGCTGCATCTATAATATTTTATTCAAATGGTTACCAGAGTAAGAGGTTAGGAGAGGGATGGTTAATTAGTGAGAAAAAAGAGTAAATTATACCTATATATTAATATTTCTAAAATTAGTGTTCTAATTGTGTCTTGTTTCCAGACAGCATTTAGAAATATTGGTTTATCTTTGTTCTTCATTGTTTTAATAAGGAGTACCCCCCTTTTTTTTAAACCTAGAAAGACAAATGAACTGATGCAAAGCAAAGTAAGCAAAACCAGGTGATCATTGTACATAGTAACAGTAATACTGTGTGATGATCAACTCTGAGTGACTTAGCTATTATCAGCGATACAATGATGTCATACAATTCCTAAGGACTTATGATGAAAGATGCTATCTACCTCTAGACAAAGAACTGAGGAACTCTGAGTGCAGATCAGAGTATACTTTTTTTTTTTTTTGCGGGGCAATGGGGGTTAAGTGACTTGCCCAGGGTCACACAGCTAGTAAGTGTCAAGTGTCTGAGGCCGGATTTGAACTCAGGTACTCCTGAATCCAGGGCCAGAGCTTTATCCACTGCGCCACCTAGCTGCCCCCAGAGTATACTTTTAAAAACTTTATTTTCTTCCACAATATGACTAATATAGAAATATGTTTTTCAAATTGCTTTCCTTCTTAATGAATGGGGGATGGAGGGAGAGAGAAAGAATTTGAAACTCAAAATTTTTTAAAATGAATATTAAAATTGTTTTATATATAATTGAGGGAAATCAAATATTCAATTAAACAGCACTGGGAATCAAACAAGAAAGAGTCCCCATTTTATTTAAATTGATCATAACTGAGTAGAAAACTTACTACTACAATTTCTGTCAATTAGTCAAACTTCTGGGACACTATTGAGTACACGGCATCATAACGCAGGTACCACTGCCTGATCAGTGACAAATTACTTTACCGGAAGATAAAGAACCTAGGAGAAAATACACAGCCTTTTAAGGCAGCTGGTCTCCCAAACCCAAACCCAAACCTATAAAGCAAATATCACAAGATTAGCCAGAAAGCCCAATCACTCTGAATAAACATTTTCATAAGCTTCAGAGGTGAGAAGCTATTATTTTTCAAGTAGTGACAAGAAGAACAATTAAATAAAAGAAAAAATACCAACTGGAGTACTTCAGGCATCACCATTGAGTGGATAATATAAATGCAGGGTCCAAAGAAGCTCCCTAACCTATTATTGGTTTATGACATGGTTAAGTGTAATCTCATAAGCAAATATTATTGCAAAATGTTGAGTGTTTGCTTTAAACCAGCTGGTACCCTTTGAGAAACACTCCAACTTTGGAAAAGTTCAAGGAACCCGTGTAACAAGGACAGCTGCACATCTGTCAAGTCAAACTAGTTGAAATGTAAGGGCTCAGGACCAAGCAAGCAGTGATGATGATGAAGGTGGTGGTGGTAGTGGTGAATCACAGTCAACCTTTGTTGATGATTCTTCCCAGATCTAATATCTTGGCTCCTATAATTGGGCTTGGTTCTACCATTTTTAGAAACTGGGTCCTATTTTAGCTACACCTCTACAATCAGATTATAAACTCTTGGAGGGTATGTCTAATCCCTCTTCAGTTCCCTGACTAATTCCTAACTGTACTGGGCACATAAGTACTTAGAAAATACTGCTGGTTAATTCAAATCAATGATGGGAAAAATGTAATGACGAGAATTCATATTCTTGCCAGGCAGACACACTTTCAGACAAAAATTGGTCTCTCCTTTTTGTCCTTCTTCCCCTCCTCTTTTTCTCCTTTCCCTCCCTCATTATTTGACTAGCCAGTAGACATCCAAACTAATCTTTCCTCCTCTCCTCTTTCCTCTCCTTTCCTTACCCTTCCCTCACTCTGTCTCAATCTCTCTCCCCTTCTCCCCCCTTTTTCCTTTTTTCCTCCCTCTTTTCCTCCTTTTTTGGTCTATCTTTTTTTTCCCTCCGTCTCTTTATGTATCTGTTTCTATCTCTGTTTCTCTTTTTATGCCTGTCACTCTCTGTCTCTGTCCTCCATATCTTTCTGTGTCAGTTTCTCTCTCTCTCTCTCTCTCTCTCTCTCTCTCTCTCTCTCTCTCTCTCTCTCTCTCTCTCTCTCCCTCCCTCCCTCCCTCCCTCTCTCTCTGTCTGTGTCTGTCTCTCTTTCTCTGTCTCTGTGTGTGTTTGTCTACTCTTTCTTCCACCCTTTCTGCCTTCCACTAATCGCATGTAACCACAAAGTTTCGTTTATAGAATATTAGAACTCAAAAGGTACTTTTTAAGTCACTTTTCACTCCCTCGTTTCCCAGATGAGAAAGCTGAAGCCAAGAGAAGCTGTGGTGTTCATACAGCTAGCTAGCAATGAATCTGGGAACAAAATCCAGATCTCCTATCTCCTTACCTAGTGTTGTTGTCTCTTACTGGTCCAGAGAGATAACACAAAATGGACAGGCACATTTGTTATTGTTGTTGTCCTTCATTTTCTAAGAGGACCATGACAGACCACCACCACCTAGGCAAGACATTCCATGGGAATCAAAAATTTCTTTTCCTGGGAGAGGTGAGTTCAGCCAGAGATGAAGAAAAGCTCATTAGGGGGTGGAGATGGGGAGAGGAATTATTAAGTCCACCTTCCAAAATGATAGGGATGTGCTTGCTCAACTTTGGGGATGCCTCAGTCTGTCTTAACAATTTATGGAAAGCCATTTTTGTTCAAGTTGTTCTCCAATCCTTCTCTTCAAGCAGCACCACCAGGAAACTGGCCACAGGTTCAACAGTGAGAATTTTAGCTTTTAGCTAGACTACTTTTGTGATGTTTGATTTCCCACTTCTCAGGGCCTCAGTTTACATCCCTGCCAAATGGGTATAATCCAATATACCCTGACTCAACCAAAGTCAACAGTGCTCAGATCTGGAGTGTTTTGCTAAGAATGGGGACCCAGAATTAATGAGGTCAGCCTGTCAGTGTCTACTAGTGTCCTGCCTCCCTGGGCAGTAACTGAAAACCACATGCAGATGTCTGTACTCCTGATCTGCTGCTTCATACTTTGGCTAATTGGATGCTTGATGACAGATGACTAGGTTTCTGGGAAGAGAAATAATTTCTCTGGCCCCGGTGTTCTAGGAGGGAGGAAGAGGTATGGGGAGGGGTGGGAAGAGGGAGTAATGGAACCAAGGTTCCATGGGGCAATGCACCAAAAAAAAAAATTAATGGAACTTCAAGCAACACCAGAATATGTCAAGGGCATGAATAGGAGGCATGCCTGTCTCAAGACCCAGGCTGCCAGCTAGCATCACAGTCTGATAAAAGGCAGGGCCCTTGCAAAACCCAGCAAGATTATTCAAAGAACAACACCATAACATGGGTTCCAAAGATATAAGAATAGTCATTTTCCTCTAACAGATGGAAGAGGTGAAATAAACTTAGGTAGGAGTTTTGAGCAAGCAAATAAAGGAGGAAATAGCCTCAAGGTAGAAAAGAAATCAAATTGAAACCTGTTTCCTGGTACCTAGAAATATCTAGGAGGCATCACAGAGTGCTAGGATCGGAGTCAGGAAGACCTGGGTTCAAATTCCGCCCCGACACCTACTGTGTGACAAAATGGACAATTACTGTGTGGACAAGTCAGTTAATTTCTCTGTGTCTTGGTTTCCTCATCTGTAAAGTAGAGATAATAATAACCCAGTCATTTGCAGAGATCAAATGGGATAATTAGGTAAGCCTTAAAGTCCTCGCTGTACATGCTAGTGCTCCAGGAAGTCTTCTCATTGAAAGAGAGGAAGTGATTTCCCCTGGTTCCATCCAGTCTAAACGTATAACACCCAAAGACAAGGCCCAGGGACTGCTTATACCAAGAAACCCCAATGGTATATTATTCAGCTCAATGGTCAAAGTAATAGAATCACTAAATACGGGGACGATTGCCCTTCAATCTAAGGCTAACACCAGAGCTCTCGAATCTTTGGTTCCAGTCACTCACCAACCCTCAGCTTGTAAACAAAATTCAGCAATGCACTGGAGAACTGCTTGTCATCTCCATAAGGCAATAGGCATCAGAGGGGGAAGGAAGCAGCCAGGATCAGGTGATGGGAAACAGAGCTTGGGGCTAAGGGTATGTATGAGAGAGAACCATCAGAGAGGGCCAGAAATGGAAAGAGGCCCAGAAGCCAATGGGCAGGGGGGTTCAGCCAGGGGTCTGAGCCAAGGCAGCAGCCCAGAGTGGGGACCTAGCCAGATATTCAAAGGTGGGAAGGAACCAGGAATTCTGGAAAGGCAAATATGCATTCACTCAACAAATATTTATTCAACAACAAAAGTGTGGGATAGTGGAAAGAACTCTTGATCTAGGCTCAGAGAATCTGGATCTGCAACTTCCTATCTGTGTGACCTGGAGCAAGCCACCTAATTCTTGGAGCCTAGGATTCTGCCCCTATAAAAGGAAAGTATTTGGACCAAATGTCCACTAAGGTCTCTTCCAACTCTGGAACGCTGTGGCTTCAATTGATTATGTGAAAAGCACTAAAGGACAAAAACAGAGAAACAGACAGGGCAAGAGGAAACAGAAACCTAAGCGAGGAGGCAGGGGAAGGGGTGGGAGGGTAGGGGTCAAGACAAAGAATGTGAGATAAGGGGCAGAGAAGCTGGTGGGACTGGAATAATGAAGAAAGGCTGTGCAGGTTCAGAATTTTTAGGTGACTCCTGAAGTGATGGGAGCCAATCCCAGTGTGACCAGCCCAATATGAGCAGGAAATTGGAAACACCTGAATGAGATGGGCAGCCTGTGGGCAGAGAGATAAACGGAGGCTTTCAGCAAGCAGGGCCTTCTACTACTATTTAAAAGGAAAATTCAGCAAATCCTTCCTGCATGGGACAATCAGCACTAGCACTCCTGTTTGTAAGGTTAGATTTTCATATCCAAGATTTTCTTAAAGTGAAGCACAATTGTCATTTTAAGACTCTAAATAGGGGGCAGCAAGGTGGCAAAGTGGATAAAGCACCAGCCCTGGATTCAGGAGGACCTAAGTTCAAATCCGACCTCAGACACTTGACACTTACTAGCTGTGTGACCCTAGGCAAGTCACTTAACCCTCACTGCCCCACCAAAAAAATTTTTAAAAGACTCTAAATACAATAAAATGGTGATTTTTTTTAAAGCAAGTTGTTGTTATTTTCAACCACCAATCTTTCACGTGTATTTTCCCCCTCAGGCTGACTTGGGTACAGAAGGACAGTGCTGCACAAAAAGTAAGGTGGTTGGTATGGTAGTGAGCATGCTAGATCAGGAATGTCGGGGTTCAAATTCAGCCTTTGGCATTTATTAGCCATGGGATCCTGTCACTTTGCCTATATTTCTTTATTAGTTGCTGAGAAGGTGCCCACCTGCATTGGTAGAGAGAGTTTCCTTATCTGGGAGCTCCCCACACTAATGAAATCACAGGTCCATTTCCTGTCCCCGTTCTTCCAGAAGTGCAGATCTGGTCTCAGACACTTAACAGCTGTGTGACCCTGGGAAATTCATTTCACTTCTGTTGCCTTTGCTTCCTCAACTGTGAAATAAAAGCAATTATCTCACAAGGTTGTTATGAGGAACAAATGAGATAATATTGGTAAAATGATCATCACAGTGCCTGGCACATGGTAGGTAATTTAATAAAAGCTTGCTTCCTTTTTTTCTTTTCTTCCTGTCTTCCTTTCTCCCTTCTTTCTTTCCTTCTTCCTTCCTTCCTTCCTCCCGCCTTTCTTCCCCTTCCTTCTTTTCTCTCTCTTCCTCCCTCCCTCTCTCCTTCCCTTCCTTCCTCATCTGTAAAGCAGAGCTGCAACCCCACTGCAGAAATCTCCATCATCATTTCCTTTTAGAGATTATTGTGGCACTTTGAACAGGCTGGTAATATAAATTTCATTAAAAAAGCCTAACAGCCCCAAGATTATGCTCATTTTACCTGCCTCACAGAATTGTTGTATCAATTAAGATAGTGTATGTAAAGTACTTGTAAGATTTAAAGCCCTGTCTAAATGTCAGTTGGGACAGTTAGGTGGCACAGGGGGTACAGAGTACTACACTGGGAATCAGAAAGACTCATCTTCCTGAGTTCAAATCTGACCTCAGACACTTACTAGCTGTGTGACCCTGGGCAAGCCCCTTAACCCTGTTTGCCTCAGTTTCCTCATTTGTAAAATGAACTGGAGAAGGAAATGGCAAACCACTCTAGTATCTTCACCAAGAAAATCCCCAAATGGGCTCAAAAAGAGTCAGACACAATTAAAAAACAACTAAACAACAACAATGAAACATCAATTATTCCTTTAACCACATAAGAGGGGAGTGATAGACTAGGTGACAGTGGGGCAGAGTTGAAAGGAGAGACCTCCTGAAAATGTCAGGTCCAAAGAAATGGGGAGAGTTGACCAAAAGAAAGAGATGGCTTTGAGGATATCAGCATTTAGGAAGATAAGGTTTCTAATATATGTATTAGAGAAAATGGGGTGACCTACCCCATTCCTCCTAGGGTAGAAATACAAAGCAGTCTTTCATCATGACCATTTTCTTGTTTTGATTTCACCCATGAAAGCATCTGAAATCTCAAACTTAAATAAACATAATTGTAACTGAACCCCTCTTCACTTGCAAGGGAAAGGACCTTAGAGAGATCAGCCAATCCATCAGTCAGTTAACAAGCACTCACTAATCACCTACCATGAGCCAGGCACCATGTGCCTAGAGACACAAGGCCAAACTGTGGAAAGGAAAGGTGGGGTTGGGAGAGCCATGAAAAGAGGCACAGGCAGTTTCACTCTGCCCCAAATCAATTCAAGGTCTATAACTCTCTCAAACCTTCATCCCCTACCCCTTTGAATCTTAAGTGATAGGTGCCAGGCATGGATGAAGACAAGGACAAGTTTGCTTCCTGGAGAGAGCCCGCTTCTCCCAAAAGCCAAGAGGCTACATCATCATGGTGGTGGTGATGACAATTACTCTTGACCTGTACTCTTGGACTTTGTGTGTAACAGACCAACTTGTACTTTTCAAGCTATTTCTAAATGCTCTCAAATCTTTTTTCCCCTGGGTGTTTGTTAGCTCTGAGAAAGCTGAGGCCTTGCCTTAATCATCTTTATAGTCTTCCCCAGGAACCTATCACAGTTCCTTACACAGACATTATTGTTTAATGACTGAAAAAAGGAATGTGTACTGCCTTCTGCATTAGCCTGGGGAACACTCTGAGGACAGGACAATGTCACTCCAATTAGACCTGAAGCTCCCTGAGGACAAGGAATCTTCGTCATGAAACTGGGAGGTGAACAGTTCATACCTCCCACATGCTGGAGCTTTGTAAATTTTTTTTTATGATTCGGAAATTTTTTTCCCTCTAAATCATGGTTTCTTTAAGGACCTCTTCTCCTAGGAGAAAAACCTTGAGAAACTAAGACAGACCCTTCTCTAAAAAGAAACACACACAAGTCTACCAATATACCAGCGAAAGTGCCAAGACTCCGCGAGCATCCTGGAACCCAGCCAGGCCAAAGTCAACAGGAGCCATTGTTCTTTCCTCTCATGGAAGAGACCATGCCACCAAAGTGTCTCCACCTCCCTTGGAGTACTGGGACTTCCCAAACCCCAGAATCTCTTTCTGTTGTTCGCTCATTCTCTTCTTCAAATCTCTCTCGCTCTCTCTCACTCATTCTCTTACTCTCACTTCTATTGCTTCTCCTATTTTCTTTTTCTCCTCTTCTCTTTCAACCTTTCATTCTCTCAATCCCTTATTTCATTCCTCTCTTTTCTCCTCTATCCTTCCTCCCTTCTCACCTCACTCCATTCCCTCCCCCAGACATGCACATACACACATACACCATCTCACACTGGCAGACATTCAAACCTTCCCCCTAGAGATTTCTTATTCCTCGGCTTCATCATATGTGAAGATCAAAGAGAAAACATGCCCCAAATCTAGAAACCCCTCTCTTATTCCAGCTGTGGACTGCTTTCTCCCTTATTTGTTTGGAATAGGAGCTTCTGTTGTGAAATCCTCTCTCCTACTTATACTCACTCCTCCTTATTTTAGAATTTAAATACCTACTAAAAGAAGGAGGAAAATCTTGCCAGTAAACATGGTATAGATTAGAGCACTGAGATCAAAAGCCCTTTTACTCTTGCCAGCAGAGTGAGAACTTTTCTGGTGATCTCTTCCCCAAGCTTACTAATAAATGACCAAATCCTAGTGCTGGGAGGTGACTCCAGGGGTCATCTCAAAGCTAAATACCATCTAACCTAGACTTAAAAACAGGCAAAGATCTTTAGCAGTGCTAAACAACTTTGGAATCCCACCTCATTCCTAACCTCAATCACTTTTCCTTTTGTCCTGGTCTGGGTAAGAGAGAGGTAGCACAATCACCATATTGCAAAGGTTGAGTGTGGAGGGGCCGCCCAGGCTGGGGATGGTAACTTTGGAGGGGAGAGAGAGGAACACAGTAGAGAAAACACACTGGAAAGCCTTTAGCCTGGCTTGGGGAGGAAAGGACACCTGACCTTTGGTCAGACAGGGTTTCGTTGTTGTTGTTGTTGTTGTTGTTGTTGCTGTTGTTGTTATAAATTGTTACTTGATAAATTTAAACAATCACGGTCTTTAGGTCCTAGGTGTTCAGTTCCTGGAAAGTTAATCATAAGTTGCTGTTATACCAGAGAGAGTATATAACAATCTTCCTGTCAGAAGCAAGCCTTTGTTTCTGACCCATTGTACTTCCCTCGATCACCAACTGCCTAGCTAACCGACTTACTGCCTTATCTTGACCTTCGGCTTCTCTTGTCTGTACTTTTGAATGCTTGCGGGAACTGACCCCTGGCTCCATCTTGATGTCAGCTTCCAACTACTGTATTGTGATGATGATGATTTAGCCACAGGGTAGTTGGAAAAGTATTTGTTTCATAGTTAGGGAAAAGGCTTAAAAAGCAGATGTGTTTGGGAAAGGGAACACAGGAACTGGGACTCATTCATACTAAAGTGTCAGTGGCTAATAGTAGTTCCTTTCCTATCATATAATAGAAGGGGTAGTTAAAGAGCAGAGGATGTAGGGTATTACTACATCATTGGAAAAAGAGCATCTAAGTATATGTATTTGTATATGTATGTGTATATGCATATATTATATATAGGATCATAACTTGAAAATATGAAATAAACACAGCTCAAATATTCACTAATTTCTGATATGCTACCAATCACTGCTGAATCTGGCTTTGCTTTCTTTAGTAGAATTATTTGTGCATCAGTTTAACTGGTCTTGTAAAATATAATATTCACAAATCATAGAGTCTCTGAGTTAGCAGGGACCCCAAATGTCATAAAGTTCAACTACTACCTGTCTGACAGTCATACAGCCTCTTGAAGCTCACCAACAACAAAGAACTCACTCCCCTCTGAGGGAATCCATCCAAATTTCAGGCTCCAACTCTTAGGAAGGATTCCCTTGCTTAGCATGAAACTGTGCCATCTAACTCTACCTACTGGTCATAATCCTGCCCTCTGGTACCAAAGAAAAGAACGTAATCTCTCTCCACAGGACGGCTCTTCAAAATAGATATCATGCCCTGTTCTCTAGGCAATTTGTACTGAAAAAATATAATTTTAGAATTATCTGTGATTTCAACAGCATAGAGAGTTCCTTGTATGGGAAATTCCTCCAACGACAGATCAACAACTTTTCTTTGACTTAGGAGCTAAGTCTGAAGAAAGTCAGTTGCCTAAAACACATAAATTAAGTGACTTGTCCAAGATCACACAGTAAGTTTCAGGAGCAGAACATAAACCCAGGATTTCCTGACCCTAAGCCTAACATTCTCCCCACTACCACTCATGTTGCCTCTAGTTTAAAAAAAATAACAAAAATTGTATTGACTCTTTCTAGCACATGCAGAGTGACTATGTCATGCCTTCTCTTCTCTCCTCCAACCCCCAGCATCAGACTTCCTCCTTTCGGTTCAGCAGCTGACCTTTCCTCCTATTTCAATGAGAAGACTGAGGTCATCTAGCATCAACTGCACCTCTAAACCCGTCTATGCTCCCACTCATCTTTTTCATCCTTTCCTTCCTTCTCAGAAGATGAGGCAGCCTTCCTCTGTGCTAAGACTAACCCTCCTACTTCTCCCATACGTAGCTTGTTTGTAGGTATGTGTTTGCTTGTTGTCTCCCCCATGAAGCTGTGAGTTCCCTGAGCTCAGGGGCTATCTTTTGCCTCCCCTTGTATCCCCAGCCTTAGCACAGTGCATGGCACACAGCAGGCGCTTAATAAATGTTAATAGATTGAGAGAAGGGATTCCTGGTCTGGTGCAGATTGGATTAGAAGTCCTCTGAGGTCCCTTCCAACTCTTGAGATTCTGCTATGTTTGAATGCTAGCTTGAGACAGTGGAGATAAACCAGAAGTATCAACTTCCATATGTAAATGACCTGAAACAAAACATGGCAAGCAGTACTGAGCAGTATTATTAATATTATTTTTTGGGGGGCGGGGCAATGAGGGTTAAGTGACTTGCTCAGGGTCACACAGCTAGTACATGTCAAGTGTCTGAGGCTGATTTGAACTCGGTCCCTCTGAATCCAGGGCCAGTGCTTTATCCACTGCATCACCTAGCTGCCCACTGAGCAGTATTATTACAATAATACTAGATGATAAGTAGACCGGTCAAGGATCAGGCCAGACCAACGAGAAGACAAAAGGGAACTAGGGAAAGAGGGTCAAAGGGAACCCATTAGTTTGGCCAAGGAAAGGAAATCAATGTGTTTGATTAGCAGTTGGAAGCCAGAATTCATAAAAATAGCAAAACAAGCACCATGGACTCATCTGGTTTTTTCCTTCCTATTTCACCTCCCCATCATCCACCCTCCTTTCTTTGATACCCACATTCACTCTGTAATTCACTCCAAAGAGTTCATAGAACAGAATATGATGGCAGTCATCGCCTTAATTCCATGGCTACTCAATCACAACATCATGGACTCAGATCTGGAAAGGACCTCAGAAATTATCTGGTTTAAGTCTTTCATTTTACAGAGAAGAAAGGTGGTTTAGAGAGGTTCAATGTCTTACCCAAGGAGGCAGAACTCTCATTCTCTCTCTCTCTCTCTCTCTCACACACACACACACACACACACACACACACACACACACACACACACGGCCCTTCCCATAATGCTGGTCTTTCTCTCACTTTGGATAAGAAAACCTTAACTCACCTAGTGGTACCAGTTGCAAGCAATGACTAGCAAGCACGCTCTCCAGGCAAAGCAAAGCAGAAAGGGGGCTCTTGGGACTCTGGGAGGGACAAAGCCAAATCCATCTAGAGCCAAGAAAGTGGGGCTAAAATAAACAGCCAAGTGGAATAGAAAAACCTTTTCCCCTTATAATGAGAACTAGAAAGATCACTCCCATACTGCCAGCGAAGCACTGGGGTAAGAGAACTCTGGGGGAATTCTCTACTCGGAGCTTTCATCACGTAGCCCAGGTCACTGACTCTCTGGGCCTATCTGACCTTTCTGCTCCTGTCTCCTATGAAGTGATGGGGAGGGGAAGAGTTTGAATTGAGGGTATCCTGTCATCATCATGATCATCAGCTTGGATTTATAGTAATTAATAATACCTCACACTTGTGTAGGAGCTTTCCTGATATCCTATCTTATCCTCACGAGAGGCCCACGAACAAACAAACCTTAGAGGTTCTTTTTAGTCTGAGACAGGTGCAAGGACCCATAGACCTACAGCTGCTGTGGTGACCAAGAGAGTATATCAATCAAGGCCAGGCATGAGCAAACAAATACATGTATAATATCAAGAGTATGTGTACCAAGAAACTAGGGCAGATTACGAGGAGAAAACTGGTAAGGAATCACAGATTAGACCAAGAGCTATGAAAAGAAATTCCATGTCATCCTTTCAATTATTCTAGGCCTCCTGGAGGTGGATGGTGGGAGCATCTTTAAACAGTATGGCAAGCTGGGGAAAGGTCTGTGTTCCAGGCACTGGGGACAAAATGAAGACGATAGATATAACGGTAAATGGTAAAGAACAAGTTTTAACAGGCCTACATATTTGGCTGTTTCCTCCCTAGTCTCCCTCCTCGCTTTTCTCCTTTCCCTCCTTTTCTCCCCCTTCCTTCCTTCTTTCCTTCCTTCCTCCCTCCCTTCCTTCTTACTTTACTCTTTTCCTCCCTTTATCCTTCCCTCTTTCCCTCTCTCTCTTCCTTCCCTCTGACCCTCTCAATCAGTTTCTCCCTTTTGCTCTCTTCTTTTTCTCTCTCTCCTCTTCTCCCTTATTTTCCCCTCTTTCTTTTCCTCTCTTCCTTCTGCCCTCTTTCTCTCTCTCCCCCCACCACTATGACAATATACCTGGCACATAGTAAGTACGTAATAAATGTTTTATCTAACCACTTACCTATCTCCCCCCTTCCCCTTTCTTCCTATTTCTTCCTTTTTCTTTCTTTCCTTCCTTCCTTTCCCTTTCTTCCTCCTTCTATTGTCCTTCCTTTCTAGCTCTTCCTCCTACCTTCCCTTTCTCCCTCTCTTTCATTTCCCTCCTACTCCCTCCATTCTTTCTCTTCCTTTCTCTCCCTTCCTTCTATCCTCACTTTCTCCTTCTTGCTTTATTCCTTCTCCCTCTTCCTTTTCTCCTCTCTTTACTCCTTCTCTCTTCCTTCTTCCCTCCCTCTTTCTCTCTTCTTTCCTCTTCCTCTCTCTCCCCACACCTGTCTTCAACAATATACTAGGCAAATAGTAAGTGCATAAGAAATGTTCTACTTAACCACTTTATAGCCCCGCCCCGTTTTTCTCTCCTCTCTCTTCTTCTTTCTCCCCTTTCTTTACTCCTCTCTTCCCTTTCCCATCTCTTTCTCAAACATTTTATTTCTCTGCTTTTTCTCCTTGAATTTTTTTGTCTTTCCTTTTCACAGAGCTCTGCCTCCTCTTTTGGCTGGGGAGATCCAACAATAATTGTTAATTGCTGTTGTTATTATTAATAATAATAGGAATGCCACTGTTTATAGTTATTGTGGTTGTCAGAAGATAGCTGAGGGGGAGGGGAAGTTTGCCTTGACTCTCCCAGATGAGATTTCTGATGGACAGAGCTCCCGAAGTCGCCAGGCAGCTGTTCTTTTGTGCAGAGGTGCAGACGCAAATCCCCCCAACACTGAGGCAGAGCAAAGCTTCTCATTGTTTCCTGGACAATGGAGGCAGCTGAGAGCCAAGGCCAAGCTGAGGCTCTAGTGGAGCCAATGGGATACCTGGGAACCACCAGTTCAGGGTGATGGAAAGTTATTAGACTGGAGAGTCTGCGGTTTGCAGGGAAAGAGAGGGGAGGGGGCTCAGCTCAAGCAACAACTCTTCCTTGAGTATAATAAGAATCTCCATTAAAAGTTAAGCACAAGTTGAGAACTATCTTTACATGTAATGGAAAAAATAAAATACCTCATACATTAAAAAAAAAAGTTAAGCACAGCATTTGAATAGATGTGGCCATATCAAATATTCATGATCTCCAAAATACATTGAATTGAGGGCTTTCAAAATATGAAGACCTAGTAGGAAAAAGAAAAATCATGTGGGAAAAGAAGAGATACAGATCATCTTTGTTATCCTATCTGCAACTGCAGTTGTATTGAGGATACTTCCATTGAGTCTACAGAAGAGGTGTTTACATGCCAGTACTTTTATTCAGTTACAGAAAGCAGTTATTTTATCAGCCTGTACAATACAAGCTGGCAAAACATTAAGCATCGTGGACAGTGGAAAGAATGTTGGCTCAGGAATCCTAGGATCTGGGTTCAAAATCCACCTCTGACATTTATTACCTCTAGCTCTATGATCACGTGATGCCAAGTATAAAGGAATACTGCAGGTTAGCAACCTGTCCCAGGTCTATGTGAAGTCCATCAAACCAAATGAGAAAAAGGGTATTTCCTTAATAATAACAGCAACACCACCTTATGTGCTGTTAAGAGAGAACAGATCAGTTTCTCAGTTTTTTAAGCACTGGCAGACATGTTATACCCACTGGATGCCTCAGTAACTCTGCAAGGGGATGAGTATGCAGAAGGAGGCCCAGGAGAAACCAGAAAGGCTATCTGTTCACAGCAGGCAAGATCCCAAGAGGGAATGAGTGCCAGAGGTCTAAGTAAGCTATATGACTGTGTGGGAGGCTGAATGAAGCCCAGTAAGGTCATAGAAACCCTTCTCCTACCAGGGCAGCTTAGCTCCAGGATAGAATTTAATTAAGGTGGCACTAGAACAAGTATCTTTATAACCTCTGTGCCTCTGTGAGTGTGTGTGTGTGTGTGTGTGTTTCCTGAGTTTGCCTCCTTTCAAATCCTGCTCAATAATAATGATGATAATAACAATAATAATTAACATTTACATAGTGCTTTAATATTTGCAAAGTACTTTACAAATAATATATTATTTGATCCTCACAATAACCTGAAGAGGTAGGATCTATTATTATCCCAGATTTACAGAGGAGGAAACTGAAATAGATAGAGGTTAAGTGACTTACTCAGGGTCATGCAGATAATAAGTATCTGAGGCTGGATTTGAACTAGGGTCTTCCTGACTCTATCTACCTTCCAGTACTCTACCTACTATACCACCAAGGCATTTAGAGGGGTAACAGTAAATTGGCATTGCACATGGTGCAAAGGTCTTTAGGGACATAAATATTCCCACCAGCATGCAATAGCTGATACTGTACCAGTGTAATCCATGCTTCCTAGAGTTGAGTCAGCATGATAGAATGCATAGGACACTGGGTTAGGAGTCAGAAGACCTGGGTTTAAGTCTGAGCTCTGAGACTTTCTATTACAATGACCCTGGGCAAGTCATCTTAGAGATTGCTCTTAGTTTCCCCACCTATCAAGAGAGGATAATAATTATTGTACCCACCTCACTGAGATGTGAGACTCAAGTGAAATAATGTATGTGACAACATTTAGTAACCACAAAAAGATATAGCAATATAAGGGGAATGAAGATGCCAGTTGTCCTCTCTCCTCCTCTCCCCCATCTCTCTTTATTCCCACATTCTTCTCAGAGTTCCACACATCTGCCTATGTGGAACATACTCTAATCACACACCATACATCACCCCACACTATCATAAAAGAATCCCCCGGTAAATTAAGGATCATAAGGTCCTAAGGAATCTAAAAAGTTGTCAAATACTATACTCCCATTTTACAGATGAAGAAAGTGAGATCCGTAGAGGTTATATAGCTTGCTGTGGTTGTAAAGGTAGTAGGTAACTGAGCCAGGGTGCAAAGGTTCATACAATGTTATTCCCACTGCCTCTGCTCACAGGAGGGGAGGAGGTGAAGATTTCAGTTCATTTAGGTCTATGGTTGGATTTCTTTTCAGTTGTGAACACATGAACATGTGTTCATTTGCAGGGTTTAATTCAGGTGTGTTCTGTGACCAGTCTTAACTAGAAGCATTAGTGCTCCCTGGTAAGCAGCATGAAATATACCCTCAAGTCCACTTTTCAAAACAAATTAAGTTGACTGGGGTTGGGGGTGGAGGAGACCCTAGGACACAAAGCCTTGTAGACAGGGACTTCAGGACAGTGGGATGTCACTACCCAACATTGGGGGAAGCAGGACCTGAATGGGCCAAGGAGTAGTTCACCTAGTAGTTCAGCTATTAGTAGAAAGGATAGAAAGCTATTAGCTTCCTAGCTTAACTAATTATCCCTACTAACTGGTTACTAATCTCCATTGATGCTAGACTTCTAAAAGAGTTCTGATGCTTTTGGCCCCCTCTAAATTTCTGCATCCTGAGACAAAACCCCAGTTGCACCACCTTGGTCATGGCTCTATCTCCAACTTTCCTCTATGTGTGCCAGAGGGAATGGAGCAAATGCCACATAGTCCAAAACTCCATTTCTATTTGGACCAACGAGTTAATCTAGGTGATTTTTAAAAAAATGTTGCCAATTTCACTTCTGTAATTACATGGGATTCAGGCTGATCAAAGGGAATTTCATGGGGACATGGCCCAGACCTATCTTAGTGGGGAGGAAATGATCTTAGAAGGAGGAAAGCAAGCCTGGGATTGAAGATGTGTCCTGGGTATTCACTGCAAGATAAGCCAAGTGTGGATCCTAAGGCTCAGGTACTTTAGGAGCCTTCACTAGGCCCTCTGGCTAGAGCCCCTTCAGGAATGAGGGGGCTGAGTCTGCCTGCTAACCAGAAAGAAGAAAGCATGCGGTTTATTGTGTCCCCTCCTCCTTTTTACTGAGAGTCTGTGTCTCATGTGATAGAATTCTTAGAGAGTTGGAGTGGCTGGGGAAAGCTCTTGATTTATTTTCATCAAAGGCTGCCGCTCAATTTCCAAGGACATGTGTTACACATGGTATCTGTGTAACCCTTGGGAAGATCCTTGGGACATTGAAGGGAGTGTGCTTCAGGCGTGCAATTACCTCCTTCAGTCTCCAAATGTCTCAATCTGGGTCAGTCCATGCAGAACTGCTTTTATGCTCTTTTTTTGGATCGCAAGTTCTCTTTGCAGGAAATTGATTTAAAATCTTTAAAGTCTGTGTAACTGAGGACCGGCTAAACCAGTCCCTCTCCCCCAGTCTCAACTACCCCTAAGGATAGTAGGGCATAGGAACAGCAGTCTAGAAGACTGGCTGCCTTGACACAACAAATCAGAAATTAGCCACTGGATCTTTGTCCTAGAATAGGAAACGTGGAGGGTTCCATCAACACCATGTAGAACCATGCTTCCCATAATGACCCGTACCCCCTTTAGGTAGTAGCAACAGAACCGTGCCCCCCCCAATGCCTTGAGTCACATTCCTCCCCTCCCTGGTTCTGATTTTCCCCAAAACATAGAAACCTCATGAGCAGCTAGGTGGCAAAGTGGATAGTGCACCAGCCCTGGAGTCAGAAGGACCTGAGTTCAAATTTGGCCTCAGACAATGACTAGCTGTGTAACCCTGAGCAAGTCACTTAACCTTGTTTGCCTCAGTTTCCTTATCTATAAAAGGATCCAGAGAAGAAAATGGCAAACCACTCCAGGATCTTTGCCAAGAAAATCCCAAATGGGGTCACAGAGTCATGACTGAAATGACTCAACAATAGAAAGTTCACAATGCTGTGAGATGGGTGTCCTTCCCCCGGGATTCAAAATTAGGTGAATCTCCTCCTTTACCACTTGCTCAATGCATGACATTTGGTAGCTATGACTCTGGACCTCAGTCAGGCTCAGCAACTATTTTGCTGAGAGCACAGTTGAAGTTGATAGAGTTCAACTCTATCAGATAACTTGTCTTTACTGTCACTCATCCATATGATGATGAGAATTTTTCCTTACATACTCAGGAAAATATAAGTCTTCTTCACCCCCCACCTCCTTTCCCCTGCATAATAATATCACTAAGCCTATATTTGAGATTGCACTTGCTTCTCTGGAACTTTTACACATTGCTCCTAATTCTCATTTCTCTAATCAGACAGAAGCATCATTGCACAGTAGAAAGAATGTGGAATTTATTTGGAAGTCAGAGGATCTGAGTTCGAATCCAGACTCCTGCCCCTAACTGTGTGACCCTTAGGCAAGCCAGTTAACCTCTCTAGGTCTCAGTTTCCTCATCTGTAAAGTGAAGAAGCCAGATTTACTGACGTCTACGATCCCTTCCAGCACTTTGGGCCTATGAGCTCAAACTCAAATACATTCAAGCCAAGTCCAATGTTCATATGACAGCCCTGCCAATATTTGAAGATGGTTATTGTGTCTACCATGAGTTTCTGGTCAACCAATTAATAACTAATCCACAAACATTTATTAAGCACCTACTATGTGCCAGGCACTGCACTAAGTGCTGAGGATACAAAAAGAGGCAAAAGATAATCCCTGCCCTCAAGGAGTGTACAATCCAATGGTGCTGTGAGGAAGAGATTGGAAACCACATCCTGTGAAGATACCTACTACCCATCTTCATAAGACATGGTTTCCAATCCCTTCATCATCCCTCGTACAATGTCCACAGTGGTAGTCTTAGATCATGGGATTATAGATTTGGAGCGGAAAGGGACCTTTTCATTGTTGTTTCAGTCACGTCCAACTCTCTGTGACCCCATTTGAGGTTTCGTGACAGAGATACTGGCATGGTTTGCTATTTCCTTCTCCAGCTCATTTTACAGATGAGGAAACTGAGACAAACAGGGTAAAGTGACTTGACCAGGGCCACACATCTAGTAAACGTCTGAGGCCAGATTTGAATTCACAAATGCGTCTTCATGACGCAAGGGCTGGCACTCTATCTACCACAACGCCTAGCTGCCCAAATTGAAAGAGACCTTAGATGTCACCAAATCCAATCCTCTTCTTTTACAGATAAGCAAATTAAGCACCAGAAAGCTAAGTCACTTGCCCAAGGTCAAACAGCTAATAAATATCAGAGGCCAAATGTGAATCCAGGTCTTCTGGATTCTGAGTCTGTTCTTGACTGGATAGGCCTTAATAGAACTCTTCACACACAGTGGGTACCTAATAAATGTCCTTTGTTGATTGTTTACCTGTTCACTGAAGGGCCAACGCCACAAATCTGGCATATCACTATACTTAGAATCACTAGCAGCTCTGGTTAAGAAACCAATTTAGAAATCTTTGAGCAGCCATGAGTCACAAACAGGAACCCCCTCACCCTCGAAAAAAACCACACACTCCCTTATATCCTCAAGCAATTTTGAGCTAAGGAAGTCAAATGACTCTCAGATTGCACGTTGTTTAAATAAGCCCTGGGAAGGCAGAAGCTGCCAAAACATTGGCTGGGAGTCATTTGATTTTGGAATAAAAATGAGTTGAGAAGGGACTCCAGACAGATTAGCATTTCCATCCGAGAGGGAGGGTGATGCTAGCATTCATGCTCTGGAATCTGGCTCTTCCCGGCAAGGGGTAAAAAAAAAAAAAAAAAGGAAAAAAGAAATGGGGTGCCGCCCCATGGGGGTAAGAGGATACCTGGTGATTCAAAACCCGCTGAAAAATTCCAACTGACTTCCCCTCTGCCCCATTCGATTTTACCTTCTAGCCAGGACTCAGCAAAGTGATGAAATAAAAGATTAAGGCATTAGCTTTTAAGCCAAAGACAAAATACTCCTTTCAATGAAGCCATAGAAGCACGGCTGAATCCTCACGAGGCTGCCAAACCAGTTCCCCTTTTATTTGATAGGAGCACCCCCAACCCAGTCCGGTCAAATGGGAAGCTTTCCTATTACTTGGCCCCTCTAGAGAAGGAGACTCCACTCCCCCCAGCATCTGTCCAGCATCTTCACATTCTCCCCATCGGAATGGACTTCCTTCTGTTATATATTCACAACCACAGAGCCCACTGTCTCAGTCTCCATGGAGCAGGGATGTAAAGAGAGGCTGCAATTATCAGGCTTATTCAGGAGTGAGGCAGCACTCCCTGTGCTGCTAGGGTCTGCATGGAAGAAGAATTGATTTGAAAACATCTTTTTTTTTTTTTTTTTTTGCTTTCAAAGTGGATCTTCCTCTAGCCCCATTCAAAACAAAGGGAGGCACAATTCACGCTGGGCCTCCTCTCCCCATGACCGTTCCTGGCCAAGTCAAGCACACACATCCAGAGATCCCATCTTCTCTTCAGCCCCTGCTGAGGCGGTCCAGGGACCAGGTGGGAATGTGCCTGGTTTTCTCCACACCCATTTGCTCCAACTGCCCTAATTACCTTTAGTAAGATTCATTTACTTGTGGAGGGGAACAAAACCTTTATAAATACTCCCCATTTTGTGCTTTGGCAGTGATCAGGAACAACAGAAAGCTGCGGCATGAATCAGGCTTAATTAGCCCTGTTCCTTTTTTTTTTAATGCCACCTTGGTAGTCCAAATAATCCATTTATAGTTCCTCCATCCGTCACACAGCATACGGCATGCCTGAAGAGAACCTCAAAAACAAACTGGGTTTGTCTCAGTTAATTGCCCTGCCACTGGTGGTCATCCCCCCCTGAGTCAAACTAACCCCCAAACTGACAGCACCCCCAGGGACCTGCCGCACAACCTACAAACGTCTCCTTCCGAATAAAAAGAAGGGCCTCGTGAAGGCCCCCCTTTGTTCTGCGGGAGCTGGATTTACAGAGTCTCGCATGACGGCCACTCTACAGCTCTTTTGCCTATGAAATGGAGCTCACCCGAGTGTTGAAAGATAGCGGATTTTTCTATCCCCTAAATATCATTAGAGTCTGGCCGGGTGTCTGTAGCACGTATGGCTGGGGCCTTCTGCCAGCCTCATTTAGATATGAAATTCAGCAGTTTGGGCCTGAAAGCACCACCTTCCTCTCACCATAACAACAAATCACATTTCATATGACACTTTACACTTTTGAAAAGTTGTTCAAGAGATGGCTGCCAGGGGAGGGACAGCACCAGCACCCCCTCTCACTGCCCCACCCAGGGCACTGCCATTAGTGATTTGTACATCCTGTTAATAGGTTTCCCTTATAAGCCACTGATGAAAAACCTAAACAAAAGGAAACTCAAGACCAGATTTATTAGGAGACCAGCAGTTATCTGCATTTAGTCCTGTCACCATCCTC
Source organism: Dromiciops gliroides (assembly GCF_019393635.1). Lineage (NCBI taxonomy): Eukaryota > Metazoa > Chordata > Mammalia > Microbiotheria > Microbiotheriidae > Dromiciops > Dromiciops gliroides. The sequence continues at coordinate 336,594,327 of NC_057863.1, read as the reverse complement.
ACCACGTAGGGCTTTTGTATTTATTCCTAGCCATCTTGTTATTGTCGAATGGGAGGTTTTCTGAAACTCAGCAAAGGACAACCATCCAAATGGACTTAATTTTGAAAATGATCAAAGGATGACGATCCAAAAGTATTTTAGAATTTTATTTAATGACAGGCAATATGGTGTAATATAAAGAGCACCAGGTTTGGAATAGAGAGTCCAGCTTTGAATCTTCAATCTGCTACTAATTCTCTATGTGAATATTGGGAAGGTCACTCTGCAGGACTCTGAAGTCTTTTCCTGATCTAAATCTATGATCCCAAGTCACAAAGACCATATCAGACCCTGTCGAATAGGGAAGGAGAGGCCCTCTTGACTCCCTATGGGCTCTGGTGCAAGTCTGTATTATGAACATGTAATTCTGTTTTGAAGGTGTGTGAGAATTCTAAAGGGAGCTAGCGACCACTGCTGATAGTATGCCAGATACTTACCTTGCTAGTGTTCATTTGGGTGAGAACAAGAGTGGGGGGCGGTGTGGAAGGTCAGTGTTGCTCCTCTCCTGGTTAGTCTATGCCTTGTTGCTTTTTTCACCAGCTCCTTTCCTATCAAGATTCCTCTACTCTGATGCTAATCCCCTCTATTCCCTAAAGACATCATGGATCCTTCTCACCAAGCCCATTGCTCTCTTTTATCAGGTTCCCAGTCTTTCAAAGTCGCTACCCTCTTGCTGTTTTGATCTCTTCTGTGGGAGACAACAACAGCTTTGGAGCTGTTGGAGCATGGAGGGTTTACTCTGAAAGTCCAGTTCCAGTGCTAGAATGACTGAGTTGCTCTAACTTTCTGTTGTTTGAACCTAAGTCCCATGGCCCCACCCTCCATACAAATATTCCCTCTAAGTGACTGTGAGAAACCTCTCTCCTGGATGTGTGCCTCAAACTTACTGCAAAGTCATTTATCTACTTTGCCCTTAGTGTTCAAAAGGTATGACCACTGTTCAAACATTACTAAGTCTTTTGAAGTGACTGTTCTTCCCATCTGTCTATCTGTGTCCCCTCTCCCTCCAGGGCAGCTGGGCTGAATTTTGCAAATTACCTTGGGCTGCTTATCCATCCTGGAAAGAGAGGGAGGAAGGGCTACTTCTAGAGCATTTGCCTATAACTCAGAGGGGTAAGAGGCAAGCCCCCCCCCCCCCGCGCCTCTAATATATACATATCCTATACTGATGGTTAAGTAATTTGCTCAAAGTCACACAGTATCAATGATAGAGCCATGTTTCAGACTAGATCTGGTTCCAAGGCCAGTACTCCACACCCTCCCACACTGTCTCTGCCATTTTATCACACAAGATAAAAGGAGAATGATAAATACTATTGAATTTCAAAAGTCTATTTCTTTGAGCAGGTCTAAAATCAAACCTGTTAAAAATCTTGCAAACACATATTTACTTATTTATGATTTTTATTCCACCTGCTTCTTAAAAGAATTTGAGGCAGCATATCCTAGGAAATAAATAAATGCATAAAAAGGCATGGTACATGGGGCAGCTAGGTGGCACAGTGGATAAAGCACTGGTTCTGGATTCAAGAGGACCTGAGTTCAAATCCAGCCTCAGACACTTGACATTTACTAGCTGTGTGACCCTGGGCAAGTCACTTAACCCCAATTGCCTCACCCCCCCCCCAAAAAAAAGGCATGGTATGGAACTGGGCAATGTGGAAGATGAAAGCAGCATTTTTCAAAACCATTCTATCAGAGCACACGTAAAATCAGAGCAGTCGATAAAATTCAGGGCTACCAAGGATCTCAGACATGCCCCTGATCCAAACCACACATGAGAAAACTAAGGCAAGGGACTCTCTCACGATCTTTGAACTAATAAGCAACGCAGCCAAGATTTCTACCCAGGTCTTCTAACTTCCACATTTAAAGCATTGCAGTGATAGGCTTTCTTCACAAGAACTCTCAGAAATGTGTGGTACAAGTATTGTTGGACACATTTTACAGATGAGGAAACTGAGGCTCCAAGAGGATAAATCACTGAGAAGGCTCAAACGTGAACAAACCAGATTCATACTTAGGTCTCCTGTTTTTGAGTCTACAGCTCTTTCTACTTGTTTCTTGGGGTAGAAATTTTCTTTGGGAAGTGAGGGTGGAAAAATCAAGATGGCTGACAGCAATAAGGGAACCCTGCACGAACAGGCTTTTCTTGCCTGTCCCCCAAAATGACTTTGTATTTATTTTCTATATTTTGGTAGAATATATATGTAGATATACATATGTATTATTGTGTGTATATATATATATATAGAGAGAGAGATTAAGATTGACACTGTTTTGGTTACTTGGATCCTAATGAACTCCAATGGGAAGTGCCCAGCCCAGCTCCCTCAGCTGTCATCCTGGAAGCCACCCCTTAGAGATACAGCCTGCCACCTGCTCCTTCAGGTGCCCCAGCCACAGTTACCGAAGATTCAGAAAAAAAAATTCTTGTCACCAAAGTCATTGGCATGGTCAAGTGGTTTCAACATCAGGAACTGATATGATTTTATTAGTAGAAATAACATTAAAGAAGAGGCATCTGCTTTGCTGATCTACCCTAAAAACTATAAATTCTTCCCATCTGCTTTGCAGCTGAACACTGCATGTGTTGTCTCTTCCATTAGAATGGGAGATCCTTGAGAGCACTATTGAGGGACTGCTTTATGTTTCTATTTGTATCTCTATCACTTAACACAGTGCTTTGTATATAGTTAGCACTTAATAAATCATTCATTCATTCATTTATTCATTCAAGCCAATCCATTTTACAAATGAGGAAAATGAAGTCCAAAGAATGAAGGACTTTGTTCAAGGTCACACAGACATCGAGTAGCAGAGTCAGTATTTGAACCCATGTCCTGTGATCACAGATCCAACACACCTCTCAAATACCATGATGCCTTCCCTACTCCCAAAGAACAGATAGCAAAGTGCCAAACAACAAGCTCTAATCTAATCCAAGCAGCATTTGTTCAATGCCTACTAAAGGCAAGACACTGAACTAGACTCTGGAAAGAGAGACAAAAATAAAAACAGTCCCTAGGCTCAAGATACTTACATTCTACTGATGTGGAAGAAACTGTCTATATTACACATTTGATTTAGTGAGATAATCTCCACACTGAGAGAACTAACCAAAGAAACAATACATTAAGAAGAAATGGGAGAGCGGCAACAATCTTCATCCCAAAGGTCCCCCAGATCTGACCAGCCTAAAGATAGCAAGTCCTTGTTTGTCCATAAGTTCTTACAACAGCATCCCTCTCCACCTCCAGTAGTACACAGTAGTGCACTTAATCAGAGCTGTGAGACAGAGGACAGTGAATGGTGGAGTAAAAACAAGTCAACAAGACTCACAAAACCAAGGATGATGTAGAAATACACTTTAAAATATTCTTATCATTTTCATCATTCCCTGCCCTTGAGACAACTAGATGTCATAGTGGCTAGAGAACCAAGGCTGGAGTTAGAAAGACCTGAGTTCAAATCCAGCCTCAGACATTAGCCATGGGACCCTGAGTATGTCACTTAACCCTTATATGCCTCAACTTCTTCAACTGTAAAATGGGAACACTAATAGTATTCCTTTCAGGACTGCTGTGAGGATCAAAGGAGATAATATTTGTAAAATTCTTAGCACAGTATCCAGTACAGAGTAAGTGCTTAATTAATGCTTGTTTCCTCCTTTCTCTACCTGATTTACTGTTTCTTTTCTTTCTTGGACCAATTTAAGATGAAGCAACACAGAATGAAAAAAGAATAAGAAAGGATAACGTGAGGTAACTAAGAGAAGGAAGAAGAAAGGAACAGAGTGAGGAAGAGCAATGAGGCCAGCAAGGGCACTCTCAAAGAGAAGGCTCTCTGATTTGGCTGTTTGTTGATTATGCTGCAATATTCATCAAATAGAGAGGAATTTTCTTCTTTGAATAGCTAAAGTCAGCCTGTTTCCTTGTTCTCTACTGTACTGGTTAGTCAAAGAAAGACATCAGAATATCACGTGTTCAGCAAGTCATTTAGAGTTCAAAAGGTATTTAAATTCCAACACAAGAAATATTTGAGTACAGACTCTATGCAGTAACTTACAGGCACATAGGTAAGTAAACAGGTAACCTCCAGGCATGGCTTGGCACATACAATTTAAAACCTAAGCTTCTTAGTTCCAACTGGTTTTATACTCAAGCCTGATAAACTATATCAGTTTTTGAAGTAAAGTCAGGATCATGGATTAAAACCTGAAAGGGACCTCAAAGGTCACCGAGTCCAACATACCCCTTCATTTTACAGATATGGAAGTAGGGGAAGAAAGAAATTAAATGACTTACCCAGGATCATCCAGCTAATAAACAGAGGCAAGATTCGAACCCAGGCCTTTCCCATTTCAAGTCCAGGAACCAATCCACTGTATTATGCTGTCATTGACTGTATTCATCACACAACCCCTGAGTTCAAATTGTAATTGCTATCTCTACAGCCACCAGACCCCTATACTTCTTACTGGCTCCTCTGTACCCCACCCCCCAAAATCTTAAACTCTTTACTTGAGCTAAATTGTATTACTTCTTCTATTCCTAGTGTCTAGTTCTAACTGTATGAATATCCTCCAGGGGTTTCCCCTCTTTTCATCTTCTTTCCTTTCATCCCTGTCCTCATCTTGATTTTTAAGTCCCTGTCCTAGAGTTGTCTCCCTGTCCCCAAGCTGTCTGTCACCCCATTGTTCTTCCAGGTATCTTCTGGTTCATTCTAAACAGAAATTTCTTTGCATTTACATTTTTGTATAACATCCATAACTTTTGTCTTTCCAAAAAGGGGGTATAATGATAATAAATGCATTGCATTGACTATACATGTATAACATATTGAATTGCTTGAGTTCTTAAGAGGGGTGGAGAGGGAGGAAGAGAATTTGGAACACAAAGTTTTAAAAAATCGATGTTAAAAATTGTTTTTACATGTAACTTGGGGGAAAATCAAATTCTAAATAAAGAAAAAACTTCAAACAAACAAATAAATGGATGGATGGATAAATAAATTGACTAATTAGTTGATGAATAAATAAATTCATTAATTAGTAAATAAATAAATAGATAGCTGCATTGCATGCATCTGCCTATATAAATGTCAACTTTTTCTATAATAATTCCCACCTCCCTTTCCCAGCTACCCTGAAGCTGCTCTATTCCCTGGCTGTTCTGAGTTAAACTTTCTACCTGGGATAGTCTGACCCCATGTCTAAACATCTCCTGGCCCTCCAAAATCTAGAAGCACCAGTTCTCCTCTTTTTCCAGATTTTTGTCATATATCCCTACCTATTCCTATACTCTCTGCTCTAGCTAAATTGCTCTACCTACCACCCCCTAACACATCCTCTGCTTTCTCACCCAGGTGCTTTTGTTCATCCTGTTCCCTATTCCTGAAATCAAAGAATCCATTATACGAGAGATCAAGTGCCATCTCTTCCAGGAAGGCTTCCCTGTTCCACTCCCCCATCTCCCTTCTCAGAAATAATTTTTCTGCCCTAAACACAGCACTTTATACCTCTCTCACAAGCCTTTACATGAAGTGGGTACTCAACGTTTACTGAGCTGAATTTTTTTAAAAAATAATGAAATAGGATTGGAGTCAGGGGTGAGTTGTGTGCCCGAGCTGCTGGAGAGATTCTCCAGCTTCTGAGCATTCTCATCAGATGGATGATGGGAATGTTTCTCTCCCCAAATGCCCCCTCCTCAGCTCTTCACCAGGTTCTGAGTCCTAATATCCAGCTGACTGCAGCAAACATATCCCCAGTTCATAACATGTACCGAGTCTGACAGAATCCTCACACGAGGGAAGGGATGAGAGGCAGAGGCAATTGGATTGTATTTAGATCTGCCGCCTGATTTCCCAGGGGTCTACTGTCTGGTGTCTTTGAATCACTGAGCCCATACTAACTGGCATGGCTAGCCTGGAATTGGGACTATTGGAACTGTAGGTCTGTTCAGGTCAGAGGATCATAGATCCAGAGATGAGAGGAGCTTGGAAACCGTCTAGTCTGATCCCTTCAGTTAATACTAATCATAGTTTAGATGTAGCTAGCGCTCTGTGTGATTCCATCTCCCAACAGCCTTGAGGGGTGGTGCTACTATTATCTCCTTCTTCCAAATGGAGAAACTGAGGCTCAGCAGAGTTCAGTGACTCACCCAAGTTTACACAACCAGTGAGAGGGCTAGATCTTGAACCTAGATCTCAGCCTCAGTTTACTCATCTGTAAAATGAGGATAATAACCACATCTACTCCACAAGGTTGTTGTGAGGATCAAATATATGTGGGAAAATACTTTGTGAACCTTAAAAGTACTCTATAAGTGCTAGGTATTGTTATTATTATTATTCAGACAACCTAGAGTGACAGACTCAGTCTGGACGCTTCTAGCTGCCCATCCTTGGGCAAATGATCTAAATCTGCCAAGGCAGAGTTTCCTGCCCCGCACCCTCCAATAAAGATGAAGAGAATAGCATTTGTATTCCCTACTTCTCAGGGCTGTTGTGGGTCTCAAAGTGGATAATAATAATTTAGGAGGAAACACTTTGTGACTTTGATGGGGGAATGCTCCTGTAAAGTCCTTCTGAAGCAAGGAAACAAGTGCTCCATAACTGACAGAGAAACCCAGAAAGCAAGCCTTCTGTGTCTCTGCATCCCAGTCCACCTAAGGAGAGCATCTAAAGTCCCACCTCTGCCTCCGGCCCTGCGGCATCTGGCCAGCTTCCAGACATGCTTTGGAAACATTTCAAACATCTGCACACTGCCCAGCCAGCCGGCACTGTCCTCCACTAGGTGTCTGTGGTTGTTCTACTCACCCAAAGGGCAGCTTACGCTTACTTGGGCACAGATTCAGAGGAACGGGCAGGGACGTGGTGGTCAGGGCATGTGCCGGAAGGTTGACCTGCATGGTTTGCCCTTTTTCCAAGAAAGAAACAGAACTCTGACCCTTGGCACATGTTGCCAGTGGCCTAAGGTTCTGGATCTCTGCCCTAGCCTGCTCTAGGGAAGTATGCTGAGTTTATCTGGAGTTTCTGGTAGAGAGAAAAAGAGTAACAACTTCTATCTTTGATGAATTTTGCATGGACCCAGGCCTCATATGGAAGCAGATCTTGTACATGAAATATCTGTAGCAACGGATTTCGATTTTTACAGTTAAGGTTCACACCATGTTAACAAAGCCCTTCACAACCTTGCCCCCTTCCACCTTCTCAGGTTTTTTTAGGGGGGGGGGCAGGGCAATGAGGGTTTAAGTGACTTGCCCAGGGTTACACAGCTAGTGTCACCTGTCTCAGGTTGAATTTGAACTCAGGTCCTCCTGAATCCAGGGCCAGTGATTTATCTACTGTGCCACCTAGCTGCCCCTGTGAAGCTGTTATTAAACTGGTCACAAATGCCATAAAGTTCATAGCAATAAGTAATGGTAGGTAGTGTGCCTCTTTGAAAATAAAAATCATGTGCTTTACATTCATTTACTCTCCCAAACCTCCTGGGATGGGAAGAAGATCGCAGAACTTGGAATCAGGAGCTTTGGGCTCAAAACCACTTTCTAGTATGGACTTAACATCCCTGTTCCTCCCCTTGCCCATCTGTACATTGGGGATAATAATACTTTCATTATCCACCCCCCTATTTAGGCTATTGTGAACCAGAGGTGCTTCACAGATGAGTTACCATGATTATAACTCTTAGGGTGGCTTTAGGAATCTTACCAAGGGTCATTTCAGTTGACACCACTTTGGGGAGTCAGGAACACATGGAGGCCCATTCTTACCAAACCAACAGGCTAACCAGGATAAAAAGGCAGCAAGAGGAAAAGGCTTCACTACCGCTAGTGGTTTGTTTGAAACAACAACAATCACCACAAGCATCAAGTCAGGTTGGGGGGGGGGGGGCGGGGGTTACTTCTAAGAAATTCAAATTCAATAAACAAGGCACTATACTAGGTGCTGGATGAAAACAACATAGCCCCTGCTCTCAGAGAACTTAGATTCTAAATAGAAGGGAGTGTGACATTTGCCAGAATGTCCTATGATATCAGGAAAAATGTGATGGAAACAAAAGAGGGTCAGACCAAATGCTAAAGAAATATATGGGGATTGATCACTTCTATCCAAGACAATTAGGAAAGCTTCATGAATTAGGACTGACAGGGAAGGGGTACTTCAGATTCCAGCAAGCAGTTATAATGAGACCTGGGAAGAAAACAAGGAGAGAGAAAGGGGCAGGGGATCTATTTCAAGAGTGAGAGAAGAAGGAAATTAAAAAAAAAACAATCAAGTTCTTCTCAAAGCCCAGAAGACAATCTATCAGTGCCTGCATCCCTCCAGGAAGAGGCACAATGATCTAGGCCCTGGCCCATGATCCTGGGTGACTCTCACTCCTCAAGTCATTGCTGTTCTCTCTTCCTCTGGAATACTGTAGATTGCCCCCAAGGACCACAGACACTGCACCATGCAACATTCCTATCAGTGTGAGGCAGCATGGCATCTGTCCCTATGAACTTGGGGCTCAGTCAACAAAAGTGAGTAAAGACGCTTCTCTATCCCATTGTTGTGAGAACCAAATAACATAATGGGTGAGTGCTTTGCTATTTCAGAGTCCTATAGAAGTGACAGCTTCCATTCCAGCCCGTAATGTCCCTGTCAAATCCTGACAATGTCCTGTCCTAACCCCTTGCAGAAGACCAGGCAAGAAATCTGCAGGCCAGAAAGGTGTTCTGAAGGTCATCGGCTCCAACCTTCTTCCTCTTTGTAGGTCTACCGTCAGCCCAACTTGGATAGAGGGATATCTGTAAGGATGGGTTCAGAATCTCCCATTCTGTCAAATCATAAAAAATGCTAGTGAAGACAGGAAGGGAAATGTCTACAGAATGGAGGGAGAACACATTCTCAGGGGACAGAATGAAGCATACAAAGGTATTGCAAAGAGCAAACCTCATAAGCCCTGGGTTAAGAAGAGTGAACCGTCTTCCTAGAAAAAGGTCATCTTGCCTCAAGGATGGGACAGGAGTGGAGGGGACAGATCATGGGCACTGGTAACTTTGTTCATGTCCCTTGACGGAGATGGCAGGGGACACTAGCGTAGGGCAGGACCATTCTCGGTCTCCATCTTTTTTTTCCCTGTAGACTGCCCAGATGTGGGACATGAAGGGGAAGGGTGGGCCAAAGGGGAGGGCAGGAGAGTTTCTGGGGTACAACAGGGAAGCTAGAAGTCACCAAGTAAAATCAAAATGCATAATTATGCAGGGGTGTGTGGGAACTGGCTATGTTACTGGATAGGTCCATTAGCCTGGGGGATATCACAAAGCATATTTTCAGTTTTGTGAGAAACTATAGCACTTGCTCACCAGAACTGTCTCCTACATGTTGCCAAAATAGCTTAAATGCAGCAACATGACGCAGGAACAGCAGCAAATCTGTCAGTGGTACAGTAAGTTTCAATCCAGACCCCCTCGGGCACAAACAAAACAAACCAAAAAACCTCTCTTCATTAACTTTAAATAACAATCCCTTACCATTGGGTAGCATTTGAATGTTTACAGAACACTTTCATATCCTTTTTTTTTCTCACCTGATCCTTATAATAACCCTGGGAGGTAGTTAGGACTGGCATTCCTATCCGTTTTGCAGATAAGGAAATTAAGATGCAGAAGTAAAACTACTTGGTCTAAATCACATAGCTAGTAAGGACTGGGAAGAAAATCCAAACCTTTTGACTCTTATCAAGAGTTGGTTCCAAAAAAAAAAAAAAGAAAAAAATTTAAAGAGTTGGTTCCAAAAAAAAAAGAGTTGCTTATATCATACCATACTAGGAAACCCCACAGAGCTTTGCTCATTCTCCCAGGAGTCCTTAACCTGGCAGTTTGGGAAAACCCATAGCCTCTCAATAATGGTTGTTGTCTATAATCAGAATTGATAAAATGCTAAATTTCAGTCAGATCTCAGTGAAATAAAGATTTTTTTCTTTTCCAAGTTGAAAAACCCCTTGAAATTGATCCACAGTCTCCCGGTTAAAAACCCCTGTTATAAATTAACTAGGAAAGTCCTGCCCTACCTAAGTCTGACAATAACATGGTTGGCTTTATTTATAAGCAGAAAAGGGAAGGCATCAACATTTTATGGTTTCAGCGGGTCCAGGAATCAAAGAATATAATATATCTAAGCTGGAAAAGGGGGAACATGCTACAATGGAAAGACTGCTATATTTGGAGACATAGAACCTGGAGACAAGCCTTACTTCTGTCACTCACTACCTGTGTGACCTTAGGCATGTCATTCAGTTCCCTGAGTCACAGCTTCCTTATCTGTAAAATAAAGGGATTGGACTAGATGACTCAGAGATCCCTTGCATGTTTAAGTCTATGATCCTAGACTCCTTTGACCTATTGTTGTTAAGCCCCCTCATATTGCACTTTAAAAAAGAAAAAAAATAAGGATGAGTGTGGAGAAGTGACCCGAAGTCAAGGCCAGTTGTCAATCAACAAGCATTTTTTTAAGCATGTACTATGTGTGTGGCACTGTGCTAAGTGCTACAGATACAAAGAAAGGCAAAAAATAAAGTCCTTCCCCTCAAGGAGCTCAGTGTAATGGTGGAGAAGAGATGCAAACAGCTATTTACTATAAGATATATAGTATATATATATATGTGTTTGTGTATGTGTATATATATATGTATATGTATATATATATGTGTGTGTGTGTGTGTGTGTGTGTATATATATATATATATATATATATATATATAGTGGAAATTTATTTTGATTTGGGGACCCTACCTTTGGGCTGAGATTAGAAAGCCTTAAGCCCTTAAGGCTTTTCCGTCTGAGAGGCTGGTGACCCTCCCCCTCCGCTTCAGCTGAGCCAAAAAGGCCCGTGGGCTGAGACGCCAGGTCAGACAGCTGGGGGGAGGGAGTACAGGTTGTACATTTTATTTTCCTGTATTCTTAATTTTAAATTGTATCTCACAAATAAACCCTCTGCTATTAAAATGGAAGAGGCTTCTTAATCCTTTGCTTATCAATTTGGGAGCAGTGTGGGGAACTTTTTAAACAGCCCATACTAAGTTAATAGCTGTCAGATAGCCAGTCAGTCAAAAGTCCCCAGATTAGTCATCCACAGATTTGTCCCCCCAAAATACGCCAGCAAGTTAACAAAATATTTTAACAATATATATAAATACTTAGACTACATCCACAAATTTGTATGTGTATATATGTATAATACTTAGACACCATCTATCCATATATGTGTGTCTATATCTTAGAATACATCCATAAATGTGTGTAGGTATATATATAAAATACTTAGAGTACAACCATCCATGTGTGTGTATCCTAAAATACATCCATAAATTTGAGTATGAGTATATATCCATACATGTGTGTGTATATGTAGATATAGATAGAAAATGGGAGGTAATTTCAAAAGGCCTGGGAGTGTGGCAGGGTGGGGGATGGACAGGTGGGGAAGGGCTGGGAAAAGCCTCTTGGATTAGGCAGGATTTGATCTGAGACCTGTAGGAAATCAGGACAAAGCCAGGACCAGCATTGAGGCTCTTAACATACTCCACAGGAGCCTAGCTTCCATTCATTCCACTCCACCAAGCTGCCTTCCCAGGAAATGGCCCTCTTGCCAAAATGATCTCGTTCACAGTTAAAGTGTTATCTGCCATTAACACTTCAGTACAAATTACCTGCTAATTTCCTAACAGGGCCCTGAGAAAATGGAGCACAGTACAAGAATAGTTCATTTTTGCAAAATGCTCTTACAAGTTAAAAAGGGGGGGGGGACTTTCCTCACTATAAATTTATGGATATAGTCTAAGTATTATTGTCCCCATTCAACAAGGGAGGAAACTAAGGTTTAGAGAAATTAAATAACCAGTCCACAGTGATGTAGCTGCCAAGTGACAGAGTCCAGATTCGAACCCAGGTATTTTGACTCCAGTCCAAGAGTTCTTTCCACTACCCAGTGTAACCTTAAACAGATAAAAAAAGGTCAGCGGATACTCAAGCATTTCAACCCAGCACCTCTTGCTTGAAAAAGGGTCAGGGAAAAGATCCTGGATGATAGGACTATTCTCTGATAACAAACTTCATTCATAGCTCACATTTGGGCAGCTTTTTAAAGATTTGTAAATTTAAGTTAATTCAACAACCCTTTACTAAGTGAGTACTATGTTAAAAGTACCCTGTTAAGTATAGAGGATATAAAGGTTTAAAAAAAAATGAAACCTTTTGCACAAGCCCTGGAGTCAAGAGGACCTCAGTTCAAATTCGACCTCTGACACTTACTAGTTGTGTCACCCTGGGCAAGTCACTTAACCACTATTGCCTCAGAAAAAAAGAAATATTTCCCACCTTCTACTGCAAGATAGGACATATGCATAAACATAATGCAAGGTAGAGTGTGATGAAAAGAGATCATTAGCAGATAGAAAGCAGAGTGGAGAAAACAATATACAAAGATGACCACAACTATGTCAATGATGCACCACAAAACAATCAAAAGATAAGAGATAAGAGAAGGTACCTCCATGACATCCCTTCCATCCAAAGCCTTCTCTCTGTTCCCAATTCCCTAATTCCCCCCTTCAGTTGCTCTCCCTAACTTTGGGGAAGATGGATTCCGTGGAGTTTTAAGTAGGCAAGGAGAAAGATTTGCCTTCAGGAATATGGATGGAGCCAAGGAAAAGCTTTCCCTTTCTTCTATAAGACTATACCTTCCACCCTAGCATATGATGGATGAGATAACTGGACAATGAAAGATAGTATTCTTAGGTAAAAAGGAGTGGGAACTCCATCCAAGAATGATATCAGTCAATCAATAAGTCTTTGTCAGTCCCCTATTATGTGCTAACACTGTGTCATATACTTGGGATATAAGACATGAATGAAACAAACTCTGCCTTCAAAGAGCTTATATTCTAGGAGGAGGGAGCCTCATCTGTAAAATGTGTCCAACAATACTTGTACCACACATGTGAGAGTTCTTGTGAGGAAAGCCTATTGCTGCAATGCTTTAAATGTGGAAGTCAGAGGACCTGAGTGGGAATCTTGGCTGTGTTGCTTGTTAGTTTTATCCTATTGGAATGTAATATCATTGAGAGCAAGGATTTTCTATTTTATTTTGCATCCCCAACAATTTGCATAGCACCTGGCTCCACATAGTAAGTCTTAATGATTTTTAATTCACTCATTTATATGTGGGGGAATGAAGGACTCAAAGATAACAACTAAGGTTATAAACCCTGGTGACTGGATAGTTAATGGATCCTTCAACAGTATTAAGAATGTTTAGAAGAGGGCTCAATTTGTGGGGAAAGATAATGAATTCTGTTCCAGAATGAAGGACTGAGAGCAAATCCCTACCCTTCCTCTTCAGAATCAGCAGCAGTAGCTTTCTCTGACCCATCTTAACTGCCTGGTGGCTCAATAGCTTACATCAGGCCTGTAAGAAGAGATCCCACATGAAAAATGCCAAATATTCTCTTGAAAATGATCAGAAATTAGTAAGGAGTCAAGGCCATATGGAAACTGGTGCAATGGTATCTTGCTTCAGGATAGAGGAACAAATTAGAGTCTGATTTGGGTTATAAACTCCAATGAAGTGAAGATAAATAAGAGTATAAGATCTAGGAGAGGTCTTGTAGATCATGTAGTCCAACACGCTCATTTTTCAGACAAAATTAAGCCCCAGACCAGCTCCGTGGAGTTTACTTTGTTAAGTACCAAGGACAGCACCATAGCAATTAGGCATTTGGCCAAGACTAAAATGACAACAATCTTCTGAGAAAGAAACTCCTGAAATGCTTGTGGTTCAGTTTCCACCAGACCAACTCACAATCCATATACTAGATGTTAGCTTCCAATGCCTTGCAGTTTCTCTCTCTAAGAGGTTTCCTCTTCAATCTACAAAGGACATTTCTCCTGTATCGAGTGCCATTCACTTTCTTCTATGTCCTTTCAATGAAAAATGTTTTTCAGGCCCAATTTCCCCCATATAATGTCTGAACTACCTCCATATCTAGACAAGCAGAAGAGTTCCAGAAAAATCCCTCTTTCACTAACTCCACTCTATTTATAAGAAAATTCACCATAGTCTACCATTCCTTGTTCTCCCCTGATTTTCTACATCAAAAAGGGAAATAGAATAACATCTCCACCTCAGTTCAATCAATGTCATTGATTAGTGTTGCATTTCTCTTGCCAGGAGGTACCAGAGAGACATTTTAACAGGAGAGAGGGTCTCATGCTTTTCCCCAAAGTAAACATGCCCACTGACCTGTGAAGGCACTCTTGGGGTTCCTACTCTACCAGTTAGTTTTGGTTCATTCAAAGGTGTGCCCATTAAAAAAGAGGCCAGATTCCATACTGCTGGGGCTGAAGATAGATCTATGGGCTGTTACCGAATAAACTCTCTGAAAAGTTGCATGCCACAAGGGGCAAGAGCTCTGAGTTTAGAGCCAGAAGAGCTAATATCCAATCCTGGCTCTTCAACTTAATATATATCTATAAGATCTTTCTAAGTCTCAGCTTCCTCTTATGTCAAATCAACTTGGAGTAGAAGGTGATCTCTATAATCCCTTCCATCTCTAAAGCCTTTGTTCCTATAAGAAGACCTTACTGTTGCTGCCTTCATGCTTCTGAGCCCATCCCTTGAGTTTAAATGGCTTCCCTGCTCTAGCTGACCAAGCTCTCTCCCTTCTATTTTTCCCACATTTCTTGTGATACCATCTCCTCCAGGAAACTTTCCATAGTACAGTAGTCAAGCAATGGTGATTCACTGAAACGTATAACTTCCTCTAATTCTTTCTTCCCTAAGGAGATAGCTTGTGCTTGTGTCACTAGATATACACAGCTCCCAGAACCATTAGACAGTCATTTAAATAGTCTTGGTGTCGATGGTGATAACATAGAGAATGTCTATGACCACGATGAAGACGATGACTCTGAATGTCCCCTGGCTTTTGTTCTTCTAAAATTAGGAATAACAGCTGGAAGACACTTTAGATATTTATCTAATTGAACTCCTTTTTTATAGATAAGGAAACTGAAACCAGAGGGTCATGCTTTCCACAAGATCATATATTGAATGAGTGGCAGAGTTTGGGCTAGACCCAAAGTCTCCTGCATATATAGTCCATTATCAACTTGTACCGGGTTTTCATCTCTTATTTTTTCTTCTGCCTAATCCCCTTCAAGACTTCCTCTATCTTCCACCCCCAGCTAGAGCACCCTTATTTCCACAGCAACTCTCCAATCTTCTTTTGCCTGTTTCTAGTACAGGTGAAGCCTGAGAGATAGTGAGGCATCAGAGCCAGGCACACCTGTGTCCATGTCCTGTCTCTGATATACACTGGTTGAGAGACCTTGGGTCCTGGGTCTACCACTTAACCTCTCAGTAATCTAGGCAGTACTCTATGACTTAAGTTTATAGAGAAGGCACTGACATGCTTTGGAGGAGGGAGTTTTCTTATCTCACAATTTCCTCTATCTATGAAATTACAGGTATAGTTCCTATGCCTGGTTAAAACCATCTCCTCATGCCACCTCCCCACTCCAAACTCCTAAACTCATCCCCTAGATAATGGCTGAGAAGAATTCAACTATGCTCCAGTGCATCTCTCTAACCCTCTGGGAAGGATGAAATGAGTGGACAGCCTGAACTGGGATGAACTCTTCATGGATGCACATTAACCTGCTGATGGTGGTGGTGATGGTGATAATCCCAATCTACCAGTTGTAAAATGATCCATTATTATTATTACTTTTAATTTTTCAGGGCTTTTAGATAGACAGAAAGTACATCTTTTTAATATAAGATAATAGTTTCCCCCAAAACTATTATAGGAACTTTCGAGGGTCATAAACCTTTTTTTGCAGCGCAATGAGGGTTAAGTGACTTGCCCAGGGTCACACATCTAGTAAGTGTCAAGTGGCTGAGGCCGAATTTGAACTCAGGTCCTCCTGACTCCAGGGGTGGTGCTTTATCCACTGCGCCACCTAGCTGCCCCTGGTCATAAACTCTTAAAAGTCAAACTCCTCACCTACTTGGTCACAGAAGGAGGCCATGAACTTGCTAGTTGGCAAATAGACGCCAGTTTGGTTCAAAAGAACATTTATTAAAACACCTACTAGGGGCAGCTAGGTGGCGCAGTGGATAGAGCACCGGCCCTGGATTCAGGAGGACCTGAGTTCAAATCCGGCCTCAGACCCTTGACACTTAGTAGCTGTGTGACCCTGGGCAAGTCACTTAACCCCAATTGCCTCACAAAAACAAAAAACAAAAACACCTACTAGGTATAAATACTGTGCTCCCAGTGACATAGTGTTTACACTAGAAGAATCAGATTAGGTAGATACTGATTTTTATGTTATGCTATCTATAATTTGCATACTCATGTCACTGACAAAATGCCCAGAAGCCCACATTCATAGACTAAAGCTGGAAAGAACCCTGGAAAGCATCCTACCCAACCACATTACTTTACAAAAGAAGAAAATGAAGCCTATTTCCCCACCCCCTTTCTCCTCTAATTATCACCTGGCACATGCCCTGTTGGCAACTTTTTCCAGCTTCTGGCCCCTATATCATGTAACTTCTCATAAGGTTTATTCAGTAACAGTCCATATCCCTATCTTCATCCTCAGCAGTTTGGAACCTGGCCTCTTTTTTTTAGTTTTAATGGGCACACCTTCTTGCAGAGCCAAAGCCACCGAATGGTAGAGCAGAAACCCCAAGGGTACCTTACCAGGTCAGCAGGCATTGCTTGCTTGGG
Organism: Dromiciops gliroides; assembly: GCF_019393635.1. NCBI lineage: Eukaryota > Metazoa > Chordata > Mammalia > Microbiotheria > Microbiotheriidae > Dromiciops > Dromiciops gliroides. Next base: position 336,577,505 of record NC_057863.1, on the reverse strand, counting down.
GGAAAGCATGAGGCTCTCCTTCCTGTTCAACATTTTTACCCTAGTGCCTCCTGGCAAGAGAAATGCTATGCTGATCAATGCCATTGATGGATCTGTAATGAACACGTTGATTTTGAGCCGCTATCAGAATCTCTATCCAACACCTCTCTTCCCTGCTTTCTGTCCCTTGGTTGCCACAGAGCTGGAGAGTAGAAATGCTTTTCAGATTCATAATCACCAATGAGTAGAAAGTGAGCCCCACAGGATCCACAGCTTAGGACTGAACAACCCCCAGTGACTAGCTGCATGGGCTAAGCTAATTGACAACTCCTCCCATTCTTGCCTTTCTTCTTTCATATGGAATTTCTCTAAAGAACAATAACCATATGGGTAGACAGAGTCATAATTAGGGTGGGGTGACTAAGATTTTGCCTGAAATTCAGAGCGTCCTGAAAGCAATAATAGTCTCCCAGCAGAGCAGAAACAACTAAAGTTTGCATCAAATTAGCAAAACTATGTTTTTTAGTAGAAAGTTACCATATTGTATACACTTCTCCTACACCCGCCCCTTCTCTACCCTACCATATTCTTGGCATGTCTGCCCTCTCTCCCTCTGGATCATCCATCTCTCTTTCATGAATGTACTGCAAGATTCTGTCCTGAGACCTCTTCTCTTAGCTCCTTGCTCTGTCTCCAGCAGATGACACAAATCTACATATCCAGCTGTTATCTATCTATCCTGAGTTCCAGACCTCCATTTACAAGTACTTCCACCCAGAAGTCCTGTGGGCAGCTCAAAATCAACATGTTCATTACAGAGCTCATTATCTTTCCCCCAACCTCTGTCCCTCTTCCAAATTTCCCTCTGTGTCAAGGGTACCAGTGCTCCTCCAGTGACCCAGGTTTACAACTTAAGAATCATCTTCAACTCTTCATGTTCACTAGTCTCTTCATAATCAATCAATTGCCAAGTCTTGTCAACTCTATGTCTACAGTATGTCATCTATTCCCATCTCTGCTCATGGCCAAGTATAACCCATCATCACCTCTTGCCTGGATTATTTCAGTGACCTCCTAATTGGTGTTTTTGCATCCAACCTCTCTCTTCTCTGATATATCACCCACAGAGTTGTCAAACAGATATTTCAAAAACTCAGGTTTGTCCATGTACCTTTCCTGTTCTAGACTCCTGTGGCTCCCACTTGTCTCTAGGATTTGGCATTTCAAATCCTTCAAGATCAGACTGTGGCCTATCTTTCCAGGTTGAATATGCATTACCTCACCTCACATATTCCACACTGCAGCCCAGCTGGCCTACTAACTATTCCCTATTCATGAAATTCTCCAGATTTTGTGCTTTTGCATAGCGTATCCTCATACCCATAATGCACTCCTTCTTGAATCCAGCTTAATGAAACCCCCTAATTCTCTCCAAGGCTCAGCTTAAGTGCCCGTCCTAAATGAGAATGTTCTTGATCCCCAAATTGTTATTACTGTTATGGTGGGAAGGGTAGAAGGGGAGGTGAGAACAGGAATATGTTCACAAATAAGTAAATTACCATGCATTAATTTTTGCCTGTGTGTATATATAGACATACATATATTTACACATATATGTACATACATATGTAACTATATATGCATGTGTATATCCATACACATATGTATGGATGTGTGTATGTATGTATGTATGTAAATATACTGGTGAGCATATTAGTCCCCCATTCGTTACCACCATCCTGCCTCTAACACTTACTACTTGTGTGTTAAGCCGCAAATTACTTTACTTCCCTGTAATTCAGTTTCTCCATCTATAAAACGAGGTGTTAGGACTAGGGCTGTGGGGTCCTTGTGAGCTCTAGATCTAATAATCTATAATCCCTTAGGAGAATATAAGTTCTTTGAGGGCAAGGAATGTCTTGCTTTTATATTTCATTCAGCCAACACATACTTATTTGTACCAGACTGGCCTGGAACACAATGGAATCTCTGTAAATTCTCCTTGATTGATGGATTGCAGTAGCATGGCCTTTAATCTGAATCATTAACATTTCCTCCATCGTTCTCTTAAGTCTATACCATCAGTAAAGCAATAAATCAAGCCTTCATTTGTATGATTTGCCAATTTCTGAGATGTAAATATTCATATTGAAAATTTACCAAACAGGAGTTGGTTTGAGCTGACTCTAGCACACCCCCGGATGTGATCCTAGGTCCATACCTATACACAAAACTCAGTTTGTCTCCAAAAAGTGGATTTTTTTGTTTCTCCCAGGCCCAATTTTTGTTACAGTCTTAAAAAGGAGGAAGGGGCGCCCCTTTTCAGTTCTAGGAGTGGAGAATATTGTGTCTGATTTTTTCCAACTAAAGCACAAAGAAGAGCAGAGGTCCTTGGATACTTTGGACAGTATCCAGTGACCCGCTCTGAAGAGGCTGTTCTAGCATTCTGGGTGGGTCACACATGTGAAATGCTCATTGTTCTTGTTTCCACCTATTCCAAAGGCCAGTTAGAAAGCTTCGGAACTTCCATGTATAGTAAACTTGGAAGTCTTCCCTCCTCCCATCTTAGCTCAAGATCAGTGGTAGAAGTTGACATTTTGCTAAGCAACCCTCTTCCCACCCTCCTCCCCGCCCCCACCCCAGGCAAAATCTTCTCTCAAAGCTTTCTCATATTTTCTTTAAATTGTAAAACAAACAACCCTTTAGTGAGGGGATCCTATCAATGTCAAATATCTGGAAATTTTGAAGTCATGGTGGGTGGGGCAGGAAAAATTAGAAAATTTGGGGGGAGTTCAAGCAGATACAATGTATTCTAATTTTTAAAAATCCCTTGTACAGATCTAAAGTCATCTTTTTAGTTTTAGGAAAATAAGTATGTATCATTTGGTTTACTCATAAAACTATCATGTTCGGTATATTAAATTTTAAAGGAGAGCTTTTTCAGACAAAAATTACGAATGTACTTTTGGATGGTTTTTTTTTCTTACAAGATGAACTATGAGCTATGGTAGCTCTTAATTGTTACCAGTTTATGAGAAGGAGGCAGAACCTTAGGAAGGCTGAGGAACCGTGAATAGTATCAAATCACAGCATGTCAGAGTTGGATGGGACCATAGAAAACACTCCCCCATTTTACAGAGGAGGAAAATGAGGCACAGTGAAGAATGCAGACTTGGACAGTCAGGTCAACAAACATTTATTAAGCACCTACTTAAATCCTAGGCACTATGCTAAGTGCATGCTGGGGATACAAGGAAAGGCAAAAGATAGCCCCTGTTCTCAAAGAGCTCACAGTCTAATAAGAGAGACAAGACGAAGACCATTAGGAACAAGAAAGCCAAAAATAGGATAAATTGGAGATAGTCAGCAGAGGGAAGGCACTAGCCTTGACAGGCATAGGAAAAGGCTTCTTACAGAAGGTGAGGCTTGAAGGAAGCCAAGAGGTGGGGAGATGAGGGGGGAGTGTCCCAGCATCCCAAGGAGAGGATGATGATTTTTTAAAGTGGGGTCTTTAGAATCTGCAGAGAATTCTGCAGCATTACATGACAGTCTCACTAAGCACGGTCTTCCTTTACACTACTGGGTATTTCAAGAACATTAACAATTACTGTTTCTCTAAAAGTGTCTTTGTTTCTTAGGAAACTCTCCAAGGACCTCCCCACTCCAGCCTATCAAAGCTTTTCTCCAGAAGTTCAAAGTCGCTGCATTAATTTATTTTTGAAGACAGCAAGGATAATAGGAGTCACTCTGCATGTTTTAGAATTTCTTCTACTCCACTATTATCTTTTGGAGAGTATCCAGCCTTCTTGACGTCAAGAAGCAAGCTTGGATCGTGAGATGCGCATCGGAGCACAGAGTCACATGTGGCCAACCATCTAGTTTGTTTTCCCATGCTGCTTTGATAGGCTCATAGATCTAAAGCTGAAATGTACTTTGGAAACCATCTGGTCCACCCATCCTCCCCCATTTTAAGGGTGGAAGAAACTGAGGCTCAGGGAAGTCAATCAATTAACAAGCATTTATCAAATGCTTACCATGCACAGCATGGGGTACAAAGAGGCAAAGTCCATTGAAGTGATTTGTCCAAGGCCACACAGCTCTTAAGTGGCAAAAACAATATTTGAAACTATTTGCTCTGACTTCAAACCCAGCATTCCTAGTACTTGTATTATTATTCAGCAAAGCAAATATTGCATAGCTCTCTAGCTTCTGTAGGACTTCATATATTTTACAGTGGAAACCATCTTCAAAGCCTCTGCTTGTACTGGATCGATATGTCCACCAAAAACGTGCTAAGTCATTGTTACCACAAAGTTTCTGATTCCTTCCTTGTCCACCCACCTATAAATTATGTAGTCAGTCAGTCAACAATCATTTGTGAAGTGCCTTGTTATGTATAAGGGTCTGCGTGAAGCCATACAGGATGCTATATGGAATCTGCAGGGAATTCTCCCTTGCACAAATACTATCACTCATTCAGCCTGACTCTCAAAGAGGCCACTCCTGGAATGGTTGTGGGGCAAAGGAAGTGGGGATTTTACTTGGATTCCCGGGGCTCTGTAAAGTCATTTGGGGAAAATGATATCTTGATTTCTATGAACTTTTGGTTTCCTTGGTAATCCTGTTTTGTTTTATTCATTTAAAAATATTCTTAGAATGGGTCCATTGGCTTCACCAGACTGCCCAAGGGGCAAATTACATAAAGCAGGTTAAGAACCCCTTGCCTTAGATGGCTTAGAATTCTCCCTTCCCTGAGGCAGATCACAATCCCTTCATCCTGTTTCCCACTGTCATCCTTGACTTACTACCAGTCCTTCATAGCTGATGCACCCAATGTGAGATGGCTAAAAGCCTTCTTCTCATTCAGTATCTCAGCATCCAGAAGAATAGCTCATTCTTGTAAATGTAACACCTGAATTGTCCATCTGTTGTTTTTCATTCTGGCTACATGACCAGCCCACCTCTTGGGTGCCATCTTTGTCCCTGAATGGATCTTTTATACTTCTTCCCACATGTTGATGATGTTTGGTAACATGCAGCAGTCTATAAGTTTTATTGTTGTTCTGTTATTTTTTCATTCGTTTCTGACTCTTTGTGACCCTTTTTGGGGTTTTGTTGTCGAAGAATCTGGAGTGGTTTGCCATTTCCTTCTCCAGCTCATTTTACAGATGAGGAAATTGAGGCAAAGAGGGTGAAGTGACTTGCCCAGGGTCACACAGCTAGGAAGTGTCTGAGGCCAGATTTGAATTCAGAAAGATGAGTCTTCCTGACTCCAGGTCTGGCTCTCTATCCACTGTACTGCCTAGCTGCCCCATTTATAAGTTTATAACATGTATTTTTTTTCACTGCCTTTTGTGTCACCTAGAATTGTGATTCACAAATGGCATAATCACAGTATTATAGATATTGAGCTGAAAGGAACCTTTGGAGATCATCTAATTAAAGCTCTATTTTTACAGATGAGGAAAGGGAAGACCAGAGTGGTTAAGTTACCTTCCCAAGGTCATTCCCATTATCATGGCAAAGCCTGCTTCTCACACTGCAATTATCCCCAGTTTACAGGGGCAGATAGAGCTTAATTGACTTGTCCAGGTGCCCACAGGTAGTAAGTTTCTTTCCTGAGATTTGAACTCGGGGCTCCTGAGCCTAGGCCCAATGCTTTATTCACTGTGCTACCTAGCTTCCTCTATATATACCCATCCAGGATTTTTAAAATATCTGCCTAAATGAAAGGAGAAGGTCAGATTAGATAGGTGGCCTCCCATGTCCCTTCCATCTCTGAAGACCCTTCCAACTTCTGAGAATCCTTCAAGTCAGGACCCACAATGCTTTGAGCTCCCCTGGTGTCCCTTCCACACTAGCCAATGGGTTATAGTCACTGTAGAAGGATTCTCAGATACAAAACACATTTGAGAATTTTACTGTGCATCTCTTTCACTTAACCCTGGGAGATTCACATCAAAGGCTTGCAGGATCACCTTTCAGTTCTTTAATCAACCAACCAATCAGTCAATCAACATTTATTAGGCACCTACTATGTGCCAGGCACTGTGTTGAACAGCTTTCTCTTTCATCACCTTTTCCCTCATTCTCCTTTGAAGATCAGAAACATAGATGTCAATACTTCCCAAGCTGATCTCTTCCCTCACTTAGGGATGAGAAGATGTAGAGACCAATTAGAGATGTGAGATGACTTAAGGATTGTGATTTTATAAGATTTAAAATTAAGAGAGTCATTGAAGATGTTTGTATTGTCCTTACAGTAACCTTAGGACTTAGCCCAGTGTCTAGTACATAGTAGGCATTTAATAAATGCTTATTGATTGATTGAGAAATGTATTGATGTTAGTACTTGACCTTTTGTCCCCACAATTTCTAAAACCTATAATTTGGTATTGTGGAAAGAGCATTGGATTCAAATCTAGGTTCTTAAAGGAGATAGGTGGTACAGTGAATAGAGCATACTTTAAGGCATCTTATATCTTATATCTTATATATTTTATATATAAGGCATCTTATATCATATCTTATATATAAGGCATTTGGAAATGTATATATCATCTGGCAGTATTTGCAAAAAAAAATTCCCTCTTTCTTAGTAAAACTTGCAGTGCAGAAATACTTAGAGATGCTAGCAGTTGGTCCCATTTTGCTGAAGGGAAAACAAAGAAAAGTGCAGTTTAGTTTGCATATAAATACTAATCATGTACAAATTTAGCCATGGTATCTCCCACCTTGAGGATAACTGTAAATAACTTTCCAAACCTGGAGACCTTACCTGCCTGGATAATTGCTAAGATTGGGTAATAATAGCTCGCTTTTACTTAGAGCTATACAGTTCACACAAGGCTCTCCTTACAACATCTTGTGTGTTGGCAGGGCAATTATCCCCATTTTACAGATGAGCAAACTGAGGTTTATTGACACGCTTAGATCTCACAGTTCATCAGAAAGTGGGAGGGCTAAGACTCAAACCCAACTCCAAGTCCACTGTTCTTTCTGCTAAATAATGCTCTTTCTGATTTCATCACAAAGAACGGGATGAGAAGGAATTTAATAATGGCTTGCACAGGTTATAAAAACCTGCTAATGCAATTATAACATTTTAAAATAGAATCCACTTAAACTCTTACCTTTCAATACAGCTTTATGCTTTCTTTCAGTTCCTTTGGGGATCTCAAGGTCAGAGCTCCAAGCAGAGCCAACTTCCAATTTTCTTTTACCTTCAAATCCTTTATACTTGACCTTGCTCCTCTCAAACTGGGCAATAATGCCATTGGTTTAAATTTCTGTGGGCCATGAATCTATTGCTATTATCCACCCTCAGTCCTTGTCAAATGGCAAAGAATTTGTCCTTCAACTCTCAGACTCCAGAGGATGCTGAGATACAGAAGAGGGCTTGGGATCCTTCTTCCTTATCTTGGGAGACATTTCTGCCCACCAGGCAAAAATAGACCACCAGGTTCTTGTGATTAAAAGTTGTCCTAGCTTGTTTGTGCTCAGCATCAAATTTGGCCAGGTAGATGGTTTTATGTGAAAGACACAGGATCAGTGAATTAAAATCAGGAATAAATGGAGGTTTGTTCACTGAAAGGGACTTTGAAGTCCTGAAAAGTTATGTAACTAGTCCAAGATCACCCTGGTAGTGATAATACAGTCGCTAATATTAATATAATGCTTTAAGGTCTGTTTGGTTCAGTCATTTCAGTTGTGTTCAACTCTTCATGATCCCATTTGGGGTTTTCTTGGCAAAGATACTGGGAAGGTTTGCCATTTCCTTCTCCAGCTCATTTGACAGATGAGGAAACTGAGGCAATGAGGGTAAAGTGACTTGCCCAGGGTCACACAGCCAGTAAGTGTCTGAGGCCAGATTTGAACTCAAGAAGATGAGTCTTCCTGACTCCAGGCCCAGTACACTGTGCACTGTATCACCTAGCTTTAAAGTCTACAAAGCACTTTTACAATTATTATCTCATTTTATCCTCACAACAACACTTCGAGGCAGTTGCTATTATTATAACTCCATTTTACAGATGAGGAAATTGAGGCTTAGAGAGGTTGTGATTTTACCAGGGTTAATTATTTATTGAGTTTGTGTCTAAGTTTGGATTTGAACTCATGACTTCCTGACTCCAGGAACCACCTATCTCCTTTAAGAACCTAAATTTGAATCCAATGCTCTTTCTACAATTATAGGTTTTAGAAATTGTGGGGACAAGAGGTCAGGTACTAATATCAATCCATCTCTCATTCAATCGATAAGCATTTATTAAATGTCTACTATGTACTAGGCACTGGGCTAACTCCTAAGGATACAAACACTTCAATGTCTCCATTTTAAATCTTTAAAAATCACAATCTAAAAGTCATCTCACATCTCTAATTGGTCTCTACACCTTCTCAACCCTAAGTCAGGGAAGAGATCAGCTTGGGAAGTATTGACATCTATGTTTCTGATCTTCAAAGGAGAATGAGGAAAAAGTTGATGGAGAGAGGTGTTTAACACAGTGCCTGGCGCATAGTAAGTGCCTAATAAATGTTGATTGACTGATTGGTTGATTGATTAAAGAATTGAAAGGTGATCCTGCAAGCCTTTGATGTGAATCTCCCAGGGTTAAGTGAAAGAGATGCACAGTAAAATCTGCAAATATGTTTTGTATCTGAGAATCCTTCTGCAGTGACTATAACCCAGTGGCTAGTGCAGAAGGGACATCAGGGGAGGTCAAAGCATTGTGAATCCTGACTTGAAGGAATCTCATAAATTGGAAGGGACGTGGGAGGCCATCTATCTAATCTGACCTTCTCCTTTCATTTAGGCAGAAACAGAGGTACGTTGGGACTTGCCCTGGGCCTGACAGATAGAGACAGAGGCAGGCTTTGACCCCAAGTACCACCATGCCTCTACCCATAATAGCAAGTTTTCCAGCTTGTGTTCTGGAATGTTACAAGAGGCTTACACATCCTTTTGCTGTGGACGTGCCATCCACCTTGATCCATCTGGGTTAAAAAAAAAATCAGAGGAGGCAAGTGGAGCTTGTTACGGAGAGGTAGAAGATTAAAATGGGGCCAGTGGAGGGATGTTCAGATCATGCATTATTAAGTATTATTTTACAGTTCGTTTAAATGCTAATTATTGTGATCTAATTTACCCCCTCCCAAGGGAACTTCTGGTGTCTATCCAATAGTAATAACAGTAATATATTGTGTTAATTGAGCCCTGGTTCAAAAAAAAAGGGCTAGGGCCCTCAGAATGATGGGCAAATGATGGAATTCACTATGGAGTCTAAAAATCACCCAGCAACATCTGGATTATCTCATTTACCTAAATGTCAGCAGAGCTGATGGCAGGAATTACTCTGCTCACAGAGCATCTAGAGGCCTCAAAGATACCGATCCATTTCTGTTCTCTGCTCAGTCCTAGAAATCTAGAAAAAGGAGAAGAGGGAGCCCGAGGGATACCCCTCTCACCCACGCTCCTCCACCAGATGAATGAAGGCTCCCCATGGGCCATGCATTGGATACACCAAGCATAGGAGACTGCATCTCCTGCCACACTCCCCCATCCTACTCTCCCCAGATAATTCCAAACCTGAGCATACTCAGGAGCAAGGCAGAAAGGAGGAGAACATTACTTCATCCCAGAGAACTCAATTAACAAATACAAGTGGTAACCACATATAAAACCCTCCTTTTTGCCTTCTAGTCACCAAGGCAACTGCAAGCCTCAGCACCAGTACACACACACACACACACACACACAGATACACACACACACACACACACGCACAGAGGTACACTCTCCCTCTGCTTTCCCCCACCACTGACCCCCATGGACTGTTGGACTTTGTTCACTTTAACCAGGTTTCACCAGTAGAAAAATGTGAGAAGGTTGGAAGGGGAGGCCCACTGGGTATAATCTGCCCTGGCCTCATACTCCCCTAGGGATAACTCTGTCTATAGACACACTGCCAAATTCCAGTCACAAGCTTAGGCACAGGCAGTTGTTGACGCCACGCTAACATCCATCTTCAAGATTAGAGACTTCGGGGAGTGAGCTTTCCTCCTGTGTAATTCTTGGCCAAATTATTTCATATACACAGTGAATTTTAGGCAGCGGTTTCTTTCCCCAACAAGGAACAACAGTGACCTTAAAGCCATAGTACTTCTCCCTCTACCCCCGTCTCCACATGCACATGTATTCACAAATGCACCAAATCATTTCCTTTTAATAACTGAGAAATACCTCTCAGGGTCTGGACCCTCCCTCCCATATTTGGGGCTCACAGACTTCCATGCCCAGTGTCTTTTTGTTTCCAGAACTCCCAACAGCTACCACATCCTGGGAAACCCCTCAGCTGCTTGTCCCGTCATTACAATCAACTCTGTTATTCCCTTAGAACTGAAGCCACGAATGTGTGCCACCGAGGAAATGAGAGTATGCTCATTAACTCCAGTAGTATTCATTCCAGAAGTGTTTACTTAACACCTCTGTGGTCACCACCCTCCTAGAGGCTGTGGGGATGCAGAAAAAAACTATTGCCCAGTTCTTGCCCTCAGGGAGTGATGAATCCTTTTAGAACAGTGGAGTCCGGCTCAAATAGAAGTGGATCCCTAGAGGCTGCATATTGATTCAGAAAGCCACAAATGAACATTATCTATGTTGTATCGCATTTTTATTTATTCTGTGAAACATTTTCCTGTTAAGTTTCAATCTGGTTCAAGCTTCCCTCTGGAGGTTTGCTGGCTAGACTACGTCTGGACCATGAATACATAAGCTTCTTGAGAGCAGGGATCGTTTCATTTTGTTGACATTCTCAGCGTCTAATATAATGTCTGACACAGAGTAGGCACGATTACTGAATGAAGGACTGCTCTTTGTAGTTTCTTCTGGCTCTAAAGAATATGATCCTATGACTCAGTGCCATAATGTGTGAGATGGACCCTACGGAGCATCATCTTCATCTTTATCCTCTTTCGGTTGTAAGCTCATTGAAAGCAGAGCCAAAGTTTCTCCTATCTCTGTGTGCCCAGCATCTGGCCTTGCACGTGGTAGATCAACCACTCAATCAAAAGGCATTCACCAAGTGTCAAGCACTGCGCTGAGTCCTGGGGATACAAAAATAAAGTAAAAAATCTGCCCTTGGGGCAGCTAGATGGTGCAGTGGATAAAGCACTGACCCTGAATTCAGGAGAACCTTAGTTCAAATCTGGCCTCAGACACTTGACACTTACAAGCTGTGTGACTCTGGGCAAGTCACTTAACCCTCACTGCTCCACCAAAAAAAAAAAAATCTGCCCTCAACAGGACAATGGATGCAGCACAAGACTGGACATCAGGAAGACCTGAGTCTGGATCTTGCCTCCTACACTTATTAGCCATATGGTCATGAGAAAACCATTAACCTCTTCTAGACTCCATTTTGTGAGCAGTAAAACAGAGATAATAAACCTTACCCCACAGGGTTGTGGTGAGGATCAAAAGAAATAATGCAGACCCCAAAGCACTATATAAACTTAGCTATTATTATGTGTACTAATAGGCATATAAAGTTATAAAAAGTGCAAATGGAAGGTAGACATCAAGTTGAAGACAGGGGTAGGGGGAAGGAGGCTCACACCCAGAAAGGTTTGCTGTGGGAGGCGGAATTTCAGCTAACTCTTGAAAGAAGCTGGGGAATCTAAGAAATGGAGATGAGGAGGAAGATGATTCTAGGAGTTGGAAACAGTCGATGCAAAGACACTGAAATAGAAGATGAAGAGTCAAGTGTGAGGAACAGAAAGTAGGCTAGTATGAGTAGATGGGAGAGTTCATGGTGGGGATTCATGTGTAAGAAGACTAAAAAGATAGGAAAAGTCCAGGCTGTGAAAAGGAATGTTCTGGAGGACAGCGTTTGGAGTACAGAATTGATGTCAGGGAGCAACAGTTGTCTGTATAAGAAAAGATTTGTTTAGGAGGTCTTTGAATGCCAGACCAAGGGGTTCAAATTTGATTTGATAGGCACTGGGGAGCCAAGGAGGGAAATAGTGCAAACGATATCTTTATTTACAAAAACTACTCTGGTTTGAGTATAAAAGATGGATTCCAGGGGCACCTAGGTGGCACAGTGGTTAGAGCACCGGCCCTGGATTCAGGAGGAACTGAGTTCAAATCCAGCCTCAGACACTTGACACTTACTAGCTGTGTGACCCTGGGCAAGTCACTTAACCCCAATTGCCTCACCAAAAAAATAATAATAATAATAATAAGATGGATTCCAGATGGAGAAAAAAGTGAAGGCGGGAAGCTCATTGGATCAGTGCATCCTTCCCACACCATCAATGGCCTTGCCAACCTTCAGGTAAATATCCACCCACCCCCCCTGGTCTCTGGCACATTCGCTATTTTAACAGTCAGCCAGACTGATCAATAAAAGCCTCCCCTCTCTCTGAGAACTCCCTGGCTGTCCTCCAGATCCCTTCCCCACCTCTCATTAACATTATGGGTCACCAAGGGCATGCCAACGGGTAACTTGTTCAATAAATTCCAGGAAGAGAGTTGATCCGCTTCAGAAAAGAACCAAAAAGATGCAAGAATCCAGATAAAATCTTATTAATGATTTGTGAAGCCAATGATACCTCTTGTGGACATCAGCCTTCTCCTGATAGGAAATCGCTGTATCTCAAGTCACAACTCTTTTTTCCCCACAAGAACCTGGCAGTTCCAGATGGATGCTGGCATCTTGTTCATCTCAGAACCCAGATTCCTCAATCATGATAGTGTACAAAGTAATTCAAACCCAATCTTGCAGGTGAACTTTTGACCATTTGGGTGACCTAATCCTAGGACTTAAAGGCCCATTTTAGCCCCTGCCTCAGCCTCTGGGCTACATGGACACACTATCTACAAGTAGGTCATTACTTCATACGATTGGTTTTGGTTTAAGCTTTCAGTTTAAAAATATTCAGAGAAGGGTCCAATAGAGCCAACAGGCTGTCAAAGAAGTCCATGGCACACACACACAAAGGGTTATGAACCCCTGGGATAGAATTAATAGGAAGCCACATGGGTTTATTGAATAGAAGAGTGATATGACCTATACTTGTGCCCTTTCCCAGTTTGAATCGCTGAATCAAGGATACCTCTAAGCAAGAAAAGCCTTGAGGAACTGAAGGAGGGGATTGAAGGAAGATGAGGAAAGAGGGACACAAGAACAGGCTGTTAGCTCTTTGGAGGGAGAAGGCTTTCTGCATTCCTAATCCTCTTCTCTTTCCTTCCTGGGGAAAGTTTAGAGATGCTTTAGACATTTCAGGGAGAAATAGGGAACAGGAGGGAGGGAGCCCTAGGGAGAGAAAGGGGAATGCCTGACTTTGCTTGCCCCTTTTCTCTAAGAAATGCTTCTGGGGTCCAATCCAGAGGTAGCTCATCTTAAGCAATCAACCGGTCCTGCTTAGGTCCAGGCTGGTCTGGAGCAACAAACTATACCAAGGGAAAGGGAGCCCAGAGGGAGGAAGGGGGGAAAAGCTGGAATTTCCTGAATGTAGCTAACCACACTGGAAAAGCAATCACTATCTCTTACTTCCTCCTGCTTTGGAAGTTCCTTAGGTATTGAGCATGACCAACCCACAGGGGAAGGAGCTCCTCCCAGCTTACATGTCTCCCCTTTTGTTACAATCAATTGTGATGTGAAAGAAAAACTCTGCTCTGTTGATTTCCAATGTTCTGATTCCCATAAACACTTCAAGGACCTTAGAGGTCACCTAGCCCCAAACCCCTCATTTAAAGAGGGGGAAAATGAGGCCCCAGGAAAGGAAGTAGCTTACGCAAGGTCAGGCAGCTGGCTCATCCCAGAGCCGGGCCTAGAACCCAGGTCTCCTGACTCTCAGCCCAGCGTCCTTTCCACAAGCCCCAAGAGCTTCCTCCCTGTTCAGATTTTAGTTTACCTTCCCTATATATGTGACCCCAGGGTCACAGAAGCACAGCCTGAGAGCTGGAAAGGACTTCAAAGGCCCCATGCATCTGTGCTATTCATTTACAAGGGCCTTCCCCATGGGGTATTTTGGCTTTGCCTGTGGTACGTGAAATTATGTCCCCCAACTAATGTCTGATGATAAACATAGTCATTCCTTACGTGAAGAAGCCACCATATAGCTTATTATATATTCACATATATACATATCTATACATATACCACCTAGCTGCCTAAGATGGATGATACATCTATAGATTTAGATAGGATATCTATCTATAGACATGGAGATCTATGTCATAAATAGATAGTATTTATAGATATTTCTATCTACACTATGCTAGGCAGCTAGGTGGCATTGACCATGGAGTCAGGAGGACCTGAGTTCAAATCTCACCTCAGACACTTATTAGCTGTGTGACCCTGAGCAAGTCACGTAACCTCCATTACTTTAAAACATCCAGGACCATCTCCACTCATCCCGATGTTTATCTTGCCACTTGACCCAGATGGCTCTGGAGGAGAGAGTGAGGTTGGTGACCTTGCAAAGCTCTTACTCACTTAAATCCAATTCAGTGTAAGTCATGACATCACCCCAATGTCATAGTCCTCTTTGAGAATGAAGGACAAAAACAACAACAGAGCATTAGACTTGGAGTCTAGAAGAACTGAGTTCAAATCCTAGATCTGACTCTTACTAGCTTTGTGACTGAGGACAAGTCACTTTACCTCTGTTTTGCCTCAGTTTCCTCATCTGTAAAATGAAGATAACAATATCTACTTCAGTGGGTTGCTGTGAAGGTCAAATGAGAAAGCAAATGTAAAATGCTTTACAGACCTGAAAGTGCTATAGAAATGCCATCTAGTAACTGTGTGACTTTGGGTAGAACACTCTCTGGACTTCAGTTTGCTCATCTTTAAAATGAGAGGGTTGAACAAGACTCTGTTGCTATAATCATTCTAGCTCTAATCCACTATGACTTTTGTAGCCTTAGGGCTGTCCATAGCAGTACAAGTAGGTGTTCTTCAAAACATGTCCCCATAGAATGAGATTTCTTGTGTTGCTGAGTTCAGAGCTCATTTCTTCCTGAGAGCTGATATCCCCTAAGCCTTAGAGGTCTTTGACTACTTAGGGCATATCCTAGTCTTTTTGTGTGTGTTTGGGGGCGGGGGGGAGAGGAGTCTCTGAAGAACCCAGGATCCTTCAGCATCAATGTCTAGAGGAAGCTCAACATTGTATAGTTGGGTGGATGTAGGGATCTCACAGGGGTGGTCTATATTCCCCAGGGGCTATGTTGGATCAGAAATGATCCTTACCTCCCCATCTTCTTATATCACAATCTTTGTCCTCCATAACTCTGTTACCCTCTAAAGTAGGGGCACAGTTACCCAAAGGCAGGGAACCTAACAGACTTTAGGCTCCTAAGATTAACAAGCCCCTAAATAACAAGAGTCTACCTAAAGGAATTAGGGTAAGCAAGTAATGAAAGACTTTCATTGCCTCAAATAGCAGATTTTCATGGCAAACTTTGATACCCTAGAGTTAAAGGACCCAGTGCTGTCAGGATACACATGTAGAAAGAAGAAGTAAGACAGAAGAAAGCTCTGGACAGGAAATACCTGGGCTTAAAGTAAAGATTTTACTTCAAGGTGACAAAGAGAATCAAAGTTAAAATAAACCATGATTGGTAACTATTGAGTTGAGTGAGAAAAGGTCCTTTATTCTGTAAGAAATGATTATTAATAATCAATACTTTGGGGGAGGGAGATTCAGAGTTCTCCCCAAATCATGACAGTCCAGTTTTTCTTGAATCTCAATCACTGATAATGAGATTGCATTGACTTTCAATCTATCTTGGTCAGACCCCACCCGCCCATGCAAGGAATTTAATCTAGGGCAAGGAAACTCATTGTGTCTACTCAAACCTGGGTGGAGACAGATCCTTTTGCCTAAACAGGAAGGAAAGGATCTCTATCCAGGGGTCACTTAGCCCACTCATTGAAAAGGGTATACATTTGGGGCAGCTAGCTGGAGAAGTGGATAAAACACCCACCCTGGATTCAGGAGGACCTGAGTTTGAATCTAGCCTCAGAAACTTGACACGTACTAGTTGTGTTACCCTGGGCAAGTCACTTAACCATCGTTGCCCTGTAAAACAGAAAAAGAAAAGGGTATACATTCTTCGAACTGAGAGCCTGAAACTATAGGTAGTCTGGTATAGCCCTTCATTTTAATAAAGCCTACCTCCAATTATGTTAACCAATTAAATTTTATTGCTGTTTGATGAACTACCTACTGTTTCAAGGGTATACAAACTGTGAACCCTGTCACCATGATTGTCTTTGGTCTGAGAGAGACTTCCAAATGACCATCCTTTAACCTGCCAGTCATTAATAAAATGGTAAAATTTCCCAGAAACTGTTTCTCATATTTTTATTCATCACAATTCATATTTAAGTTCAAGGAATCACAGGATCCCAGATTTAGAGATGGTAGGAAATTTTAAAACTATCAAGGCTATGTATCACCACCCATTTTACAGATGAAGAAACTGAAACACATAATGTTTGACAAATCTGCCCAGGGTCTTATATTCCTTTAAATTTTATTCTTCAAAGTCAGAATTAGAGTTGAATCCCTAATATATTAGTGTGGGTTGAATTGCTATGCAAGTGCACTCCATATATCAAAAGGGCCCTAACATCCTTTAACTCTGTTAGTCAGCATTTCTTCTCAATAGAGAACCACTTGCAAAGTTGCTATTTCCTTGTTTACCTACATCTCATACTTCTTGTTGTTCAGTCATATCTGACTCTCAGTGGCCCCATTTGGGGTATTCTTGGCAAAGATACTGGAGTGGTTTGCCATTTCCTTCTCCAGATCACTGGACAGATGAGGAAACTGAGACAAACAGGGTAAAGTGACTTGCCCAGGGTCACATAGCTAGTGAGTGTCTGAAGCCAGATTTGAACTCAAGAAGATGAGTCTTCCCGACTCCAGGCCTGGCACTCTATCCACTGTGCCACCTAGATGTCCTTTCACTCCTTTATACTGCTATTTTAATAAATGCTTATATTTTCATAGAGTCGAGCATAACTGTCGGAATATTACTGCCCTTATCTGGCAGAGCCTGTACAATACAATCAAATCCAAGAAGCCATCTTTCACCTGATGGTGGCTTCAAGAAATACATAATACCTATGAGAAAATAGCTTCTCTAAGGTTGGCTTTCCAAATCCAAATGTATTGAGTGACAGTAAACCTTATAAATATGGTTAGTTCTTAGAGGTTCTGAATACTTTTTAAAGGACCGCCTCCTACATGAAGCCTTTTCCCAATCCCCCCATTTTATTAGCCAGGCTCTCTACCTCTAGAAATTAACTTGTATTGTGAGAATGTGTTTGATTTGACTACTCATGTTTGTAACAGGGGGTTGCCTTCTTAGTGGGAGAGGTCAAAAGTAGCAGGGAGAAAGGCTGAGAGGGCAGCTAGGTGGTGCAGTGGATAAAGCACCAGCCCTGGATTCAGGAAGACCTGAGTTCAAATTCAGCCTCAGACACTTGACACTTACTAGCTGTGTGACCCTGGGCAAGTCACTTAACCTTCATTACCCTGGGGGGGGGGGGCTGAGCCTTCATTTGAAAATAAAATAAATTATGGTTTTAAAAATAAAAAAATAAGTTATAGTAATTTGCATATATTTTACATTTACTTATGCATGTAAAGTTGTATTTCCAATAAAATGTACCATCCTTGATAGGGGGCTACTTTGTTTTAGTTTCTGTGTCTCCAACCCCTAATACTATGTCCTTGAACATAAACTATGTTTAATAAGTGGTAGTTAAATTGAAACAGGGGCTGGTAGCATACCAACATAGTGTTAAAAGTTGTTTCTATTCATTCGTTTCTTCCCCAAACTAAATTATGTAGTAGCAGTAGCAGCAGCAATAGTAGTGGTGGTGGTAGTGGTGGTGGTGGTGGTTGTGTTGGTGGTAGTGGTGGTAGTAGTAGTTGTTCTAATACCATTTTTCTGTGGGAATATCTCCAATGCAGATTAGCAGCCCCCAATGTTTATCTGTTCAGTAAACAGATTAGGTTGCAAACAGAATAGTACAAAGATCCCAAATCACAAAAGGTCACTAACCAGTTGTTGGAGTTTAGCCATAACTTCCCCACACACATAATAAAGGGAAGTTTTGAGGGAATTATCTAGACAGTCCAAACCAAGAAACACAACACTGCTATTCAGAAGGAAAAGAAAAGAAAAAAAGGCCAGGAATCCAGAGGGACTAGCTCCTTCTTTGAGTCAAACAGATGCTCTCTGGGGAGGGTGACGTGTCCCCACATCGAAAGTGGCGTGCTTGCTTCTCACCCGGCCTGTAGGGACTCCTCCTGTCCAGGGGTGGGAGTTCATTCTATCTCACCTAAGGGCTTATTCTCTGGCTTCTCTCCAAGTCTGCCAATTACCAGCAGTCAAGCAAATTAGAATGAACCCACATTCTCTAGGTCTGAAAGAAATTATACCAAGCCTAATTAGAAATTGGGCAGCCAACAAGCAAAATGTCTGCTTAGAATGGAAAATAGATTGCCCCTTGCCTTGGGACACTACACACCGTCAGATACCTATTCCTCCAGTTTGTCAGATCCAGACAGCATGGGGGAGGGGGTGCCGGGATGGTCAGGAGGGATGGAAGGTGGAACAGAGGGATGTTTTACCAGTGAATATAAAGACAATATGAATTACGTATCCTGACAAAATCCCAGAATAATGATCAGCAATGAGAGTGCATCCAATCAGTTGCCATATCTTGCCTTTGCTATTTCTACAATACCTCTTTTCTCTTTCCCCTTCTCACATGTCAATAGCTACCACCTCAGTTCATGCCTCCATGACTATTAAGCTAGATTACTGCAATGGCCTCCTAATTGGTCTCCCTGCCTCAACTCTCCTCATCCAAACGTATTCTCTGAAACACTGCCAAAGAGATTTTCCTAAACTGGGGGGGGGGGGGGTCTGACTTCTATTCAATAAACTCCAATGGTTCCCTATGATATATAGGATAAAACATAAACCCTTCTGTTACTCCTCCACTCAATAAATTTCAGTGGTCCCATATTGCCTCTAGAGAAAAGATAAACTCTGCTGTTTGGCCTTTAAAGCTCTTCACGACCTAGACCCAACCTATCCCTTAAGTCTCCCTATCTGGCCACTGCTGTCTGTCACTTAATGGTCTCATCAAACTGGACTCCTTGGTTTTTTTGTTTTGTTTTGTTTTGTTTTGTTTTAGTGAGGCAATTGGGGTTAAGTGACTTGCCCAGGGTCACACAGCTAGTAAGTGTTAAGTGTCTGAGGCCGGATTTGAACTCAGGTCCTCCTGACTCCAGGGCTGGTGCTCTATCCACTGAGCCATCTAGCTGCCCCTGGACTCCTTGTCTTCGTACTGTCATGAGGGTGCAGGTCCCCCTCCTCATTTCCCTTTCATGGAATCTTCCTCCAAGACTCTGTTCATTTACTGCTTTCCACAGGATCCCTTTCCTGATCCTGCCAGATGCTAGGACCTTCCCCTCTGAAGTACAGTACTTTGTATTGATTTTGTCTCTGTGTATCCACACACTGATATGTGTGATATATGTGTTTATACATTATGTGAATATATATGTGCATGCATGTATGCATGCATATGTTGGTGTGTATTTATACATGTCAGCATGTGTGAAGTGTTTACACATGAATACGTGCACTATGTGTGTTTATAAATATTTGTGTGTGTATGTATATGTGTGTCATGCATGCATATATACATTGATTCTATGCTTATCAATGCATGCAAGCTGTGGTTATACACATTAATGCAGGCAATGTATGTATTATACATATCAATGTTTATGGTTTATATGTATATATGTACATTGCATAATGCATGCATGTACACATTGGTGTATACTTATACATGTCAACACATGGAATGTATATGTTTATACATTGCAATACATGCAATAATGCATTTATGCACATCTGTGTGTATAGACATGTATTATATGTACCTATACATATCAATAAATGCAATCTGTATACCTATACATATTTATATGTATCCATGCACACAGTATATGTATATATACATCTCAATGTGTGTGCATATCTGTATAGGCATGTCATAGATATACATGAACACATAGACGTATGCTTAATTTATTTAATATGTATTATTAATTATATATCTATTTCCATATATGCATATCAACATTTTTGTCTCCCTCATTGAATTAAACCCTTTGTGTTCAGAGATAGTGACATTTTTATTTTTGTCTTCACAAGACCTTGCACAGACCCTGGCACAGAGCAGGTGCTTAATAAATGTTTGATTGACTGACCTGGGTTTGAGAGAGAGCCCTACTACTTCATGCCTGTGTGACCTTGACAATTTCTCTGGGCCTTAGTTTTCTCATCTATAAAATGGGAAAGTTGGATTAGATGATCCCTAGAGTCACTTCTGGCTTGGATCCCTATGATACTATAAAGAACATGGGATTGGATGTCAGGAGACCCAGCTGGACATATGACTATATCATTCTTTCTCAGCTATAAAATGGGAACAGTGACATTTGAACTAGCTATCTTATGGGATCATTCATTCATTCATATCACAAGTAAAATGCAAGCTCTTTGAGGGCACAGATTGTTTCACATTTGGCTTAGTATCCCTAACTCCTGGACAATGTCCTACACATAGTAGGCACCTAATAAATGGTGTGGTTTTTTCAAATTAAATTGAACAAACATTTATTAAAGGTATGCTGTATGAACAGCCTTATGTTGTAAAGTACTTTGTGAATCTTGTGGTGTTATACAAATATGACTTGGGGCAGCTGGGTGATACAGTGGATAGAACACCAGGACTGGAATCAGAAAGATCTAAGTTCAAATATCACCTCAAAACACTTACTAGCTGTATGATACCGGGCAAATCACTTCACTGCTATTTGCCTCAGTTTCCTCAACTGTAAAATGGGGATAGTAACAATACCAACCTACAAGGGTTGTTTTGAGGATCCAATGAGATCGCAATTGTAAAGTACTTCACACAAGCATTTATTAAGTGCCTACTGTATACAAGGCACTATGTTAGGCACTGGATATAAAAAGACAAAATAAAACACAGTCTTTATACATAGTAAGCTCCATATAAATGCTTCCTATTGTTATTATTAATATTGATATAATTCAGGGTAGCTAGGTGGTGCAGTAGATAGAGCACCGACCCTGGATTCCGGAGGACCTGAGTTCAAATCCGACCTCAGACACTTAACAATTACTAGCATTACTAGCTGTGTGACCCTGGGCAAGTCACTTAGCCCAAATTGCCACACACACACACACACATACACACACACACAATATATATATATATATATATTTATATATATATATAATTCTTGTTTATTATCACCATCACCACCACCACCATCGTCATTATTATTATACCAGAGGGACTAATCATCTCTGAGTAAAGTAGATTCTCCTCCCTGGGGAACATTTCCATCTTTCCCATTGAGCTGCATGTTATTTAGCTTTAAAAGTTTCATTAACTCAGGTTTTCCAGGCATCGAGGGTATTTTGTGACCTGTGGACACATATTTCAAGATACTAATTTTGAAGACTGTACATGAATACAACTATGTTAGATTCTGACGTAAAAGGAAAGGTGCTGACATCTGAAAAAAAGAAAATGAAGGAAATGGATTTGGAGTGGGATGAGGAATGTTAAATTTTCATAACCCACGGGTCCCTATTTCCCACTCTAAAATAAAAACAGAAATCATTTAAATTCACAACCTTGGCACCATTGCAGACTGATCACTAATCACCCTTTCAGGTGGCCTAATTTAAGAAACATAACCCACTTTTCCCCTTTTCACCTGGAAGTGATCTGATTAATTCAATGCCTATTTCCTGGAAAAGAAATCACAGTCATATTTCTGCTTAATTTCAATAAGTGATTAGCACAACAACCAAAAAACCATGTCACCTGCAGGCGGAACCTCAGCTCCCACAGTTTTCTCTG
This sequence comes from Dromiciops gliroides, assembly GCF_019393635.1. Classification (NCBI taxonomy): domain Eukaryota; kingdom Metazoa; phylum Chordata; class Mammalia; order Microbiotheria; family Microbiotheriidae; genus Dromiciops; species Dromiciops gliroides. Next base: position 336,555,513 of record NC_057863.1, on the reverse strand, counting down.
GGAGAGAGGCTGCCAAATGCTGCCTGTGAGGGGAGATGCGTGTCTGATTTCCAGGTTAACTCCAAGCACTCTCCTGGGCAAACTCCACAGGTTACACAGACAAGCTGAGATAATAGATTTTCATACTGAAGATCTCCAGTCTGGCTCCAACTTTGCTTCCTCAGATTAAACAGTACATAATATTTGCAAAAAAAAAAAAAAAAGTACAGGACATCCCACTTGGAAGTCCCATTGTTGATTCGAATTTCATAGGTCCAAAATCAAACCCTTTTCCCTCTTGAAACTAAAGTCTTTCTCAACAACCCTGTTTCTATCAGTGATACCACTCTGTCCTCCAAATCAGTGAATCATGTATTTATTAAGTGCCTACTATATACAAGGCACTGTGCTAGGCCCTGAGTATATAAAGACAAAAACGAAACACAGTCTCTGCCCTTGAAGAGATTACATTCTTATAGAGACATATAATATGCAAAAAGACTATTAACTAGAATTATAATTTAAGGACAGAGAGGACACTAACAATCAGAGGGAATCCGGAAAAGCTTTCCATTGAAGGTGGTGTGGAGATAAGTCTTGAACAAAGCTAAAGATTCTATGTATCCAGAAGTGTGACAGGAATACATTCTAACCACTAAAAGACAGACTGTACAAATGAAAGAGATGAGCTACAGAGTTTTGGAAATTGCAGCTACACCCATTTGACCTACTAGTCTGCTTGCTAATTAACTCTGGCTGTTGAATTGATAATCAAGGGGAAGTTCACCACTGGGACCTTGTGAGTTGTAGTGCTTAAAAGAAAGCCATGGCACAGTGGATAGAACACCCACTCTGAAGTCAGGAGAATCTGAGATCAAATCCAGCCTCATACATTTACTAGCTGGGCAAGTTACTTAACCCTTTTTGCCTCATTTTCCTCATCTGTATAATAGCCTGGAGAAGGAAATGGCAAAAAGCTACAGTATCTTTGCCAAGAAAACCCCAAATGGAATCACAAAGAGCCAGACAATAAAAAAGACTCATCATCGGGGCAACTAGGTGGCACAGTGGATAGAGCACCGGCCCTGGAGTCAGGAGTACCTGAGTTCAAATCCGACCTCAGACACTTAATACTTACTAGCTGTGTGACCCTGGGCAAGTCACTTAACCCCAATTGCCTCAAAAAAAAAAAAAGACATCATCAACAACTCACTTAGCACTTTGCTTATGCCACTCTTGTGCCCTTATAATGTTTTTCTTTGTATCACAGTCATTTGTGTATGTGTCACATCCCTCTACTAGACCATAAAGTCAGAGACTCAGCCTTATCTGAGTTTCCTATCTTCACTGCCCCACTCTAGGGCCTCACACAGTGCCCTGAATATAGGAAATGTCTTCATTAATGACACTTCATAAGTATACATTGAATTCTTAGCATCACAGAACATCAGAGTTAAAAATTACCTCAGATATTTCGGCCAACCTTTCACTCACTGCTAGTCTATGGTTTCCAGAAATCACTTAAAAAAAAAAAAACACCTTTTTTATAATTGGGACGAGGTTCTATTTCCAGTCTTTCAAGATTTCTTCCATTTATCAGAATTTCTCAAAAGTTTCTAAAATCTCTGACTCTTCCTGTTTATTCTGATTTCTCTCTTCTCCAAAGCTTGCTAAATGTAAAGGGGAGCTAGCTGGCACAGTGGATAGTGAGCCAAGCCTGGAGTCAGGAAGGCTCATTGTCCTGAATTCAAATTTGGTCTCACACTTACTAGCTGTGTGACTATGGGCAAGTCACTTAACCCTGTTTGCCCTCATGGTTGCCTCTGTCTGAGGCCAAATCTGAACTCGGAAGTTGAGTCAGGAAGACTCATCCAAGCCTGGAACTCTATCCACTGTGCCACCTAGCCACTCCTTCTTGACATAGCAAATGCTTAATAAATGTTTTTCAGGTATTCATTTAGACATAGGTCTTCTGCCTACATGTCTCTTCCTCCTGTATAGATCAGTAAGGTCTCTATAAACCACAGCTGCCGCTGTTTCCCACTTAACAGACAAAGACTTATACTTCTTGAATGTTCTCCACAGTTACAGGCACAGCACTGGATGGATAGGATCTCAATTCGGACATGGAAAGGACTTGGGGTTGAAATCTAATCTAACTCTCTCATTTTAGAAATGAGATTGGGGGCGGGGCAGCTAGGTGGCATAGTGGATAGAGCACTGACCCTGGATTCAGGAGGACCTGAATTCAAATCCGGCCTCAGACACTTGACACTTACTAGCTGTGTGACCCTGGGCAAGTCACTTAACCCCCATTGCCCTGCAAAAAAAGAAAGGAAGGAAGGAAGGAAGGAAGGAAGGAAGGAAGGAAGGAAGGAAGGAAGGAAGGAAGGAAGGAAGGAAGGAAGGAAGGAAGGAAGGAAGGAAGGAAGGAAGGAAGGAAAGAAAGAAAGAAAGAAAGAAAGAAAGAAAGAAAGAAAGAAAGAAAGAAAGAAAGAAAGAAAGAAAGAAAGAAAGAAAGAAGAGAAGAGAAGAGAAGAGAAGAGAAGAGAAGAGAAGAGAAGAGAAGAGAAGAGAAGAGAAGAGAAGAGAAGAGAAGAGAAAAGAGATGAGGGGGGCAGCTTGGTGGCATAGTGGATAAAGCACCGGCCCTGGATTCAGGAGGACCTGAGATCAAACCTGGCCTCAGGAACTTGACACTCATTAGCTGTGTGACTCTGGGCAAGCCACTTAACCCTCATTGCCCTGAAGAAAGAAGGAAAGAAAGAAAGAAAGAGAGAGAGAGAGAGAAAGCGAGAGAGAGAGAGAAAGAAAGAAAGAAAGAAAGAAAGGAAGGAAGGAAGGAAGGAAGGAAGGAAGGAAGAAAGGAAGAAAGAAAGAAAGAAAGGAAGAAAGAAAGAAAGAAAGAAAGAAAGAAAGAAAGAAAGAAAGAAAGAAAGAAAGAAAGAAAGAAAGAAAGAAAGAAAGAAAGAAAGAAAGAAAGAAAGAAAGAAAGAAAGAAAGAAAGAAAGAAAGAAAGAAAGATGACACAATGGCTGAACCAGAATTGGAGTCCAGGTCTCCTGATTCCAACTCCTCAATCAATTGAAAACACTTTATGCTTGCTTTATGTCCTGTACTGTGATAAAAGCCTAGGGAATATAAAGAAAGTTAAAAACAGCCCCTACCCTCAAGGAGATTACATTCTACTGGGGGGGATATAAAGTGGAGATAAAGCACAAATAAAAACATATATGCAATATCTACAGAGGAATCTAAGTAAATCCCTCCTGCTCTAACACTCTCAATAAATAACTTGCTGAATGGGTAAAATTAAATATTATTTCCCTGTGTACTTATCATAGTTGAGAGAAATCTAAACTTAAATCAACTTGAAAGCAAATTCTTGAGTACTGCCCCGATTAAAACATTCTGCTCTTAACAATCTTTTTCTATTGTCTGTCCCTGTCTCTGCCTCTGCCTGCCACCCATCCCTGTCTCTGTATGTGCTTCCATTTTCATTTCCTGCTTCAGTCTCCCCCAGAATGAGTCATGGTTTCTCTTCCAGCAGGAAAGGTGAGGAAGGAGAAAAGAAGAATGTGACTTCCTTAAGAGCAGATACAGCTTCATTTTTGAGGCGGGGCGGGTCTTTATGTCACTAGACACTTACTAGCTGTGTGACTCTGGGCAAGTCACTTAATCTCTCTGTGCCTCAGTTTCCTTATCTGTAAAAAAAGGATAAGAATAGCACCCACCTCCCAGGGTTGTCATGAGAATAAAATATTTGTAAAGCCCTTTGTGAATCTTAAATTGTTATGTAAACACTTTGTTGTTGCTGCTGTTGATGATAATGATGTTATTAAAACCTAGCACAATGCCTGATACATTTTTGTTTTTGTTTACAAAACCTGTGATTTCATTAGCACAGGGAACTCTGGGTGAGGAAATTCCTTCTACTGATATATATCAGCGATTGTCCTGCAACTTGTCATCTTAAAGTGTTGTCTAGAGAACTGGGAGGTTAAACAAGCAATGAACCAACATTTATTAATTGCCTACAATATGCTGGGAATTTGCTAGATATGTGAGATATAAGACAAAATGGAAACTATTCCCACTTACAAAGGGCTCACTTGGCCAATGTGTGTCAGAGGTAGACTCCATCCCAGTCCTTCCTGACTCAGAGACCAACCCCCATTCACTATGCAAGGTATTGGCAAGCTGAGGTAGTCATATCCCTGGAGGCTAGGGAAAGCTTGCCAAGAATTAGGGCCAATATTTGGTGAATTACCGTATTAGCCTGTTGAAACATTCCAAATGTAATAGAAGTGGTGATAAAAATGCATAGATTCGAAGAATGACTTTATAACACTCAAAAATGTGATTATATTACAAAGTTTTCCTTATAAAAAATTAATTTCATTATTTGATTTCATGTATGCATATGTGTGGTAAACTCTGGACTTTACTTCATCTCCTATTGAAAAGGGGGCGAGGAGGGTTTACTAAAAAGCCAAAGGATACAGAGAATGGAAAAAATCTGGGTACCCTTGCACTATTCTATGGTGTTTCTCTCCTGGTACACAGTGGTGCATAATAAATGTTTCTTGAATTGTTGAATTGAGATGGAAGGAACTGCAGAAAATTCCACTCATCAGAAAGGACTGCCAGGAAGGTTCAGACCTTCCTGCAAATGAAACCCTTCTACTGAGTCAGGCCAGGGGGCATGGAGCTGGGTTTTCTTGGCATGTTACCTCCAGAAGAATGTCCAGGGGGTACTAGCAAGCATGAGGAGAGGAATGGGTACAGATAGCGAAAGAATATCAGACCTGGCCATGGGAAGCAGGACTGTTTCCGGTCTGGAATATTGGAGCTCCAGGGGGGCTAATGGGAAGGAAGCAATAACTTCCCTCCAACTCCACCCTTGTCGGAGCACAAAGCTCTAGGGATTCTCTAATGCACACACTGTGCCCACTTAGGAGGCACTTACTTAGGCTGGGCTTGTACACAGTGTAAAGACTTGATCTCATCTGTTCACGTGTTTTTAATGTTTATTATTCTGAAGTCTGCACCTCCCCAGCATGTTCCTTCCTCAGTGAGTCCAGACTATCAGCTCTTAGGAGTCAAGACCAAATCTGCTTTGGAGAACTTCAATCATTTATGTAAATAACAAAAGTTTTCGTGGGGGGAGGGGGGGGAGGAACAGATGTGTAAGGCATGCTTCCTTATCCTTGGGCTGCCAGTCTTAAAGCTTTACATATGTATATTTGTGGAGACAAGGAGGGAGAATGAAGGAATAAATGGAAAGGTATTTAAGCTTTTATTCTACAAAGCTCTATGCCAAATGTTGGTGTTACAAATAGAAAAGCAAGGTAGTCTCTGCTATCAAGGAGTTTACATTCAATCTCTACATAAAATAAATATGAAACAAGGCACTATATGCTGATGGGCACATGGCACAGTGGGTAAGGTACCACACCTAGAATCAGGAAGATCTGAGTTCCAATGTGGCCTCAGACACTTGCTAACTGTGTGACCCTGAACAAGTCACTTAACCCTGTTTGCCTCAATTTTTCCTCATCTATAAAATGGGGATAATAATAGCACCTACCCCCTCCTTAACCCCAGGATTCTAGTGAGGATCAAATAAAACAATAATTGTAAAAGCAATTAATGCAGTGCCTGAGACAGAGTAAATGCTACATAAAGTTAGTTGTTGTTATTACTGTTGCATTGTATTGCATTGCATTATATTATATATCCTATATCCTATTTCCTATCCTATTTTATCATATTAAGCATAGCACAGTGGAGAGAGTACTATTCTGGAGTTAGAGGGCTTAGATTGAAAACCTGACTCTGGTAACATACTAGCTGTGTGACCTTGCATATGTGACTTTACCACTCTGGACCTGTTTCCTTGTCTGCACAATAAAGGGGTGAAATTAGCCCTTTTGAGTCTAATGTCCCTCTGAACTTTATGTCCATGACCTATAAAGAATATGAGTGAAATAGACTGTGAGCATGACAGAAAGAAGGGAGGAAATTTCTCCCCAATTATGTGGCAGGGGAAGGATGACACAGCCTTGAAGGATGACTATGCTTTCAAGAGGACACGATAAGTTTTCCAGGTGGGGGAGGATACTCCAGGTTGGAAAAAGAGCATGAGACCAAGGTGTTCTGGAAATATCAAAGAGATAATTTCAGCCAGAACAGAGAGTTGCTGTGGAAAAGAGATAGGAAGGCAGCATAATACAATGAAAATATGTGCATTATGGGGCAGCTAGGTGGCATAGTGGATAGAGCACTGATCCTGGATTCAGGAAGACCTGAGTTCAAATCTGGCCTCAGACCCTTGACACTTACTAGCTGTGTGACCCTGGACAAGTCACTTAACCCCACTTGCCTCACCAAAAAAAAAAATATATATGTGCGTGTCCATCAATAGGCATTTATTAAGTGCCTTCTGTGTGTCAGTTACTGTGCTGAGCAATAGGGATACAAAAAGAGGCAAAGCGTAGGTAGTTCCTGACTTCAAAGAGCTTAAAGTCTGATGGAGGAGACAACATGCAAACAGATACAGAGCAAACTGTGCCTAGGCTAAATAAGAGATCATTAACAGAAGGAAAGCACTGGAACTCAGAAGGGTTGGGCGAGGCTTCCAGTAGAAGGTGTGATGTTAGTTGGGACTTAAAGGAAGTCAGGGAGGTCAGGTGCAGGAGTGGAGGAGGCAGAGCATTCCAGGTATGGGAGATAGCCAAAGAACATGCCTGGAGCCAAAAGATGGAGTTTATGGAGCAGTCAGGAGGCCAGTGTCATTTATTTGAGGAGTATGTGTCAAGAAATAAAGACTAAACAGACTGCAAAGGTAGGATGGGCCTAGGTTCTGAAAGGCTTTGAATGCTAGAATATTTTGTATTTGATCCAAGAGGTAATAGGAAGCCATTGGAGTTTGTTGAAGAGTGAGGTGACATGGTCGGATCTGTGCTTTAGGAAAAACACTTTAGTGGCTGAATGGAGGATGGATTGGGATGGGGAGAGACTTGAGGCAGGCAGACCCACCAGCAGGCTATTGAAATAATCCAGGCATGAGGTGATGAGGGTCTGCACTAGAGTGGTGGCAATGCCAGAGGAGAGAAAGAGACATATCGGAGAGATGTGGCCAATGAAAACTTGACAGACCTTGGTAACAGCTTGGACATGGGTGAGAGAGAGTGAAGAGTCCAGGATGACTCTTCAGTTGTGAGCCTGAGGGGCTAAGAGGAAGGTGCTGACCTCTTAGGAAAGGTCGGGGAAGAAAAGGTTTAGGGAAAAAATAATGAGTTCTGTTCGGGGCATATTAAGTTTCATATGTGTACTGGATATCCAGTTTGAGATGTCTGAAAGGCAGTTAAAGATGTGAGATTGGAAGTCATCAAAACTGAAGCAAGGGCGCCAGCTAGATGGCGCAGTGGATAAAGCACCGGCCCTGGATTCAGGAATACCTGGGTTCAAATCCAGCCTCAGACACTTGACACTTACTAGCTGTGCGACCCTGGGCAAGTCACTTAACCCCCATTACCATATCCAAAAAAAAACAAAAAGTGAAGCAAGAAAGATAGATATGAGAGTCATCAGCATAGAGATGGTAATAAAATCCAAGGGAGCTGATGAGATCACCAAAGGAAGTATAGTATAAAAGGAGAAGAGAAATGGGCCTAGGACTGAACTCTGAGGGACACCTATGGTGGGGAGGGGGTGATCTGGAAAAGGATCCGTCAAAGGAGACAGAGAAGGAGGGATCAGATAGGTAAAAAGAGAATCAGGAGTGAGTGGTGGAGAAGAGAGAGAGAGAGAGAGACAGAGAGAGAGAGAGAGAGAGAGAGAGAGAGAGAGAGAGAGAGAGAGAAAGAGAGAATATTGAGGAGGAAAGGGTGATCAACAGTGTCAAAGTCTACAGAGAGTTCGAAGAGAATGAGGATAGGGAACAGGCCATTCAATTGGGTAACTAAGAGACCATTAGCAACTTTGGAGAGAACAGTTTTGGTGGAGTAATATGGTCAGAAGCCAGATTGTAAGAGGTTAAGAAGAGATAGCAGGGATGGAAAGATAAGGGGGTATATGTAGATGGACAGACAGATAGATAGGTAGGTAGGTAGAGGCATAGACATAGACATATATACATATATGTGAGTATGTTTGGGTATGTCATTGGTTATAGAGTCAGGGATTGACTCTAGCTTCAACATCTCTTTGTTGTATGACTTTGGACATCTCTGAACCTCCATCTATCCATCTGGAAAATGGGAATAATAATGCTACTTGTACTTCCTGCCTCATAAGAATTGTTGTGAGCAAAATGCTTCAAAAAGTTTAAAGTATAATACAAATGTGAGATATTGTTATAAATAGGGAAAGAAAAGTGAGGTAGGTAGGGGAGGGGGACAGATTGTGGAATACCAAGCTAAGGAGTTTGGTTTGGGAATGAAAAAAAGATTCTTGCACAGTAAGTGACTCCTGGTGATAATGATAGGAAAGGTGAAGAGGAGGAGAAGGGGAAGGGGAAGGGAAAGGGGAAAAGGAAAAGGAAGGAGAAGGGGAAGAACAGGGAGCTGAATTCCTCCATAAGCATTTATTGGGGAAGGAAAGAGAATCTTATTCCCCAGGCTCCTGTCATCTGGCTGCCCCCCTCTTCCTCTTAGCCAGAGCAGCAGCTCAATCTTCTTCCAGGCCCATGTTTACATGGCCCTGAGGTCAGCAAACTTGTCACCTCCTATGAGCTCTCCACTTCCCTCCTGGCCTTGGGTAGTTAACCCAGTCAGATCTGTGTTTTAAGTGGGAGGATTTGAAAGAACACATATATACATAAGAGGGAGTGTGGATGTAGTTCTAGATAGGCAATGGGCATAGTCAGAGCCCTCTCTCTGTGCCCACCTAAAACAAAAACCCTTGCTCTCCCCCACGGCCACCCTTTTGTCTCTCTCAAGCTACAACTGTCCCTGGTTATGCCCCCAGTACTACATCTCCATCACTAGTGCTAATAGATCTTTTTCTGGGTTGCCTCCTCCTAGGGACTGAACCTTTCCCCACTGGAAGTAACCTTTCATTCCTCCCCTATTAGACTAGTAATTCCTCAAGGACATGCCTAGGTCAACTTCTATTAGAAGAAACCATTTCTCTCCCATTCTAAAGGTAACGCCCTAAATAAAGGTCTCCCTCTGTTAGAAGCCAACGTTTCTCCCTAGCTTAGACTGGGAGCCCCTAAAGGGCAGAATCCAAGGGTGTGCAACAAAGAGTGTGTGTGTGTATGTATGTGTACACACATATGTATATGTATATGCATGTGCATATATATACCCCCATATATATGTATATATAAATACATATACATACAATATTTTGTATTTATATATATAAACAGGCTGAGCAGCCTTTACTTCTATAAGTTTCAAAGAATGAAAAAAACATGAGGTTCAACTCAGTGCCTACAAAGGTATGAAGAAAACCACACCTGCTCAGACTCCCAAAGGGGTGGGGGTTGGTCGTGGCAGGTGAGGCTAGCCTTTGAACCCTAAGCCCATCATCATTCATTGCCGGAGTGCATCATTCAGTGCCATGGGTGCAAAGGGACCCGGGGTTGCATTGGGGGCTGGTGGTATTTTCTGACACATGCTGCCTTAAATTTAGAGCTGAGGCGCTTTTGTGGGAGGAGAAGGAAAGGAAACCAAACTTGTTGCTATGCAACAGGGGTAATTTATTCTTAGCCAGGGAAGGGGAAGCAGCCTGGTACAGGGAGGAGGTGGGCGGGGAAGGGAGGAGGTGGATGGTACAAGGGAGAAGGCTGGGTGGTGGTACACTGTGGGAGGGTACAGGGAGGGACCCAAGGCTCACCGACAAAGAGATCTCGGCCCCACAGAGTCAGCAGTCACAGGGAATAAAGCAAAATTATGCCTCTAGGAGAAAGGGAGATAAGGAAACCTATTGTGAGGAGAGCCAGGGGACCAGCTGAGAGGTCTACTGTCAAGGTCTTGAAACTCTTGTACCCAGGCCTGGAATTAAACTATAGTCTGTAATTCCATCTCATATTTAGGTAGCACTTTAAGCTTTTTAAGGGGCAGGCAGGTGGTGAAGTAGACAGAGCTCCAGGTCTGGAGTCAGAAAGACTCATCTTCAAATCCGGCCTCAGACACTTGCTAGCTGTGTGATCTTATGCCAGTCACTTAACCCTGTTTGCCTCAGTTTCCTCATCTGTAAAAATGAGTCGGAGAAGGAAATGGCAAACCACTGCAGTATCTTTGCCAAGAAAACCCCAAATAAGGCCACATTACTGAACAACAAAAAGCTTTTTAAAGCTTTGTTCACAACAACCCTGTGAGGTTAGTAGAGCAAGTATTATTGTTCCCATTTTATAAAGATAAAGAAACTGAGGCACAGAAAAATTGAGTTGCCCATAGTCACATAGCTGGTAAGTGTCAGAACTGGAATATGCAGTCAGATCTCCTGATTCCAAGTCCATTGGGTATTTATTTTGAAAAGATCATAGATGTCCAGCTGGAAGGGACATCAGAGGTCATTGAGTCTAACCCCTTCTTTTTTGGGGGGTGAAGCAACTGGGGTTAAGTGACTTGCCCAGGGTAACACAGCTAGTAAGTGTCAAGTGCCTGAGGCCAGATTTGAACTCAGGTCCTCCTGAATCCAGGGCCGGTGCTTTATCCACTGCACCACCTAACTGCCCCCCCCCTTCGTTTTTTATATGAGTAAAGTGAAGCCCAAAGTGGTTCAATTCCATAAATTAAGTACTTATTATGTGCCAGGCATTGTGCTAAGGTTAAGTGATTCACTCAAGTTCATATGGACAGTAAGCAGAAGAGGCTAAGCATGCTGGATGAGGAGGCTATCACGAACAAAGGGTATCTCTATAGATTGTATCTATGTACAAGAATGAAGAGAGATGTCTATCAGAGCAGAGAAAGCATTCTTCATCTTTATCATCATCTTCACCACCACCATTGTCCTCTTCCTTCTCACACTGTAAAGCCCCTTCTCTTGGTGTCCTGCTTTATGGTCTAGAAAGTGCTTTCATATGCGTGAGTTTGTTTCAGATGCATAAAAACCAAGGAGATACTTGTTTCCATTTTATAGATCAGCAAAGTGAGGCATAGAGAGATTTAAATGGCTTGCAAAAAAATGACACTATCAAAGACAGCCCTTCTGACTCCAAGCCCAATGTTCATTCCACCATAGCTTGCTCATTTTAGGAATTAGGAGGCAAAGTTAGGGGCAGATTAAGGAGGACTTTTTAAAACCAAGTAAAATCCAATTACATATATGCAATAATATTAAACTACAGGAGAGGGCAATATGAAACTCTCTACTTATTGATTTTAATTTGAAATTACAGATTATGGTGTGACAGGTTATGCTATTTTGTCATTAACATTTTCATGCAAATTATCTTACTAGGTGGTGAGGTCATGGATGTTCTAATAAGTAGAGGATGGTGATTGGGAATGAAAGGAGTACTACCTTGGGAAGGCAGGTCTGGGTTAGGGGAGAGGATGGGCTCAAAGCAAACAGGAGGCAGCATAAAGGCCCAGTTTATCTTATTTGGGAGAAGTATCAGGATGGTGATCAAAGTGAAGGAAGGAGAGTTAAAAGGAAGAGGGCAAATGCTAACTCCAAAGAAGAGATGAATCAAACCAGCGAAGTCAGGATCTGATCATGAACTAATAATGCAAGAATCCCGGCCCTAACGACTAATCCACAGAACAAAAGAAATTGAGTTGGCAAAGAGACAAGACTGAAAGAAGGCCTCTACCTCAAAGGAAAGCAAAATAAACTAGCTGCTATTCACTTGTTTTGCTTGTTTTGCAATTGTGTCCCACTCTTCACGACCCATTTGGGATTTTCTTGGCAAAGATACTTAAAGTGGTTTGCCATTTCCTTCTCCAGCTCATTCGACAGATGAGGAAACTAAGGCAGGCAGCATTAAGTGATTTGCCTGATACTTTATGTAGTAAGTATCTGAAGCCATATTCGAATTTACAAAAATGAGTTGTCCTTACCCTAGATCTGACACTCCATCTACTGTGGCTGCCCGAAGAAGTCAGCTACCATAAAACAAAAAGGATTGAAGAAAGACATCAAGAAAAAACTTCCGGAAAACAGGAGAGAACCAGCACACTCCTCAACATCCTGCAATCTGTTATCTGCCCTCCCTGGCTATAATGTTTAACTTGAAATGGAAAAGAATGGGGGGGGGCATATGATAGCCAATTTTGAGTATTAGAAGGCCTGGACTATAGAAAAGGGATCAGACTTCTGCGTGGCCCCAGAGAGCTCTATTGGAGCTGTTTTCTCAAAGGTCACCAGTGTTCAAAATGAGTTGCCTTTTCTCAATCTCTCAACTTCTCAACCATCTCTGTAGACTTCAATATCAATGATCACCCTGGCCACATTTCAGTAAAGTGGTGAGTATGCAAGTTGGGATTCAGGCGCTTAAGACAGGAACGGACATCAAAGAAACAATACTGCTAACAGAGCAGGGTCTGGGTTTCTAGGATGGCTTTTGGCTTGTGAAAGGATGCTCAGTCCCTTGCCTGCTAAGCCTTGCTGGCCCTTGCCATCAGGAGAGATTTTCTCCCTTCATCCTTGCTCAGAAGCAGGAGGGTGCACAGGGAAAGGCCTGAGCAAGAGCCCTGGTAGGGAGAGGGCTCTTGCAGAAGCCAAGGCCTGTTTTTTGTACATACCCATTATCGTTTTCCCTCCAACTCCATTGATTATCTCCATTTGGAACAACTCTCAACACTTTTTCTCTGAGTTTCACAGATTCCTGTCTCTCCAGTGATCCCTGACTGGCAGTTATTGGTTCTTCCTTTTAAGATCTTCAGGAAAGGGGCAGCTAGGTGGCACAGTGGATAGAGCACTGACTTTGGACTCAGCAGGACCTGAGTTCAAATCCGACCTCAGACACTTAACACTTACTAGCTGTGTGACCCTTGGCAAGTCACTTAACCCCAATTGCCTCACCAAAAAAAAAAAAAAAAAAAGATCTCCAGGAAAAAGGGACCAACCTCTGAAGCAGCCATCTCACTTTTGGACAGCTCCACTTCCTAGAAAGGTTTTTCTACTATCAGATCTAAATAGACCTCTTGGCAACTTCCTCCTATGACTGCTAATTCGACCCTCTGGGGCCAAGCAGAAGTCTGATCCCTTTTCTATAGCCTAGGCCTTCTAATACTCAAAGTTGGCTATCATATGCCCCCCCCATCCTTTTCCATTTCAAGTTAAACATTATAGCCATAAAGAGAGAGGGGGGGTGGGGGTAGCTAGGTGGCACAGTGGATAAAGCACCAGCTCTGAATTCAGGAGACCCTGAGTTCAAATCCGGCCTCAGACACTTGACACTTACTAGCTGTGTGGCCCTGGGCAAGTCACTTAATTTCCATCTGCCTCAATTTTCTACACATATAAAATGGCAATAATAACATACCTCTCAGGATTGTTGTGAGGATAAAATAAGATAATATTTGCAAATCCCTTTGCACACCTTAAAACACTATGTAAATATTAGTTGTTATAATTACTATTGTTGATTTTATAGTGCATATAGCAAGATTCTAGGTAGGGGGTAACAAAATACTGGGATCTTCTACTGAATCACAAAAGTGTTGAGACTTGGTGTTTGTGATAGCCTTCCAAACCTGAGCCAAGTGGATGCTCTCCCAACTGCACTCCATACACTCCCAACATACACACACATATCCCAACATGTGTGCATATACACATGTCCCTCATGGAAGGGAGAATGAACGACTACATGCCCTAGTAGGGAGCTGATGGCAGAAGGGAGAAAATTTAAAAATGAATACATTCAAAAAAGTAGCAGGACAAAACAAATCCATGGAAATCATCAGCTTTGTGTAATGACTAACAGAAGGAATGGGACATTTTCAATGAGGGTTAGCATAAGTGCTGCCTTGATCTCTCAGACATCTCACCCAATTTCTTTTTGTGCTTTTTCCCAAGGAGTGGTGTACGCAGCAGCAGGTACAAATATGCTAGTTAAAGGTGTGGGAAACAACCCCAGTTTCTTCAAATGATATTTCCCATTCTGTTACTCTGCTCTGGACATGCCAGGTCTTATTGTCTCTCCCTGAGTTTGGCATCCAGGAATAAATAGAATATTCTAGATACTGTCTGACCAAAAGAGGTGATGAAGGGCCCATCACCTCCTTACATCTAAATGTCATTCCCCTCCATTCAGCCTAAGATTACAAGATGGTGGACCATATCACTATTGACACAAAATGATCTTGTAATCTACTAAGACTCCCAGATATTTCAGAAATGAATTTCTTTCTGGCCAAGCCCTTCATTTCTTATACTTGAACTTGATTTCAAAGTATAAAATATTTATTGCTATTAAATTTTATCTAATTAGTTCAATACATCCTTCTAACTTGTCAAGATCTTTTGGGATCGTAATTGTTATCCACTGTAACAGCTATCTCTTCTAGCTTTTTGTCATTTGGACTCCAATGAACTCTAAGGTCCTTTCCTCTCTGTCTTCTGCAAATTTGATAAACATAGAATCTATACCTTCAACCAATCCATTGACATAAAGCATAAGAAGAATTTTCTTAATTTTGTTCCGTTGTTTTTCTGTCATTTCTGACTCTTCATGACCCCATTTGAGGTTTTCTTGCCAAAGATACTGGCGTAATTTGTCATTTCCTTCTCCAGCTCATTTTACAGATAAGAAAACTGAGGCAAACAAGGCTAAGTGACTTGTCCTGGGTCACAGACCTATTAAGTGTCTGAGGATGGGTTTAAATGTAGGTCTTCCTGACTCCAAGCCAGATACTATCCACTGCATCACCTAGCTGCCCCTCCTGGGGCTTTTTAACAAACTCTAAATCCACAGATCCTTAAAGAGAAAGATGAGCCTCCTTCTATGAAGTTGCTTTTCTGGGCATGTGTGTGTGTGTGTATGTACGTGCTTGTGTGTACGTGCTTGTGTGTGTGTGTGTGTGTGTGTGTGTGTGTGTGTGTGTACTTACAGATAACACAAAAGCTAATTTAATCCCCATGTTTCCATTACTTTGCTTTTGCCTCTTCCAAAACATGATTTGGATGTCCTAGAAGCTGTTTGGAATGCTTCATCAGCCTGTTACAGATATTTTTCTCCCGTCACTCTTCTCCCACCCCCCACCTTCATTTTTAGACTGAGAACAGTGTCTTTTGGCCAAGATCGAATGGAACTTACTCTGAGTTCCCATACCAATCCCAGAAGGAAGTCGTAGAATGTTTAGAGCTAATCATAGTTTGGTTTTGAAACTCCCAACTCACCAAGTTAAAAATCATTCTAAATGAGGCCAAATTTCTTTCTTTAAATCCTTAATACAAATTTGACCTTACGATGGAACAATGGGAATTGGGAGTCAGAGGACCATGGTTCAAGCTTGCTTTCTCACTGACATTCTTTTATTCATTCAGTTAACATTATAAAGTTCCTACTATGTGCAAAGCACTATCAATACAGGGTGCTAGAAAGGAAGTAATATACAATAAAACTGTAAAAGTAGGTAGGAACCAGTGAAGAACTTCAAATGGCACAAAGAGAGTTTATTTTGGAAGGCAATAGGGAGCCACTGGGATTTGTTGAGTAGTGGAGTGATGTGGTCAGACTTATGCATAAGGAAAATCACATTGCAGCTTTGTAGAGGATAAAATACAAAAGGAATCATTTTGCGGCAGGAAAAGTATCTGAGGCCATTGCAATAATCCAGGTGAGAGGGAATGAGATCCTGAAAAAAAGTGGTGGCTATATAAATAATGAGAAGGGGGTTGGATTCAAGAGAGCTTGTGGAGGTTGAATTGATATGATATGGTAATTGAATGTGGGGTGAAGGAGAATGAGAAATAGAAGGATAATACCAAACCAGAAGACTGGGAGAATGATAGTACCTTCTGCAGAAATAGGGAATTTCAACAGAGGGGTGATCTGGAGTGGGGGAAAGGAGTTCCGTTTTGGTCCTGTTGAGTTTGAGATGCCTTATTTGTTGATGTGGGAATGGAGCACAGGAGAGAAATATGGGCTAGATATATAGTTCAGGGATCTACAGTTCTGCACATACATGATGATTTCAACTATGGGAAATTATGAGGAGGAGGAAGAAGAGGAAGAAGATGAACAATAGAGACAGCAGTACCATTATCTTATGCTTATACAGAACCACACAGCAGGCTGGATATATGAATCTTAACAGGGACTTCAGAATAGACAAAGAAGGGATTCTGAGTCTGCGCATTTGATAACTGATTATATCACTTAGGAAGTTGCCTGGGAAGGTAGATACCAGAAGGCTGAAGGAAAGAGTGGAAGGAGAGAAAAAATGGTCCTGGTGCCTAGAGGTTCTATCTAGGCTGTATCTCTTCCTGTTGGGATCTGTAAACACTGAGACCCTTTCCTCAACCGAATGTTGAATTTCTGGGCATCTCTGTGAGGGTGCTATTGGCAGCCTCACTGAAATTTTCTTGCCCCTGTTCTTCTGGACTTTGGACTCCGATGCTAACCTTGGCATTCATCTTTTCCACAGCAGGAAGCACAGTCTGCATAATCCTCAGGTGAAAAACAACAGTGAAGCAAGCAAGTATTGAGGTGCAACATCCTTAGTCATTATCTGATGGGTGTGGGGTGAACCCACCATTTGCTGTTCCCAGGGTACATTGAGCTTGGGGGAGGATACAGTTCAGCACTTTGTTTGCAAATCACACTGGGAGAGTGTTTACTGTTTTTGTTGTATTTTCCTGATTATTTAGCCTGCATTTCTATTTTAAGAAAGTTGATCTTTTAGCACTACAATTTAATGTCATGTGATTTATACAGACTGGCCTAGCAGGGATTTAGAGAGGAAGAAATGGGGGACTCGGAGCAATGATAGGATAAACAGTGATTCTGAATCCAATTCTAGGGACCTGGATATAACTGGGCTACCACAGACAGAAAAGTGCTTAACAAGTACGGGGAACATAGTAGGAACTTAATAAATGTTTATTGGCTCGGATTTGAGAGAAGTTTCTCTACTAGATAGTTCAACATCTTAGCTGTGAAACAGACAGATTTCCCTCTTTTTTCCACAGGTACACACTCTGATATGAATATACAAACATATATCTAGGAGTGCATTTTTCCCCAGGGAAACCCCCAGAGATAGAAGTAGCCAATCCCGGGTCCCTGCCTTGTCCTCATTTCTCTGGTCCTCATAGCCTGAGGCCAAATAAACTCCTTATCTTAAACAAATTGAATCTTTTGACCCCACAGAATGCCTTAGGGAATATGCTCTGAGAGACCAACAAAAGACCCTCCCTCCCGGGAGGGCATCTCTGTGAGAAAGTTACCCTGACTAACCCCACCCAACTCCCACCCTGCTCTTCTCTCCAGTATTCTCCGAGTCCTGTCCTCAGCCCAGACTTCTAGTACTTACATATATATTGTCTGTGCATCTTTGTTTAGAACTATTCATCTCTTCCTGGTGTCTTACATCTCTCTCATACGAATCTGTCTCCTCCATTAGACAGAGAGCTCCCTCAGGCCAAGGTCGACATCTCCTCTCCTTATAGAGAGAACTCCTTGAAAGGAAGGACTCTCTCTTCTTGAGATTGGGGGCATTTTAAAAGTAGGGAACCATGACTTAACACCGCCACACAAAGAGAGGACAAATCTCTCCCTCCCTTTCTATCTTCTCCCAGTACCCATCTGCAAAGTATCATTGCAGGGATGGAGGAGTTGAATGAGGGAAAGACAGTCATTGTCATTGATTGAGTAACTTAAAGCCAGATCCAAACAAGTCCCCAGAGAGAGAAAACTTCATAAAAGGGAGAGGTATTCGAGTGTGGGAAGGGGGAGCAGAAGGCAAAGAGGCAGAGGAGGGATGGGAGGGACCTATCTGAATAGCTTGTGATTTCAGCACTTTCTCTGCATTATGATGTGGTATCCCTTTTAATCGATTCCCTTGACACCGATTATTGAGATTTACCATCTTGTCTGCTCATCTATCTCTTTGTCCATCTAGCTTGCCATTGAGATTTCTTCACTCCCCCCACCCTTTTGCCCTGGAAGAGGGTTGCCATAGCAACAGAGTTCTGCTTTGCACAGATACTGAGTGGAGATGCCCGGGAGTGTAAAGCTACTGTGGAAGCACCGTCTCTTTCTACCTCACCAACACCTTCCACCCCATTAGTCAAATCTCACAGACTTCAAAATCCCATAGTCTCGGAGTTGGAAAGAACTTTGGAGTCATCTAGTCTAGGAATTGCCTCTATACTATCCTTGATAAGTGGTCACACCTCATCTACTTGAACACCTTCCATGTCAGTGAACTCACTTACACAACCATGTAACTCATTGCACTTTTGGACAACTCTTATGGCCTGAAAGTTCTCATTACTCTCGAGCCAAAATCTGCCTCCATGTAGTTTCCAGTAATTGGTCCTGGGTATCTTCTCAGGGCCAGCTCCCTCTTCTATGTGACAACCCTTCAAATATTTCAAGAAAATCATGACGTCCTTTCTAAGTCTTCTAGGCTTCAACACATCTCTATTTGGCAGGGTTTCCAGGCCCCTTTGATTAATCCACCAAAAAGCAATGATTAATCTCCTACTATATGCTAGGCATTATATACATCATCCTTTTACAACATGTGACAGCTCCTCCATGCCACCTTTCTAAGATGTAGCACCTGGGGAGCAACTAGGTGGCACAGTGGATAAAGCACCGGCCCTGGATTCAGGAAGACCTGAGTTCAAATCTAGCCTCAGACACCTGACACTTACTAGCTGTGTGACCCTGGGCAAGTCACTTAGCCCCAATTCCCCCACACACACACAACCAAAAAAATCCAAAAACCAAACCAAGCAATTTGGAAAGCTTGGATATTTTTTTTTTGATACGATGTTAAGTTCCAGTGGAGGAAAGACAATTGGATTTCAGGCAAGGGAATTTGGGCTCAAATTTTTACAATGCTATTTGAGTGAGGTATATAATCTCTCTGCTCTTTCAGTTCCTCACCTATAAAATGCTGGAGTTGAACTAAATGAACCCTAAGGTCCCCTCTGACTCTAAATCTATAATCTTATGAACCTATGAGATTGGAGGTGACCAGGGGTATACCAGAGCCAGGTCTGAGAGCTCCTGAGAGTTGATTGTTAAATTCTCCATATAAGCATGTTTACTTCTGAAATCAGCAAAGGTTACAAATAAGGATTTGATTTATGATTTTATCGATTGTCTAGACTTAAGAAAGTGCTGGAGAAAATGTTAATAATGCAAATTAAACTTAAAAGTGTGTTGTGCATACATTTTTCCCCTGGAGAGTCAGTTGTTAAACACATACCAGAACACTGTTAGGGGTGCCCTTCCAATTCATATAAAATTTCTATGAAATGATAAGGGGCAGGTGGGAGGTAAAGTGGTAGTAGTATGGGAAAAGCAAATTCAGAAACAATATTTTTCCCTATAAGAAATGACTGAAGAACTCTTCCAATGTGAGGATATAATACTAATATCTGCTTTCTTCTCCTATTTCTAAGCAACTGGAGGTCTTGGCACCTAAGACTACAGACTAAGCTAAATTCAGTCCTCATTGACTTGCCCCCATAGCCCTCTACCTCCACATAAATACTTATAGAACTCTGCTGTCTGGTTGACACTGGACACCAGACTCATCTTCCTAGGCCAGAATCCAAGATCCTAATCCAGAAAAAAGCATACAAAAATTCAAGGGAGATAAGGGAACCTAACCAACTGGTATTGAAAGATGGAGTTTCATGGTGAATAGGGAGTCATTGAAAATCTCTATCTCCCAAAGGCATAGATCTATGACAATTCTATATGAGAGAAGAAAGAAAGCCCCAATACCAAAAGTTATCATTGCTGTGACAATACCATTCCTTGGCGGGAGGACGGCTGTGCAATTGCTCTTGGGTAACTGATTTGTCTGAGGGAGAGTGATTTGCCTAATTATGGACCTTAAGGTATCTCAGAATCCCAGAAACTTACTGAGGTCATCTTATCCATCCAGTGAATGATTGTTATCCTTACAATCCCTAACTTGCTTCATCTCAAAGTTAAAATGGGACAGCAAAAAAAAAAAAAAAAAAGGAGGGGTAGGTTTTTTATCTATATTTGGAAAAAGAGGATGATTAATGAAGAGATCCAATTGACCAAGATGAGAATGATGAAAATAATAACAACTAGCATTTACATGATGCTTTGAGCTTTATAAAGTGCTCTATAAATTTGAACTCATTTGGTCTTCACAAAAACCCTGGAAGGTAGATGCACTTATCATTTCTATTTTACAGATAAGGAACCTGAGGCAGACAAAGGTTAAGTGACTTGCCCAGGGTCACCCAGCTAATAAGCGTTTGAAGCCAAATAGAACTGAGGTCTTCCTTACTCCAGGCCAAGCACTCTGTCGATAGTGCTTCCTAAATGAATAGAGAACTACTCAACTTTTAATTTGGCTCTTGTTTTCTTTGCTGAGGAAGATGATCTTTGGACAGTAAAGAACAGATTAAAATGACTAGAAGGGAGTCAACACCCAAGATAAAGTCAGGAGACAATATGTGAGCACACCTACCTGTCATTGATGCTTTCAAATTTCTAGACCAAGACAAACTACCGAATCAGGATATTGATAGAACTTACAGATGTGGTTGAAGAGTCATATTGATTTATTTTTTGGGTGGGGCAATGAGGGTTAAGTGACTTGCCCAGGGCCACACAGCTAGTAAGTGTCAAGTGTCTGAGGCTGGATTTGAACTCAGGTCCTCCTGAATCCAAGGCCAATGCTTTGTCCACTGTGCCACCTAGCTGCCCCCTGAAGAATCATATTGAACGATTTAGAGTATGACAGAGGATTGGAGAAAGGGAAATATCATCCTCATTTTCAAGAAAGGGAAGATACTAGAGTCGACAAGATATAGGCCAATAAGCTTGACCGTAATTCCTGTCAACATTCAAGGAAATATTAGTAAAGGGATGGCTAGTACACAGCTAGAAAAGGAAGCAATGATCACAAAAAAAGCCATCATGGCTTCATCAAGATCAGATCATACCAGACAAATCTCACTTTCTTTTTTTGACAAAGTTATTATACTGGTAGATCAGAAGAATTCTGGAGATATAATTAATCTAAATTTTAGCAAAGCCTTTAACATGATTTTCATGCTATTCTCCTGAAAACGATGGAAAGATGTGAGCTCCTTGGTGAAACAATTAGGAGAATCTGGAACTGGTTGAATGACCAAACCCAATAAAGAGTCATTAATTGTTTAATAAATCTTGAAAGAGGTCTCTAATAATATAACCCAGGCATCTGTGTTTGGTCTCGTGCTATTGAACATTTTTATTAATGACTTGAACAATAGCATAAATGGCATACTTATCGTATTTGTAGGTAACGCAAAGCTGAGAGGGACAGTTAACACACTGGATCCCAGAGTTGGAATCCAAAATGATCTGTTATTAGCAATTGTAGCCATCCAGTGGGGAAGGCAAAAAATTCAACTGGCCACACAGCATTCCCTTTCTCTGTGTTATTAGGAGGGCAAGTCTAATTTAGCAAGTATTGAGAGGAGCATTCTCCCATGCCAAGGATCATAGGAATGCCCCTCTCAGTGTAGTTAAAGAGCTATCATCATTCAGCTACAACATAAGAGCATCTGAATGATGCTTGGTGTTGTCAGTATGACAGAACATTAAAAACTGTGGTTTTTCCTGAATAAATAGTGGGGTTACATGGGGAAAGGGTAAAAAGTCATTTAATAAAATAACTTTTAAAATTCCAATTCTCTTTCTGTTTCTGTCTGTCTTTCTGTTTCTGTCTGCCTGTCTGCCTGTCTGTCTGTCTGTCTGTCTCTCTCTCTCTCTCACACACACACACACACACACACACACACTCACACCCTATTTTGTTTCAAGTATCTTTTTTTTTCTGTTTAGCATTATTAAAACTAAGGTAGGGGGCCACAAAAGCTGGAGATATTCCAGGCCTTTCTGGACCTCTGAGAGCTCTTGGTTACCAAGGGCTGATTTCTTCCCAGACAAACCACAAAGCCACTCTCTCCTGGCTTCATCAGGCCTATCCATCCCCTTCCCAGAGTCATGCTACATGCAAAATAAAAGCTCTTCTCAGGTTGGCCACAGATCATGCAATAAGTCATTCCCTCTTTGGCTCTTCGATTCCATTCAGACTCAGACAGATTGGCCTAGGCAAGAAGCCCGAGAGGCTGTTGCACAATATCTCCACACTTATTTCCCTGGCTACTGGCTATTCTCTCCACATTGTTTTTTCCTCCTTGTATGAGATTTCTCAGATGTTGTGATGCCAGATCCTGAGTTCTGGAAGTAGCAAATTTAACTGCTCCCTCTACAGACCTCGGGATGACTCAGCCAAAAAGAGTATAACTAGTATAATGCCTTGCTCATCAGGATTCTTGCCAGTGTAGGCACTTTAAAACATTGTTTGGAATTTTCCTAAGTAGTGGAAGAGAGAACACAGGAGCTGGGCATCCCGAATAGAGACCAAATTACTCAAAGGCCTTTTCCAAGCCAGGCTTTTGTGAAAGAGCTGTGGCATAACTAGATGGTGTAGAAAATGAATCTCCTCTCTTCCTGAATATTACTGTTCCTTCCTAGTCTGGAGGCAACTGAGTGTAGGGAAACAGGTGCTGGATTCGGATATTGAGGGCCTGGGTTCAAAATCTACCCTGGCCACTTTACAATCTCTGAAACACTGGACGGATGACTCAGTTTCCCTAGACCTCAGTTTTCTCATCTGTAAAAGTAGGGAGGTGAGACTAGATGTCTCATAAGGTTCCTTCCTCTAAGCACAAACTCACAGCAGCAGATGAGCTCTATCCCAGGAAGCTCCAAGAGTAGGATAAAGAAAAAACACGTCAGGGAACGGTAGTGTTGTCTCCAGCAATGGAAAGGGGACAAGAATTCTATAGAACAGGCATCTCTCTACTGCAGAAAGGGACCAAGATAACCCAAAGAGACGTGGTGATCTAAAACAATGGCCAAACCCACATCCGTTTGCATTTTAGTATCCTTTCGCAGATTTCTCTCCTTAATGTGACCATGAGAAGAAGCCTGAGTACTGGTTAGTGGGTTAGTTTTAGAGTCAGAAAGACCTTGGTTCAAGTCCAGCTGTTGCTGAGAGAAACCATAGGTAAGTCTCTTAACTCTTCAGTGCCCCTGGGCAATTCTTGAAGTCTGTAAATTACAGAGGGGTTCTGGCTTGGGATCAATGGAGGTTCCACATCAAGAGATCCCCACAGAGATGAAATCACCATTCCAAATTTGACCCCCTCATACACAGAGACAGAGAAAAAGTGAGAAATGTGTCCAGTCATGTCTGACTCTTTGAGACCCTGTTTGGGTTTCCTTGGCAAAGATATTGGGGCAGTTTGCCATTTCCTTCTCCAGCTCATTTTACAAATGAGGAAACTGAGGCAAACAGGGGTAAGTGACTTGGCCAAGGTAACACAGATACTAAGTGTCTGAGGCTAGATTTGAACTCAGGAAGTCTTTCCAACTCTAAGCCCAGCACTCTAGCCACTGTGTCACCTACCTATCCCCTTATATATATGTAGAGATATAGATCTATGACTCTGTGTGTATGTATGTGTGTATTTGTATATATATAAGTGTATATGTAAGGTGTGTACATGTGTCTTTATATTCTCCAAACATATAGCATAGTTGAGAAGACAAGGAAACCCATACCAGGAGTAAAACTTCACCATAGTTAATCTACATATTTGTGATTGTGATCCTGGGCGGGTCACTTAACTTCTCTGTCTGCTTCACTTTCCTCATTTGTAGGAAGGGGATAAAAAGAGCACCTATCTCACAGTAAGAATCAAATTAGATAATATCTGTAAAGAGTTTTACAAGCTTTAAAGCATTTATATAAATGCTATTATATTATAATACATTACACAAATTTTAGCTATTATAATTATTGTCATATATAATCTTTATTATACTATATTATATTGTTATAATATGATATATGCTATATTGTTATAATATACTATATGACTGATATATTGTTTATATGTGATTGTTATATCATATGATGTATTTGGTTATATTATTTATACTGTATTATATTATAATAATTATTGTTATAATGTAATAATAATGGATTGCTATGATGAACAACTGAGAATTGGTTCATGTTTATGTAAACCTATCTCCTTGTCCTCAAAGAGCTCTACCTCTCCATCTCTCCATCCTTGGCAGCCTCTCCAAAAACTATGGCACTGAGACATGCAGAATTTCTGTTCTTTCAATCACACCATTTCCCTTCATACATACCAACCCTGCCCACCAGCTGCATCCTGACATCACAGCTGCAATTTACTGACTGCTGCCATTTGCTTAAGAGGCAAGAAGTCCTGCTGCATAATTACACCCAATATTTGCCTCCTAGATATTCGACTCAAGGGGCCATACTTTAGGCGAATGGATGCAGTAAGTGCTGTCCATTCTGCCAAATGTCTATTATAATTAGAATCCCTTGTATTTATAATGCACTTTGAGTTGTCCAAAACACTTTCAATATGTCTTTTGTTTGACTTTACCCTCATAAAATCCTGTTACTTAGGTAGAACCAGGGATTATCATCCCCACTTGACAGATGGGAAATTTGAGGCACAGAGAGATGGCTTGCCCAAGAGACAAGTCATGGTGAATTGGAGACTAGAAGCCAAGAAATTCCTAGTCTAGGACTCTTTTGGCTTAAAGAATGGGTGAGAAGGGGCAGCTAGGTGGTGCAGTGGATAAAGCACTGGCCCTGGATAAAGTGGATAAAGCCACTTAACCCCCATTGCCCTTCAAAAAAAAGAAAAAGAAAAAGAATGGGTGAGAAGTCGAGACTACACATTTCCAAGGTGAGAGCAATAAGCATACTAGATATATTTCACCTTATAGGTGGTAAGAGAGAAGATGCAGAATGTGATTCAATTAAGTTCAATTTAACAAACATTTATGAAGTTCTCGCTACGTGCAAGGCATTGTGTTGTGTTCCAGATGCAAGGACAAAAAACAAAACAATTTGTGCCTTTGAGGAGATTTTGTAATACTTTTTGGAGGGAAAGCTTTATAATTATACTACATTAATCCCTATTTATCCAGGAATGTTCAATAAGAAGAGTTTCACATAAGTTAATTTTACAATAACTAAACCCTTCCAAGCGACTCTACGAGAACCAGGTACATCAATTGATGCCATATATATATATATACATACATATACATCAATTGAAGCCATATATATGTATATATGTATATATATGTAAAACTATATATATATATGTGTGTGTGTGTGTGTGTGTGTGTGTGTGTGTGTGTGTGTGTGTGTGTAATTTTACTTAGGAATAAAATTTACCACCCAACTATTTCTATTTTCTTTGCTTTATAGATTTTTTGAAAAATATTCTACACCACTTAACATACTTCATCTTTTGAGGAATTTTGAACTATGGTATTTTAAGGCACCAAAATGTTTTCTATTTACCCACGTTGAATGGAAATCCTTCTAAAATGTATTATGTCCTTCCCTGCCTTCTTAAACAAAGTACACTGAAGAATGTCCAAAGAGCACTGGTTCTAGAGCCAAAAGATCTGGGTTCAAATTCCATTTCTGAAAATTACAACTGTCTGACTAGGCAAGTTGTTGAACTTCCCTTGACCTCAGTTTCTTCAGCTGTAAAATGGAGGTGGTTCAGAATGGATAGTTTCTGACATCTTTCCAATCTAGATTTATGATTCAATGATAATGTAACCTTTACTAGATGACTCCGGGTCATGTTAAATTGTAGAGAACTATTTGTCCCATAAGCAAAATGCTGTGATGATTTTGCTGTTATTTCCTCTTCTCATGTACTTGTCACTTCTCCATAAAGCAGAAGAGAACAACCTTCATGCCCCTTTCAATCTGCTTCTAGGAACAGGCCTTGTCCCTTTGCCTTCTGCCCTCACAGACCCATCCTTACCCACTCCCCAACCCCAGGCTGTACCAGAACTCATCAAAGATGCTCTTAGGTTTCCAAAGGATGGAGAGGAAAGAGGTATACATTGTAGAATGTTTGAAAACTGCTTGGGGTCTTAGTGGCCAGCAAACTCACCATGAGCCAAGGATGCGACAAGACAGTTGCAAAACCTATTACCCTTCTAGGCCACAGTGAGAGGCACATTGTCCAGATGAAGGAGAGTTAATAGGCCCGCTGGTCTCAGCCATGGTCAGACGGTATCTGGACCACTGGGGTCAATTCTAAGTGCCACACTTTGGAGGACCACTGACAAGATAGGATTCCAGAGGAAGGTGACCAAAATGGTGAGAAAACCATGCCATGAATAAGATAGACTGAAAAAACTAGGGTGGGCAGCTAGGTAGCGCAGTGGATAGAGCACCAGCCCTGGAGTCAGGAAGACCTGTGTTCAAATCTGGTCTCAGACACTTAACACTTATTAGCTGTGTGACTCTCAGCAAGTCACTTAACCCCAATTGCCTCACCAAAAAAAAAAACAAAAAACAAAGAAAGAAAGAAAGAAAAGAAAAGAAAAGAAAAAAGAACTAGGAACATTTCTTTTGGAGAAGAGAAGATTACATGAGGACATGGTAACTGTCTTCAACTACTTGAAGGACTGACATATGGAAATTGGATTGGACTCATTCAATTTGTTTCAGAGGACAGAGGATGTAGTAATGGGCAGACATTGAAAAGAAAAATTTAGACTCGATTTAAGTAAAAGTTTCATAACCAGACAAAAGTGAAATGAGCCACCTTAATAGAGTTTTTCAAGCAGAGGATGAATGACCACTTGTGGGATATCCATTTCAGTTATGGCTTGGGTTAAAGGACCTTTTAGGTAGGTCCCTTTCAACTCTTGGGATTCTCTGATTGATACTTTAAAAGGAACATAAAGGTAATTTTAAAAAAATGTCATGCCAAGCACAGCATCAATTTATCTACTCAGATTTCTGACCATCTCTGCCGTTCAGAATAAAACCTCAAACCCAGAAGTTAGCATATACCTCTGAGTGGTGAGGACCCCATCTGCCTTTCCTTTCAAAGCAGGGGCATGCAGGCTTGTGTAAGTCAGAACCTATTGACATAGATTTGCTGTTTGATCAAGGCATGAATCAAGGCTCCCCCAATTAAAATGTGAGCTCACTGAGAGCAGGGTCTATCTCCCTTTTTCTATTTGTAGCTCTAGCACTTAGCTCATTCATTCCTTAATGAATGCTTTTCCATTCATTCATTTATTCATTCAGTTCAGGCAACTAAACTTTCAAATCCAGCTTCAGACACACTTACTAGCTGTGTGACCCCAGGCAAGTCACTTAACCCTGTTTGCCTCAGTTTCCTCATCTGTCAAATGAGCTGGAGAAGGAAACAGCAAACCACTCCAACATCTTTGCCCAAGAAAACCTTAAATAAGGTCATGGAGAGTCAGACGTGACTGAAACGAATGAACAACAAAATCCATGCCCAAAATTATACAGGTGAGA
Source organism: Dromiciops gliroides (assembly GCF_019393635.1). Lineage (NCBI taxonomy): Eukaryota > Metazoa > Chordata > Mammalia > Microbiotheria > Microbiotheriidae > Dromiciops > Dromiciops gliroides. The sequence goes on along the minus strand of NC_057863.1, from coordinate 336,527,983 downwards.
AAACATCATCCAGAGAAGTGAAGAGACTCATTCAAGTCAAACATCTAGTTAGTGACAAAGCCCAGCCAAGACTAGAACTCAGGTCTTGAGCATCTCAGTCTAGGACTTTCATACTGTTGCTTCTATCCTTTTCTTCAGAAAGGACATCCACAATGGTGTTGATCTTTCTGTTAGATACAATCTCACAGGTTGGAAAGAAATGAAAGAGACAGACAAACAAAGACAGAGACAGACAGAGGAACTGACAGAGACAGAGAGAACCCAAGAGTCAGGGGAAGCCTATTCCTGCTGCTCATGGTTTGATGCTGCTCTATCAAATAGCTCTTGGGACTGCCATCCCACTCACTGGCAAACAACTTCCTGATCTCATTTAGGATTTAGGGAAGGGGAAGTGATTTGCTAAAGATCATCTGGCAGCCAGTGAGGACCAGAGCTGAGATTTTTAACCCATAGGCTTGGCACTAAATCTGGTGTTCTTTCCATCATGCCATGCTGTGATTCTATCCAAAACTCTGATTTCTCTCATTGTCTTGAGAGATGGCTATATTAGATCTAAATTAAGGCTGCTGCCCAGGAATAACAGTAAAATAGGACATTATTCCTATGCTGTTACTTTCTTTCTCAAGCTAAAGATTTAATTACATGCACTTTCATATGCATAAAGCCAGCGGTAACAAGCAGAGCTGATTTGGAGCAGTAAGGAAACTCTGAGGTCATTTAGCCCAGGAGGGCCTGGGATCCTCTTTCAGGGGACCCATGAGGTCAAAACTATCTTCAAAATAATATTAAGACAATTTAGTTTCCAATCTGGTAAACATCAATAACCAAGGGTATGCTGACAAATATTTAACAATGGGTGGGGGGGAGATGATTTATGCATAATGCACTTTTTAAGTTAAACTGGCATTATTAATATTTTCTTTATCACTTTATTAAATCTAGACAATAAGCAAAACAATAAATCAAGTCCCAATGGAGCATTTTCTAATTTCCAAAGTGTAAATGCTCACACTGAAAATTTATTAATCATCTCTCAGGAGCCCATACAAACTGGCTGCATCATATAACTTACATAAACAGAAACTCTTTGGAGAATAGGAGGGTGGTCTTCATAATTTTTTAAAGTATAAAGGGATCCTGAGATCAAGAATTTGAGAATCTCTAGTTTAACATAACCTTTTATTTTACAGATAAGAAAACTGAGGCCCTAGAGCTTAAACCACTTGCTTTAGGTGCTAAGTAGCACTTGGGAAATGAACTCGGATCCTCTGGTTCCAAATCCAATATGGCTTCCACTGTATCATTCTGCCTCCGAACAGCCATTTTATAAAGCAACCATTAGGTTGAGAAAAAAAAATGTTTTGATGAGCAAATCTGCTCATTTAAGGTGGTGCAGTGGATAGAGCACAGGGCTTAAAATCAGGAAGACTCATGTTGAGTTCACACCTAGACTCAGCCACTAGCTGTGTAACCCTAGGCAAGTCACTTAATCCTCTTTTCTTCAGTTTCCTCAACTGTAAAATGAGCTGGAGAAGGAAATGATAAACCATCCCAGTATCTCTGCCAAGGAAACCCCAAATGGGGTCACAGAGAGTGGGACATGACTGAAACAACTCAACAACAACAAACCTGTCTGAGGCATAGGGAGATGGAGCAAAGGACTGGGAGTTAGGAAGACTTGAGTTTGAATCCTGCCTCAGATATCTCCTAGATGAATGACCTTGAGCAAGTAACTTAAAACCTCTCTAAGCCTCAGTTTCCTTAAAACGGGTGTGAAAATAATAGCAACTATTTCATAGTTTTGTTGTGAGAATCCAATAAGATAATATTTGTAAAGCACCTTGCAAACCTTAAAGTGCTGTCTAGATATTATAATTCTGTAACTCAAAGTGTCGGTCTCAGGGTCAATGTGGGGTTCATTGCCTCATAGCCTTCCCTACTGGAATACCATGTAATTCCAAAAGTCCTTAAGATCTATCTAGTCAGTTTCCTTGGCAGTCACTCAAAATGTGTGATCAAGATGTTCCAGTTGGATTGTTTGCACAAAGATTCCCTCAGGAAAGATGACTGTAGACATCTCTTTATCCATCCATCCATCCATCCATCAGTCTGTCCATCCATCCATCCATATATATGCATGCATTTAATAAACATTCATTAAGTGCCTTTTACTTATAAGGCATGGTGGATCTATTGTTATTGTTGATCATCCTTCATCTCTGAAGAGAATCTATAGTGGCAGATACCACACAATGCTTGTTGTTGAGCCACTTATAATTCACTCTTGGGAAGGACTAGTACACAAATAATAAGGATACAAGGGAGAGTGGGGTAAGTGTAAAGTAAAGGTCGAGGCAAAGTGTTCTAAGAACCTTGAGAGCACTTTCATCTGGGGAGAAAGGGCAGAATCAGAGAAGACTTCATTTAACAGAATTACTTTAAAAAAAAAATGTGTTGTATATATGTGTGTGGGGTGGGGGAGGTGTCATCTCATTTCAGTTCTGGTTACTTACCCTCCCTTCTCACTGCACTGTAGGGAAATCCCCTACCCTCAACTTGCTAGTTCCTGATTTTTCTTCTCTGTTCACTGGGCCGCACATATCGGCCACCCACAGCCCTTCGACTAGGTCCCTGGTAGGCAAAATCCTTGGCATCCCTTAGCTCCCAGCTTGGCAAGATGAAAGAAAGCCCAGGCTTTTTTGGCTGGGGCTCATACAGAGATATATTTAAAATGCTCTGATTATCCAGCTGTGAGTCATTAGGGGACCAAAGGGAAAAAAGGATACCAGGGGACATTCAAAACCTCTTGTTGTCAATTTTCCCTCAAAGAATACATTGGTTCCCTTATGAAGGTGGTAGTGTTTTGCCTAAATCCATCGAACTGTTTTTAGCATCTGCTAACTGGTAAAACTCCCCTTTTCTATAATCTTCATAGCTCCAATAGGCGACACCTACACACACTCCTTGTTTTGTTTTCCATTTTTTCCCCTATTGATGCAAAATAAATCATACATGCCTTTATGGAGAACTCCTACTCAGAGCTTCTCTCAGCAGCAGATCTCCGAACGTATTCCCCAAGGTTCATGATTGCCACAACTATAAATAAATAATAACACTTTGCATTGGCAAGCCACCTGTTCATCCACACACTGACCCTAGGGATCTGGAGCTTGGAGCAGAGGGCAGTCAACTGTTGGCTGAGGGCCCGATGAAGGGGATAAGCAATGCAAGTCAGTGCTTTGTGGGAATGGACCGCGTGTGGCCTTGGCCAAATCACCTCTCCGGGTCCATAGATTATAAATTGCATGAGTTCAGCGACTGGTGCTGTGTCTGTGTCCTTGAATCTAAAGTATAGCACAGTGTCTTGAAGGTGTTTAATCAGAGGGTCACAAATTTAGCCCTCAGAGGGCAATTCCCTCATTTTGTATTGCCTTATTCCTTCTGAGGCACAGAGAGGTTAAGTGACTTGCCCAGGGTCACACAGCTAGGAAATATCTGAGGCTGGATTGGAACTCAAGAAGATGAGCCTTCCTAATTCCAGGCCCAGTACTCTATCCACTGCAGCACCACCTAGCTGCCCAAAGTCAAGAAGACCTATGTTCAAATTTTGCCTTACACACTTACTGGGTGTGTGACCCTATGCGTGTCATTTAACCTCTGCTTGCCTTCGTTTCCTATAAATTGAGAGCATCAAAACTGACCTCTCAGTTCCCTTCCAGCTCTGACTCTATGATCTTATCATTTCTGAATTCCTATAACACTCCCTGAGAGGGAATCAGTGGGAAGGCAAGGGGAGGGAACAACAATAACAGCTAGCATTTATATTGCAATTTAAAGTTTGTAAAGCACTTTATAAGTATTATTTCATCTGATCCTGCCAACAATCCTGCCAAGTAGGTGTTATTATCCCCATTTTACAGATGAGGAAACTGAGTCACAGAGAGTCACAGTGACTTGCCCAGGGTCACAGAGCCAGTGTCTGGGGCCAGATTTTAACTCAGATGTCCCTGACTCCAAATCCAACACTATCCATTGTGCCACCCGACTGCAGGAGATGGAGTCAAAGATCTTGAATTCAAATCCTGGACACTTCCATTCATGACCTATGTGATCATGGGTCAGTTCAACTCTGGCCCTAAGTTTCCTCACCTGCAAAATGGATGGGATGAATTAGATGGCCTCCCCAATCCCTTCCAGATCAAAACTGATAATGAGCAATGACACTGATCCTTTTTGCTATTGCGAATTAAACTGTTCCCTGTGTTTTCCTTTTACCTCCTCGATCAGATTGTAGACTCCTCCAGGGCAAGAACCAAATCTCAGAACTCTCCTTACTCACACAGTGCCTGGCCCAGGTGATCATTACATATTTGTGGAATCCATCCCACAATCAAGCCTCGCTGCCGGGGATCAGAATTTGGCTCTTAGACTCACTGTGTCTGCTAGTAGACCTTTCTCTCCCCTTCACTGTTGGGGGGATGAAAATTGCTTTCACCAATGGAGGCCAATTGAATGAAAGATCAATAACTGTCTTGACCTTGATAAGAAACCCCCCAACAAACAGCTCTGGGCTGCCCTGAATAACCTCTAGGGCTATTAAAGTTATTCAAGTGAACCAGATTGATGGAATGATTGAGCTCCTAAGAATCAACAGCTGCTGTATCTGGTGTGTTCTCCTGGATTGGCTTCACCAGTGAATAACTCCTTATCATATTTCAGGGTTTCCTAAGGAATCACTTTCCTGGGGCGGTAGGGGAGGACAGCTTATGCCTCAAACAACACCTGGGTCCTCCAGCAAGTGTAGGAGATTCTCACCTGAATGGGGCCTTGCTTCCCTTTTCATCCTCAGGGCCTGGCTTCTTGACAAAGCCACCTCTGGAAGCCATTGGTGGCATTTTGTCATGCAAAGCAGAGGGGGCTCAACTTCATTCTCCTTAATAAATATTTCATTTAGACCCAGGGAAAGAGAAGGGAAATCTTATTCATGAGATTTATGTTTATCTTAATGATTCACAGCATAATTTGTTCTGATTAAATATTTATTTTAATATCTCCTTGGGTCTAGAAACTTAGCCCCATCCATCAGTAAGCCTTAACCCTCCTGTCACAGAGAATCCTTTGTAGGTTGTGATAAATACATTACTCACTGCCTTATACTTTCTAAGATTCGAGTTTTCCCTCCCAGTTGCTCTGTTATTAAACACTCTTTATGGAATAGTTAAAAAAATAACCTAAGAAAATCCAAATATTTCCCTACTCTATTTGCCTGGCCCCACACACCTTCCCAAGGACCTGGGTCATCCTGGTTTTACCCCTTCAACATTTTGTCCTTAAAGCCCTGAGACTAACCCAATGGAACAAAGACTCAAAACAAACAGAGCAAATGAGTAAACTTTTGGGGATCATCTGCTTTCAATGCGGTGGGGAGAGCTAGGTGGTGTGGTAGATAGAATGCCCGGGTCCCAAAGTCAGGAAGACTCATCTTCCTGAGTTCAAATCTGACCTCAGACAGTTACTAGCTGTGTGACCCTGGGCAAGCCACTTAACCCTCTTTGCCTCGCTTTCCTCATCTGTTAAAAAGAGCTGGAGAGGGGTGGCTAGGCCCTGGATTCAGGAGTACCTGAGTTCAAATCCGGCCTCAGATACTTTACACTTACTAGCTGTGTGACCCTGGGCAAGTCACTTAACCCCCATTGCCCCGCCAAAAAAAAAAAAAAAAAAAGAGCTGGAGAAAAAAAAGAGCTGGAGAAGAAAATGTCAAACCACCCCAGTATCTCTGCCAAGAAAACCCCAAATGGGGTCACAAAAAGTCAGACACAACTGAAACGGCTCAACAACAAGCTCTCAATGCAGGTTTCTCTGTCTTTCCAACCAGCTATCCTGTCATAATTGTCATCACAACAATCGTAATCATCATACCTGGCATCTACATATAAGTGCTTTCAAGTTCACAAAGCATTTTACAAACATTATTTCATTCACAACCCTGCGAAACAGATACCACAGGTATGAATGAGTAGCCCCATTTTTCCAATGAGGAAACTGAAACTCTTAGAGCTTAAGGAACATTGTTTATGGTCCAGCTTTTACATATACAAGAAGGAATTTGAACTCAGGTCTTCTTGACTCAGAAGTCTAGGATTTTTTTGACTACGGTGAATCCCAAGGGAAGGTATGAAAGAAACAAAAAAATTGTTCTAGTTATTTGGACCCTCTGGTTTCTTTTTAGATCCTACTTCCTGATATTCTCTTTGAGATGTATTTACAGACAAGTTGTCTGAGTGGGTCTCTTTACTCCCCTTTGATACACAGATACAAAGAATGCTTACTTACAGACATTGAATGTGAGTGTCCCTGGGTGTCAGGAATGAGAAGATGAGGAGGTCCTATGTCTGTCTATGTGAATATAAATTGATGTTACTATGTGACAGATCTGCGTGTATAGTATTCTCAGAATGTATCACACCTAGCCTAGGAGGGAAGGTCTATTTAAAATGAATCAGTTTTCATCTCCAGGTAGAGAGGTGATGGACTCAGAATACAGATTAAGGCTCATGAGGATTATTTTTTTTTTCTTTTTGGACAAGGTCAATGAAGGAATGTTTTTTTGTTTGACTATACATGTATGTATAGTAAATGACTTATATTTGTAAACAAAAACTAGATATATTTGTAACTGGTATGATTTTTCTTGCTTTCTCAGTGTGGGATGGGAGGGTGGTGAGGAAGGAGGAGGTAGGGAGAGAATTTAAACCTGAAAAATGAAATAAATCAAGTCAAAAATATAAAATAAATGGGTTTTAGAACCAGTGTCCACCACCAATAACCTGGAATTTCACTTGGCCAAGGGGGCAGAAATTTCCCTGGGTCCATGGCATTTATTCTAACCTTCATAATGACTATAACAGATGGCCAAAACATCCTCTCTCCCTTCTCCTCCCAAAGTACATCTCCAACAAAGCCTTGATTTCTACGGTTTTTCTTTTCCCTCACCAGCAGAAACTTCTTGGGAATCTCCCTTCATGAGCAATCCCATCCTCCACATCAGTCTCATGGCTTCACAAAGTGTCTGCCACAATCATACACTCCCCCATCCCTGCCCCTACAGCAAACATATGGCACGGTAGAAAGGACACTGGTTTTGGACTGGTCTTGATGTTGGATGAGATAAAATTTTGGCACTTAGAATTTATTATCTGTGTCACTCTGGGAAAGGTACTTAAAGTCTCTGGAACTCAGTTTCCTCTCCTGTAAAATGAGAAGACTGGACTTCCAACATCCCTTCCAGCCCTGATTCTTTGTGAGTGTGTTTGAAACGTGACATCATGACAGGACCCCAAAGGTAATGCCTGATAGGAGTGGGAATTCAGGGATGGGAGATTCTGTCTTCAGGCTTCCCTAGGCTACTCATGATGCAAAGGAATTTCCTACTTGCCCTAATTAAATGTCATTTCTAAAATGTTAAAAAAAAAAATCTCTGGCAGTGGGAAGAAGGCCTAGTACACCAAAGCCAAAAGGGCTTCTGGAAATTAATTACCAAGACTTACAAGTTAATAATGGTTTTTGCACCTCATAGACCAGCTGTTAATTTCATTATCTGAAAAACTGAAAATTGATGTTAATTATCCTGCTAAACACCCCAGTCCCACAAATCCCCAAAGACTTAAGCTGAATGCCCCCCCCACCAGTTCATGTGTCTCCTGCCTTCTCAAGTCTGCTTAAGAGTCCCATACCCTCCAGGAAGGCATGGACCCTGGTGAGATAAGGCAGAGAAGGCCACCTAGCAGAGCCCGGGGCACTTCCGGGAATCGAGTGAGGGATGTGCTGTATTTAACTCAAATTGGCAGAAATCATTGCTAAATTTTCATTGTGATTGCTTAAACCTCAGAAATGAGCAAATGCTACAAATCAGGAATGATTTATCGCTTTGTTAATTTCTAGACTTAAAGTGATAGAGAAAATATCAATAATTCAGATTAAATTTAGAAGTGTGTAGTGGTATTTTTTTTCTGGAGAGCCAGTTACTAAACATTAACCAACTGGGTAAAGTTTACCAACAACTACCCTGGGTAGAGTCCAAGTTTCCAGTGAGAAACTTGGGGGATGAAGAAGGCTTGGACCCTGGCAAGATGAGAAAGGAACCCATCTGAGACTAGAACCCAGGACCCAACCAAAGCCCAGTCACTCCATTTATTTTGACATTCCCTCAATTCTCCTTTATGTACTTTGGTGTTCTCTGCCTCAGGCATTCCAGCTCTTGATTAGATACTATCTCTAGTTATTCTCTAATTGCAAGCTCCTTGCTTCCCCTTGTCTCCCCTGTAGGATTTCCAAATTCCATAAAGCCCAAACAGGCAATGTGTCTTCTACTTCCCCTATACAATCCCACACCATGCTTCTCACAGGTCTGGGCACAGATTACTAGGTCAGGAAGAAGTTTCTGAATGGAATTGAATGGGCATAGCTATAATTGTTGAAGTGTTTAATCATGTCTGACTCTCTGTGAACCCATTTGGAATTTTCTTGGCAAAGATACTGGAGTGATTTGTCATTTCCTTCTTCAGATCATTTTACAGATGAGGAAACTGAGGCAAACAGTGACTTGCCCAGGGTCACACAGCCAGGAAAGGTCTGAGGCCAGATTTGAACTCGGGAAGATGAGTCTTCCTGACTTAAGGTCTACAAAGCACTTGACAAATATCTCCTTTGATCCTTACAACAACCCTTGAAGGTAGGTGGACTAGAAGAACTGTGGTGTTACTTCCAGTTCTAGATCTATGATCCTTTAAGAGGGCAAACTCACCACTTTCTCTCTTTACTTTTCTTTTTTTCAAAGGCCCATGGCAAGAACCCAGCTGAGAGAAGCAAGTCAGATGCCACACTTGACAACTTACAAAATGAGCTGAGCCCCTCCCTCCCACCATCTGAATAACAGTCGTTCAGACCCATAGCTTGTAGTGTGTGAAATCTGATCTTCCATCTGTCCTCGATCTTCCATCTGTCACTCCCCAATTCTTCTGGGGACCAGGTGGGGAGTGAGGGGGGCAGGGTCCAGTAAGCAGATGTTAGCTTGAACATCGAATGGGACTGAGGCAACACTGTGTCTAAGCAAAGAGAGGACAGAGTTCACGGCTCACTGTGCCAAGGATGATGCTAAAATATACAGAAGATGCTGCTTCACAGGGTCACGAGTGACTCTCACTTCATTCCCTCCGGGTACGTGTGTTATCAATCCAGAGTCCCTCCATTGGCAAGAGTACCTGTTGCTCTCCATGTTTCTGGAGAGGAGAAAAGCCCAGATCCTTGTCCAGAACACATCATACACATCTCCACAATCCCAGCTTCTTCCTTAGCACAGAGAAGATTGCATGAGGAGCTCAAGTTAAAGCTGGCAAGGACCTTAGAGGTCCTTTAGTCCAAACCCTTCATCGTGAAGATAAGGAAACTGAAGCCCATAGAAGTTAAGTGACTTGTCCAGCATCACACAGGAAATACATGGCAAAAGTATGATTTGAACCTGGGTCCTTTGATAACAAATCTATTATACCATGTTACCTCTTTCCCATGATTCCAGATCAGTGCCAGACTAAATTGATAGACAGTGTCAGTTATAGCCCACCCCAGGCTCTCAGGTAGATCTCTCTTGCCCTAATTTGAGGGAGCCTCACTCTGACCTCAGTTTCTTTCCTGCACTCTTCACATCCCCTGGAGTTATGTATGAGATCGATCTGTCTGACGCTTGGGCTCTTCCTCTTCTTGAAAGGTGATATAGTCGAATTTAGAAAGAACCCGGGAGTCAGTAGAGACATGGATTCAAATTTCACCTTTGGACCTTACCAGCCATGTAACCACAACTAAATACCTTGACCTTTCTCATCTGTAAAGCCTGTTTCCCCATCTGCAAAATGGGCATAATCACAACATGTTTATCCCAGGGGTTTTGTGAGGTGACTGAATGAGATAATATATGTAAAGTAGTCTACCACAAAGGGCTATATGAATTCATGCTTTTTGTTGCAATTATTATCCTCCATGCTGTCACAATCATTAACCTCCTTTAAAAAAAGAAAGAAAAAGAGGATTTTCCAGCTCCACCAGACTGAGGAATAGCCCCATCATGACAGCTCAAAACCATAAATTCAGAGGTTCTCAAAGTCAGAAGAGACCTCAGAGGTCATTTGCTCTAGTCTCTACCTGAAACATGACTCGCCAACAAATCCAACCCCTGCTTTGATGGATAATTCACTGCCCCTCAAGGCAGCCTGCTCCTATTTGGGGCAGTTCTAATTACTAAGAAGTTCTCTGACTGAGCCAAACTTCACCCATTAACCTTAGTGTGGTGCTCTTGAAAGACCCAGAATCCATCTTCCTCAATAGTCCTTCAGACATTTAGAGACAGCCTTCATGACTCCCTGAAACTTCCTCAGTTCCTTTAGTCATTCATCATGGCATGGCTCCATGCCCTCCTAAAGCAAGCTCCAGTCTGTCAGTGTTGTTCTTCAAACTTGTTACCCAGAACCAAGCACCGTGTTCCAAGTGTGGGCTGACCAGGGCAGAGAACAGAGGGATCATTAGCTCCCTTTTCTGGACCCTGCACTTTTATGAATGCAGACAAAAATGCCAGTGGCTTTTTTCTTTTTAAACTGTTGTCATGTTACTGACTCAATTATAACCCCTGCTCCTTTTTCTCATGAACTCTCATATAACCATACTTCTCTGCCCCGACCATTGGGGCTAACGGTGTCCCCTACATAAAACATGCTCGCCCTCAAGAAAAATCAACTCACACACTCAGGAATTATATTTTAGTAGGCTTGATTATTGTCTAAGGACTTCTGGCTTCATTTTGGTCATTTCACTTGACCTCACTGGGCCTCGGTTTCCTCATCTGTAAGATAAAGGATTTGGTCTAGTTGGCCTCTAAGGTTCCTCACAACTCTGAATCAATGATCTGGTCATTAGAACCATCAGGCAATGACACTGCATTCCACAAACGTCTTTCATTTGTTTCATGGGTTTTGCATTTCATAACAGAAAGTCAGACTTAACAAATACTATGTGTTAATCCAGCTGATTAAGGTAAAAGCCCTAACTTATATCAACAATCAGCTCTGGCAAAAGAAGGATAAAGAGAAACACAGTTCTTGGATTTGTGAATTGTTTTATCCTGACCACAGCTTTGGAAAACCTTGAAATCAACATATGCACAGGACCGTGGGTAATGCATTAAAGTAACTGGCTAATGTGTGATCTCACAGCTAAGCACTGCTTGGAAGAGTTAATTTTCTTATTATAAATTTGAGCAGTTCCATCCCCAGACTAATGACAGCTCTAGATAAACTTTCAATATTAGTTCTCCCTTCACTGGAGACAACACTAATAATTTTAATGGGACAATGGGAAATGAACCAAGACAGTGTGGATGGATCTGCATTGATATTTTTAGAAGAGATAGTAGTTTTGAAAATTGAAATCAGATGTTCAAACAATGTTTTAATTATGAAGCATACATATATTTTGAAAAGCATTTTTTTTTGCAAAGGTTTTGTTGCAAAGGTATTTATCATTCATTTATTTAATAAGCATATATTGCTTTTTACTTCTAACTGTGTGTGAGGAATTTTGCTAAGGACTTTGGAAGGTAGTATACTGATGGATGGCAGGGTCCCTGTCATCTAGGAGATTACTAGTTTTTAAATCATTCATTCTAAATGGCGAACCATGCTAATCCACTCACTCATTCTTGTCGGACTTGGAGATGAATAGAAGTAATTTTTAAGATGACATCATAAGTCCACCAGTAAGTGAACATGAACTTTGAGTTCTTCTTGTAATGGTGCTGAATTTGTGCCGATTCACTGACACAGTCTCGGATGGTCCTCCTTGTGCCAACAGCATAATTTTGAAGATTATTGGCTGGGACCAGAGAGAAGTCATCTGTGACTGTGGAATAGGGCAAACTTAATTGGCTCACATAGGGATCAATGCAACTTATGCCTTTGGCCTCATTAACATAGTGTTCTAGCCAAGTGAGCTAACAACATACATAAGAATAGAGAAAGAGTGATTGCAGCATTCAGATAAAGTTTTGTCAAGTTCTTTTGAATAGAAGAGAGAAGTTCTTAAAAATCAGTTATCTGCTTTGGGGACAGATTGTGGTGAACAGATTTCTTTTTAAAAGTACTTCCATAAGAAAATGACATTAAGTACCTTTCAAAGCTATGGCTGGAGTGAAAATTTTTAACCAAATGAGAGAGAATCTCAAAATATAAAATAAATTATTTCAATTACTTGAAATTGAAAAATCTACACAAACAAAATCAATGCAGCTAGGATATGAAGGGAAAGCTTTGAATGGGAAACAAATCTTTGCATCAAATATCTCTAAGAAGAGTCCAATATACAAGATATATAGGAAACAACACAAATATGAAAGACTAAGAGTCAAGGACATAAATAAACACCTCTTAAAAGACGAATTACAAATTATCAAAAACCATATGTAGAATTTTCAAAATCATCAATATGTGAAATACAAATCAAAACATTTCTGAGGTTTTACCTCACATTCAACAGGATGGTAAAGATAACAAAAGATGGAAAGATGATAACACACTGTTGGGTAAAGTTGTGAATTGGTCTGACCATTCTAGAAAGCAATTTGGAGTTTCACCAAAAAAGAAAAAAAGAAAGAAAAGAGAAAAAGACTAAAGTATACATATATATATATATATATATACTTTCATGAAGATGAGTCTTGCTGACTCCAGATATAGCACTCTATCCACTATGCCAGCTAGCTGCCCCAAGCTCATCAGTACTCTGTGGGATAACAAAGAATAAGAAGTAGATTCGCATTGATTGGGGAATGGCCAAAAAATGTGAATGTATTGCATTATTATTATACAAGGAGAAATCACAATATAAAGAATTCAGAAAAGCATAAGAAGACCTATATGAACTGGTATAGAGAGAAGCAAGCAGAAGCAAGAAAACAATTTCTGAAATGACTACAACAATGTAAATAGTGGGGGAAATGGAACATCGTATAATTGTAATGAGCAAGCTTAGTCCTGGAGAAGATTTGATAAAATATACCTTTTTCCTTTCTTTGCAGAAAGGGGAGGCTAAGGGTGTGGAATATCACATAGACTGTCAGACAAGGTTACTATATTGATTGGTTTTATATCGATCTTTTTCTCCTTCTTTTAAAATCTTTGCTTTTAAAAGTTTGGCTCCCTGGTCAGCAGAGGGGAGGGATATATGAAGAAGTAAAGATCATGCTTTTTTTTTTTAAATGCTATTGAGAAAAATATTTTTAAAGTGTTTCCATCCATGTTAAAAAATCCCATCTTAACCAATGTTCCTTGTACAAAGATTTACTCTTAAATTTCTGTAGGGGCTGGTATTCATTAGCACAGCCTCACAGGTTGGAATCTGGAAGGAATCTCAGAGCTTCTCAAACCCAACTCGATCATTTTACATGTAAGGAAACTGAGGCCACAGTGGGGTAGTAACTTGACCAGAATCACATGACTAGTAAATGGCAGGGTTGGGATTTGAACCTAAATCCTCTGATTCCAAACGCAGCACTCCTACCACTACAGTATTGCTTCAAAACATTAAATGTTAAAGCTGGAAGAGGAAATAGAGATAACTGAGCTGGAAGGTAACTCAGAGACCAGTTAGTCAAACTTCTTTATTTTACAGATGTGGAAACTGAGTCCCAATGAGGTAGGTTAAAAATGACTTGCCCAGGGTCACAAGTCTGATAAGTAGCAGGCATGGGATTTGAACTTAGGTCCTCTGACTAAGGGGTAGCTAGGTGGCCTCATACTATGCAAAGCACCGGGTCTAGAGGCAGGAAGACGCAAGTTAAAATGTGGCCTCAGACACTTCCTAACTTCATGACACTAGGAAAGTCATTTAACCCTGTTTGCCTCGGTTTCCTCGTCTATAAGATAGGGATAACAATAGCACTTACCTACCAGGGATCGTTGTAAAGATCAAATGAGATCATGGTTGTAAAATGTTTTGTAGCTACTATATGACTAAAATAAATCAAGAAGGGAACAAAGTCACAGCGCAACAAGGGGCACATACATTCCTCAGCCAAGGTCAAAACACACATTTTTTCCTGGCAGGGTCACTCAGAACCAGTCACTGGGCATCGCGGCTGCCCACAGACACATGACGTGGTTTAGTACTGACATGGGATGCATTTTGGCTCCTCTGGTGTTTATGTTTTGTCAAAATATTATAATAACATGAGTCAAACAGTCAAGAAATATCATTTTTCTAATTCGCAATTTCTAATTTTGCAATTTGTAATTTTTAAAAACTTCTTTATCAAGCAGTGTGGTGTAGTAGACAGATCCCTGAAACTTAGAGTCATTAAGACCTGGGTTCAAATCCTGCTTTAGACTTTTATTAGCTGTGTGATGTCATTTAATCTCTCTGAGTCTCAGTTTCCTCATCCATAAAGTGAAGTACTCTGACTCAAGTAAGTCTAAATCTAGGATCCCTTTTCTCCCTAATGTCCAGGTGGTTTCTTTTCTTGCATTTGCATGATACTAATATTGTGTCTGGGGTACAGTGGATAGAGCTCCAGACCTGGAGTCATGAAGACCTGAGTTCAAATCCAGTCTCAGACACTTACTAGGTGTGTGACCCTAGGTAAGTCATTTAACCCTGTGTGACTCAGTTTCCTCATCTGTAAAATAAGCTGGACTTCTCCAGAAGGGATGGCAAAGTATTCCAGTATTCTTGCCAAGAAAACCTTACAGTGGGGTCATAAAGAGCCAGATACAACTGAACAACACTGCATCTAATGAGCAAAATTAAAGCTAAAAGGGGGGCAGCTAGGTGGCTCAGTGAATAAAGCATGGGCCCTGGATTCAGGAGGACCTGAGTTTAAATCTAACCTCAGATACTAGACACTTACTAGCTATGTGACCCTGGGCAAGTCACTTAAACCTCATTGCCCTGAAAAAAAAAGCTAAAAGGGACATTAGAGGTCACTTAATCTAAGCCTTTCATTTTTTTTTGTTTGTTTGTTTGTTTTTTGTTTTTTTTTTTTTTAGTAAGGCAGTTGGGGTTAAGTGACTTGCCCAGGGTCACACAGCTAGTAAGTGTTAAGTGTCTGAGGCTGGATTTGAACTCAGGTACTCCTGAATCCAGGGCCAGTGCTCTATCCACTGTGCCATCTAGCTGCCCCTTAAGCCTTTCATTTTATAGATGAGGATCTGAGACCTACAGAGGCTAGGTGACTTCCCCCAGGTCAAGGTCCCACAACTCTAATCCCAATTCATTAGACTCTAAGCTCCTTGAGAGCAGGGACTGCCTTCTGCCTTTCTTTGTATGCCTAGTGTTTAGCACAGTGCCTGGAACATAGTAGTTGCTTAATAAATGTGTGTTGACTGACTGACTGACAATTTTCTTTCCACTTTATACCTCTACCTCTCATTGATAGTGGTAGTTGTGGGAAATGAGCTTGACCTTTCTAAAGTCTGAGAGGATTGGAGGTGTTTAGTTTAGATAGGGTCAGAGGAATTAGATTACAGTTACAAACTGGCAAATCTAATGAGGGTTTCTTTAATATGCTCATGTTAGCACCAAACCCATGCTGAGTAATATGGGCTGCTTAGAGATGGGCACTCTCATGGGTACAAAAAGTCTTTGCTCACTTTGAGCTTTTGAGGTCTCAAGCTCGTGTGTGTGTGTGTGTGTGTGTGTGTGTGTGTGTGTCTGTGTGTGTGTCTGTGTCTGTGTCTGTGTCTGTGTCTGTGTGTGTGTGTGTCTGTGTCTGTGTGCAAACATATTTTTAATGGAACTAAATGAATAACTCACATTTATGTATTGCTTTTACTTTTGTGAAATCTTTTCCTCACAATAGCATAGTTAGGGGCAGCTAGATGGAGCAGTGGATAGAGCACCGGCCCTGGAATCAGGAGTACCTGACTTCAAATCCGGCCTCAGACACTTAACACTTATTAGCTGTGTGACCCTGGGCAAGTCACTTAACCCCTATTGCCTCACTAAAAAAACAACAACAACAACAAAAACAATAGCATATTCACTCCCATTTCACAGATGAAAAAGCCGAGGATGACATAGATCATCTGAGGCAGATTTGAAACCCAGCTAGGTTTTCTGACCCCATGTCCAGCAATCTATCCACTGCACCTCACTGCCTACTAAAAAAGTGAGATATAATCTTCATTTTTAATATTACAAATTATTTGCCAGCCTTCTTCTGTACAAATACATTAATTATTGAGCTGTGAGCTGTATTCTTTTTTGGAAAGCTGTACAGGATTACACAATGAAAGTCAATTGTAAATAAAACTGTAAGCTAGGCAGCATAGGGAATAGAGCTCTGCACTTGGAATCATGAAGACTTGAATTTAAATCCAGCCTGAGCCTTTTCCTAGATATGTGGCCATGTGACTATGTGACCAGTCTTTTGACCTTTCTTGGCCTCAGTTTTCCCAACTGCAAAATGGCAATAATAACAGCACCTATTTCATCGGGTTGTTGTAAAGATCATATGCAAAACAATTAGATTAGTCCCTAGCACACAGTAGGATCTTAATAAATGTTCCCTCTGCCCCCCCCCAAAAAAAAAACTGTTCATGCTCTTTGACCCATCAGTCTCACTACCAAGCTACAGAAATTGTAACCCCAAGGAGGTTACCAACAATAGGAGGGAAAGAAGAGAGAACTTCCCAGAAATATTCACAGCAACATTATTTGTAATAATGCAAAGTTGGAAAGAGAACATGTACTCAATGGCTATAGAATGCCTGAATAGATTGCGGGATATACATGCTGTCAATCTATGAAGGATATGTGATTCATCGGTGTGGGAAATCCCCGAAGCACTGCCAGCCACCTCCTCAGGTCTTCCTCATCCCACATCCTGCATTCTATTCACACACCACCCAGCCTCTTGGCATCTCCATGGAATGGGATCCAATTGCATCTTAGGGTACAAAGAAAAAAGGGAATGTGGATATGAGTAACATAGTGTATTGGGGGAAGTTTGGGGTTTAGACATCAGAGGTTCAAAACCCAGTTTATTCCCTCAGCAACCTGTCATAGGTCATTTTGCTTCCCTGGGACTCAGTTTCTTCATCTGTAAAATGAGGGGGGGCAGCTAGGTGGCACAGTGGATAGAGCACCGGCCCTGGGGTCGGGAGGACCTGAGTTCAAATCCAGCCTCAGACACTTAACACTTACTAGCTGTGTGACCCTGGGCAAGTCACTTAACCCCAATTACCTCACTAAAAAAAAAAAATGAGGGGAAGTGGATAAAGTGACTCCCCAGGTCCCTTCCAGCTCTAGATTCATACTACAGATGCCTACAGGATGTTGCCTGCTACTGACGGGCAACATGAAGTTTAGGTGTCCATTGTTGTTGCTGTTGAGTCATTTTGGTCATGTCCAACTCTTTGTGATCCTATTTGGGGTTTTCTTGGCAAAGACACTGGAGTGGTTTGCCATTTCCTTCTCCAGCTCATTTTAGAGATGAAAAAAACTGAGGCAAACAGGGTTAAGGGACTTGCTCAGGGTCACACATCTAGTAAGTGTCTGAGGCAGGTTTTGAACTCAGGTCTTCCTGACTCCAGATCTGGCACTCTATCCACTATCTAGCTGTCCCTTTATGTGTCAGACACTAGGCTAAAAACAAAAGGCAGTCCCTGCCCTCAAGAAACTCACAGCCTAACAAGGGAGATAGTATGCAAACCAGTATGTTCAAACAAGTACAGGAAAAATGCAGGTAAATGGAAAATAATCCACAGAGGGAAGGCAATAGAGTTAAGGGGGATCAAGAAAGGTAGAACTTCAGCTGGGGCTTGAAGGAAACCGGGAAAACCAGAATGTGGAGAAGAGAGAGAATCCCAGACATAGGAAATAGCCAGTAAAAATGTGCAGTCAGGAGAGGGACTCTGGTGTGAGGAGTGACAAATGTCACTGAATCACAAAATAACTGGGGGTGAGGGGTGAGAAGAGTACACAGGTTGGAGCAGAGTCCGGATTATGAAGGGCTTTGAATACCAAACAGATTTTTCATTTGATACAGGAAGTGAAAAAGAACCACCGAAGTTTACTGGATTGGGGATGGGTTTGAATTTTAGGAAGATCAACTTACAACTGAGTGGAAAACAGACTCAGGTTGGGGAAACCCGCTAAATTTTCTTCTCTGGGGACATTGTCCCCCCACCACCACCCTCATTATCAATCTGATTGGGGGAGAGAGGAAGAGGAAATAAAAAGAATTTGGCCTATGAGCACTCATCACATTGTTGCACTCTTTGGACCCACATCATTAAGTATTTATGGCCTTGGGTTCTTGGGGCTTGTTCCTACATCCTCAGAAAAACAGCTGTCCCTTTTTGTTCTGTAATAGGTCATTAGTAGTGACATACTCTCAGTCATCCCGGTCTCCTTGGGTGCAAAAGAAGCTACTTCACTCTAGTTACACAAAGGGATAAAATAAGGGTATAAATTGCATAGGTGACGAGGGTTGTGGAGCAAAGGGCGATCGATGAGGCATTGGAGTGTTGTCCTGGCATCCTAGAAGTATTATAAGCCTGAGAAGACCTAAAGAGGACCTTGGATGAATCCTCTCTAGAGCAAAGTTTCTTAAACTGTGGGTCGCAATCCCATATGGGGTCATGTAACTGAATGTAGGGGTTGTGAAAAATTTGGTTATGTATGCCTATTTTATATACCTATATACCTGGGTTCACATAAAAATTTCTCAGGCAAAAAGGGATCGTGGGTGGAAAAAGTTTAAGAAACCCTGCTCTAGAGATCTCAAGAAAAAAAACAACAGGAATAAAGATACCATAGAATAAGAAGGCATGCATGGATGAGCAGCTAGGCTTCCTGGAGTTAGGAAGACCTAAATTCAAATCTGGTCTCAGACACTTACTAGTTGGGTAACCCTAGGCAAGTCCCTTAAGCCCATTTGCCTCAGTTTCCTCATCTGTAAAATGACCTGGAGAAAGGAAATGGCAAACCACTCTAGTATCTCTGACAAGAATACCTTGAATGGGGGCAGCTAGGTGGCGCAGTGGATAAAGCACCAGTCTTGGATTCAGGAGTACCTGAGTTCAAATCTGACCTCAGACACTTGACACTTACTAGCTGTGTGACCCTGGGCAAGTCACTTAACCCCCATTGACTCGGAAAAAAAAAGAATACCTTGAATGGAATCACATAGAGTCACACATGACCGAAACAAGTGAACAACAACCTCTGACTCTGGTTCCTATACTCTTTCCATTGCACTGTAGAAGCAGGTAGTTTTGTTGTCACCAGTTCCCACTTCCAGCCCAGGCAACCTGAGGATAATTTAATTTATATGATTATAGATTCAGAGGGTACCTTGGAGATCATCTAGTCACAGAATCATAGATTTAGAAGTGGAAGAGGATCCTTAGAAGTCACTGAGTCCAACCCCCTTATTTTATAGATGTGAAACCTGAAACACAGGGAGGGTAAGTCTTGTCCAAGGTCATAGATAGGTAGAAAGAAGCAGAGATGGGATTTGAACCCAGCTTTTCTGACTCCAGAGCCAACATTCCTTCTACTGTACCCACTAATGGTTCTATTTACTTATATCCTGCTTGCTAGCCAGCAGTAAGATCTCCCCTTAAACTACTGTCTGAAGGAACCCTGCCTTCCTTTGCCCTTCTTAGAGACGCAAAGATTTTTTTCTTATACTTTTTTTGACAGCCTGGTACAGATCAAGTGCTTACTGTAATGATTAGAATGATGCCACCTACTGGAGACTTGCTGTGGGAAAGCTCCGCCATGAGGAAAATGCCTCAGAGGCATTGTGGCTTTTCCTTGGCGTCAGGAAAGGATGTTTACTCATGGGTGCTGTCTATCAAGGCTACCAGCCAATCAACTTGAGGAGCCTCCTATTTTCTGGGAGGAGACAGGAAGGAGGAGAGGGAGCCTTCGAGGAGAGCTCTTGTGCTTTTGGGTTCCTGACTTGGTGGTGGTTGCAGCAGAGGACTTCACAGGAAATTTGAGGAAAGATAGGAATGCCAGGCTGTTGGAATTCTGTTCTCAATCTTTTTCTTTCTATTTTCCAATAAACCCTTAAAAACCTAAACTCATTTTATCAGTGATTTTAGTCAATTTCCCCCAAAACTAGGGGAACAGATTAGAATCCACATTTAGAATCTTAAATTACACATTAGCATGGGGTCAAGAAAGTCCGGGTTCAAATCCCAACCTGACATTTGCTAGTTATGTAACCCTAAACAAGATATTCACCTTTGATACATTCAGAACAACCCCAGTAATGGATGGATTGCTGTGATTAGAAGGAGCTCCCTAAACTGCCCCAAATCACATATCTTTCATGTATTCAGTAATAATTACTGACATTCACAAATATCCATCTAAGAGATAAAGGATTCAGAGAAGCACAGGGAAGACTTGTTAAAAACTGATGCAGGGGGCAGCTAGGTGGCACAGTGGATAGAGCACTGGCCCTGGATTCAGGAGTACCTGAGTTCAAATCCAGCCTCAGACACTTGACACTTACTAGCTGTGTGACCCTGGGCAAGTCACTCAACCCCCGTTGCCCCGAAAAAAAAAAAAAAAAACAACCTGATGCAGACTTGAGTAAGTAGAACTGGGAGAAGTAGATACACAATACAATAAAGACAACATTAATGTACACGAAAATTTGTGACTAGAGTCGTGTGACTACAATAATGTAGGCCAAAGGAATACTAAAAGAAAGCTAAACACTGAGGAATTGTACTGACAAATGTTGACCCTGGAGAAGAGATGAGGAAGCACCTTTCTCCTGGAGGAAAGTGTTGGGGGGTGGGGCTAGAATTATGAAATGTTGTATATACTGACACACAAGGTCACTGGTTCTGGTTGGTTTTGCTTGATTGTTTTTCTTTTTGTACAAGGGAAGGCTCATTTGGGGGAGAGAGGTTAGAAGGATATCCAGAAATAACTGTGATGTAAAAACAAGAGGCATCAATAAAACTTATTTTTAAAAATAATTTTTAAAATTAAAAATAATAAAAATGCAGTATTCTTCTCCAAAGGAAACATAGTTGTGTGTCTCTGGGCTTGCTAGGCCCAGGGAACTGGGTAAACTCAGTACTGACATTTCTTCTGTGAAATTGCTCCCTTCCGAGGTGCTGTTCAGGCTGTTCTAGGCACCATGGCTGTGTGTGTGGGCGCTTTTGCATTCATTATCCAAGCAAGAGAGAAAATCAGTAGGGCTGTGTATAAATCCCCATTTGACATTTGTATTTGTCACTGAGAAGAAGGGGATGGTGTAGAAGAAGAAAACTGTGGTCAGTGCTTCAGGAACCCCAGATTCAGAGAGGAAGAAAGAGGGGAAAAGAGAAAGGTCAACTAATATCCTACCCAGAAGTAGGGACAGTGGCTTAGCTGGTTTGTTCTGGGTGAACTCAGGGAGATCACAGAATGGCAGAGATGAAAAGGGATCTTGGGAAGTGTTTAACCCATTCCTCTCCTTTTATAGATATAGGAGGTTGAGCATGACTTGACCAAAGCTAGATCAGAGCTTTGGAGGCCATATCACGCCCCTGTCTCCCGAATGGGCTGCCCTGAGGGCAACCTAGGAACTCCAGAGCTGAGCTGCATCCTGTGAATATTGCCTCTAGACTTGCTCAGCATCCTTGGTAATGTCTCAGATTAATCCTTTGGGACTCAATATTCTCATCTACAAGGCAAGAACGAAGGAGATCCGCCAGCCTCACAGCTGTTTGTTCAGCACAGAGCCCTACTTCCCTTCATGGTCTTGCACTTCCTAGTTGAGGCACTGTAAGCTGGAGCACTGTTTCACTTGCTATCCAAAGGAAACAAATCCTGGCCATCGAGGTTGGCTATGAGGATTCAGGAACTATGGAGACCAGTAAAAACTTGGGAGAATGCAAAGAGTTAGGTGCCACTAGAACCATCAGAATGATTCTAGAGAAGTCAGGCCAGCAGGGTCATCCAGAAGTCATTCCATCCATCCCTCTGCCTCTGGGAGAACTAAACAGCTAATATGAACTAGTGCAAGGTATTGACACACTATAAACAAATTTTGAAATCCGTAAAAAGTGTGCCATTATCTACCCAAGGATCATAGATTTAAATCTGGGGACCTCAGAGGCCATCTGGTCCAGTCCCCTCATTTTATTTTATTTTTTATTTGGTTGGTGTTTTGGACATTGGGTCACCCCGGATAGAAGTGCATTGGCCATTCGTGGGTCTGATCCCAATATTGACTGGATGAGAAGCTTCAATCTGCCCCATTTCTGACTTAGGTCTATTTGCTCCTCCTTAGGTTGCCTGGGGGCCCTCTGCTCCTTGGGGCTCCACATATTGGTGCTGGACCTAGTTCAAACATCTGATTGGAATTAGCCCTAGTGCAGCTCCAAACTCTCAAACTCAAGTAATACTTCAGCTTCTATACGGCCACGATCAGGGATTCTACCACCATGCTCAGCCAATTCCTTCATTTTACAGATAGAGAAACTGAGGCTGAAGGTTAAGCAGACTGACCATTGTCACACAGGTTACAGTCATAAGATATGAGGATTCACCTCAGGGCTAACTCCAACTTTAGAGCCAGTGCTCTTTCCACTGTATCCCATGCTATCTTTGACCCTTCCCTATGACACGCAAGAAGCCTTCAGCAATCACAAACGAATACTTATGTGCCGTGAAAAGCAGAATCTTCCATCATTAACAATAAATGGGGGGGGGGGCGGCTAGGTGGCACAGTGGATAAAGCACTGGCCCTGGATTCAGGAGTACCTGAGTTCAAATCCAGCCTCAGACACTTGACACTTACTAGCTGTGTGACCCTGGGAAAGTCACTTAACCCCCATTGCCCTGCAAAAAACAATCAATCAATCAATCAATCAATCAATAAACAAATGAACAAATAAATGAATGAATGAATGAATGAATGAATGGATAAATGAATGAATGAATAAATGGATAAATAGATAAACAGATAAACAGATGAATAAATGAATGAATGAATAAATAAATAAATGTATATTTATAAAAAGCAATATTAAAAAGTATCCCTTGGTACAAGTAGTCGCATCTACTTGTTTTGCTCAGCCTTGGTCCCCTCCTCTGGAAAGATTAGAAACTGGGGAAGGATTGGAGGGCAAGGAATGGAAACTTTTTCTAAAGGAAGGACACTTCACAGGTACATTCTTACCCATTGTTCAAGTTCTATTCCATCTACAATCAATAAGCGGGGCTGAGTCTGGGCCAGGGCAGAGATCTCTGAGTAATTCTGGTAGGGTACAAGCCTCTGGATCACACCTGGTTCATCTCTCATCAATCTACCCAGCAAAAATACCGAGCCCCAACAAGCCCATCTCGGGTTGCAGGCTCATGGTCGTCCATTCCCCCACCAAAGCAGCCTCTGACACACCACTGCTGATTATTCCAGTCTCCATATATAAGATGTGTCACATTCAGCTCCAGAATTAAATGTACCCACTGTGGAATTTAAAGTAAAATACCTGTGGCTTCTTTGGCCGCACCTCCTGGCTCCGGTTACCATCAAGAGGCAAAACCATGATGAAGACTTGGAGGATGGCCAATCTACCCAGAGGAATGCTGAACTCATCCTCCAATGTGTTCCTTCAGATCCTTGGATAGAGGATAGAATTGTGCCCTGCAGACATCCATCCTCCTTTGCCTCAGATGGGGCTTCATTTTAACCAAACCAAACCAATAACAATTGATGTTTTATGTAAGGGCTGACTATGGGTAATCTCTTCCCGATTCAATTCAATAAATAGTTTTGAAGCATCTACCTTGTTCCAGGCATTGTGCCAAGCACTGAGGACACAAAAGCTAAAAGGAAACACTCCCTGCCTTCAAGAGCTTATATTCTACTGCAGACAAAGTGCATATGCCAAGAGATTTCTAGAGCTAGAGAATGTTAATAAGTGAAGACGGGAAGGAAGATCAGGAAAAAATATATACCATTAGGAGGTGGTACCTGGGTTGAGTATTGAAGGAATCTTGTGATAGGACAGAAATAGGGAGGAAGGGGTCTGGCTGCTCTGCAGGAATGAAAGGGAACCTGAGGCCCCTCTTCATGGGCACTTCCTTTCCCCTGCAGGAACTAGTTCCCACTGCCAGGTAATGGGCTTCATTCTCTGACATCCTCTAGGCATCGGAATCCCATAGCATTGTGTCAAAGATACCATCTCTCATTGTCGGGAAATTCTTTATTTCTAACTTAACACCGCCCATCAAATACAACTTTGGACCACATAGAATCATGGGATTTTGACATCGAAGAAACTTTATAGTTCAACTCCATCATTTTATGAAGGGAATCTACGGTCTAAACAAGTGAAGTGACTTGCTCTCAAGTCACAGAAGTAGCAAGAGGCAGAGTTAGGTCTTGAACCCATGCCCTCTGACCTCAAATCCATTGTTCGTCATCCTGGGGCTCTGTCTGCTGGAGCGGTTGATGACAGTAGCTAAGTCCCATAACCTTGGGGCAGCTAGATGGCTCAATGGATATAGAGTGCTGGACCTGGAGTCAGAAAGATATGAGCTCAAATACAGTCTCAGACACTAGCTGTGTGACCCTAGACAAGTCACTTATCCCCATTTGCCTCAGTTTCCTCATCTATAAAATGAGCTGGAGAAGGAAATGGCAAACCACTCCAGTATCTTTGCCAAGAAAACCCCGAATGGGGTGAAGAAGGGTCTGAAATGACTGAACAATAACAAAGGCCAATTGTTTAAGTCCTTCTGCAACAATCACAGGGCTAGATTTTTCTCACTCCCAGGGTCTATTCTCAAGGTCATTCCCTGTCTTGCATACCCTGGAAACTTCCATAAGATCATAGATCTAGAAGGGACATTAGAGGCCATCAAGTTCAGTGCCTTCACTTTACACACATCCAAACTGTGATCCAGTGTGGTGCTTCAGTGAAAGACCCAAGGTGATGCAGCAAGTTGCATCCCAGTCAGGATTCAGAGCCAGGTGCTGTGATTTAAATTCTTCATGCTTTCCACTGAACCATGCTTCTCCCTCATGTTTCAGATCAAGACAAGTGGTATTGGCATCAGACTTTTCTATTGCCCTGATGAATCCTACATTCCAGAGGGGATCAATAAGAATGCATTTCCACAGATACTGCTCAGGGCCCTGAGGATCCATCAATATCCAGATCCTTTAATTCTCACCAATTAAGGTAGCCCTTATTCCAGCTGGGTTATTCAGTTCTTAATCTACTTAAACTAGAAGGAGGAACAAAAACCAATGGAGATTCCTCAGAACTGCAAGGCTGGGGCAGGGAACTTGGATGGAGTGTCTCTGGAACAAAGAAGCTACCATGGGGCCCCGAGTGCATGCACTTACCTTATCTGAGAGGATAAAATTCCCACTGATGGGAAGGAAAAGGGAAAGGGAACAATCATTTATTAAGTACCTTATATGTTAGGCACTCTGCTAGGCATTTTACAAATATTATCTCCTTTGATCCTTAAAACAACCCTGGGAGGTAAGTGCCATTTTTATTCCCATTTTACAGTTGAGGAAACTGAGGCAAGGAGCGCTTAAGTGATTTGTCCAGGGTCACACAACTAGGAACTATCTGAGTCGGGATCTGAACTCGTCTTGATGGCAATCGGTATAAGGTCCTTAGGTCCTTCATACAACCAGAAGCCCTAACAGCAGAGAGATCATTTTCAAATCATACAGATAGATAATTGCTGCCATCAGAGACTCAGGAAAACCTGTAAGGTCTCACCTCACTCATATAGCCCAGCATTTTCTTGCTCCCTAACTCCCTAAAGTTCCCCAGATGTGGACGCTCACTCAATTCTATACTTCCCAAAGGGCTCCAGGTTCCAAAATCACTCCTTCACCCTCTCTCCTACCCCCTCAAACTGTCCGTTTTAATATGTGCTAATAATTTGATAAAAGTAATTCACAATAAGGAGTCTTTCCTCTGTTAACTATTACCACTTTATCCTCTCTGTATCAATAGACAGAGATATTGCACAGTTGTTTGCATACTGTTCTCTCATTAGACTATGGGTTACTTGCTCTCAATGACTGTCTTTTGCCTTTCTTCGGGTCCCTAGTGCTTAGTAGAGTTCCCAGCACATACTCAGAAGACACTTAATAAATGCTTATTGACTGACTCACCAACCAATAGACTTAGTCATATCAAAGTGTATTTTTTTAAGGGGGAAACCAAAGAAAGGGATGTGCCCATGAAGAGGGGCCTCAGGTTCCCTTTCATCACTCTGATCGATACAATTTATAATAGGGATTCCTGAGGCTGGATGATGAAGGACGTTACCCACCAACTGTCAGAGAGATAGATGATGGACTAAATATGCAGAATGAGACATACATTTTTTGATATGGACAATGTGAGGATTTATCTTTCTTGATTCTGTCTATTTCGTAATAAATGTATTTTTCCTTTTTTTCTTTTAAATTAAGGGCTGGGGTGGGAGAGAGAAAAATGCTTGTTAGTTGATAAAAAGAAAGGAAAGGAGGCGAGGGGAGGGGAGGCGAGGGGAGGGGAGCCGAGGGGAGGGGAGGAGATCCCTTTTGGCTCTAAATTCATAATCCTATGAACTTGAGATATTTAGTTTAGGGAAAGAAGACAGCCATCTTTTGAGAATTTGAAGGGCTGTCCTGGGGAAGAGATATTCACCTTGATTTGCCTGGACCCAGAGGAAAGAACCGGCAGCAAAACCAGTTAGAAATTGAAGAGAGGAAGATTTAAGCTCAATGTAACGGAAAACATCCTAACAATTGGAGATAGCTAAAAGTGAAATAGGCAGTCTTGGAAGGCAGTGGGCTCCCCTTGACTAGAGATTGTCAAAGGCTGAACTCCTTGGTGGAGGGGGATGTTGGAAATTCCTATGCAAAAATGAGTTGCACTTGAAGGCCTCTGAGCTGCTTTCTGTGAACCGCCTCCCTACAACACAAGAAAATAGGGAAAATGGGGAGACATCCTCAGTTTGGGTCAAGCAGCCAGTTTGGAGGGAGAGGGATCACAAAAGGGTCAGGGGTGTACTAGTGAGTGTTAAATTTTTAGCGACTCGGACATCAGCGAATGCTACAAAACAGGACTCAGTTTATTATTTTGTTGATAGTCTAGAGCCTAGAATTAAGAAAGTGATAGAGAAAATGTTTTTTTGTTTTGTTTTTACAGGACAATGAGGGTTAAGTGACTTGCCCAGGGTCACACAGCTAGTGCCAAGTGTCAGAGGCTGGATTTGAACTCAGGTCCTCCTGAATCCAAGGCCAGTGCTTTATCCACTGCGCCACCTAGCTACCCCTCTAAAGTGTTAATAGTTGTATAGATGAAACTTTAAAGTATGTCATGTGTATATTTGTTTGTTGTTTTTTTTCCCCAGAGAGCTGATTGTTAAGCTTTAACCAGCACACCCCTTAGAGAGGGGTCATACTATGGGACTACAGAATCCTTTCATATATGTAGTGACTAAAAAAATGCAGACTCTACAGAGGACAATGGGGTGAGTAGTAGTAGGTGAGGCCCTTCTCAAAGTTGGATTTCGCTTTTCAAAAGGGGAGCTAAATTCTCTCCAGTGCCAGGAAGAATCAATATGAAAGGAACAAACCGTAGAGAAGTCTGTGAATTGCATGCAATTTTCTGCACCCCTCCCTCAT
Source organism: Dromiciops gliroides (assembly GCF_019393635.1). NCBI lineage: Eukaryota > Metazoa > Chordata > Mammalia > Microbiotheria > Microbiotheriidae > Dromiciops > Dromiciops gliroides. Next base: position 336,500,277 of record NC_057863.1, on the reverse strand, counting down.
CTCCTGGCACCCAATGTGAATATTTTCAGGGATAAGAACAGTTCATTCCCTTTCAGGAAAGTCAGAAGGCCTAGTCACTGGCTCCAATTGAGTTACAGGGAGGATCTGAAGGATCATTTCCTTCTGCAAGTCACAGCTGACCTCTTCAGAGATTGAAAGAGACAGAAGATCTCAGAGTTAATCATCTATCAGATGAATAATGTGTGAACTAACATATAATCATAAAATAATTTATTAATTTGTCATGTCACCAGGGTATAATTTATAAATGCATGATCCTTCATTAAACATCTCCTCTGATGCCTTATCAGAGCATCCAGGTGTTTCTGTAGACTCTGTCTACTCCAGCCAAATTTAAGTTCCAGCAGGTCCTACCAAAGTGAAACAGTTGACAAATGGAGAGGTTCATCACCAGAAGGCTGACCACCACGTGAAGATGTTTTTCAGCCATACCAATTCACAAATACCATCTACTAAGGTACAATGGATTTGTGACTTGCATTTTGTCAAAATAATACCCCCAATAATAAAAGCAACATCCGTGAAGTTGAAATTAAATACAGTCATTAATCCCACTGTAATATTTTGCTTAATAAAATTATAGTTACCAAATATTGCTTATAAGTAAGTCCTCATCTCCCAGTTTTCCATAGACAAAGCCTCCAGTGATACCACTTGAGAGTCAGTGTAGTATAATGGAAAGTGGGCTATCTCTGAAGTCGGGGGACCCTCCCTCAAGGAGCTCACAATGTGAACGATTAGCTTATTCCTGTTCTTCCCCTGGGTCATATACAACTAGAAAATATCAGTCAGGTTTGAACTCACATCTTTCTGATTATAATCCCAGCATTCTAACCATTACCCTAGTCTATACATACCTACAGCTCAATAAATACAGGTTGTTTGGTTAGTTGGTTGGTTGGTTGGTCAATTACTAAAAGGGCTTTGGGAACTAGGGCAAAGCTAGTCTTCCCACAGCTGGATGCCACCCTGGTCCCAATCAACTGTACCATCCTCCCAGATTCAGATTCTGACAAACTGCCCAGTGATGAGGCAACTCAGCTCTCCCCTCTCCAACCTCCATTTTGTTAGCCCCAGTCATTCTTCTGTTCCCTTGCCCAACTCCCCTCCGCAAGGCTGAGAATGAGCAGCAGTTGGCAAGAAGGCAGAAGAGGCCCTTACTAGCATGATCTCCAGGTGTTCAAGTTGTGGTTGAATGAAGAAAAGTAAAGGGGGCGGGGGAGGGAAGGAATAGAGAGAAAAGCCGCACAATGAGGTTGTCTGTGCCAAGGTTCCTGACTTTGATCTTTAAAAAGGAAAGATGGGGAGAGAAAAAGAGTTCAGAAAGCTCCTTCAGACAAAAGTGCCCCAAGGTGGGAGGGAGCTCTACCTTCCCACCCGCTTCTAGCACACACCCTCTGAGGGCTGCTTTGCACTCTCAGAATTTCCAGACCTGGCTGTATAGACTGTTCCCTCTAGAAACATGACTCCATTCCTCCCTCTTCCCCATCCCCCCCCCCAACACACACACCTGTTCTTGTTCCCCTCCCCCTTCAGAGCCCTGTCATCTGGAGGCACAAGGCCCCCACAACCAGGAGGCAAGCAGCAACATCTGTCAAAAGAGGCTTCACCGAGAGACAGCAGCATCTCTCCCTCTATTTTTTTGTATGTATTTATTTATGGAGGTAGCTCACACTGAAAAGCAGCCTCAGTGGGCCAAGAATCCCGACCAAACTTGTTACCTCAGTCCCAACTCTTTCCAAAACCCTGCTTTTCTCCAGGGGACCCCCCTGCCTCCAACCTCCTTTTCTACCATGGAAAGTCTGTATTCCTAGGATTGGGAGTAGCAATCTTAATTATGTCTCAGAGCTTTGGTGGTGTTTGTCCAAAAACATACAGTGAAAAAAAAAAAATGTGGTTTCCATTACAATATCACTGAGGGCCTTTTACCGGGTTTGGGATCATTAAGTGAGGGAAAAACAGGCTGATGAGCCTTTCTTTCTTCCCCTCCTCCAAGTCCTCCAGTTTATTTTGAGACAGATAGCCTTAAAATAGTCTTTCAAATATGGAGCTGATTATCTCATCTAACAGATTTGACTTCACATGGACAGATTAAGAGAGCAGCGCCAGGACTTTCTTCCCTCTTGGGCTTTCATGGAGGATACTCCCTCCCCGCTCAAGTCCTGAAAGCTAAAAACTCTGCTCTCAGACACCACATCTGAGCCAGGCAGAGGGAAGGCTGGTGCCATTCCTAATTCCACTCAGATTATTTTCCCAGCATGAGAAGCAATTGAGAAGGAAGGAAGAAGGCATTGTGCTCCAGCCGGAGTTCCTCAGAACTAGGCCTTCTGAAGCCATGACCCACCCGACATCCACCAGCTCTGGCCCATGAATCCCCTGGCCAGCCCACATACACAAGCTAAGAGAGGCAGAAGCTGACTGAATGGTAAACAATTTGATTTTCAGTGGGGCTTTGAGTTCCAGCCACCCTGTGTGGGCTGAAGCTTGAGCCTTCATCCGTGACCCCATTTGACTCCAATTTCCCCTCCCAGAAGCACTTTCTGACTGACTCCTATCCCATTCTTACCACTCTTTTCCGCATTCACATTAATCTTGCCTGCAATGCCCTCTCCCCTCCCTGGCCCTCTGCCTGTCCAAATCCCACCTAGCCTTCAAGGACACACTTCCTCTACAAAACCTTCCCTAATTGTTTCAGCCCACAGTGATTTCTCCTTCCTCTGACATCCTCATATCCTTATACTTGTAGATTTCCACCCCCTTGTACCTTACATAGTACTTTGTTTTTTAACAAACTTATTGGCAAATAGGGTTAAACAGGATTTGGTTTATAGCACTGCTATCTGCCTTGCTTGTGGACCACTGGGCTTTACCATCTTCCAAATATACTTTAAGTATCACCTATCCTTGCTATCTTTTCTGATGCCTCATCTGAAGGACCAGTGGGCCTTTCTATCAGTCCTGCATCTGAACTCAATGATATATGTTGTGTCCCTCAGCTAGAATGTGAGATCTTTAAAAGTAGGCAGTATCTCACTTTTCTTTCTGTCTTCATCATTTAGCACAAGAAGGATATGGGTTCAAATCCTATCACTGATCCATACTAACTGTGTAACCATGGGTAATAATAATAGCATTTTGTATTCATAATTCTCTAACCCACTAAATAATATTAGCTCAGATATATTGATTATTTTAAGGTTCATAAAGCAATTAAACAAAATATCATTTGATCCTCATAACAACCAACAACCCTGGGAGGTAGGTGCTATTATTTTCCCCATCTGACAGGGAAATTGAGACTCAGAGAGATATAACAACTCATACAGAATCACACAATCAGTAAGCATCTGAAATGGAATTTGAACCCAGATCTTTCTGCCTCTAGGTACAGCATTCTAGCTACTATGCCACATTGCTTTTTTTTTTTTTTTTTGCAGGGCAATGAGGGTTAAGTGATTTGCCCAGAGTCACACAGCTAGTAAGTGTCAAGAATCTGAGGCCAGATTTGAACTCAGGTCCTCCTGAGTCCAGGGCTGGTGCTCTATCCACTGCACTACCTAGCTTCCCCAAGGCACTGTCTCAATTTTGTGTTTGTAACCCTAGTTCCTAGAATGGTATTCTAACGTAATATAAATGCTTGTTGATCCATTACCTCTGGTGTCTAGTCTTTCCTGTCTCCCATCACCATGTCTTTGCCCTGGCTGAGCCTCATGCTTGGAATGCTGGAGTGTATCTCACCCCCTAATCCTCACTTCTAGTTCTTGAGTTCAAAACTCAGCTCAATCAATAGAATAAATGAATGAATGAATGAATGAATGAATAAATGGCCTCCCTCAGCTCAAGCAGCACCTCTTGTATTCAACCTTTCCTGATCCCTACTCCCACAGCTGCTAGTGCCTTCTCCCTCAAAAAAAAAATTACCTGGTATTTATTTTGTATGTACTTATATTTGTACATTTTTGTCTTTCCCCCAATAGAATGTAAGCTTCCTGAAGGCAGGGACTATTTCACTTTAATTTTATGTCTCCAGTGCCTAGTACATAGCAGGCCCTTCATAAATACTTGTCAATCTATTGATTGATATCTCCTTTTTTCTTGTTGTTTGTATAATATTCGATGGGGATTTGTATTCAATCTTTCATGTTGGCTGGCTGCTTTATCTTACCCATCACAACTCCTTACAATGAACTCATACAATCTTCAGTCATTTATGATCAGGACATTTGGAGATACCTCCACCTGAAGGCAGTAGAGGCAGACCACTAGAAGAGGCTAGGCATCTTCCTCCAACATCTGGGGGAAAGCGCAGAAGTGGAGATTAACTCTACCACTATCAACCCAACCCACCCCCACCCCCACCATGGCACCTCTAGGCACATGTATGCTCCCGCTGCCTTGATTTATACACACACACACACACACACACACACACACACACACACTGAAGCTGCCTTGGAGTTTCTTTCATGCCATTTCAAAGCCATCATGGGTACAGCAAAACAAGCTCCCTGGAAGGCATGTGAACAGAACTATTCCAGATGGGCCAGTGATGAGGGCAGGCCTGCCTGGGCTGGGAATATTGGAAAGAAAAAATAAACACCCACCCTCAACAGGAGACAGTCCCATTTCTGCGACACATGGCTATTGAAAACACCCTCCTGTCTCCTCAAGCCTACCCTCCTACACCACCCCCTCATGCTGCATAGATGATAACAACAAGAGCTCACATTTAGAGAGTGCTCTGGGGTTTAAAAAAGTGCTTCATGTCTATGATCTCACTTCATCCTCATAACAACTCTGGAAGATGGGACTATTATTATCACCATTTTACAGGTTAGGAAACTGAGTCCCAGAAAGTGATCAACATTCTATCTGCTCTGCCACGTGGAAGATGGATGAGATGACTTCCAATATACACCCCCTAAATTCCCTTATCCACATCCTTTTATCTTTTTTTTTCTAGCATCAGACTCAAAGGTATCCTTATTCCCACTTAGGTCTAAACCTGTACCCCTCCATCTGTGTCCTCTATCTTTATCTCCAACCTTGACCTTTTTCCTTAGCTCTCTGCTTGAATTGACTCATAGATCCCCAAATTACCTCAAACTCAACATGACTAAAATGATCTCATTTTACTACCTGGCTCTATCACTGACTGATTCTCTGAGCCTGTTTCTTCATCCATAAAATGGAGATAAAAATACTTGTACTGCTTACCTCATAGGTTGTTGAGAGGAAAATACTATGTAAAGTGAGTTATTATTAGTATTACCCAAGCCATCTCTGTCTCTGACTTTATTATCCATACTTATCATGGCTTTCACTCATACTTGGAATTGGAAACCCTACAGTAAGCTGTAAATTCCCCTTTACTCCCTTATATGACGAGACCCCTACATTTCAACTAAAATGGTCTCTTCACTGCTCTCTAAATATTCTGTCTTGTCCAACCACTCATTAAATCCTTATTTTGCCCAGTCTCTTGAATCTGTCCCTTCCTTTCCATTCCTATGACCTGCTCTTCTGTTCAGAACCTTATCAGTTCATGCCTAGAATAACCCTGTAACTTGGCTACATCATCCATCCAAACCATCCTCCATGTTGCTGCTAGGTTCATCTCTGCTGTAATTGCTGGAAAGAACATCATATATGTTGGAGTCAGAGGACCTGGGTAAAAGCCCACATCTAAAGGTGACCTTAGGCAAGTCACCTAACTTCCTAAAGCCCCATTTTATTCATCTGAAAAAGGAGAGAGTAGGACTAGAGGGTCCCCAAGGTCCATTCCAACTCTAAATCTATGTGATCATATCACCTCCGTGCTCCAGAACCATCTATAGGTCCTCAATGCCTATGATAATAACAGCTAATAACAGCAAACATTTCTATAGTGTTTACTAGGTGCCAGGCACTGTGCTAAGGGCTTTACAATTGTTAAATCATTCGATCCTCATAACAACCCTGGGAGATAGTTACTCTTTTATCCTCATTTTACAGAAGGGGACAGGATTAAGTGACTTCCCCTGGGTCACACAGCTAGTCAGTTTCTTAGGACAGATTTGAACTCACATCTTTCTGTCTTCAAGCCCAATACTCTATCCACTGCACTCCTATAGCTGCCTCGGGACTAATACTCCCAAACAAAGAAAACCAGTAATACTTGACAGCCAAGCAATCATGCTATTGTGTAGCCTGGCTTTAGGCTACATTTCCAGACTTGTTTCCCAGTGCTTCTCCTATATGAAGTCTACACTTCAGATAAAGCTGTTCTACTTACTATCTCTTGAACAATCTCTGTGCTTCCTGGACTGTGCCTGTATTCCTGCTATTTGTTGTCCCTGCCTGGAATGCTTTCCTTCCTGCTATCTACCTGGCCAACTTCAACTCATCCTTCAAGACTCAGATCAATTCCTTCTTAAGCCATGAAACCTCTTGGTCTAGTGGAATCTCCAGGATCACTGAGCTCATGCACCCTCTCTGAATCTCTCAATTGACAAACAAAAAGTTATATACTTCTTTGTATGAAGACAGCATGAGATTAGGAGTCGGGAAGACCTAGGTTCAAATCCTCCTTCAGACACTTGGTACCTGTGTGACTCTGGACACTTAACTTTCCCAAGCCTTGGTTTCCCCAAGGGGGAATATCAGGGGGCAATAATAGTACCTACATCACAACGCTCCAGTGAAATAATGTAAAGTGCTTTGTGAGCCTTAAAATTCTCCATTAATGCCAGCTATTATTATTGTTATATTTATTGTGATTTAATTTTCTATAGCATTATAGAGTGATAGAATGTCAGAACTGAACCTGAACCTCAGGGATCCTGTAGTCCAGCCCTATTAGTTTTGGGGTTTTTTGGTTTTGGTTTTTTTGGTTTGGTTTGGTTTGGTTTTTTTGGTGAGGCAATTGGGGTTAAATGACTTGCCCAGAGTCACACAGCTAGTAAGTGTCAAGTGTCTGAGGCAGGATTTGAACTCAGGTCTTCCTGAATCCAGGGTCAGTGCTTTATCCACTTCACCACCTAGCTGCCTCCCCCCATTAGTTTTTAAAACAAATTGTTGTTTTTTTATTTTGAAGTTTTTCCTCATTGCTCTGATTCTTCTCTTATAACATGACTAATGCAAAAATATGTTTAATGTTTATATGCATATAATATATATATGTAAAATATATATATGCATATATATATATATATATATATATAAAACCTATATCAGATTACCTGCTGTCTAGGGTAGGGGGGAGGGAGAAAAATCTGAAATTGGAAAGCTTGTATAAATAAATGTTGAGAATTATCTTTTTTAAAAAATAGTCATGATTTGTAAAAAAAAAAAAAATTGTTGTTGATGCTTTTGCTTTACATTGCCTGTTTCCCCTTATACCTCTCCATTCCCCGCTCCCAGAGAGCAACCTCACATAAGAATATTTTTAGAAGAAAAAAAAAACCTTACAAATAAATTGGAAAAAGAATGTGAGAACAGACGAAATGAGCCATACCCCCTGAACTTTCACCTCTGCAAAAGAGTGTGAAGCAGGGTGGGGATGTCTTCTCCCCTCTTCTCTGGGACCCTGCTTGGCCTTTGTAATTTTGCATCCTTTGCTTTGGATTGTTTTGTTCCAACTACTTCGTTTTACACATGAGGAAGCAGAAACCTGAAGTGGTTAAATGACTTTTCCACAGACTTTATGCTTTGGATCTCATTTAGACTCTGTCCTCTAGGATAGCGGCCAATACTTGTTCTTTTACTCCTTATCACTGACAGCGCCTAGCAGAATGCCTCTGGCAAAGCAGATGTTCAAGATATAATTGTTGATTTGACTAAGTTTGTCATAAGCTGGTTTCCCTTACAGGATGAATTCTATCTCTTGTTTTTATTGTTTGTTGGTAGCTAGGGTGTTGAAGTAGATAAAGCTCCTGGTTTGGAGTCAAGAAGAGGCATCCCTGTGAGTTCAAATCCCATCTCAGAGACTTCCCAGCTGTGTGACTCTGGGCAAGTCACTTAACCCCATTTGCCTCAGTTTTTTGATCTGTAAAATGAGCTGGAGAAGGAAATAGCAAACCACTGCGGTATCTTTGCCAAGAAAACCCCAAGTGGGGTCATGAAGAGTAAAACACTACTGAAAAAATGACTGAACAAAATAACTAAGCGTAGGCAGTGAGTAAAGAGCACATGGTCTATGAGTCAAATCCCACCTCAGAAGCTTACTAGGTGTGTGACCTTGGACAAGTCATTCAGGTTCCTCAGTTCTAGAGCTGTGATCCTAAAGACTTAAAGACAGGAAACCTCAGTCAAAGCCCTAGGCTGTTTCACTGTCTTCAGAGCCCCTATTCTCACCAGCAAAGTAGAAATGTCCTTGCCCTACAAGGGAAATGTGATGAAAGTATTTTGTAAAACGAAAATGAGGCTGGAATCCTAAACTCAGAATGAATGTTAGAATGAAAAAATGAAGTTCATTTTTTTTCTTGCAAGAAGAGTCCTTAATTCCCTAATTATTGAATCAAATTCATTCATACTACATTGCAAACCTTAAAGCCATTGTCACTGATGGTCAAACAGCCTAGGGCTTCCTCCACTTCCTCCTCCTACTCATTCTCTTCTTAAAAAAAAAAAAACCAAAAACCAAAAACCAAACCCCAAACTTTAGAAGTAACTGGTGGTGGTACAGTGGACAGAGCACGGGGCATGAGTCCAGAAGGCTCGAGTTCAAATCTGTCAGACACTTCTTAGCTGTGGGACACTGGATAGGTCACCCTCAATTTCCTCAACTATAAAATTGGAATTAAAACTAGCACCTACCTCCCAGCGTTGTTGGGAGGATCAAATGAAATTAATATTTATACAGCTTTTAGCACAATGCCTAGCACATACTTAGGTACAATATGAATGCTTATTCCCTTCCCATTTTCTTCTCCATTTTTTGAGGACTAATGCTGTCATTCATTGCCATAAAGAATGGCAGTGAAAAGAGTGAGAAGCAGTGAATGAAAAAGCATTTAGTGATTAATGTTAAGTGCTGAAGATACAAATAGAAAAGCAAAGAGAAGTCCTGCCCTCATGAAGCTTATATCCTAATTAGAGAGATAACTGTAGAGGGGAGTGGTGGGCAGGGAAGGGTTTTTTTGGCTAGGAAGTTACTAGGAGGCTGATAAGAGCCACTGGGGAGTATATTAATACACTTTTTAAGAACAATGACAGAACTGCTTTGACTAGGGTTCCAGAACTGGAAAGGAGGGGAGGGATTGGAGTAGAGAGAGGGGTTGTGGAAGGAAGAGGCAGCAGCAGGGCAGTTTGTAAAGGCAGGGAGGAAAGTGAAGCTCAGCTGGAACTTGTTGCTGTTTTTATTGATTTAATTGTCTGACTCTTTGTGACTCCTTTTTGGAGTTTTCTTGGACAAGATACTGCAGTGATTTGCTTTTCCTTTTTCCAGGTCATTTTACAGATAAGGAAACTCAGGCAAATAGGGTAAAGTGACTTGCCCAAGGTCATACCACTATTAAGTGTCTATGGCTGAATTTGAACTCAGGGAGATGAGTCTGACACCAGGCCCAACACTCTATCCACTCTACCACCTAGTTGTCCAGTGGCCTAGATGTAGTAGACAACTTGGTCCCCCAATTACTTCGTGCCCCCAGGAAACTCCCTAAAATGAGATCTACATTAAATAATTAGTCAATTAATTAATGCCGATCTGCATTAAGTAAGAATGTTCCTTCATCGGCGAGTTCCCTCTATCAATAAGAACACATCTAAACACAAAAGTGTGTATGTGGAGGGGGGGGTCACTGTCTACTTAAATCTCATTACTTACAAAGTTGTTTTGGGTTTGCCCCACAATTTTGACTTTTACAGACACATACTCATATACACACACATACATCCTGGACCAGTGATTTCATCAGTATAGGGAATGCTGTACAATGTGGAAACTTCCTCCTCTGATTTAGATTGGCTTCTGAATAACTTATAGCCTTAAAAACAACAGTTCTTACCCTTCTGTATCTCTTTGGGCAGTCTGGGGAAGCCTATAGACCCCTTCTCAGAATGTTTTTAAATGCATAAAGAACAGAAGATTATAAAGAAAGCCAATTGTAATCAAATATACTTATCAAATAGATATCTTTTAAAGGTTAAGAATTCCTGTTTTAGAGTGTCATCTTAGAGTAAGGAGAGGTCAAGTGGTTTGCCCATGGTCATACAGTAAGTGTCAGAAACAGGACATCTTCCTGACTCCTAAGCTAGCATTCCATCTGCCAGTCCATTTAAATTCATAAAATGGCTCAGGTGAGAAAACAATTCGAGAAGCCAGGATTTGGCTATAAAGAGTGGAAGGAGCTCAGTCGATGCTTTCCAAAGCAGATGCAGGCCAAATGGACGTTGATTCTGTGTCATTCGCTCACTCACTCATTCATTCATTCAACAACATTTACTGGGTGTGTCCCATGAGCTGGCTCAGCCAGACTGGCAATTTAAAACCATTCTGCAAGCAAAATAAACTTATCAGCACACTCAATAACTAAGTTAACTAGAAACTGGATACAGGATGGGTGTGTACACACCAAATCCCCTTCACCACCCTTTACCTGTAGGCTACAGATAGCACTTTCAACAACTCTCACCCAATAAACCTGGTAAGAAGAATGCCCTGGACATAGGAGCCAACTAAAAGATCAGCTTAGAAGCTGCCTGCCTGCAACCTTCACACAAAAGAGAAAAGCTTCAGAGGTCACTAGAAAAAATGTATGTGTTCATTAGTGCCACAAAGCATCACAACAAAGTAAGAGTGGGGAGCCAACAGTTTTATCAAATAAGAAAGAATCTCTGTTGGGGGGCAGCTAGGTGGCACAGTGGATAAAGCACCGGCCCTGGATTCAGAAGGACCTGAGTTCAAATCTGACCTCAGACACTTGACACTTACTAGCTGTGTGACCCTGGGCAAGTCACTTAACCTTCATTGCCCCGCAAAAAAACAAAAAACAAAGAAAGATTCTCTATGATCTGAGTTTTGGATTTGGCCATTAATGCATTAACTGGTTAACCTGTCATTTCTCAAAACCATTTCCTGCCTTTGTACTCAACCCATAACAAAAATTCTGTTTTGTTTTATATTTTATTTAGGCCTATTCTACTGGCTAAGAGATGCAGAAAGCCTTTAAAGCTAGATGGTTTTTGTCACTGTCTCACTGTCTCTTTAAACCCTGTGACTATAAACTACTTCTAGATTGACCCACAGCTTTCCTTTTGTTATCAAATACTTAGTCTAATCTAGTCAAATTTTATACATATACATATATATAAACACATGTATGCATGCATGGACATGTGTGAATGCATATATGTGTATACATGTGTACTGTTTATACACATGTATATGTATATACAAATATATGTGCAGTCATATATGCATATATGCATGCAGACATATGCCAAGTGTCCCAAAAGTCTTAGTGCGGGCTTAAGCTAAGAAGGCTGACTTTTTAATCTCCCTATATACACAATGCACATATGTGTCTGTGTGTATATATATATATATATGAAAGTACAAACATGCATTCACATTCACACGTATACAAACACCTATATGCAAGAGTATAATGTATATAAACCCACATGTATAGGCATATTTGTATGTGTAGTAAATCATGTGTGTTTACACACACACATTCACAAAGTTCTTGACTTCTGAAATTTCCTGTTTTCTCCCGTTGTGAACTTTAGCAGGAGATTGTAGTTTTCCCTCTAAATGCATTCTGCTTTTAGCAGACAATTTCACTTTGTATATTTATGACATCTGTTTCAAAGTGTTCTGACAGCCTATACGACCAGACAGAAAAGTCCTGGTTGCTAAAAGTGTTATAATCTAAATAATACACACATAGGAGCAGCCAGGTGGCTCAGTGGATAGACTGCCGGGCCTAGACATCAGAAGGACCTGAGTTCAATTCCGGCCTCAAACATTTACTAGCTATGTGACGCTGGGCAAGTTACTTAACCCTGAATGCCTCCAAAAGAAAAAATATATATTATAATATATAATATAATAATACAATTAAGAGAGCAACCAATAGACTTGCCCCCACCTGAGGGAGCTTGAGGGACCTCTCCTTCTCTATGGGACAGCAATAAGAGCAATATACTTAGAAGAGCTGGGTCCAGCTCCTGGATCTTCTAGTTGTTAACAGTATAGTTTCAGATAAGTCATTTTACAGCCCTGGGCCTCAGTTTCCTCACCCATAAAATGGAAGAGTAGGACTAACTGATCCCTAAGGTCCCTCCCGACTCTGCCATTGAATGATCCTGGTGTTAACCGAAGTTATACAGTTCTAGACTGGGGGATATCCTAAGCAAGGTATACTTGCCCCAGATAATTTCAGTGTGTAAAAACTCTTTTTGTCAGGATACCCCATTATGTCAGGTGGATGAGGTGTTAACCCTCAGCTCTTTTTTTTTTTTTTTAAGATCAGGCTCTACTTGGAAGGGGGCTCATGACTTCATAGGAGTGTGGATGCCAGGCAAGCTCTTTCCTCTTTGGTCCTTACTGTAGTCAAACTTCCAGTAGCAGCCACCAGGTGAGGATGCCTGGGCATGGGGGAGTATGGCTCTTCTCCAGAATTGCCCAAGGATTGATTGATTCTCAGCTCCTGGTTGCTTACCACCTGCTCCTGTCTTCCCCTGGTGCTTATCTCAGGGTAGGAGTTAATTTCCCCCTTAACAGAGTCAGCTTAATTGTGAACACCCCAGGTGGGTCCATTCTCTTCCCCATTAGACGTGGAGGCCTCCTGGGGCCAGAAACTGTAGATCTTCTCCTGCACCTATAACCACTGATTAATGCATCTGACTGACAGCTATTTCCATTGAACAATCCAGAACAGTGCAATGGAAGGAGAACAGATTTGGAATATGAAGACCTGGGATTGAACCCAGGCTCTGCCAAGCGCCACCTTTAGAACCTTGGCTTCCATTTATTCATCTCTAAGAGGAAAGTTGGACTGGGGAACTTCTAAATCTATGACCCTAATTAGATCTCTTCTAAGAGACTGCCCCCCTCAGATGATCCTGACTATACCCATGCCAGTCATACAGCGGGGACAGCTTCTGGTGCCCAAGAAAGTTCTCAATGATCATTGATTTAAAGACAGAAGGATCTGCCGGTCTCTCCAGCATCTTACTCAGCCTGAAGTTGTTGCTGCAGCTGGATTGTTGTTCTTTTTAACATTATCCTACAAGGTGCCAGCAGGGGCACAGCCACAGACTGAGCCCAGATGCCCACCCATCAGAGATGAGACTCACCAGAGCCCAGTGGGGGCAGATCAGGGAGAGTGAACCGGAGGTGAGTTTGAAGAAAGAATCAAAAAATTCAGGCGGCTTCCAGAAGCTCTCCCCATCCCCCACCCTTTTTTAAAAGCATTGAATATTTTACTTAAGATGGCAGTACTAACTTAGCTGAAATACTCATCTTGGAGTTTCTTGGTTCTGTTAGGTTTTTTTAAAAATTAAGTTGTTAGCTTGTGACCCTGGGCAAGTCACTTAACCCTCATTGCCCCACAAAAAAAATAATAATAAAAAGATTTAAGTTGTATTAGTGTATTTAGTTTTTACAGTCGTTTCTGGATATGTCCTCTCCCCAGCTCTCATAGAGCTTTCCACTTGTACCAAAGAAAAGGTTAAGGGAAATCAACTAATATTGTGCCTTGGCACCTAGTAAGCACAAGATAAATGAAGTTCTCCCTTCTGCCTGCCTTCTTCGCCCAGTCCCTGAGGACAGTGACTCCTCCACTTGGGGTTGCCAGTATCTATTTCCACAGAGGCTGGGTACGTACAGACACTTTCAACCACCCTTTGCTGTGGGCTAGTGACAGTAATTCATTAAGATGCCCATAAGCTTCCTTTCCCTCAAGAAAAACAAAAACAAAAATTAAAAACAAAAACAAAAACCAGTGCAATGCATTCCCTCAGCTCCCCGGTGAGGGATTGTAGCTACTCTATACAGGAGAAAATAAAAGCTATGTAAATAAGCAACTAAGTCCTTCTTCATCAAAAGGGAATTAGGAGTTGTTTTACTGTCATAGAACTGGGGAAGAGATTATGGCAACTTGGAATGGGTAAATATAATAATAATAATTAATTCTCCTATCCCCTAGCATCCAGACACACTATCCTGGATATAAGGCACCATCCTGCTGTGACTGCTTCCCCCATACTCTCATCACTATTCACTGTAGCCCTACTCCTCTGTCTCTACCTTCTTCCTCCACTCGCCCCTTCCACTCCACCCTCTGGAACCCGCACTGCATCCTTATTTCATTCTGTACTCTTTGGATTTGGGGTTGAAGGGGTTCAAGCCTGTGTGTGTTGTATTATGAGCTAGGGCAGATCCAGCAATGCCTCTGGGCATCAGTTTCTCCATCTGTAACATAAGGAGGTTAATGTCCTTTCAGTTCTAAATCTATCACCCTCTATTTCTTTCCATAGAAACCTTGCTTTCCCCTGAGGGTTCCACATTTCTGACTGCACCTTTCTTCTCATTCCTTGTCTCATAGAAAGGAAGATGGAAATTGAGTTAAATTGGATTGCTCAATGGTGGGAGAATCAGTGATTTCCCATGGATTACATGCCTGCAGGTAACCTTCTCTGTCTGAACTTTTCTAGAGGAAGAGGAGAGGAGGAAGCAGCCTGAGGCCTCCGAGATTCTACCCAAAGGTCCCTGCATAAACTACAAGCTATCCTGGGCAGATAGGTGATTCAGTGGATAGATCTCCAGGCTTGGAATCAGGAAGACTCATCTCCCTGAGTTCAAATCTGGCCTCAGACACTTCCTAGCTGTGTGACCCCGGGCAAGTCATTTCATCCTGTTTGCTTCAGTTTCCTCATCTATAAAATGAGCTGGAGAAGAAAATGGCAAATCACTCCAGTATCTTTCCATTATATCAAGTAACAACAATCACCATGTTTTTTTCCTTAATAAGGGTTAGAGTCTTTAGCAAAACTCTAGAATGGCTGAGTAAGAGAGACAGGTTTGAAAAAGAACTCGGATCTTGTCCAATCCCAACCTGAGGCAAGCATTCCTTCACAATATCCCCAACAAGTGGCCATGGAGTCTACTTAAAGGCCTCCACTTCTGAGCAACTCATTACCTAGCAAGGTATCATTTTTGGGTAGTGCTCAACATGAGAAAGTTTACCTTTATGTTGACCTGAATTTTGCTTCCCATTAACTTCCACGTATTGGTCCTGTGTCTATGGAATCCTAGAGCTAAAGCTGAAAGCGATTTTGAGGGTCACCTGCTCCAACCAAGCTGAGTCCAGGGCAGGCTGAGTTGCTTAGGATCATAGATACAGAGGTGGAAGAGGCTTCAGAAGTTGTCTAGTCCAACCTCCTTCCCTTACAGCTGAGGAAACAGAGACTATGTAACTTGGCCAAGGCCACATGGGTTGCAAGTGGCAGAGCTAGGATTTGAACTCAGGCCCACATTACTTCAGATGAAGACTAGGGAAGGGTGCTTTCTTCAAAATCCACACAGAGCTATCCACAGAGCCCCTTGGGTCAAACCTGAGGGCATTCCAAAGTTCTGAATGACTTTGCATTCAAAGCAGTCATGCCCAACAGGATGCTCATTAAGGGGCTTGCTGCCTTGCCAGGCAGAACCATAAATATGTAACACCACCCCCACCCCCACACACTATCCTCCCTAACAAAAATATTAACATTTCCTGGCCTCCTGGTCTCTATCACGCTCCTGGCAAGGAAGCGGACCTCAACATCTCCTCTTCCCTGGGGCTCAGGCATTCAAGGATACCATGCACTGCAATTTTCTGGGCAGACCTCAGACACTGGAGAGAGAGAGAGAGAGAGAGAGAGAGAGAGAGAGAGAGAGAGAGAGAGAGAGAGAGAGAGAGAGAGAGAGAGAGAGAGAGAGAGAGAGAAACAGAGACAGAGAGAGAAACAGAGACACCAGATGCAGACAGAGAGAGAGAAAGACAGAGAAAGAAAAAACGAGCAATAGAGATGGAGACATACAGAAAGAAAGAGACATAAAAAGAGACAGAGACAAAGAAAGACACAGACACAGTCAGAGACAGAGAACACAAAATCTTAGCCCCACTGCAGTTATCTACCTAAACTTGAACATATGTCCTATGGCCAAGCCAAGAGATTACTGACCAAGAAGCCACTCTACAAGTTTTTTATTAGGGTTACTGTTATTATTACCCTTTTAGAAGAAAAGGACTTGGTTGTGGAGTCAAGTTTAAGAATATGGCTCCCTCTCTTTTCTCTTCTCTCCCAAGAAATCTTGCATTCACTCAAATTCTCCCTGTTCATAAATTACTGCAACAAATGAGGACTTCTAGGAAGCTGGGACTCAGAAAATAGGAGCCTTTATCAGAGAAAAGAGGAGCTTGGACTAGAGCAAAGCTTCTTAAGATGTCGGTTGGGGCAGCTAGGTGTCATGCTGATCCTGAAGTCAGAAGGATTCAAATCTCACCTCAGACACTTACTGTGTGACCCTGGGCAAGTCACTTAACCCCAGTTGCCTTAAACTTCCAGGGCCATCTCCAGTCATCTGGATGTCTATCTTGTCACTGGACCCACATGGCTGTGGAGGAAAGAGTGAGGTTGGTGACCTTGCATAGCCCTCCCTCAGTTAAATCCAATTCACTGAAAGCCACGACATCACCTCCTGATGTCATGGTCCTCTTGGACAATGAAGAACAAACAACAATAACAATAAACTGTGGGTCAGGCCACGTAACTGAATGTGTCAGAAAAATCTGAAAACAGTAAAATGTTATATATACCTATTTTATATACCTATATATCCAGAGTCCAGTAAAAATTTCTCTGGTGAAAGGGGATAATGAGTGGAAAAAGTTTAAGGAGCCCTGGACGAGATGATCTCCGAGGTCTCTTGCAGCTCTAAATTCTTGAATGAGTAGATTACTTAACCTTACTGTGCCTCAGTTTCCCCAGTTTAAAATAAAGGAATCAGACGAGATGGTCTCTATGGTCTCTTTCCCCTCAGATCATAGGATCGTGCATTTTAAGATGGAAGGAACTTGAATGACCACTGAGTCCAACCGTCCCACTTTTACAGACAAGGAAGCCGAGTCAGAAAGACCTATTTTGGGCTCCTTCCTCAGACACTTATTAGCAATGACCATAGGCAAGTCACTTAAACTCTTTGGGCCCCAGTTTCCTTACCTGTAAAATGAGTGGGCTAGATTTGATGGACTCTGGCTCTAAATCTATAATCCTATAACTAGATGATCCCGAGGTCTTTTTCATCTCTAAATTCTATGATCCTATGTTAAGACCCTTTCCTAAACTATACTTCATCCAGGCAGTGAATTAGAGCCTGGGGATAATTCATTCAAGCAAAATTAATTTGGGTAAGTGGGAGTAGGAAAGGAAATTTCCCTTTGTAAAATATTTGTTTACATATGTCCTCACACAACTGACTCTATGGAAAAACTCCCAACTCAAGGTTGCCTCTGGGTCTCAAAAGTCAAATACAAAGGAATAACATCTTCTTTCTTTCTTTTTTTTGCAAGGCAATGAGGGTTAAGTGACTTGCCCAGGGTCACACAGCTGGTAAGTGTCAAGTGTCTGAGGCCAGATTTGAACTCAGGTACTTCTGAATCCAGGGCCAGTACTTTATCCACTGTACCACCTAGCTGCCCCCAGGAATAGCATCTTTTAAAAGAAACCCATGGGGCAGCTAGGTGCCACAGAGGATAGAGCACCGGACCTGGATTCAGGAGTACCTGAGTTCAAATCTGGCCTCAGACACTTGACACTTACCAGCTGTGTGACCCTGGGCAAGTCACTTAACCCCAATTGCCTCACCAAAAAATAGATAAATAAATAAACAAACAAAGAAATAAAGAAAAGGAAAGAATAATAAAAGAAACCCAGTAAAGCGTAGAAGACTATGAGAAATGGCTCCCTACCATGGGGCATGAGGCATGAGATTTTCATTGACCACCGTGAGCCACAGAGTCCTAGAAGTGAAAGTTGAGAAGTTCTCCAGGCACAAAAACCACTACAGCTCCAGGACAGAGCATACACCTTGCCCTTGGACTGATCCTTCTCTCCATTGAGTAATAACAATAACAACAACAATAACAATATCATACATTTATATAACACTTTACAAATGCTTTCTTTACACCTGCCGTTATATTGGGGCAGCTAGTTGGCACAGTGGATAGAGCTTCAGGTCTGGAGTCAGGAAGATCTGAGTTCAAATCCAGCCTCAGACACTTGACACTTACTAGCTGTGTGACTCTGGCCAAGTCACTTAACCCTGTTTGCCTCAGTTCCTTGTCTGCAAAATGGAGACACACTGGAGAAGGAAATGGCAAACCACTCTAGAATCTTTTTCCAAGAAAGCACCGTGGACATTATCCATGGAACCACATAGAGTAGGACATGTCTAAACAACAATAACAAAGGTGATTATATTACCCCTATTTTCTTTATGGTAAAAAATGGGGTTCAGAGACATTCCCTGGGCTTTAGAGGTGGATGGGGACTTTTGTCCAACCACTCATTTGACAGATAACAAAACTGAGGCCTAGAGAACTGTATGTGACTGGCCCAAGATCATGCAGGTAGGCTATAGTCACGTGGCTAGTGAATGGTAGGGCCAGGATGCAAAGCCAGTTCTTTTAGGAGTGGTCTGGGAGCAGCAGGAGGTCACGGGAAGGTTGAATTCAGTTCAATATGAGAAGCCACTTCTTGGTAGTTGGAGCTGTCCAACAAGAAGAAGATGGTAGATAGACTCTCTATCCCTGAGGTCTCCAAATGACAGTTAGATGACCAATTGCTGGAGATGGAGAGGGGATGCCTGTTCATTTACAGGTTGTACTAAATGACCACTGAAATCCCTTCTGTGACTCTAGATATAACATGCTTCCCACAGGGACACTGACATGGAGAATTTCCCACTTAGGAATTCCCTCTACCAGTGCAGGCTGGCACCTTCTCTGCAACTTGTAGTCATAAAGGGTTGCTTAGACTACCGAGAGATTGTCCAGAGTCTCACAGTCAGTATGTGTCAGAGACAGAAATCTAATCTGGGTCTTACTGTAATGGGCTTTCATCTCTTATTTTCTCCCTGGCCCAGTCCCCTTTGCAGATCTTCTCTGACCTCTCCACCCCCAGCTCAGAGAACCATTATTTCCACAGAAAACCCACAAACTTAAAAATTATACTTCTTTGAACCCAGAACTCCCTGACTCTGAAGACCAAATCAGGTCAACAAGCATTTATTAGATGCCTGCTTTGTGCCAAGCACTGACCAGCTCTCTACTACATTAATCTGCCTGCAAGTGAGGCCTTGACAGAAAGGAAAAAAACAGCACGTTTTCCTCATTTTACAAAGAAGGAAAAAGAAAACTATTCCTCCCTGGAATAATACTAACCCAAGTATCATAGCCCCCTCCCAGTTGGAGAGAACACAAGAGCTGCCATACTTGGTCAGACTCAAGATTGATTTGGTCCAGGATTTAGCCTAAGAACAAGGGCAAAGTCATCAACCCGGCCTCCACCAAATTCCCAGCTTAAAGCAGTTCCTTGTGCCCCTCCCAGAGGGCCACAGAATCCCTGAATCGAAGCTAACTCTCCCAGTTTGTCAAACAGACCTGGTCCTCGGCTCCAGATGCTCCATTGCTGTTAGAGAGGATTGTGACATTAGCCAGGAGGGATCTTTCTTTTTTTTTTCCCACTTTTTAAATAATGTTAGCAAAATGGCTTACTCTCTCTTCACAGTCAAAGCAAACAGAGCTATTCCAGCTGGCCCCAACCTTCCCCACCCCCACCCCTGCAGCAAGATGTGGAGACCAATTCTGGCCCACTCAGAAGCAACGCTAAACAGCTGCTGCCCACCAGGCCAGTAAGAGACTCTTTCCCCCCAAGATGCACTTGGGACCAGCTCTCCTGTTTTCATAATCACCAGCTCCTCAGGAACACAATGTGTAATCTCTTCCCCTCTCTTCACTGTTTCTTCTTTTCTTTCTTGGCCTTATCTCCCACTTCTTTCTCCCCACTTTAAACTTGCAAATGGGGAAAAGGAGTAAGTGGCACTGTTGCCGGTCAGATAAAGACATGATATGTGAATATAGAGAGCAGAAAGCAAATGATGAGGCATCTCTGAAGTCTCCCGCTCTTCTCTGTGGGACAACAATGTCAGGTCTGTTCCTCAAAGCCATCGTTGTGGGCGGGGGTGGGGGGAGGGGGGAGGCACCTTTCACATGGAAATATTGTTAAAGCTAGAGCCATCTGGGAAGCACGGTCATTTGCATGGATTAGCAGAAGTGAAGCCCTTGAGTTAGTGTAGTGTTCTCCCCTCCTCTTCGCCCCCCCCCCCTGCCCCGACAAAAAAAAAGCAAGATTCATCAAACTACTGGCTTTCTATCTGTGCTTCTCCTTGGTTTGTGCCCAAGTGAAAAAACCAATCGAATGGCAGCATGTTCCCAGTCAGGCTGTCCATGTGGTCCCTAGGCACGGGGCGGCGGAGGGGGGTGGGGGGATGGGGATGGGGGTGGGGAGGGACTCTTGTATTAACAAACATTTGATGTCTCCAGGTGGAGTTTCAAAGCCCCAGATCCTGCTCACTTTTCTACCCACCCTTAGAACACCACCTATCAGCAACTGTAGCCTTTGACAAGACCACCTCCTCCATGAAGAAAACCTAAATTTTCATACCAGTTATACCATGAACAGACTGTATGTCCTGGGGTGACTCATTTTTCCTTTCTTGACTTCAGGCTCCTCATCTATAAAATTAGACCATAGATCTCTAAGGTCCCTAAGAGCTCAAAAAAATTATTATTCCAGGATAACTTTCCCAATTAATTCCATTTTTCCTCCAGCACTGTCCCTGACCCAAGAGGTACGGCGTCTTGGAGAGAACACTGGACTGGGGGATCAAAGGTCTCACATTGAGATTCTGGCTTTGCTACAGCGTATGCTCTCTGTGTAACCTTGGGCATGAACTGGAGCTCTCTGGACCTCAGCTTTCTCATCTGCAAAATGATGGAGTTCAGATGACTTCTAAGGTTCTTTACAACTCTAAATCTCCCTCCACTTCCTAAATGCTTTTATATTTATTTCATTTTAATAGGTTTGGCTATTGCATGTAAATAAATGCTGTCTCACCACTTAGTCTCCTGGTTCTCCAAAGACAGACATTGGGTATCTCTTTTTAAATTTATTTTAATTTATTATTTTTTTTTGCAGGGCAATGGGGGTTGTGACTTGTCCAGGGTCACACAGCTAGTAAGTGTCAAGTGTCTGAGGCCAGATTTGAACTCAGGAACTCCTGAATCCAGGGCCAGTGCTTTATCCACTGCACCACCTAGCTGCCCCCCGGGTATCTCTTTTAGGAAAAAGAGAACCTGTCAAGGATTAGCTGTGTGACCTTGGCTAAATTGTCACTCCATTGAGCCCAGATTTCCCCGTCTGTAAAATGAAGAGAGTAGGCTTGGTTGATATCTCAGGTCCATCTCAGCTCTAACAGTCTATGAGCCTATAAGTCTAGGCCTTTTCCCTCCTTCCCCTCTCTACGGGATTGAAGGGGTTGGGGGAGGGAGAGGTGCAGGGATTGACTGACTAAATAACCCAGAAAAAAAAACTCAACTCCAGTCATCTCTAAGCTTCAAAGGACTTCTGCTCTTCTGAAGCTCCACCTTGCAGAATGTCATCCCCTTATACCCCTGCTTTAAATGGCATTTAAAATATCAAGCTATGTGGAAGCCAATTATCCAGCCTTGCTCAAGCTTCTTCCTGAGCAGAACAAACATCCAGCTGGGGTGGGGGGGGGACTTCCCATAAACAAAAGTGTGAAATAATGGGAAGTCTTCCATATCCCTACATAGCACTCTTCTCTTCTCTCACTTATCAGGTAAACAGCCTCCTTGCCAAGGTATCCAAAGCTGCTGGTCTGTGCCTTGACGGACCTGCACCTCTCACTATGAACCCCAATATCCACATCCCTGCCTTTCTTCACTCCCCAAGCTTTCAGACCTTCGTACCTTCTCTGCTGACAAAATTTACTTATCCAACGTCACACTCCAAGAACCCCAGAGTCTGAGGGTTGGAAACAGCCTCAGAGGGCCCCTAGTCTAACCCATACTAAACAGAAAACCCCTCTGCAAAAGAACTATCACCTCCCTTGTTCTGGATTTTATGCTCTTAGGAATTCAATCTTAGATTTTATGGGCCCTTCAAGCAGCCATGTCACACAGTCACATGAGACTCACAGCTAGGTGGCTGTGGAAAGAGTGCTAGACTTCGGTCAGGAGGCCATTTGATGTCATTTAATCCCTTTGTGCTTTGGTTCCCTCAACTATAAAATCAGGGAGTTACTTGATAGCATTTGAGGTCCTTTCATCTCTAAATCTATAAGCCTATGAATTTGAAAGAATTGGTTCTCTTAAATAATTTTAACATTCCCTTTACAACCTTTTGTCATATTGTGCATTTGTTTATAAAAGCTCTTTCTTTGGAGGACATAGCAAAGGGAGGCAAACTAGCCAGTTTCCAGTTCAGGTGACCACAGAATCTCAATCAATGGATATGAAGTAATGAGGATTTATCTATTGGATGTAAGGAAGATAAAGGCATTTCTGTCACTGAAGGCAATTCCAGGAAGACTTAGAGACCAATAGTAGAGGCTTGTTGCTATGAACAAATAACCAAGGCTTGGTCCACCATGCCTCTACTCCCTATAGCTCTATGAGATTCAAGCTCGTACCTAATCTTTCCATAGCAGACTGGGGTTCAAGTCCTGATTCTGCCAAAATATCAGCTGTGTGACATTGGGCAAATCACATAACTTCACTTAGTCTCAGCTTCCTTTCCTGTAAAATGGGAATAATAATACTCATACATGGTTGGTTGATTGGTTGTTGTCCTTCATTCTCAAAGGGAGCCAAAATGGCGTCACTATGTTAGAGTCAAGTTACAGTGTGTCCAGTTGTGGCAGATCAGACCAATAGGGCTCAGAAGGCTCTACCACAGGTCAGGTACAAATAGTCCATGTAGAAATTTGGGGTGGATTCTCTAAATTTGCATATTATATAGCTATCTATTTTACTAGGCAGCTAGCTACACACACACACACACACACACACGCACACACACACACAGATATGCATCATTATACATAGTAGACACTTACTGAATGATTAATTTCCAGTATGGAAAGTAAACCCAAATCTAGCTGGTCCCTCCTTCTCACTCCCACATATTAGAAGCTCCAAGAGAAATTCAATCATGAAAACTTCTTGATTCTTTCCATCTGAACCAAGTGTATTGCCCCAAGGGAAAGTGAAATGCAGAGGTTCTATTGGAGCAGCCCATGAAACCAAATGTGTCTCTTTCCCTCAAAGGCCAACAAGGAATAAGCCTAATGAGAGTTTTTCGTTTGTTTTTGTTTGTTTGTTTGTTTGTTTATTCAGTCAGTCGTGTCTAACTCTTCATGACCTCATTTGGGGTTTTCTAAGAAAAGATACTGGAGTGGTTCACCATTTCCTTCTCCAGCTTATTTTACAGATGAGGAAACTGAGGCAAACAGGGTGAAGTGACTTGCCCAGGGTCACACAGCTAGTAAATATCTGAAGGTGGATTTAAACCCAGGAAGATGAGTCTACCAGACTCCGTGCCCAACGTTCTACCCACTGTACCACCTAGCTGCCCCTCCCATACCCACTTTAGAGAGCCTAGAAGAGGAAACAATATTAGAGATGCCACAAGTCACTTTAAAATCCAGCTCACCTGAATTGCCTAACTGCCTTACAAGAGTATCGTAGGAATGATCTCATGTCCCTGTTATGATCTTGGAATCTAAGTATGAAAAGGCACCTTAGAAAGTAATTTTATCTCAATCTTCCTCTTTATTCCGGAACCTCCTCCACAACTTCCCAGAGCCCCAGTCATGTATTCTCTCCTTGAATGTGTCTAGTGATAGGGAACTAACCATTTCACAAAGCAATCTCTTCCAGACAGTTCTACTTGCTGGGAAGTTTTATTTTTCTTCTATATTGAGCTGAAATATACTTCTGAAATTTCCACCTATTGGTCCCACTCCAAAGCAACACAGAAAACATAGTTCTTCGAACATCTGAAGACAGCTATCTCTGAGGAAATAGCATCTGATAGGAAGAAGCAGACTAGTGGGAGACCTCAGCTCACAGAGTCACAGAACCCTGGAATTAGAAGGAACTATAAGATTCATCTAGTCCCACTCCTCCCTAAAGCGTGAATCCTCCATGTCACTAATTAGTTAAGAGAGTCTGGAGAAATCATTTCATTTCCCTAGACTTTAGTTTCCTCATCTATAAAATGAAGGGGTTGGACCCATTTTATATTTCACAGCAAACTCCAGATCATTCTAATTCCTTCTTGTCTTCCACTTCTCCCTTCCACTCTCATCTGGAACAAGTTTTTTGCAGGGGTTCTTGACTGGGGTCCACAGACAGATTTCAGGGTGTGCAAAGTTGAATGGGAAAAAAATGACATCTTAATTTTCATTAATCTCTAAGTAAAATTTAGCATTTTCCTCCAATTGTTTAAAAAGATTATTTTGAGAAAGGGTTTGCCAGACTGCCAAAGGGTTCCATGCCAGATGCCCCCGAAAGATCAAAGATCATAGTTATGGCCAAAAAGAACCTCAAAAGACATCTATTCTGAGCCCCTTTTTCTGGGTTTCCCATGAGATTGTCCTCCAATTAGAAAATCCTTTATCCTATTTTCAGGCTAGACGTGAATTCCAAAACTGTAACTTTGGGGGTATGGATTCTGACCTTCAAAGCTTCTCAACTATACTCTTAACTTTTTATTTGGGGTTAAGGAAGCCAGGACAGCAGACCATGGCAGAGAAAGCTAGTTTTATCACTACTCCCTCTTTAAATGGGGGGTCAGTAGTTGGCAGCCTGGAGGGAAAGGGGCATGGGGGAAGGCAACATCTGAAAAGAGGAACAGCAGGTATTGCAGATGTTTCCCCAAAGACAGCTGCAGAGAGGAGACACCAAACATCTGGGCCCAGTGTAGGGGTGAGCTCAGGCCCAGGTCCTCTCTCTCATGCCCAGCCTCACCAAAGGCTGCAGTGCATACTGATCAGTGCCTACGCTCCTCCCTATTCTTGTACGTTCTCCCTTAATTTGGGAGGTCCCCAGAAAACCCCAGAACTGCACGTGTTGTAACTAAAAACACTGTACATAAACAAAGCCAGCCCCTTGGCTCCCTTGGGGAGTAATTGTCTAAGAATGCTTCTTTTCTTTCGGTTTGGTGAAGGAAGGAGAGACAGATGCACCAAGACCACGCGGAGCTCATCTTGAAAGCATTAATTTTTCCAAACACTGGTGCGCGGCTTGGGCGAATTTTCAGAGCATCAGGAAGCAGCTGGGGAACAGTCATGACTTCCAGCCTTGTGTCAGAGCCGCTGTTTGCATGGAACTTCCACAGTAGAAAACAGAGGTTAGTGGAAGGAGCAGTGGACTGGGAAGCAAGGAGAATGAGTTTTAGTCCTGACTGCCACCAACTGATAATGTGACCTTGGATAAGTCATGGTCCATGCTTCCCTGCTTTAGTTCCTTCATCACTTCATTTGCTATGCCCTCCTTAACCTCTCCCCATATACCTTCATGCCTTCACCATTAAAATCTCACCTATCCTTTCTTTTTGTTTTGTTTTGGTTTGGGTGGGGCAGTAACGGTTAAGTGACTTGCCCAATCACCTATCCTTTTAAAAGGGCTTTTGATTTAGTGATGCACCTTGTTTTTATGCAATAGAAAACTTCCTAACAAATATCCAAACATTTCACTAGCTATGTGACCCTGGGCAAGTCACGTAACCCTGACTGCCTCGCAAAAAAAAAATATATATATATATATATATATACACACATATACATATACATACATATATATATACATATGCATATATGTATGTATCCAAACAAACTCCTTACAAACATACTTCTTTTGTTTGTTTGGATGGTTAGTTTTGGAGGCAGTCACAATCGAGTAACTTGCCCAGTGTCACACAGCTAGTAAGTGTCTGAAGTCGGATTTGAACTCAGGTCCTCCTGACTCCTGTTTCTTTTTTCTTTTTTAAGCTTTTTTTGTCAGTCAATCAACAAGAAGTCAGCCACCACATATTTATTTAGCATTACTGGGTGCCAGGCTAAGCATAGAAGATACAAAGAAAAGTAAAAAGTCCCTAATCTCCAGGGACTTGCATTCTAATTCCAACATGTAAATACCAAAGTAAATGTAAGATATACACTAAGTATATTATGATAATCTGAGGGGCAGCTAGGTGGTGCAGTGGATAAAGCACCAGCCCTGGATTCAGGAGGACCTGAGCTCAAATGCAGCCTCAGACACTTGACACTTACTAGCTGTGTGACCCTGGGCAAGTCACTTAACCCTCATTGCCCTGCCAAAAAAAAAAAAAAAAAAAAAAAAAGATAATCTGAGAGGGGAAGGACCTAGCATTTGGGATGATGGGTAAAAGCCTTTCACAGAAGGTAGGATTTGCAATGAGACATGAATGAAGCCATGAGGCAGAGCTGAGGAGGGAGAGCATTCCAGGCATGGAGGACAGTCAAAGAACAGGCACAGAGACAGAAGATGGAGTGAGGACCAGTACAAAGTAATCTAGATTGCACGGAAGAGAGTAAAGTGTCAGAAGTAACAGGTAGGAAGAAGCCAAGATATGAAGAAAAAGCACAGGAAAGCTAGCACAGGCAAATTCTTTTTTTTTTTTTTTTTTTTTTTTGCTGGGGCAATGAGGGTTAAGTGACTTGCCCAGGGTCACACAACTAGTAAGTGTCAAGTGTCTGAGGCTGGATTTGAATTCAGATCCTCTTGAACCCAGGGCCAGTGCTTTATCCACTGCGCCACCTAGCTGCCCCCTGCACAGGCAAATTCTTATCTTCTTCATCCAGTGCATTGATGGTGTGACTCTCTAATCAATGGGACCCGACACTTTATGTTGTGTTGAGGCACCTGGGACTACAGTATCCTTGTACTTGGTTCTTCCACTGAGAATGCTTAGAGTTATTAACCGTGGAACGTTAAGGCTAGAAGGCGTCTTTGGGTTCATCTAGCCCAAATCCCTTATTTTACAAATGTCCTGATTCTCAGGGAAGAAAAGGGAAGAGGGCAGAGTCTGCAAACTATAGGCTGGTGAATTTAAATTTGATTCCTGGCAAAATTCTAGAACGTGTTGTTGACTGGGTGGTGTGTGAGCAATTATGGAAGAAAGGGGTGCCAAAGAGTTTCTATTTGATCCTGAAGGTAATAGAGAGCCACTGGAGCACATTTTGGGGGTGGGAAAAGAAGACATGGTCATACCTAACTAACTTTGACAGTACAGCCCTAATACAGAGCAATGCACGTTCTATCGGATCAGATATGTTGTGCCTTCCCAAGTTGACTTTGTTTACATTATTGTAGCGATTGTATATGTTGTTGTTTTCTCTCTGCTTTCCTCATTCTGCATCACCTTACATAAGTCCTCCCATGCTTCACTGAGTTCCTCCTATTCACCATTCTTTCCATTGCAGTGATATTCCATTATATTTGTGTAGCATAATTTGTTCAGCCAGTCCCCAATCATTGGGCTTGTATTTTGTTTTAAGCTGTTTATTATCACAAACGATGTTGTCATGAATGTTTTTGTACATGGGGCCCTCTTCTTGCTGTCAGAACCTCCTTGGGCCCCACGTAGTGGAATTTCTGGGTCAAAGGGTAGAAATAATTTAGACATTTTTCCTGCAAATGCTTTTGCAGAATAGTTGAAGCAATTCACAGCCTGGCTAGCAGTGAATTAACATGTCAATCTTCCCACAGCCCTTCCAACAATGAGCCTTACCATCTCTGCAGTTTAAAGGGTACAGGATGCTACCTTAATTTACCTATCCTTCAAAAGTTCAGCTCAAAGGCCCCCTCATGCATGAAGTTCCCTTAATATCTTTTTCCTGTGAACATTTATAGCATACTTTTCTTAATTTCTGAATGTCATTTTATTAAACTTAACTTACTTTTCTAGCCTGTTGAGTTATTAACTCCTTTGCATATCTTTTTATATATCTAATATCATCTACTAGACTAAATGCCCTGTGGAAGTTAAGACCCCATCTTAATCATCTTTATACACTCCTCAGTACCCAGCATAGCACCCTACAGGATAGTAGGTGCTCAGTAAATGTGTGTGAAAACTAAAAGTGAATCTTGTTGAACTCTAAGTAGCCCACTTTCATAACATCCCAGAATCTGTATTATAGGGGACTGTCAAACCCATCCCTGAATAAGTATCATTTTGCATCACTAACAAATGGTTATCCAACCACTAATGAAAGATTTTCATTGATGGGTGAACGCATAACATGAAGTAAAAGTTTTCATTTTTTCAATTTCTCTTCTTTATTTCAATGTCTGTCCTGTGTAGCCAAGTAGGATAAATCTAATTCTTTTTCTATATGATAGTTCTTCAGACACTTGAATATTGTTATCATTCCCCCCCCCTAAATTATTCTCTTCTCCCTGTTAAATATCCATGGATCTTTCGGTTGGTATTTCTGGGGAATGGTCTTGGGATCATAGATTTAGAGTTGGAAGATACCTCAGAAGCCATCTCGCCTAACTTTACACATGAAGAATCTGAAGTTAAGTGACTTGCCCAAGATCACACAGGTAGCAAGAGTCAGAGTCAAGGACCCCTTCCAGAGGCCCTGTTGTTTCCAATGTACCCCACAATCCCCTAATCATCCTGCTAGTCAACCACTAGATAGTCACCATCTTACCAGTGTCTATCCTAAAACATGGTGCCCAGAACTGAACACAATACTCCAAAGACAGTGCAATCAGGACATAATAGAAGACTAATGGGCTCCTCATCCAGGATACTATATAGTTTTTAATACAGCTTGGAATAATAGTAGTGACTATTTTGATTTCCATGTTATATTGGTTACTCATTTTAAGCCTGAATTCCACTAAAACCCACATATTCTTCAACTCAAACTGTAATCTAGTCACATTTATCTATCTTTTAAAGTTGATTTTTGTAATCCAGTGGAACCTTATAACCATGCCATATGAATACCAATTGAAGAAACTGGGATGTTTAGCAGAGAGAAGAAAAGATGGGGGGGCACAGGAAAAGAAGTATAGACATTTCATTATTTTCCATCAGAATTATGTTTTATGGAACCCCCAATAATAAAATTCCTTCCATCAATGCAAATCAGTAATTTTTCTGAAACGTATACTCTTAGAGTGTTGCCTGGCTTAGAGAGTTGGATGACAGACTAAGTGACTTGTCCAGGGTCACATAGCTAGTATGTCAGGGCTTCCCAACTCCAAGGCTAGTTTCCTAACCACTATAACACACTGCACATTGAATTTATCCCTACTAAATTTCATCTTATTAAATTCAGCTTACTTTTCTAGCCTTTTGAGATCTTAGATTCCCAACCCTGCCTTTAAATGTGTTAGCTCTCCCTCCCAGATTTATGTCCCCTGAAAATATAAGTATGCCATTTAAGTCACTGGAAAAAAATCTGATCAGAACAAAGCCATGGACAGCTCCATGTCCTCTAGAGACCACTCTCCAAGTTGACACTGTCCTATTAATGATTATAGTTTGGATTTGGTTATTAAAGCAGTTCTAAATCTATCATCCAGCCCATATTTCTCCATCTTGTCCAGAGGGATAGCTGTCAAATACTTTGAGATACTGTCAAACACTTCTCTGAAATCTAGGAAAATTATATCTACTGTAGTCCCTTTATTTATCAATCTAGTTACACTGTCAAAGAAAATGAGGTTAATCTGACCTAATGGTTCTTAATGAAGCCAGGTTGTCTCTGAGTGATCACCACTTCCTTCTTTAATTGTTCACAAACCACCTTTTCAAAACTAAGTTCTACAACTTTGCCAGGAATCAGTCAAGTTCATCAGCCTACATTTTATAGACTCTACCCTCTTCCCTTTTTTTCTGAAAATCAGAACATCTCTGAAATAAGGACTTGGACTTGATGAGCCCTAAGTTCCCTTATAATTTTAATATTTCATGGTGCATGGGGCAGCTAAGTGGTGCAGTGGATAAAGCACTGGCCTTGGATTCAGGAGGACCTGTGTCCAAATCCAGCCTCAGACACTTGACACTTACTAGCTGTGTGACCCTGGGCAAGTCACTTAACCCCCATTGTCCTGCAAAAAACAAAACAAAACAAAAAAACAAATATTTCATGGTGCATGACTCTAAACATCCTCAGGGAATGGACCAAGTGTAAAAATATCTCAGATGCAGATGCCTCAGCACAATGTAGAGAAGTGGATGGTACTTGCAAGAGTATTACACAGTCTACTAGACAAAGCAGATAAGAAGCTGACCTTCCTGGGTTTCCTGCACTTTTCTTAAGTGACATGAATGGAAACACAGCCAAGAGATGATCTTTTGAGCCCTTAGTTCACTCAGATTCTGTAAGAGCAGCACACAATGTTTTGCACCAGTGGAGATCAAGATTATTCAACCATCCTCCTTCACCTCCATGAAAATATAGGGTTCCATAGAGGAAAGCACAGCAGTGAATATCAAGGGAGCCACTTTTTCCTTTGTCAGCCAAGGTAGTCTGGAGTAAAGTCAAGAACCTCAGGCTATAACTCAAGGGACCTAGGTTCTTTGTTGTTGTTTGTTGTTGAGTCATTTCAATCCTATCCAGCTCTTTGTGACCCCATTTGGGTTTTCTTGGAAAAGAAGCTGGAATGGTTTGCCATTTCCTTCTCTAGCTCTTTTTAAAGATGAGAAACTAAAACAAACAGAGTTAAGTGACTTGCCCAGGGTCACACACCTAGTAAGTGTCTGAGGCCAGATTTGAATTCATGATGAGTCTTATTGATTCCAAGCCCAATGCACTGTGCACTAGGGTGCCCCCTGGCTGCCCACTAGCTGTCTTGTGATATACTGACTAATTGAGTCGTTAGATTTCTCTGTGACTTTAGGCAACTCACATCCCACCATAATGCCTCAGTTTTCTTGTCTGCAAAATAAGGAGAAATGCACCAGATCACCTCCAAGGTTTCTTTCATTTCTAACAGTCTATGAATTTCCTGTTGAGCTGTTGGAGATAAACATCATCATGCTCATACTCATTCTATGCTTGCTGACATATTCATACCATAGGTTTGATCAGAGTTACCCAAAGTTATAGTGCAAAAATATATAGTCCAAAGATAAAAGAAATGTGTCACCATTTGTCTTCTGAAACTGGAAATCTCAGCCAATATGTTGATACCTATAGTATATCTGAATATCATAAATCTAGCATTTCAAACTGGTTGCCATCTAATCCAATTGAATAATTTATTAAATGCCTGCTATAGGTAAGACACCATGCTGAGTACTGGAGCTACAAAAAGAAAAGAGCCCTCCAAGAGCTTATATTCTATTAGAATCACCAAAAATCCCTCTCTATGATTTATAAGAATTCTTATTGGAAAGCAGTATCCTCTGCCTACCTCCCTCAACTCTTCTCAGAAACTTTACTATGTACACACACACATACACACACACACATATACACATGTCCCCAATGACTTAGCTCTTCCATTCATCCTTGCTCTGTCTCCAAATCTCTTGTGATCGCAAAGCCTGGGTTAACTTAAAAGTAAGTCTTCCTCACAAAGAAGGTTGAAGTGTTGGGGGGTAAAAACTCCCTTGGGACTACAGGACCTTGATGATACCCTCTTCTCAGGCGATATGGAGAAATGATTTTTAAAATACAGACTTAGCAAGGAGAGGGGAAAAGGGAATAAACACATATACCTCCAACTACATATCAGGCATTTTACTAAATATTTTTAAATGTATTACCTCATTTTCCCCCCTCATAATTCTGGGAGGTAGGTGCCATTATTAATACTATTTTGACAGTTGGGGAAACTGAGGCAGAAAGAGGCTAAATGACTTGCCCAGAATCACCCAGCTAGTAAGTTCCTAAGGTCAGATTTGAACAGAGGTCTTCCTGACTCTGGGCAGCCTGGAGTTCTGTCTACTCTACCACCAGCTTTCCTCTTACAAAGCAAGAATATAGTGCCACTGGCTCATTAAAGAGAGAGAAAGACAGAGACATAAACAGAGACTGAGACAGAGATTTGGAGTCAGTGCTTACTGTGCACCAGGGACTGTGTTTTGCATTGGGGATACCAGCATAAGCAAGATAATCCCTTCCCTCAAGGAGATGATATTCTAATGGGAGAAGACAACACAAAAAGGGGAGCTAGAAAGGGTGAAGGATGGTACATACATGGCGGCATGATGTGAAGATGTCTAAAGTGATGACTTTTTTCCAGTCACTATAAGGTGAAAGCTCATCTATCTAACCCCAACATCCTAGAAACCTTGGGTGACTGGATGGAAGGAGGATGTAAAGAGTGAGCCTGCTGTGTAATCTTGGGCAAATCACTTAACTCAGGGGCAGCTAGGTGGTGAAGTGGATAGAGCACCAGCCCTGGATTCAAGAGGACCTGAGTTCAAATCCAGCCTCAGACACTTGATACTTACCAGCTATGTGACTCTGGGCAAGTCACTTAACCTTCATTGCCCAACAGCAACAAAAAAAAAATCACAACTCCCTTAGCCTCGGTTTTTCCATATGTAAACATGGGCACGATAATACCCCCTACCCCTCGAGGTCGTTATAAGGAAAGGATGAAAATGGGCTGTGATTTATTAGAAAATCCATGGACCACAGTATTGGAAGAAACTCTAGAGGTTATCTGGTCCTCATCTTCACTTCATCTTCCAGGTGAACAAATAGAGGCTCAGAGAGGGGCAGCAATTTACCCAAGTTAGTATAGATCGGAAACAGCCAAGTTGAAATTAAAATCCAGGTCTTTTGATTCTAAATCTGATGGTCTTTCTGATGCATGATATTATTGCTATTGTTATTATAGTCATCAGTAAAATGAGGAAGCTGGACTGGTTTATCTCTAAGGTATCTCAAGGTCTAAAATTCTCTCACTCTATGGTCCTAAGATAAAGAATTACCTTCTAAGAGTTTTGTTGTTGTTCTTGTTGTTGAGTTGTCTTTAGTCGTATCTGACTTTTCATGACCTCATTTGGGGTTTTCTTGGCAAAGATTCTGGAGTGGCTTGACATTTCCTTCTCAAGATCATTTTACAGTTGAGGAAACTGAGGCAAATGTAATTAAGTGACCTGCCCAGGGCCACATAGCTAGTAAGTGTCTGAAGCCAGATTTGAACTCAGGAAGATGAATCTTCCTAACTCCAGATCCAGTACTCTGACCACTCTGCTAGTTAGTTACCCCCTATCTAAGAGACAAATGTAGATTAGGTGTATAGTTCCAGGTATAGTTCCAACCATAGACCAACTCTAGGAGTCCTTGGCAATTCCAAGTGGTTTGGAGTCCTTGAGAATGTGCCTGTGCCTCTTCACCCCTTCAGGGTTAAACCAGCAGACAAGGTGGTTATGGGAATCCATCCCAAACAGAGAGAACCCTCTAGAAAAGCAGACAGTAGTGAAAAGTCTTTCCTAACTGGATATCACAGGGCACACTAGGAAAGTAGGCTCTCCTAATGGATCACTTGACAGACTTCAATACACTACAAATTCACAAGAACTTCAACATATCCTCAAGGAAGTTGGGAGTCAAACTCTGTGCCCTTAAATGCTATCATTCCTTAAGTGTGTGCATAGGGTAGAGGGGTGGGGTAGACATAGCGATAAATCCAATTTGGGTCAAAAAGTTAATCCTCACTGTTCCAATCTTTTCTCAGGGTTGAAACATCACCAATACAAGGAGAGAAAACATGACAATTCGTGTATTTCTTATTACTACTTCAATCTCATGTTTTTCTCTTTAGACATAGGACTTCACTATTTAAGGGCTGTTCAGGTAAGGATGGAAGAAAGCTTTAAAAGTTTTTTGGAGGGAGCAGCTAAGTGGCTCAGTGGATAGAGCACCAGCCCTGGAGTCAGGAGTACCTGAGTTCAAATCCGGCCTCAGACACTTAACACTTACTAGCTGTGTGACCCTGGGCAAGTCACTTAACCCCAATTGTCTCACTAAAAAAAAAAAAAAGTTTTTTGGAGACTGGCTGTTTTGGCATACTTAGTGATACTTAGTGCCTGGAGCATACTGGCCTTGTCTTGGCCACAAGAGTAAGGATTCCCTGTTGGTGAGGTATGTGGTTCTCCCTCTCTCACCTAAGCTGGAAGTTCAGGTAATAATCACAAGCCTGATCCCAGAACTCATTAGCTTTGGGGCTTCGACTTGCTCCATTTCTTACCTAGTCCAATTCCCCCCTCTCTAAGCTTCCTCATGATTCTCTGCTCCAGGGGGCTCATTAGATTGATGCCAGACAGTGTGGATACCCAATGAGCTTAGCCCACTGCTGCTCAGAATGCTGGCATTCAAGTTAACCATCAGCCTCGGCTTCCCCAGTACCAGGGGACTACAAGCATTGCCACCAGGCCTGGCATTAAAAAACTGTTTTAAAGAAACTCAAAGTATTAAAAAATCAATCTCTCAATCTCTCCCCCCCCCGTCTCTCTCTCTCTCTCTCTCTCTCTCTCTCTCTCTCTCTCTCTCTCTCTCTCTCTCTCTCTCTCTCTCTCTTTCCAGCCAAATAAATGTCAACTGTTGGGCTTTGGAGAAGATCCATTTGGATTGAGTTTTGCCAAAAACCTTCAAAAGTTCAGACTCATAGAAAAAAGATTCAGAAATACAATTTCTACTTATAGCAAGAAAAAGCTGAAGCAACTTTTCCCTTGGAGATTACATCATAGGGACCTAAGGTTATGTTTTCCATCCCAATTTCTCAAGAAAAAAGTGAAAGACAGAGAGACCATGTAGGAATTTTTCCTCAATGAAATATATGAGCATATCCACTTTGGCACAGCATAGCAGTATAAAGGGCATCAAGTGCTTTGTCTACAACAACCTGGTAAGGTTTTTGATAGATAGATATTATATAATATATATAATATGTGTGTGCATATATACACACATATATGTATACATGTGTATGTGTATGTATGTATGTGTACATACATATATATGCTGTATAATATACATTTGTAATTATTATTATTCCCATTTTATAGATGAGGAAACTGAGTTTCAAAGAGATGAAGTAGGGGGCAGCTAGGTGGTGCAGTGGATGAAGCACCAGCCCTGGATTCAGGAGGACCTGAGTTCAAATCCAGGCCTCAGACACTTGACACTTACTAGCTGTGTGACCCTGGGCAAGTCACTTAACCCCCATTGCCCTGAAAAAAAAATAGGAAATGAAAATAAAAGTATATTTATAAAAAAAATCAAAGAGATGAAGTGGTTGGCCCAAAGACACATAGCTGGTAAATATTGAAGCCAGGCTTCAAACCCAAGTTGTCTCCTTCCAAAACTAGCAAGTGGCCTTTCTACTACCCTGTCCTGGCTCTCCTCTCTCTCTGTCCATCTGTGATACTCTACTCCCATAAACACATGTATTCAGGATCACACATGAGAAGAGAAGGGGAGCTGCTTAATAACCACAGTGAACAGTGCAGTTGGGGACACTCCCAACCAAACATCTGCACTGCTGAGGAATATTCTTAGAGCAGGCCAGGACTGCCACCACCAGGGAGGGGTACAGTAAGCAATCAATGATCCACATATGGACTCCCCATCTGCTGCATGTGATGTCATGTATTCCAAAACAAAATAAAAATAATTTTTGTATTCTCTTCCCAGAACCATCACCACAATGGGGCGTTTGAGGCCATTGCCCAATATGGAGAGAATTGGTCCCCAAATGGAAATACTAGCTCCTCATTCTCCTCTCATCTCTCCTTCCCAAGCAGCCACCCCCAGTCTCTTACAAAGTGGTTAGGGCAATTCTAAGGATAAATCTGAGAATTAGGTAGTGTTCACAGTTGTTCCATCATTTCAGTAGTAGAAGCTAATATTCTATGTCCTTGTATTGTTGCCAGGGATCTTTTTCTTATATTGGATTAGCTTAGGGATAGAGAGGAGAAGGAGGATGTATCTAACATCCCCTATCTTACTAGTTGACTGAGCTATCAATCATCATAGGCCACGGGATCATGGCAGAACAACCAGTAAAAACCACCAATCATTAGCTTGTCTCTGATTGACAATTCATCCAGCCAGTGACATTGGTGGAAAGAGGGCAAGAGAATTATCCTCACCTACACTTTTGTTTGGCATTCCTCTCCTTCCCCCAGAGTTCAAATAGTACAAAATGCCTACATTGTGTCCCCATAACTATCCCAATGTGTCCCATTATTCTCTTGTATATCTGAAAACAAAATGCAAAGAAAAATGAGATGTAAGTCAAAGTCAACAATAGAATTTGCCCTTTTGTTGAGTGAGCCATAGCGTTTTAGTATACACATCTGAGAGTACATATGCATGCATACATACATGTAAGTATTAAATATTAAAGCCTTAAATAGGAGCTATTTTGAATGATTTATTATATATTTGTAAATGTCCATGAAGATCATATTTGCTTTAAATTGACCTCTTTTCCCTTTGTGATTGTATTACTGGGTTGAGCAATCAGGGAATAGCACAACTGGCTTAAATAGCTTGATTTTAGCAAAACTTGTGCAGGGGAAAAAATCCCCGGTGAGATTTTTGGGGATAAGAAGATGAGATGTGGTACAGCAAAGAGAATTCTAAGGTGCTTGAATCAATGTTCAGCAATCATTCATTCCACAAACAGTTATCAAACAACTTTCACATTCAAGCACCATTGTAGGCACTGAAATACAAAGATAGGTACAACATTGACTCTGCTTTCAAGAAATCAACTAAGAGAAGCAAGGGCAAGTATATGTGTCACACAAAAGTGTGATACAAGAGAAAGCGTGATAAGTACAAAGACAGGTCAAAACAGAGAATTGTGAGAAATTTGAAAAGGACACCAACACATACCCATAGAGTGGGAATTCTTCAAAGAGTGCCCATTGATGGTTCTATGTCAACCAAGACTAGCATCTCCAGCAGAATGCCACACAACTCTGTATTTCTGTCCAGTCCAACGACTGTATTGATGACTTGGATGAAGGCCTAAGAGAGTATGCTTAGGACATCAGGCGAATGGTCTAAATCTGGGAGGAGTAGAATTTCAGAACTGGTAGGGCCCCCCAAAAGTCAATAGTGAGGTTGGTGACTTTGTACAGCCCTCCCTCACTTAAATCCAATTCACTGCAAGTCACGACATCATCACGATGTCAAAGTCCTCTTGGAGAATGAAGGACAAACAGCAAGTCCAACTCTTATCTTTATTGGGATTCTCCTTTATAATATCCCCAACACATGGTCATACAACTTCCGACTGAAGACCTCCAGTGATGGGAAACTCACCACATCTCACATCAGTCCATTCCTCTTTTGGATAATTTTAATTGCTAGAATTGTTTCCTTATATGGAGTTGAAAAATGTCCCTCTTCCACAATGGCTCCTAGTTCTTTCTTCTGGGACCAATCAAAACAAGCCTAATCCTTCTTCCACATGATAGACCTTCAAATATCTCAAGACAGACATCATGTGCACCCCCCACCCTGAAACCGCTGAGTCTTCTTTTCTCCAGGCTAACTAGCCTGAGTTACTTCAACTAACTCTCATATGGCATAGTTTCAAGTCCACTCACCATCCTAGTTACTCTCCTCTGAATGCAGGCCAGCTTATTAATGTCCTTCCTAAAAGGCAGTGCCCAGAACCAAACATAGTACTGTATTCCAGATGTAATCTGACTGGGGAAAAGCACAGAGAGACTCCTTCTGGGGCCTGGGCTTCTCCTAAAAGCAGCCGAAGATCAAGCTTTCCTTTCTGGCGGCCATATCACACTGCTGACTCATATTCAGCTTTCAGGCCAAGAAAACCCTCAGGCCAAAATAAAGATTCAAAATTATCTCAGTAGACCAGGTGGCTTGGCTGTAACCAACGAGACCAATTCTACAAGACCAGAAATGTAAAGTTTCCATTTAGTATCATACAATCGATTACATAGGTATTAGATAAGGGATATGGGCGAGGGGGGGGGTGGGGAGAGGGGGGGGCCGGAAATCTACATTTTTGGGTTGACCAACAGCTTAATGTGACCCAGCACTGGGAGGTGATGGTTAAAAAGCTGTGATTTCATTCTAAATTGGACCTGTCATTTCATCAGTGTGTGTAATGCCAATTCAGCACCTTCCCTTCAACTAGTTGTTTTAGAGAATGGATGTGGGCAATGCGGAGACTGTGTCTTGCCCAGGGTCACACAGCTAAAATGTGTCAGCCTAGAGTCAGGAAGATCTGAGTTTACATCCAGCCTCAGACTCTTAGCTGTGTGACCCTGAATAAGTCACTATACCTCTCTCGGTCTCAGTTTCCTCATCTATAAAATGGGGATCATACGAGCACCTACCTCCCAGGGCTGCCATGAGGATCAAATGAGATCAAATTTGTAAAGCATTTAGCATAGTACTTATCAGATAGTAGGTACTTTAAAAAAATTATTATTCCTGACCTTTCCTACCTTCCTTCCTTCTTTCTTTTTTCTTTTTTCTTCCTTCTTCCCTCCCTCCCTTCATTTCCTTCCTTCTTTTTTGCTACCTTTTCTTTCTTTCTTTTTCTTCTTTCCTTCATTCTTTTCTTCTTTCTTTCCTCTCTCCCTCCTACTTCTCTTCCTTCTCTCTTTCTTCTTTCCTTCCTTCCTCCAAGGCCAGCTCTTTATGCACTAAGCCACCCCTACTTCTGTGCTCTTAGACTATAGTAATCCAAGAGTGATGTCCAGACAGATCACAGGAAACAATATTTCCATGACAATCTGCATTGATGTGAGTCCATCTGGAGCACTGTATTTAATTCTGTCAACAAGCAATTTGAGAAAATTTCAGAACAACAGTAACAAACTGGACTGTGTCCAGAGGACAGCAACTGGCATGATGGGGTAGTTCAGAAAACAAGTCATATGAGGAAGGGTGGAAGGGAATAAATCAGCCTGAAAAAGATAAGTCATGTAACTTTATGGTCAAATATTCAAAGGCATTTTATATAGGAAGAATATTATATTTGTTCTTTATTGGATGCAGCTAGGTGGCACAGTAAATAGAGCACCAGCCCCAGAATCAGGAGGACCTGAGTTCAAATCTAGCTCAGACACTTACTAGCTGTGTGACCTTGGGCAAATCACATAACCCCAATTGCCTTTTTTTTTAAAACAGGGCAATGGGGGTTAAGTAACTTGCCCAGGGTCACATAGCTAATAAGTGTCAAGTGTCTGAGGCCAGATTTGAATTCAGGTCCTCCTGAATCCAGGACCAGTGCTTTATCCACTGCACCACCTAGCTGCCCCCTCCCAATTGCCTTTTTAAAAAAATGTATTTGTTCTTTATTGCTCCAGAAAACAAAACTTAAACCAAATAGGTGGTCGAAGTTACAGGGAAGCAAATTTTCCTTCCATGTGAGAAAAAGTGTTCTTATACCTAGAAATGTCCGGTGATGGAATAAGCTGCCCTATGAAGTAATGAACTCTGTTACAGAAAGTACTCAAACCAAAGATGCTATAGAAAAGGCTCCTTCATTGGGCAAGAGCTTAAACTAAATGATCTTTGAGGCCTTTCCCAACTCTAGAAGTCTAGGATTCTATATTCACTTTACAGATTTTACTTTTAAAATGTAACTAAGAGAAATTTCCAGACTTCCCATTTTTACCTTTTTTAAGCAAAAATGTTATTTTTTCATTAAAACAGCTGGATTTAAACTAAGGCAAAAATTAATTGTATAGCTCAAGATTCATAACACTTAAGCACAACTCAAGATCTTTCTCATCTATTCTTAACAATTATATCCTTAATTCTCCTGCTTATATACCTTGGAAGAAGGAAAACCTTAGCTCTTTTTCTCATCTCCTGGCTTCCTTCATTCAACATTTACTAAACTATTATATGTAGGCCACTTGTTTTGGTTTTTTTTGGTTTTAGTGAGGCAATTGGGGTTAAGTGACTTGCCCAGGGTCACACAGCTAGTAAGTGTTAAGTATCTGAGGCCGGATTTGAAGTCAGGTACTCCTGACTCCAGGGCCGGTGCTCTATCCACTGCACCACCTAGCCACCCCAAAGCCACTTGTTTTGGCATCAAAATTCCTGCGCTTGAACAAAGTCTCCTCCTAATTCTTTGCTTTCCCCTGGATTGAAAGCCCTCTTTTTTCTCATCCCAGGTATTCAAGT
Source organism: Dromiciops gliroides (assembly GCF_019393635.1). Taxonomy (NCBI): domain Eukaryota; kingdom Metazoa; phylum Chordata; class Mammalia; order Microbiotheria; family Microbiotheriidae; genus Dromiciops; species Dromiciops gliroides. Next base: position 336,459,998 of record NC_057863.1, on the reverse strand, counting down.
CGTGAGTGGCACAAAGGACAGTGTAGAAGGCAATGGTGGGTGCCATTAGGCTAAAGCATAGTAGCCTTAATGACATATCCAAGGAGTGTTATAAAAGACATTGTCCAGGAAAAAAGTATGTTTGGATAAAGAGGTGGTCCATTCATATACAAAAAGATGGATTAACAGCAATAGACGCTCAAGTGCTGACTATCCTGGTACTCATCAAATGTTCAGAGTCCTAGAGGAAAGTCTCCAGCATATTGGGTAAATCCTCTGAGGAGGGTATATGGGAAATCCCACTTCTGATACTACCTATGGGACTTTGAGTAAATTATTTAGCCTCCCTGGGCCTCAGTTTCTTCATTTGTAAATTAATTGGACTCTGAGGCCCCTTCCAGCTCTAAATCTATGATCCTGAGACATGAAGGAGAGTTGCACAAGATGAGAAGGTTCACATAGGTTGCAATCTGCATGGATGGAAGGCATACGTGTAGCATTAAGATCATGAATCCTTTGAAATATAGTTTCTTTCAGTTATGGGCTACAACGTGCTAACGCAGTCTCTCCCTCATCGGAGAAACTGAAAAATAATTCACATATTCACCCTGCCTTCCACCTACCTACCTAAAAAAGGCGGCCTATTCTCTCCAGGCCTCATCTCCTCCTAGCCTTCTTCCTCTTCTCCATACACAGTATTGGCAGAAAGGAGGGATCAAGAGGGAGCAGGAGGTACAAGTCTATGGCTGCCCCCTGACACCAAGACCGCATAATTGTCTTTTCCTAATAAGAAACCATAGCCATTTTTCACTATCAATTCAAGACCTTGGAAATGTTGGGAAGAAATCCCTCCTAATGGAGGCCTCCAGCGGGGCTGTGGGGTTAAGGGTGACTTTAAATATAGGAACACATCTCCTAGCCCTCAGCATCCTGCAACTTTTACAGCTGCCTTGGGGACAAACTGTTCTAGCAAAAAGGTCTCTCAGATCAGGTTTCTCTAGCAATTTGTGCACTTAACAAACATGGATAGGGATTGTACCTGTGAGTTCAATGGTATATGGAACTCTCGGGTGAAGAAAATCCCTCCACTAAGGCAGGTCAGCATGGTGAGGCCCAGAGCAGACATCTCAAACATCCTATTCCCCAGGGTGGTCAGAAACAGATTAAAATGTAATTGGGAAATATGTAATAAAATAAATAAAATACAATAAAATATAAGTACTTACAGAATTAGTGGCTCCTTGTCTCTTTTTGAGTTTGACATTACTGACCTAGTGTTGTAGTTCAGCCATTTATCAGTCATGTCCAATTCTTCATGACCCCATTTGGGGTTTTTTGGGAAAGATACTAGAATGGTTTGCCATTTCCTTCTCCAGTTCATTTTACAAATAAAGAAACTGAGGCAAACAGGATGAAGTGACTTGTCCAGGGTTACAAAGCTAGCAAGTATTTGAGGCCAGATTTGAATTTAGGCAGATGAACCTTACTGATTCCAAGCCCAGTGCTCTATCCGCCATACCACCTAACTGCTCTACTGATCTAGAGTACTGAGAAGTCAAATCCAAGGTCACAAGTCAATCTAAATCTGAGGCAGGCCTTGAACCCACGCCTTCCTGGTTTCCAGACCAGCTCTATCCATAATGTTGAGTTGCCTCTCATCTCTACTTCCGGGCAAAAATTTTTGGGAAAAAAAGTTTTTGTTTTTGGATTTTTTTTTAAGCTTTTAATGAGGTTTTAAAACAAAGACTTAAAATGGTTTCGTCATTCTGTTGTATGAGGACATGGACAACAGCCAATGCTTTGTGAAGGTTTGAGAGAGGCATCTGTGCTTTCGGCATCTAGAGTCCTGAATGCTTAGTGGCAATGAGAATGTACACCCTTTATCCGTGAGCATAGCATGTGCAGGCGTGTCATTCTGTGTATGAAAGTGAGAGGGACTTAAGAGCCATGGAGAACAAGCCTGGGTTCTGAGGAGTCCCAGGAAAGAGAATCATAGAGTCATGGGTTGGGGTTGGAAGGGACCTTAGGTATCCCTTAGTCTGAGCCTCTCATTTTACAGTTAACAATAACTGGTATTGATATGGAATTTTTAAGGCTTAGAAAGTGCTTTCCTGGGGCAGCTAGGTGGTGCAGTAGATAGAGAGGATAGAGTGGATAGATAGTCCCTGGAGTCGGGAGGACCTGAGTTCAAATCCGGCCTCAGACACTTGACACTTACTAGCTGTGTGACCCTGGGCAAGTCATTTAACCCCAATTGCCTCACCAAAAAAAAAAAGAAAGAAAGAAAGTGCTTTCCCTATAGTATTTCATTTAGCCCTCACAATCACCTTTTGAGATAGGTGCTCCTATTAGGTATAGATATAGGTAGGTACTACTATGGATGAGCAAACTGAGACTGAGAGTGACTTGTCCTGGGTTATTTAGCTAGTAATTGCCTAAGGAAGGATTCGGGTCTTCCTGACTCCAGCTCCAACACTCTAAGGACACCAACTTGCCCATAGTTGAGGAACTGAAGCCGGGAAAATGAGTTTGCCCAAGGTCGCACAAGGAATAAGTAAAAAAACTAGGCCTCTGTCTCTAAACCTAGCCTTCTTCTCCCTATCGTCTGGAGCAGCATCCAAGAACTGGCCTGTTCCATGACATGAACATAATCACACCTGCCAGAGTTTTATGACCTCAGCACCATTCCCTTCATACTCAGCTAGCCCTGGGGCCCTGCCATGAGCCACCTTGAGCTGAGAGACAGAGCCATTCACCTCTGCCTATGAAGGCAGTGCCAGCCACATGGCATAAAGCCTTCCCCAGTGGTCCCTCACCCCAATCAACCTCCCTCTTTTTTTTCTCCAAGACTGGCCTCCCTCCCCCAGAAGAGCACACTACAGATCAGTTGGCCCAGGGGCCAGAGGGTGGGGTAAAGAAAGAGTCAGGATTCCAGGACATCGAACAAGAGTTTTCCACACGAAGCTGGGCAGGCTTCCCCACGGAAGTGGAGGTGTGTGCACTTGGGGAGTGGGCACTCCCGGAAGAGCAGGAGCTGGCAGCAGCTCAGGGAGGTTCATTAACACCCTCCAAGTCAAAGAGGCATGTTGAAACTTCCTCCCTCAAGAAGGAGCAAGGCAGGGATGACATCAGCTTTGGACACAGTCACAGAAACCCCATCATGAAGCAATTTGCTTCCCTGGCCACTCTAATTTAACAATTAGCTTAACAACACTGGTCAGACACTTGTTACTGGCAGCGGGGGAGCCTCGCCAATCAGTGGCAGCTCCAGCTAAGGAGCTCCTAAACACCGCCCCGCCCCCAACACCTTTGGCTGGGAAGGAAACTTTGGCAATTCAAACAAAGCATATCAACCTCATTCATTTCCCTGGCTCTGCAAGTCTCCTTGGCTAGATTCTAGATCTGAAGCTGAAGGAGAAGTGGCTTTAGAGAAATCTAGTCCAATCCCCTCATTTTACAGATAAGGAAACTGAGGTCCAGACCAGCAGAGAGTCCAGTGTATTGTTAAGAGCACTGAATTTAGGACAGAACTCAAATTCAAATCTTTGCTCTTCCATTTATTACCTGTGTGATCTTAGATAAGTTATTTCCCCTCCTCTCACTTTTATTATTTGTAAAATGAGGGTACTAGACTAGGTGACCTATAAGATCCCTTCTGGATCTAGATCCCATGCCCAATGTACATGACTTGCTCAAGGTCACACAGTTAATGGCAGGTCCCCTCACTATAGATGCAGCACACTTTTCAATATTTCTTCTTGTTGTGTGACCCCATTTTGGGGTTTTCTTGGCAAAGATACTGGGGTGGTTTGCCATTTCCTTATCCAGTTCATTTTATAGATGAGGAAACTGAGACAAACAAGGTTAAGTGACTTGCCCAGGGTCACACAGCTAGTAAGTATCTGAGGCCAGAAATGAACTCAGTAAGATAAGCTTTCCTGATTTCAAGTCCAGTGCTCTATCCACTGTACCACCTAGCTACTCATTTCAATATCTCTAAGGGTGTTCAAAAGAAGTTCCACGTCTTCCCTAATACCACCATCCCTTACCCCAGAACAATAACAGATATTTCTAGATTACACTTAAAGTTTGCAAAATGCTTTGTATTCATTTAAGGGTCAAGACAGCCCTGGCTCACAAGCTTAGATGATAATGGTCTCCATTTCGTGAATAGGGAAACTGAGGTTCAAGAGAGTTCCAATAGCAAGGATCATACAACTAGTAAGTGCCATTGGACCCAGCCCTTCCTGACCCCAGGTCTAGCATTCTAGCCACTGTATCATGTTCCATTTCTCCTCTCCCCACCTTCACCGCCTTACTCTGAAACTTGGATAGAAAGTTGGATTTTTCATTTCCTGGGGCATGCTATTAGAAGAACAAGAAAGACGTACAGAGGTCAAACAAAATATAGTATGATCTTTTTTTTTTTTTTTTTAGTGAGGCAATTGGGGTTAAGTGACTTGCCCAAGGTCACACAGCTAGTAAGTGTTAAGCGTCTGAGGCTGGATTTGAACTCAGATACTCCTGACTCCAGGGCCAGTGCTCTATCCACTGTGCCATCTAGCTGCCCCTAGTATGTTCTTAATCAATATTTATTGACTAACGTTGTCAGGGCAGCAGATCAAAAAGAGTACTGAACCAGATCCTATACCTAGCTCTTGACACTAACCATATGTGTGACCTTGGTCCAGTTAGCTCACTTCTTTAGACCTCAGTTTCTTGATATGTAAAATTAGAAGATTAACAATCTCTTAAAGATCCTTATAGTTCTCAGAGTCTGGGATTTAATGATTCCATAAGTTTTAGTATCAGTGGCAATGCCAGGGGTACTGAGAAATCCTCAGGACAGAGGTCATGCCATACAAACCACACACTTGAGGCTTGATCTCCCTAGTCAGCTTCTGGAACTAAGCTCGCACTGATCTATGACAAATGCCCTTCTCAGCTTTCCAGCTGGGTAGCTAATCATGAGAATACCCAAGCCTGCCCACTCAGCCAACTATTTCATTCTGTCTGGAAGCCTTCTGTCAGGCTAAGCACCCTAATGCCGTGTTTTAGAAGGGGAACTGATGATAAAGTAGAGTCATTAGACAAGGAAAGAAGAGATAGAGTTTTAAAAAATCAATGGTCCAACACAAGAAAAGTGACTAAACTATTCATCCCCTTGAACTGAGAGTTCAGACTACTAAATGTATACCCCTAGGATATAAAAAAGAAAGAAAGATTCCATTTATACTAAAATATTCACAGCAGAAATTCTTGTGGTAGCTAAAAACTGGGGGATGAGGAAGTCGGTACCTATCAATTGTGAAATGGCTGAGTAACCTGTGGTGTAAGCATGGTATGGAATATTATTACACCACAGGAAACAATGAATATGAATGAGGAATTCAGAGAAATGTGAGAAGACTTGTATGAACTGACTCAGAGTAAAATAAGTGTAAGAAGGAAAATGATACACACAGTGACGATTATGATGTACACAAAACTGCTGAAACAGCCAGATGTTATATAATTATAATGATGACTCTAAGCCCTGGGAAAGAAAACCCCTTCTTTTATTGAAGAGGTGGGGGACTGTGGACATGAAATGCTACATGCATCAAATTAGATTGTTTGGTGGATTGGTTTTAGTTAACCATTTTCCTTTGTTACAAGATAAGGTTTGAGTAGGGAAAAGGAGTGAGCGCAGTGAAGAAATGACAAAAAGCATCAGGAAAACTTTTTTAATGTCAGTAACCCACTGCAAGCCTGGAGACTATTTTAAAAATGAGCCCAAAATAAATGTGTGCTGAAGATCGGAAATGCCAAGCTACTTCAAAAAGAAATCCTGTGTAGCTACCTAGGAAATTCAGAGGCTCAAGTAGAGAAAAAGCATCTTTTAAAAATGGGAAGAAAGCAAGGGAAGCCCCTAAAATCTGGTGGGTTCTAATAGAATCTGGGAGTACCTTACAAAACCAAAAATGAGAGACTTGATAACTATATGAAAAAGAGAAATGCAACTACAGTATCAGAGGAAGAAAACAATGATCTATCAATTAATAAATATTTATTAAGTTCCAAGCCTTAATGATACAAAAACAGGAAAAAATAAACCATTCCTGGTTGTCAAGAAGCTTTTTGTTCAGTTGTGTCTGACTTTTCATGAACCCATTTGGGTTTTCTTGGCAAAGATCCTGGAGTGGTTTACCTTTTCCGTTTCCAACTCATTTTACAGATGAGGAAACTGAAGCAAATGGCATTAAGTGACTTGCCCGGGGCCACACAGCTAGTAAGTGTCTGAGGCCAGATTTGAACTCATGAAGAAGATAGAGCCCAGTGCTCTATCCACTGCGTCACCTAGCCACCCCTCTCAAGGAGCTTATTTGATCATAGTAGAGAAGGTACCTTTTAAAGAGAAAAGCAGATAGCAATTATTTACTTCTCCTTTCAGAGAAAAAGAAGAATGCTGGATTTGAAGATTCAAGTCCTGGCTTCACCATTTAATAACTCTGTGACTTTGGACATCACTTAATCTCTCTGAGTCTGTTTCCTCATTTGTCCAATGGGATAGTGACTAGCCTAAATCAGTGCTCACATTTACTAATGGAAAACAGTTGTGTCAGCGATAAAACTCATATAAATGTGAGCCATTATTCATTAGGGTTGGGAAGCACCATAACATAGTTAATAGGAGGCTGGCCTCAAAGCCAGGAAGACTTGAATTCAAGGCCAACCTCACCCACTTTTTGGCAATACTCAAACTATAAATTGCAGAGAAGGTGATGATCTACTTTGGTAGAAAGGGTTTCCTTACCAAGAAGTTCCCTGTGCCAGAAAAATTGCATCTCTGGTCCCTATCCCCACCCCTATTAATTAATACAATTTCCAGCCCCACAGTTAGAAAAAGGTCCAGGATCAAATTATAGTCAGTGCAGAGGATATTCTAGACCTAACTGACAAATTCCCTGGGACCAGATGGCTCCCACCTGGAGTCCTGCAGGAGCTCAAGTGTGAAATTGTGGGGCTGCCATCACTGGCCAAAATGTGTAACCTCCCATTATAAAAGACCTCAAATGGGCCAGAGGACTGGCAGATTGCCAGGGTAGTGTCCATTCATAAACCAGGATCTAGAGGAGATCCTGGGAACTATAGACAAGGGGCTCATTTCCATACCCAGCGAGGCAGTAGCATGTTTAATAAGAGGCAAGATTCATGAACGTGGAAGCCAATATAGCCCTCTGTTATGGTTGGGAGAAGGCGATTTCCTGAAAAGGATATTGGATCACACCTGACTGACCTATTTGAACTTATCTGAGAGGGAGCAAATGGGCATATAAATTAAGGGAAACCAGTGCATCTGATTGAATTCATCATGACAAAAGCAGGAGCAAAAGTATGAGGGTGGTATTTTTTTAAGGAAGGTAAATGAGAAAATGAGTCAGTCTGGTTGGGCCAAGTTATGGAAGTCCCTAAAAGCCATGATAAAATAAATTAAAAATAAAAATAAATAAAACAAAAAATAAAAACCATGATAATAATAATGGTTACATTAAGATATAGCACATTAAGATTTGCACTTCATATTTGTCCACATTTGATCCTCACAGCAACCCTGTGAGGTAAGTGCAATTATCATGCCATTTTATAAATGAGGAAACTGAGCCTGGGACTTGCCCAGGGTATGAGGAAGAATTTGAATCCAGGTTATCCTCACTCCAAGCCCAACACTCCATCCTCTATACTGCCAACGTGCCTCTGTGATGAGAGAGTTTGTATTTACAGAATGAAAGAAAATGAAATTTCACACTAGCAGGCACTTCAGTGGTCATCTAACTCAATCCATTCATTTCACAGAAGAAACAGAAGCCTAGAGAGGGGAAGTGACTTGTGGAGTCAGGATCTGAGCCCTGTTCCTCTAAATCTAAATTCTGGACTCTCACCACTACCATACACTGCCTTTCTTTGTGATCCAATAGCTCATTCTAGGCTCTAATAGGCAGCACTATTCCTTCCTTCAAAACTTCTCCCATTTCCTTATTCTTCTTTTCTACTCCCTACCCAAATCTGGCTCCTTTGGATAAAGATGTCTGCTGTCCCCTAAGAACTGGTATCCCCGACTACTGTTACTTCCTTGTTCCCTTCTTCTTGCTTAGTGCTACCAAACTGAATCATCCAAGAACATTCATAGGCTCACTATTCCTTCCTTTCAAAAAGCCCTCAATAGGATTCTACATTGATTGACTGACTGATTCCATAATGAAGGCTGTCTTTTTTTAATTCAGTCCTGCTGTATTTGGGGGACTTTCTTTTTTCAAGGACAGAGTGCTGGGTATTAGAAAACCAAGTCAGGGTAGAGATAAACTGACATTTCCCACTTCAGAGTCACAAGAGTCAATTCAAGGCTTGGTTCTATCCCTACTTTTGTTGTTTTGTCAATTAGTTGTGTCCGATGCTTCACAATCCCATCTGGGGGTTTTCATGGCAAGAATACTGGACTGGTTTGTCATTTCCTTCACCAGCTTATTTTACGGATGAGGAAACTGAAGCAAACAAGAGTAAGTGACTTGCCCAGCGTCACCCAGCCAGTAAGAGTCTGAAGTCACATTTGAACTCAGGTCCTCCTGACTCTAGACCCAGTTCTCTATCCACTGCACCACCAGCTGCCTTCTATTCCTACTACGTATTAGCTATTTAACTATGGATTAATCCCCAACCTCATTGAGCTGCAGTTTCCTCCTTTGTAAAATGGGGACAGTAATACTTGCCCTTCCTATCTCATAGGGCTATTGTGAGGATCAAATGAGTTAACAGCTGTGAAAGTACTTTGTAACACAACATAAAAACACTATGGAATGTAAGCTGTGATCATCAGTGTTTTCATTTCTCTGGATGGAAGATTGTAAACAGTGGGGGTCTCCTGGGATCAATGTTATTTAACATTTTTATAAATAATATGAAGGAATTTCATACAGTGAAATTTCCAAGTTTTCAGATGACACTAAGCTCTTCCAGAAAGTGAAAAAAAAAAAAGCTGATAACCATAATAGTTCACAAGTTTATAGTATTTTTCAAAGCTAATAGGGATAAACTGCGACATAATGTTATGAGGCCGTGTAAGTAGGGTTTTGTTTTTTAAAAGTGTCAGTTGAATTTCAGTGTGTTAGGATCATGTCCTGTAGGCCCCCAAAGAATTTCAAGAGCTCCTGGCCCACGTTCCAGATTCCATCTTTAAGCTTCCTTACCTGGTCCAAGTAGAGATGAGACTCCTGACTTCCCCTTCATACCTCAAGAATCAGCATGGGTGTTCCATTGTTTCAGTTGTGTTTGACTCTTCGTGACCCCCATTTGGGGTTTTCTTGGCAAGGAAACTGAGGGTAGTTTGCCATTTCCTTCTCCAGCTCATTTTACAGATGAGAAAATAGAGGCAAACAAGGTTAAGTGACCTGCCCAGGGTCACACAGCTAGTAAGTATCTGAGGCCAGATTTGAACTCATGAAGATGAGTCTTCCTGACTCCAAGCCCAGAACTCCAGCCACTTTGCCACCTAGCTGCCCCCTGAAATCACGGGGTCATAGATTTAGAGCTAGAAGAGAACGTAGCCATCAAGTCCAATGCTCCTCATTTTTCAAATGATAGAATTGAGGCACAGAGAGATTAAGAAACTTGTCCAGGATCACTCAGCATCTCAGGTAGGATTTGAGTCCATGTCTTCCTGATTTTAAATCAAGTGCCCTATATACTACACCAGGATGATCCAGGACCTGTAGTGAATATGGCTGGAGGTAGCAGGAAGGCACCCTAACCTATTCATGTAGCTCCCAGATTGTGGCAGAATTGAACACAGTGTCTATGCCAGGTGTGGTCTAATGAGCAAAGAATAAAGTGGTTCCTGGTTCTAGGTACTATCCATAACTTTTCTTTTTCTTTTTTTTTTTTTTTTAGTGAGGCAATTGGGGTTAAGTGACTTGCCCAGGGTCACACAGCTAGTAAGTGTTAAGTGTCTGAGGCCGGATTTGAACTCAGGTACTCCTGACTCCAGGGCCGGTGCTCTATCCACTGCGCCATCTAGCTGCCCCCATAACTTTTCTTAATGCAGCCTCAGATGGCATTTCCTTTTTCCTTTTTTTTAGCAATCACATCATACTGTTGGCTCAAATGAAGTTGTGGCCAACTAATAATCTCCTAGATTTTTCTCATATGAGTTTTCGAGCAGCTAAAACTCTCTCATCTTTTACTCATGCAACTAATTTTTCTAAAAGATTCAATTTCAGGTGTATACATTTATACCTGTTAATTTTTCATCCTTTTTTTTATTTCAACACAACCTCTGAGTCTGTTAAGGTCATTTTGCAACTTAGTCCTGTCAATGATAGCAGAGACATCAAACACAACTTATAGGAACCCTCATGCCAGGGAACCTGATAAAAACGTATTTGGGGGGCGGCTAGGTGGCGCAGTGGATAAAGAACCGGCCTTGGATTCAGGAGTACCTGAGTTCAAATCCGGCCTCAGACACTTGACTTACTAGCTGTGTGACCCTGGGCAAGTCACTTAACCCCCATTGCCCAGCCAAAAAAAAAAAAACGTATTTGAGAAATATTTAACAAAACAAATAAAAACACAATAGGAAATAGTGTTTTCATGTAGTTTTATTAATCAATATGCATCACAGGCATACTTATGGACAGTTTGGTTTGACACCACTGGTCTGTTGTATAGTTTTCCTGCTAGTGGTGTGTCATTGAGAAATTTGTTGTGTGTATTTCTATATCTTCATCCGATATACTGAGCAAAATATCTAACTCAATGGAGAAAATCCAATTCAACATTTCAACTAGCTATATCAAAACTAGGTATATCAAAAACCTAATATGTGAAAGACACTTTGACTGAGAGAGTCCCAGAGACCTCCCTCTGGTTTAACACAAAGGCAATAAACAAAACCCTTGAGTAAGATTATTTAACCAGCAGAGAATCTACTATAATCCAACAGAGTTATCCAGTCCCTTGGGATATCACAGGAGACATTGTAAAATGCTTTGTTGAACTCAAGATACATTACAATTACTGAATTCCTCTAAGCTAAAAAACTAATAATTAAGGGGGCATCTAGGTGAAGCAGTGGATACAGCACAGGCCCTGGATTTAGGAAGACCTGAGTTCAAATCTGACCTCAGACACTTGACACTTACTAGCTGTGTGTCCCTGGGCAAGTCACTTAGCCCTCATTGCCCCAACCAAAAAAAAAAAAAGAACCCTAAAAATTATCACAAAGGTAAATATGGTTTATTTGCATAAATTTTTCTCAGTGAATCATTGTTGGCTCCTAGTGATCCCTAAATTCTTTCTTAAATGCTCACAAACCACTTAATTTCAGGACTTTACATTTACACTTGTTAATTTTTCATCTTTCATTTCAAACCACCCTAGAATTTTATCTGATACCAATGTTTAAGCTTATTAGTCTATAGTTTTAAGAATTTACCCTTTTCCCCTTTCTGAAAAGGCAGTTTTAACCCATCTTAAATTGGGTTTAACTGGCTCTTTTAAAATTTTTCATAATTTTTAAAAGATTACCAACAACGGTTTTATGTTCACACCTATTGATCTATTAATAAACATTCGATAAGGGTCTACTATGTGCCAGACATTGTGCTAGACACTGGGGAGACAAATAAAAAGAAGAAAATAATCCCTATCAGTCAGAAACCTGGATGGAATGTAACTGATCTTGGCCTAGAAACTCAAACTCACTAAAAGAAGCTGTATGTTCTCCTAAGAATAATATCTTTCACGGCAGCTAGGTGGCGCAGTGGATAGAGCACCGGCCCTGGATTCAGGAGGACCTGAGTTCAAATCTGTCCTCAGACACTTAACAATTACTAGCTGTGTGACCCTGGGCAAGTCACTTAACCCCAATTGCCTCATCAAAAAAAAGAAAGAAAGAAAGAAAGAATAATATCTTTCATTTGTATAATGTGTATAAAGGTAAATGTACATATTTATGCATATGTATATGTGTATCACTTTACAGTTTTCAAAGTGCTTTCCATTCTAATTTGATCCTCACAACAACCCCCTAAGGTAGGCAGTTCAAGCGTCATTTTACAGATAAAGAAACTAAGGCTCAGAAATATGAAATTATTATCAAGGTTATCAAGAGTTGGAACTAGGATTCAGGTCTTCTAAAGCCTAAACCAAAGCCCTTTCCACTATATATGCCTTATGTTATAGGCTAGGCCTGAGTCAAACCATTCCAGTAGCATACATTCAAGAATTAAGACAAAATAAGATACTCTGAGGCTATCTACCAGTTAATCATGAGGTTTACTTAGCTATAGCATAGAAAGGATACTCAGCAAGGATCCAGCATCAGTTCAGGTGGATGCTGGTCCCCTTGTCTACTTTCAGAAATACATCCAGTCAGTAGAGTATGGTTCACAGAGTGTGGTGACTCATGGGGTAATGGGACATGGAAGATACTGATTCCTCAAGGGCTGGCTTCTTTTTAGGCCTTAGGTAGCCAGGAAATCAGGCCAATGACTGGAGCCTCAGGCCTCTCAGTAATCAACCCTTGGCAACAGCCTCCTAGACATTTAAGGAAAACACCAACCTAGTTTGCATAGCAGAGACCCTGGTAAATATTGCTCCTACCCTTTGAAGCCTGAATATTATTCTCATTGTGTGAAAGCCAGATTCACAGGATGAGGTGAGTAGTTCTGCTTTCTCTCATCAGTTACCATCCCACCACCTTCCTCCTTTGTTACACTTGACACGTTATTTTTAAAAAAAATCTTTTTTATTCACTCTACCACTCAGTTTAAAATATATTATTTGCACTAAACTCATTATAAAGCATACTGCTTTGTAAGCTCAAAAGTCTTTTTTTTTTTTTACCTTGAGTATATATCCCATTCCCCCATTGTAAGTTTAAGATTCTCTAGAGCAGGAACCAAGTTTTCTAAATCTTTTATATTCCCCCTATAGTTCCTAGAACAGGATTTTGCAAACATTGGGCATCGAATCAATGGTGGTGACCAATTATGTGAATAGAGCTACAGAAACATGCTTCTCATTAGCAAGGAGACTGCTTTTCAAGCCTGTGCTGTTACAATTGAGCCAGTGAAGGAGAGAGATGAGAGAATAACAACCAAGCCACTGATAGAGTCAATCCTTCCTAGCGGGTCCTTTCTCAGTTTGTAGGAAACAGATCTGACAAAAAAAAATGCAGACTGTGAGTCTGTTGTCTGAGGACCAGCCGAACTGTGGGAAAGCTCATCTCCAGAAGGATTGCTACAACAAGATGACTTTTTCAGCCACAGAAACTATTAGGAGGTTTTAACCTATGTTAATGGAGAGCACCCGCACTGAGAAAATCATATCTCTTTGAAAATATAAAAGTATTAGTTAACTACTAGTTAGACATACTTGTTAACATTTACCAAATAACAACTAGCATTGAGACACACTTAGGACTGAACTAGGAGTTAAATGTTCAAATAAAGACAAATAAATATTGTAGGTAAAGTGCTATAGGAGAAAAAGGCACTGGCTTTAGAATCAGAGGACCTAGATCCAAACCAATCTCTCTCACTCAATATCGGTGTGACCTTGGGCAAGTCACATAATCTCTCCAGAACTCAGTTTCCTCATTAGTAAAATGAATCTCAGACAAAGGAGAGTCCATAACTTCTTTGGGCTGGGGGGCCTTCTCTTCCCATCCTGAGACATATGTTGTAAAATGCTCACCATCTTCTATTTGGCTTTCATTTGTTTGTCTGGGAACTTTGGGACCAGCTATGCCCTAAGAGCATCTTGGGAAGATCATTCGCTGTTGTTGAAGGGCCACAAAGTACACCAGGTGAACTGGCATCAGGCCCCCTATAAGGTGCTATCAGGAGACTGGCTGCCTCCTCACCTCCATTTTAGGAAAGAGGCCCAGGGAAACAAAGTCCTTGTGACTCTACAAGCTAACATTCCTGACTCTCCACAGAACTTTGTCTATGTTCACCCACACACCCACCCTTCAGTTCCCATTATGTGCTATCCTCTCCCATTAGCATGTAAGCTCACAAGGATAGAGAATGTCTTTATTTCTGCTTGCATTTGTATTCCCAGAACTTAGCACATCCTTGACACATAGTAAGTGCTTAATAAATAGATGTTGACTTGGCTTGACTCTTATTTCTTATGGCACAATAATATTCTATTGCATTCATATACCATAACTTATACAGAAACTTTGGACCATATGGGATATGTGACCTGCCCCAAACCTCAGAGCTTATTAGAAGCATAACCAGGACTAGAATTCAGGTTTCCAAGTGCAGGATCTACAAACTATACTATATGTCAGTACTTCAAGGGTCTGTGGCTTTACTGGTGTGAAAATTTCTTCCACCAGTGGATAACTTTGTCCTAGAGAGTTGCCTGAGGCTCAGAGAGGTCAAAATGACTTCCTCATGGGTACAGAGATAATAAGCATCAGGATGAGCACAGGTACTCCTGTCATCCTGTGTTCTTATAAATTTTGAGCTGGAATGGATCATGTAATATGGATGCTGAGCCAGCAACAGACACTGAGAAGGAGCAGTCAGACAGGTAGGAGAACCAAGTGAGAGCTTTGTCATAAAAACCCATAAAGGAGAAAGTGTCCAAGTGTCAACAGGGTCAAATGAGATAGATAAGTTTAGAAGGAGAAGGACTTTTAGTTTAACCATTAAGAAATCATCAGCAATTTTAGAGAAAGTAATTTCAGTTAAGCCATAAGGTTCAGAAACCAGATTGAAAAGAGCTGAGGAGGGAGTGAGAAGAAAGGAAGTAGAAACCATGAGTGTAGACAACTTCTTTTCTTTTTTTAATTTATTGTTCATTTATTTTTAGCATTCTTTTCTTTCAAAATTTTGAACTCTAAATTCTCCCCTTCCCCTACCCACTGAGCAGGCAAGCAATATGATATCAATTATACATGTGGAATCATGCAAAATATATTTCCATATTAGCCGTATTTCCCCTAAAAAGGCAAGAAAAATAAAGTGAAAAAATTATATTTCAATTTGTACTCGGGTTCATCAGTCCTCTCTCTGTAGGTGGATAACGTTTTGTTCCATCACTAGATGTTTGGAATTGTCTTGAATCATCATATTGATCAAAGTAGCCTAGTCTTTCACAATTAATCATTTCAACATTGCTGTTACCGTGCACAATGACCTCCTGTTTTTTCTCACTTCACTTTGCATCAGTTCATACAGGTCTAGCCATGTTTATCAGAAATTGCCCCCCTCATCATTTCTTATAGCATAATAGTACTTCATCACAAACATGTGCCACAACTTGTTCAGCTCTTCCCCAATTAACATGCATCCCCTCAATATTCAACTCTTTGCCACCACAAAAAGAGCTGTTACAAAGAGTTTTGTACATATATGTCCTTTTCCTTTTCCTTTTATGTCTTTGAGATACAAATCTGGCAGCGGTATTGCTGGGTCAAAGAGTATGCAGTTTTTTTTTTGGTTTTTTGGTTTTGTTTGTTTTGGTTTGGTTTTGCAGGCCAATGAGGGTTAAGTGACTTGCCCAGGGTCACACAGCTAGTAAGTGTCAAGTGTCTGAGTCCAGATTTGAACTCAGGTACTCCTGAATCCAGGGCCAGTACTTTACCACTGCGCCATCTAGCTGCCCCCCCCCCCTTTTTTTGAGTATGCACAGTTTTATAACGCTTTGGGCCTAGTTCCAAATTGTTCTCCAGGATGGTTGGATCAGTTCACTACTCCACCAAAAGTTCATTAGGGTACCTATTTTTCCCTCATCCTTACCAGCTGTAGACAGCTTTTTAAAGGAGTTTCACTGAGGAGAATGAAGAAACTGACACTTAAATATAAATATGCAGACAGGGGTAGAAAACAGACCCAGAACTTCTGCCACCAAGTTCAATGTACTTTCCTCTTAATCTTGCTGCCTTCCTTATTCCAGAGTCCAAACAGTCTGATACATTCCAGGGACTGAAAGGAGACAAATCTGAGTAGCAGAGGGCTCAGAGCAGGTTTTTCAAGGCAACCAATATTCATTTTTCACATGCTGCTGGCTGAGTCCTGGCCCCTACTCTCTCATCCTGAAAGACAGGGTTCTATTGGTGCCAAAATCTTGGGAAACATTCAGTGTTTGAGGATTCTTAGTTTCTGTGCTAAATAGAATGGTGGCCCACGTAGGTGACTTTTCTTTTGATGCCTGCTCCTTCTATCTCTGCAAAAACTGCTCCATCCTTCTGCTTAAGAATCAACTCCCTGAGGAAGCCTCCCCAAGCGAATTCCCCCCGGCTCTCGTTATTACAAGGCCTTCCAAGGACCCCCCCCCTTCCCTCTCCTCTGCTATAGCTGTTTACAATTGCTCTGACTTCTGTCCTTGTCTCTGATATATGTTTCTGATATCTGGGTCTCTCGCACATTATCTCTGTGCATTCCCCTCCTCTCTCCCATGCTTATTCCCCTGTCTTTCTCAGTTGCCTCTTTTGATGAGAAGCCCTCAGAGTATAAGTTATCAGGCCCCCATAAATCATTTTGCTTTGCAGCACAAACACTCAGAAGAGGCAGTCTGGAGAACATCTGATGAGTCAGTGTTTGTGCCGTGGCATGGGGGAAAGAATGTCAGCTTTGAGGTCAGGAAGACCTAGGTTCACATCTTGCTTCTGAAACTTACTAAACTGTGGGACCAGAGGACATTCATTTAACCTGAGTCTTGGTTTCTTCAAATATAAAATAGAGCTAATAATACCTATGACAACTATCTCTGTGGGATGGCTGTTAAGATAAATGAAATCATGTCTATAAAGTGCTTTATATTCTAGAAGAGGCCTTATATATGGCAGTGATGACGATGACAATGTTTGAGAGGCTAGTGGGAGGGGGATCATAACCCTTGAAATATCACTGAATACTTACAAGGATTAAAAAGTACCCTATCTCAAACAGTGCACTTAGGATCAGAGACTTAGAACTGGAAGAAAACTTAAAGACCGTCTGATCCAGCCCCCTCATTTTCCAAATGAAGAAATGCATTCAGAGAAAGGGCTAGTTACTTCTCCAAAGTCACACAGATACTATCTGGCAAAACTAGGATTTAAACTTGGGCACCCTGGTATCAAATCCTGGATTCCCCTTCCCCTCACAAGGTTACCTCAATACCAATGGCAACTCTTACAGAGACCTGAAATATGTCCTATGATTTTATTTGGGGTCCAGAGACACAATTGGGTTTATGCCCATGTGAAGAGGCAGGTAAGTGATGCAGTGAATAGAGCACTGGCCCTGAAGTCAGGAGGATCTGAGTTCAAATCTCACCTCAGACACTTACTAGCTGTGTGACCCTGGGCAAGTCACTTAACCCCAATTACCTCAAACATCCGGGGCCATCTCCAGTCATCCTGATATATATCTTGCCAGTGGACCCAGATGGCTCTGGAGGAGAGAGTGAGGTTGGTGACCTTGCATACCACTCCCTCACTTAAGTCTGATTCAGTGCAAGTCATGACATCACCCTGACATTAGGGTCTTCTTTGAGAATGAAGGACAAACCACCATGTGAAGGAAACCACCACAAAGGTGATTGACCTTTCCCATAAGCTTGACCCTGGATCTGACACCTTCAGATGACCCTCATGCAGCATTTTGGTTTTGGTGGTGGTGGTGGTGTTGGGATTGTTTGGTGTTTTTTAAAAATACATTTTAATTAATATATTTACATTGATTTTTACATAAATTTTTCTCTTCTATCCTTTCCCCCTCCCAGAGTCATTCCTTACAACAAATTTTTTAAAAAGGGGAGAAAAGCAGTTTGGCAAAACTGATCAATATATTGAAGAAAAAAATCTGACATACTCAATGTTCCACACCCACAGACCACAGCCTCTGGACAAAGGGGCAGGTGGGGTGTATTCTCTCATCTCTTCTTTGGGGCCAACTTTGTTGATTATACTTTTGCAATATTTGCAATTTTGCAATATTTGTTTTCGTTGTTTTGTGGTGTTTTGTAGTCCTGATGAATACTGTCTTCCTAGCCCTACTTACTTTACATTTTATCACGTCATTTAGGTCTTTCCACACTTCTATATATTCATCATGTTCATTGTTTCTTACAGCACAAGAATATTCTGTTACATTTATCTACCACAATTTATTTAGCCACTTCCCAAGGGATGGGCAGATACTTCATTTCCAGTTTTTACTACCCCCCCCCCCAAAGTGATGCTATAAATATTTTGGTGTGTGTAAGGAGCTTTTCTTTTTGTCAGTGACCTCCTTGACGTAGATGCCAGCAGTGGAATCTCTGGGTCAAAGGGCACAGACATTTTAGTTGCTTTGCATAATTCCAAATTGCTTTCCAGAAATGGTTGGACCAATTCACAGCTCCACAGTATACCTGCCTCTCCACAGCCCTTTCCCCATTGGTGATTCTTATCTTTTGTCATTTCTGCCAATTTGCTGAGAGTTGTTTTCTTTTTACCTGGTTCTTTGTTTACAGTTCTCTGATAAATTCTATTTTGTACTGTATTATCATCATATATGATATGATATGATGATGTGATATAATAGATATGATGTGATATGATATGATCTATAATATAAAACATATATAGAGATTTGTTCAATTTAAAGCATTATATAAATCTTAACTCTTATTAGGCAACTAGGTGGTTTAGTGGATAGAGCACTATCTTCCTGGAGTCAAGAAGACCTGAGTTCAAATTTAATCTCAGATACTTACTAACTATGGGACCCTGGACAAGTCACTCAACTTTTATGTGTCTCAGTTTCCTCATTTGTAAGTAGAAAAAAGAATAAGAATAGCACCTACCTCATAGGGTTGTTGTGGGAATAAAAATAGATAATATTTGTGAAGTACTTTTTTTTCTCTTTTTTTTTTTTTAGTGAGGGAATTGGGGTTAAGTGACTTGCCCAGGGTCACACAGCTAGTAAGTGTTAAGTGTCTGAGGCCGGATTTGAACTCAGGTCCTCCTGACTCCAGGGCCAGTGCTCTATCCACTGCGCCACCTAGCTGCCCCGTGAAGTACTTTTAAAAGAAACCTTAAATACATAAATGCAAGCTAGAATTATTATTGTAATTATTTGTGCATCATTCATTCCTAATATAGTGTGAGCTTCATGAGGCCAAGAATGGTGTCTTTTGTCTGACCCTTGTCCTGCTTCCAACTTCCAGTGTCTTACTTAATATGTTTATTGAACTGGGGACTCACAAACCAGGTACTCACATGCCCTTCCTGCAACGTCTTTGATTTTCCTTCTCTTTCCAGGATGAGTCCTGGTTAAAAGGTAGGAGACTTGGGTCCTATTCTAAGTTCCTGCCAGCTGTTCTTATCCCATAAGCTTGTTGGGTCTGTTTCCCCATCTGTACAATGATGATGATATTAAGGGCCTTGAAATCCTCTCTCCTCCACAAAATCATCCCTGACTAATGGGAAGGGAGGTAGAGATTTCTCTTAAGTGCCTCTTTGTGCTTGGACTATGCTGGGCTCTGTATACATTAAGTGATGCAGGCCTGGACTATGCCCTGAGGGACTTCTAGTCAGTCTGTTCAATGTTTTCATTCTGTCATTCATTTGCTTCTACAAGCTTTCTTGCTCCCATGCCCACCCCTGAATTAAAGAGAGTTGGTCCCAACCCCCGGCTGAAAAAATACTGAAGATTAAATTAGGCAAATAGCCAGGAGCTCATAGCCCTGGTGGCTGAAGGGACTAGGATAAAAAAAATGAAGGACCATAGAAATTTTTGAGCTGGAAAAGGACTTTAGAGATCATCTCATCTAATTCCTTTATTTTAATATTAGAAAACTAGGCTCCAGATTATAAGTATATAGGGAAAAGTAATGCCACTGCGTTGTCAGGGTCAGGAATATAGCAGTTCTGGACAGTGGTCTCAACATCCTTTCCCCCGCATCTGAGCTGACTTCAGTGTGAACATTTAAGAGAAGAAAAAGCCAGGATTTTCCATTGCTAGTGATAGGAAACCAGCCCTCCTAATCCTGTGTCTGCAGAGGCAGGGAGGAGACAGGGGAAACCTTATCAAGGCAGGACAACTGTGACTCTGGGTAGTTGGGGGAGATCCTAAGTATCCCTTTTTTTGCTGGGCAATGAGGGTTAAGTGACTTGCCCAGGGTCACACAGCTAATACGTGTCAAGTGTCTGAAGTCAGATTTGAACTCAGGTCCTCCTGAATCCAGGGCCGGTGCTCTATCCACTGTATCACCTAGCTTCCCACTAAGTATCCCTTTTTTGATGAGTAGTGTGATTCCTTTATACTTCAAGCTTTCTCTTACTTGAGTGGGGGGTGATGGATGGATGGACATGGTACACTAATGAATTCCCCAAGATTGCAGACATACCCTGCAGCACTAGGGGGCAATTTGTGATGAGAGCATGCTGCAAACTCAGCAAATACTGCATCCCTGATCTATTACCTCGGAGATCACTCTTGCCCCTACCCCCTATTAGGGCACATGTGAAGATGCTTAGAAGCCTAGAAGTTAGGTGGTAAGGTGTAATGATGTCTGGGACCAGGGAAATACTGGAATAAGGAGGAGGCATAGCCAGAGTACTACCACCACCATCACCACCACCACTACCTCCCACCCTTACCCCAATACCCTCCCCCCAAAAAATAAGAGAATATTGTCTTGAGAAATTGCTTGAGACAAATGGTCATCTTGCTAATGACGACTCTTCCCTTTTTGTAGCATATTGTCTAGTAAATTCCTCAGCTTTGCGTCACTGCTCTGAATTCCTTTCTCCACTCAATTCTAGTGCCTTAGGACTGCCACTCCATGAATTCTACATTTACCCTGAACTCTTGGACCCTCTTTCCTATGGACAATGCTTGCCCTCAAACTCTGTTCATTCTCCCCTCCCCCACCCCACCCCAAATACCAGCCTAATCAACCTCTTGTTGGGGAGGAGTTTGATAAAGACTTGAAACTGGAAGATTCAATGATTCAATGATTATTCACTGCTCTGAAAAAATACATATTTCCTAGACAGAAAACAAGGAGCAACAAGGAGCTGTTCACAGCTGAAGAACAAAGTGGGAAGGAACTTAAAAGGACTAAGTCATATTAGAAATTCACCTCTTTATCTAGTTGCTTGCCGCCTCTAGGGGCAATGAGGGACAATGAGAGAGGGATAGAATTTGGAACTTAAAACTTTAAATAATTAAATGAATGAAGGAATGAATGAGAAATTCACCTCTTTGTATGAGCTACAAAGCTGTTTGATCAATTCCTTGAATTTCTGCCTGAGTTTAGACCACATTCATATATTCCTGCTGTGCCCCCGTACATCCTAGGGCCACCTTTTGTCAAACTACTTTTACGTTTTTGTTTTGTTTTGTTTTGTTTTGCGGGGCAATGGGGGTTAAGTGACTTGCCCAGGGTCACACAGCCAGTAAGTGTCAAGTGTCTGAGGCCAGATTTGAACTCAGGAACTCCTGTATCCAGAGCCGGTGCTTTATCCACTGCGCCACCTAGCCTCCCCTACTTTTACATTTTAGAAGTGCTTCTTACTCTGAGTACAGAGGCCAGAGTCTGGAAGACTTGAACTCAGACAGTTACTTAGCTGTGAGACACTGGAAAATCACTTAAACTCTGTTTGCCTCAGTTGTCTCAATTGTAAAATGGGAATAATAAAAGTACCAACCTCCCAAGGTTGTTGTGAGGATCAAAAGAGATAATATGTGTTAATCATTTAGCACAGTCCCTGGCACATAGTTGTTGTTTGTCCTTCATTTTCTAAGAGGACCAGTGACATCATGGGTGATGTCTTAACTTGTACATGAATTGGATTTAAGGGAGGCAGAACCGAACAAAGTCATCAGCCTCACTCTCTCTTCCAGAGTCATCAAATTCCAGTGGCAAGACAGAAGTCAAGATGACTGGCAATGGCCTGGGAGACAGTGGATTACCTTGGCATCTTCAGTGCCTGACCAAGCTCTAAGCGCTCCATAGCACCTGCTTCAGATGCAATCATGGATGTTGGAACAAATTTTTCTCATCTGCCCATTCCACTGGGGGAAGTCTTCCCATGCTTGGGGTAGACATCCCCCTAACTCATTGACAGATGAGGCCCGTCAGTTACCTCAGCCTGGCTTAGCCCATCTGTCAAGACGGTTTACCAGAGTATGCTACTGAGCATGCTACAACTTCCAGGAGGCACAAGTGAGAGTTTAGTTGGAACATAGTAAGAGATATTCAAATATTTATTTCCTTTCCTTCCCACTGGTTCCAGCTTGCTTATGGTCTCATCTTAACTATAGCCTCAAACATCCCCTCTTTCTTGTGTCTTCTCATTGAGATATTATTGCTACAGATAGCCTAGTCCCAGAGAAGATGGTCTACTACAGAATCACATCCTGTGCTGTGGATGGTCAAGAACCTTGCTAGTCCTGCCTTCGACCTTGTACCTAGTCAAGATCCGGGAATAGCCCATTGCCCAAAGTTACATAGGACTGACAACAGCAGCCTCCGCCTTGCCTAATCCAAAGCTTATTAAAATGTGGGTTGTGACCCCATATGGGGTCACATAAGTGAATGTCAGGTTTGTGAAAAATTTTAACAGTAAATGTTTGATTTGTATACCTACTTTATATTACCTGGAGTCATGTAAAAATTTCTTGGGCAAAAAGGGGTTGTGAGTGAAAAAAGTTTAAGAAGCCCTGGCCTAATCAACTTTTTCAAGCAGTCAACAAGTATTCCTTGGGCATCTACTAAGTATTTAGCTCTGTTTCTCCTTGTCTTCCTTCCTTTCCTCCTTCTTCCACTCCTTGCCCTCCCTGTCTCTTTCCTATCTGTTATCCTTTTCCCTCTCCCTTTCCTCTTCTTTTCCTCCTTCTTCCCCTCCTCTTTTCATCCTCCCACTAGAACACTGAAGAAGTTTCTCCTCATGTGCAAAATGGACTCCTCAGGACAAGCCTGTCCTGGAGGACAGAAGCAAATGGTCAGTCCCGTGCTGTATAGTTCAAGTCCTCTGCCATAACACAGCATTCATCAATGAGTCAATGAGCATTTATCAAGCGCCTACAATGCCCAACACCATAACAGATGCCCCTTCATGTTACAGGTCAGGTCAAGTCAGCAAGTCATAAGATTTATTGAGTGCTTACTATGTGCCAGGCACTGTGCTAATTAATGGGAACACAAATACAAGCAAAAAGACAATCCTTGCCTCAAAGAATTTACATTATGATCAGGGAGGACATCTCATAAAAGGAAGCTTAAAAAGGAGGGAGAGGGATCAGAGACTGATAGATAGGTGGCATGGTAGAGAATTTCTAGAGAGTTAAGATTGCAGCCTGGAAAGGAATGAGGACATGGCTGACCTGGGCATCCTCCATAAAATGGGAATTCTGGGAAGAACTGACCAATCAGATGAAGAGGTCAAAGGTCACTTTCAGTGTGAGAAGTCCAAGGGGGTTGTGAACTTCCTGGATAAAGAGGTTTCTGGGGCAGCGCTGGCCCTGGATTCAGAAGGACCTGAGTTCAAATCCGACCTCAGACATTTGACACACTTACTAGCTGTGTGACCCTGGGCAAGTCACTTAATCCTCATTGCCCTGCCAAAAAAAAGGGGGGCGGTTTCTGTGTCATCGTTAGAGAAAGGCCAAAGTCAGGAGTAGAGTCGTGGGGTAAGAAATCATACCCCCTCTTTATCTACCGTGAGGAAAGACTCATATGGAACCAGAATCTCCTTGTTCCTTTTAACGACACACACATATTACAACTCGTCCATGCTACCCATCCTGTGTGAGTCTTGTCCACATCCTTCTATTAGCTCGTAACACAGGGTCCACTCGACATGCTAGATTCCTTTCCCAGTTTCTCACAGATTCAAAGAGGACACCAGGGGAGCATGCAGACCATGTGACCAAACCATCTCCTCTCCCTCAATCATACATTTTCCCTCATTGCATCCATTTTACTCCAGTTTTCTGAAGTTCTTTATTTATTATCCACACAGACTGCTCACACCCACCTTGTATCTCTCCACTGCCTTCTGTGTGATATTCATTTTCAGTTCTCTGGAGACCTTTGTGTTCTATGTCTCACTGCCACATAATAACAAGGAGAAAACACCACATTCTTTTCCCACTGCTAACCATCTACCAGGCAATGGGCTTCTCTTCTCTTATGCCTCTAAGCTCCATAGTAGTTTGTGGTCATTCAGAAAAATCACCTGGTCTAAATGGTTATATCAATAAGCATTATTCAAATGGAAAAGGGGAAGGAGGAGATCAATAAATGCTTCACATCTACCAGGTTTCTCCATCACATCCAGACATCTGTGGCTGGGGGTGGGAGAAACAGAAGGCTGACATCAAACAAAAAACAAAAAACCGATATCTGAAAGGAAAAAATGCTGATTTGAAGAGCTGTGTTCTAGCTGCATATGTACTTGGCTCTGGATGCTACATAAGAACACTGAGTTGTATGAGATGGAGGCAGAGGGATGGACTAAATGAACTGTGGGGATCACTTATAGTTCTACAACCCAGGGACATTATCCAAGAGAGAGAGAGATGCCTCAGGGACTTAGACTGTGGTACCTGGTCTGCCACTCGGAATCTGGCTGAATAATTGTTTTTAATCTTGATCAGAACCAGACAATATTATCTATATATGACCTCAGCATGCCCTAGCAGCAGCAGCAGCAACAGCAACAGCAACCACCACCGTACTTGGCATTTTAGAGTGCTGCTTTTTTTTTTTTTTACATTTTTGGGGTTTATTTTGCAGGGCAATGAGGGTTAAGTGACTTGCCCTGGGTCACACAACTAGTAAGTGTCAAGTGTCTGAGGTCAGATTTGAACTCAGGTCCTTCTGAATCCAGGGCCAGTGCTTTATCCACTGTGCCATCTAGCTGCCCCCTAGAGTGCTTTTTAAAATTTACAAAGCACTTTGCAAACATTCTCTCATTTAAGCCTCACAAAGGTGCGGCCAGTATTATTTGCCCCACTTTAGAAAATGAAAACCAGGTTCAGAGAGGTTAAGTGTTTTGTCCATGGTCACACAGTTGGTAGTGTGAGAGTCTTCCTGACCCCAACACCCACATTTAATCCACAAAACCAGCAGTTCTCAATCTTTTTGGTGTCAGGACCTTTTTATACTCTTTTTTTTCTTTCTTTCTTTCTTTTTTTTTTTTTTTTTGCAGGGCAATGAAGGTTAAGTGACTTTCCCAGGGTCACACAGCTAGTAAATGTCAAGTGTCTGAGGTTGGATTTGAACTCAGGTCCTCCTGGATCCAGGGTTAGTGCTTTATCCACTGCACCACCTAGCTGCCCCTTTTTATACTCTTAAAAGGTATTGCAGACTCCCCTTTGCCGCCTCCCCTGGGGAGCTTTTGTTTGTGTGAATTACATCTATTAATAGTTAATTTATTAGAAATTAAAATGGCTATATTTCAATGTTTATTAATTCATTTAAAATAATAAACCAGATACATGTCAACATAAATTAAATTTTTATGAAAAATAACCATATTTTCCCAAACCAAAAAAAAAACTAGCAAGAAGAGTAGCATTGTTTTACTTTATTTTTCAAATCTCTATTATGTCTGGCTTAATAGAAGACTGCTGCATTTTCATATCTACTTCTGCATTCAATCTGTTGTTTTTATGATGTTTTGCTTGAAGTACATAAAGAAAATCCTACCTCACGCAGATATGTAACTAGAAAAGGGAAGAGTGTTTTAATATGCAAATAAGAGTCGAATATTATTATTAAAATATTTTTGACCCTGCAGATCCCTGAAAGGGTCTCAGGGACCCACAGGAGTCTTTGGACCATACTTTGAGTTTAGATTCACTATACCATGCTTCAAATTACACAGTTAAGGGAGCTCCAGTCTTTAGTAAGAAGCCAGCTCAGTCAGATGATTTACCAACATATATGTGTATGTGTCTTCATTTTAGTTGTATGAAAATTTGCAAGTGATCCCCTTCTGCACACATGATTTATAGGGTAAGCAATCAGTGCTGGTTGTCTAATAATGACAATAGTTGCCCTCACTACCCAAATCCTCTTATTCTTTTCTGTTTTGTGAATGACCAATAGTGGAGATTTTCAAAATAAATAAATGGCTTGGGTTAAAGGGGTGCCATCTAGGGATAAGAAGTCCAGTCTTTTCATGTGCAAAGCAAACTGGTTGAGAGGCATTGTGGTTAAACGGATAAGGCACTGGCCTTCGGAATTGAGGAGACTGGTTCAAATAAACATCATACATCATTACCATATTAATTGCATGAAAACAAATGCTATTAGAAGATAGGGAACTAGCCTTGGAGTCAGAGAGACCTGAATTCAAACAAATAAAATGTTTAATTAGCACATAATTGTATGCAAATAAATGCTGTTAGAAGATCAAGCACTGAACTTCAGAGTCAAAAAGACCAGGGTTCAGACTCAGCCTCAGACACAAGTTATAGCTCCTGGGTGAGTCACTTAATCTCTCTGTGACTCAGTGTACCCATTTGTCAAGGAGGGAGTTGGATCTGATGACCTCTACAGCCTGTTTTAGTTCTAAACCAGAAATCCAATAGTGCACAGGATCAAACCTGTGACCCTAGACTTGTTAATACCATACGTAAACCAAATGAGCTCATTGGCCCAGAATCTAGAAACTTCCCTGCTAGGTATTAATATGTAGTTATACATCTTCATGAAAATATGTAGATTCTTAGGTATATATATATATATGTATGTGTGTGTACACATACATATCCATATTATGTATATATAAATATATGTGTATATATACGAATATGTGTGTATATACATGCACGTGTACATGAATATATTATACATTTACATTATACAAATATGAATATATGTGTGCACCTAAATTAATATGTATGTACACATGCATTTGTGTGGGTGTGCATGTATGTACATACGTGAACGTGACTATATAGTTATGCACATATACATGTATTGATATGTGTATATAGGTATACATACATATATAATATGTTAATGTGTATATATGTACACATATATGAATATCACAATTATCACACATCTATACCAGATACTAATTTGCAGATAAATAGGGGAGATCTTTCTATCTCCCTGAAGAGAGACTTGATGACTCTGACTTTATCAAATAACAAGAACAAAGATGATCTGGGTGTCACGGCTGGAAGAATAAGGCTTAAGCTCTTCTTTTCTTTTTTTCATTTAAAATGTATTTCGCTAGAGTAAATGTATTACACCTTGATAATAATGCTTTGCACATAGTGGGAACTTAATATATGTTTGTTGAAGCAGAATTTAGTCAAGGAGAGGAGTCTGAAGGATCAATGATATATCTGCCTGAGACAGATATGGGTATGATTAGCTCAGGCTGAAAGACTTAGAGAGAACACAAAAGCAAAGACTTCTTAGGGAGCCTTTGTTTGCAGGTCTCTTTGAGAGACAGATGGACAGAAACAGAGAGACAGAGAGAGACACAGAAACAGGAAAAGCAATATGCTGTCAAAATCAGTAAGGCTGATGCCGGAAAAAGTACATTTGAGCTAAAATTATTCCTTTTGTCTACCTTTGAGAACAAATACCATCAGATAGCAATTTCTCTCTGAAGCCTAGAAACTGAGGTACATAAAGAAAGAATAGCTACATAGTACGCAGTTCATATATATATTTGTAAGTAAATAGATCATTTACTTTGGGGGCTAGAATCAAGGTAGTGTTTGATGGAAAGAGTAACAGTAGTCAGGAGATCTGGATTCTCTACCACTAACTAGCTATGTGGAATTAGGCAAGTAATTCAACCTATCTCCAGCCTCAGTAATTTTCTACAAAATGAAGGGGTAACTTTAGGTCAAGGGCTTTTAACCTTCTTTGACAATCTAGTAAAACCTGTGGACTCCTAAGAATAATGTTTTTTAGAACACAAAATAAAATTCGTAGGATTGCAAAGAAAGACCATTTTATTGAAATAAAGGTATAATTTTTCCCAGCTAAGTTCATGGAACCCCTTGAAATCTGTCAAATTCTTCAGTGTTTATACAGAATATGCTCCTTGGCAAGGCTTTGACCAGTATTAGCTATTGATTTGTTTGTTTTTTAATTGATATGATTCCTGACCCCACCCATTGTCACCTCAGTTCTCACATTAGTGTTGAGAAATTTAGAGGAACCACAAATCAGGTTGAAATGAGAGAATACTATAACCCTCCAAAGGTTCGATTCTCCCTGTTTTCTCCCCAATACCTTTTGGGCTGCCCTGATGCCATCTTGGAATGGTCACCTTGAAGATCTTTTTACCAAGTGAATTGAAAACATCCATGAATTTCCCTGGGGAACTGGGTTCCCAGAGGGCAATTGAGGTTTCCCCTTTCTCCATCTCCTCATTCATACCCGCCTACAAAATTTCCTGTGCAGGTCACAATTGAAAGAAAATGAAAAAGAACACAGCAGCTTAGCTCTTGGCTCTGCTTTTCAATTAGATATTCAATATGCAGGACAGTGTCCAGTAGGTTTCTCCACCCAACCCTGGTGATTCAGCTCTTTTCATCTTGGACCTGACCTTGTTGCCCTTCCTGGGAGCACCTTCTTAAACTTAGAGGGACTTCTGGGTTATCCCCCTCCAGTCTTCACCCTCTTCAGCAGTGGTATCATCCAGGACCCTGGGTCCACTGAGATACCATTACCCCCTCCCATGCATTCAGTGGTGTCTAAGCCTACACACACACACACACACACACACACACACACATAGTGAGCGATTCCTACATCAGTATCAGTCACAGTCACACTGCCCTCCAATACTGTCACCCTCACTCCCTCCCCTTCCCTCTCCCCTTCTCCTCCTCTTCCTCTTTCTTCTTCTTCTTCTTCTCCCCCTCCCTCCCTCCCCCCCCCCTCTCTCTCTCTCTCTCTCTCACACACACACACACACACACACACACACACACACACACACAGAAGAAACAT
This sequence comes from Dromiciops gliroides, assembly GCF_019393635.1. Taxonomy (NCBI): domain Eukaryota; kingdom Metazoa; phylum Chordata; class Mammalia; order Microbiotheria; family Microbiotheriidae; genus Dromiciops; species Dromiciops gliroides. The sequence continues at coordinate 336,431,051 of NC_057863.1, read as the reverse complement.
CTACAACTTCAGAATCTTCCACAGGCTCCCTAATAAGTCTTTGCTATTGTATTCTCTCTAAGTCTTTTAGTATTGCACAGTGGATAGAGCACTGACCTTGGAGTCAAGAGGACCTGAGTTCAAATGTCACCTTAGACACTTACTAGCTATGTGACCCTGGGCAAGTCACTTAACCCTAATTGCCTTAAACATCCAGGGCCATCTCCAGCTATCCTCATCTATGTCTTGCCACTTGACCCGGATGGCTCTGGAGGAGAGAGTGAGGTTGGTGACCTTGCACAGCCCTCCCTCACTGAAATCCAATTCAGTGCAAGTCACAACATCACCTCCTGATATCATCATGGTCCTCTTTGGGAACAAAGGACAAACAACAACAACAACTACCTTAGCTGTCTGAGATATCCTTGATTCTTCAGATTCCTCTCCTTAACTTAATTCTATTTCAATAAACATATATAAGGGGCAGCTAGGTGGCACAGTGGATAGAGCACTGGCCCTGGATTCAAGAGGAACTGAGTTCAAATCCGACCTCAGACACTTAACACTTACTAGCTGTGAGACTCTGGGCAAGTCACTTAACCGCAACTGCCTCACCAAAATAAATAAATAAATAAATAACATATATATATATATTATACATACTAAGTGCCTGCTATGTGCAAGGGATTACTATCTAGGTTTCTTTTTTATTATTATATGTAATATTATATATTATAATTATATATATTATTACCCAGTTTAATGTACTGAAAAATACATTTAAATTTTTTTTCAAAAGCTTATCCCCTTTTCCTCCAGCCATGACACCTGGATCATCTTTGTTCTTGTTATTCTCTAAAGGCAAAGTCATCAAGTCTCTCTTCAGGGAGATAGAAAAGGTCTTCCATGTTTATCTACAAATTAATATCTACTGTAGTCATCAATGCAATTTAATTCACCCTACATATAATTACAGCCATTGTGTACTAGGTGGCAGAGTGGAAAGAGGGCTAGACCTAGAATCAGGAAGACCTGGGTTCAAATCCTGACTCACATACTTCCTACCTATGTGACCCTGAACAAATTACTTGACCTTTGTCTGCCTCAGTTTCCTTATCTATATAAAATAATAATAATAGTATAAATCTTCCAGGGTTGTTGTGAGAATGAAATGAGATAATATTTGTAAAGGGTCTTGCAAAACTTAAAGCACTATTTAAATGTTATTATTAGTATTATTTATTAATGCACTAATGATAGAAATAGAAAAATGAAAAACGGTGGCTATGCTAAAGAAATTTACAGTCTACTGAGAGATATAGTGTATAAATACAGAAGTAAATATAAAATAATTTGTGCAGTGAGAGAGCATTAACTGGGAGTAGGGGATGACAAGGGGATGGAGGATGGAGGGGTAGATAAGGATGGGTCTCCAATAGCAGGTGGCACCTGAATAGGGTCTAAAAAGAAGCTAGGAATTTTAAGAGGTGGAAGTGAGAAGGGAGAACCTAGCAGTTATGGGGTATAGCCTTTACAAAGTCATGAAGGCAGGAGACAGAGTGCCAATTTTGAAGAACAGCAAATTAGACCAATTTGGCTAAGACACAGGACAACTAGGTGGGGACAGTGGATACAGTGCAGGGTCTTAAGTCAGGAAGATTCATCTCGCCAAGTTCAAATATGGCCTCAGATACTTACTAGCTGTATGATCCTGGGCAAGTCACTTAACTCTATTTGATTCAGTTTCCTCATCTGTCAAATGAGCTGGAGAAGGAAATGGCAAACCACTCCAGTATCTCTGCCATGAAAACCCCAAATGGGGTCACAAAGAGTTGGACATGACTGAAACAACTCAACAGCAAAGGCTAAGATACAAAGTAAGTGAGTGGGACTTAGGAAATAAGTCTGAAAAGAGAGGGTAAAGCCAGATTGTGAAATACCAAGTGAAGTAATGGGGAAAATATTGGTTTTTGAATCATAGGAATCAGGTTAAGATCCTGGCTTTGCAAACTCTATGAAGGCTGGATTGAAGATGGGAGAGAGGTTATGGAGGTAACATTGACCATACTTGGCAAATGATTTAGATATGAGAGGTGAGGGAGAAGAGAGATCTAGGATAACTCCAATAATAAACAGAGATGACCAGAAAGATCATAGGATGCTACATTTGGAATTGGAAAGGACCTCAAAGGTCATCTGACACAACCTCCCCATTTTATAGATGAGAAAACTGAGTGACAGAGAGTAACCTTCCCAAGGTCACACAGCTACTAAGTGCCTGAGCTGAGATTCAAATGGAGGTTCCTAAGATTCCAAATGTAATGCTCTTTCCAACCTACATCACTGTCTACTTTGACAGAAGTTAGTGGGGGAAGCTAGGAGGAGGGGCAGGTTTGGGGGTTGGGAGATAATGAGCTCCATTTTGGACATGATATGTTTGAGCTATCTATGGGATATCGAGGTGGATGCACTCAACAGGCTTTTGGCAGTGCAGGCCTAGGGCTCAGGAAAGAGATTAAGACTGGATACATAGACTAGGGAATCATCTGGATGGAGATAATTAAACCCATGGGGACTGATGAGATCACCTACAGAAACAGTGCAGAGAGTACATTCACATATCAGGCACATTCTATAAACAAAGTGAAAATCAGAAATGTAGTCAGGGGCAAATGTAAGATGGGGACATTTCCCTTAAGACTACACTTCGACACATCCTCTCCAACAGTTATTGCTTCCCTCTTCAATCGTTTTAGCCAATCTGATGGGTGTAAAAGGATATCTTAAAGTTGTTTTAATTTGTATTTCTCTAGTAAATAATAATTTAGAGCATTTTATAGGAAAAAGAAGATTACACTTTGGGTTGAAACCAGGTTGACACGGCTTAGATTCAGGGTGATAAATCTTAGGGTTGGAAGTAGGGAAGGTGGTGGTGCCAAAGACAAAATTCACTTCAACTGAGATCATATTTGTAAAGCTCCTAGCACTGTAAGTAGTGGCACACAGTAGGCACTTAATGAGTGCTTTCCCTGGAACATAGTAGGCACTTAATGATGCTTTCCTCTCCAGAGGTAAAGAGATTTACAAAAATTTTCACACCTCTCTGGGCCTGTTTCCTCATCTGTGAAATGGGAATAATAATAGGACCTGTCACATAGAATCATTTTGAGGATCAAATGTGATAATATATGTAAAATGATTCTAAAACCTCAAATGCTATATTAATGTGAGCTATCATCATGATGGGGAGGAGGAGGCAGAAGAGGAGGAAGACAACAACTGGATTCCTACCATCTGCAATTTAGGAATGATAATTGGATTTCCTCTGCAACAGAGTTCACTGTCTCACTCTATAACACCCAAATTGTTCAGTCATGTTCGATTCTTCATGACCCCATGGACCATACTGTCCATAGGATTTTCTTGGCAAAGATACTGGAGCGGTTTGTCATTTCCTTCTCCAAAAAGAGAAGGGGTTAAATGACTTATTTGCCCAGGGTCACACAACTAGTAAGTGTCTGAGGCCAGATTCGAACTTAAGCCTTATTGACTCCAGGTCCAGAGTTCTATCCACTGAGCCACCCAGCTTCCTCCTCTGGTACCCAAATAGAAGGTCTCCTTTCCAAAGAGCCATTAATTTCTCCCAGTGAATTCTCTCTGGACAGGAAACCCTTAGAAGTCTACCTGGTTGGTATAGTAGCTGATCAGCAGCAACCTATATGTCTATTAGTGGCTGATTCCTGGTTGTATTGTCAAATGACTTCCAGTGTCAAATGGACCTTCCTGCTCAGGACTGATTCCAGCTCATGCAACAACAACAACAACAATAACAACAAGAAGCTCTTCCCTTCCTTTTGTCCCAACTCTTCCTCTCCAGGTCCAGATTCTTTGCCCAGCTCATTCCAACAGTGAATATCATTCATGGACTATTTTTCATTAGCTTACCAGGTAGCTGAAATTCCAAATGTGTGCAGTTGGCTTGGAAACCCGAAGTTATGATCACATGCTAGATAATTCACTTACCATCTGAGACCCCTCTAGAAGAACTCAACCATCTGCTAAATATAGCTACTGTACATGTGAATTATATCAAGTCGATTGGCAAAGCCCTGCATGGGTGTAAATCCCCAATTCCCACTGGGGGTGGACATTCCTGCCTCAGAAATGTCCAGACATCTAGTTCTAAATGCTGTCTAAATAGTGTCATCTGTTTGCCTTAAGGCTATCGTGCAATACATTGTATACAACTGACTAGTTGTGATTGTGTCTTATTCTCTTACAATGTATTTGAAACCATACAACGAGAGTTCTGATCCCGACTGCTTCTCACTATGGTGTGTCCCTGAGCAAATCACTGCCTGCTTCCTCATCTATTAAAGGATGAAATTGGACTACAGAACCCCTGGGGAATCATCCTCTACCTTCACTATGCCAGTGCCATCTCATTTGCCAATCTGTCCATAGAAGTCATTGCTTTACAGAAACCAAGAGCCTGATTACTGACCCCAAAGCCCAGTGCAGAGTTATGGAGTGGACACTAGATGAGAGTGAAATGAAAAGAGAAGTAATTTCCCTTCAAACACATCCCCACTAACACAGGCACATAAGCATTGTGCCCAGGTGATAGGGATGCTGCTGTTGCCACCCAGCTAGAAAACTACTTATAGAACAAGTCACCCCACCCTTCCCACCCACATATCCTATTTCCTACTGCCCAGAGTACCATTCCTTCTTTAAACCTCTCCAATCAGACTTTCACTTCCACACAATCAGGAAAATTCTCTCAAAAAACTATTGCTGTTCAGTTGTGACCAACTTTTGACCCCATTTAGGGTTTCCTTGGCAAAGATGCTTGAGTGGGGGGCAGCTAGGTGGTACAGTGGATAAAGCACCGGCCCTGGATTCAGGAGGACCTGAGTTCAAATCCGGCCTCAGACACTTGACATTTACTAGCTGTGTGACCTTGGGCAAGTCACTTAACCCCCATTGCCCTGCCAAAAAAAAAAAAAAAAAGCAAAAACAAAAACAAAAAACCAAAGATGCTAGAGTGGTTTGCCATTTCCTTCTCCAGTTCAGTTTTTAGATGAGGAAACTGAGGCAAACAGAGTGAAGCGACTTTCACAGAATCATACAGCTAGTGTCTGAAGCTAGATAGCTAACATTTATATTGTACTTACACTGTCCTAAACAATTTACCATTAATATCTTATTTCATCCTCAAAACAATCTTGGGAGGTAGCTGCTATTACAGAGGGGGAAACTAATTGTCTACCTTCATAGAATGTCTCATATAAGCCTCTCTTCTTCAAAATAATAATAATAATAATAACAACAACAACAACTAGCATTTATGATTGCGGTTGGCTTGGCAACCTGTGCTGCCATGTGGGCACAGTGCTAAGCAATTTACAAATATTGTCTTATTTGATCCTTGCAACAGATGAAGTAACTAAGGTTAAGTTACTTGCCTAAGGTCATACAACTAATAAGTGCCTGAGGTCACATTTGAACTCAGGTCTTTCTGACTCCAGACCCTATGATCTATCCTCTATGCCACTTCTTGCCTGGACTACTAGAAGAGCTTTCCAACTGGTGTCCCTACCCCAAGTCTCTTCCCACTTGGGTCCATCCCCTACTCAGCTGCCAAAGTGATTTTTCTAAAATATAATACTCAGGGCAGCTAGGTGGATAAAGTACTGGCCCTGAATTCAGGGGAATCTGAGTTCAAATCCGGCCTCAGACACTTGACACTAGCTGTGTGACCCTGGACAAGTCACTTAACCCCAATTGCCTCACCAAAAAAATAAATAAAATATAATACTCACCATATCACAACACAGTTCAATGAGTTTCCAGTGATTCACTATTACCTACATCTAAAATCAGAGAAATTCTTCTTTCATCTAAAGCTCTTAATAAGCTGGCCCATTCCTACCTTTCCAGTCTTACTACATTTCTTCTCCTGCTGCGAGCCCTGTGATCCAGTTACATTGACTTTGTTTCAGTGCTTAGTATCCTCCCACCACCACCACCATGCTTTTGCCCTGCCTGTTCCTTAGGCCTGGAATGTTCTCACCTTTACCTCTTAACTTCCCTGGATTCCTTCAAGACTTAGCTCAAAGCCCACCTTCTACAAAAGGTGTTTTCCAATATGCTGAGCTACTTATGCCTTCCCTTTCCTACAACTCTGAATATATCTTGTATGTGCCTAGTTTTTTTACGTGCTGTCTCGGTCATTCAAATGTATGTTCCTTGAGGGCAGGGACTGTTTTTTATATATTTCTATGAATTCTTAGTGCTTATCATAGCGCCTGGCACATAGTAACTGCTTATTAAATGGTTTTTGACTCATCAGATTCTTCTTCTCACCCCCTAACTGCAACCATTTCCTTGAAGGCTTATTACTCTGCCCTCTATCTATGTAGACTCCTTCAAAAAGCACATATATTCACCGGAGTTCAATGACCCCCTCTGTGCCAATGACCCCCAAATCTACAGTTCCAGTCTTTCCTCCAGTTTGCCTTCTAGTCCCTTAATTTTAACTTCTAGTCCTAAGAAAATATCCTTGTTTTCCATGACTACTCATATATAACTTATTTTGAATTGCTTGAGTTCTTGTGGGTGGAGAGTGCGAATGGAGGGCGGAAGAGAAGGTGGAACACAAAGTTAAAAAATTGATGTTAAAACTTTTTTACATATATTTTGGAAAATAAAATTCTATTTAAAGAAGATATCCTTATGTCACCTCAAGCAACACAAATTAAAGACAACTTAGTATCCTACCACCCCCCCCCAAAAAAAAAACCCTTCCATTTTTCAGTCACCCAATTTATTTCCAATGCAGCACCATCCAATTAATCAGCAGGATTTAAGTGCTAACACTATACTGGACTCTGGAGTTATAGACAAAAACTCACTCTTCCTGTCTTTGAATCTAGAAACCTAAGAGTCCTACTTGACTGCCCCCCTTAACCCTTATATTTAATCTGTCATCAAGTGCTATTGATTCTTCTAAATTTCTTACAGATTCTCTCTTTCCTCTTCATGCCCACTTCCACCACCTTAATCCAGGCCCTCATCACTTCATGCCTAATTAAAGAAAACTGCGTTATGTTTGGCTAACCTAGATTTGTTGTGTTCGATGGTTTAACCTACATTTGGTTTCGTTGAAAAAATATTTAGAAGGAACAAGGGGCTGTCAGGTTTTTAAAAACTGAGTCCCCTTAACAGAGGAGTTGGAGGAATTAGGAACAGCTGTAGAAGAACCTAGTTTCCTTCGTTATAAACAGCAGCTTGGAGCCACTCAGGAGGGGAGAGGAGAGATGTGAAAGTAAAGGAACGGCAATAAGACATAAGAGAAGAGGCATTGGGGTCTGCTCTGGCTAAGGGATTGGTGTTCTGCAAAACAAGTGAAGAGCTGTAAACATGGTCTTTAACACCTATGCTCTAACAGCTGAAAATAATCTGGAACAAATAGGGCTAGATCTGTGAAAAGGGCCTGGAGCAGGTTGTAGATGGGAAAAAGATAAACTGTGATCAAACTCTTTTCCTAAGTGTTTTTTTTTTTCCTTATTGAAGTTGTCATAAAATATACCTTTTGCACTTAGAATTATTTTTTTTCTTTTAAATTCTTGCTCTCCCTGGGCTATTTCATGGGTTAGAAAGTGAAGCTAAATAATATTTGTATTTATATTCTAAATAGGTACAAGTAAGGGTTTCCCTCCATAAATAGCACTGGCGGGATATTGAGTTTTATATGCCTGTTTTGCTCAATTTTCTGTGCCCCAAGTTAGTTTCTTTTGCCCATGCAGCTCCAATACCTTAGGATAAAGCTACCAGGGGTGAAAGCTACTATACTATAGTTATCCCTTCCATATCTCAGAGGTTAGGGGCAGGGCGTCCCCTTAACTTGGAAAATCCACGTGAAATTTTTTCGACTCTCCCTTACTACCAGAGAAGAATTCTGAATTATTAGAGTATTAAAAGATAAAATATGTTGATATTATACAGTACTATACATATAGTTTATACGTTTCTGAGTTTCTAAACCTTTTCTGTGTTGTCTGAGGCTTCTGCAACTCCCCCCAAATTCCCCTTTAATTTTGTATTCCAACCCACCATGATGAGGAAAGTCATATGTGGAAGAGAGAGCTGTAATATGGGAGAGAAAATAACAAGCCTCTCTCAGACTTGTGATGGGTTGCTACATGAGATAATAGTAACTGACAGCTATGTAGCATTTTAAAGTTTGCAAAACAAACTTTGGTCTTATGTACAAGGTTATGTGAAGCATCTCATTTCAACCTCGAAACACAGTAAAGTGAGATGTTTCTCTCTCCTACGAGGAGAGAGCTCCTCTCTAAGAGAACTAACTCCCTTTACCTATTCAGATGGAAGCTTCTCTGTGATTTATAAGATTAGAGAATTGCCTAGAGCATGGAGAAGGGAAGAGAATAAATTAGGCTCACCTATCCAGTATGTGTCAGAGATAGAAGTGCAAACCAGGTCTTCCTGGCTACCAGACCAGCTCTCTTTCCACTATCATGCCACCTCTCAGGGTAGGTATAGAAGTAGGATTTGGCACTTTATTTTTTAAATGGGGGAATGAGGGTTAAGTGACTTGCCCAGGGTCACACAGCTAGTAAGTGTCAAGTGTCTGAGGCCAGATTTGAACTCAGGTCCTTCTGAATCCAGGGCCAGTGCTTTATCCACTGTGCCACCTAGCTGCCCCAAATCCAGCACTTTAAACACAATGCCTTGCTGTAACCAGCATGACCTATATGGTCAACTGCATGTCACCAGAAATCTTTAAACAGAGTCTGGTCTCATGTAGTAATACCAAAACGTACGTGCCAGAACTTTTTGTGGTAACAAAACGACTGGAAACAAAGTGTGTGCCCATCAATTAGAGAATGACTGAACAAATTGTGGCATGTAAATGAAATATTGAGAATGACAAATGAGAATTCTGAGAAACATGGGAAGGCTTTGTATGAACTAGTACAACATGAAGAAAGTAGAAAAAGGAAAATATGTAGTGACTACAAAAAATGTAAATGGAAGCAACACTAAAAGGCAACCAAATGTAGATTAAAAGCAGTGACCAATATGACTTCCAGACCCTTGGGCAAAGCTAGTAGACCTCCCAAAGCACCCCCTTTTTCCCACCCAGAGTCTGGTTTATTGGTTTCATCACACATGTATGCATGTATGTATATACACATATATGTATGTATACGTATATGTGTATGTATATACACACATATATAATACATAAACATAAATATTCCAATGTATACACTTTACACAGGGCTCACTCATCCTCTTACCCATCTAATTATGCTCTTTGTAGGGACTGTCTTGTTTTTCTGTCTCCCCATTAGCACAGAACATGGTACAGAACATGTACTTAACAAAGAACTTTTTCAATCATTCCTTTAATTTATTCACAATAGAGACCAGAGGTGCCCATGGCCTATTAATTGTGAAAATGGAACTGAAAGAAGCAAAGTGACCTGTCAGGCAGCTGGCGAGTACAAAGCTAAGACAGAGATTGACTTCACAGTGGACTTAAGTAGAAAGAACTCTACAAACTCAGTTCAAATCCCACCTCTGCTAGTGACAGTGTTACACTGGAGAAGTCATTTCACATCTCCATTTTGTTATTTGCAAAATGAAAGGAGTAGGGGGAAGCTAGGTGGCGCAGTGGATAAAGTACCGGCCCTGGATTCAGGAGTACCTGGGTTCAAGTCCAGCCTCAGACACTTGACACTTACTGGCTGTGGAACCCTGGGCAAGTCACTTAACCCCCATTGCCATGCCCCCTCCCCAAATGAAAGGAGTAGAATGAGATGATCTCCAAGATCTCTTGCAACTGTAGAATTTTGATCCTAGCATCTTTGTGTGCACTCAACCAATGTTTCATCTATGGGTATATGATGATCGGCAGGCATGCCTCATTCTTGGAAACTCAGGGATTTCACCATATGCTCTCACCCAACCCTCACTTCTCCCTCCCAAATTCAAGGTTTTAAAGAAGTAAGAAGGGACTCCTTACCCCAAAATCAACCAACCAACCAATAAATCTAGAATCCTTGCCTTGACAAAGGTTTTATTAAAGTAACAAGTGATCCTGAAATGTGCCTAGTGATATTAGAACTCGGGGAACGTTGTGATGAAGCCTACAAGGAGAAATCAAGAATTGAATCTCTACAAACAAGAGCTCTGTGCCAACTGAAAGCTGAGAAACTCTGTGCCCAAGAATTGGTGGTGACTCTAAACAGAGCAACGTCAGCACAAGATTGAATAAAGGGAACATCAGAGAGATGATTCAGCTAAAGTAACAGAAACCACTCAAGATTGCCCAAAAGATTTTTCAGAGTTTGTACTATGAGAACAATGCCAACTCCTCTTGGCCTCATCTGAGCAAACAACTTAGCAGTGGGAGGCAGAGGAGAGTAAATGTATGTGTAATGGAGGACTGACCTATGACAGTCCTTTTGACTGGTGTCCATTACAAATATATTTACCTAGACTATTTATGGGCAGCTAGGTGGATCAGTGGATAGATTGCCAGACCTGGAGTTAGGAAGACTGATCTTCCTGAGTTCAAATCTGGCTTCAGGCATTTCCTAGCTGTGTGACCCTGGGCAAGTCACTTCACCCTGTTTACCTCAGTTTCCTCATCTGTAAAATGAACTGGAGAAAGAATTGGCAAACCACTCTAGTATCTTTGCCAAGAAAACCCCAAAGAGGGTCACCAAGAATCAGACATGCCTGAAAACGACTGAACCTCAATAGACTATTTATAGTAATGATAATGGCTAGCATTTGTATAGGACTTTAAGTCTTGTAAAATACTTTTAAAATATCATCTCATTTGATACTCATAACAATTCTATAAGGTGCAAAGAAACTTGCCCAGGAAGATGGTGCTAGTATCTCAAGCAGCATCTGAACTCAGGACTTCTGGACTCCAAGTTCAACACTATCCTAGCCACACAGGTAAGGGTAGAGATGGTTTCTTGGGCCATATTAAAGAAACCACTTAGAATATGTTCAGATTGGGCTCTATTTCTAAAAGAAAGCAAGAACCTTACAAAACTCAACCCAAAGAATCTAAAATCCCCATTTGGAGTAACATTGATGAAAATCTTAAGTCTGTGAGTGGAGGGTGTGAAGTTGGATGCTCAAGAGCCAGTCCTTGGCTTAATTGGGCTGGATCAATTCTATTATAGAGTTCCCTGGGAAATCCAATTACCAGTCAAGGATATGAAGACCTCAGCAATGGTCCAAACAGCAGAGGTGGCTAATGATCTCTTGATACACTGGAAGATTAGCTTCAGAGCTAAGAAGTCCATGGGGGTGATAAAAGGTAACTAGAAGGGGAGGGAGAAGGAGGGGAAGGAGGGTGCCTTCTGAGGTTACAGAAGAAAAGTACAAAAACCTCTCCAATTGAAAGACAGAAACTGCTAGGATTAGGTGAGACAAGTATATTTTCCACATCTGCCAAAACTTATCAGCCCAAGGGGAGGGGGGAAGGAGGGGAAGGAGGGAGAAAAATTTGAAACTAGAAATCTTATAAAAACAAATGTTGAGGGGCAGCTAGGTGGCGCAGTGGATAGAGCACTGGCCCTGGAATCAGGAGTACCTGAGTTCAAATCCGGCCTCAGACACTTAACACTTACTAGCTGTGTGACCCTGGGCAAGTCACTTAACCCCAATTGCCTCACCAAAAACAAAACAAAACAAAACAAAAAAATGTTGAAAACTATCTCTACATGTAACTAGAAAATAATAAAATACTTTTATGATTAAAAAAACAAGTAGCAAGATAGAAAATTAAATAAAAAGAGAGAATGAAGGGCAAGTTATAACAACAACAAATACTTATCAGCCCATCCCCCCACCAAGAAGCCTAAATGAAAAGTAGTTATGTTTAACCATTAAAAAATTTTTAATGCATGGTTTCACTGGACTAAAGCACTCCTGGTATAGAAATCAATGTAGATCAGTATTTTCTCTGCATCTTATCATCTCAGAGAGTTGTCTGGGGCACTGAGAGGTTATGACATGCTCAGGATCTCACAGCCAGTGTCCATACCAGCAGGAGGACTTGATACCAATTCTTCCTGATTCCAAGGTCCATTCTTTATCCTCTTAGCCTCAATACCTCTTTATGGGTGGGGGGGAAATGTATCCTGGAGAGCTCATTCTTACTAATTGTGGTAACTAAGAAATTGTCTTCACTGGGGGTAGCTAGGTGGCACAGTGGATAGAGCACCGGCTCTGGATTCAGGAGGACCTGAGTTCAAATCCGGCCTCAGACGCTTGACACTTACTAGCTATGTGACCCTGGGCAAGTCACTTAACCCTCATTGCCTCACAAAAAAAAAAGACAAAGGGATGCCTCCACTGTTAAGATCTTCTTATCGCTGGCACCTCATATCTAAACTCTTGCTTGCCTCCATTTGACCCACAATCTGCCAGGAATCCTGTAGATATCCTATCTCTTGAACTTATCTAGATTTCTTTTTACCACTTCCCTTTTTCTGCTCTTCAGTATTTCCTTCTTCTCAGTTCCTGTCTACTTATCTGGTACCTGATCCTCTACCTGCCCTGACTCTATCCATCGATGCCCTGGCTCCAGCTGGACTGTTTCAGAAATATGTTAGACCCCTGATACCTACCTGACCCTCCTGGCTTTATTTTGGCTTCCCCCATCCCAGCTCCTTTCCCTGCACTCACAACCCCACTATCACCTGTATCCTAGCATAACATGTAACCAAGCCCAGCTAAGAGGATAGGGCTACAGGAATCAGATGTCCTATGAAGATTAAAAAAAAGGACAGGACGTGGGGCTACAGGCTTCCTCTCTAGATAAAGATGAAATCTCAGAGGGCCCTAAACATTTGCCAAGCAAAATGTGGTAAGGGAGAAATCAATAGCTGTAACAACTCCCTCTTGTAGCAAGGGGGAAAGTGTCACAGAGCAAGATGGATAGCTCTGATGGAACAGATTTGCCAGAGAACCTACTTTAAAAATATGGGGAATTCTGAACAGTTTAAATGAAACTCCTCCAAGATCTGGGGCTGGCATCCTTAAGGAAGCTATCTCTTCTGCAAGATGCCCCCTTTCCTGCACAGGAAGGATCAAAGATCATCCTTAAACCTAATAGGAGATCTTAGAGGTCATCTATTTCAATGCCTTCAATTGTCAGAGGACAAAAACGGAATTCTACAGAGGTTAAATGCCTAACATCACCACAATATTAAGTGATAAAGCCAGGATTTGAACACTGACTCCAAATCCAGTGCTTTTTTTTTCACTCTGCCATGGTGAGAACAAGTAAACTCTGCATAATCACTAGTTGAGAGGCATATTTCAGCAAGCAGCAAGGTGGTGCAGTGGATAAAACACACTGGGTCTGGATTCAGGAAGACCCAAGTTCAAATCCAGCCTCAGATATTTATTGACTGTGTGACCCTGAGCAATTCGTTGAATCTGTCTGCCTCAGTTTTCTCAACTGTAAAATTGGGGCAATGATAGCATCTACCTCTCACGGTTGTTGAAAGTTCAGAATGAGATAATATTTGTAAAGTGTTTAGCACAGTGCCTGACACATAGTAGGCACTTCATATGTGCTGGTTCACCCCTTCCCGTTATAGCTATCCAGGATCTAGTGGCAAAGAGTGGAAATGAAACCAGAATTCTAATAAAATTATACTCAATATAGAGGAAGCATATCAGAGACTGGAGAGATGAAGGATGGTCATAGTAGGTCCTTTCCTCAACCCATTCTCAGAGAGGAAAAGTAGATTCCTATACAGTTAAGGATCAAAGAAAGCATAAGATACCCTGGAAGCATCCTCTGCCTCTGTGGTCTCTCTCTCTCTGGATGACTGCTCCCAGAACTTCCACCGGCACCCAGGCCATCCATGTCTTCCCTTCTCACCTGACTGCAGCCCGACTCCTCTACTCTGTCCCCTCACTGGGTACCTTCCTTCCTCCCTCTGCTCTTAACCTTCCTTTTATGTCTTGTCTCCACCCATTAGAATGTGAGCTTGAGGACAAAGACTGTCTTTTTGTTCCCATTTGTATTCCCAGGGCTTAGCACAGGGCCTGGAACAGAGTAATAATAATATGCTTAATAACTGCTTGTTGACTTACTGACTGTTCTGTCTGGGATCTCCCGCAGACACATTGATAAGCAGAACATAAATTTTGGTACAGTGAGGCCAAGAGAATAAATTCTACTGTGTATCCTTCACAAAAGGCCTCCGTTGACACCTCGAGTCTTTCCCCATTCCAACCCATCTTTCATTCACCTACTGGAGTGATCATTCTAAAGTGTAGGTCACTCCTCCATTCAATAAGCTCCTGTTACCTCCAAGATCAAATACAAAATCTTCTGACTAGGGGCAGCTAGGAGGCGCAGCAGATAGAGCACTGGCCCTAGAGTCAGGAGTACCTGAGTTCAAATCTGGCCTCAGACACTTAATACTTTCCAGCTGTGTGACCCCGGGCAAGTCACTTAACCCCAATTGCCTCACTTAAAAAAAAATCTTCTGAATGGCTTTTTAAAACAATTCACCATCCATCCTCTTCCTGCCTTCCCAGGCTTCTTACTCTTTCCTCCTCTCCTCCTACTATAGGATCCAGCAACATTGGCCTTCTTGCAGTTCATAGGCTGTCCTCCAAGCCTGGAAAGTGATGGAATCTTGCTTAACATAGAAGTAACATGGCATCTTAATGTGAAGGGCCTTACAAATTATTAAGAGTTACATTGCATGAGGTTACCTTCTTAACTTCCCTAGAGCTGTCCTCAATGAAACATAAGGTGGGAAATATAGATATGTTAGAATGGAAGCTTAGCAGAGACTCATGTCTTCAAGGCACCATAATTCTCTAATCAGAGAAAGCCAGGGTGTGAGATAGAAAGGGGCAATAATGTGCATAGGGGGAAACAGCATGAAAGGATTCAATTCATCTGAGAATACTTCATCAGATAAAATTCTATCTGTCTTTTAATAAATGCCTAGATGCTCTTTGGGGAAAAAAAACAGGCAGAAGTGATCTAGTGCCCTGTAACAAGACAATTAGATTGCCACCTTAGAGGTTCAATAGTTGTTCGTCCTTTGTTTTCAAAGAGAATGACCAATGACATCATGGAGTGATGTTTTCACTTGTGCATGAATTTGGATTTAAGTGAGACAGAGTTGCAAAAAGTCATCAGCCTCACTCTCTGTTCCAGAGTTATCCACATCCGGTGGCAAGATAAAAATCAGGACAACTGGTGATGGCCCACAATGCAGTAGATGACCTTGGGGTCTTTGATGTCTGACCAAGCTCTAAGAACTCCACAGCACCTGCTTCAGCTGCCTTCATGGCTGTTGGAACAAATCGTTCTCATCCACCCATTCCACTAGGGGAAGTCTTCACATGCTTCAGGTAGACATTCCCATAGCTCAGTGACAGGTTTGAGGCCAATCTGTTAACCTCAACCTGGTTTAGCCCGTCTGCCAAAACAGTTTTACTGGAGTGTGGCTACTGCACATGCTACAGCTTCTTGGAACCACAGATGAGAGTTAAGTGTCAAGTGGACACCAAAGGTGAATGAGCAACCCTGAAGGGGGTTGGGCAAGCCCTTGTATAAGGGCTATGCTAGTTCTCCCTAAGCAATGTGCTCATGACACTAGGAAGAAGGTGAAGATGACCACTGGTTGAAAAAGTGGCAGAAAGGATTTATGTTTCAGACAGAGGATGAATTAGATGATCTAAGAGGTCACTTTGAACTTCAGTGGTGCAGCATTCTGTTTCTGGGTGTCTACTAACCTCCTGAGAGCCCTCGCTCTGTTAGTCCTGGCTCCTAAACCAGATGGTACAATTAGATTGTGTGTGTGTGTGGACTACAGAAAATTAAATTCTAAAACCAAACCTGACATGTATCTTCTTAGGCTTGCTACATTATTAGATCTGTTAGGAAATGCTAAAGCCATTTCTGCTATTGATTTATATAAAGGGTTTTTTGGCAAATGCAATCCAGGTCCAAAACAGCAAAAAATGCCAGATAGAGTATAGAAATTTAATGTCTAATCCTTTGAAAAGAGGAACTCAGCTGTCTTTTTCCAAAGATTGGTTAACAGTTTGTTAAGTGGGCCAAGGATATCTGTCATAGTTGAGCCACGAGGGGGAGATCATCTCAGATTAGTGCTAAGTGTATGGTCTATAAAACTGGACCGATGACCAAACCTAGTAAAGGTCATTATGTACCTCCAGTGGACAACTTTGTGAGAAAGGAACACAGGACAACAATGGCAAACATTTATATAGCACTTTAAGGTTTCCTAAGCGCTTTACGTCCATTATCTTATTTGATCCTCCACAAGAATGCTGTGATTTGGGTCCTATTATTATCCCCATTTTAGTGATGAAGAAACTGAGGGTGAAAGAGTTTATGTGACTTGCTCAGTCAGGACTTGAACTCAAGTCTTCCTGATCCTAATTCCTGTGCTCCATCCACTCCTATATTGAACTGGGTCCACTGTGGGTTATTAGAAGGGTATACTAAGAAATGTTTAACAACTGGCTCCCTAGGGGAGGATCAGGAAGATTGTATCTATGTCATTTTCAGTGTCAAACTTTTAAACTTCTTCAAAAGCGTCAAATTTTTATGTCTGATATGCATTTTAACAAAGTTTTTTAAAGTAATTTTGTCTGCTTTGTTGTATTTTATTCATTCTGTTAAATATTTCCCAATTACATTTTAATCTACTTCAGCTGCCCGCAGGTGGCCTGTTTGACACCTCTGTTGTAGAATAAATTATAGATCCCTTGGAAATCTAACTAATGGTGAACTTCTATAGTCATAAATGTGCTAATCAGGCTCACAAACAGGTAGGCTCTGCTGTATGGGTAAGTCAGTTAGACTACATCATTCATGTTATGGAAGCCAAGTACAAATACAAGGGTAATGAGGCATGGCACTTGATCTAAGAAACATGACTCACATTTCCGTGACACTTTGTAATTTACAAAATACCTTCCCCACAACAATCCTATGAGGTTGGTATCATAAATATTATTATCCTCATTTTCCAGATGAGGGAACTGAGGCACAAATAGAGTAAATGATTTGCCCAAAGTCTTATGACTAATAAGTGGGTTCAAATCCAGATCTCCTGAATCCAAACCCATCACACTGAATCTAAGGTAGTGTTAGAGAGATCTACATGGCATAGGCAGGAGCAAGGCTTCTTCAGCCCAGGGTGGTGAATGTTTTAAAGATAGGTAGATACATCCATGCATACATGCATGCATACATCCATGCATATATACATACTAAATATCTACATTACATATAGTTATATTGTAGTTAAAATATATAGAGATAAAAAACTGCATTTTAATAGAATTAGTTTCCTTTATAATCCTATGATATTTTATTTTGTGCATTTTTAAAACATTATTCTGAGAAAGGATCCATAAGCTTCACCAGACTGTCAATTTTATCCCCATCTCTCTAACACACACACACACACAATTAAGAAGCCCTGCTCTAGGGGTTATGGTCTAGTGTTATCCAAAAGACATTCAAGCCAATACATCTTCCATTAGATGTCTCAGAGTTTCTGCTACCTTTTAAATTAAAAGAGCAACAAGCAAGAGACAGAAGTGAGAGAAGGAATAATAGCAGCTAATACCTACAGTTCTCACTTGAGACTGAGGTGGAATTCTGGCAACTCCACACCCCTTCACACACACACACACACACACACACACACACACACACACACACATACACCCTTTTAGCAGTATATTGCTCTTCTGTACACCTTTGTCCTCTTCTTTTACCCTGAAAAGTACATATTCTGTTTTACTTTAACAAAATTTTACCTCCTTAAAAATGTTAAGAAGGACTGACACAAGGTGTGATTTGCCCTGGGCCTCATGTCCCTTTAGAAATGGTCTTGGGGAGGTAACAGCTGCAGTTGTTCTGAGCAATGGGAAAAATCTATCTTTGGACCAAACCTTGGCCCCAGGTAATCTGCATAGAAGGTAGTCTGTACCTAGATGACTAAAAGTCAACTTACTTTCAGACATCTATTCTGAATTATCCTGGGTAACTGGGCTTATGGATTACAATTGGACCAAAGGTATTCCAGACTGGTCACTTTCCTTTGTTCCAAATGTGTTCCTCTTACTCTAAGTCCTGTATCACCACCGCCACCCCCACACACATTTTTCAGCTTCCAATGACCCCTAAAAGTCCAGGGAAGTCAGAAGGAAGACCAGCCATCCCTCAACCTTGGTAAAAATCCAGGAAAGCTAGCTCCCTAGGCAAGTGGAAGTGGCCTGTCCAGCTGATCCTCTTTTGGAAAGTTTTCATCCTCTGTATGATCTTTGCATTTGACCAAAAGCCTAGAGAATGTCTCGTTTTTTTGCATATTGAAAGATACTTTCCCCAACAAAGAAAAAAAAATAGTATGACACTGAACTGTCAATCCCAATGGAATATTTACTCATGCTGAGCCAGGCAAGGCAGATCCTTACAGGAGTACTTGTGGGAGGTGGTAGGAAGTTTAATTTCAACGGTGAAAAATGATATTATGGTAGGACCACACTGCAGTGGGAGAGACACTCATGTTCATAGAAGCATTTGCATAAATGAGCACAAGAACACAATCCAACACACACACACCATTTGTACACACAAACACATGAGAGTATGAGCATACATCAGTTATGATGGGGAAAAAATAAACAGCTATATTAAAGCTTAAACTTAGAGCTAGCTGTCCTAAGACTTTTGAGAAACCCCCTACATCTTTGAAACTACTGTATGGGGAACAGCAAGGTAGAGCAGTGGATAAAGCACTAGCCCTGGATTCAGGAGGACCTGAGTTCAAATGAGGCCTCAGACACTTGACACTTACTGGCTGTGTGACCCTGGGCAAGTCACTTAACCCCAATTGCCTCACCAATACATGTTACATAGTAGGCATCATATAAATACTTATTCCCTTCCTTTCCCCCACCCTTCATGGGCATTCATAGAGGTTTCCAGGTAAGGAGTTCCCTATACCAAGGCAATCATAGCTCCAGACCAATAAAAATTAACATTTTTATAGCATCTTAAAGTTTGCAAAAAAAAAAAACCAAAACAAACCTTTGCATAGCTTATCTCCTCTAATTCTGACAAAAACCCTTGTGATATAGGTTCTGCTGTTATCCCTATTTTACAGATAAGGAAACTCAAGCTCAGAGTGGTTGAATGATTTGCCTAAATTAACAGACCCAGTAGCTCAGCAGTTGTTGTAGTTGTTGTTGCTGTTGCTGTTGTTGTTGTTGTTGTTGTTCAATCATTTAAGTTGTGAATGATTCTTCCTGACTCTTTTGGGGATTTTCTTGGCAAAGATACTGGAGCAGTTTGCCTTTTCTTTCTCCAGCTCATTTTACAGATGAGAAAAGTAAAGCAAACAGGGTGAAGTGACTTGCCCAAGGTCACACAGCTAGGAAGTGTCTGAGGTCCTATTTGAACTCAGGTTTCCTGACTTGAGACCCTATCCTCTATCTACTTCACCACCTAGCTGTCCCAGAAAGTCTGCAGACTGGCATTCAAACCCGAAGGAAGCAGCTGAAATGAAATAGGGAAAGTCCTAAATTTGAAGTCCAGCCTCAATTCATTCCTAGTCCTATGTAAACATGGTTCATCAAAATAAATCATATTCTCTCTCCCTTTTTTACTTGTATGTAAAATGTGTTTTCATCACTGTAACAGGGAGAAAGAGATGTAAATTAAACTTACGGTGGTGATCATTTCCCAATGCCCAAAGTAAATCAGGTATATTTGCTCTTTTCATTAGATTTCAACCTTACCTGCTTGACTTCTGAAAAAAATGAAAACTATCTAGGTCTCGTTTTCATTAATTAATTTAGGTTAATTTTTTATTAATCTAGTATTGTTTGATCACTCTAAATCATAGCATTTAATTACCTGACATATTAAAGATTTCCATCAAGGTATAAGGGGGGAAGGACTAGATTTGGATCTTTGCTATGCCACTTCATTGTCTGTTTGACCTAGGCACAAGCCAAGTAACCTCTCTGATCCTCCACAAGACCAGCTGGAAGATGGGAGGGTTGGATGAGATGCCCTGGGAGGTCTCTTCCAACCCTAACATTCCATGAGATCCTATGAGCACTATGCCCAAGGTTCTTTTCATCATGCCATGCTATAATTGTTAATGAAGCCATTCAGAGAAGGAATGGGCAGAGACCAGCAATCTGTAGAAGAGGAAAGGAGAAAATCATACTGAGATAGCAATTTAATCACCTAGGTAACCATCATGTCAGTCAGAGGAAAATATAATAGAGTTGAGATCAAACTTATATAGGCCACAGGATAAAGTGTTTGAGTTTCTTTTTGCTATTCTTCCTATGAGGGTTTGAAAATTTTAAAATAAAGGATTACATGGAAGTTTAAGTGGAAGATTAAATAGGAAGTCCTTCCTGTCCTTTGGAGAGTAATAATATATGCAAATATATAAACACCTATATGTATATATGCATAAATACACATATGTATACATATATACATAAATACACATAGATTGTGTTCTACACAAACATATTTATTTGAGATTAGCAAAGTACTTTACATATATTATCTCATGTGATCCTCATAATAACTCCATAAGGTAGATGCTATTGTTTTCCCATTTTACAGATAAAGAAAATGAGATTTTTAAAAGTGACTTGCCCAGGATCACACAGCTAATTACTGAATAAGGCAGAATTTGAACCTGGGTCTTCCTGATTCCAAGTCCAGTACTCTAATCACTGTACCACCTAGTTGCCTAAGTGTCCAGAGGACCTCATATAATGTCAGAGCTCAAAGGGTAGAGGACAATCTTTAAAAGGATGTTAGATTTTAGGGTAAATGCCTGAATGAGGTTGTGATACTTAGGAATAATAGACTGTGGCAATTGTGGAACTGTAGCACACTCAAAAAACCCAGAAATATGGCTTCCCACCTATGGCCAAAATGGTTTGAGACCTCCTATTACAAAAAAACATGTCAGATCTGAGCTCTTTCCTTGACAAATGTTGAGTTCCCTGAGGAATAAAACTAATAAAAAGGGCCTTCACAAGAGGGTTTCAGCTACCACCACTGTGGTACTGGGCCACACAGCATCCCCTGAAAATAAAGGACCTCTCAGGTGAGCCTGTAGTCAAGCTAGAGGACATGCCCCAGCCTTGACATCAATAACAAAAGCCGACCTGTGAACAAGGTAAGTCTCTACCCCAAGAGAGTTTGAGCTGACTTCCACGAGGCTACATGTCTTTGACATATAGAGTATTCTGCCTATGACAATGGGGCAACTGGGGAGGCCTGGGTTGCCAGGGACAAAAGGTCTCAGAAAAAGAGATCTAAGAGAAATAGCAATCCTAGAGCTATCCATGGTCCTGAGGTAGTCTCAGCTTGTTGCCTCTGCTCAATCCACCTCTATCCTGCTTGGCTTACCTCTTACCTGTTTGCTTCTACATAGCTTCAATTTCACCGACTGTGCCTGTCTGCATTTCCTAATTCCTCCTATCTTAGACATTTCTGGACAGGAATAGTCAATGACTAAAGCATATACTGC
Source organism: Dromiciops gliroides (assembly GCF_019393635.1). NCBI lineage: Eukaryota > Metazoa > Chordata > Mammalia > Microbiotheria > Microbiotheriidae > Dromiciops > Dromiciops gliroides. The sequence goes on along the minus strand of NC_057863.1, from coordinate 336,409,425 downwards.
ATCTCCAGGTCCATTCCACCCTTGTGACTAAGATTCCCAATTCACTCTAGTGTGCTACTAGCATCCCAAACTGAGCATAGCACTGAAAAACAAGAGAGCTTTCTGACCTTGAATGAATAGGAGATAAGGTAAGATGATTATAAAAAGACTAACAATTCACCAGGAATTTTGCGGATTTTCTTTTAATCTATTAAATAATAGCTCACGTTTATATAATATTTTGAAGTCTACAAAGCATTTTTCTCACAACAATGCTGAGAGATAGATAATGCAAGTATCATTAGCTCCTTTTTACAGTTGAATAACCTGATGCTCAGAGAGAGTAAATAACTTCCCCATTGTCACACATCTAGTAAGAGGCAGGGCCTAGATTAAAATCCAAGTCTCATGACTCCAAATCCAAATCTCTCCTCTACTATACCATGCTACTTTTCCATTGAAGTGAAGTTACCACCCTGTTTGAGCATGGATTTTGTACTTCTTAACTCTTGCTTTAAATTGACATTTATTTACCATATCTTTTCTATGAAGTATGAGTTTATTGAGATTTCTATTTCTGGGGGTTTTTTAATCCACAACTATTTACTGAGTACCTACTATATGCCATATTTATAGGGACCTTTTAATCTATTTAGAATTTATTTTATTTGGGAAAAGCAAAATTGGCTATGGAGGGTGACATCTCTAGAACCAAAGATTGTGATATAGTAGAAGGAGTAGCAGGTTCAAAATTGGAAGAAATGGATTCAAATCATCATTTTGCTTGTAATATGTGGCTTCAGACAAGTCATTTAATCTCTCTGGGTCTCATTCTTCTATCAGGTCTCTTAGAACTCTAAAGCCTATGATCTTTAGCAATCGATGATTAAAAGTAACCTGTAAAACAAGTTTTAATTATCTAACAAGGATCCAAGCAGCATGTAGTGTCAGATAACTCAGATTAAGTGGTACCCCAACCCTTTAGAGGCTATTGATGAAGCTACTCAACTCTTCAGTTCATTAGAATGTCAGAGTTGGGAGGAGGCTTGAAGTTTATCATCTAAACATACATACCACCATCTTATAGAGAAAGAAATGGAGGATCAGAGACATAAAGAAACCCAACCAAGGTAAGAAGCAGTGTCAGAATTCAAACCTAGGTCTTCTGATTCTAATCCCAATATTCCTTCCTCTACAACCAACTGATGAATTGAAGATAGACCCCAATAATCACACTCTCCCATACACATATGTATTTATTTGTATACAAATGGAATCCCATTGAAGAAAAAGACAGAAAACTCTATTTTTGAATATTTCTTCCTTTTTTCAAAATAAATCACTACAACTAGGATAAAAATCTCAACTACCCCGAGCAGGTGGTGGAGCCACAAACATTTATACACATCTCTTTTTTTAAATGCCAAAGGAATGTATCATGAAGTATTCACTCAATCTCTGAAGCTGTCATTTTCAGACCAGACATGAAAAAATGCACCCTTCTCAAGCACACCAATAACTTTGGAATTTCTACTCAGGCTCCCTTTCAACCACACACTAAAGAGATGAGATAGAAGACTAAGGAGAAGAGCTGATATCAATTCCTTGTAAACGTGCACTAGTTTGTTTGTTTTTTACTCTTTAAATCACATTTGCCATCATTGACTCCTACTATCCCAGCTGGGTTCATAGAGACAAGTATTTTGGGAAAAGAAATGCCTCATGTCCAGAAAAATTAGAGATTAGCTGACTTTCCAAGTTATAGAGCTAACTGGTGGTAAGTGGGACTAGAAATCAAGCCTTCTCATCCACTCTAGGACTGTTGTCAAAACCAATGACACCCAAACCTTGGCTCTGGAGTCACAAATGACTCCTTGCTGCTAACAATGCAAACCTTAGGCTAATCACTTAACCTCTCTGGGCCATGGTTCCTCCATCTGCAAGACATAGGATTTGGTCTCCAAGACTCCTAAAGTACTTCCTTGATATGACATTTATAATTCTACATGCAACCTTCCATTCAACAAACTCTCTAATTTCTGTGTTGAAACATTATTATACTAAACTCTATATTATACTATTATACTAGTATGCTATTATACTCTATTGCATTTTGTTAGAACATTATTATTATTCTAGACTCTACAGAACATACAGTAATCATGTGGCCCTTTTGGCTAGTGGTCATTGCAAATGTGGCTTCTAGTCACACACCTGGGAGGGCCGTGTTACAACACAGTATTTTAAAAATCAATACAATTATAAGCCCAATAATGGTTTAAATGTCACTACCAAAAACCCTTCCAAATACTGTATGGAAAATCCAGAAGAGAGGAATTGGCTGTCCTCCATCTCCCCTGAGGATAGAAACAGAAAGCAAAGAGGCTGAAACTATAATGAGATGGATTTCATTTAGACATAAGAAAAAAACGAAGAGCTGTTAAGTGACCAAGAAGAGGAAGCAGAAGCATTTCCCTGCCTAAAGATTTTCATAGGGGGCAGCTAGGTGGCATAGTGGATAAAGCATTGGCCCTGGATTTAGGAGGACCTGAGTTCAAATCTGGTCTCAGACACTCGACACCAGCTGTGTGACCCTGGGCAAGTCACTTAGCCCTAATTTCCTTGTGGAAAAAAAATTCATAAATGCTAAGTGAACTTAACTACTCATGATGGATACAGTACATTATTTTTTTTCTGGTGGCATGACCTTCTGAAGTTAATCCCTTCACCTGAGCTCCTGAATCTATTGCTTCCTAACTCATGAGGGACTTTGTCCCCATGCTTGTGTCCTTCCTCTCCATGATTTTCAGTCTCCCTTGAGTCTTTCTACCCTTCACCCTCCACCCTCCCCCTTCAAACATGCACAGATCTCTTTAGAAAATAATCATCAAAAAAAAGAGAAAAATTTATCATATGGTCCTGAAGCTCCCTCTAACTTCCTTCCTATTTCTCTCCTTTTTTTTGGATAGCCAAACATTTAAAAACAAGTGGTCTACACTGGCAACTTCTTCACCCATACTCTACCCTAATGCCTTGCAGTTTAGACAGAGTCCCCAACCCTTGGATAGAACTGTTCTTTCCAAAGTCATTTATTTCAGTTCTCATGAAGAAAAACTAATTAAATATCAGTGGTTGGAAACACTGGGAAATGAATTTATAAAATATTATTTTAATATCCCATTTCACATTCTCCTTGTGCTTAAGTAACTAAGCCTGTCTATATATCAGCTGCATCCACACAGTATAAATGGTCCTGTATCTCAGTTCCCGAATGGTGGGAGGGAAGGATGGAAGGAGGGAGGGAGGGAGGGAGGGAGGGGCAGGGAGGGAGAAACCATATATTCTATTCTGATGTCTCTCTCCTAAGAGCCACACAATCATTGCTAAGGCCTACTGATTCTTCTTCCCCACCTCTTCTTAAGGACATTCTTCCCCTCCCTTCTTACCTCTCCTTTGATAAAGAGTAGACAGTCACAGTTGCCAATCCCGGGGGAGCCCCTTTCCTCCCCTCTTCCCCCCTCTCAACACCATTTGTCACATCCAATTAGCCATCTGCCAGGCTCCGAGGCCTCCCTCTAGGCCCACTGTCCAGCTGCCAACTCCCACTCCCCCAGACCTCCTAATAGACACCCATTGTCCCTGGGCTTGGGGCAAGAGTACGTGGGACTGGGACTTGGGCCAACACACCCTAGCTCTTCCTGTCCTGTTCTGGAGCAGGCCTGCTAAGAGCCTAAAAATTATGTCTTGCTGCTAGGCCCCATTCCCCCCCCCCAATGTACAATATTAAAAATCTCTACATTTCCTCCTTTGGAAAATGCATGGTTTGGACTAGGTGGTCTCTGAGATCAATTTTATGTCTTCCATTCTATGTTTCAAGGGCTCTGCTTGGATAGAGGCAGACAACCCAAACAGACACTATACTTAAGACGGTAAACTGAGGCAGGAATCCTATAGTTTCTACCCTAAAAGAGGTGCTCTGTTCTTTTGTCACCGTTTTCTTCTTCTCATGTAGTCTTTCATATAATTCACCCATCAAGGATATCTGGGCCCAGCTTCCGAGGAATCTCCCAGAACAAAAATGAACTTTATTTCTTAGGGAATCTCTATCAGTTTATACAACCCAGCACTCCTCACCTGTATATGAAAATGAGGTTGCCTCTAAGACAGGGGGAAATTGTTGCTATTTAAGGTCACAAAAGTAGGGTCCCACCAAGATATGCGTTTTACATTTAAAATGAAATGATCTGAAAATGGGGGACCTAGAGATTTCAAGTTGTGGTCCAAATGAATATAGATATAGATATAAAAAATATATGTGAAAATATATGTATAATATACTATTATGTAGTGTTGGTATTGATTCAATTGATACAATATATTGTGTTTATAGTATGTGTTGATTTAATTAATATTAATAATATGTTATATCCATTTAATCCAATTTATAACTTCATTTATCCAGGGATCACCCAGTGAGGAAGCTTCCTCTCCTGTTGCAGGTAAGCAGCTTCTCTACAATGTGTAATCTTAGAGTTCCCAAACCAACCAACTGAAATTGGTTTATCTAACTTACTGAAAGGTTAAGGTAATGCCCAGAGTCACACAATAAGTGCATGTCAGGGACAAGAGTTGAACCTACATCTTCTTTACTTTGAACCTGGCTCTTTATCTAATCACCTGTGTTTGCTGTCATGGGCCCCTCTGGCAGTCCAACTAAGCCTATGGACCTGCCCTCAGAATCATGTTTTTAAATGCACAAAATAAAATACATAGTATTACAAAGGAAACTGGGGGCAGCTAGGTGGCGCAGTGGATAAAGCACTCATTGCCCTGCAAAAACAAACAAACAAACAAAAAGAAAACAAAGGAAACCAAATATATATTAAAGATCATTATCAAAAAAATTTTGAGGCAATTGGGTTAAGTGACTTGCCCTGGGTCACACAGCTAGTAAAGTGTCTCAGGCCAGATTTTAACTCAGATCGTCCTGACTCCAGTGCCAGTGGTCTATCCACTGCACCACCTAGCTGCCCCTTCAAAGCATTTTTACAACAAAGTTATAAATTCCAGATTAAGAACCCACAACTACTGAAATTAAATTCTTAGAGAGGCAACAAGTCAATTAGACATCCAAACTATTTAAGTGCATAGCATTGAGGGAGATAGAAAATAGTTCAGTGATAAGACAAGTCCTCCCCTAACTATTTTACAAAATTAAATGTGATTAGTGCACAGAAGCCAACCAGGGAAAAATGAATGACAGAGGGGGGACATTTCCAGCTTGTGACTTCAGCCGCAGGCCCTGACTACAGAACTCTATCCCCAATCTCTCTCTTCCCTATTGGTTCCCTGACAAGTCCACCCGACCATTCTTTTAAGCTCTCATGTTGTAACTGAGTATTCTGAGTATCTCTGATGTCAATGTTGCTGGGCTTTCTCACCTGAGCTGTGAGATTTTCATCAAACCAAAAGCCTGAAATAAATTTTCCCTTAGGCCTAGCACTTCCTTTCTGCCCTGTAGGCATGATATTGCTCCACTTCAGAGGACAGTCTGTGGCTATGGGCTATGATATTATCTCTTCCCCCTCCTCTGTCCCAGGGCCTAGGCATGCCAGGCCCCCATGGCCAAAATGTACCCTCATTTCCCTTTAAATCAGAAAAGGAGCTCAGCAATCACCTAGAATGAACTGGAAGTAGGATGAGATGGCCAGGGTATTGTTCCAAGCACCTGCATTGGGAGCAAGAGGGATTAACATCCTTTCCATGATGGTCCAGAGACTGATGTCGTCATACTTTCTGCCTCCTGTTCCTCCACTACTTCTCACCCTGCCACCACACAATCAGATCTGTCCCAACTGTCAGAATGTCTGGTCGTGGCTCCTTATCAGCCCAACCCTTCCCCATTTACATTGAAGTTCTGTTACTCTTGAGTTCCCAGGTGCTCTGTCTTTTTGAAACTTTCCATGCACCAATGAGTGGAAAGTTTCCTCTCCCCAGTTACATTTCCCTAAAGCACCTTGTCCCATCATCTCCTTTGCTTTCTCATCTATCCAACATTGTAGAATTCTCACCCATGTGTACCTGTCACAGTATCTCTCCCCTGTCAGGTGATTGTGTTCTTCTTGAGGAAAGGGGTTTTTGTCGGGAGGTTTCATCTTTGTTTCCCCCTGTACCTGCATAATGCCCTGTACTTTGTCTTATATCAAGGGTTCTTAACCTGGGGTCCATGAACTTCAATAGAGATCAAGACAGAGACAGAGACAGAGACAGAGACAGAGACAGAGACAGAGACAGAGACAGAGAGACAGAGAGACAGAGAGACAGAGAGACAGAGACAGAGAGACAGAGAGAGAGAAAGAGATGTTTCTAAATGTGTATATGTGTACCCATGCTGCCTACTCCAAAACTTTGTTTCTCCCTTCTATATGCCTTACAGGTTGAGTGGTTTGCAGGTCCAATTCCAGCTCCATTACCCAAAAGCATTCAGGTAGACAGAGGTCCCACAGACCCATATCCAAACCACAGGAGAGCCTTTCCCCCTCAGCTCTCTGGCCTACCATTCCTACAATCTGTCCCACAAAGAAGCCACATCTATCAAAACCCAGAGATTCTTCAAGGGGTTTGTCATGCAGTAATTTGATGAGTAAGTAACTAAATATTCTCCAATTCAATTCAACCAATGTTTATGGAGGAACTACAATTTATGAGTTGAAAGACAGCATGACAGTGGATAGAGGAGAGGCATTGGAATCAGGAAGACCTAGGTGCCAGTCCCATCTCTGACCTATTCTGACTGTAGGATTATGGGAAGGTCACAACCTCCTAGTACTCTATATACATTAAGCTCTAGGTGAGTTGCTGATCTGACCTAATGGAAGAAGTTTCCATGCCAAGAGTTCCCTATGTCGACCGAATCATAGATTGACTGATTGAATCGTAGATGTGAAGAAACAAAAACAAGCCAAAGAACTCCTACAATCTTGGGGGGCTCTCTGGTTTGGTAAAGTCTGCCTGCATAGATCACACAAGCCTGAAAGGGGACTGATGTGGATTTTTTATGGTAGCAGGTGAAGAATGTGATTTTGGCTCGATTGGAGTAGAACCTGAACTCCTAAAATTATAATAAATAATAAAAAGAGTAAACTTTGCAGTTAAATAATATTGTTCTTCCAAAAATCCCAGAAAACTTCCAGGGGTTGGAGGGAGTATAAATAAGTACTTATATAGCACCTACTATATCAGGTACTTTTTTACAAATAGTATCTATCTCATTTGATCTTCACAACAACCCTTTGAGGTAGGTGCTGTTATTATCATTTTACAGAGGCAAACAGAAGTTAAGTGACTTAACCTAGAATCCATAGCTAGAAAGTGTCTGAGGCCAGATTGGAACTCAAGTCTTCCTGACTCCAGATCTAATGCTCTAACCACTGTACTGCCAAGCTGCCTCTAGATGAAGGGAGAGGAAGGAAGCTGTGCCTTTCAGGGTAAGATAACTAATATACATCCTAGAATCCCATAACATAAGGCAGTGTTCAACCAAGCAAGCAGTCTATAAGTATTTATTAACGATCTGCTTTGCACCAGGTACAATTAGGCACATGGGAATACAAAGACAAAAATGAAACAGTCCCTGCTCTCAAGGAGCTCACATTCTATTCTGTTAGAGTACTCAGACCACTAATACTCCCTACATGCTTAGAAGAATACAAATGATAGAGGTTACCCAGGCCTCTATACCACCTATTTGCCCTCTGAGAAAATCTTCCTCAGGTTCTGTGGGGCAGCACAAGGGCAAACAACTGGAGACCACAGATCAGCCACAAACTATTGGTGACTTTGAACAAACTATGTGACTTCTCTGATGCCACCATCTGGAAAGTGACAGGGTTGGACTACATGACTCCTAAGGAGTCATCTTCCAGATTTCACATTCTGTGGTTCTGCATTCCCTGTGCAGTTGTCACAGACAGGAGTAGCAGCCCTAAAGATTTTTAACTGGCAGCTAGATTCTTTGTATCGAGACCTAGGGGCAGGAGGGATAGGGACAAAGCAACCCCTCCTCACTGCCCACTAATAGGTTGGCAGTAGCAGTGATTCCCCCCTCCCCTGTCCATAATGCAAGAGTCCTGCCTACAGCCCTTCCCTCTTCGCATCTCCCAATCAATTCCACCATCCTCCCAGCTGAAAGTCTGTTCCTTCACTCCATGGCAGACAGAGGATTTCAAGCACTTGTATTGATCCATCAGCCTTGTGACTGTCAATCACTTTCAGGTTGCTTAGCTTCCAGTCATTCACATACAAAAGCATGGCAGAAGGAGTCTGAACGGCAACATACAGGGAAAGGAATAAGGGGATGATTCATCACATCCACCTGAGGGAGGGCAGAAGTGTGGGTGCCATCCCCACCCATACAGGGTGGCCTCCTCCACAGCTCAATGACCCATATGTCACTTGGAGCATGAATGACCAACCTGAAAGTTAGTACTTTTTCTGGGGAGGAAGAAATAGTAGCATTGGGGACAGTCCTGTGAGGGGCATTCCACTTTGCTCCATAGTGCTCTGCTTGTTCAATGGTATTGAATGATTGATTGATGTTAAAGAAAATAGGATCAAACCCTAATCTTCTTTAGTCCTACATCCCAGGGGTTTCACAACAAAGGGAGGGGATATGGGAAGGAAATAAGAACTTCATTAAATGTCTACTCTGTGTCAGGGACTATTCTGTGTTTTACAAATACCATATCATTTGATCTTCACAACAACCCTGGGAGATAGGTGCTCTTATAATCCCCACTCTAGAGTTGAGGAAACTGAGGCAGAGATTAAGCAACTTGCCCAGGATCACACAGCTAGTAAGTGTTTGAGGCTAGATTTGAACTCAGGTCTTCCTGATTCCAATCCCAGTACTTTAACCTCTGTGCCACCTTATATTTACTCCAGTTTCAACCTAGCATCACAGAGAATGGTATTAAGGGACTCCCCTTCACTTTTTCAGGAAGTGGGGAGAGTAAGAGAGTATCCAAAATCTATGTGTTCATCACTCTTTGGAGATCCTGGTGTGGAAATTTCCTGCAGTAGTGAAGATTCACAATTTTGGGGGGGGGGTTGTTGTTTTTTTTGTGAGGCAATTGGGGTTAAGTGACTTGCCCAGGGTCACACAGCTAGTAAGTGTTAAGTGTCTGAGGCCGGATTTGAACTCAGGTCCTCCTGAATCCAGGGCCAGTGCTCTATCCACTGCGCCACCTAGCTGCCCCGAAGATTCACAATTTTGACTGTAACTTACAGTCTTAGAATGTTGCTTAGAACACTAAGAAATAAAGCAACTTACCCACTGTCATACATATAGTATGTGTTATAAGGAGGACTTGAATCCAGATCTTGAGTCCAAAATTGGCTCTCTATTCATTAGCTATGCTGTCTCTCCCCCTCTCACTAGAGCTTCTCATACAAAAGCCAGATGACTCCTTGTTGGGTCTGAGAGACAGCATAGGATAGCGGATAGGGTACTGGACTTGAAGTCAGGAAGACCCTGGTTCAAATCCCACCTCAGATACTTAGCTGTGTGACCTTGAACAAGGCCCTTAAGTTCTCTTTGCCTCAGTTTCTTCATCTGAAAAAATGAGGATAAGTGGATTCAATTACCTCTAAGGTCCCTTTAAGCTCTAAATCTATTATCCTGTGTCAAAAAAGTGATTCTTGCCCAGATGTGGGTTAAATGAGACGGTCTTTTCCTCGTAATGTTCTGAGATGTGACCAGGCAAGTACTACTGCCTCCTTCAGCTTAAAGAATCACGGAGAAGCACAAAATCACTGAGCCTCTCACCCCAGACAGAAATCCTTCCCCCAATATCCCAGACAGGTGGTCATCCTGCTTGTTCATTCATAGAACTGCAGACTCCAAGAACAAAAGACAATCTGAATGTCCATTTAAGACTAGAGTCTTCTACCTCCAGGCAGGGTCAAGGCTACCCTATCTCCCAGCTTCCTGAAGTCATCTGTCCTGGTGGTGTTGTTTTTTAATGTGTAGAGACCAGGAAAGCTTTTTGTGCCCCTTGTATGTATTCCTCATGCTGTGGCCTCAACCCATCTTGTCCTCTTCTAAAGCAAGGTCACCACCCCTCTGAGCAAACCACATCCCCTCATTTCCCAAAGTTCTGTCCACAGAAGGTTGAAAGGAAAGGGGTGATAGCAGCTATTCCCTTTCAAATCTCAGTGACTTCAAAATAATGATACCTTACAGGGAGGTGGTAATTAACAGTTTACAAAGCATTTTTGTATCTGTTCTCTCCCTTGAGGCTTACACCAACTCTGTGAGGTAAGCGAGGGCAGCTGTTATGATCTTCATTTGTTTTTACAGGTGACAAAGCTGACACTCACAGAGGTTAAGACATTCCTGAGACGGCACAAATAGTAAACAGTGAAACTGGGATCCAGATGTAGGCCTTCTGATGCCAAGCTCAGTGCCATTTCCCGTATAGAGCACTGCCTTTCCATTTGGGCCTATTTAACAATTGTTAAGTGTATCAACGACCCATTCAGACTTTATGAAGTACCTTTCCTAACAGCCACCTTGAAGATGCTTAGTTCAAATACCAGTATCCTCATTTTACAGAAACTAAGTTAACTAAGGCTCAGAGAAGTTCAATCAATAACTTTCCCACAGTACCACAACAAGAAAACAGCAGATTTAGGCTCCAAACTCACTGTACTGCCCTGCCTCTCAAAAGAAGTCATGGGGGCCGCTAGGTGGCGCAGTGGATAGAGCACCGGCCCTGGAGTCAGGAGGACCTGAGTTCAAATACAGCCTCAGACACTTAACACTTACTAGCTCTGTGACCCTCGGCAAGTCACTTAACTCCAATTGACCCGCAAAAAAAAAAAAAAAAAAAAAAGGTGATGAAAATATTTTAATGACCTCGTGCCTTATGACAGAATCACAAGACTTTTTGTGAATACTCCAAAGGCCTCTTCCCTAAGGAATATGACCCAAGCCCAAACTTTTATTCTGCCCAGGGGAATTTCTGTTGGATATAAAGAGATGGAAGATGGGAACAGGTGAAAACACTACATTCAAGATTTTAAGTTTAAATTTTGAAATGTGAAAAATAAATATCAAAAAGGTTCCTTTGGAGGGCAACTAGGTGACCCCAGGCAAGTCACATAACCCAGATTGCCTCCCAAAAAAGGGGGTGCTTCCATTCCTTATTAATAAACAAAGCTGGGAAAGAATCCTCATTCTTCCATGCCACCCCTCCCTCCCAATACTTGAATGGTATTTACTTATTACTCAGGGTTACATCCCTCTCTGATTTCCGTTATTAGTCTGGGATCTCCTTTTTCTGTGACAAAGACACAACTCACTGCTGTTTCATCTACCCTGACCAGTGGTCCCCTGGTAGGAGGAGGGTGAGGAGTGATAATGGGAATTTAATTTAACAAGTATTTCTTGGGCAGCTGGAATCAGCTAAGCACTAGGGGGCTATAAAAACATGGTCTCTGCCCTCAAGGAGCTTAGGATCCTACTGAGGAGATGACATACATCCACTTGAAAAGGGAAGATAACAGCACAAAAAGAAGACTAATAACAGTTCTTTCATTGTCCTTCTCCTGCCTCTCTGACAATTCCTTCTCTGCCTCCTTTGATGATACATCATCCTCTTTCCTCTACATTAACTGTGGGTGTTCCTTCTCCCCCACCTCCACTAATAGGGCCTCTGCTGCCTTTCTGATCACTTTACTCTGGTTTTAGCAGCACTTTATTTTTCTCCATCGTATGTGTCTGCTCTTACTTACTTATAAATTTCTATAGGCTAAGAATTTGTCATTTTTATTTTGTAATCACTGTTGGCTGGGTACATAGTAGGAGCCTCCACCCCTCAAAAATGCCTGTTGATTATCTGTTTTCCTCTCTTGCCCATCCCCACTGATCAAAGAAAATTATTCTGATGCACCTCCCCAGAACAAGGAGCAAATGACAAACAGAAAAATGCTCTGAGGTGCATCCATCTTTTGGTGGGGGGGAGGGCAATGAGGGTTAAGTGACTTGCCCAGGGTCACACAGCTAGTGTCAAGTGTCTGAGGCTGGATTTGAACTCAGGTACTCCTGAGTCCAAGGCCAGTGCTTTATCCACTGTGCCACCCAACTGCCCCCAAGGTGCATCCATCTTAACAAGGCCATGAGCTTAAGATGGTTGGGGATGTGGTGAGAAATGATAAGGAGTCCTAAGATTGGATCCATCACCTGGGATCAGCAGAGCATACTCACTTAAATGGGAAGGAGAGCGCAAACAATAGGACTGTAGGAGAAATAAGTGCTCCCCTCAAAGATAGAGATTGTAGGCCTTGTGCAGTGTACAGGAGGCAGCCAGGGAATATCACGGGCCCGTGTATGATCACCTAAGCACTTACCGTAGGGTAAGTACCCAAAGAAGTTGGCCCTGTTGCTATGGATTCAAAAATATTTTGGGGGGCAGCTAGATGGCACAGTGGATAAAGCACCAGCCCTGGAGTCAGGAAGACCTGAGTTCAAATCCGGTCTCAGACACTTAACACTTACTGGCTGTGTGACCCTGAGCAAGTCCCTTAACCCCAATTGCCTCACCAAAAAAAAAAAAATGTTTTTAAGGTAGCAAGAACCAAACACTAAACACTGTGCAATTATAATGACCAAACTTGGCCTCAGAGAAGAGATAAGGATTAAATGCCCCTCTTGCTTCTTTTCAGAGGTGAAGAACCAAGGGTATGGGATCTGACTTCATTGATGTTCTGACTAGTTTGGCCAGACTAATTTTCTTTCTCTTGCTTTTTTGTTCTTTGTCACAAGGGATGGCTCTCTGGGGAGCAAAGAGAGGAGAGAAATATTTGGAAATGAAGGTGATGTAAAATCAAAAGATAACAATAAAAATTTGAATGTGTTAAAAGAATGTTTGAGGATTTCTTTTAATCTTTCATTTGGAAACAACTTAAAACAGACCTGGAGTATGGGGTGAGGCACAAAGTGCCTCGGGCTCATAGGATCATAGATTTAAAGCTGGAAAGGACCTTAGAGGTCATCTGGTCCAATCCCATAATTTTATAAATGAGTGGTCAAGTAACATGCCCAGGTATGGAGCCAAGGGTGAATCTCCTGTGGACAAGGATGGTGATCTGCCTCGAGATGATGAAACAGTTGTGGAAGGAGGGGTTTGAAGCATTCACAGAGTGTAGATCTTAAACAAAGTCAGCCACAGAGAGACTGCCCAATCACCTAACCTCTGCCTTGAGCTGCAGTTCTTTGCTTCATTTATGCACTAAGTATTTGCTCCTTCCTTGACTGCTTCCAACTGTGAGTCAAACCCAGATTTCCCCAAAGGGATTAAGAGGGAAAGTCCCATAGAGACTTCACTAGAGAATCTGACCCCAGGTTGCTGTTTACTGTGATCTGAACAGGACCAGTCTTACTAGACTGTAGCCTGCGTGAAATGATCTGAAGAACTCCGGAAAAGATGAAACCTTAAACCATTATGAGCCATTATTACCTTTAACATGATGGGAATTAGTTTATTGGGGATTAGTAAACCAATGACCCAGAGAACTCTGAAGGAAAGCTCGCTGGGTTACTGACTGGCCTCCTAAATAAACAGGTGAGTATTAATGACTGAGAAGGGAAATAAATGGATAGATCTGGAGCAGGAGCATAGAACCAGGGGGTTCTATGAGCATGAGATCCCTGGATGAGTTTGTTAGGGGATGGGGGCAGGGAGGAAGTCCAGAGAGAAGGGTTCAGAGGTGCAAAGCATCTTTCCTCACTTCACAATTTGCCTTGGATCTGAGAAAGGGAGACGAGGAGGGATCTCTGGGGAAGCACTTCAAGCAGATGAAACCTTCCCTCCCTCAGATTCCACACATGTCAGCTTTCCTGCTCCTTTTTAGAATTCATGCTTGCTTGGGGGCTAGGGAGAGTAGAGTCTGAGGGGTGAGACTTCTTCACCCTGGAAAGCAGACTTAAATGGGGGAGAACCCCGTCTCTTTCATCTGGGTCTGGGAAATCTATCAGGATATAAGGGAGATCCTAGCTGCTTTCGCTCTTGTCCAATCAGAACATATGGCTGGTCATTGCCTCCAAAGTCACATGATCTAATGACAGTTCTCCCACCTCCTTTCCAAGTGATGACCCAGGGGGCAAAGCAATGAGGTTTGGAAACAGATGTACAAGCACAGAGTGTCCAGAGCCAAGCTGACCTCATGACCCTACTTGTCCATGCCTCCCTCCCAAGTCAAGTATCTTGGAGGGAAAGTTAGATCCTTCAGGTAACTATTACTTAGTAAACTCTGTACTAAAATTTTCAGTGAAATGGCTTCAGGTACAGGAGAGATAGATAACTGGAAATGGAGAGTCTGGTTACAGATACAGGAAACATAGAAGCTAAAGATGATGGGGAAATGGGACCCCTAATTATCTATATCTTTCTCCTCTCAAATATATATATATATATATGTATTATGTATGTATGTACATTTATATACATACATATTGGAGGAGGGAGGGAAGGAGAGAGAGAGAGAGAGAGAGAGAGAGAGAGAGATGTCTACAGGTGGAAGGAAGACAACCCTTATAAATATATAGAAATGAATGATGTAGAGGCCTCTAAAGGCACCTGGCCCACTGACATGAGGGATGTAAGTAATGCATATGTGAAATGCACAGAGGACTATATATATATATACACACATATATACATGTATACACATATATGCATATATATAGAATTGTGGAAATGAAAAAACGGAAGGAGTGTTATCTTCCCATGATTTATAATCATCATCCTGCCCCAGGCTGCTATGGGAAGGCAAAGATTCGGTCCCCAGGGTGGTGGGAGGTGGGGATGCTAACTCTGACTTCCAGGAATGAGCTGTGATTGTTACGAAATGCCCTCCACCTGCTAGTGCTAATTCTGCATTCCCATTAAAGGAGGAGAGAAAGAGGTGAGAACAGAGGCGTGCTCCGCCCCGCTGCTCCTTGGCCAAGGCTCCCCACTGAAGTCTGAGTCTCTGGCTCCATCCAGGCACCAGCTAATGCCAATTCTCTCCTCTTGCAAGTAGTACTGGCTATCAGTTCCCAGCAGTGAGATCGTGACTCACGGCTCCCAGCTCCCAATCTCTGATTCTCAGCCTCCTGATTTTCAGAGATTCCCAGCTCCCGTTTTGCCTTTCCCGGCTGCTAATCTTCATCGAATTTCAGCTACCCGCCCCTTTCTGGAAGCCCCCAACCCCGTGCCCCTCTCTCTCAGCATAGATCCTGCGCTTTGCCAGTCAACTGCCTTTAGTGACCGTCGCTGAAGAAGGAGCAAGCAGAAGGGGATGAAGGAATGGGAAGGGGTACAGGAGGAGGTCGGGGGCGGATAAGATCTGTGCCTGTAGGAGCTGCACGCTACCAAGTGAGGCAACATCGCCCCATCTCCTGGCGCCTGGGAAGGCAGCTGAAGTGGACAGACCTCTAGCTCCCCACCTCCTCTCCTCTCCTATAAACATAGATACATACACACACACACACACATACATACATATATATATACATACATACATACACACACACACACAGAGGCACGCGCGCGCGGATGGGCTTTAATACTGAGGGGCAGGAGGGGGCTAGGGAAAAGAGAGTAAGCCCCGCATCCCGCCCACAAGCCCCCACCTCTACCAAAGCGCCAACAGTGTCTCGGACTTTGATATAACAGTAATCACGGTAACTATAACCCAGACAACGAGTGGTAGAGCAGGAGGGTGGGGGTGGGGGGTGAAGAGGGGAACAGAAGAGGGATAGGGTTTGGAGGGGGAGGGGAAGAGACCCCCCCCCATTCGGCGCAGCTCCCCTCCTCCAAACTTGTAGGCGATGCTACCCCCAGCAAAGCAACCCGAAGCCCCTAAGGAAGGCTTCCTCTGGCCCCCACCCCACCCCCATCGCCCCCCTAGTCTTACCTGTCCGGAAAAACGCATCCACGTCCGAGTCGGCGGCTCCTCCTTCCTCCGCTGCCCCCTCCGGGGGGTTCATGACTGGGGAGGGGGCTCTGCGGGCAGCCCCCGGGAGGTGAAACGGAGGGCCGGCGTCTCGTCTCCTCCGTGGGGGCAGGGGCAGGGGCGAGGGCGGCAGAGACCCGGTGCCCAGAAGCCGAGGAGATCAGATCCTAATGAATTGGGGTTTCGAGGGCAGGCGGGCAAGCGCGGGATGGGGGCAGCGGGGCCGGAGGAGATGATGCCCAGCTTCAAGCAGAGGCTCGGGGAGGGCTGGGGGAGCCTTCTGCCGGCTCCCCCATGGTAGCCCGTTCCCTCCGCCGGGCTGCTCGCCTCCTCTCTGGCTCGGGGACAGGGGTCTAAGATGCCTCAGCCTCCGGCTCTGCTTCTCCAGCAGCAGCAGCTGGTCCTCCTTCTCTCCCGTCTGCCTGTCTCTATTGTTCAGCCCTGCTCCGTTCTCTCCTCTTTATTTTTCCTCCTCCTCCTCCTCCTCCCTCCCTCCCTCCTCTCTCTCTCTCTCTCTCTCTCTCTCTCTCTCTCTCTCTCTCTCTCTCTCTCTCTCTCTCTCTCTCTCTCTCTCTCTCTCTCTCTCTCTCTCTCTCTCTCTCTCTCTCTCTCTCTCTCTCTCTCCCTCTCTCTCTCCCTCCCTCCCTCGCTCGCCTGCTCGCTCTTTAGCTCCCTCCCTCCTGCTCTGGCTGTGTCCCTCCTCCCTCCTCCTGCTCCTTTCTCCCTCCTCCCTCTTCCTCCTCCTCCTCCTCTTCCTCCTCCTCCTCCTGCTGCTGCTCCTCCTCCTGCTGCTCCTCCTCCGGCTCCTGATCTTGCTCCCTCAACTCAGTGCCAACAATGCCCCCGGCTGCTAGCTGCGGGCTGCGTCCGCCAGTGCAGGAGGTCGGGACCTGCCCTGGGCCGGCTCCCTCTCGACTCCGGGAAACGCTTGCTCCTCTTTGCCCCTGCCTGCCCAGAGTCCAGCCGGCCGCTGCACCGGGAGGAGCTGCGGGAGGAACGAGACAAGAGCACAGCCCCGAGCTATTGTTTGTGGCTGTGCTAGGCCAGCTTCCTGAGCCCCGCAGGAAAAGCCCTAGCGAAGAAAGCATCCGAGTGAAGGGGGGCGGGGCAGGGCGAGGGGAGCCAGGGGGAGCTGGGGCCTGGGGTGCGCCCCAGTCCGGGATGGGGTGGGTTGGGGGGGGGGGTCTTTTGCAGTGAGTAACGGGAATGTGTTCCTTCTTTTTCTTCCCGCTCCTCGCTGTGGCCCAGGCTCCCAGAGAGCGTGGGGGTGGGCTGCCCTCTTTTCCCTGGGTGTCACTGAGATGTTAGCCTTCCCTTTGGGAAGGGCTGACCTGGAGAAAGCTGAGCTGAAGCGTTTCCCCTCTTCCTCTCCATGACTTTACCTTATTCTTTTCCTCACTACCTGGTACTGACTTTCTAATGTCTTCTTATTCTTCAGTCTTTTTCTCCTCTCTCCACACTGCCCTTCCCCTACTTCCCTCCTCCCTGATCTCTTTTTCTCTTCCTCCTTCCTCTCTTCTTCTCACTCTCTTCCTTTCTCTATGATGTTTTCCACATCCTTCCCCCTTATTATATTCTCATATTCTCATATTCTCTCTCTCTCTCTCTCTCTCTCTCTCTCTCTCTCTCTCTCTCTCTCTCTCTCTCACACACACACACACACACACACACACACACACACATACACACACACTTCCTCTTCTCCTTCTCCTCCTTCTTCTTTTTCTTCTTCTTCTCTCTCTCCCCCCTCCCTCTCTCCCTCCCTCCCTCCTCTTTCTTTGACTTTTTTTTCTCAGTTCTCCTTTCATTGGATACCTCCACCACGAACTTCTGTCTTCTCGCTTTACCTCTCTGTCCTCTCCCCTCTTTCTATCTGTTCTTTCTCCCTTGTCTTTCCGTGTATGTCTTCTCCCTCTTCCAAACTCTCCTTCGCCTCTGTCCTCTCCCCTCTTTCTATCTGTTCTACCCCCCCCCCTTGTCTCTCCGTGTATGTCTTCTCCCTCTTCCAAACTCTCCTTCGCTTCTCCCCCATCTCTATGATGTTTGGCCCTATCCTGAATCTCTGTAGGTGGATAGTTTCTATCTTGGACAGCTGTCAAAACTCCCAAATCCCTGGTGGGTTTTTATGGTTTATTCCTCTTCCCTGGCATAGATGAGATCAAGTTAGGCAGGAGAAAGGAGATGTTCTCTCAAGCTGAATGTGAATTAAAGTAGGAGAGAGGGACTCAGTGGAGGAGTAAGGGGGTGGGGTGGGAGTGAAAGCAGATGCTGTCAGGGTAATTAATGCAGTGATTGTACTGTGTCAATTGGTTTTTAAACAATAATTAAACAATAATTAGCCAGTCTTCCATTTACAGTTTGAGAGGCTTTGGGAGCCTAGAGAACAAAAGGTATCCATACCTGAGTATTTAACTGAGGAAGGACCTGCCTCCATTTCCCTCTACCCCTTATATACCCCATTTTACATGCTCCCTTACTCACCCTTGGCTGAGAAGTAGTGTTCCATGATCCTAAATGGGGTTGAATATCACCTTTCAAGTGGGGTCCTTGGGATCTGTTGGGTTCTAGTCACCTACCTGGTTTCCACCTCTCCCAAGGAACCAGGAAATCTGAAACCTTCCTTGCCACTCTCCCCAGTATATCCAATTAGTCCTATTCATATAGGTTCTAGAACTTTGTAAAGAGAAATGTCCTGGCATAATAGAGGAATTGTGCTTCAGTGGAAAAAAGTCAAGAGGGCAGTGTTCTAGTCTCTGCTAACCATGACTTCAAACAAGTAATTTCATTTTTCTCACCTTCAGTCTTCACTCCTGTAAAATGGGCATAATGCTATTTGCCCTACCTAACTCATAGGTTGTTGAGAGAATAGTGCTTTGTAATGTGAGCTCTTACTATTTGTATTTGACCCAAGCCCTGCCTTGTCAAAGACACTCTCGGAATCAGTCAGGGTCTTTCCCAATTATTTATAAAGTACCCAACAGTATGTAAATAAAGTCAGATTTTTGCTCTATATCTATTGCTGAGACATCTCTGCTGTTGGCCCTGTTTCCTGATATGAAAAAATAATCTCCCTAGATGTAGAGAGGAAGTTATCATCCTATCCTAAACTCTTCTCCTTATCTCTTCTGATACTATGCCTTTCTTGAACCTCTTTGATTGCCTTCATAAAGTGATAAAATGATGATGGTGATAGCTAACATTTATATAGTGTTTTAAGATTTGCAAAGTACTTTACAAATAACTCATTTTAACTTCACAACGAATCTGGAGAGTTGGGTGTTATTATTAACCCCATTTTACAGATGAAGAACATAGGTATGGAAAAATCAAGCAACGGCCCAGTTAACTCTGAAGTCAAATTTGAACTCGGGTCTTCCTGACTCCACAACCAATACTCTATGCACCCTATGCACTGTGCCACATAACTGCCAAACCTTAAAGGTGGAAGAGTCCTTCCAGATGATCTAATCTAACTTTCCACCCAGTACAGGAATCCCCTCTACAACATACCTGGACAAATGATCACCCTTCCCTTGCTCCAGTCCTCAGAAAGGATTTACATAAAGAGCTAAAATATCTCTTCCTGTAACTCCACCCATTGGACCTAGGTCTGACTGGAAAACAACAAAGAGTGTGTGCTCCTCCTTCCACATCAGAGTCCTCTACATACTGGAAGATAACTTTTATTGCTCTCTTTGGTCTGAGTACCCCCCTTTCCTCCAAACATACTGCTCCTAGTACAGTTTAGAAGCTTCACCATCCTGATTGCCCTACTCCTGACATACTCCTGTTTGTTAAATCCCCTATTATAACATGGTTCCTATAAATGAATACTGTGCTTCAGACATGATCTACTCACCCAGATCGACCACTGAACTCACTTTCCTCATTCTGGACACTATATTTTTACTACTATAGCCTAAGACTATTAGTGTAAATTACTTGTCACAGTAATTTAGTATTAGGAACTGTCTCATTTTTGTATTTGTGTCCCTAGAATCTAGCACCATGCTTGGCATACCATTGGTGCTCAATAAATGTTTGTTAATTGATTGATTAAGTGATCACAGTACACCATCTGCTCATATGGCCAATTAACCTACCAACCACCCAACCAACTACCCCTGCCCCAACAGGCCTTTTTCATGCAGTTCTGTTAAGATAGACCTCTCCTATTTAGACTGAATTTGTACATTTAATTTTTTGAAGCAGAATATAGAACTTTATATTTATCTTCATTAAACTAAAATGTCAGCCTCGAGAGATATTTTTTTTTAGTCTTGAGTCTGCTATTTATGATAATAACTATTCCTTGAAGCTTTGTGTCATCCACAACTCTGATAAGCATGCCTTTAATGTCTTCATTTAGGCTACTGATTTATAATATTGAACTGGAAAAAGGACAAAGACAGAGACCTGTGGTATCCCAATAGAGACTTCCTTCTACACCACAATTGTCAAACTCACATCGTAGGGCCTATAAAACTGTTGAGTGGGGGCAGCTGGGTTGCACAGTGGATAGAGCACCAGCCCTGGATTCAAGAGGACCTGAGTTCAAATCCAGCCTCAGACACTTAACACTTACTAGCTGTGAGGCCCTGGGCAAGTCACTTAACCCCAATTGCCCAGCAAAAAAAAAACAAAAAAACCCACAAACCAAAAAAACTGTTGAGTGCATCACAAATTGGATTAAAATGTAATTGGGAAACCTTTAACAAAATACATTTTAAAATACAATGTAGCATAGTCACAGATAATGTGAATTTTTCATTTTCTAAGTCAACATGTGACTCTCAGGGATCCATTTCTTTTTTTCTTTTTTTTTTTTTTTTAGTGAGGCAATTGGGGTTAAGTGACTTGCCCAGGGTCACAGAGCTAGTAAGTGTTAAGCATCTGAGACCAGATTTGAACTCAGGTACTCCTGACTCCAGGGCTGGTGCTCTATCCACTGTGCCACCTAGCTACCCCTCAGGGATCCATTTCTATTTGAGTTTGACCCCACAGTTACTGATACTAGTCTATGAATCAACATTCTTTGGGAACAGTTCTTCAAACAACTGTGAATCACCCTAACTGTACCCCTAAATTTCACCATCTTTCCCAATAGTCTATTATGAAAGATTTTGCCACATGCTTTGCTGAAGTAAATATGTGTTGTCTGTGGCATTCACCTGATTTACCAACCCATGGTATTAGTCCTATCAAAAAAGGAAATGAGGTTTCCTTGGTTACCTTATTCTTAGAGAATCCATTTTGGCTCCCAGTGACGACCGTGTTCTTTTTTAAGCACTCACAAACCACCATCTATTTAATAACTCATTTTAGAAATTTGCTGGGAATTGACGTCAGGTTTATTAGTCTATAGTCTCTGGAATCTAGTCTTTTTCCTTTTAAAGACCATGGTAATATTTACTTGTCTCCAGTCTTCAGTTCCTTTTCCCATTCTTGGTGGTTTTTTTAAAGATCACTTATACTAGTTCTGATGTTACATGTGCAAGAACTAACTTTGGGTTATAATTTAGCTGGGCCTGGAGACCCAAACTAATTTAAGGTGACTGGATGCTTTCTTATTATCTCAAGCTACAAGTAAAGTTTGTGTTAAATTGTCCTCATTGTACCTACACTTCTGTTGTACTGATGATAAAACTGAAGCCCAGGGCAGAGCGAAACTTCGTTTTACATAGCATGTTTTGGAAAAGGAAGGAAGGAATGATAAATACTTTCTTTTTTTATTTATTTCTTTTTCTTTTTTCCTTTTTTCTTTTTTGTCTTTCCTCCTTTCTTCCCTTCCTTCTTTCCTTCTTTTCCTCTCTTCTTTCTTTCCCTCTCTTCTTCTCTCCTCTCCGTCTGTCCTTCTGTTTCTCAGTCTCTCTCTGTCTCTCTGTCTCTCTCTGTTTCTCTGTGTGTGTGTGAGACTTTCTGTGTCTCTCTGTCTCTGTCTCTTAAGATTGGATCTCCCTATGTCACTCAGTTTGGAAGGCAGCAACCATTCACAAGCCTGAGCCCAATACTGATCAGTTTTTATTTGAGTTTTTATTTTCCCCATTTCCTCCTTGGACTACTTCTCTCCTCCTTAGGCAGCCTAGTAACTTCCCACTCACCAATGGCGTCAGACTTAGTGAAGATACCCAATTGGCTTTAGCCTTCCCACACCTCAAAACTCCTACACTTAAGTGATACACCAATCTCAGCCTTGCTGGTAGCAGGAATCATGGGTATAGATCACCATGCCTGGTTGAACTTTACTCTCTCAGGGAATAACAATATTTGGCATAAAAGGCTTTTAATATCTGCAAGTTGCTTTACAAATATTATCTCATTTCAAAATGGCAATATACAGTATTCATATATGGTATTCCTATCCCCCTTTTGTAGATGAGCAAACTGAGACTACAAGAGCTTAAATGCCTTGCCCATGGTCACATAGCTTGTAAGAATACAGGGCGGGATTTGAACTCAGGTCTTCCTTGCTCTAGATCAAAACTGAGGTCTACTCTATCCTGCTGCCTTGCCACTAAACGGGTAGACTGGTCCAATGAGAACCCATGCAATCTTTTGTAACCATGAACCCCTTTTCTTATGCCCTATATATAGCAGGTTGTATTGTGACTAAATACAAGGAAGAGCTTCTTAGTTCCAGGTAAGCTAGTTATAAAAAAACTGGAATAGGGATATTTTTTAATAAATAGATTTCTTCAGTGTATCCCATACATCTATTACCTATAATAAAGAATAAAAAAGGAGGAAAAAGTTCAACAAAAGTAACCAATGTATCAAAAGACTTTACATATGCAATGTTCCATACCTGTAGTTCCCCATCTCTAGCAAAGAAATATAATTCTCAAAAAAAAAAAAAGAAATATATTTCTCCTATTTCTTCTTTTGGAGTATGCTTGTTCATTATAATTTAATAGCATTCCATTTCAATTATTTTATTGTTATTCTTTTTATTTACATTATTGTAGTCATCAGGTAATGATTTTCCTAATTCTGCATTCTTCATTTTGCATCAGCTCACATAAGTTTCCCAGTACTTTTCTATGAGAATATGGGAGGGTTTATATGAAATTAAATCTTTTTGCCATAAAATATAAAAATGCACTAGGGAACCATCATCTTCATCATTTCTTATAGCTCAATAATATTCCAATTATGTCACAATTTCTAACCATTTCCCTTTCAATAGACATTTACTTTGTTGGAATGAGGTTTTAATGAAAGATATGGGTTTTCCTTACCAAATTTCTTTTTTTTTTAATTGTCCTAGGCAGCTAGGTGGAACAGTGGATAAAGCACTGGCCCTAGATTCAGGAGGACCTGAGTTCAAATCTGGTCTCAGACACATGACACTTACTAACTGTGTGACCCTGAGCAAGTCATTTAACCTTTATTGCCCCCCAAAAAAATTGTCCTGTGAATTTATCAATGTAGCAGGTTCCTTGATGAGGAAACTCTCCCCACCAATGCAGATCAGCAACTACTCTAAACTTATACTCTAAGATAATTATATGAGGGCACAGAGAGGTCCAGTAACTTGCCTAGGGTCACACAGCCAGTATCAGAATTAAGATGCAAACCCAAGTCTTCTCCCTGATTTTGAAGCCAGCTATCTCTCCACTGTGTCACCCTCTCTCTTTCTCCCTCCTTTTATAGATGAGAAGACTGAGATGCAGAGAGCTTAAATGATTTGGCCAAGGTCACACAGCTTTGTAGTGGCAAAGCCAAGGCTAGAATCCTTTGACTCTAGTGCTTCCAAGTCCAATGTTCTTTTTTTTCTATTATGTAGAATTTATTTTTATTTTTAAATATGTAATAAGTTGCTGTGTAACTTTTAAGGCTGTATGGCTTGTCTATCTTCTGTTCTCTCCTCACTGGAATGGAGGATGATCTAACATTTTCTTCTTCCCACTTCCTCCCCCATTATAAAAAAAAAAGAGGGGGCAGCTAGATGGCAACAAGGTGGTGCAGTGGATAAAGCACAGGCCCTGGAGTCAGGAGGACCTGAGTTCAAATTTGATCTCAGACATTTGACACTTAGTAGCTGTGTGGCCCTGGGCAAGTCACTTAACCCTCATTGCCCCACCAAAAAACAAAAAACAAAACAAACAACAACAAAAAAAGATAAACAAAATCCTTGGATAAATGCATAATCAAGCAAAACAAATACCTACAACATGCTCAAAATTTATGTCTCATTCGGCATCTTGATAATGACATACAGAGGCCTAGAAAGGTTAAGTGACTCTTCTAAGGTTAGCTGTTGTTGTTGTTGCTGAGTCATGTCCAACTCTTCATAGCCCCATTTGGGATTTTTTTGGCAAAGGTACTGGAGTGGTTTACCATTTCCTTCTTCACCATATTTTACAGATGAGGAACTGAGGCAAACAAGGTTAAATGACTTGTCTAGGGTCACACAGCTAATCGGTGTCTGAGTCTAGATTTGAACTCGAGAAGTTGAGTTTTCCTGATTCCAGGCCCAGTGTTCTATCCACTGCACCACCTAGCAACCTATTTCTAAGGTTACACCCCTTCCTCTTTAAAGTCCAGTGTTTTGACACTGTGCCATCACTATTTCTTTTACATGATGAATTAGCAGTACTGGTAAGACTTGCAAGTGAAAGTGACTAGCAGGTAGCTGGAAATGCAAGAGTAAAACTTGGGAGAGAGGTTGGACATAAAGAGATATTTTGGGAGGTATCCCCTGAGAGTTATTAGTTGGAATCATGACAGTTAACAAGATTTTTAAAAAATTTTAAATCACTATCAACTTTCCTCTCTGAGCACCTAAACAATGGCCTAGCTTTCCACTCAAACTCAACGCATTCCCCAAACCATTTCCTCACCAAAAATGGTCTCAATTCATTCTCAGCTTCCCTGTGGCCCCTATCCTGGTCTCCCAAAGGAGATATTTTAGAATCATCTATAACTCCCCCTTTCCTTCATTGAAAGATGTAACTTAATCCTAGTACCATAGAATGTCAAAGCCTTAGAGATTACCTCATTCAACCATTTTACAGAGAAAGAAACTGGGATTCAGACAATTAAAGTGACTTGCCCCAGGACATACATCTAGCTTTTAAACATCTCTCAGATTTCTTCCATTCCTCTCCAACCCCAATAGCACCACTAATTGAGGCTTTCATAATCTCATTCCTGGATTACTGAAGCAGCCTTCTCACAAAGGCAGTAGGAAAAGGACAGAGCAGTGGTCAGAGATGTAGGAGAAGAACCAAGATAATGTAGTACTTCATAGAAGGTAGGAGGGAGTTTGAAGGACAGAGTGATCAATATCTAATGCCCTAGAGAAGTCAAAGATGATAAGCATTAAGAAAAATCTTTTAGAAAGCACAACTTATCAATAACCACACACACACACACAAATTAAGACTCTCCACTAGAGAAAAAGAAATTAAAATAACTCTAACATTTTACATTATGCTAATTAAACTAGAAAAGATAATAAAAGACAACACAATTTAATGCTGACATGACTGTGGTTAAACAGGCATGGTATTTTACTACTGGTTGTGAATTGTTCTAACATTATGGGAAAGCAATATAGAATCACACAATAAGAGCTACAAAAATACATATGCCCTTTGACTCAGTGGTTCTACCACTAAGACCATATCCCCCAAGGAAGACATTGACAGGAGGAAGAAAAAAGTCTTTTCTGTAGCAATACAATTTGTAATTTTTAAAAATCTGGGAACAAACCAGGTGGCCATTGATTGACGATGGTTAAATAAGCTATGGTATGTGGTATATTACTATGTCATAAGAAATTATAAATTTGAAGAATTCTAAGAAATATGGGAAGTCGTATATGAAGAAATGTAAAATGGATAAAGGAAAAGAACAATTGCCTATAGTTAAAGAAAACAATTTACAGCCAGAAATCCATTTTATATATTCAATAAAGAAGGTCAAAAAGAACCATGAAAGCAGAAATTATGTGGGCTTTTCTATATCAAAGTCCATTGACTTTAACACATCTTTTGAAATGGAGTTAACAGTCGGTAAATAGTAGAAGTTTATAGCTACATGTACAATCAGTTACAACTTCTAGAGGGTTGAGTCAAGTCAACAAGCATTTAAGTGCGTACTGCAGTCCAGACACTGTGCTAAGCACTAGAGAAACAAAGAAAGAAAAAAAGTTCCCTGTTCTCAAAGAGCTTGCAGTCTAATAGGGAAGACAACACAAAAACAACTATGTACAAACAACCACAAATAGGATAAATTGGATATAACCAACAGAGGGAAGGTACTAGCATTAAGAGGGATCAGTGTGGCACAGTGAATAAAGCACCAGCCCTGGATTCAGGAGTACCTGAGTTCAAACCCAACCTCAGACATTTGACAAGTGACCCTGGTCAAGTCACTTAACCCTCATTGCCCCACAAAGGAAAAAAATTTAATAAATAAAATAAATTTTTTTAAAAAGAGGGATCAGGAAAGGCTTCTTATAGAAATCAAGATTTTAGCTGGGACTTGAAGGAAGGCAGAAGGCAGAGATGACAGGAAAGAGCTCTAGGAATGGGCTTTCTCTTCATTTTTTGGATTCATTTTGCCTATTCTCATTTTCTTTTTGGGCTTTTGCTTATACATGTGAATACCTGTACTCGTCAATGGACACTAAAATAAAATAAATTTTCGAAAAAAAATTTAAGGCCACTCTTTGATTTGGCAATTAAGTCAGCCTTAGAGACCAAGAAATCTGTTCCATCTAACTGGAAGAAATTTAAGTCGGTTTTCAGCAGGGGTGTGCTGGGGCCAGCTCAAACTAGCTCTCATCAAACCAATTGTTAAATTTTCAGTGTGAGCATTTATACCTAGGAAACCAGCAAATGTTACAAATCAAGGCTTTTTTCTCATTTGTTGGTTGTCTAGACTTAAGAAACTAATAGACAAGATGTTAATAATGCAGAAAAAATTTTAAAATGTGTCATGCAAACATATTCATATATATATATATATATATATATATACACACACATATGTGCATTTGTATTTATATATCCCCCTCCCCGCCTCAGAGAACCACTTGTTAAACAATTATCAGCATGCTGTTGCATTGTAGGAAGTCAAGGCAAAAGTAAGTAGTGAAAGGGACAGCTAGGTGGCACAGCGAGCACACTCATCTTCCTGAGTTCAAATATGGCCTCAGACACTTCTTAGCTATGTGACTCTGGGAAAGTCACTTCACCCTGTTTGCCTCAGTTTCCTCATCTGTAAAATGGGCTAGAGAAGGAAATGGCAAACCACTCCAGTACCTCTGCCAAGGAAACCCCAAATGGGGTCATGACAGGACTGAATAACAATGAGGTAGTGAGAATGTAGTAACAAGATATTCTGGCCACTCAAGAAGTTTGATAGTGAAAAGAGACAAATTGAGCTGGAACTATTACAGTTTCTTTGTTTTGGTTTTTGGTTTTGGTTTTACCAAATAGGTGAGACCTATCTGAGTGAGGGAAGATGGAAACAGTGAAAACATGCCAAGGGAGAGAGAAAGACTAAAGCTTATGACTAGAGAAGACTACTTCATTCTCATACACAAAACCTGGAAGGCTGGATTGACGTTAATATTATACTACCTGGCAACGGAAATCTCCCTTTGGGTATACTATAGGAAACAAAGTGAGGGAGATTGAGGATGCAGATCCCAAATCTTGACCTCCTGGTGTCAGCTCTGAACTGCACAGGAAATTTCAAACAGAAAGTTGCTTCCTCTAACACACTATTTTCTGTTTAGTCTTAGCAGAGAGACAGCATGGGAAGTACACTAGCCTGTAAAAATTTCCAGGGGTCACTCCACACATCCCCTCTCCTCCCAACCCACTCCCATCATGCTCTTGGATGTTACAGAATTCTTACGGGGGGAAGTTATTTCTGCGGTCTAATCTCAGTTCTTCCCACTGCAATCCAAGCCCATTCCCTTTGATCCTGTCCTTGAGGAAAAACAACCTGTGGTGTCTGGTGAAATGTCCAGTGCAAAAATGTTAACTGGTTTACAAAAGGCTTCATGGCATCAGAGAGTTGAGTCTGTCTTCATGTTTCAAAGTGGGGCAACACTTCCAGTGGCCTGAATAGATGGTGGTCCTTCTTATACTGAAAGACTGAAGGACCAGAAACCTTAAAGAACATAGCAGCAGATGCCAAAAAAATGCTCTTTTTTAATCTCCAGTGACATTTTAGGAGAAAAACTCCTCCTCTTAGACATTCTAGAAAGTCAAGTCGGCAGGAAGCCAGAATAAATCCTGTAGTTAAAATGCTAAAACAGTGCTTATATTACCCAAGAAATGCCACACTGGGCCAAACCCATAGTCCCTCTAAGAGCCCAGTATTTAATCTCTGCTTTAGACTCACCATGTGTAGGGGCACCAAGAGGTGTGATTCAATTCAATTCAATTTGACAAACATTCATTAAGTGCTGGGTATGATTGGCTTCCCTGACGTCAGTCTCAGAAGGTTGGGATATGTGCCCCAAAAATATCCCTAGATACTCCTAGCAACCCCTTTTGGATCTAGCATTTACAAATTTACATAAACCTATTTTGCTTAGAAAAAAGAGAATAAACCCAAATTGCAGAGAATTAAGGAAAGAGCCAGTAGGGGGAAGTGAAGACAGCAGGTTGTGAAATGTTCATTAGAGAATGTTAAACCATTTATAATTTGAGTCTTCAGAGAAATATCCCATTCCCCAGATGTAAAATTTGAATTCTATTATAACCCTTTGATTCATTTTAGACCTTTTGGTATGTTTTTTTTCTATTGAAAACTACTGACTCATTTTTTAAAAATCAATCAGGAGTCTCACATCATCCATCAATCCATTCATTCAAGAAGTATTTATAGAAGACAAAGCACGTATAAGGTCTTGTTCTGTGTGTTTTCACATAAACAAAAAGCAACTTAATCTAGCTATTTTGAGAGAAGGGTAAACAAATGAAATATAAACCTAATTATTTCAAACACCCTCATTTAAATTAAGAATAAGAATAAGAATAAGAAATATAATAATAAGAATAATAATAAGAATAATAAGAAATAATAATAATAAGAATAGTTATATAGTGCTTTCAAATTTGTGAAGCATGTTAAAATTTGCAAAGTATGTTTTTTACATGGGTGATCGATCCTACAGCTATCATTATCTCCTATTCCCGCTAAGGAAACTGAGGATGGCTGGGATTAAGTGATCTGCCCATGAGAGATTTAAACCCAGGTCTTCCTGATTCAATTTTAAATAGCACCCAGGACAGTGCTTGACTCATAGTAGGCACTTAATAAATATTTGTTGGTTGATTAATTGATTGAAAATATGCAGGGGGCAGCTAGGTGGCACAGTGGATAGAGCACCAGCCCTGGAGTCAGGAGTACCTGAGTTCAAATCTGGCTTCAGACACTTGACACTTACTAGCTGTGTGACCCTGGGCAAGTCACTTAACCCTCATTGCCCCACAAATATATATGCAGCTCTCATCAAGATCATTTCTAAGAAACATCTAATTAATGCCTAATGATCAAACCCCACCATAAAGTCATCAAACCCTGTAGTAACCCTATTCAGACAATCATCCATTTATAGGATTTACAAAATTGTTTCTAGGCATCTAACTGACTTCCTAGAATGTCCTTGTTTCAAATTATTTTTTCAAAGTGGAAATATTAGCCAGCACATGCCTGTACCTCATTCTCTATGACAACTAGTGAAGAGAGAGAAAAGGCAGAGAAGGGAAAGATAGAAAATTAGGTTGGAGGGGAAAAAGCTGAGAGGGAAGAAAAGAGAAAGAGAAAAAGCAAAAGAGACAGAGAAGGGAAGATAGGTAAGAAAAAACATGTAGAAAGAAGTAGGAGGGAGACAAAGAGAGACAAGACAGAGACAGAGAGAAACAGAGAGACAGAGACAGACGGAAACAGAGGCAGACACAGAGAGAGAGAGAGAGATGCTTTTAAGCTGTTAGCACTGGCTATTTCTTCCTTTTCAATTCAATTCGTTTCCCAGAATTCCCAACCCTATGCTCCTCTGTGGTGTCCTGACTTTTCAATCCAATTCAATGTAATAAGTATTTATTAAGCACTTACTATATGCAAGGCACTACTTCAGGTGCTGTGGATACAAAGGCAAAAAAAAAAAAGAAAAATGACCACTACCTTCTGGGAAACCATACTCTACTAGGAAAAATAACAGGGACATAAGTAAACACAATAGAATTTGAGATGGCAGATAGCACTAACAGCTACAGTGATCAGGAAAGGCTTCCTGAATAGCAACTGAATTCAGCCTTGAAGGAAGCTAAGGAACCTAGCGGGGGCAACTATGTGGTACAGTGGATACAGCATCGGCCTGGAGTCAGGAAGACCTGAGTTCAAATATGACTTCAGACGCTTACTGGCTGTGTGACCCTGAGCAAGTCATCTCATCCTGATTGCCTCAGTTTCCTCATCTATAAAATCAGCTGAAGAAAGAAATGGCAAATCACTTTAGCATCTTTTCCAAGAAAACTGCAAATGGAGTCACAAAGAGTTGGACATGACTGAGCAACAAGAAGAAGAATACTAAGAGAGATAAAGTGAGGAGAAAAGAAGTCGGGGGACAACCCAAGCAAAGACATTGAAACTGGAAAATGAATGCTGGGGTTCAGAAAGCAACAAATAGGCCAGTGTGGTTGGAGTATAAAGGGAAGGTAAATAATGTGAAATAATTTTGGGAAAAAATAGTTTTGATTCAGATTGTGAAGGGCTTTAAAAGGCAAAAGAGGAGTCGGTATTTTCTCATTGAGGTGACAGAGAGCTCCTGAAGATTGTTGAACAGGGGAGTGACACGGCCAGACCCGAATTTTATTATTTTGGCAACCGTGTGAGAGATGAACTGGGGAAAAGAGAGATCCTGGAAGCAATAAGACCAGTTTAGAAGGCTATTGAAATAGTCCAAACAAGAGATGATGGGGAGGGGCAGCCAGGTGGCGCAGTGGATAAAGCACAGGCTCTGGATTCAGAAGAACCTGAGTTCAAATCCAGCCTCAGACACTTGACACTTACTAGCTGTATGACCCTGGGCAAGTCACTTAACCCTCATTGCCCCGCCAAAAAAAATATATTTTTTTTAAAAAGAGAGAGATGATGGGGACCTGAATTAGGTTGGTGATTGTGTGAGTAGACAGAAAGGGATAGACATGAGAAATTCTGTAGGGACCTGGCAACTGATTGTAGGTAAGGGAGAGGGAAGATAACCCCAAGATTGCTATCCTAGATGACTGGAAGGATAGTGGTGTCTTCAACAGAAATGGGGAAGTTCAGATGATAGGTAAATTTGGGGAGGGGACATACATAAAAATTAGTTGATTAATAACCATTTATGATTTTTTCAACTGTTCTTTATCCTTAAAGTTGCCTTCCAAAGCTTTGCTCTGAATTTCCCAAGCGAGGAAATTATGCAGACTCAATCCTGGCAGAGATCAGAGCAGTATGGCTGCCAAAGGCAAAGTGAAGGCAGAGATGTTGGTACCCAAGCCAGAAGCTCCCTCCTTCTTCTGTAGGTAGGAGGGGCAGGGGGACAGGAAGGGAGGAGGGAAATGACCAAAAGCAAAAAGTCCATTTCAGAAATACAAATGTTGTATTTTGTTTGGCAGAGTCTGATGAACCAGGTAGGAACTGACGATGGATGGATCCTTAGAATGTTAGAGCTGGAATGTACCATTCTGAAGAGGGGGGTGGGATGGAAGACAGTCCAAAGTTGGGATTGCATTGGTTTCAAGAGCCACCCAGGGAAGAGCATCTCCTCTTTTTCTTTCTTTGTGGGGCAATGAGGATTAAGTGACTTGCCCAGGGTCACACAGCTAGTAACTGTCAAGTGTCTGAGATCAAGTTTGAACGCAGGTCTTCCTGAATCCAGGGCTGGTGCTTTATCCACTGTGCCACCTAGCTGCCCCAGAGCATTTCCTCTTAACAATGCAGATCAACAACTTACTTACTTAGAGGTCTGACTTGGACAATGAGAAATTAAACAATTGACCCAGAGTTATACAGCCAGGGTGAGTCAGAAGTGGAATGTGAATCTAGGTCTTCCAGGCTCTGATGTAAGACCTCCATCCATTAGATCAGGGCATCTTAAACTTTTTCCACTCAGGGCGCTTTTTTGCCAGAGAAATTTTTATGTGTCCTTATAGGTATATAAAATAGGTATACATAACCTTTTACTATTGCCAAATTATTGGTGACCCCAACATTCAGTTATACAACCCCATATGGCACCCACAGTTTAAGAAGCTTTGCATTAGACCACATTACATCTGGAAAATACCTGAGGTAGAATTTAATCCAGCCAGGAGTGTGTTGGAGTCAGCTCATATCAGTTCAGTAGAGGTGATGGTTAAATTTTCAGGATGAGCATTTACTCCTCAGAAATTGGCAAACACTACACATCAAAGCTTGATTTATTGTTTTGTTGATCATCTAGACTTAAGAAAGTGATGGAGAAAATATTGTTAATGCAGATCAAACTTAACAGTGTGCCTTTTGGACTTTTTTCAGGGAGCCTATTACCAGCACACCCCTGAATCCAACCTCCTTGTTTTATAGGTGAAGAAACTGACATTTCAGAAAGCTTTGATTTGGGGAGGGGTTGAAGCAAAAAAAAAAAAAAGTTTAGATTTCCTCCTTTCCTAAGGAACTAGCATTAATTAAAGAGAACAATCCTGACTTTGTTGACTGCTAATGGTCCAAACTGCATTATTTGATACCAATTTGAGAAAATAACAGAACCTAACTAGATAGCTCCCAGAGCCAGAATATTGAAGGACTTCCACAAAAAAATTAAATATTCAGGAACATAGACAATAAATTCAGAATGGGTGCTTTTCTATCCATGAGGCAGATGCCTCAGACATCGGTCCTGGGCACTTGATGGATGGCACTGGATAGAGGGCCAGCCTCTAAGTCCAAAAGACCTGGGTTCAAGAGAGAAGTCTGGCCTTTGACATATACTTGCTATGTGAACCTGGACAAATCATTTAGAGGTAACCTCTCAATGCCCCCAGCAACTCTCTAAGACAAGGGTTCTTAACCTGGGATTCCTGAATTTGTTTTTAAATATATTGATTACTGCATTTCAATAGAATTAGTTTCCTTTGTAATTCTATGTATTTTATTCTATGCATTTAAAAACATTATTCTGAGAAAGGGTCCACAGGTTTCACCAGACTGGCAAAGGGGTCCGGGACACACACAAAAAGGATTAAGAATCTCTGGCAGAGACTATAAATTTCAGATCACTTGCTGATCTATATTAGTAGAGAGGGTTTCCTCATTAGAATTTCCCTCTATCAATATACATCACAGATGTTGACCAAAATAAAAATCGCCACCATTTGTCCTTGATGAAAAACATGCAGTTTATGAAAAAAGAGAGTCTCTCAGGAACTTTGACAGGGGGGTGGGGGGCCTGGGTGTTGTTCTGTCATTTCAGTCATGTCAGACTCTTCATGACCCCATTTGGAGTTTTCTGGGCAAAGATACTAGGGTGGTTTGCTATTTCCTTCTCCAGCTCATTTTACAGATGAGGAAACTGAAACAAACTGGTTAAGTGACTTGCCCAGGGACACACAGCTAGTAAATGTCTGAAGACATATTTAAACTCATGAAGATGAGTCTTTCTGACTCCAAGCCCAGTGCTCCATCCACTATACCACCTAACTGTCCTAAACTGGGTATAAAATCAAATTATTCCTTTTTCTCTGGGTAATTGGGCATGACTATAATATTATCTATTTTTGATGTTATTATGTTAATTGTATTTTGAGGTCTTTTCCCCTACATCCTTTCAAATGGAGGGAAGAGAGAGTTTAGCTAGCAAGTGATGGAGAAGAAATGTGAGTGGAGCATTTAAAAGCCTGATGGCAGTCAGAAAACTTCCTAATTGGCTAAGGTTGAGCTTGGGACTTACATAAGTGGACATCTTTCTTCTGTTACTTCCATTGGACTGTGGGGACCAGTTTACCACTCATACCTTCTGTTCCATCATAATATACTCCAAATAACAAAAGTGTATTTTCTAGGGTCTGTTCTCTGACCAATATATAGGAATATATAGAAGAATATATAGGAATATAAAATACATTGCAAGGAAAGGTAATGAAATTTAAGGTGGGGGGCAGGGGCGGGGCGCAGCTAGATGGCACAGTGGATAAAGCACCTGCCCTGGATTCAGGAGCACCTGAGTTCAAATCTGGCCTCAGACATTTGACACTAGCTGTGTGACCCTGGGGAAGTCACTTAACCCTCATTGCCCCACAAAAACCAAAAATAAATAAAATTTTTAAATAAAATTTAAAAATAAAAAAGACAAATTTGTGTGGGAGAAAAATTTGGAACTAAAAATCCTATGAAAACAAATGTTGAAAACTATCCTTATATTTAACTGGAAAATAATAAAATACTTTTATTTATTAAAGAAAAGAAATTTACGGCCAGGTGGCCCCTTTTTACATGGATTCCCAGAAAGCTACATTAGCTTTGAGGGTTAGTAGCCACTTGAGCACAGAGACATACACTATCCCACACCATCAATTGGAATGAAAAACCATGACCTACACTATGCCACAGCATGTAAGCTAAAAGTACTCACTGTTGGGTCTCCTGAAATGTTGCTGCCCCTCTACAGCCATCTCTAAATAATCAGTCGCAAGACAGCTTCTTCCAAAAAGGAAGAAGGACTTTCAAACTCCTTACCTTATTGCCCCTGAAGACCATCTTTAGTTAGCTCTTTTGTGATGTGGGCCCTCAAACAGATAGCTACAGAAATCCTTAGGTATTTTAAAACTGTCTTGAACTCTTCTCTGCTGCTCTGACTCTCTTCGTTCAACCACTATCTTAATTATGGTCCAATTTATTTTAGCTTCTATCAAACTCTTAGATCACTATCTTGGGTTCCCTCCAAATCATCTCAGGGAATCCAGTTAGTAAAACTGCAAAGAAGCAGGGTGGAACTAGGACAAGGATATTATTTCAATCCCCATAATGCCCTTAGTTGTCATGCAAATCAAATTTAGAGCGACAGGAAAGGGCTTGGTAGAGCTGGTGAAGCTAAAGATCTTTGCCCTACTTCTCTCTCCCACCTCCACAGACAAAATTACTTTACTCACTACGCTCAAACCCAGCAATTTCCCAGTAACCAAGAGTGGCATTCTAAGGCAAGAATTAGAGGACAGTTCAGGTTAGGATAGGGTATAAAGGAAAGCCACTAAACCAAAGGTAAGAGGCCCTTCAGTGAGTTCTGAGGAGATCAGTTCCCAGAAAACTACCATGATTATTCAGGTATCTTTCCTATTTCAACGCATACAAAGACATTGCAGCTAAGTGATACAGTGAATAGAGTACTAGGGTCAGGAAAATAAATCTTCATGAGTTCAAATCCAGCCTCAGACACTCACTAGCTATATGACCCTGGGCAAGTCACTTAACCCTGTTTGCCTCAGTTTCCTCATCTGTAAAATAAGCTGGAGAAGGAAAGGACAAAGTGCTCCAGGGTCTTTGCCAAGAAAGCCCCAAATAGGATCATGAAGAATCGGACACGATTAAAACAACTTAATAACGACATTGAAAGACATACAGCAAAGGGACAAAATAAACTGCAAAAACACAGGTAAGGAACAGGGGAAAATATCACCTAGGATATAGCTAGGATAGGTTATCATCATCTGAAAAAAAAGACCCTTAGTCTCTGTAGGAATCATTACATCCTTAAAATGAGGGAACTGGACTAGAGAAATCTACCTTAAAGTAGAGAGGGAAAAAAGACAAGTGATAAACTAGCAAGTGGAAGGGGAAGCAATTTCTTGGTGCTTCTCTCACAGGTATTCCTTGTTATGAGAAAAGTACTTTGTAAATCATAAATTGAGCTGTGACAATGATGATCAATCATAATTATAAAATCCTGATCGTTCTCATAAACAATGCCAAGCTATGCTGAACACTGAGACGGGATGCCTGTAATTGACTTACATGTACCAAGTTTGTGTTCTAAGACCTTCATACATTGTAATAAAAGTAGTTTTTTTCCCTTCAACATGGATGAGTAGGCGTGATCTGTGCTAAATTTAGAACCATGATGGAGGAGGAGGATGTAGGGAATAACTGGGAAAGGTCTTGGTCTCAAGGTTAAGTTCTAAAGATATATTGGGGGAAGGAGGGACCTGACCTCACAGAGTTGCCAATAGGGAAACAAAAGGGACCCCCGCACATGACCTATCTTGCTCATGATTTGGACAACAATCAGTTCACTGACTCCTAGGTGGTGCCATAGTGCACAGAGTGCCGGGCCTGGAATCAGGAAGACTCATCTTCATGAGTTCAAATCTGGCCTCAGCCACTTACTAGCTATGTGCCCTGGGCAAATCACTTAACCCTCTTTGCCTCAGTTTCCTCATCTGTAAAATGAGCTGCAGAAGGATATGTCGAGTTACTCCAGTATCTTTGCCAAGAAAACCCCAAATGGAATCATGAAGAGTTGGAAACAACTGAAATGACTGAACAACAACAGTTCGCTAGGGTAAGGGGCAATATGGTGGGATGAAACTCCCTCAACTGGAAATTATAATTTCTGTGATTTTAAGACTCATCTCCTTATCTGAAAATAAGGGAATTGGACTAGATGTTTTCTCTACTCCCTTCTAGCTCAGACACTGAGTCCCTCCAAGGCTTGTATCCCCCAAAGTATCCCATTTTTCAAAATTGCCTGTTGTTCCCTGATCTCCCAAATCCCATTCTCTTAGTAATGGACATCAAAAAAGTACTTTGATTAAACTGCAGGAAAGTATTAGGATTCATAGATTTGTAATTCAGTTTCTTGCATTCCTGGTTATAAGCTTCTCTCCCTACTTAGAGATGAACACTATTACTGAATTCTCATATTACTGAACATTCACTACAGTTCTATATATTGCATAACAGCATTGCTTTTTAAGTATTGATGTTCTTTAATAGAGATAATTTCTCTATTGCAGAGCATAATTCAAAACTCATCCACTCTTCTTCCACCAAATCAATTAATCAGCTATTTTGCCAGTAGATTTATGATTCCTTTTTATTATCATACAACATATCATAAGATGCAATGAATGACCAAATAACCCCAATTGAACATATTTATGGCTAAATGTGCTTGGCCCAGTGATTTTACACATGAAGGAATAGAGACAATAAGTTATTACATTCCTCTTCATGGTTTACAAAAATTGTAGCTAATTTGTTCCCCATTGTCAAATAAGTACCCCAGCTCTTTGTCCTCCCTGTTCGAGCTTTCTACTTTAACAGATTCCATTATTATTTTTTAATTTTAAAGGTTCCTGTACTCCAAATGACTGATCGGTCTAATATATTATCTAGATGGGTCTTCCCTCCATCAATGCAGTTTGCACCCCATTCATGTTTCCACCCTGCTGGAGGCTTTCCTCCAATTGCATAGATAAATGCCTAGAAAACACACAGAATATACATCAGTATCCCTTCCTCTCATTACAAAACCAGCTCATCTTTCTGGGAGTGTGGCCATGAATTTCATTCATGACAGCCTTTTCACTTCATCCCTTGTTGACACCCATTATGCATTTCTCCATTGTTCTTTGGGTCATCCTCTGCCTCAGTTCTTCATAGACTATTGCATCATTCCATGACTTGGATCCATAGAACATCACCCACCAGAAGAATATTGGTATTGAAAGATGGCCTTTTGTTTCAGGAAGAACCTTGGGGTCATTTAAGCAACTGTGTACTTTCCCAAAGGTTATCCATTCCATTCTCCTCTCCCTTGTCCATTCTGGACCTAGTCCATTGTCCATGTCCAATGTCCATTGAAGATATATGACCTGAAGGACCAGTTCTATGGGTTGTCCATACAATCACATATCACAGAATGAGCAATAGATGTTTTTCATGCACTTGGATCCTTTGAGAGATTATTGATCTGATTTAGAAGGTTGTGTAATGTTCTGTTGTTTGAAGCAACCAGAAAGATGTCATCTATAAAAAGGATCATCCAGAGGAGTCCATCATCTTTAGGAAATCCCTTGAACACTACCTTAGACATCTTCCATAACAGTGGCCAACAGTTTTGACAAGTGTACATCTCCCTGTTCTATGTCTCAGTCAATAGTCATAATCAATTATAATTTTCTCTATTGTTACATATTTCAAAGACCCTCATATTATTTTGACATATGAGTGGGAGAAACCTTATTAAAGGAAAATCCTTAAGGAAGCCTTTTGCTCTACTGAAGAAAAAAATACTTTTCTGTAATCATCGATAAACAGTAAACCCAGGGGCAGCTAGGTGGCACAGTGGATAAAGCACCGGCCCTGGATTCAGGAGGACCTGAGTTCAAATCTGGCCTCAGACACTTGACACTTACTAGCTGTGTGACCCTGGGCAAGTCACTTAACCCCCATTGCCCTGCCCTGCAAAACCAAAAACCAAAAACAGTAAACCCAGTGGGATCTTTTTTTTTTCCCCTACAACTTTCAACCATAAGACTGCAGAGATGTGGTCTACAATAAAATATTCTTCGTGGAAGCCTGCCCTTATTATATCTTCATCAAGGTCTCTCTCACTGCCAGCACCTAGAACCACAAATGACTGGAGAGGAGGACATGAGAAGAACACACAACACAACCAGCACTTAACTGGTCACTGGAACCCTTTCTAGAATTGAATGAGGTATTGACATGCCCTCCTGGCAGGGTGTCCTTGTTTTACAAGGAATGTAGTGAGAAAGAATGGAACAGCTCCCATCAGAACCAGGGACAACTGCACCCTATTGCATTTGCTAAGGGGGCTAACTTTCTAGCCCCCTTTCCTTGGCCCACATGTTCTCTGCAATAAATATGTTCCATGTTTAAATGCTACTTGAAGCTTTGGTTTGCTTACAGGAGGACAATTGAACTTAGAGCTAGAAATAGAACTAGAAATAAGCCAGACTCTGATTTTCCAGAGAAACTCTGAATGAGATTAAAAACAAAGTCTAGGAGAGTATTCATTATTTGGTAGGCTTCCAAGATATGCATTTGAGTCCAATGAAGCCCAAAGCTTCTTGGACCACAAGTTATAACAAATGTATGCTTTACTGAGAACACTGAGGCCATTTGATGGGTAATCATCTAACTTGATCCTTGTAATAAATAATGTTAATGGTATTATCCCTATCTTAGAGATGAGAAAACTGAGGTCCAAAGTGGCTGTCACTTGCCCACAGCTACACAGCTAGGGCAAAAGCAGGATTAGAACCCACAACTTCATGATTCTAAATCCAGCATTCTTTCTCCATTACATCACACTGTTTCTCTGGATGTTGGATATTGGTCTCAGATTCCTCATGTAGAGAGGAGATAGGGCCCTTTATAGAGATGAAACTTGATGGCACTCATTGGTGCTAACATTTCCCCACCGCTAAGGGGTCCTTAGAACAACAATCTTGGGAACTCTTATACCAAACTCAAGAAATTTGGCTAGGAAATTCTCAAAGTACTACACTAGCTCCTGGAGTTCACACTTGACATTCTCAAACCTCACAGTAGGTTTCCCCTTCTTCTGGTACCTCCACATTAGCCTCCCCAAAGGATCAAGTACTTTGAGGAGGCTCAGATACAGCATCCATGGTGATAGCTGGTTGCACCAATTACTAAAACTATTCTTTCAAAGGTCCTCAATGACCTCCTAATGTCTTTTTTCTTTTTTATTAAAGATGTCTTATTCCCCCCACCTCAATTACATGTTAAAACAATTTTTAACATTTTGTTAAAAGTTTTGAATTCCAAATTCTATTCTTCCTTCCTTCCCTTCTTCCCTTCCCCCTCCCTGAAATGCTACAGAGCAATCTGATATAGTTCATACATGTGCAATCATATAAAATATTTCCATATTAGTCATTTTGAACAAGAGGATTCAAATTTTTAAAAGAATGAATTTTGGGGCAGCTAGGTGGCACAGTGGATAAAGCACCAGTCCTGGATTAAGAGGACCTGAGTTTAAATCCGGCCTCAGACACTTGACACTTAATAGCTGTGTGACCCTGGGCAAGTCACTTAACCCCCATTGCCCCACCAAAAAAAAAGAATGAATTTAAGAAAGAAAGTGAAAAACAGTATGTTTCAGCCTGTATTCAGATAACATCAGTTCTTTCTCTGGAGATGGATAGTGTATGCTTCATCATGAGTCCTTTGGGATTGTCTTGGATC
Organism: Dromiciops gliroides; assembly: GCF_019393635.1. Taxonomy (NCBI): domain Eukaryota; kingdom Metazoa; phylum Chordata; class Mammalia; order Microbiotheria; family Microbiotheriidae; genus Dromiciops; species Dromiciops gliroides. The sequence continues at coordinate 336,369,219 of NC_057863.1, read as the reverse complement.
ACTGTATTTCTGTGAAGAGCTAAGTCATTCACAATTCTTCATCTTATAACATTGCTGTTACTGTGTACAATGTTCTGGTTCTACTCACTTCACTATACATCAGTTCATACAAGTCTTTCCAGGTGTTTTTTTCTGAAATCTTCCTGCTTGTCATTTCTTATAGGACAGTAGTATTCCATCACAGTCATATACCACCACTTGTTCAGCCATTCCCCAATTGATGGGCATCCTCTCGATTTCCAATTCTTAGCCACAACAAAAAGAAATGCTATAAATATTTTTGTACAAAAAAGGAGTGACCTCCTAATTTCCAAATCCAATGACTTTTTCAATCCTTGGCATTTATTAAGTATTTGACCCTCTGGAGCAGTGGAAAAAAGAACCAGATTTGGATTTAGAGCACTTAGATTGAAATTCTGGTTCCAATGCTTCTTATTTATGTGATCTTGGGCACTTCAACATCTATAGGCCTCAGTGTGCCAAATTGTAAAATGAGGGCATTGCACTAGATGACTTCTGAGGTCCGTTCCAGCTCAGATTCTATGATCCTATGACCATTCCCTACTTTTTTTTTTTTTAGTGAGGCAATTGGGGTTAAGTGACTTGCCCAGGGTCACACAGCTAGTAAGTGTTAAGTGTTTGAGGCCGGATTTGAACTCAGGTACTCCTGACTCCAGGGCTGGTGCTCTATCCACTGCGCCACCTAGCCACCCCCCATTCCCTACTTTTAAAGAATCTCCCCTAACTTGGCTTCGCAGACACCTTACTCTCCTTCTTCTCCTCTTTCCTCTCTAATTTTCCCTTCACCATATCATCCACTGGCTTCTTCTCTTTTTCCTAACAACTAGCATTTATATTGAGCTTTAAGGTTTACAAAGTGCTTTACATATGTATTTTCTCAAACAGCCCCATGAAGTAGGTTCTATTATTATCACCATATCACAAATGAGAAAACTGAGGTTGATGCCCAAGGTCACACAGCTTGCATCCGAGTCAGGATTCCAACTTGGGTCTTCCTGACTCTAAGTTCCACATTCTATCCACTGTACCACCTGAAGGCCTAATCCCTGAAGGTAGATGTTCCCCCAAGTTTCCCTCCTTTGCACCCTTCTCTTGTCTCTCTCTTCCCTCAGAAGTCTCATTCCCTTCCAAGGCCTTACCCACCTTCTCATAGAATTTGACTCCTAGATCTCTATCTCCAGCCCTGATTTCTGATCTAAACTCCAACCCTTCATTTCCAAATGCCAACAGGATGCCTCACCTAGATATTGAACTGAACTTAATTGAAATGAAATGAATTGCAACTAGTCCCAGAGACACTATGTAAAAGTGATAGTGATTACGGTCATTGACTGAAAAACTTACCATTTATGCCTAATTACCACGCTAGGGATGTAGCATTATGTTTAGTATTAAATGTGTCTGATTAACTTTGTTGTAAGCTTTTTAAAATTTGATTTCAAAGATAAAGCTATTCTGTAGCCTTGGTCTTCATGCTTGTGTGGCATGGTTATCCAGTCACAACTTTTTAAAAATAAAAGGAACATTACTGGAAGTCTTCCATTTTGATGATAGCCTGAGCTCATTTTGCCATACAACTGCACTACTTCCTAGAAATAATGAGTTCCATAAGATTCCTTACTGGTGTATAAAGTCAGCTTCTCCAAACACTCTCATTTAAGCAGGGTCAGCCCCAGGGAAGAAAAGTGTAGATAAAGGATGTCTTTCATAGCTCCCATCCTTGCAGTGGTCTTTCTTCCTTTGTGTGATCTCCCCATGCCCATCCCCTATTGCAAGTGCTCCATACTCTTGAGAAATTACCCTACTATTGAGAAATTATCCTAAATGTATGGCATTTTCTCTAACAAAACTAAACAGTATTGGGTCCTATCCCTTTAGGTCTCTGCATCTGATTCTAAGGAGACAGCTAACTCTTTGAATCGATTCATATTAATTTGTTTGTGGTTTACTACAGGAGACAACACAGATGCCCATGTCTAAATCAGAGGAGGCATAGTAGGAATTGCAGGCCATTTTGCCAAACTCTTTATTGCCCCTCCACCCCCAGACAAGTCCCTTTAAATCTTGGCCATGTGGAGCCTGTGGGGTTCGTGTTACTATGACAGACAGAGCACAGACCTTGCTCCAAGTGCCTGTGCCCATCCGCCTCAGACAGACATTCAATTCTGCCCCTGGCTTTGGACATTGAGTCTAACTCTGGCTCTCTGTGACTCAAGCTTTCAACACCCCCAGTAAAACATCTGTTTTGGGCTCTGGCCCAAGACTTCCTGAACTCACGAGTATTTTCCAGATAACCGGATGTGCTTCCCTCTATACTTGATTTGCTCATTTCCCAGCACTATCTCCCACGTCCTCATGGTTGTGTTGATTTTACATTTCCTCTTGTCCTTCTGCACTGTCCTTTCACTTCCAGGAACCTGATACCAGCCTGAATTCTTTCTTTGGCCAAGGTGAATCAGACCCGGCATCTTTCCTCCCAACCACTGGGTCTAAATCTTGTATTTGCCTAGAATTTAGCTGCCATCTAGTGGTACGATGAGGCATGAACTGGTCCATTGAGAATGCTGATCCTTTCAATTTCACAAACTTTTCTTAAGTACCTACTATGTGCAAAAGGTAGTTAGGTGGCACAATGGATAGAGCACCAGGCCAGGAGTCAGGAGGACTTATCTTCTGGAGTTCAAATTTGACCTCAGATACTTACTAGCTGGGTGACCTTGGGCAAGTCACTTAACCCTGTTTGCCTCAGTTTCCTAGGACAAGACTGAACAACACATAAAAAGAAGCTGAAAATGGAAATGCCGGTATCCCTGCAGAAGGACATGATGAAGTCATGCAGCCAGGGTGGAAAATGATCTGAAGAGGCGGGAGTTTCCAAGTTGATTTCATCTTGCAGAAGGATGAATTTCTGGAGATGATGAGGTCAAGAAAAGTAGCCAGGTGAGAAAGGATAAAGAAGATCCCCTGAGTAATCTCTCTAAGAGAAGGAGGATCCAGGAAGAGCTTCTCAATGTCCACCTCCCACCATCTCTGGCCAGACAGAGGAACCCCAGAGGCAGGGGTGCTAAGAAGCAGTGAGTTTCTGAGGCTGATAGTATTCCCTTGGAGGTTTTTAGGCCTTCTTGCCTGCCTAGCCTACATTACTTAGTATTCATGAAATAATATTTTATGTTTACTTGTCTAGGAACACATTGTTTCCCCTCTGCAGAATATAAGCTGTCTGAGGGCAGGGTCTGTTTTTCTTTTTTTCTTTGAATCCCTAGTGCTTAATATAGTGTCTGGCACACAGTAGGGACATAAATCAGTGAAACCAAAATGAATGATTTCTGTCATTCATCTCTGCGGGTGCTGAACAATTTTCAGTTTCAAACAGTCCACTATTAAATTACTAACAACTCTTGGAGAGAGGCCAGTTTAAGCTATTATCAATTAATATCTTAGGACAATGGAGAGCAAGGAGATAAAGGACATCTGGGGAGGGGTGTCAGGAGGACCACCACAGAGCCTAGGAGAGATCCTGGTACATGTTTTCTAGTTGTGTCCGATTCTTCTTGACCCTGTGGACCATAGCACGCTAATATCGTCCATGGGTTTTTCTTGACAAAGATACTGGAGTGGTTTGCCATTTCTTTCTCCAGTGAATTAAGGCAGAGGTTAAGTGACTTACCCAGGGTTACACAGCTAGTGAGTGTCTTAGGGTAGATTTGAACTCAGGTCTTCCTGACTCCAGGCCCAATGCTCTATTCACTGAGCCATCTAGCTGCCTCAGATACTACTGGTACATAGTAGGTGCTTAATTAACGCCAATTAATTAGTTGACAAAAGATGGTACAGGAAAGAGAAGCTACTGAGAATAGAGACAAACTCTGCCTCCTTCCCTGTTTGATACATCAGTCACCAGTGCTGAATCACCTATGGAAGATATGCAGGAGGGGGCCTCAGGGGAAAAGGCATCTCCCAGGATAAATGAGGAGAGAAGTGGAAGAGAAATTGATGAAGGAGAAGTCAGGAACAGCCCAGGGAGAGAAGAGGTAAGGGGCCAACAAGGAGCCATTGCTGATTCTAAGCTCTTAAGGCACCAACTACATCTGATATTTAATATTTGGTATTTGGTTGATTGTGCTGGGGCTATTCATAGACCATGAATTTAGAACTAGAACCTCAAAGACCATCTAGAACCCTGCTTCTTAAGATTTGGATCAACCCCATATGGGGTTGCATAACTGAAATGAACAAATTTCACAACAGTAAGAGGTTACATATGCCTATTTTATATACCTATATACCTGGGTTCATGTAAATATCTCCCGAGTGAAAAAGGATCTTGAGTGGAAAAGTCTGAGAAGCCCTGATCTAGAACAACCCAAGGAACTGAGGTCCAGAGAAATAATGATTGAAAAAAAAAAAAAACGAATCCATGAGTGAAAGATAAAAATACTTAAATACTTACTATGCACCATGCACCACAGTGAGTGCTAGGGATATAAAAACAACCAAGCAAAGCAAGTCCTTGACCTCTGGGAGCTTACATTCTAATGGACAAGACGACAAACACATGGGGGGGGGTTGTGAAGGAAGGAAGGTACTCATACTGGCAAGGCTTGAGAATAGTTGGAAGTTACTTCCCCAAGAGCATATATAGTAACAGATAAAGACATTGTTCTCCTTTTATAGAATCAACCCCATATCCCCTCAACCTCCTCTTTCTGAATGGAAGCTGGACCGCGTAATGAACAGAACACTAGACCTTCAGACAGAAAAACCTGAGTTCAAATACAGACTGAGATCCTCACTGGCTATGTTACCTCCAGCAAGTCCCTCAAACTCTGGCTCTGGCTCTGGCTCTGGCTCTGGCTCCTTATGTGTAAGATAGGGCTAATAAAAGCACCCCGGGGACAGCTAGGTGGCGCAGTGGATAAAGCACCGGCCCTGGATTCAGGAGGATCTGAGTTCAAATATGACCTCAGAGACTTGACACTTACTAGCTGTGTGACCCTGGGCAAGTCACTTAACCCTCATTGCCCTGCCCCCCCCAAAAGGCACCCCCCTCTTGGAGGTATTGGGAAGATAAAATGGAATATTCATAAAGCATTTTGGAAACCTCAAACTACCATGTATTCTAGGGAAACTCTTCTAATCCCTTTGATCATTTAAATTGCCCTTCCTTGAACTAAGACTACTGTGTCTTTATTGAGATGGAACGCCCCAACTATATGCAGTTTTCTGGTTGTGGAAGCAGCCCAGGTTGATATTAGGAGAACTGGGACATCCTTTTTTTTTTTTTCATTTTCGGTCAATATTTATTGATCACCTGTTGTATTTAAGAAACTTTACAGAGACCTACCTAGTACAAGGATCGATATAGTTTATGAAAACACATCCCTACTGTATGACTACATTTAATTTTGTTTTACTCCATGTAAGAGTTGTCAGCCTTATATTGATATTACTTCTGTAGGTAATTAATGGATATTAAACAATAACAAAACCAATTAAACTAATTAAACTTTTAGACAGACTTTCAAAATACATATATTGGAAACAAGGGCACAACCTGGGGGAAAAGAGAGAAGGAAATAAGCATTTAGATAGCACCTACTATGTGCCAGATGCTGAGCTAAGCTCTTGAAACTACAGGTCTCCCCCCTCTCTTCGTGTCCCCCTCCATTATCTCCATATGTTCATTCACCCCATTATCTTTGCAGATATTCCAAAGTATACTGCTTAATGTTATTTTCATAAAGACACACATATTTCATACAAAGAGAAATCAAACTTTCCTGATCCCACTGTGCATGGCACGTGAATATTTACTTCTTGGATAATCAAGGCCATATGTTTCCATGAAGGCTGAAGAGGGGGATCACTGTATTTTTCATGGCTCATGTCGGGCACACAAATGCCTCATCCCAGGTCTAGGGCCCATGTTCCCATGAATAGTGTATCTCACTTACTGAAATCCTATTTCTCTGCAACCTCTTACCACATACTAAATTTCATCGAAGTACCTATAAAATTTCAAGGTATTTGCCTATTGAAAAATATCAATAAAATCAAGCATTTATCACTGGGAGACTAGGTGACACAGTGGAGCCAGGCCTGGAGTTACAGAGAACTGAATTCAAATCTTGCCTCAAACACTTAGTTAAATGACCCTGAGCAAATAGCTAAACCCTGGTTTGCCTCAGTTTCCTTGTCTGTCAAATGGGGTTAATAAAAGCACCTAATTTCCAAGGGTAGTTGTGAGGATCAAATGAGTTAATATTTGCAAAGCGCTTAGCACAGTGCTTGACAGATAGTAAGAACTATATAAATGTTAGCTATTATTATTATCACTACTAAGTGTTTATTATGTGTCAGATATTGTGCTTGACACTGGAGATGGACAAAGAAAAGGCAAAAAAAGTGTCTGCTCCCATTTGGGGATTTCTTGGTAAAGATCTTGGAGTAGTTTACCATTTCCTTCTCTAGCTCATTTTACAGGTGAGGAAACTGAGGCAAGGAGGGTTGAATGACTTGTCCAGGGTCACACAGCCAGTAAGCATGTGAAGTGGGATTTGAATTAAGGAATATGAGTCTTTCTGACTTCAGGCCTGACACTCTATTGGCTATACTGCTAGCTGCACCAGGGGATGGGGACAGGGTGACCAGTACAAAGATGTGAGGAACAAAAGTAGCCAAGTATGGGTAAGAGTGGAGTAATATATAAGAAGAATGGAAATATAGAAAGATATTAGCATCTACTTCAGGTTTTAATGGAGTATCAAATCAGTAGCCTTTAGTATATAAAAGTGGGGTCACATTCTCACATTTGATTCCAGGTAACAAAAATCAGCCACCACTTCTTACACTGAGAGTTCATAGGATTTTAAACAAAAGTAAAATTAGCCTACAGAGTAGAATATTAAACAGAAATACAGTTCATGAAAGTACTCATCATTTTTCTGCGCTATAGGATAGAGATAGATAGATAAAATGATTATTGCTTGAGATATAGTACATACAGATGAGAGATATAGATAATATGTATAAATATCAGAATATAGATGTAGATAGATGATTAATAGAAGATAGATAGATAGATAGATAGATAGATAGATAGATAGATAGATAGATAGATAGATAGATAGATAGATAGATAGATAGATGGGTCAGCCAGATTTAGCCTGAAATAGCTATGGCATGACTCAAGTTGACAGTACTTGGCACATAGTAGACATTTAATATATTCTTATTGACTTGGGAATGAAAAGAGAGACAAATGTTGAACATTCTCCATCTATAGATTTTTAGTGTCACTTTCAATATCTAAGGGAAATCACAGTTATTCTGCAGGACTATGAGTGCTCTGCTAAGTCAGTAAGTCCTTTTGACCTTAATTGTCTCAAGTTCATGGACCCCTGATGTTCATGATGACCATCTTCAGGAGAGAAGGTCCTGATTTCACCAAACCAGGAATCTGGGGTTTACTTTCTTCGGAAATCTTCATTACTGGAGGCAGCTAAGTGACACAGTGCATAAAGCACCGGCCCTGGATTCAGGAGGACCTGAATTCAAATCCGGCCTCAGTCACTTGACACTTACTAGCTGTGTTACCCTGGGCAAGTCACTTAACCCTCAATGCCCTGCCCCACAAAAAAGGAAAAGGAAAGAAAAGAAATCTTCATTACTTTTTGTTCTGCATAGATCTCTGACTATCCCTCTTTATCTTTCTTTCTAGGGGCTCAACCAGATTCCTAGCACTAAGAATAAGACCATTTCCTAATAATAATAACAGCAACAACAACAATAATAGTAATGAGTCATCTTTAAAATGGGTCCTATGTGAGGAAGTGACCAAAGCTCTTAAGATAAAGTCAGGAAAAGCAGCTAAGATAGACCAAATACAGAAAGATATCCCAAATAGAAGTAATATACTTTGGGGGGATGGCAATGCAGGTTAAGTGACTTGCCTAGGGTCACGCAGCTAGTGTCAAGTGTCTGAGGCTGGATTTGAACTCAGGCCCTCCTGAATCCAAGGCCAGTGCCTTATCTACTGTGCCACCTAGTTGCCCCTAGTAATACACTTTTTAAAGGCACTTGGGGATTGAGTTTTCTTCCCTGTACTATATGTAATCATATTTTATTATAAACTTTATAACCATCACCCCAAATCAAGCATTCAAATTAACCAGCCAAATTAAAATATTAAATAATCACATGTCAAATCATATCATATCATAAAATGACAAACTAGAGTTTTCTAAAAATGAAAATATATGTATACATTTAAACAAATAAATATATAACATTTGCTGTGGTATCTCCATATCTCTTTTTATGTGTGTGCACATTATCACATTTTGTTGCTGCTGGTATTTATTATTCTGGTCATAAGTCTATATGTCGCTAAGATTCTCCTTTACCTTCTGAGTGTTGCTTTATGTTTTTCCAGTTCTTTATATTCTCATTTTCAAAATAATGTCCTCTAAGGTTTTCTTTTTGTTGTATTACTTTCATTTCTCAATAATGCAGCCCTATCCTCATCATAGGATCTTCCCTTATTAAAAATAAAACCAGCAGAAAAGCACAGCTGTTCAATACACTGACCATAACTGCCAGAATATTTGAAATTCCTTACCTTCCATCCACCAGTTCTCTATGAAGAAGAAGACAGTATGTTTCAATAGCAAACATCTAGAATCATTGCATCTAATCTAAATTGTGATGCTTTTTAATGCTGTGTTTATGTTATTGTGGTCCTTGAATATAATGTTCTCCTGCTTCTATTTTCTTCACTCTATATCAGTTCATATGTCTTCCTATATTCCTTTGAAATCTTCATATTGGTTGTTCCTTGGAATATAATAACATGTATTCCATTAATTTAGATACTGAAATTTGTTAATTCATTTCACAATTGATGAATACTTCCTTTGTTTCAAATTCTTATTGCTATCAAGAGTTCTGCTACAAATATTTTAAGTACATACAAGCACTCTCTTTACCCCCTGACTTCCTTGGGATAACATAAATTGGATCAATGAACATAGGCAATTTTGTCATTTTTCTTACATAATTACAAAATGGTTTACCAAATGATTGGTCTCCATCAACAGTATATTTGTGTATCTATGTCCCCATAACCCTACCAATATGATGTTCTTTTTCATCTTTCATCTTCTTTGCTAATTTGATAGGTGTAGGATGATTCCTGAAAGGTGTTTTAATTTGCATTTGCCTTGTAATTAGTGACTTGAAGTATTTTTCACATGCTGTGTTTTGAAAACTTTTCATATCTTTTGATCACTTTTATAATGGTGAATGGTTCTTAGTTTTACATATGGTTATATTAATTTCTTATAGATTTTAGATATCAGATTTTTATCAGAAGTGTTTGATGCAAACTTTTTTCCAATTATACCTTCTCTCATTATTCTAACTGAACTGTTTTTCATGCAAAAAATTTTAAATAATCAAAATTTTCTTTTTTGTAATTCTTATCTTTATCTCCTTGTCTGTGTACGAATTGGCCCCTAACCATAATTCTGCATACTTTCTTATTCTTCTGGTTCAGTAATATTCCATCACATCGATGCATAACAACTTCTTCAGTCATTTTCTAATCAGTGGACATATGGGTTGTTTCCAGTTATTTGCTATTACAAATAAAGTTGCTCTGAATATTTTTGCACAGTTAGTCTTTTTTCCCCACTTTTAACAAGATCCTTAGACTATAGCCCTTGTAGTAGGATCATTGGGTTAAAGTTTTGTCATTCAAATTATATATTTCCAATTTGCTTTCCCAAAAGATCATACCAATTCACAGTTCTGCCAATGGTGTAACAGTGTGCATATACACTTCAAGACTATCACATTTGTTTGGACCAGTGGCTCATTGAATAGGGTTATGGTACTGGGGAGGGGGGGGAGCAGGGTTTTGGAGAGCTGGGGGAGGAGTGTCTGGACCTGTGATTTTATAGTATAAGGAACTCCCTTTGGGGACGTTATCTCCCAATAAAGATTGGTAATTATTCTCCAATTTATAATTTTAAAGAGTTGTCAACGTCTCTGAGAATTTAAATTACTTGCCCAGGGTCCTACAGCCAGTATCTTCCAAAGGAAATACTTGAATCCAAGTCTTTCTGATTCTAAGACTGGTTCTCTATCTATAATGCCATGCTTGCTATCTTTCATAGTACATTGTTTCCTCAAAACTATTAAATGACCCAGAGGAAGACCTCCAGTGAATCCAATGAATAACTTTAAAAAAAAAAAACACAAGAAAGGGGCAGGTAGGTGGTGCAGTGGATAAAACATCAGGAGGACCTGAGTTCAAATTTGGTCTCAGACACTTGACACTTACTAGCTGTGTGACCCTGGGCAAGTCACTTAACCCTCATTGCCCTGCGCAATAATAATAAAAAAAAAACACCACACACACAGAGGAAAGAATTATTTGATATGAGAAAACTCTGATAAGTCAGACTTGGTGGTTATGAAGTATGCTTTCCAAGGCACCAGGAGGAATCCCTTTCCTAACACCCCTCCTTTCTGTTACGTGATAATCCTTTATTAGAGTTGGGGAAGAGCAACAAAATGACTCCAACATACACTAAGATGTAAATTACTGCTACCAGATTCTTTCCTGAGATAGGAATTTTGATATGCCAGAGGAAAAGCTGAAAGAAAAGCCATTAAATGCCTAAAGTTTGAAGTGGGAGTGGGAACAAGGCTACCTGTGATAGTGTTAGATGAGACAAACTTCTTCATTGTTTTATCTAAGACAGACTCTTTTCACAGCAAACTAAAAGTGGATCCAGAACTAAGACCTCATTCTACCATACTGCATTAGGGTTTGGTTTTGTTTTTTATTTTTAAAAAATAGCCTAATACACTTACCATTTTTCCAAAACAAAAAGAGGCTAATTTTAATAATCCTCAGAGTAGAGTTTCTCAATTTCTGTGAAACTTGTCATGGTAGATAAAACCAATATGACCTAGAGACACATTTTGGAAAGACCTATGCCTCAGATGAGTTGGAAAATCTGTTATTTGTAACTCAGTCCTGATGTCCTTATCACTGAGTCATAGTCCTGAGGGATACAGAGCTTTACAGTTTGACTATGTAACTCAGACTTTGGCCCTGTTGTTATGCTGAGATTCTAGACGACAGTAAAAGCAGACCACTGAATATTAGGATCTTAAAAATTATTTTACCCAGCCCCTTCTTTTTTAAGTGAAAAAGCTAAGGCAAATGCAATTACTCAACATATAAATGGCCAAAGGGCATAGACAGGTAGTTTTCAAAGGAAAAATTCCAATCTGTCAATGATCAGATTTTGTTAAATGCTCTAAAACATTAATAATTAGAGAAATTCAAATTAAAGCAAATTAGAGGTTCTACCTTATACATATCAGATTGGCAAAGATGACTAAAGAGGAGAATGACAAATGTTCTAGAGGTCCTATGGGAAAAGTTACATTTATTATTGGTGGAACTATGAATTGGTCCCTCCATGATAGAAATAAGTTTGGAATCATGCCCAGAAAGCTATGAAACTGTGCGTACCTTTTGACCTGCCTATACTACTTAGTAGACCTATACCTTAAAGAAATCAGAGAAAGAGAAAAAGGACCTATATGTACAAATATGTTTATAGCAGTTCTTTTTGTGATAGCTCAAAATTGGAAGTTCAAGGGGTGTCCTCCAATTGGGGAATGGCTAAATGAATTGTGACATATAAATGTAACAGTATTAATATTATTTTACCATAAGAAATGATGAAATTGACATTTTTCTAGGGAACTGGTAAGACCGTTTTGTATTGATTCAGAGAAAACTGAGCAGAAGTAGAACAATCTGTATGATAATAACACTATAGAAGAAAAGTGGGGCAGCTAGGTGGTGCCATGGATAAAGCACAGGCTCTGGATTCAGGAGGACCTGAGTTCAAATCCGGCCTCAGACACTTGATACTTACTAACTGTGTAACCTTGGGCAAGTGATTTAACCATCATTGCCCTGCCAAAGAAGAAGAAGAAGAAGAAGAAGAAGAAGAACAACAACAACAACAACAACAACAACAAACAACGACAATTTTGAAAGACTTTAGAATTTTGATCAATTCAATGGCGAGCCATGAGTTATATCTTTCCATATCTGTCTGAAATCATCTGTTTCCTCATTTCTTACAGCACAACAGTATTCCATTACACACATACATCACAACTTATTCACTCATTGCTAAATTAGTAGGCATTGCTTTAATTCCAATTTTTTTCTGCCACAAAAGGTGCTAACTATAATTTTTTTAATAAATAGGATTTTTTTATTTCTTTGATTTCTTTTGGGTATTGACCTGTCAGTGGTATAATTTGATCAAATAGCATGCATTGCTTAGTAACTTTTTGTGCATAAGTTTAAATTGCTTTCCATAATGGTTGTCCCCATTTTTAGATCCACCAAAGTATAATATCAGTGTGGTTGTTTTCCCAAAGCCCCTCCAATATTAAGCATTTTCATTTTTGTTGTCATCCTTGCCAATTGATTAAGTATGAAAAATAATTTTAAAAGGGGGGGGATGTGCTACAAATGTAGAATGTGATGAAGGTCCTGTAATATTAGTTTTGCTTAATTGTTTTACTTCGTTATGTTCTTTGAATGTAACGTTAGTAATGTAAAAACTTCACTAAAACACTTTTAAATGATAAACCAGGAGTCTAAAAGAAAGAATATAAAATATGCCACTCATCTCCTGACAGAGAGATGATGAACTTAATTAAAATCCATAAAGAGACATACATTATCAGACATAGGCCATGAGGGAATTTTTAGGAATTTTTTTTGAGTGAACAATGGGAGTAGGGTACTGGGTGGGACAGATTAAAAAATAATTGTTATTTGGAAATAATAAGTTATCAACTCAATGAGGAGAAGAAAAGAGAGGAGAAAAAGAAGGATAAAGGAAAGAAGAGGTGGAGGAGGAGGAAGAGGAAGAGGAAAAAGATGATGATGGTGGTGGTGGTAGTGATGATGATGATGATGAAAAAGATGAGGAAGATGAAGAAGATGGAGAAGATGAAGGAGGAGGAGGAGGAGGAGGATAAGAAGAATAAAGCAGAAAGTAGGAAGAAGCTAAGGACCAGAGAAATCAAGTCATTTGCCCAAGGGCACACAGACAGTCCATGGCAGAGATAGGATCAGAACACACAGGCCTCTTGGGAGCAAGTCTGGATCACTGTTCTTTCCAAAATATCATACTACATCTCTCAAGCAAGTAGAAGGGCTGGCTCTTGGAGAAGTGCCTATTTCATGCAAGCTGGGCTGGTCTTTTCAAGGACTGTGAAGGTTATTTGTCTTCCTTGCTACTTAAGGTATAAAAGGTCCAGTGTGTGTGGAATTGGAACCAGAGGTTTTAGCAGAATTCCCACTGCCCCACCAGAATGCATTTTTGATTGTACTGGTTGGTTGCCATGGAGAATGTGCAGGTAGAGGAGAGTAGCTCTTTTATCTGAAGTAGTGTCTTTCTTTTTTAACCTTAATAATTATATCCTTTTGTCCTTTGGCACAAATAAAGTTGTTTTCATCATTTTTATGGTCCACTAGTGCCTCTTTACATAATAAACCTGAGATTGAACCACTGGCCTGGCCTAAGTTACAACTGGCCCCTAAATACCATCAAAGGAAGGAATATTTGGATGTAAACACCAAACACTTCAATGATGAAGTTAGAGAAGACTTCTCATATATATATATATACTAGCCAGATACTAGTACTGTTATTACAGTGTAACTTTTTTTTCTAATTACCATCTGCCCCATTACTCAGATTCTACCCTCCCTCGAGTATAGTACATGAGAGGCAATGAAATGTGGAGGCCTGAAAAAGGTGACAGATTGGTCATCAGCAAACATTTAAGCAAATTACTCAACCACTCACTCTGTTCCTCAGTTTCTCATTTATGTAATGTTTTAAAGTTTACAAAGTACTTTCCCTATAGCAACCATGTTCAAGAGTTATTGCAAGTATTATTGTTTCCATTTTAGAGATGAGAACAGAATCCCTATGCTCTGGATTTACAAACTAAATTCAGTCTTAAGGGTTAGCTTCCCAATCATACTCTCCTTGATTTTTATTGCCCCAACCCAGAGTTGGCTCTGGAAAGTCTTAGACCATATAACTCAAATATTATTCATGTCTAGGTCCCCACAGATTAGATTAAAAGGTCCCCAGATCCTACACAAGCTCTCAAGACAATTTTGCATAAATTTCTCACAAGGCACCCTTTATTCCACTACACACACACACACACACACACACACACACACACACACACACACACAATACAGAAAACACATAGCAGCACATAAAAATTGATACAATCTGCCTTTCCTGGGAAATCCCACATTCTTCCAGGGTCCTAAAGTCCTCTATACTCATGACACCATTCTGTGGTATGAACTCTCCTTATAAGGGAAATAAATTTGGGGTTTCTAGGAAAGGCAACCTCCCTCCATGGCATTCCAGTGAATCCTCTCACCCCAGAGACACATATAGGCATTTAGTCTTATGATTCTATTTTAAGGTAATTGGAATCCCACCTTGAAATAAAATAAACTTAGGATTGCTACAGAAGGAACACCCTCTTCCATTAGATCTGCACTGTCCAAATAACTCACAGTGATAACAGAGGGCAGTGGGTGAATAGTGATGGTTATGAAAGAGGAAGAGGAGGAAGAGGAGGAGGAAGAGGAAGTGAAGAAGAAGAAGAAGAAGAAGAAGGTGAGGAGGAGAGAAGGAAATAACACCAATGAAATAGTTTTTTAATACACTGAAGAGAACAGAAGGGAATGAATGGGACAGTCAAACAAGTCAATGTTGATATTATCATGTTAAACTCAATATATACTTCTAAAAATAATATGTAGTATTGACTCATGATATCACATGATCTCTTTTTTCTGATTTCCTTTATATATGAAAATTTACATATTTGTTGATTGTATAGTCCATCATTTTTTAAGGGGGCAGCTAGGTGGCATAGTGGATAAAGCACCGGCCCTGGATTCAGGAGGACCTGAGTTCAAATCTGACCTCGGACACTTGACACTTACTAGCTGTATGACCCTGGGCAAGCCACTTAACCCCCATTGCCCCACAAAAAATAGTAGCCAAAGTCCAAGTCTTGCAGTCCCCATCTCATCTCTTCAGATATTCCTGCTGCTTCTCCATGTTCAGAGCCACTTGCAAAATCCACTTCCCCTCTCCAAGAGGTTGGCACTGCTCATGATGGTTCCTTCCCTTCCAGGAAGATATATCCTGAGACTCTCAAACTTGGGGCTGCTAGTGAGATGACCCAGAGGATGTTGTTTTATTTCCTCAGGGAAAGGGGAATGCTAAGTAATAAAGAATTGTGGAATGATTATAAAAGAATTCAGTAACTTACATACTAGTACAATCAGTTGCAAGGCTAATATTCCAGCCTTCTTTGGGCATTGGCAAATAGCTCCATTGCAGGAGCTGTTACTCAACTATTTTACGTTTTATTTGCACTGAGCCTAATCTGTTCACACTAAATGGACTCTTTCTTTTAGGTGATCTCTGTGACGATGATGCTTTGCATCTTCAGCCTGTCTGTTTCTTCTGTTCCAATAGTCAATACCATGAGGCTAAAATGCTTGGGACTGCAAATAGTATAGCTGTCTTTTGAGATCCCACCAAAGAAATGAGAGGCATTCCTATCCTAGCCACAGACACCCCTGAACTCACCACTCTGCAAACACATTAAGCTGATCAGAGAACTTGCTTGTTCAGTCCCTGCCCAAACTCTTATCCTCCCAATCTTGCTTCTAGCTAAGCCCAGAAACAGGCATGGGCTGAGGCTTAGGGTCTCCCATGACTCCAATAGAGAAATCTCTTGCCTGAAAGCCGGAGAGACATGAGCTCATGAATTGCAGTAGAGTGAAAGGAAGTACATCCTCCCACCTGACCATCTGAACAATTCAGAGATTCATCCTTGTACTTTAAAGCCAGCAGGAGGGTTATTATTTTTATTTACAGTGTAGCATAGGCTTCTCATTTTCATTTATAATTTATTTATTTTAGGCATTCTTTTCTTTTTACATTTTGAGTTCCAAATTCTCTTCCTCCCTCCCATCTCCTCCCCTACCCACTGAGAAGGCAAGCAATATGATATCAATTATACATGTAAAATCATGCAAAACATATTTCCATATTAACCATATTTTTAAAGCCAAAAAAATAAAGTGAGAACATTATATTTAGATTAGCACTTAGAGTTCAGCAGTTCTCTCTCTGGATGTGAATAGCAATTTTTCATCACGAGTCCTTTAGAATTGTCTTGGATCCTTGTATTAATCAGAGTAACTGAATCTTTCACAGTTGATCATCATTACAACATTAGTTACTATGCACAATGATCTGGTTCTTCTTATTTCACTTTGCATCAGTTCATATAGGTCTTGCCACATTTTTTTGAAACTACCCCCTCGTCATTTCTTAAAATACAATTATATACCACAACTTGTTCAGCCATTCCCCAATTGACAAACATCCCATCAATTTCCTATTCTTTGCCAAAACAAAAAAAGCTACTACAAATATTTTTGTACATAGGTGCCTTTTCTTTTTCTTCAATCTCTTTGGGATACAGACCTAGCAGTGGTATTGTTGGGTCAAAGAGTATACATGGCTTTATAGCCCTTTGGACCTCATTCCAAATTCTTCTCCAGAATGGTTGGACTCTTAAACAACTCCACCAATAGTTCATTAGTGTTCCTATTTTCCCTCGTCCCCTCCAGCATTTGTCATTTGTGATAAGTATTAGGTGGTATTTCACAATTGTTTTAATTTATGTTCCTCTAATCAATAGTGATTTAGAGCATTTTTATATGACTACAGATATATTTTATTTCTTTTTCTGAAAACTGTCTGCTTATATCCCTTACCATTTATTGGCTGGGGAATGGTTCTTATTTTTATAAATTTAATTAAGTTCTACACTCAATCTACATTTGAGAAATGAGGCCTTTGTAAAAAAAAAAACTTGCTGCAAAAATTTTTTATATTACTTCATTGTCTATGATACCTTTTAGCAAAATGTGGTTTCCCTGATTATCTCTTTTAATGAGGTATATTTTTGCTTTTGCTTTGTCTGAGATCATGATTACTACCCCCTACTATTTTACTTCCATTGAGGCATATTATATTCTGCTCCAGCTCTTTTATTTTAATTCTGTGTGCGTCGTTCTGTTTCAAGTGTATCTCTTATAAACAATATATTGTTGGGGATTCTAGTTTCTATTCCATTCTACTATCCACTTCCATTTAATGGGTGAGCTCATCCCATTCACATTTGGGGTTATGATTACTGTGTATTTCCTTCAATCCCATTTTCTTCTATTTCTTCTTCTCTCTCTTTTTGTCCTATCCCTCCCCAAAAGTTTATTTTGCTTCTAAACACTGCCTCACTTAATCTACCTTCCATTTTACCATCCTCCTCTTTCTCATATTCTTTTCTCCTCCTATTTCCTTTTTGGATAAGTTGCATTTATATACACAATTAAATGTGTGTGTGTGTGTGTGTGTGTATTCTTTGCTCTT
Organism: Dromiciops gliroides; assembly: GCF_019393635.1. Classification (NCBI taxonomy): domain Eukaryota; kingdom Metazoa; phylum Chordata; class Mammalia; order Microbiotheria; family Microbiotheriidae; genus Dromiciops; species Dromiciops gliroides. The sequence continues at coordinate 336,351,592 of NC_057863.1, read as the reverse complement.
TGAACCATTTCTGATGAGAGTAAATATTCAAGCATTTCTCATTCCCCACCATCCCCTCCACTGTAAAAACTCTTCTTTGTATACCTCTTTTATGTAAGAAAATTTTCCCCATTCTATCTTTCCCTTCCCCCTTCTTCCAGTGCCTCCCTCTTTCTCACTCCTTCATTGAGGAGGGGGGAGATTTTTCCAACATAATTGACTCACACATATGTTCTCTATGTAAACTTTGCTTAATTGTCTTAATAATGATAAAGTTCTTAGGAGTTACATGTATCTTCCTATACAGGAATATAAGCAGTTCAACTTTATGAGTCTCTTATAATTACTTTTTCATGTTTACCTTTTTATGCTTCTTTTGAGTCTTATGTCTGAATGTCAAATTTTCTATTTGGCTCTGATCTTTTCATCAGGAATGCTTGAAAGTCCTCTATTTCATTAAATATGCATTTTTCCCCTGAAGAATTATACTCAGTCTTGCTGTGTAGGTTATTCTTGGTTATAATCCTAGCTCCTTTTCTTCTGGAATATTACATTTTAAGTCCTCTGCTCCTTTAATGTAGAAACCACTAAACCTTGTGTGATACTGACTGTGGCTTCACAATATTTGCATTGTTTCTCTCTGGCTAGTTGAAGTATTTTCTCTTTGACCTAGGAACTTTGGAATTGACTATAATATTCTGGGAGTTTTCATTTTGGGATCTCTTTCAGGAAGTGATTGGTGAATTATTTCAACTTTCTTTTTACTCTCTGGATATAAGACATTGAGGCAGGGTTTTTTTTAATAATTTCTTGAAATGTGATGTCTAGGCTCCTTCTTTGATCATGGATTTCAGGCAGTCCAATAATTCTTAAAGTACCTCTCTTCAATCTATTTTCCAGGTGAGTTATTTTTCTAATGAGATATTTCACATTTTCTTCTTTTTTTCATTCTTTTGACTTTGTGTTATTGTTTCTTGATGTCTCATGGAGTTATTAGCTTCCACCTGCCCAACTCTAATTTTTAAGAATTATTTTCTTCATTGAGCTTTTTTATCTCTTTTTCCATTTGGTCAATTCTGCTTTGTAAGGAGTGGATCTTTGTGCATCTTTTACCATCAGGCCAATTCTGGGTGGGTTTTTTTTTTTAAGGTGTTACTTTCTTCACTATTTTTTGGTGACTTTTTTACCAAGTTGTTCATTTTCTCTTCATAATTTTCTTTCTTTCTTTCTTTAGGGTTTTATTGTTTTTTCTCTTTTTCATCATAATTTTCTTACCTCACTCTGGTCTTTACCCAGGAAGGGCCCCTGCTCCCCCAAAGCAGCAAGCAGTAGCACTCCTCTTGGCCCTGAAACTGTGATCAGAGACCCTTCTCCCTTGTGACTGACCACCAGTGCTCCTCTCTGCCCTGAAACTAGGACTCAGAACCATGTATGACCAACAATCAGCACCGGCTGTATCCAGTGCCAGAAAAAGGTCCCCTGTAATCTCTCTACCAGTTGTCTGACCCCCTCACTGTCTCTGGGCTGAGAGCTCCCAAACCTGCTGCTGTTGTTGTGATCACAGTTACTGCCACTAAATTAATTTTAATCTAATTCTGGATATACTTGTTTTGCAGGGCAATGAGTGTTAAGTGACTTGCCCAGGGTCACACAGCTAGTAAGTGTCAAGTGTCTGAGGTCAGATTTTAACTCAGGTCCTCCTGAATCCAGAGCTTGTGCTTTATCCACTGCACCACCTAGCTTCCCCCTGGACATACTTTTGTGGTTTGTATCAGGTATTTGACACCTCTGTTGTAAGGTTTGCTCTCTAACAATAATTTAATTATTTTATTTCTCCCCAATTAAATTTCATGCCACTATAGCAAAAAGCATAGCTCACTTTACAATAATCCAAGTAATCAATTCATCCCTAGTCAGAGACCCATCCTCTATGAGCCCCCAAGGGATAAATCTTTTTTGCCTTCCATGGGAATATATAATCAAAAGTCAATCCCACTGTGCACAAAAAGGCTCAGCACTCTATAAGGTCATCAAGTTGATCAGAGAACTTCCTTGATATACTCTCTATGCACTGGTCCTCCCAGTCCTGCTCCTGGGTGAGTCCAGCAACAGGACCTGGAATAAACTAAGGCTAAGGATTTCCCATGACACTACCAGAGATATCTCCAGCCTGAAAGCTGGATAAAAGATTCTGACCAAAATTTAGGGAGGGACCGGAAGGATCAGGATGCTCACAGAGGAGATGCCAAGTACCCAGAGGCAGAAGGGAGATTCTGGATCAGAAGCATGTCCAAGCACTAGGATGTTCTTTCTCTCCTCAGATAACATTCTATTTACCTGTGTATATGTTTGTTTTCCTCAATGAATGTAAGCTCCGTAAAGGTAGGGATGATTTCATTTTTTTCTTTGTGTCCTCAGCTCCTATCATAGTTCCTTGTAAACAGTAGGCACTTAATAAGTGTTCAAAATTGTTGAGAGGTTGGAGATCCACAAAAGGGTCAGCACAATTTACAGCATTTACCTTCAAAGATAAGAAGCCTGATTTTATACACAATCTCACGAGACCAGTTTCTTGTAAATTAGCTTCAATTGGACAGCTCCCCAATGCCTAATGTTCTTCTGCAGAATTATAAATTTCATTCCAGGCTGAATTTGCTCTCTTCCACAAAGGTCATGAGATCTGTACTTAGGGACTTAAAATTCACATATTATAGTAATCCCAAAACCAATTGTAACTGATTGGGAGTTATCTGCAACTTTGACTATATTTTCAGTTCAGTCATTCTCTTTACTATTAGATACAGACCAGATGGACAAATGAACTAGTTAATGTTTTCAATTTATAATAAATTCATCATCTATGTTCATAAATCTGAGAGGGACTTTCAAAATCTAGTCCAAACTACTTCAAATGATATATTTTTTAATCAGTGTGCATGCTCCCTCTCAGTAAACCGTCTTCATGAATAATCAAAAACTTCATCATCTGGGGGTCCACACCACCTGTCACTGGGAAAAAATGCCCCTAGAATTCAAGTAAAAATGACTGAGGGGCACCTACATGGTGCAGTGGATGGAACACTGGCCCTGGAGTCATCAGGACCTGAATTCAAATCTTGCCTCAGACATTTACTAGCTGTGTGACCCTGAGCAAGTCACTTAACCCCAATCGCCTTCAAAAGATTTTTTATGAATTTAATTTAATTTTTACAAAAGAAAGAAAAATGGCTGTGCTTTTGATGTCACTATTGAGGTATAGTTTTTAGGAACCTATTCTAGCCCCCTGTTACTTACCTACCGATCTAACTAATCCTAGAAGAAAGACAGCCCAATATAAGAATCACTGAACAAAAGCCTTGAATAAATATAAACCTGTTTGATGCACCTATGTAGACAGAACCTTTTGAAGTCTGCATACTGGCCCAGGAGAGATGAATTTTTAAAATCCAGACCTCAAACAAATTTTGTGATGCTTTTGTTTAGAGGAATGAGGGAGGACATAAGAGGCTGCATTTCCTGAGCCATGAAACCTTTTATCCAAACACCCAATGAGTTGCTATTGTTGTATAGATAATGACTGCCAGGACTCTCAACTCTGGAAAATTCAGAAATAACAAAGTTTCACAGTCCCTAGCCAAGGCCATGTGAGCAGGCCTTCATCTTGATGAAGGGAACAGTAAATCAGCAAAATCGAACATGACTCATCCTTTTCTTCTTTATCCTCTACACCCATCATAATGCCAAAAGACTCCAAAGCAAAGATCTAGAAGTAGAGGCAAGAGATGGTATTTGTTTCCCTACCAGTCACTGCTCTTGCCCTGGAATCAAGGAAACTTGGTGAAAATATCACCAACAAAGGTTGAAGACAGTACCTTTCCTGAGTGTAAAGGGGATGTTAGGAAGCCATTTTGTACTGTAGTATCTCACTAATCAATATGAGGATGATGCCATTACACAGCAGATAATTGGTTTGAAACTTAATCAGCCGGGGCAGCTAGATGGCGCAGTGGATAGAGCACTGGCCCTAGATTCAGGAGTACCTGAGTTCAAATCCGGCCTCAGACATTTAACACTTACTAGCTGTGTGACCCTGGGCAAGTCACTTAACCCCAATTGCCTTACTAAAAAAAAAAAAAAAGAAGAAAGAGAAACTTAATCAGCCGACCTGAAATAAGATACATTCTTCCTAGAATTGCCTAGGAAAAAAAAAACCCTGCAGGGTCCATATCTTCGGGCTTTGATCTTTTATCAGAGGCCTTGGCTGGCTATAAAAAAAATCCTTCAATAAATCTCACTACAACATGCAGGTTTTGTACTTGAGCTCTTACATTTTTCTGGAATCTCAGTGAAAAATCTTTTTTTTGTTTGTTTGAAATGTTCTATTGATTTTATAAAATATCAATATCACTTTCTGGTGACTCCTTTTCACCCACCCACCACCATGGGACCCTCCTGTAACAAATAGATAAAATTAAGTCAAATAGATATAAACACTGATCATGATATATGCCTTTTTCTGCACCTGCTCAGAGGAGAAAGCATGCTCCATCATCAGTTCTCTGAAGTCCCAGTTGGTATTGATCAGGGTTCTAAAGGTTTTAATGCTATTTTCTTTTACATTACAATGATCATCCTATAAATTATTCTTTAGTTTCTACTTACTTGGCTCTGCATCAGCTCATACAAGTCTTCTCTGGAATCTTTGTTCAGGACAAAGGTTAGGGAATCCCAATACAACAGAGGAACCAACCGACATTACTTGATGTGACAGATCACAAAGAATAAGGCCTACAGTGATTGTCCTGAGTGTATAGAGGGCTTACAGTCTCATATAATGCTGGCTACAAGAAGAAAAGTGGGCAATGAACTTCAACCTCTAGGACGGACATGAGCCCTTTTTTCTAAGTGTTAAATCTGAAAGAATATTAAACATGAATTTGAATCAGAAAGGTTAAATGTCTAATGTAAACTGAATAGAGAACTGGCCTTAGAGGCGAGAAGACTCTAGTTTGAATGACACTTCTATCACTTCCTAGCTTTGTGACCAAGTCACTTAACCTCTTGGGGCCTTATTTTCCTCACCTATAAAATTGAGGTAATAGCTACAACAATAATAGCTAGAACTGACATAACCCTACATATGTATAAACTTTATATATACTTTACACACACGTACACATATATGTATATATAAAGTATATACATATACTTTCCATATATTATTTCATTTGATCTTCACAAAAACCTGTGAAGTAGATACTATTATTATCTCCATTTTACAGGTAAGGAAACTGAGGCTTAGAGTTTGTGTTATGAGGCAGATTTGAACATAAGTTAGCCTTAAAGAGGTATGCAAATTGAACTTATTATGAGGATGATTTATGTCAATGGCATTTCTCAGAGTGACTTTATCAGATATCTAGAACAGAAAAATCAAGGCTATACTTTCTCAATAGGAGGAGGAGAGGCTGGGGAGAGGGAGAGAATTTGGAATGCAAATTTTTTTAAATGAATGTTAAGTATATTTTTTTAAAAGAAAAGTAATTGGGTTTTTTTTTGGTTTTGTTTTTTTAGCGAGGCAATTGGGGTTAAGTGACTTGCCCAGGGTCACACAGCTAATAAGTGTTAAGTGTCTGAGGCCAGATTTGAACTCAGGTCCTCCTGACTCCAGGGCCGGTGCTCTATCCACTGTGCCACCTAGCTGCCCCCCAAAAAGTAATTGTTTTAAAAAAGAAAAACCCAAGCTACAAAAGATTTAAGAATTTGGTCAAACTTTCTTAAGTGTCCAGAAACCCCAAAAGCATATATATAGCTAACATCTATGTCCATAGGCCTTAGAGACAAACAGAAGAAATCTAGTCCAAGTCCTGAGTGCTAATACCTGCAATTATCATGAATAACAATTAACCAGACTAAAGGAATGTATCCTTCCGACAAAGATGGCTAGTCTTGTCCAAAAAGCATGAGCCTTATTACATGACCTATTTTCCTAGCAGTCAGAATAGATTTTTACTGATCCGTTCATACTCTTTTTTTTTTTTTTTGGTAAGGCAATTGGGGTTAAGTGACTTGCCCAGGGTCACACAGCTAGTAAGTGTTAAGTGCCTGAGGTTGGATTTGAACTCAGGTCCTCCTGAATCCAGGGCCGGTGCTTTATCCACTGTGCCACCTAGCTGCCCCCGTTCATACTCTTAGCATAGTGCCGGGAATATAGTAGGTACTTATTAAATGTTTCTTGATTGATGGATCGATCCCAGTTGTAACCACCATGAATTTGTGGAAAGGCTAAACTTTAGAGCACACTTTGTGGTCTATGAAGTGATTAAACCCATAACCTTAGCTTTATTATTATCACCGTGTTTTAATCAATAGTACTAATTAGCCTCAAAACAAGAGAGGACTTGAGTTCCCGGTCCTGTATTAGAAAAGGCAGACACCTTGTGAACAAGGTTGGATAAACTTGGATAATGAGGCTTAGGAGACATTGACTCTGTGTTCCTATTTAGGTTACCAGGATGTTAGGTGGTCTTCCCACCAGGGTTCCTTCTCATCCCCCAAATCTCTGATTCCAAGTAAGCTTTCCTAGCTAGTAGGCTTTCCTTTGGACATATTACGCTGGGGGTCTGAGCAGGAGTTGTTCAGAAATAGATTATTCACTAAGCTTACAGAAAGGATTTGGCTTCCTCAGTTGAACCAAGGGACATGCTTCCCTTGTAGCAGACCTGGGGGAGGGGGAAAGTGAGACGGTGGTGGCTCCTTTGTCTGACAACAGAGTGAAAATGCACTTAGCACCACCACCCCCAACCTGGCAAATAGCTTATGATTGTAAAGTTCCAGTGACATAATATGCTATAGACTGAGGATGAAAGTCCCATGGCACAAAATGGAGCCTCCTGGGTCAGGAATAAATGAAGATTATGACCAGAAAGTGCCTGTTCAGGAAGGGGGCAGAGACATGGGACTGCCCATGTCAAGATTGGAATCAGCTGCCAGCGATATAAGCTATGGAGCCAAGGATCCAGAGGCAGAAGATATTGCCCAAATCAAAAGCAGGGAGCAGTAACTGAGATAAAATAGAGTTTGAGGAGTGAGCAAAAACACATGCTCTGGCAGTCGGTCCAGAGAATCTGATAGCTGGATAACAGAAAAAGCTTCAGTTCCACAAAGAGTGTGCAGACGTGGCTGCACTAAGCTTCTTGCCAGAGTCTTAGGAGAGGTTCAAACGAAGCCACCTGGCTTCTAGCACCATCACCCAGCCTCCCACCCAAAGAATAAAAAATAAAAATAAGGTGCAGCCAGACAGCCGCCACCACTGCGAGCAGCATGAATCTCCAAGGAAACAGACATCGCTGAATGGTCTCATTCACTGTGCAGCGCGCAGACCTGCTTAAGTCAATGCTGCTTTTTTCCCTGCCTGAAAAAATGAAATGGTGTCTACCTCTCTCACACTGAGAAGGAAGGAGAGGCACAAAGTACCTTCGGGGGCAAGTCAAATAGTTCTCCAGTTTAAGCACGTACAGAGATCCACTGGGCGTTGGGACTGGGTGGGGAGAGTAGACTCAGAGAAGCAGACAAGGGGGATGGGGGGAGGAGGAGGAGTGCCTGGAGATGGCCAGGTAACACTAAGGAGGAAACAGCACAAGGCACAGGGAAATGAGTTTGTCTCCTACTCAACATCCCTGCCTTGAGGTAGTGATATGCTTTCCATGTGAGGCATTCAGGTAGGAGTGGATAGAGCACCCAACATCGACTCAGGAGGAAATGCATTCAAATCCTATGCTACTTACTAGCTGTGTGACCCTGGGCAAGTCACTAAATTTCTGTTTGCCTCAGTTTCTTCAACTGTAAAATGGGATAATAATAGCACTATCTCATAGGGTTGTGAGGATTGAATGAGATAAGATTTGTAAAGTACTAAGCATGGTACCTGGCACGTAAGTGCTTAATAAATTCATATTTCAGGGGGCAGCTAGGTGGCGCAGTGGATAGAGCACCGGCCCTGGATTCAGGAGTACCTGAGTTCAAATCCAGCCTCAGACACTTGACACTTACTAGCTGTGTGACCCTGGGCAAGTCACTTAATCCTCATTGCCCCACTAAAAAATAAATTAAAAAAAATAAATAAATTCGTGTTTCCTCTCTTCTATGTTCCCTGCATCAATTCAGCCACATCAGTCTCACTGTGAATCCAGACACACTAAGCCTTTTCTCTCTCTTCCAGCATCCTACCCTACACTCTCAGTCATTTCTTTTTCTTTTCTTTCTTCTTTTTTTTTTTGGGGGGGGGGGCAGGGAGTCAATCGGGGTTAAGTGACTTGCCCAGGTTCACATAGCTAGTCAGTGTCAGAAGTTAGATTTGAACTCTGGTCCTCCTGACTCCAGGGCTGGTGTTCTATCCGCTGTGCAACCTACCTATGCCCCCCTTATTTTAGAGGCAATTAGCCATTTCTTCCAATAAATCAAAAGGTCTTGTGATTCATGCTTTTGCTTATTCCCTTCAAAGACTGTTTCTTTTCTCTCCAGCTCTTCCAGAGATCTTTTGAGTCAAATATAAGCAAGGTTTTAGAACAATACTCTCATTGTAGATAAATGGTCCAAAGTTATAGACGGGAAGTTTCCAAACAAAGAAAAACACTCTATCAACAACCATATGAAAAAATGCTCCAAGTTGCTAATAATAAAAGAAATGCAAATTAAAATAACTGTGAGGCTCCACCTCACGATCCTTAGAACAAAAAAGATGGCAAAAGATAAAAATATTTTGGAGATGACAAGCATATTCATTCTTGGAGAAGCTTCAAATTGGTCTAAAGGTTCTGGAAAGCAATTGAAAACTATACCCCCCCAAAAAAATCACTAAACTGTTCATATCCTTTGTTCCAGATGTATCAATATTAAGCATATACGTTAAAATATTGAAAAACAAAAGGAAAGGAACCATATGTATTGTTTTAGCAAAGAATTGGAAATAGAGTGGAGGTCCATCAATTGGAAAATATCTGGACAAATTGTGGCATATCAATTAATGGAATATTATTTTGTCATGACCATAAGTAAATTTCACTGTAAATGAATTCAAAGAAACCTAGGATGACTTCAGTGAACTGAGACAAAGTGAAATGAGCAGACCCAGGAGAGCAATTTACATTATGACCATAATAATATAGAGAAAAACACCTTTGAAAGACTACAGAACTCTGAGCAATGGCAGTGACCACTCATGACTTCAGAAGACTAACAGTAAAGCATGCCTCCCATCTGTTAGCAGAGGGGTAATAGAATAAAGGGGCAGGGTAAGACATACATTATTAGAATGGCCAATGAATTGAACAGTTTTGCTTGACTCTACTTATTTGTTACAAAAAAGGGAATTCTAATAGAGGGAGATTTAATAGCTAATGTAGATTTTTTTTAAAAGAAAGAAAAATGCTACTAAAATATAAAGTAAAAAAAGAAAACAAAAAAGGAAAGTCAGGAGACACAAATGGCACTTTGGTCACTAACATGTTAAAATCAATATACTTTTTTTTAAAGTTCACAATTTCATATGCAATCTTTTTTGTTGTGCTTCTTTTTACACTGAAAGTTTATCCTTGTTTGTTATTAGGTATGTAATAAAAAAGAAAATCAGGGGTTCTATAATTGATATTAGTGCTATACATTGGGGAAGAGAGGAAAGGAAGAAGAGAATTCGGAAATCAAAATTTTAAAAAAGAATGTTAAAGAAAAAAATTACATGTAATTGAGAAGGCTTCATGGAAAAGGGATTTCAACAAGTGGGAGATGAGTGGAAACAGAGCTCTGCACAGGGAGCTATGTGAGCAAATTAGTAATAATTGACTCTTAACAATTAGCTATAGTCATTTAACATAATACCATGTAGAACAGAAGGAAAGCAAGATTATACCAAGGATCTATCTATCACATGCAATAGGGGACAGATTTGCCATATGGACAAACCAAACTCCCATCATTTTCCTGGTGCCAGTTCTTCCTATACAATGTATCTCATACTTATCCATCCTTCTCCTTTATCATAGCCATCTCCCTAGTACAGTTCCTCATCATCTCATAGCTGGATTACTGCATTAGTGTCCTAATGAGTTTCCCTGCTTTTTGTGTCTCCCTATGCCAATCCACTCTGCCAGTTTAATTTCTTCAAGTATCATTATTATGTCTCCCCACTGCTTAAGAACCGGCAGCATTTTTCTCTAGCCTATTGTATCCCATTTAAATTCTTCATCCTGGAATTTGAAAATCTTCCATCAATAGCTCTGTGACCCCATCCCCCACCCACTGACTCCATCCATGATTACAATCCCTCTACTTTAGCCATACCAATGTTATTGATATGCCTTCTACACAGCTTAGCTCATTTTTACCTCCTTGCCTTTGTACATTCTTTTCCCCTTGTCTACATTGGCTCCTCCCATCAAGTGATAATTATCACTTCCTTCCAGAATCTGTTCCTCTAAATTTATGTAATAGGGGGACTATAACAAGGCCCTAATCATTAGAGCATTGAAATATGATCTGTTTGCTGCCAATATATAAAGGGAAAAATTGCCAATTTTTCTCTAGTGAATACTAAAAACTAGATCCAGGTAAAGAATCTCTTCACTGGGTGCTTAAAAATGCAAAGGGCCCAGTGTTTCTCCAAGAAGAGGCCCCCCCTAAGTAGCACATAGCTTCCTGGGGCTCACTCTCTCAACCTCCACTAGCACTGGTATTTTGAGTCTCCAGAACTCAGCTACTTCTCCTGCTCTTGGGGTCTAGGGGTAAATTTAATGGGTTGGGAAGGTTATCTAATGCAACCACTTATAATGCTATCTGATGTGGTCCTTCCAATATCATTCCCTCAGTTAACACATCTCCAATATAAATCTGACCAGTTTATTTCCCCTGAATACCAATTAACCAATTCATATCAATTATCTTTTACAAAGGGATTATTACATAGGAATTGTAGCAAAGAAGGAATAGAAGCATCCCCCAAACACTGAAGCACACTGTCCCCCTCTATATACCCATTCAGCCCTAGGAAAAGTGGTTCAAAGTAGTGACTACCGGGTGGCACAGCTAAAGGACAAATCATCCTGTTGATCCTTGCTCGAAGGATTCTGTGTCAGCTTCTGGGTGGATTCACTGCTGAGATGGGTCAAGCAGTTCATTCTTCAGGGCCCCCTCAACACCAGGCCAGCTTCTGCAACTACCAGAAACATTGCTTTGGACTTCAGGAGTTGCTGGACCTTGGGTGGCTCTTCCAAATTTTGAAGGTCACAGGTTATATAACCTGGTCTGTTCTAATACTCATTCACCTAAGATGAGAAAAGAATAGACACAGAGTCAGAAATGGTAGCATCAGGCATTCACAACTTTACAGCTTCTGGATGGAGAGATAAGGCCACCACAGCAGCACCTGCTGATGCTCCCTCTCCCTCTACCCAAAAGCTCACAGCATTTCTCTCTTCACTCAAAGGGCTAGAGAAGAAAAATCTCATCTGCTTGAGCCTTTTATGTGAACACTCAGTTCTCACCCAGAAGCCAATTAAAAGACTTTTTTTTTTAAAATCACCACACAGTAAGATGACAGGAAACAGTTAAATACCTGCTCAAGCCGAGAGGAAAAGAACCCCTCCATTACATATTTCCAGAAGCCAGCTTACCAAGTTTCCCTGTGGGCTGGTGCCAGGCAGAGTGTATTAGGCAAAGTGGGCATTCAATAGTCACCCCCCCATTACATTTATATGAAATGATGCAGAATGAATAAAGCAGAACTAGAGAAACTATATACACAATGACTATAGCAATGGAAAGAATAATAAAACAAAACTGAATGCTGAGTAATTGTAATGATCAAGCTTGCCCCATGGAAGCGATAAGAAAATTACTTCCCTCTCTTCACTGAAAAGGTGGATATTATGGATGTATGATGTTGGACATTGGGCCAGGTACTATTAGTTAGTTTGGCTAAACTAGTTTTTGTTTTTTGCAATCTTTGTTACAAGGGAATGCTCCCTGGGTAGGGAAGGAAAGGAGCATATTCAGGAATGAATATGATGGAAAAATAAAAAGCATACTCTTTATTTTAAAAAAGAATAAAGGAAAAGGGGTGGGGTCTTGATCTTGGACACAAAGGTTCTAGGAGATAGTAGAAATCCAGTGCAAATTCCCAGAGACCAGGAACAACTTTACTTTGTAGCTTTGGTCCCTAGCACATAACAGAGATTTAATGAATGCTTAATGATATAGTGTGTAAAGCTTGTAAAAAAAAAAAAAAGGTCAAGAGAGGAACTAAGACTATAAAGGCAATACAGAAAAGAGAAGACAAGAAGACAAGAGGAAGAATGGAAAAAAATGAGTTTAGTAGGTTTATTTAAGACTACTGTGACTAGTTTAAGGAAAAAATATTTAAGAATTATGTATCATGAATTCATTCCCATTATGAGAACTCTCTTCATGTTTTCTAAGCACTTCATGCATGGATTATATTAAATTGTTGTGCAATTCCTTTGTCCTCATATTCTCTGACCTGAGAGAATAGGGGAGGCATCAGAGACTGTTATCAAAGACACAGGTGTATTCTATAAGAACATGAATCCTCTAGTGATTTAGTTAGTAACACCAAAAACACAATAACGAGGAAGTTTCCTGATTGGCTGAGTAAGTCAGGGATTTTTGAGTGAAAGCATGTGCTCCAGCCAGAAACACCAGATATAGAAATCCTAAATCCAGATACTGGGGATATTGGAGGGAGGAAGAAAATCACCAACTTCTGGGTACCACAGGGGAACTGGAAACTCCTTGCCTATAGAAGATAATTAAATCAGAACTACGTGTGGAAGACTATATTTTTATTGTACATATATTTTTTGTTTTACTTTTAATTTGTGGGATAAAACAGGCATTTCATAACATAGTATCATTTTTTAATTGATTGCACGTGAAACTGAAAATCCATTATATACAACTATTCCATTTACATATATAATACATTTACATACGTATCTTTAAACTTCAATGTTAACGTCAATGGAAAGAGTCAGAGGACTTGAGTTCAAATCCCACCTGACATCTACTATATGACCTTGGACAAGCCACAGCCTCCCTAGGCTTCAGTGTCCTCATCTCTAAAATGAGGGGCATGGACCAGATGGCTTCTGAGATCCTTCAAGCTCTAAATCTATGATCATATAATTCTATTCTTGAACTATAATGTGTATTCAGTCATTTCAGTCATATATGACTCTTCATGGCCCCATTTGGGGTTTTCTTGGCAAAGATGCCGGAGTGGTTTTCCATTTCCTTCTCCAGTTCATTTTACAAATGAGGAAACTGAGGCAAACAGGATTAAGTGACTTGCCCAGGATCACACAGCTAGTAAGTGTCAAGTGTCTGAGGCCGGATTTGAATTCAGGTCCTCCTGAATCTAAGACCAGTATTTTATCCACTGTGCCACCTAGCTGCCCCTACTTTTTTTTTTTTTGGTGAGGCAATTGGGGTTAAGTGACTTGCCCAGGATCACATAGCTAATAATTGTTAAGTGTCCGAGCCCAGATTTGAACTCAGGTCCTCCTGAATCCAGGGCTGGATCCACTTTGTTACCTAGCTTCCCCACTAGTAAGTGTTTGAAGCCAGACTTGAACTCAGGAAGATGAGTCTTCCTGACTCTGGACCTGGCACTCTATTCACTGTGCCACCTAGCTGCCCTATAATGTAGCAGTACCCACTTCATCTTTTGTGTTGACACTTACTAGGATAGGCAGCTTTCACTGCTTTAAGCTAACTGTTTGAGGAGGAAGAGAAAGAGGAGTAAAAAAAAAAGGAGGAGGAGAAAGAGAAAGTGGAGAAAGAGGAGGAAGAATTATGTACCATAGATAGATAGATAGATAGATAGATAGATAGATAGATAGATAGATAGATAGATAGATAGATAGATAGATAGATAGATAGATGTAGATATAGATATATAGTATATCCATTTGAAAGATAGATAGATAGATAGATAGATAGATAGATAGATAGATAGATAGATAGATAGATAGATAGATAGATAGATGATGGATAGATAGATGGATAGATAGATGGATAGATGATTGATAGATAGATAATCTTTCAAGTGGAGGAAGCTGAGGCCACCCAGCAGCCCACCTTTGGTGGGTTGCAGGAGTAGGAGGATGGAAGGGTGTCAGTGTAACACTGGAGGAGTAGGAGCTGGGTGATTTCCAAAAGTTGAGTGAAGGGAAATACAAGAAAGAATCAGAGACTAAAAAATCAAGAAATTGTAAATAAAAACCAATTCCACAAACAGATAAACCAATAAAAAGATCATGTAAACAGGATGAAATTAGTACAACTTCAAAAACAAGCCAAAATACCTTGAACAAATATTATAAGAAGGATAATTAACCAATATTAATTGAGTAAAGAAAACCCTGTATACTCCCCAAAGATCAAGGGACGATAGCAAGAAAATAGTGAGATGGTTCAAAAAATAAGTAAAACTCTTAAAAGAAGACATTAGAAATGAATTTAGGATAGAAATTAGAATTCTTGAAGCAGAATTAGAAAGTATAAACAGCAAGGTAGGACAAAAATTAATGTATTATAAAAGAATCTCTCCAAAAATGTTAGAACTTTTGGAAAGAAAATAACAGAATTGGAATACCAAAAAAAACTGAAGTGGAAGAAAATATTGTATAAAAGAAACAAAAGGCAGCAACATTTTAAAAACTGACCTTAAAGACAGGATGCAACAACATAACTTAATGAGTATCCAAGAAGAATATGACAAAGCAAAAAAAGTAAACAAAAATGTATTTACATTAGCTAGTTATATTAGTTATATTACTTATGTAGTATATATTTATATTTCTATTAGTTATATGGTAATATAAAATAATAGGAGAAGATTGTTTAGAACTTCTGAATATAGATAATAAATCACCATAAGCCTTTTTCATTCTCCCAACTCCCACTTTGCTGCCAATAGTGCTTTCCCTCTGAGGTTACCTTCTAATTGGGTGAAGGGGAGGAAGGGAGAAAGAGAGAATATTATGTAGTCATTTGCATGTTGTCTGCTCCATTATGTTCCTTGGAGGCAGGGACCACCTTTATTTGTATCTGTAGTATCTAATGCAGTGTCGGATACATAGTAAATCTTTCTTTAACAAACGAATGAATGAATGCATGAATGAATGAATGAGTCAAGAAAATCTCCATATTGCTATGAGAAAAAAAAGTCAATACTTCAAACTTCTGGCCAAGTTAGGATGGCCTGCGTGTTTTCATCTCTTCTCTTCCATACTTAGCCAAGGTAGCACCCACCCCACCTTGGTAGGCACTTTCAATAGAGTATTTTGGAGGCTTGATAAAATCAATCCTGTCCTTTCTATTTCCCCATAATGCCATGTTATGGGATCTGAACATGCAAATTACCTTAAGACTCAATGAATCATGAAGAAAATGCTAGAAATACCAGCTAAGAAAAAGCAAAGAAATGAATGAAACTCTGTCACAAGAGCAAAGATTCATTCCAAAAAAAATTTAAGAAGCATGGACCATGAACCCAAAATTATCTACCCAGAAAAACTCAGTATGCTGTTTCAAGGCAAGAAATAGATTTGAAACAACATTTCAATTTTGAAAAGTTTACAGAGAGACATATGTACTTCAAGAAAGTCTTTGAACAACTGTTAATCTCAAAAGACAAGTACTTAAAACAATTCAAACCTTTCAAATCAAGATAAAGCAGTTAATAACAAAATCTGAAAACTCTAAGAGTATTGTACTGGCTAAATCACTAAATGTTTCAAAGAAACAAAGAGAAAAAAGGAAGGAAAAACAAGAGGGAGTAAGGATATGATGGCAAGGACAAGTATTTATCTTTTATAAAGGGGAAATGCAAGTTTGATAAATGTACTAATTTATTGACAAATAACAGGAACTTAGTTTAGAGTGGTTTTGTAAAGTTCAGGTTAAATACATCAATAATAAGAATAAGGAAATGTATATTCTCTTTTGATAGAATGAAGAAAGAAAAAAACTAACAATTGTAAAGTCAAATTTCAATAGATAAGAAATTTTCAATTAAAAACACTGAAAGAATGGGGTTATATATTAGATTAACTAAGAGAAAAGGGGGGAGCTAGGTGGCACAAGGGATAGAGTGCTCAGCCAACAGTCAGAAGACTCATCTTCCTGAGTTCAAATCTGGTCTCAGACATTTACTAGCTATGGGACTCTGGGTAAGTCACTTAACCTTGTCTACCTCAGTTTCCAAATTCGTAAAATGAACTGGAGAAGGAAATGGCAAATGACTCTAGTATCTTTGAAAAGAAAATCCCAAATGGAGTCACAAAGAATTGGACACAACTGAAACGATTTAACAGCAAAAACAGAAAAGAAACATTTTTATCAATCAATGGAATAAAAAATGAATTTTATTATGTAACATTAAAAGGATTTTGCACACTAAAGGTAATATATGATATAGCAGATCTGGGCCTGAGGGCTTGCTTTTCCCCCTACTTCCAAGAAGGTTTTGAGGCAAAGAGCACATGAGTCTTAAAAGTGACTTTATAAGAGTCTACTACAGGGGTTCATGGACTCAGCACATAGACTTTGAAGGTAAAGGACAGATAGATTAAAAGGGAAATTGTAGTAGGGGAAAAGTCACCACCAAAGGGATAGTCTTTTCCCCAAAGTCAGAAAATGACAATGAATATCCCCTCCTATACCTGTATTACAGAGAGAATGTGAGCCTAACCTTAGATTAAGCAAGCACTATCACTCACATTGGGGCAAACAAATGCTTGTCCAATCAAACTGTTGTGCCAACAGTATAGGGGACAAGTGGACATGTAAGTTAAGATTTTAGCCATTTTAGCTTGGGGTAGAAGACTAATCCCCAGTTAGAACTGATTTTTTGAATAACTGATTTTTTAAGAAAAAATAAAGGGGGGCAGCTAGGTGGCACAGTGGATAAAGCACTGGCTCTGGATTCAGGAGGACCTTAGTTCAAATCAGACCTCAGACACTTGACACTTACTAGCTGTGTGACCCTGGGCAAGTAACTTAACCCTCATTGCCCCGGAAAAAAAAAACACAGAAAAAACCAACAGAATAGTTACAAGCCACATTGTCTTTCACCACACTCCTTGAAAAGAATCAAGAGATTATTTGATTTGTTGACTATCCAAGAATTCATGGACTTTCTTTCAGGTGGCAATTCCCAGGATATAGTTTACTGATACCCAAACAGAATTCTAGCATAGTCAAAATTCTAGTCTCATTCCCTAATCCATTCTCAATGTGGGTCCTTAACATTTTCTCCTTCAATTCCTCTTATAGATATTTCTCTCAGTTCCTGAGCTTCTTGTACCTGGCGGAAATTGGGAGGTTTACTTTAAGCCTGAATTTTCTGTTTCTTAAAGCCTTCACTGGAAGGCAGTGAGAGAGGTCCCACCTTAGGCTATACTTTGCTTGCTGTCTATTACATTTTTATCTACTACAATCAAACTATTCAGGAAAGTTATGACCTTTGTGTATCTGTTTTTATTGTCACAACAGACTGGGAAGGAATTGAAGGAGATCGGCTAATCAGATGGGGACACTAAAGGTTAATTGAATGTCATACTCTTATTGTGAAATTAATTGACAGACACCTTTGTCCGTGGTTCTGATTGACCATAGAGACTCACTGCAATATACACCACTATACCTATATAATTTAAAAAAGAAAAGAAAGAGGAAAGGAAAAATTCAGAATGGGAAAAATATTTGCAGCAAATAAGTAATATGGAGGTGTGATATTTAGAATCTACAAAGAACTGGTGGACATTAACAGATCATTTTTAAGGAGAAAATACAAGTTGTTGATAACCAAAGATGGATGCTCAGACAAGTTCAAATCAAGACATATGAAATTCTTTATTGGTATGACTATAGGTAAAAGTAACTCTAATACATTATAAACTGCAAACATGCAAACATTAAGCCTACAGACTGCTACAAATATTTTGGAGAATAATATGGAAATAAGAATCACAAGTCTGATAATAACATTTGATTCAATAATTTCATTAGTAGGACTTTAACCTAAAGATAGCATAAAAATAAGACCTATATATACAAAAACACTCATTTGTTGTATTTATTCCTAATAGTAAAAGAGACAAAGAGACTTTAATGTCCAGTGATTGAGGAATACTCAATAAAATATGGTACATAAATGTAGCAAAATATTATAACAGTAAAAAAATATATAAATACCAAGAGATATGCGAAGAGATATATAAAATGACAAAAAGCAAAATCAGCAGAACCAAGACTGGATATACATTAACTACATCTTTTTAAAAAGGAAAAGAAAAGAAAAGCCAAAGAAAGCAGGATTTCAAAGGACTCAAGGACACAAGGCAAGTACAGTTCTTCATTAGTGCTTTCTGGTAATTTGTTGGTTTGACTTTGTTAAGTGCTAAGGATTTTATATAAATTTTATTCCTCATTTTATAAGGGGTTTTTTGGTCTTTTTTTAAAGTTGTTTGTAATAAAATACATGCTTGTCAGTCCTTCATCCTACCCTACATTTACTTTTGGCTAGGATGTATGGGAAGTGATGGAGAAGCTTGGGAAAAAACTCAATTTCAATCCAATTCAAAAAGCATTTCCTGAATGCTTCCTCTATGCCAGGCACTGAGCTAAATGCTAGAGACAGACAAAAATGAAACACTCCTTGCTCTCAAGGAATATTCTACTGGGAGAAAAGGTCATGTCTCTAGACATCTATAGAACCACACAGAACCTAAAGGCCATCTCCTCAGGCTCTCATTTTACAGATAAGGAAACTGAGTCCTAAGGAGGTTGTGACAAACTACATAAAAATTATAGAAGGCATAAATTCAAAGTAATGAAGAAGAGGGAGAACTAAGAACTGGGGTGATCAGAAAAGTCCTATTGTTGGAGAGAGCACCTGAATTGTGCTCAGATGGAAGCCAGGGGTTCTACAGGATGGAAGGGAACAGGAAGTGAATTCCAGGCTCATACAAAAGGCAGAGGCAAGGAGGGACAGAGTGGAATTTTACGGGAACCATCAAATAGGACAGTTTGGTTAAAACAAGGATTTCTCAATTAGGGTTCAGAGAGGGTGCTATGAGCTCAATATGGAAAGAGAGGTTGGAAATAAACAAATAAATAAATAAAAAGGGGGCAGCTAGGTGGCACAGTGTATAAAGCACCAGCCCTGGATTCAGAAGGAACTGAGTTCAAATTTGGTCTCAGACACTTGATGCTTACTAGCTCTGTGACCCTGGGCAAGTCACTTAACCCTCATTGCCCATTAAAATCCACAAACAAATAAAGAGAGGTTGGAGACATGTTTTAAAGGACTTTAAATTCCAAAGAGAGGAATCTTTGATTTATTCTAGAGACAATATGAAGCCACAGAAACCTGTTGAGCAGAGGAGTGATGTTGTCAGACCTGTACTTTAGGAATAAACTGGGTGGGGGATGCATTGGATGCAGCTGGGTGAAGGGTGACTTGGAGAGGGAAGATATTAGAGCAAGGGAGACTAGAAAACTATTGCAATCGTCTTGGCAAGAGGTGACAAGGGCCTGAAGTAGGGTGGCCATGGGAGTGGAAGCAGGATGGACAGAACTTGGCAATTAGATATGGTGAGTGGTGGGGGAGAAATGAAGATGAACGCAGAGTTGAAGATGAAATCTCTGTGGTTGCAAATCTGAGCAACCAGAAAGATGGCGATTCTCTCATCAGAAACAAACAAGACAGGAAAATAGGTGGGGCTTGGGGGGGAGGGAAGGAATAATGAAATAATTTTGAAGTGAAAGAGAAAAAGACACATAAGAAAGAGCATACACGTTTACTAGAGGAAGCTAGGTGACTTAGAGGATAGAGCACTGAACCTGGAGTCAGGAAGACCTGAGTTCAAATTCTGATTTAGACGCTTACTAGCTGTGTGACCCTGAGCAAGTCACTTAACTGCTGGCTTGCTCAGTTTCCTCATCTATAAAATAGATAAAATAAGAGCTCCTATCTCCTAGGGTTGTTGTGAGGATAAATCTTATCTATTAAGCACTTTGCAAGCCTTAATATGCTTTTTAAAATAATAGCTAGGTAGGGGGGCAGCTAGGTGGCGCAGTGGATAAAGCACGGGACCTGGATTCAGGAAGTCCTGAGTTCAAATCCGGACTCAGACATTTGACACTTACTAGCTGTGTGACCCTGGGCAACTCACTTAACCCCCATTGCCCTGCAAAAAAAAAAAAAAGAAGAAGAAGAAGAAGAAAGAAAAGAAAAAGAAAAAGAATATCTAGGTAGTATAGGGGGTAGAATATTGGACTTCAAGTCAAGAAGGCAATCTAATGGGGAAAGATAATACATAGAAGAAAGCTGAAAAGTAGGGTGGGGGTAGGGCAAGATATGGTGAAGAAATCAAAGAAGTTCAAAATGAGTGCAGCCAAGTGGAAAATGAGGAAATACCTGTCCTGTCCACTCTCCTTAAATGGAGGAGATTGATGAGAGGAGCAGAGGATAGTGGTGAGGTATTCAAAAATATCTCAAAGGTTGAAATGACAGCAAAATCTAATGAACTGAGGTTTAATATGTATAAATGTAAAGTCCTACAATGGGGCTCTAAATTCAATTACCTATGTTGTTGTTGTTTGTCCTTCATTCTCAAAGAGGACCATGACATCAGGAGATGATGTCAAGAGTTGCAGTGAATTGTATTTAAGTGAGGGAGGGCTGTGCAAGGTCACCAACCTCACTCTCTCCTCCAGAGCCATCTGAGTCCATTGGCAAGATATACACATCAGGAGGACTGGAGATGGCTCAGGATGTTTGAGGCAATCTGGGTTAAGTGACTTGCCCAGGGTCACACAGCTAGTAAGTGTCAAGTGTCTTGGGCCGGATTTGAATGTAGATCCTCCTGACTCCAGGGCCAGTGTGCCACCTAGCTGCTAATGGATAGAGTACTTACTGGTCCTGAAGCTGGGAAGACCTGAGTTCAAATCTCACCTCAGACACTTATTAGCTGTGTGATCCTAGTCAAGTCATTTAACCCCAAATGCCTTAAAAAAAAACATCTGGGACCATTTCCAGTCATCCTGATATAGATATAGATATAGATATAGATATAGATATAGATATAGATATAGATATAGATATAGATATAGATACAGATACAGATACAGATACAGATACAGATACAGATATAGATATAGATATAGATATAGATATAGATATAGATATAGATATAGATATAGATATAGATATAGATATAGATATAGATATAGATATAGATACATCTTGCCTCTGGACCCAGATGGTTCTGGAGGAGAGAGTGAGGTTGGTGACCTTGTTTTACCTAAGTACAGGCAGTAGACAAATGTTTATGTAAAACAGTGCTAGAAACCTTAGTACACTGGCTACAAGTAATATCAATATGAGACATGAATATAAAAGCCCCAAATATGATCTTGCACTTAGGTTTGATCGCCCTTCAGAGAATATAGTAAGGAGTATGACATAAAAAGGGAGAGAAATGAGAGTCCAGCTGCATTCTGCCCTGGTCAGACTACAACTACAGTATCATATTCAGTTCTTAGAGTAACGTTTTAAGAGGAATATTGACAGGTTGAAGTATATCTAAAGGAGGAAGACCAAGTTAGTAAAAGGACTTTAAACTATGCCATACAGTGATTGGCTGAAGGAAACAGAGATGTTCTCCCAGTATCCATAGAGAAGAGAATTAGGGAGGAGGAGGAACATGATAGCTAACATCAGGCATTTGAAGAACCATACTACTAGAAAGAAATGAGACTTGTTCAAATTGGTCCCATAAGGCAGAACTAGAAAACAATGGACCGTTCAGAGAGTCAGATTTTGGCTCAAAATAAGTAAAAACTTTCTAACAATTAGAGCTATTCAAAAGATTTCTGAAACGGGCTGCCTTCAGAGATAATGAGTTCCCCATCACTAGAGGTCTTCAAACTGAGGCTGGACAAACACCTCTCAGGGATGTAGAAGAGATTCCCATCTAAGAAGAAGTTGAGTCAAACGGCCTCTGAAGTTCCCTCAGTCTCTAGAATTCTATGACTCTATAAATACATATGTGGAGATACCAAGAAGGCAGCTATCTACATCCAATGAACTAAAGTTTTTAGACCTAGAAAAATGGCGTCCCAGGCTACTGTATGTAAGAACTTACCGACTGTAATTTTTTTTAAGATCACATGGTGTAAAGGGGGAAAAGCAATGGACTTGGAGTTAGAAGACCTGGCTCTGAGTCCCTACTTCATACCAGCTATGTGATTATGGGTAACTTATCTGAGCCTCAGTTTCCTTATGTGTAAAATGGGGGAGCAATAGGTACGCTTTTTACTTCACAGAATTGTTTTGTAGAAAGAATTTTGAAAATTATATTGTCCTATAGAGTATGTTCCAAAGGTCGTAGTGTGGTTTTAAGCTTTAGTAATACACACACACACACACACACACACACACACACACACACACACACAGAGAGAGAGAGAAAGTGAGTGATAGTTTCCAGAACACTGGAAACAGGTAAATGCTGCCCCTGATTTTCAAAAAAGAATGCATTCTAATTCAGACCAATAAATTTAATATTAATCTGGAGGAAAAGTTTAGTATAGATGATTATGAAACAAGCTATGTATATAAGAAAAGAAAGTGGTAATTACTAGGAATCATCATGCATTGTTTGAGAACAAATCATACCAGAGATAGGGGATTACTAGGACAGTATTGCATATATTGTCAGATGCACCAAATGTTATTGCTTACTTATTTTCGTATGACATAGGAGAAGGTTCACTCTGAAACACAGTGAGACAGTTGAAATGACTATGATATAAAGACAATCAATAAAACATATTTTTCAAAAAGAACAAGTCAGACCAAACTAAGCTCATTTGCCTAATTTTTTAGGGGTTAGGTTCATAGATCAGGAAAATTATACAGATAGTATATCTTGATTTCCATAAAAATATTTGCAGAAGCTACATGGCACAGCATACAAAAAGGTGATCTCTGAGCCAGTAAGAACTGGGTTCAAATCCTATCTTTGATAAATATTGGCTATGGGCCCCTGAATAAATCATTTGACATCTCAGTGCTCTAGACAACTCTCTAAAACTATTTTGCAGGACAGTTGCCCATTTCCATTGGAAGAGAGAGTTTCCAATGATAATGATGTTAGTAGTCTAGGCATAAACAAAAAAACTATATCGACAAAGATTCTCATAATAAAATGGTGGTTTGTAGGCCCCATGATAGTTTCATTAGGTGAATTTACAATTAATTGAATAATCATATTACCCCCAAAAAAACATTAATGCTGTGTATCAATTAATGAAATGCCTTATACTTAATCGATGCTCCTCATTATATCTATGACCTTGTCTATGACAAGGCTATTATTCAACATAATAGAATCTAAATTCAAAAATATTTTGATAGGGTAGAAGATTAGACAAAAAAACACATGAAATTAAACAATAAAGTCTTGTATATGGGTTTCAAAAATCAATTATACAATTATGAGAGAGGTTTTATGTAACAGCAATTTGTGTGGAAAAAATATTTGAGGCTTTTCATTAACTACAAGTTCAATATAAAGCAATAACATGATAAGGTCACTAATAAAAAATTAAATGTCTGTAGTCAGTGTATGGAGAATAGGGATATGGACCCCAAACAGGCTTTATCACACACATCTCCACCCTATATACCTACATATTTATTCACAAAAATGTGGGAACAAAATTTTTTAAGACTCCCTCTGAGATGATTTGAAAATTACTAAACTAAAACTAGGATGTTTTCCTAATCTCACTAAAGAGACTAAAATGTAACTAATTTAAAATTCACTGTTATAAGTAAAATCATAGAGTCTCTACAATAGGGATCTTGGAAATTGTTGGCAATTAAAATTCACCAAAACTAACAACAAGCACCCATCCTGGGACTGAAGGAGGGAAGCTTCTAATGAAAAGGAAAGACAGAATGCAGAGGGTTTAGAAGAAAACAAGAAGAGAAACCAGAACCACCTATTAAAGACAGTATTCTGAAGGAATTCATCCACTGGATGAAAGATAGAGGACAATAGCTATCAGGGATGATAAAGTCAATTGAGGGTTTTTTTTTTAAGGATGAAGGAGATATGGGCATGAGAAAGGAGCTGGGAGAGAGTAGTAAGTTGAAGATAAGAGAAAAGGGAGATGATACTGTAGGAAATTTCTACACTGATCGGGAAGGGATTGGATCAATGTTGCATGTAAAGGTATTGATCTTGGATAGAAGGACTTTGAAACTAGAGTAAAGGAGGAGATAGGAGGAAAAAATATTTGAATGGTGTTAAGTGAGAAAGAAAAAAAATTAGGAACTCTTGGTAAAAGGTCTCATTTTTTTCCAATAAAGTATAAGTCAAGATCCTCAGCTGAACAGGTAGGGAGAGGCTATATTATGGGAGGCTTGAGTAGAAATGAGAAATTTTTGAATAGCCACTGTGGTGAATGAGATAGCACATAGGTTAATGAGGAACAAAATATATGTCTTGTTTCTGTGAGGGTCCAATCAAGGTTAAGTAACAAATTTATATTGGGCACAATCTCAAAATTTCCTCTAGCTTCATTCTTCAGCACATGATTAGGGGCAACAGAGGCGCTTGGAAGGAATAATCCAGGGTTAGGGTTTAATAAGGTATGATTGGCAATAGGACAAAGGGGCAAGGGTTTATATGGTAAAGAATAATGTAGAGTTGAGCTGGTTTATCAAAGGGTTGCCATAGGAAAGGGAGAACAGTATTATCAATCTGTGAAGTAGCTAACTCTCTCTCTCTCTCTCTCTCTCTCTCTCTCTCTCTCTCTCTCTCTCTCTCCCTCTCTCTCTCTCTCTCTCCTCCCTCTCTCTCTCTGTCTCTGTCTCTTTCTCTCTCCTCCCTCTCTCCTCTCTCTCTCTCTCTCTGTCTCTGTCTCTTTCTCTCTCTCCTCCCTCTCTCCTCTCTCTCTCTCTCTCTCTCTCTCTCTCTCTCTCTCTCTCTCTCTCTCTCTCTCTCTCTCTCTCTCTCTCTCTCTCTCTCTCTCCTCTCTGTCTCTGTCTCTCTGTCTCTCTCAGCTTTTTGGGGAATTGCTGTGCCTATCTCTTTCCATTAGTGATTAGTACAAAGACCTGCCCTGTCCTTGTGTTCCCATAATTTAAGAAGGAAGGAATCTGATGAACAGAAGCCTTGATAGCCCATGTCTATCTAGTGAACAGATGTGAGTTGGTCAGATTGCTTAGGGTGGAAGATGGCAGAGGAAAGGCAGTAAGCTCTCAGAACTCATGACATGATCACTCCAAAAAACCTCCAAATAATGCCATAGGACAATTCTTGGAGCAGCAGAACCCACAAAAGAACAGGCTGAGATCATTTCCCAACCAGAGACAGCTTAGAAGGTCAGCAGGAGGGGGCTGCTGTGCCAGGGTAGGAGTGGAACACAACCCTGTGGTCACGCTGACACAGATCCAGTCCCAGGCAGGCCTTGCCAGAGAAAGAGACCCCCGGAGCCTCTGAATCAGCTGCAGCAACAGTGTCATATGGAACTAAGCTCACAGTCTGGTGAGAGGGCTGGGCAGTTGGCCAGGGGGAGATTACAGGGGTCTCTGCTGGCACTGAGGTGGAACTTCCAAGCATTCCTGATGAGAAGACCAGAGCTGCAGGAAAACTTCAAAGTTCAAACACAAGAGTGAAGAGAAACACAATAAGTGTAAATATGAATGAACATGACAATATAAATATGTATGAACATGAATAAATCATTTACATTCAAATATGAGGAAATGAGGCATGCATCCTCTCTGAATCCTCTCTGAATCCTCATATCATCAGGGGTCCTAGAAGGAATCTAATTCGATAAGGCCTGGAGGTGGTTTTGTTATATCTTTCTGATCTTAAGAATGGAAGGAAAAGGGAAGTATACTCTTCCCTGGAAGGGAAAAGAAGGTTAAGGAAAATGATCTCACATAATCAGGGAGTAAAAGTGGACATCTATACAAAGAGGAGGGGGTAGGGGGTGCAGCTGATATTTGAACTTCACTCATCTGAACTGGGCAAAAGAAAGAAGAATACATATACATATATACAATAAAAGCACTTAACACAGTGTTAGGCATTTAGTAAACACTAAATAAATGTTAGCTATTATATACAATTGGTTACAGAAATAACATTTCATTCAACAAGGAAAATAGGAGAAAAAAGGAAGACGTAGGAAGGATGATTAGAGTAGATTAATGGAGGGATTAGTCCTAAGCAAACAAACTCTAAGGATATATGAAAATATTTATGGCTCTTTTTCTGGTAGCAAAGAATGATTTGAGGGGGTACCAATAAATTGGGGAATTAATGAATAAGTTATGGTATATAAATGTATGGATTTCAATAGTACTAATATCTTATCAGCATAATGACCAGGCATAGCTCCAAGAGACTTATGGTGTCGCATGCTTCATACCTCCTGAGAGAGAGCTAGGTGAAGGTCTTAGGTGCAGAATGAGACAATTTCTGGTTGGGGAGGCAGGGCAGGGTTTGGCCATGAACAATATGGAACATTGTTTTGATTACACATGTTTATAATGAATTTTGTGTTCTCAATTGAGGTGGAAGTTGGAGAATAAGAAGGCAGATTTTGGCTGATTGAAATAAATAAAAATACATAGAAATACATTGATACATTGAAATAAATACATTGAAGATACATTGAAATAAATAAAGTACATAGGGGCATTCCTGTCACAAAAGAGCTTGTGACACAAGCTTTATACTTATAAGAAATTAAAATCTGCCTGCCACTCTATAATTTCTATCCATTAAGATTATGCTTATAAAGTGCTTTGTAGCTGGAAAGCAACATCAAAATGTAAGTTGTTATTTTTAGGATTATTATTTCTCCTCCCCACCTCCCTTCCTCAGAACTAGTTAAAGACAACACTCCAGTCCTATCTTTCCTTCCCCAGGCTAAGCATCCCCTGTTCAATCCAATTCCACAAATGCTCTAATAAAGCCAATGCTCTGGTAGTTCTTGTTTGATACTGGAACAAAATGAAACACTTGAAGAAGACGCGACAGTTAACAAAAAGAAGGGTATTCAGCTAGGACACTGTTAAGCCCAGCAGGGTGCACTCCCTCTGTGTTGTCCGTGGAGGTCTGCGGGTCAAGAATCAGGAAGGGGCTGAGGCTCCTCACGGTTTTTGTGCACAGGTGACCAGGAATCCATATCAATAAGCCAAGCCTTTAGTTCCCTGTGCCCATTAAGTCTCCAAGATCATATGAATACATGTTAAGGAAAATAAATGGCCCAGCTCACAAGGAAGGGGATCCTAGTATGTATTCCTCCTACCACAATAAACATTTACTAATGTACAAGACATTGGAGATGCAAAGATGAAAAATTACATAGTCTTTACTCTTAAGGTGCAAGCTTATGGTCTCTTTGGGGGAAAGAGACCCGTTCATAGATAAGTATAAGATTCATCTAAGATAGAGTGTGAGAAGGGCAAGAGAGATCCAGACAAAATCCTCCAGGATAATTTGAGGAAGGAGAGAGTTCTTTCAGCTGCACGCATTCTGGCAGATTACGTGAGGATATGGCACTCAAACTAAGCCCTGAAGGAAGAGAAAGATTTTAACAGGTGGGGCTGAAGAGGGAGTGCATAACAGCCCGCATCCATGCACAGAGGCAAGAGACGGCACGTCGAGTTCAGGGAACACTTAGTGGTTCAATTTGGCTGGAACATAAAGTGCATGAAGAGATGTAGTGTAAAAAAAAAAAAAAAGGCTGGAATGGTTAGTTGGAACAAGACTATAGAGGGCTAGATTAAGGATTTTGTCCTTGTAAGAAATAAAGAACTGCTGAAGGTTTTAAGCAGGGGGTGGGAAAGTGTCAGAACCTGTGAATTACGTTATCTGGCAGTCGAATGGCGAGGGAAGAGGTTGGAAACGAAATGATTTGGGGGGGAGGGGTGGTAAGGTGAGTTGAGAAAAGAGTATGGCTATAAAGAAGGATGTGCATCTCCAAGGGCTTCTGAAAGTTAATTGTTAAATTTTGAGTGTGATCATTTACCCCATGGAAATCAGAAAATACTACAAATCAAGGCTTGATTTATTGTTCTGTTGATTATCTAAGATTAAGGAAATGGAGAGAATGTTAACAGCGCAGATTAAACTTAGAAGTGTGTTGAACTTACTTTTTTCCTTTCCTTTTTTCTTTTTTCAGACCACAGGTTGTTAAATTTTTACCGTAATACTGGTAGATGTAGCATAGAAGCTACAGGACCCGACTGTGGGAGGTGAGCAAGAAAGTAGAGTCAGAGAGTAATTAGAAGTCTCAAGCCTAGAAGACTAGGAGGATGGTAGTGACATCAGTTGAAATGGGGAACTTAGGGGGCAGCTAAGTGGCACAGTGGATAAAGCATGGCCCTGGATTCAGGAGGACCTGAGTTCAAATCCACCCTCAGACACTTGACACTTACTAGCTGTGTGACTGTGGGCAAATCACTTAACCCTCATTGCCCTGCAAAAAAAAAGAAAGAAAGAAAGAAAGAAATGGAGAACTTGGACAGATGGAAAGGTTTTGTGTGGAAGACAAATGGGAAATTGCTTCATGTTGATCTTTATATGCTATGAATTCAGGCATCTTTGCCATCCTCATTTCCCTCAGGTTATACTCCAATTCATCAGCGGATTTCCTAAAATTGATTATCTCATATTTAAAGTAATGTTGCCTTAAGAGGAAGGAGTTGAGTGTGT
The DNA here is from genome assembly GCF_019393635.1 of Dromiciops gliroides. NCBI lineage: Eukaryota > Metazoa > Chordata > Mammalia > Microbiotheria > Microbiotheriidae > Dromiciops > Dromiciops gliroides. The sequence goes on along the minus strand of NC_057863.1, from coordinate 336,322,781 downwards.
GTAGCAGGGAGAGGGGACAGAGAGAGACTGCATGGAATCTAGAAAAGCAGTTGAAGAATAAAAATTCATCCATGTTTATCACACCCAGTCCAAAGGACAGAGGTACTGTTCTTTGGTGGACAGGAGTATTCTGGACACTGCAACTATGTTCTTTTTAGTAGAAAAGGGAAAATGTCTCTGGCTCTACCATAGAGTTCAAATCCGACCTCAGACCCTTGACACTTACTAGCTGTGTGACTCTGGGCAAGTCAGTTAACCTCAATTGCCTCAGTAAAAAAAAACAACAACAACAACAAAAGACTATCCAGTTCCCTTTGCTCAATAAAGAATATTCTGAAAGTTAATTCAGTTTCCCATAAACCTAGATACCAAGGAATAGTTTCCCTGGATAGCAGACAAAAAAATTTCATTTTCCAGAAAGGTATATCTTTGCTTTCCTATAAATTTAAGAACTGGCATTCTAATTTACAAATCAAGGACAGCTAGGTGGCACAATGGATAGAGTCCTGGACCTAGAGTCGGAGCACCTGAGTTCAGATCTGACTTCAGATACTTACTGTGTGACCCTGGGCAAATTGATTAACCTTGACTGCTGAAGAAAGAAAGAAAGAAAGAAAGAAAGAAAGAAAGAAAGAAAGAAAGAAAGAAAGAAAGAAAGAAAGAAAGAAAGAAAGAAAGAAAGAAAGAAAGAAAGAAAGAAAGAAAGAAAGAAAGAAAGAAAGAAGGGAGGGAGGGAGGGAGGGAGGGAGGGAGGGAAGGAAGGAAGGAAGGAAGGAAGGAAGGAAGGAAGGAAGGAAGGAAGGAAGGAAGGAAGGAAGGAAGGAAGGAAGGAAGGAAGGAAGGAGGGAGGGAGGGAGGGAGGGAAGGAAAGAAAGAAAAAAGACAAAGAGAAAGAAATTTACAAATCAGTTTCTTTTTTTTTTTTGTAGTTCTTTGAAGAAAATGACATCTTTTATTAAACCTCAATAAACTGCTTCCAAAGTCCATGCTATTCACCTCAAGGAAATCACAAGGTTTCAGGGTGAGTCTGCATCTTTTTCTTCTAGCTCATCATCTACAACCTGCTCCACGCCTTCTACTTCCTTCCAGAATATAGAACTGTAGCATGTTTTGGATTCCATTTTTCCAAGTGCTGATGGAGCTAGGACAGGAATCCTGCAGTTTCAGCTATACAATGCCATCTTCAAAGCCTTTATAGATCACCCCTCCCCCCCTTGCACAGTTGGCCCTGTCCTCATATCCAACAATGTTTCAATCATTGCTACAACTTCATCAGTCTCTTCAGTTGCTGCTTCTGTAGAAAGTGTTTCTTCCTTAACTAGGGATAAACCAGATGATCATGACTTAGTCTTCTGGAACCTGATATTTGAGTGAACTGGGAAGATAAATAGTTTATGAACCTGAAAAGCTGAGGAACAAACTCCAAGCCTGTGGTGATCCCAATAAGATTCAGACATTCTGGGAGGTTTAACCTAAAACAGCCTCCTCTGGTTTCTCTGTAAATCATCTGAACTGTAGCATTATCTACCTGAAGGAAAATTGTAACAGTGCCATACACTATGCTGGTTGACATCTGGGGTATTGTGTTCTTTGTGGGGTTCCGTGTTTGAAGAGGGACATCAACAAGCTGGAGCGCATCCTGATGAGTGTAGGTAGGATTAGGGCCTTAGGTCAGACCCTAACTGATTTTGAGGTCAGAGGACCTGGTTTCAAATCCCAACTTTAGAGCTTACTACCTGTGTGCAAGTAATTTAACCACACACACACACACACACACACACACACACACACACACACACACACACACACACTCCTCAGTTTCCTCATCTTTAAATGAGAGGGTTGGATTAAATGGTATCTGGGATCCATCAATTCAACAAAAATTTATCAAACACATACTATAGGCAAGGCCCTTTGCAGGATTCTGAGGACAAAAAGAGCAGGGCCCTGGCTTCCAAAAGCTTACAATTTTACAGGGGTTCTTAACTTGCTGGTATGGACCCTTTTGACTGGAAAAGCCCATGGACCCCTTCTGGGAATAATAGGTGCTGCCCTCATAACTGAAAGAAATGTTCAGTTTCAGTTAGGGGTTAGTGAAAATCAAGATGTAATGTTTGGGGTTCTTTCCAATCCAAGTTCATGATCTCTCTAAAGTCTAGCCAGGGACCCCCTCGGGGAGGGGCTCTGTGTACCACAGGCTAAGAGCCCCTAATATAGAAGGAAACATAAAACAAAGATACAAATAACTATATGGTTAAGAGAAATCAGATAGCCTTTGCACTATTTCATGAGAGATTTCAAAAGAATGGTTCTCTTTTGAGGGGTAGAGGGAGCAAGAGGAAAATGCTCAAGGCAGTACAAGATTGGGGGGGGGGGGCGGTGAGTAATCCATTTTGGCTGTAGGGAAGAGGATGCTAAGGGAAGTACTGTAATGAACCTTAAAAAAATAGGTGGGAGCCAGCTTGGGAAAAGCCAGGCTGAAAGGGTAGGTAGGTAGCACAGTGGATAAAGCATGTGACTTAGAATAAGGAAGACCTGAGGCCTCAGTTACTAGCTGTATGACCCCAGGCAAGTCATTTGACTTCTCTCAACCTCAGTTTCCTCATCTGTAAAAGGGGGATAATAATAGCAACTACCTCACAGGGGTGTTGTGAAGATCAGGTGAAATAACATAAATAAAGTACTTTGCAAACCTTAAAATACTATGTAAATGCTTGCTATTATTATTTTGGATTTTACTTGGCATTCACTCATCCAATAAACATTTGTTAAATACCTACTATGTGCTAGGCATTGTGCTGAGTGCTAGGGATGCAAGAAGAGGCAAAAGACAGTCCCTGCATTTAAGGAGCTTACAATTTAATGGTGGCGACAATATGCAAACAAATAAATAAATATTAATACAATATAATATATAGAAGATCTATCCATTGTACTACCCACCTTCCCTTTAAATGTGTGCATGTCGGGGGCAGCTAGGTGGTGCAGTGGATAGAGCACTGGCCCTGGATTCAGGAGTACCTGAGTTCAAATCTGGCCTCAGACACTTGACACTTACTAGCTGTGTGACCCTGGGCAAGTCACTTAACCCCCACTGCCCCACCCCAAAAAATAAATAAATAAATAGATGTGTGTGTGTTTATGTATATATCTCCACCATTAGATTTCAGGAACTATGTGTGTACACACGCATACAGAGAGACAGAGACAGAGACAGAGACAGAGACAGAGACAGAGAGACCAAGCTATATACAAGATTAATGGAAAATAATTTTTAAAGGGAAAGCACTAGAATTAAGAGGGATTAGGAAAAGCTTTCTGTAAATGGTAGGATTTTAGTGGGAATGTAAAAGAAACCAGAAAGGTCAGCAGTCACAGTGGAGGAAGGAGAGAATTTCAGACATGACAGCCAGCCAGAGAAAATGTCCAGAGCCAAGAGATGGAGTGATCTGTTTGTGGAAGAGGCAGGAGGTCACTGTCACCCAATCAAAACAGACTGGAAAGAAAGGTAGGTGGAAGCTAGGTTATGAATGGCTTTGAATGGCAAAGAGCACTTTGTATTTGTTCCTGAAGGCAATAAGAAGACACTGGAGTTTATTGAGTAGGAAGTGACATGATCAGACTTGGTTTTTTAGGAAAACCACTGTGGTTGCTGAATGGAGAATGGATTAGAATGGGGAGAGAGTTGAGGCAGGCAGCCCCACCAGCAGGCTGTTGCAATAGCCCAGGCATGAGGTGATGAGGACATGCACTAGAGTGGTGGCAGTATCAGAGGAGAGAAGGGGGCACATTTCAGAGATGTTGCTAAGGTGAGATCAATAGGTATTGGCAACAGCTTGGCTATGGAGGGTGAAAATAATGAGGAATTGAGGATGACTCCTAGGTGGGTGAGCCTGAAGGACTGGGAAGATAATGTTGCCCATTATAGTGATAGGGAAGGTAGAAGGGTGGGGAGGATTTAGGGGGAAAGGTAATGAGTTCTGATTTTGGACACAGTGGGTTTAAGAGAGCACCTGAGTCCTCATTTCTGCTAGGCAATACTACTATTCCTCCCTTAACAACTCACCATCTCACTTTTTACAATGTAGTGGACCCAGTCAGAACACTCACATGATCCTCCCCACTTTTCCTCAGCAGCGCATGTGTAGGTGTGAAAACAATGAATGGTGGGAGTGATCCAAGGCTGAGGCTTGACTAGGCATGATCAGGACTATGATATGGGAGGGAAGGGATTCAAGAAAGGAGGATAGTAGAGTTGAATTGGAGTCAAGATAGAAAGAAGAAGAGAGAGTGGCAAGTTCAGAAGAGAAAATTGAGGGGTCAACAGACTGAAGGACATGATGAGGATAAAGAAAGTCTTACTTAACTCTTTTCAGCAACGCAATGATCTAAGGCAATGCCAAAAGACTAATGGTGGAAAATGCTCTCCACATTCAGAAAAAGAACAATGGAGTCTGAATGCAGACCAAAGCATACTGTTTTCACTTTTGTTTTTGCTTTTTTATTATTGTTCTTGCTTATTCTTTCTTGCATTTTTCCCCTTTTGTTCTGATTCTTCTCTTACAACATGACTAATGTGGAAATATGTTTAACATGATTGTAATATATAACCTATATCAAATTGCTCGCTGGCTTCAGGAGGGGGGAAGGAAGAGAGGGTGGGAGAAAAATTTGGAACTCAAAAAATATCTTTACATGTAATTAGAAAAATAATTTTTTTAAATATCCTTCCAGGGAAAAAAAAGAAATATATACAAGATTAAGCAATAAATAAATAAACAAATGAATGAATAAGGGAATGAATAAGTAAATAAATAAATGGGTGAATCAATGGATAGATAGATAGATAGATAGGTAGATAGATAGATAGGTAAAAAATAAATAGAGTAGAGTTTTATACGGGAAGGCAAGAAAGGCAAATGGCCAATATATTATGGTAGGCTAAGAGAACTTCAGAATTCTTGAACAAGGAGGTGGTACATTTGTAGGTGATGGCAAGATCAAAGATATGACCATCTTTGTGTGTGGCTGAGGTGGGGTGGAAGAGGAACTCATGGAAGGTAAGTAGGTTAAGGAACTGAGTGGTTAGGGTATTAGAGGGATAATCAGTATCCATGTTGAAGTCCCCTAGAATGAGGGCAGGAGTTAAGGAGATAAAATTTACCAAGCAGGTATCTAACTCATCGAAGAAGGAAGAAGAATGACCTGGCGGTCTGTAGATGACAGTTACCAGGATTTTGATTGGGTGATGGATATGAATGGCATGAACCTCAAAGGAAGGGAGGTTACTGCATGAAGAAAGGGGAAGAATCTGGAAGTGTCAGTGAGGAGCAAGGAGTATTCAAACTCCCCTGCCTTGAATGTGAACCAAAAAGAATGCATGAAGATGTAGCCAGTACTGAAAAGGGTAGCCAGGGAGGCTAAGTCAAGAGGGGAAAGCCAGGTTTCAGTAAGAGCTAGTAGATGGAAAGAGTAAGAGAGGAATAGATTTAAGATGAGGGGAACTTAGTTGTCTATGGAACAGACATTGAGGAGTCACAAAAGGTTTTTGGAAAGGGACTTAGGGAGGCTAGTTAGAATTACCATTTTATATTAATATATAACCTACATTAATAATTATGATTATTTATTATAATCATCCAAGTGAAAAATAATCAAGTCCTAGGCAATACACCTCATCTGCTTTGATAGAGAGGCAGGGCCATAGAACCTTGGAGGTATCTTGTTAACCAGTGGTCCTCCTGTACCAATTCACCAATTTCACTAGTAGCAGCCTTAGAAAAGGGCAAATGTGGGGGCAGCTAGGTGGCACAGTGGATAGTGCACCAGCCCTGGATTCAGGAGGACCTGAGTTCAAATTTGGCCTCAGATACTTGACATTTACTAGCTGTGTGTCCCTGGGCAAGTCACTTAACTTTCATTGCCACAAAAAAAGGGGGGGGACAAATGTGACTATGAGGGTCCACTACTTTATTTCCATATCCAGCTCACAAATTTGAGTTATTCTGTATTCCTTTCTTGATTCCATTTTTGTGACTTAAGCATCCCTGCTCCAACCCCAGTGCCCTAGCAATGTGTCATTTTTACCTCACTCTTCCAGGCTTCTTTCCAGCTGCCTAAAATTATCACTTCTGTCCTGGAGCTGGATATTTCACTTTGATCTGCCCAGCGGTCCACCCTGCCCTCCCACTCCTCCTCTGCTTATGTTTCACTCTATCCTTCCTACTTCCTCCCACTTTCATCTCCTCCACTTCCTCTCTCCCCTCCTCTTCTCTAGGTACACTGGCTTCTGAGTTTTCCCTCTATGAAAGCTGGATGTCTTTCTCCCTCTTGCTTGAGATAAAAAAGCCTAGATACCTAAAATGTCAACTTTCATCCTGTTTCCTATTTCTAGCACCTTTCCTATTTATAACTCTGCCTCCCTCAGAGCAGATTGACACAGCATTCTGCTCTGTTCCCAGAATAAATATGATTCCAGAATGAGGATCTGGGAGGCAAAGCTGGGTCCTGAGGATTCTTTTCCATCGCAGACATTTCACACAAGGTTTTTGGCGTTTTTTTTTGTTTTTGTTTTTTCCTGCTGGCATTTGAGAAGAGCCATTGCTGGTAGCCGAGCCATCTCTCTGCTGCCCTAGACCTTCAATGCCATATTTTTTTTCTGCCACTGTACTTCCCTTTCTCATTAGGTCTGGACCAAACTGGACTTAAAGCTAATTTGCTTTCCCTGAGCACAAAGGGTAAACAGTATGGTAGCTGATCAAGACACAGACTTGGTATTGATTTGGGGGAACCAGCTGGGACTAAATATCTACAAAGAGGTATTACACCAAGAGATAACTGAATGTTAGCTAAACCTCTTTAAAAATCTCCACCAAAAACTAATTTTAGATTTTACCTTGAATGTGATGAACATACTTAAAAAAAGAAATAAAAAAGAAAGACAAGGAGATCTGGATTCAAGCACTAGCTCCACCATTATCTAAGAGCATTTTAGAAAGCTCACTGAGAGGCAGCTAGGTAGTAGTGCACCAGCCCTGGATTTAGGAGGACCTGATTTCAAATCTGGCTTCAGACACTTGACACTTATTAGCTGTGTGACCCTGGGCAAGTCACTTAATGCTTATTGCTGAAAGAAAGAAAGAAAGAAAGAAAGGAAGGAAGGAAGGAAGGAAGGAAGGAAGGAAGGAAGGAAGGAAGGAAGGAAGGAAGGAAGGAAGGAAGGAAGGAAGGAAGGAAGGAAGGAAGGAAGGAAGGAAGGAAGAAAAGAAATTAAGAAAGCTCATTGAGCTTCAGTGTCCCCCTCTGTAAAATGAGGTTGGTATACAGATGATCTGTAAAGTTTCTTCCTAATCTAACTCTCTAAAACTTGGACCACTGAAAAAGGTCATGTGACTTGGGAGAGTTTGATTTAGTGACACACTGATTGCCAATTGGTTCAGTCATTACAACTATTTCTTGTTTCTGTTAAGACAAAATTATTAGGTTGATACTATTACATGAAGAAGAAATTCCTTAGAATAAGGTTTGCAAATTAGATGACTAAGCACCTAATAGAAGCCATGGGACCTTCTTTATCTGAAGATTTATATGTCTCTGGGATTATGAGTTAGGCTCATTTTTTTCTTGGAAAATGATGAACTTTCAGCCCTCCTCTTCTATGATTCTATTATCTCAGCCTTGCTTGTTCTCCAACACCTCATCTCTGCCCTCCTACATCTGCTGGAACCACAAGAGAAGGTTCCTTTAGAGAAAATCCATGTCCAATCTACATCCTCTGCAGAGTCATATAACCACTCAATTGTTATTTCCTATGATTGCCTTGTGCTAATTGTATCTCTGCTTCAAACTGAAGGACTGGATTGTCTTCAGAGGGATAGATGGGAAATCCACTGCCAGTCTCAGACCTAGACAGATGTTTTTTTCATACACCAGTGAAAAAGGTTATCCCTCCAAGAGCAATATGTACTTGGAGCACTGAGAAGCACCCCAACTTCTGTCCCCAAGATATCCCTCAACCCATCCTGATATGCTGCCTAAAATGTTACTGCTCTCAACTTTTAAAAAGTCAATAGTCCTTGGAGTACTAAAGCATAACATCAAGGGTCTATGAGTCATTTATCCCTTCATGTGACAAGAAATAGTATGTCAGATTTCTTCTAGCTGTCATGAAGAAAGCTGAAATGGGGCATTGATGTAAAGGGAATTTTAATGCAAAAGAAAGAAGGGTAGGTGACTTGTACAGCACAAAGTACTTGAAGGCTGGTGTAGGCAGGGTTCCATAGCAGAAGGAAGCACCAAGTAGTAGAATCAATGAATCCCTGAGTTGAGAGAGACGTCAGAGGTCACTTAATTCAACTTATATGTCACCAAGAATCGCCTCTATCGCATTGGAGAAACAGCATGGTGCAATGGACAGAATTCGAGATTCAGCATTAGGAAGACCCAGGTTCAAACACTACCTCAGACTCTAATATGGGTGATCTTGGACAAATTGCTTAATCTCTCTGGGCCTCAGTTTCTTCATCTGTAACATGAGAATGTTAGACTAAATGACCTCCAAGATGTCTTCCAGAGCTAAATCTATCTATGATCCTATGATCATTGAGAAGAAGAAAGGAGACCAGGATTCTTAGTTCTGCCTTTGTTGCCATCTATTTCTGTAGCCTTGGATAAGTCACTATATCACTACAGTTCCCTCAGGGGCAGCTAAGTGGTGCAGTGGAAAGAGCACTGGCCCTGAAGTTGGTAGGACCTGAGTTCAAATCTCTTCTCAGACACTTATTAGCTATATGACTCTGGGCAAATCACTTAACCCCAACAGCCTTAAACAACTGAGGCCATCTCCAAACATCCTGATGCATACCTTGCCACTGGACCCAGATGGCTTTGTAGGAGAGAGTGAAGTTGGTGACCTTGCACAGCCCTCCCTTGCTTAAATCTAATTCAGTGCAAGTCATGACATCTTCCCCACTCCCCTCCTAATTTCATGGTCCTCTTAGAGAAAGAAGGAATAATAACAACAACAGTTTCCTCGTCTGTAAAATGAAAGCTCAGGAAAAAAATAAGATTCCTATGACATACAATATAATACATACTATTTATCACATCATAAATTCCAACTGGATCCCATGATCTAAATATATTTATGATTCAAAGATCCCTCCCTGGGCACAGATAGCAACTCCTCTAAGACTTAATAGATTATCTTTATGTAGCCAACTTGGTGATGAGCCCCTCTGAACTTAAATAGGTTGGTCCTCAAATAATAAGCCTATAGTCAATTTCCATAATGAAAGACTTTTTTCTCAGTTGAGTGGGATTTGTGAAGAGTTTACATGTCAGTGAAGTAGCTGCCAAGCACTCATGGTCCTAACCAGTGGTGGAGAGGAGAAAAATGTTTATGTGTAAAACAAATGAAAAAAATCATAGAAGATAAATTTGATGGGCTTTGTTATACAAAGATAAAAGAAATTTATAGTACAAAAAGCTGTTCATATATGAAAAAAATCTGACATTCAGAATCTACAAGGAACTGATAAGAAAAATCCCCCAGTGGAGAACTGGTAAAAGAACATGAAAAGACCATTTTAAGAAGGAAATAAAAATGGTTGATAATTACTTAAAAGGTATTCTCACATCTTTCAAGCTTTCTAATAGACAAAGAAATTGAAATTAAAACAAATTCAAGATGTTGGCTCCTCGTGTCTATCAAACTGTAAAAGATAGCTAAAAATAAAAGATAAAATGTAATGTTGGAAGGGTTCTAGATAAACAGGAACCCTGTTACATTAGTAGTAGTAGTAGTAGTAGTAGTAGTAAGTAGTAGTAGTAGTAGTAGTAGTAGTAGTAGTAGTAGTAGTAGTAGTAGTAAGTAGTAGTAAAAGAAGAAGTAGAAGTAGAAGCAGTAGTAGAGTATGATATAGGAGTAGTATTACATTATAGATTAGTATAAGCTTTTGGGAGAGTAATCTTACTATATACAAATCTTATAATTAATGATCATGTATTTTGATTCAGTAATCTTACTTCTGGGACCCTATTTCCATATTCTAAAAGTGTTATGAAAAGGGGGAAAGGAACTATCTTTTAGATAGATAGATAGACAGACATATATTCATAGCTACACTTTATTTCACATTAACTCACATAAGCTTCCCCAATTCAAGATTATCCAGAATAACCTTGGCCATTACTGAAGTGGTCTATGCTGCAAAAAATGTTGTCTCCTCTATCCCCTACTAGTCTTCTCCACTCTGTCCTGCTTAGAGAGAACAATGCTAGTGTTGATCTTTTTTTTTTTCCAGGGCAATGAGGGTTAAGTGACTTCCCCAGGGTCACACAGCTAGTAAGGGTCAAGTGTCTGAGGCCAAATTTGAACTCAGGTACTCCTGAATTCAGGGCTGGTGCTTTATCCACTGTGCCACCTAGCTGTTCTAGTGCTGATCTTTGACAGGGAAGAAACTGAAGCCAAGCACACCTGACTGGGACTAAAGGGTTAACCAGGTATTCAGGAAAGTTGAAAAGTACTGAGAATTGAGGAAAAGATATTTCTTTTTCAAATGCAAACACAAACAATGTCAAAGGAAAATAAGAGTCTTTCTCCTCCTATCCTTCCCCTTCCTTTCCTTAAGGATTTCTTTTCTCCTCTTAAGTTAAGGTTTCAGTGACCATAACTATGGTTCCCACTTTCTAAACTATAAGTATAGTATGTATTCTATAGTCTTCCTCACCCAGGACAAAGCCACCAAATCTACCCCCTTAGGGTTCTTGGAGTACTCCTGAGGGATTGTGTGTCTTTTACCTAAACCTATCAGTTTAAGTTGATTTGGGTGTGGTTCCCCTACTGGTAATAACCAGTGACCAGTATCCCAGTTCCATTTAACCAGTTAACCCCAATTAGCTTTTACCAAGTATAATATTTACTTTATAGATATAGCAAGAACAGAAGTACAAACATATCAGCAGCAAGCACACTCTCCCCTAAACTACCTCAGTCTCTGGGGAGAGTGGACTCAAAATTACCTCTGCTGAACAAGTGCCTACCTTAGTACCTCAGGTACTGATGAGTTGAGTCCCAAAGGTCACTCCTTGATTCCAGGGACCTGAGCTGGACTTAATGACTACAAACCCCAGTATGGACTCTGCTTCCCAGAACTCTTGGTGACTAGCTCTCTTGACTTTTCAAAACTCTCAAGCTTTTAGCTTCTAATATCATCTTGCCTTTTTTTTTTGCAGGGCAATGAGGGTTAAGTGACTTGGCCAGGGTCACACAGCTAGTAAGTGTCAAGTGTCTGAATCTGGATTTGAATTCATATACTCCTGAATCCAGGGCTGGTGCTATATCCACTGTGCCACCTAGCTGCCCCCGATATCATCTTAAACAAAAGGACAAGTGCCAATGCAAAGAACCAAGGTTCATATTAATGGGCCACATGTTGACCTTAGGGAATGGCCCAGGCTTCTCCCTTTACAACATTCTGTTCTCTCACCAGAACATTGCCATGGAAGAGGAATCAAGTCAAGAAAAGAAATTCTGGTCTACTAGTGTCTTTTGAATGCAACCCCAAATCCTGTTAGGGTCCTCTTTACCCCATAGGCAGCAAATAGGAACCAATTATAAAATGTCTACACGTGCTACAAAGTTCGTGTGGGGATTATATCAGGAGGACACAGGCTCATCAAGCCTTACATTATTGATGAATGCCCAGTTATAATAATAGTAAATTTTAACAGCATGCAATTTGCAAAACTTCTGATTGCATCTAAGAGTTTTCTTGAGATCTCTAAAGAAGGCACTAACTCTTAATATTTCATCATCTCAAAAATAGATTATGCACCTGTTTGGCTGTGATACTGTGCTATTATTTGTAGAGGGCAGAGTAGGTCAAAAAGAACATTTTCTTCCTGCAAATAACCACTATCATAACCCAATGAAGAGCTCTGAAGAACAGAGGAAATATCTTAATTCCCTACTGTGAAGTAACCGTCATAACACTTCACTTAATGAGAAGTCACAGTCATAACTATAATAGGGTGCCTACAATCCTACCATTACACAGAAAATAACCAAAAATAAAGGGTAAAGTTCTTGGAAATTCTGAAAAAAAGTAATGACAAAATCCAATCCTTTTATTCCTAGGAGGGCCCTTCAGACCTTCTTCCATCCTATTTAGATCCATGTTTGAATTTTTAAATATCCACCACCATAAAGCAATTTAAAAAGAGCCAAGTGGGAAGAAGAGATGAATTGTTAGATATGGGAACTTCCTAATAACAAGGGAATAAAAGAAAAACTAATTCATTCGTTTGACAAATATTTATTGAGTACCTATTATTTTGCTAGGTACTCTGGATGAGCTTCTATCCTTAAAGAACTTACCATCTAAAGCAGGCATAAATACTCTAAAATTACAGGAGTCTACTGTCATTTAGTATGAAAGAAATCTAATCTACATATCTCAGTAGCTTCTGAGATCACCACCATGTCACATACACGGTACAAATCAACAAGCCAAGGGGCAGCTAGGTGGTGCAGTGGATAAAGCACTGGCCCTGTATTCAGGAGGACCTGAGTTCAAATCTGGCCTCAGACACTTGACACTTACTAGCTGTGTGACCCTGGGCAAGTCACTTAACCCTCATTGCCCTTCAAAAACAAAAACAAATCAACAAGCCAACAAACATTTATTAAATGCTCATTATGTTCCAAGTATCCAAAGAAAAGCAAAAATAGTCCTTGATCTCAAGGCACTCACATTCTCCAGACCATCGTCCATCATCTTGACATCTGTCTTGCCACTCCACTCTGATGACTGGAGGAGAGAGTGAGGCTGATGACATCGTACAGCCCTGTCTCACTTAAATTCACCCACAAGTCAAGACATCACTCTCATGATGTCATTGGTCATCTTCAAAAATGAAGAACAAACAACACTCATAACATGCAAATAACTAAATATAAACAAGACACGTGCCAAATAAATTGGAGATAATCCCAGAGAGAAGGTACTAAAATTAGGTTTCTTGATGAAGATGGGACTTTAGCTGAAACTTCAAGGAAGCCAGGAGAAAGAGACAAGGAGACTAAGAATTCCAGGCATAGGAGACAGCCAGTGGAAATGTAGAGTTGAGGGATGGAGTGTCATGTTTGAGAAACATGAAGGAGGCCGGTATCACTTAACTGAAAAGCATATGGAAGGGAGTAATGCATAAAAAAATTAGACAATTAGGAAAGGACCAGATTAGGAAGAGCTTTAAAAGCCCAACAGAGGATTTTATAATTGATCCTGGAAGTAATAGGGAACCACTGGAGTTTATTGAATAGGGAAGTGACAAAGTCAGACCTAAGCTTTAGAAAGATCATTGGAGAGACTCGAGACAGAGAGACCAAGCAGAAGGCTGTTACAACAGTTGAAGCATGAGGGGATGTGAGCTTACACTCAAGTAGTGGCAGTGTCAGAAGATAAGTGAGAGATTGTAAAGGCAAAATTGACAAGGTTTGGCAACTACTGATTCAGTTGATATTCATCAAAACTGCACAGAGATATAAAAGCACAGGTCCATAATATTCAGAATATTATATTTAAGAAGGCAGGAAAAATGGATAATATACTTTGTCATCATCAACAACAAAAAACATTTGCATTATCCATATGATGCAGAGAGTACACTGCTAAGTGTTGCAGATATCAAGAAATAGAAAATAATGACTCTGGTGTACCCTGCGAGGCCTGGTAGCCAGAATAAGAGCAGTAATTATAGTCTCTCCGTTGTACTTAACCCTTATCAGAACCTATTCTATTCAATTCTGGGGACCATATTTTAGAAACAAAATGGACAAGGCAAAATGTAACTACAGGAAAGCAACCAGGATAGTGAGAGACCCTGAAAACATGTCATACAAGGATTGGTTTTAGGACTTGGGAATGTTTAGTTTGAAAAAGATCAAGTGGTGCGAGATGGTTCTCTTCAAGTACTTGAATGTCATGTTAAAAAGTGCTTCAGTGGGGCAGCACTAGAAGGAGTAGGTTTTCACCCATTTTTACAGGTTTCAGAGAAGCAGATTATAACTTGATAGAAACAACAATTATGACTACACAAAAGTGGAATGGGTTCTCTTGGGAGGTAAATGTCTTCAACTCAAAACTGGATGACCAGTTTTTGGAGAAGATGTTAAAGAGGGATTCATGTTCAGGTAGGAGTTAGACTAGAGAGCTTCCCTTCCAACTCTGAGAATGTGTAACATGGTTACTGGGCTTGTGGATAAGAGGAATGCCTAGGGAGTAAGCTTGAATTTTATCATGGAGTTTGGCAAAGTCTTTTTCTTTTTCTTTTTTCTTTTTTTTTGGGGGGGGGGGCAGGTAATGAGGGTTACGTGACTTGCCCAGGGTCGCACAGCTAGTAAGTGTCAAGTATCTGAGGTCAGATTTGAACTCAGGTCTTCCTGAATCCAGGGCCAGTGCTCTATCCACTAAGCCACCTAGCTGCCCCCAATGCTATTTTCTTTTTCTTTTCTTTTTGGCAAAGTCTCTCAAGATATCCTCATTGTCATCATTGTCTTTGTCATTGTCATTGTTGTTAGACCTTTGTTCTTTAAGAGGATCAGTGACATCAGGAGGTGATGTCATGACTTGTAGAGAATTGGATTTAAGTGAGGGAGGGCTGTGAAAAGTCACCAGCCTCACTCTCCTCCAGAGCCTTCTGTGTCCAGTGGCAAAAGATGGGACAGGATGACTGAAAAATGGCCCCAGATATAGTGGGAAACCTTGGCCTTTTTAAGCTAAGGTCCTTCCTAGGTCTCTGTCTAAGGCAACACCCATTCATTGATTAAAGGCTAGGTAAGAATTAAGGCAAAAGATGTCCACGTTTGTCTTCCCAAAAGAATCAATCTGGGAGGGAAAAGATTCTCAGAGTTTCTGGCTAGAACAGAAACAATTACTATTTACACTCACTCTAAGCCATCAAAACCCAAACAAAGAAAAAGTGAGGCTTGGGCTGGGAGCTATTATTGGCCAGTCAGTGAGACCAAGAGTGATTTGGGTTTAAAGACATAGTCAAGTAGTCACATTTGAATACCACTGTGCTTTATCAAAGCCTGGTTTACCAGAGCTATCTGTCATGAAACATGATATCCTTATGGGCAAAATGGATAGATGTAGTCTACATCAAAGCTTCCTAAACTGTGGGTCACAATCCCATGGGGTCACGTCCCTGAATGTGGTGGGAGGGTCACAAAAAATTTGGCAATAGTAAAAGGTTATGTATACCTATTTTATACACCTATATACCCGGGGTCACATAAAAAATGGAAAACGTTTTTGTTCGTTTGTTTGAGTTTTTTTGTTTTTTTGTTTGTTTTTGTTTTTCAAGGCAATGAGGGTTAACTAATTTGCCCAAGGTCACACAGCTAATAAGTATCAAGTGTCTGAGTCTGGATTTGAACTCAGGACTTCCTGAATCCAGGGCTGGTGCTTTACCCACTGTGCCACCTAGCTACCCCAAAAAAGTGTAAAATGTTTAAGGAGCCCTGGTCTAGATTAGTATAAAGCAGTTAGTGAATTCAGAACTGACTATTTGCTCCCATAAAAAAGGCATTGCGGGGGGGGGGGGGGCAGCAGCTAGGTGGCACAGTGGATAAAGCACCAGCCCTGGATTCAGGAGAACCTGAGTTCAAATCTGACCTCAGACACTTGACACTTACTAGTTGTGTGATCCTGGGCAAGTCACTTAAGCTCAATTGCCTCACCAAAAACAAAACACACACACACACACACACACACACGAAAGAAAACGACATGAGAAGACATTTCTTCTTATTCCTTTGCAGAGGTAAAAGCCACGGTATGGAACATTTTATATGATGTCAGGATTGGTCCCTGCCCCTCCTGAGAGTTAATTATTTTTGCTGAATTTTTTCTCTATTTCAAAAAATTCTTTATTATAAGGGATATTTCTCTGGGAGGGGGAGGAGATAAAATAAGATGTCAAAACAAAAGATATCAATAAAAATCTACATTTAAAAAATTTTAAGTAATAAACATTTTTATTTATAGTTTGGGGTTTCAATTTTTATCCCTCCTTCCTTCCCTACCCTATCCCCTCCCTGAGACAGCAAGCAATCAAATATAGGTTATACATGTTCAATTATGTAAAACATTACCGTATTAGTCATTTTGTATAAGAAAACTTGGATAAAAGAAAAAAATGAAAGAAAGTGAAAAATAGCATGTTTCAGTCTGTGTTCAATCAATATCAGTTCTTTCTTTGGGGGTGGATAGTATGTTTTATCAATAGTCCTTTGGGATTGTCTTGGATCATTGTATCGTTGAGAATAGTTAAGTTTTTCACAGTTCTTCATCAAACAATATTGCTATTTCTGTGAAAATATTCTCTTAGTTCTGCTCTCTTTACTATACATCAGTTCATACAAGTCTTTCCAGGCTTTTCTGAAATCATCCTGCTTGTCATTTCTTATAGCACAATAATATTCCATCACCATCCTATACCACAGCTTGTTTAGCCATTCCCTAATTGATGGGCATTACTTTGCTTTCCAATTCTTAGCCACCACAAAAAGAGCCGCTATAAATATTTTTGTACAAATAGGTCTTTTTCTCTTTTTGAGGATGTCTTTGGGATATAAACCTAGCAGTGGTATTGCTAGATCAAAGGGTATGCACAGTTTTATAGCCCTTTGGGCATAGTTCCAAATTGCTCTCCAGAATGGTTGGATCTTTTCACAGTTCTACCAACAGTGGATTCAATTCCCAGCTTTCCCACATCCCCTCCAACATCCAATATTTTCTGTTCTTGTTATATTTGCCATTCTGATAGGTATGAGGTGATACCTCAGAGTTGTTTTAATTTTAATTTCTCTGATCAGTTGTGATATAGAGCATTTTTTCATGATTGTAGATAGCTTTGATTTCTTTGTCTGAAAACTACCTGTTCTTATCCTTTGACCACTTATCAATTGGGCAATGACTTGTATTTTTATAAATTTGACTCAGTTCTCTACATTTTTTTAAAAAAGAAATGACTGGGAAACTCAAAGAGTTCTCTGATGAAGAGGCCCAGGGATCTGTGCTTGTTGGTCTTAGTCTGTTCTGTGTTTTTATCAATGGCTTAGATGAAGATATAAATGACACACTTATTAAATGTGATTTCATGAAGTTATAAGGGATAGTTAACATGCAATGAAACAAAATCTGTATTTAAAAAAGACCTTAAAAAGACTTACAGGAGGGGCAGCTAGGTGGTGCAGTGGATAGAACACTGGCCCTGGATTCAGGAGGACCTGAGGTCAAATTCGACCTCAGACACTTGACACTAGCTGTGTGACCCTGGGCAAGTCACTTAACCCCCATTGCCTCACCAAAAAAAAAAAAAAAAAAAGACTTACATGAGCTGATGCAAAGTGAAATGTACTGTATACAACATAACAGCAATATTGTAAGAAGATCTGCTGCAAATGACTTAGTTCTTTTCAGCAATGCAATGATCCAAGACAACTCTGAAGGACTTATGAAAAATGCAATCATCTACAGAGAAAGAACTGATGGTATCTGGATATATATGGAAGTATATTTTTGTTGTTGTTAGTTCCTTTTTCTAAAGATTTTTTGTCTGATATGTTTTGCACAACTGCACATGTATAACTTATGTTGAATTGCTTGAGTTCTTCGCGGGGGGGGTGGGGAGGTAGGAAGAGAATTTGGAACACAAAGTTTTAAAAAATAATGTTACAATTTTTTTACATGTAAGGTGGGAAAAAATTCTAAATAAATAAATAAAATTTAAAAATATCTTAAAAGTCTAGAATGACATGCTGAATCTAATGAGGTAAAGTTTAATAGGGATCAATGACTTTTACTTAAAATATAGGGAAAACATGACTAAGCAACAGTTTAGATAGAAAAGGTATGAAAAAAGAAAAGAAAAGAAAAGAAAAGGTATGTAAGTTTGAATTGAATAGAAGCTCAATATGAGCCACTGGTGTTATGTGGTAAGCAAAAATAAGTTACTATGATCTTTTGCTGAATTAAAAAACACAGTGTTCAGAAGAAGGGAGACGAAAATACCACTGGTTCTCTGCTCTGGTCAAGTTTCATCTATTTTGTTCAGGTCAAGGTGCCACATTTAAGGAAAGGCATCAACAAACTAAAGTACTTCCAGAGCAGAACAACCAAAAGAGGCAAGGGACTTGAAATCATGCCATCCAGAGATATTTAAAGAAACTGAAAATGTTAGCTAAGAGAAAAGAGGACATGAAGGGCAAGGTTGGCAGTACAGAAAAAGAAACTGTGCTAGGTGCTAAGGATGCAAAGACCTAAATGAAAGTGATCCCTGCCCACAAGGAGTTTACAGTCAGCTGAATAAATACAAGTAAATACATGGTATTTGGGAGAGAGTGAGTATTAACAATTGGAAAGTGGGGGGACGGGGATAAGGAAGGAGCACCACTCAAGGGAGGTGGTACCTAAACTGAGCCTTGAAGGAAAATAACAATTCTGAGAGATGGATATAAAGAGGAAGTCTATTCCAGACATGGAGAGAGCCTGTGCAAAAGCAAAGAGGAAATGGAATGCTAAATTTAGAAAACAGAAGACTTTCAATGTGACTGGGATGTAGAGTTTGTAAAAAGGATTAATAATTGAAAATATAGGAAAGTAGATTTGGAGTCACACTGTAGAGGGCCTTGAGTGCTAAACTTAAGTGTTTTCATTTTAATCCCCCAAATAAGAGGAAGTTACTGAGGATTTTTGAGAAAAGAGAGCAATATGGTCAGACCTGGGCCTTAGGAAGATTGCTCTGATAGCTGTTTGGTAGATGGGTTGGATAAGAAGTGATGTGTAGGGGCAGCTAGGTGGCACGGTGGATAAAGCACCAGCCCTGGATTCAGAAGGACCTGAGTTTGATTCTGGCCTCAGATACTTGACACTAGCTGTGTGACCCTGGGTAAGTCACTGAACCCTCATTTGCCCCAGGGGAAAAAATAATTCATAAAAAAAAAAAGAAGTGATGTATGCCCCTCATCATGTAGGGGTAGAGAAAGGAACAGATGTGAGAGATGATGTGGAGATGGAACTAATAAGTAATGGAGGATGGGACATGGTTAGGAAAAATAAGAATGAGTTCAAGATTTTTCACCTAGGTGGTTCGAAGGATGACTGTACTTACAAAAGAGGTATAAAAGTTTGGGAAGTAAAGCAGGTTTAAAAGAGAGAAAGATAATGAGTTCCGTTTTGACGTGGTGTTTCTGAGATGCTGATGGGGCAGGCAGGTGGATGTGTCTAGCAGGAAGTGGCAGTGCTAGAGTATTATTTCAGTGAGAAATCTGAACCAGCTATCTAGATTTGGGAATATTATGTATAAAGATCATTGAACCTATGAAAACAGATGAGATTCCCAGAGAAGAAAATGAAGAGAGAAGGGGGGTGGGGCGGGGCAGTAAGAACAAAGCTTTGGGAGCAAAAAAAAGAAGTACATGGGGGATCAAGAAACAAAGCTTCAATTGGGATTGTCAGAAAGGTAAGGAGGAAAATCAGAAGAAATCAAAGTCAAGGGAAGAGTGTGTGTGTGTGTGTGTGTGTGTGTATACACACACACATACATACATATATACATACATACACACATACATATGTGTGTGTGTATATATATATATATGTATATATGTGTGTGTGTATACACACACACACACACACACACACACTCTTCCCTTGACTTTGATTTCTTCTGATTTTATACATTATACATATATACATACATATATACATACATACACATATATACATACATATATACATACATATATACATACATACACACATACATATGTGTGTGTGTATATATATATATATGTATATATATATATATATAAGAAGCTGTTAAGACATCAAACAGGACAATGACTTTTTTTTGTTTTATGGGGCAATGAGGATTAAGTGACTTGCCCAGGGTCACACAGCTAGTGTCAAGTGTCTGAGGCTGGATTTGAATTCAGGTCCTCCTGAATCCAAGGCTGGTGCTTTATCCACTGCACCACCTAGCTGCCCCTTTTTTGTTTTGTTCTTTTGGACAATGACTTTTTCAAAAAGGCTATTGGGTTTAACGGCTAAGAGATCATGAGAAGATTTAAAAAGAATAGTTTCAATATAGTGGAAGAGTTGAAAAATCAGGTTACAAGGGACTGAAGTTAGATATGTGGTGAAGACATTGAGATAGTAAGTAAAGGAGCTTTTTCTTCTAGGAGCTTAGAAGGGAAAGAGAGGAAATATATAAAATTATGTCAGTGTCACATGGTAACTTAAAGCTAGGGAAGACCTGATCTTGTTTTGTAGAAAGGAGAGAAGATATTAGGTAGGGTAAAATTAAAGACTGACAGACAGACAAAGACAGAGAAACAGAGACACACAGAGAGAAAGGTACAGACACTGAGAATCAGAAAGAGGCAGAGAAACAGAAAAGAGATAGAGAAAGAGAAAGAAACATGGAGATAAAGAGAGACAGAGATAGACAGAGAAAGAGACAGAGAAACCAAGACACACTGAGATAAAGAGAGATAGACACAGAGACATGGGGAGAAGCAGAGAGACAAAAAGACATGCAGAAATAGAGAGTATAGAGGAGACAAGAGGGGATGGAACAAGTGAAGGTGTAAAGGTGTAGTAAGATGTGTAGCCCAAAGGAAATTAGGAAGCTTGGGAAAGATGGCTTTGATTTTTCTCAGCTAAATAGGAGAGGTGTAGAGACAAGGGAGTTGAGGTTAGCATTGAAAGCTTCAGAGGAGAGGTTTTGAGAAAGCCACTACTAGTAGTATGTCAGTCAATCAGGAAAATATAAAAGGATTGCTTTACAAGAGCCCCCTTGAGATTAAATGAAATGAACCTGTACCTTGCTGCAAACAGCATGAGTTTGTGATTTTTTAAGAATTCAGACATAGAAGCTGAGAGGCAGATAGACAGTGGCTTGTTCTGTGTGTATAACAGCCGAATAAAGAGCAATAGAATCAAATTTGGAATACAATTCTATAGAGTGAAGACTGTTGAGGGGAAAAAAGCGAGACTAGCAGATGGGCAATTGACTAAAAGAACTGGAGACCATAGTGTTAAGGAAAATAAGTTTTAGGAGAAGTGAGGCACAGAGAGAGGTAGAAGGATGGGCCATTATGATCAGAGTAGTACATTTCCAAGTTCCAGATTATGATCCTGGAATAGTTAGGGGTAGAAGTAGCAGCAGCAATTCACATTTAAATAGCTCTTCAAAGTTTGCATAGTGCTTTACATATAATAGCTTGTTTGATACTCACAACAATCCTATACAGTCGATGGAAGTATCATTCATCCCCATTTTACAGATGAAAAAAATGAAACTTTGTCTGTGTTGTCTGCCAGCCTTTGCGTTTCATGGAGTTATTAACATAGATGTTCATATATGTAAATGCCAAGGACATGGATAAGGATGCTATGGATGGATGGTGTGCACCTAAAAAGAGAAAAAGTTGTTGGCTAAGGGTAGAAGAAGGGTCTGAAAGTAGCAGCAGGGAGCAAAGAGTATACTCATTAATATTTTTGGTCTATTGTATTAGAGGGCCTAAGAGAAGGAGCAACCAGAAATAGTGAAGGTGAGCAGGTATCATTTGGAAAAAGCAAGGCTTCTACACTTATCCTTTCCACATTGCAACTTTCCCCATCACAGTTTCAATATATGGTAAGCAGGATGGCATAAGAAATTAAATGGGAATTTGGGGTAAGTTTGTTAGAAACCACACATGACATGCAAAGGTCAGCAGACAACACAGAAAAATTTTAGAAATTCAAAAATGCATAAAATATATGTATAATACTGTATGATAACAACCCAAATTTTACAATAAGGTCCTGTAAACACCCCATAGAAGAAAAAGAAAAAATTCAGACTTCTCTCATACAAAGGGAGGGCCAACAAATTTTACGGATCCCAGGGATACCTTGCACCTAATCCTTGAGATATGGAAGAGATAACTGTATGTGCACAAGAAGACAGAAAGAATGCAAGAGGAAGAGACCTAGTATAAGAAGTAATTTCTTAAGGATATCATGGGGTTCCAGAAGGCACAATGGAAAGAAAGGAAGACAATGACAGGGATTAGGCAGGAATAGTACTGAACTGGATGGAGACAAGATATACCATGGAAAGGAGTTTGTACCTTGGCAGATAGTGCCTCTGAAATACCAGATTTAGGGGAGGGAGCAGGTTGGGGAAGCTTGCTACTCAGAGGATGAAGTAAATACAATTTGATCAGGGTAGCTCAGCTGACTGGAAAAGGAGAAGTCAGTGGCAATGATAGTTAGGAAGATCCCATTAAGAAGGCAACTAATCCTAAATACTCAGCTAGGGAACCATTATGTTCCTCCCCATGACAATCCTGTTCTGACTCCTGGTGGCCGAGAACCGAGACCTTGTTTTCTCTTATAATTAAAGCAAGTAGTTAAGGGGATTTGTTTAATCCCTAGGGTCTCTTTGCTCAGATGATGTGAATCCATGACATACAGTCCTCAAACAGATAAAGCGGAACAGAAGGTAGGCAACATAAACTAAGTGCCAAGTGGTTAAAAATTGATGCTGTAGGGGGCAGCTAGGTGGCGCAGTGGATGGATAGAGCACAGGCCCTGGATTCAGGAGGAACTGAGATCAAATCCAGCCTCAGACACTTGACACTTACTAGCTGTGTGACCCTGGGCAAGTCACTTAACCCCCATTGCCCCACCAAAAACAAACAAACCAAAAAAAAAATTGATGCTATAGATTAGAAGTTCAGAAGACAGTATGGTCACTGGTGGCTAATCTAAGAAGGCTTTTTAGGCAAGGTGATTTAAGAAGGGACTTGAGGGGAAAGACTTCAACAAAGAGAATTTCAAAAAAGGGAGGGGAGATAATCTGAGCCAAGAAAAAGGCTAGAAGCAAACGCAGAGTTAGAAATCTGAGTGTTCTATTCAGGGAATAATGAATAGGTTGTGTTCAGCTGTTTATGTAGGAGAGCAGCAGATGATAAGATTGGGGAGATAGTTGGAAACACTCTTGAATGTCAGGCTCAAGAGTTTAAACTTAATTGTGTATTAATGGAAAACTACTGAAACCTTTACACTCCCAGTTGTTATTTACTGTTCCCCAATTGCTTTGTACATAATTTGTATTTATTTATCTGTACACATGTTGTGTCTCTTCCTCTTTCCCATACACCAGAAGACAGTTTGAGGACAGCTATGACTTCATTTATCTCCAACACCTAGAATAATGCCTTGCCAGTAGCTATTAAATAAATGTTTGGATTGAATTATTGAGGTGGTAGTGGTGAGGAATAGGCAATGCTATCTGCTAAAATGTTTCCTAATCTGGTCCGGAGAACGGATTGGAATATTAAAATGTAAATTCCAAGGGCAGCTAGGCGGTGCAGTGGATAAAGCACGGGCCCTGGATTCAGGAGGACCTGAGTTCAAATCTGGCCTCAGACACTTGACACTTACTAGCTGTGTGACCCTGGGCAAGTCACTTAACCCTCATTGCCCCTGCAAAAAAAAAAAAAAAAAGTAAGTTCCTTGAAGGCGGTGACACTATTGTTTTGTGTTCCCAGAACTTAGCATAGTGCCTGACACATAGCAGGTGTTTAATAAATACTTGTTCATTAAGGATAGATGTTGTTTGGGAGATCATTATAATAGTTCAGGATGAGCAAGACTGTGAGAGATGTAAAAATAGAATTTTATAACTGATTAGGTAGATGAAGAGAGATAAGACTTAAGACTTTAAGCCTGAGTACGTAGAAGACTATGATACCACTGACAGAAACAGGAAGTCTGGAGCAGATTTAGGGGGAATAATAAATTTGGCTATAGACATGTTTAGTTTGAGGTGATGGCAGGACAATTAGATGGAAAGACTGGTATTGTGGAAAGAGCATGAAATTTGTGGTCAGAGTTGATCCAAATTCTGACTCTGCTATTAATTTACCTATGTGACCTTGAACTAAATTACTTGGTGGGCTTCAGCTTTCACATCTGTATTATGCAGAAATTGGACTAGGTAACCTCTAAGTTCCCTCTTTCTCTACATTCATAATCTTATGAAGCAGTGAGAGATTAAGACTGAAGCACAGGAGTTTTGTCTGGATGTAGAAGTGAATCTGTAAAGACATGATAGTTGAAGTAGATGAATTCTCAGACTAGAAAGTATCGAGGTAGAAAAGACTGAGGACAGAGAGCTTTAAGGAATATTCTCCATATTCGGAGTCAGGAGAAGCCATTGGAAGACACAAACAAAAGGGAAGAAGTGGTCAAAGAGAAGAGGAGAGTAAATTGTCAAGAATCTCAAAGAGAAGAGTCTCAGAAAAGAGGATCTTAGTTTTCCAGTGGTTGGTTCCGTTGTTTCAATTGTGTCTGACTTTCTGTGACCCCATTTGCTGTTTTCTTGGCAAAAATATTGAAATGGCTCACCATTTTCTTCTCCAGCTCGTTTTACAGATGATAAAACTAAAGCAAACAGGGTTAAGAGACTTGACCAGAGTCACACAGCTAATGAGTATCTAAATCTGGATTTGAACTCAGGTCCTACTGACTCCAGGCCCAGTACTCTCTATCCACTGTGCAACCCAGCTGCCCTTTTCTAAAATGATTCAAACTTTTAAAAGGCCAGGGCACTTAAATGGAAAGTTCAAAAATTGCTACTCAGATGAAGGCAGACAATGATAGTGGAAACAGTAGTACATTTGGAGTAGAGAACTGTTTCGAGTGTCATATCTGCTACTTATTGTTAACTGTGAGACTTCAGATAAGGCACTTTGTGAGTCTCGTGTAAAAGCAGGGAAAGAGGGGTAGGGGGGTGGGGTGGAATGAACCTTCTAAAATCCTTTTAGTTCGAAGTTTATTATCCCATGACCTGACAAACCTAATTTCTTATCAATATGGTGTTAAATGAGATGTAACTCTTCATATATTTTTGAAGAGAGGGAAGAACTGGTCACAAATGTCATTTCAACACCATTTATCAAAATCATAAATTCAATAAGCATTTCCAATGGCTGCTAAATAAATTCAAGTGGATGAGCAAGTTTGGCACATAGTTGGCATTCCATAAATCCTTATTCATTGAAGACTGATCAAGAATAATCCCTCCTCCCCTCAAAAAAAAAAAAAAACCCAACCCTATGATACTCCAAATAGATGTCTATCTTAGTCCAACTTCTCATACTCCTGACAAGAAATTGACTTAGATGTAGCCTAAATCCTTCCTACTACAAAAATACAAAAAGAAATACAATTCCACACTAGAGAGAAGTCTTAAAATACACTCTTGGGTAAAATAGAAATGGATTTACACTAAAATGAAACGAAAATATAAATGACTTGAAAGCCAGTTTGGGCAAGGACAGCTGGAGAAGAGGAAGGAGAAAGAATCTCCCCTTTAAAGACAGATAGGAGGCAGAAGGGAGGTGGGGGAAGGATAGGGCCAGGAAAAGGTAGGATGGGGATATCTTGCCTACTCCCAGGTTTCTGTGCTACCACCCTTTTCTTCCTCCCCTCCTCCCCAAATCTTATCATATTTACCCATCACCTCCAACATACTCTAATATAAAAGGTGAGCTCCTAAAGAGCAGGATTTTCTATTTGTCTCCGACTGTTGGCATGTAGTAAGTACTTAGTAAGGGAACTGGGCTTTCCACATCTGCGCCCATGCCTTTGGCCACGCTGAGTTGTGCTGACAACGGCTCTAACCCGAAAGTTAAAGTTTTCATCTACACCTCCAAATTGCAACAAGGCTTGATTTATTGTGGTGTTGGTTGGCTAGGTTTAAGTGTTAACAAAGCAGATTAAATGTAATATTGGGTCAGGTGGGAGGGTTTTGTTTTGTTTTGTTTTAATCCCCAGGAAGACGGTTGTTAAAGATTTACCAGTTTACCCCTAGCCACAATGGTCCCTTTATCTGACCTCTGACCAGTTGGATTCTTAGCTACGCTGAGAATTCAGACACGTGGAATCTCGGAGGCAGTGGGGGGCTCAGAAGCCATCCAGGGCAGCTTGTCCGTCCCTAACCACTGACCCTCCCACCCTCAGACAGGTGACCCTCTCCCCTCTAGGTCCATTTCTTTCCTCGAAAATCACAGAAAGCTATTACCGCTTCCCCTCCCTTCTTCCCCTAAAGCCAGGGGTCGGCTTGCAGATCTCTGGCCTCACTGCCCACCCACCCCCACCCCCCAAAGATTTCCCCCCTTGCCCAGATTCGGCCCGTGCATTCGGGTGTATTTTGGTCCTTTCCGGCCTCAAACCTCAAGGATGGTTTCCACTCCCCTAAACCCTTCCCTTTAGCCCAGTTCCTCTCCCAACGGGAGCACTCGGGGGGTTTCCAGGTACCCCTAGCTCCATCGCTCCCTCCTGGGTCGCGAGTTCGAGAGCATCCCCATTGCCTCTCTTCCCCCGAGCCAATCTGAGCCCGGCCCGACGAGGGGGGTGTTTGTGACGTTTCCTCCAACAGGCCTCGACCCCTCCCCCACAGGTTGCTAAGACAGGCGAACCCGCGCGCTTGGTTGTCAAGCAAAGTAGGGGCGCAAACAAAGGGGTCCCTCCCCACCCCGCCCCCACCTGTGCCGCCCTTCCCTCTAAGGTCCTGCTGCTCTCCTTCCGCCTTGGGTGCGAGGCGTCTATCTCTCCCCTCCCCCACCCCGCCCGTGGCTTGGCGCCGGTGCCGCCAGGAGCGAGACTGAGCCCGTCTGGGAGCGAGCCTCAGGTAGCAACCCGGGGAGAGATCGGGGTGGGTCTGGGGAGCAACTTGCCCACCGTAGCCCCCTGGACCTAGCTGCGGAAGGGGTCTGCAAGACCGACTGGGTGGGCATCTGACCCCAGGAATGAGTTCTGGGGAGAAGGTCCCCAATCCAAGCCCAGTTGGTAGGGCACAAGGCATGTATCCTAAGGGCAACCCGGTATTGTGATTTTCTTAATATGGTTTGTCTATTGTTTTCACCTCTCGAGCTCCAGGCAGGAATCTTTAACCACCTACAGGACATCTCCACCTGGATGTGACACCAGCACCTCAAATTCAACATATCCCAAATGATCCCTTTCTGACCCTGTGATTTCACCACTATCTTGTCATTCAATGGCTTCCATGCTGGAAGCCTTGGGGTTATATATGGGTGGCACTTCTCTGTGGTTTCTCATGTATGATATTTTGCTAGTACTGTTGACTCTCCCTTTCCAATTTATTAGACATCCCTCACTTCCTCTCTCTTCCCATTAACCCTACAGTATCTCTTTACAGCAGTTAGGTTGGCTAGAGAGCCAGGCCTGGAGTCAGAAAGACTTTATCTTCCTGAGTTCAAATCTTGCCTCAGACACTAGCTCTGTGACCTCAGGCCAGTCACTTACACCCAATTGTCTCAGTTTCCTCATCTGTAAAATGAGCTAGAGAAAGAAATGGCAAACTGCTCCAGTATCTTTGCCAAGAAAACCTCAAATGGGGTCAGAGAGAGTCAAATGTCATTATCTGGATGGACAATTGCAACAACCTCTTAATAGGTGTTCAATCTCCACTTTCTGGATCCTCCAGCCAAGCTTTCATACCACTTTGAGACAGACTTCCTACTTCCATGATCATCTTTCTTCATCATAAACGGGTCATGTTCTACTCAAAAATCTTAAGTGGCTCCCTACTATCTTACCAAGTAAAGTTGAAAACTTTTTTTTTTTTTTTAGTGAGGCAGTTGGGGTTAAGTGACTTGCCCAGGGTCACACAGCTAGTAAGCGTTAAGTGTCTGAGGTCAGATTTGAACTCAGGCACTCCTGACTCCAGAGCCAGTGCTCTATCCACTGTGCCATCTAGCTGCCCCTTGAAATCCTTTTAAGGCCCTCCATAATCTGGCACCACATTATCTTTTTCAGCCTTATTTTGTCTACTCACCTCGAATACTTTTGTCTGTACCTTACCTAAAATGGACTGCTTTCTGCTCCACGGCCTTGTGTCCATCTCCATCTCACTGGTCATTCTGGTTTCTTCATTCATTCCTCTCCCTCATCACGTATTGAATTCTTTTTTTTTTTTTTTTAGTGAGGCAATTGGGGTTAAGTGACTTGCCCAGGGTCACACAGCTAGTAAGTGTTAAGTGTCTGAGGCCGGATTTGAACTCAAGTACTCCTGACTCCAAGGGCGGTGCTCTATCCACTTCGACACCTAGCTGACCCCGTATTGAATTCTTAATCATCCCAGAAATTGCTCGGGATCAGACATTCTCAGAGTTGTAAGGAACCTGAGAGGTCACCTGAGACAGAGATTCTTTACCTGTTTGTCCATGTGTGATAACCCCCTTTGGCAGTCTGGAAAGCCTACGGACCCCTTTTCAGAATGTTTTATAATTAATTTAATGAAATGCTAAATTTCAAATGGAAAATAGTGAAAATCAAGATGTACTTTTTCCCCATCTATGGTCTGTGAACTTGGGTGGGGAAAAATACATCTTTTTTTTTTTAAATGCAATTTTCTTAAACCTATCCACAGATCCAAAGGGGGCCCAAGAATCCCAGGTTAAGAACCCCTGATCTAGAAGGACACCCACCACACCTGAATAAAAATCCACTCTACACCATACTTAACTAGTATACAGCCTTGGCTTGAAGACCTCTAGTGAAGGGAAACTCACTCAACCTTGAGACAGCCCTACTGCCCGTACTGTTGTAAAGCTGTTAACAGTAGGAAGTTTTTCTTAATATTAAATCCAAATCTACTTCTCAACAGCTTCTTCGTATTATTTCTAGTTCTACCCTGTGCCCAAACATGATCTTAAAGCCCTCCACTAGATTGCTCTTCTCTGGACTCTTTCCAGGTCATCAACATGCTTTCTAAAATGTGGTCCCTACAAATGAAAACAATGTCCCAGATGGTATTGGACCAGAGAATAAAAATATAGCAGTACTCTCATCTCCCTGATCCTGGAAACTCTATCTCATTGCAGCCTAAATTTACATGAGCTTTTTTGGGTGTCATATCACACTGGTAAATCGGATTGACTTTGCAGTCCACTAAAAGCCTCAGATCTTCCCAGGCAAACTGCTGTCTAGCCCTACCTCCCCCTTGTCTTGTACTCAAGAAGTTAATTTTTTTAACCCAATGTAAAACCAAATTTGTCCCTATTAAATATAATTTTATTATATTAATTTTATTAAATTATTTTATTAAGTTATTAAAGTTAAAGATTCTAGAAATTCTAGGTTCTAGATTCTAGATTTAGGAAGAATTGCTGATGTGTAGGTTGACTAGCATCCAACAAAACAGCTACCCCTCCCAGTATTGTCTCATCCATGGACGAGTGAATGATTCCTTCTCTGCAACTTAAAGGGCATTTTTTAATTGCCTGGTTCACTGGGAGGTTAACTGATCTGCACCAGAGTTACCCAGACAGTATGTGCCAGAGGTAAGACTTGAACACAGGTCTTCCTAAGCTGCTGGGCTGGCCCTCTCTCTCCTCTTTGTCCAAAGAATTGATTAACAGACAAACAAAAAAACAAAAACAAAAATACCTCAAACTGCCCTGAACCAAAGACAGATCTCTGGGAAACTCCAAGGCTGAGTAAAATGAAGGAACTTTACATTTATTACCATTTAATTTCATCTTGTTAGAACCAATCCAAGCATTCTATCTTGTCAAAAATCCTTCTGGATCCTGATTCTGTCATCCAATGTATTAGCTACTCCTTATTTTGGTTATAGGATAATTTGATAAATTGATAATCCTTTGTATCCACTTTGGTCTTTTTAAATAACTCCCCCTTTTCTTCCATCAGAATTGTGTCTTAAATTTTCATTTTCCAGAGCTTCCCATCCTTCCTGGGTTAACTCGTCCTGCAGATTTTTATTCCATTCTATGTCATCCTATCTATCCTTTCTCTAAACCCTTCCAAAGCCATTCCTCCCAAACCTAAATTACATATCAGACAATACCTGGTTGTCCTCTCCTCTATTGCCAAGGATAAAATGGAGTGGCCACTCCTGCCCCTACCTCACCTTTCTACTTCAGCAGCCAGTTCCTCCTTATGATTGAGAATCAGGTAGAGAATAGCAAGTCACTCTCATCACTTGCTCTGTCTTTTGAAGGATGAAATTATTATTAATGCAAACCAAAAAATTGTTAGGCAGTTTGTTTGAGAGGTCCAAATAATTGAAATCCCCCATCACTACTATAGCATAACTCCATGCCAGATTTATCTTTTCCCCTGAAATGTCTTCATCTATTTACTTCCTCTTGTCTGGGTTCACTCTAGCAATCTTCCATGACAACATATTTTTGATTTCTTCCTCTGTTGACCTTCTACTAAATTTTCTCTACCATTCTTCCCCTACTCTGGCTCCTAGACTTCCTTACAAGCATATCTTCTTAACACATAATGGCACTCCTCTTCCTGTCCCACTGCTAGCCTCATGCTGTTTTACCTTTTCTGGTTTTTATAAGATATATTCTTCCATGGGGGCAGCTAGGTGGTATAGTGGATAAAGCACTGGCCCTGGATTCAGGAGGACCTGAGTTCAAATATGATCTCAGACACTTGACACTTACTAGCTGTGTGACCCTGAGCAAGTGACTTTAATCATGGCCCCTCCAAAAAAAAAAAAGATATATTCTTCCAGAGCAATCTTATTCTCCATCTTACTACATGGTAGTGGTAATTTTGAGATCAGATTTACCTCCTTTCTTTGACTTCTAGCTCATCTTGCTTGTTATCTATGCTTTGTGCCTTTCTGTATAGATATCTGAGGACATCTGTTGGCTTCTTTATTGAATTTTGTGTCCTGTGAAGTTATTCTACAAAGTAACTACTCTCTAAAGTATCTAGTTTAGCAGATATAGATGTATTCAGTTTTCTTGCTCTTCTTTTTCAGTAAGCCACTTTTATAAGATTTTTTAAAGTAGGAAAAGACAGATTCACCATTAGTATACTCCATTACTCCATACTTCATTAGTATACTCCACTTCTGGTAAAGAGTACATCATTCCTAGATTTAGCCACATCTCCAATATCAGGTACCATGTTCATTTCCCAAAACTGCCCCTTTCTTCTGAATCCCTTTGCCTTCTATTGAGAGCAATGACATCCATCCACCCATCCTTCCAAAATCATTAGTTTCTTGCCAAGACTTTATCATTACTAGAAAGGCTTTGGGGGCAGCTAGGTGGCACAATGGATAGAGTACCAGCCCTGGATTCAGGAGGACCTGAGTTCAAATCTGGACTCAGATACTTAACACTTACTAGCTGTGTGACCCTGGGCAAGTCACTTAACCCCAATTGCCTCACCAAAAAAAAAAAAGAGAGAAAGAAAAGAAAGGCTTTCTAGATCCCTTCCATCAGTATCCATATGAAACCCTGAAAATGGGTAGTAGTTATTACATTTGACAGAATTGGGGAGGTTTCCAGTAACATCCTATACCTGTATTTCAGGAAGATAGACTTCCCTATTGTTAATGTCCTATAACTCAGAAATCATCTCACTAGGGAACACTTCCCTGATTGACCTTTGTTGGTAAGGAGCTTCCCTTTGGACTTTAGCACTTTGTTGTGTATCTCCTAAATTCATTTATCATGTAATAATCTGAATTTTATCATCTGATTTTGTGCTAATCCCCATCACGGGGCTACAAGATACATGAAAGAAGGGACCATGTCTTAGGTAAACTTTCTATCTCCTTCCAGACTAGGAACTTAATAAGTATTTGTAGGGGGCAGCTAGGTGGCACAGTGGATAAAGCACTGGCCCTGGATTCAGGAGGATCTGAGTTCAAATATGACCTTATACACTTGACATTTACTAGCTGTGTGACTCTGAGCAAGTTACTTAACACTCATTGCCCTGCCCCCCACCCAAAAAAAGTTTTTGTAGAGTGAATCAAAGAATGAAAGAATCAAACTCTCCCTATAAATGTATGAAGCACAGTAAACTTCATATTATTTTGTCACCATGGCCAACATTTATTCTCAGTCTAGCTTCCTCATTCCATGTATCGTACTACTGTGTCATCATCTTCCCTGCTCTAGCTGCCTAATGAAAATTCATTTACATTAACCAGAGCCAAAGGTAATTTTAAAAGGTAAATCTGTTATGTGGTGGATAGACACAGAATTCTTCCAGAGCCAAATTCAATGGAACAAATGTTTATGAAGCACCTACTATGTGCAAAACACTAATAGAAATTTAAAGATGATTAAATGCCAGAATAAGGGATTTAGATTTTATTTTCTGTATAGAGTTGGATTCAATTGAAGGTTTTTGAGCTGAGGAAGGGATGTGACCAGAAATGTTCACTGGGAAGATTTAACTTCACAATATCATGTAGAGTGTATTGTGAAAATAGGGGAAAGGCTGGAGGCAAGGATACTTGTCAGAAGAATATGACAGTGGGCCATCAGAGGCAGAACTAGTACTTTAATTAGGGTCATGGCAGTGGGAATAGAAGGGGGCACAGATGAAAGAGACTGCAGAGTTAGAACCAGTGGGACTCAGCGATTGATTATATTATGGGAGGAGAATAAAAGAAAGGGAAAAATAAAAGGTGACTGAAGTTTAAAGGAAGTAGAAAATTGGGGGGGGGGAGAATAAAAACCTCAGTTTGGTATTTTTTAAGTTTAGGGTGTCAATGAGACATCCAGGGGGCAGTATATAACAAGACAGTTGAAGATGTTGTGGGTGCTGAATCTCAAAAAAAAGTATAGGGGTTGGAAAGATAATTTTGGAAGTTGTCTGAATAGCAATGAGAATAGATTATATCAATTAGACAGAGAATGTAGAAAGAAAAGATCAGCCCAGGATAATACTTTGTTAGATTCCTCTATTTAGAAGATGGCAGGAGAGATCAGAGCCAGTCAAGGAGCCAGAGAATAATCGATTATTTAAGACAATAAATAGTTTGGGGATTCGTGTTCTGGATCATCCATTCCTCTAAGCCCTTTCACTAGCCTGGACTGTCTAGGGCGAGACAAACCTCTACATCAAACACATATCCAACAGTTGTTTTACTGTCTTTCAGATGTGAGTTTGAAGCTAACATTGAATGTTCTCTGAATGTTGGCCGTGACTCAGTCCTCCCAGGACTAAATACACAGGGACATCACCTATATGTGTGTCCCAGTGCTATAAGCAGGACTTGGCCCCATGGTGCTAAAATGGAGAGAGTACAGACTGCTCTGATACTGGTACTTTTGATCATTAGAAACGACTCAGCTGAGCATTCAGTTAGGGAGAGGAGTCCAAGGGACCTGTGATCTAGCTGATCTGGAAGGTCACTTTAACAGTGCAAATCACAACTCATCCCCTATGAGATTCTTGTCCCAAGTCCTCCTGAAAGTATGGGGACAGGGAGTCTATCCCATGGGCCACAGGTCTTCCTCACTTTCTCTTGACCCTACTGTAAAGAGACAGTGGTAAACTGGCTGTTCATCTCTCATCACTTACCCTTCCCATGTGATCAGCCTATCTTCTTTTCCTATTAGACAATTCCTTAATGGCATCTTTTACTCCTGATCCTATCTTTAATCCTTTTTTTTTTTTTTGGTCATGCAACCCATAAAATACATTAGCAAGAATAATTAGGTAAAATAGGAAGCTACCAGATTACATGGCTCTTTCTCTCCCTTCTCTTCATCATTCCCCAACCTCCCATCCCACAATCCCTAACTCTACCAACAACTAAACCAAAGATGTGCTCCTCCTGGGCCTTGCCCCAGCTTGGACTCTGCCCCAGTCCATGCCTCCCCAACAGAGACCTGGGTTTCCAGAGTTTCTGCCCAAAGGATCTAGTGTCCTGCAGCTCGCTACCTCCATCTCTGCACAGGATAACTTATGCAAGCTTGCCCATTGCATGTCCGATGAGTTAATTGCTAGACTCTGGTATCTCCAATAGCTATTTGTAGAGCCTGGCCTATTCTGTGGCTCTATATTTCTTACTTTGATTGTGTTACTCACACATAGACAGAGAACCCCTCTTCTAGACTAAAAGAGAGTTTGCCAATGGAGGTCTATTCTGTGTCTAAATTTGTTAATCACTTAATACACAGCAACACACCTGTGAATACCAGAAAATAACTGTTGTTACTGACTTCAGAGAGAAAGGAAAGAGATTAGATTTAAGAGAGAATGGATTGAATTTGAAGGATTGATTCAAGAACTAAGCACTGTTATAAATGACTGGGGAAGGACATGGAATCTGAAGATCTTTAAACTTGAGAAAGAATTCCCCTGACTCCTTTTAGCTGTCTGAACTGAATGAAGGGTCATTTTGCCCAGAAGTAAGGAAGCCCAACTAATCTAAAATGTCTGTGGTATAGGAATGAAACTACAAGCAACTTGAAATCATATGGGAGAAAAAAGGGAGGCAACAAGGACCGGATCAGAATGAAGATTAGGTTTCCATGCTTAGATTTACTGTGAAGGGATAGAAGATAACAAGAATTAGTAACTTAAAAGGAACATAGCCATTCCCCAAGTGTGTCCTGTAATTTTTCAACTTTGGAAGGGTTGGAGGTCATTGGGTTTTTTTCCTATTCCCCTTGAAATAAACCCCCCAAATGTCACCCCTTTACTTAATATCAACATAATCCAATCCAATGGAGGCAGCTAAGTGGCACAGTAGATAGAGCACCGGCCCTGAAATTGGGAGGACGTGAGTTCAAATGTGGCCTCGGACACTTATTAGCTGTGTGACCCTGGGTAAGTCACTTAACACTAACAGCCTTAAACATCTGGGGCCATCTCCAAACATCCTGATGTATATCTTGCCACTGGACCCAGATGGCTCTGAAGGAGAGATTGGTGACCTTGCACAGTCCTCCCTCACTTAAATCCAATTCAGTGCAAGTCATGACATCACCATGATGTCATGGTCCTCTTTGAGAAGAAAGGACAAAACAACAATCTAATAGAATACAATCAAATCAATAAAATCCTACAATAAGCCAGAGAATATGTTAGATGTTGGGGTAACAAAACCAAAACCAAATTAACCCTTCCATTAAGGAGTTTACATTCTACTGGGGGGTGACAGAAAACATGTTTTAAACATAAGTATATATGGATCAGCTAGGTGGTGCAGTGGATAGAGCACCGGCCCTGGAGTCAGGAGGACCTGAGTTCAAATCTGGCCTCAGACACTTGACACTTACTAGCTGTGTGACCCTGAGCAAGTCACTTAACCCCAACTGCCTCACCAAAAAATAATAATAATGAGTATATACCTGATAACTTCTTAAAGCACACTCTAAGGAGAACATTGTTTTATTTAGAATGGGTCAGTTCATTTGAGGTTAACTCAGTGCTTTCCAAATATGTTAACACTTTAGTTGGATTTGAGTAATGATATAATTCTTTGAAATTAAGTACATACAGCTATCATTCCAAAGTACCAATGGGCACTTTTTGTAAATAGGACATAACACATTTAGATATTTATGTTATGTACAATATACAGAGGCACAAATATATACTTATATGGTATTTAAATTTAAAAAGAACATTGAGTTCAATTTTCTCATGTTTTAAAGGTAATTTCAGGTCCATGAGATGGTAAAGAAAGATATTATATCTAGATCTTTGCCTCTTTTGTTCCCACTGTAAAATTAAAAAGCGAACTCGATGCTATACCAAAAATAGTTGCTTAATTAATGCTTTCTAATGACAATGATGATCATGATAATGCTGAAGTGATAAGATTAAAGCAGAAACAAAAGGGAAAAGGAAATGTGCTTTTTAAGGGAAGTGCTAGATGTGTGCCCACCTAACACCGAGGAACTGCCACTGGGCACACAGGAGTTAGAGTGCTTTGGTAACTACCTGCTCTATAACCAGTCATGTCATTTGAACTGGGATCAGTCCTAGGGAGCCAGGCTTCTAAGGAGAGATAAAATTCACTTTTTACAGTCTTTGGCTCATTAAGCACCAACACCCTGGATGCCCAGAGCAAATTTACTTGTAGTTTAGGTTATGCTCACATCTAGAGTTTCTCCAAAAAGAAATAAAAGGACACAAACTCATCATATAATATGTCAGATATAAAAAAAAGTAATTTATTTGTACACAAAAAGAGATGCTAGAAATAAAAGACTCAGTGAGTATTAACAAAATAACTTGAAATATAGACAATAACTCCCTATAACTACTGTTAAGGTCTGCTATGATGCTGACACTT
Organism: Dromiciops gliroides; assembly: GCF_019393635.1. Classification (NCBI taxonomy): domain Eukaryota; kingdom Metazoa; phylum Chordata; class Mammalia; order Microbiotheria; family Microbiotheriidae; genus Dromiciops; species Dromiciops gliroides. Next base: position 336,286,586 of record NC_057863.1, on the reverse strand, counting down.
AAATCTCATGAGAACATAAACCAGTTTACAAGACTACTAATTAGGCATCTTACATTTCATTTCGTTCTGCATTGTCTAAACAACGCCAGGTTCATGTCTGATATTAAAACGGTCAGGTTCATGCTGATTCTCCTGTCAGAGGCTGCCCTTATCCAGAACATTGGGGTAACTTGGAGGGACTCCATGTTTGACATTCAGCTCCAACTCATAAGGACTCAGGACTTCCATATGTCTTGAACTCACAAAGCTGTATCTAAGCCTGGGTAGACATGGGTGATTTTGATAGAAAATTAATTCACATAAGATTAGGAGAGAAAAAATGTGAAAGAGGCATCCATCTCAGATGCCATGTTCTCCCAGTCCCATGGAGATTGGACAAATCATCTCTTCCCCCTACCCCTTCTCAGGAAGCAGCTTCAAATATCCTCCAGAGAGCTGGAAAGGAAGAGAAGAGACAAAGGAGCAGTCAGTTCCTTCTATATATTAAGAAGTCATCAGGGAGGTAGCTAGGTAGCACGGTGGATAAAGCACCAGCCCTGGATTCAGGAGGACCTGAGTTCAAATCTGGCCTCAAACAGCTGACACTTACTAGCTGTGTGACCCTGGGCAAGTCACTTAACCCTCATTGCCCTGAAAAAGAAAAAGAAAGCCAGTGGAAAGGAAGCTAGCCTTTCGTGTTCACATTCCTCCTTTGATACATATGCTGGCTTTAAGACCCTGTGCAAGTCATTACCTTTTGGTGTTACAGACAACTAAGACTATAAATTGCAGAGTAGGTGATAATCTCTATTGGTAGTGGGGTTTCTTCCCTCTGGGACCAATAAAATCACAGGTCCAGTACACACACACACACACACACACACACACACACACACAATCAGGCAGCAGTGTATTAGATGTCTTAGAAGGGTTAAGAGGCTAGAGGTGGAAAGATAGCTTAGGAAACTATTACAATGTATATTGGCAAAACAGTATGGCCTATAATTTATAAAACACCGATGCTCTATAGCTTTTTTTAATAAATAACTGACCCAATTTTGCCACTGAAAAACCAGTTATTGATGCACAGCCTTGGCAGTGCTGCTCACAGCTCTACAACCTATTGAAAACCCGTATACAATCAGACAAACTTTCACTAAAGTTTCATCATCATTTGTTTTTACAAGATTTGAATCTGCCACAGAGGTGTCCTGGGGGAAAAGTCTACTCTCCACAAAATGGTAAATTAGTGTTCCTTTACAGGTAAACCTGCTAGTTCTGTCAGCTATTAGGCCTTGATCAGAAATAGAAGTTCTAATTTTTCTTTTCCTTCAGAGATATGATCCTTGTGATTTTTATAGAGATTCAGGCAAAGGTTCAAAGAGAACTTTTATTTCCCAGAGTGAAGTACGTGAAGTAGGATAACTTTGTCACCTGGTGTGAATTTGGACATTCCTGGTCCAATGGTCTCAACAATCCTTGCTCCATCATACCCAAGGATCACTGGGAAAATGGTCCCATTAAATATGGCATTTGTAGCCCTACCAACAATCTGAACCCAAATTCTACAAGCAAAATAATTTCTTTTCATTATATTTTCATATACACTTATTTGATCCTTATGTAATTCTGTGGAATAGGTAGAGTTACTCATATTTTCAGATGAAAAAACTAAGAATTGCCCAGTTTACTAGAAATTAGTGACAAAAGAAATTGCAAGCTCCTTGTCAAATGTATTTCTCCATACAGTGTAAATGTTATACAATGGCTGTCCCATTTTATGTCATCTTTATACCTCCCCGAGTCTTCATTCAAGTCTTACTCTGATGCTTCTCCAGGTGGTGGAGGTGACTGGTCTCTAAAAGGCAATGTTACAGGAGTGCAAGCTCTGACTGGTCTTACCAAGATGAAAAAGCCATCAAATATGGGCCTAGTGACAGACCCTCTGCTTGTCTTTGAGGGTCTGCAGATGAGGAAACTGAGGCACAGAGAATTTAAATAACTTGTCCAGAATCACAATCAAGTTAGTGTCCACAATGGGATATGAACTCAGGTCCTTTTGACTCTAAATCTAGTGCCCAGTCCACTATGCTATTATATCCTCCTACATGTTAGTATTATATTTCCTTCATCAAATTATATTGTACTTATTATCACAGAGGGGTGGGGTGCTTAGAGGTCTAAGAGACAAGGCTTTTATATAGACTCATGGATTGAGCTCTTCTAATTCGGTCGCACTAGATTAGATGCTCTCTTAGGCCATTACAACCCTAGAATTATAGAATTCTTTGGTTAGGAAAAAAACAAGAAAGAAAACCTCAGCTAAAAGACTATTGCAGTGATACAGAAAGAAGATGAAGAGGGTCTATACCAATTAGTGGATATGGAAATATAGTGAAACAAACTGCTGATAGAACTATTTCAAAGGAAAAATTGATGGGATTCTGTGACTGGCCAAATATGGGGGATGAAGAAGGATGGGGTTAAGCCAAAGATGATTCCAAGGTTTTTACAACTGACTCATAGAAAATGATGGTGCTTCTGATAGAGTTAAGGAATTTTTTTTTATCTTTTTTTTTTTTTTTTTAGTGAGGCAATTGGGGTTAAGTGACTTGCCCAGGGTCACACAGCTAGTAAGTGTTAAGTGTCTGAGGCCAGATTTGAACTCAGGTCCTCCTGAATCCAGGGCCGGTGCTCTATCCACTGCGCCACCTAGCTGCCCCTGAGTTAAGGAATTTAAGAGAGAAAGCTAAACTCAAAGGGTAAGATGATAAAGTCTATGTCATTTTGAGATTTTATCTAAGAGGAGGCATAGGAATAGAGCTTAGATGAGGGATATTATGTTATTATGTTAGTTATGTTATATTTTATGTTGTATTATATATTTTATTCTATTCTATTATGAGAGATAATGTTTGAGGAGTTAAAAGAGTTGATAGTTAATATTAAAATGGATAAGCCCAGAGAGAGAAAGAGAGAGAGAATACAAATGAAAAAAAACAGGGGGGAAAGGGGGCAGCTAGGTGGTGCAGTGAATAGAGCACCGGTCCTGGATTCAGGTGGACCTGAATTCAAACCTGGTCTCAGACACGTGACACTTACTAGCTGTGTGACCCTGGGCAAGTCACTTAATCCCAATTGCCTCACCAAAAAAGAAAAAAAGTGGGCTAAGTATTGAGCCTTAAGGAAAGCTCATAGTTACATAATAGGAGGAAGAAGAGGAAACACCAAGGGAAGCAAGAATCAAGAAGGAGCAGTTTGAGAATTAAGAGGAAAAAGGCATGAATGTAGAGTCATGGAAGCCAAGAGACAGTTTCTTAAAGCATGATTAACACCAAATGCATCAGAGAAATCAAGGGCAAAGAGGGCTGAACAAAGCCCACTTGATTTAGTAATAAAAAAAAAATCACTCATGGGTGACCTTTAAGAGAGCAATTAATTTCAATAGGGCAGAGGGGATGGAAGCCAGACTGTGAAGGAAAGAGCTAGTGGGATGGAAGCATTAAGCAAGCAGGAGTGAAAAGGGGCTCTGTAGGAGAGCGAGATTGACCAGGCAGGACCTGGGAAGAAGCAGGATTAGGAACACAAACAATGTTTAAATAGAAGAGACCATCCCTCATTCTCTCGAATGAGAGGGAAGGATGGGAGGATAAAGATGGGAGAGTAGATGGAGAAGCATGTACCACACAGCTCTGATCCCAATGAAAGATGAGGCTCGGTCATCAGCTGAGAGCAAGACCAAGGACAGGGAGAGGATGGTCAGGAGCAGTCATTGTCGAGATTCCACTAGCAAATGAGCAAAATAGAAAAGGATTGCTAGTCATTGGCATGGGTCCCTTTGAAATGGGAGGGGAAATTCTAAATAGTTTTGCAATAAAGGAGCAAAGGGAGGTATAAAAACAGACAGTGGGAAAGAGCCATAAGTAGAGAGAATAGCATGGAAACCAATAGTGAAGAGTGAAAGAAAAAGAGAGAGAGACAGACAGAGAGAGAGAGAGAAAGGAAGGAAGGAGAAAGGAAGGAAAGAGAGAGAAAGGAAGGAAGGAAAGAAAGAGAGAGAAAGGAAGGAAGGAAAGAAGGAAAGAGAAAGAAAGAAGGAAGGAAGGAAGGAAGGAAGGAAGGAAGGAAGGAAGGAAGGAAGGAAGGAAGGAAGGAAGGAAGGAAGGAAGGAAGGAAGGAAGGAAGGAAGGAAAGAGAGAGAAAGAAAGACGAGAGAGAAAGGAAGAAATCCTCACACTATTTAGGAGAAAAGGTTTAAATAGAAGATTTTTTAAAATTAACACATAGGTATAATTTGGTACCTTTCATACCAATATTTATTAAATAAAGGTTAAGCTAATCTCCTTTTTCACTTGAAGAGATACTTTTTTTTTCCTTAAGCACTTTATTTTTCTTAATTTTAAGAGTGAAAACCATTCCCAGAGACCTAAATAGCTCTATAACTTCACCAGATTTCTAGACCTTGTCAGCCTTTGTAAACAGTAAAGTGCTATACAAAATGTGAGTTAGTGTCATTTCTTTCTTTCTTTTTCTTCCTTTCTTTCTTTTTTTTTTTTTTGCAGGGCAATGAGGGTTAAGTGACTTGCCCAGGGTCACACAGCTAGTAAGTGTCAAGTGTCTGAGGCTGGATTTGGACTCAGGTCCTCCTGAATCCAGGGCCAGTGCTTTATCCACTGCACCACCTAGCTGCCCCCATTAGTGTCATTTCTTGGGCAAACCAGTGACTATAACTCATCCATCAAGTGAGACTTCACTGCCTGCATGTGAACTAATCAAAAGGCAGTTGTTGGTTCGCCTTTTCTAAGGCTCCCTCTTTTCTAAGAGTTCCTGCCAAGAGTTAGGCTTCTTTTCTTATCAAACTCTCAGCTCTTGTTTCCTTCAGAAAGAGGAAAATTACTTAGCACCAGGATACCACTATATATTCTGTTTGAAACTCCACGGTTGCTCCTTTTTTTTGCAATCAAAATAAGTTTTCAACTGCTTTTCTAGCTTGCTTCAAGCCTTCCCTCCTCCCTTCTGATCAATACTTTAGCTGTGTCTAATGTGAACTGAAATTTGAATTTAATTATTCCCTTAGCAACCAGTACTTTTACAGCCCTCCTTTCTGATACAGAGTGCTTGGGAGTTACATAATTTCAGTTTATAGCAGAAATTCTTTTCTCAAAGGGCCAGTTTCCAGAACAAGCTTTTTAAAAAAAACAACATTTAAACAGAATTTAACAAGGCTTTTTTGGGTGGATTTCTTTTTTAAACAGTGATAAAGTGGTTTCGCCACAGGGAGACAAAGCCCTTATGTGAAACTTTAGTGAACAGAATAAGATGGAAACTAATTAAGGGCTAAAATCTGTGGTACAGATAATAGGTGTTATGGGAGGTCAGAGAAGGGAGCAATGAGTTATCTGAGGAGGTTTCATAAGGGCAGTAGTAAGAAAGGATAGAAATTGTACAGGTTCAAAGAAATTGGAAAGGCATTCTTGGAAGGAGGAACGGTATGAACAAAAAGCAAGGAAAGAAGGAAAAAATGGAAGGAATCGAATATGTTCAGTCGACTGACCCCTTAAGACAGAGAGGGTATAGGTTGCCTAGTAATGACATTAATCTGGATAGGTCATATCAGAAAGGGTCTTGAAAGCCAGGTAGAAGAGTTTTGACTTGATATTTAATTTAACCATTCCTGAACATAATAGCAAAAAGAAGCACTAGCTGTTATTGAGCAGATCAGGGATGTGACTAGAAACAGTTTTAGGAGAATTAGTCTGATGGCTATCAGGACTATGGCTAATTGGCATGATGAAGTTCAGAAAGCAGAAAAAGGGGAGGTAGGGAGATCAGCTTGGGGGTGTGGGGAGAGGGTGAGAAGCAGTGTGCTAAGTAGAAATCCAGATTTGAAGTCAGGAGGACCAAGGACCTCTACAGAGGAGGGATGAATGGGAATTCCAAGAAAGGGATATCATTTCCAAAGAAGGGATGTGGAGGATTTTGTGACAGATTTAGTTAAAGGAAAATGGAGACAAAAGATTTCTAAGCAAAAATTTTAGCCTGGGTGACTGAGAAGCAATTACAATTGACAGATATGAGGACATTAAGAGGGAAAATTCATTTGTGGAGATGACGTTTGGATTTGAACATCCAAATCTAAATAAGGCATTGACATTTAGATTATAGGACCTTCACCTTATTACTGGAAGGGACCATAGAGGTCCTTCGTTTTATAGGTAAGCAAACTGAGGAAACCAGAGAGTTCAAGTCACTTGCCCGAGGTCACACAAGTAGACTCCACATTCTAACCCAGGCCTCCTCTCCACAATAGCATACTACCTCCCCAGCATCTCAGAGGCTCTAAGTTGTAGAAAAGATGGGACTCGGCACTTACTAGCTGTGTGACCCTGGGCAAGTCACTTAACCTTAATGGCCCCCCAGCCCCCACTCCCAAAAAAAAAGAAAAGAAAAAGAAAAGATGGGACTGAAGCACAAAGAGAGTGTTAGCATTGTTGCTGGGGGAGCACTGAAGTAGGATCAGGAGATCTGAATTCTGGTACTGGCTCTGCCACTAACTTGCTAAGTGACCTTAGTGAAGTCACTTAAGGCCTCAAAGCCTCAGTTTAAGCAAGTGTAAAAAGGAAGCTGGAGGAGAGGCTCTCTGAGGTACCTTCTAGTTCTGAGATTCTCAGAACCAATGATATGTTATTAGTGAGTTCTCCACGTTATGCTTTGCTTATTTGCCTTCTTTCTTTCACTCCTTTATGAAATGTGGCCCCAGCCTTATTTGGACATGCCTCGGAAGCCTGGGTTATATAGAACACCCACCCACCTGAAGGGGCTGATCATTTACATGTGGTTCTATGAGACCTCAGAATAGAAAGAAATTAAATGATTATGCAAAACAACTGGAATACCTACACCCACCACCCCTCCCATTCGAGCCATGTATGCAGCCAACATGAGAAGAGACAGGGAATATCTGTTGGCTAGATAACTGGAACTAAAGTTACCACCACAAAGAATTCATAATCAAGCATGGGGGGAAGGGTGCAGCTAAGTGGCACAGTGGATAAAGCACCAGCCCTGGATTCAGGAGGACCTGAGTTCAAATCCAGCCTCAGACACTTGACACTTACTAGCTGTATGACCCTAGGCAAGTCACTTAACTCTCATTGCCCTGCAAAAAAAAAGAAGATAGCAATAATAAGTAGAGCATTGTTGGAAACATCATCTGTATGCTGAATTTGTATGTTAATTGCAAGTTTTCTTAGTTGGTTGGAATTCTTCCCTGAACTTGTCACAAACCATCTTTTGTCTTGTCATATACTGAATTTATTTACTGTCTTTGTGTCCCTAGAGTCTAGTACAGGTGTGGTCACTTGGCAAATGTGGGTTAATTGAATGAGACTTTCCAGCAGAGTCTACTATGGACAATAGCTCCCTACATCCAGAAAGGTGTCAGAAAGTACCTCAATAGTCATTGCAAAATGGATTTTTTTAGATTCAATAGATTTCCATTGATCACTTGTTTGTTTCTAATAGGTCAAGTAACCATGCCTCAGACAGACAAGCAAATATGCATTCCTCCGGAGCTTCCAGAATTGCTGAAGCAGTTTACCAAAGCTGCCATCCGGACCCAGCCTACGGATCTGATCCAATGGGCTGCCGAGTAAGTTTCTTTTCTACAACAGACCCCATCCTATCAGTCATCTGTTATATAAGGTTCTAAAATTGGAGGGGGTGGGAAACTTCTGAGGGGGTGGGATGGGTCAGCAGGAATGGGAATTAGGAAGCTGGGCACCATTCATTACCACAGTCTTTGTGGCTTTTGTCTTTGCTCCTTTAAAAATTAGAAAAGACAGTATCAAGTTAGGTAGGGTAGGGGCACCCTCTGAAGCCAGCTGGGTATATTTCTCAGACACCGGACTAGGAGGCAGTGTCCAAAGGCAGGGGCCCCCACTAGTGTTTTATTCTTCCTGAAAAAAGTTCATGCTCACCAGAAGAACATTGTACACAGTATCATCAACATTGAGTGTTGATCTACTGTGATGGACTATATTCTTCTCACCAATGCAATGGTACAGAAGAGTTCCAGGGAACTCATGATAGAAGAGGATCTCCAAATCCAAGAAAAAAAAAATAACTGTGGAGTATAGATGCTGAATGAACCATACTATTTCTTTTGTTTTTGGTGCTGTTGTGTTTTTTTCTATTTTGAGGTTTTTCATCATTGCTCTAATTTTTTCTCTTATAACAGGACTAATGCACAAATAGGATTAATGTTATTATGTATATATATATATATATGTGTGTGTATCTATAGATATATATATGTATATGTATATAGATATATAGATATAACCTATATCAGATTACCTGCTGTCTAGGCGAGGGGCGAGGGAGGGGAGGGAGGGAGAAAAATCTGAAATTGTAAAGCTTGTATAAACAAAAGTTGAGAACTATCTTTACATATAACGGAAAAAATAAAATACCTTATATGTAAAAAAAAAAAAAAGTTCATGCTCGGGGTGGCTAGGTGGCACAATGTATAAAGCACCGGCCCTGGATTCAGGAGTACCTGATTTCAAATCTGGCCTCAGACACTTGACACTTACTAGCTGTGTGACCTTGGGCAAGTCATTTAACCCCACTGCCCCACAAAACAAAAACAAAAAAACAAAAAAAAAGTTCATGCTCGGGGCAGCGAGGTGGCACACTGGATAAAGCACTGGTTTTGAATTCAGGAGGATCTGAGTTCAAATCCAGACTCAGAAATTTGCCACTTACTGTGTGACCCTGGGCAAGTCACTTGACCCCCATTGCCCTGCCAAAAAAAAAGAATAGTTCATGCTCCTTTTATGAGTTTCTGTCAGTTCTTGAAGGAGGGTGGGTGGAGAGTAACCTGGATGGAAATGCCTCCTGAGCTTTACAGCAATCAGTGTTGAGCAGTCAATGCTCCTTCATTTAAAAGGTTTTCATTTTCACGATGAACTCATTCTCCCTACCCAGCAGCAATATCTAGCAGTCATACACCAGGAGAGGGTATTTGGGAAGAATGTATTCATCACTCTGAATGTTGGTGGGGAATAGGAAATTCAGTTGTAGGAGTAGCAAAGAGTAGCCTAGTATATTCCTCTTATCCCTGCTAGGCATTCTCTCCACTTCAGCTGCAACTCATACTTATCCCTATAATCGATAAAGTACTCTTTGATAGGGGTAGGGGAGGAGACATTTTTGTTTGTTTTACTCTGGGGTTTTGTTGTTGTTGTTGTTGATTTTGCTATCTCTTTGTTGTGATTTGCCCTCATATCATATACCCAAACAACAAAACTGATTAGATTGGAGCCAGGCAAAAACCATACCAAGAACAACGTACTTCTAAGGCATCATGATGGTATTGAAAGACCACTGAGTGGAGCTGGAGAAACTAGGTTCAAATCCTGACTCTCCTATCTGTTAGGCATTAAGAAATTCACTAACCCAGGGGCAGCTAGGTGGCACAGTGGATAAAACACCAGCCCTAGATTCAGGAGGACCTGAGTTCAAATCCAGCCTCAGACACTTGACACTTACTAGCTGTGTGACCCTGGGCAAGTCATTTAACCCTCATTGCCCTGCGGCGGCGGAGGAGGAGGAGGAGGAGGAGGAGGAGGAGGAGGAGGAGGAGGAGGAGGAGGAGGAGGAGGGAGAAAAGTAAAAAGAAATAAAGAGAGAGAGAAAAGTAAAAAGAAAGAGAGAAAAGGAAAAAGAGAGAGAATAGGAAAAAGAAAAAGGAGAGAAAAGTAAAAAGAAAGAGAGAGAACAGTAAAAAGAAAGAAAGAAAGAAAGAGAAAGAAAAGTAAAAAGAAAGAAAAACAAACTGACTGGCAACCTGAAGTCAAAGCTTAATGACAAAAGAAATTCACTTACCTTCTCTCTAGGTCTCAGTTTTTTTCATCTTAAAATAAGGAGATTGGGTTATAGATGATCTCTAAATTCCCTTCAAGGAAAAACACCAGAGGCACCTCAAGTAACTTAGACACAGTAGCTATTGTGGAAATAGCTTCACAAAGAAATCAAATCAACTGGGAAATAAGTGCTTTTTAGACTCCAATGTGAGGCAGGGTCTAGTACTAAGTGTTTTGAGTGTACTGGGAAGATTTTGTTTCCCAGAACATTTTGACTGGTTTTGATACTTAATGAGGATGTTTTTGTAGTTTTTCATTGCTGGGAGAGAGGTATGAGAGAATATGAAAGGAAATGTCGAGAGGCTGTAGATGTATATTTGTAAGAGACATGGATAGACTGACAGGTGCTATGGGAATTGGATATAGGAATATGAATATGCTTGGAATGGGAGGTGGATGGTGGTGTAAAGGTAACTTTGAGGAGGTATAGGTTTTTTGTTTTGGTTTGGGTTTTTTTGGTGGGGTAATGAGGATTAAGTGACTTGCCCAGGATCACACAGCTAGGAAGTGTCAAGTGTCTGAGGTCAAATTTGAACTCAGGTCCTCCTGAATCCAGGGCCAGTGCTTTATCCACTGGGCCACCTAACTACCCCAAAGGAGGTATAGGTTTTAACCCAGGATTTATAAAATCTTTGGACTACTGCCCCCCAAAGTACTACAAGTAGGCTTAATGTTCCTGGGTTGGCACCAGGCTTTTACAAATAAAACAGGAATTTTCCAGTAATATTTACTCAGGAGGCTTCCTCTGTCAACAAGAAATACGGTTTAGTTTTCCCAACCTAAATTGATATATTACATTGAGGCTGGAACTTTTAGCTTCAAGAAACAAATTTTCCCTAGCATAATCAGATAATATTTGTTATGTGCTGTGTAGTAGCTTTAAATTCTATTTTATTTTGCCTGTGATGCTATTCTATAATAAAACAGATTGCATTCCTCCTATTGTCCCTGACATTTACAGAAGAAATTGTTCCTCTGTTGCAGCCAGTTTGATTTGGTACTCTATCATATATTTTAGCTCCTTGAGATTTCCCTGGAAATCAATATGCAGTTTAAATATAACAAAAGAGAATGGAGGGGCAGCTAGGTGGCGCAGTGGATAAAGCACCGGCCCTGGATTCAGGAGGACCTGAGTTCAAATCTGGCCTCAGAGACTTGACACTTACTAGTTGTGTGACCTTGGGCAAGTCACTTAACCCTCATTGCCCTGCAAAGAGAGAGAGAGAGAGAGAGAGAGAGAGAGAGAGAGAGAGAGAGAGAGAGAGAGAGAGAGAGAGAGAATGGAGGTAGCTAGATGGTGCAGTAGATAAAGTACCGGCCCTGGATTCAGGAGGACCTGAGTTCAAATCCGACCTCAGACACTTGACACTCACTAGCTGTGTGACCTCGGGCAAGTCACTTAACCCCCACTGCCCCAGAAAAAAAAAAAAGAGAATGGAACTTTATTAACATGTAAGAGTGAACAATACTTTAAAAGCAATTAATTTTTACTCATAGACCTGGGGTACTTTAGAAGATATAGAAACACAAAATAATTGCTAAAACATATGTATTTAAATTTATTTCAAGCAAGTATTTCCCAGTCTACATATGTGACACATAGGTAGAGGAAGGGAAACTTTCTTAAATGGGTCAGTACCCCTAGATGTCCTCTAGAGGTGTGTTCTAGCCCTACATCAATCTCAGTTTCAATGCTGGTATAGCATCTTTAGTCCAGGATTTTGTTCCTTTCCTGTTCGATCCTCAAGATTTGGGGGGGGGGGTGTTATGGTATGTGGAAGCAGTTTCTCTTTCCCTTTGTAGTATTACTTTTCACAGAGAGGCAAAGAAAGTACAGAGGTGAGAGACAGAGATAGAGACATAGAGACAAAGATAGAGACAGAGAAGAGTAGAAGTAGTTTTGGACCCCTGATTAACCAAGAAAGAAATCTATGTATTAAACAAAGGAATTTTTTCAGTTGCTGAAGTAAAGAACACTTGTCTTTTTTCCCTTTAGTTATTTTGGGGCCATGTCCCGTGGAGAGATTCCTCCAGTGAGAGAGCGAGCTGAGCGAATCCCATTGTCTAACTGGGCTGAACTCACACCTGAACTGCTAAAGATCCTGCATTCTCGGGTAAGAAGTCCCTGATGAAGTAGGGAGGGAAATATATCGACTGTTTAAAAGCTGTGAGGGTCCAACCAGCTACTCCAATTAATCACAATTCTAAAATACATGACCATGAGCTACGACTAAATCTTGCTTTGAGAAATGGGAATGTTAAAGACGGAAATAATGGCACAGCCATGCTATGGTCCTGCTCCAAGCTATTGGTGCTCATGAACCAGGTGAGAGCAGGCTGGGCACTTTTCCATGACATAAGTCACTGAGTTAGCTTGCCCAGGAACTGATCCAACTAAGGTTCCCTTCCTCCACATGCTCCCCTCTCCCTACCTCCCACTCCTGCAAAGTACAAAATATATTCATATTACTCCCTAGGTCTCTGAGCACACACATTATATATTACAAAGATATACTTCTGAAGAAATCTAGGAAGCAAATTGAGGGAGCATGGTGAAAATCAATTGAGTGAAGACAATGGGAGCAAAAACACAAGAAATATTGACATTAGAATGTGCTACAAACCACCTGGGCAGAAAGAAGAAATAAATGAGTTTGGGAAACCAATCACCAGCTTGGCACAGAGAAATGATATAGTAGTTAGGGGGAGTCTTTCAATTATCTAGACATCAGCTGAGGCCTTTTCTGCCCCAAAGCAAAGCAGCTAATAATTTCTTGGCTTGACATAATAATCATTTCATTGTTCCAAAGGCAGAGGAACAAATAAGGGAAAAATCATATTCCAGATCCTATACCAACAAGAAGCAACTGATTGCTGCGGTAGAATTTAGAGAACCTTGGGGAAAAGTAAGAGTTCCATCTTAAAATTTTCTTGGTAGAGTAGAAAACTAGGTATAGTCTGACAGGAACCCTAGTTTAAAGAGACATTTCAAAAAGTTCAGAGAAAGGATGGGCAGTATCTCATGGACTAAAATCCTAAGGAGGAAGTCAGTTCAGGAAGATGGCAAGTTCTCAAGAATAAAATTCTATGAAGACGAAGAAAAACAATTCTGTGGAGAAAAAGGGAGCTTTCTCTAAAGAATCTGATGTACACAGAGAACTCGCCAACAATCAGCCAACTTAGATTTCCAAAAGGCAAACACAGAAGGTGGAAATGAGAGCAGGCAACAGAATGATGGTCACAAAATCATGACACAGTCCAGCCAAGAAGGTGGTCATTAATTAAGAGCACTATTGTTCACAATGAGCTGAGGCTAGTAGGGAAAAACTGAAGATGGCAAAAGGGGGTACTTTAAAAAACTGTATTTGGGGAAAAGGGAGGGAAAGAGATAGGATTCCTGCTCGGGGTGGGTAGGAATGCAAGCTCTCTGATGCCAGGACCTATTTAATTTCTGCCAGTGCTTTGAACATATATGTGAATAGTGTTTGTTGAATCAAATATCAGATCACAGGCAGCAGGATTATTCTACTCTTGTTTTGCTTGTTATCTCTAGAGAAACGGGAAATTATTTTTGGACTTGAATTAAGTAAGTAAAATAGCTAATATGGAGTAGATACCAAGATAAGTCAATAGGGAAATAGTAAACAAGCCCATCTCTCACCTTGAAGAATCCAAATCACCAGATTAAAGAACTGATATACTGTTGGTGGCTTGTGAAAGATCATGGAGAAGAGACTGGGGGGCAGCTAGGTGGCGCAGTAGATAAAGCACTAGCCCTGGATTCAGGAGTGCCTCAGTTCATATCTACCCTCAGACACTTAGTTCTTACTAGCTGTGTGACCCTGGGCAAGTCACTTAACCCCCATTGCCCCACAAAAAAAAAAAAAAAAAAAAAAGAAGAGACTGGGGTCCCAGAACTGGAGAAGGGCAAATGCTATCCTGCTTTCCAAAAAAAAAGAAGTCAAGGGGCAGCTAGGTGGTGCAGTGGATAGAGCACTGGCCCTGGAGTCAGGAGGACCTGAGTTCAAATCCAGCCTCAGACACTTAATTACTAGCTGTGTGACCCTGGGCAAGTCACTTAACCCCCATTGCCCCACCAAAAAAAAAAAAAAAAAAAAAAAGAGACTGGGGTCCCAGAACTGGAGAAGGGCAAATGCTATCCTGCTTTCCAAAAAAAAAAGAAGTCAAGGGGCAGCTAGGTGGTGCAGTGGATAGAGCACTGGCCCTGGAGTCAGGAGGACCTGAGTTCAAATCCAGCCTCAGACACTTAATTACTAGCTGTGTGACCCTGGGCAAGTCACTTAACCCCAATTGCCTCACACCCCCCCCCAAAAAAAGGGGAAGTCATAGGGGTCTGTGAACTTGACCACGATTTCTAGCAAAATTCTAGATCATGATAAAGAGTTGAAGAGTGAATACCTAGAAAAGAAAGCAGTGATCACAAAAACCTATTTTGATATTACTGGAGTAATTGGAAATGCTATAGAGTTTAGCAAAAGTTTTGACAACTTCTCTTATATTCTTCTTGGTGAAATGGTGAGATGATTAGTCAATTGTACAACTGGGAGGATTGAGAACCCAATTGCACCACCAGATCAAAAGATCATACATTTGATCTCAGTTCAAGAGACAGTCTCTAGTTAAGTGCCCCAGGAATCTGGCCTTGTTTAGCCTTGTGTGATGTTGCAGTTTTTAGTCCATGCCTTCCATAAAGCCATCAATTATATCCTTATCTGATCTGCAAATGACACAAAACTAGAAGGAATAAATAGCTAACATACTAGATGCCAGGCAGGATCTGAAAAGATCTCAACAGGCTAAAACATAGGGCTAAATCTAAAATGATGGACTTTAATGAGGATAAGGTCTTACTTTCAGGTTCAGAAAATCCACTCCACAAATAAACGATGAAGGAGGTTGTGGCTGGACAGCAGTACTTATGAGATCTGGAGATTTCAGTAGATTGCAAGCTCAGCATGCATCTACTCATTGAAAAGGATAGTCAAGAAATGTTCATGGGATCTCAGGCTGTATTAAGAGAGATGGTGTTTGTGTCTAAGGCCTGAGAGGTGATAGTCCTCCTTTACTTTGTCCTGGGCAACCCTCATCTGGAGTAGCATGTTGAGTTCTGGCTATCAAATTTTAGAGAAGACATTGATAAAGACATTTGGACATTAAATGTTCAAAGGATGAAGTAAAGTCAAAAAGCATTTTTTTCTTTTTTTTAATAAAGTATTTATTTATTTATTTTCCTATTACATGTAAAGATAGTTCTCAACTTTTGTTTATACAAGCAAAAAGCATTTCTTTTTCTTTTTTTTAATAAAGTATTTTATTTATTTATTTTCCTGTTACATGTAAAGATAGTTCTCAGCTTTTGTTTATACAAGCAAAAAGCATTTCTTAAAGTGCTTCCTATGTGCCAGACACAGTGTTAAGGACTTACAGTATAAAGAAAAAAAGGGAAAACAGTCCCTGGCCTCAAGGAGCTTACAATCTAATGGGAGATGAAATATTCAAACATCTATCTTCAAGCAAGATATGAACAGGGATAATTGGAGATCATCTCAAAGAGACGGCACTAGTATTATGGGGAACCAGGTAAGGAAGGCTTCTTGCAGAAGGTCAGATTTTCACCGAGACCTCAAGGAAGTCAGGGAAGCCAGGAGGTGAAAATGAGAAGGGGAAAAAAATCTAGGGTTGGGGGGGCGGCTAGGTGGCGCAGTGGATAAGCACCGGCCCTGGATTCAGGAGTACCTGAGTTCAAATCCGGCCTCAGACACTTGACAATTACTAGCTGTGTGACCCTGGGCAAGTCACTTAACCCCCATTGCCCCGCCAAAAAAACAAAAAAAACCAAAATCTAGGGTTGGGGAATACTCAGTAAAAATGCACAGAGAGATGAGATGAAGTATCTTATGGGAGGAACAGGAAGGAGGCCAGTGTCACTGGATTGAAAAGTATATTCAAGGGAGTAAAAGTGGAGGAGACTACATACATTATGAAGGGCTTTCAAAGCCAAACAAGATTTTATATTCATTCCTGGAAATAGCAGTAATTTAGAAAGTTTAGGAAGATCACTTTTGATAGTTATGGGGAAGATGAACTGAATTAAGGAAAGATGAGTCAGGGAGGCTAACTAGCAGGTTTTTGCAATAATTCAAGTATGAGGTGATGAGAGGCTACATCAGGGTGGTAAAAGTATTAGAGGAGAGAAGGGGGCATATACAAGAGATATTATGAAGGCAGAATCGACAAGACTTGGCAACTGATTGGATATGGAGGACGAAGAGAGTAAGGCCTCAAGAAAGACACTAGGCTATGAGCCTGGGTAACTAAGAGACTGCTGGTGCCTGAAGTAATTGAAATTTAGGAGATGGGAGCATTTAGGGAGAATGATAATGAGTTCTGTTTTGGACATGTTGAGTTTAGGATGTCTATGGGACATCCAGTTTGAGATGTCTAATAATATATGGGTGAAGACGTGAGACTGAAAGTCAGGAGAGAGGTTAGGACTAAGTAAATAGACCTGAGATTACAGATGATAACTGAATTCTTAGAGGCTGATGAAATCACCAAGCAAAGTAGAATAAAAGGAAAAGAGAAGAGGGCCTAAGACAGAATCTCAGGGGACATATTCAGTTAGTTAGAATGACCTGGATGAAGATCTAGCAAAGGAAACTGAGTAGTAGCCAGACAGGTGAAGAGCTAGGAGAGAACTGTGTCATAAAAAACTAGATAGAAGAGGGAGTGGTTGACAGCGTCAAAATCTGCACAGGTCTAGAAGGATGAAGACTGAGAAAAGGCTATTAGATTTGGCATCTGGAAAAAGCAGTTCCAGTTAAATGATGAAGTCTGAAACCAGACTACAGAGAGCTGAGAAGAGAGTGATAGGAAAGGAAGTCTAGGTACCTTCTCAAGGAGTTTAGCCACAAATGGGAGGAGAGATATAGAATGATAGCTAGCAGTGCTAGACAGACCAAGTGAAAGATTTTTTTGAGAATAGGGGAGACATAGGTAGGTGTATTTGTAGGCATCAGGGAAACAGCCAATATTTAGGGAGAGACTAAAGATTAATGAGAGGGAAGGGGATGATGAATTTGAGATGACAGGATGGAAGGAAATCACTTGTACATGCAGAGGGGTTTAATTTGCCAAGGAGAAGGGCCACATCTGTGTGTCAGAAGAGGGTGAAAGAGGAGATGGTGGGGAAGGCGTATGAATGATGTGAGATAAGGAAGAAAGGAGGGAGCTCTTAAATCTTGGCATATGGTCCCAATTTTTCCAGTGAAATAATGAGGGAAGGTTCTCAGCTAGGAGAGTGGAAGGAGAAGGAAGAATAAGAAGTTTGAAGAAGGATGGCAAGCTTTGGAAAAGCCATTATGGCAAATGGGAATATGAGGTAATTAGGCAGGTATAAAAGGATTGTCTTGCCACAGTGACAGCCCAATTGAGATTATTTAATATAAAATTTGCAGTGGACCCAGGGAATTTGTTTCACAATTTTCTCTAGTTTTTTTTTCCTTTAGCAGCTGATGAATAGGAGAAAAAGCAGTAGATAATGGAAGAAATTCAGGACTGGGACTTGACAGGGCAAGATCAACATAGGATAAGGGGGCAAGGGACTCAAGAGAAGAGCATAGTATAGACAAACTAGTTTACCGCAGGGTCAAGATGGGGAAAGGAGGAAAGTATAGCCAGAGCAGGAGCAATGCCCTCAGAAAGAAGGGGGAGTTGGAGAGATTAGAGGTTATGGTTAGGACAGAAAACAGGGTTAGGAGTCCTAAGGCAGAGGGAAAAATGAAATGATAAAAGATTAAGATCAGATAAAAGAATTTTAGAGTTCATAAACATGGAAGTAGGATACTTGTGGGTGATGACAAGATCCAAGGTGATGGGCCTTGAGTTCATGCCATATGAGGATTGTTTGAAAAATCTAGGGATATTCAGCCTAGACAAGAAAAGACAGGGAAGGACATGACGACCTTTTCTAGTATGTATGGGACACTGTCATTTGAAGAGAGCTACTATTAGCCTTATTCTATTAGGTCCCAGGGAGCAGAATTAGAAACATTGCAAAGCCACAAAGAGATAGATTTAGGCTTGCTTTCAGGAAAAATTTCCTGAGAGAACATTCCAAAAGTAGATTGGGCTGCCCTTGGGAAGTAGTAGGTACCTTCTCACTAGAGATACTTAAGCTAAGACTGGAAGATAACTTGTCAACTGTGTTATAGAGAGACTACTATTGAACTACTGGATGGCCTAGATGGCTTCTGGGAACCCTTCTGCTCCACAGTTCTCCTATTCAGTGTTTCACAATACACACACACACACACACACACACACACACACACACACACACACACACACACCCCTTGCTTTGCTTAGCCATGGTACACCTTGTATCAAGACATAATTTGACCAAAGTGTTGGTATACTCTTTTTTTTTTTTTTTTAACGGGGCAATGGGGTTAAGTGACTTGCCGAGGGTCACACAGCTAGTAAGTGTCAAGTGTCTGAGGCTGGATTTGAACTCAGGAACTCCTGAATCCAGGGCTGGTGCTTTATCCACTGCGCCACCTAGCCGACCCTTGTGTTGGTATACTCTTGAACACTTTTACTGGGTGACCCCTAGGGATTTCTTAGAAAATAAACTTTTATGAGGAAATAGGACATCTCAAATCAGGAAACTAGGTTCTGATGCTAGCTATACCATTAATTATAGCTAAGTGAGCTTGGACCACTCATTTTGCATCTTGCTTCCCTATGGTTTGGCTTCCCGGTTCATCAGACAGTAGTACTAAGCACCAACTGATCTCTCTCCAAGGGATGTTGTTAGGATGAAATGAGATAAAAATGTGAAAACACTTTAGAAAACGAAAAGAGATAGAAAAAGGTTGCCACCTCAAATCTTTCTGGAAAATGGATAAGAAATCAATAAACTGTATAGTTTTGATTAAAAAGTTATTTGGGAGTGGAAGAAGTTTAAATTCTTTAATTATTGTATGTGGATAGGGCACTGAGCTTGGAGTCAGGAATACCTGAGTTCAAATCCAGCCTCAGACATTTATTAGCTGTGTGAACCCTGGTCAAGTCATTAAACCTGTTTGCCTCAATTTTCTCATCTATAAAATGGGGTTAAAAATAGCACCTACCTCCCAGGATTGTCATATGAGGATCAAGGAATTAATAATTGTAAAACACTTGGCCCAGTGCCTAGTACACAGTAAAGGCTATATAAATGTTAGCTATTATTATTGTTGTTATTATTATTATTAACATTCTACTACTCAGATTAGGTACACAATGCATAGTATTAAATGAACATAGTAATCTAGTGTTTGATAAACCCAAAGATTCAAATTTGGGGAGCAATAATTCACCATTTGAAAAAAAAAAAAGAAAGAGGAAGGAAGGAAGGAGGCAGTTAGGTGGCACAGTGGATAAAGCACCAGCCCTGGATTCAGGAGTACCTGAGTTCAAATCTGGCCTCAGACACTTGACACTTACTAGCTGTGTGACTCTGGGCAAGTCACTTAACCCCCATTGCCCCGCAAAAAAAAAAAAAATAAATAAAATAAAAAATTCACCATTTGACAAAAATTGCTGGGAAAACTCAAAAATTTTAAAGCTTGGAAGAAACTAGGTATAGACCAACCAACATCTTGTACCATATACCAAAACAAGGTCAAAGTAGGTAAATGATTTAGACATAAAGGATGATGATATGAGTAAATTAGGAGAGCTTGGAAAAAATGTATCTGTCAGATCCATGGATAAAGGAAGAGTTTGTGACCAAACAAGATATAAAAAGGCTCACAGGAAGTAAAATAGATAATTTTGATTACATGAAATTAAAGTTTTTGCTTAAACAAAACAATGTAGCCAAAATTGGGGGAAAACCCAGAAAATTTGTGGTAGGGAGAATTTTATATCAAGTTTCTCTGCTAAAGGTGCCATTTCTCAAATGTATAGGGAACTAAGCCATATTTATGAAAATAAGATCCATTTCCCAATTGATAAATGGTCAGAGGGTATGAACAGTTTTCAGAAGAAGAATCAAAGCTATCAATTGTTGTTCTGTCATTTCTGTCGTTTTCTTTTCTTTTTTTTTTCTTTTTTTGCAGGACAATGAGGGTTAAGTGACTTGCCCAGGGTCACACAGCTAGTAAGTGTCAAGTGTCTAAGGCCAGATTTGAACTCAAGTCCTCCTGAATCCAGGGCCGGTGCTTTATCCACTGTGCCACCTAGCTGCCCCCCATTTCTGTTGTTTTCAACTCCTCATGACCCCATTTGGAGTTTTCCTGGCAAAGGTACTGGAGTGGTTTTCCATTTCCTTCTCCAGCTCATTTTACAGATGAGGAAACTGAGGCAAATGAGGATAAGTGACTTGTCCAGGATCAAACAGCTAGTACAGGCCTGAGGCCAGATTTGAACTTAGATCTCCCTGACTCCAGGCCCCCTAGCCAGTGTGCCACCTAGATGCCCCCAAAAGGAAAGGTATCAATAATCAGATGAATAAATGCTCTAAATCACTACTGATTAGAGAAATGCAGCTAGGTAGGACAGTGGTTAGAAGGCTGGCCCTGGAGTCAGGAAGATCTAAGTACAAATCCAGTCTCAGAGACTTACTAGATGTGTGACCCTGGGCAAGTCACTTAACCCTGTTTGCTTCAGTTTTCTCACCTATAAAATGAGCTGGAGAAGGAAATGGCACAAACTACTCCAGTATCTTTGCCAGAGAGTCAGGCACAACTAAAACGACTAAACAAATGGCTAAACAAAATTAAAAGCAACTCTGAGGGTACTACCTTATTACTTATGAGATTGACTAACATGACAGAAAAGGAAAATGACAAATGCTAGAGGGGATATGGAAAAATTTGGACACTAATGCAATGTGGTAGAATTTTGGACTTGTCCAGGCATTTTGGAGAACTATTCAGAACTATGCCCAAAGGGCTTATAACTGGTGTATACCCTTTGACCCAGAAATACTGTCTGTATCCCAAAAAGATGAAGGAAAAGCAGAAAGGTCCTGTGTACACAAAAATATTTATAGCAGCTCTTTTTGTGGTGGCAAAGATGACAAATTGAGGGGATGCCCATCAATTATGAATAACTGAACAAACTAATGTATGACTGTGATAGAATACTATTGTGCTTTAAGACATATTGGGGGAGGAGGATAGAAAAACCTGGAAAGACCTATATGAACTGATGCAAAGTGAAATGAGCAGAACTAGGAGAACATTTTACATAGTAAAACTGTAATGATGATCAACTATGAAAGACTTAGCTACTTTATTCAAGACAAATTCCAAAGGACTCATGGTAGAAAATGCTATCTACCTTCAGAGAGAGAACTGAAGAACTGACTGCATCTTGAAACATACTTTTTTACCTTCATCTTACTTTTTTTTGTTACATGACTAATATGGAAATATATTTTTTGTGATTTCACATGTATAAGCAATATCATATTGCTTGTCTTCTCAAGTAGGGAAGAGGTTGGCAGGAGAAAGAGAATTTTGAACTCAAATTTTTAAAAAATGAATGTTAAAAATACTTTTAAAAAGAAAAAAAGGAAAAAAAATCCACTCTCTAGAAGTCATACTTCAGAACTCCAGAACATAGTTCAGAGTGCTAGAAATAGCATTACCAAACTCCTTCACCAAAGGTATAGATGTTATTTCCTTCCCTGGGACCTCATTTAAGAGGTTTAGAGATTCTTATTTGATCAATCTTAGTTAATAGTCACCATGCCTACTATGTGTCAGGTACTGTGCTAAATGCTAGAGATACAAAGAAAGGTACAAGACAGTCACTATTTTCAAGGATCTAACAGTCTAATGGGGAAGACAACTACGTACACAACTAACAACTATGTACAAACAAGCTATATAGGATGAATTTGTAATAATCAACAGAAAGAAGGCACTAGAATTAAGGGGGAAGAGGAAAAGCTTCCTGTAGAAGGTGAGATTTTAGCTAGGACTTAAAAGAAATCTGTAAGGTCAAAAGGGATAGAAGAAGGGAGAGCACTCTACGTATGGGGAACAGCCATTGAAAATGCCTGAAGTCAGGAGATGGAATGTCTGGTTTAAAGGCTAGAGTCATTGAATCACAGACTATATAGGGTGAGGAAGGGAGATAATAAGTTGTAAGAAGACTGGGAAAATGGGAAGAGCAGGTAATAAAGGATCTGAATGCAAGAGTGTTTTATTTTTGATCCTAGAGGCTACTGGAGTTTAAGGGGAGGATGTGTGTGAGAGAGAGAGAGAGAGACAGAGAGACAGAGACAGAGACAGAGACAGTCAAACCTTCTTTTTACAAAGAACATTTTGACAGTTGAATGGAAGATGGCATGAAGTGGGGAAAGACTTATGGCAGAGAGAGAAACCAGCGGCTATTTCAATAGTCCAGGTGTGATGTGATAAGCATCAGCTCTAAGGTGGTGAAAATGTCAGAAGAGAGAAGGGGGCATGTAAGAGTAATGGTATGAAGACAAACTCACCAGGCCTTAGCAACAAATTGGATAAATGGGGAACAAAGTGGAGGTTGAGAAAAAGTGAGAAGCTGAGGATGACACCTAGTCTGGGGTGACCAGGAGAGTAGTTGTGCCTTCAACAGTAATAAGGAAGTTTTGGGGGGAAAGTTAAGGTCATTTTTGGACATGTTCAGTTGAAGATGGTTAGAGAACATCTAGATCAACGTCTAATTGGCAGTTTGGCTATCTGGTTTCCCAGTCCATAGTGTATTAGAAGCAGCACATCTCAAAGGAAGAGAGATGAGGAAGATAGTCCTATTAAAGACAGGCCCAGGGCCAGCTAGGTGGCTCAGTGGATAAAGCACCAACCCTGGATTCAGGAGGTCCTGAGTTCAAATCCAGCCTCAGACACTTAACACTTACTAGCTGTGTGACCCTGGGCAAGTCACTTACCCCTCGTTGCCCTGTCCAAAAAAAAAAAAGACAGGTCCAATCAAGGAAGGAAACTAAAACGTACATATAGACCTGTTAACACAAATATGTTCATAACCTAGCCCTTCAGTCATCATAAAGTAAAATGTTATGTATCATGGATATCATATTGTTTGTCTTTTCAATGGGTGTGGGAGGGCACAGGAGGGACAGAAAGAATTTGGAACTGAAAATTTAAAGAAAAAAATGTTAAAAAAATAAATAAATTGGAATTTTTAAAAAAAGAAATAAAATGTCACATATGATCTATTTAAGAAGATAAGTGGATAATATATTTAGGGAAGTTTGCTTCAAAATAATTAAAATTTGTAAAAAGTTTTGGTGTTTCAAGGTATTAAGCTTTAGTTACCTAGAAAATTCAAATAGAATGTTTTGTACTGTATCAGGTAAGTAAGCTCTTAATGTATGACAACTTAATTTGTGAATACAATTTAATGTTATGCAGTATGGGGGCAGCTAGGTGGTACAGTGGATAAATCACCGGCCCTGGATTCAAGAAGACCTGAGTTCAAATCCGACCTCAGACACTTAACACTTACTAGCTGTGTGACCCTGGGCAAGTCACTTAACCCCAATTGCCCCACAAAAAAAAAATGTTATGTGGTATGGCAGTTGTCTAAAAGCACTACATTCTCTACTTAAAGACCACAACAGAGCCTCAGCTCCCAAGGTGTCCACTATCATATGTGAATTTACTCCTGAGTCCTTAGCAGTCTTGCAGATTCACCCACTAACTCTGAGCAAATACCAAAAATCCTGATTCACTGATCTAGAAGTAAATCAGAAAAAGGCTCCTTTTAATCTGTGTTGGGAAAGCAGCCCATGTGCCTGCAGGTGAGAAAATATTCCCACCTTGTCCTTTCATGCTTTTCAACTACACAAGGGTCCATCCAGTATTCTCCAGAGGGTTGTGGCATCCAGGAAGTGTTATTTTAACAATGTCTCAAGTAGCTTCCAGGTTGTCCTTCAGGTCACTATCTTTTGCACGTGAGCTCTGAAGTCCACTTGTACCATCCCTGATGAATAAACACCTGGATAACTGATGGCCACTGAGAGAACTCTCCCATCTCCTCTTGGTAACCTAGTCCAAGATTTCATATCCTTTAAGGAAGTTCCTGTTGCTAAGTCCATCTGCCTTCTGTCATCTGGGGAGGAGAAAAGCTTCAAACCATTTTCTAACAACGTCTAGACACCATTATTAAGTCATCACCCAGCTTTCTCTTCACTGAGCTAAAGCTAAGTCCAGTAGAGGATTTCCTTCTTACCTGATATACAGAGGCTCAGGCTACCATTCTGAATTCCCAAATTGATGAAGAATAGGACGATAGCTTGGGGGTGGAGGGGTCCCCAAGCCAGTGGATCTTAGACTTGGGAACCTGCCTCATTCTTGGTGTGCACTGTTCTCCATAGGTGGCTGGAAGGCTGATCATACATGCTGATGAATTGGCCCAGATGTGGAAGGTGCTGAGTCTCCCAACAGATCTATTTAACAGTGTGATGAATGTGGGTCGCTTCACTGAAGAGATTGAATGGCTCAAGTTTTTAGCTCTGGCTTGCAGTTCTCTTGGAGTTGTAAGTTACGTTTAGCCTTTTATTTGGCGGTGGGGGAGGGGGGGAATCCTCTCTGGGTGATGCCAGGAAAGTATGGGGAGGTGGGGAGAGGGGACAAGAGAGGAAAGGAAGACAAAGGAGGCTTAATTATCTCTGTATATACTGTTAGTTCTCCATCTTCCAACCAGGGACTGCTGCTGAATCTGATTTATCCAGGTACTCTGGCTTCTATTTCTAGCTTGTTTCTGTACTCAACAACCAGAAAGGGGAAAGAGGAGAAACTCAAACTAGGCCACCATTATGAACATTTAAAGTGGTCAGTCAAGATTCAACATGTTCTTTAATGGTACCTTAAAACCAGGCACAGCTCCAGGGGAAAATGCATACACAATGCATGCATGCACATATGCATATGCTCATTTGTACATATACACATGTATACATACACGTGCCTATGTCCACACATAAATACATACATGAGAGAGTAATGATCTTCACTTAAGTCCAATTCAGTACAAGTCATGACATCACCCCAATGTCATGGTCCTCTTAGAGAACAAACAACATGTATGTATACACACATACATGTGTATACATATGTGTGTGTCCATGCAATCCATAGAATGTTGGACTTGGAGTCAGGAAAACCTAGGTTCAAATTTTGCTTTGTCTATTTAATAGCTATGTAACCTAGGCAAGTCATAAGCTCTCTGTGCCTCAGCTTCCTCATGTGAAATGGAGCTGATTTTAATGACCTATGAGCTTCCTTCCAGCTCTAATCTATGATCCTATGATTAGCACCATGAGAATAGGAATTCTTATGTTCCTATGCCATGAAATGAATGAATTTTTTTAAGTATTTGGGTGCTTACCATGTGCTAGGCCTCTCAGTGATACATCTGGTACCAGATGGTCTCAACAGTCCATCCTTTATGATTGGCACTATGAAGATTAAAATGGTGTGTCCAGTGGTGTATAATTAGTTTATAAAATTATTCTATACTAGGTTCTTGCAACAGGTATCAGATTACCAAGACATTCTTTGGAAGGTGTAACATATCATGCTGAGCACACCAGTGGAGAGGAGAGAGAGTGAAAATAATTTCAGGGTATTCCCCAATGAAAAATAGCCTGCAAAAGTAATTTTTTTTCCAAATGGAAGGAGCCAGTCATAAGCTCTTAGCCTTAAGATGCCTCAAAATAATATTAAAGGTAACTAGCAAATTTCACCCCTTAGAATATTCACTCATTCAAAGATATGCGACCTTTCTTGTCCCACATTCCCCACTCCCAAGGGAAGAAAAGCTCTTTTATTTTTAATTTTCCCAACACTTCAGTATTTGAAAGCCACACCTCAAGAAGTATAGACTTCTACTCATGTCTCCCATTTCATGTTATCCCATTCTTCCTCTTTTCCTTCCTTCCATTCATCATTCATTGAACAAACAGTTATTGCATACACATTATATGCAAGGCACCACACTGGACCTTGCACATTTCAACAAATTGCTCGAATGATGAAGGTGAGCCTTAGTGTAATGGTGGAAGTAATGACTTTAAGACAACTTTAAGAGCAGAACAGCTGGACAACAACAAGAGATGAAGTCAGCTTGAAAAAACATAACAAGAAAAGCAGCTAATATATAGTCAAGCTTACCTCACATTCATTCAGATGGCATCACACTGGTTGTCATCTTGATCTCTCATGCCAAAGCTCTGCATCCTCTTCTTTTGCCCTTTCTGCATCCATCTTCATACTTCCCCATCTAAAAGGGCTTACATCACTTCAGAAGCCCAGGAACAGCATTCATAAAGGGCAACAATTAAACCATTAACGATCAGCTTCACTCTTCTTCAACCTGTTATCCTGTTGGTCGGCCAGTACAGCTAATATTTCACTTGTCCCTAGGATTGTGAGAAGTGTTCATCTGCACACTTGCATACCACTACCCTGGAGTGTATATTAGCCATATTTACTAAACCAGGGTGAGTAACGTCCTTTGGACAGATTTTCTTGGAATGTGTCCTCCCCTCTTCCCATTGTTCCACAACTCTTGCTTCAGCAACAGTTCTCATTTGTAAAATTTTGAGACTATTCATATATCAAAAGCTAGGTTTGTCTGAAAAACTAAATCTACAGTAGCAGTCTCAACTCTGAATGAGTCTCTTAAATTTTCTTTAAGAAAAAAGTTTTACAAAAAAAAAAAAAAAAAGAAAAAAGTTTTACTCTGATAGGACAACCTTTCAAGCTGCTGGAAAAATTATTCATTTTTTGCTCCCCCTCCCAGTCACACAACTTGGCACAGCATCTCATAGGGCATCATTTAAATTCATAGTCTATATTTACTAAAAATAAATACTGGGGGCAGCTAGATGGTGCAGTGGATAGAGCACCGGCCCTGGAGTCAGGAGTACCTGAGTTCAAATCCGGCCTCAGACACTTAACACTTACTAGCTGTGTGACCCTGGGCACGTCACTTAACCCCAACTGCCTCACTTAAAAAAAAATACTGAATAAACTACTGGTTTCTAGATGCTATCACTAAATTGCTACATATTACACCCAATAGGATAGGTTGTATTCTAATTTTCAGCATTATTTATGTGTTAGTGCTTATCCCCTTCAGTTTTCTGTCATGTCTGACTCCATAGTGACTTTCCTGAGTAGTATCCTTTGCAGTATACTGGCTTAGCTGTATGCCTGACTCATAGTAAGCACTTAATAAATACTTGTTCCCTTCCCCAGTATCTCTAACACAGCATCTTCCCCTGGACTAAGGTAAAAGAGAAAGGAATAAGAATGCATTGTAATAGAAAGTCAAGGAAAGGTTTATTCCTGCCCCTCCCCTGGGCAAAAAGGAGGCTTTGATTATCAGTGAGAAATCTCATCAGTGTGGATATTGTCAGGGTAGATTGGCAAAGCCATGCTTGTCTTCTCATTCCTGTCTACATCCTTTCATACATTCTTCAGAGACCTGCCCAATGTGTTGGAAGTCATCTTCTGAGTCTTAATATTTTCACCATACCAGTGAACACTTAAATAATCTGCTAGTCTTCTTTTTCAGCATGCCTCACCCACCTCTTCTGGTCACACATTGCCTTGCTGTGTTGCCTTTTATACTTCTGGCACAAAAACCATTTATTGATATTGTGCTGCAGTCTACTTAAACTAGCCATGTCTCTTCATTTTCCTTTAGATCATCCCCAACTTTAAGACTTCTAAGATCATGGCATATCTATATTCAGCCATGTAGCATCATCCAAAGAATATTGGTAGGGGCAGCTAGGTGGCATAGTGGATAAAGCACCAGCCCTGGATTCAGGAGGACCTGAGTTCAAATCTGGGCTCAGACACTTGACACTTACTAGCTATGTGACTCTGGGCAAGTCACTTAACCTTCACTGCCCCCACACACACACACACACAAATATTGGTGGTTTTTCTTTTTTAAAAGGTGGCTTTTTTGTGAAGGATGAGCTTGGGATCAATGAAAACACTGTAATTTCCCAGATTCTATCTAGCCAGCTCTCCCTACCTATTCGATTTTGAAGCCAGCTCATTGTAATACTTGTCCAAGCCATATATACTTGTCCAAGCCATTGTAATACTTGTCCAAGCCATAAGTACTAATGGACTATTTCACTGGGCTGCCTCTCCAACTGCTTGTGATTGAATCTTGGCTATACAGAAGAGCATTACCCTTTTCTTATATAACTGGTACACTAATAGTTACTGATTTAGTGATAGCAGCTATCACCATAGTGGCTATTTAAAATATACAAAATGTAATGACAATAAAATTTAATTATAATATGTAATTATAAGCTTCATTTCCAGAATGCCAATAAAGAAGCATATTATAGATATTAAATAATTGTGAGAGTGGGTGGAACAATTTCAGGCATAAGCATTATGATCCCTCTAATAAAGGAGTTTCTAGCCTGGGATCTGTGAATTTTTTTTCAAATGTATTTTGATAACTTTATTTCAATATAATTGGTTTCCTTTGTGATCCTATGTATTTTATTTTATTCATTGAAAACATTATTTTAAACATTGAAAACATTATTCTGAGAAGAGGTCCACAGACTTAACCAGACTGTCAAAAGGGTCCATGACACAAAAAAAGGGTTAAGAATTAATGTTCAGGGGCAGCTAAGTGGCACAGTGGATAGAGCACTGGCCCTGGATTCAGGAGGACCTGAGTTCAAATCCGACCTCAGACACTTAAATAGCTGTGTGACCTTGGGCAAGTCACTTAACCTGAATTGCCTCACCAAAAAAACAACAACAACAACAAAACAACAACAAAAAACATCAGATTGCTTGCTGTCTTGGGGAGGTGGGAGGGAGAAAAATTTGAAACTAGAAATCTTTTAAGAACAAATGTTGAAAATTATCTCTACATGTAACTAGAAAATAATAAAATACTTTTAGAACTAATGTTCAAGAATGTAATGTCATTCCCCTATCATTTGACACAAGTGATAATATTTGTTATTACCTTTTGAATGTCTAAGCTGGCCTCAAGGATATAACCACTTATTTTTATTTTCCTTGTAATAGACCATAGCCAAAACCCTCAAGATTGTATGTGAAGTTTTATCATCTGAACATGATGGCGGACCTCCCCGAATCCCTTTTAGCACGTTTCAGTTTCTTTACACATATATTGCTGAAGTGGATGGAGAGATTTCAGCATCCCATGTCAGTCGAATGCTGAACTACATTGAACAAGAAGTGTAAGTAGATTTTCATAAGCTGAATTAATGGAAAAGTGATTGTAGCAGGACTTTGGTTCATGATAGAGCATAGTAAATTACAGTGTTGCTATAAAAATAGGGGATTTCATGGAGAACAAAGAAATAGGAAGAAGAGGATGTGGCAAAGGAAAAACAGGAAGTGGGAGAAATAAAAATATTAGAGGGTTAGATATAATGCTAAAGGGATCATGTTGAAATGAGTAAGTATTTAATATATGTTATGTTTCTTGATAAAAGAATGAGTCTATTAAATGAACTAACTAAGAATATGTTTTTGGCCAAACAGAATCGGTCCCGACGGTTTAATCAAGGTGAATGACTTTACCCAAAATCCCAGGGTACGGCTGGAATAAAAATGCACTCCAGCAATTTTAAAGGAAGGAAGATAGAGATAATTGTGCTTCAGAATGACTGCACCCCATACAACATCCGATGTCAATTTTCTTGTACAACTGGTACACTAATAAACAATTAGGCAAACATGCTGGCTACAAATGTGTGTGTATGTATAAGTTCTCAGAACAGAACAGAGCACTAATACTGATATGAGACTAGTGTTCTCTCCTTGCCTTGACCAGGTCTACAAATAGGTAATGAGGCCAGGATTGGAAAAATACCAAGAGACAAGAGGGAATGTTTATTTTAACACTGTTAACGATATGCATGAGTCTTATTAAGTTGTATCAGCATGACATAAATGACAAGTATGTGTTTTCCACATTTAAACACAATTTTTAGCTTACCTTCTCATTATATTACTTCTCCATTATCTATAATGTTGGCAATTTTATTAACCCATACGTCTTGTAGAAAAGCTGGAGGAATGTGGGCTAGATAATAATATAATTGAATGGCTTCAGAACTGGATGCATGTCAGCTTGGCAGGAGGTCCACGGTAACATCCCACAGGGGGCTTGTATTTGGCCCTCTAAGCTTTAACATTTTTATCTTAATGAGTTGCAAAAAGGCAAAGATAACATACTTATCAAATCTGTAGATGATAAAAAGCAGAGAGGAATAGCTAGGACACCAGATGACAGTCAGGGTGCAAATCTTTACAGACTAGAGCATAGGGCTGAATCCAATAAGCTGAAATTCAATAGGGATAGATGTCAGGTTTTACACTTGGTCACAAAACACCACCTTCACAAGGCAGGAAGGTATGATTAGACAGCAGTTTATCTGGGAGAGGGGAGAGGGGAGGGGGGAGGGTGTTTCAGTGGCCTGAAAAGCCAGCAGTGTGACAGGAGGGGGCCTAAGAGTGAATGAGACTTTTAAGTTGTACTCAGAGACACAAACCAACAATTCCTACCACATGCCAAGATAAGCTCCAAATGGAAATATGACCTAGATATAAAAGGTCATATCACAGACAAATCAGAGGGACAACAAGAAATTAGCTTGCAGATCTATGGATAGGGGAAGAATTTCTGACCAAAAAAGAGATTAAAAGGGTCACAGACTGATCCAACCATTCTGGAGAACAATTTGGAACTATACCCAAAGAGCTATAAAACCATGTATACCCTTTGATCCAGCAATACCACTGCAAAGTTCCTATCCCAAAGACATCCCAAAAAAAGAGAATAGGACCTATTTGTACAAAAATATTTATAGCAGTTCTTTTTTTAGGGGCTAAGAATTGGAAATCAAAGGAATGTTGCTCAATTGGGGAATGGCTAAACAAGCTGTGGTATATGATGGTGCTGGAATATTATTGTGCTATCATAAATGACAAGCAGGATGATTTCAAAAAGGCCTGGAAAGACTTGTATGAACCGATGTATAGTGAAGTGAGAATGAGAATGTTGTGCACAGTGACAGCAATATTGTTTGATGAAGAACTGTGAATGTCTTAACTATTCTCAGCAATACAATGATCCAAGACAATCCCAAAGGACTAATGATAAAGCACACTATTCACCTCCAAAGAAAGAACTGATATTTATTGAACAGACTGAAGCATACTATTTTCACTTTCATTTTTTTCTTTTATTCAAGTTTTCTTATATAAAATGACTAATATGGTAATGTTTTACATAATTGCACATGTATAACATCTGATTGCTTACTGACTCAGAGCGGGAGGGAAAGGAGGGAAGGAGGAATACCATTTAGAACTCAAAACTTTAAATAAAAATGTTTATTATTATTATTTTTTTAAAGTCACAGGACCTAGAATTTTTTAAAAGGGGTCACAGAAGATAAAATGGACAATTTTGATTACATAAAATTTAAAAGGTTTTACCTTTAATTAAAAAACAAACAAACAGGCCCAATGCAGCTAAAATTTGAAAGGAAACAGCTGGGGGAAATCTTGGCAGCAAGTCTATTTGATAAAGGTCTCATTTCCAAGATATATAAGGAACTGATTAAATTTATAAAGAATTAGACAATGCCTTCAATAAGAGAAATGGCCAAAGAATATGAACTGACAATTTTCTAAGAAATCCAAACCATCTAAGGCTATTTTAAAAAATGCTCCAAATCACAAATAAATGGAGAAATGTAAACTAATATGGATAAACTACCTCATACCCATAGATTGGTAAAATACTGGCAAAAAAGGAAAATGACCAGTGTTGCAGCAGCTATGGGAAAACAAGCATACCAATAACACTGCTTGTGTAGCTATAAATTGGTTTACTAGTCCAGAAAGCAATTTGAACTAAGCCCCAAAAGCCATACCCTTTGACTCAGTGAAATCATATGTAGGCCTATGCCTTCAAAAGGATCAAAGAATGTGAAGCTTAAATATCTGTGATGTCTAAAAATCTAATGTGTGGTCGCCTTAAATTAGAAGCTTTAGCACCAGTCTTTGGGCATTAAGCATTTATTAATGCATATTAGGGGTTAGCAAAGAGAAAGGAAAAGCTGCCTTCACCTAGCTATCCCAGAGAGTGAATGCCCTCAGTTCCACTGGAAATCCACTAGAAACCCCCTGTCGAACCGGAAGAGGGCAGTCCACACACACAGCTCCAGGCTAATTGGCTGGTCCATTGATTGACATGACTTAAAGGCAGTAGACATAACTTCCAGACACCAATCTGACCTTCGAAATCTCAGAAAGGTCACCTCATGCTTTCTCCTCAGGGCAGAGCTGACCTGGTTCTCACAATCTTTCTCAGCAGGGTGGTGGCGCTCTGATTCTCACACACCCCCCCAACCCCCCCCCCCCCATGCTTCATGTGAAGAAACATCATTTCCTTACATGAAGCAATAACATTACAGATACTTATGACTAACAAAGTAAATGGAATGAAAAGAGAGAAGAAATTGAGAGATGCATT
Organism: Dromiciops gliroides; assembly: GCF_019393635.1. NCBI lineage: Eukaryota > Metazoa > Chordata > Mammalia > Microbiotheria > Microbiotheriidae > Dromiciops > Dromiciops gliroides. The sequence continues at coordinate 336,254,091 of NC_057863.1, read as the reverse complement.
AACAAAGGCTAAAGGGGGCACTCCCCTTTTAGCAGGTGGACATTATAAATAGTGTATACAATGGGGAAAAGGAAAACAGGAAAATGATCATTTAAGTCTTTGGAAGTCTTTTTTTTTTTTTTTTTTGGTGAGGCAATTGGGGTTAAGTGACTTTCCCAGGGTCACACAGCTAGTAAGTGTTAAGTGTCTGAGGCTGGATTTGAACTCAGGTCCTCCTGACTCCAGGGCCAGTGCTCTATCCACTGCACCACCTAGCTGCCCCGGAAGTCTTTTCTCAGATGATTCTTGGGATGTCCTCTGGGGTGTAGTTGTGGATGCTGATGATCAACTAACAAGTCTCAGCTATAGAGTTTTGGGTATGATTACAAAGTCCCTCAGGTGTTTCAGATACTGGTAATCAGGTGGGAAATTTTCCTACAAAATTGAGCTTAAGACAACTTTAAAAAGCTTTGCCAATAACCAAACCAAACAATGAGAGTTCTCAAAAAAGTCTAAGGAAATTCAGAATCTTTTAGAGATTTTACAATTATTGTCCAGTTGTTACACATGAAACATGTAATAAAAACAAAAATTGAAACATTATCTAAAACGTAATATTGCTACAAGAGAAAAAAGACCTTTATGTACAAAAATATTCATTGAAGCTTTTTTTTGTAATGGCAAAGAACTGGAAACTAAGGAGCTGACATTCAATTGAGGAATAGCTGAACAAAGTATGGTACTTAACTGTAATGTATTGGTATTGTGCTGTAAGAATTAATGAGTTTCCGACAGCTAGGTAGCACAGCGGATAGAGCACTGGCCCTGGATTCAGGAGGACCTGAGTTCAAATCCGGCCTCAGACACTTGACACTTACTAGCTGTGTGACCCTGGGCAAGTCACTTAACCCCAATTGCCTCACCAAAAAAAAATTTAAAAATTAATGAGTTTCAGGGGCAGCTAGGTGACACAGTGGATAGAGCACTGGCCCTGGAGCCAGGAGAACCTGAGTTTAAATCTGGCCTCAGACACTTGACACTTACTAGCTGTGTGACCCTGGGCAAGTCACTTAACCCTCATTGCTCAGCCAAAAAAAAAAATAAGTTTCAGAGAAAAGTAGAAATATTTATATTAACTCATCAAGGTGAGTGAAGTGAAAAGATCTTGGAGAACAATTTATATTATAGCATCAACATTCTAAAACGATTTTGAAAGACTTGTGGATTGCATCACCACAATAACCAAATAGAATTCTAGGGAACCAATTATGAAACATAATACCAACTTCTTGCAGAGACTTTTTTATTTTTGGATATGATCAATGTGGAAATTTGTTTTGACTATGCTTATTTGTCTTGACTATGCTTATTTTTTTGTTTCTGGAAGGTGGGGATGGTGGGAGAGGAGGGAGGTGAATGAGGAAAAAAAAAGCTTTTTGATGGAAAAAAATTTTTAAGAGAGGTTCAGAGATTGGAATTGCATGTGGGTTTCATCTGCATAGAGATAAGTACATTTATGGGAACTCAGAGTATAAAGATACTAATACAGTGTCCTAAGAGTCTAGGACTGAGAGCTATGGGATACACCCATGCATAAGGGGATATGGATAATGATTCTTGGGATGTCCTCTGGGTGTAGTTGTGGATGCTGATGATCAACTAACAAGTCTCAGCTGTAGAGTTTTGAGTATGATTACAAAGTCCCTCAGGTGTTTCAGATACTGGTATAACCTTACAAAGAAGACAAAGGGATCAGTCCTACAGGTAGAAACAAGAAAGCAATGTCCTTAAAACGAGGGGGGGGGGGAAGCAGAAGGAGGGTGTGGTCAATAGTGTCAAACACTGCAGAAGTATAAGTACTGAGAAAAAAATAAGAACTATTGATTTGAAGTTTTCATTCTCTATAACTCATCCAAGTACTAACTGTGTGACAGGGCAAATCACAATCTCTGAATCTGAATTATCATCTGTGAAATGGAGTTAATACTTGAATATAATAAAAGCTAGCACTTTTTTAAAAGTGCTTTAAGGTTTGCAAAACACTTTACAAATCTTATTTCTTTAGATTTTCACAACAACCCAGGAAGGAAGGTGCTATTATTCCTCCCCCACCTATTTTGTTTTGCTTTTTTTTTTTTTTAGTGAGGCAATTGGGGTTAAGTGACTTGCCCAGGGTCACACAGCTAGTAAGTGTTAAGTGTCTGAGGCCAGATTTGAACTCAGGTACTCCTGACTCCAGGGCCAGTGCTCTATCCACTGCGCCACCTAGCTGCCCCTTCCCCCACCTATTTTATAGAGAAAGAAATTGAGGAAGCTGGAGATTGAGTGACTTTCCCAAAGCCACAAAACTAAGTGTCAGAGGCAGAATTTGAATTCGGGTTTTACTGACTCCAAGTCCAAGACTGTATCCTGTATCCAGTGTCATAATGAGAGTCAATGGGAGAACACGAGAGTTGTAATGGAAAGAAAATTGTCTCTAAGCGGGGAGGGGGGGGAACAACACACCTGAGTTCAAATGCGTGGATAGAGTGAGTTGAAGATAAAAGCCTGAAAAACTAAGAGGTGTTAGACTGCACAGAGCCTTGAATGCCAGCTCAAGTGGTGTTAATCTTCGAATCATTACCAATGACCACCGTTTACATCGCGCTTTAAGGTTTGCGGGGGCTTCACCTATGTCATCTCATTCGGTAATACGGGCCCTAGGCGAGGGGTTAGGAAAAGCAAGGTAGATGGCTTCCTGACAGGAAGATTCAACTTGATCCGAAAATCATAGATTTGGGGCTGGAAAGAAGGAACCTTAGATTTCATAGAGTCCGGCACCCGTATTTTAAAGAAAAGGAACCTGAGACCCAGAGAGAAAAAGGCTCATAGATACTAGATTCAAATCCAGGTCCCCGGTGGCTGCCTCTCGTGGCCTTGAAGAAATTCCTTCCTTCTGTTACCTCCACCGCCCTTCAACCTACTTCAGATGGAACCTCATCCGAAACCCAGAGACTACCAACGACCTACCTCAGCTCCTGGCGGAAGTAACTTCTAGGGCCGAGGCTAAGTGCGCATGATCCCAGTTCCACGCCTGCGCAGAAGCCGTAGAGGGCTAAAATCGGATTGGCTGATCGCAGAAAATCTAAGCGCCGCGTTCGGCGGGAATTAAACCGGAACCGGAAGCCCAAGGAGCGAAAGAAGGTGGCCCGAGAGGGTCGCGGTTCCTATGGCTGTTAACTCGCTAAACCGCCTGGCTTCTGGCCGGAGGGTGGATGGACGCCTCAGGGCCCGAGACTCGTTGAGGTCCGGGCCTCGACCGGCTCAGGTGAGGGGAGGGGGCTGTCCGGGGTCTATATTCGTCCCAGGCTCTAAGCTCCTTGAAGGCAGGGATCTGACCCTGGATCGGGAGTCAGGGGGCCAGGCTTCCAGCCGGGGCCCACCGTGTAACCCCAGGGAGTGACCACGAGGAGGGGCAGTTGTGCTTCGGGGCTACGGAGGTCATGGTGACACTCACGTGGTCCGTGATACCTCAGTGTGAGCTCTCCTTCCCCCGGCCCTCCGACGTCTGTGTGAGTATTCACATGGATGCGTGTGTGCACACCTTTCAGTAGCCCCGCCTACTTACCTGTGTGTCATGTTTGTTACCATAGCCGAAGTTCCCACGGATTCAGTTAGCATCTCTGTGCTGATAATTTTCAGATTTACTTGTCCCTCTATCTGCCCTCTTCGGACTTCAGTCTCATATCTTCCAGTAGCCTGTGGGACTACTCCAGCCGATGTCCCATTGACGTCTTAGGTTCAACATATCCAAAACTCAACTCATATCTTCTCCCCAAAACCCCTGCCTGCTTCCAGACTATTTAATTACCATTGAGGAAACCATCATCCTGCTAGTCACCTCCCCAAATACCTAGGCACAATTTTCTATTCCTCATTCTGACCCCGCCCCGCCCCACCCGCCCCCCCCCCCCATCCAATCTGTTGCTGAGACCTGTCGATGGTACCTTTGTAAGGTCTCAAGAATGTCCCCTTTTCTTCTCGGACACTGCTACCACCCTAGTGCATACCCTGATCACCTCACACCTGGACTATCCCGGCTGGTTGGTCTCCCTCCCCCAAGTCTCTCCTAACTCCAGTTCATCTTCCACTCATCTGCCAAAGCAGAGATCTGAACATGTTCTCTCTCTCTCTCTCTCCCTTTCTCTCTCCCTTTCTCTCTCCCTTTCTCTCTCCCTCTCTCTCTCCCTCTGTCTCTCCCTCTCCCTCTCCCTCCCTCTCTCTCCCTCTTCCTCCCTCTCCCTCTCCCTCCTCCTCTCTCTCTCTCTCTCCCTCTCTCTCTCCCTCTTCCTCCCTCTCCCTCTCCCTCCTCCTCTCTCTCTCTCTCTCTCTCTCTCTCTCTCTCTCTCTCTCTCTCTCTCATTCTCTCTCCCTCTGTCCCTCTCTCTTCCTCCCTCCCCCCAGTGGTTCCCTATCACCTCAAGGATCAAATATAAAATCCTCTGTCATTTGAAGCTCTGCATAACCTTTTCCCCTTACCCACTTTTCTAGTCTTCTTACCGGCACATCACCACCACCCCCTATTCTTCAATCCAACGTCATTACCCTCCTTGCTGTTTCTAGTGCAGGACTACTCTGGACATTTTCACTGGCTGTCCCCCATACACAGAATGCTCTCTTCTCTCATCTGTACCTCCTGGTTTCCCTGGCTTTCTTCAAGTCCCAGGTCCTGTCTTTTATAGGAACCATTTCCCGATCCCTCTTTATTCTGCTGCCTTCCCTTTGTTGGTTATTTCTAATTTATCCTGTATCACTAGCACTTAACACAGTGCCTGGTACACAGAACTTCTTGTGTTAATTGTTGACTTGATATGCTTGATGACTTGACATGTTGATTTGCGTTAAGAAGAAAGAAACAGCAATTATGAAACTCTCCTCCAAGGACTTTGGTATAAGAGAGAGAGAGAAAGCCTACTAGGTACAAGGCACTGTACTAGTAAGTACTAGGAATGCAAAGAAAGGCAAAAAAGATAGTTTCACAAACAAGGATGAGAAAGGCTTCTTGAAGAACAAGATTTTAGCTGAGTTATAAAGGAAATTAGGGAAGCCCAGAAACAGTGACAAGGACGGGAGAACATTCCAGGCATGGGGTACACAGTCAGTGAAACTGCCCAGAGCTGGGAGATGGGAGTGTTTTGCTCCAACTCTCAGCTCCAGGCATTTTCTCTGGGACTGAATTTCAACTGGTAAGGTAAGTTAGGAAAGGCCCCATACTTTTTTTCCCCTCGATCCTCATCTTCTGCAAACTTCCTGCTGCATTGGACACAGTCACCCGCTGCTTGAAACTTTCTTTCCTTTCAGTGACTCTTCTCATGGATCTGATTTTTTTGAATGATTCTCCTATCTCTTCTCAGCATCCTAATGATGACTGTTCCCCAAAGCTTGTTGAACTCTCAACTTTGCTTCCTCTGTGTTGACTTCCTTAGAGAGTTCATCTCTCCATTCTGAATTTATAAATGACTTCAACAATCATTATTTTTATTTATTTAATTATGTCCAAATCTACACCTCCAGCTCTGATTCCTTATTTGCCTTTAACTTCTATAACTTCAACTGCCTACAAAACATCTCCAGTTGCTTTGTCTTGGCTTGTTATCACTCAAACTCAGTTTAAGAAGGAAGTCATCCTCCTATTAAAAATACTTCTCCTTAGCAATGAACTTATTTCTGTCAATGGCACCACCATTCTCCTGATCTTCTTGTCTTATATCTTAGAGATATCTTTGGTTTCTCCCTCTTCTTTTCCAACTCCCATTACTCTGTTTCATTTTTGAGAGTTTGTTTCCACCTTTCCATTTTCAAAGCCACCAACTTCATCATAGTCTTATCACCTTTATATTACTGTAAATTTTGTAATGATCTCTTCCTCTGGCCCTTCCCCATCCTAGTCCATTCCACTTAATACTACCAGCTTGGACTTCTTAAGATTATATTTTCATAACATTATTTTCCCCCTGGTCAAGAACCTACACCGGCTCCCTAGTGTATCAAATTCAAACCACTCAGCCTGGCATATAGGGTCCTCAAACAACTAGTCCCCCTTAATATATCAGACATTAGCATAGCTCTCTCACTGTTCTTCAGAAAGGTCCTTCAATTCCATTTAAACCAGTTTTTTCATCTCTTAAACTATTCCTGCATTTTGCTAATTCTGTTTTCAGTTCTTCTCGCCTGAAATTCCCCCTTCCTCTTCATTTGTCTAGATGCTACACATTTTCTTCCATGACACACTCAAGAATCTCTCTTTCATGAAGTTTCCAAAATAACTTCATCCTACAATTTAATTTCACTTATATTTAGTTTCCTTGTCAATTGTATATATTCTCGTCTATACTATCTTATCCCATTTGTAGGCGATCCATTAGTAGTACCTGATTAAAATAAACAACTAAAACCAAAACTTGTTGACCCATTTGCAGTAGTCATCCTGGGAGGCTCTCTACTTTTTCCATGAAAATGACTATTTTTCTTTTGGAACTATGCCCCCAGAGTTATTAAGCTGTCTATACCATTCGACCCTTTTATTTTCTATATTGTACCTAACAAAGTAACATAGCTTTAAAAAAATTAATTAAAAAAAACTTACTGGATTGAAATAGATGTGTATTTGGGGAGGAACTAGGGGATTTGTTATTGATTGTACTCACTTAGGAGATTAGGAATTTGGATTTGTGCTATAATAAGGTACTGTTCACTGGAGTCGTGGTGTAGTTAATGTAAAGTGGTTTCGAACAGAGTCCTTAATTCGAACTAAACTTAACAGCCAAAACAGCACCTACAGTCATCAAAAACAGTAGTATTTGCTTTAAATTTGTTCTGGAAAGATAATAAATACTTTAAAACTTTGTGCTCAATGTGCCTAGCACAAATTTTCAGTAAGGTTCCTATCTAGTATGCAGTATATCTAGCCAGTATGCCCCTCTAAATCCAGGGATACGGCTTCTTTGCTGTTCCTTGCACAAGATATTTCATCTCTTGACACTGAGTATTTTCACTGGTTTCACCCATGTTTGGAATGCTCTCCTTCCTCATCTCTGCCTCCTGACTTCCCCAGCTTTCTTCAAGTGTGAATTAAAATCCCATAAGAAACCTTTCCCAAACCTCCTTAATTCTAGTACATTCCTTCTGTTTATTTCCAATTTATCCAGTTGTATATCAGAGTTATTTGTATGTTGTCTACTTTTTTAGACTTTGAGCTCCTTGAGGTTATGGGCTGTCTTTTGCCTTTCTTTGTATCCTTATTGCTTAGCACAGTGTGCTGAGTATGTAGTGGTAGTGGTGGCGGCAGTGGTGGTGGTGGTAGAAGGAGAAGGAGGAGGTGGTAGTAGTAGTGGGTAGTAGTAATGGGTATAGTAGTAATAGCAGTAAGGATTTATATAGTGTCCACTGTGGTAGGCGCAAGTGCTAAATGTTTTACAAACATCTCATTTGAGCCTCACAATAACCTAGGAAATAGGCACTATTATTATCCCCATTTTACAGATGAGGGAACTGAGACAAATAGAGGTAAAGGGTCTTGTCCAGAGTCGGACAGCTAGTAAGTGTCTGAGACAGGATTTTAACTCAGGCCTTCCTTACTCTGTGTGCAATGCTCTGTCCACTGCACCACCTAGCTAGACACTTAATTTTTATTGACTTGACTTGACACCCCTGAGTACATGATGCATTGCAGGGGAAATTGTGTGTGTGTGTGTGTGTGTGTGTGTGTGTGTGTGTATTATTTTATATTCTCAGTAAAAAAAAATGTGTGCCCTATAGTACTTCTCTACTAAAGTTCTACTGTGATACTTTATCAAAGCATAGAGGTGATCCTGGGTTTTCAAATGGAGAATAGGCTCTTATTCCTTCCAAGCTAGAAAGGAGCCTGGTGATAGACTGACTGTATGTCTGTCATTCCAGGAGTATGAAGTTATATTTGAAAGGTAACTTCAGGATGTTGGATTTTTCTGACATAGCAACTCTTCAAGTATGGTCTGCACGGGTGGCAGAAGAACTCACACCAGGGAAATAGTCCCAGGCTCCATGACACTTGTAAGAGGGATGGGCTTCATAAAATCAGTCAAACAAATCTAATTTGTTACAGTGTCCCAAGACAGATTGGGAAAGCAGGTACTTTAGAGATAAATGTTGAGGGAGAAAGATAACATCTTCAGAGCCTGCTTCTCTCAATTGTGTGGGACAGCATGGATTGATAGAGTATGACAATACATCACAGATTGGACACTTTTGGTTAAAAGTTTTCTAATGCAGAATAAAAGTCTTGCTATTAATTATTTATCCTACACACAAGAAGTACTTAATATAATATTTTGACTTGAAGGGTTTTTGTATGTCCGTGAAAACTATAAACTTTAGGATAGATTTAATTCATTTTTTAAAAAGTAACTAGTGATACTACTAATGTGCTGTAATAAAACTATTTGGACAATTACTTTAATATTCAGCAGGTATCATCATCTGGAAGACAAACTGGATCAAGTAAATTAACAACTGGGAAGAAAGGGTAAGAATTTACATAATTAAAGGACTTCAGGATTCTCTAAAGGTTACCTAGTCTCTGGCCAAGACTATAGTCAAATTCCTTCAAAAAGACTGATGGCTTTCCATTCATTAAAAAACTCTGGTCAGTTATGTTCCATAGCCTTCCTTGTTTATATGTTACATTGTTTCATAAGCTTTACAATCAGGGTATTATTAAGTGTCTTATCTGAAAACTCCTTGCTATATTATAAATGTATTTCTTCCTATCTGGTCCTAAGAAAGAAACACAGTGGCTGCTTATTATCACTCTTTTCATAACCACTAACAGATTTGAGTACTGTTACTAAATTCCACATTGGCCTTCTCTTTTCCATACTCTAGAACCAGATTACATTAGTCTTTCCTCCCATGGCCTCTAATTGAAACTGTATTCTGAACTGGCTTTGCATTTTCTTTCTCATATTTCAGTTGGGGGCAGAAATTTTGTCTCTAGTAAATTTTATAAAATTTTATAACTTTCTTCTCTAGTCAAATGTTTGTCCATGTCCTTTCAGACATTAAGAGGCTTTTTGTTTTGTTTTGTTTTGTTTCTTTAGTGAGGCAATTAGGGTTAAGTGACTTGCCCAGGGTCACACAGCTAGTAAGTGTTAAGTGTCTGAGGCCAGATTTGAACTCAGGTACTCCTGACTCCAGGGCCGGTGCTCTATCCACTGCGCCATCTAGCTGCCCCCATTAAGAGGCTTTTACTTGCATCTTTCCAGCATAACTTATAATCATTTTCAGAAGACAATCTCAAAACACCCTCAAATTGTAGTAAGTTATATTGATTTACATCCAACAATGGATTAATCAGCCAAAGCAGCATACACATTCATCCAAGGCAGTAATATTACCTTTGAATCTGGAAAGATAGTAGTAGATATTTTTGAACCCTATGCTCAATATGCCTAATGTAACCATTGGAGTGACCCTACCTGCTGGAGAGTTACTGTAGGAAAGCTCTGCCATGAGGAGAAGGCATCTGAGGGCAAGCCATGAGGTCAGTTCTTTGGCATCAGGAAGTGACATTTGCTCGTGGGTACTGTCTATCAAAGCTATCAGCCAATTACCTTGGAGCTGTGTGTGGGGACAGTTTTCACAGGAGGCTTGTGGGATGAAGAAGGGGTGGTTCTCTCTCTTTCGTCAGGACTCTGGTGGAGAGTGGAGCAAAAATGCAGGCTCCCTGATATAGATAGATGTAGGGACCTTGGCCTCTTTCTCTGTCTTCATCAAATTCTTATTCTCCTTAATAAATGCTTAAAAGTCTAAACTCTTGCTAAATCTTATAATTTATTGGCAACCTCTCATTAGATATTTTACACAGTATAGCTAGAATTTTAGCCCCTTACACTAGCTAAGCTTTCCAGTAAGGTTCCAATCTAGAATACGTTATATCTAGTATCCAGTATATACTAATATACAATAACACTGGCTTCCTTGCTGTTCCTTGAACAAGACACTTCATTTCTTGACTCAGAACATTTTCTCTGACTTCCCCCATGCCTGGAGTTCTCTCCCTCCTCATTTCTGCCTCTTTTAGCTTTCTTCAAGAGTGAACTAAAATCCCATTGGAAGCCTTTGCCCAATCCCCCTTAAATTTTTAAAGTTAAAGATTTAAAATATTTTTAAAAGTTTTAAAGATGGCTAAGATAGCAAGTTTATTTTATAAAATTAAGTGAAGTGTCTAATTTGATATTTAGGGATAAAAAAAATGAATGTTTAAAAAACAAAACAGCAACCCATGCCCTTATTTTCCAGGATCCATATGAGAAAAATAGCCCGTGCTGATGCAGATTCTGGTTACTCCCTCTATTCTACTGATTCTGATGAGCAGGTAAGAAAAAAAAATCTATATTCTTTTTCAGTAGACACTAAAACTCATTTAAGCTGAACATTTGTAAATACTAATAAACGGAAATGTTGGATTACATATGAAATATTGACAAATGGGAAACACGATTTGTCCTTTTTAATTTATTTCTTATTAATAGCAATTATATGAGAATCTCTTGCTTTTCATCACTGTCTTGTTTCTAGCCTGCCAGACATACTTCTGCAGAACCTGATAGCAAGCATTACAAACCAAATCCTTAATTGTGTTTACTATGTCCAGCCCTCAGCAATATAACAACTTGATTCTAAACAAAGTTGTTCAATTGTTTTTTCAGTCATGTCTGACTCTGATGACCCCATTTGGAGTATTTTGGGGGGAGGTGATGGAGTGGTTTGCCTTTTCCTTCTCCAGCTCATTTTTACAGATGACGAAACTGAGGCAAATAGAGTTAAGTGACAAGTTAGTCTTAAAGGCCAGATTTGAACTCAGGAAGATGAGTTTTCCTGACCAGTGCTCTATCCACTGTGCCACCAAACACAGGAGACATCCTTAAGGCAGCAGAGTACATACCTTCGAATCCCCTCCCCAGAGCATGCACTATTCCCCAAAGATACTACAACACGTACAGAAGGGAGAATGCCCATGGAGGCCAGGCCATAGCAACTATTGTACCTAACAGCTTAGTGTCTCCTTTCAGACTAATTTCCTCTCTCTCCTTGCCCTAGATTATTTGGAAGGCACACAATTGTAAGGCCCACTCTCAAATATACCAAAATTGATTGCATTTCCCCTCCTTTTTAAAAGGATGCTTCTAGAATTCAACAAGATAGGATACTAATACAGCTTGGTCCAGCTTAGAGAACTCTCCTTACACGGACACATGTGCTATCTCCACTCTAGGTTTTTGTGATACTGCTTTCTCCTTGTTCTCCTATCTGTCTGACTCATTCTTCTCAGTCTTCTTTGATGCTTCTTCACATTGTACCCACTAACTATTGATATCCCCCAATACTGTCATGGACTCTCTTCTCATTCTATACTACTATGACTATTGCACCCATTTTGACAGTAAGCATTTATTAATTAATACCATATATATAAAACAGTAAAGAATTGACCACGTGGCAGCACATGGTCTCAAGGCCTAAGAGGAAGAATACGCACCCAGAGACAGCATTCCGAGCCAGGAATCCAAGAGCGAGACTAGAGAGGGCAAAAAGAGAGCAAAAGGAGGCTGATCCTGGTGTGGCCAGGGGTTTTCTCCTCCTTAGAGGCAGATCATGATACATTGATCTATGCTAACTAGTTATAGGAAAATTCAGTTCCATTGATTGCTATGACTTGAGGGTGGTCAAAAGAGTGTGCAAAAGGGTCAGTTCCTGTGTCTGGGTGTGTTCCTTCCCCTAGCTAAACAAAAAAATCAATCTGCATTTCCTTTGTTCCCCTGGGCTCATCCTAGGCGGGAACTAAACTTTCTGGGGTGACAGGGAGAGAACAAGTAAACTGATATCTGGATCTTTCCTAGAAATCCATTATTAATAATTATTTTCTCACTTAGCCCTGGTCTCTCTCCTGAATCGTGCATTACCACTTGCCTCATAGACATCTAACTGGATGTCCCAAGGACATCTCAAACTCAACATGTACAAAACAGAATTCATTCTCTTTCCCCCTCAGAGCCTCCCCTCTTCCACACTTCCTTATCACTGTTAAGGACTCTGTCAGCTTCCCAGGTGCACAGCCTTAGTATAATCCTCACTCTTACCCCACATATCCAATCCATTGCCAAAAACTGTCTTTTTAGCCTTCGTCACATCTCTAGAATACATTCCCTTCTCTCTACTCACACAGCCATAACTCTAATCCATGTCCTCATCAACTTTCCTCTGGACTACTGCAATAACCTTCTAACTGGTCTCCCTGGGCAAATTTCTCCCCACTTCAGTCCATGTTCCACTCAGCTACCAGGGTAATTTTTCTAAAGTGCAGGTCTGACTATATCACTCACCTGTTCAGTGAGCTCCAATTTCTCCCTATTACATTTAGGATAAAATATATGCCTAGTTATTTGCATGTTCTCTTCATTAGAATGTATACTTCTTGAGAGCAGGGACTATTTTTACCATTCTTGAATCCTGGGCTGCTTAGCATATAATAAGCACTTCATAAATGCTTGCTGACTGCCTGCACCCTGGTAGTCCCACTGTCTTCTTCATTATGCTCACATCTTCCTAGTATTGTGCTGTTTTCTTTAACTAGAAAATTATATCAGCCTTATTCTAAAAGATATTCTACTTGCAGGTTGGAACAGTACCCCGGGAACTTGAACGTTGCACATCTTTATTCCAGGATATTTTGCAAAATGAAGGTTCAGATTTTATTTTTACAATGTTTTCTTGATGATCATTTTTTATTGTATAAGTTGTTTGTGTATTTTGATGACTTTTGGTTTCAATTAATCTTCAGAGAAAACCTATGGGAATCCAGGAAAAAGATCTTCTGGGCAGCTTGGGTCTAGACCTTGGGAATACAGAGGAAACAAACCAAAAAAGAAAGGCCACCCCAAAAACTTCGTTCCTTCATGTGTCCGTAAAGAAATTTGTAAGCACCTTTCTTTTTCATGATTTAAATGTAAAGCATACATCTGGGATTTCTTATTCATTAACAGATAATGCCCTTTTGGGGATGATATTATTGTAATGCATTCTACAACTAGTTCACAAAGTTGGAAAGGGTTTTATTATTATTATTATTATTATTATTATTATTATTATTATTATTATTATTATTATTATTCTCTGCTGCTTTCCAACTATTCACCATTTTTATGCTTATTCTCCTCCCCCTCCCCTACAAGTAACATGTCCATTATAACTACTATTTAAACAGCTCTCATTAAATGTGTTTAGTAAGTTAGAAGACAAAAACAAGATTTGGAAATATCTAGATTTCAGTTCTTTTCACTCTAGTGAATTTCACTCTACTATTTTATAAATATTCATGCATTTACTTTCTACCCAGATTCCCTTTTTCCAACCAGAACCACCCACCAAAAATGTACTTTCATTAAAACATAGCTAGTTGAATTCTACAGAGGAAGAGAAGAATTGTACCTAAATAGATAGGCTTTCTGAGGGCCTGCCACTGATCAGCATTGGATCCAAGCAAATTTTTTGATTCATCTTGTTAAATGCATGATCAGTTAGAGAACTTAATGTTTGTCAGATTTACTAAGTGAAATGGATCTATGGCAAGCTAGCATAATCTAATGACAAAACAGAGCTGACCTCAAGGACAGAGTACTCCAAATGGGAATTACCCCCTACAGGGGACTGAGGGAGAGCATGATGGGTAGGTGGGATCAGACAGAAGTCAGCTAAAGAGAAACAGGTACTGTACAGACAGGCATGTAAGGGATCAAGTCTAGGAAAGGATCAGGAAGTCCTAGGACAGGGATTAAAGCAAAGAATAAGGGTAGAAATGTCTGAATAATTAGACACCGAATACCATCAACAAGAGTGATGCTGAACCAACTGCTCCTTGAGATCAGGGAACCAGGTTTTGCCTCTTTTTGCTGCTCTTAGCAGTGACTGGCATATAGCAGACACTTAATAAATACTCACTAACAACCTCCTAAGGAAGGAAGTTCCTTGTATATTTCCTATCCAAGGATAGATCTAGTCCTAAGACTGTCTGAGCTCATAGTTGGAGAAAAGTAAGCTGAAATAGAGTTATAAAGAGGTCAAGATGTCATCTTCACCTCTGAGTTTCCATGATTCTATGATTCTTTTGTTATATTTGTTGTTACTTGCTTTTTTGTGTGCGGAGTGTTTTTGATATGTGGAGTGTTAATTGGGTGACTCGCCAGAATATTGGGGTCCTGGAAATATGAGGGGCCTTTAGGTTCACCCTCCCCTCTGAACTGCCCTTTTTAAATATTTCTCCCAGGCCAATAAGAAAGGAGCCTTACAGCTTTAATTCACAGAAGGATCAGATTTTATTACTTGGGAATTAATTTAAAAACAAAGGTGAAACTAATAAAAATCAAAGATAAGGAAATAGGAAAAGGAAATACAAATAAATACTCTTAACTTTAAACTTAGCCTATGCAATCCCCAGATCGTTTCCAATTAAGCTAATTCAAAGGAATTTAGGGTTTTCCATAATTAACTCACCAAAACCTGGAAAGTCTACAGTTGCTCACGCCGCCAGAAGGGAAGAAACCAGAGAGAGAGCAAGAAAGAGCTCTCATTCCGTGCCTCCACCTCCCTTCAGGGAGTGTTCAATCTTTCCTCCCCCAAAAGGGGAGGTCCTTCAAAAACTGCCTATGGAGAGTTCTCCTTCTGACCTCAGTAGCATATGTACCTTAAGGGTGGGCCAGGTGTGGTCCCTCCCAAATGAGTCAGCTAAAACTCCAATAATAATTTTTGCCACAATATTTACCACACTCTCTGGCTTAACACATACATACATACATACATACATGCATACATACATGCATACATACATGCATACACACATACACACACATGCGGTGTGTATGTATGTAGCTTAGAACTGCACTAAAACTTTTGGGATACTCTATATTCTCAATCTCTGAAAAATGGAAACCAAGAAAGATTTTAGTGAAACATGAAAAGGCTGATTTTTAAGGACAGTAGGATACCAGGGTATATCAATAGGGAATTGTAGAATTTCTTTCCTTGGAGATTTTAAAGACTGGGGGTGGTGTTATTTATCTGAAGTAATCGAGAAGTCTTCCAAATCAAGGGATTGGAACAGGGAATTTTTTTTTTTTTTTGTGGGGCAATGGGGGTTAAGTGACTTGCCCAGGGTCACATAGCTAGTAAGTGTCACGTGTCTGAGGCCGGATTTGAACTCAGGTACTCCTGAATCCAGGGCCGGTGCTTTATCCACTGCGCCACCTAGCTGCCCCTGGAACAGGGAATTTTTTAAAAAAATATTCTATGGATACTTAATTTTTTTTAGCATTCTTTTTTTTTTTTTTTGAGTTCCAAATTCTAGCCTTTCCCCAACCCACCAAAAAGGCAAGCAATATGATATTCCTTTTACATGTGAAGTTATATAAAACTTTTCTATATTAGCCATGTTGTAAAACAAAAGCAGGGGGTAGTAAGAAAAATAAAGTGAAAAACAATATGCTCCAATCTGCACTCGAGTTCATTGGTTCTCTCTTGGCATAGAGAGTGTTTTTTCATCAGAAGTCCTTTGGAATTGTTATGGATCATTGTCTTGATCAGAGTTGCTAAGTCTTTTACAGTTGATCATTGTTACAATATTACTGTTACTGTATACAATGTTTTCCTGGTTCTGCTCACTTCACTTTGTATTGGTTCATATAAGACTTCCCAGGTTTTTCTGAAACCATCCCTTTCATCATTTCTTACAGAACAATAGTATTTCATCACAATCATATACCACCACTTGTTCAACCAAAATCATACCCATTTTTCCACATTCCCCTCCAACATTTGGAATAGATGATTTATTAGAGCTCCCATCTAACCTCAGATCATATGGTATGAAAATTGGGGATAATCTTTGTTTCCTTCTCCATTAGTGTCTTCAGGTCATAAGAAATATCCACCTAATATAGCTGCTACTGAAAATGAAAAAGACCCTTCAAGCACAAAACAGATTCAGCCAATCCAAGTGCCTTTCAACTTTGACTTTTCCACGATGTACAAAGCCTTCTGTGAGCATGTGCAAACACAGATGTCTCTGATCAATGCCCAAAGTTCTCAGAGCATTTCTGACTCTGGTTAGTATGAGTGACACATTTTTAAAAGCGTGAGTAAGAACTATAATTAAACTGTCTTCTTATTCTAAAAACAGTGTAAAGTTTTCTTTCCTTCCTTTTTGTCTTTTAAAATGTCAAGGTCCTCCAGTCTTTAATTATGGTATACCCACCTCCACACCAATGCGCTCTCCTCATGATCCAACTCAGCCTTCTGATGTTCAATCTGTAAGTGCAATTCATTGTCCCATAAACGTCAGTTGTCTGTTAATAAATATCACTTGCTCTACAGGAAAGATTAAATTGGATTTCATGAGCCTGTGACTTAATGTTAAGCTCTTGATACCTTCAGACTATGAAAGGTGTTTATACATTTCGTATTTCCATCAATTTTGTAATATTCATACCTGTAAAGAGCCAAATAAATCTAAGTTATGAGTCCTTGGACCATAGGAAAATCCAGCTTGTACTTTGCATATGTGCACATGTGCTTATACAGACAGTTCCCACTTTATGTAAGTGAATTTGCCCACAAATGTGGGCATGGGAGGGAGGTGGGAAGGGAGCTGCCCACCTGTGGGAGGGGTGCAGCATACAGTTCAAGGACACATGGACTAGGGACAGAGAAGCAAGAGCAGGAGGAAAAATAACCCAGGACCCCGGACAGCCATGTTTGGCCTGGCTGGAACTGAGAGGAAGAATATATGGGGGCCGGACAAGGACACACATAGGAGAGGTCAGGTGATAGCCTGGACCTGGGAGACACACACTCAGTACCCTAGTTCAGACAGATGGAAGACAGACACGCAGGGATGGGTGGGTGTTGTAGGGCAAAGGTCTCCTTTCATTACTGGAAGTCTCAAGCTAAGCACCCAATCCATCAGCTGAAGTGACAGTGGTGGTCTCTCCATGTGTCCATTCTTTTGTTTTCACTTGGATTGGTTTTTTTAGGGTTTGGGGTTTTTGTTGGTTTTTTTTTTTCTTTTTTTCTTCTTTTTTTTTTTTTTTGTGAGGCAGTGAGGGTTATGTGACTTGCCCAGAGTCACACAGCTAGTGTCACGTGTCTGAGGCCGGATTTGAATTCAGGTCCTCCTGAATCCAGGGCCGGTACTTCATCCACTGCACCACCTAGCTGCCCCCAGTTTTTCTTTTTTTTTAAAGGGTTTTTCTTTGATGGGTGAGAGGCTGGGAACACAGAGCTGAGGGGCAGGAGCAGAGAGAGAGCACACAGTGCCATACAGTAAAATTATCAGGGTTTTTTTGGAATGTGAATTTCTTTCAGAATTTTTTACTTGAAAAGTTCAGTTTGTGTAATGCAAATTTACATAAGGCAAGAACTGTCTGTATTAACACCTTAGAGAGATGTCACTTCTAATACTTCTGATTTTGATTAATTTCAATGATTACCTTGCAGGTGATTGCAAATTGCTTTTAATTGTAAAAATTTCATTTATACATCCTTTTCCTTGTTTAGGATGTTCAGGCTCCCCCACAAAGTGGAGCACTTTCTCTAACCTCTACCGATGTTCCAGTGCAAACCATTATCACTAATCCTCCTCACACGTCTTCTCTGCCAACATCTGGGGAAAATAACCTAGCTGTTCCAGTAGGTCAACCATTAGTCCATAATAATGGAATTCTATCAGCACAAGGAATCTCTAATCAGTTGGGCAAGGAAATCAATTTGTTAAAGTGTATCCAGGCATCCCTGGATCTATTACATCCTCATCGAACAAAAACACATGAGAAACACCAAAACCCTGATCCAAGACAGCAGCCTACAGTCTTGACTACAGAAGAAGAAGACTCTTCAGAAGAACATATTTGGGAGACTTTGACTGATGATGAGGACTTAAAAATGCTTGAAATAGCAGCCAAGAAAGCCCCAAACTCTGCCAAGTGTATGCAGAAGGCAAAAAGCACGAGTCCAGAAGAGGCATCCCCCAAAATCAGAACCCTCAAGTACCTGTTGGGAGAACTCAAGGCACTGGTAGCAGAACAAGGTAGGTGCAGCCTTTTTAGAACCTTATTATTCACTCTACTGTACAATATAAAACAAGGCTAAATGCCATTTGCAGGTTGTTGTTTGTCTTGGTAATTATTTAAAGTTAGAATAATTAACTCGGAGTAAGATAATATTGGTAGGAATATGCCTTTAGCCATCAAGACAAGATTCTGTACAGTATCTTAGAAACTTTAGTTTTTAAAGAATTGAACCCTTAATACCATTTCTATTCATTTCAAATGTTTTAGGACCACATAACACTCAGAATTATATAACTCATCACCAAAGTATCTATTGTATTGTATTCCAGCCAAATACTGGGCTGTAGATAACCTCTACAGCTGTGTTGAAAGGACTTTCTAATCTAACACTTTTTTAAAGTCCTTTTCATCCAAATCTAATAAAGGAAAAATCTTGGTGGTAGAGAGACTTAATATTTCAGTGAAGCTGTATATAGTTGTTATTACATATTTAGTTCTTATATATTTTCTCAAATAGTCACCTTTGCATAGTGCTAACAATCATAATCTCAGTAAACAGATTTCTGGCAGTGGAGATTGAATAATGTCTAATCTCATTTTATTTCTGTAAAAGAACTTCATTAATCTAAAAGCATCATTTTCAGTGTGGCAGAATTGTTATGCTGTTGAATCTATCAACTTATGTTTCTCTGAACAGAAGCAACCAGTAGGTGTAATGCTAAATAAATTTGCACAATTATCTAATTGTGTGTGTCTCCCAGCTCAAGTGACTATTATAAATACCCTCAGCTTTTCAAAATTGTTTTGATGCTTAAAATATATTCCCTACTTCTTACAGATTTTCAATGGGTAGTGTACCAGTTCTCATACTTTTTCTGTTCACACATACCATAGGTGGTAATGAATGAGTTGGATAAAAAGGGCAACAGAATTAGTAGGAAGAATGGTGCTTTTGATGACATACCAAGGAGGTGATGACTGGTTTTTATTAAATCATAGAATCATAGAATTTCAAAGCTAGAAGGGGCCTTCAAGATTATCTAGAGTAAACTATTAATTCATACCAGAAACAGAACTTGTCATTATGACATAATTATGACTTGTATTTTATACTAGCCCCTGGACTGTTTGAAGGACCCTTTGAGAATCATTAACATAGAGTAAAGGTAAATATAATTAATCTGACTGTTATTCAATATAGTCATTTCTCAAAGGTGTAAACGGGGAAAGATTTCATATAAATTTCCTACCAGACTTTTTTTTCTCAAGTTTTACTGAAGGACTGAAAAGAAAACAATGCAAAATACAACCCCTTGAAAAGAAATCGACCCCTTCCATTGAACCACCTATCATAGCTTTTATCTAAGGTGATCACTAAGATCAAAATGTGCTGGTTCGAGTGTCATCGCCTTCCTCTTACACTGCTTAACACTTCATAGAAGTTCTAATGGGAAGACACATATAGGCCTCAATGAAGGGGGAATAATTAACCCCTGAAAAATTGAATTCAGTTTGTTTGTGTGTGTGTGTGTGTGTGTGTGTGTGAGAGAGAGAGAGAGAGAGAGAGAGAGAGAGAGAGAGAGAGAGAGAGAGAGAGAGTGTGTGTGATATATAGATATATAGATATCACCAATGTGTATATTTATGAAATATCCCTTTTTTGGGGACTAGATCTGTATAATACCACTTTTACTGCTTTACTTTTATAGGAGATTCTGAAATTCAGAGGTTGATTAAAGAAGTGGGAGAGTGCATAGCCCTATTTCCAGAAGTAGCCAAAAACACTCAAATGGAGGGTGAAATAGCTCTAGCTATGCAGACACTAAGGAGTGAAAATATTCATTTACGAAGGTTAGTGGGTTTCTTTGATTCAACAAACATTTATTGAATATAACACTGTAGTGGGCAGGAGGCAGGGAGATACAAAGATGAATACGTATATAATCTCTGCCTTAAAGATCTTACTGCCTAGTAGGGGAGATAAGATATACACAATAATTCCAACATACATTGATCAATGTGATAAAAAACAAAATGATATGGGTGTTCAGATAAATTCTTTTTGTGAGTAACAGGGAAGGCTCATATTTCAACTAGGCCTTAAAAAAGATAGGTAGAATTTGGACAAGGTGAAGTGGAAAAAGGGCGTTCCAGGCAGAATAACATCAAATAAATCCTTTATGGTCTCACCTCTTTTTTTTGCCAATCTTTAAAAAAAATTATTTCTCATTTTAATCACCTATCTTTTCTACTAGACTTGGTTCCATATTTCTTTTGGCTACTTCTTTTTTTTTTTTTTTTGGTGAGGCAATTGGGGTTAAGTGACTTGCCCAGGGTCACACAACTAGTAAGTGTTAAGTGTCTGAGTTCAGATTTGAACTCAGGTACTCCTGACTCCAGGGCCTGTGCTCTATCCACTGCGCCACCTAGCTGCGCCTTGGCAACAACCTTCAAAAGCCAAAGATTTGCAAATAGTGAGAATATTCAAAGAATGTGTCATATAAGTCCTGAGACTTCCAACTCTGAGGATATTCACTGGCTATCACGCAGGAATGGAATTCCCTCTCTTCTCTCCTAACTCGTGATTTCCTTTATGTCTCAATGATTTCCTTCATGTCTCAGCTCTTTACAATGCCTTTCTCAGCCTCCTTTATCTCAGTGCCTCCTTTCTAAGAGTGTCTCCAGTTTACCCCATCTATAGCATATTTGTACAGTTGTGTGTTGTCTTCCCCATTAGACCATGAGCTCTTTGAGGGCAAGTACTATCCTTTGTCTTTCTTTGTAAATCCCTGCTTATCCCTGGGCCTGGCACATAGAAGGTGCTTAATAACTGTCTGTTGATTTACTGACTTTACTGTTCCAGAAGAACTGGTCTCCAGCCCTAGTTCTGCCACCAAATTCCAAAATTCTAGGATTTTAAACATGTGACTTTGCCTCTGTACATCTCAGTTTCCCATCTTCAAAATACATTCTGTTTCTCTGAGGGGCTCCCTTCTGTTTCTAGCACTGGTTAATTTGATGAGCTCTGATAACTGCGACTCTGCGTTTAAAGTTAATATGGGTAATTTAAAATGGAGCATTTGAAGCAATAAAGAACCTACTTTTTGGAGAGTTTTTTCCCCTTTTTTTGTCATTTGTGGGAGAGGGTAATTTTTGAAAGTAAAACAAACTACATATCCTATTTTGTTAGTAATATAATTGACTCATAGGCTTTTCTTAACTATGTAGTAGGAAAGAGAACTTTTTTCTGTGATCAATTCAACATGGTTTCCAAAATAACGTAAAGATTTTATTGCAAGAAAGCCCTGGTTATGCACCCTTGGGAAGTGCATTCAGATAGGTCAGTTGAAAAAAACAAAAAAAAATGAAAACAAACAAAAAAACAGCTGAGTTAACACAGTTAGCACCTTAAGTATTAAAACTTGATTTTTTTAACTGTTGGATGTGGGTTTTTGTGGAAATCTATCTAAAATGGACTTTACATTGTCTTCCTTTCTTAACTAAAGTATACTGAATAAGGTTAACCTTGTATATGTAACTTAGGGGTCTCATTATGAACAGCATCTATTCTATTCAGCTCTAGAGAGAGAGTTATAGCTACAAGAGGGCAAGACCACACGTGCCTACCTGAGTGCTTGAGATTCTGAAATAATCATTGATTGCAAGTGCATACCACTAATTACAAATGTTTTATTTATTAAAGCAGACCTCCAAAGAGACTCTCCTGAGAGATAATTCAGTAAAAATGTGAGCCAAAACTTATGCTAGAAAAATTTTAGACAATTTTTTCTTCTTCTTTTTTTTTTTTTTTTGCAGGGCAGTGAGGGTTAAGTGACTTGCCCAGGGTCACACAGCTAGTTAGTGTAAATTGAACTCAGGTCCTCCTGAATCTAGGGCCAGTGCTCTATCCACTTCACCACCTAGCTGCCCCAGTTTTTTCTTAATATTCTATGTGACTAACTGTGATCCTGGGCAAGTCATTTAACCCCAATTGCCTCACCCCCCAAAAAATCTTCTGTGTGAGCAAATTTTCTCATACTGAGTAAAGTAATAAAAATTAGTGTCAAAGGAGCACAGATTTAGGCAGGGGATACTTAGCTTGAAAAGCAGAATATGAGCCCAAAGATATTTGTATGTGTCTGTGTATTCTCATCTTCAAGGAATAGCTCAATTCAGAGATGTTCATCACAAAAAGGCTTGCCCCAGGTTGATGAATGTTTTGATTTTGACAATTCACAAATATTGATTGACATAAGGCATAAGCTGTATATCAGTCTCATTGGTGAAGGGTCTTCCCTCCCTGATAAAATCATGGATCTCGAGCACATATTTTGTCTTTTGGATCACGGAATCATGGATTTAGAACTGGAAGGGATCTTAGAGGTCATCTTATCCCACCGTCTCATTTTAGAAAATGATAAACTGAGGTCTAGAAGGGTTAACTGCTGTAGCCAAAATCATGGAAGTGGTAACTGGCAGAGCCAACATTTGAACTCAGGATCTGCGACTCCCAAGTTCTGTTTTGTTCTTTATGTCTCTTTTCAAATTAGATTCCATATTGAAATAGAAATCACCATTCGATTGAGAAGGGAAGAATAGTATTAGACCCTATCCATGGTAGGAAACTTATGAGCATGAAAATATAATTTGATTGTGTCAAATCCAAAAAGAAAGCCTATTTCCAAATTTGTAGATTATGAAAACAAGTTTTTTTCATATATCTTTCATTGCGATTTCATTGCATAGCAATTTTAATGCATTACATTTTAAATAGTTACATATGTGAATATAAAAACAATAGCAAACGTAGCATTCATTTTAACTGCTTACATAATGAAAAATAACTGTTTAGCCACTGTATCAGTTGAGCCAAAATGCTGTCATTTGAATGACAGCCTTATAGCCAATAACTTTAAAGCAGTCTATCAGCAGTCTTCTCCAGTTCAACAACTAGGTTATATTGTAGAAGTTCATCCATAAATTAGTGATCTGAAACTTAGAATGTATTTTTTTGTAGTCAAGGATATAAATGAAGTTTAGGTTTCCAGGCCAACCCACAAAAGCCCATCTTGTAATTGAAATTTTATTAATTGGGGGAAAAATGTCTTAATTGGGCCCTTAGCCCAAATTACCAAGCCTTGTATAAAGCAGAAATGCCATAGTGTAAGGTGAGGGCTTTGGTGGCAGCAGCTTGTTCTGTAGTTTGGAAGGGCCAGGTGGGCCGAGCTAGGCTAGGGGTCAAGGAAGCCACTCTGTCTTTCTTGCTACCAGTAAATGCCTGACCTGGCTTACATAGCCCTCAATGTAGACAAAAGCTCTTACTTCTTTAAGCTGGTGACCAATAAATTTAGAGAACTTAATATGCTAGGAAATTAAGGGGGAGAAAGTATAAAGCAAAATAAGGCACCAAAGTTTGAAAGATGGTTAAATTCATATAGTTGTGCAGGGAATCTTTTAGTTAGCATTCTCTGACCTTCTCTCTCCTGGTTTGCTTCCATCTCACTGGTAGCCAGCAGCTTAAGCTTAAGGAACTGCATCAGGACTGGGGGCTACCACTCACAACGGAATAAGGAAGCCCAGAATATCTGGCATATGGGTATGTTAGATGTGGGAAAATCTCAGGGAGCAGGTGGTCCAGGGCTCAGCCGACAATACTGTCCCTCCATTCCTGGGGTCTGTGAGATCAGATGGAGAGCTGAAAGGGACCTCAGAGACCGTCAAGTTCATTTCCCTCATTTTGGAGATGAGGAAAAGTTATTTGCCCAAGTTCACACAGTAATTGGCAAAGCTAGATTCAAACCCAAGAACCCAGCCATTTTCAAATCCATGTAGCACATGCGTCTAGTCAGGCAAAGTATTCCTGTATTGTCCGTGTCCAGAAATTTCCTCTGTGTTTTTGCATCTTGAGTCAAGGATGTCATTTCATTGTGATTCAATGTCCAATATAGTTATCTGAGCTTTGTTATAAAATAGATTACTTCTAGAATTCTGGCTTATGAGTTGTTATCTCTTACTGGCTACTGGGTTAGGATGAAAAAGATTTATTAGTGTTTTGCATTTTGTCCAGGGTTTGTGAGGATAACTAGCCTAAACTGATATTAATAAAGAAAACTAATAAATTAATAAGAAAATAAAGCTTAAAAAAATTCAAACCCAGGGCTTATGACTCTAAATACAACAGACTTTCCACTCTGCCTCTTGTTTTTTGGAGTTGGAAAGGACCTTTTCTTGTTGTTTCGTCATTTTTCAATCGTGTTTCAACTCTTCATGAACTCAGCTGAGGTTGTCTTGGCAAATATACAGAACTGTTTTGCCATTTCCTTCTCCAGCTCATTTTACAGATGAGGAGACTGAGGCAAACTGCGTTAAATGACTTAGTTGCCTAGGGCCACCCAGCTACTAAGTGTCTGAGGCCAGATTTGAGCTCAGAAAGATGAGTCTTGCTGCTTCCCAACACAGTGCTTTATCTACTGTGCTGCCTGGCAAGGGACCTCAAAAGCCATTTTAAAGGAACGCTTCTCCTTTTTGAAGCTGACAAATTGAGATCCAGAGAATTTATTATATGCCCAAGGTCACATAACTAGTGAGGCCAATTAGAACTCAATCCCCTCTTGAATATAAGTTGAGCCTTCTTTCCCCTACACCAAGCTGCCACAATGTTCTTTCAAGTATCAGAGTTAGATATGCAGAATTACTTTTAATTGATCAGTTAACCTATAACCAATGTAAAATATTCAGAACATGCTGTGATGTTATTGCTTATAAAACTGAATATTTTTTACCCAAAATCTGGGTTTCTTTTGCTTTTTTATGTAGTGGAGTGGTACTATACTCAATCACTGCCGTCATATAGGATTTCTAGTTCTTCAAGAAGTACTGAAAGATCAATGATAAGACTGACTGACCTGTGCTCCCTGCTACACTTGGGAGCATTTGTTTTAAAAGATAATCACCTTAACAGAATAACAGAAATTCTCATATATGAGAGTCCTTTTAGGTAAATATATAATTCAGTAACAAAGATCAGTTCTTTTACTTACATAATTAAGTTGTCAGGGAGTAAGTAATTCTGGAAACATTCCTAGAGAAGTAAACCACTATACTTTTCCCCAAGTTATATTGCTACATGTTCATAGTATATCTGTACTAAAAGGCTGAATTGTTATTAAGCATAAGGCCAGCAATTGTCCTTTCTAGAAAAAAAAAATAGTAAAAAGTCTAGGTCGTTCCCTCTCCTTTTTCCTTCTATGTTACACGTCTGAATTCTAAATTATTTGTGACATATGAAGCAGATGAGTGTGGGGATCAGTTAGTTCCATAAACAGGGAAGGATGGGGCTGGTTATGGACTGATCTGCTATTGGAGTTAGAATATAGTTACTGACAGAGTAAAAACTAGAAAAAAAGGGAAATAGGAAAAACGGGAAAGAAAAGGAAGCTAAAATTGAGGAAAAAAACAAAAAAGGTCCAACAGGAAAGGGAAGAAATGAAAAAGGGAAAAAGAAGAAAAAAACAGGAGTGATAGCAGAAAAAAGAAAAGTGAAAACAGAAAAAAGAAGTAACACATTTATAGAAAACTTGACGGTTGTGCTTTTTTCATGCCTAAAATAAACCAGAGTTTGGTTAAGCAGCTATGTGGATCTGGAACTTAAAAGATCTGAGTTCAAAGCCTGCCTCATACATTAACAGGCTGTTGATTAACTTCTGTCTGCCTCGTTTTCCTCTTTTGTAAAATGGGGGCAACTAGGTGCCACAGTGGATAGAGTGCCAAGCTTGGAGTCAGGAAGACTCAGAAAGTTCGAATCTGGCTTCAGATACTTTCTACCTTGTGTGACCCTAGGCAAGTCATTTAACCCTATTTTTCTCAGTTTCCTTACCTGTAAAATGAACTGGAGAAGGAAATGGCAAACCACTCCAGTATCTTTGCCAAGAAACCCCAAATGGGGTCATGAAGAGTACAGCATGACTGAAGTAACTAAACAAAAATGGGGGTAATAATAATACCTACCCTCCTAGTATAGTTTTGAGGATCAAATGAGGTATTTGTGAAATGTTTTGCAAACTTCAAAAGCTCTAAAAAAGTTAGCTACATTAATAGTTATCATTATTATTAAGAATAGTTGGGTCGGCTAGGTGGTGCAGTGGATAAAGCATTGGCCCTGGATTCCGGAGGACCTAAGTTCAAATCTGGCCTCAGACACTTGACACTTAATAGCTGTGTTTTGTGTGTGTGTGTGGTTTTGTTTTTTTTTTTTTTAGTGAGGCAATTGGGGTTAAGTGACTTTCCCAGGGTCACACAGCTAGTAAGTGTTAAGTGTCTGAGGCTGGATTTGAACTCAGGTACTCCTGACTCCACGGCCAGTGCTCTATCCACTGCGCCACCTAGCCACCCCCACTTAATAGCTGTGTGACCCTGGGCAAGTCACTTAACCCCAATTGCCTCACCAAAAAAAAGAAAAGAATGGTTAACAGTAAGTACCCCTGTGTTTGTGTCATATAATTTAGATA
Organism: Dromiciops gliroides; assembly: GCF_019393635.1. Classification (NCBI taxonomy): domain Eukaryota; kingdom Metazoa; phylum Chordata; class Mammalia; order Microbiotheria; family Microbiotheriidae; genus Dromiciops; species Dromiciops gliroides. The sequence continues at coordinate 336,227,468 of NC_057863.1, read as the reverse complement.
GCGCTTTAAAACAGCTTCCTTTTAAATATAATAATTAATGGTTTCTTTATCAAAGTCCTCTTGGTGTATCATCTTTGTATTGAGATGACTGAAGATTCTTGAAAGCTATCAGAGCACAAGCTTTAAGATGTACTGTTAAACCATCAGTCAATCATTCAACATTTATTAAGCACCTACTATGTTCTAGGCACTGTGCTAAGCATTGGGGATACCAAAAGGGGCAGAAGAGACAGTCCCTTCCCTCAGGGAGCCTTACACTCTTAATGGGGGAGGCAACATGTAAACAAATATATAGAAAGGGAGCTAAACACAGGGTAAGTAGGAAATAACTAACGGAGAGAACGTATTAGAATTCAAAGGGGCTTGGGGAAGGTTTCCTTTAGAAGGTAGGGTTTTAGTTGGGATTTATAGGACATGTGGGGAGTAGAGGAAGGAAAGCATTTCAGGCTCGGGAGACGGCCAGAGAAAATGGCCAGAGCTGGATGACTGAGTGTCTCAGGAGGCCAGTGTCCCTGGCTGGAAGTGTACCTATCAGGGGAGGAGAATAAAGTGCAAGAAGACTGGAAGAGGCAGAGGGCCAGCTCCTGAAGGGCCGCGAGAGGGTGTTTTGTATTTGACCCTGGAGGCACCAGCTGGCCCTTGGAGTTCAGTGCTCAGACCCATGCTTTAGGAAATGTTGTCTGTCTAGTGACTAAATGGAGGGTGGACTGGAGTGAGAGGGACATGAGTCATAGGGAGGGTACCAGGCAGGGAAAGATAATGAGTTCTGTGTTGGACATAGTTCAAGATATCTGAAAGGCAGGTAGAGATGCAAGACTGGAGGTCACCAGAGAGTTTGGTGCAGGCTGGATAGATTTGAGAATCATCAGCTTAGAGATGGAAATTAAATGTGGGAACTAATGAGATCGCCAAGTGAAGTAGTACAGAGGGAGAAGAGAAGACCTAGGACAGAACCCTAAGGGACACCTACAATTAGAGGGTGTGACCTGGAAAGAGAATTCATCAAAAGAGCCAGAGAAGGAATGGTCACATAGGTAGAAGGAAAACAAGAGAGTCATATCCCAAAAACCCTGAAGGGAGTATCAAGGAGGGAAGAGTTTGATGAAAACGAGGATCCAGAAAAGGCCATAGGATTTGGTGACTAAGAGATCGTGAGTCACTATGGAGAGAGCAGTTTCAGTAGAATGCTAAGATCTGAAAGCAGATTATAAGGAGTTAAGATGAAAGTGAGAAGAGAGAAAATGTAGGCACTATCCAGTTCCTTGGTAGTTTAATTGGTATGACACTGAATAAGCCTCAACTTTTTCTGTAAAATATGAAGCAAGATTCTCAGGGGAGGTGGCCATGGGAGGTTTGGGGAGAGATGAAGAATTTTGGAAGAGCCCCTGTGGAGAATCAGATAGTGAGTTGATAAGGGGGAGATAGTTGGATTGCCTAGCATCAGTGAGAGCCCAGTTGAGGTTGTGTAACATAAATTTGTAGTAGATCCAGTCAGATCCACTGCATGATTTTCTCCATCATTGTTCAGCATCAGTGTGGGAATGAAGACTCCAGTGTTGAGAATGATCCAAGGTTGAGTCTTGAATATGCATCATTGGTTCTGTGATAAGGGGCCCAGGGATTCAGGAGAGGAGACAGTGGCTAGTACATAGGGAGATGGTCTGGGAGAGGATAGAGGGTTCAAGGCATTGGAGGTCAGATTTAGATGAAGAGTAGTGTTTTGTAAGGGAAGGCAGAGGGAAAAGTGAAAACTCAATCAATTCTAGTCAGATATTTGGATTTGGGAATTTGGGACATAGCGGTGGGACACTTGTAGATTACGGCAAGGTCAAAGGCATTACCATCTTTGTGAGTGGCTGAGATGTGGTGAGGAGTGGCTCATTGGAAGTGAGTCACTTGAGGAACTAAAGCCAGAAAGGATTCTGGTACAACAAGGGGATAGGCTATATTATAAACCTGTAGTCTGGGGCCTGGCCTAGCAAAATCGAAAAGGGCTAATCCCCCGAAGATTGTCTATCAGATGCTTTGTGTGTTTGACCACAGCATCTCATTAAACAAAAATTTCTAAGGTAATAAGGGTTTGTGATTTGTACAAGGAATACACACGAATGAAATCTCAGATCTTTGAAGTAATTAATGATTAATAAATGTTAATTGCGGGGCAGCTAGGTGGCTCAGTAGATAGAGCACCGGCCCTGGAGTCAGGAGGACCTGAGTTCAAATCCAGCCTCAGACACTTAACACTTACCAGCTGTGTGACCCTGGACAAGTCACTTAACCCCAATTGCCTCACTAAAAAAAAAAAAAATGTTAATTGCATTGTTTTCATGAAGAATTTGAGCTTTTTCAACAGCACAGTTTGACATACATTTTGGTGACCTTTGACCCAATTGACAATGAGGCATGGGGATTTGGAGATTAGCTTACCTAAATTGCAGATATTCATAGAACCATAAAATAGGAAGGAGCTTTAAACATATGCTGCTCAACCTACCTCACCTCATTCCTACACTAATGAACAATGATAGAAAAAAACATGCAGTAGTTCTGCCTGGGATCCACTACAAATTTATGTTACACAACCTCAACTGGGCTCTAACTGATGCTCATTTAAGAATAATAACAGTAACGAGAGGCTTCTGTTGAGCGTAGGGGAGATCCATAGAGAAGTGACAGAGATGTTGGGGTTTTTTAATGAGCATGAATTAAACATGAAAAGTGAAGGAAAAATACCTATAAAATGATAGATCACATTTTAAGTTATATTGCTTGAAAAAGCACAACTTATCAAGCTGAACCTTCTAAAGGAACAGAAAAACTATTTGGGGGTATAATGAGGGACCCTACAACTCCCCCAAATGAAAGGAATATTAAGGGGGCCTCCATTTTATCTATTAGGGTTTTGCCTATACATAGAGGAAACAGGAATGATGCCCTGATGGTTATCTTTCCCCTGAAACTGTCCTCTTTCCAAACTTCTCCTATTGCTCCTGCTATTGATACTGAGCAGTGCCATCCTCTCATCGCCCAGGCTCACAGCCTTACCATCAGCTTTGGCTCCTCCCGCTCACTCACTAGTCTGTTATGAAATTGTGTCCTTTCTCCTTTTACAACATATGCCCTTAGCACTACTCTCATGGCCACCATCCTCACTCAGGCCCTTCTCAGCTCTGGCCTGGGTGATTGCATTTGCCTCCTAATTGATCTTCCCTCTAGTACATCTCTTCTCAGAAGCAAAAGAGACTTTTCTAAACTGGGTCTGGCCATGGCATCTCTCCTACTCTGTAAACTCCAGTGGTTTGCAGCATTGGTAGAGCATCTGCTATGCCCCCCCCCTTGGCATTTAACGCTCTTCCTAGCATGCCCCCTTTTTATATTTTATTTCCTTCTGTACAACTACACTGGCCAACTTAGTGTTCTCTGCACGTGACCCTCCATCTTGCATCTCGTGCTTTTACAGTCACTGTCCCCAGGCTTGGGATGGTCTCCCTTCTCACTTTGCCTCCTAGTTTTCTCCCTTCAGGCCTTAGCTCAAACCCTACATCTCTGCAGAAGGCCTTTCCTAGAGCTGCTAGTGAGTGTCTTTCCCTCAGAGATTCCCTTCTATCTACTCCATATATATCTTTTTTTTTTTTTTTTAGTGAGGCAATTGTGGGGTTAAGTGACTTGCCCAGGGTCACACAGCTAGTAAGTGTTAAGTGTCTAAGGCCGGATTTGAACTCAGGTACTCCTGACTCCAGGGCCGGTGCTCTATCCACTGCACCACCTAGCTGCCCCTACTCCATATATATCTTAAAGGTGCCTATGTATTCACATATTTTCTTGCCCATTAGAATGGGAGCTCCCTGAGGATAGGGGCTTTTGGGGGCTTTTCTTTGTATCCTTATTATTTAGCATAGCAACAGGCACCTAGTGTAGTAACTGGTTTTTGACCAACCAACTAGCTGACCAGCTTAGAAGCAAACTTGGGTGGGCCTGGGTTGATGTGTACAGCCTCATATATACTCCTAAATGTATGATTTTATTTTTTCTTTTTTGATAAATTCGTCAAAGACATACTTTCTTTTAAGCAGCTGAGACATTGTTATTCGTGTTTTTTCATTATTTCACTTAGGCGATTGAAAGCTGTAAGCCAGCGACTCAGAGAACAAGAAAAAATAATGAAGTCATCCGATTACCTAGATTGCAACTTTGAATGTAAGTAGTATGAATTAAGAAATTGTGTCCAATGATATATGTATGTCTTTGGATCTATTGGAGAATTTTTAAAATGACCTCATGTTTGAGGAAAAAAAATGTAGAGGGGAGGGATTGCTTCTTTAGTAGCTTTTCTCAGTGCCTTTGACGTGCTTAATTTTTTTTTAAGTTATTTTATTATTTTCCAGTTACATATAAGGATAGTTTTCAACATTTGTTTTCACTGGATTTTTAGTTCCAAATTTTTTTTCTCCCCTCCTCCCCAAGACAGAAAGTAGTCTAATATAGATTGTACATGTACAATCACATTAAACATATTTCTACATTAGTCATCTTGTAAAAGAAGAATCAGAGCACAAAGGAAAAACCTCAGACAAGAAGGGAAAAAGAAAAAACAGTCCAAAAGTAGAAATAGTATGGTTCAATCAGCATTCATAATTCACAGTTCTTTTTTCTGGATGTTGAGAACATTTTCCATCACTAGTTCTTTGAAACTGTTTTGGATCGTTGCACTGCTGAGAAGAGCCACGTCTATCCCCATTGTTCATCACACAATGTTGCTGTTACTGTGTACAATGTACTCCTGGTTCTGCTCCTCTCAGTCAGCATCAGTTCATATAAGTCCTTCCAACGGGCTTAATTTTTTAAGAAAATAGTAGACATTATTTAACCAAAATTAAGGAAAAAAATACAAAATAACAAGCACAGATTTTAGAATTATATTTCAAAAGTTAGTTACACATTGACTACAATATATCCCTTACTCAGCAAAAATTTATGTTAATATAGTAATGTAATATATATCTTATCAGTGCAGTCAGATGGCATACTGGATAAAATACCAAACTTGGAATTAGGAAAATCTGAGTTCAAATTCTGCCTTGGAGATTTACCAACTGGGAACCCTGGACAAATTTACTATTCTGTACTTTGGTTTCCTCATCTGTAGAATGGGGGTAATAATAGCACCTACCCTGTGGGGTTATTGTGAAGATCAAATGAGAGAATACATATAAAGCATTAGTGCTGTACAAATGCTAACTTATCACTATCTAAAACAAGAAAACATAGAGCTAGTGCTAGGAAGATTTAGAATTCAGCTATATATACTACCTTACAAACAGATTTAAACCAGAATAATCAGTATTATAAAGTATGTGTTGCTCACTGTGCTAAAGTGCTGGAAATACAGATACAAGGAATGAAACAATCCCTACTTGAAAGGAGCTTAGGTTCTAATAAGGGAGGTGGCAACTACATACATTTTATGCAAAGTAGACATAAAGACAGTAAAACAAATACAAAGTAGTTGAATACAAGATACTTTGGGAAGGAGGAAGGGCACCAACAATTGGGCTCGAGGGGATTAGGAAAGGCTTCATGCAGAAGGTGATACCTGAACTGTGTCTTAAAGAAAAGCATTGGGGGCAGCTAGGTAGAGCAGTGGATAGAGCACCAGCCCTGGATTCAGGAGGACCTTAGTTCAAATCTGGCCTCGGACACTTGACACTTACTAGCTGTGTGACCCTGGGCAAGTCACTTAACCCTCATTGCCCTGAAAAAAAAAAAAAGAAAAGGATTCTGAGGTGGAGGTAAGGAGGAAGTACTTTCCAGGCTTGGGAGACAACCAGTGAAGAACATAAAAACTAAGGGATGGAATGCCATGTGTGAAGAACAGTGAAGAGACTAGTCAGGCTATAATGCAGAGTGTAGGGAGGGAATCATATACAATTAGGATGAAAAGATAGGTTGGGACAGAAGATAAAATGGACAGTTTTGATTACATAAAAGTCTTTGCACAAACGAAAGCATTGCAGCTAAATTTAGAAGGGAAGCAGATAAACCCGGGGGGAATCTTGGCAGCAAATTTCTCTTATAAAGATCTCATTTCCAAGATATAGATGGAACTGATTCCAATATATAAGAATAAAAGACATTTCCTAATTGGTAAATGGTAAATGGTCAAAGGGTATATAAACAAGTAGTTTTCAAAGGAAGAAATTCAAGCTATCAGTAGCCATCTGGAAAAAAAAAATAATGCTCCAAATCATTAACAATTAGATAAAAGCACAACTCTGAGGTACCACCTGACACCTATCAGATTGGCTAAAAATGACAAAAAAGGAAGATAATAAATGTTGGAGAGGCTGTGGGAAAATTGGAACACTAATGCATTGTTGGTGGAGCTGTGAGCTGATCCAACCATTCTGGAGAGCAATTTGGAATTATGCCCAAAGGGCGATAAAGCTGTGCATACCCTTTGACCCAGCAATCCCACTTTTAGGTCTTTTGCCCAAAGAAATCATGGAAGGGGGAAAGGGACCCACATGTACAAAAATATTTATAGCTGCTCTTTACGTGGTAGGAAGGAATTGGAAGTTGAGGGGGTGCCCATCAATTGGGGAATGGCTGGACAAGTTGTGGTATATGAATACAATGGAATACTATTGTGCTGTAAGAAATGATGAGCAGGAAGAGTTCAGAGAAACCTGGAGGGTCTTACGTGAGCTGATGATGAGTGAGATGAGCAGAACCAGAAGAACATTGTACACAGTATCATCAACATTGAGTGTTGACCTACTGTGATGGACTATATTCTTCTCACCAATGCAATGGTACAGAAGAGTTCCAGGGAACTCATGATAGAAGAGGATCTCCAAATCCAAGAAAAAAAAAGAAAGAAAGAACTGTGGAGTATAGATGCTGATTGAACCATATTATTTCTTTTGTTTTGGGTGCTGTTGTTTTTTTTTCTATTTTGAGGTTTTGCATCACTGCTCTGATTCTTTCTCTTGTAACAGGATTAATGCAGAAATAGGATTAATGTTATTATGTGTATATATATGTGTGTGTATATATATATATATATATGTATATGTATAGAGATATATAGATATAACCTATATCAGATTACCTGCTGTCTAGGGGAGGGGGGAGGGAGGGGAGGGAGGGAGAAAAATCTGAAATTGTAAAGCATGTATAAACAAAAGTTGAGAACTATCTTTACATGTAACGGAAAAAATAAAATATCTCATAAAAAAAAAAGAGAGAAAAAAAAAACAATTAGATAAAAGCAAATTAAAGTAACTCTGAGGTTCTATCTCACAGCTGTCAAACTAACAAAGTTGACCAAAAAAGGAAAATAACAAGTGCTAGAAGTGCTGTTGAAAAATAGATCCATTAATGCTCTGTTGGTGGAGCTATGAACTGGTCCAGCCATTCTGGAAAGCAGTTTGAAACTATGTCCCAAAAACTGGTTAACTGCATATCCTTCAATGCAGCAGTAACATTACTAGCTCTATACTCAAAAGAGATCAAACAAAGAGGTAAAGGATCCATATATCCAAAAGTATTTATAGCAGCCGTTTTTATGGTAGCAAAGAACTAGAAACTGAAGAGGTACCCATCAACTGGAAAAGGACTGAACAAATTATGGCACCTAAATGTAATGGGATAATACCGTGCCATAAGAAATGATGAAGGATACCTATACGTGGAATCTCATTGGCCCATCCAAACAAAAGAAACACATATAGTTTTGTATGTGAACCAAATTTGAGCACCTACTGTTTACAGTTACTCAGAATTTATTCTGAATTTTTATTTCTCACAATCTTATTTTAGTCATTTGGCAATAAAGAAGGACATACCACTATGCATGAATATAACATGAATAGACTATAATATATTACCACCAGAGAACTATAGAGGAGCAATAGCATAAAGAGATGTAAAAGAGTAGAACAAGGGTCTTCAGGGGGAACTAGCATCTCTGGTATGAGGGCTTGTTGAGCCCTTTTCGGGGCTGCTCATTCACCTTTGGTGTCCACCTTCATCCAGCTCTCACTTGTTGCTCCAAGAAGCTGTAGCATGCCCATTGACCACCCTCCAATAAACCACCTTGGCAGATGGACTAAACTAGGCTGAGAATAACTAATAGGCCTTTGTCTGTGAGTTTGGGAATGTCTACCCCAAACATGAAGATTTCCTTGGGCAGGATGAAAACAGTTCTTCCAGCGGCCGTGAAGGCCCTGAAGCAGGCACTGTGGGGCTCTTGGAACTTGATCAAACTTCAAAGATGTCACTGTCATTTTTGCCTCCCCAGCCATTGCCAGTCATCTTGACTTTTATCTTGTCACTGGGCTTTGATGACTCTGGAAGAGAAGTGAGGCTGACAAATTTGTACAACTCTGCCTCATTTAAATCCAATTCATGCACAAGTCAAGACATCACCCCATGATGTCATTGGTCCTCTTGGAAAACTGAGAGCAAACAAACAACAGTCAGTAAAGAGATGTGTGACTGGAAAAGGAAATGGGCTAATCATGTAATAAGGTACAGAGATCAGAACAGGAGCTGCAGATAAACCTACCTGTTCTCTTCCTAGTCCCATAGCACCGCAGGATGTTGGGTATTAACCTCACATAGAATGAGAAGGTATGAATAAGTTGTGATCTCTTTTTTAGAGGGAATACCCACATTGATGAGATCACAGATCCATCAAAAGATTCAAGTCTGTAAATCTTTTTCATTTTATTTCTGTTGTCCTCTCAGTTTCAATCTTAAGTGTGCTCAGAGATGATCTGGCTTAATTTGGCTTCTTGACAAGTTTTCCATAAACATTTTCCCCTTATTGCTTCTTGCTGTTTTATAAGGTGGTGCTGCTGATAATAAACTGCCTCTTCCTCTATAAAATTGGATAGACAAGTTTATATTCTAAATAAGGAGGTCCTTGACTTCCATCTCTCGCTGTTTGGCAAGGAGATAAGTTGTTCAGTCATTTCACTCATGTCCAACTCTTTGTGACCCCATTTGGGGTTTTCTTGGAAAAGATACTAGAGTAGTTTGTCATTTCCTTCTCAAGCTCATTTTACAGATGAGGAAACCAAGGCAAACAGGGTTAAGTGACTTACTAAGGGTGATACAGATAGGAAATATCTAAGGATATATTTGAATTCAGGAGGATGTCTCTTCCTGATTCCAGGCCCTGTATTCTATCCACTTAGTTGCCCCTAGGAGATAGCTTACTTTCTGACTAAGATGGTTTCTAGGTTCTTTTTGTCCCCACATTTTGGTGCATGGCTTAAAATTTCCAAGGAAATGTTGGTAGTGTCTGTTTTATCCAGTTCCCAATTTTCTACAAATCTAGTTTGTTTTTTATAGATGTGGTATAAATTGTCTCACTTGCACACCATATCTTCTCATTTTTACTCTTCTGATTTCACACTTAATTAAATCAAATGTAATTTGTCAGATATTACATATCACTTTGAACACCATATATTTTAGAAAGCGTTCCTATTTTTAAAAACTTGCCTGAGAGATTTAATAGCATAGTAGATAGAAGACTAGAATTGAGGTTAGTAAAACCTCAATTTATATTCTGACTCTGAAACATAGCTTCTCTATGACAATTGGCCAGTTACTTAATCTCTCAGTGGCCAAAGCAAGTCTTTAAGACTATCAAGTTAGAAACAGGTTGCTGATCTGAATCAGTGGAAGAAATTTCCATTACTAGCAACTCTCCACATTAATGAAATCAGAGGACTGAACAAAAAAAATTTTCATTGCCTGCAGTAACATAGTTTTTGCTGCTGGCTTTAACTTTTATCCATTTCTGGTCTTTGATACATTCTTCTACCTTTCCATTTGCGCTTACTGTCCCCCTTCTTCACAACTATCTATTGAAATCATTCCTTTCTTTCAAGGCCTAGCCCTAATGCTACCTCCTCAGTGAACCAATTAATCTGCTTTTCTCTGGAAGTGACCCTTCTCCCTCCTCAAATTCTTCATGCCTGTTTGAGTTTTCCTATGCACATTCTTGTTTGAATTACAATTATTTTCATATATGTCTTGTCTTCTACTAGATTATAAATTCTTTAAGGACAGAGTTACACACACACACACACACACACACACACACACACACACACACACACATACATACATATGTTTCTGATTTTCTTATCTCCCATCTCTAATATTGTACCTTGGCAGAATAAAGCAGCATTTGGTAAGCTGGGTTGAATACAATGAATGCTCCCATGTTTTCTATACTTTATTTATATCAAGATCCTCACTAGCTTGTAGAGCTCTAAGTAATATAAAAGGTTTTGGACAAAACTGCTACTTACCTTTCCATGTGGTCAAACTTAAAGCCTGAGTCCCAAGGTTTGGAAAGAAGAGAATTCAATTCATAGGTAATGGAACCCCCCCTCCCCCCAGTATTTTAATGGTAACAACCATCCATATATGGCTTGGATATATTGCTATCTTGAGTACATATTTCATATGATTCTTTTCTGTACAAATAACTGAAAAACATCCCCCAAAAGTTAATAAATATTGTGGTCAATAAAAAAACATAGATTATTCCAGAAATACTACTATATCCATTCCCTTTTTTATTTCACTTAATTTTAGAAAATAAAATGTTTTGTAGATGTTCTCTTGGAAAGTTAGAATAGACTTCTTGTGGTAGCAAAAACCAGGAAACATAGTAGGTATCGAAGAATGGCTAACGTTATATAATTATGTGTATGCATATATGTGTGCATGCGTGTGTTTGTATGTGTATATATGTATATATAATATGTGTTATATAATTGAAATGGAACATTATTATGCCATGAGAAACAACAAATTTTCAACATCAGAAAACCATGGGAAGAGCTATATGAACTGATGCTGAAGAAAGTAAGTTGAAGAAAATCCATTAAAACAAAGCCAAGGGCGGCTAGGTGGCGCAGTGGATAAAGCACTGGCCCTGGATTCAGGAGGACCTGAGTTCAAATCCGGCCTCAGACACTTGACACTTACTAGCTGTGTGAACCTGAGCGAGTCACTTAACCCCCATTGCCCCGCCAAAAAAAAAAAAAACAACAAAGCCAAACACTGAGAAGAGATCAAACAGTCTATCCCCAAACACTCATACTTTTAGATCTATTACATACTTTTGTCCATTACTAGACATCCATTCCAGAAATCTCAAAGACAGAGATATATGTATATGTACTTATGTAAAATATATACAATGTTGTAGCAAAGAACAAGAAACAAAGTGGGTACCCATCTGTTGAGGAATGGCTGAACAATATGGCATATGAATGTAATAGGACATTATTTTGCCATCAAAAATGATGAAAGGGATGGATTCAGAGAAACCTGGAAAGACTTGTATAAATAAATGCATAATAGAATAATATTCAAATGATCAAACAACTTTGAAAATACCAAAAGAGTGATGACAGAGCATGTTTCCTATTTCTTGGCAGAGGCAAGGGATGATGATCGAGAGGTGCAAAATCGGACGTACATTTTCAGACAAAAATGTTTTGCTTTATTTTAATTGTTACAAGGGAAGGCTTTTATTTGAAGAGGGTATGTGGGACGGTAATGACAATAATTTTTTTAAAAGAAAAGCACATCAATGGAACATTGAAAATGCAGACAAGAGCAGAAGGAAATTTAGAATGGGACTCATACAAGCAAGACAGTGTTGGTGTGTGTGATTGTGTTTACATTTACATATATGTTAATGTATGTAAATATATATTATACATATATGATAGTGATTTGTGATTTTATATACAATCCTCTCTCTGTTCTTTATATATGGAAATGTTCATATTTGTTGAGGTTGGTCAAGTTTATAATAAAGAAAATTTAAAAGAAATACATCTCCCTCTTTTTGGGGAAGGACATGAAGAGTGTAATGCCTGAAACATCACCTATGCTATCATATAAGGTCACTATTATCTGTTGCTTTTGCTTAACTGTTTTTCTTTGTTACAAGAAAGGGCTTGTTGGAAAGAGGGTAATATGGAAGTATATACAGAAGTAGCTGTGAAATTAAAATATGTCTTCAATATAACTTTTAAAAAACACATTGCAAGGAATCCTTTTTAAAAATGAGCTTTGGGGAGGCTAGGTGGCGTAGTGGATAAAGCACCGGCCCTGGATTCAGGAGTACCTGAGTTCAAATCCGGCCTCAGACACTTGACACTTACTAGCTGTGTGAACCTGGGCAAGTCACTTAACTCCCATTGCCCTGCAAAAAACAAAAACAAACAAACAAAAAAATGAGTTTTTATTGGGGTAATGACTGGAAACTAAGCAGATACCTATTGATTGAGGAATAGCTTAACAAATTGTGTGGCACATGAATATACTGAAATATTTTTATGTCATAAGAAAAAGAATAGAAGAAATTCAGAATAACATGGGAAGATTCATATGAACTGATATAAAAAAAACTAAAGTAAAAAAACTAAGGAGAACCAAGAAAATAATATCCATAAAGACTGTAATAATGTTGAACCTATCGGTGTTGGTTTACAGAGTTATTGGGTTTGTTTTAAATCTTTATTACTGGGAAAGGTGGGCAATTTGGTGTGTGGGAGAGATATTTCCAGAACCGAATTTGATATTTAAAAAGGCATCAGTAGAGGGTTGTTTTGTGTTTGTTTTTCAAATAGTATTAGATACTTTAAAAAAGACCTAAAATGATAGGAGTTCCCTCTAACCAAAAATACCCCAACCCCCAAGGTTTTTTTAAGTTTTAGATTCTACTTATTTTCCTTTTGACACTCTACCTATATGTATCTACACTTTAAACTTTAGAAACAAATTTTGGCCTCATTATCTCAACAGTAATTTCTACACAGTCACTGAATATGTCACTACAAACTCAACTGAAGGAGTCATTAAGGAATCAGAAGTTACTGAAGAGTAAGAACGACAAGCTCTTAAAGGTGATTGAAAGCCAGAAAGAAGAGTACAAGAAGTATGTCAAGCTGTTTCAAGAGAAAGATAAAAAAATGTTTGAGAATAAGAAGCACTTTGAAATGGAGACCGCAAAGATTAAAATTGGTATGTATTTGAACTGTAGTTAATATCATATTTCTGTCAAAAATAAAAACTAAAACTTTTTTATGTTTTAGAATTGGAAGAAGCTTTGACCAATGTGAAAACCTACCAGTTTAAGTTAGAAACATCTAGAAAGGAAAACAAGATCTTGGATGTAACGTTGCATCAGCGTGAAGCTGAAATCACCCGGCTAAAAGAACTAACCAGGTAATCTTTACTCCCATTTGAATAATACAGTAGTTGTCGCATCTGTCTATTTATCAAAAGTTAAGAGTTAAAAAGGATCTGGAACCCTGATTGTCTGATTCCTACAGCATATCTTTAACAATCCCCAGCATCCTTCTGTCATTCGGTTCAATGTATTTTTTCCCCTTCCAATGCTTAAGACCATCCAAACTCAGTGTTTCTGATACCATCTGCTCTGTACTTTTTCATCTGTTGTCATCAAGGAAGAGGAGATGAGATCTCTTTGACCTGCTTTTGAGGATTGTTTCTGAAGCAAGCTCTGCCTGCTCATTCCTGAGAGATTTAATAGGAACAACCACCTTGTTTTTAATTCCCACTTAGTGAACTTCCTTTTCATGAGAACTACCTTGGCAATCTCATCTATGACATGGGATGACAGTTCTCTCTTTCTCACTCCATCCCCAGTTGTAGCCAACCTTTAGGACTTAAATCATCTCCATCAGAGGAATACTTTTCTAGGATTTTTTAAAGACCTCCTCAAAAGGAGATAACGGAGCTTGCCTCAATCATCATCTTCCCTAGTATTTAATAAACTTTTACACTTTGCTATTCATAAGATCTACATCATGACTTCCAGTTAATCTATGTTCATTTGATTAATAGGACGTTTTAATGACTCAAGGACACCAGCAGATACACTTAGGCACAGGTGTACATGGGATTTAGCACAACTCCAAAAACAATTGCAGGTTACCATACACACAATGTTTTTTTTCTTTTCTTTTCTTTTCTTTTCTTTTCTTTTCTTTTCTTTTCTTTTTGGTGAGGCAGTTGGGGTTAAGTGACTTGCCTAGGGTCACACAGCTAGTAATTGTTAAGTATCTGAGGCTGGATTTGAACTCAGGTCCTCCTGAATCCAGGGCCGGTGCTCTATCCACTGCGCCACCTAGCTGCCCCCCATACACACAATTTTTGACATTTCAGTTCTGAGAGGCTTATAAGTTTTGGTTTAGACATACTGGATTTAAGCTCATGTTGATCTCAACAGTGTCAGTGACATTATGGTGTCATTTCAGTAACAGTCTTACATCTACAAATAGTTTTTCTTAGTTTTGTTTTAAAGCTAGTATCTTGAAACTGGCCCCAGTTTTTTAAAAACACTGGTGGTCAGGATTGTTTGATTTTGTTGGGGTTGTTTTTTCTTTTTTCTCTCTCTATTTTAGTTTAGTTTTATTTAGAAACTAAGAAGCACAGAAAATGGACAGAACAGCAGCAATAAGTGTCAAATAAAATAAGTGTACAAGCCCCCTCCTCAGTTTCTTGGGCCTCCATTCATCCCTCTAGTCAGAACTGACCTCAAGCAGACAAGTAAGTGTTCTGTTTTTACTAGCGTATAGATAGGAACTTAATACAGGTTTTTGGACCATCCTTCACATTTTTGTCTGCGGTACTCAGAAACTAATATGTGCGGGCTGGCAAATGTCATAAGCTTTCACCGATTACACATACACACACACACACACACACACACACACACACACACACACACACACACACACACACACCCTACCCTGCTGCATAAACTTTTAAATGATTACAGCTTTCATGATCATTTTTTAGATTCTAGTGTAACTCATGGTTTAAAATTATGCAAAAAAGAGGTGAGAAATGGAACATTAGTGATAGAAAGTGTTCTTCTAAGCACTTAAGATACTGTACCTGCTGGTTCATATTTACATGGCAGTACTTTTAATAAGTAGCCTGGGGGGTAAAATATCAATTGGGTTATTATGGAAATAGCTTTTTTTTTCCATACCACCACCCTTTTATTGTTTGTTTTCAACTTAGAAATCTTTAGCTTTAGCTATATGATCAAAATATGAATAATATCTTCACTGGAATTATTATGGGGCTTTTTAATCATGTAAAGATTTTTTTACTTTAAATTTGTAGAGTAAGTATTAATACTTTGCACATTAGAAGCTTTACTAATATTCATTATATCTTCTTTTTTTTCTTTTTCTTTTTCTTTTTTTTTGCAGGGCATTGAGGGTTAATTGACTTGCCCAGGGTCACACAAGCTAGTAAATGTCAAGTGTCTGAGGCCAGATTTGAACTCAGGTCCTCCTGAATCCAGGGCCAGCGCTTTATCTACAGTTAGCACCAGCTAACTGCCCCCGCTAAATTATATTTTCACATATTATTTTTGATGATAGGATTGTGCTTTGTGTTTAATGACTTGTAGGAAATATATAATAGATGCTGCCTGTTTTGAGAAAATTTAACCTTGCAGTACAAAACTCCCAAGCTTGTTACTTCTTTAAAAATATGCTCCTCTGATTTATTTACATTTTTATAACTTTTTTAACTACTGGGGGTTAGAGGAGCAAAAAATTGCTACTACTTAAAAATTAATCAAAAATAGAAAAGGACTTTTTGAAATTATAATATAAACCAAGTGGAAAATGTTTCGATTTAAATAAATCTGATTTACAAAAAACTTTTGTAGGAATCTGTTTCTTAAAACCAGTCACCCAAAGAAAAAACAAAAAACAAAACCAGTCACCTACACATAAGCCCTAGCCATGTTGTTCTGATAATAACCACTAGAGGGTACTATATTTTGTATAGTGGAAGGAAATAACTTGCTTTCTATTTGAGGTACCATGAAAAAGTTTGTTATATGTATAGTATCTTAGAAATGAAAGCTATCTTTGAATGCCTTCTAGCCTAGCCTCTACCTGAATTATGAATTCTTTCTCATATCTGACAAGTTGTCTTCTAGCCTCCCACTTCCTGGCTAAAATATGGCCAAGTATGTAATTACAAGCCAGGCACTGAACTGCAGGTACAGGACCTGAGTTCAAATCCCAATTCTGCCACTTAGCACCTGTGTGATCTTGGGCAAGTTGGTTAACTTCTCTAGACTTCTGTCTCCTTATCTACAAAGGAATGTTGAACTAGATGGACTCTTAAGGGTCCTTCCAACTCACTCGTGCGCTCTCTCTCGCGCTCTCTCTCTCTCTCTCTCTCTCTCTCTCTCTCTCTCTCTCTCTCCCTCTCTCTCCGTGTGTGTGTATCACACACACATACACACACACACTCTCTCCATATAGATCACATACCTATATATACCTACATATTTATAACACATATACATGCATATATACATATATTTCTATGAATTTATAAGAAATTATTTTCTGAATCTCTTTTTACATGAAAATATTACATTTGAAGTGCTATTGTCATAAAAGCATTTTTTGTATCTTCTCCTGCAAGGTCAAAAACATTCTAGAAATTTAGTGTTTTCCTTTGTACTTTTAACCTGTGCAGGTGGTTAGAGTATCTGGGTTAAATTATTCCATGCAGTCCAAATTAAACCTAAGCCATCTGTGACATTTTATTCAAAATGGAAGTGAGCTATTGCCTAAGGAAAAATATACATTGGCCAGGAAAAATAACTAACATACCAAATTTTTCCCAACAGAACTTTGCAGAACAACATGACACAGCTCCTCACAGACCTCAGCATGGACAGCACTTTGTATAAGCCTGAGGAAATGTTTAACAGATCCCTTCTAGATACTCATGAAAAACACCTACAGCACAAACACTCTCCACCTCGAATTTCCACAGGTTACCTTAAAAAGTTAGAAAACAAACAAATTTATACTCATACAGAATCACAATTTTTAAAAGAAGATCGAAAAGAGAGAGTGCCAGATGTGCCCTATGAAAATTTCCTAAACCCTGAAGTCTGTAAACACAAAACCTCAGGTTCATCCAATGAATTAGACTTTGGGACTCTGCCTTATCATTCAAATGTACTTTCAGAAGTAGGGAGCGAGACGGACACATTAATAGATGATGAATACAGACTGAATGATGAGACAATTTACCTCCCATTTGCTGTAAGCTCCTCTAAAAAAAAATCCACCCCTAAAAGAATAAGTCCATTGCCACAGAATAATGTCTCTAACTCTAAACTATCTGGCAACAGTGGAATTCCTGGTTCTGAAAAACAAAATGAGCTTCTTCAGCCCATTTCTTTATTTGTGTCCTCGGAAGATACAGAGGCTGGTTTCGAAAAGTTCCCTAATACTTCCTCTCTGAAAAGGGAAACAGAAGTTGAGCCTGAAAACATAAGGGCAGTAAATGTAGAAGATGAGCAACTCTTAATGAAAATAAAGGAGGTAATCAGTAAAATCCCTGCTGACTTTGTAGAGAAGGCTTCGGGTCATCATAATACCTTGACATGTCAGACTGCCAATTCTCTGTTGAAAGACAGTACTCTCTGTGACTACAGCTTTTTAAATTCTGATTTAATGTCAAGAATGTCTGACTGGAGTATGTCTTCCCTCTCTTCATTCACTTCACATGATGAACAGGACTTCAGAAATGGCCTTGCAGCATTGGATGCCAACATAACTAGGCTACAAAAAACTTTACAAACTGGCGTGCTGAAGAAATGAAGCTAAAAGAAAACAAAACTGAGTGTGTCTATTCTTCATTTGTTACAGAATATTTTGATGCTTTATGCTCTGTTTTTGAAGTGTCTTTATGAGTGTTTTATATTAGTTTAAATTATGGGTAGAATTAAATCATCAGTGGAATAAACTAAATTTATTATTGCATTTAAATTGACACTATGAAATTTGTGAAATCTATCATCTTGAAGAATTAATCATTTAGGGAACAAGGATTATAATTATCTAGGAGAAATTTGTAAATTGTGTCCAGCATTTATCTATTTAGTGATTAAATTCAAATATACACTTATCATGTGGGTAAAGTTAGTGCTGTCAGATAAGATAGTATGAGGAGGCCCAGAAAAATGAGAACTGAAGAAATTCCATTGGACTTGATAAATATGTCATTGGTGACCATTAAGAATACATTTTGGGGCAGCTAGGTGGCACAGTGGATAGAGCACAGGCCCTGGAGTCAGGAGTACCTGAGTTCAAATCCGGCCTCAGACACTTAACACTTACTAGCTGTGTGACCCTGGGCAAGTCACTTAACCCCAATTGCCTCACAAAAAAACCCCAAAGAATACATCTTCAGTCATGGCGGAGGTAGAAACCTTTCAAAGTGCTAAGGAAAGTTAAACTTGTAAGAAAATAGTAGTAGTAAGTCTAAGTTTGGCAGAGAAATGGAAATAAGACTTGAATTTTCTAATGATTCTTCCATTCTTTAGTCGTTAAATACTATATACATAAAATTACTTGCCCTCTTAGAGTAAGTTTGGACTACCTCTCTTAAATGTTCCAGTGTATAAGAAGTCACCAAAAGAAGAAACAGACATGGGGCGACTAGGTGGCACAGTGGATAAAGCATGATCCCTGGATTCAGTAGGACCTGAGTTCAAATCCAGCCTCAGATACTTGACATTTACTACCTGTGTGACCATGGGCAAGTCACTTAACCCTCATTGCCCTGCCCAAAAAAGAAGAAGAAACTGACAGGCCCTCCTCCATCACTAATGAAGAGACAGGGAGCCAACCATCTTACTGACTGACCACAGTGTGGGGAAATAGCTTAAAGGGAAGAGCTCAACTAACTGGTTTTCAAGTAATATGGTGTGAAATTAAAATTAGGCTACAGGTTACCAAAGGACACCTAAGAGTTGTGGTGGAAGGAAAGAGAAAGGGTATCTAAAGGCAGGGTGAGAGAGAAAGTACTACTAAGTAAAATCCTAGGGATGATGTAGCTATACCTCAACTCCTCTTCCTAGTCTGGAGTTACTTGTTCTGTAGCCCAGGAGAGAAGGCAGAATATTCGACGGGGAGTCCAATTACCCAAAGGACAGCTGAAACCAGACAGGGTAGACTTTGAGGGAAGCATAAATGACTGTTGAGGAAGGTCACAACTGAGAGAGCAGGTGGGTGAAGGAGTATTCTACAATAGAGGAAAAGGGAAGCATGCAGGTGGGCAGAAGAAAAACAGAAGGTGATGGGGTAAAGCAACCAGCAGAAGAGAAAAATAAGCAGGACCAACCCTAGGCAAAACTGAAGAAGTTAATCTTTTAAGAGTTCCCTCCTCACCACCCCCTGTGACACCTCTGTATATACATACTGTATTTCCATAACTTTACACCATGCTAAACCTCTTACTGAGATGTTATTTGGTTAAGATCTGATTGAACTAATTTATTATAAATATTAATTCCTATATATACATAGCTTCAAGGTTTTTTATGTGTGTGTGTGTTTTCAAAGCCCTTTACATTATCTCATTTGATTGCTTTTTTTTTTTTGGCGGGACAATGAAGGTTAAGTGACTTGCCCAGAGTCACACAGCTAGTAAATGTCAAGTGTCTGAGGTAGGATTTGAACTCAGGTCCTCCTGAATGCAGGGCCAGTGCTCTATCCACTGTGCCACCTAACTGCCCCTCGATTGCATTTTAATGGAACAATCTCTTAACCCAAAGTCATGAATCATGGCATTTCATTGAAGGATGCATCTCCTTTGCATTCTTTAAACTATGTCACATAAGAGTCTCAGCACATAAAGATACATGTATGGGTGGATCTGGAAAATACTGGAGGAAGGAAAAGGAGACATGTATTTTGTGGGATATTAATTTGTCTACTATTTTTTCATAAGAAGCTTGGTCCATCACTACAATAGGATTTTAAATTCCCTGATGTAAGTTAGTGGGTCATTCATCAAGCATTAAGGCTTTTTGACTCAGTCCTGTACAACCAACAGGGCTGGTTACTTTAGTCAGGATATGTGGTCTGATCTCCCCCTGCTGGCTAGACTACAGTATTTTGTGATCTCTGCACCAAAGGGGATACTAAATAATCTATGTAAAAATACATTTTAATGGACCAATTATCCGCTTTGTAGATTAGTCAGGTCTCTGGTTCCTCACGGTAAAGGTCTTATACATTCTTTCTCTCCCTGTTATAACTAGTATGGGTCTTCACTATCTCCAGCCATTGGAATATTGGAATAGCCCCCTAACCTCTTCTAAGCACTGGTCCAAAAAACATATCCCATGTTCCTGGGAAACTAGACCCACTTAATTTTGAAACTCTTGCCCTAGGACTAAGGTATCTTGATTGGTGAGAGTGCAATTGTAGCTGACCCATTATATCTGACTGCCTCCAACCATGCTTCACATTCCATCTAGCTATTCCCACCTTACCATAAGCCATGTTCATATCCCCTTTCCACCTCTTGCTCTATGCACAATAAATCAAATCAAATCTATCATATCTGTGGCTCCCCAGAGCAAAACTCCCTTCTCTGATCACCACTCCTCTGTGTGTTGTCTTCCTCCATTAGAAAGTAAGCTCCAGGGACAGCTAGGTGGCGCAGTGGATAAAACACCGTCCCTGGATTCAGGAAGATCTGAGTTCAAATCCAGCTTCAGACACTTGACACTAGCTGTGTGACCTTGGGCAAGTCACTTAACCCTCATTGCCCCGCAAAAAGAAAAAAGAAAGTAAGCTCCTTGAAGGCAAGGACTGTCTTGCTTGCTTTTATTTGCTTGTATTTGTTTCTTCAGTTCTTAGCCTAGTACTTCGAACATAATTGCTTAATATATTCCCTCTCCTCTATATTCCCTCCCCCTCTCTCTCTCTGTGTCTCTCTCTCTGTCTCTGTCTCTCTTTCTCCCCCTCTCTCTCCCTCTCCCTCTCTTCCTCATCTATCTTGTTCTGCCTCTCTGCTTCATCCAGACTGAGTTGTCTACCAAAAAATAAGAGATGATGTGCTTTTCCACTGACATCTTTTTTTTTTTAAACTCTTTTTTTTTTTTTTTAGTGAGGCAATTGGGGTTAAGTGACTTGCCCAGGGTCACACAGCTAGTAAGTGTTAAGAAGTGTCTGAGGCCGGATTTGAACTCAGGTACTCCTGACTCCAGGGCCGGTGCTCTATCCACTGCGCCACCTAGCTGCCCCCTTCCACTGACATCTTAACTGAAGTTCAACTGAGACATTCTCTCAACTCGATCAAGTCTGTAAGGCTTGGATGCTGCTCTAACAGTCTAAATTTCAGGTTTGACTTTAAGTGACTGGTTCAGGTCAGCATTCCCCAACTTCTAAGTCCTGACATTAGTGTGCAAGGAAGGACAGAAGTGACAGTACTGGCCTGAAAGCCTCCAGCAAAATGCCTCTCCCTGCTCAAATGAGGAGAGAGGACAGAACAGAAGCCGGGACTAAGCAGGACCATGGAAAAGAGTTTAGCTTGGTTGTTCAAATCTGGACCCTCAGGCTGCCAAGTTTTCAGAAAGGACATCCTTTTTGTTAGTTACAAAAGAAGTACCTCCAAGACTTGGAGCCATATACAGCATAAAACCTAAGGCATTCAGGCTTTAAAATGCACTAAAATTTTTAAGCTTGTGAAAAGGTGTTCTTGGTTTTTTTAAGGCAACTAGCAATTTAGAGCAATTAATTTAGAGGGTTTACTATTTAAAGGGAGGTTTTAGAAGTAAATTATGAAAAAAGAAGATTCTACATACACCAAAATATTTATAGTAGCACTTTTTTAGCAGCCAAGAACTGGAAACAGCAGATGCCCAACAATTAGGAAATAGCTTAAAAAGTTGTGGCATATAGTGGTATATAATATTACTGCATTGAAAAAAATATGATCCATGCAGAGGAACTCGGGAAAACTTATAAACTGATACAAAGCAAAGTAGGCAGAACCAGAAGAACAATACACACAATGAATAGAACAATGTAAATGCAAAGATCAACAATAACAAAACAATTGAAACTATGAAAACTATTACAACCAAGTTAGGCCCCAAAGGAAAGATTTGAGAATGCATCCCTTCTTTCTTTGCAGAGGTAAAGGACTATGGGTATGAAATAATACATGAAGTGCCAGTCTTGGTTGATGTGTTGGTCAGTTTTGATGAAATAGTGGGAGTTTTTTTTCTCTATATATTATAAGGGATGACTCTCAGGAAGAGAAATAAAAAGGAATATATTGGGGCAGCTAGGTGGCACAGTGGATAAAGTACCGGCCCTGGATTCAGGAGGACCTGAGTTCAAATCTGGCCTCAGACACTTGACACTTACTAGCTGTGTGACCCTGGGCAAGTCATTTAATGCTTATTGCCCAACTAAAAAAAAGAAAAGAAAAAAATGAATGACATCAGTTTTTTAAAATAAAAATGCTTTGGGGCTCCCAGGGGGGAAAAAGTTTCAGGTTACCATCTAATGCTTAATTTAAACATCCAAGAGCTTTACAATAAGTTGTTAGTGACTTCTAAAGTCTCATGTAAATGCCATATATATATATATATATATATATATATATATATATATATATATATAGCTCCATTGATGTTCACTACAACCCATACATGACTTAGATGGTCTTCAGAAGTCATTTTAGCAGCTGATGGATTAAAGTGGAAAGAGATTTGAGGAGAGACCAACTGCAATAGGCTATTGCAATAATGCAGGAAAGAGGTAATGAGGGCTCAAACTATGTTGGTGGCTGTAAGAATGGAAAGAGAAAGAAATGTATTCAAACATTATGTCATAAAATATCTCATTTGTGAGTTACATTTAATATATATTTTTCAAGCTTATCTCTGAATTACAAGTTTATTTCGCCAGGATTTTTTCCCCTAGAGAACCAGGCTTATAAATGATAAATATGCAGGATAACCCATAAAAGCTTGTTTAATGGGAGCAGCTAGGTGGTGCAGTAGATAAAGCACCGGCCCTGGATTCAGGAGGACCTGAGTTCAAATCTGATCTCAGACCCTTGACACTTACTAGCTGTGTGACCCTGGGCAAGTCACTTAACTCCCAATAGCCCCGCAAAAAAAAAAAAATAAAAAAGCTTGTTTAACCCATAAAGTAGTTGAAGTATTATAAATTGACAATGAAAACTATAGAAAACAATGCTGTTGGCAATGTTAATAATTAAATAACAATATAAAATGCATTTTTAATCTAGCATGTTAGTATTTTAGAAAAAGTGGGTCTGAAAGTAAATGCTTCACACTATTTGAAAGATTCAAATGAGATAATGGAGGTTATGATCTACAGCTTATGATAGATATATTCATAAACATGAATAGGACAAACTCACCCATAAAATGAAGGGTAGTAAAATGGATTAGAAAAAAATGTGTTATTTACAAGAAATACATTTGAGGGGGGCAGCTATGTGGCGAAGTAGATAAAGCACCAGGCCTAGGTTCAGGAGGACCTGAGTTCAAATCTTGCCTTAGACACTTGACACTTACTAGCTGTGTGACCTTGCAAGTCACTTAACCCTTATTTCAAAAGCATTTGAAACATAAATATTCATACAGGGGTGAAATGACAGTGTGGAACAGAATTTATTTTGCCTCCAGTGAACCAAAAAAGGGGCAACTAGATAGCACAGTGGATAAGACACCAGGCCTGGAATCAGAAAAACCTGAGTTCAAATCCAACCTCAGACACTAGCTGTATGACCCTGGGCAAATCACTTAACCCTGTTGGCCTCAGTTTCCTCATCTATAAAATGAGCTAAAGAAGGAAATAGCAAACTGCTCCATAATCTTTGCCAAAAAAAACCCTTAATGGTCACAGTTAGACACAGCTGAAAGAATTGAGCAAAAGAACCAAAAAAAAGCAGAGATAATAATCATCTCAGACAAGGGAACAGTAAAAATAAGCATATTTACAAAAGATTAATAGGAAAGCTAAATTATGTGCAAAGGCACCAAAAATAAAATAATATAAATATTTAACATATAATTGAAATAACATATAATATCAATATTTAACATATAATTTAACATATAAGAAATGAACAACAGAAGTAAATGGGGATATTTAGCCTAAAGAAAACTATGGGAAGACACATAACTATAAATATTTGAAGAACTATATATTTTGGACTAGATTTATTTTACTAAACCCCAGAAGTCAGAACTAGGAGCAACACATTCCTTGCATTTAGTAGGTGTTCAATGTATATTTATTTGATGAAAGATATTAGGTCAGAAGGTTATGATTAGAGATAGGACAAAAAAAAATTCCCAGGTGAAGTAGTGACTTGTAATAGATGTCTAGCATGTAGCCAGTTTGACATGGAATGAAAAGGCAGGCAACTGAGTCAAGGAAGAGATAATTTCAAGTAACCTGAAGGATTTTTCACAGAGTTGTTGAAGTCAGTGAAGTTAATAAAAGGTATAGAAGTAAAGAGGAAGTAATTTGTGCCTGGTATTAGTCACCGAGGAAGAAATAATTGTATCCTCAGTGGAGGAAAAGGACAGGTTAAGCAATTTAAAGATACTTGGAGACAGAGCTGTGTAGCATTGTATATAGAAGGTAGGACATGAAACCCTATCGGGCCAAATGACAGGGGTTCAAATCCCAACTGACACTGAAAAGAAGAAAGGGGGGAGGGGGAAGAACAGAAAAAATAAATCACCGAAAGTGGCTTTAAATAGACTCGTGAACAACAACAAAAATCCCCAGCATGTTGATCAAAGCCCCTGTGGAAGATTCACAAGATGCTGTTGATAGACAGGCATGAGGAGGGGAGGGTCTGTATCGCCAAATGAAGAGTCAGTCCCCAGACAGAGGAGATTGCAGGCTCACTGAAGTGTCGAAGATAATGTATTCTTCACTATGTGACTCCCACTCCCACTGTTGAGTCTTAAAAATTCTCTCCCAAATATATGTTTCCCCAAAGCTGGCTCCCTGTGGCAGATGTTCTGAAGTGGGCATCACAGAATCACGGAAGTGGAGAGTTAGAAGGGAATTCAGTGGTCGTCTATCTACTGCAACCCAAACACAAATGGAATCTTTACTATAATGTGTACTCAAGTGATTAAGCAGACTGTGCTTGAAGCCCTACAAGGCCCCAGCGGGAAGCCCCCACCAACTCTCAAAATAGCCTGTTCCACTTATATACAGCTCTAATTGTTAGGGTGTTTTTCCTAACCCAAAGCCTAAATTGGACTGCAATTTCTACCCATTTCTTATGGTTCTGTTCTCCAGGCCAAACAGAACAAATCTAATTCCCTTCCACATACGTGATGGTTGGAGCCATCTTCTCACAAGATGCCTCACTGCTGGTACCAGAGACCATATGGTAGAGGTTTTAACCCTTTCTACCTTGGGTCCCTGCTGTTGTGATTGAGACAGGTATCAGACATGCTTCACTTTAACTTCCCATTATCCTGGCCATCTTCTCACCATTTGTCTTGCCACCAAATGTCTACTTCTCCCTTCAGTACTAGAACCATGTTCTAAGCAACTTTGCTGTGACAAGGGGTATGTCCTTACACACTCACACACACTCACACACACACACACACACACACACACACACACACATACACACACACCCCACGTCTCTATTCACCTACTAGAATGTAATCTCCTTGAGGTCAAGGGCACTTTGCTTTTGTGTATGTAGTGCTTAGCACAATGCTTAGTATATAATTAATGCTTAATAAATGTTTTTGAATATTCATTCATTCATGATGGTTCTTCAGATACCTGAAGAGAGTTACCATCTTGTCCCTCCTCAATCTCTCTTTTCCAAGCTAAACATCCTCCATTCCTCCAACTGGTCCGCATATGAGAAGGACTCGAGGCCCTTCACCATTCAGTTTCCTTCTTCCAGAAACTATTTTATCAAGGTTCTTAAACCGTGGCACCACAATGGAGCATAATATTCCAGATGCAGTCTGGAAGGAGGAATTCTCACATAAAGTAAAACCACAGATATTGATAACTGGAGGTTGAGGAGGTACTATTCAATCTAGTTCTGGGTATGTGTAAGCTTGGGAGTCATGGGGCAGACAACTTGTGTGGCAGGACTATTGGACTCCACTGATAAGCTAAAGGACAGCTGCTCCTCACTGTAGGCAAGGGGGGAACTCATCAGTCTGGAAGAGCTGAGTGGACTGGACCTATTCTTGGCAAAATTTCTAAGTAGACAAAGTTGTCTCTGGTATTTTGATGTCTCCATTTCTGTGTCTTATTTCCACCTCCAGATGTCCTGTTATTCTATCCCTAAGATATCTGGTACCCTTAAGATAACATCTGGCTATGCAAAATCCCTTTCCCAAGGACCCTCTAAAATGAACTCATTTCTTCTCCTATGAAAGCTCCAGTTCTCAGACTCAGAATGCTGGATCTGGAAAGAACTCTAGCTATCATCTAATCCAGTGGTGTCAAACTCAAACAGGCCATGAAACTATACATAAGGATCCCTGTGGGCCCCATTGTTTTGTTTTATTTTCAGTCATGTTCTACTCTTCGTGACCCCATTTGAAGTTTTCCAGGCAAAGATACTGGAGTGGTTTTGCCATTTTCTTCTCCAGCTCACTTTAGAGATGAAGAAACTGAGGCAAACAGGGTGAAGTGAATTGCCCAGTGTCATACAGCTAGGAAGTATCTGAGGTTGAATTTGAACTCAGGAAGATGAATCTTCCTAACTCTTGGCTGTTTTAAACATTGGAGTTTTTACAAAGGAATATTTACTACAGAAGGTATAATGACAAATATACAAACATCCCACTCTCAACACAGTGTAGGAGAAAGAATTGGGGTTGGAGAGACTGAAGTGTACATGAGGATGAAGAAAAGGATTAGGAATCATAAAGCAAAGAGGAAGAGATAGAATGACAAAAAAATGATCAGATAATGGAAGGTCAGATATCATGAACATGTAAGAGAAACGCTTGTGGCTGATGGCATGCACGATCAAGGGCACAGCAGGACCATCTCTATGTGTAGTCGAGGTAGAGTGGAGGTCACAGGAAATGAGCAAATTAAGGAATTGAGAGGTTAGGGTATTTGAGGGACTGTCAGTTTGTGTGCCGAATCCTTTAGTATAATGGAAAGAGTTGGGGAGGAGAAAAATCCATGAGCCAGCAATGAATTAGTTGAGAAGAAGCAGTGGGAAGTGGAGATGGGAATAGTAGAAAAAGAGTGGGCAGTGAGGGATAGGGAATGGGGTTTGTGCATGTGTGTGTTGAGAATCACTGAGATGGGGAGAATTATGATAGAGAGGGAATATGTTAGCCACTGAGGAATGAATTCAAGACAATATCTGGAAAGAAGCCCTTTGAGGAAGGCAGGTAATTAGATTATTTGAGGCTCTTTATCAATGTGTAACCTTGGAGTAGGTGGTTACGTTGAGTGCTGTGAAGCCCAGAAGGTCCCATTCACAATAGGCTGGAGCAGACAAAAACATAACCCAGGGGTGTATGGAACAGGAGGCTGGTGGGTGTCTCGCATCCAGATTCAGAAACAGCCTCTGAAGCCCTGGAAAAGAACCGGTAAAGTAGATCTCAATCTCAGCTCTACTGCTTAATTTGTTGTTAAGTCAGGCCTGACTCTTCACGACTCCTTTTTTGGAGTTTTCTCGGCAAAGATAATAGAGTGGTTTGCCATTTCCTTCTCCAGTTCATTTTACAGATGAAAAAACTGAGGCAAACAGGGTTAAGTGACTTGCCCAGGGCCATACAGCTAGTAAGTCTCTGAGATAGGATTTGAACTCAGATCTTCCTGACTCCAGACCATATTACTCTGTTCACTATGCCACTACCTTCCCTTCTGCTTACTACCCATCTGTTAGAGGGCAAATCAATCTCTTCCCAGAGCCTCTTTCCCTTGTTAAGGGCTAAAATTCTAGCTAAACTGTCTAAAATATCCAATGAGGGGTCGCCAATAAATTATAAGCTTTAGCAAGAGTTAGACTTTTAGGCATTTATTAAGGAGAAAGGCCTAGATTCCTATCTATTAAAGGGAGAGCGCATTTCTAGCTCCGCTCTCCACCAGAGTCCCCAGGAAAGAGCCCGAGACAGAGCGCCAGTCTCTTCCTTCTTCCTCCCACTAGCCAACGTCACTTCCTGATGCCAAAGAAAAGACTCCTGGTCTTGCCCTCAAAGACCTTCACTTCATGGGCGGAACTCTTCTACAGTAAGTCTCCAGCAGGTGGCGTCATTCCAATCGTTATACCCTCCTCTGTAAAATATAAGGGCAGTAGTCAAAGATCCTTTTCAGTGCTAAATCTATAATCCTTTTCTCTTTATTGAATATTCAAGGGGCAGCTAGGTGGTGCAGTGCATAAAGCACCTGCCCTGGATTCAGGAAGACCTGAGTTCAAATACCGCCTCAGACACTTGACACTTACTAGCTGTGTGACCCTGGGCAAGTCACTTAACCCCCGTTTCCCTGAAAAAAAAAAAAAGAATATTCAAGACATTAAATACATGAATATAGTATGCACTGAGCCCTTTCCTGATGGCACCTCAGAGACATAAACCAAGACTTAGACCTGGGCCTTCCTAGTGCTGAGCCTCCACAGACATTGTGATGTGGAAGATCCCTCAGTATGTTCTGAAAGCAGCCTGAGGGATTGTCCCAAGTTACCTCTCCTCTCTCGTCAGATGACCCCAGAAGTGCTGTTTGACTATATAACCTAATAGTAATTAGAATCATTTACAAGAGCTGCTAATTATTTGTGCATTATCACCAACAGCACAAGAACTATTAAGCCTCTCGTTAAATGTCGGATTGAGTCTTGTAAGTTTCATTTGATTAAAACACTAAACTGTCCACATATGCTCAGTCTTCATAATTGGTTGCTTCCATACCACAGCCATCTGCTCACAGCTCAAAGAAGTCAGAAGCAACCGATTAAGAACTGAGACACGTCAGGCTTCTATCAAGAAATGATTACAGTCATGCAGTTATTTAGTTCATAAAGTGTTTTGCATACATTATCTGATTAGAGGAGTCACACCAACTCTGAGGCAGATAATGCAAGTTATAATTATTCCCATTTTGCAGATGAGATGAAGCCCAGAAAGGTTAAATAAGTGTCAGAAAGTCCAGGCTTTAAATCCTGCCCCTGATTTCTAAAGCCAGAGTTGTAGCCATTCACTGACAGCTAGGTGGCACAGTGGATAGAGCACAGGCCTTTGAGTCATGAGGACCCGAGTCCAAATTTGATCTCAGACACTTACTTGCTGTGTAACCCTGGGCAAGTTACTTAACCTCTGTTTGTCTCAGTTTCCTCACCTGTAAAATGAGCTGGAGGAGGAAAAGGCAAACCAAATCACTCCAGTATCTTTGCCAAGAAAACCCCAAATGGGGTCATGGCTGGAACAACTGAATAACAGCATCCACTCACTATGCCAGAAAGACTAGCAGAATAAGACAAGTAAAATTCCCCTTTGGAAAATCAAAGCCCCATCACCCACACAGATGCAATCAATGGCTTTCTATGGGCCACTACTAAAGAATAAAGCAAAGATAGTGAGAAGTCAAGAAGTTAGTTCACAACAGGGGTGTAAGACCAGAACTACCTTGAGAAGGATGCAATCTTACAAGTAGGAAATTCCTAATTAACAAACACATACATTATATTTCTTGTTATTGTTGTTTGTCCTTTGTTCCCAAAGAGGAGCATGACATCAGGGTGATGCCATGATTTGCAGTGAATTGGATTTAAGCGAGGGAGGGCTGTACAAGGTCACCAACCTTGCTCCATAGCCATCTGGCTCCAGTAGCAAGATATATATCAGGATGACCAGAGATGGCCCTGGATGTTTAAGGCAGTTGGGGTTAAGTGACTTGCCCAGGGTCACACAACTAGTAAGTTTCTGAGGAGATTTAAATTCAGGTCCTCTTGACTCTAGAGCCAGTGCTCTATCCACCATACCACTTAGCTGGCCCAATTAAATCTGTAACCTCTGTCCCAAGGCCAGTGGCACAGGGCTCTCCTCATTGGTAGAGATGAAGGCCATGCTCTGCCTGAGGGGTGGAGTTAGTGAGAGATCAGAGCTTCAGTTCTCAACCAATCACCCCTCGGGGAACTCTTCAAAAGGGAGTGCCCCTTTGGAGACTCTACAAGCCAGAGCCTTCTTTGAATGTAGGGTCCCAGCTTTGAGAGAAAAGACCATTTCAAATTGTTGATGAAAAGGACTCTGGGAAGAAGCCACAATGAGAAGAGCTGGCAGTCTCCATCATGTCCCTATTCCCATCTTGCTATACTAGAGACTTTGGGGAGTTTCCCCTTGGATGAGATCTAGGACTTTTCTCTTTTGGTTGAACTGAGTTATCTCACTCCCAATGAGAGAGCTCCTTCACTCCGTATTGTCTAATATAGATTCTCCTATATATCCCTTCTCTGATTGCTGTTTTACTATGCTTTGGATAAATAAGTTTCTTTGTGGAATTGGTAGTAGGTGGAGGTTGTAGAGCTAGGAGTCTCATTCTCCCCAAAATGACAATGCAATCAAAAATCGGGTGGAACCTGATCGTATCCCCTAGACTACTAATATTTAAGGGAACAGGTAGATATACTTCTAGCCTGATACACCCTCTCTCTGAGGAGAGCTGAAGGGTGGCCTCTGGGCCCAACTCCTGTTTCCTCTCCTGGCAGGAATGAATCTCCCCTGGAGAAGGGAGGGGGAAGAAAAAACTAAAGATGTCTATTCTGCTTCCCTTCAAGCCATACACACAACAACAACAGCCCCCTCACCACACCACTTCTCTACATGTAGCGCTCATCTCTCATATCCTTACATTCATAAGGTTATTGAGGCATCATGGTGTGGTAAATAATTCATGGGACTGGGGTCAGAAGGACCTAGGTTCAGATCCAGCCTAAAAGGCTTACCAGCTGTGTGATCCTGGGCAAATCACTTGTCATCTGAGCCTCTATGTCCTTATCTATAAAATAATAACATTCCAGAAGATAGAGGAAGAAGCCTGCTATTCCCCACCCATGAGGGGATAGACTGAAGTTGCAGAATGAAACATTGTCAAGTGTGACCAATGTGGGAATTTGTCTTGCGGATTTGTTACAAAGATTTTGTTTTTTTATTAATGGGAGGAAGTTTTGAAGAACACTGGGGCTAGGATTAAGACTACCAAAAGAAAAAAGAAAAAAGGGACATTGAAGCATTTTTTTGGTAATGTACAGAAAAAAAACCAAAAAGGCCAGCAGGAATCAGACAAAAAGACACCTTTGAAAGCTGACTGTTGGAACCAGGAGAACATTGTGTGATAATCAACAGTGATAGACTTAACTCTTCTCAGCAATATGATGATCCAAGACAATTCCAAAGGGCTAATGATGGAAAATGATCTCCACATCCAGAAAAAAGAACTGTGGATTTTGAATGTAGATTGAACCATACTGTTTCTACTTTTTTTCTTTTTTGAGGTTTTTCCCTTTTGTTCTGATTCTTCTTTCACAACATGAATAATGGAGAAATATGTTTAATATGATTGTACATATGTAACCTATATCAGATTGCTTTCTGTCTTGGGGAGGAAGAAGGGGAGGGAAGGGAGGGAGAAAAATTTGGAACTAAAAATCTTATGAAAACAAATGTTGAAAACTATCTTTACATGTAACTGGAAAATAATAAAATACTTTTTTATGATTTCAAAAAAGAAAGCTGAATGTTGAATTATATAAAATTTTGTGTATGTATGTATATATACTTGTACATTTATACAGTATTATATGTATATATGTTCATTTTACTTATAAATATTAGATTTTTTATATTATGTACTTTAAAAAAGAAAAGCAAGTTGTATATAATAGAGATTTAGTTTCATGTATAATCCTGTTTGCCTGCTCTATAGAAGTGCTTATTTTAATTGGTGTTTGTGAGAATTTTTAAAAATCCAAAAATGTAAAATAACTTTATAGCCTTTAAGATCCCTTCTAACTTGAAGATCCTGGGTCCTTGAATAAGGATGGAAGAATGGGGCTGAGGCCATCATTCCATTTAGGTGGAATAAATACATGTAGAAATAAAAACACGTACGACTAAAAACAAATTAATAAACAACTGACACACAGAACTTCAAAGTTTGCAGAGTGTTTTTACATTATATTATTTGATTTTTACAACAACTCTGTGAGATAGTTTCATTATCACCATTTTACAGATGAACAAACTGAGGCTCAGTGTGGTTAGTGACTTGCCCCTGGACACCAGGCCCCCTAGCACCACTCTAGTTCCAGTCATTTGTTTACCTTTTCTATGCAGAATAAAGAAAAAGACCTGAAGAAAGAGTCTGAAAAGTCATGAGCTGATTGATTTGAGATTTAAAGAATTCAAAGTATTTTCAGTCATTTAGTTGTTAATTCACCCAATGAGGCAGGTCAGTATTAATCTTTGTGTCTGTTTCTTCATCTGTAAAATGAGGCTAAGCAAACCATCTTCATTTAGGCTGAAAGTCAGCTGAAAAGCACAGGACACTGAAATCATCCTCCCTAATGCCCAAAGTTGGCCCTGAACCTTGGGGTTGGCTCTCCTGGAGAAGAAGAGGATTCTTGAGTCAGTGTAACCCCATCCCCTCTCTTTTCAAGAAAACCTGCCCTTCACCCTGTGGGGCAGGCTTGGGACCTAGAGCAGGCACATTAGATGAGGTAGTTCTTACCATCCAGCCTAACACTTAGCACCCTCAGCATGCCCCATCAAAACACAGGCTGAGGTGAACTCCTCTATAGCTGTCCCAGGGTAGGGTGAGAGACAAGTTGTTGTTCAGTTGTTTTCACTAAGTCCAACTCTTCATGACCTCATTTAGGGTTTTCTTGATGAAGAGACTGGAGTGGTTGGCTATTTCCTTCTCCAGCTCATTTTACAGCTGAGGAAATTGAGGCCAACAGGGTGACTTGCGCAGGATCACACAGCTAGAAGATGTCTGGGACCAGATTTGAACTCAGGGAGATGAATCTTCCTGACTCCAGGCCCAGCGCTCTATCCATGGTGCCACCTCAGAAACGAAATTCTTGTACCTTGATCCTTTTGTGTTCTGTCTGGTTTTTCCATCTCCTCCTCCTGCCTGTAGGTCAGAGGTAGGCTCCTGCCATCTCTTTGAAATTCCTTAATCTCAGGTCGTTTGTTCTCTTTCCTTTTGTTTGTTGTTCATTGAGTCCTGGACTGTTTTGTTATGCTCCAAGGAGTCAAATTGAATTTCTTAAGGAACTACTTGGAAAGGTTAAATTGAGATCTGTCTCACTTGGAAAAAATGGAAATGAGTATAGACCAATTAAAGCCATCTAAAGAGCTTTAAATTCATTAAATCAATCAATAAAAAAAGCATTTAAGTACTGAGTTAAAAATAATATACACAATGACTACAATCATATAAATGAAAAAATATATACTAAAAGATGGAAAATTAAACACAGTGAACTCTGATTAACTGCAATGACCAATGTTGTTCCCTGCAATCAGATAATGAAACACACTTATCTTAGGAGAGAGGTAGGAGACTGCATGTTGCCTACAATCTTAGACATGGTCATTCTTTCAGATGACTATTTAACTTGAGATGGCTTTCTTTATAATAATGTAACATTCTTTGATGGGAAAGGACCTATCAGGAAACAGCTGATATATAAAAAACAAAAGCATTAATAAATCTTTTTTTTTAACTGAAGGGTCAGTATTCACTGAACAAAAGGATCATAGGTTTAAAAGTGGAAGAGACCTGGACAGCTAGGTGGCGCAGTGGATAGAGCACTGGCCCTGGATTCAGGAGTACCTGAGTTCAAATCCGGCCTCAGACAATCAGAAGTGGGATTTGAACCCTCGTGCTCTAACTCTGGGTAAATCCAGTTGGCTGTTCTAAGATGGGGATGTGGGAAGGAATGGAATGTACCAAACTCCTACAGACTTTTCCCAGAGCATTGCTTTCTCTGCCTGGGAGGCAATGTAGCTGCTTTATCATGGTCTCAAAAGGAAAGAATTACCCCCAGATCATGCTTCATGTCAGAACTTTTGAGATGTTGAAGTTAATAAGAAAACAGTTTGCTGCTGCTGACCCCTTTCCCACAAGCTTTTCCTCTGGCATAGCAAAACCTATATTACAAGCCTTCCTGATCATTGTTGGCTGGGTAGAAGCTCTGGTGGACTTGCATTCCAATGGTTTTATCACCTTCTTATAGCAACTTGTATTGGGTATATAAAACTAAACAGTTGTGATATACTCAACCACTTGTAATGGATTGCTTTCCTGCTTGACCAATGAGAAAAGTCCACCCAAACATTTTCCTATTTAATCATCCAGGACATATGGCCAGGAACTCATTTAATCTCAACTGGGCCTGCTGGTACAGTAGATAGAGCACCAGTCCTGGAGTCAGGAAGACTCACCTCCTGAGTTCAAATCTGACCTCAGACACTTTCTAACTGTGTGACCCTGGACAAGTCACTTAACCCTGTTTGCCTCAGTTTCCTCATCTGTAAAATTAACTAGAGAAGGAAATGGCAAACCACTCCAGTATCTTTGTCAAGAGAACCCCCAAGTGGGGTCATGAAGAGTCAGACACAACTGAACGACAACACTTCTCCATAGTCTAATTGACTCTATTAAACCCCACCTACACACAGACATAGAAACATACACACACATTTTCTTTTCTCAAACCCCCTATACCACTCCCTACTTCCTATCTATTAGTAAAGAAAGTCATAGTTTACTTTTCCAAAAGAATCAGAACCATCCATTCTCTAATTTTCTTTCAATAACACCCTGAAGGACGCTCCCACCCTACCCCCAAGGGGCATCCCTGTTCTCTTTTCCTTTGTTCTAATCTCAGAGGAAGAATCACCCCCTCTCCTTGTGAACTCTAACTACTGTATCTGTGTCCATGATCCACCCCTCTCCTCTCCTCCAGGAACTTTCCTCCTTTATCACCCCCTCCTCCTGGGTACTCACTCTCTACCCTTGGCTTTTGTACAGTTAAGTGATATAATGGATATAGCAATGGGCGTGCAATCAGGACAACCTGAGTTCCAATTCGGTCTCAGACACTTACCAGCTGTGCTACCCTGGACAAATCACTTAATCTCTGTCTGCCTCCATTTCCTCAACTGCAAAATGGGATAATAAGAACACTTATCTCACAGAGTAGTTGTGAGAATCAAATGAGTGAATATTTGCAAAAATGCTTTAGCACAGTGCCTCACCTATGGTAGGTGTCATGCAAAATGCTCATTTCCCCCCTCTCCCAGTTTTCTTCCTTCTCTAACCACTCCTCAAACAAATATACACAAAGCCAGCTATATACAGTATAAATCAGAAATAATTTACAGGGGGTAGGCCCTGGAATTACTGGGAGTTAGGGAAGGCTTCCTGTAGGCAACAACAGGAAGCAGCAAATCAAGAGAAGACAAAGCAGGAAGTCCAGCCAGAAGCTAGATGTCCAGGGAGATGTAATGAATCCTGATTAATTGCAATGACCAGTCTTGTTTGCTGAGATCAGATAATGAAACATCCTTCCCAACTCTCAAGTGATGACAGGTATAGACTGTTCCATATAATCTTAGATGTGGACATTCTTTGCAGGGAGCAAAGGCTTATTGGTAGGACATTGGCTACTACAAGAAAGATCACTGTAGTACTAAAAAACCCAGAGGACTTGTTCTTAGTAAATCCCTATTAATTCTTAGTGATCCCTCTCTCTCTCATTGTTCCCAAGTGCTTACAAGTGACCTGTTTGATAATCTATTCTAACATTTCTCCAGGAGTTGCTAGAATGAATGACTTTTCAGAATTGCCTCCCCACTCCCCAACTCTAGTTAATTCTAAAAGTTTAGGTGAGGAGAAAAGTAGTTCTTCACCACCAAAAGAATTAAAAATAAAAAAAATTGAAGGAGTAGGAATGATGTCTGTGAAGAAGTATGGGGATTTTCCCAAGTGATCATTGCCAGCTCCAGAGAGGATGGGTAGAAAGAGGAGGCTAATATTTAAATCCAGTAGCTGAAGTATTTCTTTCCTCTTCAGATCATATATGTTGTTCAAAAACCTTGGGGACTCCTGGAATGTCTATTAAGAATTCTTGATATCGAGCATCACAATTTCCATTAACATGCCCTGCTTAGTGTCTTATGAAGTTCCTGGAACAGAGACACTCTTTCCATTATTGCTTTCACTAAGGATCATAACATTTTGGGGACATTAGCAATAGTCTAATCTCATCTATTTTCATTTTACAGATGAATAAATTGGCAAGTCATTTAACTTCTATGGGAAAGTACATGGTGCAGTGGATAAAGTGCAAAATCTGGAGTCAGGAAGATTTGAGTTCAAATCTGGTCTTAGACACTTAATAATTGTATGACCCTGGGCAAGTCAGTTAACCCTTTCTGCCTCCGTTTTTTTACCTGTAAAATGATCTGGAGAAGGAAATGGAAAACCACTCCACTATCTTTCCCAAGAAACTTCCACATGGGGTCATGAAGAGTCAGACACGATTGAACAACAACAACATTTAACTTCTCTAGATTTCAGTTTCTTCTTTGGATTTCCAGCCTGGTAGTATTCCCATCACTGCCTTCCTGATATCAACTAGGTCTTAGTACAACCTTTCAAACAGTTAAGGCCGGGGCAGCTAGGTGGCGCAGTGGATAAATCACTGGCCTTGGACTCAGGAGTACCTGAGTTCAAATCCAGCCTCAGACACTTGGCACTAGTTGTGTGACCCTGGGCAAGTCACTTAACCCTCATTGCCCAAAAAAAACCAATGCATAAGATTATGAAGAAAACCGATTATATTGAAACATAGTTATCAAACATTTAAGGCCCAAACTTTCCTTCTGAATCTGTCTTGTTGCCATCCACTTTCTACTAGCATGGGTTGGTAACTAATGCTCAGAGAGGTTACTTCCCAGTAGGCACACAGCTTGGAGGACAGGATTTGAACCTAGATTTCCCTAACTTCTAAGTCCAGTTCTCTTTCCACAACACTACAAGAGGAACAGAAATAAGTACATCTGTATTTGCCACTTATGGCTTATTATCTTTGATGGCAGGGACACAAGGCTCCTATAAGCTTCCAACTAGCTTGTGACACAATTTCAGCAAGACAAGTTTCAGGATGGTTTACCAATAGGTGGCACAAGACCAATTTGTTCATAAATAGGTTTATAATTGCCTCTAGTTTGAAAATTGTTCTAGGCTAAAGTTATTT
Organism: Dromiciops gliroides; assembly: GCF_019393635.1. Classification (NCBI taxonomy): domain Eukaryota; kingdom Metazoa; phylum Chordata; class Mammalia; order Microbiotheria; family Microbiotheriidae; genus Dromiciops; species Dromiciops gliroides. Next base: position 336,190,274 of record NC_057863.1, on the reverse strand, counting down.
AAAAAAAAAAAAAAAGAGGGGGCAGCTAGATGGCGCAGTGGTTAAAGCACCAGCCCTGGATTCAGGAGTACCTGAGTTCAAATCCGGCCTCAGACACCTGACACTAGCTGTGTGACCCTGGGCAAGTCACTTAACCCCCATTGCCTGCAAAACCAAAAACAAACGAACAAAAAAGAGCAATTATGAGGTTTTCTTCCTAAGAGCCCCTAGATCAGAGGTTCTCAAGCTGAGGTCCAGGGACTTGTTTTTTAAAATATTTTGATAACTGTTTTCTGGATTAAAGTTATTGAGAAAGCTGTCTACAACCAACACCTCCACTTCTCTCACTGGATTCTATACCCTACAATCTGCTTTCTAATCTCATAATTCAACTTAAATTGCCCTCTTCAGTTACCAGTGATCTCTTAATTGCCAAACTAACCGCTTTTTTCAATATTCATCCTTCTTGACTTCTCTGTTACCTTTTCACTGTCAATTACAGTCTTATCCTCAGTATTCTCTACGTTTTGTACCAATGCTTTCTCCTGGTTCTCCTACTTATCTGACCACTTCTTGGCCTCCTTTGCTGGATCTACAACAACGTCATTGTCAGTATCACTTGGTGTTCCCCAGGGAATGTCCTTGGCTCTCTTCTCTTCTCCCTCTATACTATCTTACTTTGTGATCCCAACAGCATCTATGGATTCAATTAACATTTCTATATATATGATTCTCAGATATATTTATCCAGTCCATTATGGGGTTGGGACATATCTAGGAATTTGGGACTATTAAAGTTTAAACTAGCAACCTAAACTGAAAGACAAACACACCTTGAGAAGTAAAGGAGATAAGTCTATTAAGCATGGCTACTGCCTGATCAGCACCAGGGGACAGAGATAACTCCAGAAGTCCACCACCTCTCTCATTCAAGCCTTCCCCCATTCCCAAAGGGAACTTTCCATTGTCAGGTAGTGATCACCCCAGCTACCATCTATAAAAGCTTTTTTTGCCTTTCTCCTGTTCAAGGAGATAGGCATCTCAGAGGATGTCTCTGAACCATTTCCCCTTAAGAGAAGTCCTTGACTTCTCTCTTGGTTTCCTTTCTCTAGTGCCTAAATAAAAGATTATTTTATTCGAGCTGGATTTGTTTGTGAGAGGGTACAATTCTTTAAAGAAAGAGGAATACCTAAGGACCCCCACCATCACTGATTTCCCCTGTGACACAGTCTTAACTTCTCTCCTAACCTCCAGTTACTGATTATCTAATTGAAAATCTTGAAATGGGGAGCAGCTAAGCAGTGCAGTGGATAAAGCACCAGCCCTGGATTCAGCCCTGAGATCAAATCCAGCCTCAGACACTTGACACTTACTAGCTGTGTGACCCTGGGCAAGTCACTTAACCCTTGTTGCCCCACAAAAGAAAAAAAAGAAAAGAAAAAGTCAAAAGAAGAAAAAAGAAAATCTTGAAATGGATTACAATAGGCATCTCAAACTTACTATGTTTAAAACAGCTCATTTTCATCCCCCTCAAACCATCCCCTCTCCTTTCTGAACTTTCCCAGCCCTGAGAGTACCACCGGTCACCTGGATTCTCAAACTTCTAGCAATCCTGCACTCCTTACTCACATATACCCCTCATAGTCGATCTGTTGCTAATTCCTGTTATTTATCAATTCAAAACATCTCTTGTATTTGCTCCCTTCTCTTCACAGATGCTGCCATTACCCTCTCATGCTTGCCCTTATCCCCTCATAGCTATTTTTTTTTTGCAGGGCAATGAGGGTTAAGTGACTTGCCCAAGGTCACACAGCTAGTAAGCGTTGTGTCTGAGGCCAGATTTGAACTCAGGTCCTCCTGAATATATGATTCTGGTCCTGAATGATATGATATGATATGATATGATATGATATGATATGATATGATATGATATGATATGATATGATATGATATGATATGATATGACATGACATGGCATGACATGACATGGCATGATATGACATGGCATGATATGACATGATATGACATGGCGTGATATGATATGACATGACATGGCATGACATTACATGACATGGCATGACATGACATGGCATGGCATGATATGATATGACGTGGCATGATATGATATGACATGGCATGGTATGGCATGATATGATATGACATGGCATGATATGGCATGGCATGATATGGCATGGCATGATATGATATGACATGGCATGATATGGCATGGCATGATATGATATGACATGGCATGATATGGCATGATATGATATGACATGGCATGATATGGCATGGCATGATATGATGTGACATGGCATGACATGGCATGACATGGCATGATATGATATGGCATGGCATGATATGGCATGGCATGATATGATATGACATGATATGGCATGCATGATATGATATGACATGGCATGACATGGCATGATATGGCATGACATGACATGGCATGATATGGCATGACATGGCATGCATGATATGATATGACATGGCATGATATGGCATGGCATGATATGATATGACATGGCATGACATGGCATGATATGGCATGATATGATATGACATGATATGACATGGCATGTCATGCCATGATATGATATGACATGGCATGTCATGCCATGATATGATATGGTATGATATGATATGACATGGCATGGCATGATATGGCATGATATGATATGGCATGACATGATATGACATGGCATGATATGGCATGACATGATATGACATGGCATGATATGGCATTATGATATGGCATGACATGATATGACATGGCATGATATGGCATTATGATATGGCATGACATGATATGACATGGCATGGTATGGTATGGCATGACATGGCATGACATGGCATGATATGGCATGATATGACATGACGTGGCATGATATGGCATGATATGATATGGCATGACATGATATGACATGATATGATATGGCATGATATGATATGATATGACATGGCATGATATGGCATGACATGGCATGATATGACATGATACGATATGACATGGCATGATATGGTATGACATGGCATGATATGATATGAAGCCAAACTCATTCTGCATATAGCAGCATCCAAAAGGGATGTTGGGACAGTCCCATTTTTCCTTGTCATTATCTAAGTTTGTTTGTACTTGTTAAAAAGCTCTAGTCTCCACTCTTCTCCAATCTTTCTCCCTCTCTCTCTCTCTCTCTCTTTTTGGCAAACCCTTCTCTTGACTTTCTATTTTTATTGTTTTCAACAAACATCTATTCAGTACCCACTGTGTGCAGAGCACTATTACAAAACTTAGATAAGATATGATATGACATGGCATGATATGGCATGGCATGATATGATATGACATGGCATGATATGGCATGATATGATATGACATGGCATGATATGGTATGACATGGCATGATATGGCATGGCATGATATGACATGGCATGATATGGCATGACATGGCATGACATGGCATGATATGATATGACATGGCATGTCATGCCATGATATGATATGACATGATATGACATGGCATGTCATGCCATGATATGATATGACATGATATGACATGGCATGTCATGCCATGATATGATATGGTATGATATGATATGACATGGCATGGCATGATATGGCATGACATGATATGACATGGCATGATATGACATGGCATGATATGACATGGCATGATATGGCATTATGATATGGCATGACATGATATGACATGGCATGGTATGGCATGACATGATATGGCATGGCATGACATGGCATGACATGGCATGATATGACATGACGTGGCATGATATGGCATGATATGACATGACATGGCATGATATGGCATGATATGATATGACATGACATGATATGGCATGGCATGATATGATATGGCATGATATGATATGACATGGCATGACATGGCATGATATGGCATGATATGACATGATATGATATGACATGGCATGATATGATATGAAGCCAAACTCATTCTGCATATAGCAGCATCCAAAAGGGATATTGGGACAGTCCCATTTTTCCTTGTCATTATCTAAGTTTGTTTGTACTTGTTAAAAAGCTCTAGTCTCCACTCTTCTCCAATCTTTCTCCCTCTCTCTCTCTCTCTCTCTTTTTGGCAAACCCTTCTCTTGACTTTCTATTTTTATTGTTATTCAGTACCCACTGTGTGCAGAGCACTATTACAAAACTTAGATAAGATATGATATGACATGGCATGATATGGCATGGCATGATATGATATGACATGGCATGATATGGCATGACATGGCATGATATGACGTGACATGGAATGATATGGCATGATATGATGTGACATGGCATGACATGGCATGATATGATGTGGCATGGCATGACATGGCATGCATGATATGATACGATATGATATGATATGACATGATATGGCATGATATGATATGACATGGCATGATATGATATGACATGGCATGATATGGCATGATATGATGTGACATGATATGACATGATATGATATGACATGGCATGACATGACATGGCATGATATGATATGATATGGCATGACATGACATGGCATGATATGACATGATATGATATGGCATGATATATGATATGATATGATATGGCATGGCATGGCATGGCATGATATGATATGGCATGATATCAAAAGAGTGTGAGAGATGTTGTCAAAAGCTTTTCTAAGATCTTGACAAACTATATCTATAGCAAACACCATTTTCTTTTCTTGGAAATTTCACTAAGTTCATCTTGAGTAACATGCTGTAGAATTTTGACAGGAATCAAAGTCAATCTTAGTATTCCATAGTTTGTAGATTTTATTTTTTTCTCTCTTTCTAAAACTGTGACAATTGCTATTCTCTAGTCCTAACAAATTTCTTTCTTTTCCTTAAGCTTTCAGAGGTCACTGACAGAAGCTCATCAATCACATCAGCTGGTTCCTTCAGGACCCTGGAATGTTGTTAAGGTAGCTATCATGACTTAAACCCATCAAAGGCAACTACTATTTCCTTATTTATCTTGAGTTTCAACTCCCTAATAGCCTTTAAAAATTTTTTTTGCTGCCATTTATAGTTCAAACATCTTTTTTGAAGGAAAAAATGAAAAAAAAAATAAGAGTGAGGCAACTTTGCCTTCCCTTTGTCATTTGTTATCAATTCATCTATTCCCAAGCTGTGCTCCTATTCCTTTCCTCAACCTTCACTTTTTCCCAAATAGCTTTTAAAAAACCCACCTTATCTGAATATAATGGAATATTCTTTGTTATAAGGAATAATGAAAAGGTCATTTTCAGAGAATCCTGGGAAGACTTGTAGGTCAATTAGTTGGTCATCAAGCATTTGTTAAGCACTTATTGTGTGCTGGGCACTGTGCTCAGTTCTAGAGATAAAAAAAGGCACTAAATAGCCCCTTCTCTCTAGGTGCTCACAGTCTAATGGTGGAGGCAACATGTAAATTACTAGGTACAAATCAGGATAAATTGGAGATCATCTTTGAGGGATGATACTTTTTAAAAATAGTATTTTTTTCCCCTAATTACACATCAACCCAGTTTTTAGCATTTAATTTTACAAGATTTTGAGTTCCAAATTTTTCTCTCTCACCTCTTCCAAAAATGGCAGGCAATTTGATATAGATATGCATGTGCTATCACATAAAACATTTTTCTATATTGGTCACAGTTGTAAAAAAAACAAATCAAAAGGGAAAAAAACATGGAAAAGTATGCTTCAATCTGCATTTGGTGTCCACCATTTCTTTATCTGGATGTGGATAGCATTTTCCTTCATAAGTCCTTTGTACTTGTCTTGGATCATTGTGTTGCTGAGAAGAGCTGAGTCATTCATAGTTTATCACCATAAAATGTTGCTGATACTGTGTACAGTGTTTTTCTGATTCTGCTTACTTCACTTTCTATAAGTTCATGGAAGTCTTTCCAGGTTTTTCTGAAATTTGCTTGTTCCTCATTTCTTTCTTTTTTTCCCTTTTTTTTTTCTTTTTTGGGTTAGGCAATTGGGGTTAAGTGACTTGCCCAGGGTCACACAGCTAGTAAGTGTCAAGTGTCTGAGGCCGGATTTGAACTCAGGTTCTCCTGAATCCAGGGCCAGTGCTCTATCACTGCGCCACCTAGCTGCCCTTGTTCATCATTTCTTATTGCACAGTAGTATTCCATTACATTCATATACCAGAGCTCATTCAGCCATTCCCCAATAGATGGGCATCCCCTCAATTTCTAATATTTTGCTACCATAAAAATGGCTGCTATAAATATTTTTGCACATGTAGGTCCTTTTCCCTTTTTTAAAAAATGATCTCTTTGAGATACAGATCTAGTAGTGGTATAGCTGGATCAAAGGGTATGCACAGTTTGGTTGCCCTTTGGGCACAGTTCCAAATTGCTCTCCAGAATAGCTGGATCAGTTCACAACTCCACAGACAGTACATTAATGTTCCAATTTCCCCATATCCTCTCCAAAATTTATCATTCTTCTTTTTTTTTGGTCATATTAACCAATTTGATAGATGTGAGGTGGTTCCTCAGAGTTGTTTTAATTTACATTTCATTAATAAAAAGTGATTTACCAAAAAAGAAAAAGTGATTTAGAACACTTCTTCATATGCCTATAGATAGCTTTGATTTCATCTAAAAGATGTTCTTGTACTTTGACTATTTATCAATTGAGGAATGGCTTGTATTCTTATAAATTTGACTCAGTTCTCTGAAGCCTTTATCAGAGAGGTTTTGCTATAAAGATTGTTTCCCAGCTTTTGTTTTTGTTAAAAACTTTTGCAATAATATTCATTAGGGAAATTGGTCTATAATTTTCTTTCTCTGTTTTAGCTCTTCCTGGTTTAATTATTAACACAATATTTGTGTCATAAAAGGAGTTTGGTAGGACTCCTTCTTTGCTTATTTTTCCAAATAGTTTATATAGTATTACAATGAATTGGTCTTTTAATGTTTTGTAGAATTCACTTGTGAACCCCCATCTTGTCCTGGAGATTTTTTTCTTAGGGAGTTCATTAATGGCTTATTCAACTTATTTTTCTAAGATGGGATTATTTAGGTATTGTATTTCCTCATCTGTTAATCTGGGTGATTTATGTTTTCATAAATATTCATCAATTTCACTTTGATTGTCAGACTTATTGGCATGTAATTGAGCAAAATATTTCCTAATGATTGCTTTAATTTCTCCTTCATTGGTGGAGATTTCACCCTTTTCATTTTTGATGCTGTATGTTTGGTTTTCATATTTCAAATCAAATTAACCAATGGCTTATCTCTTTTTTTAAAAAAACCAACTCCTAGATTTTTAGCTCAATAGTGTTTTTGCTTTCAAATTTATTACTCACCTTTAATTTTCAGGATCTCCAATTTGTTCTCAACTGAGGATTTTAAATTTGTTCTTTTTTTTTTTTAAACTTTGGCTGAAGCATAATAGATTCTGCTCCAACCCCTTACTTTTACTCTGTGTGTGTCTCTCTGCTTCAAGTGTGTTTCTTATAAACAACATATTGTAGGATTTTAATTTTTGATCCACTCTGCTGATTCCATTTTGTGAACAAATTCATCCCATTCCCATTCATAGTTACGATTGCTAACTTTGTATTTCTCTCCATCCTATTTTTCCTTCTGTTTGTCCTCTATCTCCTTTCACCTTGTCCCTTCTCATCAGTGTTTTGCTTCTGTCTAATCTGCCTTCCCTTCTGTCAGCCTCCCTGTGATCCTCCTTTCACTTTACTTAATCTCCTCCCCCTCCTACTTCCCTGTCAAGTAAGATAGATTTCTATATTCAACTGATTTTGTATATTATTCCCTCTCCTAGCTAACACTGATAAGAGTAAGGTTCTAGTGATGTCCATAACCTACCTGCCCATCTTTCCTGCTACTGTAATAGGTCTTTCTTTCATGCCTCTTCATGTGAAATAATTTACCCCATTTTACCTCTCCCTTCCTTATTGTGGTAAAAAGTTTTAACAGTCGGTTAGATAATGGAGAGACGCCAGGTTTTTTTTAGGACCACCCTTTTGGGGAGGAGACCAACAGCATGAGCTACGCACACCAGTCTGCCTGCGACGCACGCCAGATTGCCTGCTGAGCACTCGACTTCCGGGGTGCGAGCTTAAAAGGCAAGGAGAGAACAGAAGTGGAGCTTTTTTTTCCTCCTCCGCTGGTCTCCTGGCTGCGCTGCACAGACAGACGCTGACTGGAGTTTGACTTGGCCCGGCTCTCGGTTAACAGCATGCGCTTGACTCGGTCTCTCTCCCCAAAGGTGGCCTTGGATTTTGGTGAGTTTTATACGGAATATAGACTAAGCCTAGACTTAAGATGATTTATATTGTATTTCTACTTTCCTATCCTTCTAATCAACATCACCTTGTGACTACCATACAATAAAAGCTCTAACTAGAAAACCAGAAGCTTCTTCCATTTACTAGTCTGGGAGATAAATTAAGGGAAAGGTTAAGTAGGGGAGATTTATGATCTAATATCCAATTTTAATCTCACATTATGCACCCAGTATACACCTCTTTCTCCCCCATTAATTTTTTTACATCATTCCTTCAAATTCACCTTATACCCTCTGTCTATGTATATTCCTTCTAGATGTTCTATTAGTGGTACAATTTTTAAGAATTACATTCATCATCTTCCCATGTAAGTATGTCAACAGTTTAGCTCTATTGAATCCTTAATGTTTTCCCTTTTTACCTGTTTATGCTTCTTTTGGGTTTTGATATTGGAGATCAAATTTTCAGTTTAATTTTGCTCTTCTTATGAAACCTTGAAATTCTTCTATTTCATTGACTATTTTCCCCCTTGATTTATTATGCTTAATTTCAACAGGTAAGTGATTCTTTGTTATAGTCCTAGGTCCTTTGCCTTCCAAAATATCATGTTCTGTGACCTCTTACCTTTTAATGTTGTAGCTGCTAAATCCTATATAATCCTGATTGTGACTCCCCAATATCTGAATAATTTCTTTCTGGATTGTTACAGTATTTTTTCTGTCATTTGACAGTTCTGAAAACTCCTAGAAGTTTTTATTTTGAGATCTTTCCTGAAGTGATTGGTGGGTTCTGTCAATGCCTATTTTGCCTTCTGGTTCCAGAATATCATGGCAATTTTCCTTGATAATTTCTTGAAAGATGCTGTCTAGGTCCTCCTTTTTATTATGACTTTTAGATAGTCCAATGATTCTGACATCTCTCCTGTATCTATTTTCCAGGTCAGTTGTTTTTCCCATGAGCTATTTTATGTTTTCTTCCATTTTTTTCATTCTTTTGAATTTGTTTGGTGATTTTGGGTGTCTCATAGAATCATTAGCTTCCACTTGACCAATTCTAACTTTCAAGGAGTTGTTTTCCTCAATTAGCTTTTGTTTTTTTGTTTTTGTTTTTTTAGTAAGGCAATTGGGGTTAAGTGACTTGCCCAGGGTCACACAGCTAGTAAGTGTTAAGTGTCTGAGGCCGGATTTGAACTCAGGTACTCCTGAATCGAGGGCCGGTGCTCTATCCACTGTGCCATCTAGCTGCCCCCCTCAATTAGCTTTTGTACTTTCTTTTCCATTTAACTAAATCTACTTTTTAAAGTAGTCGTTTTCTTTTTCTAAGCTGTTGACTCTTTTTCATAATTCTCATTTCTTTTCCCAGTTTTTCTTCTACCTCTCTTATATGATTTTTAACCTCCATTTTGAACTCTTTCTCTAGTTTTTTTTTTCTGGGCTTGAGACTACTTCCCATTTTTCTTTGGGGTTTTGCCCATTGTTGCTTTGACATTGTTGTCCTCTTCCTAGTTTTTGTCTTGATATTTCCTGTCACCATAATAACTTTCTATGGTCAGATTCCCTCTTTTATTGTTTTTTCTCCATCTTTGAAATTTGAACTCTGTTCCTAGGGTGGAAGGGGCACTGTGTGAAGCTTCTTGTGCCGGGGCTACAGGACCTAGTTGTTTACCTGGAGCTGTACTGATGTTGCCCTGAAGTCCACAGGGGACCATTGTGTCTGGTGCTGTACTGAGGGGATGCAATGGAGGCTGTTTGATGCTGCTGGAGGCTGTAGGGGTTTGGAAGCTTACCTGGTGCTGATCCAGGGACCCAGTGCAGGTGTCTGGTATGTGCTGATACCAGTGGGTGTTTCTTCATTTCCCTGGGGCTATACCAAACCATGTGGTTGTCTGGCTGCTGGAAGCTGCCTGTTTGCCCAGGACTACGCTGAAACACATGGTGGCTCTCAGAGCTGAAATCTGCTATCACTCTATGCTGAGGCATGTGTGTGTAGGGGGAGAGGGGTCCCGGTGTTGGCATTTGCCTGCTCCACTGCAATGGGGCTCAGGATCCACCACTGGTTTGCTGAGGTGGGGCTTGCTGCTGGCTTTCTGGGAAGCTTTTTGTCACCAACTGCACTCCCTTTTTACACAAGTGAAATAGAGCTTTCCTGCTCATTTTCCATGTTTCTTGGACTTAAAGATTGTTTAACCCCATCTTTTTGCTTGTCTTACTGCTCCAGAATTTGTTTGGGGGCACTATTTATGGTGGTTTGGAGGTGACTATGAGAGAGTTACAGTGATTTACTGCTTACTCTGCCATCTTGCCTCCCAGAAGTCTCCTTCCCCTTTTCTTATCTCTTCCAGTTACAGTTGTATGGTTTCCTGGACAGTTTAGTAATTAAAGGCTGGAAGACATTAGCTTTAAAGGGGATTGGGAAAGACTTCTTTTATAAGATGGAATTTTGTCTGAGACTTCAGGGAAGTCAGTGAAGCAGGAGGATGAATAGCAGTATATAAAATAAACCCACACAAATCATCAGCATTTTTGTATATTTGTATATTATCATTTCTATTTATTACCAGGAAAACAGAAAACTGAAAAATAACAGCAAGTTTCTCAAATACATAGGGAACTGAAACAAAAATCATAAAAATAAGAACTATTTCCCAATTGATAAATGGGTCAAAGGATATGAACAAGCAGTTTTCTGAAAAAGTCAAAGCTATCAATTGTCATGAAAAAAATGCTTTAAATAATTAGTAGGGAAATGCAAATTGAAGGAACTCTGAGGTACCACTTCATACCTATCAGACTGGCTTAATATGAAAGAAAAGGAAAATAACAAATTCTGGAGGGGATGTGGAAAATATATGTACAGTAATTCACTATTAGAGGAGCTGTGAACCAGTTCAAGAATTTTAAAGAACGTTCTACAATTATGCCCAAATGGTTATGATATATTATTATGATGGTGTAAGATATGATGCTGTAAGAAATGACAAAGTGGATCATCTGAGAGAAACCTAGGAAGACATATGAATTGATACAAAGTGAAGAAAGCAGAATTAGGAGAACATTGTACATAATAACAGCAATATTCTAAAGACAGTCAACATTAAAGAATTTAGCTACTCTGATCATGATCCATAACAATTCCAAAAGACTCAGAATGAAAAATACTAACAGCCCTACAGAGAATTAATGAATTCATAGTGTAGATTAAAGCATATTTCTTTCTTCTCTTCTCTTTTCTTTTCTAGGCAGAAATTTAAGTGACATAAAACCAAGAAATACCAATAAAATCTATGTTAAAAAGAGAAAATAAATGCTTATCAGTTGAATAATAAAAATAAAAATAAAAACCTCATCCCTTTTTGTTGTTGTCCTTAGGTTTCCTTATAAGTCTTAGCTTTAGCTATGATACTATTCTCTAGGTCTATACCTCACTCTTTTATATTCATTCTCAATCATATGCCCTTAGTATAAGACACTGGACTAACCCTTGGTACTACAACAAAAATAAAAATAGTCCCTGTATCAGGAAGATTTCATTCTGCTGGGGTCTGTGTTCATGGGGAGGGTAGTTACAACATATAAAGAAATAAGAATATATTTGATAATTTGAGGAGTGAAAAAATACTAACCAAGAAGGGATGAGGAAAAATTTCAGGAAGGGGATAGCACATGATTTGATTCTTTCTTTAATTTCCTTTTTACTAAACTTAATCTATCTTGTCATCTATATATCATAAATCTATCTAATCTTACCTTTAACTGCATCAATATGACATGATTCTTGATGTAAGCTAGGGATTCTAAGAGAGGGAAGGGAGAAGGGAGGATAACTCATACATAAGCATAGAGCTGGAAGACAGAATTCTGAGTTCAGAGAGCAGCTAGTAGGTTTATTTGTCTACAACATGAACTGGGTCTTCAAAGGTGGGTAAAATGAGAGAGGCAGAAAAGAGGAAGGGGGACATTCCAAGCCGATTAAGCAGCAGAAACAAAGGGATCATTGGGGAAGATTGTGGGGAATGGTGGTTTGGTGGTGAAGAGATCAGCCTCATTAGAGTAGATGGTACATGGTCAGGAACATTGGCAAATAAAGAAGGATCAGTAAGGGAAGTGGGGCTGAACCAGTCACTTTCAGGAAGGAAGTAGGTTATTTGAAGTTCAGAGGAGAAGGCTTTGTGGAGCATGAAGCTCTCATGGACAGTCAGAAAAATCTCACCAAAAGGTTGTCCAAGGTTGTGATGTTTTCATTTCCCTTCTTGAACTTCCAGTTGGTAGGGCATATCCCTCATGCCCATTAGCATGGGCAGTCTTGCAATACAAAGTCCTGATTTTGTGTAGTTCTTGCCACTCAATTTGGCAGTCTTGTCATAAACATTGGATGACCAAGTACTATTCTCTCCTTAAATATTCCCAAGTCTGAAAGTTGTTTTTTAGACTTTGGGGAAAAGTTGAAGTCCCCCACTAGTATAGTTTTATTGTCTATTTCCTTCTGTGACTCATTTAACTTCTTTAAAAATTTAGATGCTATACCATTAGGTGCATATATGTTTAGTTTTGATATGACTTCATTATCCATGTTACTTTTTAGCAAGATATAGTTTCCTTCCTTATCTCTTTTAATTAGATCTATTTTTGCTTTTGTTTTGTCTGGTATTGTGATTGCTATCCCCTGCCTTTTTCACTTCAGCTGAAGCAAAATAGATTCTGCTCCAACCTCTATGTGTATCTCTCTGCTTCAGATGTGTTTCTTGTAAACAACATACTGTAGGATTCTGTTTTTTAATCCATTCTGCTATCTGTTTCTGTTTTAGGGAAGAGTTCATCACATTTACTGTTATGATAACTAATTGTGTATTTCCCTCTATCCCATTTTCCCTTGTTTATCCTTCTTTCTCACTTTTCAACCTGTCACTCTTCACAAGTGTTTCACAGCTGAGGAATACTGTATAAAATAAAAATAGGATTTGATTCAGAAAGGTACTCCACTGTTCTAATTTCCAATTGATGGTATTTACAGAAATATTTACAATAGAAAAAAAAGTTACCTTAAAACTTTAGTTAATTTGCAAGTCAACCTCAAGGACCCTTGAATGCAGAGGTCTGTGAGGGTTCCAAACACACTAATGCAGTTCAAAGGTGACCACTTTGCTCCACTACCCCCATACAAGTCTGTATCTCTGTCAGTGCTTGACATATAATAGGTAGTTTCAAAGGCACATCCTATTGCAACTACACAGCCAATAGAAAAAGGCTGTTGCCACCAATGGTAAGGGAATGCAGGGTATCTTCTTGCAGAAACATGGTGCCTTCATGTTAGGTGATCTGGCCACATACCAGATCCCTATTATCAATGTGATCTATTATACTCATTGTCATTCTATTGAATCATATCCTACATTTCTGACATAGATCTTATTGGTCATAATATATAGTCTTCTTAATATATGGTTGTAGTCTCTTTGCTAATATTTTGTCTAACACATTTGTGATGTTTTTTCTCTCCTTGGTTTAGTTATCAAGACTTTATTTAAATAATACAGAAAGACATTGGAAGAATCCCTTCTTTTGCTGTTTGTGAACAGCTTATATGATAGAAACAATTATTCCCAGAATGTTTAGTAGAATTCCTTTGACAATGCACCTCATTGGCGGTTTTCTTTTGGCACCAAATGTGGGCAAGCAGACCCAGTGGGCAGTGGGCTGGGTGCTATCTTTTGGGGACAGACTCACTACCAAGGCCCTAGTGATTAGGATGGGGTGAATTTGCTCCCTGCACCTCATCAGGAGTCAGAGCCAGTCATGGGGGCTGAAGGAGACCCACCTAGTCCACCTGGGTCGCAAGCTCCAAGCTCTCCTCCCCCCCACCCCCACCCAGGGCCCATGTGCTCTCAGTCTAGGATCCAGGTCAGGATCCATTCTGGGCCCAACATTTTAGGAAGAACAATGATAAACTGGAGAATCTTCAGAGGGTAACCAGGATGACAAATGGAATATGACCACATGAGGACTGGTTGAAGGGGTCCAATCAGGATCTTGGAGCAAGGGAAAGAGTATTGGCCTTAGAGTGAGAGGACTTGGGTTTAAATCCTGACCCTGCTACTTGGTAGCAATGTTGCCTTGGAAAAGTAAGTTCACCTCCTTGTGCTGTAGTTTCCTCATCAATGATGAGATTGATTTAGAAAAGTTGCAAGGTCTCTTCCAGTTCACAATTGGTGACTTTATGATTCTATGCATTTGTAGGGTCATTGGATGGAAAAAGATTAGGCTTGCTATGCTTGCCCCCAAAAGAACTAGTACTTAGAAGTTGTAGAGAGACTGATTTCAGACTTAATGTTTAAAAACAACAACAACAATAACAAAAACCTCCTACCAAAGAGGGCTTGGCTACCTTGGAAAGCTGTCCCCCTTTTTCCTGTACTGAATGATCTCTGAGATCTCTTCCAGATTCTCTTTATTGATTTTGGGACAAAAACATGAGCTATTATTTTCATCGTTATTAACAACCATGTTCCACAGTGTTGAAGATGGAAAGGATTTGAGTTCATCTAGACCAGCTTCTCAGGGACTTAGTTTCGTAATGATTGGGTAATTACCTGCTTACAGTCACATAGCTCATAATTGGCAGAATCTAGAAAATAGATCTTCTGGGTTTAATGTCAGCACTCTTTTCACTGTACCAGATTTCCCTCCTCAGCTACTAGAACGGTACCTTGCACATAACATACCATAGGATTATAGATTTAGATCTGGAAGAGACAACAGAAATGAGAGGTCATCTAGTCCAACCCCATTTTACAGATGAGAAAACTGAGGCCCATGTAGGTTCAAGGGTTTGGCCAATTCACATAGGTATTCATATAGGCAGATGCTTAATAAAATTAGATGAATAAATGAACAAATTAATGGCCATTTGGGGCAGGGTGTGAAGGCTTCTCAGGGTCCCTTAAATCAGGTCCCATTGAAGACTGTGGATCCCACCTTTGCATTTGACACTGTTAAAAACTGAAATCACAGAGACTAAATAATATTTCTTGGCAGACTGGAATGACTGAGAGGGCTCAAGTTTCAGGTTCTCTCTGCTTACAACCCCATCTCCTCCAACTGTACCTCTCCAGCATCACATTCCTTCTTGAGACACAAGGGGGCGCTCCAGGGTTGCAGCTCAGCACAGTTCCCATACTGCCTGCTAAGTGGTGGTGTATAAACGTTCAGTACCAGCCTCTTGGTATTTAAAATGACAGACAGAATTAATTTGACCCTACATGTCACTGTGATTATAACAAACCTGCTGCATTATTCAACACTTGCCTCAATTTACTGCTTCAGTCAGCCACATTGCTTCAGATATAGATGCTGCTCAGACCCTGTCTTCCCCAGTCCTCAGACCCTCCTTTTCCTCTGATGAATTAGAACCTGGATAACATAAGTTAGAGGAAAGAACCCTGGGTTTGACTTCAGAAAACCTGGTTTTGAATCTGTCACTTTCAGTCGTAGGGAGTAGTGGAAAGACTGTTAGATTTGGAGCCACAGAATCTAGGTTCAAATCTTGCAAACCACTTTTTTCACCTGTGTGACCTTGGGTGAGTCACAATCTCCCTGGGCCCCTTTTCTTGCCTGTAAAATGAGATTGGTTGGAGTAGATGAGGTCTAAGATCCCTTCCAGCTTTAAAATCTATTATCCCAGGACCTTGAGCAAGTCACTACCTGATGGGGGGGTCTCAAGTTTTGCTTTGTTTTGTTTTTCTTTTGTAAAATGAGGGTGTTAGTTGACTAGATGACCTCTAAGGTCCCTTCTTGCTCTAAATCCCATACTTGAACACACATTCTCTCTAACATTCTCTTCCAACAAAGGATTATTGGGTTTCTGTTTTAAATCTTCAGTCCTGGAAAACCAGTTGCCTCCTGAGGTGAACTGTTCCAATTGGAACAACTCTAATTCTTTAGAAATATTTCCTTACATCAAGGCCAAAATTTACTTTGCCTTGCCATCCACACATTGTTCCTATTTTTACTTTTTAGTAGCAATATTTTTTTTTTTTGGTGAGGCAATGAGGGTTAAGGGTTAAGTGACTTGCCCAGGGTCACAGTTAGTAAGTGTCAAATATCTGAGGCCAGAGTTGAACTCAGATCCTCCTGAATCCAGGGCCAGTGCTTTATACACTGGGCTACCTAGCTGCTCCAGTAGCAATTCTTAACCTGGGATCTACAGACCTTCAGTGGATCTATACTTAGATTTTAGGGAATATATGAATTTTGTTTTTTAAGAATATTTTGATAATTGTATTTCAATATAATTGAGTTCCCCTGTGATTCTATATCTTTAATTTTATGTATTTAAAAACAGTATTTTAAGAAAGCTTCATCAAACCAGAGGAGTCCATAACACACACACACACACACACACACACACACACACACACACACACATAAAAGATTAACCTAGGCACCCCTGCTTTCTGGGACCTCCAGAAAAATGTTAAATCCTTAGTGTCTTAAATAGAGTGGAGCCACTGAAACTAAGAGGGTTCTGAGAGCACATAGTCCTTAGGAAACTAGAAAACACTGAGGTTACCACCTAATTAGCAACAATAATTAAAATAGGAAGCCCCAATAGCTTACTCCTCCATAAGGTTGTAACCTATGTGAGCTCCTCAATTTCATCATTCTGCCGACTCCCCATGCCCAAACCTTTCCACCTAAGAGGGTTATTACAATTCTCTTTCTGGATTCCCCACCCCCTATAGGTTTTTTGCCATTTGCTCTAGGGCAAAAGTTGCTAAATTTAGCTCTGCTAATTTCTCTTTCAAAAATCAACCCTTCAAATAACTGAAGACAGCTATCATGAGTCCCCAAAGTCTTTATTTCTCTAGGCTAAACATGTTTCATTCTCATGGTCCAGCATTTGAAATTTAAATCCAGTCATGAATTAAATCTAGGTGTTTTCCCTCAAAAGTTTCTAATTTAGTGAAATAAGTGGATATCATATGATGAGACAGAGACAGAGGCAGAGACAGAGAGATTGTCATATGCAAAATCCCTTCTAGCTCTAAGATTCTTTGATCATTGGCATGCGTCTTTAGAATGGCACTCTAGAAAGACAGGAATATTTATTCCTGCCCTCAGAGGCAAGGGTGAAGAATCTTAATTTTTTTAAATCAGAAATTGTCACTTGGGAAATAAAGGTATAACTGAAATTTACTTAAACCAGCTGGGCTTTTTAAAATCTTACTTTGATAATTTGCCTTTATATCACCTTCATTTTCAATTGTATACCTTCTCTCTTTCCTATAGGCAAACCATCCCATGTAACAAAGATTTTTTTAAAGGCAGTTCAGTAAAAACAATCAATAATCATGTGTAACAATTATAACCCCTATACACATAATGGCATATGCAATTTTTCACACCCATAGTCCCCTACCTTTGCAATAAAAGGAGGGAGGTATATTTTTCTCAGCTTTTCTTCAGGGTCAATTAGTTATACAATGGTTTATTATTTACATAGTGTTTAGTTTCTTTTTTGGTGTTGTTCTTATTGACATTGTTATAGTCATTTTGTATAATGCTTATCTGGTTCTATTTACTTCACTCTGCATCATTTCATATGTCTTCCTACACTTTTCTGAATCCTCTGTATCCATCATTTTTATGGAATAGTAGTATTCAATTACATGCATGTACCAGAATTTAACTCTTCCTTGGTCAATGGGTATCTAATTTGTTTTCAGTTCTTTACTATAACCTGGCTTCCATTCAATCCTTGGCTGGTTTTGTGAAAGGACAACCTCATGCCACTACCTATGAGAAGGGAGACATGATTCCCTATTGAAGGCTGAGCACTGAGACCATCTACCAACACAAAGCTGACCTTCTTAAAAAAAACCACTGCATCCTTGGGAGGAAGCTATGTTTTACTACTACTACAAAAAAAGTTTCTATGAATATTTTGGTGTTTACAGGACCTTTTTATCCTTAACCTCCTTTGAGCGTATGCCTAGAAATAAGATTAACCATGTATTAAAAAAAAAAGATAGGGCAGCTAGGTGGCACAGTGGATAGAGTACCGGCCCTGGAGTCAGGAGTACCTGGGTTCAAATCCGGCCTCAGACACTTAACACTTACTAGCTGTGTGACCCTGGGCAAGTCACTTAACCCCAATTGCCTCACCCCCCCCAAAAAAAGATAAACATTTAAAATGACCTGCTTTTAAAAAATTAATAATTAAGAATATTAAAAAATTTTTCTCTCATAAGCTCAATAACATTTTGAAAGATGTCCAAAGTTCTTATTGTCAACATTTAAGGAAAGAATTGAATGGGAGGAAAGGAGGAAGACGGTGGAGGAAAAGAAGAAAGGATAATAAATGGGGCCATGTGAAAAAGAAGTAAAAAAAGAGGGCAAAGAAGTGATCTGCATGGTCTGAAGTTTGTATTAGTAGCAGATAAAATAATCTTGTCAAAATCTATTGTTTATATCAGCTGTGAGTGTCAGAAAGTTATCAGTGTTTTCGATTAGATGATTAAGCAATTTCCATAGCTCTTCAAATATTCTTTATTCATATGCATTCAGAAGCTTAAGTCAGAGTGAGATTTCCATAGCAGACCACCAGGAAGGAAGGAAGGAAAGTGTTTGGGGCAAACTGTCTCAGTTTACCCAAATAACTTGAGGAGACCACCAAGTCAAGCAGAGACAGATTTATTACATTCCTGCAGGAATGGGCAAACTCAATGCCTGAGTTGCGACAGCTAATACATGCCTTGACCTTTTATAGGAATGTTGGTCAGAGGGGAAGTCCCAACGCACAATCTAACATCCAATCCTGTCTCACCCAGGGTGCGTGTTTAGCTCGTGATCAATGTATGGAGACATGCATACATGTTCCAGGAACAAGGGGGAAAAGGGGAGGGGGAACAAGGTCAAACCGAAGGAAGAGGGAACGGAGGAGTGACAGTCAGATGTTTCAGATCTCACAGTTCCCACTGACTCCCCTCTCCCGGCCCCCATTTCTAAAGATATTCAACTTGAATAACAGTAAGAGTCACTCAGGTGTTTCAGCATTGTTTTGTAGTCATGTTAATTTTAGAAGGATGACAGGGTTAAAATTTATCTTCAGCTATGTTGGGAAATCAAAGAAATAGAATAAAGAATAAAAGAATAATCCATTGTTGGGACCCTAAGGTCAAGGGGATTCTGCTCTGAGAAAAAGAGACATGTCACTTAACATCTGGTCTCAACTTAATTGCCGCATCCTGTGCTGAGCCCCGTCCTTTCTTCTTGAGTCCCGAGTATTGAATTGGTGGGGTAATTGGGGTTAAGTGACTTGCCCAGGGTCACACAGCTAGTAAGTGTCAAGGGTCTGAGGCCGGATTTGAACTCAGGTCCACCTGAATCCAGGGCCTGTTCTCTATCCACTGCACCACCTAGCTGCCCCCCATGGCTATTTATTATAATACCCTGCTGGTTGGTCTCCTTGCCTCAAGTTTCCTCCCCACTCCTTTCTCTCCTCCAGTCAGCTGCCAAAGTATAGGTCTGATCATGTGTCCCCTTATTCAATTAACTCCAGGAGCTCTTTACAATCTCCAGAATCAAAAATAACATTTTCTATTTGGGTACATAAAGTCCTTCAAACCCAGCCTCTTTCTAGACTTCTTACACTGTATTCCCCTCTACATACAATCCAGCAACATTGGTTTTCTTGCTGTTGCTCACAGGAGACATTCCTTCCCCCAGTTCTTTGTAGTAAGTAGTCTCATGCCTGGAATGCTCTCTCTCCTCACCTTCACTTCTTGGATTCCCTTGCTTCTTCCAAGTCTCAATCCAAACCCTACCTTCCACAAAAACCCTTTCCTAGTCTCAGCTGGCATCCCCCAAACTCACCTAATGACACTGCTAATGCCTCCCCTCTGAGACTGACTCCAATTTATTTACATTTGTACGTGTATGTAACATACATCTTGTGTACATGAATGTACACATATATCTTATACGCACAAAATTGTTTATCCGCGTCTCTTTCATTAGTGTGTGATCTCCTTGAGAGCAGGGACCATGTTTTTGCTTTTGCTTATGTCTCCAATGTTTAGCACAGTGCTTGGCACAGACAAAGCACTAAATAAATGCTTGTTATTGTTGTTGTTGCATTTCAATACAATTGGTTTCCATGGTGTTCCCATGTATTTTACTTTATGCATTTAAAAACTCCCTCTTCATTTCTGCCTGCTGGCTTCCTGCAAATCTTAGCTAAAATCATCTTTGGCAAAAGCCTTTCCCAGCTCTCTTTAATCTGAGTTCCTTCCCACCAAGATGACTCCAATTTAGACTTTGTGTAGACCTTATTAATATCTAGTTGTTTGCATGTTCTCTCACCCAGTAGACCATGAGCTCCTTGAAAGCAACAACTGGTTTTTGCCTTTCTTTGTATGCGCAGCCTGTACAGTGCCTGACATACAAGAGGTGCTTAATAAATGTTTGTTGCTTGATTATTCTAAGGAGTCCATAGGTTTCATCAGACTGCCAAAGGAGGCCATGACACACAAAACAGTTAAGAACCTGCCCTAGAGGGAAAAGCTTAAAAGGGTCCCTCCTATAAATCCTGGAGTTCATGGTGTAGGATTTCATGGTCTCTCAGAAATGACATTTCTTTCATTTAACAATTATAGAACTTGAGGGGCAGCTAGGTGGCGCAGTGGATAGAGCACTGGCCCTGGATTCAGGAAAACCTGAGTTCAAATCTGGCCTCAGACACTTAACACTTACTAGCTGTGTGACCCTGGGCAAGTCACTTAACCCCAATTGCCTCACCAAAAAACAAACAAACAAACAAAAGTTAGATGTGACAGATGTTTGGAGAAAACTGAATTGGAGCAGAAAAAAAAATTATAGAATTTGAAAGTTGGAAAGGACTTTAGAAACTATTGAGTCTTCCCATCCCCCTCATTTTACAGATGTGGAAACTGAGGCTCAAAGATATGAAGCGACTTGCTAAAAGTCACACAACTTGGAAGTAGCAGAATCAGGATTTGAGCCCCGATCATCTGGACCTTGTGCGATTCTGCAATGCTGTTCCCCAAATTGGCCTCAAAAAAGAGCTAAGAGGAGCGTGGGGAACAGAGGCATCACAAACAATGCTAGAGGAAAAAGCTCAGTCTTGGTTCTAAGATGAAACCTGAGGATTTGTTCCAGTCCTTAGCAAAGAATGCTTGAAGCTCCACAGCAGGGAGTACCCGGCCAATGTACATATTTTTACACCATCAACTTCTCCCAGACTGCTCTAGATTTGGCTGTGAGCTCCAGGCCCAGAGCTGGAATGGAACCCAACAGTCAAATATTTTCATTGGTAGCAGCTCCAACACAAGCAGAACAGAGCTGCTTTGGAGAGCTGCAGTTTATTTGTGGTTTGGAGAAGGAGGAAGGGAGAAAGGGAGGAAGGGAGGAAGGGAGAAGGGAATCCAAAGAGCAAAAAGGTCAAGGTTCTGCCTTCTCAGTGACAAGGGAAGGAAAGGCATCTGCTAGGTCTTCTTTTAAATCACCTCACTGCCTGTCTTACCATGTCCCCTTATCAAATTTGACTGTATTGGAAGAATGGGGTAAGGAGAAAAGGGGGGAAGGGTATGGAAGGAAAAAGGGAGGCACTAAGAGCAAATCAAGAGGCAATATGTAGTGCTTTACCATCCAGCTCATTTTTCAGATGAAGAACTGAGGCAAACTGGGTCATGTGACTTCCAGGGTCACCCAGCTAGTAAGTGTCTGAGGCTGAATTCCAACTCAGGAAGATAAGTCTTCCTGCTTCCAAGGCCAGTGCTGTATCCACTGTGCCACCTACCTGCCTCCAACCACAAGCCTTAAGGAGTTTGTATTCTATTGGATGTTTGTAACATATACACAGATAAATAAATATAAAGCACATATGAAGGTGTTTCAGGAGGGAGAACACTCACAATTTGGAGGGTGGCTGCTACCTGAGAAAGGCATTCTATGGATCATAGAACTGAAATGGAGTATGAGAAAATTCTGGGCTTTGTAAAAAGTGAAGATGAGGACAGAGTGAACTCTAGCTATGGGACCACTTGGGTAAAAGCATGGAGTCAGAGGCTGAAATGTGGTATCTGGGGGCATCAGAGGGAAACATTTAAATATGAAAAACAAACAGGTATGTGAGGGAGTGCATAAGGCTCCAGGATTAGTGTCAGGAAGCCCTGAGTTCAAACTGTGTGACCCTGGGCAAGTCACTTAACCTCTATCTGCTTACTGTTTCCTCATCTGTAACATGGGGATCATAATAGCCCCTACCTCCCAGCATTGTTGTGAAGGTCAAATAAAATAATCATTGTAAAGCTCCTGGCAGAGTATCTGGCACATAGTAAGCACTACTGACACTGGGATGCAGGTGTGTGGGAATGACAGATATGAAAGAAGACTAGGAATGGAAGTGGGAGCCATCATTTTCTTATCATACCAACCACTGCTGATTCTTCTTTTTTTCCTAGTTCTCATCGCCCTTATGTACACAACAAAGGTAGAACAGAATGCTGGAAAGGGGAGAGATGTTAGATTATCTAGTCCAAAGCTTCTTAAACTCTGACTCTTTTTTTTTTTTTTTTTTTGGTGAGGCAATTGGGGTAAGTGACTTGCCCAGGGTCACACAGCCAGTGTTAAGTGTCTGAGGTCGGATTTGAACTCAGGTCCTTCTGACTCTAGGGCCGATGCTCTATCCACTGTGCCACCTAGCTGCCCCAAACTCTGATTCTTGACCCCACGTCGGGGTCCTGTAACTGAATGTGGGGGTCATGAAAAATTTGGCAACAGTAAAAGATGATGTATACCTATTTTATATACCTATATACCCGGGGTCACATAAAAATTTCTCAGGCAAACACCCCCAGGTGTTCACAAGTAGAAAAAGTTTAAGAAGCCCTGTTCTAGTCTAGTCCCCTTTTCAGCTTTATTGAGGAAAACAGAAGCCCAGGAAGGTAGTCAATGGTGGAACAGGGTCTAATATCAGACCCCTCTTTCTAGAATGACCCACTCTTCTTCAATTAGCACCTGATTATTGTAATAGGGTTTTGCAGTTGCCCAGACCACCTAAAAAAAATACCCACTTGGGAGACCTATTTTAAGTGGTCTTAGATTGCATAAAAGTCTTATCACATCATCAGATACATATTGCTTAGGCATTGAAATTAGATTTTGTATTCCTAACTAAATCTTCAGTTTGTTACAGAGGGGAGGCATGTCTTTATTTCTCTTGTATCCATAGAACAGCAGACAGTCTAGTTGGGTATTTATTGTCGAGTAAAGCTTGGATTGAAAGTTTTTTAATGCTTACTAAGTAGAGACATAGAAAGAAACCCCAGGGAGTCACACCTCAGAATAAGGGCCAGATCCAAGTAACTCAGGAAAGATTCCTCTCACACAGGCTTAGTCATCGACACATCTGGTTGGGGAACCTGGACAGGTGGAAGCAGGTACTAAGTATTTCAAACCCACTTTCTCTTTGGCTAATGACACATCCAAGCATGGTTCCCAGAGCATTTTGGCAAGGATTCTGCAGTGGTGCATTTCTGCAAAGGAAAGCATTGTAGTCTGCCCTGTGGTGGGAGGGCCAGGGTTGAGACAAAAGCTTGGGAAGAAGCTCTGGCTCAGGTTGGGTGAGGAGGAGCCCAAATTATTCCAGAGTACAGGCTTTCAGTATTGAAAAAATTAAACCACAGTTCTTTCCTGACTGACACAGCTTTCTCACAAGAAGAAGGGATAATAGTCTTCATGGAGAAGTTCAGAGAAGTGGACCCGGGGGCTTGAGCAGCTGATAAAACATAACTGCAGTATCTTGACCCCAAGTCTCTATGGGTGAGTGAGAGAAGAACAACTTCCGTGTGTTAACTGGAGATTCAGATTCCTACAGAGCTTACTGCTCACCTTTGAATAGAGTACATAGAATTACTGGGGTGATTTCCAACCTCTGTTCCCATCTCTTCTCTCTTTTCCTTCTCTGATCACAAAATAATAATTGGAGAGTTGGAAGGGACTTAGATATTTAACGCAGCCCACACCTAAAGGAATTCCTATGGTAACACACCTACAAGTGGGAAGTACCCTGGGAATATCACAAAATGCCTCTTGAAACTTGGAGCTAGGTTTAATGGTAACACATAAAATGTGTATGGACTTTATAGTTATCGCATCTGATTCTGACTATGAGCTGTGAGGTCAATTGTAAAAGATTATCTTTATTTTACAGATAGAAAACCTAGGGTTCAAAGCCAGTGTGCCTCCATGAAGAAGACTGAGTACAGTTGCAGGGAGCAGTGGAGAACACTGTCTGTAGAGAATGCTGGAGTCAGTGGATTTGGGTTAGAAGCCTAGGTAAGCTACTTGCTTAATCATTTTAGGCCTCAGTTTTCTAATCTCTAAAGCGGTTAAGGTTAGACTACATGATCTAGAGTATCTCTTCTGGTTCTGAATCTATGCTCCTATATTGTATCACTACTAGGTAGGTTACACAGAGGTTCAATGCAGACGCTTCCCTTTGGAGAGAGAATGCAAAGTTATTCTTCCCATGGCCCGTATGACCTCTGAAGGAAGTTCCCCACACTCCAAAATCTAGATCTATCAGTTTTATTAATCCTTTGCTGAGACAAGGTAATATAATTCAATTTTGTGTTTACTAAGCCCCTACTATGTGCAAGGCATTTATTGGGTTCCTGAGGTATAAAGACAGAAATGAAGAAGTCTTTGCCCTCAGGGAGCTTACATTTCTAAGAAAGGGGCACAAATACACACCAAAGTAAATATGTAGTGTAGAGAACATTAACAAGTAGGGAGGGGCAGCTAGGTGGCGCAGTGGATAAAGCACATGCCCTGGATTCAGGAGGACCTGAGTTCAAATCCAGCCTCAGACACTTGACACTTACTAGCTATGTGACCCTGGGCAAGTCATTTAACCCTCATTTCCCCGCAAAAAAAAAAAAAGTGGGAAGAAGCAAGGATCAGTGAAGGTTTCATAGCAAAAGTGACCCCAAGAAGCTGCACCTTCATACATTCAGAGGATTCTGAGAAAATAGAAGAGAGAATGAATTATAGGCATGGGTCATGATGGTTTGTACAAATACTTGGTGAGAGATAGAATGCCAGATGTGGGGAATAGCTAGCAGGCCACTTTGACTGGAATATAAAGTACATGAAGAATAAAAAGAAAAGAGGACCAAGTCTAGAACCCCCAAAGAGCATGACTTGCTTAGGGTCACACAGATAATAACTACTGAGTTCAGGGCTCCAGCCCAAACCTATGACTCTGGAAGTCACTGCAGGAAAACTGAGCTGAACAGAACCTGGTCAGACTATTTACAACTTTTAGCAGACAATATTTGAAGAGTTGTAGCACCAAGGAGAGCTCCCAGGAAGCTTATTCCAAAACGGGGGAGGGGTGTCTCCAAATTTCCCAGACTTGACTTGTGTGAGGAAATAGGGATTGATCTCCTCTCAATCTGGACCTGTTTGAGGAAAAAGGTCTGCTTCTCCCCACCCCCACCCCACCAAACAAAATCACATGATTTAGGGAAATCCTAGGCGGGTCTCAATTAGATCTGCTACTGAGCTGTGTCCATATAAGGGAGGAATTAAAGAATTGTCCCTGTATCACCTCCCCCATTGGCTAAGAAATACTGCTTCTGATTAGCTAGTTTTTGGCACATAGATTGTAACCCTTGGGTAATCAGAATAATGGTGAAAAATGGGAGGGGCCTTTTGCATTAGGGACTAGGAGATAAAAGACTTTCAAGCCTCCATTTTGGGGTTCACTCCACTATACAATACTGCCTCTAACATACTCCTTATAAAACAAAAATCTGATCTTTTTCTTCATCAACTTTACCCTGTGCCCTCAATAAACTGCATTGGGAGAGGGGGCGGCAGGAAACAGGATGCTAACACTCAGGTCACATTCCTATACCCAAAGCCCTATTACATGGTTGAGATTTCCACAATACACACTTATTCATGTATGCAATGACTCACCAAAAAAATCCCACTTCAAAACATTGTATAAGAAACTGAAGGGCCAACGTGGCAGGGTAGAGAAGCACTCAGCCAAGCTCTCCCAAATTCCCTTCCAAACAACTCTAAAACAATTTCTCAAATTGTATTCTGGTGAAGCAGAACCAACAAAAGGCAAGGTGAAACAATTTTCCAGTCCAAGACAATTTTGGAGATCAGCAGGAAAAGCCTGTTTCATTAGGTGGTGGTCAAGCCTGGAGCACAGCACAGACCCATGACACAGGCCTCACTAGAGGCCTAGCAACTGATGTTGGAGGTGGCTGCATTGGCAGATATCTGCAGCTTTGGGAGTTCTCAGACTACAGACAGTAGGGCTGGTGGACAGAAGGTTGGAAAGAGATTGCAGAGGGCCCTTTGCTGGCGCTGAGTTCTGAGCCCTGTTGCATTGCCCATACACAGTTCTAGGTCACAGTCTCAGGGCCAAAAGGAACAATAGTTCTTGCAGCTGCGAGGGATTGGGGTCTCTGGTTGGGGTTATAGGGCAGAGAGGAGTGCTTGTGGTCTCATGGGAAGGGAGGGTTAGGGACCCTGGTCTCAATTCCAAGACAGAAAGAAACAATCACAATTGTGGCTGCAGGAGAGTGGGGAACCTGGTCACAGTCTCAGAGCCAGGAGGAGTACTAGCACTGGTGGCTACAAGGGACAAGTTCACTTCCTGGGTAATGACCAAAGCATAGGCCAGGAGAGTAGTAACTACATCTCTTCATAGATCATACTATCTTGGAAGCACTAAAAACAACAACAGTCCACCCCACCCCCAATATAGCTCTGTAGACACAAACTCAAGGAAGACAATGATGTCAAAACAGCTACATGTAAACCCTCAAAGGAAAAAAAAAATGTGAGTTGGTCACAGGCCCCATAAGAATTACTAGAAGAGCTCAAAAAGGATTTAAAAAATCAAATAAGAGAGGTAGAGGAAAAATAGGGAAAACAAATGAGAGTAAATGCAAGCAAAAATGTGGGGGGAAAAGAGTCAACAGCTTGGTAAAGGAGGCACAAAAAATACTAAAGAAAGTAACACCTTAAAAACCAGAATTGGGCAAATGATAAAAGAGGCACAAAAATCCACTGAAGAGAAGAATGCCTTAAAAAGCAGAATTGGCCAAATGGAAAAACAGGTACAAAAATTCACTGAAGAAAAGATTTCCTTAAGAAGTAGAATTAGCTAAATGGAAAAAGAAGTACAAAAGCTCACTGAAGAAAATAATTCTTTAAAAATTAGAACTGGGAAGCACTTGCCCTGGATTCAGGAGGACCTGAGTTCAGATCCAGTCTCAGACACTTAACACTTAACTAGCTGTATGACCCTGGGCAAGCCACTTAACCCTTTAACCCTCACTGCCCTTTAAAAAAATTAATTGGAAACTAAATGATCCATTCCTAAAGAATGAGTGAATGAAAAAACAATTCATAGGAACCATCAATATTTACATTAAAGAGAATGACAACCAAAAAAATTAGAAAAAAGGACAAATTTTAAATCTCCAATTAAATAACAAATTTGAATCCTAAAAAAATCAAAGGAGAGATTAATAAAATTGAAAGGAAGAAAATCACTGATCTCAAATAAAACTAGGAGCTAGTTCTATGAAAAAAAAAAACTAATAAAATAGATAAACAAAAAACCAAAACAAAACACCATTTTATATACCCCACAACCAAAACACTACCTAAATAGACTAGTCTCATAATCCAACATTTCTTAGAATCCCTGGCTTCCTCCAAAGCTCTGTTCATGAGCCACCTCTTAAAGAAAGTCTTCCCTTGATTCCCTGTTAGTCCAGCTAGATAAGCATAACTCTCTCTGTTCTAGATCTGTGATTAACTGATGTAGGGAATTCCCACTGAGGGAAATTCTCTCTAACAATGTGGATCAATCAGCACCTCCTCTGCAAATCTAAACAGTTGCTGGGAGCACCAAAAGTTCAAGAGACTGTCAAATACTGGATTTGAACATGGATTTGCCTGATTCTTTTTTTTTCTGTGAGGCAATTGGGGTTAAGTGACTTGCCCAGGGTCACACAGCTAGTAAGTGTTAAGTGTCTGAGGCCGGATTTGAACTCAGGTACTCCTGACTCCAGGGCCAGTGCTCTATCCACTGCGCCATCTAACTGCCCCGATTTGCCTGATTCTTAAGCCCACTCTGTATTTACAATGTCATGCTGCCTTTCCAGGATGTTCTCTTACTCTCAAATAATCATGTATATAATTGTTCACATACTATGTTCCCCTAGTAGAATGTAAGCTCCTTGAGGATAGGTCCTATTTTTCCATTTTTTTCCTTTATATTCACAGGACTTAGCACAGTACCTTAGATTGAATTGGTGCCATTTTTTTTTAATTGGTTCCATTTTATCCAACAGCCCACTCCTAGGTTGAAAGTCACACATTCTCCACTGATTCACTCTTTTTTTCTTCTTCTTCTTCTTCTTTTTTTTGGTGAGGCAATTGTGGTTAAGTGACTTGCCCAGGGTCACGCAGCTAGTAAGTGTCAAGTGTCTGAGGTCGGATTTGAACTCAGGTCCTCCTGAATCCAGAGCCATTGCTCTATCCACTGTGCCACCTAGCTGCCCCTTGATTTACTCTTTTAAAATTTTATTTATCGGGGGCAGCTAGGTGGCACAGTGGGATAGAGCAATGGCTCTGGATTCAGGAGGACCTGAGTTCAAATCCGACCTCAGACACTTGACACTTACTAGCTGCGTGACCCTGGGCAAGTCACTTAACCACAATTGCCTCACCAAAAAAATAATAATAATAAAGAAATAAAAATTTATTTATTTAGAAGTTTTCTCCACTTTACATGTAAAAACAAATGGTAATATCCATTTTTAAAACTTTGTGTTCCAAATTCTCATCCTTCCTCCCTATCCCTGCCTTAAGAACTCCAGCAGTTCAATATAAGTTATATGCAGTCATGCAAAACACAGCAGACAAAAAAACTTTAGAAAAAGAAACTAACAACAACAAAATATATTTCCATCTGTATTCAGGTACCATCAGTTCTTTCTCTGTAGATGGATTGCATTTTTTATAAGTCCTTCAGAGTTGTCTTGAATCATTGCATTGCTGAAAATAAGTCATTCACAGCAGATCATCTTACAATATTGCTGTGATTTTGTATACAGTACATTTCACTTTGCATCAGCTCATGTAAGTCTTTCCAAGTTTTTCTGATAGCATCCTGCTCATCTTTTTTTTTTTAATAGTAAACTACATTTGTATAGTATTTTAAACAGAGATTTCCTTACAAAGCTTATTGCAACAACAATGATAGCTAACATTTAAATAGTACCTTATACCTGTCAGAGAATTTTCTTCACAGTGGCCCAGCAAAGTACCATCTTCCTCCTCTTCCTCCTCTTCCTCCTCCTCCCCTTACATTGCTCTTGCCTCTGCTTCAGATTTTTTTCCCAGTTACTATCGCTAACTGTGTTTCCCTTCATCCTATCTGCACCCTGTGATATTTACTCTATTTTCTACCCTGATTTACTCTATTTTTTTGGTGGGGCAATGAGGGTTAAGTGACTTGCCCAAGGTCACACAGCTAGTAAGTGTCAAGTGTCTGAAGTAGATTTGAACTCAGGTCCTCCTGAATCCAGGACTGGTGCTTTATCCACTGTTCTACCTAGCTGCCCCCCCCCATTTACTCTTGACAATTTGCTCTTGGTTTTTGTTTGTTTGTTTGTTTTTTGGTGTTTTTTTTTTTCTTTTGGTGGGGCAATAAGGGTTAAGTGACTTGCCCAGGGTCACACAGCTAGTAAGTATCAAGTGTCTGAGGTTAGATTTGAACTCAGGTCCTCCTGAATCCAGTGCTTTATCCACTTCACCACCTAGCTGCCCCCAACAATTTACTCTTGACAATGATACTGAGTCCCATCAAAGCAAGGGTTTCCTCACAATGCCATTAGAAAAGAAGTCGGGATGGAATCACTGGCTCCATTGGAGCCATTGGTACTGAGGGAAATGACATCAGAGGCATAATTGTATTGTTCTAAGAACATAGTGGTTAAGTGCTTAAACCTCCCTGGTAAGGATGAAGGAGAGGATTGCACTCCTCAGACCTGAACTACACCAACCCACCCATTCAAAGGTGGTGGGGAGGAGCCCCCTCCACTGAAAAACTTGGTGTCATTTTCAGAATATCCTGTGTCCCCTTCCCAAAGGAATATTTTCCAAAACAGAAACCAAGAGGAGGTCAAAAGTCTGTAATGCTGGGGCAGCTAGGTGGCGCAGTGGGTAAAGCACCGACCCTGGAGTCAGGAGGACCTGAGTTCAAATTTGGCCTCAGACACTTAGCATTTACTAGCTGTGTGACCCTGGAAAAGTCACTTAACCCCAATTGCCTCACCAAAAAAAAAAAAAGTCTGTAATGCAGAGGCTGTAAGAGACAACATCTTCTTGTGGCTTTTTGTTATTACTTATGACTTGCTGGAATACACTCAGGGAAAAAACCTCGTGTTGGGAAAGGGGAATATGGAGCAGGCCAAATAGCACCCAAGTCACAACCTGACCCCCAAAGACACTGTCTTCTCACACCCTCGTCTCATTTCAGAGCCAGGGTTTTCCTGCCCAAGCAGGCACTGGCTCACCCACTGTCAAATCGACCTGCAATATAAAAAACACCCTCCTTCTGAAAGCATTTCCCAAACATACTACTCATCTGCTTTTTTTTTTTAACACACTCTCTAACTCCTTTTACAAGCTACCTCCTTATTTTATTAATTTATTAAGACTAGACTTCCAACCACTCCCTTTACTGACTTTTAAACAGCCCTGAGGAATTTCAAGCACCTACTTTGCAGCCTCTAGGACACACCTATTTCTTTCTGTCTCAACCTCAAATTATCCCCAAGCTCTTGACAAAAGGCAATATTCTTTCCCTCATGGAGTTTATAGTCTGGTAGAGGAATATGAGATATATGCAAATAACTACAAGCAAGATAATAATTAGGTAATTATATTACAAAATTAAATGGTCTTTACTAGTTAACTTTGTTCCTTGAGAGGTAAGATCCTTACTTCCAGAGGATTCAGAGATTGTTTGATTCAATTACCCAAGAACCTATGTTCTTTTTTTCTTTTTTTTTCTTTCTTTTTTTTTTTTTTTGCGGGGCAATGGGGGTTAAGTGACTTGTCCAGGGTCACACAGCTAGTGTCAAGTGTCTGAGGCCAGATTTGAACTCAGGTATCCACTGCGCCACCTAGCTGCCCCTCTTTTTTTCTTTTGTAAACTGATTTTTAATTCAATTTCATTTTATTTTCAGTTCCAAAATTTCCCCCTCCCCCTTCACCACCAACTGAGAAGGCAAGAAAAACAAAGCCCATTACAAATTATATATATGTAGATAGATCAAGATAGCTATAGATATATGTTTGTATCTATGTGTACATACATAATATGTATACATATGCATACATGCATACTTATGCAAAACAAATTCCTGCATCAGCCATGTCCAAAAAAAAAAGAAGGAAGGAAAAAATCTTCAATCTATACTCTGAGTTCATCAGTCCTCTGACAGAGGATAGCATGTAACAGCATTTAAAACTGTAGTATTTTATTAATCAGTTTTGAAACCTTTCAGGGTTTATTATCCTTACAATATTGTTGTTATTGTTATTTTTTTCTTCTGATTGTGTTCACTTCACTCTGC
The DNA here is from genome assembly GCF_019393635.1 of Dromiciops gliroides. NCBI lineage: Eukaryota > Metazoa > Chordata > Mammalia > Microbiotheria > Microbiotheriidae > Dromiciops > Dromiciops gliroides. The sequence goes on along the minus strand of NC_057863.1, from coordinate 336,158,298 downwards.
ATTAGATTGTACAAGTCTTCACAGGCTTTTTCTGAAACCATTCTTTCAACATGTCTTACAGATCAATAGTATTCTATCACCTTCGTATCCCATAACTTGTTCAGCCATTCTATATGTGGCATAAGGCCCCAAGAGTTGCATGGTGGTATCATTGTGTGGCTTCAAGGGAGGCAGAATAGATATCTCTAACCTCTTCTCCTGCCACTCTCCTCCAAGGGGGGTGGTCTTTAATTTTTGCTAGGAAGAGAAGCAGGAGGGCTTCTTCCCATAGGCCACCATTCAGCTCTCCTCATGGGAGGGGGTATTGGGCTAGAATTATATCCATATGTTTCCTTAAATATTATTAGTCTAGGGGATGTGATCAGTTTCAAGATAATTCCTGGTTATTTCATTATTGGGGAGATGCAGGACCCCAGGTTTAATATTCAAGGTATGACACCCCTCCAAACAAATACCAGATCTACAATGTACTTAGCCAAGACAATTCATTTATTCAAATTAGTAGGGGCAGCTAGATGGCGAAGTGGTTAAAGCACCAACCCTGGATTCAGGAGTACCTGAGTTCAAATCTGGCCTCAGACACTTGACACTTACTAGCTGTGTGACCCTGGGCAAGTCACTTAACCTCCATTGCCTGCAAAAACACAAACAAACAAAACCAAATTAGTAGCAAAACAGAAATCAGAGAAGGTAGGCATAGGAGAATATATACCAGCCAATACAGAGTGAAAGAGCTTTCCCAGAGGCAAAACTCCCAGTCTCTAGAGTAACAAGCTGGGAATAGGGACCGAGGGAGAATGCTAACTCCTCTTATGTCTTCCCAGAGTCTTTTCCTTCAGCAACCCAGAGTAGGATTGATTTTATCCATCTTCCCTCTCAAAGCTGGAAGGCAGAAGCACCTGAAGCAACTGCTGGGCCTGAAGCAACTCAAAGGCTTGAAGAGAACTTGAAAAGCCTGAAGAGAATTGAATAATCCTGATCTTCACAACTCTACCCTACATGGGGCATTGATCTCCACCCATAAGGAGAGAGTCCCAGAATAATGGATTTTGAACTGGTGTTATATTAGTTATGATTACACAGACTCATAGAAGAACATAAAATAATTTATGAAACAATGAAAAATAACCCAATTAATAAATTCTGTTCCTGTTCACAGAAATTTATTTATTTATTTTTATTTTTATTTTTTTGAGGGGCAATGAGGGTTAAGTGACTTGCCCAGGGTCATATAGCTAGTGTCAAGTGTCTGAGTCTGGATTTGAACTCAGGTCCTCCTGAATCCAGGGCCGGTGCTTTATCCACCGTGCCACCTAGCTGCCCCCACAGAAATAATTTTTTAAAATAGCTTCTGATTCAAAAATAGGAGGAAGTCTAATTTTGGAAAATTTAAGGAATCTGGAATTCTGTTTGGTGAGCAGAAGGGAGCCACTTAAGGTCTTTGAGCAAGGAAAAAGCCTGAGTAGATCCGTACATTTAAAATATTTGAACATTTCCTAGATTTGGGACTGGACTGTCAGAGTTAGGAGTCTGGGGAAGAAGCTTAAGAGGTGAATAAATTTTTCACTTTACGGTTTTCTGTGCCATTGACCTGTCCTTGTTTTTCCTAGAGACATTGAAACTATCCTGCAAAAGATTAATAACAGTAGCAACTTTATGTTGCTATTCATGATTTATTTTGAGAACGGAAATTTTATCAGACATTATTTTAAATATGTATTTTGCAAAAGCTTGTTAAATTCTTGAGCACGATTTTATGTCTTGGGGCTGAATTCTACCCCCTAGAGGCTCACCTTTGCATTTTTAGAATCAGGTAGAATTTGCTATACATAAATGTGATCATAGAAAGCTTTTTTCTTTTTTTTTTTTTCAACTTTTTTTGGGGGGGGGTGGGCGATGGGGGTTAAGTGACTTGCCCAGGGTCACACAGCTAGTAAGTGTCAAGTGTCTGAGGCTGGATTTGAACTCAGGTCCTCCTGAATCCAGGATTGGTGCTTTATCCACTGCGCCACCTGGCTGCCCCCAAAACCCAAGTGTTTTTGTTTTTGCTTTTTGTTTTTTGTTTTTGCAGGGCAATGAGGGTTAAGTAACTTGCCCAGGGTCACACAGGTAGTTAAGTGTCAAGTGTCTGGGGCTGGCTTTGAACTCAGGTCTTCCTGAATCCAAGGCCGGTGCTTTATCCACTGTACCACCTAGCCGCCCCGAAAACTTTTCTAGAAATAACAATAATGGCAATTCACATCTATATAGGGATAGGAACTGAGGCTGTGATTTCTGAGGTACAGGGAAGTCCCTGTATTCATACATGTCATCATCTTTTCTGCAACTAGATTCTAGGGCAGGGCTTCTTCAACTTTTTCCACTACTGACCCCTTTTTGCCAGAGAAATTTTTACGCAGCCCTGGGTATATAGGTATATAAAATAGGGAAACATAATCTTTCACCATTGCCTAATTTTTCATAACCCCCACATTCGGTTACACTATGTGACCCACAGTTTAAAAAGCTTTAATCTATAGAGTTGTAGACATTTTTCAAGTGATGGTACTGGAGAAGACTTTTGAGAGTCCTTTGGACAGCAGGGAGATTAAATGCGTCAATACTTAAAGAAATTTATTCAGGCTGTTAACACACTGGAAGGTCGAATACTGAAGCTGAAACTTAAATACACTTGTCACATCAAGAGAAGATGGGACTTATTGGAAAAGACCCTCACGTTGGGAAAGATTGAAGGCAAAAGGAGAAGGGGACAGCCGAGGGTGAGATGGAGAGATACTGTCATGGAAACAGCGAACATGAGCATGGACAGACTTTGAAAGAGAGTGGAGGATAGAAGGGCCTGGCTTGCTATAGTCAAACACTACTGACCAACTGAACAACTAGCACATTCCTGGCTCTCTTCACACTCTACTCTATCACACCTCCTCTCCTTTATTTTATAAAAGTGAGGGACACCTATACTCTCATAGACCAATACCCCTAATTAAAGGGTCTGTCTTGGGGCAGCTAGGTGGCACAGTGGATAAAGCACCTGCCCTGGATTCAGGAGGACCTGAGTTCAAATCCAGCCTCAGACACTTGACACTAGCTATGTGACCCTGGGCAAGTCACTTAACCCTCATTGTTCCCCCCCCCCAAAAAAAGGGGTCTGCCTTTAAAGAACTGAGGTGAAGAAATAATTGGTTCTTAGGCTAGAATAAATAGAAGCATGCTTAATCAAGCTACATGTTTTTCTTCCCTGCTATGGATGTTATATGATAGGCCATTAGCTCTACAACAGATGTATACAAAGATGCTGATTGAGGTGGATAGATAATTATCAGAAAGCAGGTTTGTTGGTTTTTTTTTACAGTGGGAGTTTGTAGATCTAAAGAAGTATGAACAGGGAATGGATATATCCAAAAATTAAAGGTGATATAAAAACAAAAAAGCAGCAATAAAAATCAGATGACAATTTTTTAAAGGAGGAAGGAAAAAAAAAAGTTAGAATATTTCCGCCAAATCTGAAGGTTATCTGTAAGCCTTTTGAGAACATTCAGAATATAATTAGGTAGGGAACCTAGCCTCAAACCTCCCTTGGGCTAAACTTAACCTCTAAAGCAAGTCAGAGGTTGTTTTGTTTTTTGTTTTTTGTTTTTGTTTTTAAGTGAAAGATATAAATCATTTTAAAGAAAACTAGATTTTATAATGGGGGCAGCTGGGTGGTCCAGTGGATAGAATGTCAGGTCTGGAGTCAGAAAGACCCATCTTCCTGAGTTCAAATCTGACCTCAGACACTTCCTAGCTGTGTGACCCTGGGCAAGTCACTTAATCCTTTTTGCCTTAGTTTCCTCATCTGCAAAATGAGCTGAAGAAAACTGTGACAAACCACTCCAGTATCTTTGCCAAGAAAATCCCAGATGGGGTCATGAAGAGTTGAACATGATTGAACAACAACAGCAAAGATCTTATAAACTATTGTTAAACATGTATTAATAAGGGGGCAGCTAGATGGCACAGTGGTTAAAGCACCGGCCCTGGACTCAGGAGTACCTGAGTTCAAATCCGGCCTCAGACACTTGACACTTACTAGCTGTGTGACCCTGGGCAAGTCACTTAACCCCAATTGCCTAAAAAAAAAATGACTTGAGCAGCTATATGAAGAAGGAACCTCAAGGACTAAGGAAAAAATGTATTAATAGCACTACTGTGTATGTTATATATATGTATGTGTGCGTATATATGTGTGTGTGTATATCTCTATACACACATATACATATACACATTTTCATTTATTTTAAATAGAGGGACCAATGAGAGAGACCAACAAAGGCTGAGTTACTAGACTAATAAACTGAGCTATTTTCTGGTGCCCAAGCCATAACCTGTGAAATTGGGGAAATGGTGACATTTGCCCTTCTTGTTCTCTTCCTCTCTTCTTCTCCTCCCCCTCAATCCTCTGCCTTCTCTTCCCTCTTGCTGCAACCATGACAGAGCAGCAATGACAGAGTGGCAAAGGGGATAAGGAGCAAGGAAAGGAAGTGGGAAGGATGTGCCAGGCAGATGGAGACTAGAGATAGCAGATTATACTGAGGCAGCTTTATGCCTGACTCTTTGATAGCATTTTCTTTTGCAGTTTTGTGTGTGTGTGTGTGTGTGTGTGTGTGTGTGTGTGTGTGTGTGTGTGTGTGTGTGTGTGTGTGTGTGTGTGTTGAGGTTAAGAGTATGCAAAGCTAAGTTTCTCTGAAGCTAAACTGATTCTGGTATTCAAAGTATTTAGCATAGTGTCTTGTGTGTAATAGGTCTTTAATAAATGTTTGTGTAATTGAACTGCAAATAGGAAGAGCTGCTTGACTGTCTGTTAGGGAACTGATAGTTTTCAGATATGAGTCACTCACAGAGAGATAGAGACAGAGACAGAGAGATACCCACAGAGAGAAAGGCAGGGAGAGACAGACAGTGACTGAAAGAGACAGACAGACACACAGAGAGAGACAGAGAAAGAGAGAGACAGGGAGATCAGCTTCAGAGCTTTCCAGGCACAACCCCTCAATCCAAGAAATCAGTTTAACAATTCAAGAGTTTTGACCGTTGCTGCTTCTGGTCTCTCATGATAAAGGTTTTTGCCTAATTGTTTTAGGTAAATGTAATTGGTGGGCAGTTTGTTTGAATTTTTATTAGGAAATTATGTCAAAATTAAACATATCAATAAAAAGATTTTTTAAAGTACATAATACAGGGGCAGCTAAGTGGCACAGTGGATAGAGAACTGGCCCTGGAGTCAGGAGGACCTGCATTCAAATCCGAGCTCAGACACTTGACACTTACTAGCTGTGTGACCCTGGGCAAGTCACTTAACCCCAATTGCCTCACCAAAAAAAAAAAAAAACCAAAAAAACTCATAATACAAATGCCCAAAGTACTGGCATCTTTCCAGATTCCTGAGCACTTGCCTTAAATCCCCTCTGGAGAGGACACACAGAAGCAGCAATGTAGTTTACTCTTGCACAGACAATAGTTTTGCAGAAATAATTGTCTGCAGAAATTTTATTCAGCTAGAAATATGCATGTTCTCATTCATTCTCCAAAATACTAGCTTCTCTTCAGGCTACTGTCTCACCCTGTGGTCACAGGGCTCGGTGTCCTAGGGCATCTATCTATAGTTGACACAGGATCCATCCACCAACATTCCCCATGTTCCATGAAAATCTGAGATGATACGTATTAGATCTTAGGGCAGTTTGTGCTTCTCTTGAGAACTTATATTGTAATTTGTATTACAGTTATTAATGTCCAACATATCTTTTCTATTTACATTGTAATTGTATTTTATTTAACCCTTCTTTCCTTCCCATTCTAGCTTGCTACATTTTTTTGTTTGTTTGTTTGTTTTGTTTGTTTTTTTGGTGAGGCAATTGGGGTTAAGTGACTTGCCCAGGGTCACACAGCTAGTAAGTGTTAAGTGTCTGAGGCCGGATTTGAACTCAGGTCTTCCTGACTCCAGGGCCGGTGCTCTATCCACTGTGCCACCTAGCTGCCCCCTAGCTCACTACATTTTACTTAGTAGGTACTTAATATAATAAATGGATGGGGAATGGAGTGGCTCAGTGGATAGAACACTGGGCTTCCAGTCAGGAAGACCTCAGACACTTCCTAGGCAAGTGACCCTGGGCAAATCACTTAACCTCTGATTGACAAAAGGATCTGCTAGATCCACTGGGGAAGGAAATGGCAAATCACTCCAGTATCTTTGCCAAGAAAATCCCATGGATAGGCATAGTCCATGAGGTCATGAAGCGTCAGACATGACTCAGCAACAACTAACTAAATGGAGTGAATTGATATTGATAGAAGAAATGAAGAGATAACACTTCCCCCTTAAGTATATTTAATCAGGAAATGGTCTTTTCTTCTTTTTCTTAATTTCATCAGGCCAGCAAGGTTTTCTTCAATCTGTTTATAACTCCCATGCTGTTAAAAAAAAAATTTCAGGCAGTAGTTGGTTTTTTGTTTGTTTGTTTATAATAAAAGCATTTTATTATTTTCCAGCTACATGAAGAGATAGTTCTCAAACATTTGTTTTTATAAGATTTCTAGTTCCAAAATTTTCTCCCTCCCTCCCCTTCCTTCCCCCTTCAGAAAACGGCAAGCAACCCGATATAGGTTATATATGTACAATCATATTAAACACAGAACAGGGGGCAGCTGGGTGGCCCCGTGGATAAAGCAACAGCCCTGGATTCAGGAGGACCTTGAGTTCAAATCCAGCCTCAGACTCTTGACACTTAATAGCTGTGTGACCCTGAGCAAGTCACTTAACCCCCATTGCCCCACAAAGAAGAAGAAGAACAAAAGGGGAAAAACCTCAAAAAAGAAAAAAAGAAAAACAAAGAAAGTAGAAACAGTATGGTTCAATCTGCACCTAGATTCCACAGTTCTTTTTGCTGGATTTGGAGAGCATTTTCCATCATCCGTCCTTTGGAATTATCTTGGATCATTGTATTGGATCACACAAGGTTGTTGATACTATGTGCAATGTTCTCCTGGTTCTGCTCACTTCACTTAGCATCAGTTCTGCTCATCATTTCTTACAGCATAATAATATTCCATTACATTCATATACCACAACTTGTTCAGCCATTCCCCAGTTGATGGGCATCCCCTCAATTTCCAATTCTTTGCCACAGACAGTAGTTTAAAAAAAAATGAAACATGACTCGAAAAATGAGCGGCAGCAATACACATACACAAACACACAAGATGAGGACAAATGTCTGAGCTTCATTTTCATCCTCATGGAAGAGGGAAAATAAAAAAATCTACCAAATAGTTTTTTCAGTTTTTGAACATGGAATTATGATTTTTAAAAATGCATGCATTAAGTAAAATAAAATTACAAACGAATCCCACAGAAGTATGCCCAATGACTATTTTAAAATAATTCCGGGGGAATTAGAGCATAGTCGTTAAATACTGAGATACCAAAATGCCAATCATTTTTTCAGGGGAGGGGACTCACTTATACAGCTAAATAGCCAAGTCAAAGAACCTATTTCAAGGAAAGAAGTGCATTTCAAAAAATTTCAGGAAAAGTTCAAGTGAGGAGGAAAAGTAAGCCCACAGAATATGGCAGGTCAGGTGCAAACTAGAAATTAGGCAAGTCCCAAAGAATTTGGTTTTCCCCCAAAATAATTTAAGTAGGAACTTGAAAACATGTCCAAAACCAATACTTAAGAGGTTCTTTAAATAAGATAAGATGGGCAGGAAAGAGGGGTTCTGGCTGTTTCCCTGATACAAGGGCAAGATGGTGGGGTAGAAGTTGGGGAATCCATTTCAGGTGAGCAGATGTTGGCCTTCTCCTCCACTGACCTGTCTTTTTTATTCTTCCCTCAAATAGGGCCTTCATTTCTTTTATGGATCTTTCTGCTCCTCTTTCCCCTGAATATCTCTCTCTCCTCCTTTTTTTTTGGGGGGGGGGGCAATGAGGGTTAAGTGACTTGCCCAGGGTCATACAGCTAGTGTCAAGTGTCTGAGGTCAAATTTGAAGTCAGGTCCTCCTGAATCCAGGGCCGGTGCTTTATCCACTATGCCACCTAGCTGCTCCCTTCTTTTATTTTTAAACTGTCTTGTTTTTTCTTCTTCAGTAGGCCACATTGTGAAAGAGAAAATTATTTTTACCTTTGCTTTTTCCAATACATTTTGTTTGTTTGTTTTTCATGTTAAAAATAGAGGAACAATTTGGGTTAGTTCTTAAGAAACTGACACAAACTGCAGGGGGAAAAACAGTTCTGTACATCCCTGTCAATTCAATTCAATGAATATTTATCAAGTACCCATTAGGAAAAAAAAAAAGTGGATGAAATGAATGTGTTATATGTCCCCAAAACAATCGGTACCTTAGTCGGGGCAGTCAATGTGTGTGTCTCTAGTGGTGTGTTTACATGAGAATACCTGAGTCGCAGAGGACAGAGATGTATTCCCAGTTCTGCCACTTTCTAGTTGTATGGCCGGGGACAAGTTTGCCTCTGTGTACTTCACTTTCCCTATCCACAAAATGGGGTTGATAGTTATTGCCTTATCTTTTTTGCAGAGGACTAGGTGAAACCAAGGATGGAAAATACTTCGCAAATCTTAAAGCTATTACTAAGTACTGGTCCTGGTCAGGAAAAAAAATCTCCTGCTAAAGGGAAAAGGAGGTTGATGGTGATGGGCTGGAGACTGAGAGTCTGAGCGTATCTCCTGCACGCACTTAGCTATGGAACTCTTTAGAGAAGGGAGCTAGGAGGGGATGCGAAAGACGGGCGAGAGCCAGGAAGAGTTTGTCCGTTTGTCCATTCATTGAACGTCATGCAAATGACATGCAAATCAGCGCGTGTTCCTTTGGAGTCAGCAGTCTGGGCACTTTGTGTTGGAGGCTCAGAGCGCCTTGCTCCCTCCCTCCCTCCTTCCTTCTCTCCTAGCACCTCTCCCCGCCCTCCAGCCCCTTCCCGTGTCTCGCCTTCCTTCCCGGCTCCCAGCGCAGGCTCCTCGGTATACTTGGGCAAAGAGCCGGGCGGAGAGTCGGGCAGCGGGGCTCGGCTGCTGTCCCGCCGGGGACTGAGAGGTGCGCGGCTCACAGCCCGCTTGCTCCACGCTTCGCTGCTCGGGGGCGGGCTCCTTGCCACCCGGGCTGCCTTCGCCGACTCTGTGAGTACCGCGCTTTTGTCCCCACTTGTCCTTACTCCCTCTTAGCTCGTGGCACTTGGAGGGGAGGGGGAGGAGGACGACTGGGAGGTGGAGACGGCGCACTCCCCAGCTTGACCACGGGTGCCTCGCTTTTTGTCCATAAGTCCGTCCCTCCCATCAGACATCCTCCCCTCCTGCCCACATTTGCCAACCCCCCTAACCCCCATTCTCTTCTCGGCGATCTGTCACACACACCCCCTCCCCAATCCAACTGGGCGCCCCTTTTTCTCTATCTTTGAGAGCCGAGACCGGGTGAGGTGCGCGCCCTGAGTTATGCCAGGGAAAGCATGGATTGGAGGTGGGGGGGGGAGTGTGCCTAGGGTTAGGGTTGACTTTAGACCTGATTAGGCGTAGGCTTCAATCCAAGGACCCTCGAAGCTACCGAGAAAATCTCGGAGACTGGAACCAAAGGATAAAAGAGATGAGCAGTTTGTCCCCAGTGGCACTAGCTTGGAGCTCCTTTCTCATCTCCTCTTCCCTGTGGAAGGGTGATGTCCACTCCTTCCTGCCCTGCATCCACATCTCTACCAACCTCCAGTTCCACAAATAGCCGAGATGTGGGTAGGTCCAAAATAGAGTCGATCTTAACTTTGAGGGCCAGTTTAGGCTTACAGCGGTGATGTCAAGCGTTGTGTGTCCAGAGCAAGATTTAAAAGCTTCACTTTAGCCTTCCGCTCTCCCCTTTCCAGCCCATCTCTCCTCGCGCCTGGAGCCTCTGCCCTGCCCATCCTGGAGCTTGGTTCTATTTCAGTGGCTCCTTGTCTCACTTCCAGATACTTCTTTAAAAAAAAAAAAGTTTTGGAAGCATTTGAAAAACTAATCCCCATTGTTACTCAATAATGGTTAAAAATGTTTTTAATTAATTAATTATTTTTTTAGTGAGGCAATTGGGGTTAAGTGACTTGCCCAGGGTCACACAGCTAGTAAGTGTTAAGTGTCTGGGGCGGGATTTGAACTCAGGTACTCCTGACTCCAGGGCCGGTGCTCTATCCACTTCGCCACCTAGCTGCCCCTTTATTTTTTGCGGGGCAATGAGTGTTAATTGACTTGCCCAAGGTCATACAGCTAGTGTCAAGTGTCAGATCGGATTTGAACTCAGGTCCTCCTGAATCCAGGACTGGTGTTTTGCCTACTGGGCCACCTAGCTGCCCCTCAATAAGGTTTTATGAGTTTCCCCTTCCCAAGAGTATTTTATTAGGGAATTTAGGGAGACAAATTCAAAGGAATGACTCTCTAAAGTTAGAATTTTCTAAGATTGAAGGATATGGAGAATGGAAATAATTTGGGAATAGAGAGGTCTTTCGGCAACCATCCTCCCCCTCTCCCCCTTATCCTATGCAGGTTGTGCCTGGCCTTGGGAGTAGTGTTGGAAATAGAAAGGATTTTATTTTCTCTTAGAACTCAAAACTCTTCCCTAAAAGCCACTGGGCATATCCCCATTGCTCAGTCCTCATAGTTTAGATGAGTGAGCTGCACTACCCTGCTCTCCCTAGGCTGTCCCCCTCCAAAATGGACAGAATATGAAAGTTATCCGGCTTCACCCTCCTGAGTCTTGCCCTGGAGTGAGAGGTTTCATCACTTCACTATCGATTACTTCTTGGTCTTGTGATTTCTATCCCCCTCCAGTAACCTTCACAATTGACCAAATAGTTATTACATGATCCTATGGAGGGGCAGCTAGGTGGCATAGTGGATAAAGCACCCGCCTTGGATTCAGGAGGACCTGAGTTCAAATTTTGCCTCAGACACTTGACAATTACTATCTGTGTGACCCTGGGCAAGTCACTTAACCCTCATTGCCTTGCCCCCCCCCCCCATATATATATCCTATGATGTGCAAGGCAACTCTCTAAGATTGTATTGCCTTAGAGTTGCCCATCTGCACTGAAGAAGGGAGTTTCCAAACTGGGAGTTCCTTCCTATAACAATAAATCACACATCCACACCCCACCATCTCTTCCCTCACCCAATGTGCAAGGCACTCTGTCAGCTCTGGGGACACAAAGATTAAAAAAAAATAATAGTCACCACCATCAGGGAGTTTACAATCTACTAGGAGGAATTTGACCTGTACACAGGTAATTATCCTGCAGGTTAAAAATGTGATAGTTGTAAGGGAAGTGTCCAGACAAAAATGCTCTTAGAAAATTTGAGTGGGGAAGGGTGGAGGGTCCCCGCTGAAGGATCTGGGAAGGGCAAACTCCTATCATTGTTTGTTTGGAGAGGATGTGAGGGAGTGGGATGTGGAGAGAAGCACAGAGGGTTGGCGAGAGGAACTACTGCTTGAGAGGACACAAAAATGGCAGGATCTCGAACTGCCAGCAAAATATCCTTGAGAATGGGATTGGAATAGGCCCTCTGGAGGCCATAGGGGTCTTCTGGTTTACTAAGTGATGATGATGATGGCATTTATATAGGGCTTCAAGCTTTGTGACTTTATAAACATCTCGTTCTATTCTCACTATATCCCTGGGAGGTAGGTGTTATTATTATTTTCCCTTATAGATGAGGAAACTAAGGCAGGCAAAAGTTAAATGGCTTTCCTGTGTCACATACTAAGTGTATGAAGTAATATTTGAATTCAGGTCTTCCTGACTCCAGGTCCAGCACTCTACTCACTACTAGAATCAAGTAAACATGTTCAAAGCCATACCCTCCTTCCCACTTCCATTTCCTTCCTACTCCCTTTACTTCCCCCTTTTGCCTTCCTTTCTTCCTCTACCTTTTTTCAATTTTTTGTCCTGCTCTCCTTTACTTCTTTCCTTCCCATTCATTCCCCTCCAGTTTTCCCCACCTTCAGTAAGACATTTGCTCTTGGGGCTGTGGTGACTGAATCCCATTGTCTTTACTAGAATACAAGGGTTTTGATTTCCATTATAATCCTACTCACCTCTCACATCTGTAGACTGAGAAGCTTAAGAAAGGGGATGGGGGAAAAAAAAAGAAAGGGGTGGATTGGAGGAATTGGAAATATGGGCAACTGACTAGAGTAGAGGTTAGGTGTCCTGTTGGTGGGTACCCTGAGGGCCTTACACCTAGGTGTTGCCACATACCTCTCTCTTTTATAACCATAACTTCTCTTTAACCAAGGCTACTTTTTGGAATTGTTACCCTTTCAATAGCAATGAAAGATTTTTGCAGGCCCATCTGTTGTTACTTTGCTCCTTCTGTCACTGAATCGGTCCTATTAGAGGTGTATAGAGTTCATGAGAAAACAAGTAGGGATTGTTTTACTTATTGTATTTTGTGTCCCCAATACTTCACATACAGTAGGCATTTAATAAACGATTGTTGATGTTTGTCAATCTCATAATACTTTCCCCATCTGTGACAAATGAGGAAACAGACCAAGAAAGGTAAAGAATCTTTTCAGGGTCATAGAGATGTTGTTTGTCCTTTGTTTTCCAAGAGGACCATTACATTGGGGAGGTGATGTCATGACTTGCAATGAATTGGATTTAAGTGAGGGAGGGCTGTGCAAAGTCACCCGTCTCACTCTCCTCCAAAGCCATGTGGGTCTAGTGGCAAGATACAGGTCAGGACAGTTGGAGATGGCCCCGGGTGCCAGGTCATAGAGATACCTGGCAGCAAAAAGAGGATTCAGAACCAGGTTCTCTGATTCTTAATACAGGGCTCTTTCTAATACTAATAGCTAAAATGTAGGTGTTATAAAATTTGCAAAGCACTTTATGTAATTATCTCATTTGATCTTCACAACAACCCTATATGGTAGGAATGATTATTATCCCCATTTTACAAATAAAGGAACTGAGGGTGAAAGAACTTAAGCAACTTGCCCAGTTTCACACAGCTAGTAAATGTATGAGGCAGGATTTGACTTAAGGCTTACAGACTCCAAATTGAGCACTCAATCCACCATGCCATTCTGTCCTCTGTTACTAGTTGTACCCCAAAGAATAGATTTTTTTGGTGTGAAGCCAACAGGACTGCATGAGATTCTCTGATCCTGACTTTATTAATATGATACTTTACTGGCTCCCTTCCTACCTACACTTGTGTGAGTGACTATTTTCTTAGTTATCAGGAACCAATCTCATATCCAGAGCTTGGAGTAGAGGGTAGGGTGGTTTCTAATTAAGAGGGGAAACAGGGGCAGCTAGGTGGCGCAGTGGATAGAGCACCGGCCCTGGATTCAGGAGGACCTGAGTTCAAATCTGGCCTCAGACACTTTACACACTTACTAGCTGTGTGACCCTGGGCAAGTCACTTAACCCCAATTGCCTCACCAAAAAAAAAAAAAAAAGAGGGGAAACAGTAGCAAAAACTAAGGTACCTACAGAAAGGTATGCAGATTCTTGTAGTAGTAACAAGAATTCCCAGGTGAGAGTGGATTAGGGAATGGGAGGTCCAGGAGTAGGGAGGAAGGTTCTGAAAGTATGGTGGCAAGCTGGTGGCAGTTAATCTGAGAAGGCTTCCCAAAGAAAGTAGCATGAGTAGATGTAGTTGGGAAAGGGGAAAAGGTGCATTACTGGTGTGCCAAAAGGAGGCAATTGTGGTAGAACACAAACTCTCTGCGGGAAGGCACTGTTTCAATAGTAACAGTGATGATACCTAGCTTTTATTTTGTTTTTGTTTTTTGTGAGATAATGGGGGTTAAGTGACTTGCCCAGGGTCACACAGCTAGTAAGTGTTAAGAGTCTGAGGCCAGATTTGAACTCAGGTCCTCCTGACTCCAGGGCTGGTGCTTTATCCACTGAGCCACCAAGCTGCCCCCATACCTAGATTTTTTTTTCTTTTTTATACCTAACTTTTATATAGTGCTTTACACATACCTCAGTTTCTCTTCAGAACAACCCTGTAAGGTAAATGTTCTTTTGCAGATGAGGCTGAGAAGTAAAGTGAGTTGTCCAAGCATAACCTTTAAGTGGCTGTGGCTAGATTTGACCTAGTCTTGGGGACTCCAGCACTAGAATTCTATCCATTTCACCACCTAGCTGTCTTTTCATTTTTTGCCCTTTCATCACCAAGGATTAGCACAATGCCTGACACCTAACAGGAAATTAACAAATGCTTTTTGAATGGCATAGCTTCTTAGACTGAAGTTTTCTTTCTTTCCCTCTTTTAAAAAAAGAATCAATTTTATTTTATTTTTAGCTCCACATTCTCTCCTCCCAGCTCCTCCCCAACTAAGAAAGCAAAAAAAAGAAAGAAAGAAAGAAAGAAAGAAAGAAAGAAAGAAAGAAAGAAAGAAAGAAAGAAAGAAAGGAAGAAAGAAAGGAAGGAAGGAAGGAAGGAAGAAAAGCAAGTCCATTATGAATGTGTATATTAAGCAAAACAAATTCCCACATTGGGAGTTCCACTTTTCATCATGAGTCCTCTGGAATTGTGGTTGGTCATTGTGTTGATCAAAGTTTCTATTTATTCAAAGGTTTTCAATGGGCTAACTAACTATAGAAGCATTCTTCCAATCAGCCAACAAGCGTGTATTAATCATCTGGAGATACAGAGGCAAAAACAGAACTAATCCCTGTCCTCCAGGAACTTATATTCTATTGGAGGAGACAACATACATATAGATAATTATATACAACAGAAATGTGAGGTAATATGTTAGGGGCACCAGGAGCTGCTTCTTGAGAAGCTTTGTGATCAGGGTGTTTGAACTGATCTTTGAATACTGCTAGGGATCCTACCTGGGGGAGGTAAGGAGGAGGTACATTCCAGGCATAGGGAGAATACCTTTTGCAAAGGTATGGAGATAAAGGGTAGAGGGTGAGGAACAGCAAGAAGGCTAGTTTGGCTGGACTGAGAATTTGCTTGAATAGGAGAGCAAATATAGTAAGAGCCTAGAAAGATATCTTAGAACCAGATTGTAAAGGGCTCTAAGAGCCAAACAGGAGTTTGTATTTGATCCTAGAAGTAATAGGGAGACGCTGGCATTGGGCCAAAGAATAACATGGTCAGACCTGCATTTTAGGAATATCACTTCCTGAAGTGAGAAGAGCAGGAGGATATAATTGTACACAGTCACAGCAATGTTGTAATGATGATCAACTGTGAAAGACTTGGCTACTCTGATCAATACAGTGATCCAAGACAATTCCAAAGGACTCATGATGAAAAAATGTTATCCACCTCCAGAGACAGAAATGAACTCTTGAGGGCAAATTGAAGTATAATTTTCTCACTTTATTTTTTTTTTGCCTTCTTTTTTTATATGGAAATATGTTTTGCATGATTTCACATGTACAATTGACATAATTTTCCTTGCCTTCTCAGTGAGTGGGAGAGGGATGGGAGGGAGGTAGAGTATTTGAAACTCAAAATTTAAAAAGAAAAGAATGCTGGAAATAATAATTTTTTTTGGAAAAAGGAATATCACTGGTATCTGTGTGGAGGATGAATTGCAGAGGAGGGAGACTTAATGTGGGGACACAAGTTAGGAGTCTAGACTGGAGCTGTGATGTAGGATGGGAGGGCCTGAGGGAAGGAAGGAAAATGAATAAGCTGACAATATTGCTCCATAAACACTCACAGGTACTAGGAACCACAATTAGGTTTCAGACTCAAACCTGGCAAATATGAACCAGAGTAATCTAGTGATTATCTCCTTTGGATTCTTGTAATTGGACTGAACTGGACTCTTCAACATTCCCAATATAATCTTCACTTTAATTGAATTCTACAGGCATTTTTACTAAGCATAAGGCAATGGATAGTGGAAGACCAAAAGAAATGAGAGTCACTTGAGGTTCTTACATTCTACTCTCAAACCCAAGGAGACTCAGGTGAAGGAAGGAAGAGGGGGAGATGACTTGCCACTTCTTTTTTATGCACGTTTCAGTGACAGAAATACTGCCTCTCAGCAGTCCAGTAAATTATTTTTTAAATTATTTATTTTAAAAAGTTCTTTATGGAGCAGCTAGGTGGTACAGTGGATAAAGCACTGGCCTTGGATTCAGGAGGACCTGAGTTCAAACCCAGCCTCAGACACTTGACACTTAACTAGCTGTGTGACCCTGGGCAAGTCACTTAACCTTCATTGCCCTGCAAAAACAAAAACAAAATTCTTTATAATTAAATATTAAATTAGAAAAGATAAAATATTAAAATTAGATAAATAATAATGTAATTGTATAAAATGACCATTTCCATGGAGGAATATAAAAAGAGTTAAGTCAGGTTGCTTTTTTTTTAATAGATGCTAGATTCAGCACCTAACTTTCAAAGCTATCCTGATTTTCTGTGATTCTGGCCTTCTGGTCTCTTTTATGCAATAAAACTGCTTCAGTGACCCCCTTTTTTTTTTTCTTTTCTTTTTCACCCCTTCGTTATCTACTTTTTCCCTAGCTCCTTTCTTGTTTCTACTCAAAAAATTGAAAAAAGGAAAATAAAAAACAGAACCATGCCAGCAAATATGCATAGTCAAGCAAAACAAACCCCTATTTTGCTGTGTCTAAAAATAATAAAGGGGATAGATGCAAAGAAATCTGGGAAAACTTGAATGAACCGATAGAAAGTGAAGTGAGAAGAACCGGGAGAACAATTTATATAGTAATAATGAAATTCAGCAGATTTCCTCCCAGGAACTTTTGTTGAGCTATCTGTCAATCAGATATCCTGTCCTTGGCATCCTCCCCACCCCTTTTCCCATTAGAGTCTTATACTGGCAGGAAATGAAGAGGAATAAGAGTCTCTTTCATCAGCAGCAAGATTCAACTTAATTTTAGGGAAAGATGTGTTCCCTACTCTCGGGGGTCCAGTTTGCCTGATTTCAAGTCCAAAGCTTTATCCTCTATATCAACAACTGCCTCTCTCTCTTTTTTGTCAACCACCCTATAAATTAAAGGACAGGGTTCAAATATTTCTCTGCTGGCCTCTTCCTTGGTCCATAAATAAGCTAAAAAACACCTCTCAATCTCACCATCCCTTCTAATTACCCTTTCTCTTCTTCACTGCTGAATTCCTCAAAAGAGTAGTATGACCTCATTGCTTCTGCTTCCTCCCAGGTATTCACTCTACAACCTCTTACAATCTGTTTTCTGTCCCTAGCACTTTGATGAAATTTTTCTTCCAAGGTTCCATGACCTCCTTACATTTAGATGCATTGGACGTTGTTTCTCTCCTCAGTGTTATATTTGACACCATGGGGACCATTCATCCTTACTAATTTTTTCTCCCTTGGATTCTGTTACATGACTCTCTGCTGGTTCTACTTCTACCCCCTCTGACTATTCTTTATCTGTGTTTTGTTGGCTTCTCATCTTCCTCTTGTCATTCCAAGGTCCTCTTCTCAGCCTTCTTCTCATAAGACTCTCTTCTTTGTGGATGTCAACTGACTTCAATTTTGTGTCTTTATGGATGACTGCAAGTTCTCTATTTCATCCCCCAACACCTCAAATTTTACATTGTCTAAAGCTGAACTGCTGTTGTTCCCCTCAAAAATCTGCCTATCCTCCCAACTTCTCTCTTCCTAGTTACCCAAGGCTCTTAACCTTGGCTCTTCTACTTTCCCTCTTATCAGCTGCCAAATTTAGTCACTTCTACTCTGCATACAATCTCTTACATCTAATCCCTTTTCTCTTGGAAGCTTTGGATGTAGGAGCTTTGACTTTGTTAACTTCTTCTGAGGGTATATTTTGATCTTCCTTGTCACCAAAGAAACTTTCTATGTTCTGCAGTGTTTTTTCTGTCTGCTCATTTTCCTAGTCTATTTCTTGACTTTTAACTCCTTCTTAAAGTAGGGCACTGCTTCCAGGACATACTGTCCCAAGCTTCAGGGGGTCCAAGGTAGTATGATTTAAGGAGAGGCATGTTCTACACTCCCCAGGCCTGTGCTCTGGTCTATAAGTAACCACAGGCCTGCTTTTTTGTTTGTTTTTTAGCGAGGCAATTGAAGTTAAGTGACTTGCCCAGGTTCACACAGCTAGTAGTGTCAAGCATCTGAGGTCGGATTTGAACTCAGGTACTCCTGACTCCAGGGTCAGTGCTCTATCCACTGTGCCACCTAGCTGCCCCTAGGCCTGCTTGTTCTTTAACCCAGGAATAGAATTCTGTTTCACTGTGGTTGCAAGCTTTGCTGTTCCTGCACCCCTCCCCGACCTGGGCCACCTGCTTCCTGGTTCTGAGCACTGGCAACACAACAGAGTTCTACCTCAGCATCAGCAGAGACCCCCTGCAATCTCCCCGCAACCAACCGCTTGCTCCCCTCACCAGTCCATGAGTTGAGTTCCAGAAGTAGCAGCTGCCTCAGCATATTCCAAGGCTCTGGAGGCCTGATTCTCTGGGTTTGGGGCCTGGATCTGTACTCCACTCTCACCTCGGTACAACAGACTGACCTTCTAAGCCGTCTTTGGCTGGAAAATGGTCTCACCCTATCCTTTGGTGGGTTCTGCTGCTCCAGGAATTGTCTTATGGCATTATTTGAAGGGATTTGAAGGGATTTGGGGGAGACCTCCGAGGAGTCACTGCCTGTCCTCTGCCATCTTGTCTCCCCACAGTGAATCTAATCCCTTATCTCTACTCCTACTTACTCACAGTAAATAATGTTGCTCTCTCCTTCATGTATTCAGTGTTTCAGCCAAATCAAACTACTCTCTATTCCTGATTTTTCCTGTCTTTTCTCATCTCTTTGCTTTTTATTCATACTATCTCCTATATCTGTATTGGCCTCTCTATCTTCAACTTTTTGCATTTACTCTCTTCTTAGAAGGCCTAACTCAGATGTCATCTCCTCCAGGAAGCCCACCCTTATGCTTCTGGTGATCTCTGCTTCTTCTAAGGCCCCTTAAGAGGAGCTCTGCAAATCTTTCCTAGTTCTCTCTTTGTCTAAACTTCTTCCTTAGTCTTAACTCACTTTTCTTGGTATCCAAGGTATTTGTGTTCCTGTCTTCTGCTCCTCCCATTTCTATTAGATTGTAAGTTCCTAGAGCACTGGGTTCTTTAAAAAATGTCCTTCTTCCAGGGAACTCATGATAGAAGAGGATCTCCAAATCCAAGGAAAAAAAAAAAGAGAACTGTGAAGTATAGATGCTGAATGAACCATACTATTTCTTTTGTTTTTGGTGCTGTTGTTTTTTTTTTCTATTTTGAGGTTTTTCATCATTACTCTGATTTTTTCTCTTATAACAGGACTAATGCAGAAATAGGATTAATGTTATTATGTATATATATATATATATATATGTGTGTGTGTGTGTGTGTGTGTGTGTGTGTGTATATCTATATGTATATAGATATATAGATATAACCTATATCAGATTACCTGCTGTCTAGGGGAGGGGAGAGGGAGGGGAGGGAGGGAGAAAAATCTGAAATCGTAAAGCTTGTATAAACAAAAGTTGAGAACTATCTTTACATGTAACGGAAAAAATAAAATACCTTATATGTAAAATAAAAAAAAATTTAAAAATTTAAAAAAAATGCCCTTCTGTGTACTCAGCATAGCTTCTGCAAAATAGATATTCAATAAATGTTCATCAGATTGAATTGAATTGAATATAGGTTAAGGGATGAAATACACTGCATGCACTCTTCATTCTGGGAGTTTAGCAGGTGAATTGTCTACAGTATTGTTGTATTTAGATTTCTTCCTTCAGTTTGGTGAGGCCCACTATGGAGGAAATGCCATTCTCTTTACAAGCTCTACTAAAAGGAGGAAGGATAGGACTTTCTTGACTGTTATAGAATTTTAAAAGCTCCCCTCCCCCACTCTATTCCCTATGTCCGCAATCCTGAGTTCTAAGCAGGGGGTATGTCGGAGCCCATTGTTAAATCACTTGATTGTTAAATGACCATTGTGAAATTTTACATCTCAGAAATCCACAAATACTACAAATTAGGACTTCATTCATTCATTCATTTCATTTTAATTGTTGATCTATTGTTGATTGTTTAGACTTATGAAAGTGGTGGAGAAAATGTCAATAATGTACATTAAACTTACAAGGGTATTCTGCTATACATTTCCCTCCAAGCCAGTTGTTAAACATTTACTACCATACCCCTGGCTTCTAACTTTCTTGCATAGCTCAGTGCAATTGTGGTCAGGGTACAGTGGAATAAGATTTCTTTTCCTATTGTAAATTGGTTGAGGAGAAAGGAGAAAAGGAAAGAGTGTTTGGTGTTGTTCCCAGGTACCCATAGCCTACAGGGATATTTTTTCCTCCCACTTCTGCCTCCTGATGATTTTTAGGCCCCATTCTTTGATTTCTTTCTGGTCCAGTGGCTGAAGCGACTTGCCCAAGGTCAGATAACCAGTGAGTAGCAGAGCAGGATAGATGTCTAGCTTCACTTCTAGGTTCTCTCATCTGGTCAATAGCTTTTCTGCCTCGTAGTGCAGGTCGGACCATATTAGCCCCCTCACCTCCATTCGATAAACTCCAATGGTTCCCAGTCACCTCCAGGATCAAAGATTAAGTCCCTTTGCATTCAGAGTCCTTCGCAGCCTGCCCCCTTTACTTTTTCAGTCATAGACCTTACACTCCCCTCCCCAATACTCTGCTTCAGTGACGACTCTGGATTCCTTTCTGTTCCTTGAACAAGATACTCTATCTCCCAGCTCCAGGCATTTTCACCAACTGTCCCCTGTGCCTGGAACACTCTCCCTCCTCATCTCCTTCTCTTATCTTCCTTAAAGAGCCAGCAAAAATCTCATCTTCCACAGGAAGCTATTCTTCGATCTCCTTTAATCCCAGTGCCTTTCCTGGCGATTATTTCCAGGGTATCCTGCACATAGTATATTTGTAAATAGTGGTTTGCATAGTGTCTCCCCCATTAGACTG
This sequence comes from Dromiciops gliroides, assembly GCF_019393635.1. NCBI lineage: Eukaryota > Metazoa > Chordata > Mammalia > Microbiotheria > Microbiotheriidae > Dromiciops > Dromiciops gliroides. The sequence continues at coordinate 336,137,350 of NC_057863.1, read as the reverse complement.
TAAGGTCCTAGAGGGCAGGAGCTGCCTCTTGCCTTTCCTTATATTCTCAATGCTTAACAGTGTGCCCTGTCCAAGCACAGTCAGCAGATAAGTGATTACTGACTGATTAACTGATGTTAATCTCAGTAATCAGCATGACTGGATGCATGCACAGAATCGTGAGTATCCTGACCCTGATGCTTGTCTAAGTCACTTTACTCTGTTAGGTTTCTACTTCCTTTTCTGTAAAGTGAAGGGGTTAGATCACTAGCTTCTTGTTTTGTTTTTTTTTAATCCTGTGATCAGATGAATAGTAGTTTGGTAGGATGGAAGCCACACTGGTTTTGGAAGTGAGGAGACTTGTGAACAATGACATTGTGTTGTAATAGTTACTCACATTCACATAGTAACTTCAGGTTTACAAAGAGATTCCCTAACAGCGACCTGTGAGGTAGATGGTGCACATATTTTTATCCATCCCTGGTTACAGATGAGTCAACTGGGGTTCACTTAACTGAAGTTAGGGAATGTGACTCAAGTCAAACCTCAATGAAGTATCTGGTAGGATTCAAAACCAGCTCTCCCTTTCTTCCTACTACATCTCACTGCTTTTTTTTTTTTTTGGCACGGCAATGAGGGTTAAGTGACTTGCCCAGAGTCATACTGCTAGTAAGTGTCAAGTGTCTGAGGCTGGATTTGAACTCAGGTCCTCCTGAATCCAGGGCCAGTGCTCTATCCACTGCGCCACCTAGCTACCCCTCACTACTTCTCAATAATAACTTTATACAGCCCTGTAAGGTTGTAAATATATATGTGTGTGTCTAAGTATATAAGATATAATGTAAACATATTATAATATAAAATGTAATATTTCATAAATTATATAGAAATATAGAATTATTATACATATAGAGTATAATACTATATAATATATCATATAAATATGTAATATATACAAGCATGCATATATATCAGTATATAATATATATGTGTTTATAAACAGATATAGATGTATACATGTATCTATGTATGTATATACATATTGGGCTAAGAATCTGGAGATCTTTGTACCCTTGGCTCAGTCAGTTGATTTCTTTGGACCTTAATGTTCTAATTCAGAGAATGAAGGGGATTAGGCCAAATGATCTCTAAAGTCCCTTCCAGCTTTGAAATGCTATGATTTTTTTACATATAATGTTTCTCAGCCCCTCTCTCATCTCCACCCTCAACTCCACTTTTGAGAAATAGAATCAATCACATTCTACTCTCTTTCCACCTTAAACTCCCTTGGCCAGCACGGAAGGAGGCAGAAAGCTTTTATTGGGGGGGGGGGCACGGGTAGGGGCAGCTAGCACATAAATAGAAGCAAAAAGAGATAGTAGTGGTAGAGAATATCATGATCTCACAGATAGTCATGCCTTGCCCAGGCCTCAGGGTAGAGGAAGGAATTCAAGAATGACTGGGCTATTTTTCCCTCAAAGGAGAGCTAAAATTTTGTCCACAGCATGGAGTTGGGAAGAGGAATGAGGAATTTCTGCAAAATGGTTCTTTCTGGTCCCACTTATTTAACCTCTGTAATCCTTTGACCCAGTTCTCATGAGTGCAGAATATAAAATCAAGTAACTTGCTATACAGGTTTTCTAGTCATCCTATATACTGTCCTCTCTATGCCCTCAGGTGATATGAATTCCTATCATCCAAAGGGTTGTATGTACAGTGTGTAGATTGGCCAGTGGGATTGTCCCCGACTCCAGTGCTCTTATACAGAAGTCAGAAAGCAAGGATTCAAGGTCCAGTTTTGCTACTTACTGGTTGAAGAATGCTGGTCAAAGAAGTCAGTTACTTAATATTTCTGGGCCCAAGTTTCTACAGCTGTTAAATGGCAATAATAATATCTGTATTGCCTATTTCTCAAGGTTATTGTGAGTCTAGTGAGGTACCTAAGTACCTCTAAGTACCATTAGTGTGAATCCTTCAGGTAGGAGATGGGAAGGGAATTGGCTAAGCTTCGGAGAAGCACAATCATTACAGAGAACTAACTAAACCCTTCTTTAGAACAAACAAAAGCATTTTACACAAAGTTACCAAGGCAGTAACCACATCTGTAATGCTTTCCACATACCTCTCTGCTAAGGATAGGAAGGTCACACAATATATATTAGTAGATCTTATTTGATATAATTATATCATCTTTCCTTTCTAGTTCTGTGACCCTGAATAATGGACAGCAAGGTCTTCAGATCTTAATTATAATATTTTTTTCTTTTTTCTTTTTTTTTGGTGGGGCAATGAGGGTTAAGTGACTTGCCCAGGGCACAGCTAGTGTCAAGTGTCTGAGGCCGGATTTGAACTCAGGTCCTCCTGAATCCAGGGCTGGTGCTTTATCCACTGTGCCACCTAGCTGCCCAAGATCTTAATTATTTCAACAAATGATTACTAAATATTTTTAAAATTAAACATGGGACAACACTTACTAGCTGTGTGACCCTGGGCAAGTCACTTAACCCCAATTGCCTCACTAAAAAAAAAAAAAATTAAACATGGGTGAGGCTCTCCTACTTGACCCCAAGCAGGAGCTCTATACCAATTTTTAGATTATATTCTGCTGGAGACGTAATATCTGCTGTGTCAAGAGGGAGCCTGGCCCACTCTGGTCTCATGAACAGCACATTCCCTCTCTTTAGGGAGAAGCCACATAACTTTGGCAGGAATGGGCAATCATGGGTTACCCTTGCCAGTGGCTGAAGGGGTTGGAGAGGAATGTGGGGGAGGGCTTACAAGTCTATTGGAACCACTGGTATGTCACAAGATAGGACAAGACAGCGATCCAAATAAGATTAATGTGACAAAATGGAAGGAAATATAGGATTTGAGTCTCTGCTTGCAAATGAGGCCTGAAGAACTGAGGGGGTTGGTGGAGGAGAGGACAGTATTTCACTGAAGCTTTCCTTGCTTCAGGCCTGTTACCTGAATTAAGTCCAACTTGAAAGTAAAAGGAACTAAGAGGTCTTTCCTATATACAGGTGTGCTTCATGCTACTTTGATAGCTGGTCTCCTGAAATGTTTATGGAAATTAAAATCTTTCTTTTCCATTGACTTAAGATTGAATTTCTGATATTGAGTTATCTGTGGCTACTCTCCCCACCCTCCAAAAAAAGTTTTTGTTTCTCTATGGAAATTAAAATCCTTCTTTTCCATTGATTTAAGATTGAATTTCTGATATTTAATTATCTGTGGCTACTCTCCCCACCCTCCCAAAAAAGTTAGTTTTTGGTTCTCTGCTCTAATAGCTCACAAATGCTCAAATGCAACTGTGTTTGCATTGCTTTGGGTGTTCCTGCTAATAATGTTCCTCTCCAAATGAACTCTACCCAATATGCAAGAGGTGACTCTCTATTTCTCTTTTTTATGTTTTTGTTTTTTTTATGGGGCAATGAGGGTTTAAGTGACTTGCCCAGGGTCACACAGCTAGTAAGTGTCAAGTGTTTGAGGCTGCATTTGAACTCAGGTCCTCCTGAATCCAGGGCTGGTGCTTTATCCACTGCGCCATCTAGTTGCCCCTGATTTCTCTTCATATTTCCAGGGTACCTGTTATATACTTGGGCCATCCATCCATTATCCCTTACCTTCCGCATGACCAGCCCATTTTCTCTTCCTCTCATGTAATTGTATATTGGTTTGTAAGAGTACATAAATTCAGGGGAAGCTGATATTTAAAGAAACTAAGGTCAATACTTTAGAACTACATTTAACCACCAGCTAATTCACTACCTGATTTTTAAAAAAAGTTCTTGTTGGTTTAAAAAAAAATTTACACTTTAGGTATTAATGAATTAAAGGAACTGTCTCCTTTGAATCAAATACTTTAGTAAGGGACCCTGCCTTTGAAATATGTAATAACGAAGGCCCAGCAGGGAAAGAAAGGAATATGAAGAACCCGATATGGAGTTAGAGGTCCTGGGTTTGAATCCAGGCTCTACCGATGAAAGACATTGGAATTTTTCATCCTGAAAATCTTATTTGTGGTGAAGTGGAAAGAATATTGGACTGGGAGGCAGGAAGCAGGGCCTCTCATCCCACCTCTGCCAGTGAGTAGTCACAACACCTTGGGCGAGTCATTGCCATGTTCCAGTTTCTTCACCTGTAAAATGAAGGGGGTTGTTCTAAGCCAATGGTGTTGAACTCAACCAGGAACAGGGCCATTTAACTATACATGAGGATCCACATGGGCCTCATAGTGACTTAGAAAACTGCTTGTCCTAATGTATTTTTGCTGTTGTTGCTGGTAAATATTTCCCAATTTTATATATATATATATATATATATATATATATATATATATATATAGGGTTTTTTTTGGTGGGGCAATGAGGTTTAAGTGACTTGCCCAGGGTCACACAGCTAGTAAGTGTCAAGTGTCTGAAGCTGGATTTGAACTCAGGTCTTCCTGAATCCAGGACCTGTGTTTTATCCACTGTGCCATCTAGCTGCCCCCTCCCAATTACATTTTATTTTTTTTTTTTAGTGAGGCAATTGGGGTTAAGTGACTTGCCCAGAGTCACACAGCTAGTAAGTGTTAAGTGTCTGAGGTCGGATTTGAACTCAGGTCCTCCTGACTCCAGGGCCGGTGCTCTATCCACTGCGCCACCTAGCTGCCCCCCAATTACACTTTAATCTGGTTCGGGCCAAGCCGAGAAGTGTTGTAGGCAGCAATTTACCAGTGTTTTGCACCTCTCTGGAACCACAGTAGCCAAGGTATGGTCTACAGAACCCTAGCAGTTCCCAAGACCCTTTCTGGGGTATACAAGGTCAAAATTATTTCCACAGTAATATTAAGAAATTATTTGCCTCGTAAGATACTCCCTTTTCAACTATGTATTTGGATTTTCTTCATTTATTTCAACCAAAACAATATCATAACAGCTTCAACACAGAAGCAGGTGTGAGAATCCAGTTGTCTTCTATTAAGCCAAATGTTAGAGTTTTGCAGAAACTTTTAAAACAATGCCACTCTCTTCACTAAGTTTTTTTGTTTGTTTGTTTAGGAAGATATGGTTATTTTTCATAAAATGTTATAGCACATAATGGGTTTCTTGACTGGTGGTGGTTGGGAGAGGAAGAGTTGCTAGTTAGAGTTTTAAAAATGGTTTTAACATGTAATTGAGGGCAATAAAATATTATATAAAAGAAAAAAAAGACCAAAACCAAAAAAGTTTCTTGGGGCCATTGATTAGTTAAGTAAGTTAATGTTAGTCAACAACCTTAACCACCAATAAGCATTTGCGAAGCACCAGCTAGCTGTGTGCCAAGCACAATGTTGTTATGTTTTGAGAATATAAAGAAAGGCAAAAGACAGCCCTGCTCCCAAGAAGTTCACAAACTAATGGGGGAGGGGGACAACACGTAAACAATTTTCTACAAACAAGATATATATGTACAAAATACATTGGAGATGATCAGCAGAGGGAAGACACTTGAATTAAGAGGGATCCTGTAGAAGGTGGGATTTTAGCTGGAACTTGAAGGAAGCCAAGAGGCAGAGATAAGAGAGGAGAGAATGCCAGATGTTGGAGACAACCAGTGGAAAAGTCTGGATTTGGGAGAGGGAGTATCTTGTGATTAAGTGACTTCCCCATGTCACAGCCAGCGTGAGTGATAGGCAGGGCTTGATCCAATTCATCCTGACTCAGCTCTCTAGCCACTCTACCAGGTCAAGCGTCTCCCCCCTTGTACGTCTTCCACCAAGCTGCCAAAGTGATCTTCCATGCCACTCTCCCCTATTCAATAAACTCCAGTGCCTCCCTGTCTTTTCCAGCATCAAATATAAAATGCTCTTATCTACCTCCCCCACCTGTTTAGTCTTCTTACACCCTATATCCTCCTCACCCTACTTATTCTTTGATCCAGTGACCCCGGCCTCCTTGTTATTCATTGGAGGAGGCATTTCATCTCCTGACTGCATTTTCACTGGCTGCCCCCTTGCCTGGAATTCTCTCATTCTTCATCTCTGCTTCCTGGCTTTCCTGACTGCCTTCAAGTCTCAGTGGAAATCCCACCTTCTTCAAGAAGCCTTTACCTCTCCCAGAAAATAATGATTTTTTTTTTAGTGAGGCAATTGGGGTTAAGTGACTTGCCCAGGGTCACACAGCTAGTAAGTGTTAAGCGTCTGAGGCCAAATTTGAACTCAGGTTCTCCTGAATCCAGGGTGGGTGCTTTATCCACTATGCCACCTAACTGCCCCAAAATAATGATAAATAATGGATTTCTTGGGAGATCCAGAGATCAGTTTCTCAGTGCTTTCTCCCCACCCCTCAAATAAATAAATTCTTTTGTCTAGCTCTGTGAAGGATTGATGGGATCAAACCCCACCTAGATAATGGATTTTGCCTTTCCCCTTCAATGAGAGTCTTTTACATTCTTCTCCCTGATGTCATCTGTAGAGTTCTTTTAATGTAGACCACCCTCAAGTCCTGTCAGCCAATGGAACTGAATGATGCTAACCAATTAGCTTTGCTCAATGTAGAAATGACCAGCCTCTATCAAGAGGATAAAAATCAGAAGTGCTCTCTCTCTCTCTCTCTCTCTTTCTCTCTCTCTCTCTCTCTCTCTCTTTCTCTTTCTCTTTCTCTTTCTCTTTCTCTTTCTCTTTCTCTTTCTCTTTCTCTTTCTCTTTCTCTTTCTCTTTCTCTTTCTCTTTCTCTTTCTCTTTCTCTCCTCCCCCTCCCCTCTCCTCACTCTTTGCTCTTGGCTCTGGCCTCTCCCTCTTAGGACAGCATGGGTCTGACAGCCTGAGACCATGAAAAGTTAGGGAGGCACATGGTCAATCCTTTACTCGCATTATAATATTAATAAAATAATAATATGCACCACCAAAACTGATATCTATATCAATAGCAATTATTTAAAAAACGCACCTATCTCCCTCAAAATGCCTTCCTTCTGAGATTTCTTCCCATTGACTATTTTGTTTGTATTTAGTTATTTGTATGTTGCATCCTCCATTAGACTGGAAGCTCCTTAAGAGCAGGAATTAGCTTTTTTTGTTTGTTTTTAGGAATTATCTTTTAACTTTCTTTGTATCCCCAGTACTTAGCACAGTGCCTGACACATAGCAGGTGTTTAATTAATGCTTAATGACTGACCTAGTAAGAATTTATTGAAATCTATTATAATAACCATCTTCTCTAATACTTTATAGTTTACAGAGGGCTTTCCTTACAACAAGTCTTGGAGTAGATTGTGTAAATAATATTGATGTGGGTGGAAATCTGGGGTCAAATTGATTGTCCCAAAAGAATTACAAGATTCAGTGACTCAGTTTCCCAAGTTTTATTGCAATACTGTGAGTGACCACAGGGAGAGAATCAGAAACATGGAAAGGTATCTTGAATAGTGAAAGTATAGTATGGATAAATTGATTATCAGTCTCATTATAATAATCTCCACCTTGGGGAGGTACAAGGGAGGGCTTATCCTAATTTGGAGTTTCTGGGGTCCTGAGCCACCCCCCAAGTTGGTACCTTTTTCTTTTCTTTTCTTTTTTTAGGTTTTATATATATATATAAAACATTAAACATTTCTGCATTAGTCATGTTATAAGAGAAAAATCAGAGCAATGAGGAAAAACCTCAAAATAGAAAAACAACAACACCAAAAACAAAAGAGTATGATTCATTCAGCGTCTATACTCCACAGTTCTTTTTTTTTTTTCCTGGATTTGGAGATCCTCCTCCATCATGAGTTCCCTGGAACCCTTCTGTGTTGGTACCTTTTTCAATGGAGGTATGTTTTGGGGGTTTACACGTCATAAGGTGAATCTAGGGACAAATTTGGCCTTTTCTGCGTGTGTCTCTTTCTAATTCCCATGGCTAGTTTCAAAATATCTCCATTTTTCATGAGAATTTCTATAGCCTTGTCTTATGTCTTATTGTTATTTGACCTGACCCTTTATGGTCCCGTTATGGGTATGGATTTCCATGGGTAAGAGAACCTAGCATTCTGACTTATAAGTTTTCCATTAACTGGGATCTGACTCCCTTTTTGAGCTAATATCTGAATTAGAGTTTGGGTCCTAGGTTTTTCTGTTAACCCTTTTTTCACCTCCTAAGTCAATATCACCCTGAATTTACATATGAGGAAACTGATTTGCCCTGGTCACAAGCTTAACAAGTTGCAGAGACATAACTTGAACTGAGATCTCCAGATTCCAAACCCAGTCTTCCTTGTACCTGGGATATATGCATTTGTGCTTATTTTGTTCAGTGTACAGGTAGTCTTTTCACTCTTAGGGTAATTTGCAGAATAGTTAAGGCCTCCTACAACTTACTAAACTTTATGCCCCACTGTAAGGCAGGTTATCATAACACAGACAAGATAACACAGGTATTTGTGGGTGGCTGACACATACATGACTGTCCCATGGGAACCAGCAATAGCTAAAGGGGCAGGACATTAGCAGTAGTTCAGAGAGATAGGTGGTGCTTTTAGAAGCTAAAAGAACAACATTGTTTACAGTCCTCCAAATTCATCTCTCCTTGCTTTCCCCTACCCAGCTGCATAATTCATCCTGTCTCCTAATACAGTTCTATAACTGGGTCCCCTTAGTAGGAAAGCCGTTTTGTTTCATTTATCTATTCATCAAACATTTCTGAAGTACCTGCTATGTGCTGAACACTGTGCTAAGCCCTAAGGGAAGGCCCAAAAAATAGATTAGGCTTGGTCCCTGCCCCCATGCAGTTAACAATCCGGTAATCTGTTAAAGTTGCAAGCACGCACACACACAGAAAACTATACAACATTACTTAAGTGCCTTAAGCAGAGGGGGCAGAACCAGGTACTGGGTGATGCTGGAGGGAGAAGGTCCTTACTGGTGTGTGTAGTGGGGATTAGATAGGGAGCCAAAAAGACTTCATGGACCAAGTGTCATTAAAATTAAGCTTTAAAAGATGTTTGGGCTGCGCGTACCCTTTGATCCAGCAATACCACTGCTAGGTTTATATCCCAAAGACACCCCCAAAAAGACAAAAATGACTTATTTGTACAAAAATATTGATAGCAGCTCTTTTTGTGGTTGGATAAGAATGGGAAATCAAAGGAATGCCCATCATTTGGGGAATGGCTAAACAAGACATGGTATATGATGGTGATGGAATATTATTGTGCTATAAGAAATGACAAGCAGGACGATTTCAGAAAGGCCTGGGAAGACTTGTATGAACTGATTATAGTGAATTGAACAGAACCAAGAAAACATTGTACACAATAACTGCAATATTGTTTGATGGAGAACTATGAATGATTTAACTATTCTCAAATCCATGCCAATCCCAAAGGACTAATGATGAAACATACTATCGACCTCCAAAGAAAAAACTGATATTGATTGAACACAGACTAAAGCATGCTATTTTTTACTTTCTTTCATTTTTTCCCTTTTATTCAAGTTTTCATGTACAAAATGATTAATATGGAAATGTTTTACATAACTTCACATGTATAATCTATATCTGACTGCTTACCACTTGGGAAGAGGGAGAGAAGGGAGGGAAGGAGGGATAGAATTTGGCATTCAAAACTTTAAATAAAATGTTTATTATTATTTTAAAAAGATGGGGGGGGGGACAGCTAGGTGGCACAGTGGATAAAGCACCAGCCCTGGATTCAGGAGGATCTGGGTTCAAATTGGCCTCAGACACTTGACACAAGCTATGTGACCCTGGGCAAGTCACTTAACTCTCATAGCCCTGCAAAACAAAACAAAACACAAAACAAAAAGAATTCCTATTTTTTAAAAAATAAATAAATTTTTAAAAAGATGTTTGGGAATTCAGCAGAGGAAAAGAAAAACAGATACTGTGATCACTGGTTTGCTTTCCATTTGTGGGTGTTACTCTCTGTCTTTGACTCTGGGAGTGCCACAGCACCTGGGATTGCATCCTATTAGAGAAATTTCCTTCATATCTTCCCACAGTTCCAATGTAGGGCTCTATAACCAGGGTACACTTAATCCTGTTGTGTGATTGGTTAGGGATGTGAGATATGTTTAATCTCCCTGGAGAGAAGAAACAAACAACAGGTTTGCTATTGGGCATCCCCTCTTTTCTTTTGGTGTTTATTGAGTCCCTCTTGCAAACAAAGCCTTCTACTTTCTGGGTACTGTGGTGAAGACAAAATGAATGAAATCACTTCCTTCTAGGAGCTTACAGACTAACTAAGGAAGAGAAGAATTATACTCCTGAGGGCTAAAGAACAACTCAAAGCCAGCATAAAAGTTAGTTCTAGATGGGGTGATGGGGCCTATAAGCTATATATTCTGGGGAGTGTAACTAGGAAAAGATTAAAAAACATCCCTCATTTCCTCTTTTTGTAGGAAGAGAGCTGTATGTGGAAATGCTTTGAGGTTTCTTTGTTGTTTTTTTAAACCATCCTAATAACTCAATTCAATAAAAGTTTATGGGGTGTCTATCCAATGAAAAGCACTGTGTCAGATCCTGTGGGAGATACAAGTATATCATAGATCCTGCCCTACAAAAGTTGTAAATCTGGTCTTGGTTTGATTTCTCTTTTTAAAAAATCTTACTGTGCAGTGGCTAGAGCACCGGCCCTGGAGTCAGTAGGATCTGAATTCAAACTCAGCCTTGGATACTAACTAGCTGTGTGACCCTGGGCAAGTCAAGTAACCCTGATTGCCTCCCTTGAAAAAAACCTTACTTTCATGGATACCTTTTCTTTTTTTTTTTTTTCCAGCCCAATGAAGGTTAAGTGACTTACTCAGGGTCACACAGTTAGTAAGTATTGAGTGTCCAAGGTCGTATTTGAACTCAGGTCCTCCTGAATCCAGGGCCAGTGCTTTATCCACTGTGCCACCTAGCTGCCCCCATACCTTTTGTTTTTAATGGCTGCTTCTGACTTTCTGGACTTTGCCTCTTTGTTGCCTCTCATTGGAACTTCCTCACCTTCTGAGTCTCTTCATCCTGTAACATTACTTTGCCTTCCCTCACTTCCTCCCTCCCACTTATTGATGAGGGGCTTCCATTTTGGGGAGGTACCCAGGCCTGCCAGTCTTCATTCCCCCATCTCTGCTGTAGGTTTTCTGGACTGAGACACCACACTACTGCTGTCCAGGGCAATTTTCCCTCCTTGACCTTTCCTCCCTTCACCTCCCTTTTGTGTGTTGTCTCCACCAATTAAGTTCCTTGAGGGCAGGAACTGTCTTTTTTGCTTATATTTGTATTCCCAGTGCTTAGGAATCCAATGACCATCTCATAGAATCATAAAGTTGAAGAGCTCTTCTCAAGGTCAGGTAGATCAGCCTCCCTCTCAGGGTAGATTATGTCAAGGACCCCTTCCTTGTGGACAGAACATACTTAGTGACCAGATTAATTGCTAACAGACCAAATTTTCTTTTCCTCCATATGGTTTGTTTTTGTTTTTGTTTTTGTGGGCCAGTGAGGGTTAAGTGACTTGCCCAGGGTCACACAGCTAGTAAGTGTCAAGTGTTTGAGCCCAGACTTGAACTTGGGACCTCCTGAATCCAGAGACCATGCTTTATCCATTACTACCACCTAGCTTCCCCTCTTTTCTTCCATATGAATCTTCTTTCTGTTATGTGCTGCTCTCATGGGCATTGAATAACAGAGGTGTCAGACAGCTGAATATGAACAGACTGAAATATAACTGGGAAATGTTTAACAAAATAAGTAAAAATGCAATTGTTGTTCATTTGTCTCAGTCCTGTCCAACTCTTCCATGACCCAACTATACTGCAAATATTTGGTTTGTCATTTCCTTCTCCAGCTCATTTTACAGATGGAGAAACTGAGGCAAACAGGGTTAAGTGACTTGCCTAGGGTCACACCTCTACTAAGTGAGGCTAGATTTGAACTCAGAAAGGGGAGTCTTTTTGACCGGCACTCTATCCACTGTACCACCTAATGTGGATAATGTTGATATATGCTTTTCTAAGTCAGTATTCAGCCCAAAGATCCCTTTCTATTTGAGTTTGACACCACTTGATGCATAGCACAAGTGGAATACTTTTGTCTCTCTTGTCCTTGTATCCCCAGGACATAAATTCAGCTCTTTAAGGAGTAGGCCCTTGATAGAAGAAATGTGGAATGAATAGGTTACTATTTAGGTTGTATCTGAGCCAAGGGAATCAGTGCAGCAGATCTTCCCCTTGTGTCTTTCCATTGGGGGAACCAGTTTTCTACATACTCAAATTTGTCATGTTTCATAGTCCTGGTAGAGTGGAGGAAACCTAGGAAAAAAGAAGTGGTTGTCAGAGTATTCTGGAGGTTACAATCTGACCATTAGTAATTTCCTAATTTCCTTACCCCAAATGTTTCTTCCACAGAGACCGACAATATATCATTACAAACTCCTCCCAGCTTTTCCCTGGCCTTCCCTTATCATGGGCACCTCTTGGACACCAATCAGGCACCTCTGATTACAACAGATCCTCAGGCCAGTCTTTCCTTGGGTGGTACCCTGGTAAGGGTTCCTTGAAAAACTTTTTTTTTTTTGTCTATCATGGACCCTTTGGCAATTGGGTGAAGCCCATGGACAGACAGATCCCTTCTCAGAATAAGTGAAGGAAACAATTGAAAGAAATCTTATATTTCAGTTAGAGGTTAATGAAAATAATGCTTTCTTTTTCTTTTTGCCATCCAAGTTCTTGGACCTTTTGAAATCTATCCCCAAACTTCAGATTAAGAAGCCATAATTTAGTGAGAGAAAGAATTTTCGAGAGCATCTTAGTCCATCCCCCTAAGTGGATAAAGAAATTGACTTCTAGAGAAGTGGATTGAATAGTCTAAGATCACTAAAGCAAAATGGCAGACCCAGAATTCAAAACCAGCTCTTTTGACCTCAAAGTCTCTTCTTTCCCCCCCTTTTAAAAAGTATTTTATTATTTTCCACTTACATATAAGGATAGTTTTCAACATTTGTTTTCACAGGATTTTTAGTTCTTTTTCTCCCATCTTCCCTTCTGTCCCTTTTCCCCAAGATGGAAAGCAGTTCAATATAGGTTGTATATGTACAATCACATTAAACATATTTCTACATTAGTCATCTTGTGAAAGAAGAATCAGAGCACAAGGGAAAAACCTCAAAAAAGAAGGAAAAAAAAAGTCCAAAAGTAGAAATAGTATGGTTCAATCTGCATTCATAATTCACAGTTCTTTTTTTTTTTTTAATGTTGAGAACATTTTCTTTCATGAGTTCTTTGAAACTGTTTTGGATTGTTGCACTGCTGAGAAGAGCCAAGTCTATCCCCATTGTTCATCACACAATGTTGCTGTTACTGTGTACAATGTTCTCCTGGTTCTGCTCCTCTCAGTCAGCATCTGTTCATGTAGGTCCTTCCAGGTTTCTCTGAACTCCTCCTGCTCATCATTTCTTACAGCACAATAGTATTCCATTATATTCATATACCACCACTTATTTAGCCATTCCCCTATTGATGGGCATTCTCTTGATTTCCAATTCTTTGCCACCACAAAGAGAGATGCTATAAATATTTTTGTACATGTGGGTCCTTTTCCCTTTTTTATGATCTCTTTGGGAAAAAGACCTAATAGTAGTATTGCTGGGTCAAAGGGCTTTATAGTTCTCAAAGCCTCTTTCAACTGTATCATATGAGTCTTGCTGTTAGGGGAACACAGATCTGCCAGAAGGAGTCACTTCTTCATTCCTTTCTTCAGTAAACATTTTTCAAGCCCCTACATGTGCAAGGTACTGTGAGGGCTAAAATTTGATATACGGAGCATTAATTGGGTGACTCGCCAAAATATTGGGGTCCCAGAAATATGAGGGACCTTTAGGTTTACCCTCCCTGCTGAACTGCCCTTTTAGATATTTCTCCCAGGCCAATAAGAAAGGAGCCTTACAGCTTTAATTCACAGAAGGATCAGATTTTATTACTTGGGAATTAATTTAACAACAAAGGTGAAACTAATAAAAATCAAAGATAAGGAAATAGGAAAAAGAAATACAGATAAATTCTCTTAACTCTAAACTTAACCTATACAATCCCCAGATCATTTCCAATTAAGCTAGTTCAAAGGAATTTAGGGTTTTCTGTGTTCACTCACCAAAACCTGGAAAGTCTACAGTTGCTCACGCCACTGGAAGGGCAAAAGACAGAGAAAGAGAGAGAGAGCTCGTGTTCCAGGAAGTCCCTCAGCCTCCCCTCATGGAACATTCAATCTTTCCTCCCCCAAAAGGGGAGGTCCTTCAGAAACTGCCTATGGAGAGTTTTCCTTCTGACCTCAGTAGCATACATAACTTCAGGGTGGGCCAGGTGTGACCCCTCCCAAATGAGTCAGCTAAAACTCTAATAATTCTTACCACAAATAATTTTTACCACATTCTAATAATTCTTACCACATTCCCCCCCTTTGTTTCTTTGGAAAACAAGTATGGGTTGCTCAATGAAACAGCCAAAAATAACAGAATATAATACCCTATGCTAGCAAACAATATGTTAATAACAATATAGAAAAGGGAGAAAGGAAAGTTTTGTCCAGAGGGGCGGTCCCTCATGAACCGGTGCTTTGACAATGGCCTGCAGAGGGAGGGCCTCTGCAGAGAATAAATGTTGAGTCAGCTAAAACTCCAATAATTCTTTTTTTTTTTTTTTAAGTGAGACAGTGTCTGAGGCCGGATTTGAACTCAGGTACTCCTGACTCCAGGGCCGGTGCTCTATCCACTGTGCCACCTAGCTTCCCCCAATAATTCTTACCACAAATAATTTTTACCACATTCTAATAATTTTTACCATAGTACCATGACAAGTTCCAGGGATCCAAGTACAGAAACCAAAAGCCCCTCTCCTCAGAGACCTTAACATTCTACTGGGAGAAAGAGTGCTATTCCTCATACACTCTACAATTCAATCTGGATTGCTAAATCCTTGCTTTCCTCCTTTACACAGCACTCCATTTGCCATCTCCATGCCTCTGTACTGGACATCCCCCAGCATTTCATCCTTTATCATTCAGCCCAGGGGCAAAGTCTAGCATCAGACACTAACTGTATGACCTTGGGCAAGTCACTTAATCTCTGTGTGCCTCAGTTTCCTCAACTATAAAATGGGGCTAATTGTACCTATCAAGGGTTGCTGTGAGTCTCAAAATGAAATTATACAGTGCTTAGTTAGCACAGTGCCTGGCACAGAATGAAATGCTATATAAATGTTAGCTAGCATTATTACGATCACCTCTCCCATTAAGCCTTCCCTGATTCCAGTTCTCTAACATCCCCCCTGCAATTTGAAGTAAAGTGATCTCTCCTTCCCCAAATCCTCTTCGATAATCTCGTTTAGCTCTCTCCTTTATTGCCTCTATAATTTTCTACCTCCTTATTTGTTTAAATGGCTTAATTTGCCTTTGTGATTCTCAGATCCTTGTTGGTTATGGACTTTGTTCTTAATTCACTTTTGCATCCCAGGTGTGTGGCATTGAACATTGCACATATTGTGTATTTGTTGAATTGGATTTTTAAAGTTGAAAAAGGGCAAAAGTAGGGTATAGAGTGGAAGTGAGTGAGCTTAATGTCTTCAATTGATGTTTCACCTTTCCTGGGTCATTTTGTTGGGAAATGCAAAGTGGAGATTTAAAATAATCAGAGTGTTCTGGACTGGATCTGACTCAAGCTTGTCCTTTAGTAGTTAAGGTTTTTTGTTTTTTTTTTAAGATTTGTTATTGGAACAAAATAAAATACTCAAAGGTCTCAAAAGTTTGCCAAAGTATATTTACTTAGCCACAACAGAAGAACATTCAACAAGGAGAAGCATTAAACCCGTCCACTTGATTCAGCTGACCAAAGATCCCTTGCTTGAGTAACACATTGTGATCAATCTGCCAAGATTGCTTAATGTCCCCTGGCCATTTCTTCGGGCTGCTTTGTATACTGGTTGTGCAGAAGCAGGAGTAGCCAGGTGTCATAGTGGATAGAGTGCTGGGCCTGGAGTCAGGAAGACTTGAGTTCTAATCTGGCCTCAGACACTTACTAGCTGTGTGTGACATTGGGCAAGACACTTAACCCTGTTTGCCTCGGTTTCCTCGTCTGTAAAATGAGCTGGAGAAGGAAGTGGCACACCACTGCAGGATCCATGCCAAGAAAACCCCAAATGGGGTCATGAAGAGTTGTACTGAAGTAGCTAAAAATGACTGACCTGATGAAGAAGTGAGTCCCCTGAGCCAACCAAGGAAAATATCAATTCCTTTTAAGGAAAAAGTTAGTCTACACTGCTTGGGAGAAGGGGTTAGGGTATTATTCCTATTACATTAGGTCCTTGACCATAAACCTTAAGCACACCCTTACATAATGTAAACTCTTTAAGAGAAAGGGATATTTCATTTTTGTCTGTATGATCTCATTTCAAGGGCTGAAGAAGTCCCTTTAACCAACCCAGAATACTGAAGCAATGGGGTCTGTTTTGGGGCCAGCTCCTAGTGCTGTCACCCTGGCCCAAGCTAACCTTTCATTTCAGGAACAATTTTGGAAACAAGTAAATCAAGTTTGGATTGCCTGTTGCTACTTTCTAATTATTCTCTGGTCTCTCCAGGCTTGTGGTTGGGATGAGCTCCATGGCTCTGGAGTTGATGTTTCCATAGCTCAGACCACAGGGCCGGTTTTATGAGAGGGGAATGAACAACCTCTTCTTGCACACCAGGTTGCTAATTATTTCTGTAATGGGATGTGTATGCGCATCTGTGCGTGTGCATTTGTATGTGTGTGTGTGTGTGTGTGTGTGTGTGTGTGTGTGTGTGTGTGTGTGTTTGGGAGACATGGAGAGTGGATAGTGGCTAGAAGGAAGTAATAGGGGCACTGCCTTTCCAGCTTGAATTTAAGCTCATCAGAGCCTGTCAGTTTGTAGTGATTTAACCTCTGGTGCTTGATGGACTGCCTTGACCAGCCACAGTGTAGGGAGGGAACTTTACTACTTTGGGGAACGGAGGGAGGAATCTGGTGCTGTCCTACCCTATAAAATCTTCCTAATTCTGTGTGTTTGGTATTTAGGATGGGAGGTGGGGAAGGAGGGAGGGAACCAATCTATAAATGTAACTAAAGGGGAAGAAAATCCAGCTTGGTGGCATGAAGACTTTAGAGAAGGGAGAAGAAAGATGAATTTGCTTCTGAAAGGAGTTGCCACAGTTCAACTTCCTTAAAGAAGCCTCTTGGAGAAAAGGTTCCAAAAGAAGATGAGGAGGTGGGAAGGAAAAGATGAAGATCTGTCATAGAAATTCCAAATGGGCCAGACAGGACAGTTAGACTGAGTAGTAGAAGAGACTGAAATGTGACAGTCTCCCCTTTACAAACATTGATTAAGGGCCCATGCCAAAGGGAAGCCCTGTCTGTCCTCCAGGATTTTAATCTTAAATATGTATGAGGGTGGGGCTGGTGGGAAGAAGGAGGCAATATGCATATACGCACTCATTTAAAATTTTTTTTTTTTTTTAGTGAGGCAATTGGAGTTAAGTGACTTGCCCAGGGTCACACAGCTAGTAAGTGTTAAGTGTTTGAGGCTGGATTTGAACTCAAGTACTCCTGACTCCAGGGCCGGTGCTCTATCCACTGCGCCACCTAGCTGCTCCTACACACTCATTTAAAACAGGTGTTTTTGGAGAGGAGCAGGAGCTCTTGAAAGGGTCTACTGTGGAATGGGCCAGTTGAGCTGGTTCTTGAAGGAAAAACCAGGGATTCCAAGAAGGGAAGGGAGTAAGATGTTTATTTAGGGCTTGGAGGACAGCCTGTACCCAGGCATGGGGACAGGAGATGGAGTGGAGGAATAGCAAAAAGGCCACTTAGGCTGGAATGTAGAGGCTGACTTTTTCTTCCTTCTTTTAGATACTGATATTGGAAAACAGGTCCAGTGGGAGAGAAAGGGAGAAAGAAGGTATATAGAGTGCATAGAAGGTATGAACTTGTTTAAAGGTTTATCTCTTTTATTGATTTTTTTAAATCATAAAAGTATTGTATTGTTTTCCAGTTACATGTAAAGATAGTTTTCAATATTTGTTTTTATAAGATTTTTAGTTCCAAGTTTTTCTCCCTCCCTCCTTTCCTTCCCCCCTCTCCAAGACAGAAAGCAATCTGATATAGGTTATATATATATATATATATATATATATATATACAGTCACATTAAATATATTTCTGCATTAGTCATATTGTGAAAGAAGAATCAGAACAAAAGGGAAAAATCTCCAAAAAAAAAAAAAAAGTAGAAACAGTATGGTTCAATCTGCGTTCAGAATCCACAGTTCTTTTTTCTGAATGTGGAGAAATTTTCCATTATGAGTTCTTTGGAATTGTATTGCTGAGAAAAGCTGGGTCTATCACAGTTGATCATCACACAATGTTGTTGTTACTGTATACAGTGTTCTCCTGGTTCTGCTCACTTCACTCAGCATCAGTCCACTCAAGTCTTTCCAGGTTTTTCTGAAATCTGCCTGCTCCATCTTCTTACAGAACAATAGTATTCCATTACATTCATATAGCACAACTTGTTCAGCCATTACCCAATTGATGGGCATTCCCTTAATTTCCAATTCAGGAGACAAACTAGAATGAGGAGGTAGGTGATTCAAGGGTAGAAAGAAGCAGGTCATCACTTCAGCTTTACAGCTTCAGTTTCCTTAGCTATAAAATAAGGGTAATAATATTTATTATCCCTTTATTATTCTTGCCTCACAAGGTTTGTTAAGGGGATCAAATGAGTTAACATAACCGAAGGTATGCCAATCTTAGAGTGCTATATAAATACTGGCTATTTGAATTATTATTTATTGGAGGATAGTATAAATTTTAAATTAGTGTAATTTTATAGTGAAACCAAGGCAAGAATTATATGATTTCTTTTGGCGGTCTTCATCAGGTCTCCAGCATTTTTTCTGACTATACAATGATGCTTCTCAAGAGGGATGGGCTGGGATGAGAAGAGAGCACCATTTGGCATTAATTCTTAGGACCGCTGCATAGAGGGGACCCAGAGCTAGGGATCAGTATAACTAGACCACATAAGTACTGCCAATAACTATGACTTTGGGCAAGTTATTTCCCTTTTCTGGGCTTTGGATTTTTAGTAAATAGAATGAAAGTTGAAAAACAGGAGTCCTTTGAGGTTCCTTATGGATCTAGGATTCTGTTCTTCTAAAATGAGGCTACATTAAAAAGTCCTTTAAGATGTACATCAGCTTTCTCTCTCTCTCTCTCTCTTTCTCTCTTTTTTTCTTTCCTTCCTTCCTTTTTTTTTTTGGCGGGGCAATGGGGGTTAAGTGACTTCCCCAGGGTCACACAGCTGTGTCAAGTGTCTGAGGCTGGATTTGAACTCAGGTACTCCTGAATCCAGGGCCGGTGCTTTATCCACTGTGCCACCTAGCTGCCCCCTTTTTTTTTCTCTTTTTTTTTCTTTTTTTTTTTAATTAAACACTATAAGATTTATTTTATTTGTTGTTTTTTGGTTAGGAAATTGGGGTTAAGTGACTTGCCCAGGGTCACACAGCTAGTAAGTGTTAAGTGTCTGAGGCCGGATTTGAACTCAGGGCCTCCTGAATCCAGGGCCGGTGCTCTATCTACTGGGCTACCTATCTGCCCCTCTTTCTTTCTTTCTTTCTTTCTTTCTTTCTTTCTTTCTTTCTTTCTTTCTTTCTTTCTTTCTTTCTTTCTTTCTTTCTTTCCAAATTTTTCTCCCACCCTCCCTCCCCTCCCTCCTCCCGAGGACAGCAAGCAATTTGATAAAGGTTATGATATTACTATCATGTTAAACATATTTCCACATTAATCAGAACAAAAGGAAAAAATACAAGAAAGAATGAACAAGAACAATAACAACAAAGCAACAACAAAAGTGAAAAGAGTGTAAATCAGATTTTTAAAAAATGTTATAGATATGTATTTCTTTTTTTGTTGTTGTTTTTTGTTTTTGATAAGGCAATTGGGGTTGTGACTTGCCCAGGGTCACACAGCTGCTAAGTGTCAAGTGTCTGAGACCAGATTTGAACTCAGGCCCTCCTTACTCCAGGACTGGTACTCTATCCACTGCACCACCTAGCTGACCCATAGATATGTATTTCTATAAAATGTTGAAGCTACAAGATATGAAACCAGGATTAACTTCTAATGATATAGTATTTGAGATTATATTCATGGAACACTTGGGGTGAGATTTTTATAAATTGGTTTTGTAAATAGGACTGTAGTTCATGAACAATTTAAGGAGTCCAGTTATGGGGTTCCCAGACCCATAATTATTTTAAACTCCCTAAATTATTTTAAAAGGTTGCAGAAAATCACTCTGTCTAATGGATACCCATACTCAATGAGTCTAGAACAGGAATTGGCAGGGCATTTTTGAAATGGACTGCCAAGCTGCATTTATTTATTTACATCCTATCATGGGAACAGGGAACAATAGGTTTGAGGAAAGTGGCAGATCTTTCTGGAGATGGGGTAGGGATAGTTTTCCTCTCTTCTTTCTTCACCACCCTCTACCTCAAAAAACCCACCCCTGCTTCGTATGAGGAGACATGACTATGGGCAATCTTGTGGAACTCTAGACCTTGAACATCAGTCTTTGTATGGAATCACAGAATTTTAGAGCAGTAATATGGAATGTTGTTGTTCAGTTGTTTCCAACTTTTTGTGACTTCATATGGACTTTTTGGGGTAAGGATACTGGAATGGCTTGTCATTTCCTTTCCCAGTATATTAAGGCAAACAGTGGTTAAGTGACTTGTCCAAGGTGACACAGCTAGTGTGTGTCTGAGGTGAGATTTGAACTCAGGTTTTCCTGACTCCTGGCGTAGCATTCTATCCCCTGTGCTGCCCATTGAATGAAACACCAGCATTTAAAATCCAAAGCCAAGGAATGCATTTAAATTGGTGTCAAGCTGCTCCAGATGAACAATAGAAATTCACATTTTTATAATTCTTTATAGTTACAAAGCACTTTCTCAGCATTGTAAATTGATCCTCACACCAACTCTGTGGGATCAGTACACAGCCTGTTCACTCCTGTCCCTTCTTTGTGACTCCTGTCCAAGCCCTCCTGTAAATCTTTTGCAGGGTGTCTCGCTACCCAACATGCATCATAGGCCTTCTTTGCTTTTTTCTGAGATCTTAAAGATACCCACTCAGCCACTGGAGTGGGCTACCTGTCAGTTCTTTCCTTCGTGGCATGATCAGCCCATCTTCTCTTTTCATTATACATTTCCCCAGGGTTATCTTTTCCCCCTCTCCTTTGCAGGGCCTCCCTGGCCCTATGTTGTGGCCTCCTCATACCCACCATGCACCCCTCTATGACTTTCTGTACTATCTGGGTTTTTGGGCACTCCAAAGACCGCCACGTTCCCTATCTTACAACCACACAACACTATTATTGTGTATGGGCTATATGAGGCCAGTATTTTTTATCTCCATTTTGGGCTTAGCAGAAAATGAAAGGCTTTTCCAAGGTCTTTATAATGATGATAATCATAGCTTGTATTTAGTTAGCTTTGAAGGTGTACAGAGTGTTTTATATATGTAATCTCATTTCATCCTCACAACACTTATTATCTCTATTTTACAGAGGAGAAAACTGATGCATATAGCAGGTAAGTGACTTGCCCAGGGTCACATAGCTTGTAAGTGACCACAGTAGGATTTGAATTTAAGTCTTCCTTACTCCAAATTCAGTGCTCCACCCAATATAATACCTGAGAGGTTGTCTAGTCTAACTCCTTCATTTTACAGAGAAGGAAACTGAGGCATGCTTGCCCTGAGTTGCACAGCTATTGAGTGTCTAAGGTAGGATTTAAGGAGCAGCTAGGTGGTATAATGGATAGAGCACTGGGTCTGAAAACAGGAAGACTTGAGTTCAAATCTGGCTTCAGACTCTTACAAGATGTGTGACCCTGGCAAGTCACTTAACCTTCTTTGCCTCAGTTTCCTCATCTCTAAAATGAGCTGGAGAAAGAAATGACAAACTACTCTAGTATCTCTGTAAAGAAAACCCGGGGGCGGCTAGGTGGCGCAGTAGATAAAGCACCGGCCCTGGATTCAGGAGTACCTGAGTTCAAATCCGGCCTCAGACACTTGACACTTACTAGCTGTGTGACCCTGAGCAAGTCACTTAACCCTCATTGCCCTGCAAAAAAAAAAAAAAAAAAGAAAACCCAAAATGGGGTCACAAAGTCTGAAGCAATTGAATACACACATATGAAATGAAAATATGCATTTTGGGTAAAAATTTTGATTAAACTGAGTTTTCCTCCTAGCCACTTGAATTAAATCCATTCTACAGGAGAACATTGAGCATTATCAAGTCAATGAGTGCCTACTATGTACAAGACACTGTGAATTCTAAGAGGTACAAGATGCCATTTTTTGTGTGTGTGAGGCAATTGGGGTTAAATGACTTGCCTAGGGTCACACAGCTAGTAAGTGTTAAGTATCTGAGGCTGGACCTGAACTCAGGTCCTCTTGACTCCAGGGCCAGTGCTCTATCCACTGTGCCACCTAGGTGCCCCACAAGATGCAATTTTTGCTCTTGAGAAGCTTATAGTAAGCTAATTGGTGAGGCAACATATAGAAAACATTAATTATACAATGAAGTTTTTGATAAGTGCCAACTAAAACTGACAGGAGGTTTTTAAATATCTAAAAGACCTCTTGTGACTTGTAAATTTGTTGTTGTTAATCAGTTGTTTCAGTCATGTCTGACTCTTTGTGACCCCATTTGGAGTTTTCTTGTCAGAGATACTGGAGTGGTTTTGCCATTTTCTTCTCCAGCTCATTTTACAGATGAGGAAACTGATGCAAACAGGGTTAAGTGACTTGCCCAGGGTCACACAACTAGTGTCTGAGGCTGTATTTGAACTTAGTTCTTCCTGACTCCAGGCCTGGGACTATATCAGCTGTGCTACCTAGCTGAACATTAAATATCTACCACATGCAAGTATTGTTTGCTAGGATGGGGGATGGCGGGCAGGACAAAACAAAAATGAAAAAATTGTTGTCCTCAAGGAACTTGCATTCTATTACACAAAATAATCAAACCATAGCTAAGCTAACAAAAGGATGCCTCAGTATTGAGGTCTTTTGAGATCTCCTCTATCTGTCTCTTCTGGCAATTACTACTTTTTGTCCATTTCTTTCTTTATCCACCTCTTTTCTATACAACAGTGACAGGGAAATCCTCAACATTTGCTTCTTGAGTGTGGATTTATTAAGGACAGAAGACATCATGATACGGTGGAAAGATCACTGACTCTGTAGTCAAAGGACCTCTGTTCAAATATCATCTCTAGCAATTCCTACATCTATGATTGAGGGGCAGCTAGGTGGTGCCATAGTACATGGAGCACTGGGCCTGGAGGCAGAAAGATCTGAGTTCAAATTCAGCCTCAGACACTTCCTGGCTCTGTGACCCTGGGCAAGTCACTTAACTCTGTTTGCCTCAGTTTCCTCATCTGTTAACAAAGGGGCTGGATGAGATGACCTCTGAGGTCCTTTCAAGCTCGAAATCTCTGATCTTATAACATGAATTAATTCCATTAGATCCCTTTGGACAAATGTGCAAGTCCATTTTGATTTGGCAGGAATAGAATGATTGTCAGTGAACTCCCTAGGTCTACTGATCCTCACTGACTATCTGGAAACATGATAATAAGAATTAGGGCTTCAAGTGTCAGATTTTTGTAATTCCCAGAAAGATGACAGTGCTATGCTCCCAGACCCACAGGCTATTCTCCAAATGGACTTTGTACAGTCCCACACATTTAACCAGCTGGAATAATTTTCTATCCTGTTCAACCTTCTCAAGTAAAGAATTTTGCTTTTTAATAGGAAATCTGCATTTCATTGTATAGATGGAACACAATGTTCTTGGCTCAGATCCCCTCCAAAGAGACTGCCTTTTTATCTTATGGCACTCTTTGCATGTAATAAGGAAACAGATTTTAGCAAATCTATTTCAGACATGGGAGGATGGAGACGTAGCAACACCCTGATCGATTCATATAAAAGGAGTTTCCTCCACTCCCAGGGCAGTGAGAATTGTATGGTGAAAACTTTCCGTATTGTACTTCATTCACGGCCAAGACTTTTTAAGGATGCAGCAAAGCAAGGGGAAAAAAAGGATTGTAGCCAGTCAGTAACATGTGAATTTGGCATGCAAAGCCTTGTACTGGTTACTACATTGAGGGAATACCAGAGAGCCCCAAGACTTGGTTCCTACTCTCAAGCAATATAAGATTATAAAATTTTAGCTTCTATGGAATGTAACATGTCCTTTTATTAGTAAGAAAACTGATGTTCAGAGAAACGAAGTGAATTGTGTCCTAATGGCAAAGGCTGGTACAGTACTGAGATTTCTTTTTTTTTTTTTTTTTTTTTTTAGTGAGGCAATTGGGGTTAAGTGACTTGCCCAGGGTCACACAGCTAGTAAGTGTTAAGGGTCTGAGGCCGGAGTTGAACTCAGGTACTGCTGACTCCAGGGCCGGTGCTCTATCCACTGTGCCACCTAGCTGCCCCGAGATTTCTTTTTAACTTAACAGTACACCAGAATCTCCCAGATTCATGTTGTGCAATGGAGAGTGTGCTGAAGGCTTAGGTCCATCTCACACTTACTAGCAGGATGACGGTGGGTATATGATCTCATTTCAGGCATCTTTTTTTTTTAAAATCATAAAAGTATTTTATTATTTTCCAGTTACATGTAAAGACAGTTTTTAATATTCGTGTTTATAACATTTTTAGTTCCAAATTTTTCTCTCTTCCCCCTCTCCAAGACAGGAAGCAATCTGATATAGGTTATATATGTGTATGTGTAGGCCTCCACCAGTCGTAGACAACCATGGATCAGCGCCTTGAAGAGCCACAGGCCACAGTGTGGCTGTGCAGTCCGATGTGGGAGCCACAGCTCCTGAGTGACTTATAACCAGTAACTGCCTCATCCCGTGTTGTATCTACCCCATGAGGAGTAGCTGGAGTGTCCTCTCCAGGGTGCTGGCTTGGGCAGATCAATTGGAAAATAAGCTGTTGCCCATGCAGCAGGTTTTCCCTCTCCTCAACATTGGTGGATCCAAAGGAGAGGCAGAGCCAATAGAGTTTGGCACCAGTGCAGCCACAGAGGGATGTGATGTCCAGCATCCAACTGCCTAAGGGACTCAGACTCCTGATTTTTCCTCAGGGTTAACTCCTGAAGCCTTTCCCATATATGGGTATAGCCGCAAGGCAGCGGAGGTTTAAAATCAGGGTTTCCTTCCCTTAGGCGGGTTGCCTGCCAAGGCTAATGAGCCCCACATTATATATGTACAATCACATTAAACCTATTTCTGCATTAGTCATGTTGTGAAAGAAGAATCAGAACAAAAGGGAAAAACCTCAAAAAAAAAAACCAAACACACGCAAAAAGTAGAAACAGTATGGTTCAATCTGCATTCAGAATCCACAGTACTTTTTTCTGCATGTGGAGAACATTTTCCATAATGAGTCCTTTGGAGTTGTCTTGGATCATTGTATTCTGAGAAGAGCTAAATCTATCACAGTTGATCATCACACAATGTTGCTGTTACTGTGTACAATGTTCTCCTGTTTCTGCTCACTTCACTCAGCATCAGTCCACTTAAATCTTTCCAGGTTTTTCTGAAATCTGCCTGCTCATCATTTCCTACAGCACAGTAGTATTCCATTACATTCATATACCACAATTTGTTCAACCATTATCCAGTTGATGGGCATTACAGGCATCTTTGTAAGATTCATTGAGGAAGGCTCCTTGGAGGAGTCAGACATGATCTCTGGTACAAAGATGGAGAGAGCCAGTTTGGACAGGGACTCAAGAGTTGGAGGGGGTTTGGAGGTCCACCACTCACCTTACCATATTTATTTTATTCAGTCCCTTTTATATAGTCTATGTAGACTGTTGCAGTCAAATCAGCCAGTCTGCTCTTGCCTAATCACAAAATCCCATGTGTCCTGCCTCGTGCCTTTGTGCAAGTAGTCCCTATGTCTCCAAGGTACTCTCTCCTCTCTGCCTTCAGACTAGTAGAATCCCTCACTTCCCTTCAAGCCCAGATGAGGGGCTACCTACTGCATAAAGCATTTCTTAAGCCCTGTGCTCCCAGTTACTGCTATTATCACATTCTCCCTCTTAAAATTACTTTATATGTAATTTGTATATATGTTCTCGTGTATATTTTTTTATCCTTCCTCCTCCCCCAGAAGAATATAAACTTCCTGAGGGCAGAGATTGTTTATTTTTTGTTTTGTATCCCCAATTCTTTGTACCATCCCTAGCACATACATGGTAGGAACCTAATAAATCTTTGTTGAATTGAAGAAAGCAGTGAGAATGAAAAAGCATTCAACCACAAGCCTGAAGATCTGAGTTAAAGTTTTCACTTAGCCACTTATTATGTGACCATGCATCACTTCAATTCAATACCAAGTGGTCCTGGGCTAGACCTTAGTTTCTCATCAGTAAATAATGCCTAGTCACAGGCCTACCCCACAGAATAGTTGTGAGGATCAAATCAGATAATGTATGTGAATATGCTTTGAAAACTGTAACATGCTATGAGCACGTGAGGCATTACTCTTAATTAAGACCATAGCACTACAGATTTTGAACTGAATGGGACTTCAGAGATCAAGTTCAGCCCCCTCACTTGACAGATGAAATACATGAAGCCTGGAGGGGTTAAGTAATTGATCTGAGGTCACACAGGCAGTAGGTATCTGTATTTGAATCCAGGTCTTTCTGACTCTAAGTCTAGTGCTCTCTTCATGACACGGTTTTGCCTCGAAGAGGGGCAGCAGTAGGCGAGAACAGTTGTTTTAGCGACTTAAAATAGATGTCAATTTCAAAAACTGTTTGTTAAGAGAAAAATACATGCAGTGTATTGTGCCTGTATAAAAATTTAATAATGTATAATCCCTGCCTTTATGGAGCTCACAATCTAGGAGGAAGGTGGATATTTAATCAGTCAACAAGCATTTATCTATCTAGCTAGCGGGGCAATGAGGGTTAAGTGACTTGCCCAAGGTCACACAGCTAGCAAGTGTCAAGTATCTGAGGTTGCATTTGAATTCAGGTCCTTCTGAATCCAGGGCCAGTGCTTTATCCACTGCACTACCCAGCTGCCCCCAACAAGCCTTTATTAGGACCTTACTATGTTCCAGGCATTGTGCTAAGCACTGAGAATACAAATAAGAGGCAGAAAGAAAGATAATCTCAGCCCTCAAAAATCTTACATTCTAATGGGGAAGGCAACACATGAAACAGTGCTGAAAATAATAATAATGTTATCATCATGATCATCATTTTATGGTACCTATGATGTGCCAGGCACTGTGCTAAGTACTTTACCAATATCTCATGGGAAGTATTTACTACTAGTATTCCCATTTTACAGTTGAGAAAACTGAGTTAAACAAAGCTTTATTAACTTGCCCAAGGTGACACAACTATTAAGTGTCTGAGGCCAGATTAGAACTCAGTTCTTCCTGATTCATGGCCCATTACTTTTTTTTTTTTAGTGAGGCAATTGGGGTTAAGTGACTTGCCCAGGGTCACACAGCTAGTAAGTGTTAAGTGTCTGAGGTCGGATTTGAACTCAGGTACTCCTGAATCCAGGGCCGGTGCTCTATCTACTGCGCCACCTAGCCGCCCCTGGCCCATTACTTTTTACTACATCAGGAGTGGGGGATTGAGCATGGGACATGGGGGGATGGGGGAATGGTCAGAGGCAATCAAGTGGCTCAGTGAATAGAGCCCTAGGCTGGAGTTGGGAAGACCTGATTTCAAATCTGTCTTCATTCACTAGCAGTGTGACCCTGGGCAAGTCACTTAACCTTTGTTTGCTTTATTTAATCCACTGGAGAGGTAAATGGTAAACCACTCCAGTATCTTTGCCGAGAAAACCCCATGGATAACATTGGTGTGCTGTGTTCCATGGGGTCATGAAGAGGTGGGCACAGCTAAACTATTGAACAACAGCAATAGATGGTTGAACTGCTTTTGGTGTCACATTAAATCTGTATACTTTACCCGGAGCACTGGAGAGATTCTTCCTTTCAAGGAAGGTTTTCCTCATCACATCAGCAACAAGAACATGTGCCAGGCACTGGGCCTAGAAAGACAGAAAATTAAACATCCCTGCCCTCTAGAAGCTTACATTCTATTAGGGAAAATTAGCCAATACACAGAAAATTAAATATAAAATATTTATAATATGGATAAAGGTAATTCCTAGGGGAAGAATACTCCTTGGGGTACAGAAGCATTTGGAATAGACTTCCTGTAGGAGGTAGCAGTTGTGTTGAGACTTAAAGAGGGTGAGGAGTTCAATGAGGTAGAGGGGGAGGGGAAATCCATTTTGAGTCTTGGCAGCAATGGACCAGAATGGCAAGTACCTAAAGTAGGTAAACAGGGGCAGATAGAATGTGGCCAGCCTGGAAAGGTAGGTTGGGGCAAAGGTGGTTGTTGGATCCCAGGGAAGGCTCGGGGGAGTAAATTCCCTAGTAAGCCAAGATAAAAGAGATACTGAAGGATGATGCTGGAACAGCCAGTACTGAAAAGAATAAAGATTTATTATAAGCAACTCACACATGGGTAGCAGAGGTCTGTGATGGTAGGCGGACAACAATTGAATCAATCTGATCCCTGTACTATCCCACCCTAAGGGGGCTCCTTTTCTAGGGAGGGGCAAACAAGGCATGCAGGAGACAGGCCAGGTGTACACATAGACTTCCCTGGGAAACTATTGATAAGAAAGTCCCCAAGACTGTCAAGGACAGGCTAACGATATGGCTGTGTGCCTGGAAGATGCGCATGCACGCATATCCCCCCTTATGTAACAGGGTGAATGGGAGGTGAGATTTCCTTATGTGACCCAGCTAGACAGCTAAAGCCATAGTACACCACAGTGGTGAAGCACTTTATCACCCAGACTGATGAGTCTGTATTTTCTCCTAGAGGCAAGAGGGCTTCTTGAATAGATGAGTGACATGAAGGAAGATCAGTTCGGTATTGGTGTGGGGGATGGATTGCAAGGTTTTCTAGTAGACACACAAGTGACAGTGGTGGGTATATTCATGGTACAATGCTGAGGAAATCTCCAAAATGAAAGAGACCTGTCAGAATTAATCCTATCCCTCCTGCAGTGGGAGTAGGGAAAGTCAGATACGGCACCCTTCCTAGGCTACCAAGAACTTTGCCTTTAAATGGCAAATCTCTGTTCTAAACCAACATGTACTGTTCCCTTTCTCCCTGAATGAGTCAAGCAAGGCCTGATATGGTCAAAACACTAGGTTTTTGGAGTCAGTCAATAAACACTTATTAAGAGCCTACTATGTGTCAGATACTGTGCTAAGTGCTAGAGATATAAAGAAAGGAAAAAAGACAGTCCCTGTTCATAAGGAATCTAATGGATAAGAAAATGCCCAAACAACTGTGATACATACAGCATGAATTAGAGTTATTCAACAGAGGAAAGCAGCAGGATTAAGGGGGATTAAGAAAGGCTTCCTGTAGAAGGTGGGATTTTAAGGAAACCAAGGAGGTCAGGTGGCAGAGACGAGGAAAGAGAGATTTCCAGGACTGGGCTCCAGCCGGTGAAAATGCCCAGGCAGGAGTTGGAGTGTCTTATTTGAATAATGGCAAGGGGGCCAGCATCACGGGATTGCAGAATACATGTCAAGATATAAAGTGGAGTGAGGGAGGAGGCTTTGAGGTGATGAAGGGCTAGAGTTTCTATGGAGACTAATAGACTGAGGAAGTGAGTACTGAGTACTCAAGGTACATGGGACAGCCTGTTGAGTTTGCAGTTGAGGACCTAGGTTCATATCCTGGCACCGTCATTTACTTAATTATGTGACCTTGGGAAAATCTGAGCCTCAGTTTCCTCATCCATAAAATGAAGGAGTTGATTAAATATCCTTTAAATACTCCTTCCATCTTCATCTTTCCTATAGCTATGACCAAAGTCCCGCCCTGGACTGGATTTGTGGCATTTCGAAGTTGGCATATTTATTTCCATGTTTGATTTCATTTCATGTCATCTGCTGCACCTTTTCCCCTTGGAAATCTTTCCTCTTAGAAGGAGAAAGGAGTGGAATGGACTAGCATAGTGCCATGCACTCAGTAGGTACCTTATAAATGCTTGTCAAGTTGAATTGAGTCTTTTTTTTTTTTTTTTTAGGCAATGGGGGTTAAGTGACCTGCCCAGGGTCACACAGCTAGTAAGTGTCAAGTGTCTGAGGCCAGATTTGAACTCAGGTACTCCTGAATCCAGGGCCGGTGCTTTAACCACTGAATTGAGTCTTAATCCTGCTTCAACTACCCTCTCAACAATCCTCATGGATATTTGAAACTCACTTGAACCTTTGGGATCTTGGCAGTCACCCTTTCTGTACCTCGATGCCCTCATTTGTAAAAATGTGTCTGTGAATGGGGAGACTTGAGGACATGGTCTTTGGGCTCTTCCTGTGATCCTCTTTCCCTTTGTTTCAGCCAGGATGGTAGGTAAACAATTTAAGTGGCAAAACTCATGGGGGATCTAGGCTTTCCTCTCACAGGGGGTTCTTTCCTATACCAATTTCTTAAAAGTTGCATTTAAAAAAGGGGGGGGCAGCTAAGTGGTGCAGTGGATAGAGCAATGGCCCTGGATTCAGGAGGACCTGAGTTCAAATCTACCCTCAGACACTTGTCACTTCCTAGCTATGTGACCCTGGGCAAGTCACTTAACCCTCATTGCCCCACTCCCCCCCACCCCCCCCTCCCGAAAAGTTGCATTTGAAAGGAATCTGGATAGATCTAGCTTTGAATACCAGATCTGTCACTTAACAGTGCTTAATCTCTTTGGGCCTCAGTTTCTTCCTCTGTAAAATGAAGGGTTGGTACTTGATGACTTTAAATGTTCTTAACCTTTTTGTGTCATGGCCCCTTTGGGCAGCTTGGTGAAAGCTCTGGAACCCCTTTCAGAATGAGGTTTTTAAATACACAAAATAAAACTCACAGGATTACAGCAGAAGCCAGTTGTATTGAAATAGTTACCAAAACATTAAAAAATAACAAAACCAAGTTATTAGCAAATATAAAAGAAGTTCACAGACCCCAGGTTAAGAACCCTTCCTCTAAATCTCTGATCTAGAACTGCGATCATGCTGTTTGGCTTCTGGGCAAAGAGGGGGATTATTTCCATGATTGGGTAATGTTTGCCATTAGGATTATCTAGATTTGGGGCTTATGCTGTTTTGGAAAGAAGGTCCAGTCAGCTGCAGTCTTGCTTATTGCATTAGCTTTCCGATGGGGAGGGGGCTGATAACCTTATTCCTTTAAGTTGAAGGGAAGAGGAGGAGAAAGTGGGGAGTGACAGGGTGAGCAAGAGCAGTGAAATGGAAAGAGTGTTAGACTTGGCATCCAAAGGCCTTAGTTGGAGTATTGTTGTCTACTCCTCGTGTGACTTTGGGGAATACTCTTCACCTCAAAGTCTCTGTTTCTTTATTTAGGAAATGAGAGGGTCAGACTCTTAAGGGTCATTAAGCCCCATTTCAGCTTCAACATTCCATGCAGAGGAAAGAAGACTGGCCAACTCTCCTTTCTCTGGGCTATTGTTTTCAAGGGGAGACTCCTTTCGTTTATCCCCTTGCCTTGGGATTTGCAGAGACAGAGCGTGGTTCAATTTAGAGAAGCTTTTGCTCATGACAGCTGTTGCTGTTTCCAAGCAGGAAAAAAACATGTGGGGAGTTGGGTGAAACTGGAAGGGAGATTATGCCTGAGGGTAGATCACTTTTCTTTATTTCTTTTTGTTCTCAAAATTTGATAGGATAGAAATATACAATATGGTTACCAGTTCTGGGGATCCCACACATTTTCCCTTTTCACCAAAACTCTGCTTGGATATTAGGGCTTGTTCCAGGGTAGGAACTCATGCCACTGGTACATTGGATCCCTGTTCCTTGTCTTCCTTCCCCTAGGAACCATTCTTCCTGCCCTTCACCCTCAAAGCTCTCACCACCCCAGTTTCTAAAGTACACTTGTTTCTGATGTGTACATGACACATACTGTATCCTTGTCCTTTTTTTTTTTTTTTTTTGGTGATACAATTAAGGTTAAGTGACTTGCCCAGGGTCACACAGTATCAAGTGTCTGTGTCTGAGGCCGGATTTGAACTCAGGTTTGCCTGAATCCAGAGCCAGTGCTCTATCCACTGCACCACCTAGCTGCCCTCCTTGTCCTTTTTTATATCTTGCTTTACCATTTTATCACTTGCTGTTGATAAGTTCTGTTCACATATCCCCATTTGTGATACAGTCTCTTAGATAAGAAGACCTGAATTTGTGCACAGCACCCAGGGAATAAATGGCTCATGTCTTTTTTTTTTTTTACTATAGAATCACTGACATTTACTATAGGATCATAGATCATAGAGCTATGAGAAGCATAGTTCTAGTAAAATATTCTTTTACATATACTGATAATAATAGCAAATTTTATACATCACTTACTATGTGACAGACACTGTGCTGTGCTTTACAACCCTGGGATGTAGATGCTTATTATCTTTTTTTTACAGGTTTAGGAAAATGAGGCAAACAGAGGTTAAGAGATTTGCTCAGGGTCACACAGCTAGTAAGCTGGAATCAGGATTTGAACTCAGTGCTTTATCCACTGATTTGCCCAAGGTCATATAATCAATAAGAGTTAAAATCGGGATCCAGACTTGGGTCCTGTGACTCCCAAGTTCATAGCATTTCTCACTACACTGAGCTGCCTCTGGGTCCAGCTAGCCCAGATCTTCAGGAAGGTCATGTTGTGTAGCCCTACTGTGCAGATGAATAAACCAAGGCCTAGAGAAGATAATTGATTTGTCTGAAGTTGAACACCTAGTGAGTGGTACACTATGAACTACAGCCCATGTTTCTTGTCTTCTGACCAGATTCCTTTTCTAGGATACCATATTGTCTCCCTTAATAAAGGCATTTGAAGAGGATAAAATTCTCACTTCTCTAAAGAAAAAGGAGTGAATGCTGAAAAATGAATACCTAATCACTGCCCAGATGTGGTTTATATAACAGAGATACTTTGGAACTTTGAAAGGGGAAGTCAAAACAGGGGTTGGAATTTTTTTTCTACCTCTACTGTTTAATCTATTCATGATAACAGATTATTCACCTGTTAAGGTAAACCTCATTAAAAAGCAAGAAGGCTGTAAGGAAAGTAGGGTGATGGAGTAAACACTGGATTTGGAATTTTAAAAATGTTGTTCACCAGCTCCCCCACTCACCAATGAGATGGCTTAAGGAAAATTCCTGAACTTAAGTTTTAGGGTCTTTGTCTATAAAATAGGGGTAATGACACTTCACAGGGTTATTATGAGGATCAAGTGTATTTAAATGCAATTTGTGACCATAACACATCATAGAAATGTAAATTGTTGATATTTCCAGAGCCAAGGAAGACCCTGGAAAAGCTATATCTGTTGTTCTTGTTGTTCATTCTTAGTTTTTAAAGATGACCGATGACATCACAGGGTGATGTCTTGACTTGCTAGTGAATTAGATTAAGTGAGGCAGAGTTGTACTCTGGGAATGAGTGGGATGGATAGAGGACCCAGGCAAGAGAAAGCAACTTCCCTAGAATAGGTTGGGCACATTGCTATGAGATCAGGCACTGACTAGTGTCCAAAGGATCAGGTTTTTACTCTTCCTTTACCTTTGGAAAAGGACAAGCAGGGCAGGTTACTCCTCCCCCCTCCCCTGAATTCCTTTGTTGCTTCTTAGCCAGTGGGCTCATGTCCTATTACCCTCCTGAAGAGGACTGCCTGCCTACACAAGCCTCTGGTTTTGTCTCTGGCCAGGTACAGAGATAACTAGCTTGGCTTGGTAGAGACAATTCTTAGGGGATGGGAAAGAGAAACCTAGGTGGCTCATGCAGGGAAAGAGAAGAATCTTTTGAGGGAAAAATCTCCAAAGAGAATATGAGATTAGTTGAGGTTCAATGAATGCCTTTGTTGCTGACTCAAGAAGCATATTTTAAAAGGATAAACTCCCTCATTTAGAGCAAAGCATCCCAGCTCCGTTTCCATGGTGACATTGTTCAAACAGAGCATGAGAAGCCCAAGAATGCCAGGTCTAAGGGACTCCTTGGGAGCTATAATTTTCTCCGATAGATCCAGCTATTGTTTGGGGTAGGAGAAGAGGGCCAGGGTCTTTGAATAGTTTCTCCTTCACATCTCTTGCCTGTGGGGCTTTTGTGTTGTTTTTCTTCCTGGACTGTAGTGGAAGAGGGAGGGGATTCCCTACAAACAAAAAGGAAGTGGTCTTTATTCAAACCTGTGTCAGAATTCAACTGCCCTTTATATCAGTGGCTATTCCCTGCCCATGGGCTCCAACCAAGACTAGAGCACACCTCTGGCTACAGGGCTCTTCCCCTCCAGTCTGCTCTTAGCCTACCATAACAGCAGCAACAACAGTAACAATAATAACAATAATAATTAGCATTTATTTTGTGCTTTAAAATTTTGCATATGTTACTTCATTCTCCTATCTGTAGACTCAGGACCACCCATACCTGGCCACTAATTCTTTTCTAGTGCAAAGCTTAAAAGACCTATAAAGGCAGACAGCTCCTTCCTACAGATCAGGTTCATTGTTGTGTTTTAATTGCTGGTGTTCTTGCCTGGAGTTACCTGACTTTCTGCATTCTGCATTCCTTGATGCTTTGATACCCGAAACCTGGCTGCTTCCATCCTGTGTTTTCTGCCTTCTTGATCTTACTCCCCTTGGACAACTTCTTTTTGCGTGTGTTTTCAATGAAATTTTATTTTAAAATTATCAAACACATTCATTTCTCTGTCAGTTTCCTCCTCCCCCTTCACTAAGGAAAAAAGAAAAGAAAAGAAAAGCCGTTGTAATAAGGATACATGTTCAAGCCAAACCAAGACCCATTTTGACCATGTCCCCAAACATATCTCTTTGAGCATCTTGAGTCCATCACCTGTCAGGAGGTAGTGTGTAATTTAAAATTCTAAATGTGGGTTCTAATCTGTCCCTCCAGTTTTGGGGGGAAACTGACTAAAATCACTGATAAATGAGTTTAAGTTTTTTAAGGGTTTATTGAAAGATAGTAAAAGAAAGAGACAGATTGAGAACAGATTTCTTATAGCCTGAAATCCTCGCTTTCCTAAACTCCCCTGTGAAGTTCTGCCACCATGCCCATCTCTCCAGCCAAAAAGAGCAAGCACCCTCTCACCAGCATCTGCTTCCTCCTTCATGTTCCCCTCCCAGAAATGGGAGGTTCTTCAAGCTGATTGGCTAGTGTCATTCAAATTCATTGGTTCACTGGATCTAAAGGTGGTTTCAATGTAAAGTTCAAAATTTTTAACTTCTGAGAACAATTACCTTCTTAAATACCAGCCAGATGTGCTTACAATCTAGTACGCCAATCAGCAGTCAGTTGCTCTTCCCCAATTCAATCAGTTTAGATCAATCTCCAGGTGAAACCCTGAGTTCCATTATCTTGACACATTCCCCCCTTTGTTTCTTTGAGGAACAGGGTGTTCCTTGATGAAACACACCCTATGCTAACAAACAATATGTAAATAACCATATAGGAAAAGAAGAAAGAGGAAATTTTGTCCAGAGGGGCGGTCCCTCATGAACCGGCGCTCAATCAGTTTAGATCAATCTCCAGGTGAACCCCTGAGTTCCATTCTCTTGACACAGTAGTTAATATGCTTTGTCCTTGGTCCTCCGGCATCCTGGTTGCATCGATCAGAGTAATTCTTTTTTTTTGCAAGGCAATAGGGGTTAAGTGACTTGCCCAGGGTCAAACAGCTAGTAAGTGTCAAGTGTATGAGGCCGGATTTGAACTCAGGTCCTCCTGAATTCAGGGCCGGTGTTTTATCCACTGTGCCACCTAGCTGCCCCCCAGAGTAATTCTTAATTCCTTCAAAATTATTCTTTTTGACAATGTTATTATTATAGTATGGTTGTCTTTCTGATTCAGCTCACTTCACTCTGCATCAATCCATATATGTCTTTCTTGGTTTTTCTAAAGTTATCCTTTTCATCATTTTTCATTGCACAGTATGGCTTCTTTCTTAATGCCACTGACTTGCTTCAGTAGTGGAATTTCTTTCTTTTTTTTTCTGCATTACTCATGTTGTGAAAGAAGAATCAGAACAAAAGGGGAAAACCTCAAAAAACAAACAAAAAAACAAAAACAAAAAAGTAGAAACAGTTTGGTTCAATCTGCATTCAGATGCCAAAGTACTTTTTCTGGATGTGGAGAGCATTTTCCATCATGAGTCCTTTGGAATTGTCTTCAATCGTTGTGTTGCTGCAAAGAGCTAAGTCTATCACAGTTGATCATCATACACTGTTGCTGTTACTTTGTGCAATGTTCTCTTGGGTCTGTTCAGTTCACTCAGCATCAGTCTACTCAAGTCTTTCCAGTTGTTTTTTTCTGAAAATTGCCTGCTCATCATTTCTTAGTAGTGGAATTTCTTGATAAATGTGTATGAACAATTTTTTTGTTTTAAACTTTATTTACTTGCTTCTAAATTGGTTTCTAGAATTCTTGAACTAATTCATAGTTCCACTGGAAACTGAGTCTTTCTATAATTCTTACAACATTGTTCCTGTCCCCCACCCCCATCTTTGCCAATTTGATGGGTAGGAGGCAATACTTTAGAGATGTTTTCATTTATATTTCCCTGATCATGAGTGATCTTGAACATTTTTTCAGATGGTTGTTGGTAGTTTGTTTCTTTTTCTGAAAACTGTCACTATCTTTTTATCCCTCATCTATTTGCTATTCTTACAGATTTGTGCAATCAATCAATCAACTAGCAAAAATTTATTTAAAGCCTGTTCTGTGCCAGGCACTATGCATACAAAGACAAGAGTGAAATAATGCCTATCCCCCAAAAGTTCACAGTCTAGGTAAAGAAAAATTTCTCTCTTTCTCTCTCTTTCCCTCTCTCTCTCCCCCTTCCACCTCCCCCTTCATATATACACACATATACATACATACATATATAAATACATAGATATATATTAATGCAAAGTAGAAATAAGGTGATGGGGGAAGGCACTATCAAGTAAAAATAATCAGGAAAGGCTTCAAGAAGAAATTTATGTTTGAACTGCATCTTGAAGGAAATTAAGAATTCTAAGTGATGGAGATGACATCCCTTGCCAAGCATATGGGACAGAGAGTGCAAAGACATGGAAGCAGGAGATGAAGAAAAGTCGGAAATTCCTTCTTTTGGAACTTCTTTGGAACAAACTTTGGTTTGACTGGACTACATTGTGAACAAAAGAGAATAATGTGTATCTAGGAAAGGTGGGAAAAGGAACCCTGCTGTATATATCCTCTTAATGATTGACTGACAGAGTATACAGTTAGGTGTTCTGTAAATATTTACTAATGATATCTGCTATTCCTTAACTCCTCTAGTTTGATCATAAACTACTCAAGGTCAGGGGGAAAGTCTTATTGGGTCCATCACTAAACTGAAGTAATTGTTGAGAATTGCCTAGTTGGGGAGTTGTTTCCTGTTTGGGCACAGAACATTACATACAACATCAAATGCCTTTTTTTTTCTGAAATTTTTCCTCTTTTTTAAAAAAAAATAAGAACCTGAGGTGATCACATGTATTGAAATTCACACTTTTTGAAACTATAATTATATAAAAGATGATGATTGGTTATAGAACAACGGAACTTTGTGATGCAAATTCAAATAATCCATCCATTTCAGGAGGTTAATTATTTTTGTTAAATTGAGACCTAAGTACATAAAGGATGGCTTTTTCAGAAGGGGTGAAATAGGAGAGATATTGGGGAAATATAGGCAATGTAAAAACAAACTATAACTAAAAAATCTGTTTTTTAAACATTTACTATGTATCCAAAAAGAGATTAAAACCCCAAAAAGTTGAATTCAAAACTGGGGAGATGCCCATCAAGTGGGGAATGGCTGAAAAAATTGTGGGATGAGACTATGATGGAACACTTTTGTGCTACAAGAAATAATGAACAGGATGCTATCAGAAAAAGCTGGAAACACTTACATGAGCTGATGCAGAGTGAAATGTACTGTATACAAAATAACAGCAATATTGTAAGATGATCTGCTGTGAATGACTAAGTTATTTTCAGCAATACAATGATCCAAAACAATTCTGAAGGACTTATGAAAAATGCAATCCATGTACAGAGAAAGAACTGATGGTATCTGAATACAGATTAAAGCATAATTTTTTTGTTAGTTCCTTTTTCTAAAGTATTTTTGTCTGTTTAATTTCACAACCTGACTAATGTGGAAATATTTTACATGACTACACATGTATAACTTAAAAAAAAAAAGTACCATCTACTCCAATTACTCAAAGAGTAGTGACTAAGAATTGCCACTAGATGGCACAGTAGAGTATTGGACTTGGAATCAAGAAGACTGATCTGAGTTCAAATTTCGCCTCAGATACTGTGTGACCTTGGGCAAGTCACTTAATCCTGTCTGCCTCA
Source organism: Dromiciops gliroides (assembly GCF_019393635.1). Lineage (NCBI taxonomy): Eukaryota > Metazoa > Chordata > Mammalia > Microbiotheria > Microbiotheriidae > Dromiciops > Dromiciops gliroides. Next base: position 336,098,838 of record NC_057863.1, on the reverse strand, counting down.
GTTTTCTCATCTGTAAAATGAGCTGAAGGAAATAAACCACTCTAGTATGTTTGTCACAAAAACCCCAAATGGGGTCACAAAGGGTTGGACATCACTGAAAAACAACAGTGACTAAGATACTACATAGCAGGCTAAAGATTCAGCATCATTTACTTTTTGCTCTGCTCTTTCTGGAGCATCCCAATAATACTTCTTGGAACCTTCATGTATTGAGCTAAAGAGGGGAGAAGAGAGAAAAGGTAGCCAACATCCTCTAGTTCCCCTACAGGGGTGAATTGTGGTACATTGGAAAGAATTCTGGTTTTGGAGTCAGAGGACCCAAGTCCACTTCCTGGCTCATGCACTTACTACCTGTGAGAACTTGGACAAGTTGCTAAATCTCTCTTTGGTTTTCTTCATCTCCAAAAACTAAAACTAGATGATTTCCCAGTCTCCAAGCTTAGCACAGTAGCTGGCACCTAATAGGTGCTTCCTAATTGCTTATTGATTGATTGATCCAATTATTGATAACTATTTTCTCACACCTTTCATCTCTAAAGTTATGCTCTTGTATTTCCCATGTCAGTAACTGGTCGATTGATAGCTTTGATAGAAAGCGATTGATAACATTGATAGAAAGAGGGAAATGGAGTAGTCTCCCTTCCTTCACTTTAATGTGGCTGTTAATAATTAACAACAAATTAATTTATAATTTTTTGTGTTTTTGTTTTTTGGGGGGTTTTTTGGTGAGGCAATTAGGGTTAAGTGACTTGCCCAGGATCACACAGCTAGTACACAAAGGTGGTGATCCTCTAGGGTTGTATCTAAAATTGTTGGGAGGGGTGTTTGTTTGTTTTTTTTTTTTCTCCTCTTGCTCTTATTTATACAGAGTGAGTTTCTAGTTAGTGGCCTCTACTTTTTCTCAGGTGGCAGCTGGGTGTCATACAGTAACAAGCCTGGAGTCAGGAATATTAAAACTCAAATCTGGCCTCAGACATTTACTAGCTGTGTGACCCTGGGCAAGTCACTTAACCTCTGTCTGCCTCAGTTTCCTCAACTGTAAAATGGAAATAATAAGAGTACCTCCTGCCCAGGGTTGTTGTGAGGATCAAATGAGATAATTTTATGTAAAGCATTTAGCTCAGTGGCTGGCACATAGTACACTTTGGTGGGGGGGCAGGGCAATGAGGGTTAAGTGACTTGCCTAGGGTCACACAGCTAGCAAGTGTCAAGTGTCTGAGGTCAGATTTGAACTTGGGTACTCCTGAGTCCAGGGCCAGTGCTTTATTCACTGTGCCACCTAGCTGCCCCCACATAGTAGGCTTTTTTTAAAATCCTTTTTGAGCTCTTCCAGGAAGGCTTTTTGTTCTTGCAACCAATTCACCTTCCCTTGTGAGGCTTCAGATGTAGACAATTTGAGGCTATTGTCCTCATCTGAGTTTGTGTTGGCTTCTTCCCTATTGATACAGAAGCTCTCAATGGAGAGGGCTCTTTTTTGCTTCTTGCTCATTATTGCAGCTTATTTATTTATTCTTTAAGTTGAGGTCTGCTCTGGGGGCACCAGGGTCCCTGTTTTGGGCTTCTTGTGCAGGTGTATAGGTGCTGTGTGACCGGGCTTTTACTCTGAGGCCTTTATGGTGTGTGGAGATCCCCTGTCCTGCACTTCCTGTCTGATTGTGCTCGGCCAGCCAGGCGCCAGACCCCGGCGTCTGATCCCGCCGTTCGTGGCCCTCTCGGCCGGTGCAGGTAAGTTTTTCCACTGTCCTTCTTGGCCACCAGATTTTTGAACCAGGTTCCGGGAGCCTCAGTTGTTCGGCTGTGACCCGCAGCTCCTGCTGATTTGCCCCGACCCCCTCGGCGCTGGGTTGCTGCCTGCGCTGGGCCTCCCTTTTGCCCGAGTCAGACCGACCTTTTCCTGAAGTCTTCTAAATTATCTCTGGTTGGAGGACTGTGTCTCTCTGTCTCTTTGCAGGTTCTGTAGTTTCAGAATCCGTCCAGAGGCTTGATTTAATGTTCGTTTGAGGGAACAGAAGGAGAGCTCAGGCAGCTTGCTGCTTCCTCTCCGCCATCTTGGCTCCGCCCCCCCCATAGTAGGCTTTTAATAAATGTTTGTTCCTTTCCTCTCCTCCCTTCTTTTTCTGGTGGTCAGGATCTGCAGGAATGAGCAATTTTATTCCTACCACAAATCTGACATATCAATAAATATGTATTAAGCACCTAATAAAGATAATAATGATATCTGGGCCTTTTGAGGGGCGCCATGACGTGGTGACGAGCCGGCCTTTCAGTCTGCAAAGCCTGAGTTCAAGCCCTGTGTGTGACACTCACTGGCTGTCCAACCCCAGGCAAATCACTTAACCTGGCAGTGCCCGGTGCAGTTCTCTGAGGACTATACGTTACAGAATGATTACTGCCCTGCATTTGTAGAGTTTGCCTATTGGGAGCTCTGTGTGCCGCTGAAATCACAGCTCCCATCCCAAACCCAAACTAAAACAAAACAAAGAAATGGAAAAAACCTGGGCAAGGAGCGGCCTAGACATGGAGTTGCCCAGCTTATCAGCAGAGTCATCTGTTCAACACCAACACCATGCCCATGGAGGAAGGTTTGTGTCAACTAGTCCTGAGGAGACTAAAGGACTCTGAGGCCCCCAGTCCTTGAGTTATGAATTGCTTGGGACACATGTCATCCTCATACATAGACCTCACTGCTGTAGTACTTTATTTTATTTTTTTATTTTAATTTTTTTTGCTGCTGTAGTACTTTAAAATGTGTGCCCCTTCTTCCCCATGAGCACTGTGTGCACCCCAGTTTATGTGGGGAACATTATGCAATCATTATTCTTGTCTTACCTCTTTTTACATAAATATTTCTGTTAAGGGTTAACTGATTCACTGGCTAATTTGTTAATGGGAAGCAAACCAGAAGAAACTCAGGAACTAAGGTGTTAGCAGTAGGAGTGTTGCCTCCCCCACAGGTGTTAACCCTCTGTCATCTGGGGAAGCCTGATTTGCCACTGTGTGTGACTTGGGTAAGCAAGCCAGCCCCAGAGGGAGAACCCAGGGGGAATGGGAAGGAGGGGACCACCCAATATGCCAGAATGATCCTTTCCCAGGTCCTCCTCCATCCAAAAAAAAAAAAAAATCCCCTAAAATTTCACACTTACAAATGTATTTTTTTTGATTATCAACATTTTTTTAATGCAAATACTCATGACAAAGTTAACTCTTCCAGGAGAGCCATTTTTTTAAAAAAACTTTAATGGGAATTACTTTAAATAGGCAATCGACTGCTGTGAAAGAATGCAATTGATTTAAGGGCCTGCGGAACTAAAGGGAAGGTGAGGGTAATTTTGGAGCACAAGGCATTTTCCAGCATGGGCAGGATACTACAGTACATACAGATGAGAAGTAGGTCCAGAGAGAAATGGAGGGCACTGGGTGGCCTGGTACAGAGAGCAGGAGCTAGAGAAGGGAGGAAGGAGGCATCAAAGATCACCTATGTGAGTTTCACCTAAGACTATGCTTGTTCTCAATGCTGGTCTCTTGCAGAGGGGCAGGAAAGAACATATAGGGTTTCTGGGTCTTATGCCAGAGCTAGAATAGTAAGTGTTCACCATGTGGCTTAGCTTGAGAGGTGCTAGGAAAACCCATCTCCTAGCCCTACCCCTTCAAAGATTGGCTAAGATTCCATCATTGGAGATGCATTCCTTTGAGATCTCCTGTGGGTATCAATTGCCATTTTTATTTTTATTTTATTTATTTATTTACTCATTCATTCATTCATTCATTCGTTCATTTATTTATTTATTTGGTGAGGCAATTGGGGTTAAGTGACTTGTTCAGGGTCACACAGCTAGTAAGTGTTAAGTGTCTGAGGTCGAATTTGAACTCAGGTTCTCCTGAATCCAGGGCCGCTGCTCTATCCACTGTGCCACCTAGCTGCCCCTCAATTGCCCTTTTTAATGAGCAACCTCCTCGAGTTCTCCCAGCTTGAGTTTAAATCCAGAAGAGGAGAAAGAAGCATTGAATGCAGTGAATGCTACCTACCTCTTGGGGGACAGATGGTTCAGAGTCAATTTCACTCAACTTTTTGCCAAGGCTCGACATTTGCTCTTCATTTCATGTTCCCTTGATTTATGATCCAGCCCTCACCAGTAAACAGAACCGCACCTGAACATAGGAATTGCACCAAGTGTGGGTGAACAAATTCCTCAGTAAAGACTCACTGTCTAGCTTCATGGAACTTAATCCAATCTCCCAGACTGACCAGGATTTTTGCCTGCCTTTTCACAGGCTCCACACTATCCCATCCACTCAATATGCCCACCTTGCCTCTACACACCCCTTTCCCCATTTCCTAGTGAATGTCCTTCCTCCTTCAAATTTGAAAGTTCCATCGTAGCAACACACATTTATTCAATGAATTAAACAAATCGCTATTAATCACATAGTAATCACAAAGCCCTATATTGATCACTACAGATATACTTTTTTTTTTTAATGACAAAGGCTTGGCCCTCAAAGAGTTTGTTGTCTACTAGGAAGGAATAAATGTACTCAAACAAATGAGGAAACAAGGTATATTGTGGGTCAGACCTCAGACTAGTGTCATGTAAATTTAATAAAGGTAGACTGGGGTACAGACTCTGAATGAGATCAGTTTATTTTATTTGTGTGTGTGTGTGTGTGTGTGTGTGTGTGTGTGTGTTGATGGTACACATTTGTTTGCTCATCAGTTTATTAATAGTAACCCATATTGTTGTTAGCAAAGTAGGTCAGAGTGGCCCCTTCAGTAAAGCCAGCAAACCCAGGGAGAAGGGGGTTACCCTCTTTACCAGCACACAGGAAAGAAAGGGTCTAGGTTGAAGGATAAGTGGCTATACTAGGAAAAGTAGGCAGGTGAAGCTCACATTCAGGGGATGCTAACCATTCCCCTTTTGACAATTAAGGAATGTTAATTGTTTTATGGTACTCCTCTGCCTCTAGTAATCTACGCCAGGAGATTAGGACCACCAGAGTTGCTGTACTCGGCGGGGAAGGGGGGGAGGTCAGATCCCTCCTAATAGCACATGGATAGGCAAGGACAGAGCCGTAGCTTTTGGGATTTAGCTGGCTGGGAGTTACAGACAACAAGCAGATGTCCTGGGGTCTAAAAGTATGAGTGATCATTATTTTCCTTTTTCATTATGCCTTCACACTAACTCAGAGGGAAAACTGCATTCCTGAGGCAGGTGAGTTCAGGCAGATACTAACTGTTATAAAAATCAATGCAGCATAAAATCAATTACACTGCAAAATCAATACAGTAGAAATCATAGGTAACATTAATTTTGATCTTTTCACACTAGTCCGGTTGGCCTGGCTGCCACAGGTCTCTCTATACTCCAGGCTGTCTTCCAATCAGCCACCAAAGTGATTTTTCTCAAATTCAGCCCTGTCACCCCCATACTAAAATAAATTCCAGTGGCTTCCTATCATCTCCAGGATCAGATTTATAATCTACCCCATGACATGCTTTTGCAGTCTTCTTACCCTTCCTCCTCATGACACTCTTTGATATAGTAACACTGGGCTCCTTGCTATTCCACAAACAAGCTACTCATCTGTCTCCTGCCTGTACTGCTCTCCCTCATCATCTCCACCTCCTGACTACTCTGTCAAATCCCTAAAATCCTGCTTTCCAACCCCTCTTAATTCTAGTCCTTTCCCTCTGTTAATTATTTCCTATTTATCCCTTTACAGGTTGATGGTACACATTTGTTTGCTCATTGTCTCCCCCATGTCTTTGAGGGCAGCTCCTTTTGCCTTTCTTTGTATCTCTAGTACTTAGCACAATGCCTGAAACATAGTAATTACTTAATAAATGCTGATATATATATATGTATATGTATATATATATATATATATATACTGATTCAAGTGGTTCAGGCTCAGGATTTGAATGAGAAATGTAGACCATCTAACACAATAAAAAGAATCTTATTTAACAATAGCACAGAAAGCATGTTGGGGGGGGTGTTACAGCCGTGGTTCGGGTCGACACAGCCACCCCTAATTTCCATATAGAAACACATATGTCAGAAGGGTGTGTTGGATAAGAAGGGTGAGTTGACTCCCACAGCTGTGGGATTATCTGTCGAGGATGAGAGGGGCATTGACTGATGCCTGGTGGCCTGTTTTTCTTTATGTTTAGGTTACCCCAAAGTTCCAGCAACAGATCTAACTATGGACCAATCAAGTTTCTTGGATGTTTCCCTGCTTTTAGGGAAAAGCTAGCCCAATCTTTGAGACAAGGCCTTGGGAAACTCGGAAGTCACTGGAGTCCCCTGGAACAGCCAAGTCTTAGGGGAAGTTGTCCTTTTTAGGGACAAACTCGTTTAGCCTAAATGATAGGATATAGGTATTGGTCCTACCACAGGGTAAAAAGATGACAGAGGCAAAGAAAGAGTGCAGGATTGTTCAATGAAAAGTGCACTTAATTTGTAGTCAGAGGAACTGATGCTATGTGACAACTTAGTTAATCTTTCTAGGACTTGGTTTCCGCATATGTAAAATGAGGGAGTTAGATGAAATACCTTTTAAGGTATCTTCTTCCTCTGCAGTGATATACAAATTAACTGGGACAAAGTAAAATAATTTATTGACATAATAAATTAGAACTTTTTACATCTTTAAAAATTTTTTATTGTTTAATATGTGCTCTGCACCAGTTTCTTATTTTACATGATTTGGCATTGAGCTTACAAGATTATGATGCATATTTTTAAATTCTTCCTCATGAGACTACATTTTATAACATGTATTTTTACTGAGCACTCAATTTTCCCAAGTCTATCTTCTATTGTAGCTCATAGGTTTTCGATTGGGTTTTAATAGCTCAAGTTGCCAGATCATTGAAGCAGATTTATTCCTTTTCTATAAATTTCTTCCCCCTCCTCCTTAATTTTTTCTTATTCTGAACTTAACAAACACTAATAAAACAAACATTTTCTTGGATAAATTTCTTATTATTTTGTGCTATGGCACAAGCTCATGATGTGATATTTCATCTCACTTTGGGAGTTTCTGTAATTCTGGTGTAGTTCTGCATTTTAGTAATGTATGTGTGTATATGTATGTGTGTATACACACATACACACACATATATAGATATCTACATACATATATATATATATATACACATATATTTCTGGTTTTGTATGTGGGGGGGGGCAATGAGGGTTAAGTGACTTGCCCAGGGTCACACAGCTAGTAAGTGTCAAGTGTCTGAAGCCGGATTTGAACTCAGGTACTCTTGAATCCAGGGCCAGTGCTTTATCCACTGTACCACCATCAAGTTTTTTATTGTTCAGGTGTTCAGGTGATGCAATTTTGAGGTTTTCTTGGCAAAGATCCCAGAGTGGTTTGCCATTTCTCCAGCTCATTTTACAGATGAGGAAACTGAGGCAAACAGGGTTAAGTGACTTGCCCAGGGTCACTCGACTAGTGAATGTCTGAGGCCAGATTTAAACTCAGGAAAAGCAGTCTTCCCGATTCCAGGATCATTAACTCTATCCACTGAGCCACCTAGCTGCCCCTCGATGATCAGTTACTACAGGTTCAAATTACATTACTGCCTAATATCCCTTTTACTCCCCCCTCCCCTTAAGAACAACAACAACAAAATCTAACGAGCAAAAAACATTTTCCCCCATTGGAAATGACTTTAAGGTCTGCTCTGCACTTATTTTGAAGGAGGGAGCCTGGGGGCCAATCCTGGTTTTCCTTGAGGCAGTTCACCCTGGCCCTTTGCCTATGACCAGTTGAGTTTACAACTTTGCTTAATTCATCCCCCCCCCCCTTGATGGCAAGACCATATGAAATTGATTAGGAATTATGGATCCCTGGCAAAGGCCTTGCTTTTGCCCTCGGGAAAGAGTACACTCAGTGGGGGAAGGAAATGAAGATATGCCTTGTTTCAATTGCCTTTCTCTCTTGGGAGTATCTTTCTGATCTCCTGGGCTGTTTGCATTTATTTGGGTTTTGGAATTGCTGAGGCCTCCCTCCTTCCAAATAGTGTGTATTTTGCTTCCTTATCTCCAAATCTCTATTCCCACTGAGATATTTCTTACTGGGGCTAGCCTCCTCCTGTCATTCCCCCCTTTCTCCACTTTCCTCTGTATCCAACTGTATCCAACTACTAGATTAATAATTATAGAACTCTACAGAGATCTTCTTGTCCATTCCCAACAAGCCACTTCATTTAACCATCCCAATTTTTTATAGTTCTTATACTCATGAAATCTCCCCCTAGAGCTCTCCATCATGCCACTCAAAGTTTATCCTATATGGTGCAGTAGAATGAACAGTGACTCAGGAGGTAGAGGATGTCCCTCAGTCTCAGTTTTCTCACCTTTAAAATAAGGAAGGTTGTACCTGCTGACCTTTGAGTCCCTCCTGGTCCCTTTTCTCTGCTCACTGTGAAGATGAAAAACTAGTTCTTATCCTATCTATAATAACTCATTATAAAAATTATCACCTTTCTCTATCTCATATTCCTATTTAAAATTTGTAAAGGTAGCTCAGGTTTCTAGTGTTTTAGATTATAGTGCTCATCTTACAAAGTGACACTAGAAGGTAGGCCATGTTAATACTATTTATTCATATTTTACAGTTGGAGAGGCAGTGTGCTATAGTTGGTAGAGAACTAGCCTCAGATAGAGGCAGATATGGGTTCAAGTCCCATCTCTGACTTTTATTGGCTGTGGGAATGAAGTCACTTTTCCTTTAAGCATTCTAGGCCAGAGGTGTAAGCTCAGCCCCAAACCAGACAAAATTGGAATTAAGAAATGTTTCACAAAAATAAATAAATACACAGTACAACATAGATAATGCTGATTTGTGGTTTTCTAAGCCAATATGCAGGCATCACTTCTATTTAAGTTTGATGCCACTGTTCCTAGCAACTCTCTCTCAGTCTATAAATAGCATAGAAGGTACTAGCCTCCATTGATAGAGAGCATTTCCTTATCAAGGATTTTCTTATCAATGAAATCACAGGTCTAGTCCTTTCTCTATTTTATTTTTATTGATTAGTTGTTTCAGTTGTATCTAACTCTCTGTGACCCCATTTGGGGTTTTCTTGACAGAGATACTGGAATGATTCCTTCTCCAGTTTCCACATGAGGAAACTGAGGCAAACGGGGTTAAGTGACTTGCCTAGGATCACATAGCTAGTCAGTGTCTGAGGCCAGATTTGAACTCAGTAAGAGGAGTCCTCTTGACTCCAGGCCCAGAACTCTATCCACTGGGCCATGTAGCTGTCCTATCTCTATTATACATGAGGAAATTGAAGGTCAGAAAAGCTCAATAACTTATGTTTGGTTACATAGCCAGTGAAAGAATGCATTATTTCTCTCTTGTACTAATAACTAATTATTGAATCAGGACCAAGTTTTTCCCCCTTTTCTACTTCCTCATCCAGAAATCAACCAGTGTGGGAAGTCTTTCTCAAAGATTTGCCCAGGCTAAAATGTAATCAGGCAGTAAAAGAAATTCTAAGTTTAGGCTAATGGGGTGGATTTTCGCTTCTTGTGTTTACTCAGACAGGTCTGGGAAAATGTGAATTTTTCCTTTTGTCAGACAGGTGATATGAAAAATGATGAGTCTCTTTGACCAAGACTTGGGTGTTCTAAGTCATATACCCAAAGATCCTCATTGGAACATAACCCAGCCTCTCATTGTAATATTCATTCTTATTAATATAATAATGTTATATAACAATATAGAATTAATATTATATATTATTATATTATAATAATATTATGTATTAATTATTAACCAGTCAGAGTTGATTGCCACTCTCAGGAACATCCACTCTTCCAAGAGCATATAAACTGTGAGCCCACCACCATGAGGGATTTTTGGTATTTGAGAGGATCACTGATTTCTTTTTATGAATACATGCTAGCCTTCATGAGTTCAAATCCAGTCTCAGGCACTTACTAGTTTTTGACCCTGGGCAAGTCACTTAACCCCATTGGCCTCAGTTTCCTCATCTGGAAGTTGGAGAAGGAAATAGCAATACATATATCAGGACGATTGAAGATAGCCCCAGATGGTTAAGACAATTGGGTTTAAGTGACTTGCCTAGGGTCATACAACTGGTAAGTGTCTGAGGTGAGATTTGAACTCAGATCCTCTTGACTCCAGGGCTAGTGCTCTGTCCATCTCACCACCTAGATGGCCTTTTGGCCTGGGTGGGGGCGGAGAGGAGAGAAAGAATCTGGATCTGTGATTTTATTGGTATAGGGAACTTCTAGTATGAAAACTCAGATAGGTAAGTCCTCTGTCATTTATAGACTTAAAAAGTTGCCTGTGGACATTGAAAGGTTAAATGCCCTGCCCATTTCACACAGTATGTCAGTGGAAGGACTTCCCTCCACCCACTACACGACTCTGTCATATGAGGATAATATTAATCGCCAGTCTTAAGGTATCAAATTATACTTCCCAAAGCACCCTCGCACATGCCTTCATTCAAAACATTGTCATTTGTGCAGGGCACACTTGGTGTTCTCAGAAATACCCTAATATCTTTTTAAAAATTGGTATTTTGTCTTTTTTAGGTTTACATTTTAAAGTGGTCTACTTGTTCATTTTTAAAGTTTATTTTTTTAATTAAATGGATAGAAATAATGTACTTTATGAATAAGTATTTCATAGATGTTCTTTTTTTTTTTTTTTTGGTGAGGCATTTGGGGTTAAGTGATTTGTCCAGGATCACACAGCTAGTAAGTTGTCAAATGTCTGAGGCCAGACTTGAACTCAGGTCCTCCTGACTCCAGGGCCGGTGCTTTATCCACTATGCCACCTAGCTGCCCCTGATGTTCATCTTAAAAATAAAATAAAATTCCCCATTGCCTCACTGCCCCCCCCCCCCCCGCCAAAGTTTATGTCTGAGATGTTCTTTCTTTTTTCCTGCCTAGAACTGGACCCATTCTCAGTGCCCTTGGAACAGCAGTGGTCACTCCAGCAGCCGTGGATTCCTAGCAGCTTCAGGTGTCTCACTCCCACCAGGAAGCTCCCTGACAGGAGAGGTGGCCCTTGAGCCTCTGCGGCCTTCCCAGGGTGGTTGCCACAACAAACTGCAGCAGTGACTTCGGTGAGTAGGCACAGCTTTTTTCGTGCTTGGGTTGTCTCTCCCCTCAGTCGACCTCAGGAGATTCTGCTGAGAGGAGGGGCTGGGATGGACTCCTTCTGTAAGTCTGGAAAGACCTTTTCATAAACCACCTAGTGCTACTGTGATGAGATACCAGTCAGCCTCAAATCCCTGGAAAGGTGGGTGGGTCTAGCAATGTGTTTGGCTTTTGTTCTCTACTATTTGTTTTCTGCTCCAGTATTTCTGGCTTGACTGATTAGGTAGTGGGGAAAGTCAGGGTAAACTTTCAGTCAGCCACAGTGAGTATCTACCAGGTGCATTGTACTCCTCCCCTAGGCTAAGGGCTGTCTTTGACAATCCCTGAACCTCCCTGCCTTCTAACACCTCTTCAGTATTTCCAGTGAGCCATGATTTTATCAGCTAGGTCCTTCTCCTACCACTGACCTAGATATCAACCCTTGTATGCATCGGTAGATGGTTTAATAAGTTGCTCTGGGCCAAGAAAATTCATCACCTGGTGGCTTTTCAGTAATGAACTAGTCTGGTATTTTATACAATTAAATTTTATTTCACCTTAAATAACAAAAATTAATTTTCTCTCCCTTACTGAAAATTTTTTTTTTTAAAAAGCAAAACCCTTGTAATAGCACATATAGTCATACAAAACAAAGGCTTGTACTGGCCATGTCCAAAAAATATGTTTCATTCTGCATACTGAATCTATCACCCATCATTGGTCTTCTGGAATCATGGTTGGTCATGCATTGATCAGAGTTCTTAAGTTATTTGTCTTTATAGTGTTGTTAGTATAAAAATTGTTCTCCTTGTTCTTCCTACTTCACTCTGCATTAGTACCTACAAGTCTTCCCAGGTTTCTTTGAAATTATCTTCCTTCATTTCATAAAGATGTGCTAGCCTAGTCTTGAGCTGATAGACAGTGCTCTATAGCTTGCAGTTTTCTTGCCACCATGAAAAGAGCTGCTATAAATATTTTTGTATATATGGGTCCTTTCCCTCTTTCTCTGATCTCTTTGGGGATTTGGACCCAGGAGTGATATTGCTGGGTCAATGGGTGTGCAAGGTTTAGTGATTTTTTGGGGAAGGAATCCAAATTGCTGTCCAGAATGAGCAGACTAATCATGAAACCTTGGAGTTTTGTAGGGATCATGTGGTTATCAAGAATCCAGGGTCACTTTCAAATTCTGATATGATAGTGAAGGAGAACTATATTAGGTCCCCTCTTCAAAACAAGCTTCAGAACACATCCTGACAAAACAGATTTCTCAAAACATGTCTTTTTTGATGGATAATTTTTATTAATTTCTTATTCTGTAATATTCTAGCATTTATACATGATCTAAGCTTCAGATAGAATTTAATTTTTAATTTTTTAAAAGAATTATAAGGAGCTGTGTGACCTTGGGCAAGTCACTTAAGCCTCATTGCCCTACCAAGAAAAAAAAAGAATTATAATGGAGTCAGCTACATGTCTCAGAGGATACAGCACCAGTCCTGGAGTCAGGAAGACCTGAGTTCAAATTTGGCCTTAGACACTCAAATACACTTAGCTATGTGACCCTGGGCAAGTTACTTAACTCCAATTGCCTCAACAACAAAAAGATTTTTTAAAAAAACTATAGTGAAAATGGTCAGTTCCAAATAACTTGGTCCAAATAACTTCCTTCACTTGTGCAACAAATTTTACTAATTCTTTCACTGAGGTGAATGCAATTAGCTATTTTAAATGAGAATTTCTTTATAATTTTGAGTCAATATAGTTAATTAAAGAAAGTTGTCCCCTTGATGAGATATTTATGCTTATCGCATAGCAGCGTTCAAATGCCTAGATGATGATAAAGTTTGACATTTTTCAAGATGTTAGTGTTATTTGGGGTTTTCGTGGGATCATAGATTTACAGTTGGAAGGGACCTTAGAAGCCCTCAAATCCATTTCTTCATTTTACAGAAGAGAAAACTGAGGCTCCAAGAGGTTAAGGGATGTGTCTGGTATCACCCAGAAGGTCTTAGGCAGGATCTGAACCCTAGGTCTTCCTAATTCCAAGTCTAGTGCGCCATCACACTACATGTGCCTACACACACACACACACACACACACACACACACACACACACACACCTTTTTTTTTTTTGGTGATACTTCTTGACTATTCTTTTTTTTTTTTTTTTTTTTTTTAGTGAGGCAATTGGGGTTAAGTCAAGTGTCTGAGGCTGGAGTTGAACTTAGGTACTCCTGACTCCAGGGCCGGCGCTCTATCCACTGCACCACCCAGCTGCCCCAAACTGATCACTTTTTTTTTTTTTTAAGTAAGGCAATTGGGGTTAAGTGACTTGCCCAGGGTAACACAGCTAGTAAGTGTTAAGTGTCTGAGGCCGAATTTGAACTCAGGTACTCCTGACTCTAGGGCCGGCGCTCTATCCACTGCACCACCCAGCTGCCCCAAACTGATCACTTTTTTTTTTTTTAAGTAAGGCAATTGGGGTTAAGTGACTTGCCCAGGGTAACACAGCTAGTAAGTGTTAAGTGTCTGAGGCCGAATTTGAACTCAGGTACTCCTGACTCTAGGGCCGTGCTCTATCCACTGCGCCACCTAGCTGCCCCTTGACTATTCTTAAACTAGTAGGGACTGTCATATGGGAGGACTTGAGTCTGCCACCGGGTGGAGACAGACTATGCAGTGTTTAGTATTTGCTTTGTTAATTACCATATCTAATCAAAAAGCTAAATGAATATATGGTCCTTCAGAAATCATATGGGGCTGATTTAAGCATTTCCCTAAGTTGTAAGAGCTGAAATTTTCATAAAGCAACCTAGTAGATTTCAGTCCCCACCCCCACCCCCCAAAGGGTCAGAGCTTTGTTCCTTTATATCTGCCAACAATCCAAGGGTAAACAGCCATGAAACACTTAGACCAAGTGGACAAAAGGGGAGGGGGGAATTAAATGCCAAAACATGATCAACAAAATATTTTGAAATATATGTCAAATTGTATTAACATTTTCTGATTTTGCGTTCAGATACAATTATAGTAGAATCTGTAGGAATGTTTACTCTCTTAGGCATCACAGAATTGGGAATGACCAAAACATTCTTTTTCTACATGAAGTCCCTCTATACACAACACCCTCACCACCACTGGTTCCTGTTTACTTGTTCATTTGTTTCAATTGTGTCCATCTGACTCTCCGTGACCCTATTTGGAGTTTTCTTGGCAGATATACTCGAGTGGTTTGCCATTTCCTTTTCCAGATCATGTTACAGATGAGAAAATGGAGGCAAACAGGGTTAAGTGACTTGCCCAGGGTCACACAACTAGTAAGTGTCTGAGGTCAAATTTGAACTCAGGAAGATGAATCTTCCTGACTCCAGGCCTGGGCATTTTCTCCATCGCACCACCTAGCTGCCCCAAGTATATGCTAGTGATTCACTATAGAAGAGAGATTTTATAAAATGAAAAACAATTCATTAGACTTCTCATGTACAATTTAACAGCTAGATTCCCCTTTAACAGTGGTTGCTCGGGGCGGCTAGGTGGTGCAGTGGATAAAGCACCGGCCCTGGATTCAGGAGTACCTGAGTTCAAATCCGGCCTCAGACACTTGCTGTGTGACCCTGGGCAAGTCACTTAACCCCCATTGCCCCGCAAAAAAAAAAAAAAAAAAAAGAACAGCGGTTGCTCTAGAATTCCCTTCGCACTTGTTAAAATCGAATTCTACCTGAAAATACAGTACTATCAGTCATTAGTTTGCGCTCTGTCAGTTCCACTCATAATTTCCATTTATAGCACTTAACTGCAGCTAGGTCTTGATACCCTAAAAATGAAGGGAAATTCTGTTACTTTGCTTCGTGACTTACTCTGAGTAAAGGTCCCTCAGTTTCCATCCTTCCTCTGTCCTCTTAGCCTTTCTCCTCGATGTTGGATCCCAGCCAGTATTGCCACTCAGCATCCTTGAGCTGGCAGAACATCGAACTTATCTGAGCCAGGGAGAAGTAAAAGGGATCAGACTAAGGGAGACTAGCCTGTGGCCCCTAAAATATTCTTCTCTGCTTGGTAAGCTCTCTTTAAAACAGTTCAAATTAAAGAGTTTCAATAATGTTTTCCATCATGGAAGAACCATTTTGATAAGTATTTTGTCTCCCAAGGAGATGACTTCAAAAGGCAGGATTTATTTGGTAGCATTAAGAGATATGTGACCCAGTGGATATATATATATGGTGATTCAAATTTGTAATCCCAGTTACTGGAGAGATTGAAGTTGGTGGATGTCTTGAGCTTGGAAGTTCTGAGCTGTAGTGGGCTAAACAGATTAAGTATCTGCACTGCACTTACTGTGGTAAGCCCCAAGGAGAACGGGGATACCAAATTACCAAAGGAGGAGAAAACTGGCCCCAGATCAAAAATGAGCAGGTCAAATCTCCTGTGCTGATTAGCAGTGGGATTTGGACCATCGAAAAGTCCTTGTACTTACAGCCTTGGTGAGATAGAGAAAGCCAGTCTTTGTGTGTAGGGGGGGAGGAGAGGGACAATGAGGGTTAAGTGACTTGCCCAGGGTCACACAGCTATTAAATGTCAAGTGTCTGAGGCCAGATTTGAACTCAGGACCTCCTGAATCCAGGGCTGGTGCTTTATCCACTGCACCACTTAGCTTCCCCTGAGCCAATCTTTAAATAAAATAAGTGTTGTGAATTCAGGACCATGATTATTGAATGAATGAATGAATAAATGAACAAAAAAGCATTTTTTAAGTGTTTACTATGTGCCAAACACTTTGCTCTGCACTGGAGATAGGAATATAAATAAGCCAGCAGACAGTCCCTTCCTTCAAGGAGCTTACACGCTCACAGAAGAAGACAACACAGTTCAAGTGAGGCAACATGACATGGACATGTCTAGGAAATGGTACGGTGGGTCTGGTTCAGGACAAGAGAAGTTGAAAGCTCATTCATCAGAGCCCCAAGTCCCAAAGTGTGGTCTTCAGTTCCAGTGGGAGGTGGAAGCTGGAGTGCAAAGGGTAAGTGTTGGATATGACTGGAAAGTGAAAGGTATAATCGTACTATCAAATCCAAAAATTCATGAATGTTTAGCCATTGTATCCAGTCTTGAAAGTCTGGAGAGTGACTGATAAGTGGAAAATGCTGTGTAATCTACTAGCAGAAGGAAATGTCGAGCTTGTGGCTAAGAGAGAAGACTTGCTTTTGTGGAATTAAGATCAAACTCGGAGCTTTGTGCTTTCTGAGTTTTGGGAATGGCCAGGGTTCAAGCCAGAGTCGTAAAGCTTTTTGACATTGTGAAGCAACAGCTTGGCAAGGGATCAAAGGAAGAAACTTCATGCAAATAAAGGCTGTTTATGCATTTTAAAGACAGATCCATGGCTTATATAACATCAGGGCACAAGGTGAAGCTGCTAATGCTATAAAAAGAGTGGCTCTAGAAAGTCTTTTATTTCTGTTTCCTTGGCAGCAAAAGGGCCAACCACTTTATCTCTAAATTCCAGAGCTTGCAACAGGGAAATTCACAGGGAGGAAAAGAAGCAGTGCCCTCCAGGAGTGCAACCTGTCATCCTTTAACCATTTCCCCCATCAAGTAGTGCTAAGTATCCCCCAAATTTGTTCAAAGATACCTATATAAATGAATTCCTTGACTCTTATGAAAGCATGTCTTTACCTTCTGATTTGTTGCAGGAAAAATGAGATAGGAATAACTTTTAAAAATAAGAAAAATGTTGAACCATATACTGTGATTTTTTTTGGTCAAAAACTGAGTTCATCAAGAAAAAGAGCTTCCAATGTGAAAATCCCTTCCATTGATTCAACTCCTTTGTAACTTAGTTTTTTGTTTTTTTTTTTTGGTGAGGCAATTGGGGTTAAGTGACTTGCCTGGGGTCACACAGCTAGTAAGTGTCAAGTGTCTGAGGCCAGATTTGAACTCAGGTACTCCTGAATCCAGGGCCAGTGCTTTATCCACTGTGCCACCTAGCTGCCCCCTGTAACTTAGTCTTAAACAATTGTCTGTGGTACTGAGAGCATAACTGACTTTTCGGGTTCACACACCTAGTGTGTGATTTGAACTAAGGTCTTCCTGATTCCAAGACTGGTTTGCTATCTAATATGTGCAATCATGTAAACCTTTTCCATATTAGTCATTTTGTATAGGAAGACTCAAATGAGAGACAGAGAGAGACAGACAGAGAGATAGAGACAGAGACAGAGACAGAGAGACAGAGACAGAAGCAGAAACAGGACAGAGAGGAAGAAAGGAAAAAAAGGAAAGGAAAGAAACAAGGAAAAGAAAGTGAAAATAGTATGCTTCGGTCTGTATTCAGATAACATCAGTTCTCTCTGGAGGTGGATAGCATTTTTCATCATGAGTCCTTTGGAATTGTCTTGGATCATTGGCTTGCTGAAAAGAGCTAAGCCATTCATAGTTGATTGTCACACAATGTTGCTGTTATCTGCTTTATAAACCTGAAAGTAAATTTCAGTCATTATGCATTCTTGTATTTGTCTTTTCTTTTTTTGTGTGTGGGGCAATGAGGGTTAAGTGACTTGCCCAGGGTCACACAGCTAGTGTCAATTGTCTAAGGCCGGAATCAAACTCAGGTCCTCCTGAATCCAGGGCCAGTGCTTTATCCACAAGAGAGAATATTTTAAAAACTGCTTCTTGGATGAGAAAAGGCTCCTTTAAGGTGATAGCACTGATATGAACCTTGAAGGAACTGAAGGATTCTAAGAGGCAGAGGTAGGGAGAAGTGTTAACTTGTATGAAGACACAGAGATGGAAGATGGAGTTTGGGGAGTAGCTATTAGATTAGTTTGGCAGGAATATAGAATTTGTGATGAAGAGTAAGATGAGATAAATATGGAAAGCTATATGGAAGCCAGATTGTCAAGGACCTTAAATGCCAAACTGAGGAGTTTGTTGTAATGTGAGTAGAGAACCATTAAAGGTTTTTGAGCAGGGGAGAACCAGGCCTGTGTTTTCCGAATATTAACTTGGCAATTGTATAGAGAATAGACTTGCAAGGGGAGAGATTGAAAACATGGGGATGAAAAGCACTGAATTTGTGGACTGATAAGGCCCTCCATGGTCATTTAGTCTACCACCTGATACTAAAAAAAAATCTTTATTATAACAGATAGACAAGTGACTATCTGGCCTCTGCTGAGGGAGGGTGAAACAGCCATCTCTCAAGGCAGCCCATTTCATTTTTTTTCTTCAGCCTAAATTGGCCTCTTAATTGCTTCTGCCCCTCTCCAGCCAAGACAAGCAAATCTAGTCTTCCACATTATAATCTTTCAAAATTTGAAGTCAAATGTTGTGTTCTTCCTAAGTCTTCTCTTCCCTAGATCCCTCTGTCAGGAGATAGGTAACATGCTTCATCTTAGGTCTGCTGGATACATGGTTGGTCCTCGATGCATTTATCAGAGTGCTTGACTCTTCAAAGTTGTTTTTGCTCTTTTTAAGATGTTGCTGTCCTTGTATAAATTCTGCTGTTCACTATTCATCAGTTCACGCTACTCAGAATTCTCAGGATTTTTTGAAACTCTTATCATTTCTTAGGTCTCAATAATATTATCTTATATTCAAATACTAGTTTGTTTAGTTATTCCCCAAATGTCCAAGAGGCAAGCTAAAATAACCTCTTAGATACTGGTTCTTTTGTTTTGTTCTCCCTTTCATTCTAAAATTCAGGATCAGGAAATTTGTTTTGCTTGTGACTAGTCCCTCCTTGCTATTATTCTCCCTCTTAACTATTCCACCCCTGCCCCCATCATTTTCACTTGTGTCCCTGTTGTTTGTTTGAGTTTTAATTTGGGGGGGGGCGGGGCAATGGGGGTTAATTGACTGGCCCAGGGTCACACAGCTAGTAAGTGTCAAGTGTCTGAGGCTGGATTTGAACTTAGGTCCTCCTAAATCCAGGGCCAATGTTTTATCCACTGCACCATCTATCTGCCCCTGAGTTTTAATTTTTAAGATATGCTGTTCTTTAATAAAATATTAACCTGCTTCTGTCTCTTTTGTATCAATTCATTATTGTTGTTGCTGTTCAGTCATTTCAGTTGTGTCCACCTCTTCATGACCCCATTTGGGTTTTTCTTGGCAAAGACACTAGAGTATTTTTCCATTTCCTTCTTCAGCTCATTTTACAGATAAAGAAATGGAGGCAAAGAAAGTTAAGTGACTTGCCCAGGGTCACACAGCTAGTAAGTGTCTGAGTGCAGATTTGAACTCAGGAAAATGAGTCTCCCTGACTCTAGAACTGGCACTCTATTCACTGTACCACAGGATTCTTGGGATTTTTGAAATTTTGGTATTTCTCATGACACAATAATATTCTCTTACATTCACATACCATGGTTTGTTCAGCTATTTCCCAGCTGCCTAAGAGGTGATCTAAGGTATCTTCTTGCATTCAGTTCTTTTCTGTTATTTTGTTTTCCCTTTTGATCCTCACTTCAAGAGCAAGAAATTTGTTTTGTCTGTGACTATTCCCCCCTCAGTATTATCTTCCCTATTACCTGCCTCCCTTAACCAATATCCCCACTTGTATTCCTGTTTGATATATTGATGCACTAAAATGTGAATTCAGCCTTTTTTGTCCATTTCAGATACTCCTTTCTGCATGTTTATATTCTCTTCCTTTCCACATACTTCAAGTATGAGAAATAATAAGTTCTACCCCCTTTCTTGTTCCTTTCTGTTAATGTATTCCTCCTTTTAACCTATCTATGTTTTCCCCTCTTCAAACCCTCACAGCAGATCCAATCCAGCCCTCATCTTTGTTTTTATTATTTAATTCTTTCTATGTCCTCATAAGATATTAAAGTTATGAAGGGACCCTTGTTTCTTCTTTCCTATTAGAATACTAACACTGTATCATCATACAGTGTCTTCCAATTGCCCAGATAAATTTACCTTTTTATGTTTCTCTGAACTCATGTGTTTATATTTCATAGTTCCTACTCAGCTCTTGTCTTTTTATCAGAAATGCTTGAAAGTGCTCTTTTCCATTTTAAAGGGTTATTTTTCTATACTTAGTTTTCTAAGATAAGTTATCTTTTATTGTAAGTCTCTCTTTCTTCTATAATAATATAATTCCAAGATCTCCTCTCTTCTAAGTAGAATCAGCCATTTCTTATGTGACCCTGACAGTCATTGATTGGTACTTGAACTATTTCTTTCTGGTTGTTATAGTTTTTTCCCCTGAACTTGGGAGTTCTGGATTTTGCCTGTAATATTCCTGGGACTTTTCTTTTGGGAGTTCTTTTATGGAGAGGTTCTTTGTGTCTTTACTTTGCATTCTGACTGTAGTAGATCTGAGAGGTTTTCATTTATAATTCCTTTAAATAAAGTTTCCAGGACTTTTTAAAATCATGGTTTTCAGGAAGCCAAATTAATCTTAAATTCTCTTTCCTTGAACCGTTTTCAATTGCTTTTGATGTCAGATATTTTGTAGTTTATTTCATTTTTTTATCTTGATTCATTTCTTCTAGGTATTCATAAAGTTTTCATGGAGAATTCATTTTTTTTCCTTTGAGTTTCTACTTGAAATTTTTATGGAATTATTCACTTTTGGGGATATCTAAATTTGTAATACCTTTTTTTTGGCAGGGCAGTGAGGGTTAAGTGACTTGCCCAGGGTCACACAGCTAGTAAATATCAAGTTTCTGAGGCTGGATTTGAACTCAGGTCCTCCTGAATCCAGGGCTGGTGCTTTATCCACTGCACCACCTAGCTAAAACTGTGAGATTTAAAATTGGATATTAGATCATAAATCTCCCCTCTTTAACCTTTCCCTTAATTTATCTCCCAGACTAGTAAATGGAAGAAGCTTCTGGTTTTCTAGTTAGAGCTTTTATTGTATGGTAGTTACAAGGTGATGTTGATTAGAGGGATAGGAAAGTAGAAATACAAAACAAATCGTCTTAAGTCTAAGCTTAGTCTATATTCCGTATAAAACTCACCAAAAGCCCAAGGCCACCTTCAAAACAAAACAAAAACAAAAACAAAAAGGATTAAAAAAAAATAGGTATAGGGTAGGGAAAGGGTGGGGGAAATTGAGGTGGGCCAGAACTAGGCCATTACATTCCCTCCTTTATATCCTTAGACTTCCAATAGAGGGTTTAGTTTACAAAATCGGGTTTTAAAGAAAAGCAAAAGAAACAAAAGTCAAAAAACAAAGCAAAACCAAAAACCAAAAATGAAATGCAAAAGATTCACTAAGCACCCTTTTGTGCTCTTAAAGAACTTAAAGGTGTGGTGAATTCCAGGTCTTTTCAGTGCCTTTCAAAAGTCAAAACAAAGAAAACAAAAAGGATTAAAAAAAAATAGGTATAGGGTAGGGAAAGGGTGGGAGAAATTGAGGTGGGCCAGAAAACTAGGCCATGTGCTTCAGTGCTTTGCCTGTAGAAGGAAATGCTTGTTAAATTTTAAGGTATTTAAGCTGCTAGAATTTGGGGTATGCCACATTGTTTCAGGGCATTAAAGTGGCATATGCCAAAGCCATATTTCGAGTCAGTAAAAATGGTGGCACTCTTATCTTTGGCTATATTACAGGCCTGTGTAAGAGCCACAAGTTTAGCAGCCTGTGCACTAAAATGGGAAGGCAGAGAAGCTGCCCAGAGGGTGTCATAATCAGAAACTACAGCAGCTCCAGTAAAACGGGTTCCCTCTCTCATAAATGAGTGATATAGTGGGAAAATGGGGTACGGGTTGGGGTTGGGGTTCTTGGGAATTCCTCTTTAAAGAATTACACCCTCTTGCACACAAAACTTAGTTAGAACAAGGTGATAGTTTATTTAGGAGCAAGGGAAGGGAAGGGTGGGGGGAGGGAAACCATGAAAGAAATCCTCAGACTTTTCATGGGGAGATTTGGCATAAAGCACATGGCTCAGAGGTACCAAATCTCCCCGAACAGGAGACCGGAAGGTACTTTTATAGAGGACTGATGGGGGTGGACCATCTGCCCGTGAAAAGTTCCTTTAATGAAGGTGGACCATCCCCCACTGGTGGTAGCTGGGGGAATTGGGTGAGGGGTGGCTACGTATCCCTCTTCAGAACACAAAGGCCGAAGCCACACCCAAACTTATCTCCCCAGGGTAAGGGAGACCAGAATGAAGGGTAGGAATCCCAAGCCAGCTGAGTCCGATTTGGTTCCTCTAGGCGTTATCTGTCCTCTGGTTTAGTTTCTCAAGGAGAAGATTCCTCGGTGTGCCCCAGAGAAATTCTGGGGTGCTCTGCGCCCCATGACATGAGGAACCATCTATAGTAGAATATTCAAGCATCTTGCCCTTTAAACTGGGCCAGCTTCATTTACTCTAAAAGACTCAAACTCTTGTCTATGGTTAATCATATAAGAAGCAGCCTATCTGAAATCTCTTCACCTATGAATGGTGCAGGCTTTACATGAGAGCAATTCTGGTCTTTTTAGTTAAACAGAACACCATAAAAGAGAAAAGAGAAGAAGAAGAAGAAAAAAACTCATTAGAACTCATGGTTCTCTCAAAAAGAAAGAGTAAAAAAAAAAAAGAATTCTGGTAGCTTGTGAGGCTCGATGGCCTCACCCACAGCATATACTTAAAATGTCTTTGAAAAGTCACATCGTTAAGGTTTTTAGCTCTTTAGCATCTACCTCAGGTCTATCATAAAATCTGTTTTCTGGTTTTCTAGAGCAAGATTCCATTCCCTTCAGAAGTGTTTCTCTAGCGTCTTTTAATCTTTGGAAATCCCTGTCATTATTATAATTCCACTCTGGATCCTTTAGAGGCCATTCCACATCAGCTTTACCCTTCGCAACAAGGGCCGCCTTAAATTTCTTTTTCCACTTTTCT
This sequence comes from Dromiciops gliroides, assembly GCF_019393635.1. Lineage (NCBI taxonomy): Eukaryota > Metazoa > Chordata > Mammalia > Microbiotheria > Microbiotheriidae > Dromiciops > Dromiciops gliroides. The sequence goes on along the minus strand of NC_057863.1, from coordinate 336,075,869 downwards.
ACTTCAGAGTCGTCATAGGTTAGGTTGGAAGAATATCCTCAGAAGGTGAAAGGTTAAATACATGTTCAGGAGCTTCTAATGCAGCAAGCTTGGCTGCAGAATCGGCTCAGTTTCTGCTGATCTGATTCTAAACTTGGATCATCTCTAGTAGAAGGAGCCATCTTGGCAGCTCTCTCCATATTAAAATATTCATTCACATTTTCTTTGATTTATTCATCTAACTTTAATTTCTGAAGTTTGACAGTTTACCAGGTCTATTCTCTGCCCTTTGTTGTACCTTTGGGTAGTGATGTCAGTCCTGTTTGGTCTACAATAAATCATCTGGGTTCTAGTAATGACTTCCCCCACCTCCTATGGTTATATTTCTCTAGATCTTCTCTAGATCAAGATTTGCACAGATGCTCTCTATGGCATTTTCAGGAAATGTTAGGGGATGGGGTCCTTAGATCTGATTATCATGACATTTTGCAGATTTCTGCCACTGATGCTCCATAGAACTTCTAATGTTCTCACCCTGGAACTTTTTGACCATTCTAGGACTTTCTTGAGGCCTCCTTCTGCTCTTATTCCCTTTAGTAAATACAAAACAAAACAAACCAACAAAACATTGCAGCCTACAAGTGCCTCTGTCCTATATGTGGTAATTCTGGGAGGTTACCCTGCATTGGTACTGGCTTTATTGAGAAAGAACCTTGCCAATTGCCCTTAGAATTCTTGCCTGACCTATTGCACTATTCTATTGTGAAAGAATTCCTTTTATATAGTTTTTCATTGAATTTCATTGCTGCAACAGGTATTCAGGATTTGGGTATTCTTACTTCCCATTCAGGCAGCCATTTTAGCCAGGAATCCACCACCATCAGTAGTAATACTTTTAGGATTTTTTGTTTTCATTATCTTGTTTGTGATGCGAAGATTTTTATCATTTGAGACTATAGTTGTATATATTGGGTTATTTTTTATTTTGTTTAGAATTTTATTTTTCCAAATTACATGTAAAAACAAATTTTGACATCGATTTTTTAAAACTTTGTGTTCCAACTTCTCTTCCTCCCTCCCTCCCCCCTCCCCCAAGAACTCAAGCAATTCAATATAAATTATACATGAGTAGTCATGTAAAACATCTCCATATTAGCCAGGTTGTGAAAGCAAACAGACAAAAACAAAACTTCAGACTAAGGAACTATCAAAAAAACTATGCTTTATTATGTTTTCAGATACCATTAGTTCTTTCTCTGTAGATGGATTGCAGTTTTCATAAGTCCTTCAGAGTTATCTTGGATCGTTGCATTGTTGAAAATAACCAAGTCATTCACAGCAGATCATCTTACAATAGTGCTGTTATTTTGTATACAGTACATTACACTCTGCCTCAGTACATGTAGGTCTTTCCAGGTTTTTCTGATAGCATCCTGCTCATCATTTTGTTTGTTTGTTTGTTTCCAATAAAGTAACTAACAACAACAACAACAAAAAGTTTCAATCTGTATTCAAATACCTTCAGTTCTCTCTCTGTAGATGGATTACATTTTTTATAAGACCTTCAGGGTTGTCTTGTATCATTGCATTGCTGAAAATAACATTCAGTCATTCACAGCAGATCATCTCATCAATCATCATCCATCACTCCTCCTCCTCCTCCTCCTCAGTCAATACTCCTCATTGTCAATCAATCTTCATCTTCATTCAATCCTCATATATATTGGATTTTAATGGGAATTAGAGAAGACTCCTTAGAAAATTTTAATGCGGGCAGCTAGGTGGTATAGTGGATAGAGCACCGGCCCTGGAGTCAGAAGTACCTGAGTTCAAATCCAGCCTCAGACACTTAACACTTACTAGCTGTGTGACCCTGGGCACCCTTCACCCCAATTGCCTCACTAAAAACAAAAAGAAGAAGAAAAAAAAAGGAAAATTTTAATGCAGACTATAGAGTGCTCTCTGTTTTCAGTTCATGTTATATTTTATCCACTTTTTCTCTTGTGATTGATTTCTTTAACAATGTTTTAACTTTTCTTCTTTTGTTACTTTAGTTACTTATTTAGATTATTGGAACTCTACTTTCCCCTGTCTCCTTATAATAATTTTCTTATGAATAATCCTTCAATGACTCAACTTCAGAATCATTCTATTTTGCACCTTAAGTGCTTTAACAATGGCAGCTTTTAGTTTTTCCCCTCCTTCAATAATGGATGTGTGACTAGTCTATAGCACTTTAATTTGCCATAGAATAGAGTTTTGCGATGACAATTGAATCAAGGACCCCATGCACGAAAATATTTTGATGGAAACCATGAAAATAAACAATTTTCCCCAATCGAATTTTTTGTGTGTGTGGTCAGGAGTTTATTGCATCTGTGCTATTGGAAACTGGACAGCTTAACCTAACAATTCATATCGGAAAACCTAAATGGATAAAAAGGGCAGCTAGGTGGCACAATGCATAGAGTACCTGGCCTGGAGTCAGGAAGATTCATCTTTGTGCATTCAAATCTGGCTTCAGATACTTCATGAACTGGGCAAGTCACTTAACCTTGTTTGCCTCAGTTTCCTCATCTGTAAAATAAGGTAGAGAAGGAAATGGCAAATTACTCCAGTATCTTTGCCAAGAAAATTCCAAACAGGGTCATGAAGACTTGGACATAATTAAAAATAATTGAATAGGGGCAGCTAAGTGGCACAGTGGATAGAGCACTGGCCCTGGATTCAGGAGGACCTGAGTTCAAATCTGACCTCAGACACTTAACACTTACTAGCTGTGTGACCCTGGGCATGTCGCTTAACCCCAATTGCCTCCCCCCCTCCTCCAAAAATGACTGAATAACAACAACAAATGGATGAAAAATACTTCTTGTCTAGACTATGCCATGCAATGACATGGAAGAGTCCAAAGTTCATCAATACTTATATTTGAAACAAATGTGGCAAATAGACAATGTTTGAATAAGAGAACAAGAATAGGCTAGATTGTACTTAGGAAATTGTACAGCACTGGTGTCAAACCCAAGTAGAAATAGATCCCTGTGGCTGCATATTGCTTTATAAAACCATATATTAACATAATTGATATTTTATTTTATTTTAAATTATTTTGTTAAACACCCCTCCCCCATTCTATTTTAAACTTGTTTGGCTGTACTGGGAGTTGTACAAGTTTGACACTTCTGTTTTACAGTGCTCTTAATGACCTAAAGCTGTCTCCTGGCATAAAACCCATGTTCTTCTGGTACTGCTATATAGCTTGAATCATGGAACACCACAATCTCAGAAGGATCAAAATTTCATGTAATTCAAAGGACAGTGGAGAGGTAGAGAGTGGGCACAAGTCATCTGCAGCATGTTTCCAGTAATGATCTATGTAGATATTATCATGAATAACAAGTGAGGACACTTAAGATTCAATTCAATTTAGTAAGTATTTGTTAAAATTGGAAAAGAAACTGGTCCAGTGTTATTAGAGCACAGATTATAAATGGTCAGCCCAAATACCACACTGTTGCCTAGGAAATGTAAAAAGATCTACAGAGGGATGTCTGGTGTATCCTTTTGAAGGGATTATGAAAGAATGTAGATGAGAATGACCCAGAAATGAGAGGAAGTGACTAGGTATTGATCTGCATATTAAGAGGAAAGATTTTCATTTATGAAATTAATCAACCAGGGGCGGCTAGGTGGTGCAGTGGATAGAGCACCAGCCCTGGATTCAGGAGAACCTGAGTTCAAATCTGGCCTCAGACATTTGATACTTACTAGCTGTGTGATCCTGGGCAAGTCACTTAACCCTCATTGCCCCGCAAGAAAAAAATCATAATATCATAGATTTATTGCTTGAGAGGACTTTAACTATCATCTAATTCAACTCTTTGTTTTATAGCTAAGGAAACAGGTTCAGAAATTTTGACCTTCCCAAGGTTATATAGTAAGTAGCACAGAGACTCTAGCCTGATCCTCTGATTCCAAGTGCAGTGTTCCTTCCACAATGCCTTTTCCTTATAGCATCTAGACCTTGCCAAAATAGGGGGGTGGGGTGGGGTTCTTTTGCCTTTTAAGTTCCAATGGCACCTATCCTATCTCAGTTACCTGGGATAACAGAAAACAGTTGCCTGCAGGCTCTTCTCAAAACTACAAACTCACTGGGAGCTCTCCCTGGTGCTGCTGTGACTACAATTTATGTTTGCCTTGCCTGATTGATTTCTCAGTTCTGCTTGTCTTACTGGGTCTGACCTACAACTGGGACTTTTCTGAAGTGTGACCTGCAGGATTAAGCTTTCCTTCCCTCATCATAAGCTATTTCTGTACTCTCTGAGTTCTCTCCCCAATTATCAGGGTGGCTGTTAGCTTTACAGGTATGGGACTGGATTCCTGCATTGGGTGAGACTTTTATATACTTCACTTTGCTTTGCTTCTCCTGACTCCTGAAAGAGAGTTTATTTGAAAATAATTAGCTAGTTAAAAAAAAAAAACTAATAGGCATAGGGAATTCATCCTACAGTAATTAATGCAGAGATCTCATCATCTGCTTCCCTTAGGCATTTTCCTTAATAGTAGGGGCCCCGGTTCTGAGCTACGTATGTCCGATCCAGTCTCAGACCCCAAGTAAGTACTAGAGCATATTTTGAGTGAAAGTGGAAGAAGGAAATTGGGAAGGAATTGGGAGAAGGAATAAACAACTTAATGGTATTTATTCCACAGTGCCGGAGGTCTCCTGCATTGGAAACTGAACTCTTCCCAAATATGGTACCAATTAGCCCTAGTATATCTTTAAAAGGATTACATTTTCATCAAAGGACTTTGAAGAATGAAATTTGGCTCCCTCTAAAGGGCAGAAGTCTGAAGAGGAAGAGATCTGTATGGGCATGGTTCAGAGAGCAAGTGAGCTCTTTGGATCAATTAATCAAGGAAACATTATTTAAAAATTTACTGTTTGCCAGGCATGCCTAGGCTCTGGTTTTAGAAGAACAAACTTGAAATAGGCCTGGAAATAGTCTTCAGTGTGCAGGCAGTCTTGATTGCCACTTCCCAAAGGGAACTAAATTCATTTCCCCATAACCCCCGAATTTCCATTCTCTTGTGACAGAGGCATAGTTTTCTGCAGGCATAACAGTGCGTGATAAGAATATTTCCCATTTACCTGATTACTGAGAAAGTATGATCAGTTAGGGCCCATGACTAGGTAAGTCTGGGATGTTCTGACATTCTTAACCCAGCAACCAAAACTTGACCTGTCCTTGAGAAAACACTTTCTTTCTCTCTCTCTCTCTCTCTCTCTCTCTCTCTCTCTCTCTCTCTCTCTCTCTCTCTCTCTCTCTCTCTCTGTGTGTGTGTGTGTGTGTGTGTGTGTGTCTCCCTCTCTCCCTCTCCCAGGCATATTTGAAACACTGTTTCCTCCTATTCTGTACAACATAGTCTAATCTAGGACTAAAAGATGTAGGTTATTTGTACCCTTTTCCTATTTCTCTTTTGACAGTACTTAGGGCCAGGCCTGACTCAGGACAGTCAGTGAGTGAGGATTATGGTTATAATACAGTGAGACATTTGTAGACTATAAAATATAATTTTAAAAAACTTTGGTAATAACAAAAGATAAAAAGGATACAACAACTAAGGTTAAAACACAGTAATTCTCAGTCTCTGATAGAACTTCATCCAGATTATCCCCACTAACCATGAATATACCTCAAGGTTCTGTTTTTTCTTTTTATATTATTTTATTTGGTGATTTCATCAGCCCTAAGCTGACTTCCAGTCTCAAATCTCCAGCTGCCTATTATTAGGCATCTCAAACTGTATGACTTGTAGACACCTCAAACTGAACAAAGCCAAAACTGAACTCATTATTTTTCCTTCCAAAGCCTTTCCCTCTCCTTCACTTCTGTATTACTATGCAAGGTACCACCATCTTCCTAGTGCCCCAATGTCCCAGCCTCATGCTTAGATGTCATCCTTTTCTTCTTGCTGTCTTTCACCTCTCTTTCATAACCAGCCAGTTTCTGAGTCCTGTCAGTTCTACTTCCATGATATCTATTATATTTACCCATTTCTGTATTCTAACACTACCAATCCACTGTTACAAATCCTCATCACTTAATACTACTGCAGTAGCCTGTCGGTGACTCTCCATTAAGTCTCTCCTCACTCTATTCATCCTCTTCTCAGATGTCAACTGGTCTTCCTAAAGTACTGATCTGATCATGTGACTCCAACTGATAAACTTTAGTGCTTCCCTATTACATAATTAAATATAAAATCTTCTGTTTGGCCTTCATATCCCTTCATAACTTGATTCCCTCCTATCTTTAAGGTTACTAAATTGGTAGATCAGGAGAATGTTGTAGATATAATTTCAGTAGATTTTTTTTTTTGTGGGGCAATGAGGGTTAAGTGAGTTGCCCAGGGTCACACAGCTAGTAAGTGTCAAGTGTCTGAGGCTGGATTTGAACTCAGGTCCTCCTGAATCCAGGGGCCAGTGCTTTATCCACTGTGCCACCTAGCTGCCCCCCCATAGATTTTTTAAAAATTGTTTTAGTTGTAGTATATGAATGTATTGGAATACTATTGAACTATTAGAAATGATCAGCAGGCACAGTTCAGATATACCTGGAAAGATTTACATGACTTATGGTGGAAAATGCTCTCCACATCCAGCAAAAAACTGCGGAGTCTGAATGCAAATTGAAGCATACTATTTTCACTTTTTTTGTTTTGTTCCTTTTCTCTTGTGGTTTTCCCCTTTTGTTCTGATTCTTCTTTCACAACATGACTAATGTGGAAATAGATTTAACATGATTGTACTGTATAACCTATATCAGGGCAGGGAAAGCAAAAGGAGGGAGGGAGAAAAATTTGGAACTCAAAATCTTACAAAAATAAATGTTGAAAACTATCTTTGCGTGTAATTAGAAAAAATAAAATAGCATTAAAAATTTTAAAATTTGTTTTAACCAACCAAGATCTGACTTCTCACTCAGTGCCTACCACCCCAATTGAGAACACAAGAAAAATAAAATCCATTACAAAAAGTTTAGTCAACCAAAATGAATTTCCACATTGACTATATAAAAAATTTCTTCCCTCATTTTACATTCTGAGTCCATCACCTCTTTATCAGAAGGTAGCTAGCATGTTTTTTCATTAGTCCTCCAGAATCTTTGTTTATAATTCACTCCTATCTTTTTATTTCAAAGTTTCTCTGCAGCTTTGAATGGAATGGAAATTCTAGTTCATTAAAGGACCATTCCCATTTCCCCTGACCCCACTATCCACCATGGTATTATACTCAGTTTTGTTGAGTAAGTTATTCTTGACTGTAAGTCCGTATCTTTTGCCTTCTTGAATACCTTATTCCAAGTTATCTATTCCTTTATAGCCATGGCTACTAAATCATGTATGATCCTGATTGTAGCTTCTTAGTACTTGAATTCTGTCTTTCTGGCTGCCTGCAATATTTTTTCCTTTAACTTGGAAACTCTGGATTTTAAATTTTGGTTTTCCCTGGCATTTGGATTTTGGGGTTTCTGACAGGAAGAGACTAGAAGAGCTTTCCTATTTTTACTTTGCCTCCTGGTTCTAATAGATATGGGAAGTTTTCTTTTAAGATTTCTTGAAACAGAATGTCTAGGCTATTTTTGGGGTCACTACATTCAACTAGTCCACTGATTCTTAATTTTTTTCTCCAGGTCAGTTGTTTTTGCTATGAGATAACTTACATTTTCTTCTACTTTTTTTTTTTTTAGCCTTTGTTTTAATATTTCTTATTGCCTTCTGGAGACATTGGCCTTTATTTGGTTTGGTTTAATTTTCAAGGAGTTGGTTGTTTGAGCAAGGTTTTGTATCACTTTTGCCAAGCTGTTAATTTTCTTTCTAATACTTTTTTCCATAACTCATAACTAACTTTTCCAATTTTTCCCCTCAAATACTCTCATTCCATTTTCAAAAAACATTTTTTAACTCTTTTTCTAAACTCCTGCTTTATTTTGTTCCAGGAATTTTAGTTGAATTGGTGCCCAAGCTTGTTTTTCTTCTGCGTCATTGCTTGGAGATGTTTTAGAATCATTCTCTTCTGTGTTTATGTCTTGAGAGTTCCTGCCACCATATTAGTTTACTATGATGAATGTGAGGTTCTTTTTTATTTGCCCATTCTACCACCCTACTTCCTAATTTTGTCCATCAAAGATGATGTCTATCTCACTTCTGGAGGGAAGGTCAGGGCTGATCCTGCTGCTGCTTTCTTGGATTATTGAGTGTTGTGTTATTCTAGGATCTCATGGACAGGCTAGAGACCTGCAGGCCTGCAGTTCTTCCAAAGTGTTCTGGTCCAGGGTAAAGTCTGATTACTGCCCTCTTGGTCTGAGCTCTGCAGGTTCCTGAAGCTGCATTTGGGTCTGTATAAGCATAAACTCCTGGTGGCCCCTGTGCACCAGCTGGAAGCTTTGTTGAATCAGTGTTAGAATCATAGGCTCCCCTTTGGACTGGGATTTTTACCCTGGCTAATCCTCTGTAAGATGGGCTGGAGACCCTTCCTGCCCTGTACCTTGGGTCTTCGCCATACCACTGCTGCTGCTTCTGGCTTTTGAACTTCTTTCTTTCTCTATACCACCCAGGGCCTCCATCATTCCCTGATGCAGCTCCCTTTCACCCTTGCTTGCTCTGTGACCTGTACCTCTCTCTGGACATTGCCATACTTACCATGGAACTTTCCTGGATCTCTTCTTTCTTTCTTTCTTTCTTTCTTTCTTTCTTTCTTTCTTTCTTTCTTTCTTTCTTTCTTTCTTTCTTTCTTTCTTTCTTTCTTTCTTTCTTTCTTTCCTTCTTTCCTTCTTTCCTTCTTTCCTTCTTTCCTTCTTTCCTTCTTTCCTTCTTTCTTTCCTTCCTTCCTTCCTTCCTTCCTTCCTTCCTTCCTTCCTTCCTTCCTTCCTTCCTTCCTTCCTTCCTTCCTTCTTTCTTTCTTTCTTTCTTTCTCCCCCTCCTCCTCCTCTTCATTCTCCTTCTCCTTTATTTTTTTTTTTGCAGGGCAATGAGGGTTAAGTGACTTGCCCAAAGTCACACAGCTAGTAAGTGTCAAGTGTCTGAGGATAGATTTGAACTCAGGTCCTCGTGAATCCAGGGTAGTTGCTCTATCCACTGCGCCATCTAGCTGCCTCTCTGGTGAATTTTCTAAATCTCTTTGGAGAAATTTGTGGAGGATAGTTCACCACTGTGCTGTTTAAAATCTAAATTGTGGAGGCAGCTAGGTGGCACAGTGGATAAAGCACCGGCCTTGGATTCAGGAAGATGTGAGTTCAAATCCGGTCTCAGACACTTGACACGTACTAGCTGTGTGACCCTGGGTAAGTCACTTAACCCTCATTGCCCTGCAAAAAAAAAAAATCTAAATTGTGGGTCCTAATCTCCCCTCCCCCTCCCTAGTCTCAGGGTGGGGTTTGGGGAGAGCTGGCTAAAATCACTGATAAATTCAGTAAGAGTTTAGGCTTTTAAAGATTTATTACAATATATATTATAAATTAGTGGAGAGAGAGAGAGAGATCGAAAACAGATTCCTTATAGCATGGAAATCCTAGCTTAGATCTAATTTTGTATAACCAGAGAGAAAGAAATCAATTTCCTTTCCTCGCAGCCCATGTGAAATCTCTTACCACCAAACCGATGTCCTAAACAACAAAGGGGACTCCTCTTCTCCCTCTCTCACCACGCGCCTCTTCCTCACCAAAAAGAGAGTTCTTCTCTGAGTGAGTGTTCACTTCCTCGTTCCTCTCTCCCTCCCCCAAAGGGGAGGTCCTTCAAGCTGATTGGTTGAGAATGGTCTCTTGCTGACATCAGTAGTACAACAGGTCACTCAGGGCCAGACAGGTCTGGTCCCCATCCAATCATCCTTAAGTAGGTACTTAGTCAGTTTCTCATTCTCACCCAATTCAAACAATACTGACAAATTCCATTATTTTATCCTAGTATTCCATTATCTTGGCTCCACTTTCCAGTTTACCTAGATTTTAAAACAATATTTGATAAAACATCTCATACTATTTTTATCAGAAAAAAAAAATGGTTCCATAACATCTTGACAGGAGGCCTCCATTGAGGTGTCTTCGTCCTATGCTGTTTAACATTGTTAACAGTGACTTATGTAAAGTTATAGGTGGCCTGCTTACTTAATTTGCAGGTAACACAGAGCTGGGAGGGACAGCTAATACACTAGAAGATAGAATTAGATTCTTCAAAGACCTTGACAAGCAAGATCATTGGACTTAATCTAACAAGATGAAATGGGATGGGAATAGATATAGCATTCTTCATTGGTTTCATCAAATCCACTTTACAAGTTTTGGAGAAGGCACAGCTAGACAGAAATTTGAAAATATCTGGGTATTTTTAATGAACTGTATGAGACAGCAGGTATGAGGTGACAGTCAAAGTAGGCAACATAATCTTGAGCGGCATGAAAAGAGATGTAGGATTCTGGATGAGAGAGTTCATAGTCCCACTCTATATGGCTTCATCAGGTTACATCTGGAATATTACATTCCTTTTCGGGCACCACTGTTTATTAAGAATTTTTGATAAATTGAAGAGAGCTGTAAATGAAGGCAATGAGGATGGCAAATGCCTGAAGCCAACTGAAGGAGCTGAGAATGTTCATCTTGGAGAGAAGAAGGTTCAGCGGGAGCATGATAGCTGTGTTAACTATTTAAATCATTACTAATGATACTCAACTGTTTGAAAGGTTCAGCTCTTTGATAACATATAGGGCAAGAGAAGAAACTGCTACTCTTTTTTTTTTTGGTGAGGCAATTGGGGTTAAGTGACTTGCCCAGAGTCACACAACTAGTAAGTGTTAAGTGTCTGAGGCTGGATTTGAACTCAGGTCCTCCTGACTCCAGGGCCAGTGCTCTATCCACTGCACCACCTAGCTGCCCCAGGTTCAGCTCTTTGGAAGAGAAATTAGACTTGTACTGTTTGGGCCCAGGGGCATGAACCAGGAACAATGGGTGGAAGTTAGAAATTCAGGCTTAACCTAAGGAAAAGTTTTCTCTTTATGAGAGCTGTCAAAAAGCAGAATGGGCTCCCTTGGGAGGTGGGAGGTTCTCTCTTATTGGAAGTCCTTAAGCAGAGTCCGGATGGCAACAGTGGGATAAAGTAGCTGCTGAGGTCCCTTCTAATTAGGATTGTGTGATTCTGTGATCAAGAGAGTAGGCATAGTGGGATGGGGCTAGGAAAGAATGACCTCCTGGAGGAAGGGACCCATGAGCAGGGTCCTTCAGGAGAGCCAAAATGGATTAGCCAAGAAGAAGTGAGAGGGTGTTCTAGGGGAATGACAACAGAACAGTGACCTTAGTGCAGAAGGGTAAAACTCTGGTTCTGGTCATCAACTCTGGAGACAAACTGAGATGGGAATCCCTAGTGGGAAGAGGGGTTCACCCTGGTTCTGGGTGTGTGTGTGTGTGTGTGTGTGTGTGTGTGTGTGTGTACGCGCATGCATGAACTTTTGCATCTGAAGACACTGAATTTAAAAATAGCCTTTTTACTGATCATTTATGATTTGAAGAGGCCATTCTACATCCCTCCTGGGAAACATGTGGCTATGATTAAGCTCCAGTATGCACATAAGAAATTGAAGTTTATATAAAACATATTTAGTGGAGAGGACAAACCTCCTGGCTCAGCACACCTCTTCTTTTCCTTATTCCAAGGGACTTTTCCCACCCCAAAAGCCACTGATCAGAGATACTAAAAGTAAACAATACACCAGATGAGTCTTTTTGTATTTGGAGATAATGATGTATTTCTCCTAAAGACATGTGGGAATTCTCTGGCTTTTAATGGAAAACCCAAAGACAGGTTTGTCTGATTTCATAGCCAGTGAAAAATTAATTTCAGATGGCAGATGAGTTTTAACTTTGACCAGCTGCATGCTATGCCTTTGGTGATTTTTTCTTCACACTTGTTCCTTTTTGCTCCTTTCAATTAGCAGTACTCTGGAATAGGGCTGGACTTGGTCATTTGACTGGTCCAAAGGCTGTATTTAGGACTTTCCACCTGGCTCTTGAAACCCTGATCACTGAGGCTGCTGTTCCTCATGCATTGCATTAGAACATAGCCCATAGTGAGGTGCTGTTTCTGCACCTATTTAAGATGGTGGCACTATTATGCCTTTAGAACCATCTCCAAGTAGATTCTGAGTTTTTATTATTAGAAACAATTTGCCCTCTTTCTTGAGCATCTTCTTTAAAAAGAGCCCATGATTCTGGGATTTTGTTTTTTCTTTAAACATTTTTCTTTAAAGTTTTGAGTTCCAAATTCTATCCCTCCTTCCCCCCTCCCTGAGGTTATACATGTGCAATTATGTAAAACATTGCCATATTAGTAATTTCGTATAAGAAAACTTGAATAAAAGAAAAAAATGAAAGAAAGTAAAAAATAGCCTGCTTCAGTTTGTGTTCAATCAATATCAGTTCTTTCTCTGGAGGTGCATAGTATGCTTCATCAATAGTCCTTTGGGATTGTCTTGGATCATTGTATTGCTGAGAATAGTTAACTCTTTCACAGTTCTTCATCAAACAATATTGCTGTTACTTCGTACAACATTCTCCTGGTTCTGTTCACTTCACTATATATCAGTTCATGTAAGACTTTCCAGGTTTTTCTAAAGTCATCCTGCTTTTCATTTCTTATAGCACAATAATATTCCATTGCAATCATATACCACAACCTGTTCATTCCCCAGTTGATGGGCATTCCTTTGATTTCCAATTCTTAGGCACTACAAAAAGAGCTGCTGTAAATATTTTTGTACAAATAGCTCCTTTTCTCCTTTTTTAAAAGATGTCTTTGGGATATAGACCTAGCAATGGTATTGATGGATTAAAGGGTATTCACAGTTTTATAGCCCTTTGAGCATAGTTCCAAGTTGCTCTCCAGAATCTTTTCATCAGTTCACAACTCTACCAACAGTGCATTAGTGTCCCAGTTTTCTCACATCCCCTCCAACATCCAATATTTTCCTTTTTTTTATCATATTTGCCACTCTGATAGGTGTGAAGTGATACCTCAGAGTTATTTTAATTTACATTTTTCAGATCAATAGTGATTTAGAGCATTTTTTTCATATGATTATAGCTTTGTTTTGTCTGGAAACTCTCTGTTCATATCCTTTGACCATTTGTCAATTGGGGACCAGCCTTACTTTCTGAATGGAGACTTTGTATCAGGGTCAGGCTCCATGCCCTTCTGGTGGTACCTTGTTTGGGTGATCTATATTCTCTGGGGTCTTGCTTTTCCCTTCTGATAGTGAACACTTATGTTCTTCAAAGATCTCAGGGCTGATTCAGCCCAGGTTACTGTCCCAGTATGAGATGGTCCAGAGTCCAGCCTGATTATTTCCCTGCTAGTCTGTGCCTCTTGGGCTCCTGACCTGGAAAACAGCTGCAAGTTCTGGAATCAATTGCTTACCCAGCTATGTGACTAGGTGTCAGTCACTTGCTTCCCTCAGGCTTCTGTGTGCTGAAACTCTCAGCTAGACTTTTATGGTAAACTCCCTTCTTCAATTCCCATGGATGTCTGACTGCCTCTTTATGCAGACCTAGGCTGGAAAAAAAAATACACTTGCTCCTTTGGATATATTAAGCATTTTTTAAAATGGTGTTCTTTTTTCATCTTTGCTGGGCTAATTTCATGAGAGATCTCAGCCATTTCACACTCTGCCATTTTGAGGGGTAGCCCTACCTAGATAGGTGCTCTACTTAGGTATTTTTAGGATGTATCAATAGAGTCCCAGATTTTTCATTGCTACCAGTGTCACTTTGAGAAAAATCACATGAAAGTCTTTCTGGGTCTCACTTTCTTTATCTATAAAAAAAGATAAGGATTTAACTATTTGATTTTTAGATTTTCCTTCCCAAATCTAAATCCTAAGCTCCTAAATATTCTTGTGTGATGTTCTTCTGTGTCTGTCCATTGGTAGCCTTATCTTTGCTCAGGTAGAAGTAGAGGGTCTATAATGTGGGAAGAATTTTATATTCTGATCCAGTTAGGTCACACCTGATATGTTGTATTCAACCTGGACACCATTTTTTTTTTTTTAGTGAGGCAGTTGGGGTTAAGTGACTTGCCCAGGGTCACACAGCTAGTAAGTGTTAAGTGTCTGAGGCCGGATTTGAACTCAGGTACTCCTGACTCCAGGGCCGGTGCTCTATCTACTGTGCCACCTAGCTGCCCCAGCACCATATTTTAGGAGGGATCCTTAGAATATGAAGACAACCAGACACCCAGAAATAATAATGTTTGTCAACCATATTAGTAAGAAACAGTTTTTAAAAAAAAGGTTGCTTAGCCTGGAGAAGAGAAGACAAGACTTAAAAGGGGAAATGGAGTAGCTAAGTGGTGCCATGTTGGACCTAGAATCAGGAAGACCTGAGTTCAAAGGTGGCTTCAGATACTTACTAGCTGTGTGACCCTGAGCAAGTCACTTAACTTCTGTCTACCTCAATTTCTTCATCAGTAAAATGGGAATAATAATAGTACCTGCCTCAATGTTGTTGTGAAGATTAAATGAAATAAAAGGCAACATTCTTTACATGTTAAGTGAAAACTTTGTCATTCTGTTTAAAAAAAAAAGAATGATGCAAGCCTTAAAGTGCTATATAAATACTATTATATGAGTTATTATTTTTAATTCAAGAGGAACTGGAATTGCCAGAGCTGTCTGCTGTTAATCTGGGAAATTTCCATTGGGAATTTTTTCTTGAACAGTACTTATAAGGTAGATAGGCAAATAGCCTGTCCAAAGACTTTTAGGCAAGAAGAGAACAAATAACATATATAACCTATATCATATTGCTTGCTGTCTTGGGGAGGGGAGAGGGAAGGCAGGGAGGGAGAAACATTTGAACTCAAAATCTTATAAAAATGAATGTTGAAAATGATCTCTACATGTAACTGGAAAAAATACTATTAAGATGGGGATGGGGGAGAAGAGAACAAATAAATACTATCTTGGCTTCCCTTGTTCTGGAGAGGAGCAGAAGAGATAGCGTCATGCAATCTCTTCCTGCCAGGTCTCTGGCTCATAAACCTGCTGCCATAGTTAAACTTTGGTCACTCTTTGTCTGTATCATTATAATTGGTTTCCGTGTTTCCATTTTTCCTTCTTCATTTATCTGTCTGGCAGATTTCAAAATAGTTTTCCTAAATCATAGGTCTAACAAGACATCCCTATTGTTTATCCAATAACTTCATTGATATATTTTCTTTTTAAATGATGAGCAGGATGCTCTCAGAAAAACCTGGAAAGATCTACATGAGCTGATGCAAAGTGAAATGTACTGAATACAAAGTGACAGCAATATTGTAAGATGATCTATTTTATTTTTACATCATCTGAATTTATCTATATTCCTTCACTTGCCTGTCACAGCAAACCATCTCGTGTAACAAAGTACATTTTAAAAGGGGGGAAAAGGAAGAAGATGAAAAAAAAAGAGCAAAACTAATAACGGTATCAAAAAGATACAAAAGAATTAAAATAAATTCAAGGTTTCATTCCCATGGAGCTTCCCTTTCAGTAGGAGTATGTCGTTTGAAAATATTTGGGGGTGCCTCTCTTTGTTCTAGCTTTTAGGGAACTTAGCTGGAGTTTCTAATATATTGCTACTTATAAATTAGAGGCTGTAGCATCAGTCTTTGCATTAAGCATTTATTAAATAATATTAAATGTTAGTAAAAAGAGAGAGAACATTGTTCAGAATTAGAATTCAGAAGCCCTACATATCTAAGTAGAAAAGAGAGGAGGTGGGGCCTCCTCCAGGGTCCCAGGCCCAGCATAAAATCCCAAAATGGGAAAGGGCACAGTTAGAAGAGCAGGGGAGAGAAAAGAACGACCCCCCCCCCCCAAAGACTTTTATTCTCCCTCAGGTAGAGGTGGGTCACTGTACATTGATCTAAGCTAATTGGCCAGTCCATTGATTGAAATGATTTGGGAAGTCACCTAGGTGAGTTAACTTCCTTTAGGTAGTCAGGAAGGTCAATCTACATTTCTTTTGCAATTCTACTGACACTGGGCTGGCCTTAAGAGGTCAGGCATGGCTCCCTTGAGTGGGGGGGGGGGGGCGGGGGGCCCTGGCTCCCCCAAAACCTCATTATTTTCTCACAGGAGGAAGTATCTCATAGCTCTTCTTTGGGGCTGTGGATTATTTTTATTTCTTGGGACTTTCCTATTCAAGAAACTTCAGTGGCTCCCTATTGCTTTCCTGAATACAAGAGGGCAATAATTAGTTGGTATTTAAATACCCTTCACAGTTGAACTCCATCCTACCTTGCCAAATGTATTTCACATTACTCTGCTTCACGCACTTCACATTCCAGCCAAACTAGGATATGTTGTTGTTACCTCTCTCAGTCCCCTAACTCTTGCTTTTGCTTATACCATTGACCCAAGATTGGAGTGCATTTTTCCTTGAATTTTTCATCATGTAACAACAACAAACATTTATTAAGTGCCTACTTTGTATATGGTGCTGATACAAGGACACACACACATAAAAAATACCGTTTTTGTCCTCAGGGAGTTTATATATTGTTTCAGGGAAATAACACCTACATAAATAAGTGAATACAAAGTAATTTTCCAAAACAGTGCTATGGCCTCAAGTAGAAAAGACTCCCTTCCCCCTCAAGGTCCAGCTAAGGTAAGAGCTCCTTAATGAAGCCTTCCCTGATCTCCCTAGTTGTTAGTACCCTCTTCTTCCTCAAATTCTTTTGTTTCTATTCATCTGTTTATATGTTTTATCATCTGGTAGAATGTGAGCTCCTTGAAGTCAGGGACCTGTAAAGAATCTTTATCTCTGTACCCATAGTGCCTAGAACAGTGCCTTGAAATGGATAAACACTTGCTGAATTAATTTCAAAATTCGGAAGAGGCACCCTTATTTTTTGGTTGCAGGGCTCTAATGAAACAGTTGCAACTTGCATGACTGCTTTTCCGTTTCTTATTCACTTCTTGGCAGAGAACAAACAGCAAATGGGCTATCAGCCCAGAAGCATTGGCCAGAGGTGGTAGCACATGCTTCTGAAACCTTGACCTTCTCACCTCCCTTTCTGTCCCGGGCAAGTATCTCCTATACAACACCCAGGTTCCTACATGGTCTCTCAGTCTTTTTCTGTTGGAGAAGGATCTGCTGTGTATGTCCTCTAATTCAGAACACTTCAGTTGACCTGTAAAAATGAGGGGGTTGGATTAGATTTTCATCTCTGGGGTCCCTTGTCATTCTAAATCCTATAACTGTAAACATTTATAAAGTGCTTTAAGGTTTGTGAAGTGCAAACATGTATGATCTCATTTGATTCTGAAAACAATCCTGTAAGGGAGATACTATTATTTTCTAAGTCAAAAAGAAAAGAAACTCCTCACCCCCACTCCCCCCAAAAAAATCAGGGAAAAAAGTTTGTAGAAATATAAAAAAGAAGTAATTCTATCAAACTCCTTCTATGAGAAAAATATGGTCCTGATATATGTGTGTATGTATGTATATACACACACACACACATACATACATACATACATACATACATACATACATACATACATACATACATACCAGGGAGAAATAGAGCAGAGAGAGAAACTACAGGAAATGATAAACCAATATCCCTAATAAATATTGACTCAAAAATGTTGAATAAATTATTAGCAAAGAAGTTATATTGTACTTTAAAAAGATCATACCATGTTGAATTTATAGCAGGAATGCAGGGTTGATTCAATATTAGGAAAAGCATAAACTTTATTAATAAGAAAAACAAGAAGAATTAAATGATTATATCAATTGATGAATGGCACATGGGAAATTGGTGATGGGGGTCCTTAGGTATTCTTCTTTAAAGAATTAAACCCTTGGGGGCAGCTAGATGGCACAGTGGATAGAGCACCAGCCCTGGAGTCAGGAGTACCTGAGTTCAAATCACACACTTACTAGCTGTGTGACCCTGGGCAAGTCACTTAACCCCAATTGCCTCACTAAAAAAAAAAAAAAAAAGAATTAAACCCTCTCACACACAAATCCAGTTAGAATAAAACAATCTTTTATTTATGCACTAGAGAAAGGAACCAAGAGAGAAGCCAAGGATTTCTCTCAAGGGGAGATGGTTCAGAGACATGATTCTTTGAGATACCTATCTCCTCAAACAGGAGAAAGGCAAAAACTTTTATAGATGGTAGTTGGGGTGATCACCACCTGACAACTGAAAGTTCCCTTTGGGGGTGGGGGAAAGCTTGAATGAGAGGTGGTGGTCTGGACTTGTGGAGTTATCTTTGTCCCCTGGCTCCATTCAGGCAGCAGCCATGTCTAATGGGTTTATCTCTCTTATTTCTTCTTCTTCTTCTTCTTCTTCTTCTTCTTCTTCTTCTTCTTCTTCTTCTTCTTCTTCTTCTTCTTCTTTTGGTGGGGCAATGAGGGTTAAGTGACTTGCCCAGGGTCACACAGCTAGTAAGTGTTAAATGTCTGAGGCTGGATTTGAACTCAGGTCCTCCTGAATCCAGGGCTGGTACTTTATCCACTGTGCCACCTAGCTGCCTCCATCTCTCTTACTTGAGGTGTATTGATCCTTTAGCTAGTAGGTCAGTTTAATCTTTAATAGTCCCAAATTCCTTGATATGTCCCAACCCCATATCAGTGGAGAAAAAAGCTTTTAACAAAATAACAGCTCTTTATGTTAAAAAATATTAAGAAGCACAGGAATAAATAGGATAACCATTTCTGAATATACTAGCTAGTATCTATCTAAAACTATGATCTAATATTATCTGTAATGTTACAACTCTGGAGGCCTTCCCATTAAGATTAGGGTGCCCAGTGTGACCACTATTATTTGAAATAGCTCTTGAATTACCAACTATAGCAATTAAACAAGAAAAAGAATGAGGGAATAATCATAGATAAACAGAAAACTATAGTACTTCATCTTGAAGATGTTCTATTGAATCATTTGTCGTTTCCAATCCTTCATGACCCCATTTTAGGTTTTCTTGGCAAAAATATATATATTTCTTAAAATATATATACATATATATTTCTGTATTGACATGTGTATATGTGTGTGTGTATGTGTGTGTGTGATATAGAAGTTGGACAAGTCTCATCATGAGAGTTAAGGGTAATATTTGGACAGAGTGAACCCTAGCTCACTGAAAACATCTGTAATAAGGGATTTATGGGAGGACATGGACAAACATTACAGAGTATGAGAAGGTATAGCTTATTTGTGATTTGAACCATTAAAGTGACAACCCACACCAGTGAATTCATGGATTCCCTTAAGTATTTTTGAACTCTATTAAAATTTTTTTCTTTATGAATGATATGATAAACAAATATGAAGAATTCTTTATTTTTTAAAAAAATCAGGAAAAGAATACTGTCTATAAATCCATCCATCTTTATAGGTTTGTTTCAAATTTAACATTGTGGTTCCAACACTGCCCTGTTCTCTGTATTCCTTTTTTAACTTCCTTCTACTTTCTTCTGTTTATTTCTAGTAATTCATTTGTATTCTTTTTATACCTTTGTTTTTTAGTATTACTAGCAGTATCTCCCATGTAACAAATGAGTAGTGACCCCAAACAAACCTACATGTTGGTTGTATCTGAACCTCTAGTTAATTATTGTTCTGCCTTTTACTTTTTTTTTTTTATTTGATTTGATTTTCAGTTCTGGATTTTTTCCCACCCCCTTTCCTTCCCCTTCCCCTCCCCCATTCATTGAGAAGGCAAGAAATATAAAACCCATTATAAATATTAAATCATGCAAAACAAATGTCCATATTTACCTTGTCATGGTATGGTGTTAACAGTAGAAGTTAAGGTAAACTGAGACAGGATTAAGAGAAGCATTAACTTATTAGTTAGGCTAGCAGTAACCAATAAATTGGGTCAATAGACCCTCTTAATGACCAAAGGTCCTTACTGAGGGCAGTCTTTTTTTTTTTTTAAGTGAGGCAATTGGGGTTAAGTGACTTGCCCAGGGTCACACAGCTAGTAAGTGTTAAGTGTCTGAGGCTGGGTTTGAACTCAGGTACTCCTGACTCCAGGGCCTGTGCTCTATCCACTGTGTCACCTAGCCACCCCAGAGGGCAGTCTTTTATAACAATTAGTTAAATGACAGAACAAAATCTCTAAAGATATGTCTTTTTCTGATTGGCCTAACATTACATCATAACAATCCCTATTGGTAGAATTTTAATGAGGAGGTGGGCTAAGGGTCACTTCAGGTTTTGCCCATTTCTTCTTTATAATCTTCAGGTGATTAGTCTTCTGGCTTGGGTATAGCATACATCCAGCTTTGATTCAGTCAACTCGAATTTCAGTTAAGTGGGTGAGGTTACTTGGGTAGGCAATACAGGGGTGGAGATTCAATTCACAATAGAATTGAGTCAATGGAGGTAATTACAAGACAAAAGCTTGACCTTTTTGCAAGTTTCTACAGGATGGTAGGTGAAGAGTGAAGTTACAAAGGTAAGGAGTTTGTATTTATGAGGCATGGGAGAGTAATGAACCATTCCAGATTAAGTCTTAAAAATAGAATTAAAATCAATTTTCAGTTCTACAGGAGAGGGGGACAAGAAAAAGAGAAAAAATATGCTTTCGTCTGCACTCTGAATTCATCAGTTCTCTATCTGGAGGTAGATAATATTTTTCATCATGAACTTTATTTGGGGGGGGGGGACAGGGCAATGAGGGTTAAGTGACTTACCCAGGGTCACACAGCTAGTAAGTGTCAAGTGTCTGAGGCTGGATTTGAACTCGGGTCCTCCTGAATCCAGAGTCAGTACTTTATCCACTGCGCCACCTAGCTGCCCCCTTCATCGTGCATTTTTAAGAATTGTGGTAGTTATTGTGTAGATCAAAGTTACCAAGTCTTTCACAGATCTTTACACTCTTTCTGTTACTGTGTAAATTTATTTCTCTGCCAAGTGGTGGGTGAGAGAAATAAAATAGTCTCCTACCAGAAAAATGCTGTTATCTCAGAAAAGGAGACAGTGAGGGAATCTGAGTAAGAAAGGAAGATTACAGAAAGGGGACTGCAAAGCTAAAAGACAGTCTTGCAGGTGCCCAAAAGTAGATATAGAAGAGAACTTCAAGGCTAGTAGTTTAGCTAGTCCAATAGTACCAAAGTTAAAGCTAGTTTGTACTGAGCTTGATTAATTAGTTTATGCATATTAACTGCCAACATCCAAAAAGTGGAGACTGCTGACATTTTCAAATATTCTATATAAGTCATGGGAGAGGGAAATGTGTTAAGGGTAAATATGTAGAGGCATTCCTGGAAAATTGTACACCTCTTAGTCCTCAACCAATGAGGTGAAGAGAGGAGGGGCCTTTTCAATAGGATTAGGGATTAAAAAGAGTAGTTTGCTGTGGCAAAGCCTACCACTCTTCTATAGTGTGTGACCATTCTTGCAAAAATCTAATAAAGGGGCAGCTAGGTGGCGCAGTGGATAGAGCACCGGCCCTGGAGTCAGGAGTACCTGAGTTCAAATTCGGCCTCAGACACTTAACACTTACTAGCTGTGTGACCTTGGGCAAGTCACTTAACCCCAATTGCCTCATTAAACAAAACAAAACAAACAAAAAAAAAGAATTTAATAAAGTCTTCATATATTCACCAAAAGAGAATGTACAGTATTTTTTATTTTTGACAGGGAAGCATTATTTTGATCATCAGTCTTCTGGACTCATGATTGATTAGTGCATTCATTGGTAGTAGTTTTTTGTCTTTCATAATTATTTTTGTTTACAATGTAAAGATATTACATGTAGAGATAGTTTTCAACATTTGTTTTTGTTTTTGTTTTTTTTTTTTAGTGAGGCAATTGGGGTTAAGTGACTTGCCCAGGGTCACACAGCTAGTAAGTGTTAAGTGTCTGAGGCTGGATTTGAACTTAGGTACTCCTGAATCCAGGGCCAGTGCTCTATCCACTGCGCCATCTAGCTGCCCCTCAACATTTGTTTTTATAAGATTTCTAGTAGTAGTTTTTTGTCTTTCATAATTATTTTTGTTTACAATGTAAAGATATTTATCTCCTTTGGGTTTTTCTTGTATGAATTTTTAGCCTGATCTCTTTTTTTTTCCATAAAAGTATTTTATTATTTTCCAGTTACATGTAGAGATAGTTTTCAACATTTGTTTTTATAAGATTTCTAGTTTCAAATTTTTCTCCCTCCCCCCTCCCAAGACAGCAAGCAATCTGATATAGGTTATATATGTACAATCACATTAAACATATTTCTGCATTAGTCATGCTGTGAAAGAAGAATCAGAGCAAAAAGAAAAAAAACCTCAAAAAATAAAAACAAAAAAGATAGAAATAGTATGGTTCTGTTATAGGGCTTAGCACCCCAGAAGTTCTTTGGAGTACTATTTCTATCTTCTCCTTGAGAAACTAAACCAAAGGACAGACACACCTAAAGAGATAAGTGAGTGAAACCAGATAGCAACTGAGCTAGCTCCAGGACCACCACCCTTCATTTCAGTCTCCCTCACCCCTAGGGAGATAAGATTAGGTTTGGCTACTGCCTTTGTGACCTGAGGAGCAGAGAGATGGCTTGAGAGATTCACACCCACCCTTCACCCAACTCCTCCAGCCACCATCAGTGAGGGATGGTCCTCCCTCAATAAGGGAGGATGATCACCCCCATTAGTCCTCTATAAAAGTATCTACCTATCTCTTGCTGGAGGAGATTGGTATCTCAGAGCCGTGTTCTGTGGTTCTGTGCCATGCCTTCTCCCCATGAGAAGTCCAAGGACTTCTCTCTTGGTTTCCCTTCCCCAGCCCCTAAATAAACTACTATCTTATTCTATTGGTTTTGTGTGAAAGAGAGTGTAATTCTTTAAAGAGGAATTCCTAAGGACCCCAAACCCCTACCCCTTTCCCAAAACCCCTACCATATTTTCTCCATAACATAACTGGTTCCTTAATCCCTGGCCCGCCCCCTTCTCATTCCCTCAACCAGGCAGGTGACCATGTGGTTTCTACAAGCCCTATCCTCCCTATCATGATAATCCCATCTTGGGTCTACAGCTGGCATAGCTGTAGTTCCAAGAACCCCAGCCCAATTTCCAACCTGCGAGTATTCATCACTGACTTGTACAGCCAGGTCCCAAATCTGTTTTTTTCTCATTTGGGGTACAACAGCTGGCAAGAATAATTTGCAAATCGGTCCAGAAAAGGCCAAACTGCATTGTCACAGACTTAAAGCCATCTATGAACTTTGTGGGGTTCTCTGAGTAACACCCCAATTTCTCTTTAATCTGAGATAAACTGCTCATGCAAAAAGGAACATGCATTAGTATTGTACCCTTCCCAATGGGAAATTCCCTTAATGGAAGTAGGGGAGCAGCGGGAGATGCTGGTACGGACGTGGGTGAAGCCGGTTGGGAAGAAGAACCAGGGGCTGGTGGAATAGGTATAGTCACATGCAGAGGGTCAGATGGAGGAGCCTGATTAGTCTGTGAAGTGGGTGGGGGAAGGGTAGCAGTCTTTGGCTGTGGAGTGGGTAGAGGAGGGGTAAAGGAGACTGGGGAAATGGGTGTAGGCAACTGCAGATTAGGTCAAGCAGATTGGAGTGGCTGCTGAATGGAAAACATAGGAGAACAGGGAATGTATTGGAGCTCCCCCAGATTGGGACAGGGGTACAGCTGTGAAGGGTACATCTGGATAGGTTATGGAGAGCACTGTTGGGTGTTATAGGGCTTAACACCCCAAAGAACTTCTGGGTGCTAAGCCCTATAACAGTTCAGTCTGCATCTGGATTCCATAGTTCTTTTTTTTTCTGGATTTGGAGAACATTTTCCATCATGAGTCCTTTGGAACTATCTTGGATCATTGTATTGCTGAGAAGAGTCAAGTCTATCACAGTTGATCAGCACACATTGTTGTTGATACTGTGTATAATGTTCTCCTGGTTCTGCTCACTTCGCTCAGCATCAGTTCATGTAAGTCCTTCCAGGTTTCTCTGAATTCTGCCTGTTCATCATTTCTTAAAGCACAATACTATTCCATTACATTCATATACCACAACTTGTTCAGCCATTCCCCAATTGATGGGCATCACCTCAATTTCCAATTCCTTCCCACCACAAAAAGAGCAGCTATAAATATGGTAAAATAGTATTTGTAAAGTGCTCTGCTTAGCACAGTTCTAGTTATATAGTAGGTAATTAATAAATGCTTGTTTCCTTTCATCCTTTCTTTCTTTTCTCTCTCTGGAATCCACCCCCTTCTCTCTACTTACACAGACAACACTCTAGTTCAGGCTTTCATGACTCCCTTCCTGGAAAGTTGCAGGATGTAAAATAAATCCACATAAATCTTCAGCATTTCCATATATGACCAACAAAGTCGAGAAGCAAGAAATAGAAAGAGAAATTCCTTTTTAAGTAACAGTAGAGGGGGCAGCCACGTGGTGCAGTGGATAAAGCACTGGCCCTGGATTCAGGAGAACCTGAGTTCAAATCCAGCCTCAGACATTTGACACTTACTAGCTGTGTGACCCTGGGTGAGTCACTTAACCCTCATTGCCTGGCAAAAGAACAAACAAACAAAAATAAATTAAGTAACAGAAGAAAATATAAAACACTTGGGAGTCTGCTTGCCAAGACAAACCCAGGAACTCTATGAACACAATTACAAAACACTTTTCACACAAATCAAATCACATCCAAATAATTGGAAAAATATCAATTGCTCATGGATAGGCCAAGCTAATATAATAAAAATGACAATTCTACCTAAATTAATTTACTTATTTAGTGCCATACCAATCAGACTACCTAAAATTATTTTATAGCACTAGAAAAAATAACAAAACTGATCTTTTTAAAAAATTATTTTATTCTGAATTTAGTCCCCCTCCACTCCCAAAAGAACATTTCTGGGGCAGCTAGGTGGCGCAGTGGATAGAGCATTGGCTCTGGAGTCAGGAGTACCTGAGTTCAAATCCGGCCTCAGACACTTAACAACTTAACACTTTTACTAGCTGTGTGACCCTGGGCAAGTCACTTAACCCCAATTGCCTCACTGAAAAAAAAAAAAGAACATTTCTATTTACAAAGTAGAACAGAAAAGGAAGATTATATGTGAAACCATGAATCTCTGTTACATACAGCTTTCTTTAAAAAAACAACCATAAAATATCTCTTCCCAGGAGTCCTTGTGTGAATGAAAACATCTTTAACTTCAAAAAATGAAACATCTTTGAGACACCCAGTAAACCCAGGCTATTTGGAAACCAAATTACTTCCTCAAGATCATCCCATTCTTTCATAATTATCCAAAGATAATTAGACAATATGAACTTGATGCAGATGCTGAATATTCATATGCCCTTCCTCTGGAAGAGTTTATGGGACATGACATTTTAGGTTTAGAAAGACCTATGTGAACTGGTATATAGTGAAGTCAGCAGAACCAGGAGACACACACACACACACACACATTGCACAGTGACAGCAATATTGTTTGATGAAGAACTGTAAAAGACTTAACTATTCTTAGCAATACAATAATGATCCAAGACAATCCCAAAGGACTAATGATGAAACATACTATCCACCTCCAAAGAAAGAACTGATATTGATTAAACATAGACTGAAGCATGCTATTTTTTCACTTTCTTTTTTTCTCCTTTTATTTGAATCTTCTTATACAAAATGACTAGTATGGAAATGCTTTACATAATTGCACTTTTATAACCTATATCTGCTTATTGCCTCAGGGGAGAGGGAAGGGAGGGATGGATTGAATTTGGAACTCAAAACATTAAATAAAATGTTTATTAAAAGAAAAAGAATACCACTACCACTGAAAAAAGTAAAAAAAAAAAACCCTTGTAACAAATATGCATATCTAAGCAAAATAAATTTCCCATTAGTTATATCCCCCAAAATGTTTCCTTGTGCTCCCTGAATTCATGACCTCTCTGTCAGGAGGTAGTTAGCATGTTTCATTATGAGTACAGAGGAAACTTGGCATCCTCCCTTTGTGAAGGGTGTGGTAATGTCTCCAGTGTCTGTGTGCAGATTGTATCATTAATGTGAGGGAAAACAATCCTCTTCTCAATAATTCTCAGGAACTCAGCAGCGATGTGAGCAAGGCTTTTTTATTTCCTTCTCGTGAGAAGGAGGCACCCTAGTGTGCAGCTAGTGAGTGCAAAGAAAGGGGGCTCGCAGGCCCTGTTTTATACCCTAGTCCCTAATGCAAATGGACCCTCCCCTTTTTCATCATTGGTCCGATTACTCAAGGGTTACAATCTATACAAAAAACTAGCTAATTGGAATGCAGTATTCCCACCCCTCTTCCTTGTATGAGCATAACTCAGGAGTGGACCTTATTGAGACCAAGGCTCCTTAAACCATGTGATTTTGTTAGCCAGAGGGGGAGGAGGGGACCTGAGACCTTTCTCTTAAAAACAGGTTAGGAGGAGTATTATATCTTCTGTTATATCTTCATCGAGAAGAGACAACTACCCATTTTCTCACAATTAACCTATTCTATCATTAGTGTGCATAAGCAAGGAAGGCCTGGTTGTATATGTGGGGATTGAGAATACCTGCTGAAAAGACAAAGGCTTTTCTTGTTTGTTTTTGGTGAGGCAATTGGGGTTAAGTGACTTGCCCAGGGTCACACCGCTAATAAGTGTTAACTGTTTCAGGCTGGATTTGAACTTAGGTCCTCCTAACTCCAGGGCTGGTGCTCTATCCACTGCACCACCAGCTGCCCCAACAAAGGCTTTTCTTAATGAGCTTTCAGCATTTATAGCTGCTGCCCCTGTGTCAGCAGCTACAAGTCCTGCTACCCTGCCCAGCCAAGTTAGAAGCAAAGGAAGAGAGGGAGGAATATGATAAAGACATGCGATTTGGTCCAATTGATTGGCCCACAGGAAAACAACTTATTTCAGCTAATTTTATTTGTGAAACAAGGAAATTAACGCAGTCCTTTATCTTTAAAAAATAATAATAACATAATATTAATTCATATAATTTTTATAAGAAAACATAACTTCAACATGCTGCTTTTAAAGCAGTCCTGCTTAGTTGCATTTCCTTCCTTTCTGTGTCTTTTAGAAAATGCTTCAATAACTGCTTTTCCTTTTGCAATGGGATTGAACCCACATTACCCCTTTTTAGCCTGATATATCTCAATTGTCACTCAAATGCCCTCAAAATGATGACACACAAGTACCTAAGAATCGTATTCTGACAGACTGAAGAGACTTTGCCACGTGCCAGGAATCATATAAACCATCAAGTGAGTTGAGAAGAGATTCATTCTAGAAATCAGAATGACTGTAGGGTGTTGGCTGAACTCCCCTGAGATGTACCCACCTGATGGACAAGAGGAGATCTCAGCCTTGGCCTTGGTCAAGTTTGCTTTCTGCCACATACACCCTCATTCCTTATTCTTTTGGATGGAGGTGTAACTTGAGAGCTTCTGAGTGTACAGAAGATTTTATACTTCCCATCTTCCCTCCATTGTCCAAGCAGCATTTCTAGATCAGCTGGGCGCAAGTGTATATTGGAAGCCAAGGACAAAGTGATAAGGGTTCTCCATGCTTAAGGGTAATTTTTTCCCTACCCCATGATTGAGAGAAAAGGACTTCTAGCAACCAGGAGCTGGGATTAACTCCTTTGCCAAAACTTCTCTAAATATGTCTGCTTTTCCTTGGACTCCATATGACTCCATATGGGGGATATTTTCTACCAGCTGTTTTTAGTGTATCACCTTAGTAAATGCCCCTTTCTAAAAGCTTCTTAAGGGGCAGCTAGGTGGTGCAGTGGATAGAGCACCAGCCCTGGAGTCAGGAGTACCTGAGTTCAAATCCAGCCTCAGACACTTAACACTTACTAGCTGTGTGACCCTGGGCAAGTCACTTAACCCCAATTGCCTCACTTAAAAAAATTTTAAAAGCTTCTTAAAGGATGACTTTGAGAGCTTTGGATAGACATGGAGATAGAAGGCAGCACTCACATGGAGATAGAAGGGGCACTTGAGTATTTGGAGCTATGCTGAGGGGCTGAGCTCTGCTTCTCAGTGCTTGGGTAGACAGATATGGATTTGTCTCTGTCTGACCAGCCTTCCCCAGAAAGACAGGATAGCCACCTGTCTGCCAACTGTTTCTCCTACCTTGAGTTTGCATCTCTGCACTGGACTAGTGTCCACTGTGACCATGAGGATACTTTGATGAAAGGAGTGAGTAAAGGTTTCTTTGTGTTCTCAGTTATGATCTTTTCAGAACTCTTCTACTTCAACTATTATGATGTGGACATCTCCAAAGTAGTTTTCATGCTATGAAACCACTGACCTTCCCACTATCTGCTTAAAAAAACAATTTGATTGTACCCCCATTGCCTCTGTTCTATCCTATTTTTTTTTTGAAGTGACAAAGGCTTTATTTTCTTCTCATGAGAAGGAGGCACCCTAGTGTGCAGCTAGTGCTATCCTATTTTTTAATTGAATAGAATTTTATTTTTCAAAATATATGTAAAAACAGATTTTAACATCAATTTTTAAAAATTTTGTGTTCCAACTTCTTTTCCTCCTCTATTCCCACCCCCCACCCACTAGAATTCAAGCATTTCAAAATAAGTTATACATGAGTAGTCATGGACAACATTCCCACATTAGCTAGGTTGTGAGAGAAAACAGTCAAAAAACCCCAAAACTTCAGATTGAGGAATTGTCTTTTTTTTTCTTTTTGTGGGGCAATGAGGGTTAAGTGACTTGCCCAGGGTCACACAGCTAGTAAGTGTCAAGTGTCTGAGGCCAGATTTGAACCCAGGTTCTCCTGAATCCAGGACCCATGTTTTATCTACTGCGCCACCTAGCTGCCCCCTAGGAATTGTCAAAGAGGAGAAAAAAAAATGGAAAAAAAAATGTGTTTCCATCTGTTTTCAGATACTATCAGTTCTTTCTCTGTAGATGGGTTACCATTTTCATAAGTCCTTCAGGGTTATATTGGATCATTGCCTTGCTGAAAATAACCACATGCTTCCTAGCAGCTCATCTTACACTATTGCTGTTATTTTGTATACAGTACATTTCACTCTGCTTCAGTTCATGTAGGTCTTTCCAGGTTTTTCTGATAGTATCCTGTTCATCATAACCTTAAACTTGACAGATAATGGTACTTACCTTGCTGGGCTATTATGAAGAATGTTCTATCTTATTATTAACCAATGATAATGAAAGGAAGGTAGCAATGAAGACCAGGGATGAGAACTTGCCTGTTTCCCTATCAGGTACACACAGTCATTTCACCAGTTGGTCTCTGTAAGGAACATAATCCAAGAAGGATTAAATTAAGGAAATTGTTTTTAGAAATAATAAAAGCTACTTACTGGCTGACTAAGTTGTTTCTCAACTAATAATCATAGAGGGAAACATACTGTTAAGAACTCAAGCTCATTTGAGAATCACCCAACCCTAGAACCCTGAAGAGATGTGGCCAAGCTCTGGGGACTCAATAGATTCAACTCATTATTGAGAGTGGTGATTGGAATAAGGATCCTCAGATGGGCTCCTCTTCCTCCTCTTCTTCCTTTCCCTCTCCCCCATCCCCTAGAGCAAAACACAATCCTTATAATAAATAAGCATTGTCAAGCAAAATCCATCTACACATTTCCCATCTCCAAAAATGTTTGTATAATTCTGCATCATGATTCCATCACCTCTGTCAGAAGGTGGATGGCAGTGTTTCATCAATGAACTTGTGGAGTTGTGACTGGCCATTGTATTGATCTAGGTTCTTCAGTTTTTCAAAGTTGCTTTTTATTTGCAATGTTGTTTGGATATTTCTTCTGATTCTATTCAATCCCCTCCATTCATTCAAGTATTTCCAGGTTTCTCTGTAACTATCTCTTTTGTCATTTTCCTATAGCAAACCCAATGTTTTTCAAGTGATCATAGGTCTCAATGAGGAAGTCTTGTAGTATTCTTGGGCTTGATAAAATCAGCCCAATATTATCACAATTGGGAGCACCTGGAAGCTCTTACCGTCTGCAAATCACACCCATCATAACGATTGTGATGAACATCCATCTGTCTCCTTGTTTTATGCCCTGCTTGATAATGATCATCAAAGCATGATTGAAGAAAGTTATTTCTGTGGTTGGATCTATCAAGGAATCTTGTGCATTGTCAAACTATGTTTGTTGGAAGCTGAATTTCACTTTATCAAGTTGAACTTTTTAAAAAATAAGAAGGAAGACAACAATTTTCCCTATACCTTTCATTCAGTTGTGTGACTATGAAGATATAGTCTTTTTTTTCTTTTTGCTTGATCTGTAGTTTCAGAGGTATAAGGAGCTCCTAGTATGGAAAACTCCCTCCACTGATGCAGATGAGACACTGCTGTATCTTACAGCCTTACAGAGTGGCCTGGAGGCATTGAGAGGTTAAGTGACTAGTCCCATAATCATGATAAGGACAGGCCAGACTGTGTAGCACCTTGGTCAGAGGCTTAGTGTTGAGATAAGATACTTGTAGGTCACTCAGCAGTTAACAAAAGGAAGTTTACTTAGGGATAGGACAGAAAGGATTTTGAACAAAGATACTGCCGCACTTAGCTTGGTTAATCTCAACCTGACTCTCTTATGGAAATATATTTATTCTGTAGGTCTTGGTCTTAGTTTATCTGCCAAGTCTTAAAAGCCATTAGGTGACCAGGAAGCCACAGCTGGAGCCTTCTTTCTTATACTTGATCCCCTCCCCTCCCCCATCAAATACCAGGCACAGCTTTGATACCTTTTAGGGGAGAACAAGCATTGTATGTTTCTTTGGTTTTGGGGGGACAGATATTGGTCCTATCCTATAACCACTCCACTGTTGGAAGATCATAGGAATCATCTAGAGCAGGGCTTCTTAAACTTTTCCCGTTTGTGACCCCTTTTTGCCTGAGAAATTTTTACAGGGCCCTGGGTATGTAGGTATAGGAAATAGGTATACATAAACTTTTGTTGTTGCCAAATTTTTCACGACCCCCACATTCAGTTATGTGCCCCCATATGGGTCTCAACACACAGTTTAAGAAGCTAGGATCTAGAGGACCTTTGATCATTTAAATATTTTTAGAGTTTTTAATGGACAGTCCTTCTATAATAAGGGGCAAAAGGAAAAGGAAAAAAAAAAGAAAGAAACTTTTAAAAGCAAAATCAAAACACACACAGAACAATTACAGATATTTTAATAGCCTCCCTGGAGTCATTATAAAGAAAAAGAAAGAAAAAAATGTAGAAAACAAAAGCCAGAAGTCCTAGGATTTCCCCACCCTGTCCTCCCCTGGAGAAGTACTGAGTCTTAGTTGTCAGTGGTGTGGTCCATGTGATGCCAAATCTTTGCTGCTCATTGTGTGTCTCTTGATGCTAGGAGGTAGCAGTGACTTGGTACAGCACCAGGAACATCAGGGATACAGCAGAGATGCTGACCCCACCAGTCCAGTCAGCAATTCTTCATCACACATTAGGGTCTTCTGTAGTTAAGTAGTAAGAAGTCATACCCATTTTGCATACAATCTATCCCAACCAGTTGATACTACAGTTCTCCCATTCATGTTCTCTGGCTCACCACCCCCTTCCTGAATGCCACATCAAGGGGACACTACCATATCTTTGCCTCTATAGAAGCCTCTGTAGAGGGACTATCCTCTTCTTCCACAAAGGCTAAATAAGGACTATTCTTCACCTCCATCCAGGATTCAAGATTAGAACCCAGTCAGCTAGAAGATCCCCTTTCTTTCAGCCAAATGCATACTCACTATAGTCATATAGCTACAGTTTCACCTTCCCAGTGCTGATAGAAAGCAAAGCATCTTTTTCCTCTTCTTCTTCCTCTTCTTCTTCCTCTTCCTCCTCCTCCTCCTCCTCCTCCTCATTCTTCTTCTTCGGCACCTTCTTCTTCTTCGGCACCTTCTTCTTCTTCTTCTTCTTCTTCTTCTTCTTCTTCTTCTTCTTCTTCTTCTTCTTCTTCTTCTTCTTCTTCTTCTTCTTCTTCTTCTTCTTCGGCATCTTCTTTAGCATCTTCTAACAATTACACCCATTGATTCTCCAGGACTTTTCAGGAAAAGAATTGTCTGAAATATCCAACTAACAATGTCAAAGAGTGGCTGTGGGCTTGACTCAGGTCAGCAGCTTGGTAGTTCCAAGGTTTGATGATGGGATGAAAAAAGACATTGTTTCAGCATTCATTTGATTTATTCATTGATTCAACAGTCTACAAAAGAGGGTTTACTTAGCAATGGAATGGAAAGGGCATTCAGTAAGGTTGTTCTAGCACTTAGCTTAGGTAGACTGACTTATATCCCTGCACCCCTCCATATGGAAATGCAGCTAATCATCAGGATGTGTTAAGTCACATGGTTTTGGGGTATCTGCCAAATTT
Source organism: Dromiciops gliroides (assembly GCF_019393635.1). NCBI lineage: Eukaryota > Metazoa > Chordata > Mammalia > Microbiotheria > Microbiotheriidae > Dromiciops > Dromiciops gliroides. The sequence continues at coordinate 336,043,451 of NC_057863.1, read as the reverse complement.
GATGGGACCAGACACCATGTGTTTGGACTTTTTATGCCCTGAGATTATTAGAAAGCCACATCAAGGTAGCTGAGGCTTCCAGGGACAGCTTGAGCTTATGCCTTACAGGTCAATCAAACCTTAGACTTTGTCACCTTTTAGGGGGAAAGTAGCCTAAATCCCATTGCAGGAAGAGGGAAGAATCCTGGGAGATATTGTCCTTATCATAATCATATAGCTTTTATGTGTTAAAGGCAGGATTTTAACTCAATTTTTAATAAATTTAAGGCTAGTCCTCTCTCCACTATTCCACATTACCTCCCAAGGATGTGATGTTCTTTATAAAATCACTTGTAGATGCAATTGTGTTGTCTTCTTGCATTTTTATCAAATTTCCTTTGATATTTTTTTTTCCACAGGGCAATGAGGGTTAAGTGACTTTCCCAAGGTCACACAGCTAGTAAGTGTCAAGTGTCCGAGGCCAGATTTGAACTCAGGTCCTTCTGAATTCAGGGCCGATGCTTTATCCACTGCACCACCTAGCTGCCCCCTCCTTTGATATTTTTATAAATCATTCTTATAAAGAGTTTTACATAGAAAGGAAAGTGGGTATGGTGGTCAGTAATTACTAATATCCTTTGCTGTTTCAAGAATACTTCTTGTAATTTTTCATCTTCCTTTTCTGTAAGGTAAAGTTTTAAACTGATGTGGCCCTTTGCTGCGGCTTCACTCTTCTCCACTTGGCAAGGAAATTAAGTGTTTGTTTAATTGATGGTTGCTTTATATTAAGTAAACTTGTCCAGGAAATAGTAATATTCAGAGTCAATCTCTTCCTTTCTTCATTCCATTACCATCTCCTTCAACTTTTTTGGCATCAATAGCTTGTTTGAATAGGACATGTTGAAGTTGTAATTGTATGCAGTAGCTTCTTTTTCATCTTTGTTCTTATTCCTAATCTGGTTTTGATTTTTAGCTTTGCTCTGACTAGTTGATGATCTGACTCCATAGTCAGCAGACTTAAAATGACTCCCATGTTGGTAGCCAGTTTTTTGTGTTGGTTGAGATAGAATCGATTTCATTTTTTAGAGTCAGTTCTGTTTTCTGTGATGTTTGGTACTGACCATGTTCTCAGGAAGTGAGGGTAAGATGCCCAACTGCCTTTGATATAATAATTAGCAGTTTACTGAAATCGAAGTTGGCCCAATCTGTTTTCTGTGCAAGAATCTCAATTAAAATACAGTCAGTTCTTCCTGCCTCCTTTATCTGCTTCCAATTTTTTAGGTTGGTCCTGACTGACTCAGGGCAGTCCTCTGGTAGCTTAGGTTCAGTTTTGAAACAAATGAACCACTTGAAGGTCATTCAGTAGTTGACAAAAGGACATTTATTTAGCCATAGCAAGAGAATGATAGCTAGGATAGCCAGGGAGAAGATCTTGAGTCGATTCAGATGAGTGAAGTTCCCATCATGGTCCACCAGCCAAGCATAAGAGTTCCCCCCCTCTCCCCCACCACCCAATCTCCTCATGGCTATTTTGTACTTAGGCAACCAGAAAGTGATGCTCACAGATCCTCTACTCCCTTGAAGTAACCAAGTCTCTAGAATAATCTTTTTTTTCCTTTTTTTTTTTTAAGTGAGGCAATTGGGGGTAAGTGACTTGCCCAGGGTCACACAGCTAGTAAGTGTTATGTGTCTGAGGCTGGATTTGAACTCAGGTACTCCTGAATCCAGGGCCGGTGCTCTATCCACTGCACCACCTAGCTGCCCTAGAATAATCTTAATACTTTTTAAATAAACACTTATCCAACTTACATGATGGGAGAGTTTGGGATATTGTTCATACCACACCAGATCAGATTTTGAAAGTAACTTCTGACTTGTCAATTCTCTTGCCTGCTCCTCTGCTAAGAAGTCGTGGCTATGCCTTGTTCTCTTCACCATTCCTTTGGTGATAGCTCACCTCGATTACAATCCTATTGTTTATGTTAAGATCTTATACCTATATACAATCCCTGTATTGTATATGTGTCTACAATCCTAATGCCTAATATGCTATATAGGGTTAGGGACTGGATCTGTGATTTCACTGATACAGGGAATACCTAGATGAAGAAACACTATCAATGGAGGTATGACCTTGGGCAATGGGATATTATACTCTAATATAGTCTCTCAGTACCTATATAAGGTACTCCGGGTGCACTAGACTAAGCCTAAACTTAAACCTGTAGAATAATAGGTACTATTCTGTTTTGCTATGGGAGGTAGAAAGAAACTTAACTTCATAGTGGCCTGGGATACCATAAACTACATTCCAACTTTACACCAAAAGAGCTAAGATAAACTTAAAAAAATAAAAATGATTTAAAGTTGCTTTCAAACTTGAGTCAAATGAGCAGATCCTTTTGAGATTATGTGGTAAGGCAGAAAGGACACTGGATTTGCTGGTGGAATACCTGATTTAAATCCCAGGGCATCTACTTATTACCCATGTAACCGTAACCTCTTTGAAACACATCTGGGGGATAGGGGGAAGGGGAAAGGGAGAAAGAACATTTCCATATATACAGCAGAACAGAAAAAAAAAAAGGATATGTTTGAAACCATGAGTCTGTATTTCATATTCCTTGCTTTTTAGAAAAGTCCATAATAAATTCTATGTTACTTTCAAAACTGTCTTGCATGTCTGTTCTTCCTTCTAAAGTTCCTTCTCTTGGTTTTTTTGTTTGTTTGTTTGTTTGTTTGTTTGTTTGTTTGCTGAGGCAATTGGGGTTAAGTGACTTGCCCAGGATCACACAGCTAGTGTCAAGTGTCTGAGGTTGGATTTGAACTCAGGTCCTCCTGACTCCAGGGCCAGTGCTCTATTTTAATTTAAAAAACTTTTTATATTGTATTTGTTATTTTATTGCAAGTAACCCCTCAATTTTTACAATCATTTTCATTAGTCAGGAATAGGCAATAAAAAGGTAGTTAATATCTGACTTTTGATATATGGAATAGAACCAAATGATAATTTTCATGCAATTTGTATTGGCAATTAAAGTGGAAAAAGCATTGAAGAAAGGTACTCTAAGTAATGATATCTTTTTTAAAAAAAGTTTTTAAACATTTTTTATTAATCATAAGAATATTTTATTATTTTCCAGTTACATGTAAAGATATTTTTCAACATTTGTTTTCATAAGATTTTTAGTTCCAAATTTTTTTCCCTCACCCCTTCCCAAGACAGAAAGCAATCTGATATAGGTTATATATGTACAATCACATTAAACAAATTTCTGCATTAGTCATGTTGTGAAAGAAGAATCAGGACACAAGGGAAACACTTCAAAAATTTTTTCTAAAAAGACAAAAAAGTAGAAACAGTATGGTTCAATCTGCATTCAGAATCCACAGTTCTTTTTTCTGGATGTGGAGAACATTTTCCATCATGAGTTCTTTGGAATTGTCTTGAGAAGAGCTAAGTCTATCACAGTTGATTATCACACAATGTTGCTGTTACTGTGTACAATGTTCTCCTGGTTCTGCTCATTTCACTCAGCATCAGTCCACTTAAATTTTTCCAGGTTTTTCTCAACTTTCCCTGCTCATCGTTTCTTAGAGCATTCTTACAACATTACAGTATTCTATTACATTCATATATCATAACTTGTTCAGCCATTCCCCAATTGATGGGCATTCCCTCAATTTCCAATTCTTTGCCACCACAAAGAAAGCTGTTATAAATATTTTCATACATGTGGATCCTTTTCCCTTTCTATTTGTTTATTTTTTTGGTGAAGTAATTGAGATTAAGTGACTTGCTTGTGTGACCACACAGCTAGTAAGTGTAAAGTGTCTGAGGCCAGATTTGAAGTAAGGTCCTCCTGAATCCAGGGCCAGCGCTCTACCCACTACACCACCTAGCTGCTCCTCCTTTTCCCTTTTTTATGATCTCTTTGGGATACAGACCTAGCAGTGGTATTACTGGGTCAAAGGGTATGAGTAGGTGCTATTTTTAATCTTGTTTTACATAGTTAGAATGTTAGCTCCTTGAAGTCAGAGACTACTTTTATCTTTCTTTGTATCTCCAGAACTTAGCTCCATGCCTGGTACACATAGTAGGTACTTAAGAAATATTTGTTGATTGCCTGACTTTATCTTCCACATTCAATTAGTTGCCGAGTCTTTTTCTTTTTTTTTTTCAGGGACAATGAGGGTTAAGTGACTTGCCCAGGGTCACACTACTAGTAAGTGTCAAGTGTCTGAGGTCAGATTTGAACTCGGGTCCTCCTGAATCCAGGTCCGGTGTTTTATGTACCACCTAGCTGCCCCGCCGAGTCTTTTTCAATTCTATTTCCACACAATATCCGGTATCCACCTTCTTCTCTCTACTCCCATGGCCACTGACCTATTTCATCAGGTCCTTATTACCTCTCTCTAAGACTATTCTAAAAACCCCCTAATTGGTTTTCCTGTTTCTACACACCCTTTCTCACCCCCTCCCCATCTCTCTTCCACACAGCTAAGACGCAATCTTCCCAAAGCATAGAATTGACCATTTCCTTCCCCTGCTCAAGAATCTTAAGTGGTTCTCTACTGATTTTAACATACAATCTCCTTAGCCTGGTGCTTATAGTGCTGCACAGTGTGATTCCACCCTACTCTTTTCAATTTTATTTCACATCACTCCCCTTTCAAACCCTGTATGTTCCAAGCAGACTAGATGCCGATTAGCTATGAGCTGAATTGGACATTCCATCTTCTGCCTTCCTCCTTTATTTCCAGTATTGCCTTGGCCTTGATAACTCTAAGAACAAAGCTCCTTTCCCTTCCCCATACTGTAAGATGTCATAGGTGAGTTAATGCTTTTTAAAAGACCTCCCCTAGGTAATCAGCTGTGGGACTAGCAGGACATCTGAGATTTCCTTAGATATCAGGAGGTAATTCACACCTTTTAGTCTGATGATTGTTTTCCTTGCAACTCTGGGTTGCGGTTTTTCAGAATACAGATAGAAGTGCCTTAAGAACTTGGGATCCAGAAGGAAATTTCTGTTAGCCAGTGAACCACAGGAATTAACAGACTCCAGGAATTTCCTCAAGGAGAGGGGTGGGCGGGTTTGTGGCTGTGGTTTTGGCTGCACTTTGTACATTCTGTTTTCTGGTTTGTAGAGTGTGCATAATTGCTAGCAGCCACATGGACCAGTATCAGAAACAGAGGCAACTGGATGTTGTCAAATGACCCTCCTCAACTCATTGTCCTCTCTGTCAGAAGTGTTTATAGATTGCTTGCCTTTGCCACTGTCCAGGGGGCAGCTAGGTGGTGCAGTGAATAAAGCACTGGCCCTGGATTCAGGAGGACCTGAGTTCAAATCCGGCCTCAGACACTTGATATTTACTAGCTGTGTGACCCTGGGCAAGTCACTTAACCCTCGTTGCCCCACAAAAAACAAACAAAAAAAGACAGACACTGTCCAAACAATATATGGTGAAGAGGAGAGAGGAAAGTGGGAAGAAAGTGTTGTCTTACAATGGCTTGAAGACGGTGGGTGAGAGAGACTCATGGGATGCTAGAGCTGGGAGGGATCTTTGAGATCATTAACTTCGAGCATCCATCTTTTATAGATGATGTAACTAAAGGCTAGAAGAATAAAATGATCTACACAGGGTTACTTAAGGGTAAGTGACTGAGCAGGGATTCGACCCTAGGTCTTTAGGAACCTGGAGTATTCTTAGTATTTATAATTTATACTTTACTACATGGCTGGAAATTGGAGGGAAAAAGGGTGTGAATGAAGTCTGCTCTTATTGCTTTCTAGGACTAATCAAAGTCAGCCAACTCTTCTGTACCTGTGGAGATATAGTGCTTTCCAGGAATCTTCTTGAAATATCCCCAGTTAGTTGTATATTCATAGTAGTATCCTATTTGTAAAACATTCTTTTTTTTTTTTTTAGTTTTTTTTTTTTTTTTTTAGTGAGGCAATTGGGGTTAAGTGACTTGCCCAGGGTCACACAGCTAGTAAGTGTTAAGTGTCTGAGGTCGGATTTGAACTCAGGTACTCCTGACTCCAGGGCTGGTGCTCTATCCACTGCGCCACTTAGCTGCCCCTGTAAAACATTCTTGAACTGAGATATATGTAGAGAGGTAATGTAATAACTGACATCGATATAGTACTTTTTTTTTGTTTTGTTTTTTTGGTGGGGGTTAAGTGACTTGCCCAAAGTCACACAGCTAGTAAGTGTTAAGTGTCTGAGGCCGAATTTGAACTCGGGTCCTCCTGACTCCAGGCCTGGTGCTCTATCCACTGTACCACCTAGCTGCCCCAGATATAGCACTTTAAAGAAAAGTGATTTACTTATATTCTCTCATTTAAAGCTGAGAACAACCCTGTGAGAAAGGTATTATAGGAATTATCCCCATTTTACAGATGAGGAAACAGTAGTTCAGAGAGTTTTATTGATTTGCCCATATGCAAACAGCTGGTTTTTTAACTTAGGTCTTCTTGATTCTAAGTCCAATATAATGCTATAATACTATGCTATGGACTTAGAGTCAGGGAGACTTAGGTTCAAATCATGTGATCATGAGCAAGGCACTCAACCACTCTGAGAGGTAGGAAACTTTCTAAGATGCCAAGATATAGATGGGTTATACTTCATATTATTGGAAGGAGTTCTTACCTTGGACTTGGACAAATAGCATATTGAAGCTTGTGACACTCTCATATTCCATTCCATTATAGGTGGGGGGGGGAGGGAGAGGGGGAGAGAAGGAGAGGGGGAGAGGGAGAGAGGGAGGGAGTATTGAGTAAGGGTTAAAGCGTTGACTCCTGAATTAAAGGAAGAACTGGATCTGAGTCTCATCTCTTACACATCCCAGCTGTGCCACCACAGGCACACAGTGAATGTGGCAACTCTTAAGCCCGTAGGGGAGGCAGCCTGGCATAGTGGAAGGAATCATGGCGCTGGGATCAGTGGAGCCGACTGCAAATCTTTCTGTTGCTGCTTATTCATCGGGTGACCTTACAGATTCCTCATCTTCGGAATGAAAGAGATGGGTTAGATAGCCAATCATGAGCGTTTTAACTCCAGAGCTATGGTCCTATACTTCTATGCTTCAGAATAGTTGATAATCAGTGCTGATAGAGGGAGTTTATTCAGTGTGGATTCCCTATAGGACTACCACTAGGTAGGCCATACTGTATAGAGTGCTGGGCCTGGAGTCAGGAAGACCTGAGTTCAAATACTGCTTCAGATACTTGCTAGCTGTGTGACCTTGGATAAGTCACTTAACCTCTGTCTGTATCCATTTCCTCAACTATGAAATGGGGATGATGCACTTTCTGAGTGCATCCAATCAGGCATTTTTGTAGGCTGGTGGTGTGGTACAATATACAGGGCATTGTACTTAGGTAGGCTTGTTTGGCATTAGGGAAACCTGGGTTTAGGGATAGCTTGGAGGGGATGATTAAACTTTCAGTGTAAATATTCACATCTCAAAAGCAAACACTACAAATCAGGGTTTGGTTTATTGTTTTAATAGTCTAGAGTTAAGAAAGTGATAGAGAAAATATTAAGAATGCTGATTAAATATAAAAGTATATCACATATACAATCTCCCCCACTCCCCCAAGCTGGTTGTTAGACATTTATCAGCACACCCATGCCTGTGTTTGAGCCTTGGCCTTCGATGCTTATAAATTTTGTTTTGTTGTTGTTCATTCCCTTCAGTTGTGTCAGACTCTTCTGGACCCCATTTGGGGTTTTCTTGGCAGAGATGCTAAAGTAGTTTGCCATTTCCTTCTCCAGCTCATTTTACAGATGAGGAAACTGAGCCAAAAAGGGTTAAGTGACTTGCCTAGGGTCATGTAGCTAGTAAATGTCTAACGCCAGATTTGAACTCAGGAAAATGAGTTTTCAAATCTCTTGACCTCTCTGGTCCTCAGTTTTCTCACGTGTAAAATGAGGGGTTTGGACTCAATGACTTCTAGGGGTCCCTTCCAACTTGAAATGTGTATTCCTATGGACTTAAGTAGTAGGAGTTAGGAAGGATAGAATTCCACATAGAAAAATTTCATAGACCCCTGTCCAAGGAATTAAGAAATCTAACCTTAAATATGGAAACCTATGCTGCACTGGCTGATGCCACATCAGAGGACCTACAAACAGAGGTGCCCACTGTCTCTTATGACCACTTCACTCCCCAGCCTAAAAAAATAATATTCCCCAACTCTTTCAGGAAATATGACATAAAAATATCCACAAGGATCTAATATAAATGAATTGTAGTGAAGACAGTCTGGGGGATGAAGGAAAAAAGAAATAGAGGTGAAGTAAACGAGTGAAGAACAGTCTTTGAAAGGTTGTAGTTTAGCAACTAGAAGTTGTATTAATGATAATAGCTTACCATTATATAGCACTTTATGGTTCACAGGCACTTTACATGTTTTCTCTTTTTATAATGGAGTAATTATATTTATAAATCCGTATGCTTTTTGTTTTTTAATTCAATTTTATTTTCTGTTCCATATTCTTTTGTTTCTCTCCCATTTCCTCATTCATTGTGAAGGCAAAGTAAAATAAAGTCCATTATAAATATGGATAGACATCTGAAACAAATATCCGCATTAGTCATTTTTCCAAGAAAAAAAAAAGAAAGAAAAAGAAAGAAATAGAAGAAAATATAATTTAATCTGCACTCTGAGTACATCAGTTTTTTTGTCTGAAGGTGGACAGCATGGATCATCATGAGTCCTTTGCAATTATGGTTAGTCATTGTGTTGATCAGTGCTCCTGAGTTGTTTAGAGTTGAATATCTTTACAATATTGCTGTTACCATGTAAACTATTCTCCTGGTTCTACTCACTTCATTTTTCATCAGTTCTTACAAGTCTTTCCCATTCTTTCAGAAACAACCCCCTTCATAATTTCTTAGAGTACAATAGTAATTCTGTTATATTAATATACCATAATTTGTTCAACCATTCCTCAATTAATGGGCATCCCCTCAATTTCCAGTTCTTTGCTCCTATAACAACAAAAAACTGCTATAAATTTTTTGTACATGTGGACTCTTTTATTATTTCTTTGATCTCTTTGGGATGTGATCTAGTAGCAGTATCACTGGGTCAAAGGATAGGTACAGTTGAATAGCTTTTTGGGCATAGTTCCAAATTATTTTCCAGAATAATTGGATTAGTTCAGATATCCCCCAATCATATATTAGTCTTCTTATTTTCCCATATCCTTTCCAACATTTATCATTTTTCTTTTTTGTTATCTTAACCAATCTGATCATTCAGAAGTGGTAGCTCAGAGTTGTTTTCATTTGTAGTTCTCTAATTATTTTCAGAATTTTTTTTTTCATATAGCTATTGATAGTTTGGATTTCTTCCTACGAAAACTGCCTATTCATAGCCTTTGACCATTTATCAATTGAGGAATGGCTCTTATTCTTGTAAACTTGGCTCAGTTACCTATTTCTTTTAAAAATGAGACCTTTATCAGAGAAATGTGCTGCAGAGATGTTTTTCCCAGTTTCCTACTCTTCTAGTTTTAGCTGCATAATTTTGTTTGGGCAAAAAAAATCAATTTTATATAATCAAAATTGTTCATTTTACTTTCTGTGAACCTTTCTATCTCTTGTTTGTTCATGTACTCTTCTTCTATCCATGGATCTCACAGGTAATTTCTTCCATACTCCACTAATTGGCTTATGATGTCATGCTTTATATCTAAATAATATACCCATTTTGAGCTTATCTTGCTATATGTATGAGATGCTAGTCTACGCCTAGTTTCTGCTAGACACTTTACAATCCTCCTTGTAGTTTTGTCAAATAGTGAATGCTTGCTGCAATAGCTGGGTTCTTTTGGTTCTTTGTCAAATACATTGTTATTGTACTCATTTGCTTATGTATATTATATAGCTAATCTCTTCTATTGATCAACCTTTCTCTTACCCAGTATGAAATTCTTTTTTGGGGGGGTGGGGCAATGAGGGTTATGTGACTTGCCCAGGGTCACACAGCTAGTAAGTGTCAAGTGTCTGAGGCCTGATTTGAACTCAGGTCCTCTTGACTCCAGGGCCAGTGCTCTATCCACTGGGCCACCTAGCTGACCCCCCCCCCCCAATTCTTTTTATGATTACAGTTTTCTGGTATAGTTTGAGATCTGGTACTGCTAGTTCCCCTTTCTATTTTTTCCCTGTTGATTTCCTTGATATTCTTGATCTTTTGTTCCACCAGATGAGTTTTGTTCTGATTTTTCCCCCTAGCTCTATAAAGTACTTCTTTTATAATTTGATTGGTATGGCACTGAATAAGCAGATTAATTTAGGTAGTATTATCTTTTTATTATATGGGCTTAGTCTACCATGAGCAATTAACATTTCTCCTATCTTTATTTATGTGAAGAGTGCTTTGTGATTGTATTCTTATAGTTCCTATATGTGGACATCTAGTTGATACAGAGGGCCAGGCCTAGAGTCAGGAAGTCTCATCTTCCTTAGTTCAAATTTGGCTTGATCCTGGGCAAGTCACTTAACCGTGTTTGCCTCAGTTTGCTCATTTGTAAAATGATCTGGAGAAGGAAATGGCAAACGGCTCCCATATCTTTGCCAAGAAAACCCCAAATAGGGTCAGGAAGAGTTGGATGGACATGCCTGAAATGACTGAACAATGACAAAAAGTCCCTGTGTGTGACTCGGGAGATAGACTCCCAAGTATTTTATACTGTCTGTAGTTATTTTATATGAAATTTCTCTTCCTGTCTCTTCCTACTGGGTTTTGCTAGTAATATTCAGAAATACATATAATTTGCATGGGTTTATTATATATTCAGCAATTTTGCTGAAGTTGTTAATTGTGTCAATAAGTTTTTAGTTGGCTCTTTAGGGTTCTTTAAATAAACCATATCATTTGAAAAGGTTAATAACTTTTTCTTCATTGTTTAGGCTTAATTCCTTAAATGTATTTTCTCGTCTTATTGCTATAGCTAGAATTTCTAGTATAGTATCATATAGTAATGATAATAATGGACATTTTTGCTTCTACCATAATCTTATAGGCTTCTAGCTTATCTGCATTATAATGATTGCTATTGGTTTTAGATAGATACTACTATCATTTCAAGGAAAGCTCCATTTATTCCTGTGATGTTTGGTGTTTTTTAAAGGAATGGCTATTGTATTTTGTCAAAATCATTTTCTCTTTCTATGTAAATAACCATATTATTTATTACCAATGTGGTTATTTGTGTTTACAATTTTCCTAATATTGAACCACCCCTGAATTCCTGGTATAAATCCAGCCTGATCATAGTGTATTATCTTTGGGATATTGCTGTAATCCCTTTGTTAGTATTTTATTTAAAATTTTTGTCTCAATATTAACTAGGGAAATTGGTCCATATAGTTTTCTTTTTCTGTTTTGACTCCCTGGTTTATTTATCAAGAAGTTCTCTCATAGAGGGATCTGGCAGAATTCCTTCTCTATTTTTTCAAATACTTTATGTAGTGTTGGAATGAACTGTTCTTTAAATACTTGATAGATTACTTGTAAATCCATCTGGCCCTGGGTTTTTTGATTCATTTATAGCTTATTCAATTTCTTTTTCTGAGATAGAGTTAAGTAATTTGTTTCTTATTCAGTTATTTTGGGTAATTTATATTTATGTAAATGTCCATCCATTTCATTTAGATTATCTTAAAATTTTAATTTCTCTTAGTTATGAATTAATCTTTTCATTTTTAATATTGGCAACTTATCTTTCTTCCTTTTTAAAAAAAATGAAATTAGTCAATGGTTTCTCTATTTTATTGTCTTTTTAATATAATTTCTAGTTTTTTATATAGTTAAAATTTCTTCTTTTATTTGCAGTTTTGTTAATTTCTCCTTTGATTTTTCACTATCCATATATTAGCATTTAATTTTTCAAAATTTGTTGATTTTTTTTACCTGCACACACAATTTATTGATCTGTTCTTTCTATCTTCATTGATATAAGCATTCAGAAGTATAAATTTTCCCCTAAGTATTGGTTTGACTGTATAACACAAATCTGGCTATGTTGACTCATTGATGCAATTATTTTTAATGAAATTATTGGTTATTTCTATAATTTGTTCTTTGACCCACCCATTCTTTGGGGTTGTTATTTAATTTCTTTTAAAAATGTTTTTGTATTTATTTTGTTAAATATTTCCCTATTACATATAAATTTTCTAACATTCATTTGGGGGGGGGGGCAATGAGGGTTAAGTGACTTGCCCAGAGTCACACAGCTAGTAAGTCTCAAGTGTCTGAGGCTGAATTTGAACTGAGGTCCTCCTGAATCCAGAGCTGGTGCTTTATCCATAACATTCATTTTTTAAGGAATTTTGAGTTCCAAATTCTCTTCCTCTCTCTCCCCATCTCCCTTCCTTAAGCAGGGAAGCATTTTGATATTATTTATATGTGTGAAATCATGCAAAACATTACCATATTAACTCTTTTTATCCTGCCTCTCCTCTAAAGTTGGTTTTGCTTTTGACTGTTGTCTTCCTTTAATTAACCTCCCTTTTATACCTTTCACCCCTTCTTTTATTCCTTCCTCCTACTTTCTTGTTGGGTAAAATAGATTTCAATTACCAACTGAACACACACACACACACACACCCTCTTCTCCACTATGGTAAAAGGTCTTTCTTGCATAACTCTTTTATGAGATAATTTCCCCCATTCTTCCTTTCCCATTCCCCTTAGCCAAGAATATCCTTCTTTCTTATCTATTTTTTTTACATCCTCCCAATGTAATTGATTCCTGTGCCCCTGTTCTATGTAGAGTCTTTCTAACTGCCCTACTAATAATAAAGTTCTTAAAAGTTACATATATCATCTTTCTATATAGAAAGGTAAACACATTAACCTTATTGAGTCTCTTATGATTTCTCTTTCATGTTTACCTTTTTATTCTTCTTTTTGTGTTTGGATGTCAAATTTTCTCTTCAGCTTTGTTTTTCATTAATATCCATTCCCCCCTCCCCCCCATCAAGGATTATATTCAGTTTTTTCAGTAGTTAATTCTTTCTTGTAATTCTAACTATTTTGCTTTCTGGAATATCATATTCCAAATCCTCCACTCCTTTAACATTCAAGTTACATTTTGTGTGATCCTGACTGAGGTTACACAATATTTGAATTGTTTCTTTCTGGCTTCTTGCAATATTTTCTCCTTGGCCTCTGAGCTCTGGAATTTTGTTATAATATTCCTTAAAGTTTTCATTTTGGGATCTCTTTCAGGACAAGATTGGTGGCTTCTTTGATTTTTATTTCTCTGGATCTAAGATATGGGGTTAGTTTTCCTTTATAATTTCTTGATATATGATATCTAGGCTTTTTAAAAATCATGGCTACTAATCCACTAATTCTTTTTTTTTGTTTGTCTTATTTTTGTTTTGGGTTTGGTTTTTTTTTGGTGGGGCAATGAGGGTTAAGTGACTTAGCCAGGGTCACATAGCTAGCAAGTGTCAAGTGTCTGAGGCCAGATTTGAACTCAGGTCCTCCTGAATCCAGGGCTGGTGCTTTATGCACTGTGTCACCTAGCTCCCCCAAGTCCACTAATTCTTAAATGATTTCTCCTTGAGCTATTTTGCAGATCACTTGTTTTTCCAATGAGATGTTTTACATTTTCCTCTATTTTTTTTCATTCTTTTGATTTTGTTTTATTGTTTCTTAAGGTCTCATGGAATCCTTAGGTTCCAGTGGCCCAATTCTAATTTTTAAGGAATTATTTTCTTCAGTGAACTTTTGTACCCTTTTCCCATTTGGCCAATTCTGCTTTTTACGGAGTTGTTTCTCCAGTAACTTTTAAGTCTCTTTTACCAATAGGTCAATTCTGTTTTTAAATGTTTGTTTTCTTCATTATTTCTGACACCTGTTTTTTACCAAGCTGCTAATTTTGTTTTCATAATTTTTTGGTATCATTCCCATTTCCTGTCCCAATTTTTCCTTGCCCACTCTTATCTCTTCAATTCTTCCAGGAATTCTTTTTGGGCTTAGGTTCAATTAAAATTTTTTTTGAGGATTTGGGTGTAGCTGTTTTCACATTGTTGCCTCCTTCTGAGTTTGTCTTGGTCTTCCCTAACACTCTAGTATCTTTTTATTCTCATTCATTTATTATTGTTGTTGTTGTTGTTAGCTCATTTTTCCACTCTATTTCTTGACTTTATGTTAAAGTTGGGCTCTGCTTCTGGGATGGAGGAAATACTGTCTGAAGCTTCAGACTTTTTCATGCTACTATTTTCAGAGCTAGTTCTGGGAGTCTGAAAGTTTTTAGTGCTTCAAGGTGGTTTGATTCAGGGAGAGGTGTGGTCCCTGCTCTCCTGGTCTGTGCTCAGGTCTTTATCCAGGAACGACCCCAGCTCTCTTGCTGCAGCAAGTACTAAAGCTCCTCTCAGTCCTGCAACTGTGACTAAGTCTTGTATTCTCCTGGAGCCACAAATGCTAAAGCTTCTCTCTGTCTTGAGATGATGACCCTCTTGTGACCAACCATAAGTGCTCCTCTCCACCCTGGAACTGCTACCCAGAACTGTTTATGGGCAATGGAGTTGCCAATCAATACCATTTGCTCTCAGTGCTAGCAAAGTGTGGATTGTAATCTCTTTCTGGCCTGTTTTCTGACCCTATTGTCATCTCTGGACTGAGGAACTCCTGAAGCTGCTGTTGCTGCTGCCATTGTCAGAGTCACCTCCAAGGCTTCTACTTTATCTACTCTGGACAGGCCTCCACCACAGTGTCACAGAACTCTCCTGCCAATCTCCTAAGTTGTCTTGGCTGGGAAGATGTCTTACCCCAACCTTTTATTGGTTCTACCTTTCCAAAATTTGATTTGATGCATTATTTTAAAGTTGTTTAGAGGGGAATGTTGGGAGAGTTCAGCTGAGTTGCTTCCTGTACCCCACCATCTTGGCTTTGCCCCTGTATGTCCCTTCTCTTAATCACATCTTCTCAGGCAATTATTTTCTTCAGAAAATAATCCTTTTCCCTTTGACTTTTCAAGCTGTTGACTTTTTTCTCATGACTTTCCTGCATCGCTCTCATTTCTCTTTCCATTCTTTCCTCCCTCTCTCTAAATCTTCCTTCTGTCTCTCCTACTTTCTCTTCAAAGTCCCTTTAGAGAGCTTCCATGGCCTGAGACCAGTTCGTATTTTTCTTGCAAGCTTTGGATGTAGGGGCCCTGAGGTTTTTGGTCTCTTCTGACGGTGCACCTTGATCTTCCTTGTCTCTGAAGAAACTTTCTATAGTTCTGAACTTTCTTTGCTCGCTCAACTTGCCGTCTTTTACTTGACTTTTAACTCCCCATGGGCAGGGGGCTGCTTTTAGGCTACACTACTGTCCCCAGCTTCAGAGGGTCCCAGGTGTTTTGGTTTGAGGGAGGGCAGTTTTTTCTCTTGCCTGGCCTGTTCTCTGGTCTGAATATAACCTCAAGCCTACTTACTAAACAACCAACCAGCAAAGCTTTCTGTGGTGTTGTTCTTAGCTTCGACAAGCCTGCACCCCTCCCCAACCTGGGCCTCCCACCACTCAGAATTTCTTCCTGGTTCCCTGCTGGGGAGGGACAGTTGAATTCCTCCCTAGGTCCTGCTGACACCCCTGTACTCCGCCCCTTCCCCCCCCCCCAACCTGGCCAGCCATTCAGCCCTCTCACCTGACCACAAGCTCAGTTCCAGAAGACGATGGTGCTGCAGCTGATTTGGAGGCTCGAGGATTAAGTTCCTCTAGTGTGGTGTGCCTGGGGTCTCTGTCGGTGCGATCACGGGGTTAGACTTTACTGGTAGCTCAGCATAGCCCACTTTAATCTGTCTATGGATGGAAAATAATCTCAGCCTGTATTTTTGTGGGTTTTTCTGTTCCAGGGTTCTTTTATTGCTGTTTTGGGGGTAATTGTATCAGGAGCTCTGTGTGTTTAATGTCTTTCCTCCTACATCTTGGCTCCATCCCTCTTAATCATGTCTTCTCAATGGAAGAAGGGGGTTCTAAGTGAGATTCCAGTGTTCCTTTTTGTGCTTTGCATACTGCCTGGCATATAATAAGCACTTAATAAATCATTATTGACCAACTTTTTCCTTGGTCCTTAGAAATGGGTTATGACTAACTACTAGACCTTATCTACTTGTCATTTCTTCTCCTGGTACCTAATATCCCTTCACATCATGTTCTTTGATTTTTCTCTGCCATTTCTTGTATCCCTTCTTTACTCAGGGCTCCCCTTTCAGGTCTTCCCCAGGCAGAAGAATCCTCTTGGGTTATGTGAAGGTCATGGTTCTAATGGACTGGTTTGCATCTCTCTTAGGTCTTTCAAGGAGTTGCATAAGGCCATTCAGGTTCCTAAAAAAAAGAAGATATATTGGGGGTGGTGTAGGGTTTGAATGTATCAGCATGATAACCTTCTTCCCTACTGATATCTTCTCAGTTCCTCTTTATATGTTATCTTACCCCATTACAATCCAAGTTTCTCAAGGGCAGATTCCTTTCTTCTTTTTGCTTTTATTTGTATTCCCAGAACTTGTTACAGTGCCTGGCTCACAATAAGCTCTTAATAAATTTTCTTTCTGTCTCTCCCTGCATTTCTCAATACCATTTGTCCCAGGTTGGGTAAAATTCTTCTGTAGACATCTGGATTACCTTTAACATCATGTTTTATTTCCAAATTTATATTATCTTTCCATTATTAATCTAAGTTATTTGGATGTCCAAAGGCAGTATGATATTGATATTAAAATATTCAAGGATTGATTGGTACTGCCGCTAACCATACTTTTCAACACATAGACATTTTAATAACCAGTTTATTATATATGCTCAATATAGGCTAATGGCATACAAAATCCAATGGGTTGTGAGTATAATTTTATTATTTATTTTAATTTTTTGGTTGGGCAATGAGGGTTAAGTGACTTGCCCAAGGTCACACAGCTAGTAAGTGTCAAATGTCTGAGGCCGGATTTGAACTCAGGTCCTCCTGACTCCAAGGCCAGTGCTCTGTCCACTGTGCCACCTAGCTGCCTGTGAGTATCATTTAAAAAAACCTTATGTCCTAGACAAGGCAAAATGAATACAATTGTAATTTTTACAGAGGGCAAAAGGTGAGCATGAATATTTAAACATAACAAAACCAATAGCAGGAAAATCTATATCAGCTAAATAATATACAGATCAGTAAACACCAGCGCCAAAACAAATATCTCAAGCAGTAATATTGCAAACAGGTGGAGCAAGAACTAACCAACCTTGATTTAGCAGTCAGCTTGATTTAGCTAACTAGATAGTTGATATCTCAACTTAAGTAAAAATTAAATTGGGGGTAATAAAGTTGAACTAGAATTTCTCCTATCACGAACCAGTTAATTACCTGAGCTGTATGCTCTAGCTAGTGATGTGACTAGCTACCTTAAAGAAATGGTGGTCATAACACCAGTACAGAAACATTCTCTTCCCATGATCTATTGTAGAGAGGAACTTGTCTGAGTCCTAGTACTAGATCATACTTGCTCTCTGAGTCTCAGTTTCTACAACTGTAAAACTTAATGGTACTTGTACTATTCCACCTCACAGGACTATTTGTCCTGATGGAACCAGTTTAAAAAGTCTTACAGTATTTTAGTAATGTGAGTTGTTATTCTGTGTTAAGTGAAAGCGGGATGCTGAGAGTTGTTTCCATGCTTATGTAACGATTGGAATGACGCCACCTGCTGGAGACTTACTGTAGAAAAGTTCCGCCATGAAAGGAAGGTCTTTGAGGGCAAGAACATGTGTCTTTTCTTTGGCATCAGGAAGTGACGTTTGCTAGTGGGAGGAAGAAGGAAGAGCTGGGGCTCTGACTGGGGCTCTTTCCTTTGGACTCAGGCGGAGAGCGGAGCTAGAAATGTGCTCTCCCTTTAATAGATAGGAATCTAGGCCTTTTCTCTCTCTCTTTACCAAATTCTTATTCTCCTTAATAAATGCTTAAAAGTCTAACTCTTGCTAAAGCTTATAATTTATTGGCGACCATTCATTAGATATTTTAGATAGACTAGCTAGAATTTTAGCCCTAACACTTAGTAGCAGGTTATTGTTATTGTTTGTCCTGCTCTTGAAGGGGACCAATGACATCATGAGGGTGATGTTTTGACTTAAGAGTGAATTGGATTTGAGTGAGGTGTGAGTGAGATTTTCCCCGTCCCTTAGTTATAAGAGGTTTACTGTGATTTAATTAAAATAATAATCAATGTATTAACAAAAAAATTTGTGATTCATATAGATTGTATAAGGTTAGAAGGTCAAGTCCTTTTTCCCATATTTCTCAATTTTCCTATGACATAGTGTAGTTGATCTTGTGATATCCGCATTGGGAAATTTCACAGGGTCTGGAGGTGGTCAGCAATCCTGTTCACGCCGCTGTCCACTGGCCTACCAATGATCCATCCTATTGATATCATAATGCTGATCCGCTGTTATTTCTCAAGACTATGTTCTAATTTTAGAAAATGTCCCCAAGGGTATATAAACTCACGTAGTTTGTACTTCTGGGTCTTTCAGGCCCAAAGCCTGGATGACCGGTTTTGTTGAGGGACTGGCCCTCTCTCAATAAACCTATCTGCTACAGCCTGGAAACTTTGTTATTTTCGTTCTTCCGTCGGACTTAAAATTTTTTCGCGACAGAGGCAGAGCTGCTCAAGTAGCCTTCATAAAGGCCCTGAACACCAGAATAGAGGTTCTTAAATTGGGGGCCACAAACTTGTTTCTTTTCTTTTCTTTTGGTGAGGCAATTGGGGTTAAGTGACTTGACCAAAGTCACACAGCTAGTAAGTGTTAAGTGTCTGAAGCCGGATTTGAACGCAGGTCCTCCTGAATCCAGGGTGGGTGCTCTATCCACTGAGTCACCTAGCTGCCCCCAACTTGTTTTGTTTTGACATTTTGACAACTATATTTCAATATATTTTTTTTTGTAATGTCCTATATATTACTTTATATACTTAAAAAATGTTAACTGCCGGAGAAGGTCTATGACACACAAAAGTTTAAGGACCCTTGGCACATCTACTGATAAGCATTTATGAAACACCTCTTATGTTCCAGACATCCTATGAAGCTACTGGGGATAGAAAAACAAAAGTGAAACAGTCCCTGTCCCTAAGACCTAAAAAGGGGAGAACTCTCCAGCTGGAAGGGCAGGTTTAGGAGCCCAGCAGACTACAGGGCTTGAGAGTAAGGGCTGTTTACATGTCCTGACCTGGTTAGAGATCAGGGGATGGATCAGTTAAACACAAGTGTTTGTTGTAAATTCCTGTTTATGACTGAGAGGAAGTGAATCCAAATGACCTCGATACAAATCACCACTTGGTAGCCCAGTAAAGAAGACTGATCCAAGTCTGAACCTGATCTTAGTTTCTGGACAAATAAACCTTGGCTTGAGGGTACCTCCCTGGTCCTCAGATAAGAAGCAGCAAATAATAACAAATTGTTTTCCTGCAGAACTAGAGGCACTCCTGTGGGGGAAGGCTTAGGCTACAGTCAAAAAGGTTGGGGGAGGACATTGACTTTGAGAACCTATTGACATTTGTGCTTGGCCTAGGTAGCAATGTAGTTTTTTTGTTTTTGTTTTTGTTTTTGTTTTTTGCGGAGCAATGGGGGTTAAGTGACTTGCCCAGGGTCACACAGCTAGTATGAAGTGTCTGAGGTCGGATTTGAACTCAGGCACTCCTGAATCCAGGGCCAGTGCTCTATCCACCGCACCACCTAGCTGCCCCCAGCATTGTAGTTTTTTAAAAAATTTAAACAAAGTATCTTCTTCCTTGTGCCCTAATGTGTGGCACTTGAGGCTTGAGGCCACAGGGAGCGTGCATTTAGGACGGCAGCCTGAAGTAAAGTGTGTCTGACTGCAGGAGACAAAGCCAGAAGAAGGTAAGTCCTTACTCTCTTAGTCCCTCTAAGAGAGGACAGAGTGATCTGTGTCTTATGCAGAGTACCCTTGGAGTCGTCCCAAACAAGATTCCAGTAAAGAACTGAACTTTCTGAAGTGGGGGTGGGAGAGAAAGGGACTAAAACTGGGTCTCTGGATCCCTAAGAAATTCATTATTAATAATTATTTTCTCACACAGCATGCTTCATCTTTGGTACTCTATAACTGTGGTCAGTACCTGAAGTTATCAAAGTTCCTAAGTCTTTCAAAGTTATTTGTTTTTACAATATTCTGGTTGTTGCATAAATTGTTCTCCTGATACCCCAAAAGCTATAAAATTGTGCATACCCTCTGACCTGGCAATACCACTATAGGTCTGTACCCTAGATATCAAAGAACTAGGAAAGCAACCCATATGTACAATATTATTTATATCAGCTTTTTTTTATAACGGTAAAGAATCAGAAACTGAAGGGGTGCCCATCAATTCAGAAATGTCTGAACAAATTATGGTACAGTATATGTATGTGACAGAATATTATTATGATAAAAGAATTGATGAAGGGGATGGTTTCATAGAAACCTGGGAAGACCTGTGTGAACTGATGCAAAGTGAAGTGAGCAGAACCAGGAGAATAGTTTATACAATAACAACAATATTGTAAAAACAAACATCTTTGGGGCAGCTAGGTGGCGCAGTGGATAGAGCACTGGCCCTGGAGTCAGGAGTACCTGAGTTGAAATCCGGCCTCAGACACTTACTAGCTGTGTGACCCTGGGCAAGTCACTTAACCCCAATTGCCTCACTAAAATTAAAAAAAAAAAAATCTTTGAAAGACTTAGGAATTCTGATCAACACAACAACAAACCACAATTCCAAAAGATTCATAATGAAGTATGCAACCCACCTCCAGATAGAGATATGATGGACTCAGAGTACAGATGAAAGCTCAGCTTTTTGGAGGGTTGGGGGGGTGTGGTGATAAGATTAATGTAGGCATTTGTTTTGTTTCACTGCATATTTGTAATGGGTTTTCTTTTTCTTGCTTTCTCAATGAGGGATGTCTGGGAGGGGGTCGAAGAAAGATGAATGTGGACCTGAAAATAAAGGGAAAAAATTAATTGTTCTCCTGGTTCTGTCCATTTTACTCTGCATCAGTTAATACGTCTTCCCAGGTTTGTCTGAAATCATCCCTTGTGTCATTTCTTATGGTGCATGAATGTTTCTTTATATTCATATACTATAATTATTTTAGCCATTTCCCCAGCTGATGAGCATTCCTTATAGTTTCTGGTTCCTTGCCACTACAAAAAGAATTGCTATAAATACTTTGGTATATATGGGTCCGTTTCCCCTTTCTTTGATCTCATAGGTCTAGTAGAAGTGGGTATCAAGGGTCAAGGCATATGCACAGTTAAGTGACTTTCAGGACATAATTCCAATTGTTTCCCAGAATGGCGGTAACAATTCACAGTTCGAAGTACATCAATATGCCTGTTTTCCTGAAAATCTTCCAACATTTGTGATTTTTGCCATTTGATGGGTATGAAGTAGAACCTTAGAATTTCTTTAATTTTCATTTTTCTAATTATTGGTGATTTGGAGCAGTTTTTCACGTAACTCTCCGTAGCTTGGATTTCTTCCTCTGAAAACTGCCCCTTCGTGGGCCTTTAATCATTTAGCCATTAAGCAGTGGTTTTTATTGGCTCTCAAGTCCCTCATTCTCTGTAAAACCTCCTCCAGTTCTCTAGGCCACAAGGATTTTACCTTTTTCTAAGATGCTACAATGCCATAACCCTCATTTTGGTATATGTCTTTCTGAATTTCCCAGTCTACTTCATATTTATTTTTTTTTAATTGCACCATAATATTCCATTCTATTACTTTACCTCAATTTATCTCTTGTTTAATTATTGGACATAGGCAGTTTACATTTTTTGTCATTATAGATAGAACAACTATGAATTTTTCATAGGTTCTTTGTTTCAAAAATAAAATCTGACATGCTACAATATCAATTATAAAAATAATTTTTGATACATGATCATGTATTTCGTTGTATCATTCATTCATTATTGTTGTTTTTCAGTTGTGTTCAATTCTTTATGACCCCATTTGGGGTTTTCTCTTTTTTTTTTTTCTTTTTTTTTTTGCAGGGCAATGAGGTTAAGTGACTTGCCCAGGGTCATACAGCTAGTAAGTGTCTAGTGTCTGAGGCTGGATTTGAACTCAGATCCTCCTGAATCTAGGGCTGGGGCTTTATCCAATGTGCAACCTAGCTGCCCCCCATTTGGGGTTTTCTTGGCAAAGATACTAAAGTGGTTTGCCATTTCCTTCTCCAGCTCATTTTACAGATGAGGAACTGAGGCAAACAGATTTAAGTGACTTGTCCAGGATCACAGATCTAGTAAATGTCTGTCTGAGGATAGATTTGAACTCGGGAAGTAGAGTCTTCCTGACTCCAGGCCTGGGAGTCTATACACTGTAACAGATTAAAATATAATTGGGTAAAAGTTAATGATATAAATAAACATTTAATGATATAAATAAAAATACAATAAAACATAGATAATATTAACATGTGGTTTTCTGAGTCAATGTATAATAGTCCACTGCCATTATATCATATCATAAATTATTTTTATTCATATCATATTCTGACTATACTCCTGCTTCCCTTTCCTACCTAGTGAGCCTTTCCTCATAACAAAAATTTTAAAAGAAAATAATAATAAATCATCAAACGTCTTTTAAGTGCTTTATGTCTGAGGCACAGTGTTAGGGGCTGGGGCTAAAAAGACAAACCAAAAACAGGAGCTTTCAGTTTCATATATTTCCCAACAAAACTGCCAATTCCTTGAGGGCAGGACTGGATCCTTGTGTTTCTCTTCTCTTTTATAGCAATTAGCACAAAGCTAGACCCATAGATTCTCACTAAATGTTATTCTGTTGAATGGGAGAAGTAATAGCCTCCTCTCTCTGGGACCTTGTATCTAGAATTTGGAAAGGCTTGAATTGCTAAGAATCACTCAGCAGCCAAGATTGCAAACTAAGCTTTCATTGAGAACTGAATGACATTGGCCGGCTATACTATCATTTCTCTCCTTGCTTCCCCTCCCACTCACCCTAGTATCCAGTGTTCTGGGCTGAGGAATAGAAGCAAAGATGGAAAGACCACATTTCTATTTCCTAGGTCTTTTGCTAGGGGGAAGGGAGGCAGGAAGGTAGAGGAAGAGGTGATGATCTTGCTGGAGGTGGTGAGAGGGACTGCTTCCATGCATCCATTGTTTCCACTCTAAACTTGGAGCCCAGGTTCCTATAGGAAATGGTGCTTCCAGATGAGAACCACTTTGTTTAGGAATTATTTGCCCACTTCCCATCCCACCAATCCTGTCCTCCCAGGTTCTTTGGCATAGTGAATGGAGAGCTGGTTTTGAAGTCTGGGTGAGCTGGCTTCAAGTCTTGCCTATGACACAGGCTGGCTATATGAAAGCCAACCTCTTGGTGTTCTGGTCCAGAGGGATCAAAACAGATTAAAATATAATTGGGGGTGCAGCTAGGTGGCACAGTGGATAAAGCACTGGCCCTGGATTCAAGATGACCTGAGTTCAAATCCAGCCTCAGACACTTGACACTTGCTAGCTGTGTGACCCTGGGCAAGTCACTTAATCCCCATTGCCTTGCAACACCGCCCCCCCAAATATAATTGGGGAAAATTTAACGATACAAATTAAAATACCATAAAACATAGATAATATTAATATGTGGTTTTCTGAGTCAATATATAGTCCACAGGGATCCTATTATATATTATTTGTCCAGTTATTTCAATCATGTCCAACCCTTTGTGACCCCATTTGGGGTTTTCCTGGCAAAGACACTGGAGTGGTTTGCCATTTCCTTCTCCAGCTCATTTTGCAGATGAGGAAACTGAGGCAAACAGGGTTAAATGATTTACCTAGGGTCACACAGCTAACAAGACTGTAAGAATGGATTTGAATTCAGGAAACTGAGTCTTCCTGACTCTAAGCCAGACATTGTATCACTGCACCACTTACCTGCCCCTCATATTTAGTGACTCCCATTTCTATTTGAATTTGATACCACTGCTCTCCGCAACTCCCTTAGAGCCTAAGCTCCTGAGAGGTGCTGACCTGCGTCGGCAGAATTTCCTCAGTTGGGACTTCCTATACCAACAAAATCATAGATCCATTCCCTTTCCCTCTCCCTAGTGTTATACCAGATCACGTGTAAGATAAATTATTTGTATAACATGTTAAGGGTTACAAAGTCCTTTAAAAATAGTTTCTTGTATTTATTTTTCTTCTACCTAATTGCCACTTCCCATTGTTTTTCCTCTCCTTCCTCTTCCCAACCCATAGAAATCTCCCTAGTAACAAAGAGATCTGTAGTCAGTGAAAACAAGTTAACACATTGACCTTGTCTAATTTTTAATCTTCCGAAGTCATGACTGGTCACCATATTGAAGAGAATTACAGAGTCTTTGGGTGTTGACAAAACCCTTTCCTCAAAATAACCTTGTGAGGTTAGGAGTGTGAGTCCTCATCCCTATTTTATAGATGCACTTTAAAGTTGTAACAATGCTGTGATCCAAAAAAATAATAATAAAAAAGGGGGCAGCTAGGTGGTGCAGTGGATAAAGCACTGGCCCTGGATTCAGGAGGACCTGAGTTCAAATCCAGCCACAGACACTTGACATTTACTAGCTGTGTGACCCTGGGCAAGTCACTTAACCCCCTTTGCCCTAAAAAACAACAACAACAACAAATAACAAACAAACAATGCTGTGATCACACAGCTAGTAAGTGTGAGCAGGGTGATTGATAAGTCCCCATGTTCACTGTCATGGTTGGACTCTATCAGGAGTATGTTGTCAGTTCATATAGCTTGTTTTAGAAAGGACCCTGGCAAGCTAGAGTAAGTCCAGAGGAGGAGGGGGATGTGGATGCTGAAAAACATTTCATATCATTTGAGGGAATTAGAGGTTATTGGAGAGGGGGAAAGGGGAAGGAGTGGTCTTTAAATATTTGGAATAGTACCTTAGTGAAGAGGGATTCAGCCATTCCTATTTGGTTTCAAAAGACAGGACTAGGAAGAATGGGTGGAAGTTAGGGGCAGGTAGGTGGCTCAGTGGATAAAGCACTGGCCCTGGATTCAAGAGGACCTCAGTTCAAATCCAGCCTCAGACACTTGACACTTACTAGCTGTGTGACCTTGGGCAAGTCACTTAACCCTCATTGCTCTGCCAAAAAAAAAGAATGGGTGGAAGTTGAAGAGAGGCAGATTTAAGTTTCTTGTAACGGGTAATTTTATAGTAGTTTTCCTAAAATAGAATGAGCTGCCTGGGCAATCACAGGTTTCTCCTCAGTGGAGGTCTTCATGTGAAGCCTAGATAACTCCTTGTCACCGTATTTTCATGTAATTCCTGTTCAGGTAATAGTTGTACCAGATTGCATCAGATGTCCCTGGGGATTCTGAGCTGCTATGAAGTCCTGTTGCCTTTTCAACCCAGGACTTCTAATTTCAAGACCAGTGAGTCACTAAAGTGTCAGCCCCCAGTTAGGAATGTTCAAGTTAAAGTTAGTCTGAGCCCCGTGAACCTTCTCTTATCCAAGTAAAATACCATCAAATTCACCAGTAGCCCCACCCAGAGCTTTCTCACTGCCCTCACTTTTTCCTAGAAGGCATTATTCCAGAAGAATGCTTTATTCTCATATATGGTGAAATTTGGACTTCTCTACAAACTTCTTAAACTATGGGTCAAGTAACTGAATGTGGGGGTCATGAAAAATTTGGCAATAGTAAAAGATCATGTACACCTATTTTATATGCCTATATACCTGGGGTTGTGTAAAAATTTTTTGGGCAAAAACGGGGTCATGAGTGGAAAAAGTTTAGGAAGCCCTGTCTTAGGGAAGCTGACTCAACCCATGGTCCCCAAGGCTAGTTAACAGTGATGACTGGGCCTGTGGGGTATCTGTTTCCTTTGGGTCCTCTTTTTCTGAACAAAAGAACCCCAGAGGCTCAGGAAGCTACCTGAGATTTCTCTAGGGATGATGGGCTTTTCTCATTCAGTCTTTGGGAAAAAAGGAGAGGGTATGGTTAGCCTTGGGGAAAAAATGTTAAATAACTGAAATTTTTGTATGTTACCTGCCACCTCCATTTTTTAGCTCCTCTTTGGGGAGCTAAAAACGTATTATTCCTGATGTTTGCACCTTTTCAAATTTCCTCAGATTTCCCCCTCATTATGGATCACCTTCCTTCCTTCTCTCTTCCCCCACAATTCTTCCCCTTCATTTACAGTTTAAATCAAGTTATCAGTACCATTTTAAAACACACACTATGTGCCCTGACACTGTGGTAGGTGCTGGGGATACAAAGATAAAAAGCAAAACCAGATCCTGTCCTCAAAGAACTTAAATTCTAATTCAATAGTATATATGTAAATCAGCACATATAAAAGTTCTTCATATTGGGTCCACGGGCTTTTTGAGATTCTGATCACTGTACTTCAATATAATTGGTTTCCTTTGGAATCCTGGGGATTTTGTTTTGTACATTTGAAAACATTATTCTGAGATGTTGTCTATAAGCTTTACCCAACTGTCAAAGAAATTCATCAGTTTGTCTCTGTCTCTCTTTCTGTCTCTCTCTGTCTCTCTTTCTGTCTCTCTCTGTCTCTCTGTCTCTCTCTCTCTGTCTCTCTGTCTCTCTCTTACACAGACACACACACACACACACACACACACACACTCACATACACACCTTTTGATGTCAGTTAACAAACATTTACTAAGCACACTCTGCCAAGAGGCAGAAGGGCTAAAGCTGGTTAAGGGTAAGCCACAGGCCTCAAACCCGAAGGTGAGTTGGGGTGTCTACCCCAAACATGTGAAGACTTCCCTGGTAGAATAGGTTGATAAGAACAATTGGTTCCAATGGCCATGAAGGCTGAAGCAGGTGCTGTGGAGTGCTGAGAACTTGGTCAGACTCAAATTCACCGCGTCCACCCACTGCATTGGGCCATCACCTGTCATCTTGACTTCAGTCAAGAGTGAGGCTGATGACTTGGTGTCATTGATCCTCAGCAACAACGTGAAGTGCTTTCTATGTACCTGGCCCTAAGCTAAGCAATGGGATTACAAATAGAAACAGAAAGACAATCCTTGTCCTCATGGAGTTTACATTCTAATGGATGGAGACAAAACATAAGAGGGCTGAAAAGGGGGAAGGGAGGGGCAGAGAAAATCCAGTGGAGGAGAGTCAGCTGTGCAGCCTGGAGAGGGAAGAAGACACATTTGGCCGGGATCTCCACATTAAATTGAAAGTTTTGGCTGGAACCCACCCAATCAGAAAGGAAGGTCACAGGGGCAGAGGGCACTTGCCAATGTGAGAAGTGGTCCAGGCTTGGAATGAGCTTTCAGGGTGAAGAAGTTCCAGTGGCTTGGTAGAGAAAGTCCTGTGGTCAGCCTGGGGAGGGGATGTACTGTACTAGAAAAAGGTTGTTCTTTGCTTTTCATTTCAAAGAGTATCGATGACCATCATGGGGTGACACCTTCACTTCTGCTTGAATGAGATTTCAGAGCTGCACAAAGTCGTCAGCCTCACTCCCTCTTCCAGAGTCATCAAAGTGCAGCGGCAGGGCAGAAGTCAAGATGACTGGTGATGGCCCGAAGCAGCGGATACCCTTGTCAACTTTGATGTGTGACCAGCCTCTAAGTGCTTCACAGCACCTGCTTCAGCCCCTTCATGGTCATTTGAATGAATGGCTCTCAGCTGCTCATTCCCCTTGAGAAGCCCGCGCATGCTGGGGATAGACATTCCAGTTACTCACTGATGGCTTCAATCTGGTTTTTTTGTTTTTTGTTTTTTGTTTTTTTTTAGTGAGGCAATTGGGGTTAAGTGACTTGCCCAGGGTCACACAGCTAGTAAGTGTTAAGTGTCTGAGGCCGGATTTGAACTCAGGTACTCCTGACTCCAGGGCCGGTGCTATATCCACTGCACCACCTAGCTGCCCCCTTCAATCTGTTTTTAGCCCATCTGCCAAGAGGGTTTTCCCAAAGTGTGGCCATTGGCTATGTGACAGCTTCTTGCTGTCAGTAACAGATGGACACCAAAGGTAGATCGAGCAACCCTGAAAAGATCTCAGCAAGACTTCACACTAGAGGTGCTAATCCTCCTTGAATACCCCATATACCCCACTAAAAATAGCTTTAGAGGCGCAGTTAGGTGGTGCAGTGGATAGAGCACCGACCCTGGAGTCAGGAGGACCTGAGTTCAAATCCGGCCTCAGACACTTAACACTTACTAGCTGTGTGACCCTGGGCAAGTCACTTGACCCCAATTGCCTCACTAAAAAAAAAAAAAAATTTTAAATGCATAGCATTATTCCTGCTGCATCAAAGAGTCTATCTATTTGGCTTTATCAGCCTTGTTTGACCTGTGGCTATTTGCTTATGGACTTTTTGCTCTCATTCCACTTCCAGTAGCTGTATTCAATCTACCCTTGAGTTTGGGAGCTTGGTCAGAGCTGGAGGAGCTATAGCTTTAGTCTTATTTCCTTGAGTCTTGTCTTGAGAGATGTAGTACCCAAGTGCTCCCTCGCTCCCCCTAGTGGTGATCATTCGCTTACAACCTGAAAAAGTGGAAATAAGGTTGACTCCACTTAGAGAAGTGATTGACAGTCGCAGAATCAAAAGAGATGATAAAAAAAAAAGAGTCACATCTCGGCCCATCGATCACTTGTCAGTGATGCAGCAGGAGTAACAACTCCTCCAAGAATCCTCCCAAGTCCCAAGAAGCCGAGCCCTTCATTAGAGGACACCCACCCAGGCCTGAATTACAGGGGAACTCATGCCCAGTAGAGAGGGATTTCCTTTAAGATAAAGTAGGGGAAAACACAATGGTTTGGGAGCCAAAGGACCTGAGTTCATATCCTACTTCAGACACCTACTATCAGTGTGACCTTAGGCAAAATCACTTCACTTTGCTGGGCCTCAGTTTCCTTATCAGTAAAATGTATAGGCTGGATGAGACAAGCTCTGAGGTCCCTTCCAGATCAAAATCTATGATCCTGTAATTAAGTCTCACTTAACCATGACTTTTACTTTGTTTTTTGTTTTTTTGTGGGGCAATGAGGGTTAAGTGACTTGCCCAGGGTCACACAGCTAGTAAGTGTCAAGTGTCTGAGGCCGGATTTGAACTCAGGTCCTCCTGAATCCAGGGCTGGTGCTTTTATCCACTGTGCCACCTAGCCGTCCTTAACCATGACTTTTACAGGCTAGATAATAAAAGAATGGATTTAGCTGTAAAGTTTGGACCAGTCATTGTGAAACAATAAAAGGAGTCCCAGAACCACAGAGTCTCAGAGTTGGATTGGATTTTAAAGGTTATTTCATCCAAATTTCTTCCAGCATCTCCTTGAGGACCTCCAGAGATGGGGAGGTCAGTACCTTTTTGGGGAGCTCATCTACTTTGGAACAAAGGTTCTCCACCAGAGAAACCGAGAGGAGTTTCTAGTCCTCTTCTCCCTTTCTGTTTTGCTTTTTTCATGTTCTTGCAGAGGGGCTGCAATCATCCTGTTCTCATTAAATCTGGAATTAAACAAGGATCCTAACAGGAAGGGAGCAACTCCAAAATACCAGGCTGCTCTAATTCACACTGTGCGTGTGGTTAGACATTTTAATTTGATTTGATTTTTTGAGTGATTCCCTTTTAAGAAAATGTAAAAATAACTCTTTCCCAGAGTTGGAATCAGACACTGTCATGTGAAGACCTTCTCGCTCACCCCACCCCCCTCTACCCCCCTACTCCCCAGCAGGAGTTTTAGCTGATTCTGCTGATGCTTGCTGGCCTGGCAGTGGGCAGCTGCTCCCTGTGCCCTCTGCTTTTCATGTGTTTTCTAAGAAAAGGGCCCTGGGAAGCCTTGGGGCAAGGGAGAGGCTGGCTTCCTGACCCAGGGGTGAGCTGTGGTGTGAGGGACCAAAGGGAGCCTGTCACCTTTGTGTGTGAGAATTAGGGGCCTGAGGGCCTCTGGTGCTTCCAACGGGAGACCCAGAGGCCAAAACCTCTGGAATAGGAGCAATGACCGTGCCTCTTCCACAGAGAGGAAGCCTAGAAAGACAGATACCAAAAGGGACTTATCCAAATCAAACAGCCGGGCAAGAAGGAACTAGTGCTCTCATTTTCAAAGTCAAACAGGTCTGTGCAATGCTGAAAAGTGGGTTCTTTCAGATGATTTACCTTCTTTTTTTTTTTTTATCACCTATGTACCAGTTCTGTCATCTCCCCAGTCTGTCACCCAGCCCTTACCTCGCCTCTTTACAATAAAATAGAGAAGAATCTTAGAGTTTAAAGGGACCATAGCAGTCAATTTGTCCACTACTCACCTGAGGCACCTATTCTCTTTACCTTGAATACTGTGGGGAACCGGCTCCTCCTCTAGGCATCCAAGTACATTTGACTCTGGTTATTAGACAGTTTTTTCTTATTTTTGAGCTGAGATCTGCCTCCCTGTCAGGTTGATAGTCTTAAAACAGGAGTCAGGTTAATTCCCTCTTCCCCCATTGAGTAAACTCCATTGATTTCCAGTGACCTGAAGGTTCACATAAAAGTTCTGGGGGTGGCTAGGTGGTGCAGTGGATAAAGCACTGGCCCTGGATTCAGGAGGACCCGAGTTCAAATCCGGCTTCAGACACTTAACATTTACTAGCTGTGTGACTTTGGGCAAGTCATCCCCCCCAAAACAAAACGTTCTGTTTGGCATTCAAAGCCCTTCATAACCCGGTCCCTTTCTACCTTTCCAGTCTTCTTACACCTTACTCCCCTCCACATACTATGCACTACAGTGACACTGCACTCCTTGCTATCCTTAATGTTACACATTCCAACTCCTGACTGCATTTTCACTGACCACCCCTGTGCCTGCAATGTTCTTACCCTTCATTTCTTTATCATGGATTCCTGGCTTCTTTCAGGTCTCAGCTAAAACCTCTCCTACTACAGGAAGGCTTTTCCTATCCCCCTCAATGCTAGTGCCTTCTCTGTCGATTATCTCCAACTTATCCTGTATATAGCTTTAAAAAAAAAATTTGTAAATAGTTTCTTGCAAGATGTCTTTCCCATTAGACAATGAGCACCTTTAAACCAAGGACTGGTATTTCCCTTTCTTTGTATCTTCAGCTAAAATTTAACACAGTGCCTGGCACATAGTAAATGACTGTTATTTAAAGACGTTTGCCTTAATTCTCCTTTCTGGAACTATGAGAGAGAGAGAGAGAGAGAGAGAGAGAGAGAGAGAGAGAGAGAGAGAGAGAGAGAGAGAGAGAGAGAGAGAGAGAGAGATTGGTTGTTCATTTGTTTCAGTTATGTCTGACTTTTTGTGACCCCATTTGGATTGGCAAAGATGCTGGAGTGGTTTGCCATTTCCCTCTCCAGCTCATTATACAGATGAGGAAACTGAGGCAATCTGGATTAAGTGACCTGCCACCCAGGGTCCAACAGCTAGGGTCTGAGGTCCAATTTGAATGCAGGTCTTCCTGACTCTAGACATGGTGCTCCATCTACTGTGCCACCTAGATGTCCAGATAGATAGCATTTAAGTGCTTTCCATGTGCCCTGAACTATGCTAAATACTAAGAGTATAAATATAAGCAAGCAAGAAAATCCCTGCCCTCAAGAAGTTTATGTTCTAATGGAGGGAGCTAACACATAAAGAACTGGGATGGGGTAAGCTGACACACAGAGGAATGGTATACAAATATTGACTCCCTCTTCCATGGAAAACACTCTTCACATTTTTAAAGACCTTTTTTAGGTACAAGATTCTTGGTTTTTCTGTCAGTCTTCCTATAAAATAGTTTTCTGGCCTCTTCACCACCATTGTCATTATCTTTTGGAGGGAATAATTTTTCAGTGTCTTCCTTAAGATCTGGACTTGCATATAGAATACAGAACATCCAGTCTAACTATTGCTGTAACAGTAGTGTAGCATGTAAAACTATATGTGGTTGCCTTATTTCTGTCCCAAGTTTGGGGAAAATTAGCTGGGGTTTGTAATATACTTGTTACTTATAAATTAGAAGCTTTAGCACCAGTTTGGGGGCATTAAGGGGAATTTATTAAAGTATATTAAATATTAGTAAAGAGAGTGCACCTGTCTCTGAAAGGTAAGAAAAGGCCTATCTAGCCTAGAGGAGAGAATAGAGCTCAGCCTGGCCTTCTAGCCTAGAGGAAAAATAGAGCTCAGCCTGTCCTGCTTCTTCCTACAAGTCCTCTGCTACCAAGAGTGCCTCCAAGAGAGTCTAACCAAGAGTAACTTCGTGTGGAAGCTTTTTATGAGTCCGGAGGAGAGAGGTGCACAAATTTAGAGAACCCTCCCCAAATGTTCCAATGAAGGTATATGTTTGTGAATGACAAGGAGCAGAGTAGGTAGCAAGAGCAGGTGACTAGGAGAGGGTTCCTATGGTTACAAGGTTGACCCTAGGATACTAGGAACTGCAATAGGAACATTCAGCCATGGAAATGCAAAAACTTGGGTTAATAATTCCATCTAGGGAGAGATGTCCATGAAATGGTCCAGACTAATGGGGCTACACAGCATGAGAGGTTCCTGTGCATATCTAAGTTACCCATTTCTATCCTGTACCCCAGAAGGAAGTAAAAGAGCAGAATAGAAGACAGCCAGAGTAGTTATTCTCTGCCTTCTACATAGATGAAGTAATATCCTATAATGGAAATAGCACTGGACTTGGAGTCAGGATAGATTCCAGATCTAGCCCTTGAGCCTTACTAGCTATGTAATCATAGCTATGCCACCTAACCCATATGAGCCTCAGTTTCCTTTTCTGCAAAATAGGGATGATGGAAATACTTATAATATCTCTCATAGTATTATCATGAAGATCATAGAGGCTTATGGATTTTAGAGCTTGCAGGAACCTTTGAGATCATCTATATCGGCACTAAATCATATATAATGATCCCTGCAGCTGTATATTGACCTAGAAAACCACATATTAACGTTATCTACATTTGTTTGTATTTTTATTTAATTTGCTGAATATTTACCAATTACATTTTTTTCCCCAATTACATCTTAATCTGGTTCCAGCTCAGCAGTAAGAAGGCTAATTTTGGCCCATAAAGTGTGGGAAGGGGAGTAATGTAAATGTCATTTTAGCTCTGATTATCTCAACAAA
This sequence comes from Dromiciops gliroides, assembly GCF_019393635.1. Classification (NCBI taxonomy): domain Eukaryota; kingdom Metazoa; phylum Chordata; class Mammalia; order Microbiotheria; family Microbiotheriidae; genus Dromiciops; species Dromiciops gliroides. Next base: position 336,010,355 of record NC_057863.1, on the reverse strand, counting down.
CCTCAGGCTAAGTTTGAAAGGGTTAGATCTAGAATGACATTGCACACTTGCACAAGAATCATTCAGATGGGCTGAGGAAACATGACTGTGCCCAGGGATCATCTATAAATTATCAAGTTAAGTTGAGAAGGGAGGGAATTCCCAAACTTGGAGTGAATGTGGTGTTGTTGTTGAGCTTCTGGAGAAGGAATCACCTGGTAGAGTGGAAAGCTTTGGCCAGTCTCCCACCCACCCTCTACTTTGACCAGAAGATAAACTTCCTACTTGAAAGGGTCCAGAGGATGGTGGATTCCCACCTTTACATCAGGGTCCTATAATGGCATTCCTCTTTCAGCCAGCAGCAGTGTACACATCTTCAGGAGCCCAACCAAGAGACTATATCATGCTTAAGGGAACAGGTGGACTTCCGCTAACCAAGAACTGTGGATTGCTCCTTTGTCACATGTGTGCTCTCTTAACTTGAGCACACTTTCCTTTGCACTTTAAAATTAGTGGAAAGTTTCACAGACATTGCTGGCAGGAGGAGATTTCTTGTAGGTGAGGAAAGGAGTAATGGTCTCCTCTCAGTAGGACACAACTGCTGCATCAGTAAGCTTCAAATTGTACTCCTCTAAACCTGTTTGACGACTTAGGTCTTGATCCCCCTCCCCTTCAGCAGAGAGATCATGTGATTCAAGTAGCCCTCAGCTGGTCTCAACTAGGTCTGCTCCGCTCCTGGGTTGTGTCCATATAAGGGAAGATTAAAGGAATGTCCCTGTGTCACCTCCCTATTAGCTAAGAACTCAAAGAATAATTATGGAAATTAGGGTTAAGAATACTGTATTCTGATTAGCTAGTTTTAGATTGGAACCTTTACGTAATCAGCCAATAATCAACAAGGGGAGGGTCCACTTCGAATTAGGGATTAGAGATAAAAGGGGTCTGCAAACCCCAATGCTTTGCACTTGCTGGCTATAGCACTTCTTTGCAAGTGCCCATTCTCGGGAGAATGAAAATAAAAGAACCCTTGACACTTCTCTGCTGAGTTCCAGAGGATTATTGAGCAGGGGTAGTTTTCCTTTCATTATACCAACTACCCCCCAGGTACCTTTTCTCTGAGATTACCATGCCTCTATATATCTCGTATGTACCCAGCTACTTAACATATCATCTTGTTGTTCAATCACATCCAACTCTTTGTGACCCCTGTTGAGGTCACAATAGTCAGAGTTACTGGAGTGGTTTTGCTATTTCCTTCTTTAGCTCATTTTACAGATGAGGAAACTGAGGCAAACAGGCTGAAGTGACTTGTCCAGGGTCACACAGATTTTAAGTATCTGAGAACAGATTTAAACTCAGGAAGATGAGTCTTCCTGCCTTCAGGCCCAGCACTCTATCCACTGAGCCACCTAGCTGCCCTTATATAATATCTACTCCATCAGAACGTAAACTCCTTAAAGGCAGGGACTGTTTTCCCTTTCTCTGTATCTTATGTATCTTATCACTTCACATAGTTCCTGGTGAGTAGTAATTACTTAATAAATGCTTATTGACATAACTGATTGGATTAGAAAGGAAAGAAACTTGAGGTGAGGAGGTTACTGTAATAGTCTAGGTGAGAAGTAATGAGGGCCTGAATGAGGAGTCTGTCATGTGTGTAGAGAGTAGGGGATGGGTTTGAGAGATACAGTGTGGAGGAAAAAAGACAAAGCTTGGAAGCTGATTGGATGTGTGGGGTGACAGAGAGTGAAAAGTGAACCAAGGATAATGCTGAGTGACAAGCGTGATGGTGGTAACAGAAAGGGGACAGTTCAGGCAAGGAGCCTAGGTTCAGGAACAAAAATAATGAACCCTTTTTGGACATGTTGAGTCTCAGGTTACATGTCTTTTGAAATCTCCAATGGAAGATGTTTGACCATAGTTGGGGAGAAAGCATAGGGCTGGGTATGGAGATTGGTAAATCATCTGCATAGTGATCATTAAGCCCTTGATTTGCAGCTTTTATCTCTAGGGGCTCAGAACTAATGCACCCAGTATGGTAGCTTAGCCTGCAGACCAAGAACCCCCTTTAACTGTCTGCCAGAGCTGGCCTCGATAGGGTCTTACTCCCATTAGGGCCATGTGGATGGCATATGCAGAATTCTAAGGAGCCTGCTTCAAGTCTGGTCCCGGATTCCTTTAGGGGACTGCAGGAGAACAGTAGGTAATCTGTCTGTACTCGCCGTTGTCCCTACTTTAGGAAGAGTTGGCTTGTGAGGGCAGAGCTGTCCCCATAAGGCAGGCGTGCCTAGCGACCTGGGGATGCTGTTCCTAGTGCAGATGTGCCAGGGTGCTAGGGACTGTGGTCGTGTTCCCAGCCCAGATGTGGATGCCCAGTCTCTCATTTCTGCATGTTTCTTCTTCTTTTTTCCCCTTCTTTTGGGCAGAGCCCACTAAGGCACACACACACACACACACACACACACACACACACACACACACACACACACACACAAAGTTTGGAATCTGCAGCTCCAAACAAGTAGCAACCTGTGAGCTTCCACTTCTGGTCCCCCAGGGCCTCCATTGAAAATCTAGCCAGCCCGTAGCAGCAGAGGGCTTCAGAGGTCACTCCAGCCGGGTGGGTTAAAACAACAGATCGACCGAACCAGGCGAAGTTGGCTCAATGGTTAGCAGCCCAGTTGCAACATCTGGGAGCCCCGACAGAACAAAAGCCTTTTAAAGTCCTGTGACCAGTCCGTGCTACCGCTAGCTCCTGCTCCCTGTGCTCTCCTTTCACTCCGGGACTCCCAGGAATGGACTTTGGAAAGGAAATCACTGCAATTAAGTGGTGAAGTGGGAAAGCTGCTGCTGGAGTCCTGACTCATATGGAACCTGCTGCGGGGAGAGGCTGCCGGGTGGGTAAGGTTTCTCCGCCTTTACTACGGGGCTCGTTCGCTTCGCTTTTGCCATTTCTTGAGTTTGCCAAATAGTGAGCCGGGGCAAGGCGAAGCTGGGGCGGCTCTCTTCGGGATTAGGAGAGATTAGGGAGCACACTGTGAGAATTTGTAGGGATTTGTGTGCATTTCGGAATTGATTCCGTGGGGGGTGGGGAGGGGAACGGGAAGAGTTGGGGCTATCTTCCCTTTGTCCTGCAGCTGTTGGGATCGTCACACTCACTCGTGGATTCAAGTCCGACTGTCGGGCTCTGAGAACTGGGGACTGGAGGGAGAGGGGGAAGCGATAGAGACAGAGAAGCTCGAGACCAGGTACGAATTAAGGAAGGGGTTTCCGGGGCATCTTGTCGTCGGAGAAAGGTGTTTAAGAAATAAGGGAACTAAAAGGTATTTATTTGGGGCAGCAAAGGAAGAAGCAGAAAACTTGTTCTGTCTTATAACCTGCTTTACCCCGTGTCTTTTGACTGAATGAGAGGAAAGAGAGACTTTTCAGTGTTCTCCCCACCTCTACATGTCGTTCCCCACCCCCACCCCCAAAAAAGAAAAAATCATTATGCCGAAAGGTAGGAAGTCTATGATGACTGCTTTAGGATTAAATTGTTAAATACTGAGATTGAAAGTTTTCTTTTCCCCTAATTGCACTCAGGAGATAATTTAAATAAAGTGCTTTGAATCAAATTAAAGTGCAATTGCTAAATGCTGCTTCTGGTGATGATTAATAAATACTCTTGCCAAGGAAAATTGCCCTCGCGGACTAACAATAGCTTAGTTTTTTGCCTCAGAGGACTGGAGCCCTCAGACCTTTTTTGCCCCTTCCCACATCCTCTGTCTTGCTGCACCCCCCGCCCCCACGCTCACCCCTTGCTGCCCTTTTGATCTCAGTTTATTTTGTTCCAAAGGAGTTTCCTCCAGTTGTGTGATTGTGATTTCAGGGAGTGTTGATATAGAAGTTATCTTGGAAATTCCCCCAGCTCCTTTTACTTAGGAGAGGGGACCCCAAGTCATCAGGAGGAGGAAGAAGGACCTGGAGGCCATGGTTGTTCTGTTCTTTTTTTTTTTTTAACTGAGCATTCAAAAAATGTCAGTGGCCATTGATTGCCAATGCCAATGGAATCTGTTTATGTTGGTAATGACAGCTGGTGAGATGATGGGCTGAGAGTGAGTGGAGCTGGTTGGCGTGACTGCTGAATTGGAACTGAGCTGTATTCCTAATCCATGTGATGATTGAGTAACTCTATCCCCTCCCTACTCACCTCCTTCTGGAGTGCCAGAACTCACATTTCCTCCACTATTCCTTCCCTAACCTGAGGCCAAACTCCTTCCTAGGGTCTGACACCCCTCACCCCAATGAAAGGTCCATCCCCCAATCCTCCTGTTCCAGAAGTTGCTGGTTGCTTTTGATCCACTTTTCAAGGCAAAGTGGGGTCTTTCTGGGCCTCACGGAACTCAGAGTGTTCTTGGGTCTAGGATTTGGAGAGATGATATAAATTCTCCTCTTCATTTCTGTCTATAGCAATCCTGCTCATATTTCTGGCCCCATTTCAAATGCTACCTCCTTAATGAAGACTTACCTGATGCTCGCCCCTCCTGCCCCATCCCTCCCAAAGAGGCTTATCATCTTTCTCTCTTGTGTTTATGCTTTCTTCATAGCTGATTATTTTGCACAATCCTCTGACCCTGCAGTAAACAAAAGCTAGAAGAAATATTACTGGAAAGTTCCTATCTTCAGGAGATTCCAAATTCAAGATGTCCTTGGCATGTCAAGATCTTCTGGGTTTTCTTATTCTGACCTGACAGATTTTTTTTTTTTCAATTAGAAAATGTGGAAGTTGGAGGTGGTGGTACCTGTGGAAGAAACAGGATGGTGTGTGGGAGGATGGGGGAGAGGAGTGGGAAAGGAGTGTCCAATTATGTTGAGCTAAGTTTTCAGGACTGTCTTGAAGTGAAAAAGATTGGTAAAGATATGATAGGAAAGGGGCAGCTAGGTGACACAGTGGATAGAGCACCAGCCCTGGATTCAGGAGTACCTGGAGTTCAAATCCAACCTCAGACACTTACTTGACACTAAGTAGCTGTATGACCCTGGGCAAGCCACTTAACCACAATTGCCTCACCAAAAAAAAAAAAAAAAATCTAATAGGAAAGAGCTTCTCTAGCTTTGGGAAGCTCCCAATCTAGGGGGGGGGGGGAGAGATGGGAATTGAGTTTCTGTTCTCATCTATTTTTCCTTCTACTGGAAAAGACCCATTTTTCCCCTTGGGGGACTCAGTTCAATTGGGGATATGGGCAAAACTCAGAGTAAATAAACACAAGGCATTGACATTGAAAGACAACACTGATGATGGGGAAAGAACCATTCAAGTAATATCTGTCTAATTTTACACATACAACTGTTAAGAATAAGGTCATATGGTAGACTAGAAATGGAATTGCTTTGGATCATAGGATTGACTTATATCCAGTTCTACTTAATAGCCACAAGAACTTCATCAAGTCATATCATTTCTGGTCCTCAGTTTCCTTAACTGTAAAATTAGGGGAATTGACCTAGATAATCCTTTCAGGTCTGAATCCTCTGAGGTTTTCAGAGTGATTCAAGTGACTAAAACTGGTAGGATTATTTTAGGAGAATGCTTTCATGAATGTGAGTAGAGGGTAAAGATTAATACAAAGTAGGGGACATTGAGTGATGATCAACAATGTGTTATTCCCCTCACCATACATGGTTTACTGACAGCTGTTCTACTATTAGGTCTGAACAAATAAGAAGTTACTTTCTGGGAAATAATTCCCTGTGGTAATCTGTCAAGGGGGTTGTTGTGGTAACTGGTGACCCAGTGGAGAAGTTGGGAAGACCTGAGTTCAAATTTGACCTCAGACACTAGCTGTGTGACCTGGGCAAGTCACTTAGCCCCAATTGCCTCAAACATCCAGGGCCATCTCCAATTGTCCTGATATGTATTTTACCCCTGGACACCGATGGCTCTGCAGGAGAGAGTAAGGCTGGTGACTCTGCACAGCTCTCTCTCTTAAATCCAATTCACTATAAGTCATGTCATCACCTCCCAATGTCATAGTCCTCTTCGAGAATGAAGGACAAACAACAATAGTCATGGTAGTGAGGACACACAAATGAGCTAATATAGGTGTGGGAAAAAGTAGTAGCATTCTCATTAGGTCTTCATGTCTTCTCACCAGGACTATTACAGTACTCCTGTCTTCTCTAAACCACTGTCTACATAGCTGCTAAAAAAAATCTTCCTAAATCTAAGGTCTCACCATGTCACTAGTCCCTTGCTCAAGAATCTTCATTAACTCCCTATTGCCCTTAGAATAAGACAGACTCCTCAGCCTGCCATTTAAAACCCTGCACAATCTGGCTCCAGCCTACCTCAACTGGCTTATTTCACATTATTACCCTTCACACACATTCTGCATATGTCTCAGTCTTGCCTTTATATAGGGTGTCTCCCCACACCTGGAGACTCCCTATATCCACTCCCTCTCCACCTTTACCTCTAGAATTCCCTGTCCTTTCACAGAGCTGCACTTATGCTGCACAAAGCATTTCCTGACTCCACCCAATTGCCATTACTCTCACCTTCCTTAAATTATCACGTATGTACTTAGCTGTTTACTTATTTGTGTCAAGCTCCTTTGGGGCTGGGGTTGGATCCATTTTATTTCTTTCTGTGTATGTGTCTACTTCTCCCCCCCCCCCAACTGCCTAGAATAGTGTCTCATACATAAAATAAGTGAATTTGTTGTTATTCAGTTGTTTCATCTGTGTCTGGCTCTTCAGTGATCCCATTTGGGGGTGTTCTTGGCAAAAATACTGGAGTGGTTCGCCATTTCCTTCTCCAGTGTATTTTACAGATGAGGACACTGATGCAAACAGGGTAAAGTAACTTGCCTAGGGTCACACAGCTAGTAAGTGTCTGAGGTCAGATTTGAACTCCTCTTCCTGACTCCAATAATAAGTGATTAGTAAATGCTTATTGAATTTTTTGATTAAATACTATTATTGTTATACCTGTCATGCTGCCCATTCCTACTCTTCAGTTCCCCTCTTCCTGCCACATGTATCTGTTTATCTCCATCCACAGGCTCAAGCCCATCCACCCTGAAACCTCTTTGAGTCCTGATCAGATGATCAGAGAGAATACAAAGACCCTCTGGCTCTGTACCAAGCTGCTCTTTTATTGCTAGTGCCCCATCCTTGTTGCTCTGACTCTTGGCTCCAGGATACTGATCATGTTCATTCCTGACTCTAATTTCCTGACACTTTGTGCCCCAGTTCCATAGCCTGAATTCCTGATTCCTGTTTTTGCCAACCTCTTGTTCCCCTGACTTGCAGTACTTGCCAGCCCTGAATTCCATGTGGACAAACAGTCCTGGCACCTCTTTGTGCCACCCATGATAATGATTTACCCATTGTCCCTTAGATGCTGCCATGAGAATCCTAGACGGAGCCTGTTGATGTGAATGGACCTGAAATCTGATTCCTTTTTGTACTGACTGAATGGGACTTAGCCTTCTTACCCACCAGCCAGATACTGTAGCCTTCAGTCAATGAAATTAACTGTCAGTGTGCTCTATGTTTCGAAGTTAGTTGAGTTTTCTTTGAAATAAATTCTCCTCTTCCCCTCTCCTCTGTCTTGTCTTCCCTTCCCTCTCCCCTATGTCACCACTCATCATAGAAGCTTTGACCTACCCTGTTTCTGACTTGAGTGGGGTTTGCCTCTCCTTAGGCAACCTGGAGGTGCCTCCCCTATCCCAAATTCCCAGGGGCTCACCATATTGGTACCATTCTTAGTACAGACACCACTTTGGTTTAGCCTTACTACAGCTAAAATTTCCATGCTCAAGTGATCCACCAGCTTCAGCTGACAAGTGGAAGGTGCACAGCAAATTCCTAGACGAAATGATTTCTAAAGAGTAAGGGTTTTTGTATATTCCTCTTCTAGCTCTCTCATTAAAAAGGTCTTTGGTTTTAAGTCCTCTGTTCTTCTCTCTAGAGTAGAGTTTCTTAACCAGAGGTCCATAAATATATACATATTTATGTTATATATAAATATTATTATTATTAATATACTATATATGTATGTTTATCTTTCCCACCCCAATTCTTCTGTTCCTTTCTCTATAGTAAGAGTTCTTAACTAGAGATGATTTCATGTGTGTACAATTCACACATACATGCACACACATGCACAGTCATGCACATACATGCTATATATGCAAAGAAGCCTATATGCTTGTACACACATGCATTGTTCATGCACTTGTGTATATGCATATGTATAATATATTTATATTATTTTGTGCAAAATATGTAGTAGATTTTCTTAACCAAGGATCCACGAATCATACATGTGTGCATATGCACATGTATATAGAATAAATCTACATAGAATATATCACACACATTTGCACAAGCATGTGAATGTGTACCTACACGTATGTATTATATACTTACATGGAATATATTTAGGCATACAATATGTGTGTCATGGATCCTGGCTCAGAAATCTAGTACGTATTTTATATGTGTACACATATTATATATTTATGCATCATATAAACATACTACCCATATGTATATGTGCGTATATGTATAGGCACACATACACAGGCATGTACAATGTTTTATATATACACATGTGTATGTACATATAAAATATTGTGTACACATATATGTGTACATATAAAATATGTAGTAGAGGTTCAGAACCAAGGATCCATGAACATGTACATAAAATACATATTATGATATATAATTATATGATTTCTAAATTATGTGCATATGTACAGCTAGCTGATTCTTGTCATTCACATTAGACATGTTCTATAAAGCCCCTACAAGCGCTGTATTAACATAGTTAACTTTTGCTTCTGGGGGAAATACACGGTTTGGTTCCTGGGGGATACTGGTCACAATATTCACTAGCACTTCCCAGAGCTGCCACATGTACAGACATATTGGCAAATTTCATTCTTTTCCTGGATGTACCATATTGTTGATTCATTAACATTGAACTCACAGCCAACAGCACTATAAGTTATGTCTGAACAAAGTTTATCTCACATTTATTTTCTTTGTTAGATACAGTACAGCCATCTTGTGTTTAGGAACACTATACAACACTTTGGCTCTGTTTTTGGTGGCCATTTTAAAGAATGAAGTCATGACAAAAAGCACAAAAATATGAAAAACATGGCACCAAATAGATTGCAAAAAGGACACTTTTTTTTTGTTTTTTTTGTTTTGAGCAGGGCAATGAGGGGTTAAGTGACTTGCCCAGGGTCACACAGCTAGTAATCAGTCTGTATCCCAGGAAGAAAAAGGAAAAGGATTCACATATACAAAAATATTTTGTAGCAGCTCTTTTTTTGGTGGCTTTGAATTGGAAATTAAAGGGTGCTCATCAATTGGGGCATGGCTGAACAAGTTGTGGTATCTGATTGTAATGGAATATTATTGTGCTATAAGAAATGTCAAGTGTCTGAGGTCAGATTTGAACTCAGGTCCTCCTCAATCCAATGCCGGTGTTTTATCCAATGCGCCACCTAGCTGCCCCGACACTGTTTTACAGTATGAGAGGTGACCATAGCAAATTGTTTGCCTTCTCAAGGAGTGGGGAGAGAAGGGAGGAAGGGAACGAATTTGGAATTGAAATTTTTTGGGGGGGGGCAGAGTAATGGGGGTTAAGTGACTTGCCCAGGGTCACACAGCTGGTAAGTGTCAAGTGTCTGAGGCCAGACTTGAACCCAGGTACTCCTGAATCCAGGGCCCGTGCTTTATCCACTGCACCACCTAGTTGCCCCTGGAATTGAAAATTTTTAAATCTGAATGTTTAAATTGTTTTTACATGTAATTGGGAAAAATTATAATAAAAAATAAGCATGAGAGATGAAACAAAAAAGAGCATCTCCTTGTTTGACTTCAGCTGGGAACATGCATATCAGGTGACCCCAAATTGTTTGCCATTCTTCACATGTTTGCAAATGATTGTGAAAGCACTGTGATTCAAATTTTTCACAACTCTGTACTTGTCTATGGATGATTGTGAAAGAACTGCAATTATTGATTTGGGGGTTGCAAGTAAATTTTAGCGAGCAGGTGAATTCACAAATATGGAATCCACAAACAATGAGGATTAACTGTATATGTTCATAGTGGTTAAGCACCACTACTCTTGAGAGAATAAAGGACCGAGGAATAAACCTTGGGGAGCATCTGCATTTACCAGGGGAAGATAGAAGAGAAACCTGAGTATAGGTTATATGTAAATAAATGCATATAGAGTGTATGATATGTTCATAGCCTCCTAGTTAAGAACCCTTATTCAATATATATATGTGTGTGTGTGTACTATATATAATGATTTATAATATAAATACATCATATACTATGAATATATAGCCTATATATAGGCAATTATTTCTTTATAAGTGCTTTCCCTTTTAATCAACTGTATTTCATCTTATGTATTTAAAAACATTGTGAAAACAAGTCCAGAAACTTCACTAGACTGCCAAAGGGGTCCATGACACACAAAAGATTTAGAGCCCAAGTTCTAGAGTGTCTCCCCTGGTGATTGATCATCTATTGCTATGACTTCTAAATTCCCTTTTATATGGATGGTTCCCAAGTCCAGCTATGACTTTTGTCCTGGACTCTAGGCCTGAGTTTTCTATTGCCTGCTGGTCATTTTAGTCTATTATTGAACACAAATTCAATAAGCACCTAATATAGGGGACCAATGTAGCTCAGTGTGTAGAGTGCCAGGGCTGAATTCAGGAAGTCTTCCAGAGTTTAAATCTGTACTTACACATTTACTAGCTGTGTGATCCTGGAGTGTGTCACTTAATTCTGTTTTCCTCAGTTTCCTCATCTGTAAAATGAGCTGGAGAAGGAAATGGCAAACCACTCCAGTATCTATGCCAAGAAAACCCCAAAATAACTGTCCAAAGGGCTATAAAACTGTATAAACCCTTTGACCCAGCAATATCACTACTAGGTCTGTATCCCAGAAAGAAAAAGGAAAAAGATTCACATATACAAAAATATTTTGTAGCAGCTCTTTTTTTGGTGGCTTTGAATTGGAAATTAAAGGGTGCTCATCAATTGGGGCATGGCTGAACAAGTTGTGGTATCTGATTGTAATGGAATATTATTGTGCTATAAGAAATGACATGCAGAATGATTTCAGAAAATACTGGAAAGACTTACATCAACTAATGCAAAGTGAACAGAACCAGGAGAACACTGTATACAGTAACAGCAATATTGTATGATAAAGACTTATGAATGACTTAACTATTCTCGGCAATATAATGATCCAAGACAATTTCAAAGGTCTAATACAAAATGCTACCTACTTCCAGAGAAAGAACTGATGTCTTGTCATCTGAACTCAGACAGTTTTGAAGGACCTCCCCTTTTGGGGGAGGGAGAGTAAATGCTCACTGAGGGGAGCTCAGTCTCTTCTGGAGTGACCTTCTTTCTGGTGATGTGAGCTGCAGTAGCAGATGAGAAAGAGGTTCTTTCTTAGCAGTTTTGGTCCTGTGGGCCTTGGCCGTTTTCCATTGAAGCTATGGACCCTAGGTGGAAAGTTAACATACAAGCCCTCATCTTTTGAATTAGCTGAACTGGAAGTGAGTTTGGGGATTGTATAGACTTAGGAGGATTATCCATATTTCTTTTTCCATATTCCCTTGTCTTTGATTTTATTCATTTCACCTTTGCTGTTTATTTTATTCCCATTAATAAAACCTGATATGTTTGTGGAAAAGAAGCTGTTAGGCTCCTTTCTTATTGGCCTGGGAGAAATATCTAAAAAGGCAGTTCAGAGGGGAGGGAGCTTTGGACCTAGAGGTCCCTCATTATTTCCAGGACCCCAATATTACGGTGAGCCACTCAATTAACTCTCCCTGTATTAAATTTGGCCCCCATACTTCTTTCCTTCCTTTTTTCTTTCTTCTTGAGTTTTCTAGTACAAAATGACTAATATGAAAACATTTTACATGATTGTACGTGTATAACCTATATCAGATTGCTTACAATGTTAGAGAGGTCGAGGGAAGAGAGGGAGGGATAGATGTGGGAAATCAAAACTTAAAAAGAAAACAACAGATTTAAAAATGGTTTTTACAGGTAACTAGGGAAAAATAAAATATTATTTAAAAAAAGAAATAAAGAACAGTTTACATTAAAAAAACCCAAAGTGAGGTCATGAAGGAGTCAGACATGACTGAAATGACTAAATAACAAAAGCTGAGGTTTAGGGAAATGAAGCACCTTGTCTATAGTAACTGTCCGGGGGCCAGTCCTGAACTGCCTTTAAGTACTATACAATATATGCTCCAGATCCATTTAGGCTACACTTCATCTTGCTCCCTCCTCACCCCCAAGTTTAATCTTCTGAAAACACCCTTTTTCTTATGTTATTCTCTTGCTTAATCATTTACATACCTTTGCATTGCCTACAGCCTAAAATTCAAACTTCCAAGTCTGGCTTTCAAAACCCACAACAATCAGCCACTCCCTTATCTTTGCATCCTTAGCTTAATTTGGTGCTGCAAACATTAATGAAGTACCTAGTATACTACATGCAAGCATACTCTCTGGCCCACCCAAACTGGGCTGTTCAGAGATCCCCAAAACATGTTTGATGGCTTCCTGGCTTGGCCATGCTGTCTATGCAGCTCCTTCTTCAAGGATCAGCTCCAATCCTACCTTCCCTATAAAATTTTCCCTGACCACCCTTCCCTGCAGTGATTTGAGCTTTGAACTCAGATAGTGCTTGTTATCTCTACTACTCATCAGACAGTCATAACTCTTGCCTTATGTTATCTTTTCATGTGTGTATAGCTTAACTTGAACTAGATGCTAAGATTCTGGAGGTCAGAGACTATCCTATATTTCATTGCATTCCCTGTGTGCCCCGGCACAGTGAATAGATTTTATTTTCCCCTTTTATTGGGGGGTGGTGCAATTGGCAATATGTTAATGGTGAAATGGAGTCTTCTCTCTATCCATTATGTAGCATTTTCTGCTTACTCATGCATGGCACATTTTACTAACCTACAGTTTTTTAACTCCGGTCATTTTGGCCCCGTGGGAAAACTTTCTTTTTTTTTTTTTTTTTTAATGGAGCCTTTTTTGACAGTCATTTCAATCATGTCCAAGTCTTCATACCCTCTTTGGGGCTTTCTTGGCCAAGATAATGGAGTGGTTTGCCATTTCCTTCCCTAGCTCATTTTACAGAGGAGTAAACTGAGGCAAATAGGGTGAAGTGACTTGCCTAGGGTCACACAGCTAGTAAGTGTCTAAGGCCAGAATTGAACTCATGAAGATGAGTCTTCCTGACTCCAAGGTGGTATTCTATCCACTGTACCACTTAACATAGATAATGTTGATATGTGTTTTTCTAAGTCAATATTCAGGCCAAAGATCCCTATAATGAGACTACATCATACTTTTTTTTTTTAATTTAATTTTTCTTTTTAGTGAGGCAGTTGGGGTTAAGTGACTTGCCCAGGGTCACACAGCTAGCAAATGTTAAGTGTCTGAGGCCGGATTTGAACCCAGGCACTCCTGAATCCAGGGCCAGTGCTCCATCCGCTGCACCACCTTGCGGCCCCTACATCATACTTTTATACCACTTGACAGTTTACAAATCATTTTCCTCATAATAGCCCAGTGAGAGGTATGTGTGTATGTGTGTGTATACATACATACATATATACACATAATCCTTATTTTTTTTTGTATGGGGAAACTGGGTCTCTGAGAAGCTAAGTGACAGACACATGAGTCTAAGACAGAGACTGAAACTTCAATCCAGGTATCTTGAGTCATAGTCCAATGCCCTTTCTATTACACCATAAGGGACTTAAAGAATAGGAAGAGCTCTGGGCTTAAAGAGAGGATATGGCTTCTTGGAGGTAAGGTATTTGACAAGATAAGCATACTGTGCTGGCCTAAGCAGTATATTAATTTCCTGAGAATCTAGTAGAGTGTCTCCTTCCCTGAAACATCATCTCAGAACCAAGACTGTCAGTCAACACCTATCATGTGTATCAGGCATTGTGCTGAGGCACAAATAGGTCCCTGACTTCAAGGAGCTCATCTTTGAAGGCGAAGAAAACAACTATTTACACACAAGGTTTACAGTGTAAGTGGGAGGTAACCTCAGAGACCAGGTGCTAGCTTGGGTGGGGCAGGGGTAATGGACAAAAGAGAGACTGGGAAATGCCCCCTTCCAAAGGTGGGTTTTGAGGAGAAGCTTGAAGGAAGCCATGAGGTGGAGATGAGAACTGAGAGCAGTCCAGACCTGAAGGACAGCTAGTTAAAAGAATTGGAGTGTTGGGTATCAGAAATAGCAAGAAGGCTAATGTCAGGCTGGGTTTAAAATGTAAGAAGACCAGAAGGGGAGGAAAGAGTTCATTGTGAAGGGCTTTAAAAACCAAACAGGGGATTTTATATTTGATGCTATGATACTATAATTCTGCCACTTACTAGCAGTTGTCCTTCAATTCTTTTAGTCTTCTGTAGTTCACTCCAGGGGGAAAAATCTGCTTAAATGTGTGGGTTGTGTGTTTTCTTTTCTTTTTAAAATCATAAAACTATTTTATTATTTTCCAGTTATGTGTAAAGATAGTTTTCAACATTTGTCTCTCCAAGACAGAAAGCAATCTTATATAGGTTATATATGTACAATTACATTAAACATATTTCTGCATTAGTCATATTGTGAAAGAAGAATGAACAAAAGGGGAAAACCTCCAAAAAAAAGTAGAAGCAGTATGGTTCAATCTGCATTCAGAATCCAAAGTTCTTTTTTCTGGATGTGGAGAACATTTTCTATCATAAGTTCTTTGGAATTGTTTTGGATCATTGCACTGCTGAGAAGAACCAAGTCTGTTACAGTTGATCATTACACAATGCTGCTGTTACTGTGTACAGTGTTCTCCTGGTTCTGCTCATCTCGCTCATGTAAGTCCTTCTAGGTCTCTCTGAACTCCTCCTGTTCATCAAGAAAGTTCCCTTTTAAGGGTTCTGAAGGTAAACAGGCATAAAAATGAAGACCCTTCTGGCCTGGCATGTAGCTGGTAGGATGTCAGCTGATTACTATACCTGTTGTCTGCACCAAGTCTGGCACGATTTCATGAACCCCTGGCTTGGGGAGGCATCAAGCTGCCTACAAATGGGCAAACTGCCCAAGGTCATAAATAGGGTGGGAAAAGAAAGAAGGAAGGAAGGAAGGAAAGAAAGAAAGAGGGAGGGAGAAGGAAAGAAGGGAAAGGGAGAAGAATGATAGGGAGAGGGAAAAGGAAGGGAGAGAGGAAAGTTGGTTCATTGAGAGTAGAAACTGCAGTTTTGTTTTGTTTTGGTTTTGTTTTGTTGGTTGTTTTGCAGGGTAATGAGGGTTAAGTGACTTGCCCAGTGTCACAGAGATAGTAAGTGTTAAGTGTCTGAGGTCAGATTTGAACTCAGGTTCTCCTGCATCCAGGACCATTGCTTTATCCAATGCACCACCTAGCTCCCCCCACCCCCTCCAGAATTTAAAAAAACATAATAATTGTTGGGGAGGGAGAGGAAGAGGGGTAGAATTTGGAACTCAAAATTTTAAATAAAATGTTTATTATCAAAATAATAAAGAAAGAAAAGGAACCCCCAAATGGGGTAACAGTCGAACACACCTGAAAAATAACTGAATGACAACAAATATATATACTGTGTGTGTGTGTTTGTGGCATGGAGACAGTCATCTTGGTCTTTCTAATGCATAGTTTTTCTTTATTTTGATTTTCTTCTTATTGTTCCAAACGTGAAAACCATCAGCAAACATGATCATTTTCATTGACAAAAAAACAAGTGAAAACCATCAATCTCTCTCAGATAGCTTTGTAAAAATATATAATAGGAGGTGGTGCAGTGGATAAAGCACTGGCCCTGGATTCAGGAGGACCTGAGTTCAAATCCAGACTCAGCCATTTGACACTTACTAGCTGTGTGACCCTGGGCAAGTCACTTAACCCTCATTGCCCTGCAAAAACCAAACCAAAACAAAAAAATCATGCTGTTCAGGGGCAGCTAGGTGGCGCAGTGGATAGATCACCGGCCCTGGAGTCAGGAGTTCCTGAGTTCAAATCCAGCCTCAGACACTTAGCCCTTACTAGCTGTGTGACCCTGGGAAAGTCACTTAACCCCAATTGCCTCACTAAATATATATATATGTATATAATATAGGGGCAGCTAGGTGGCACAATGGATAAAGCACCGGCCCTGGATTCAAGAGGACCTGAGTTCAAATGCAGCCTCAGACACTTGACACTTACTAGCTGTGTGACCTTGGGCAAGTCACTTAACCCCCATTGCCCTGCCCCCCAAAAATACATAATAAATTTAGCAGTGCATTAAAAAAAATGTTTTTGCATCTGCAGCACCTAGCATAATGAGTTGCCATAATTGACACTGACTTTTTCAGTTTGGCCCTACAGAGCAGGAATGGGATCAGTGTGTAGAATTTGCATTGAGGCAGATTTTGGCTTAATATAAAGAAATATGTGCTTAAAAAAATAGAGCCCACCCAGAGTGGAATGGGTTGCTTGCAGAAGTAAAGGATTCCCCATCCCTTCACATCTTTAGTCAGAGGCTCATAAGCAATCATTGAAGAGGTAGGAGAGGAGATTCCTACTCTGAGACATGGAGCCTAGAAGACCTCTGAGGTCACAGATATCTCTTCCAACTCTAGTTCTTCTAAGTGGTCTTCCTATGACTTCAAATGGTTCTTTCTTTCCTAGATCTCTTATTCCCTTACCACATAATGCTGTGTGTTACAGACGTGTGTGTGTTTGCATCTTATCCCAATGCTATGTACTCTTTTTTTTTTTTTGCGGAGCAATGAAGGTTAAGTGACTTGGCCAAGGTCACACAGCTAGTATGTGTCAAGTGTCTGAGGCTGGATTTGAACTCAGGTCCTCTTGAATCCAGGGCCAGGGCCTTATCCATTGCACCACCTAGCTGCCCCACTATGTACTCTTAAGTTCCATGAGGGTAAAGGACTGTGTCTTACTTAAGTCTTCTATTTTTCCCAGTACCTAACAGTATTAGTAGGCACTGAGTGTTAAAGTAGAAGTGCTTCAGAATACCTGCTATAGTATACCCATGAGACCAATCTATGTGGATGCAGGTGATTAGCCATGAAACACCTAGCAACCAGATTTCATATGGGAGGAGGGAGGGGGTGAAAAAAGAGGAGGCCCTCTCTTTTTGAAAGACAGATGTTATTCTCTTATTGTTTAAAAAATACCCCTACCCCTTGGGGGAATGAGGCTAATCCTTTGTGCAAAGAGATAGAGACAGTTAAATAGTGAGACAGCTAAGCTCTGGCTAGGAATCTATTACCAGTCAAAAGGTAAAACTTGAACACTTGGTGAATCTGACTAGTATGGCAGACAACCAAAAAAGGAAGGATTTGGCCTTACATAGTCAAATATTGAACTAAGGTTAGACTAAACTAAACTTTAAAAAGATACCATAGTACTTAGGTGTTGATATTTCTTTAAATTGCATAACATCTCTACATATATAGATATATACATCTGTTTGCAATACATATATGGATATCATATGTGTGTGTATGTATATATACACACACGCAACATATCTACACACATATACCTTTATACCTATAACTATGTTTGCTAATTTAGCAAAATTCCATTTTTAATAGAAAACAGTTAAATACACATCAGAGGCCTACATATTGTTTCTATATGTAGTTTTCCCCACTACAGGGTAAACTCCTCAAGGGCAGAGACTTTAAAAATACCTTTCTTTGTATCTTCAGGGTTTAGCACAGGGGCCTAGCACTTAGTAGGTGCTTTTTATGACTGAATGACTGCATATGATTTTATATATATTTTTCTCTAGGACAGGGTAAGCTCCTTGAGGGTAGAGACTTAACAAAATTTTTTTTCTTTGTATCTTTAGGGTTTAGCACAGTGCACACAGTAGGTGTTTAATGAGTATTTATTGACTGATGATGTTTTCCCTATTATAATGTTTTTGTTTTGTTTTTAATTTTCCTTTGTGTCCCTTAAGTTTAGCACAGATCCTGTATGTAGTAAGTGCTTAAGAATTGCTTATTTCCTTGAAAAGAGGGTTGCATCCTTACCAATATATCCTGAGTCCGATGTTCTCTATAGGACTATGATAATCACTCCCTTTGAAAGCTATTATTTTTGTGGAGCTTTTTCATTAAGATCATGAGAAAATAATCTCTTCTCTTGGTAGCAGTGTGCTTAATTTGCAGGCATAACAACCTAATAGCTATCGATATGCTAGGTTTATAGAGCCATAGCTGTACTTAGTCATTGATATTCCAGTCTAAATTATGAAAATGCGAAACATTCTATCAACCACCTATTACTTGCCCACACAGCCCTAGTGCTCCAGCCAAGATTGCCATCATCCATGTGTAACTTGTATGATCCCATCTTGCCTTTATACATTATTCTCTAAGTTTGTGTAACAGTAGACATCCCATGAAGCATGCGTGGGGAAGGCCTGGGTCCCACTCTCTTTCAGACACACACACACACATGTGCTTATTGCTGAAGCCTGACCCAAACCAATCTCATATATGCTCCCCCTATTTCAACAAACCATTTTATTTTTTGCCTTTCCTCCATTCAGAATTGTTCTTCTACACTTATTTTTTATTATTCCTTTTGAGTCATTCTGCTATGTTCCAACCAAATGACATGCTCAATCTTCCTCGGACTTGGCCTTCATGTCATTGTATAGGCCTAGAATGTACTTCTGCTTCTTAGAATCCTTTCCTTCCTCCAAGGCTTGCTTTAGCTGCTATTTCCTATAGAAAGCCTTTGCTACTTATGGGCCTTCTACAAAATATAGCCAAAGAGAAGAGGCATCAAATTATCTTGAAAAGGACACTAGGTTTTGGGTCAGAGTATATGAATTCAACTTCTTCTGTTACTTGTCTTTTTTGTTTTTGTTTTGCTTTTTATGGGTCAATGAGGGGTTAAGTGACTTTCCCAGGGTCACACAGCTAGTAAGTTTCAAGTGTCTGAAGCTACATTTTAACTTAGGTCCTCCTGAATCCAGGGCTGGTGCTTTATCCACTGCACCACCTAGCTGCCTCCCACCTAGCTGCCCCTGTGTTACTTGTTAGTTGTGTGACCTTATGCTTTACTTATCCTCGTTGGCCCACAGTGTCCTCATCAGCAAGATGAGGGAGGTTGGATCTGGTTTGTGTTCATGTATTTGTGTACATGTCGCACCACCCCAATCTCCATGCGGAGAGAGACTGGGTTTTTTTTGGTTTGTTTATTTTGTGTGTGTGTGTGTGTGTGTGTAGAGAGAGAGATCAAGAGATAGATATATATGGGTAGGGAGAGAGATATTTAAGATCCCCAGTACCTAGCACAGTGTTTTCTTGCACATAAGGAGTTTAATAAATCCTTAATGAATATACTCTGATTCCATAATCTTATGAATTGAATATCCTTCAGGAAGCCCTACCATATCAGCCCTGGCCTCCTCTGACTTTCAGCAGTCTGTATTCTCTCCTTTTTGTTGAATTATAATAGTGATTCTCACAGTGTGGCCCACAGATCCTGGGGGGGAGGTCCTCAAGACTCATTCAGGTGATCTACAATGTCAAAATTATTTTCTTAATAATACAAATACATTATTTGCTTGTGAAAATATTCCTCCCTTCTCCCACGACATATTTGTGTGAAGCTGGATTTTCTTCATATACTTCAACCAAAGTAACATTGCACAACAGATTGAATGCAGAAATAGATATGGGAATCCAGCTGTCTTCTATTAGGCTGGACATTAAAGAGATTTGCAAAAACATGTAAAACTGTGTTACTCTTCTAATAATTTTTGTTTGTTTGTTTTGGAAAATATAGGTTGCTTTTTTCATAAAAACCATGTTATTCCTTTTAACATATTCTTTCTTTCTTTCTTTCTTTCTTTCTTTCTTTCTTTCTTTCTTTCTTTCTTTCTTTCTTTCTTTCTTTCTTTCTTTCTTTCTTTCTTTCTTTCTTTCGTGGGCCAATGAGGATTAAGTGACTTGCCCAGGGTCACACAGCTAGTGTCAAGTGTCTGAGGCTGGATTTGAACTCAGGTCCTCCCGAATCCAGGACCGGTGCTTTATCCACTGCACCACCTAGCTGCCCTCTTGTTATTATTTTTTTTTTGTTTGTTTTTTTGTTTTTTCTTTTTTTGTGGGGCAATGGGGGTTAAGTGACTTGCCCAAGGTCACACAACTAGTAAGTGTCAAATGTCTGAGGCCGGATTTGAACTCAGGTCCTCCTGAATCCAGGGCCAGTGCTTTATCCACTGCGCCACCTAGCTGCCCCCCTCTTGTTATTTTTAAAAGAATACATATTTAAATTTTTATTGGTTTAAATGTCTAATACAGGAAATATCAATAGATAAAACAAATGTAACAGCCTTTTCAGGTCTTCAGTCATTTTTAAGAGGGCATAAAGGTCCTGAAACCAAAAATCTTGAGAACCATTGGACTAGAAAATTCCCAGGAGCTGAGGAACAATTTTCATCTCACAGAGTACATGCCATCTTCCAGTTTTGCCTTTCCAGTGGCCATCCCACATTCCTGGAAGGTACTTCCTCCTCACCTCTGTCTTCCTTAAAGATGAAGCTCATGAGCCTTTCCTGCTTTGCCCAACTAGTGTTCTCACTCCCAGACTACCTTGCGTTTATTGATTTAATTTCTATATTTTTGTTTGTTCACTTTATATTTGTTATCTACATATTTATCTCTCCTATTAAGATGTAAACTCCTTGAGAGCAGGGTTGTTGTTTTTTTCATTTTTATACTGGCATCCCCAATTACTGGTGCTGTATGGGCATCCTGTAGTCACTTAAATACTCGTTGGTTGATTCAGTCATCTCAAGTGTCCAGTCCACGACTCTGCTCCTTTATGGTTTAGTAAGCATTTACAGGCTTATTGAATGTCTTGAAAATGCTATGAAAAGCATACAGAATCTTTGTCAGCATCCCCAAGGGGGCCTCTTTTCTTAGAGGAAGAGAACAAAGGAAGAGGTAGAGAATCCTCTTGGATCTTTCAGAGACCAGGGGCTCCTCGGGTCACAACAGGCAAACAGCAGAGGTTTGAGGCCTGTGTATCTGAAGGACCATGGAGCCTTCTCTATTCCTTGGGTATGAGCTCCAAAGTGTGTCATGGGTATTGGGTGGGAACCAGATCAGGATAATGAGTCCTTGAAGTCCTCACATTTACAACGCTGAGGAAGAGTGCTCTTGTGCTATTGCTGAGTATGCCACTGAGAGCTGAGATGTAGGCCAGGAGCAGGGGGTGGGGGGCTGGGATGGGCAGAAAAGGTGTGTGTGTGTGTGTGTGTCTCACTCTTCTTCCCTCTCTCTCTTTTACAGCCAAGACCATGGGAGACGTGAAACTAGTTGCTTCAACCCACATTTCCAAAGGTTCTCTTAATGCTCGACCTTCGGGATTCAGCTCCTCCTCCTTAAATGAGGCCCCCACCTTCACCCTGCCCCCCAGGAACCTCTGTGTCCCTGAAGGTAGCACAGCCAGGTTTGAAGGGAAGGTAAGGTTCGGCGGGAATGGGCGGCTAAAGGACATTTTCCCCTCTCTTGACTTTCCTCTTTATTTTTATTCTTCCAAACACATAGCCAGCAACAAGAACAAACATTCAAATACCAAACAAGAATAAAAAATGTACAAGAAACCATTAACTTCCGTTGTTTACAGCTTGCAAAAACATGCTGTTTGCTTCCTGGTTTTGTCCTCCTGGACACACTCTCTCTCTCCCCCTCTCTCTCCCTCTCTCTCTCCCTCTCTCTCTCTCCCTCTCTCTCCCTCTCTCTCCCTCCCTCTCTCTCTCCCCCCCTCTCTCTCCCTCTCTCTCTCTCTCTCCCCCTCTCTCTCCCTCTCTCTCTCCCTCTCTCTCTCTCTCTCTCCCTCTCCCTCTCCCTCTCCCTCTCCCTCTCCCTCTCCCTCTCCCTCTCCCTCTCCCTCTCCCTCTCCCTCTCCCTCTCCCTCTCCCTCTCCCTCTCCCTCTCCCTCTCCCTCTCCCTCTCCCTCTCCCTCTCCTTCTCCCTCTCCCCACCTCTTCTGGGAAGGAAAAGCCTGCTTGGGATCAAACATTTGCCAAAGATAATCTATATTTGCTTAATTGAGTGTTCAGTGTGTTTTATATCATCCTATTTCTTGAAAGGAGCGTGCAGTCAACTACAAATACTACAAAAGTACTAATCTTATCAGGCCATTTCCAGATACAGAGGGTAAATCCAGTTGCTTGATTTAGATTTTCTTGCTTTTTTTTTTTTTAAACTAAGGAAGATTTGAACACTGTACCTCAGTATCTTCATCTGCCAATTGGGCATATTAATCCCTGTTCTATGTCCATGTGTATTGATGGAAAGAATAAAGAAGAGATTCAAGGACATTTAGTGTTATAATGGAGCCTTATAAGGACAAGGGGTAGAGAATAAGCATTTTTTAAACACCTAGCTTGTGCCAGGCACTGTGCTAAGTGCTTTACAATTATTATATCATTTGATCCTCACAACAACCCTGGAAGGTAGATGCTGTTATTATCTCTATTTTACAGTTGAGGAAACTGAGGCAAAAGTGTCTGCGTGTACCCAAATGACTCCAGTCCCAGCACTCTATTGTGTCACCTAACTGCTTCTACTAATTGTTATAATAAACAGTTGGCAAAGGGTGCCAGAATTCTCGAGGTTACCGATCTAATATACGATATGATTAGAGAATGCTTGGGAGGTTGACAATAGATAGATCCCTTGGGAGGGAAAACACAGGAGACATTCTAATAGAGAACACTTTAGCGATATAAGGTCTCTGAACTAGCAAAACTAGATTCTGTCTCCAAAACTAAGATGTGTGACCATGAGCAAATCTCTTACCCTCTTTGTACATCAGTTTCCCCTTCTGTAAGATGGGGAGGGGATATCATCATATAGATCTAGTACCTTTCACCCAGGGTCATTGTAAGGCTTTTGTGAGTCAAAACATGGAAAGTATGTTACAAAGCGAAGTGCCATAAACATGAATGATCTTAGTTGATGTATAGTATGTTAGGGTTACAAAGTATTTCACATAACATTCTCTCTTCCTTTACAGTGGGGAAAAAGAACTGAAAATGGGTCATCAAGAGAGGAAAGAAAGATGTTAAAAGTCACAGGATCTTTGGCTCATAGAATATCATGGTCAGATGGAATGTTAGATATCTCCTCCATTTTGTAGATGAGAAAAACTGAGTCCCTGAGATGAAAAGACTTGCCCAGTTTTTAATCATTCATCATGGGTGATATTAAGTTGTGTTTTTTTGTTTGTTTTGTTTTTTACAAAACTTCATTTAGTTGGCAGGTTTGGAAAAGTGGTGGATTTAGAAAATAAGCATGAATAAATGGTTTGGAAGGGGGTGAACATTGAATAGGGTAGACTTCTACCTGAGGAGTTTAAGGAATATTTTCACTTTTATTTTATTTTATTTTATTTTATTTTATTTTTGCGGGGCAAAGGGGGTTAAGTGACTTGCCCAGGGTCACACAGCTAGTAAGTGTCAAGTGTCTGAGGTCAGATTTGAACTCAGGTCCTCCTGAATCCAGGGCTGGTGCTTTATCCACTGGGCCAAGTAGCTGCCCCAATATTTTCACTTGATGATTTGAATGTGATCTTCCCTACAAACTTTTTCATATGAAGACAATTGATGAGGGAACACTGGTTGCTTTCCAGGAAAACTGTCTGGATAAATGCCCTAGTCCTTTTATTGCCTCCCTTTAATTTGTGTTCTCCACATCTCCCCAAGCATCTTCCATGCCTGGTCATTGTCCTGGGGATGAAAACTCTTTTTCTAGCTTTCTGTGATGCCCTGGGTCTCTAGCCTCATGCTGGTAGAATGGGGCTTAGAAGTTCTCACAGCTCAGGGGTGGACTCAGCTGCAAAACAACTTTGTCCATTCCACTGACTCTGAGCCAGGCTCTGTCTGATACTGTAGTCTGATGTGAAGAACTTTTCCTATTCTTTTTTTTTTGAGGGGGGGGGGCAATGAGGGTTAAGTGACTTGCCCAGGGTCACACTGCTAGTAAGTGTCAAGTGTCTGAAGTCCAGATTTGAACTCAGGTCTTCCTGAATCAAGGGCCAGTGCTTGATCCACTGTGCCACCTAGCTGCCCCAACTTTTCCTATTCTTAAGGACCCAGAGAGAAGGCAGATCCCTAGTTCCCTGGTCATTTCTTCAATCACCATGCTTTTATTCTTCCCTCCCTTATGATTTTGGGGGAAGAAAGGGATCAATCACCTGGATCATTTAATTCAGGTGTTTCATGCAGTGCAGTCTAATGAAACAATAACTGATTTAGCAAATAAGAGACCTGGGGCAGGGTTGCAGGCTCTGTCATTAATTTCTTAGGCACTTCACCTCAGTTGACCCAAGTTTCCTCATCTGTAAAATGGGAATCTGCTCCACTTAGTTTATGGGATTGTGAGAATGAAATGAGAGATTATCTGTGAAAAGGTGCTTTGCAAAGGCCAATAGAGAATGACTTTATGTTCCTTGATTCCTTGCCCATCACACTTATGGGGCAATGATGGCACAGTGAGAGTTTTGTAATGAACTTTGCTCATAATTGCTTAATGGCTAACATTGTATCTAAGCTGCTGGTTCCAGATAAATCTTTCCCTTAAAAAAAAAAAGTAGATTGAAAGTCATTCACCTGCTTGACCTTGAGTTGTTGTTGTTCAGTTCAGTCATTTCTGACTCTTTGTGACTCCATTTGGGGTTTTCTTGGCAAATATCCTGAATTGGTTTTCTACTTCCTTCTCCAGCTTATTTTTACACATGAGGAAACTGAGGAAAACAGGGTTAAAGTGACTTGCCCAGGGTCACACAGCTAGTAAGTGTCTGAGGCTGGATTTGAACTTGTGAGTCTTCTTGACTCCAGTCCTGGCACTCTATCTAATGTGCCACCTAGCTGCCCACTAACCTTGACTGGAATCCTCCACATCTAAGTGACACGACCACATACTCATTACATCTCTCTCCTCTTGTCTCATGAAGCCGCAGGTTAGTTCAGGCCCTCATCACTCTTCACCTGGATTCTTGTATGTCTCCTAATGGGTCTCTCTCCTTCAAGTCTGTCCTCCAACCCATCCTCCACACAGCTGCCAAATTAATATTCCTAAACCCCTCGTCTGAAAGCGTCACTCTCTTGCTAAGGAATCTCCCATGGCTCACCACTGCCCCTAGGATCCAATACAAACCTCTTTGTTTGACATTTAAAACCCTTTACCATCTAGCTCTAGGATACCTTGCTTGGTTTCTTTCACTTTACTCCCCTTCATGTCCTTTACATTCCAGCCAAACTGGTTGGCTTGCCACTCTCTATTCGTGACATTCTCTGTCCACACCCTTCTATCTCCTTGCTCTGAGACTTCAGACTATCCCTTATGCCTTCAGTGCCTCCTAGCTCAGCTTCTTAGAATCTCAGACTTCCTTGGAGGCTCAGTTAGCCAAGGCCTTTTCCTATCACACCTATTGCTTATGTCTTTTTCATTCTCCCCCTCCCATTTCCACCAAGATTATTTTGTATTTATTTTGTATGTGGGGTGTGTGTGTGTGTGTGTGTGTGTGTGTGTGTGTGTGTGTGTGTGTGTGTGTATGTGTCTGCATGTGTGGTTTCCTACAATAGAGTGTGATCCCCTTGAAGGTAGAGACTACTTCATTTTTGCCTTTGCATCTCTCCCCATTGTCTAGCTCAATGACTGACACATTGTTTTTGGTCTAGATCTGTGATTGTATAGGTATAGAGAAAATTAGTTCTACCAATGCAGAGTCACAACTATTTTGCAACTTTGAGTTGCCTTGGAGCCCTGGGAGTTTAAATGGCTTGCCCAAGGACAAACAATATGTGTCAGAAGTAGAATTCAAACCTGGGTCTTCCTGATTTGGAGGACAGCTTAGCTTCTCACTTAAATTGAATTTAATATAAATATAAATATTTAATATAAAACTCAGAGAGGAGACCCATTCCATGGAGTATCTTGATCTGGCTCAGACTTGTTACCTTTTGGAGAAAGAGACTGAGAAGGAGAGTGGACTTCAGCATGAATAAGGGAAATGCTTCTCCCAACTTGAGAATCTACCAGTAAGAGGAAATTGGCTGTTTTGAAGACCTCCGAAGAATCTGGATCCAGGGCATTTCTAACCCCATGGCAGAGCAACCCATGGGCAATAAAAGTGGACTTTGAATTTGAGTCACTGGCTGGAGTAGCAGGAGCCCCAGTTGGGACACCAGCTGTGATGAGGCTGTGCTTGAAGTGCTTGGCTTCCTGCCCCTGAAGCCCTCTAACCTTCACAGCTGGGGCCACTTAACCCCCACTTGGAGATTCATTCCCATCCTAGACTATGGGGCCAAGTGTGTTCCTAGGCAGGGGAATACCAGGAGACCTACATCAGTTCCTTACTAGCGAAGCACTGAGTCAGTTAGTAGAGTTCATTTATGGAGCATCTGCTGTGTGCTAGTCACTCTTGCAGGCACTGAGGATAGGACGACAAAAGACAAAACAGTCCCTGCCTTCAAGGAGATTGCATTCTACTTAGAGAATAGAATGTGCACAGAATAATTTGTATTATGTATGCATGGTATAATATTACTATGGACACGTGTTGTGTGCATATATGCAGCAGTGTATAAAAACAAGCCAATGTATTGCTGCGTATCTGTGTATTCACATGTCTGTGTGTGCACATGCACACCGATCCAGCCCTATTTCCCTTGATTCAAGGGACTCACCATGAAGAAACTTCCTTTTCCATGACAGATCAGGAGAGGAGGAGTCACAAGAATTGGTCCCACTTAGGCCTAGATATCCCGATCAATCCACAGGCATTAAACATCTGCTTGGTTGGGGAATATAAATACAAAAGTGAGAGAGCTTACATTCTAGAGGTATAAGATGTGGAAGGAGGAGGGTGACTCAAGCTGGGATCTTTAGTCTAAGCCCTTACAGGAATAATTGTGAATGGAACCTTGGCAGGGAAGATGCAAAATGCCTTCAAGGTCTAATACTTGGTTTCCTGGTTGATGTCTGTCTAGTCTTGGGCTATAGAGGGCTGAGCTGAGGATCAACTCATTCACCCTCTTTAATACAGAGCAACTTTGCCCAGGAAAAATCCCAACGTTGTGTGGATTAACTCCTCTTGAATGGAGGTAGGAGGTAGGGCAAGGTCTCTGGAGGTCTGATCTAGAGCTGGTGGAGAGAAGGGGATGGCATCAGAACATACAGCAAGATGGCTGGTCCCTGCCTTTTTATCTTCATACCATCTAGTGACAGAGGGAAAGGGAAAGGGCACGGTTCAGAGAGGACCTAATGAAGACTTGTAGGATTTGCCCCAACCTATTAAACAGTGACAGGAATATTTCATTCTGTGTTAAGTGGTGGTACAGCCCAGCCTAAGGGTGACAGAAATGTTTCCTCCCCCCACCCCCCAACTGCCCAATTGGCTTGGCCAGTTAAAGGGCTGTGGGAGGGGGACTTCTAGAGTCAACACAGAAAACTAGCCACTAGAAAGGGTTGCTTGACTAGGTCATAGTATCTCCTTGTGTGACTAGTCTGTGCTGAAAAAGTCTCCTCCCATTTTGATTCAGCTTGTAGTTATATAAAGTCTTTTAATCTCTAAAAGATAAGGAAGCTATAAAAGGTTCTAATCATTTCAATAAATGCATTTCTGAAAAGCTGTGGGATATAGTGGTTAGAGAGTTCACCTTGGAACCAGCAAAATGAGGGTTCAAGTCCAGGCTGGGAGACCCTGGGCAGGTCACTTGACTTTTCAGTCCTCTCCTCAAATCTCTAAGACTGTAGGTTGCAGAGAAAGGGTTCTTTCTTTCTTTCTTTCTTTCTTTCTTTCTTTCTTTCTTTCTTTCTTTCTTTCTTTCTTTCTTTCTTTCTTTCTTTCTTTCTTTCAGCTAGTAAGTGTCAAGTGTCTGAGGCTGGATTTGAACTCAGGTCCTCCTGAATCCAAGACCAGTGCTTTATCCACTGCGCCACCTAGCGGCTCCCCAGGGAGTTTTTCGTTTAATGAAATCATGGGTCCAATCCTTCTCTCTCAATGTTGGCCACGGATCATGCTGAAACTCTTCCATCCAAACAGTGCTGTCAGACAGGGCAAGTCTGACTGGCTCTTTGCCTCATGATAGGATTAAGTGTGAAAGGAGAGTAATGGGGAAAAAAATTTTTTTAAAGGCTGAAATGTTCAGATAGGAGCTGTCTTCTTTAAAGGCTACTTCAGCTGGGAAATTCATCCCATCAGAAAGAACCAACATGTTGAGACCATGGCTTGGATATGAATCAGATAAGCAGAAGACCCTTTAACCTAAAAAAGCATTTGAATCAGACAGCAAGCCTCTGGCTTCATGAAAGTAAGCATATGAAACAGCATGCTCACCTCATCCTCATCAGCCCATACGTCAGGTCTCTACTTGGTTATCCAAGCTAGGAATGGCTATAGGCAGCAGTGGGGCCCAGGTAATGGGAGGCTATGGTAAGTTCCCATTTGGGCTAGTAGGATCCATGCTTCTCATCAGGCCTTTTCTCAGTCAATTCCATTAAATGGGACTGGGGGAAGGGCTCACCTGCGCTGGAATTCCATTGGCCTAGAGAATACCTTGGAAGAAACTTCCTTTCCTGAATGCAAATCAGCATCTTCTTTACAACCTAGAATCTTAAAGAAAAGCCTCAACAACAACTGGGAGTCAGTTTTTGCCCAACATCACACTCCATTTTTAAAAAATTTTAATTTAATTTAATTTTTTGGGGCTGGGCAATAAGGGTTAAGTGACTTGCCCAGGGTTACACAGCTAGTAAGCCTCCATTCATTTTTAATGTAATTTTCATTTTATTTTTTTCCAATTGATAATCTTTTTTTCTGCTCTCTTAATTAAAAAGTCCCTTCATTTGTGCTAGTATTTATGCTACACCTTTCACATGTTTCTAAAGAACCACACATGTAGTACCTGTCCCCAAGAGGCATATGATGGGATGGGAATGGAAGAGCAAGACAGAAAGTTATATAGTAGCAAAAGGCAGCCTATAGGTAGGATTGGATGGGTGATTTCATGAGAATAAGGACCTCCTGGATGAGACAACTCCCTCTACCCATGCAGGTCAGTGCCCTGTAGCTTATATTATTTGAGAATTGCCTAAAGCATGGAGAGGTAAGTGACTTGGCTACGGTTACCTAGCCTGCATTTGTCAGAGAAGGGTTTTGACCCTGGGTCTTCCCAGCTCAGAGACCAGCTCTCCTTAACACATTAAAGAAGGAAGGGATAATGTAGGATGGCATGATTGGGGGAGACTGCATTAAGGAGGCAGGATTTGGCTGTGGTGGGGGGAGCATTCCAGTCTAAGAACAAAGCAGAGGGAGACAGGACTGAAGACATGGAAATAGTGTGGCAGCAGGACTAAGCGGGCTCTATTTCAGGGTCATTGATTTTGAAAATTGGGGTGGAGGCAAAAGCTTCAAGTTGGGCAATATTGATAGTTGGGTTTGGACCAGGAGGATGGAACAATGCGTGAAGGGCTTTAAATGCCAGAACTGGGAGAGTTTAGACATTATCCTGAGGTTAAAGCTTATAAACAAGGGAATGACATCATGCTGAGCAATGAATAAATTCGACCTGTTAGGCTAGTGCATCAATCCGTACCTTATCCTTCTATTACTATGTGTTAGGCCATATGGGGCATGGAATCAGTGTGAGCATTCTTGCCTGAAAAGTTTATAATAATTAAGATGACATAAGTCTCTGAAAAGTTAGATCATAATACATTAATTAAAAGGAACAAATCAACAATTTAATACAACAATACAAGAACTGTCACAAGCCAGTGCAGCCATGAGGCAGCATAAAGGGAGGGAGGAGGGCTGCCTGATGTCAGTGGAGTGCAAAGGAAGGGGCTATTTCACAAGAGACACTCTGAAAGAAGAAAAGACAGATGCTTGCTGACTGATTTGGGTGTAAAGGATGAGCCAAGATGGCTCCAGGCTTCTGAAGCTGGGCGAACAGAGAGAGCCATTGTCAGAAATGAGGAAGTTGTGGGGAAAGGGAGGGTGAGGCAAGAGAGGAGCTGGAGCTGACTGGGGGTCATTCCACTTGAAATACCTGGTATTTGGTTAGCAGTGACAGGGTCATTGATCTAGAGAAAAAAGGGACCATCTAGTCTAACCTCCTCATTTTACACATGAGGAAACTGAGGCCCTGAGAGTCATGAAGTGAATTGTCTGAGGTCACAAAGGTGGGAATGAACCTCTGACTCCAGAGTCATTCACTGCTCATTCCACTGATTTGAACTCTGGTCAGCCATAAGGACTGAAGATATACATGCAGGAGTCTTGATGATAATATTGATAAGTGGCACTGTAGGTTGACCTCAGAGTCTGAAAAATTGGTGTTCTAGTCCCACCTCTGACAGCTACTGGCTATAGAACCTTGGGCAAGTCATGTACCTTTTCAGTGCCTAAGCAACTCTCTTTTTGTTATAGAGGGTTTATAAAATGCTTTATGAATTTCACTTCATTTTATCTTCACAACAGCCCTGGGAGCTTGGTGCTATTATTATTATTATTCCCATTTTCCGGGTGAAGAAAGTAAGGTAGATAAGAATCAAAGGAATGTGCCCAGAGTCACACAGCTAAAAAGTATCTGAAGCCAGACTTGAACTTGGGTCTTCCTAAATCTAAATCCAGCACTCTAGGCACCTAGATTCATCTCCTGTATTGGTTTGTTTGTTTTTGTTTTTGTTTTTTTTGTTTGTTTGTTTTAGTGAGGTAATTGGGGTTAAGTGACTTGCCCAGGGTCACACAGCTATTACGTGTTAAGTGTCTGAGGTCGGATTTGAACTCAGGTACTCCTGACTCCAGGGCCGGTGCTCTATCCACTGCGCCACCTAGCTGCCCCTCCTGTATTGGTTTGTACTGGTAGAGAGAGTTTCTTTGCACAACACAAATGAAATCCCAAGTCTGGTTATCATTAGAATCATTACAAGGAGAAGATTCATTTATAGAGAGCTTGAAGATTGGCAAAGCACTCTGTGCATATTAGCTCATTTAAGTCATTTGTCTAGAAGTGGCAATTAAAACTAGGAGGGCACATGAAATCTCTAGAGAAGAGACTATAAAAAGAGAAATGTGGAGGACTAAGAATTAATCCTCAGGGAATTCCCACTTGGGGTGTGGGGAGAAGAGCAAGATGGAGATGCCAGGGAGGCAGAGAGAACAAGGATCCTGTTGCATGCTATGAGGGTATGGGGATAACGCTGTCACCAACATTGGAGGGCTATTGTTAAAGAGCTATAGGAATATTCTCTATTCATTAGTATTAGGGGACTTAGGAGTCCTCCCATCCAAATGACTCATTTGACAGGTGAGGAAACTGAGGCCCAGGGAGATCAATTGATTTGCCCAAGATCACACAGATAGGAAGCACGCAGGAGTCAGATAGTACTTCATTTCTCCTGTTAGGAATTTAGGTTCTTCCCAGACTGTCTGTCATGTCCTGAACCATGAGAACAACAAAGTATCTTGTCCTTTTTGTGGTTTTTACACATGTGCCTCTGCTAAAGTACTACTCTAACTCCTAAGGGGTATAGAAATGATCCTGACATCCCAAATAGTATGCCAATGGAAATGGAACTATATTTGTCTCCTTCCTGATTAGGTAGAAGTTCATTTCCTGAAGATTAGCTACCAGATCCTTCCTTCCTTCCTTCCTTCCTTCCTTCCTTCCTTCCTTCCTTCCTTCCTTCCTTCCTTCCTTCCTTCCTTCCTTCCTTCCTTCCTTCCTTCCTTCCTTCCTTCCTTCCTTCCTTCCTTCCTTCCTTCCTTCCTTCCTTCCTTCCTTCCTTCCTTCCTTCCTTCCTTCCTTCCTTCCTTCCTTCCTTCCTTCCTTCTTTCCTTCTTCCCTCCCTCCCTCCCTTCCTCTGTTCCTCCCTTCCCTTGTTTGTTTCTTTCCTTCCAACAAGCCTAGGTAGCTAGCTAGGTAGTGTAACTTGGGATAGAAGACTCCATTTATCATCCCTTTAGGACCCTTGGGCTTCTGTCATCTGAACATTTAAAATTTTAATATTTAAAGTACCTTTTTATTGTCTTTTGAGTGACCTTATATGTTTTTATCCTCTGCGTGTGTGTGCCAGTCAGCCCTAATTCCCAATCAATAAATAGATAAATAAAACTTTTATCAGTGTTCTCCACTCACTGTCCTTAGATAGATTGTTGAGTTTTAAACAGATATAATAAAAGTCGTGTGGGTAAGCGGTACAAGGAAATGTCCAAGAATTTAAGCAGTGTTGTTTCTAAGCCCAAAGGAATGTGGGAATCAAAGGGTTAACTAGGCCCATGGGAACCAGCCAGGAAGGCTATAGGGCCTAGGGGCCAGCTGAGGGCAGCAGAGATCTATAAGTTGAGACCCAGATTGAGGGCCTAAACCCTAACAGGTATAGACTTGGAGCAGGTGAAATAGAGTCTGATAGTTAAAAGCCATTCTTGAGAAAAAGCTAGGACGTTAACCTCTAAGAAGAGAATCCTGAAAACTACTTTCCCCTACTGATTCTCTTGTCTCTCCTCTCCCAGCCTCTCTGTAATCACGCAGCCTATACTCAGGCCCTCGTCATCTCTTACCTGGACTACTGCAATAGCCTTCTAAGTGGTCTTGCCTCTAGTCTTTCATCTAGCCAATCCATTCTCTGCATCACTGATCAATTGCTACTTCTAATTTAGAAACCTAACCATATCATACTCCCTCCTCAAAAATCTTCAATGACTTTGTATTTGTATAAGTTTAAATAAGAACTCCTCAGTCTACCATTCAAAGTCTTTCACGCTCCAATTCCTAGCTACATTTCCAGTAATTTCATATTGTTTCCCATCCCATTCTTTCCATTCTAGCCAAAATGTCTTCTTAGTAGTTACTCATCCACAACATTCCCCAAGTCTCTGGGCAAGTGTTCCTCCATATCTGGAAGTCTTCCTTATCTCTGTTTCATCCCTATGTTTCATATACCATCACTTCCAGCAAGGCCTTCTAGATTCACTCGTTGATACTCTCTGACTCTTGAAATGACAACATATACACATATGTTATACACAGAGAGGAATACATATGGAGGTGTGTATATATGTGTGTAGCCAATGGATGCCCCCCTAACGAATGTACATTTCTCAAAAGCAGGAACTGCTTCAGTTTCTGTCTTTTTATGCCCAGTATCTAGCACAGCACTTTACACATCGTGGATGTTTTAATACATGTGTTGAATTGAACAACAAAGCTTAAGGAAAGAGGTCAAAGGCACAAAGGTCAGATAAAATAACACAAGGAACAAGCGTCAAGGGAGGGTCAGGGAGGCCGTCACGGGGAAACCCTAAGAGACAATTTTTCTCTGATAGTGGGTGGGTCCAAAGCTCTGCCACGCAGCAGCCATGTT
Organism: Dromiciops gliroides; assembly: GCF_019393635.1. Taxonomy (NCBI): domain Eukaryota; kingdom Metazoa; phylum Chordata; class Mammalia; order Microbiotheria; family Microbiotheriidae; genus Dromiciops; species Dromiciops gliroides. Next base: position 335,976,886 of record NC_057863.1, on the reverse strand, counting down.
TTCAGGGACTCCTGCCAACTTCTTGGTCTCACCCTCTCTGACTGAGCCTGTAACTCTGACATAACCCCAAACTCAAAGTAATTGCAGGATTAGCATGAAAAAACAAAGGGGGTTTTGTTGCTGAGACATGTATAGGCATGAGAAATATAGCTTGGACTTGGTTTATTTTTCCTTATAGTCCAGAAATTCTGTAATTATGAATTTCTAGTAGTACACATATGATTTGTGTATCTCTATATTACATAATGATTAAAGGTAAAGGTTCATGTACATAAATTTTTTTTAAAATTCTTAATTGTTTTTGCTTCACTCCCCCAAGGTTAAGGAGGAAAAATTTCTTTCTTTAATTAACAAGGGTTTTTTTGTTGTTGTTGTTTTGTTTAAAAAAAAAACAAACCCATGACTTTTCCTAATGTGAATTTCATCAGTCTTGATATTCCCAATAATCCTTTTTTTTTTTCCTTTTTTCTTTGCGGGCAATGAGGGTTAAGTGACTTGCCCAGGGTCACACAGCTAGCAAGTGTCAAGTGTCTGAGATCGGATTTGAACTCAGGTCCTCCTGAATCCAAGGCCGATGCTTTATCCACTGCACCACCTAGCTGCCCCGCAAAATAATACTTACTAAATGCAAAGATACCTTTCAGTTCCTAAAAACTAACTGCCTCTTACCTTTTAAAAAGTTTTATTTATGCTTTTTCTTTTTACATCATGACCATTTCCAAATATAACATTCATTGCTCTCCTCATTCCATCCCTCAGTCTTTCTTTATAATCACCTTTATAATTGCCAAGCTTTTAGGGAAAAAAGAAACAATTAATATAGGAGAAATCAGGGCTGTGGAACTATAACTTGGAGTGTCACAAAGCATGGTTGCTAGGAATACTCAAAGATGGGGACTGAAGACAGGGTTTATATGGGGGTAACAGAACAGAGGGAGCTATGAGACTGCCCCTTGGGAAAAGTAAGTTTCTCATAGATAAACTCTTTAATGTAAATGAGCCTTGTTACATAATAACCTAAAGTGTAGGAAGTAAGCTTGGTTATATTTGGGAGGGGATAGTTTGTTTGGGGGAGATCCAAAAAACAAATCAAGAGTCTGGAACTGACAAACACTGGTCAGCCCCAAGTGATTCATTGGCCTGGGGATGGGGAATAGGTGAGGATCAGTTAGTTCTCAGTAAATTGTGGTTATAAAGAGTAAACAAGAGTTATATTTACAGTTATCACATATGAAATAGTTTTAAACTCTGGACTTGGAGGCAGAACGACTTGAGTTCAAATTCTGCCTCACCCTGGGCAAGCCATTTAACACCATCCTGCCTCCAAGTTCTCCCGTGTAAAATGGGCATTATAATAGCACTTATTTCCCTGAATGGTTTTGGGGATCAAATGTGATAGTATATGTAAAGGTTTTTGCAAGTCTTAATGCAGCATTTAAGTATTAACTATTGTCATTATTATCTTGTTGAATACATTCAATGATGTATCATCACTGAACTTCAGTTAATTCTATAAGTGATTTTTCTTTACTGTCTTCCTGGGATTGGCCATTAGGATACAAGTGACCATTCATCCCCTAATGGATGGAAGGTCAGAGAGAGAGAGAGAGTCCTTAGAACAGGAAGATTATATAAATTGTCTCCTCTTGTTAGGATAGAAACTCCTTGAGAAAAGGGTTTGTCTTGGTTTTTGCATTTGTATTTTCACTGCTTATTACAGTGCATGGCACACAGTAAGAGTCTAACAAATGCTTGTTAATTGGTTGATTATGACTTTTATACCTGCTAGGAGTTTGTGATTCTAGAGTTGAGAATCGCCCAAAGAGTCCTTTACCTGAAGGATAAAAAGTTCAGTTGAGTTACATGACGATTAAACAGCATTAAAGTATCTTCTAGCCTAAATCTTGTAAACCTATTGTCCAAATTTACATTTTTGTAATCTATAGAAATTCAGAATTGGGTATCTTTTTTTTAGGTAACCTTTTAAATCATATTTAAATGCAACACGCACCCTTTAATACAATTTTACTTATGTTTTTTCGACCTGGATTAAAATCCTGCCTCTTGCTTAATTAACTATGTGACCCTGGACAAGTCACTTAGCCTTTCTCAACCTCAGTTTCCCATCTGTGAAGTGGAGATAATAATAGCGCTTAGCATAGAGGGACATTTCTAGCATTAAATGAGCTAACCCTGTAAAATATTTTGCAAACCTTTAAATATCCTATAAATGATATTATTATTACTATTAATATGTTGCTGATTTTATATCATTTTAAAAGGAGTTTAGAAATAACACTCGTATAACACCATATTATTTTCATATTTGTTTCATTTGCTTCCTACAACAACCTCAGGACTGGCTTAAGTGTCATATACATTTTACAGATGAGGAAACCATTGCTTGTCTTAAAGAAATTGTGACTTAGCCAAGGTTATGTGTACTAAATGATCTATGAAACTCTTCCAGGAGTAGCTTTACTTCACATAACTAGAAAATGGTGGAGTTATAACTTGAATCCACATTTTCTGACTCCATGCCCAGACATCTTTCCTTAGGATTATTAAGACTTTCAGTGTTGGTTTTTTTGATTGTTCGTTTGTTTTTATTAGCTTACAGGATACAGCCCAAATTCTTCAGACAGATGTTCTAGGTACTCCACTTTCTGATGCCAAGACATTTTAAAATCTCGTCTCCTTTAATCCCACTGCATGAACTCTTTGGTTTATATCCCTGAAACATACATTTTATATTCCAGATAACTGAATAGAGTTTAAGCTTTTGAACTTGGCCTTCAAGGCCTTCAGGAACCTAACTCTAAATTGATTACCTTTATCTTGTACTATTATCTTTCCCTTGTTCTGTTAGAGCTTTTCTCCTCTCCTTTGATAACCTACTGAGTGTGGCTCTTCCTGGTTCAGGGTTCAGTCATATATTAAACACAAGCCTTCAGTCACAGGAACCCATCAGGGGTTCCTTCGTCATTTCAAAGCACAAGTCCTTCGGTGACAGGTCCCAGACCCCTGAAAGATGTCCTAATCCAGAAGAGCAGGGATCTCCAGTGATGTACACCTCGCTCTTACAAAGCCAAATTGGACAAATCTCTGGCCCAGTGTTCTTTTTTTTTTTTTTTTAAGTGAGGCAATTGTGGTTAAGTGACTCGCCCAGTGTCGCATAGCTAGTAAGTGTTAAGTGTCTAAGGCAGGATTTGAACTCAGGTACTCCTGACTCCAGGGCCGGTGCTCTATCCACTGTGCCATCTAGCTGCCCCTGGCCCAGTGTTCTTGCTCTACCTTCTTCTGTCTCTCTGCCTTTGCTCACGCTATTCCCTATGCCTGGAATGGACTTGTCCCCAACCCCTTGATCTAACTTATTAAGATCCCCATGTACCTCCCCTGCTTCCTTCAAGGCTGAACTCACATTCCACCTTCTCCATAAAGCCTGTCATGATGTCTTCCCCACACCCTTCCCCACCCCAATAAAAGTGTGCCATCACTCAGATCCTCCAGAGCACCTTTGATGAACTTCTCCTTTGCCCTTAAGATCTCCCGAAGGATTGAGAGCTGGAAAGAACCTTTGTCATTTAGGCCACATCCCTCATTTTATAGCAGGGCAAATTTATTGCATTTTCTATTTTAGCTTAGTTATTCACGTGCTTTTATTTCCCTTGGTCAGAGTGTAAGTCCTCTTAGCAAGCAGCTTCTCCACCTTTATTTTGCCAGTTCCTTTTACAGGGCCTTTGTCATCCTAGTGCCTCTGAGAGTAGCCTGGCTCTAGAGGCAGAGGACTTGGGCTTGATTCCCAGGCCTGACAGTCAGGTATGTGGCTAAGTACTTGGAGTGTCCCATTGGCATCACAGATCTTCCCTTCCTGGGCTCCCCTCATTTTGTCTCAAGGGTTTCTCTCTCCTAGGTCTAGGGGCATATTTATATCTGCTATTAATCTCTCTCTGCTTGTAGATTCCACTGCTTATGGGTACCTATACTTGTGTAGGGATACAGGCTGCCATTGAATTTGTGATTTCTTTTCTTTTTTCTTTTTTTTTTTTTAAATTTGTGATTTCTGAATGGCATCACTAGCTTCTCTTGCTTTAGGGCAGAAATACTTTACCTGGGGTCCTTGAACTTTAAAAAAAAACCCACTATACTTTCGTAACTCTCCTTCAATATAATTAGCTGCCTTTGGAATCCTATATATTTTATTTGATGCATTTAAAAATATTATTCTGAGAAGCCCATAGGCTCGTGCATTATGATTCCTTAGGACCCCCACTCTATTCCAATCAGTAGTAATCAGTTTGATATTTTACATGAATCATATAGGGATAATTAAATAAGATAGGTCCTTATAGTAGGCCTCAAACTTTAATCCAGCATTCACCACTTGTTTACAGTTATGAAGCTCACTTGTGCAACCACAGATATGCTGACAAAGTTATCTCCATCCTGTTTTACTCAAATTCCATGTTCATATCCAGTGTAGGTGGGATGCCTTGACTCCTTGGAAAGTCCTCCAATCTGGTTGGTTTTTTGTTTGTTTGTTTTTTGGCAGGGCAATGAGGGTTAAGTGACTTGCCCCGGGTCACACAGCTAGTAAGTGTCAAGGGTCTGAGGTCATATTTGAACTCAGGTCCTCCTGAATCCAGGGCTGGTGCTTTATCCACTGCACCACCTAGATACACTGCCCCCCCAATCTATTTTTGTACCTCCTAAGCACCCTTTCTTGCTCAACATGAGCAGGTGACCATTTTGTAACCCCTTGGTCAATGGAGATGACTCTTGCCTTGTGCATGTTAATTTCTGACCTTCAAGAGCAAGGTCTATCAAGCAATGAACTTTTTTATTTTACCATGCCTCTTTTGCATATTTGGGTATCAAACCCTATGAAAACAAGGTCCAGGGGACCAGGGCATCTCAGATCATGAGGAAGATCTGGGGTCTACTTCATTAGAGGGAACCATGGACCCTTTAATAAAATGCCATTGGCTCAGAGCTCTGCCTCAGTTTCTTTTTTTTTGTAGGTTGGACAATTTTAAACTCCACAGGCTTCACTAATCAAAAGAGGGGATACATGACACAAAAGATGGTTAAAAGCCCCTGATGGAAAGAGATCCATACTCTTTCCCCAGATCTCTCTCTTTACCAGTATTAATCATACAAACAAAGATTTAGTAACCCTAGCTTTTTTTTTTACACATTACAATGATGTTAAACATATTTCCACATTTGTCATGTAAGAGAAGAATCAGAACAAAAGGAAAAAACTGAAAGAAAGAATAAACAACAACAAAAGTAAAAATAGTATGCTTCAATCTGCATTCTGACTCCATAGTTCATTTTCTGAATGTGGAGTGCATTTTCCACCATGAGTCTTTTGACATTGTCTTAGATCATTGTATTGTTGAGAAGAGTTAAACATATCATAGTTGATCACAGTTGGTTTTTTTTTGTTTGTTTTTTGTGAGGCAATTGGGGTTAAGTGACTTGCCTAGGGTCACACAGCTAGTAAGTGTTAAGTGTCTGAGGCTGGATTTGAACTCAGGTCCTCCTGACTCCAGGGCCTGGGCTCTATCCACTGCGCCACCTAGCTGCCCCGATTACAGTTGTTGATACTGTGTACAATGTTCTCTTGGATGTGCTCATTTCATTCAGCATCAATTCATGTAAGTCTTTCCAGGTTTTCCTGAAATCTGCCAGCTTATTATTTCTTTGTTTGTTTATTTGTTTTTTTGGTGAAGTAATTGGCATTAAGTGACTTGCCCAAGGTCACACAGCTAGTAAGTGTCAAGTGTCTGAGGCTGGATTTGAACTCGGGTCCTGCTGACTCCAGGGCCAGTGCTCTAACCACTGCACCACCTAGCTGCCCCCAGCTTATTATTTCTTACAGCACAATAGCATTCCATTACGGTCATATACCACAACTTGTTAAGCCATTCCTCAATTGATGGGCATTCCCTCAATTTCCAATTCTTTGCTACCAGATTTTCTTTTATATAAAGGAGGGATAGAATGATAGAATGAAGGAAGACCCAAGGAACAGTTCATTTGGATAGGAGGAAGCCAGTGCTTTGCCTTGCTAACTGCAGGGGCTGAATCAGCTTCTCCTCCCTTTGACTTCTTGCCCTCATTAGAAGAAAAGAGAAACAAAAACCTGGAGGGGTTGGGCAGTCAATGAGACCTGCTCCCTCCCCTGGCATAGAGGCAAGGGGAATAGTAGATGTCAGGCCAAGGGGCTTGCATTGTCTTACCAACCATCACTCAGATCTCCGCAGTATTTCTGGCACTTCCCCAGTGCAATCATTCTTTCCAGAAACAACAGCCCATCAGAGTCTCAGAAGGAGGGAGTGGGCACTCAGAGACCAGCAGCACTGCTTACCCCTGCCTGCCTGCCTGCCTGAGTAATTCAAAGATAGAGGATGAACTAGTCCTCTCTTTTTCTAGCTTCTCTCCCTGTGAAGCCTCTAAGAACACAGCCCTAGAAATCAAGTTCAGATGTCTCCAGCTGGTGAACTGTGGGATAGCATCTGCTTGAGTCTCTCATCCACAAGTTCTGGAGCTACATTATTTTGTTGGGCCCTTAGAAGGGGAAAACTGGGAGCAAAGTCATCAGAGGCAGATTTTAGGTAAATCTGAGAAAAGTATTAATAATCAGACCTGTCCACAAATGAAATGAGCCACTCTGCTCATCACTGGGTGGGTTTAATTGGAGGCGGATTCAACAGGATTCTTTCTCTAGGTAGCTGTTGGCATTAGGTTATATGCAAGGTCCCTTTTGCTCTGAAAATCCAGTGGGAAAGAGTAACGGATTTGGAGTCAGAACTTTTGAATTCTAGTTCATATTTGGCACCTTGCAATTAGTGTGACCAAGTGATTTAGTTTCCATGGGACTCAGTTTCATTATCTATTAAATAAGGAGGTTGGACTCAGACTCTGGGGTGCTTCCCACCTCCAGGTCTGTGATTCTACCTGCTTTCATCCCATGATTCTCAGAGATAAACTAGGAGTCAGAATACCTGGGTTCTGGTCTTGGCAATGTCATTAACTAGTTGTGCATATTTGTGAGAATCTGTAAGGCAACCATTTCTTCATCTATAAAATAAGAGGATTAGATTAGGGATTATAGATTTAGGCTGGAAGTAAATTTAGAGGTCATCTAGTGGCAATCAAATGAAGTTATTCCTATTTCTAGCATTCTGCAAGTATAAAATATTTTAAGTGCAATTATTTCTTTAAAATAGTATTTTCTTTTTTCCAATTAAATGTAAAGACAACCTTTTCTGATTATAAAGATAAATTTTAACATTTATTTAAAAAAATTTTGTGTTCTAAATATTTCTCCCTCACTTCCTTCCCCCCTTTTTCTCTTCCCCCCTTCATAAAATGGGAAGCAATTTGGTATGTTATATGTATATGATCACAAAAAACATGTTTCCATATTAGTCTTAAATGTGATTTAAACACGTTTTTGAGCAAAGATTTACAATGGTTTCATTTCAGCCTTCATTGGCTACTTTCTTGGGCCATGTAACCTGAAGCAAAGTAATTTTATGGACTTTGTGTTGTAGCTGGTTTTCTCAGGGAGTTAAGAGACAGGGTTATACTCTTGAGTTTTGGTCAGAAGAAGATGGGGAGCCGGTTGAAACACTAGATTTATCTGGAGATGTGACCCTGAGATGGTGTGGCACAAGGCAAAGTAGACTGGATAAAGCCTCTGAGGACTTGAGTTTAAATCTTACCTCTGTTATTTACTACCTCTGTGCAACAAGCCACTTCTGTTTTTGTTTTTTAATTTTTTTTTTAGGTCACTTCTTTAAGCTTACATCTTGTTCTATATCTACAATTCTGAAATTCACCCCTTTCATCCCTTCACTCTGATCCTCACTCTTACCTTTTATGATGTAAATTTAGAGACAGCTTACTGGTCTTAGAGTCAGGAAGACCCAGGTGCAGTTACATATTAGCTGTGTGACCCTAGGTAAGTCACTTAACCTCTGTTGGTTTCAGTTTCTTCATCTTGAAACACAGCTCAGGGTTATACTTGATGGCTTCTACCTTTCTCGCTTTACATCAATGATACTTTGACCTTGTGTAACTTTGGGCAAGTAATTTAATATCTTCAAGCCTCATTTTCCTCATCTGGATAATGTTGATAATAAAACATCTGACAGGTTGTTGTAAGGAAGGCGTTTTTCAGGACACAAACGCTATGCAAATTTGATTTTTGCTTGTTTGTTTTTTAAATGGAGGTTGAAGATGGATAATAATGAGGGCTAATTCACAACAATACAATAATAAATTATGACAAATAGACCCACTGAGATAGCTCTCTCCCCCTCTCTCCCTCTCTCTTCCTCCTGTCTCTCTCCCCTCTTCTTCCTCTCTACTCCTTTTCCTCTCCCCTTTCCTCTCTTTCCCTCTCCCTCCTTCTTCCCTCTCCCTCCTTTCTCCCTCTTCTTTTCTTCTCTCCTCTCTTCTCTCCTTCTCCTTTCCTCCTCCTTCCTCTCTGTTTGTCTTTGATTCTGTCTCTGTCTCCCCCTTCTCTCTCTCTCTCTCTCTCTCTCTCTCTCTTTCTCTCTCTCTCCCTCCCTCCCTCCCTCTCAATTTATCTGGGTTCTTGATCTCCTCTCTAAGACTTGCACAATGTACTAAGACCAGTCCTTTAAAGTTTTGGAAGGACAAAAACAGCAAGTTAGGGTTGTGATGGAATAGGAGAAAGATGGGTCACGGAAGGATAAGGATGGGGAGGAAGAAAAGGAGAATGTGATTGTCTATTAAATGTAAAGTACTTGGCATCCCGACCTCCCAGCTCCATGCCTGGGAAACCTGACAGGCATCTGAAAAATGAGCCTGGCTCTGAGTTGGAGCCGGGAAGGGAAGGAAAATCAAATCTGGATACTGATTTAAAAGGCATTAGGCAGAGGAGAGCCAGGCACCTGAACATACTTTCCACAGCATGTCATGCTAGGTTGCATCATCCATCTAGTCTGCAGAGAGAAGCTTAGTGCTAGAGAAGACAATTTTATCACCACGAAGCCCCACAGGCCTGGGTATCCTAGAGGACAGAGGCCTCTATGACTTGGATCTAGAGCCACGGGAATAGGAGACTTCCCAGGGGAGGAAGGGGAGAGGAAACAGAATGGGTAAAAGTCATTTCTAGAGGAGCCAGAAAGGATGATGGCATCTGTCAGAATGTGAGCATTGTATGGCATGGGAACTGGAGAGTGAGGGTACACGTCCCACTCCAGCAAATCTAGTTATGTGACCACCGGCAAGTCTCTTGAACCTGAGTTTGTTCATCTGTAAAATGGAGATAATGATGCCTGCAGGTCATACCTCTCAGCATTGACATGAGGATCAGATAACATTAAGTATCTACAATGGTTCACAAGCTATAAAGCCCTATATAAATTCCAGTTATTATGAATAGAGTGATGCCTTGGCTAATGAATGTTCTAAGTCAGAGGTACTTTTTGTGTCTAAAACAACAAATGATAAAATATAAAGCCACGAAACCAATTATAGAGGCCAGGCAGGTCAGGAAGGTGTCAGGAGGCTGAAGTGTTCTCTAGTTTCCTTTTTATGAACCTATCAACCAGTAAACATTTATTAAGTGCTAACTATGTTCTAGCCATTGTCTGAGGCAAAGAGAAAAAAGATAGAAGGTAGGGGGCAGCTAGGTGGTGCAATGGATAAAGCACCAGCCCTGGATTCAGGAGGACCTAAATTCAAATCCAGCCTCAGACACTTGTCATTTACTATCTGTGTGACCCTGGGCAAGTCACTTAACCCTCATTGCCATGCCAAAAAAAAGATAAAAGAACCAAAATTAAACAATTCCTGCCCCCAAGGATGTGACATTCTACTGGAAAATGCAATAAACTAAATTGAATGTTGTTTAACTATAATGACCAAGCTTGGTTCCAAAGAAAATGCATTTTCCTGCTTTCATTGGAGAGGTTGGGGGCTATAGGTGCAGAATGCTATATATCCTGTTAGCTGAAGCCAGTTTTGTTTTTTACCTGTTTTAAACTGTTACACAGGAAGGTCTTTTGGGTAATGGACTAGAGCCAGAGTGTGTTTGAATAGGAATGTAATGTAAGGAAAAAAAAGACATAAACTAAAAAAAAAAAGCCTAGCCCAACCCCAGACTTCAGGGTCTACCCCTCTTCCCTTACCTCAACCCAACACTTATCTGTTTCTAATTTGTTCCAGGCAAGGAGTCAGCCTAGGGAGGTGATAGACTGGTTGTAAGGTAGTGCTGATGGAGGTACGCTCCAGTGTCTTCAGGGCTTAGTGGATGATCCAAGTCTGAGTAAGACAGTAATGCAGACATAACTTTGGGAAGGGTCATAATGATTATTTAGGCAGCTTTTAATGGCCTGGTTGTTTCCTCAGAGGAAGCCCTCAGGAAGTCAGTGGCCCAGAAATGCCCTTATATTCTGTTATTTCTGACAGCCCTGTGTCTTGGAAACACTTGTCCTTCCTTAGTAGGAAGCAGCAGAATGTTTGGACCTTAGATTCAGAAAGCTCTGAGTTTAAATAAAACCTTAGAAACTTACTAGCAGTCTGATTCTGGACAACTTTCTTCACCTCTGTTTGCTTTATTTCCTAACTTGGAAAATGAAAGTAATAAAGGCACCCACCTTATAGGGTTATTGTAAGGATCAAATGAGATAATTTGTGTAAAGTGCTTTGAAAACCTATATAAATTCTTGCACCGTAGTAATAGTCATTGTCATTGTTGTCATTGTCAAAGTAGTAGTAGCAGAGGTGGTGGTGGTGGTGGTGGTGGCAGTGATGGTGTTGATGGCGGTGCTGGTGATGGTGATAGTGGTGGTGGTGGTAATGGTGGTGATGGTGGTGATGTGGTGGTGGTGATGATGGTGGTGGTGATGGTGGTGGTGGTGATGATGGTGGTGGTGATGGTGATGGTGGTGGTGGTAATGGTGGTGATGGTGGTGATGTTGGTGGTGGTGGTGGTAATGGTGGTGATGGTGGTGATGGTGGTGGTGATATTGATGGTGGTGGTATTGATGGTGGTGGTATCAGTGGCAGCAGCCTCAGTATCAGTAGCAGGCAGATACATAAGGTTTGTTTCTGCTGTAGCCAGAGTTCTTTGCTGGCAGTGAATTTTGAGGGGTGGTGAGGGAGAAGCATGGAAAAGTAGAAAGTAGGACTGTGCCCTTGCCCTTTGAAATCTCTCAGTTTAATTAGAACAGAGGCAAATACACAGAAAACAGACATGGTAACACACATAAGAGATAAGTAAACATGCAGCATATATAATAAGTATCAGTTGTCCTGAATATATCGGTTGGTCTTCAGTGGGAGAGATGCTGGCATGATCTTGTTAGCTGAGGCAGATTTAGGGAAGGGTCTGTGGGGACAGTGAGTTCTAATAGAAGTCTGAAAGAAGTGAAGGAGGGGGAGGGGGGAAGACTGCCCTTCACACTTGCTTTGTGGTTCATGCTCCTCTCTCTTCCAATTTGGCTCTTCTAACTGCTTGTCATTTTCCCTTCTTCTGTTCAAACTTTATTCTTTTTATTTGTTTGTTCATTTGTTCATTTATTCATTTTTGAGACTGGATCTCCCTTCCTCAGGTACTAGTCTGTTGTGGGCCTGGTCCTGACTGATCATCAAAGAAGCTTTGACTTCTTTCCTGGTGCATTTTAGCCCTCCTTAGGAACCCCTGAAAACACACACACACACACACACACACACACACACACACACACACACTCACACACACGACACACACAGCTTCTGGAGGCTTGCTTACTATATTGGTGCTAGATGTAGGGTGGGCATCTATGAGCATCGATATAGATATATCTATATATCTTATATATCTATAATACTATATCTTAGATCTCCCAAACTCAAGCAGTCCACCCATCTCCTAAGTAGCTTGGATTACAGGTGTTGGCTACCACATCTGGCTGTTCAGGCTCTAGATCATGACTTAGAATCTCAGAATCTCTAAGTTGTACCTCACTGATCTACTTCAACCCTTACCCAAGCAGGAATACCCTCTATATTGTTCTTCTTTCCTTTTGTTTCTGTTACTTTTGGGGGGGGAGGGGGAGGCAATGAGGATTAAGTGACTTGCCCAGGGTCACACAGCTAGTAAGTGTTAAGTGTCTGAGGCCGGGTTTGAACTCAGGTACTCCTGACTCCAGGGCTGGTGCTCTATCCACTGCGCCACCTAGTCACCCCTGGAGCATTCTTGAATGGAGTCGCCCAGTACCACTGCAAGGAAGGCTGGGTGATGACACAGGAGACAGAATGTCTGTGATGACTCCACATGTCCAGAGCTTTGTCTGATCTCTGAGAGTGGAAAATGGGGAGGAAGAAGGCTGTACTTTGGGGAAAGTGAAGTCAATGGAAATGATCTCAATTTTAAAGCAGAAGAAATCCAAAGGGCAGCAGCAAGCATTTACCTAGTCCCAGTTTCCTCATCTGTACAATAAAAATAAAAGTGAAAGCCCTGAGCATCAGGGTGATTCTCCATGCCTTTCTTGTTCTGTAGAAGGTAGCACAGGGGAATGGAGTTAATTAATTAATTAATTGTTGTTTTTTAGAAATGAAGAATAGTGATTTTTGTTGGTCCTCCAAGTTGTATAGCCTAGAATAAGCTACTTTTTAAAAATGATAAATTCTATTTACCTGCCATCCTGTTGTAGGGCTACCATATCAGGGATAATAGGATCTTAGAGGTCATCAGGTCCCAGCCCCCTCATTTTTCAGATAAGGAAACTGAGGCACATAGAGGTTAAGTGACTTGCCCAGGGTCACACTGCTAAAGAACAGAGGTAGCCAAGCAGGTTTGGCAACATAGGTGCTGGAATCAGTAATGCCAAGGTGTTGTGTTGGGCTGAGTGAAATCACTGGGAGGTTAGGGTCCCTCATGCTTATTAGCATCAGGTTAGGTTAAAGATCTAGAAATCAGAGCTTGCAGTTTTCACTCTTCAGAATGTCCATGTCAGAACGTAAGCCAGTCTGGAAGGTCAAGGCAAGGAAATGTATGGAATCCGGGAGATGATGAAGATCAAGACCGACTGGGCCTTGGAAAATGTCATTGGGATAGAAGAATTAAACTAGACGAATGCCTCCCTTCAAGGAACATAGATTATAGTAGATAAAACAGCCACTTCCAATGGCCTGGTCAAGTACAGAAGGTTCACAATCTAGTAATTTCATTTATGAAGGGCCCACATTGATGAAATCACTAATTCTTAGCATATTGCGAAAAAATGACTTGCTTTCCAAAATAATGTCCTTCCCTTTTTTAAAATAAAAGAATGAAGGCCTCTTTTCATAGAGAGTTCCTTGAATGCACCTGAAGTTTAATTGACAGACAAAAATGGAAATTCACACAGAACATTACAGAAACACATTTACTGTTTAAAATATGGTCTAACTGTGGGAGAAATTGCCCATGACCAAACCAGGCCTTGAAAAGAAGGTCAAGGGAGTTGCAGTCATGAAAAAACCTTGGTTTTCAAGAATGCCTGTATGGAGTTGAGAGGGGAGGGAGCAGGGAATAGAGAGAGAGTTGGAGTCTACCCCTAACTACATACAGGACAAAAGAATGTTCAGTTCAAGGAGGGACTGAAAAACTCCATGAAAATAAGGACTATGAGACATTAGATTTAGGGAAGGAAGGAACCAAGCATTTATTAAGCACCTCATATGTGCTTGACACCATTCTAAGTGGTTTACAAATCCTCAAATTAAAGAGAGGATCAAATGAGATAATATTTGTAAGGCATTTAGCATGAGCCTCAGTACATAGTAGGCACTATATAAATGCTCATTCTCTCCCTCCCCTCAACAACCATGGGGGGTAGGTGCTATTATTAGCCCCATTTTATAGTTGAGGAAACTGAGACAGAGAGAAGTAAAGTGACTTAGCCAGGGTGATACAGTTAGGCTTTGAACTCGGGTTTTCCTGACTTCCAGCCCAGTGCTCTATATACTGAGCCACCTAGCTGCCTCATGGGGAAGCTGTCATGTCTTGCCCCCCACCCCCAACAATGTTTTAAACACAAAGAGAAAGCCTGCTTTATATAATTCCCACAGCAGTGATTAAGATTACTTCAAGGCAGACACAACGAGATGTCATCATGGCATTGGAGAGAGGACACTAGTTAGGACCCTTGACACCTGGATTGCTTTACCACTAACCACCTTGAGCTTGGCATTTCTGGGTCTCAGTTTCCTCAGGTGTAAAATGAGAGGATTGAAGTCAAAGATCTCTTGGGTCTACTGATCTGTGACTAATCTTCTCTAAAAAGCTAATCACATAGAAGGTGCAGTCTCTTCCCTGAGAATCTCACAGATTTTCTAAACCAGGTAATTCTAATACTCTCCCCTAAAGAAGGTATTCAGTCTGAGGCACAGGCCCCTTCATTTGGGACTCTGACTCTCTTAGAATCTGAGAGCTAAAGTGAAGTGGAGCCCAGGGCTGGGCTGTGGCCTCTCGCATCGCCAGCTGAGGTGGTCAGGGGCCTCAGCGAGGCCCACCTCATGCAGAGCCCAGGACAGACACTGTCTATGAGACAGCTCTGGGGCATGGAAAGGGAAATGGAGACTGAACATCAGCCGGCTCCCCAGCTGTTTCCAATGAAACTCCCCTTCTGAGGTTGCTGGCCGACCTCTGGAAAGATCTGAACCAACCTCACATAATGTTTTCCATCCAACCCATAATTAAGTAATACTCTCTTAACTCATGTCCTGCCCATGAAATTCCTTTTCTGTCACTTCTCTTCAATCCCTTCCTAACGAGATGCAGGGAGCTCAGGCAGGACCAGGGGCTCCACATTGGTTTCCTGGGACCATAGGTCTCTGAATCCACTGCCAGTCCCCTTAATTTTAGAAGCCTTTCCTTCTCTCTCCCTCCCTCCCTCTCTCTCTCCCTTTCCCCTTCTCCTCTCTCCCTCTCCTCCTCCCTGTCTTTCTCTCCCTTTTTGGTTGTTTGGGGTTTTTTTGGCAAGGCAATGAGGGTTAAGTGACTTGCCCAGGGTCATCATTGTTGTGATGCCATGATTTGCACTGAATTCTATTTAAGTGAGGCAGGGCTGTGCAAGGTCACCAACCTCATTCTCTCCTCCAGAGCCATCTGGGTCCAGTGGCAAGGTATATATCAGCATGACTGGAAATGGCCCCAGATGTTTAAGGCAATTGAGGTTAAGTGACTTGTCCAAGGTCAGATAGCTAATAAATGTCTGAGGTCAGAGTTGAACTCTAGTCCTCCTGACTCTAGGGCTGGTTATCTATCCACTCTACCACTTAACTACCCTTTAGGTGCATAAAACAGGACTCAATAAATATTCCTTCTAGGAGTTCCCAGTGTCCTGTAGGGGACACAGTCTTTCTAATCTGCAAGAGTATTCTCAACCAGAGTTTGAGTACACATATGAAAAGGTATGAATTGAGACACACACACACACAAAAACAAAAGATGACGATATAAATACTCACTGGTGACTAAAACGCTGGATTTGGAGTCAGGAGGTCCTGGGTTCAAATTCAACGTCTGGAATTTACTTAGCTGTTTGACTTTGAGGAAGTCATTTAACATCTCAGGTTCTTCATCTGTTTCATGGGGATTATCCTTATCTTACAAGGTTGTTCTGTGGATCATATGGCATGATTGTATTGTAATGCATTCTATAGACTCCAAAGGATTAAGGAAAGGTTAGTGGTTATTATTGCGTGCTTCCACTAAATTTCTAGATTGCCTAAATAAAGTGTGGGGGTAATTTGGGGTTCTTGAGCACAAACTCTGGCAGGTTCTACCTAGTTGTAAAGGTTCTGAATACAGTTCTAGTGGCCAGACCTAGGACCAGGCTAGCTAAGTCAGGAAAAGACTCATCATTTAGAAAGTTGTTCACCGGTTGATTTTTTTTTTTTATTGCAACAACTCCTAAAACCTTCTACTAATGCATGACGGGGTTCTGATTAGTCTTGTTTGAGGGAGTATCCACACACTAACTCATGGACTCTAGAAGTGGTAAAGTATATGAAAACAATTCCTAATAACTATCTAGCTCTTAAAAAATTTACAAATGGGTTCCACCCAATAACCTTTGAGGGGTACTCATCTCACAGATGAGGAAATAAAGGAAAATATGGGGAAAGAAAGGCAGTGTTATGAAGTGTATTATCTGTCCCTCTTGTCTTTTGTGATGATTAAAAAATATGAGAGACCTAGTTCCTGGGTAATAGAATCATTTTGTTAATATGGCCAACAGGATATTAATAAAAGGATGTCTATTGGCATCTCTCTTAGACCAAAAGACCCCTCCCTTGAGGTCTGTTCTCAGTTTATATATCTTTCCCACTGTAGGAGATCCATCACAAAGCAATCACATCTAATTGGTTAACATCATTTAAATCTAATTGGTTGATGCGATTGGAGTTGTGTTATATTAAAATGAAGTCCAGCTATGACATTAGAGAAAGGAATGTAAGACCTCCACTCAAGCTGATCAGGGCAAAATAGTTTTCCTTCTAGGTGTGGTTTAAACTCATCATTTTTTCTGCAGTCTGGACAAAAGGATCTGTCTTCACTCAAGATTCTTTGTAAACTTGGGGTTGGGTTGGGTTTGACATGGTTTTGATGGTATCTCTCAAGGAGAGCTTGCCTTAAGAAAGGAGTGGAGATCTCTGGATCCCCCAAGATATTGATTATTAATAATTATTTCTCACACTTTGGATAAACATAAGCTAAACATGGCATAGTTAGGTGTCACAGTGAATAGAGCACTCATCACACTCTATTCTCCTAAGTGGGAATGCCTTCCTTCTTGTTTCTCCCTTCTGCAGTCCCTGGTTTCCTTCAAGATTTTCAGCCCAAGTGCCTCTTTCTTCAGGAGGCTTTTCCTGGTCTCTTCCAGTCTCCTCTCTCCCCACTCCCCTCAAGTACCCCACCCCAGCTGCACTTAGTGCCCTCTCAAAAGTTACCTTGTACCTCCTTTTCATGTCTCTTGACTATTCCTATGTGTTACATGTTGTCTCCC
The DNA here is from genome assembly GCF_019393635.1 of Dromiciops gliroides. Classification (NCBI taxonomy): domain Eukaryota; kingdom Metazoa; phylum Chordata; class Mammalia; order Microbiotheria; family Microbiotheriidae; genus Dromiciops; species Dromiciops gliroides. The sequence continues at coordinate 335,959,862 of NC_057863.1, read as the reverse complement.
TGTTAGAATGTGTGCACCTTGAAAACAGGAAGTGTTTTGCCTTTGTCTGTATGTCCAATGCCATGGTGTCAAAGGTAGCACTTACTGAATGATTGACGGAGTGATTACCTATGTAGGTACTGCAAATGTGATTCTTAGTTTCCTTATTACAGAAGAGAAAACTAAGGTTCAAGGATTAAATGACTTGGTTGAAATCACAGCTAGCAAATAGTGAAGCTATGTCTTGATCCTATGCCTTCAGACTCTAATGTTCCTTTCAATAGAAAAAGATATACATTGTGCTGTACAGTATTGCCTCTTTTTTTTTTGCTGAGTCAATTGGGGTTAAGTGATTTGCCCAGGGTCACACAGCTAGTGTTAAGTGTCTGAGGCCAGATTTTAACTCAGGCCTTCCTGACTCCAGGGCTGGTGCTCTATCCACTGTACCACCTCACTGCCACACAGTATTGCCTCTTAAAAAAAAATCTGGTTTTCTGGCATTGGATCCTTTAGTTACCATCTACTGGTATTTTAATATTCACCAAAGGTAGTTAGGAGAGTAAACCCTGTTGTGACATTAATTTTGAAGCAAAATAGAAATGTCATTTGGATTCTCCAATGGTTTTGCATTATCCTCATGGTTACTTGAATGAGAGTAGCCTAACAATTCAGTCAGTCAGTCATGAAACATTTATTCCAGAGAGGAAAAATCAAATGGATGAAGAAACAATGTTGTCCAGATTGACGTAGGTTGGATTGGTAGTCTGTTAAATCAGTCCACTAATACACATATGTTGGACAGGCTTTCCTATGCACAGTGAATGGACCCAGAATTAAACAGGCAATTATTCTCAATGATACCAAGCTGCTTCCTTCTGCAAAGCCTGTGTTAAAATGACAACAAAACCCAATATTCATCTAGGGATACCTTATGACTGAAAACCACAGGGCATCATCATCTTTGAAGAACCAATATTACCAGTGACCCAAAATGCAATAGAACGAATCATGGGGATTTAAGAAGGCTGCAACATAAATGATGTGAATGCAAGAAGTGGGTTTTTTAAAAGTATCATCAAATACATGTTTGACAAAAAAACTAGATGGGCTTTTCATGTAGCAAGAGTGAGGCCTAATGGATGGACAGTTGGAGTGCAGGTTGGCTATCCACCAAGTATTAAGCTAAAGACCTCTATCGTATTGTGTAGATATGGAGAAGTTATAGAATGATAGAGACAAGGTGGAATGCTTGCAATTTGAACTCAAAAAAAGGACTTTGCACTTTGGTGAATCCATGAGTCCACTGTGGGAAGCTTTTGTCAGTCAGTAAACATTTATTAAACACCTGATTCCAGACCCATGTGCAATGACAGGGTTGACCTAAATTATCTTCAAGATACCTTTTAGCACTCAGTTTATGATCCCATGAAATATAATTTTAATTAGCCACACCACTGTTTTGCTTTCATTTAGGTGGAGAGAGTAGATAATTTTATTTCTATGGAATTAGCATTGGCTTTTAGACTTTTTCATTAACCTTAAAATTAAAGATATCTTTATAGGAAGGTACCACCCCCAGCAAGCTAGTAGAGTATATATCACAAAATATGGGATTTTTTTTTATATATCTGGAGGGAACTACCGTGTCTTAAGTTTATGGATAATTGCCTAATAGCTTGTGTTTTTGTTGGTATATACAGTTTATTTTAGGGGGTTGTTCTCAGCTAACTTCTCCAAGGAAGAAGATTGGTAATGCCAGTATTGATATTCTTTTCTTCTTAAGCATCTAAAGGTAACTAGTGGAGGGGCTATGCAACTAAGTTGGTCTAGACTGAACTGTGTTTTGACTTTTAACCTCACCCATCCCCTCTTTCCTGGCATACCTAACATCTATTCTGCCAGACCTAACAGAGGCAGCCATATGAGTTCAGGGAAAGTTGAATGCCAGGGCAGTACATCTGCTTTTTCATTTTGCTCTCCAAATAAAAGAAGGGGGAAAATCATTGCATTGGAAAGGGTATCCTGACCCTGGGACAGCTGCAAAGATCATAAGCCCAAAGTGACACTTTGGAGTAAACAGTTCACACACCCTCAAAACCCCACCAGCAAGATGGAGTGGCCTAAAAATTAGTGAGAAAGAACTTAGTCTGAGTTTGTGATTTTTCTTCTATTCCTCTGGCATCTGTGTTTTAAAAAAAATTCTCCATCTAGGTCCTTCTATCTTAGTGAGAATTGTGATGGTTGAAAGATTTAGAAATTTTAACAATAAATTGCAGGAAATTTGTGGGCAATGTGTGGATCACTAAGAAAGGATTTATGGTTTTCTATGCAGAATTTAACTATCTCTTAAATTTTTATTTTTTATTTTTCATAAATGCTAGAGGGGCTGTGGGAAAAGGTACAATTGCTGGAGTAATGAACTGATCCAGCCATTATGGACAGTATTTTGGAACTATCTACCAAAAGCTATTAAACCATATATATCCTTTGACCCAGTGATACTGTTACTGGGTTTTTACCCCCAAAGAGATCAGAGAAAGAGGAGGACTTACATGTACTAAGATATTTATAGCAGCTCTTTTTGTGGTATCAGAGAATTTGAAATTGAGGAGGTACCCTTCAATTGGAGAATGGCTGAAAAAGTTATGGTGTAATGAATGTGATGGAATATTATTATGCTATAAGAAATGGCAAAGGGGATGGTTTCAGAGAAACCTGAGAAGACTTATATAAACTGATGCAAAGTGAAATGAGCAGAACCAGGAGAAAAAAAAAACTTTAATAACAATAATATTGTAAGTACAAACAGTTTTGAAAGACTCAGGAACTCTGATCAACATGTTGACCAAACTCAATTCCAGAGGACTTCAGATAAAACATAATACCCATCTCGAGATAGAGTGGTATGTGTATGTTTGTGCATGTGTAGGTACAAACACATGTATATGTATGTGTATGACATGGCTATTTTGATAATTTTTTCCGCTTGACTGTATGTTTGTAATGAGGTTATTTTTTCTATTACTTTCTCAATGTGAGAGGGGATGGTAGGACAGAGAAAAATTAGAGCTGAAAATAAAGTAAAAATAATTTTTTTTTTTTAGGCAGTGGGGGTTAAGTGACTTGCCCAGGGTCACACAGCTAGTAAGTGTCAAGTGTCTGAGGCCGGATTTGAACTCAGGTACTCCTGAATCCAGGGCTGGTGCTTTAACCACTGCGCCATCTAGCTGCCCCAAAAATAAATTTTTAAGTATAAATTATTTGGAGGAAAAACTTTGAAGCAGGGGCAAGAATAATGTAAGATGATGATGATGGTGGTGCTTACTTTGCTGGGCTATTGTGAAGAAAATTCTTTGTCAGGTATAAGGTACTATATTGATATTGGCTATTATTGTTGTTGCAATAATCAACCTCATGGGTGTTTTGTAAGGAAATCTCCCTTTAAAGTATTATATAAATGTAGCTTACTTTTTTTTTGGGGGGGGGGTGAGGCAATTGGGGTTAAGTGACTTGCCCAGGGTCACACAGCTAGTTAGTGTTAAGTGTCTGAGGTCAGATTTGAACTCTGGTCCTCCTGACTCCAGGGACCATGCTCTATCCACTGTGCCACCTAGCTGTCCCAATGTAGTTTACTATTTAAAAAAATCAGAAAAACCTGGAAAAATCTACATGAGTTGAAACAAAGTGAAATGTACTATATACAAAAAAAACCCAGCAATATTATAGGATGATCTGCTGCGAATGACTTAGTTATTTTCAGCTTTGCAGTGATCTAAGACAACTCTGATGGACTTATGAAAAAAGCAATTCATCTACAGAGAAAACACTGATGGTATATGAATACAGATGGAAGTATATTTTGTTGTTGTTGTTAGTTCCTGTTTCTAAAGTGTTTTTGTCTGCTATGTTTTGCATGACTGCACATGTATAGCTTATGTTGAATTGCTTGAGTTCTTAAAAGGGGGATAGGGAGGAAGAGAATTTGGAACACAAAGTTATAAAAATTGACATTGCAACTTGTTTTTACATTCAAGGTGAGAAAATTCTGAAGAAAGAAAGAGAGAGAGAAAGGAAAATTATTTTATTTGAATAAATGATTTCATTTTTTAAATTAAGAATAATCTATTTTCTCTCCCACCAAACACTTTCTTCCCTTTCCCTATACCCATTGAAAAAGAAAAAACAAAACAAACTCTTGTAACAAATATAGAGTTGTACAAAACAAATTCTTATATTGTCTGTCTCCAAAAAATGTTTCTCATTCTGCACCCTGAGTCAGTACCTCTCTGTCAGGAGGTAAGTAGCATGATTCATCTTGAGTCCTCTGGAAATGCTGGTCATTGAATTGATCAAAGTTCTTAAGTCTTTCACAGTTGTATATTTTATTTGCATCAGTCTATATGTCTTCTTAGATGTCTCTCAAATGTCTTCATTGTTTCTTAAAACATAATAATATTCCATTCCATTCATATATCATAATTTATTCAACCATTCTCCAATTAAAGAGTTTAATTAGTTTTCAGTTCTTCCTCACTACAAAAAGCTGTTATAAATATTTTTGTCTATAAAAATCCTTTTCATTTTTCTTTGATCTCTTCAGGGCATAAATCTAGTACTGGTATCACTGGGACAAAGAGTATGCGAAGTTTGATGATTTTTAGGGTATAGTTCCAAATTGCTTTCCAGAATGGCTAAACCAATTCACAGCTCCACTTGAGTGTTCCTGTTTTTTTCACAACCCCTTCAGCAATTGTTATTTTTCTTTTTCTTGTCATCTTCACCAATGCTATGGATGTAAGATAGAGCCTAAGAGTTGTTCTATGTTTTCTGTATTAGTGATTTAATGGGTATAGGTAGCTTGGACTTCTTCCTCTGAAAATTGACTATTCATAACCTTTGACAATTTATCAATTGGGAAATGGCTCCATAGATTGGTTATTGAATAATTCAGTTAGGTCAGCAGGTTATAGAATCTTCAACATCCTACCTTAAGTTGGCCCTTTTTTGCTAGAGCTCCCTTCTCAGGAATCTTATAGGACTGCATGGGAATAATCCTGATATATACTACAAAGAACAACACATCTGGAGTCAGAAAGACCTAAGCTCAAATGCTGACTCTGATCTTACACACTTAAGGAGATAACCTAGGACCAAGCAAAGCAAATCTATTCCTTTTTCTGTATGACAGCCCTTCAGGTGCTTGAAGGCAGACATCGCATACTCGTCTCTACATCCCTGTTTCTTTTCTTCTCCAGACCAGGCAGTTCCTTCAAAAGAGCCTCATGTGGCATGTTTTTCAGTCTTCTTACCATCCTAATGGCCCTCATGTGGACATGATCCCGTTGGTCTAATTTTGTCATCCAGAAGTGAATACTATATTCCATATGTGGTCTATTCTGAACCTTACCTCCTGTGTTCTAGACATGGCCTCTTGATACATCCTGGGATAGAGGTAGCTTTTTTTTTGTGACTGTTTGTAATTCTGTTGGTTTCTTTTGAGTTTGTATTCCACTAAAACCCCTGCTTTTTATCATAGGAACTTCTCTCCTCTTACCCCATAATCTGTACTTAAAAGATTTGCTGTTAATGTTGTTAACAAATTTAGTCCACACTTTTTGATTTTAAAAACATCCTAATCATTTCCAGATCTTCTGCCAATGCTACTCTCCATCATTGGACCCTCTCTTATCACAGAAAGGAACAATTGAATGAAGAAAATAGATATATCAAGTGTATCTGGCCCTATACTCATCACTCAAACCTCAGAGTCCCCCATCTCTCCACTGGGAGGAAAGAGGTATATTTCATTGTTTTCCAGGATCTCATGATTAGTCATTACAGATAAAAGAAGTCAAGGCACCATCATTGAGGCCACACATGGAATATCAGGGGAGTTTTGGAAGGAGTTGTCTGCATAGGAAGACTGGCAATACATCTCTTATCACAGTTAAGTAGCACTGTGGATATAATGCTAGGCCTGGAGTCAGGAAGACCTGAATTCAAATCCAGACTCAGACACTTTCTAACTGTGTCACCCTGGACAAGTTAACTTCCATCTACTTCAATTTCATCAACTGTAAAATGGGGTTAATAATAGCATCTATCTCTCAGGGTTATCATGAGAAGCAAATGAGATAGTATTTATAAAGTGCTTAGCATGGTGCTGGGCTCTTGATAAATGCTTGGGGTTTTTTTTTAATTTTTATTTTTTAATGAGTTGATTATTTGTTTATTTAGAATTTTTCCTCCACCTTATATGTAAAAATAAATTGTAACATCAATTTTTATAACTTTGTTTCAAATTCTCTTTCTCCCTACCCCCCTCTTAAGAACTCAAACAATTCAATATAAGTTATACATGTGCTGTCGTGCAAAACATAGCAGACAAAAAAACTTAAGAAAAAGGAACTGAGAACAACAACAACAAAATATACTATCATCTGCATTCAGGTACTATCAGTTCTTTCTCTGTAGATGGATTGCATTTTTCATAAGTCCTTCAGAGTTGTCTTGGACCATGGCCTTGCTGAAAATAACTAAGTCATTTGCAGCAGATCATCTTACAATATTGCTGTTATTTTGTATACAGAACATTTCCCTTTGCATCAGCTCATGTAAGTCTTTCCAGGTTTTTCTGATAGCATCCTGCTCATCTTTTTTTTTTTTTTTAAATAGTAAACTACATTTATATAGTACTTTAATGGGAGATTTTCTTACAAACCACCCCTGAGGTTGATTATTGCAAGAACAATAATAGCTAACATTTCTATAGTTCCTTATACCTAAATGCTTGTTTCTTTCCTCTCTGGCCGCTTTAAGTTAGAAGAAAGAACAAGTTATCACTGGACAACTGCCATGGGACTCTTTGATGAGTCTGAAGGCTTGATGACTGGACCAGTAAGGCCATTCCTTCAACTGCATGTTGGGGTTAGAATCACTTAGGTCAAAGTATATTGATGCATCTGACTGTTTCCAAGTGGGTCACATCAGTCCTCTCCACTGGCTTAATGTGATTTAGAGTTCATGCTTTTGATCAGGGGTGAAACAAGGATGTCCATTATCACCACTATTATTCAAAATTCTACTACAAATGTTAGCCTTAGCAATAAGAGAAGAAAAAGAAATTGAAGAAATTAAAACAGGCAAGGAGGAAACAAAACTATCACTCTTTGCAAAAGATATGATGATGTATACTTAGAGAATTCTAGAGAATCAACGAAAAATACTGCTTGAAGCAGTCATACTTTTGACAAATTCCTTCTTTAGTAGGGATTTGGAGTTCAAATCCCTGCATAACCTGGCCCCTTCTTATCTTTCCTGTCTTCTTACTCACCCCTACATACTCTGCAATTCAGTGACACTGGCCTCCTTGCTCCTCCTCACTCAAAACACTCTATCTCTTGACATTTTCACTAATTATCCCTGATTCCTGGAATTCTCTCCCTCCTTACCTCTTCCTCTGCAAGAGAATCACTTCAATGATGAGAGGTGAATTTTAACAAATAAAACTGGTCTTTAAACAAACCCAAACCCCTCTATTCTGTTGTTCCATGAGGACCACTGATTGTTTTCCTTGGCTTTCCTTCAAGAAACCTTTTCCAATTCCCCTTAATGCTAGCACCTTCTTTCTATGATTATCTCCAGGTTATCCTGCATGTCTCTGGTTTGTACATAATTGTGATGTCTCCCCCATTAGGTCATCAGCTCCTTGAGAACAGGGACTATGTTTTGCCTTTTTTTTTTTTTTTGCAGGGCAGTGAGTGTTAAGTGACTTCCCCAGGGTCACACAGCTAATAAGTGTCAAGTGTCTGATGCCGGATTTGAACTCAGGTCCTCCTGAATCCAGGGCCGGTGCTCTATCCACTGCACCATCTAGCTGCCCCATGTTTTCCTTTTTTTGGATCCCTAGCACTTAGTAGAGCACCCGACACATAGTAGGCCCTTAGTATATGCTCATTGACTGACTGATATATAATCATACTGCCTTCGTTTCCTATGATCAAGGAACCAACTTGACTTATATCACTGTTTTGCATTGGGTTAAATCTCAACATGATCTAGTCTATTAATTTGGTTTGTGATCTTCAAGCAGCGGTTCTCCTCAAACAACAGAATAAACTTTTTTTAAAGACCAGATTAGTTTGTCAGGCCCCACTTTCCATAAATGAAATCAATCCTCACCAGCTCACTAAGAGGTATGGCTTCCTGGATCAGTCCTTCTTTAATTCCATTTATTAAAGAGAGGGGGTGATGAAGCTGTATCAGCACTCATAGAAAACCGAGTTCAGTTTAAAGGCATTTTAAAAATTCTTACTTTAGGGGGCAGCTAGATGGTGCAGTGGTTGAAGCACCAGCCCTGAATTCAGGAGTACCTGAGTTCAAATCCGGCCTCAGACACTTGACACTTACTAGCTGTGTGGCCCTGGGCAAGTCACTCAACCCCCATTACCTGCAAAAATAAATAAATAAATAAATTCTTACTTTAAGAGATAGCTAGATGGTGCAGTGGATCAAGCACTGGCCCTGAATTCAGGAGGACCTGAGTTCAAATTTGGCCTCAGTCACTTGACACTTACTAGCTGTGTGACCCTGGGCAAGTCACTTAACCCTCATTGCCCCAGGGAAAATTTTTTTTTACTTTCCTTTTGTTTGTTTGTTTGTTTTCTTTGTTTTTGTGGGACAATGAGGGTTAAGTGACTTGCCCAGGGTCACACAGCTAGTGTGTCAAATGTCTGAGACCGGATTTGAACTCAGGTTCTCCTGAATCCAGCCCTGGTGCTTTATTCACTGCACCATCTAGCTTCCCAGTCTCACTTTAGTTTTGTTGGGAGATATGGGCCTGATAGATGAAAGCACCTTATCCCAGAGAAAAATACAAGATGCTTTTCTCAGCAACATATTCCCCTTCCCTTGGGACAGGTTAGGCCAATCAGATTCTTGAAAGTCAAGGAGGGTTGACTAGTGTCGGGAAGGCTAATGGACCCTGACGGTATGGGAGAAGTCGAAGTGACTTTGAACAACTTGGGCAAAGGAGAATTTAAGTGGAGGATACTAGTAGAAGGTATTGCCCAGTTTAATCCTTTTGTTGTCAATCTACAAGCATCTATTATGTGCTTATTGTGTACCAGGTACATACCTATTCAATAGGATAAAAAGTCAAGGGATGAATATTGCAATCCCCAAATAAATTTTAGGATCATTTTGCTCTGGCCCAGAAGGTTTAGTTTCATTCGAATAGAAATGAATGTCCCTGTGAAATTATGATGATTATGATTGCCAAGGGATTAGGAAATACATCAGTGAGTAGGGACAGAGCAAGGGGAGCTATCTCAAGCCACGGGACAAGTTGCAAGCAAGGGGAATATAAGCTCATAGCCTTTGCTTCAGTATTTTGTTTTACAGATGTTTTGGAACAGAGACGTCCTTTGACACCTCCTGGTTCTGGTGGCTGACGTTCTGTTCCTGGTTGCTGTCCTCAGACCTGACAGTTTTTATTCTTGTGCTGAGTGTTCTTATTGATCTGGGGATCTTGACCCTGGTCTTGGGACCAGAATCTACCTCGCTTAAAGCCCTAGCTTTACTCATTGCTGCTTTCCTCGCCCCACCCAATCCCCTTTTTTTAAAAGCTATTTTTTTTTTTTTAAATAAGGAGCTAACTGCTCGAAGTAATTGCAGTATCAAAAGTATAAACATTTCTCCCTAATACCTACGGGTGGAGACACCTTCTTCTCACACTTCCATCTTTGGGGAGAGAAAACTCAAACTTAGCTCAGTTCCTAAATAACACTGGTCCCAGATGCAGCATCTCAGGTTCCAGTGGCCCATGTCCTTAAGGTCAGTTCTCAAGTTCACTCTTTGCTCCTGATGACTTCTGGGCCAAACCTGGTCCCTCCAATGTGAGCGATGTTGTCCTGCCCTTTTAAGACTTTACAAGGTCATAGTCTCCAATCCCTTCATCTAAAACTGAAGAACAAATTCAGGGGCAGACAAAGAACCCGTATTCATAGGCCACATCACAGCCTGAGGACCCAAGGCCTTTCTCCTCTTGCCATTGTCTCTCTCTGGCTACCATAATCAGTGGAGTCATACTGAGACCCATTTCAGGTGAGGGGCGGGGAGGAGAAGACCTTGCCCCCCTTTGTAAATGTTTATAAACCATCCCTTTGATAATGTGTTCTATAGTTTTGCCAAGAAGAGAAGTCAAGATCATGGGCCTGTAGTTTATATGCCCTGCCCTGTTTCCTCTTTTGAAGAACAGTGCAGCATTTGTGCATCTTTAGTTTTGTGGCACATGTCCCATTTTTCATGATGGCTTAACCATCAGTGACGTTGAGCAATTGTATCTGTTATATCTCTCTCTCATGACACAAGATCAGCCAAGTCTGGTGGCTTACACTCAATTTACAACTGCTAGCTGACTGTAATAACCACATATGATACACGTAAAGAGCTTTGTGGGGAAGGGGAATAAGCATTTATTAAGCCCCAGTTTCGTTCCAGCACTATGCTAAAAGCTTTTCAGATATCTCACTTGATCTTTGCAAACTTTAAAGCTACTGTGAGATTTAAAATTGGATATTAGATCATAAATCTCCCCTACTTAACCTTTCCCTTAATTTATCTCCCAAACTAGTAAATGGAAGAAGCTTTTGGTTTTCTAGATAGACCTTTTTATTTATTGTTATGATAGTCACAAGGTGATGTTGATTAGAAGGATAGGAAAGTAGAAACACAATACAAATCGTCTTAAGTCTAAGCTTAGTCTATATTCCTTATAAAAACTCTCTCTCTCCAAAGCTATTACTATTATCATTAATGCTCAGTTCAAGTGTTACCTTTTTCCTGGTCACCCCAACTGCTAGTTCCTTTCCTTTTAAAATCAATCAATGAATCAATCAATCTCTCTCTCTCTCTCTCTCTCTCTCTCTCTCTCTCTCTCTCTCTCTCTCTCTCTTGTCTGTTTTAGATACAGTTTTATATATGGAGGTGGTTTTCCTCAATAGAATATAAACTCCTTGAGGAGAAGGACTTTAATTTTTATCTTTTTATCACTAGCAGCCAGTGCTAAGAAGATAGTTATTGCCAATACTTGTTGATCAATTAATTAAATTGAGATAAAAAAGGACAAGGAGGACAGCTGGGTGGTGCAGTGGATAAAGCACCAGCCCTGGATTCAGGAGGATCTGATTTAAAATCTAGCCTCAGACAGTTGACACTAACTAGCTGTGTGATCCTAGGCAAGTCACTTAACCCTCATTGCCCTGCCCCCCCCCAAAAAAAATTCGACTTAATATATTTTTAAGAAATTAGGAGAGAAATTTGGGGGTCATTGGATTTAGAATTGGATGAGGCCTTAGAATTCACCTGATCTAACCCCTTCATCACACAATGAGACAATAGTAAGTTCAGAATTTGAAACTTAGCCTTAGGTTGTGCAGTGAATAGGGTGTCAGGCCTGGAATCAGGAGACTCACCTTCTTGAATTCAAATCCGGCCTCAGACACTTACTTAGGTGTGTGACCCTGGGCAAGTCACAATCCTATTTGCCTCAGTTTGCTCATCTGTAAAATGAGCTGGAGAAGGAAATGGCAAACCAGTCCAGTATCTTTACCAAGAAACCCCCAAATATGGCCACGGAGTCAGCACGACTGAAACAGCTGAACAACAACAAATTCCGATTCTAGATCCTATGATGTTGTCATTCAAAGCTCAAGTCAGACTCTCTTACCCCTTTGCCCCAGAGTGCACAAAAAAATTCAGTAATCAATTTTCCATCAGGTTGGAAACTGTAGCTATACACCATCCACACACACATTAGAGACAAGCAGAACTCCTAAAAATGCACTGGCCACCATGGGGTTGATTTCCTGACACTGACTTCTGGCATCCCCCCTGGCTCCTTCACAACTCCCTGGGCTAGCGTCCCTTTTAGTTGTCATTTCTGCCCCAAGGCATCTGCCTCCCAGAAGATCACATGATTAAATGGGACATTGGCAAGAGGAAAAAAGGAAAGTTTGAGTTTTGTTTTTTACCAAATAACTGGGCAGCTTCTCTCTTTCTTTGTTTCCAGATGCTGCTTTAGAAAGCCATTTTTAGTGGCTTGTACTTGGAAGTCAGAATCTGCTTTAAATGTGTTTCTGAAAAGGGCCAATCTCACCATGCTTCCCTCATCTCCCTCCACCGAATACATGCTCAGTCCCTTCTCCTCCCTAAAAAAAAGAAACCGGTACACATACGAGTGGAGAGAACAGACCCTTATTAGAGGGGCTTTGAGGGGCTTTGGCTTATGTCCCTCCTTCTCTTGCTCCTGGGTATATACTGTGCTAATATTTCTGAATAAGAGTTTTGACAAAACAAACTGGGAGGGGGAGAACAGTAAATAAGTAGAAGTAGTAGGCAGGGAAGAATAGCCCTGGATTGACTAAAGCTTTTTGTGGAGGAGGAGAGAACTAGAGGCATGGCAAGCTTAGCTGAGACTTTCCTCCAAACCTCCAAGGTTAGTGCTGGTCCCCTTGAGATGTATTGCCAAGGCTGCCCTTTCATCTGTTGGCATATTCTCTTACTTTTGGTGAAGTCGAGCAGTCCACCTGGGCACAAAGGCACCTAGCTCCCTACTGGACTTGTCTGAGGCTAGAGAAGCTTTGTTTTTCTTTGCTTTGAGCCTGCAAAACCCAGGGTTTTGCTTATGGAGAGACCACCACCACCACCACCACCACCACCACCTTGACTCCTGTCTTGCACACCTCTTATATACTGAATACTGTACTGGAAAGAGGCAGAAAAAAAACTGGGAGATCAATAGTTCCACCCTCTCTGGGAGGATTTAGTCTGTTGACAGAGACACGGACCCTGTCATGGTGGAGAGATGTAAGATAAACATATATTTAAATATATATAAAGTCCATAAGATGGAACCTGATCATCACAGGTGTAATCAGCTCACATAACAAGGGGGGGGGGGGGAGAGAGACAGAGACAGAGAGGCTTAATCACTGAGGAGAAAAGAAGGCTAAATGATTTAGGGGGAAGGGGTTCGTCTTGGATGGGTCCCTGGTGTAGAAGTTCCAATTCACCTAAATGGTTGAGCTGATGATATACGTGTCACTTGCCCCCACTCTGAACTTAATGGAAAATTGAGGATGTATGGTCAAACAATTAGCAGAGAGGAGGTAGAAGATAACCATCAGATGCCATCTGCCTTCAGATTGGCAGAAGTCTTTATTTTCTTTGGGAGATTTTACTCATCTCTCTGTTGGCATTATCCTTACTAAAGTGTCTGCTGTTGCCTAGTCTTTTGAGTTGAATCTCAGGCTTGCTTCTTGATCCTTCCCTCTCCCCAACCCCCACGTAGTGTGTATCCATTGATTTTGAAAATTGTTGTCTTATCATCAAAAATAAATTGTTTTTCACTTATTTATTTCAGTTTTAAGACAATTTCTATACCACTTTGAGGAAGAGAGGATGTTCCAGTTTTTTTTTTTTTTTTTAAATGGCAGGCTAGGGCAGCTCCTCAGAGTCTGGGAATTATTCTTCTAATTACTTATGAAATACCTACCTTGCCACAAAATTACCCAGGAGGGAAGCCCAAGTAAGGTCCTGCCTTGTACCAGTTTTTCCAGGTGGGCACAGCCCAGACATAGTGAATCACTTATTATATTTATGCCATTCTCTTTAGAACCAGACTGCCAGCTTCACCCAGGCAGAGAGAGAAACTAAGTGGAAAAGGAATTGAATTTACTGTCAGGCAACCCTGAGTATGAATTGCAAGTCTGCCAATTTACCTTGGGCGAGTCACTTAATCTCTGCGAATTTCAGCTTCCCCATATGTATGATAGAAATAATAATGGAAAGAGAAGATTGTGAGTTGGAAGGGACCTGGGAGACCATTTAGATGAAACCCCCATTTAGTCTGTATTACCCACATCATAGGATTATTGTGTAATCAAATCAGATAGTGATTTAGCCTAAAGAACTGTCTAAAGGTCAGTCATTTTAAAAATGGATTATTACTGATACCTTTTATTTATAAAGTGTCTTGAGTCCCTCCTTTATCTTTCCTCATTTCTTCACACATACACACACACATGTGTGCGCGTGCATGCATCCTTTATAATAAAGAATTTTGTACAGTACAGGGGGAGGGAGGAAAGTAGAAAAGAGGGAAGAAGGCATGGAAGGAAGGAGGGTAGGACAAAGGGAAAGGAAGTATGGAGGGAAGGGAAAGGAGGGAAAAAAGGAAGTAGGAAGGATGGAGGAAGGAAAGACAGGAAGGAAGGCAAGAAGGAAAGGAATAAGACAGGGAAAGAAGGAAGGAGAAGAGGGAACAGAGGGAAGGCAGGAAAAGGAAAGGAAGGAGGGAAGGAAAGAGAGGGAAAAATCTGAAAAATCAATACATTAAAAAATATCATTCATGCTGAGGAATCTTCGTGCAGTAGATAGAATGCTGTTCTTGAAGTCAGGAAGAACTGATTCCAAGTTCTGCTTCTTGGTACATATTGACTTTGTGACCCTGGGCAAATCAAAAGCTTGGTGCTCTTTCAATCTGAAACTAATTGCAGTTTGGACACTGGACAGATTTGGGCTCAAACATATAGTCTGATATTATAAGTTTCAGACAAGGTGTCAATTTGGATGATAGAGGAATTTTCCTTGCTGGGGAGTTTTCTGTGCCAATGAAATAAAAGAATATTACTATCACCATTATAATTATCATTAATTATATTCATCTTTGTGTTCTCCATATTGTCTAACACATCCTGCACATCATGTTGAATCATTTCATCTGTTTCCAACTCTCCATGATCTCATTTGGAGTTTTCTTGGCAAAGATACTGAAGTGGTTTACCATTTCCTTCTCCAGTTCATTTTACAGATGAGAAAACTGAGGCAAACAGGGTTAAGTGACTTGCCCAGGATCACCCAGTGGTGACTGCATTTGAACTCGGGTTCTTCTGACTTCAGGCCTAGTGCTATAGCCACTGCGCTACCTTGCTGCCCTGCCCCACACATCACAGGTGTCTGATAAAAACCTGTTGAATGAATTAATGGATTGAAAGAATCCTGGAATGAGAGATATCTAGGTTTGGATAAACAATATGTACATTATAGGAACACCATTACTGTTCACCAGTAACAGGAAAGAGAGGTTTATGGTCGGCATCAGTAAGCTGCGACCAATTAGCAATGAAAAGTTGCCTAAGAGTATCAAGTATTAACTGATAATTTGATTATTTTGATTGTTTATTATTTACCATTTCATTAGAGAAAATGTGTGTCTAGAAGAGAAGGTACGTTAGTTAGATTGCAAGGATGAGGGATAAGTAGTAGATAATTTTTATGGTCAGTGGTATCCATGTCAAGAGCCCTGAAAGAAGGCCCCTACATGATGGGTGGACATAACTTTTGGAAAAACATGGACAAGAGCACTTAGCACATCCAGTGTGTAATACAGTGCCTCATACACAGTAGACTCTTATTAAATGTTAATTGATCGATCGATTAACTGACTGACAGGGGTCTCCCAGGATGGGCAGGCATGAATATACTATAATTTATATCACTGGAGGGAGTACCCACTTCAGTGAGGCCACAGATCCATTAAAGTACCATTATGTAGAGGAGAGAAGTAGGCTGGTGAGAGTGATCCAGAAATACTTTACTTTTGATTTTGGATTGGAGGGGATTCTTCCCAGTAGATTTCCTATTCTAAACTTCAGTTTGACTTATGTTAATAACAAAGAGAATTGATTTATAACAATAGGTACCATTTCTATAGCATTTTAAGCTTTACAAATGGCTCTTTGCATATTATCTCATTTGGTCCTCATAGCAATCCCGGGAGGTAGGTGCTATATTATCCCATTATACAGTTGAGGAAATTGAGGCAGACAGCACGACTAATCGAGTTTCTTTTTTCCAATTTATTTTTTCCCTTCTGATCGAGGGTCTTACAGCTAGTGTGTGTCTGAAGGAGGATTCAAACTCAGGTCTTCCTGACTCTAAATCTCAAACTCCACCTCTTGCATCCTCTAGGTGGCTACCTCTTGACTGTGAGGGGAGATAACATAGAAGATAATCCAAGATATCTCCACTCAAAGAAGATAAGCCACATACGGTAGATAATTCAGTGAAAAGTATATGAAAATGGCAGCAAAATAAGTATTTTTGATGACTTTTTAGTAGAGGTAAGAGAAGTTTTCTGAAAGTCTCATGAAGCCTCAGGGGGTAGAAATAGAAGCTTTTGCTCTTTCCCTGGCAAAGCTGGTTAATTGCAATGGTGTCATGGAGAGCAACCTTTGGCTTCTCCTTTGGACCAGAGGGCTCCTAATACGTCCAAGTTAATGATTTTCCTAGCACTGAAGGTTGAAGTCAGCACTGTGGATATCAGAGAGGGAGAGGTGAAGGCTGGTTCTCCTGGGTCCTCATTTACACTCTACCAGATCCCGTTCAGGGCAATATCTCCATCTGCTCGCCACCTGCCAGTGGTGACATCAGCACGAGCCAAGCAACGCAAGCGATGGGACCCATTCTTGGCTCTGGTGTTTGTGCAGGTGGCATCAAAGGGGCTGTGGCTTCTCCAGCTTCAGTTTGCTGGTCTTGTCTGGTTGTCCACGAGGGTCCAGACAGAATGCACACATTGTTCTGGAGAGAAGGCCTTTTCCCAGTAGGCCACAAAATTCACAGGTGAACTTGCTTTTAGTGTTCGGACCAGGTGTTTGGGCAGTCCAGTGACTCTGGAGAGACATGGAAGTTTGAAATCAAGCCAGGGAGTTTTGCCTTCATATGCCCCAGAAGACAGGATCCTGCCAACAATCAGCTCTTCCATCCCAGACTTGAGGCAGGACAAATTCTGCCCCAGCCCAGAGAGAAAGGGGTTTTGTTCTGTTTTCAGATGTCCCAGAGCACTGGCTCTGGAACCGGAGGATCTGTGTTCAAATCTTGCCTCTAGCCCATACTACCAAGGTGACCTTGGGCAAATTGCTTCACTTTCCTAGGCCTGAGTTTGCTTATCTATACAGTGAAGAGATTGGACTAGATGACTCCCAAGGTTTCTTCTGCTTGAGATCTTTGACTCTATAACCTCCAGGTCAAGACCCCTTACCCGCCTCAGTTTTTTCTCTCTCCTAGTCAGGAAAGTGTATCTGGTACATTGGTGGATGCATTGTTGCTTGAGAGTTGAAAAGTAGCTAATTTATGCCTTTTGTCCTATTTGCTAGGGGAATAGCTCAGGGCTAACCAAAAAGCAGGTGACAGAATCCAAATTTAATACCAGTGATTTATGTTGCATCTCCTCCCTAAGTTGGGCCATGACTGGTTGAAAACGTCAGGTTTATTACCTTAGATTTATTTCCTCCCGAACACTCCCCCAAGCCCATTGGCATTCCAGAGGTGCATTAGGAAATGGAGCAGAAAATGCCAAGACTTTCTCTCTGGGGCCTCTGTCACCAGGTTGCAGGTGATGGATGCTGTGGAGAACAGTCTACTGTTATATTAAAAACAATAAAAATTCTCATGTTTATATTGTGTTTTCATTTAAAATTGTTCAAAAGAGGCATAGATCCTTGAAACCTGTGTAAAGAAGCAGGTGCAGCCAGTAAGGGAGGTCCAGAACTTTACTGAAAATAGGGGATAGGTAGGAATGACGTTACCAAAAGCATAATAAGTGCAACGAGTTTCCTGGGAAATTGGGAGAAAGAAACACATCTAAATGGGGAAGAATATTTGGGGGTTTAGAGCAGAGAGGGAAAGACCATGGGTTTTGCTTATCTGGATCTTTGTAGAATATAAGCTTTTCAAGAGCAGGGACTCACTTCTCTCCTTTTCTCTTCTCCTTTCTGTTTTTCTTCTTTCTTTTATTTCTTCCCTTCCCTTTATCCTTCTTTCCCTCCTTTCCTTTCTTTTCTGTTTTCTTTCTTATCTGTCTTTTCCTTCCTTCCATACTTCTTCTCTCCCTTCCCTTTTTCCTTTCTTCCTTTCTCTTCCTTTACTTTTTTCTTTTCTTTTTGTCTCTTTTCTTTTCCTTTCTTCCTTTTTCTCTTTTTCTTTCCTTTCTTTGTTTCTTTCCTTCCTTTCCTGTCTTCCAGCATGTAGTACAGTGCCATACATATAAATGTATACACATATATACATATAAATGTACATATATGTGCACACATATACATATGTGTATATGTGTACAGACAGAGACAGACTTATTGGATATTTGGATTGCATTGAATTGAGTCAATTATCTTTCATATTATGGCTAGAATTCAGATGTAAAAGTTGGCAGAGAAACCACTAACTAAGGTACTTTTGCTGGGCTCTTAGGGACTAGGGAAATAGGGAATAGGAAGTTCACTTAAGTGTTCAGGTAAGCATTTAATTAAGACTTGATGTTATTTAGGAGTAGATCAGAAGTTCAGAAACTATCTTGGGGGGGAGGGGGACACAGCCAACAGAACAAAAGTGCAAACATTTCCAAGCCTTCAAGAGTCTGAACAGCTTGAGACCATCTATCACCAGTGCTGAAATACTAAGAATACAAGGAATGCCTGACTCTACAGGAAGGGAGCTAGTGTAAGATTGTCACTAGGCTGGTAATACAGTTGGTGCTTAATAAATGTTGATTGACTATTAAAGAAGCTAAAGTTGAAATCAGAAGGTTTGCTTTCCCAGGTTAGTTGAAAATTTAGTTTTAATAAAACCCAGCCATTACAGAGAGAAAGCTATGGGAGATACTATCAATTAGGTCCATTCCCTCTTGTTACCTTGATATATAGAATAGAGGGAAGTCTGACAAACCTCAGATCCCAGGGCAGTTCAAAAAAGACAAATAAGCACTTTGAGGATAATTCTAGGTTCTTAAAAATAGATTTTTATTCAGTTTTTATTAATCTTTTGTTTGTATATCCACTTCATTTCTGAATATAGTGCTACCTCTTATTCCTTGGAAAGATTAAAAGTGAATGAAGTCAGACCAGCTAATATATCAATCATTTTTACCAGCATATAGGATAATCCACTCACTGTGCAAAGAAGTAAGCAAAGTATATTGTCTCAATTCTTTTCAAGGTCAAGCTAAGTCATTATAATTTACCTAGCAGAGCAAAGTAGTTTTTCACTCCCAAACTATAAAATATGGCCATATATAGCAGAGGTCTCAGTTTATATTTTAATTCTATTCATGCATATGATTATTTTGCAGGACACTATATGCTTATGTTATTAAGACCTTATTATAATGTTCTGATATAATGAGAGGCATTGTGACATAGTGAGTAGGTAGTCAGTTTTTGGGGGGAGGCAATTGGGGTTAAGTGACTTGCCCAGGGTCACCCAGCTAGTAAGTGATTGAGGCCTAATTTGAACCCAGGTCTCCCTGACTCCAGAGCTAGTGCTCTATGTGCTCTGCCACCCAGCTACCCCCAGTGAGTCAAGCGTAAAGCCAGGAAAAATCTAGCTTTAAGTTAGTTCTACCTCCAACAGAGACTGACTGTGAAATCCTGGATAAGTCACCAGCTCTCAGGCACCTTTCTAATCCTAGGACTCCCAGAGCAGTTACCAACCCACTGTGGTATTGCTTACCTTGGAGTTTCTTAGACCAATGAAATCACAAATCCTTATCTCAGTTTTACATGCTTCATTAACAAATACATAAAATAGTTAGAGGATTTGACTTTCTAACTAGTTCTTGGATTGATTGCTTGAAGGAACCTTAAAGTGACATTTAATCCAAACTCTTTCATTTTAGAGATGAAGAAACATGGATCTTATAGAGGTTGTTACTTGTTCACTGCCACAGTTAGTAAGTAGCCAAAGTGGGATTTGAACCCAGATCCTCTGAGTCTGTTGTTCTTTCCTCTGTTCATGCTGCCTCTGCCCTTGAAAAGAACCAGAGATTATTTAGAAAACCTAGAGAAGAATCCTAGAACAATAATGTCCAGTGCCAGGAGGGACCATAAACCCCTTAGTTGTTTTTTGTTTTTTTTTACAGATGAGTAAAGATGCAGTGTCCCCTCTTCCCCACCCCCCCCCCACTACCACCACCACCCTTAAGGCTAAATGATTTGCCTAGAGTCAAACACCTGGTAAGTTCGGTGTGTGTCAAAAGCTTAATGTCATACATAAATTGACAGCGATGTTTCACAGATGGAGAATTCGGTCATCTTGGACTTGAAAACTGAAAAGCATCTGCCTTGCTGGCCAGGAGTATGTGTGGCTTGGACCCTCCCAGAGAGGGGATAATGAGGTTTCCGTGCACTCTGGCATTTTCTTTGTCTGAAACACACATATGCCATCAGTACTTCACAAATTAGACTGGGGAGCCAAGGCTAAGATTATATCCATTCCTAGCTCTTTTATTGTTTGTTTTGTTTCGGTGTTGTTTCTGTGGTTGGAGCCAGGGTTTTACATGATTGTCATCGTTAGCATCATTCGGGGCTTTGATGAGGCTTTGAAGCCCATGTCTGTCTGTGGGGCGCTGTCCTGGCTGCTAGACAAAGTCAGTTTATGGACTGAGGCCCTGAGTGAGGGACACCCTGTCTAAAACAGACACCCTAACATGCCTGAATAGAAATGGAACCAGGCCACAATTAGAAAAAGAAATCAGTCTAGTATTAACACCCTATGCAAGCAGGCCAGGCGACTCCTGTGTCAAGGGAGCAGATGTCGAGAGAAGTTGCCTGACATTCAGTAGCCTCATGCTTTTCCCCTGATTTGAATTGCCCAGAGAATCATAGGATCATAGGTTTGGAGCTCCATGGCCCTAAGTGTCTATTTTTCAGATGAGAAAACCAAGTATTCTTTTCACTCTTCCATGAGCCATGAGCATTAGCCTTCGCTTAATTTTGGTTTGCTTTCTGGTCAGCTGCTTCCCAGAGGAAAACCAGAGAATCAAGCATGCAGATGAGGGCAGGACAGAGCAGGTAATAATGAGAGTAGAATCTGGACAGTGAGCATCTCTGTCTCTAGATGTTATCTGAGTTGAGCTGAGACGAGGAAGCCTTGGGAGTCCTTTTTTTAAAATCATGTTTTTATTGCTTTCATAACATTTTATTTGTGCCCCCCTCACTTAAATCCAATTTAGTGCGTCATGACAGCACCCCAACATCATAGTTCTCTTCGAAAACAAAGGACAAACAACAATCCCCATCCCCATTACATGTAAAAATAGTTTTTACCTTTTTTTTTTTTTTTTTTTGGTGAGGCAATTGGGGTTAAGTGACTTGCCCAGGGTCACACAGCTAGTAAGTGTCAAGTGTCTGAGGCCGGATTTGAACTCAGATACTCCTGACTCCAGGGCTGGTGCTCTATCCACTGCGCCATCTAGCTGCCCCCTTTACCTTTTTTTAAAGTTTTGAGTTCCAAACATTAGGAGTTGGGGGAGGAGGGAACGACACAGAAGACAAGACTGCGGGATTATTTGCAGGATTTATGGTACAGTGGGAAGAACACTGACTCTTTAATAAAAGGATTAGGATTAGGATTCAAATCCAGTCCCATCTCTGACACTTACTGCTTGTATGACGAGGTAAATCACCAAACCGCTTTCTGCCTCAGCTTTTTCATCTGTTGATGGCTTGGGACATACCTTCAAACTCAATTTCTATGAGTTTAAAAGATAATTTTAGGTAACTAAGTAAGTGCCTGTCACATCTCTGTCCCCCTTTAACTGAATTTATTAAGCTTGGGAGAAAGAGAGAAGGCAATAGAACTCAGAGTTGAAAAGGAAATGTTTTGAACAACCACACTTATACACACATCTTTTTTTATACACACTTATCTTGAAATTATACAACTGGAAGAATTATTTATGGAAAATTGAAAGATAAGAACCTGAGATCAATATTTGATAAATTCATTGCACAAAAAAGGAAATATATCAACCAAATACTCTTATTCCTGTAGGCTTCGTACAAAGTCTAAACTTTGTAAATGTTTGTTGAATTATTAAGATCTGATTAAGACCTGTACTCAACATTTAGAGATGGGGCATGAGGAAGGAGGTAAGAAGGGAGGGCATAGAAAGGGAGATAAGAGAGTGTTGAATTCAAACGTCATCTGGTTTAAAATTTTAATTAGCTTCCCTTTCCCCCAACCTCTTCCAAAAACCAGTTAAGAATTGTTTGCTTCCTTCGAAAAATTATAATTATACCAGTGAGAGAAGGATACTGTGGCAGAGGATGTTGGGCAGGGGAAAGGGATAGTTAGAGATGGCTTCAAGGATATGACCTTTACTACTGAGATTTCCTGAAACAAACCCAGGAAGCTTAAGGAGAAGTGGGGAAAGTCTGGTCAAGACTAACTTTTTGGGGGGGGGGTAGCAATGAGGGTTAAGTGACATCCTTAAGAAAAGATGTCTCTACTATCCAAATTGTCCCAGCAAAGCTCTTATGAATTTTAGACAGGCAAAGGGTTACTTCTTTTTTTTTTTTTTTTTTTTTGCGGGGCAATGAGGGTTGTGACTTGCCCAGGGTCACATAGCTAGTAAGTGTCAAGTGTCTGAGGTCGGATTTGAACTCAGGAACTCCTGAATCCTGGGCCGGTGCTCTATCCATTGCGCCACCTAGCTGCCCCACAAAGGGTTACTTTTAATGAAAAGTTTAATCTCGTCCACATTAATATAGGATACACTATGGGGGGGGGGAGGGCTTGTGTACATATCTTTTGAGAGGCAATTTGGCATAGTGGTTACAGCACCAGAATCAGGAAGACCTGGGTTCAAGTTGTGCCCCTGACTCACACCTCTTCTCATGATTTAATAACTTGGGTCCTTCCTTCCTTTTCAGTTGTCTTACACCTTACGTCTTCCCTCATCCTCTTTTCTTCTCCCCATTTCCCCCTTTACTCTTCAATTCAATGACACTGACCTCCTTCCTGTTTCTCCATCTCCTAACTCCTGGCATTTTCACTGGCTGCTCCCCATCCTTGGAACTTTCTTTCCTCCTCATCTCTGCTTCCTGATTTCCCTGGCATCCTTCAAGTCTCACCATCTTCAAGAAGCCTTTCTACGTGCCCCCTTACTGTTAGTGTCTTCCTTCAGTGACTATCTCCAGTTTATCCTGTCTGTATCTTATTTATAGATAGCTGATTACATGTTGTCAACCCCATTAACTGGGAGCTTCCTGAGAGCAGGGACCATCTTTTGTCCTTTTTTGTATCCCTAGAGCTTAGCACAGTGTCTGACACATGGAAGGTGTTTAACAAATGCTTGCTGATTAGTCCCCGGGCATATCTCTTAACCTCAGTGAAGTGCTTCCAGCAGTTTTCTATAACAAGTCGGAGAGCAATTGCTGATCCACATTGGTAGAGGGAGTTTCTTCACTGGGCGTTCTTTTTATTGATGAATTGTCAGATCTGAACCATGAACCAAAGAAAAAGAAAAGAAAAAGTGTACTTTGTAATACAATAGGGGCCCTTTGTATGATCATTATGTTTATGTTCCACTTCATTCATTGGACAAATAATTTGAGTGCCCACTTTGTTCCAGGATTGTGCTAGATGCTGTAGGGGCAAAGGCACTTTGCCATTAAGGGGTTTAAAAACCAGTGGAGGATATGACAAGTTCACAAATAACTGTAATAAAAGATGGAATGTGGTTAAGTCTGTGAGACCTGTACAAACAATGTGCTATGGAGATTCTGAGGAGGGGCTGGTTATATCTGCTTTGGGTGGCATTTGAGCCAGAACTTAAAGGAGAATAAGGAATAGCATTGAGGCAGCTAGGTGACTTAGTGGTTAGAGTACTGGACCTGCAGTCAGGAAGACCTGAGTTCAAATCCAGCCTCAGACACTTATTAGCTCTTCGACCCTGAACAAGTTGTTTACCCTCTGTCTACCTTAATCCACTGGAGAAGGAAATGGCAAACCATCCTGCTTCACTTCCCCCCTGTCAAAAAAATCCCATGGTCCACAGGGTCATAAAGATTCAGACACAACTGAACAACAACAGCATGGGAAAGTGGATTCAGAGTCACTTTCATAACTTAAAATCACTAGTTGAATTCAAGTCCCATCTAGAACATTATGTAGGCTTCTTCTTCATTCTGGGTAAATCCCCTCACTTCTGAGGCCCCCATGTTATTTTTCTAAGAGTAAGTTGCTTAGCAGATACCAATTTCCATTGGTAAATGAAATTTCCTCAATACCAGGTCCTCATTATAATGAAATCATAGATCTAGTCTAGAAAAATGGAGTATAGGGAGAGAGATGCTGGAAGTGGGAATCTGTCCAGGCATAGTGGTAGGTGCTTATAATCCCTGCTGCTGGGGAGTCCAATTTCTTGAATTTGGGAGTTTTGAGCTATAGTGAGTCAGCCCTGTTGAGTTTCTGCACTAAGTTTGGCATTTATAGGGGTGGTAGCACAATGCCAAGTTAACTAATGAGGGACAAAATTGGAAATAGAACAGATCAAGCTTCCTATGCCTGCTGGGATTGGCCTGGGGTGGCCCTGGAATAGGTGAGATTAGGGCGGCCTGGAGGAAGGTAGGGAAGGAGGAATGAGGTGAGAAAGGAAGGGAGGGTAGGAGAGAGGAAGGAAAGGGAAAGGAATGGAAGGAAGAAGGATCCATGTCCTAAAGATGCTTGAATACTAACTAGCCTAAAGAGTTGGGCTATTTTGAGAGGAAGTTACTGTGTAGTTATCAAGGGTTTCTAGGGCTATTCTTTAGAATATGGATCTTAAATTTATTATTTAAAATTATTATTGATAGTAATGTTGGTTGAGACTTTTCTTTGATACCATTGCTACTCATAACTGGACTTCCCCCTTAGCACCACACCACCCCTGCCTCCTATGTGATAGTATGTTTCTTTATGGAGTAGTTTTGAGGTACACATTCTGGTGCAAAACACGGGGGCCGTCTACACTGGTGTGAGCATCCCTTCCTATGATGTCTCACTTAGTGCTTCTCTACTTAGTTGTATGTTGGTTGTGGAAGTTGTATGTTGGTTGGGAGTAGGAAGAACCACCTAAGTGCTTTCTAGACAGACATATGGGCATGTCATATATGTATGTATATGTATAGATATAAATATGCATTGTGTATATGTGCGTGCGTGCGTGTGTGCGTGTGTGTGTGTGTGTGTGTGTGTGTGTGTGTGTGAGAGAGAGAGAGAGAGAGAGAGAGAGAGAGAGAGAGAGAGAGAGAGAGACAGGTAATGGCATATAAGTTATGTCAGAGATAATTATATAAAATGTGAACCAGTATACTTAGCTTGTACCTAAATCTGGCAGGGGGCATCCTTTCCTCCTCCCCACCTTATTCATTTCATTAAATATTTATTAATTGCTACCTTATTGAAAGGCTGGGACTACAGAGGTGTGCTGCTAAATGTTTGGCAATAGGCTTTCCAAAAAAAAAAAAACTTATTTAGTACACATTTTTAAATTTAATCTTCATTATTCACATTTTCTCCATTGCTTTCTTCAATCTAGACAATCAATAAAGCAAATCAAGCTCTGCTCTGTAGCACTGTCAAAGTGAGGTCCAATTTGTTAATGCTCACATTGGAAATTTAACAAATAGCTCTTGAGAATTGGTTTAGCTTGCTCCAGCATACCCTAGGTATGCTCGTTGGGTTACTGTCTACCATAAATCCAAGGGGATGGCCAAAGTATGGCCTTTAGATTAACTAGATGCTTTTACCACCCTTATGGAATAGAGGAGTAGATGTGCTCTGTGCCTGAGCCACTTTACAGAGGGCCCAATAGGAAAGGGTAGGGTTAGGGTAAGGTCTCATATGGATAAATGCCTAATGTGTTAGGTAATGATGATGATGGAATTCAGGGAATTTCTGTGGGAAATTCCAGTATCTTGTTTGCTGTCAGGGCAGTAATGTGGGAGTGGGGGGGGGGCGGTGAAAGGAGTACAGCTATATACCAAGTAGACTACTTGAAAAAAGGCTAGTTGTGATCATGCCCCCTTACTCTGCAGTGATAAAGTCATGATCCCTTTTAGCTTCTTAGAAAACCCAACCTTGTTGGCTCATTGGTAGGTTGGTTGGTTGGTTTTTCCCTCTTCTGCCTTTAGCTTTGACTTGACTTCCAAACTGCTGGTGAATCCTTTCTGTGTCTCTCTTGGTCTGCCTCCAATCCATACCACTCCAATTCTCCAAGATTCTTCCAGTCTACCTGCTTACCTATGCTCAACCTAAGATAGCAACCAATTTACCAAGTTAAGATTTTTAAGTTATAGAACTTTGATGTCTTCTTCCCAGGAACAGTGGGTTAACTGGGGGTCCAGCTAGACTTATGACTCTTCTATTGGACCCTGCAATTCTATTTCCAATGTCCCCTCCAGCCTCACCTTGAAGACTATAATGATGGGGGCAGTTAGGTGGCACAGTGGATAAAGAACCAGCCCTGGATTCAGGAGGACCTGAGTTCAAATCCTGCCTCAGACACTTGACACTTACTAGCTGTGTGACCCTGGGCAAGTCACTTAACCCTCATTGCCTTGCCCCCCCCCCCAAAAAAAAAGACTCTAATGATGGAGAGTATACTACCTTTTGAGGCAGCCCATACTACTTTGGAGCTGCTTTAACTGATAGTTTAACTGGACCTGAGTTCAAATTCCTGCTTTGCTGTTCACTACTTGTGTGACCTTGGGCAAGTTACTTAACCTTTCTAGGCCTCACTTCCCTTATCTGTAAAACAAGAGGATTAAATTATTTCTAAGGTAGGACCCACTATGAGGAGCAAATAAGGTAGGTAAAGTGCTTTAAAACATTTAAATCTAAACTGTTGGGTGACTGTGTCCTGGTCAATTGTCTAAAACTCTAATTTGAAGAACAGAGGACAAGAGCGTGTTTCCTCACTGGATATTTTCTCTTCTGATGAAATCAGAGGCCCAGAACTACAGCAAAAAATGTTTTAATATATTCTGTAAATTGAATGTGAGTGTTTTGGGGGGTGCAGATGGAGAATGGGGATTATTAGAAATGGTTAATGTCTTAGAAACTACCCAAATTCCTAAAATTCCTAGTCTGGCTTCTGGTGGAAGTTGATAAATGTATGTTTTGCCAAGTGAAGGTTTCCAATAGATGCTCACTCTGGTGCCTTTAAGAATCCCTGACAGTTTAGGCGGGATCTTTCCAGGGCAGCCATGGGGGTCAGGAGGCGTACCCAAGGGTGTTGGATGGAGAAAGATCGGTTTCTTAATTGTTTCAGGAATGTTTGAAATGTCACCAGTTAAACATTAATGCTTCAGGGGCTTGATGGCCTACTGAGTCTGGGCTCTGCTGGAGGGGCCAAAGTGTTTGCTGATGGAATGCAAATGATGCCTTGTTCTAGTTAATGATTTATCTTCCTCTAAGAGCAAGGCTCTGCTTGCACAATTTGCTTAGGGTACCAGGACAAAAATTTCTTTCCCTAGAGCAAAGAACGAAAGGGTAGCCGGACTAATGATACCATTCCAGATTTGGCAGAAAGAACTGGGAATTTTTAGTTTAGACAAGAGTAGACTTAAGGAGGATGACAGCACTGTCTTTTTTTGTTTTTTAGTGAGGCAATTGGGGTTAAGTGACTTGCCCAGGGTCACACAGCTAGTAAGTGTCAAGGGTCTGAGGCCGGATTTGAACTCAGGTCCTCCTGAATCCAGGGCCAGTGCTCTATCCACTGACAGCACTGTCTTTGAGAATTTTAAGCATTGCCTCGAGGAAGAGGGAATAGATTTTTTTCTGTTTGTCCTCATAAGACAGAACCAGGGTAATGTTCCTGTTCATCCTTCATTCTCCAAGAAGACCAGTGCCATCAGGAGAGTGAAGTCTTGACTTGCAAGTGAATTGGATGAGTGAGGCAGAGCTGGGCAAAGTCATCAGCCTCACTCATTCCTCCAGATCATCGGAGTCCATGGCAAGACACAGCTCAAGATGACTGGCGATGGCCCCCATGCAGTGGGAGATCTTGGCCTTTTTTCTTTTTAATAATAAAATATTTTATTTATTTATCTTTTCCCATTACATGTAAAGATAGTTCTCAACTTTTGTTTATACAAGCTTTCCAATTTCAGATTTTTCTCCCTCCCTCCCCCCTCCCCTAGACAGCAGGTAATCTGATATAGGTTTATATATGTATGTGTGTATGTGTGTGTGTGTGTGTGTGTGTAAAATAACATTAAACATATTTTTGCATTAGTCATGTTATAAGAGAAAAATCAGAGCACTGAGGAAAAACCTCAAAATAGAAAAACAACAGCACCAAAACAAAAGATAGCATCTACTCCACAATTCTTTTTTTTTCCCCTGGATTTGGAGATCCTCCTCCATCATGAGTTCCCTGGAACCCTTCTGTACCATTGCATTGGTGTGAAGTATATAGTCCAACACAAAATGTTGATGATACTGTGTACAATGTTCTTCTGGTTCCTCTCATTTCACTCATCAGCCCACGCAAGACCCTCCAGGTTTCTCTGAACTCCTCCTGTTCATTGTTTCTTACAGCACAATAGTATTCCATTACATTCATATACTACAACTTATCCAGCCATTCCCCAGTTGATGGGCATCCCCTCAACTTCCAATTCCTTGCCACAACATAAAGAGAAGCTATAAGTATCTTTGTACATGTGGGTCCTTCTTCTCCTTCCATGATCTCTTTGGGGAAAAGACCCAAAAGTGGTATTGCTGGGTCAAAGGGTATGCACAACTTCACAGCCCTTTGGGCATAATTCCAAATTTCTCTCCAGAATGGTTGGATCAGTTCACAGCTCCACCAACAATGCATTAGTGTTCCAATTTTTCCACAGCTTCTCCAACACTTATTATTTTCCTTTTTTGTCATTTTAGCCAATCTAATAGGTGTCAGCTGGTACCTGAATTGTTTTAAATTGCATCTCTCTAATCATTAGTGATTTAGAGCATTTTTTCATATGGAAATAGATAGCTTTGATTTCTTCTTCAGAAAACTGCCTGTTCATATCCTTTGACCACTTCTCAATTGGAGAATGACTTGGATTCTTATAAATTTGAATTAGTTCTCTATAGATCTTGGCCTTTTTAAGCTAAACTCTTTCCCAGGTCTCTGTCTGAGGCAACAAGGGATAATATGGAAGTTACAGAGAGGTAGATTCAGGCTCCACAGGGTGAGGAAACTGTTCCAAACTATTATCTCTATCTAAAAATGGAATTAGATGTTCCTTTTCACTGGCAGTCTTCAAATCCCAAGAGGTCTACAAGGCCTGATGACCACTTGTCATGGGTGTTATAGCAGGATTCTTATTCAGGTATAGGATGTTCTAGGAACCCAAATGTGAGGTTCCTTACAAATGCCTTTGATTCTACATTCTTCTCCAGACTAAGTAGGCTCATACATTAGAGAGGTAGGAAGGATAAAAAGACAGTGACTTTTAAAAATCATTTTACTCCTTTAGCCTTAAGGGTTCTCTGTGTGGATCTATCTCCAAAGTAAGAGGACTAAAGTTGATTTGTGGCTGGTTCTAGTGTTTTGGGTTCTTTGTTTTTGTTTTGTTTTGTTTTGGTTTTTTTGTGAGGCAATTGGGGTTAAGTGACTTGCCTAGGGTCACACAGCTAGTAAGTGTAAAGTGTCTGAGGCTGAATTTGAACTCAGGTCCTCCTGAATCCAGGGCTTGTGCTATATCCACTGCACCACCTGGCTGCCCCTTGTTTTGTTTTTTAAAGGAAGAGGTCCATGGAAAGGTATATCCCAAATAAAATTTTATATACCTGTGATACAATTCTAGCTCTCTAAATGCCTACGTGCATTTGAGTATCTTTTATTTCCCTTAAGTCCAACTTTTCTGAGACTGAGCTCATCATTTTAATCCCTTCCAATTTCTTACCCTTTTGACCTCCCTTATTTCTGTCACTAGGAAGGAACACCCTAGATTTATATTTTGTACCTCTCTCCCCTTTATATCGAATATTTCACAAATTTCTGACATTTCTTCTTTCCAAATTTGTCTTGGAATCAAAGACTTGGAAAGAGCCAGAGACAGAAGTCCCTTTGTCTGATTTCACACTCTAAGTAGGAATTTCTTGTGTAACACCCTTGACGTCTTATGATCCAAACTTTGGTTTGCTGTGTCTCATTGTGAGATAGTGACAGCCAATCTACCTTTCTAAAGATACCTCGAGTTGCTGTTGAAATGTGTTTGCTGACATTTCTCGGTTGAATTCTGCAGTTAGTGCTACTGCTCTGGTGTGGGTATTATTTTATTCTGGCTTTACTGCAGTTCTGTCCTAGTTCTTCCTGATTTTTACCCTTTTCCTAAAATATACAATATATGCACCACTTTGTTAGCTTATACGGGACCACCTCCACCCTCACCCTCCACTCTCCACCCCCCACCCCAGCCTGGAACCATCCTGTCCTCTGAGTCATGGCTAGCAGTTGATCTTGCATATAGGGCTGAGATCCAAGACAGGGTAGCCAAGGTCAAGCAGAGCCAACAGTTCAGAGCCAGAGGAATGCAGATGGTTAAAAGGCAGACCAAAACAAAGAACAGACACAGACGTGATGTTCCAGAAGCAAGAGGAAGCTGAGGCAAAACTCACCTCCAACAGCAGGATACATCATCTTATATTCTTCCTGCCATCGTAGGAATCAGAGATTCCCTTCCTAGGATCCTGTCATTCAGTAAGCATTTATTATGTGCCAGGCTTTGTGCTAAGCTCTAGGGATACAAAGGAAGGCAAAAAGATAGTCTGTCCTCAAGGAGCTCACAGTCTAATGGTTTGGTAGAATTCACCACACCTTGCAGATCCTGGGGCAGTCAGGTGACAGGATAGACCACAGGCCTGAGAACCTGAGTTCAAATCTGGCCTCCTCAGACACTTACTAACTGTGTGACCCTAGACAAGTCATTTTACCCTCTTTGCCTCAGTTTCCTCACCTGTAAAATGAGCTGGAGAAGGAAATGGCAAATCAGTCAGTGTCTCTGCCAAGAAAACCCCAAATGGGGTCACAAAGAGTTGGACACGACTGAAAATAATTGAACAACTAGTGGGTCCTGTCAGGTATCCAGTGTATACTCTCCAGAGCCTACAGCACACGATTATAGATACTTTCACTGGTACCCCATTTCTGTTCTTTGAAGGTAGATTTGCTTTTTTGAAAAAGTCGGTTTTTTGGAGTCAAGGCTGACATGTGCTGGGTCGTCAAGTTAGGAATATCATCTTTGGTCAGTACAAACGACAATATTAATATAAGGGATAACTTATTTTCTTCTGTGGCTTGCAGCTAGCTCTGGGTTCAATGCCCAAAGAGGAGTTAGAAGAAAAAAAACAACTTTTGAGAGCTATTGTGGTCATGGTTTCACTTCCTACTGTGGCTAATATGGTGGGGGGGGGCAGACCTCATTAGGGATTTTAAAATTTTTTTTTATTTTTAGTGAGGCTATTGGGGTTAAGTGACTTGCCCAGGGTCACACAGCTAGTAAGTGTTAAGTGTCTGAGGCCGGATTTGAACTCAGGTACTCCTGAATCCAGGGCCGGTGCTCTATCCACTGCTCCACCTAGCTGCCCCGGCAGACCTCATTAGGGCAAAGAAATTCTGGTGCTTTTTTTTTAATGTTTTTTTTTTTTTCACATAATCACAAAATGCTAACACTCAAGGGGACCTTAAAGATTATTTGGTTGAACCTCCAGTTTTTAAGGTAACCAACGTGAGGTCTTCTGTCTGTATGTATACATGCTCAAACATGCGCGCTTGCAGGTGCGCGTGCGCGCGCACACACACACACACACACACACACACACACACACACACACAGAGTGGTCTGTATTTGGAAAGTTGTCAGGAAGAGTACCTAGTACTTTATCCACAGTACTAAGAAATGTTTTGGTTGAGGTGGGTGGAGGCAAAATGGGAGAAAGAAGGAAGAAGGGCTCTTAATAAATCAGCAAGTATTTATTTAAGAAGCACCAATTCCCTACTGGACATGTTGAATTGTATGTCCCATAAGCCTTTTGAACTCAATATGTCCAAAATGGAACTCATTCTCTGTCCCTAAAAATTTCCTCCTTCTTCCCCTCCCTCCCTCCCTCCCCCTCCCTCCCTTCCTTCCTTCCCTCCCTTCTCCCCCCTCCCTATGTCTTCTCTCCCTCTTCTTCCCTTCCCCCCTTCCTCCCTTCCCTTTCCTCCCTTCCCCCCTCCTCCCTTCCCCCCTTTCTCTTTTCCTTCCTTCCTTCCTTCCTTCCTTCCTTCCTTCCTTCCTTCCTTCCTTCCTTCCTTCCTTCCTTCCTTCCTTCCTTCCTTCCTTCCCGAACTAAAAAGGTAGCTACGTAGAAAAAAAGGAATATGATATGAAAGATATTGTATAGGTAGAAATAGGATTTGGCAGCTGATTGGATATGTGGGATGAGGGAGCTGTAAAAGTCCAGGATAATGCCAAGATTACAGAGACTGGAGGGTTGATGGTACCTTTCAACAGAAATAGGGAAGTTCACAATATGGTAGCATTCAGGGGAAAGATAATGAGCCTCACTTTATATGTGATGAGTTTGAGATGTCGTGGGCATATGCACTTTGGAATTTCCAATAGGTAATATATGATTCAGGATTGAAGTTCAGGGGAGAGACTGGGGCTTCTTTAAAAGAAATGAGCATTATACAGGTCTATGCAGGTACATAAACACATGACCAAAAAAGGCCTGAATCATAGATATAGCGATGCTTGGTCTAGGCCCTTTGGGTTGATAAGCTGGGGTCCATGAACTTATGTGTGTGTATGTATTTGTGTGTGTGTATACACATATGTGTGTGTGTATTGTACTATACATGTGTGTGTTTTGTGTGTGCTTGTGCGTACACTCAGACCACTAAAAAGAACCATTACACACACAAAAACATGGAACCCATGGTCCAGGCCTTAGGCATCAGACTCACTGTCTACAAGTTGCATGCAGCAACAAAGCTGTCTGTCTAGCAGGAGCCAGATTAAGCTGTAAGTGTTTAAGAAAATAAATAAAAATACAACATGAAATAGATAATGTTAATTCGTGGTTTTCTAAATCAATATGCAGACCACAAGAAACATCATTTTCTACTTGTTTGATGCCACTGGTCTAGACCTTCTTTTTTGCGGGGTAGGGGGTGGGGGGGGTGAGGCAATTGGGGTTAAGCGACTTGCCCAGGCTCACACAGCCAGTAAGTGTTAAGTGTCTGAGGCCGAATTTGAACTCAGGTCCTGTGAAATTTAAAATTGGATATTAGATCATAAATCTCCCCTACTTAACTTTTCCCTTAATTTATCTCCCAGACTAGTAAATGGAAGAAGCTTCTGGTTTTCTAGATAGAGCCTTTATTGTATATAAGGTGTTGTTGATTAGAAGGATAGGAAAGTAGAAATACAGTAGAAATCGTCTTAAATCTAGGCTTAGTCTATATTTCTTATAAAAACTCACCAAACCAAAAAAGGCCACCTTTGGAGTGAGGGAGACCGTCTGTGCTGCCGCCAGGAGTCCCGCCAAGCAGGCAAAAAGGCCTACTCTGCTTCTCTCCACCCCGGAAGTCAAAAAACCCGGCAGGCAGTCTGACATGCGCAGCAGGCGGACTGTACCCGGCAGGCAGTCTGACATGCGCAGCAGGCGGACTGTACCCGGCAGGCAGTCTGACATGCGCAGCAGGCGGACTGTACCCGGCAGGCAGTCTGACATGCGCAGCAGGCGGACTGTTCATCTCCTCCCCAAAAGGGTGGTCCTTGAAAAACTGGCGTCTTTCAGTTATCCTAACCGACTGTTAAAAACTTTCATATTTTACCACATTTCCCCCCTTTGCTTCCTCAAGAAACGGAATGTTTCCTTGATGGAACAGTAAAAAGAATATAATAACTTTTGCTGACTAATAATATGCGAACAACAATACAGAAAAGGAAGAGAGGAAAGTTTTGTCCAGAGGGGCGATTTTTTTTTTTTTTTCCTCATGAACCGACGCTTTGACATTAGTCTTGCAAAGGGAGAGCCTCTGCAGAGAGTACATGTTACAGATAGTATATAACAGAAAGGAGATAGTAAAAGCTAATAAAGCAAAACAGTTCATATAAAGTCTCTGAGTTCTCTTGTCTTCTTGAAGTGGTAAGATGTCATCAGGAGGAAACTGGATTCTGGTCTGGAAAACTGGATTCTGGACTCTGGTCTGGATTCTGGACTCTGGACTCTGGTCTGGAAAGCTGGATTTCTTCTTTAACTGTTTGAATTGCTGTATTTTTTTTTTACTAAACCTTAGCATAGCATTTTGCAATCAGTAACACTTTTTACCACCATGTGTCTGGATCAAAGTCAAATTTAGTATGTGTTCATGACACCTGAAAATGTTATGGAAAGGTTATCATACCATATCTCATGGTTCCGAGACAGCCAGTGATTGTGCTAGGCCACAGGTGAATTCAACTGAGTGAGATAAAAAGATAAGTAAGTTCAGTTAAATTAGGTTAAATTAGGAGGGAGAGAGGATGAATACTAGACTGTGCCTAGTAATTGTGCTCTACATAGTCACCATCATAAGCAAACCATGGACTTATGTATACCTGTCTCTCCTTTTGTTGCACATATATTCTCTCCAGGGCCTGCATCAGAGTTCACAGCAAGTTAGTCTCTGAAATGATAAGTTTCCATATTTCTGAAATCTCATTAATTTCACCAAAGACAATATGATGGTAAAAATGTGTGCTATGCTGCATAACTGAGAATATATTAGTGATATATACAATAATTCCAAACCATACCCAGAGTATAATGACATATAAATAATAAATGAATGTAAATAGCTGATTATATTAGACATTGTTACATAATCTTCTTTTAGACATTATTACATAATCTTCTTTTAGCAAGTAGACCACATCATCTTATACATGAATTCTCTAGCATAACAGTAGCAGATACTTAAAGCGGTGATTAATTCATCAAAAAGAAATAAGACTTCAATTAGCAAGATTCAATATTCAATAGCATATACTTAAAATGCCTTTGAAAAGTCACTTAGTTTACAAAATCGGGTTTTTAAAGAAAAGCAAAAGAAACAAAAGTAAAAAAAAAAAACAAAGCAAAACCAAAAACCAAAAATAAAAGGCAAAAGATTCGCTAAGCACCCTTTTGTGCTCTTAAAGAATTTAAAGGTGTGGTGAATTCCAGGTCTTTTCAGTGCCTTTCAAAAGTCAAAACAAAACAAAAAGCAAAAAGGATTAAAAAAAAAATAGGTATAGGGTAGGGAAAAGGGTGGGAGAAATTGAGGTGGGCCAGAAAACTAGGCCATGTGCTTCAGTGCTTTTGCCTGTGGAAGGAAATGCTTGTTAAATTTTAAGGTATTTAAGCTGCTAGAGTTTGGGGTATGCCACATTGTTTTAACTGGTTCCCCAATTCTCTGCATGCCAAAGTGGCAGGGGTTTCTGAATTGTCATTGATCTTTCTAATGCTGTCATAATGTTCTTTATGGTAGAAAATGTGGAGTTCTCTAGCATCAGTTTTGTCTGTGCCACTGATTCTCAATAAAGGCTGATTTAATTGATGAACCACAACATTCAGCTGATGCTGCTTAGCAAATGCTACAATTGTATCATTTCCTCCCCACTTTCCAAATTTCTTTAATTCATCAACATATTCTTCAAAAGGGGAGTCATTTACTCTAAAAGACTCAAACTCTTGTCTATGGTTAATCATATAAGAAGCAGCTTCTTGTCTGTGTCTGAGATGATTTCTACAGTGACCTTCTAGCTGGTCTGCTAAAGCCCTAAAAAGGCAATTTCCGTCTCCTGATACTTTACGAAGACTGAGTCCCAAAGCATTTAACTGATCAGTGGGATTCTTAAATGGGAACTGCCTGTTTCCTCTCAACTTTCTTTGCTCTTTAACAGTTGCTATCGTTAGGGTTTTTACCTCTTTAGCGTCTACCTCAGGTCTATCTGAAATCTCTTCACCTATGAATGGTGCAGGCTTTATATGAGAGCAATGAATCCATGAGTCTTTTTTACCAATTTTAATGGCAGTAGGAGTTGTCAATAATACCTGAAAAGGTCCTTCCCAGGCAGGTTGAGTTCCACTGGTTCTCTGAAAATTCTTTACATATATTTTATCTCCTGGGTTGAAGTTATGCAATGAAAAGTCTAATGGTCCTGCCTGGACCACAGCTCCTGCCTCATGGAGTTCACGTAGCCTGGTTTGTAATTCCTGTATATAGGAAGCAACAGAAGTATCACCTCCCACCAGTGATGTATAAACTGGGGAAAAAGTTTTAGCTTGGATAGGAGGGTGACCAAAAAGCATTTCATAAGGAGATATATGAAGTTCTCCTCTTGGTCTACTTCGTAGATAGAATAATGCCAATGGTAGAACATCAGGCCATTTCAAATGGGTTTCAGTACATAATTTGCCAATCATACTCTTAAGCTCTTTATTCATACGTTCAACTTGGCCTGAACTTTGTGGATGGTAGGGCGTGTGGAATTTTGGAGTCACTCCCAAGAAAGAGTAGATTTGGGATAAAATCGAATCAGTGAAATGTGTGCCTTTGTCAGAATCGATGCGGGCTGGTGGGCCAAAACGAGGTACTATCTCTTTAAGGAGAATTTTGGCAACAAAGGCAGCTGTGGCTCGGGGGCTGGGAAAGGCCTCCACCCACCGAGTGAGCTGATCAACTATAACAAGGCAAAATTTATAATGTCCTGCTTTTGGCATAGTAATATAATCAATTTGTAAGTGCTCAAAAGGTGTATATGCTAGAGGACGCCCTCCATAAGCTTTGGCCTTAAAAGCATACTGATTATAAGACTGACATGTGGAGCAGCCCGAGCAGATTCGAGATGCTGTATTAGTCACACCTGGTGCTATCCAGGTTCTCTTAATAGAGTCTACAATGCCTTGTGTACCAAAATGGCCTTTTCTGTGAACAGAGAGGCATACCTGGTGGTAGAATTTCCGGGGAAGAAATGGCTTACCTTCCGGAGACACCCAGATGCCATTGATCTGTTTCGCCTTAAATTTCTTTTTCCACTTTTCTACTTCAGAATCGTCATAGGTTAGGTTGGAAGGAATATCCTCAGAAGGTGAAAGGTTAAATACATGTTCAGGAGCTTCTAATGCAGCAAGCTTGGCTGCAGAATCGGCTCGTGCATTTCCCTTTGAAACAGGATCACTATTCCCTGTGTGGGCAGGGCAATGTACAACAGCTAGGGAAGAAGGCAGTTTCAGGGCATCTAAGAGGTCCTTGATAAGGTCCCCATTGGCAATAGCCTTGCCCGAGGATGTTAGAAAGCCTCGTTGACGCCAAATCATACCAATAAAGTGGCATATGCCAAAGCCATATTTCGAGTCAGTAAAAATAGTGGCACTCTTACCTTTGGCTATATTACAGGCCTGTGTAAGAGCCACAAGTTCAGCAGCCTGTGCACTAAAATGGCAAGGCAGAGAAGCTGCCCAGAGGGTGTCATAATCAGAAACTACAGCAGCTCCAGTAAAACGGGTTCCCTCTCTCATAAATGAGGAACCATCTGTATAGAGGACAAGATCAGGATTTTCTAAAGGTGTATCAAAAAGATCATCACGGGGTTTTTCAGCCATATCAACTAAAGAAGCACAGTCATGCAACGGTTCCCCCGAGAATGGTAAATTAGGGAGTAGTGTTGCTGGATTAAGAACTGTGCAGCGTTTTAAAGTGATATTCTCATTACCTAACAGGGTTATTTCATACTTAGCCAGCCTTTGATCTGAAAAGGCTTGTGTCCTGTGACGTAGTAAGAGAGCCTCCACTTCATGAGGGCATTGCACAGTTAGAGGGTTACCTAGGACCAAATCAGAGGCTTTTTCTACCAAAAGCGCTGTGGCCGCCACTGCTCTAAGGCAAGGTGGCACTCCAGCCGCTACAGGGTCCAGCTGAATTGAATAGTAGGCTATAGGACGCTGGTTAGGCCCCAGTGACTGAGTCAGGACTCCAGAAGCCACCCCCCTTTGTTCATGCACAAAGAGAGTGAAAGGCTTACTATAATCTGGCAGTCCTAGGGCAGGTGCTGATAACAAGGCCCGTTTTAATTCTTTTATGGCTGAGAGATGCTGGGGATCCAACTGTAAACTGTCTGGAACAGAACTTTTTGTAAGAGCTATGAGGGGTTTAGTAATTTCACCAAAAGAGGGTATCCATTGTCTACAGTACCCGGCTGCTCCTAGAATGGCTCTCAACTGCCTCTTAGTAGTGGGGGCAGAGAGTTGTTGAATGGCCTGGACTCTCTTAGAAGAGACAGAGCGAGTTCCAGCAGCCAAAATAAATCCTAAATATTCTACCTGGGGCAAACACCATTGTACCTTTGTCTTGGAAACCTTGTGTCCTCTCTTGTGCAGCTCCAGCAGTAAGTGACGGCTATCTTCCTGACAAATTTCAGCATTAGGAGAGGCCAAAAGTAAGTCATCAACATATTGTACTAGTGTGGAGGCTTTAAAGGTAATAGAGGCCAGATCCTGCTGTAAAATTTGGGAAAATAATGTGGGACTGTCTACAAATCCCTGTGGGAGTCTAGTCCAGGTCCACTGTCTATTTTTCCAGGTAAAAGCAAATAAATATTGGAAGTCCTCATGTACTGGTATGGAGAAAAAGGCAGAGCAAAGGTCTACCACTGTGAAACATGTAGATTCATAGGGAATTGAGGAAATTATCATAGCCGGATTTGCGACTATAGAATGTCTAGGAATAACATAATTATTAATCGCTCTAAGATCTTGCACAAAGCGATAAACAGGTTTACCATCTGGCCCAGGCTTGGGTTTTTTAACTGGCAAAATGGGAGTATTGCATGGAGAGTGATGACATGGAATAATAATACCCTGGCTTTTCAAAGCCTCAATTATAGGGGTGATCCCTTCTATTGCTTCCCTAGACAATGGATACTGTGGAATGGAGGGGGGTGGTCCCCCCTTAACTTTAAAGGTAACAGGCATGGCAGACTTAAGGAGCCCCACCTCATTAGGGGATGAGGCCCATAAAGACTCAGGAATGTCAGAGGGGATTTTGGATACCTCCCCTGCTGTTCCTTGAGCTTCTGTAAGTAAAATTGGTAATAAATGAACAGTATCCTCTGGCAATTGTAAGGAGACAGCCCCATCTGGAGCACAAGATATGGTTGCTCTAAGCTTGCAAAGGAGATCACGACCTAATAAATTTACAGGGGCATCAGGCATGAGTAAAAATGAATGTTCTACTGTTAAGGGCCCCATAGATACCATGCGAGGATTCAATTTTGCCACTCTCTGGCTCTTTCCTGAGACTCCCACTACATTCAAATATCCTACAGGTCTACACCCAGCATCTGGTTTGCTTACTAATACTGATTTAGAGGCTCCTGTGTCTAGCAGACAATCATAATAAGTCTCCCCCACTTTTAAGGTGACATGTGGTTCATTACTCTGGGGAGGTGAATGGACTGGCACAAGTGCATTCAAAAATCCGGATCTGGGAATATATGGCTTTCATTATCTATGTTCCATTCCTCCCCAAGACACCGTCATTCCTGTGTCCTCTTCTGAGGGGGACCTTGGTTACCATTATTCTGGTACTGCCTTTCTGTATTCCTCCGAAAAGATCTATTTCTATTTTGATTTCGCCTGTAATTAGAATTAGAATTTCTTCTCCAAGTCCTACATTCTCTCAATTCATGCCCCTCCTTACGACAGTAACAACACACCTTAGTGTCCTTGCTCCGGTGTTCACATGGCTGACTAGGAATCGCTGGTGCCAGAATGCTCTGTTTAGGGTGATCTGGATCTTCCTCACGTGAGTCAAAGACATAATTTGCAAGTTCCTTAATTCTATCTACTGTGAGATTTCTCCAGTCTGGACATTGTTTCAGAAAGTATCTGCGTATTTCTGGCAGTGAATTATAAACAAATGTGTTGAGAACGATATAGGAATCTCTTAAATCTACTGGATCCAATCTGGTGTACTGTCTAGCGGCCTCACAAAGTCTATCATAAAATCTGTTTGGTCTTTCATTAGCCTCCTGAGGTAGGCTTAAAAATTTCTGCCAGTTTTCCGGTTTTCTAGAGCAAGATTCCATTCCCTTCAGAAGTGTTTCTCTAGCATCTTTTAATCTTTGGAAATCCCTATCATCATTATAATTCCACTCTGGATCCTTTAGAGGCCATTCCACATTGGCCTTACCTTTCGCAACAAGGGCATTTCCTGCTGAGATAATATCTGTAATCTCAGTTGGGGACAGTAAAGTTTCCAAAAGGCAAGTAACATCAGCCCAACTGGGTTGATATGCATTAAATATAGTCCTTAACTGTGAAATTACAGTGTTTGGATTTTTCTCAAAACTAGGGATGAAAGATTTCCATGCGCTCAAGTCACTTGGTCTAAAGGGGCTATATTTTCTGACTTGAATTGGCACTCCCTTTTTACTATGTTCTATAGCTTCCTGCAGAGGGAGTAGTTTCTGTTGATCTGATTCTAAACTTGGATCATCTCTAGTAGAAACAGCCATTTTGAGGTCTCTCTCCATATGTGAGAATTTCATTTCGAGGTCTCTCTCCATATGTGAGAATTTCATTTTGAGGTCTCTCTCCATATGTGAGTATTTCATTTTGAGGACTCTCTCCATATGTGAGAATTTCCCCCATATCATAACAATGATAATAACAAAAACAAAACAAGACAAAAAAAAACCAAAAAAAATAAAATCCTTAGTCGTATGAACTATGGATGTGGTATTAAAAGGTATTTCAATTGCAGGCATAAAATTTCTACTTATATTAAACGTATTTTCCCAAAGATTCTCACTTATACTATTATACAAAAAACTTTTTGCTGCCTGAATGAGGAAAAAACCAATAATGTTTTGAAGGACCATTGAGTAAACTATTCCTCTAAGTCGGGACGTTATGCTGTCCCAATACATTCCGATGAGAAAAATCAAAGGGATAGTAGAATATTCGAGCATCTTGCCCTTTAAACTGGGCTGGCTTTTCTGTTTAAAGCAAGACTTTTAGAGGCTTAAAGTCTTTAAGGGAGATTAGACAAAGGGAAAGTCCGTGGGGGGGGGGGTATTCGGAAAATCCACCGAATTAGCCGGCTTATGGCCAAACTAGGGAGGGTGGGAGGGTCCTTAAGGTCCCTTCGGGGTCGCCAAACTGTGAAATTTAAAATTGGATATTAGATCATAAATCTCCCCTACTTAACTTTTCCCTTAATTTATCTCCCAGACTAGTAAATGGAAGAAGCTTCTGGTTTTCTAGATAGAGCCTTTATTGTATATAAGGTGTTGTTGATTAGAAGGATAGGAAAGTAGAAATACAGTAGAAATCGTCTTAAATCTAGGCTTAGTCTATATTTCTTATAAAAACTCACCAAACCAAAAAAGGCCACCTTTGGAGTGAGGGAGACCGTCTGTGCTGCCGCCAGGAGTCCCGCCAAGCAGGCAAAAAGGCCTACTCTGCTTCTCTCCACCCCGGAAGTCAAAAAACCCGGCAGGCAGTCTGACATGCGCAGCAGGCGGACTGTACCCGGCAGGCAGTCTGACATGCGCAGCAGGCGGACTGTTCATCTCCTCCCCAAAAGGGTGGTCCTTGAAAAACTGGCGTCTTTCAGTTATCCTAACCGACTGTTAAAAACTTTCATATTTTACCACAGTCCTCCTGACTCTAGGGCCAGTGCTCTATCCACTGTGCCACCTAGCTGCCCCTTGGTCTAGACCTTTTTGCTGGTCTTCATATGCACCATGCCATTTGCCTTCTCCCTGCCTTTACCCAGACTTTCCCTCATACCTGGAGTCTTCCTCCATCTTTTAGGATCCCTGGCTTTCTCCAAAGTTGAGATCAAATGCTACCTTATCCACAAGTTCTCTTCTGAAATCCTCAGCTACTAAATGCCTTTCCCCCTCACTTCCACTCCTCCAACAAATTACTTTGTATTCACTCTGAAAAACGTATACTATACTTGTGTGTTATCTCTCTTAACAGGCAGCTGATTACAGATTGGATGGAGCAGGGGCCTGGAGTCAGTTAGTCCTGAGATCAAATCTGGTCTCAGATACTTACTAGCCATGGGACCCTGAACAAGTCACTTAAAGAATGCCTCACTTTCCTCATCTTTAAAATGGAAATCCTAGTGGTGGCACCTGACTTCTAGGCTTGTAGTGAGGATCAAATGCGATAATTATTTTAAGCACAGTGCCTAGAATATAGTAGGTTCTTATAATTGTAAAGCGCGTAGCACAGTACCAGGAACATTTTGCTGTTGGTTAGTCATTTGTCATATCTGACTCTTTATGACTCCATTTGGGGTTTTCTTGACAAAAATACTGGAGTGGTTTGCCATTTTCTTCTCTAGCTCTTTTGACAGAGGAGGAAACTGAGGCAAACAGGGTTAAGTGACTTGCCCAGGTCACACAGCTAGTTAGTGTCTGGGCCACATTTGAATTCAGGAAGATGAATCTTACTGACTCAAGGCCTAGCACTCTATCCACTGCACCACCTAGCTGCCTCTATAACATTGTAGGTGCTTAATAAATTCTCATTCTTTTTCTCCTTTACCTTTGTAATTTAAGAACACCAACTTGAGTGCTTTGCTTTGTCTCTACTATTTTCCTCCTTTTCTAAACCTCTCTTACCATTGTTTCCATCTCTCCAGGTCAGAGGGCAACCAGAGCCACAGGTGACATGGCACAAGGATGGAAGACGCATTACCCAAGGAGGGCGCTTCCGGCTAAGCAGCAACATCCGGGGTCTGTTCAGCCTTGATATTCAATCTGTGAAAGGGGACGATGGAGGAAAGTACACATGTGAAGCTTCCAATAGTAGTGGAGTCCAGCAGATCACCGTGGAGCTGAATGTGGAAGGTAAATGCTGGGAACCAGAGGATCCTAACATTTCTCCAGTTCCTGAGTTTGCTATGTATAGAGCCCTACCTTTAGCTTTCAGGGGAGCTGCATGGGAAGAAAGAGGCAGAATTCCTGGGTTCAGGAAGCTGCCCATCTAAATAGAGAAATAATTTCCTTTAAAAAGAGAAAAAATGTCCAGCAAAATGACATAAGACAAAATCCCTTGTTATAAAGGTGGGCTGGAATGGAGAGAGGGGGAAACAGAGTGGTGCAGGAATCAAAGATATCAATAAATACTATTTAGGTCACAAGACAACTCAAAAATATGTAAATTCCATATGTGTACCTCATCTAAAAGTTTATGTAGAATTTTTTTTCTTTAAAAACTCATCATAATTACAAGAAAATAATTACAAAACATTTTTCACACAAATGAAGTAAGATCTAAACATGGGTAGGCTGAGCTAATATAATAAAAATGATAATTCTCCCAAAATTAATTTACTTATTCAGTGCCATACCAATAAAACTATGAAAAATTTATTTTATAGAGCTAGAAAAAATAATAACAAAATTCATCTGGAAGAATAAAAGGTCAAGAATATCAAGGAAATTAATAAAAAAATGCAAAGGAGGTTGGCCTAGTCATCCATACCAGATCTAAAACTGTATTATTTTTTTAAAAAACTAATAATTTTTTCCTAGAAAGTTCAATCCTAATTTACAAGATATAGTACCAGAACTTATCAGGCACAAACAGAAATGTGTTACTTGTTATTAAGATTTCTTTTGGTCTGTGGTAGACATGGAAAAGTTTTTTTGTTTATGTTTTTGTTTTTTTTGACAGGGCAATGAGGGTTAAGTGACTTGCCCAGGGTCACACAGCTAGTTAAGTGTCAAGTGTCTGAGGCTGGATTTGAACTCGGAGTCCTGAATCCAGGGCCAGTGCCTTATCCACTGCGCCACCTAGCTGCCCCCTGGAAAAGTTATTATTAACAATCATGCATAAAGATTTAGAGTATATGGTGATGAGTCCCTTATACTTATCCTGTGTAGGTATAAATTACTAGCCCCTATCCATCCCAATAGTAGCCCATGAATTAGAGTATCTTGTCTTGCTCATTAGAGCAAAGTTGCCTTTTTTTTTTTAAGTTAGAGTCTTCATGGAATCATCAACAAATATTTATTAAGCGCCTACTGTGTGTCAGACATTGCCCTAAGGCACTGAGGATAGGCTTACAAAGAATGAAACAATCCCTACTGTCAAGGAGAGGGGACAGGATTAATTGCGTAGGTGAACAGTTTAGGTAAGCTGAGATGCCACAGAGTAAGTGATCTGGGTTAATAAAGAAAGGTTTCCAGGGGGAGATGATGTCTAGAAGGACCAAGCACATGGTAAGTGATTAATCAATACCTGCTAAATTTTTACTGACTGACTCACAAGAATGTATGGGAGTTAGAGTTTCTTTAATCCTGTTCCTCCCTATTCCATGAAAGGACAGGCAAAATGGACAACACGTAGTTTAGATGCTTTCCCCAAATCCTTTAATGTTGTACCTTGTTCACATTAATGCAATTGGGGTGGCGGTGGACTGGGGTGCTGCCATCTTCCTAAGTGGCCAGAGCTCAGTGGACGGGTGGTTCTCTCTTGCTTTGTTCAAAGACTTGGGGATGTGGTGTGGTGGAAATATGTAATCATTAACATTCTGTCTTGGTGCTTTCTATTATAGTATATTGACAGTATTCAAAATTCCACAAACCCTTCTCAGCTAAGTATCAATAAATAGAAAACAGCCACATGCCTTTCTTTCCCCATGTTAAAGTTTCATAGGGGGCAGCACCGTCCTTCCAATCCCTCAGGACTCACAACCTAGGAATTATCCTCTACCCCTCACATTCTCTCCTCCCCCTGTATCCAAGCTCTTGTCATGGCCTTTGGCT
Source organism: Dromiciops gliroides (assembly GCF_019393635.1). Taxonomy (NCBI): domain Eukaryota; kingdom Metazoa; phylum Chordata; class Mammalia; order Microbiotheria; family Microbiotheriidae; genus Dromiciops; species Dromiciops gliroides. Next base: position 335,915,202 of record NC_057863.1, on the reverse strand, counting down.
ATAATATTCCTGGGAGTTTTCCCTTTAGGATCTCTTTCAGGAGGTGATCGGTGGATTCTTTCCATTTCTATTTTACTTTCTGCTTCTTGAATATCAGGGCATTTTTCCCTGACAATTTCTTGGAAGATGATGTCTAAGCTCTTGCCTTGATCATGGTTTTCAGGTAGACCAATAATTTTCACATTACCTCTCCTGGATCTGTTTTCCAGGTTAGCAGTTTTTCCAAGGAGATATTTCACATTGCCCTCTATTTTTTATTCATTTGGATTTGCTTTATTGTGTCTTGGTTTCTCATAAAGTCACTGGCTTCCATTTGTTCAATCCTAATTCTTAGGCAATTATTTTCTTCAGAGAGCTTTTGTATCTCCTTTTCCATTTGGCTTTTCAAACTGTTGACTTTTTTCTCATGTCTTTCCTGCATCACCCTCATTTCTCTTTCCATTTTTTCCTCTACCTCTTTTACTTTATCTTCAAAGTCCTTTTTGAGCACCTCTATAGCCTGAGATAAATTCATATTTTTCTTAGAGGCTTTAGATATAGGGGCCCTGACGTTGCCATCCTCCTCTGAGGGTGAACCTTGACCTTCCTTGTCACTAAGGTTACTTTCTATGGTCCTCACCTTTCTCTGTCTGCTCATCTTGCCTTTTTTTACTTGACTTTTATCTCCTTAAAGTGGGGCACTGTTTCCAGGCTGCACTGTCCCAAGCTTCAGGGGGTCCCAGGTGGTATGATTTAAGGAAGGGCAGGTTTTTCACTTGCCTGGCTTGTTCCCTGGTCCATAGATAACACCAGGCCAACTTGCTAATCAACTAGACAGAAAAACTTTGTGTGCTGTGGTTGTCAGCTCCCATGAGTCTGTGCCCTTCCCCCACCTGGGTCACTGCTACTCAAGCCTACCTCCTGGTTTCTAGCAGGGGTGAAAAACCCAAGTTCTGCCTCAGCACCAACAGAGGCTGATGTAATCTCCCCCTTGCCAAGGGCTCAGCCCTCCCACTAGACTGTGAGCTTAGTTCCAGATGACACTGGCACTGCTGCTGATTCAGAGGCTCTGGGAGTCTCTTTCTCTGGTAAGGCCTTTCTGGGACTGGATCTGTTTCAGCGTGACTGTGGGGTTGAGCTCCACCCCTGTCTCAGCACACAGCTCCCTCCTTACTACCTTCCAAGCCGTCCTTCATTGGAAAATGATCTCAGCACGTTCTGTGGATTTTGCTGCTCTAGGTATTGTCCTATGGCATTATTTGGAAGTTATCTGGAGTGATCATGTAGTGAGTTTGAGAGTTCACTGTCTTTCCTCCACCATCTTGGCTCTGCCCTGGAAATCTTGCCATGACCTTTGATTTCACCTTGTATTATTTCCTGCATATGCCTCCTCTCTTCTGACACTGACAGCACTGCTTCTTGATTGAGCATGAAGGAATTTCCATATCAGAAAGGTATGTCATTTTATTGGGAGCTGGCTAGAAGTCTCTTTTTCCTACATGAGAAATAAACCCAAACCCACTGTCAACTCAGTGTGACCATCTAGTGAGAGGCATTTTCCTTCTCTACCACAGTTTATAGATGAGGAACTGAGACAAGGGGGTTAAGTGACTTTTCCAGGGTCACACAACTAGTAAGTATCTGAAGCTGAGTTTGAACTCAAGTCTTCTTGACTCCAGGCACACCAACCACTTTATCCACTGCTCTACTTAGCTGCCTCCCTTTCTAAGTGTGCCCCAAACTCAAGAAGAAATTTCAGTTTGGGTTTAGGAGGAATCTAAAAGGGTAACCTGAGGGTGATGATGAAACATGGGCTAAAGTGACATAGAGGAGACACTTTTTAAATGCTTCTTGATTATGCAAGAAGGAATTTCCATGTCAGGAGGGTATGGCACTTCAACAGGAGCCGGCTAGGAGTTTCTTTTTCCTACATGAGAAATAAATCCAAACCCACTGTCGACTCAGTGTGATAATCTAGTGAGAAGCATCAAAGAATGTGGCCCCTTGGGAGACATGGATATGACCTGAAGCTCTCCCACCATTGGGGTAAAGAAGGCATGAGATGATATCATTCTAGTCTGGGGCTTTGCCTGGGGATTCTTTATTGATTTATACTCACTCTTTGATCCTCTACTTAGTGCTGCCTTCTCCATTGGCCCTGTTTCCCTCGACCAGGCCAAGATTCTGATTAAATTCACATTGACCTATCCCAGGGGCCTTCCCCTCTAAATTCTTAAAGCCTAGGCTTCCATATGCAAGCATAGATTGTCAGAGCTAGAAGAGACTCTAGTGCTCATCTAGTTCCAGCCTTCTCTTTCCAGATGAGGGAACTGATTTGAAGTGAATTACCTATGATCTGATCGCTACTATGGACTCACAGTTGCTCCTCACCAAAAGCCATACCAGGAAAAAGAATGACAAAATAGGGGCTGTTTGTTATAGATGTCTTTACTTCTCCAAGTATCTAGTGATCCTGGGTCTGCCATACTGGACCCTAACCAACCAGTCAGTAGACGTTTATTAAGTGCCTACTATGTGCTAGGCCCTCTGCTAAGCTCTGAGGATACAAAGAAAGGCAAGACACTCCCTGTTCTCAAGCTCAGAGTCTAATAGATGGATAACATCAAACAACCAGGGAATGTACAGTATAAATTGGAGATAATCTCAGAATGAATACACTAAATTTAAGGAAGGGCTCTCTGTAGAAGATAGGACTTGAAGGAAACCAGGAGGCAGAGACAGAGAAATTGGGAAGAAGGGAGGTTTGGGGGCAAAGATAATGAGTCCTGCTTTTGATACATTGAGTTTAAGATATTAATGAGACATCTTGTTCAAAGTATTGGATAGGCCATTGGAGATGTGAGACTGGAGACTAGAGGCTGCTGTTCAGTCATTTCAGTCATGTCCAGCTCTTCATGGCCGCATTTGGGGTTTTCTTTGCAAATGTACTGGAGTGGTTTGCCATTGTCTTCTCCTGCTTATTTTACAGACAAGCAAACTGAGGCAAACAGGGTTAATTAAGTGACTTGCCCTGGATCACACAGCTAGTAAGTGTCTGAGGTTGGATTTGAATCCACTGCACTACCTAGGATGATTTTTTTAAATGATGCTATCCTGTAAGAATAGTATAAGGAACTCTTGGTGGAGGTTGCTCCCTGACATTCTTTTTGTTGTTGTTTTTTTAAGTGAGGCATGTAAACAATTATTAATAACTATATCTAACCTGAAAAAATTATATAATTGGCTTTAGGAAAAATTATAACTATATTAAAAATTATAAGCTTAGAGAAATTATAACTTGGCTGTAAGTCCTACTGTGGTCGCCATTCAAATGTAGAAATATTTTGAATTGACTAGCCTAATTTCGGGTGCTAATGCTGACTGGAGGACTAATCTGGGGACTTTTGACTATTGACTAGCTATCTGACTGCTGTTAATTTAATGTGGGCCGTTTATAAAGTTCCACCACACTGCTCCCAAAATTGATAAACTAAAGATTAAGAAGCCTCTTAACTAAATAATCAAAGCAGAGTTTATTTATGAGATACTATTTAAATTAAGAATACAGGGAAATAAAATGTACAACCTGACTGCTTTCCTGAGGTCTCTTTCCACTGCACCTGCTGTACTTCGAACTTTTTGAATACAATAAAGGCCTTAACCTTTTCTTGCCTCAGGGCACTCACTTGCTCAGCTACTTTCTTCTAACTCCTCTTAATCTTCACTTTCTCCAACCTGTATCCTGTGCTGACCGCTTCTGTGCTCTCTGCTGCCTCCTGTTCTGTCTGTCTGCTCCGTCCTCTGCCACCTTTGTCGCCCCTCTAATCTTGTCCACCTCTCTTAATCTTGTCCCCCGGCCTTTCCTCCTTGCTCCTCATCCTGCGTTACTGTTCGTCTTGTCCCCCCTGACGGATCTCTCCTAATCTAACTCCAAGGTTTATATATACCTTTTCTTCTCTCCACTCAAATCTCAGGGTTTCCTGGCCCCCACAGACCAAGCTAATCCGTTAGCCAGGGCTGCGACTGGGGGGTGGGGTTCTCGAGCAGCTCGTGTCTCAGCACAGGCTCTCCGAGATCTTTCAGATAGCTCCGCTCAGGTCGGAGGGAGCTGGGGGCTTTTTTTTTTCCCCAGCTGTCTGACCTGGCGTCTTGTATGGCCCATGGGGCTTTATGGCTCAGCTGAAGCAGAGGAGGAGGAGAAGAGACCCTGAGGGCCTAAGGCTTTCTAATCTCAGCCTAAAGGTAGGGTCCCCAAATCAAAATAAATTTCCACAGGCAATTGGGGTTAAGTGACTTGCCCAGGGTCACACAGCTAGTAAGTGTTAAGTGTCCGAAGCCGGATTTGAACTCAGGTACTCCTGACTCCAGGGCCAGTGCTCTATCCACTGCGCCACCTAGCTGCCCTGACATTCTTTTTTCAGTATCTCTCTACCTATGTGACACTCCTACTTTTGCCTTTATTTTGTCCCTCATTCCATAATTTTTTCCAAATTTTTTTTTGTAAATTGTTCCTTTCTGTTTCTTGATGCCACCTCATTGCCCCTTCACTTCACTCCTGCACTTCACACACTGGAAGTACCCTCTGCTCCTGCAACCTTTCTCTGAGCAATTGGTTCCTCCAAGAACTTCCCTTTTGGGGAAGATACCCAGGCCAGCCATGTCTTCATTCCTCTTAGAGAGTATTAATACATTGATTCTCTTTATAGGAGGAAGTCTCATATAACTCATATACCATAAGTCATTCATAAGATGTTTTCATGGGTTTGGAGTCAGAGAAGTTAGCTTCAGTTTTGGGTTTGGTTGTATATTACCTTCAGCAAAGCATTTAACATCTCTGGGTCTCAGTTTCTTCATCTGTAAAATGAAAGGGCCCTTGATAATTTTTAAGGTTCCTTCTAGCTATAAATCCTATGGTCCTAAGATTCTCTTTTCACTAAGGATAACTTTCAAATCCCCTGGACCCTGTTTCTCCCCTTTCTCATTCCCTCAAAAGTCCACACTGACTAACCCCACCCTAGAATGGACCTTCTGCCTCCCTCCCTCCCTTTCCTTCCTTCCTTCCTTCCTCCCCATTCTCTCCCTCCCTCACTTCCATTCTTTGTTCTCTTGATATTGGAGAGACACCAGCCTAGGTATCAAAAGACTTGAGTTCGAGTGCTGCCTCTGCTAGTTATTAACTATATGACTTTGGGCAAGTTCCTTAACCTCAGTTTTTTCATCTTTAAATTAGGGATACTAATAATAGTTAATGTGTATGTGGGGCTTTGCAGTTTGCCAAGTGCTTTATACATATTATATCATTTTACATTTATAAAAACCTTGTGAGAAAGGTGCTGCTATTATCTCCATTTGACAGATGAGGAAACTGAGTCTGCAAGAAATTAAGGAACTTGCCCAAAGTCATGTGGCTTAAGTGTATCTCAAGCAGGATTTGAACCTCAGTTCTTCTGGGCTCCAACTCTGACAATCTATCCACTGCACTTTCCAGTTATCTCATAAAATAATAATTGCATCACCTGTCTCTCTGGGTTGTTTTGAGAATTAGATGAGATAATGTCTATAAAGCTATTAGTCAACATATAAATGTTCATAATTATCTTTATGGCTTTATTGTTTGCCACAGTTAGTTCAGGAACGCCAGACTTTCTTTGGTGTTCTTTATGTATTTTATATACTCACTCACCCCTCTTCATTATCCCATTTCAACTAAGGGTCAACGAGAAGACATTTATGAGAGCATTCTGCAACATGTGAGGCATGGTGCTGAGTGCCTGGGGGTGTTGCTAGGGGCTGGGAACTCCTGTTGGAAAGATAAAATGTGTCTGTGCATTTGGAGAGACAAGAAGAAAACAAGCTGTGGATGAAATTAATTGGAAAATGAGTAGTGAGGGCAATTAGTAGTAAGAGTTCAGAGGAAGGAGAGATCCTTATTGACAGGTATGAAAGAGGCAGTGTGGATGATGGAAGGAGAACTTTCCTTGGAGTCTCGGCCACATATGTACTGCTTGTGTCACCCCAGCCGTGTCATTTAACCCATGAGTGCTCTGAGCAATTCTCTATGTCTGAGTGGCAGGGCAAGTGCCATCTTCCTGCTTTAGAAGAGAGAGTTTCCTTATTTGGGAACTTTCTATACCAATCAAATCACACAACTCTATTTAATTGGATCACTGACAATGCTATACTAAAGATTAGTGACAATCCAGCAGTTCAATAGCTAAAGAAGTAAAAGAGTCCAGAGCTCAAAGAAGATTATTGTAATAATGTTTAATATTATCAGCCATTACATTCATTTATCATTTATATGTCATTGTGACTATGTATACTCTGGGTATGGTTTGGAATTATTGTATATATTACAAGTATGTCCTGAGTTATGCAGCATAACAGGCATTTTTGCCATCATATTGTCTTTGGTGAAATTAATATGAGATTTATGAATTATGGAAACAAATTTATTATGGGGAGAGTTCATTGGGTGGCTCATTGTAATGTTAGGGTTCAGAAAATAATGAGGGACCTCTAGGTCCAAAGCTCTCTCCCCTCTGAACTGCCCTTTTTAGTTATTTCTCCCAGGCCAGTAAGAAAGGAGCTTAACAGCCTTTTTTCCACAAACAAATCAGGTTTTATTAATGGGAATAAAATACACAGGAAAGGTGAAATGAATAAGGTCAAGGACAAAGGAATAGGGAAAGGGGAAAATGGATCATCTCCCTGGCTCTAGCACAGGCTGTCTCAAAACCAAACTCACTTTCAGATCAGCTAATTCAAAGAGCTGGATTTTATTAACTCACCACCAGGGGTCTGTAATCTCCTTGGGAGTCAGCCGCTAGTCCCTAGTCTACTCCGAATGCTCCTTCAAGGCCAGAGAGAGAGAGAGAGAGAGAGAGAAAGTGAGTGAGAGTGAGAGAGAGGAAGAGAGACTTCTCTTCCTATGGTCTAAAAAAGTTTCATGGAAGGAAAGCAACTTGAGCTGGGCTTTGGAAGGTGGGTAGGAAGAGGTTGGTCTGACAGGAGGAGAAGTGGTTCAGGGTAGGTGACAGTAAGCAGCCACATGGTACAATGGAAATAATTGGAGGAACCAGGTTCGAATCTCACCTCTGCCATTTATTACCTGTATGACCATAGCCAAATCACAGAACTTCTCTGGGGTCACAATCTTTTCTTCTTTAAAAGTAGGGGGTTGGGGCAGCTAGGTGGCGCAGTGGATAGAGCACTGGCCCTGGATTCAGGAGGACCTGAGTTCAAATCCGGCCTCAGACACTTAACACTTACTAGCTGTGTGACCCTGGGCAAGTCACTTAACCCCAATTGCCTCACTAAAAAAAAAAAAAAAAGTAGGGGGTTGGATCTGATAACCCCTAAAGTTTCTTCTGAATTTCACCAGCTCTTATAGGTTCAACTATAGCCTCTATGTAGATGACTTCCAAATTTAAGAGGCAGCTTATATTAGTGGATAGAGTGTTGGACTTGGAGGCATATAGACCTGAGTTTGAATCCCAACCTAGACATTTGCTAGCTGTGCAACCTTGGGTTAGTCATTCAATCTCTCTCAGCCTCAGTTTTCTCACCTGTAAAAAAAATAATAGTACGTACTCTACAGAGTTGTTGTGAGGATCAAATAAGATGATAAGTGTAAAGTATTTTGCAAACCTTGAAGTATTTGTGTAAATGTTAGGTATTAATAACTGGCTTTTTTTTTTTTTTGGTGGGGCAATGAGGGTTAAGTGACTTGCCCAGGGTCACATAGCTAGTACCTGTCAAGTATCTGATGCTGGATTTGAAATCAGGTTCTCCTGAATCCAGGGCCAGTGCTTTATCCACTGTGACACCTAGCTGCCCCCAATAACTGGCTATTATATATCCAGCCCTCATCTCTCTACTGAGCTCCCGTCCTTGTCTCCCTCTGCCTGCTTGGGCATCTCTACCAGGATGCTCCATAAGCTTCTCAAATGTAACATATTCAAAATAAAATCCATTATCTCCCTAAATGTACCCTTCCTCCTAACCTCCCTATTTCTTTAAAAAATTAATTATTGAGTATTTTACTTTTTGATTACATGTATTACCAATTTTTAACATTTGTTTTTCTATTTTTGAGTTCCAGTTTCTCTTCCTTTCTCCCTGCCCACTCACCCCATTTGAGAATGCAAGCAATTTGATATAGGTTACAGATGTGAAGTCATGCAAAACATTTCTATATTGTAAAAGAAAACGTAGACCAAGAAAATAAAAACCTCAAGAAAAATAAAGTTTAAAAAGTATGTTTCGGGGGCAGCTAGGTGGCGCAGTGGACAGAGCACTGGCCCTGGAGTCAGGAGTACCTGAGTTCAAATCCGGCCTCAGACACTTAACACTTACTAGCTGTGTGACCTTGGGCAAGTCACTTAACCCCAATTGCCTCCCTAAAAAAAAAGTATGTTTCAATCTGTATTCAGACACCATCATTTCTTCCTCTGGAGGTACACAAAACCTTTCATCATTAGTCCTTCATAAGTTGTCTTGGATCATTGTATTGTTGAGAATGGCTAAGTCATTCACAGGTGATCATCTTACAATATTGTACCACGTTCTTCTGCTTCTATTCTTTTCACTTTGTATCAGTTCATGTAAGTTTTCCCAGGTTTTTTCTAAGAGCATCCTGCTCAGCAATACAATGATCCCAGACAATCCCAAAGGACTAATGATAAAACATACTATCCACTTCCAAAGAAAGAATTGATATTGATTAAACCCAGACTGAAGCATGCTATTTTTCGCTTTCATTTTTACTCAAGTTTTCTTATATAAAATTATTAATATGGTAAAAGTTTTACATAATTGCACATGTATAACCTATATCTCATTGCTTACCACCTTAAGGAGGGGGGAGGGGATGGAGGGATAAAATTTAGAACTCAAAACTTTAAATAAAAATGTTTATTTTGTTTGTTTGTTTTTTGGTTTTTAGTGAGGCAATTGGGGTTAAGTGACTGGCCCAGGGTCACACAGCTAGTAAGTGTTAAGTGTCTGAGGCCAGATTTGAACTCAGGTACTCCTGACTCCAGGGCCGGTGCTCTATCCACTGCGCCACCTAGCTGCCCCGTTTATTATGTTTTTTAAAAAAGAACTTTGGAATTGATTGCATGACATGGGAGACGCTTACATAGGACCTCCCAACATGGCATGCCCTCATCAGACAAGGTGCCATATTCTATGAGGAAAGCAGAATTGAAGTAGCTCAAAAGGAACTTGAGATGCACAAATTTAGAGAATCTAACCCAAATGTTCACATGGATTATTTGTGATAGAGTCTTTCCAACCTTGTATTGATCTCCTCATAGTCAGACACATTGTAACTTGACTCTAACATAGTGATGTCATTTTGGTCCTCTTCAAGAATGAAGGACAACAACCAATCAACCCTTTTAGTATATAAGCTCCATGCAATCAGGTACAGTCTCATTTAAATATTTATATCCTCAGTGCTTGGCTCCATGTTTGACTCAGAGCAAGTGCTTAATAAATGTTTTTCATGTATTCTTTTTTATTTTATTATTTTTTTAGTGAGGCAATTGGGGTTCAGTGACTTGCCCAGGGTCACACAGCTAGTAAGTGTTAAGTGTCTGAGGCCGTATTTGAACTCAGGTCCTCCTGACTCCAGGGCCAGTGTTCTATCCATTGTGCCACCTAGCTGCCCCCTCATGTATTCTTTCATTTGTATTCCAATACCCAGCACATGGCTAGGTGGCTTAATAAATGGTTATTGAATTAAATTGAGTTGAATAAAGAGTGTGTGAGTCAGCCAGCAAGGTGGTGCAGTGGAAAGAGTGCCAGGCCTGAAGTCAGGAAGATTCATTTTCCTGAGTTCAAATCCAGCTTCAGACACCAGCTGTATGACTCTGATCAATGCACTTCACCCTGTTTACCTCAGTTTCCTCATTTGTAAAATGAGCTGGAGAAGGAAATGGGAAACCGCTCCAGTGTCTTTGCCAAGCGAACCCCAAATGGGGTCATGAAGAGTCAGACGCGATCGAAATGACTGAACAACAACAACAAAATGGTAAGAGCAGAGTCACGGAGGCAGGAAATACAAAAAATGAAGTACATTTAGGGAGCCCATAGTGACTGATGAAAGGTCTTTAGTGAAGTATTCAGAGATGAAGCTGGAATCATGGGCTGGGCTCAGATTGTGGAGGGCCTTGAATTCGGGGCCAAAGAATTGTGTGTGCAATATCTTCCACTTGTGCTATGATTAGACTCAGCTTATTTATCGTATCTTTTCATCACTGCACTGCATTCCTTCTTAGCTCACCATGTACTTCTCTTTACGAGAAGGTCCCCTAGACCACACACAAAGCTGCAGACGATGTGTGGCCAGCCTGGCTTTCCTGTCCTTGCAGCCTCTCTTTCTAGGCCTTCCAAGCTTGCTTCGTTTACATAGCCCATCCTTGTGAGCATATCGGCAGAGATGCTACTCCCTAACATACGACAACCCTCAGCAGAAAAAATTCATATCTTTTTTGAAAGAATTTCTCTTGCTCCAAGTTTAAAAATAGCTTTCCCATTTCTCTTCTTTGTTAGTTTAGGATTTATTGGGCCAAATTATTCTGAGTATTTTCCTCTCCTCCAGGAAGCTCCTCCCAGAACCCTGTAGCAGAATTGTCAAAGAAGCCTTACAGTTCATGTCAAGCAACATTAACATTTTTCCTTGTTTCCTTCCTCCTTTTTTTTCTTTGAAACTTCAGATTTAATATTTAACCGTACATTATTATTTTGGTTATTTCCAGTTTCTTCTAGATTTCTTGGCAGATTGCTGCCAACCACTTACTCCAACAGTCTTTTAGATAGAGGCTTATAGGGGCTATTGACTTCAAAAGTGGCTTTCGTTTTCAAAAAGACTTTATCATACTACCCACTTTTTGAACTGTGAATTAGATGTAATTCATTTTTGTATCCTTGATTTTTAAAATTAAATTAATTTTTTCCAGTGAACGAAAATCTTATTTTCTCTCCTTCCTACTCTTGCCCCTCATTGGAAAAAAGAAAAAGCAAAACAATCCCCCTTGTAATAAATGGGTATGATCAAGGAAGAGTAATGGGGAAGGGGATTGAGTTCATAAGGAGTGTTACTCTTCTCCTTCCCCTTTTGACATATTCCTGGGGAGACTGGACCAGTAGGCACCAAAGCACCCAGACGTGATCAGAAGGAGAGAAATCAAGGACACCCTGAGGACAAACATGGATAAATATCAACTAAGGTGAATGTGGGAGTGAAATAACTTAAGAAGTGAGGCAGCTTCAAGGAACACAACTTCTTGCACTGGAGAAAAATTCAGGACATAGATTCCATAAAGGTACTGGTCCTTGGAGTCTAGTAGAGAGCTAGAGCTAAAGGAAACTTCACAAGGGTTCCACAAAAGAAGAAATGGACTCCCAGGGTCTGAATTTGTAAGGTTTCCTTTTATCTCATGTGTTTTCTATATGTGAACCCCACTACATTTATACCTTTACAGTTTGGACCCATTCTCCCCAAGGAATCTTATGTGTGCAAGGGGAGAGTGCACCTCCAGTTTGGGCGCAATGTTTTCTATCATCTATTTGTTCCATACTTAGTAAATCGCTTTTCTAAAAGTTAATTAAGTCCAGCTGATAGATTGTAAACAGGAAGCAGAGCAGTAGGTGCCTGTGACAGTGCTAGAAATCCAGCCCTTCAGGATTACTGGATAGAACCTTGAAAGTGGTGGTCATCATTAACTGACCCTCTGAGAGCTCTAACACATGAGTGCTAATATCAGCCTGGGAAGCTGCTGTGACTGATGGAGGCCATATTTACATAGAACCTAAATCTGTCTTTTCAGCTTTTACCCATTTTCTCCTAGTTTTGCCCTTTTGGGTCAGACAGAACAAATTTAAATCTTCTAATGAAGAATTCTTCAAATTTTTGAAGGCAATCTTCATGTCCCCATGAACTTTTGTTTATGTTTAAATATTCTCAGTTTCTTTAACCAGTCCTTATATGGCTATTCGTCCTTTTATCATCTTGGTGGCCCTCCCCTGGAAGGTATCCCCCATTAGACTGTAAGCTTCTTGATGGCAGACAATGTCTTTTGCCTGTTTTTTTTTGGGGGGGGGTGGGGCTGACTCTTAGTAGGCACTTAACAAAAGTTTATTGAATTGAATTCCAATTTGGAAATATCCTTCCTAAAATGTGATTTCCAGAACTAAATAAAGTATTCTAGTTGGTCTGACTGGGAAAGATTACAATAGGGCTATCATCCTCTTGTCCTGGATAGTTTTGGACCAAATCTATGATTTCATGGGTTTCTGAGAACATCCAATGAGGTGTGTGTGTATGGGGGGGGGTCTCCCTCTGCTAGTGCAACTGTTCATCTTAGAGTGTCCTGAGGAAACTGAGAGGTTAAGGGATTTAGCTTAGGATCACTCAGGTAGGATGTGTTAGAACAGGACTTGAATCAAGTCTTCCTGGCTCTAAGGCCAGCTCTCTATCACTGTACCATGATGCTTCTCTGTATTACGTTCTTCTATTAGCGAAGCCTAAGACTACGTTAAGTTTTGGTTTGGTTTGGTTTGGTTTGGTTTTTTCTGGCTGCTGTGTCATCCTGCTTACTCCTATTGAGCTTACATTTCATTAAAACCCATTTCCATGCAAAATTTTCACCGTATTAAGTACTCAGAAAATTGGTTTTTTGACTTCCAAGTAAAGGATGTTTACCTCAGAGAAGAGGACAACATTGAAGCCGTCTCTCACTGGCCCAGTGGTCTATGAGGAGTTTCTCCCCATGCTTTGAACTCTAAGCTATGGGGATCTCATTTCTAGCCTGCTGCTCTACTCTTTTATGATTAGATTTTGCAGTCAGGTGAATGCTAAGCTGTATGATATCGATGTGTGACCATGTGAGAAAAGTCAGCATGGAATCAGAAAGCAGTCGATTTAAAGCCTCAGGAAACACTACCAAAGGAAGACCCAAAATTAAGATAAAATATCTCTATCGCTGTGGCAATCTGAAAGCAATTCCATTCCCAAAAATTTAATTGACCCCTGACTTTTAAGGAACACATCTGTTCTGTATAAAGGGACAGTGCATGAGTATTCATTTGTCAGAAATGATGTTATGTCTGGGAAGCTAAAAGTCATGGGAAAAAAGTGGTCTATTTTTTCAGCCTTTGGGGAAAGGAGAAGGGAACAAACATTTATTAAGTACCTACTATGGGTCAGGCACTGTGCCAAGCTCTTTACAAATACTATTTCAAGGGGCAGCTAGGTGGTACAGTGGATAGAGTACCAGCCCTGGAGTCAGGAGGACCTGAGTTCAAATCCAGCCTCAGACACTTGACACGTATTAGCTGGGCAAGTCACTTAACCCCAGTTGCCTCACCAAACCCTGCCCCCCCCCAAATACTATTTCCTTTGATCATCACAATACCCCGGGAGGTAGGTTCTATTAATATCCCTATTTTACGGTCAAGGAAACTGAGGCAGACAGAGGTTAAGTGATTTGTCCAGATCACCTTGCTTGTAGGTGTCCAAGGCTGAATTTGAACTCTGGTTTTCCTAACTTCAGGCCCAGCACTATATCCACTTCACCACCAAGTTGCCAAAGTTTGGCAAAGCATGATGCACATGCATATAACCCCATAAAATCTTTCCTATATCTCAGGTGCCTTCAGCATTTTATTGCAGCTTTGCTGATCTTTCCCAGACTTAGAAGCCCTATAGATGATCTGTTTGGCTCAATAGCCAAACCATTTCCATGCCTCCCTACTCCTCCTTCTTCCTAGACTTTATTTAGATACTTTTTCTCCCTAAGGTATAATTTCCCATGTAAACCAAACAAACAAACAAAAAAATTAATGGGCCTACAGCTGGAAGGACCTTCAGAGGCTCTTTAGTCCAATCCCCTTCCTTTTTACAAATAAGAAAACTGACAGGGCAGCTAGGTGGCACAGGGGATAGAGCACCAGCCCTGGAGTCAGGAGTACCTGAGTTCAAATTCGGCCTCAGACACTTAACACTTACTAGCTGTGTGACCCTGGGCAAGTCACTTAACCCCAATTGCCTCACTAAAAAAAAAAAAGAAAAGAAAAGAAAACTGAGGCCCAGTGACCTTAAGTGACAGAACCATAGTAACACATGTAGTGTTCAGATTCTGAACCCAGGTTCTCTGACTCAATAGCCAACACTCTTTCCATGTACCCAACCATCCTCCTTTACATAGTGGCACCTTGATTAAGAAATGACCAGGAAATAAATTATTCACTTCACAAAGTTGAGCTGGCAGTAAAAGGAGTTGAAGTTCTTACTTCCTTAATGCTGGATCAAGTGGTCATAGTGACAGGTGAAAAGGAAGCTGTCCTCAGACACAAGGCGCTCTCTCTCTCTCTCTCTCTCTCTCTCTCTCTCTCTCTCTCTCTCTCTCTCTCTCTTTTTGGGTGGAGCAATGGGGGTTAAGTGATTTGCCCTGGGTCACACAGCTAGTAAGTGTCAAGTGTCAAAGGTCAGATTTGAACTCACGTCCTCCTGAATCCAGAGCTGGTGCTTTATCCCCCGTGCCACCCAGCTGCCCCCACAAAGCTCTCTTGACAGCCTAGCCCAAGCCTGAAAAAAAAAGAGGTGAACCCTCTCAATGCCAGAGCTCAGACTTCACCTTTTAGGGGGATTCTTTCCTCACAGAATCATTCATCTCCTAAGGGGAATGGAAAACCGCAGCCCGTACCACCTGTAGCTTAATGAAGAAGGCCAGCCTCTGACATGCTTTCCTGTCACTGCCATATTTCTTTGACTAATAATAGTGAAGTTCTTGACATTGAAATGTGTTCCTGGACCAAATCCTCTTTTTAAATAGCTCGGCTAACTTTAAATAGTCTGAGTCTGCCTTTTCTTAAGCCAGCTGCCCGATTTCTCTCATGTCCTGATCAGAGAGGTTACTGCTTGCTTTGTACGGCTCACAGAACAACAGTTTTGGAGCATGGAGGGCCTGCAGAGGCCCTCTGGTTCAACCCCTTATTTTACACTGAGACCCAGAAAAATGAGTGACAAAGCTAGGATTCGAATCCAGATTCTCTGACTCTAGATCCTGTATCTCTTCTACCCTGTGTCTTTTGTTTTGTTTGTTTATTGGAGCTAGGGAAAGCTTGAACCTCTGTCCCGCTTGGCACAGGGAACGCCCAAACAGTGCAAATCAATAACTGTCCTTCTTGGGGCTCTGAGAAATAGAGTTACTTCCTCAGCATCCAACAATCAGTTTGTGTCAGAGGTAGAATTTGAACCTAGATTTTTCTGGGTTCCATCTCTCTCTATTAAACCACTAAATATTATTGCTGTGCATTTTTGTGGCTCTTTGTGTTATCGTTACTATATATTATTGCTATGAGTATTAGAGTGATTATGCATAGTGTCATTACTATGTATTAAATAATCATATAACCCTGCTATATATTAAATAATAATTCAATAATCATGGTGGGCAGGTAGGTGGGACAGTGCATAGTGTGTCAGATCTGGATTCGGGAAGACCTCTCCTTACCCTAGTGACATATTTCTAGGGAGACTGGACCAGTAGGTACCAAGGCACCCAGACATGTCTTGGATGATTACTAGCTGTGTGACCCTGGGCAAGTCACTTGACCCTTTTTGCCTCAGTTTCCTCATCTGTAAAATGACCTGGAGAAGGGGCGGCTAGGTGGCGCAGTGGATAAAGCACCGGCCCTGGATTCAGGAGGACCTGAGTTCAAAGCCAGCCTCAGACACTTGACACTTACTAGCTGTGTGACCCTGGGCAAGTCACTTAACCCCCACTGCCCTGCAAAAAAAAAAAAAAAAAAAAAAGACCTGGAGAAGGAAATGACCAACCACTCCAGTATCTTTGCCAAGAAAACCCCAAACGGGTCCACGAAAAGTCAGACATGACTGAAATGACCAAGCAGCAATCATGGCAGGGAATCCAGCTGGCACCTTTGTAGACTGTATAAAACATCTCAGTATCTGACTATTGATCCATCCCCACACTATATAACTAGATAGGAAGCCTCATTTTTTTTTTCCTTGTATGATTTTTCAAGCCACCATGATCTGCTTTCTGCCCCTCCATTCTTGATTGCTTTTGCTGGCTTCCACTCAGTGATTTAGCTCTTTTCCAGTATATGGCACTTGTCACTTTTCCCAGGATGCTGGCACTCTAAATTGCACATAAGGAAACAAGTTTCCAAGAGGTTTGGGGTTTTTGTCTTTGGTATTATGGTTTTTTTTTTAATTGCTCAAAAAGTACATATCTATTATCCTTTTTTTTGGTGAGGCAATTGGGGTTAAGTGACTTGCCCAGGGTCACACAGCTAGCAAGTGCCAAGTGTCTGAGGCCGGATTTGAACTCAGGTACTCCTGACTCCAGGGCAGGTGCTTTATCCACTGTGCCACATAGCTGCCCCCATATCTGTTATTCTTAAGTCTTCTTTTCTACATGGCCCCTATCTGAACAGAGAAGGCATCTGGGACAACATACAACTCACCATTCCTTAATAATGCATAAGGAAGTCTCTATCTTCAGTCTCCTCTGAGGTGCTATAGAATCATTTTCATGCGCCTGCTCTGCACTCTCCTCTTCCCTACCAGTGTCTCCTGTTTGCCTTAGCACTTCTTGTTACCTCTCTGGGTTTGAAGGAATACCCCAGCTTTCCCCACTATTGTCCTGTTCCTTTATCCCTGCCTTCTCCCAAGATGGGGCTAGTTATGAAAAGAGTAATGAATGTAGAATCGGGGCCAGGGTTCAAATGTCAGTTCTACCATTGTTCTTTGTGAGACCATGGGTAAGTCATTTCATTTCTCTGCACCTCAGTTTCTTTATCTGTAAAATGAAGGGATTAGACTAGATGACCTCCAAACTCCTTTCTAGCTCTTTAACTCTATCATCTCTGGTCTTATTTACTCATTCAGGTTGCTAAATGTCACCAAGGGTTATTTCCCAGAATGCCTTAAAGGAGGGGAAGGGTACCAGTTGCTCTTGGCATACTAGGAAGATAGAGGTTATATTATATAACCTGCTAGGTTATATTATTCCTGTTGTGCATCCCTGCCATCACGTGCACTATACACAATTTAGTATGATAGTGCTAACATCCTCAATCTCCCTTAATTATTTTACATCTTCTATCCCATCCCCTTACCTTCACCTTGCTCCACTGCTTATCATGCGTCTATCTACATTTTTAATGGATCCTTTCTTACTGTTTCCTCAGTCTTTTTCTTAGATTGATTGTATTTGATTTTTGCCCCTCCCTTTTTTGCTCTTTTCCTTACATGTTGCAGAATTCACTTTCCTTGTGATTAGGGTAGCTCTAAGTTTCCTTCCAGATTGGAAGGAAATGCTTACTACATTCCAGGCATTATGTTAAGCACTGGGTATACAAATACAAACAAGCAAGCTGGTCCCTGTTGTCAAGAAGTTTATGTTCTAAATAGAGAACACAACACATAAAGGGGCACTAGAAAGTGAAGATTTGGAAGGGTACCCGTATATGGGCATGATGGCAGAGACTGTGGGATGTTGCATGAAGATAAGCCAAAAAGCCTGACTGGCAAATTGAGAGGAATTGGGTGGAATCTAATCTGGTAAAGTGGAGATGGTTGGAGAGTAGGGCCATGGCAAGAACCTCTAAGTCTGTGATTCTATGATCCTTTGCACCTTCCAGCCATGTTTTTGCTATGGGTTCTGTTGTTTTCCTATGGTTTTCTTTTTCTGTTGGTTTTTTTTTTCCTTCTTGTTCTGCCATTATATAACTTTGTTAGCTTTCCTTAACATTGTTTCTTAACATGAGCCATTTTTTTCTTCTTTCTCAACCTACTTCTTCCTATAGCTACCTCTTTTAAATATATATATTTTAAAATGCATTATTATTATTATCATTATTATTAATCATTTTACACAACAGGCTTTTCCCAGCAAACACCCAAACAATTTTTTTTCTTGGCTCTCCTTTTTCCACTCTGACTTACTTCATAGAAGCCTTCCCGAATTTATTTGAGTTCTTGTTATATATCATTCTTTATAGTGTCTTAAGTAATTCTATCAGTAGACTGTCATTGTTCAACCATTCCTCAGTCATTGGGCACATACTTTGTTTCTTATTTCTTATCACAAATGGTACTGATCTGAACATTTCGGTACAGGTGGTTCATTTTCTTGTAGTCAGTAATCTTCCTAAGACAAACTGCTCTTAGTGGAATCTGTCTTTTGTTTCATAATACTCAACTATTTTCTGGAATAGTTGTATCAGTTGGCAGTATTACCAGCCGTGAATGCTGGTGTCATCTTCTCCCACTCCTTTCAGCAATTAATTTTCTCATCTTTGAACATCTTCTCTAACTTGATAGCCATAAGTTAATGCCAGGGTTGTTTTGGTTCACATTTCTCAAGTTATAATGGATTTGATCAATTTTTTCATTTTGTTATTGGGTACATCTTTCCTTTTGAAAGGTGTTTATATCTTTTAATGAGTTGTCTTTTAAGAAGAAGTTCTTAATCTTGTTTATAAGATTTAGGTGTCGTACTATCAAAAATAATAGGCATTTTGAATCCTAGAACTTTTGGAGTTTTTCTTCACAACATAATAACAGTCTAGCCATAAACCTGGACCACTCTCTCCCACAAAATCACAGTTTCCATGAGGGTGGGATAAGGAAAGTGGGCACATACAGAAACCTGGCAGTGAGGAATATGTGTAGGAAAACTCATGTAATCAGGATAACCCACTATTCTGGACTGCAGGCCTGCATGTGTATGGGTTAGTAGGGAACTATATGTATCACATGTTGCCTGTTTCATATCTGCTCCTCTCAGATTTTTGGTAGCCGAAGCTATTTCTTTGCTACTCTTGGGGTGCTGAAACAATGTTAAGCTCTTTTATTTTTTTTTAATAATAAACTTTTTTATTTATAGTTTTGGGTTCTGATTTTTATCCCTCTTTCCCTCCCCTCCTCTTCCCTCTACTTTTGGAGTTTTTAACATGAGTATCTATTGTATTTTATTGAAAGTTTTTTCTTTTTTAAAAAATATTTTTATTAATGTCCTTTGTTTTTCACACCATAGTTTTCTCCAGTATTCCTCCCCTTCTTCCTCTTAGAGAGCCATCTCATATTCCACGCCCTCCAATCCTTTAATGTAGGAGCTGCTAGATCTCGTGCTCTCCTTGTGGTGACTCTATAGTATTTGAATTGCCTCTTCAGAGAGCCATCTTATATAACAAATAGGCCTAATGAATTTTTTTCAAAATCCATTCTATTTCTATGATTCTAGTTGCATTGATTTTATTTGTACAAAATCATTTTAATTTTATGCCATTGAGTCTAACTTTGTCTTTTATGATCTCTTCCATTCTGCATATGATTGCAGTTTCTTTCTGTATTCCTAATTCTGAAAGCTAAAACAGTTTTTGCCTTGTCATTTAAACTGTTTATCCATTTGGAATTTTGTTGTGGTTCATTATGTAAAATCTTGTTTTGAAACTTTCTTTTTTTTGTTTGTTTATTTTTTTAGTTTTTGAATAGAATTTTATTTTCCAAAATATATGTAAAAACAAAATTTTAACATCAATTTTTTAAAAACTTTGTGTTCCAATTTCTCTTCCCCCTGCCCCATTTTAACCAAGCTGCTTTCTTGTTTTCTCAGCATTTCTTGTGGAATAGTGTCCCTTGTTCAGTAATTTCTGTTCTTGGGCTTTTTGAACATTGGGCTGCTGTGGGCATTTATTTCTAGGCATTTAGTTGGTTCCACTGATCTACCTTTTTATTTTTTGACAGTACTACAAAGTTTGGATAATAATTCCTTTGTTGTATACTTTGAAATATGATAGAGACAAACACCATCCTTTCTACTTTTTTCATTATATTCTTTATATTCTTTTTTACCTTTCATTTTCCAAATGTATTTTGTTATTCTTTTCCAAGTTCTATAAAGTAATCCTTTAGTGATATGATTAGTATAGAATTGGATCAGTAATTTGTGTAGTCCCAGCAAGAAGTTATTTGGATCTGAGTGGTTGTGAGAGTTGAGAGAAGGACCCATATGTGAGTGATATTGTAGAGAAATGACAAGCTTTGGCTGCTAGTTATATCTGTAGGATGAGTGAAAGTGAGGAGTTGAAGAGGTGGCATCAAGTTGCAAACATGGATAACTGGAAGAACAGTGGTTTCTTTGATAGTAGCAGGGAAGCTTGGAGGAGGTCAGAATTTGGGTAGGAAGACAAAGAATTCTGGTTTGGACATGTTGGGTTTGAGATGCCTTTAAATGTAGAATCATTCTCTTTTCTTTTGCCAACCCCAGGAGAATGTAAGAAGAGAGGTACTAGGTTTGTGTCTGCGTAGTCTCTCAACATCTAATCTATTACTTTGCATATAGTAATTTTCATAATGTTTGTTGTTCTCAAGAAGCTATTCCTTTCCATAACTTCCTTACATTGTCTCTAGTTCTCCCTTTAAATAAATCTAATCCTTCTTCTGGGCAGCTAAGTGGCACAGTGGATAGAGTTCCAGATCTAGAGTCAGGGAGACTCATATTCCTGAGTTCAAATCAAGCTTCAGACACTTAGCTCTGTGACCCTGGGCAAGTGCTTCATCATTAGTCCTTTGGGATTGCCTTTGGTTTTGTTTTGGAAAATCTTTTTAATTTTATATAATCAAAATGATCTCTTTTACATTTTGTAATGCTCTCTGTATCTTCTTTGGTCCTAAGTTCTTCCCTTATCCATCAATCTAACAGATAATTAATTGGCTTAAGATATCACCCTTTATGTTTAAATCATGTACCCATTTTGACCTTATTTTGGTATACAGTGTGAGATGTTGGTCTATACTTAGACCAACTGTTTTTAGTTTTCTCAGCAGTTTTTGTCAAATAATGAATTTCCCCCCCAAAAGCTTGGATCTTTGGGTTTATCATACACTAGATTACTATGGTCATTTACTATAATGCAATTTGTAACTAATCTATTCTACTGATCCACCACTATATTTCTTAGCCAGTATCAGATTGTTTTGATAATTGCCACTTTATAATACAGTTCTTCCAGATTAATTTTATTATTTTTTCTAGACCTATAAAATAATTTTTGATTTTTTGATTAGCATTGCACTGAATAAATGGATTAATTTAGGTAGGATTATTATTTTTATTATATTGGCTCAGCCTACCCAAGAACAATATTTTCCAATTGTTTAGATCTAACTTTATTTGTGTGAAAAGTGTTTTATAGTTGTGTTCATATCATTCCTTGGTTTGTCTTGGCAGGTAGACTCCCAAGTATAACATCATATTATCTGTAAAGCCAGCCAGTAAGTGTTAAGTGTCTGGTCAGATTTGAACTCAGGTCTTCCTGACTCCAGGGCCGGTGCTCTATCCACTGCACCATCTAGCTGCCCCCTGGAACTTAAAATCTTATGAAAACAAATGTAACTGGAAAATAATAAAATACTTTTATGATTAAAAAAAAAAGGGTAGGGGCAGCTAGGTGGCACAGTGGATAGAGCACTGGCCCTGGAGTCAGGAGTACCTGAGTTCAAATCCAGCCTCAGACACTTAACACTTACTAGCTGTGTGACCCTGGGAAAGTTACTTAACCCTAATTGCCTCACTTTAAAAAAAAAAAAAGGTAATGTTGAAGAATAGTCAGAAATCTGGTTGAATTAGGATTGGAGGGCAGTTCATTTCATAGAATTTAACCTGAAATGTTATAAACTGGCAAACAGTGAAGATTCTCCATATCTACAGGATTCCAATGAGCCACCTCTCTAGCTCAGCAATTGATCAGAGACACAGCCATATCAATTCTTTAACTCCCTTCTATCTTAGCAACCAGACCTTTCCTTCCTTAAATAAAAGGTAGATTTGTTGTTGTTGTTGTTGTTGTTGAGTTGTTTCATGTCCAATTCCTACTACTATTTGAATATTTGTCTATCCTTCAGCATATGAGGGATGGACAGGGCATTTTTTGGTTACTATTCTCTCTAAGAGATGATTTTTCCCTCTCCATTCCCAATCCTTCAAAAATGTGAGCCCACCAAATAGAATTCTTTTTAGGGAGAGAATTTTTTGTTGATGTTCTGTCATTTTTTCAGTCACAGTTGATTCTTTTTGACCCCATTTGGGGTTTTTGTGACAAAGATACTGGAGTGGTTTGCCATTTCCTTCTCCAGCTCATTTTCTAGATGAGGAAACTGAGGCAGACAGGGTTAAGTGACTTGCTCAGGGTCCCAAAGCTAATAAGTGTCTGAGGAGGCCAGATTTCAATTCGGGTCCTCCTGACTCAAGGGTCTGTGCTCTATCCACTGTGCCACCTAGCTTCTCAAAAGATAAATATTTCCCTCCTTTTGGTAGAAAGATAAGAGGTTATAGGAGGTTGATGTTACAAATGATATTCCTGTTTGTTATGTCAGTTTTTTCTTAACTGTTTTTCTTCATTACTAGGGAAGCTTCTTTGGAGTGTGGATATATCTAAAAATGAATGTAATATTAAAAAAAATTTTAAATACTACATAAATAAATAATAGCAGCTGGCCCCAGTGTAACGGAAAGCACACTGCACCAGTAGGGGAAAACTAGGTTCTAGCATTAGCACTACTCCCCACTGGTGCTACATGTCAGAGATTCAAACCAAGGGATCCAGGGTCAGCACCAGAGAGTGACAGGCCACAGCTCAAGGACCATACCACTGGGAGAGACTAGGATGGCTCTTCAAGTTGGGACAGCCCCCAAAGCAAGACTGATGCAGAGCACTTTTAAAGTGGAGTTCTTTTTTTTTATCATAGAAGTATTTTATTTTCTAGTTATATGTAGAAATAGTTTTCAACATTTGCTTTTATAAGATTTCTACTTTCAAATTTTCTCCCTCCCTCCCCACCCAAGACAGCAAACAGTATGACATAGGCTACATATGTCCAATCACATTAAACATATTTCTGCATTAGTCATGCTGTGAAAGAAGAATCAGAGCAAAAGGGAAAAACCTCAAAAAAGAAAAACAAACAAAAAATAGAAATAGTATGGTTCAATCTGCATCTAGATTCCACAGTTCTTTTTTTATGGATTTGGAGAGCATTTTCCATCATGAGTCCTTTGGAACTATCTTGGACCATTGTATTGCTAAGAAGAGTCAAGCCATGGGGCAGCTAGGCGGCGCAGTGGATAGAGCACCGGCCCTGGAGTCAGGAGTACCTGAGTTCGGATCCGGCCTCAGACACTTAACACTTACTACCTGTGTGACCCTGGGCAAGTCACTTAACCCCAATTGCCTCACCAAAAAAAAAAAACAAAACAAAACAAAGAAGAGTCAAGCCTATCACAGTTGATCAACACACAATGTTGTTGATACTGTGTACAATGTCCTCCTGCTTCTGCTCATCTCTGAAGCAGAGTTCTTTTAAACACAAAGGACCAAGACTGGCAGAACCTATAGCTGACAAACACCTGCCAGGGTCAAAGCTGGGGAAAGGGGCCAGTCCCTGGACAGAAGATGCTGTCATCACTCACTCCCCAGAATCTGCATTTTGACTTCTTTGCAAGGAAGTGGATTGCAGCAGCTTCCTCTCTTCTCCAAAGGCCTCTTCTGGTACTCTATTCCACTCCCCATCTTCTGACACATTTGCCACACCACAGGAGCCATCCTGTCCTGTACTCTAGGATGCATCCCACACACTGCTCAGGAATCCATTTTGGCATTTTAACAGCCATCACCATCCTTGTTTTTGCCTATTCTGATTCAGTTTATAGCGCGCGCGCGGGTGTGTGTGTGTGTGTGTGTGTGTGTGTGTGTGTTTGTGTGCGCGTGCGTGTGTGTGTGTGTGTGTGTGTGTGTGTGTGCGCGTGTGTGTGTATGTTTTCCCTCAGTGGAAGGTAGAGCATAGCTATTTTTTTCCCTTTTATTTATTTATTTAGAATTTTCCCCAAGTTACATGTATAAAGAAATTTTCACATTGATTTTTAAAACTTTGTGTTCCAAATTCTCTTCCTCCCTCCCTCCCCACCCCCCCTTCAGAATTCAAGCAATTCCATATGTTATACATGTGTAGTCATGCAAAACATTTCCACATTAGTCAAATTGTGAAAGCAAACAGATTTAAAAACTTTAGAAAGAGGAACTAACAAAAAAATTATACTTCAATCCGTATTCAGCTATCTTCAGTTCTTTCTCTGTAGATGAATTGCATTTTTCATAAGTCCTTTTGATAGCATCCTTCTCATCATTTCATTTTCTTTTTTTTTTAATTTTTGTGGGACAATGAGGGTTAAGTGACTTGCCCCGGGTCACACAGCTATTAAATTTTGTGTCAAGTGTCTGAAGCCAGTTTTGAATTCAGGTCCTCCTGAATCCAGGACTGGTGCTTTATCTACTGCACCACCCAGTTGCCCTGTCTTCTCATAATTTCTTACAGCACAATAGTGTTCCATCCTAATCTCATCCCACAGTTTGTTCAGCCTTTCCCCAAGTGATGGGCATTACCCCAATTTTAAATTCAACTTTTTAAAAAATCTCTTTTAGGATACCAACCTAGTAGTGGTATTGCTAGGTTGAGGAGTATGCATGGTAATCCCTTGGCCATAGGTGCAAATTGTAGAGCATAACTATTGACATTATTTAATGACAGTCAAAACTCAGGTAAAGAGCTAGGTATTTCTCTGCCTCCTGTACCCAAGCCCATACCCCCAAATGCAAACATTTATTAAGAACCTGTTATGTACCAGGCACTGTTCTAGGTTTTGAGGGTTGTAGGACAAAAATGAAGCAGTTCCCACACTCAAGGAATTTATTATATTTTATGGAGGTGACAACATATAAACATTTAAATATATACAGAATATATGCAAAATTGGTACAAGGTTGTTTTGGGGGGGACATGGGAAATGGGGAAAAGCATAGCAGCTGGGTTGACGAGGAAAGGTCTCTTGTAGGAGTTGGCATTGGATCTGAGTTTCAAAGGAAACTAGGGATTCTAAAAAGTTGGAGATGAGGAAGGAGTACATGCCAGTCAGACATTTAATTAGCATTTATAATGTGCCTACTATATGCCAGGCATTATGCCAAAGTCCGGTGATGTAAAGAAAGCCTCTACACAGTCCTGGCTTTCAAGGACCACACAGGCTAATCAGAGAGACAACATCTAAATAACTATATGCAAACAAGATATGATCTGGATAAATTAAAGATAATTAATTTAAGGGAGGCACTAGCACTAAGGGAATTAAGGAAGACTTCTTGCAGAAGGTCGGATTTTAGCTGGGAACTAAAGAAGCCAGGAGACAGAGGGAGAGAATTCCAGGCATCCCTTGGGGACAACCAATAGAAACACTTAGGTATGGTGGGGGGAGGAGGGCAACCTGAGCAGAGGAAAAGAGATGGGAGATGCCATTTCATGTGTGAACCTAAGAGGTGTATTTAAGTGGCAGGTGCTGGATCGTCATAGCCACAAAGGAGGCAATAAAGGATTGACTTCAGCCTGTGTGATTAGACCTCTTTCCACTACTTTGCTCACAGTCTATAGGCTGGAACAATGCCCTTAACCTTTCCTGTTTGGTCTCCTATTTGCAGGAAGCTCTGTGAAGACGTATAGAGAGTCTTCTGGTGCCAAGGCCCTAGGGTGAGTGCATTAGGAAGTATGAAAGGATGGGGGAAGTGACTGAGTAGGGACTGGGCGATGTTTCCTTCGTTGATTTGGAAAATAAAACTGAGACAATGAAGGTACAGTAATCAGGGTGAGAGTGCAGTAGGGAGAAGGTTGTGATGCTACTTGTTGTTTAGTTAATGCCCCTGACCTGAGTATAATTTTACCCTAAAACAATAGTCTTCTCTCAGTCTCTCTTTTAGGAAACAGTAAGTTGGTGACTTCTCCATTGAGCCCTAGGTGAAATGAGAGAGAAAGCTAGTTTTCTCCCATACCTGAATATGCATGAAATAGACCCGAGAGAATAACAAAGTGCTCACCAAAAAGCAGAGAACCCAAGAGAGCCCAGTAAAGCAGCCCTGTTGGCATTCTTCTCTCACAAGTCTCCTTGGGCATGAGAGAGAAGATTCAGAGCTTTGAGAAGGAAATGGGAGTGGGAGGACTGGAATCCCATCAGCATTCTAATGCAAGGCAGAGTTCATTGTATCCTGATTGTCTTCCAGGGGCAGACTGGCAGCCCCCACAGATAACCTGCCAAGCATCTGGGGAGAGAGCCCTCCCAGGTTTGCTACCAAGCTCAGCAGGGTGGTGGCAAGAGAGGGACAGACAGGCCGCTTCTCCTGCAAGATCACCGGCCGCCCCCAACCCCAGATCACCTGGCTGAAGGTAAGCAATGGCTAGACTGTGCCCCAGGGCCAAGAGGACAGTGTGAGACCCTGTGGGGTATTGCCACCCTTCTGCTTGGGATTCACAGGGACAGTCTGGTATTCTTTGAGTCTGTAAGGCTGCATCTCATTGATCTAGTCCAACAAGCAAGGACAATGAGCTCCACGTGAGTCATGCCCCTAAATCAGTCTGTCTGAAACTCCCCAACCACAAGACCCTAATCATCACAAAAGCCCTGGTCCGATGCAGACCTCAGGACTCCAAACATTCTTCCTCTTCAGTTTCCCATTATCTTCAATTTAGCAATCCAATGTCTACTTTTTATCAGCTATCATTTCCATTGGGAAATAAACACAATGGCATGTCCTACATGATGATTATGGTATTATCTTTGAAGTTGCCTACCCCATCCAACTTCCCTTCCCTTGAACATTCAACATCCAGTTATTGACTTGGAGCCAGAAGGGACTTAGGGAGAATCTAGGCCCAGAACAAAAGTCACTTAAATATTAAGTAAAAGAGCTGGAATTTGAACTCAAGTTCTCTGGCTTAGATTCAGAACTCATTCCACTGCATTGGAATAATAGCACAGTTCCTGGGCACATAGTAAGTGCTTAATAAATATTTATTGACATTGGTACAAATTCCATCTGGATCTTAAAATTACTTTCCCATCCACATAATCTTAAATTGAGCAGGCCCTTCTCTTATCTCTGGGAAAGTCCTTGGTTCCAGGCTCCATTCCCAGGCTGATTCTATTGGTCATTCACCCTAGCAATCAGATTCTGGGTTCTTCAAGGACATAAATTATAGCTTACTTTTTTGTTTTTTTTGTTTTTTTTAAGTGAGGCAATTGGGGTTAAGTGACTTTCCCAGGGTCACACAGCTAGTAAGTGTTAAGTGTCTGAGGCCGGATTTGAACTCAGGTCCTCCTGACTCCAGGGCCTGTGCTCTATCCACTGAGCCACCTAGCTGCCCCTATATAGCTTACTTTTGATGATGCATGAATGAATGAGTGAATAGCTGCCCCCACCATATTTGTTTCTGATATTGAACCATTTGAAACTGCCAAAGAGGGGGCAGCTAGGTGGTGCAGTGGATAGAACACTGGCCCTGGAGTCAGGAGGACCTGAGTTCAAATCTGGCCTCGGTCACTTAACACTTACTAGGTGTGTGACCCTGGGCAAGTCACTTAACCCCAATTGCCTCACCAAAACAAAACAAAAAAAAGTGCCAAAGACTTAGGAGGCAAGAACTTTCTTTTCTGGGTCTTCATTAGCTGTGGCTGTGGCAGAGTTGGGGGCTGCCAAAAGTCACGTCTCCACAAGGGTGGCTGCGGGAGCCAGTCTGCCAGCAGGGTTTGTGGTCTGGGCAGCACTGCCCTTCCCAGGGCTCTTGGGTTTAGCTACTTCTCAGTGGCAATTGCTTAGTAGTTGGTGTTGGTGCGATGATCAGGCCCTTCTCCACTAAGGTTGACCTGTGTGCATAGCGCTGAAATTTACCTAACTCCTTATTTTCATGAAGTGTTTTTTTTTTTTAAATCACAACAACCCTCTAATTAGAATATTCTTCTTGGAAACCTTTAGACGTCGTCTTGGTATAGATGAGGAATTGAACACTCAGAGAGGGGAATTGTTTTGTTCAAGATTACACAAGGATTTTGTAATAGACCAGCACCCAGAACCCAGATGTCTCAAATCCAGGAACACTTAGCACCCAGAAAATTCAACTCCTGCCATAGTAGTTTTTCTACTATACCACTTCCACTGTGAGGTAGTTCATTCATTTTTTCTTCAGAGATACATAATGTAGTAAGTCTTAGAACTGAGACTCAAATAGAGTCCTCCATATTCTAAGTCTAATATCTTTTTCTAACATCCTCTAGGGGCTCTGCATTTTCATCTCAATTTATATTGATTTGTGACATCTAGAAAAGTAGTAATAATACCTAATATTTATGAAGCACATTAAGTTTTGCAAAGTCATTTGTGTATGTCATCTTATTTCATACTCACAACCATATGAAATTATCATCATACTCAATATCTTCATCATCATTTTATAATTAAGGAACTCAAAGATTTGCCTGGGATTACGTAGTAAATATCTGAGGCAATATTTGAACCCAGGTCTTCCTGATTGTTTTACTCATTGTATGTCTATCCCCAGGACCTGTTGTTCTTTCCTCTACACTGCCTAGCTCCCATCACCTGTAGGTCAGGAATGAGGGGTTACTTTCTAGGATGCTGTTCCCTAACTTGGTCATCTTCCATTTTTCTTGGCTTTTGTGTCAATCATCAGTTGTCCTAGAATCCATCTGATTTTAGTGTCCCGAGGCCATTGTTCATTTCTTATCATTCACTGTGTTTAGATAGTGTAGCCATCCTGATACGTGGTAGGTAAATCCTAGAACTACCTGTTCCTGCCCTTTGTATTCCTCCTAAAATCTCTTGGATTCCCAGCATATCATGGGGATGTCCTGCATCAAGTGTAAAGATGGTCTTGGCCACATATGATTTAGAATGACCATTGGGCTTCCCAATTCCGTAAAGTATGAACCTTAGCTCTGCCTCTTTTGGCTGAACACTCTTCAAAAACAGACTCAAGACAAGGAGAAAATAAGAGAATCAGTGTTATTTTCCCACATGCATGCAAGAACACACACACACACACACACACACACACACACGCACTCAAGCATGCACACACTTCCCACAGCCTTGACTCGTTTCCAAGAAAGGATATGAAATTCATTACCATTTCCAGCAGTGGCCTTGGGGCACAGAAAGGAAGATATTTCTTTTCTTTTCTTTTTTTCTGGGAACTAACATGGGAGGTTGGGATAAACCTGGGATTAATGAAGCTTAAATTCATGTTTGGAGAGAGGTCCAGTTACGGCAGCCACATTACCAAAAAGTGCCAACTGCTTTTCTCTTCTGAGCTCTCTGTCACCAGGATGAGTGACAGACTCGATTGCTCCCCCTTGGGAAGATTTCCAGCCTGGGGTATACACATTGATAGGGAGTAGGGGGTATAAGTTACCCTGAAAGAAGACTAGAAACTGTCAACTAAAATATAGTCAGGCACAGAGCAGGAATGTACATCTTAGCTTGAGGATATATGTCTTTTTAAGACAGCGCCCGGGTCAACATAGGCAGGAAATATAGGAAACATGGGACAAGAAGTGGGTTCTGAAAGCCCCCTTTCTGCTCAAATGTGTCTTCCTTGCCTGTATTATTACTATTACTAGAATAAAAAATTAGACCTCGGGGGCAGCTAGGTGGCACAATGGATAGAACACCAGCCCTGGATTCAGGAGGACCTGAGTTCAAATGTGACCTCAGACACTTGACACTTACTAGCTGTGTGACCCTGGGCAGGTTACTTAACCCCAATTGCCTCACATACACAAAAAAAATTAGACCTCAGAGGCTAGCATCTTGACCCTGGGAGGCAATTTTAAATATATCTTAACAGTTTTATATGGACATATGGTATTACAATTTAATTTAAAATGTTTAAAATACACATATATTAGCTAATGGAAAGAGCACTAGATTGAGAATTCAGAAATCTGGGTTCTAGTCTCAACCTTATATAGCCTTAACCATTTGGGTGACTTTGAGCAAATTATTGAATCTCTCTGCCTTAGTTTCCTTCTTTATCCAATGATAGTTTTAGAGTAGATCATCTCTAAAGCATTTTCCAGCTTTGACATACTAGTATTCTATACTTTACTCAGTAGCATGGTTTGTGTCCCTACCTGAGTACTTAGTTGATGTTTTGGCACTTTGAATGTGAAACAGGTTAATTCCAATGAGGAAGAAGATAGGGGCAAGCACTGGGTGGTGAAGACAGCTGAGAGTCTGGGTCAGGGAAGGCAGACTTAGTGGGATTGGGTGCCTATGGAGGGGAGGGAATCAAGCACTGATTTCACGTGCGTGAAAGTTTTGCCTGTGCTGTTCCATGACTAGGAAAAAAAAAGGTGAGTGCGTACATGCTTTTATGCACAATGGAACTCGATCACTGGCCCATCACATGACCTCTCCAGCCCTCATCTTTTTCATCAATGAAATGAAGGGATTGGATTAAACAGTGTCCCAGGAGCCCTTCCAACTCTAATGGAATATGTATCTGAATTATGTGGAGGGGAACTGAGCTGGTTTAGAATGGAAGCCTACTCAGGGTGTGGTCAGTATTTGTATTACTTGTTCCATACTGAAGGCAGTGCAGTGCTGCTGAATGAAATGAAATGCTGAATGAAAGTAATTGGTGTTGGCGAAGGAGGTGATAAATCTCAGTCTAATTAATGATGATAACTACAGGGGGCAGCTAGATGGCGCAGTGGATAAACATTGGCCCTGGAGTCAGGAGTACCTGAGTTCAAATCCGGCCTTAGACACTTACTAGCTGTGTGACCCTTGGCAAGTCACTTAACCCCAATTGCCTCACCAAAAAAAAAAAAAATGATAACTACAACGGCATCAACAGTAATAATAGCATTTTTAATAGCACTTTAAGGTTTGGAAAGCACTTTACTTGTACAGTTTCATTTGATCATTCCAAAACCTTTGGAAGCAGGTGCTATTATTATTCCCATTTTGCAGATGAGGAAACTGAGGCTGAGGGAGGTTTGTAAGTCAGTCAGTAAAAATTGACTACGTCCCTACTATGTACCAGACACTGTGCTAATTTATCAGGATACAAAGAAAAGCATAAGACAGTTCTTCAGGAGCTCATGGTCTAAAGGGAGAGATAATATGCAGTCAATTATATAAAACCAAAATATACACAGGTTAAGTTGGAGATAACAGAGAGAGGCACGAGTTACTTGTCTATGGTCATGTGACTAAATAAATATCTGAGGTAAGATTCAAACCTAAGTCACCCAGATTCTCCATCCATCACTATTTGTCATTCTACCTAGTTGTTCAGAGCTGGGTTTAGCACAATACCTGGCATTTAGTAGGTGCTTAATAAATTTTTTTTATTTACTGTAGATGTGGAACTCCAGATTGGAGGATATTTGTGTCCCATGCCCTGGTGTTTAATTTGATGTGGTCTTTGACTGAAGAATTGCTTTGGTGTTTAAGCAGATAATTCCTGTGCTTTTCAGCTCACCCTTGGAAGAAGAGACTAAGAATTTGGGTGGAGGGGGGACTTAATTCTGTTACCTAGATATCTTATTCCCACACACACAGGGGGAGGTCCCACTGGAGCCAAGTACCCGTATCCATATGCTTGAGAAGACTGGGGTGCAAGTGTTGGAGATCCAGGAGGTACAGCTGTCTGATGTGGGTGTCTACACATGCATAGCAGTGAATGTAGCAGGGAAGGCATCCATGTCTTCTGAGCTCATCATCCAAGGTATGGTCCAAAATGGCAGAGGTTCTGGGGAGTAAGTCCTTCCAAATACTGCTGGGCTCCAGGGCAAAGACCATTGGGAATGCTTGTTCATTCCTCGACTATATGCACATGTACATGAACATTCATATTAGTCACAGGCAAGGTAGACAGCCATGGTCTACAGGGTACCAATTCTCATATCCCCAACCTACTTCCACTATCTATTAGAAGAAGCAGCTGAACTTTATGGGTCTGGCCTACTCCAAGGTCTTGTTCAACTTAATCTGGGACTGCTGCTACTTCTAGTCATTTTTTTGTCTATTTTGTAGCAAAACACTACAACGGTTGTTCAGCCAAAGCTCCTCAGTCTCCCTCCCTAATCCCACTCTCGTTTATTTCCCTCTCTTTCACCTTAGCATCCACCTTTATCCCTCTTCCTACCTCAACCCAACTCTGTTTCAGCACGAGGAAAGGACCCAGGAGTTGTCTAGTCCATCTTATAGATGAGAGACCTTAGGTTTAAATATTTGCTCATGGTCACTTTTCCTGCAGTCCTGAGTAAGAAATGTCCCACTTCCTCTATAAAGGTAACTGTTTCATCTGGACCCTTAACCTTGGGATTTCCCAATGTTGAAAGTTGTTGCTTATATTTATTCCTTTTCCCTCTACTATTTTCTATCTTGACCCTACCTCCCACCCCATATCCACCATTCCTTTCCCCTATACCTTCAAACATGCAAAAAAATCCCCATGATTTGGTTAAACAAACAGAAAAAACATACCACCTTGACCCTGCTTCCACTATAGGTGCCATCCTATTCTTTTATTCCTGTTCACTTTCTTCCTCAGTTTCGTCATCTATAAAATGAAAATAATAATAGTACCTACTTTCCAGAGTCATTGTGAGGATAAAGTGAGATGTTATCTGTAAAGTACATTGCAAATTTTAAAGCACTATATGAATACTAACTAGTATTATTATTAGAGCTAGTAGGAGTTATCTAGGCCAATCCTTGTATTTTACAGGGAAAGAAATTAAGTTCCAGTGTATTTTGCAGGGAAGCAAATCAAGGCCCAGATAGGTTAAGTGATTTGCCCAGAGTCATGGGGCTGGACAGTGGCAAAGACAAAATTTGAATCCAAATTCAAAGCCTTTGAATCTAAATCTAGTGTTCTGTCCAAAACATCTCTTTCTGTATTGACATCAATTCAATTGAATTTCTATTTAATAAATATTTATTAAGTGCCTAATATGTACAAGGCACTGTGCTAAGTGCTAGGGATTAAAAAAAAAAAAAAGCAAAAGACAGTCCCTACCCTCAAGGAGCTTACGATCTAATAGGGGAAACAATAAGCAGACACATATATACAATACAAGCTATATACAGAATAAATGGGAAATAATTAACAGGGAAGGTTCTGGGGAAGGCTTCCAGTAAATGATGGGATTTTAGTTAGGACTTAAAGGAAACCAGGAAGATGAGTAGTCAGAGCAGAGGGGGAAATCCAGGTATAGGGAATAGCCAGAGAGAATGTCCAGAGCTGAGAGATGGAATGTCTTGTTTATGGAACAGCAGGAGGCCAATATCACTAGACTGAAGAATACCAAGGAGTAAGGTATAAAGACTGGGAAAGTAGAAGGGGGTTAGGTTCTGAAGGACTTTAACGTCAAAACAAAGCATTTTGTATTTGTTCCTGGCAGCAGTAAGGAACCACTGGAGTTTATTTTTGTTTTTTGTTTGTTTGTTTTTATGGGCAATGAGGGTTAAGTGACTTGCCCAGGGTCACACAGCTAGTAAGTGTCAAGTGTTTGAGACTGGATTTGAACTCAGGTCCTCCTGAATCTAAGGTCGGTGCTTTATCCACTGCACCACCTAGCTGCCCCCCACTGGAGTTTATTGAGTAGGGGACATGATCATTCTTGTGTTTTAGGAAAGTCCTTTTAGTGGAGGATGGATTAGAGTGAAGAGAGATTTGAGACAGGCAGACCCAACAGCAGTCTATTGCAATAATCAAGGCATAAGATGCTAAGTATCTGAACTGAAGTGGTGGCAGTTTCAGAGAGAAGGGGGTATTTTGGAGATATGTTACTAAGGTGAATTTGACAGGCTTGTGCAACAGATTGCATATGGCAGGGTGAGAAATAGTGACAAAGACAGGATGACTCCTAGGTTGTGAGAATGAGGGAGTGGGAAGATGGCATTGCCTTCTGCAGTAACAGGAAAGGTAAATGGGGCAGAGGATTTAGGGAAAAGATAACGAGTTCTGTTTTAGACAAGTTGAATTTATTTTTTAAGTGTTTTATTATTTTCCAGTTACATGTATAGATAGTTTTCAACATTTGTTTTCATAGGATTTTTAGTTCCAAATATTTCTCCCACCCTCCCCAAGATGAGAAGCATTGTGATATAGGTTATATATGTAAAATCACATTAAACATGTTTCTGCATTAGTCAGAATCAGAACACAAGAGAAAAACCTAAAAAAAAAGTCCAAAAGTAGAAATAGTGTGGTTCAATCTACATTCAGAATCCACAGTTCTTTTTTTTTTTTCTGGATGTGGAGAACATTTTCTATCACGAGTTCTTTGAAATTGTTTTGGAACATTGCACTGCTGAGAAGAGCCAAGTCTATCACAGTTGATCATCACACAATGTTGCTATTTCTGTGTACAATGTTTTCACATGGTTATGCTCATCTTGCTCAGCATCAGTTCATTTAAGTCCTTCCAAGTTTCTCTGAAATCTTCCTGCTCATCATTTTTTTTTTCTGATAAAAGTATTTTATTTTTTTCCAGTTACATGTAAAGATAGTTCTCAACATTTGTTTATACAAGCTTTCCAATTTCAGATTTTTCTCCCTCCCTCCCCCCTCCCCTAGACAGTAGGTAATCTGATATAGGTTTATATGTGTGTGTGTGTGTGTATAAAATAACATTAAACTTATTTCTTATTTCTTATTATTTTTTATTTATAATAGAGAAGAATCAGAGCAATGAGAAAAAAACTTCAAAATAGAAAAACAACCCCACCAAAACCAAAAGAAATAGTATGCTTCAATCAGCATCTATACTCCACAGTTTTTTTTTTTCTTTGGAGATCCCTTTCCATCATGAGTCCCCTGGAACTTTCCTGTACCATTGAATTGGTCAGAAGAATCTAGTCCATCACAGTTGATCAACACACAATGTTGATGATAATGTGTACAATGTTCTTCTTGTTCTGCTCATCTCACTCATCATCAGTTCATGCAAGTCCTTTCAGGTTTCTCTGAACTTCTACTGCTCATCATTTCTTACAGCACAAATAGTATTCCATCACATTCATATCTGGTGGTGATATTCTCAACAGAATGAGCTCCATTTTGGACATGTTGAATTTAAGATGTTAACTGGACATCCAAAGAGAGATGTCCAGCAGGCAATTGACAATACAGGTCTGGAGTTCCGGACATGAACTGATGCTGAGTGAGAGGAACAGAACCAGGAGAACTTTGTACACAGTAACATGTTGAGTTTAAGAAGTTTAATGGACATCCAGTCTGAGATGTCTGAAAGGCAGTTGGAGATGGTGGGTTGGAGGTCAGTGGAGAGGTTGTGACAGGAAAGGTAGGTTTGAGAATCATCAGCCTTGAGATGATTATTAAGTCCATGGGAGTTGATGAGATCACCAAGTGAAGTAGCAGAGAGGGAGAAGAGAAGAGGACCCAGGACAGAGCCCTGAGGGACACCAACGGTTAGAGGACATGATCTGGTGAAGCATCCAGCAAAGGAGACAGAATGACAGCTTGTTGGGTCCAGTTATTGAGCCAGCTCCAAATCCAAGTAGTTGAACTGTGATCTAATCCATTTTCTCCCCAAAATTAGCAAGAGAGGTTTTGTCAGATGCCTTGGTAAAACCTCATATGGCATGAGCTATTATTGATGAAGCCTTGTTGTTTCTTTTCTTTTCTTTTCTTTTCTTTTTGGTGGGACAATGAGGCTTAAGTGACTTGCCCAGGGTCACACAGCTAGTAAGTATCAAGTGTCTGAGAGCAGATTTGAACTCAGGTCCTCCTGAATCCAGAACCGGTGCTTTATCCACTGTGCCACCTACCTTCCCCCTTGTTTCTTTGTAATCACTACTTTAAATGCTCTAGAATTTTGCTAAAAGTCAAGGTCAGTCACTGGCCTATAGTTTGTAGACTTTGTGTTCTTCCTGTTACAGTGGCAATGGCAACCTGGGTTCAGATCCCACCTCTGACCATTATTGCATGCGTACCCTCAACAAATCACTTAACTTCCCTGGCCTGCAATTTCCTCAGCTGAAAAATAAGGAGTTTGGAATATATCCCTAGCAGTTCTAAATCTATGATCCTTTTTTGAAAACTTCAAACAATTTTGAAGTACCACCTTCTTTGCCGTAAAATTGGTGAGGATAGTTAACAAATAAAATAAGTCTAGCAATACACAGTATGACTCGCAAAACTAATCAGACCCTACTAGGAATATAACACAAAAAATTTTAAAGGAGGGGGGGAAAAAGAAGAAAAAAATAAATCCCTTTCTCTAAGAAGAAAAGCCAGGACTGAATGAAACCCAGTTCCATTCCTTCCAAATCTAATGCTCTATAATACCCGAATCTAATGATATTTCTACTATATACCATGATTTCGTTTAATGTGGTGTTTACACTTATTTATATTGCTACAAAGAGGCAACATGGAGTGGTCAGTAGAGAGCTGACCTCAGAGTTAGAAAAAACTCAGTTCTAATGCTGCCTCTGACCTACGCTAGCCTGAGCAAGTCATTTCACTTATCAATGTTCTAGGCAACTTGCTGAGGCTGTCATTTGCAAAGAAGGGACCCATCTGCATTGGAAGTTGCTCACTAAAAATGCAATAACAGGATTGATCCAAAAGAAGAAAAAAACCCAAACACCTACCTTTCTTGAAATTCATAGAAGCACCCCCCCCTTCCCCTTCTCCTATTTAGTGTGAATATTGTTTTGCTTTTTTCCTAGTAATTTTTTTAGTTATAAATAGATTTTATCGTGGATTTTAAAAATCCTACCTTGTATTTATCAGGGTGAAGTGTGTGTGTGGACACAGATTCATATACATCATTGGTATTTAATACAGTAAGTGAATAATGACTAGAATTCTTAGCGAGGAAAAATAATTAAAGGGCAAATAGCCAACTCCTAAATAAAGATAGCCTTTTTATTGTTCTTTTATTTATTTTTTTCTCATTTTCTTATTGTAGTTTGAATATTTTTCTAGGTAATTCTATTCAATTATTCATTTTTTTGGTTTTCAGCTTAATATTATATGGTTCTTATAACCATATAAAATATCAGAAAGTCTGAGAAGACAGGTCTACCTATGTATTTTACATTTAGATATATATACACATAAGCATGTACACATACATATATATACATCTTGAGGCAGCAAGGTTGTACAGTGGATAGAGTGCCAGGTCTGGCATCAGGAAGACTCATCTACCTTAGTTCAAATCTTTCCTCAGATTTAATAACTATGTGACCCTAGGCAAGTCACTTACCTCAGTTTTCTCATCTGTAAAATAAGCTAGATAAGGGATGGTAAACCGCTCCAGTATCTTTGCCAAGAAAAGCCCAAATGGGGTTGCAAAGTGTTGAACATGATTGAAACGACTAAACAACGAAATATATACATATTATTTATACATATATGTATCATATAGATGTTAGAAATACATTCATATGATACAAGATTTCCCAGAAATCTCAGGACAGTTTTAAGTGTTTCATAATATCAAACTTCAGTGAGCGTTTTGGTATACCATATGTATAACACCAACAATTATAACAATAATAGCATTTCTGTGGCACTATAAGGTTTGTAGAATGCTTTACAAAAAATATCTCACTTTATCCTCACAACAACTCAGGGAAGGAGGTGCTATTATTTTCATTATTTTGCAGATCAGGAAAGAGGCAGCCAGCAGTTCAATGACTTGCTTAGGAGTCTTGAAGACTTTATAGCATTTTATAAAGCTACAGTTTGCCTATGTATAGCTGCATATAGATACATATAAATTTACACATAGATTTTTATACATTGAGGTATATATAAGTATGTATTTCTGTGTATTCTCCATGTTCAGGTAGAATTCACTATTATTTTGTCACATATTATAAGGCCTTTAATTGGTATTGCAGTTAATCGCTGCATTAACTTAGACTGTTTTATCTTTATTCCAGTTACTTTTCCCAGCTGGCCTCAAAGTATTTATTCATCTCCCATTAGACTTTAAAATTTTTTAATACATCTGTTATTCCATAAACTAGTTTAACATGGCAACTAGATTGTATCTTTGTGTTTTTTCTAGCTACATATCACTAGCATATTGAAATATGATATATAGGGATTTTATCTTACTTCTTGAAGCTTTGGTATTTTTTATATTTAATAGCTTTTGGGTTCCTTTTCTTAGATTATGTAGGTATAAAATTAGGTTACCTACCTTTTTGGTTTTTTACTTTTCTTATTTTTCTTGTCTAGTAGTTATAACCAATGTTCCTATCTTAAATAGGAATAATGACCAATGGCATTCATGGGCATACTTTTAAGGGGGACAACTTTAATACCTCAGTTATTTATAATTGTAGGCTTTGCTGTCTATCTATCTATCTATCTATCTATCTATCTATCTATCTATCTATCTATCTATCTATCTATCTATCTATCATCTATCTATCTACACAAACATACAGAATATTCTTTATCGTGTTAAGAAAGAGACCTTCCATGCCTATTTTTTTCTATAATTTTAGGCCAGAATAGGTATTTTGTTTATTACCTTTTGGCACCTACTAAGGTAATTTTGTGATTTCTTCTATTATTCCTGTTATTAACATGCTAGGTTCATTTGTGACCATGAGCTTGGAAATCAATTGCTTTCACTTTTGGAAATCATTCCCCTGCAATACAAAATGATTCCCTCTCCCATAAGTTAAGATATTATAGGGGCAGCTAGGTGGCGCAGTGGATAAGAGCACCGGCCCTGGAGTCAGGAGTACCTGAGTTCAAATCCGGCCTCAGACACTTAACACTTACTAGCTGTGTGACCCTGGGCAAGTCACTTAACCCCAATTGCCTCACTTAAAAAAAAAAAAAAAAAGATATTATAGGCATGTATGAAAATGTAGACATTTTCTGGTAAAGTCAATCCACTAGGCCCCCATCAGTTTATCCATCTGGAATTTAGTAGATTAGAGTTTGATATTAGGGAACTCCTTGTAAGGACCCCCTACCCCTAAGTACTGGGGATGGGCAAATGTACAATTCTTGTCTCAGTGAGTTGTTTGGAGGCAATGAGCAAGTGTCTTGCCCTGGGTCACACACCGGACCAGGACTTGACCCTGGGTCTTCCAGATTCTGAGGCCTGCTCTCCACCACCTTGCCATGCCACCTCTCAGGGGAATTAACCCTAAAAAAAATCAGGGGAATGAGAGAATAAGATTTAAGCCAGTTTGACTAGAGTAAGGACAAAGATAAGACGGTGTTTGGGGATGTTAAAGCACTGTGTCAATTCAAAGGGCCTTGTTTTATATTTTCTGTGGTTTGTAAGATGCTCCATTAATGGTCACTTACCCTTTTCCATCTTCTTCTTCCAGGTACTGATAAGACAAATAGGTATGTTCCAGTTTCATGATTTTTGAGTTTTCTGTCATTAAAATGAACTGAAAATGAAAAGGGATAGTATTGAAATTGTCACTATTTAATATGCTAGTAATCGTTGTAATAATAATATATTTGTGTATACTAAGAATTATAATCAACATTTATATGTTACTTTATGGTGACTGAGTGCTTTCAATTGTACTATTTTCATTGATCTTCATAGCATCCTTTAGGTATGTAGGGTAAGTATTTATAATCATCATTTTACACATGAAGAAACTAAGTCTCGGAGAGGTTAAATTACTTGCCCTAGGCCTCACAGCTAATTGGTAACAAAACCTGAATTGGAACCCATAACTTTCTTCTGATTTCAAAGCTAATACTCTCACCTTTATATTATAAATTGTTCCCTGGTATATGGTTTCTTGTTATTGTTTTCTTTAGTTCTTTTTTCTCCCACATAATTATAGTCAGGAGCCAGAATACTTGGAGAAGATAGTGGGTCCTAGAATTGTAGACTTTTAATATCAGTGTGGAGGTTGTAAGCTTGGTTTTTGTTGGGGTTTTTTTTGCAAGGTAATGAGGGTTAAGTGACTTGCCCAGGGTCACACAGCTAGTAAGTGTCAAATGTCTGAGGCTGGATGAGATTGTAAGTTTGATTCAAGTCTCCCCTGACCTTCTTCAGAATGTTTATAGGACCCCCTTCCCCTGCTCAGGGGATCAGTCTTGCATCACTAGGCAGAAAAATAACAGTGACCTAATACTTTCCAGATACATAAAAATATTTCAGAGGTTATACAAAGATGCTACTTCTTCCCTGCATTAACATGAAAAATGGTCGAGTGCTTTGTTAGTCAACAAGAATTTTTTTTTAAGCACTAACTATGTGCCAGGCTCTGTGCTGACCAGCAGAGTTACCCAAAAAGGTCACAAAAACAGTCTTTGTTGTTTGTGTAGATGTATACATACATGTATGTAGTTATTTGCATATTGTCCTTATCTTATAGTTTGTCTTTACTATCTCAATATATGTCAATATATCACATATAACTATATGTGTATATATGTATACATATGTATATGTATATAGCCTAGGTATATACCTTAATATAATTCACAACTATATATGTATATACATGCATGTATGTGTATATGTACATGTGTGTAAATGCATACTCATCCAATATAGATATGTGTATATACACATGGTAGTTATTTACATATTGCCCTTATTGTATAGTTTGTCCTGTCTATATCTATATATCTGGGTACATATGTGTGTGTGTGTGTGTGTGTGTGTGTGTGTGTGTAGGATATATAGGGTGGGTATACACGTGGTACATATAGAGTATATGTGGGATGTGTATATATACAGAATTGTATGTATGTGTATATATAGGGTGTGCATATATATGAACATATACACACATAAACCCATGTATATAATATTTGCAAATGTATGTATATGTGTATATATGTATGTATGCATATTATACATATACAAACATAATTATTTGTATGTTGTCCTTATTGTATAGTTTATTCTTTATATATATATATATATATATACACACACACACACACACCTTAATATATAATATATAAATATGTATATATGGCTATATATTTATATACTTGTATATACCTATATGTATACTCAGCATATACATATATGCCCACCTGCATGCATTCATACATACATAAAGCGTATATACATATACAAACATACATGTAAATTGAAGACCATCTTAGAGGGAAGGTACTTGCACTATTTGGGGGCAGCGAGGGGTGTGGAGGCAGATCAGAAAAGACCTCCTGCAGAAGGAGAGTCAATTATAGGAGGCTGGGCAAACCAGGAAGCAGAGGTGAGGAGGGACAGAGCATCCCAAGCATAGAGAAGAGCCAAGGCAAAAGCATCGAGCCCGAGGATGGAGTGTTGTGAGTAAGGAACAGGAATTAGGCCAGTGTAGCTAGACAGTTTGCAGGGCGGGGGGGATGCAAGTAAAGTGTAAGAAGACTGAGAGATAGGAAAGGACCGTGTGGTAAAGGACTTTAAGAGCCAAATACGACCCCTCCTTTTTATCCTTGATACCTTCTGCAAATCTCCTTCTGCTTCTGTTCTGCTAGCTTCACCCAGTAATTGGAAATGTCCTCTTTTTTTTTCCTTTTTTTTAAATTAACAAAGTATTTAACTTTTTTCCTGTTACATATAAAGATAGTTCTCAACTTTTGTTTATATAAGCTTTCCAATTTCAGATTTTTCTCCCTCCCTCCCCTCCCTCCCCCCTCCCCTAGACAGCAGGTAATCTGATATAGGTTATATATATATATATATATATATATATATATATATATACACACACACACACACATGCATAATAACATTAAACATATTTCCGCATTAGTCATGTTATAAGAGAAAAATCAGAGCAATGACGAAACACCTCAAAATAGAAAAACATCAGCACCAAAAACAAAAGAAATAGTATGGTTCATTCAGCATCTACTCAACAGTTCTTTTTTTTTTTTTCCCTGGATTTGGAGATCCTCTTCTATCATGAGTTCCCTGGAACTCTTCTGTACCATTGCATTGGTGAGAAGAATATAGTCCATCACAGTAGATCAACACTCAATGTTGATGATACTGTATGCGATGTTCTTCTGGTTCTGCTCATCTCACTCATCATCAGCCCACGCAAGACCCTCCAGGTTTCTCTGACCTCCTCCTGTTCATCGTTTCTTACAGCACAATAGTATTCCATTACATTCATATACCACAACTTGTCCAGCCATTCCCCAGTTGATGGGCATCCCCTCAACTTCCAATTCCTTGCCACAACATAAAGAGCAGCTATAAATATCTTTGTACATGTAGGTCCTTCTCCTCTTTCCATGATCTCTTTGGGGAAGGTCTAGTACTGGAAGGGTCCTCAGAGGCCATCTTGTCCAAGTGGTCTGTGTGGGTTACTGTGACCAAAATAAGTCATCACCTGCTGGCCAAGTTTCATGTGATAAGCCTTTCTAGACCTTCAAATTAGATTCGTTCTCAATTGACAGACACCCAGTACATCAATGACTAGGGACTTTTGTTTTTGTTTTTGTTTTGTTTTTGCTGGGCAATGAGGGTTAAGTGACTTGCCTAGGGTCACACAGCTAGTAAGCGTCAAGTGTCTGAGGCTACATTTGAACTCAGGTCCTCCTGAATCCAGGGCCGGTGCTTTATCCACTGCGCCACCTAGCTGCCCCTCAGACTAGTTAGTTTTGGCGGTTACTATTCATTTAACTATATTTCCATAAAACACAACATGACTTCCAAGAGTGGAAAAACATCTTGGTGTTCACTCTTTTTGACTTCATGGGGTTTTTACTGTCCCTAGATTCTGACTTTTCGATGAATAATATCTATAAGTGTCCTGGTGATCGTTTTATTCTCTAAATCAATTCATTCTCTCTTTCTCCCTGCCCACAGATGCTCCTTGAGTGCAGTTGTGGCTGAAAGTTCAGAAACAAAGAAAGCAACAGCTGACCGAATCTCAAAATACTCCCAACCAAGTGGTGTAGAAAGTGTCGATAAGAGCTACAATCATGCTGACCTCCCAAGAAACTTCTCCAGGGAAAATGAACGAGCACACAGACAACTCCACTCACCGAGTGAGCCTTGTCCAGAACCCTTCCACAAGCTGAATGAGAAAGTCCCAGATGTAGCCCCGGTCCTTCAGAAGACATCAAGCACCATCATCCTGCAGTCAGTAAGAGCCCCTGGGGAAAACAAGCCACAAGCCATGGGCAGCCTCCCACTTCGAAGGGAAGAGAAGAAGATGTCCACAGCTCAGCCTACAGCCTCTCTTTTCACCAAGGAACCGGATTCGAAGAGCCAGGATCTGGAGACCAAAATAGCCACCAAGAAAATTACTCTAGAAAACCGAAAAAACAAGATCCTTGGGGAGTCCCCCCAATTCTTGACACAGCCTGAAAGTCAGGAAATCCAGGAAGGGGACGAAGTCAAGTTCAAAAGTCAGGGTGAGTGAGACGATGATCTTGGAACCCAGACCCCTTTTCCTTTGGGTGTGATAGTTCCCTGTTAAACTTCTCCAAGCCCTGGGTGTACACTAGGAGGAATCACAAGGGAAGGAGACCTAGCCTCCAACTTCATGGAATACTTAATCCAGTGAGGCCTTAGGATTTCCGAGTCTAACAAAAAAGTTCCATGCTACTTGTTCTCAGAAATATTTCACAATAAATTACAAAATGAAGCCACTACTGGGGAAATGATGCTGAGAAAAGGAACGGGCATGTGACATTCCTTCAGATAAAAGGCATTGGGAAGAGAGATAGGGAGCCAGACAGTTAGAGGTAGTTCAACCGTCAGGATTTGTGCTCTTTTCCCCTTATTCATGTATCCCACCCCCAGTCATTGCTGCTGTTCTACACTCTCTATATCCCTTTGCTTAATCCTGTAGTTTCAGGGACTCCAAAGCCAACTGTGGAATGGTTCCGGGGCAATACCCTTCTAATGGAAAGTAAAGGGATCCAGATCTATGAAAATGAGAATGGTACCCATTGCCTGTGCCTGCAGAAGGCTCAGATGGAAGACAGTGGCAGCTATAGCTGCATGGCCTACAACAGCCAAGGCCGGGTGACCAGCCGGTGGATGCTGACAGTTAGAAGAAGTGAGTATATCTTCATACACAAGTAGTTGCCTCTGAATTCTCTATGGAGAGATGATTCATCCAGTAGACTTCACATTATATTTCTTTTTATCCTGGCTCCTTCCCCTATAACCTCCTTTGAATTCAGGGACCTTAATCAGGAAGATGACTCTACTGCAGTAACATCTTTTGATATATCCCAAAGCCAAAGAGAAAATTTGTGAGGGTAGGGAAGTCATATCTACTCTAGTGTGACTCTATTCTATATGCACAGGTCATGAGATCACAGACTTAGCAATAGACAGGACCTCTAAGACCGCTTAGTCCAATCTCCTCATTTTATAGATGAGAAAACCTAGAGACTTTAAATGACTTGCTTAACATGACTGAGTACTAACTATATTGCTTGATTCCAATTGGCACTAGATGGGGAGGGGGCTGGGAGAATAATACAAGGAGTCTATATTTCTTTATAATGATTTTCAATATCACTTTGAGCTCTGTACCCTGTATATTAAAACCGATGCGCTGGGAGTTAGACGTGCAAGTGGAGTGAATTTTTCCACATATATGGCAGACATATGCACATCTATCCTCATCTCACTTTCCATTATAACCATACTAAGATGTTTCCTCTCTTTCTTCAGGGTGTGTCCTTATGCCCGTGTTAAGGGCTAAAATTCTAGCTAAACTGTCTAAAATATCTAATGAGTGGTCGCCAATAAATTATAAGCTTTAGCAAGAGTTAGACTTTTAGGCATTTATTAAGGAGAATAAGAATTTGGTAAAGAGAGAAGAAAAGGCCTAGATTCCTATCTATTAAAGGGAGAGCACATTTCTAGCTCCGTTCTCCACCAGAGTCCAAAGGAAAGAGCGTGAGACCGAGCGCCAGTCTCTTTCTTCCTCCTCCCACTAGCCCGCGTCACTTCCTGATGCCAAAGAAAAGACTCCTGGTCTT
Organism: Dromiciops gliroides; assembly: GCF_019393635.1. Lineage (NCBI taxonomy): Eukaryota > Metazoa > Chordata > Mammalia > Microbiotheria > Microbiotheriidae > Dromiciops > Dromiciops gliroides. Next base: position 335,870,315 of record NC_057863.1, on the reverse strand, counting down.
GCCCTCAAAGACCTTCGCTTCATGGGCGCAACTCTTCTAAAGTAAGTCTCCAGCAGGTGGCGTCATTCCAATCTTTACACCTGCCTGGGTACACTCATGACAAGAGATAGCTTCCTATGTCATTAAGATCAAGGCCGCTCAATATAAACTGGAATAAGTCCCCTCTTCTGCGCCTGAAAACTCATCCTTGCTTCTCATTTTCCTCACCTTCCCACAGGTCATAGAAAAGAGTCATTGAACCTAAGCATTCTTTGGTTCATTCTATCCTGCCTTTTCCAGTTTACCCAAGCCCTTTCTCCAATAAACATTATTTTTCATGTTCCCTCAATCACTCCCACACTGGCCCTCCCATTGGTTACCATCCCTTCCTTCTCCCCTCCTGCACAGCCACAATTCTTGAAAATTTCCTCATCATCCATTGTGCTTTGCTCCATTCCCTTTTAAGTATAGAATTAGAGATTTAGAGCTAGAAGGCATCTTAGTGGTCATCTTGTTAGTCCAACCTTTTTGCTTTATTTTTTATTTTATTTTATTTTATTTTTTTAGTGAGGCAATTGGGGTTAAGTGACTTGCCCAGGGTCACACAGCTAGTAAGTGTTAAGTGTCTGAGGCCGGATTTGAACTCAGGTACTCCTGACTCCAGGGCCAGTGCTCTATCCACTGTGCCACCGAGCCGCCCCAACCTTTTTGCTTTATTGATGAGCAAACTGAGACAAGAATGAGTTGACAAGGTCATAAAGATAGTAAGTGGAAGAAGTAGGAACATCCCCTGACTCCAAATCAAGCACTCACCATTAGACCTCTCTGTTTCTCCAAACTAGTTTCCATCTACATAAATCTGAGACTACTCTCCAAAAGGTCACCAGTGACCTCTTCCTTTTTTTTTTTTTTTGCGGGGCAGTGAGGGTTAAGTGACTTGCCCAGGGTCACACAGCTAGTAAGTGTCAAGTGTCTGAGGCGGGATTTGAACTCAGGTCCTCCTGAATCCAGGGCCGGTGCTTTATCTACTACACCACCTAGCTGCCCCCTACCAATGACCTCTTAATCCTCAGATCCAATGGCCACTTTTTCAATCTTCATTCTACTCCATCCTCTTAATAGCTGTACAACTATGAGCAAGTTACTTAACCTTTCTGTGACTCAGTTTCCTCATCTGTAAATTACGGTATTGGACTCAATAACCCCTAACGTCCCTTCCATTTCAAAATCTATGATCCTTTTATCCTCTTCAGCATTTCATAGTATTGTCCACTCTATAGTACTTTCATGGACACCTCATGTCCTTGGCTTGCCTCTCTCCCTTGGAAATCTCATTCAGTGCCATGACTTTAGTTAGTACCTCTATTCAGATGACTTCCCAATCTCCATTTCCAGTCCTTAATGCTCTCTCTTTCCAGGTGTGCATCTCCATCCACCTATAAGACATCTCACCTGGGCACCTCCAATGGAGCATGTAACTCCTTGTATTGCCTACCCCCTCAGCCCATAAACCATGTCCTTCTTCTGGACTTACTATTTCTGTTTGCTGAATGAGGTAATGCACATGGCCTCCTGTATTTGATGAACTGACTCTTTTTTTTTTCTTTTTTTTTTTAGTGAGGCAATTGGGGTTAAGTGACTTGCCCAGGGTCACACAGCTAGTAAGTGTGTGTTAAGTGTCTGAGGCCGGATTTGAACTCAGGTACTCCTGACTCCACTGCGCCACCTAGCTGTCCCCAACTAACTGACTCTTAAAAATTTGAGTCTTCTGTCTTTCTTGACTCATATCCAAGTAGTGCCTAGGATCTGTAATAACTTTGATATCAGTGCCTTCCTTTCTATTCCCATCCCCACCACCCTAGTACAGCCACCTAGATTATTGCAATAGTCTTCTAACATCTCTCCACTCCAATCCATTTTCCATTCTGTGGAGAACCTTATCAGGTCACTCCTTTGCTCAGAAATCTCCAATGGCTCTTTATTGTCTTTTATTTATTTTATTTTTTCTTATTTTATTTTTTAGTGAGGCATTTGGTGTTAAGTGACCTGCCCAGGGTCACACAGCTAGTAAGTGTGTGTTAAGTGTCTGAGGCCAGATTTGAACTCAGGTCCTCCTGACTCCAGGGCTGCCACCTACCTGCCCTTCTTTATTGTCTTTTAAGTAACTATCATTCTCCTTTCCCTAGCATCCAAGGCCCCTTACATTTTGGTGCCGTCCTACCTTTCCTATCCTATTTCAGTATTTGTCCTTGTGCCTTCTATATTCTAGCTAAATTTCACACTGCTCCATGTACCTGCAATACCTCCCTCTCCACCTTCATCTGTTAATTTCCTACTCAGCCATTAAGCCCAACTAAAATTGAGCCACGTACTTCATGAGGCTTTCCTTGATTTTCTCCCATTGGTAATAACTTTCACCCTTAGAACTCATGAAGCACTCCATTTTGTATCTGGGTTGAAATCCCAGCTTGGCTTACTCTCTGCATGATGTTGAGGCAGACATGTAACTTCTGGGCTTCAGATTCATTGTAAGGGATTTAGGTGACATCTCTCTTTCAATCCAGAGCAGGTAGGTGGTGCCATGGTGCACAGAGCACTATGCTTGGAATCAGGAAGATTCACCTTCCTGAGCTGAAATCTGGCTTCAGACATGTACTAGCTGTGTGACCCTGGGCAAGTCACTTAACCCCATTTTCCTCAGTTTTCTCATCTATAAAAAGAGCTGGAGAAGGAAATGACCAACCATTCCAGTATCTTTGCCAAAGAAACCTGAAATGGGGTCATGAAGAGTCAGACATAACTGAAGAATAACCAAACAACAACATGGTCCCTTTTAGTTATAAATCTTTAATTTTGTGATTATGTAATATTCCATATTATAGCCATCTGTGTTTTATATCTTACTCTAATAGACCGCAGCGTGTCTGTCACTAAATGCAGGGACCACTCCCCCAGAAGGAGTTTGCTGCTTGTAATTGCCTTATGATGGATTTCTAGTGCCTTATTTTTCTTTGGAACAAAATAGTAGTGGTCAGAGAATTCAGGGAGAAAACTGCAATTCTTGGGAGTATCACTGGTCTACAAAGCGTTGTGTTTTGCGTCCGACAGACAGGGAATGGCTTGGAAGTCAAACTCAAAGGAAAGGAACACATCCCCAAACAACCATGCTTCCTATTTATGGCTCTGTCATCCATGAATTTATTTAAACCTTTTAGAATCTATTTATATTTCCAGCCTGTTCTCCTTCTTGGAGTAATGACTTCCATGTCTGTCTCATGAAACAGAACTTGCTTTTTTTGGGGCACTCAAGTCATGTCACCCAAAATCACTTGTTCCAAAGTTCCAGAATCATAGAATTTCTTATTTAGAGCTAGAAGGGACCTTGGCAATCATTGAGTCTGATCCACTCATTTTATAACTGAAGAAACTGGGACATGGAGAGGCTTATTTGCCCACAGTCACACTGCTAGTAAGTATCTGAAGCAGGATTTTAATCTAGGTCTTCCTGACTCCAAGACCAATGTCATATTCACTAGGTCATCTATAGGATTGTTGTTGTTCAGTCATTTTCAGTCATGTTTGACTCTTTGTGGCCCCAATTAGGGTTTTCTTCACAAAGATACTGGAGTTGTCTGCCATTTTCTTCTCCAGCTCATTTTTATAGATGAGGAAACAGAGGCAAATAAGGTAAAGTGACTTGCCCAGGGTCACACAACTAGTTAATGCTGAGGTTAGATTTGAACATAGGTCTTCCTGACTCTAGGCCTGTTGCTCTATCTACTTTTCTACCTTGCTGCCCACTATCATTGGATCCTAGATCTAAATTGGAGGAAAGAACCTCAGAAACCATCTAGTCTACCTTCTCATTAAACAGAAGAATCAGACGAGACTGACAAATATGAAGTGTCCCTGTTCCTTCCTTCCCAATAGAACTTTGTATTCATACCTGGGACCATATTCTTTTCAGTCTGTCTTCTTACAGAAACACTGTCTATCCATTTCTTTGATCCTTCTCTAGTGTTTGCCAGGTGGTACAGTCAGTAGAACTACTCAAAGTTCCCCGGGGGAACAGATAGATACCAGGGCTTTCTGCAAAATTTGGAGTAGAATTTTCTGTGTTTATTCTTCATTTATTTTTTCAGTCCCCACAGCAGGACAGCTACTATTTCTTGACTTGCTTTAGTAATAATCTGTCATTCATAAAGGAGAGGAACTGACTCATTTACTGTTCAGGGACCTAACTCCAGGTGTTCTGTAGTGTGTCGAGTGCTGGACTTGGAATGATAAAGACCCAAGTTCCAGTTTTGCCTCAGACACTTGCTAGCAGTGTGTTCCTAGACAAGTCACAGTCTCTCTCTATTTTAGTTTCCTGATCTATAAAATGAGAATAATAACAGCACTTACCTTCCAGAGTTGTTGTGAGAATCAAATGAGATAGCATTGTGGAAAGCTCTTTGCAGACTTTTAGGAACTATATAAGGGCTTATTGTCATCATCATCATGCTTCTTCTGTGTTCTAGGCACTTGTGATACAGAAACAAAAATGAATCTGTTTCTGCCCTCAGGGAGCTTATATTCTTTTGAGGAGGGGGGGAAGCAACACATACAGAGATAACCAAATATACCAATTATTTCCAGGGGAAGGAATATGTGCTGTTGGGTGTCAGAATAGATCCTGGATGAAGGAGCATATGAGCTTAAACTTATTATCATCCGTCTCACTGGAGATGATGCACATAGCAATGAAATAACAAATCCAATTGAGTTTCTTTATTTTTATAAGGTGTACCTGTCAAGAATTATACTGCCAGGCAGCTAGGTGTCACAGTGGATAAAGCATCAGCCCTGGATTCAGGAAGACCTGAGTTCAAATCTGACCTCAGACACTTGACACTTACTAGCAGTGTGACCCTGGGCAAGTCACTTAACCCTCATTGTCCTGCACCAAAAATAAATAAATTAATTAATTTTTTAAAATTTTTTAAAAAAAGAATTATACTACCAACATAGTTCTTGTTTTATTATGTCTTTTTTTTTTTGAGACCATCAGGATTAAATGACTTGCTCAGGGTCACACAGCTTTTAAGTGTCTGAAGCTGGATTTGAAATCAGGTCCTCATCTTAATATGTCTCAGTGATACTTGGGAGGTCCACTTTGTATCCTTGTATTCTAATCAACTTTATTTGCTATCCATACTTTGTGCCATACAGTTGTATAAGGATATTTGATCCCATGATTTTATCACTCACTCTCTTCTTACATTTCCTTTCCTATTAATTCCTGGACATCAGAATTGTTATTGTCACAATGATGTTGCAACTTTCTGTGATAACTAACTTGGTGGATGTATATAGGCAGCATTCCCCCTTTCATTTCTGTTTAAACCCCTTTGCCTAGATTTTGTTTGAATGACCAAAGGCTAATGACATTAATGATAGTTGGCCTGTTCTTTCCCCTAACAGGACCACGAGCCAGTCAGATGGCCCCCTCTTTTTCCAGTGTCCTCAAGGGTTGTACAGTCATAGAGGGTGAGGACTTTGTACTACAGTGCACAGTAGAGGGGAAGCCCATACCATATGTCACCTGGCTACTCAATGGTAAGTCATCCTTTCAGCCTCCTCATTAGCTTCCTCTTCCCTCTCCCCTCTGAAGGACTAGTAGGAATCTCCCAACTTGGTGGTCATGGTGCTCAGTCACTAAAGTACTAACCAGGTACTTAACTCTTGATTAACCATACGGTAAGTTCCTTTAGGGCAGCCCTGCTTTCAGATCTAGCCTCAGAAACTGACTAGCCATGTCACCCTGAGCAAGTCACTTAACTTCTGTTTGCCTCTGTTTCCTCATCTGAAAAATGGTATTGTTGTTCAGTTATTCCATCATGTCTGACTCTTCATGAAACCCCATATGGTTTGGTGTTTGGGGGTTTTTTGGCAAAGATACTGGAGTAGTTTGCCATGTTCTTCTCCAGTGGATTAAGGCAAACAGAAATTAAATGCCTTGCCTAGGGTCACATCACTAATGAGTGTTTGAGGCCAGATTTGAACACAGGTCTTCCTGACTCTAGACCCAGCACTCTATCCCCTACCCACAAATAGTACATATCAGCAAATGATGATGATAACAACAGACAGCAGCAACAACAATAACAATAAACCTGATAAAAACGGAGAAAGCCAACATCATTCAATAGACAGAGTCAGGAAAATAGTGTTCTTGCCCCAGCACTGCCATTAGCTAACTATTCAGTGTTGGGCAATCTATTTTACTTCTATGGACATTAGCTTCTTTGTCTATAAAATTAAAATTGAGCTATTTAATCTCCAAGGTACCATCTGGCCCTAATTAGTTTTATCATATTGCACCTCTTCACAGAGCACAAATTGGCTTAATAAGTTAGCATACATTGTCTGTCCCATGCATACTGGACAGTTAAATTTCACTGAGCCGAGCTGGACATTAAGAACTCCTGTGTAGCCAGCGTAGATTGATGTCAGGGTCAAAGAGAATAGGTCTAGATTAAATTGGGTCCTTGAGTAGGTGAGAGTGTTGTTGTTGTTTGGTCATTCTTCAGTAGTATCCAGCCCTTTGTGACCCCATTTGGTGGGGGTTTTCTTGGCAAAGATGCTGGAGTAGTTTGTCATTTCCTTCTCCAGTTCATTTTTTACAGCTGAGGAAACTGAGTCAAATAGAGTGAAGTGACTTGCCCAGGGTCACACAGCTAGTAAGTATCTGAGACCTGCTTTGAACCCCAATCTTTCTATCTCCAGGCTAAGCATGCTATTCACCACACCATCTAGCTAGGCGAGTAGGAAGGGCAAATTTCTGTCACTTACTAATTTACATAGACCAAATCCTTGGATCTCACTATTAAACTGGGCTTGGGTCCAGTGGTCTGGGCTGGTTTGATCAAGGTGGCAAAGGTGATTGATAATGGCAACCTCACCAAATCATATTGCTTCTCTCAGTCTCAGTTTCCTCATTAACAAAATGAGGAAATTGAAAGAGATGATTTCTAAGGTAACATCACAGAATTCAGCATTAGGAGGTGCTTCCGGGACATCTATTCCAAGGCCTGCCTCTTCCCTGAAGCCTCACTAATTCACACTTGAAAAAGGGTGTTCCAGTTTTTACCTGAAGACTTGCATTATGGAGTAACTCACTATCTACTAAGGCAGACCATTCCTCTTTTGTATAGATCAAAGTTTTTCTTTTCATTAAGTCTAAATGTGCCTTCAAACTCCCACCCAGTTCTCCTCATTCTACCCTCCAGGACAAGGAGATAAATCTAATCCACATTAGACATATGCTGGTAAATCTTTAACATCCAGCTCAAAGGAAAAAATGCATACCTATACAGTGTGTGTATGTTTATTTACATATTTGTATGCATGACACGTTTTAAATTTAATCTGTATCATTAACATTTTTTCCATCACTTTCTTAAGCCTAAAAATCAACAAAACAGTAAATCAAGGTTTGATTTGTAGTGTTTACTGCTATCTAGTTCCAGCCCATGCCTGTCTCTATCCTATATGCCGGGCCTTCCTAAGTTTTCTTTTTCAACATTAAACATTCCCATTTCTTTTCTTTCTATGACAGGGCAATTCTGGGCATCCTCCTCTGGAGGTGCTCTAGCATTTAGATGTCATGGGGCAGGGGGGAACAATCTATGTTAAGTGACTTACCTAGGGTCACATAGCTAGTAAGTGTCTGAGGTCAGATTTCAACTCAGGTCTTCCTGATTCCAGGATCAGAGCTCTATGCACTATGGCATCACCTAGCTACCCTCAATGTCTTTTTTTTTTCTTGTTTTGGTGAGGCAATGAGGGTTAAGTGACTTGCCCAGGGTCACACGGCTAGTACGTGTCAAGTGTCTGAGGCTCAGGTCTGATTTGAACTCAGGTCCTTCTGAATCCAGGGCCCTTTAAAATCTCCCCTATTAAATTTCAGCTGAATAGATTTATTCCAGAATTCTAGTCTGTTGAGAATCATTGTGGGTATCCCGACGCCATTTTGCCACTTGTTGGTTATCCCTTTGCGTTACCTGAAAATTAGTAAGTGCACCATCTGTACCGTGAGGTAGATAGGTGGTACAGTGGATAGAGCACTGGGCCTGGAATTCATGAAGCCCTGCTTTCAGATCTAGCCTCAGAAACTGACTAGCCATGTCACCCTGAGCAAGTCACTTAACTTCTGTTTGCCTCTGTTTCCTCATCTGAAAAATGGGAATAACAATAGCACCTACCTCCTGGGGTTGTTGTGAGGATCAAATGAGATCATAATTGTAAAGAGCTTAGCATATTCCCGTGGCACTTAGTGGGAGCATTAATAAAAGTGTTAAGCAACTAGTACAAAGCCCAGGCTAGCTCTGGAGCACTCCATTACAGATGTCCTCCCTTCAGATCTTAGAGATTGTTATATCTGACACTTCTTCCCTGTCCCATTTTGCAGATGAGAAAACTGAGCCTTATAAGCAATTCAGGGACTTGCAAAGTCACAGACAGTGGTCTAGTGATTAGTTCCTTTGTATTCATTTGGACCTAGTGATTTGAATTCCACAAGGACTATAAAATCAAAGATTTCTCTCTGGAAGAGATCTAGTCCAGCTTCATCATTTTACAAATGAACCAACTAAGGCCTAGACACAAACAGTAAATGGCAGAGGCAGGATTTGAACCCAGATCCTTTAATTCCAAACCCAGCACTCTCCACTAAACCATGCCGTTAGGTGCTTGTTTTTTAATTAGCTTTATTAACCCTGTGTTTCCCAAACCAAGATTTTCTCATGATTGTTTGGGCGATATACCTTTACCCTTCTCATTCCTTATGACTTATTCAATCAAATTTTGAAATAAGTTCAAGTTTCCTAAGCTTACCTTCTTACAATGAAAGAATGTGCTAGGTACCAGGGAAGAGGTCAGGCTAATAGTTTCATAGAACCAGGAACCACTAGCACACACCTTTCATGTTAAAAGGGAATAAATGGAGGCCTGAGAAGGTAACGGATTTGTCCAATGTTACATTACTCATTATTTTCAGAATTATAGCTAGAACCCAAGTCTCCTGGCTTCTAGTCCAGCATGCTGTAGTTGAAAAACCTGGGTTCAAATTCTGCCTCAGGAATTTAGTAATTGTGTGACTCTAGTCAGGGCTCTTACCCTCACCTGTAAAATAGAATTGGACTCATTGGATTCTAAGGTCCTTTCTAGCTTTAAAGCTAGGACCCTGTGACTTTACACTATAGCAGACAGATGGAAGATTAAACCGTTACTAAAGATCCTTTAGGAATTCATTTAGCAAAATTAATTTAACCAGTAATTAAGGGATGATCACTCTGGCTTTCTCTCTTTCTGAGATCTAGATGTGTAGAACCCTTGTCATGTGCTCTGGATGAATAGAAAAGCCAGTCCAGTAAGAGTATTTTGTATTCCCCGTATCTGGTACAGTGACAATGCTTAATAAAGGCTTATTGAGTTAAATTGAATATGAAAGTACCTTCTAGCCAGGACAAAACATGACTTTAGAGACTGAGGAAGGACCTGACCTAAAATATAGCCCAGCACCCCACTCTCCAACCCCCACACCCCCATCAAAGTGAAATTATCCCATGGATCAAGGGCTGGATTTTATTTCTATCTCTCTTGTATGCCACATATCCCCCTTCCCACCCCACCTTTAACTTTGGCATTTTCCCATGGTTCCCACCAGGGGGTGCTCAAGATCAAGTCAGTTCCAGCTGCTTGTTAAGCTCAGCCCAACCTAGGAGCTGGAGACAAATCTCTCAAGCATCTGCCCAGCAGATCCCTTTGGGCACCTTGGTGCAGTTTTGTGTCTGGGTGGTCAAAGAAAACTATTCCTTTCATAAGGGAAAAATGCCACCAAGATAAATCTACTGTGAGATTTAAAATTGGATATTAGATCATAAATCTCCCCTACTTAACCCTTCCCTTAATTCATCTCCCAGACTAGTAAATGGAAGAAGCTTCTGGTTTTCTAGATAGAGCCTTTATTGTATATAAGGTGTTGTTGATTAGAAGGATAGGAAAACAGAAATACAGTACAAATCGTCTTAAATCTAGGCTGTCTATATTCCTTATAAAAACTCACCAAACCGATTTAGGCCACCTTTGGAGTGAGTCAGACCGTCTGTGCCGCGCCGCCCGGAGTCCCGCCAAGCCGGCAAAAAAGGCTACTCTCCTTCTCTCCACCCCGGAAGTCCCAAAAAACCCGGCAGGCAGTCTGACATGCGCAGCAGGCGCACTGTACCTGGCAGGCAGTCTGACATGCGCAGCAGGCGGACTACCCGGCAGGCAGTCTGACATGCGCAGCAGGCAGACTGTTCATCTCCTCCCCAAAAGGGTGGTCCTTGAAAAACTGGCGTCTTTCAGTTATCCTAACCGACTGTTAAAAACTTTCATATTTTACCACATTTCCCCCCTTTGCTTCCTCAAGAAACGGAATGTTTCCTTGATGGAACAGTAAAAAGAACATAATAACTTTTGCTGACTAATAATATGCGAACAACAATACAGAAAAGGAAGAGAGGAAAGTTTTTGTCCAGAGGGGCGATTTTTTTTTTTTTTTCCTCATGAACCGACGCTTTGACATTAGTCTTGCAAAGGGAGAGCCTCTGCAGAGAGTACATGTTACAGATAGTATATAACAGAAAGGAGATAGTAAAAGCTAATAAAGCAAAACAGTTCATATAAAGTCTCTGAGTTCTCTTGTCTTCTTGAAGTGGTAAGATGTCATCAGGAGGAAACTGGATTCTGGTCTGGAAAACTGGATTCTGGACTCTGGTCTGGAAAGCTGGATTATCTTCTTTAACTGTTTGAATTGCTGTATTTTTAAAACCTTAGCATAGCATTGTCAATGATCAAATTAATAAATTCCATTACATTCCCTCCTTTATATGGTTAGACTTGTAATAGAGGGTTGAGGTAGTTATGCAATGTGTAACACTTTTTACCACCATGTGTCTGGATCAAAGCCAAATTTAGTATGTGTTCATGACACCTGAAAATGTTATGGAAAGGTTATCATACCATATCTCATGGTTCTGAGACAGCCAGTGATTGTGCTAGGCCACAGGTGAATTCAACTGAGATAAAAAGATAAATAAGTTCAGTTAAATTAGGTTAAATTAGGAGGGAGAGAGGATGAATACTGGACTGTGCCTAGTAATTGTGCTCTACATAGTCACCATCATAAGCAAACCATGGACTTACGTATACCTGTCTCTCCTTTTGTTGCACATATATTCTCTCCAGGGCCTGCATCAGAGTTCACAGCAAGTTAGTCTCTGAAATGATAAGTTTCCATATTTCTGAAATCTCATTAATTTCACCAAAGACAATATGATGGTAAAAATGTGTGCTATGCTGCATAACTGAGAATATATTAGTGATATATACAATAATTCCAAACCATACCCAGAGTATAATGACATATAAATAATAAACGAATGTAAATAGCTGATTATATTAGACATTGTTACATAATCTTCTTTTAGACATTATTACATAATCTTCTTTTAGCAATTAGACCACATCATCTTATACATGAATTCTCTAGTATAACAGTAGCAGATACTTAAAGTGGTGATTAATTCATCAAAAAGAAATAAGACTTCAATAAGCAAGATTCAATATTCAATAGCATATACTTAAAATGCCTTTGAAAAGTCACTTAGTTTACAAAATCGGGTTTTTAAAGAAAAGCAAAAGAAACAAAAGTAAAAAAAAAAAACAAAGCAAAACCAAAAACCAAAAATAAAAGGCAAAAGATTCGCTAAGCACCCTTTTGTGCTCTTAAAGAATTTAAAGGTGTGGTGAATTCCAGGTCTTTTCAGTGCCTTTCAAAAGTCAAAACAAAAACAAAAAAACCCAAAAATTAATAAAATAAAAAAAAAAAAAATAGTTGAGGTAGGCCAGAAAACTAGGCCATGTACTTCAGTGCTTTTGCCTGTAGAAGGAAATGCTTGTTAAATTATAAGGTATTTAAGCTGCTAGAGTTTGGGGTATGCCACATTGTTTTAACTGGTTCCCCAATTCTCTGCATGCCAAAGTGGCAGGGGTTTCTGAATTGTCATTGATCTTTCTAATGCTGTCATAATGTTCTTTATGGTAGAAAATGTGGAGTTCTGTAGCATCAGTTTTGTCTGTGCCACTGATTTTCAATAAAGGCTGATTTAATTGATGAACCACAACATTCAGCTGATGCTGCTTAGCAAATGCTACAATTGTATCATTTCCTCCCCACTTTCCAAATTTCTTTAATTCATCAACATATTCTTCAAAAGGGGAGTCATTTACTATAAAAGACTCAAACTCTTGTCTATGGTTAATCATATAAGAAGCAGCTTCTTGTCTGTGTCTGAGATGATTTCTACAGTGACCTTCTAGCTGGTCTGCTAAAGCCCTAAAAAGGCAATTTCCGTCTCCTGATACTTTACGAAGACTGAGTCCCAAAGCATTTAACTGATCAGTGGGATTCTTAAATGGGAACTTCCTGTTTCCTCTGAACTTTCTTTGCTCTTTAACAGTTGCTATCATTAGGGTTTTTACCTCTTTAGCGTCTACCTCAGGTCTATCTGAAATCTCTTCACCTATGAATGGTGCAGGCTTTATATGAGAGCAATGAATCCATGAGTCTTTTTCACCAATTTTAATGGCGGTAGGAGTTGTCAATAATACCTGAAAAGGTCCTTCCCAGGCAGGTTGAGTTCCACTGGTTCTCTGAAAATTCTTTACATATATTTTATCTCCTGGGTTGAAGTTATGCAATGAAAAGTCTAATGGTCCTGCCTGGACCACAGCTCCTGCCTCATGGAGTTCACGTAGCCTGGTCTGTAATTCCTGTATATAGGAAGCAACAGAAGTATCACCTCCCACCAGTGATGTATAAACTGGGGAAAAAGTTTTAGCTTGGATAGGAGGGTGACCAAAAAGCATTTCATAAGGAGATATATGAAGTTCTCCTCTTGGTCTACTTCGTAGATAGAATAATGCCAATGGTAGAACATCAGGCCATTTCAAATGGGTTTCAGTACATAATTTGCCAATCATACTCTTAAGCTCTTTATTCATACGTTCGACTTGGCCTGAACTTTGTGGATGGTAGGGCGTGTGGAATTTTGGAGTCACTCCCAAGAAAGAGTAGATTTGGGATAAAATCGAATCAGTGAAATGTGTGCCTTTGTCAGAATCGATGCGGGCTGGTGGGCCAAAACGAGGTACTATCTCTTTAAGAAGAATTTTGGCAACAAAGGCAGCTGTGGCTCGGGGGCTGGGAAAGGCCTCCACCCACCGAGTGAGCTGATCAACTATAACAAGGCAAAATTTATAATGTCCTGCTTTTGGCATAGTAATATAATCAATTTGTAAGTGCTCAAAAGGTGTATATGCTAGAGGACGCCCTCCATAAGCTTTGACCTTAAAAGCATACTGATTATAAGACTGACATGTGGAGCAGCCCGAGCAGATTCGAGATGCTGTATTAGTCACACCTGGTGCTATCCAGGTTCTCTTAATAGAGTCTACAATGCCTTGTGTACCAAAATGGCCTTTTCTGTGAACAGAGAGGCATACCTGGTGGTAGAATTTCCGGGGAAGAAATGGCTTACCTTCCGGAGACACCCAGATGCCATTGATCTGTTTCGCCTTAAATTTCTTTTTCCACTTTTCTACTTCAGAATCGTCATAGGTTAGGTTGGAAGGAATATCCTCAGAAGGTGAAAGGTTAAATACATGTTCAGGAGCTTCTAATGCAGCAAGCTTGGCTGCAGAATCGGCTCGTGCATTTCCCTTTGAAACAGGATCACTATTCCCTGTGTGGGCAGGGCAATGTACAACGGCTAGGGAAGAAGGCAGTTTTAGGGCATCTAAGAGGTCCTTGATAAGGTCCCCATTGGCAATAGCCTTGCCCGAGGATGTTAGAAAGCCTCGTTGACGCCAAATCATACCAATAAAGTGGCATATGCCAAAGCCATATTTCGAGTCAGTAAAAATGGTGGCACTCTTATCTTTAGCTATATTACAGGCCTGTGTAAGAGCCACAAGTTCAGCAGCCTGTGCACTAAAATGGGAAGGCAGAGAAGCTGCCCAGAGGGTGTCATAATCAGAAACTACAGCAGCTCCAGTAAAACGGGTTCCCTCTCTCATAAATGAGGAACCATCTGTATAGAGGACAAGATCAGGATTTTCTAAAGGTGTATCAAAAAGATCATCACGGGGTTTTTCAGCCATATCAACTAAAGAAGCACAGTCATGCAACGGTTCCCCCGAGAATGGTAAGTTAGGGAGTAGTGTTGCTGGATTAAGAACTGTGCAGCGTTTTAAAGTGATATTCTCATTACCTAACAGGGTTATTTCATACTTAGCCAGCCTTTGATCTGAAAAGGCTTGTGTCCTGTGACGTAGTAAGAGAGCCTCCACTTCGTGAGGGCATTGCACAGTTAGAGGGTTACCTAGGACCAAATCAGAGGCTTTTTCTACCAAAAGCGCTGTGGCCGCCACTGCTCTAAGGCAAGGTGGCGCTCCAGCCGCTACAGGGTCCAGCTGAATTGAATAGTAGGCTATAGGACGTTGGTTAGGCCCCAGTGACTGAGTCAGGACTCCAGAAGCCACCCCCCTTTGTTCATGCACAAAGAGAGTGAAAGGCTTACTATAATCTGGCAGTCCTAGGGCAGGTGCTGATAACAAGGCCCGTTTTAATTCTTTTATGGCTGAGAGATGCTGGGGATCCAACTGTAAACTGTCTGGAACAGAACTTTTTGTAAGAGCTATGAGGGGTTTAGTAATTTCACCAAAAGAGGGTATCCATTGTCTACAGTACCCAGCTGCTCCCAGAATGGCTCTCAACTGCCTCTTAGTAGTGGGGGCAGAGAGTTGTTGAATGGCCTGGACTCTCTTAGAAGAGACAGAGCGAGTTCCAGCAGCCAAAATAAATCCTAAATATTCTACCTGGGGCAAACACCATTGTACCTTTGTCTTGGAAACCTTGTGTCCTCTCTTGTGCAGCTCCAGCAGTAAGTGACGGCTATCTTCCTGACAAATTTCAGCATTAGGAGAGGCCAAAAGTAAGTCATCTACATATTGTACTAGTGTGGAGCCCTTAAAGGTAATAGAGGCCAGATCCTGCTGTAAAATTTGGGAAAATAATGTGGGACTGTCTACAAATCCCTGTGGGAGTCTAGTCCAGGTCCACTGTCTATTTTTCCAGGTAAAAGCAAATAAATATTGGAAGTCCTCATGTACTGGTATGGAGAAAAAGGCAGAGCAAAGGTCTACCACTGTGAAACATGTAGATTCATAGGGAATTGAGGAAATTATCATAGCCGGATTTGCGACTATAGAATGTCTAGGAATAACATAATTATTAATCGCTCTAAGATCTTGCACAAAGCGATAAACAGGTTTACCATCTGGCCCAGGCTTGGGTTTTTTAACTGGCAAAATGGGAGTATTGCATGGAGAGTGATGACATGGAATAATAATACCCTGGCTTTTCAAAGCCTCAATTATAGGGGTGATCCCTTCTATTGCTTCCCTAGACAATGGATACTGTGGAATGGAGGGGGGTGGTCCCCCCTTAACTTTAAAGGTAACAGGCATGGCAGACTTAAGGAGCCCCACCTCATTAGGGGATGAGGCCCATAAAGACTCAGGAATGTCAGAGGGGATTTTGGATACCTCCCCTGCTGTTCCTTGAGCTTCTGTAAGTAAAATTGGTAATAAATGAACAGTATCCTCTGGCAATTGTAAGGAGACAGCCCCATCTGGAGCACAAGATATGGTTGCTCTAAGCTTGCAAAGGAGATCACGACCTAATAAATTTACAGGGGCATCAGGCATGAGTAAAAATGAATGTTCCACTGTTAAGGGCCCCATAGATACCATGCGAGGATTCAATTTTGCCACTCTCTGGCTCTTTCCTGAGACTCCCACTACATTCAAAAATCCTACAGGTCTACACCCAGCATCTGGTTTGCTTACTAATACTGATTTAGAGGCTCCTGTGTCTAGCAGACAATCATAATAAGTCTCCCCCACTTTTAAGGTGACATGTGGTTCATTACTCTGGGGAGGTGAATGGACTGGCACAAGTGCATTCAAAAAATCTGGATCTGGGAATATATGGCTTTCATTATCTATGTTCCATTCCTCCCCAAGACACCATCATTCCTGTGTCCTCTTCTGAGGGGGGTCTTGGTTACCATTATTCTGGTACTGCCTTTCTGTATTCCTCCAAAAAGATCTATTTCTATTTTGATTTCGCCTGTAATTAGAATTAGAATTTCTTCTCCAAGTCCTACATTCTCTCAATTCATGCCCCTCCTTACGACAGTAACAACACACCTTAGTGTCCTTGTTCCGGTGTCCACATGGCTGACTAGGAATCGCTGGTGCCAGAATGCTCTGTTTAGGGTGATCTGGATCTTCCTCACGTGAGTCAAAGACATAATTTGCAAGTTCCTTAATTCTATCTACTGAGAGATTTCTCCAGTCTGGACATTGTTTCAGAAAGTATCTGCGTATTTCTGGCAGTGAATTATAAACAAATGTGTTGAGAATGATACAGGAATCTCTTAAATCTACTGGATCCAATCTGGTGTACTGTCTAGCGGCCTCACAAAGTCTATCATAAAATCTGTTTGGTCTTTCATTAGCCTCCTGAGGTAGGCTTAAAAATTTCTGCCAGTTTTCCGGTTTTCTAGAGCAAGATTCCATTCCCTTCAGAAGTGTTTCTCTAGCATCTTTTAATCTTTGGAAATCCCTATCATCATTATAATTCCACTCTGGATCCTTTAGAGGCCATTCCACATCGGCCTTACCTTTCGCAACAAGGGCATTTCCTGCTGAGATAATATCTGTAATCTCAGTTGGGGACAGTAAAGTTTCCAAAAGGCAAGTAACATCAGCCCAACTGGGTTGATATGCATTAAATATAGTCCTTAACTGTGAAATTACAGTGTTTGGATTTTTCTCAAAACTAGGGATGATTGATTTCCATGCGCTCAAGTCACTTGGTCTAAAGGGGCTATATTTTCTGACTTGAATTGGCACTCCCTTCTTACTATGTTCTATAGCTTCCTGCAGAGGGAGTAGTTTCTGCTGATCTGATTCTGAACTTGGATCATCTCTAGTAGAAACAGCCATTTTGAGGTCTCTCTCCATATGTGAGAGTTTCCCCCACATCATAACAATGATAATAACAAAAACAATGATAATAACAAAAACAAAAAAAAAACAACAAAAAAAAATAAAATCCTTAGTCGTATGAACTATGGATGTGGTATTAAAAGGTATTTCAATTGCAGGCATAAAATTTCTACTTATATTAAACGTATTTTCCCAAAGATTCTCACGTATACTATTATACAAAAAACTTTTTGCTGCCTGAATGAGGAAAAAACCAATAATGTTATGAAGGACCATTGAATAAACTATTCCTCTAAGTCGGGATGTTATGCTGTCCCAATACATTCCGATGAGAAAAATCAAAGGGATGGTAGAATATTCGAGCATCTTGCCCTTTAAACTGGGCTGGCTTTTCTGTTTAAAGCAAGACTTTTAGAGGCTTAAAGTCTTTAAGGGAGATTAGACAAAGGGAAAGTCCGCGGGGGGGGGGGGGGGGGGTATTTGGAAAATCCACCGAATTAGCCGGCTTATGGCCAAACTAGGGAGGGTGGGAGGGTCCTTAAGGTCCCTTCGTGGTCGCCAAACTGTGAGATTTAAAATTGGATATTAGATCATAAATCTCCCCTACTTAACCCTTCCCTTAATTCATCTCCCAGACTAGTAAATGGAAGAAGCTTCTGGTTTTCTAGATAGAGCCTTTATTGTATATAAGGTGTTGTTGATTAGAAGGATAGGAAAACAGAAATACAGTACAAATCGTCTTAAATCTAGGCTGTCTATATTCCTTATAAAAACTCACCAAACCGATTTAGGCCACCTTTGGAGTGAGTCAGACCGTCTGTGCCGCGCCGCCCGGAGTCCCGCCAAGCCGGCAAAAAAGGCTACTCTCCTTCTCTCCACCCCGGAAGTCCCAAAAAACCCGGCAGGCAGTCTGACATGCGCAGCAGGCGCACTGTACCTGGCAGGCAGTCTGACATGCGCAGCAGGCGGACTACCCGGCAGGCAGTCTGACATGCGCAGCAGGCAGACTGTTCATCTCCTCCCCAAAAGGGTGGTCCTTGAAAAACTGGCGTCTTTCAGTTATCCTAACCGACTGTTAAAAACTTTCATATTTTACCACACTACCATATTGTGCTGTAATAGCAAAACTGGGGAGAGAGAACTGAAGTCTTTTTTTTTTTAAGATTTTTATTTCCCCCCAGAAAAAGAGATTTTTATTTAAAACTTTAAGTTCCAAATTCTATCCCTCCTTCCCTCCCCTCCTCTCTCCCTGAGGCAGTAAGCAGATATAGGTTATACATGTGCAAATATGCAAAACATTACCTTATTATTTTGTATAAGAAAACCCAAATAAAAGAAAAAAAGCAAAGAGTGAAAAATAGCCTCCTTCAGTCTGTGTTCCATCAATATCAGCTCTTTCTTTGGAGGTGGATGGTCTGCTTCATCAATAGTCCTTTGCGATTGTCTTAGATCATTGTATTGTTGAGAATAGTCGAGTCATTCACAGTTCTTCATGCAACAATACTGCTGTCTCTGTGCACAACATTCTCTTGGTTCTGTTCACTTCACTATACATCAGTTCATAAAAGTCTTTTCAGGCCTTTCTGAAATCATTTTCTTGTCATTTTTTTATCCCACAGCAATATTCCATCACCATCATAATACCACAGCTTGTTTAGCCATTCCCCAATTGATGGGCATTCCTCTGCGTTCCAGTTCTTAGCCACCCCAAAAAGAGCCGCTATGAATATTTTTGTACAAATAGGTCTTTTTCTCTTTTAGGGGGATGTCTTTGGGATATAAACCCAGCAGTGGTATTGCTGGACCAAAGGGTGTGCACAGTTTTATAGTCCTTTGGACATAAAAAACTGAGCTCTTAAGGAGGAGTAGGCTCGGGTATTGCGTTGTGACAAATGTGGCTTTCCTTGCCTTGGCCTCCTATCCACAAAATTTGTTTCTTTTTCCCCTTAAAAAAATCCTAGTAAGACAGAACCTCTAACTGGCCTGGTTAGCTCCATTGTGTTGGCCCAGGCTGCAATCTCTGCAAATATGTCGTGGAGACACAAGTGTTGTTACAGGCAGAAGAAAAAAATTAACTATGTCAAGAATACTTCTCTCCCGCACCCCACTCCACAACCCCCCCCCCTTTCATTTTTATGAAGTACAAACCAGGACTCCAGGGTCTGGCACAGAATAGGAGTTGTCAATTGTTCCCTGCATAGAGAATGGACACATTCCTGTTCTCAAGCCAGAAGCTCTAATAATGAGATTTTTTTCTTCTTTTTTCCTGGAAACTAAAAGATCGAGTCTTAAAATGATAAAGTCTTAGAAACATATGGCAGAGAAAGGAACCTCTAGAAGTCATTTCATCCCTTCTCCCAACTCTACACAGCACTACCTCTAGAGCAGGGGTCCTTGCCCTTTTGTGGGGTGGGGGAAGTGGTCATGGACCCCCATTTTGGCAGCCTGGTGAAATCTGTGGACCCCTCCTGAGAATAATGGTTTTAAATACAAAAAATAAAATATTCATGCTTACAGAGGAAACCAATTATAGTGACATGCAGTTATCAAAATTTTTTTTGAAAAAAATTCATTATGGCTAATATGTTTTCCATGACTTCACATGCATGATTCTTGTCATATTGCTTGCCTTTTCATTGGGTGGGGGAGGGGTGAGAAAGGAAGAGAATTCGGAACTTAAAATCTTTTTTAAATGAAAAAAAAAAAAAGAAAAAACTGAAAGGGAAAAAAAAACCCTGAAATTCATGGACCTCAGGTTAAGAAGCCAAGCTCTAAACTATTCCTGGATAGATGACCTCTCATTTTATACAGGGAAAGAAATGGTTTAACCATTTGGGGGGGTGAGGGAGTGAGGGAGTGAGTTTAAGTGGTTTTGCTTAGTTGGATTCAATACACAGGAGAACTTTCTGGTTAAATCTTCAATATTTGACTGAGATTAGACTGTAAAAATCACTTTGTCAGAGGTTAAAATGTATTAGATGCCCCTAGCCCATCTGTCTAAACTGCAGAAAGTCCAGCCTGCTAGTAGACCTGGCAATGGGCCAGGGTACCCTTTAATATTCTTTTCAGCCCTCAGATTCTGTGAGATAATAGATGTAGTGTTTTTGATCCATTTTTGTTTTGGGTTTTTTTTTTTTTGTAGGCAATGGGGGTTAAGTGACTTGCCCAGGGTCACACAGCTAGTAAGTGTCAAGTGTCTGAGGCCGGACTTGAACTCAGATACTCCTGAATTCAGGACCAGTGCTTTAACCACTGCGCCATCTAGCTGTCCCCTTGATCCATTTTTAATGTTAGAATAGTTAGAAAACTTCCCTTTTCTTCCTTGCCTCTTTTAGTTCTGCCATGTGTGTTCAACCCCCTTTTCTATCTCAAAAAGCTCCATGCCCCTGGCCTTCTCCTTTGTGGCATCCTTAGCTCCTGACTCTGTCTCCTCATTGAGTTCCAGTCTGGTCTTTCTCCTTCCCCCCATGCTTATCCCTTTTCCCCTATTAACGCCAATTGAAAGGAAATTTAGCTCTGAAATAAGGCCAATTATCACCCCTAAAGAAAGTCGTCCTGACCTGATGTTTTCTGTTCTTGGCTCTGAACAGATCAGCCTATCCAATACGCCCACACAACTTTCGAGGATGGTGTGGCTGAATTGCAAGTACAAGATGCATTACCTGAGGACAATGGTCTCTATACCTGCCTCGCTGAGAATCCTTCGGGCCGGGCATCCTGCAGTGCCCTGGTTACTGTTCAGGGTAAGAGCAATATCTGGCACTCAACAGCATAATCATTCCCTCCCCTGTTGGGCAGTGTCTATGTGGATGTAGTAAAATAGGAAACTCATCCAAATATCTTGATAGGGAAGCAGCTATTGAAGCTGAAGGCAAAGCAATGAATAAGGCATCTTCATGTTAAAGTTATATATATAATATATATATATATATATATATATATATATATCCTACCACGGGAAACAGATGCTCAAGCTATCGATCTGCTCCCTTTCCACCTTCCCTGAGGACATTCTCCAGACCAAAGCTTCTTAAACTGTGGGTTGCAACCCCATATGAGGTCACATAACTGAATGTAGGGATCACAAGAAATGTGGCAACAGTAAAAGTTTATATATGCCTATATACTGAGGATGGTGTAAACATTTCTCAGACGAAAAGGGGTCGCCCTGCTCTAGGCCAAGCCATGGTCAGCGAGGGAAGATGCCGAGGCAAAGAGACCGGGTCTGTGTTCTTTCAGAACTTCCAGAGAGATGGGAAGAAACAAGATACACACACAAAGAAAGGGGAGTTTTAAAATATTCCTAGTTAAGAAAACGGGCTCCCGTGGATAGAGCACCGGCCCTGGAGTCAGGAGGACCTGAGTTCAAATCCGGCCTCAGACACGTAACACTTACTAGCTGTGTGACCCTGGGCATGTCACTTAACCCCAATGGCCTCACAAAAAAAAAAAAAAAAAAAACGGGCTCCCTCCCTTCTTTGAAGAGCTGGGGGTCTTTTGGGTGTGGAATATTACATAGACTGCCTGACTCAGTTGATAGGCTGATTGTTTTGCTGATCTGTTTTCATTTTTTCTTATTCTTTGTCACAAGGGATGGGAAGGGGGAAGGGAAAGGAAGGGAATAAGTGTCAATAGAACACCTTCTGTGTGCTATGTGTTTTACAAATATTATCTCATTTGATCCTCACAACAACCCTTTGAGGTAGGTGCTATTAGGATTCTCATTTTAAAGCTGAGCAAACTGAGGCAAACAGAGGTTAGGTTAGGTGACTTGTCCAGGCTTAAGCAGAGCAGCTCATAAATGTCAGAGGCCAGATTTGAACTCCAGTCTTCCTGACTCCAAGTCCAGTGTTCTCTCTCTTGTGCCACCCCGCTGCCTTTAAATGGAGGGGAGAAAGGATGACTAGAAGAAGGGGGAATGAGTCTATTCAGAAATGACATATAGCTAGCATTTACAAAGCTCTTTAAGGTTCACAAAGTGCTTTTCAAATTTTTAATTTCATCCTTCCAAAAACCCTGGGAGATGGGTGCTATTATTGTTCCCATTTTGCAAATGAGGAAACTGAGTCACGCAGGCAAATGACCTGCTCAGGGTCACACTGCTAATCTGTGTCTGAGACAAGATCTGAATTTATATCTTTCTGACTCCAAGCCCAAGGCTCTATCCACTGCACCTCCTAGTAAAAACAAGAAATACATTAGCTATTTTTAAACTCACTCACAAAATCAACATAACAATCTGAAATGAAAACAGGCAAACCATGCATCAGTGCTGTTGGAGATACAGGGCAACATGGTCCTTCTAAAGGGGATTGTTTCTGAGAGGAACCTGAGGATCACTGGTTTCTCCCCTCCTCCTGCTGGCTCCCCAGGTCTGTACTTAGACAGGGCCTCGGCCTTATGTCCCAGTAATCTGATTACCTCCCACAGGGGAGCCACTTAGCCCTCTGAAAACCCCTGTAGGCCATCATGAATGGCTACAGGAAGGTCAGCCTGTCTCAGAGGGGGTGGCTCTGGGGTTGGGGTGAGTGTCGTTAATGAAGCTCTCAGGGGATCAACCTTTGGGTTCAGGACTCTCAGGTAAGATGTCTAGCCCTCCCTTGGGATGTGGTCCTCTCCTTATTTCTTGGCCTTGCTCATTAGGCGATACCTGCTCACCTGCTCAGTGTTGGAATGTGTACTGTTGGAACCCTACTAATTTATGTCCCTTTATATATGTTCATATCCTCTGCATGTGTATGTCTCTCTGTCCTGTCCCCATATCAGACTGCAAGCTCTCGGAGGACTTGGGGGGACCTTGACACTTCTTGGAACAACATAGTATGTGGAAGGTGCTTCATCGGATAGATCCTTTATGGACATTCCCAGTGAATGTGTGACTAGGGGCCCTGCTCTGGAAATTATAGGAACCTGATATAAACATGTAGAATCAGAGATGTAGAAATGGAAGGGATCATTTAGTCCAACTTTCTCATTTTACCGATAAGGAACCAGGCCTGGTGGATATAGCGCCAGGCCTGGAGTCAGGAAGGCTCATCTTCCTAAGTTCAAATCTAGCCTCAGACACTTAGCTATGTGTGACCTGAACAAGTCACTTAAGCCTTTTTGCCAGTTTCTTCACCTGTAAAATAAGCTGGAGAAGGAAATGACAAGCCACTCTAGTATTTCTGCCAAGAAAATTCCAAATGGAATTTTCATGAAATGAAAGGGAATTGTTTCTGAGATGAGCCTGGGGATCACTGGTTTCTCCCCTCCTCCTGCTGGCTCCCCAGATCTGTCATGAAATGACTGAATAACAACAACAAAAACCAGAAAGGTGACTTGCCTGAGGTCATGCAGATATTAAATGGAAGGAGATGGGGTGAATTCCTTCCTCAGTGGTCTTTCCACACTACCATGCTGCCATTGATTATATCTCTTCCATTGGTTAAAGATGACTCATGCCTCAGAAGTAGACTGGAGTTCACTGACCTCAGATCGGGAGCCTGAGCCCCTGTAGAGTGGGCGGGGCATTCTGAATGGTCTCAGTGGGTCAGTTCCATGCTCTATCCCATCCCAGGGTAGGTTAGTTGACCTGAGTGTCACCTTGGAAAGAGCATTGGTTTGGGAGTCAAAACAATCTAGATTCAGATCCTGATTCTGCCATTCAACTCTCTCGATGACCTTGGACAGATAGATCACTTTCCTCTGCCTCCATTTTCTCATCGGTAAAATGACTGGATGGCCTCTAAGTCCCTTTCAGTTGTAAATTTTAAAGTCTGTGATCCCTGAAGATAGCTTTACAAAGTAAGGATGTAATCTGAACATCCTTGACTCCTTTTTTTTGTTTTTTGCAGGGCAATGAGGGTTAAGTGACTTGCCCAGGGTCACACAGCTAGTGTCAAGTGTCTGAGGCTGGATTTGAACTCAGGTCCTCCTGAATCCAGGGCCAATGCTTTATCCACTGCGCCACCTAGCTGCCCCTTGACTCCTTTTTTAATGCCTCATTGATTAGTAGGTCGCCTTTATGTAACACTTTGTTTTGCCACATATGTTATCTCATTTGATCCTTAAAATAATACCTCAGTGAGGTAGGTGCTATTATTTCCCCCATTTTATAGATAAGGACACTAAGGCTGGGTCACATAGCTAAAAAGTATCTGAGGCAGAATTTGAACTCATGTCTTCCTGACTTCTAGTCAACCCTCTTTCTATTATACCACTTAACTACCTCATGTCTGATCACATGACAAGGATTTAAAATTTAGAGTTACCTGGAAGATGGATGTGGAATGATGGGAAAGACAGAGAGGGTCATTGGATGGTGACTACCAATGTTTATGGACTCTCAAAACTGATTCTTTGTACCCTTTAATTTGTCCTGGGTCACACAGCTAGTTGATGTCTGAGGGAGGATTTGAACTCATGTCTTTCTTCCTCCAAGTCCAACACTATCCACTGCACCACCTCAGAATGAATCTAAGCCCTTCTTTTTTATGATTCTTCCCACAATTGTTGTGTCCTGGCTATTTCCCTCTATGGATTCAACTGTGAATATTTAGTTTGTGGTCCTAATTTCATGGCCTGTCAAGGGACTCTTAAAATCAAAGACCTTGAGCTACAATTCAGAGGTCATGTTGTACAAGCCCATCCTCTTACAAATAGGGAAACTGAGGTCAAAAGAGATAATTTGCTTAAAATTTCACAGGTAGCCCAAGAAACTTTTTTTGTGTGGGGCAATGAGGGTTAATTGACTTGTCCAGGATCACACAGCTAGTAAATATCAAGTGTCTGAGGCTGGATTTGAACTCAGGTCCTCCTGAATCCAGGGCCGGTGCTTTATCTACTGCGCCACCTAGCTGCTCCCCAAGAAACTGTTTTAATGTGACTGGAGGGAAGGGATAACATCTAAGCTTCACCTCCCAGGGTCAGAATAGTAGCTCTTCCCTCCCCTCACCCAGCTACAGAAGGAGGACTGTTGGTTGTCTCCATTCCTCTTCCTATCCCTGTTTCTAAATGGTCCTCTTCTAGTCCTCCCCTCACCCATCCTCCAGGAGATCAGTAGTGATCAAAGAGAGGGTCAAAACAGAGTGATGGGCAGATCTTGGCTTCATGTCTCATTAGCCTCTCACTCACTCGATCTGTTTCAGCTGACTGGCCTAGTTAATCCCCTGCTTGTCCACAACTGCCTGTATTTAGATTAGAGATATACAACTTGGCTGAGGCTCCCACCACGAATGAGGAATCATTGACCTTAAAGTGGGACAATACCCCCTGGTCCCCTCTGGCCACACGTTGCCCTTGAGGGATGGGGGGGGGTGCCCTTCTCCCTTCTGCACACAGGCTTGTGCCAAGAGGTTTAAGGGAAAAGGAATCTGCCAGGGGCTGTGTTTGGATTTGCTCTGAGGACAGCTTTGGATGAGTGAAGTTCTCCCCTCCCAGCATGGGCGATTTATTGGCGTCTACAGCCCAAACAGAGCTCAGATACCATAAATGGTGAACGAAGCTGAGACACACAGCCCCTAGCTTAAGCTAGGCATTATTTGGGTTGTCTTTGCATGGAGTTTCGGGGTTGGAGGTGAGTACGGCTCAGCAGAGCCTGTCACAGCGAGACATACCTCTGGCTGATGCCCCCCCCCAAAAAAAAATCAAAGGACTTGGGGGAATGAAGAATTGACTTCAGCCTGCACTTTTATCAGCTGAAGAGTTTTTCTCATTTTATTTATTGGCAATCCTATTTTCTCTGAGTTGGGAGAGTAGAGTGGGGAAATGGAGAGGTTGATTTTTCAGGGAGGTAATGAGAAAGAACCTGGCCACCGAAGGAGGAGGAGATGTTGTCTCGGACTTATCTGTTGTTTTGTTGGAAGGGTCCCTAATTGGCGATGTCTTCTGCCTCAGTGCTGTTCCCTCCCTGTCCCGGAGATCTTATCAGGTTGCTACCTTCCTACTTAACACTGGCCTCAGGCTTTTCAGTGGAGCCCAATTTTTCCCATTGTGGGAAGAATTATGATGTTCTGATTTAATAGTAACTTCTGCATTGAGTATACTTACCATAAGACTCTGTTGAAATGACCTTTGAGGTCTCTTCTGACTCCAAAATCTAAGCTCCTACGTATTGATCAGTTTTATTGAACTGCTTTCCCTGCCCCCACCCCCACTCCCTTTTTTCAGTCTGTTAGAAGGAAAAGTCTCCTGGGGTAGGGAAGGAGGGAGGAAAATATGTGGAAATGAAAGTGATATAAAAGTAATCTAGTAATAAAATTCATAATAATAAAAGTTTGGTGAATAGAGTGCTGGACTTGGAGTCAGGACAGCCTGGATACTCATCTCACCTCAGATACTTTATAAATGTATGACCCTGGACAAGTCACTTAACTTCGACTCGATTCCTCATGTGTAAAATGAGAGGGTTGAACTAGATGCCCTTTAAGGTCCCTTGCAACTCTATCATCTATCATCTTATGACCGGTTCCAGAGAGCTTTCTTCTTGTAGGATCTCAGCCGACCAAGGTACATTCTTGAAAGTTGGAAAGATAGAGAAACCATGAGACCGAATTGTGAATTTCTTCTCATTCTATGAATCGGAGCCAGGGCTCAGATGCTCCTCACCCAATAGTTCTGGCCACTAGAGAGTGCAATTTAGTAAGACATATTTAGTCTCCTTGCCTTCTTCCTGCTCTGTACTCCCCTCCCACCCCAGCCCCATCTCAAGGAGGCATCATCTTCTTGGCCCCACCATGTCAGCCCCCCAGCCCTTAGGACGTCATTTCTATGGGGCCAAGCTGTTCTAGGCAATCTCAGCAAGGGATTCCAACATCTCCTTTCCTGAAGTCCAGATGTGGGAAATCTTTCTCACATCTTCAGCCTACAGTTTTGTAATTCTCTTGAAATTGCTGGCCTAGCACTCACTGTTCCTGTTGTTGCAAGCCGTCCTCCCTTCAGATCTTGACACACATTCTCCTCTTTTCCCTCCCTCTTCTTGTTTCTCAGTTTCTAGATAGGCAGATTCCCCTCTTTCAGTGATTTACAGAATCATACCCATTAGTCAGTCACTTAATATTTATTAAATGCTTGCTATGTGTCAGACACTGTAAGCACAGAGGATACAAATAAAGGCAGAATATATTCCTTGCTCTTCAGAAACGCACAGTAACTAACTAATCCATGGAGGGCAGCTGGGTGATGCGGCGGATTTGAGTATCGGCCTGGAGTCAGGAAGACTAATCTTCATGAGTTCAAATCTGGCCTCAGAAACATACTAACTCTGTGGCACTGGGCAAGTCACTTAACTCGGTTTGTCTCTGTTTCCTCACCTGTCAAATGAGCTGGCGAAGAAAATCGCAAACTACTCCAGTATCTTTGCCAAGAAAAGCCCACATGGGGTCATGAAGAGTCAGAAACACCTGAAAAGCAAGAAATTAACCTGAGTTCTACAGGTCCTTGAGGATTGTATGTGTTGGACCAATAATAATATATATATTTTTTTTTAGAGGCAATGGGGGTTAAGTGACTTGCCCAGGGTCACACAGCTAGTAAGTGTCAAGTGTCTGAGGCCGGATTTGAACTCAGGTACTCCTGAATCCAGGGCCGGTGCTTTAACCACTGCGCCATCTAGCTGCCCCCCCAATAATAATATTTAAAGGAAACTCAGGATTCTATGATAAATACTCTTCTCACCTTCAGGGAACAGAGAGATACAGGAAAGGAATCTCCATTACAAACATCTGGGCAGAAGAGAGGGCCAGATGGTCAGATGATGCAAAGGTGAACCTCCATTGGTTCTAGGTGAGACCCAAAGAAGAGTGTTATAGTAATATAAGAAAATATTCAATTGTAAAACCCTTGGGTCCAATAGCAGGTTGGGATTTCTTCTCGTCCTTGAATATTCTGAAATTGGCCATCCTGAAAGTCAATACTCTGTGATAGGTACATTATTTAACTGGCTAAGTATTATCAATAAATGGACTAATACAGTGGTTCCTATGTTAACATAGTCTTCCATAAGTCTTCTGAAGGCAAGGGCTATGCCCATCTTCTTTATGCAGCACCTTCCCCTCACCCCTCACCTCCATTAATACCTTGCAGATAATAAGTATTCAGTAAGTGTTTGAATACATGCTAAATGTTCTCAGCCTGAATCATTTGAAGGCCACCTTCTATTAGTAACTCTTTTCTTTTCTTTTTGTGATCTATTAGTAACTCTTCATGGTTATATTTTCTGTATAACAAAAACGAAAAAAATAGTCTTGAAGACAAAGAATTAACACAAGCACAAATTATCACTTTGTCTTGCTTAATAAAGTTGCCACTCATATTAAATAAACCTTTAGTTTTAAGACAAAAGTGCCACTACACACCACACCCATTCCACCCTCTTTCTGATCAGTGGTCCACAGTATTCTGTTAAACTGGTTTTCAAAGTGATAAATTCAAGATGTGACTGGGGCAGAGGGTCTAAATTTGAAAATAGTTTCTCTCCACTTTTTTATGCTCAGGCATGATGGGCATTAAGCAGAGATGTTAGGCTCCTGGGAAGTTTCCAAGGGATCAGCACACTGCTATTCTCTCTGCTCTTAGAAAAGTACAAACAGTACAGGCAAGCCATCAGACACATGATCGCTTGCTTTCTTAGGGAGTTAGCCCTCTGCGCCACATCCACTAAATCCCTTTATATTTGAACATATTAGTATTCTTTCCAGTGAATGGCAATCCATCAATGATTTCTTATCTTATGCGAAGTGGGTCTATCCACCATGTTGGAGGCCTTCCTTTGGACTTGGGACATTTATATGAGAAGTTCAAATGTCATTCTTCTCTCTCGCTATGTGACTAGACCACCTCCATTTTCTGTTATGTGTCTCTTTGTAACTTCCTTATCATTTATTGTAAAGAATATCAGCATCAGTATGATTTTTGAAGTATAAGCGTTTTTATCTTTTTTGTATGTTACAGACCCCTTCTCAGAATAATGTTTTAAATGCATAAAATTCATAGGATTAATAGGATTTTAAAGAAAAACAAAGTTTAGTGAAAATAAATATGTCAAAAAAAAAGAAAAGAAATATGTAATTTTTTTCCCATCCAAGTTCACTGATCTCTTGGAATCTATCCTTGGATCCCAAGTGCACCACAGACCTCAAGTTAAGAACCTCTGCTTGTATTTGTCAACCTTGAGGCAATTACATAAGGATTAAGATTTATAGACAAGTAAGAAGCTATGATTCTTAGTCTCCTCTGCACTCTTTTCTAAGTCCTGCCCTTGTTGCTATAGAAATGGAAAAGAGTCACACTCGACCAAGTCACATTTTCTATTTTCCTTTGTTTTATGAGTTGCCATGGCCAGTCTACTGGTGATGTCTATCCACTCCTCAGCTAGCCTGGTCCTTGGAAAGTAGATATTCTGAGTAGTTCACAAAGGCTTTTCAGCATATTAGAAACCACCAGAGCATTTATTCCCCTGACACAGTCTTCAAGAATTTAGGGTTGCATTGGAACAGAACCTGGTGGAGAGAGCTTTTTTTATAGCTTGAGAAATTCCATTTCATCCTTATACCAACATTCTTACCACTTTGTTCTTTCAATCCTGCACGATAGAGTTCTCCCTGCCATTATCTGTTCATTTGTAACCTTCTCCTATCTCTCAGCGTTTCCAGGAAGGGAGAGGTAGCTCAAGCCAGCTGATTCTTAGCAAACCCTGAATCTCATATCCACACAATAGAATGGTGATGATAATAGCTAGCATTTATATGTTTTAGGGTTTACAAAAATACTTCGCATTTCTTACCTCATTTGATCCTCACAACACCCATAGGGAGGTAGGTGCTGTTATCATACCCCATTTTACAGATGAGGAAACAGAGATAGAGGTTAAATCTTGCCTGGGGTCACATAGCTAGTAAAGATTGGGGGGGGGTGCATTTGAACTCAGGACTTCCTGACTCTAAGTGCAGTGCTCTGTCCACTGCTACCCATACACAATATTCCCATAAACATCCTCATCTCCAGCTGAGACATCATTCCTCTGCCTCTTTCATCCATGTTCTTCAAGCTGCCTTTTTTCTCCATTGAGTCTACTCTTGTTTATTTCTATAGGCATGAGGAGTTGAAGGAATCAGAATACAGAACAGATGAATAGAAGGACAGAATTTAAGGAACTTCTCCAAACTCTCTCAATCAGACTGCTTAGAGAAGCCTTCAAAGAGTTTGTGACAGTGACCATTTATATGAAAGATAATTGTAATTCTGAAGGCAACTTTAATGTCAGTGGAATGATTTGGAATGACTGCTTGCTACAAGAAAAGTTAGGAGAGGGGGAAAAAAGTACTTTGGTCAAAATGCCCCATAATTGCTTTTTTTTTTTTTTTAAGAAATCTGGGCCTTCCACATTATCTCTCCCCCAAAAGTAATTTTTGAAATTTTCAGATGATAGATACGGTTTAACAATGTAATTCCCAGGACTGCATTGTCAGGGGAAACCTCCCCCGGCCCCCCCACCCCACCCCAGACCCTCAACAGTTATTACTTGTAGTAACTAAAAAATCAACAGAAAGATTGGAATTTTTGTCTTTTTCTCCGCCCCTAAAAACTGTAATGTCAAGTCAACCTGTGCTAGCAGGGATCTTTTTTCCTGGTCAGAAGGGCAGCCTAGCAAGGCCTTGGGGTCCTAAAAATCCCAGTTTCTAGTGCTTTCTGACATATACTAGCAGCTATGGGACCACAGGTAAGTCACCTGGCCTCTCGGGCCCGGAGACAATTCCACAAGACTAGAAGTTACGGAGGAGTGGCTGATTTGTATTGGTAGTGGGACTTCTTAGACCAGAGTTATCCCCTTTGATGAAATCACAGATCCAGACCAGAAAAAAAAAAAAGAACGTACCTTACCTCACAGCATTATTGCCCAGCTCAAATGAGATAGTATACATAAAAGTGCTTTGCAAACCTTTATAGCCTATTTGTGTCTAATGGTGGTCATCTGGGAAGAGGGGGAGAGAGAGGAAAAAAAGGAGCCAAAAAAGAAATTTACACGATAATTTTGTATATTTAAAAGGAATAGCATAATGTATATAATAGATTGGCAGTTTCACATGCAATCATTTTTTTTTTATTATACTGTTCTGGAAATGCCTGTCTTATTCTATAAATTAAAAATAATTTTTTAAAGCACCATATAGATTTCACAGAGTATATAGAGGTAGAAGACACTTTTTTTTTTTCAAGAAGACACTTCTGAATGCATCTAGTCCAACCCCCCCTCACTTTGTAAATGAGTAAACCGAGGCCTAAGCCTATAAAGGCTACCCATTATAGGTAGCAAACATTAGAAGTGGGATTTGACTCCAGAGCCACCCTTGTCCGTTGTAGTATTTTTCTTAGTGGTGGGAAGCTGCATTTCCCCCTCATTCTGTCATTGCTGAAATCCATAATCATGTTTGTTTGTTTGTTTGTATGAAGTTCTGGAGAAGTTTGGGATGGAGAAGAAGGATCCTGAAGGCTTTTCTTAAATGAGAAAGGGGGAAGGGAAAACTGCTTCTTAAGCCTTGGGGAAGCAATTTTGCTGACACTCCAAATAGGTTTTGTTTAGTTAAGAGACAGGCTGTTTATTGGAAGAGAATTCAAATGCTCCTGAGGGGCTCTGCAGCTTGGATGAGTGCCTCTGGAAACAGGAGAGGGTAGGGCTGCCTTTCAGATGATGAAAAGGATCTCTCCTTCCATGAAAATGTGGCCCCTTTGGGGGGCAGTTAGGTGGCACAGTGGACAAAGCACCTGCCATGGATTCAGGAGGACCTGAGTTCAAATATGGCCTCAGACACTTGACACTTGCTAGCTGTGTGACCCTGGGCAAGTCACTTAACCCCCATTGCCCAGCAGAAAGAAAAAAAATGTGAACAAGGTGGCAGGGTGTTCCCCCAGTCCCAGCTAGTAGTATAGGAAGGAGGGACACTTTGTCTTGAACTCACTGTATTCAAATGCTGGTGTGGAATGAGGTTCCTTAGCGTGCCAGAAGTTGGGAGACAACGGATCTTGTTGGTGACTTGTCATTGTACATGGTCGAGCAGGATAGCCCATGGCCAAGGAGGAAGGCATCATCAGTTACCTGAAAATAAGTGGACTCATCTCTTCTCCCCTGTTTGTTGGAGAGATTAGTGTAGGGCTAGGTACCCTTGAACAGGGAGTTTTGAGCAGGTTTTCTACAGGACAATCGTAGGAGATACAAAGAGGATTAGCAAGAAACAGGGTAAAAGAAACTATGGTTTGTTGTATCCATGTGTCTAGTAGAGGCTCAAATTATGAAAGTAAGGTTGCTCTTCCCAGTTACTGTGGTACCTCCTCCTTCTGTCTTGTAGAATAACAGTTTTGATGATGCTATGCTGCCACAAGTGTTACTAGTCTTTCCACTGGTACTGGTTTTAGCCCTTCCATTTCCTCTCATACTGTGTGACTCCTACTATGTGTACTCATAAATTCTCCATAGAGGGTTGTTAGGTAGTGGACCACTAGGGGAAAATCTCATTTTAAGAGTTGTTATTTCTCAGTTGTTCAGTTGTGCCTGACTGCGACCCTGTGGACCATAGCATGCCAGGACCTTCTGTCCTCCACTTGCACACCTTCTGATGAGAGGGGCTAATCTTCATATCTTTTAGCATTTTAATACTGTCCATGGGGTTTTCTTGGCAAAGATACTGGCGTGGTTGGCCATTTCTTTCTCTGGTGGATCACCTTTTGTCAGACTGTCTGTTTTGGATAACTCTGCTTGGCATAGCTCATAGTTTGATTGAGCTATGCAGTCCCCTCCACCATGACAAGGAAGTGATCCAGGTGGGGAATTTTAAGAGGAGAACCCACTAAATTGTTTGTAGAAGGTCTGAGAACTTTGTGTTCTTAACTCCCATTTTCTCTACCATTCTGATCTGTCAGTACTGGGGTAGAAGAGGCCACATAAAACTAATAATATCGGTTTCCTATATTACTATGGCCAAGTCATTCCCTATGTGGGATGAGCCACTTCACACTTAACTAGGCTGGTTCTCAAAGATCAGGCACTAACAATCATAGGTCAAGAGCTAGAAGGATCCCCTTATTAAATCAAACACCACTTTGTAAGTGAATTAAAAGACTGAGAACCATTCATTCTTAGGGAGAGCTGGACCTTTAGTGATTAATCCCTAAGTACTTGGATGAGTTGTTGGATCTGGGATTTCACTGGTATGAATACTTTTTTTTCCAATTGAATAGAGATTCCCATCCCATCAGTCCTCCAACATGCCCCACTCCCAGACCACCACTTCCCTATGGCTGTGGTCTCACCTTACTAGAATATGAAGTTCCCTGTGGGCAAGGACTGTATGTTTTTTTTATTTCTATCCCTAGCGCTTTGTTTAGGACTTAGCACTTTGGACACACTTAATTAATGCTTTTTTATTGATTCATGTAATAGAAAATCAGAAGTAGCATGTATGTAATACTGATTATTCCTCCAACCTAGACTATGGATAAGAATGGTGGAGTTTGGAGGAGAAGGGTTGTTGTTGTCTGTCCTTTCTCTAGGAGGACCATGACATCGCCGTGATGTTATGACTTGCACTGAATTGGATTTAAGTGAAGAAGGGCTATGCAAGGTCATCAATCTCACTCCCTCCTCCAGAGCCATCTGGGTCCAGTGGCAAGATACAAATAAAAGATGACTGGAGATGGCCCTGGATGTTTAAGGCAATTGGGGTTAAGTGACTTGCCCAGGGTCACATAGTAAGTGTCTGAGGTAAGATTTGAACTCAAGTCCTCCTGATTCAAAGGTCAGTGTTTTATCCACTGAGCCACCTAGCAGTCCAGAGAAGAAGGGAGGTATTCCCCAAAGATCTATCCTAAGCCTTTTTCTCTCTTGACACTCCCTTGATGATCTCATCTCTTCTCATGGGTCATTTATAACCTCTCTTCAGGTATAGGTAGGGCATATTCAGTTGTAATTTCTTAGTTCCAAGTCAAGTGTATCTAACTCTCACAGTTGAACATCTTCAATTGGGCGTTGCAACCATCCTTTCAAACTTATGTACTAAACTGATCCCATCATTCCCCCTGCCCCTCCTTCCACCTCACCTATTTATCTTAGAGGTTTTTTTATACTTCTAATTTGCCAGGTTTGAACCCTTGGAGTCATCTTTGACTCACTCTCTCCCTCAGTTGCTGTTTTCAATCAATTAATTGCCTAGTCCTGTTGATTCTACAAAACCTCTCAAATACATCCCCTCTCTCATTTATGAGCATGGCTGCTCATACAGCTACTACCTTGATTCAGATCCTTATCTCTTTATCTCTACTTCTGAAAATCCTATGTTGTTCAGTCCTTTCAGTGGTGCCAGAGTCCTAGACTCTTTGTGACTCCCATTTGGGGTTTTCTTGGCAAAGATCCTGGAGTAATTTGTCCTTTCCTTCTCCAGCTCATTTGATATGTGAGACAAACAGGAGTAAAGTGACTTGGCCAGGATAATACAACTAGTAAGTGTCTGAGGCCAGATTTAAACTCTGGTATTCCTCTATCCACCTAGCTACCTACCTGACAATCCTTGTCTTGTTCAAAAAAATGAACTCAGGTGCCAGTTCTTCCATGAACCCTTCTCTGATTCTCCCAGCTGACTTGAAGGATCTCCCTTCTCAAATATTCCTTCTTGAGATACTTTCTCTGAAATCTCTCCTACGTTCATATCACATTTTACCTTATATTATACTTACCTGTGTACATTTCATCTCTCCCCACCCCATCCCCCAGTAGACAGACTATAAGGTTCTTGAAAGCATGAATTATGGTATTGTATCCAGATACCTATACCTTGAATAGTGCCTTGTACTTAGTAGGCCCTTAATAAGTGTTTATTGAATTGGATTAGATGGAATTGAAAGGAAATATCACCCTTGGGGAAATCAGCACCAGCAGATAGAGACAGAAGCTCCAATCATAGCCATCAGTGAAAGATCTCAGGAATGCTGAATTCCAAGTCCTCACCTATCATGAATAAGAAAAGGAAGAAAGACCTTTCCCCTTAAAATGCTAGAGAAACACCTCCTGCCTGGCTAGATAGGAAGCAGAGTAAATATGCAACATGAGACACATTTTTGGACATTACTACTGGGCTAATTTGTTTTGCTTGACAAGGCATATTTGTTACAAGGGTTTTGTTTTTCTTTTTTTCCAATTTGGGGTGGGAGGACAAAGTTGGAAAGGGGAGAAAAAAATGCTTGTTGTTTGAAAATATGTATAGGGGCAGGTAGGTGGTTCAGTGGATAGAGCACCAGCCCTGGATTCAGGAGGACCTGAGTTCAAATCCAGCCTCAGACACTTTACACACTTACTAGGTGTGTGACCCTGGGCAAATCACTTAATCCCAATTGCCTCACAAAAAAACAAAACAAAACAAAACAAAACGAAAATATGTATGTATGTATGTATGTACATATGTATGTGTGTTGTATGTATGTATGCACATGTGTATGTATATTTTAAATCCTAGGGAAAGAAAGGATTCATTTGGATAATTATTAGGTGTTAGTGAAAAGGGTATCTAGATTTTTCTTTTTTTCTTATGAATCCAATATGTATTAACATGTATTTCAACAAGCAAAGACCTGAAAGAGTTCTCTACATGAAACTTTGAGCCTTTGTTGTGTACAGTTTGTTTTAAGAATAAATGCCCTGCTTGTCTATCCCCTTTGGAACTTCCTTTTGTTCTCTTCTGCGTATTTTTAAATGTTTTCCTTGATCCTTGATGGGTTTTTTTTTTTTATCACTATAACTATCCACCAGCTTTCCTGCCCCTCCTGCCAAAAATAGAAGCCTTCCCTTGGAACAGATAAATACAATGAGGCAAAGAAAATTCATATGTTGGCCATTAGTTGCAAACCTATTTTTCATTCTTTACTCAGGTGTTTATTTTTCTTTAAATATTTCTTTCAGTTACATTCGACAAACATTTACCTACTTTACAAAGTCATTAAATATTTTATAAACCTTAAAGCACTTTATAAACCCCATGCCTGGAACTCTCCGGGCCCCCCCCCATCTCCCTAGCATCTGCCAAGTCTGAACCTTCTTTATGCCAGTGCCTTCTCTCTGCTGATTATGCCCAATTTATCCTGTCTGTATCTTGTTGATACATAGTTGTTGGCATGTTGTCTCCCACCTTAGACTGTGAAGTTCTTGAGAGCAGGGACTGTCTTTTGCCTTCTTTCCTTTTGCTTTCTACCCCAACACTAGCACAGTGCCTTGCACATAGTAGGTGCTTAATAAATACTAGTTGACTGACAAAAGCATTTTTAAAATATGAGCTATTTTTTATTTACTATGTGTAGTATACTGTATGGAGCCCTGAGTGAGATATTAAGATATGACTGTCCTTAAGTAATTTATGATCTAACTCAGGGGTTTTTAACCGGGGGTCTGTGAACTGTTATTTTAAAAAGAATGGTTTCCTTTGTAATTCTATCTACTTTACTTTATGCATTTGAAAACATTATTCAGAGAAGGGGTCTGTAGACTTCCCATGACTGCCAAAAGTGTCCTCGACACAAATATTTAGAATCCATGACCTAATAGTTAGTCCTAATTAGTATCTAGGATGGGGAAAAACAGCTTCTGGAGGAAGAGGGGAGTGTCTTGCAAAGCCACATCTTTAAAGCAAATATCAGCAAGGGTAATATGGGCCCAAGTTTTCAGGGGCTCTAAATGGGGGAGAAAGAAGAGAAATAGAATTATGTACATAAGTAAAGACAGAGGCATGAGACAGAGGGACTGGAGGTTGATGGAGCAGCTGGAGTGAATATTAGTGGTCACTGTGTCTTTGGCCTCATACTTTGGGAAATGTAGCAAAATAGGGCCACTTTTTACATCTGATACCAGTTCGTTGTAAAAAAAAAAATGATCCTTCCCTAGCCATAATAGCAAGTTTTCTGTCAGATCTAAATTGACTGAGAACCTCTTTGAGTAATTTCTGGTGGTTCAGAGTACTGGAGAAATAGCCAGGGAATAAGAAACTGTGGGTCAGAAGGGATAGAGAGAGAACGCAAGAATGTGCCTACATCCACATATTCTGTGTCCTTCTTTACCCTCTGCCCTACTTTTTCTCCTTTCTCCCTCTTTCCCTCTTTCGTTGCCCTTCTTAGACTCTCCTCCCTGCTTCACTCTTAATTCACCCTCCCCGTGCCAAGTTAAAAGCTTCAGAACAGAGAAGCTAACAGGAATGGGTCATGATTACACAGAAGATTACCCACTGCAAATTCTTTTTTTTCCCAAATTTTACAGGGCTTTTTTCCCCTCCTAGAACTTCAAACAGCTCAGAGTCTTAATTCTTTGTAGCCAAAACTGGGGAGGAAGAAAGGCAATATAGGAAGCAGGGCTCTGGCACTCACTGATTGTGTGACTTGTGGGTAAAGTCACCCACTTTCTCTGGCCCTCACTTTCCACATCTGTAAGATGCTGCTGCTGCTGCTGATCACCCTACCTCATGGGGTTGTTATGATGAGAGTAAAATTTAAAGCCCAATGTATTCTACAAAATGGAACATAAATGCCAAATAGAGGACCAAAATGATGCGCCAGGTCTGAGATGAGACCATTTGCTATGATGGATTGTGGTCACAAGGAGAGTTTCAGACTAAAGTTCATTTGAGTTAGAGTTACATATGGTTTTTTAACTCACAAATATGGGGAACAAGGAGCACTTCAGGTATAAGAAAAAGTATGTACAAAAACATGAGAACATCAGCATTGCATAGTGTGTGAAGAGCTAGTTTTGAAGCCAGAAAGATATCAAGACCCACCTCTGACACATACTGGCTATGTGACCTTAGGCTAATCACTTAATCTCTCATCACTCTAAGCAACTCTCCAAGACCAGCACTTGCAGACAAGGTGCTGGTCTGCATTGGCAAAGACAGTTACCTACCCCAATGAAATCATAGGTCCCACTCTTAGCCCTATGAGTAAAATCGTGGAGGTATGGTAGACAGGCAAATAGCCTACTTCAATGGGAGCATAGTATAAGGTCAGGCCAGAATAGTAGATTGGTGACTGAAAATAAAGAGCCTTGAATGCTAGACTAAGGATTTTGAACTTGACTTAAGACAATAGGGATCCATGGAAGACATTTGAGCAGAAGAGCAATATGACCAGATGGCTCTATATGAATAATGCAGGCAGATGCATTTTCTCTAGATACCTGAGGACAATGACCGTACCCTATGTAGAATGAAGTTTATAATATGAAGGCATGATCTGGAGAATGAAGACTACTAGAATTTGTAAGCTATTTTTTAGAGACCCACAATGAAGACTCCTGAATGAGAGGACAGTGGGTTTTTCTTTCTTTTATAAAAATTGGTTTGTAATTCTTTTTTTTTTTCTAGCTAATGCCTCTTACTTAGTTGCATGTTTGCCTTTTGAGACCAGTCAAGTTGCTTGTAGGTACCATCTGTCCCATTAGGGGATTTGGTAGGTTGTGGTGAGTGGTGTGTGGTATGTGATACAAATGTGAGAACAGCTAGAAGCTTAGGAGACAGAGAAGAAAAGGGAGGATAGGTCTGGAGACATTGGTAGAAAGGATTATTTCTTCCTGTGGCATAGGTGGCTGTGATTGAGGCACTTTACCGTGTGGAGCCCATCAGGACTGTATTTACTACTGCCCTCTGAGCATAGTTATGGATGTTGCTTTGATCCTGGGATGGTGCCATCAGAAAGTTTATTCATCTTCAGCCTCGTAGGCAGCTCCTCCCATTCCTTCATTTTGGAAGAAAAGCCATCAGTGTGGTAGCTGCCTTTTTAACCTTGTAAAGCTTATTCTAAACCCAGGCTGGAGGGACCCAAGATAGATGCCATCCAGTACTCTCTGCTCTTGTCTGGGAGGAAAACAAAACCAAATTGGGAAAATACATCCTGTTACATTCAAGTAGCATATATTCTACACTCATTGTGTGCCAGGCATTGTATTGAAGGTACACAGACAAGCAATGAAATAGCCCCTACCCTCAAAAAGCTTATATTGAACTAAAATCTCAGCTTTCTGGGTACATTATCTGATCTGAACCTCACAACAACTCTATAAAACAGATGTCACAAATATCATTAACCCCATTATGTACATTCAGAAATGGAGGCCCAGAAAGGCTAAGTGACTTCCCTATGGTCACACAGCTTGTAGAAGATGTGATGCTGGGTCTTCCAGACTCTTAAGTCCAGTAGTCTGTCTACCATGTTACTTCCATTTCAGGAAATTAGTATGTAAGAATATATATATTTTTTAAAAAGAGTATATAGGTGTTGGGGCAGCCAGGTGGCACAGTGGATAAAGAACCAGCCCTGGATTCAGAAGGACCTGAGTTCAAATACGGCCTCAGACACTTGATACTTACTAGCTGTGTGACCCTGGGCAAGTCAGTTAACCCTCATTGCCCTGTCCCCCGCCAAAAAAAAATTTTTTTTTTAATTTTTAAAAAATATCAGGCTCAACAACAATGTGCTAACTCAATGTGTTTATACAATCTGGCAGGGTATAATCCACAGGGAATCCCTCTCTCTTTCTCTCTCTCCCCACACCCCCCACCCCCGCCCCATAGTAAGTTTTGTTCCTTGAAGATGTTACATGATTTCTTGGTAATTACCCTTTGTGCAAGTAGCTAACCTACTGATGTAGAAAAGAAACAAAATAAAGAAGCCTATATGTCAGAAGGCCAGTTGAATTAATAGCCAAGAAAATTGTGACTAAGGGACCTTGTGGGTAACTGAGATATGGAGATGTGGCATTCTGGAGCCAGGAGTAAAGAGAGAAAGAAATACATTCAAGGTCAGGATGGTGGGAAAATCAGAGAGAAATGAGAACAAAGCCTGCATACACATCACTGTTATGAGAAAGGAGGAGGATGGCTTGTGATGTCATGGTAGTA
Organism: Dromiciops gliroides; assembly: GCF_019393635.1. Classification (NCBI taxonomy): domain Eukaryota; kingdom Metazoa; phylum Chordata; class Mammalia; order Microbiotheria; family Microbiotheriidae; genus Dromiciops; species Dromiciops gliroides. The sequence continues at coordinate 335,830,272 of NC_057863.1, read as the reverse complement.
TATATTCCAGTTTAGACCAGCCACACAAGGAACTTCTAGCATTTGCCTTCTGCTTCCTTGGATGGAATGAAGGATGAAGAGGATTCTTTTGCTGTTGCAAACCCATTGTAGTAGTCCTGCTCAATTTTGACTTTTTTCCTGGATATGTAAAGGACTTTTAATGCAGAAACTCTGGGGCTTAGTTACTGCACTTCTGCGTGAGTTAAACTTGGGGTTCCTCTTTGATGGTCTTTTGTGGGTTCTTTGAAGCTGTACTTTGCCTCTGTTGTACTCCAATATATCTTGGGGTGAGGGAGGAATCACATAAATGTGGTGAGAAAATTTTGTTGGTCTTTGTTGAAGATACTCAAACCTACTGGAATTTAGGGCAAATGGAATGGAAGCATAAGTATTAGAAGTTGGGACCTTTTTTTAGGTGTAAATTATTAAAGGGCCATTCATACTTCAGAACTATATAGAAATCTTTCTTTTAGAAAAAGGGGATGACTAAAGAACATCGATATTTATAAAGAGTCAATTTACAATATCCTGGATCCCTTTCTCTGGATATGAGCGATGAGAAATGAGGGTGCTCAAAAGAGGAGTACCTGAAAGCAGGATTTGAATCCTAGATCTGACCTTTGTTACTTTTGTGATATTAAGTGTCATTTTATCTAAGTTCCCTCATTTGTAAAATGAGAATATGGATGTTGATGACCTCTAAGGTTGAAGTTTCACGATTGAGTTATCCATACTTCCCTAGTCCAGGGGGGAGTACATTCACCTAAAGTATAATGCCTTTTATTCCAGCCCAGGATTTTAACTCTGCATGTGTCTTCATGGTTAAGTATATTTCCATCTATGTAGCAAATTATTAGATTCTCTTTTCTAATTCATTCTGCAACTCTATTCTGTTTTATCGACAAGTTTAGTCCACTAGCATTCAAGGTTAAAATTGTTGAGTTTACTTTTCCCTCTGTCTTTGTGCTTTGTTACTTTTTTAAAAAAATCACTAGACTCCTTGGACTTGTTTTGCCCCACACCCCCTCCCTACCTGGCCCAAACTTAAATTTCTTGATTCTAATTTTATCATTGTTGTTGTTGTTGTTATTTTAAATTCCTTTAGAAGCCCAGAGAAGAGTATGATTTAGGACTTTAACCATCTCCTCACCATTTTTATCTGTGGTCAGGAGATATTAGTACACTTCTCTTTCCCATTTCTTCCTACCCCATGGATAATTCTAGCTGTTGTTCCTTTAAGCATTTCTCTCTTTGCGCCATGACTTTTAGACAAGGTCAAACTTTTAAAAGATTCTGTGTCTTTCATTGAGCAAATAAATACTGATTTATCATTTGTTCTTTATCAGACTACCTGGACTTAATTGTCTTTATTAAGTTTCTTTTGTTTTATGAATTTACATGTGAGTTGTCCTCTGGTTTCACCAATAGGAACAATTCTAATTCTTATATCCATCTCTTTTCATGAATTATATGCTGAATTTGCTTTCCCTCATTTCTCATAGGTGTTAGGACTGTAGATTTAGAACTCTAAGGGACCTGAGAAGCTTTTGAGTCCAACCCCTTCATGTTATAGCAGAGGAAAGTCACCCTCAGAGAGGTTAAGTTACTTTTCCCAGATACATACAGCTAATAAGTGTCTGAGGCAGGATTGAACTCAGGTCCTCCAACTCCAAATCCAATGTTTCCATGTACCATGCTGATAAATAGTCCTGCTCAATTTAGGCTAGTTTTCCCCATTGATATGTGATTAATGCTGAAGTTCTGAAACTTGGCTATTGCATTTAGCAGTGAGCTAAACTTGGAGGTTCCTCTTTGATTTTTTTTTTCAGGTCAATGAAGGTTGAGTGACTTGCCCAGGGTCACACAGCTAGTTAAGTGTCAAGTATCTGAGGCTGGATTTCAATTCAGGTCCTCCTGAATCCAGGGCCAGTGCTTTATCCACTGTGCCACCTAGCTGCCCCTCTTTGATGATATTTTGTACATTCTGTTGAGTTGTACTTTACCCTCTGTCCTTTTCTTTAAATTCTTCTGGAATTCTTAATTTCCTTCTTTTTAAGTCTTCATTGAGCTTTTCAACTCTTTGAGATGATTTACAATTTATTCTAGATATATCTTATTTTCATGTAGTTGCTTGCATGTTGTTTTCCCCATTATATTGTGAGCTCCTTGGGGCAAAGGTCTTTTTCTGCCTTTCTTGGTGTCTTCTTACAAAGGGCCTGGTACCAGTAGGTAATTGTTGACATGACTTGACTTGATGTTGTTCTCTTCTGATTTCTAATTTGTAGTCACAATTTCATCTCTCCCTCCTGGAATTTTCATTTCATTTTTACCCTATGATATTTATTCCTTATTTGGAAACCTTTTTCTTTAGTGGGTGTTTTATTTCAATCTCTCTGCCAGTTTTTCTGCAGATGAATTTTTGTGATGAATTTTTTTTTCTTTCCCAGTTTTTTTGTTGTTGCTGGTGCTTTATTTTATTTAGTGCTTACCATGCAGTAAATACAGAATAAGTGTTTGTTAACTGATTGGTCAGTGCATTTCTTGCTCTTTGGGGATGTCGATGGCTGTCTGGGCTTAAACATGACCACTTAACTGTCTCTTAGAAATCCCAAAGTGGGTAAAAGTGGTAGCAGTAGGAATAGAGAAGATGGAATAGATTCAGGAGTAATTGCAAAAGGAGAATTGACAGGACTTTTTAACTGATTGAATGAAATATTAAAAATTTTTGGTATGTTTCATGCCAATTTTAGACATGGGACATTGGGATAAATAGTGGTGCCAGTGACATAAAATATGGAAGATATAAAAGAGGGAGTGATACTTGAGTGGTAAAATAAGTTTCATTTTGAACATGTTCAATTGGAATTGCTCATCGGACATCCAAGTGGATTTGTTATTTAGGATAGTTTGAAATGGAGGCCTAGAGAAGTCAGGACTGGAGGTACCTATAGACTGGGAGTCATGTGTGTCCAACTAATAGTTGAAGCTATGGGAGTGGGTGAGATTTCTGATTTTCTCCGGGAAGGTTTGTCTGCTTAACCTGACCCTGCTCTGATTTTTATCCAATGGCCCCATAGCACATATGTATGCTATTTGTGCAATAATTATTTGTACTTGTTACTCTGTTGCTTTGTAAGTATTCCTAAATCTGTTTCCTATGTGTGTCTTATCTCCCCCATTAGACTGGGAAAAATTTCAATTAGACATAATCCATGCCTTATATAATTGGCTACAGATTGCTGATGAGTGCTTGACAATTAGACTGGGAACTGCCACAGGGCATGAGTGATATCTTCTTCCATCTCTGTATCTCTCCTTAGTACAGAGATCTGAACATAGGAGGTGTTCTATCATTGGTTTTTGAATGAGAGAGACAGAGAGACAGAAAGAGAGAGTTTTGTTTTGTTTTTTTTAAATCCCTTCTTGGAAAAACAGTAACAGAGGATTCCCTTTTGCCAGCTAAAGATACAATCATCTCTTCTATTTCATCCTGGGCCCCTAAATCAAGAATGTTCAGATTTCTAGAAAAAATATCCTTTCTTTCTTAGGAGAGAGGACTCAGAAGCAGCAGCCATTCCAAAATCAGAAGGACATACAGTTGTGGGAAAAATGTGGGATATATATTTAGTCTGGCTCAGTCTGGGCCCAGCTCTGAGCTTTTTCCTGCGTCCTCAACATAATGTTCAACCTATTTGTGCTTTTCCAGGCTATACTTTGCCCTCTCTGGATGTTTCAAGGTCCACAGTTCGTTCCCTCTGGCCTCTTCTTGCCTGAGTCCCTCATGTCACTCCACTTGTCTCTTCCCCCTAAGATAGGACTCACCTGTGCCACAGAAAAGCCAAATATTTATAGGATCATAGTTTTATCAATCATTAAGTACCTACTATATTCTAAGCCCTGTGCTATGTGCTGGGAATATAATCTAATGGATTAGAACTGGAAAGGACATAAAAGGTCATCTAGTCTAACCTTCTCTTTCTATTAGATCAGAAAGATGAGACCCAGAGGATGACCCAGCCAAGGTCACACAGGTAGTGAATGGCAAAGCCAGGATTGAGACCCAGGGCTTCTAACTTCAAATACATTCAACATACATTCCAACGAGAAAACACAACCTCGGGTGAAGATGAAACTCAATGGCCAAACGTTAGAAAAACAAAGTAAAAAACAACCTCACTGCAGTTCATATGGTGGAACAGTAATTCTCTTGTTCTCAGCTGCTGAGGGTGTCTCACTCATCAGGATTGACAGTGATGTTACTTTGCTATTGTCAGATCTAGAGATAGGCTCCATCCTTAGTAGATTGAATTGGGCAAATCATATAACTTGTCAGTGCCTGGCAACTTTCTAAAACTAGAAGTTACAGAGAAGGCATTGGTCTTCATTGGTAGAGAGAGATTCATGGGGTGTTATTACAATCAAGGAGACACAGAGAGGAGGGAGAGGTACAGATGGGGGAGAAAAGGGAAGAGAAGAGAAGAGAAGAGAAGAGAAGAGAAGAGAAGAGAAGAGAAGAGAAGAGAAGAGAAGAGAAGAGAAGAGAAGAGAAGAGAAGAGAAGAGAAGAGAAGACCTACCTCCAAGTCCTGCTTCAACATATCCTGACTATGTGGCATGAGCAAATCATTTAACCTCTCAGTGGCCCCAGGCAACTGTCTAAAATAAGGAAATCACAAAAGAGTTGCCATTCAGCATTGGTAGAGGAAAGTTCCTCACCAGGAGTTCCCTACACTGATGAAATCATACCAGAACCCACCCTTCTCCGATTTACCCAACCCAGCCCTGTGAGAAATACACTCCCTAAGTGAGGAGTTAAGAATGTTGGTTTCATCAATAGTCCATTCTTCATTGGCCATACCAAATAGATGACCAGAGAAGTATTCCTAATCCTCAAATCTTTCATCTTTGACTTTGGAATGCATTAAAGACACATGGTCTTCATCACCTGCCACTGCCTCAGCTCAGTCCTGACCCTAATTCCATCTGGCTCAGTGGCCTGGGGAAAAGAGGTTGCCCCCAATTAATCAATCGACATTTGTTAAGTGCCTACTTGGTGCCAAGCTAAGCCTAAATAATCCACTGGGAGAACCAAATGCAACTAATATTTAGCCGTGTTTTGTTCCATGAAAGCGAATGTAGACAGTGTGAATCTTTGCCTCCAACCCCAGATCTCTGAGAGCAGGTTCATCCCTACTGGTCATTTCCTCTCACTGCTGAGAGGCATGGTGAACTCACCTGGTGGTCAGGAAAACCTGGGCTCTGTTCATGCCTCTGTCACTTTCTAGTCAGGTGGTGTGAACATAAACAAATTGCTTAACCTCCTGGGGTTCACAGAAAGACTTCGTATAAGTTTAGAAGGAGTCACTGATCTTTGTGAGTGGAGGAAGTGTGCACACCAATACACACTGAGGAAGTTACAGATCTAGATGACCAAAAAAAAAAAATTCTCTCTGGTGCCTCACACTTATTCTGTCCAAAACTGAACTCAGTTTAGGGGGGCAGCTAGATGGCACAGTGGATAAAGCAATGGCCCTGTATTCAGGAGTACCTGAGTTCAAATCTGACCTCAGACACTTGACACTAGCTGTGTGACCCTGGGCAAGTCACTTAACCCCCACTGCCCCACAATTAAAACAAAAAAAGAACTCGGCTTTCTTGCCCTATGACTTAACATATTTCTTTTAGCATTGCCCCAATTCTCTAGGCTACCCAGACTTCAGTCTTTCAGTTCACTTGTTCCTTTATTTCTCCAGTCTTTATGTAATAACTCAGTGATATGAAACACAAATAAATAGAAGTGGGGTCACTAAACCAACCATATATAAGAATCCCTGTAGGCCCCATATCGACTTGGGAAGCCACCTATTAATGGCATCTATGTTTTATTGTATTTTTATTTATTTTGTTAAATATTTCCCAGTTGCATTTTAATCTGGGGTAGCTATGTGGTGCAGTAGATAGTATTGGGCCTGGAGTCAGGATGACTTGAGTTCAAATCTGACCTCAGATACTTAGTAGCTGTGCGAACCTAGGTAAGTCTCGTAAGCCTGTTTGCCTCAGTTTCCTCATCAGTAAAATGAACTAGAGAAGGAAATGGCAAGCTCCTCCAGTATCTTATCTTTACCAAGAAAACTCCAAATGGAATCAGGAAGAGTTGGACATGACTGAACAACAATAACAACAACATTTTAATCTGGCTGGAGCAACATGTTTGACACCCTTTGTAATAAATCACTGTCTCTTACATTTCTTCCCACCTTTTTTGTGTTAGATTATTGTTAACATCCATTGTTTCCCGAGCCTTTCTACTGGTACAGTGAAAAAAGCTTACAAGATTTGGGGCCAGGGTGACTGGGTTCAAATCCTGCCTGATGGACTTTGGACAAACCCCTCTGGGCCTAAGGTTCTTAATGGTAAAATAAAAGGTTTGAACCAAATTGTCTTAGGCTCATTCCAGCTAGAAATCTATGATCCTGCAACTGGGAATCAGAGAAAGACAAGGGAAATTTATGAAGTGGTAATTCTTTAGGGATCGAGCATAACTCTGAGAGAACAGACTTCTGCTAGATCTATGAGGATACAGGCTGATTTAAATCTGTCTTGGTTGTCCATCTATGGAGGGGAAACATTTGCAATGGTCAAACAGAGCAGTGAAAAATTCTTTCTGTTTGGCTCTGAAAGGCATTATGAGGTTTTGAGATTTGGGGTTTATTTTGGGGGGTTTTTTGTTGTTGTTTTTTGAAACAGCATTTTTCTTTTTGCCTTGATGATGGTGTTTGGCACAGGCTGGTATGAAAATGAGCCTGCATTTCCTGAGCACATAGTGACTAAGAGATTTTATATTTGCTGTAGTGGGTCCACAAATCGAAGGATGGCATGCAGATAATCAGCCAGAGACTCTAAACAAGCAACAGAGAAATGTTAATGCATGCAGACATGTGCTTCTGTTAGGTAAACATTCAGCTCAGATTAGAAGGAAGCAAATTACTAAGACATCCTGGCAAAAGGGGGTGTGTGTGTACGGCTGATACCTACCTATCTTGCTAATGGTTTTTAGCATCACCTGCTTTAGATGGACATTTGAAGCTTTGTGGTCTGCATATACCCAATGTAGGAGGAGGAGACATAGTTTGGTATCTGAGCAGTGACTATTGACCCATTTCATGGAAGGGGAGCCTGAGTAAAATATTTCTGATAATCTGAAGTCCTTACAGCTCCCCAAATCCAGAAATGAGAGCTGTGGTATTTGTTTGGTACTTCCCTGAAGCTTGGGACTCTGGCTAAGACTGAGAGAGACTGGAACAGAGAGTGCTTTGGGGAGGCAAAAAAAAAAAAAAAATCCAAACATTTTGTCCTTACAGTATTTTCCATCTGAGCTGAGACAGGAAATTCCACAAATCTCCTGAGGCAGCTGGCTTCCCTAGCCACTCAGGCTCAGTCAATCAAGGAAATTAGATTTATTAATTACCAATATGTGATCCTTCACAACCACACTATTAGGGTTCCTTCTTCAGAGTTGGCCTTCCCCTCAGGGCAATAAGACAGGAACCTGCAAGAAGGGAGAAGTACAGTCAACCTGTGAAGGCTTTATTTAGTGGCATGGAATGCTGGGGATATAAACCCCACTGATTCTAGGAGGGGTATCCCAACCTCTGCTCCATCCTTGCTATATGAAGACCCCTGGAACGGTTTCTTTTTAGGTGACAAGAGAAAATAGCTCTGCTTGGTACATAATCTTGGCTGTTTTACTAGGAGACCCCAAATTAAATTTTTAAATTTTAATTCAGTTTTTTACATTTGGATCTTGGCCTTGAATGTATATAAAGCAACATGTAAATTTATGGAAATGTATTCCCAAGTCCTGGGAGTTACTAATGAAAATTTAATTATTGAGATATAGAATACCTTAAACTAATAACTGCTTAGAAGGTTATCTGTAATGTTTGCATTTTTATGCAAAGGGCAGAGTGGGACATAGCCCACAATGCAGGGTTTCTTGATGGACAAAATGATAAGCTAAAGGGTAGGAGTTGTTGTCCTAACCTCCCTGCTAATATTTCTGGCAATGTCCTTGACTCCTTGTCTGTGCACAGAGTGATGTGTGTCCTTTAACACACAAAGAAAATTGTATTTGTGTTAATCTAAGTATGTATTTCACCATATTTATTAATTGCTTTTACCTTAGTTTCTTCTTCAGTTTATTAATCTTTTTTTTTTTTTTTTTTTGGTGAGGCAGTTGGACTTAAGTCACTTGCCTAGGGTCACACAGCCAGTAAGTGTTAAGTGTCTGAGGACAGATTTGAACTCAGGTCCTCCTGACTCCAGGGCCAGTGTTCTATCCACTGTACCACCTACCTGCCCCTCTTCTTCAGTTTAAAAGAGACAGATTTAGAAAAACATTTCTACAATGATTACTGAGATAGAATGAATGTTGTATTTGACAGCCAGAGAACCATTTAAGAAGTTGTAATAGTGAACAATGTCTAGTTGTCTGCCCTGGACTTTGAAGTCCTGACCCAATATGAAGATGTTGAGTGACAGCTTTCTTCCCCTTAAGGCTCTCTCCATTGTAGGTCAGGGTTCCAAAGGGAGACTATGATTTCCCATTATCCATTTCTCAATTTCCAGACAGAAATCCCATTATCCCAAAAAGAAAAGACTGTATCATGTCCTTCTCTTAAAGATCTCTAAGGCCCAATTCCAACTTGTATCCAGGGGCACCCACAGTACCCAGCACTGTGGTTTGTTTATATATGGTGTTGCCTTTTAATCAGTATTCATCGAATGAATGACTTTTGTGTCTTCTCTTGCCTCCTGCACAGAAAAGAAGAGCAGTAAAGAAATTGATTTCCCTACATCGGGGGTTCCCAGTGGCTCATCCCCACCCATCTTCCTGAAAGGCCTCTCTGACCTTGAAGTCATGGATGGAAGCCAAGTAATCATGACAGTTCAGATATCAGGTCTGTCACCATCTTATCTCTGACTCCTGGATGTTGGGGGAGTTAGGGTTATGAAGAGAAGATGTACCATAAATCAGGTCACTATGGGTGTCTGTCTTTCAGAGAGAGCATGGAACTTGGAACCATGAGGAACACTGACACAAGTCCATGATTTTATATGTATTATGTTATATAATTACCTATATATTCACACATATACATGTCTTTGGCTTTTGCTTTGCTGCTTCTGTGATATCAGTGATTGGCAGGAAACTCCCACTACCCCCTCCACCCTCACACCCTAGACGTTAGTCCTTTCCTGACTTAAAAGATCAGCCCCAAATGCTGGGGGACACCCTCTGATTCTTTTCATATCTCGGGGATGCTAAAGTATCCTTAGGAAATATTTTTGGGGGAATTTTAAAAATTATTAACTTAACCCTCCAAATGGCATTTCCATACACTTAGAGGAATTTAGGAATAGGATTTTTTTTTTTTTTTTGCTGGGCAATTGGGGTTAAGTGACTTGCCCAGGGTCACACAGCTAGTAAGTGTTAAGTGTCTGAGGCCGGATTTGAACTCAGGTATTCCTGAATCCTGGGCCGGTGCTCTATCCACTGCACCATCTAGCTGCCCCTAGGAATAGGATTCTATAAGGAAACCATGAATCCTCATTTCATACTGCTTGCTTTTAAACAAAAAAATGGGGGGCAGCTAGGTGGTGCAGTGGATAGAGCACTGGCCCTGGAGTCAGGAGGACCTGATTTCAAATCCAGCCTCAGACACTTGACACTTACTAGCTGTGTGACCCTGGGCAAATCCCTTAACCCCAATTGCCTCAACAAAATTAAAAACATTTTTTTTACTTTATATGTGTCTTAGCAATACAATGATTTAAAAATATAAATCATGACTCCTTTAAATTCTGTGAACTTAACATACTGTTTTCATTTTTTCAATACATATTGTCCATTCATTACCAATGATAGAAATATCAGTCTTACACTATCACTCCAGGAGAGGGGAGGGAAGGGAGAGAGGGACAATAATTTAGAACTCAAAATCTTACAAAAATGAATGTTGAAAATTATCTTTACATGTAATTGGCAAAAAATATAATACTATACACTATCAAGGCAGTACACTGAAAGACTTTTTTTTAGTAGCAAGATGACACAGTGTATTTTCCCCTTTCCTTTTTGTCCATATGACTCAGTGCCTGAGTTTTAATTTAGACATGCTGAATTTTTAAATGAAATTCAGGGGTTTCTGAGAGGAAGGAGAAGGGAAGAGATGAAGAAGGAAAAGATAGGTGCTGGGAAAGAAGGAATTGGTAAATATAAGTAAAATTGGCACACATTTTCCAACTGTATGGTTTTTTTGAAAATTTATTATGAACTCAGGTAAAAAACTTTCTGAATTTTCCAGTGTTAGGTAGGGTTCAAGGAAGAAGCAAAAGAAGAAAGTATGAGAAGGAATCTCAACTTTCTTATCTAAATGTTTAAAAAAGGGAGATAGGATGTGGATTGTTCTCAGGCAAGCACAAAAATGGCAACATCGTCCATCCATTATCTATTATTATTGGACAGAACTCTGAGTATGAGAGGAAGGAGAAGGTGAAATACAGGGCGTTTTTTAAGAAATTCTTGGACGGTGGGAAAAGGAAGGAATCCCTGGCTTCTGCTGACTTTCACTTGGGTAGTCAAACACAGATATAGCAACACACATCCCACGCTTTTGTCCTTTGGGTAAGGGACTATAAACACATCACTCCATGCACAGACTGGCCTTTGTGTTGGGGGAGGGGAGGGAAGAGCCAGGGTCATTACCCTGGTTTGGTAGTTTCTCATGGATAAGAATATGAATGCAGATGACCTGCTCCTGAGATTTTTCTGTAAAGGAAGCTAGAGTGAGTTTACTCAACTTTGGGGTAGTTTACTGTCAGGGTAAGACTTTGTCTTCTCCATGTACCTTGAGGACATTCTTTGTTGCATTCAATGAACCTTCTTAATTCAATAAAGATGTGTTAAGAACCATCTTTGTGCAGAATTTGGTGCTAAGGACATCAGAGTTGCTTAGATAAGAGAAGACCCTGCCTTCCTGGTGTTAATAATGGAGTAGGGGGAGAGTACACAAACACAGATGATAATAATTGGTAGTACTTATAGAGTGCTTTAAAGGCTTGATACATATGCATGTATATACACACATATATTTACATACACATTTATATAAATATACCTATGTATACTTAGACATACATACATATAAAATCTCATTTGATCCTCACAACAACCCTGTGAATTAGATGCTATGATTATTCCTACTTTTATAGATGTGGAAACTGAGGCAGAGAGAGCTTAATAACTTATGTAGGGTTACCCAGCTAGTAAGTGTCTAAGGCCAGATTTGAACTCCGGTCTTTCCGAATCCAAATTCAGTGTTCTATAATACTTATGACAGTTTTTGTTGCATAGTATGCATCTCAGAGAAAAGCAGAGAACCAAGAACTATATGAGTTCCAAGGGAGAATCAACAGTTATTGGGGAACATTTCCTATAGTGTACAAGCATTCTGGTGAGAGCTATGTCCCACTCTGCCCCTTGCATAAAAATGCAAACATTACTGATTACTTCCAAGCAGTTAATAGAAGCCTAGTTTTGAGAAGAATTAAAAGAAATCATTTGATCTTACGCTTTTGCTTTGGAGCCAACGTCTATCTGAACCATCCAAGACAGAGAGCTATCTGTTCCCTTCCTCCAGATCACCAGGGAGGAAAACTTTGCATCCTCTGTCATTACCCTGCCCCAGCATTAGATCACCTTGACACTTGTAAGGTTCTTTTTGGAATCCCATTTCCTCTGCATCCATTTCCTTCTTTGATCTTCTGTGAATGTAGAGAAGAGCTTCTATTGGAAGCCCTCATTCAAGTCAATACAGCTCATTCATTCCCACACACTGCCCCAGAGGCATAAAACCCCTTCCTCATCTTGCTCTCTTTTGCAGGTACCCCCTTTTGGCACTAGATGGCACTCGTGTCTCTAAGGGGAAAGATTAATGGGCTTGCCTTCGGCAGTTTGGATACCAGTAGAAACTATGCAATGAACGGGTTAAGGCAGTGAGAAGTAGGATATGTGTGGTTTAGGCATGGTTGGATAAGGGGAAAATGGAAACAGTGGAAAGTGGTGAGTGCCTGTGTATTTCAAAATGATATCAAGTAATAATAATAGTTCATATTTGTGTAATGCTTTGCAATTATAAGACATTCTTGGTCTCTGTTAGCTCATTTTGGTACTCACAAAAGTCCTGTCTGAAAGAGTACTGGTCGAGGGGCAGCTAGGTGGTAGAGTGGATAGAGCACTGGCCCTGGGATTCAGGAGGACCTGAGTTCAAATTCGGCTTCAGACACTTGACACTTACTAGCTGTTGTGACCCTGAGCAAGTCACTTAACCCTCATTGCCCTGCAAAGAAAAAAAGAGAGAAAGCAAGCAAGCAAGCTACTGGTCTTGGAATCAGAAGACCTGGGTTCTAGTCCCAGCTCTAAACTTATAAGCTGGATTGCCCTAAGCAACTCACATAACCTCACTGAGCATTAGTTTCCTCATCTCTAAATTGAAGACAATTTCACAATATCTCAGAGTAGGTACTTTGTCGTTGTTGAGTCTTGTCCAACTCTAAATGACCCCATTTGGGGGCTTCTTTGCAAAGATATTGGAGTGCTTTGCCATTTCCTTCTCCAGCTCATTTGACAGATGAGGAAACTGAGGCAAATAGTATGAAGTGACTTGCCCAGTGTCACACAGGTAGGAAGTGTCTGAAGCCAGATTTGAACTCAGGAAGATAAGGATGAGTCTTCCTGATTCCAAGACCAGTGCTCCATCCACTGTGCTACCTAGTTGTCCCTTCAGAGGGTACTTTACCATTCAACTAATCCAAACCTATTTCTGAAGACAGTTCTTTATGAAAACACCCCCCAACAAGTGGTCATCCAACCCTCTCCTAAAGACCTCCATTGGGGAGGCATCCATCACTTCAGAGGCAACCCATTTCACTTATGGATAGCTGTAATTATTAGGATAGTTTTTCATCTCATAACCCTGAAACCTGCCTCTTGGCCACTTAGAATCACAAATCTAAGACAAGAAAAGAGCTCAATGTGCTAGGGCTACAAGGACAAAGATAAACAGTCTGCCCTCAAGGAACTTACAGTCTAATGGAATTAATTCACAATTTAATGGTGAGGTCTTCCATATGCTCCTTTTTTGCAAATGGGGTTGTGTAGACTCTATCAAGTCATAGAAACCTATAGAGCCTGACATGGGAGGGAGGGAGGGAAGAAGGAAGGAAGGAAGGAAGGAAGGAAAGGGGGGAAGGAGGAAGGAAGGAAGGATGGAGGGAGGGATTCATACAGGAAATACCAAATAGATAATGGATAAATATGCTGTTAGGCCACATTTAGAAAACTGTCATTTCCAGAATGAGGGAGGGATTTCCACTATACTCTGTAATTCCCTAAGTGGTCATTCCATTATAATCCCATCTGCCATACTGTGTTCAGTTCTAGGCAACACCCTTTAAGAAAAACGAGTTTCATTATATTCCAAAGAGAGTAACCAGGCTGGAGAGACGTGCTGCTTAAGGACACTCAGCTTAGACAAAAGCAGCTTTGGAGCAGCCATGACTTTAAGGATTTGAAGGGAAAAGGGTTTAGAAAACTCAAACTGCTCGTCCCCAGAGGACAGAAGTAGAAAAACATAAGAGGAAGTGGCAGAGAAACAGATTCAAGGGAAAACTTCCAATATTTAGTCCTCTTCAAAACAGAATGGCCTTCTTTAGGAGGTCAAGGGTCCCCCCCTCACAGAAGGTCTTCATACAGCGGGGGTCACCACTTAATAGGATTTTTAGAACTAATTCTTATTGGGCTGGGTGCCTTGTTCTATTTGTACCGTTGATTTTTCTGATCTCAAAAGCACACAGTAGACACCTAATAAATGATTGTTGAGTTGACTCTTTATTTGTCCTTATTTGATTTTATTTGATTATATTATTAAAATTCTAGCTTATTAGATTAGATTAGTTTAGCTTATATTAATGATCTTACAGGTCTGTTTTGACAAAAAATGCTTTGTAAGTCTTCAGTAGCTAAGTAGGAAGTACTAGGTGGCACAGTGGATAGATTGCTGGGGGCGGCTAGGTGGCACAGTGGATAAAGCACCAGCCCTGGATTCAGGAGGACCTGAGTTCAAATCTGGCCTCAGACACTTGACATGTACTAGCTGTGTGACCCTGGGCAAGTCACTTAACCCCCATTGCCCCACAAAAAAACAAACAAACAAACAAACAAACAAAAAAAAACAGTGGATAGATTGCTGGGCCTGAAGTCAGGGGGACTCCTGAGTTCAAATCCAGCCTCAGACATTTACTAGCTGTGTTACCCTGGGCACCTTGTTTGCCTCAGTTTCCTCACCTGTAAAACGTGCTGGAGAAGGAAATGGAAAATCACTCCAGTATCTTTTCCAAGAAAACCCCAAATGGGGTCATGAAGAGTCAGATACGATTGAAACAACTAAACAACAACTACCACCACCACAACAAGGCAATATGTGAATCCAGTTATTGTTGTTATTATTATTCCCCAGAATAAACAACCTAGTCCTTTTAATGCATCATTCGTTTTTCTTTTTTTTTTCTTTTAACTGTGAGATTTAAAATTGGATATTAGATCATAAATCTCCCCTTTTTAACCTTTCCCTTAATTTATCTCCCAGACTAGTAAATGGAAGAAGCTTCTGGTTTTCTAGATTGAGCTTTTATTGTATGGTAGTCACAAGGTGATGTTGATTAACTGTGAAACTACACCATTTGGACGTTTCTCATAACGCATCATTGAAGAAGCTGTTTCTCACCTAATTATCCTGTTAATTACAGATTTATAATTCTATGCTATATAAGATATAAAATATATAATTATATAATAATATAAAAATTATTCTATTTTTTCTTATTCTTCTCAAGTTACAGAGATGTTATGTTTCCCTTTAAAGAAATACTTCTACAAACTCTTTCTCCCTATTCCCTCTCCATTCCTTTCTTGTAATGATGCCTGTCCCCCTTCACTGTACAGGGAACCCACCACCTGCACTCCTCTGGCTTCATAATGGGAAGGAGATCCAGGAGTCAGAGGACTTCCACTTTGAACAAAATGGCAATGAGCACAGTCTTTGCATCCAAGAAGTGTTCCCTGAGGACACTGGCAGATACACCTGTGAGGCTTGGAACAGCCTGGGTCAGGTCCGAAGTCATGCCGTGCTCACTGTACGAGGTGAGGCCAGCTTCGTTGTCAAGGGGGGGTTTCCATAGGATGATTGGAAGGGGGGGGGGGTCCTCAGGCTGGGAATGGTGAGTCATGGAGAAGAACTCATAGCCGAGCAAGCCTTCTCTCCCATCTTTAGGGTTTTCTGCCTCCCTAGTCCCCTGGACCCCGTCTGGTTCAGCTGTGGTGCAGAGAGGAATTCCCACCACCTGTCGTCATGACAGAATTCTGGGCCATTTTTTGTTCCCATCCTAAGTCTAATAAGAGAGATAAATTCGACATACTTTACAACATAAGTCAAACCTTGATCTTCTGCGTGGAACTTTCACATTTTATGATGTTTTTTCTACATTGTGTCAACCCCTCATTGCCCCCAGCAAACATCTGGGCTGTCTCTGAGAGAGGAGAGATATGGTTGTCACGGTTAGGCAGCTCCCAGTTTAGTGAGTGGATGTTTCATCTTTTTAATTTTCCAGTGCTGCTGCTCAGGGGTCCACACTTACCTTAGCCTTCAGTTCAATCTATTAGTCAATATTTATTAAGTGCCTACTATGTACCAGGCATGGTGCTGAGCCACGAGGATGCAAAAAAAGAGGCAAAAGACAGTCCCTGCCCTCAGAGAGCTTGCAATCTAATGTGGATGTCTGCTATAAGAATGAATATTCATGTCTATGTTATGCACACCAGGTAGAGTTTAAAGAGCAGACTCACCAATAAGAGAATGCAGTTCAGGGGAAGGCCAAATGCAAATATTTTGGGGAGTGTTTTCACTTAGCCATTTCACTCTGCCAGCAATCCCCACCCCCCAGTGATGATAAAAAGTTGAAAATAGATGGTGCCCACCAAAATGCCTGACTCAGTACCATCATCCTTTGGCCATCCTCAGAGCCGCAAGATGGCACTCAGCCATGGTTCATTAGCAAGCCTCGTTCGGTGACAGCCACCCCAGGCCAGAACGTCCTGATCTCCTGTGCCATTGCCGGGGACCCTTTCCCTACTGTGCAGTGGCTCCGAGATGGTCAGGTGCTCACCAAAGACGCCGGCTACTCAGAGGTGCTGCAGAATGAAGATGTGTTCACCATGGTGCTGAAAAATGTACAGTCCTCTCATGCGGGCCAGTATGAGATCCAACTTAAGTAAGTCTCTTTCCTGGTCCTTCCCCCACCCCACCCCCCCATCTCTCCCCTACCTCTGCCCCACCCCCATTCTCCTCATTCCCTCAGCTCTTAAACTATGGAGTTCTGAAGCCAGAGAGACAGAAGCTTACTGTGGTGGAAGCATAGCATCCCAGGTCTTTGCTAAAGGACTTTAACTTTCTCCTTTTGTTTGTGTCTTATTTCTCCTTTGTTTTGTCTTCTTGTTCTTTAAGGTGGGGAGAGTATGTGAGAGGGGATAATGAAGTGAGAAAGAGAAGGTAGGGGAGAGAAAGGGAGAAAGTATTTGGACTCCTCTTGACTTTTCCTAACCCAGTCTCTTGGCTGCACTGGCTTTTTCATGAGATGGAAATAGTGATAGCTAGCATGATGTGCTATATAGCACATTATGGTTTACCTGTGTTATCTCATTTGATCCTCACGAGGACCCTGGAAGGTAAGAGCTATTATTATCCCCACCATATGTTTGAGGAAACTGAGGCTGAGGGAGTTTAAGTCATTTGTCCAGGAGTCACGCAGCTATAATCTGAGGCGGGATTCCAATCCAGGTCTTCCCATACTCCCTCCATGACTCGACTCAGCAGCCTAGTTGTGTGATCCAAAAATATGCTCAAAGTAATGAAAAAAAGCACTGTTTCTTCAGCTCCTTCCCTCTCTCTCAGCGTTGGTGCTGTCAGGCTGGCTGGCCCTGGATGCTTGAGGTTGGTGTGGGCATACAGAAGGGTCCTGCTTGCATTGTGTCGGGTACCTGGCCCAATTTCAGGATCCCCCCTTTCCTGGACATTTTCATGCCCTCTTTATTCCAAGTCCTATCCTTGATGTCTTCAAGAGTGGCAGAAGTATAGGGAAATCTGGAGGAAGCAGATTGGATGCTCTTCTCTTGGAGCTTTTTTTTTTTTTATAATGGGAAGGGGTAGGTACCTAGAACCCTAACAAGTCCAGGGTGTATCACAAACATTCCTGTATGGTCTGAGTACAAGTCATCTCTCTGCTGGCCATTCCTTTGTCATTTTTTGTTTTGTTTTTTTCTAACACATACAAATAATTCTGTTCAAAAATGTGTGGATGGAAATGAAATTTTTAAAAAATGAATGTTATTGGACTCAAAAATGTCCTGTAACAAAGCCCTTATTGAGGTTTATTAACCTTTTAAAATGTCTGGTGAAACCTTTAGACCCTTTCTCACATTGATGTTTTTAAATGCATAAAATAAAATATATAGGGTTACAAAGGAAATTGATTATATTAGAATCTAGATATCAAAATATAAAAAAGTTCAGAGACCCTCCTAAAATTGATCTGTGGACTCTGCATTACGAATCCTTTCCTTAGGGGCAGCTAGGTAGCACAGTGGATACAGCACCAGCCCTGAATTCAGAAGGATCTGAGTTCAAATCTGACCTCAGATGCTTAACATATATTAGCTGTGTAAAAAAAATTAATTATTAACGATAACTAATCTAGTCTGAAAAAATTATATAATTGGACTTATGAAAAATTATGATTATATGAAAAATTATAAGCTTAGAAAAATTATAATTGGGCTGTAAGTCCCTTCATGGTCACCATTCAAATGTAAAAATATTTTTACTGACTAGCCTAATTTTGGGGCTAATCTGACTGGAGGACTAATCTGGGGGGTTTTGACTATCTGGCTATCTGACTGCGTTTAATTTAATGTGGGCTGTTTATAAAGTTCCACCACATTGCTCCACTCCCAAATTGATAAGCAAAATATTAAGAAGCCTCTTAAATAATCAAAGCAGAGTTTATTTATGAGATACTATTTAAAATTAAGAATACAGGGAAATAAAATGTACAACCTTATTGCATTGCTATACGGCTCTTTCCCACCTGCTGTGCCTCGAACTTTTTTGATACAATAAGGGCCTTAGCTGCCTCTGGCCTCAGGTCACGTTACACTTTCCCTTGTTTGTAATAAGGCCTGTAACCTTTTTAATACAATAAGGGCCTTAGCCGCCTGCCTCAGGACACTCAGGTCCTTTATTCTAACTCCAAGTCCTTTTCACTTTGTAAATCCCCTGCTTCTAACTTTCCTCTCCTTACTGCCACTGCTGAACCCCTGTGTTTCTCTCTCACCGACCTTCTGTCTGTCTGCTCCGTCAGTCTGCCCTTCCGCCTCTCTTTTCCCTGCTCCTAGTCTTTCTTGTCTTCTCCTGTGTCCTTGTAGCCCCATTTCTAGTCTGATCCTCTTCTCAGCCTCTCTCTCCGACCTTGTCCCCTCTCATCCCTTCTGAACCTCTTTGTCCAAACCTCTTCTCAGCCTCTTTCGCCCGTCCTTGTCCAAACCCCCCTGAGTCTAACTCCCAGGTCTATATATACCTTTTCTTCTCTCCACTCAAATCTCGGGACTTCCTGCGCCCCCACAGACCAAGCTAATCCACTAGCCACGGCTGCGGCTGGTTGGGGGGGGGGGGGCGGTGTGTGCTCAAGCAGGTCAGGCCTCATCACAGGCTACCTGGGATCTTTCGGATAGCTCAGGTCAGAAGGAGCTGGGGGCTTTTTTTTTTCCCCAGCTGTCTGACCTGGCGTCTTGCACAGCCCACGGGGCTTTCTGGCTCAGCTGAAGCAGAGGGGGAGGGGAAGAGACTCTAAAGGCCTAAGGCTTTCTAATCTCAGCCTAAAGGTAGGGACCCCAAATCAAAATAAATTTCCACAGCTGTGTGACCCTGGGCAAGTCACTTAACCCCAATTGCCTCACCAAAAAAAAAAAAAAAAAAAAGATTCCTTGCCTTACAGAGACAAGTCATTCTTTCCTATCCCTCACTGGGCAACTTCCCCTGCCTCCCCCAGTTTTGAACAATCTCAGTGACATAGTGCTTTCTCATTTGGGTTTCCATCAAAGGGAGGAGGCTGATGACAGATTGATCAATGGGGCCATCAGAAATCATGAACTCAATGCTTCCAATATGTATTTTCTACTTTCTCATAATTCATCTACCTCCTCAGGAGCCTCCATTTCCTCATCTATTTAGTGAAAAGATTGGGCTCCATGATCCCTAAGGTCATAACCAGCTCCACATCTATGATCTTATAAACTCTTTGTGTTATCAACCTGAGCCCCAGATAGCCAGAAAGTTATCTCATCATAACAAAATCTAATTTAAAATATAGTGCATTCCAAAACCAAATAGGGATTTTTGGATTATTCACACTGCTGCTTACCCTCATTGGGTAATTGGATAATTGAAGTTGAACCTATCTACCTGAATGGGCAAACACAGTGGGTTAAAGTAAGATGTCGCTAATGTTTTGGAGTGACCCACTCTTAAATTAACCCTTCCAAGAGAAGATGGGCTTCAAAAAGAATTTTGATACCTTTCGTTTTTATATCATATTCAATTCTAGATATATCCCCTTTTCCTTCTTATTCTAATAACAAAGACTTAAATGGAATGGGGGAAAAATCTATCTGGCAAAGTTAGTCCATATAGCAACTGTATCTGATAGCATATACAACATTCTATATATTTTGTTTGTTTGTTTTTGGTTTTTGCAAGGCAATGAGGGTCAAGTAACTTGCCCAGGGTCACACAGCTAGTAAGTGTCAAGTGTCTGAGGCCGGATTTGAACTCAGGTCCTCCTGAATCCAGGGCCGGTGCTTTAGCCACTGCGCCCCCTCACAACATCCCATACTGATAAGCCTGCACTTCCATAGCCCTTCATTTTCTCAACTCTTCTCCGAGAAGAGATGTTTTTGTTAGAAATTTTGGAAGAAGGAGCAAGCTATCATTTAGCATATGGGAGCAGGTCAGATGCTATAATCTTTGGGATAGGCTGAGCAAGGATATGCAGTGGAGGAGCAAAGACAAAGGCTTGCAGAAAGATTGCTAACTCAGAGTTGAGGGTTTGGTACAGAGTCCAATAGGCAGGTCCAAAACAAGCCAACGCCAATTGTGAAAAGTTTGCATTTGGTACCCTGGGAAGTCAGTGCCCTTGCTTCTCCTGACCTGGGCTGCCCCTGCATCTATTTTCTTTTCTCCCCCCAAAAAACATCCATTCAAAAGCCCATTTCCCCTGGCCCTGGCTACAGACCAAACAGAGCAGAAGCGAGTCAGTGGAAAGTTCTCCCAGGGGATGAATGCCAGGGCCTGGCACTGACATTGTTTTCCACTTAGGCTTTGTTCTTGCTGGTGGTGATCAGTCAGACACTGAGCTAGGACAGAATGCCTTTCAAGGTGTCTCACTGGCCTGGGAAGTGGAGCTCAGAAGAGCATCAAAGGGGGGGGGGGAGATATGCATGTTAGGGTCTATCCCCTTCCCCATGCCTCTGCTCTGGCCATGAGAGCAGGATAGACTACATGTGTTAGAGACAAAAGGGACCTTCCCTGTACATTTTCCTTCTGTACCTGGGTTGGGAGTGCCTACTGGGGTCAGGTCAAAAAGACATTTACAGAGTTCAGCTGAGATACTCAAAGGATTGACCCTTGCCAATAAATTTCTGTTTTAAAAATAGTTTTGCCCATAAAGTTCATTCCAGAGCAGAGCCATTAGTAACAGGGATAAGTGTACTTGTTTTAGAGCTGTGCTTTTTAGCTGGGGTCTATGATTTCATTGAAAACTCCCTTTACCAGCACCTCATAGTCTTAGAACCTGACCTAAGGCACTGAGAGGTCGAGTAACTTCCCTAGGCTCACACAGCAAGTATGTGTGAGAAGAAAGACTTGAACTCTGATCTCGTCTTCAAGCCTTCTCTCTTTTAGCTATGGTACAGTGTCCCTTGTGATTAATAATACCTCTAATTTAGATAGCATTTTATGGTTTGCAGAGTGCTTTTTCTACAACAACTCTGTGAGGTAGGTGGTGCAAGTATTATTACTGAGAGGCAGTTTAGTATAGTAGATACTGGAAGTTAGGTTTAAATCCTCTCTCCTTATTTTACAGATAAGGACACTGAGACCCAGAGAATTTAAGCATTTTGAGAAGGGTCACACAGTTAGGTAGACTTCAAATCCAGGCCCTCCTGATTTAGCATTCTACTACACCAGAGATGTCAAACTCAAAGTCCCAGGAGCAAACCTCTAAGTCCCTTCCTCTGCAACCAGATTAAAATGTAATTGGGAATGTTTAACAACATAAATAAAAAATACAAAACACCATAGATAATGTTAATTTGTGGTTTCCTAAGTCTATATGTGGCTGCAGGGATCCATTTTCTATTTGACTTTGATGCCACTGTAAATATACTATACTATGCTGCCTTCCAGGGGCAGCTAGGTAGTGAAGTAAATAAAGTGCTCTGAAGTCAAGACTCATCTTTATGAGTTCAAATCTGGCCTCAGATGCTTAGCCTGCCGTGTGACCCTGGGCAATTCCCTTAACCCTGTTTGCCTTGGTTTCCTTATCTGAAAAATGAGCTGGAGAAAGAAATGGCAAGCCACTCGAATATCTCTGCTGAGAAAACCCCAAATGATGTTATAAAGAGTCCCACACAACTGAACAAGAAAATTTCTTGGTTTACCTAGCTCCTCTTTTGAAAATGGCTGTTTTAAAAAGTTATGCTTATCAGTAATTCACACCTTATTCCTATACAAGCAATCCCAGACTTAACTAATACATTGTGTTCCACCCATTCATTAGTCAGCTTTTGGGAACTCAGAGTGAGTTTTCCCTTAGGAATGATGTTATAAATAGCATCCCTTGGACTACAAAAGCTTCTTTAATCCATTCTTGCTTCAGTACTTTGAAGATTAGAGCTTGGAACCATGTGGGTGATCCCTGGGTCCATGCAGATTGAAACCCCCTGCGTGTCTTAGGTGGTCATCTCCATGAGTTGCTGTCTCTGGGGTGGGGGGGGGGGTGGAGATCATCCACTGGTGGCCGATCTAATGATGTGCCTTTCCAGATTTAACCAGGCTGGTCATCAAGTGGCAGCCAAGCCCATACTCAACCTGTTTCTGTCTTACAGTAGGACCTGCTTACTCTTGGACACTGCTGGTATAGCCTTCCAGAGCTCCATGCTGAGGCACGGAAGGGTGATGTTAATGGGACATTTAATTCATTAAGTAGTTGAAATTCTCCTTCAAAGACCAGGATGGCTTTGTATTTCTGCTACCCCCACCTAGCACTTGGTAGGGATAGAGACTGGACCTGTAAATTCATCAGAGTAGAGCAGAGATGTCAGACTGGACATGTGGCCCCCAACCCTCCGGAGTGCTCAAGAGCCAGGTTAAAATGTAGTTCCTATCTAATTTTAATGTGTGGATGTATCGATTTTTTAGAAGACATATATAAACACGTGTGGTTTTCTAAGTCAATTATGCCTCCCATGGGTTTCCTCTTCAATGCTCTAGTGGCCCCTATGAAAGTTTGACACCCCAGGCATAGAGAATTTCCTAAATGAAGCAACTCCCTCCACGTTACAGAATGAAACATTTGCTTTCTGGTTATGGCCAATACAGGAATGTTTTGCTTGACTATGTTATTTGTTATAACAGTTTTGTTTTTCTTTCCTTCTCTTCAATGGGGGTGAGGGAGGAGGCGGGAGGGAGCGAAAACAGATGTTTTATTCATTGAAAAAAAATCAAATTAAACTTAAAAAAAAAAAGAAATTAATCTCCCTCTGCCAATGCAGGCGAGCACCTTCTCTGTAACTTAAGTCTTAGAAAATTGCCTAGATAACTGAGAGGTTAAATGTTTTGCCCAAAGTCCCACAGCCAGTAGGGAGGTATCCAAGGCAAGATTAATTGGCTCAATACATCGCCCACACCATTTTTCATAGCAGGCACTTAAATGTTTGCTGAATGCTTAGATTGCATGCTTGGTAATAGAAAGAGGACTAATAAAAGCCCTAAACAGGCCCCCAAAGTCTTTGCGGCCAGGCAGAGCCTCATGTTTTGAGTCTTTTTCAGCTCCTCTTAGTTCTTCTGAGGCCTGTGCCCCCTACTCCTTTATAGTTAAGCCCCCCTCCCAAGCTATATTGAGCTAAAAGGGCCCATCCTGAAATTTGCCTCCCCCAGTTGTGTGATGTTCCTGACATCCCCTTCACTATAGCCCAAGGACGACCCCTGATTCTTGTGGTGGCAGAATGAGGAAGAGAGAGCTAGGTTGAGGTTGGCATCACGAGACAGGACAGCTCTGGCACTGGTAGTTCCAGCAGTCAGGGTGGGGTTTAGCAGAGGTTCTGAGGATAGTGGTCCCTTGGGTGGTAATGTTGGGAAGAGGGGTTCAGGCAGCAGTGGGGCAGTATAATAATGACTATTCATATGTGTGGGTGGTTCATAAATGAAGTTAATAAACCAGGACACCCCCCCCCCCACTATCCTCAGAAGAGGTAGATGAGCTACTTCAGGAAGACAGGGGTAGGTAGGATACTGGATATCTAAGGTATAGGGGTAAAGGGGCAAAAAAGGGAAGTGAGTGGACATCAAAGAATCCACCTAATTTTGTTTATTTATTCATTTGTTTAGTT
The DNA here is from genome assembly GCF_019393635.1 of Dromiciops gliroides. Taxonomy (NCBI): domain Eukaryota; kingdom Metazoa; phylum Chordata; class Mammalia; order Microbiotheria; family Microbiotheriidae; genus Dromiciops; species Dromiciops gliroides. The sequence continues at coordinate 335,806,434 of NC_057863.1, read as the reverse complement.
GTCTATTTATCGACTGATTGATTGATTGATTGATTGATTTAGCCATTCCCCTACTTTACATGTACAATCAAATTGTAACATCAATTTTTAAAACTTTGTGTTCCAAATTCTCTTCCTTCCTCCCTCTCTCCCCTCTCTTAAGAACTCAAGCAATTCAATATAAGCTTTACATGTGCAGTCATGCAAAACATAGCCAACAACAAAAAAAAAAACCTTTAGAAAAAAGAACTAACAACAACAAAATGTACCTACTTTTAAGGGTTCTGGTGATGGCAACCACTTGGGGACCATGGAAAGTCATGTCATAGTTTGCCAGTCCCTGATGAAGTTACATTGAATCTCTTCTCTAAGACTTGAGCCTGGGGACCTTAAAAAGTTTCTGGATTGGTGGTTCTGCTGTAGATTTGCTCTAAAATCTTAAGACCCTCTGGATAGCTAAACACTAGGAATAATTAGCCCTGTCTCACATACTGGGGACTCTGCCTCATGACTTGAGTGCTTTATGCCTGCCCAACTCTTTCAGTGTTTCCCCTTCCCCTAAATCTCACTGTATCAACAGCTCTCAGTGCAGTGCCCAGCACCTGATTGGCATTTAATAAATGCTTGCCTCCTGACAGACTGTCAGAAGGAAAGTCACAAATGAGAATAGAACAGGAAGGAATATGTATGTATTTACCTGTGTACCCACATTCCCAAACACCTACTTAAAATAGCCACCTGCTACAAATAGACCCTGACAGACATGCATATTGAAAGGTAGGTTTACAGACAGATCAAACGTGGGTGTCTGTGTGTGCAGTGCATGCTCCTTTTATTCCTCCTGTGAAGTTTTAATCATGCCCTCAGTCGTATCTGAACTGCATCATCCCCATTGCCCTTACCAATCACTCCATAGAGTCTTTTGGCTGGTCAGGACTAAGAGACCTCATCAACTAGCAGAGCTCTGGAGAGAAAGGGAGAGAACATATTAACAAGAACCTGCTACTAAGGAAAACCCAGGTTTGCCATAATGCTGGCCCCCTCCTCCACCCTCCCCACAGGCTTCCCTCATCCTCCCTCCCAGCTTTTAGGAATAGGAGACAGAGCTGTTCACAGGTACCACAGGGAGAGTTAAGAGCATCTCTAATGGGTGTCATTGAAAAGGAGAATGGAAAAAAAAATTTCCTCTGTAGAAAAAAGGATAAAAACTGCTGTCACCTTAAAGCGACGCTTCATTAGCTTTGTAATATAAACAGGTCTGAGATGAGGGGGCTAGCAGGTGGACAGGAGACAGAGGAAGTGTTTAACTTCATACATTGGGAAAGTGCTGGAGGTGGTGGGAGGCAGTGAGGAATTGAATTTTCTGCAATAAAAAGGCCAGAAGGACCAAATCACCTAGTCATAATTCTCATCTTCTCTTCCTTTTCATCTGCATGTTAAGAGAGCTGGGCTGGGAATCAGACCGCTTGGTTCTAGTCCCATCTGCCACTGAGTCATCACGTGACCTGGCACAGATCAGATTACCATTCTTGGTCTCAGTTTCCTCAGCTGAAAACAGAGATTTTGAATCGAAAAGGTCCCCTCCACCTCCAATGTTTATTCGTTTCCTCGGGAGTTGCATTTTCTTCCTTCATCTCCTTTTCTGTCAGAGGCTTTGTCCATTTATGAAATTGGGGGTCCCAGGGATGATGCGTAGCTTTGAGAATTGACTGGGATAGAAGAATGTACATAATGAGGGAAAGGAGGCAGAGTTCTGCACCCCAATGTCCTCACTCCTTCTTCTTGTGACACAAGATACCTAAAAGAGTTATATTTATCAAGGAATTGGAGTTTAAAAAGTTCGAGGTGACCCAATGGTGACTAGGTCTCTCTCTGGGTTTTGGAGAAGCATGGGGCATATTTTCAAGTAGGACCGGAGCTCATTAGCTTTCCCAAACACCACTTCCCACAAGTTAAGCCTCCAATCACCCTGGCCATTCCCAACATCTTCCCAGGGGAGCCTGGGACAGAGAATCCACATGCTATACCCCATAAGCAACCCAGGGAAGGGGGAGGTTTGGAGGCCAGAAACCCTTTAACCTAGGGATCTGCTTTGAAATCTTCAGGAACCGGGTGGGCGAATGCAGCTGCCAGGTGTCCCTGATGCTTCAAGAGGACCCTTCTGGGGCCCTGAGAGAAGCCATCCCCATTCGACCGTAAGTACCACTCCCTGGGAACCGGCCAGGGTCAGATTTTCTTTTCTCCTTTACTGGTCTCTAACTCTCACTCCTGCCCTCCCAGACCCTGCCTTGGCAGCCACTCAACCCAGTCCCCTCAGATGTGGCCCTGCAGATTGCTTGCATCTTCCAGCTGAAGCTGCTGGAACAGAGAAGGAGAGATTGGAAAAGGGAATAAGGGAGGGTGAAGGGGGAGGATGAAGGGGGGTGAATATTTTTTTTGCACACACCCTTATATGGCTACTGGAGTCATTACCGATGCAATAAAGCAACTAGGCAGGCGAGCTCCTCTCACCAACGTTCCCTTCTATAAACACAGCCAGGCCGGCCCCATCCCTCTTCTCCACACCCCCCTCCCGCCCTTAGGGATTTGCTCTCCCCTGACTTTTTTTTTTTAACCAGCCCCTTTTCCTCCTGTTACTTTTCTTTTTTCCCTTCATTGGTTGTAGGAGGAAAGAGGCTGCCAGCTGTGAAGGACTGGCTGGAGGAGGAGGCCTTGGCAGTGGTGGTGACCATCATGGAACACTAAGCCCCCTGGGCCTGGGGAGCAGGCTGAGCTGGAGACCTGAAGAGGAGGCTGAGGACGTGCGGGGGGTGCTTAAGAGGCGAGTGGAGACCCGGGAGCACACTGAGGACCGGCTCCGACAGCAGGAAGCGGAGCAGCTGGACTTCCGAGACCTCCTGGGGAAGAAGGTGTGCACCAAGACTCTGTCAGAGGAAGAGCTGAAGGAGATCCCAGCCGAGCAGATGGATTTCCGCGCCAACTTGCAGCGGCAAGTGAAGCCAAAAACATTATCGGAGGAGGAGAGGAAGGTGCATAGCCCCCAGCAGGTTGACTTCCGCTCCGTGTTAGCCAAGAAGGGGGGTCCTAAGGCCCCTGTACTGGAGAAGGCAGCACCTCCCAAACCAGCCACCCCGGATTTTCGTTCTGTGCTTGGCAACAAAAAGAAGTTACCTGCAGAGAATGGCAGTGCCAATGCCGAACCCCTCAATGCCAAAGCAGGAGAGAATGCCAAGCTGGTTGAGAACACCAGGCTGATAGGGAAAGGGAATGCTAAGTTAGCCGAAGCCCAGAAGCCTTTTGGGGATGCCAAGTTAGCTGATACCCAAAAATCTGTTGGGAATGCCACCCCAGCTGAAACCAAGAAGCCTGTGGGGAACACCCAGCCAGCAGAACCCCCAAAACCAGCAGGGAAAGAGGAACTAAAGAATGAGGTTGTCAATGATGTGAACAGCAAACGGGCCTGCACGGGAGCTGTAGACAGTGATAAGACTGCAGAAAGAAAAGGGACTCCCCCGAGCTTCACAGAGAAACTCCAGGACTTACGTGTGGCAGAGGGCAAAAGACTTTTCCTTCAGTGCCAGGTTGTATCTGAGCCACCAGCCACCATTACTTGGACACTGAATGGCAAGACCCTCAAGACCACCAAGTTCATCGTCCTTGCCCAGGAAGGTAAATTGGGATGTTGTGGGGAGGACGGAGGAGAAGGTTCTGTAGAGGGGCAACGTGTTTTGTGGTGCTGAGGGCAGGCGGGAGGGGCCGGGATGGCCCTGGCTGTGGTGTTGTGCCCACAGTGTTATTGACAGATTCTCTCTCATCACCATCTGTGGTCACCGTGGAATAGGCATGCCCTACAGCCCACCACCAAGACGATGCTCTAGATAAAGACTGCGTTGTTAGCTGAAGCATTGAGGGTATTATGGGATTAGGAGAAGCATAGTGGAATGAGGCAGTAGTGGCCATGGGGAAGCAGGAGAGGGTGATGTTGTACAGGCAGAGTTGTGTGTTTGAGTTAATGGCAGCCTGGGTCCCAACACTGTGGGCTCAAGAGTAGGGGAGACAGAGCGGGGCTGGAGGAGGCAATGCCCGCACAGGTCCTTATGTGCTTGTGGTATTGTGGGTTTGGGGGAGTGGTGAATAAGTAGAAGAAAATCCAAAGCACCCCTATGGCACACACAGAGGCAGGCAGCACCGCTGGCTTCCTAATTTGGATGAGACATTTGTTTGCTGGTATTTCACATTCTTGAATGGTGGGGGGAAAGATGGTGGGGGCTGTGTGTGTGTATCTTGCCATCTGTCCCCTTCTGGTGTGTGAGGAGGAGAGTAGAGGGAAGAGGACTTTGGGATTGGGTTCTGTACACCTGGAAAGGTGAAAGGAGGTGGGAGAGATGGTGTCCTCAGACCCTCAATTTGTATAGGAACATTTTGTTCAGTGCGGAACCTGGGAGAAAAAGAGAGAACTGAGACAAACAAGGCTCCCAACACCCCACTCTGGTGATTGTCAAAGGAACAGACCACCAGGGTCCTACAATAGCAATGGTGGGTCTGGGCTTTTCCTGGCAGCGAGGAGTGGGGAGAGGCCGGCAGAGGATAGAGGCACATTCTTCCATGTCAGTTGGTTGGATAAGGAATGCCAGGGAGGGGGAGTCAGGGGACAGACTGAATCTGGGCCCGGGTAAAGGCTGAGGGAATAGAAAATTCCCTTCATTTCGTGTGTATATTATCCCTTGTTCAATGATCACACTCTTCCTCCAGCTACCTCCCTTCTCTCCCTCACTCCTCACCATTCTTCTTTTTCCATTAAAAACTGGGAATGGGTCAGTGGACGAGAGCAGCTACCATGTCTAGCTCTATGTCCTTACAAAGCAAGGCAAGGCTGGATTTCCCTTCCTTGCTCTGTTCTTCAAACCACAAACCATGATGCAGCTGGGGACTTGGGATCCAGTGCTTTGAGTGGTGGAGAGGCCAATAGCTTGTTTTTTTCCCTTCATTATTGATAATACTGACTCGGTTGCTTCTTTATTTTGGTATCCCTAGATTGGCAGGACACTCCAGGGAGCTTATTCACCCCCTTTTTCTACACAGGGCCCCCCATCCCACCTTCTCCTGAAGCCTTGACATAGATTCTAGGGCTCTGGAGACAGTAAGTAGATACTATAGACATCCTCAGTTGCCCATTTTGGAGACTTAACCATTGGAAAGCCCTTCCACAAGTGTAACCCAAATAGTTACAGCCTTTCTGTCAGGTGAAAGTCACCCAAATCTGCATAATGTGTATTAGCCCTAGGAAAACCAAGGCCTGGGATGACTAGAGTGCGTTGCCCAAGAGAACAGCTGCAAGACAAAAAATTCCATGAGGACAGTGTCCACATCACATGTTAATCTTGTGTTTTCCCCAGTTTCTCACAAAGTTCTTTGCACACAGTAGGCCCCTTTGTAGAAGTGAATTTACTCAGCACTGCCTAAAACCACTGAAAAGTCATCTCATTGACTAGGCCCAAGCTATTCTCATTACTTTTAAGTGCAAAGTAAAATTTAACCCCCATGTAATTTAGGTATTTGGGGGGGGGGCAGGAAAAGGAGACAAAGATGGGCCTACTTAGACACAGACCTTGGGTAAGCTATATCATCTTTCTGGGTCTCTGTGTCCTAATCACTCAAATACGAGTTGGATTAGCTCAGAGATTCTTTTTTTTTTTTTTTGGTGAGGCAATTGGGGTTAAGTGATTTGCCCAGGGTCACCCAGCTAGTAAGTGTCAAGTGTCTGAGGTCGAATTTGAACTCAGGTCCTCCTGAATACAGGGCTGATGCTCTGTCCACTGTGCCACCTAGCTTCCCCTAGCTTAGAGATTCTTAACCTGGGGTCCATGAACTCATTTTTTTGGTTTTTGACAACTGCATTTTTATATACTTTGTTTTCTTTTCTAATCCTATTTATTTTATTTTATACATTTAAAAATATTCTAAGATATCCATAGGCTTCACCAGACTGCCCACAGGACCTATGAACCAGAAAAGGTTAAGAACCCCTAGCCTGGATGATGTCTACCTGGTTACCTGTCCTTCCTGGCCTAACATTTCATGTGTCCATGGGAGTTGGGCAGATGAATGGGCCATAGCAGATGGAGTACCTCACTTAAGTATCTACCTCACAGGTTCATAGTCACAGTCATTTCAGAGCCAGAAGAGACCTCATCAGTTTGCGAGCCCAACCACCTTGTTTTATGAATGAGGAAACTGAGGCCCAGAAATGGGAAGTCAATCAATAATCAGTCAATAAACATCTATTAAGCACCTCCCAGGTGCCAGGGAGTGGGCTAAGTGCTGGTGATAGTAAAAGAGGCAAAAGACAGTTGATGCCCTCCAGGAGGGCACAAGTGATGGAGTGATTCATCCAAGGTCACACAGCTGGTTAGGACTATGTTTGCTAGAATTGTTTCTGATGATGGGACTGCAAGGCCGCTTCCCCATCATCTGTGGAGTGGAGAAGAGGGGAGGGAGAAACCATCTCAAGCAATGTTCTAGTTAGCATCTGCTCGCATAACTTTCTTAGCTTAGGTGACTGCCCTTGTTGGTTATGCTTCAGGAAACAAAACTAGGCAGCATCCCTGGTGTTCCTATCTTTGTGGACAGCCAGGAGCGTCCTGATTCTGCCATTTACTACTGCTGTGATTTTGGCCAAGTCACTTAATCTCCCTGTGCCTCAGTCTCCTCATTTGTAAAATGTGGTGGTTGGATTAGGTACCCCTTAATGACCCTTCTAACTCCAAATCTATGATACTGTGATTTTTCTTCCTGGATTAGAGTTGGGTCTAGCTGGGAATCTTCATAAAATTCAATGAGGAATGCTATCCTGGGAGCTAGGACAAGTGACACAGAGTGAAAAGGAGCTGGAATTGTAGTCAGAGGGACCTGGGACTTCAATACTGGCTTTGCAGTTTCCTTCCTGCATGACCTTTGGCAAGTGACTTATCCTTTTTAGCCTTTGGCTTCCTCACATATAAAATCAAAATGGTTGGACTAGATATCCTCTAAGGTCCCTTCTATCTCTTTTTTCTTTCTTTTAATGAGGCAATTGAGGTTAAGTGACTTGCCCAGGGTCACACAGCTAGTAAGCATCAAGGGTCTGAGGCCGGATTTGAACTCAGATCCTCCTGAATCCAGAGCCGGTGTTCTATCCACTGTGCCACCTAGCTGCCCTGGTCCCTTCTATCTCTATGTTCCTGTGAGACAGTGGATAGAGCACCAGACTTGGAATCAGTAAGACCTGAGTTCAAGTTCTCCCTTAGACACTTAGTAGGCATATTACCCTGGGCCTATTTACTTAAGTCCCCCCTCAGTCTCAATTTCCCAGTCTATATAATGGGGAGCAGCACCTCCCAGCTGACTCTTCATGACAGGACTGATTTGCCCTTTCTTTCTGCATCTCATTTTACAGACGAGGAAACTGAGACAAACAGGGTCAAGTGGCTTTCCCAGAGTCATACAGCTAGTATCTGAAGCCAGATTTGAACTCAGGTCTTCCTAACTCCAGGCCCAGCATTCTATCCACTGTGCTACCTGGCTGCCCAAGTAACAACAACAATAACAATGGCAGTATGTACATATCATTTTAAAGTTTGCCATGTGCTCTCCATATATTATCTCATTTGTGGGTCGCGGGGGGGGGGGGGGGGTGGGAGGGAGGGAGGGAGAGACAGACTAACTGACCACAGCTTCAGAACTTAGTTAATCTCCATCCCTTAATGTTTGTGTCCCATCTACTTTGTGTGGATGCTGGGAGAGCAGAAGTATAAGATTGTGCCCACAAGGGGTTTGTCTATCATCTGGGAGACAGAACAGATACATAAGATAAGTAACACACAAGGGTGCACAGGCAAAGTGCCAAAAACAATTATGTTGTACAATGAGCAGACCAGTCTAGCTGGGGTGGGGAGATTTGTGAAGGGGAGAAATGACAGATTAGGTTGGAGAGGTAAATGGGAGCCAAACTATAAAGGGGCCTGAATGCCTGCCTATGGAATTTGTTTGGGCTTTATCCTAGAGGCACTGGGGATACATTGAGCACGAGATAGGTAATGGGCAAAGCAGTGTTGAGGAAGACTGGTCCAATCACCACGTACAAGGTGCGGTAGCAAGGGTGACGGTAAAGAAAAGGCTAATGGAAGGGACATATGAAATTGGAATTCATAAGACTCGGTGGCTGCCTGGATATGGGTAAAACAAAGTGAGGAATCACAAACGGTTGAGTTTTGAACTTGATCATTGAGAGAAGGGTGACATCATTGGCAGGTGGGAGAAGCCAGCAGATAGAGTTGTGTTTGGGTGAGGGTGGAGGTGGGGTGGACGTGATCGTGAGCTCAGTTTTGAAAGCAGAGTCTGAGCAGGAGATAGAGGATTGCAGCTCAGGATAAAGGGTAGAGCAGGACTCTGCTAGCTTGAACTTTCTGTTTCAACCAGGAAAACTGCTACCTATCCTTTGAAAATGATTCAACTTGGGGGCAGCTAGGTGGTGCAGTGGATTAAGCACCGGCCCTGGAGTCAGGAGGACCTGAGTTCAAATCCAGCCTCAGACACTTGACACTTACTAGCTGTGTGACCCTGGGCAAGTCACTTAACCCCCATTGCCCTGCAAAAAAAAAAAAGAAAATGATTCAACTTCCCTTCCTGCTTTTAAAAATACCTTCCTGGCTTTAAATTCTGTTTTCCACTACCCAATCCTTTCCTTTGATTTTAAGTTCTAGCCCCATAGATCCCTCTTGGACCACCCATCACACCACCTGCTCTCACTGCCAATTGTTGTGTCTATAACTGCACAAATCCTACCCGAGGGTTCTTTGTTTATGTGATTCTGTTGTGTGTTTGCCTGTTATCCTGTTGACTTTTTACATGCCTTGTCTTCTTCCTTAGTCTGGGATGGGAACTGGCTACCCAGTTACTCTTGAGGAAAAGGGGTGGGGGGAGTAATGAGAAGAAAAGGGTGGATTTAGAAAAGAGGAAATAAGGCATCAAGCTGCCTTGGACATAACCTTAGACTCCCTGTCTGAAAGACCTTTATTTCTCTTTTTTTTTTTCTGGTGAGGCAATTTGGGTTAAGTGACTTGCCCAGGGTCACACAGCTAGTAAGTGTTAAGTGTCTGAGGCTGGATTTGAACTCAGGTCCTGGTGAATCCAGGGCCAGTGCTCTATGAACTGCGCCACCTAGCTGCCCCTTACCTTTATTTCTAATACTTTTATCAAATCCCATCATTAGCTCTTTTGATCCTCACAGCAACCTTGGTAGGTTGGTGCTATTTATTATTCCCATTTTACAAATGAGAAGCAGATAGCGGTTAAATGACTTGCCAAGGGTCACACAGCTAATAGGTGTCTTAGGCAGGATTTGAACTCAGGTCTTCCTGACTCTAGGCCCAGTACTACTCTATTCACTGAATGATCTAGTATTGGGGTTGGGGTAGGCATAAGACTGATTCTAGTACAAATTCTTGCTAGCCCACTAATTCTGATTCTTCATCATTTTCTTTATCATTAAATGAAGTGGGACTAGATAATCCTTTATCTTCCTGCCAGCTCTTCACATTCCCTGGGTGTCAGGTTTATGGGTTGAATAATTCTCAAAGCCTTTGTTATACTAAGAAGGGTCTGACCAGCCTGTGCACAGACTGGCACACCTCAGTTTAATGAAGGCTCCTGGTTGGACATTAGGAGAACTAGAAGTATCATCTAGGTAGTTAGGCTTCCATTTGTTGCTGTTACCGTCTCTTCTTTCTTTCTTTCTTTCTTTCTTTCTTTCTTTCTTTCTTTCTTTCTTTCTTTCTTTCTTTCTTTCTTTCTTTCTTTCTTTCTTTCTTTCTTTCTTTCTTTCTTTCTTCTCTTCCTCCTCCTCCTCCTCTTTCTCCTTCTCTTTCTCTTTCTTCTTCTTCTTCTTCCTTGTCCAAGTTCACATACCTAGTCAGTGTCTGAGATTTTGAACTCGGGTCCTCCTGACTCCAGGACTACTGCGCTAGCCACAGCACCACCTAGCTGCCCCCTAACATCTCTTTTGAAGAGCAGTTCAGATGAGTCCTTTGAAAGGACTGCTCTTGAGCAGAGTGCTTGTGGGAGAGGATTTTGTTAGATATAGTATTCAGCGAGTAAGAATCCACCTGCTACTTTCTCAGGTCAAACCTAGGGCCCATCTTGCCCAGAGAAAACCACAGGGTAGGAAGGGGATGGGAAGGCATGGTTGTCCTCCACGCTCTCAAAGCCCCATACCTCAAAAGCACCTGGGCTTCTCTTGGGGCAGCTAGGTGGCGCAGTGGATAGAGCACCGGCCCTGGAGTCAGGAGTACCTGAGTTCAAATCCAGCCTCAGACATTTAACACTTACTAGCTGTGTGACCCTGGGCAAATCACTTAACCCCAATTGCCTCATTAAAAAAAATAATAATACTAATAATAAAAAACACCTGGGCTTCTCTTAATAACCATAAAAGCCATAAGGCTCTCCATTCCATGGCTGTATCTAAATCACCCTCGCACCTATTTATCCTTTCAGCCTAAATGATTTCTTGATGGCAAAGAGCTCCTCAAGTTTGCTATCCACCTTGTCCAGTAATATGGATGGAGGTAAGGAGTGGACCTGGGATTTCATCAGGAGAGCAAACTCCCTTCTCTGAGGCAGGCCAGAACTTTCTCTATACCTTCTAGTCTTGGAGAGTTGCCTAGAGCCCTGAGAGGTAAAATGGTTTGCCTAAGATCACACAGTCAGCATGTGTCAGCAGGAAGATTTGAACCCAGATCTATCTGGCTCCAAGGCTGGCCCTTTCCACCATGCCATGCAGCCTCAAGTAGTTCATGCAGCCTCAAATTGTCTTTGTTTTTATCTGACCTCTGTTTACTTCTTTCCATCCTTAAAAGTTGCCCAGTAGTCCCAGCATTGGGGGATTTATGGAGTAAGATAATGTTTACCCCATCCATGCTAGGAGTAAGTTCCCATTCAGCCTATCCATAGTCTTGATAGTTTTGTAATCTTTCTCTGCCTTCACCTTCCTGAACAGAGGCATCCTGCTCTGTCCTCCATTGGAATGGAGCAAGTGTCTCCATTCCTTTGACTATTTTCCTTTGCCTTTTTCTGAACTTTCTCCATTACCTTGTTTTTTCTTATGCCAGCTAATTCTTCGTTCAGTATTCTGGACAAAGATTTCCCTAATTTGGTACAGGGAGGAATATTTTTCCAGCATCCTTGGTGATGACCAAACTTTTATGGGGGTCTCTGGCTGTGGCAGCACTTGGAGGGAGAGAGGGTGTCTTAGTGTCAGGGGTCTATAGTGATCCTCATTTCCATTTCCTGAGACAAGACTTAGAGGGTGTCCATTTTACTTATTTTAACATTATCTTTCCCTAAATGCGTTACTTTCTCCTTGCCACATTGAAGACCACGAGTCACTTTTCTGCCCATTCATGCGGCTTCTTGATTCCCCCCCTACAATTTATGCCTAATGGCTTGGCAACTTATCTCACTCCCTAGAAGAGCTTAGGGATAGGCACATATTAGATACTTAGTGGATACTGTGTGAAGGCATACAAATAGTTCCTGGCCTCAAAGAGACTACAGTCTAGCCAAGGAAAAAAAAGCACCCTTGGAATTATGAGAACAAGTATGTTACATGGAAATGCTGCCCACCAGTGCAACAGGAATTCAGGAAAGAGAGAGATCTGTGTGGGCTGGGATAGTCTCAGAAAGTTTCATGAAGGGGCATCTAGGTGGCACAGTGGATAAAGCACTGGCCCTGGCTTCAGGAGGACCTGAGTTCAAATCCAGCCTCAGACACTTGACACTTATTAGCTGTGTGACCCTGGGCAAGTCACTTAACCCTCATTGCCCTGCCCCCCCCAAAAAAAAATAAAAAGAAAAGAAAGCTTCATGGAGTAGATAGTACTTGAACTAGGATTGAAAGGCTTGGTAAAATGGAGGTAGGCACTGCCCTTTCCAAATAATAGATATAAAAATGTAAGATCAATTCCAAAACAAATCTGCCACACCCCACTATCATCAATTCTCTGTCAGGCAAGTCACTTCATCAAGTTCAAATCTATGTATCAAGTTCAAATCTATGTATCAAGTTCAAATCTGTGTAACCCTGGGCAAGTCACTTCATCCTGTTTGCCTCAGTTTCCTCATCTGTAAAATGAGGTGGAGAAAAAGATGGCAAAAATCCAGGATGGGGTGATGAAGAATCAAACATGATTGAAATGACTGGACTGCAGAAATCATCTCTAAAGTTCCTTTTTCAATCTAACATCCCAAACTTTTATTTTAGTGAAATATCTTTTAAACCTTTACCCTCATTTCTATTTCTAAGCCAGCTTTGGTATGTTGGAAAGAGTGCTATGTTCACAGTAAAGGAACCAGGCTTCAAATCCCAGCTCTGCCAACATATGTGACATTGGGCAAGTCTCTTTGCTTCAGTTTCCTCATTGATAAAATGGGAAAAGATAGGGAAATCTAGGAAAGATTCTAAGAAAACAACTGGAGATGGAGACCTCCAAGATTTGTCTAAGGAAAAAGATCTTAAAGTCACTGTAGAATCCTAGCTGTGGCAAAATAATCCTCCATCTTATAAAATGGGGACCCCATGTCCCTCACAGGGTGGTCGTGAGAATCAAATGGGATGATGAATGTAAAACACTATTTAAACTCTTTAAGTGCTATATAAAGTCCAACTAATAAAAACAATAATAATCCATTGGAATCTTGCCAAAGGCTTTTTGAAGAGCTAATTAAATTACAGATCACTTTTCCTTAGAGATTATTTCTCTTTACCAAAATATAAATATAACCTACAAAATATAAATATAACCTGAGGAAACAGTAGCCATATATATGTATAAATATATATAATATAAATATAACCTACTGAGGAAACAGCAGCCATATATACACATTATACATATGTGTGTATGTGTGTGTGTATATATGTATATGTATGTATATAACCTACTGAGGAAACAGCAGCCATATATACATATAAATACATATATTAAAATACATACACACACATATGGCTGCTTTTCCTCAGTAGGTTTTATTTTCCTAATTTTGTAAGTAGCCTATCTTTAATAGATTCCATTAAAACACCTGGCATGAAAGTGTGCCTCACAAGTCTCTAGTTCCCAGAATACCCTCCGCAACCTCTTCCTAGCCTTCCCACAACATTGGTCTAGTGAGCAGGACTATCCAAGTGGCTCAACCCCATTACTCTTCTCTTCTTTACATATTCTCCCCTCTCCTTGCCAAAGGCAACTTGGTGTAATGGACAGCAATGTAATGGAATCACAAAAAACTGAGTTAGAATCGTGCCTTACTATCTCCCCACGCAAACACCTTCCTTCCCCCAATCCCCTCACTAGCTGTAGAACCTGGGCAATTCTCTTAACATCATTGTGCATCTAAGGTCTTTTCTAGCTCTAAATTTAGAATCCTATCCTCCCCTACCCAGCAGGGACCTCTCCCTGGTCCTTTTGGCATAACCCCCACCCCCACCCAGAGGGCTCAGGATCAAGGTATCCAGAAGAGCTTTGGATAAGAGTTTTGGGTGACTTTTGATTCTGTCATCTTGACCTGCTCCCTCAATTCACCTCTCACCCCTAGCAAAAATGTCCCCACCCCCACTAGGCCTGAGGCGTCTCAAAAATGCTGGGAAACAGAATGTGCTTCTGGAGATCAGGAAGGGACTGTCCCACAGGAAATGCCATACTCTTTATCCATAGACGATGATGTCCCTCTATACCCATCTAAGGGATTCGTGATCCCCCTACACACAAATGTACCTCACAAATCCCAGACTCTGGGTATCCTGGGAAAAGCGGCTGCCCTAATAGTCTCAAATTGGGTAGAACTGGGGATGAGGAGGCTCTGGTCCGGCTTCTCTCCTTCTTCTTCAGAGACGCTCTCATTGCCGTTTGTGCAGCTAGAACTCAGATAAATATTTATTTTGTCATTTCAGTTGAAGGCCTGAGCCAGCTGTATGGCTAAAAGTGAAAGGGGGGGAAATGAAATCTTTCTCATTTGGACAGGATGTTTGGTGGGAACTAGATCGCTGACCCTATAGCCCCAGGCTCAGTATGATGTTACAAATCCCTCCAATATTCTTCATTTCTTACACTAGATAATAGCATCAGATGCGTAGGCTCTAGAATTCATTTCATCCATTTCTCCTGTCTCCCAAATCACCGCTGAACTCTCTCAACCTGATGGTCATCAGTCTTATTTCCAAGGGGCTTCCACCATCTCCCTCACTCACCTCACCCTGCACTCCCTGCTTCTAATGTCTGATCTCAAGCCTTCCTGTTGTATCTTCTACATCTTTTATTTTTTCTATTTGATCCCATTTGGGGTAGGGGTGGGGGGGGTTGTTGTTGTTCAGTAATTTTTCATTCACTTCTGACTCTTCGTCACCCCACTTAGGGTTTCCATTTGGGGTTTTCTTGGCAAAGCTACTGAAGCGCTTTGCCATTTCCTTCTCCAGCTCATTTTTTTTTTTTTAAGTGAGGCAATTGGGGTTAAGTGACTTGCCCAGGGTCACACAGCTAGTAAGTGTTAAGTGTCTGAGGCCGGATTTGAACTCAGGTACTCCTGACTCCAGGGCTGGTGCTCTATCCACTGCGCCACCTAGCCGCCCCTCCAGCTCATTTTACAGATGAGGAAATGGAGGCAAACAGGATTAAGTGACTTGCCCAGAGTCACACAGCTAAGTATCTGAAGCCAGATTTGAACTCGGAAAGATAAGTCTTCCTCACTCCTGGCCCTAGCATTCTATCAACTTTGCCACCTAGCTGCCTAATATTATCAGAATGATGACACGTAATTCCACTGAGCCCAGTCACCTTGCTAGTATTTGTTACTATAACTCAGTATCTCAATAATATGGGGTATTTTCCCCCTCATTCTCTTTGTATCAGTCTCTTCTGTCTGTGTTCTCTGGGGACATCTTGCCTCTTCCTTATTGCATTGTGTGCTCTTAAGGGTGGGAATCATTTTTTCTCTGTTAGAATGAAGTTCCCCTAAAGCAGAAATAGTTTCTTCTCTGTCCTCAGGGCTCCTCTGAGGGCTATATGGTATGGTGGAACGTTGCACTTGGAATCTGAAGACCTGAGTTCAAATCCCAGCCAGATAACTTCTATGACCTTGGGACAAATACTGCACATCACTGGGCCTGAATCTCTCATTTTTAGGAATGGAGGGAAGAAACGGATGGTTTCTAAGGTCCCTTCTATCTCAAAGCCTTCCGATCCTAAAGAATACAGACTAGTGGTAGAGGGTTGAAAGAAGGTGATTCTGCCTGTATGTTTTACGTGTGAACGGCAAACTGAAAATTTTTACTCTTAGTTAGGATATTATTTGCTGGGACTTGTTGAGAAAATTCTAAAAGGGGAAAAGATAATATGAAATAGTACTGTAGCAGTTCTTTGAATTTCCTGTAATTGCCAGGGGGGATAAATAAATCTCATGATTTATGATTCCAGTGATTTCTGTTGGGGTATCATTCCCCCACCTGTTCTGGGAGGTATTATTCCCCTTCCTGGTTCATTCCATGACCTCTCACTCTTTCTTCCAGGCTCACTGTGTTCTGTCACCATTGAGAAAGCAATGCCTGAGGACAACGGTGTGTACAAGTGTCTAGCCAAGAATGCCGTGGGCCAAGCTGAGAGCTCTTGCCATGTGACCGTGGATGGTAAGTCCTAACTGCTTCTCTCTCCCATTCAGAAGCCCTTTTCTCATTCCCTCCCCTCCATCCCCATGAAAGGCAAAGGGAATGGAATGGGAAAAACATTTATTAATGGGTTACAATATAAGAATCAATATGCTCAATGCTAAGTATCCAAAGGGCAGCTAGGTGGCCCAGTGGATAGAGTGCCAGGCCTGGACTCAGGAAGACCTGAATTCAAATCCAGCCTTATACACTTACTAGCAATGTGACCCTGGGCAAATCACTTAACCCTGTTTGCCTCAGTTTCCTCATCTGTAAAATGAGCTGGAAAAGGAAATAGAAAACCACTCCGGTATCTTTGCCAAGAAAACCTCAAATGGTGTCGTGAAGAGTCTGACATGACTGAAAACAACTGAACAATGAGGTCTACAAATAGTGAATAACAACAAGGCATACAAATAGAAGAGGAGCTATTCCTGCTTCCAGGGAGCTGATATTCTAAGGCGGGGAAACAATACATATAGAAGAGATCATGCTTATGTTCATGTCAGAGAGAATGCATCAGCAGGGTGTATGGCAAGGCCCAGAGCACCTTGGAGAGTAAGGGTAGAACAGATAGTCCACCTCCAGGAGACTAATAGGTCCAAGGGATAGAATTTAGTGAGGAGGCTCTGGGATACCTCCAGCAGAGGCATGGAAATGAGAGTCAGCATCTGGGTGACTCTGGGTGTCCTGCACCTAGAGGTAGCTGGGTAATGATGCAGTGAGTGTTGGTTGAGAGCGGGAATGACAACCCATGATTGGGAGGTGTTTCTGTCATGAAACACTAATTCATAAATCCATTCCTTGCACTTATGTGCTTTGTGAACAGGGGCGAATAACTTAAATTCTCCAGAACTCGGTTTCCTCATCTGTAAAATAAAAGGGTTGGAATCACTTTCCTCCAATGTCCCTTCCAGGTCTAGATCTATGTTTCTCTAATTATTTATTTATTCTTTTTTTTTTTTTTTTTGGTGAGCCAATTGGTGTTAAGTGACTTGCCCAGGGTCACACAGCTAGTAAGTGTTAAGTGTCTGAGGCCAGATTTGAACTCAGGTACTCCTGACTCCAGGGCCGGTGCTCTATCCACTGCGCCACCTAGCTGCCCCTGGTAGGTGATGTTATTATCCCCATTTACAGTTCAGGAAACTGAGGCAAACAGATTAAGTGACTTGTCCAGGGTCACACAGCTAGAAAGTTTCTGAGGCTGCTTTTGAACTCTGGTCTTCCTGACTCCAGGTGCAGTGCTTTATCCACTGTGCCACCCAGCTGAAGGGATGAATTCTTTAGCTTCCTGACTTCTCCCAGGTGGCAATGTGGCCCCAATCCAATTAGCATGTGGCCAAACAGATCCCTCCTCTAAGTAGAACTGTTTTTGAGGGTGGGACAAGGAGTTGTCATCCCACAGTTGTCATGGGAGATGACACACCCACAGGAAAATAATTAAAAGATCTTTCCAAAGCAGCATTCAGATAAGAATAAATGATCCCATTGACACTAATCCTGGGAACAATGACCAAGGGGAAATGGAAGGAATGGCGTGAGGTTTCCTGTCATAGGTGAATTCAGAGCTGGGACTTAGTCATGGCCAGAGTGCCAGGTAGGGGAAACTCGCTATCTTCTCTCTAAATCTTTTCAGCCTGGTCAGAGACGGGTTTGTTTGTTTCTTTATTTTCCCTAGGTTTGAGTATTTGAAGTGATGCCCTTGAAGGCCCAAATAGAGAGCTTGTATTTGACCTAAAAAGCTATAGATTGTGGACTAAAAAGAAACAGACACATTTTGGGGTCTCTCTTTTCTATGTGAAGACTCTTGTGTGTACAGGCCACTGTGGATCTGTTTGCTGCAAGGGATGCAGAATCCAAGAGATCACCCATGATGAGAAGAGTCTCCCTGATCTGCAACTGCAGTTGAAGGAGGAGTGTGAATCAAAGGGGATGTGAAGGGAAATGCTATTGGATAGGAAAACTAGATCTGTCAGAACTGTAACTAGGGCTGGGCTTCTGGTGGAAAAAAAAAATTCAACACACATAGTCCTTTAGTAGCCTTGAGCCACTGTGGTAAATAATTCTCCCCACCCCTTATTTCTGGGATGATTTCTTGGTCATGAATGGTAGAGTTCACATGAGGGACGTTTCACAGTGTTTGTCCCGCATGCCCATTGTATTTATTTATTTATTTTTAGTGAGGTAATTGGGGTTAAGTGACTTGCCCAGGGTCACACAGCTAGTAAGTGTTAAGTGTCTGAGGCCAGATTTGAACTCAGGTCCTCCTGACTCCAGGGCCGGTGCTCTATCCACTGCGCCACCCACCTAGCTGCCCCTGCCCATTGTATTTATTGCTATTTGAGGGGGCAGCTAGGTGGGTGGCGCAGTGGATAGAGCACCGGCCCTGGAGTCAGGAGGACCTGAGTTCAAATCTGGCCTCAGACACTTAACACTTACTAGCTGTGTGACCCTGGGCAAGTCACTTAACCCTCATTGCCCTGGGGACAAAAAAAAAAGAAAAAAGATGAATATTTATTGCTATTTGCTCCAAGACCAAAATAGCTAGTTAAGGTTCTAGTGACTATTGTTCTCCCTACAGTCTTTTCCCTCCTTGCCTGTCTGTCCTTTCATGCTAGGCCAAAGGCTGCTAGCTCTGAGGACTGGGGCCACATCCGGGTTTGCAGGTGGCCACTGAAAGCTATGACATCTGCCATTAGTAATTGGAAAGTCCCTTCTGACAGCCTCAGTACTAAGCTTTAGTCTAGCAACTGGAAGGAACCAAAGCTGACCAAAATCAATCTAGAAGTGTCTCGGTACTTTACATGAACGGTTTATGGTGATGGCTTCTCTGCTTTGGGAACCTGACAGTCAATAGTGTTATATCTTCGTATGCTGCAGCCCTGAAAGCTGGAGGGTGATTCATGTTATTTATAAGGGGTTAGCACCTTTTGTATTAAAACAGTAAATGACTTATTTGCAAAACTTATGGAATAATTATAGCATCCAAGAAACAGAATTCCCAGTGGGCAAAAACTGTCAATCTATTCATTAAGATGCATTCATGGGGCAGCTAGGTGGCATAGTGGATAAAGCACTGGCCCTGGATTCAGGAGGACCTGAGTTCAAAGCCAGTTTCAGATACTTGACACTTACTAGCTGTGTGACCCTGGGCAAGTCACTTAACCCCCATTGCCCCACCAAACAAAACAAAACAAAACAAAACAAAAAGATACATTCATTACGTGCCTGTCATGTGCCAAGAACTGTGCCAGGCACTGGGAATACAGAGACAAAAATGATCAAGGTGGGATAGTGGATGCAACCATGAGCCTGGAGTCAGGAAGGCCTGAGTTCAAATCTAGCTTCAGATATGGTGTGATCCTGAAGAAGTCACTTAACCTCTGCCTCAATTTCCTCAATTGTAAAGTGAGAATGATTATAGGACCTACCTCTCTGGCTTTCCATGAGGATCAAAGGAGATAATATTAGTTAAAGCACTTACTTAACATAGTGGCCGGCACATAGTGGGCATATAATAAGTGCTTATTTCCTTCCTACCTTCTAGGTCAAATCCAATCTTTGTCCCATCTAAGAATTCCCTTAAAAGTATCCCTGACAAGTGACTGTTTATGTAGTACCTTGGGGATACATTTTTATTTTCCATTCAGTCAGTCTTTGTGTATTTGAAGATTTTTTTTTAAAAGGTATTAAATTCATTCTGGATCAAAAGTGGTTTTTGTTTGCTCAGATGGTGTCCTTGATGGTTTCCCCTGCCCCCTTCTAATTTTGCTGACCCCTTTTATTTACATATTGTCCTTCAAAGAGGCTTGGGGGTGAGATTTTTTGCAGGGAGAAGAAAGGAAGTCATAAGAAGGAGACCAGAGAGTCACATGAATTATCTCTTAATTCATTAACCAGTTTGTTACTAACCGCCACCCCCACGCCCCAACACTCCCCCAAGAGGCACATTCACCAAGCTCTTGGGATCTTTTCTCTCTGCCATCCTCTTCTTGGAGGTAGATCAGCATCTCACATAAGTCATTTTTCAGATGTTTACTCATTTCTCTTGTTTAATTTTGTTCCACATAGACAGAATTGTGAGGCAGGCTGTGATGTGTAAAATTGAATGTGGTCGCCTTATTTCTGTCCCAAGTTTGGTGAAAATTAGCTGGGGTTCCTAATATAGCTGTTACTTATAAATTAGAAGCTGCTGCACCAGTTAGGGGCATTAAGCATTTATTAAAGTATATTAAATATTAGTAAAGAGAGAACACGTGGAGTTCAGAAAGTTCAGAAGCCCTACATACCTAGCACAAGGTGCTGCCACCACCTCCAAGTCTCAGACCAAAAAAGAGGAAGTTCCTGTGCCTGTCAGAGCAGAAGCTACCTGTGGTCCGGAAGAGAGCTGGTGCCTACACACTGCTCCAAGCTAATTGGCTGATAGCATTCAAGTCCATTGATTCACTGGACTTGAGGGCGTTCCCATGTTGAGATCAAAGTCTACAGTCTCTGAGAACACACCCTCTTCAGAGTCAGGCAGGTGTGGTTTCAATCAAGTCAACTTCAAGTATGGTAATCAGCAAAGTCAGTCAATTCTCAGTCAATCCAATCAGTCCAAATCAATCCCAGCTGGGGCTTTTGGGAGTTAGCAAAGCCCATTATTATTATTTTTTTTTTTTTGTGGGTCAGTGAGGGTTAAGTGACTTGCCCAGGGTCACACAGCAAGTAAGTGTCAAGTGTCTGAGGCTGGATTTGAACTCAGATCCTCCTGAATCCAGGGCCGGTGCTTTATCCACTGTGTCACCTAGCATGGTCATTTAGGAGGGAAAATTTCTTCCATTCAAGTGAGCCCTTTCTTGTAAGAAAGAAATGCAACTAAGCAAAAATACCTGCCTGTGACAATATGTACCACACTATATGGTCATTCTTCTTCTGAGTTGGGGCTGGCCTTGTTAAAATGCAAGCTCCCTGAGAGCAGGGACTACTTTCTTTGTTTTCCCCATGGTCTTGTTCTGTGCCTGACACAGTAGGCATTAAGAAATGCTTATTGACTGACTGACTGAGGGCTTGACTTGGAATCAGGGAGACTTGAGTTCCAATCCAAACTCCGACTGCCTAGCTTGATGACTGTAGTCAGTTCACTTAACCAGCCTGTGCTCATTCAGCTCCCTCAGGTCTATTCATAGACAGCTTGCAGTTGGCCTTTATGAAGGGAGTCCCCATGCTGTGGAACTCAGAACTCCTTCACTTAATCTTTTTCTTTTTTTTCTTTTTTTTTGGGGGGGGGGCAGGGCAATGAGGGTTAAATGACTTGCCCCCTCACTGAATCTTTTTCTAAAGGGTATCTCAACTGTCTTCATGACTTTTCTTTTAGCTTTAGTATAAGATAGGTACAGCTACTACCTGTGTTGTACAGATTCGGAAACTGAAGTCTCTAGATGGTCAAAGACTGCCAACCTGATGAGTATTGGCAAGTCAACTAAAAGGAAGGAAGGAGACAAGCATGTATTGAGCACCTACTGTGTACCTGAGGGCAGGGACTGGTACATAGTAAAGCTTCACAAATATTAACTCATTTATTGACCATGACTATTGTTGGATCTAGATGCTATTGTCTTTCCCATTTTACAATGGAAACTGAAGCAAACAGAGGTTAAGTGACTTGCCCAAGGTCATCCAACTTATAATTGTCTGAGGCTGGATTTGAACTTGTCTTCTTGACTCCAGATCTGTTTCTCCTTTCGCTGGACAACCAACTGCCTCTGAATATCAAGAACTATAAAATGGGGATAATAAAACATGTACTACTTACCTTACAAAAATGTTGTAGGTTGGGTAGGTAGATGGCACAGTGGATAAAGCACCAGCCCTGGATCCAGGAGGACCTGAGTTCAAAACCAGCCTCAGACACTTGACACTTACTAGCTGTGTAACCCTGGGGAAGTCACTTAACCCCTCATTGCCTTGCAAAAAAACTAGATAAATAAATGTGGTAGGGCTCAAATGAAAAAAAATATATAAAGTATTTCCAAGAGCATGCAGCATCTTTTTAAATGTCAGATATCTTTGTTGATTTGTCATCATTCCCTAAGAATTCTCAAACTTAGTAAGGATCATGGTATCACAAATTTAGAGCTTGAAGGGGCCCCAGAAGCCATCTAGCCCAACCTGTTTTGTACAGTCCCATCTCATTTGATAGATGAGGACCTGGGTCCCCAAAGAGTTTAGTGATTTTTCCCAAGAATATCTAAGTGCTAAATATGTACATGGCAGTGTTAAGATTCACACTCAGGTCCTCTGAATTTAAATCCTAAGATGTTTCCACTAACCTCAATAAACAGTCATAGGTCTATTATCATACCTAGCTCTTTCCCTACCCCCAAAGAAGAACAATCCTTCAACTTTCACCATCTGATAGGAAAGACTAGAATCTGGCTTATTGTGGAAATTCTCTTGGAAGAGATTCCAGCACCTCACAAGAGAGCTTGTTGTCCAGAATTGCTTCTACTTGTCTAACATCAGTGTTTCCTGCTGCAGCATAAATTCATTTTCTCTTGTTCCTGGGTTAGTAAGGATGAGAAGCATAGAAAACCTTTCTTAGAACAGGCTTTAGATCTGGAAGGGACCTCAGGAGACATCTAGTTCAAACTTCCTCACAAGGCAGGAATCTCCTCTATAAGCATTCGTGAGAGCTGGTCATTCCCCCTCAGCTGAGTTCTTCCATTGATGGGGGAGTGAGATAACCCCAGTCAATGAGGAGTGAGATAGCCCAATCTATCATTTTATATCTCTAATGATTAGAAAAAATTTTCTAATATTAAGCCAAACCTCTATCTCTTCTTAGGAGTCCCTTCTAAATTGGTACAGAATAAATCTACTTTCATATGACAGCCCTTTAGAAATTTGAAAGCAGTTATGATGGCTGCTTTGAGACACACTGGGTGGTGCAGTGGATAGAAGACCATGCTGAAGTTGGAGTCAGGAAGACCTGAGTTCTAATCTCACCTGGTCATTTGCTAGCTCTGTGACTCTAGGGAAGTCACTTAGCTTTTTCTGCCCCCGTTTCCTCCTCTGTAAAATGAGGATTATAATAGCACCTATCTCCTAGGGTTGCCATGAGGATCAAATGAGGTAATATAGGAGAAGTGTTTTGCAAAACTTAAAGCTCCCTATTCTTTGTATCCTAGTGTCTTCTCTTTTCTAGGGTAAAACCAAACATTTCACATTTATTCAGTCTCTGCTCAGTCCTTCCTCATGTAGCCTGTGTGAGGGGGAAAGAGATGTGAGGAAGAAGGAGACAAATAGATAGCTTGGACTTTTCTGCCCTGCCGTTCCATGGGAACCTCTACAGACCCCTTCCTCCCTCTCTCAGTGCCTCATTTTCCCTGCCTGGGATCTGACCCTGTGGTATCAGCTGGTTGGAGTGGGCGCAGAACAAACATGTCCCTCCCCCTGGGGAACTGGGCTCCAGAGCCATCCTAGAAGTGGAATGGGGTAAGACATTCTCCATATAAGGACAAGTTTTCCTCTCTAAGCAGCAGCCCCCCACTTCCCCACACCTCCATTTTTCTCTCCCAAGTTTATTTCGGGGCATGACCAGGCCAGCAAAGGACTTGGGCCCTGGGGCACAGATTGGGAGATGGAGCTCAGTTTCAGCAGAAAAATGATTAAAATAGACAGAAAATACAAGCTGCTTGAAAAAAAAAAAGGGGGTTTTTTTATTACTATTATTTTTATCCCCTGGGCAGCTGTGTGAACACAAAGCTGGTTTTGATTAAACACAACAGCTCTTCCAGCCTACTCACTAATTTGGTTCTCACGGAGGTGAATTCAGTTCCTCTGTCAACAGTACTGACCATGCCCCCACTCTCACGGGGTCCCTGTCTTGGGTGATATAGGAGAGTGGTCTTTCCCAAAGAGGAGACCCATAGCTTCTATCTTCAGGCAGCCCTCCATCCAAGAGGAGAGACAGTTCCTTGTTTTTAGGGAGTCTGCAGTCTAAAGGAGGAAACCTGGTATGCCCCCACCCCTCATGACAAGATAAAACAAGACCTAGATGAAATTTTTTTCATAACTTTAAAAAATACCCAGAAAGAAAAAGAGATAAACCAGTTCAGCTAAATGAGTAAGCTGAGGGCCTAATAGTGAGAAGGTGCAGAGGAGCAAAACTAGTGGGGGTAAGAAGAGATATTTCGGGACGGCTCCCTGGAGCTGGCAATTGTGGAGACAGGTTTGGAAGAGGGCAGGGATGGTGTGGGTTGGGAGAGAAAAAAGGACCCAATATCCCAGTAGGGAGAGAACAGTCTGTGCTGTAGGAACGTGCATATAATTACCAATAAGAGTGCCATGTATTCGTATAATGCTTTATCATTTTCAGCGTTCTCTCTGTATTATGTTGTTAACAAGCCTGTGAGGGAGGTGGGAGACAGCTATTATCTTGGTCTTACTCCTGGGGAAACAGAGGCCTGGAAAGGTTAACTTTGTGGTTGGATCACCTCATTCCCCCTCACAGGTACTCCTTGTCCTTGCTTGACCTGGGGAATGGAAGGGACTAAGCATTTATAGAGCACCTGCTATGCGCCAGGCACTGTGATAAGTACTTTTCATCCTCACACCAGCCTTGCAAAGTAGGTGCTGTTATAATGCCCATTTTACCGATAGGAAATTGAGGCACTTACAGGTTAAGTGACTGACCAAGGGTCACACAGCTAATAAATGTCTGAATTTTTCTGATTTTAGACCCAGTGCTCTATCCACTGCACTACCCAACAGTACCCGGTATTAACAGGACATCTACAGCAAGGGGCCAGGACTTACACTAGAATTCAAATTTCCAAATTTCCATCATAGCCCTTTTGTACATAGAAGCAAGTCACTGTCCCAGGTGGGGAGAGAATGACTTTCTTCAGACCCAGGACCCGACCTGAACCATCCCAATCCTGGGCTCTTAGCACAGTCATCACATTTCTCGTCATGTGCCTCAGCTTACCTCTCTGTAAAACAGAGTTAATCCTTCCCCTTTTCTTTTTCCCCACCTGACCCACTCACCAGAATGAAGGCTATGAAAAGTATTCTTAAGCCAAGGTTCCCAAGCTTCGCTGTTCTACAGTCCCAGCTCTCCAACCCACATCCCCCCATCCCACAGTTCACCTCTAAAAGTCAGCACTATCGCTCAGCAGCTGCTGGGCGCTCCGTGGCCATGGCCTTTCTTGGCACCAGAGTAGATATTACAGGAAGGAAGGGAGGAGGAGGAGGGATCAGCACAGGGAGGAAGCTGGCTCACCCCATCCCTAGAGTTCACGGTCCTTTGCTACCACTACCCAACAAGCTGTCAGGAACTCTGCAGCTCTGCATTACATGACCTTGGAATCTTCCCTGTGACCCTCAATCTGAGAAACCCTAAACCTAATGGAAACTAGACATATGACTCTGTGGTGAGGTGGTTTTTTGTTTTGTTTTGTTTTATTTTAAATAAGGCTAGTTAAGATTGATGGTGTGTGTGTGTGTGTGTGTGTGTGTGTGTGTGTGTGAGAGAGAGAGAGAGAGACAGAGACAGAGACACAGAGATGGGGAGCTTGGGGCGATCCCAGTTGTGTTCATATTACATGATTTGACAGGGTCCTTATGCCATAGGTTACTTAGTCCTCAAGGGTGGAAGTCTTCCCAGGAGTCAGTCTCAGGAGTCACCTGGGGTAAGGGTGGAGTGGGGAGGGGTGTTTGGAATGGCCACACCAAAGTTCTAATGCTAGCCATCTGGGCTCCCTTCTCCTCAGGTGAGATGGCAGTGAAGAGGGGGACATAGAGCTCTGGTCTCTGGGATTGCTTTTCTCAAGTACTGCTTATAGGCATTCGGCATGGGGGAGCGAGGTGGCAAAGTGGATAGAGCACCAGCCCTGGAGTCAGGAGGACCTGAGTTCAAATGCAGCCTCAGATCCTTAAAAGCTGGGTGACCCTGGGCAAGTCACTTAACCCAAATGCCTTCTCCTTCCCACCCTGCCCCCCCAAATAAAAGACATCCAGGAAAACAGATTTCAAAACCTCCCCCCTTTCACCATCTAATCTAGTATTTCCTTCCCAGCCAATCCCACAGTTAGAGGAAGTTCTAGTTATATATAAATAGTATGCCTTGGTGGAAAAAATGCTAGATTTTAAGTCAGATGACCCAGGGTTCAGATCGTAGCTATTCCCTTGACTACCTGTGTTACCTTAGGCAAAGGAATCACTTAATCTCTTTGGGCCTCAGTCCCTTAGCTGTAAAATGAGGAAGTTGGACAAGATGATTTCTAAGGCCTTTCCAGCTCTGAATTCCCATGGTCTCCAACTTTTACCCCTTCTGTAGATTTGTTTACTGCTTTTTTGAGGGGATGCATTCCTGGATAAATAGGGAAAGCCTTCAGAGACTGTGGACCATTTAAAAAACATTCATGAGTCTTGCTGACAAGCATATATCAAAGAGTCCAGCTAGCCCATAAATTGAATCTTTCATCCCCTTGGTCATGGACAACAGATTCTACCCTTAAGACCAGAGGGAAGCTAGTATTTAGACCTCATGAGAGACTATGAAAAGGACAAACCAAGGTCCTATAGAGTAAGAAAGTAGAATGAGGG
This sequence comes from Dromiciops gliroides, assembly GCF_019393635.1. Taxonomy (NCBI): domain Eukaryota; kingdom Metazoa; phylum Chordata; class Mammalia; order Microbiotheria; family Microbiotheriidae; genus Dromiciops; species Dromiciops gliroides. The sequence goes on along the minus strand of NC_057863.1, from coordinate 335,780,135 downwards.
AAGGATTGAGTTCTGCAGGTAGGGCAGAGTTACTATGACCCCCACCCTGCCCTTCCAGGACCATTCTAATGGCTAAACCAGACTCTCAGAACAGCAGAGTCGGAGAAAAGAGTTCTGTTTCAACAGCCAGCTTGTCTCCTACCATCCCCCTAACCAGTCCTAGAGGTGGAGTCAAAGATGGATGGACCTGAATCCCCTCACCCCCTCCAAAGTCCTCCCCATGCCAAGCCACAGGAATGTGGCAAGAACCTCCTTTAGACATTCCCACCCCATTCTTCCTCCCACTGGGCTTCCAAGCAGAGGCAGGAAAAGGATAGGAAGCTGAGTTCCTGAGAGAGAGAAGACTCCACACCCATCCCTCCTTATACCTTACCACACACATCCAGTACCATCCCTAAGGGCCATCTCTAGGAGACAGGGATGTGAATGGGATATTAAGGTATAGTCATCAGAATACTGCCAGCTCCTAAAGATTTATATCTACTGTCCATTTCTACTCAACAAAATCATTCCTACATATGTTTTTTTCCCACCTGCTCCTATTACTATTGGAGGGGAACAGGATACATTATCCCTTATTTTGACTCATTTACTATCTCCCCATTTCCCTAGATCCCCCATTAATGTGAAAAATTGAGAGTGAAATATAGATCGAGGAGTTCTAAAATAACCCTTGCATTACTTCTCCTCAACAGCCTGGTATTATGAGAATTAAAACAACTGGGTGGCACAGTGGATAGAGTGCCAGGCCTGGAGTGAGGAAGACCTGAGTTCAAATCCAGCCTCAGACACTTACTAGCTGGGTGACCCTGGGCAAGTCACTTAAGCCGGATTGCCTCAGTTCCTCATCTGTAAAATGAGCTGGAGAAGAAAATGGCAAAGCAGTCCAGTGTCTTTGCCAAGAAAACCCCACACAGGGTCACAAAGAGTCAGACACAACTGAAAACATCTGAACATAAGCATGCACAAGGAAAATGGAGAAAAGAGAAAATACTAACCAGAGAGGTCAGGAGGAGCTTCACAGAGGAAGTAGTACCTGAGTTGAACCTGGTGGGAAGGCCAAAATTTCTAGGAGTTGGTGCTGATGGGGGGGTGGGGGGAGAGTACATTCTGGTCTATGATGGATGGTTTGTGTTTAGCCCAGAGATGATCATGTTCTAGGAAGGGCAAGTAGCTGCATTCAGGGTAAGGTGGGGTTGTCCCCAAAGTCTTAGTAACTTAAAACTGCACTAAGAGGGCCTCTTAATTGCCTCCAAGGTGTCCTTTCATCTCTAACTCTATTCTGATCCTCTGGTCTCTGGAGCCTTTCATCGAACAAAACGCTACCTTCCCCAAATACCCAGGCTATGGGGGGAGAAATGAAACAAGACTGATCTTAAGCTATTAGAACTTAAAAACTGGGGCAGGTAGATGGCGCAGTGGATAGAGCACCACCAGCCCTGGATTCAGGAATACCTGAGTTCAAATCTGGCCTCAGACCCTTAATACTTACTAGCTATGTGACCCTGGGCAAGTCACTTAACCCCAATTGCCTTACTAAAAAAAACAAAAAAACAAAAACAAACAAACAAAAAGGAACTTAAAAACTAAACTAAGATTTGGGGGACATCTTTTACTGACAACAGGGGAAATTCCAAACCATAGCTTATTATTTCATATGGGAAGAATGTCCCATTCTGCTTCAAGTAATAAAAGGTTAACCCACGCTAGCACTACTCACCCCCTCCCCAATCAGTGTGTGCTTCTTTTAATGCCAGATTCAAGAATCTCAATTTCTCTCTCCATCTGATTGATAAAGGAGACTAGCATGGAGATCCTCCTTGGTTATCTCCCTGCCTAGCACAGGTGTCCCATTTCCAGCCAGTGATGATGGCTCGCCATCTTTACATGTTCTCTACATTGCTCAGGAGGTCCTGAGGCTACCTGGAAATGAACAGGAAGAGACCACAGGGTGGGTAGAGGTGGGGGGTGGGGGGTGGGAGGCAGAAACATATTGTTGTGACACTGCCTCCCCCCAACCCCGCAAGGAACTTGGTCTGGTATCCAACTCCCTGGGTATTTTTCATCGTTCTTATTCATCTCATTCCAGATGCTCCACAAAGTCAGATGAAATCTCGACGCCCTAAGAGCTCAGTCCCTCCTGTCCTAGGAAGCGAAAGTAAGTGATCTCCTCTTTCTTTTTCTTCTCTCTGCCATGGTAGAGTTGCCTAAGAAGTCCCAGGTTATAGAACTGGGGATGCAGCTGTGGAGTTTCATTCTTCAGACCTGGGTGAAATCTTACAAGATGGAGTTTGATAGGGATAAATGCCTATATTGGATGGTGAGAAGTCTCAATGAGAATCCTAGACAAAAAGAAGAGAATCTTGGGAGAGATGCATAACTTGTCATCATATGTTTGGAAGGTTAGTTATATGGAAGAGACTTCTTGCACTTGGCCCCAGAGGGCTTGACTAGGTAGCACAGTAGATAGGTCAGAAAGGGGTGGGGGAGCCTTTATTTTTTTATTTTTTTATTTTGGTAAGGCAATTGAGGTTAAGCGACTTGCCCAGGGTCACACAGTTAGTAAGTGTTAACTGTCTGAGGCTGGATTTGAACTCAGGTCCTTCTGAATCCAGGGCTGGTGCTCTATATACTGTGCTACCTAGCTGCCCCGGGAAAAGCCTTTATGAAGCACCTACTATGTGGCAGACACTGTGCTAAGCACTTTAGACATATTATCATTTGATCCTCACAATGACCCTGGGAGGGAGGTGTTATTATCCCCATTTTATAGTTAAGGAAACTGAGGTGAAAAGAGAGATTAAGTGACTTGCCCAGAGTCACATAGCAGGTTAGTGTCTGCTGTCAAATTTGAACTTGAGTCTTTATCACTCCACTGTGCCACCTATCTGCTTCTGGAGAGAATTCTGGACTCAGAGCCGGAAGGACCTGAGTTTGAATCCTGCCAAAATGTTTGCCTCTAGGCAAGTCTTTTCACCTTTCTGTAAAATGAAGGGGTTGGTCCTGATGGCATTTAAAGTCCCTTCCAGCCTAAATTCTATTTTTGAAATTTCAGAGGTAAATTTTACCTTGCTAAGAGGAAAAGCTTTCTGACTCTTAGAGCTGTATAAAAACAAAATGGGGGGGGGGGCAGCTATGTGGAGCAGTAGATAAAGCACCAGCCCTGAATTCAAATCCGGCCTCAGATACTTGACATTTACTAGCTGTGTGACCCTGGGCAAATCACTTAACCCTCATTGCCCAGCAAAAATAAACAAACCAACCAACCAAAAAAAAAAAAAAACCAGAATGGGCTGCCTTGGTAGGTAGTGAGTTTCCTATTTCTAGAAGTCTTCAAGGGAAGGCTGGATGACTGATCATTTGCAGTGGTGTAGAGGGTATTGCCTATTAAGGTATTGAGTCATACTAGGAGATTTCTGGAGTCCCTTTTCACTCTGAGATTCCATGTAGTCCCATAAGACAGAAAACTTGGACCACTTCGTAGAAATGACAAGGAAACAGGTTTCAGATTGAAATAATAATTAAGAGGGGCAGCTAAATGGCACAGTGGATAGAGCACCAGCCCTGGATTCGGAAGGACCTGAGTTCAAATCCGGCCTCAAACATTTAACAATTACTAGCTGTGTGACCCTAGGCAAGTCACTTAACCCCAATTGCACACACACTCACACACACACACACACACACACACACACACACACACACACACAGAAATAATAATTAAGAGTTTTTGAATAATTGTAAATGTATGAGAATAGAGCGAGCAGCCTACCTTAGAAGATAGTGAGTTCCCTGGCTGGGAGGTATTAAAGGAGATGCTGAAAGATCCCTGTCAGTAGTGTAGTAGGAAGGATTCGTGTTTCTAGTTCAGGGATTGCACTAGATGCCTTGAGATGCCTTTCTGTTTTAAGGTTCCATTTTGGTGATTTGGGTTCTTCTCCTGACCAAGCACCGGACAAGATGTTGCCTCCGTTAGACCTTAGCTTCCCATCTGGGAGTTTGTTCCAGTCATGGGGGACAGTCCCAGAGTTGGAAGGTGGAGTGTCTTATTGGAGTAGTAGCAAGAAGGTGCTGGATCGTAGTGTATGTGAAGGGGGCCCTGCAAAGGTAAGAAGAGTTTTAAAAGACAGAGAATTTTCTATTTGATCTTAGGGGTTATAGGGAGCCACTGGAGTTTATTGAGTAGGGGAGGAGTACAATGATCAGACCTTCACTTGGGAGGATCTGGTTGGCAGTCAAGTGGACGGCAGACTAGAGCAGGGAGAGATTAGTCTAAGTATCTGGTGAGGAGGGCTTGCACTGGAGTGGTGTCTCCCACTGTAACTCATTTCTTTTCCTATGCAAGTTCTTCCCCTCCCCACCAGAAACAGATTTATTTTCCTAATGATGTTTTGCTCAGCATGATACTGTAATGAGTACATCCCACCTTGGAAGCTGGAGGATGTGGAGGGGCACCAGAATGAAATTAAACCTTTACTGTGGATGAGCCACAAAAGCGATGGCTCAACTCCAGATAATCAAGTTGACTTTAATTATAAAACACCTGTTATTTGTGAACCATAGAAATTTCTAAGAAATGACCACTACCAGGCTTGATATTGATTGGGGAAGGGGAGAATTTGTTGTTTGTTGGTGTTCAGCCATTTCAGTTGTGTCTGACTCTCCATGACCCCATTTGGAGTTTTTTTGGCAAAGATACTGGGATGGTTTGCCATTTCCATCTCCAGCTCATTTTACAGATGAGGAAACTGAGGCAAACAGGGTGAAGTGACTTGTCCAGGGTCACCTAGCTAGACACTTGTCTGAGGCTGGATTTGAACTCAGGGAGAGGAGTCTTCCTGACTGAAAGCGCCAGTGCTCCTTCCACTGTGCCATCTAGCTATCCCATGACATATATGCATAAATAAATGTGATACAAGGTAGAATGCAAAAATACAACTGTGGGGAAGGGGTTGTAGAGCGTCAAGGAGGGGGCATCCAAGCTGTTGTTTTACACTCTTGAGAGAAGGCCAAGAGGAATCCTGGCAAAGCCTTTAGATAGTCAGCATTTATTAAGGGCATGCTATGTTCCAGGCACTGTACTAAGCACCAGGGATACAAAAAAGGGCAAAAAAGAATCCCTGCTCTCAAGGAGCTCACAGCCTAGCTGGGGAGACCACATGAAAACAATGTTGTACAAGCAAGATATACGAGATCAATTGAGGGAGGGCATTAAGTTTAAGGAAAAGTAGGAGAGCCTTCTTTTTTTTTTTGGTGGGCAATTGGGGTTAAGTGACTTGCCCAGGGTCACACAGCTAGTAAGTGTTAAGTGTCTGCGGCTGGACTTGAACTCAGGTCCTCCTGACTCCAAGGCCAGTGCTCTATCCACTGCACCACCTAGCTGCCCCTTAGAGAGCCTTCTTGAAGAAGGTGGGACTTGAGGTGAGACTTGAAGGATGCTGAGGAAGCCAGGAGGTACAGATGACGGGGGACAGCCAGTGATAATGCTCCAAGTTGAGAGACAAAGAGACTCTCCTTGGTTTCTTCACTTTCAGTTTAGTTAATGGCTTCTTTTTTTTTACATGGGACAATGAGGCTTAAGTGACTTGCCCAGGGTCACACAGCTAGTGTCAAGTGTCTGAGGTCAGATTTGAACTCAGATCCTCCTGAATCCAGGGACAGTGCTTTAAACACTGTACCATCTAGCTGCCCTCCAATGGCTTCTTTATTAACAAATACTAGCATGGTTGGGGCAGTGAGGTACACAGCAGATAGAGCACTCAGTTGGGAATCAAATCTGACCTCAGACATTTGCTAGCTATGTGACCCTGGACAAGTCACTTAACCCTATTTACCTCAGTTTCCTCATCTATAAAATGAACTGGAGAATGAAATGGCAAACCACTCTAGGATCTTTTCCAAGAAAACCCCAAATGGGTTCCCAAAAAGTCAGACACGACTGCAAATCAGCAAGACTGGTACTTAAAGCAGAATAGTTGATCAGAAATTTAGTGGAATCCGATTGGCAGAATAGGGGTCACTACTAGATAAAAGTGGGAGCTTCACTCCAGTTCTAACTGGAGAACCTAAAAGTTGACCTTGCAAATTGTGTACTTTCTATGTTCCCTCCTCCTCTGTGAAATGGAAAGACATCTTCTTTGTTGCCCGGGACGACCTCTTGAAGGCCTGTTCTCTTTTTAATCCTTGAGAAAGTACAGATAGATTCCTTGGTCATGTTGTTGTTCAGTAGTTTCAGTCGTGTCTGACTCTTTGTGACCCCACTTGGGGTTTTCTTGGCAGAGACACTGGAGTGGTTTGCCATTTCCTTCTCCACTCCTTTTACATATGAGGAAATAGGGTGAAGTGACTTGCCTAGGGTCACCCAGCTAGTCAGTGTCTGAGGCCAGATTTGCAGTCAGAAAGTCTTCAAGACTCTATGCCCAGCACTCTATCCTCTGTACCACCTAGCTGCCCACTCTTGGTTAATGAGATGTTAGTTGCTGGCAAATTTTCACTGTTCCTCAGACCCCTTGTGAAGAGCTAACATGAGTGGTTTCTAACTAGGAAATCCATCTCTTCCCCTTCCGAACCACCCCCACAGCCCCCACCCCCACCCCAGCTACTGAAAGAAGATTGTTTGATTTTCTTGTCAGACTGGGGTTGCTCCTTCCTCACCACCACCCCCTCTACTGACAGATGTGTGAGTGAAGTGTCAGCACTGAGTTTGTGCAGAGCTCATCCCTCTGTCTACTCCCCCCTCCCCACCCCCCAGGCTCTGAGGAATCTGCTTTCTGAAGGGCCTAAGGAGAATGTGAAGGAAGAAAGACTTGCAGTCCTGCCTTTAAGGAGTCTCCCCTGTGATGGGGAAAACAGGACACGGGCCTCACAAAAAAGCATCTCAACCCTCACAGACCTTACCTAGGTCTGCATCGGCCAGAGAAGCATACATTTGGAACCAGAAGGGTCCTGAACTGTCTAGTCCCAACCCTGTCATTTTATATTATAACAGATGAGGCTCAGAGATGTTGTCACAAGACTTGGGTCACACAGGTACTAAATAAATGGTGCAGGTGGAATTTCAGTCTTTTTCTCTGATTCTAGGTGCAATGAGTGTGTGTGTGTGTGTGTGTGTGTGTGTGTGTGTGTGTGAGTGCCTCAATGATAGGGTACAGTTGGGCAAGAAACGAAGATACGATCAGAAGGTCAGTGGTGGAATTAGTGGTGTTAGCTCAAGAAAATTTATGGAGGAGAGGAGTTTTTTAGCTAGAGTTTAGAAAAAGGAAGACATTAACTGTTGGAGAAAATGTAGAAGAAGACCATGAACAAAAAGAACACAGACTACAGTGGGTTTTGTGTCGGGGACAGCAAGAAGACTCTTGGTTGGAGGAGAAGGTTATGCTAGAGAATGAGAATGATGAGGGTAGAGAGAAGAAGCAAAACCAACCTGAGAAGTTTGTGCAGATAGAGAGGGAGGTGTCAAGGAAGGGAAAGGAGTAGAAGGAAGAGAAGAAGGTAGACAAGGAAGAAGGGTGGGGTTTTTTTCTTTTTTATTTCCTAGATAATGAGAGTATAGATCAGGGGTACAGCCAAGTGAATTTCCTGTGCTATTACAGTTTTTGTTATTGTTGTTCAGTCATTTCAGTCATATCCAACCCCATTTAGGGTTTTCTTGGCAAAGATACTGTAGTGGTTTTCCTTCTCCATCTCATTTTACAGATGAGGAAACTGAGGCAAACAGGGTTAAGTGATTTGCTTAGGATCACACGGCTAGGAAGTATTTGAGGCCCTATTTGAACTCACATCTTCCTGACTCCAGGCCTGGCACTCTATCCAATGAGCCACCTAGCTGCCCTGCTATTACAGAGTCATGACCCATAATTCAAAACTGTAAACAGTCCACAACCTTTCTGTGAGCTTTGGAGTATGTTTTTTTGCTCAGCAGATTGCCATTCGTGATGGTAAAAGGCAGTTCAAAGTTCTTGAGCTCACACTGACTGACTACAGGTGGAAAGCATCCACAAGTTTGCCCAGTGTCATGGATAAGGCAATGAGGTTTGAATATTCGCTTTAGACTTTCCTCTTGTGGCCAGTCAGCTAGCATTTATTAAGCACTACTGTGTGTCGAGTGCTGTGCTAACTACTGGGGGTACAAAAACAAGATAGTCTCTGCCCTTTAGAATCTTCCGTTCTGACAGGGAGTCAATATCCCCACATATAAAATACCTACAAAGGAGATGCAAGGTAACCTTGGTAAGGGAGGCCTCATTCAGAAGGTGAACTGTCCATTAGGTTGATCACTATGCATGCACCTGTGAGGTTCCTGTGACTGCAGCCAGCCTGGCACTGAAACGATCAAGGAAGTAATTCTCTAGCCTGAAACTCAGCCGTGGAGGGGCAAGGGGATTGCTGTGTGTGCCCAGCATTGGAAAATAGGGGAGAAATAGACTGAAATCTAAAATAAAGGGGACAGGGGGCAGCTAGGTGGCGTAGTGGATAAAGCACTGGTCCTGGATTCAGGAGGACCTGAGTTCAAATCCAGCCTCAAACACTTGACACTTACTAGCTATGTGACTCTGGGAAAGTCACTTAACCCTCATTGCCTTACACACACACACACACACACACACACAAACACACTAAAATAAATTAATTAATTAAATAGAGGGGACAAACCCTTCCCTGGTACCTGCTAGAGCTTGTTGCCTACTCCTTGTATCTTAGATCCTGAGATGCAAAGAACTTTAGAAGCCATTTTACTATAAAGTTTGGAACTAGAGAGAACATTAGTTCAACTTGCCCATTTTACAGATGAGGAAACTGAGGCCCTGGGTCACTAAGCTTGAGTCAAAGATAGAGTTTTTTGTTTTGGGGTTGGTTTTTTGTTGTTGTAGTTATTGTTTTTGGTGAGACAATTGGGGTTAAGTGACGCCCAGGGTCACACAGCTAGTAAGTGTTAAATGTCTGAGGCCGGATTTGAACTCAGGTCCTCCTGACTCCAGGGCCAGTGCTCTATCCACTGCACCACCTAGTTGCCCACTAAAGATAGGGTTTAAACTGAAGTTATTTGACACCACTATATACCAGACTATCTCCTGCTTAAATTGACTCTACTGTGACACCAGGCAACCTGTTGCAAGGATGCTCTTCTCCTGTCTAGGAACCTGTTCCTCATCTTCTCCCATTGCCCTAGCTAGGTGGTGGTGTAGGGAGATGGATGTCTGGCCTTTATAATTATCTTCTCCCTCTCTCTGCTCCCTCCTCCTTGCATCCAATTTGATAGAGTAGGTTTTCTGAGCCAGAGAGAGAAAGGGGGATGTCAAGCTGGCTTATTTCCCTGGATCTTGAGACCTGCTGTGGGTGTTTATGGAATGCTTCATAGCAAGAATTTAATACCAACACTTAAGGGAACACTTCAGCCACTCTTCCTAATCTAGGCAGAGCTTCCTTCCAGAGAGAACAGAATGTCCTTCTCTCACCTTTGGGAAACAGAGAAAGACGTCTGATTTTGTTGTTTCTGCTGAGCAAAAGGCCCTACCACTATTGTCTCATTTAAAACCCAAAACTTCAAGATTTATCATTAACATCTCTTTTCTCCATCACTCTCAATCTTATTAATCACCAAGTCCTATTATTGATCGGACCTCCAAACTGGATATTGAATCCAAGCATTTATTTCTACTCCCATTGGCCTAGTTCAGGCCTTTATTACCTCTCTTCAGGACTATTTCCATAGTCTCCTAATTGGCCTTCCCACTTCCTCTTTCCCCTCTATTGAAATCCCATGTGCTGCCACCAAATTAATCTTCCTCATACACAGCTCTGATCATGTCACACACAGTCCTCTGACTCAGAAACCTTCAGTGCATAAACTTTATTGCCTAAAAACCAAATTCATGGGGGCAGCTAGGTGGCGCAGTGGATAAAGCACTGGCCTTGGATTCAGGAGGACCTGAATTCAAATCCAGCCTCAGACACTTGACACTTAACTAGCTGTGTGACCCTGGGCAAGTCACTTAACCCTCATTGCCCTGCCAAAAAAAAAAAAAACAACAAATTCATTAGCCTTAGTATTCAAGCCCACTCACAGTCTAAATCCAGCATAATTTTCCAATCCAGTCTCCCAATACTCTCTTTCAAGTGTACTATACTTTTAGGCCCATAGAATCATAGATTTAGAGCTGGACAGGATCCAGGATCATAGTAGTCACTGAGTTCAACCCTCTCATTTTGCAGATTAAAAAACTGTCATTCTCCCCCACCCCCCAAAAAAAAAGTTGTTACTTACCCAAGGTCCAACAGGTAGTAAGTACCCAAGATGCCATTTAATGCAGGGCTTCCTGACTCCACGTGAAGTAGAGCATTTCTTAACCATACTCTCATACATTCAGATTCATTATGACTGGAATTTCCTCCCCAGTTTGACCACCTGTAGAAATCTTAATCATCCTTTAAGGCCAACTCAAATGCCACCCCGTCCCTTACAATTCCATCATCCAAAATGAGACTGAATTCTTCAAGTACTTTGTACTTTGTACTTCAGGTTTAGACCATTCTCCCATATATTGCCTTTATTTCTCTGTATATCTTTTCTCCTTGATAGATTTTATATATAGAGAGGGGGGGGGGCGGGGTAATTGGGGTTAAGTGACTTGCCCAGGGTCACACAGCTAGTAAGTGTTAAGTTTCTGAGGCCGAATTTGAACTCAGGTCCTCCTGAATCCAGGGCCGGTGCTCTATCCACTGTGCCACCTAGCTGCCCCCAATAGATTATATCTTACTAGATTATTTTCCCTGTGAGAACAGGGACCATGTCTTATTCATCTGTGTTAGCTGCCTAGCATATAGCAGAGTGTGTTGTACACCATAAGTAGTTAATAAATGGTTAGATGGTTGATTGGATAGATGGATGGAGGAACGGACGGACGCTTGCATGGATGAACAAACATTGAAGGGGTAGCAGAGAACCAGAAAAGACAGTGTTCCAGACTTTATGGACATGGGGAAATGGAGATAAAGGTGGGGAAATGAAACCCTCTACTTAGATTCCAGTAATAGTTAGAGCTTGTTATTGGACAGTGCCTAAGAAGCAGGGGCTGTGGCTAAGAGCCTTAGACTAGGACTCAGGATGCCCAAATTGTAATCTGGACACTGCTGCTGCTTAACCTCTCTGGGATTCATTTTCTTCACCTGTGATGGAGGTTGGGACTGAAAAACGTCCAGGTGCCCTTCTGGCTCTTAGATTTTGGAATTCTATGAAACTCTCATCTGGGAATCAGACAAAAGAGATTTTTCAGCTCTCCTCCATCACCACTAAGACTTCATAAGGGAAATGTTATGAGAATAAGGATGACATGACCACAAAGTGTTTTCTTCACAACCATAATGAGGTGTAGGTAATGGAAGTATGGTGTTCTTCCCAGTTCACTTATAGGGAAAATGAGGGACAGAAATATTATTTGCTCTAGCTAGTCAGCAGCAGGGCCGGACTCAAGTCTCCTGACTATAAGCCAAGTATTCTTTTTTTTTCCCAAGTGTACTTTCCACAACACCAAGTTTATGTTTGATGAAATGTAAGCTCCTTGAGGACCCCACTGTTACCCTTCTACTTTATAGTCCACTTCTATAAAGATGGCACCAGAAGAAATTGATGACATAGAACAGTGTTCTCCAAATACACCTCTGTCAGTAAAAACAAACAAACAAAAAACCAGTATGTGTACATTTACCTATTTATACCAGTATATTTACACCAGTTTGTATATATTTACTTATCTATAAATTACATATTTGTACCCATTTTCTAATAATTAGGTGCATTGTAAAATTTACACAATATAGAAATAAAAATGAAAGAAATAAAGATGAAATAATATTTAATTCTAGAATCAATAGGGAGTTGCTGGAATTTGGCCATCAAAACTTATTTGGTTCAACTCAACTGATTATTAAGCCTCTTCTTTGTACTTTTTAGGAGAGGGATAAAGAAGAATATTGGGGTTTCAGGTATTTGAATCTCAGCATCATGAGGTGACCCTCCCAGTAATTCCTGTTCATCTGAGGGAGTCCAAAGGCATTGTAAAAAATTTCCTTGAAGAAATGTTTTTAGAGTGACTTCCTGTCATTCATTTAGTAGATATTTATTGAACCTTCTGCTGTAGGGGAGCCTTTGTTCCCACAATTATTATATATAGGGGAGGTATATAGATATAGATACACACATATCCATTCATATACACCTATGTACATAAACGCACATACATACATACATCCGACCATCCATCTATCCATCCACACATACCAACAGACAGACAGACAGACATGTGTCTGTGTCATTTGGGGACAGGATTGAAAAGAATGAGTTCAAGATATAGATAGATGTAAATATAGAGATGTATAGAGGATAGATGGATGGATGGAATATATCCTTACCATATATTTTCCCACCTGCCAGTCCTTCAAGACTTCCCTCCCTGAAGTTGTCTCTGATAATCCCCCAGTTGCAAGTGATTTTCTCACTTCTCAGGAACACGCTCATGTACCCATTATGTATGTACTTATAATCCTGTGTGGACATGTCTTACCTGCTCTATTGGATTATAATCTCCCTGAAATCAGAGATTGTGCTCTGTTTTTTATATCCCTCCTTATAGCAACAAGTGCTTTGCTGTATAACAGCAACAAACATTTTGAAAATTGTTTTACATGTAATTTCATGTAGGTACTCCCATTATCCCCATTTTTACAGATGAGGAAACAGGCTGACACAAGTTAAGTGACTTGTCCAAGGTTAGACCTCTAGTAACTATCAAAGGCATGATATTATATAGATAATGATGTGATTTTATTATACTTTTAAAAATATTGTTTCTTTGGACTCTGTCTTGTTTTGCAATTGAAAAAAAAAAACACAACTTGGTCTAGATATGTTCATTTCAATGCAAGAAAAACACACTCACACAGACAAGCCAGATGAGCAGGAGGTCCCAATCTAGAGGGACCTAGACAACTACCGTCCATGTTCAATGCCCCTGAACCATTCTGTTCCAGCTCTCATCTGCCAAACCCTACCTACCTAGGCCTGGCTTCTTCCCTTCCTGAGTCTTTGGCAGAGGGCAATGCTGCTTTCCTTAGGGTTGGGGAAGATTGCTGTCTATTTTTAGCCAAATACCTAAAAAGGGAAATGTCCCCTGGACAGGCAGAAGCATTGTAAGTTCCTTATACCCATAGCTCTAACGCTTGCTTCTCAAAGGCTGCCTTCCCTCTGGTTTCCCAGATGCCATGTGGGACCCTTCCAACTCAGTACACTTATAAATACCCCCTCCCTATTATTTACCGTGATCTTATCTCTCTGAGATGAATCTGCTGATTTATGGGTGCTAGGATTCGAGGTGGGCGGGGAGAGCCCAGTCTGTCCTTCTCCTTCATGTTGTGCCAGCACCCTGATCACTGCATCATGCCGGTCCTCCCTTTTTTCACCAAACAGAACATACCCTCCCAAGCTAAGAAAGATGTTTGCTAGGCTTGAGCTTATGGACAGAGTCCTAGAGACCTAAGAGATGAGTAGAAAGAAGATAGTGAGATTCAGGGGATAAGGAGCTGGGAATTCCTCCAGATCTGATACACACTCATTTGTATTTGGAGGTTGGAAAATACAACCTCCAAGGGCCCTCCCACCCAACTCGAGTCCTTGTGATTCTCTTTGAACTTGGACTTCATTTCCCAAGGCTTCATTTTCCGGTTTGGTTTAATTCATCCAATATTTCGTAAATGCTTATTATGGGCTAGGGACTGTGCTAAACTCTAGTGGACAGAAAAATGAACAAGATATGGTCAATTCTGCTAAGCAGTTTATATCTCAACAGGGAGGACATGATACAGGCTCACAGGTTCAGAGGACCCCAGGAAGCCATCTGGTATAACCCCTACATTTTACAGATGACAAATTAAGTCCCCCAAATAAAAAATGTCTTGCCCAAGGTCATGAAGATGACAGAGCAAGGATTTGAATGCAGTTCCTTGACTCCAGAGATGTGCTCCTTACATTGATCTCTATTTCTGTATTTTTTCTCTGTGTGTCTTTGTTATGAGAGAGATAATCCATAGCTCTAATATGCATAACAATTGATGTAGATATCTGGTGTGGACAGAGCCCTGGACATGGTGGCAGGAAGACTTGAATTGAACTTCTGCTGTGTGCATTTATTAGCTATGTGGCAGTGGGCAAACCTCAGTCAACTTCATCTATGAATGAGCTATCTCATAGCTCACAAGATTGTTGTGAGGATCTTATGACATTACACATGTGAAGCTTTTTGCAAATCTTAACATGGTCTATAAACAAATGCTAGCTATTATTACTAACATACAAAGTCTTTCCCCCCAAAATAACCTTGTGAAGTAGGTAACCATGAGTCATGAGGATAATTGCCCATCTCACAGGGTTGTTTTAAGGATCAGATGAGACAATACATGTAAAGCACTTTACAAAGTTTAAAGTCCGGGGGCAGCTAGGTGGCACAGTGGATAAAGCACCGGCCCTGGATTCAGAAGGACCTCAGTTAAAATCTGGCCTCAGACATTTGACACTAGCTGTGTGACCCTGGGCAAGTCACTTAAGCCTCATTGCCCTGCAAAACAAACCAAACCAACCAACCAAACAAAACCCCAAAGTTTAAAGTCCTATAACTGTTGGTTATTATCATCATAATAGGTCACTCAACATATAGAACCTTATACTTCGAGTTAGAAAAAGCCTGAGATCAAATGTGACATCAGACATTTACCCCTGAGCAAGTCACTTCGTTTTTCTTAGTTTAAAAAAGATTAAGTTAAAAAAAAGTAAGCTCATCTTTAAAATGGGGTTGATAACTTGACTTCCCTGTGTTGTTGTAAGGATGAAAATGAGACAGTAATTTAAAAAGTGCTTTATGAACTTTAAAGCATCGTATAAACACTGGCGATTATTATGACAACCTGAAGGTGAAGGCATGCTTCTCTCTTTTTGGGAAGCACCTACTCTAGTGGGGGGATAAGGGTTGTCTTTGCAACCAAAATAACTATAAATAAGGGCAGCTAGGTGGCACAGTGGATAAAGTACTGGCCCTGGATTCAGGAGGACCTGAGTTCAAATCTGACCTCAGACATTTCACACTTAATAGCTATGTGACCCTGGGCAGGTCATCTTCTTGCCTCAGTTTCCTCATCTGTAAAATGAGAAGGCTGGACTTGATAACCTCTAAGACCCCTTCCAGCTTTACATCTGTAATTGTGTGTGTTAGAAGCTGGACATGAGCCAAGTCTTCCAGACTCAAAGACCAGGAATGTAATCCTTTGCTCCCATTCTCTTCCCCATCACTCCTTAGTCTAAGCCATTATGGCTTTTGATTGATCCATGTGCCTTGTTGTTTGTTGCTGGTGGCTTGCTTTTCCCCTGAGATTGGTTCAAGCCTAGCTTATGGCTGGTGCGGTTGGGATTATTGGGGAGCCGTCACTGGTAGAAGTAAATAAGGTAACAGTAAGAGAAAAGGATAAGACAAGTAGGGAAGAAGCATGAGAGTCATGAGCCTTTGGAGATTGGGCAACACTAGACTGCCGGGATCTTTGTGTCGGCTGGGGACAGGATTGAAAAGAATGAGTTTGAGACATAAAGAAGAGAGCAAAACCAAACATAAAAGACTGACAGGAGGCAGTGCGAGATACTGAATAATTGATTAAGGGAGGCTGGGGGAAAAATCCTTGAAGTCACAAAGAAGAGGAATAGCCAGAGCCTCTGTGAATCTGACAGGTGTGTTAACTTGTCAAAGTTTTGTCTTCTCAGTCAGTCAGTCAGTCAAAAAGCAGTTATTAAGTACTTACTATATGCCAGGCACTGTGTTGGTTTGATCTAGGGGATAGAAAGGCCTGCCCAGAGCCAAGAAGACATCTGCTCAAGTCCTCAGACACATCCCTGCTGTGTGACCCTGGGCAAGTCTAATGTCCCAAGCAAATGACTGAGACTAGAAATAGTAGAGCAGGTGCTCATCTGTATTCCTTAGAGAGGTCACCTGAAAGGGAGCTCCTCTTACTGATGAAATCACAGATTTTTTTAAAGTTTTATCTAATTGCTTTCTATCTTAGGGAGGGAGGAGGGAAGGAAGGCAGAGAGGAAGAAAAATTTGGAACTCAAAATCTTATAAAAACAAATGTTAAAAACTATCTTTACATGTAACTAGAATATCATAAAATACTTTTATGATTAAAAAATAAAAGCAATATCTAAAATTTAAACTAACTATAAGAATTCAACAGAAAAAATGAATCAGTGAAAATAACAGAAACTATATATATTGTATGAAGTGCCTGTTTTCTGAAGAGCATTGTGCCTTCCTTTACTGCTTAATCATTCACTACTGATCCTCTGGTTTACTATTAGTATAGTCAATCTGATTTTTGCCTTGTACGGCTCTACTGAAAAGGCTCGAGTACCTATCCAAGTGCCTAGAACACAGTAGATGCTCACTAAATGCTTGGAGACTGACTGCTTTCTTAAAAGTCATAAATGACCCCCTCCTCCCAATTTCAGGGACCTTTTCTCAGTTCTTATTCTCTTTGAAACCTTTGACAATATAACCATTCCCTCCTTAAAATCCTTTCTTTCTTTATTTTTGGTACTATCTTCTCCTAAATTCTAAGTTTTCAAAAGGCAAGGACTTTCCTTTGTCTTTTTTTCTTTTTCTTTCTTTCTTTTTTTTTTCCAGGGTGGGGAATGGATATTTGTATGACAGTTGCTTAGCATAGTGTCAGGCATATAATAAATGCTTATAAAAGTTTTTTCATTCATTCTTCATTCTCTTTCCCCTTCTCCTGACTGTTGTTTTTCTATCTCTTCTAAAAATCTTCATTTTCTCCTATGACTTCCTAATTGTGAGCACTTGCTCAAGCCTCAGTCCTTTTCCTTTTGGTATCTTTGGATACATTTTCCCTCAGAGAATTGATCCATGGGGGCAGCTAGGTGGCGCAGTGGATAAAGCACAGGACCTGGATTCAGGAGGACCTGAGTTCAAATTTGACCTCAGACACTTGACACTTACTAGCTGGGTGACCCTGGGCAAGTCACTTAACCCTCATTACCCCACCAAAAAGAAAGAAAGAGAGAGAGAGAGAGAGAGAGAGAGAGAGAGAGAGAGAGAGAAAGAAAGAAAGAAAGAAAGAAAGAAAGAAAGAAAGAAAGAAAGAAAGAAAGAAAGAAAGAAAGAAAGAAAGAAAGAAAGAAAGAAAGAAAGAAAGAAAAAGGGAGAATTGATCCATCTCTTGGTCCCCTCTGAACTGTTGCCTCTCTGCGTATGTCCCAAAATCTGTATCACCAAGCCAACCTCTTCATGTCATTCTAGTTTCAAAGCCTGCTGGATATTGCTGATGAGATATCTTACCTACTTTAAGTTCTACACATTCGAAACCAAATCTCATCATCTTTTCCCCTCAAACCAAGCTCCCCTCCCCAATTTTAATCAATGATACTGACCTGCTATCTTGGACTTCCTTTTACTTTACTCCATATATCCAACCCATCACCATCTCTTGTAAATTCTTTCTCCCAAACATCTGCCATATTTGTAACTTCCTTTCCATTCTAACTATGTCTACTCTACCCTCACCTTTCATCACATAACATTCAAATTACTCCAGTCATCTCTTTTTTGTTTTGTTTTGTTTTGCAGGGCAATGAGGGTTAAGTGACTTGCCCAGGGTCATACAGCTAGTTAAGTGTCAAGTGGCTGAGGCTGGATTTGAACTCAGGTCCTCCTGAATCCAGGGCCGGTGCTCTATCCACTGCGCCACCTAGCTGCCTCCACTCCAGTCATCTCTTATACTTGACCTCTTTGCCTCTATTGTCTCCCCTCTCCCTCCATTGGTACCTCCCCAATACTGCTGCCAACTAAGCTTCTTTAAACACACCACTTTTGTCCTATCACTCTCTACTCAGAAATCTCTAATGGCTCCTGCCTGTCCTCAGGATAAAGTACAAATTCCTTGCTACTTTATAAATCTAAAAGCGCTGCATGAGAGTGTTATCATTATTATTGTTAGAAAAGCTTTTAAGATTTTCCGTGATCTTGCTACTTTCTCATATCTATCCTGATTCAAAACCTTGGTAGCTCCATATCTTCCCAAGGATTTCTACTTATTCCTGACTCCAGGTCTTTTTTCATGGTGTTTTCCCCACCAGTAACACCCTTCATATTTCTTTACCAATCCAAATCCCACCCATCCTTCAAGACCAAGCCCAAGTCTTATCTCTTCCAAATTCCCATTGACCTCTCTGCCTAAAGCCAGCTAGGTGGCCTCATGACTAGATTCCTGGACTTAGAATCAAGAAAACCTGAATCAAAATCTTGCCTCAGACTCTAACTTGTGATCCTGGTCAAATCACTTAAACTTAGTTTCCTCATCAAAAAAATCAAGATGATAATAGTCATTGTTTTTAAGGATTAAGTGAGATAATATATGTAAAGTGTTTTATAAACCTTAAAGAGCTTTAGAAATGTTACCTATTATTATTCTTTATACTTCTAGATATTTCTCTAATTCTATTTTACTGCAGTTGTTCCTGAATGTATATGTATTATACCTCTCTAGGCAATATTTTCAGTGCTCTGATCCAGAAGTGTCAAACACATGACCCCCAACTGTCACCCAAATCAGATTAAAATATAATTAGGAGGGGCAGCTAGGTGGTGCAGTGAATAGAGCACTAGCCCTGGAGTCAGGAGGACCTGAGTTCAAATGCGGCCTCAGACACTTGACACTTACTAGCTGTCTGACCCTGGGCAAGTCATTTAACCCCAATTGCCTCACCAAAAAAAAATTGTATATATATAATTAGGAAATATTTAACAAATAAATAAGACAATATTAAAAATTTAAACCAAGGCAATATGCAGCCTAAAAAGTTCCTTATGTATGGTTTAGTAGCCCCCATTTCTTTTTAAATAATATTTTATTTTTCCCTAGATACATGTAAAGACCATTTTTAACAGTAATTTTTTAGAAATTTTGAGTTCCAAATTTTCTCTCTCCCTCTCTCACCTCCCCCCTCCCTAAGGTAGGGAGCAAATTGGTATATGTTATACATGTTCATTCATGCAAAACATATTCCCATATTTGTCTTGTTGTGAAAGAAGACAGAGAGGCAAAGGAAAAAAAGATAGGAAGTGAAAAATAGTCTGCTTCCATCTTCATCCAGACTCCATCAGTTCTTTCTCTGGAGGTGGATGAGCATGTTTCAACATGAGTCCTTTAGAACTGTCTTGCATCATTGTGTTGCTGAGGATAGTAGTAGCCCCCCATTTCTATTTGAGTTTGACACCATTTTTTCTAATTCACCCTCTAAGACTATAAATTGCAGAGAAGGAGCCAATATGGTAAATTTTATAAAGGGATTTTCTTCACTGCCTAACAGTTACCTGACATGCTGGGACTATAGATGAGACTTGAAGGAAGCCATGGAAACTAGGAGTAGATGAGAAGAGAAAGCACTCCAGTCATGAGGTGCATAGAACCAGTGAAAAGCCATTGAGTTGGGAGATGGAATGTTGGCATTCAAGGAAGAGCAAGGAGGCCAGTGTCACTGGACTGGGGACTAAGGTGAAAGAAGACTGACAAGATGGGAAGGGGTCAGATTATGAAGCGCACTAAATTCCAAACAAAGGATTCTCTATTTTATCCTAGAGGTACAAGGGACTCACTGGAGCTATTGACTAGAGGGGGGACATAGTCAGATCCGTGCTTTCGGGAGATCAATTCGACAGCTGTGAGGAGGATAAATTGGAGTGGGAAGAGAGTTGTGGCAGGAATACCAACCAGGAGGCCAGGCTATTGCAGTAACCTGGAGCAGGAGTTGATGGGGCTTGCACCAGATGGGTGGTGGTGTGAGAAGAGAAAAGGGGGCACATACAAGAGATATAACAAAAGTAGAAACCATAGGAGTTGACAACTGATTGGACATGTGAAGGTGAGAGAAAATGAGGAATCAAGTTATGCTGATTGTTGTTGTTTGACCTTTGATCTGGAAGAGGTCCGTGACGTCCAGGTGATGTCATGACTTGCAGTGGATTGGATTAAAGTGAGGGAGGCTGTGCAAGGTCACCAATCTCATTCTCTCCTCCAGAGCCATCTGGGTCCAGTGGCAAGATATACATCAGGATGACTGAAAATGGCCTTGGATGTTTAAGGCAGTTGGGTTTAAGTGGCTTGCCCAGGGTCACACAGCTAGTATCTGAGATGAGATCTGAACTCAGGTCCTGCCAACTTCAGGGCCAGTGCTCTATCCACTGTGCCACCTAGCTGCCCCTAGTTATGCTGATAGTAGGTGCTCAGTAATTAGACGACTCTTTGGTTATTTGGTTGGTTGGCTGATGGGTTAATTGAGGTTAGCTGTGGCTGAAAGAGTCCAATCTGGAATTAGATATTGGGAAGGAAGGAAGGGCCAACTATATGGCAGACACTGTGCTAAACAGTAATGTTTGCATAATGATCAAAGATTTACAACTGAGACACAACATTGGAAGTCATCTTGTCCACCTCCCTCATTTTATACATTAGGAACTGAAGACCAGAGAAGTTAAGTGACTTGGTTAAGGTCACACAGATAGGAAATGCTAGAGCAATGATTAAAACTCCCATCCTCCAATTTCAAATCCAACTTGTTTGCCATTGTACCACATTTCCTTCCTTAAACGAGACTTCTGAGCCTCATGGGCAATATTAGGATTCAAATCCAAGATATCCTGTTTACTATATTGGGTACTTCTTTCACATCACAGCCCTGGTTTTTTGTCCAGCATCCCTTTTTTTACAAGCCATCAGAATCGAGGGCTCTGAAATGAAAATGAAAGCATCCCGCTAGGGTTCCCTGGCCAGGACAAAAGCTAAGATCCTTTGGCCCACACAAAAGGCAATTTTCTAACGTCGTTTTCATTTTCCAGTCCTTTGAGGGGTTAGGAGGGGAAGGGAAGATGGTTGGTAAGTTTACAATTGTGTCTTTAACCAGGGTGTAGATAACTCTTATTAAGTGACCATTGTGTCTTCTTTATCCCGAGACCTCAGGCTCCAGAGCTCACTGCCTCTGTTCCCTGAGTTCTAATATTTGATATGGAAGTTATACTATCTGGGGCAACAATGAGAAGGATATTGTATCTGAAGCCGGACTCTAGGGAATGGATCCAAGGTGGGGTTGGGAGTGGTAGGGACTTGTGAAGATACAGTGGATGTTAGTGTGTTTTCCCAAGATGCAGCAATTTTCTTGGGATACCAAGAAATACCATAAGTAATTAATCTTCTCTGTTTTTCAGGTGATGCAACAGTGAAAAAGAAACCTGCCCCCAAGACGCCCCCGAAGGCAGGTAATTAATTGCTGGTGGCATCCTGTGACAAGGGGTCACCTGTTGGGGGGAATCAGTATTTCCCTTGGCTTGTTGCCATACTGGTCCCCAGGGACTCTATGAATCAAGATATTTGTCTTTATCCTTCATCTCTCATACCTTCTTGGTCCAGACTCCTTCATGCTAGCTTGATCATTCTTTTCTCCAAGCCTCTCTTACTTTTCTCATTCATCCTCACCTGGTAGGCCAAATGAGTTGCCAATTCTGTCATTTCCACCTTCACAGCTCCTCTCAGCAACCTTCTCTCTACTCACTTAACAGGTCCTTATCACAGTTATTACGATGGCCTGATATTTCCTGCCTTAAGTGTTCCCCCTCTCCAGTCTATCCTCTACTTCCTTCCAAAGTGATCTTCCCATAGCTCAGGTATGACTGTCACTCCCCTACTCTACAAACTCCAGTTGCTCCCTGTTCCCTTAGGATGAAATATAAACTCCTCTCTTGGGCATTTAAAACTCTCTACAACTTGGCCCCAGACTGCTTTTCCTATCTTATTGATCCCCTTTCCTCATGACAAACTGATCACACTTGAACTCCCTTCTCTCTACCTTTGTACTGGCTGAACTCCATGCCTGTATGTACTCTCTCCTCACCTCTGCTTATTAGAATCTCTTGGTTTCTTCAAAACTTAAGTGTCGCTTTCTACATGAAACTTTTTCTAATGTCCCTAACTGCTAATGTTGTTGTAGTTGAGTAATTTCAGTCATGATCTACTCTTTGTGACTCTATTTGGAATTTTGTTGGCAAAGATCCTGCAGTAGTTTGCCATTTCCTTCTCCAGCTCATTTTACAGATGAGACAAACTGGGTGAAGTGACTTACTCAGGGTCAAACAGCTAGTAAGGGGCTGAGACCAGATTTGAACTCAGATCTTCCTGACTTCAGACCTGGCACTCTATCCACTGTACCACCTAGCTGCCCCTCAACTGTTAGTACTTCCCCCCGCCCCCAGCACCTACATTACCTTACTTTTTTTTTCCTGTTTATATAGTATATATTTACATAAGTATGTGTTGTCTCCTTCAACAGAATGCAAGGTCCTTGAGGGCAGGATTTTTACTTAAGGCCTTGTACCTCCAGGGCTTAGTACATAGCACATAGTAGGGGCTTAATGAATTGTTGATGAAAGATTATGAGAACATCAACATTATGAGTACACACTATGCCCAGAACACTGTACAGTACTGTGGGCTGCCATTTCCCATCTCCAAAGCCTTACTGAAAATTGAATTGCATTAAGAGGGACATAGCTTCTAGGAATAAAAAAGGTTATTCTATAGCCTTCCTCATACCTCATCTGGAATATTGTGTTCAGTATTGATAAGCTGGAGTGTATCCAGGCAAGCAAAACCAGGAAGGAAAAGGCATTCAGTCTTTGTCATATGAAGACAGGGAGAAGGAACTGTGGGTGTTTAGCCTGAAGAAGAGAAGATTGAAGGCAACCATGATAGCTGTTTTTAAGAATATTAATGGCCTGAGGTGGGGGGGCAGCTAGGTGGCACAGTGGATAAAGCACTGGCTCCGGATTCAGGAGGACCCGAGTTCAAATCTGGCCTCAGACACTTGATGCTTACTAGCTGTGTGACCCTGGGCAAGTCACTTAACCCTCATTGCCCCACAAAAACGGGGGGAAAAAGAATCTGAAGTGCTGGACTGTGAAAGAGAGATTAGAGAGAGGACAGAAACCAGGAGCAGTGGATGGAAGCTGCCCTGGGTGATGGAGTCTTCTTCCTTAGGGGACTTCAAGCAGAGGCTGGATGACTTCTTGTTGGCCATGTTTTAATGGGGGTTCCTTTCATTTAAGGGTTGCTCTCTGGCCAATGAAGGCCCTCTCAACTCTCAAATTCTGTGATTTTCTGAGAAATTTGTCTCTTACTGTTCAACTTTCACCATACTCTACTTCCTCTGAAATATTCACATGCAATTCACAATGTATTCATTTTGCAAGGCCTCTCTCCTTTTCATATGGGATTGGTTTTGCCTCCCTCATATGACTAAAGGCTCCCTAAGAGCAGAGAACATATTCCTGGGAAACAAGTAACAGGCACATGGATTTTGTCCATTTTATTCCCTCCCTCTGATGGGCAGCTTGGTGGTACAGTGGATAAAGCACTGGCCCTAGAGTCAGGAGGATGTGAGTTCCAATCTCACCCCCAGATACTTACTTGGCTTAAACACCCAAGGCCATTTCCAGTCATCCTGATGTATATCTTGCCACTGGACCCAGATGGCTCTGAAGGAGAGAGTGATATTGGTGACTTGGCCATAATCACAGGGGTAGTACATGTCAGAATCAGGTAAC
This sequence comes from Dromiciops gliroides, assembly GCF_019393635.1. NCBI lineage: Eukaryota > Metazoa > Chordata > Mammalia > Microbiotheria > Microbiotheriidae > Dromiciops > Dromiciops gliroides. The sequence goes on along the minus strand of NC_057863.1, from coordinate 335,756,436 downwards.
TCCATCTGATTCAGCAAGCTTCCCTTTGTCTTATGCATAATGGGTGTTTAACCAGTTCGGGTTGAACTTGATTACATTGCAATACAATAAATGGAAGATATCCTTCCACATGAATACGGAGGGGATGCTGTGTGTTAAGGGCTAAAATTCCAGCTAAACTGTCTAAAATATCTTATGAGTGGTCGCCAATAAATTATAAGCTTTAGCAAGAGTTAGGCTTTTAAGCATTTATTAAGGAGAATAAGAATTTGGTAAAGAGAGAGAGAAAGGCCTAGATTCCTATCTATTAAAGGGAGAGCACATTTCTAGCTCCGCTCTCCACCAGAGTCCAGAGGAAAGAGAGTGAGACTGAGCGCCAGTCTCTTCCTTCCTCCTCCCACTAGCCCGCGTCACTTCCTGACGCCAAAGAAAAGACTCCTGGTCTTGCCCTCAAAGACCTTCACTTCATGGGCAGAACTCTTCTACAGTAAGTCTCCAGCAAGTGGCGTCATTCCAATCGTTACATGTGTAAGAGTGTGACCACAGCTGAGTGGGGTTTATCAAGGAAGGGGGCTCGAGTCATAGCCCTCAAGATAAGCCTGAGTTTGTAGTTCTTTCCCTGAAGTGTGGGAATGGAGAAGGAGGAGCCAGACTAACACAGTCTATGACCACAAGTAGTTCATCCCACGCCACATCAAATACAGCTCAATGCACCATATATCAGAGAACCAGTATGTGGTGGGGAGAGGTTCACCTGTTCTTCAGAGAGGTGTCTGTGTGTGTGTGTCTGTGTGTGTGTGTGTCTGTCTGTCTGTCTGTCTGTCAGTCTGTCTCTCTGTCTGTGTCTATCATCTATCTGTCTGTCTGTCTATCTATCTATCTATCTATCTATCTATCTATCTATCTATCTATCATCTCTCTGCCTAGCTGACTTCTTCTTGATCTCTTTATATCTGTGATTCACTTTCTCTCTTGCCTTCCAGCTCTTCCCCCCCAGATCACCCAGTTCCCAGAGGATAAGAAGGTTCGAGCTGGCGAGTCTGTGGAGTTATTCTGTAAAGTTGCAGGCACACAGCCCATCACTTGCACCTGGATGAAGTTCCGAAAGCAGGTAATCTTCAAGGGTAGAGAAACTGAGGGGTCAGGATAAGTTCCTGACCAGGAAGTGGGTATAGATGTGGGGAGGGAGCGGGGAAAGGGGGTTATCTTTTAATGGGGACCCAAAGGAGGCATAGGAAAGCTTTTCCTACTGAGAGGTATTTACAAATTGGGGAGAACACCATATATTTTGGAGTTTTTGTTTTTTTTTTTTAGTGAGGCAATTGGGATTAAGTGACTTGCCCAGGGTCACACAGCTAGTAAGTGTTAAGTGTCTGAGGCTGGATTTGAACTCAGGTACTCCTGACTCCAGGGCCAGTGCTCTATCCACTGCGCCACCTATCTGCCCAGCACCATATATTTTGAGTGGCTTTCATGGGGAATCACAGAGCCATGGGAATCCAAAGGAGGTATAGGAACCCTTTTCCTTCTCAGTGTTTACAAATGAGAGTGATCCAACTGCTGATCTGTTTTTGGTTCTGTCCAGAGTCCAGGTGAATTAAATGACCAACAACAACCACACACATCTGTTAATCACTTACTGTATACAGCACACCATACCAGGTGCTGAGGGAAATACAAAATTTAGAAAGGAGGTGGCCCCTGCCCTCATGGAGTTCATAGTCTAGTAGGGGAGTAATACCCAATTGTAGTTAAAGATTTTACAATATTATGTGTGTTAGTATTAGGATACCTACTTTTCCCATCCTTTCTGCTATCCTAAAACTGTAGTGTAACTGTAGATAAGTCAACGCTTTTCCACAAGTTCCCGATTCTCCGTGTATATAGAAGGAAAAATTATCCCAACCTCACACTTATTTCATACGGCTAGTGTAAGGATACAATAAAATTAGGTAACAATGGGAAGGAGAGCATGGAAAATAACATCTCTATAGCAATGTAAGGTCCGGGAGTCATTCTAGGGTGCTCTAGACAAGCTGGACTTCTGGGATCCCCAACATACCTGATGATGAAGGCCTATCCCAGCAGAATGTTGTTGGCCTGGGTTTTAGCCTGTAGCTTGGCAGAAGACGGGCATTCACCCAGCTGGCTCCATGGGAAGGTGTCTCCTACCCCACCACCACAAATGTTAATGCCTGTTTTAAACTGTGTATATGTGGGCACTCCTAAATATACAAACATCCAACTCATCATTTTATGTACTTACTAACATCCAGTCAGGGGCAGAGTTAAGAGTATTTCCTGAGACACCATATTCCCTTCTCACCAAGAGCCATGGGACATATTTTCCCATAGAAACCATATTAGAATTGACGGTTCGATCCAGTTTTATAGTTATTAAATGCCTAGTATATGCAAGGCTGTGCTTATGATGGGGATACAAATGGCTGAGTAAATGAAAGGCATTTATTAAGTACTTACTTACTATGTGCCAAGCTCTTGGAGTACAAATATGAAAGCAATAGTAATCAGGACATGATAGTACATGCTTGTTATCCCCCACTCCAGAGGAAGTTGAGGCTGGGATTTCTTAAGCTCAGGAGATCTGAGCTGCAGTGGGTATCCACACCAAATCTAGCATCAATACAGTGAGTGTCAGAGAGTGGGAGACCACCAGGCTGTCTAAATAGCGGTAAACTAGCCCAGGTCAGAAAGCTCCTGTGCCATTCAACGGTGGGATCATCCAGTGAGTAGCTGTTGCACATCTAGTCTCAGAAATATAAGAACATCTAGTCTTTAAAAAAAAACAACAGGTGATTGTGGCGGCTAGGGACGTATGTTTTGTTCTGGGAAGTCAGAGCTATGTTCAAAAAGCAGTGGGGTTTTTGGTTGGATTATACTTCCCAGAACAAGAAGTGGAAAGTAGAACTGGGGATGTGTTCGTGGAAGCAGAGTGGATGCTGAATAGGATGTGAAACATACAAAGACAAAGAGAAAAATGAAACAGGGCCTACCCTCAACAAACTTAGCCTCTGCAGTAAGGGCGTCATACTTACATAGAGACAGTTTCCTGCTGGTGGCTATTTATTTAGAAAACCACAAATTAACACTATCTTTGTTGTGTTGTATTTTCATTCGTGTAGTTAAACATTTCCCAATTTCATATTTATCTGGTTCTAGGAACTCAGGCATTTGAGGCCTCTGCTCTACAACAGATGGGGAGGAGGAATCCAATACATAGAATATAACAAGAGAGGGAGGGTGGCCAAAAAAAAGGGGGGGGCAGCTAGAAGGGAGGGAGCAGCTAGATGGCTTAGTGGACAAAGCACCAGCCCTGGATTCAGGAGGACCTGAGTTCAAATCCGGCCTCAGACACTTAACACTTACTAGCTGTGTGACCCTGGGCAAGTCACTTAACACCCATTGCCTGGCTGAAAAAAGGGGGGGGGGAGGAAGTAAGGCAGTGAAGGAGGGAGGGAGAGAGAGAGGAGGGAAGTGGAATGAGAAAGAAATTGGGAGCAAAAAAGAGAATGAGAGGAAGTGAGGGAGATAGAGGGTGGAAAGTGAGAGAGCAAGTGAGAGAGAGCGTGCATGGAAGTGAGGGAGGGAAGGAGAGAAGGTGAGGAGGGAAAGAAGTTAGAAAAAAGAGAATGAGAAGAAAGAGGGAGAGAGAGCATGGAAGTGAGGGAGGGAGGAAGAGAGGAAGTAAGGAGGGAAAGAAATTGGGAGAGAGGATGAGAGGAGAGAGGGAGAGAGCAGGGAAGTGAGGGAGAGAATGAGGAAGGAAATAGGGGACAGACAAGTGGGGAGGGAAATATATTGCGAGAGAAAAATGAGAGAGGAGAGAGGTAGGGTAGGGAGGGAGAGAAATTGAGAAAATGAAGGGGTAGGGAGAGAGATACAGAGCAACAGAGATAGAGAGAGAGAAGGGAAGTGAGGGAGAGAAACTGAGAGAATTTCTTTTGTGTTTGGTGCTGTTGTTTTTCTTTTTTGAGGTTTTTCCTTTTTGCTCTGATTCTTTTATAATATGACTAATGCATAAATATGTTTAATGTGATTGTACATATATAACCTATATCAGATTATTTGCTGTCTTAGGGAGGGGAGGGAGGGAGAAAAATTTGAAACTAGAAATCTTATAAAACCAAATGTTGAAAACTATCTCTACATGTAACTGGAAAATAATAAAATACTTTTATAATTAAAAAAAGAAATTTAGAGAGAAAGAATGAAATAAATGAGGAAGAGGAGGTGGGCACTTGAGCTGAACTTTGATGGAAGAAAAAGGACTGAAAAGCTGAGTTGAGTGGGGAATCCATTCCAGCTGGGGGTGGGCTATTTTCCAATGTAGAGTTGGAAGCTGGAATTCAGAGTTTAGAGTACAACTGATAGCCCAGTTCAGCTGGAACAGAGAGGGCAGGAAGGTGAGTAAATGTAAAATGAAAGAAATCAGGAAAGGTCATGTGGAGCCAGATTGTGGAGCAGACTCTTAAAGCGTTAGGAAGAGGACTTTGGGTTTTATCTTGGGTTTAAGCCAGTTATTAAAATGGCATCTGTGAACTTGTTTGTTCATTTAATATTTTGATAACTGTAGTTCAGTAGAATTTGTCTCCATCACCATCTGAGAAGGTGTCCATAGGGTTCACCTGGCTGCCAACGGGGCCCAGGCTACAGAAGAAGTCAGGAACCCCTGCAATCAGGAACCGCTGGTGGTTTTTTGAGTGGAGGGATGATGTAATCAGACTTTGGCCTTAGGAAGATGCTTTTGGCAGTTGTGTAGGAGTTAGAATGAAGGGAGGACAGCAGTGACTGGAAGCAGAGAGGTCAATTAAGAGATGGTTGATGGGCAGCTAGGTGGTGCAGTGGATAAAGCACTGGCCCTGGATTCAGGAGGACCTGAGTTCAAATCTGGCCTCAGACACTTGACACTTACTAGATGTGTGACCTTGGGCAAGTCACTTAACCCCAATTGCCTCACCAAAAATAAAAGAGAGAGAGAGAGAGAGAGAGAGAGAGAGAGAGAGAGAGAGAGAGAGAGATGGTTGCAAAAATCCAAGTGAGAGACGATTAGGACCTGAGCTAGGTTTGTGACCTCAGCCCCTCCTGGAGGTTGTATTAGTTGAAGGAAGAAGATGGGTACTAGAGATGGTTTGGAGGTAGCTTTCTAAGCTGGCTCACAAAACAATACTCAACCTATCAAATAGCTGAGATGAGTGCTGTTATTATAGACAATAGTTCTACAGTTCAGCCAAGTTACAGGTTAAATGGGCTTTTGTGGATTGACCTTGGGATTTAATTGCTGCGAGTAAGCTTATTTCTGTGAGAAAATGTGTCTCCTGTTCCAAGCCACAGACCTAACAACGTTTTGGAACACGACCCACATGTATGGCAGAGACTCATGTCTGCTTTTTTGTGTGAGTCTGCAAGTATCTATGTATATTGCAGAAATCTAGGGGCTCTTTCTCCAGAGCCTTTCCTTGCTCTATTACCAAGATATTGTAGGTGTCACTAGGTCATGGAGAGCAGGGCTAGTACTGGGTATAGGAATCAAGTAGGGAAGAGGAAATGAACCTGAGTATTAGGAAGGTGGAGATGTGGAAGGAGGGAAAGGACATCCTTGGGAGTTCCAAGCGATCCCCTTGTTGACTGATTGCCTCTAGAGGGAATTGTGGCAGTCACAGATCCACCATAGGCCCTCCGTAGCCAGGAGTAGGGGAGAATCTCACTTTGTTCTAGGTTGCAGGGAAGGGGACAGGTTCCGAGGGGGTGCTCTTTTTTCACTCTGGCTATGCTAACTGTCCCATTTGCTCCCCCAGATCCAAGAGAGTGAGCACATCAAGATCGAGAGCAATGAGAACGGCAGCAAGCTGACGATCCTCGCCACCCGGCAGGAGCACTGTGGCTGCTATACACTGCTGGTGGAGAACAAGCTGGGCACCAAGCAGGCACAAGTCAATGTCACTGTTGTGGGTGAGTGGGCAGGGCCAAAGGTCATGAGGAAGGTTGGGGGTGGGGGAGAAGAAGGTAGGCTCTGATAAGGGAATTGGAGAGATGGAGGAAGGGAAAACCCCCAGCACCATCCATTGAGATGAACAGACACTCACACAGTTGGCCTCTTTGCCTGGCTGTGCCTGTGTGGTTATGAATGTGTCTGCTTGAATGTGTGTGCCAGTGTTTGGATGGGTTTGTAGGCGTATCTACTATGCTTATGTACATGTGACTTCTCCATCTGTTCTCAGCTCTGAAAGATTCAGATCTGATTCCCACCTCTACTCATTACCTTCCTGCACATAGCTGTGCATATACACACACAAACAGAGAGAGACAGAGACAGAGAGAGAGGGCGAAGGAGAGAGAGCAAGGCTTGTATAACTGGCTCCCAGAGCAGTGCTCAGGTTCTGCAGGGATTAATGTGATCAGAACTCAAAGCGAGGACTAGGAAACAAGTCTCCCGGCTCCCAGCATATTAGATGCCACTTTGTGGACAAGTGGAAGCAGAGAGTGTCCTTGTGGTAGAAGGAAATATTAGGCTGGAAAAATGAAACTCAGAAATGCTTCAAATAATAGAATCAGTTGGGGAGAAAGAAAGGAAAAAAATTCTTACTCCCATCCCTTACAAAAATCCCACCACCCCTTACAAAAAAACTGCTGACTTCAGCTAATGGGACAAGAGATGGGAAGAAGATAAATGGGGAGAAGGGAACAAAGAGAAAGAATAGAGGCTACAGAGAAAGAAGAAATGGGAAAGAAAAAAAAGAATTTTAAAAATCATGAGACTCAAAACCCCTGAGACCAAGCAGTTGGTAGTGGTATGTATCTACAGACAGGGCAGTTGTTTATTTTTCTCTCCACTGTTTCTTTTTGTTTGGTTGGTTGGTTGTTTTTTTCTTTTGATTTTTGGTAGGGCAATGAGGGTTAAGTGACTTGCCCAAGGTCACACAGCTAGTAAGTGGCAAGTGTCTGAGGCCAGAATTGAACTCAGGTCCTACTGAATCCAGGGCCAGTGTTTTATCCACTGTGCCACCTAGCTGTTCCCTCCACTGTTTCTTTAAAATAAAAGGCATTAGGGATGGAGACTCCCAGTGTGTGTGTGTATGTTGGGGTTTTTTTTTTGGGGGGGGGGTTCTGGGGCAATAGGGGTTAATTGACTTGCCCAGGATCACACAGCTAGTGTCAGGTGTCTGAGGCTGGATTTGAACTCAGGTGCTTTATCTACTGCGCCACCTAGCTGCCCTTGAGACTCCCAATTTTTAAGTGGATGGTAAGGGGAGGAAGTTATTGATTGGGGAAGGCTGGAGTAAGCAGAGGGTGCTGTGACTCAGGAGATTGAAGAGAAATTGAGGTTGGAAGGTAGAGACAGGAAACCAGAGAACTCATTTAAGATCAGCTGCAATAGCATGACAGCTAATTCCAGCCCCAGAGCAGCCCCAGACTCCTTGAACAGAGTACAATAAACCTTTAGTGAGATTGGGCCACTTTCTCCGTTCAGGTACCTTCTCCAGTACTCATGGGGGAGAAGTCAGGAAGCCTGGAGATTCCTAAGGAATTCAAGTACCTCATGTTAGCTCTTAATTCATGTTTTCTCTCTCCCTCCCTGAGGAGCTGCCTCTTCACTCTTGTCTTCCTTCTGTTTTATTTTCAATCTGCTCTTTTCTCCTCCCTTCCTTCTCCTTTTCCTCTTTTCTTTAATTCTCTTATCATATTTTCTATCTCCTTCTTCCATTCTTCCTCCCCTGCTCCTTCCTTTCTATATCTCCCATGCTTCCTCTCTACTTTCCTCTTCTGTCTTCTTCATTTCCATCTCTTGTCCCATTAGCAAAAATCGGCTATTTTTGTGAAGGGTCAAGGGCTGAGGGATGGCAGTAAGATCTTTTCCTTTTTCTTTCTCCCCTACTGATTCTCTCTTTTACTTTTGACATCTTTGGGGCTTCATTTTCTCCATCTGTAAAAAGGGTGAGACTGAATATGTCTATGACCCTCCTCCCCCATGCAAATTCTCTTTGGGGGGCACGAGGTATTAACTTCATTGGAATGAAGACTGAGAGATCACTTGTCTGCTCCTTGGGGGAGGTTAAGTTGGACTGTTCCTTCAGGTGCATAGAGTAGGAGTGAATGAGTCTGGAACCTCCCCACCCCCCAAGGGTTAGTTCCTTTAAACTCATCATTTTATCACCTCTCTGCTGTACCATTTTGGGGGCTGGCTACTTCAACTGCTTTTTCCTGTGACATCCCCACCCCCCTCCCCCACATACACTGCCCCCCATCCCCCCCTTTCCTCCCCCTCCCCCCTGCCCCATCAACCATCCTGCAGTTGTAGCCTTTTATGGCTTAGTTTCTTATTTTGTGAGGCCAGCACTGACAGAGGCCATCGGCATGGCAGCCAGCCAGCTGGCAAGAGCAGCATGTTAAATACCGTCCCTTCTAAATAGCCTCGGAGGGGAATGGAATGGAGGCAAATGGTGCTTTCTGTCTGCTTCCCCCTCACGGAGCTAAGAATAGAATGGTTCAGCGAAATGGGGACTCATATTTATTATACAGTGAAGCCTCATTCATTCATTCAGACCCCACCAATTCAGAATTATGTACTGATAACTCGACTTGAATTGAGCCGAGATTTACCTTTCCATAAACATCGATGCATTCTCCACCAACAGAATTTGCTAAGGACATGAACCACATAAACAATATTATAAAGGAATTGTGTAAACCTACTGGAGACAAACCTTTCAAACACTTTTTAGCAGCACCTATTTGCAAACTAGCAATGAGTGTGTTCTTTATAGATGGCCCTGTTGATTGATTAAGGAAGACCCAAGGAGGACATGGACTTGGAAACACTTTGTTAGCTTGGTTAACTTTGTATTGCTTTTCTATTCCAAAATATCAAAACTTTGTTTCTTTTTGTATAGTCTACAGCTTACTTTTTTTTTTCTTTAAAAAAAAATAGATTGACCTTTCCCCACTAAGGCTCAGCCACCGATTAGCCCCAGGGAAATGAATTTCCAGTCACAGAATCTCAAGGAGACCTTCCACTAAAGCATTGGGCTAGGGGGCAGCTAGGTGGCGCAATAGATAAAGCACCAGCCTTGGATTCAGGAGGAGCTGAGCCTCAGACACTTGACACTTAGTAGCTATGTGACCCTGGGAAAGTCACTTAACCCTCATTGCCCTGCTCCCCCCCTACCCCCCCCCCAAAAAAACAATGTGGCTATTGGAAACTGATTGGTGGAAGCAGTGCCCTGCACCATAAAAATCACAGTATTTCCCTGCAGAATCTTAATTAAAGCACGTTCTATTTTTAAAGGGCAATTGAAAAATTTGTTAGCACGTTCTTTGATTTTCAGCAAGACCCCTTATCTCTTTCTTTACTACGTGAGGTAAGGAGGCAGGGTAGAGGGAGAAGAAATCCCCACAGGAAACAGCACAGGAAAGCCTAGGGCATGTGTCTATTACTTCATATGTCCATATTACTCAAACACAAGCCAGTTATAAAATGAGGAAGAAAATAGCCCCTACCTCCCAGAGTCAGAAGGAAACAAGGAGATAATATTTCTAATGCAATTTGCATACTTGAAAGCATTATATTCAGAAAGATATAGTCAGGAGTAACCCTAGATTAGAACAGAAGATTCCATTCCTGAGAAAGGAAAAGCTATATGGCTAGAATGGTTGGATTAACTGTATTCCCATGAACAAAAGTACATGAGAGAGAATTCCACAGGAGCTGCAGAGATTGGAACTAGCCTTTCTTTCACCAGGTCTTTCCTCCTTCTCCACCCTGCCCATCCTCTGACCCTCCATCTCCGTCATGCTAACTTCCCACACTATATGATCAGCAACAATGCCAAGGGAGAACCAAAGTCAAATCCATAGCATTATGTACAGATGCCTTGCACATAGAAAGCATGTATATGTGTTGTATGGGTATGTATGAGAAATCTGAAAAAGTATGGGAAAAATCTGACTGCTTTGGGAATATTCCTTATTAGGATTTCTATCTATGATTCTTTTCATGTTTTTATGTGTTCCTGGGTCTGTATTTTGCACATCATTGACAAAAATATGGATTCTACCCTCAGGTGGCTGCTAGTAGTAGTAGTAGTAGTAGTAGTAGTAGTAGTAGTAGTAGTAGTAGTAGTAGTAGTAGTAGTAGTAGTAGTAGTAGTAGCTCGTATTTATATAGCATTTTGAGGTATGCAAAAGCACTTTACTAGCATTATCTCTTTTTATCCTCACAACAACAAGGTAGGTGGTTATCCACATGTTAAAAATGAAGAAATTGAGACAGGCAAAAAGAGGTTAAATGACTTGCCTAAGGTCACACATCAAGTGTCTGAGACTGAATCAGAACACAGATCCAAGTTCACCTGAAGGACACGTACAAAAGAAACCTTGAATAGAGGCACAAGTGGTATTTGTAATGTGTGCTGTATAGTAGATGTGGGGGCACACATTGAAGTGGAAGTTTGGAGAAACACCCTGCTTAGACAAGGTGGCAATCCCTTTTCCAGAATAGAGTGAACTCCTCACCCATCCAATTTAACGATGTCTCTAAGATGCCAGACTACTTTGAGGGTAATCCAAAAGCTCAGATAATACAAGGTCCCCTTTTTAACTTATTGTATCTTTGAGTGGACCCCAAAATTAGAATACAGTTATTGGTTAGCATCTAGTCACATCTGTAATTTGACTCTTAATTTACTAGAATACCCAAAGATCACAGTTCAAACTAGAAATTATTTTAAAATATTTTCTAGGAAAAACATTTTATTTACATTTTAATTTATACCTTTTGTTTTTAAATCACTTTTCATTTTCACACATATCCCTTCTTACATGCATCCCCAGAGAACCATCCCATGTAAGAAAATGGAAAGGGGAAAGGCAGGGAGAAAGCAATTAAAGCCAATCAATACATCAAGCAAATATGACTAGTATGAAAATTTTCCACATCTGTAGCACCCTACTTCAGCAAAGAAGGGAATAGGTCCATATATTTCAAGCTGAAAAGGATCTCAGAGGCTATCAAGACCACCCCCCAACTTCCTCCCTTAGCCATGACACACTCACAGATTTTTCAGATGAGGAAACTGAGGCCCAGAGATATTAAGGAATATACACAAGGTCTTGCAAGTAGAATAGGAACCCAGGTCCTCTAACTTTAGAACCAGTGCTTAGGGGCGGCTAGGTGGTGCAGTGGATAGAGCACCGGCCCTGGAGTCAGGAGGACCTGAGTTCAAGTCCGTCCTCAGACACTTAACACTTACTAGCTTTGTGACCCTGGGCAAGTCACTTAATCCCAATACCTCACAAAAAAAAAGAACCAATGCTTATTCCGTTATAACAAAGAGATGCATTTTATCCACCCTTGTTTTGCATCAAGTTAAGAACAAATTCTATTAAAAGGAACATTTGAAACAAAACTTAGAAATGTGGTGATGACCTCTTAGCTTAGACAACACAGACCATTACCAGCATCTTGCAAACCTGGTCACAGCTTAAAGCCCCCCAAAAAATGTATGGATCTCCAACATCCTGTTCTTATGTCCCAGTGTCCCTTAAGTCCCTATTTTTCATAGCTGTGAACTTTCCAGATATCTCCATTAGAAAGTCTTTTTTTTCCCTATAACTACCCTGTGGCCTGCAGTTAGCCTTCTTTGCCACTAGATGGAGTGTCTTGCATTGGTTAGATGAAAGGCTAATTGAACTTAGTAGGAAATTCAGCACTTGAAATTTTTTAAATGGGCCATTGCATGCATTAACAGAAATCCATCCTTGGCTAAGTTGGCATTTCTGTATTTGATCAGAATTCAGCAGGATTAGTTCAGTTCCGTGACCATGTGTCTTCTTGACCCCTGAGAATAGCAAATAGTGCCTTGTCTTCTTCCACAATTCCAGAAGGAGAGCTAGTGACATATTGTCAGGGTTTGCTCATAAGTATTTGTTATTTAATTTATACCCACCATGAGATCCAGGGATGGACAAGGCTGACCCTCTCCGTTGTACAGAGATGGGAACCTGATCCCAGAGAGGTAAAGATGCTTGTTAAGGTCACATAGCAAGTCAAGGGGGAAAGCTAGGGTCTAAACTCAGGCTATTCTGAGAAATGTGTTTATGACTTAGACTTAGCACAGGAAATCACTACTTGTGAATTGGAAGTCCTGTGATACACACACACATAGCCACAGCAAGGCCCTTTGAACAAACAGATGCATATTCCATTTCTGACTCTTTAGGGGTATGTGTGTGTGGGGGGGAGGGGAGTCTTGAGGGCTGGGGGGGGGGTAGGTGTAATCATTTGTTGTATCTATGTGTCTGGCTTCATTCCAAGTGGTTTTGAATTACAGAATCACAGAATTTCAGAGTAGGGAGGGACCTAAAAAGCCACCTAGTCTCACTGCTACCTGAAAACAATGTACAACTTATTTAAGAGAAGTGGTCATCCAGTCTCTACTTGAAACCCACCGATAAGGTGGCAAAGGAAGAACCCACTACCTCCCAAGATTAGCTCATTCCATTTCTGGTTAGCTCTAATTATTAGAAAGTTTTTCCCCTTCACAGTTTCTACCCACTGTCTTCTAGTTCATTAGACTGAATGAACTAGACTCTCCTTGAAATTCTGAAGGTGTTTTGGTTTGTCCTATGTTTATATGTATGCAGATAAGCCAGACCCCCCAGCGGGCACCCCCTGTGCCTCAGATATTCGGAGCTCATCACTAACCCTGTCATGGTACGGTTCTTCATATGATGGGGGCAGCGCTGTGCTGTCCTACAGTGTGGAGATCTGGGACTCAGTGGACAAGGAGTGGAAAGAATTGACCACATGCCAAAGCACCTCCTTTAGTGTCCAGAACTTGCTGCCAGATCGAGAATACAAGTTTCGTGTGCGGGCAATCAATGTATATGGAACCAGTGAACCCAGCCAAGAGTCAGAGCTCACCACAGTGGGAGAAAAACCTGAAGGTGAGTCTCATTCATTGTCGTCATCTTTACTTTGGGATGGTATGCTCTCTTCGTATAGATGTGGGAATACAGAGAAAGGAGAAGGCATGGTCTCACGACATATGAAACACTCACAGATCTGAGGTTGTGACAGTGCTTTCACTTCATAATTTAATTTTGCATATCTACTGCTAAAAAATCCTTTATACTGACATCTTTTTTTTCTTTTTCTTTTTTTTTTTAGTGAGGCAATTGGGGTTAAGTGACTTTCCCAGGGTCACACAGCTAGTAATTGTTAAGTGTCTGAGGCCGGATTTGGACTCAGGTCCTCCTGAATCCAGGGCCGGTGCTCTATCCACTGCACCACCTAGCTGCCCCCCGACATCTTTTCTTATATCATTATATCCCTCACTCTTCCCTTACCAAGCCAGCCATCCCTAGTAACAAAGAATAAAAAAATAGAACAAGAACAGTTTTGAAAAACCAACCCAATCACACATCAACCAAATCTAACGGTATTAATAATATTTCACACTCATAGTTCCCCCATCTTGGTAAACAAAAGAGAGAAGGAGAGTTTTTCAACTCTGCTCTGAAGTCAAGCTCGGTCAATATAATTACACAGCATGCAGTGTTGTCTTTTCCTTTTCTCAATTTACTTTCTGCTAGTCATTATATTATTTCTCTGATTCTGTTTATTTTGTCACATGTCCACTCCCAGAAGCCTTTCCGTGCTTCTCCGAAGTCCTCATTGTCATCATTTCTTACAACCTAGTAATTTTCTATTGTGTTCATATAACATAATTTGTCTAGCCAGCCCTCATTCGATGGATATCTATGTTGTTCCCTAGTTTTTAACTAGCATTTATTGAGCCTGTAATTTCAGTACACTACCACCAGATTTGGTCATGCCCCAGTCACAGGGTATAAATACCAAAATGCACATTTTGTCAGAGAGTTATATGAGGCTTTCCCCTCAGGCTTATCCATCCCTTCCCCTAAATTTATAACCAAGAATGTCCCATATTATATTTAAAATTATAACTAGCTCTTCAATGAGACAGCTGACCTTATTCTCAAATTATGGAACTCATTTTGTATGTTGATTGTTTTTGTTTCTCAATAGTATTTTATTTTTTTCCCAATTACATGTAAAGATAGTTTTCAGTATTCTTTTTTTTTCTTTACAGGGCAATGAGGGTTAAGTGACTTACCTAGGGTCACACAGCTAGTAAGTGTCAAGTGTCTGAGGCCGCATTTGAACTCAGGTCCTCCTGAATCCAGGACCGATGCTTTATCCACTTCACCACCTAGCTGCCCCCCTCAATATTCATTTCTATAAGACTTTGAGTTCTGAATTTTTCCCTCTCCCCTCCCTAAGATATTAAGCAATTTGATAAAGGAAGACTGCTAACCTTTAAGTAATCAACTGCTTAAAAGATAATAGTGCATGTCTACATTAACTTAGAGATTGATGGCTAAGCAGGGATTGTGAGTAAATCAAATGATTTAGTTACAGTTTGATACAGGTACCACCAGCTCTTTCTTTTGCCTCTCTCATCTTAAACCAGAATTCTTAATTTGTCATCAAACAACCTTCTCTTTGGTTTGGCCTTTGTGCTGGCTTAGATATCAAATGATGTAGCATTCCTTCCTTTAATTGTGGGTAGTTTTATTTTATTTGTTTCTTAGCCACAGGGAGTCTAGTAAACCTACCCTAAATTTCCCTCAATATGATGAGCACTTTAAGGTCTGCTAACTTTTTCCAAGAATGGAATAAAATAAAGAAAACACCAGGTGGAGGGACAGCTTTGGTACAGAGGCTAGGTCACCCTGTAATTGGTTTTTCTAAACCTTCAGTCTGGAGGAGGTATTTTGCCTGGGTTATTCTCAGTCTTAACCACTATTCACCATTGATTTTTCTTGGGAGTGAGGTGGAACTTCATGTGCATGTGATGCCTATTGACTTTCCTAACAGCTTGAAATGCAGACTGCATTGTTGAAAGTAGGCAATATGTTACTCAGAGCAGAACTTGGTAAACAAAAATGTATTTTTAAAGTATTTTATAGCTGAGATTTGGCCAGTTTCGCAACCGAAGAAATATTGTCTCTTCTCTAGGAGAGGTCCTAATCAGAGACCAATGGGGTGGTAAAAGCAGTGTCCTTATTGGCCTAGTTCCATTGCCTTCAGGGTCAGTTTGCTGCCCTAGGAAAGAGTCTTATTCCAGTAATTATAAGAATAACAATGACAAAAATAGCTAGCATTTGTGTGGGATTTAAAGTTTATAAAGTGTCTTGGATTGTGTCTCATTTATCCTCATATCAGTTCTGTGAACGAGGTGCCCCTTTGTACAGATTAAAAAGCTGAGGCTCAGAGAAATTGAGTTGACTTGTCCAAAGTCACACAGAGATGAGATTTGAATTCAAGTCTTCCACATCAGATCGCTTTTTCCTTCTTAATGCCTTTTATAGAAGTCTCTTCTTTTCTCTGTTTTCAGGAGCAAAGTTTATGGCTGTGTATCAAATTTGAATAGAAACAGGGGCTACTAAACTTTACATAAGGATCCCTTAGGTCCACCTATTGACTTAGAAAACCACATATTAATATTATCTATGTTTTATTATATTTGTACATATTTTGTTAAATATTTCCCAACTCCATTTTAATCTGGTTCGGCAGCACTTGGTAGTGTTGTTGACTGAGTGCAACCTCTCGTTCAAGGACTTCTCCCCTCACACCTGCATTATTGCCACAGCCTCCTAAACTCCCCACCACTAGCCTGCCTCTCTCCTTCCACGCTCCACCACCAAGGTTATCTTGCCAGAGCATAATCTTGGTAAACATGTGGCTGTAATGCTCCAAATATCTTCAAGGGCTCCCCCTTGGATAGACGTGTAATCTTTTTTGTCATGGACCCTTTCAGTAGTCTGGTGGACCCCATGGACCCCTTCTCTGAATAAAGGTTTTTGGTTTTTTTTTTTTTTGCAGGCAATGGGGGTTACGTGACTTTCCCAGGGTCACACAGCCAGTAAGTATCAAGTGTCTGAGGCCGGATTTGAACTCAGGTACTCCTGAATCCAGGGCCAGTGCTTTAACCACTGCGCCATCTAGCTGCCCCCTGGATAAAGTTTTTAGATACATATAATATAATCCATGGGATTATAGAGGAAAGCAATAATATTGAAATTTAGCTATCAAACTTTTTTTTTAAGTTCCCCAAACCCACTTTAAGAATCCCTGTTTGGGGGGGCAGCTAGGTGGCGCAGTGGATAGAGCACCAGCTCTGGATTCAGGACGACCTGAGTTCAAATCTGGCTTCAGACACTTGACACTTACTAGCTGTGTGACCCTGGGCAAGTCACTTAACCCTCATTGCCCTGCCCAAAAATAAAAAAATAAAAAAAATAAAGAATCCCTGTTTTAGGGGATAAAGTTAAAACTCTTTAGCTTGACATTCAAGGACTCTTACAGTCGTATTCACTGGCCCCTCCCTGCTCACATTTCTAGGACCTCTGACCAGCAGGTGCAGGGGTGGGTTGGAATTCCAATACCAATGACATAGGTATTTCTCTTATCAAAATGTTGCTTATACAGGCAGTGTCTACTTTTTACTGCAGTATGTCCCTGGGAACCACAACATAAAGAAGACCATATGTTCACAAAGGAAGAATGTTATAATCAGGGGTTACATTCCTGACCAAGAATTCAGCAGCAGATACATCACAGATAGCATCAACAGTGTGTCATAAAAGCACAGGCCCCATGACGAAGAGCTTTTATAATCATTTAAATTAGTAGAATTATACTCTGAGCCCCATAAAACGGGCCCTTAAATGTTCTTTATCCTTGACCCCAGTGTACTATAAAAATAAATATATAGCACATTAAAAAAAATACGTTCCTACTGGGGCATAAATTTGATCTAAAGCTGTGATGCTAGCTATAATAAATATTAATTTAGCATTTAATTAACAATTATTTCTTGCCTTGGAAGTTAAAAGGGCTTTTGGAAGGGATGACTTAGAGCCCACACCTCATTAAACAGTTGTCCGGAGATGATTGAATGGACGTTCTTTCCTTTTGATCAATTTCCTGGTAGAAAACAGTCCTTCCAAATCATACACTGGATGGAGGAAGTGGAGATGGGAAAAGAATCCTGAACTTAGACTCACATGACCTGAATTTGAATCCTGGCTCTGTTGTTTACTTCCTGCAAGACCTTGGGCAAGACCCCCTCCCCCCCACCTCCCTGGGCCTTGGTTTCCTCCTCTGTAAAAAGAAATGATTGGACTAGATCAGGGCTTCTTAAACTTTTTCCATTCATGACCCCTTTTCACCTGAGAAATTTTTACACAACCCCAGGTATGTTGTTATAGGTATACGTAACCTTTTACTGTTGCCAAATCTTTCGCAACTCCCCACATTCACTTACATGACCCCCATATGGGGTCTTGACACACAGTTTAAGAAGCTAGGGACAAAAAAAAAGGGAAGAAGAAGCTAGGGACTAAATGACCTTTTCCTGGCTATCTTCTTTGCTCTCCATCCTCATCAGTGCCTTCTAGTTTCCCTGGTTTCCTTCAAGGCTAAACTTAAATCTCACTTTCTATAAGAGGTCTTTGTGGTCCCTCCTCCCACTCTACCCCAAGGGTCTTCTGTCAGACTTCACCTTCCATTTCTGTGGTTGTACCTCATATGGACACAGTTAGTTACTTGCATGTTGTCTTCTTCATTAGAATGTGATCGAAGACTGGGCTTTTGCCTTTCTTTGTATACCCAGTGCTAAGCACAGTGCCTGACATATAGTAAATACTTAATTGTTGACTGCCTGACTGACAGATTGACCCCTAAGATGCCATCTGGAGTCTTGGATCTGCAACCTAAATCTGGTAATCCCCTCCTTTTCCAAATAGGTATTGGAGTATCTAAATAAAGGAATGTATCATTGAGGGCTGTTGGTTAAGATATTAGAAGAAGGGGCGGCTAGGTGGCACAATGGATAAAGCACCGGCCCTGGATTCAGGAAGACCTGAGTTCAAATCCGGCCTCGGACACTTGACACTTACTAGCTGTGTGACCCTGGGCAAGTCACTTAACCCCAATTGCCTCACCAAAAAAAAAGCTATTAGAGGAAGGGAGTCTTTGTAATGAATGAACTTTAAAAGATTTTAGAGCTGGAGAGAAGCTAGGCATCATCTAGTCCAGCCCTTTCATTTGAGAGATGGAGAAATCTGAGCCAGACACAGAAAATCTGAGACACAGAGAAGTGAGGTGGCTTACATGCTTCACATAGGGGTTTAATAAAAAAACATTCATTGACCAATTGATCTTGGATTCCAGAACAGGTTTTGTGATGGTGCTCTTTGGTCTCTTCCCTCAGCTCAGAGCTGCATTCAAGGGGAAAAGAGATCCCAAAAAGGGAATCAGTAATAACTGAATTGTTTATCTAGGGGATTAGGGCTCTGTGATTTCAGGAAACTCCCTCTACCCAGGGAGGTCAGCCTCTTCTCTGTAACCCAGAGTCTCAGATAGTTTCTTAGATCACTGAAAAAGATCTTGTCCAGGATTGAGGACCTGGCACGAAACCTTTATGGCTTCAAGGTCATCTCTAGGCACTATATGACCATTGTCTATTGACATTTACTTAAGCATCCTTTAAAACACTTTTTGTTCAGTCATTGTTCAGTTGTGTCAAAATCTTTGTGACCTCATTTGAGGTTTTCTTGGCAGAGACACTGGAGTAGTTTGTCTGCCATTTCCTTCTCATTTTAGAGAAACAAACAGAGTTTAGTGACTTGTCCAGGGTCACACAACTAGTAAGTGTCTGGGGCTGGATTTGAACTCAAGAAGATGAATCTTCCAGATTTTAGGCCTGGAGTTCTCTATCTGCTGTGCAACCTAGCTGTCCCAAATATCTTCACTTGGCAGACATTAATTATCCCAAGTCCTGATTTGCTTATATGTGCAAGGATGGGGAAAAGAAAGTTCCTTTTTAGTAGTGGTGGGTGGAGTGGTGTTTGTGGGCTGATCAGGTCCATAAAAGTTTCAATTGATTTTTTTTTTCTTTAACCCCAGTGCTTGGGACTTTCTCCTCCTCCCTAATTGTGCTGCCTTCCCTGGGTCATAGAATTAGCAGTGGCAGGGAGAGCTGCAGAAATCACCAAATGAGCTCATAAAAGCCGTGAGACATTTTTTTAAGGGAGTTAACTTGATAATTTTGTGAGCATGACATAAAAATAATACAAACAGTACATGAAGCATCCACAATGGAGGTGTATCTTTTCCTGGGTGAAAGATATTCCTTTGAGGCCTAGGGAGGAGTCTGTTCCTAGAGGAAGGAGCTGAATGCTAACTTCTAGTCGAAGCTATTTGCTAACACAAGGGGCGGAAATGAGCAGGCCTTTAAACAAGGTTTCCTAGTTGCTCCTGTGACCAGGAAGAGGGGATGTTGTTGTTTAGTCATTTTTCAGTCATGTCTGACTCTTTGTGATCCCTTTTGGGGTCTTCTTCGCAAAGATACTGCAGTGGTTTGCCATTTCCTTCTCCTACTCATTTTACAGATGAGGAAACTCAAGCAAACAGGGTGAAGTGACAGCTAGTCAGCTCAGATATTTATCTGAGGCAAGATTTGAACTCAGTTCTTCCTGACTCTAGAGCCAGCACTCTATCTACTGTACCACCTGGCTGTCCCTAGGAAGAGAGGGCATAGGTCCAATTTTTGTATACTCTAAAGATGACGTTTCCAGTAGGAAGAAGGGCAGGGGGGGGGGAGGTTCACAAAGGAGAGATAAAGATCCAATTCATCACACTTTCATAAATTACCTACTATGTACAAGGAATTGGACAAGGCAAAGAGAATAAAAAGTCAAAAACAAAAGAATCCCTACCTTCAAAGAACTTGTATTCTTTTCTTTTTTTTAATTTTTTTTTTACAAGGAACTTGTATTCTTATGAAGGGAACATACTTGTACATAAATAAGCATAATATAAGGAAAATTAAGGAGGGAGAGAGCCCTAATTTCTCACTGGTAGAGGTTTAGGAAAAGTCTGTGGAGAAAGTAGTGGCTGAGCAGAGCCATGAAGGAGGGTATGGGTTCTGAGAGGAAAGCATATAATTCCTGATGGTCTGTGAGAGCACACGGAACTGGGAGATGGAGGGGAGAGCACAAATCCAGTTTCAATAGAACATAGTTTTGTGAAACAGGATTAGTATGAGATATGACTGGAAAATTAGTTTTAAACAAGGTAGTACAGGGTCCTAAGTACCAAATTGGTTTGCATTGTATCTTCGGAACAATAGGAATTCACTGGAAGTTTTTGAGCCATGAGATGATTTATGCCTTAAGAAGATTACTGGGGGGCAGCTAGGTGGCGCAGTGGATAAAGCACCGGCCCTGGAGTCAGGAGTACCTGAGTTCAAATCCGGCCTCAGACACTTAACACTTACTAGCTGTGTGACCCTGGGCAAGTCACTTAACCCCAATTGCCTTACCAGAAAGAAAAAAAAAAAAGAAGATTACTGGGTAGCAGTTGAGGGCCCCATTGAGATTAGATAATATGAATTTATAGTGGACCTAATTGGCATGATTGTGTGACTTCTTGGGTTGAGAACTAGTAATGTGTGAATGGTAGAGGACAAAAAAAAGAAGGTAGTGAAACATGGGGGACTACTTACTTTTGGAATGTTAACTATAGGGCCATGACTATGAAGAAAGGAAATTAAGAGTAGAGGCAGAACAGGGAGGAATGGAGAGACTGAAGGTTACAGTGATAGCAAAGAATAGATTTGAGAATGGAACAGGGAGAAAGAGATGGAAGAAAAGGAGATTAGGATGAAAGCAGGGAATTTCAAAGATCATGGATGCAGCATAGTTACGTGTGATGGGATGACCATCCCTTTGTGTAGTTGAAGTAGGTTAGATCTTTAGGTAAAAGGATTTTTTGAGAAGGTAGCTGAAGTAGGAGTCTAGGCTATTTGAAGGAGCATTAGCCAGGTATCTTGAAGTCCCCAAGAATAAGGGCCAGAGTTGAAAGAGACAGGAACACTGAATCTGTCACTGAACTCTTTTCTAAAGGAAAAAGAATAACTATGGCAGGTTGGTATATTATGCCAGCTAGACCATAGGATAGTCTTTGCCCTATTCATAATCCTCATGCTAACTCCAAATTGGTATAATACCTATTCCTAAGTATAATTCTAACCTAACCTCATTCCTAGCTAGAATCATAAACCTAATGCTGGCCCCCAATCCTAAAAAAGCCTCCAGATCTGAAAATATCCTTAACTCCAGTGTTTCCCTTAACCTTAAACTGACCTTTAGCCATTACTCTAATATAACTTGTACTCTAGGTCAGCCATATTGATATTCTAGGTAAGTGATTGTGTAGTATCGTCTGCCAAGGATCTTACTTTCTTACCATCTTCCCCTTAGTATTTTATACCTTTGTGTTAAACAAAGGATCGAGAGCTAGAAGAGTTATTTATGATTGAGCTATTTGTCCTTATTAAATTTAATCTTTTTAAATTCAGCTCATCCTCCTAGCCTGTCATGGGCCTTTTTGAATCTTGCATCCATTATTTGATATGTCTGTTATCCCCATGGGCTCTGTGTCATGGGCATCCTTGATAAGCCTGCCTTCTGTGCTCTCCTCTAAGTCATTGATAAACATGTTAAACAGGACAGGACCACGGACACATCCCTAGGATATTCCATAAAAGATTTTCTTCCAAATTCATGACTATCTACTAATCACTACTCTTTGGGTTCAGTCATTCAACTCTTTCTAAATCTACCTAAATGTGCTATTATCCAGTAGGTATTTCTCTACCTCACCCACCTTATGGAAGGCTCTCTCAGATGTCTTTAATGATCAGCAGCTAGGTGGAGTAATGAATAAGTGTTGAATTTTGTAGTCAATAAGACCTGAGTTTGAATTCTGCCTCACATGCTGATTTAACCTCTCTTACCTTCAACTTCTTTACCTGCAAAAATGAGAATAATAATAATGATAGCACCCACTTCATAGGCTTGCTCTATCTACTGTGTCATCTAGCTGCCTATCTATATATCTATATAGCTCTATTATTTATACTATCTATTATTATCCATATGGGCTGCTAGGTGGTGCAGTGGATAGAGTGCTGAGCCTGGAATCAGGAAGACCTGAGTTCAAATGTGGCTTCAGACACTTACTGTCTATGTGACCCTGGGCAAGTCACTTAACCCTGTTTGTTTTACTTCCTCATCTGTAAAATAAGCTTTGCCAAGAAAAAACCAAAATGGAGTCACAAAGAGTTGGAACCTACTAAAAGGACTGAACAACAACAAACATACCTATGTGTTTTTATTATCCATATATTTATCTCTCTCGTGTCTATTGCATTCATCTCCCTAACAGCATAGTATCACTGTCACAAAAGAAAATAGAATTAGCCTAGCATAACTGTCATCAATTAGTCCATTCTGTCTCTTAGTAATTATAGTTTTCCTTTCTTACTAGCACTCATAAACTATTCCTCCAAGAAGATGTAGCAGCCTATTGCCAAAAATAAACCTCAAACTTACCAGTCTCTAATTTCACAAATCTTTTAGTCCCTTCTTGAATATTTTGTACATTTGCCTGTGACCAGACTCATCAGATTTTTTTATGCCCAGTTCCCCAAAGATCACTTATGGTGACTCAGCCCTCAAATCCACAAATTTTCCTTTTTTTTTTTTTTTTTTTGATACCCTGAAATATAATTCAAATGGGTTTGGTGGCTTTAACTTGCTATGGATAGGAAGGTATTCTCTTAATGTCTCTCATCTTCTCTTGGATTTCCAGTCTCTTAGCTATCTCTGTTCCTCACTTTCTTTTCTTTTCTTTTTTTTGGTGGACTTGAGGGGAACAATGAGGGTTAAGTAACTTGCCCAGGGTCACACAGCTAGTAAGTGTCAAGTGTCTGAAGCCAGATTTGAACTCAGGTCCTCCTGAATCCAGGGCTGGTGCTTTATCCACTGCACCACCTCGCTGCCCCTGTTCCTCACGTTCTAATCTGAAGATAACTCTCCTTAGTGGAGAAAAGAAAAGCAAATTAAGAGTTTGTTAGTTCTGTCATCCACTGTAATATTCCAATCCATGCCACCTAGCGCTCCCATAACTCTTTGGATCTTCTTTGGGTCCCTAACACAATTTCACATCCTTTGTCAACCTCACTTTGTTATGGGCTTTCTTGCTCTTGACATTCTTACAGAACCATGCCACCTTTTCTTTTAAAATCATCTCCAAATAACCTACCAGTTCAACCATAACCTTGGCCATCTTTTTCCCCTTCCACGGCTTCTGGCCATGTTAACTTTTTGGCACCACAGAGTGAGGGAGAAGAGAGCAGGAGAGGTAACTCTTACTTGGCTCATGATCAGATATTTGTACTGCCCTGTGCTTCTTCCATTTTTGATGGATGTTCACCATTAAACAGGCTGGATCTGACTCTTTTCTCTCTCTTGTTTTTTTTCCCCCAACAGAACCCAAGGATGAAGTGGAACTGTCAGATGATGGTATGGAAAGTCCCATCATTCTCTGAAATTGAGATAGGATGCAAGATGGGGTTAATTATCCTGGCCTCGGGAGGGGGGATGTAAATCATGGGCAGAGGGGAGGGCAGATTCTGATTGCTGACCCTAACCCTGATCCCCTGTTTGTAGATGAGAAGGAGCCCGAGGTAGACTACCGGACAGTGGCAATCAACACCGAAAACAAAGTTGCTGATTTCTATGACATCGAGGAGAGATTAGGATCGTAAGTGGGGTGGGAGCCTGATTCTCAGAGACAGTCACCTGTTTAAACATAGGGTGTTAACTTTCACAGATTCCCACCTATGTTCCATCTTTGAGAACAACTGAACCACATCATCACCACCATGAAGGCACTTCAAACCCAGTGCCTGAATTAGCAGCTGCTAAGATGTAAAGCCCATTTACAACTATTTCCTATTAGTGATATAATTCCCCACAGAACCCCAACTAGAGGGGGGAAGAATACCATAGTGGTTAGAGCACTGGCTTCAGAGTCAGGAAAAGGAGCTCCAAGTTCTGCCTTATGCATGCTGACTGTGTCTTTCTCTTATTTTGTTAGTGCCCCGAGACAATTTTCTTTAAAAAGACTTTGTTACACCAGAGGTATAGATCTGTTTTGGTGGAGGGAGTTTCCTCACTGGGAGTTTACTATACTGATGAAATCACAGGACTTCTTTAAAGAAAAAAAAAATGTAAAAAAATATCCGTAGAAGTCACAGGAGCCACCCCACCCTCCTTGCATCTGGCTAATCTACATCCATCATTTCTGTTGAAATATAGGGCTCAGGAGAAGCTAGGTGGTGCAGTAGATAAAACACTGGCTCTGGATTCAGGAGGACCTGAGTTCAAATCTGACCTCAGACACTTGACACTTACTAGTTGTGTGACCCTGAGCAAGTCACTTAACCCTCATTGCCCTGCCAAAAAATAACAACAACAATAGCAAAAGAAACATAGGACTCATTCATTGCACCCATTAATGGGAATGAAGTTAGCTTTAGCTCTACCTTTAGGAAGAGAGGGAATCAATGGTGATCTCCATCCCTAAGGTCTCCCCTAGTTTTTACCTTTGTGGCTTCAAGGTCATCTCTAAAATGAGAAGGAAATGGCAGACAAACTACTCCAGTTCTGCCAAGAAAACCTCAAATGAGGTCACAAAGATTTTGACACAACTGAACAATGACTGAACAAAAAGTGTTTTAAAGGATGCTTAAGTAAATGTCAATAGACAATGGTGATATAGTGCCTAGAGATGACCTTGAAGCCATAAAGGTTTCGTGACACAGGTCACACCTTGAACAAATAAAGGAAAGAGGACATGGAGCTGGGCTGCTACTTTCACTACAGGAAAATATGTTTATGGGGAGAGATAGAAAGAAATTTAAATTTGATAGTGCCTACCTGGGGGACACCGACTGAAATCAGAGAATGAGTTAGAAAATCCTTTGCAGAAGTACTCCAGAAGTATTCATTCTGAGGAAGGGCAAAAAATTGTAAAGATTAACACCATTTCTTCCTCCCTTTTCCCTCAAAGACTGTTCTACAACCCATCTGTCCATGAGAAGTGTCTCATGCAGGACTTGTTAAACTAGGGTATAATCTGTTGATAGCTGTATTTTGATATATTTGGGCTTCTTTGTTATCTTATGTATTTTATTCATCTAAAAACATTATTCTGAGAAAGATTGCCCAGGAGCTCCATAACACAAAGAAGGCTAAGAACTCCTGGTCTAATAGGAGAAAAAGAGTTGATATCATCAGGGAGAGTGCTCCCAATTTAATGAGAGAAATAACCATCGGGAAAGAAACATAGGATGAGAAAGGAAAGAGACATAGTTTTTGCAAATGCCTGTCAGAAGGAGCAGAGGTTCAAGTGGATGGAATATGCAAAGCAGTTTACTAACTCTGGTCTACAATTTTATGGACATGATGGTTAAATGATTGTTTCTCACCCCACCCCAATCTCTTTTCTCCCTTTACAGTGGGAAATTTGGACAGGTCTTTCGACTTGTTGAAAAGAAAACTGGAAAAATTTGGGCAGGGAAGTTCTTCAAGGCATATTCAGCAAAAGATAAAGAGAATATCCGGCAGGAGATCGACATCATGAACTGTCTACACCACCCCAAGCTTGTGCAATGTGTTGATGCCTTTGAGGAGAAAGCCAATATCGTCATGGTCTTGGAAATGTGAGTGCTTCCTACCCCTACACCCCTTTGAGTATCTCTGCCTCCACTTCCT
This sequence comes from Dromiciops gliroides, assembly GCF_019393635.1. Lineage (NCBI taxonomy): Eukaryota > Metazoa > Chordata > Mammalia > Microbiotheria > Microbiotheriidae > Dromiciops > Dromiciops gliroides. Next base: position 335,730,720 of record NC_057863.1, on the reverse strand, counting down.
TATGTTTTCCCAGCCCATCCACCCCTTCCCAAAACCATCTCCCCAAGGTAACATAGCATCTGAAGGCATAAGCCACTTCCACCTCTCCTTCTCATCTCTTACTACCACCCTCACCATTTAAAAACCAAAGAATATGGTACCAATGGCCACATTGCCTGCCATTGATTAAGGAGAGTTCAACTGTAGGAAAACTACAAACAAAAGTGGGAGAGAAGTGGGGAGAGCTGGAGACAGGGGGAAGGGAGGAAAGAAAAAATTGAATTTTTTTCCTTTCTAAAGCTTTATTTAAAGCATGAGAACCCATTCTGGGAAGTTCAGGACTCTAATCCTGGGTCTATGTGACTCAAGGAAGAATTCACCTCTCTGTCATTCCTTCTATCTTTTTTCCCTTCAGATCTCCCAATTCATTGAAGATTTCCAACTCCCTATGTTAAATTAGGTAGTACAATCTACAAAAGAATGAGGGATTAGACTGACGGGTGACTTCTCAACATCTTTTCTAGCCAGAAGATTTTTGTGGGTTTTAAGAGAGCCAATTTTTTTTGTCACTTTGTTTCAACCCTGAACCTTGCCCCTACAATCTGTGCTGATGGCAGTGGGCCAACCAGAGTCTGTCTGTCTGTCTGTGTCTCTCTCATCTCTAAATTACTAACACTATGCTCTGGGGTTTTAAACCATTGGTAAAGGCAAAGACACAGCTTCTTCCTCATGAAGGTAAAGCAGGTTGGATGTTCATAAACCTGGGAAAGGACAGTTTTGAGAGACTTGTTCATCCTATATCTCCCTACCCCCGTTCATCTCTAAGCCCTCTACTGCTGTGGCTTTGTTTTTCCTATTCCTAGTGCTAAGGATATTTCTTAAACTATTTCTTATTGAAGATATAGTCCTTTCATTCCAAATCCATACTTAAGGACAGTGGGGTCCTGTAGAAACAATATGGGTGAGGAATCTGGAGACACGAAGTTCTAATCTTAGCTTAACCTGTTTTCTCCCCTCTGTAGAAAAGGAGATGATAAAAAGAGGACACATTTGGGGCAGCTAGGTGGCACAGTGGATAGAGCACCAGCCCTGGATTCAGGAGGACCTGAGTTCAAATTCAGCCTCAGACCCTTGACACTTACTAGCCGTGTGACCCTGGGCAAGTCACTTAACCTTCATTGCCCCAACCCCCCCAAAAAAAGTCCCTAACTCTGTGTTAGACTACCTGGCTGCCTCATTCCTCAACATGTCTCATTCCTTCACATGGCTCCCACCACAGTCATTATGCCCTCTGTACCTATTCCAGTAATGGAATATTTATGTCAGTACTTGTATAAATTTTTGAGTGGGGAAGCAAGGGAAGGGGCAGGGAGCAGGAGGGGTTTGGGCAAGAGAGGGCAGCAGTGCTGGTGCATTGAATTCCATACTTAGCTTGGAATTAGGAATTGGCAAGCTCAATGGAAAACAAAGGGAGAAAATGTATAAAGGTTTCAGCTGGCCTGGCTCTCCCCCACCATCCCCCTCCTGAACTGAACAGGAGAAAGCCTTAAGTACAGTGAGACTGTAAAGTCTGAGTTGGAGGAAGGGGTGAGAATGAAGGATTTGACTTTTAAAAATTACTGAGTTTTTTCATTCCTCTTGCTACATCTCTAGATGGCCTTTATGTATAGTCTTCTTCCATTAAAATGTTAACTCTTTAAGAGCAATCAGTTGAGGGAAATAGATCTGGAAAGAAGAAGTGACTTGGTAATATATAGCAATTTGGAAACAGATCCCAGGTCTCTCAGCTTCCAGCCTCTAATATGGAAGAGGAACAGAGCAAGAACCTTATAATTCGATAGGACCTCAGAGGACATATGTCCTAAACCCTACCTTGAAACATGCATCTGTCAAATAGTAATCACCCAGCCTCAGCTTAAAGACCTCTATGATGTGGAACTCATCTACTTAATTCCGCAAGAGATCCTCTTTTACTTAGGGTTGACATCAACTGCTTGAAGCTATCTACCTCTTTAAAACAACCCTTTCCTACACCAGAATCCTGGTCCTCAGGTGGAATAAGCCTAATCCCTCTTCCTGTGAGAAAATAATTATTAATAATTAATTTCTTGGGGGGACCCAGAGATAAGTTCCAATCCTCTCCTCCCTAACCCCCACTCCAGAAAGGCCAGCTCTTGTCTGGGATAAACCCAAAGAAACAAAAGAAATGTAGATGGATTCTTTTGTCTAGTTCTGTGAACTGATGGGATTAAACCATACCTAGATACTTTACCCTTCAGTGAGGATCTCTTCCCTTATGTCATTGGTAGAGTTAATTTTAATTTGGACCACTCTCAAGTCATGTCAACCAATGGAATTGAGTGATGCTAACCAACTAGCTTTGATCCACCTCTAGCCACCTCTATCAAAAGAGGATAAAACCCTTGACCCACACAAGGGTAGCTCTCTTGGCTCCCTTGGCTCAGAATGCTTTCTCTTGGTGTGCACTCTTCCTCTTAGGATTATGTAGGTATGAAGGCCCAAGACTATGAAAAGTTAGGGAGATACATGGTCAACACTTTATCAATATATAATATTAACTAATAATAAATGCTTACTGCCAAAACAGGTGCAATAGCAATTAATATGTAAATAGCAATAATTTTAGAAAACACAGTTTAGTAATTATTTTTTTTTAAAACACTCAATGTTGTTGATTTATTCAGTAATTTTAATTGTAACTGACTCTTCATGACCCCATTTGGAGTTTTCTTGGTAGATACTGGAGTGGTTTACCATTTCCTTTTCCAGCTCATTTTACAGATGAGAAAAATGAGACAAAGAGCGTTAAGTGGTCCTAGGGTCACAGAGCTAGTAAGTGTCTGAGGCTAGATTTGAACTCTGGTCTTCCCGACTCCATGTCCAGAGCTCTATCTGCTACACCACCTAGCTACCCTTCCTGGTGGAAGATAGCCACCAATTTTTTTTCTCTGGGATAAACATCCCCACTCCCTTCATCTTTTGAAGCTCCCTCTTCATTTTCTCCAGACCTCTTCTTTGTGCTGTAGCCATTACATAAACCCTCTAGAGTACTGGTCTGAGGGAGTTTCTCCACCTTCTCCCCTTCCCATAACTTGGGTTATTCTTGTCCATTTGTCATTGTGAATTATAAACAGAGAAGAATCTTAGAGTTGAAAGGAACCTTGCAGGTAATATAGTCCAGCCTCCCTCCCAGAGCAGAAATCTCTCAAGCCTCCTTGACAGACGCTCATTGATCCTCTGAATATGTCTAGTGAAAGGGAGCTGCTCTCTTTCAAAGCAGCCTCTTCTACTAACAGCTCTGTTAGTCAAGCAGTTAGTTCTTCCTTATCTGGAACTGCAGTGTGTCTCTTTGTAATTTCCCCTCATTGATTCTGCGTCTGCTCTTTGGAGGTGCACACAAGATGTCTGTTTCCTCTTTTACATGACAGTGCTTTAAACACTTGAAGACAGCTTTCAAGTCCCCTGCTCCAAAGCCTTCTCCTCTAGAGACTAACCATACCCATTCCCTTAAGCGTTCTTCAGAGACAAAAGTTTTCAGACTCCTCAGCATCCTTTCTGAATGTATTTCAGTCTTTCAGTGGGTTGCTTAAGGTACCCAGAACTAGATCTACAATATTCCAGATGTAGTCTGACCAGCAGAGAATGCAACCAAACCATGACTTCTGTGATTTATTTCAGTATTTCATTAATCCATTATTTCCTTGGTAGGGATACTCCACTACGTCCCCTTGCCTTTTTAGAGAATGGCACAAAGCACTGTGCCTAAAATTAATTCTTAGTAATCCATCTTCGGGTGATGAAGTTCTCTGAGTTTTGCTGCAATGGTCCTCAGCCACAGTCCTTCACTAATCCAATACCTTGAGCCTTTCCAGCTTGGGAAGACCTGCAAGGCCTTGTATTCTGCCTTTTTATCCTTTGAGAGCCCAGGGTCACCTCTATGCTACAGGGTGAAGCATTATGGGAAATCTCTGGTCTAGTATCAGATGCTGTATTTCTATCAAAATAGCCTCAAACCAAATTAACTCTTTTTTTTTCTATCTACGCTATTAGCTCGTACGGAACCAACTAAGAAACCTACCCCCTCCCCAACTCCACCCCCAATCTTTTTCACATGAACTGCTGGCAAACCCTGTCTGACCTAGCCTATATTTGTACAGGAGATATTTTTATAAGCCCAAAGTAAGGCTGAGCATTTACCTGTGTTGAATTTTATCATGTTATTTTTGGCCAGTTATTTCAGGCTACTAAAGGACCAGAGGGCCTCTGTGGTCCCTTCCAACTCTGAGATCTTGTGATTCTCAGAAGATGATTTTATCATTGTTGACATTTGCTCTCTTTCCAAGCTTTGATTTGTCTGTGATTCCAATAGGATTTGCTCAGAATTTACTCCACTTCCTCCTCTCTGTTGGTCTTAAACTCCTTGTGCTATATCCAGTTCTACCACTCTCTGGTTCCAGTCCCAAGGGTACACTATCAGACTCTACTTTTCCAAGGCTCCCTAATACTTCAAGATCTGGTATTTAAATATTGATTCTGTTACTACTGGGATTGGTTTTCCTTCCAATACTGGGTGATCTGAAAAATTCTTAGATGTGCCCTCAATGTTTTCATGCAAGGTTTTAGTAAAAATTATGGCCATGGGGGGCAGCTAGATGGTACAGTGGATAGGGCACTGGCCCTGGATTCAGGAGGACCTGAGTTCAAATCCGGCCTCAGACACTTGACACTTACTGTGTGACCTTGGGCAAGTCACTTAACCCTCATTGCCTCACCAAAAAAAAAAAATTATGTCCACAGGGCAGTTAGGCGGTACAATGGATAAAGCATGGTCCTGGGAGTCAGGAGGACCTGAATTCAAATCTCAGATACTAACAAACAACGTGGCCCTGGGCAAGTCACTTAACCCCAGTTGCCTCCCACCCACCCCCCAAAAAATGTCCATCACAAGTATCAGAGTGTCACGCACTCTCTTTGAGATTTCCTTCCAGTATGACATTGTTATTAATACATCTTTTTATAGGTATAGTTGTTCAACCAACTTTGAATCCTTGGAACAATACTACTATCCAACCAACATATGTCTTATCCAAATGTCTATAATGGGACAGTTCACAAACTAATGTACTAAAATATATACTGTAAACACCTAGTTTGTCAAGCAACTTGCTAAAATAAAGACAAAATATAAACACAGCATTCTCCAATCTATCAACCTCTGTACAAGGATAATTGAATCTAGGATAGTGGACACTTATCTAACACCTTCTTCTAGGGCTTTTCCTCTAATTCAACAACCATTTCCAGGTCCCTGCTGGATACTGGGGATACATAGATAAGAAACAAAAGTACCTTCCTTTAATGATCTTAGATTTCACCCAGAGATATGGATACAGACAGGTCAACATAAGGTAATTTGAAGAGGGGAAGAGCATTAAAACAAGTAGGAAGGGGCAGCTGGGTGGTGCAGTGGATAAAGCACTGGCCCTAGATTCAGGAGGACCTGAGTTCAAATCCGGCCTGAGACACTTGACACTTACTAGCTGTGTGACCTTGGGCAAGTCACTTAGCCCCCATTGCCCTGTCCGCTCCCCCCCAATAAAAAGGGGAGGAAAAACAAGTAGGAAAATCCGGGAAGGCTTCCTGGAGGAGACAGCTCCTATGATGACCATTGAAGAAAGATAAGGACTCAGAGATGAAGATGAGGAGAAAATGTGTGCTAGGCATGGGGACTGGCTTGAGCAAATGCGCAAAGATGGAAGCTAAAATCATCAGGTTGAGGGAGCAGCTGTTACTCTAGTTTGCTATAACAGAGTGTGTGGGAAAGGAAGTCATGTATAAAATTTGATTGGAAAGGTAGTTTGGGCCCAGATCTTGGAGGATCTTAAATGCTGAGGAGTTTGGATCATCTCTTTTTCCTAGGAACACAGGAGAATTGTAGCAGGGAAGAAAGTACAGTAAAGGCAAGAAGCGATTTGTTTAATGAATGCATTAAGTGATTGGTGATCCAGAGCCTGTGAGCTTCAGACATAAATAATGATACAAACTACCAGAAGAATACGGTATTCTATAGATGTGAGGAACCCCTTATTTGTGTCTCAGAAAACAGTGGTGATTCCTTTGGATGATTAATGTCCAGTTAAGTCTTAATCATCTGACATAGATGTTGCTTTCATATTCCTGTTCACAGAATCAAACATGCTAGTTACAAAAATCGTGTGATAGGCAGCTAGGTGGCGCAGTGGATAGAGCACTGGCCCTGGATTCAGGAGGACCTGAGTTCAAATCCGGCCTCAGACACTTATCACTTACTAGCTGTGTGACCCTGGGCAAGTCACTTAACCCCAATAGTCCCGCAAAAAAAAAAAAAAGTGTGTTGCCTCATTTTGCTGATGGATGTTTTAGGAGTAAGTGGCAGATGGGTAGGGTCCTTTGCTCGCCCTCTCTCTCTCTCTCTCTCTCTCCAGGCTATAGTATAAAAGTGTATGTTTCTCATAGGGCTTTTAAATAAGACTTGGTTCCTTGGTTAATAAGTTGTTATTGTTGTTGAGTCATTTTTTCAGTTGTGTCTGACACTTTATGACCCCATTTGGGGTTTTCTTGGTGAAGATACTGGAGTGGTTTGCCATTTCCTTCTCCAGATCATTTTACAGATGAGGAAACTGAGGTAAACAGGGTGAAGTAACTTGCCTAGGGTCACACAGTAAATGTATGAGACCAGATTTGAAGTCAGGGAGATGAGTCTTCTTGACTCCAGGCCCAACCATCTATCCACTGTACTACCTATCTGCCCTTACCTATTTTTCTTTTCATCTGCAAAAGCCTCTAGCAATAACAACTTGGGCAACAGCTACTTTTTGGATAATCCATCAGAGAACACATTATATGTTATTAGAACTTTTGCGCTGTTATCCTTTTATCTCATTTAACTCCAGTGTCAGAGTACCAATGCATGTGCCAATTGGGATTACCACAGAGACCTAAAGGTGAGGATATGTAATAATCATAATAATTGATAGTGATGTAATGCTTTAAAGTGATAAAGTCCCTTATGTAGTGGAAAGGGCACTAGACTAGGAGTCAAGAGATAGATTTGAATCCTAGTTCAGATTCTCAATAAGCTGTGTGACCTTAGATAAATCCCAAAATTCTACTTTCTCATTTGTTTTTTTTTTTGTTTTTTGTTTTGTTTGTTTTTTACGGGGCAATGGGGGAAAAATATGGAACGCTTCACGAATTTGCGTGTCATTCTTGCACAGGGGCCATGCTAATCTTCTCTGCATCATTCCAATTTTAGTATATGTGCTGCCGAAGCAAGCACTACTTTCTCATTTGTAAAGTGGGGATAATGATACTTGCCTTACCTACCTCACAATGTTCTTATGAGGGAAATATTTTGTAAATGTTAGTGAATCGTGTAAATGAATAGTCATTATGAGTTGTTGGCCCTCATGCTCACAAGCCATTGCTGTTGTTTTTCTTCACTCAGCCTGATGTTCAGATGTTCGGTAAGAAATCTTTTATATAAAAGAATCCTTTTAAAAAATTTTTTTACTTTACTTTTTTTATCCTGTTGCTTTTTTAAAATTTTATTTTTCATTTATGGAATAAAACAAGCATTTCTATAACATAATACAAGAAAAAAGATGATTGCCCTGGAAATTGCAAATCTACTATATACAACTTGCTATTCCTTTCAAATATACAATGAAATTCTCATATAAATTTCTTTTTTTTTTGTCCTCATATTTATTTTTTCCTTTATACAAAAATCTGAATGACTTCTCTCAGCCTAGGAAAGGCTAAAGCTACACATCCCCAAGGTGTGGAGGGAGGTGTAAGGATGGGGGTGGTGATCCAGCTTAGGGTGGTACTTTGCCTCTGAGGGGCTGCAGTGGATGTGTAAGGAGAGCTGTTGTTTCAGGCAGGCAGGATCTCATGGGAAGGCTATAGCTTGAAGGGGTCACTGTGCTTTGCAAACTGAGAAACAAGTTTGAAGAGGAGTATTCTAATTCTGTAGAGAATGATTCACACTAAACAAACAGAAGAAATTACTTTTAAGTGGGAATGGCAAATGATGAATTTGTGGTAAGGGATATACCAGGCTCAGGAATTGGAACTTCTCTTTCTGTTAAGTTAGTCTGAACCAGTGATAGGTCAGTTTGTTACTTGTGAGCAAAGAATTAGAACAGAAGGAATTAGAGATTCTTAAGAGGTGATTTTGTCAAGCCTGTATAACTTCCAACCTATTAGTGTAGTCACCCAGTATACCCACTCCGCTTGCCAACACAGTGGCACACAAACTAATTCTTTATGCCTAGACAAGCAAGGCCGGACAGATAAATGTGCTAAAAGTCCAGTAAGGTCAGCTAAGGTAGAATTTAACTAAGGATCATAGATTTAGAGCTGTGAGAGACCTTTGTCATCATCAAGTCAACTCTCTGACCCCTCCCCCCATTTTATTTTCTTTTCCTTTCTTTTTTGTGGGGCAATGAGAGCTAAGTGATTTGCCCAGAGTCACACAACTAGTAAGTGTCAAGTGTCTGAGGGGCCAGATCTGAACTCAAGTTCTCCTGAATCCAGGACCGGTGCCCTATCCACTGCGCCACACAGCCATCCCCGAAGAGACCTCATAATACCTCCTCTGGGGGGCAGCTAGGTGGCGCAGTGGATAAAGCACCGGCCCTGGATTCAGGAGTACCTGAGTTCAAATCTGGCCTCAGACACTTAACACTTACTAGCTGTGTGACCTTGGGCAAGTCACTTAACCCCCATTGCCCCACAAAACAAAAAAACAAACAAACAAAAAACAAAACAAAATAATACCTCCTCTGTAGTCTGAGGGTATTTATATTTATCCTTCTGGCCCCAGTTTGTCAGGATACCTACAGTGATAGAAGATCCGGATCATTGCAGGAACTTAGAGCCTATTCGCCTGGCTCCCAGAATCAGTCTTCCATGTCATGCTGCTCCCAGTCTGTTAGATAATAAAGATGCTGCTTATACCCATGTGAAAATACATTAGACTTTTTATTCCTTCTTTCATTATATAATCAGTACAGGTGCAATCAAAGTAATCTGACAAAAGAAGAGCTTTTCCCAGTAGGGAAAGGAAATGTGGAATGCCAAATGGATCTTATATAAACTGGGAAGAAAATGGGGAGATCCAAATTCTATGGAGATGGTTTTGTTCTCTGTATTTATATCCCTAGCACATAGCTTAGTGTCTGACAGATAGTAGGCATTTAATAAATATTTATATTTATCATATTAATTGATATATATTATCTATTATATCAATATATTTGTTAATGATAATACATATTGATTGACTTAAGATAGGAATAGGGACTGTGATCTCATTCATATAGAACATCCCAGGTGAGGAAAGTCCCTCCACCAATGTAGATCAACACCTCTCTGAATTTTTAATTTTATAGAGTTGCTTTTATGGAGCACCTTGAGGCCAAGTGACTAAGTCACTGAATGACAGAGCCACTATGTGTCAGAGGTGGGACTTTATTTGTCTTCCTGACTTTGAGGCCAGTTCTTTGTTCTTGTTCAATCATTCAGCTGTGTCTGACTCTTTGAGATCCTGTGCACCATAGCACACCCGGGACCTTCTATCCTCCCCTATCTCTCAGAGTCTGTAAAAGTTCATGTTTATTGTTTCCAAGACAATATCTCGGGGCAGCTAGGTGGCGCAGTGGATAAAGCACTGGCCTTGGATTCAGGAGTACCTGAGTTCAAATCCAGCCTCAGACACTTGACACTTAACTAGCTGTGTGACCCTGGGCAAGTCACTTAACCCCCATTGCCCTGCAAAAAAAAAAAAAAATATCTCTCCATCTCATCCTCTGCCATCTCCTTTTCCTTTTACCTTTATTCTTTCCCAACATCAGTCTTTCCCAATGAGTCTTTTCTTCTCATTATATGTGGCCAAAGTATTTAAGCTTCAGCTTTAGTTTTTGACTTTACAGTGAATAGTCTGAATTAATTTCTTTAAGTATTTTTTCAATTTTATTTTATTATTTTCCAGTTACATATTACATATAAGAATAGTTTCCAACATTTGTTTACACTGGATTTTTAGTTCCAAATTTTTCTTTTCTACCCCCCTCCCTTCCCTCCCTCCTCCCCAAGATGGAAAGCAGCCTAATATAGGTTGTATATGTACAGTCACATCAAACATATTTCTACATTAGTCATCTTGTGAAAGAAGAATCAGAACACAAAGGAAAAACCTCCAACAAGAAGGAAAAAAAAAACAGTCCAAAAGTAGACACAGTATGATTCAATTTGCATTCACAATTCACAGTTCTTTTTTCTGGATGTTGAGAATATTTTCTGTCACGAGTTCTTTGAAACTGTTTTGGATTGTTGCACTGCTGAGGAGAACCAAGTCTATCCCCATTGTTCATCACACAATGTTGCTGTTACTGTGTACAATGTTCTCCTGGTTCTGCTCCTCTCAGTCAGCATCAATTCATTAAGTCCTTCCAGGTTTCTCTGAACTCCTCCTGCTCATTTCTTACAGCACAATAGTATTCCATTACATTCATATACCACAGTTTGTTTAGCCATTCCCCTGTTGATGGGCATTCCCTTGATTTCCAATTCTTTGTCACCACAAAGAGAGCTGCTATAAATATTTTTGTACTTGTGGGTCCTTTTCCCTTTTCTATGGTCTCTTTGGGATACAGACCTGGTAGTGGTACCACTGGGTCAAAGGGTGTGAACAGTACCATAGCCCTTTGGGCATATTTCCAAAATTTTCTTCAAGTATTGACTGATTTAATCTCCTTGCTATCCAAGGGACTCAAAGTCTTCTCCAGTACCACAATTTGAAAGCCTAGATTCTGCAGTACTCAGCTTTTCATATAGTCCAGTTCTCACAGCTATACATTGCTACTAAAAAAAACTTAGCTTTGACCACATAGACCATTGTCAGCAAGGCTATGACTGCTGTTTAGTATGCTGTCCAGATTTGCCATAGCTTTCCTTCCAAGGAGCAGTCGTCATCTGTAGTGATCTTTGAGCACAAGAATATAAAATCTGATACTGCTTCCATTTTTTTCTCTATTTGCCAGGAAGTGATGGGACTAGTTGCCAAGATCTTAGGTTTTTTGATGTTAAGCTTCAAACCAGCTTTTATACTCTTCTCTTTCACTGTCATCAAGAGGCTTCTTAATTCTTCCTCACTTTCTGCCATCAGAATGGTATCATCTGCATATCTGAAATTATTGATATTTCCCCTGGCAACCTTAATTCCAGCTTTTGATTCATCCAGCCTGGCATTTCACATGGTGTACTCTTCATAGAAGTTAAATAAATAAGGTGTTCTATGTTCAGTTCTAACAGTTGCTTCTTGGCCCACATACAAGTTCCTCAGGAGACAAATAAGATGATCTGGTCCTCCCATCTCTTTGAGGACTTGCCACATTCTGTTGTTCTCTGTATAGTACACCAAAGGCATCAAAAACAGCCAACAGCACTACCAAGTACAGCTCAAACCGGATTAAAATAAAATTGAGAAATATTTCACAAAATAAGTCAAAATGCAAAAAAAAAAAAAGATAATATTCCATTTTAAAAGTACATCAATATGCAGCCCATAGGGATCTTTACATATGGTTTAGTGATCTCATTTCTACTTGAGTTTGACACCAGTGGGCCACACATCGTGCTACCTCTTTAAATGGACACATTTAAAGAATATTTAAAAGTCCTTTTTTTGAAAAGAGGGGTCTGGGTCATTCTTCTGAAGGGTCTCAAGCTATGAATTAGCTTTGCATTTACAAATATAGTGAGGGAGGGGAAGATGGCTCAGGTCATTGTTTTGTCTCTGGCAGGTGATGCTTGTAATGAAGAGGTGACTAAAGATGGCTACAGTAGAGTCACCATAGTCCAGAGTGGAGATTCAGACACCTAATCTTAGGAAGGGTAATCAAGTTTTGAGAAAAAAATTAATCTAAACCAATTCCTATTAGATACTAATGATCAACCCAACTGTTGACAATAGGTACTGCTGGATACTCGACTGGATGCCCCTCTCCCTTACCTTTCTCCAAACATTTTTATACAAGTAAAATCAGGCAGCATAGTATAGTGGATTGAGAGCTAGCCTTGAATTGATCAATTAATCAAGTATTTATTAAGCACTTACTGTGTGCCAGCAATTTGTATTGAATATGTAGTCAGAAAGAATTAAACAACCCCTACATACAACAAGCTTTAATTAAAATGGAGACAAGTCCATATTTTATTTATATATCTATACACATATATGTGCGTGTACATACAATATACATGTATCTACATAAATAAACATATGTGTGCATGTGTGTATCATAAATGTGACATGAATAAATTCATATATATACACACACATAAGTCAAATAGAAGGTAGCTTAGGAGGGAGGGCACTAGAAGTTGAAGGGATCAGAAACAGTTTCATGAAGAAGATGATTTTAGGCTGTACCTTAAAGGGAAGGAGAGAAGAAACCTATGAGCTGGAGTTAGAGAGGGAATGGATTCCAGTAAGACCTGGGTTCAAGTCCTGTCTCTCTCACACATTCTGATCCTCTAAACAATTCTCTAATGCTATAAACTTCAGAAAGGTGCCTGCTTGTGTTGGTAGAGGGAATTTTCTCACCTGGGAGTTCCCTTTTAACAGTGAAGTCAAAGGCCAGTCCTGGTGCTATCCTGAGGTCAGCCTTAAATGACCATCAAGGTCAACTTTAAAATGGAAATAACAATAACCACAACAACATTATAATAGCAAACATCACCAATAAATGTGAAGGGTATAAAAGCAGTCCTAGGGGCAGCTAGGTGGCTCAGTGGATAGAGCACTGGCCCTGAATTCAGGAGGACCTGAGTTCAAATCCGGCCTCACACATTTGACACTTACTAGCTGTGTGACCCTGGGCAAGTCACTTAACCCCAATTGCCTCACAAAAAAAAAAAATTTTAAATAAATAAATAAATAAATAAATAAAAGCAGTCCTTCCCACTCTGCCTTGATGGTGGTGTTTTTTATGGACTAGTTATTTGTTTCCCCTCTCCCCCCTTTTTTAAAATAAGCTGAGAAAGGTACCTCAATCTGCCATAGCCAGCTTCTTCTTGGAGTTATTACTAGGTAGGATCTCTCCAAACCTGTTTCCTAGAAACTTTCTCAGAGTGAGACAACCACCTCCCTAGGATAGAGTAGAAATATCCTTCTTAGGACCTAGGACACTTGTTTTCCATACCCCTGAAAAAAATACAGGCCATCCAAGTCACCGTCCAGGGCACAGGTTCCATTGCTCTCTGTGCAGACTTCCTGACTTCCACTTCCTGATGCTCCTTCACTGTATCCTAATCATTCTTGGTCTAGGATCAAAATACTTCTCTATCTTTTTTTTTTTCCTTTTTTGTAGGGCAATGAGGAAATAAGTGACTTGCCCAGGGTCACACAGCTAGTAAGCTAGTCAAGTGTCTGAGGCTGGATTTGAACTTAGATCCTCCTGAATTCAGCGCCAGTGCTTTATCCACTGTGGCACCTACCTGCCCCAATACTTCTCTATCTTAATCAGCCCAAATCCTTCTCTCTATTGTTGGTCAAATGTAGTAAAAACTCAGTGTGATTCTTAATAACTAAGTCTTCTTACAGGACAGGGAAGACTCAGCAGGTCCCAAAAGTAATGGGCAGAGACTGGTTTTGCCTTTCTTTGTATACTTTAGCACAGTTCTTGGTATATATATAGAGAACACTTAATAAATCCTGGTTAAGACTGATTGGAGATCTAACCTCTCCTTTGATCTTTCTATTTTCCTCTTCTTCTCCCACAATGCCTCTCTTCATATCCAGTGTATCTGGGGGTGAGCTGTTTGAGCGAATCATCGATGAAGACTTTGAGTTGACTGAACGGGAGTGTATCAAGTACATGAAACAGATTTCAGAAGGCGTGGAGTATATCCATAAGCAGGGTATTGTCCACCTTGACCTCAAACCTGAGAACATCATGTGTGTCAACAAGACTGGGACCAGGATCAAGCTCATTGACTTTGGATTGGCCAGGAAACTAGGTAATAACAGACGTTCTTTTTTATTTGTTTGATTGATCTCAGATGATTAAACCCCTGCCCCAAAATAATAAGTGTAAAATAATGAATTAGTAGCATGAAATGAAAGCATCATTGACTTTTGGTTTAACTCATGCTATGAGTTCTTATTTGTCTGCTGGAAATGGTTAATCCTACTCTTTCTTCCACCTCCATCCTGGGCTACCATATCCCTTGCTGTCTGTCAGTCAGTCTGGGAAATCCTTTTTTTTTTTTTTTTTTTTTTTTGCTGGGCAATGAGGGTTAAGTGACTTTCCCAGAGTCATGCAGCTAGTTAGTGTCAAGTGTCTGAGGCTGGATTTGAACTCAGGTCCTCCTGAATCCAGGGCCAGTGCTTATCCACTGCACTACCTAGCTGCCCCTTGGGAAATCCTATTTTAAGGTAAGCCTGAGACAAGTTTCATTAAATGGGCCTACCTCTAATGGCATCATTCTTTCTACAAAATGTATCCTAAAGTCACATAGAAAGCAATAATAACAACAACAATGATAATAGTCAACCAGTAGACATTTATTAAGCACCTACTATGTGCCTGACACAGTGCTAAGTGCTGGGGTTACAAAAAGAGGCAAAAGACAGTTCCTTTCCTCAAGGACCTTACAGTCTAATAGATAAATAGGAAGTAATTAACAGAGGGAAGGCATTAGAATTGAGGGGTTGAGGAAGATTTCTTATAGAAGTTGGGGAAAGAAAGCCAAGGGAGGTCAGTAGTTAGGAGCAGAGGAAAAAGCATTCCTGGCATGGGGGACTAGCAAGAAAATGCTCAAAGCTGAGAGATGGGGTATCTTGTTCTTAGAACTACCAGGAGACCAGTGTCACTGAATCAAAGAATATGTATTGCGGAGCAAGGTGTAAGAAGACTGGAAAGAAGGTAGGAGGGTGGTAGGTTATGAAGGGCTTTGAACGCCAAATAGAACATTTGTATTTGATCTTGGAGGTAACAGGAAGCCATAATAGCAAAATAATAGCTCATAAAAGCAAACATTTAACATTTCAATAACACTTCACATGTGTTGTCTCATTTGATCCAGACAATAGCTCTATGAGTTAGGTGCTGTTATTATCCCGTTTTACAGATGAGGAAACTGAGGCAAACAGAGGTGAAGTGACTTGCCCAAGGTCCCAGAGGTGATAAGTTTCCAAGGCAGAATTTAAAGTCAGGTCTTTATGACTCCAAATCCAGCACTGAGTTATTGTTATTTCCTACCTTTCAGGATTGTTGTTAGTATAAAATGGATAATGCTTGGAGCTGGGGTGAGGGGGCAGAGCACATAGTGGGCATGACATAAATATTTGTTATTACTACCTGGCCTTACAGGGTCATTGTGAGGATCAAATGAGTTAATATTGGGGGAGGGGGAGCACTTAGTATGGTGCCTGACACATAGTAGGTGCTATATGCTATACAAATTCTTAATCCCTTCCCTTTGTGAAGAAGTCTGAGTTTGTCTTAGGCATCCTTAGCCTCCTCTTTCTAAAAGTTTTATCTCCACCACCTCATGACCAAGGCAAGCTGGGCTAGCACAGAGAATTCTGGACTTGAAGTCAGGAAGACCTCAGCTCAAACCCTACCTCAGATACCCTGAGCCTTAGTTTCTTCATCGGTAAAATTAAGCTATAATAAAATTAAGCCCCCAGGGCACTGTTCTGGGGCCCAAATGAGATAGTGTATGGAGCCCTCAGCTCCATATTTATTCGAGTTTGACGCCACAGATGTAGACTAACTGCTTCATTTTTATAAATGAAGAAACCAAGACCTAGAGAGGCAAAAGGACTGCCCAAGCTTTACCCAGGTAAGTGAGTGACAGTCCAGATTTGAACCGAGGTCCTGTGACTCCAAATCTAATGCTTTTGCTTACATGCACCACCTTATTTCTGAGCAGTCAGGTGGACCTGAATTCAAATCCAGCCTCAGACAATAATTAGCTGTGTGCCCCTGCACAAATCACTGTGTACAATCTGGGTTTGTTTTTCTGTTCTACTATGTATAGTGACTTGGCCTAGTGGACAGTGTTGATTTTGAGAATCAGAAAAACCTGAATTCAAAATATGCCTCAACAGAACCAGTACACAGTATCAACAACATTGTGTGATGATCAATTGTGATAGACTTAACTCTTCTCAGCAATTCAGTGATCCAAGACAATTCTAAAGGGCTAATGATGGAAAATGCTCTCCACGTCCAAAAAAAAGAACGCGGAATTTAGATGTAGATTGAACCATACTGTTTCTACTTTTTTGTTTTTGTTTTTGGTGGGGGTTTTTTTGAGGTTTTCCCCTTTTGTTCTGATTCTTCTTTCACAACATGACTAATGCATAAATATGTTTAATGTGATTGTACATATATAACCTATATCGGATTGCTTGCTGTCTTGGGGAGGGAAAGAAGGGAGGGAGAAAAATGTGGAACTAGAAATCTCATAAAAACAAATGTTGAAAACTATCTCTACATTTAACTAGAAAATAATAAAATACTTTTATGATCAAAACAAAAAACAAAATATGCCTCAAATACTTAACAGCTGTGTGACATCTGACTAAGGAGAATAATAGCAGCACCTACCTCAGAGTTGTTGTGAGGACAAAATGAGATAAAATGTCAAAGTTGTTTTGCAAACTTTAATTTTGTTATTCAAGTCATATTAGTCATGTCCAACTCTTCGTGACCCCATTTTTATGGGGTTTTCTTGGCAAAGATGCTGGAGTGATTTGTTGTTTCCTTCTCCAAGGTCCTGAGGAAACTGAGGAAAACAGAGGTTAAATGACTCTTCCAGGGTGACACAGTTAGTAAGTGTCTTAGGCTTAATTTGAACTCAGGTACACCTGACTCCAGGCCCAGCACTCTATCCATTGCACTACCTAGCAGGGCCCAAACTTTAAAACACTATGTAAATTCTAGCTATAAATGTTTAATTATAATCATAATTAGCAATGCTAATTCTTGTTAAGTTCAGGATAAAAATAATTTCAAACAATTAAGTATACTCTGAGTACTTGTCTTTTGTCTTATACTCTGTATTATACTTATATATTTGTCTTATACTCTGAATGATTGTCTTTTGCTATTCATCTCACATGGGGAGATTCATCTCACATAGTGAGGTTCATGTCTATGTAACTCTCTCTTTATGGCATCCAATGCAGTTCGTTAAATACCGAGGTTTAATCATCTGTCCTGAGATTATTGTTGAAGAGTGATCCCTTCCCCTTGTTTTTCAGAAAATGCAGGTTCCCTGAAGGTCCTCTTTGGCACACCAGAGTTTGTGGCCCCTGAAGTGATCAACTATGAGCCCATCGGCTACGCCACAGACATGTGGAGCATTGGAGTCATCTGCTACATCCTGTGAGTCCCGATGTGTGGCCAGGGCTGGGGTAGTTTGGCCAGAACAAGATTTCTGAAAGGGGAGTGGTCATCATGGCTTAAAGCTGATAGAGATATTAACTCATCAAGGAGCCTACCCTAAACACAGTCCTCTGGAGCATGGAAACTTAACACACAATACTATCTGAATGGAACCAGGAACAGAAGTTTCAAGCTAGCCAGGACCTTAAAATTCCTCTAGTCCAGCCCCCTCGGTCAGTCCGTCTGTCAGCAAGTATTCATTCCATGTTACCCATGTATGCCAGGCTCAGCTAACACTCATTTTACAGATGACAAAACTGAGAGGTAAAATTAGCATCGGTACTTTTAGTGACTGGTAAAACAGAGCTAGCTCGGGTCTATCCTCAGGTCCACTGACCCCCATTTAAAAGCACATTCCACTGTGCCAATGAAAAAGACACAGAAGAAAGAGTGAGAGTGTGAAGGGAGGGCGGTGAGGGGAGCTCCTGGTTTGAATTAGTCTGCCTGCTAAATGTTGTTGCTTTGAGTATAATTCAAATGACACCTAGAATCTGTTTAACCAAGGCCAGATCACTACATCAGAGACAAATCCTGTTCTTTGTAGCAGACTGTAGCACCAACTTTGGTCAGCTTTCTCATTATAATGCAATGTTGTACCATTGATCATAAAGGACTGAAGTGGGAGAATGTGGATAACCTGGGATAACATATTCCCACTCCTAGGGGAGTGGAATTCCCACATTATAGTGAGTCAAGAGCATCATGGGTTTGCTTTTATATCATATTCATTTCTGAATATTCCTCTCCCCTTCTGCCAAATAGCAAGGCATCCCTTGTGATAAAGATATTATTTTTAATTCCGCAAAACCAACTAACATACTGACCTTAACTGGCTATATTTGCAATATTCCAGACCCATCGTCCCCTAGTTTTTCAGTGAAAGGAAGGAAGTACATTTTCCAAGAGAATCTTCTTTGTATATAACAAATAGGACATTTTTCTCCTGAGGGTGCCTCTCATCTGCATTTTCAATGTCCTGTTGCAGCACCCAGCAGAGACCCATATGGAAGGAAGTGTCAGTTAATAAAAGCTCTCAATGATGAGAAAGTGGAAGTTCAGAATAAGCATTTTCAGTGGGAGGAATCAGGCAACAGGAAACAGTGAAACAATTCAAACAGAAAGTTGTGAGTTCCAAATAGCAAGCAATGCGATGAAATAGAAACCAGTTTTTTAGAAGGCAGGAGCTCCTTGGGATGGACCAGAAGTTCAGAATTCCCATTTCAAGAAGGTTTCATTGATTTATTATCTAGTTAGAAATTCAGAAATTTGAGTCAATTTGTCAAATGTTTCTTGAAGACTTAGTATTTGCGAGACATTCTGGTGGCTCTTGAAGTCACGTAAGATTATGACAATTTGTATTTGAAGCAGCTTCTCCAGATGCCCATAGAGTTTCTCTACCATGTACTGTGGAATGAGTCCTGTATTTAGAATCAGACTATTTGGATCCAGTCCTCTCCTCTGCCACTTACTTCCTGCATAACCTTTAGACCTTACTTTCCTCATTTTTAAAATGAGGTTGGAAGAGATGCTCTTCAAGGCTTCTTCTATCTCTAAATCTATGATTCCTCCTTTCATGTAAAAGTACAACTCTTTATTAAGACAACTAAATACAAACATCAATCAGTTACAAATCTACACATTTTTTTTAATATGGGACACATAGTTAAAGCAAAATATAAAGAAATGTGGCACCCTAGGTACAACTAAATGCCTTTCCTACTAATTGCAACAGTTATTTATCAATCCTCAATCCTATCCTCTGTCCAGTAAGTAAAGCACTTCCTTCCTTTCAGCTCATCTCAACTTGGAGCCAAAATTTGCTTCTTAATGTTCCCAGCTTTAGTTTCTTTGGTCAATTTTGCATCAGAAGTTAAAGATAGCTCTCTTCATCTGTCTGAATCTTCCCACCAGTCTGTGATCATCAAACTAGAGAGACCTGACTGTATTCAGTGAAGGATAACCAAGTGGCACAATGAATAGACTGCCAGCCCTGGAGTCAGGAAGCCCAGGATTCAAATCCAGCCTCAAATGCTTACTAGCTGTGTGACCCTGGGAAGTCACCTAACCTCAGTTGCTTCCCCTGCACAATTGGGATAATAATAGCACCGACTTCTCAGACTTGTTGGGAGAACAAAATGAGAGAATATTTGTAAAGTTCTGTTTAAATGCTAGTTATTATTATTCTAAACTGATCAGAGAAAAGTTACCTTGCCAACACTCCTAATTGGTTTTTTTTTAATACTGCATTCCTTGGATAGAAAACTAAAGTGGGGGGTGGGATATCTTATAACCTATCTCAGCATTTATTTCCATTCAAATCATTTCCTGATCAGAAGGGAATTTCTCAACTATTTGACTAAACTGTTCCAAGAGCCTCCTCTCCCTCCTGATCTGCATCCATCAAAACCTAGAAGCAGATCAAGTATAAACTTGTTTCTCTCATAACAGAACTTCTTTCTTTTAAAAGAAAGTCATAAATCTAAAATAATTGGAACATAACTTTCACAGACTCATGGAAATGGATTAAATGCCTTTTTAAAGCACTTTTAAACAAAGGGGGAAACTGGTTTCTCCCCTGACTCCAGGCCTGCCTGAGGCTATAGGAAAAGTGGCCTGAAAGTTGCTCTCCTTTCTCTAGGTTTGTTAACCCTCTCCTATCCTAGTTGCCAGCATTTTTAAGTGCCTCAGGATGGTCACTGGCACCTGCTGGATTGTGGAACAGAGAGCAGCCATGGTGTATACTGTTTTCCTGAGTTGGCTTGCTTTACTTGGCAATCACCAATACATTGGGGTTTTGTCGTCGTTGTTGTTGTTGTTGTTTTGTTTTGTTTTGCAGGGCAATGAGGGTTAAGTGACTTGCCCAGGGTCACACAGCTAATAAGTGTCAAGTGTATGAGGCCGGATTTGAACTCAGGTACTCCTGAATCTAGGGCCGGTGCGCCATCCACTGCGCCACCTAGCTGCCCCCACCTAGCTGCCCCCACCAATACATTGTTGTTGGAGTCGTGAATTGGTACCACCATTTGGGAAAGCAGTTTGCCTCACTTAAAAAAAAAAGTGCTATATGAACGCTAGCTATTATTATCATATAGAATGTTAGTTGGGTTTTGTTTTGTTTTTTGTTTTTCTGTGAGGCAGTGAGGGTTAAGTGACTTGCCCAGGGTCACACAGCTAGTAAGTATCAAGTGTCTGAGACTGGATTTGAACTCAGGTCCTTCTGAATCCAAGGCTAGTGCTTTATCCACTGCACCACCTAGCTGCCACTAGTTTGTTTTGTTTTGTTTTGTTTTAATTTATGGATATCTTTTATTTTTATATCACTTTCACTTCCTTGATAATATGATATATTTCCCTACCCCACCCCAGAAATTCATCCTTGATAACAAAAAAAAATTAAAAAGAAAGGAGGAGGATGGGGGCAAGTAGGTGGCATAGTGGATAAGGCACTGGCCCTGGATTCAGGAGGACATGAGTTAAAATATGACCTCAGATTCTTGACACTTAACTAGCTGTGTGATCCTGGGCAAGTCACTTAATCCTCATTGCCCTGGAAAAATGAAAGAAAGAAAGAAAGAAAGAAAGAAAGAAAGAAAGAAAGAAAGAAAGAAAGAAAGAAAGAAAGAAAGAAAGAAAGAAAGAAAGAAAGAAAGAAAGAAAGAAAGAAAGAAAGAAAGAAAGAAAGAAAGAAAGAAGGAAGGGGAGAGAGAGAGAGAAAGAAGGAAAGAAAGAGAAGAAAGGAAGGAAGGAAGGAGGAAAAAAACATCAGCAAAGGAGCCATGCCCAAAAAGCCCAGCAATGTGTTCAATGTTCTCCATTAATCTCACTGCATCTCTGCAGAGGTGAGACGGAGATGGAAGGGGAGTCATCATGGATGGACCATTTTTGTGAAGTTTGAGGAGGGCACGGCAATGTCTCCATTTTCTGACCCAGTCAGAATGACTTGGTTTTGTTTTGGGAGCAGGCCAAGCCAATAGAGGAAATCCCCTTGCACCGAGTTTTGTCCAGTGGTGCCTGGGAGAAGACTAGGATGGGGCCCAGGCAGGCGATCCAGTGGTCGAGGCCCGGGCAGTTCAGTCAGATTCTGAGGTAAGGAAGAAGGCAATTAAAGTTCCACGCTGCAGGGACAAGAAGCTGGAGCCTCCGCTTTGAGAGCTGCCGTTCCAGCAATTAAGACATCTCTTTGCCTGGATATAGCTCCTAATTAGGAAGTGAGGTTTGCAGACTGGGCCCTTTCAGCATTCCAAAACAGGAATGTTTGTTTTTCTAAGATCCAGAGGAGGGCTGTGTGGTTTTTATTTTATCGTTTCCTTTTTATATCAAGTGGAAATTTTAAAAAAATAAAACAAAGGAAAACAAGTGACTGAGGTTAAACCATAAAGGAGCAATTAAGTCTTTGGTTTCCTTTTGCTTTGCATGAGAGAAATTCCTGCAGCTGCTTTAGAGGACTTTCGACTGGGTCCAAATGGGACACCGGTGCCTAAGGGTCGCCATCCTGCCTTCCATCATCACCAACTCTGGCTGGTTGTGAGCATAGCAGGAGGGAGACCTACTGGGCACACCTTTGCAGGGCTCTGGAAATGACCACCCGACCTCTTCCTGTTCCCTGGTGTTAGGGATAGGCTGCCTCTGCTCTCTTTGCAAGGCAGGGACAACCAGAATAGAGAAACAAACCGTGGGCCTGGATTGCCAAACCCAGGGAATCTGTTTATATGAATGTCAATAGGACAAACTCCAGAGGCAGCCTGGGGTAGCCAATGAAAAGGCAGTCTCATAGGCAGGAAGCAGCCTAGATATATACTTTGGAAGCCCCATCAGTTGACTCGATATCTCTGGAACCCAGAACCATTATAAACCCTTGAGCATTATAAATTAAGTCCCAAGTTTCTTTGCCAGGGGTTCCTCAGACCAGTGAAATCAGAGGCCTGGTAGAACTTCCAAATATTGGCAGGTACATTGCACACATGACTTCACATGTATAATCATATTGCCTTCACAAGGACAGGAAAGAGGCAGGAGGGAAGGAGAGAATTTGGAACTCACAATTTTTTAAATGAATGTTAAAAAAAAATTTTTACATGTGATTGGGAAATAGTTAATGAAATAAATTTATATTTTTTGAAAAAACACCTTAGCCACCTTTAGATGTAGTATCTAAAACTCAAAGAGCCTCCTCTTCTAATAGCAGTGTTTTAAAAAAATAAAATAAAATTCAGATACTTTGAAATCCCCAAGTTTTATGAAACATGACAATCTGCATAGGCAGAAGCCCATTTCTGCAGTTGCATGGGGCCCTTTATCACAGAGCAGCTGTGATTTAGAAATAGTCCACGAGGGCTGGTTCCTATATTTTTGTTCTCCCATCAGAAGTCATTATCCCAACTAGTCTGAATGAGACTCTCTGCCTGGGTCCATCAGCTGATTGCAATCGCCCCCTAGTGGTTCTTTTCCACTTTGGCTCTGAGCTCGAAAATACCAGTCAGGCTTGGTTCGGCTCTGTTGGAATTCTAAACCTCATACACCGGGTTGAGCAAGGCTGAAGCTAAACAAGCCTATGCAGCGAATTCTCCAAACTATCATCCTGTATCTCTCCTACCTTAGAAAAGCTTTCTAAACTTAAAAGAAAATCTCCATAAGATTCTCTTTAAAAACAAGCTCCCCTATGGGCAGCTAGATAGCACAGTGGATAAAGCACTGGCCCTGGATTCAGGAGGACCTGAGTTCAAATTCGGCCTTGGACACTTGACACTTACTAGCTGTGTGACCCTGGGCAAATCATTTAACCCCCATTGCCCCACAAAAAAAAAAATTAAAAACAAGCTCCCCTGACATATATAAATTAGGATTCAATTCACAAAAGGTTGTATTTTCCCCTTTCAGGGATCATTTTCTTTCTTTCTTTCTTTCTTTCTTTCTTTCTTTCTTTCTTTCTTTCTTTCTTTCTTTCTTTCTTTCTTTTTTTTTTGTTTGGCAATTGGGGTTAAGTGACTTGCCCAGGGTCACACAGCTAGTAAGTGTTAAGTGTCTGAGGCCAGATTTGAACTCAGGTACTCCTGACTCCAGGGCCGGTGATCTATCCACTGCGCCATCTAGCTGCCCCCTTTTTTTTTTTTCTTAGAGGGATCATTTTCTATGGCTAAAAGTTGGGCACAAACTGTAGGGAAATATTTACCCCAAAGACTAAGGCCAACAACTAATTCAAGAAGGATTTGAGTAATGAACTACGATAATAAATACTTGATGTGCGATTTAAATGTAGGTAGGTGAGTTTTTCCTGGTTTCTCAATAGTGGAAGAGAATGGATACAGATTTGAAAATAAGATAAAATTGAGGTTTTGTTTGTTTGTTTGTTTGTTTTTTTAAGCATAGGGGCAGCTAGATGGCACAGTGGTAAAGCACCAGCCTTGGATTCAGGAGTACCTGAGTTCAAATCTGGCCTCAGACACTTGACACTCACTAGCTATGTGACCCTGGGCAAGTCACTTAACCCTCATTGCCCTACAAAAAAAAAACAACATAGTTTGGGATATTTGAATTCATATTGGACAAGTATTAGACTTTCTTACAATCTGTTCTCCTCATGCTTCTCACAGGATATAGAGCTGACTGTACTGGTCTGAACTTGTATGCAATTTTTATATTACCTTAAGTAATTCATAATGAACAAAGGCAGTTGCCCACGTTATCCCGAAGTCATTTGTATTTGGCTTTCAAAGGGCATTGCGATTATTTTTCAGGTCACCTTTCTAATTACATTTGGTTCAGGTGATGAGTCTGCATTCTCTGAGCACATGGATGGATGATGCAAGAGGTGTCTCAAAAGTGTTGCAGCTGTGTGGCAAGGGCAAGTAAATCTGGACTTAAACCATGAGATATAAAAAGGCTACATGTGGATAGCTAGTCTTGTAAGCTGAGTTTCTTGGAGTATCTTCATGGATTGCTCTGGTTTCATACCACGTTTGGAAGACAAGGATTATCTTCCTTCTTTTATATGATATGGGTAATAGCAAGTTGGCTGTAATTCAATTCAGCTTAATTCAGAAACAATTTATTAAAGGACTCTTATGTACCAGTCACCGTGCCAGGCATTAGGTTTACAAAGACAAAATTAAACAATCTCTGTTCTCAGCACGTGTACATAAATGCAAAATACACACAATAATTTGTGGAAATAGATTATATATCTAACAAATAAGTTAGTCTATTAATAATAAAACTGAGTATGTACGTATAGTAGAGTGACACCCTAGCTTTATATCGTTTTCCAGAATGGTTGGTTCAGTTCACAACTCTGCTCACAGTATATTTGTGTCCTGTCCTCATACAAGCTCCACAGTTGTCCCCCTCTGTTATTGTCATCTTTGCCAATTGGATGGGCATAAAGTGGAACCTCGGAGTTTTCATTTACATTTCTATTATTAGTGGTTTGGAACATTTCTTCACATGCTCATTGACATCTTACTGTTCTTCATTTGTTCATATCCTCTGACTACATATCTCTTGGGCTATACACTCTTATTCTTATATATTTGTATCAATTCCCCATATATCCTGGATATTAGATAGACGTTTGTTACAGAAATATTATAGAAAAAATTTCCCCAGTTAGCTCTGTCCCTTCTAATTCTAACTGCATTGGTTTTGCTTGTTCAAAAGCATTTCGGTTTTACATGATTCTTTGTACTTTGAAATGTTCAAGTTTGTTGATGATTGTTAAGTTCATAATAAAACAGAAAAGAAAACATTAAAGCCCAATAAAACAAGGATTCCAAAAGGCAAAATGGAATGGTAAAAACAGAATAGGATAATGATAGAATAAATTTAATTTCTAGTATTGTGCTTCACAGAAATGCTTTTAAAGATATATAGAGCGATAAATACATAGTGAATTTTAAGATGTCTAGGAGCAAAACATTTCACAGAAATGGAGTCATGATCATCCTAGGACATTTGGAGGCATTTCCCTATTCAGGGACACTGAGGTTCCAGTTGGAAGTTACCCTGGATCTTTACTACCTTTTCAGTATTGCTTCACTTAATTTTCCTCCAAAGACTCTTTGTAACAAAATCAGTTGAGCAGAGCCAACAATCAAGGCGACCACATCAGACAGGGTATGCACTGTGGTACCAGTCACTAAAGCAAATCGTCTATTTTTTCTTCTGATTGAGGTATAGGGTGTGTGTGTGTGTGTGTGTGTGTGAGAGAGAGAGAGAGAGAGAGAGAGAGAGAGAGAGAGAGAGAGAGATTCTTATGCCTTCAAAGCTAGATCCATTTACTCTCCTATCCTCTGATAAGTAACTATAGTAATGGAAGCTCAGCTGGTGCTGTTGAGTTGTCTTCAGGTATCATCTGAGGCTCTTATGAGCTCCAGGACAGTTTTAGAGGATACCATCTCTGCTCCATTTTCATCAGTCAGCCTGTTCTGAGGCCTCCCCCTCTGAACATTAGCTGTACTGACATGTCATATTTATTGGTCTGGGGTGGAGGAGAGTTGGATTCCTCAGTTAGCATTTATTGGGTTCCTAGCAGGGGTGTACTGGTAAATGTTTAATAATCAGCTCTTGGAAGGGAGAAGGGGGGGGGTGCATATGGCATACTACTTAGTTTAATCTGCATTGTTGTCATTTTTTCCATCGCTTTCTGAAGCCTAGACAATCAACCCAACAAAAAATCAAGTCCTCATTTGTAGCAGTTGCCCATTTCTGAAGTGTGAAATTCTCAGTAACTGGCTCCGGCGATCCAGTTCAAGCTGGCTCCAGCCCACCCCTAGTTACTACTGGGTTACAGAACATACAGTGAAAGAGCATCCCTGCCCTGCCCCCCTTCAGACTGCTTCTCCTGCACTCAGAAGCTTCCCAAGGTGTCACATTGCAGTCCAATGAATGTCATCTTTGTTCTCACCTCCTGTCCTTTTTTTCAGCTTCTCTGTGGTTGACAGCTGTCCTGGTTGTTCTGGGTTTGACTCCTGCTATCTCACCTCCCCCCTGCTCACCTATGCTCTTTCCTTCACTCTCTCCCCAGGGTCAGTGGACTTTCCCCCTTCATGGGTGACAATGACAATGAAACCTTAGCAAATGTTACCTCAGCCACCTGGGACTTCGACGATGAAGCATTTGATGAAATTTCTGATGATGCCAAGGACTTTATCAGCAACTTACTGAAGAAGGACATGAAGTAATGCCCTTGAGATTTAAATGTTTTTATTTTCTTTCACTTTGGAGGAGGGGGAAGATATGGGGTAGAAAAGGGGGAAGGTTCCCCCCTGTACTGCTCAACTATTGCCTTCACCCTCCCATTTCAGCTCCCCTGTGGGCTCACACTGTTGCAGAGTGTTACCATAACAGAGAAAGGTGGGCTGTCAGTATGGATGAGATCACCTGATTACCTATCAATAAGTGGGGGGAAAGGGAGAAAGAACACATTTTCCATTCATTGGTCAGCCTCACCCTTGTATACAGCATCAGACAGGGAGTGTTGTATAGTACAGTCTAGACATATGGTGAAGTGAAAAATGGAAGCAACTAAGCTTCCTCAACTTTGTTGAGTCCTGGTCCCCTTGAGCAATCTAGTGAAGCCTGCAGGTCCCTTCTCATGCTATTAAATACACAAAATAAGATACACAGGATTACAAAGGAAACCATTTGAATTGAAATGTTTTTATCAAAATATATTTAAAAAAAAAAACAAGTTGATGGACCACAGGGTATGTAATGAGCAGCTTTGTGGTAAAGTGGAATCAGCCTTGGGCTTGTAATCAATCAAAAGATGAAAGTTTGAGTTTCAGTTCTACTATTAACTTATATGACAGTTGGCAGTCTTTGACTCAATGAGCCTCAGTTTCTTCATTTGTAAAATGAAATGGGTACTACTTATTCCATTTACTCGACAGAGTTATTATCACCAAAGTGCTTTGTGAACTACAAATTAGACTGATAACACAGTGGAGAGAGTGCTGAACTTGGAGTCAGGAAGATGGAAGTTCAAATCTAGTCACAGACACTGTGACCCTGGACAAGTAACTAAATCAATGTCTGCCTCAGTTTTCTGTAAAATGGGGGTAATAATAGCACCCACCTTCCAGGGTTTCTGTGAGGATCAAATGAGATCATATTTGTAAAGAGCTTTGCCAACTTTAAAGAGCTCTGTAGGGACAACGAGGAGGCACAGTAGATAGAGAACCAGCCTTAGATTCAGGAGGACCTGAGTTCAAATCCAGCCTCAGACACTTACCAGCTATGTGACCCTGGGCAAGTCACTTAACCTCAATAAGAAGGAAGAAAGGAAGGAACGAAGATCTGTAAATGTTAGCTAATAAACCACAGGACAAGATATTACAAAAACATGAGCTATTATTATAACTGCAGTTAAGTGTTATAGAATTGGAGATCTGGCTGTAAGCTCCTTGTGAGTAGAATTTGTTTCATTCTTTGTGCTTGTTACTTCAGAGATGAACACAGTGCCTGGCACATACACAGTAGGAGCTTTAAATATTCTTGTTGATTGATTGATTGATTACAAAGTTCATTCCTCCCTTCAATTAACAAGATATTGTATTATAATCAAAGATTATCTCCTAATGCATACAAGACACTGGGATTGCAAAGACAGAGTGAAATCTCTACTCTTAAGGAACTTAAAATCTAACATGGACATGATAATATGGAAATATGTTTTGCATGATTGAACATGTATAACCTATATCAAATTGTTTACCGTCTCAGGGAGCGGGGAGGTGAGGGAAGGAGAGAGAAAATTTGGAACTCAAATTTGTTTAAATGAATGTTTAAAAATGCCCTTATATGTAACTGGGTGGAAAATAAAATATTATTTTTTTAGAAAATAAAAAAATCTAATCTGGTAAAATGGCACATACACCAATACCTGTCGTCCAAGCAAAGTACTATAAAAAATTGGAAGTGGGAATAAACACTTTCCACTTCAGCAAAGTATCCATGAAATATTCACTGATGGTCTATCCAGTTTAGGTTTGGTATTTTCTCATATTCTAAATTCATGTGTGGTACAAAGGGCAATACTATTAATGAAAATATTTGATTAACCAGATGATATCTCTAAACCTTTCTGATAACAGAAGCTTAATTGTATTTTGCATGAATAGTTCATGTTGCTCTGTGATTTAAAGACCTTTCAGCTACATAGTTCACTCTTACCTTTCTTAGAGAGGGGAATGGAGACAGAAAGGCAGAAGTTTCTGGTACCTCCCATTCCTTCCTATGTCAGACTCAGACAGCTTGGCCTAGAAAAAGTCCCAGATGTGCTCTATTCAGGTGTTCCCAGATGTGATTATGACACTGCATAATTATTCAGAATTTAAGTTGTCAAAATTAGTTTTCTGTTCAAACTAAGAACACAGTTTCAGGCTCTAGATCTTTCGATGATGATGATAGCAGCTAACATTTATATGGTACCTTAAGAATTACAGGGTGCTTTACAAATATCATCTCATTTAACCCTCACAACAACCCTGGGAGGTAGGTGCTATTATTACCCCCATTTTACAGAAAACTGAGACAGACATTGGTTAAGTGACTTGTCCAGGACCATACAGTTAATAAGTTTCTTTTCTTTTTTTTTTTTTGGCAGGGCAATGGGGCTTAAGTGACTTGCCCAAGGTCACACAGCTAGTAAGTGTCAAGTGTCTGAGGCCGGATTTGAACTCAGGAACTCCTGAATCCAGGGCCGGTGCTTTATCCACTGAGCCACCTAGCTGCCTCCAGTTAATAAGTTTCTAAGGCTGGACTTGAACTCGGGTCTTCCTTAACCCGAGGCTTAGCACTCTAGCCACTGCACCCCCCTATCTTTAGTCACGTAGTTTTGTCACCAGATGTATTTTCTCTTACCAATTCGAAATTGGTAGCTGCAAAGTTCATACATCTCTTTAAGTCAGCTGAAATGGAGATGGAAGGATCTGAGCAAAGAGATCTTGTCTTGGAAATCTAACTTGGTTCAGCAGAATGAGTACCGTACCAAGAGTTAGAGAACTTGGGCTCTATGTACACCTCTTTTGATCGGCCTGCTTGGTGATACTGTTCATATCAGTCTTTCTCTTTTCTTCATTAATCACGTGAAGATGCTGGAGTAGATGGTTCTCCAGTGTCTTTTCTAGCACTAACCTTAATTCTCTCATCTGTCTGGGATAGGAACCGCCTGGACTGCACCCAATGCCTTCAACATCCATGGCTAATGAAAGACACCAAAAATATGGAAGCCAAGAAGCTGTCCAAAGATCGGATGAAGAAGTACATGGCAAGAAGAAAATGGCAGGTAATGTTGAAATCATTGTGAACAGGCTTGTGGCCACAGATCATAGTCCCCAGCTCTCCTCGTGATTCCTGTATTTCCAGGGAAGCCTTACACGTCTGAAATGTTCTATATGATCAGAGAGCTCGGGTGACAGATAGCTATCAGGGCCAAGTTTTCTCATCAGTGAAATGAAGGGTTTGAACTAAATGATCTCTTGAGGTTCCTTCCAGCTCTATGATGTGAATGAGGCTAAACCAGTGGTCTCAGTCCTCCTATGGGTCAACTAACTCTTTTCCATGGCAGCAATATCCCAGACCATGGGCCCTTCCATCATCAGATTGTTGTTGCTCTTCCTTAGTCATTTGGGTCATGTCTGATTCTTCATGTCCTCATTTGGGGTTTTCTTGGCAAAGAAATTAGATTGGTCTTGCCATTTCCTTCTACAGCTCATTTTAGGGATAAGGGAACTGAGGCAAGCAGGGTTAAGTGACTTGCCTAGGGTCACACAGTGTCTGAGACCTCAACAAAAGATTGCAAAGGTCTCAATGCAGCCTCTACACATCCTAGAGAAAGTTTGAAGAATACATACCCCACTAACAGGGGCTTAGCATCAGTGGTGTGATGGTAAATGTTTAACAACAGGATTTCTGGGGGGAAATTATGAATAACACATTTTTAATTTAATGTGCATTATTAACATTTTCTGCATCTCATTTTAAAGTCTAGACAATCAACTAAACAGTAAATCAAAAGCCATTTTCTGAGGTATAAATGCTCATCCTGAAAATTTAACAGTCGGCTCTTGAGCACCAGTATGAGCTGGCTTCAACACACTGCTGTTTAAGGGAGTCAGCTACTGGTGTATAGAACAGTGTCTTGTGGGTGTGTTAATCAGCAAATATATATTGATTTGTTTGGTTTAATTTTTTTTTTTTTTTTAGTGAGGCAGTTGGGGTTAAGTGACTTGCCCAGGGTCACACAGGTAGTAAGTGTTAAGTGTCTGAGGCCGGATTTGAACTCAGGTCCTTCTGACTCCAGGGCCGGTGCTCTATCCACTACGCCACCTAGCTGTCCCTGTTTGGTTTAATTTTTTAAAAACTCATCTTGTTCACTGTTATCTTGGATTCTGTTGGCTTGGTTGATCAGAACAAGATATTAATGTGACACATTCACACAAGCTCCCACTACAGAGAACTCAGTACAGCAGAGAAAATATGGAAGATGCCATGTAATCAATCGTCGAACATTAGGGCTACAAGGGCATTGTTGTTTGTTGAGTCATTTTAGTCAGGACTGACTCTTTGTGACCCCCATTTGGGGGTTTCTTGGCAGAGATACTGGAGTGGTTTGTCATTTCCTTCATCTCATTTTATAGATGAGGAAACAGGGACACACAGGGTTAAGTGACTTTTCTAGGGTTACTTTGGTCTGAGGCCAAATTTGAACTGACGAAGATGAGTCTTCCTGGCTCCAGGCCTGGTACTCTATCCAACATCATTTTTTTAACAGATGAGGAAGATGCAGAGTAGACAGATGATATGACTTGTATGTTCAAATTCACGTAGTTAATGAATGGCAGAAGGAGAACTAGAAACCCTGATCTCTTTATTCCATATCCAGTGTTTGTTCCTCTACATGGGCTTATGATTTCTACTTTTAGGAAACTTCCAGTCTAATAGAGAGAGAGATTGGAGAGAGAGGAGAGACAGATTTCCCTTCCTTTTAGGAGCCCCCAACCCAAGGAGAACACATGGTTAATGCAAGGAAGTTAAGTTTATAGTCCTGTGGAATGGACATGACACAAAGAATAATAAACATTATTGCTCCATACAGCTCTCCATAACTATATTTGGGAGTGTTGAGGGGCATAGATTCTGAAATGAACAGTGATTACAGTTGGTTATGTGGAAAAAGAACATGGATTAAGGGAGAGGACAGAAAAGAGCAATCCAGGTGGGGGAAAAGAGGGCTCAGAAGCCAAAATAATTTCCTACTCAGCAGGTTTGCATGACTGGAGCAAGGTGCCTGAACTGGGGAAATGATGAGAAATTAGACAATGATACAGGGGAGACAGAAAAAGAGGCTTAACTGTGATTTTCTGTCAGTAGTTTGCCATAAGCATGGGTATTCCACAGGCACCTTGGTGGCACAGTGGATAAAGCACTGGGCCTGGAATCAGGAAAATTCATCTTCAAATCTGGCCTCAGACACTTATTACCTGAGTGTCCTTAGATAAATCACACAACCCTCTTTGCTTTAGTTTCCTCATCTGTAAGATGAGCTGGAGAAGGAAATAGCAAACCACTCCAGTATCTCTGCCAAGAAAACCCCAAATGGGGTCAAGAAGAATTAGACAAGACTGAAAAAACTACTGAAAATAGCAACAATTTTCCATGAAGGGAGATTATTATATCACCAAAGACATCACTTTTTGGTTGAAAAATTATATGACTGGGGCAGCTAGGTGGCACAGTGGATAGAGCACCGGCCCTGGAGTCAGGAGGACCTGAGTTCAAATCCAGCCTCAGACACTTGGAACTTACTAGCTGTGTGACCATGGGCAAGTTACTTAACCCCCACTGCCCCACCAAAAAAAAAAAAAAAAAAAAAAAGCTAGGGCAATGGCCCAAATGAACATAACCGCTTAGAAAATGATTTAGGGAAGGCAGGGGCAAGTAGATAAAGGACTGTGGGGTTTTTCCATTTTTCAAGGAATCACACATGTGCATTTGGTGACAGAGGTTTATAGACAGCTCCCTAGACAAATTGTAGAAAACCAAGATTCTGGTCAGTTGGGGACAGTGGACTGAGAATTGATTATGGAGTCAGAGGACTTCGGTTCGAATCTCAGCTCTGCTACTTATCCCTTGTGTAATCTCAGGAAAGTCACTTAACCACCATGGGCCTTGATTTCCTCATATTTAAAAGTAAGAAGTTTGGACTGAAGGATCTTTAAGGGTCTTTCCAGCTCTATATCTGAAATCCTATGATGCTGTTCTAGTTTTTTCATTAATTAGCATAGAAAAAGAGAGGGAGCACTCTATAGTGGGGGAACACCCAGAAAGACTTGGATTTGAATCCTTCCCCAGATAACTTACCAGGTGTTTGATCCTAAGTAAGTCACTTTCTGTGCCTCAGTTTCTTCATCTGGAAAAATAGAAGGTGAAGAGGAGAGTGAATTCCACAGCCTTTAAGTTTCCTTCCCATTCTACATCCGTGATCCTGCGAACATTTGGCAGGTTAATTAGCTTTTTATGCTCCCTTGTTTCCCCCATATGAAAGATGGGATTTATAATACCTATCCTCTCTGCCTGGCTGTGAAGATGAAACAAGGTACTAGATGTCAGAGTATTCTGAAACCATTAAATTGACTCAACAAGTCCTGGGGTTCTTGTTACTTTTATTGCTACCCTTATCATTATTATTTTTTTTTCATCCAGGGAAGTTGGTAGCCAGTGTTATTTAAAGCATTAGGGAAGCTCTGAAAAAAAGGAATCAATGGGAGAATCACCTGAATGTGTTCTGATGAAGATAATATAAATTAAGAGAAAGTCAATCATTTGGTCTACAGGCTTTTATTTAGCACCTAACCTGTGCCACAGGCATTATGCAAAGTGCTAGGGATACAAAGAAAGACAAAAACCCAGTCTTCACCCATCTGGAATGATAGTGGTTCATGGAAGGGAAGAAAGTCAAGGAAGACTGGGAAAGTGAGAAGGGGCCAGGTTGTAAAGGAATATAAAAGCCAAACAGAAGATTTTTATATTTGATCCGGGAGGTAATTGGGAGTCACTGCACTTTATTGACAGAGACAGAGACAGAGACAGAGACAGACAGAGTCTGTATATGGATGTGGGTGTGACAGACAGATCGACCAACCAACCACATTTGGGATTTTCTTGGCAAAGATGTTAGAGTGGTTTGCCATTTCTTTCTCCAGCTCATTTGACAGATGAGAAAACCGAGGCAAACAAAGTTAAGTGATTTTTCCCAGGGTCACAGAGCTAGGAAGTGTCTGAGGCCAGATTCGAACTCTTAAAGATGAGTCTTCCTGACTCTAGGCCCAGTACTCTAGGTGACACTTGAGCTTTAAGGAAGACCACTTGGCAGCTGAGTGGAGGATGGATTGAGGTGGATAAGGCATGAGGCAGGTATATCAGCCAGAAGGCTATTGCAATATTCCAGGTGTGAAGTAATGATGGCTTGCAGCGGGATGGCAGTTGTGGGGGTTGGGAGAAGGTGACAGATAGAAAAGATGCTGTGAAAGTGGAAAGGAAAGGGGCAGCTAGGTGGCACAGTGGATAAAGCACCGGCCCTGAATTCAGGAAGACTTGAGTTCAAATCCAGCCTCAGACACTTGACACTTACTAGCTGTGTGGCCCTGGGCAAGTCACTTTAACCCTCATTGCCCTGCCCCCCCTCAAAAAAAGGTCCCCCCCCCCCAAAAAAAAAGAGAGAGTGGAAAGGGCAGAACCTGGCAACACATTGGATATATGAGTGAGAAGTCAAGGATGATACTGAGGTAGGAAAAGAACCAGGAGAGAGCAATGTCACAATGACCTAGAGATGAGATCACCATCCAGGAGGGGTTGGTTAATAGTTGCATGGCTAAAAAGAAGTCCAAAATGATGAGGATTGAGAAAGGGCCATGAGATTTAGCAATCATTCTGTCAGTGAAATTAATTTAGCTGCTAGATTGATTGCACCTGAGTGGTTTAATTGGTATCAGAACCATCTATAACTGGACAAAGGCTAATCTTAAACTTGAAGAGGTGGATAAAGAAGAAATAAGAATCCAGGGTAAAGACTACATAGAGCTTTTGTAGAAGACCAGGAAGTGCTATTTACATTCATATGGATGCCATAGACTTAGGTATAGACATTGACATTGACATTGACATAGCCATTGACATAGGAATGCATAATTTTTATGCATTTAATCCTCTTAAATGCTTTTATGATCTTACACTTTCCCTTTCTAAAGTGAATGTATCATGTCATCAACTAGATTTTCTAGCACTACAAAAGAAGTAGGCTGTATCTCAAAAGTTTGTTTGAAAGTCCATCACTTGAAATGCTGTGGTATAGGGTGTCCCAGAAGTCTTAGTTACATTTTAAGCTCTCAAAGCTTAAAACTGTCTGTACATGACTTAGCCATTATCACCCAGAGGGTATTTAAGGATAATGTCTCTTCTTCTACAGATATGAAGTGTAATCTTCCCTTACACAATACTGAGAATTTCAACATTTCAGCTTTGAGAGCTTAAAATGGCTCTAAGACATTTTAGAATGTCCATAGAAACAGTGTGATGTAAAAAGAAAAGTGGACTGGAGGTTGGAAGACCTGAGTTCTTATGCCAGCTCGGCCACTGACCAACTGAGTGATCACGAACAAGTCACTTAGCATTTATTGGCCCCAGTTTCCATGTTAAATAAGGGGGTTGGATCAGATCAGGTATTACTTTAGCTCCAGATTCTAATGATTTAGCCTACAAAAATCCTGTTTTTCCCATAATGGAGCTAACGTACAGTAATTTTGCTAATAGTATGATGTCAGTTATTCTTGTTGTTATTGTTGTTCATTCATTTCAGTCATGTCTGACTCTTCATAACCATGGGGTCAAGGGGTTTTCTTGGTGAAGATAGTAGAGTGATTTTGCCATTTTCTTCTCTGGCTCATTTTTACAGATGAGGAAACTGAGGCAATTGGGATTAAGTGACTTGCCCATGGTCATACAGATAGTGTCTGAGGTTGAATTTAAACTCAGGTTAAACTCGTCCTAACTCCAGGACCTCTGCCCTCTATCCACACTACCATCTCGCTGCCCCATGATTTCAGTTGTACCTAACCAACACTGATAACCATTTTTCTATGGGGATTGGAGTGCATATACCACCCTCTGCTCTGTGAGAAACATTCAGAGGATCCAACACAGAGACAGGAAGCACAGAGAGGAGACAGATATTTCAGGCCACCAGCAATGTGGCAGTTCTCTGCACTGCATAAGAGATGATAACACTTCATATCTGTAGAAGAGAGGGTATCCTTAAATAGAAATAAAGTGTCTCACTTGTCCTGGTTTATTCGACTCAAGAAAAAAAATGGCTGAGGAGTACAAGTCAAGGAGGAGATAGTGCTATTTTACTCTGCCCCAGTCAGACCACAAGTTAAGTTTTGTATTCAGTTTGGAGCATTTCTTTTTAAAACAAATATTTATGTTTTAATTTAAATATTTAAAACAAATTTTTGTTATAAAAGGATAGCTGTCTAGAATCAGAAAGGGAAAATGTACAGGGAGAAATGTAGGTGATGTAAAAATAAAAGATCAATAAAAATCTAAGAAGAAAAAAAAGAAAAATATTTTTAGTTAGAAATAGTTCAAGAGTCCCAGGAACAGATTCTCCCAGGACTTAAAAACTCACCTTTGGCTTTGACTTTTGAGGCTTTGTAGAGCCTGATAACTTCTGAGGCCCCTTCTGAGTATGTCTACAATTTTGTGAAGTTTTTTCATCTTACCAGGAAAAGGGAAGATACTATAAAAGTGATTGGACAGAGAAAAGAAGGGTAATTAGAGGCCTAATTGGAAACCTTGTTTCTGTTCTCTAGAAATTCCCAAGACATAAATATTATTGAGCAAAAACTATAGAAAAGACCCAGTATGGTATATTCTTCTCTTTGATGACAAAACACTTAGATACTATAGAGCTTGAACTGGCCTTAGCTACAATAGGAATATGCTATCCTCTTCTCAAAAGAAATGGTAGGCTATTGAGGCATACAAAGAAAATGCTTTTTGACCCCTTGGTTTCAAGGATTCTGTCAAACCATGGTACCTTATCATCAGTGGTGACAGAGTTTCCATGGATACAGTCCAGAGTCAGGTAGTCAGTTCTTGGCTTGGGAACAAAGGTCCAACCTGAACTAAGGGTCAAAAGCAATAAAGAGCTTTTGTCAAATGTCCCCGAACAGGAATTGGGAGCCACTAGAAATTTTTGTTTGTTTCCAAAAAATGTAAAAAGGTTCTTGGTCAGTAAAAATGAAATTAGTGTTTCATTTCAAAAAACAGAAAAGAAATGTGTGGGGGTGGGGAATGAAGATTAGGGGAAAAATTTTTAATAAGCTTTTAGTTTAAGCCAGAGGAATGACCTTTCTTCTTTTTGCAAAATCAGATAGACAATAACTGAGTTTTAATGTAAGCCATATAAAAAAGTATTCTGGCTGTCCCTGTAGGAAGAAGAGATGACTAGCTGAATGATGAATATCTTCATTTTTGTTTTGTTTTGTTTTGCAGGGCAATGAGGGCTAAGTGACGTACCCAGGGTCACACAGCTAATAAGTGTCAAGTGTCTGAGGCTGGATTTGAACTCAGGTCCTCCTGAATCCAGGGCCAGTGCTTTTTCCACTGCACTACCTAGCTGACCCCGAATATCTTCATTTAATGCAGATTTTCCTTCCAAGTATGGGGTCTTTGATTTTTAATGCTTAATAATGTTTTAATTTGAAACAATATCATTTTTTTAATCTTGTATTTTTGTCATCCTCCTAGTGAGTGCTTGTATACCATATATTTCATTAAAAATTTGAATGAAGTGGGGGCATCTAGGTGGCACAGTGGATAAAGCACTGGCCCTGGATTCAGGAAGACCTGAGTTCAAATCCAGCCTCAGACACTTGATACTTAGTAGCTGTGTGACCCTGGGTAAATCACTTAACCCTCATTGCCCCACCAAAAAATTAATTAATTAATTAAATGAAGCCACAAAGAGAAGTAAAGTACTACTCTATTTTTGTAAATAAGAAGGTAGGGGGCAGCTAGGTGGTACAGTGGATAAAGCACCAGCCCTGGAGTCAGAAGGACCTGAGTTCAAATCCAGCCTCAGCCACTTGACACTTAGTAGCTGTGTGATCCTGGGCAAGTCACTTAATTCTCATTGCCCCACCAAAAAAAAAAAAAAGAGGTAAACACGAGGTCAGTCACTTCCTACATGGTCAGAATTAGGAACACAACTGAAAGAAAGCTCTGGGCTCAGACTTCCCTACTTCCCATTTATATGCAAAGTTGTTTATAAATTGGGGATTTCCTATGATAAAAGACAGAAGCCAGGCTAGGGTTCCCTGTGAAAGTGATGAGTATATATGGGAATGATTCTAAGGTAGTAACGAGGCCTCGATTTAAGGCCATTGGCCAAGAACTCTCTCTTTTCCCCTCCTCACCTCATGTACCCAGATGCCTTCTGCCATGGTCTCTTCCTTCACTCCCATCTCATGTAATGAGGCAGCCTTTCTCCTTGCCAAGGCATGCCCTTCTCCAAGCACAATTTACCCCATTCCATCTCGACTTCTCTAGCAGATTCCTTCCTCTATCATCCCTCTTCTCTATCTTCAATCATTCCCTTCTCTACTGCCAACAGACATTCCTCTCCATCTTCCAAAAAAACCTCCCTTGATCCATCTATCTCTGCTAAATATCATTTCATATTTCTCCTCCCTTTTGTGCCCAAACTCTGAGAAGGTAGTCAGCCTACAATGGATGCCTCCACTTCCTTTCCTCTCACTCTCTTCATAACTCTACATTCTGGCTTCCAACTCATCATTCAATTGAAACTGCTCCCCAGTCTTCTTTTCATCATCAAACCCAATGGCATTATCTTAATCTTCATCTTGCCTGCCTTCTCTA
Source organism: Dromiciops gliroides (assembly GCF_019393635.1). Classification (NCBI taxonomy): domain Eukaryota; kingdom Metazoa; phylum Chordata; class Mammalia; order Microbiotheria; family Microbiotheriidae; genus Dromiciops; species Dromiciops gliroides. Next base: position 335,692,273 of record NC_057863.1, on the reverse strand, counting down.
CATCCATTAACACTGTTGCTCTTCTCTTGGATACACACTTCTCCCTAGGTTTTCATGACACCATTCTTTCCTGCTTCTCCTCCTATATATCTGACTGTTCCTTCTTGGTCTCCTTTGCTGGATCTTCATCCAGGTTACTCCCACTAAGCATGAGTATCCCACCGGCCTCTCCTTCCTCTATGCCATTTCACTCAGTGATCCCATCACCTCTGATGTATTCAATTATCATCTATATGCTGATGATTCCCAAATCTCCTTATCCAGCCCCAACCTCTCTGCTGACCATCAGATTCACATCTTCAGCTGCCTTTTGGACACCTCAAACTGGATGTCCCATAAACATGTTAAACTCAACACATACAACATTGAATTCATTTTTTCCCCTACCCAACCCTTCCCTCTTCCTGATTTTGCTATTTTCTTTAGGGTACCATATTCCTCCCCATCACCCAGGCTTGAAATCTAGATGTCATCCTTGACTTCTCAGTCTCATCCCCTATATCCAATTTGTTTCCAAGGCCTGTCAATTGTACCTTCATAACATCTTCTCTCCTCTGACATTCCCACCACCCTGGCACAGGTCCTCTTCACCTCGAGCCTTGACCATTGGTCTACCTGCCACAAGTCTCTCCCCACTCCTGTCTATCCTCCACTCCCTTGTCAAAGTGATTTTACTAACATGCAGGTCTGACCATGTCACCTCCTCACACAAGTCACTTTTTATCATCTCCACAATCAAATTTAAAACCCTCTTCTTAGCATCCAAAGCCCTTCATGACCTGCTCTCCCTCCTCCCACCTTTCTTTGTCATTCACTTTTTTTTTGCAGGGCATTGAGTGTTAAGTGACTTGCCCAGGGTCACACAGCTAGTGTCAAGTGTCTGAGGCCAGACTTGAACTCAGGTCCTCCTGAATCCAGGACCAGCGCTTTATCCACTGCGCCACCTAGCAGCCCCCCTCCCACCTTTCTAGTCTTCTTACTTACACTTCCACTTTCACATACTCTGCAATCAAGTGACATCGGCCTCCTTCCTCTTCTTTGCTCAAGGCACTCCATCTTTCCACTCTGGGCATTTTCACTGGCTGTTTTCCATGCCTGGAATGTTTCTCCCTCCTCATCTCCACCTTCTGGCTTCCTTCAAGTTTCAGTTAAGTCCTTCCTTTGACAAGAAGCCTATCTTGATCCCCCTTAATTCCTTCCCTCTGTTAATTATCTCCAATTTTGTCCTGTAAATAGCTTGTTTGTATATAAGTTGTCTTTCCCATTAGACTGTGACCTCCTTGAGAGCAGAGATTTGTCTTTTGCCATTCCTTATATCCCCAGTGCTTAGCACAAGCCCTGGAACACAGTAGGTGCTTAGTAAATGTTTGCCAAAGGCTGCTCTATTTTCCCTTGTTTCAGAGATTAGAGAGGATTGGAAAGTCCTCAAAAATAAGAATCCTTGAAAACCTCACGATGTGGTCTGGCCAGAGGAGAGTAAAAGACTTTTGTTCAGTCATTACAGTCATGTCCAACTCCTTGCCTTTCTTCTATTTGGGGTTTACTTAGCAAAGATACTAGAGCGGTTTGCCATTTCCTCCTCCAGCTCATTTTACAGATGAAAAACTGAGGCAAACAGGGTTAAGTGATTTGTCCAGGGTCACAGAGCTGCTAAGTGTCTGAGGCCACATTTGAACTCAGGAAGAGGAGCCGTCAGGCCCAGCACTCTAGCTAGGCACCCCCCAGCTCCCCCCACTCCACCCGTAGCTGTTTCATTCCAGTAAGAATTTCTTCTGAGCATCTTGTTTTGTGTATGGCAGTATTGCTCAAGGTAGCATTTCCTAGAGGGACACAAAGTCGAGGAGAGCGTTATCCCTTTAGAGGATAATAGCACATTACTAGCTTCTCCCTAAACGCCAAGAAAATGGCAACCTAGTGATCTGTCTAGGTCTGACCAGCAGCTTGCTTCTAAAAGACGGTCCCTTTCTGGAAGGCTACAACCATCTTCCTCCCCCAAATCTGCTTCCTGTCCTAACATTCCTAGTCCCGTTCATAATCAGTCAGCCAGTCAATAAACATTTATTAGTGACTCCATCCTCCCAAATCTCCCAGGTCACAGGTTGTGGCAGCAGGGTCTACAGACTAGCAGTGTGATACAATCAATCAAGCAACCGGACACCACGCGCTTGAGTGTCCAGGGATGCCAAAGTCCATGCAGATAGCAATTAGGAAATGGTGTTGTCTCCTGGAGTGTTCATGGATATTGAAGTCAGACATTCTGCTCTGCTTAGCCATTAACCACCTCTGTGATCTTAGGTAAATTATTTAACTTTGCTCAGCCTTGGTTTTTCCATGGATTAAATGAGAGATTTGAAGCACAGGCAGTTCTCTCTTTTTATGTAAGTGGCCCATTCTGCAGTTCTCCATGTAAAGCAGTTTTTAAGTAATGGGAATTTGGCCATGGACAGAGGTCTTCCTCTTGAAGGAGGCAGGGAGGGGTTGACATGCCCATGGACGGAGGGGATGGGAACACAGTTCAAGGACACATGGAGGCTTGGGAAAGAGAAGTGAAAGCAGGAGGAAGGAAAGGGGGGGGGGGGCGGGGGAGAGAGCTAGCCAGAAGCAAGAGCAAGAACATAAGAGGCAGACACGTGGAAGGAGGGGGGGGAGGGGACCAGGAGAGGCAACCAGGCCCAGCTGAAGTATACTCTTGCATAATGAAAGAACTGATGTCATTGCAGAACCCTACTCTCAGTAATCTTTGAAAGTTGTGGAACAGAGGTTTGTTCATTGTTTGTCCTTCCATGACATTAGTGTGATGTCATGACTTGCAGTGAATTGGATTTAAGTGAGGGAGGACTGCACAAGGTCACCAGCCTCACCCTCTCCTCCAGGGTCATCTGGGTCCAGTGTCAAGATAGATATCCAGACGACTGGAAATGACCCCTGGAGGAGAGAGGCATTGTTGGAGTGAAAAAAGGCAAATGTCCTGCTTTTCCCAAAAAGGAAAGGGATAAAGTCTACAAGCTATGGGTATTGAAGACTTCCAGTCCCCAAAACTAACTAAGAACAATGGGTAGAAGTTAAAAAGAGGCCACTAGGGGCAGCTAGGTGGCACAGTGGATAAAGCACCAGCCCTGGAGTCAGGAGGACCTGAGTTCAAATCCAGCCTCCGACACTTGACGCTTACTAGCTGTGTGACCCTAGGCAAGTCATTTCACCCTGTTTGCCTCAGTTTCCTCATCTGTAAAAGGAACTGAAGAAGGAAATAGCAAATCATTTTAGTATTTTTACCAAGAAAACCATAAATGGGTTCATGAAGCGTCAGACACAACTAAAACAACTGAACAATAACAACAAAAATCACCAAAATGTATTCTGACTTTGAAATTCTATTTCATTAACTTCATATCTTTTAAAATTATTTAGTTTTAGGGGCAGCTAGGTGGTGCAGTAGATAGAGCACTGGAGTCAGGAGTACCTGAGTTCAAATCCGGCCTCAGATGCTTGACACTTACAATAGCTGTGTGACCCTGGGCAAGTCACTTAAACACAATTGCCTCACCAAAAAAAATAATAATAATAAATAAAATAATTTAGTTTTTTAATACAATGAAAAAAGTAACCTTATAATTCAAGCCTTTAATCAAACTACTCTCTGCCCCTGGTCAGCTCTTATCTGCCAGTGTGTAGATAGGCTAGTCCATTTACAAATGGATTGATTTCTATGTATGGACTTTAATAAATATATTCACCATATCTCAACTTCTCAATAAATCAGACGAGTCTTTTAATAATTCCAAATTGAAAATATTTTATTGGATGATATTTCTGTATCATAATGAACTTGCCAGACTTGCTCAAGGTAAAATGGGTTACAAGGGGATGTGTAGCTGAATTTTTCACCCATTCTACCAATATATATTCAATATCTGCTCATCAACAAGCACTATGCCAGGCACTGAGGCTAACACAAAGTTAAGATAAAATCTTTGACCTCATTGGACCTTCAGTCTATTTAAGGGGATATGGCTCATATAAAAGAATAATTAAATGCAAAATAGTATATGAGAGGTGTGAACAATGTGATATCTGAGATCTGAGGAGTGGGGAAAGTAGATCAGAAAATGGGGATCAAGGAAGACTCTGTATCATAGAATCATAGATTAAGCACTAAAGGGGACCATGGAAACAAATCAGTTCTACGTGGAGTTTCAAGCACAGGGATCAAAGGTGAAAAATACTGAAGGTAAGTATGAAGGATGGACATTTCCTAGATGGAAGAATATATTATGTGGTGGGAAGTGAAGGGTGAAGGCCAGGGTGTCCACAAGAATAAAGACCTGCTGCCTTTTTTTTTTTAATGCCTTCATTAAAATAGATAGAAATGCCCTTACTGAGACTTCATAGCTATATGGGGACTAGCCAGAAAGGAGAATTTTATTGTGCCATAAGACATGGCACAATATAAAGAATTTAAAAGAAAAAAAAATCTAGGGGAGGCTTGTGTGAATAGATGCAAAATAAGCAAAACCAGAATAGTTCACAGCAAGAGTTCTTAACTGGCTTTGTGTCATGGACCCCTTCGGTGGTCTGGCAAAACCTATGGACCCCTTCTCAAAATGTTTTTAAATAACTGAAAGAAATGCTACATTTTAGTTAGAGGTTAGTGCAAATAAAGGTTTGATGATTTTTTTTCCCTATCCAAGTTGCCAGACCTGAAATCATAGGTCCCAGGTTAAGAACCCCTGGTCTACAGGGTGACCCCAGTAATGTAAAGAAAACATCATTGACACACATCAGAATTCCGATGAGTGAAGTGACTGCTCTTGCCTCCGGAAGACAAGGAAGCCTGACTTTTCTTCTTGGCAAAGAGAAAGTGAACTCTAGCTGCAAAATGAGGGATATGCATTGTCAGATAAGGCCCGGTGTCTTCGTTAGTCTTGCCAAGCAATTCCTGTTTGCTTTCAGGGAGGATTCTGTTGGGGGCAAAGTGGAGGGTGGGGTAGGGTAGAGTGTGCAGTATAAGGGACAGTAATGCAAGAAAAAATTGTTGTTGCTGTTGTCAAATCTCCAAAGAACCCAGAGAATCATAAAACCGTAGATGTAGAAAGGACCAAGACACCATTTGTTAGAAAAATTCTCCCTTTCTAGACAAAGAAACTCAAGCCTGTGGAGTGATATGAAGTGATCTCTCCAAGAACTTGTCTTTTCAAGAATCATCTTTTCAGTCCTACGTCCCTTAACTTCTATAGCAGCAAAACCCTCAACCAATCAAAAGCCTATTGCTAGAACAGCGTTTTGAGAGCCAGCCCTGTCCAGGTTCAGTTAGCAATAAGTCTTTGTAGCTGTCTATGCTCGCAGTTGCTTTATATAAACTATCCCTTTTATGGGAGTTGAAGCACAGTTTGAAAAGAGTTTTTGTCTCATGTTGACCTTGTTTAGTCACATTAACGCACCAAGTCAGCTCCAGGGCTCCATTCCATTCTCTGAACATCTTCTGACATGCTGATGGTACTGAGCAGTGCAGGCTTTGGCTCATTCCTCTAGCAGGATCAGCCTGTGGGGCTCTTTTCTCAGGGAGAAGCAACTCTCATTCTTCCTTGACTACACTCTCTTCTCCTCAAACCTCCTGCTGCAACTGAGCTGAATTCAAGGAAGCTTTTCTGAACCTAGCCCCTTGTCTCTATTTTTCCAGAAAACAGGCAATGCTGTGAGAGCAATAGGAAGACTGTCCTCTATGGCAATGATCTCGGGGCTCAGTGGCAGAAAGTCCTCTACGGGGTCACCAACTAGCCCTCTAAATGCAGAGAAGCTGGAAACAGAAGGTAAGATCCTCACAAAAACACTGTATTCTTTTAAGAAGTTGTTGGGCACAGGACGTTCCCGAGGGAGCAGCAGGGAGAGGAGGGGATAACATTTTGAATTGTCCTTTGCACAGTGGGGAAGAAGGAATTTGGAGATGCTGCTAGGCTTCCTGACCCTGAGACAAATCATTAAATTGGATATTTTTTCCTAAATGGGTTCAGCCCTTGATTTGATGGTCCTAGAAAGAAATAAGGAACATTATTTGAGAACCATTTGGTCTCAATTTCTTCTGCCATCCTTTTCCCAAGAATTTCTAGCAAATGCTTTTTTTTGTTGTTGCTCAGAGCATTTTACAAACTTTAAAGCACTTAATCTTTATTATTATTATTCCTATTACTATTTTATCAGTCCTAGATTTCTTTGATTTGGAGAACTCGCAGAGGACCAATCTCTACCGCTACAGATTTGCAACTGTGCTGCTCAGGGCACTGAGATTTTCAGTAACATAGCCAGTTTGTGTCAGGGGCAGAACGAAAGCCCAGGGCTTCCTGACTTTGCGTCTGACTTTCTAGCCACTGTGGCATACTACTAGTAGTCATAATAACGATGATAAAATTTAGTAATGATACAGTTCATGCCACTTTCAGTCAGGTGGGGAAGGAGAAGACAGAAATATTGTTTTTCAGGTCCCTTAGTGAAATCTTATTTCCATCTTGGACCCAATCTGCCTCTTTATCTTCAAGGTACCTCCCATGGGTTAGATCCACCAAGCTGTCTGGTAGCTTTGCTTTGGACAGAAACTCGTCGCCCATTTGTGCCTTATATTAGAAGCAAGAGGGCGTTCGGCTAGCCATGAACTTCACCTTAAGCTAATATGACTGGCAGAGTGGGGGTCTGCAGATTTAAGGAACCTATTCTGTTTTATTCCCTTCTCCCAACCCTCCAAATAACCCACCTGATCCTAGAATTAGCTTTGAGAGCAGAGGGGGACTGAGAGTATACATACAGAGGATACAGCAATGGTATCAAACTCAAGGAATAGATTAATTGATTGATCGGTGGAGGACATTGGCTTTCTTTTGTTTTTTGTTTTTTGGGGTTTTTTTTAGTAAGGCAATTGGGGTTAAGTGACTTGCCCAGGGTCACACAGCTAGTAAGTGTTAAGTGTCTGAGGCCGGATTTGAACTCAGGAACTCCTGAATCCAGGGCCAGTGCTCTATCCACTGCGCCATCTAGCTGCCCCAGGACATTGGCTTTCTTGATCCTGGAAAGATTAAAAAGAAAAAAAAACATTTTGAACTCACTCTGGCTTACTGAAATTATCCTGTAAATTAAAGAACTTGTCCCTGCAGCAATATATTGACCTCAGAAAGCCACAAATGAACATTATTTATGTTGTATTGATTTTTTTTAAATTCCCAATTACATTTTAGTCTCGTTTGGACTGCATTTGGGAGTTCTGAGGCTACAAGCTGCCAGGCTGGGAGTTTGACACCTTTGTGGTTAGGAGCCCTGAACTTGGAATAATCAGTAACATCATTTATAAAGCAAAGTACTTTACCCAGGTTATCTCATTTAATCCTTAAAACAACCCTATGAGGTAGGTAGGTGCTATTATCTTCCCTATTAGATAAATGGGGAAACTGAGGCTGTGTTTAAGCAATTTGTGTAAGGTCACAAAGCTAGTGAACATCCGAGCCAGGATTCAAACTCAAACTTCCCAACTGCAAGACCAATAAAGACTTTCTCCATTGAGTAAGTAAGACCTAGCTAGCTTCAAGGCCTGGTTCTGATACCTGGGCAAGTCACGTAATTTCTCTGACCCTGAGTTTCCTAATATGAAAAACAGAGGTGATAAAGCTTATATTAGGTACCTCTCGGGATTGTGATGAGGTTTTACAAACTTTAAAATGCTATGGAAATGTGAGTTATTGGTTATTTTTCCTGATCAAACCTTAAATCTATCTCCATTGAGGGAAGGAAATGAAAAGTACTGTAAAGTTTCAGTTGCATCTAGGATTTGGTTCTTCTTGCTCAAGGGTTAGAAGGGAAGCTGAGCTGCTGGATTAGGGTAAAGGGCTATCTATTGAAAATGCCTTAAGAAGCTAGAATGTTCCTGCTTGTATGGTTTTCTTTTTCCATTGAAATAATATGAAACTCAACTGTCAAATAGACCACCTCCAGTCCCAAGAACTGCCCCTCTCCCTTCCCCCCTTGGAAATAATGCCAGTTGTACAAAAATCATAAAGCAGATGTCTCTCCTTTAAAAAGTGAATTTCTTTTTTAATGTGTTGGCATTAACAGTGGTGGGGAGGGAGGGGTCAGGCTGGCCTTATCCCTGATTTGGGCATGTTCCAGGAGCCCTTTGGCAGCATGCCCGCAAGGCCCAGGGGGCAAGCCTGCCAATGACTCAGTTCTTTGTTTTAAGTGTTTGGGGGGCAGCTAGGTGGCTCAGTAGATAGAGCACAGGCCCTAGAGTCAGGAGGGCCTGAGTTCAAATTTGGCCTCAGACACTTGACACTTACTAGCTGTGTGACCCTGGCAAAGTCACTTAACCCAGATTACCTGCCCCCCCCCCTCTCTCTCTCTCACACACACACACACACACACACACACACACACACACACACACACACATTTTGTTCATTTATAATGGGGAAGGGGAGGACTTTTTAAAAAACCCAAACACTTGATTGTTAGGACTGTAGTTGGGCTGAAGGGGATACGGTAGCCGAGTATCTTCTCGATTCTGGAGAAACCTCTCCCCAAAGTTACAACATGTCCTTTGCTCCCCACAGAAGATGTCTCCCAAGCTTTCCTTGAGGCAGTTGCTGAAGAGAAGCCCCACGTGAAACCTTACTTCACTAAGACAATTCTCGACATAGAGGTCGTGGAGGGAAGTGCTGCTAGATTTGACTGCAAGATAGAAGGTGAGTTGCAAGTGACCTTCCCTTGGCCACATGTTTAGTTCATATTTCCACATCAGTTCTGAGAAATAGCAGAATTTTCACTACATTGCACTGAAGAAATCATCCCTCACCCCCACCATGTGTCAGTTACTGAGGAGAAGCCCCATGTAAAACCCTTCTTGAACCCTGAAGTTTAAAATGAGTCAGTTGGTCAGTGAACATTAATTAAGTGCCTGCTGTATGTGTGCTAGACATTGTGCGAGGCGTCAGTGATACAAAGACCTAAATGAAGGTAGTCCCTACTCTGAAGAAGAAGTTAATGTAGAGCACAAGGACATATATAAGTATATGCAGAATAAATATAAAGAAATCAAGGATGAATAAATATCGAATAGTCAAAGTATAAGGTTATAGGGGTGGGAAAGACAAAAACAATTGAAAGATTCAAGAAGGGCTTCTAGTAAAAGACAGTGCTTGAGCTACTTGACACAAGGAAGGAGGGGGTGCATTTTAGGCATGGGAGTGGTAGTTGTGTAATAATAATAATAGTAATTATAATCATAGCTACCATTTATAGAGCACTTTTTTAAGGTTTACAGAGCACTTAACAAATTTTATCTCATTGGATCTTCACAAGAGTCCTGGGAGGTAGGTGCTGTGATTATCCCCATTTTATATTTGAGGAAACTGAGGCAGAGAAAGGTTAAGTGACTTGCCCAGGCTTACACAGTTACTAAGTGTCTGAGGCAAGATTTGAACTCAAATCTTCCCAACTCCAGATCAGCCCTATATCCAATATGCCACCTAAATGTGAATAGGAAGTATGTACCAGGAGTTAAAATCCAGAGATGCCCTAAGTGGAACTCCTTGCAGTTAGTCACCTAAAAAAGCACAAGTTCTGTAATTTACAGGATCATTTCAGGAGGCCAGCATGGGTCCAAAGTGGTTTTAAATAGTTCCAGGGTTGGGGGCAGCTAGGTGGCGAAGTGATTAAAGCACCAGCCCTGGAGTCAGGAGGACCTGAGTTCAAATGTGACCTCAGACACTTGACATTTACTAGCTGTGTGACCTTGGGCAAATCACTTAATTCTCATTGCCCTGGGGGGAAAAAAAAAGATAGATAGATAGTTCCAGGGTCAAGAAAGCCAATGTCCTTCATTGATCAATTAATTAATCTGTTATCAAGCAATTTAAAAGCATTTCCTATGTGCCAGCCACTGTGCTTAGACTTAGATACAAAGACAAAAATGAAAACAGTCTCTCCCTTAAGGAACTTATATTCAACCTCTGTGTACATCCGAAAGTCCATATATAATATACAGGATAAAGATTGGACCTATGATTTCATTGGTAGAGGGAATTCTCAAATAGGAACATAAGACTTGCCCAAGGTCATATGGCCAGTATGTGTCAGAGCAGGTACTTGAACCCAGGCTCCAAGCCCAGCTTTAAATCAATTGAGAAGTGTTTATTAAGTACCTACTATGTGTCAGACACTGTCTAGCGATATGAGTACAGTGAATGAAGCCATGTCCACCTACAGGCTTCTATTTTATGCACTGTACCACATACTGCTTCGCTTCCCAAATGTATACAAAATAAATAAAAGTTAATTTTTGGAGGAAACCTGAGTAGCTGAGGAGATGGATTCCTGGGTAGTTCTTTTTTTTTTTTTAGTGAGGCAATTGGGGTTAGGTGACTTGCCCAGGGTCACACAGCTAGTAAGTGTTAAGTGTCATAGGCCAGATTTGAACTCACGTCCTCCTGATTCCAGGGCCGGTGCTCTATCCACTGTGCCACCTAGCTGCCCCCCTGGGTAGTTCTTGATGGAATGAGAAAAATATTTACCAGGATAATGAGGAGCCTGTAGGAACCATAAGCCTTGTCCCAAAGAGACACCAGAGAAGCAGATTGGAAGAAGTTGTGGGATTGGTAAGAATGGAGAGGAAAGTGGATAGTGAGCCATCATTGGAGCCAGGAGTACCTGGATTCAACACCTGTCTATGCACACCTGCCATGTAACCAAAAATGAGTCATTTACCCCATCAGTGCTCCTAGGCAGCCCTGCAAATTACAAATTGTCATTATAATTGTCATTTATAATTGACAGTTTGCATTGGCGGAGGGTGTTTCCACTCTGGAAGTTCTCCAAATAAGTGAAATCACAGATGTAGACCCTCTTCCTCCCCTCTCTGATTTAAAAAAAAAAATATATATATATATATATATATATATATATATATATATATCTCCAATAGCCTTCTGGTAAGAGAATTCAAGCACATGGACTCTGAACTGATAAAACAGGACAGAATGCTCCTTGGAATGAATGGTAGGATTCTTAAATTCTCAAATGTGATTTTTATTCTGCATTGGAACCAGAAATCTTTATCTAAGAAAATATCTCCAAAATTAAAATGGAAATCAATGGAAACCTAACATGACAGGCAAGTATTTCTTTTATGCAAGACTTTTTAGGAATATACCCTGATGTATAATCCAAGATCAACCTGGATAGTCAGTTTTCACTTACCACAGCAGATTATTGTAAGAGTTAAGAATAATAGCTGTCATTTAGATAGCACTTTAAAATTTGTAAAATGTTTCATAGACAGCATCTCATTTTATCTTCTCAATAGCCCTCGCAGGTAGTTGCTATTTTTATCTCTACTTGACAGATAGGTAAACTGAGGTAGGCAGCATTTAAATGACTTGCCCAGGTTTACACAGCTAATAAAGTGCCTGAGCCCAGACTTAAACTCATGTCTTCCTGACTCCAGGTCCAGCACTCTCTCTATTGCACTAGATCTTTCTTATCATGAACACTCGGTTGACATTATCAGCCTCCCTGTTCGCTCTTACTGCCAAATTACAGTTTTTAGCTCGGGTGTCTCCTCTGTCTTACACTATCTGTGAGGCTTTGGTTGAATTCCTGGACCTCAATTTCCTCAAAGGTAAAAGGAGGGAGGGGGATAGATTCGATAGCTTCTAAGGGTTGTTTCAGCTCTAGATTTCTGATGCTGCCGTCCTTTGGAGTTTTGGGGAAGACCACAAAATATGTGTGTATAGAAATGGTGAGATTTCATCCTGAGAGTTGATGTTGACCATCCCCAGATCAGAATGAGGCACAGAGTGAATCAGATGGGAAGATGACTACCCATATAGATTCTCTTTTTGGTTCGAACTACTCCCATACACATTCCTATTAAAACATAAATACCTACTAATTGTGTGACCCTAGGCAAGTCACTTAACCCCCATACCCCCCCCACACACAAAAAAAGTACCTAAATGTCTCCTCAAGACAAACAGAATCTTTTTGCCCTTTACCCCTTTATTAATTCAGTTTATCTGGAGTTGACTCTCTAATGCAGTGGGGCCATGGTGGGAAACATACTTACTGCAACTAGTATTCTTCCCTCTGTGTGTGCTACAGGCTACCCAGACCCTGAGGTCGTCTGGTTCAAAGACGACCAGTCCATCAGGGAGTCTCGCCATTTCCAGATAGACTACGATGAGGATGGGAACTGCTCTTTAATCATCGCTGATGTTTGTGGGGATGATGATGCCAAATATACCTGCAAAGCCGTCAACAGCCTGGGAGAAGCCACCTGCACTGCTGAGCTCATTGTGGAAACCATGGGCAAAGAAGGGGAAGGTGAAGGAGAGGGTGAAGAGGAGGAAGAAGAGGAAGAGTAACATAAGGCTACAAAGAAAGAGCCTTTTCCAAATCCTATTATAAAGACTGTTTCGATCAAGTTCAGGAAAAACAAAAACCAAAACCACCACCACCAAAATATTCAAACCACCTAGTGTGATAGATTATCTGTTTAGGTCATTTGGGGGTTGATTCTTCAGCATGATCAGTTGATACCTCTCAGCTTTATTTATGGGCATTAATCTGAATTAGCAGGCACCTTAACATGCTAAAGGGGCCAGTTTTAGAGTAGAAAAGCCATCCGATCATTTGCCTGACCAATTTGGTTTTTTATTTAATTTTATTTTTCAGTTAACCAAAATCTTTTTCTCTCTCTCCCACCTCCCCTCCCATTGAAGGAAAAACAACAACAACAAAACACCTTATAACCAATATGCATAATCAAGCAAAATAAATTCCAACATTGGCAATGTCCAAAAAAATAGACAGGATGATCCCAAAGTCTTAATGCAGTTTTAAGCCATAAGACAGAAGACTTTGGAGATACCCTGTAGGTCTCATTCAGGACCCCCAAATCCATCACTCTTCTGTCAGGAGGTGGGCAACATGCTTAATCACTAGTCCTCTGGAATCATGCTTTGATCAAATTGTTTTTCTACGGAAAAGAGTGGAAAAATCCTTATCCAAGTTGTGTTTCTAAAATCCCCCTCCCCCACCTTTGAGATCTTTTATGACAACTCAGACTATAGCCTGGGTCCTGGTCAAGACCACAGCAGCGAACGTGTCTTCTAAGTTCTTTGTGGATTTCTGAGGTTTCTTCTCCTAGATCCATGACACCAGGAAACACTTTCTGGTCTACCTATGCAGGCCTTTGTTTTGGAACCAATGGAATCCTTTTAAATTTAAAAGGTAAATTTTATTTGCAAGTGTGCCACTGCACCTGGGGCCTTTAATCCTTCACTACCCCTCCAGATTCTCTTGGATATGAACTCAATAGCTGCTCTATTTAGCCCTGAGATCCATACCTAGTACATCACTTCCCACTAGACACTGTACTGACATACTGGGAAAAAAATACAGTATCATCTTAACCAAGTGGAAAAAAAACCCAACTTTTCTTTCCTTGCAAGTGTCTAATAGCTTCAGATATCTGTGCAGGAAAAAAGCATAACTTAAGGGGGGGGAAATCAAAATGCTGGCCAATAAATCTCTTCATCAATCAGGAGTCAGATTATGTGCTATTACTTGTTATCAATCAAGCACATGTAAGTAAAGATTTTTGTGCTGGAATGTGCAAAAATCAGTTTGGTAAAAAAGGTAATCTTCTGTCATGGTTATTATTATTTATTTGGCCACTATGAAAGAGAACTCAACTGATGACTTAGCTGTAGACCATCATGTACTTTGGAATCACCTTCAAAAGTAGTCTTAGAGTTGAATTATTCTTTTATTCCAAACACTTTCCAAAGAAGCTTGTGTACCCTATATGTTCCACAGTGTTTTTCATCTTGAATGTGCAACAAAACCTGCCCCCGCCCCAAGCGCTGTGATTGCTCCTCAGGTCTGATAAATACACTCAGACTTTGCATCTTTGATCCTTAAGTCCTTTATTCTCTTTCACAGTCTTAGCTAGCACTTAGCTGTTTCTTATTCAAGGGTAATAACAGAGGCCTTGAGCTGATGTGCAAAATGCATTTTGTTTGTGTGTATAGCATTCCAAATATATATATTTTATATATATGTATATTTATATATACATATATATTTTTTCCTTTTCCCCTCTTTGTAATGTGCATCAATTTAAAATGTCAGGGAAAAAGGATAGTTCTTAAAAGTTCCTTAAACCATTTCTCAATGAACAATCCGTGCAATCCTACAGAGTATCAACTTTAGGATGTTTGATATTACCTAGTTTTATGTCTCTTACTTTATTTTATGTTTTATGTTTTAATGAACTTTGTATCTGCTTTGCTCTTTGCTGCTAGGTTCAAATTGCCAGAGTGTCTTTTCTTTCTTTTATAAACAAATGTTTGTTTTCATAGCCACAATATTGCCACAGTCCATTATAAGGAAGGGGTTTTCATTTGATTTAGTGCATTCAGAGCTTTTCTCACCATTTTAAAATGTGTTTAGATAATAATGATGTGTGCGCCATGTGTGTGTATATGTGTGTTTGGGGGGGTTTTTTATACCTTCTTGAAATTATGCTAACGTTTTCCCCAGTTTGTTATACCATCAAAATGGTAAGAAATGAGAACACTACAGCTGTAGTTAACTCACAATTTTTAAATAAAGAATACCACAAAGCATGCTTGTTGTATAATTCTTTGCATAATCCCATTTGTTGTCATGCCACAGACTTCATTGTACAAATAGATTTGGGTATCAGAATCTATAGCTACTTATATTAGTCTCTATCTTTTCAAATAAGACTGAAGTTGTTACCCATGGTTTTGATTGCATGCTGGAAAATAGGAGGAAATGCAACTTAACAGTAAATATCCATCCACAGGGCGCAACTGAACTTTAAAAAGCAATTTAAGGGAAATCAGTCTTGAGGGGAGAGGGCAGGGAATCAGTATTAATGATGTGCACTGAGCTTTCAGTAAATATACTGGAAAATTTAAGGATTTGGGACACCATTCTTCGTGGATGGATTTACCACCTTCTATTTCAGGGCAGGTAAGTAGATAGAGCAGTGGGTTTGGAATCAGGAAGACTCATCTTCGTGGGTTCAAATCTGGTCTCAGACACTCCCTACCTGCGTAACCCTGGACAGGTCACTTAACCCTGTTTTGTCTTGGTTTCTTCATCTGCAAAATGAGCTGGAGAAGGAATTGGCAAACCACTCCAGTATTTTTGCCAAGAAAACCTCAAATGGTTTCACAAAGAGTCAGATGTGACTGAAACATCCAACAACAACAAATTCCAAGGGTTCTTAACTTGAGGTCCACAGATCCTCCAATGAGTCTATCATTACATTTCAAAGAGTCCACAAACTTAGATTAGGAAAAAATTCTTTCTTTGATTTCAATATAATTTATTTCCTTTGCAACCCTGGATATTTTATTGTGCGTGGTTATTTTTTTTATTTTCAATTCACGGAACAAAACAAGCATTTCCATAACACATTACAATAAAAAATATGATTGTACATGAAATTACAACTTAATATTCGCTCCAAACACGTAACAAAGTTAACCTCTATTTTTTGTGTTTCAATTTTTCTGAGAAAGGTCTATGGATTTCACCGCAGCACCAAAAAAAGCTTAAGAATCTTTAACATTTTAAAATACCAATTCTATGTTTCTCATCATGGAAGCAGGACCCAGTGACCTGTAACTTAGCTAGTTTCCCCTAAGTGAACTGGTTATTGGTTATATGAGCCAATCAGCTAAGTGGGGTCGCCTTCTTTTTTGTTGTGTGGAACTACTCTGTTAATCACCTACAGTCTTCACTTATTGAAAGATTAAGAAAGAAGAGGCTAATGGAGAAATGTGAACCCTGAAGTGGAGGATAGAGAACTAGAGGAAAAAGAAAAGACCTTTATAGGAAAATCCAGAGGGGAATTGTGAGAGGAGTAGCCCCTGGCATTTAAACTTCAATGGATTTTGGGAGATGCGACACAATGGGCTTTTCTCACTCTTGCTTTGACAATGGACTATTGACTGTCTTCACCTTCAGATGCCACTCAGTGAATGGATAAGATCCTTAATTCTGGGCTGGTTCTGGTTCTGTTGAAAGTTTAGTGTTGACCTATCATTGAACAAATGCTCAAACAGTTAACCCTACCTCAACCTACCAGTTGGGCAACTTCAGTCTCAGACCCATAGCATCACATTCTAAGGGACATCATATGGAAGACTTTCTGGTACCTCATTCCTCATGTCATGTCCTGCCCCTGAGCAGTGCCAGGACAAAAAACAAAACATTTAGAGTCACGTAATTCCAGCACTGTGGGCCTTGGTTCAACACAGTTTTTGCTGTGAACACTACTTCAGGTGTGCTGGAGTCGAGTGTATATCTGGACTATTACTAGAATGGACGTGCTATTAAGAACACAGTGTGGGTGCAGCTAGGTGGTGCAGTGGATAGAGCACTGGCCCTGGATTCAGGAGGACCCGAGTTCAAATCTGGCCTCAGACACTTGGCACTTACTAGCTGTGTGACCCTGGGCAAGTCACTTAACCCCAATTGCCTCACCAAAAAAAAAAAAAAAGAGAGAGAGCACAGTGCTTTCCATTAATGAAACACCACGTCCCCTTATTCTTTTGCAATACTTTAGCTTACTATTATAACTGTTCTTCTTGAGGACAGATACCTTGTTTTTATCTTCTTACTGCTACTAAACACTCAAGTTATGGCATCTCACCTTTTACCATTTGGATGGTGCTCTTGATTTACATTTGATATGACATAGCATATAGAGGTTTTTATGGGATTTGTCAGATCTGGAGTGTGTTTTTATTCCCACTCTTTTTACCTTCTGATTTGAGTTTAAAAAATTCTAATCCAGTACTCAGAATGATCTATGCCTCATGCAAGAAATTCTCCCAGTCCTATTGAAGACACAAAGGAATTATCCATTTCTAGAGAGCCAATATTGAGTTCTTTGGAGGCTATCAAGCCAACTCATTTGCTCCTTGTTTTAACCCCATGAGTTATTGGAGCGCATTATTTAAATTAAGGATTTAAAGGTAATTAATTTATAAATTAATTTAATTTAATTTAATTATTTAATTTAATTTAACAGCCTAATGGAAGTTGAAGCAAAAGTACAATTTCCTATGACAAAATTTTAAAATGTTATTAAGTGATGGTAACTTTTCAAATTAAAAGTCAAGACAAAAAGACAAAAAGAAACAAAACAAGATTTTTTAGAACAGCAAGATTTGACAATCGAATAGATATATATGTGGGTCCATGAGAGTGAGGATTCAAGGATGATCCCAAGGTTGTGAACATGAGTGACTGGAAAGACAGTGGTATCTTCTACAGAGCTTTCCAAAGAAGTACAGAAGAGAGGCGGGTTTAGGAGAAAAGTTGTGGACATGCTGAGTTCAAGATATCTAATGGACATCCAGTTCAAAACGTCCAATAGGGGCGGCTAGGTGGCGCAGTAGATAAAGCACTGGCCCTGGATTCAGGAGTACCTGAGTTCAAATCCGGCCTCAGATAGTTGACACTTACTAGCTGTGTGACCCTGGGCAAGTCACTTAACTCCTATTGCCCCGCAAAAAAAACCCCAAAAAACAAAAAACAAAAAAAAACATCCAATAGACAAATGGAGTTCTGGAGGGAAACCTGAAATAATCTGGAAGTACAAATCTGGGAGTCATCAGCATAGAGATGATAATGAAATCCATGAGAGCTGATGAAGCCACCAGTACTGTAGGGCAAAAGAAGAGAGCCCAAGATAGTCAATAAACATTTATTAAGGGCCTACTATGTGCTAGTCACTGTGTGCTAAATGCTGGGACAGAACTTTGAGGAACATCCACAGGTAGGAAGCATTCTACGAATGATAATCCAGCAAAGGAGATTGAGAAAGAGTAGACAGACAGGTAGGAGGAGAACCAAGAGAGTGAGCAGTGTCACAAAAACCCAAGGAAGAGAGAGTATCCAGGAACAGAAGGTGGTTATCAGCATCAGAGGCTTCACAGAAGTCAAGAAAAATGAGAATTAAGAAAAGGCCAACATATTAGGCAATTATTAGATCATTAGAGGGGGCAACTAGGTGGCACAGTGGATAAAGAACTGACACTGAATTCAGGAGGACCTGAGTTCAAATCTGGCCTCAGACACTCGACACTATCTGTGTGACCCTGGGCAAGTCACTTAACCCTCATTGCCCTGCCCCCCCCCAAAAAAAAAGAGAGAGAGAAAGATCATTAGAGAAGTTTCATTTTGAGTAACCAGGTGAGATGCCAGATGATAGATAGTTTAGAAGAGAATGAGAGGAAAGGAAATCATGGTGAGTATAGAGAACTTTTTTTTTTCAAGAAGTTTGGCTGACAAAGGTAAGAGACATCTAAGATGATGGTTTGAAAGATGAGTAGGGCCTGGGGACTGTTTTTAAGAATGAGGGAGACTTAAGCTGGGTTGACAGCATTAGGGAAGAAAACAGTAGATAGGAAGAAATTGAAATTTCCAAGTATTTTTTTAAAGTAATAAATATTTTTATTTATAGTTTTGGGTTCCAATTTTTATCCCTCCTTCCTTCCCTGAGGCAGTAAGCAATCAGATATAGCTGATACATGTACAATTATGTAAAACATTACCATATTCATCTTCCAAGTGTTTTAAGAGGTATCATATAGAAGAGTGCTTTGAATAGTTCTATTTGGCTTTGTTGGGCAAAAATAGGATCAATTAGTGGAAGTTCCAGGGAAGCAGATTTTGGTTTCACGTAAGGAAATATTTCTTAACAATTAAAACTGTTTAGAAAATGCAGTGGCATGATGTACAAAAATATTTATAGCAGTTCTTATTGTGGTGGCAAAGAATTGGAAATCAAGGGAATGCCCATCAATTGGGGAATGGCTGAACAAGTTGTAGTATATGAATGTGATGGAATACTATTGTGCTATAAGAAATGATGAGCAGGCCAAGATGGCGGAGGAAAGGCCAGAGCTCCCAAACTCATGACATGATCGCTCCAAAAAACATCCAAATAAGGTCATAGGAAAATGCCTGGAGCAGCAAAACTCACAGAAGAATGTGCTAGAATCATCTTCTAACCAATAACGGCTTGGAAGGTCAGAAGGAGGGAGCTGCTGTGCTGATACAGGAGTCAGGCCCAACCCCACAGTCACCCTGACACAGATCCAGTCTCAGGAAGTCCTCACCAGAGGAGACCCCCAGAGCCTCTGAATCAGCTGAAGCGCCAGTGTCATCTGGAACTAAGATCACAGTCTGGTGAGAGGGTTGAGCCCTGGGCAGGGGGGAGATTATAGGGGTCTATGCTGGTGCTAAGGCAGAACTTGGATTTTACACCCCTACTGAGAACCAGGTGGTAGGCTTGAGTAGCAGTGGCCCAGGTGGGGGAGGGGCACAGGCTCGAGCTACCAACCACAACACACAAAGCTGATTGATTGGCAAGTTGATCTGGGGTCATCTAGGACCAGGAAACAGGCCAGGAGAGTGAAGAACCTGCTCCTTCTTAAATCATACCACCTGGGACTTCTTAAGCTTGGGATACTGCAGCCTGGAAACAGTGCCCCACTTTAAGGAGCTAAAAGTCTAGTAAAAGAAAGGCAAGATGAGCAGACAGAGAAAGGTGAGGACCATAGAAAGTTTCTTCAGTAACAAGGAAGACCAAGGGGCACCCTCAGAGGAAGATGTCAACATTAGGGCCCCTATATCTAAAGCTTCCAAGAAAAATACGAATTGGTCTCAGGGCATAGAGGTGCTCAAAAAGATCTTTGAAGATAAAATTAGAGAGGTAGAGGAAAAAATGGAAAGAGAAATGAGGGTGATGCAGAAAAGACATGAGAAAAAAGTCAATAGCTTGAAAAGTCAAATAGAAAAGGAGGTACAAAAGCTCTCTGATGAAAATAATTGCCTAAGAATTAGGATTGAACAAATGGAAGCCAGTGACTTTATGAGAAGCCAGGACACAATAAAGCAAATCCAAATGAATAAAAAAATAGAGGGCAATGTGAAATATCTTCTGGGAAAAACTGCCGACCTGGAAAATAGGTCCAGGAGAGATAATTTGAAAATTATTGGTCTACCTGAAAACCATGATCAAGGAAAGAGCTTAGACACCATCTTCCAAGATATTCTCAGGGAAAATTGCCCTGAAATTCTAGAAGAAGAAGCTAAAATAGAAATTGAAAGAATCCACCGATCACCTCCAAAAAGAGATCCCAAAAAGAAAACTCCTAGGAATATTATAGCCAAATTCCAGAGCTCTCAGGTCAAGGAGAAAATATTGCAAGCTGCCAAAAAGAAAGAATTCAAGTACTGTGGAGCCCCAGTCAGGATAGCACAAGATCTATCAGCTTCTACATTAAAGGACCAGAGGGCATGGAATATGATATTCCAAAGGGCAAAGGAAATGGGATTACAACCAAGAATCACCTACCCAGCAAAACTCAGCATTATCTTTCAGAGGAAAAAATGGGACTTTAATGAAAAAGAAGACTTTCAGATATTTGTGATGAAAAGACCTGAACTGAATGGCAAATTTGACTTTCAAATACAAGACCCTAGAGAACCATAAAAAAAAATTGGAGCTGGGGGACATACCTGGGGTCATACAGTGGGTGACTGTCTTGTGTCTGAGGCCAGGTTTTGGCTGGGATCCCCCTGGGTCCAGGGGTGATGCTTTGTCCACTGTGACACTTAGCTAGATGATAACATCTTTAGGGTTAAATTGAGGGGTGAAGAGAATTCATTGGGGGAGGGGGAAGGGCAGAAGCGAAATCCTACATGAAAATAATAGGAAAAGGCTTATGGAGTGGGGGAAGAGATGGGAGAGGAGCAGGGCAGTAAATGAATTTTACACTCATCAGAAAAGGCTCAAAGATCTTAAACTCATCAGAGCTGCCTCAAGGAGGGACTAATAGACACACCCAACTGGGTGGAGTAATCTATTTAATCTGGGCAGTAAATGAGCCTAACACTCATCAGAATTGGCTCAAAGACCTCAATCTCCTTAGAATTGGCTCAAGGAGGGAATAATGTACACACTCAATTGGGTGGAGTAATCTCTCTAACCCTGCAGGAAAATAGGAAGGGAAGGGGATAAAGAGAGAGGGGCAAAAGAAGGAAGGACAGAGTGGGGGAGGGGACAGACAGAAGCAAATCCCTTTTGAAGAGTGATAGGATGAAAGAAGATGGATAATAGAATAAATATCATGGGGAAGGGAATAGGATGGAAGGGAAACAGTTAACAATAGTAATCATGAAAAAGAGAAAAGGGGGGAAAATTGTACAAGAAATATTTATAGCAACTCTTGGTGGAGGCTAAGAATTGAGAATCAAGGGAATGTCCATCAATTGAGGAATGATGGAAAAAGTTGTGTTATATGATTGTAGTGGAATGGACTTGTGCTACAGTAAATGACAAACAGGATGATCCCAGAAAAACCTGGAAAGAACTAATGAACATCGATGTATAGTGAAGTGAGCAGAGCTGAGAGGACATTGTGCGTAGTGACAGCAGTATTGTTCAATGAGTAATTTTGAATGACTTAACTACTCTCAGCAGTGCAATGATCCAAGACAATTCCAAAGAACTAATGAGGAAGCTTACTATGCACCCCTATAGAAAGAACTGATAAAAAGAACACTTGTGGATTGTACATATATAACCTGATTGCGATCTCGTGGAGGGGGGAAGAAAGGGAGGGAGGGAGAAAAATTTAGAACTCTAAATCTTATTAAAATGAATGTTGAAAACTACCCTTACATGTAAATGGAAAATAAAATAAATGTTTGTTGAGATAAAAAAAAAAAGAAATGATGAGCAGGGAGATTTCAGAAAAACCTTAAAAGGCTTAAGTGCACTGATGCTGAGTGAAGTGAGCAGAACCAGAACATTATACACAGTAACAGCAACATTATGCAATGATCAGCTGTGAAAGATTTCGCTCTTCTCAGCAATACAGTGATCCATGACAATTCCAAAAGGCTCATGATGGAAAATGCTCTCCATATCCAGAAAAAGAACTATGGAGTCTGAATGCAGATTGAGGAATACTATTTTCATTTTTTGTTTGTTTTTTGTTTTTTCTTTCTTGTGGTTTTTCCCTTTTATTCTGATTCTTTTTTTCAGGACAACTAATATGAAAGTATTTTTAACATGATTACACATGTATAACCTATATCCAATTGCTTACTGTCTGGGGGAGGGATCTCAAAATCTTACAGAAATGAATGTTGAGGGGGCAGCTAGGTGGCATAGTGGATAAAGTACTGGCCCTGGATTCAGGAGAACTTGAGTTCAAATCCAACCTCAGATACTTAACACTTACTAGCTGTGTGACCCTGGGCAAGTCACTCAACCCTCATTGCCCCACCCCACAAATGAATGTTGAAAACTATACTTACATGTAATTGCTGGAAAAATAAAATACTGTTAAAGTGGAAAAAAAAACCAGAGTGGGATGCCTCAGGAGAGTGTGGCCCTCTTTCATTAGTGATCTTAAAACTAAGGCTGACTGACCTCTTGTTAAGGATATTGGGAATTCTTGTTCTAATAGGTTGGTTGCCTCTGCACTCCCTTTCACTCTCATCTTATGACCATTTAGCTGACTATGGCTGCCATGTATTAGGGTACGGGAGAGGATATTCTTTGACTTGGGAAGAAGGTCATTTTGGAGAATATATTGACAAATAGCTCATTTTTTTTTTTTTTTGCTAAGAGTGGGGAAGCTTAGTAATGAAATTTCAAGTGCTTTTAGTTAATGATTGCAGAAAAGTTGGCCAAAATTGGAGAAGATCTTTAGGTTTCTGTCTGATCCAAGAAGCCCACTTCACAAGTCAGCATATACTGTCATAAGAATTCCAGGCAGTATTTAACCAGCTGTGTGTCAGCCCATTCAATTCAATTCATCAAAAATGTATTAAGCAGTTTCTATATGTAGTACCCCTTTGGGGCAAAACTTTTCAACTCATGCTTATGTTGGGCTCTGCAGAGAACAACTAATCCAGGTTTAAGGTACTCTGTAGGTCCACACTCCTAAAACTATAGTTTATGGCCCCGACTAATATATTGACCCTTTAATAATAAAACAGAGGATACAATACTTCAAGGCAAAGATATTTACTGAAATGCCATAGTAATGGGGAGAATAGAATAAGTACATAGCTGCTGCTATATGCCAAGCACTATACAAATATTATTTCATTTGATCCTCACAACAACCAGGTGGATGCTATCATCCCAATTTTAGTAAGATTTGAACTCATATCTTCCTGACTTCAGGCCCAGCACTCTATCCACAGGACTATCTAGTTGCTAGTAAGAAATATAACATCTCAGGGGCAGTTAGGTGGTGCAGTGGATAGAGCACTGGCCCTGGATTCAGGAGGACCTGAGTTCAAATCCAACCTCAGACATGACACTTACTAGCTGTGTGACCTTGGGCAAGTCACTTAACCTTCATTGCCCAGCAAAAAAAGAAATATAACATCTCCTTTATATATCTGGCTCACAGTCTCCCACAAACACACATGCTATCACATGGGAGAGCGGCTACACAGATAGGTGATAAGGTAGAGAATAACCTGTGCAAGGAAAATATGCAGCCAGAGCCCACAGAAGCCACTCAGGAGCTACTGAAGTACCTGCCTGTTGACTTTGTTGCCACGGTTGCTCACACCAACCCTAGGAGAAAAACACTGCTCAGCTTACCTTCAATGAGGTTTACCTGTTCCCCCAGAGCAAGCTCAGAGTAAGTCCAGAACCAAACTACGGCCTTATGGGAGCTGCTTCTCGTTGCTGGTGACCTTCCTTAGTGAGCCCTAAACTCTTGCTGAAGTTCTGTGATGAAGTCCTCACAGCAGCTGAAAAAAGGCCTGGCCTCAAGTAAAGAAGATATTGCCCATTTTCTATAGTTTAATCGAGCAACTCCACTTCACCCACCCCCATGGGGATGTCTGGGCTCCTGAGCCAGGAAGATAGTACCTCCAAGGTCCCATGAAAATAGTCTGCAGGCCAAATGAACACTTGCTCCTGGAAGTGAGGAGGGTTCTACTCTTCCTTGGATATTTTTCCACAAAAGAAACTAAGGGAGCCTAAAAAACTCCTCAGAGGGCATGCCCTTCATTCATTTGGTCAGGTGCCAATTTTGCTTAGCAGCAAATTTCAAGGCAATCTGAGCAGTTTAGGTCAGTTTCTTGGTTCCATATTATTACCCACATCTTATCCAGATTCCTTCTCTCTCGTTGGATCCTTCTCCCTGAACTACCTTTGGCTAGACAAAACTTGAGGGAGGCAAACACAGTAAATTAAGGAAAAATGAAATCCCAAGAGTCATGAGCTGAGAATTCTACTGCTCACAAAGCCACAAAGTTTTCTATGCTAAAACCCACTTAGCTAGGGTTGAGAGTTGTCTCTGTCAAGGACTCTTATAATTTGCCCTTAGTTGCTCCCAGCAGTGAGTGGCTGCTTCATCTCTAACTGCCTTAGGGATTAGCAGGAAATCTCTTCATTGGGTTACTCTAGCTCTTTTTATTTACTTTCTCTCTGACATCTACATTTTGGCTATAGAAATTCAAGCTGCTCACACACGTGCCTCTACCAGCTAAATGTGTGTCACTGAATTTAACCTAGTAGATTCTGGTTTTCTTGGAAGATCTGATTCATTCTCCTTCTGGATCACCCAGGGGCAGCCCAGGTGTCTCCCATCTCATTGTGGTGGGTCCTCTATTGTCTTAGGTTTGGTTTGTATTTATTACAGTCTTCTCTAAGATGTCCTCCCTGGGGAAGCAGGTGGGAAAAATGGGTGACATTTTATAACAAGTATTAGGAATGGTGGGCAGCTAGGTAACATAGTGGATAGAGTGCCAGGCCTGGAGTCCAGAAGATTCATCTTCCTGAGTTCAAATCTAGCCTCAGATACTTCCTAGCTATGTGATCCTGGACAACTCACCTCACCCAATTTGTCTCATCTGTTAAATGAGCTGGAGAAGGAAATGGTAAACTACTCCTGTATCTTTGCCAAGAAAACTTAAATGGGGTCATGAAGAATCAGATACGACTGAACAACAACATTATGAGTAGACATGTAGAAACAAGACTTTTGCCTGTCAGTGTATAGAAGTTAAAAGGTTAGTTGCTTTGAGAGTGTGTTAGGTCATATTAAGCAATCTGAGTGTTGATGGCAGGCATTCCAAGTCAAGGATTGAGCAAAAGCAGGTTGGCGTGAGCCAGAAATGCTGGCTGGGGAAAAAGCAGGGAAGAGATTACTGACAGCTAAGTCCAGTAAAGTGTAGGGAGGGCAGAGGCATTATTTATTTATTTGTTTAGAATTTTTCCCCACTTTACATGTAAAAACAAACCGTAACATCAACTTTTAAAACTTTGTGTTCCAAATTCTCTTCTTTCCTCCCTATTCCCCTCTTAAGAACTCAAGCAATTCAATATGTTATACATGTGCAGTCATGCAAAATATAGCAGACAAAAAAACTTTAGAAAAAGGAACTAACAACAACAACAACAAAATATACTTCCATCTGTATTCAGGTACCGTCGGTTCTTTCTCTGTAAATGAATTGCATTTTTCATGAGTCTTTCAGAGTTGTCTTGGATCACTGCATTGCTGAAAATAACTAAGTCATTTGCACTGGATCATCTTAAAATATTGCTGTTATTTTGTATACAGTACATTTCACTTTGCATCAGTTCATGTAAGTCTTTCCAGGTTTTTCTGATAGCATCCTGCTCATCTTTTTTTTTTTTCTTATAGTAAACTACATTTATATAGTCCTTTAAAGGGAGACTTCCTTACAAAACACCCATAAGGTTGATTATTGCAACAACAATAGTAGCTAACATTTATGTAGTACCTTATACCTGACAAAGAATTTTCTTCACAATAGCCCAGCAAAGTAAGTACCACCACCACCACCACTACCACTATCCTCATCCTCTTCCTCCTTGTCTTCCATTCCTCTTGCCTCTGCTTCAAATTTTTCCCAGTTACTTCTGCTAACTGTGTTTTCCTCCATCCTATTTGCTCCCCATGATAATTACTCTATTTTCTATCTTCTTTTATCCTATCCCTCCTCAAGAGTGTTTTGCTTCTGACTGCCCCTCTCCCAATCTTCTCTCCCTTCCTTCAACCCTCCCTCCTTATCCCATTCCCCTCCCACTTTCCCACAGGGCAAGATATATTTCTATACCCACTTGAATGTGTATGTTATTCCCACTTTGAGTCAATTCTGATGAGACTCATTCACTCCCCCACTCTTCCCCCATCTTCCCCTCCCCTCCATAAGTTTTTTCTTGCTTCTTTTATGTGAGATACTTTGCCCCATTCCACCTCTCCCTTTCCCTTTCTCCCAGTGCAATCCTCTCACCCCTTAATTTTATTTTAAAGATGTCATCATGGGGCAACTAGGTGACAGAGTGGACAAAGCACCCGCCCTAGACCCAGGAGGACACAGGTCCAAATCCAGCCTCAGACACAAGACTCTCCCCAACTGAGCAATCCTGGGCATGCCCCCCAACCCTGACTGCCCCACAAAAAAACCCAATAAACAAACAACAAATTCTTTACAGACATCATCCCTTCATAATCAATTCCCACCTGTGCCCTCTGTCCAAATTTATTCCTTTCAGCTGCCCTAATACTGAGAAAGTTCTTATGAGTTAAAAGTATCATCTTCCCATGTAGGAATGCAAACAGTTTAACCTTTGAACATCCCTCATAATTTCTTTTTCCTGTTTATGCTTCTCTAGGGTCTTGTATTTGAAAGTCAAATTTTCTATTCAGTTCAGGTCTTTTAATCATGATTGCCTAAAAGTGCTCTTTTTCATTGAAGTCCCATTTTTTTGGAGGGTGGAGGTTTTAAACCAGAACTGGTGCTAGGTAGATAGCAGAAGAGAAATACCGTTTATAAGGCAGAGAGGTGTTGTAGTAGATATAGTGCCAAGCCTGGAGTCAGGAAGACTCATCTTCCTGAGTTCAGATCTGGCCTCAGACACTTAACTAGCGGTGTGACCCTGAGCAAGTCACTTCCCTGTTTGCCTCAGTTTCTTCATCTGTAAAATAAGCTAGAGAAGTGTGGTAAAAAGTACTCAAGTTTTTGAAGGACCACCCTTTTGGGGAGGAGACCAACGGCTGTGCATGGGCTACGCATGCCAGTCCGGCTGCTAAGCACTCCACTTCCGGGGTGTGAGCTTAAAAGGCAAGGAAAGAACAGAAGTGGGATCTCTTCGGCTCTCCTTGTTTGCTGGCTGTGCTGCACACACAGAGTCTGACGGAGGTTGGACTCTGCCTGGCTCGCTGTAACAGTATATGCTTGACTCAGCTCTCCCCCCCAAAGGTGGCCTTGGGCTTTTGGTGAGTTTTATATGGAATATAGACTAAACTTAGACTTAAGACTATTTGTTTTGTATTTCTACTTTCCTATCCCTCTAATCAACATCACCTTGTAATTTCCAAACAATAAAAGCTCTAACTAGAGACCAGAGGCTTCTTCTATTTACTAGTCTGGGAGATAAATAAGGGAAAAGTTAAAAAGGGAGGTTAATGCTCCATATCTCTACCAAGAAAACCCCAGATGGGGTCACAAAGAGTGGGACACAAATGAAAGAAGCATCAGTCTGGAACTGGATTTTTTTAAAAAGGGCAATAGAATAGAATAGGATTAGAGGATCACAGACCTAGAACTCAGAGGTAATCTAATCCAAACCCCTCATTTCACATGTGAGGAAATGGAGGCCCAGGGAGGATAAGTGATTTGCCCAAGGTCCTGCATCAGAGGACAGATTTGAGTCCATGCTCTTTTAATGTACCATAGAGGGCTCAGAACAGAAGCAAATCTATAAAGACATGGGTGTGATAATTGAGAGATTAAAAAATACTGTGGAAAGAAACCAATAAAAATCCAGGAGGAAACTGGATAGCAGCATTGCAAAAAATGAGCTTAGACTAACACCAACAACTACAAAACATTCTGGGTGTATTGATGATCTAAATATAAACAGACAAAAGGGGAGAAATGCAAAATTTACCTCAATTATGGGGAAGATAAAAATTCTAACAAATGGAATAAATTATTGGAAACATCTATAATACACTGTACTTAAGGCACATATATTTTCTACTAAATTATAAATCCTTTGAAGGCACAATGTCTTCCTCTTTTATTGTGCCCCACAGCTTTATACTTCTTGCATGTAGTAAATTAGATGTTCATTTGGATGGTTTTGATTATATAAAAATGAGGGGATTAGAGACAACAAAAAGCAATGTATCCCAAATTTTAAAGACAGATTAGGAAATCACTTTTATAACAAAATGTTTTAAATTAAAAATATGATCTCTAGAAACAATAAAGAATACAAATTTTAAGAGCAATATCCATTCTCCAGTGGTCAAATAAGAAAAAAAGGCTATTCTCAAAGGGGAAAACATGTTGAATAAACATTTTAAAATTGTTTAAACTCTAATAATCAAATATGCAAATCAAAACAGCTTCCAGACAGTGGGATTATGAACTAGTGCAGTATTTTTCAAGAACAATCTGGCAATGTGAAACAAGAATTTCAAGGAGCTAGTGATATAAGAAGTACATCTTAAAGATGGTTTGTTCATTTTTTTAAGGAGATATACATATACACATACATCTACAGAGAGAAATATACACACATATGAATATATATTTACAAAATGTAAATAGTATTTTTAAAAGTTTCCAAATCATCAGTGTTCTTTGTTTTGCTTTTTAAAAATCTCCAAGTAATTATTAGTTCGTAAGATTCAGAGACCTTTGAGATCTATTCCAACCCTCTTTTTGCAGATAAGGAAACTGAGCCCAAAGAGGGTATTTGTCTAATATCACACAGTATACAGAAGAAGCAAGATTCAAACCTAGGTTCTCTTATTTCAACTCCTGGGCTCCTTCCATTATGAAGGGATATAGTGAAGGAAATGGAATTAGAACAGAATACATAGACCACACCTTCATCTCTCTGTAAAAAACTGGCCACAGTAGGTGGCACAGTGGATAAAGCACTGGCCCTGGAGTCAGGAGGACCTGAGTTCAAATTTGGACTCAGACACTTGATACTTAATAGCTATGTGACTCTGGGCAAATCACTTAACCCCAATTGCCTCACCAAAAAACAAAACAACAACAACAAAAAACTGGCCATGGCAATGAAATTATAAATAGGAAGATAGGTTATTTTATTAAAAGATCTGTACGATGAAATTATAGTTTGGAGTTTAATACTTTATTTGGGATTTTATTATGTTTATCTGCTTGCTAGTATCAATTGGTGTAATTAAGCCCATACTTTTACAAAACTTAATTTTAAAAAACTGGCCTGGAGAGCAGGGGAAAATGGAGTCAAGGATATCATGGAAGAGGTTAGGTAATCCAAGAGTCTGAAGTTATAAGGGTCACAAATTAAGTGGCAAAAAACCCAATTTATATTCCTCCACAGTGCCTAACAAAGTCGTGTACCAAAATATTTTAATAAATACTTATTTTTTTATATGACCACAAAAATGGGCTTATCTGAAATATTCCTGAACTGTGAAGACTGAATGTTTCCAAATCCAATTGCTTTCCCCAGTAACTTATGGCTTCAGAATGCTTTATTTTCATTCCTGTTTGCTCTTCAGTTGACAGTGCTTTAAATAATTCTGCCACCAGATTCCAGCGTCTCTGTAAAATAGATATTTCAGGGATCTGTGTTTATTTGTGTGATTAATTCCTCCATCAGAACAGACTGCAAGTCCTCTATGCCCTGGTTAACTTCATGAGTTGCAACAGTAAATAAGTTTACCATTCGGAAATTAAGTTGGTGGCAAGTTTTTCTGATCTTAACCAGGTTGGCCTTCAGAGGAAAGACGTACAATCCATCACTGAGCCGTACTTAAAAGCTTTAACATTTTTTCCCCAATTAATTAAAATAGACCTTCTCTTCCTCCTCCTTCTCCCCTATCTTCACCCCACTGAAAAAGAAAAACAAAACCCATTCATTACAAATATGTGCAGGGAAGCAAAACAAATTCCCTTGGTCACTATGTCCAACAGAAATCTCATCTTGCACTTTGCCATGATCTTCCTGTCAGGAGGAGGGTAGCATGTTTCATCATGAATTTTCTGTACTTGTGGTTGGACATTTTATTGGTCAGAGCTGCCTTTCAATGTTGTTTTTACGTTATACAAGTTATTCTATTTTTGCTCACTTCATATGAGGTTTTTCATACTTTTCTGAAAATCCCGTTCATTATTTCTTATATTATTCTTTCCCATTCATATGTTATAATTTACTCAGTCACACCAAAATTGAAGAGCACCTCGTTTCCAATTCTTTGTAAATATGAGTTGTTATATATTTTTGTACATATGGATCCTCTTTTTTTCTTTCATCTCTTTGGGGCAAAGACCTAATATTGGTATTGTTAGGTGGAAGGATAGACATAGTTTAATAACTTTGGGGGCATAGTTCTAAATTGCTTTCCAGAACAGCTCAAAGAGTTCACAGTTCCATCAGAGGTCAACAGTGAAGATTTTTGTACCCTACAACCTTTCTTGTTTTATTATTCTTGAGTATGTTTGGCTGAATCAAGGGAGGGCTTGAGAACCACAGAATCACAGGAATTAACTGAATATGAAGAAATTATCAAGAATTAATTGAATATGAAATGATCAAGAATTAATTGAATATAAAGAAATTAATGTACCTGTTTTCCCACTGCCTTTGTCACTCTCCCTTTTTTCCACTTAATAGTATTTTATTTTTTCCCAATTACATGTAAAGATAGTTTTCAACATTCATTTTTGTAATTTCAACATTCATGTTTTGAGTTACCTCTTTTTTGTCAACTTTTTAAATCTAATGAGTTTGAAGTAGAACCTCAGAGTTTTAATTTGCATTTCTTTATTAGTGGTTTAGGGCATTTTTTCATGTCTGTTGATAGCTTGGATTTCTTTCCCTGAAAAATGACTAATCATATCTTTTTGCCATTTATCAAATGGGGAATGGCTTTAAAGTTTTTCCAATGTGTGATAGGACCATGTCAAGGCTCTTAACTCACTGTCAGAGCCTTTGAAGAGTCAGGGTCACCTCTACCACAGATGTGGAACTAGAGTGGGACACTTAATAAAAGGTCAAGTAGATTAAGCCCTAAATAAACACGAATTAACATTGATGTTAAATGCTTAGCTCAAAACAATCCTAGATGGCAGGGGAAGTTTTCCTCTTTTGTAGATGAAGAAACTCAAGCAGAAAAATTAAATGATTCTCCCAAAGGAAGAAGTTCTACTAAATCCTGTCTGTTCTGTGTACTTTCTCATATACCAAATTAAACAATCATTTTACTTTTATATATTTTATTTCATTAAATATTTCCCAATTACGTGTAAATTTTTTTAAACATTTAAAACATTTTTTGAGTTACAAACTCTTTTCCTCCTTCCTTGACTCTCTCCTACCCATTAAGAAGGCGAAAAATGTTATCAATTATACATATGAAGTTCTGCAAAAACTATTTTCATGATAGCCATGTTGCAAAAGAACTCTCCCCCACAAAAAACCCAGAAACAAAGTGTGTATATATAAAAATAAAAAACATAAAATAAATATAAATACATGTGTGTATATATAGGTGTCTATATGTATATGTGTATATACATATATGTATATAAAAAGTATGATTCAATTAGCTCTCAAAGTTCATCCAGTTTCTCCCTTTTTCATCATGGGTCCTTGGGAACAGCCTTGGATCACTGTTTTGATCAGAGTAAGTCTTTCACAGTTCATACATTTTTACAATACAATTACAATGAGCATTTAAAATTGGTAAAGGAGAGATTCTTTGAAGGAATCTTTTGGTAAAGCAAATATTCCCAATTTGTCTATTTCCTAAATTTTCAGTCTAAACTAGATTTTTAAAAAAAAACAGCTGAGCATTCAATTCCACAAATGTTTATTTCAGACTATTTTGCCACGAGCAAAATTCCTTCTGAAAGGCGGATAAACCAGAGAAAAGCATGCGTAAGGAGGAGACGTTATCCCCTAAGTAAATGGACGTGTCCTAAATTTTTATACTTCACTTTAAAAGAAATCCCGGGGGGCAGCTAGGTGGCACAGTGGATAGAGCACCGGCCCTGGATTCAGGAGGACCTGAGTTCAAATTCGGCCTCAGACACTTTACACTTACTAGCTGTGTGACCCTAGGCAAGTCACTTAACCCCAGTTGCCTCACAAAAAAAAAAAAAAAGAAGAAGAAATCCCAGGGGCAGAACAGTGGGTTGGCCACGGCCTTGGCAGCAGGTTCCACGGGCTGTTCTGGTTTCCCAGGGGAGACACGCTCCACATGCCCAGTTCTCCCTTGGCCAAGGTCTTCGCACTGGCAGGGAACGGGAACACGTCGTTCTGATCCCGCCCCCATCCTAGAAAACTCAGATCGGGACAACGCCCCCTCGCTCCCATTTTGCCCCCTACCAGATAAAATACGGTAACCAGTGGGTAAAGCCCCAAAGGCCACCACCCCCTGCCGCTCAAGAGGACTGGCTTCCACTCCTGCTTCAGCCTCCTGACTATCGGGGAAAGCGGCCTTTTCCCCTCGGTGAACCTCAGTTTCCCTCACATGTAAATTAGAGGGGGCGGGGTTGGTCTCGAGAACTTAAAAGGCCCCTTTCCCGCTCGACTTCCAGTGATTCTGTGGTTCTCAACCCCTCCTTCGATTCAGCTAAACAGAGTCCAAAAGAATAAAACAAGAAAGGTTGGAGGGTACAAAACCCCTCACCGTCCTCCCCTTTACACTCAGGAAGCAGAGATAAGCTCCCCGCCCTGGGCATCGACGTTAACCAATCAGCACAGTGAGCGAAAGACCCGGGCGACGGGTGCCTAGCAGGGTCAACCTCAACACCACCTAAGGTCTGGGAGGGGTGGGAATATGGTCCTTTGCCCTCATCTAATATGGCGCCCCGAGAAGTCGCGGCTATGGTGAAGGCGGGGCGAGGCGAGGGAAGAGCGTCGTTTGCCTCGATCCGATGGGACCCGAATACCTGGGAAGAGCAGGAAGAAAGCCTCGCGAGTCAGCTGCCCTGATCAAAGATGGCCTCCACGGCACTCTTTCTTTCCTTTCCCCCTACCCTGCGCGCTCCTCCCCGGCCCCGCCCCGTCACTCTGGCCCCGCCTCTCACTCTCAAGGCCCTCCAGCTACCCGTCGCTGGCCCGGGCGCGCTCAGTGGCGCGTTCTCTCCGCCCGAGCCAGGTAGGGATCAGCTCTTTGGACATGGCGACCGCGACCACGTCCGGGTCTTCGGCGACTGGGACGAAGGGGAATGGCAGCGGCGGCCGGGCTGGGCCCAGTGAAGCCGGCGGGCCGCGAAAGAAGAAGGGGCCGGGGCCCCTGGCCACCGCGTACTTGGTCATCTACAATGTAGTGATGACTGCCGGGTGAGGAGGGGAAGGGGGCGCAGGTGACCGGGACGGGGTGGATGTGGGACGAAGAGTTGAACCTGGGGGGGGGGAGGGGGCGGTGTCTCAGGTGGGGAGGGGGCTAACCAGCCTGAGGATGTCCAGCGAGCATGCGCCCTGTTGACGGGCGTCCCTTCATTCATTCATTCTCCAACTACGCGCCGCGGCACGGAGCTATGGCACTGTGGGGGGAGGTGAAAAGATGAATGAACCGAGTGCAGCTCCTGCCCTCCCAGGGCTACTGGGCTCTATACCTGGAGCAAGGAGATCCTCGCCTACATAACTAGGAGTGAGACTGCAGCTGCAGCCCGGACTTTGGGATCCTCAGAAGATCCCTTAGGCTTTGAAAGCTGTAGTGCCGACTGCTCGGGGGTGGCTTTTATTCTAGCGGGAGGGAACCCCGAGGGCAAAGGGCTGAAAGTAAGTGAAAGGTCAGGGAATTCATGAGGACCGAGTTTACATAAAAGGGGGCGGGTTTAGGGGAATGGGGGAAGATAGGCGTTGAAAATTGTCGCGTGAATGACTAGCTAAAGAGTTTGGACTTTATTTAGGAAACTACTGATGGAAGTTTTTGGGTAGGAGAATGAAGTGGTTAATTTGATCTAGGGTATGTGGAATGAATCCGAGAGGAGAGAGGCTGGAGGTGAACAGACCTGTTGGGCTGTCGAGCAAAGACAAAAGTACTGGGTGGGGGAACTGACAGGTAGTGGGTGTGAGAGACCCAGGGGAGAGGATACTTAGTTGTGTTGGGAAAAGGAAGACGTTCTCCTGTAGGCGACGGGTAGCTGAGTGTATATTAGGTGGCATGTGCAAAAATTCCCTCTGGAGCAGGTGTTCGGGAGGAAGAATGTTTAATATATATGTAGAACTTTTTTTGTTTTCTATGTATGGGAAGGGGACTGAGGCTTAAAGAGGCCAGAGAATTGTCTAAGACTAAGATTTTAATTGAGTGGTCAGAAGGGAATCTTCGTATCATAATCTGAAGTGTATGAGTTTTGGGAGAAACTGGCTTCAATTCGGAAGAATTTGAGTATGTTGAGAGAAATTAGCCTGTTGTCACGATATCAGTAATTTACATTCATACTTTTGGGAAATCTCCCTAGCAGTCGCTTACAACCCTGAATACTTATGTAGACTTTTTTTTACAGATTCAGATTTTATGAATAAAGATTTTGCAGATTTACGAATCACATTTCTGCCCCCATAAAGGATTGAAATGTTGTACTTATAGGAACTAACTAAATGTACAAGCCAAGTCAGTAATCAAAACCTGCATAAGAAATACCTTTCATTTGACCTGGGAAAAATTAATTCCATCTAAATTATTTTTTTCCATTTTCTTGCAGCAGGTTCCCTACCTCTTCATACCCATTGCAAATTCATCCCCAGAATGGTCTATTTATATCTTGTGCTTCTCAAGTTGTCAGATTAATCCAGTTATTTGTTAGTGGACAGATTGCCTTAATAACACAAAAGAGCTCTCAGTTTAATAAGAGCTCTCATCAGCTTAACGAGTCAGTCTCGTTTGGATAGAGAAATCTCATTTTTGAGAAGTGTATAGTATTAAAGAAAACAAAAATACGAACTTTGATGGCAACACAATGCAGTGCTTTTTGTTATAGATCTTACCTAGTTTTGTTGTTGGACTGGACTTTTCCTCAGATAATTTTTGGAAATTTATTAAAAACAAACTACTTTTATTGTGACTTTATAATTTACATTTTCAAAAGAGATTTTAAAGGCATATTTATACTAGAAACTTGTTGTTTGTTGCATCATTTAAAAATAAGTAATTTCTACCCTTTTATTACCAAAACCCTATACTCAGTAAAGAAAAGGTTTTCATTTTAATAATTTCTATTTTCTGTTACTTTTTTTTAATTATTGGCATTTTACTGATATGCTAATAGAATGGTTGTCGGGTTTTTCCTGCAAAACGGAGGTAAAATCCCAAAAGAAACTAAATCTCAAAATCTTTCCTTTTGTAAAATTAAACTAAATTAAACTACACTAACAAACACTAAGGTCCTATGACTACAAAGATAAGAAACAAATAGTCCCTGCCGGCCAACAATTGCTTATCTAATAGTTGGGGTGGAATGGTACAAATACTACATGTACATAAATAAACACAAGTGAAATTGAGTAAGGAGAGGTCATTAAGAACTGGGGAAATCAAATATAGCTTCTGAGATGGAGAATGTTCTAAGTGTGGAATATTAAGTTCTTGGAACAGCTTGTAGTCCAGCTTGGCTGGAACATAGAACAATAGTCTGGAATAATATTGTAAAGGTGGATAGGCTCCAGCTTGTGATGGACTTTAAGTACCAGGCTAATGAAATTGAAATGTTGCTCACTTTTTAAAAGAAACTATTTTTCCCTATTAGAGCAATATGTTTATTGAGTTTGTCACCTAAACATTTAACCACTGAATTTAAATACTAGCATTTTATGTCATTTTATTAATGATAGCTGATATTTCATTCACAATGATAGGAAATTTGTTAAACATAATTAAACCAGAGGAAATTTGTTAAACATAATAGAACTCTCAGTGCTCTGATTTTATGGTGAGGGGAGTAGAGTCAGAAAAGAGTTGGGAAAAATATATCTATAAAGCTTATTTGAATTTCTTTTTTTCCTGGGCTCGATATCTTTGAAAAGGCTTTTTAACTGCATATAAATAAAGGCATTATTATTATTTTTAATTTAATTTTTTATTTTTGTGGGGCAATGAGGGTTAAGTAACTTGCCCAGGGTCACACAGCTAGTGTCAAGTGTCTGAGGTCGGATTCGAACTCAGGTCCTCCTGAATCCAAGGTCAGTGCTTTATCCACTGTGCCACCTAGCTGCCCCCAAGGCATTGTTTTTATTTATTTTGGGGGGGGGGCAATGAGGGTTAAGTGACTTACCCAAGGTCACACGGCTAGTAAGTGTCAAGTGTCTGAGGCTAGATTTGAACTTAGGTCCTCCTGAATCCAAGGCCAGTGCTTTATCTACTGCGCCACCTAGCTGCCCCGGCATTATTTTTTTAAATGAAGTTTGTAGAATGTTTAGAAGTGCTACCTTAAATATATTTGTTGACACAAATATTACAATATTTTTAAATTTTGTAAAATATTACACTATTTACAAACCAGAAAAATGTGAAAATCTTAACTTTAAAATTGATTTTTGGCCCTAAAAGAACCTAGTACTATGCTCTGTAAATACTTTTCACTTAATGATTATTACCATTATACTTTGTACCTAATGAATGCCTACTTTGGGGGGAAAAAATCTTTTTATCATTTAAAGAGACCTTAATTTAATTTTTTTTTTTTTAGTATTCTTAAAATGTCACCGATCCAGTCTGATGGGGGAAAGGCTGCTAAACTAGTCATAAGTCTAAATATAGACTATACTTAAAGTAGTAAAGTTTCATTACTTTCAAGATACAGTAGTCAAAACAGGCTAAAATGTTCTAAGAGGTGTCTAGAAAATTTGAATGAACACAGGAATAATTTGCAGTCAGCATAGCAGTTTGTGGACTTGGAAGTACTTAAGGATCCTTTAAAACCATGGTTTTGCTGTTAATTTTCTTTGTTCTTCAGTCGTAAAAAAAGTCAACTTCAACCTAATTTGGGCAGATTAGAATTACTATCATAGGAGTGGAGAGATTTACTACGTTCACAGAGCATAAGAAATGTTCTCTGAGTCCTGGACATCAGATTTAAGAACATCTGTATAGGTGAACAAAACAGGCCCGGCAGGCAGGAATGAGGACAGCGCCAGCTGCTCTCCTGCCAGTGCCCAGTGCCCTTTCTCAGGCTTTTCCAAAGTGCTCTCTGTAGCCGAGGGAGATTTGGACATAGGATTCGTGCTTCTCTTCATCCTGGGGCATCAGTTATTAGGCTTCTGCCCAGAGCTCCATGCTAGGTGGGGTGGGGGGGGGGGGGGGTTGGTTGGAAGTGGGGGATGGACTGACCTTCAATTGTCCCGGTGGAGTTTCCATCTTTGGTTGATAAAGGAGGGAGACCAAAGTGTTTACATTAAACCAGCTTTTCTTCTAGTATCAATACTCGGGATAAATGTTTTTCATCTAATTTTATGATTTTTCTTGTTGTCAAGTACTGAGGTTAATATTATTTATTACTTTTCCTTGCAAATATATTCTGTTTTTTGTGACCTGACCAAAGAACTTCCACAGCTTTGCCTTTCACTTGCAGCTCTCCCATTTTATACTATTTCTTTGGGCAACTGCATTGTGAATTAAAAGCAACTGATTTTTAAATGAACAGTTCGAACTCTACTAATAAAGTAGAAATTACTTCAGTAAGGAGTAAAATCATGAATTCAGATCACTTATTAACATCCTCATTTGATGGATAAAAAAATTGAGGCCTGAAGAGGTCAGGTGATTTGTCCAGCAACGCACAGGTAGCCTGTATTAGATTTAAGTGATCTTTTACTAACTACATCCACTTATGTATGTATATGGGTACATATATCTGTGTGTATATATGCATTTGTTACATCCTACGCTAAATAGCTTTTTTTTTTTTTTTTGGTGAGGCAATTGGGGTTAAGTGACTTGCCCAGGGACACATAGCTGGTAAGTGTCAAGTGTCTGAGCCTGGATTTGAATCTAAGGCCAGTGCTCTATCCACTGTGCCACCTAGCTGCCCTGATAAAGAGCTTTTTATTAATAATTTGGCATCCTACCATTGTATGGGAAAATATGCCCTGGAATGGAACTCCATATATCTCATCCCTCTCAGTCTTTGTGATGCAAACTCTACCTGGGAAGTGCGGTCACTCGCTACACTGAAAGTTGTTCTCTGTAGCTGTAGTGGTAATCATTGGTCATTTGGCAGCATGTCCCTACCAATAAGGAAACATTACCATCCATAACATGGCACTGACTGCCTCTATATGTGTCATGAGCCACAATGTTTTTTAAAGACTTCATAGCCAAATCCTTTTTCCAGATATGAAAACTTTTCAATAGTAGTATCTCAAATATAGGAACCTGGGCCTGGTACTCTATAACTTAGGCCTCGTTACACCTTTCAAACCTAACTCCACTCCACATTTTCCTTTCTATCTGTTCATACTCTTTCATCTACCTGGAATATATCCTCAATTCCTGTCTATTAAAATCCTACCTATCCTCTAAGGTTCATCCCAGATACCACCTTCTTTGATCTCTCACTAAAATTGATGTAATTTCTCCCTCCTCAGATTCTCTGTAGCACTTTTTACCTTTCCTGTGGTAAGCATTATATATATATATATATAATTTTTTTTTTAATTTTTTTTTGGGGGGTGGGGTTTTTGTGGGGCAGTGATGGTTAAGTGACTTGCCCAGGGTCACACAGCTAATAAGTGTTAAGTGTCTGAGGCCGGATTTGAACTCAGGTCCTCCTGAATCCAGAGCCCGTGCTTTATCCACGGCGCCATCTAGCTGTCCCGGAAGCATTATATTTTCTTCTGGTTGACACATTCTCTGAAGTCATGGACAGTGTTGTCCTTTCTCATGCTCCACAACTCCTAGTGCATTATATAGTAGCTCCTCAGTAAATATGGTTGTGGGGTTTAGAATTGAATCACTGCTGCATTACCACAGGCATTCATGAGAATGTGTAAGAATAAAGAGAAAAAGAAGCAGGAGGTTTTATGAAACTGGAGAAGAAAATAAAAAAGAAAACTGACACCATCCAACTTTCATAATATTGTTAACTGTGCCACAACTTTCCATTAAAGTTAATGGAGTAGCAGAGCTCCCTCCACCTCCACACCAGTTTTACTACAAGATCCATCATACTTATTTTGTGACAGTAGTAAGGCCTCTTGGATCTGTCTGCAAATTATGAAATCAAGAAGCCAACAGTGCATAAATATGTATTTTAAAGGGTGTTAATTAATGCTTTTTATTTTTACATCAGTCATTTCTGGATATACTCACTAAATCTCCCACAAACGATTTTCTCCCATCACAAAAGAAAAGTCAAGCCAAATGTCAGAATCATAGACTTGAAGGATCGTAGATTTAGGGCTGGAAGAGCTCTTGGGGGCTCCCTCCCCCCCCCCTTTTTTTTTTTTTACAGATAAGGAAACTGAGGCCAAGAGAGGTTAAATGACTTATCCAGGGTTACACAGGAAGAGAGTTAAGTGACTCTCTCAGGTTTAGGAAGTGCCTAAAGTAGTCTTCCAGTTCTGGTCATCCTGACTCCAAGCCATTGTGGAAGAAGAGGCTTTTTTGTTTTGTCTTCTTGAGCACAGATTGATCATTATAATTACTCAGCAGTGTTTGTGTTCTTTTTGTTTCCATTATTATAGTTCTTCTGGTCCTTATTCACTTCACTCTGCATAAGTTCATAAAAATCTAACTCTCCACATTCCTCATATTCATCATTTCTTAGGGCACAGTTTTTTATTTCATTCTTCTAAGATTTTTGTTTGGCCATTTGCCATTCTAGGCTTTGAGTTGAGGAACTCGACAGGCTGTCCTAGATGCATTGTGCATGAGCCTTTGTGCTTGGGCTTTTGACTGTTCAAAGATGCCTCTTTTTTTTTTTTAAACTTTCTGACATTTATGTCTTAGTTAAAATTGCTGGATAAGTGAATTCTTGGAGGATATGCTACTGAAATTCCATTTACATACTTGATTAGTCTAGGGGGTGTGTGTATGTGTGTTTGAGAGAGAGAGATGCTTGAATGTTTCAAGAGATGTTTACATTTCAAGGAAACTACAACGAAATATTTCCTGTTATGCAAAAATGGTCCTGGAAATAAAATACTATACTTAAATTTTTTTCAGGCTTTCATTTTTTACTTGTACAGTTTGGGGTTTTTTTTTGGGGGGGGCTGGGAAATGAGGGTTAAGTGACTTGCCTGGGGTCACACAGCTACTAAGTGTCAAGTGTCTGAGGCCTCATTTGAACTCAGGTCCCCCTGAATCCAGGGCTTTATCCACTGTGCCACCTAGCAGCCCCTGTACAAATTAACTGAATAAGAGTTATGTGTCCCATTCTATCTCCTCCACCACCATCCAATTTAAATTATAGTGAAGTATAAATAATAAAAACTGACCGAGAGAGAAAACCAAGTACATTTGGTAAATGAATTTTTTTTTGAGCTATAAACTTAGACATGCATTCAAGAGATTCTATTTAAATGATGGTAGGAAATGCTTTGTGCCAGTCATCTCATTTTTTACTGTTCCTAATTCATATAGCCTAGCTGACAGCAGCTCAGCAGGGTGCCAGCTACTACTGCGCAGCTCCCCCTCAGGAGGAGAGATCCACAAGCTCTAGTTTTCGGTCATACCATGGAGCTTAGGAACCAGCTCCCCTTCCCACAACTGCAGCCCTAATCACCCCCAGAGAGCCCTCCTTCCCAGTCTGCAAGCATTCATGCCACTGTGGTTATACAAGAGCACAGAGGTCTTTCCTACATGGCTTTCTTGAACCTTGCTGCTGCGTGGCCAAGCTATGGCTAACCTCTACAGGATGCCTCTTAGCGAGAGTGCTCTAATGAGCTTGTATTGAGCATCATTTTGCCAAGGGGCTCTAGCCCTGTGGGAACCAGCCTTTCTGTTCTTCTATGTTGTAAGTATGTAGGTTTTCTTCTAAGTCTACATCACAGGGCATTGGTCCGGAGTAATTCTTCCCTTTGGGTCTATAGCATAGTATCAGTGGGCAGCCCACTGATCTATATGGGGTCAGGAAGGAGGGCAGGGGGTATCCAGAGCAAGTTAGAAGAGGCAGAGAATACTGATGGACTAAGAATGTGATTTTGAGCCCTTACTGGGGCCCTGACAGGAGAGAGCATTGCTGGAGAAGGCACCCTCACAGTAACCAGGGTGAGCTTTCTCACAGGACCTTGATGGGGCATTTCATTTAGGATTTGGGGTCACATTTTACCAAAAAATAGAATTTGTTTGCCTCTCCTGCTCCTTCCTTTCTCTACATCTCACAAGCCTTTCTTATCATTCTCTACTCTCCTCCTTGATTCCAGTCTTTATTTGTTCCCTTAATCTCATTAGCTCCCAGCTCTTGGGTAGATTTCACCACCATCTCTTCCCTACCTCCCCCATCTTAATCGCTCATGTTCTGCTACTTATTAGCTAACTGTCAGATCCTTCCCATTTAAAAATAAACTAAAAAATCTTGTTCCTACAATCCTCTCAAGTTAGTACTTTTTATCTCTCTTCCCTTTTATAGCCAACCCCCTAGGAAAAAAACTATCTCTTCAGTTGTTATCATGTCCCCTCTACTTTGTTGTTGTTTTGAGTCATATCTGACTGAAACTCATTTTGGGTTTTCTTGGCAAAGTTATGTGTAATTTAAGATTCTAAATGTGGATTCTAATCTGTTCCCCCAGTTTTGGGGGAAACTGACTAAAATCACTGATAAAACAAGTTTAGGTTTTTAAGGGTTTATTGGAAAATAGAAAAAGATTGAGAACATAATTCTAACAGCCTGGCATTCCTATCTTTCCTCAAATTTCCTGTGAAGTCCTCTGCCGCCTCCACCACCAAGTCAGGAACCCCAAAACCCCCAGAGCTCTCCGTGCAGGCTCCCTTTCCTCCTTCCTGTCTCCTCCCAGACCATAGGAGGCTCCTCAAGTTGATTGGCTGGTAGCCTTGATAGACAGCACCCATGAGCAAACGTCATTTCCTGACGCCAAGGAAAAGCCACGTCTCTGAGGCATTTTCCTCATGGTGGAGCTTTCCCACAGCAAGTCTCCAGTAGGTGGCATCATTCCAATCATTACAGTTACTAGAGTGGTTTGCCATTTCCTTTTCCTGCCCATTTTGCAGATGAGGAAATTGAGGCAAACAGAGTTGAATGACTTGCCCAGAGTCACACAGTTAGGAAATGTGTGAGGCCAGATTTGGAATTTAGGTATGTCTGTCTGACTCTCTAGCCCAGCACTTTATCCATTGAGCCAACTGGATGTCCCACCACTTACTCCTTTTTCAGCCCTTTGTCATTTAGCTTTTAACCCCATCACTCAACTGGAATTGTTTTCTTCAGAGTTACTGATCTCATAATTGAGAATAGGTAAATGAAGGCTCCCTACTCTCAATCCTTATTTTTCTTGACCTTCCTGCCACATTTGACACTGTTTAGCAGTTTTTCCTCCTGAATACTCTCTCTCCTCTAGATTTTTTTTTTTTTTACTATTACTTGTGGTTCTCTACCCATCTATTTTTTCTCTTGCTTTCATTCTCCTTTGTTGGATTATCATCCATGTCTTGCCCCTGACTGAGCCCCAAGGCTCTCTCCTGGTTTCTTCTCTTTCTATATTTTCTCCCATGGGTTTAATTGCATTTCTGTGTACCTTATTCACAAATCTGTATCTGTTCTTTCACCTGGGCTCCAATACTGTGTCACTGTCTGCTAATTGGACCTTTCAAGCTTTTGTCCCTTAGGCTTCACACACAAAACATGTCTAAAACAGACATTTTTTCTCCCCCATGCCCAAACCACTTATTTTCTAAGATTCCCTATTTTTGTCAGGGACATCACCCTCCTTCCAGTTACCCAGGTTCATGACCTCATTCATCCCTGGACTCCTCATTCTCCCTATCCCATGTAGCCAATCATTTGCCACACCTTCTCAGTTCAACTTCTGTAACATTTCTCTCATCTGTCCCCTTCTTTCTGCTCGTAATGCCACCCCCTGGTTCATGCCTTTCTCAGCTTCGCCAGGACTATTGCAATAGCCTTCTAATTGGCCCTCCTCCCTGTAGGCTCTTTTTTCCAGTCTCTCCTCCACACAGCCACCCAAGTGATTTTCCTAAAGCACCAGTCTCATAACGCACTCCCCTATTTAATGGTTCTCTCTTACCTCTAGAGTCAGATTGAAGCTCAATTCTTTGACATTTAATTTACAATCTGCCTCCAAGCTACCTTTCCAGGCTTATTATGGATTACATCCCTTCGTGTTCACTGTAGTCTCCTGCTGTTCCTCATACATGTTTCTCCATCTTCCAACTCTGGGCCTTGGTTTGCGTGCTGTCTTCCATGTCTGGAGAGTCTCTAGAAAGGCTTCATTCACCCTCCTGTTCTGTCACTTTATTTTATTCCAAAGTAGAAGGGTGAATCGCACTAATATCATGATTTTAAGGAATTTAAAGAAATAGCTATTTGTGGCCCAGATGTCTCC
Organism: Dromiciops gliroides; assembly: GCF_019393635.1. Classification (NCBI taxonomy): domain Eukaryota; kingdom Metazoa; phylum Chordata; class Mammalia; order Microbiotheria; family Microbiotheriidae; genus Dromiciops; species Dromiciops gliroides. The sequence goes on along the minus strand of NC_057863.1, from coordinate 335,648,637 downwards.
TTCCTGCAAAGCAGGCCAGGTGGTTTTCAAAGGGGCAACATGGCTGAATGAAATGAACCCTGGCTTTGGATCTGAAAGGCCCTTGTCACTCATCTCTTCTGGAGCACTCTAGACTTTAGTTTCCTCGTCTGTAAATAATATTTGTACTCTCTACTCACAGCGTTGTTGTTGGATTCAAATAAGATAAAATATGGAAAATACTTTGTTAAAAAAACCTGTATAAAGGTAAACTCTTTTCAAAATATAAAGCTAGATTTCTGGGGGGTACCCATGATTTAATCTGGATTTGCCCTGGAGATGACGAGCAAGTGGCATTTGATGCCTGTGATGGGTTCCACAAGTACAAGTAATGGTGTTTTTCTGGCCAGTGCCCCACTGACCTACTTGGCTGATATTTGAGCCCATATACTAGGTGGGGCAGGTGCTTTAGCAGTTGTTGATAAAGAGGCTGTTCTGCAAGGCCAAACATTATGGATTTGACCGGATCATAGAATACCAGAATCACTGAATTCAAGAGTTGGAAGGTTCCTCAGTGGCTATTTAAGGAATTCCCATTATAACATATCTGACAAGTAGTACAACCAACCAGTAGCTCTAGAATCTGGGGATCTGGGTTCAAATCCCACTTCTGACCCCTACTATTTGTGCCTCCTTGGATAAAACATTTAAACTTCTTGAGCTTTCATTCTGTCATGTAAAATGAGGGGGTTAGACTGGTTTCTAAGGAGGTCTGTTATAGCTCTGTATCCATGATTTTGTGATACCTCAAGTCAACCCACCATTCCCACTCCAAGACAGCCATTGGACTTTGGGACAGTGAATTCCTTGACAGATTTATTATTATTATTTTTTCTGCAACAAACATTTATTTTATTTTCCAGTTACATGTAAGGGTGCTTTTCAACATTCATTTTCATAAGATTTAGAGTTAAAATAGAATTCTTTTTTTTTTTTTTTTTGGTGAGGCAATTGGGGTTAAGTGACTTGCCCAAGGCCACACAGCTAGTAAGTGTTAAGTATCTGAGGCTGGATTTGAACTCAGGTCCTCCTGAATCCAGGGCCGGTGCTCTATCCACTGGACCACCTAGCTGCCCCTCCTTGACAGATTTATTATCTCACTTCGGTCCCAGAAGAACCAACAGATGCCTGGATTTAGACTTGTTGTTCCCACTTGAGCTGTATGCAGATGTTCCTAGATTTCAGAAATATCACAGATTGGGGTATCATCAGGATGAATATTGGTGCTACTGCAGTAGGATTCCATTGACGTCTTAGATATCATACTGTTAAACAAAATAGCAGACAGCAATGTTGCACCACTGGTTAAGATCTTATATTTTAAACACTACAGTCAACTAACTGTTCAACAAAAGCAAAGTAAAGTGATACAGTGGAAAGTAGGCTAGACTGGAAGCCCCAGCTATGTCAATTGCCTTATAACATTGGGCAAATCATTTTAGGCCTCAGTTTCCTTATTTGTCAAATGTGAGAGAGTTGGACTAGTTTACATTTTATAATTCTTTTCTAGCTCTGAAATCCTATTGCATCTATTTTTAAGAGCAGAAATCATTTTTTGCATCTGTTCTAGCTAACATTTAAGACAGACATTTAATCGTACAAGTAGGATGAATGATGGTGAAAATTATAATAATTACCACTAAATTGCTAGTAAGCATTCCAGGCACCATTGTTCTATGGTCTCACAGATAGCATTACAATACACACTTTACACAATAGATTTGTTCCAGAATGTTAAAGGAATATTACATTCTTTTAAAAGCATTTTTATTGTCCCTTTCAATAAGATCTGTGAAATTTTTTAATACAGAGGAATGTGTTACATTTAATTACAACTTTAAAGGCTGAATTATGTCTTTTACCTATTGGTAAATCAATTATTTATCAGCCTCTACCCTAGATTTTGAGAGAAATATACAAGGGATCGATTTTGATAATAATGCTTTCTCAGAGTCCTTATCTCAAAGAAACTTAAAGCAGTTTACTGTCTTTAATCTTCTCAGCATCATGGTGGCAGATTAGGCATAAATATGCCCACTTTAACCAGGTTTCCTTATCTGCATTAGGGCATTAAGAGAAGTTTCTGAGGAGATTCAATTAATTGATAGCAGTGGAAATAAATTTGGATTCATTGTTTAGTATGGTTTATTTTTCCACCAATTTCCTTCTACACTAGACCCCAAATCCTGGAAATAAGTCAGAGATAAAAGTCAATGTTGGCAGGAGTTTGGAGAAACAGGCCCACTATAATACATCATTGCTGGGCCTGCAGATTGTGGAAAACATTTTGGAGAACAATATTGCAACAATAAGAAAGGTTTACTTTTCAACTTGGTAATTCCACTGTTAGTAAGTACCATATTCCGAGTGCATCATTTTTTTTTTTTTTTTTAGTGAGGCAATTGGGGTTAAGTGACTTGCACAGGGTCACACAGCTAGTAAGTATTAAGTGTCTGAGGCCGGATTTGAACTGAGGTACTCCTGACTCCAGGGCCAGTGCTCTATCCACTGCGCCACTTAGCTGCCCCTCCAAATGCATCATTAAAAAAGGCATTATGGGGAAAAAATTCATAGCTGCTGTATTTGTAATATCAAAAACTGGAAGCAAACTATGTGTCCAACAATTATAGGATGACCAAATAGATTATATCATTAATAAATTGATATCAGTAATATTCTGGTTAGTCAGTAAGTTAGTATTTATTAAGCACTTGTTATGTGCCAGACAATGTGCTAAGCATGGCTGATATAAAGAATGGCAAATAAGGCAGAAAATAATCAACAGAATCAGAACTGTTACACATTGGCTACAATTATTTATGAGAAAAGAAAGAAGAAAAATAAGACCAAAGATGACAATTTCAGGTGGACATAGGAAGAAGACAAAGGAAATAACACACATACATATCTGTATACACACATACATATACATACATATGTGCATGTACATGTGTATAAATGTATATATAAGTGCATTTCAAGAAAGGAATATGGTATAAAAATATAAAGTATATAAAATGTAGGTATATATACAAGTGTATGTGAATATATGTATATATGTTTGTTTTATTAATTTTTAATTCCATCTTATTAAATTTTGGAAACCTAGGATAGAATTTTGTATGTTTGGTTGTTTTTGTTGCTAGTTAGTGGGATAACAATTTTAAAAGATTGTTAAAAAGTCATTGACTTACAATAAACTGAATTGAACATGCCCCTTAAGGGCATCAGTTTTCTAGATAACTGAGGGGGATTTTGCCTTTTAGCATCAACATCTTTTTTATTTTATCTGTATTTGAAAAAAAAAAGTATTGTTGCCTTATGTTTATATACTACATTCCTTTATTGATATACACTTCTCTTCCCTATTGAACCCTTTCTTGAAACAAAGAAAAACCGGTTGAACAAAACACTTATAGATCATGAAATCTGATTGCATAATCTTTAGTGGAAATTCTTCTATAAAGAGAAGTCTATTTTAACCCTTTTGATGTAGATGTCTCTAAAACATATACTTCCTTCTCTGTCTTCTTTATATCAAGAGTCTGATTTATCAGTTGTCTGATTTTAAGAGTAGAATACATCTTTTGTCTGTTCCACATTGCATTTACTTTTTAAATCAAGTGTTATTTTTTTCAGTTATCTGGTTGTTTTCTCTCATCTCACTTCCTCCAACTTCTCTAGGTGGGAGGGAATAAAAAACCTTTGTAACAAATATGCATGATTGAGCAAGTCAAATTCCCAAGTTAATCATGTCCAAAAATGTGTGTCTTATTCTGTACTCTTTATCAGATTTATGTCAGGATGTGTGTAGCATGTTTCATTGTTAATTCTCTCTGGAAACATGGTTGATCATTTCATTGATCAGCATTTCTAAGTCTTTTTAAATTGTTCATTTTGGCAATGTAGTTCCTTTAGTATAAATTACTTTCTTGGTTCTGCTCCCTTCCTTCTGCGTCAGTTCATACAAGTCTTCCCAGGTTTCTCTTTAATCATTTCTTATAGTACACTGCATTCCATTACATTTAGATGTCATAATTTGTTCCTGTGTCTGTTTCTAAAAGGTGGGTGTTTGTTTTTTTTTAAATAACCTTTCCTTGCTGTCACTTGAAAATTGTGTGTGCCTAAAAAAAACTATTTTATTTTTATTTTTTCCAGTTACATGTAAGGGTAGTTTTCAACATTTATTTTCATAAGATTTAGTTCCAAATTTTTCTCCCTCCCTCCCTTTCCTCCCCCCTTCACAAGACAGCAACCAAGGTCATACATGTACAATCCACAAGTACTCTTTTTATCAGTTTTTTCTATGGGGGTGAATAGTATGCTTTGTCATTACTCCCTTGGGATTGTCTTGGATCATTATATTGCTGAGAGTAGTCAAGTCATTCACAATTGCTCATCGAACAATACTGCTGTCACTATGCACAATGTCCTCCCAGTTCTGCTCACTTCACTATACATCAGTTCATATGAGTCTTTCCAGGTTTTTCTGTGTGAGGGCCAAAATTTGATATACAGAGCATTATTTGGGTGACTTGCCTTAATATTGGGGTCCCAGAAATAATGAGGGGACCTTTTAGGTTCACCCTCCCCTCTGAACTGCCCTTTTTAGATATTTCTCCCAGGCCAATAAGAAAGGAGCCTTTAAGCTTTAGTTCACAAAAGGATCAGATTTTATTACTTGGGAATTAATTAAACAACAAAGGTAAAACTAATAAAAGTCAAAGATAAGGAAATAGGAAAAAAAGAAATACAGATAAATATTCATCTTATTCCCTTTCCCATGATATTTATTCTATTATCTATCTTCTTTCATCCTATCCCTCTTCAAAAGGGATTTGCTTCTGTCTGTCCCCTCCCCCAATCTGCCCTCCCTTCTTTTGCCCCTCTCTCTCTTTATCCCCTTCACTTCCTATTTTCCTGCAGGGTTAGATAGATTACTCCACCCAACTGAGTGTGTATGTTATTCCTACCTTGAGCCAATTCTGATGAGATTGAGGTCTTTGAGCCAATTCTGATGAGTGTTAGGCTCATTTACTGCCCAGATAAATAGATTACTCCACCCAAGTGTGTGTGTGTGTGTGTGTGTGTGTGTGTGTGTGTGTGAATTCCCTCTTGAGGCAACTCTGATGAGTTTAAGGTCTTTGAGCCTATTCAGATGAGTGTAAAATTCATTTACTGCCCTGCTCCTCCCCTGTCTCTTCCCTCATTCCATAAGCTCTTTCTTGTTTCTTTCATGTAGGATTTCACCCCATGCTACCTCTGCCCTTCCCCCTGCCCCAATGCATTCCCCTCACCCCTCAATTTAACCCTAAAGATGTCATCATGGGGCAGCTAGGTGACACTGGACAAAGCATCCACCCTGGACCCAGGGGGATCTCAGCCAAAACCTGGCCTCAGGCACAAGACAGTCATCCACTGCATGACCCCAGGTATGTCTCCCCGATTCCAATTTTTTATGGTTCTCTAGGGTCTTGTATTTGAAAGTCAAATTTACCATTCAGTTCAGGTCTTTTCATCACAAATACCTGAAAGTCCTCTTTTTTCATTAAAATCCCATTTTTTCCTCTGAAAAGATTATGCTGAGTTTTGCTGGGTAGGTGATTCTTGGTTGTAATCCCAATTCCTTTGTCCTCTGGAATATCATATTCCATGCCCTCTGGTCCTTTAATGTAGAAGCTGCTAGATCTTGTGCTATCCTGACTGGGGCTCCACAGTACTTGAATTCTTTCTTTTTGGCAGCTTACAATATTTTCTCCTTGACCTGAGAACTCTGGACTTTGGCTATAATATTCCTAGGAGTTTTCCTTTTGGGATCTCTTTCTGGAGGTGATGGGTGGATTCTTTCAATTTCTATTTTAGCTTCTGCTTCTAAAATACCAGGGCAATTTTCCCTGAGAATATCTTGGAAGATGGTGTCTAAGCTCTTTCCTTGATCATGGTTTTCAGGTGGACCAATAATTTTCAAATTATCTCTCCTGGACCTATTTTCCAGGTCAGCAGTTTTCCCAAGAAGATATTTCACATTATCCTCTATTTTTTTATTCAGTTGGACTTGCTTTATTGTGTCTTGGTTTCTCATAAAGTCACTAGCTTCCATTTGTTCAATCCTAATTCTTAGGCAGTTATTGTCGTTAGCTTTTGTACCTCCTTTTCTATTTGGCCAATTTGGCTTTTTAAGCTGTTGACTTTTTTCTCATGTCTTGTCCTGCATCACCCTCATTTCTCTTTCCATATTTTCCTCTACCTCTCTTTATCTTCAAAGCCCTTTTGGGGGGGGGGGGGCGGGGTAATGAGGGTTAAGTGACTTGACCAGGGTCATACAGCTAGTAAGTGTCAAATGTCTGAGGCCAGATTTGAACTCAGGTCCTCTTGAATCCAGGGCCAGTGACTTTATCCACGGTGCCACCTAGTTCCCCCTCAAAGTCCTTTTTGAGCACCTCTATAGCTTGAGACCAATTCCTATTTTTCTTGGAAGCTTTAGATATAGGCGCCCTGATGTTGACATCTTCCCCTCAGGGTGCACTTTGATCTTCCTTGTCACTAAAGAAACTTTCTATGGTCCTCACCTTTCTCTGTCTGCTCATCTTGCCTTTCTTTTACTTGACTCTTAAGCCCACCCTTAAAGTGGGGCACTGTTTCCAGGCTGTACTGTCCCAAGCTTCAGAAGGTCCCAGGTGGTATCATTTAAGAAGGAGCAGGTTCTTCACTCGCCTGGCCTGTTCACAGGTCCATAGATGACCCCTGACCAATTTGCTAATCAGCCAGCTTTGTGTGTTATAGTTAACAGCTCCGACAAGCCTGTGCCCCTCCCCTGCCTGGGCCACCACCACTCGAGCCCACCTCCTGTTTCCCAGCATGGGTGAAAAACCCAAGTTCTGCCTCAGCACCAGCATAGACCCTATCCCCCCTGCCAAGGGCTCAGCCCTCTCACCAGACCCTGAGTTTAGTTCCAGACAACACTGGTGCTGCAGCTGATTCAGAGGCTGTGGGGCTCTCCTCTGGTGAGAGGCCTTCCTGGGACTGGATCTGTGTCAGGGTGACTGTGGGGTTGGGCTCGACTCCTGTCTCAGCACAGCAGCTCCCTCCTTCTGACTTTCCAAGCTGTCCTTGATTAGAAGATGATTTCAGCACATTCTTCTGTGGGTTTTGCTGGTCCGGGAATTGTTTTATGACATTATTTGGATATTTATTGGAGCAATCGTGTCATGATTTTGAGAGCTCACTCCATACCAGATATTAGTAAAAAGAGAACACGTGGGTCTGAAAGTTAAGAAAAGGCCTATCTAGCCTAGAGCTCCAGCCTGGTCTGGTTCTTCCTCAAGTCCTTCACCAAGAAGAGCCTGTCTGACAGTGTGCCTTTATTTAGGAATTTCCCTTCCAACTTCTAGTTTGCTGCTTCTGTTCCTGCTGTGCGTTTGGCCACAAGCTAAAATTGTTAGAATTTTTCCTAAAATAAAAATAAAATGGTACAAAATTATACGCGGCAACAAAGTAAAATGCATGAGCTTTAATTGCACAGTCTTTATGCCCAATTTTGCCTTTTCAGGCCTTTTCTGATTACTCATGTTTATTGGATGTGTTTTTGGATAAGAAAGAATATCAGGATATCAATCACCTAAGTTTTAGATAGATGAGATATTGCTGGGTATATTGTTGTATAATTTACACAACACAATCCTGGTATTTTCTCCAGTTATCATTATACAATTTTTTGTTGTTGTTCAGAGAAGATGCCTTTGTGACCTTAGATAAGTCCCTTTACCTCTCTGATCTTTAGTTCCTCATCTGTATCTGGTATTTCCATCACCCTCAGTTATATTTATGCTTTCCTCTTTATTATTTTTTCTTTTCCTAGGTGGCTCGTTATTGCAGTTGGTCTGGTCAGAGCATATTTGGCTAAAGGTAGCTATCATAGCCTTTATTATTCAATTGAAAAGCCTTTGAAATTCTTCCAGACTGGAGCCCTCTTAGAGGTAGGTTGCAAAATATTTCTGTTATTGATAACCATAAAAAAACAATCTGTCTTATTAAATAAGAAACTTGCTACTAAAATATACTTAGGCCGCCATCTTGTTTGTAAGTGTGATGTTTGTCATATTCATTTTAATCTTTGAAATTTTGCCTAAACCACCTTTTCCAACTTTGTAAATATAGCAAAACCCCAGTTAACCTGAACCAAAATAACTTTTTGGCTAGAAATTTTGTGTGACTTTTGTTACAAATCACAAAACAGGTTATTTTTAGGAATTATGTGTGTTTGAACTTTCAAGAGACGTCCTAGGGATTCATTTCATCCAATGTGAAGAAACACCACATCATTGTTAAAATAATTCACTTGCCATGAAAATCCTGCTCTAGTTTCAGATTGTACTGGGCAGGTGACCTTGCTTCTCCAAGGATGCATCATCAGATTACAGACTGTGTACTGTGGTCAGAAGACCAGCCAGCTAAGTTTAGAGAGGCTCATCACCAGAGGCTCGTCTACCCATGGATGGTCATGGAGGCGCCTCTTTCTGTTAATGGAACTGGGAACCCAAACTGTGAAATACTAAATCTTTGAAGTAAATTAATAGCTAGGCAGTGTAGAGGAAAAAGCACTGAATTTGGAATCAGAGAGACCTGAGTTTAAGTCCTGCCTCAGACAGTTACTAGCTGTGTGACTATAGGCTAGTCACTTAACTTTTCTTAACTTTGAATTTCCTAATCTCTGAAATGGGGATAATAAGAACACTTATTATATCCAGTTGTGAGGATAAAATTATATGACACATGTAAGCTGCTTTGCAAATCCTAAAACACTATATAAATGCTAGCTATCCTAGTTATTAATGATACAATAATTAATAAATCCTCCAGGAAATTCCTATTCTCATACTTTATCATAGTATGAATGTGACCATAGATTCTCAAAAATTATGCTAGTGAAGCAACTACTCCAACAGTTCTTCCAAGGTAGAGTAGTTTCAAGTATGATCCCAATAACCAGACAGTCTACTTTATAAGCATGAACCTAGCTAAAAATAGATAAGCTTATTACCAAAAGACTGCACTAGCGATGAATTCTTAGGCTATGGCAACTCATGAAAAGGATATTTTAATATTCTGTTAGATCTGTGATCTCTCTGGTGTGGGTGCATCCTCCACTGGTGTAGATAGCCACCCATCGACTTTGCCAACCATGTCATCCTAGCAGTTCTTGTCCTGGTCCTAAGTAACATGTTTGATCTGCCTAAGTGTTGGCTACCTTCCTCTGCTTTTTATTTCCCACATCACACCCTTCCCTTTTAATAACAAAGAACAGGTAAGTCAAAGCAGTGAACCCAGTAACCATGTCTGACAGTATCTGCAGTGTCCTGTACCAACAGTGCCCTCAATGAATGGATAGAGAGGCTAAAATGCTCTCTTCTCTAGACTAAGTTATACCTTTCACTTATTCAGAGTCTAGCTTATTTTAGTGTTCTATTCCTTGACATTCTTGTAAAATTTGTGTATGTTGTTTTTCTGGTTCAGGTTACTTCATTGTGCATCAGTTAATTTCAGTCCTTCCATGTTTCTCTAACTTCTTCATATTCATCAATTTTATGGTGTCTCCCTAAGACAATTTCCAAGACAGTGGTGAATACCCTTGTTGACCATGTGTCTCTTTGTTTTGTGCTTTGTTCAGCATTGATAATAGGCTGGTGGAACTCGTTTAACTGGATACATTATAAATTCGTATGATCCAGGTTCTTTCAGTAAGGCAATCCTTTCATTCTCCCTAATTGGTTCCTTATCTCATTTCTTACAGAAGCTATTATTCCAAACTTTATTTTCTTTCCTCCACACCTTTCTTTCTCCCCTCCTTCCTCTCAGCTGAGGCCCTGTCTTATTTTATTATTTTGTTTGTTTGGTTGGTTTTTTAGGGGCAATGAGGGTTAAGTGACTTGTCCAGGGTCATAAAGCTAGTAAGTTTCAAGTGTCTGTGTCTGAGGCTGGATTTGAACTCAGGTCCTCCTGAATCCAGGGCCTCTCCTCTTATTTTATGATGAAAATTGAGGCCATTTGTTATGATACACCTTTTCTCCCTTTTTTTTCATCTCAACATCCCCTTAAAATAATCCTTTACTTTTTCCTTCTTTTGAAAAGCTTTGACAGTAGAGTGACTCTTATTGCTAAGACCAACCCATCCTTCTACATGTGCCCTTCAGACCCCCCTCCCCCCATTTTCTCCAGCAGATTACAACCTTAGTCAGCCCCTCCCCCCTCTCTAATCTTCTTTCCCTAATGGTTCCTTCCCTACTGCCTTCAACCATGTTTAAATGTCCCTCATCCTTAAAAAAACCCTTCCAACACATCCCACCATCCCTTCAAGCTATCATTTTATATCTCTCCTTTTCCCAAACTCTTAGAAAAAGCCATCTGCACTTTCTCTTCTTTTGATCACTCCTGGGCCCTTTGTAGTCCGGCTTCTGATGTTATCATTTCACTGACACTGCTCTTTCCAAAGCTACCAAGTCATGTTTTATTGGCCACATCTGGTGGCCTTTTCCCAGACCTCATGCTGCTCTGCCTCTTTTCTGCATTTGACACTGCTCCTCACTCTCTCTTTGCTGGAATTTTTTTAGACACTACTTTCTCCTAGTTCTCCTACCTGCCTAGCCACTCTCCATTTTCTGCTGGTTCATCATCTAGATCATGTTCACTAACCATGGGTGTCACCCAGGATTTTGTCCTCCATTGAAAATCCTTTCAAATGATATATTCTCGTTCTCTTTCTTTCTCTCTTTTTTTTGCAGGGCAATGAGGGTTAAGTGACTTGCCTAGGGTCACACAGCTAGTAAGTGTCAAGTGTCTGAAGTCAGATTTGAATTCTGGTCCTCCTGAATCCAGGGCTGGTGCTTTATCCACTGCACCACCTAGCTGCCCCTCAAATGATATATTGACTAGTGTTGTTCAAGAAATTTTTATGTTCCCTTTTCTTAGTTAAAAAGAAAGGCACTTGTTAAACCCTAAATTACATTACTATTTATTTTTATGTTCTTAGATTGTTATTGTTTTAGCAACATAAGTACAGGCAAGTCACTTGTGATATCTGTAGTGCCTTGCCTGCCTGCTTCAGGGCTATTTCATAGCTGAATTGTAGCTTTGAAGATTGTAGAAATGCCAGGTGAAAAGTATGGTCTATCAGTTCAGTGACCCTAAGCAACCTCACTTGTGCTTGTAAATCTAGTTAGAGTAGATTGCTAGAATAATGATTTCAAAGCACTGTCGGGTCCTTGGTCCTCTTTTATTCAGTATACTGTACTTACTGATGCAAGAAAGCGAGCTATTACAGTTTTAAAAGATATTCAAGGGGCAGGTGGGTGGCACAGTGGATAAAGCTCCAGCCTTGGATTCAGGAGTACCTGAGTTCAAATATGACCTCAGACACTCGACACTTACTAGCTGTGTGACCCTGGGCAAGTCACTTAACCCTCATTGCTCCACCCCCCAAAAAATTTTTTTAAAAAGGCTAGGCCCAAAGAGATATTCAACAACACAGGTTTAACCAAAAAGAAGGCTTTGAATTCCTTGAATTAACCAAAATCCTCATTCCCTGAGCATTCTGATTAGCCGTGTTTTTACTGTTTACTTACTCGTAAAAGATATATTTTAATTATAGCTATCTAAAGCTTTCAAGGTCACTGTGTTTCATTGTGTTTATAACAATATAGCAAATTTATAGAAGGTCTCGAAATGAAGTTTAGGGAACATCAGTATTTGTGAATAGCGTTAAATAAAGTACAGAGTGGCAGTTTCATAGCAGCAGTATTATAACCTCAAATGTTCAAAATTAAACATTTTAAAAGCTTAAGATAGTTATGGAGACCAGAAATTGTATAATCTCTAATAATAGTTTTTTTGTTTGGGGTTTTGTTTTTGTGTGTGTGTGAGGCAGTGGGAGTTAAGTGACTTATCCAGGGTCACACTTAATCGTATGATTTAGGGGAAATCACTTAATCTCTGTGCCTCTGTTTCCTCATCTGTAAAATGAGGGGCTTGAACCAGATAGTTCCAAGATACCTTGCTGCTCTAAATTGATTCTCCCGTGGGCCTGCCTGTGTATGTCAGGGGTGGCAAGGCATGTGTGTATAGGTACTGAGCTGGATCATTATAGCTTCATCACATCTCTAAAACTTTTATCATGTAGCTGAAACCTCTCACTTTCCTTTACCAGACCTTCTTAGGCCCTTTTCTCAGATTCTCTATTCAGATATAATCCCCAAACATTTCCTAATGCTACAGAACTGAGTGAAAAGAACTACTACACCTTCCCAGAAACTTTTTTTTAATGATTGACTTGACTTATTACCTTCCATTAAGCAAAGGGCTTGCCATGATTCTGGTTCCTGTTGAAGCAAAAATTCAGGAGAGATGGGAGGTCTGTATGAATGAGAAGCATCCTTGGTTAAGATAATAATTAATATGCATACACATCCTTTATATATACTGTTTAATTGGGGGGGGCAATTGGGGTTAAGTGACTTGCACAGGGTCACACAGCTAGTAAGTGTCAAGTGTCTGAGGCTGGGTTTGAAGTCCTCCTGAATCCAGGGCTGGTGCTCTATCCACTGTGCCACATAGCTGCCCCCATATCTACTATCACAGTTAAAATTAAGTTGGACTGAGGCACGAAGTTCTGAGCACTAATAATTTATTAGCAAAGCATGAATTTACCAATAAATAGGATCTTAGCTTCCCCAGAATAAGAGGGAGACTTCTCTTTTATGGTTCTGGAGAGTACAGAAAATAGGAAGGCTAGCATCATAGATGGAAGCAAATATGATTGGATAGAAATTGGGTTAGCATTGAGGGCTAGCAACAACCCTCTCCTTCCCTTCTGTCACTAAGAAATGTTCATTCATTGTTTGAGACCAGCTGCATCAGCAAGCACAGAGATAGCAAACCAGACTTCTTTGGATAACAAACCAGACATCTTTGAAGGATAGCTTAGTGATGTAAAAGATATTTGACCAGACTCTCTGGTGTCCCCATCTCCTTCAAGGGTAACAGATTTCCTTGACACAAGAATAGAACATTGATTAACAGGAGGACTGGATTTCTAAACTTAACTCATTACAGGTGAGCTGAATTTCTGAATTAAGTTCAGACAAAAGAATCATGATTTAGACAGTTATAGGACAAAATAGAATCAACTAAAAAAAGAAAATCAATCTGATTATTTCCATTCATACTTAATATTTATGTAAGAATAATACTTAACATACACACACCTCTCATAGAGGCACATACACAAACATATAATCCATAGGATTATACATAGACCAGATACCTACATATACATACATGTGAGGTATCTACATATATGTGTATGTGTGCATATGATATAGAAATTATTTGTATATGTTGTATAAAATGAGCAAGTTGAACTAGATGACTATGCATATACACACATATATGATGTGTACTGCACTGGCATTGAGAGGATAGAGTGAAAGCTTGGTCAGAAAGCCGTTTAAGACAGAATGAGGTAGGGGCAGCTAGGTGGCACAGTGGTTAGAGCACCAGCCCTGGAGTCAGGAGTACCTGAGTTCAAATCCGGCCTCAGACACTTAACACTTACCAGCTGTGTGATCCTGGGCAAGTCACTTAACCTCAATTGCCTCACTTAAAAAAAAAAAAAAAGAAAGAAGACAGAATGAGACAATAAAGGGTAAAACTTTTTTTAGTGAAAAATAACTTCAAAGGCCCCCCCCACCCGAAATATTTCCTTAATTTTGTTTTGCACATAACTTTTTCTGTTCGATCTAGCAAGTATTTATTGAGCATTCTATCTTCTGTCTTTGCATTGTGCTGGTTACCAGGTGGAAGGGCTGGGTATAAGACCTTGGCTACAAGTAACTTAGGATTTCAGGGTTAAGAAAGATAAATATAATCATAGTAATAATAATAGTAGCTAACATGTATAGAACTTTATGGTTTACAAAGTACTCATTAGTTGATCCTCACAAAAATATGTATGTGAGGTACGTGCTGTTATTAGCACTATTTTGCAGATGAGCAAACTGAGGCTGAGAGATAGTAAATGACTTGCCCAGCTTCACACAGGCATCATGTGTCAAAGTAGTCATTGAACCCAGGACTTCCTGAAGCTCTATCAGCAGGTCAGCTCTATCCCATCACTGCCTTAAACTCAGTAAGAGTTTGAAGTTTATAGGAAATTTATAATGCTATGATCTGAAATTGAGATGGAGTTGAGGGGGCAGCTAGGTGATGCAGTGGATAAAGCACCAGCCCTGGATTCAGGAGGACCTGAGTTCAAATCCTATCTCAGACACTTGACACTTACTAGCTGTGTGACCGTGGGCAAGTCACTTAACCCTCTTTGCCCTGAAAAAAAAAATTATAGAGATGGAGTTGAGTCTGTCACATAGAATCCCTAAAAAGTTATAAGGTAGTTGTAGTGAGACGTTGAGAAGAGTGACTGGTGAATTGCTTCTGCCCAAGTATGTAGGAGATTGGAGTGAGAATGTGTTGATTTTGTTAGATTTTCTTCACATTTTTACTTGTTATTAATATAACAACATAGTCCAAGGATCCCTCCCAAGAGTGTCAGAGCCTAAGTGATACATATTACCATAGGATTAAGCCAGTAGTTGAAAACAAGGAAAAGTGATCAATTCCCATTGGTTCAAATTAGCTTAATTTGACCAATGAGATTGGGTGGACCAGAAAGATAGAATCAGGATAAAGAAAATATCAGGAGAAATTGAGGAGTGTTCAGACTGGAAATGATATGAAAGGGACTTGGAGAAGGGAACTTCTAAGAGTCCCTTCTGCTAGGATAAATGAAGGCATTGATTAAGCATTTACTGCATTCCAGTACTGTGCTAAGTGCTGGAAATACAACCAGACAGTCCCTGCATTCAAGGAGCTATATTCTAATAAACCTGTAAAGGAGAGCCCGTTAGAGGAAAGTAGGTGTTGGGCAGTGGTCTGTGTGGTATCGTGGTGTGCAAATGGTTGATATGATGGCTTAGTTCCAGGAGAGATAAGGTGAAAGGCCGTCTATCAGAGCCCAGAGTTCCAGGGGCAAAGTTGAATTCTTGTAGGAAGAGATGAGCCAGAAGTGCAATAAGGTCATTAAACAGAGATAGTTTTATCAATAAAGGCAGGACTGACCTTTGATAATCCAGTAAAATTTCCTTTAGGCAAACCAGTCAGGAGTAGAGAAGGTAGGGTAAGAAGAAAGAATTTCCAGGGCCAGAACATAGAGAAGACTAGAAGGGTAGAAGCCTGAAGCACATGGAGATGATACCTTTTGAGAAGAGTAATGTGAGAACCAGGAGGATACTATTCAGAATTGGTATTATGCACCTTAAGTCTTGTGTTCTGCAGAATGATCTACTCTAGGGGAGAGGCACCCAAGTTTAAATTCCTGTAGCAGAAAGTTAAGATACCAGTAGCCATGCCAGTCAAATCCATAGCAAGTGAGTCAAAATTGAGATGCCATAAAAAAGTAAGACTTGGCAGGAAAATGTCAAAAACTAGAGGGAAGAGGAAGCTAAGAAAGGAAGCTGCTTAGTTTGCGCCTAAAACCAAAATTAAAACATAAAAACCTTTGTAACTAGTAAACTTGACCCATTTGCTGTGTTCGTCTGGTTTTATATGGTTCTCCTGTAGTGCTTTGTAGTAAATCCCCATTTCATGTAGCAGGGAGGGTGACATGCTCATACTGAGCAGCAGAGAAAATTGACTAGGGGTAGGAGCAGGTGCACAGGAAAAGTTCTATTTTTTTCCATGAATGGAAAATGAGCGTCTGCATATTTGGGAACCCAGGACATTAGAGAAAAGTAGTGGCAAAGAAGGTCATTGAGCTAGATGATATCGATTATCTCTTCTTGCTGTAACTCTCTGATCCTCTCAGTGCCACATGAAATTTTATACCTTTGTTAATACAAAAATAGAAAGTTAGTAGATTAAAGATTAAATGTGAATAGGAGGTCCATTTGAAGACAGTCCCTATTTGCACAGAGGTCTAGGGGTACTCCTAAATCTCAGTGTCTCCCTGTCAAGAAGCTGGAATCATTTTCTTATTTTTTGGTTTTTTTAAACCCTTATTCATTTAATACAAAGTTGTTATTTTTTGTGTTTGATATTTTGTCTTTTCCTTATTGAGAAGTCAGGGAAGAGGAACCGGGACAGTTTTAAAATTAGGTGCTTTGATAAACTGATCCATAATATTGTTTTCAATATCTGGTTTGATTGAGGTGTAGGGAAAAAAGGGAAGACACTGTAATAAATTAGAGAGTGTGTTAGATTTGGAGTCAAAGGACTGGCTCTGCCACAGAGTACCTGTGTGGCCTTGGTTAAGTCACATATAAAATGAGGAGGTTGGACTAGATAACTTCAAATTCTAAATCTGTGACCCTTAAGATCCTAGAGTGCTTGCAAGCCAGGTGTTAGGATTTACCAGGGCAAAAGTAACTGTGTGTGTGTGTGGGGGGGGTGGTGGTGGGGGGGGAAATCAGGTGATAGATACAGTGCTGGACTTTGCTGGATCAATGTCCATCTCTTGCACCCTAAGCATAGGTATCTCCATGGTTCAGTCCTAGACCCTCTTCTCATTTTATATTCTCTCCATTAATGATTCCATTTGTTCTCGTTTCTGTGGAGAGGACGCATAAATCTGTATATCTAGCATTACTCTTATATAAAGTTTCCCATTACCCTTGGATTTGGTATTTTCAGCAGCCCACTGGACATCTCTACCTGGAAATCCCTTCAGCATCTCAAATTCAGTGATTCAAATGAGAAATGATCATAGCCGTTTCTCGGTATATGTCTCTGCTTGCTACTTTTTTGGGGGGGTGGGGTGGGGCAGTGAGGGTTAAGTGACTTGCCCAGGGTCACACAGCTAGTATGTGTCAATTGTCTGAGGCCAGATTTGAACTCAGATACTCCTGACTCCAGGGCCGGTGCTTTATCCACTGTGCCACCTAGCTGCCCCCAACTACTATTTTTTTTATCTTAAAAATATTTTTTTATTTTCCAGTTACATGTAAAGATAGTTTTCAATATTTGTTTTTATGAGATTTGGAGTTCCGAATTTTTCTCCCTCCTTCCTTTCTCTCCCCCCTCCACAAGAGAAAAAGCGATCTGATATAGGTTATATATGTATAATCACATTAAGCATATTTCCACATTAGTCATTTTGTGAAAGAAGGATCAGAAAAAAGGGAAAAATCTCAAAAAAGAAAAACAAAAAAAGAGAAACATTATGGTTCAATCTGCATTCAGATTCCACAGTTATTTTTTCTGGAATTGGAGAGCATTTTCCATCATGGGTCCTTTCTTAGATCATTGTATTGCTGAGAAGAGCCAAGTCTATCTCAGTTGATTATCACTCAATGTTGCTGTTACTGTGTACAATGTTCTCCTGGTTCTGCTCACTTCACTCAGCATCAGTCAATCTACTTAAGTCTTTCCAAGTTTTTCTGAAATCTGCCTGCTCATCATTTCTTATAGCACAATAGTATTCCATTATATTCATATACCACAACTTGTTCAGCCATTCCCCAGTTGATGGGCATCCCCTTGATTTCCAGTTCTTTGCCACTACAAAGAGAGCTGCTATAAATATTTTTGTACATGTGGGTCCTTTTCTGTTCTTTTATGATCTCTTTGGGATAGAGACCTGGTAGTGGTATTACTGGGTCAAAGGGTATGCATAGCCCCATAGCCCTTTGGGCATAGTTCCAAATTGCTCTCCAGAATGGTTGGATCAGTTCACAACTCCACCAACAAGTATTAGTGTTCCAATTTT
Organism: Dromiciops gliroides; assembly: GCF_019393635.1. Classification (NCBI taxonomy): domain Eukaryota; kingdom Metazoa; phylum Chordata; class Mammalia; order Microbiotheria; family Microbiotheriidae; genus Dromiciops; species Dromiciops gliroides. The sequence goes on along the minus strand of NC_057863.1, from coordinate 335,630,810 downwards.
TCCATAGCTTTTCTAACATTTATTATTTTCCTTTTTTGTCATATTAGCCAATCTGATAGGTGTGAGGTAGTACCTCAGAGTTGTTTTAATTTGCATTTCTCTAATCAATATTGATTTAGAGAATTTTTTCATATTCTTCATACTACTTCTCCAAAATTCCCTATGTCTAGTCACCCAGGTTCACATCCTCAGAGTCATATTTTAATTTTCCCTTTCCTTTACCCAACAGATCCAATTAGTTGTAAAGTGCTATCAGTTCATGGCATCTCTAGCGTCTCTCTCTCATCTACTCACACTGTAAATTCAGTTCATCATCATTCATTTGGATTACTATATTAGCTTCTCAGTTGGTCATTGTGCTTGCCAGTCTCTTCCGCTCCAGTCTGTCTGCCACTAAGTTGCCAAAATGATCTTCCAGGGGCACAAGTTTGACCATGTCATACTTTGGCTCCCTATTGGCTTTAGGATAAAATACAAACACCCCAGCCTTGCATTCAACATCCTCTGCAATCTAGCTTCTACCTAGAATTCCAGCCCTATTTTATATCACTTCCCTTAACTGACTACATAATAGCAAAATTGGACCATTAACCAATACTTGAACTCCATGATCTGTGCAGGTTGTCCTCCATCCCTGGAACATTGGAGTAGTGGTATGATATAGCAGAAAGACCACTGGATTTGGAGTCAAAAAACTTGGGTTTAAATCTTAATACTTACTACTTAGGTGCCCTTACACAAATCACTTAACTTCTCTTCAACTCACTTTCTTTATCTATACAATTGAGACATGATCTGTAAGGTCACCTTCAGCTTTAAGTCTATGGTCTTATGATATTTCTCATCTCTACATTTCAGATAGCTTAATATTCTCCTTCCAAGCCCAGCTTACGTGGCAGTTCCTCTGGGAACTCTTCCTGATCCCTCCAGTTGTTAGTATTGTCTCCTTCCGGTCTACTTATCTGAGTACCTGTTGTATTTCCAGTAGAATGTAAGCTCTTCGAGGGGAGGAACTATTTCATTTTTGCTGCCTTGTTAATGTTTGCTTTGAATTGAACTTAATCTTTTTGACAGATTTTCTGTGATATCAGTGGGTTAAAAATAAAGTGCCTGAGAATAATTATTTGTAAATGTAATATGCATTTATGCTAGAAAGAGTCGAATCGAAATTAACTGAAAAAATGTGTAAAGAGGTTAATCCTAGGAAATCTTCCAAACTAATCAGTATTCGTCTAATGTTTTTTTTAAAGCTATCTGAACAAGAATCACAAATCAGTATATAGCCAGTTCTTAAAATGGAATATCATAGTCTTTCCTTTACACTGTTACTGGTAGGCACCACTCTAATATAACTGAAAAATCTCTTTACTTAAAGGCCTTACTAATGTTACTTTTTAATTTTTTTCTTCTAGATTTTACACTGTGCTATAGGTAAGTGTGGATTTTTTTCCTCTATTATACTTAATGATTTTAATTTTTTTTAAATGAAGGCATAATAGAATTATCCACTTATTTGAGTAATTATAAGAAAACCAAAAATCATTTTTAGGTATAAAGGTTATACATATTGCTCTAGTTTGGGGTTTCTGAAACCATAGTTACTGTTTGAATGCCAGCATTGAACATTTTAATTTGAAACCACCTAAGTCACCCTTTCCCTATAGGTATGTAATGATATATCCCAAGTTTTCAGGGACATTTCCAAGAAAAGAAAACATGCCTTTAAAATACTTTATATATATATATATATTTTTCCCCCCTAACATATTAAAAACAATTATTAACTATTTTTTAAAAGTTTGAGTTCTAGATTCTTTCTCTTCCTTAAGAAGACAAGCAGTTTGATAGAGTTTATACATGTGTAGTCATGCAAAACCTATTTCCCTATTAGCCATGTTGTAAAAGAAAACACACAGGAAAAAAAAAACCAAGAAAAAGTATAAAAAAGTATGCTTTGATCTGCATTCAGACTTCATCAGTTCTTTCTCTGGAAGTAGATAGCATTTTTCATCCTAAATCCTTTGGAATTCTCTCAAATTTTTTTATTGGCGAGAATAGCTAAGTCAGTCACAATTGATCATCGTACAATACTGCTGTTACTATGTATAGTGTTCTGGTTCTGTTCATTTCACTTTGCATCAGTTCATATAAGGCTTCCCAAGTTTTTCTGAAACCATCTTGCTTGTCATTTCTTATAGCACAATAGTATTCCATCACAGTCATATACCACAATTTGCTCATCCATTCCCTAGTTGATAGACATCTCAGTTTCCAATTCTTTTTCCCCACAAAAAGAGCTGCCATAAATATTTCTGTACATATAGAACTTTCTCCTTTTCTTTGATTTCTTTGGGATACAGACCTAGTAGTGGTACTGCTGGGTCAAAGTTATGTACAGTTTTATAGCCCTTCGTGCATAGTTCCAAATTGTTCCCCAGAATAGTTGGATCAGTTCACAACTTCATTAACAGTACATTAGTGTCTCAGTTTTTCCACGTCCCTTCCAACATGTATCATTTTCCTTTTCTATCATGTTAGCCAGTATGATAGGTGTGAGATGGTGCCTAAGAATTGTTTTAATTTGTGTTTTTATAATCTGTAGTGCTTTAGAGCATTTTTTCACATGACTATATCGTTTTGATTTCTTCTGAAAATTTCCTGTTCATACCCTTTGACCATTTTTCAATTGGAGAATTATGCCTGTTTCTTATAGAATTGACTCAGTTCTCTATATATTTGAGAAATGACACCATTATCACAGAAATTTGCTGTAAAATTTTTTTCCCAGTAGAAAACATAGTTTTAAATAGGCTTTGTGAAAAAAAAATACCCTTTGCATATATATATGTGTGTGTATATATATATGTATATGTATATGTATATATGTGTGTGTGTATCTGTTTCTTAATTGAGAAACTATGATCACAGTCCTTGGGTAGAGAGACAGCTGGCAGATGTGACAAAAACTAGATCAGGAATCATTCAGTGTTGTGATATTTAAAATCTAAATGTGTGGTCGCCTTAAATTAGAAGCTTTAGCACCAGTCTTTGGGCATTAAGCATTTATTAAAGCATACCAGGTATTAGTAAAAAGGAAAACACGTGGAATCAAGGAAAGGCCTCTCTAGCCTAAAGTTCCAGCCTGGTCTTGTTCTTCCTCCGCCATGAGCCTGCTTCAACCACAAACTCCTTCAAACTGAGTGTGGAAGCCTTTTATAGGTCTGGAGCAGAGGCGGTCCTTACACAGTGCTTCAAGCTGATTGGTAGGCGTCATCCAAATCCATTGGTTCACTGGACTTGAAGGTGGTCTCAAGTTAAGTTCAAAGTCCTTAGCTTCTGAGAACAATACCTCTTTAAGGGCCAGCCAGGTATGGTTACAATGTAATTAACTTGAAGTAGGCTAATCAGCAGTCAATCACTCTCACTTAATTCAATCAGTTTAGATTAATCTCCAGGTGAGCCTTTGAGTATCTGCCAAATCCCATATTTTACCACAATGTCAATACTACTGAAAACTTGTCTGTGCCTCACTTTCCTTATCCATAAAGTGACCATAATAAAATGTTTCTAACAGCCACCAGGTCTGTTTGTGTGGATCGCATGAGATAATGTAAGATATGTATCCATTTGAAAATTTAAAGCCCAAGGCAAATGTAAGATAATATTCTTTATAATCCTGTTCTAGTTTGGAGACTAAGGGAAGAATTTGTTCTGGGATGACTGAATCCATATTTGGAGGGCGAGGGAAAGACAGTATAATTCTAGTAATGGAAAAATCATGCTTCATTAACCTACATGATTCCTTTGAGGGATTAGCATGTGGATAAAGGAAACCAGTATCTATCTTTTATTTAGCCTAAATGTGAACCAGCAACACAACTGTGGGTTTACACAGACCTGGTTCAGTTTTAGGAGCTTCTCAATAGTAATGCTTTATTTTTCATTTATGTCCTTTGCATGATTTCTTCTCTGGAAATATCAGAATATAGTTCATTTCTAAGTTTCCATAGCAAAAGTAAAATGGCCTATACAAGCACTCAGGCTAACAACATATTGAATATTTGAGACTTTTTTTTTTACTCAACAAAATAAAGGTGCACACCAGAGCTCATGAACAGGACAACCCCTTTTCCCTCTGTGGTAGCCATCTACCATCCTGGAGTTAACTCCATCTCTTCTGCCAGTCCCCTTGTAAGGACTTGAAGTTCCTAGAGAGTAAAGTAGTTTACCCCTCTGATGTGTCTCCTGTCCCAGGGACCCATATGCCATAGAGGCCTAACTTAATTCAATTTCCTGGATTCTTACCAAATGCAGATAATCCTCCCCAGAAATAATTCAGGATTTCTAGAAAGTTAAGCAGCCTTTCTTTTCAATGAGCCTCACATCCCCCTAAGGGACTTTTACTGTCTTCCAGGCTTAAAATATTACCCTGAGGTTCCTTTGTGGGATAAAAGTATTTGACATCATCAGAGTCTTCTGGACCATCACAGTCTACATATAATCCACATTACCATTGAAGGGCAAAGTCCAGATTTGTTCCTTTGGCCAAAAATTTCTCTGCTGGTCCAGGGAATTTCTTCATAGAATATTATTCCTTAGGATTATAAGGGTGGTCAGATGTCCTTCCTAGGAAACCAAGTCCTAGAATCTGGCCCTTCTCTCCACCACTATCTCTTTTTTGTTTGTTTTGTTTTGGTGGGGGTTTTGGGTTTTGTTTTTTTTTGCAGAGCAGTGAGGGTTAAGTAACTTGCCCAGAGTCACACAGCTAGTAAGTGTCAAGTATCTGAGGCTGGATTTGAACTCAGGTCCTCCTGAATTCAGGGCTGATGCTTTATCCACTCCACCACTATCTCTTGAAGTCTAAGTTCATGTTTGTTGTTTCCATTACAGTATCCATTTCATCTTCTGCTGTCCCCTTCTCCTTTTGACTTTAATCTTTTCCAAAATCAGGATCCTTTCCAATGAGTTCCTTCTTATTATGTGACCAAAATATTTAAGCTTCATTTTCAGTATTTGACCTTCCAGTGAATAACCTGAATTAATTTTTCTTTCTTTCTTTCTTTTTCTTTCTTGCGGGGCAGTGAGGGTTAAGTGACTTGCCCAGGGTCACACAACTAGTAAGTGTCAAGTGTCTGAGGCCGGATTTGAACTCAGGTCCTCCTGAATCCAGGGCCAGTGCTTTATCCACTGGGCTACCTAGTTGCCCCTGAATTAATTTCTTTAAGTATTGGCTTGATTTGATCTCCTTGCTGTCCAAGGAACTCTCAAAAGTTTTCTCCAGCAACATAATTTGAAAGCCTAGATTCTGCAGCACTCAGCTTTCCAACTCACAAGTATACATTGCTACTGGAAAAACCATAGCTTTGACTATATAGGCCATTATCAGCAAGGTGATGTCTTTGCTTTTTAGTATACTGTCCAGATTTGTTATAACTTTCCTTCCAAGGAGCAAGTCTTTTAATTCCAAGGCTGCAGTCACCCTCTGCAGTAATCTTTGAGCGCAAGAGTATAAAACTTGACATTGCTTCCATTTCTGCTCCCATTATTTGCCAGGAAATGATGGGACTAGTTGCCAGAATCTGAGTTTTTTGAATGTTAAACTTCAGGCTGACTTTTATACTCTCATCTTTTATCCTTATTATGAGGCTTCTTAATTCATCTTCACTTTCATTCCAGCTTTTGATTCATCCAGCCTGGCATTTCACATGATGTACTCTGCATATACGTTAAATAAATAAGATGATAATATACAGCCTTGTTGTGCTCCTTTCCCAATCTTAAACCAGTCAGTTTTTCCATGTTCAGTTTTAACTATTGATTTTTGGCCCACATACAGGTTCCTCAGAAGACAAGTAAGATGATCTGGTACTCTCATCTCTTTGAGGACTTGCCACATTTTGTTGTGATCCACACATTCAAAAGCTTTACTGTAGTCAATGAAACAGAAATAGATGTTTTTCTCTAAGTCCCTTGCTTTCTCCATAATCCAGAGTGTTGGCGATTTGGTCTCTAGTTCTGTCTCTCTTTGAAAATCAGCCTGCTCTTCTGGTAATTCACATATTGCTGAAGCCTACCTTATATAATTTTAAGCATAACCTTATTGTTGGGTGAATGTTCCATAATTTGAACATTCCTTGGCATTGCTCTTCTTTGGGATTGGGACATAAACTGATCTTTTCCAATCCTCTGTTGTGTTTTCCAAATTTGCTGGCATATTGAGTGCAGCACTTCAACAGCATTACCTTTTAGGTTTTAAAATAGCTCGTCTGATTATTTTAAAAAAACCCCACAAAAACAAATGATTGAATGAATAAACAAACAAATAAATAAATGGAAGAATGAATGAATGGTTCATCTGGAATTCCATCACCTTCACTAGCCTTATTGTTAGCAATACTTCCTAAGGACCACTTGAATTCATTCTCCAGGATGTCTACCTTTAGATCAATAACCACACCATCAAGTTAATAATTAATTGGTTATATTAAGGTCTTTATTCTTTCTTATATAGTTTTTTTTTATGTATTCTTGCCATTACTTAATCTCTTCTGCTTTCTGTTAAATCCTTACCATTTTTGCATGAAACTTTCCCTTGATATCTCTAATTTTCTTGAAGATCTCTTGTCTTTCCCATTCTTTTGTTTTCTTCTATTTCTTTGCATTGCTCATTTAAGAAAACCTTATGCCTCCTCACTGTTCTCTGTGATTCTGCATTCAGTTGGGTATATCTTTACCTTTCTCCTTTACCTTTTGCTTTCCTTCTTTCCTCAGCTGTTCATTAAGCCTCATCAGACAGCCATTTTGTTTCCTTGCTCTTTTTCTTTGGAATCTTTTTGTGTTGCTGCCTCCTGTACAATATTGTGAATCTCTTTGAATCTTCAGGCATTCTGTCTACCAGATTCTAAACCCTTAAATTTATTTATCACTTCCCTTCATATTCATTGAACTGCACAACTCCCCCTTACCCCCTGCTAAGACCAGGCAGTGATCCAGGGTAGGAAGAATCTGGTTAGCCCTCATCATTGTTCCTTTCTCTTGATCTAACCCTTTTAACTCTCCTGCCTCCTTTTTAAGGGCCATGTCCAAAGATTTATCTAAGATATATAGATTGGCTGAGAATCATCTTTAATATGATTTCAATTAGGCAACTTAGGATAAGACAAGGATTTCACACCTTGTCCAGGAGGTACCATGAGTTGTCTGGACAAAGTCCTTATCAGTGGGCAGTGAAGACTTTTACATCATGCATAAGTATGCATCTGTACTAGAACAAAATCATCATTTAGAACAGTGAGGACTCAGAACAAATCTGGAGTACATCTACTACACGGGAAAAGAGCTCTGGCCAAATTTAGCACAAACTAAGGTCCTTTTACTTGAAGAGCCTTTTTAAAAAAATTCTAGTGCTTGAAAGATTTTCAACAAAACCTTTGTTGAATGCATGTCTTATTTTCAGCTAAACTCCTTCAAACCTTTCACTTTTTGAATTGAAATTCGTATTTTGAAGAGATTCCCACACATTTGTTTTTATAATGGTATTCTTTTTTCTTTTTAGACCATTTTATCATTACTCATGGCTTTTTTCTCCGAGCAGCTTAGAAATTTAATTTTGAAATAAGGATTTATTTCTTCCTGGCTTTCATATATATAAGTAGTAGCTTGGAGTTTAGGACTTTTTAAGAAGAACCTTGAGATGTCTTCAGTTTACATGCAAGTGACAGTGAAAAATTTTGGAATGTTAAAAGGAGATGATGATAGGCTTTATTCATTTTCCAGAGCCATTAGGATCAGTTCTCTCCCATAATGCTGTCGATTCATTATATAGAAGCATTCACATTCATTTTCCTTTCTTTTATTTAATTTTTTTGGTGAGACAATTGGGGTTAAGTGACTTTCCCAGGGTCGCACAGCTAGTAAGTGTCAAGTTTCTGAGGTCAGATTTGAACTCAGGTCCTCCTGAATCCAGGGCTGGTGTTTTATCCACTGCACCACCTAGCTGCCCCCATTTTCCTTTCTTTTAAAATGACTACTTTTTAAAAATAACTCCACTTTTTAATGCCTCTTATTCTTATAATAACTGGGGCTTCAGCCCAGTTATAACCATAGTTGGGAAGAGGTGGCAAAAGGGGATGTCCAAGTAAATTTCTATGAAATAAAAAAATGTTTTCATGTGAAAAGTGGACTTTGCCTTCAAAATGGGATCACAACACTTTTCTACAACTGAGGAAGTTTTTTTCCTTAAGTTGAAAATGAAATATTTTGGGCAACTGTAATTAGATGAAATAAAGTCAGGGTCTTCCTTGGTTACTTATTATTTAGGGGGTTTTAATACTGAAAGTAAAAAAGGTAATTTCCTTTGAATCTCAAGGGCATATTAGGGAGTCAAATATATATTTAACAATAATAATTACTAGCATAAAGGTTTGCAGAGTCTTTATACATTTTGTCTCATTTGATCTTCACAACCTTCTGAGATAGGTGCTGTTGTTATTCCCTTATAACAGATGAAGAAATTGAGGCTGAGAAAGGTTGAGAAATTTGCTCAGGGCACCACAGTGTCTGAGGTCTGAGGCAGGTTTTAAACATTTGAATTCTGGCTTTCCACACAGATATGCATATATAAATGCATGCAGGTATATATACTTTAACATAATAACATACTCAGTAACATGTTATATATGAGAGAATTTAACATGTTATATATGAGAGAATTGAAGTTTAACATAGGACACTGTTGGCATTTACAGGGCATCTTCTAGGGGTGCCTGCTGGTTGGAAAAGCTGAGTATTGTGCGTGAAAACAGCCATACTGTGGAAGAGCCTCATATTGTCTCTCTGTCTCTCTGATCTTCCATATTGTTGGGAATGGTATCAGTACAATAAAGATGATGGGTTTAAATGAACAAGAACAAGAATACTCCCCCCCTCCCCTCATGGGATTAGAAGGATTCCACTCATATGGTATTGAAATGTTGGATGCTCTCATGTTCTGACTAGTGATTCCCTGGATATTCTCTAACTGTAGTTACTGTGGTATACATATCCTAGACTCTACTTTGTCTGTCTCTAGGGGTTCTGTCTTGGTTGCAAGACAGAGACTACAGACTGAATGGCTTCATTGTGCCCCTGTGGATCTGATTTCTTAGAGCCTTCCCCAAAAGCCTAAAAACATCGAATTAGGCCTTTTCAAACATCGTTCATACAGTATTTGTGGAATATCCTTATTAGGGCAATAATGGTCTGTCAGGGAAAGAACTCCATTAATAGGCCTTGGGCCAATCAAGGAAAGATGGGGGGCAGGAATATTCATCCACTCCCTCACCCCCTAGTAATGTCAGCAACCCATCAGAAGTAGAATGTTTGTGATAAGCATCTTCCACGTAGCTGCCAAATTGATATTCCTGAAACACAGGGCTGACTGTTGTCAGTTCCCTCCTCCAAGAGCATTAGTGGCTCTCCGTTCCCTCAAGGATAAGATACAAATTCCTCTGTCTGGAAATTAGAGTCCTTCACTGGCTTGCTCAGACATCCATCTTTCCTAACTGATAACACATTACTGTTACATACTCTCCATTCCAGCCCGACTGTTCTCCTTCCTGTTCCTAATACATAACTTTCTCTGCCTTTGAACAGTGTTCCCCATGCCTGTAATGCTGTTTCCTAACCTCTGCCTCTTGGAATTCCTAGCTCCCTTCAAGGTTCAACTCAAGTGTGCTCTCTGCCTATTCCCGCCTATTACTTTATATGTAATACATATGTATTACATGTAATATAATTGCATATCTATGTATGTGGTATAATATATAATTATATTTGTTATGCATTACATTATATAAATACATAATTATGTTGTGTGTTTATATGTGTATGTATGTGTGTGGATATATACATGCATACATTTACACACACACACATAAAACACATGTTGTAGAATCTCGGTTCTTTTAGGACAGTTAAACATTAATTCCTTTTGCCTCAGCATCCTCAGGCCCTACTATAGTGCCTCGCTCATAATAGGAATGTAATAAATGCTGGTTGAATGAAGGAATTGCAACACGATTCATTTCATCCACCAAATATAATCGATAAGCATTAGTTTAAACTATGCTCAATCCTGAAAAACTGAGACCCTCCAAAGGAATAAAAGTGCAGGCTGAAGAAATCTAAGGCTAGTAACCCAAATTGCCTGTGTCTGTCAGTAAAGTCGTATTGTGTGAGTTGGCAGCCATAATTGGCCCTGGTGTTTTGTAAGGCCTGGGAAGAGCACTAAATGTGCTCATACTGAAGCTTTTCAGTTGAGAACGTGCCATTACAAAGGCTTGTGCCTTGCCACCCTTGGCACATGTGTGCAGTGCCATAGTTTGCCAGGGCCTGAGTGACGATATCAGCTCTATTTTTGCAGAACTCGGCCTCTCTGTTAAGCTCATTCTCCCCAGGTTAAGCTAGGCCTCCAGGCTCAATCTTTCTGTTCAGTCATTGTTTCTGTTTGGTTTTTGCTCTTTCCTGACCAGATAGAGGAGGGGGTGGAAGGATGTAGAGTCACAGAATTTGAGAATTTGAAAAGATCTCATTGACCATTTTTGGGGGTTGTTTTGTTTTGTTTTGCTGAGCAATGAGGGTTAAGTGGCTTGCCCAGGGTCACACAGCTAGTAAGTGTCAAGTGTCTGGGGCCGGATTTGAACTCAGGTCCTCCCGACTCCAGGGCCAGTGCTTTATCCACTGTGCCACCTACCTGCCCCCCCCCCCCCACCTTTGACCATTTAGTCCCACCTTGACATGGAGGAATGGCCACAATGTCACACCTGACAAGTGACTATCCAGCCTTTACTTGAGTCACCCAAAGAGGCAGAGCCCATCACCTCTGGAGGCCCTTTTGGATGATATGATGGTAAATGAAGCAGATCTAAATTGGCCACTTTGCAATTTCTTCATTGCTCCTACTTCTGTCCTCTGGAGCCAAATAGAATGAGCCATTCAGAAACCTGAAGATGGCTATCATGTCCCTATTCCCCCAATATCCTCTTTTATTATTGGAGGCAACACTAGACTGGGAGAAATTCAACCTTCCTAAGATGGACTTCCTCACACGTACAATTTAGAATTTGGACTCTGAGCTTTTTCAGACCCATTTTGGCTCTTATTATTTTATGACTATGCCATAGCAGTCAGAGTTGTTTCTTAAGCAGGAGCCTTTGAAGATAGTTCTCTCTTAATGCCAAGGGCATTCTATATTGAACATGAGTCATTTGTTCAACATCATTTAACAAACAAGTATGGAGCACCAGCTATGTGTCTGACTATGCTAAACTCTGAAGGGACCCAAAAGAAATAAAAAACATAGTTCCTACCCTGTAAGAGGAAACAGTCTACTTGAATTCTTATTTATTTAGAATTTTATTTTTCCCAAATTACATGTAAATACAAATTTTGACATCAGATTTTTAAAAAAAAAAACTTTGTTCCAAATTCTCCACCACCACCCCCCAAGAACTCAAGCAAGTCTACTTGAATTCTTAATGAAATAGACAATTAAGTGCTAAATGATAGAGAATAATAAAATGTGACATTGACAGTACTGCAAACATTCAGTGATGGTAGGAGTTGTTGTGTGACAGAGTGGTCTAGGAAGGTATCATACAGCCGGTGGGACTTGAGCTGGACCTTAATGGGTAGATAAGCCCTTCATCAGCAGAGAGGAGGAAAGGAGGCATGTTAGGGAGCAGACACTGCACAGCAAAGACATGGGTTCAATACTGAACTCTGTGCTAGTGGGACAGAGAGGAGACCTGCCTGACCAGAGTGAAGCCTGCCACTTAGGGAATGTTGGATGGGTATAGGTGGGACCAGACCATGGAGATCTTGAAAAGCCTGGCAGAGGAGCTTGGACACAAGGTGGGAGGCAGCTGAGTGTGAGAAAATCTGTCAGTGTTGCTCATCGTGCATTTTGGTGATTGTGGTTTGGGTACATATAAGAGATCACTGTTGCCCTCCCTCACCTCAACATCACAGATGAGATTGCTGATAAGGGCCGTGTGTTTCCAAGGCCCAGGAAGGGAGAGAGGATTTGTTTGGGACATGTTTAAAGCTAGCTTCTCTAGAGACTGTCCCCAAAGTCTTAATGCACTTATAAGCTTTAACAGCTCGAAAGACCGGGGCTGCCAGATATTTTCAGTAGACTTGGAGTCAGAAGTACTGAGTCTTGGTTCTAGCACTAAAATTTATTAACTATGTCACCTTAGACATGTCACTTGATCTTGGTTTTCACAATCTGGCACCCTTTTAATAACATTCTACCCTTATTACAGGCTATTCCCCTTTCCAGGCAAACTGGTGTGTTCCCCCAACGAAGTTCCCAGTCCCAATTCTATGAATTCACATAAACTGTTCTCCCTGTTTGAAATCCTTTCCCTTTTCCTACCTGTGGCTCAGAATCATTCTCTTCAAGACGACTCAGGTACCCTTCCTTGGTGAATGAAGCCTTCCCCATTTAATTCTCCCTCAGTTCCCTCTGTACAGTGTTCATTTGTGCATGTTTCTTTCCAGTAGATTACAAGGTCTGTGAGGGCCTGGGTTGTTTTGTTTCTGTCTTTGTGTCCATAGTGCCTTGCACAAACTATTTTCCCTCAGGGGCTGGAGTTATTTTTTGCCACTAGAATGATCCGAGGAGATGATGACTGGCTTTACACAGCCTGAGATGCTTAACAGCCAGAGACAGAAGGAGCTTTGTTGAATTGCATTTAATCTGTATAATGGGGTTGTGAGAGGACAGCTCTTGAAGCCAGTATTCACATAACACTTAACAGATGACAGAGTATTTTGCTCGCAGCAACCACATAAGCTAAGCATTATTCACCGTTTACACATGAGGAAACTGAGGTTCAGTGTCTTGCCCACCAATAAACTAGGAAGTAAAAAGGAGAAATGGATCCTGGGTCTTGTTACTTTTGTACTCTTTCTGCTGTATTACATCGTCCTTCCTGTCAAATGGGACTGTGCGGTAAGGCTCTTTGCAACCGTAAAATGCTGTGTAAATGGGGACTCTTGACTGTGTTGCTTGAGAAGATTAGAGGGACAGATCTGCTTGAAGCCAAGTAGAGAATAGGTGTGGGTGCTCTTTTAAAATGTCTTTTAAGAATTCATTGATATCTTTTGTTTTCATATATGTAAAATTTCCCCTGTGTGCCTTCCCTTCCTTCATCCCAGAGAACCATCCTAAATAACCATTTCTTTTTTTTTTTAATGTATGAGGTATTTTATTTTTTCCGTTACATGTAAAGATAGTTCTCAACTTTTGTTTATACAAGCTTTACCATTTCAGATTTTTCTCCCTCCCTCCCCCCTCCCCTAGACAGCAGATAATCTGATATAGGTTATGTCTATATATCTCTATACATATACATATACATATATACACACACATATATATATACACATAATAACATTAATCCTATTTCTGCATTAATCCTGTTACAAGAGAAAAAATCAGAGCAGTGATGCAAAACCTCAAAATAGAAAAAAAAAAACAACAGCACCCAAAACAAAAGAAATAATATGGTTCAATCAGCATCTATACTCCACAGTTCTTTCTTTCTTTTTTTTTTCTTGGATTTGGAGATCCTCTTCTATCATGAGTTCCCTGGAACTCTTCTGTACCATTGCATTGGTGAGAAGAATATAGTCCATCACAGTAGGTCAACACTCAATAATAACCATTTCTTTTTAAAACAAAGAAGGAAGAAGAGGGGAAAGTCAGTCAAACCAATTAATACATTAAAAAAAGTTTAAACATAATGCAACGTTTACACCATTGGACCTTTTCAAAAGAGTAGGGAGGAGATGTCCAGAAAAAGTGCTCTAAATAAGTAAGTCCACTTGGATTTCAGTAAGAAAAAGCCATTAGATGGGCCAGCTAGGTGGCGCAGTGGATAAAGCACCGGCCCTGGATTCAGGAGGACCCGAGTTCAAATCCGGCCTCAGACACTTGACACTTACTAGCTGTGTGACCCTGGGCAAGTCACTTAATCGTCATTGCCCAGCCAGAAAAAAAAAAGCCATTAGAGGGAATCAAGATTCATTAGTTTATTTGACAGACATTAAGCATTGATGATTGCGTGCATGGCCTTGAGCTAAGGACTGGGGGAGATACTAAGATGAATGCCAAAGTCCCCTCAATTAAGATAAACTTCCACTTGTACCCTGCAGCAGAAGCAGAGCTCTCATCTTACTTCAGAGCAGACTCTAGAAAAGTGAGGTGGATATGGTTCTGCCTGTAGATGATTGTTTGGCAGCAAAAGGACAATGTAAAATACTGGAAATGCTGTGTTTTTCCAGTAGGTTGGAGTTACCCACTTTTGCCACTAGATGGCAGACCTGCATTGATAATGGGAGAGGATTCCTAGGTTTCCACTGTCTGTGGGACTTTTTAAACAGACTGTTGAAAGTAGCTCAAACTAATAAATAAGGAGATTGACATATACAAAGTAAAATAACTTTAGGTGCCTCAAGGGCACTGTTGGAGTGATGAGTGGGCAAATTTGGGGTGTGTAGGGACCGTCTCCTCAGCAGGCATGAAAGAGGGGAACTGTGGTGTGGGAGGTAGAATGCCGTACTTGGAGACAGCTGACTAGATAGAATTCAAAACCTGCCCCTGACCGTGACCATGACCATGACAATTAACTTCTCTGAACTTGCGCTTCTTCAGCAAATGAGGGGGTCCCATGTCAGCTCTGACTGTGAGCCTGTGATTTTCAGCAATAATTAATTATTAATTACATGTGCTACTGAAAAAGAGTTCCCGTTGGCTATAGAAAAATTTTTCTTTGGTTAGATATTTTCTGAAGGGACCTTAGGAATTGAGCTGAGGGAGTTTACTTTTCTGTAAAATGAATAGGTTGGATAAGGTGATGTAAAGCAAGAAACACTAGATTTGTAATTTTAAAGTGTGGGTTCAGATGAAGGCCCTGCTTCACTCCCTGTATAACTCTGAGGGAGTTCTTCATCTGGAAAATAAAGACAGGAATGAGTTTGATGCTCCTTGGGCTCTAAATCTCATGATTCCTACGATCTCCCAAGTTTTCTATAAATTCTAAATTATTTATTTTAGCTAAGTTCTGTTTGCTTCAGAACCCAAGAGTTTTTATTTTTTATTTTTTCTCAATTACGTGTAGAGATAGGGTAGAGATAATTTCTGAGTTCCAAGTTCTTCTACCTTCCTTTCCCTCCCCCCTCCTGAGGCCAGCAAGCAATTTGGTATAGGTTATACATTACAGTCATGTTAAACGTATTTCCTTGTGAATCAGAACAAAAGAAAAAAACACA
This sequence comes from Dromiciops gliroides, assembly GCF_019393635.1. Taxonomy (NCBI): domain Eukaryota; kingdom Metazoa; phylum Chordata; class Mammalia; order Microbiotheria; family Microbiotheriidae; genus Dromiciops; species Dromiciops gliroides. The sequence goes on along the minus strand of NC_057863.1, from coordinate 335,615,492 downwards.
CAAGAGAGAATAAGCAAGAACAATAACAAAAAAGCAACAACAAAAGTGAAATTAGTCGGCTTCAATCTGCATTCAGACTCCATAGTTCTTTTTCTGAATGTGGAGAGCATTTTCCATCGTAAGTCTTTTGGCATTGTCTTGGATCATTGCATTGCTGAGAACAGTTAAGTCTGTCACAGTTGATCGTCACAAAATGTTGTTGATACTGTGTACAATGTTCTCTTGGAGAACCCAAGATTATTAAATGAAAGCTACTGGGGCAGTCTCACGCCATCTAGTGAGGGACCAGAGGAAATAGATTTGACTTCAACACAAAAATGCTTTCTTTCTAGAGCAAGGGTTCTTAATTTTAATTCTTTTAAATTAAAATTTTTTTTTTGGTTCCTGATCCACAAGCATTTACTAAGGGCCTACTATCTGTTAGGCACTGGGGCTACAAATACAATAAATAAATTAGGGACCAAGAAATATAGATTCTATTTAAATACCGTTCTACTAACTTTTTGTGCTATTGAGCACTTTGTGTCAAATGGGAAAGTTCACGAACTGCCTGCCTTTTGGCAGTCTCAGATCTTTTCCACCAGATGAGAATCTATAATTTGGTGAAATAAGAGAGGTGACTTAGTGAGACCTTTTTAGAATAGATAGATGGCCTAGGCTCCCCATGAGATGTTGACTCATTCTGCTGCTTTGGCAGATTGACTGAGTCCCAGGCTGGAAGGGGGAAGATCAGCCTAGTCTGAGCAGTGCCATTACCAGTCTGCGACTTGGGGCAAAACACTTAACATCCTGGGACCTTCCTTTCCTCACTGGTAAAGAGAGTTAATATTGTTGATGGTAACCAACTCCCCAGATGTTTCACCCTCATTAGATATGTATGGGAAAGCTTTTTGTGTTGTGAGGATGAAGCATGATTAAAATGTTAACTGCTGCTACTCACAGCAGCTGTCATCAGAAGAAGGAAAAAAACCCCACAGAAAACATGTACACAGAGCCAGCCCTATATATGGCAAATTGGGACAATCTCTGTGTTCCAATTTTTTTTTATTTAATTTTTTAAATTTAATTTTTATTTTTCGTTCTAATTTCCCCCCTTTCACCCATTGAGAAAGCAAGAATTGTGATCCCCATTAAACATATGGTAATGAAGAACCTATTTCTGCATTAGCCAGGTGTTCTGTACCTTAGAGAGGTCTCATACCACTTTGCTCTGGGGTCCATTTGACTAGAATTGTCTTGGGGGGCAGTTGGCTATGTATGCCAGGAGAATAGTGTGGCTGATAAGGTCGACCATGGAGTTGTGAAGAAAGGTAAGCAAGCTGCCTATAGAGTTGCAAATTAGTAGAATCTTTTTGGAGGGAATCCACCAATACACAGTGTTACCAAAACAATCATACAATTTTCCCTATTTAGAAGTGACTATGATGTTAAAGAAAGCAATACAATGTTTAAAAAGAATATGGGTGGGGGGACAGCTAGGTGGTGCAGTGGATAAAGCACCAGCCCTGGATTCAGGAGGACCTGAGTTCAAATCCCGCCTCAGACACTTGACACTCACTAGCTGTGTGACCCTGGGCAAGTCACCTAACCCTCATTGCCCCACAAAAAAACAAATAAAAAAATATACTGCAAGAATATTATCACAAGGAAAAGAAGATATGGGATCAAAAATATGTACATAGATAACATCAATATCGGTATGTCTTTTAAATGCAAAGAACTTCAGACAACCAATATATCTAGTAGTTTGTGATATTTGTATTTGTCAGTGATATTTGTAGAATGCTACATAATCATTAAAATGCTATATATGAGGATTGTAAAGAAACTTGGAAAGACATGAAATTATACAAAATGAAAAATTCTGAACCAAAACCACATTACACAACTATGTAAAAAGAAAAATGTATATATACACAAATATAGAGCTAAGTAGACAGACTACAGAGGGAGTACCTAGTAAATTATTGTGAGCATAATACACATAGAAAATGATTTATGTCTAAATCATTAAGAGTATTAATGTTTAGTTGCTTTTATTACTTAAATAATTATATTCTAAATTATTCTTTGCAAAATAAGAGAAATGGGCCTGTAAGTATTTTAAAAGTAGACATCCAGAACTCATACGATCAAACTCAAAGCACAGGGACTGGGTGCTTAGCAGCAATACCTTTCGTACTCCACCTTCATGCATCCCCAACTTCTTAAGATCTGTTGTCCTTTTATGATCGTTATTTCCATTTTCTCCCTTCATTGCCCTTATTTACTTTCATCAGACAAATAAATATTACATGTATGTATATATACGTGTGTGTGTGTGTATAAAATAAAATGTCTACAGGAAAAAGTTACAGTGATAGCCCTGGGCCCACCACCCCATTAAGGATATTCCTGTTTTATTATATTCCTACTTTATCTGTACCTTTTTGCTTCAAGAAAGACATAAAGAAACTGAGGAAGGTGTAATTAAAATGAGGTGATGAGAAAGGTTACTTATGAAGAGATTCTCAAGAAAATGGGATTTTTTGAACCTGAAAAAGAAAGGGTAAGGAAGGAAATGATTGAAGTTTATGTAAAGATCTGGTTAATGTAAACATAGATTTATCCTTTGAGATAGATTAGCCAGTTAATAGAATAAAGTCAACATTTACCAAAGTCATTACAGTGGGTAGAAAGTACTCTAGAAAGATTAATTCCTTTGGTATGTCCTCCCTCCCTTTTATTCTGTATTTTTTCCCACTCTCCTATCTTTATCTTCTCCGGTTTTTTCTAGCCCACTATTCCTTCATTACCTTCTCTTAGCTTCTTTCTGCCTCTTTTCCTTTGCATTCCTATCCATCTTATTCCCATCTTTCTTACTGTTCCCTTTCCCTTCCATGGCTGTGCCACAGTTCTTTTCTTCTTGTATTGTCTCAGCTTTCCATTTACATTGGCTTTTTTGAAGAAAGTATTGAATTTTATTGAACACCAAATAATTTCATCCTACAGAATTGACATGCCCATGAACAAATCATAGAAACATTAGATAACTGTCAAAGATAATTAAACCAATAAGATATGTCAAAACGTGGGGGATGAGGATAAAGATGTATTTAGGGACACATTTATATATTGAAATACTTTTATCAACAAAATAATTTTTTTAAAAGATTTTAAAAATTGGGCAACTTAAAAAAAAACCTACCAGACCAACAAATGAAAAAAATACCAATATGAATTCTGCCCCCAAATATAAATTAACAAATGTATCTCAGAGCTAATTTAAACACTTATAAAATACATAAATCTTTAGCTAATTGTTTAAAAAATAAGGAGGATCTACAAATGAAAACTGTCAAACATTTTATATATTTATTTATCCATTCATTCATTTATTTTGGCTTTTTGCTTAGAATTTTATTTTTCCCCCAATTACATGTAAAAACAATTTTAACATCCATTTTTGAAACTTTGTGTTCCCCATTTACATTGTTACAGTTACTGAGCATATGGTTTTTTTGACTCTACATACTTCACTCTGCATCATTTCTTTTAGATAGATCTTTCCATGTCTTTCTGTTTTCATCATCCACATGTACCACAGTTTGTTTAGCCATTCACCAGTTGATGGGCATCTATTTGTTTACAATTCTTAGCTATCACAAAAAAAAAAAGCTGCCATAAATAATTTGGAGTTTGTGGGGACTTTGCTCTTATTGGTGGATTCTTTTGGCTATAAGCCCAGTAATGGAGTCTCTGGTTCAAAGGATAGAGACATTTTTGCCATTTTGTTTGCATGATTTCAGATTGTTTTACAAAGTGGTTGTACCATTTCATAGTTTCACCAACAACGTATTAATGTTCCTATCTTTCTGCATTGCTTCCCCTGCAACATTGACCGTTGCCTTTTTTTGTCGTTTTTGCCAATTTGCAGGGTGTGAGGTGAAACCTTGGGGTTGTTTAGATTCATTCATGTGATAGGCAGTTGAATTATCTCCCTCTAACTCTACAGGGGAATACCATATTCTATTCTGACCCCTTCTCTACTGTTTTACAACCCAGGCCTATAACTGACTTAATAAAAGAAACATTTAGCTATTAGCTGTGACTACAAGATAAAAGAGAATTTCTAAGAAACTTGAAAATGATCATTAGGGATTTGTTGGCATAGACACAATGAGGGTATCTTGGTGAATAATAAATAAAGCATGGATGGACAGGTGGACTCTGCCTTCAAAGAAGGCAACATAGAGAAGCATAGTTACATCAATGGCTGGTGCGTTACCCAGGGACCACAGTAGAATTCTGTTTGTTTGGGTTTTTTGTTTTGTTTTGTTTTTGCAGGGCAGTGAGGGTTAAGTGACTTGCCCAGGGTCACACAGCTAGTGTCAAGTGTCTGAGGCTGGATTTGAACTCAGGTCCTCCTGAATCCAAAGCCAGTGCTTTATCCACTGCGTCATCTAGCTGCCCCCCGCAGTATAATTCTCTCTCAATACCATGAAAGTCTAGTGATTACTCCTCTGAACTCTTATTATAAATTGGATCTATGACTTTCAGGTTCATTGTGCTCCTTTAATAATTAATTCATTTGGCAAATATTTATTAAGCACTTGATATGTGAATGGTACTGCTAGGTGCTGTACTCCATCCCTTAATAGCTGTATGACCATGTAAAATCATTTGACCTCTCAGAGCCTTAATTTCCTTATCTGTAAAATGAGCTTTAGGAAAGGTCAAATAAACTAATGTATATGAAAGTACTGTAAGGTGCTATGCAAATGTAAAGTGTACATATCTAAAATTACTTTTAACCTAACTTGTACACATTGGTTAACTTAGACCTGTAACTTACTAACAGTTTGGATTTGGTGCCAATGAGGTGTAGGTTTCTGATAGGGAAATCTTCACTGAAAATAACTCTGGATAAAGAGGCTGGACAAAAAAATCTCAATTCCAACAGTTTTGTCAAAAGATACATTTTAAAGTATATGACTTGTATGTGAAACTCTTAAAGATCTATGTTCTTGCACCTCTCGGTAGAGAGCGGTATAATACTGTGTTATGCATGATAGAACCATTCATCCTTTTGTGAAGTCTAGAAAAAAAGTAAGGCTATTAAAGTAAAAATAGTCCCAACACCCACTGGTATTCCACATGAATACCTTATATACTCAGTACACATCTTATCCTCTTTTATACCCCTCCCTTGCTTAAAAAACAAGAACAACAAAACTTAATTGGAACAAATATTTCTTGAATAAATATCACCAAAAGTTGTTCTAGATTTATGCTGACCATTTTTTTCCTCATTAAATGATCATTTGGGAATTTATTATATACCTTGTACCTAAAGTGAAGTACAGGACTAAATATTAAGCATGTAACATTATATTAACAAATGCCCCAAAACACTTGTGGAAATACTGATTCAGTTAGTATGGTTGCTGTTAAATGAAGTTATGAAGACAGAATATTTATTTGTATGTATATACCATTCAGTTGAAATAGATGTTAGTTGAGATATTTTCTTCAGATAAAGGTTTGGAAGATATAATGAACAGCCTTCTTCCGATTTTGCAGGCATAAGTTGCCTTTCTTTTTTTAGACTAGTCTTGGCTAATTGAAATTTTTAAATTGTTCTGAAAGATTTGTAATTTCTCCTTAATTCTTAGAAGTTTTGCTTTATAACCTGTCAAAAATGAAAATCTGTTTTGAGCAATATACTTATAGCACGCTAATTACCGTAGTACGAAATGATGGATGTGAAAGTAAGGACTTTCCTTCTTTCAATATAGTACATCATAAACCTTTTTATCCTGATACTGTCAGTATCACCCCTGGTAGTCTCTTATTTCCACCTGTATACACTACAGCTTTATCACAGGTCTTTCTGTCTCTACATCTGTAGGCCACCTTTCATTCTGCTTTTGCATTAATCCTTGTTATAATTGTCAACAGCTTCCTGGAAACTTCTGTGAACATGCTTATGGAACCCAAAGAGATAACAATGAATATGGATGGCTTCTTGAAGACAGGGATTATTTATTTCACTTTTGTATTTGTGTCCCCAGGGCCTAGTTTGTGCTTAATAAATACTTGTTGATTGATTGATTGATCTTCACTCCTCTGGTCCAAAATCTTCAGTAACTTCCTTCCACCCACCAAATTTTGTTCAGAATCTTCTCTCACATTACCCTACTTTTCCTGCTTTATCTAAGACTCACTGCCCGCCCCCCTCTCCTCCCAATAAATGCTGTATGCTTGTCAAATTTGACCACTCCCTGTCCCTTGAGCTTCCCTGCTTTTGAGCAAAAGCCCATATTCTTCCCCATGCCTAAAGAGCCCTCCCACCCTCTCTTTGCCTGTTGTACCTTATCCATCCTTCAAAGCCTGGTCAGATGAGACCTTAGCCATGAAACCTATCCTCATGTCCCTTTTTAATTCTTTTTTTTTTTTTCCTTTTTGTCTTTTTTTTTTTTCAGGGCAGTGGAGGTTAAGTGACTTGCCCAGGGTCACACAGCTAGTGTCAAGTATCTGAGGACAGATTTGAACTCAGGTCCTTCTGAATCCAGGGCCAGTGCTTTATCTACTGTGCCACCTAGCTGCCCTTTACCTTTTTAATTCTTAATCTCTTCCCCACTCAGACTTTACATAACCCCCCTTTTAAAAAATATTGCTCTAATACACTAAACCATCATATTTTTAGCAAAATAGTTTAAATTTGTTGACATTGATAAGCCTGTTTCCTCAGCATTTTATCTTTCTAAACCACTTTTGGAAAGTCTTCTTTTTGCATCCTTTTTGTAATTCATTATTCACAACTGGTTCTTGATATCACATGAAAGATGAAAAGATTAAGAAAATCACTGCAAAATGAATCATACTTAAGTAAAACATATGCTTAGCCACCATACAAAATAATAGATAGTTGTTTTGGTATGATATCCCCATATCAGAGTAAGCGCCATTCATTATGTTTGGGCCTGTGTCTTATCTAAACCTTATTTCCACCTGCCTACCTGCACCTAGCTCAGCTCTTTGTAGGTAGATGGTTAAAAAATGACAGGTGAACGGATTTATTAAAAAGAAATGGTTCTTAGTTTTGTCTCAGAGCTGAAATACATGCCATTCTTCTCCTTCAGCCTCAATTAGCTACATGATCTGAAATATTTAAAGCACTAATAAAATGTAAAAAAAAATTGCATAACAGCTCACAAGCTTAAGTTGCCATAGAAATGTTCATTAATAATAATGCAGGGATTAGGGGGAAATTGCTACCATATAACAGAACCCATGAGTAACAATGCCAGTTCATGTAGTTTGGTTCCTGATATTTTGTGGTTTTTCTCTTTTTGAATGATGTTATTTATCATTTGCAGAGAGAAAATTATTGGTCATAGTTACTTCATAAATATATCCATGCTTACCAGGGCTCAAATTTGAAACAACCTTAGCCATCTAAAATATAGCTATGAAACCAAAAGTAAGAAAGGCAGCCCTCTTGGTGACAATAGTTGTCACAGAAGCCCTCACTTAAAGCTTATTGGCTCCTACTGCCCATATAATTCCCAACAAGTTTGGTGATCTGATTTTTTTTTAGCCCTCAGAAAGGAGAAAAAGAGCTGCTAGATCCGACTATAATGACAAATGACATTTAGGAAGTGTGGGGAGGGGGGGGAATCTAGGATTTGTTTTGGTTTTGACAATGAGGAATTATCATCTCTTCAGTGCCAGCTAAGAACTGCTGTTTCTGGAATAGTAGATTTTGGATGATTTTATCCAATTTATTATCCTTTTTTGGGAAAGTAAATGCACACTTCTTGGTAGAAGAATGGAGAGAATATGATGTTCCATTTGATTTTGAAGGCATGACAGCAGAGAATCCCTCCCGGTTTCTGCCGCACTCTTGTTTTTTTGTGGGGTGGGGCAATGAGGGTTAAGTGACTTGCCCAGGGTCACACAGCTAGTAAGTATCAAGTGTCTGAGGTCGGATTTGAACTCAAGGTCCTTCTGAATCCAGGGCCGGTGCTTCATCCACTGAGCCACCTAGCTGCCCCCATTGCACTCATGATCAGTATTTCAAAAATCGGTCCTAGCTCCTAAGTCTGCAGTTTAGGGTGAGGCCAATACCTGACTTGGACAGCTCAGTGTCCTTTCACCATGAATTTTAAGGAATATTTGTCTAGTTATAACTTCTAATTCTTTAATTTCTGATCTTTAGGGATGTGCCTTATTTTGAGAGCCTGTAACCAAGAGCAACTGGACTTTAGTGGAAGGGAGTAACATGAAATAAGGTCATAGATCTTTGCCTTATTGGCCCATGTATATGCTGAGTTAATTGACTTTTTAGAACATTCCTTCTTTTGACTGTGTAATCTTATTTACTCTCTCTGACCTCTCCTTTTCTGCTGTTTTTCTTCTTTTACTGTGATCCGTAACTTCCTGTCCAAGCCCAGCAACCTAAACTGTACTACATGGTTGCTTCAGGAAATTGCAAAATATGTAGACCCAGATTTTCACCTGATACAACAAATGGAAAAAATAAAATAAAATGTAGGAAACCATACATAAGAAGATGTAAAGTAGAAACCTGTGGAATTACAGCTCTGCAAAAGTTTTGTATTTCTTTTATGGGCAAATTCATAAAAGTGGGCATATCATAACATTGTCCTTACTTTATAAATTGGGTCAGGCAAATCTAGGTGTAGCACGCTAGATTAATGCAATTATAAAGCAATTTTCAAATGTCCTTGACCCCTGAGTAAGTGTAGTCATGCTTTCCTCATCTGTGAAATATTCGGATAGTATCTTATACGGAGAGAAATTGGGGGGCACTGTATCCCCAATCACTTTGTCAGGGTGTCTTTAGATGTATCTCCTCAGTATCTGACAAGTGATAGGGAAATTTGGGGGGTTTGTTCTCTGTAGTCTGTTGTCACGTTGTAGTTGTTGGCAAAATTGCCTGTCACACACTGTTGATTTCTTCCTAAACGCTCTACCCACAGTTTGGGTAAGCTGCTATCAATATAGAATTTTTTTATAAAGACATAGAACTGAGCCCTCTCCTTGATAGATGAGAAAACGAACAGCCAGAGATATTGAGATTTGTCCAAGATCCCATTTGCGACAATACTGCTACGCTGCCTTCGGGAACTTGACCAAGCTTCATATTTGACACCAAGAAATCGAATTCACACCATGAAGCATAACTGTTGATTGCTGTTTTTCTGATATGGTGTTTGCACAGATTTGTTGTGTCCTAAGCTCTATAATTGGTCCTTGAAGAGAAAGCTTAGATAACAAACAGTTCTGGTCCTAATGGAGCTGAGATTATAACAGAGGGATGAGACAAACGCACAGTAACTCCAACACATTATATATAATAAATGGGCCTAGTATAGGTCTTCATCACCTTTTTTGTTTAGATTCTTAGAGTAGTGTTCTTATTGATCTCTCTGCCTTCACACTCTCCCCTCTCTAATCCATCTTCCTCACAGCTACCAGCCTGATGTTCCTGAAGTGCGGGTCTGGCCACGTTACTCTCCTGTTCAGGAAGCTTCTGTGTCTTCCTCTTATTTCCAGGATAAAAATGGAAGCTCTTCTGTTGGGCACTTAAAGTCCTTCTCAGTCAGGCTCCAGCCTATTTTTCCAAATTGAGCTCACATCATTCCCTTTCACATAATATGTTCCAGTCAAAATAGCTTACTTGCGGGGCAGCTAGGTGGCTCAATGGATAGAGCACTGGCCCTGGAGTCAGGAGGACCTGAGTTCAAATCCACCCCAATTGCCTAAAAAAAGGAAAAAAATACCTTACTTGCTGTTCCTCATCCATCCATGCCTTTGGCCAGGTTGTCCTCCATGCCTGCAAAGTTCTTCCTTTTTCTTGAAGTGGGGCACTGTCTCCAGGGCACACTATCCCAAGCTTCAGGGGGTCCCAGCTGATAAGGTTTAAGGAGAGGCATATTCTCAGCTCAATGAGCAAGAGAAGGAAATGACAAACCACTCCAGTATCTTTTTGGGGGGGGGGTGAGGCAGTTGGGGTTAAGTGACTTGCCCAGGATCACACAGCTATTTCCTTCCTCTTGAAATCTCTGGCTTCCTTCTGATTTGAATTCAAGGTATTTTATAATTTCCCAATTGTTAGTCGTCCCACCCCCATTTGTGTGGGGTGTTTTTTTTTTCTGTTTTTGTTTGTTTTTTGTTTGTTTGTTTTGGGGTTTTTTGTGGGGCAGTGAGGGTTAAGTGACTTGCCCAGGGTCACACAGCTAGTAAGTATCAAGTGTCTGGGGCCAGATTTGAACTCAGGTCCTCCTGAATTCAGAGCTGGTGCTTTGTCCACTGTGCTACCTAGCTGCCCCTGTATTTTCTATCTATCTACATATGTAGTTTCTTCCCAGTACACTATAAGCTCCTTGAGAGCAGGGTCTGTTCCCTTTTTGTCTCAGCATCTCTGGTGCCTAGCACAACATATGGCATAGAGTTCTTAATAGATACTTGTTGAAATGAATTCTTTGATTAACATCTAAAAAGAGAGAGATGAGGAGTAAGAATTTCGGTGTTTATTCAGTACTGTCCAGGAAAATGACTTAAGGTCAGTCTCAGTCTGAATATGCTTCCTGAATAAGGTTAGTTTTGCAGGCAGAGAAGGACTATGGTAGGATGGTGCAGAGGGCTTTACGGGGTAGAAAGGACCATGGACAAAAAGCTCGCAGAGAGAGGCATGTCCAGGAAAAGGGTAAGTCAATTTTGTTGGCAGGAGATTAAAGACAGATGGTCAGAGTAGGAGTACCTGTTAAAATACATAAAATACATATTTTATTAAGTAGTGCTTCATCAACCACTGAATGCCACATAGTGCCTTAGCCAAGGCATCATGTTATAGTCCCCGGAGGACAGAAAGAGAAAACTGTCCTTGCACCCCATTGATCTCACATCTCACTGGACAAAGGAAGAAGAGGCTTTGAGATCTATCTCTGATTCTGTATTTAGATTGTGGAAACTGGCTTAGACTTCTCTAAGCTTGGGAGTGACAACGGGATTAATGTGACATTGCAAAATGATGGTTCCTCTTTTTAGTATAATTTTATTCATCTTTACTTTTTATATTGCCTTTATTTTTCTCCCACTTTCCCCATCCAGAAAGCCATTCCTTATAACAAAGTTGGAATAAAAGAAAAAACCAGTACATTAAAGCTAACAACACTATGTGTTCCTTACACGTTTCCCTACCCCTGCCTCCAACCTGTTTAAAGAAGAGAGGAAGGTACATTCTCATACCTCCTTTTTTGTCATCAACCTTTGAGGATTAAATGAAAGTTTGTGTTTCCACCAAGATGGAAAAAAATAATAATAAAACTCATTAAAAGTTTCTTTTGGGCATTTGCTCATTGATTATTTGAAAAGCTTTTTTTAAACAGTCTTGTTCTTATGATGAAAAATGCTATCCATCCCCAGAGAAAGAACTGATGCTTCAGATTGAAGCTAATAATAATAATTAATAATAATAATAATAACAATAATGATGCGTCTTCTTTCCATGAATTGTGCTTTATATTTTGAGTAAAGGTTTATGGTGGTTTGTAACTTCACATAGTTTCTTATTAAAGAAACATTTTATTATAATATGTTGACACTTCCCATTTCTTTTGTCAGGATCTTAAAATACTACTTAGTTCTAAATACTAAATTTGGAATGTTTTCAATTGTTTTATAAAATACTAGATACTTAAAGCAGTGAATTTACCAATACTAAAATATTTTTCAGGAATTGTTCCTTCCTCTGTAGTCCTGACTTCTTTCCAGGTGATGTCAAGAGTTTTTCTAATATGGGCAGTAACACACAGTGTCAAAGAGGTAAGTGTTTAAATCATAGGATGAAATGTAATAACATTAGTAATTAGACGAAAACTACTGTTTTTCAGCCTTCTTCATATATGTGCTATGGCTAAAGACTGACTTCTGGCTAATATCAACATCATTTGACCAATTTTCACATTCCCTGGAGAAAGCTTAAGTCTTTTTTTTTTTTTTGAAAGCTTAGTCTTAGGGGAGAATGGGCCTCAAAATGCAATATTCTTACAGATTATTAGATACATTTCAATTATTAAAATCCTATAATGAAGTAAGTCCCAAATATACCTCAAGAGTGTGAGTAATGTGTGTTGAGAATTTTTTCTTTCACCCTATTTGCTTTCCGCACCTTTAGGCTCTGGGCTCAGAGAATGACCCAAAAAGGCTAGGAGTGGAATGAAGTCCTTACTTTCTGAGCCTTACAGGGCTTACAGCAAGCAGCTTTCCTTTACTCCCACACTACCAGAGCTTTAACTGGAGTTCTAGCCCAGCCTAGGAATGCAAAAGGAAACCAGGCCATGGTCCAGCAAACTGGCCCCTTCAGTGTTCACACCTTTGTAACACAGGTAACATCAGGAGTTAAGGAAGTGGGGAGAAGATGCCTCCCCAGAGACAGGAATGCCTGAAATGAGGAAAAGGAGACAGCTCCTTAGCCCCTGGCATCTTCTTGAGATCATGGCTGCCTCTCAATTGAGGATTTTGTCGATCTCATAAAGCTCTGCCTGCCCTAGCTCAAACTTTGTCATAGAGTAGAGCCCAGGGAAGGAGGAAGAGGAGAGGAGGTCAGGATGCATTTGGAAGAACCAAGGGTTCCTCGGGTTCCCCTCTTCGGCATAGCTTCTTTTCATGAGTCATAAAACTAGGGCCTGCCATTCCAGAAAGGCTAATGCCTATGAGAAGAGCCAGATTTCAACAACCTGGCCAACCTTTGACACCAGCTCTGGCTGGGGCTCTTGCCTCTATAAAATGAGGAGGTTAGACAAAGGTCATCTCTAAGGTTCTTACAGATTTAAGTCTATAAATGTATGAGAATTTTTACTCCATTTAGTTCTACCTAATGGCAGCCTCACTTTCTTTTTTTTTTTTTCCTTTTTTTTTTTTTTTTTTTGCGGGACAATGAGGGTTAAGTGACTTGCCCAGGGTCACACAGCTAGTAAGTGTCAAGCGTCCGAGGCCAGATTTGAACTCAGGTCCTCCTGAATCCAGGGCCAGTGCTTTATCCACTGTGCCACCTAGCTGCCCCCAGCCTCACTTTCAGTAAGAATCGAATACACTTTCCTCTGACCTAGACAAGCTAGTTCCCCTCAGAGAACTTAGTTTCTAAGACCTCAGTTTCCTCTGAATGAAATGAAGACGCAGGGGCAGCTAGGTGCTGCAGTGGATAAAGCACTGGCTCTGGATTCAGGAGGACCTGAGTTCAAATCTGGCCTCGGACGCTTGACACTTACTAGCTGTGTGACCCTGGGCAAGTCACTTAATGCTCATTGTCCTGACCAAAATAAATGAATGAATGAATGAAGGTGCAAGACTAAATGATTCTTGAGGTCCCTTCCAGCTCTTATGTGATCTTTTGAAGTGGAAGAGGAAGGTATATCTTCAAACTCTCTTTCTGTCTCCTTTCCAAAAGCAGCTATCTTCTTGTTTTTCTACTGTGTAATTTAAGATTCTAAATGTGGATTCTAATGTATTCCCCCAGTTTGGGGGAAACTGACTAAAAATCACTGATAAAACGAGTTTAGGTTTTTGAGGGTTTATTGGAAAATAGAAAGAAAAAGATTGAGAACAGAATTCTAACAGCCTGGCATTCCTATCTTTCCTCAAATTTCCTGTGAAGTCCTCTGCCGCCACCACCATCAAGTCCGGAAGCCAAAAAGGCCAGCGCTCTCTGCGCAGGCTCCCTTTCCTCCTTCCTGTCTCCTCCCAGACCATAGGAGGCTCCTCCAGTTGATTGGCTGGTAGACTTGATAGATAGCACCCATGAGCAAGCGTCATTTCCTGACGCCAAGGAAAAGCCACAATGCCTCTGAGGCATTTTCCTCATGGTGGAGCTCTCCACAGCAAGTCTCCAGTAGGTGGCGTCATTCCAATCATTACACTACAAAATCTTCATTGCCCTGACTAAGGCTGATTTTTGTGCCTCTTGCCCCAGGCACAGTTTGTGGTATGTGCCCACTGTACAAAAAGTCCTAGTTAATACTCTGACATTCAGGTTCACAGATACATGATGCATTAAAAACTACAGATCTTCAAGCTCGAAATGTACCCAGTAATCTTTGAAAAAGTGTCCCCATCAGGCAGGTGAGCCTGCAGGGCAGTACTTGTCAAGGCTCGATGGGAAGAATGTTGAAACTAATGGCCAAAGTAAAGTTTCTGGATGGTCTGTGGATTTGATTTCTGGCAGTCAATTGTCTTCAGTCATATGCCTCACATTGGTCTAGCTGCATGTTTTTCAAAGAGTTCTTTTAGGCATTCTCATTCCAAGCTCCTAGTTTCTTTCTCTTCCTTCCTTCCTTCCTTCCTTCCTTCCTTCCTTCCTTCCTTCCTTCCTTCCTTCCTTCCTTCCTTCCTTCCTTCCTTCCTTCCTTCCTTCCTTCCTTCCTTCCTTCCTTCCTTCTTTTCTTTCTTTTTTTTTCTCTCTCTCTCTCTCTCTCTTTTTTCTCTCTTTCTTGGCAATGAGGGTTAAGTGACTTGCCCAGGGTCACACAGCTAGTAAGTATCAAGCATCTGAGCTCGGATTTGAACTCAGGTCTTCCTGAATCCAGGTCCAGTGCTTTATCCACTGCACCATCGAGCTACCCCACACTGCGCCACCTAGCTGCCCCTGCTCCTAGGTTTTTTTAAAAGGTATTTTACATATTGTCTTACTTATATATTTGTAATTAATTTCTCTTTACCAAACAAACCAATAGCCCTTCCAAAAGGATCATTTATTTGTCTTATGAGAACACTGCATATTTTAATTGCCTTTGTTTTCCTTCCATCTGTTCCTTATTTTCTTTTTCCATGACTGTTTTATTCTTCCATGCAGTTCTTCTGATTCTTCTTTAGCATTCTGGCCATCCAGTTGTCTGTCTTCTTTCCCTTTGCCCTTTCCTCTTTTCCTTTTTACTGCCACCTTAGCTTTCTTCCCACTTTTAGCCAGCTACTTCTTGTCTTTTATTGTAGCGCTTCCAAAGACAAAGTTTGTCTGGATCTCCCATTCCTTATACTGTTTTCTTTGCTTTGGCTTTAATAAACGGTTATATAAAGCATTTGGTCATATAAAGCATTTGGTGTGCTATTTCACATCTGGCCTAGTTCTTCTATGCAGCCTATGCAGTATATGTTTATTCTCTTTATCTTCAACTTCATAAATTTATTTTCTGGATATAGTTCTTATTTTCCCTGATTTTCCTCTTTAGCTCTTCAGGTTTGATCCTGCATTCTAAAGTCTTCATTCACCCCCTCCTTTTCACAAGTTGTATTTTTCCATGTTAACATTTCCCATCAGCATTTCAGCATGGACAAGTGAAAATTGAAATTTGTTCTTCAACTATAATAATCTATTTATTCCACCTTAATGCTAAAATATAGAAGTATAAACAATTCTCCACTTATCACACCCAACTCTCTTTTTTTCTAACAACAAATATGAAGCCTTTCTTTTATTAAAGTCTTTTTGCTCTATGTGATTATAGAAAAGATCTTTATTGGTGGGAACCATACATAACTAGTGGTTAAGAAAATTGACTTCAAAATTAAAGTTTTCTATGGTCATATGAAAAAAAATGTTCTCTATCACTATTGATTAGAGAAATGCAAATTAAAACAACTCTGAGGTACCACCTCACACCTATCAAATTGGCTATATGACAAAAAAGGAAAATGATAAATGTTGAAGATGTAGGAAAATTGGAACACTAATGCATTGTTGGTAGAGTTGTGAACTGATCCAATCATTTTGGAGAGCAGTTTGGAACCATGCCCAAAAGGCTGTAAAACTGTGTACCATCTGACCCAGCGATACCACTACTTGGTCTGTATCCCAAAGAGATCATAAAAAAAGGGAAAAGGACTTACATGTACAAAAATATTTATAGCTGCTCTTTTTGTGGTGGCAAAGAATTGGAAATTGAGGGAATGCCTAGCAGTCGGGGAATGGCTGAACAAGTTGTGGCATGTGAATGTAATGGAATACTGTTGTGCTGGAAGAAATAATGAGCAGACTGAGTTCAGAAAAACCTGGAAACACCTACATGAACTGATGTTGAGTGAAGTGAGCAGAACTAAGAGAACATTGTACATAGTATCAACAACATTGTGTGATAATCAATTGTGATAGACTTAGCTCTTCTCAGTAATACAATGATCCGAGACAATTCCAAAAGACTCACAATAGGAAAAGATTCATCCAGAAAAAGAGCAATGGAATCTGAAAGCATATTGAAACACACTAGTTTCACTTTTTGTTGTTGTTTTTCTGTTTCTTATTTTTTGTGATTTTTCCCTTTTGTTCTAATTCTTCTCTCACAACATGACTAATGTAGGAATATATTTAACATGATTATAATGTTACATCAGATTGGTTGCTGTCTTGTGGAAGGGGGAGGTGAGGGAGGATAGGAGAAAAATTTGAAACTCAAAATCTTACAAAAATGAATGTTGAAAATTATCTTTACATTTAATTGGAAAAAAATAAAATGCTAAAAACCCAAAGTACTGTTTACATTATAAGGGTATTATTAATTGTGGTATGCAAAGACTACTAAATGTTTCATTTTACCCATGACAAAGTAAAAGTGATTTTGTCTTCTTCCAAGGTAAGTTAAGCCTGTAATTCCTTATTCAACATTCTCCCCCAACTTTTTTTTTAATAAAAAAAAATTGGCTTCAGAAACTAATTTATTGTTCTGTTGCAAGAGTCTGAATTCCCATATATTAACTTTCTTTTCCTCTTCCTTTTATTTTCATTTCCCAGTGTCTTTGCAAAATCTTCCCCTTTGAAGTAAATACCAAGAATTCTCATAAACACATCCTTCATTTTTATATCTTCTCTTTTTCTTCATTTGACTTTGCACAATTTGACTTTTTCCTGCTTTTCTGTTACAGTATTTATATAAAACTTTTATTTTAAATGCAATAATAATTTCAACAAATACAGTAAAATAAACAAAACAAGGAACAAAATGACATATAAAACCGTTAAATCCACTATTTACATTTCAGTAAAAACAGTCATTCAATGAAAACATTCTAATTTTTATTTTCATATTCTTTGATAATTTTCTCTGTTGGAAATGAACATTACTTTTATAATTTTGTTGTAATTTCTTACAGATTCTAAGTCATATTTCCACCAAATAAAGTTATCAAGAGATTCCCTTGCCCCCACTTGTTTCTTTTACTTTGGATACCTTACTTTGTAAAAACCATTTTTCTTTTTATAGAATTAAATGGATTTTGTCTGCAACAATCTTTCCATTTCTTTAGTAGATTTTTTTTTTCATTTTTCCACAAGTAAGAAAAATAATATTCCTTTTTTTTTGCTTTTTTTATAATATGGATTTTAAAAATATCTAGGTTATTTATCCAGTTGGAATTTACTATAGCATATGATATTCGTTTATTGTAAATACGGTATTCTTCTGATGTTGCTAATGTGGTGATGTCTACTACCTATGACTTGATGCAGCCTGAGTATCACCCACCCCCTTTTTTCCATTTGACTTCTCTCATATTATTTTGCATGTTCCTATGAGAGGATCTATAAACTATGCTACAGTAAAATACTATATGGGCAGTCTTGCTTCATTTGTTTTTTTCAGCCTGCCTATTGAGTGAAGGGATGCTAAGTAGCCATGTTTGAAGTTTACAAAGCACATTACGTGTATTTTCTCATTTGCAGTCATGATAATCTTGTGAGGTAGCCATCCCCATTTTACAGATGAGGAAAATGAGACTGAGAAATTAAATTGAGGGCTTGTTCTTGGTCACACACAGCTATTAAGCATAAGACATAGGATTTTAACCTTGGTCTTCCTAATTCCCAAGTAAGTGCTCTACCAATTACTGTTTCTTGTGTATATGTTGTGACTATAAAATATTGATAAAGTCAGTCTCTGATTATTTTGTATTTTAGCAGTTTCTCTGAAACATCTTTTCATTGCTTGATCAAAAATTTTACTGAAAATTCCCTCTTTCCTCCTTTGGGATATTCCTTGATGATTCTTAATATAAATTCAATAGTCAATTATATTTTACCTTTTTATGATTTCTTGTCTATTAAGCTTTTTGTTGTTCTTGCCAGTATTTCTGTTTTTGTTTAAAGCAGAATAGTCTGTCATAACAGAACGAGTATTGGGCTATGAGTTGACATGAGTTCTAACCCTGGCTCTAACATTAGCTTCTTGGGTGATTTTGGTCAGATCATTTGACCCTGCCTGGTCTGTAAACGAGAGTAAAATGAGAGATTTGTCCCAGGAGATTCTTTAAATATATTACATTCAAGATTTAGCAGCATCGTCAGCTTCTGGTTTCTATATCTTCCCTGTATCTTTTTGTAAATATCCTTAATAAAGTCTTTGTTCCTGTGTTCATCACATTACCTTTTTTTAGTGGTCAGATTTTTTAAAAATTATGAACTTAAGAAATTCCAAATAAAGTTAATATTTCCACATACCTCATAGAACCAAAAAGGATTGTACAAGAACCTGAATCTCTCATCTCTAGTGCTTGCTCTGTGTGTCTAAGTTCAACATGAAACTTTTTTCAATAAACATTTTTGCTTTTGTTTTTGTGGGGCAGTGAGGGTTAAGTGACTTGCCCAGGGTCACACAGCTAATAAGTGTCAAGTGTGTGAGGCTGGGTTTGAACTCAGGGCATCTTGAATCCAGGGCTGGTGTTTTATCCACTGCTCCACCCAGCTGCCCCCAATAAACATTTTTATTTAAACCTTTGAGTTCCAAATTTTATCCCTTTCTCCCCTCCCCCCTCCCTGAGGCAGGAAGCAATCAGATATAGGTTATATGTGTGCAATTATGTAAAACATTTCCATATTAGTCATTTTGTATAAGACTGGAGTAAAAGAAAAAAATGAAAGAAAGTGAAAAATAAGCATCCTTCAGTCTGTGTTCAATCAATATCAGTTCTTTCTCTGGAGGTGTATAGTATGCTTCATCACTATTTTGGGGGGATTGGCTTGGATTGCTGAGAATAGCAAAGCCATTCACACGTGGTCATCTTAGAATATTGCTGTTACTGTGTACAACGTTCTCCTGGTTCTGTTCACTTTCACTATACATCAGTTCAGCATGAAACTTTGAAAGCTATCCTGTTTATCTTTGATTCTTTTTGGCCTTTATTCTATTTTCCATACATTAAAAAAAATATTTCAATGTCCTATCTTCTTTCCATCCTTTCTTCTCATATCTGTATCCCCCCATTTGCGGGGGAAGGGGGAAGCTTTACAACTAATACTCATAGCCACGCAAAAGAAATCCCACATTAGCTGTTTGTAAAACATGTCTTATTCTACATTTCATGTCCATCACCTCTCTTTCAGGAGATGTGGGTAGCACGCTTTTATCATGATTTCTCTGGAATTGTGTTTGATCAGATCTTAGGTCTTTGACACTTGTTTTTTCTTTAGGATGCTGTTATTGTCTACCTTGTTCTTTTGTTTCTGCTGACTTTACTTTGCATCAGTTCATGCAGATCTTCCCAGGTTTCTCTGAAATTATACATTTTCTAATTTCTTACAGTACAATCATATATTCTATTCCATCCATCTCATACTTTCTTCAGCTATCCCTCAGTTGATGGGCACTCCTTTTCGTTTCCATTTCTTTGCTATAGCAAAAAATTGCTATAAATGTTTGTCCACCTGGGTACCTTTCCTCTCTTTCTTTGATCTCTATGGGGGTATGAGCCCAGTGCTGGCATTGCTGGGTCAAAATGGACAAACAGTTTAGTGATGTTGAAGGGCATAGTTCCAAATTGCTTGCCAGATTGACTGGGCTAATTCACAGCTCCAGTGACAATGGATTAGTGTGCTCATTTTCTCACAACCTCTCTAATAATTATCATTTTCTTTTTTTGTCATCTTTGCAAACTGTCATATTACCTTTCACTAATATAGTTCATTGAATGTGAGCAACCAAAGTGTTTGCTCAGATAGTCTTTAAAATGCTTATATAACTCATTACCCAGTGCCTGGTACATGGTAAGTACTTAATAAATAGTTGCTAATTATTTTGAGGCCATCACAGTTCAGCAGTGTAGTCATGCTGTTTACTTTTGGACCAGTGATTTTGCAGTGAAATCATTTGTTTATTCTTCTGTTGATTGGTACTCTGGTGTTACTCCACATTCTTGTCCTTTTCTGTAGGACATGCTCCTGAAACAGGAAAGAATCGCTTTATTCTTGGTAGCTTTTCATGCCATTTTTTTTTTCCTTTTTAGTGAGGCAATTGGGGTTAAGTGACTTGCCCAGGGTCACACAGCTAGTAAGTGTTAAGTGTCTGAGGCCGGATTTGAACTCAGGTACTCCTGACTCCAGGGCCGGTGCTCTATCCACTGCGCCACCTAGCTGCCCCTTTTCATGCCATTTTAATCTGGGTCTAACCCATTAAACCTACTCCCAATTCTCTTTTGTACTTATATGCTCTATGATCTCTATAACTAGTGCCTTTATTCTTGTTCCACCTTTTTCCCTTTCTCTTGACTTCTTATATACAGACTTCTCTCATTTGTTCTGCGACTTTCACTAGGGACTGAACATTGTATCCACTTAGCCCCTTACTTTTTAATATGGGAAAAAAGATCTATCCAAATTATCTAAGAATCATTTTTTTAAATCTTTGAATATCTGTTTTATTTTTTAAAAGCTTTTGTCTCGTCACTGATGATATTTTTTTAATGTCTGTCATCTTGAAAATGGAATAGGATTTTTTCATCCTTAGATTTTTAAATCACTCTGTTCTGACAGGAACGTGTGTGTGTGTGCGCGCATGCGTGCATGTGCCTAATTATCCAGCATTTGAAAAATTAATTATAGCTGTGAATAAACATAGGATAAGGAAAGATAGTAACTTTAATATGGCATGACCTCTTGTCTTTATTGCACATAAATCCTTTCAGTTCTAATCAAAATAATTTGACACGGTAGACAAAGCACTAGATTTGGGACTAGGAAGATGTGTGTTCAGATTTTGTCACTTAATAAATCATTGTTACCCTAGGACAAATTACTTTACCCAATGAGCCTCAGGTCCCTTATCTGTAAAGGGGTTATCATGAAACTTAAAGGAAAGAGTGCATGTAAAGTGCTTTGCAAACTTTAAAGAACTATCTCCTTGTCAGTTATTATTTCTGGTCCCACTTCCCTGACTTAGCACATGTTGTAAAACATTATTGTAGATTTACCTCTTGAGTATATTAAACAAATGAATTAATCATCAGAATCCCCATCCCCATCATGCAGTTTCTTTCTAGACTCATGCGTTGTTAAGTAGATTGTCATAATATAGCTTCCCATGGAGTCTTTTTCTTCTTGTGCCCCCTTTTCTCCTCCTCTCCCTTATGGGCTATGATGTAATCTCTATTTTCTTTCATTTTTCCTTCTCCTTGCATTTTCCTTTCTTCCCACATACCATCCAATACCCATCAAAAAAACCAAAATAAACGTCTCTTTTTTTCTTCTTTTTTTTGGGGGGGGGGTGGAGCAATGAGGGTTAAGTGACTTGCCCAGGGTCACACAGCTAGTAAATGTCAAGTATCTAAGGCTGGATTTGAACTCAGGTCCTCCTGAATCCAGGGCTGGTGCTTTATCCACTGCACCACCTAGCTGCTTCCCAAACAAACATTTCTTAGTCTTCTGTAAAGTTCACTTACCATGTATCCCTAGTAAAAGCAAGAAATTCAAGAATCTACATATCCAAACTCCAGTAGTTCTTCTCAAAGGCTTTTTATCCCACTAACTTCTGAACAACTTGTGTACATACCAGGCTCTCATCCTGTTTCTTGGTCGGCCTGCTTGAGCTGCCACATCTCTTACAATTGCCCATTCTTCATATCACACAGTAGACATTTGTTTTTCTCAGCATGTGTCACACATTCACACATACACAAAGCTCTCTTGGTCCTTCCAAC
This sequence comes from Dromiciops gliroides, assembly GCF_019393635.1. Taxonomy (NCBI): domain Eukaryota; kingdom Metazoa; phylum Chordata; class Mammalia; order Microbiotheria; family Microbiotheriidae; genus Dromiciops; species Dromiciops gliroides. Next base: position 335,593,532 of record NC_057863.1, on the reverse strand, counting down.
ATGCCGTCAGGGAGGTAAGGCAGCTGGTATTCCCATTTTGCAGATGAAAAAACAGAGACACTATTTCTTAGGTTATATAGTTAGTGACAGGCCTGTTCTAGAACTGGAGTCATCTAACTCTCATTTCAATTTCTTTCATGCTCACTGCACTGCCTCATTTTGTAAAGATAATGGAATTGGATATATTCTAAATATTAGTTTTTCTCTTGGGGACCGAATGTTCAGAGTTCTCCATTATACTCTACTTAGTCCCTTTACTTTCTCTTTAAACTATTCTGGTAGGTGGATTTATATCACCTTTGCTTCTAAAATTAGTACTGTTCTTGAGGGCGGGGGAAAAAAATCTTATTATTTTATCACTGATGATATCCTGGTAAACTTTAAGCATTGCTATGAGACACAGCTGGATGAATCCTTAAGGAGGATTAGCTGGGGGCTGATGTGACACTATAGAAAACCTATTCCCAGAGGGTGCTGGTACCTGAAAAGTGTATGTCTCTTTGTCACTAGCTTCCTCTTGAACCTGGAGCTCATGCTGCTCTGGGGTAGGTTGATCCTACTTCTGCCCTTTCCTATTCCAGTATGGGTCAGGCACCTTCTCTCGTCTGACCACCAAGACAGCCTGATTTTATTTTCAAAATATAGCCTATTTTTGTTTACATTTCATTATATTTTTGTATCACAAGCCCCTTGTACAGCATCTTGTGAAGCGTGCCTCTGTCTCTATTATTTCTATCTTTCATTGACATGTCTAACAGTAGTTTGCCTTCAGAGTGTGTCCTATTGGATTAACAGAGGTATTAACAAGTATTTTTCCATCAAGTCATAGAATTTTTCTGAAATACTGCTTCAGCTTATGTGGCACACATGTTTCTGCCAATTATAAGTAGTTGGAAGTTTTGTTCGGAGTTGAAACTGGTTATTTGTGGTTCTTTCCTCTACAAAGACCTGCAGATAGCCATGGAAAAGAACTTAATGTAGAAGGGAAAGACAATGTTATCTTAAACTTAAAATAGTAGTTTCCTAAATAAGCAAAAAGGGCGGGGCGGGTATTATAATAGCCATTACTGGGAGCCAAAATTATTTCACTTCTATAATTATGTCACCAGTTTAATAATACTTGGAAATAAAAATCCATATCATAAAATTATTCTGCTACTTAGCTGGTCAGCAAGTTAAATTATGACACTCAAGCAAGCTTTCCTCACTATCCTCAAATTGACTTTTGGTACTACATGGTAACAGGACAAGAGCACATATTTCAGTTACCAACATATTCCTCATCAGTAATTATCATTCATTGATGCCCAGTGAAACTTTAACAATATTTTTTAAAACTAAGTAGTATCTGTTGGGATGTTTTTGTTATTTTAAAGAATCAAGGGATACAAGCTAATGTCTATTCATTCATTCATTCATTCATTTATTATTTAGAATTTTCCCCCACCTTACATGTAAAAACAAATTGTAACATAGATTTTTAAAACTTTGTGCTCCAAATTCTCATCTTTCCTCTGTAAGGGGCTAAAATTCTAGCTAGTCTGTCTAAAATATCTAATGAGTGGTCGCCAATAAATTATAAGCTTTAGCAAGAGTTAGACTTTTAAGCATTTATTAAGGAGAATAAGAATTTGGTGAAGAGAAAGATTGAGAACAGATTTCTTATAGCATGGAAATCCTAGCCTTCCTAACCTCCCACTTGAAATCCTGCCAAAAGAGGAAGTCAGTCCTCAGCCAGCGTCTGCTTCCTGCTTCGTGTTCTCCTCCCAGAAATGGGAGACTCCTCAAGTTGATTGGCTGGTAGCTTTGATAGACAGTACCCACAAGCAAACGTCACTTCCTGACACCAAGGAACTTCACCACATCACTTGCCCTCAGATGCCTTCTCATGACGGAGCTTTCCCACAGTAACTCTCCAGCAGGTGGTGTCACTCCAATCATTACCCCTCCCTATCCCCTCTTAAGAACTCAAACAATTCAATATAAGTTATAAATGTGCAGTCATGTAAAACATAGTAGACAAAAAAACTTTAGAGAATAACAGCAAAATATACTTCCATCTGTATTCAGATAACATCAGTTCTTTCTCTGTAGATGGATTACGTTTTTCATAAGTCCTTCAGAATTGTCTTGGATCATTGCATTGTTGAAAATAACTAAGTAATTCACAGCAGATCATCTTACAGTATTGCTGTTATTTTGTATACCTCATGATTTCTTTTTCCTGTTTACCTTTTTATACTTCTCTAGGGTCTTCTGTTTGAAAGACAAATTTTCTATCCAGTTCAGGTCTTTTCTTCACGAATGCCTAAAAGTCCTTTTTTTTTCATTCAAGTCCCATTTTTTCCCCCGGAAAGATTATACTCAGTTTTGCTGGATAGGTGATTGTTGGTTGTAATCCCAATTCCTTTGCCCTCAGGAATATCATATTCCATGCCCTCTGATCCTTTAATGCCAGATCTTGTGTTATCCTGACTGTGGCTTCACAGTACTTGAATTATTTCTTTCTGGCACAAGCTAGTGTCTTTTAACTTTGTTGTAGAAATCCTCTTCAAACCATTGCTATGGGAAACCATTACTAAGGTTCAACCTAAGTTGTCCATTGTAGAGGTAGCATAGGATATAGAGGTTGAGTTGGTATCTTTCATATGCTTCATCTTTTTAAAGTATATATAACCTACTGGGGGTGGGGAAGGAGATTGTGTGTACATACATACATACACATATACACATGTATATACATAGAAATAGAAGGTGATATAATTAAAAGATACCATTGATTTTTTTCAAAGTATATAACCTACCCTCTGTGTATGTTCCACTAAAATAGGTTTTTTTTTCAGTAAATACCTGCTTGAGTTTTACATTGTTTTATTATGAGTTAAAAGATGTTATAGAAATAGAGGCATCATTAATTCTTTTTTTAGAGTAAGTTTTCAGTTTCACCAAGTAAAAGTCATCTGATTTTCATGCATCGTGAGCTTTGGTAAAATATTTCATCCGAGCTAAGAAAAGTGAACACAGATAAACTCATTTTAAGCAGGTGCATTCCACGATACATGTTTGGCATTTTTTCAGAGCATCAGCTAATATACATTTGAATGCCTCTAGTCTGTGGGAGGGACTATCTGTGAAATTAGCTGCTCCCTTGTCAAACTGATTCTTTATCTGCATAGAAATTGGGGTGTAAGTAACTTATTCTAGAGTCTTCTCAGAGTAGGCTGAAAGAAAACACTCACACTATGGAAGCAAAGCAACTTGATAAGGATATTTGAATTCTCATATAGCCTTCTAATAATTATCTTAGGCAGCAAACACAATCGAGTAAATGGGCGTATTAGAAATCCTTAGGATATGACAGGATTTCCAGAGGTTGTCTTTTTATTCCTCTGGGAGAGGTGGGGGTGGGGGGATTTGGAAACTCATTCCAGGGCAATGTATACCTTTAAGATTACATTTCTGCAGAAAAGAAGATTGTATAACTTCTTTCCCAGCAAAAGAAACTCTTTTCTATATTGATTTGAGTTCCTCTTGCTGCAGACAGATAGACTATCCAAAAGATTATTGCTAAGTGATCTATGTTTTCCAGAGAGCAGTCTGCACAAAAGAGCCCCTTTTGAGGCTGAAATGAAACTTTCGTGTACTTCTGGATTGTGTAAGATATAAATTGATGTGTGACTGCATGATGAGGATGTACTTAACATTTTAAAAAGAAGTCTAACTCTTAAGTTTGTTGCATTCAATATTTGCGCATTATTAAAAAAATCGTAGCTTTTTTCAGATTGCTCCAAAAAGTAACTTTACTTAACAGGACAAAAACTTTGTGTTCTCATTTGACCATATTTGCTCTGGCTACTTTCTATCATAATCATACCTCTGAGTACCATTTTTAAATTGTGTTTCTCTTTGGGTTTTCATTTGGTGATGTTCAGGTAGATGAGGGCTGAAGAAACATTTTGTCCAATGAGGGTCATTAACCCAGAGGAAAATCAGTCAAGGGCCACTGAAAAATAAAAAGCAACTCATTTTAGTTTCTGTTTTTCTCTCAGAAAATAAGAGCAAAGAACATTAAATTGTATTCAGCAAGTAAATCAAATATAAAAGATTAAATAGGTTTCATATAGCAAGTTAAGAAAAACCCTCAAAAAGAAAAAAAAAATCCAAAAAAGTAGAAACCGCATGGTTCAATCTGCATTCAGGATCCAGTTCTTTTTTTCTGGATGTGGAGACTAGGTGGCGCAGTGGATAGAGCACCGGCCCTGGAGTCAGGAGTACCTGAGTTCAAATCCGGTCTCAGACACTTAACAGCTATGTGACCCTGGGCAAGTCACTTAACCCCAATTGCCTCACTTAAAAAAAAAAAGTTGAAAATGAGAAAATATGGGGGAAGAGAAAGGAAGGAAGGAAGAGAAATCAAGGCTGTGAGTAGGTATAGACCAGCATGCCAAGTAAAGAACACGGGAACTGAAGGCAGAGGGAAGAGAGAACTTGTTTTAATGGAGAGGAAGAAGAAGCAATCATAAATTTAGAGCTAAAAGGAACCTTTAAAGTCTTCAAGCCCATCTCCCTCATTTTACAGATGAAGAAAATGAGACCCAGTAGCCTTTCCTGAAGTTACAGAAGTAGATCTGGATCCTCACATTCCAAACCCAGTGCTTTGGGGTTTTGGGGGGTTTTTGGGGGGTTTTTTTGGTGGTGCAGTGAGGGATAAGTGACTTGCCCAGGGTCATACAGCTAGTAAGTGTCTGAGGCCAGGTTTGAACTCTGGTCCTCCCCTATCCAGGGCCAGTGCTTTATCCACTGCACCACCTAGCTGCCCCCGGGTGCTTTTTTTCCAGGCAGTTAGGCTTAAGTAGTTTTTAAGATGGGTGTTAGCAGATGAAACCTGCTTGTTATATATCCGTCTCTAGGCTTCAGGAGTTATTACTCTCAGAAATTCTGACTAATTACTATTAACCCCCCAGAAACTCTTCTCTGAATGATAGAGCCACAGCAGCCCCTCAGTAGGGAAAATTACTCTATGGAATGTAGTTGCTGGAGCCTGAACAATATAATTTCCTGGGATACTTGCTTCCCACCAGATCAGACCAAGCAGAGAGCCCACTATAGCCTGCATGATGTGCTTGCAGAGGTGTATCCTTCCCCTGGTCTAGATTTAAAGTCATAGTTGCATGATGGCCTTTTGCTTAATATGATCTATGAAGCTGATTGAAGAGATTGTTAGGACTTCCACAGCATAAATCTGCTATCTTAGCCTTTCAAGAGTTAGAAGACGCAGCATGTTATTTTTGCTCTTTTGCTACCATCTGTAATAAAAACCTGAGAGACAGAGCTTTCCTTTCATGGAAGAAAAGTGGCATTGAGAGACAATCTACTATGAGTAATGAAGACTGGAAGAGGAAGTTGGTACATGAACCTGACCAGTAATCTGAAGTAAAAAATAATAATAATGGGCTGAAAAGCTTGATAAAAGAAATATCCTTTCGCTAGGCCAAGAGGCTGAAAATACATCACAGAGTAGCAGTGAGACATGCTTTAATTGTGTAGGACTGCACAAGGTTGTCAGATTTAGTACCTCTCTGGTTTAAGAAGGCTCTTTTGGTGCCTTCTTTTGGTCTGACATGGGAGAAGAGGGTAGTAGCCTCAGCCCTCCAGCACCCCCCCTCTCCTTTTCAATCCTTATTAAGAACATCGATCCTGTGAAATTTGTTGCCTTTGTTTCCTGGGAAGAAATGTAAGCCTTACCAGAAGATGAATACACTTAGCAGCTCTGTTTAAATAATATTAGAACGGGAGGAAAGGCAAGTTCTTGGAACTCACAACACGATCACTCCAAAAAAAACCTCCAAAAAATGCCATGGGACAATTCCTGGAGCAGAAAAATACTGCAAAAGAATGGGCTGAGATCATTTTCCAGCCAAAGACGGCTTAGAAGGTTGGCAGGAGGGGGCTGCTGTGCCAGGGCAGGAGTGGAGCCCAACCCAACAGTCACCCTGACACAGATCCAGTCCCAGGCAGGCTGAGCCAGGGAAAGAGTCCCCCGGAACCTCTAAATCAGCTGCAGCACCAGTGTCATCTGGAATTAAGCTCACAGTCTAGTGAGAGGGCTGAGCCCTTGGCAGGGGGAGATTACAGGGGTCTCTGCTGGCACTGAGGTAGAACTTGGGTTTTTCACCCTTGCTTGGGAACCCGGAAATAGGCTTGAGTGGGAGTGGCCCAGGTGAGGGAGGGGAGCAGGCTTGTTGGAGCTAACAACCACAGCACACCAAGTTTTGCTGTCTGGTTAATTAGCAAGTTGGCCTGGGGTTATCTACCAGCCAGGCAAGTGAAGAACCTGTCCTTCCTTAAATCATACCACCTGGGACCCCCTGAAGCTTGGGACAGTGCAGCCTGGAAGCACTGTCCCACTTTAAGGAGTTAAAAGTCAGGTAAAAGATAGGCAAGATGAGCAGACAGAGAAAGGTGAGGACCATAGAAAGTTTCTTTAGTGACAAGGAAGATCGAGGTGCACCTTCAGAAGAGGAAAGCAACATCAGGGCTCCTACATCCAAAGCTTCCAAGAAAAATATGAATTGGTCTCAGGCCATAGAGACACTCAAAAAGGACTTTGAAGATAAAGAGAGGTAGAGAAAAAAATGGAAAGAGAAATGAGAGTGATGCAGGAGGGTCATAAATAATATTAGAGCTCACCATAATGGTCATATATTTGGGATGTATATTTGGTAATAATGGGATATTTGGAAGTGTGAGCTTTTGTGGGAGTCAGTGCCAGCACAATACAACTGACCATGATATGTGTCCATTCCTCAGCTTCAGATGCTGAGTTCCTGCTAAGGATTTTATTTTTGCTATTATCATTGTTATAATATGGGGGAAATTGTCTCATATGGAGAGAGACGCCAAGATGGCTCCTTCTACTAGAGATGATCCAAGTTTAGAATCAGATCAGCAGAAACTGCTCCCCCTGCAGGAAACTATGGAACATACCAAAAAAGGAGCACCAATTCAAGTCAGAAAATATAGCCCCTTTAAACCAAGTGACTTTAGTGCATGGAAATCAATCATCCCTAGTTTTGAGAAAGCCCTGCCCACACAAGGAATAATGACCCTGTTTCAAAGGGGAATGCACAGGCTTATTCTGCAGCCAAGCTCGCTGCTTTAGAAGCTCCTGAACATATATTTAACCTCTTGCCTTCTGAGGATGTTCCTCCTAAACTAACTTATGATGAGTCAGAAGTGGAAAAATGGAGAAAGAAATTTAAGGCAAAACAGATCAACGGCGTCTTATGGGGCCCTTAACAGTGGAACATTCATTCTTACTTATGCCTGATGCCCCTGTAAATCTATTAGGTCGTGATCTCCTTTGCAAGCTTAGAGCAACCATATCTTGTGCTCCAGATGGGGCTGTCTCCCTACAATTGCCAGAAGATACTGTACATTTATTGCCACTTTTGATTACAGAAGCTCAAGGAACAGTAGGGGATACACCCAAAATCCCCTCTGACATTCCTGAGTCCTTATGGGCTTCATCCCCTACTGAAGTGGGACTCCTTAAATCTGCCATGCCTGTTACCTTTATAATTAAAGGGGGACCACCTCCATCTATTCCACAGTATCCATTGTCTAAAGAAGCTATAGAAGGAATCACCCCTGTAATTGAGGATTTGAAAAGGCAGGGTATTATTGTTCCATGTCATCATTCTCCATGCAATACTCCCATTTTGCCAGTAAAAAAACCCAAGCCTGGACCAGGTGGTAAACCTATCTATCATTTTGTACAAGATCTTAGGGCGATAAACTCTTATGTTATACCAAGACATGCCATAGTTCCAAGTTGCCCTTGTTGCGAAGGGTCAGGCTGTTGTGGCATGGCCTCTAAAGGATCCAGAATGGAATTATAATAATGACAGACAATTCCAAGAATTAAAAGATGCTAGAGAAACACTTCTGAAGGGAATGGAATCTTGCTCTAGAAAACCGGAAAACTGGCAGAAATTTTTAAGCCTACCTCAGGAGGCTAATGAAAGACCAAACAGATTTTATGATAGACTTTGTGAGGCCGCTAGACAGTACACCAGATTGGATCCTGTAGATTTAAGAGATTGCTACATTGTTCTCAACACATTTGTTTATAATTCACTACCAGAAATCCACAGATACTTTCTGACACAATGTCCAGACTGGAGAACTCTCACAGTAGATAGGATTAAGGAACTTGCAAATTATGTCTTTGACTCACATGAGGAAAGTCCAGATGGCTCTAGGCAGAGTATTCTGGCACCTGCATTTCCTAGTCAGCCATTTAAACGCCTACACAAGGGCAATAAGGTATGTTACTATTGTAAAAAACAGGGACACTTCTTGAGGGAATGTAGGACTAGAAAACAAGAACTCAATAGGGCAATGGCTGAGAGCCTTGCGGAATTCTTTGGAGGAAATCGAAATAATTATGGAAACTTTTATCAGAAAGGAAACAACCGAGGTAATTATAGGCCTTATTACAGACAGAATCAAAATGGATATAAATCTTTTCAGGGGGATACAGAGACTGATTTTAAACACCACACTGCTCTAGTCCATCCTTCACTCAGATATCAATTAATTTTCCTTAAATGTAGATCTGACCATGTCACCACCACCACCACCACCGCCATTTAATAAACTCCAGTGACTCCTAGTCACTTCCAGGATCAAATAGAAAACCCTCTATTTGGCATTCAGAGGCCTTCCTAATTTTACCTGGTGTCTAGTCTCATCTCCTTTCATTCCCCACCCTCCAGTGATACTGGCCTCCTTGCCATTTCCTATACAAATTACTCCATCTCTGGGTTCCATGAATTTTGACTAGCTGTTAACCTGTGCCTCAAATACTGTCCTTCCCCATCTCCTGGCTCCTGGCTTCCTTGGCTTCTTTCAAGTACAGATCCTCATTTAATTCTACTGGCTTCCCTTTGATGATTATCTCCATTTTAATCCTGTATATCCTGTTCAGATATAGTCGTTTGCCTATTGGCTTCCCCATTAGATTCTGAGCTCCCTGAGAACAGGGAAGGGACTGTTTGTTTCTTGCCTTTTTTAATATCCCCAGCATGACTAGCACATAATGTGTACTTAATAACTTGACAGAGTTCTCTTCTGAAATTTCCATCAAAGCTGTGCATTTGGGACCACAGTGAACCTAAGTGGTCTCCATTTTAGTCAGTGGTTGTTTCAAGGAATCCAGGGATGTCTTAGACAGAATATGAATATTTGAAAGCAGTCTGCTGAGGCCAAATTGGGACCATCCTGATTTGATGGTTATGAATCCTCTTAAAATTCTCTGGGCCTCCAAGCAGGAGATTACTCAGAGGGACAAATTGTGAGTTAGCTGATGTCCTCTTTGGGAGAGCTTTCCATTAATACCGCTAAGGAAATAATGGGCCAGGAGATTCATTCACACAGGAATCTTGCTTTTTAGAATAATCTTTATAGCCATAAACCTAGCCTGGTGCCTTTTGCAAAGTAGTACCTACCTTAAGGGATTGTTGGGTGTTACAAATTAAAAACCCCAAGAGGCAGAATTTCTGGATAATTATAATCAATTTATTAATTAGGCTGGCTAGCTAATAATCAGTAAACTGGTGGTCAGTGGTTTCTCTCACTAACCCAAAACAAAATCCTGGAGAGCCTGAAAGGCTTAAATATTTTTTTGAAAGGGAATGCCTCTGACAAATGAAAATCAACCCTGATTGGTGGACATTTAATGGGAGTGAGGGGGCTAGAAGTCTTCAGCTGCTCTTGCTCAGAATGTGACTTGATCCATAAGAGAGCCTCCCCTGGCAGTCTGGACAGGGGAATCCATCTCTACCCAGACTGGTTGGTTTTCTCCTTCATGAGCTGGGTTACCCGGGCTTTCCCCCTTCCCCACTGGATTCTGATTTAACACTTTAAACAGAAGTAAGGTTTCCTAGTTGAGTGGGTTGCCACCCAAAATTGAAGAGCTAGGAAAATCTCATCAATCTCATTAATCAATCATGTCTTTCAGAGACTGACTTTTTATAGACACTGGATCTTAGATGAGGAAATCAAGGAGAAAAGCCTAGATTCCAAATTAATAATTGGTTGTTAATATGATAGTAAAATAATTGCTCTTGAGGGATAGGTTCAAATGAGATTATATAAACTCTAAATGGCCCTGTAAATGAGGGCTATTGTAGGTTGAATGGAAGTGAATTTAGAAAACGTTATTTCAGGGGCCACTAGGTGGCACAGTGGATAGAGCACCAGCCCTGGATTCAGGAGGACCTGAGTTCAAATTCGGCCTCACACTTGACACTTGCTAGCTGTGTGACCCTGGGCAATTCATTTAACCCTCATTGCCCTGCAAAAAAAAGAAAAAAAGGAAGAAGAAAGAAAGAAAACCTTATTTCAGTTTTAACTAGCCTACACCAAAAAATAGTGCTAAAATATTGTTCCATCCTATTTCCGTTGTTATTCCTAGCCTTTAAAGAGAAGTTCTTCAAGGTTATATTCTTTTTCTACTCTGTTAAAAAGAATAGCAAGATTCATGAAAGGAGGGACAGGCTCCTTCTCCCCTCCCCTTTTTAGTTCCATCTTTATTTACAGGGAAGGACAGAATATGCATAGTCAAGAGTATTTCATCACTATTAAAGTGTGTAGATCGGGGGGTAGCATACGAACTTCTCCTTGGATCATACCCCGTTGGGAGCACTGAAAACTTAAAAGCCCCCCAGACTGAGTTGTGAAAGCAGTAAAAGGATATAAAAGACAGAAACAGACCAGACATGCCCCATTTCTTCCCTTTCATTCTTTCCTCTCCACCCCCCACCCCCACCCTGAGGGAGCAGAGCCCAACCCTAAAGTCCAAAGTCAAGAAATAGGCTCAAAAAATGAGCAAACAAAACCAACCAAACAAAAAAAGAACCCTAACCATAAAAAGCTACGTTAGTCATAAGGAAGCCCAACATACAAAGAGAGAAGGTAGTGACTTTAAAACATCTACAAGCAGGGGCAGCTAGATGGCACAGTGGATAAAGCACTGGCCCTGAATTCAGGAGTACCTGAGTTCAAATCCAGCCTCAGACACTTGACACTTATTAGCTGTGTGACCCTGGGCAAGTCACTTAACCCCAATTGCCTTAACAAAAAAAAAAAATCTACAAGCAAAGCTTCATAGAAAAATGCAGCTTGAATACAATAATTTCTAAAAGAGTTGATTTTTTTTAAAGCAAAAAAAAGTTTAATCAGAATAGCAGTAGAGGAAAAATTGGGAAAAGAAAATTAAGTTTGGTCAAAGGGATAAAAAACTTCACTGAAAAAAATAACTCCTTAAAAATTAGAATTGGCCTACTGGAAGCTAATGACTCCATAAGGCATCAAGAAACATTAAAACAAAGGCAAAAGACTTTTAAAAATAGAAAAAAATGTGAACTATCTCAGAAAAAAAAATCAACTGCTCTGGATAATAGATTGAGGAAGAATGATTTACGGGTCATTGAATAATCTGAAGGTCATGAACAAAAAAAGGATCCTAGACATTATATTTGAAGAAATGATAAAGAAAGACTTCCCCAATATCTTAGAACCAAAACGCATAATAGAAATGGAAAGAATCCATTAGTCACCTCCTGAAAGAAATCCCCAAACAAAAATTCCCAGAAATATTATAGCCAAAATCCAGAACTCTCAGATCAAGGAGAAAATACTGCAAGCAGCCAGAAAGAAATAATTAAAATATTGTGTAGCCTTTCTCAGGATCACACAAGATTTAGCAGCTATCACTATAAAAGAGCTACAGCATGGTAAGATGTAGTGTCAGTGGTAGTAAATAATGTTAAAGGCTATCACCGTGTTAGCAAAGGCTTAAAAGTAAATAACAACTTGATATTTTGGAAAACATCTTTTGTCTTCTTCGGGCCAGTGCCACAAGTAGATAGTGATGTGAGCCTACACATTGCTTGCCTTTTTTATATCTTTATAAAACTTTTATATCTGTACTATTCTAGCAAAGTTTTTTAAAATCTAGGGTCATCTCAATCCTACAGTAAGACATTAGAATTTGTTTGGTAGAGTTTAAAAGAAATATATGTCAAAATCAAGTAATCTTGGATGACTTGAAGATCTTTGTTTTTAGGACAGTTGCATATGGGTTACATGTATCCTCTCTTGCATAGGGTTGATACCAGCAGCGCTGATGTTCTAACAAAAGAAGTTGACATTAGAAGTTCCAGTTTTACTTTTTTTTCTACTGATGTATCAGTACTTAATGTATCAGCATCATGGAATTCATGACATCTTTTTTCAGTTTAATCTTCTGCTCATCTCATAATCAAGATATTATCAAAATATATTGCTACATTTGGAATCCAAGAAAGCAGATTCCATGTAACAGTGGAAGTTTGTAGGGGCAAAAGAAATTCTAAACTGTGAAAGCAATTAGCTTAGACTGCTACTCTGAACGTCATTTGTTTGGCTGTCTGCAGCAGTATTGTCAAGACCAATTGTTGATAAGGTTCAAAATGATCAAATTTTACAAAAACTTAATCCAAGCACAACAGAGTTAGTTGACTACAATTGATAGTTACCATTGTGCAAATACATTGTAAGCAGTGCACATAACTTATCTTACTAGTAGGATTGGGGTGGGGGGGCAATGAAGGTTAAGTGACTTGCCCAGGATCACACATCTAGTAAGTGTCAAGTGTCTGAAGCTGGATTTGAACTCAGGTCCTCCTGAATCCAGGGCTGGTGCTTTATCCACTGTGCCACCTAGCTGCCCCCACTATTAGGATTTAATGCCAACACAATTGGTATAATTTATCTAACTTTGGTAACTGGCTCAAGGACTCTTTGGTTTAGATGCTGAAACTCTTTAGGTTCTGTTCTTTAGAACGAAAGGTATATGTCTAACTTTCAAATGAGTTGATGCTGTGACTGGATCCAGATAGAATAACAGTTCTAGTTATATTTTTATTATATAAATTCCTATTTCCTTTAAAAAAAAACCTGAATTATCTGTAGATAACTACCTACCATTAGACTATTCTGCTAATATAAATGCCTTGGACACTGATTCCTACAAATGTGAACTAATTTACAGGGGACTTCTGCAAAGATCCCTTTGTTGAATGGACAGTTCTTAAAGGAGCCGTATTATATTTGCAACATCTTCCATCAGTATCAAGATCATTATATTCTTGAAGAACAAATGAATTTTTAAAATTTATCAGTGCTTCCTGTGTACAAAGCACTGAACTAAATGCTAGGAACACAAATAGAAAAGCAAGACAGTGCCCAAGTTTTTTCCTGACATTAAGCCTAAATTTGCCTCTCCACAGTTTTCCTGGTTCTGCCCTCTTGGTCCAAAATAACCCCCAGAAAACAAAACCCAAATCTATCCTTTCTCCATATGACACCCCCCTCAAATACTTGTTTGTGGCTATCATCTTGCTGGTCTCCTCCCCCCATCCCCCTGCCATCTTCTCTTCTTCAGGCTAAATATCCCTCATTTCTTCAGCTAGTCCTCATATGAAATAGATGTAAAGCCCTTCTCCATCCTGATTACCTTATTCTGGACGGGTTCCAGTTTATCAGCATCCTCAATTCCTGGTGTGCAAAACTGAACACAGTACTCCAGATGATGTCTCATGAAGGCAGAGTGCAGTGGGGCTGTCAGCTCCCTATTCTGGGAGCTATATCCCTCTTCATGAGGCCCAAGTACATACTCTTTTGGGGAAGGCAGCAGGGGCCTGTTAGATTATACTGCTAACTTACTGTAGCTTGTAATCTACTGAAAACCCCAGATCTTTTTCAGAACTTCTAATTGAGCCTCCCCCATTACATACTTGTAAAGTTGATTTTTTTTTTTTAATGTACACAAGTACACACCTACATTTATCCCTATTGAATTTTACCTTATTAATTATTCAGCCCTTTGTGTCAAGATCCTGACTTGGTCATCCAGTGTGTTAGCATATTCTTGGAGGTTTTTGTCATCTGCGGTACCATCTGCGCCTCCATTCAAAAAGTTAAACAGCACAGGACTGAGCACAGATCCCTGAGATGCTCCACTGGAGTATGCTTTACTGGAGATCTCCTGTCACATTGACATCAAACCATTAACAACCACTCCAGAATTCTTCTGGTTATATTTTCATTTAATCTGTCTCTCTCCATCTTCTCCACAAGAATAGTAATAAAAGACAAGAGACAAGCTGGCTTTTAACATTCATTTTTTTTTTTTAATTTCTGTAAAAGGGTAGCCCCCTTCCTAAAAATCACTGCAGGATACAACTATAGGAGCTTGAAAAGAATAAACAACTTATATCACAATGCATTGGCTCCCAGCATTCATAACATTTCAGCTGAATATAGAGAATGAAGGAGAAAAAGGAGTCAAAGATGGCTTCCATTTTAAAATGTGGGGATTAAGAGGATAACGGTATTGATACAGGTGAGGAATTTGCCTTTGTCAGCATTGGGGATAGACAAATGATGAGTTACTGATGGTTTATGCTGGTTATCTGTAAAAGTGAAAAAAAAATCAAACTTGGAGTTGGAAGAAGTGATTTTAAATTATGGTTATTTATTTCCTAGTGAGTTGCCTAGGGAAGTCCCATAATCTCTCAGAACCCTCTGTTTTTTCATCTGTAAAATAGAATAATAGCCCTATCTTTGTCATAGGGTTGTTGTGAGAACACCTTGTAAACCGTTAGGCACTATATAAATGTGAATTATTTTAACTGTCTTGAGCCTTAAAATAATCCTAATGACAATTTTTGGAAATACCACAGGTTGGTAGTGACATTCCTTTAAAAGCTACGTTGTCACTAAAAATAAAGTATGAATATCCTGACTTTCCAAAATTAATATCATAGACCTTTAGGGCTAGAAACCTCAGAAGTTAACTGGTCCAAGTCATTTATTTATAAATGATAAAACCAATACCCAAAGAAGTTGTGACTCTCCTTCTGACTCCAAGTTCAGTGCTACCGAGAAATATTTCTGTTTTTTCTAGATTGAAAACCATTTTTGAAAATAAGATGAGGAGCATAGATTCCAAAAGTATTCTCTTCAACTTCCTTTTGAATTGAAAATTGTTTGCTTTTAAAGAACATATTCCTATATTTTCTACTTGAAGATTGCAGTTATTTAAAGAAGTATTGGTTGTAGTCAGTTAGAACATTGTGCCACACAATCACAGTTTTCACACGTACAGGTAACAATTTAATACTTTAAGAAAGAATTAATGTCACTTACATAACCACAGATTCTTAAAGTTGGAAACGACCTTCAAATCACGTAATCCAGTACAGTGCCTGGCAAGTAGATGGCCATCCAAACTTTGCCTGGATCATTTTGTAAGCTGGGACCTCATTATTTCAAGAAAGCGCTTTCCATTTTTAGAAAATTCCTCCTTTGCCAAAATCTTCTATCTAGTAACTTCCACCCATTGGTCCTGGTTGAGGCTTTTGAAGCAATTCTGAATAAATCTGTTCCTTCTCCACAGAAGTCCTTCAGGTGTTGAAATAACTATCATCTCTCCATTTTAAGTCTCCTCTAGAATCTTCCCTATCCTAGTTACTCTCGCTTGGATTTTATCGTTTGTCATTGTTCCTTTGAAAGTGGTGTACCCAGAACTAAACATAATGCTCCAGATATTATCTGACCCGTGCAAAATACAATGACATGACCATTATCTGAAATAAAAGACACAAGGGCACCCAACTGAGACTGCATTAGCTTGTTTTGGTATATCACAGTGTTGGCTCAACTAAAATGCCATGATCTTTTTTTTTTTTTTAAACCTGAACTACCCAAACTACTGCCTGGCCAGATCTTCTTTATCTTTTATAATTCCTTTTAACCTAATTACAGGATTTTACATTTATCCTCATTAAATGTCATTCATTTGGTTTTGGCCTACTATTACATATTTGGCCTGTTGACATAATTTTGAATCTTGACTCTTTTATTTATGGAATAATCTTTCTCTCATCAGCACATTTTTGAGAATAACCATGTTGAACTTCCATCTGATCCAAAAGTATAATTTGTGTGAAAGTCAATAGACCTTTTAGGTATAGCTTTCTCTAGGGACCCAGGATTGAAATTTTATTAAGGGCTTAGAAGCAAGCAAGTTTTCACACTTTGCCTGAGTTCATACTTATTTTGTTTTTAATGACTGACTGCAAAGTTCCTGTAGACTTTTTGTTAGTTTCATTGTCAGTTCAAAGTGTCAAACAACTTTCAAAAACTGTTTTGGAATCCCAGAAAGCGAAACTGAGGGATAAAGTTCCCCAAGATCGACTGAAGTACTTAAAAGTTTTCATGACAATCTCTGGTATTTCAGATAGGACTTAAACCTTTGAAGTACCAAAATATGTCTATATAGATTTCAAAAAAAATTCAAATCTTGCTTTATCCCTTCCCATACTTCTAATATGGTCCTAATGAATCTACAAATAGAAGAAAACACAAAAAACTCTCAAGGAACAAAACTGTTAGTGTTAGTTAGGTTTTAAGCTTGAGTTCAACTTACTTTTGGGAGACGGCCTCAAAACAAGATGTTTTTGGTGTGGTATATGTTATCCTCTTTCTACCCTCTGTAATATAAAAGCAAAAGGAAGGAGAAGAGTAACTTTTACTTTTGACAGTATGAAATTCTTCTTAGTTTTAGAGAATAGTAACTATGAACAATAAGACTCATTGTCAGAACAATTTAGTTAATAGATATGTAAATGACTACTTATTTCATTGTGTAGGTGGAGAACTGTATGTAGACTTTCTGAGGAAGAGCCTAAGCATCCTAAGAATTATATTAACATTACAAACCTAAAGGTCAGAAAGTAGCATTAATATACTTTTATCTTATAAGTAGTAAGACTGAGACTGTCCACTTTTTTTTATTTTATCCCCCCTCACCCCCCAGGATATTAAGAGAAATCTTTATTTTTCATATAGTCTTGGCCTGCCCTTCACACTCGAATGTGAGAGAACTCAGGGTTATTAAGGTTAAGGAAAAGCAATGTCCATTACTTTTCATTTTCTTTTAAAAACTAAATATGACTTTAACACAGGGGTTCTTAACTTGTGGCCCAAGGACAATCCATGGATGGATGTCAGCCCATGGACTTGAATGGGGGGAAAAATTTACATCTTTATTCTCACTAACCTTTAGTTTCCTTTACAATCCTATGCATGTGGCGCAGTGGATAAAGCACCCGCCCTGGATTCAGGAGAACCTGAGTTCAAAGCCGGCCTCAGACACTAGACACTAGCTGTGTGACCATAGGCAAGTCACTTAACCCTCACTGCCCTGCAAAAAAACCCCAAAAAACAAACAAAAAAAATCCTATGCATCTTATACATTAAGAAACATTCTGGAAAGGGGTAGTAGGCTTCACCAGACTGCCAAAGGGTCCATGACTTAAAAAAGGTATAAAGCATCATAGTAATTTAGTGTGTGTGTGTGTGTGTGTGTGTGTGTAAGACCCTTGGGCATCTAAGGAGATAAGCATTACTCTTTGTTGTTTAAACAGCATAAATTGCAATGGTATTTAGTGGCACTTTGGTAAGTGCTTAAGCACATGAATATGTCCAAAGGAAGGGAAAACTGGCACTCAGCAAATGGATTACTGAAGTGGTTAAGTCTGGACGTTGTAGTCAAGAACTAGATCCTCATGTTTTAACCTGGAGTACAGGCAGGTCATGAGAAAAGGCCAATAAATGGACTTGCCTTAGGTGGTGGACTTCCTCTCCCCTCACTTAAAGCATCTCCTTACAGAACCATATTTAGGCATCATTTTAATCATTACACTGCCTTTCTCTCCTGTGATATTCTACTGTGATTCCCAGTTGTCATACAAATCAAATGAATACTCTTAATAATGGTTTTAAAAGCCTTCTACCAATTGCCCTCCCACCCTCTTACCTAACTACTCTCAACTCCCACTGTCCCTGAATTCATGTTCTTCCTACCAGCCAGCAAACCTACTTACTCCATCCCACTCATAACTTGTCTGTATTTGTCTTTGAGCTGTGGCGTATGTGATTTCTCTCACCTGCCATGCCCAGCCTCGCTTGCCTCACAGTGTTCGAAAGAGCTTTCTTTCTAGGCCCCCCTGATGTCAGTCATTCCATCTAGCCCATCACTTTCCTTAGTACTTGGCACAACTCTTATTGGTTACATAGTATTCTTATTGCTGTTACTTGTGGGTTTCCTCCTTTTATTTGCATTGGTTCAGTCTCATTAGCCTTTAAGCTTCTTGAGGGCAGGAACCATTATTTCTTTACTGATATAACTTACTATTACTCTGTACGTAATAGGTACTCAGTTGATGGTGGATAAAACCTTTTTTTTTTTGATAATACCTTTTAAGTTGTGCAAGTACAACTCTTTAACATTGTGAAGAACTACATATTTTTTAAAATCATAAATGTATTTTATTTTTTTCCAGATACATGTAAAGGTAGTTTTTGACATTTGTTTTCATAAGATTTTTAGTTCCAAATTTTTCTCCCTCTCTCCCTCCCTCTCCCTTCCCCAAGACAGGAAGCAATCTGATATAGGTTATATATGTACAATCATATTAAACATTTCTGCATTAGTCATGTTGTGAAAGAAGAATCAGAATACAAGGGAAAAACCTCAAAAAAGTAGAAATAGTATGGTTCAATCTGCATTCAAAATCCACAGTTCTTTTTTCTGGATGTGGAGAACATTTTCCGTCATGAGTTCTTTGGAACTGTCTTGGATCATTGCACTGCTGGAAAGAGCCAAGTCTATCACAGTTGATCATCACATAATGTTGCTGTTATTGTGTATAGTGTTCTCCTAGTTCTGCTCACTTCACTCAGCCTCAGTACACTTAGATCTTTCCAGGTTTTTCTGAAATCTGCCTGCTTATCATTTCTTACAACACAATAGTATTCCTTTACATTCATATACCACAACTTGTTTAGCCATTCCCTAATTGATGGGCATTCCCTCGATTTCCAATTTTTTGCCACCACAAAGAGCTGCTATAAATATTTTTGTACATGTGGGTCTTTTTCCCTTTTCTATGATCTCTTTGGGATACAGACCTAGTAGTGGTATTACTGGGTCAAAGGGTATGCACAGTCCCATACCCCTTTGGGCTTAGTTCCAAATTGGAAGAGCTATATTTGTAATGTGGCTTTTTTCCTCCTCCTCTAAACAGGTACAGAGTGAAGACAGTGTCCTTCTATTTGTGATTGCCTGGACAATCACTGAGATTATTCGTTACTCCTTTTATACATTTAGTCTACTAAACCATCTGCCTTATATCATCAAATGGGCCAGGTAAGAAGCACGTTGAGTCCCAGCTATTACGATCACCCTATTCCTCCTTTCCTCATTATTTCCTAAGTACTGCCGCCTAAGGAGAGAAGTAACAAGCAGAATTGGACAGGGATCTGATCTGTGCCGTCTCCCTCAGGTCAGAAACCATGTCTTTTTGTTATTGATTCTCAAAAGCATCTATTATAATACTCCCCACAGGGTAGGTGCTCGAAACTTTTGTTTCATGAATAAGGAAATCAAGAGCTCTGGTATTAGATTCAGGAGACCTATGTTCAAATCCTTTTCCTGACAGTACTTGCTGTATGACCATGGACAAGTCACTTCAACTCCCAAAGCCTTAATTAATTCACCTGTAAAATGATATGAACCACACTTAGCCCACCCACTTCACAGGGTTGTGAGAAAGAAAGCACTTGGTAAACTTTTAAGCTCTGTAAATGTTTGCTCTTATTCTAGTACCTCTCAATTTCACTGGGAAGAACGGCTCAAATTAACATCTGTACAAACTAAAATAAGAGTGAGTAGAAGAAAATATTCAGGTCTAGCATGGTACTTTGTATCCCGTGAATATAGCTTAAGGATTCATCAATGATTTCAACAAAATCTATTAAAAAGGATTGATGATGTTGTTGAGAGTTAAAGGTAGTTTAGATTCTCAAACAGGACTTCCTAAGTCCAGATGACATTAAATAAATCACTTAGCCAAAAAAAGAAGTGCCAGTTCCAGAGACTTAGAAATTAAGTGAATTTTTTCCTAAGATTTTCACATTCACTTTAGTTCTTATGATGAGGTGTAATTCTTCCCATACCAACTTCAGACTGCTAATCTTCAGGGGAAAGTTAGCATTTTCTGGCAACATTTTCAGTTTCTCAAATTTATCAAAATTCATGCCTAACTGTCAATCATTTGGACACCTACTTTCAGCTAAATCTGAAAGATCTCTTTTAAGCTTGTTAAATCTGAAGCTTTAATTATTAGAGGGAAACCGAGGACCCAGAACAGGTGTTTCACTTACCTAGTTGATTAAACAAGAAATGTAGGCTGTGACTCCCTGTGCTCTCCCATGACCCCTCTGAACCTCTTTCCTCATCTCTTTAAAATGAGAAGGGGAATATTGTACCACTCCCTCCCAAGGTCATTGTGAGGAAAGCAAGCACTTCTTAAACTATATAGTGCTTTATAAATATGAACTACCAGCAGGGGAGCCAAATCATCAAGCATTTATTAAGTGCCTTCTGTGTGCCACTGTGTGGAGAAATTCCTGGGCATGCAAAGGAAGGCAGAAGACAATCCCTGCTCTCGAGGCCTTCGCCATCCAGTGGAGGTGACAACATGCAAAATGCATGTGAGAGCAAGATAAAGACAGGATAAACTGGAAGGAATCTCAGGGTTTAGGCACTAAAATGAAGGAGTACTGAACAAGGTTTCTTCTGTAGGTGGTACTTTAACTGAGACTTGGGAAGCCAAAAGGGGGAGAAGATGAGATCATTATTATTGCTAATGTCTTAGTAATTTTAGGACTAAGAAGAAATTCATCTTTCATTTTTAATTTGAGATAACATATAATCATGGAGGCTGGTCCTTTTTTTAAAATTGGCTCTTAAAATTTAGGCAAAGGAAAATAGTGAGTAAACAGAAAAATCTAGAAATATTGTTCTTGGAGGGGGTTTTTTGGTATGTTTTTTGAAGAATCAATACACAATTGAAAGATGGGAGTGAACTTTAAAGAAAAAAGACTTATTTACTGATAGCTTTTGTTTTTACATCATTCTCATTCCCAAGTATATCTTTCCTTTCTTATTTCCTTATCCTTTATAGCCCAGAATAAAAGAAAAAAGAAAAATGGCAACTCAGTGAAGCACACCCATAACACTGATCAAGTATGACAATCGAATCAGTCCTCCATAACTATAGTCCCCCACCTCTGCAAAGAAGGGAGGGAAGTTCTTTTTCTCTTTGGGGGGAACCAAGCTTGGTATTATAATTTCATTCAGGGGTTTTTGTTGTCATCATTTTTTTCCCATTCATATTGTTATAGTCATTCTGAAGGGCAGCTAAGTGGCACAGTAGATAGAGTGTCAGCCCTGGAATCTGGTCTCAGACACTTAGGAGCAGTGAAACCTTGGGCAGGTCACTTCCCCCTGTTTTCCTCAGTTTCCTCACTGGTAAAATGTACTAGAGAAGGAAATGGCAAACCACTCCAGTATCTTTGCCAAGGAAACCCGAATGGGATCACAAAGAGTCCGACGTAACTGAAACAACTCAACAGCAAAGTCATTCTGTACATTGTTTTCCTGATTCTCATTGGTACTCTGCATCAGTTCATGTAAGTCGTCTTCTGCTTTTCTGAATTCTACATATTGTTTCTTTTTTTTCAATCTTAATAGTATTTTATTTTTTCCAATTACATGTAAAGATAGTTTTCAACATTCATTTTTATAAGATTTTGAGTTCCAAATTTTTCCCTCCCTCTTTTCCTCCCCCCTTCATAAGACAGCAACCAATCTGATAAAGATTATTTTTATATATATATATATATATATATATATATATATACACACACACACACACACACAGTCATGTAAAACATATTTCCACATTAGTTATGTTGTGAAAGAAGAATCAGAACAAAAGGGAAGAACCTTAAGAAAGGAAGAAAAAACAACAACAAAGTGAAAATAGTTTGCTTCAATCTATATTCAGATTCCACAGTTCTTTTTTTTTTTTTTTTTTTGCAGGGCAATGAGGGTAAAGTGACTTGCCCATGGTTACACAGCTAGTAAGTGTCAAGTGTCTGAGTTTGGATTTGAACTTAGGTCCTCCCGAATCCAGGGCCAGTGCTTTATCCACTGTGCAACTTTGCTGGTCCCCTTCCCTCCCCCCAAGTTATTTTTCTGAATGTGGAGAATATTTTCCATCATGAGTCCTTTGGAATTGTCTTGGATCATTGTATGGCTGAGAAGAGCCAAGTTTGTCACAGCTGATCATCACACATTGTTGCTGTGTACAATACCCTGGTTCTGCTCATTTCCCTCAGCATCATTCCACTTGAGTCTTTCCAGGTTTTTCTGAAATCTACCTGCTCATCATTTCTTATAGCATGATAGTATTCCATTACATTCATAAACCACAGCTTGTTTAGCCATTCCCCAATTGATGGGCATCCCCTCAATTTCCAATTCTTTTCCACCACAAAAAGAATAGGTATAAATATTTTTGTACACATGGGTCCTTTTCCCTTTTTTATGACCTCTTTGGCATACAGATCTACTAGTGGTATCTATGTATTGTCTCTTAGGCTTAATAAGGGTATATTACATGTATATATCCCTCGTATGCTGATGAGAGTGAATTTACAAACACTTGAGCTCTACACCTCTTCAATAAGTTTTTGTTCCTTTTATTTTAGGTACACACTTTTCATCGTACTGTACCCAATGGGAGTGTCGGGAGAGTTGCTCACCATATATGCTGCTTTGCCCTTCGTCAGACAAGCCAGCTTATATTCCATTAGCTTACCTAACAAATACAATTTCTCCTTTGATTACTATGCATTCCTCATTCTGATCATGATCTCTTATATTCCACGTAAGTAAACTATAAATTATTTGGTTTTGTACATATTGTTGTCTATCCAGTAACTAGATAGAATGAAATTGGAGTGTTTTTCAGTAAGATAAAATAAAATACTAGCTAGGATCTATATCTACAAGGAACATTATCCATTTTAACTCAATATTTTCCATTAAAGGGAATTAGCTTTTGTCATGCTTAAATTTGAATTCACCTTTCTTGGTATCACTGTCCTCAGAACAACATTGAACAATGATTATTATAACAGGTGTGAAAGATCCAGGCAAAGATGCTTAAGGGGGGAGATGGGAAAAGTCAGAAGGGCCTTGGAAATGGACTCAGCCTTCTGAAAGTTGTGCCTCTCTTTCCATTTGTTGTTGGACACGATTTTGCTTTGAATCTTGGGAAGGAAAAAGTTGGAAGCAATTATTTTCTTTGGAGATAAGGAGATAATTTCCTTTTTTTTTTTTTTTTTTTTTGGTGAGGCAATTGGGGTTAAGTGACTTGCCCAGGGTCACACAGCTAGTAAGTATTAAGTGTCCAAGGCCGGATTTGAACTCAGGTACTCCTGACTCCAGGGCTGGTGCTCTATCCACTGTGCCATCTAGCTGCCCCCTAAGGAGATAATTTTTAAAGAATGAAACCTAATTTGTTTTTCTCCCTATATCTCATTCTCTTTTCTTTTTGGAAACAAGAAACAACAAAGACTTGTTAACTGGAATTTTCCAAAATTAGGATTTTAAAGGGTTTTTTCTATTTTTTAAGAGCACAGCACACATTTTAAATATGTGGAGAGCCAATTAGTCATCACTTTAATACTTCAAGTTTTAAAGTATTAATCTTAGCATTACTGTGGGCAGCTAGCTATTGTTGCAGAGATACATTGATGAGTAAATACCCCATTGTGTTCCTTTTCAGCCTCATAAAAAACTGATACTTCTCAGAAGAGTCCTGTTTGCTAGGGCACAGGATCTAGATAGATAAAGGTAGATAGATAAAGCATTTATAAAGCTTTACTATATGTCAGGCACAAGTAGCTCTGGTTCTTCTTTTAGCTGGGGTACTCAAGTCTAAAGCCCAGAAAAGCACTCCCCAAATGCTGATGAACTTTATGCTCAAAGAGCTACCTGGGAACTATAGTCACCAGAAGCTCCCTTCCTCCCAACTGCCCCTCCCCATCTTCTTGCTTCCAGAGTTAGACGGGACAGTAGAGTCCTGGGCTTGGAGTCAGGAAGACCTGATTTCATCCATGATCTCAAGATACTTACTAGTCCTGGGCAAGTCACTTCACCACTGTTTGCCTTAGTTTCCTCAAATAGGCATCCTAACAGCACCTGTCTCCCAGTGTTGTTGTGCGGATCAAATGAAAAAATATTTGTGAAGTCCTTCATACAGTGCCTGGTACAGAGTACCATTTTGAATCCATTTTGTAATAAATTTATTTATTTAGAATTTTCCTCAAATTACATGTAAAAACAAATTTTCACATCCATCTTTTAAAACTTTGTGTTCCAAATTCTCTTCCTTCCTCTCTGCCCCTCCCTAAGAACTCAAGCAATTCAATATAAGTTATACTTGTATAGTCATGCAAAACATCTCTACATTAGTCCAGTTGTGAAAGGAAACAGACAAAAAAACTGTAGAAAAAGGAACTAACAAAAAAAGATACTTCAATCTGTATTCAGATATCATAAGTTCTTTCTCTGTAGATGGCATTTTTCATAAGTCCTTCTGATAGCATCCTGCTCATCATTTCTTACAACACAATAGTGTTCCATCCTAATCTCATCCCCCAATTTGTTCAGCCATTCTCCAATTGATGGACATCACCCCAATTTCAAATTCAACTTTTTAAAAAAATTTCTTTTGGGGTACCAACCTAGTAGTGGTATTGCTAGACTGAAGAGCATACATGGTTCCATAGTCCCTAGGCCATAGCTCCAAACTGCCCCACAGAACAACTGGATCTTTTTGCAACTTTATCAAGAATGTACCAATGTCTCATTTTCCCCACATCCCCCACAATGTCCATCATTCTCCTCTGCTGTCCCATCATCCAATCCAATAGGTATGAGGCAGTACCCAAATTTGTCCAAATCTGTCTCCAATCAACAGTGAGCCAGAGAACTTTTTTCATATGGTCAATTATCCCATCTGAAAACTTCATGTCCCTTGATCATCCTTCAACTGGGGAATGGCTCACTTTCTAACAAACTTGACTCAGAACAAAATCCATTTCAACCCTTTCTAAAGCCAAAGAACCATCATCATCACCTCTGCACAATTTCTTTTTCTATTGAAGAGTTCAAGTACACAGAGGGGGGAGGGGAAGCACCGGAAGTGAGCGGGGAGCCTTTTATTTCTCTCCCTTCCCTCTTATTATGTATTATTACCAGCAGTTTAAAAAGTAAAAACTCAGACTGTACCAGGTTCTGGCCTTCATTGGAGGACTGTCAGCGGGGAGACTGGTTTTGAAATGGCATTGCTTCTGTAGCAAATGAGGGTGGGAAGCACAGGAGGGAACCTTTTGTTCCCTTCTCTTTTCATCATCTAATGTTGCTAGCAGTAAAAACCCTTCAAAATCCCATTGGGCTCTGTTCCTACTTTGGGGCTTTTGGGTAGGGGAGAAGTTGTGAGTCTGCATTGTATTCTGTAATAAACCACTGAGGAGAGAGACCATCCTCAGGAACTACAAGTGATGGAAGTGAAAAAGGGAAGCCTACAGGTCAAGGCCAGAGGCCCTTTAGAAAAAAAAAAAGTGGGCGGGGGGGGTGGGGGGGGAAGGGCCAGCTAGTGACAAGAATCCAGCCTTAACTAAAGCCTCACTGAAAATTTATACAAGAAGGCAACTACAGACTCCACTTTCCCCTCTATCTTCTCGTCTGCAATCTCCTGAAATTCCTGGGCCCCTAGGATCTCTGGGAGCTACTCACAAGGACTTTGAACTGGCAGGATCCCAGTCATCTTCATTCTAGCTCCCAGGGCCACAGAAGGGCCAGAATTATTTCTGAAATTCCAAGTTGGGACTCCAAATACATTTTCCCATAGAAGCATTGTTGCACATGACATTAGTATTATGATTAGTATAGTACTCTACATAATGCTTATATGGGCTTTTGTGGGCTGATCTAGAAGCTAGCCGTGTTATAGAGTTCTGGGGAAATGCCAGCCAAATTATAAGTTAATTTTTGGAACATATTCTTTCTTTCTTTGTTTTGTTTTGTTTTGTTTTTCTGTGGGGCAATGAGGGTTAAGTGACTTGCCCAGGATCATACAGCTAGTAAGTGTCAAGTGTCTGAGGCTGGATTTGAACTCAGGTCCTCCTGAATCCAGGGCTGGAGCTTTATCCACTGCGCCACCTAGCTGCCCTCATATTCCCTCTTAACTTGAGAATTGTCTATAATCAGTTTGCTCTTATCCAAAAAATATTTGCCACACCACAAAGCATGCAGCTATGGTATCTTTTCCTATTTATGTCTGTGTGCAACTGTTTGTCTAACCCAGGGCTTCTTAAACTTTTTCCACTTGTGACCCCTTTTTGTCCAAGAAATTTTTTTTTATATAACCCTGGAAATATAGGTATAAAATAGATATACATACATACATACATACATACGTGTGTATATGTAAAACCTTTTACTGTTGTCAAATTTTTTGCAAACCCCCCCACATTCAGTTAACTGACCCCATATGGGGGTCACAGCCCACAGTTTAAGAAGATTTGGTTTAAATCTTTTGATTCCTGGTCTTTAAAGTAGGCAATACCATAAATCCAATTTAAACTCAGGCAACATGTAATCCTTCATTTAGCACCTGAAACTTTATAAGAAATCTAACCAACTTATCCCCCAAAATGTGACAGTATATGCAGTCTTCCACAGCCATGGTCCCCCACTTCTGAAAAAAAGTAGGGGATTTGCTTTCTCCTAGCTCTTCAGCTTGGTCATTATACTGTCACAACATTCGGTTTTGATTGTTTTGGTCTTGTTCTTCATATTTCCATTGTTATAGTCATTGTTTATTTTGTTTTTGAGCTTCTGCTGATTTAGTTTTGCATCAGTTCATATAAGTTTTCCCATGCTGGATGATGCTCTTCATCACCTTCATCACTTCTTACAACATATTAATATTCTATTATATTCCTGTCCCATAGCTTGTTTAGCCATTCCCCAGTTGATGGACATTTCTTTTGTTTTCAGTTCCCTTCTAGCACAAAAAAGTGTTGCTATAGGTATTTTTGGTGTATATGGATTTATTCTTTTTGTCAATGAACTCCTTGGGGTAGATAAAATTATAATTTACACTTGAAAAAAAAATTGATCTGATCTACACCAACAGACAACATGGATTTTTGTTGTGTGTGTGTGTTTTTTAATCCCAAACTAATTTCTTATTAAGGCAAAATGCATTTTCATTGTGTCCTTGAATCATAGATTTAGAGCTAGTAGAGGACCTTAGAAGGAATCTAGTCTAATCCTCTCATTTCACACACAGATTTCTCCTTGATCTTGCTATAAAGTTTGGAAAACTAGCATTCTGAAAAGAAAAGCTGTAATTAATATTACTTGGGCATTAGACCAGTCCCTTCATATAATTTTCAGTTTTTGTGGTTGTGAGGAACTTCAGAAGTAATTCAGCCCAATTTCCTATCTAATAAAGGAATTTCTTCTTATGATATCCCTAACAAATGATTACACAGTCTGTGCTTAAGTTACTTCAGTGACAGGCATCCACAGCCTTACCAAACTGCCCTTTCCATTGTTGGACATCTTTATTGAGATGTCCTCAATGTAAGGTATAAAAGTCTGTCTCCCATAAGCCCAAAAGAATATAAAACTGCGTATAATCTTTGATTCAGCAATACCACTACTTGGTCTGTATGCAAAGGGGATCAAAGAAAAATGAAAAGTACCTATATGTTCAAAAATAATAGCAACTCTTTTTGTCGTGACAAAGAATTGGAAATTGAGAGGATGTCCATCAGCTGGGGAATGGCTGAACAATTTGTGGGATATGATTGTGATGGGATACTATTGTACTATAAGAAATGAGGAGAGGGATGGTTTCAGAAAAACCTTGGAAGACTTATTTGAAATGATGCATAGTGGGGGGCAGCTAGGTGGCACAGTGGATAAAGCACCGGCCCTGGAGTCAGGAGTACCTGAGTTCAAATCCGGCCTCAGACACTTGACACTTACTAGCTGTGTGACCCTCGGCAAGTCACTTAACCCCCATTGCCCTGCAAAACAAAACAAAACAAAACAAACAAACAAAAAAAAGAAATGATGCATAGTGAAGTGAGCAGAACCAGGAGATCATTGGAAATAGTAAGCAATATTGTAAGATGATCAAGTGTGGAAGTCTTAGCTACTATGACCAATGCAGTGATCTAAGACAGTTCCAAATGACCCATGATGGAAAATGCTGTTCACCTCCAGAGAGAGAACAGATGAACTCTTGAGTTCAAATTGAAGAATAATTAAAAAAAAAAAAGTCTGCCTCCCTTTCATTTCCACACCTTGGTCCTAATTGTGTTCTCTGAAGTAATAGGAAGGTCTATTTTTTCTTCAAGTGATAGCACTTAGATGTTTGGAGAAAGCTATCACTGGTGGGCATGATAATGTAGCCCCTCTTTAGCTTTTGGGGAGGCTGACACTAATGAAACACATGAGCTCAGGAATTCCAAGTTGTAGTAGGGCTAAAGCCAATTGAGTATCTGTACGAAATTGGCATTGGTATGGTGAGCCCCAGAGACCTGAGAAAGACCTAAGGAGAGGCAATCTGGGCCAGGCTGGAAAAATGGAGCAGCTTAAAGTTTTCATGCTTATTAGTATTGGGATTTTGGAGATCAGTCCTAGAAGTGGTCACTGCACTTCCAGACTGGGCAGGTTGGGGAGACCTAGTCTCTCCTCTGCTGCCAACCCCACCCCCCCACCCCAATTCTATAATCATTCTCCTTTTCTCTTCAGTTATTTCTCATGGGTTCTGAACTCACACTAACCTACTCCTCTTGTTCATCTAAGCTCAGCACTCTTTTGTTTGTCAAGAAGTTTTCTCTTACTTGATCTTAATTGATACTCCCAGATTGAGATCATCTGCACATTTGATAAGCGTTTCTTCAATATCTTTGTACAAACCATTAATAAAAAATTTTAAACAGGATGATACTAAAGACATTTCCCTACTGATGGAGACTTTCCTCCAGGTTAACTCTGAACTATTAATAGTCTTTGATATAATCATTCTACCTAAAGTAAGAATCCCCACATTTCACCATTTTATCCACAAGGATCTTATAGGAGACTTTGTCATGCTTTGCCTTTTGGTCATAATACCATAGGAGGCAGCCGGGCAGCTCAGTGGATAGAGCCTGGACTCTGAAAGAACTGAGTCCAAATCCAACCTCAGGCACTCATCAGCTGTGTGACCCTGGGCAAGTCACTTAACCTCTGTTTGCCACTGGAGATGGAAATGGCAAACTACTCCAGTATCTTTGCCAAGAAAACTCCATACAGGGTCACGAAGCATGTTGAAAGAGAGTTATGATGTCTTCAAGAGAATAGTTTGTAGTAGCTTTATGATGCAGTGGGTGACACAGTGGACAGGATTCTGGGCTTGAAGTCAGAAAGCTCTGAGTTTAAAGGCTCCTTCAAGCATTTAGTAGCTGTGTCATGCTGGGGTGTGTGGGGTGTTCAGGAGTATCTCTGGTGTGAGGGCTGCTCACCTGCCTTTGGTGTTCACCTGATTAGTTGAACCACAGTTCAACTCAACTGTGGCTCTAAGAAGCTATAGTATGTGATTCTCCCCCCCACCCCCCATGAGTAGATGAAAACAGTTTGTTCCAGTGGCCATGAGGGGGTGCAGTGGAGCACTTAAAGCTTGGTCAGCCATCAGGGATGCCACGGTCATCCCCTGCATACTGGCCATCACAGTCATCCTGACTTTTGTCTTGCCACTGGACTTCAGTGACCCTAGAGGAGTCAGGTTGACAACTCTGCACGACTGCCTTGCTTAAATCCCATTCATGACATTATCCCATGATGTCATTGGTCCTCTTTGAAAACAGGACAAATAACAACAACCAGCTGTGTGATCCTGGGCAAGTCATTTAGTCTCTTTCATCCTCATTTTTCTTAGCTGTCAAAAAAGGGAGTTGGACCCACTGGGCTCTGAGCTTCCTTCCAATTCTAAATCTATGAACCTATGAGCTCTTTGATCCTTTTCCAGGATGGTAACTAAAAGATTAGAGTCCATTTTTCTGTAATGCTAACTTGTGAATACAGTCATACCTGAAAGTCTCTGGGAACAAAGCCCCCTGTTAAGTCATCCGTGTTGAGGGGGAGGGGAGGAACTCATCCTAAATTACGTGTATCATTGTTGACATGTCAGATAATTCAGTGACAGTGTTCCTGTAAGGACTGACTTGTGGAACACTACACACCAGAAAGAGAGTTAGACAAAGAGTTAAAAGTAAAAAAGGCCAAACCTTAACAAAGTTGTGAAATCATAGAAGTTTGCTCCCAGCCTTCACCTTTCCCTCCATCAGCCTTCTTCACCATGTTCCTGCTCTTTACCTGCCAACCCCGCCCCGCCTCAATCAAAACAGACAAGGATCTACTGTTATCAGTCATTTGTACTCGGTTGGTTGATTATACTTAACTGGAACAAGTGGGTCAACATGTTGCCTTGCATTTTCAGATCTTTTTTCTCCAAATTTATAGCTGATTTTGGAAGAAAATGTTTTGTTCCCTACTAAAAGTAACTTCAGGAATCATCAAACAACTGAGATCATGTTTTGGTCAGGGGAGACCCTGATATAATAATGAGGCCTACTTGTAATCACCTGCCCTAAACCTGATTTAGGTCCCTCCCTCTCCCCTCACGGGGCAGTGAGGGTTAAGTGACTTACCCAGGGTCACACAGCCAGTAAGTGTCAAGTGTCTGAGGCCAGATTTGAACTCAGGTCCTCCTGAATGCAGGGTTGCTGCTTTATCCACTGTGGGCCCCCCCTCCCCTCCCATTAGTCCTTTTAAGGTGACTTGTGACATGAGGAGGGTGTCTCTGGTCCTGCTGCTCTGAGGAAAATCCATTGGGGCTAACCCAAATGCATCAACTAGAAGGTTATCCTAGAAGCTTGTTACATAAGCTTCTTTGAAGAACTGGAGCCCAGCCTTCCTGACCGACCTTTTCTTTACTCCTTTCCCTAATGGACCACTATCCCCATCTTCACTATCCCCATCTTCTGACCCCAAGACTACCAGATGTATATTATACTTTTTTACCACACTCAACAAAATTTTTTAATTATTTATTTATTTATTTATTTTTGGTGAGGCAGTTGGGGTTAAGTGACTTGCCCAAGGTCACACAGCTAGTTAGTGTTAAGTGTCTGAGGTCGGATTTGAACTCAGGTGCTCCTGAATCCAGGGCTGGTGCTCTATCCACTGTGCCATCTAGCTGCCCCTCAACATTATTTTAGTAATTTTTAATCACTTTTACCTTGGAATCCTCTTTTTCTACCATCCTAGAATGCACTCCTTGCTTTCTCTGTTATTTCTGCTTCTGGAAATGGAGTTTCTGACAAAGAAGCATGACCTTGGAATGCATCTTCTTCCTTAATAGAGAGATCCCTTCATCTTTCCCTAAATGTATTACCTCACACCTGCCTTCTTGAAGCTCATTTACCACGTTTCTGCCCACTCACACAGCTTCAGAACGTCTTCCGGTAATTTATCCTCATCGACTTGACATTTCATTACCCAAAAGAGCTTAGTGTCATCTACCAACTTGGAGATTTGACTTTGTAATCCCTCTTTAGTTAGAAAACAGTGAAATAAAGCTGGTCTCAGTACCAGTCCCTGGGAGATTCTACTGTTGAAGCTTCTCCACCTGAAACAGAGTACCTTTCTCCCTTTGTTTCCTATCTCGAAAACACTCGTTTCCTGTCCTTGATCCAGCCTGAATTTTTAAATTCGGGATCTAAAATTTTTGTCTTGGGTATGGAATGATTATTGTGGAAGTTTAAATAAATGATGTCCATTAGTTTCTCCTTATCTACATGCTTGGATTGGGGGGGGGGAGTTAACCTCCACAGAGAGTTTTAATGAATTAATAGGATTTTATTTTCCCTTAGAGAAAGCATTACCTTATACCCCTCCCCACCGAGGTTTGATTTCTTAAATATTCTATCATCTTGCCTTTTTTTATGGCTTCCAGTAGTTACTTGTGACTCCTATCTAAAGTCCCCAGAGCTGAAGAGCAGTCCTGCTTGTAGGTAGGAGTTACATCGACAAGACTGATCATTTGTAATGAGAGGGACATTTGGACTACCCACTTGGCACAATACTCTGTCATCCTGTTGATGTATCTAAATGTTCATTTAGTTTCTCAATGTAGCCTAGGCCGTCCTGTGCATTTACTAGTACAATTGACCCATCTTGACCAGAATGGGAGTGTTCTTCAGATTTTTCTATGACCATCCTAATTTCCAGTTTGTATTACACTAGTGATATTTTTATGGCTTGCTTTCTTCTTTACACTTTTGGAAAAGATTCAGTAGTTTAATTGATTAACATTTTCTGAGCCCCTTCTATATGCCAGACACTGTGCTAAGCACTGGGCTACAAATAAGAAAAAGAAAGGCAGTCTTTGCCCTCAAGGAGCTTACAATCTAATGGGAGAGAGAAGGGTGACAGCAGGGAGTCCTTGCAGAGGCTCATGCTGTTCTGTAGAGTTCAAACCAAGCAGAGCTACAGATGGAAAATGGAGTATTTTCTGCCTTTTACCCAAGGTGATTGAGTATTATTGCCACACACAGGCCCAGGATGCAATCCTAAACTCACTATGAATACAGACTAAGGTCATCAGAGAGTGAGGGTACCACAGGTTGTCCCCACTATCAGTGTTGAGACATTTTGTTTCAAGAAGCTTCCCTCTCTGTTTTCCCCCACCTCTGTCACAAATTGTAGGGGATTTCAGCAGCCTCTTCTGAGTCATCACCCCAGTCTTACAGCTATGAGTAAGTCCAATTGAAACCCCCTCATTTTCGAGCACTAGTGGGTCAGAGGTGAAGGTAGACGCTGCCAGGAAGAAGGTTTTAATAGATGATCGGCTGTTTCCCAGCAGACAGCAGGGATCTCTTCTTGAAATGTGGAGGTACAAAGCAGGCTCTTTCTTTTTTTTTTTTTTTGGTGAGGAAATTGGGGTTGTGACTTGCCCAGGGTCACACAGCTAGTAAGTGTTAGGTGTCTGAGGCCAGATTTGAACTCAGGTACTCCTGAATTCAGGGCCGGTGCTTTATCCACTGCGCCACCTAGCCGCCCCCAAAGCAGGCTCTTTCTATGATCCACTCAGGAAATCTCCTAGGACTTCCCCATAGTTGTTCTTCTCTATCCTGGCTACAAAAAATGACCCATGATTATTTTAGGGTCCTGGCAGCTCCTGCTCTGGACATCTAAGTAATTCAGCATGCTGAGCTGTCATGGAAATGTCTGGGAAGAGGGGAACCAAAAAAAGCTGCTCCATCCCCATTCTCAGCCTGTGGCATAGCTAAAGCAGTCTGTTCCATAACCATTCTCTTCCTTCATCAGCCACTGAACTGCCTTCGGGGTCAAGGGAGAAGCAGGATCTCTTCCTCATTAGCTGGCCCTAACCTTAGACATTGTTAGCACTCCTTCACCCCTTTTATCCTTTATGACATTGGCGAAGCTGGAAGTCCTTGATATCTGACATTCTGTGAACTGATTCTAGCAAGTGGGATGATGGCTATCTGGGGGGTTTCTTTCCTTTTTTTTTTTTTTTTTTTTGCAGGGCAATGAGGGTTAAGTGACTTGCCCGGGGTCACACAGCTAGTAAATGTCAAGTGTCTTAGGAATTCCTCTTTAAAGAATTACACCCTCAATAGAGCACTGGCCCTGGATTCAGGAGGACCTGAGTTCAAATCCGGCCTCATTCACTTAACACTTACTAGCCGTGTGACCCTAGGCAAGTCACTTAACCCCAATTGCCTCACCAAAAAATGAAAAAATAAAAATAAACACCTGATGAAGAAACCACTGTCCTCTGAGTCAGCTAGCTGATATAACCCAGATGAACACTGCCAGTGAGCCTATAGATGACCTTAGTGAACTGTGTTCTGAAGGAATAGAGATTTATTCCTTTTCCCCTTCAAAGCACCTCTTAATTTTGACTCTTTGTCTCCTCAAGCCATCCTGTTGTTCTTTACCTATTAGAATGGATAAACTGGCTAGTCCTCTTCATAGCCCTACTTCTTTCATAGAACCCTTTCTTTCCATGTCAGTAATTCCATTTCAGTGAGATCCAGGGGATCAACTGCATGCCGGCTGTCCGAGGACCAGTCTTGCTAAGCTTCGTGGGTTATCTGTCCTCAGCACTACTTGAGGACGGTCTGCATTAGAGAGGGTTTGCCTTCACCAGCAGGTGTAGCCATATGGACAAGATTACAAATCCTTGATGTTTTAAAATAACTCCGCTTACAATGTCAGGCAGGTCAGACCTTGAGGTCGCTCCCTCACCCTGCTGTTTGAGGTCCAGGCCCAGCTCTGTGAATGGCTCAACCTCCTCACTTCTAAAAGCCAACCCAGCATACCTCGCGAGGTTTTCATAAGGATCAAATACAAGACTAGAAAGGAGAGCACTTTGAAAAAAATCTGAAAGGACCAGCCAGCTGTGGGGTGACCCTGTTGTTATTACTTGTCTTAGTAATGACTGCCATCTGCTCAGCTGTGCCCCCAGCCTTTTGGCTAAAACATAAAGAGCACATTGTTTACCGCTTCTTTTCAATAAACATAACTGTACTGGGGAAATGTTTGGTTCCTCCTGTCGTCTGGAGTGTTCTTTGTTCCTCAGTCCACCTAACCTGTCATCCTCCCCACCCCACAAGTGCTCCCTGAGGAGCAAGAGCTTGCTTCTCCTCATTAAGGGATGTTCTTGTGGCTGGGGGCTTCTCAAAGTCACCTTTAATGTGAGCTATTAACCTCATTGTGTTTGCTTTGCAGTTTTTCCTCAGCTGTACTTGCACATGATACACCAGAGAAGAAAGGTCCTTTCTCATCCTGAAGAACACAAGAAATATGAATGATTCCTGCTCTTCCCCCAAAACTCTCTACAGATCAAAAATGCTGCAGACTTTTTGAGTTCCCAACATGTTTCATAGAGAAGACCAAGCAAGGACTATTTTTAAATACTTAAAAAAAAAAAAGTGGCCAACGGACCTGGGATTTACAAAGCGTTATCACACGAACACACTGGAATAATCTTGTCGGCATGCTTTTTCAACCAGAAATTTCAAAAATGTAAGGAGGGGGAGGGAATGACTTGCTATGTAGCTTCCCTTCCCTTCATGTATCTGCTAAATATCCTTCCTACTCCATGCTTGAGAGTTATAGTCCAAGTGATAAAAGTTGTACCAACTGAATGCCCAGCTTGAATTCTAATTCTGTTTCGTTTCTGCAGTGTATTTAACCTTGCCTTTTCAAAGTGCTTGACTGCATGCTGGAAACTGTATGTATTGCTGGAATGACAAACTTTATTCTTGGGAATGCTCTGAGGTTCTGGCTGGGACCATAGTAACGTCACCCCAACATCCAGTAAGTGAATTGCAGTAAACAAACGTGTGGAACAAAGGGGTAATGTGAAGACAGCAAATTCAGATACTAGTCCAGCTTCCAGTTCTATCACCCACTGTAATGGCCTCTTTGAGGGGGGACCTCCATTTAAGCAGTCACTGCTGTCTCCCAGGGAGGGACAGTTGCTTAAATTTCTCTAGGTCCTTAGAGGCCCAGCCTCCATCAATATTTCAATCAAGTGCTAGTTCTCAGGCAGGAACAAACTCTTAAGGCAGTTAACAATTAAGTTGCACAATAGAACTACTAAGAAACCCCATAGTATGAGCCTTTCCCAACATTAACCCAGTTCAGTCTTTTAGCTAGCTAGGGGTGGAAAAGACGTTACAGAGAGAGAAAGAAAAGGTCAGGAGCAGGGGGGTCTCCGTAGAAGTATGGTTCCAGAAAAAACGATCTGGGATAGCTTTTCTAACATCTATGAGTTTTTGATTATCCGGCTTTTCTCTATCCATGCTTTTCCTTGGGGATGATTCTTCTTTCAACAACGATTATGTTATGAGTACAGAAGCAGTAAAAAAAAATTAAAGTTGGGAAGTAATGAACCCAAGCATTGTTGAGCTTCTTTGTTTCACTTGCAAACTTCATTCTGTTTAATTACTCACCTGCTAATTTAGTGACACTGTCAAACCTTTCAAAAAGAAGTTGGATTAAAATTGAAAAGTTAATCTTAGGTACTCATCAGAATCTAAATAAAGTTTGGTCTCTGGAGCCTTTACCCAGTTGGTTTTGGTTGAATGTTAATGGTAATTAAACAAAATGTCTGGATTGTAGAGTAATTATCACTTTAAATATACTTACTAAGATCAGATGGGTGTTAGAAAACCAAGCTTGGGGCAGCTAACTGGTGCAGTGGTTAAAGTGCTGGCCCTGGATTCAGGAGTACCTGAGTTCAAATCTGCCCTCAGACACTTGACACTTACTAGCTGTGTGACCCTGGGCAAGTCACTTAACTCCCATTGTCCCGCAAAACAAAAACAAAAAAACAAACAAAAGAAAACCAAGCTTAACCTTTTTTTTTTTTTAATGTTCAATTCGTAAGCTTTTGCAAGCAAAGAAGGAAAATAAACAGGAAATATGCTAATAGCATACAGAGCCCAGGTAGGAGAAAATGCAGCTGGGTTGAACAGAGTGCAGGACTTGGAGTTGGTAAGACCCGAGTTTGACTTCTGCCTCAGATGCTTACTAGCCGTGTGACCCTGGGCAAGTCACTTAACCTCTCTGTGCCTCAGTTTCCTCATCTGTAAAATGGGGATAATAATTGCACCTACCTCCCAGGGTTGTTGTGAGGATCAAATGAGTTAACACATATAAAGCGCTTTTTAAACTTTAAAGTGCTGTATAAATGCTAGTCATTGTTATCTCTTAAAAAAAAAACCTAACAAGTTAGTTTAGGTTTGA
Source organism: Dromiciops gliroides (assembly GCF_019393635.1). NCBI lineage: Eukaryota > Metazoa > Chordata > Mammalia > Microbiotheria > Microbiotheriidae > Dromiciops > Dromiciops gliroides. Next base: position 335,556,592 of record NC_057863.1, on the reverse strand, counting down.
ATTTTTTAATTTTGGTTCAACTTTAGTGAGATTTTCGTTGGGTGTGTCAGGGGACAGAATTGGTTCTGCTTGAAGTTGGCATGGAAATTAATTTCTCACTACGTCAGGTAATCTTAGATTATATTAAATGTTTTTTGACCCCAAATTATTTTTTTCTCTTTTTTTCCTTCCACCAAAATCTGATACCCTTACAAAATGGAAACAACATGGGCCACGCCTACTTTGATATTGAGAGGGGAGAAAAAACCATTTGGTTTATTTCGGGTGGGGGGGGGAATAGTTTGAGGAGTTGCAGAAAGAGAAAGAATGGACATTTTTTTAAAATGCTGAAAGCAGGGGCAGCTAGATGGCACAGTGGTTAAAGCGCTGGCCCTGGATTCAGGAGTACCTGAGTTCAAATCCAGCCTCAGACACTTAACACTTACTAGCTGTGTGACCCTGGGCAAGTCACTTAACCCCCATTGCCCTGCAAAAACAAAAAACAAAAAACAAACAAAAAAAACAAAATGCTGAAAGCAAGGAGTTTGTTCCGAGTAATCCTGTTTAAGAGTCTCTGCCTTGTAATTGTGTCATCATTCATGATAAGTATGCCAGCCCCAACTGTGGCACTTCGGCGAATTTGATTTGGAAAATAAAAACAAAGCATAATCCTTTTTCAAACAGTTTTATATTAAATACTCTCCCCTTCCCCACCATCTGAACAACTCATAATGCAGACAAGTAAGGCATATCGAGATATCCCTTCCGTAATATTTCTTAGTAACTGGTTTCTCGATTCTCCAACAGGAATCAGTTTCCCATTTGGAAAAGTAGTGTTCTTTTATAAACTGAGTCCATCCTGTTCTACAGAAACAAGCATCTTAAATGCAGCTCGCTTACACAGAAGAATAATGTATTTTGGAGGGAGTTTTGTCAGACTTCAAAGTTTTCTTGATTTGAAGATGGTGTCAGAAGAATGTCCTTTGCAACTACCTGGATCTGCTTGTCTTTAGATCACCCCTGCAGGAGCCCCCTTCTTCTTAAAATAAGGGAAGTTTCTTTGAGATGCAGTCAGGCTTTGTAGACATGGGCTCCCCCTCTGCAGCTTGCTGTGCTCCATTTGCCAGTTAGGACCGTTCTTTTGAACACTTTGCAAGCATCATCAAAGGCATGCTAAAAACTTGGGGGATAAAGCACTTTCCTCCCATCAGTAAAGGAGTGAACTTCCAACATGAAAATTTCACAAGCCCTAGAATTTTAGGTGCATATGAACAAATTGAATGCACATTAACCATTGCTTATTAATTATTCACTTATGAGGAAAAAGAACAGCACAGCTATGGACAAGGGATTTGTCAAACCGTGTCAAACTGAATGCATTCCTGTTGAAATTTGGGTGAAAATGACATATATATTTACATATACATGGGTGTATATGTATCTATATATACATATATATAGTCTTTTTGTATTTTTCTATGTTGTGAAAATTAAACTAATTTTATAAGTGATTCACTAAAATAACATAAGTTAAATGTATTTTTTTGTATATTTAGAAAGTTCAAAGACTATGCTTCAACTTTTTATGCATGCATTTGAAAACTTTCTACTGAATAATGTTATTGTGACAATAAGTCTAACTCATAAAATACTGATTTGTGTGTTACATTTCAAAATAAACTGATGTCCCATCTGCCTGGGTTTGAAATACCAATGATATGAATTGTTATCCAGACCAAATAAATCCCAATTAGTAGTAACCTTCAGCATCTATGTCAGAAAGCAAGAATATGTGTGAAAGCCTAGGTTCTCTGGATTTAGCCTTTTTGTTTCCTAAACCTTGCTTTTAGTTTTCTGCCCTTCAAGAAAAAATAAACTCTATTTTAGGATAATGTTTTCTCGCGGAAATAGTCTTCATAATATTTCTTTTAGTCATTAAATTAATACATTTTATTGTGTGATAAAAACAGATGATGTTTGGCTCCAACTTAATACCTTAAATCAAGGGTTCTGTGGCTACAGTTCATCCTGATATTTAGAAGGCCCTGACAAACACACCATCCTTAAAGAAATTGAAGGTAGGTTAGCACCTAGTTTTCAAGAATATTTAGCTCAAATAGGAAGCTACCAGATGGTCCGCTTCCTCCCCAGTTGCCACACCCTGAACTTGTATTGACCAGTTTATTCCCCTAGTGGCCTCCCAGGCCATCCACTACCTCAAACTCTGGGATCTCAGTCTTCCCTCACTTGGGTCAGCTTCCCAGTTTTCTCTCTACCACCAAGCCTTGTGTCCAGGAGATCTTAGGTCTTCCAAATTTGAATTTAAAGTTGCTTTGAGTTTCCCTCTGAATGCTGCTTGTCCTAGGTGCCAAAATTGCTAGTTGTGGCTGCTCCATCAAGGTAAAAAGGTCATAGAATGTAAGAGGTGACATCATCTACTTCAGCTACTTCATTTTACAGATGAGACTGAGACCCATCCACGTCGAACACTTGTCTAGGTTCACACAATTATTTAGTATCAGAACCAGGATTCAGGACGCCTGACTTAATGTACTTTCCACCATACCATAAACACTGCTCTGTGTCTCATTTAATAAAAATTAGAGATGGCCTTGCAGTTACACTCAGGTTATTTTTGTCCTAGGAGGTTGTTTTCATCCATAGCCTAATGCTGGCTTATTTAGTGAGAACAATTGTTCTAAGCACTTCCTGGAGTCAGAGCATGTTCAAATATTGGTTGTCCTGCCACTTAACGCTTGTGGGCCTCAGTTTCCTCATTGGTAAAAAGAGGGGGTTGCACTACATGGCTTTTAAAAGTCTCTTCCAGGGCAGCTAGATGGCGCAGTGGATAGAGCACCGGCCCTGGAGTTGGGAGGACCTGAGTTCAAATCCGGCCTCAGACACTTAACATTTACTAGCTGTGTGACCCTGGGCAAGTCACTTAACCCCAATTGCTTCACCCCCCCCCAAAAAAAAGTCTCTTCCAATGCTACAACTTATCACGCAACTAAGAAAGATCTCTGGGTTTGTTGTTTGTTTTTTTGTTTTGTTTTTTGTTGTTTGTTTTTAATCGATCTGATTTTTAAAAATTTCCTGAAACATATCAGTCAATAACATTTATTTAATGCCTACTCAATACCAGGTACCCAGCTAAGCGCTAGCATTACAAGGAAAGGTAAAAGACAATCCTTGCCCTAAAGGAGCTCGCAGTCTAATGGATGAGAATATTCAAGCATTTCTTTAAATCCAGTGATAGGCCCTCAGCTGTTCTCTCTTCAGTCATATCTGACTCTTCGTGACCCCATTGGGGGTTTTCTTGGCAAAGATTTTGGAGTGGTTTGTTATTTCCATCTCCAGATCGTTTTTACCGATGAGGAAACAGGTAAACGGTGATTTTTTTGTAAAAAAAAAAATGGGGGGCAGCTAGGTGGCACAGTGGATAGAGCACCGGCCCTGGAGTCAGGAGAACCTGAGTTCAAATCCGGCCTCAGACACTTAACACTTACTAGCTGTGTGACCTTGGGCAAGTCACTTAACCCCAATTGCCTCACCAAAAAAAAATAAATTAAAAAAAAATGCATTTGTTTTGATTAAGGTCATACAGCTAGTAATTGCCCAAGGCCAGATTTGAACTCTGGAAGATGAGTCTTCCCTCACTCCAGGCCCCGCACTCTTGTCCATTGTGCCACCTAGCTGCCTAGGCCCGCAGCACTGTCAGGCAATTACATATTCATCAATAAATACTGATGGCACTGTTGCAAACACTGTTAAAAGTGTCCCAGAGCATTTTGTTGGTTGAATCTTACTCCAGAAAAAAAGATAAGACTTTCTTAACAGTAATAAGTTATTTAACAAAGATTGGCAAGCGGAGAGACTTGTGTCAGATTTTCTAGTTCAGTGCAAACATAAACATCTGTCAAGAATGACTTTAATAAATTGAGAATATTGATTTTCCACAATAACCCTAAAGGAAAGACCAGCGTGGTGTAATGATTAGAGTACTCCCCTGGTGCATATTGGCTGTGTGACCATGGGCAAGTCACTTAATTTCTCTGTGCCTCATGCAGCTCCCCAAGATTAGAAGTTACACATGAGTTGCTCATCTGTATCATTGCAAAGACATTTCTACAAGAGAGCTCCTCCACATAGATGAAAACACTAGTAAGGGAGAAAAAAGGGGAGAGAACACAAAGGCATTCCTGTATGGACTCCTTCCACTAAGACTTGGGTTATCAATCAGTACTCCTCCATATATGACACCATTGGGTCCACTCACCATGAGAACATAGGTAATATAGAGAGACCAAAAAGATGCATCATGGTCTAGGAAGAATTAGTTAAACCTGGACCACTAACCTGACCCCCCCCACACACACACACCCAAAAGAGAAGCAGCAAAAAGCAAACCCAAAGATGCTTGTACACACACACACACACACACACACACACACACACACACACACACACACAAACAGAAGGAAGTTTGGAAGGGGAAATAGACAAGCAGGGCAGTGTTGGAACTATCATAAACTGAATACATAATATAAACTGTGTAATGGAGATTCATGGTCATACACAAGCCTTTTTCTGCTCTTTTAAGAAAATATTCATGTTGTCAAATTCCTATAAATAAATGTTTTTTTTTTTTTAAATTAAAGTCTGTGCTAATGCCTTGGGGGGCAGGGGGAGAGAAAGCAGGTCAGTGTCTTTCCTATAACATTCCCATTACTTCTAATCAGACCAAGCATAATTACTTTTCCCCTTGCTAGGATCTTTTGTGGCCTATTCCTCAGCTCACTCAGGTTGGAGACAAAAGTACCCCTTTTATATTTAAAGCTCTAGGATGGATCTGATCATTCATTAGGAAGTCATCCCCCAGCTTTGGATCAAAAAGGACCCAGCTTTACAAAAGAAAATTGCCTATGATACAGTCATAGCCCATTGCTGCCCACTTTTCTAATAGGTTCTTACTGATGGGGTCAAAGAGAAGATGTGAGGGCATTCACTTTTCAAATAGTTGAAGGTAACAAATTTTCCATAATTAATTTCTCAGGAGCCTCTTAAAATCAAGTCCTTTCAAAAAGTTATTATTTGATGACCAAAAATCATAGTATTAGAAATGAGGCTTTCCATACAATTTAACTAACTCCCTCCTTTCATCAAGTGTTTTTAGATGTACAAGCTGGATCTGTTTGCTAAGGAGATCTTATGAATCTGCTTACTAATCAATATTACTTCAACTACTTCCTTCATTCCTGTTTTTACCAACACGGTGATGCTACTCAGATGAATTTCTAGATACTGGTTTTCTTTGGAGTCAAATGTACAAGAGGCAGTGGTAGAGCAGATAGCGCCCTGGTTCTAGGAGACAAGAGACAGACCTTCATTAATTGACAAACTAGATTATATTGATGGGATAGTAAAGTCTCTTGCAACCCCATGTGAAATGGTTGAATGAATGAACAAAGCATTTACTATGTGCTAAGTGCTGGCTATACAAATAGAAAAGTCAGATTGCCCCTGCTCTCAAGGACCTCACATTCTATTAGGGAGACACACATATGGAAGGTTTCAGCTACAAGTCAAGTGGCAATCTCCCATGATCCTTAGGGGGTAGCAAATGATAATACTTCTTTCCTTTCATGTCATTTCCAGTGATGGAAGATAGCGGTTTCTAGTGTCAAATGGTTTAATAGTGCCAAGGACATTGGTGGTTAAGAACTTTCTTTTCTAGGTTTGCAGCTGAAGGAATTAAAGATGTTTAACTTGGAAAAGTAAAGAAGGAAATGATGAACCCTTCCATTATCTTTGCCAAGAAAACACCAAATGGCATCACCACGAATTGAACGTGACTAAAAGGACCAAATAACAACAATTTGGAAAAGAAAGAAAAAAGGGAGATATGTATGCTTGTCTTCAGATTCTGAAGACTTATTATATTGAAGAGAGATTAGATTAGACTTACTGTTTTCTAGAAGGCAAAATTAAGACCAATGGGTAGAAGTTGCAGCTCCCTAGACATCAAGTTGGAAGGGAAGAGACCTAGGTTGTAGTTCAGCTCTACCACATGACATTAGAAAAGTCATCTAATTTTTTTCTGAGTCTGAGTTTCCTCATGTGTCAAGTGAAGGAATCATAGACTCCCAGAGTCAGAAGGGACCTTGAACATTATCTAATCCATTTCCCACCTAAATCATTGATTCCATCTACCTCTTTCTTCCCTCAAAGACCTGCAGTGATGGAGAACTCAGAATTCACTTCCTCCCCCAAACATCCCATTCTATTCTTTTTTTTGGTGAGGCAATTGGGGTTAAGTGGCTTGCCGAGGGTCACACAGCTAGTAAGTGTTAAGTGTCTGAGACCAGATTTGAACTCAGGTCCTCCTGACTCCAGGGGTGGTGCTCTAACCACTGCGCCACCTAGCTGCCCCCATCCCATTCTATTCTTAGCTCTAATTGTTAGAAAAATTGTTCTTCGTATTGAGCTGAAATTTGCCTCCCTGCACCTTCCATCCATTTGTCCAAGCTCTGTTCATCTTAGCCAAGTCTTTTTGAGGATCCTTAAAGCGGATGCCTTGCCCGCAGTCATTGCTATATTGTCACCACTAGAGGGCAGTGGTTCATTAGGACAAAGTATTGTTTCTAGTAGAAGGATTTTGGCAAACACAACAATAGCAGCTTAATATAGTACTTACTATGTGCCAGGCACTGTGCTAAGCATTTTATCATCCCATTTGAGCCTCATAACAACCCTGGGAAGGATGTACCATTATTACCATTTTACAAATGAGGAAACTGAGGCAAACTGGTTAAGTGACTTGTCCAAGGTCACATAGCCAGGATATGTCTAAGGCCAGATTTGAACTGAGGAGTCCCTAACACAGAAGCAAAAACACCTGTGCTTATGAAAATTAGTCAAAGACCTTCAGGGTCCAAAAAGAGGGGGGAAAAACCACCTTTGATCTAAAATATAAAATAGAAGCCAAAAGGACTTCTTCCTCTTCCTCTTCTTCTTCCTCCTCCTCCTCTACCTCCTTCCTGCCCCCTCCATTGTACATTATTTGAGAAATGGCCTGCTAAGCTCTTCATATCTTTGCAGTTACTCTGATCTCAGTGCATTTCTATACTTGCCCTCCATGCCAATCCCCTTTGTTCCTCATTTTAAAATACTTAAATTTTGAAAACCATAAAAAAAAAAAAACCAGATGTTCATACTCTTATTTACTGGAGAAGCTTATTCATTAATACTCTTTGCTAGCATCCCAGGAGGTCAATCCCAACCTCCTATTCTGGGCTGGGATATTTTTGGAGGGTGGCCTGCGCCATGAGAGAAAATGTCAGGCCACCTTATAAGGCTGTGTGTCTAGACCAGAGAATTCTTGCCTGCCACATGTTGAGTACACCGTGGATTTAAGTTAACTTGATTCTTGGACTGTAGTTTTTCTCACAGCCTTTACATGCCTCTGTTCCATTATTCTCTCTATCTCTTTTACAGATATTATTATGTTACATGCCTTACATTATTCTCTCTATCTCTTTTACAGACAAAAATCTGTCCCAAGCAGACAGCTATTTTAAGTGGGACCTGTTTGGAATTTGCAGAATTGATGTCTGGGCTAATGTCTACCAAACAGTTAAAATAATGCTTTTCAAGAATCTGAAATAAGTAGGTTATGCTTATATTGTTCTATATGTATCAATTAGCTTATTTAAGTGATAGCTGTTTTCTCTGTTAGAGGTTATTAGCACAGAAGAATGTGTTCATCAAGACTGGAAAACTGATACATTTTGTTTATATTTTATTCTTGTTTTTTGTTTTGTTTTGTTTTGTTTTGTTTTGTTTTTCTGGGCAATGGGGGTTAAGTGACTTGCCCAGGGTCACACAGCTAGTAAGTGTCAAGTGTCTAAGGTCCTCCTGAATCCAGGGCCGGTGCTTTATCCACTGTGCCACCTAGCTGCCCCCATATTTTATACTTTTTTGACTTAGAAATCTAAGGGTTAAATAGACCATTAGTTTAAGAATAAGCATATCGCATCAGATCCAACATAATTCACTGGTGACTGTGGATAGACTAAATACAACCAATGGTGAGGGGAGCCTCCTTTCCCGTCTCTGTAAAAAACCAACATGGCCCCCTTTCCACATGGTAGGTTGGGTCATTTGGGTTGTTGCTGAAGCCACTATCAGCAAAAGCAGTCACTACTTGTAAGCACTTTTCTTAATTTCTGGGTTTTTTTCCCCATTCCTTTGTTCAAAAACTAATAATAATCCTAACAAGCCCATGTTTATCCTACCCCCCCACCCCTTCTCATTCCTATTTGCTGCATTCCAGTCTTGCTTGGTGTGTCTGCTCCTCTCTGCTAGCATCGCTTGCCTTTGCCACATCCCTTGACACATTTCAGCAGGGCCTTAAAATGTTGATTTGCTTCGGTTTGCAAATATCCCTGATCAGTTTACAATATTATCATAGACTGTCAGAGCAGGGAGGGAGTCTGAGGTCATCCAGTCTGAACCACCCCCAAACCCCTTTTGACAGACAGGGAAGCTGATCCAGTAGTCCTGTTATAGTTAGAGAATTATATAAAATAATAATATATAATAACACAATCTTAATATAATGCTTAGGACTAGCCCAGGGGAGTTGTGTTGCTATGAGTGTCATCTATAGGAATAGAGATTTTAGAGCTGAGAAGGAAGAGGCCTCAGAGATTCAGAGGAGGCAACACATGTGGCCCACAACACTCCTGAGTGAACTCACGCCAGATTAAAATATAGTTCCTAATATTGAATAAAAACATGTGTATATGTACATAGGGCAGCTAGACAGCGCAGTGGACAGAGCTCCGGGCCCAGAGTTCAGGAAGACCTGAGTTCAAATTTGACCTCTGTCAAACTTGAACTCTGTGACCCTGGGCAAGTCACTTAACCCTATTTGCCTCAGTTTCTTTATCTGTAAAATGAGCTGAAGGAGGAAATGGCAAACCACTCCAGTATCTTTGCCAAGAAAACCCCAAATGGGGTCATGAAGAGTTGGATGCACTTTTGGGTCTTTTTCCCAAAGAAATTATGGAAGGGGGAAAGGGACCCACATGTACAAAAATATTTATAGCTGCTCTTTACGTGGTAGCAAGGAATTGGAAGTTGAGGGGGTGCCCATCAATTGGGGAATGGCTGGACAAGTCGTGGTATATGAATACAATGGAATACTATTGTGCTGTAAGAAATGATGAGCAGGAAGAGTTCAGAGAAACCTGGAGGGTCTTACGTGAGCTGATGATGAGTGAGATGAGCAGAACCAGAAGAACATTGTACACAGTATCATCAACATTGAGTGTTGAGCTACTGTGATGGACTATATTCTTCTCACCAATGCAATGGTACAGAAGAGTTCCAGGGAACTCATGATAGAAGAGGATCTCCAAATCCAGGGAAAAAAAAAAGAACTGTGGAGTATAGATGCCGAATGAACCATACTATTTCTTTTGTTTTTGTGCTGATGTTTTTCTGTTTTGAGGTTTTTCCTCATTGCTCTGATTTTTCTCTTATAACATGACTAATGCAGAAATATGTTTAATTTAATTATATATATATATATATATATAAAACCTATATCAGATTACCTGCTGTCTAGGGGAGAGGGGAGGGAGGGATGGGAGGGAGAAAAATCTGAAATTGTAAAGCATGTATAAACAAAAGTTGAGAACTATCTTTACATGTTACGGGGAAAAAATAAAATACTTTATTAATTAAAAAACAACAAAAAAAGAGTTGGATGCTTTTAAACAACTGAACGACAACAGCAATATATGTACATATATCCACATACACATCCACATACATAAATGTGTGGTTTTCTAAGTCAATATGTGGTCCTCAGGGATCCTTATGTATGGTTTAGAGGCCCCTGTTTGTTTGTTTGTTTTAATTGTTACATTCTCTCTCTCTCTCTCTCTTTTTTTTTTTTGCAGGGCAATGGGGTCACACAGGGTCACACAGCTAGTGTCAAGTGTCTGAGGCCAGATTTGAACTCAGGTCCTCCTGAATCCAGGGCCAGTGCTTTATCCACTGTGCTACCTAGCTGCCCCATCCTGTTTCTTTTTGAGTTTGACATTCCTGATCTAGTCTTTGTTGTTCAATTGTTTCCTCAAACCAGAGAAGTCCTTACCTTCTCTTGATTCTCAATCATTCAGCTCATTTCCTCTCATCTACTCCAAACACCCCATTCTGATGAAACAAGAGGGAACACTTCAGCACTGAGGGAAGGGCAAATGCAAATGAAACTACAGTCCTAGTGAAGGCCACGATTTCAGAGAATCCTGGGCAGTGCCAACCGAGCCAGAGTGAAGTGAGCAGAACCAGGAGAGTAATTTACAAAGACAAAACTCTGAATGAGCCTGGCAAATCAATGACCAAGCATGATTCCAAAGGCCCCATGATGAGACACGCTACTCATGGAGGCAATAGACTCAAGATGCAGGACGTGGCCAATGTGGGAACTAGTTTTGCTTGATAATGCTTATTTCTTACAGGAGTTTTTGTTCTTTCTTTCTACTTGGTTTGTAATGGGGTAGGAGGGCAGTTAGCAATAAATAGTAGTTTCAAAAAAGAGCCATTGAAACATTTTTTTAAAAACACAAGGGAACAACAGAAAGAAGAACAGACATGCAAGACAATTTTGAGAATACTGTATAGAATTTATCACATTTGGGGGGAGAGGCAGGGCAATGAGGGTTAAGTGACTTGCCCAGGGTCACACAGCTAGTGTCAACTATCTGATCCAGATTTGAACTCAGGTCCTCCTGAATCCAGGGCCAGTGCTTTATCCACTGTGCCATCTAGCTGCCCCCTATCACATATTTTTAAAGAAAGCCTGCGATATGAATGGAGTTTTTCCAGCTTCATACAGAATCTCCTTTTAGGGATATGCTAAGTGTATGGAAATACTGTCTCTCTCTCCATCTCTATCTCTGTCATTTCTTTACCTATCTGTCTCTCATTCTTCTCTTCCCTCTAGATTTTAGGTTCATAATTTTAAAAATTAACTTTATTTTTTTTAAATTATGTTCCATGAATGTTACAGAATATTATGTTGTAAAAAATGAATGTGAAAAGTTCAGAGAAATGTGAGAAGACTTGTGAACTGAACAAATGTTTATTGATTGAAATTAGCAGAACCAGGAAAGCAATACCTACAATGATTGCACCAATGTAAATAGAAAGAATAGCAACAACAAAATGAAACTCAATTCCACATAGTTATAATGGCTTAGCCCTGAAGAAGAAGAAGGGAAACTACATTTCCCTTCCTTCTCTGCAGAGCTGGGGGACTATGGAGATAGAGCTTTGCATATAGTCATACACAGTTGGCTTGTTGGTTAGTTTTTCTTTTTTTTCTTTTATATTCTTTATTATAAGAGATGGCTCACTATGCATAAAAATGAGAAGGCTATATCTAGAAATGAAAGTAATGTCAAAACAAAGGATTGTAATAAAAAATTAAAATATTTTAAATTATTTTTTAAAAGAGGACACCAAATGTAAATTTCTACTTCCACCTCCAGGGGGTGCTACATACCTGCCAATTAGAGAAAATGGAGGTGGGCAGGCATAAACAGTTTTTCATTGGAGATGCTTGACCTTTCTATAATGTGGGGAGAACTCTAACCACTTATACCCTTTGAGACTGGACTGAGTCTGGAAAGGATGTTTGAAAATTCGGTCATAAAGGAACAGAACGTGAGGATTGTAAGGGATCTGGGCTATCATCTTGTCCAAGGGTCCTTAACCAGGCCTCTGTGACTGTTTTGGGTTTTTTTTTTTTAATTATATACAGTTATCCTTTCCACATCGCAATTTTCTCCATCACAGTTTCAATATATCATGGGTCGGTATAAGTAATCAAATGGGAATTTTCAGCAAATTTTGCAGAAGCTGCAGACAGGCAGGTGACACAAAAAGTTTAGAAATTTAGAAATGCATAAAATATAAGTATAATATTGTATAACATCAACATAGCTTATCTTTCAATACCATAGTAATTCAGACTTCTTCTCTGGTATGAAGGGAGGGCCAAAACATTTTACGTGGGAGTGCCTGGCTCTGGAGATATATAAGGGGTAACCGTAGATTTTCGATAACGGCATTTCAGTAGAATCGGTTTTCTTTATAATCATATGTATTTTATTTTATGCATTTAAAAACTTTATTCTAAGAAGGGAGCCATAGCCTTCATGAGGCCACTAAAAGAGTCCATGCCACAAGGTTAAGGCAAGAACTAGTCAACTAGTCAGTTAACAAGTATGTATTAAGTGCCTACTATGTGCTAAATGGGCAGCTAGGTGGTGCAATGGACAGAGGGCTGCTCCTGGAGTCAGAAAGTCTCATCTTCCTGAGTTCAAATCTGGCCTCAGACACTTGCTAGCTGTGTGACCCTGGGCAAGTCATTTCACCTTGTTTGCCTCAGTTTCCTCATCTGTAAAATGAGCCAGAGAAATTAATGGCAAACCACTCCAGAATCTGCCAAGAAAACCCAAAATGGGGACACAGAGTCAGAAACAACTGAATAACAACAATAAGACTTGGCAACAAATTGGATATGTGGACTGAGAGTCAGGAAGAGAAGATGATACCAAGGTTGCAAGCCTAGGTTATAACTGGGAGAATGATTACTCAACAGTAATCTTGTCCAACCTCCCAGCCCATATAAGAGTCCCCCATATGATATAGAGATGTCAGAGCTGAATGGGACTTACCTAGAAAGGACTTAGATGAGGTCATCACACACACACACACACACACACACACACACACACACACACACACACACACACACACACACACCCCACTTCTTGAAGCATGAATATTCCCCCTTCACCATCCTTAAGAAATGAATGTTTAGTTCCAGGGGACTCATGATGGAAAAGGCTCTCCAAATCCAGAAGAAGAAAAAAAAAGAACTATGGAATATGGATGCTGATTGAACCATACTGTTTCTTTTGGTTTTGGTGCTGTTATTTTTCTATTTTGAGGTTTTTCCTCATTGCTCTGATTCTTCTGTTATAGCATGACTGATGCAGAAATATGTTTACTGTTGTTATGTATGTGTATATATGTGTGTGTGTGTGTGTGTGTGTATATATATATATATATATATATATATATATATCCTATATCAGATTCCCTGCTCTCTGGGGGAGGGGGGAAGGGAAGGGAGGGAGAAAAATTTGAAATTAGAAATCTTATGTAAACAAATGCTGAAAACTATTTCTACATGTAACTGGAAAATAATAAAATACTTTTATTTTTTAAAAAAGAGAAATGAATGTTTAACCATCCATGTAAAATCAAGACCCTAATTATTCCAGAACAATGATGTCTCATCCAAGGCAGAACATTCCATCATTTGGTTTTACCCACTAGTGGAACTGGACTTCCTTTTTTTTTTTTAATTGGATTTCATCATTCTCATAATTTATTACTGTCAGTCAATATACTCTAATACCTCAATGAACATATTGGCTCTAAATGATGACATATTAGATACTATATTGAGCATATAAGGCACCCACTAATTAATGTGGCTATACCTTTGAATGATACAGATTACAGTCATTCTAGCCCATCTTGGGACAGTCAAAAATACAGTACTGCTTGCATACCATTGTTTAGGGTTGGTAAGTAGTGCTGGAGAAACATGGCTCAAGGAGTTGGTTCAGGTTTCAGTCATAATATAAAATTAGGCTCAACAGTTGGCAAGTCTCCCTGGGCCTCAGTTTCCTCAACTGTAAAATGAGGGAGTTGGGCTAGGCGGCTCCTCAGATCCCTTCCAGCTCTCGATTTGCAGCAACAAATCTTTGGAGAACTGTGGCTGTCGGTCTGTCTTGAGGCAAGACAGTTGTATTCCGGGGTAACTTGCTTCTCTTGGACAGACATTTCAGCCAATGTCCTGCTTAGCTCTCTCTAGCAATGAGCTCGGGAAGCCTTTGCTGCAAATCTTGATCCGACTGAATCTAGCAGGGGAGCTGACACCAGAAGTCAGTGGTGTTCATTTCATTTGGGCAGCTGGCGATTAAGGTCTAACCAGATGGTCATCTCATGGTCTGGGGGACAAGGGGGAGATACCAAGGAGTGAGAGCAGGTTAGTGCCAGAGGAAAACCTTTCCCTCGGGCTGGCTGTGTTTCTACTTCATCGCCACATTTAGATTTTCCTGTCACTTTGAAGACAGCAGCCATGTTTTTACTGTTTTTACCCTCCAAAAGGATATACTGACCTATTGATTTTTTTTTAACCTGCCAGATTTGTTGGAACAAATTTGTTGCCACAAAAGACATAGAGGTGAGAACAGGCAGGGCACATGTGGAGAACAGCAAGTTGCCTAGTTTTGCTGGGGTATGACCCCACATAATACCGGTTATTTAAGAGGATAATGGAAGATCTGATTGAATTAGGTAGATTGGGCCCATACTGTTGAGAGTCTTGAAAGCCAAAGTGAGAAATTTGGATTTAATTTGGCCATAGTGATAACACCTGGCATGGATGCACCTAGAATTCACCAAGTACTTCATGGGCATCATCTAATTTGATCTTCACAACGACCCTGCCAGGTAAGCACCATGGCTTTTATTATGTCTATTTTATAGAAAAGGATACTGAGGCGAGGGGTTGTTGTCGGTTTTAGTTGTGTCTAACTCTTCATGACCGCATTTGGGGTTTTCTTGGTAAAGATACTAGAGTGATTTTCCATTTCCTTCTCCAGCTCATTTGACAGACGAGGAAACTGAGGCAAACAGGGTTAAGTGACTTGCCCAGGGTCACTCAACTAGTAAATGTCTAAGGCCAGATTTGAAATCAGGTCTTCCTGACTCCAGGCACAGAGCTTGATACGCTGTGACACCTAGCTGCCCAAGGTATGATTATTCCCATTGTAGATAGAGATGATGCAACTGAGGAGGTAGAGGTCAGCTAGTGTCTGAGATCTTATTCACTCCAAGTCTAGCCCTCTATTATAGGGATGCTGCTTCTCAGTAACGCAGCATGTGATAGTCAAATGTGGCCATAATATAGATAGATGATGGGCATTCAGGGTCTGGACTAGGGGGGAAAGAGTAGAAGAAATAACAATAATAGCATTTACATAGCACTTTAAGGTTTTTAAAAAGCTTTACAAATATGATTTTATCCTCACTACAATGCTTGGAGGTAGGTGACATTATTGCCCCCACAATCCAGACATTATTATCCCCATTTTACAGACAAGGAAACTGAGATAAGCAGAGAGGGCAAGGGACTTGCCCAGGGTCAAACAGCTAGTAAGTGTCAGAGACTGGATTTTAACTCAGCTTTTTTGATTCTGGGTCCAGCATGCTACCTAGAGAATCACCTATAATACCCATATCACCAGGTGAATTGTGAAGTACAAAACCTTAAATCCTATATAAAAAAAATGTCTGTGGCTTTGTCCTTGTCACCATCTGTGATTTCATTGATGTAAGTTTCTTCTGGTAAGGAAACTCTACCAATGGTCTTAGAGAACTGCTTGAAAGAGTGAGAAGTGAAGTGACTTACCCAGGGTCATACATTTTAAGAGGTGGAACTAGAACTCTGGTTTGCCTGACTTCATGACCAGATGCCAGTCATTATTCTTATTATTAAAATTATTTTATTTTTTTCTCCCTTCTCATTCCCCTCATCCACTGGGAAGAAAAAGATAGAAATAAAGAAATATCAGATCCCTGAATCACATAAGCACAGTCAAGCAAAACCAGTTCCCTCATCGGTCATTGTCTAAAAATGTGTCTCTCATTCCACTTATTAGTTTCATTTTTCTGTCATGAGGTGGTCAGGGTTCTTCCCTCTCCACCCTCTGGAATCATGGTTAAAGGAAGAGGAAGGAGCCAAAGGCTTTCATTATGGCTGATTGGAGCAGAAGCATGGTGGTACCATTACAGACACAGAAAGATGTGGCATTCAGATGCCCTTCTCTGAGTCCTAACTAGCTCCATGTGCTGATGCACTGCTTGAGAGCAGGGATAGTTTTTGCCCTTCTTTATATGCCCACAGCTAAGCACAGTGCCTGGTCAAGAGCAGACAGCTAAGAAATTCTTGTTGCAAGGCTCTTACTATCTAGTTATAGTGGATTGCTTATTCTTGGTGTTCAAAATCATTTTCAGTCGTGTTCAACTCTCTGTGACCCCATTTGGGGTTTTCTTGGCAGAGATACTGGAGTGATTTGCCAGTTTTTTCTGCGGCTTATTTTACATATGTGGAAACTGAGGCAAATGGGGAAGTGACTTGCCCAGGGTCATACAGCTAGTGTCTGAGGCCAGATTTGAATTCAAGAAGATGGATCTTCCTGACTCCAGGCCTGGCACTCTATCTACTGCACCAACTAGATGCCCTGGATTATCAGAAGCTGTGCAGACTCCCGGTTGCCTCTCTCCACTTCCTGGTTCAGTTGGGTCACATGCCACCAACCCCAAGGCCACATCAGGCTGGGAGGGTTCTGGGCTGGGCCCGTAAGGGGCCGGCTGAGCTGAGCGTAAGGAAGGTTGGCTGTGTTTATGTCCCTAGTGTGTATCTCTGGCTGCATTCCAAAGCCAAGAATAAATTGCTTTGAATCATTATCGCCTCTTCTCTCCATCATTAGGAAGATAATCAGACTCAGGCTATCCTTGAAAGCCCATCTTTTGCCCCCTAGAAGGAGTAGATCATAGCAATTCAGCTCACTGACAGTCATCTTGTTCATTGGTGAACCAAATATTAGCAGGAGAGTGACAGCACCTGCTTGGTGGAAAACGATCCTATTTAGACACCTCCCAAGGTCACCAATTTATTTCAAGGCAAGGAATATCACAGCTCTCACATTCCCTGGTTCTAGGACTGTTTCAAGGGAAAAAACAGGCAAGATTGCTCGTGAGGTTAGAGAGAATGTTCATTCATTCAACTGTAGTCTCATTCTACCTTTTGTTGTTCAGTCGATCAGTTGTGTCCGACTCTTTGTGACCCCATTTGGGGTTTTCTTGGCAAAGACATTGGAGTGGTTTGCCATTTCCTTCTCCAGCTTATTTGACAGATGAGGAAACTGAGGCAAATAGGGTTAAGTGACTTGCCCTATGTCACACAGTAAGTGTTTGAACTCAGGAAGATGAGTCCTCCTGACTCCTGACTCAGTTGTGCCACCTAGCTGTCCTGGTTATAGTTTACACATGTAGCAGGCATTAAAAATTGGGGGAGGTGGGGTTTATACCTTACACATACACACACACAATTATTACATGCCTACTATGTGTCAGACACTAGCCACAAAGCTCAAAACAAACAGTCCCTCTCCACAAGGAGTTTACATTTTACTGGAGAGAGCAACATGTATATGGATAAGTCATCATAAAATATGCATAAAATAAATACACTTTTCCAGGGGGAAGAGGCAGCTAGGTGGAGCAGTGGATAGAGTATTGGGCCTGTAGTGAGAAAGACCTGATCTAGCCTCAGATACTAACTAGCTATGTGACACCAGGCAAGTCATTTCACTTCTCTCTGCCTTTGTTTTCTGATCTGTAAAATAGAAATGATAATAATACACTCAGGATTATTTTGAGGATCAAATGAGATTATATTTGTAAAGGGCTTAACACAATGCCTGGCATACTATAGGCACTTAATAAATGTTTTTTTCTTCCCTTTCTTCCCTCCCTCCTCCTTTCCTTCCCTCCTTCCTTCCTTCCTTTCTTCCTTTCTTCCTTTCTTCCTCCCTCTCTTCCTCTTTTCCTCCCTCCCTCCCTCCCTCCTTCCTTCCTTCCTTCCTTCCTTCCTTCCTTCCTTCCTTCCTTCCTTCCTTCCTTCCTTCCTTCCTTCCTTCCTTCCTTCCTTCCTTCCTTCCTTCCTTCCTTCCTTCCTTCCTTCCTTCCTTCCTAACTTTCTTCCTTCTTATTCCCCGACCTGAGAAACATTTCTCTGGACCCTGGCATAGGGACTAATGGACTCTCCAAGTCCCATTCCAGGAATCTCTGAAACTACAGCCAACCCTGCATTTGGTTCATCTGGTATATTTAGAAACTTCAGACTTTGGTCGCTCTCTGTTCTTACCAAGTGTGAACTGCACCCATCACACTTGAAAATGTGATTCATTTTTCAGCAATGAGGCTGAGCTGTTCCCTCCTCCTCCCTCCCTCCCCCAGTCACCTTGCCTTGGCCCCAGACAGCCCTCTCCCATCCGCATCTATACCATGTTCAGAAAGCTGCAGGGAAGGCTCTGGAAACACAATCTGAGTTAGCAGCTGTGATCAAAAGAAACCCAGTGGTCAAGAAACAAAATATTTCTTGCACAGTCTTCTGTTTGTATTAACCAGTCACCGTTGTTCCTTAACCATCCTGTCTTTTCTCGTTGCCTAGAACTCTCTCTCTCTCTCTCTCTCTCTCTCTCTCTCTCTCTCTCTCTCTCTCTCTCTCTCTCTCTCTCTCTCTCTCTCTTTCTCTCTCTCCCCTCTTCTCCCTCTCCCCATTTTCCCCCTTTCTGTTTCCCCCTCTCTCTTCCTCCCTCTTTTTTCTCTTTCTTTTTCTCTCTCCCTCTCTCCCCCTTCCCCCTCTTTTCTCTCTCTCCCTCTCTCCCCCTTTCGCTCTCTTTTCTCTCTCCTCCCTCTCTCCCCATCTTCTCTCTCCCTCTCCCCTTCTCCCTCTCCCCATTCTTTCCCCCTTTCTATCTCCCCCTCTCTCTTCCCCCTCTTTTCTCTTTCTCTCTCTCCCTCTTTCTCTCTCCCTCTCCCCCTTTCTCCCTCTTTTCTCTCTCTCCTTCTCTCTCTCACCCTCTTCTCTCTCTCCTCTCCCTCCCTCTAATCTCTCTCCCTTTCTTTCTCTCTGCCCCTTTTTTCCTTCCTCCTTCCCCCCTTTCTCTGTATCCTTTAAAAACCATCCCCTTGGCCTTTTTATTAGTCTCCTGATTTCCTAATGTCTCTCCATTCTTCCTCTCCTCCCTTTATCCCTTTGACCTTCGTCTATAGTCACCAATGCCCCACATTGGCCCATGTTGTTCTGTGTGTTCTTATTCCTCAGGGTGGTGGCAAGAGCAGAATACATCTGGTCTCCACACTCCTCCACAGGCTGGCAGAACAAACAGAGCAGTATTGTCCCCCTTCCATCATATCATAGGTACCAACTGCCAGTGGTCCCTCCCAAGAGACAGGTGATCTGCTTTGGGGGAAGTAGGGAAACCTCCCAGGTCCCACAGCTGCCAAGCCCTCCTACTAGCAAGAGAAGCTGTAGTGCTACAAACAGCTTGTCCCCCCGAGGTGAGACAGGCCATTGCTCGGCCTGCTTTACTTTCTGAGAACATAATACTCAAGTAAGTGTTGATGCTCTGCTCAGATTCTAAGTACTGAAAGAGGACTGGACCGCCCTAAAATGACAATCCATAAACTAGAACATCTAGGTGCTAGGTTCAAAGCACCTAGATGGCGCAGTGGATAGAGCACTGGGTCTGGAGTCAGTCAGACCTGAGTTCAAATCCAGTTTTAGACATTTTACCACTGTTTGCCTCAGTTTTTCAACTATAAAATGGGAATGTTAATAATAGCATCTACTTCACTGGGTTGTTATGAGAATCAAATAGCATATAAATAGATATTGTAAAATAGTGCCTGGCATGTAGTAGGTCTAATCCAATAAACATTGATTAAGCACTAACTGTGTGCCAGGCACTGTGCTAATTTCTAGGGATACAATTAATAAAAAGAAAGACAGTCCCTGCCGTCAAGGGGCTTACAGTTCCAAGGGGACGTTTAGAAGTGATGAGTTGATCTGGGGAGACTTGTTTCTTGGAGTAAAAACTCTGAAACCAGGCAGGGCAGCAGGTGCAAGGTAGGAGGTGCTTAATAAATGCGTCTTCCTCTTCCCATCCTTAGATGCTCAGATGTCTCACTACTTCCCTGTTATCCACTTCAGAAAAGTCCAGACTGTTGAGGTGCCTGCTTCCTGGCCATGCATCATCCAACTAGAGGGAACGAGGCCTGGATTGGACTGAGACATGCTCTGATGTTGTATTTTGAGATAAATCTAACTGTAGGGTACGCAAGAGAACAGAAGAAATGGAGCTGCTGACTGGAGGGGGTGAGGGAAGGAAGCATGGCAGAGGAGAACTGGTCAACCTTTCCATGTATATGTGTGTATGCGAGCGTGTGTGTATGTTCTGATATCATGGGGGGGGGGCAGCATGTTGTAATGGCAGCCTAAAGTCAGGGCCCCTGGGTTTGTCACTCAGCTCCGTGCTCCTAATCTGTGTCTGTGGACAAACCACCGACTCTCTCTGAACTTCATACCCTCATGAAAAAGGGGATAATAATGGTTGCACTACCTACTTTGTGAGGTTGTTACAAAAATGGCATTTTGAAAATCTTAAGAGGAATATATAAATATTTTGTTCAGTCGTTTCTCAATCACGTCCAACTCTTCATGACTTCATTTGGGGTTTTCTTGGCAAAAATACTGGAGTGGTTTGCCATTTTCTGTTCCAGCTCATTGTACAGATGAAGAAACTGAGGCAAACAGGATTAAGTGACTTGCCCAGGGTCTTCCTGACTCTAGGTCTGGCACTCTGTCCACTGTGCCATCTAGCTGCCCCTCTTTATCCCCTTCCCCTCCTATTTTCCTGCAGGGTTAGAGAGATTACTCCACCCAATTGAGTGTGTACATTATTTCCTCCTTGAGCCAATTCTAATGAGATTGAGGTCTTTGAGCCAATTCTGATGAGTGTTAGGCTCATTTACTACCCAGATTAAACAGATTACTACACCCAGTTGGGTGATAGCTGCCCCTCTATAAATGTAGATATTATTATACTATTTTCTCAGACACTAGCTGTGTGACCCTGGGAAAGTCACTTAACCCTATTTGATAGAGTTTCCTTATCTATAAAATGAGCTGGAAAAGGTAATGGCAAATCACTTCAGTATCTTTTCCAAGAAAACCCCAAAAGGAGTCACAAAGAGTTGAACATGACTGAAAAACAACTGAACAATAATTATTATATTCTACCGGTATGGCAGTTATTTCTGAATAAGTGGTCTATAGCCATAGACTTCTTAAAACATCAACACCAGCAAAGGTTAGAATAAGAAGGTACAACTTGCAATGACAACACCTCCAAATTGCACACCTCAAAATAGCTGTTAATGCCAAAATATGGGAAATGGATAAAGGAAAAGGCATCAACAATGACTACCGTCATTTCCTCCAGAGATGTGGCTGACATAAAGCAATTACAATGAGGCAGCCAAAAGATTACAAAATCAGTTTTATCAAGCAAACACAATCTCCTTGCCAAGCACAGAGACATGGCAGCCAAGGATAATGCCGGTTTATAATATAAACTAATTTGAAAAACCTTATGTGAAGAATGGCGGAAAATTGTGAGCCGTATTGCCTCATAAAACGGCAAAGAGCAATGGAAGTAAAAATAACTCCAGAGAAAGCTTAGCAGAAGGCCCAATAAAGCTGGATCACCCCAAAGAACATGAAACATTGAATTGGAAAGAAAAGGATAATATACAGATAAAAATGAACAGGTCTATCAGAAATTCTCTAACAAATCAGTCATGAGAATGGGAACACCACATTTTGAAATGGTGACATCTAATTTCCAAGTTGTTCTGAATAGAGAAATAGAAATGGCACTCAGGAAGATGACGGTGGCTGTAGGCTTGCTCAAGGTGAAGACAATTCTTATAGAGTATGTACAGCACAGATTACAAATAGAAGAAGGATTTCTTAAAGATAGTGAAGTATTCTAAATATTTTTGGATGTACAAATTCCATCAAGCCCCAGAATAATAGAGGACTCTTAAGGAGATCTATTGGGGCAGCTAGATAGTACAGTGAATAGAATGCCAACACTGGAGTCAGGAAGCCTCATCTTCATGAGCTCAAATCTGACCTCAGACACTTACTAGCTGGGTGACCCTGGGCAAGTCACTTAACCCTGTTTGCCTCTGTTTCCTAATCTGTAAAATGAGGTGGAGAAAGAAATGGCAAACCACTCTAGTATCTTTGCCAAGAAAACCCCAAATGGGGTCACAAAGAGTCGGACATAACTGAAAATAATTAAGTAACAACAACAACAATGATATCTACAACCATCCTAAATACTTTAGGACACAAGAAAAGTCAAGTTAGATGGAGAATGCCTCTTCTCCATGACAAGCAGTGGATGGATGGAGGATGGAATTATACCATCAGTACATTCTAACTTGGATGGACCCTATAGGGAGACAATGAGTTAGGCCTTGAATTGAACAGGAGGAAGAAAGCATCTTGGGAGGCCTTTGGGAAATGGCAGTGTTTTCAGTGACGCTGAAATGCTCCCTGAAACAAATGCCTCTCTTTTTAAGGCCAATCATTCTTCTAGTGATGGGATGTATCTGAAAACCATGGAATACCACAATCCCTGAAGAATAAACATGGAAAATGAGCCAAAGGGCAATAAAGAGGCATATGGCGGGTTCAAATGGGCTCTGGCATATTATTAACAATGGCTGATGTCACCCTCTGCTCAAAGTCTTTTTGTACAAAACTCTCCTCATTGGTGGAGATGGATTACTTAGTGAAGGGTAGAGTTGGTGACAGCCTGGGAGAGAAGAAGAGATCCTTGGTCCTCTGACTTCCAGCTTCACTTCCAGATTTTCTTCAGGGAGAGGTTCCAGAAGAGAGACCAAGGATTTCTCCTCTTCCCCTACTCTTGCAGCAGCAACAGTGGTCTGAGAATTGGATGATCAGTCTCCACTAATGAGGGTAGTCTCATGCCAATGGACTCTGACCATGTTCGCTTATGTTCAGGAAGTTCCATCCAGGAGGTATATGATTAGAGAGAAGGCAGGCCAGTCATTTGGCAAGCCTAAGGAATAACAGATAACACAGACTAAATGCTGAACGAATATCCATAGAAAGTTAAGAGACCTAGTTAGAGGAGACACTCCAGTATGTAGTACTGCTATGGAGGATTTGTGGGAGGACAGGGATAATGGCCAAACAAGATGTGAAAGCATGTATGGTTTGAGACTTGCACCACTGGAGGGACTACCCACATTGAGGAGATCATTGAATTATATAAATATCAAGATACTATCATACTCTTATCACTATAGATAAAGCAAGTTTACTACGCTTGGCACTGTGTTAAGTACTTTACAAATATTATATCACTTGATCTTTTCAGTAAAAGAAGATAGAAAATAGAGTAAATATCATGGGGAGTGAATAGGATGGAGGGAAACACAGCAATAGTCACTGGGAAAAAATTGAAGCAGAGGCAAGAGCAATGTAAGATGAAGATGAGGATGAGGATGATGGTACTTTGCTGGGCTATTGTGAAGAAAATTCTTTGTCAGGTATAAGGTACTAGATAAATGTTAGCTATTACTGTTGCAATAATCAACTTCATGGGTGTTTTGTAAGGAAATCTCCCTTTAAAATACTATGTAAATGTAGTTTACTATTAAAAAGAAAAACAAAACAAAAAAATGAGTAGGATGCTATCAGAAAAACCTGGAAAGACTTACATAAGCTGATGCAAAGTAAAATGTACTATATACAAAATCACAGAAATATTGTAAGATGATCTGCTGCGAATGACAGTTATTTTCAGCAATGCAATGATCCAAGACAACTCTGAAGGACTTATAAAAAATGCAATCCATCTACAGAGAAAGAACTGATGGTATCTGAATACAGATGGAAGTATATTTTGTTGTTGTTTTTAGTTCCTTTTTCTAAAGAATTTTTGTCTGCTATGTTTTGCATGACTGCACATGTGTAACTTATATTGAATTGCTTAAGTTCTTAAGGGGGTATAGGGAGGAAGGAAGAGAATTTGGAACACAAAGTTTTAAAAATTAATGTTACAATTTGTTTTTACATGTAAGGTGGGGGAAATCCTAACTAAAAAATTAATTAATTAATTAATTAATAGGTGAGTGAGTAAATAAATAACTAACTAAATAAATGAATGAACAAATAACTAAATAAATGTTTTGGATAAGCGAATAAATAAAAAGGATACACAATTAAATAAATAAATGAATGAATACATAGAGAGATAAATGAATTAATAAATAAATAAACAGATAAATAAGCAAATAAATAATTAAATGAATAAATAAATAGAAGGGACCTCACTTGATCCTTGCAACAATACTGTGAGATAGGTGCTATTAATGTCCTCATTTTGCAGTTGAGGAAACTAAGGAAGATAGAGGTTAAGTGACTTGCTTAGGGTCACACAGCTAGTAAATATCTCAGGTCAGATTTGAACTCATGTCCTACTGATTTTCTAACCTCCTGGTGCTCTAACTACTGTACTATCCAGCTGCCTCTAAGGAACTTGCTGATTTTTGAGCATGCTAATTTTGGAATGACCCAGAATTTGACTGACAAGAGACAGGACAGTGATGGGGGCAACATGGATTGGTAACAGAAAGTTTAAAGACATGGGAGATCTGAGGTAAAAGGTATTAGAACCATATAATATTTGAGCTGAAATGGACTCCTTTTCATTTGACAAATAAAGGAACTGAGGCTAAAAGAGCTTTGGTGACTTGTCCAGGTTCACAGTGCTATTTGGTAATAAAACTACTCCTAGAACCTAATATCCTAATTCCTAGTCCTATATCCTTTCTACTTGGCAGTATTCTTTTTCCATTTAATTGAACTAAGAACAGGATTGGAAAAGTTATAAGCTGTGATAGCAGACTTAAGTGAGAAGCCAAACAAGAGATTAGTTAAAAAGACTTGGGGCATGGGAACCTGGGAAGAGGTTGTTGAGGATCTCAGGGTGTCTGTCTATTTCTTCCTGTAACTCACTTAACTTCTCTAAGAATTTGGATGCTATACCACTTGGTGCATATATGTCTAGTATTGATGTTACTTCGTTGTCTATGGTACCTTTTAGCAAGATGTATTTTCCTTCTCTATCTCTTTTTTAAAATTTTTTAAATTTTTTTTGTGGGGCAATGAGGGCCAAGTGACTTGCCCAGGGTCACACAGCTAGTGTCAAGTGTCTGAGTCCAGATTTGAACTCAGGTCCTTCTGAATCCAGGGCCAGTGCTTTATCCACTGCGCCACCTAGCTGCCCCTCTACCTCTTTTTTTTTTTTTCAGGGCAATGAGGGTTAAGTGACTTGCCCAAGGTCACACAGCTAGTAAGTGTCTAGTGTCTGAGGCTGGATTTGAACTCAGGTACTCCTGAATCCAGGGCCAGTGCTCTATCCACTGCGCCACCTAGCTGCCCCCCCTATCTCTTTTAATTAAATTTTTGTTTTTGCTTTGTCTGAAATGAGAATTGCTACCCCTGCCTTTTTTTGTTAACTTCAGCTGAAATATAATATATTCTGCTCCAGCCTTTTACCTTTACTCTGTGTGTATCTCTCTGCTTCAAATGTGTTTCTTGTAAACAACATATTTTAAGATTATGGGTTTTAATCCACTCTGTTATCTGTTTCCATTTTATGGGAGAGTTCATTCCATTCACATTCATAGTTACAATTACTGAGTATTTCCTTCCATCCTATTTTTCCCCTTATTTATACTTTTCTCTCTCCTTTCACCCTGTCCTTTCTCACCACTGTTTTGCTTCTGGCTGCCACCTCCCTCAATCTGTCCTCCCTTCTGTCAGCTCCCCACCCTTTTCTTTCCCCTTTCCCCTTCTACTTCTGGCCTCTCTTCTGTCAGCACCCCACCCTTTTCTTTCCCCTTTTCCCTTTTACTTCCCTAAGAGTAAGATACATTTCTATACCCAACTGAGTGTGTATGTTATTCCCTTTTTGAGCCAAACCTGTTGAGAATAAGGTTGAAGCAATCCTCACCCCCCTCCCCGCTTCTCTCCCTCTATTGTAATAGGTCTTTTGTTCTTCTTCATGTGATATGATTGACCCCATTCTGCTTCCCCTTTCCTCTTTTCCAAGTATAATTCTTTTTGTTACCCCTTAAGGTTTTTTATATCATCACATCAAAATCAATTTATACCCAAACCCTCTGTCAGATGCCAGGGCCAGATGGGATTTGAACCCAGGTCTTCCCAACTCCAAGTCCAATGTTCTTTCCACTACAGCTCTCATGACCTAACCTAGAGGAGGGGTACTGGAGAGGACAAATGAGGTAGACTGTAGAGCCAAGGTTATAATCTAAAGAGGAGAATCCGTGATAAGTTCTTGGGTGGGTGATGGCAATGGCCAAGAACATTAATGAAGTTGGACAAGAGCCCTCTGCTTAATGGTGCCCCTAACATTTCTGAACTATCCACTCAACTCTAGAGCCTTAAGAACACTGGTCTCAACCCAGCCCAGAAGCTGTACTCTGGTCCTCCCTAGAGGTGGATTCAGTATGGAGGGCTTCACAGGCTAGGCACTGGCCAGAGAAAGTGATATAGACATGAGCCCTGCCTGTCTAATCTTCACAGACACAGTCATAGGGTGCTGTCACAGAAGCCAACAAGGTAAAAAAGTTCAAGAAGAATGAGATGTTGAAGAGGATTATGAATGAGGAAAAGTCATGGGATTTAACCATTAGGAAGCCATCCCAGCACAATATGGCAGAAAGAGTAGAAGACTTGGAGGCAGTAAGGCCACTTACAAGCTGTGTAGCATTGAGTAAATTACTTAACTTCTCTAAACTCCAGTTTCCTCATCTGTAAAATGTTATGTATACTACCTGCCTCCTAGGGCTGCTGTGAGGAAAACACCTTGTAGACAGGAAAGGACCTTATCAATGTGAATGTGAATTATTCAATGCTGGGCTCAGGGGAGCCAGGATTCCTTCTGTCCCAGGAAATGCCTTGGTGAACCCAGATTTCCTAGCAAGCCTCCTGTTTCTACATACTCTGCCTTCTTCCTTGCTCAAGCACTGCTCAGGTCTTTTGCCTCCTCCCCAAACCTTGTCTCTTTCCAAACATCACTCTGCCCCAGAGTTCTCAGGTCACATCCTCGATGGGCCCAGTACTTGATGATGTGTTAAGAAGGTGTCTACCTGACACTCAACTCTCACCTATGGCTCTAAGAAGCTGGAACATGCAAAGTGACCACACCTCAATAAGCCATGTCAGCAGACAGGCTAACCTAGGCTGAAGGAAACCAACAAGCCTCAAACCCGTTGGCGAGTTAGGGGGGGTCTACCCCAAACATGTGAAGACTTTTCCGGGTGGAATGGGTGGACGAAAGAAATTTGTTCCAACGGCCATGAAGGTGGCTGAAGCAGGCGCTGTGGAACTTGGTCAGACATCAAAGGTGCCAAGGTCATTGACTGCATCCTGGGCCATCGCCATCATCCTGACTTTTGTCTTGCTACTGGACTTTGATGACTAGAAGAGATAGTGAAGCTGATGACTTTGTGCATGCAGCTCTGCCTCCCTTAAACCCAGTTCACACACAAGTCAAGATATCACCCATGATGTCACTGGTTCTCTTCAAAAACAAGACAAACAACAATAACCTGTGTCCTCTCTTCACCATTGAATTGTGATAATGCTATTCCCCACCTCCTCACATATAGGAAGCCCCCTTCCCAGAGTAAACCAAAGGGTAGTGTTTGTTCAGCCAGGACTCAGTTCTCTCAAGACTTCAGGTATCTAGGACAGGCAAGACCAGGGCAGGAAAATACTGTACAATGATTCCTCATTTCCTGGGAATATGGAGGGGTGGGGCAGGGTTGTGGAAGAAGTAGAACTCCTAGGGAACCTCAGCCATGGCTACAAGACCAGGTGAGGCATAAAGAATCCCAGGCATTAGAATATAAGGTTTAGATCCTTTGGTTTTGGGGTGTGTGTGTGTGTGTGTGTGTGTGTGTGTAAAACTGTAATCAGGGGGGCAGCTAGGTGGCTCAGTGGATAAAGCACCAGCCCTGGATTCAGGAGGACCTGAGTTCAAATCTGGCCTCAGACACTTGACACTAGCTGTGTGACCCTGGGCAAGTCACTTAACCCCCCTTGCCCGGCAAAAAAAGATAAAAGGAAAAAAAAAACTGTAATCAGGAGTGACCATCAACAATAACAGTGCTGAAGAATTGACAAAATGAGAAGAGAAAAACAGTAAAAACATGGAAAAGTAATACTAATTGGAGTCATTTGTAGGATTTCCTTTCTATTTATGTCTAATTTTCACGCATAATAATGAATATGTGTATCAGTTTAGTATCTGAAGCTAACCACAGCACTAAATGCTGCTATGTTTTGCACATAGTAGGTGATTTCTAAATGTTTGTCAAATTGGATTTAATAACTGTTTGTTGAATTGATTCCAGATGCTCTCAGTCGCCATAGTTTGCTGCTTATGCAGTAGTCATCTGCTCATTGCTTTAAAAAAATGAGAGGGAAAATTTATTACCACCACAGTTGGAAGAGGCTTCTGGGAAGAATCCACACTTTGGCATAAAACAGAGGGGGGAGCTTAATCAGTCACAAATATTAAGCAACTGAAATTTCTTTCCATGTACCAGAAAAACTGCTTCTGATGTCTTCATCCTGAGGAGGAAAGTGGGATGCCTGTTTCTTTCTGTTGTGTGTGCTCGAGCCAAGGGAAAAATCATCCTTCCTAGAAGCTGGGTGATGGATGAGCTAACCTCAGCTTGGCCTTGCCAGCTTGTCTGAATTTTATTCCCATGGAATCAGACCAGTTCCCTCCACCTGCCTTGCCACAGATCAGGGCATTAGCCTACTCCTGCTTCACCCCCCCACACACACACACTTTTCTCTAGGTTCTTCTCTCTTCCTTTCCCTCCTCTCTCCTGTTTCTGGTTACTACAGTGACAGGTACCATGGAAATGCCTAGATAGCGGCCTCCTCATATTCCAATCAGAGAAGGAGAGGTGTGTAGGGAGAAAGAAAGGCAGGGGAGGGAGGGAAAGAGAGAAAAGTCAGAACATCTGTTTGGCAGGGACAAATGGTGCTGCTGGAGGGGGGAGGGGGCTCTCATGGTGAACCTGAAATTTCTGCCGAATAGGGCTTACCTTTCCACCCAGGCTTACTGCCGTCACCTGTGGATCTTCCCCCGCTCTTCTTGGCCCCTGTTGCCAATGAGCTCTTTCTTCTGTTTAACCTCGATCTGTCTGACTGTTGCTTTCTTACACTCGCTCTGTGGCCACCCTCTTCTGTATAAGTCATTTTCCCTGCCCCTCAGGGAAATGTGGGGGGTCACTAGATGGCCTCTGAGATCTTTCCAGATCTAAATCTCTGATCCTCTATAGCGACAGAGTCCTCACTACCTGCACTAAAGCTGTCCACTCCACAACTCTGATTTGTGAGCAAGTCCCTTCTCAGAGGGTGGTAGGATTGGAAGGGATCTCAAGAGCATTGGATTCAAGGTCAGAAGATCTGAGTTCGAATCTCAACTCTGCTATTTAACATCTGTGTGGAACCATGGGCAAATCTCTTCTTTTAGAGCATTGGTTCTTTTTTTATTATTATTATTTTGTTATTTTCGTGGGGCATTGTGGGTTAAGTCACTTGCCCAGGGTCACACAGCTAGTAAGTGTCCAGTGTCTGGGGTCAGATTTGAACTTAAGTCCTCCTGAATCTAGGGCCAGTGTTTTATCCACTGTGCCACCTAGCTGCCCCCAGAACATTGGTTCTTTTTTGTTTTGTTTTGTTTTGTTTTGTTTTGGTGAGGCAATTGGGGTTAAGTGACTTGCCCAGGGTCACACAGCTAGTAAGTGTTAAGTGTCTGAGGCCTGATTTGAACTCAGGTACTCCTGACTCCAGGGCTGGTGCTCTATCCACTGTGCCACCTCGCTGCCCCCAGAGCATTGATTCTTGTTTGTTTGTTTGTTTGTTTTTTGTCAGGGCTATGGGGCTTAAGTGACTTGCCCAGGGTCACACAGCTAGTAAGTATCAAGTGTCTGAGTCCAGATTTGAACTCAGGTCCTCCTGAATCCAGGGCCGGTGTTTTCTCCACTATGCCAACTAGCTGCCCCCAAGAGCATTGGTTCTTTTTTTTTTTTTTTTTTTTAGTGAGGCAATTGGGGTTAAGTGACTTGCCCAGGGTCACACAGCTAGTAAGTGTTAAGTGTCTGAGGCCAGATTTGAACTCAGGTACTCCTGACTCCAGGGCTGGTGCTCTATCCACTGCGCCACCTAGCCACCCCAAGAGCATTGGTTCTTAATGGGGTCTTTGAACTTGTTAAAAAAAATTTTTTTGATAACCTATTTCAATAAAATTAGCTTTTTTGGTAATCTTATGCATTTTATTTTGTGCTTTTAAAAACATTATTCTGAAAATAAAGGGGGTGCAGCTAGGTGGTGCAGTGGATAAAGCACTGGTCCCAGATTCAGGAGGACTTAAGTTCAAATCTGACCTCAGATGCTTGACACTTACTAGCTGTGTGACCCTGGGCAAGTCACTTAACCCTCATTGCCCTGCCAAATATATATATATTAAAAATTCTGAGAAAGAGTTCATATGTGTCACCAAATTGCCAAAGGGATCTGTGACACAAAGGAAATTAAGAACCCTTCGCTTTAGAGGTTCAGATCCTTAATCATTTCCCTCCTGACTCACTCAGTCGTTTTTTTTTTTTCAGGGCAATGAGGGTTAAGTGACTTGCCCAGGGTCACACAGCTAGTAAGTGGCAAGTACCTGAGGCTGGATTTGGACTTGGGTCCTCCTGAATCCAGGGCCAGTGCTTTATCTACTGCTTCATCTAGCTGCCCCCTCACTCAGCCTTTAAGAGCTTTCCAAGTACCAGACTTTGTGCCATGCCTGGAGACACAGGAAAAAAACAACATACCCAGCCAGAAACAAGGAAATCAGGCCCTGCTCTCAAGGAGCTTATGTTCTAATGGGGGAGATAACTTATTTAAGTTAGTACACACAAGATGAATATAAAGCAGGTGGAAGATAGCCCCTTCTCTAGCCTGGATATCCCCTCCCCCAGTTCCTTCAGTCTCTCCACATCAGTATCCCTAAGGCCTGACATTCAGCTTTTGTAAGAACACCCATTCTTTGTGGGGGATTGGAAGGGATAATGCAAGAACTTTTCCATGTTCTCCTCTTCCCCTCCATCCCTCCTTCATCTATAAAATGGGCCTCCATATGCTGGCCGACAGCACCCCTCCCCCGATCCAGCGTGGCACCTCGACGTCGTGAAACATGATTGCATCTGGGTGAGTGTGAAAGTGAGACAGGAATATGGAATGTCAAAAAATAACTATGGCAACTTGGTCTCCCCTGCCTGAAGCTCTTGCAGAGCAGCCTGGAGTCAGCTCTGTCCATGTTGGCACAGGAATAAGGAAGGCTGCACCCTTCCCCCAATAAGGAATTTACAGCCCAGGTGCATCCTAGAGAACCCCCTTTGCTGGATGAGTCATTCACTTAGTGGAGCCTTCTTCTCGGGACATAGCCAAGCCTGAGCATGGGAGAGAAGAGAGAAAAGGGAAGAGGATCCATGATACATATTGTCATGTAGTTGTGCCAGGTTGAAGCGCTCTCCAGAGAAGGCCAAATACAGACCCAGAATGCTGGGATGACAGGCATAGGACCCAGGAAGTGTAAACCACCCCTTTTATTTTTTCTCCACAAATATTCAGGTGTTCTGGGTCTCCTCTGCCTTCCCATAAGCCTCTTGGGATATATCCTAGTTGGCCTCTGAGGAATTTGACTCTAATTGAGCAACACCTTTCCTGGATTCAAGTGAGTAACTTAATCTTTCTGGGCCTCAGTTTCTTCATCTGTTTGTTTGTTTTCATTTTGTGTGTGTGTGTGTGTGTTTGTGTGTGTGATATGGACACATTCCTTTATTCTCCCATGAAAAGTCCAGCTCTTTGAATATAGGAATGATGTATTCTATGGCTTTATACCTCCTTACAGAGACTTGCAGATAACCTGGAACATAAGAAATACTTAAATATTTTTTAATGAATTTTCGTCTGTTAAATGAAAGATTTGGACAATATCTTGATCCTGAAGCAGCTGGTAGTCTAGTGGATAGAATACTAGACCTGGAGTCAGGAAGATCTGAGTTCAGATACTAATTAGCTGTGTGACCCTGGGGAAGTCACTTAATTTCTATCTGCCTCAGTTCCCTCAACTATAAAATGGAGATAATATTATAATAATACCTCCCAGGATCCAATGAGATAATATTTGTAGGGGCAGCTAGGTGGCCCAGTGGATAAAGCACTAGCCCTGGATTCAGGAGGACCTGAGTTCAAATCTGACCTCAGATACTTGACACTTACTAGCTGTGTAACCCTGGGAAAGTCACTTAACCCCCATTGCCCAGCAAAAAAAAAAAGAGAGATAATATTTGTAAATAACACTTAGCACAATGCTTGGCACATAGTAGATACTATATAAAATTTTTCTCCTTTCCTCCCTGCCCCAGTCCTCCCAGACCCTCTCGATCTCACAAGTAAAGAAGAAGAAATTGGAAAACTTGCTCCAAGTCATAGAACTATTGAATGGTAGTGTAATGATCACAATCCAGACATCCTGACTCCTCTGGCATTTCTTCTGATATACCACACTGAATTCCTTATGGTGAGCTCTAGCCTGTTTCCCTGATGCTTCTCCTTATTACTATTCAATTCAATTCATTAAACATTTATTAGCTGCCTACTATGTGCTAGGCACTCTACTAAACACTACGGTAAAATGACTAGTTTTGTTCTCTTTAGCAATAAAGGACAAGTTCAATCATTCTTACATAGTATAAGCCTTCATATATTTATTTGTTGTTTTGTTTTTTGTGTTTTTTTTTAGTGAGGCAATTGGGGTTAAGTGACTTGCCCAGGGTCACACAGCTAGTAAGTGTGTGTTAAGTGTCTGAGGCCAGATTTGAACTCAGGTACTCTTGACTCCAGGGCCGGTGCTCTATCCACTGAGCCACCTAGCTGCCCCGAGCCTTCATATATTTAAACCCAGGAGTCAAGTCCCTTCTCAAAGCCATCTCTCCTCCAAATTAAAGATTTCCAGGTCCTTTGACCATCTCTCATCTAGCTTTGAGACTCCCTAACCATGGGCATACTGGAGCCTGCTCAACCCATCTGGGAAGAGCCTATATTATGTTTTCACTGTGAGCATTTATACCTCAGAAGTCAGCAAATGCTACAATTCAGGACTTGATTTATTGTTTTGTTGACTGGATAGGCTTCAGAAAGTGATGGGGAAAATATCAATAATGCAGATTAAACTTAAACACATATTCTAAATATATGTATTTTTCTGTACACAGTAGATGTGTGTATGCATATATAGAATGTGTAACAACCAGCTCTCCAAATGCGCATGTGCACACACACACACACACACACACACACACAGATACTGGAGTGATTTGCTATTTCCTTCTCCAGCTCATTTTGCACATAAGGAAACTGAGAAAAACAGGGTTAAATGACTTGCAAAGAGTCACACAGCAAGTGTCTTGAGACCCAATTTGAACTTGTCTTCCTGACTCTAGGCCCAGTGCTCTATCCATTGTGCCACCTAGCTCATATGTATATACACACATATATTATATATAAATTTTCTCTTTTAACATTCCAATACCCCTATGTTAAAGTATGGAATCTTAGAGCGAGAAGGGATTTTAGAGGTTAATTAGTCCCATCTCCCTCCAAATTCAGGAGTCCCCTCTGAAATATCTTTTATAGATAGGTGGTCTTAAAGTCCCTTCTAGTTAATTATAAAACTCTCTAAGAATAAAGGTTTGATCACAATTAAAATTGTCTAACAACAGAATGGGCAGCCTTGTTGTAGGAAGTGATTTATCAGTCACTACAGATTCATAAGATCAGAGATTTATAGATAGATAGATAGATGATAGACATAGATTAGGTAGATGATAGAAGATAGATAGATAGATAGATAGATAGATAGATAGATAGATAGATAGATAGATAGATAGATAGATAGATAGATAGATAGATAGATAGATATGGGGGAGACAGCTAGGTGGAACAATGGATTGAGTGCCAGGCCTGGAGTCAGGAAGACCTGAGTTCAAATCTGGCCTCAGACACTTACTAGCTCTCTGACCCAGGGCAAGTCCCTTCACCCCATTTGCCTCAGTTTCCTCATTTGTAAAATGAGCTGGAGAACAAAATGGCCAACCATTCCAGTATCTCTGCCAAGAAAACTCCAAGTACGGTCATGAAGAACTGGACATGACTGAAATGACTAAAGAATAAAGAATGTGTGTATGTATGTAGGAGACCTAGTTATTACACATTTACCAGCCCCTGTCCCTAACTCTGCCTCTGTGAGCTCCTTGAGAACAGAGACTTTCTTTGGCATTTCTTTCTATCCCTAGGGTTTAGCATAGGCTCTGGCACGTGGCTGCCACTAAATCAATGTTTGGCTCCTAATCAGCCTCCATGACTTCACCCTAGTTTGTCAATGTCTCTTTTCATGTGTGACTTCTCGTCCAGACGCCATCTGACTAGGGCAGAAGAAAATGGAACTTGTTATCTGGACTCCACATCCCTATATTCCTTTAGATTGTTAATTTCTTTGTTTGGCAGCCACATCGCATTATTATTTCATACTGTGCTCAACTAAACCTCCAGATCTTGTCACATGAAGGGAAAAGAACGACCCTTCCATTACAAGGATCCCAATTAGAAGGTGGGCATTATTATGATCCCCATTTTACATTTGAGGAATTGGAAGCAGATTGAGATTAAGTGACTTGCCCAGGATCATACAACTAGTGGGTGTATGAGGCCAGATCTGAACTCAAATTTTCTTAACTCCAGACCCAGTGTTCTTTCTACTGGCCCTAATCACTGCCAAACTATATACCCTCTACCCTCTATTTGGCAATCAAGTTGTTGGATTTTTTTTAACCTGAATGAATTACTTTTCTTGTATCTTTATAAAACTCTGAAGTTTCTTCCTAACCCAAAGATCCTGAGAAAATTTGGGGGACCTCTCATTGCTCTGATCCAAATGGAAAGTAGAAACTGAAATAGATGGCATTTCTCTGATGTCATTCACCAACTCCTCTTACAAGCACAGACCATCACAAAGCCTCAACAGAAAATAGTTTTATTTGCTATCACTCTTTTGGTTTTTTGCTCAAGGCAATGGGGGTTAAGTGACTTGCCCAGGGTCACACAGCTAGTAAGTGTCAAGTGTCTGAGGCCGGATTTGAACTCAGGTCCTCCTGAATCCAGGGCCAGTGCTTTATCCACTGCGCCACGTAGCCGCCCAAATTATTTATTGTTAGCACTCTTTTTTTTTTGAAAATAGTTTTATTTGCAATGAAAAATTCTCTTTAAACTAAAGTTGAAATACTTTCCACCACCCCCCACCTCTGTGCCTACTAGTAACTTTATAATACCCACGCAAAAGGGAAAACTGGAGTTCACATTTTTCCTCCATCCACATTGGTTCTCTAAATCTCATTGATTTTTCACTGACAAACTCTTCTCCTGTCAGTGCTTTCCTGCTTTGATCCTGCTATCCCTCTGTTCTTAGCAGGCATTTGGGGGTCCTTCTTATAACTGTCATTATACTTAACTCTACTTAGCTGCTCCCCTGTGTTCATCTCTCCTATGACATTTGGAGCTCTCTCTCAAGCAACTGGCCATGTAGGGTTTACCCAAACACCTCTGGCATGATAATATACCTCAGATAAGATAGCTATGTCCTTTCTTTGGAGTATTATTCTGCTATTTTATATCTGGGTCTCCTCTGCAATGAAAGGTCGCTTCAGGAGCCTGTAGAAATACATCTTCCTTGGACCTTTTCTTTCTTTTTTCCTTTCTTTTTTTTTTGTGAGGCAATTGGGGTTAAGTGACTTGCCCAGGGTCACATAGCTAGTAAGTGTCAAGTGTCTGAGGCTGGATTTGATCTCAGGTCCTCCTGAATCCAGGGCTGGTGCTCTATCCACTGTGTCACCTAGCTGCCCCCCCCCAAACCGGGCCTTTTCAAATTAGTCTTCCACATAGGGTCTACTCATGACAAATTCATAGCTATTTTTTTCCTTCCTTCTTCAATGTCTGGACTGTGTGCCTCCCATTTATCTCAATTCCTTCTACTAAGCTTTTTTTTGGGGGGGGGGGGAAGGGGCGGCAAGGTCAGATGGTTCATATAGGAAATCTCACTGTTGTTTAATTTTTCTTTCTGTCTCCTGTCTCTTAGGACAGTTGAGATGGGTTATGAAAATTAATCCAGGTTTTTTCTTTGAAAATCATCAAAAGGATGAAGGAAGAAGTGAAGCCAGAGATTTCCAAAAAGACTAAAAGAGGAGAGGGGGATAACCCACTGCTACCTTTTGACTCTGTCCTGGTTAGTTTGGCCCAGTGTTCTAGTTCATTTAAAAATGTAATACTACTATTACCGCATTGGTTAATTCTCCCAGCTTTGCGTCATTTGTGAATTCGATAAACACCTTCTCAATATATTAGTGAAAGTCATTCATAAGTGTTGAATGATGTGGAACCAAGGAAAGAGCCCTTCCCACAGGAGTCCTTCTCCAGGATGACACTGAGCCATCAGTCAATATGATGAAATATAATCAGTCAACCGGCCTCAATTCCACTTAGAAGTAGCATCCTTCTTCCCCTCCTGCATGTCAACATCTCATTCAAAAGAGCATCAGGAAACTTTGTCAAATGCTTTGCTGAAATCAAGATATATGGGGTGTCCCCAAATTCTTAGGGCAGTTCTACTGTTAATAACTTAGAATTGCTCTAAGACTTTGGGATGCCCTGTACCAGAATTCCAACACTCCCTAATCTGCCAACTCTAGTACCCTATCCAAAAAAAAATGAGGCTACTTTGGTACAACTTATTTTTAGGAAGGGAGCTTGTGTTGTCTCCTAGTGGTAACCACCACATTCTTTTTCCAGAAGCATATGAATCTATTTACAAATCCAATCTAAAGGTCTTCCCAGAGATCAGCACCAAACTGACTAGCCTATGGATTCTGTAATTCCTCCCCTGTTTCCCTTTTTGAAGATCAGGGTAACATTCATCCATCTCAAGGTACCTCCCCCTTCCTCCTTCCTCCATTATTTCTCAAAGATTATTGACATCATCTCTGACCCTGACTGACACGAATCACTCTGGCTCATGCCCATTGCTTTTTCCCAGCCCATGGGGTGTTGTAGATGCCTCCTGTCATCCTTTTTCATTGGAATTTGACTTTCTAGCATCTCCTAACCCCACACAGTGAAAATTTCTACACTGGAATCCAAATTCCTAACTCCCTCTGACTCAGCCTGCTAATAATCCACTATCCTTAAAAAATAATAATAAAACAAAAAAAACCCTACCAAATATGATGGGACAAAATTAGGCTGGACCTCCAAGGAACAGGACTGTGAGCAAGTAGGAATTGCCTGAAAACAAAAATCTGACTCACTCTCTCCCCTACTGCCAGCAGCAGCTTGGCTGTTTAGATCCTGGCTGTAGACAGCTGTCAAGGGGGCATCCCTGCTAAGGAACTGAGAGGGCTGCAAGTATTGGAGGAGTAATTCTGTCTGGTTAATGGATTACCTCCATTGGTCTGAACAATCCTCTTGCTCAGGGAATTGACAGAGGTACCTTGATGTGATGGTAAGAGCACTGGATTTTCAATCATGAGTTATGGATTCAGGGATATGCTGGTAAGTGTTTAACAACTGGCTTTCTGAGAAAAAAAAAAGTACAAATGACACACTTCAAATTCCATCTGCATTATTCACATTTTCTCTATCACTTTCTTAATTCTAGATAATCAACAAAACAACTCAAACCCTTATTTATAGCATTTGCTTATTTTCAAGGTAGAAATGTTTTCACTGAAAATTTAACAATCAGCTCTCTTGAGCATATAGAAGTCAACTCTAGGACATCAGTTTGTGTGTTCGATTATCAGTTTTTTTACTAACTAAATATGACCTTGAACAAATCTGTTGACCTTTCTCTACTTTAAAATGAGGGGGTTCAGGGCGTTTAGGTGGCTCAGTGGATAGAACACTGGCCTTGGAGTCGGGAGGCCCTGAATTCAAATTCGACCTCAGACACTTACTATCCATGTGGCCCTGGGCAAGTCACTTAACCCCAATTGCCTCCAATAAAATAAAATGAGGGCGTTCACTTGGATATCCTCTAAGGTCCCCTCTGGCTCAGACATTCTATGAACTTTGAAATGATCATCACTCGTGGACATGGAACAAACACATGTTATTTTTATTATTTTGCTGAAGTTACATTTTTCCTAATCTTTCCAGTTGTTAATGTCTTTCTCTGGCATGGAGTAGGCATTTAATAAATGCTCTTTGACAGCTCCTGAAATGAGCTTGTATTTACATATCTTTGTCCATGTTGTATTCTCTCCCTACTGCCCACCCCTACGAGAAGGTATGTTCCTTGAACAAAGGGACTATATCACTTCGGTCCTTGTTTCCCAGGGCTTAGCACAGTGCCTAGCACCTAGTAGGCACTTAAATATTTATTGAACTCAATAAATATCCTAAAACTTCTTTCCTCTCTGTGCCTTTTTTTTTGGGGGGGTGAGGCAATTGGGGTTAAGTGATTTACCCAGGGTCACACAACTAGTAAATGTCAAGTGTCTAAGGCTATATTTGAACTCAGGTCCTTCTGACTCCAGGGCTGGTGCTCTATCCACTGCACCATCTAGCTGCCCCTCGCTCTCTGCCTTTTTAATCAGAATGTAAACAGCTCAAATTTTGTGGCCTTATTTTAGAGTTTATGCCACATTCTGTTTCTATTTATTCAATTAATCAACTATTTATTAAGTACCCACTATGTGCAAAGCTACTGTGCTAGTTTCTGAGCAAACAGAGATAGATAAGGCAAAGGCAGCTTTTATGGAGCTTACAAACTATTTGGGGGAGAAAGGAAGAAGTATGAAGGAAAGGTCTATTCATCTTCACAAAACTTATTCAGGCTTTTCCTCTGTTGATTATTTCCTGTCTATCCTGTATATAGCTTGCTTTGTATGTATTTTTATGTTGTCTCCATCATTAGACTGTAAACTCCTTGAGGACAGGGATGTCTTTTACCTCTTTTTTTTTGTATTCCTAACACTTAGCCCAGTGCCTGGCACATAGTAAGCATTTAGTAAATGTTTATTGAATTGAATTGAATTCATAGTGTAATACTATGAGAAATTCAAGGAGGGAGAAATCCTTTTCCTATGGGGAGGTCAGAAAGGGTTTCATGAAGAAGAAGCATTTGAAGGTAAGACCACCATTTAGGAGACTATGGTAGTATCTCTACTTTAGGTGGATAGGATATAGGTGGGAAGAGATGAAGCTTGAACAAGAGAGGTTGTAGTGGACTCTAGAGACCCTCAAAGGATCCCTGGATATATCTCAAGGGGTTCATGGATTTGGAAAGAGGAAGAAAAATACAATTTCACTAACCTCTAACTGAAAGTCAGCATTTCCTTCAATTATTAATTAAAAATCCAAACCATCAGTCTGAGGAGGGGTCCATAGGCTTCATCAGACTGCTGAAGTGAGTCATGACACAAAGGTTAAGAGCTCCTAAAAAAAAAAAAAGTGATCCTGGATTAGCAAAAGAGAAATGAGAGAGCTGTTGTGAAGTTTCAATGGACAAGACTTGGCAAATGATTTTTTGCTGAGTGAGGGAATTCAAGAAATTCCAGTGGCTTCCTATCACCTACAGTATCAAATAAAAAATCTACTGTTTGGTGTTCAAAACCTTTCATCTGAGTGAGATGAGCAGAACCAGAAGAACATTGTACACAGTATCATCAACATTGAGTGTTGACCTACTGTGATGGACTATATTCTTCTCACCAATGCAATGGTACAGAAGAGTTCCAGGGAACTCATGATAGAAGAGGATCTCCAAATCCAAGAAAAAAAAAGAAAGAAAGAACTGTGGAGTATAGATGCTGATTGAACCATATTATTTCTTTTGTTTTGGGTGCTGTTGTTTTTTTTTTCTATTTTGAGGTTTTGCATCACTGCTCTGATTCTTTCTCTTGTAACAGGATTAATGCAGAAATAGGATTAATGTTATTATGTGTATATATATGTGTGTGTATATATATATCTATATGTATATGTATAGATATATATAGATATAACCTATATCAGATTACCTGCTGTCTAGGGGAGGGGGGAGGGAGGGGAGGGAGGGAGGGAGAAAAATCTGAAATTGTAAAGCATGTATAAACAAAAGTTGAGAACTATCTTTACATGTAACGGAAAAAATAAAATATCTCAAAAAAAAAAAAAAACAAAAAAAAAACCTTTCATCACCTAGCCTCTTCCCTACCTTTCCATTCTTCTTATTCCTTATACCCTCTCCTCTCTTCCCCAAATACTCTTTGATCTAGGGCAGTTAGGTAGCACAGTGATAGAGCACTTGCCCTGGAGTCAGGCAGACCTGAGTTCAAATCCCACCCTCAGACACATGTGACCCTGGGCAAGTCACTTAACCCCAATTACCTCAAAACATCTGGAGTCATTTCCAGTCACCTTGATGTATATCTTGCCACTGGACTCAGATGGCTCTGGAGGAGAGAGTGAGGCTGGTGACTTTGCACAGCAGCCTCGCTTAAATCTAATTCCCTGGGAAGTCATGACATCACCTCCTGGTGTCATTGTCCTTTTCAAAAATGAAGGACTTACAGGGGGCAGCTAGGTGGCGCAGTGGATAAAGCACCAGCCCTGGACTCAGGAGGACCTGAGTTCAAATCTGGCCTCAGACACTTGACACTTACTAGCTGTGTGACCTTGGGCAAGTCACTTAACCCTCACTGTCCCACCCCAGTGCCTGGTATAGGTGGGTACTTCATAAATGCTTAATTACTGACTGACTGACTGACTGACTGACTGACTGACTGACTGACTGACTGAGAGGGAAGAATCAAAGATTACTTTGAAGTTATAAGCCTGGGTAACGGATCATATGTAGAAACCATCAGCTGGAACAGAGAAGTTCGAGGAATGGGCAGATTTAGAGAGCTGTTAAGTTTATAACAACCTTTATAACCCTTGTGTAAGGAATCTGAGTTGTTGATGTGAGGAGGGCTCCCAGCCAGCCTGCTGAAAAGTGAAGTAACCAGCTGCCTCTTTCAGTTACACTGCCCATCATTCCACCATCACGGCTTCCTTTCTCTGGATCTTGAAGGCATTCATAACTTCAGGTGTCTCCTGCTAAATGCCCAAGTGGGGATTTAGTTGACAGCTAACTGGGAAAAATGGTCCTTATTAGGAATCCATGTATTAAGTTCTTTATTAGGGATGTATGTAGGAAATAATCATAAAACCTAGCATTTATATAGTGGTATAAGGTTTGCTGAGTTCTTTATAAATATTATCTTATTTGATCCTCACAACAACTGTGGGAGATAGGTGCTATTAGGATCCCCATTTGCCAGATGGGGAAACTGAGCCACACAGAGGTGAAGTGATTTGCCTGGTCATTTCAGGCATGCGATTTCATTTGGGCTTTCCTTGGTAAGAGTGGTTTGACATTTCCTTCTCCAGCTCATTTTACAGGTGAGGAAACTGAGGTAAACAGGGTTAAGTAATTTGCCTAGGGACACATGGCTAGTATGTATCAGAGGCTAGATTTGAATTCATGTCTTGCTGCCTCCAGATCCCTTGCTCTCTCCACTTAATTACCTAGCTGCCTTTAACCAGGAGCAATCAGGAAGAGGATACTGATTGGGAAATACAGTCAGTCAATAAGCATTTATTAAATATTTTAGGCAGGCACTGTGCTGAGGTACATGACAAAAATTATCTTTAATTATTGCACAGTTTGGGGAGCTAGCCCAAGTTTGAGAAGTGGGGGAGGTGGAGGTGGGAAGTAATAATTTAAGAGTAGATAAAATGAATTAGCTGATAACACATAAGACAAATCATTTGGAAAATACAGGGAGATCATTACTCACCCCCACCTTTATGAATTTCCTGGCTCTTTCCTTTTCCGGGTGACCCTCAGAAAATTCTGTGTGACTAAGTCTATATCCAAAAATTAAAAAAAAATTAGAAAAAGGAAAAGGACCTATTTGTACAAAAATATTCATAGCAGTTCTTTTTGTGGTGGCCAAGAATTGGAAATTGAAGGGATATCCTTCAACTGGGAAAGGCTAAACAAGTTGTGGTATATGATTATAATGGAATATTATTGTGCTCTAAGAAATGATGAGCAGGATGATTTCAGAAAAACCTGGAAAGATTTACATGAACTGATGCAGAGTAGAGTGAGCAGAACCAGAAAAACATTGTAAACAGTTATAGCAACATTGTATAATGATCAATAACTATGAGTGACTTAGCTATTC
Source organism: Dromiciops gliroides (assembly GCF_019393635.1). NCBI lineage: Eukaryota > Metazoa > Chordata > Mammalia > Microbiotheria > Microbiotheriidae > Dromiciops > Dromiciops gliroides. The sequence continues at coordinate 335,514,364 of NC_057863.1, read as the reverse complement.
TCATCAATACAAGACAATCTAAGATAATTCCAAAGAACTCAAAATGAAAAATGCTATACACATCTAGAGAAAGAACTGATGGCATCTGAATACAGACTGAAGCATACTATTTTTCTCTTCCTTTCCATCTTTCTTTCTTTTGGGGAGGGGAGTTCAAGTTTTCTTTCATGAAATGACTAATAGTAAAATATTTTTACATGATTGCACATATCATATCAGATTGCTTACCACATCAGGAAGGGGGGGAGAGGAGGGAATGAAGGTCAGAATTTATTTATTTATTTATTTATTTTTTTTGCGGGGCAATGGGGGTTAAGTGACTTGCCCAGGATTACATAGCTGGTAAGTGTCAAGTGTCTGAGGCTGGATTTGAACTCGGGTACTCCCGAATCCAGGGCCCGTGCTTTATCTACTGCGCCACCTAGCTGCCCCCTAAAGGTCAGAATTTAGAACTCAAAACTTTAATAAAAATTGAATGTTAAAAATTGTTTTTACATGTAATTGGGGGAAAATATTTTAAAAAGAGAAAATTCTGAGTGTGGCTAGAATTCTTTGACAGATCATCATCTATGTTCTAACTGTGGGTGTCCCCAAAGGCTCTGTCCTGGGCTTTCTTCCCTTTTTCCTCTACACTCTCTCTCTTAATGATTCATCAGTTCCAATGGATTTAATAATCTCTCTGCAGATGCCTCCAAGTCTATATATCCAGCTCTGGCTCCCTTCTTGGACTCCAGTCCCACAATCACCAACTGCCTTTTGGACCTTTCAATCTGGATATCCTGATGTATCTCAAAGCCAACATTCCCCAAACAGAACTCATTATCTACACCCCTCTCCCAAATGCCTCCCTCTTCCAAGATTCCTTGGTTCTTTTTTAAAAAATTTTTTTTAAATTTAAAAAAAAATTTTTTTAGTAAGGCAATTGGGGTTAAGTGACTTGCCCAGGGTCACACAGCTAGTAAGTGTTAAGTGTCTGAGGCCAGATTTGAACTCAGGTACTCCTGACTCCAGGGCCAGTGCTCTATCCACTGCACCACCTAGCTGCCCCTGCTTCCTTGGTTCTTTTGAGGGTATCACCATCTTTCCAGTACTCCAGGTTTGCAACCTTAGATTCACATTCCCAATTCTCATTCTCCTTCACTCCATACACTCAATTTCCAAGTTTTGAAGGATCTACATCTATAACACTTCTCAAAACCATCCCCTTCTCTCTACTCACACAGCCACAAAATTAGTCTTAACCCAAACTGTTCTAATTGCCCCTTAATTGTTCTCCCTACCTCAAGCCTCTCCTCTTTCCAATCTATCCTTCGCCCGGCCACCCAAATAATTTCCCTAATGCACAGGTCTCCTCAGGTCATTTCCCCATTCAATAACTCTGGTGGTTCCCTCTCTCCTCTAGAATCAAGTACAAGCTCCTTTCTTTGCCATTTAAAGCCCTTTACAAGCTGGCTCCAATGTGCTGTTCTAACCTTGTTATACATTACTCCCCTTCACATGCTTTTTGGTCCAATAGAGAATGCACTTTCTTTTTACCTCTACCCCCCACCCCAGTTGCTAGTACTTTTACCCCTCCCTCCAAAATTGCCTTTTGTTTATTTTGAATGTACTTATATATACACATGTCTCACCCGCAATAGAATGTAAGCACAATGAGGGCAGGTCCTATTTCGTTTTATCTTTGCATCCTCAGCATCTGCCTCAGTGCCTGGAATACAGTAGTGGCTTAAAAATGATTGGTGATGGGGAGGCTAGGTGGTGTAGTGGATAAAGCACCGACCCTGGATTCAGGAGTACCTGGGTTCAAATCTGGCCTCAGACACTTGACATTTACTAGCTGTGTGACCCTGGGCAAGTCACTTAACCCCCATTGCCCCACAAAAAAATTTTTTTAAATGATTGGTGATTGATTGAAAGAGCACTGGCCTTCTGATCATGAGCACCCACGTCTGAATTCTCGCTCTGCCACTAATGGATTGCATGATATTGGGGAAATAAGTTCAACCTCTATCTATAAAATGGGTTTAATAATCCCTGCCCTCTCTACCTCATAGGGGATATTATGAGGATCCAATGAGATGAAGAAAATAAAGCTTGCTGTCTCCATAAAGTCCTACAGAAATGTAAAGCATTTTGTTGTTGAGCTGAGGAACCTCCTTAGAAGCAGGATAAACTATGAGAAATCAAAGGGAGAGAACAGAGCTAGTCTCTTAATTTGCATTATCTTTTTAGACCTTGGATCGCTCAGCCCTGCTTGGAATTTCCCAGGATTTTTTTTGGGGGGGGGGCAGGGCAATTGGGGTTAAGCAACTTGCCAAGGTCACACAGCTAGTAAGTGTCAAGTGTCTGAGGTCGGATTTGAACTCATGTCCTCCTGAATCCAGGGCCAGTGCTCTATCCACTGCACCACCTAGCTGCCCCCAGGATTATCTTAATAACAATAATATGCTTATGGAAATGGTTGGATTTAGGAGGGCAATGCAGGATGATGTGGCCATTAGAAATTCTAGAATGATTCCCCTTAAGGAGTCCCAGGCCTATTGATTAATGCAAAATATGCAAAGAAATGGTAAGGGGTATGCACCCCAACAGGCACACCCCACCCCAGGCTGCAGACTACAAAGTTTTAGTGCCAATAGAATACCTAGCAAGACATAGCTTGGTAGCTAGAATTATGTATCAGGAGTCAACTGTCTTTCATGGACTGAAAGATGACAGATCCCCACACTACAAATGCAGACCTCAAGATATCCTGGAGAACTCAATCAAACTGGAACTGAACCATTAATGACAGATCACACTGTTGCCCATAATCATTCAGACATAACATCGGTCCACAAAAAAACTTAAGAACAGTCTTTCTAATAGATCTCCATGCCAAATATTGATAATCTCTAAACTGTGGGGTGGAAAGCTTTCAAAATACAGAGACATTGCTGAAGAAATCAAAATCATGTGGGACCAGGATAAGGTATTTATCATTCCTATGATCCTGTCTGTCACTGGACTTGTTCTGAGGATGCTTATAGTGAGTCTACAGAAGATGAATTTATATCCCAGAGCTTTTATTCAACTACAAAAGGCAGTTGTTTTATCATTCTGTGAAAAATTCTGCAGAACATAAAATGTAAAAGTATAAAAGTGAGATAGCACTTTTCCCCAGAACTATTTCTACCTGAACCCACAGAACAAGATAAGATTATTTTTTTCTAAAGTAATAGTAATTATTATTTTAATATAGCACCCTCTCTAGGTTCCAAGGGTCTCCCTTTTGTGGGATTCCCTTTCTAAAAAGTATAGTTTATGAGCCCCCATTAGTGGGTTTCCCTGAGAAAATCAGCTAATAGAAACAATTAGTTCAAAGCAAAGGCATTTACTGGGCAGCTACATAGCACAATGGATAGAATGCCAGGCCTGGAGAAGAAAAACTCATCTCTCTGAGTTCAAATCTGGCCTCAGACACTTACTAGCTACATGACCTTGGGCATATCACCTAACCCTTTTTGCCCCAGTTTTCTCATCTGTAAAATGAGCTGGAGAAGGAAATGGCAAACCATTTTAGTATCTTTGCCAAGAAAACACCAAATGGAGCCATGAAGAGGCAGACATGACTGAAATGACTCAACAACAACAACAACAACAACAAGCATTTACCAAAATGCCATAGTTAGAGGAGTAGTTACTGCCCTCTCTCTGTAACATGACTGGTACAGAGTACAATGGTGGTAGGGCTCACGTATTGGGAATGTATATTTCCAAGGAAACTAAGGTTTCAGTGCTACAGGGTCTCAAAGTGCCTTATTCTCATAAAGTCCTCATACATTGTCCTCTTGACTACAGTGTCTCTGCTGGGGTGAGTTACCTTGCTGGACTCCCAGAATCTGCTCCTCTCACATTTCAACTATTGATGGCTAAGGCTAGTTCTCACTCTTCCCTGCCTCCAGGGATAATGCTCCTTGAAATCACTTTCTCCCTCAGGTGACTGCCTGAGACTGGTGTCCCAGTCTGATTAGAGTTTGTGTCTCTGCTCCCTGTTGCATATGTTTCTTTCTTTCTTTCTTTTTTTTTTTTTGGTGAGGCATTTGGGGTTAAGTGACTTGCCCAAGGTCACACAGCTAGTAAGTGTTAAGTGTCTGAGGCCAGATTTGAACTCAAGTACTCCTGACTCCAGGATTGGTGCTCTATCCACTTCACTATCTAGCTGCCTCTGTTGCATATGTTTCAACTGTGCCTCAAGGCTCTCTTGAACTGACTTACTTCTGAACAGCTGGATGGGGTGTCTTCTACTTAGACAGTTTACTTAGTACTACTTAGTACTTAGTTTTACTTAGTAGCTCTACTACTAGATGCCATTGCCAATGGTGGGGATAAAAGAGACAAATCCCACCCTCCTTCCCTTTCTGCCCTCTGGTAGGAGTGCAAAGCTATTGACCAACTCCTGAACTGTCATTTAAGGGCCACCTAGGGTATAGTCAAGCATCTAGTCAACAAGCATTTATTAAGCATCCGGTAAGAGCTAAGAGCTGGGAATTAAATACAAGCAGAAATTCCTGCCCTTAAGGAAATTATATTCTAATTGGGGAAGACAACACATAAAAAGGAATTGAAAGCCAGGGGTAAGGTGAAAGCCAGAGGCATAGCAGAGAAAGTCCTGTGAGTCAGGATTGCAGTATGGAGAGGAAGAAAGACTTGGATGGCCTGTGCCTCGTTAAGATGGAGGTTCTAGAAGGAGCCAACCAATCAGATGGAGAAACCTCCAGGGAAGCAGGTACTTCCAGTGTGAAAAGTAGCGCAAAGGTAGAGTGAACTTCCAGGGGGAATAGGTTTCTGCACCATTGTAGAGAAGGGCCAGATAGTCAGGAGCAGCTTGGAGATCAATCAAGGAGAAACTTGTTGACATTTTGCATAGGGATTGTGGGCTGACACAGATAGTGCCTCATTATCTGCTTGTGTGTGTGTGTGTGTGTGTGTGTGTGATTCATGAGGCCTTTTCACTCAAAGACCAATTCCTCAATTAAAAAAAAACCTATAATAACAACAATGATAACAACTGACATTTCTAAAGCACATTAAAGCTTTCAAAACAATTTAGACCGTCTCATTTGATTCTCAGAACAACCCTGAGACATTAAAGTGCTAAGGTATCATTATCTCCATTTTGCAGATTATAACAACATAAAATCATAGATTTAGGACTGGAAGGGAACTCAGAGGTCCTACAGTCCAACTCTCTCATTTTACAGATGAGGAAACTGAGGCTCAGAGAGGTTAAAGAACATGTTCGTAATCACACAGCCAGCAAGTGTCAGGCAAGATCAAATCCTTCCAGAAATCATCTCATCTGTCTCCATGCCTCAAGGACACACATCCATTCTCTCTATCACCTTCTACACTCCTTACCAGTATGGCATATTGAATTGCTTGATCTCATAGGGAGAGTTGAGGAGGGAGGGAGGAAGGAAAATTTAGAACACAGAATTAGCTCAGGGACCCTGATCTCATTGGAGTGGGCTCATGGAAGGGATAGCTTTCATACCCAATTGGGAGGAGCAATCTATTTAACCCTGCAGGAAAGTAGGAGGGGAAGAGGATAAGGAAGGAAGGGTGAAAAAAGGGAGTGCAAAGCAAGGGAGAGGATAGTCAGAAGTAAGGCACCTCTGAGGAGGAATAGGTAAAAAGAAGATAGAGTAAATGTCATGGGAAGGAAGTGAGACGGAAGGAAATAGTTATGATGATTGATTATAATGGCAAAACGTATGGTACCTACTTTGCTGGGCTTTTATGAAGAAAATTCTCTGTCAAGCTTAAGGTACTACATAAAGGTTATGATGAACAGGATACTACCAGAAAAACCTGGAAAGACCTACATGAACTGAAGCAGAGTGAAATGTGCTGTATACAAAATAACAGCAATAGTGGGGGATGATCTGCTGGGAAGCATGTGGTTATTTTCAGCAAGGCAATGATTGCAGCCCATCTGCAGAGAAAGAACTGATAGTATCTGAAAACAGATGGAAACACGTTTAAATTTTTTTTTTCATTTCCTCTTTGACAATTCCTTAATCTGAAGTTTTGGGCTTTTTGACTGTTTTCTCTCACAATTAGCTAATATGGGAATTTTTCCATGACTACTCATGTATAACTTATTTTGAATTGCTTGAGTTCTTGTGGGTAGGGGGTGGGAATGGAGGGGGGAAGAGAAGTTGGAACACAAAGTTTTTTTAAAAATTGATGTTAAAATTTTGTTTTTACATATATTTTGGAAAATAAAATTCTTTTCAAATATATATATATATATATATATACCTGGAGGGAAAATCAGTTACCTTAATCTTTCTTGAACACAAATTCTAGGATCTCATACTCCTAGATTCTTTTTGTTCTTCCTTATTTCTAACCTGAATCTTTCCCGTTGTAGTTTAAACCCTTTCTTTGTTTTTTCTGATTTCAGGGCAAGTATAGTTAGGCAAATCTGTTCAATTCAGTCAGTCAACAACCATTTATTTAAAAACTTATTTGGTTTTACATATGTCTATGTTTAGATATCTATATCTACATCGCTGTGTCAAATGGTGCCCTTCTCTAATGCAGGGTAGAAAGGGAAGGAGGGAGGCAGTTTGGAACTTGAGATGTAACCCCCCAAAAAAGAAATTTAAAAATTACTATGTGCTAGATGCTGTGCTAAGCCCTGGAGATATGAAGAAAGACAAAATCACTGTCCCTGCCCCTAAAGAACTCACCTTCTGATAGGGGAGATAACATGTAAACAACTAGTTAGATGGATGAAAATAATCTTAGCAGGGAAGACACTATTAGCATGAAAGGAGACCAGGTGAGTTTTGAAGGAAGCCAGAGAATCTAAGAGGCAGAGGTGAGGGGATAGAGCAGTCCAGGTATGGAAAATAGCCAGTCTAAGGCACTAAGTTGGGAAAGGGAGGGTCCTGTTTGAGGAACAACCAGTAAACCAATAAAGTTGAATCAGAGTCCATGGAGGGAATGAAAGGTGGGTCAGGTTGTCAAGATCTTTAAATGCCAAACAAAGGACTTTAATATTTGATCCTAGAGGCAACAGGGAGACACTGGAGTTTAATAACTAGTAGGGGGTGACATGGTCAGGTCTGCAATTTCTTTCAATGCCACGTGGAGATCTTCATCTTTGGTAAGATTCTCTAATTTGACGTACTGAGCAAAGCTAAAAAAACAAAAAGCAAAAACCAGTTGGGCCAAGGATATTGTATACTCCACAAATTCCCAGACCCTCCGTGCAGCCAACATATTTCACATGTTGCCAGACAGTAGGGGTTTGGGTGGGGTTGGGTCAAGAACAATCTTTAAAAATAATAATAATTTTTGGGGAGAGTGTTTTGAGTTCTTGATTGTCTGGGCATAAGAAGAGGCCTAGAGTAATGAATGGGCAGTCCCCATTACTGTGGAAAGAATTAAGCTTCTTGGCCCCAGGGGTCCTGTAATTTCCATGGAACTAATTTCCTCACTGGGATTGTTCACATAATCTCTTAATTGGAGTGTTGAGTATTCCATTAATCCCCAGTCTAGTGGGGCCTGGTTTGGCCCTTCCTGTGAAAAAATTCCCTTAGACTCTGGGAGACTGTTCTCTTCTCTAATTGGCCACAATCCTTGTCCTCGACCCTCCAAATACACACCTCTGATTTCAGTTCACCAATGCTGCTGGCAAAGGAATAGAGAGGAAACAAATGTAGACAGGCATTGAAGCAAAAATACCCCGTAATGAAGGACATAAGGTAACCTAGACATGGAATCTTAGAGTTGCAAAGAACATTAAAGATCCAACTACCTCCTTTGACAGATGAGGAAACTGAGTCTCAGAGATGTTGGGTGATTTGCCCACCGTCCCTTATACTTTCTAGGATCAGAGACTCATTGATCTAGACTTAGGAAGAGACCTCAGGGGGGCAGCTAGGTGGCGCAGTGGATAGAGCACCAGCCCTGGAGTCAGGAGTACCTGAGTTCAAATCCAGCCTCAGACACTTAACACTTACTAGCTGTGTGACCCTGGGCAAGTCATTTAACCCCAATTGCCTCACTAAAAAAAAAAAAAGTCATTGGAAGAGACCTCAGAAGCCCAGTCCAACCTCCTCATTTTACAGATGAAGAAACTGAGGCCCAGAAAACCAAAGTGACTTGCCTAAAGTCTTGTGGGTACTGAGTAAGCATCAGGGGTGGTCTTGGATCTAGGTCCCTCTCTTCCCTGTTAAGTGGTGGAGACAGAATAACAACCAGGTCTTCTAATTCTGAAGTGGGTGTTCTATTCACCCACTACATGCTTGACTTTGGCTCAGGAATCCTGAATTTAAAAATCCCAGCTCCTACAAATACTGTGCAGCCTTTGAACCTCAACTTCTCACCTGTAAAGTGGGGATGGTAATACATGTATTTCCTATATCATAAGATTGTTATGAGAAAAGTGCTTTGTAAACCTTAAAGCTCTAGGTAACTAGAGTTATAGGGCATCTGGGTGGCACAGTGGATAGAGTGCTGGGCCTGGAGTCAGGAAGACTCATTTCCCTGAGTTCAAATCTGGCTTCAGACACTTTCTAGCTATGTGACCCTGGGCAAGTCACTTAACCCTGTTTGCCTCAGTTTCCTCATCTGTCAAATGAGCTGGAGAAGGAAATGGCAAACCACTCCAGTATCTTTGCCTAGAAAACCCCAAATGGGGTCACAAAGAGTTGGACACGACTGAAATGACTCAATAACATAGAGTTACTCCTCTGTATCCATTCACTATTCATTCCTTCATGGCCTTCAGAGGAACATAGATTTAGAACTAGAAGAAAACAAGAGGCCAGCACCCTCATTTTACAGATGAGGCAACTGAGGCTTTGAAATGTCAAGTGACATTATCAGAAAGCTGGCATCAGAAACAGGATTTGAACCTGGGTTTTTCTAATCCCAAGAACAGCATTCTGTCCACTACACTAGGCTGCCCTGCTAGGCTGATTCCCTCATTTTATAAATAAGAACACTGAGGCCCACAGGAGTTAAGTGACCTGCCTAAGGTCATACAGGCAGTAAATGTCTGAGCTGGGAACACAAACCCAGGTCTCCTGACTCAGGGCCATTACTCTTTCGACCCCACCCTGTTATCTAACCTTCTCTTCGTACAGAAGAGGAAACTGAGGGTCATGACTGGCTATGGTCACAGAGGTGATAAATAGCAGATGTGACATTTGGACTGGGCTTCTCTGATCCCAAACCCTGTGTTCTTTCCAATGGACCACACTGCTTTATGTAATCAAATGAGACATTTTTTTCTTTTTTTTGACATTCATTTTTTAATCTTGAGTTCCAAATTCTACCCCTCCCCCATGTATTGAGAAGGCAAGCAATATGATACCCATTATGCATGTGAAGTCATGCAAAACACATTTCCATTTTAGTTATGTTACCAAAAAGAAAGCAAAAAGCAAAAAAAAAAAAAAGTGAAAAAATGCTTCAAAATGCATTCAGAGTTCATCAGTTCTTTTTCTAGAGGTGGAGAGAATTTTTCATCATGAATCTTTTGGAATTGTCATGGACCATTATATTTTTATTTTCTCTTTTTCTAGTTTTGTTTTTTAGTTACATTCCCACTCTCCTTTTGATTTTCAGGATTTTGTTTTGGCATTTATTTGGGGATTCTTAATTGGATTATTATATTGACTAGAGTAGCTAGTAAAGTTCCCAGTTGATAATTATACTATAGTTGGTATTATATATATATTGTTCTCCTAGTTTTGCTCATTTTACTTTGCATCAGTTCATATAGGTCTTTCCAGGTTTTTCTAAATCCACCCTCTTAATTGTGTCTCTTTTTTTTTGGTGGGGCAATGGGCGTTAAGTGACTTGCCCAGGGTCACACAGCTAGTAAGTTTCAAGTGTCTGAGCTAGATTTGAACTCAGGTCCTCCTGAATCCAGGGCCGGTTCTTTTATCCACTGCACCACTTAGCTGTTCCCCCTTCATCATTTCTTATAGCACAATAGTATTATATCACAATCATATACCACAACTTGTTCAGTCAGTCCCCAATGGGTAGGCATCCCCTCAATTTCCAATTCTTTGCCACCACAAAAAGAGCTGCTATAAATATTTTTGTACATATGGATCCTTTTTCTTTCTCTTTGATTTCTTCAGGATACAGACCTGATAGGGTAATGTTGGGTCAAAATATATGCACTGTTTTATAGCCCTTTGGACATAGTTCCAAATTATTCTCTAGAATGGTTGGACCAGTTCACAATTCTACTAACAATGCATTAGTGTACCTATTTTTCCACATCCCCTCTAGCATTAATCGAATAAGAATATTTATAAAAACTCTTAGCACAGTACCTGCTTATGCCCTTCCCCTTTCCTCCCTCTTCCTCCTAATCAACTGATATTATTACCACCAGCATTTCAAAGCACAATGAACCTCAAGGTGAGATGTTTTCCCCAGATCAAACTGGAGATACACACACACACACACACACACATATATTGGCTCTGCAAATCAGTATGGCTACAGAAACATATTACTTAGGTTCAGACTCCTCTAGAGGGGTTATAGTTAGAGGGTAGAGACCTGGGAGTTGTACTGATCTATTTGCCCTTAGCAAATAGGTAGGGGAAACAAAGACAGAGACAAAGACAGAGACAGACAGACAGGGAAAGAGAGAGAGGGAGAGAGAAAGAGAGAGAAGGAGAGGGAGGGAGAGAGAAAGAGGGAGGGTGCTATATTGGCCCTGGAGTCAGGGGATCTGGGTTTATATCGAAGCTATTTGTCAAGGGCCAGTAGAATAGGCTACCTGCCAGGTCCCCACTCCCCAGATACATGCGCTCTGGAGGAGTCTGAACCTAAATAAGATGTTCTGTAGCCATACTGATTTGCAGAGCTCAGGCATCAGCTGGTGCTCTGCATGGGGGGAAGGTAGGGACTAGAGTGGGGAGGAGACACACAGCATGTTGAAGGTTGCAACAGAGATTCCCTATTGCTTGTCATCAAGGAACGACATGGCATCTCTTTGGGATGCCATCTCATCACTGCTTTCCTCTCCACATCTCAGTTCTGGTGGCTGCTGCTCTTCATTAAGGGATATGAACCCACAGACATCCCAAGGAAGGGAGGCTGACTTGTTGGAAAAAGAAGACAGACCCACAGAGGGAGGTGCCAGGCATGTCTACCTAGGGAGAGCAAGGCATTCAAAAAGACTAGGGCTTTGAGTTTCCATCATGGGCTGTCCCCTTTGTAGTTTCTGCCCTCAGAGTATCATGACTGGCCACTCTTAGGAGATTTACAGGAATAGATTATTTAAACAAGAACATTAGAAAGAACCCTAACCCAACATCCTCAGGACAGTCAATCACTGAACACACATTTATTAATCACCCTTATGTGTCAGGTGCTATGCTAGGTGCTGGCAATACAAATACAAGGAATTAATTAATACCAGGGAGTATTCTAGTAGGGGAAACAATAGGTATGTATTAGAGATATTTTGTATATATACATATACCATAAATATAAAATTAATTGACATATTTATGTAAATATATAAGTATAATATTTATACAAATATATATCTATACAAAGTAGTTGAATACATGGTTCTTTGCCAATTGGACACTATCAATCAAATAAACATGTATTAAGCATCTGGTATATGCCAGGCACTGCGCTAAATTCTGGGAATACAAAAAGTCCCTGCCTTCAAGGAGCTTATAATCTAATGGAGGAGACAACATGCAAACAAACAAATATAAAGCAAGTTATATACAGAATAAATAAGAAATAATTAAAAGAGGTAAAGCACTGGAATTGAGGGGTTAAGGAAGGTTTTGTTTTGTTTTGTTTTTTTAGAAAGGGAGATTTTAATTGGGAAGTAAAGGAAGTCAAGGTGGTCAGTAATCAGAATAGAGGAGAGAAAGTGTTGTAGGCATGGAAGACAGCCAGAGAAAATGCCCAGAGCCAAGGGATAGAGTGTCTTGTTTGTGGAACCATCAAGAGACCAGTGTCTCTGGATCAAAGAATGTATGTTAGGGAGTAATGCATGTTGGGGAGTAAGGTGTAATAAGCCTGGAAAAGTAAGAGAGAGCTAGATTGTGAAGGTCATTGATACAAAGATAATTCCCATATACCAGTTGGAGAATGTCAGAAAATGCTTCTTACAGAAGATGGCATCTAAACTGCATCTTTTTTGTTTGTTTGTTTTTCCAAGGAGCAATGGGGGATAAGTGACTTGCCCAGGGTCACACAGCTAGGAAGTGTCAAGTGTCTGAGGATGGATTTGAACTCAGGTACTCCTGAATCCAGGGCTCATGCTTTATCCACTGCACCATCTAGCTGCCCCTTGAACTGCATCTTAAAGTAAGAAAGGAATCCTATGAGCCAGAGAGATAAGGAGGAAGGACACCCCAGGAATGGGGAAAGGTCAGGACAAAAGGCACAGAGATGGGAGTATTATTAGTAAGGAACAGAAAGAAGGCCAGTTTGGGTGGATCACAGATTTCAGGAGGGGAAGTAATATTTAATGAGGCTAGAATGGTAAGTTGGGGCTAGGTTGTTTAGAACTTTAAAAGCCAAACATGAGGCAGCTAGGCAGCGCAGTGGATAAAGCACCAGCCCTGGATTCAGGAGGACCTGAGTTCAAATCTGACCTCAGACACTTGACACTAGCTGTGTGACCCTGGGCAAGTCACTTAATCCTCATTGCCCTCCAAAAAAAAAAAAAAAAAGAAAGAAAGAAAAAAGCCAAACACGAGCCCATATTTTTATTCTTTAAGGTAAGAGGAGACCACTGGAACTAGTTAAGGAGGGGACTCACATGATCAAATCTGCACTTAAGGAATCTTGCTTTGGTTGGACTTCAGTGGGGAAGAACCTTGAATTTCGGACCCAAATCAAGGTGGTAGCTATGTGAATGGAGAGAAGAGGTTGGATTTGAAAGATGTTATGGAGAGATAAATGGTAATAGATTAGATATGTGGTGGGGATGGAGGAGTGGGAATGGTGTGTGGAAGAGAAGAATGAGGTTATGAACCTGAGGCACTGGAAAAATAATGATGTAACTTTAGAAATAAGGAAGTTTGGAAGAGGGGAGTCAGGTAATTCTAGAGGTGAAAGTGATAAGTGAAGAGATAATCTTAATCACCACCCCCACTCTCCCACTGAAGCCCAGAGTTGAAACATCCCTTGAAGGTAAAATGATTTACCCAGAAGTAGGATTAGAACCCAAGTCTCCTGACACCCAAGCTCTTCTCACTATAAAATGTGGCCTAGCCATGGTGTTATATTTGATGCCCCAAGAGCTTCAGAGATGGAAAGGACCAAAGAGGTCATAGAGAGTGAACCCTGCCTGGGCAAGGATACTCTTTACAGCAATCCCAGCAAAGAAAACTATCACAGACAAGGAACTGCTCCCAAGGATTTCCAAGTATGAGACAGATACCATGACAAAAACATACAGGGAGAGTTAATGTAAAAAATACGTAGAGAGATGTATAAACATGAAATATTGAATTAACATATAAATAACAAATTTGCATTTGTTCTATGTCCCAAAAGTTCCTCTCAAAGTCAGCTGTTTGGAATTTGCAATTTGGAAATAATGTAAATGGAGGCTCCCAGGCTAGCCCACAAAGCCTATGATGTCATTAAACTCTAATGCTAAGACTACATAGAGTCTAACCACTATTATAAATATTATTTCTATGGAAAAACAAATTCTAAGAGCTTGAGATGTCAAGAGCACATCCTCATCAGTCCTGATGACAGGATCTAGGAATCCATCTCTCCTAGGGCTGCCCCTGGCCCACAGGGGAGACAGGGTCCTGACAGGGGTGTAGAATCAGCAGAAGCCAGTATGCTGCATTGGTAGGCTTGGATGTAGGAGGGAGCAGTTTTCCTTTTCCATCAGTGGAAGTTCTTAATACTGTATGTTTAAGGTAATTGGGGGATTGTAAAACTATAATGACAGGACTCCAGAAGACCACTCCCCTTGAAAGGTGGAGGTACACCTCAACAACCAGTCACCAGTAAAACTAAATTGAGATGATAGGAGCATAGATGTAAGGGTGACAAGGCTTTCTTAAAGTCCAACCCCCTCGTTTTTCAGATAACAAAACTGAGGCAAAGTAACTAGATCAAGGTCATTTAAGCAGCAAGTGACAGAACCAGGATTTGGACCCCTTTCCTCTAACTTCCACAAAAGAACTATATAAGAAAGATCTTAACAATCTGGATGACCATGATGGTGTGGTGACTGATCTAGTCATATGTCCTGGAGAATGAAATCAAGTGGGCCTCAGGAAGCATTGCTAACAATAAGGCTAGTGGAGATGATGGAAATCCAGATAAGCTATTTAAAATCCTAAGAGATGATGCTTTTAAAGTGCTGCACTCAATATGCCAGCAAATTTGGAAAACACAACAGTGTTCATTGTACTGGAAAAGATCAGTTTATGTCCCAATGCTGAAGAAGGGCAATGCCAAGGAATGTTCTAATTACCAAACAATTATGCTCATTTCAAATGGCAGCAAGGTTATGCTTAAGATTCTGCAAGCTAGGCTTCAGCAATGTGAATGGAGAATTACCAGAAGAACAGGCTAGTTTTTGAAGAGGCAGAGGAACTAGAGACCAAATTGCCAACATTCCTTGGATTATGGAGAAAGCAAAGGAATTACAGAAAAAACATCATTTCTGCTTCACCCACCACACTAAAGCCTTTGACTATGTGGATAACAATAAAATGTGGCAAGACCTCAAAGAGATGGGAAGACCATATATTCCTACCTGTCTCCTAAGGAACCTTCTGAGGAACCTGAGGGCCAAGAAGCAACAGTTAGAAATAAATATGCAACAACCGATTGGCTTAAGATTGGAAAACAAGTATAACAAGGCTGTACGCTGTCACTTTATTTAACTTATAGGCATCATTTGAAATGCCAGGCTGAATGAATTAAGAGCCGGGAGAAATACCAGGAATCCCAGATATGCAGACAATACCACTCTGGTAGCAAAAAGTGAAGAGGACTTAAGAAACCTCTTGATGAGGATAAAAAGGGAGAGTTTAAAAGCCAGCTTGAAGCTTAACATAAAAAACCCTAAAATCCTGGCAATTGGTCCCATCACTTCCTGGCAAATAGAAGAAGAAGAAATGGAAGCAGAGTCAGATTTCATATTCTTGGGCTCAAAGATCACTGCAGATGGTGACTGCAGCCATGAAATTAAAGGACACTTACTCCTTGGAAGGAAAGCTATGGCAAATCTGGACAACATACTAAAAAAACCAGCCATATTACCTAGCCAACAAAGACCTATATAGTCAAGGCTATGGCTTTTCCAGTAGCAATGTATGGCTATTAGAGTTGGACTATGAGGAAAGCTGAAAACCACAGAATTGATGCTTTCAAATTGTGGTGCTAGAGAAGACATTTGACAGTGGTGAGGTCAAATCATTCAAAACTTAAAGAAATCAATACTGAAGCTGAAACTTAAATACTGTGGCCACATAATGAGAAGATAGGACTCACTGGAAAAGACCCGATGTTGGGAAAGAAAATGTGTTCATATTTGACATATTGAGTTTAAGATGTCTATGGGACATCTAGTTAGAGATGTCCAGTAGGCAGTTAGATACTGGAGGTCTGCAGAGATATTAGGACTGGATAAGTAGATTTGGGAATCATTAGCATAGAGATAGTAATTAGATCCATGGTAGCTGATGAGATCATAGATGATAGAGATGATAGAGAAAGAAAAGGGTCCAGAACAGGACCCTGTGGTATACCCACAATTAGTAGGCCTGAGCTAGATGAAGATCCAGCAAAGGAGGCTGAGAAGAAGCAATTAGATAAGTAGGAGGAGAATCAGGAGAGAGCGGTACCACAGAAACTTAGATATAAGAAAGTATCAAAGAAGGTAACTGACAGTGCCAAAGGCTGCAGAAAAGTCAAGAGGGATGAGTACTGAGAAAAGGCCATTAGGTCTGGCAACTGAGAGATCACTGGTAACTTTGGAGAGAACAGTTTCAGCTGAATAATGAAATCAGAAGTCAGACGACACAGACTTAAGAGTATGAGAAGAAAGGAAGTAGAAGCTTCAACTTCAAGCAGCATTTTCAATGATTTTAGTCACAAGAGGCAGGGCAAAATAGGGGGTAATAGCTGTTAGGGGGTGGACTGATCAAGTGAGGGTTTCTTAACTACAGGGGAGAAATAGGCATGGCTGTAGGCAGTTGGAAAGTAGCCAGTAGGCAGAGAGAGACTGATGATATGTAAGAGGGTGGGCAATCTACTGGAGAGAACAGGATGGAATGTGATCCCTTGTGCATGTAAAGGTGTTTGCCTTGACAAAGAGAAGGCTACCTCTTCACGTGAGACAAGAATCAAAGAGGAGATAGTAGCAGGAGGCATCTCCCTGTGCAATGAGGAGGAGGGGCAAAGAGGGTTCTTTTTTCAGTGAAATACAAGGCAAGGTTCTCATCTGAAGGGGTAGGGGGAGAGTGGACCATAGGAGACTTGAGGAGAAAAGCCACTGTGGTGAGTGGGCTAGAGGCTTAATTAGGAGGATATAATAGCACTGCTTTGTGGAAGTGAGGGACCACTACGATCAGGTCACATAAATTGGTTGTGGACCCAGTTGGCATGGTTTCATGATTTCTCTATCTGCTTTTTTTAATGCTTCTCTTTTAAAAATACATTTATTTTTATCATAAAAGTATTTTATTATTTTCCAGTTAATGTAAAGATAGTCTTCAACATTTGTTTTTATAAGATTTTTAATTCCAAATTTTTCTCCCTCCCTTCTCCTCTCCCCGCTCCCCAAGAAAGAAAGCAATCCGATATAGGTTATACATGTACAATCACATTAAACACATTTCTGCATTAGTCATGTGGTGGATTTCTCCATCTTCATTCGGCAATAAGCAGTAGACTGTGGAAGAAATCCAAGGCAGGGCAAGATCAAGATTTGCTATCCAGGGGCAGCTAGGTGGCTCAGTGGATAAAGCACTGGCCCTGGATTCAGGAGGATCTGAGTTCAAATCCAGCCCCAGACACTTGACACTAGCTGTGTGACCCTGGGCAAGTCACTTAACCCTCATTGCCTTGCAAAAAAAAAAAAAGTAAGATTTGCTATCCACAGAAAAGAGCCCATGGAGGAAGTTACCATCCACGGGGAATCCCTCTTCAACCCAAACTCGGCTTAAGTGGGAGAATCAGAATATATTGGTAGTTACTGATGTTCTCTTGATAGTCTTTTTTTGGGTATTAATAAAACCTGAGATTTCTTTTCCATGCCTTTTGTATATTTCCTTCCTTCAGATACCTTATATATAATTTCCTCAATATCTTCACAATTATATCTCCCTTAGCATGATTCTCCTCCACATCTACTGGAACAAATATGGCCACTGCTTTCCCCATCCTTGGTCTCTTTAGGCCCATTTCTCTCTTTCCTATAGACACATTCCCGACTGATGTTACTGTCTAAGTATGGTGGTTCTACTGTCCTTAGTGGAGAAAACATTTTTTTTTTTAAAGTGAGGCAATTGGGGTTAAGTGACTTGCCCAAGGTCACACAGCTAGTAAGTGTTAAGTGTCTGAGGCCGGATTTGAACTCAGGTACTCCTGACTCCAGGGCCGGTGCTCTATCCACTGCGCCACCTAGCTGCCCCAAAAACATTTTTTAAAAGTGATTTTTGAAAACTTTTCCATTTTTCCTTCTGTTTGTTATACTCCTTCCATTTTCATCTTGGAATAACCTTGAGATAACTTGCTTAGTTGTCTATGTTGCCAAGTTTCTTTAAACTGATTTTGTCCTCAACTGCTTTTCTCTGCCTTAGGAAATGATCCTGCTCAGACCCATACATAATCCTTCATAAGATTTTACAAATGAGTTCATATTCTAATCTGATGTTGCCTTTTGCAGCTGTCTCTCTCCTTGTGGCAAGTAAGTCAGCTGTTTGCTGACTAAGGTGCTTTGGGGGCTCTTTTGCTATCCTCATGGTGACAATTCATTTGCTTTGGTTAATATTCTGGATAAAATTATTATAGTCCATGGAAATGTCATTTCTATTATATATTTTTAATTTTTTGTGTCAAATACTTCAATTACTTGTTCAAATAGGGTTGTTATACATAATCCATAGTTATTTATCTAATATATGTAAGTTATGTCATATATCTAACATAAGTTATATATATAATTTTATATAAATATGAGATATATCTAACAAGTTATATATCATTTAATATAATATATAACAATTGTATATAATATAATATATAACATATGTAAGTTACACATATATACATACACACACACACACACACACATATATACTTGTGATATAGGAGTACAAAGCCTTCTGTGTAATGTGGAAGTCTTTGACCTACCTCATTCCTTCTTCTCATATATTTTCCTCCATTTTGACCTTTTTTAGAGTACATATTGATAATGATTTGGGGGGGGGAGGGGCATCAGTTCTTCATACAATTTAGCTACCACTTCATACTCACCAATTGATGTCGGTACATAAGGTATAATTATTTTCATACTGGTACTTTTGCAAAATATTTATCCCTATTACTACATAATGACCAAATATTCCATGAAAAAATATTTGTTGTTGCCTCTGGGAGTACAATAAATTCCACTCCACCAATTCCTTTCTTTGCCTTTCCAAGGAGGACCCCTGAGCCATGTTTCCATCTGGCTTCAATTACCTCCTTTCTTCTCATTTAATTTATAGCAAGAATATGATTCAACTACTCCAGCAACAGATTCATCCAGTGGCCATTGGGAAAGGATCTGGCATTTAGAACACCAACAATCATCTTAAAGTTTGTTGACTGTCTGAAAACTGTGATATTAGGACCCTCTGCTCTGTTTGCTACTTCTTTGAGACTATCACCCTGCCACTGTCATTGCTGAAGCAGAAAGAGGCTACACAGAACCCTTTTTTATTTTCCTTTGTTTCCTTTTGTTACCAAGTGGTCAGATTCTCTAATGGTAGCTAGGTTAGTCCTGGAAAAACCGATTCAGTCTGTTACCAAGTCATACTTGAAGGCTTTTCATTATGATACAACCTTCATTGTTCAGAATTCAAAGTCTCTTCCACACCAAAAGGAGGCCTCAGAATAGGACTTTGTGGAAATTACCCCCTATAAAGTTGCCAAATTGATATTCCTAAAGCATAGGTCTGACCATGTCACTCCTCTGCTCAAGAAGTTTCGTTGGCTCCCAATTGCCTCTTTGTTAAATAAAAACTCTTTCTTTTATCATCTGAAGCCCTTCACAGCTTGGCTTCAGATGAACCATCCAGGCCAATTACAAATTACTCTTTCTTATAAGCTCCTCGGTCCAGCCAAACTGACCTAGTTTCTATTCTCATATAGGACATTCTGTGCTTTTGTACAGAAAGCCCTCCAAGCCTATAATGATCTCCTTCACCTCTACCTTTCAAAACCTTAGCGCTTTTTAATACTTGGCTCAAGAGCTGTAAGACCTTTCAGTGCATGCCTTCTCCCTACCCAAACCACTTTATTTTATTTTTAAAAATTTTTATTTATTTTTTGTTACATTTTAAGCTCCAAACTATCTCCCTCCCTCCCCTGCACTAGAGAAAGCCATCATTTGACAGAAATACATAGATACATATATACACATATAAATCTATGTAAAACCATACTATGCATATTGTTTCAGTTCTTTCTCTGAAGGTGGATAGCATCTTTCTCCATAGGTCCTTTGTAGTTGATTTGAGTATGTATAACATTAAGAATAACTTGGGGGGCAGCTAGGTGGCGCAGTGGATAGAGCACCGGCCCTGGAGTCAGGAGTACCTGGGTTCAAATCCGACCTCAGACACTTAACAATTACTAGCTGTGTGACCCTGGGCAAGTCACTTAACCCCAATTGCCTCACTAAAAAAACAAAAAAGAATAACTTAGGGGGGCATCTAGGTGGTGCAGTGGATAAAGCACTGGCCCTGGATTCAGGAGGACCTGAGTTCAAATCTGGCCTCAGACACTTGATACTTACTAGCTGTGTGACCCTGGGCAAGTCACTTAATGCTCATTGCCCTGCAAAAGAAGAAGAAGAAGAAGAAGAAGAAGAAGAAGAAGAAGAAGAAGAAGAAGAAGAAGAAGAAGAAGAAGAAGAAGAACTTAGTCATATACAGTTATTCTTCAAACAATATTGTTGTTACTTTATACAACGTTCTCTTGGTTTTGCTCATTTCACTCTTCATTATTTCATGCAAGTTTTTTCATGTTTTTCTCAAATCAATCAGCTCATCATTTCATTTAAAATTTTTTTACATTTAATATTTTATTTTCCCCAGTTACATGTAAAAACAATTTAACATTATTTTTTCCCGAAAATTTTGAATTCCAGGGGGGCAACTAGGTGGCACAGTGGATAAAGCACTGGCCTTGGATTCAGAAGGACCTGAGTTCAAATCCAGCCCCAGACACTTGACACTTACTAGTTGTGTAACCCTGGGCAAGTCACTTAACCCTCATTACCCCGCAAAAAAAAAAAAATTGAATTCTAAATTCTCTCCCTCCCTTTCTTCCTTCCCCCCTCATTAAGAAGGCAAACAATTTGACATAGGTTATACATGTGCAATCATGCAAAACATATTTCCATGTAAGTCATGCTGTGAAAAAAAAACAGACCAAAAAATCCAAGAAAAATAAAGAAAAAGTATACTTCAATCTGCATTCAGACTCCATCAGTTCTTTCTCTGGAGGTGGATAACATTTTTCATTTTAAGTCCTTCAGAAATGTCTTGGATCATTGTATTGCTTAGAATAGCTAAGTTATTCATAGCTGATCATCATATAACATTGCTGTTACTGTGTACAATGTTCTCAGTTCATGTAAGTCTAGATTTTAGAAATACCAATTGCTAGAAAGGAATACCATCTTGTCTAACCCCTTTATTTTACACATGGAGTAACTGAGGCCCACAGAGGGAAAGTGACTTGCCCAAAGATGTATGGGAATTCATGGCAGAGCTAAGACTGGAAACTGGCTCTCTTAATCCCTCCCCAACCCCAATTCAATATCTTTCCCGCTATAACTACAACTGAATTCATCTATATTTGAGTCAGTCCAGAACTACATCTTCCAAACACATATTGCTCACACTTGGGGGCAGATAGATCATTGAAATACAAGCTATCAATAATCATTGGGCTGGGGGGGGGGAGCTATAAATCACTAATAATTAGAGAAATGCATATTAAAGTGACTTTGAGGTCCCACTTTACATCTCTCAGACTAGTAATGATGACAAAAAAGGAAAATGACAAATGTTGGAGGGGCTGTGAGAAAACAGTGCACTGTTTGTGGAGCTGTGAATTGGTTTATCCATTCTGGAACTATGCCCAGAAAGCTACCAAACTGTGCATGCCATTTGACCGAGCTATACCACTAGTAGGCCTTGAAAAGAAACCTTAGAAAATGGGAAAGGATCTATATGTACAAAAATATTTTTAGCAGCTCTTTCCATGGTAGCCCCAAATTGTTAAGTAAGGATGTGGCCTTCTTTTGGGGAATGGCTAAACAAATTGTGGTATATGAAGATAATGGAATATTAATGAAATTATGAAATGGATAATTTCAGGGGAAACTGAGAAAACTGAACTGAACTGAATGAACTGAAGAAGACTGAAGGGAGCAGAACTAGAACAGCAGTTTATCCACTGATAACAATATTATAGAGAAAAACAACTTAAAAAGACTAGAATTTTAATCAAGGCAACGAGAAACTATTGGTCCAAAAGGATGGTGATAATGCTTGTCACTTACTTCCTGCCTCAGAAATAAATAACTTAAAATATAGAAAAAGATATGCATTTTTGGACATGGCTAATGTGGGAATTATTTTCTCCAGACTAGGTAGATATGGGCTGAGGGATTTGTTTTTCAGTTTAAAAACAAAACAAAAACAAAAATTGCTCAGTGATGGAGAGGGGCAATAGGCAGGCAGATTCATTTTTTTAAAATACTTTTTAAAAAACCAGTTTGCGGGGCAGCTAGGTGGCGCAGTGGAGAAAGCATCGGCCTTGGATTCAGGAGTACCTGAGTTCAAATCCAGCCTCAGACACTTGACACTTACTAGCTGTGTGACCCTGGGCAAGTCACTTAACCCCCATTGCCCCGCAAAAAGAAAAAAAAAAAACAAAACCAGTTTGCCTTGGATTAATCTAGCCAAACTGCTGAAGTAAAAAGAAAGTCTGTTTCAATCCTTTCTCTGTGTTTTTATTAGACTCACTGAGGCCAAGCCCTGTCAAGGACATAGTAGATGTAACAGAAACGTGGACTCCGTGGAGAGTTAAAAGCAAATCTCATTGCAAGGTGCTTTACATATCTTATCTCATTTGATCCTCACAATAACCCAGTAAAGTAGGTGGTGTTATTGTGCCCCTCCCCCCCCCTACTTTTATTGGTAGGGAAACTGATGGTCAGCGGGGTTAAATGATTCACACAGCAAGTATATGAAGGTAGATTTGAAATGTTCATCCTGACTTCAAATTTACCACTCTACCACTCTCAAATGCTACAGGGCAGGTCATGCTCCTAAGTAAGTACATAATAAAAGCTCCATGGGGGATGCTAATAAAAAACTAAGAAAAAAGTTTGATTGTATAATAAAAAAGCAACGAATTTTACTTAAAAACCATTTTATTCAGTTTGTATCCACAAAGCTGAGCCCAAGCGTCTTAACTATAGTAGGTAATTAATAAATGCTTATTGATTGACATTGTGTTAAAGATAATTCACTGAGTTTTTTAAAAACACTATCATATGTATTGTTTTAACTCAGTCTTTCAGCTCAATAAAAAGTGTTTTTAAAAGTAGCTTTATATTTTATAATTATATTGATATTTTAGTGTTTTAAACTTCTATTTTTTTTTCTGTACTTAGGCAGATCCTGTCTTTCAATGTGCAAATGGAATGGCTCCAAACAACTGATCTTGGTCCTGATCTGTAAAATGGGAGCACAGATTATTATTATTGTTGTTGTTGTTGTTGTTGTTATTGTTATTTGCAGGGCAATGGGGGTTAAGTGACTTACCCAAGGTCAAGTGTCTGAGTCTGGATTTGAACTCAGGTCCTCCTGAATCCAGGGCCAGTGTTTTAGCTACTGCACCACCTAGGTGGCCCCCATAAATTATTTTTTAAAAATCTCTTCTGATGCTAAAGTTCTTTTCCATTCCATTCTATTCTGCCCTAAATAACGTTAACTTGATCTATATCACTTAATAATCACATCTTTAATGCAGTATATCTTTGTTGTTGTTCAGTTGTGTCTGACTCTTTGTGACTCCATTTGGGTTTTTGTTGTTGTTTTAGTAAAGATACTGGAATGGTTTGCCATTTCCTTCTCCAGATCATTTTACAGATGAGGAAACTGAAGCAAAAAAGGTTAAGTGACTTGCCCAGGGTCAGAAAGCTAGTAAGTAAGTGTCTGAGGCCAGATTTAGAGTCAGGAAGATGAGTCTTCCTGACTTTAAGCCCAGAGCTCTATCCACTGCACTCACTACCTGGCTGCCCTAGTATAACCTAGCCCTCCTGTGAAAACTCAAATCCCTCCTAGTCCTCCAACTCCCTTTACTGATTACTGATTTATGTTATTGTTCCATTGGGACTAACTCGTCCTATAATGTTTTAGTTGATTCTAAAGTATGGGCACCTGAGTATGAGTCCCACCTCAGGCATTTGTTGCCTGTGTGATGTTGGGCAGGTCATTTGATCTCTCTGGGACTCAGTTTCCTTAGCTGTAAAACAAAGGGGTTGTAGTACATGGACTCTGAGGTCCCTTCCAGTTCTGGATCTATGATCCTATGATCTAATGTTTTACTTCTACAAAAGCAGTGAACAACAGAGGATGAGTCAATGTACCTAATATCTATGATTCCTTAGATTGGAAATTTCTCTTTACCTCTCTATAATAAGTTTTGTTTTTGTTTTTGTTTTTTTTTTACAGGGCAATGGGGTTAAGTGACTTGCCCAAGGTCACACAGCTAGTAAGTGTTAAGTATCTGAGGCTGGATTTGAATTCAGGTCCTCCTGAATCCAGGGCCAGTGCTTTATCCACTGTGCCACCTAGCTGCCCCCATTGAACTTTTAATCCACTAAAACCTTGAGATCTTTTTTAGATGAATTGCTTTCTATCCATACTTCCTCTATCTTGTACTTGTGAAGTTGATTTTTTAAGTGCAAGATTTTATTTTTATCTCTATTAAAGTTCACTTTAATAGATTTAGCCCAATGGTCTATCCCAGAGGTGTCAAACACACTACTGGCCTGCAACATTCTCAAGTACAGACCAAGCCAACATAAAATGTAATTGGGAAATATTGAACAAATTTTTTTTAAAAATACAATAAAACATAATGTTATATTTTAAAGTTAAATCAATATGTGGCCCACAGGGATCCTTATGTATGGTTTCATGGCCCTGTTTCTATTCAAGTTTGATACCATGCATCTAGCCTGTTTTTAATTTTTTGGATCCTGACTTCCCCCATCCATTGGGTTAGCTGTCCTTCCCATGTTTGTATCATTTTAAAAATTGATAAGTGGGGCAGCTAGGTGGCACAGTGGATAGAGCACTGAACCTGGATTCAGGAGGACCTGAGTTCAAATCCAGCCTCAGACACTTGACACTTACTAGCTGTGTGACCCTGGGCAGTTCACTTAACCCTCAATGCCCTGCAAAAATAAATAAACAAACAAACAAACAAATAAATGAATGAATGAATAAATAAATAAATAAATTTGATGAGCATATCATCTATGTCTAACTTAAATTATTGATAAAAAATCTCAAAACATTTTAGAATATCTTAGCACCTACCTGATCTTATCCTTACTTTTTTTAGGTAAAGAAGATTCCATGACCTTCCTTGTAGCTCAGTTCTTGTATGGTATATTTATTCACTATGTCACAATACAATACTACCATCATGTATTAAGTGCCTTCTAAATAGAGAATACTCTGCTTAGACAGGGGAGGGGGAAAAAAGCATAGATAAGACACAGCCCTTGCACTCAGGAAGCTTACAGTCTAGTAAATTGTTAGGAAGTTTTTTCATGTATCTGTGTT
This sequence comes from Dromiciops gliroides, assembly GCF_019393635.1. Lineage (NCBI taxonomy): Eukaryota > Metazoa > Chordata > Mammalia > Microbiotheria > Microbiotheriidae > Dromiciops > Dromiciops gliroides. The sequence continues at coordinate 335,489,240 of NC_057863.1, read as the reverse complement.
CCATTGCTCCCACTATAGCTCAATCCCTTTTTCTTCCCTCCCCCACAGAGATGACACTGAGGACTACTCATATTAAGCAGCCCCAGGAAGAAATCAGCAGCTAGGAGGCACAGGACATAGCATGCTGGACCTGAGTTCAAATATGGTTTCAGACACTAGCTCTGTGACCTTGGGCAAGTCACTTAACCTTTGTCTGCCTCAGTTGCTCTGTGAAATGGGCATTGTAAAGAAAATGATGATGTCGATGATGATAAACACCTACCTCCTAAAGTTATTTGCATGGGGGGGGTAGTGGGGAAGGGGACAGGAAATGAAAAAAAAATTGTAAAACGCTTTGCAGATCTTAAATGGTAGCTATTATTATTAAGGCAGGAGTACTGTTCAGGGTCAGCCAGAGAAAAGGAAGCTGCCCTAAGTGAAATATTCTAGCTCTGGACAAATTTAATTCCCACCCACCCTCCCCCAACACTAGCCCCTTAAGTCTGCTGGAAAGAAAACCTGCCTTAGGAGACAAGAGAATGAAATCTAGTTTTGATGCTGCGTGATCTTGGATAAATAACCCCTCCTCCCTGTGCTTGTTTCCCCAAACCATGAAGTAACTTTCCTCGATTCCCTTCCAGAGTTAAGAGGATAAAATGAGATAATAGATTCCAAGGCACCTACTTTAGTTCTCTGTAAGAGACAATTGAATGACTGCCTTGCTTTCTGAGTATTTGATTATTTTAAAGCATTTTGTAACTGCTAAGCAATATTATTGTTAGTTCCTCTTTTTAAATGATTCTAGAAAGCAGCACTCTGATTTCGCAAGCTACCATTGTCCCTCCATGCCCCAGCCTGTTGTCAGGGAGAAGGAAGATTTCCTAGGCTCTCCCGAGGTCAGGCAGCCCCAGTAAAGTCTCTAACAAAGCCTGGTCAGCCCCACATCACAGAGACAGCAATAGAGAAGGAGAATTTGACTGCTCCAAGGTCGCATCAGGTAGCAACCAAGCATGGGGACGGGGTGGAAGCCAAAAATAATTACATTTCCCAAACTCCTTGTGGGCTGCTCTAGCCACTGAACCACCTGCCCTCTCAGCCCATTGGGAAATTTAGATCTAACTTGAAAGGTAAGATAAGCTGCTTTTCTCATGGAAAGCTTGCATTTTCCCCCCTTGAAGTCCATAAGATCCTTAGGAAATAAAACATCCAGTCTTGAGAGCCTTGCTTTTGAATTGTGTGTGTGTGTGTGTGTGCAAGTGTGAGGAGTAAGGGAGGGGTGGAGAGGGATATGCATGTGTGTGTGTGAAAATAATAATAATAATAATAATGCTAATATGTATATGGTACTTACAATGTGCCAGAAACTGTACTAAGTGCCTTACAATGATTATCTCATTTGATCCTTATAATGACTCTAGGAGCTAAGTGCTACTATTATTATCCTCATTTTTTTAGGTAAGGAAATTAAGGCAAATAGAGGTTAAGTGACTTACCCAGGGTCACACAGCTAGTAAAAGTCTGAGACTGAATTTGAATTGAGGTCCTCCTGATTCCAGGCCCAGTGCTTTATCCACTGTACCAGCTTTTTGTCATTTACATGTGTGTTTGTATGTTAACACACATGTGCATGCATGTTTATATGTACACATGTATTTGCATGTTGAACCTATCTACAGGTGTGCCTCACTTTTATTACCTCTCCTACATGAAAATATAGATATAAAGAGTAGGTAACTTGGGGCTGATTATTTTCTATACAGAAAGATTCGCCACAGAATTCTTTTAAATAGTGAGTTCCCATATTGTGTTTAGAATGTGTTGTATTCAGCTTCTCAGGAACATGTTTATTGTGCCAGATGAGATACACATGGATAAACCAACACAGCAGGAGACCAGTGTTAGGGGATCTGAAGCAGGGAATTCAACAAAATGACCTTGGAAGAGCCTTGCTAAACTAAGAGGGTCCTAGATTCCTTTGGAGTTCTACTCATCAAGGCCACAAAGGGCTAGGGTTTTGTTGTGGGGGTTGATCCTCCACAGACTCTGCCTCTTACTGGCTGTGTGGCCTTTGTCAGATTACTTTTTGTCTTTAGGACTGATTTTTCTCCTCTAGAGAATGAGGAGGTTTCATTAAATGACTTGTAATCTCTAAGACTACATGCCACTTTTATGTCAAGGAGCCAAACTCTTTATTCAAAACTGAGTCTAGCTGCCTCTGCCTCCCATGAAGTCTGCCTTTAAGTTTCCCAATGAAAAATTAATAGGCACTTATTTGTTGCTGCCTTTAATAACATTTGCTTTTAACAAGTGTCTGCCGACCAGTGCAACTCTGGCTGGCTCCTGGGCTGTCTGCTCTTGGCAAAGCTCATTTGCTTCCAAACCATTATGTTGTCTGGGAAGAGGAAAGACACCACTTTTTACAATGCATTTCCATTGGTCAAAGCATTTGGGGGTGTATGTATGAGGGTGGTATTAGGTTCACTTATAATGGGGTTTAAACCATTCCTGGTAGGACGAGAAATTCTACATTGTTGTAAGACAGAGCCAAGTTTTCCCCAGATAGAAGAGCAAAGAGATTGTCAGAGAGGTCCAGGGGAGTCCTTCTCCACAGGCAATGGGTTTTCCAGAGAACAGGGAGGAAGAAATAGCAGTAGCTGAAGGCAACTAGCACAGATCAATGGATCACTGACTCAATCAAAGATCTAGAAGGAAACTTAGTGATTGTTAAATCCAGCCCCATCATTTTACAATGAGGGAACTGAGTCCTCAAACATCCCTACCCATGTCTAACATCTGCTTAGCCCTCAAAGCTCAAGTCAAATCTCACCTCCTACATGAAGCTGTTCCTAAGGAAGTCAATTCATAATGAGTTTTCCCCTCCCATGAATGTATAGTCATTCAATCAATTAATAAACATTTATTAAGTGCTTACTATGTGAAAATTTGGGGGGACACAAAGAGGCAAAAATGGTCCCTGACCTCAAGGATCTTACATTTTGATGGGAATAGATGGCATACAGCTAGGTGGTGTAATGGATAGAACACCAGGCCCAGAGTCAGGAAGACTCATCTTCCTGAGTTCAAATGCAGCCTCAGACATTTATTAGCTGTATGACCCTGGGCAAGTCACTTAACCCTATCTGCTTCAGTTTCCTTATCTGTAAAATAAACTGGAGAAGGAAATAGCAAACCACTTCAGTATCTTTGCCAAGAAAACCCCAAATGGGGGGGTCACAAAGAGACTGACACAACTGAAAAACAACTAAGCAATAACAACAGATAACTAGGTACATCCAAGTTATTTATAGAATAATTCAGAGGGGAAGGCACTAGAAGCTGGCAGGAGGCCGTGGGAGGAGAGGAAAGGTCTTCTGCAGAAGCTGGGATTTGAGTTGAGTCTTGATGGAAGTCAGGGAAGCTAAGAGACAGGTGAGGAGAGAGAGCAGTGGCCTTGGAGGCAGGAGAGCCCTAGGTTGGAAATTTCCCTTCTATACTTACTGCTGTGTGCCCAAGGAAAAGTTCCTTAACCTCTCTGAGGTCATCTTCCTCAGCTCTCTCATCTCGAAGATGGTTACAGTTTCTGTAGTACCTTCCCTTTAGGACTTTTATGAGGATCAAATAATATGAGCTACATATAGTACTTGGAAAACCTTAGAAGTGTTCAATGAATTCCAGTCATTTTCATTTTCTGCATTATAATATAATAATATAATAGTATTTTTTTTTTGTGAGGCAACTGGGGTTAAGTGACTTGTCCAGGGTCACACAGCTAGTAAATGTCAAGTGTCTGAGGCCAGATTTGAACTCAGGTACTCCTGAATCCAGGGCTGATGCTCTATCCACTATGCCACCTAGCTGCCCCAATATAATAGAATTTTATCACATTTATATGCCATTACTTGGGGTGGGGCCAAGATTGTAGAGGAAAGTCAAGGATTCTGAGCTCTCCCCCAAACCCCTCCAAATACCTTCAAATAATGGCTTAAAACAAATTCTAGAGCAGCAGACAACACAAAAGGATGGAGTGAAACAATTTTGCAGCCCAAGACAACTTGGAAACATCTGTTGCACCAAGCTGAGAGTGGAGCACAGTCCAGCACAGGCCACAGAAGTGCAGAACAGGCCCCAGCGAACCAGGAAGAGGCTTTGGAGGGCAACTGAATTAGTGGCAGCCGGGGAGGTTTCTGTGCCTCTCAGCTCACAGTTGGTAAGGGGGTTAGACAACTGGTTGGAAGGAATCCCTTTGCTGACAACAGGGTCAGGATTCTGTTGCATTGCCCATACTTGGATCTGGATCACAGGTTTGGGTCCCAGGTGAGGAGCACTAGCATACCAGAGCTCATAGCAGCAAGAGAGCAAGGACCCTGCTCACAGTTCCAGGGTGGAAAAGAGTGCTTATGGTTGCTCACAGACCAGTAAGCATACCTCTCCCTAGATCATACCATCTTGGAAGAACCAAAAAATTACAGGTATCAGAATTACCTTTGAAAACAGCCACATCAAAAATCTGAAGTGTGGGATGGTGCCCCCTCCACTCCAAAAGCCCCACTTTGGCATAGAGTTAAAAGTCAAGAAATAGGTAGGAAAATGAGCAAACAACAGAAAACGATCCTGAATATAGAAAGTTACTATGGTGGCATGGAAGATCAAAACACACATTCAGAAGATGACAACAAAGTCAAAACTCCTATATTTGAAGTCTCAAAGAAAAATCTGAATTGTTCCCAGGCCATTGAAGAGCTCAAAAAGGATTTTAAAAATCAAGTAAGAGAGTTAGAGGAAAAATGTGAAGAGAAATGGGAGTGATACAAGAAAATCATGAAAAAAGTCAACAACTTGGTAAAAGAGACACAAAAATATTGAAGAAAACAATACCTTAAAAAAAACACAGCATAGACCAAATGGTAAAAGATGCACAAAAATTCAGTGAGCAGGGGAATGCCTTGAAAAGCAAACTTGGTCAAATAGAAAAAGATATACAAAAATTCACTGAAAAGAAGAACTCTTTAAAAAGAATTGGCCAAATAGAAAAGGAAGTACAAAAGATCACTGAAGAAAATAATTCCTTAAAAATTAGAATTGAGCAAATGGAAACTAATGATCTTATGAGACATCAAGAAATAATAAGACAAAATCAAAAGAATGAAAAAATAGCAGAAAATGTAAAATATCTTATTGGAAAAACAGCTGACCTGGAAAATAGATCCAGGACAGCTAATTTAAGAATGATTGGACTACTTGAAAATCCTGATTTAAAAAAAAAAGAGGCTAGATGTCATCTTTCAATACATTATTAAGGAAAACTCCCCTGATATTCTAGAACCAGAGGGTAAAATAGGAATTGAAGGAATCCACCAAATGAAAAATTCCAGAGCATCCAGGTCAAGGAAAAAATATTATAAACAGCCAGAAAGAAACAATTCAAATATTGTAGAGCCACAGTCAAGATAAGTTTTAGCAGCCTTTACATGAAAGGATCTGAGGTCCTAGAATATGATTCCAGAGGGCAAAAGAGCTAGGATTACAACCAAGAATCACCTACCCAGAACAACTGAGCATAATTCTTCAGGGGGGAAAATGGACATTTAGTGAAACAGAGGACTTTCAAGTATTCCTGATGAAAAGATCACAGCTGAATAGAAAATTTGACTTTTATTTGTTTGTTTTGTTTTTTTGTTTGTGGGGCAATGAGGGTTAAGTGACTTGCCCAAGGTCACACAGCTAGTGTCAAGTGTCTGAGGTCGGATTTGAACTCAGGTCCTCCTGAATTCAGGGCCAGTGCTTTATCCACTGAGCCACCTAGCTGCCCCCAAAAATTTGACTTTTAAATACAAGACCCAAGAGAGGCATAAAATGATAAACAGGAAGGAGAAATCATAAGGAATTCAATAAGGTTAAACTATTTACATTCCTACATAGGAAAATTATATTTGTAACTCCTAAGAACTTTCTCATTATTAGGACAGTTAGAAGGAGTATATATAGACAGAGGGAATGGGTGAGTTCAATATAATGGGATGATTATCTAAAAAAATAAAATTAAGGGGTGAGAAAGAAAAATGCACTGGGAGAAAGGGACAGGAAGAGATAGAATGGGGTAAATTATCTGACAAAAGAGGCACGAAAGAAATTTTACAGTAGGGGGAAAATGGGGGAACAATTGAACCTTACTCTCATTGGAATTGGCTCAATGAGAGAATAACATACACACTCAGTTGAATGTAGATATCTATCTTAGGGGCAGCTAGGTGGCACAGTGGTTAAAGCACCAGCCCTGGATTCAGGAGCACCTGAGTTCAAATCTGGCCTCAGACACTTGACACTTACTAGCTGTGTGACCCTGGGAAAGTCACTTAACCCTCATTGCCTTGCCCTGCCCCCTCCCAAAAAAAAAAGAAAAAAGAAAGATATCTATCTTACTATACAGGAAAGTAGGAGGGGAAGGAGAGGAGAGAAGTGGGCAGGGTTCTGATAGAAGGGAGGGAAGATTGAGGAAGGTAAAAGTCAGAAGCAAAACACTTTTTGTTTGTTTGTTTTTATTTTTGTTTTGTTTTTTGTCGGGGCAATGAGGGCTAAGTGACTTGCCTGGGTTCACACAGCCAGTAAGTGTCAAGTGTCTGAGGCTGGATTTGAACTCAGGTCCTCCTGACTCCAGGGTGGGTGCTCCATCCACTGCACCACCTAGCTGCCCCAGCAAAACACTTTTGAGAACAAACAAGGTGAAAATAGAGAGAAGGTAGGATAAATGGGGAAAATAGGATGAAGGAAAATGTATAGTTATTAATCATTACTGTGGGAAAAACTTTACAGCAAGTTTCTCTGATAAAGGCCTCATTTTTCACATATATAGAAAACTGAGTCAAATTTGTAGAATTAAGAGTCATTCCTCAATTGATAAATGGTCAAATTTGAACAGGCAGTTTTCAGATGAAGAAATGAAAGCTACCTATAGTCATCTAAAAAACTTCTATAAATCATTATTGATTAGAAAATTGCAAATTAAAGCAACTCTGAGCTACCACCCCATACCTATCAGATTGGCCAATATGACAGAAAAGGGAAATAACAAATGTTGGAAGGGATGTGAGAAAATTAAAACACTAATATACTTTTGGTGAAGTATACTGAATAAACCATTCTGGAACTCAATTTGGAACTATGCCCATAGGACCATAAAACTATGGTTTGTATACCAAAGAAATCATCATCGTCATCATAGGACCTATATGTTTAAACATATTTATAGCTGCTCTTTCAGTGATGGCAAAGAATTGGAAATTGAGAAGATGCCCATCAATTGAGGAATGGCTGAACAAGTTGTTGTATATGATTGTGATGGAATGACAAGCAGGATACTCTCAGAAAAGCCTGGAGAGACTTACATGAACTGATGCAAAGTGAAATGAACAGAACCAGGAGAACGTTGTACACAGTAACAGCATTATTGGATGATGATCTAATGTGAATAACGTAGCTATTTTCAGCAATACAATGATCCGAGACAATTCTGAAGGGCTTAGGATGAAAGGTACTGTCCATCTCCAGAGAAAGAACTGGTAGAGCCTGAATGCAGATCAAAGATGCATTTTCTTTACTTTTAAATTTTTTTTTGTTTTTTTTTTTGTCTGCATTTTCTTTCATGACTTTCATGAAAATGTGTTTTGTATGACTACAAATGTATAATCTATGTCAAATTGCTTTCATTCTAAACAAGGAGGAAAAGGAGGAGGTAATTTAAAACTCAAAATTTGGGGTAAAAAAGAATGTTAAAATTGTTCTCACATGTAATTGGGAAAAATATTAAATTATATATCGTTACTTGTTCAGCCATTCTCCAGTTGATGGGCACTCATTAGTTTCCAGTTTTTTGCCACCTTGAAAAGAGCTATAAATGTTTTTGTACATCCTTAGAGTTTGTTTTGCCTAGGACAATTTCATCCCTTAATCTATCCCACTCCAATTCCCCCTTCTCCCTTTCTCTTTCCTATTTCTCTGTTGAAGGAAATATACTTCTCTACCCAACTTTGTGTGTGTGTATGTGTATCCTTCTTTTCTTTGATCAGTTCAAATGAAAGAGAGGTCTAAGTGATGCCTTCTTCCCCAACCCCTTCTTCCTTATTTGTATAGGAATCTATTTGAGCCTCGCGATTATATGAGATACTTTTCCCTAATCTTCTTCTCCCTTTCCTCCAACCTGAGTCTATTAGTCTTCCCCTCCCTCTCCATTATTCTTTTAAGATCATTAATATATAATTGACATATTCCCAGACCTGTATAATTAGACTTCCTCCATGACCACTAATAATATTAGGGTTCAGAGGGGACCGCATGTATCATCTCCCCATATTAGAATATAAGCAGCTTGTCCTTGTTTAATCCCTTATGATTGTTTGTTCACATTTACTTCATTATGTTTCTCTTGACTTCTCTGTTTTCACTTCAAAATTTCTATGTAGCTCTGCTCTTTTTATCAGTAATACTTAGAAATACTTTACTTCATTAAATAGTTATTTTTCCTCCTTTAGAATTATACTCATTTTTTTCTGAATAGGTTATTCTTGCTTGTAGACCTATATCCTTTGCCTTCCAGAATATTATATTCCAGGTTCTCTATTCCTTTATAGTGGTGGCTGCTAAATCACTTCTTATCCTGACCATGATTCTTCTGTACTTGAATTGTCTTTCTGGTTCTTGTAGTAATAGCCATGTTATATGATGGTAGTGGTACCACAGGGAGGCAAGTAATTAGAGGACAGGGGACAAGTTATTAGGGACTAAATGCAGCAGTTTGTTAAGGCAGGCTCAGGTACCCAAGATCCAGACAACTCAGTGCCTTAACTTGCGGTTGAGGGGTGGTTGAGAAAGAAGTGAGAGGGGCAGCTAAGTGGCCCAGTGGATAACGCGCCGGCCCTGGATTCAGGAGTACCTGAGTTCAAATCCGGCCTCAGACACTTACTAGCTGTGTGACCCTGGGCAAGTCACTTAACCCCCATTGCCCTGCTAAAATTTAAAAAAAAAAAATTTAAAAAAAAAAAGAGAAAGAAGTGAGAGAAGAAAGCCCTGAGGCCCACTTGCATAAGATTTCTGAAACTTCTGACCCATTGACCTTAGAGACTAGAGACAGACTGAGGAAGGTGTTGTCAAGCAGATGGCTGTTATAGAATTTGTGACATCCTCATCGAAGATATTTAGGCTCTTTTTTATATAAGCTATCTTGGCTGATTTCCACAATAATCCTGTTTGGTAGGGACCACAAGTTACTATCATTTCATTTTACAGATGGAGAAATTAAGGTAAGAGAGGGCAATTCACTCATGGCTATATGACTAATGGTGGGAATCAGACCTATGTTTCTCTTAATGCTAAATGAAGCACTTTCTCCATTATGCCAGTTTTGTTTTCTCACTGCCAATGAATGCTATTGGCATGAGGTTGAGCAAGTCATTTAATCTCTATGGGCCTTAGTTTCCTCATCTATAAAATGAGAGAACTGGGTGGTTTGTCAAGTCCCTTCCAGGCTAAGATTTATGGTCCTCTAATCCTATAATTCTTTATATCTTACTTCATTTGATACTCACAACTCTTATTTTTTTAAATTTTTTTTTTTTAGTCAGGCAATTGGGGTTAAGTGACTTGCCCAGGGTCACACAGCTAGTAAGTGTTAAGTGTCTGAGGCCGGATTTGAACTCAGGTACTCCTTACTCCAGGGCCAGTGCTCTATCCACTGCGCCATCTAGCTGCCCCACAACAACTCTTTAGAGTAACTATCATTATTCTCATTTTACACATGAGGAAACTGAGACTAAAATTAAGTGACTTGACAAAGGTCAACCAGGTAGTAATCTCTGAAGCAGAATTTTCAGTTTTCTATCTATTGAGCCAATGAACTGCCTATAAATAGTGGTAATAATAGCACTCATAGGATTGTTGTGAGGATCAAATGAGATTTATATCTATCTATACACACAAATACATACATAGAGACCTACACATATATACACACAAACCCATATATATAGCTTTGTTGAAGCTGATTAAACATCATATATTTTTTCATTTACATACACATATGTATATATGTATCTGTCAAAGATGATAAATGACATATGTAAAGCTTCATATATAGACACACATATGTATATATAGAAAGAGCTTTGTCAAGGATGATTAAATAACATATATATGTATATATGTGTGTGAAAATTGGAGTGACGCCCCCTGCTGAAGAGATACTGTAGGAAAGCTCTGCCATGAGGAGAAGGTGTCTGAGGGCAAGCCATGTGGCTTGGAAGGTCAGGAAGTGACATTTGCTCTTGGGTGCTGTCGATTAAAGCTACCAGCCAATTAGCTTGGAGCTGTGTGTGTGTGGATGGGATGTTTCCGGTTTTCACAGAAGGCTTGTGGGACGAAGAAGGGGTGATGCTCTCTCTCTCTTTTGCTACAACCTCATGAGGAGTGGAGCAGAAATGCTGGCTCCCTGAGATAGAGAGATGTAGGCACCTTGGCCTCTTTCTCTCTCCTCCCCAAATTCTTATGCTCCTTAAAAGTCTAAACTCTTGCTAAAGCTTCTAATTTATTGACAACCACTCATTAGATTTTTAGACAGCCTAGCTAGAATCTTAGCCACCTTATAGACAGCAACTATTCATATGCCTATATACATATAATATACAAACACATAGTTGACTGAGACCTTAGGAACAGGAAACACCAAAGGGCTAGGTGATAAAGAATTGGGGGATTATAGGACAATAAATCTATACATATGAATAGTTTTACCAAACTTACTACCACCACCACCACCACCACCACCACTACTATCTACCAATACCACCCCTGATGCATAAGACTTTCCCAGGGACACATATAACAAAGCAAATGAAAACACAGACACAAGGAAGGCCATGCAAATAACCAGACTCCCTGTGTGAATTACACTGGGCAGCTAGGTGGTGCCATAGTGCACAGAGCACAGGGCCTGGAGTCAGGAAGACCTGAGTTCAAATCTGGCCTCAGACACTTACTAGCTGTGTGACCCTGGGTAAGTCACTTTACCTTGCTTGCCTCAGTTTCCTCATCTGTCAAATGAACTGGAGAAGGAAATGGCAAACCCCTCAGTATCTTTGTCAAGAAAACCCCAAATGGGGTCACAAAGAATCTACACGATTGAACAACAAAGCAATGAGGATGCCTCACTTGGCTTTCTTGCTTTCCTTCCTACCCAGGCAATTAGCTTTGCAGTCACAGCAGAAAGACCATTTTAAAAAGTTTTATTAATGCCTTTTGTTTTTTACTTTACAGTCATTTCCGGAAATACTCTTTCCTCCAGATGGAAGTCTGATGGGGCGCTTTTAGGAAGGTGCAGTAGATAGAGCCCAGGAGTTGTTAGTGTCCCTGCTTTTATCTATATTGTCTGAAGGCAGCCTTGGAGTTGAGAGAGGGTGATAGCCTTCTTAGAGATATAGGCAAAATTTCTGCCTTTTGGCTCCCTTAGCTAAACAGCCCAGCTTCCCTGATTGTGGTAACACTCTGGACCAGTTCTAAGATGGAGCTAGGATTCCAAGGAAGTTAGCAGAGTTTAACAAGGCCTAAGATCCAAGGTCTAGATGTTCCCCAAACCCACCATGGCCCCTCCCTACAGTTAGCAAAGCATCCTAATAGAAAGGAATGCATGACCCACCCTTCCCTTCACAGATGTGTTGTTCAGTCATTTTTCAGTCATGTCTGACTCTGTGACCCCATTTAGGATTTTCTTGCCAAAGATACTAGAGTTTTTGCTATTTCCTTCTCCAGTTCATTTACAGATGAGGAAACTGAGGCAAACAGGATTAAGTGATGTGCCCAGGGTCACACAACTAGTAAATGTCTGAGGCTAGATTTGAACTCATGATGAGTTTTATTGACTTTAGGCCCAGCACTCTATCTACTGCACCATAGCTGCCCCCCTCCACACATGGAGAGTGAGTCTGAATCCTACCATATTTCAGGGACTTGCATTCTTGGCTCTTATCATCCATCACAGAACTAGATTGAAATCAGTAGTCCTCCATTAGGACAAGGTTGGGAAATCCTGGTTTGATGAATATGAAAACTCTTGGAGAAGGTAGGAGCAGGTGGAACAGGATGGGGGTGGGTCTAGCCTAAGAGACAGTCAAAAGGGGAGGGTGTGGGGTGGGGAATGAGCTCAGAAGACTTCACCATTTGGCCTCTGAAAGGCCCAAGGGAAGAATTCCACCAGATTTACAACAGATAAACATGTGTAAATGATTCCCTGGTGTGCAGGAGATCAAAGGATCACAGATTTAGAGCTGAAAGGGACATTAGAGATCATCTGATTCAACACTTCAATTTATAGTTAAGGAAATTGAAGTCTAGAGAGACTGACTTGTCCAAGGTCACACAGGATGCTGAGCTTGTCAACCTGAAAATTAATAAATCAATCAATAAAACAAAATTAAGGTCTTTCATCAGGGCAGAGGAGTTAGAACTTAGAGGATCGCGTGGCAGATACTAAGAATATACCCAAAGATGGGAACTGGGGATGGGTTTTATATGGGGTACCAGAATAGAGAGACCAACAGATTGCCTTTGGTAAGAATAAGTTTCTCACAGTTCTAGACAGGTTCATTTGCACAAGGAGCTGATTATCAGGAAGAAACTTTGGGAATCTCAGGAAGAGAAGAATTTTGAGGGAGATTTACAAAATAAACCAAAGCTAGAATTGACAAAATCTGGTCAGCCCCAGGCAATTCATTGGCCTGGGATAAATACTAGTCAGTCAGGTCTCAGCTGATTGTGTTTGTCAAGCTCTAGGCCTTGATTTCAAATCCAACACTCTCTTTACTAGCCTGCCTGAACAGTGTGAGATTTAAAATTGGATATTAGATCATAAATCTCCCCTACTTAACCTTTCCCTTAATTTATCTCCCAGACTAGTAAATGGAAGAAGCTTTTGGTTTTCTAGATAGACCTTTTATTGTTATGGTAGTCACAAGGTGATGTTGATTAGAAGGATAGGAAAGTAGAAACACAATACAAATCGTCCTAAGTCTAAGCTTAGTCTATATTCCTTATAAAAACTCACCAAAACCGAAGGCCACCTTTGGAGAGAGAGAGAGACCGTCTGTGCCGCACAGTCAGGAGACCAGCAGAGCAGGAAAAAGCCCCACTTCCATTCTCTCCTAGTCTTTTTAGCTCGCACCCCGGAAGTCGAGTGCGTAGCAGGCAGTCTGACGTGCGCAGCAGGCAGACTGGCGTGCGTAGCTCATGCCGTTGGTCTCCTCCCCAAAAGGGTGGTCCTTAAAAAAAAACTGGCGTCTTTCAGTTATCCTAACCGACTGTTAAAAAACTTTCATATTTTTTTACCACAACAGGGCTGGTTTTACCCCATAGCCTTGATAAGGCAATCTAGGTGGTGTGATTTTTAGGGGCCCAGAAAGTCAGTCTACCTCCAAACACTAAAATACTTCTCCAAATTTACCTTTTTGAGGTTCTATCATTCCTTTGGGTTAGCCAGCAACCTCTTTCAAAATGCAACTACTAGGACAGAGTTAATCTATTAACCTAAGTGGTTATCAATCATATGAACCTAATCACAAATTTGCTTGGCTAAGATTCTTGATTTGACTGTAAATTACAAAGGAGTTGCTGATCTGAGTTTGTGAAAGAAGTTTCTATATCAAAAATTCACAACCATGGATATAAATCTTAGGTCTGGACCCTCCCTTCTTTTTCCAGCAAAAGAAAACAAAAATATCTCAGGTGGGAAAGAACTACCCTAGGCAAGATTTTGAAGCAGGAAAAATTTGTTTTTGGTGCCCTCCTCCCTCCTTCTCTCTGTCTTTCCTAAGCTTACTTACCCATCAAGCATTTTGTGCCCTCTCGGTGCCTTGATTCTTGTGTTTCAGTGCCAAATGCAAGTTTGCTCTTTCTGGAATTGTCTCATGCTCCAAAATTTCCGGTCCCTAACTCCACCTTCTTACTCCCCAAACAAAATTTAAAATTTTGAAGTATTCAATCAAGCTAATTGTTAGGAAGAAAGCAGTCTAATTAAACTAATTGGCATTAAAGTGTGAATGACTAATGACCAAATTCAATGTGCTTACCCTCCCAAAAGTATTTGCACTTTCAAAGAAGATAAATTTCCAATGGTGGGATTTCAGGGAGTAAGACAAAGAGACAAAGTGGGGGAAGAGATTTGTGGGCTGGGGAGACTTCCCAGCAGCATTTAAATCCGACTTTGGAGATTACAGTCAGTTTGACCGATGAATAAGACTAGTCATGATTCAAGGAATGAGAATTCTGGAGAAGATGGGACTTTGGAGGAAATGGAGGTGGGTTATTTTTTGAGTACTGGTCATTGGCAGGGTAGACTGTGGACAGAGCATAGATTGGGGGGTATCTGGTGTGATAAAATAATGGGATTTAGCAGATACTCAAAGACCCACCTGGAGATTAATCTAAATCGATTGAATCAAGTGAGAGTGATTGACTGCTGATTAGCCTACTGCAAAGTTAACTAGATTGTAATCACACCTGGCTAGCCCTTAATGGATTTGGAGGATGCCAACCAATCAGCTTGAAGCAGTGTGTAAGGACCGCCTCTATTCCAGACCTATAAAAAGCTTCCACATACAGCTTACTGGGGAGTTCCTGATTAAAGCAGGCTCGTGGAGGAGGACTTGAGGAAGAACCCAACCAGGCTGGAACTCTAGGCTAGGTGGGACTTCTTTTTCTTAACTTTCTGAACTCCTTGTAAATATCTGTATGCTTTAATAAATGTTTAATGCCCAAAGACTGGTACTGAAGCTTTTTAATTTAAGTCGACCACAATTTAGATTTTAAACATCACACTGGGCTGGAAGTAGCAAGGAAGTCTTAGGAGATGGAGAAAGGGGAGGTATAGGCCATTCCTTCAAAGGAACAACTATTCTCAGGGATAGAGTCTAGGCTGAGAAAACAGGGGACACAAGGAAAAATGCTTTGGCTGAGGAATACTTTGGCTGCTATATCCAACCAGAGAGAGGCTGAGAGGAAAATGTTGGCAAGGAGCACATAGTGTATTCAATTAATCAACTCACATTTATTAAGCACTTACTATGTTCCAGGTACCGTTAGGTGCTGGGTTACAGAGACAAAAGTTAAGATGCCTACCCTTTATGGGCTTACATTCTTTTGGAAGAGCTTTTGCCAATAGTTCTATATATAATTTATATGCATGTGGTTGCAGGAGATGAGGGGCCCTTCTTTGGTATACATGCAGACCAGGAGAGCAGTGACCATACCTTTTCCAGGATCATACCACCTAGGAAGCACCAAAAACTTGCACATCTCCAGAACTACCTCTGAAAACAGCAGCATGAAGCAGCCTGATACTTGGAACATTGCTTCCCCATTCTCAGGTGAGTAAGCTTTAGCATAAAATTTAAAGTCAAGAAATAGGCTAGAAAATGATCAAACAACAACAACAACAAAAGAATTTTACTATAAAAAACTACTATGGTGGTAGAGAAGACTAAGAGATAAGCTCAGAAGACAACAAAGTGCAAACAGTTACCCCAAAAAGGCCTCAAAAATGCTAATTGGACCCAAGACCATCAAGAATTCCTGGAAAAGTTAAAGAGAGGAAAAATTGTTAAAAAGAAGTGTGACTGATGCAAGAAAATTATGAATGAGAATTAACAACCTGGTTAAAGAGACACAAAAAATACTGAAGAAAATAACACCTTAAAAAAACAGAATTAAAAGAGGCACAAAAATTCACTGATGAAAAAAAAATCCTTAAAAATCAAAATTAGTCAAATGGAAAAAGAGGTACAAAAATCTCACTGAATAAAAAAATATATTTCTTAAAAATTAGAATTGGGCAAGTGGAAGCTAATGACTCCAAGAGACATCAAGAAATGACTAAAAAAAGTCAAAGGAATTTTTAAAAATAGGAAAAAAACATGAAATATCTCATCAGAAAAAACAACTGACTTAGAAAATAGATCGAGGAGAGATAAAAAGAATTATTAGACTACCTGAAAGCCATAATCAAAGAAAGAACTTTGATTTCATATTTCAACAAATTATCAAGGAAAACTGCATGGATATCTTAGATCCAGAGGGTAAAACAGACATTAAAAGAATCCACTTGTATGGGATAATTACCTCAGTTTACCCAAATAATCTGAGAAGACTACCAGGTGAAGCAGAGACAGATTTATTTCATTCTCATGAGAATGGGTGACCTCATGAAAGGAATAAGGAGCTGATGAGCTCATGAGTTGGGTTTTTATGGAAGTTTGACGGGGCAGTTCCCTTGTGCATAGGGTGGGTTCACAATCTAACATCCTATCCTGTCCTATCCTGTGCTCGAGTTGGTGATCAGGGTATGGATGCATGTCCTGCTAAGTCTGAGAGCTGGGGGAAGGGGAGGGGGAAAGGGTAAAACCACTCCACCTGTGTAAGGAGGGGGCAGGTGGTTATGAAACTACCTCACCCATGTGAGGGGAGGGGTGGTACCAGGAGCTAGGGGGCTTTGGTATGCAAGCAGGGAGGGGTGGTACCAGTATACACCATGCTCAGAAGGCATGATACCTGCCTCTTAGGGAGATTGCTACCACACCCTGCTTGGCCAAAGAACAGTAAGGGGTGGGGCATGTTTTAGCAATGGGACAGAATATGGACAGTAGCAATAACAGGGACTGGGAGCTGGATACTTTTCAGACCCCAGCCTCAGAGTCTGAACTGACTCAAGTCCACTATATCCATCCCACTCACACTGATTACCTCAGGAAAGAGATCCCCAAGTGAAAACTCCTAGGAATATTATGATCAAATTCCAGAGCTCCTAAGTCTAGGAGGAAATACTTAAAGCATGCAGAAAGAAACAATTCAAATATCATGGAGTCACAGTCAAAATCACATAAGATTTAACAGCTTCCATGTTAAAGGAAAAGATGGCTTGGAATATGATATTGCAGGAGGCAAAGGAGCTAAGATTACAACCAAGAATAACCAACTTAGAAAAACTGCATGTTTCTTTCAGGGTAAAAAAAGGATATTTAATGAAATAGAGGACTTTCAAGCATTCTTGATGAAAAGATACAGAACTGAATAGAAAATTCAACATTCAAACAGAAGACTCAAGAGAAGCATAAAAAGGTAAACATGAAAGAGTAATCATAAGGGACTCAATGAAGTTAAATTTACATTCCTATGTGGGAAGATGATACATGTAACTCCTAAGAACCTTATCAATATCAGGGCAGTTAAAAGGAGTTTGCATAGACAGAAGGCATGGATGTAATTCAATTATGTTGGAATGATTTAAAAAATGAAGAAGCTGGGGGCAGCTAGGTGGTACAGTGGATAAAGCACTGGTCTTGGATTCACAAGTACCTGAGTTCAAATCCGGACTCAGACACTTGACACTTACTAGCTGTGTGACCCTGGGCAAGTCACCGCATTTCCCTATTAAAAAAATGAAGGAGTTAAAGGAATGAACTGGGAGAAGGGAGAAGGGAGAGGTAGAATAGGGAAAATTTTCTCATATAAAAGAAGCATGCAAGGAAGACAATTTACAACTGAGGGGGAAATGGGGTAGTTGCAGGCAAT
Source organism: Dromiciops gliroides (assembly GCF_019393635.1). Lineage (NCBI taxonomy): Eukaryota > Metazoa > Chordata > Mammalia > Microbiotheria > Microbiotheriidae > Dromiciops > Dromiciops gliroides. The sequence goes on along the minus strand of NC_057863.1, from coordinate 335,471,660 downwards.
GCTTGAACCTCACTCTCATGGGAATTGGTTCAAAGGAAGAATATATATATATATATATATATATATATATATATATATAGTTGTGTATAGAAATGTAACTAACCTTAATTGGGAAATAGGAGGGGAAGTAGATAAAAGAAAGGAGGGGAGGAGGATAAAGGAAAGAGTGGATTAAGGGAGGCTGTGGTTAGAAGCAAAATAGACTTTTGAGGGGGTATAGGAGAAAATAAGAGAGAGGAAGAAATAGAAGATAAGGGGTTGGAGAGAAATTCACAGTTAGTAGTCATAACTGTGAATGTAAATGGGATGAACTCACCCACAAAACAGAAGTAGACAGCAGAATGGAATAGAAATTAGAATCCAACAATATGTTGTTTACAAGATAGACATTTGAAATAGAAAGATACACACAGAGTTAAAATAAAGAGCTGGAACAGAATCTAATATGTTTTAGCTGAAGTAAAAAAGGCAGGGGCAGCAATCATCTGAGACAAAGCAAAAGAAAAAATAGAACTAATTAAGAGATTATCAGAGAAATTACATTTTGCTAAAAAAGTACCATAGACAATGAATATCAAAAAAATTTACAGCAAGTTTCTCTGATATAGAGACCTCAAATATATGCTAAGTATAGAACTGTGTCAAACTTATAAAAATAAGAGTCATTCCCCAAAAGATAAATGGTTAAAGGACATGAAAAGGCAGTTTTCAGAAGAAGATATCAAAGCTATCTATAGTTACATGAAAATATGAAAAATGTTCCAATTCACTATTGATTAGAAAAATGCACATTTAAACAATTCTGAGGTACCACCTTACACCTATCTGATATGACACATGCTGGAGGGAATGAGGAACAAATAGATATACTAATGAATTGTTGGTGGAATTGTGAACTGATCCAACCATTCTGGAAAACAAGTTAGAATTAGGCTCAAAGGGCTATAAAACTGTACATATCCTTTGACCCAACAATACCATTACTAGGTCTGTAGTCTAAAGAAATCAAAGGGAAAAGGAAAGGACTTACATGTACAAAAATATTTAGAGTAGCTCTTTTTGTGATGACAAAGAATTGGAAATCAAGGGGAAATCACTGATTGGGGAATGGTTGAACAAGTTGTGGCATATTATTATGATGGTACTATTGTTCTATAAGAAATAACAAGTCGGGGACAGCTAGGTGGTGCAGTGGATAGAGCACTGGCCTCGAGTCAGGAGGACCTGAATTCGAATCTGGCCTCAGGCACTTGACACTTACTAGCTGTGTGACCCTGGGAAAGTCACTTAACCCCAGTTGCCTCACAAAAAAGAAGAAAAAAATAACAAGGGGAGTTTTTTCAGAAAAACATGGGAAGACCTATGTAAATTATTGCAAAGTGAGGTGAGAACTGGGAGATCATTGTGCCCAATAATGGCAATGTTGTAATGATAATTAACTGAAAGACTGCTACCCTGATCAATACAATGATCCAAAATAATTCCAAAGGACTCACGATGAAAAATTGCTATCCACCTCCTGGGAGAGAACTGATAAACTTTGAGTGCATATTGAATGAAGTATAATTTTCTTATTTTCTTTATTTTTCTTACTTTTTTGGAAATAGGACTAATATGGATGTATGTTTTACATGATTTCACATGTATGACTGATATATTGCTTGTCTTCTCAGTGGGTGAGAGAGGGATGGAAAGGAGGGAGAGTATTTGGAACTCAAAATTTAAAAAAAAGAATGTTAAAATAAGTAAATAATAAATTAAGGGAAAATAGTTTCTGGAGACTTAGGTCAGATCTTTAAACATTTTTTTTATTTGTTTGTTTTGCCTTGGATGAATAGCTGACCAAGACCTATGGAGAAATAGGAAGATAAGCATTTTTCAATATATGTATTGCATGGTTAAAACAGAACAGAGCAATGTTTCAGGTGGGGTTCACCTCAACCAGCACTTTCCCCTATTCTCAAGCCTCAGTTTCAGCTATTATTTCAACTTTTCAACAAATACATGAATATCTACTACTTGCAAGGCACTGGTTACAAAGGCAAAAATGAGACAGCCCTTGCCTTCAAAAAGCTGACATTCTCCTGGGAGAATACAATATGTACACAGATAAGTAAATATAAGGTAATTTGAGAAGGGAGAGGGCACTAGCTACTGGCGGGACAGGGAAGGCTTCACCTCAGGTGAGCATATTAGGAAGATAAGGTCCCTCGAGATTTGAAGATGGGGAAGAAAAGCATTCCAGGAATAGAGTAGCATATGCAAATGGATGGATGCAGGGGATGGAATGTTGACTTTGGGGAACAACTACAGTAGTTTGTTCTATTTGTCTGGAATGTAGACTAGATTAGGAGTAGTGATATGAAGCAAGGCTAAAGTGTTCTCCATCCCTAGAAGCTAATAGTGCCTTTTCTCCCCCACCCCTTATCAAATAGCTGCAAGAAATGATATTTTTAAGACTTTGTTTAGGGCGTTGTGAAGTTAAACTCCATGATCTGTATGTTGGTTTTTTTTTTCTTCTGCCCTAGATGAATGGCTGACCAGGAGCTTTGGAGAAGTACAAAGGTCAAAACATACCAATATATTATGTGGTTAAAAAGGGGAAAGGCAGTTGAAGAGAGGAATTACCGGTCGGGGGTGGGGGTGGGGGGAAGGGATGTATCTTGGGACTTAGCTTTAGAAAAGGAGGGGAAAAGTGAAGCCACATTGTTATGGGAGAAATATCTCCTCTTTGAATTAATGTGGTGGGTAACTACTGCCCATGACAACATGAAATAGAAATTGTAGGGTCCTCTTGTAATTACTAATGTATGCCAACCATATGCCTAAATTTCAACCATCTTTTTGTTGGATTTTTAAAAATCTCTTTTGTTTCCTGTTTTGTGTGTGCCTGGCTTAGAGTACTAATAAAAACAAAAAATGCGGAAACCTGATTTTCAGTCCCAATCATTTCTTCAGTAAGGTGTTTCTTCCGTACTAGAGAAGGGTCAGGAAGAAACTGGCAGCAGCCTTTGGCTTAAGGAATTCGAGTCCAGGAGAGGACGGTCTGAGTAATTTCAGATTGCATCCAATCAGTGGATAGATCTAGGAACTTAAATTCTAGCTTCCATCTGTAGTGTAGGGTACCCTCTTTTACAACAGACAGTGACTATCAGTTGATTCAGGTTGCAGATTAGTCTTTCAGATTTCTTCCTGCTCCCCATTTTGTGACCATTTGTTAACCACTGCCCTAGGGGAGGTTTGGGATGAGGGGTGAAGAGGAAACACATTAGGAACTCAGAGCAGCTCTGGGGAACAGGAAAAGGGAAGTGTTGGTGGGCAGTGCTTCTCACCTGCTTGAGCAGACCCTCTGCCTCCCGTAGATATGCACGAAGACTGGAGAGGGCAGAAATCCCCCAATGTCTAGATGTCCAGAGGGGCCGTGGTATGATGTATGCATGTGAATCACTTATTTACCCAAAGACCAACAGGGCAGGACACTTTCTGGCCTTAGGGCCTGACACCTCTCCTCGCCAGGATCTCTTTTGTCCCAGGATACAGCTGTTATTTCTGCTCCCTACCCTCTTGTCTCTACAGTTGCTCTCCTTGTCTAGTATTCCATGCCTTCAGTTAGCTCTGGTCCCAGCTGCCCTGAGTGCGAGCTGCGTTGGGGTTGGGGTTGTCTGCTCTTTGCCTACGTTCTCCGGTCCTCCCCCTTGCAGGATGCAACCAGTCAGCGGCAAAAGTGTTTCTCTGTCTTCCTGTGTCTCCATCCCTCTTCATCTCTCTTTCCTCTTTTCGCGTCCATCTCTCGCAGCGTTTAGCCTCTCCCGCTCCTTTGGCCCCTTCCAAAACGAAAAGACTCTCCCCTCCCAGATCCTTCCCGCTGTCGCAACCCGGGCTCCCCGCCTCCTTGAGCCCCTCCATTGGCACAGACGCCCGGCCTGAGAATCGCCCAATAAGAGCACCGGACTTTAGTGTGACAGCTCAGAAAATGGCCAATCACGCCGAGCCAGGGGGCGGGGGCAGCTTGCTGGGGTTGAAGTTGGGTTGAATGCGAGGAGGGGGTGATGGGGGGGATACAAAAGAGAGAGGGGGAGGGAATAGGCGGGTGGGGGCGCAGGGATCAGTAAAGGGGACACGCAGCACCGAGTTCCGGGCAGAGGTGGGGGCGAGTGGCCACTGCACAGGGTGGTCTGGGGTAGGAGTGGGAGCGGCCACAATTTTAGGTGAGGAAGGGGACCGAAAGCTCCCCTTGGCCGCCAGTCCGCCCCCTCCAAGAACAGCGACTGCGCCTCTGCCCGGCTCTTTCCTCTGCGCCCCCGGCAGAGGATGCCGGCGGCGAGCCGAGCGGAACGGGGCGCCAAGCCTGGTGGCCCGGGGCGCAGTGGGCCGGGGGTGTGCTATGCGCTGCTGTAACCTGCGGCTGGAGCAGCGCGGGGGGAGGCAGCGGTAGGAGGGGATGCAGAGGAAGCTCCGGCGGCGGCGAGCCGGGGAGAGAGGAGGAGGAGAAACAGCGGCGGCGGCGTTGGCTGGAAGGGTCGGAGTAGCAGGGCCGGAGGCGTGAATGGCGCTCTCCAAACATCCCCTAGCCCACAGACCCCTTTCCCCTCGGAAATCGACCAGGGGCGCAGCGTCTCTGCAGCGGCCGGCCCTTCTCCTGGCGGGATGCTTTTGAATTTAGATCTTCTATTTCTTCATTCTGTGCTCCCCAAGAAGCCCGCTCTGTGCCGGGGATAACGTTGCTGGTGGTGAGCCGGATACCCTCCTTCCTGTTAGTCCTTCTCCGCCTCTCACCCAGGCCGGCGGCTATGGACGAGAAGCAGGCAGATTGAAGGATACGGATCCCGGAGCTAACCCTCCCTTCTGCTCCCCAGCCAGATTTGAAGGAGCCTTATTATTATTATTGTTATTGGAAGGAGGGGGGGCGGCTTGGGAGAAGAGTGGGGAAGGGGCATCCAGCAGGGGCCGGGGCTTCTCCCTTGCCCACTCTATGGAGTCTGGGGCCGCTGTCTGAAGCTGGAGCCACGCTCTCGCACTTGACGCGTGAGGTAGGGGATGCGGTGGCGGGGCCCCCTGCTATCCAGGACCCTCCCCCCAAGTCCCCGGAACCGTTGCTCCGCCCGCCGCCCCCTCCCCCGTCCTCTCCACCCCCCATCCCACCTCCCCACCCCTCTTAAGAAAATAATGCTGGCTGCCTCCCGTACCTCCCAGTCGTTCCCTGTTCGCTTTGAGAGAAGGGCTCCCGCTCCTTATCCCTACCCAGACTCCTAACGAGCCGCGTCGGCTGCTTAGTCTTGCGCCAAGCTCGGTTGAGCTGGGGCTCAGTGTGGGATCTTGGAGCTTTCTGCCTAGGCACCGCTGGCACAGGAGAGGCGTCGCCTACTGAGGACGCTTCTCCATTCCTCCTAACTCTAATTCCAGTCCCTGCTGAATACAGCCAAGCTGTCCCGAGGTCCCGCGACAGCCCGAGCAGCCCTCGGAGAACTGGTGTGACTTCGATTTCGGACATAGGACAGTCTTCACCCCCAACGAAAGCGGGTTTCCCTCTACTTCTTGCCTCCCCGGCTTCTCTAGCCTTCCCCGGAGACCCTGATCGCTCTCCCTCCAGGCGCCACCCCACAGCGCTCAGGACGGGGGTGCCACGATGTCCCGCGGCTCAGGGACCTGGGCCGCCCCCGACGTGTGACCCAACCTTGGTCCCCTTGCTTGGCCCCCCACCCTCCCCTTGGCGCCCCCCAGCCTGCCCCCCGGGGGAGGAGGAAGAAGCGGAGGGCGAGGGGGGCATGTCCCGTCCCAAAAGCATAAGCCCCCCGGGCTACGCGGCCCAGACGGCGGCTGCTCCCAGGGGAGGCGGGGAGCACCGCTCGGCTTGGGGAGAAGCGGAGTCTCGGGCCAATGGGTACCCCTGCCCTCCCGGGGGGCTGACCCGCGGCTCTACTAAGAAGACTGGGGTGGCCGTGACCCCACAGCAGCACCGCCTGGTGAGCCGCTGGCGCAATGAAGAGGACTACGAACCCCCGCTGGGCAGCCAGGACCCCCTCGGGGGCGGTTTCGGCTTCAGCTTTCGCTCCAAGTCAGCCTGGCAGGAGCAAGGAGAAGACTGCTGTCGAGGCAGCCGTCGCCACCGCCGTGGAGCGGCTGGAGGGGGCAGCACCCGGGCCCCCCCAGCGGGCGGAGGAGGCGGCGGTGGCAGCGGCGGCGGGTCAGCCCCGTCCAGGCCAGGAGAACGGAGCACCGCGACCGTGCAGGGGGGCGGGGCGGAGGTACGCCCTCGTTCCGTGGAGCTGGGTCTGGATGAGCGGAGAAGCAAGGGCAAAACGGTGGAGGAGCTGGAGCCCGGAGCCAGAGCGGGCGGAGAGGAGGAGGCTGAGGACGCGGGCAGTTCGACGGGCTCGGGGGCCGGAGCCGCGCTCTCGCTGGGCGCCTGCTGCCTGGCGCTCCTGCAGATCTTTCGCTCCAAGAAGTTCCCGTCGGACAAACTCGAGAGGCTTTACCAGCGCTACTTCTTCCGCTTGAACCAGAGCAGCCTCACCATGCTGATGGCAGTGCTGGTGCTCGTGTGCCTCGTCATGCTGGCCTTCCACGCCGCCCGCGGCCACTACCAGACCCCTTACCTGGCCGTGCTCTCCGCCGCCGTGGCCGTGGTGCTTCTCCTGGCCGTTTTCTGCAACAGGGCCAGCTTCCACCAGGACCACATGGGACTGGCCTGTTACGCCCTCATTGCTGTGGTGCTGGCCGTCGAGGTGGTGGCCCTGCTGCTGCCCCAGCCCCGCAGTGCCTCGGAGGGCATTTGGTGGACTGTCTTCTTCATTTACACCATTTACACGTTGCTGCCGGTCCGCATGAGGGCCGCCGTGCTTAGCGGGGTACTGCTCTCTGCCATACACCTTGCCATCTCCCTGCAGGCCAACTCTGAGGACCAGTTCTTGCTGAAGCAGGTAAGGGGAGCCGGATGACACGATCGGTGGGAAATTGTGCCTCAGTGGGTTGCGAAAAAATCCTCACTTCCCTCTCCCCAACCCATAACTTACTTTTTTTCAAAGGAGTGGGGGGGGAGGGGGAGTAGAAAATTCTATAGAAAAGTCCTCTTATCTTCCCTCCTCCCAATGCTATAAATGTCCCTCTTATGAATGGGGTTGCTGGACTCCATAGCAACTGCACTTCAAAGACAGCCTTTCCATTAATTCCCCCAAAGTTGCAGATACTCCACTCTTCTCACAAGGACTCCCTCCCCGCCCCCCGAAAAATGGGGGGAAGGATGGCTTTGAATTATTCAGGGAGCAGAGTTCCGAGTGGGGAGGGTTGATGGCTGGTATCTTGGAGAGAATTCCCAGAGTTGGAAGTGTGGAGAGTTGAGCCTTCACTTAGGCTCTGTGGTGTGGTGAAGCTTTTGTAGCTAGCTATATGTGATTTACAGATATCACTTAAAACAAACAAAAAAACGTTGCATTTTAGAGAGTTGGATAGTTACTGAGCTAGAATAGGCCCATGGAGATGGGCTGATAGCCCTCTTGGCTTTCTGTCCCTTCTGTTCATAACTTCCTGCTTCTGAGCTATTTCAGAAGTACTTCACCTGTATCCTGTTTCTCCTCAGGGTTAGGGCAAGGGGAAGATGTTTATCTTCTTCAGGACTTGGACCTGTATTTTGAAATGGTAACAGGGAGGGACAGAAGAATTGTAGTGTTGATTGAGATAGGTCCAGCGTCCTCTCTTTCAAACAGACACCAAAGGATGTCTAGATTGCCTTTGTGATCTCAGCCTCAAAGGATTAGACCTGTCAGAGGTTTACTGGATATTGGTCTCTTCCCTTGATAATCCCGTTGTAAGTCAGTCATCCTTGAATTTACGGAAACCTGTATAACCTCTTGGCCAAAATGTGGGGCCACTCCCCAGAAAGTGGAAAGCCAAACTAACCTAGAGACTGTGTAGCCCATTCCATAGCTTCCTGTCCTGTGCCCCCCTGCTGTCTCACTTCAACAACTATTACCTCCCTTTCCAGCAGCTTCAGTCACTCTTTGGGTTCCTTGCCGTCTACCTTCAAACAAAACATGGTCTTCATCTTAAAACATCCTTTTCATCTGCTTCTTTTAGTTCTATCCAGCTTCTCTCCTTCCTTTTTTCTAAGTTATAGTTTTCATCTGCTGCTTCTGTGTTCTCCTGGCTCATTCCCTTATGTAAAATTCAACTCACTATTTATTAAACACCTACTTACCTGTTGGGCACAGGGCTAAATGCTGGAGAAACAAATGCAAAAAAGTTTCTGCCCTCAGGGAGTGTGTATCTTTTTTTTTTTTTGAGGGGGAAATGCACAGAGGAGTAAATTCGAATTATGTTACAAAATAAATTCACAGAGAAGTAAATACAAAGGGTTACAAAATAAATGCAAAATGTTTTGTGCCCCACCTTCTTTTGAAACTCCTTTGTCCAAGGTAACCAGTAATCTGCCTCTTGTGTATGTCAGTGGCTTTTCCTTAATATTTATCTTCCTAGATCTCTTTGTAGCATTTGACAATGTTGCTCTCCTACTCCAAGAGACTTTTCTTGGCTTCAGTGACACTCTGATCCCTTGGTTTTTCTCTCCAGTGGAAAGATCTCTGATCCAAGTCAGGAGACTTGAGTTTTAAGCCCAGTTCTGACACCACCTAGCTGTGTGACCTTTGGCAAGTCACTTAACTGATCTTAGGACTCAGGGGACTGAGAATTTTGATAAAGGTCCTTTTTAGCTCCAAAATTCTGTCATCTAAGTCTTACCTTAAGAACTCTATTAGTCCACACTGATCTCTCTCTTCTCTGAACTCTTCTTGTACTTATAATCAGTGCCACAGAATTGAAGCACTTAATTTTTCTCCAATATTTTCTTCCAGACTCAATTGTAAACTCCTTGGGGGGCAGGTACCTTGTCTTGTACATCTTTTATGTACCAGGCCAGTACAAGGCCTGGTACACAGCAGGTGCTTAAAATGCATGTTGAATTGTTTGATTTTTGGTTTTGGAATCAATAAGTGGAGTAGGATGAACTTTGATAAGACCCCTCCCCCAATAATTACTGTCATCTTTAATGACCAGCTCTTGTCACCTCAGGGCTCTACTTTGTTAAAATGTAGTGGGCGTTGATGCCACTTGTAGGATCATTTGAGTCCTTTTGGTGGGCATGATCCTTCAGAGAAGAGGAATGGTGTTAGGAAGTCTGGGTGGGCACAACTCAAATAGGAGTTTAGCTGGGATTTTCCAGTGACATTCAGCTGGATATGGGTCTCTGATCCTAGCAATGAAATGCATGCCTCAGGGGAAGGACCAGGAAGCCATCTGTCAGGGCTCAAAGTGCTGCAACCTCATCTTACCTCTCCAATACCAGGATGGCAGCTGAGAGGTTTCTGTGCCCTCCTCTGTATCCCCTTCCCTACTTCTCCCTCCTTCCTCCCTTTCCCTCTGCTATCTCCATCTCCCCCTGCCCCCACCAGAAGCATCCCTTTTGGCCTGCTATGTTCTACAGGCCTTTAGAGCTTTCAGGTTTCCTTGGATTTACATTCCATTTTTGATAATCCACTCAGTTGGAGGGGAACTATGCTGTGGGTAGTCTAGAACAGCAAGTAATCCAAAAATCCTTCCCGTTTTGCTTCTGAAAGAACTGCACAGTTTTAAAATTAGCATCAGATTTATCTTCCTGATTACATCAGGGTCAGTGTGATCTAGAAATTATCTTGCGTTTCTTGAACATGCACTGACTGATAGTAGTGGCAGAGGCTGACAGTTTTGTATTTTATGTTTGCTACAGGTTGTGGCTGGCTGTGGGTGAGTGAGTGCTGGCTTCTATTAGAAGCTAGGCTGGCCATCTTATTGAATAACTTAGTCACAAGGGAAATAGAGTGGGTGGTGGGTGATTCCTAACATCTTTTCTCTTGGGTAGTACACTGTACATAGTAGGCTCTTCATAAAAATTGGCTGGTTGAATGGATGGATGAATGAATTGAGAATGGAGTTGGGATTTTTCTATACTGTATACTTACCTCTTCTCACCTGCTATCCCATGTAAGTGGAGTCCTCTGCCTCCTATGGCCCATTTCTTACAGTGATAATCTCTCTGCCTGCCTGTTTAATCTCTGTTCCCCGATGCCGGCCTCTTTTGAAAACATTTGAAGCCACTATCCTTTGCTCTACTAGGAAGGAGAGATTTGATTTCTTAATCAACATCTTATGATGGTGTTTATTCCAGGGAAGGACTTCCTAAGTGGTGGGAGGGGGAGGATTCAGAGCTGGTCAATCCCACTTTCCATATGGGGGGGGGGGTGTTGAGGCATGCATTTATTGTTCCCTGCCCTCTCTTAATTTCCCTCTTCTTCCTTTGGTATCTTTCACTCTCCCCCTCACTCCCCCCCCCCCTTTGTGGATTCTCTCTCTTACTTTGTCTTTAATTCTTGTTCACTTCTCTCTTTCCCTCCACACACCCTTTTTTGTCTTTGCTTTCTGTTCTCCTGTTGCCCACCTGCTACTTTGTCTCTCTCTTTTTCACTTTATGCTTTTCTCTTATTCCCCCATCTCTGCCTTTTAGCCTCTCCTTCTGCATGTGAGTATTTTTCTCTGCTACTGTCTCCTTTCTGGGTACAGTAGGATCATCGTAAGGTTTTTTTTTCTTCTTTGCCTGTCAGAAGTCCCTTTGCTACACCCATACCATAAATAACACTCAAGCATCTGCCAAACACATTCCTCACTTGTGTTAATAGGCAGCAGTGATGCTGGAGCCTGTTGCCATGGTAACCTCATTTTTGTTTGACTGTATCCCACTCTGCTGCATAAAGCCTTTGCACGCACACAAACAAACACACAGGTCTAGTATACATGTTTGTCTGTTAAAGATCATTGGGGAGGGATCTCTTGGCCAGTGTGGGGGTGGTGATAGAGATTAGAATCTTTGAATGATATTCCTCTATGGCTCTGGGTCCTGTTGTCCAGGGACAGAGTTGCCAAGTATCCATCCCTTCCTCAACGGACATGAAAGCTCTTTAGAAATGTAAAGTATATTTTAAGTACTTGACATAATGCCATTCTTTTGGACATCATTCCTGAAAAAGAGGTAGGGACCCCAACTGGGCCCTGGGAGCTCCTCCTCCCATTTCTTCATTCTCCTTTCCCAGAGGAGAGGGATTGGAGGAATGTTAAAAGTCTACATTTAGCATTTGCTCTGGTCTAACCCACTACCTCCCCTCTACCCTTCCCCTTACCTTATATTCCTTCCAAAGCCTCCTAATGAACTATGTGCTTTTCAGAGTGGTTTCTTCCTTTCTGTTGATTTGAACTCCTATCTGCCAACAATTATTTCTCAGACCAGAGAAGGGCATAGGGCCTGTGTGAGTGACTTTTCTGTGTTCTTTGGGCCTGTGATTCTGTCTGTAGAGGAGAATATGGGGAAGGATGCATGAGAATGGCAGACCAGGAATTTGCTGTGATGGGGGCCTACAAGTCTGGGAACTGGGGAGAGGTGAAGATCTACAAGGCTTTGTGTTGACTTTGAAATGGGTTCAGTGTGGCTGTCCCCTTTATTCTTTGCTGGGGACCAATGACTGAGGCTTCTTTCCCTTGCTGGTTCTGACACTTTGATCTCAGTATTGACCTTTGGCTATCACCAGGGAGGGTAGGAGGAAAGAGACAAGGAGAGGGTACTTTCCAGTAGCCTCTCTTTGTAGACCTTGTTGGGGGTGGAACTACCTCTGGGACTGAAGGACCCTGGCATCTTGCTCCCCTCAAGGTGTTCCTTCCTTTAGAAAGGCTGCCTACCTCCTCCCTGGTATTAACTAAAGAGAGAAAATGGTAGATCATGACTGCAGCTACATTGCTTCTCTGCTCCCACATTTTCATTGCTTTTGACTGCTTCTTGTCTAAATGCTGACAGTTTCAATGAGAAGGATGCAGGGTCTCCTGGACCTTCCCTTGCAGAAAAGGAAATAAAGAAATAGGGCCTGGCCTCTAATTACAGGGCTCATCACATACCATGAATTATCCTTGGTGTAGCTATCTTCTTTCATGACTGGCTAAAAAGAGGCAGGTAGAATGTATGGAATAGAAGGCATTGGGAGATTAGGGTTGGCGTAGGCATAGAAATGGTGAGGGGGCTGCCTGTTTGCTGATTGGCATAGGCTCCTTTTTGTTCAGTTCCGATGATTAGGGGGTAAGCCTTTGGAAGAATTTGGTGAAAATTTCCATCTGCTTGACCCTATGAATGGTTTCCAGTCTAGAGTTTAATCTGTGAACAAAGTTTCATAACTGGCTTAACTGAAGAGCACTGGTAACGAATCAGCAAGTATTTTTAAATGCCTACTATGTACCAGTTACTGGGTATGCAAAACCAAAAGTGAGATAGCCCCTGACCTCAAAGATCTTTCATTCTACTTGGTGGGGGTGGGGGTGGGGGTGGCCAGGGATACAACATATAAGTACTGAGTGATTTCATCAAGAGGTGGGAAATATTAATAATTAGGGCAATAAGGTAGGGGTTCTTGAAGGAGAAGGCATTTAATCAGAGCTAGGAAGGGAGCTAGGGGCTCTTCAAAAGTGAAGGTCAAAGGACAGAACATTCTAGGTATGGTTTGGATAGATATAGATATACACACATATGTTTATGTTTGTATGTATGTATCATCTATCTATCTATCTATCTATCTATCTATCTATCTATCTATCTATCTATCTATCTATCTATCTATCTATCTATCTATCTATCTATCTATCTATCTATCTATCAATCATGATGTTTAAGAGAACAATACCTTCTTAAGAGCTAGCCAGGTGTGATTACAATCCAATTAACTTGAAGTAGGCTAATCAGCAGTCAATCACTCTCACTTGATTCGATCAGTCTAGATTAATCTCCAGGTGGGTCTTTGAGTATCTGCAAAATCCCATGATTTCATCACACTATCATCTATTTATCTTCCTTCACCCAAAGCATAAACCACAGATAGAATAGCAGGTATATATGTTTTTGAATCTTATAACCAGAACTCAAAGCTACAAATTTGACAGTAAGGATTTTTAAAATTAGAGATAGGGACTGGACATATAATTTCCTTGATGTAGGGAATTCTGAGGTGAGAAAGCTCATTCAATAGTGGAGGTCGGCACCATCTCTGAAATTTATAGTCTTAGAGAGCCCCTTGGAGCACTGAGGGGTTCAGTGATTTGCCCAGGGTCACAGAGCTAGTATGTGTAAAAAGTAGCATTCAAACCCAGACCTTCCTGGTTTCAGGTCTGGCTTTCTGCCCACTTACCATGCTAACTCTCATTTTAATTTTTTAAAAATTAATCACTTTAAACATTTCAAATCAAACTTTCTTCTGTAAATGAGCCATAACACATTCACTCAATGAGAAAGGTAAATTTCTTGCCAAAAAGAGAGGGGAAATGGCGTATAATTTTGGTGATATTGCCAAGGAGAAAGGCTTATGCTATATTTTCCGGAAAGGTATACATGTATATATGTGTGTATATGACACTTGTATGTATGCACATATATGTGTGCATACGCACATATATGTACATACACACATATATTTGTATTTTGTGTATTTATTTGTATTTTATTTATAAATAGGAATGGTTCTGCCACTTGGTTCTACCAACCTCCTTGTGTGATTTTGGCCTCCTTGACTGATTGCAGGGTCTCTTTCTCTTTTTAAATAAAAGTATTTTCCAGTTACATGTAAGGATAGTTTCAACATTTGTTTTCATAGGATTTTTAGTTCCGAATTTTTCTCCCACCTTCCCTTTCCTCCCTCCTCCCCAAGACAGAAAGCAATCTGATATAGGTTATATATGTACAATCACATTAAACATATTTTGATTGCAGGGTCTCTTGATCACTTCATTATATAGGTAGTCTACTATAGTGGGAATAAACACTATTCATTCCCTAAACTAAATGCCCTCCCCAGGAAAATTCTTTGAGTAGAGTTGCATTAAGTTATTCATTGGCACGAACTCTTCTTCCACTTACCAATTTGAAGAGGCACAAAGCTGATAAGGAGAGCCAATAGTTCCAGAATTAAAATCCCAAATGATCTTGGGCAGGTGAACCCTTGACCAAGGCCAACAAGTGGAAATATTGTAGGGACAAGGGCTAAACCCTGTGTCTGGGTTTTAAAAAATTAAACAACTAAATATAGGAGACTAAGACATGACTTTTCTTATGAAAAAACAAACAAACAAACAAACCCCAAACTTGAAAATGATGGCTAAGCCACAAGTTTGATATGAGTCAATAGTATGTTGTGGCACCTATAAAGCTCACACATCAATAATAGACTCTGGAGCATAGGTGGTACAGTGGATAGAGTGCTGGATTCAAGTCCCACATCTGGGTTTATTAATTGATTAATTAATTTATTAATTGAAGGACCATGGGCAGGTCATCTAGATTCTCTGAACCTCATTTCCTCATCTGTAAAATAGAGATGATAATGTAGTTCCCATGAGTTTAATTGTTATTTCTATGTAGATGACTACCAGATCTATACATCTATGTATTTTGATATATCTAAATATTTCCCTTCCTGGCTCTGTTTCTGACTTTCTCTGGACTTCAAAACCATGCCCTCATATTGAATACCTTCATCCCTTTTCAACTTTTTCCTCTATTCCTTCTTTTCCTTTCTTCTCTTCTCCCCTCCTATTATTCCTTCCTTCCCTCCTTCCTTCCTTCCTCCCTCCCTTCCTTCCTTCCTTCCTTCCTCCCTCCCTCCCTTCCTCTCAATGGCGGGGGGGGGGGGGGGGGGGTGGTTGGTTGGTTTATACCCTGTTAGCACATTAACACTTCTTCATCTGTGCTTACTACTGTCAGAAGGAAGTACTTGGTTAGGCACCAACTCTTCATCTTATATAACTAACCCTAGACTCTCTCCTTATTTCCAGTCCTGTATCACCAACTGTCTTTTGAACACTTTGAACTGGAGTTCTGTAGACACCTCAAACTAAACATGTCCAAAGCAGAACTCATTGAGTTCTTCCCCCAAAACTTACCCTATTTCTGATCTTTCCTTCTTCTGTTAAACCTATCACTTCCCTTCCAGTTACCCAGACTGATAACCCACAAGTCTTCCTTAACTACTCACTCTCACTCACTCCACAATTTCAATCACTTGGCAAATCTTGTCATTCCTAGCTCCACATCTCTCATATCAGTTACTGTTGTTCTATGTACCCAGCCACAATTTTGGTTTAGACCCTGGACTGTCGTAATTACTTCCTTCTCTAGTCTATCCTCTACCTAGCTATGAGAGTAATATTTCTGAAGCATAGGTTTGACCATAGCACTCCCTTCTGTTTAGTAAATTTCAATGGCTCCCTTTTACTTGTAGGATAAAAGTCTTTTGTCTTTTAAAGTCCTTTCCCACCTTGTTAGAACCTCACTTTCTGGGCTTCTGTAGTTCAGCCAAACTAGCCTCCCTGCCATTGCTCACACAAAACGTTCCTTATATTGTCTCTTTGTCTCTGCACCAGATGATCCTTCCTGTGCCTGGAATCTTCTTTCTCCTCACCTTTGCCTTTTTTAAAAATTTAATTAAATTTAATTTTTTTAATGTATAAGGTATTTTATTTTTTCCGTTACATGTAAAGATAGTTCTCAACTTTTGTTTATACAAGCTTTACAATTTCAGATTTTTCTCCCTCCCTCCCCTCCCTCCCCCCCCCCCTAGACAGCAGGTAATCTGATATAGGTTATATCTATATATCTCTATACATATACATATACATATAGATATATACACACACATATATATACACATAATAACATTAACCCTATTTCTGCATTAATCCTGTTACAAGAGAAAAAATCAGAGCAGTGATGCAAAACCTCAAAATAGAAAAAAATAACAACAGCACCCAAAACAAAAGAAATAATATGGTTCAATCAGCATCTATACTCCACAGTTCTTTCTTTCTTTTTTTTTCTTGGATTTGGAGATCCTCGTCTATCATGAGTTCCCTGGAACTCTTCTGTACCATTGCATTGGTGAGAAGAATATAGTCCATCACAGTAGGTCAACACTCAATGTTGATGATACTGTGTACAATGTTCTTCTGGTTCTGCTCATCTCACTCATCATCAGCTCATGTAAGACCCTCCAGGTTTCTCTGAACTCTTCCTGCTCATCATTTCTTACAGCACAATAGTATTCCATTGTATTCATATACCACAACTTGTCCAGCCATTCCCCAATTGATGGGCACCCCCTCAACTTCCAATTCCTTGCTACCACGTAAAGAGCAGCTATAAATATTTTTGTACATGTCTCACCTTTGCCTTTTAGAGTCTCTAGTTTCATCCAGATGCCCCATCCTCCATGAAGCCTTGCCTAGGGTCACACAGCAAGTAAGTGTTGGAGGGCAGATTGCTCCACGCCCAGTGCTCTATTCACTGTGCCACCTGACTGCCTTGATGCTTGATTGGCACCACTTTTCAGTACTCCTATAAGGCTCCACTGAGGGGTCATAACTAAAGTTTTTTTGCAATCTCGAAGGCACTATATAAAGGTCAGCTATTATTATTAAGATAAGCAGAGTGGTAGTGTAGATAAAGCTAGCCTCAGAGCTGAGAAGACTTCTCGGAAAATCATTTAACTTCTTAGTACCCTAAGGACATCTCTTAAGATCCTAAGTTGCCAATGTGCATTAGAAGATGGAGTTTCCTCTATCAATGAAATCATTTTTATTGTTGTTCAGGCTGGATTTGAACTCGGGTCTTCCTGACTCAAGGCCTGGCACTCTATCCACTGTGCCACCTTGTTGCCTTTCAACAAAATCATACTAATAGTTTTATTGTATTCATACTGGTCATAACATATCTAGAACATTGTGTTCAGTTCTCTGTTCTTCATTTTTAAGATGGGCACTGATAAAATGGGGATCAGAATGAAGAAGGGTCTGAAATTATATGAGGCTGGGTTGAACCACCTGAAGATGTTTTTCCCTTGGAAAAGAAGATGGGGAGGTATGAGGATCCATTGAGTTTTGAAAGCTTTTAAAAGCTATAAAGTGCTATGCAAAGTAAGGTTTGATATTGATGATTGAGTATATTAAAATGTTTGCAACCTTTTCAAGTAGAAGAGGAACAAAAATCAATAAATGCATTTGTTAAATACCTATTGTAAACAAAATATTGTGCTAGCCCCTGGTGGAGGGTGGCCCACAGGTGAAATAAAGACAATACTTACAGAGCCTCCCCCCCCCCCAGCTATTGAAGCTTACAGTTTAGTAAAGGATAAGACACTAAGATAGGGTAGCTAGGTGGCACAGTGGATAGAGTGGCAAGCCTGGAGTCAGGAAGACTCTTCTTCCTGAGTTCAAATCTGGCCTCAGACACTTATAAGCCGTGTGACCCTGGACAAGTCACTTAATCCTGTTTGCCTCAGTTTCCTCATCTGTCAAATAAGATGGAGAAGCAAATAGCAAATGACTCTAGCATCTTTGCCAAGAATACCCTCAGTGGGGTCGCAAAGAGTTGGACATGACTGAAAATGACACTAAGATAGAGAGGTGTAATATGTAATCACAGTAAGTTCACTAAGGGGAATTTTGATTTCATTGGTGTTGGGATTTCTCCATGAGAAAATTCCCTCTACCAATGTGTTTTTGTAACTGTTCAGCAGCTCATAGTCTTAGTTGTCTGAATCATGAAAGGTTATGTATCTTGCCTTGCCTCACATGGCCAGTCTCTGTCAGAAGCAGGGTTTGAACTCACACTTGGAAACTAGCTTTCTATGAATTCACTGGTCCTTACTTCCTTTTGATAAGTGCTTTGGAATTACAAAACAGAGCAGCAAGGAAGAGAATATCTAAGGTGATACTTCAATGAGGTACCCCTCTTGTTTGGAGCGGATTTTCCCACTGACAGAAATCCACAATACTTATGTCTAGTGACCTTGTCAATTATCCATCTGCTGTTAATCCTTTGGAGCTGCCCCTCTCATCCCTACCCCCTTGCCTTGCCTCCACCCAGGAGAGATTTTGCTCCTAAAATGACTGTGGTTAAAAACAAACAAACAAAAATTAAATTAAATTTAAAAATCTTTTAAAACATGACTGTGATGCCAAGAGGTGGATTCAGTCCTCTTTAGTTTCTAGATAGTTTTGGATGGGTGGAAGGGATGGGGGCTTCTACCTCTTATAGTCGAGATAAGAGTCCTAACTGTCCTTCAGAGAGCAGGTATGTAATGAATGAGAGTAATAAAAGGTAAGATAGATCACCATAGTGAGGTTGGAGAAGAGGCTAAGTGTGCCAGCATTTAAGTGATGCTCCCTGGGACTGGACATGTACAGAGAATGTATGCTAGCCAATACCCAGAGGCACTTTTGGGCTACTGTGCGAGGACCCAGGCCTGGAGTTTGGAGATCCTGCCTCCATTCCTGGCTCTGCTGATAACCACCTGTGACCGATCTTGGCCAGACACTTCACCTTATTATACCTCTAGACCCATTGTCCTCATCTGCCAAGTGAGAAAGTTAGAGTCCCTGGTCTCTTAAGGTCCTAAAGGGCTTTTGATGCTTGGATGGCCCTAGCTAGCATTTTTATGACATTGACACATCAGGGTAGGCAAGTGGGGAGAAAGTAATTCTTGCTTTCCACTTTCAGCAGCTACTTACTGACTGTGCCCTGCTGCTGCTCTTTCTCCCACTTTCTCTTCCATCCTGGCAACATTTTTCCCCCAGGGGATGGTGAAGATTGGGAGTGAGGTAAAAGCAGGGCTCCCAAAGTACTGAAGATCAGGGAGGTATCTTTGGTGGCAGAGTTGGTTCAGGGAGCAGGGGACACAAAGCAAACTGGAGGGTGAAACCAGGACTGGGAAAATGAGGTCGGAGGGAAGGAAAGGAGAGGAACTGGGAGCAGGGCATCCTTTGGAGAGTGGGGCAGGGATGTTGTCCCAGAACAATGGGATATAGTCAGAAGAAAAAAGAGGAAGGAAAAAAGAAAAACAAACAAATGGAGACAGTGGCGGCTTTATTCTTTAAGGCCCATCTCATGTGTCAAAGGGTGAAATGATAATGATCCCATTCCCTCTCTCCCAGTCCCTGGGATTTAGCAAGCCTCAGCTAGAGGGGAGGGGCTGTTACTGCTCCTGATCTTGAGACTCCCCCTTCTCACTTTAATAGATTCCTTTTCCCCTAAT
Organism: Dromiciops gliroides; assembly: GCF_019393635.1. Classification (NCBI taxonomy): domain Eukaryota; kingdom Metazoa; phylum Chordata; class Mammalia; order Microbiotheria; family Microbiotheriidae; genus Dromiciops; species Dromiciops gliroides. Next base: position 335,452,521 of record NC_057863.1, on the reverse strand, counting down.
CCTTGCTAATTCTTCCTGAAACCTAATTTTAAAAATATGTTTTATTTTTCAATTCATCGGTATTGATTTTCCCTCTCTCTCTCACCCCCTCCTCCCAGAACTGGGAGAATGCATTATCTCACACTCTAACAATGTGGAACTCAAGTTCTGTTTCCCCCATGAAGCATTCTCATATCCCTCTTCCAGCCTCTCCAAACTCATAGACGCTTTGTTTTACCTCTTACTCCTGGGTGATCATGCCCATTTCTGTGGTCACCTTTCACTAGACCATAAGCTGCCTGAGGGCAAGATCTTGCCTAAACTTTCAGTTTTCCTCAGCACCTGTTCTTTAACAGTTTTGCTTATTAAATGCTTGTTGAATTGAATTGAATCCTAAACATATCTCTCTCTCTCTCTCTCTCTCTCTCTCTCTCTCTCTCTCTCTCTCTCTCTCTCTGCGGGGGCAGTGAGGGTTGAGCTCAGGGTCACACAGCTAGTAAGTGTCAAGTGTCTGAGGCTGGATTTGAACTCAGGTCCTCCTGAATCCAGGGCTGGTAGTTTATCCACTGGGCCACTTAGCTGCCCCCATCCTTTGAAATTCTTAATCCCAATTCCCTTAGCCCATTTCATTGGACAGTGTCTCAGGGATATTTCCCCCTGCCTCCAGCCCCCATTCTGACTCTTATCCCTAGGGAATAGAATTGCAATGGGTGTCTCTAGTGGCATTCTCTATATCTCCTTATCCCTTCTTGCACTGGGCCTTAGCCCATTGATTCTCAGGAGCATTCATTTTTCCCTTCTGCATGTGTCAGTCTCATTCCATATTTATCTTCCTATCTCCAAATCCCTCTCCCCACCTCCCCGAGTGCCAGCTCATACCATTCATGTTGCTAACAGTTGCCTTCTACAAACATCAATAACTTGTTTGGAGTTCTGCAGCTCTGTTGTCTGAGAATCCTTTGGGGGTCCCAGCCATGGCAAGTGTATGAGAATTCTTGGTTGGTTTATATTGTTATTGAGGAGAGTTGACTTAAGCTCATAGAATCATAGATTTAGAACTAGAAGGGACATGAGGCCAACTAGTCCAGCTTCTCCATTTTACAGATAAAGAACCAGAGAGGTTAAATAGCTTTCCCATAATCACACAGGGAGAAAAGGGCATAGCTGGGATTTGAACCTATGTCCTTTGACTCCAAACATGCTGCCCTTAATACACTGTGCCAAAGGATCAAGTCATAGAATAAGAGGGATTTGAGCTAGAAAGGTCCTTTAGAGAGACTTTAGACCAACACCCCTTTATTTTATAAATGAAGACATTAAGGATCAGGTGAAGTCTTGCCCATGGTCACACAGGTAGTGAACAGGTAGTGGGATTAAAATCCAGGATTTTCCTGTAGAGGTTAGAATTTGAAACCAAGACTGGGAATTTCAAGAGAAGACTGGGCAAGTACCACCAGGCCATGGGAAATTGGCAAGGACCAGCCTTTGTAGAGAGGGTCCAAGCCTGTGTGGAGTAAGAGATCGGGAACTTTTCTCCTTTCTTCATGGCTTGGCATTGAATTGGTGCAGAAACCTGGGTGTACTTTATTTCTGTTGTTTGGCAATTGTTAACAGGTGTCAAGAAATAAACTGAGAGTTTAGTTCTGGCTGGCTGCCTCCAGCTTGGGCCTACCTTAATCTATTCCAGGCAGATGGTGTTATTAAACACCTCTAGGGAAGGCACCCAGTAGGTGCTAAATGCCTGTTGAGTTGAATTTATTTGATACCCCACAGGTTCCAGCGGTCACCTATTCCCATATTTCAGACCCTGTATTATTTGAAAGTTCTGCATAAATAGATTGTTGTTGTTCAGTCATGTCCAACTCTTCATAACCCCATTTGGGGTTTTCTTAGCAGAAATACTGGAGTGACTAGCCATTTCCTTCTCCAGCTCATTTTACAGATGAGGAAACTAAGGCAGACAAGGTTAAGTGACTTGCCTAAGATCACACAGCTAATAAGTGTCAGATTTGAGCTTGGGAAGTAGAGTCTTCTTGACTCCAGAGCCAGCACTCTATCCACCATGGCACCTAACTCCCATGCATAAATAATTCCCATAGCCTGAAGAATGTTTGAATGCCATCTAATCCAGCCTTCTTACTTGTCTAACCTCCACTTCTAAATTTCTTCAGTTGAAGGGCAGCCCTTCTTGTTTAGACGTTGGAAATGGGAAACAGATTGGCCTACTTGATTACTACTATCTCTTTTCTCTTTGGTCTTTGAAAATTTAGCTATCTTTCAGCATATGAAAAATGGGCAGGGTATTTTTTTTTGCTATTATTCATCTCAAAAGATGATTTCTCCTTTCCATTCCCAGTCTTTAAAAAATGTGAGCCCATAAAATAAAGAGATTTCTTTTTAGGGAGGATTTCTTTGTGTGTGGTTGTTCTGTCTTTTTTTTTTTTTTTCAGTCATGTATGACTCTTTGTGATTCAGGGTTTTCATGGCAAAGATATTGGAGTGGTTTGCTATTTCCTTCTCCAGCTCATTTTACAGATGAAGAAACTGAGGCAAACAAGGTTAAGTGACTTGTCCAGAGTCAGACAGCTAGTAAGTGTCTGAGGCCACATTTGCACTGGGGAAGATGAGTCTTCCTGACTCCAAACCTGGTGCTCCATCCGCTGCCTTGGGAGAGAAAATATAAAGGATTAAAACAATTTTTGTAGACCAAAAACTTTAGAAGCCAAGTCTCTTCTTTTGGTTTCTTCAGTCCTTTTAATATTTAATGTCAATGATGTACTTACTATGAGGAGAGAATTGGCTGAATTGTAGTGACAGGTACACTAGATATGTAGTTAGGAGACCTCAGTTGGAATTTTCTCTCTTTGGACTTCAGTTTCCTCATTTCCAAAATGAAGGACTTAAACTAAGACCCTTCCCAGCTTTGAATTCTAATGATTCTATAAGAGTCTTCTTTTATCTATCATAGCTATATACTGGGAAAGAGCACTGTGTTTAGAGTCAGTGAAGCTTATATTCAAATGTGAAGACAGGCAGCCAGAAATAAATGAACTTTCAGCTCTGAATGTTCATGAGCTCTTGACACTTGCTAACAATAGACAATCAATAACAAAGTTTCTGCATATTGGAACACATGAAGAAAAGGGAAAATTTGTCAGGCTTTTATACTCTATGGACAAATCATTTTTTGTCTTTTGGTCTCAGTTTCCTCATATATAAAATGAGAGAGTTGGATTAGACCAGTGGTGTTAAACACAAGTAGAATGGGGGCTTACTAAACCATATAGATGTGACTTAGAAAATCACATGTTAACATTATCTATTTCCTGTTGTATTTTTGTTTATTTTGTTAAACATTTCCCAATTTCATTTTAATCTAGTTTGACACCTCTGGATTAGATAGTTTCTAAGGTACCTTCTAATTCTAAATCTGTAATGTTATGTTTATTATCTTATTGGGTACAAACTCTCATTTTATTGAAGAGGAAACTAATTTCATAGAGTTCAAGTGACTTGTCTAAGGTCACACATTCACTAAGTAGTACTTCCAGAATTAGACATAAGTCTTCTGATTCCAAGTCCTTTATCCTGACTGATGAACTGGCCGCCTTGTCTCCCATCTCTTGACATAAATTGTATCTCCCTCCTCCCTCCCCACCCAAATTGTTAAAAAAAACTTGAGATAGTTATATAAGGACCGCAGTAGTGTAATGCAGTCCTTGTGAGATCAACTGTGGGGCTCTCTCTCTTTTTAAAAAAAATGAGCATGATAGTGTGATAATGGAAGGGAGTTTAGGATTCCTTTAGAATCTTGTGCTACCTTTCAGATAGTTCATGTACCATTTACCCTACTTGGAGCCCTTTCCTGACCCCTCCTTCAGCTGCTTCTTGCCTTCCCTACCAAAATCACCCTGCATTTATTTTTTCAGTGCTTATATATGATGTGTACCTGTTGTCTCCCGCAATAGAATGGAAGCTTCTTGGGGGAGGAGCTATCTCCTTTTTGTCTTTGGCTCCCTGGCATCCAGCACAGTGCTTGGCACCTGGAGAGAGGGGTAGGGACTAAATGTGGGATTTTCCTGGCACAGGACTCTCACACCTCATAAAACTCTCCCAGTGCAGGTTCAGCATCTTCTCTGCATCTTAGAGCTTTAAGAGAGTTGCCTAGAGCACTGAGAGGTGAAATGATTTATCCAAGACTACACAGCTGGTGGGTGGCCCATAGTAGGTGCTTAAATGAATGTTTGTTGATGGGTTGACTGACTGACTGTTTTCGGTACAGTGAGGATTAAGTGACTTGCCCAGGGTCACAGAGCTAGTAAATGTCAAGTGTCTGAGGCTGGATTTGAACTCAGGTTCTCCTGAATCCAGGGACGGTGCTTCATCCACTGCAACACCTAGCTGCCCCGACTAATTGATTTTAAAGAGATAATGTGGGGGCAGCTAGATGGCGAAGTGGATAAAGAACTGGCCCCGGATTCAGGAGTACCTGAGTTCAAATCCGGCCTCAGACACTTGACACTTGCTAGCTGTGTGACCCTGGGCAAGTCACTTAACCCCCATTGCCCCGCAAAAAAAAAACAAAAACAAAAAAACCCAAAAAGAGATAATGTACCACCTTCAGGTACCTGGCTGTCCCTCTGGGAGAGACAGCAGCAGTGTAGTATTATCTGCTTCTGCTGTTGTTTTGTGGGTCCTTGGGCCTTTTAGCTTTTAACAAACATAGGTACACATAAGGAACTTTCCCTTTGAAGGTTTAGAATAGAATATCCTAAGACTGTCTCAATGTCCTGGTTTTCTTGTTTCCGTCCCCTCTGCCTCAGTCCCCCTTTTATGTTCCAGAGGTTAAATGTCACATCCATAGGTGCCTTGTGTGGTTGCCTCTGTCGGCATTAAAAGGCAGTCTTTTCCATATGGTGGGGACACAGCCACTGAGAAGGGGGTGAAGGGGTGGGGATAAGAGAAAGGAGGAAGTGGATGATAAAGTAGGACAGACAGTAGCAAGAAAATAACCATCTCAGGGCATAACCAAGGCATAGATGTGTTAGAGTTGGGAAAGACCTTAGAGGTCATCCGGGGAAAGCCCATCATTTTTTATAGATGAGAAAGCTGAGGACCAGAGAGGTCTGAAGCGGGAGAAAATTGACCATCAACCCTAGAGTCAGGAAAATCTGGGTTCAAATTCTGCCTTAGATACTTAGTAGCTGTGTGGCCCTAGGCAAGCCTCTTACACTCTCTCCACCTTATTTTTCTCATCGTTGTAGCAGGAGTGGACTACTTTCCACGAACTAGGCATGCCATTTGGCCCCTTTCTGTGGAATGTGTGTTTAATAGCCACCATTGCCACTCACTTGCCAGGAGTCCAAGGGAGAGCTAGTCAAGTTACTAAAGGTATGGCACTCAAAACAGAGGGGGCAGAGCTGTTTCTTCCCAGCCCACCTTTTAGCCTGCTGAGCTAGACACCATCTAGGCCAACACTTTCATTTTACAGATGAAGAAACTGAGGCCCAGAGGGGTTATTAAGTGACTTGCCCAAGATTACTAGGTAAAACAGTTTTAATTTGAACCTGGGTCCTTTGACTCCAAATTCAGAGTTCTTTCCTCTGTACCATACCCATCTCACCAGGGGTATTGTGAGGATCAAATGCCGGTTTTAAAAAGTGTTACCTCTTCTATTATTTTTCAAAGGAGCGACTCATTAGTGGAAGGCTCTAAATTAGAACTCTGGCCTCTTGACTTTTAGTCCAGTGCTCTCTCCCTGGTTTCACACACAGTGGGAAAAGCATTTCCTCCTCAGCCATTGGCACTTTGACTTCCTTTGGAAGGTCTCACAGCCCACTATTAGGCTTTGCTTTTGTTTTTAAGTATAATTTTTTTTTATTGTGAACTAGCAACTTGCAAAAAGAAAATTCAAAGAAACACTAAATTCTCAAGATTTTGCTCCCTTTAACTTTATATTTTTTTTAAACGTCTGGATGTTTCCCATGCCTAGAATGCTCTTCCTGCCAAATGCTGACTCTTAGAATCTCTGGCTTCCTTTAAGACTTGGCTCAAGTGCCATCTCCTTCATGAGGCCTTTCTCAGTTTCCTCCAAGCCCCATTTGTGAGTACCCACCCTTGGAAGGCTACTTTCTATCTAATCCGTATTTATTTTGTATGAACTGCTTTCTATATAATTTCTCCCCAGCAGTGTACAAGTAAGTGTTAAACAATAGGCTCTCTGAAAAGCAAAACACATCGTTAAGTTTAATTTGCATTATTGACATTCTATCTATAGCTTTCAACAAAACAATAAACTGAGCCCTGATTTGTAACATTTTCCAACTTCCAAGGTATAAATGCTCACACTGAAAATGTAACAACCAGCACTGCTGGGTGTGAGCTGCCTCCAGCATCCCCGATAGAATGTGAGCTTCTTGAGGGTGAGTGCTCTTTCTGCTTTTTCTTTCTATCCTTAGCACTTATCACAGTGCCTGCCACATGGCAAATATTTAGTAGGTGTTTGTTGATTTATTGATCAATTGATAGAAGAGAATGATGTACTGTCTGGGACTGACCAACCAGTCTTCTAGGTTCAGAATTTAGTCTTTTGTATCAGGGAAAATTTCAAAACTGATTTTCACACTACCTTCCATCATGTCCTGTTCCACAGCCCTATCCCCACCATTTGGAGTCCTTCTTCCCATGGAGAGGGTGTCTTTTAACACAATTACATGCAGATTTGTGAATAAGTACATAGACACATACTTAGAAAAACACCAATATACTGAGGATCAACCTTGTATAGGAGAGGGAGGAATAGGAGTCAGAAAAGCTGGATGCTGCTATTCTAGCATCTATTCCCAGCTCTGCCACATGTTTATTTATCTGTATGTCCGTGGGCAAGTCCCTTCTCAGAGTTTCATCTATGAAATGGAAAAATAATAAATGTACTACTTAGCTCAAGGGGTTGCTGTGAGGATCAAATGAGATAATGTAGGTAAGTGTTTTATAATTGTAAAATGCTTTCTAAAAGCATTATGATTATATATCCACATAAGTTGTACTCGAGATCATAGATTTGGAGCTGAGAGGGACTGTAGGGATCTCCCGGCCTAGTCTGATTTTATGGATGAGGAAACTGAGGCCCATAGAGATGAATTGACTTATCTGGATGGTGAGAGTTCTAGAGGATCTGGGTCCTTTGATTTCAAACCAAGAATCCTTTGTACTCTGCTATAGCCGTCTCCCTTCTTTTGATCTGTTGTTGTTAATTTTTCAGTCATGTCTGATTCTTTGTTAACCCCATTTGGGGTTTTCTTGGCAAAGATACTGGAGTGGTTTGCCATTTTCTTCTCCAGCTCATTTGAGAGATGAGGAAACTGAGGCAAACAGGATGAAGTGACTTGCCCAGAGTCACACAGCTAGTCTCTGAAGCCAAATTTGAACTCAGTCCTCCTGATGCCAGGCCTAGCATTCCCTATCCACTGCACCACCTAACTGCTTGCCCCTATCCTACTAGCTCTAAGAACTCTGTAGAGGGTAGTAGATCAACAGGTTAGAGCCTAATTAGACCCAGAGCAGGTATTTAAGGCAGAGGAAATGAGAGGGGGCAAGGGGAGGTTTTTAGCTAAAGACCTAGAACCACTTCCTCCTTTTGTGGCCAGCAGACCCATAGCATTGGTTACAGGAAGAAGGAACCTAAGCCCCAGAAATGGAGACTTCTTCCATTCAAGTCCAGATGCGGGACTGGGGAAACTCCCTGGACAACTGAAATATATCAAGGAGGGAAGTGACCAGGAGAACAGCTGAGGAGCCGAGTTCCCTTCCACGTTCTCATGCCTGAGTTTCCTATTGTATTGACATGACAAGACTAAGAGATCCCTGGGGAAGAGCTGCTGGCTCAAACAACTTCTTCCCAGACAACTGCCTGACCACAGCTACTCAGCTTCCTAGAGATGAATTGATCTGGGCAGAGGCTATACCAAAGATAGACCATTTGGATCCAAATTCTGATTTACTCATAGCCTGCTTTCTTTTCATTTCCTCTGACCCAGAGTCTTGGGTCTACGCCAATCTCTTTTAGAATCCACATTTTGAGGAAAGATAGAGGCAACATGCTGTACTGGCAAGAGAATTGAATTTAGGGTCATTGAATATGGATTCAAATTTTGTCTGGCCTACTTACTAACTTTCTGACCATGGGAAGTTTACTTAATTTCTTTGAGCTCAGTTCTCTTATTTGCAAAATGAATGAGTTGAACTAGATAATAATGTCCAAGTCTCTTTTAACTCTAGATACTCTGATTCCCGTGGAGCCCATGGAGAGGTACATTTTGCTTTCTGTAATGCTTGCTAATTGGGTGCCTTGAGCAAATCAATCAATCTCCATAAGCCTGTTTCCTCAGCTGTAAAGTGGGGACTAACAAAAATTGTGACACTCCTCAGTTGTTAGAAGGTCAAATGAGATAAAGTTTGTAATATAGATTTTTTTTTGTTTTCAACATTTTTGGGGGGTGGGGGTGGGGCAGTGAGGGTTAAGTGACTTGCCCCAGGGTCACACAGCTAGTGTGTGTCAAGTGTCTGAGGCTAGATTTGAACTCAGGTCCTCTTGAATCCAGGGACAGTGCTTTATCCATTGTGCCACCTAGCTACCCTCAGCATTTGTTGTTGTTTTTCCCCCATAAAAGTATTTTATTGGGGGTGGCTAGGTGGCGCAGTGGATAAAGCACCGGCCCTGGATTCAGGAGTTCCTGAGTTCAAATCCGCCCTCAGACACTTGACACTTACTGGCTGTGTGACCTTGGGCAAGTCACTTAACCCCCATTGCCCCGCAAAAAAACAAAAAACAAAAAATATTTTATTATTTTCCAGTTATATGTAGAAAGTTTTCAACATTTGTTTTTATAAGATTTCAAGTTTTAAAATTTTCTCCCTCCCACCCCTCCCTCCCCCCTCCCCAAGACAGCAAGCAATCTGATATAGGTTATATATGTACAATCATATTAAACATATTTCTGCATGTAATATAGACTTAATAGAACTAGAGATATAACTGTAGACATTCTGCTCATGTTCCAATAAGCCCTCTAGGGCTTTCTTTTTTTTTCAGATGAACAGATATCTGGCCACATTTCCTCCTCTCTCCACTGATGAGTGGGACAGCTAGTGATGCAGTGGATAGAGTGCCAGGCCTGGAGTCAGGAAGGCTCATTTTCCTGAGTTCAAATCCAACCTCAGACACTTCCTAGCTGTGTGAATCTGGGCAAGTCACTTCATCATGTTTGCTTCAGTTTCCTCATCTGTCAAATGAGCTGGAGAAGGGAATGGCAAACCACTCCAGTATCTTTGCCAAGAAAGCCCCAAAGTAAAATCACAAAATGACTGAAAATGGCTGAATATCAACAAAAGTGCTGATGAGCACAAACAAAAAGATGACCATGAAGAGCGGGTAGGATGACATAGAGCACTGGGCTTGTGGTTGAGAAGACTTGGGTTCAGATTCCTCTTCAGGGTAACTCCCTTAATTTCTCAGAACCTCAGTTTCCTCATCTGTAAATCAGAGGCTGGACTTAATTTCCTGTAAAGTCTTTTCCAGCTTTAATATCTATGATCCTTTGAAGATGCTTGTTTTCCCACATCTGTTGCAGATGAAGTAGATATATGCCGCTGACATGGCAAGCATCAAATGTCACAAATGTAATGAACTACATCTTAAGAGACAGGAAATGACCATTAAAAACTAAAGTGGGAGTCATTTCCAATTAGCTATTTCTTTGGAGTCAGACCATCAGCTGGCTCAAGTAAAGGTCAGTATCAATACTGAATTAGGGAAAAGGAACAAGAAGAGAAGAAGGGACTGTGTATAATTAGAATAGCTCCAAACTGACCTATTCAAAGAAGCTATTGACATGGAAAAAGTGGGAAATGGAAAAAGGAAAACACTGTTAAGCACATCACTATTTCCTATAGAAATTTATGTCATGTAAGGCAAAAGCCACAACAAGGAGGCCGAGAAAGCCCAGAAACCACATTGGCAAGCGAACACTTTTCTTTATTACAAGAAGAAAGACATGGCAGGCCGAAGTAAAACTGGTTTTGAATATAAACTTACAGAGGAGGATAGTGGAATATTCTGAACAGTATTATATCATAGAGCACCTGAAAAGTGTTTTAACAGTGGGAAATCAAGTCTGCAGAAAGTTTGACAGGAGACCCGATTAAGCCAAAGACCCAATAAATCCCAAGAATATTTATAGATAGAACATCTCTGTCAGCATTTCTCTAACTATTTTCATCATCAGTGACTGAAGAACCGTATTTGAATTCACCACCTTAGTGTGCTAATGAGTACATTGTACCTTTAGCCCCTTTCTAATACTCCCTGGTAATTGTCCTTGGGAAGATTCCCTCATTTCAGTCATGTCCAACACTTTGTGACCCCATTTGGGATTTTCTTGGTGGAGATACTGGAGTGGTTTGCCATTTCCTCCTCCAGCTCATTTGACAGATGAGGAAACTGAGGTAAACAGAGTTAAGTGATTTGTCCAGGGTCAAGTCCAGCTAGTAAGTATCTGAGGTCAGATTGGAACTCAGGAACATCAGGCCTGATGCTTTATCCATTGCACCACCTAACTGCCCCCAGACCAATTATACAAAGAAGAAATCTGTGTTGGAGATAATGCAATTTTGAAAGTGTCGAGAGATTAATTTACAAGATATCTGAAAGATGGATAGATAACAAATGGGCAAAAAAAATCACAGGGGGTGTTATAAGAAAAAAGGCATTTCAGAGCATATCAATAACTGCTGACCATATCTCTGTCCATTTCAAAGGTTATCCTTAATGGATGTGTAAGAAGGAAATGACCAGAGTTACAAATCAATTTCTACAGTAGACCACATCTCCAGAATTTCACCATTTACTTAAAAGTATAGAGAGTACAGGGCCCCACTGCCTTGATTGCTTGTTTATTATTATTTTTTTAAAGTATTTGACTGGGTCAAGCAAAACACAGGCTTAAAGTTTTTCCTCCAACAAGGTGTCTCCCGGCACGAATTCATTAGCTGCACCTGTGGACACTGATATGTTCAATGATCCCCTGATGAGAAGTATCAAGTGTGAGTCAAAGAACAGAAAGATATGTGTTCCCCAAAAGTACATGCAACCTTCATGGAGGAAGTGCTCAAATGGAAGAGGGTTCCCCATAAATAGTAAGTTTCTTTTGACTGATATTTCTTATTGTTGTTGTTCAGTTATGTATGATTCTTCATGAACCCGTGGACCATAGTATCCATGAAGTTTTCTTGGCAAGATAGTTGAGTGACTTGCCATTTCCTTCTCCTTTTTTACTGATGACATAGGACTAATTCCATTCTATCAATCAGTAAACATTTATGAAGGGCCTAATATTTGTGAGGTACTGTGCTTGGAGTTGCGTATACAAAGAGAAAAGAGGAACAGTACCTGCCTTCAAGGAATTTCCATTTTAATGAGCTCCACAATTTTAGAAATCTTCCTCATTGAGATACATGGTGACTTAAGAGATTGAATGAACAATCACTGTAAGAGAAACCAAATGGATAAAGAATGCCTGTTGTCTAGACCCTAGATTTTTTTTAAATCATAAAAGCATTTTATTATTTTCCAGTTACATGTAAAAATAGTTTTCAACATTTTTTTCATAAGATTTTTAGTTCCAAATTTTTTCTCCCTCCCTCCCTCCCCTCCCCCCTCCCCAAGACAGGAAGCAATCTGATATAGGCTATATATGTACAATCACATTAAATACATTTCTGTATTAGACATATTGTGAAAGAAGAATCAGAACACAAGGGAAAAATCTTGAAAAAGATAAAAAAAGACAACAAAAAAGTGGAAACAGTATGGAGACCCTAGCTTCTTAAACTGTGGGTTGCAACCCCCTTATAGGGTCATATAACTAAATGTGGGGGTTGCAAAAAATCTGGCAAAATAAAAGGCTTTGTATACCTATTTTATATACCCATATACTCAGAGTCATGTAAAAATTTCTCAGGCGAATAGGGGTTGTGAGTTGGAAAAAGTTTAAGAAGCCCCAGTCTAGACTATAATATGCATTTGGATTTGATTTAGTCCATCAGAACATCAGTATCTGGGACAGACACTTCAGATGGATGACCTGGGCCCAGAATTCAATAGGAGGAGGAAGAGTGAGGTGAACCTTATTTGGGAAGTTACACAACACTTTCAGGGGTCCCAAGCTCTTCTTTGGCACAGTGACCATCTTCTCTCTCTCTCTCTCTCTCTTTTTTTTTGAGGGGCAATGAGGGTTAAGTGACTTGTGCAGGGTCACACAACTAGTAAGTGTCAATTGCCTGAGATCAGATTTGAACTCAGGTCCTCCTGAATCCAGGGCCAGTGCTTTATCCACTGCGTCACCTAACTGCCCCTCTTCCTTTCTTTTTTTAAACACCAATAACCAGTGTTCTTCTATTCATGCTATATGCTGTTTGAGTTGTGGAATTTTAGAATCTCTGAAGAATCAAAATTGTGGGTGACCCAAAGGATAATAGAGAGATATGTGGTAGAAATAAGTAACTTTGTGTATGTTACCAGTGCTAACAGCCAGAAGGAAGTGGTTAATAAAGAGAGAGCCTCTAGCCCATGTATGTTCAGGAAAAGAGATAGACTGGTCCTGTAGGGAGAGTGAAGGACAAGTTATATGGATGGAGTGCTGCAGAGGTACCCACAGAATGTTTTAATAAGACCCAAAGAGAAGCCTCTAGCATGCATGGCTGATGTACCGTTTTGCATTGATGAGAAGACATGTATAAGAATCACCTAAACTGAGAAGGTAGCGATACAGTGAAAAGAACTTTGAATTTAGTGCCCAAAGAGCTACATTTCAGTTTCTGCCCTTTTCCTTGTTATCTTTGTGACCCCAAGAGAGTTCACTTAAATCTCTCAGGCTCTCATAAGTAAAATGAAGACCTTGACGGTCCCTTACAGCTCTAAATTTTTGTGTGTAAGGCATGATCTGCATTGATGGAATTATGGGTCCAATTGCGGTATTATTAAAGAAGTGTTTCTGAAAAATTGGGGGTAAATTTAATTTTTATAAATTTAATTTTAATTTAATGAACTACAGAAGCTTATTATTCAAAGGAATTGTATAATGATACATTTGTACAGTGAAAAATAACCCTCTGATTTATCTTTTGTATAAACTAATTTTTTTATGTGATGGATTTGCTTAAATTGAAATGTAACTGTCATGTCTTCCCTTAACCCCCGGGGAATACAACCTACTTGCATCCACCCAAATTAAAAAAAAATAATTAAGGATCATTTCAAAATGCTTGAAATGCAAATGAAATTTGCAAAAGGCTTTTTTCCCCTTAAAAACAGATTTTTATGACAAATATGGTAATGTTTTACATATTCATACATGTATAACCCATATCTGATTGTTTGCCATCTCAGGGAGGGGAAAGGGGAGGGAGAAAAAGAGGGATAAAAATTGGAACCCCAAAATATAAATAAAAATGTTTATTACCCCCCAAAATAAAATAAAATGAACCAGATTTTATGTATATCTTTTGTTTTTTGTCAATCTAGACTTCCCTCTATGTTCCTCCCCTGCTCCCTGAGATCCATCCCTTATAACAAAGAAATTGAACAACAAAAAAGGGAAAATTTAGAGGAATAATAGAAAAAATATTATAAAATGGATCAACACATAGAAAAAAAATCTGACCTTATAGTCAATGTCCCAGATTTGAGAAAGGTGAGCCTGACCTTTGCAAAGGATATAGGGGAAGATGTCTTCTCTGATATCTTCTTGGGGCCAAGTTTATTCCGTATAATTTGGCAATATTTGGTGTCAGTGGTTTTGTTATTGTTATTCTTTCTATTGATATTGTTGAAGTTATAATGTTATAATGTTATAATGTTTCCTTGACTTGGCTTACTTTATCAATTCGTGTGTTACCTTGGGCAAGTCACTTAACCTCAGTTTTCTCATCTGTAAAATGGGGATAATAGTAGTACCTACCTTCCTTGATTGTTGTTTGGATAAAAGAAGATCATGTTTGTAAGGTACTTTGTAAAGCTTACAGCACTAAAAAAAAAAAAATGCTTACAACACTACATAAGTGGTAGCCATCAGCTATCAACCTCAAATATTTAATTCTGTTTGATTTCAGAATTTGTTATTTTCAAGACGTGTATCTTCCTACTTATATTGAGTTCAGCCTGGTATTAAAATAATTTCACTCTCACAGAGCTGTTGGACAAGGAACGTTGGCTCAGGAGGGTTCTGAGAGTAGAGAAGGAAGCCTTCCCAGGACAAAAATATACATGAGAGTTGACTGTAGGAAAAATACACTCTAGAGATCATCAGATCATAGATCAAGAGCTGTAGTCCAAACTCATTTTACAGATGAAGAAACTGAGGCCCAGCAGGGTTAAAATGACTTGGCCAATAGGATTTTAGTTGAGGTCTTCCAGATCCCAAGTCCAGTGCTCAATTTACTACCTCTAATAAAAATGCTAAGACCAAAGGTGGTAAATGCTCTATAAAATCTTCAGGGGGCAGCTAGGTAGTACAGTGGATAAAGCACCGGCCCTGGATTTAGGAGGACCTGAGTTCAAACCCGGCCTCAGACACTTTACACTTACTAGCTGTGTGACCCTGGGCAAGTCACTTAACCCTCATTGTCTGGCCCAAAAACAAAAAAACAACAAAAAACTTCACATGTGGGCAGCTAGGTGGCTCAGTGGATAAAGTACCGGCCCTGGATTCAGGAGGACCTGAGTTCAAATCTAGATCAGGCTTTTTTTTTTTTTTTTAGCTCAGACATTTGACACTAGCTGTGTAACCCTGGGCAAGTCACTTAACCCTCATTGCCCTGCCAAAAAAAAAAAAAAAAAAAAAAAGAAAACCTTCACAAAAGGTGGCACAGCAGATAGAACCCTGGGCCTGGTATCAGGAAGACCTGATTTCAAATCTAACCTCAGACACTTACTAGCTGTTTGACCTTGGGTGAGTCATTTAACCTCTATCTGCCTTAGTTTCCTCATCTGTCAAATTGAGATAATGTAACCCCCCCCAAGGGGCACAGATCTGGGGTTCTTTCAGCATATCATCCATATTGGCATGAGGTTCCTTTCACCCTAAAATTCCATGTTCCAGTGACTAATTTCAAGATCATGGAGGGATGCTGGCATGAGAGGAAATATGAATCAGTGTAAAGATCACTGGCTTTGGAATTCGAATTTTGGTTCAAATCCTACCTTTGGTGTTTACCGACTGTATGACCTCGGGTAAGGTGTGACTAGATGGCCCCCAAGGTACTTTGTGACTCTAAATCTGTGAGCCTGTGACATGGGTCAGGGTATCTATTGATGGCTCTGTAATGGAAAGGTCAGTAATGAAGCCTGTCAACACGGATGCCCATGGTGACTGAAGCTTGGGGGCAAAGAGTGAGGGAGCTGGTGGGGAAGGGGAGCGGTGGAGACTTCAGGGACTTTCCCAGGCTGACCCTTGACTGTGGATACACACCTCAGCTATGACCATATTAGCTTTCTTAAGGTCTGGAAACAATTAGCCAACAAAAACCTCATGACAGAATGCAGAGTCTTAAAAATCCCAAGATGAATAATTAGCAGAGAATCATGACAGACGCAGCTGGCTTGGGTTTAGGATCTTCCCATGGATTATAGGCAAGAAAAGGAATACTGCACAGAGAACACTGTGATATGGTGGGGAGAACTCTAGAATGAGAATCGGAGAACCCAGGATCAAATCCAGTCTCTTCTGTCATTTGTACGACCCTTAAGCAAGTTAATTTAGATTTCATTTTAATAGATTTTTCTGTTTAGAATTTGATTTTTCCCAAGTACATGTGAAAAAAATTAACATCCATTTCTAAAACTTTGTGTTCTAAATTCTCTTCCTTCCTCCCTCTTCACCCCACCCCCTTTAAGAAGGCAAGCAATTCAAGGTAAGTTATACTTGTGTAGTCATGTAAAACTTAATAGATTTTTCTAATTCTATTCTCTTTCTAGATTCTGCCTACTATACTTGTCCCTCCTCCTTTCCAAAGAACCAACCCTTACAAAAATAAATGTTTTGGGGGGCAGCTAGGTGGCACAGTGGATAAATCACAGTCCTTGGATTCAGGAGGACCTGAGTTCAAATTTGGCCTCAGACACTTGGCACTTGCTAGCTGTGTGACCCTGGGCAAGTCATTTAACCCTCATTACCCCACCAAAAAAAAAAAAAAGGTTTTTTTTTTTAATAGAAAAAAGTGAGCAAACCCAATCAATATGTTAGAAAGAAAAAAAAATCAGATGTTATAGGCAGTGTTTCATACCTGTAGGCCCTGACTTCTGCAAGGGTTGGGGGGGAGGAGATGATGTCATCTTATGTTTTTTCTTTGGGACAAAACTTATTCTTTATCATTTTGTAACATTCATCTTTGATGGTTTTACAGTGACTGTTCTTCCCATTTAAATTGTTGTAGTTATTGGTATCCTTGTCTTCCTGACTCTGCTTACTTCATTTTGCATTCGTCCATGTTTAAGTGAATAATTGAACTTGTGTGGACCTCAGTTTTTTTATTTGTAAAATTAAAGGAGTTGGAGCATACAATCCCCAAGTTTCCTTTAGGCTCAAAATCCTCTGGGCCTGTGAAATGAGGTACTTCATAGTAACTTTCCAAGATAACCACAAAACACAATCTGGGATGATACCAGGAAAGGTATCTCAAATACCCTTCTTCCCCACTTCAGTACCACAGTCTCCCCTTACTAAAACATATAAGCACCGCCCCCTCACACACACACACCTATATCAGTGTTCTATTCTTTTGCTAAGTAAATTTTTTAATCAACATTTTTATTACAAATTTTATCCCTCCCTCCCCGCCAACAGTAAACAGATATAGGCTATAAATGTGCAATTATGTAAAACGTTTCCACATTAGTCATTTTGTATAAGACGACTTGAACAAAAACAGAAAGAAAGAAAGTGAAGACTAGCATGTTTCAGTTTGTGTTCAATCAATATCAGTTCTTTCTCTGGAGGTGGATAATATGCTCTATCACTAGCCCTTTGGAATTGTCTTGGATCATTGTATTGCTGAGAATAGTTAAGTTATTCACAGTTCTTTATCGAATAATATTGCAGTCTCTGTGCACAATATTCTCCTGGTTCTGCTCACTTCACTATACATCAGTTCATACAAGTCTTTCAAGGCATTTCTGAAATCTTCCTGCTTATCATTTCTTATAGCACAATACTATTCCATCACTATCACATAGCACAGTTTGTTTGGCCATTCCCCAATTGATGGGCATTCCTTTGATTTCCAATTCTTAGCCACCACAAAAAGAACTGCTAGAAATATTTTTGTAGGGGGCAGCTAGGTTGCGCAGTACATAAAGTGCCAGCCTTGGATTCAGGAGGACCTGAGTTCAAATCCAGCCTTAGACACTTGACACTTACTAGCTGTGTGACCCTGGGCAAGTCACTTAACCCTCACTGCCCCGCAAAAAACAAAACAAAAACAGAAATATTTTTGTACAAATAGGTCCTTTTCTCTTTTTTGGGATGTCTTTGGGATAGCAGTGGTATTGCTGGATCAAAAGGGTATTGCTGGATCAAAGGGTATGCACAGCTCTATAGCCCTTTGGGCATGGTTACAAATTGCTCGCCAGAATGGTTGGATCAGTTCACAACTCCACCAATAGTGCATTAGTCTCCCAGTTTTCCCACAACCCCTCCAATATCCAACATTTTCCTTTTTTGTCACATTAGCCACGGTGATAGGTATGGTGGTACCTCAGAGTTGTACTAAGTGAATTTTTAAGGTAGCATTTTCACATTTTCTGTGCAAGATTACAAACATTATTTTAAAACTTCTCTGGTCCTTTACTGGTTGAATTTCCAGTGACTGAAAGTCTTTCACTATCCCAGGTGCAAAGAGACAGACTGTCTAGTCATCTCAAACCTGACTCACAGACAGGCAATAGTTGAAGCCAAATTTGGCCCTAGTAAAGCTGAGGAATAAACAGAGGGCAGGACAGAGCACTGTTGCCTGGTGCGGATGTGTTTTTGTGAAGGAGGGAGGGAATGCGGTTCAGAGGGCAAAAGTGTAGAGATGATTTAGATTACCATTCTCTCAAGGACAGTAACTGTCTTTGTATCATCAGTGCTTAGTACACTGCCTGACACATAGTAGGCATTTAATAAAAGCTTATCGATAGACTGAATAATTTAGGGTTGAAGGTTCTCCCAGACTCTAACCTTTGTTCCACAGTGCGGGCATCCCCCAAAGCTGGTAGGTGAGGAGCAAGTGTCTTGAAATGCTATATTACCTAGAGTGGAGAGGCAAAAAAGGGAA
The DNA here is from genome assembly GCF_019393635.1 of Dromiciops gliroides. NCBI lineage: Eukaryota > Metazoa > Chordata > Mammalia > Microbiotheria > Microbiotheriidae > Dromiciops > Dromiciops gliroides. The sequence continues at coordinate 335,434,173 of NC_057863.1, read as the reverse complement.
TACCTCTAACTTCCATTTTGGGACTGATATCATAATCTTATGGGATTGAAACTCAGGTTCAGTATTGTGTTCTTTTCCATCTGAGATATATTCTTTAATGGAGAAGAGAGAGCTCTTTTGAGCTTGGATAGTAAGAGCATTATGTCTGCAGTAGGAGAGATGGGAATTTGAATCCCAGTTCTACTATTTACTTATCGATGCAAACTTAGGGAAATTTAAATTTCTCTGGGCCTCAGTTTCTTCATTGGTAAAATAAGGGTGAATAAGTGAGTTCAAAGGTCCCATCCAGCTCTGAATTTTATGATTCATTTTCCTTCCTGCCAAGTCCTGAAGCTGGCTGCCAGTCCTTTGTTGTGGGCAAGCTAGGGGAATTTGAGCTCCAGGCTCTGTTTTTATGAAGTTAGCCCCTGTGAAAGCCATAGCTTTTTTGTTGGATTTTTGGGGGGGCCTTCTTTCTCTCCTGTTTCCTGTACCTGATGATGTAGGGAAAGGGCCAGATAGCTGCTTTTTTTTTCTTCCCTAAAGTCCTCTTCCCTTAGTCTACCCTCAGCTAAGGAATCTTACCCTTCTACTCTGAAAAGCCTCCTACTAAGTCTCACTTTGTTCCTTAGTTGAGAAGAACAGAAAGCTTCATTATATCATTAGTAGTAATATTGTTAATACTTAACATTGTTATTATATAATATAGTATGGTTTTATAATATACATTTTTAATCTTAAAAGCATTTTATTATTTTCCAGTTACATGTAAATATAGTTTTGTTTTGTTTTGGTTTGGTTTTTTTGGTGAGGCAGTTGGGGTTAAGTGACTTGCCCAGGGTCACACAGCTAGTAAGTGTCAAGTGTCTGAGGATGGATTTGAATCCAGGGCCAGTGCTCTATCCACTGCGCCACCTAGATGCCCTGTAAATATAGTTTTAAAAAAATATAACCATTTTTATTTATAGTTTAGGTTCCAATTTTTATCCCTCCTTCCCTCCTTCCCCTTCCCCCTTCTTGAGGTGGCAAACAATCAAATATGGATTATACATATATGGTTATATAAAACATTACCATATTTGTCAATTTGTACAAGAAAACTTGAATAAAAGAAAAAATGAAAGAAAGTGAAAAATAGCATGCTTCAGTCTGTGTTCCATCAATATCAGTTCTTTCTTTGGAGGTGGATAGTATGTTTCATCACTAGTCCTTTGGGATTGTCTTGGATCATTGTATTGTTGAGAATAGTCAAGTCATTCACAGTTCTTCATCAAACAATATTGCTGTCTCTGAGCATGACGTCTTCCTGGTTCTGCTCACTTCACTATACATCCTTTCATACATGTCTTTCCAGGTCTTTCTGAAGTCATCCTGCTTGTCATTTCATACAGCACAATGATATTCCACCTCCATCATATACCAGTTTGTTTAGCCATTCCCCAATATCAATATCAATGCCCATCAGGGCATTCCTTTGATTTCCACTTTAAAGATAGTTTTCAACATTTGTTTTTATAAGATTTTGAGTTCCAAATTTTTCTCCCTCCCTCCCTTCCCTCCCCAAGACAGAAAACAATCTGATACATAGGTTGTAAATGTACAATCACATATAATATACAATTAATAAATATTATTAATAATACTGTTACTACTACTACTACTACTACTACTACTACTACTACTACTACTACTACTACTACTACCACCACCACTACTAAGTTGTATGGGATAATGGTTAGAGAGCTGGATTTAAGGCAGGTCTCTGACACCCTGGCTGTGTAACTTTAGGCAAAATCATTTAACCTCTTGTTGCCCTAGACCAGGCGTGTCAAGCTCAAGTAGAAACAGGGCTTCTAAATTGTCCATAATGACCCCTATAGACCACATATTGAATTAGAAAACCACATATTGATATTTTCTATGTATTATTATATTTTTATTCATTTTGTTAAATATTCCCAAATTATATTTTTAATCTGATTCAAGCTGAGTGTTGTGGGCTATAGGAGGCTGGGTTGTATATTTGACATGTCTGCAAGCCAAGTTTCAGAGAAAGTGCCAGCATTCTACATTCATAGGGCTTTTCCCTACTTTGGAGTAACTTCTGCAAATGAAAACACAAATCCAGCCATTTTTATATTTATATCACTGAGATAGAAATTCTGGGACTTGTCCTGCAAACAGGTTGTTCTTTTAGGTTAGTGCTCTGTGAACTATCGTACAGGTAACTAAATCGTGTGTCTGTCTCTCTATACATCAATATCGATCATCTATATCTATCTCTATTATCTATATATTCATCTATCATCCATATCATCTGTCATCTCTATCATCTATCAATCTTTATCCATTTCAATCCATCTATATCTGTGAGAAATAATAATCAATATCTTAGGGGATTGAGTGCTCTCCCCTTCTTTTACCTCCCTCCCTCTCTTTCTTTCTAAGTCCTTCAGGTTCTTTCTGAAGGACTTTGCTGATAAGATTTAGCCTGCACCAAACCATACCTAGGTGGAAACGATTGTGCTCCATTCAGCTTGGATGGGGTCTACATTCTTTCTCTGATGTCTTTTTGACCAAGATTTGAGTGACCTAAGTTGCATATCCCAAGACTTCATAACCTACCTCCAATCATGTCAGCCTATTGGATTTGATTGCTGTTGACCAATTAGACTTGATTGTTATATGATGGACCTCCTACAGTAGAAGGGCATATAAGCTATGACCTACCGCCATGGTCAGAAAAACTGCTATTGACCATCCTTTTATTAATAACCTGTGAGCCTATTAATAAAAATATTAAATTACCCAGAAACTATGTCTCTCATATTTTTAATGTTCACATATCCATCAATATTTATCATCTGTATCTATCTTTCTATCTCTATGATCTCTATCTCTATCCATCTATCATTTGTCTAATTTTCATCTGTCTATATCTACTTCTGTCTTCTATCTATCATCTATATCTATTTATTATCTCTATTCATTTTGATCCATCTATCAATCTATACCTATCTCATCTATCTGTCTCTCTATATTTTGGAATTCTAATGAAAGCATTGCACTGCTGGCTCATTTTTTGGTTTACTCACTGACATCACCTTCAGAACACCTCCAGCAGTAGAGAAGATAATGGGAATGACATGTAATTTTTCCTATTCCCACATGGTTTTAATTTTTTCCTTTAGGTCTCTATATTTTGAGAACTTTTTATTCCACATGTTTTGGAGACTATGAACGTTTGGTGCGGCAACATCTAGTAAAAACATACTTAAATTTTGTGAGTCAGTGTTATGTCTGCATACATATATGTCACTGTGTGTATATACACACACACATACATACATATATACACACACGATAGTTTTACTTGTGATAATGCTCCAGTTCTAGTACAACGTCTTTGTTAAATTCTCAAGGATATTTTGAGATTTCCATCCCTAGTGGGGGGATTATACCCCATCCTAGTCTATGAAGTGAGTCTCTCATGTCTATTTCTGGTTGCTTTATTGTATTAAAGTAGGAGCTAGATTTTTATAACCTGTAATGATGAATTGAAATGCTTTTTGGGGGGTGGGAGCAGGCAGTGTCTTCATTGATTACTATGGTCTGGTCTTCTTAGGAATGAGGTTTTTTTATCTGGTAGCCACGAACTATTTCTATATTACTATTGTGACCCTTTTCATTTCTGTAAACAAATCTACTTGATTTAGCCCATGGAGGGCATTTTGGATTTTTAGCCATTTCATTGGCTCCTTCTGTTGGCAAACCAATTCAGCAATCATTTGTTGTTGTTGTTATTGTTATTTGATGGAGTTCCAGTACAAGCAGTCCAGAAACAAGTCACTAATATGTTAGTAACTAGGTTGGGGTTCAGGGAGGATGTTTGTGGCAGTTGCAGCTGGAGTTACATATTTATTATCATTATTACTGTTATTATTATCTTTTTTCATCTTTTTTTGATGGGGCTCAAATAGAAACAGTGCAAGGACAAACTATCCTGCTAGTATTCTGAGGTTCTGTGGACTATTACAAAGGTGGATAAAGGGGCTGCTTTTGGTAATTGAATAATAGCATTGAGATGTAAGCTCATCTTCTGTGACTCATTGAAAACATCTTTGGGACAAATCTGGTAGCAGATAGGGTGGCAGGTGTGATGTGAACTTCCTCTTGTTCCCACGCAGTTTTAATTTCTTCTGCTAAATCCCTATGCAAGGTACCATAAGTGCCAATTGCTTAAAAAGTTTCAGCTCTGATCGCTTAAAACTTCACTAAGGGTTTTGGGATGTTCTATATTTTGAACATTTTCATTCTATGTCATTTGGAGATCATTTGGAGTATTCAGTGAGAACATTGTCTTCATCATCTGGTAGACTAAGCTCTGGGGATACAAATACAAATAAAAACTAAGACAGGCCCTGCCTTCAAGGCACTTGCATACTTATGGGAGAAGATAACATAAAAAGGGGCTATAAAACAGGTGTGGGGGAAGAGAAGGTACCTGGGATGGGGCAGAGTGGCAAAGTCTGAAAGAGTCAGAAACACAACCTAGAGAGGAATGAAACGTGACCAATCTATGCCCATACCCCAAATGGAGACCTTAGAACTCTGCTTTGGGAGAAGGGGACTGGCATGGTGGGAAGGTGTTCCAGGGTGAGAAGCAATTGAGGCATGGTGTCAGTCAGGAGAGTCAGAGGTACAGTCAGGAGAGGAATGTATTCTCTGATTTTTCTTGGTTGCTTAGGTTTAGCCTCTTACTTGTACCTTATTTCCATGCATCACTGTTTACTAATTGACCACAATATTTTTTAAAAGTTTTATCGATGTCTTTTGTTTTTGTTTCCTAAACTACAATCATTTCCAGATATATGGCCCCCATTCCACACCCTACGCTCCCCCTTCTTGGAAAAACTGGCCAAAGAAAAATGTCAGTATACGACAGGGTATCTAGTGTTCTACTCCTCAGGGAAATGTTTCATAATCTGTTTTCCGGTACCTAGATTGTTGACGGGCAATTTGTTCATCTCAGAAATCTAGGTTTAAATTGAATTACTCTGTTTAAGTCTACCCCAAATGACCCAATGGCAACTTCAGACATGGAAGCTGAAATAATTTGGCCAAAATTATGTAGATTAAGCTGTACCTAATTTGTGACAAAATTGCAAGATGAATTGTTTAGAATTGGATTGTCTTCCTGTGAGTGACTCAGAATCTGATGTTGGCCATGAAAATTATTGCAAGTGATTCATTAGCCAAATATGTAGAGCCTTTAGCACCTACTATGTGTAGTGGCTGTTATATGAGAAAGGAAAATTTGGGATAATCAGTGGAGAAAATCTGAAGATAATAGAACACAGACCTAGTACAGGATAATTATCTAATCTACCTCTCCTTTTATAGATAAGAAAACCAAGGCCTAGAGAGGTTAAGTGACTTATCCTAGGTCTATGGGTAGTAAGTGACAGATTCATAATTCAATCTTAAGTCCTACAGTTCCAAATTCAGAATTTGTATGACTTGGCATACTCATGTGGCTTATTGTATACCTAGTTTCCTCTATATATTGATTAAAGTATGACACAGTCACATAGGTATCTTCCCTAATGGAAAGGGGGAGCAGTTAAGAACTTGAACTTAAGATATCATTGATATAAGGAACTGCCAGATGTGTAAACTTTCTCTGTTGATGTTTAACAAAATGAATAGATAATGTTGATTTGTAGTTTTCTAAGTTAAGGGCTCCCTTTCTACTTGAGTTTGAGACCATTGGTCTAGAGGGTGGAGAAGAGCTGACCAGACAGTGTGCCCTATGCAGATCCAGTTCAGAAAGACCTAGGTCTGGTCAGCTCTTCTCCACCCTCCCCTTTGGGTCATTCTGTTTCTTAAGAATGTTCTAGAAAATGACCCCAAGTTGTTGTTGTTGTTGTTTTTAAAATAACTGCCCCAGGATGTATTGAGACAGACCCATAATAAATCCTGCCCAACAAACTGGACATTGTGCTATTGTCTGAGCCCAGAGTCTCACTGGCCCAGCTGGATCAGGAAGAGCCACAGTGGGCCCAGTTCAAACTCATGCCAAGTTGGAGTAGGGAAGAGAGAAAGAGAGTTGGAGTTGAGGAGATCTGTCTATGAGTGTTGCTGTCAAAAGTATCAGTGAAATGATTGTTTTAATGCAATCTCCTTCCCCAAATCTTGAGCTTAAGATGGTTGTGTTTTGTTGTTCAGTCATTTCAGTCATGTCCAATTCTTTGTGATCTCATTTGGGTTTTGGGGGGCAAAGATACTTGAGTGGTTTGCCATTTCTATCTCCAGATTATTTGACAGATGAGGAAACCGAGACAAACAGGGTGAAGAAACTAGTAAGTGTCAAAAATGGATTTGAACTTAGGAAGATGAGTCTTTCTTACACCAGGCGCAGCACTCTATCCACTGTGCCACCTAGGTGCCCCTAAGATGGTTGTGACATAAGTGCTAATGTCTGTCCCTCACTGGGGCTCCCCAAATCATAGCTGGGCATTGGTACCCCACTGTGGGGCACTGGACTGTATTGTCCCAAACTTGGCTGTGATCAGAGGCCATGATATTGAGGTTGTGAGCCCAGGTGGCATTCAGATAAAATAAATGACACTTACTGGCATCATAATCTCCTCTCATTTTATGTGAAATTTTCCTTGAAAATGGGGAAATCATGCGAGCACTCATGGACTAGCTGCCCTTGGCAGTCTTTGTTAATCTTTGGTATTCTCCTCCCAATTTACTAAAAAATAGTAATTCACCCAAAGGTACATTGCAATCAGCAAAGTTAATTAGAGTCTAGCTCTAACACTTTTCTTGTCCTTTGGCCTAGCAGCTCTCTAAATGTGCTACTTAGAAGGAATAAGCTTTAAGTAAGCAATTAGAAATAGAGACTTTAAGTGTATTTAGATGACCACATATATGGAATGGAGAAAGAGGCAACCTAAAAAAGAGAAGAGATGATTGCCTTTGTCCCCCAAAATTGCAATCTGCTGTGCATGGCATGGTGGAAAGAATATTGAATTGGGATGACACTGTTACTTAGCTGTGTGCCCCTGGGTAAATAATTTCCTCTCGTAGAACCTCAGTTTGCTCATCCATAAATGGAAGACATGGGATTAGATGATCTCTTACTCCCATACTAGCTATAAAATGCTACAATAGGCTTGCTAAATTTTTTGGTAAAGAGTTTGAAAGATGGGATTTAGGTATTTAAAAGTATTTCCATTCCTTTCAAATTTCAGACTTTGGGTTTAAAGCATTTTGGATAAGGAAGCTGCTGTAGCTCCAGTTCATTGACTGTCTTTTTACACACATATACATACATACATACACACATACATATATGTGTATATATCCGTACAAACACCTAGTCAATGAACAATGTATGTGTATATAGATAGATATACACACAAACATACATACATTGTTCATTGACTGTCTTTTTACATATATATATATACACAATATACATATGTATGTATGTGTGTCTATATATCTATATCATCTATCTATCTATCTATCTAATTTGGAGGATCACTTGTTCATAAACACTTTTGTTCTCTGGCAGATTCAGCTAAGTGGAAGTAGTTACTAAAGTTCACCATTTGCCAGGCTTGTCTCTGACACTTGGTATCTGCAGCTTAGAGCAAGTGGGAAGGGAGACAGATAAAGAATAACAATGGGGGGAGACTAGCAGCTTGGCAGTTAATTCTAGTCCGTTCTCTCTTTTATCTCATGCTAGGCAGTGGTAGACACATAGCTGGTAAGGGTGGTCATTGATCAAGATTTTTTAAAAAAAGGACAACAAAGTTTTCTGTGCAAAGTATGTGTTAGATACTAGTTACAGTGGAGGAGAATGCAGAGAAAGATAAGGCATAACTGCCATTCTCAAGGAGGCCCCAGTGTGGTTGGGGAAGTAAGAAGTAAACATGTGAAAAGTGAAATAAGAATAAAAAAATTTTAATTTAGGCAAGAGTTCAAGTCAGCCACAGGGGAGATGTATGTAGTCCATGATTGATCATCAAATGAGTTGAATAGACAATAATTGCTCTAGGGGTCCTGTAGAGGGAGAGATCGCTCCAAGACAGGATAGAGAAGTTCTTATAGCAGAGGTGGAAAAGATGGTACGCAATTCTCTGGGGGCTCCTGCTGATATCTGCAGTTGCTGTATCCAAGCAGACAAAAGTCAGATAAGGACAGAAATGAAGGAGGTGACACGGTAAGAACGCTCTGCTGGATGTCAGGAGGCCTGGGCTCTCTTGGTACCTCTGCTACTAGCTAGGCTCTGTGCCTTCAAGCAAGTCACTTATACTCTCTGTGCCTCCATTTCTTCATTTATAAAAAAGAGGGCTTTAAATTAGAGAATTTCTTTGGCACTAGAATTCTATGAAACTATGGAGAAGAAATTTTAAAAGTTTCTTTTCAAAATTCAGGAAGTTTGGCATGTGCAAAGTGAGTGGTATTTGATATAAGTTTGATTTTTCTCTGGAACATATTGATGGAGCTGTCTGTTCTATTGGGCTTGGTATTTACCAGCTGTGTGGCCATGGACAAATTACTTGACATCTTTGAGTCTCAGTTCTTTCATCTGCAAAATGGGAATAATCATCATTACACTATCTCCCTTCCAGGGTTGTTGGGAACATTTTGTAAACTCTAAAACATAAGACATTCAATTCTGATTGCAAAATAATATAACAACAACAACAACAACAACAACAATAATAATATATGGCCTCTTCCCTACCCACCCAACCTTCTCTTCAGTGTATCCACTGATCATCTTCTGTTCCAGTCATTTGGGAGTTCTGCTGACTATCTCTAAAAAATGCCAGACTTATCCCCACCCTTATTGCTTATAATAGTCTTTCCCTTCTTTCTCCACCTCCTGTCTGCCCTCTCTTCTAGATCTATCCAACCCCATGGGGAAATTCTCTCTGCCAAAGCAGAATAATTTAGTACATAAGTCTTAGGGGGTTGCCTGAAATTCAGAGAAATGCCTTGGCTGAAGTCATCCAGCTAGTAAGTGTCAGAGAAAGGGTGGGAACTTGGACTTCCCTGACCCCAAGCCCATCACTGTATCCAGTGAACCAGGCTGTTTTTTCCTCCCAATCTAATAAATAATGTAATACCTCAAATGTATGTACTGCTTTAAGATTTACAAAACACTCTCTTCAAAACAACCCTCGAACTTAGGTATTATAAATATTATTGTAACAACAGGTCCTGCTAGGCCCTAGGGAGCTTAAGGTGGGGCTCACCCTCTTTTCATGAAGGGGCCAGTAACTCTAGGCTCACGAAGGCATTGGCTTCAGCTCTGGAGAAGCCTAATCTCTAGAGAGGGGTTAGGATCTTTCTTATCATTTCCCAGAACCGCTGGGAAAATCATCTAATGAAAGCTTAGTTTTGGCTCCTGTAGGATCTTCCCGGGGCAGCTAGGTGATTGAGTGGATAGTGTGCTCAGCCTGGAGTGAGGAAGACCTGAGTTCAGATGTGGTCTCAGATACTTACTAGCAGTGTGACCCTGGGCAAGTCAAACAAACCTTGTTTGTCTCGGTTTCCTCATCTGTACAATGAGTTAGAGAAGGAAATGGCAAACCACTCTAGTATCTTTGCCAAGAGAGCCCCAAATGGGGTCACAAAGTGTTGGACATGACTGAAATGAAGGATCTTCCCAAAGATAGTTATTAGGGAGTATTAGAAAAGGGCTCAAGTTATAATATGCATCACATATAGGGTGTCCATTTATTATTATTATTAGTTATTATTTTGGTGGGGCAGTGAGGGTTAAGTGACTTGCCCAGGGTCACACAGCTAGTAAGTGTCAAGTGTCTGAGGCTGGATTTGAACTCAGGTCCTCCTGAATCCAGGGCTGGAGCTTTATCCACTGTGCCACGTAGCTGCCCCTGCATTGATTATTTCTATATAAAAGAAATGCTTAAGAGGAACCTGCTCCAGACTCACTCTTCCAACCCCAACTTGCACCGGCAGCCTGGCTCCATGGACCAGCCCATTCTCCCTTTAAGAGGATTCTGTGGGAGTGGGGGATGATTTTTTCCTCATGCTCTAGCTCAGGAGTCCCCACTGGTGTACCTCCCTCAGTGGATATTAAGTAATCAGCCAGAGCTCATTAGTTTTTAGAAACAGGAATTTACTATAGTGGTATAGTTGTTATAAAACCTGTGCACGGGGGCAGCTAGGTAGTGCAGTGGATAGAGCACTGGCCCTGGATTCAGGAGGATCTGAGTTCAAATCCAGCCTCAGACACTTAACACTTACTAGCTGTGTGACCCTGGGCAAGTCACTTAACCCCAATTGCCTCACTAAAATAAAAACAAAAACAAAAAATAAAACCTGTGCACGGCTCTCCCTCCACCTTGCCAAATCAGTGACAGAAACTGGGGAAAAGTATATTTGAGCTTAGAGCATATGTGGGAGTCCTCAAGACGTTCCTTTTAGAAATAGGGTGGCTTTTCTACTTTGGTCCTTGTAGAGCACTGCTGTCTTCTTTCTTTATTGTATCCAGTGGATCCTCAGAGCCTCCTGATGTAGACTTGCCATAGGTTGTTCTGGGGAAGCTGCTAGGATGCCCACAGGAAGTCCAGAATCCTCTGGTCCCTCAATTTCACAGAGCCCTTCTATTGTTAAAGAGGAAGGAGAATGAGATCAAAGCTGGGGGCTCTTCTTACTCTTCCCCCCAAAGCAATCCTTCTCAGGAGCTTAGCTGGGATAGTTTTCCTCTCCACTGCCAGACACTTGAACCCCATTCAGATTTGCTTGATGCTTTTAAACAAGCCCCTCAACCCAATCTGAATGGACTTTCTGTGACACCTAATTGAAATACATTTAATTCAGTGGAGGGTGTCTAGGCCTTGTTCATCCCCTACTTCACACTTCTGGTTAATTGATTAAATGGGGATCTGGTCGCACCTGATAAAACCACTACTGTGTTGTTGTTGTTTTTAATTGATTTAAACTTAATTTTAAAAATTGACTTAAAATCAATACCCCAAGTCCTTCAGTGCTGAGCCACTGCCACTGTAAGTGGTCCAAAGCAGTTTCCTTTAGCTCCATGGGATCAATGTCTGCTACATGAATCACATTTTATAAATGAAGAAACTTGACTCAGAATAAGTGAGTTGCCCAAGGTCACAAAGCTAGTAAATATTTGAGGTTGGATTTGAACTAGGGAACATGAGTTTTCCTGATTCCAGGCCTGGCGCTCTGTGCACTATGGCGCCACCTAGCTGTCACATTCTCCCATAGCTCCATACAATTTAGTGCGCTTTTTGAGGGCAGGCATTTGTTAATTATGGGTGTGTGTGTGATGTGTGTAATCTACCACAAATCTCCCACAATGCTGAGGATATAAGTGCTTAATAATTGTTAGCTAAATGACTAGCACTTTCCATATTACCAGGAAACTTTTACTCTAACCTAGGGGTTCTTTACCTTTCTTGTGCCACAGACCCCTTTGGAAGTCTGATAAAGCCTGTAGACCCTTCCTCAGAATCATGTTTTTAAATGCATAAAAGAAAATGCATAGTATTACAATGGAAACCAATTATATTGAAACAGTTATCAAAAAAAATTTTTTTAAACTGACAAGTTACTGCACTCTGGGTTAAGAAACCCTGTACTAGATCATTCTTCATTTAAATGAATTCACCAAACATTTCTTAAGCCCTGCCACATGCAAGAGACTGTGCTATGTACTGAAGATGCAAAGACAGACATAAAGCCATTCTTGTTCTCAGGGGGTTCACTTTCTCCTGTAGGGATGCAACCAGTACACGGCGAAGGGAATGCAAAATATGTACAAAATGATGCTCAGTGATCTCCAGCGGGAGACAGTGCTAATGATGAGGGAAATAAGAAAGGTTCCACGTGGGAGGCACCTCAGCTGTGTTTTAAAGAAAGATAGGGGTTCTGTGTGGTTGGGGTGAAGATAGTGACATGGGGGAGCATTGTGAAAAGGCACAATAGTGGTAGGTAGGGTGTTATGCATGGGAAACAGCTATTCATCTAATAGTGCTCTGTCGCCGGGAATTTAATTAATTAATTAATTTATTTTTTAGTGAGGCAATTGGGGTCAGGTGACTTGCCCAGGGTCACACAGCTAGTAAGTGTTAAGTGTCTGAGGCCGAATTTGAACTCAGGTACTCCTGACTCCAGGGCTGGTGCCCTATCCACTGCGCCACCTAGCTGCCCCTGTCACCAGGAATTTTGATCCATGACGTAGGAACACCTTGGGAAACTGAGGCATAAATTGCCTACTTTTAAAAATAGACATCTATATCATTACATATCTAGGAGAGTAGGAGAATAGAGATTAGGAATTTTTAAAAATTCTGTCCAACTGGGAATAAAGCGGGGCTCCACGTTCCAAGGACTAAGTAGCAAAAAAGGGGAAGCACCCCCATTTTGGGTGGGGAGAGGAACACTCAGTTGAGACACTTTCTCATGCCCAACATCAGAATAATAGCTCTGTGATCTCGGGGAGGAGGAGAGGGTCATGTGGGGCAGGGAGTGGGGGTGTTAATTTTGGATTTTGCTTCAAATTTATTTTTAAAGTGGAATACTTCCCCAGCACTAGTGATGATGGCCTAGAAAAGCCAGTTAGTCATCATCTCTGACATCCTTCCCATGTGAGAGCTTGTCTCCTCCTCTTCTTTCCCACCTGATGTCTGCCTCTAATGCTTATTTAAATCTTTGCCTCCCCCTGTGGCTGAGGGGGAAGGTGGGGGGTGGGGGGGTCATCTGAGGCGCATTTTCTTGGTTAGCAGACCTACAGGAAGCTCATCTCTTTCCTGAAATAGCACTGCCTGCTTCAGTCCTTTGAGGAGGAAGAGGAGGAAGAGAAGGAGGAGGAGGAGGAGGAGGAAATGAAAGCCTGAAGGAAGGATGAAGTAGTGGGTAGCCTCCTGGGGTCTCAGCATCCCATTGGAGGCTACAAATAGTTTACATTGACCTAGGCTAGGATAAGGATCAGACTTACGATTTCATTGGTATAGGGAATTCCTGGGTAAAATGATTCCCTCTTCCAGTGCAGGTCAGCATCACTTCTGCAACTCCTAGCCAGAGAGTTGCTTGGAATACTAAGGGATTAAGTGACTTGCCCAGGATCATACAATCAGTGGATTGCAGAGATGGGACTTGAACCCTCTTCTCCCTGTCTTAGAGGCCATTCCTTTATCAGCCTTTCATGACATCCACCTAGACAATGCACTTTTCTCACAGCAACCCAGTGAGGAAGGAGACCGAACCAGTCACTTACAGGTCACACAGCTAATTCTTGATTTCCACCCTAGTCCTTCCTCTCTCTGTGCTTCTGGTTTGGTGTCTTCTCTGGAAGCAATGCCTGAAACATGGCCACGAAAATCAGTCTGAGGCCCAGGACCCAAAAGAAACCAGGGAGTGGACCTGGGGAAAATCAGGATGCTATACCCTGTTCTTGGATGGAGTATTTTTGTTATGAGCATATATCAGTCAATACATAGGTGGCACAATGGATAGAGAAATGGGTCTGGAGTCAGAAAGACCAGAGTTCAAATGTGACCCTTAGACACTTACTAGCTGTGTGACCTCGGGCAAGTCCCTTAACTTCTGCCTGCATAAAAACTATACAAGGAAATGGCAAACCATTCCAGTATCTTTGCCAAGGAAACCCCACGGACCTGACATCAGAAGATGAGCCCCTCAGATCTGTAGGGCCTGGTGTGCTATGATCTGCAAGGTCACAAAGAGTCAGAAACTACCAGACACTGCTGGGGATACAAAGAAAGGTAAAAGACAGTCCCTACTCTTGAGGGGCTTACAATCTAATGAAAGAGACAACATTGAAATAATTTTGCACAAACTAGCTGTATAAAGGATAAATTAGAAATAATCAACAAAGGTGCTGCAAATTAAGAGTGGGTAGCAAAGGCCTCAAGGGGAATCTCTGAGCCTTTAGGGCCGGGAGCAAGATGGTTCTGCATAGCAGACAGGTGGAGCAGTGGGTCAATGCTCGATTTGGATTCAGGAAGACCTGAGTTCAAATTCAGCCGCAGACACTTATGATCTGTGTGACTCTGGACAAATCACGTTATACTCTCTCAGCCTTGGTTTCCTTGTCTACAAAATGAGAGGGTCGACTTAAGGGCATCTAAGGACCTTTTCATCTCTAAATCTGTGATTCTATGAAATGAAGCCCTGGTGTGTCAGTGTAGTCAATTGCTCATTTTATTACTTGGATTAAATGTGGATGAGGGTGGGGGGGTTACTGTATGCTTTGAAAAAACTCACCCCATCAGCTGTGGAACCAAGATATCCAAATTAAGATCCCTATTGGATCTCTTCATATATCAGGGGAAATGCACCCCAGAGTTGTAATTAGTCTAATAAAGTCATCCCAGTTAAATAGAGAGAGCCAAGAGACTAATCCGGAAGGTGAATTGGAAAAAGAAGAGTTTTTGGTTTCTGGGAAGGGAAGGTTGTGGAGGAGATTCAGAAATGTGACTGTAGCTTTCTTCTTTGAGAAGCACCTGGGCCTGATAGTGGATTTCATTTTTGCCCCCCCCCCAACCCCTAGGTGTGCTTGCTCTGGTGTTTCATCTAGAAAATGACACCAGCAAAACACAGTTTCTAACAATCAGACGACCCGGGTTCAAATCCCCTGTTTGACATGACCCTACCCTGTTTGCCTCGGTTCTTCATCTATAAAATGAGCTCGAGAAGGCAACAGCAAACCACTCCAGTATCTTTGCTAAGAAAAAGCCAAGTGGGGTCATGTAGAGTCAAACACGACTAAAAGAACTCAATAATGCTAACATAGGCAAGTCTTGTAATCTTTTCTCCTGTTGCATATGTAAAATGAGAGAATTAGACTAGCTGGTCTCTAAGGTCCATTCTCAGCTCTAGAGCTGAGATTCCATAATTCTTGGACTGTCTGCTTCTCTTCAGAGAGCCAGCTTCAGGTTGAGAGATACTGAAACCTGAGAAGATTAATCTACAGGTGCTGAATTTTTTTTTGGGGGGGGGATGGGGTGGTGGGGTAGGTAAGGGGGTGAGGGGATGAATGTAGCAACTCATAAAGACTTTCCACTTAGGTGTGGAGACAGGAGTGTGCTGGTAAATGTCTAACTGGGAAGAATGTAAATATAACATGATTATGGTCAATTTGCATTATTAACATTTTTACTATCACTTTCTTAAATCTAAACAATCAACCAAACAATAAGTCAAACCCTGATTTGTAGAGTTTGCTGCTTTTTTGGGGAATAAACTCTCACATTGGAAATTGAACAGTAGGTTCCAGTTCAAGTTGGCCCCCGTGCAGGCCTGTATGGAGAGATTGGTGGAGGGAATGCCTATATAGTGATGAAATTGCAGATCTTTGGAAATAGTTGGGAGCAAGTGTTTTATCAGAAATTACAGGTGAAATCTAGCTCTTTAATTTGATGGGCTCCCCTCTGCCTATCTATTCTTATTTGGCTGTGAATGAGTAATCGGTCTCAAGAGGATGGAACCTTTTTATGTCCTTAATTAGTTTGGTTGCCTCTTTGGATTAATATGAACCTCAGTGTCTCTTCCCTTCCCCTAAGGAGCTCAGCAGCTACTGCTCTGGGAGAAGGGGCAGGTATCTCAGCCTGTGTGAGCAAAGCAAAGTTCTGCATTGAGGGGTGGGGGTGGGGAGCGGGGCTCAAGCATAGTCTCTCAAGGCCACCTTTGGGAGTGAGTGGAGTGAATAAGGAATTCCCCCCATACATTCTCACTAAATGCATGTTGAATTGAATTGAGCCCTGATTGAACTCCTTCCTCATTAGAAGTGTTCTCTGGGGAACATGTCTGGAGTTAGGGAATTGGGGGGCATGCAATCTCTGCAATGCTGGTGATATTTCATATGGGAATATTGTGTTCTCGTCCTTAACCAGACCTTTCTACTTCTCCAAGATTTCTACTGGTTTCATTGATCATCGGTTTCATTTTAGCAACCACAGAGAGCCAGCCAGATTTCTTCAAGAGAGGTGGTGTTAGACTCATCACTTTTGATAAAGTTACTAAACTAGGAGCTCAGGGGAATGCTGAAGATACAGGTTAGCCAGAATTTAACAAAGCTTTTGATAAAGTATCTCATACTAGTAGAAAAGATGGTGGGAAGTGGGCTAGAAAGCTGGACAGTTAGATAGGCCCATTCTGGGCTTGAGTAGGAGTCATTTATGGTTCTATATCATCTTGACAATAGGTCTTTAGTCAAGTGCCCCAGAGTTCAGTGCTTGTCCTCATGTTATTTAATATTTTATCAGAGCTTTAGATGAAAGCTCATCATATTTACTTATGACACAAGGTCTGAGGGACTGCTAACACACTGCTTGACACAGGCAGGACCTAAAAAGATCTTAACAGGCTTAGAACCTTGAGCTGAATCTAAAGATGAAAATGCATAGGGATATGTGTGTATGTACATTATATATGTATACATGTGTATACGGTTATACCTTCTACATCATGACTTTTCCCATCACGATTTTGATATATCATGGGTCAGCATAACAAATTAAATGGGAATTTGGGGGGAGTTTTGCAGAAGTTGCAGATGACACACGAAAGTCAGTAGATGACCCAGAAGAAGTTTAAAAACTCAGAAATGCATAAAATATATGTATAGTAGTGTATAATATCAACATATTTTATCTTTT
This sequence comes from Dromiciops gliroides, assembly GCF_019393635.1. Lineage (NCBI taxonomy): Eukaryota > Metazoa > Chordata > Mammalia > Microbiotheria > Microbiotheriidae > Dromiciops > Dromiciops gliroides. The sequence goes on along the minus strand of NC_057863.1, from coordinate 335,417,494 downwards.
AATATCATAATAATCCAGGCATCTTCTCTGGTACAAAGGGAGGGTCAAAAATTTTATGTGGATTTTCCAGATTGCGGGGGTATAATCCCTAACCCCCATAATGTGGAAGGATACAGTTATATGAGTGTGTATGTGTGTGTGTACATGCACACACAGACATATACACACACACACACACACACACACACACACACACACTTTTGTCTTTCTCTCCCCCCAAAACACATCATATATCTATATCTGTATCTGTTGGTATCAGTGTCGGTTTCAATATCTATATCTATATCTTTACCTATGTATGATATGTATGTGGAGAGAGAGAGAAAGAGAAAGACAAAAGGATAGAGGGGCACTAAAATGTTTAGTGACCTGCCAACAGTCACGCGGTTAGAATGTATCCATCAGAACTTGTCTGAAAAAGATCTGAAGATTTTACTGGACAGCAAGCTCAATCAATACAAGATGACACTGATGTACAACCAGTAAAGGTTATGTGACCTGGGTATGCATGCCAAGAGGCAGAGCCTTCAAGAATAAGGAAGTGGCAGCCCTACATTCCACCCAGGTCAGACCACATTTAGAGTATTAGCAAATAGACTGAATAGTCAGTAATTGTTATCTATATCCAGCTCTGTACTAATTGTTCAATTTTCAGGGTGAGCATTTACAATTTTGAAATCAGCAAATGTACAAATCGGGGCTGTATTTATTGTTTTGTTGACTGCCTCAATTGAAGAAAGTAATAGAGAAAATGTGAACCTTTAAAGTGTGTCCTGCAGATATTTTTTCTTCTGCAGGGCTCGTTGTTAAATATTCACCAGCACACTTTGTCTATCTAAAGCATTGTATTCAGTTCTAAGTGCCACTGTGTAGGAAGGACATTGATAAAGCAGAGTTCATTCAGAGGAGGATAACCAGGAGGCTGCAGGCCCTTGATTTCATGCCATATGAGTATCAGTTCAAGGAAATGAGAGCTTTTAACCCCTAGAAGAGAAGTCTCAGTGGGGGACGTGATAACTGTGTTCAAGTGTCTGAGGCCGGATTTGAACTCAGGTCCTCCTGACTCCAGGGCTGTTGCTCTATCCACTGGGCCACCTAGCTGCCCCTCATGACCATTTCATACATAGGGTGGAGTGAAAATTCTTTTTTAGTGTTTATGAACAGGCCTAGGTGACTATTGGGTTCCTGGTGGCTCTAAAATTCTGATTTCTTTTCTTTTTTTTATGTCTTTAATATCACCTTTGTATAGAGCTTGTTGAGATGTGGGCAGGGTATACCCCTGGGGTGTGAGAAGGAAAGGAAAAAAAGATAGTCCCTGCCCTTCAGATGTGCCCTGTCTCATGGGGAAAACCTCATGTCTCTCTTTTGGGGAACTCCTAGTCTGATAGATTCAAGAGGACATACATGAAAGATTTATTATGTACAAAATAGTATATATATATATATATATGGAAATAATAATAATAAATATTTTAATTTAAAGTTTTGAGCCTAGGAAATAGGCTACAAGCAGGGCCAATGGGAAGGGATGAGCTAGAAAGCAAATGGAATTCTTAGGAGGAATGCCAGGAAAATGTCACCTTGGTGAGTAGGTGTCTACTGGGACAGCAATTTGAACCAAAGGAATTGATCTGAATCTCATGTTCCTTCATATGTAAGACAAATGGGTGGTTTTAGATAATCACTAAGGTCTCTTCTAGCTCTAACATTTTGTGAGGTATTCTGAGGCAAAGGGGAAGGAAAACCACTCCTCTACTAACTAGAAATGACAACTGACTCCTCAGAGAAGTGCTGGACTGAGTCAAAGAGTGAGAGTATGGTGGGCTAGCCAGATTGACCCTAATTCCTAAGTCTGTTGAACATCTCTGTTTGGAAGTCTCACTGTCACCTCAAATTTTTTTATTTTGTTCAGTCATATCTAACTCTTTGTGACTCTATTTGGGATTTTCTTGGCAAAGATAATGGAGTAGTTTTGCCATTTCCTTCTCCAGCTCATTTTACAGATGAGGAGACTGAGACAAACAGAGTTAAGTGACTTGCCCAGGGTCACACAGCTGGTAAGTGTCTGAGGCCAGATTTGAATTTACAAAGATGAGTCTTCCTGACTCTAGGCCTGGTACTCTGTCCACAGTGTCACCTAGCTATACCTCAAACTTACCATGTCTAAAATTAAATGAACCATTCCCACCCTCCACACACCACTGGCTTCCCTATTTCAGTGGTACAATGTACTCAGTGTTACGATGTCATTCTCCCTTTCATTCAGAGCCTAGAACCTCTGAGTAACCCTTGACTTCTCCTGTGGATCTTCCTCTTTTATCCCTGCTTCCCCTCCCCTAGCCTATCAGTCACAAAGTCCTGTTGATTGTTCCTTCTCCATGTCTCTAGTAAACATTCCTTCCTTTCCATTCCTCCCACCTCCATGGTAATTCAGGCTCTTATCTCACAAATGGACTACTATAATCCTGAAATGGTTTCCCTGGCCTTTACTCTCTTCCTGTTCCAGCCCATCCACTATGCCATGACCAGATTAATTTTCCTAAAATACCACTCAGTGGCTCTGCATCATAGATAGGATAAGATCGAAGATGTTTAGTGTGTGACATCCGAGGCCCTGAACAGTTGCCTGCAACTTAACCTTTCCCTCTGCTGGTTCTCTTGTATTGTTAGTTTATCTTTTTTATCTGTGTAAGTATTGTTTCCCCAACTAGATTATGAATTGGTTGAGGGCAGGGACTCACATCTTGGTGTATCCCCTTTAAAATAGATAGGATTACAACAGAAACCAATTATATTAGAAAACAGTTATTGGAATTTTTTTTTATTCCATAAATTAACCCATTTACTGTGGGACTATGGGCTACAGATATTTGATGAGGAGAAGATTTTACTGGTTATTCAACTCCTTCAGTCTTCTGATGGCAGACTTGACTGTGACTGCACTACCAGCTACTGTTTTCATACAGGATCCACAATGCCAGATACCCACAGCCCCTCTCATCACTTTGGTCTTGCCGAGGAAGGAGCAAGTATACTTGGCATATGGGCTAATTTCAATTTTCTTCACCATTTTTTTCTGAGGGATGCACCATAACATGTTCCATATTTACCAATAATTCTGACCTTCTTGGTATTTTTAGCCATGTTGCCAATTGAAGACCTGGAGCTTAGAGTAGCATCAGAATTTTTTTTAAAAAAAGTTTATGGTTAAGAACCCCTGGACTCCAGGAAAAGCCTGAACCTAAAAAAGGGGAATTAATGGCCGGTAGTGCTTCAAAGCCACCACCAAATCCTTCAAAGCTGTACAGAGGAAACATTTTTCAAGGTCCTGGTATGTGCCAGGCACTGTACTGGGGAAAGAAGGAGAAGAGGAGGAGGAGAAGAAGGAGAAGAAGGAGAAGGAGAAGAAGAAGAAGAAGGAGAAGGAGAAGGAGAAGGAGAAGGAGAAGGAGAAGGAGAAGGAGAAGGAGGAGGAGGAGGAGGAAGAGGAGGAAGAGGGAGGAGGAGGAGGAAGAGGGAGGAGGAGGAGGAAGAAGAGGGAGAAGGAAAAGGAGGAGGAGGAGGAAGAGGGAGAAGTTAGAGGAGGAAGAGGGAGAAGGAAAAGAAGGAGGAAGAGGAAGAAGAGGAGGAAGAGGGAGAAGGAGGAGGAGGAAGAAGAGGGAGAAGGAAGAGGAGAAGAAGAAGAAAAGAAGAAGAAATAATGAACTATCTGCCCTCATGGAGCTTACATTCTTTCAGGAGGAAGCATATATGCATGTAGAGTCACATGAAGATTAAATACAAGATAATATTTTGTGGGGAGGTACAGAAAGGGGGAGGAGGGTGAATCACTAAAGACCTCTGCTGCGAAGTGATTCTTGAGCCAACCTTTTGAAGGAAACTAGGAATTCTAAAAGTTTCAAGTGAGGAAGAGAGGCCATTGAGTCAAGCATTGGGGGACAGCCTCTGCCAAGGTGCAGAAATGGGAAATGGAGTGAAGAACTCATCCAGCCAAGCAGTGGTCAGGCCACATCAGCTCAGAAACTGGTGCCAGACACTAATGGACATGTTACCTTAAGATAAGTTTCCCCTACTCAACAGTTTTGCGTTCTTCTAATTTGTTATACTTTAGTTTCTTTAAAAAATTTTTTTATCATAAAAGTATTTTATTATTTTATAGTTATATGTAGAGATAGTTTTCAACATTTGTTTTCATCAGATTTCTAGTTCCAAATTTTCCTCCCACCCTCCCTTCCTCCTCCCCAAGATGGAAAGCAGTCTGATATAGGTTATATATGTACAATCACATTAAACATATTTCTGCATTAGTCATGCTGTGAAAGAAGAATCAGAACAAAAGAGAAAAACCTCAAAAAAGAAAAAAAACAAAAATAGTAGAAACAATATGGTTCAATCTGCATCCAGATTCCACAATTCTTTTTTTCTGGATGTGGAGAGCATTTTCCATCAAGAGTCCTTTGGAATGATCTTGGATCATTGTATTGCTGAGAAGAGCTATATACTTTACTTTCTTGCCATAAATGTAAATACTGTAAAGTTCACTTTGGAAAATGTCTATCTATGCTAAGGGCCAAAAAGTGTAGTCCTGGGCCCGGTGCGTGGTAGAAGCTTTAATAAATGGTAGTGGACCAACTGAGCCGAGTTTGGCAAGGGTAGAAAGGGAGATGCCCCTACAGCTTTGAAGTATTAGAAAATAAAGGTCAAATGAAGCAGAGAGTACAGAATAAAAGAGGACCAAACTTAGGCTGGAATCTGGCCAGGCCAGTCTCCTGCCTGGGGTCCTGTTTCCTCACAGGGATGGCACAGACAGGGTTAACCCAGGATCATCCAGGAATCATCTGGAACCTGCTCTGTCACAGCCCACAAACAAGGGCCAGTGAATACTATTTATTGTTTGGTGAGTGTGGGCAGCACCCTTTGAATTGGGGAGTGGGCCAATCAGGCAATCTCTGAATCTGGGCTGGTGGGGGAGGGGATGACTTCGGCCAAGGCGGGCTGCTGTGAGGTCAGGCAGACGACCAGCATCTCCTTTGTGGCGGGAGGAAGTGATCCCTGTGGTAGCCACAGGCAGAGCCATGATTGTTCCAACGAGCTTGGTAAACAAGCAAAATAAAGGCATTTTTTGGGGGAACCAACTGAGGTGGGGAAAGGGGGAGGGGATTGGTGGTAGTAGAGAGTATTTATGGTGGGGGGTACTCACATCTGTTTCTTCTGGACATGCTGGATTCTGTAACTGCAGAAAAGAACTATTACCACCACCTCCACCGAAGACGACAACAGAAATCATAACATAACCCAAGTTCTCAGTGCAAAAATAATTCTTTTGTTTGCTGGACTTGAGAGGCCTCACACATGAACCCCGACCCAAGGAAAGTTAGACTGGGAGTCAGAAAAACTGTATTTCAACTGAGCAAATGGGAGTGAATACTGACTTCCAAAGGTTCTATCTTCCTTTCTCCAACTCCCATGTTTGGGGGAGGGGACCACAGTTAGGGCCAGGGAGGTGGGAGGGCTCCCTCATGATCCTTGGGCATGTTGCTGTCATATGCTGGTTAGAACTGGGGAACATTCCCCTGGCTAGTTAAATCTGTCCTGCCCTTTAGAGGACTGGCCAACTGGATGGATGGTCAAGAGCCGCCACTCAGGGAGGAGACGCCTGGGAGCTTGCAGCCCTTTCGTAACCTCGTAGTTACGGACCATGCTCCTTTGCCTTCTGTCCCCCAGTTTCCCCAAATCAGAGCATGAAGCCTTGTGTCCAAGGCCTAAGGGGAGACGGGCCTGAGGAAATGCCAAAACCCACAGCAAACCCCAACCCTCGTTGGCAGAGAAGGTTTCAAAATGACTTTTTTTTCCTTTTTGGCTAAAGTCACTTTTGGCATTTCAGGGTGCTGGCCTACTGCCCAGCCTCCCTGGCCCCCTGCCTGCCAGCTCCTTGGAGGCTATTTTTGTCCTTTACTTATTTATTAACTATTATTACTCCTTGGGCCAGATGGGGCAAACATACACACATACACACAATTTCACTTCAAAGCCACTCAGAAAATCAAGTTAGATTATTTGGAAGATCATTTTTAACATGGGGTGGGAAACGGGGTGAAGGTGATAGAGTCCCCAGCATGACAGAAACTGCAGATGCAGGTTCTGTGCACAGAGATCCCCCGGTCATAGGAGATGATAAGGTTTTAAGCTGGGAGGGACCTTTAGAGTTCTATTTATTTCTTCCTACTTTCTCATTGTACAGATGAGGAAATTGAAGTGAGGGGGTATCACTTGCCTATGGTTACACAGGTAGTAAACGACAGGGTCAGGATTTGAATCCAGCTCCTTTGATTTTAGATACAAGATTCTTTCTTCTACTGGTACAGACAGGGTGGGATCTCAGTGCTCCCACCCTCCCGAAAGGCAGAATTTCCTATTCTTAGGATGCTGAATCACTGGATAAAATGTTATCTGAGGCTCAGATCCCTGGCGCTCCTTCCCTCACCTCTAGAAAAGCAGAGAACCCTTAGTCATGTACCATTGACATCAAAGAGGGGCTAGCTTTAGGAAAAGGTTCAGATTCATGACTCAGGACCACTTCAGAGAGCCTCAAATTAGACAGTCTTTTCAGATCTAAGAACCCAAAGGGGATTCTGGGAATGTAAAAGTAACTGGCATTGATTTCTCTCCTCCCCCCCCCCCACCCTCATCAAGTGCATGGACCCTAGGAAATCAGGCAATAATACCTTAGAGAAACCAGGCCTCTTCGTGTCTTCATCTTTACTTTCTCCCCCTCTTCTACTCCCACCTAGAACCTTTGTTCAGTCTCACAGAAGCCTACTTATTAGGCAGATAACACCAAAACACCTTTTCTCTTCTTGATGAAATCCATTTCAACTTGATCAGGGGGCGCATTTGGTGGTGGGTGAAGTAGTGACCACCAGCTACTGTAGTAGACATTTTAGCCCCCTTGATTTAGATTATGAGCACCCACGTTACCAGACATCAAGCAACCGATGAATATTTATTTGTTATAAATTTTTTCTCACTGTTTCTTTTTTCTCCTTTCTCATCTCCCACCCTCCCCCCAAAAGAAAAGAAGAAACCAAGCCCTTGTAACAAATACACGGCCAAGCAAAACAAATTCCCACACTGGCCATGTCCCCAAATACATGCCTCATTCTGCATCGTGAGTCCATCACCTCTCTGTCAGGAGGTAGATGGCATTTCATCATCTGTCTTCTGCAATCATGGTTGGTCACTTGTGTTGACCAGAGGTCTTAAAGTCTTTCAAAATTGTTCATTTTTACAATGTCGTTGTTATGGTATAAATGGGTTTCCTGTCAACCAGTATTTGTTGAGTGCTTACTATATATAGGCAGGGGGCTGGGCTGGCTTTTATGGGGGAATACAAAAAAAAAAAAAGTAGACCTGGTTCCTTGCTCTTCAGTGGAGCAACTGATGGATGTTAATCAATACATAAGATCCTAGAAAGGACCTGAGGCTGTCTATCCAGCTACTTCATTTTGTACAGAGAAGGAAGCCAAGACCCACCAAATCAATGGACTTTGCTAGCAGTCACGCAGGTCATAAGAATCTGAAGTGGGATGGGAAGTCAAGTTCTCTGAAGCTCGTGCGCTTTCCAAGGTACTGTACTGCTTCCTCAACTTGATTTAAAAACCAGTAATAGGGGCAGCTAGGTGGCGCAGTGGATAGAGCACTGGCCCTGGAGTCAGGAGTACCTGAGTTCAAATCCGGTCTCAGACACTTGACACTTAGTAGCTGTGTGACCCTGGGCAAGTCACTTAACCCCAATTGCCTCACTAAAAAAAAAACAAAACAAAAAAACAGTAATAGCCTCCTTTTGTTCGACCCATAGGGAGAGCAGGTACTTCATAAATGCTCATTGATAGATTGCCTTGTGGCCTGGCCCCACCCTGGCCACAGCAAAATTCTCTCTCCCCAAAAGAAAACGGGTCTTAGGATTGTTAGAGCTGGTAAAATATTTAGAGATCATCTAATCCAATTCTCATTTTTCCCAGGTGAGGAAACTAAAGAAATCAAGGCATTGCCCAAGATCGCACAACTAATTAGGAGCAGAGTAAGGTCATTGGATTAAAGATCTGGAGCCAGAGAGCACCTCAGAGGTCTAACTCCTCATTTTACAGAAGAGGAAACTGAGGCTATGGGAGACTAACTGATTTGGCCAAGGCTAGACAAGATAGAAGTGGGATTTGAACTCAGGTCCTCTGACTCCAGAGCCAGTACTCTTTCTCTTGTACCACTGATGACTCTCAGAGTCCTGGGTTCTACTTCCTTATATGAGGAGAGCAGGGAATGATGATGTAATGATGTTTTCCTCTTTGGACCTCACATAGCAATTTGTATGCAGCTCTCTTGTACACTTTAATATTTTGTATATTTATTTTGTGGGGCAGTTAGGTGGCACAGTGGATAGAGTACCCCAATTGGCGTGGAACTCAGGAAGGCTTGAGTTCAAATCTGGTCTCAGACATTTCCTAGCTGTGTGACCCTGGGCAAGTCACTTAACCCTTTATAAAATGGTGATACACTGAGGAAGGAAATGGCAAACCACCCGGGTCTCTTTGCCAAGAAAACCCCAGTAGAGTTGAACACAACTAAACAACAACACTATTTACTTTATAGTAGGCTGTCCCTCTAAAACACCAAGCCCTGGGAACCTGAGGCAGAAGGAAGTGTTTGACTTTGGGGATGTGTGTGGAAGTTGTTGGGGTTTTTTTTTGTTTGTTTGTTTTTTGTTTTTTAATGGACTTCAGAGGAAGGAGCTATGAAATTTGGGAGGCCCCAGTTTATAGCAGAGGGTGGGCCTTCTTTCCAGCTTCCCACCTCCCTGCTTTTGAGATAAGGCAAGAGAATTACATCCTTTCACCCAGCTTGCTTTCTGCTTCCCCTTGTCCCCAGGGTGGGGTTGGGTGGGGATAGGTTTTTATAACTGCTGTGTCAGAATTTCACAAGCCGATAGCCAGTTGAGCACACATAAGTTTGTGCCAAGCTGGAAGGGGAGAGTGAGAGGTTAGTTTTCTGGCTCTAAAGGTGGGTAGGAAGGGAATTGAGGAGTCCTCTCTGTCTGGGAGACAACAAAACTAGAATTGCTGTGATTCTGTGTCTCAGGCGACACCCTTTCCTTTGTACCCTTTAGAATTTGGCCAAACCCCACAGACCGAGGGCCTGGACATGTGTCTCTGCCACATGGCTCTGTCAGATCGACTTTCCCATGAGGGTAGAGGGATATGCTGAATTATCAGATATTTTGGATTGTTTCCCTCTTTTAGTTAGCTGATTGATGTTTTGGGGGCTGTCATGAGAAACAAGGAGGTATACTGGCTAATAGCAGACCTGGACCAGAAAGAGTTGAATTCAAGTCTTCCCTTAGTTGTGTCAGAGATGGTGTGGTAGATAGAGAACTGGTCTCAGATCCAGGAATACCCATATTCAAGTGCCACCTCTCACATGTCCTGGCCTCAGTTTCCTCATCTGTCAAATGAGCTGGAGAAGGAAATGGCAAACCACTTCAGTATGTTTGCTAAGAAAACCCCAAATAGGGTCATGAAGAGTTGGATAGAGTGCTGGGCCTGGAGTCAGGAAGACCTGAGTTCAAATCTGGCCTCAGATACTTACCATCCGAGATACTTACAGGGCAAGTCACTTCACCCTGTTGGCCTCAGTTTCCTCCTCTGTAAAATGAGCTGGAGAAGGAAATGACCAAGAAAACCCCAAATGGGGTAACAAAGAGTCAGGCATGACTGCAATGACTCAACAACAACAAAACTATATATAAGGCACCAAGGATACAAAGTATGAAAAATACTTTATGAGCTCAAGGAGCTTATGCCCTACTGCGGAGATTGGAGTATAACATTTATTTTTTTGGTTGGGGCAATGAGAGTTAAGTGACTTGCCCAGGGTCACACAGCTAGTAAGTGTCAAGTGTCTGAGGCCAGATTTGAACTCAGGTCCTCCTGAATCCAGGGCCAGTGCTTTATCTACTACACCACCTAGCTGCCCCCGGAGTATAACATTTAAATGGATAAATATCCACCATATAATTCGAAGAGAGGCAGAACAATTAGAGGGATCAGGAAAGACTTCCTGTGAGAACTGGCATCTGAGTTAAGCCTCAAAGGAAGTTAAAAATTCTAAGAGGTGAATTTGAGGAGGAAATTATTACGGGCATTGGGGAACAGATAGCTTTTCAAAGACATGGAGGGAGGAGATTAAAGGATGAGTGTGGCCCATAACTAGCTATTACACTGGTACTTGGGGAGAATCTTGGATTTTATTTTTGTGGATGTTTTTCACCAATGTAAAGCGGAACCCAGGAGCCAACCTTCTTCTTCTCCAACCCTCTCCTCTCCTAATCAGGATGGTCTTTTAATAGTAGATGCAGTTTGTTTTTTGTTTTTTGTTTTTTGCGGGGCAATAAAGGTTAAGTGACTTGCCTAGGGTCACTCACCTAGTAAGTATCAAGTGTCTGAGGCTGGATTTGAACTCAGTTCCTCCTGAATCCAGGGCCAGTGCTTTATCCACTGTGCCACCTAGCTGCCCCATTAGATGCAGTTTTGATTTATATGTGGAAATTCTCTATGGTTTTTAAATGCAGCATTAAATTAAAAAACCCAAACAAGTTATGATTTAGCTTTTGGGGAAGACCTTTAGTGATTGATAAGCTACTGCCTTCCAAAGCATCCCATTTTGTCATGTTACTATGTTATTTTCTTGACAACAACTGATTTGCTCTCCAAAATTTGGACCCATTGTTTCTAGTTCTTTGCTACTTCTTCCCACCTAATTTTTTTTACTTTAAATAAAAATGTTTATTAAAAAAATGAATAGTAGATGCACAGCCTGTAGTTGCTGGGCCTGGACACGAAGCCTTTTCAGCTCCGTAAGACTCACTAAGGCTTGTGTACCATTTCACTAGAATCCAGGACCACCTTCACACCATGATGGAGCCTGTCTGGGAGCAGGCCTCTGCTGTAGGGGTCGTCTCTCTTAGCATCAATGATGTGAGTGAGTGGACTTTACGGGCAGCTCCCTTTATAAGAGCAGTTTGCGTTCCAGAAGTTCATTTGCAAGTGGGTTGTTAGTAACTCAGAACACATTTTTCCCACAGAAACAATGTCATAAATGGTAGTTAGGTTCCCAGCCCACAGAGACCTATTTAAGCCATAATGTAGCTAAGCTAGTCTTATGTAACCTACTCCCCACTAGTACAATGGCTTCTATGGGAAAGAACCCACCCTGACTATACCCACTAGTTCATGTCTGGACTTAAAGGAATTCCTCAGTTAGCAAAGTAGCAGATTGTTGTTGTTTAGTTCTTTTTCAGTCATGTCCGACTCTTCATGGCCCCATTTGGGTTCCTCTTGGCAGAGATACTGGGGTGGTTTGCCATTTTCTCCTCCAGCTCATTTTACAGATGAGGAAACTGAGGCACACAGGGTTAAGTGACTTGCTCAGAGTCACCCAGGTAGTAAGTGTCTAGGCCAAATTGGAACTCAGAGATTTAAACAAATACCAGACTTCTGATTCCTGTCCTATCTCTGCCCCTAATGGTATGGGATCCTGGGCAATGGATCTACCTCAGTCTCTCTGAGGATCAGTTCCCTCATTGGTATGATGAAGGATTTGGACCAAATGAACTCCAGAATTCTGGGAGCCTTTGCTGTGTTGGTGATAGCGATGGCATGGAAGGAAGTTGCCCATCAACTCAGGGACTTGCCAGGATCGCTAAAAGCTCAGATTGGCTTCATATAAAAAATTCTGAGCTAGCTCACAACTGCCATGTATTGGAGCAGGTATGATCATGGAGACCACCTGCCTGAAGTTGCAAAGGGAAGCAAGGATCACAGGATGATCGATTTTGAGTTGGAGGAGATCCCTGAGGCCATATAGTCCAACAGCTTCATTTTACAGATGAAGAAACTGATGCCCAGAGAAGTCAAATGGTTTTCCAAAAGTCACACAGGTATTAGGTGATAGAGCTAGAATTGATTCTAGGTCTCCTGGCTTTTTTAAAATTTCTTTTTCTTTTTTTTTTTTTTTAAGTGAGACAATTGGGGTTAAGTGACTTGCCCAGGGTCACACAGCTAGTAAGTGTTAAGTGTCTAAGGCCGGATTTGAACTCAGGTACTCCTGACTCCAGGGCCAGTGCTCTATCCACTGTGCCACCTAGCTGCCGCTCTCCTGGCTTTTAAATCCCACTATACCTCAAAAGGATTAGAGAAAACAGCCTTACCATCTCTATGGTAGATTTTCTTCATTGCATATGGGAGCCATGTAATGCCTGGGAAGATCCCAAATTAGTGCCAGGGTATAAGGAGGGTTAGGGTAGGGAGAGAAGAACCTTTAGAGGAGCCCCAAAGGGAATGAGCTGCCTGGCAGAGGGAGAGAAGTTTTAAGCCGGTGGTATGAATCATTTTAGAAAATAACTCCTCGGGGGCGGCTAGGTGGCACAGTGGATAAAGCACTGGTCCTGGATTCAGAAGTACCTGAGTTCAAATCCGGCCTCAGACACTTGACACTTACTAGCTGTGTGACCCTGGGCAAGTCACTTAACCCCCATTGCCCAGTCAAAAAAAATAAAAGAAAATAACTCCTCCACAGAGGGTCTAACCACTAGGCTTACATTAGCCATACTCCCCAAAGGGCCACCTCTCCCTGGCTTCTCCTCTCCTTTGCTCAAAGTGTCATCTTCCATAGTAAGCATGCTGAATGCCTCTGTTCCCCTGTCCGTCCCTCCTGCCCCCTCCACCCAGAGAGGGAATAATGAGTGAAATGGAAAGTATGTTAATAGTCATGGGTCCCCAATCTGCTTTCTGTTGTGTCTACCTGAATTGCCTTAATCCTAGACCAAGGCCCTGAACTCATGTCTTTGCCTCTGTCCAGCTTTATGGCTCGGCCAACTTCAATATCCCTTGCTCAAGCCTACTGTTTCATGGCTGGGGAGGGGAGAATCAGTCCCTTCTGGAAGGGCATGGGAGCCAGGCAGATCCTCTTGGGGACCCTTCTCTCTCGGGAAGGAGCTGGGCCCTCAGTCTCCAGGGTAGCTGTGGTAAAAGGCAGAGTCCTGAAAGCTCGAACAGTTTTACTGTTTCCCGTTTTATAGTAAAGACTTCATCATAATGAGATAATGTCTGTGCTCCACCCAGAGCGACTGGGACAGAGACATCAAGTAATGTGATTTTCACAAAAACAACAACAACAATAATAATAATGACCCTCACAATGACAAAGAGTGCCAGGAAATCTGCAGGCGGGCTCTGATCCAGATGTGTAGCTGCTATACCAGCGCTGGGTGTGGTGGAGCTCTTGGTTGAAGTCAGTGGGTTCTCAGATGTTTTCGTGACTTGACCCTTTCCACACCACATAACTCCTCCACCAAATTAAAAGCCTGGAGTTTGCCTTCTTTTAAAAATAACTCTTGCCACCCAAGTGTTAATGGGAATTCTGTGGCTCTTACTTTGCCATTTATCTCACAGCCTGGGAGAGAAAGAAGTTTTTTTTGAAAAGGCAGAGAGAGAGAGAGAATGAGAGAGAGAGAGAGAGAGAGAGAGAGAGAGAGAGAGAGAGAGAGAGAGAGAGGGAGAGGTGGAGACTAGCTTAATCGGTGTTACAGCCACATTCACCACAGCCCATAGCCCCCCGTGCCTAATGAATATGTTATTTTTTAATGTTGTATCTTGGTCCCTCCCAGGCACAAGCTTCATGTGGGCAGATACCTGTGACAGAGCCATATACCATGTTTATAGAGACAACACAGTAGAATGGATAGTGTGTAAGATCTGGGTTCAAATCCCATCTCCGACACTTAATTGTGTGACCCTGGACAACTTATTTAACTTTGGTTCAGCCTCAGTTACTGTTACCTGTAAAATGGAACTAATAATAGTACTTACCTCAGGGTGGTTGTGAGATAATATACAGCTATCCCTCCTAGATCGAGACTTTCCCTGTCGTGGTTTCAATGTATCAGTATAAGAAGTTAAATGGGAATTTTTGAGAGTTTAGTGAAAGCCACAGATGACATACAAAGGCCAGCAGATAACACAGAAAAAGTTTAGAAACTCAGAAATGCATAAAATATATGTATACTGTTGTATAATATCAGCATATATTATCTTTTTTTTTTTTGGTGAGGCTGGGGTTAAGTGATTGCCTAGGGTCACACAGCTAGTAAGTGTTAAGTGTCTGAGGTTGGATTTGAACTCAGGTCCTCCTGAATCCAGGGCCAGTGCTCTCTATCCACTGCACCACCTAGCTGCCCCCATATATTATCTTTTAATACCATAATGATTCAGCATCCTTCTCTGGTATGAACAGAAGGTCAAAAATTTTTATATGGATTTTTCCAGATTGTGGGGTAGGGGCACTGCACCCCTAATCCTTTGATGTGGAAGGGATAACTGTACATAGATTTGCAAAACACATAGATGTGGCTTATTAGCAGCTTTGTTTCTTCCTAGGCACTTCACAAATGCTTGTTTGTTGAATGAATGATTGTATGAATTATGTTGGAAACTCATTCTTCCATATACCCTTCAGAATTTCATGGTTCTTTTCAGTTATAGAAATCATCTCCTCCTCCTTCTCCTCTTCCTCCCCCCCCCCACTCCTCCTCCATCTCCTCCTCCATTTGTTTTTGGACCTCTCTCTTGGGTCCTTCCCCATCTCTGACAGTAGGGCAGATGTCACAGCTACCTCTTTCTTAGTACCCTTCCTGCGCTTAAACCCCCAGAATCTTGATAGACGAGAACAGGCTCCAAAATTTGGGGCTCACTTGTGTCTTCTCTGCTTTCTGTCTCAGCGGTTATTTTCTAGTAGAGAAGCCAGAACTCTGAGGAGCTGGTTTGTAAATTCCTGAGAAGACAATTAAGCTGAAAGTGGAGGTAGTATGATGAGAGAACTGAGCAGCCCAGTAGTTCGGAGTTTGGGATCTGGTATCAGGACTGGGCCAATCTGATTCTTCTGACACCTGTAGAGATGGGTGAGGCTCTTGGGCAGTACAAGTTCATGGGCAGGGAGGCCTGTAAGTACCAAAGCAGGTGATTGAGCCAAAAGAGGAGTGCTATGGGATGTGATGTTGAAATCATTTGACATGCTGTATGATAGCAGATACCTCATTTCTGCTTCCACATCTTCCCTCTCCTCTCCTTTGCTTCCCTCCTTTCTGGTGCTTGCAGTCATATCTCACAAGTCAAATGGAAGCAGAGACTGGAAATAAATTGCCAAGTAATTTGAGCCAGAGTGGGATTTTGGCCTGGATTTCTCTGTTTCTCCTCTCCTTTTTCTCAGAGCTATATAACCAAGGTCCCTGAGGTCCTAAAGTGAGCGCTGTGTCTCTGTCTCCTTATTAAATCTCCCAGTTAAGGGAGGCTGCATACTATAGTAGAAAGAGCCTGGATTTGAAGTCAGGTAATAACAGTTCAAGTCCCACCACTGCTACTTTGGAGCTGTGTGACCTTCAGTTCTCTAGGCTTCCTTTTCTTTACTTGTAAAATGAGGGGATTGGACCAAATAGTCTCTTAAGGTCATTTCTGGCCATTTATAATCACTTTCAGTTGTTGTTTTAATTGTTTTCAGTTATGTCTGACTCTTTGTGACCCCCATTTGGGCTTTTCTTGGCAAAGTTATTGGAGTGGTTTGCCATTTCCTTCTCCATCTCATTTTACAGATGAGGAAACTGAGGTAAATAGGGTTAAGTGACTTGCCCAGGGTCACCCAGCTAGTAAGTTTCTGAAGCTGAATTTGAACTTAGGTCTTCCTGACTCCAGGCCCAGTGCTTTATCTACTGTGCCATCTAGCTGTCCTATAATCACTTTAGCAGCTGTGTGGAAGGTGATGGGTTGGAGTGGAGAGAGATTGCAATAATATAGGCAAGAGGTAACAAGGGCCTGAATGAATGTACTGGCTAGCTATGTGAGTAGAGAGAAGGGGATAGATGTGAGAATTGTGGTGGCAGGAATGGCAAGGTTTAGTAACTTATTGTATATATGGGGTGAGGGAAGGATGGCACCAAGATTGTGAACCCGGGTGACTGGATAGAGGGTAGTACCCTTGACAGAGATAGGGAAGTTCGGAAGAGGAGTAGATTTTTGGGGAAAGATAACAAGTTCTGTTTTAGACATGTTGACTTTGAGATGTCTATGGGACATCCATTTTGAAATGTCCAAAGGGAAATTGATGGAGCTTAAGAGATATGAAAGCTACATATATAGATAACAATGATGATGGTGGTGGTGGTGGTGGTGGTGATAGCTAGCAGTGACCCAGATCCTTGGATTAGTTTATGTCTGAGGCTCCTTACAACTGAGTTGCCGTGAGTTGTTCTCCTGGTTTTATGGGGTTTCCAAATTGCTGGAGATGTGTGGAGTAAAGAAAAGTGAGGATGAGATGGCATTTTCAACCTTCTCTGTTGAAGTTGGTAGGATGTGGGCAGAGAAGAAGAAAGTGATGAAGCTGCTCATGGAATTGGGTCACTTAAGGACCAGTAGCAGACAAGCAGGGTGCTGTTGAGGGGAGGGAGAGGTTTGTGACTGATTTCCTGTTCCCTGTCCCTGGGTCCTTCTATGCATTTGGCTTGGAGGTAGGAGGAGGGGAAGGACCCTCTTGCTAAGACTGAATCCATCATTTTCACCCAAGAAGGACAGAAGCCAGTCATGTTGTCTCTAGTTAGTTTCAAGGAGTCAGGAAATTATAGTGGAAATAACACCAGTTCTGGAGTGAGGGGGACTAAATCTTGACTGATGATCATTCCTTGTGTGACTTGGGACAAGTCACTTAGCTCCCTGGGGCCTTGGTTTCCTCTTCTATAAAATGAGAGGGTTCGGTGGAAAGGCCCTTCTAACTCTAGTTCCACAGTCTCATGAGTTATGACTTTAGCAATTGAAAGAAGCTTATTAGGTCAGATGTGACTGTAATCCAGCCAAGTTTCAGTGTTATCGGAAGAGGGGAGTGTATGTGTTTAATAGCGTGTGTCTGTCTTTCTGCAGATTATTTATGTGTCATTGAGCATATATGGTAATGTCATAAATCTCTCTGAGAATTATCCCATTTGTTTCTTTTTTAATCCCCCACATGAAGGACAAGGTTTTTCTTCCCTCTTAATCTCATTAGAATATTACCTTCTCACCTCAACATAGCCTAGTCCTAGAGGGGTCATCTAGTAGCTTTATCTCCTCTAACTTGGAAGGGCCTAGGGGTGTGGAGGCAAGGTATCCTATGGAAGGAATCTTGGATTGGAGTCAGAGGTCCCAACTTCTGTTATTTGCTGCCCGTGTGACCTTAGGCAGATCACTTCTTAGTCACTGCATCTGTGTGTGGGTTGGATTAGATGGTCTTTGAGTCCATTCCAGTTATAAATTTATGAAAATGTCCCAAATCCTGGCTCTGCCACTTCCTACCCATGTGACCTTGGGCAAGTCATTTAAACTGTTTGGCCTTTGTTATCTACTACCTGTGTGACCTTCAACAAATCTCGTAATCTTTCTGGGCTTAAGTTACCTTCTCTGTTAAATGAGGGGGTTGAACTTAATGGTCTCTGGCTTCACTTACTTTTCTCCTGCACCCTAAAGACAACAGAATATTCCCACATGACACAGCCAAACCCTTCCATATGTGTTGTCTCTCCATGAGAATCTGAACGTTGTCTTCCTTTTCTATTTGTGGCCCCAGCACGTAGCAAACACTTAATAAACACTTTATTCATTTATTCCTTGTGGTCCCTTCCAGCTTAAATAAATCTCTGAGATATGATCTTAAAACTCCCAAGTCTAAGATTTAGGAATCAGAAGTTGCCATTAAGGACATGACCTTTTCTGGGGCACTTGGGAGAAGAATGTGGTCATAAAAAAGGTGCCCCTAACATTTTTCCCTTGGTGACAGGTTTTGGGGATTGTTTTGACCTTGGTCCCCTAGCAGTTTCATGGTGATCGTGTCAGCTTTCCTTTTCACATACTTCTTTCCCCTCCTCCCTATCTTCTTTACCAATAATTTGTACTTGGCACAAGAGTGTACATGACCCTTATAAATTTTTGAAGCAGTTTGACCTTGTTGTTCAAATAGGACCAATGATATCATGGGTGATGTCTTGACCTGTGCACAAATTGGATTTCAGTGAGGCGGAATTGCACAAAGTCATCAGCCTCACTCTCTCCCCCAGGATCACCAGAGTCCAGTGGCAGGACAAAAATCAGGATGACTGGTGATGGCCAGGATGCAGCAGATGACCTTGGTGTCTTTGATGTCTGACCAAGCTCTAAGCACTTCACGGTGCCTGCCTAGTGTGTAGGGAGATGGATATTTGAATCTTGACTCTTATCCTTACCTTGCTATGGGATTATCAGCAAGTCACCATTTCTGCTCAGCCTCAGCCACCATTTTGTGCAGTAGTTTGTTGTGTATTTGTACTCTCTGAATATTTTGTTGTAGCTTGTTGATGTGTAACAGTATAGTATTTGTTGACTGAGTTAGTGAATAAATGAATGAGTAGGTCATGGCCCTGCCTCCCAGGGAACTAGTATTTGGATAAAATAAAAGAATAAAGCTTGTATTTTTTTTTCTTTTAAGTCTACAAGATGAAAGTTCTCTGATTGAAACCCAAAGTGTCTGGGTTCTGTGTCCATCTCGATTCTCCAGAAGAAAGAGAAGCCAGGGGGGCAGCTAGGTGGCACAGTGGATAGAGCACCGGCCCTGGATTCAGGAGTACCTGAGTTCAAGTCAGGCCTCAGACACTTGACACTTACTAGCTGTGTGACCTTGGGCAAGTCACTTAACCCCAATCGCCTCACCAAAATAAATAAATAAATAAATAAAATATTAAAAAAAAAAAAGAAAGAAAGAAAGAGAAGCCACATGGGAAACAACATCCCCTCTTTTTGGTCCAAGTGAAATGAAAGTAGTTACTTTCTAAAGGCATCAGGCTCACCACTTCCAGTGACCTCAGTTACCCAATATCAGATGAAGAGTAGTTTAGCCTCAGGGAGAATGGCACATGGCATTCACCATGAAAGTTCCCAACATCTTCTAGGCACTGATATTGTGAAGTTGCTCTTAATTTCCTTAAAGTCCTGACAAGTGACCCTACCAAAGACTACCCTAGAGTGAGTTTTTGATTGACTTGTGATTCCTCTGTCTTTTTCTTCTTGGGCTAGGCCATGCATAACATGAAGGTAGCAATGGGTGGTAGACAGGGAAGGAGTTGTCTGAGTGGCTTGGGAGGTGGAAGGGGAAATCATGGGTGCCTTGTGCTACTTGCTGGTTAAACCCACTGTGGCATTATTGTTGGGCTGGTCCCTGTGCTTCAACCCCTCCCCCTGATCTCAGATCTCTGACAGGGCAACAGGTAGAAATTTTATGGTCTAGTCTTATTTCTCTCTAACAAATGGGAGGTTCTCTCTCCCCTAGCAACCTGAATCCATGTTTACAGAAAATATCAAAGTCTAGAATAAACATCCCGTGTCAGACAATAAGGGCCCGCATGGACTGTGTGAGAACATCTATAGGCTCCCTCCCTGGGTGAGTCAGTGGCATCTTGCCAGTTGTCCTTACCTCTCTTCTCTCTGAGGATTCACAGGAGGCCTGAATGTGGGCCATGAGTTTTAATGGGATAAAAGCATGGGTGAAAAGGTTCACTAAGGGGCTGGGGAGCTGTTGTCACTTCCGTTATCCCAATAAAAGTTCCACATTCCTCAGACTCCTAGGATCAATCCTGAGGGGCAGAATAGAATTGTGGGCTAGGAAGAAGAATAAGATAAGGCCTAGAGGTATGGAGAGGGCCAGAGGTTAAAGGAGATGGGGGGAGGGGGTCATCCTGGAGAAGAAAAAGCTGATAGAGGATTGAGAGATAGTCATCAGAAATCCTCCTTGATTTAACCTTTTTCCTCCTGCTGCCCACTTTTTAGTTCTTTCTACAACCATAAAATCTCAGAGTTTACAACTGGAAAGGAACCTCAGAAGTCAAATCCAGTACAATAATTTTGCCAGAGATTCCCTTAGCACTGTTAAAAATTTTGACCACTTTGTCCTATACTACTTATTTATTCTTTTTGTTCTCTATTTATTTGTTATTGTTGTTCAGTTGTTTCAGTTGTGTCTGACTCTTCCAGACCCCATTTGAGGTTTTCTTGGCAAAGGTCCAGGAGTAGTTTGCCATTTCCTTCTCCAGCTCATTTGACAGATGAGGAAACTGAGGCAAACAGGGTGAAGTGACTTGCCCAGGGTCACATGACTAGTAAGTGTCTGAGGCTGAATTTGAACTCAGGAAGATGGAGTCTTCTTGACTCCAGGCCTGGAACTCTATCCACTGCATCACCTGGCTGCCACTTCTCTAAGCATAGGCTCGTAGATTCTGAGGCAGGAGGGACCTTAGTCTACCCCCTTGTTTTACAAGTGAAGAGAGACTCAGAGAGGGTACGATTTGTCCAAATCACCATAGATGTTTTTGGTGTTTTTGTTTTTGTTTTTTTTTGTGGGGCAATGGGGGTTAAGTGACTTGCCCAGGGTCACACAGCTAGTAAGTGTCAAGGGTCTGAGGTCGGATTTGAACTCAGGTCCTCCTGAATCCAGGGCCAGTGCTTTATCCACTGTGCCACCTAGCTGCCCCCCATAGATGTTAATTAGTAGACCTGGAACTTAACCCTAGGTCCCTATACCAAATTTGATATTCTTTTCCCTATATCCCACCAACTCAATTCAGGTGTTTACTTTGTTCTATTCCAGTGCCTCCCTGAGGTGTGGAATTTACCTTAAAAGTTGACCAGGTTAAGAAGTCTTTAAATGGGGGTGTAGACTATGTTTCTAATTGCCCAAAGATCAGCCAATCACTCAATCCTAGGCTCAGATCTAGAGCTGGAAGGAACCTTGGGAAACTATCTAGTCCAACCTTCTCCTTGTTCAGAGGAAGAAACTGATGATGCTCAGAGAGGTTAATTGACTTGCAAAAAATTACACAGGTAGTAAACATAAGAGGCAAGATTTGAACCCAGGCCTGACTCTGGATCCAGTGCTCTTTTCACGGTACCATGTTGTTTCCATCAGCAAGCACTTCTTCAACATCACCTAATTACCTTCTAAATGAGGGAAGAGTCATGTGCCGTGGCTGGGCTATAGGCTGTATTGTCTTCTCTGGAGGCGTCCATCAGTTTGGGATGGGTTTGGTCAGGGCTTGTCCAAAGTTAGGGGCATGGATACAGTGACACTCTGAAGGAGACCTTAAGTCTTAGGAACCTATGGGTAGTCTTTGCAGATATTCTCTCTTCTGTTTTAATGCTTACTTTCTAAATTTCTGGGGTCATGGTGGTTCAGATGATCATAGGAGGGTAATGTTTCTCCCCAACCTCGAATTTAACTCCCAAATATAGGGAGGCAAAAACCTATTTGGGAGGTTCCTTTTCCTACTGTTGGCTAAACTTTGAAGCTATCCAGAAATCCTTCATCCTCTTGCCCTCACCCACCCCATAGACCCTGACCCTCACCTCCTGATGCTCTGGAGCCAGCCTGACTGGAATCTATTTTAAGGGGGACTTGGGGAGGGCTAGTTCTGCTGCTGACATATTGTGATTAAGGTTCGGGGAAATGTTGCATGTTTCAAGTAGACTCAGTGCCTGTCTTTGAGAAAGGTCGCCAGTTAAAAACAACAATGGGTTGAATACTTCAGTGGGCCCTGAGGCTTGGCTTGTGGATCTGGTCGTGGGGGGAGGTGGGGACAATACAGACCTCTAGTTTCATTGGCATGCCGAATTTCATGTTTTGAAAATGTTAAAAATAGCTTTACTTTACCGAAAAAAAAAATAAATCTGGACTTTAATGAGGAAATAAAGTCTTTCTTGTCCTCACTTAGACTCCATAGCATCACCTCTTGGGATCGAGCTTTTTGAGGGAGTCTGTACCTGGCCCAGTTGGACACAGACAAACTGATGCAGGACAGGCATTTGGCAAATACAGAACTGTAACTTTTTGCATGTGGAAGGATCCAGATGTTTCCATTTCTCCAGATGTTTCTGTGATGGAGATAAAGACTGAAGGTTGAGAATGAAGAGTGTGTGGGATGGGGATCTTGAACCTCCCTTTCCGGATAGCAACAGGGCTGATAATTTTCATCAGGCAGTGACTCAAACTTTTTCAGCCTGTGACCTCTCCATACTGAAAATTAACCCCTACCCATTCTCAGCCCACCCCTAGCAAAAAAAAAAAAATTAAATAAAAAAAAATCTTGGATCTCATTTCATAGTCTTGCCACTATCAAATAGCTATTGGGAACTCTATGACTCTGGTCCTGCAAAGTCCCTCTGGAATTCCCCCACACCCTGCCTTGGGGATCCTGACCTCCATTTTGAGAAATATCGGCCTATTATGAATTGGTCTCTTGTGGGTCATTTAGATTGAATACCATTAATTTTCTGCCTTCAAAGAGTCAGGGGCTGGCAGGGTGGGGGAGGGAAGGGGTGGTAAGAGACAGAACCAGATGGGGCCAAAGTCCTAAGTCTCTCTATTTCTCTGTTCTAATTCCTCTCCCTCCCTGTGCACCCTTGTCTTGGTGAGGAAATCAGGGTTGAGAAGAATGCTTTCACTAGGTGCGAATGTGTGAGCAGAAGTGTGGTATTGTGGAAAGAGGGTTAGCTCTGACTTCACTGGACCTGGTTTTAAATCCTGGTCCTGCTACTTATTACCTGTATGACCCTGGACAAGTGATTTAACCTCTCTGGGCCTCAGTCTCCATAACTGTAAAAATGAGAGGTTTGGACTAGATGACCTTTAATTGCCCTTTCCCATTTAAATCTAGGATGCTATGGTGAAAATGGACTTGTGAGAATGTTGGGTAGGATGGCCCCTAGGGAAGGTGGCTCACCTTGGCTCATGAATGGAATGGGGCCTGGGATGGAATTTCTTTGGACACAACACTTTTGTGAGTGAGTGAAAAGGTTCTGTTTGGGTTTGGGTTTTGGTAACATTGTAGCTAAATAGCCACTGATGACAGGAACCCCATGAATTCCGGGAAGGGACCCTTGGAGCTGGTGACTCCCTCCACCTGGGACCTTCTCCATGCCCAGCCACTTGTTATGTAGTCAACAATAATGAAAAGCCCTACGGTGGCCTGGTCTCACCTGTATTGATATGTCAGCCCAGCTGCCTCCCCTTACAAGAATCCCAAGGCAAGAGCACAGCTGGGCTGCCCTGTCACTGGGATGTGAGTTCATACGGCAGATTTCATTTTTCTGAGCCTTGGTTTTGCCTTCAAGGCCTACTGACTGACTGTACAATCCCCTTCTAGAAACTTGGAGTAAGAGGACCTGGGTTTGAATCCTTGGGGAACATCTATAAAATGAAGAGTTTGCAATAGCATGGTACAGTGGACAGGGTGCGAGATTGGGAGTCAGGGGACCTGGGTTAAAATCCCAGCTCTGCCGGGGCAGCTAGGTGGCACAGTGGATAGAGCACCAGCCCTGGATTCAGGAGTACCTGAGTTCAAATCCGGCCTCAGACATTTGACACTTACTAGCTGAGTGACCCTGGGCAAGTCACTTAACCCTCATTGCCCCACCCAAAAAAAGAAAAGAAAAAGAAATTTTTGGGGGCAGCTAGGTGGCACAGTGGATAAAGCACCGGCCCTGGATTCAGGAGTACCTGAGTTCAAATCCAGCCTCAGACACTTGACACGTACTAGCTGTGTGACCCTGGGCAAGTCACTTAACCCCCCTTGCCCTGTAAAAAAAAAAAATTAAAAAAAAAAATCCCAGCTCTGCCGCTTACTACTGGTGTGATATTAGGCAAGTCACTTCCCCTCTGTGGGCCTCAGTTTCCTCATTTGTAAAATGAAGGGATTGGACTAGATTATTTTTAAGGTCCTTTTCAGCTCAAAGGCCCATCTTGCCTCTAAATTAGGGCTTCTTATTCTGGGACCCACAGAGCCCCAAAGGTTCCTTTAATAGATTTCAGGGGGTGCTTGAACTTAGACAGCAAAAAAAAATCACATCTTTATTTTTCAATAACCCCTAACTGAAATTTACCATTTCCTGTCATTATGAAGGAATGTTTTGTGGGTTGTTTTTTTTAACCTTAGTCTGAGAAGGGGTCTGTCTGCCTCACCAGACTGCCAAAGGGCATCCATGACACACAAAAAGGGAAGAACTTCTGGACTAAATCATCAATCCTGGGATGGACATCTCTTTATACTAACAACAGCAGTTAAGAGAAGCTGAGGGAGAAGACACATTTACAACGACAGCAACAAAACTGCATGAAATGTTTGAACTTTTACATATGATGGTCTGAGCCTGCATAAAGGAAGCTGGGTTGAGAGCTCAAAGAAATGGGACAGACCTGTATTGTGAGGGAGGGGGGAGGGAACACTGAGCATGTTTGCTAGGCTCTGGGAAGGATAACTAAAAAGGAGAGAGTGGAAGATAATATCGAATAAGAAAATGGAATAAACTAGATGTCAGGAGGTCTGGGTTACTGAGTCCTTTCTCTGCCTTTGTCTCAAGGCACCTCTCTCTCTCTCTTTTTTTTTTTTTGTGGGGCAATGGGGGTTAAGTGACTTGCCCAGGGTCACACAGCTAGTAAGTGTCAAGTGTCTGAGGCCGTATTTGAACTCAGGTACTCCTGAATCCAAGGCCAGTGCTCTATCCACTTCGACATCTAGCTGCCCCTCAAGGTACCTCTCTGAATCTTAGTTTCCTTATCTAGAAAATGAGGGGGTTCCTAGTATCATAGGAACTACAGAGACTATCTAGGCCAGAGGTGTCAAACTCAGATAGAAACTGGGTTGTTAATGTATGTGTACACGTAAGCACATATTTTTACACACATGTACATGCACAGCACACATATAAGCATAGGAACACGCACACAAATACATGTATGCATGCACATGTGTATGTGTATGTGCGTACATACACACATACATATCCCTGCAGGTCAGATATTGATTTAGTTTTTAAATGTAATGTTATCTATGTTTTATTGTTATTGTTATTTGTTTTGTTAAATACTTCCCAATTACATTTTTTTTTTTGGTTGGGCAATGAGGGTTAAGTGACTTGCCCAAGGTCACACAGCTAGTAAGTGTCAAGTGTCTGAAGCTGGATTTGAACTCAGGTCCTCCTGAATCCAGGGCCAGTGCTCTATCCACTGCGCCACCTAGCTGCCCCCTCCCAATTACATTTTAATCTGGTTCCCAGAAGAGTGTTGTTGGCTTCACGAGTCCTGTGTGTTCGATACTATGGATCTAGTCCAACTCCATTATTTTACAGATGAAGAAACTGAGGCCACAAAGGTTAAGTCACTTGCCCAAGGTCATGCAGGTAGAAGCAGTAAGTAGCTTTGTAACTTTTGCAAAGCACTTACCCTCCCATTTGAGCCTCTCTGTATAACTCTGTGAGGTCAAAAGTCTGTTGCAGGTATTATGACATCCATTTTACAAATGAGGAAACTGAGGGGTGTTTGTTTTGTTTTTGGTGAGGCAATTGGGGTAGAGTGACTTGCCCAGGGTCACACAGCCAGTAAGTGTCAAGTGTTGGAGGCCGGATTTGAACTTAGATCCTCCTGACTCCAGGGCCAGTGCATTATCCACTGTGCCATCTAGCTGCCCTCGAAACTGAGGTTTTAAGAGCTTATATGACTAGCTCGTGTTTATACTGCTGGCCAGCAAGGTGTCAGAAATAGGACTCTAATCTAGGACTCCATCTGACTCTCAGATAATCTCAAAGGTCTTTCTAGCTCTGATATTCCATGATCCTGTGAGACTGTGAGCATTGGGTATATCCTCTTAATACTGGGAGGGACTGGGTCTCCTTAGTGTCATAATGCTGGCAAAACTTTGTACATCATCTTGTCCATCTCAATTCCTCTGTGCAATAGAATATGTTGGTCTCAAAATGTGAACCCTTCCATTGCATTGCTTGTCACCCTCTAGGTAGGGACTCACCTGATAAAGATCATTTATTTAGGTTATTGATGACACTGCAGTTCCAATCTCCCCTTTGAAATTAGAAAGATACTGGCTAAAAGCCTTCCTTGGATGAAGGGAGAGATAGAGTCCTTCTTTAAAATAAGTTGTACATATCCCAGGAATGCCAGGACACATCGCAAAGTACATAGTATCTGTGTCAATTCAGCTCAACAATTTATTGGTCAATTCCACTGTACTACATGGGGCCAGCTAGGTGGCACAGCGGATAGAATGCCAGGCCAAGAGTCAGGAAGACTTGTCTTTGGGAGTTCAAATCCACCCTCAAATAAAAGCTTTGTGACCCTGGGCAAGTCACTTCACCTTGTTTGCCTCACTTTCTTCATCGGTAAAATGAGCTGGAGAAGGAAGTGGTAAACACTCCAGTATCTTTGCCAAGAAAACCCCAAATGGGGTCACAAAGAGTCAGACACGACTGAAAACAACAACACTGTACTCCATGGCAGGCACTTTGCTAGATGCTGAGGATGCAAAGACGAAATTAAATCAGTCCTTTCCCCCAAAGAACTTACATTTTACTAAGAGGGGAGGCATGGCACAGTGTATAAGTAGAAAATTAAATACAAAATAGATACAGTATAATTTCTAGGTGGTGGGTGCTAGCAAATAAGAGAGAGAAGTATAGACTTCCTGTAAGAAGAGGCGCTTCAGGAGGTAGCTAGGTGGCACAATGGATAAAGCACCGGCTCTGGATACAGGAGGACCTGAGTTCAAATCCGACTTCAGACATTTGGCATTTATCAGCTGTGTGACCCTGGGCAAGTCACTTGACCCTCATTGCCCCTCAAAAAAGAAGAAGAAGAAGAAGAAGAAGAAGAAGAGGTGCTTCAGCAGAGCCTTGCAGGAAGCAGGGAATTCTCTGAGATGGAGATAAAGAGGGAATGCATTATAGGCATGGGGAACAGCCTGTGCAATATAGCACAGAGATGGTTGTTACTTCTATAGGAAGCCCAGTGAAACCATGTAGCATAACCTCGATATGCCGAGTTGGGGGTAGGGTGAGTACCAGGGGAAGGGTGTGGAATTAAGAGACTCATTGAGAAGCTTGATTTCTAAGGGGTCAAAAAAGCAAATTCTTCAGGACATTGCAGTCATTCCTCTTTGCCCTACCCTTGGGGAGGTGATCAAAGGCTGCGAGGCCCCACGACTTTTGTCTGGGAGCTGAAGCTGAGCTGGCATCAGACTCTCTTTCTGCCACGTCAGGTGATGCTTGACTACTGCCCTTTCTCTTCCTCCTTTGAGTCCCTAGTCCACGTCAGGGTTTCTGGACACAACTGACAGCTTTCGGTTCAGGCCAGGTGAGATCTAGGGGTGTGGGAGAGGGGTGTGCAGAAAAAGAGAGGGGTAGGATTTATTACCTCCTTTCTTCCCTCTTCAGGTGTTTGCCTTTCCCAGGCTTGGTAGTCCGATGAAAAAAGGATAGTTAATCTGTATCAAAGTGATGGATTAGCCTAACCCTGCTGATTTTTGTTTCTCAGCTCATCTGACCCAGAGAAGAGAGAATGAGAGAGCAAAAGCCCATCAGGCTAGACCAGGTCTGTATTTGTATTAGAAGGTGGATTTAGTTGGTCTTGATATAGGATCCTTTAGGGGAGGCAGATTAAAGCTGAGGGAGGAGTCCTGGGTGGTCAGGTCAGCATTAGTCAGGGTGAGAATTTAGAATCCTAGAATGTTCTAGTTCAGGGAGCCAGCAAACTACAGTTTGAATGAAGGCCATAAATGTACAAATCACATAGTATATGTAAAATCATCTTAGCTGTCTGGTCCTACAAAAACAAGTGGCAGCTGAATTTGGCATCATGGGCCATAGTTTGGGACCCCTACTAGTTGAAGGGAGTCTTACAATTAATCTCTCCCCATCTTTACACTTAGAGCAGGGATCCCTTGTACAAAATTTCTGGCAAGCTGTCATCCAGACTCTATTTGAACATCTTGAGAACCAGTTGAACACAGTGAGATGTAGGTGGGATTCAGAGTCAGAGGGCCTGGATTCAAATTTAAGCCTCGCCACTTACTATCTGTGATACCTTGGACAAATCACTTCAGGTATCTGTATTTGTTTCCTTCTCTGTGAAATGAGGGGCTTTGACAAGAGCAGAGTTTTAAATTTTTATATTTAATTTTTTCCAATTACATGTAAAAACAAATTTTAGGGAGAGGGGACAGGTCAGTGAGGGTTAAGTGATTGGCCCAGGGTCACACAGCTAGTAAGTGTCAAGTGTCTGAGGCTGGATTTGAACTCAGGTCCTCCTGAATCCAGGGCCTGCGTTTTATCCACTGCACCACCTAGCTGCCCCCCAAAACAATTTTTAACATTTGTTTTTTAAATTTTTGAGTTCTAATTTTTCTCCCTCCCATCCCCCTTCCTTGGGAAGGCATACAGTTTGGTACAGATGATACATGTGCAGTCATGCAAACACCTTCCATATTAGCCATTTTGTGAAAGAAAACAGACCAAAAAAAAAAAACAAACCTAACCAAGAAAAATAAAGTTTAAAAAGTATGCTCCAATCTGCAGTTCTTTCTCTGGGTGTAGATAACATTTTTCATCATAAGTCCATTGGACTTTTCTTGGATTCTTGTATTGCTGAGAATAGCTAAGTTATTCAAAGTTGATCATTATACAGTATTGTTGTTACTGTACAATGGTCTGGTTCTGCTCAATTTCTTTTGTATCAGTTCATATAAGTCTTCCTGGATTTTTTTTTTTTTAAAACCATCCTGCTTGTCATTTACAGCACAATAGTACTCCATCACAGTCATATGCTACAACTTCTTCAGCCAGTCCCCAAATGATGGACATCCCTTCAATTTCCAATTCTTTGCCAAAGAGAACACAAAAAGAACTGCTAAAATGTTTTTTGTACATAAAAGTCATTTACCTTTTCCTTTGATCACTTTGGGGTAAAGACCTAGCAATGGTATTGCTGGGTCAAAGGGTATGCACAGTTTTATAGTCCTTTGAGCATACTTCCAAATTGCTCTCCAGAATGGTTAGATCGGTTCACAAATCCCCCAGCAGTGCATTAGTGTTCCAATTTTTCCTATCCCCTCCAACATTTGTCATTTTCCTTTTCTGTCATGTTAGGTTAGTTTAGGTAGTACATTAGACTTGGTTTAATTTGCATTTCTCTAATCAATAGCAATTTAGGCATTTTTTTTCACATGACTCTAGATAGCTTTGATTCCTTCCTCAGAAAACTGCCTGTTCATATCCTTTGACCAATTGGGGAATGACTTGTATTCTTTTAAATTTGACTCAGTTCTCTATATATTTGAGAAATGAGGTCTTTATCAGAGAAATTTGTTATAGAACTTTGCCTAGTTTCCTGCTTTCCTTTTAATCTTGGTTGCATTGGTTTTGTTGGTGCAAAATCTTTAAAATTTTAATGTAATCAAAATTATTCATTTTACAATCTTGTAATGCCATCTTTTCTATGATCATAAATTCTTCCCATATCCATAGATCTGACAAGTAAAATATTCCATGAGAGCAGAGTTTCCTAACCTTTTTTTTTTTTTTTTGTGCTACAGATTCCTTTGGCAGTCTGGTAAAACCTAGGGACCCCTTGTCAGCATAAAGTTGTTAAATGCATAAAATAAAATACATAGGATTATGAAGAAAACCAATTCTATTGAAAACCAATTTTTGAAATATAAAAAAATTCAAGGATCCCAGTTTAAGAATACCAACTCTAAATTTATGGTTCTCTACTTAGGTCTTGAAGGGTGGTGTTGAATCATAGTCTTAGAGCTGGAAGGAACTTTCAAGGCCATTTGGCCTTTTTAATAATAATTTTTAAAAAGGGTTCCCCTTTATTACAGATGGGGAAACTGAGGACCTAAAAGATTAAGTGATTAATTCAAAGCCACATCATTGGTGATGGTGAAGCTGGACTTGGGGGTTGGGGGGCAGTCCTTCCTTTCTTTCTCTCTTTTTTTTGTTTTGCTGGGCAATGAGGGTTAAGTGACTTGCTCAGGGTCACACAGCTATTAAGTATCAAGTGTCTGAGGTCTGATTTGAACTCAGGTTCTCCTGAATCCAGGGCCGGTGCTTTATCCACTGGAGGTGGGGAGGCAGTCCTGATTCCCAAGCTTATGTTCTTTTCCCTACCCTGCCCTCTTAGTTTATTTCATACCCTCCTTACTTTGTCCTTTACTGAACCTCCCAGGAAGGAAAACTCTGGCTGTTGAGGCTCTGTACTTTATTTACATGTCTGTAGGAGGAAAGAGAAGACCAGGAAAGAGATTTGGAATTCTGGCACATTGGGCTAGGGGAGGGAGAAGGAGATGGTGGGGACAGCTGGTACTGATCAAACAAATCAACAGGTTAGAATGAGTAAAGGTTAGTTGTGTGACCCTGGGCAAGTCACTTAACCCCAATTGCCCCCCCCACACACACACACACAGAGAAAAGAATGAGTAAAGGTGTGCTTTGTTGTGATGTAATAATTGGATGTTTATATAGAAAGCTTTTACATCCATTCTCCCAACTACCTTGGGACAGGTATCATACCCATTTTGTCAATGAGAAAACTCAAGCTCAGGGACATAGAATCACTTGCTCAGAGTCACATAGCTGCTATGTCAAATCTCTGGGATCCCACAGGAGGGTTTCTGATGTTATTTCCACTATTCCTATGAATTCTCCTTTATTCCCCAAGGCTTCTCTTAATTGTTTTAACTAGATTTCACCTGGACAGGAATATTTTTAAAGGGGGAAGTGAGCAGTATCACGTGTGATTCAGCCCAGGCATTCTCTTTTTAGACTCCCTTCTGGGAAGGGTCTTGAACACAGCCATCACTATCCAGTCCCCCTAAATAAGGTAGGTGGGCACATTTTTGTGAAGCAAGGCCAATTTTGTAAGTTAAAGTATTCTGGTGACAGAAAATATAATTCAACCACTTGTCCCCCACATTCTGTGGTCACACTTTCTTCTTGGCTTCACTGACCAAATTCTGTAACCAGTACTTTATATTTTATGCTTGCATTCTCCATGGGGGTTGGGGGGGGATGACACACACCCATGTGTATGGTCCTTTCCCCTCCCTTTCTTCCTCCCCTCCCCCCTCCCTCTCCTTTATTTCTTCCTCCTCCCTTCCTATTCCCCTCTTCCTCCTCCTGTTTCTCCCTTCACCCTCCCTCCCCCTTTCTCCCTCTCCCTCTCTTTTTCATTCCTAAACCCCCTTTGTGATCCTTGCCTTGTGTCTCCCTCACTATTAAAACAACACTATTTAATGACTTCTTTTTACATCTTTTATTTTTTCATTATGAACTTAATCATAAGCAAATAAAGAAGAACATAAAAGAGGACTGTATATGAAACAGAACTACTAGGTACAGTTTGTTTTTAAGGAGTGTTTATTAAATTTATGAGGGTAGTAACAAAATTGCTCTTTGTTCCTCCTGAACTTTTTTTTTGTTTTCTGTGTTTTAATGTTTTATTAATGATCTTTTCTTTCTCCCCCCCCCCTCACCTCCATCCCTTCTTACTAGCTCATTCTGCCCTTTCCCCCAAATAGAAGTCCTCCCTTGTAAGAAGTACAGTCAAACAAACGCATCCAATGCTGGCTGGCTAAAAAAAGCATACCTCATTCTGCACTTGTAGCCCATCACTTCTCTGCCAGGAGGCAGGAGGCCTCTTCATCATCAGACTCCTGCACGTTAATGACATCTTAATTATTAACTCCAGTGGCCTTTTTTTTTTCAGCCCCAGCCCTTATTTTCCTTTGTATTTCTGAAGTATTTGGCTCTGATGACCCCTTTTTTCTTGAGACCTTTCCACTGTTTCCAGGCTTCTTGCACCTAAGTCCCCTCCACAGACTCTTTTCTGGTGATACTGGCCTTTTTGATGTCCCTCAATCACCACACTCCCTTTCCCAACTTGTAGTGGTTTTTTTTTTTGTTTTTTGTTTTTTTTTGGCGGGGCAATGGGGGTTAAGTGACTTGCCCAGGGTCACACAGCTAGTAAGTGTCAAGTGTCTGAGGCCAGATTTGAACTCAGGTACTCCTGAATTGAGGGCCGGTGCTTTATCCACTGTACCACCTAGCTGCCCCCGAACTTGTAGTGTTTTTAATGGCTGTCTCCCAAGCCTGGGATGCTCTCCCACTCATCCCAGCCTTCTGGTTTCCTTTAGATCTCGGCTAGAGTCCTACCTTTTGCAAGAAGCCATTCCCACTCCTTAATCTTGGTGCCTTTCCCCTGAGTCTATCTCCTGTCTATATCATGTTGGTACATAATTATTTGTAGGTTGTCTCCCCCATTTGACTGTGAGCTCCTTGAGAACAGGTGTTAAGGGCTAAAATTCTAGCTAGTCTGTCTAAAATATCTAATGAGTGGTCGCCAATAAATTATAAGCTTTAGCAAGTGTTAGACTTTTAAGCATTTATTAAGGAGAATAAGAATTTGGTAAAGAGAGAAAGGCCTAGATTCCTATCTATTAAAGGGAGAGCACATTTCTAGCTCCCTTCTCCGCCAGAGTCCAGAGGAAAGAAGAGCCCGAGACTGAGCGCCAGTCTCTTCCTTCCTCCTCCCACTAGTCCGCGTCACTTCCTGACTCCTGGTCTTGCCCTCAAAGACCTTCCCTTCATGGGCAGAACTCTTCTACAGTAAGTATCCAGCAGGTGGCGTTATTCCAATCGTTACAGTCCCCCCTGTTGTTCCTCAAGAAACAAAATGTTTCCTTGACGGAACAGTAAAAAGAATATAATAACTATTGCTAACTAATAATATGTGAACGACAATATAGAAAAGGAAGAGAGGAAAGTTTTGTCCAGAGGGGCGATTTTTTTTTTTGTCCTCATAAACCGACGCTTTGACATTAGTCTTGCAAAGGGAGGGCCTCTGCAGAGAATACATGTTACAGATGGTGTATATTATAACAGAAAGAGAAAAAAACAACAAAAACAACAAATCAAAACTGTTCATTTAAAGTCTCTGAAAGTCTTTTCTCAGATGTCCTCTAGGTGTAGTCGTAGAATGGAAGTCTTTTCAGGGGTTGATGTGTGGATGCTGGTAATCAGCCAGGAAAATTTCCTACAAAATTGAGCTTAACACAACTTTAAAATAGCTTTGTCAATAATCAAATCAAACAATGAAAGTTCTCAAAAACATGTCTAAGGGAATTCAGAATCTTAGTTGTTACACATGAAACATATAATAAAACAAAAATTCTAACATTCTTTAAAATTATAATATTACTATAGTCCCCCCTTATGGAGGGTAATTGAGAAGACAATTGCTGCAATATTAATTAATAAAAATAATTTTTATCTTTGTTTTATCACTTTTTGCATCATCTGCCTAATTATCCTCATGCCATTATGAGAAATTTAAAATCTAATATAATTAGTAACAGATGTCAAGGCCAAATTCAACACTGTTATTTATCATGACACCTGAGATAATTATGGGGGTTACCATAAAAGAACAGAGAAATGATGGGATATGAGCATTCCCACACTTGAGCAATATATACTGCCCATACAGTATGCCAGGCTTAAAATAGGTGGATGGAATATATGTCCATGCCACCGAACATATTGGAAGAAACTGAGTCAGACTTAATCAGATGCATGGGATTGAGATGTCCATGGCATCAGGCATATAGGAGGGAGCATAGAAGCCAGGTGTAGAAGTGAGATGGGTGGGATGAATACTTCCAGCCATCTGTACAATATTGTGGGGAAAAGAGAATAAAATATTAAACCAAGAGAATCCAACCTCAACATTTGTCAAAAGCCGTTCCCTCGGCCATACCTTGACTTCATGCATGTCTCCCCTCATGTGACAGTTCAGTGTCTGCTTTTGCATGTATTCCTCTTGTGATTGGATGGCATCTTGGCCAACTGGCATCTGATAACTCAGAATAAAGGCAATTAATGTCTTAAATGATAAGTTCCCATAATCCAAGTCTCATATGGATTTAAAAATTGAGGATAATAAATGATTGCAAAAAATGTGAATACATCTTGACTCAGAACACAATATATAGTTATGCAACAATTTCAAATAATACCCCTTTTTTGCACTTAGTATACAATTACTTTTGTGAAAAATCAGAACATATTTAAATACAAGTTAAAGCACAACAGAATATCAAAGACAACTTTTACAAATGTTCCTCTCTTTTTTTTTTTTGGAATATGCTTATCAAAAATAATACTTCTAGAATCAATTTACACTTGCCATGGCAAACAATTTGCCAGGGAAATGCTTTAAAGAGTTTGATCAAATAATCAGTTGAGAAAAAATAACAAAAACAAACAACTCAGAATATGGGAGCACAATACTCCTAGAATTAACACTGTATTATGAAATCAAAACCATCTTGCAATTTTTTCAAAATTAGATAAATGAATAGAAGAAAATACACATGGAACAATAAAAGACAGTGAAATTCAAACTAAGGAAATCTAAATGAACATGAACTTAAAGAGTATTATAAAATATAAACTTGATCACATGACTAAAAAGCTTTTACAAATATTCTCCTTGTTTTAAAAACTAAGTATAAGACACAATCTCAAAAGCATGAAAATCTCTATGAAAATAAACCCATACCATTAATTTCAAAATGTATATATAATAGCATAGAAATCCTATGTAACCTCTGAACTGACATTATTACTCTGAGTGAATTCAGAACACTTTTGATTCCGATATCTAAAATCCCCAATACTCATATCAATACCTTGCTGCTTACTTCTACATTTCTGTAAAATATATACCCTTCCATGGCAAAAGAAGCAGAGTCTTGAACTATGTTGATTGTCATTCTTATTCAGCTTAAGTTTTTCTTCTTTAACCCCTCTATATTGTCTGTCGGGCTTTTCACCATACAAATGCTTTATAAGATTACTAATTAAAGACAAAAGCAGGTTAGCAAAATTATGAACAAAACGAGCATATCTGGAATTTAAAGGGTTTTCTAAGGTTGTTTCAGAAGCACAGCCAGCCTGGGGAAGGGCTGAGCCTGAAGCTGCAAATGTAGTTAGAGAAAGTTGAGCATGCGCATTAGATCTTTGGGCTTCCCGGCGGGGAAGCAATGGGCTTGGCCATGGGAGGAGTAGAGGGTGGGGTCTGGGGAGGAGGGGAGGGACCAGCGCAATTTGAATCAGACTTGATTTTGAACTCAGGCCTGGATTCCTCTTCCCCCACTTTGCCTCCAGGTGCTAGGGGATTAAAAGCTTCTAGAGGGTGGGTCATTGCCTCCAGGCATGCAAAATTAGAGCAACAATTAGTGTTAGAACTGGGAAAAACTGTAGGAATCTCTTCAGGTTTCTCTGAAAAAGCATGGTTGGGAGAGGGAGAGATATTTCCTTGTGTGAGTAAGTTGCTGGTTCTTTTAACAAAAAGAAAAAGAAAAATAGAAAATCCACAAAAACAAAGCATTAACATGATCTTATCCCCCATTTGTCTGGTTAAACAGACTAAAATCAAAAATAGGGTAATTAGGGAGTTTAAAAGGTCCATTCGAAAAAATTTAAAGGGAAAACACAGCCAGTGCGCCAGTACTTAGCAGTTAAAGGGAGAGGGAGGGGAAATTTCTTACCCAACCAGAAGATCAGAAGAAGACTGAGGTTTAGCTTTCCTCTTCATGGTCAGCCATCTGTTAAGGGCTAAAATTCTAGCTAGTCTGTCTAAAATATCTAATGAGTGGTCGCCAATAAATTATAAGCTTTAGCAAGAGTTAGACTTTTAAGCATTTATTAAGGAGAATAAGAATTTGGTAAAGAGAGAGAGAAAGGCCTAGATTCCTATCTATTAAAGGGAGAGCACATTTCTAGCTCCGCTCTCCGCCAGAGTCCAGAGGAAAGAAGAGCCCGAGACTGAGCGCCAGTCTCTTCCTTCCTCCTCCCACTAGCCCGCGTCACTTCCTGACTCCTGGTCTTGCCCTCAAAGACCTTCCCTTCATGGGCAGAACTCTTCTACAGTAAGTATCCAGCAGGTGGCGTTATTCCAATCGTTACACAGGGATGACTTTTTTGCCTTTCTTTGTACCCCCAGTGCTTAGCACCGTGCCTGACACATCCTGCCCATAAATGTTTCACTTTCCCAAAGCTCTGTCCTTAGCCTTCTGTCTTTCTGTCGCTGCAACCTCCACCAAAGATCTCACTGTAAGCTTCTACCTCTGTGAACATGATAAAAGGGTCCTTGTCCCAGAAGGTTCCTCCTCCTTGATCTTTCACCCCAAGAAGGAATTCTGCCCCTTTATTTACCTAGCTTAGGGCGTGGGGAAAGATCCATTTGTGATGAGGTCTAGAGAATTATAGGCAGCTAGTTGGAGCAGTGGATAGAACACTAGGCTTGGAATAAGGAAGACTCATTTCCTTGAGTTCAAATCTGGCCTCAGGCTCTTACTTTACTAGCTGTGGGACCCTGGGCCAAGTCACTGAACCCTGTTTGCCTCAGGTTCTTCATCTGTCAAATGATCTGGAGAAGGAAATGGGAAAACCACTCCAGTATCTTGGCCAAGAGAACCCCAAATGGGATCATGAAGAGTTGGATAGGACTGAAACAATGATCAGAGAATTAAGGTATGTTGCTGAAATCCAGTGCAATTCAGTTCAGCATTTCAGAGGCAGTGGCATGTGAATCTAGTGAATTCAGCACCAAGGAGACCTCTGTTCATGACCCTTTCTGTTGCTTGCTTGGGCAAGTCGGTGCTTCACACGCTAAAACCCTTTAATGTCTCAGTGCTCTAGGCCTCTCTCTATGGCAAAAGTTCTCTGAGTCGTAGAGAAACTGTTGAGATTTCTCATCGGGGAGATGCCTATATCAATGAAATCACAGGTCCAGGCTCTATATCTATCTGGCAGGCACTGTGCTAGGTGGTAGGGATACAGAGACAGAAATTAACTTGTCCCTGCCCTCAAGGAGTTTATACTACTACTGGTTGAGTGGGGTGGGCAAGAGAAGAAAAAAAAGTGAAATCATTTAGAGATACTTTTTGGTTTAGTCCTGAGCAGTCACTCTTGAGGGCCTTGATCTTGTCTCTCTTCTTTGGTTTCTGAAGAGGCAGTGATGTCTGAGGAGAAAAATGGTGGTCTGGGAGTCAGAAAGGATTAGATTCAAATCTTGTTTCTGATGTTTAGTAGCTGTGAGCTCGCTAGTCATTTAACCTTTCTGTGTCAGTCTCCTTATCTGTAAAATGGGAACAAGAGTAGGATCCTAGAATCAGATCCCAGATTTAGCTCAGGAAGGGGACTTAGAGGTCATCTTGTCTGGAGGTGTGAAATATGCTGCAGAGGGGCAGCTAGGTGGCGCAGTGGATAGAGCACCGGCCCTGGAGTCAGGAGTACCTGAGTTCAAATCTGGCCTCAGACACTTGACACTTACTAGCTGTGTGACCCTGGGCAAGTCACTTAACCCCAATTGCCTCACTAAAAAAAAAAAAAAAAAAGAAATATGCTGCAGAGCCCTCCTCGGTGTGGCCTGAACCAGATTAAAATATGATTGGGGAATATTGAACAAAATAAATAAAAATACAATAAAACAGCGAACATACTTAAACACTAACTCAAAACGTCACCCATGGAGATCCTCATGTTGGGATTAGTGGCACCTGTTGTTATTAGAGGTTGATGCCACAGGTTTAGCCCAACCTCCTCATTTGACAGATGAGGAAACTGAGGCAAATAGTGTGAAGTGACTTGTCCAGGGTCACCGAGCTGGAAAGTGTCTGAGACCAGATTTGAACTCAGGAAGAGGAGTCTTCCTGACTCCAGGCCCAGGACTCTATCCACTGTACCACCTAGCTGTCTCTCTCTCCATTCCCCTCCCTGGTTTTAGTGAAGCTTAAATGAGCTGATATTTGTAAAGCACTTTGCAAATGATGTGTTATATGAATGTCAGTTATTCTTTTTTAGTATAATTTAAAAAATTTTTAATTTATAGAATAAAACAAGCATTTCCCTACCATAGTGTAATAAAAAGATGATTGCACATGAAACTGAAAATCTCTGGAGTACAACTTCCTATTCCCTTTAAATATATAATAAAGTTATTTGTTCCTTCCCTATACACCCCTTTTCAGTCTGGTCTGTAAACCCAAGCAAATCAGCTCTGCCTCATTGTGGAAACAACCAGTAATTGAGGGAAGTTTCCATTGTGGGGGGGATAGATGTAGAGCCCTTCTCCTGAGATCAGTGTCATATTGAAAGACAAAAACCATCAATAAATCTTATTTTTTAAAAAATGGAAGTAATATTGAGTTCATAGATTTCGAGCTGAGAAGTCTCAGAGGTGCTTGTTGATTAATTGATCTAATTCAACCTGTCATTTTCCAGAGGAGGAAACTAAGTCCCAGAAAGAAGTGACAAGGGATTTGAGCAACCAAGTTCTTGAAATCCATGTTCCACTGTCCTTTTATACTAAGCTCCAATTGGAACAGGTCCCTGCTGGCCACACATCGAGTTGGAAACCACAAATTAACATTATCTGTGTTTTATTGTATTTTTATTTATCTTGTCAAACATTTCCTAATGACATTTTAATCTGGTCTCAGTTCTACTTGGTAGTTTTCTTGGCCTCTGGGCTTTCTTTCCAGCCTGGAGTTTGATACCTCTACGATTACATGACTCTGATGGTACCTTGCACATTGTGAAATCCTAGCAGGCAGGGACTGTTAATTTTTTTATATCCTTAGGCTTGCATAGGGCCTTGGACTTCATAAACATTAAAATAAATTTTTTTGTTGACTTGAATTTTTCCAGTGCAAAACAGTTAACACCTGGGAAAAGGGAGGTCATTTAGATATTGAATTTGCCCACAGATATCTTGTCTTCCTGTTTCCCTTTGGAGATGCTACACTAGAGAAGAACAGTGCCAGAGAAAAGTCACTTTCTCCCAGGGCATATAAATCCCCAGCCCATTTTCTTCCCCTACAAGCTCTGCATCTTCAACTGCCCTGTAGTCACATCCACTGGGAATGTCCCTCATGTCCAAAAATAAACTCATTATCTTCCTTCCCAACCAGCTTCTTTCCCAGACTTCCTTCTTTATCTCAGTGTTAGATACTTGCAGTCACAGTGACTTGAATCCTGGGAGCCATAACACCATAGATAGATTTAAAGCCAGAATGGACCTAGGAGGTCGTAGAAATCCAACCTCCTCATTTTACAGATGAGGAAAGCTCCTCAAGAATTAGTTAAGTGAGCAGTAGATAAAACACCAGCCCTGGATTCAGGAGGACCTGAGTTCAAATCCAGCCTCAGACACTTGACACTTACTAGCTGTGTGACCCTGGGCAAGTCACTTAATCCTCATTGCCTTGCGCCCCCTCCCCCCCCCCAAAAAAGTTAAGTGACTTGCCCAAGGTCACAAGATAGCAAGTGTCAGAGATGGGATTTGAACCCAGGTTCACTGACTCCAAATCCAGCACATTTCCCACTGTTAAGTGCTGACTTTCTCAATTTCAACTTCCTTTTACCTTTTTCTTCAGTCAGTCCACAAGTTGTTAAATACTGTTAGTTCTTCCTTCATAATGTTTATTCCATTGAAGTTTGTCTCATTGGTCCTTTGCTGTCTTTTCCCACCTCATACTGGATTACTGCATTAACTTCTGTCCTAACTGGTTCTCCTGCCTTGAGTTTCTTCTTTCACCAATTCCTGAAAATTCCTAAGGTGACATCCAAGGCCCTCCACAATCTGCCCC
Source organism: Dromiciops gliroides (assembly GCF_019393635.1). NCBI lineage: Eukaryota > Metazoa > Chordata > Mammalia > Microbiotheria > Microbiotheriidae > Dromiciops > Dromiciops gliroides. The sequence continues at coordinate 335,377,848 of NC_057863.1, read as the reverse complement.
CAAACTCCGTTTTGGATCTTTTCTTCTCACTTTCTTACCCTGGATTACAGAGCCCCATGTGCACGCACTCTCTCTGTGGTCCGATCTTATGTTTAGTTCTGGGGATCACATTTTAGGAAAGACATTGATAAACCAGAAGGGAATAAGTGGGATTTGTGAGACTGCTTGTGTTTGTGCCATATTTAGATGGAAGAAAGTGGAAATGTTTACTCTGGAGAAGAGATTTGAGTATGCGTGTGGGGGGGAGGGTTTTACAGCTATCTTTAAGTGTCTGGGGATGGATTGCTTCTTTGCCCTGAGGGCAGAGTCAAAATTGAGTGGAATTTCAGAAGGCTTGAGAAAAACTTAACGATTAGAGTTGTCCAAAAGTGAATTGGGGCCCCGTTGGGATGTCTTGGGTTCCCTCTCACTGGAGGTCTTTAAACAAAAATTAGATAATCTTTGCTGGTTAAGGATGAAATGAGAATCTAGTTACATGGGTAGAACAAGATGACTCTATGGTCCCTTCCAACTTTGGAATTCTGTATCTCACACTCTGTATCCCTCACTCTCCTTTCCTCTTTTGCTAACGTCTCTGCCTAGAATGCTCTTTCCACCAATTTGAAGACTACTTATTGTTCAAGGCCCAAATCTTCTGTGAAGCCTCTCCTGGCTATCCAAGCCCCACCCTAATCTTCCCCTCCTCTGAGTTCTTATATAAATGCTCTGAGCTTTTAAGACAGTCCATTCCTAGAGATTCCCATGTTTTAAATCTGAATGGTAGCAGAAAGGCCAATGTCTTGCCTGACTGTACATGCCTACCTCTAAATATAGGCAAAAATCGTCCAAGGAGAGGTGGTAGAGGCAGGGAAGGATAAAATTAGGTCTTTATTAGACAGTACTGACCATATCATTCATTGAGCAAGACTGTGTGCTGTTATCATTTAGTGTGCCCCTGTCTCATCTCCCCAGTTAGATTACAAGCTCTTTGAGAGTAGAGACTCCATCCTAGAATCATAAAATATTAGAGCTGCAAATGGATCATGGACTCATAGATTTGGAGCCAGGAGGAACTTTCGAGGTCCTCTAATCCAAATCCTTCATTTTACAGATGAAGAAACTGAGGCCCAGAGCAGATTAGAGAATTGCTCAAGGTCATGAAGATAATAAATGGCAGAGCCAGGGTCCTCTGTCCTTTGACCCAAATCCTGATCATTTTATCTAGCTCCTTCACTTTATAATAATCGCATTTATGCAGCTTCATTGTAAACCTTAAGATGCATTAAGGTAGGTAATGCAAGTATTATCTATTATGAATTCTCTATTATGTTTCTTCATTGGTCTCCAAGGGCTTAATTATTAGTTCTATGCTAATGAACTTTAGGTCTACATATTTAGTCCCCGTCTCTTATGTCTAAAACAGAACTCATGCTCTTTTTAAAAATCTTATTTTTAATTTATGGAGCAAAAAAGCATTTCTATAACATAGTAAAATTAAAAAGAGGATTGCATGTGAAACTGTAAATCTATGTACAACTTCCTATGCCTTTAACATACACAAGAAAATTATCATGTACATTTCTTTTTTTTCTTTCCTCCCTCCCTCTACCCTAGAGATAGACACTATTAGACATAAATAGGTGTGTATATGTATATGTATATGTATGTATATAATTATTCTACACATTTCTCATTTCTTTCTCTGGATGCAGATAACATCTTTCTTCATATGTCTTTTATAGTTAATTTGGGTATTTATAATAGTCAAAATGACTTATTTGCTCAGTCATTCTTAAGGGGCAGCTAAGTGGTACAGTGGATAGAGCACCGGACCTGGAGTCAGGAGGACCTGAGTTCAAATTTAGCCTCAGACACTTGACACTTACTAGCTGAGTGACCCTGGGCAAGTCACTTAACCCCAATTGCCTCAACCCCCCCCCCCAAAAAAAAGAATTTCCCAAAGTCATTCTTAAAACCATATTACTGTTGCTGTATGCAATGTTCTCTTGGTTTTGCTCATGTTCTTTCCTCTGAAACCCACACCTCTTCTACACTTCCCTTTGTCTTTCAAAAGCACCATCATTCTTCTAGTCTCCCAAGTGTATATCCTTGGCATTATCTTCAACCCCTCATCCCTCTTCTCTCTACATATCCAATAACTTGCCAAATCTTACTGTTTCTACCTTCACAATATCTCTGGCACCTACCCCTACCCCCTTCTCTTCACTGACACATCATGGTTCAAATGCTCATCACCTTTCACCTAGATTATTGCAGTGGTCTCCTAATTGGTCTCCCTGCCTCAAGTCTGTCCTCATTTCCATCTGTTGTCCACACTGCTGCCAAAAATATTTTCCTTAAAAGCATAGATCTGACCATATTACTCTCCTAGTCAGTAAACTCCACTGGCTTCCTATTACCTCTAGAATAAAATGTAGACTATAATTTTTAAATAGAATCTTATTTTTTCTAATTACATGTAAAGACAATTTTTTAACATTCACTTTTTATAAAATTTTGACTTCCAAATTTTCTTCTTCCTTCCCTTTCCTCTCCCCTCCCTAATATGCTAAACAATTTGATATAAGTTATATATGTGCAATCATGTAAAATCTATTTCCATATTAGTCATGTTGTGAAAGAAGAAACAGTTTGCAAAAAACTGCGGTTTGCAAAAGCAAAAAAAAAAACATGAAAAAAAATAAAGTGGAAATAGTATGCTTTGATTTTCATTCAGACTCCTCTATCACTTCTTTCTCTGGATGTGGATGGCATTTTCTGTCATGAGTCTTTTGGAATTGTCTTGGATCGTTGTATGACTGTAAAGAGCTAAATCTATCATAGCTGATCATCATACAGTGTTGCTGTTACTCTGTGCAATGTTCTCCTTCCTGGTTCTGCTCACTTCACTCAGCATCAGTTCATGTATGTCTTTCCAGGTTTTTCTGAATTCTGCCTGCTCATCATTTATATTCTATTACATTCATATACCACAGCTTTTTCTGTCATTCCCCCATTGATGGGAATCCCCCTTAATTTCCAATTCTTTGCCACCACAAAGAGAGCTGCTATAAATGTTTTTATACATGTGCGTCCTTCCCCCGTTTTTAAGATCTCTTTGGGATACAGACCTACTAGTGATATTGCTGGATCAAAGGGCATGAACAGTTTTATAGCCCTTAGACTCTAATTTCTAAAGCTTTCCATAACCCAACCCTTAACCCGCCTCATTGGAATGACTTCCCTTCTTGTATTATGTGATTCACTCAGATTGGCCTTTCTGTTCCTCACATACAATACTCCATTGCCCATCTTCATGCCTCTCCATGGGTGTCTCTTATCCCTGGAGTGCACTCCTTCCTTACCTCTGCCTCATAGAATTCCTCTCTTCCTTCTAGACATAACTGAAGTACCACCTTCTAAAGGAGACCTTCCTCATCCTCTACAACTTCCAGTGCCCTGCTTCTCAAACTACCTTGTATCTAGCTACTTCGTTTTAAAAAAATATTTATGTCATTCTGTGTGTCATCGTTGGGTCCCCCTTTAGAATGTTAGACCCTTTCCAGTAGGGAGCGTATCATTCATTGTACTTCTATCTCCAGCATCTAGCACACGATCTGGCATATAGTAGATGCAATTAGTGAATAAAGTACCATAGACTTGGAACTGAGAAGGCCTGAGTTCAAATCTTGCCTCAGAAAATTACTAGCTGTGTAATCCTGGGCAAGTAACAGCCTCTCTCAGCTTTAGTCCCCTCATCTGTGAAATGGGGATAAGAATTGCACTTACTTCAGAGGTTTAGTGGGGATCGAATGGGATAACACATATGGCAAGTGTTTTGCAAACCTTAAAGTGCTATATAAATGTTAGCTATCAACAACACCAATAAGTACTTGTTTATTGTTATTATCTCCATATTTCAAATAAGGAAACATGACTATTATTAACCACACAGCTATAATCAAAGCCAGGATTTATGTCCTGGTTGCCTGATTCTGCCAGTGTTTTTCCCTCTACGGTAGGCTGCCTTTAAGATGAGGAAGCAGGTACAGAGAAAGGAAATGACTTCTCTAGGGTCACATAGCTGAGGACTAGAACAGAGGTTTCCTGATTCCTACTCTAGTGCCTTTGCATTCTAGTTTATCCTTCCCTTTATACTTCCTCCTGTGTTCATGGGCTCTTGAACATAATTAGGCCCTCAATAAATATTTGTTGATTGATGGATTTGGATACTCTGAGTCTGATTGGGGCCAGCATAAATGAATAAACGTCATGGGCGTTGACTCTGCTACTGGTTTAGCTCTGTGCTGTTGTTAGTCTGAGAAGAGATCATAGCCAATAGATGAGGACCCGAGGGAACCTGAAATGGGGAATATGGATCCAGAATCACAAGTTTGGAAACCTTCACTTGGTCATGCTCCTGTTCTGAGTCATAAGAGCTGAATACTTTGAGAAAATCTGTGGAAGCCAAAAAAAAAAAAAGGGAGGGGGAGAAACAGCATAATTTAATTCATCCTATTGACCATCTCTGAAAATGTGCCTTCTGCATCTCAATAAGACTCCTAACTGTGGGAGAATCAAAAGTTAAAAATGAAGACTCAGGTCTCGCCCTTATGGTACGGACTGGTCTTTTGGGGTCAGCAAGACATGCACTGCCCAAATTGGGTGGGCTAGACCCAGGGATGGCTACCAACTAGGATTTGGATGGCTTAAAGGGGAATAGTTGAAATCGTCAGCTGGGGTAGGAGTATTGGAAATGATACTTGGTGCTCAGGCAGAAAGCACCTAGCTTTCAGGGGGATCAAGGCAAAGGACCAAAGGGAGCAGCTTTCTTGGTAGACCTGGAGATAAAAGTCAAAGCGAAAAAAAGAGAGTGACCAGAGATAGACAGCTTGACAGGATGGTAGGCCTGAGAGTGAAACAAGAAGGAACTGCAGGGTTCTGAGCCATGCTTTTGAAACCAAGTTGGATAAGCTGAATTGGATAATCTAAGATGATGTAGCTGTCACTTCCTGAATCAGTGCACGCTTGGTGCCCCCAGATTCCCTTGCAGCTGGAGTAACAGAATTTATGCACTTGAGACCGCTGGCTGGCTGGCTGTGTGTTCTTTGAGCTGCAGTGGGGGGGGGTGCCTGTGGGAGAAGGGAAAAGGGGGAAGGAAAGCAGGGAGTTCCCGGTTGGGGTGTGGGGGTGGAACAGTCTTTGGAGAGAGAAGTCCTCTTCCCACCCTCAATCACCTAAGAGTGACAGCGGAAAGTTACCTCGAATTAGACATAAACATAGAACTGAAAGGGACCTTTGGCGTTTTCTGGTAGAATATTCTAATTTTAGACATGAGGAAACAGAAGCTCAAAGATGTGATTTTTGTGACTTTGGGTTGTTATTTTTTTTAATTAACTAAAATGAATTTTAAAAAATAAAGTTAACAAAAATGAATTTCTCTCCCTCCTGTCCCCCCGTTGGAAAAAAGAAAACCCTTGTAACAAATACATGTAGTCAAGCAAAATAAATTCCTACTTTGGCCATGTATGCATGTCTCATTCTATACTCCTAGTCCACCACCTCTGTGTCAGGAGATGGGAGCTTGCTTTATTGTTTTGTGCTCTGGAATCATGATTGACCATTGCATTGATGAAAGTTATTATTATTTTTTTTAATATTTGTTTTTGGTGAGGCAATTGGGGTTAAGTGACTTGCCCAGGGTCACACAGCTAGTAAGTGTTGTGTCTGAGGCCGAATTTGAACTCAGGTTCTCCTAAATCCAGGGCCAGTGCTCTATCTACTACACCACCTAGCCTGATGAAAGTTTTTAAAGAAAAATATGACTTGTTTTATTTTTGTTTTTTGTGAGGCAATGAGGATTAAGTGACTTGCCCAGAGCCACACAGCTGGTAAGTGTCAAGTATCTGAGGCTAGATTTGAATTCAGGTCTTCCTGAATCCAGGACTGGTGCTCTATCCACTGTGCCACCTAGCTGCCCCCAGAAACACATGACTTTTAATCATAGGCTAGAGATCAAAAGGGACCTTAGAGACCATCTCATCCAAACCCCTCATTTTATAGATGAAAAAACTAAGACTGGAGAGGTTGGACGACTTGTCTAAGGTCAGACAGCTAGAGAGAGAGAGTAGATAGGTGGTACAAGCTAGAGACTAGCCCCCTCACCCAATGTTAAACCATGAAACACACCCTAAATGAGCAAGTTAGGAATTTTCTTTTGTTTGCTAGGAAATGGAAAGAGACCCTCCAAGAAGAGACACTACAGTTTACAGAAAGGCATGCCTTTGATCTCCTCCCTGGCTCTGATCAGCTCCAGATCAGTGGAAACTCTTGGTACAGAAGTGAGTGAGGTATTCAGCAATGAGGCAGCTGACACTTACTTGTCTAAGGGACTGAAATCCCTTGGTCTTGAAATCAAAGTAACAGCAGAGGACAGGGAACCTCCTAGGAGGAGGCATCTGCCCTCCAGGCCCAGCAGGAATTCTCAGAACAGCACCAGAGCCCATGCATGCTGCTGCTAACAATATAATCAAAGCAATTATAGAAAATCCCTGACATCACTAATCATTCCTTGCTTAAGATCATAGAATGTTTGAGCTGGAAAGGACTTGAGAGACTGGTTCATCTGGCAAGCATTTATTATACCCCTACTATATACTAGGTGTGTTTTTAGAAGATAGATATGCTCTCAACCATCACTTAAAATGAGCTGAGATCTAGTCCAACTGCTTTGTTTTTGTTTTGTTTTTGCAGGGCAATGAGGGTTAAGTGACTTGCCCAGGGTCACACAGCTAGTAAGTGTCAAGTGTCTGAGGCTGGATTTGAACTCAGGTCCTCCTGAATCCAGGGCCGGTGCTTTATTCACTGTGCCACCTAGCTGCCCCCTGCTTTGTTTTACAGAAAAGAAAACTGGGGCCTCCAAAAGTTAAATGACTTGTCCATCATCACATACTAAGTAGCAAAGGTGGGATTTGAACCCAGGCCCTTGTCTATCAAGTCCAGTATTTTGAAATCGGTAATCTCACTGAATACTCATACCACCCATGAGAGACAGGACAAGGCATTATTCTTTTTGTTATAATAACAATATCTCACATTTATACGGCATTTCAAGCCTTATGCGGTATTTACTTTATAGCTCCTCTTGGAAGGACAAATGAAAAGGTGAGTGGCTTGTCTAGAGCCACATAGCTAGTTAAGAATAGAACTGGGATTTGAGTCCCAAGACTTTTAACTCCAAATCCGGTGCTTTTCCTACCAAATTATTCTGTGTACAGATAGAGAAACAGAGGACAAGAGGAATAATGGGGGATATACTAGGTAATACAGCTAGCTGGGGGTAGAATCTACAAACCTGACCTAAAACCTGCTTTCCTGCTTTATTTTGTTTTATTTATCGCTGCCTGTTTTGACATTACAGTCATTTCCTACCCCTACCCCTCCCCTCCCCACCAAACCCTTCTTTATAAATAAAAAGAAAAAAGAAAAACATTTATGCAAATTCGACTGACAGCTGCCTTTTGATGATGTATACCACATTCCATATCCATAGTCCTTTTCCATTTAGAGGGGACTTCATTTCTTCATGTTTTCCAGGATGCCAAAAAGGAAGTAGTGGTAAAAGGGCAAAATGATGTTGGTAGATGGAGTGCTGGACTTGAGTTGGGGAGATCTGGGTTCAGATCCTGCCTCTGACACTTGTTAGCTTTGTGACCTTGGACAAGTCACTAAAATTCCCAGAGGCTCAGTTTCTTCATCTGTAAAATGGAGATAGTGATAACCCCGAGTGCCTGCTTCACGAGGTTGTGGTATTGCCCTCCCAATTTAGCAGATCACAAAGAAGAATTTCCCCGTTCAGAATAGGACTAGGGAGAGGAGGCTAGAAAACACAGCCAGCTGCCTCCACCCCATTGCTGTTGAGAAATCCTTTCTTGACACCCCTTACCCCATGCACACAGGGTCCCTTCCAACAACAGATTCAGCCTCAGACTCTATCTATCCCTGACCCTGCGCCACCTCAACTCTTACTTCCCCCCTCAAAAAAAAAACCAACCCAAACATAGACTTCTAAGATAGAACAATCCTGCTTATGAGCTAGAACCGACATTCTCTTGTTACTTTTAATTTGAATGAAATTTTGACTTTTCAGTTGATTTCCCATCACCCCTACAAAGCATTTCTCTGCATCTGGCATTGTGCAGAGCAGCTGGCTTAAGCCCTGGCTTCTCTGCCTCTGGGTAGCTCCTGGGGCCTTTCTGCTCCCCTACATGCTTATTCACTTGTGGCGTCTCACTGATCCCTGAGGGGCCTTCCTGTTCTAAATGTCTCTGATTCTAGGAACTGCGTGTATGTTGTTCCAGGCATAGTATGCATTCTTCTCTCAGGAGCAGGGGCTCAGAAATACTGAAAAACAAGTCATTGAGCCCAAAGCAACAGGCAGGGGATGTGGGCTGAGTGCCAAGCCTCTCTCCCGGTTATGCTTATTCTAATAAGTCCTGAATGCCACCGGAGGGAGAGGATAGTAATGGATAAAAATAATAATAATAAAAACTAATATTTATAAAGCACTTACTATGTGCCAGGCACTGTGCAAAGCACTTAAAAATATTATTTCAATTTAAGCCTCTCAAGAATCCTGGGAGGAAGGTGCTATTATTATCCCCATTTTACAGGTGAGGAAACTGAGGCAAACAGAGGTTAAAGCCCAGGGCCATATAGCTAGTAAGTATCTGAGGTCAGACTTGAACTCGGGTCTTCTGACTCCACGCCTGGCACTCTATCCACTGTGTCATCCGGCTGCCAGAAGACAGAAGTGCCTACACTTTGTGCCTCCTGACTGGCTTGTATCTCCCCAGGTCATTTTATCCATTCCTGTGCCTATAGACTAGAGTATATTTATCCTAGCCTAGACAGGTGGGAGGAGAGAAGACAGCTTTTCCCTTCTGTTTATCCTACAGGGCCTCATAAGAGTTCTCAGCACGGAGAAATATTATAATAGAAAGAATGCTGGCTTTCAGGTCAGAAGACCCAATTTCAAATTCTAGCTCTCTTATGAAGTAGTTGTGATCTTGGGCTGGTCAATTCCCTTCCATGGGCCGGTTTTCTTATCTATTTCCTGTCCCATCTCTATGTCTTTATACCTGCTGTCCCCCAGGCAGTCCCTCCTCACCTTCATCTCTTAGAAGAATCCCTCCTTTAGGTTCAGAGAGAACCTCCGGCTCCATTTCCTAGATGGGGCTGACCCTTCCCTTCAACCAAAACAAAAACTATCTTGCTTCATTTTGTGGGTATTCATTTGTATGTGTGCGAGTCTTTTCATGAATATAACATAAGCTTCCTGAAGGCAGAGATTGCTTCTGCTGGGGTGGGGGAGGGGGATGCTGTTTCTCATGTACAGTGCTTGGTCCATAACAGTTGCTTAATAAGTCTTTGTGGAATGAATTAATCTGTTAAAAAGAAACAAGAAAGGGAGCCTTGAACTAAGTTATTTCTAATCAAGCAAATAAGCAAGCATTTGCTGTAAGCCTCATAGCAGTAGAAGGAAAAAAAACCAAAAACAAATTTTAAGACACAGGTCCTCCTGTTGGCTCCTGACAAACACTGCCTGGGTTAAGTGGTAGGGACCAGGGTCAGCTGTGGACACTGGGATAAGTATTTAGGCTAAATGGGCTGGCTGAGGTCAGTCCTCTTTCCCTTCTACATTAATTGGTAGCCAGGGCAGCTAGGTGGCACAGTGGATAAAGCACTGGCCCTGGAGTCAAGAGGACCCGAGTTCAAATCTCACCTCAGACACTAGTCCTAGCTATGTGACGCTGGGCAAGTCACTTGACCCCAATTGCCTCAAACATCTGGGGCTATCTCCAGTCATCCTGTTATATATCTTGCCATTGGACCCAGATGGCTCTGGAGGAGAGAGTGAGGTTGGTGACCTTGCACGGCTCTCCCTCACTTAAATCCAGTTTGGTGCAAGCCATGACCTCACCTCTATATGTCATGGTCTCCTTAAAGAATGAAGGACTAACCGGGCAGCTAGGTGGCACAATGGATAGAACACTGGCCCTGGAGTCAGGAGGACCTGAGTTCAAATCCTGCCACAGACACTTGACACTTACTAGCTGCGTGACCCTTGGCAAGTCACTTAACCTCAATTGCCTCACCAAAAAAAAAAGAATGAAGGACTAACAACAAAAATTGGTAGGCACCTGTAGGCAGATATAGACTGGTAAAGGGGATGGGAAGATGAGTTCTAGAGGGCTTAGTCTGTGGTAACAATGTGAAATCTCTGTTAATGAATACATACTGAGTTGAAGTGGACTTGAATTGGAACTGGGCAGAGGCTAGAACATGGGCAAACTAATACATCAATTCAATTAAGTACACATTTATTAAGCACCTACTATGTGCCAGGCACTGTGTTACATGCTGGAGATAGAAAAAAGAGGCAAAAGGCAGTCCCTGCCCTCGAGGAGCTTTCAATCTAACGGGGGAGACAACGCGCAAACAGATATAGACAAAGCAAGCTATACACAGGATAAATAGGAAATAATTAACAGGAGAAAGGCACTGGAATATAGAGGGTCTGAGGAAGGCTTCCTGTAGAAGATGGGAGCCGGGGATGTGAGTGGTCAGTGAGGGAGGGAGAGCATTTCAGGCATGGGCAACAGTCAATGATGCCCAGAATGGGTGGAGCAGCCAGGAGGCCAATGTCACTGGACTGAAGGTATGCTCTGGGGAGTAAAGTATGAGAAGATGGGAAAGGTAGCAGGGGGCGAGGTTACATAGAGCTCTAAAGGCCAAGAGCCAGGCCAGGAGTTCCAGGCAAGGTTCAATAAAACACAAGAGACAAAGGAAGACCCAGGAGAATGAGCAGCTGAAGTCAGTGTAAGGATTCCAAGACTTGGGTGGTGAGACAGGAGCAGAGCTGGACTGGGCTCAGAAACCCCATGGGTCAGTCTAGTAGTAGACATCAGTAGGATTTAGATAGGTATAGAAAGGCATCCTGGGCAACTGGACAAACAAATATAAATGATGATGGCTAGCATTTACATAAGAATTTTAAGTTTGCCAGGTGCTTTTTTCTTACGTTATCTTATATAATCCTCACAGTGATCCTTTGAGGTAGGTGCAATTATTATCCCCACTTTACAGAGGAGGAAACTGGAAGATGAGAAGGGTCAAATGTTTTAAAATATGCTGTTATCTGAAGCAGAATTTGAACTCGAGTCTTTCTGATTCCTGAGTCCAATGTTCTGTCCGCTTATCTACTGGGACACCCAGATTGTCTAAAAATAAAGTCATGAGCATTATTGTGTTGTGGAGGCAGGGCAGTGAGGAAACCAGCTTACCAGGAATGCTTGTTAATTGAAAAAAAAAACAGATTTAATTTTGGGGGGAGGGCAGGGCAATGAGGGTTAAGTGACTTGCCCAGGGTCACACAACTGGTAAGTGTCTGAGGCCGAATTTGGACTCAGGTCCTCCTGAATCCAGAGCCAGGGCTTTATCCAGTGTGCCACCTAGCTGCCCCCAAGGCTTGGAATCCTTATACTGACCTCAGCTGCTCATTCTCCTGGGTTTTCCTTTGTCTCTTTTGCCCCTAAAATGATTTAATTTTTAAAAATAAAAGTATTTTATTATTTTCCAGTTACATGTAGAGATAGCTTTCAGCATTTGTTTACATAAAATTTCCAATTTCAGATTTTTCTCCCTCCCTCCCCAACTCCCTCAGACAGCAGGCAATCTGATATAGGTTTTTAATATATATATATATATATATATATATATATATATATATATATATATATATACACACACACACATATATGTATACATACACATATACATATACACATACATAACAACATTAAACATATTTCTGCATCAGTCATACTGTAAGAGAAGAATCAGAGCAATAAGGAAAAACCTCAAAATAGAAAAACAACAGCACCAAAACCAAAAGAAATAGTATGGTTCAATCAGCATCCATATTCCATAGTTCTTTTCTTTTTCTTTTGGATTTGGAGAGCCTTTTCCATCATGAGTCCCCTGGAACTCTCTTGTACCATTGCATTGGTGAGAAGAATCCAGTCCATCACGGTTGATCAACACACAATGTTGATGATACTGTGTATAATGTTCTTCTGATTCTGCTCATCTCACTCATCATCAGTTCATGCAAGTCATTCCAGGTTTCTCTGAACTTCTGCTCATCGTTTCTCGAAGCACAATAGAATTCCATTACATTGATATAACACAACTTGTTCAGCCTTTCCCCAACTAATGGGCAACCCCTTAATTTCCAATTCCTTGCCACCACAAAAAGAGCAGTGATAAATATTTTTGAACATGTAAATGATTTAATTTTTTTAAAAATAGAAAAAAAAAAAAAAGAAAAGTTGTTTAACATCTTTCCCCTTCTGAGCCTACTTTGAGTGTCTCCATTTCTTTGTGACCCTGGGCAACCCACTTAACCTCTCTCAGCTTCAATTTCCTCATCTGCAAAATGGGAATAACAATAGGACCTACTTTCCAGAGTTGTTGTGAGGATTATATGAGATCATATTTGTAAAATATTTTGCAAACCTTAAAGTGCTACATAAGGCTAATTATTACCTACTCTTATTGATAATGAATTTATTATCATCAACTTATTATTTGTGTAATCTGCCTTACATTTTTTCCTTCCAAGATTTAAGATGTGCTTTCTGGTGTTTATTGTTGTTAGGCCATTTCAGTGGTGACTTTCCCAGGGTCACACGGCTTAGGAAGTGTCTGTCTGAGGCTGGATTTGAACTCAGGAAGATGAGTCCTGACTCCAGGCCCGGCGCTCTGTGCACTATGGTGCCACCTAGCTGCCCTGCTTGTGTTGGTATTCCAATATTTGGTGAAGAAGTCCACATTCAGTTTGTCCTCCTTTGTGCTTTCACGGACTAAAGCCCATCTCTTACCAGCTTTCTCCTTTTAGATCAAGGATTCCTAACTTTTTTTTTTTAAGTCCGTTTCCTTGATCATTTTGGCTTGTTCCCTCGACTTTCTTCAACTCCATTATGTCTTTCTTGAAATTCAGTCACAAGAACTGAATGTGATATTCTAGGTGCAGCCCTGTGGTATCTTGCAAAGGGAGGGCAACATTTTCCCTTCAGTCTCCAGCACTCTTCTAGATGATGCCAAAGATGTTGCTGTCCGCACAGGCTGCAGTCCCTCTTCGGGCCAATATCTTTGGGGACATTTGCCATGCCGAGGTCAAAAAGTTCACTGCTGTCTATGTAGTGTGCTGACCAAGCTATCTGAGGTAGGGAGAAGGGTCAGGCAGACTGGATTGTCCTGATTTCCTTTTCCTCTATTGGGGGAAGTTTCTTTCTATGGGGCCTAGAGATCTTCTAACACATTACACAGTTGTTTTTGTTCTCTCCATGTTCAAGTACGCACAGAATTGCTTTATTTATTATCAACATCTAGGCTTATAGGCTTGTAGATCCAAGACTGGAAGGAATGTCTGGGGCCATCTAGTTTGACTCATTCTTTTTACAGATGAGAGATCTGAAGCCAGGAGAGGTTCATTGACTTTCACTCAAGGGCATACAGGTACTGAGCATCCAAAGGCAGGATTTGAACCCAAGTCCTCTCTCTACTTTACCATGCAGCATCTCTAGAAGGCATGAACACCTTGCTCTGCCATGGGCAACCTGTTCCTGAGGCATTGCTTTCTACCTCAGTATATCCAGGGGACAGAGCCCTGAGCTTACAGCTCACCTGTTGCCCATCTTTACCAACTTCCCTATTTCATTGTCTACCCTCTTGCCATCCTGCTGCCTCTGGCATCAGCTTCCTCTTCTCTAGGAGCAAGGAAGAGTGACAGAACTTCAGAATTAAGGTTTGCCACTCCTGAGTGTGTGGGGCAGCTAGGTGGCTCAGTAGATAGAGTGCCAGGCCTGGGTCAGGAAGACTCATCTTCCTGAGTTCAAATCCAGCCTAAGACTTACTAGCTGTGTGACCCTGGGCAAATCACTTAACCCTGTTTGCCTCAGTTTTCCTCATCTGTAAAATAAGCTGGAAAGGAATTGGAGAACCACTGCAGTATCTTTGCCAAGAAAACCCCAAACAGGGACACAAAGAGTTGGACATGACTAAAAACAACCGAACAAACAACAAACTCCTGAGTATAGGGAAGACCACTGGCTCATTGTGAGCCTGTCACTTCTGAGTTAGCCTCTGGCTGAGGGATTTAATTTGCTGATCCAGACTAAGTGAATGAGAAACAATAGAGAGAAGAATCAAGAAATTACAACCTTTAAATGAATTCCCAGACTAATAGGATAGAAAGTGCCTATTATGCACAAATCAAGAGCTAGCATGACAGTGGATAGAGAACCAACCTGGTAAGGAAGGTTCAGGTTCAAATCCTGCCTCTGCCACATACCTGTGTTGTTTAACTTCTCGGTGCTCTAGGGAAATTCTCTAAGATTATAAGGTACTGAGCAGATGTCTTATTTGCATTAGTAGAAAGGATTTCTTATGTAGGGAGTTCTCTATACCAGTGAATGAATTAAGCAAGCAATCAGCATTTATCGAGCACCTACTATATACCAGGCACTGGACTAGGAGCTGAGGATACCAAAAAAAAAAAGTCAAAAGACAGTCCAGGCCTTCAAGGAGCTCACAATCTAATGGGGGGAAACAAACATACAAACAAGCGATATTCAGGAAATATAGGAAATAACCAACAGAGAGAAGGCACTGGAATGAAGAGTTATTGGGAAAGACTTCCTGTCAAAGATGGGAAGTTAAATTATAGGTTCAATCCAGGAGAAAAAACAATCATACAAAGCACTGTGCTAGGTACTGGAGATGCAAAGATTTTTAAAAATTACACGTTTCTTGTCTTTGAGTAGCTTATATTCTTGTGGGAGAAGAGAGAAATATGATACATACACAGAAAAATTTATTATAAGAAGGTTGTGATGACAACAAGGTTAAGAGTCAACAGAAACGTGTTAGGAAAGTTTTAGCAGGCGTGGAAAACCTTCAATAGACAAGGGGTGAAGAGAGGGAAGTAGGGACCAATTCTCAAACCCCAAATGATTGAACCATTTACAAAGCAAACTATTAATAATAAATAAAAATAATCACGGTACAAGGCTAAAATCAAAAGTATAACGGAGGACTAATTGGAACAGGGAGAGGTCAGCTAAGGAAGAATTCTTAGAAAGGATGATTTTGTTTTGTTTTGGTGAGGCAATTGGGGTTAAGTGACTTGCCCAGGGTCACACAGCTAGTAAGTGTCAAGCATCTGAGGCTGGATTTGAACTCAGGCACTCCTTTTTTTTTTTTTTTAATTTTTTTTTAATTTTGTGGGGCAATGGGGGTTAAGTGACTTGCCCAAGGTCACACAGCTAGTAAGTGTCAAGTGTCTGAGGCCGGATTTGAACTCAGGTACTCCTGAATCCAGGGCCGGTGCTTTATCCACTGCGCCATCTAGCTGCCCCCGAACTCAGGCACTCCTGATAGATGGGTTTTAAACTGTGTTTTGAAGAAGGGGGTGGGGGAAGAAGGAGAGAAGAAAAGAGAGAAGAGAGTAAAGGCAAGAGCAAACAGAAGGAGGAAGAAGAAAATTACAGCTGGAAAGAGACTACCTCAGAATATGGATAGTTAAGTTGGGAAAAGTGGGTGGGGAAGGCCTTGACAGCCTTGCTCAAATCCTGACAGATTTACTCTGATATGCCCTGGGAGCTAACAAGTTATTGAACAGTGGTATTATTATGGAAATGGAATTTTAAAAGGATTCGATTCAAGAGGCAGCAGGGCATAGTGGGTAGAGAGCTGTCCTAAGGCCAGGATGACCAGAGTTTTACCTCTGACTCATAATGGCTGTGTGACCCTGGGCAAGTCACTCTGCCAGCTCTGTGTCTCAGTTTTCTCATCTGTATGATGGGGGTTGAACTCAGTGGCCTCTGATGTCCCTTTTATCTCTAAATTGAAGGTGATAGGGAGACCCGCTGGATACTGGCAGGAATCCAGGCATGGGATGGGGAGAACTCTGGGCTAGGTCGAGGGCAACAGGAATGGATAGGAAGGGGATATCCAAGAGACATTAATCAAACTTGATTCTTGTGAAATTTCTGAGAACAGTGTGTTTGATAAATAGCTGTCCTGAATCTCACGGCCCACATCAGCTTGTCTCTTTTAGACTGAGAATCACCAAGGGCAGAGCCTGTGTCTGTCACTTGCTGTATACTGAGACATGCATGGGAGAGGCTTCTTCTGAAGTGAAGTCTTGCTTGAGACAAGGAATGAGCTGAATGGTCTCTCCTTTTTTCTGCTCTCCTAAGGAGCCTAGGCCCCCAGGAGCAGGGCTGGGGTAGGCAGAGTCCTTGCTTCTGGAGGTGGGGGAGGGGGGGAAGGGAAGTGATGGTGTTGTTAGGAAAAAAAAAAAATCCAGGCCTTTGGAGCTGGTGCAGCACTGTCTCCAGGTGCTTAGAGCTTGTTGCCATGGGGATGGGCACACGCTGCTGATGCCCTGAAGAGGAGGGGAGCAGATGGCAGTTTTAGTGTAGCAGGGTTGAGGCTGCGGCATCCCCAGGAGGTGGGGCAGAGGGGGAGCTGCATTTCTCTGGGGTATGGGAAAGTGCCACAGCCAAATGGATGCTTGCCAGGAGCTCAGGGGTCACCACCAATGTCCCTGATTTTTCTGGAATTCTGCTATGGAAGAATTACGCCTTCTCTACCACCAACCCACATCCCCCCTCACTTCCTTCCCCCCTATGGTAGGTTTCTGGGTCCCCTCTACTCTACCTTGCCCTATGACCCCAGCATCATCTTTCTCAGCAATCCTTCCTTTCAGAGTCCAGGTCGGGGGCATTTAGGAGGTTCAGAGCAGGGCAAAGTGCAGAAAGGAGAAGGGAGTTAGCGGGACTTTCGCAGGACTAAAAGAAGGCTGAAGGGGGGCATGAAATAGCTTGTTAGCAGAAAAAAAAAAAAACCCTCCCTAGGGGACAGAAAAGTAAAGAGTTTCAACCATAGAAAGTGTCTGAGCCAGCCCTTAGGAGAAGAGCTTCCTGAAGGAAGCTTAGGAGGATTAGACACTGGGAGGAATCATTTCTTAAGAGGGTTTTTGAGACGATGGGGAATTCCAGAGAGCCACTGATGAAGCTCGTCTGTCACCCACCTCCTGACGGGGAGGTGTCGAGATGCACAATGAAATAGAGGATTTTTGGACATGGCCAACATGGGGATTTGTTTTATTTGATTATTTGTTCTAAGGGTTTAATTTTCTTTTTTCTTGTCCCAAAGGGCATATAGTAAATTGTAGAAGGGCAAGGAAATATATTTTTGTTCATCAAAAAAGAGAGAGAGAGAGAACAGAGGGGAATACCTTGGCCAGGGTAGAAGGAAGAGGGGGTGCTGTTTCTAGGTTCTTTGTGCTCTGTGCCTTCATCAGATTGCAGTGGGCAGTAAGGAAGAAGGCAATTAGGCAAAGAGGCAGGCGGAGGAGAGTATTGGCAGGGGCCCCTTCCCTTCCACCTAGTTCCAGCCATTCTCAAGATTGTCAGGTCAGAGATAAATTTAGCCAATCTATTTACTGTGGGCTTGCCAAGAAGAAAAAAAATCATGTAAACGTTTGGAAAGTATTGGAAAAAGGGGAATTCCTTCCTAGCTGGAATTCTTTTCTCCCCTTTTCAGCTGTAAGGCAATTACCAGGTACAGTATGCAAGGCCCCCTAACCCTAACAGGACTAATTGTGAGTGTGGGTGCAAGTGTACTAATGTTGGGGGTAAAAGGCTTTTTGTCTCGGTCTCTCTGCATATATGTGTTTGCTTGCTCTCTCGTGCTCTCTCTCTCTCTCTCTCTCTCTCTCTCTCTCTCTCTCTCTCTCGCTCTCGCTCTCGCTCTCGCTCTCGCTCTCGCTCTCGCTCTCGCTCTCGCTCGCTCTCTCTCGTTCAAATCTGGCCTCAGACACTTACTAGCTGTGTGACTCTGGCCAAGTCACTTAACCCTGTTGGCCTTAGTTCCTCATCTGTAAAATGAGCTACAGAAGGAAATGGCAAACCACTCCAGTTTCTTTGCCAAGAGAACCCCAAATGGGGTCATGAAGAGTTGGATATGACTGAACAACAACAGTAACAAAATCTCTTAACTCTCTCTTTCTCCCATATATATGTGTGTGTATATATATATACATATACACACATACACACACACACACATATACACACACACACATAATTTTGTTTCTTGAACTTTCCCAGAGAAGGAGTCTTCATCCTCTTCCTGTCGCCCCCTCCCTGCCCCCACCATCTTTGTCCCAGGCCATTTCCAGTTGGGAAGTAATAATAGCAATTTTATAGCATCTTTCCCAAGAGGTTTATTTTTCACTTTTCCCTGCGCTGCATTGGCTGTCACCAACATTGGTCCTCCTGCACATCTGGAGGACATCTGGAGAAGCTTAGGCAGTTCATTGTCACCCGTGTTTGTTGAATTGAATTGAATTGGATCCAATAGCTGTGAAGTCGTGGCCTCATACTCCTAGCTGGAGGAGCTTGTTGTAGCTTAATGAAGCATAATTAGTTTGTTAAAAATAATCCATTGTTAAACCCCCTTGAAATTGATGTCACTCATCACCCCCTACCTCCCAGACACCTGTGCTTCTTTTCTTATCCCTTTCTCTGTGTCCTATGCACACAACAGGGGTGATTGTGATAACAGCTGATACTTCTATAATGCCCGAAAGTTTGCAAAACACTTTATATACATTATGTGGTCTGAGTTTCATAACAACCCTATGTGGGAAATATTATAGGCATGGCTATCCCCATTTTGTAGATGAGGACACTATGATTCAGGGAAGACAAGGGCTTGTTTAGGGTCTTAGAGCTGGAAGAAGAGGATGTGAGCCCTGGTCTTCCAGCCCTGAGCCCCAATTTCTACTGTGCTACGATGCCTTTCTTGTTTAAGACCAGGTTCACCCCTCCCAAGAGAGACACACAATCTGTAGACCTTGACATTTTGTGCTCTGTGTGAATACTCGGGAGATTCTGAGAGCTCCCCAGTCAGACTGGACAGCCAGGACTCATTGGATAGGTACGGTGGAAGGAGGAGATGCCCTCATTATAACTCCTATTGGCAGACTGGGAAGATAGGTAGGTGTTGGTGGCATGGCTTCCTTTGTACTTGGTGGAGGGCTGAATTTGCTGATAGTTTTCCTAAGTCATAGGGACCTTGGAAATGTTTAAGGGATCTTGGAGGTTACATAAGTCAGCCATTTTACAGATGAGAAAACTGAGAGAAAAATGCAGCCAAAATAGTCGAGACAGAATTTAAATACAGATCTCCTTCCCTGGCTCCTTCCCTCAGTTACCCTCCATGGCACAAAATGAGAATTATTATTTATCACTATTACTATATTTGTATGGTTGCTTTTGGTGCCACTGCAGCAGGGACCCATGAAGAGAGAAAATTGGAAAGTCATGACCTAAAATAGCAGCCTTACTTATGACCACTTCTCCATAGTAGGGTAGGGAATGGACTGGGATTTGATTGGTAGAGGGAATTCTCAGGTGAGGAAACTCCCTTTCCCAATTCAAGGCCCTTCTCTCTAATTTATAGTCTTAGAAACTTGTGTAGAATACCGAAAGGTTAAGTGACTTGCCCAGGGTCCCACATCCTGTAGGCGTGAGAGGTATTACTTGGCCCCAGTTCTTCCTGCCTCCCGGGCTGACTCTATCTGTTGCCTCTCCTCTCCACATTGGAAAAATGTCAGTTTGTTTTTAATGTCTGGAATGCAAGAAGGAGGGAAGGGAGAAAGAAGGAGGGGAGAAGAAAGGCAAAGAGAAGAAAGGAAAAGAAAAAAGAAAGGAAAAGAAAGGTATCGCAGCCATTGATTGCAAAGACACCCAGTCTTTTCCTAATTAATTAATCCCTGGTCAACACTCTTCTTCTCACCCCCCACCCCCACCCCCAAGTCCTTAGGAATTAATCCTTCCTTCATCCTTGCCTGATTTTGGCTGTTCAAAGCCCCAAGCATGGGAAACATTTAATTCTGGAAGAGGTGGGTTGATTGAATTTGTGGTCGATGACGAGAAACTCTGTTGGCTTTTCTAACCTTAAGGTCAGTGCCCAGCTCATCTTTGGCTCATGCTTCAATCTGTATGTGCTTGGTGCTTTAGCCCCCTCCATGTGGGGGTAGGCTTCTAGCTCTCTCAGACTAACTCCTCTGCAGGTGTTTATGGAACCTAGTCCCTATGCAAATTTAAAAACCATTAAGGACTGTGGGCTCCAACTCAGATAAGCAGGTTGAACAAATCCCTTTCCTAAGTGGGTGCTCCTGCCGTCCTTCCTCTGCCTTTCTAATTCCTCAAAGCCAAGTCCTCAAAGCCTGGCTATCTCCTGGTTAGCTTTTAATGAGTTTCTTTGTTTTGTTTATGGTGCTTATCTTCAAGCATTGGTAACATCTCATTTGCATCTGCTAATAGACCTCTTTCAGAATGTGTTATCTTTCCTGTGGCTCCCTTTTTTTTTCTTCTTTTTTCTGCTTTTAGACTGGGCAGAGGTATAAGTGCCCTTATCTGAAATCAGACTGATTGCTCCAGTTGGCTGGAAAATATATTTATACAGTACGAATATACTCAGTTCTAGAAGTAGTTGGTGGCAAAGTGGAAAGAGTGCTGGACCTGGAATCAAGAAGACTCTTCATCTTTCTGGGTTCAAATCCTGTCTCAGACATTTACTAGCTGTGTGACCCTGGGCAAGTCACTTCATGTCTGTTTGACTTGGTTTCCTCAGTTGCAAAATGAGTATAATAATAGCACCTACTTCAAGAGGTGTTATGAAGAGTAAATAAGATAATAGTTGTAAAAAGAGATTAG
Source organism: Dromiciops gliroides (assembly GCF_019393635.1). Lineage (NCBI taxonomy): Eukaryota > Metazoa > Chordata > Mammalia > Microbiotheria > Microbiotheriidae > Dromiciops > Dromiciops gliroides. The sequence goes on along the minus strand of NC_057863.1, from coordinate 335,357,011 downwards.
CACAGTGTCTGGCACAGTTTCGTTGTGTCGGACTCTTCATGACTCCATTTGGGGTTTTCTTGGCAAAGATACTAGAGTGGTTTGTCATTTCCTTCTCCAACTCATTTTACAAATGAGGAAATTGAGGCCAACAGGATTGAGTGACTTGCTCAGGGTCAGCTAATGTCTGAGGCCAGATTTGAACTCAGGGAACATGAATCTTCTTGACTGTAGGCCCAGCACTCTATCCATTGCACCACCTGGCTGCCCATGGCACATAGTAGGCATTATACAAATGCTTATTTCCTTTTCCTTCTTGATTATTCCTATATAGATTGTCCATTCTGAGGTTGATCCCTAGCACAGTACTGGTCACATGGTAAGCAATCAGTCAAATGAATGCTGGTTGGTCAGTTGATTGATTGAAGTGTTTAATTCTTGGCCAGCTAACCCCTGACTCCCAGGAGACTCATGAGAGAACCCTCTTGTCTAATCATTGCATAATTACAGAACATAGCCATCACCTTGTTCAGGCTTCCATTACCTCCCTCCTGCACTATCGTAATAACCTGCTAATTGGTCTCCTAATGCAAGTTTTTGCCCAGACAGTCTTCTTAAAGCACAGGTCTGAGTATGCCATTCCTGTACTCATTATACTCCCATGGCTTCCTATTGGTGTCTCCCCCTCCCCAATTAGATATAAACTCTTCTGTTGAGCATTTACAGCTTGTCACCACTTTGTCCTTTCCTTCCTTTCCTGTCTTCTTATACTTTACCATACTTCTCCAATGGCCAGCTTGGTGTTATCCACCATGCCATGCTCCTCCCAACTCAGTCCTTTGGCACTGGTTGTCTCCCATGCTGCTGATGTCCTCCCTTCTCATCTTTGGCTCTTGATTCTGTATATGCTAGGTGCTGTCGTGAAGGAAGGACACATGCATAGACAGAAGCCCCCTTTAGGGGGAGGCTTTTGGTGCTCTCAGACTGATAACCTCTGCTGCTATTAATTCTCCCAACTTCCTTCAAGACTCAAACCCTACCTTCTGTAGGAAGCCTTTCCCTGTATCCCCTACCAGCTACCAGAGCTTTCTTCTCTGATATTGCTTTCATCTACTCTTTATGTTTCTTTCTTTCTTTTTTTTTTTTTGGCGAGGCAATTGGGGTTAAGTGACTTGCCCAGGGTCACACAGCTAGTAAGTGTTAAGTGTCTGAGGTTGGATTTGAACTCAGCTCCTCCTGAATTCAGGGCCAGTGCTCTATCCACTGCACCACCTAGCTGCCCCTTATGTTTCCTTTCTTTACAGGTTGTCTCCCCCATTCAAATGGGACCTCTGTGAGGGTAGGAATTATTCTTATTATTTGCTTTTCTTTGTGTCTTTGGTGTTTAGCACAGTGCTTGGCACATAGTCACTGTTTGATAAATGGTTGTTGGCTGGCTGATTTTATACCAACCCGAGTCAGGACATCACCAAGAAAGTACTACAAGAATACTTGTCTATGTTCATACACTCAACTCTAAGAGGTATCCCTACTACTCATGAAGACTAATTAATCCCACTACTTATGTCTTTGATTCCATCCAGCCACTGCCGCCTACTTTACTGAGGAAACCAGGACCATCTGCCATGGGCTCCCTCATCCCCCTCTGCATCCTCACCCACTCTTTCCTCCAGTCTAAGAGCACATGGTAGCCCAGTTTCTTGCCAAGACTAACCCCTTTACTAGAGCCGTTCAGCTACTTTTCCTGACTCCTTAGAAAGATTGCCCCATTGATTATTTTGTCTTTCTCACCTTTAAACTTCTCCCTGTCTACAAACACACTCTATGAGTCAGTCAATAAACAATCTTTAAGGGCTTACTATATGCCAGACACTTTGCCCAGCTCTGGGGATGCAAAGAAAGGCAAAAAACACTATGTCTGCCCTCAAGGAGCTCACAGTCTAATGTGAGAGGCAAACATAAGAGTAATTGGGTACATGCACAATCAAAAAAGTAAAGTTTTTTTCAGTTGTTTCTGACTCTTTGTGACCCTATTTGGGGTTTTCTTGGCAGAGATACTAGAGAGATTTGTCATTTTCTTCTTCAGATCATATTACGGATGAGGAAACTGAGGCAAACAGGGTGAAGTGACTTGCCCAAGATCACACAGCTAGTTAGTGCCCCAGGTCATGTTTGAACTCAGGAAGATGAGTCTTTCTGATTGCAGATCCAGTGCTCGGTGCAGTATGGAGCCACCTAGCTGCCCTACATGCAAGACAAAGAGTAAATGCAAGGTAATCTATTCTAAACAAAACCCTTCCATTTCACATGGCCACGCCTTCCTTTAAGCTATCATGTCTTATCTCTGCTCCTTTATACCAGTTACAGTTGTACTAGCCATCTAGACTAACTCTCTCTACTTCTTTCTGGTTTTTTTGGTGGGGCAATGAGGGTTAAGTGACTTGCCCAGGGTCACACAGCTATTAAGTGTCAAGTGTCTGAGGCCAGATTTGAACTCAGGTCCTCCTGAATCTAGGGCTGGTGCTTTATCCACTGTGCCACCTAGCTGCCCCCTCTCTACTTCTTAATATCCACTCACTCCTCAAGCCTCTGATCTGGCTTCCAAACCCACGACTACCAAAATTACTATCTCAGTGGTTACCAGTGGTGTCTTAATGGCCTCTTCTCAGACCTCATCCTTCCTGACCTTTCTGTACCATTTCACACTATTGGCCTCTCCTCCCTCCTGGATCTTTTCTTCCCCCTTGGTTTCTTCCCTTGGGTGCCTCCCAAGGCCCTGTTCCTGGATCCTGGATCCAGGATCCTGGAGGAGCTTTTGGGACATATCAAAGAGAGAGCGAGAGCGAGGGAGAGGTAGAGAACTCATCACCTCCCTCCCTAAACTTCTCTAAACCTCCCTTTGTCTGTGGAAGGCTACATCATCTAGTCATCTTGGTTTGTTTTCTTAGAGTTGGCATCTCACAAAGGTAGTTTTTATAATAATCTGGGTGATGACAATTTTAGGGTAAAAAATAGGATGGTGGCATTGTGGGGAGAGGAAAGGGGAGAGACATGAGGTGTTATAGAATTGATAGGACTTTGGCTATTCGGTGAATTTGGGAGGTGAGGGAGAGGAAAATTTTGTCTCAATTCCTCATTTCTTATGGCATAACAATAGTTGATTATGTTAACAAACCACCCAGTAGTTCCCCAATCATTGGGTATCTACAGCCTTTCCCCTGCTTACATCTTCATAGAATCACTGTCATAGAACAGAGGAAGGCAGGCAGGAAAGGAGACATTAAGAAGTTCAAAGCCGGCCTCATATATGAGCTGTGTGACCCTAGGCAAGTCACTCAACCCTCTTTGCCTCAGCTTCCTAATCTGTAGAATGAGCTGGAGAAGAAAATGGCAAACCACTCCAGTATCTGCCAAGAAAACATGACCTCGGAGGAAGGGGCAGCTAGGTGGCGCAGTGGATAGAGCACCGGCCCTGGAGTCAGGAGTACCTGAGTTCAAATCCGGCCTTGGACACTTAACACTTACTAGCTGTGTGGCCCTGGGCAAGTCACTTAACCCCAATTGCCTATCTAAAAAAAAATTAAAAAAAAAGAAAACATGATCTTGGGCACTAACTAGCTGTGTGATCTTGGGCAAGTCACTTCACCCTGTTTGCCTCAGTTTCCTCATCCATAATATAATCTGAAGAAGAAAATGACAAGTATCTCTGGGGTCATGAAGAATTGGACGTGACTGCCATGAGTGTACAACTGTCCTAAACACTGGGGACAGAAATCAAAACAGAATCCTTGCCTTTAAAGAGCTTATATTATTTTTTTTTTGTAGGCAGTGAGGGTTAAGTGACTTGCCCAGGGTCACACAGCTAGTAAGTGTCAAGTGTCTGAGGCCAGATTTGAACTTAGCTCCACCTGAATCCAGGGCCGGTGTTCTATCCACCGTGCCACCTAGCTGCCCCACCCCACCTCCCCCCATATTTTATGCACACACAAAATTAAGAAAGTGATTTCTCCAGGTTACAAAGATAATAAATGGTAGGGCCAAGACTTGATCTCTTGATACTTCTAACATCATGGTCTTCTTTATATGTCTTTTAAAAATCTAATAAATGAGTTCCCTGAACAGTCATACTTGTATCCCTAGACAAGTTCTCCCCATTTCTTCTTCATCAGAATCATTTGTGGTGTTCAAATTGCCTTTTTTGGGATATCCAATGGTCTCGAGACAACTTGCCCTAAAGAACGTCTGGGGTCAGGGACAGCTAGCTGGCACAGTGGATAGAGCACCGGCCCTGGAGTTAGGAAGACCTGCTTTCAAATCTGGCCTCAGATACTTACTATCCATGTGACCTGGGCAAGTCACTTAACCTCATTGCTCTGGGGGAAAAAAAAAGAAAGATAAAATCATCATTTTGTTAAACTGTGAGCTCCTCAAAGGCAGAGTCTGTATTTTGTCTAAACTTTGTATGTTCTCCAGCATCCTAACAGTGGGGTCTTTACACTGTAGGGGTTTAATAAGTGTTTATTGAGTAGAATCAAATTTAATTAAATAAAGACTTATTATTAAAGTTATTAAAGATGAACTTTTCCCTCTGTCCTATAAGGAGTTAGTATTCCCACAGGGACATGTAATGGAAATGAATGAGAAACCACAGCTGAGATATGGTGGGAAAACACTCCCTGCTACTAACTAGCTGTATGACCTTAAGCAAGTCACTTATGGTGTCTAGGCTTCTGGTTCCTCTTCCTCAGAGTCGGCTTAGTGCAACATGGTAGAAAGAGTACTGGAATTGGAAACAGAAGATGTACATTCTAACCCTGGCTCCCCTACTCGCTATTTATGTAGCCTTTGTGGTCTTTGGGCAAATGACTGAACCTTCTTCGGACCTCAATTTTCTCATCTGCAAAATGAAAGAGTTGGGTTCCCCTTTCAGTTCAAAACTGGTCCCAGCATAGTACAGTCTCCTAGGGTCCCCCCCCCCCAACAACTCTGACATTCTTCCATTCTCCATTGAGATGATAAAGGCTCGTTTACACTCTTTGATAAAGAGAATAAAGCCTATAGGAATGAGATCAACTTTAGAGAATGAGGCATTTGGGCTTTCTGCCAAGGTCCCCTGGAGGCAGAGGAAGGGGAGGGTGTTAGGGTGCTAACTCTGAGTCACCCTTTCTGGCATTCATTCCAAACTCCCGCTCCCCCTCCCCCCACTTCTACTCCACAGTTGAACCAGTCTGGGCTCATTCATTCACACCTTCCCTCCCCTTGCATTTGGGGGCGAGGGCGGGGGAGTTCCACTGGGGAGTAATGAAAGCCTTTCTGTTCCCTTCTTTGGCTGGTTGGTCATTCTTATCATGCTGTTCTCTGCCAGCTGTGGTAGAGCAGACAGTCCACTGTTGTTCTGTCAGACCACATTACCCAGAGGAAGTCATTTTGAAGACTCTAGGGAGGGAAGAATCTCTCTGGGCAGGTAAGGAAGGGGGAGGACTTAGGAGACCGCACTTCAGCACCTCTAGGTAACATGTAATCAGAGAAGTTGGTGGGGATGAGGTTGAAATAATAGTAATAATAACAATATTAATAATTAATAACTAGCATTTTAAGGTTCTCAAGGCACTTGAGATATGTCATCTCACTTGAAACTCACAACAGCCTTGTGAGATGTAGGTGCTATTATTAACCTCATTTTTACAGATGATGAGACAGGCACACATAAGAACACATCTACTGCCGCCTTGTATCCATCCCACTGGGCTTGGTCTCCCCCATCCAGCTGGATCTCTAGGGGCCAAAGGAGTTGAAAGTTATGGCCTAATAAGCTGCCTCTCTGGCAGAGGCCAAGTGTTTTAAAAGACCAGAGGTATTTTTTATAAGACACTTTAATAAAACAAGCAGTTCGACTCTATTGACATCCCCTTTCCCCCTTCTCCTCCCCGACAGGACGGGATTGGTTATGGGATTGTGTGTGTTTCTGCTGTGGACATTTTTTGCCCCTAGAAGGATGTGTGGTGTCTCTCGGGCCGAGTGTTTAATTTTGGTTCCTTGGTGACCTCTGGAGGCAGGGCAGCGTGCTCTGATTCGTGGTGCCATCCAAGAATCTAGCTCACCAATTATTGATGTGTTTATTTATTGAAGGGGAGGGAGATAAAGACGGGAACCTTCTTGTGTTCAGAGTTATCTGGTTTGGGGGATAACTCACCATAGAGTTAAGGCTGCTGAATGGGTTTGACTTGGGGTTTTGACATAAATATGATGTCCAGGAACCAAACTTCAGTTCAGTTGTCTTCAATCGTGTCCAACTCTTTGTTACCCCCATTTGGGGTTTTCATGGCAGTGATACTGGAGTGGTTGCCATTTCCTTCTCATTTTACAGATGAGGAAACTGAGGACAAGAGGGTTAAGTGACTTGCCCAAGGTCATAAAGCTAGTAAGTGTCTGAGACCAGATTTGAACTCAGGAAGATGAGTCTTCCTGACTCCAGGCCTGACACTTTATTCACGTCACCACTTAGCTGCCTAGGGACTGAACTTAGAAGGTCCAATAGGAACTATAGAAGGGTCCCAGGAATTTAAGTGGATTGGATTGGGAGGATCAAGGTCCAGAATCTTTGTGGGAACCAGGATAGGTTGAATGTCCTGTCCTCCATTGTACTTACTGGGCTGAAATCTGTGCCAATCCAATACTACCAACCCCCCTCATTCCATTCTTTGCCCTTTCTCCTTCTCTCCCTTTGAAAGTTGCCTTAAATGTAATTCTGTTTTATTTAGGATCTCAGAAATGTTGGAGTGCAAAGGAACCTTATAGTTTTGCCCTCTCATTTGACCAATCACTAAACTGAAGCTTGGAGAAGGGAAAGCATGTATTAAGCACCTGCTGTATACTAAGCACTTTGCTAAGTACTTTACAAATATTTTCTCATTTGATCCTCTTCCCCAAAGCCCTAGGAAGCAGATGTGATGATCCTCATTTTGTGGTTGAGGAAACTGAGACACACAGAGAAGTTAAGTGATTTTTTCATGTCCCAAAGCTCAGTGTATCTGAGGCTGGATTTGAATTTAGGTATTTGTGACTCTAGGCCCAGATTTCTGTCTACTGTGTCATCTAGGTGCCAAGGTCACGAAGCTAGTTAGTCTAAAAGCCTGGACTTGAATGAGACCCTACTGATTCTATGCCATTCCCTATAGCAGGCTGCCTCTGCACACCAATTGAAATTGGGACTAAGTGGGGCAGCTAGGTGACAACGTGGATAAAGCACTGGCCCTGGATTCAGGAGGACCTGAGTTCAAATCTGGCCTTAGACACTTGATACTTACTAGCTGCATGACCCTGGGCAAGTCACTTAACCCTCATTGCCCCGCAAAAAAAAAAAAAAAAAAAGAAATTGGGACTAAGTTTTCTTGGCATTTAAGGTCATAGAACAATAACTCTGGAAGGGTGCTCTCAAGGTCAGTTTGTCTCTTGCCTGGTAGGGCCCTACCTAAGCCTTCCTAGAAGGGTGAGAAGCTCTTACCTAGGAGACTATTAGGAACTGAAATTCCAACAGGTCATCTGTAGGGTAATGTGACTTGGAGTCAGGAAAAACCTGGGTTTGAATCCTACTCATCCACTTACTTGTGTGACTCTGTAAAACATGTAACCTTTCATCTCTGGCCTCAGTTTCCTCCACTGTAAAATAGGAGGATTCAAAGTGGAAGGTCCCTTCCAGTTGTTCTAAATTTGTGATCTGATGCCATGGTTAATTCTTTTGTTTCACAGGGTCTAAGACTCCTGTTTTATGTCTAAGCTCATACTGAAGAGTGGGCCCCTTTGCTAGATTCTCTATAGAGACAGCTAGTTCCCATCCTCTGTGTGAGTGCCCTCCAGAGACCTAAAGACTGTTATCATTAAATCCACCCTCAGACTTCTATTCTCTCAGCTGAATAACCTCAGTCCCTTTGACTCCAGCATTTCAAGAATAGAGTTTGTTTATAGCCTTTTGCTGAGTGCTTCTTGTATAGAAAGCAGTATATCAGAGGGGCTTAAAGCCACAGGTCTCAAGAAATGCTAAAAATGGACCCCCACCCTCTTCCCTCCAGAAAGACAATACTCGGATTAGTGTGTGCTGGTTGTGATTCTACCCCCCCCCCCCCCTTTTCTTCTTGGTCTCCCTGTAGTATAAACAACTGACGCTGTGATTTCTATGTGAGAAGACTGCACGGGAGGCCTTTGCACCAGGAGATGGCTGCTTATGGGTCCTAAAATTAGCAATGTGGGCGCATTTTTCCATCTGGTATTTCTCTCCTTAGAGAGCTTGTCCATCTCCGAAGAGGTGGGAGACGTCCCCCAGAATAGCAAAGCTCAGCCAAAGACCCTCCTCCTACCCAAAGAGAAAAGCAGCCTCCACTGAAACTAGAGGAAGTAAACCCACCCACTCAGGCCAGACCAGGAAAACGGCCTCGAAAACTTGCAAAGAGATCGGCCATCAGAGGAGGTAGAAATCTGGGGGTGGTAGACCCAGATCCCACTTTATCCAGGTTTACAACAACAATAACAACATTGCCCCTCATTTCCTGTTCCCAGTAACTGAGAAATACTCAAGTAGGCACACAGGGTTTAGGGGCCCAAGGTAATCTTATCCCCATTGTACCAACCCAGGGGGGTGGAATATCTTCAGGGCTAACATTTCAGAGGTTATCGACAACCTTTGTGAAGCAGACACAGAGATACTCTATTAATAAGGGAGCTGGGCCAGATTGTTTCTGCGTTCCCTTCTGGCTCTGACATTTTTTTGGTTTATGGTATTTCCTTCTCAAAAAAATACAGGCCCCTTTAAAAGGGGTGAGTGTTCAGAATATGTAGTATCCTTAGGAGTTTTGGAAGCAACAGACCCCTAAGAGCAGATGGCAGATCCCTAATTCCTGGTATTTTTGGTGTTTTTCTTACTACTGAGAGACATGCCTCCCCCAAGTTAAAGCAAGGAGTACAGCAGATGTAGACAGTCAAACAAGCAACCTTCACAAGAGGAGGGAGAAGCAAAAAGCGGGCTTCCTTTCATAGGATCTGATAGCCAGATAAACATAGTACACTCATCTGCTCTATTCTCTTCCACTCTCTTGGTGGATAGTGGAACTTGCAGGGGGGGAAGGGGGAGAGGAGGACAGAATTTAGAATGTCCCAACTGGAGGAGGAAATGGTGTTCTTAAGATATTCCCATGGTTTTGATTCTACAAGACAGGGCAAAATTGTTGTGAAGTAGGAAACACCAATTATCACTGGTCACCCACTTCTTTCTCCGCATAGGGGCATAGGGTGTCCCTCAGAAGGGGTCTGTGGCCTAGGACCTCCCTTGGCTGACCCCTTCTGAAGCCTGCCCTTGACACCATTCTCTTGACTCCTTTTCTGGTTATTTCTCTACTATCAGAACTTGTCTTGTATTCCATTCCCTCCTGGTCCTACTATCGCTAATTTGATAAACACATACGTATTAAGGCATTAGTGGCTGATAATACCTTCTCATGTTACCCTTTAGGAGGTAACATGACTTTTAACCAGTGACCTACTGGAATATACTGGCTCCACCCAAAACCTTAGCTCTAATCGTAGGCTAGTAAGGTATAAATTTGGGAGTAAGAAGGCTACACAGGTGACTAGATACTACCCACTTAATCTTTATTTGCCTCAGTTTCCTCAACTATAAAAATGAGGATAATAATACCACCACCTTCCAGGACTGTTGTAAGAATCATTGAGATATTTATAAAATGCTTAGCACATTGACCGACACATAGAGGTGCTTAATAAATGCTTGTTTCCTTCGTCCCTAATTTACTTTTTTTGGGGGGGGGTAGGGCAATGGGGATTAAGTGACTTGCCCAGGGTAACACAGCTTTTGTCAAGTGTCTGAGGTAGAATTTGAACTCAGGTCCACCTGAATCCAGGGCTGGTGCTCTATCCACTGCACCAGCTAGCTGCCCCTTCATTTACTTTTTATTTCTTTTTTATCTTTTTGGGTGGGGCAATGAGGGTTAAGTGACTTGCCCAGGATCACACAGCTAGTAAGTGTCAAGTGTCTGAGGCCAGATTTGAACTCTGTTACTCCTGACTCCAGGGCCAGTGCTTTATCCACTGCGCAACCTAGCTGTCCCTTTGATTTACTTTTCAGCACAGGTTCTTTTTTTTTCCCTTTTTTTGTGGGGCACTGAGGGTTAAGTGACTTGCCCAGGGCCACAGAGCTAGTGTCAAGTGTCTGAGGCCAGATTTGAACTCAGGTCCTCCTGAATCCAGGGCCAGTGCTTTATCCACTTCGCTAACTAGCTGCCCCTTCATTTACTTTTAAAGGATGAGAAAGACAACTGTATTTTAATATTTGCAGTGTTTGCTTATGGACACTAGGACTTCTTTAACACTTATCATTTACCTACTTTTTATTGACCCTGTGATGTTAGAGTTGAAAGGGATTTTAAAGGCCATTCCATGTTCTCATTTTACATATAAGGAAACTGAGGCCCAGAGAAGTTCAGTGACTTAACGTAGGTCACACAGCTGGTTTAGTGTTGGATCCAGAACTTCAATCTAGCTCTTTTGAGTTCCAGTGTCATGGCCTTCCGTAGCACCAAGATCCTTTTCATGTGTGTCCACTATTTCTCCCAGCTTCCTGCATTCATTCAACAAACATTAATTTAGAGTTTGTTAGTCAATGAGACATGGTGCTAGATACTGGGGATACAAAAACAAAAAATGAAGGCAGAACCTGCCTTTAAGGAGTTTATGTTTCAATAAGGCAGGCAACATATAGACATTTAAGAACATGAAAAAATACACATATAGACCTGCATTTTAATATTATGTGCATGTATATACAAGCTAGGTGGTACAGTGCATAAGAGCACTGGTCCCGGAGTCAGGAGGACTTGAGTTTGAATCTGGTTTCAGATACTAATTATGTGACCCTGAGTAAGTCACTTAACCTCTATTTGCCTCAGTTTCCTCATCTGTAAAATGGGGAGTTTGATAATAATAGCATCTATCCCTCAGGGTTGTGAGAATTAAATGAGATAATACTGTAAAGTGCACAGTACCTGGAACATAGTAGATGCTATATAAATGTTAACTATTATATATAGTTAAAATATTATATCTTATAATATATTTATAATAATATGATAACATGTATATATATGCACACATATATATAGTTGTTTTGTCAGTTATTAACTCTTTGTGACCCCATTTGGGGTTTTCTTGGAAAAGATACTTGGGTGGTTTGCCATTTCCATCTCCAGCTCATTTTACAGATGAGGAAACTGAGGCAAACAGGGTTAAGGGAGTTGCCCAGGGTCCCACTGCTAGTAAATGTCTGAAGCCGGATTAAAGCCCAGGTCTTCCTGATTCCAGACCCAGCCCTTTATCCACTGTGCCACCTAGCTGTTAGCTAGCTAGCTAGATACACATACATACATACATACATACATACATACATACATACATACAAACATACATACTCACACACATATATACACACATGCATACATATCCACAACAACAATAGTTCCTAATTGATACCAATCTTTCAGAGGCCTAGTTATCTGTATATCTATATCCATGTCTATGCACACATATACATAATGTACACACACATATATTATGTATGTATAATATATGATTAGAGAGTTGTTGGTATAGGATATAAATTAGGAACTTTCTCTATTAGTTCAAGTCTCAGAGTTTCTTGAGAGAACTGAGAAGTTGACTTGCCCAGGGTCACATAGCTAGCACATATCAGAGGTGGGATCTGAACCCAGGTTACGTTTAAACACTGCCACATCACCTCTGTTATGCAAAATATATGTAGAATATATTCAAATGGATCTGTGCTCATCAGTTTTGGGAGTTTACTCCATGCAATGCATCCATGCTGGACAATACTGTGCATCCCTTGTCCATAGGGTCCCATCCTGCCACAGAAGGTCCACCCAAAATGCTGGAGGTCTTTCTTTCTCCTGACATTTTTATATATCTTTTTTTTTTTTGTGAGGCAATTGGGGTTAAGTGACTTGCCCAGAGTCACACAGCTAGTAAGTGTCAAGGATCTGAGGTCGGATTTGAACTCAGGTCCTCCTGAATCCAGGGCCGGTGCTCTATCCACTGCACCACCTAGCTGCCCCTTTCTCCTGACATTTTGAGGGTGCAAATAGTGCACTCTAGCCGTCTGGCTGTCGTTTCTCATCTTCGCCGTGTGAGCACCTATCTTTTTTTTTTTAATCATACCTTTCTTGGATGACTTTAAAAAAAATTTCTTCTTGAAATTCCTCATTGCTTATATGTTACAGTCTACTCATACCCATTATACACTTTTCCATTGTCCTTTGTGTGATATTCATTTTTAATTCTTAGACTTTTGCGGTCCATGTCCATATATTAACCCAAAAGAATGTTGCTATTAAAAGGTTGGGTCTGAGGCAGCCAGGTGGCATCGGCCCTGGATTCAGGAGGACCTGAGTTCAAATCTGGCCTCAGACACTTAACATTTAGTAGCTGTGTGACCCTGGGCAAGTCACTTAACCCCTATTGCCCTGGGAGGAAAAAAAAAGGTTGTGTCTTCATTTCCATGGGAAATTTAGGGTCATTCAAGAAAATTTGAAGGAATTCCAGCCTTCTCCCCTATTCACTCTGGGCCCAACTCATTGCTCATCTGTACAGTCTATCCTAGATATACTGATGGACAAGTTTTCTAAATTTTCCATCTAACTGCATGTCATAATCTGAACATTAGATATTCTTTATCCATTTGGACTTTTTATGTCAATAGTCAGATCCAACCTTTTGAGTGGTTACAGATCTCTTCCAAGGGGTTCTACAATATTCCTGGGTTTGATTCAACTCACTACCTGTAGAGAATTTCTCTTTAATTTGGACTCAACTCCCAGTCTTCTCCATCATGGTAGTAAATGTCATCGGCAAGCATTGATCTTCCTGTTTTATCCCTCACCTGATATTTATAGTTGGACAATTGTTGAACTGGGTTATTTCTGTTATGTCTTTGAAGGAATATTGAATGATTTTGCTGTATGGATAGGGGACACCAAGGAGCTATTAAGGTGACAGTTCTGTTCTTCCAAATCAAACGTTCTTTCATAATGAACAACAGCAATCCCAATGTGCTCTTGTCTTTCTGTCTGTTGCGAAATGGTAAAGATGTGGCCCATTCTGAATATCACGTGGAAAATCTTGTCCCCCCACTAATGCCCCTAATAAGGATGTCCTCTATTCATGTACATTTCATTCACATAAAGATTTTGTATAGATGAAAGAGCAGGCCTGTCAGTTAGTAGTGACTGATGTTTTCTTAGTCACTTTTTTTTTTTGGTCTTACCCAGGCCTGAGATTTTTTTTTTCTGTGATTTTGGTAACTTTACCTTCAGATGTCTTGAATCTTGATCCATCACCACTTAAATAACCCTAACGGATCTTTTTTTATATACAGTAGGTCCAATCAGGCTGTTTTTCCCATCTTGTGTTCTCCCTTAGTTCTATTTATACCTCTAAAAATGTGACAATAGGGTAGAAATGTGATGGTTCCGCTGTCCTTGATGGTTAAAATAATTTGTCACAATAGTCTTTGTAGATCTTTTCCATTTTTCTTTTATTTATTGTCCTTTCATTTAAAAAAAATCAATGTTCTTAAAGAACTAATTAGAAGACTATTGAAAATAGTATGGCTATACTTAGCTAGATCTCTTGGCAAGCTATCTCTAAACTATTTTAACTCTTTACTTCTTTCTGCTTATTGAAATAATGCTGCTCATAATTTTTCATCATCCTTCTAAGGTTTTTATAAATGAAACTAAATTCTAAACTAGTTCTCTGCTGGGTTGCCATTTCTTCTCTGCTTGTTGATTAAGTCAACTGTGAGCTGATCAGGGTGTTTTCTGGGCACGTTTGGCCTTCTTGGGGCAATACATTTGTATAGCATTTTTGTAATCAGTGTTACTTCCGATGTCCATTTCCTCTTTTTGATTTGTTTAAGTAGTTTGGAATTAGGTATATGTGTAATGATTGAAATAACTTATTCCTGAATACAAAATACATGCAAAGTAAATACAAGGTAATTTGGTAGGGAGAAGGCACTCACAGCTAGTATCAGAAAAGACCTTATATAGAAGGTGGGCTTGAGCTGAACTTTAAAAGAAGCTAGAGATTTGAAGCAGCTGAGGTCACGGGATCGTAGAGAGAGTACATTCTGTGCATGGAGGACAGACAGCCTGTCCAAAGACATGGAGACAGAAGATGAAATGTTGAGTGTGAGGAACAGGAAGAAGGCCAGTTTGGCTGAACCATATTGTGTGTGAAGAAGGGGAATAATGTGTAATAAGCTTAGAAAGGCAGGCTGGAGCCAAGTTGTAAAAGGCTTTAAATGCCAAATAGAAGAGTTTGTATTTGATTCTAGAGGATATAAAAAGCCTCTGGAGCATTTTGAGCAAGGGAATGATAAGGTCATAGTCAGGTGTATCTCTTTTTGTTTCCAGGTACACTTTTCCCCTTTTTGGGTCACTTAGTTTGGCCTCAGTATGTCTCTCTTGCTCTCTGTTGGATGCTCTGCCACTACCTAGTCTCCTCTCTGGAGACACAGCCAATGGGGCAGGGGTGGGGAGGTGGAAGGTGGGATGTGGGAGGGGGCAGTTAGGATAACATTCCCTCTCCCTCCATCTCTATCATTCTCTGGTGTAGGTCTACCTCCTCAAAGTACTCTAGAGATTGGAGTTCTTCACTACTTGATTGGACTGCCCTGGCCTGGGAGAACTGCTGAAATTCCTGTGCTATTTAAAGCTCCCAGAGGCTGGTCAGACTGTTTGGTTAGCCCATCACACTTTTGTCTCTCTTTGTGTCAGACCAAAAGGTTTATGATGCATAAGAGATCATAGGGTTTAAGCCATCTTGTTTGATTGATTGATAGAATTAATCAGTTGGTGGAAAAGAGTCTTTGAGTAGAATCTTCCTCAATCAAAAAGCATTTTTTCTTTTACATCTTCCTATGAGCCAGATACTTTGCTGGGACAGAAAAAGTGAAACTGTTTTTGTCCATAAGGAGTTTACATTCTAAGAAGGGAGAGTGCATAAACATACACTGTGAGTATATGCAGCTAGGTGGTACAATGGGATAGAGCCCTGAGCCTAGAGTCAGGAAGACTTATTTTCCCAACTTCAGATCTGGCCTCAGACACTAATTAGCTATGTGACCCATGTCAAGCCACTTAACCTTGTTTGCCTCAGTTTCCTCATCTGTAAAAGGAGCTGGAGAAGGAAATAGCAAAACACTCCAGTATCTCTGCCAAGAAAACCCCAAAATAGGGTCACAAAGGGTTGGACACAACTGAAACTACTTAGCAGCAACAACAGAAGCACAAGATTTGGCAAATGATTTGATAAGTTTGGAGTGTGACAGTAAACTGTTGAGGAGGACATTGAAGTAATTTAGAGATCATTGCTAACTGGAGAGAACCAATTCTACTGAGTGATAAGGTCAGAAGCCAGATTGCGGAGGTTTGGAAGAAAAAAAGGAGATAATGAGTGTAGGCAGCTTTCTCAAGGAGTTTGGCTGAGAATGGGGAGAGAGTTATAAGATGATAGCTTGCAGAGATGGTGGAGTCTCATGAGAGGTTTTCAGGATTGAGGAGCGTGTTGAGCCAGTAGTTTAGAAGAGGAATATATAACTCAGGCTCAAGGCCAGTTATCTGACATTGATGATTGTACTCTAATGGGAGAGACTTTTTGGCTTCCTATGAGAAATACGACCACGCACACACAGAATAGTGGGAATCTTTTCCCTCCTATCCATTCGTATGAGTCAGTTTTGTTCTCAAAGAACCAGCCTATTCTGGTTTGGTTCCTGGGAATAGTAGCCCATCTCTGTGTTAATACTCTTTGCATTTGTAACTCTGAGGTAGTGTGCCATGGTGGATAGGCCAGTCTTGAATCCAGGAAGTCCCATCTCTGACACATACTGGCTGTGTGACCCTGGACAAGTCATATTGACCACTCTGTTCTAGGCAATTCTTGAAGAGTATAAATTGTAGAGAGGGCGGCTCTCTGGATTGGGAGAAAGTGTTAATCAACAGGGAGTAGCAGGGATATCAGAAGTCTGGGTCCTATCCCTACCTCTGAAAGCAGATGGAAAGAAACAGGAAATTTCCTTAATTTGGTCAGATTAGGAGAAGCGAAATGAGAATTGGTGGGTGAGAATTCACCCTAGAGTAGCAATAGCGGCAATATGGCATCAAGTCCACAAGCATTTATTAAGTGGCCACTATGTGTCAGGCACTGTGCTAAGTGTTAGGGACACTGAGAGGTTAAAAAAAAAACAAAAACAAGACCCTGCCCGGAGACAACGTGCAAACAAACACCCATGTGCAAACAAGGTATGTAAAAGATAAATTGGAGCTAATTTCAAGTGGGAAGGCAATAGGATTAAGAGGGATCAGGAAATGCTTTTTGCAAAAGGTAGGATTTTAGGTGAAAATTGAAGGAAGCCAGGGAATCTAGGAGGTGAAGATGAAGAGGAAGAGAATTCCAGGCATAGGGAGCAGCCAGTGAAGGCATCCTGAGTAAGAAGATGTAGTGTCGTGTTTGAACAACAAGGAGGGTTATGTCAGTGGATCATAGAGTACATAGAGGGGAGCAAGGGATAAGACTGACAATGTAGGGAAAGATTGGTTATGAAGGGCATTAAAAGCTAAACAAGATTTTACATTTGAACCCTGAGGTAAGAGTCCTTGGTTTACTGTAGTGGATTTGAAATAAAAAGAATTGAATTTGAGTTCTAGTACTGCTATTTCCCCCCCACCCCCTACTCTGTGATCTTGGACAAGTGACTGCCACTTCTTTGAGCCTCAGTTTCTTTATTTGTAAAATGAAGATGGGACTTGGGATCCCCTCCAACTCTCAGTCTTATGATTCTGGGTTGATTCCTCTCTTGTCCGTTAGCACAGCTCTTGGGTCATCTCTTGTCTCTATGGCATTGACAGAAAAATTAAGTTGCCTCACACACTCCCTAGCTACCTCCTGTTTCCTCTACCTAGGTAAGGTTAAATTTGAGCCCCTATATTTAAACTTTAATACAGGATCCTTCAGACCAGATATCTTTTTAAATTTTTTTATATTTTTTTATTTAAAATTTTTTTATTTAAAATTTTTTTATTCATTTTGAACTTAAATACAAAAAGACCAAAAAAAATCCATTTCCATGTATACACAATAAGAGGATTCAACATAAAACCAAAACTTTTAATTTCCATTTCACAGTTTACTTTAAAAATATGTGATTACACATCATTTTTCAAAGCTACCTTGCTTTTCTGTGGTTCATTCTAATTTTTCTTTTGTTCTCTGCTGTGCACTTTCAATTATTTATTTTTTTTCCTCCCTCCCTCCTCTGGATGCGGATAGCATCTTACTTCATAGGTCCTTTATAGTTGATTTGAAATGAGTTGATCTCAGACCAGATAGCTTTAATCATGCACCTTCCTTGAGGGAAGGATGGGCATTTGTTTACAACTTCTCAGGGTCCTTTGTAGTTTAAAGAATCTTACAGAGATCAGAGAGTTGCAAGGTCTGTTACGTGTGTTTTTTCCCTCTTGGCTCAGGTTGGCTTATTGCCATCATGCCATCCTCATTGAATTTCCCAGGTACCACCTTCCTTCCTGAATCTCCCGTTTAATCGAGTAAAAGCTGAGATAGTGACATTCAGGGCAGGGCTAGTGGAATCTCTGCCATTTATTTTCTGGGTGGGCAGGGTTCTTCCCCTCTCTGGCCTCTGCCGCTCATCTGTAATATGAGAAGCTTGAACTAGATAAGCTCTGAGGTCTCTTCCAGTTCTAACATTCTATGAGCCAGGGAGCTATGAGGAGGGATGGACTGCAGTTTGCCCAGCAGCCTATGGGGAGGCTGTCATTGCTAATGCCTAGAAAATACAAGTATGGTAAGAATGAGGGAAGCACTTTGCAGCTGTCCAGGTAGCACTTAATGCTTGTACTGTCCATGTGGCACTTACTGTGCACTGGCCCATTTTTTCATTTATCTTTTTATTATTATTATTTTTTTGGTGAGGCAATTGGGGTTAAGTGACTTGCCCAGGGTCACGCAGCTAATAAGTGTCAAATGTCTGAGGCTGAATTTGAACTCGGGTCCTCCTGACTCCAGGGCTGGTGCTCTATCCACTGCACCACCTAGCTGCCCTTCATTTATCTTTTTTATGTATATGTCTTGACATATGAACAGAGATCTAGAACTGGAAGGCACCTCAGGAACTATCTAGCCCTTCCTCATTTAACAGATGAGGAAACTGAGGCTCAGGGTGGTTAAAGTGACTTACTTAGGGCTCTCATTAGCTCCAGCCTTGAGCACAGTGACTTGCACATAGGAGGCTTTCTGAATAATAGGGACTCAATCAGCAAATATTTAGTAAGCACCTACTATGTGCCAGGGACTAGGGGTACAAAGACAAAAAAGGAACTAGTACCTGCCCTCAAGAAGCTTATGCTCTATTAGGGGAGAGAGAAATGTTTGTCAGCTCCTGTGTGACCTTCTCCAGGGGGACTTTTCCTATTACTTTCAGCTGTTAGTCATTTTTCTATAATGTTACTTTATTTAAAAGAATAATGTTACTTTTTGTTAACTTTATATGTATCTTTTTTGGGGGGTGGGGCAATGAGGGTTAAGTGACTTGCCCAAGGTCACACAGCTAGTAAGTGTCAAGTGTCTGAGGCTAGATTTGAACTCAGGTCCTCCTGAATCCAGGGCTGGTGCTTTATCCACTGCACCACCTAGCTGACCTATATGTATGTCCTGTCATGGCATCATAAATAGAATGGGAAGGGATCAATTCAATTCAAGAAACATTTATTAAGCACCTACTATGTGTCGGGCACCATGCTAAGCGCTAGACTAGAGATGCCATCTAATCCAGTACTCTCATTTTGCAGATGTACCTATGTATTTATAGATTGTCTCCCCCGCCCCAATAAAATGTAAGATCCTTGAGAGCAGAGGCTGTTTTAACTTTTCTTTCTATCCCTAGTCATTAGCAGAGTACATGGCACATAGTTAAT
Organism: Dromiciops gliroides; assembly: GCF_019393635.1. NCBI lineage: Eukaryota > Metazoa > Chordata > Mammalia > Microbiotheria > Microbiotheriidae > Dromiciops > Dromiciops gliroides. The sequence continues at coordinate 335,337,956 of NC_057863.1, read as the reverse complement.
TTTTAATAAATGCTTGCTGATTGACTTATTGTTGATACTTCTGAGGTTAACATTAATTGGACCTTCTGTGATGCCTCCCCACCCCCCCTCCTTAAAAGATCAAAATGCGTTCACATCTAATGTCTCAACCCTTTAGAAGCCAGCAGGTATTCCACTTCCTACTCCCACTCCCATGACTCCCACCCTACATTGTATAGAGGTGAAAATCAAACCTAGAAGGTGGCATTGACATGTCTGAAGTCATCCAATGGGTCAGGGAGGCTGGTACTAAAAAACCAAGTTTCCAGACTCCTGACTCTCTAGTCCCATGGGTGGCACCTAAAGAAAAGAAAAAAAAATCCAATCCCAGAAACTATCTTAGGTATTTTAGGCAGGCAGTTTGTGCCGTGATATGTCTGACAGGGAAGTTGGATCAGGTGGTTCAAAGTTTGGGAAGTGACTGGAAACTGAAGAGTTAGTTAGTTCTTGGGTTGGGTTGCCCAACTCTACTGTTGTCTTACCTTCCCCTCTGAAAGTTCCTGTCCCTCCTACTCTTTTTCCCTTATCTTAGAGCCCCCTAGGAGGCAGCCCCCACCTTCACCCACACCCCCCCTCCCACTCTTCCTGCTCTTCAGAAGATCTGCCTTTGACAGCTCTCTTTGTCTCTCTCTCCCACTCTCTTCCTTGCACCTTCTCTCACCCACCCCCACCCCGTGCTCATCAGCAGCAATTACTGTTTGCCAACTTTGCTTGCTGCCTTCTTTGGAGCAAAGTTCTCCCTAGCCCACCTGTTCTTGTGGACCCTGCATGTGAAAAGATGACATTCATTGCCCCCTCCTCCCCTGATGAAACAGCAGGAGTCTTTCTTCTCCCCACATGTTCAGATACTCGCCCCCTCTTCTTTTTAGCCAGGGCAAGAGTTTGGCCGGATCTCCTGCTCTGGAAACTTGGACCTCCTTGGCTATTAAGCTGTCTCAGGCTCAGAACTATAGGCTAAAGACTTCTTGGACAGTAGATAGTTTGCATTTATTAAGCGCATACTATGTGTCAGTACTAAAATTAGATTTTATTTTTTTTGGTGTGGGGCAATGAGGGTTAAGTGACTTGCCCAGGGTCACACAACTAATAAGTGTCAAGTGTCTGAGGCTAGATTTGAACTCAGGTCCTCCTGAATCCAGGGCTGGTGCTTTATCCACTGAGCCACCTAGCTGCCCCAGCACTAGAATTAGGATAGGAAGTGGACCTGTGATTTCACTGGCCTAGAGAAAGCCTTAATAAGGAGACTTTTTTTTTTTTTTGGTGGGGCAATGAGGGTTAAGTGACTTGCCCAGGGTCACACAGCTAGTAAGTGTCAAAAGCTGCATTTGAACTCAGGTCCTCCTGAATACAGGGCCAGTGCTTTATCCACTGCGCCACCTAGCTGTCCCAAGAGACTCTTTCTTACTAATTCAGGTTAGGACCCTCTCTTCAATTTATAGTATAAAGAGTTACCTATTGGACACCTAGATGGTGCAGTGGATAGAGCACCGGCCCTGTAGTCAGGAAGACCTTAATTCAAATCTGGCCTCAGACATTTACTAGCCGTGTGACCCTGGTTGCTTAATCTTGATTGCCTCCACACACATACAAAGTTACCTAGAGCACTGAACACAACCAGTATATGTTGGAGGCAGAGCTTGAGCTCATGTCTTCCTCTATCCGAGGCTGATGTCTCTCTGAATGAGAGTTGCCCTGATTGAGAGTCAATGGGGTATAGTGGAAAGAGTATTGAATTGGTGCAAGTTCCAAGGATCTAATCCCAGTTCTATCATTTACTAGCTGTGTGATTTAGGGTAAGTTAATTGACTTCTCTTGGGCCTTAATTTCCCCATCTGTAAAAGGGAGCGGGGTGCAGATCTGAAAAGGTCTTTCTAGGCCTACAACTCCAGGATTCTGTGACAAGGAGAGAGAATTTAGCACTAGCAAAAAAAAAAAAAAAGTATAGCAATTGGTGTTTGGGAGGCATCTGTGACTAGGATATAGTCCATGGTGTTTTCTTGTCCAAGACACTGAAGTGGTTTGCCATTTCTTTCTCCAGTAGATTGAGGTAACAGAGGTTAAGTGACTTGCCTAGGGTCACAAACCTAATAAGTGTCTGAGTCCAGATTTGAACTTAGGTTTTCCTGATTCCAGGCCCACCATTCTATTGACTATACCATCTAACTGCCTTCTAATATTATCTTTTTTTAAATTTAAATTTAATTTAATTTAATTTTTGGTGAGGCAATTGGGGTTAAGTGACTAGCCCAGGGTCACACAGCTAATAAGTGTTAAGTGTCTGAGGCCAGATTTGAACTCAGGTCCTCCTGACTCTGGGTCCAGTGCTCTATCTACTGAACCACCTAGCTGCTCCTGCCTTCTAATACTATCAAGACATTATTTGTCTATTAAAATACTCTTCCCTTTTCCAACCACATATCTCTGTGGGGCCAGATTTTCTTCATATACTTCAACCAAATTAGCCTATAACAACAGACTAGATGCTGAAGCAGATATGAGAATCCAGCTGTCTTCTATTAAGCCAGACTTTAGAGAGATTTGTGAAAATATGTAAAATAAGACCACTCCTTTTTTTTTTTGCTTCGGAAAATATTTTTTCATAAATTTTCATAAAATATTGGTGTCCATTTTAATAGATTTATTGTTATTTTTAATCAGTTCAATAAATTTTAAAAAAATCATCAGTTTTAATTTCAAATCTAGTAACTATCTATAGCTATAACTAATGCACATAAATAAAGGTTCTCTGGGAAAGCCCTCCATTATTTTTAAGGGCATAAATAGGTCCTGAGACCAAAAAGTTTGAGAATTGCTATCATAGACCTTTATTTCTTTCATTCTGATAGTGAGAGATGAGTCATTTAATAGAGACTTGGCTTTGGAGAATATGCAGGAGTAAGATTTCTAAAGAGGCTTTGATCTCAGGAGCTAATTAGATTTTCTTAGCTGGAGAAACGTGTGTTTTGATGTCTATGCAAAGGTGTATATGGATATGTACACATTTGCATTATATCTCTACATATGTATATGTATGTATACAGGTTCTTCTTACATGGGGTTTGTGTGAAAGCATTTTTCTCCTCCTCACTCAAACTCCATAAACACCTGAGGTCAAGAACATTGCATATGTTGTCTCCCCCAATAGAATGTGAGGTCCTTGTCAGCAGAGACTGTCTTACTTTTCTATTTGTGTCATCAACAGTGAATTACACATACTATGTACTTAAACACTTTATTTGTTCATTCATTCATTCATTCACTGATATGAGACTTACCTCTAGGAAATGAAGGAAATTTCTAGCTATGAATTTTAGGTGGAGGCTCAGGGCTCCTGGGAAAAGGGTCAATGGTCTCAAATTGCTTTGAGGGATTATTTAAATGATTTCTCTCATCTCTTTTTTTATTATGGAGTCTTGGAATTCCTTTTCTCTATTTTACTTATATGTATATATCTCTATATATCTAAGGAACTAAGATATACACATACATATACATATATATAGAATTAAGAGATAAATGGGTGTATATATATGGAATGAATATATATTATATGATTATATATGGGGAATGTGTAGAATATATATTCCCCATATATAATGATATATTAATATCTTACTAATATTTTTACCATGTATTTAATATATTACCCATATATTCATATACTATATTATATACATATATGTATATATGTATACATAAAATTAAGATTTCTTACTTTCTTGCTCTTTCTGCCTCCAGTCAAGGGCTTCTTTTTTTTTTTTTTTGGCGGGGCAATGGGGGTTAAGTGACTTGCCCAGGGTCACATAGCTAGTATGTGTCAAGTGTCTGAGGCCAGATTTGAATTCAGGTACTCCTAAATCCAGGGCTGGTGCTTTATCCACTGCGCCACCTAGCTGCCCCCCAGTCAAGGGCTTCTTAACATGGGATCTGAGAACTTAAAACAATTTTGGGGATAACTGTATTTCAATATAACTGTTTTCTTATGTCGTAATCCTATGCATTTTATTTTACACACTGAAAAACATTCTGTAAAGGGGTCCATCGGTTTCAATAGCCTGCCAAAGGGGGTGATAATATAAAAAGAACCCATATTTTATATCAGTTTTATCCACCTCTATCTCCTATTTTGCCAAAGGTCTCCAGGGCCCTCCACAGGCTGGTTCTCGTTTTAGTATAGGTTGGGGTTCAGGGCATGTGTGTGTGTGTGTGTGTGTGTGTGTGTGTGTGTGTGTGTGTGTGTGTGAGTGAGACTGGCCCATTTCAGCCCCACGCTAGTGTAGAGCTTCCTCCTGCTTCTGCTCAGAGCAGACTCAGGAAGCCAGTGTTTGGCCTCCCTTTTTATTTTTGTGATTATCTATTTTAGGGCTGCGTTTCCAGGAGGTTGAAGACTGGTCATTGGCTCACTTGGGATCTCCACTTACACTTATATGGCCTAAAGCCTTTGAGCAGAGGAAAGGGAGAACATGTCTGGGAACAGGTGTCGTGGCTCTTTCTGCTGATGAGGTTTTTCCCAAGAGGTAGTAAAAAAGAGAGGCAGCTAGCTAGAGGAGGGAGGCGACAGCAGGTTGAAAATCCCTTGGAGGGAGGTAGACACACACACACACACACACACACACACACACACACATATATATGCAGAGGGAGACAGAGAGTAGAAACAAAAAGAAAAGGAGAGAGAAAAAAAACAAAAGAGAAGGAGAGAGAGAGGGGGAGAAAAGGGGAAAGAGGGAGAAGAGAAGAGGGAAGAAGAGGAGAGAAGGGAGGAAAGGGAAATAGAGATAGATATGTCATGGGGCGCAGAGCACCCCAGAATTTCTCTGGGGCACACCGAGGAATCTTCTCCTTGAGAAACTAAACCAGAGGACAGATAACGCCTAGAGGAACCAAATCGGACTGAGATAGATAGATAGATAGATAGATAGATAGATAGATAGATAGATAGATAGATAGATAGATAGATAGATAGGTTAAAGCTGCTGTGAGCTGTGCACTTGTGTTCTCTCCAAGCAGATATTGGGAGATCCTTTTCCTGAAACAGGAAGGCATTTTGGAGTTCTCATTCCTGCCTAACTCTTCTCCTCTGCGCTTACCAGTACTTACCAGTACTTGCCTGCTGGCATATCACAATATGAGAGTTGAAAGGAACCTTGACAGCCATCTACTCCAACCCGTACACCAAAGGAATCCTCACTGTGACAAACCCAGCAAGTGGTCATCCAGCTGCTTGAAGAACTCTAAGGAGGTGGGAGCTGGCACCTCCAGAGGCAGCTGTTTCAATTTTGGACAGCTCTTGTCGTTAGGAAATATTTCCTGCCATCAAGTCTAAATTTACCACTTTGCAACATCCACCCATTACTCCTAGTTTGACCCTGTGGGGCCAAAGAGAACAAATCTAATCCTTCCCACTTATGCTAGCCATTCAGTGCTCTGTCTCACTGACAAATCAAAGCATTCCCAGTCCTTTTAACTGATCCTTATACATATGCTGTAATCTCAAGGCCTGTCTTTTGAGCATTTCCAGATTTCTTCTGCTGATAAGGGTTGTTTTAAAAAGTAACAACAACAATTTATGTTTATTTAGCACTTGATACACATTATCTCATTTGACTCTCATGACCACCCTGTGAAGGTGCTGGGTGTTTTTTTGGGGGGGGGCAATGGGGGTTAAGTGACTTGCCCAGGGTCACACAGCTAGTACATGTCAAGTGTCTGAGGCCGGATTTGAACTCGGGTACTCCTGAATCCAGGGCCAGTGCTTTATCCACTGAGCCACCTAGCTGCCCTAGAAGGTGCTGTTTGCACCCCAATTTTACGGATTTGGAAACTAAGGCTCAGAAGCGAAGTGACTTTCCCAGGGTCATACAACTAGTGTTTGAGGCATATCAAATCCAGCTCTTACTGACTCTTGGACCATTGCTCCCTCTGCCAGGCTGTGGGCACTATCATAAAGCAAAGTAAATTCTCTTGCTGCTCTACACTAGTGTTTGAGGCATATCAAATCCAGCTCTTACTGACTCTTGGACCATTGCTCTCTCTGCCAGGCTGTGGGCACTATCATAAAGCAAAGTAAATTCTCTTGCTGCTCTACACTTGCTGCTCTGTGTAAACCAAAAATGGTGTCTGCCATTGAGGGTGTCCCAATCCCCTCCCAAGGGCAGACAAAGCTGCACCATGATTGGCTAGAAGAATCAGAATGTTAGATGCTGACATCACATATTTATGAGAAGCCCCTGGGTAGTTTGGAGGTGTTTGCTTTGGAAATTAGAAGCTTAGGGAACCCAGATCACCTCTTCTCAGACCCTTAAGACTTCCTGAAGTAGGTGGGATTTCCGGAGTTATCAGGCAACATTCTATCTTGGGGGTGGGATTGATCTCTGGGAAATTCAGTTAGAAGGTTTGGTTGGTGAGAGAGCTTTTACACAGCCTTGATACATATCACAAGCAACTGGCATAAAACCCACTGGGTGTGGCCTGCTTGGGTTCTCCAGAGATCTTCCCATCCATTTGCCTCTCCACCCAGACAAGCTACATTTCATTTCCTGGTGTCCTGGATTCATAGATTTAGGGCTGGAAGGGACCTTTCAAGGCCATCTATTCTTTTTTGTGTGTGTGGGGGGGGGTAATGGGGGTTAAGTGACTTGCCCAGGGTCACACAGCTAGTGTCGAGTGTCTGAGGCCGGATTTGAACTCAGGTACTCCTGAATCCAGGGCCGGTGCTTTATCCACAAGGCCATCTATTCTAACTCTCTCAGTTGACAACTGAAGAAACTGAGGCCCAGAGAGAAGAAGTGACTTGTCCAAGGACACATAGCTAAGAAGTGGTAGAGCTAGGATTTGAGCCTAGGTCCTTTGTCTCTGGTCTTCTTCATGGTTTCCTTCATCTTTTGCTAAATTTTCTCACTGGATGGGTTTGGTGTTAACTTCTTCCCCATGCCTTCCTCTTCTCATTCAACCCAAAACCTATGGCAATTAAAAAAATAATTATAGTTCTAGAGCAAAGTCTCTGAAGCTGAGATTCTTCCTAAAGCTTTCATGCCATAGCAGCCCAAGAGGAAAGATGTATAGTGAAACAGTGGCCTAGAAGTACAATAAGCAAGATGACATTTGGCCCTTGGACTTTGGTTGTCAATGCCCCTCTTATTCTTTAGGCCTTGACTAGGCATCAGGGTCCTGAGTCTCAAAAGGTGGAAGAGTACAGAAGCCTAGGCATATGAGAGTCCAGTGCATGCTCCCATAGACTTTTTGGCAGAGATTACTGGCAACAGATCTTGGGAAAACTAAGCTACTGTCTGGTTTATCTCCGATTGTCATCCGTAGAAAAAATGAAAGTGTCTTTCCTTTTTTTTTTTTTTTATTACTGGAGATTATCACAGGCAGAGCTGTTTATAGCTGGAAAGTCTTGACACATGTATGCATGGGCTCGCGAGTGCGTGAGCACACACACACACACAAATATGAAGGGTAAATACAATCTTAGGGTAGCCGATGAGGAGCAAACATTAACCAGAACACTGTCGTTTCCACTTGGAACAAAGAATGTTCTTGAAAAGAACTAGGATGGGGAAGGGGGTGAAGAGGAGAAAAAAGTCCTTGGGGCAACCTGGCTGAGCTGCGATTGATGTAGCCTGTGGAAGAGGAAGATGAATAGGAAGATGAGATGTTGAGTAAACAGCCTATTTCTCTGAAGTGTCAGATAAAGGATGTGGAACTAGTTGTACATGTAAACTGTGTGGCAGGTGATTTTTAGGTTAGACACAGGAAAGAACTTCCTGATGAGAATCTATTGGTTTGGATTACCTAGAACTCAGCTGTCTTTTAACAAAAAATGAGCTCTCTTTCTCAACTTCTCCATCGAGACCACCATTTTCCTCCCTCTTAAGTCAACAAGTATTTACTAAATACCTATTATGTGCTAGACACTGTACCAAGTTCTGGGGATTTAAAAAAGGCAAAAGGGAGCAGCTAGTGGCACAGTGGATAAAACACCAACCCTGGAGTCAGGAGGACCTGAGTTTAAATCTGGCTTCAGACACTTGACTCTTACTAGCTGTGTGACCCTGGGCAAGTCAGTTAACCCCCATTGCCCTGCAAAAAACAAAAACAAACAAAAAAGGCAAAAACAGTCCCTGCCTTCAAAGAACTTATAGTCTAATGGAGAAGAAAACATGTGAACAGCTATGTGCAAACAATGTCTACTAATGAGAAATTGGAGATAATCTCAGGGGGAAAGCACTACAATTTAAGCAAGACTTTGAAAGGCTTCTTGCAGAAGGTGGGGTTTTAGCTGACTTTGAAAGAAGCCAGAAGGTCCTTCTCACCTTCCCCTTACATTCAAAAGCTTGAGATCATCCTGACTCCTCCTTCTCTGTTGTTTTTCCTAAATAAGGCATTTATTACTCTGAAATGACTGAACAGCAGAAAAATCCAGACAGCTAGGTGGTGCAGTAGGCAGAGCACTGGACCTGGAGTCAGGAAGTTTTGTTGAGTCGTTTTTTATTTTTCAGTCAAGTCTGACTCTTCATGACCTCATGTGGGGTTTTCTTGGCAAAGGAACTACTGGAGTGGTTTACCACGTCCTTCTCCATCTACAGACAATTGATGTTTAATAAATGTTTGTTGAATTGGATTGAGTGGGTCGACTTTATCCAACCTTATTTATTTATTTATTTATTTATTGGGGGGGGGGGCAGGGCAGTGAGGGTTAAGTGACTTGCCCAGGGTCACACAGCTAGTAAGTGTCAAGTGTCTGAGGCCAGATTTGAACTCAGGTCCTCCTGAATCCAGGGCCAGTGTTTTATCTACTGCACCACCTAGCTGCCCCCGTGTGCATAAATCTTTGAAAACTTTATATAAACTTTTTATATAAACTTTTATTTATTTGTTGTTCAGTTATTCAGTCATATCCAACTCTTCATGACCCTGAGGACCATAGTATGCCAGTATTGTCCATATGGTTTTCTTTTTCTTTTTTCTTTTTTTATGGGGTTTTCTTGGCAAAGATATTGGAGTGGTTTGCCATTTCCTTCTCCAGCTCATTTTACAGATGAGGAAACTGAGGCCAACAGGGTTAAGTGACTTACACAGGGTCACACAGCTAATAAGTATCTGAGGCTAGATTTGAACTCAGGTCTTCCTGACTCCAGGCCCATCTTTCTATATACACTGAGCCATCTAGTTATCTCTGTTATCAATAATAGATTATTGTTAACTTGACTAGACTCCTTTAAGGTCATTTTAACCACTTGGTGGTTCCTTTGACCAATTAAAGTCTTTTAACCAGTTAATGGTTGATTTGGCATTATATATAACAACTTCCTAATAAAAAATTGGGATAGTCACATCTTGATTTTTAACAAAAAAGAGAGGGCAGTTGACTTGTTTTCTGTATTTGAGGCAAATGTCACCCTTCTCCCCCCATTCCAACCCCAGGACATACAGAGTAGAGTCCCAGAAGAACATAGAATGACCAGTCCCCCAGGGAGTCCCACAGGCAAAGTTATAGCCCAGGAAGTAAAAGGTGCCCCCTGCTATGTTAGTTCTTAGCTTCGTGGAGCCTGCGCCCTTCTCCCACCTGGGCCTCCTGCTGCTCATGATTTCTTCCTGGTTCCCTGCTGGGGTAGGACAGCTGAATTCCTCCCCAGGTCCCCCTGATACCCCTGCACTTTCCCCCCATCCAACCATTCAGCCCTCTCACCTGACCACAAGCTCAGTTCTAGAAAACACTGGTGCTGCAACTGATTCAGAGGCTGGGGGTTAAGTTCCTCTGCTACAGTGTGCCTGAGGTCTCCGTTGGGATCTCGGGGTTGGACTTTACTCGCAGCCCAGCATGGCCCCCTTTAATCTATCTATGGCTGGAAAATAATCTCAGCCCATATTTTTGTGGGTTTTTCTGCTCCAGGGGTTCTTTTATTGCTGTTTTGGGGGGTAATTATATCAGGAACTCTGTGTGTTTAATGTCTTTATTCTGCCATCTTGGCTCTGTCCCCCCCAGTTGGCCCCCTGATATGTTAGTGTAAACCCCCCCCCCCCAGCCCAGTGTAGGCTCTGCTTACTCTAAGACATATGGAGGCAGCTAGGTGGTTCAATGGATAGAGCTCTGGACCTGGAGTCAGGAAGATCTAAGTTCAAATCTAGCCTCAGATCCTTACTAGCTGAGTGACTCTGGGCAAGTCATTTAACCCTGTTGGCCTCAGTTTCCTCATCTGTAAAATGGGAATAATAATAGGACTTACCTCCACAGGGTTGTTGTAAGGATAAAATAAGATAATATATGTAAAGTACTTTGTAAACCTTAAAGTATTATAGAAATCCTAGCTTTCGTTCCATTATACATTGAAACTGTGAGAGAACTTGGAGGGGAATACCTCGGTGGGTTGGGGTGGGGGCGGTGGGGGGGGGGATTCTCAGCCTAAAGTTTAAGAATGAAATGTCTCCCCTGCTCTGGCTTGGTCCTCGTGTGCTAGGCCTGGGGCTCTGTGGAAGCTCCTCGCTCTTACCTTTGTCCTTCCCTATGGAAAGGGACTCTATGTCTCCTGGGAAGGAGGCAGCCTCCAATGACAGATTTTGCAAATTAGTAAGTACTTGAGATAAAAACCAGTGAAGCCCCAAAGGATAGTTAGTTTGTTTTGACAAAGGCAATTTAGAATAAGTGACTTATGTTGATAATCCAAGCTGCTTAGAGCTAGGGGCCAAGCTCATTCCCTTTTGAGAAACAACGCGTTTTGGACAGTGGGATCACTTCTGAGAAATGGAGTTAGGCCCTTTTACTTGGGGGTGATGAGAATTTATGGACAGGGATTCAGTGGGATGAGATCCCACATTTTCTGTACCCCCAATCTCCCCAACATTGTCCACATTAATGAATATTTAGTCATCTCTCTGGGGCAGCTAAGAGGTAGAGTGCTGAGGCCTGAAGCCAGGAAGAAACCAAATCTAACCTCAGACACTTATTAGCTGTGTGGCTTTGGGCAAGTCACTTAACCCCGTTTGCCTCAGTTTCCTTATCTGTAAAATGAGCTGGAGAAGGAAATGACAAACCATTCCAGTATCTCTGACAAGAAAACCCCAGATGGAATCATGAAGAATTGCACACGACTGAAACAACTGAACAACAAAAAAGTCAAAACACTGAGGAAGCCAAGCAGTGACATGGATGATTCAAAACAGCAGTTAATTTCCACCCCCCCCAAAAAAAAATCATTGGGAAGTCAGGATTCAAGACTTATTTTGCAGCAGATTTCTCCCTCTAAAATCACAAACTTTAGAACTCACAGATTCATTGCATATCTTCCAGTCCAGCTCCCTTGTTTGATAGAGGAATGGAGACCCAGAAAAGCTAAGTGGCTTACCTGATGTTATACAACTAGTGACTAGCAGAGTCAGGACTTGAACCCAGGACTTTTGACACTAAATTGAGTGCTTCAGGCTAGACCAAACTAATAACATGTTGAGATGAAGCTGATGTTAAAATTAGATTGTATTCTTTGAGCTTGCACTTACTAGCTAGAGGTAGTAATCTGGGTGGTGAGGACACACCAACAAGAGATGAGCATTCGCTGTGGATAATTCTTGAAACGAACATCTTCCTCTGCTATGCCATTATAGATAGAAGCTGACTTTATAGTAGCCAGTGAGAGACAGTATATTGAAGTTGAAAGAGGATTGATTTTGGAGTGTAAAGGAACTGAGTTTGGATCCTGGCTCTGTGCCTTGCAAACTTGGGTGACCTTCAGAAAGTTTTTTTCACATCTCTCTCTAGTCCTCCATTTCCCGATCTATAAAATGAAGAAACTGCACTAGAATCTAGTGTGAGCTCCATGAGCACGAACAGGCTTGTTTTTTATAGTTGTAGACCCAACACTTTGTCTAGTACTTGGAATGTAAGAAGTATTTTAATAAATCCTTTCTTCCTTTGTTCATTCATTCATTCATTCAATAGTCCCTCCTCTAGTGCATTTGAAATAAGATTTGATTTACTTCAAAATCTTGGGGAATAGTTCTATTGCCAGATAGTTCCCAATAACAAGCTGAGGTGTTCCTTGTATTTCCTTTCCTCAGTCCTTTGCATGGTGGAAGTTTGTTTCTTTGTTTTTTCTGTTCTTAATGAATGAATTAGTGATGATGGTGGTGGTGATAGTACTGTTTTGTACTGCTGGGTAAGTGAGAAGATAGGAACAAGGTAAATGCTGGGCTTCCATCCTGGATTTCAATCTCTGCCCAGTTCAGGGCCCTTTCCCAATCTCTTGTGGATAGTAGAAGTGTAAATGAGGGGACAGAGTAAAAGAATCATCAGAATATCTCAGGGTCTATCAGGGAAGTCATTTCTGAGGGGCTGAGTGTTGGAGTAGGAGTAGGAGTTGTAGGAGTGCTGTAATGGTGGTGGTAGTGAAAGTAGTAGTGGGAGTAGTAGCAGCAGCAGCAATAGTAGCAGTAGTAGTAGTAAATGTGTGTGTTTTAATTTATGATTTATTTTTAACATTAATTTAAACAACTTTTTTGAGTTCCTTATTTTCCCCCCTTCTCACTCCTCTATCCACTGGGAAGGTAAGAAATGTGATAAAAATTATACATGTGAAATCACGCAAAATATTTCCATATTAGCCGTGTTACAAAAAAAAGCAAGAAAAATAAAGTAAAAAGTTATGCTTCCATTTTTATTCAGACTCCATCAGTTCTTTTTCTGGAGCTAGATAGCACTTTTCATCATAAGTTCTTTGATCATTTGTATTGCTGAGAATAGTCGAGTCATTTACAGTGGATCATTGCACAGTATTGTTGTTACTGTGTACAATGTTCTCCTGGTTCTACTCACTTTGCTTTGAATCAGTTCATGTAAGTCTTCTCCAGTTTTTCTGAAACCATCCTGCTTGTCATTTCTTATAGCACAATTCGATTACAATCATATGCCACAACTTGTTTAGCCATTTCCAAATTAATGAACATCTCAATTTCTAATTCTTTGCCACCTCAAAAAGAGCTGTTAAAATATTTTTGTACATATAGGTCCTTTTCCTTTGATCTCTTTGGGATATAAACCTAGTAGTGTTCTTGCTGGGTCAAAGTGTATACGCAATTTTGTTTTGCTTTTTTTTGTTTTGTTTTTGTTTTAGCAGGGCAATGGGGGTTAAGTGACTTGCCCAGGGTCACACAGCTAGTAAGTGTCAAGTGTCTGAGGCCGGATTTGAACTCAGGTCCTCCTGAATCCAGGGCCAGTGCTTTATCCACTTCACCACCTAGCTGTCCCATATACACAGTTTTATAGCCTTTTGGGCTTAGTTCCACATTTTTCTCTGGAATGGTTGGATCAGTTCCAATTTTCCCACATCCTCTCCACCATTTTTCATTTTCCTTTTCTGTCATATCAACTAATCTGATAGGTATGAGGTGGTACAGTACACAGTAGTAAATGACAGTAGTAATCTAGTGTTTGATAAACCCAAAGATGAAAGCTTTTGAGACATGCTCACTATTTGACTAGAAAGAAATTTAGCAGAAACTAGGTATAGACCAACATCTCACACCATATACCAAGATAAGGTCAAAATGGGTATATAATTTAGACCTAAAGGGTGATATTTGACCTGTCAAATTTATGGATTAGGGAAGGATATATGACCAAATAAGAGAGAGGATCGTGGGATGTAAAATGGGAAATTTTGATTACATTAAATTTAAAAATTTTTGCACAAACAAAACCAATTCAGCCAACATTAGAAGGCAAGCAGGAACATGGGAAAATATTTTTACAGTAAATTTCTCTGATAATGACCTCATTTCTCAAATATATAAAGAACTGAGTCAAATATATAAGAATACAAGTCATTCCCCAACTGACAAATGGTCAAAGGATATGAACAATTTCCAGATGAAGAAATCAAAGCTATGGTCATATGAGAAAATGCTCTAAATCACTATTGATTAGAGTATTGTGTGTTGTTTGTTTTCAAGGCAATGAGGGTTAAGTGACTTGCCCAGGGTCACATAGCTAGTATCAAGTGTCTGAGGCTGGATTTGAATTCTGGGACTCCTGAATCCAGGGCCAGTGCTTTATCTACTGTACCACCTAGCTGCCCCTAAGTATTGTATTTTAAAGGGAGAAAGGAACACAGATTGATAAAGGGGCAAGGAGAAAGGAGGGCAGTCTCTAGCATCAGGATTTGAAGAATTAAGAAAAGATGATGATTTATGGGAACCCAGGGATGAAGTTGAGGCTTGGCTTCATAGAGGGATAGAATGTGACAATCCAAAGGAACCTCAGAGATCATCTACAGCAGAGCTTCTTAAACTTTTTCCACGTGCGACCCCTTTTTGCCTGAGAAATTTTTGTGCAACTCTAGGTATATAGGTATATAAAATAGATATACGTAATCTTTTATTATTGCCAAATTTTTCATGACCCCTTCATTCATTCATTCATGACCCCCTCATATGGGGTCACAACCCACAGTTTAAGAAGCTAGGGTCTAGGGCAGAGGTATCAGACACTTGGCTGGGCCACTCCAGAATGTACCCTGAACTCATTATACATTAAATTACATTAAAAATCAATTAAAATTAAAATACATTAAAACATAATATAAAAACCAAAAATATAATTGAGGACTATTTAACAAAATAAAAATACAATAGAATGTAGATAATGTTAATATGTGGTTTTCTAATTTAATATATGTGGTCCCCAGGGATCCTTATATATAGGTTAGTTACATACACACACTCTTTCTATTTGAGTTTGACTCCAGTGATCTAGGCTTGCCCCCCCTCCTTGTAGAGGTGGAGAAAGTGAAGATCAGAGAGGTCAGGCCTTACAGTCAACTTATCTCAGAGCTTTGATCTCATGTCTCTTCATGGTCTCTAGTGCTTTATCCTATGGAGTTTGAGGAGAACTGCAACAAAGAGGGTTGAAATGCAACCAGTGAAATATTTGAGGCTGTTCCCTAGTCAGTCTGGTGGGTTTGGGAGGACCCAGGCACCTATGCTTTTCTTAAGCAGGGCTCAGGGTTCTTGTGTCTCCAAGCCTGCCCACCTCTGCTGATGTTATGAGCCTTGCTCCTTCTCTGCATCTCAGTTCCCCACGTGGGAAATGGGAATGGTCTTCTCAGTCTTCTCCCACCCCAGAGGATGTGCATAAAGGAAAAACCTCCAAACAAGAATGTCCCACAGGAGAAGAGGTACAGCCAATACTTTCTCAAGCCCAATCTTCCAAGCTGGATGGGTGGGAAAACTAAGGTCAGCACATGCCTGGTTTCCCCTCCCGGTCTGCAGCTGCTTTATCTCCTGGTCTCTGTTAGTCACCATCGCTGAAGGGAGACTGTGCATGTGTTTTTAAATACTTTAAAATGGTTTTCCTTCAAAGTGTCACTTTGGGCAGAAGTAGCCTGTGAGGCTCCTGAGGCTGGGTTTGGGTATTTTTCTTTCCCTTGAGTCAGGTTCCCAGACAGGTCATTGGCTCTCCATCTGGGAGATGAAACAGAAGAGGCTCCAGCTCTCCTCGGCATCTGCTTCATCTCCACTCCCGGGCATGCATCCATTCATCTTGCTGGCTCTCTGCAACATTTCAGATCTGGTCAGAACTGCTTAGTCCCTAGGCACCTTTGGCTCTTTTTAGATGTGTATGGGTTGGTTTGTTTGGGTTTTGTTTTTTTTTTCATTTTCAATCCATCCTCATTTCCCTCACCTGCTCTGCCCCTTTCTCCCTCTCCTATGCTGGAAGTGGTGGGGAGAGAAGAAGAGGAAATCCAGGACCTAGGGAGGGGCTTTAAAAGGAGGCAGTATGGTGGGCACAGGGAAGGGACTCTCAGCTCTGGAGGCAGAATGCCTGGTTTGAATTCTACGTCTGGGCTACTTCAACTCCTTGGTCCTCGGTTTCTCATTTGTTGAATGAGAATTTAGACTTAGATGATTTCTGAGGTTTCTTCCAGCTCTAGAGTATGATCCTCTGATTTATTTGTTTCTAAAATGGCAAATATACTCCCGGTTATTTGTATTAATGGAAGAGACTAGATGATTCATCGCATCAGTCAATTTGAATCTCAGTGATAAGTATGGGGACCAGTGGAGGTCAGCTTGAAGCTAAACGGTTACGAAAGCTAAGTCACAAAGAGGCAGCAGCATGGTGGAGCCCAGACAGCCTGGGTTCAAGACCTCCCTCTAATGAATGACTCTGGGCTAGTCACTTAGACTCTTACTACCCCAGCTGATTTGCTAGTACTCTAAGTTACAGAATAGTTGCTGATCTGCATTCGTGGAGGGGGTATTTTGTGGAGCTCCCTGCATCAATGAGAATATAGGTTCAGACCAAAAAAGAAAAAACAGTCATAAAGTGAATAATTCAAGCTTGGGTCGGGGATTTGTGGATAATTGAATAATAACTAGATAGCCTCTCTCCCCCCAAAAACCTCAGTGATAAACCATGAAAGAAGAATCCTAAGGCCACACACCTGTTCCCTTCTTTCCATGGGGATTAAGGAAGATGGACAGTTTTGATTTTAACCTTTGAAGTTAGCAGGCCTGGGGTTTTAGAACTAACTCTCTCTCTCTCTCTCTCTCTCTCTCTCTCTCTCTCTCTCTCTCTCTCTCTCTCTCTCTCCTCTATTTCCCCCATCTTTCCCTCTCTCTCCCTCCCTCTCTCCCTCCCTCCTTCTCCCTCTCTCTCCATTTCCCCTCTCTTCTCCCTTTATCCCTTCTCCCCTCCTTCCTTCCCACCTCTTCTTCTGCCCTCTCCCTCTTTTCCTCTCCTTCTCTCTGCCCCCTCTTCCTCCTCCCTCTCCTTCCCTGTCTCCTGCCCCCTCTCCCTTCTCCCTTTCCTTCACTCTCTCTCCCCCTCTCTCTCTATACCCCTCTCCCTTCTCTCTTCATCTCTTCCTTTCTTTCCTTCTCTCCCTCTTCCCACTTCCTTTGGTCATCCTTCCTTCCTGTGATTGCTTGTCAGTAGTACACATAGAGGCAGAGAGAGATGTGGAGACATTCTTTAGGGATGTCTGTTCTAGTCTTTTCTTTCTAGGAAGGCAAAATTCCTATACCACAACTAAGAATCACAAAAATGATAGGGCTGGAAGGTATCTTATAGATCATCATCTATTACAACTCTGCTATTTGACAAATGGGGAAACTGAGATTTGGAAAGGTGAAGAGCTTTGACCAGAGTTGTGTAAGTAGTTTCATAGTCACAGAGTTGAGACTTAAGCCAAGTTTCCTGATTCCCAACCTAGTGATCTTTCCACTATGTTGGGTTGATACATATACACAGATCCATAGGCTGCATAGATATTTTTTCTTTTTCCCCCAATTAAAAAAAACATTTTTATTTAAATTTTTGAGTTCCAAATTCTATATCCCCCTCCATGAGACAGTAAGCAATTAGATGTAGGTTATACATGTGCAATTATGTAAAATATTTCCAAATTAGTCGTTTTGCACAAGAAGGCTTGAATAAAAGAAAAGAAAGAAAGTGAAAAATAGCATGCTCCAGTCTGTGTTCAATATTAGTTCTTTCTTTGGAGATGGATAGCATGCTTCATCATTAGTCCTTTGGAATTGTCTCTTTTTTGGGGGGTGAGGCAATTGGGGTTATGTGACTTGCTCAGGTTCACACAGCTAGTAAGTGCCAAGTGTCTGAAGCTGGATTTGAACTCAGGTCCTCCTGAATTCAGGGCTGGTGCTCTATCCACTTTGCCACCTAGCTGCCCCTTCTTTGGAATTATCTTGAATAGCCAAGTCATTCCCAGTTCATCATCAAACAATATTGCTGTTGCTGTGTACAATGTTTTCCTGGTTCTGTTCACTTCACTATGCATCAGTTTTTGTAAATCTTTCCAGGTTTTTCTGAATCATTCTGCTTGTCATTTCTTATAGCACAATAATATTCCATTACAATCATATACCGCAGCTTGTTTAGCTATTCCCCAATTGACGGGCATCCCTTTGATTTCCAGTATAGTTTTTTTTTTAAAGTCTGATTGCTGGTTGTGGTGCTGCATGCTGAGGCTGGTGGATCTCTTGAGCTCAGGAATTAAAAACTCCAGTGGGCTGAGCTGATTAGGTGTCTGAACTAAGTTTGGCACCAATCTGGTGAGCCTCTGGGAGCAGGGAGCTACTAGCTTGCTTAAGGAGGGGGTGAACTGACTCATATTTGAAATGGAGAAGACCAAAACTTCTATGCCAATCAGTGGGATCAGGTCTGTGAGTAGCCCTTGCACTTTCAGCTTGAGTGATGGAGGAAACCTAATCTTTTTTAATTTAATTTTATTTTTTTGGTTATTTTTTTGGTTATTCATATAATTATTTTCTGATTTGCAAAAACTTTAATATCATGACATAAAAAAAACCATTTAAGCAAAACCAATGCCTCAGTAGTCCTCCACCTCTTTAGTGAGAAGAGTTTATCATTTGTTCCCAATAGCCAAGATTGGTCACTATAATTCATCAGAATTTGGTTGCCTTTCAGTATTGTTGTCTATTGTACCTTAGCACCAACATTGTATATACTGTTCTGGTTCTGCTTCCTTCACTCTAATTCCCCTAAGTCTTCTCCAGCTTCTCTGAATTTCTCATATTCAATATTTGGGGACAACTAGGTGGTACAAGCGGATAGAGCACTGGGCTTGGAATCAGGAAGATTCATCTTCCTGGATTCAAATCCAGCTTTAGACTCTTACTAGCTGTGTGACCCTGGGCAAGTCTCTTAACCCTGTTTGCTTCAGTTTCCTCATCTATAAAATGAGCTGGAGAAGGAAATGGCAAACTATTCCAGTATCTTTGCCTAGGAAACACCAAATGGGGCCCCAAAGAGTTCAACACGACTGAAACAACTCAAAGATTACAACAGTGTAGTGATCAGTATGGTGCATTTTGTTCAGCCATTCCCTATTTGATGGGTGCTTTTTGTTTTAAGATTTTGCTGCAAAGCCTTTTTACCAGCAATCTACCTTCTTGACAAAACTCACTACCTTCTTTGTAGTTATGTTAACTATTTCTTTGTAGGCTTTCTCTTTTTTTCTGTGTTTTGTTTTTTTTAATGGTGAGGCAATTGGGATTAAGTGACTTGTCCAGGGTCATGCAGCTAGTACATGTCAAGTGTATGAGGCTGGGTTTGAACTATTTCTACTGGATTCAGTTATCCTTCTTAGTCTTGACTCCTGTGACTTCTTTTTATTTCCTGTGTGTATGTCCTTTCTCTCTCTCCCCCCACCCTCCATTTAGACTGAGAATTTCCTGGGTGGGGAGACAGTGCCCTGCTTCTCTTTTCCCTTTTGGTGCTGATATTTACCTGGGCATATGGTCTCTTGTCACTCAGTTGGAATTTTGAAGACTACACAGGTACCCAGAAACCTTGACTTTTTTCTCCCAGACATTTCCTTTTGTATTTCCCATGAGTATTTCCACTTCATCAGGATCAAAATAGAACTGATCAGGGGCAGATAGGTGGCGCAGTGGATAAAGCACTGGCCTTGGATTCAGGAGGACCTGAGTTCAAATCCAGCCTCAGACACTTGACACTTAACTAGCTGTGTGACCCTGGGCAAGTCACTTAACCCTCATTACCCTGCAAAAAAAAAAAAAAGAACTGATCTTCCCCACCTGCAGCCAATTTACCTATCTTCCAAACTTCTCCATTGGTGTTGAAAGTCATCATCCTTCCAATGGCCCAGATGTTTAACTTTGTGGTAATTTTTGACTTTTCTTTTTCCACTCTCCACTCATATAGGCCTTCACTTCCAGTAACTCCAATTATTATAAGGGCCTCCTAGTGTTCCAGCTTGTATTCTCTTCCTATATCCAAACCATCCACACAGCTCCCCAAATCTTCCTAAAACATAGTTTTGATCATGTCACTCTTCTCCTCAAGCAGCTTTATGGCTTCCTAATGCCTCTGGGAGAAAATACAAATTTCCCAGCCTGGCACTTAGAGCCATTCACAATCTGGCTTCACATACATGACTCAAGTTTTCCAAGTTTTATGAATGCTTTTTGTTTTTATAGACAGCCATTTCCAGATGCAACCCCCCCCCCCCCAGTCTTTTGCAATGAAGAAAGGGGAAAAGAAAAAGTCAGGGAATACTAGCTAGCATATTGACCTTGTTTGACAATGTATGGAACACTCTGCACCCATGGTCCCCCACTTCTCCATTTCAGATTTATTTCATATTACTGCCCATAATATATTCTACTTTCTAGCTAGACTGGTTGTTCTCCTGACCTCAGCATTCTATCTCTGTAGCTGTGTATAAGCAGCCACACATACCTGAAACGTCCTCCTCCTTCCTCGGTCTTAAAATCCCTGCTTTCTTTTAAGGTGTAGCAAAGGTGCTTCTTCTATGTGGGGTCTTACTAAAACATCCCAGCTGTCAGTGCTCAATCCTTCCTAAAACTTCATTGTATTTATATTTATATATTCTATTTCTCCTCCCCCCACATAAACACCATAAAAGGTGAGCTCTTCTGAGGGCAGAGGGAAGTAGTGTGGTACAGTGTGAACCTGGGGTCACAAGACCTGGGTTTGAATCCTGTCTCTTACTGCCCAAGTGACTTAAAACAAGTTACTTAACATTTCTTGTTCTGTTTCCTCCTTCTGAAATAAGGGGGTTAGATTAGATCAGGGTTCTTCACCTTAGTCCACAGACCCTGAGGGGGTCTATTGGATAGATTTTGGTGGGTCTATGAACTTGGGGGGAAATTACTTCTTTATTTTCATCAACCTTTTGTTGAAATTGGACATTTTCTTCAAATGTGGCAACAAATATTATTCTGAGAAGAGATCCACAGACTTTACCAGATATCCAGAAGGATCCACAACACAAAAAAGGGCAGAGAACACCCATAAGAAATGATATGTAAAGTCTCTTCTAGCTCTAAATTGATGATTTTGTACTTTTTTTTTTTGTCTTTGTATGCTCTGACCCAGCACAGTTCCTTGCATATCTTAGGCATAAATATTTGCTGGCTCAAGTCCTTGGGCATCTTTAAACTTTCATAGGGGCTTCATTTCAATTAAACAAATACTGTTAAATACCGCCCATGTTCTGAGGCTACTAAGGCTGCAAAGATGAAGCAAGACTCCATTCCTGCTTTGAAAGAACTAATAAGTCAGTGGGGAGAGGGACAAGATAAATACAAGAATAAATGTAATATAAGTCATAATGCAATCAGTGAAGAGAGGAGCAGTATGAGAACCTTGAAAAGTGGGAGCTCACAACATCAGGCAGAGGATCATGGGAAAACTAGCACCTTGGCTCATAGGAAGGGAAGGATTTTTCAAAACAGAGATGTGCAGGGAAAGCATTCATGCCTTGGGGGACAGCATACACAAAGGCATGGAGGTGGCAAAGGGAGAGACAAAAGAAGGATGAATAATCTGATTTACCTAGAGCTGTGCACATGAAGGGCGAGTAGTTATCGTGACTCTTGATTTACAAAGCATTTTCTTTACAATTAGCCTGTGAGCTGTGTCATAAGGGAACCAATTTAGGGAGATTAAGAAACTTGCCCAAGGTTACACATTTAGTGAGTATCGGAAGTAGAACTTAAGCCCAGGTCTCCAATTCTGATGGTATTTCTTCTATACCAGGACAAATGATAGAAGGTCTTAATCACAGACTCAGGCACTTATATCTTGTTTAATAATCACTAGAGAGCAGCTGAAAGCTTTTGAGCAGCAGGGTAGTAGAATCAAAACTGTGCATCAAGGTGATGACTCTGGCAATGGTATAAAAATAATAATCAGCATTTACATATCTTGTTGGGCAACTAGGTGGTGCAGAGGATAGAATTCTGGGCCTGGAGTCAGGAAGACTCATCTTCCTCAGTTCAAATCTGGTCTCAGACACATTTGTGTGACCCTGGGCAAGTCATTTCACTCTGTTTAACTCAGTTTCTTTATCTGTAAAATGAGCTGGAGAAGGAAATGACAAACCACTCTAGTATCTTTGCCAAGAAAACCCCAAATGGAGTCATATAACTACAACAATAGCTTATTTTAATGCTTGCAAAGTACCATGCAAATATCTTATTTGATCCTCACAACAACCATGGGAAGTAGGTGCTTTTATCATCCCCAAAACGAGGCAGACAGAGGTGAAATGACTTGCCCAGGATCACACAGCTAGTAAGTGTTGGAGGCCATATTTGAACCTATATTTTCCTGATTCCCAGAACAGTGCTCTATCCATTTTACCACCTAGCTGCCTCATCCTGATATGAAGTATGGATTGGAGAAAAGAAACTCTAGAAGGCTATATATAATAAGCCCAAGCAGGCAGGGATGAGCATCTGCACTAGTGTGGTAGCAGTGTAAATAGAAAGGAAGAAATGGATGAGAGAGACTGTGGAAATAAAATTGACAGAACTTGTTTGGAGGTGGAGGGAGAGGATTAAGAAAGCAGCAAGGAGGGGCAGCTAGATGGCGCAGTGGTAAAGCACCGGCCCTGGATTCAGGAGTACCTGAGTTCAAATCCGGCCTCAAGACACTTGACACTTAATAGCTGTGTGACCCTGGGCAAGTCACTTAACCCTCATTGCCCTGCAAAAAAACAAACAAACAAAAAAAGAAAGCAGCAAGGATGATTCAAAGGTTTCAAGACTGGACTACTGGGGAACCAGTTGGCGTCACATGTGAAAATAGGGACATTTGGAGAAAGGATATAGCTTTTGGGAGGAAGATGATGAGTTCCATTTTGGATGTGTTGACTTTTGGGGGGGGGCAGTGAGGGTTAAGTGACTTGCCCAGGGTCACACAGCTAATAAGTGTCAAGTTTCTGAGGCTGGGTTTGAACTGAGGTCCTCCTGAATCCAGGGCTGGTGCTTTATCGACTGTGCCACCTAGCTGCCCCAGACGTGTTGATTTTTGAAGATATGCCTGGATAGCAAGACACTCCTGTAATTGGAAATTTGTGACTGGAGGTAATAATTCGGGACTTCTCTTCAGACTCGGTTGAATCCAATAAGCATTTATCGTGCACCTGCTGTTATGCACCTGCACAGGTAAAGCAATCTGCCTTCCAGGACCCAGCATGCTAAGGCAGTCAGGCCCTGTCCCAGGTGCTGGACATAGGAAAACAAAGTAGTCTCTGTGTTCAAGGAGCATATATTCTCCAGAGAGAAAACAACACACCCACAAAGTAAGTCAATCCAAAGTGTATATGAAAGACATCCAAAGAGATTGGGAGGAGTGGAGAAGAGCACTGACAACTGGGGGAATCAATAAATATCTACTGTAGGGAAGTGGTACTCATGCTGAGCCTTGAAGGGATAATTGAAATGTGGGAATTAAGGTCACCAAGGGAGAGTATAAGGGGCGCACATTTAGGAGATGGTGAGAGGGACCAGAAAAAGGGACATAGAAAGAAGCCAATGGCTGGGAGAACCCGAATAAAGTCTAGGCTGGAATCCAAAAGAAGCGAGTGCATCAAGAAGAGGGTGATGACAGTGTCAGATGTTGAAGAGAGCAAGGAGAAGGGAGAGAAAGGTCATTTGGGTTGGGCTACAAGGAGGTCATTTGGGTTTTTGAAAAGAGCAGTTAGTTTCCTTAGAATAAGGACCAGCTCTGAAGGTGAAGTAGGAGGCGAGATCACTTGTTGAGAGCCAAGGATATGGTGGGGGGATAGAGTTTAGAGTTTGAGAAGAGAGCTGTGGTTTGTGGCTGAGGACCAGGGTTGCTTCAGCTGCCCCAGGCAAGCCCTCCCTCTCCTCTACACCGCCTCTCCCCCCAAACCCAGCCAGATTCAGTGAGATGCCTCTTGTTTCATATTTACTCAAAGTCAGCACTATTGGGTGCTTCCCAGAGCACACAGGTAAAGCAATCTCTGCTAAGGCAGAAGGGCAGACACATGCAGTGGGGCAACCGACCGTGCAGCTGTTCACATGAGCCTCTCCAGGCCTTTCAGCTTCATCAGGTGTATTGTTAACAATAAGTTTCCTGGGGCAGCTAGGTGGCGCAGTGGATAAAGCACAGGCCTTGGATTCAGGAGGACCTGAGTTCAAATCTGTTCTCAGACACTTGATACTTACTAGCTGTGTGACCCTGGGCAAGTCACTTAACCCTCATTGTCCTGCCCCCCCCCCAAAAAAACAAAAAAAAGTTTCCTGTCTGCCTTCTGTTTTTCCATCGAGATCACTTCAGCTTAGGCTGCTACCATTGCCCCCCTCCTTGCAATGAAGAAAACCAGTTGAACAAAACCAACTGATAGAATGCCTGTGGCTGACAGTGACCTTGTAGTCCCCCCACCAATCTGCCAAGAGTGAGGGGAGATATGTTTCATTATGTGTTCTCTGGGCTGACTTTTTTTCAATCACTCAAGGTTTTGCTTCATCGGGTGTACTGTTGGCTCTTTCCTTTTCTTTCTAGTGCCTTGTGGTAGACTTAAAATGGTGACCCTCAGGCTGGCATTGGGTTGAGGAGGTAGATGGGGAGGGCTTCTGGTTAGGAACACACATACCAACTCTTGCTCACCTGCCTGCCTTTATGTAGGAGAGAACTCAAAAGTTTAAGTGGTGGGCTTCCCCCCTCCCCTTCTCTGAGTTTGATTCGAGCATTTTGTCAGCCCGTTCCATCCACCTACACACCCCAGCATCATCCTCAGCTGTCACTGCTGCTCACACCGAACAATGGGAGCTTGTCTAGCTTTTCTGCACTGGGGAGGAGGAAGCTGGGGGGTGGGGTGGGGTGGGGGAGAGTGGGGGATATTGTTCTCTGGGAGGAGAGTTTGGAGGGGGAACAGTTTAAGACAGATTATTAATAATCTCTCAGCCCATAAAAGTGGTTTTTTTTTAATAGACCACAGAAAAAGCCCTCCCCTGTTCCTTCCATCCTTCCACCACAGTTAAGGCATTGCACTAAGAAGAGATTGGTGGTTGCTATCACCCAGTGTCCCTAGAGGATTTCCTGACTTATTTCAAAACTCAAGTTTGCTAGTAACTCAGTTTGCTATAATATTTGCTGGTTCACAAAGCTCCTTCCTTGTGGCAACCCTGTGTGGTTAAGCAGTATATTTTTTATTTTTAAAAAAATTATTTTATTTTTAATTTATGGAATAAAATGAGCATTTCTATAACATTTATAATAAAAAATTAGTTTCATGTCCATTTTAGAGATAAGAAAAATTGAGTTTTAGAAAGGTTGAGTAACTTGCATACAACTTGTTGTGTAAGATCTGAGACTCGAACCCAGGTCTTCTGACTTCAAGCCTCTAAGATGAACAATGATATTATGAGGGTGATGTCTTGATTTTCAAATGAATTGGATTTAAGTGAGACAGGGCTGAGCAAAATCATCAGCCTTACTCTCTCTTCCAGAGTCATCTAGTTCCATTGGCAAGACAAAAGCCAAAATGGCTGGCGATGACTGGTCCCTCTCTCACATATATGTGACCCAGAAGCCGAAGGGACTTCAGAATGTTAAGGGCTAAAATTCTAGCTAGTCTGTCTAAAATATTTAATGAGTGGTCGCCAATAAATTATAAGCTTTAGCAAGAGTTAGACTTTTAAGCATTTATTAAGGAGAATAAGAATTTGGTAAAGAGAGAGAGAAAGGTCTAGATTCCTATCTATTAAAGGGAGAGTGCATTTCTAGCTCCCTTCTCCACCAGAGTCCAGAGGAAAGAGAGCGCGAGACTGAGCACCAGTCTCTTCCTTCCTCCTCCCACTAGTCCGCGTCACTTCCTGACTCCTGAAGAAAAGACTCCTGGTCTTGCCCTCAAAGACCTTCGCTTCATGGGCAGAACTCTTCTACAGTTAGTATCCAGCAGGTGGCGTTATTCCAATCGTTACAGTCCCCCCTGTTGTTCCTCAAGAAACAAAATGTTTCCTTGACGGAACAGTAAAAAGAATATAATAACTATTGCTAGCTAATAATATGTGAACAACAATATAGAAAAGGAAGAGAGGAAAGTTTTGTCCAGAGGGGCGATTTTTTTTTTTGTCCTCATGAACCGACGCTTTGACATTAGTCTTGCAAAGGGAGGGCCTCTGCAGAGAGTACATGTTACAGATGGTGTATATTATAACAGAAAGAGAAAAAAAAACAACAAAAACAACAAATCAAAACTGTTCATTTAAAGTCTCTGAAAGTCTTTTCTTAGATGTCCTCTAGGTGTAGTCGTGGAATGGAAGTCTTTTCAGGGGTTGATGTGTGGATGCTGGTAATCAGCCAGGAAAATTTCCTACAAAATTGAGCTTAACACAACTTTAAAATAGCTTTGTCAATAATCAAATCCAACAATGAAAGTTCTCAAAAACATGTCTAAGGGAATTCAGAATCTTAGTTGTTACACATGAAACATATAATAAAACAAAAATTGAACCATTCTTTAAAATTATAATATTACTATAGTCCCCCCTTATGGAGGGTAATTGAGAAGACAATTGCTGCAATATTAATTAATAAAAATAATTTTTATCTTTGTTTTATCACTTTTTGCATCATCTGCCTAATTATCCTCATGCCATTATGAGAAATTAAAAAATCTAATATAATTGGTAACAGGTGTCAAGGCCAAATTCAACACTGTATTTATCATGACACCTGAGATAATTATGGGGGTTACCATAAAAGAACAGAGAAATGATGGGATATGAGCATTCCCACACTTGAGCAATATGTACTGCCCATACAGTATGCCAGGCTTAAAATAGGTGGATGGAATATATGTCCATGCCACCGAACATATTGGAAGAAACTGAGTCAGACTTAATCAGATGCATGGGACTGAGATGTCCATGGCATCAGGCATATAGGAGGGAGCATGGAAGCCAGGTGTAGAAGTGAGATGGGTGGGATGAATACTTCCAGCCATCTGTACAATATTGTGGGGAAAAATAAAATAAAATATTAAACCAAGAGAATCCAACCTCAACATTAGTCAAAAGCCGTTCCCTCGGCCATACCTTGACTTCATGCATGTCTCCCCTCATGTGACAATTCAGTGTCTGCTCTTGCATGTATTCCTCTTGTGATTGGATGGCATCTTGGCCAACTGGCATCTGATAACTCAGAATAAAGGCAATTAATGTCTTAAATGATAAGTTCCCATAATCCAAGTCTCATATGGATTTAAAAATTGAGGATAATAAATGATTGCAAAAAATGTGAATACATCTTGACTCAGAACACAATATATAATTATGCAACAATTTCAAATAATACCCCTTTTTTTTTTTTTTTTTGGAATATGCTTATCAAAAATAATACTTCTAGAATCAATTTACACTTGCCATGGCAAACAATTTGCCAGGGAAATGCTTTAAAGAGTTTGATCAAATAATCAGTTGAGAAAAAATAACAAAAACAAACAACTCAGAATATGGGAGCACAATACTCCTAGAATTAACATTGTATAATAAAATCAAAACCATCTTGCAATGTTTCAAAATTAGAGATGAATAAATAGAAAAAAAATACACATGGAACAATAAAAGACAATGAAATTCAAACTAGGGAAATCTAAATGAATATGAACTTAATATTAATAAGAGTATTATAAAATATAAACTTGATCACATGACTATAAAAAGCTTTTACAAATATTCTCCTTGTTTTAAAAACTAAATATAAAACACAATCTCAAAAGCATGAAAATCTCTATGAAAATAAACCCATACCATTAATTTCAAAATGTATATGTAATAGCATAGAAATCCTATGTAACCTCTGAACTGATATTAATACTCTGAGTGAATTCAGAACACCTTTGATTCCGATATCTAAAATCCCCAATACTCATATCAATACCTTGCTGCTTACTTCTACATTTCTGTAAAATATATACCCTTCCATGGCAAAAGAGGCAGAGTCTTGAACTATGTTGATTGTCATTCTTATTCAGCTTAAGTTTTTCTTCTTTAACCCCTCTATATTGTCTGTCAGTCTTTTCACCATACAAATGCTTTATAAGATTACTAATTAAAGACAAAAGCAGGTTAGCAAAATTATGAACAAAACGAGCATATCTGGAATTTAAAGAGTTTTCTAAGATTGTCTCAAAAGCACAGCCAGGCCGGGGAAGGGCTGAGCCTGAAGCTGCAAATGCAGGTAGAAAAAGTTGAGCATGCGCATCAGATCTCTGGACTTCCCAGGCAGGGGAAGCAATGGGCTTGGCCATAGGAGGAGTAGAGGGTGGGGTCTGGAGAGGAGGGGAGGGACCAGAGCAATTTGAATCAGACTTGATTTTGAACTCAGGCCTGGATTCCTCTTCCCCCACTTTGCCTCCAGGTGCTAGGGGATTAAAAGCTTCTAGAGGGTGGGTCATTGCTTCCAGGCATGCAAAATTAGAGCAACAATTAGTGTTAGAACTGGGAAAAGCTGCGGGAATCTCTTCAGGTTTCTCTGAAAAAGCATGGTTGGGAGAGGGAGAGATATTTCCTTGTGTGAGTAAGTTGCTGGCTCTTTTAACAAAAATAAAAAGAAAAATAGAAAATCCACAAAAACAAAGCATTAACATGATCTTATCTCCCATTTGTCTGGTTAAACAGACCAAAATCAAAAATAGGATAATTAGGGAGTTTAAAAGGTCCATTCGAAAAAATTCAAAGGAAAAACACAGCCAGTACACCAGTACTTAGCAGTTAAAGGGAGAGGGAGGGGAAATTTCTTACCCAACCAGCAGATCAGAAGAAGACTGAGGGTTAGCTTTCCTCTTCGTGGTCAGCCATCTGTTAAGGGCTAAAATTCTAGCTAGTCTGTCTAAAATATTTAATGAGTGGTCGCCAATAAATTATAAGCTTTAGCAAGAGTTAGACTTTTAAGCATTTATTAAGGAGAATAAGAATTTGGTAAAGAGAGAGAGAAAGGTCTAGATTCCTATCTATTAAAGGGAGAGTGCATTTCTAGCTCCCTTCTCCACCAGAGTCCAGAGGAAAGAGAGCGCGAGACTGAGCACCAGTCTCTTCCTTCCTCCTCCCACTAGTCCGCGTCACTTCCTGACTCCTGAAGAAAAGACTCCTGGTCTTGCCCTCAAAGACCTTCGCTTCATGGGCAGAACTCTTCTACAGTTAGTATCCAGCAGGTGGCGTTATTCCAATCGTTACAAGAATAATCAAGTCATCGTGAAGAATACAGTCCTAGACCTTCATTTTAGAGAAGAAGAAACTTTTGTCCACAGGGACAAAGTGATTTAACTGAGGTTCTATGCCTGGGCATTGGCAAAGTGAGACCAGAATACAGGTCTCTCCATCCAGTGCCTTTTCTATTCTGCTGTGACTTATTTCCACCTAAAATCAGTCTCTTCCTTACATCCTACCCAGTCAGTGCCAAAGCAGTCCCACCTTGAATAATGTCGCCTTAGCCAGTGTTACTCACCACTGTAACCAAATACCCATTTCAAAGTCACATTGTTATATCGTTTGGGTGATTGCCCAAGATGAAAATTATATGGAAATAACTTTTCCCTATACCACTGTTTCATGTAACAGTGTTTTTCAGAAGGTAGGTGTAGTGTATTCTAATAGTTTGAACTTGACTATTAATTTTCTTTTATTATATATTTATATACATATATACATATAGGCTTATCAATGATGTGGAGTGTCTTACATGTGGGTTTCTCTGCCCTATCCATGCAGCCTCTTTCTTTCTTTAGACTAGGAACTTCCTGAGGAAGTCCCCTGGATTTCCAGATAGGCCTCTGTACTGAGCTTCTATACCAGAGCTGCTTAGGAAAAAAAAAACAGCTATTTATCACAAGTGTATATAGAACATAGGATGAGTATACATTCCTATTGGTTCTTCATTTGATGAGAAGGTAAAGGGGAAGAGCTGATGGGAATGCTTCCTTAATATGTGCACACAGGTGCTGTCTACAGAGTCCTAAGTCAATCAATAATAGATGGAAATGCACAAAGGGATAAGCTTCTCATCTTCATTAAAAAGCCCTGTGGTATCATGGACAGACATACTGGATTTGGGGTGAGGAAAACTTGAATTCAAATTCTGCCTCACTGGCTTACTATGTGCCCCTGGGGGGGGAGTTATATAACTTCTCTCAGCCTCAGTTTCCTCATCTGTAAAATGGGTGTACTAACAGTCCCTCCTTCACAGAGTTGTCATGAGACTCAAATAACATGTGAAGAACTTTTTAAAACTTAAAGCATAAATGTATAAATGTTAGCTCCTATTTTGTTATCATCACCATTCACCAACAGCCTAATTTCTTTTTGTTTTTTTTTGTTGTTGTTGTTTTGGGGTGTATGTGTTTTCTTCCCCAGGGCAATGAGGGTTAAGTGATTTGCCCAGGGTCACACAGCTAGTATCAAGTGTCTGGGGCCAGATTTGAATTCAAGTCGTCCTGAATCCAGGGCCGATGCTTTATCCACTGCACCACCTAGCTGCCCCCAGTCTAATTTCTTTAATGGCTAATCCAGGCTTCCCAGTATTTAGTCCAATACCCTAAATGATTGTTAAGGGAAGTTGCACCCCTACATAGATACCCTCTCCCATCTCTGCTCAGTGTCCCCTCAGAGATGCCTCCCTCTCATTAATTCATTTGGCTTTGGGATGAAATGATGAAGTGACCAACAGGAAGAGGGAGAGCAAGAGAGAGCAGTCATTACCTGCCAAGTTGTTAAATTAGGATGGTCTATCAATAGGCTGATCCAGCCAGCTCAGAGTCAAGAGGTTATGGTCCCTGGATAGTAGGGCACTCTTTTTGGGGATTCATGTCATTGCCCTCAGGGTAAAACCCCATTGCCATCCATTTACAGTCTTTAATCCCTGTATTCCCAGAAGCTATTGCATTTCCTGGAATTCTTATTAAGAATCTCAGAGACCCTAGGAGATATGTCCAGACACCATCAGCTCTTCCAGTCCCTGCAAGGACACAAAGCCTTCTCTTCTCACTGAGGGAGATCAGTCTATCTGAGCATGTCCTCTGGTTCTTTGCTGAGTCCCCTCCTCCACTCTAACTTGGCATCTTCCATCCCTACAGCCACACCCCCATATTAAGGGGGAGGGAACAGCTGGAATAGACTTTGTGATCTGAAGTTTGCCTCTTTTGGAAATGTTGGATGGATGTCTTCCTTTGGAGAAAAGGTTATCTTCAGAGAGAATGCTGGGATTTTCTTATTTTGGATTTTTCCTGACAACTGGCAGTGTGGGAAGTTGTAGTCATTCTTACGAGAGGCAAAGTTTATGCTCATTTCATGTAGAGGGGATTGCAAGGTCTTCAGAGGCCAGGTAGTTCTCCTTGGGCACAAAGTCAGCATTTTGGTACCTGCTGCCAGGTAAAGGTGATGTGTTGAACTATGTTTGAATAAGACAATAGGCTAAGCTTTCCCTGGATATAGATAACTGAGAGGGAACAGAAATATAGTACATTTAATCAGTCAGCTGTTCTTTTTCCATAAAGATATATCTTTGTTAACATGATAGCATCAATTATTAATCTGTAATAAGCACATGCTTAGGAGATAAAGTATATATCACAATTTAAGGAAGTACAGCTATCAAGGGAAAAGTTAAATACTCTGCTCACCCTAAATTTCAGTTCTATTCATCTTGCTGCTTAATTCAATTTGGGGTTTCTGTTTTGCTTTGATGAGGAACCTTCAGCTTTTTGCTCTTGGGATATTGACAGCCTTAGGCCTCATCCACAGATCCTGGCCCACAGAGTACCAGTTCTCGTTTTGATGCTCTGCTGCTGCCAGAATGATTTGAGAATCCTTTGCTGGTTCAGGTTTCTTCACATACATCTTGGATGTGACTTTCACTAAGCAGTCTCTCTGTGTCTCGAGCAGCTGCTAAATTTCCAGGAGAGTTCTGCTTACAGTAACAGTCTTCTGCTTCTATTTCCTTTCATGGTCAAAGCTGAAAAGTCAAGAAAGATCACAAGGGCATGGGCAGAT
This sequence comes from Dromiciops gliroides, assembly GCF_019393635.1. NCBI lineage: Eukaryota > Metazoa > Chordata > Mammalia > Microbiotheria > Microbiotheriidae > Dromiciops > Dromiciops gliroides. Next base: position 335,306,111 of record NC_057863.1, on the reverse strand, counting down.
CTCCACCAAGACTGTCTTTTTTTCTAGTCCAAAAAAAAAGCTTATAGCTCTCTCTTCTTTCTTTTGAAGCTCATCTTTTTGTATTGAAGTTATTTTGCATAAAACACTTAAGACTTTTAACTAGGATAGCAAGTTTCAATACTTTTAGGATCTGGTGTCAGGTTCCCCTGACCTCTAACATGGGCATTCAGTTGTAGTTATTCTTTTTTTTTTTGCGGGGCAATGAGGGTTAAGTGACTTGCCCAGGGTCACACAGCTAGTAAGTGTTAAGTGTCTGAGGCTGGATTTGAACTCAGGTCCTTCTGAATCCAGGGCTGGTGCTTTATCCACTGTTCCACCTAGCTGCCCCTGTAGTTATTCTTATGAGAGGCGGAGTTCACGCTTGTTTCATGTATAGATTACAGGCTCCATAGAGGATATTAGTGTTGTTGAGTTGTTTCAGTGGTGCCTGACTCTTCCTGACCCAATTTTGGGTTTTCTAGGCAGAGATACTAGACTGGTTCTCTGTTTCCTTCTCCAATTCATCTTACAGATGAGGAAACTGAGACAAACAGGGTGAAGTGACTTACCTAGGGTTATACAAATAGTAAGTGTTTGAGGCTGGATTTGAACTCAGGTCTTCCTGACTCCAGGCCCAGCACTCTAACCACTGTGCCTCCTAGCTGCCCCCATCGGTGATTCATTCAGGAGTTATTGTGTATTTTTGTTTGTTTTGTGTTGTGTTTTTTTTTTGGGGGGGGGGACAATGAGGGTTAAGTGACTTGCCCAAGGTCACACAGCTAGTATGTATCAAGTATCTGAGGCCACATTTGAACTCAGAGCCTTCTGAATTCCAGGGCCAGTGCTTTATCCACTGCACCACCTAGCTGCCCCTCAGTAGTTACTGTTAAGATGATGCAATGTGGTTTAGGGGAAAGTAGGTAGAATTTGAAGTCAGGGGACAAGGTTCAGGTTCTAATTCTGTCACTTACTTACTCTGTGACCTTGAGGAAGTCACCTTTTTTCCTGATCCTCCATTTCTTCACATGAAGGGTTTGAACTCAATTATCTTTAAAGTCCTTTCTGGCTCTAATTCCTATGGTCCCCTGGCACAACTATTAGTGAACCTGGGACACAGACATGCCACCAAAACCTTCTGTTCTTTGTGTGCAAGGCCTAAGGCGGCTGACAGCACTGCCTAGCCCATGTGACTTGTGCAGTGATGCACAGGAAACAGAGAAATACAGACTTAGTAGGAAAAGGTCCCTAGGAGGGCCAGTCTCTCTAACCACAGCAAATCTATCTTGAAGAAGTCTTGTCTGGCTCCCTAACTTCCTTCCAACCGGGGAGCAATTTAAAAGGGCTAGCCTGCAATACTAGAGGGATAACTAGGTGGTGCAGTGGATAGGGCACTGGGCCTGGAGTCAGGAAGACCTGAGTTCAAATCAGGAAGACTCATCTTCCTGAGTTCAAATCCAGCCTCAGATACTAGCTACGTGACCCTGGGCAAGTCACTTCACCCTGTTTGCCTCAGTTTCCTCATCTGTCTAATGAGCTGGAGAAGAAAATGGCAAACCACTCCGGTATCTTTGCCAAGAAAACCCCAAATGGGGTCATGAAGAGTTGGACACAACTGAAAGAAATGAACAGCAACAAAGAGTACAAGTCAGGAAATCCTGCTTTTTCTTGTTTTCATGTGCTAATTGTAGGTAATTCCAACACAGACAGTAACTGCTTTGCCATATCTCGCCCTCCTAGCTTCCTTATAATGAGAACACTTGGCTTCTGCTGGATACTTTCTTCTTAAAGGGGTCAAATCCTTTTTTTCTTGAACTATTTTAAAACACATTTCAGCGACCAATGTAGTCTCGTGTTTTTAAAAAGTGGCTCACATGTGGTGTTGATTTTAGTGCAGCAAGCACTTGATTGCATACACAAAAAAGCTAGGAACTATGACACCATCAATCAAAAAAAAAAAAAGGCAGACAATTAAACACATTTTTGTATGTCCTTGTAACACTGTGATTTTTTTTCCCCCAGCAGCTGATTACTAGTGTTGTTTGGCTCAGACCACCATTGAAATGAGTATAAATTCTCTCAGTGCACATCAATTTTCTTTGCTGAACACTCTTGAAGAAAGTCACTCATCTGTGTCAGCAGTGTCTGATAGAAACCATATGTCATTTAATCTCACCTGGACACTCACTGCTGCCCAGCAACCCTGTTTCTTCTTCCCTAATGGATATTTCTCACCACATTCCAGACTTTCTTTTCCCTCCTTAGGCCCTCAATACCACCCCTTTCTCTTCTTCTCACAACAGGACCTGATTGCCTATTTTGCTGAGAAAATAGAGGCTCTCATGTTCTCCCTTAATTCATACCCCCCAAAGCCCTCTAAACTAGTGGTGTCAAACTCAAATAGAAATGGGGCCACTAATCCATACACAGGGCACTTAGTTGACTCAGTGGATAGAGCTGTGGGCCTGGAATTAGGAAGACTCAATTTTCTGAGTTAAAATCCAGCCTCAGATACTTACTAGCTGTGTGACCCTGGGCAAGTCACTTACCCCTGTTTGCCTCAGTTTCCTCATCTGTAAAATGAGCTGGAGAACGAAATGGAGAACTAGTCCAGTATCTCTACCAAGAAAACCCCAAATGGGGTCACGAAGAGTCAGACATGATTGAAAAACAACTGAGTCCCTATATGAGGATGCCTTGTGGGCTGAGTATTGAATTAGTTTTAAGCTGTGTTATTTATTATCTGTGTTTTATTATGTCTCTATTTTGTTAAATATTTCTCTATTACATTTTAATTTGATTCAAGCTACATGGGAGTACTGTGGGTCACATGTGGCTTCTCTGCCCTGTACCATCTCCCATGCTCTCCTTTGCTTCAGTCTCTGAAGACTGTCATATCTGTCTCTACTTGTTCTCTTGGTCCCCTCTCCTCACTCCTCTGGGAGCTTTCTCTTTCTCATTCCCTCTCTTTCCTCCTCAATCCCTATTTTATCTTATAGCTTCTTCTCTGTCACCTTCAAATATGCCCTGGTCTCTCCTATCCTTAAAAAACAAACCCTCACTTGACCCTACTATCCCTTTAATACATCATCCTGGGAGGAATAGTGGGAAGAATACTGAACTTAGCATTGGAGGACCTGGATTTGAATCCTACCTCTGCCAATTAATACCTGTGTGACCTTGGGCAAATTACTTGCCCTCTCTGGGCCCTAGTTTTGTTTTAAATTTCATTTTTAGTTTCTGATTAAAAACCTTTCCTTTCCACATCCCACCCCCATCACAATCGAGAAAGCAAAATAGTCCCTGTTACAAGCATGTATAATCAAGCAAAACTAGGCCTGTTTCTTTGGCAGGAAAATAAAGTGGCTAAACTAGGTTCCCTCTGAGGTCTCTCCCAGCTCTAAAACTATGATCCTGTGATTCTTCCTTTCACAACCAGATTCCCAGAAAGGATTGATCATGTTCTTTTCCTCCATTTCCTCACACCCCTTCCCCCCCTCACTTTTTGACCTCTTGCTGTCTGGTTTCTACCACCATCACTCTGTTCTCTCTAAGATAACTAACACTTTCTTAACTGCTAAATTCAATGGTTTCCCCCCTACCCCCCACTCAGTCTTCATTCTACTGGACCTCACTGCAGCTTTTGACACCGTTTTCCACCCTCTGCTAAGCTGCAGAATTAATTTTTCTAAGACACAGGACTGGCCACATCACTCTCTTGACCCAGAAATTTTCAAATAGTGGGTCTCTAATGCCTCTAGGAGACCAACTCTCCTTAGCTGAGTGCTTAGGGCACTCCATAGTAGGCTGTAAGGGAAGCCAGGTGGAGCAGTGGTTTTAGTGCCAGGCCTGGAGTCAGGAAGACCTGACTTCTAATGTGGCCTTAGACACACACTAGCTGTTTGACCCTGGGCAAATCACTCCAGTGTCTTTGCCAAGAAAACCCCAAATGGAGTTATGAAGAGTCAGACACAACTGAAACGACTGAACGACAACATAATGCAGATAGCACCTACCTTTCCATGCATTTTAAACTGCTCGCTTTACTAAATTCTACATTCCAGTCAAACTGGCTGTTCCCAGAACTTGATATTCTAAAACCCCCTTCATGCCTTTACATAAAAAGGGTCTCCTTGAACATTGTACACAGTAAGAGCAATATTGTTTGATGAAGAACTGTGAATGACTTAACTATTCTCAGCAATACAAGGATCCAAGACAATCCAAACGACTAATGATGAAACACACTATCCACCTCCATAGAAAGAACTGATATAGATTGAACAGACTGAAGCATGCTGTTTTTCACTTTCTTTCTTCCATTTTCTTTATTTTATTTGAGTCTTACACAAAATGAATAATATGGAAATGGTTTACATAATTGCACATGTATAGCCTCTATCTGCTTATACCATCTCAGCAGGGAGGGAGGGAGGGATAGAATTTGGAACTGAAAACTTTAAATAAAAAATGTTCATTTAAAAAGCCCATGCTAAGGAGAAAGGGGAGTTGTTGGTGCTGTCACAGGCTGTACTAACCAAGGATGAGACTTTAGTGTGTTAATAAGGTGTTATCCCTTTATAAAGAATGAGCATTCTCTGAGTCTGCAGGGTGTAGGGGAAGAATGGGCCACACCCTTGTACAACTCTAAATAGGGAAGTCCAGAGATCTCCATAGTTCTGATCAGTCAGTGTGGGGCAGCTTGAGCTGCTTGTGGAGGGGACCTCTGCCGACAGTGGAAGAAGGGCCCATGGAGAAGGAGATGCCCCCATCCAGCTTTCTTTTTTTTTTTTCAGGGCAATTGGGTTTAAGTGACTTGCCTAGGGTCATACAGCTAGTAAGTGTTAAGTGTCTGAGGCCAGATTTGAACTCAGGTCCTCCTGAATCCAGGGCCAGTGCTTTTATCCACTGGGCCACCTAGCTGCCCCTCCCATTGAGCTTTCTGAGAGCTTGTCACTTAGGCCCAAGGCAGCAGACCAGCAGAAACACTGTCCACATAGGCCTGGATACAGAGAGGGATGCAAATTCATGGCATGGGACCTCTGGCAACAGAAAAGATAGTTACGGACACAGAAAGAGTCTCTCTCCAGAGAAGGGTAAAACTTGTGGGTCTGGCCGAGAGACTTGCCCTGCAGACACATTTGTGCCTTGGGGGTAGTGGGAACTTTTGTGAGGACTGTGCTGAGAGAGACAGGACACTGAGGCTTTTTAGTGCCTGAGTTATCTATCAGTTGTCCTGGTGCTTTCTGAGAAGACTCAGAGGTCTGGTTGTATCAGAGGAATGAGTAGCTGTGCCAATGTGTTTCCTATAAGTGTGCTTTGCTACTGTTGTACTCTGATCTTATGCCCATTCTCTTTTTTTTTTTTTTTTTGAGAGGCAGTGGGGGTTAAGTGTGATTTGCCCAGGGTCACACAGCTAGTAAGTGTTAAGTGTCTGAGGCTGGCTTTGAACTCAGGTCCTCCTGAATCCAGGGCCAGTGCTCTATCCACTGAGCCACCTAGCTGCCCCCTTATGTTGATTCTTCCAAAGATGTTGTATGTAGCTGAGGAAGAATGTGCCCCAGCTTACTTAATTGGGGTGAATGTTTCATAGTTACTATTTTTACTTAGAAAATGTCTTTGTTGTTCAGTTATTTCAGTCGTGTCCGACTTGTGACATATTTGGAGTTTTCTTGGCAGAGATACTGGAGTGGTTTGCCATTTCTTTCATTATACAGATGAGGAAACTGAGGCAAACAGGGTTAAGTGACTTGCCCTGGTTCACACAGCCAGTAAGTGTCTAAGGCTGGATTTGAACTCAGGAAGGAGTCTTCCTGACTTCAGACCCTAATGCTGTGTCCACTGCACCATCTAGCTACCACAAATATCTTTGCTAAGAATCATTTGTGTCTGCTAGTTGACTATTAATGGGAAGCACATCTCTAGGGGGCTTATGAACTATTCTTTAAGACTGGGTACTCACAAGATCCCCTTTGAACCCAAGATAGCAGCCACCTTTTGGGGACCCACCCCACTGGTCCTAGTGAGGGGTAGAGGATATACCCCAGAGGAGTTGCTATACCTGATATGTCCTAGTTCCCTTTAAGAATTCCTAGCTTCCTTCATGGGCCAGTGCAGAAGCCATGGTATATCCTGTGAGAAGCTTTTCCTCCTTTCTTTAATGAGTTTTCCCTCTTCTCTCCCTCTTTTCTCTCTTCTCTCCTTTCTACTTTCTCTTCTCTCTCTTTCCTCTTTCTCTGTTCTTTATTTTCTTTTCTTCTCCTTCCCCTCCTCTTCTTCCTAATTCCTCCTCTCTCCTTTCTTTTCTCCCTCTTTTCTCTCCTCTCTCCTTTTTCACTTCTCTCTTTCCTCTCTGTCTTTTCTTCTCCTTCTTCCCCTTCCTCTCCTCCTCTTCCTTCTTCCTCCCCCCAAGCCTCCCTTTCTCCCCCCCCCCCCCAGTAAGAAGAAGCAAATCTGAGATAAAACATTTATTCCAGGTACTACTCCCTGTGTGGATAATTGAGACCAGGCCATATTGACTTCACTGTTTCTTTGTCATTATGGTTCTGATTCATGGAGGACAAAAAAGAGGAAAAGGTTGAAGCAAACTCTCCCTTTTCTTTCAAAAGAGTATCTGTTTGAGTGTAAATGGCAAAGTTTCAAGTGAGTTTCTTCTCATTTCCCAAGGCCTAAGCCACTATAAACTCTTAGCATGGTCAACGTGAACTTTGCTAGAAGTACAAATCCAGTTAAACCACCTGACAGGAGGGCTTGATTTCATCAATATTTTCTTTAATTCAATTTTTATTAGCAACTTCCTTTTAGGGTGTGAGTATACAAATATGAGAATCAACATATTCTTTGCCCTAAAGAATTTTATAGTCAACCAGAAGAGATGGAGCTTGTACACAGCTCCCTCTACCAATGCAGGCTGACATTTCTGTAACTTATAGTCTTAGTGTCCCGGAGCGGTGAGAGGTGAAGAGACTTGACCAGGGTCATATACCCACGTGTGTTTGAGACAGGATTTGAACCCAAGTTTTCCTGGCTCTGAGGCCGGCCACCAGTTCTACCCTTCTCCATATCCACTCTGAAATGTTGTCTCTTGTACATAATGAGATATAATTAGAAAAAGATAGAGTGTGATAGAGGCAAGGAAGAAGGCCAGATGAAGTGCTATTGGAAAATTGCAATTAGGAGAGAACAGAATGTGTGGTACTGTGCTAGATTTGGGGGATGTGATGAGTAGGATATTTATTCCCTGTCCTCAGGGAGCCTACAATTAAATTCCAGAAAGAAAACATACGTGTAAAACACTAAACAATAATGTGATGTAAATAACAATGTCCTCCCCAAGGAAATGTGTCATTAAGTGCCTAATGAAGGGCATGGACACTAGCTGCTATGGATTCAGAGGAGGGAGACATCATTGTGCATTAGAAGCCTTATTAGAAGCAGTAACTAGGTTAAGCCTTGACAGATGGATAACACTTGGATTTATGGTATATAAGGAAAGAGAGAACTTTCCAGGAGGATTTGGAAAGTGAGGAAATTGGTTATGAGATGAGCAAAGATTCAGAGGTAAGAATGCGTATCATGTTTCTCCCTGCTAGACCCATCCACTGTTGGACCGTAGACTAACAATAACTACAATAATAATGATTAACACTTATATAGTGCTTTAAGGTTGTAAAACACCTTACAGGAGGCAGCTAGGTGGCACAGTGGATAAAGCACCAGGAGGACCTGAGTTCAAATCCGGCTTCAGACACTTTACACTTACTAGCTGGGTGACCCTGGGCAAGTCACTTAACCCTCATTGCCCCGCAAAACCAAAACCAAAAACAAATAAAACCCCTTACAAAAATTTAATCCTCAACAACCTTGGGATGTAGGTGCTATTATTATCCCCATTTAACAGATGAGGAAACTGAGGCTGTTAAGTGACTTGCCCAGGATCTGAAGCAGTATTTCAACTCAAGTTTTCCTGACTTTGAGTCCTGTACTCTATCACCTGGCTTCCCCTTTGAGTAATATCACCATTTGGGTGATAAGTTCAAATTGCAGAGCTTGCAATAAAATTTTGGAAGGCTAAGTTGGGGCCACATGATAGATGGCCTTCACTGTTGAGCTGAAGAGTTTAGAGTTTATTCTGTAGGTAAATAGAAGGCAGTTAGGTTGCTCAGTGAATAGAGTGCTGAACTTGGAGTCAGGAAGACCTGAGTTAAAATTCAACCTCAGTCATTTACTAGCTCTGTGACCCTGGGCAAGTCACTTAACCTCTGTTTGCCTTAATCCACCAGAGAAGGAAATGGCAAACTATTTCAGTATCTTTGCCAAAAAAACCTCATGGACAGTATGGTCCACAGAATCACAAACAGTTGGAGACGACTGAACAACAGGAGTTATTGAAGACTTTAAATTGTTCTCCTTCTACTTCTTTTGCTCTGTATCAGTGAATTAAGTCTTCCCAGGTTTCTCTGAATTATTAATAATCGTCATGGTAAATAGATCTATTTCATCACATTCCCATTTCACAATGGGTTTGGCCATTTCCTAATTGATGGACATCTATTTTACTTCCTGTTCTTTGGTACCACATTGTACTGATTCTTCATTCCTGGAAGGGAGGCCTGAAAGAGGCAAGAACATAGTTAAGGAAAGGAGGGAGAGAAATAACAGGGACAGCTAGAAGAGGCAGCAAGCTAAGAATAGATCTGAATATGGCTATAGGAAGAAGGCAATGAGCTGGTAAAAGAAGATAGTACCATGGAGTTCTGGTTAAAATACCGGACTTGGAATCAGGAAGACCTGAGTTCAAATCTTCCCCCAACACTATTTGTATAATTCCAAGCAAGTCACTTAATTTCTAAAAGTCTCTGTCTCCTCATCTGTAAAATAAAGAGGTTGAACTAGATGGCCTCCGAAATGCCTTCAATTCTAAATCTGTGATCTTTCATGAACATAAAAGAGAGTTGTGGAGTCGTTTCAGTCATGTCCAACTCTTCATGACCCATATTGGGGTTTTGTTGGCAGAGATACTAGAGTGGTTTGCCATCTCCTACTCCAGCCCATTTTGCAGACGAGGAAACTGAGGCGAACAGGGTGAAGTGACTTGCCTAGGTTCACACAGATAGTAAGTATCTGAGGCCAGATTTGAACTCGGGAAGATGAGTTTTCTTGATTCCTGGTCCAGTGCTCTAACCACTATACAACCTAGCTGCATCACATAGAGAAACACTAATTGAAGGGTATCTGGAGAAAATGGGAGGGGATGAGAACTAGAGTACCATTTGTGAGGTAAAGAAAGAGATACTGCTGAAAGAGATGCCCCACAGGATTACATTGATTTTTTTCAGTATGGGAAGTAAGGTCAGCTGACGTGTGTGTGTGTGTGTGTGTGTGTGTGTGTGCGCGTGTGTTGGTGTGCTGAGTAGATGGACCAGTTTATGGATGTGGTAGTTGCTGTAGGGATTCCTCTGGGGAATCAACAAGATGTGAATAAAGTGACTACCCAGTAGCCTCCAGGTCCCAGTTTCAGTGATGTGGCATGAATTTGTAGTAGACTAGTTTGGCAGTTATTATTTTTTGTAAGACTTTGCCACATATTTTTCACAACTCGGGGATCAGAGAGCTTCCATTTTTAGAAAGTACACACTACTCATGTTAAAGTGGTGATGCATTCTGATATTTTTAAGATTAATTTTACAGCTTAATCAGGAAACTAATTGATGATTTATCAAAGCTAATTGAAGCAGGTACTTTTGAAATCACTGGAACAAATCCTCTCCATCGTTAATCAGGATATTTTGTTTTCTTTTAGATTAAGGATAGGGAACCTTTTTTTCTCTCAAGGGACACTGAACTAGGATGGAATTGGGAGATGGATCAAGGGCCACATACAAGTGAAAATTTAAAAAAACACTTAATTTCTCTCTTTAAAAAAATCTTATTTGCCTTTTCAAATCAGAAGTGAGCATAAAACTTTATACATTTATATATTTTTTAGATAAATAAGCATTTATTGAATCCTTTCTGTGTACCAAGAACTGTGCCAAACATTGGGAATACAAATACAAAAATAAAGCAGCCCCTGCCCTCAAGGAGCTTATGTTCTAGTAGAAAGATGACAAATATAAGAGAGCAGTACCAGGGAATGGATTTTTTGGGGGGGGGGGCAGGGCAATGAGGGTTAAGTGACTTGCCCAGGGTCACACAGCTAGTGTCAAATGTCTGAGGCAGAATTTGAACTCAGGTCCTCCTGAATCCAGGGTCAGTGCTTTATCCACTGTACCACCTAGCTTGCCTCCAGGGAATGGATTTTGACTTAAGGATTCTCGGGGATAATGATCTGATGCATAGTGCAGTCAATTGGCATACCCTTTCTGGAAGTAAGGCAGTATTTTTGCCTTTAATTACATTTTATTTTTTTCTATGAAGAAAAATCAATCATTGCTCCCTTCTAACTCAGCCCCATTGGGGGAAAATTCCACTGTAACAAGTATGCATAGTCAAACAAAACTAATTTCTGTATTAGCCTTATCCAAAACATATAGCTTTATTAAATAAATAATAAAATATACTTTAGTTCTATATTGTGTTTGGGATGGAGGAAAGAGAAAGAGGTGATAAGTGAAGAATAATAGGAGAATGCAGTGAAAAAGAGAGAAAGGGAAAGATATTATGACAAATTATGGTATATGAACATAATGGAAATTTGCTCAGAATTTGGAACTCAAAATTTTAAATAAAAATGCTTCTCAAAAAAAAAGAAAGAAATAGACATTCTCACATAAAATGACAGAGGAAGAGACATGCAACCCAGAAGGACATATACACATGCATAAACAGTGGTGGAAAGAGGACCAGTAATAGCAGAAAGGCTGAGAGATAGGGATGGAAGATGCTGTACTGGGAATAAGGCAATCGTGGGGGGGGGGGGCGCGGGTCAGGCTGAGAATTCAGCTAGGTAGGGGTGTGGTTAGTAAGTACTTTAAGTCATAGAACCATGTAACAAGAGCTAGAAGAAATCTCAGATTATCTAGTTCAATTTTTCTCATTTTATAGATGAGGAATCTGAGGGCCAGAGAGATTAGACACCCATGGTCACAAACATAGTATGAATTCAAGGCAGAATTTGAATCCAGGTCATCTGACTACAGAGCCAGTGTTCTTTCCACTATACCATTCAGCCTTTCATAGATATAGCATTTGAGTCCAGAAAAGACAGCCAAGGCAGGGAAGAGCAAGCAGATCTCATGTTAGGTACTGCCCACGTAAACAATGTCCACAGGAGGCCACAGGGTGCTTTCATATCAAAGCCAACTTATCTTCTTTTTTCATTCGGGTTTTTTGGATAACATCCTTTTCTGTTGTTGTTCATAATTGTCTGTTGATTATGTGTTACAGCCTACTTCCACCTGTGATGCCATTTTTCATTATGCTCTGGGTGATCCTCATTTTCATATCTTTGGATAAAATCATGGTCCATGTTTAACAGCCATATAACACTGGAAGGATCTTGATGTTATGACAAATTATATGTGCATGTATACATATGCACATGTGATGGTATTTTACTGCACTGTTAGAAATGACAAAAGGCATGGGTTCAAAGAAACCTGGGAGATTTGTATGAACTGATGCAGAGTGACGTGAACAGAACCAAGAGAATGATTATACATTAACAATAGTGTAAAGAAAAGCAGCTCTGGGGGCAGCTAGATGGCTCAGTGGATAAAGCACCGGCCCTGGATTCAGGAGTACCTGAGTTCAAATCTGGCCTCAGACACTTAATACTTACTAGCTGTGTGACCCTGGGCAAGTCACTTAACCCCAATTGCCTCACCAAAAAAAAAAAAAAAAAAAAGCAGCTCTGAAGGACTTAAGTACTGTGATCAATGCAATAACAAACCATGATTCCAGAACATTTATGATGAAGCATGTGAACCTAGTGAAAGGGGTGATAGAGAGAGAATGAGATGCAGCCAATGTGAGATTTTAGTTTTGTTGATTATGCATATTTGTTACAAAGGTGTTTTATTTCTATGCCTGTGTGTATATCTCCCCCCCACAATGAGGTCCAAGGGAGGGAAATACAGAGTAAGAGGAGAGCTACAGATAGGGTTGTAGGAAGAAAGGAAGATAGAGTAGCATGTTTATGAAATGCTCATAAGTGAACAGACAGGAGACCAGGAGGAATAACGGATAAGCAGAACAACTTTGAGGGTTATATGTTGATTTATTATATACTTGAAAAGCAAGTTGTACATATCAAGTGTTTCAGTTTCATGCAAAAACAAATCAATGAATGAGTGAACAAATAAATAAGATGGGACTTTATTTGGTGCCATTAAGAGAAATTTACACTTTTCCAATGGCAGTCCAGTCTTTGTCCTCATAATCAATTCTGGACCACTTATTTGCAGCATCTGTCCAAGCTATGTCTACTGAATGACAAGCACTATAGGTTTCCATCCAACTGTTTTTCACAGTCTGAATGACAAACATTCTTCATCCCCTGGGTTTTTCCAGGGTGTTGAGCATCTTTAGCTCAAACTCTTTTGAATGGTTAAGATTTCATCCTGGAGGCTTTGCCATGGTTTTTAAAAATCATCAAATGTCAAAGGTGGGGAGGAGCTGAAAGACTGTGCCTTTTATAGGGCACAGTATCCATTAAGCTATCCCTTTGAAATCTGAATCGCCTAATTAATAATGATTTTTCCTTTAGGGGCTCACTTTCAATGGCATAGCCGTAAGTGTTCACTATGGGAGATTATACTTCAGGCTGTACCTCAGTTCCATCTACCATCTTTGCCTCATACTTTACTTGCTTCTAGGTGAAGAGATGGTTTTTCAGGAGGTTCTCTACTCTTATTCTAGATTGAATTCATACTAAACAAATCCTATTTCATGGACTGAGTTTTCTCATTCCTAATTCTGTAGAGAAGCCCCATAAATTCAGATTCAATTAACAACCAACCCTGTGTGTGTGTGTGTGTGTGTGTGTGTGTGTGTGTGTGAGAGAGAGAGAGAGAGAGAGAGACAGAGACAGAGACAGAGACAGAGACAGAGACACAGATATGGGGGGAAGGGTAAATGTAATGGGATAATAATGGGATGATGGATCAATCAGCTGTACTTGTATGTTTATAGTCGGCCAAACTTTTTTTTTAAAGAAATCTTTAAATTGGAGCACATGTTCCGTTACTTTAAAATGTACTGAATGTGCTGAAAATATCTTCACTATTTCAAGGTTAATATGAAAATTAATGGGTTTATCTTGGCATGTGAGATTATTTGTCCCCACCCTACTCCCCCACAAACAGACACACATATACACATGCAGTAGCCTCAGGCTGCTGTGATTTTGAGTTCTTTTGTCTGCTTGTTATAGTTTTTCTACTTATCTTCACTGTCAGCTATCAGTGTACCTGACTGGGGAAGTGACCCCACTTTAGATTTACTGCTTCTAATCTGAAATCAGATGGGAAACTAGGTCACTGAGCTCATTAGAATTGTGCCTAAAATAACTGTAAATTTAAAAAGGCTCTGAGTGAGGACCTGAGGGTCTCTGCTATGATCATAGCTTCATAGATTTAAAGCTGGAAGGGACCTTATAATCCAAGTTCCTCATTTTACAGATAAGGAAACTGAGGCAGAGAGAGATTAAGTGGTCACAGCTAGTAAGTGTCAGAGGGAGGAGTTTCCCAACTCCAAGTCTAACAATCTGCTTGTTCTGGTTTGATTAGAATGGAACAAATATATTAGAGGGTACTGGTGATAAGAATAATAACTAGCATTTATGCTTTAAAGTTTGCAAAAATGCTTTACAAACATCTCACTTTATCTTTACAACAACCCTTGGGAATAGGGGCTATTTTTATTATCTCCATTTGGCAGATGAGGAAATTGAGGCAGATAGAAGTTAACTTGCCCAAGGTCACTAGTGTCTAAGCCCTAATTTGAACTCATCTTCCAGAACCACTGTGATATATCCAGTGTGCCACTTAGCTGCATTATGTCAATTAGATTATGAATATCTTAAATTAGATTATTTTATTTTGGGCTGGGGGGGGCTTCAGTGACTAGCAGAGGAGTTTATATTTGATGCTTAAGAAATAAAGTCTTGGAATCAGACTGAGAGTAGGAACAGATGTTGGAGATTATCTAGTTCAATTTATACCTTACCACGAATTATCTTCTACAACATTTTTCTTGTTCAGTCGTGTCCAACTCTTTATGACCCCGTTTGGAGTTTTTTGTCAGATATACTAAAGGGACTTACCATTTTCTTCTCCAGCTCATTTTACAGATGAGGACATTGAGGCAACCAGGTTCAGTGACTTGCCCAGAGTCACACAACTGGTAAGTGTCTGAGGCTGGCTTTGAGCTCATGAAGATGAGACTTCCTGATTTCAAGTCCAGTGCTCTATCTACAGCCCCTACAACATTAGAGAATTAGCCTGTTCTTGAAGACCCCCAGCAGTGGGGAATTGATCACCTCCCAAGATAGCCCACTCTACTTTTGGACACCTTTTTACATCACACTTCTCGGTAACATCCACCTGCCTTACCAATATCTGCCCTCAGTGAGCTTTTAGTTTAGTTGGGTGAGCTAGATGAGGATTAGAGTTGCCCATAATTCTCCCCGTTTGTCTCTTCCACTCTTGAATGGAACTTCCATTCCTTTCTGGCAAAGGGGAGGGTGGGTAATCTGAGTTGATTGGACAGGAAGGAAGTATTGGTCTCATGAAAGGAGTTCAGCAGCAAGGGCCTGTGTACTTCAGTACAAACTTGCCTTGTCATTCTTCCCTGCTCATTTCCCATCGTCCCTGTCATTCCACACGTGGCCTGAAACAATACGTGTGGGACAGTACAAAAGCCAGGCTCCTCTCTCATCAGTTCTACCTTATCAACCCAGGGACACTTTTAAAAGGAAGAAGTATCAGAGGTGGGAGCAGGTGAGAGCTAATAATGCTGACAGCCTTGGCAAATCCTTAAGTAGGTTTATCTACTTCAGCCTCTGCCTTTGAGCAGGATATATCATCATCCTCTAGAGAATCCATCAAGCACCTAATTGAATGTGGTGCTGTACCAAAAAAAAAATCCACACGGATCAGCTTTGTTGGTCTTTGCAGTACAAAATTCTTCTCTGTTAATAACTTCACATCTTCATAGAGTTCTTGGGCAGGTTAGGCTCTGACAGAGGCATCTGGTCCATCACCCTGCATCCACCACAAGGAAGCCAAACCAGAAGGAAGAGGCAGTGTGAGTCTCTAGCAGGGGGTGGAAGTGAGATGGCTTGGACTGTGAAGTGGAAGATAGATACTTCTTTTAAAATGTGTGAGTGGCAACTAGGTGGTGCAGTGGATAGAGCACTAACCCTGTGGTCAGGAGGGCCAGAGTTCAAATCCGGCCTTAGACACATAGCTGTGTGACCCTGAGCAGGTCACTTAACCATGATTTCTGCCTCCCCCCTAAAAAACCAAGTGTATGCAGCGCTAAAAGTATTGGGCTTGGAGTCAAAGGACTTGAGTTGTAATCTCACCTCTGCTACATATTGCTACTGTAACTTTGGGCAGGCTGCTTAAACTCAGTGAGCTTTGATTTCCCTCATACATAAAATAAATGAGGGGCAGCTATGTGACGCAGTGGATAAAGCACCAGCCTTGGATTCAGGAGGAACTGAGTTCAAATCTGGCCTCAGACACTTGACATTTACTAGCTGTGTGACCCTGGGCAAGTCACTTAACCTTCATTGCCCCACAAAAAAACCCAAAAAACCCCCCTAAAACACCAAAACCAATAACAATAAAATAAATAAGATATCTCTAAGGTCTCTTCCAGCTTTAAATGCTATGAAACTATAAGTGAATTCATCAGGTTCCATGGGTTAGTGTCTCTTGTCCGCTCTAGAGTTGTAGGGAGGAGATATCCTACCTCCCACAGTCACTGAGGCCCCTTCTAGTGAGCTCAGCTGAGAATAGGAGTGATTCATGCCTCATCAGAACTAATTAGTGGCTTTGAATCAGGTAATTAACTTCCTTCTAGCCTAGGAAGAATGACTAGGCTCTTGGGTCTGCCTCTGTCACCTTTGTACTTAAAAGAGCCACCTAACTGAGCTCGTTTCTAATCCAAACAGCAGATCACCCTTAGCCCATCCGTTATTTATTTTAGCTGGGACCATTAGTGGGAAAGGATAGAAACCGAAAGGAAGACTTGGGTTAAGGAGAGATGAGGCAAGTTGGCCACCACCCTCAGAAGATAAATGACTAAGGATAGAGAATAGGCAGGTAACCCGACCTGCTTCCATTTTTTTTAGGGAGGGATGGGAAAGACAGTGGTGACCTACTTTGCTGTGGATGAGAGAGGGGGTTCTTTCTACCTTGCCTGGTCAGCTTCATTTCCCAGCTATAAATCCCCGCTCATAGGGCATTATATTATCTTCATAGTATGGCACTGTTGACTTGCTTTGAGCTGCTAGTCATTAAAACCCCATATTTTTTCACTAAACCATTGTCTACTCATTCATCTGTCATCTTGTATTTGACTTCGTTCCACTTTATGAGGATGATAATAACAATATAATTTTTATATTTAAGATTTACAAAGTACTTTGAAAATATCAACTTATTTATCCTCATAACAACAACCCTGGGAGGTAGATGCTATTATCAACCTCCCTTGAAAGATGTGGCAAGCAGAGGTTGTGATTTACCCAAGATCATCCAGCTAGTAAGTGTCTGAGGTTAGATTTGAACTTAGGTCATGCAACCTATTCACTATGTCTCTTAGCTGCTGCTAGCTTAATCTCTCTGGGCCTTAGTTTCCTTATCTGTAAAATGAGAGGGTCTGACTAAGACTCTAAGCTGCCTTTCCAGCTCTAAATCAATGATTCTATAAACCTATTTCGCCATGCTCACTCTCTCTTAAGGTTTAATGTGAGTTTCCATTCCTTTCTGTGTTGTTGGTCTGGGGTTAGGTCTGATAAAGAGATAAATGTCCATGAAGTTGAAAGGAAAAAGGAAAGGGACTGAGGAGAGATACAACTAATCTACACCCTGCTGTGGTTCTACTTAACAGTTAGATATTGGAGAATGAAGTATTGTTGAGGATTATAATGAGAAGGGAAGGCGAATTTGAAACGTTTTATATGCCTTCTTCTAAATCATAATTAGTTCCCATTGAATAAGTTGTCGTTCCTCCCACCCACTCTTCATTCCCTCCATATTGGTTGCTAGTCTTTGATGCAGGAAAAGGAAACTTCATCCCTCTTCTCTTTCCGCTATATAGCCTCAGCCAAGTTTTACTACAAAATATCCCTCTATATACTCACTGTCATCATTAATCTAATACCATGCCTGGATCAAGAAGACAATTATTAGCTTTAGTCCCTCACATCAGAATTATCTCTCTCCAAAGTACCATATACCATGCTGTCAGACCAGTTTTCCTAAAATACTGCTGTCACTTTCTTGCTAAGAAACAGTCTGTGGCTCTTGATTTTGTATCAAGAATAAACTTCTTTGCCTACCTGGCTTTGTTTTTTTTAAGTAATAAACATTTTTATTTCTAGTTTTGAGTTCCAATTTTTATTCCTCTTTCCCTCCCTCCCCTCCCCACTCCCTGAGGTGGTAAACAATCAGATATGGGTTATACATGTATGATTATGTAAAACATTACCATATTAGTCATTTTGTACAAGAAAACTTTACTAAAAGAAAAAAAATGAAAGTGAAAAATAGTATGCTTCAGTCTGTGTTCATCAATATCAGTTCTTTCTTTGGAGATGGCTAGTAAGTATGTTTCATCAATAGTCCTTTGGGATTGGCTTGGATCATTGTATTGTTGAGAATAGTTAAGTCATCCACAGTTCTTCATTAAACAATATTGCTGTCTCTGTGCACAACGTTCTTTTGCTTCTGCTCACTTCACTGTACGTCAGTTCATACAAGTCTTTCCAGGCCTTTCTGAAATCATCTTGCTTGTCATTTCTTATAGCACAATAATATTCCATCACCATCATATACCACAGCTTGTTTAGCTATTCCCCAGTTGAAGGGCATGCCTTTGGTTTCTGATTATTACTGGCTTTCTTTTAAAAAATGATTTTATTTGTTTCAATTCTCACTCACCCTCCCAACCTGACCCCTCACTCCCAAAATTTAGAACACAAGAAAAACAAAACCCATCACACACATATGTAATCAATCAAAACAAATTTCCACATTGGATATGTCAAAAAAAATCATCTTATTCTGCATTCTGAGACTTTCACCTCTCCGTCAAGAAGTGGGCAGCATGTTTCATCTTTAGTCCCCTGGAGTCTTGGTTCATCATTAAGCTGATGAGAGTTCAGCATAATAGTACTGCATCACATTTTTATACCATAACTTATTCATCCATTCTCCAATTTATGGACACCCCCATAGATTGCCATCCTTTGTCACCTCAAAAAGCTATAAATATTTTTGCACATCCTTGGAATTTGTTTTGTTTATGACTAATTCCTCCCTTAATCTTCCCTCCTCCTAATTTCCTCTTTCTTCTTCTCACCTTTCCCTCCTTTTTCTCTATTGAACAAAGTATATTTCTGTGCTCATTTCTCTCGGTGTGTGTATTTTTCATTCTTTTAACCAGTTCAGATAAGTGAGGTGCAAGTGTCAGCCACTCCCCTCCACTCATTCCTCATTGTTTTTAAGTGAGGCAATTTGGGTTAAGTGACTTGCCCAGGGTCACACAGCTAGTAAGTGTTAAATGTCTGAGGCCGGATTTGAACTGAGGTACTCCTGACTCCAGGGCTGGTGCTCTATCCACTGTACCACCTAGCTGCCCCTTAGAAGTCTATTTTCACACCCTGATTATGTAAGATAATTTCTCCTAACATTTCATTCTCTTTCACTTCTCTTTTACACCACATCCCAGTGTATTCCTCTTCCCTTCTCTTTCCCTTTGTTTTTTAAAAGAATTCATCAAGATTTAACAAAACCACTCCTGGCCCTTGTCTAATTGGACTCCTTCTACAAGCCCTGATGATAATGGGGTTCAGAGGGGATCCGTGTATTATATCCCCATATTAGAATATAAGCATTTATCCTTGTTTAGTCCTTTATCATTCTTCATTAACATTTACTTTTTTATGTTTCTCTTCACTTGCTTGTTTAAATTTCAAAGTTTCTCTGTAGCTCTGGTCTTTTCATCAGGAATGCGAGGAAGCCCTCTATTTCATTATAAATCCATTTCCCTCCCCTTGTAGATCTACCAGTTTTGCTAGGCGTTATTCTTGTCTATAATCCCATATCCTTTGCCTTCTCAAATATATTCCAAGCTCTCCACTCCTTCATATTGGTGGCTGCTAAATCATGTGTGATCCTGATTGTGACTTCTCAATATATGAATTCTTAATAACTGCTTGAGGTATTTTTTTCTTTGACCTGAAAGCTCCAAATTTTGACTATGATGTTCCCAGGAATTCTCATTTTGGGGTGTCTTTCAAGGGATGATTAGTGGGTTCTTCTATTTCCATTTTGCTCTATGGTTCTAAGAGATCTAGATCATTTTCTTTTAAGATTGTTTTTGGATATAATGTCTAGGCTTTTTTTTTTTGTTTTTTGTTTTGGTGATGGCATTCAGATAACCCAATGAGTCTGTAATTTTTTTTCTTCTTGATCTGTTTTCCAGGTCAGTTGTTTTTGCTCTAACATGCTTTACATTTTCTTCTATTTTTCAACCTTTTTACTTTTATTTAATATTTCTTATTACCTCATAAAGTCATTAGCTTCTCTTTGGTCCATTCTAATTTTCAGGGAGTTTGTTGCTTGGGCAAGGTTTCGTACCTCTTGTGTCAAGCTGTTAATACATTTCCAATTCTTTCTTCCATGGCTTTTGTGTATTTTCTCCTTTTTTCCTCAAATGTTCTCATTCCATTTATAAAAACATTTTGAATGGTTTTTTTTAGAACTTGTTTCATCTCTTCCAGGAATTCTGAGTTTGTGCCCCAGCAGTACTTTTTAATGAGGTTTTCCTTGTAAATGTTTTGGAGTCCTTCTCTTATGCATTTGTATTGTGATGTTTAAAATCGAAATTGTGTGGTCGCCTTAAATTAGAAGCTTTAGCACCAGTCTTTGGGCATTAAGCATTTATTAAAGCATACTAGGTATTCATGTGGAATTCAGAAAATT
The DNA here is from genome assembly GCF_019393635.1 of Dromiciops gliroides. NCBI lineage: Eukaryota > Metazoa > Chordata > Mammalia > Microbiotheria > Microbiotheriidae > Dromiciops > Dromiciops gliroides. The sequence goes on along the minus strand of NC_057863.1, from coordinate 335,285,952 downwards.
AAGAAAAGGCCTATCTAGTCTAGAGTTCCAGCCTGCTTCAATCATGAACTCCCCAGCAAACTGAGTGTGGAAGCTTTTTATAGGTCCAGAGCAGAGGCGGTCCTTACACAGTGCTTCAAGCTGATTGGTAGGCATCATCCAAATCCATTGGTTCACTGGACTTGAAGGTGGTCTCATGTTGAGTTCAAAGTCCTCAACTTCTGAGAACAGTACCTTCTCAAGGGCCAGTCAGGTATGCTTACAATCTAGTTAACTTGATGTAGGCTAGTCAGCAGTCAATCACTCACTTAATTCAATCAGTTTAGATTAATCCCCAGGTGAGCCTTTGAGTATCTGCTAAATCCCATTATTTTGTCAGTGTCTTGAGTGTTTCTGCCACCATAATAGCTCACTAAGGTGGGGTTCTTTTTTCATTTCCTCATTCTTTCAGGCTCCTTCTTGTCTTCAGACTTGTTGTTAGGGCTGAGGTCTGCCACATTTCTGGAGGGAAGGTCTGGACTAGTCCTGTTGCTGCTTTTTGGGGGGCATTGACTATTGTGTTGGTCTAGGATCTCAAGATCATGCTGGGAACCTGAAGGCTTTCAACATTCCCAAAGTGATCTTATCCAAGACAAAGTCTGATTGTTTCCCTCCTGGTCTGAGCTCTGCAAGTTCCTGACCCGGGTTTGGGTTTGTGTAAGAACAGACTGTGGCTTGGCTCTGCCCCATCATCCAGATGGAAAGTTCTGTTGGTTCAGAGTAGCAGGATTATAGGCTCCCCTTTGACCTGAGATTCTCGCCTTGGTTATACCTCTGCAGACTGTGCTAGATGCTTGAAGTAAGACCTTGAAGAGAGTCTGGAGTCTGAGCTAAATCTCTGCTGCTGCTAGCTTCTGAACTTCCTTTTTGCTCAGTATACCACCCAGGACATCCCTATCAGGGGAATACCACTCGCCTGTTCAGGTCCCCTTTTCAGTCTAACCTGGATCTGTGAATGGTACTGGGTAATGTGTGACAAAGTGTTAGTTCTCACCTGTTCCTATTGTGGTGCCCCAGTCAGAGTCTGGGAATGTCCTGTTGTGGGTCCAGGGTCTCCTCTTGCTCTGATGCACAGCCTCTTCCTGGGCACTGGAGTGCTTCTGGCCTAATTCTGTCTTCTGCACAACTCCCCACCTGTTTCTTTATGCTAGCCTGTGCTGAACAAATGTGACTTTCTCTGGATATCCCCATGAGTATCATCTGGTGCATTTTCTAGATCTGTTTGGAGGTATTTGTGGAGAGGAGCTCATTATTTTGCTTCCTATCACTCCTTTATCTTGGCTCCACCTCTCCCCTCTCCGCCTGGCTTTCAAAGATGGCTTTCCACTATCTAGACCCATCTTCCTTACCCTCATCTACTCCCCAACACACTGCCTACATTCTGTTCAGGTTATTTTCTGTCTCTTGACTCAGTCAATTAATCAGTCAACAAGCTCTTAAATGCCAACTATATACCAAGCATTTCACTGGGTCCTAGGAATACAAAGACAGGGATCAAAAAAACACTGCTTCCAAGGAGTTGACATGCTAATACAGAGAACAAGAAGTACATCTGTAAATATATGCTGAATAAATATGAAGAGAATAAATAAAAGTACATTTAAGCAGTTGAATGCAAGCTGGTTTGGGAGGGAAGAGCTAGCATTGAGGTAAAAGGCTTCCTATAGAAGGTATACTTGGGCTGTGTCTTGAAGAAAGGGTGATTCTGTGGGACAGAAGTGAAGAGAGAGTGCATTCCAAGCATGGGGCAAGTCCAGTGCACAGGTAAAGACATAAGAGGAGTTTTTCATGAAGAGTAGAGAGAAGGCCAATTTGGCTGGATCCCAGAATGCAGAAAGTGATGTATGAAGTGCCAGATATGGTAATATACACAATTATACGTGTATAACCCATATCTGATTGTTTGCCACCTCAGGGACGGAGGAGTGGAGGGAAGGAAAGAAGGATAAAAATTGGAACCTAAAACTATAAATAAAAATATTTATTAGTTTGTTTTTTTTAAGTGGTGTATGGGGGTATTCCGGGAGGACTAGCACTTGTGGTGTGAGGGCTTGCTGAGCCCTTTTCAGGGATGCTCAGCTACCTTTGGTGTCCACCTAACACCCAACTCCTACCTGTGGCTCCAAGAAGCTGTGGCATGCCCAGAGGCCACCTTCCCAGAACTCTTCCTTAGTCCTCCCATCTTGAATAACCTCGCCAAACCTGATGGCGTCCTCAAAAAGCATCTCCCCAAATCACATGGATTCTTTTGGGGGCGGCAGCAGCAGCAGCCGCAACTACTGTTTAAACATCAGTAGCTTGAGAAGTCAACATGAACGAATTGGATTGGAGATGGGTGAGAGTGGTTATGAAGGGTCAGGGCGTATGTTTGTGGTCAGACTTCTGCATTGGTCTGGAAGTCTCCCTAGTGGCAGTGATCATGACTTCCCATAACACTTTAAATACCCCATGGACAGAGACTGAGCATCCCTCATTGGAGTGGGTGCTGTCTGAGTATGAACACTACAAGTACCTAGCCCAGGGATCCTATAGATAGCATCACGGTCTTTGGAGCTAGAGAAAACTGGAGACCATCCAGTCTACCCTCTATATTTTATAGCTAAGAAAAATAAGGCTGAGAGATTAAGTCCTTTGCCCAAAGACACTTAGGTAATAAAACAATAGAACTAGGATTTGAACCTGGACCTTCTAACTCAAAAGCTGTTTCTTGTTCCACTATGCCACCCTTCCCTTTTTCTCCTCTGTTCTTTGAGAGTTCAGTCATTCTCTTTGACAGGAAACCTTGACGGTCTGTCAACTGGAGGTGAAAGAGAGAATGGCTGGATGCCAATGGATCTGGAATATTGATTTAGGGGAACCATCCTGTCTTCTGGGCTAGGCTGAGGCTAGAGAGAGTAACAGGCCAGAGCCAGCTTTGCAACTGGGAGTTTGGGAGGTAGGAATCATAGGCTCTATGTGTACACTTAAATCCCTGGAGAGAGGGAAGAAGGTGTGCCCATAGTAAATCTTACTGGAAAATAGGAGGTTGAGAGGAGTAATTGCCACGGTATATGAGATGACCTTTTACCTCTTCTCTGCCTCTTGGGTTTGGCAGGAAGGTGCTTGGTGTTGGTGGAGGGAATAGGGTAGGTATGATGGGGAAGGGGATTTTCTTACCCAAAAAGGGACCATATAACATGGAAATCTTTAGGCAGCTAGGTGGTGTAGTGCATAGAGCGCCAGGCCTGATGTCAGGAAGACTCAGATACCTATTAGCCATGTGACCCTGGGCAAGTCACTTAATCCTGTCTGCCTCAGTTTCCTCAGCTGTCAAGTGAGCTGGAGAAGGAAAAACCAAACCACTCCAGTCAAGAAAACCCCAAATATGGGGGCAGCTAGGTGGCGCAGTGGATAGAGCACCGGCCCTGGAGTCAGGAGGACCTGAGTTCAAATCCAGCCTCAGACACTTAACACTTACTAGCTGTGTGACCCTGGGTAAGTCACTTAACCCCAATTGCCTCACCAAAAAAAAAAAAAAAGAAAACCCCAAATGGGGGCAGCCAGGTGGCACAGTGGATAGAGCACCAGCCCTGGATTCAGGAGGACTTGAATTCAAATCCGGCCTCAGACACTTATCACTTACTAGCTCTGTGACCCTAGGCAAGTCACTTAACCCCAATTGTCTCACCAAAAAAAAAGTTAGTAAAAAAAAAAAGAAAACCCCAAATGGCTTCCCAAAGTGGAAGAAGGGTAAGAAAAAACTCCCGACAGCATGGAAATCGTTATAAAGATTAAACTCTGTAGTGTCTCTTGGGATCTCTAACTGGGTCTCTTGACCACATTTCTTCCTCTCAGAACAGTTTGTTTCCCGTTGATTTTCAACACCACCCTGAGAGTCTCTATGCTACCTTCTACCCCACCCTTCAACTTGCAATAAACAGACAGCATTTCCCCCTGGGAGTTCCATGGAAACCCTGGATATAGGAAACAGGCAAGGCAGAAATAATTCTGTTTCTCTCAGACCTGCTGCTAGATTTCCTTTCACCTCCTTGCTGTAGGAGACATGCAGTACAAACACAGGAGTGTAGCTTCATGCCAACAGCCCAGATAAACACAGCCTGAGGGGACCTAACAGATTGAGTTTCAGAAATGTTGAGTTTCTGTGATCTGGAGGCAGGGGGGATCAAACCTGGGTGAGTAACCCTTTGTAAATATTCAACCCCTCTCTCTTCTTCCCTTCTACCTCCTGCCAAGAATCACAAAATCACAAATATTGCTCATCCTTGCCCCTTCCTCCATTGCTGGTGTATAAATACTGATTAATTTGAAAAGGCAGCTGATGAGTACACAGGCCTGAAGTCAGGAGACTTGGGTGCTAGCCTGGGTTCTGTCACTGACCAGCTATATGACCTCCGGCAAGTCACTTAGCTTTTCTGGGCCTCATTGTCCTCATCTGTGAAATGAGAGGTTGGACTCAATGATCTCTGCAATCCTTTTTACTCTGACATTCCATAGCTATAATTTAGATTCTGAAGCCTAATTAAGACTACTGAGATCTTTTGTCTGCTTCTCTCCCTTAATTCTAAAGGAGTTTTTGCTTGCAATTATCAATTTTATCCATATGTAGATAATCCATTCTATGCTAGTCAGTCAGTAGCATTTACTATGTTCTTTGTGATGTGTAATCAATCTATGTGCAAAATATGCAAATCTATGTCTGTATTCAAATAAGGGAGAGTAGGGTATGTTTGAGGATTACCAATAGGAGCTAGATTTGAGCAGTGTGCCATCTCTTCTAGGCTACTGAGATGATAACTAGTGTTCATTGTAGAAGTCACCCTCCCCCCCTCCTCAATCCCAGCATGCTAGGTGGTATATATTGACACAAAACAGAGAGATTTGCCTCTCTCCTTCATTCTGCACATTTATCTCTTGGTGTATGCAAGTGGATATACATACACTTCAGAACTTCACCAGATCTCATTATTTCCTTGGGTATGGATGTTTCTTCTGCTGTTGTAGACTTTACTTAGCAAATGAGTTCAAGAATTGTTTTGACCCAAACCACTGATCACCTGGTGGCCAACATTCTGGTAATGAGTCTTCTTGCATTTATCTGGGCTGGTCCTTAGATGAAAGGACATTTACTACTCGAAATCATTTCATCTTTTTTTTTTTTTTGGACAATCTAGGGGGTTTATTCCATAAGCCAGTGTCCGACTTAGGGCTATGTCCAGGTCAGGGTTTATTTGCCCTTTGGGGTCTTGATCTTTCTCAGGTAGAACTCCAGCTCTTTGCCCTCCAGCATGTAGCCATCTGCTCGGCCACACTGGCCCGGCCTCGAGGTGATACAGGCAAGGAGCTTGCCCTGCTGAAACTGCTCCTCCAGAAGAGAGTTGATCTTGGCATTCTTCTTCCGCTCCTCATATTTCTTCTGGATCTTTTTCGACCGCTTCTTATTTAAAATTTCTTCCTCCTCAGGAGTCAGCTTTGCTCCCTTCGTCCGTCCCAGGGGCAGGGCATAGTGGGACTCATACCACTGGCGGTATGGGGTGCTGTCGATGAGTACAATGCAGTTCTTCACCAGCGTCTTGGTCCGGACCAGCTCGTTGTTGGATGCATTGTAGACCACATCAGTAATCCTTGTTTTGTGGGTGCAGCACTCAGAGCCCCAGGAGAAGTTGCCCATGTCCAGCCTCAGCGCCCGGTGCTTTTTGTTGCCTTCTCGGACGCGCCCGGTGTGGATGTGGCGGAGGCCGATCTTGGTGTTGGCGGGCAGGTGGCCCAGCTCATACTTGCGCTTCTTGTGGTAGGGCTTGCGCTTGCCCCCAGTCTTGTGGCGCTTGTGCTAGTTGTCCCCGGAGATTCCCATGGTCGGCAAAGAGCGAAATCGTTATATCTTGATATAAGACCTTCTAATGTTTACAATCCCATGGTATAACCTAAGAGAATGGAAACACCTTCCCATCACAGTAAGACTTTAGTGTGGTAGGTATTTGGTATATGTGTTATACACACTGGCAGCTAGATAGGGCAGTACATTCGGCCTGGTGTCAGGAAGACTTGAGTTCAAATTGGACCTCAGACACTTCCTAGCCATGCGACCTGGGCAAGTCACTTAACCCTATTGGCCTCAGTTTCCTCATCTGTCAAATGAGCTGGAGAAGCAAATGGCAAACCACTCTTCGCCAAGAAACGGGGTCATGAAGAGTCAGACACTCTGAAGTGACTGAACAACTAGAACAAAAAATGTTTTTAGCCACACAGCTTTACAAACTTGGTATCCTCAATTGTAGTTGCTACAGTTTATCATTTCTGTCACCTCAGTATCTTTTCTCTGTGTGCTCTCTACTTACCCAAACACCACCCTATTTCATGCTCTTATCACTTACCTGGATCACTGCAGTAGTCTATTTGCTTCTTAAGTCTGTCTCCACTCTAATTCATTTGGCTGGATAAATTGGTTGAAAACAAATTTCTGGCAAGATACTTTCCAGTTTTCTCAGCAATTTTTGTCAAATAGGAACTTATTGAAATAATTGGAATCTTTGTGTTTATTAGATACTATGTAGCTATGTTCAATTGTTTGCCTACTGTGAAACTTGTGTACCTACTGTGCTCCACCGGTCAACTTTTCTGTTTGTTTTGTTTTGTTTTTTTTAATCAGGACCAAATCACTTTGATGATTACTGCTTTGTTGTATTGTTCCCCTTTCTTCAGAATCTTTTTAATTTTTTTCCCCTTGTGAACTTTTGTTCCTCTAGGTGAATTCTGTTATCATTTTTCTAGTTGTATTATGTAACTCTTTGGTAGTCTGATTGGCCTAGGGTTACTTCTCTCCTGACATCTGTGATCCTTATGCCTTTCCAGGATTTACTATTTCACTCACACTCTCTCACCCTCATCTCCTGGATTTCACTCCTTCACTCACCATCATTCACTCCAACACATGTGATCTTTCCCTTTCCCCTGGCTCCTTAGCTTCTGTCTACCAGAATTCTCAGGTCTTTCTTTTAAAAGCCCTACCTGATGTCACTGCTTCACCTACTGTTTGTAAGTACTATTTCTGTTCTTCCTTTCACAGTGCCTTGCCCATACCAACCACTTCAAATGCTTAATTGAATTGAATTTCACTGCCCTGGCTCCTTAGATAAGCATGTTACACTCACTGTTTTCATTTCTTCCCTTTTTTCTCTTTTTCTCCTTCCCTATTTTCTCCTTAAATTGTTACAATAAAATTTCCATCTCCAACCACTCTAGCTCTTTTGAAATCAAACTCTTGTAGGGCACTAGTAATTTATTAATTGTCAAATCCCATTGTCTTTTTTTCAGTCCTCATGCCCCTTTGACTTCAATTCAGTTCAACAAACATTTATTAAGTACTTACTGTGTGCAAGGCATCGAGATAACAAAAACAAAATAATTACAATAGCAAAACAATTCCTGTCCTCAAAGACATTCTATTACATTCCACATACATACTACAAACACACATACCTATATATATGCATATATGGTGACATATACATATAGTGATATGTAGATTTATATATACATACACATGCATATACATATGCAGCTGTGTATGTTTGTAATATGGATATAGTGCCAGGTCAGGATTCAAGAAGACCTGAGTTCAACTCTAGCCTCAGACGTGGGCAAGTGATTTCATTCTGTTTTCCTCAGTTTCCTCATCTGCAAAATGAGCTGGAGAAGGAAATGGCAAACCACTCCAGTATCTCTGCTAAGAAAACCCCAAATGGGGTCATAGTCAGACACAACTGAAACAACTGAATGGCAACAACATATTACATTCTGTGGGGAGAATGCTGCTTGTACACTTAAGTAAATACAAAGTATATACAAAGTAGCTTTTTGCAACCATTTATTTATTTATCTATCTTCTTATTTATCTTTATTTATATATTTATTTTGCAGCAATTGTTCTCCTTCAATGGGGTTGAACCACTAGGAAAATATATATACATATACATACACATACACATACACATACATACACACACACGCACGCATATATATATATGATTCACATAGTCCAACATAGCAACATCTCACATTGACCATGTCCAAAAAATGTATGTCTCATCCTGCATCTTGAATCTATCACCTCTCTGGCAGGAGGTAGGTAGTATGAGTCAGCTTTAGTCCTTTGGACTCATGTTTCATAATTGCATTAATCAGAGTTCTAAAGTATTTCCAAATTGTTTGTCTCTATAATGTCCTTGTTGTGGAAATTGTTCTAGTTCTCACTTCACTCTGTATCAGTTCATAAAGGTTTCCTAGTTTCTTCTAAAACTGTCCATTTGTCATTTTTTATGACACAATAATATTCTATTGCATATATATACCGCAATTTGTTTAACCACTGGCTGATAATTGGGCACCCTCTTTGTTTCCCTTTTTTGGTTGTTATAAGAAGAGCTACTATAAATATTTTTGTGTCCATAAATCCTTTTCCACTTCTTTGCTCTCTTTGGGTATAGGCTTAGTAATCATATAATTGGGTCAAAGAGTATATACAATTTAGTAACTTTGGGGACATAGTTACAAATTGTTTTACAAAATGACTAGATAAATTCACAATTAGAACAGCAGTGCATCAGTGTGCTTCTTTTCGAATAGCCCCTTACATTTGTCATTTTCCTTGTAAATCTTTGCCAATCTTATGGATGTGAAGTGGAACCTCAGAGTTGCTTTTATTTGTATTTCTCTAATTATTTGTGGTTTGGAACATTCTTATGATTATTGATAGCTTAGATTTCTTCCTTTGAAAACTACCTGCTTACATTCTTTTAATATAGATTTGTTGGAGGAAAGACCAAGTCTTATTAATTTGAATCAATTATTTACATATCTTGGATGAGAACTTTTTCAGAGAAATTTAATGGAAAGAATTTTTTTTCTGTTGCCTATTACCCTCCTAATTTAAGAAATTGTATTAGACTGATTTTTACAAGAACTTACTTTTCAATTTTATATAATCAAAATTGGCCGCTTTATTTTCTTTGATTCTTTACTGTTGCGTTTTTAATCATGAACTCTTTTCCAATTCATATAACAAAAAGGTAATTTATTCTTTGTTCCTTTAATTTGCTTTTGATATCACCTTTTGTGTCTAACTCATGTGTCCATTTGCAGTTTATTTTGGTATATGTTGTGAGATGTTAGTCTGTTCCCAATTTCTACCAAATTGCTTTCATGTTTTCCCAGCAGTTTTTGCCAATAATTTAAGTTTTGAGTGTTTATCAAACTATGTTACTATGTTCACTTGCTTTTGTACATTATATACTTATTCACTGATTGACCACTTTATTTTGTAACCAGTACAAAATCATTTTGCTCTGTAGTAAATTTAAGATCTGGTACAGATTGACCTTTCCCTTCCCACTTTTCCCCCCCATTTATTAACCTTGAGATTTCTTGATCTTTTGTTCCTCCAAGTGAATTTTATAATTTTTTAGCTCTATAGCATAATTTCTTGGTAATTTGGTATGGTTAAGTCAATTAATTTAGATAGTATTGTCATTTTTATTATTTCAGCTTAACCTATCCATGAACAATGAATTTTTCCAATTATTCATGTCTCTATTTTTGCAAAGAGTGTTTTATGGTTGAATTCATATAGTTCTTTTTTTTTTTTTTAGTGAGGCAACTGGGGTTAAGTGACTTGACCAGGGTCACACAGCTACTAAGTATTAAGTGTCTGAGGCCAGATTTGAACTCAGGTACTCCTGACTCCAGGGCCGGTGCTCTATCCACTGTGCCATCTAGCTGCCCCGAATTCATATAGTTCTTAGCTGTATCTTGGGAGATATACTCCCAAATAGTTTATACCTACACTAAGTCATTTCAAAGGGGAGAGTGGTAACAACTGGGTACTTAGGATGAGGAAAATCTTCCTGGAGGAGATGGTGCCTGAGCTGTGCTTCAAAGGAATTCAGTGAAGCAAAGGTGAAAAGAAAGTTCATTCCAGACAGGGGGCACTCACCAGTACAAAACTATGGAGATAGGAGATGGCATGGAATATGTTTAGACTATTCAGCAGGCCAATTTGCCTATAAGAGATTTTGTATGAAGGTGAGTAATATGAAATAATACTGGAAAGATGTGAGAGACTTGTCAGGATAAAGATGTTTGAATAGGAGAATAATGTGGTCAGATCTGGTTTAGGGCAGTTGTATGGAAGATGGATCATCTGATCATCTGATTATATATCTAGAACTAGAAGGAACCTTAGAAGCCATCAAATTCACCACCTCTCTCATTTTACAGATGAACATCCACTTGGAGGTTAAGTGATGGCTAGTAAGTGTCTGAGGTGGGATTTGCAAGGGTAAACTCTAGGCTGTGTGAGACCAATTAATCCACAGTAGCCAATTGCATTAGTCCAATTCAGAAGTGATAAAGGGCTGACCACAGGCTGAGACTGTGAGCAGAGAAAAGATGGCAGATGTTGCAGAGGTGGGACCAATAAGTCTTGGTAATCAATAGGCCATGAGGAGAGGGCAGAATCAAGGATAACTCCAAGTCTTTGAATCCATGAATCAACTTGACCAGGCTACTGAATATGAGAATGTTGCTACACTCCCCTTTCTTGAAACTCTTTCATTTCTTGGTTTGGGTCACCAATTCTTATTGAATCTCTTTCCTTTTCCTCTCCCTCCCTGACCCCCTTAGTGTCTCTTGCATCTGTCCTTTTCCAATTCCACTGTAACCACCTCTTGCCTGAACTATCTCAGTAACTTCCTGACTGGTCTTCCAGCCTTCAGTCTCTGCTGCTGTAATCTAGTCTTCAAAGTTTTGACAAATCCATCTCCCTAAGATACCGCATTCACTGACCTGCTCAGAAATCTTAAGCTGCTCACTATTGCCTCTCAGATGAAGTCCACAGTTCTTAGCTTATGTTTGAAGACTTGCTACAATCTGTCTCCAATCTGTTTTTCCAAATGTGTATTTCAACAGTCCTCACTTAAGCCCTTCACTTCAAATCATACTTTTCTATACAATGATTCATGTCCATATTTTTCCTTGGAATTCAGTACCCTCCTTGTCTCTCCCTGCCTGTCCAAAGTCTGCCCCCCCCCCCAGATTATCTTGTGCCTTTCTTGTGAAGCTTGGAAGTTATCAATTAGGCTGATAACCTGAACTTGATCATTCACTGCGGTTGGAACCCATCATTCATCAAAGATGCAGGCATCCCTTAGACAGGAAACTGAAACTCAATGGGTGGTCCAAAAAGGAAGATGAACCTTGAAATAGGCAAACTCAAGAATTGGAATAAGTTGAAATACTGTCTTAGAGCCATAAGTTTAAAAAAAAGCTTATCTTAACAATGTGGTGGTTATGGTTTGAGCAAATCAAAAGAGCCAGAAGTCTAAGTAGGATGTGGGGGTTGCAAAAAAAAAAATTGGCAATAATAAAAGGTTATGTATACCTATTTTATATAACTATATATCTGGGGTTGCATAAAAATTTCTTGGGTGAAAAGGGATTTCAAATAGAAAAAAATTTAAGAAGCTCTTCTCTAGGAGAGGGATGAAGGAGACATACACAAAGACAGTGTGGGATGGCCTAAAAACTCAAGAGAAAAATGTGAAGGAGCAGATAGAGAAGTATCTTCCTCATTGAGATGGACTAGAGATCACAGATTTTCAGTTTTTGAGAGTTGGGAGAGATCTTCATAACCATACAGTCGAACACATACATAAGGGGAATCTCCTGTGTCACCTACCTGGCAAGTGGTAACCTAGCCTCTATTTGAAGACCTCAGGGATGAAGAAGCCTCCATCCCTCAAGACAGCCCATTCCCCTTCTGGGCAACTCTCATTGTTAGGGCTCAGAAAAGGACCAGAAGGGACCAGCAAGAATGGAGAACAGAAGACTGACACAGCTCAGTTTCAGTGAGATGACCTTGGTGGCCAATAATACCTAGAGAGAAAATGGAACAAGATTCTGGGTGGAAATTGAGGATTGCATTAGACTGGGAGAAGGTTGTTTGAGGGATTGAGGATTCCATCACACCTTGAAGTGGCAACTCCTAGCTAGAAGTGTGGGTATCTTTGCTTAGCATCCAACCCAGACAGGGTTCAGGTGAGAGAAGTATTCCTGAGATTAGGGTTCCTCAAAACCCCCACCGGTCTAGCAGGGCTTGTGCCATTAGATGTTCAAGACTGAATCAGGGGGTAGCTAGGTGGTGCAGTGGATGAAGCACCAGCCCTGGATTCAGGAGGGCCTGAGTTCAAATCCAGCCTCAGACACTTGACACTTACTAGCTGTGTGACCCTGGGCAAGTCACTTAACCCTCATTGCCATGCTTTTTTTTTTTTTTTTAAGATGGAATCAGAAATCTGCTTCTTTCTATTCCTTTGTCTTGGTGTGTCTTTTTCTCCACTTAGTTTCCTACTAACTTTTTATTTTTTTGAGAAAGCACAAATATAACCTTGTCTGAACCTGGTGGGGAGGGGAAGAATTTTCCCCCATCTTGGTCAGGATTGAATGGGGATACCTATACTTACTACAGCAAGAATTCTTATCTTTTTTATGTCACGGACCTCTTGGGCAAACTGATGAAGTCTATTGACCCCTTCTCAGAATAAGGTTTTTTAAAGGCATAACATAAAATACAAAGGAAACCAAAGATTAGGGAAAATAAAGTCCTTCCCCAGAGCCCTGAAATCTGTCATTTTAAGAACCCCTACTCTAGAGACAACTTATGGTGGTAGCAAGAGAGTACGTTTGCTGTTATTGTTGAGTCATTTTTCAATCATGTCTGACCCTTTGTGACCTCATTTGGGGTTTTCTTGGTAAAAATACTAGAATGATTATCCATTTCCTTCTCCAGCCCAGTTTACAGATAAGAAAACTGAGGCAGAGTGAAGTGACTTGCCCAGGGCCACACAGCTACTGTCGGAGGCTGGATATGAACTCAAGAAGATGAGTCTTTCTGACTCCACACCCCATGCTCTATCAATTGCACCACCTAGCTGCTCCCACATAGCAGCAACTTAAGAAATATCTGGGGGGCAGCTAGATGGCGCACTGGATAAAGCACCGGCCCTGGATTCAGGAGGACTTGAGTTCAAATCTAGCCTCAGACCCTTGACACTTACTAGCTGTGTGACCCTGGGCAAATCACTTAACCCTCATTGCCCTGCAAAAAGAAAAAAGAAATATCTGTTAACTAATGCAGAAATATGTTTAATGTGATTGTACATATATATCAGATTGTTTTTTGTCTTGGAGAGGGAGAAAAATTTGGAACTCAAAATCTTATAATAACAAATGTTGAAAACTATCTTTACATGTAACTGGAAAATAATAAAATAATTTTGAGATTAAAAAAAAAAGAAATATCTGTTGAGTAAAGGATCTATAGAGAGAGACAACTGAAAGGGACCATGGAGCAATTTACTCCAAGTCGCTCATTTGACAGGTGAGGAAGCCAGGATCAAGTGACTTATTTAAGGTCACACAAATAGTTTAGTGTCAGAAGCCAACTTTGAGCCCAAGTCTCCTGACTCGGGAGTCACACTGCTTTCCTAACAACAGGAACCTGATGACTGTCTATTGAGAGAACAACCAACACCAGTGTCCAGTTGAATTCACTAAGTGTACACCTGGTACGGTTACACATTCAAAATCCTTCCTCTTCCATGAAGCTTTCCTGGAAGTGACACTTTTTTTGACTGCCTTTAATTGTGTAATACCTCCTTCCTTCTCTACTCCACCCCCACCCCCACCCCCATGTGTCCTTTCTGCTGCTCCACTAATGAACACAACCTTTGATTTGTAGCCAAGGTAAATATTTAATCTGTTTTATGTATGTGTTTGGTAGTTATTATTTAATTATCCCTATGTCTTTATGGACTGTTAACATTAGGCCAACCCCAGAACTTAGGAAAGACAAAGCAAGACCTGGACCCAGATGAAATCAGGGAACAAGATTAAGAAGAAACAGACTATGCTTGGCATCTCTGATCCCTGACTGGGGATCCCACAGGAGTCTTACTTGGGGGCCCCTGTGAGTCCTGGGGGAGTAGGATTTTGAACATGGGAGTAGGAAATGGCTATAGAGTGTTATAGGTAAAAACTAGGGGGCCAGGGCAGTCTGGATCTGAGGTTATGTTAACCCTTATTTTTTTTTCAGGCTGCATGGACCAAATGCAGTCCCTGATCTGCATTAACCTGCATTCATTTCCATTTCCTGTGTTGCAGCTTGTCTCCAATGTCCTCATCTTCTCCTGTACCAACATCGTGGGGGTATGTACCCATTACCCAGCGGAGGTCTCCCAGAGACAGGCCTTCCAGGAGACGAGGGAATGTATCCAGGCTCGGCTACACTCGCAGAGGGAAAACCAGCAGCAGGTGAGGTGCCCTGAAGACGAATTTCCCTCCCCTGCTCCTTTCTTTTTGTTTTTTGGTTGGGCAATGAGGTTTAAGTGACTTGCCCAAGGTCACACAGCTAGTAATTGTTAAGTGTCTGAGGCTGGATTTGAACTCAGGTCCTCCTGACTCCAGGGCTGGTGCTCTATCCACTGCGCCTTTCTTTTTACGAAAAAAAGATCTATTTTATTTTTTTCAAAGAACAAGCATATGTGTTCTCTTCCTCCCAATTTACCTTCCCTCCTTACTGGAAAGAGAAAAAGAAAACTCTTGGAACAAATATGCATAGCCAACAAAAGAGATTCCTACATTATCTGTGTCTAAACCTGGATACGTCATTCTTCCCATGGGGTCCATCACCTTCTCTGTCAGGAAATGGGTAGCGTTCTTCATCTTCAGATCTTTGGAATCGTGTGAACTGATGGAGACCTAAGTGAGCCAGAACTAGAAGAATGTATGTAGTAATGACAATATTGTAAAAACAACAACTTTGAAAGACTCTAAGCAGTGCAATGACCAACCACCATTCCAGGGAGCTGATGATCATTCAGGTTAGCCCTGCCTGGTTCCCTATTCTGGCCTCCCTCCTGCTCAGGTGGGATGGGTAAGTGGGTTATTCTAGGCCTTTGTTGGCCAAGTGGGGATGAGAAGCCTTGCGATGGGGAGCCTCCCTGGCCACCCCTTCTGGGTTTTTGTTTTTTTTTTTACCTAGAACACAAAGCCTTTTGCTTCACTTTCCCTAGTCATGAGTTTGGGGCCCAGCTGACAAGAGAATGTTTTCCATGGAAAGGGCCTGGCATTCCTGACTCTGTGGGAATCTTCTTCTTTGAGTACCCTGGAGAGAGAACTCAGCTCACTGACCTTCCTTCCCTGACCCCCTACCCCAGCCTGACTTCTCCCCTCCCTTTAGTAAATAGATCAGATAGGCCCTTGGATGCAGAAATGCGAAGACCCAAAATACCTCTGCTCCTTATCTCAAGGTCCATCCCTTCCCTGGGTGGCAGGATATACAATTGGAGGTGTATGTGTGTGTGTGGGGGGCTTAGTCTTAGATTCCTGTGGTCTCCATTATCAGGAATTGGTGAGCTATAGGAAGGGATGGGGTTGGGGTGAGGGGCAAGGACAGTCAGTCCTTCCCTGTGATTCATCTTGTATATAAAACCTTGAACAAAATGCTGGGAGATTTGGAGCAAAGAGGGAGGGCTATCAGAGAAAGAACAGTCTTTACCTTCAGGGCCATCTTAGTTTAGTGGGAGAGCTAGGGAAGACATGCAGGATGCCACACAGAATGTGGGTGCAACCTGGAGCTCCCCCTCTATTCTTGGTATTCTGTACCAGAGCCTTACTAAGATCTCATGAGCTGGGTGAGAGACTCTTCCTCCTTCTCTTACTCTTGTTGGGAATTATGCATTTGTATTTTAATAGAAAGGGTAGGGGGCAGCTAGGTGGCAAAGTGGGCAAAGCACAGGCCCGGGATTCAGGAGGACCTGAGTTCAAATCCAGCCTCAGACACTTGACACTTATTAGCTGTGTGACCCTGGGCAAGTCACTTAACCCTCATTGCCCCATCACTCACCATCCTCAAAGCAAGTGAGCACCTTCTCTGCAACTGATAATCTTAGAGTTTCTTAGAGCATTGAAGGGCCCAGGGCCACACAGCCAGTATGTGTCAGAGATAGAATTTGAACCCGGGTCTTCTTGGATCTGAGGCCCAGCTCTCTATCTATTGTGCATTTAGCCACAAACTGAACATCCGTCAGGATCGGCCCATTTTGGTCTCTCCTCTTTCTCAATTTAAAGCAACAAACTTCAGTTAAGCATCTGCTATGCATATGATGCTGTGCTGGATCAGAGAATATAAGTGGAAAAACAATATTGTCCCCTTCACTTCGAGAGCTTTTGGGTGCATGGAAGTGATACCCTTTTAAGTACACAAGGAAGCAGGATACGAAATAGAATGGAGAAAAAAAAAAAGAAAAAAAGACAGAGGAGAGAGTCAGACTAAGTGCTGTAAAAAAAATTGAGATCCCTTCCCCAGCCTCTAAAAGCTAGTTCATCCTTGACTCTACCAGGACAGATCAGCCTTTCAGGGTATTAGATCTTTCAGTCCATTGTTTGACTCTGAGCAGACATTAGCCTCTATTAGAATTTCCTTAATTCCATTACAGGTTCATTCCTCTGGCCAGTGGCTATGAGGACAGAGCTCTTCCTCCCATCCACAGTGGTTTCTTGGGTAGGGCCACTATGCCACACGCTGCCTAAGGGAGAGATAGAGGTGAAGAGATTCTGCTTTTTGGATAAAGACATTTATTTCCCTCTGCTTTTGCTAGGGATGCTTAGGCCCTCTTTGGTTGTATGTTCAGTGTCCATTTGGGGACTACAGTAAATGCAAGGATACTTACTTGGAGCTTTTCTCTTTGCTTAGGCGAGGGAAAACAACTGACAGTAGAGGAGGGGGTCCTTTGGTTGCACTGGTGAGGTAAGGGATTGAGAACTGCTTTGGCACTCAGCCCCAGAAGCAGGACTGGGCCTATGCAGGTCCCATACTAATTTCTGCAATACTCTCTCACTTCCTTCAAATACTAGTGCTCTCCTTTCCTACTGTACCTTGTGTACATTTTATATGTGTGTATACATTCATGTTCTCTGCCTGGATAGAAAGCAAAGGTCTTGAGGGCTGGGATTATGTCATTGTTGTCTTTGTCATGTTTAGCATAGGGGCAGTTTGGTGGTGCAGTGGGTAGAGCACAGGCCTAAAATCAGGAAGATTCATCTTGGTGAGTTCCATCTGGCTTTAGACTCTTATTAGCTGTGTGACCCTGGGCAAGTCACTTAACCCTGTTTACCTCAGTTTCCTCATCAGTCAAATGAACTGGAGAAGGAAATGGCAAAATCACTTCAGTATCTTTGCTAAGAAAACTCCACATAGGGTCACAAAGAGATGCCCATGACTGAAATAACCCAACAACAACAACAACAACAACAACAACAACAAGTATTTATTATAATGTATGGCATACCATAAATGCTTAATATATATTTGTTTGTTGGTCGATTGTACTTATATGATCTTAGTCATATAGTATTAGAGTGGAAAGGGCCTTAGAGGTTATCCAGTTCAGACTTCTCATTTGCAGATAAGGAAACTGTGTTTGATGTGATTGTACATATATCACCTATATCAGATTGCTTTGTGTCTGGGGAAGGGAAGGGAGGGAGGGAGAAAAAAAATTGGAACTAAAAATCTTATGAAAACAAATGTTGAAAACTATCTTTACATGTAACTGGAAAATAATAAAATACTTTTATGGCAGATAAGGAAACTGAGTCCAGGATTGGGGACATGGTTTATCTTTGCTCATACAAGCTAGTTAGTACTAGACTAGATGCCCACCTGATTCCCAATTCCAGTCCTCTTATTGCTTTAAAATTATTGCCTAGCTGTTTCATAGATCAACCAAGTATTTAAAGTATGGTTACTGTGTGCTTAGAATGTCATTAGGCCCCAGTGGGTGACAGGGCCCCATCACTCACCATCACTCAAGGAGCTTAGAAACTAGTTGATTGGTAGGCAAACAGGGAACATTTACCAAGCAAAATAATTACCTTAGCTCAGAAGAGGCAGGTCATGCAGTGAAAAGAGCATTGAATTTGGCATGTGAATGCATGGATTCAAGCTCTAGCATTGCTGCTTATTTAGCTATGTGAGCTTGGGTGAATAATTTATCTCATCTGTAAAATGGAAAGAATAGTTGTACTGCTTTTCTCTTTTTTTCTTTCTTTTCGTGGGGTAATGAGGGTTAAGTGACTTCTTTAGGGCCACATAGCTAGTAAGTGTTAAGTGTCTGAGGCCAGATTTGAACTCAGGTCCCTCCTGAATCCAGGGCCGGTGCTTCATCCACTTCGCCACCTAGCTGCCCCTGTCCTGCTTATCTCACGGAGTTGTTGTGAGGATCCCACTCCCTATCTTCCTACTCCTTACCCCATTCACCTCCTGAATTCAGGCTGCTTGGAAAGCCCCCTCCCCAAACCTTAGGGTCACACTGACACTGTAACCAAGTGGGCGTTGTGGAAAGGACTGGGCAGAAAGGAAAGCGACAAGGCCACGTGAAGGAGTTTGCTAATAACAAAATGAGAATGAGGAATACAGCTTTGACATCTCATCACACATAAAACTTTCCATTTGTTACAATTCTGAATGCTTTGTTGTTATCAGTGAAGACTGGAGCAGACAGGGTAGACTTCATGCAAGAGGATGGAGAAGTTTGGAATGGGTGGTGAGGAGCAATGGGCATAAACCAGGGCACAGGCACAGGAAGGAGTGGGGCATAGTCCTAGGGCAGGAGTTTCCATTTGATAGGGAAGGTAAGAGGGAGTCATTCAGGATTTTTGAGCTGAGGAGTAGCATGAATAAAAAGACCCACGAGAAAGATTAGCTCAGCAGTGATGTTCAGGGTACGTGAGAGAGGGCCTTGTGTGTAAGGTGATGGGCAGGTGACAGAAGCACTGATTTATAGAGGATAGTATAGAGAGGTGGCATGTCCTTCAAATGATGAGAAGCAGAAAGAGGTGGCAGGTGGCATGAGACACTACTTGAATTTGAGAAGAAGACTGACCCTTCCCTTATCTCCCATTCAGTGAGTAGAGTGGGAAAAGGTATGCTTCCCATAGGCCAGGGCAGTGATGGGTATGACAACTTGGAGAGATCAGGGCTTTTTTTGGGAGGGGTGGCTAAGAGAAAAAGTGAGACTTCAATAGGAGCAGGGTGGCCCAATGGGAAAGCACACTGAATCTGGAGTCAGAGGTTCTGCCTTCAAATCACACCCTATTATTACCCGTGTGATCTTGGGCAATTCAAGTCTTTGGGCTCAGTTTCCTCAGTCATAAAATAGAGGGGATTGGACTGAGATAGCTTCTTAGGTCTCTTTTAGCTTTGCGACATATAAGAAGTTCAAGAGACATAGTTTCATAGTTCATTTTATTAATCATGCTAGCAGATAATTACTTAAAGGGATCAGTGGCACTCTTGAATGCCAAAGACTCCTCATAGAACCTACCCAATGCTTATATGCCCTTGGAAGAGTGGGTGTTCCTGAGAATGGCAATCAACTCTGGTTAACAACTAATGAGAAGAATGAATATTGTAATGAGAAGACCTATTCTAATGAGGGGTTGGGGGGAATGTGACTTTGATTATGTTTACTTTCAGACCACCCCCAGCCTTGGGCACTCTAGACAAAGGATCTACCCCCACCAAGCCTGAGCAGAACACCATAGGCCGAATTTACCTTAGATTACAATCTTCATAAGGTTCTCTAGTTGGGTAGGGCAGCAACTCCAAGATTTCATCTCATCATCCTGTCTTGCCCTGCCCTTCAGAGAACTAAGCTTTGACCTAATCTCCAAATGAGGAAGGGAAAAAATCCTGGATCTCCCCAATATTAACAATTGGTTATTTAATAATTATTCCCCACCCCCACCCCTCTCCAATGAGGGTTAAGTGACTTGCCCAGGGTCACACAGCTACTAAGTGCCAAGTGTCTGAAGCTGAATTTGAACTCAGGTCCTCCTGAATCCAGGGCTGGTGCTTTATTCACTACACCACCTAGCCTCCCCCAATAATTATTTCTCTTAGCTTTATAGCTATAATCCTAAGATAAAAAGAGAAGGTGCCTTCATTGAACTAGGAAACAAGGAAAGGAGTTTGGAAGAGGCAGACCTGAAGGGTTTGGGAAAGGGGATGTTGGATGGGTGTGAGAATTGCTTGGAGACAGCAGGACTGATAAGTTTGTGTTGGTTTGATGGATCTGGAGAATAGGAATCAGCGGGTTTTGTAGTCAGTCCCAATGGAGACAAAGTTAGAGGCAGAGAAAAAGGGAAACCAAGGTAACCAGATACCATGCTTCATGGAATAGGAATAATTAACCAGGGGTAAAAACACACACACATGGAGAAACATTGATGGGGGGGGGGGAGAAGGAACTTGGTACGCATACAAACACAGACATAGAACCTTAGTAGGGTAGTGCCTGACTGACAGCCCTCCCCCCTTCCAATCTGTTGGCAATGTTGATTGGATTCTGTGATGGAATGATTTAGAGAATTAGCAGAACAGGATGATGATAGAAGTAAGTCTTGCTTCTCCTTCAGAATTGTGCTCCTGAGAGTCAGCGTGGTGTAGAGTGGATAATAGAGAGCCAGCTTCTGAGTCAGGAAGACTTAAGTTCAAATCCTAAACGTATTGTTTGTGTGATCTTGCTGAGTCATCTCTGGACCCCAGGACTCGGGGCTCTCTCAAGTCAACAAACATTTATTAAACACTTACTAAATTGAGAAGCAGGTGCTAATCCTCATTGGTGGAAAAAGTCTCCTAGCTACGTGTTTCCCATATCTGTGAAATTCCAGGTCTTTTTTTTTTTTTTTTAATGCTCTCCCCAATAGTTCTCAGGGATGCTCTCTGGCTCCCATGCTCCCCCTGGTGGGAACTACATGCAGTGTAGCACTAAAGAGCCTGTCCTGTTTTCAGGGTTACTATGAGATTTTTGATGGGGACAGGTTAGGGAAGGCCTAGCTTGTGCCCAAGAGGAAAAGTCTCAGGGAAGAAATCAGGCCTTGAGGCAGGTGGTAGGAGCAATGATGGCTCTGTCTGCTTCTCTCCCCAGGAGCGTCTCCTGCTGTCTGTCCTTCCCCGACACGTTGCCATGGAGATGAAAGCGGACATCAATGCCAAGCAGGAAGATATGATGTTCCACAAGATTTACATCCAGAAACATGACAATGTGAGGTAGGGGAAAGACTGGGGGAGGGGAATAAGGAAGGATGGGGGAATTGAGGGCAGCAGGGAGACGGTGCTCCTCAGAGGCAGGCTGGTGAAGAAATCTCCAGAACTGACTGATAGCCAACATTTCTATAGGGCTTTAAGGTTTGCAAAACACTTTACACTGGTTATCTCATTTGAGACTCATAACAGCCTGGTAAAAGTAGTGCTATTATTATCATCTTTGGTTCACAGATGAGGAAACTGAGGCTTTAAAAAGAATTTAAGTGACTTGCCCAGGGTCATACAGCTAATACCTATCTGAGGTGAGATTTGAACTCAGGACTTCCAGACTTCAAATCCAGCATTCTATCCTCCAGGTCACCCAGCTGACCAATAGAGATCAATGGAGCAATAACTCCCAAATCCAACCACTCCATAGAAGCAACAAGTTCAGACATTTTGATTTAAAAAAAACAAAACCCTTCACAACTTTTAGATTCATTCATTGCCTTAGCTCCTCCCACTCCTTTTTGTTTGATGACCAAGAGAGCTGTTGGCATCTAGTTACTTTTGTGTCTTGTTAGTTTTGTGTTCTTGGTGGATGGGGAGATACAGAGGAAAAGGGGTGAGACCCCGCCTGATTCTTGGGGCACATTCAGCATCATGAGAGAGACTGGAGACTTATATAACGCATCCGCCAGTCTAAAAGGGATGAGAGCATACACAGACCCAGAGTCCAGACCATGGTGACAGAAAGCAGCAGAGAAGATGCAAACTGATGCAAATTCATAGAGCTCACAAGCATACACATGAGTTCCGTGGTTATGTGCTAGGTGGGAGGCTGGGACTGGCAGGGCCCATCAGGGAGTGTTCCTTGATGAGGCTAAGGATCTTTCAGAGAACAGGGCAAAAACACAAATTGGCTCAATCAAAAGAGTTGTTTTCTCCATGGGCAAGGAAGTAAGGGTGTGGGTTCAGATTAAAGTCGAGGGGGTAGAAGAGCACTTTGAAGAAAGGAAAGAAGAGCTACACATTCATTTATTCACGTGGTTGACATTTATTAGGCCATTTGGGATTATACTTGATCACAGACTAATTAGTTATTTCTGCTGAGAGAGGGGACCGTCCCCTCCCACCCAATTTCTAAGTGATTTTAGGCCTGAGAGTTGCCAAATCGTGCTGATATAAAGTCAGGAGGATCAAGGTTCAAATCTTGTTGAGGATCTATGACAGCTGTTTGATCCAGGACAAATCTGCTGAACCATATAGTGCCCCCAACAGCCCTCTAAAGCCAGAGCAGGCAGGATAGTTGTCCCTTTGCATGTGTACATTTACTCCAAGGTAGTTCATGAAATCAAAGTTCTGGTCCATAAATAAAAAGTCTGATTAGACCTGAGTGGCCTTAACTAGTCATTTCCCAAAGGGAGTCTAGGTGACTGGAGGAGTGTGGGCATGGGATAGAGGCTGAGCCCCGTAGGGATGAGACTAGAAGCATCCTCAGTCTAATAGCACTCTTACTGATTTTCAGTGTAGGGGATCCCTGGGACCCCTGTTCACAGCTTCAGCTCATAAAAACTTAGTTTCTCTGTTGGACTCGAACCTTTTATTAATACAGATGGAGTATCAATTTCCCTCTTCTCTTACTCTCACATGGCTAAAGAATTGTTCCAAAAAGCTCCTGGTCATTAGATGAGTGCTAAAATAGCTTACCTCCTAGACAGATATTATTCACCTAGAAGAATAAAAGGATCCTGTCATGGATGAGGTCTATGAGGACCTGGAGAGCCACCAGGACAGCCCCCAGCTTCCCCCAAAGAGGGGCTTGGAAGGGGAAAAGGAGTTTGTCTCCAAGCCCCTATGTGTGTGGGTGGGTTCCTGTGTGTACTGCGCATGCGTGCAGGCATCAAAGGAACCTGGATTCTTCAACCTGAAGAAAAGGAGGCTGGGGAGTGACCATAATAACATCCATCAAAGCTCTGCAGGGCTGTTATATGGAGGATGGAGACCTGCTGTTCGCTCTCCCCCACTAAAGATGAGACCAGAGGAAAAAGGAGTTGATGATGATAAGTATGAGAGAGACAGATCAAAGGAAGGGGGAAGCAGGCCCTGGGGAGAGGTGGTGTTTGGATTGGTTCAGGGGTGAAAAAAGACAGAAATAGGAGAGGAAGAACCAGTTGGCCTAGTGCTACCAAGATGTCTAATACTCTGCAATTAAAACTAATGTATAATGGGTAATTCCCCGGGAAGGGTCCAGCGATGCTTGGAAGAAACATGGTGGATATTTCAATGCCATGTAATCAATAAAGGTCTACCATAGGCTGGACAATTGAATGCAGGCAGGGATACTTCTCCCTGGATGTGGAGGAGAGCCTGTCACAAGAAGAACTGATAAGCTTCGGACGCTGGCTGGGTTTGTCTGGGGGGGGGGGGGTCCTTCCCAGAAGATCCCAAGTGAGGAGACACTCAAAACTCTTACAGTTTCCTATTGAATGTTAATTCCTTAATGGCAGACACTGTTTGATCTTTGTCCTTGAATCAGCACCTGCTACGGGTGCCTGATGAATGTTTGTTGAGTTGCCAAGTTCCTTCTTTCTCCCATGTCTACGTGTCTTGTGCTTCCCTCCCTTACTCCTTGCCCTCCCCTGTGCAAACGACATTGGCTCTCCCTGAGATAGTGTCCCATTGTCCCCTGCCTTCAGGGTCAGGTGAGAGGCAGACCCTATCCTGTGCACTCAGGTTTTGAGATAGGACACTTCTCATCGAGTCAGAAGTGCCCTTGGCTGGAAGCTCCCAGTGTACTGTCTTGGATGGACACCAAGCCCTAGAGTGAACAGGGTATATTTATAGGATACTTTAGAGACACAGATAAGATAAAGACCTTGACCTGGGTTGTGGGAGTCCTGCCAGGTTCATGGTTTTTGAAACACAGGTTAGCTTGGGTCTCTGTAATGAGACAGGGCTGTGTAAGACTGTGTCTGGAAGGCAAGGGTCATCTGTAGTTATGGACAGTAAGTCCAGTGTGGCTTAAGGTATCACAAGGGTAGGACTAGGGAAGGCATGAGGTTAGGTAACCCAGTGTCAGCAAGATGCTGGGAAGCCTGCAACACCACCCAGGAGGACTCTTATTGGAGCTGATGCATTGACAAGTGTATTGAGCCTTTTATCCTTGGCAGCTCCAGGCCACCTCATCAAGTGCCCCTCTCAGGTAAGAACTGTTTAGGTCTTCCTTTTTTTTTTAATTTTTAATTTTTGTGGGGCAATGAGGGTTAAGTGACTCACCCAAGGTCACACAGCTAGTGTCAAGTGTCTGAGGCTGGATTTGAACTCAGGTCCTCTTGAATCCAAGGCCAGTACTTTATCCACTGAGCCACCTAGCTGCCCCGTACTGTTTAGGTCTTAAGGGACACTGATCAGACAGGGCATGTACAGCATTCCTGGTGACATAGGATGGTCTTTGGCTACCTAGGAGGCTTCAATGTCTGTGACTAGAGAAAGGGTCGTGACTTCCTGAGCAGGCTTGGTGGCCTGCCAGGAAATCCCAGGAGTCCTAATGAGTAGGATGCCCAAACCCAGCTCCCCAGAGTGGGGGCCTTCATCCATCTGTATCAGAGATCCAGTCATCCACTAGGGATGAAGCAGGAGTCTTGGCAGCAGCCATGATCCCTGGGATATAAATGAAGGGAAATGTCTTCTTTCTTTTCAGTGTGTGTATACGTGTGTGTGTGTGTGTGTCTGTAGGTAGAGGGAGAACTGGTGGTAGAAGGAGAGAGGTCTTAGCCTCCCCCATTCTCTGCCAATCCCTTCTCTAGATCTTCTTTTGCCCTATACCTTACCCAGTGTTCTTTTTTTTTTTTTTTTAGTGAGGCAATTGTGGTTAAGTGACTTGCCCAAGGTCACACAGCTAGTAAGTGTTAAGTGTCTGATTCCAGGGCCAGTGCTCTATCCACAGCGCCACTTAGCTGCCCCCTTACCCAGTGTTCTTAACCCCAGGATCTGTGAACTTTAAAATAATAATAATAACAATAATGGTATTTCAATATAATTGGTTTCCTTTGTAATTCTCTGGATTTTATCCTGTGCATTTACAAGAATTATTCTGAAAAGGGGTCCATAGGGTTCATAAAACTTCCAAGATGAGACATAACAAAAAAAGTTAAGAACTTCCTGTTTACCCTATTATTTTCTCACCTCCCTTCCCAACTTTCACCTTCTTCAGGGAAGTGGGGGTGGGGAGAGGGAGAAAACATTGAAACAAAAGTTCTGAAAACAGAGTTCTAGTCTTAGCTCTACTAAGTTGCTGTGTGACCTCAAATAATTCACCCCATCTCTCTGGCCTCCATTTCCCTCATCTGTAAACTGGCTGGTTGATTGTAATCACCTCTCAAGTGCTGATTCCCTATGATTCTAATACTTGGCAAAGCTCCCTGGTTCTCTTTCTTGGTTTGCCTCAGTTATCCTGTGGATGGATGACAACAGTAGTTCAAGCTCAGTTATCTGCACATAACTTATGCACTTTGGGGGCCGTGTGTGGTGATTGCTTTGATTCTAGGCAGCTCCCCTGATCATCAGTCAATGAGAACCAAGGAGTTACAAACCTAATGCCAAAAATTGGGAATTGACTGCAATGGTCAACAAAGATTTACTTAGCAGCTATTTTGGACCCAGAACTGTGCTAAGCACTATGGGAGATGGAAAGCTGTAGGTGACTAAATGAGAAACTCTTTGGATGCAGGAACAGCCTGGATTTTGATCTCTCTTCCTATCTCCCTGCAGTAAATGAAAGGTCCTTAAGGGGAAGGACTGATTGGCTTTTTGTCTTTGTATTTCTAGCAGTGCATGGTACATACTCGGTACTTTATAAATGTGTGTTGAGGGGCAGCTAGGTGGCGCAGTGGATAGAGCACCGGCCCTGAATTCAGGAAGATCTGAGTTCAAATCCAGCCTCAGACACTTAACACTTACTAGCTGTGTGACCCTGGGCAAGTCAAAACCCCAATTGCCTCACCAAAAAACAAGCAAACAAAAACAAATAAATGTGTGTTGAATTGACCTGAATTGCCTTACATCTAGTAGTTGCTATAATAGATATTGAATGAATGAGAGAGACAAGGTTACTGTCTAAAGGGAATTGCAGTCTAGGTGAGGCTACAAGATTGTCTGTCTCAGGTGACTAGAGTTAATATAAGGCTATATAGAATCAAGTGCTGAGATAGATGGTCCAGACTATAGAAATGCTATAGGAATTCAGAGAAGGGAACAAATATTGTCCCATCCTTTTGTTGTTGTTGTTGTTTTTGCTGGGCAATGAGGGTTAAGTGACTTGCCCAGGGTCACACAGCTAGTAAGTGTCAAGTGTCTGAGGTCGGATTTGAACTCAGGTCCTCCTGAATCCAGGGCTGGTGCTTTATTCACTGTGGCACCTAGCTGCCCCCTGGGGAATGAATATTGTCAAGTGTCCCTGGAGTAAATGGGAACTCTCTAGGAAAGGATTTGTGAGGGAGGTGGGACCCTAGAGGATGGGTAAGATTTGGATGGCCAAAGGGAAGAAGAAGGGTATTCTGGTGGCATGCACCAAAGGATAAAGAGCATGGCTCCATGAGCTGGGCCTGCCCTTGGCCAAACCCAAACAAAAATACAGGGCAGTTCATGCCCTGGCACCTTCCTAATCCACAAGGCTGATAAAACATAAATAAAGAAAACGCCCTATGTTGACTAATAGGAATTGTCATCAGGAAAGATAATGCTTTCTCCCCCAGTTTCTAGTTTAGCTCCTAAAAAAAGAGGGAGAGGGGAAGGCAATCATTTATTTACATAGTGCCTGCTGTGTGCCTGGCACGGTGTTAAGCACTTTACAAATATTGTATCATTTGATCCTCATGACTGTGGCATTTAAAATGATATGGGGTTGCCCTGTTTCTGTCCCAAGTTTTAGGAGAAATGAGCCAAGGTTCTAATATGTAGCTACTTAGAAATTAGAGGCTACTGTACCAGTTTGGGGCAGTAAGCATTTATTAAAGTATATTAAATATTAGTAAAGAGAGAGAGAGAGAGAGAGCACATGGATCAGAAAGATCAGAAGGCCTACATAGGATAGAGGGGAGAGAGAATAATCTGCGTCCTCCCTCCTTGAGCGTTAAAAGCCAAGAGAGCGTGTCAAAGTGGAAGCCTCCTGAGGTCTGGAGGAGAGGCGGCCCTTCCACACTGCTCAAAACTAATTGGCTAGCATCATTCAAATCTATTGGTTTACTGGACTTGAGGAGGGTGGTCCATGAGCTAACTTCCTTTAGGGAGTCAGGAAGTTCAATCTACATTTCCTTTGAAATTCTCCTGACTCTGGGCTGGCCTTAAGAAAGGTCAGCCAGGCTCTCTAGGTCTCATAGAACTCCATTATTTTCACACAAAACAACCCTGTAAGGTAGATTCTGTCATTATCCACATTTTACAGTTGAGGAAACTGATGTAAACAAAGGTTGAGAGACATGTTCTGGGTTATTGTGCTAGTAATGTCTGAGAGCAAAGACGAATTCAAGTCTTCCTGACTCGAAGCCCAGTAGTCTATGCATTGCACCACTTAGTTGCCCTATTATAATTATATAAAATCCACCATTATATTTTGGTATGTTTTATCATCCTTTGACCTCCTTGGGGAATATGCTTATTATTTGTATCACACACACATATAAATACATACACCAAAATATTTACAACAGTGATTTTTCACATGCAAATATGTTTGTGCATAATTATTTTTCTAGTATAATTTCAAATCCTTTTCTAGACTGTTAGACTAATCCACAGGATCCTAGATTTGTACCTGAAAGGGACTTTAGAAGCCCTCTACCCAATCCCTTCTTTTTACATTTGAGGAAATTCAGGCCTACAGAGACTAAATGAGTGACCCAGAGTCACACATAAAGTAAGTGATAAAAGCAAGATTCAAACCCAGGTTCTGAGCCTAGAGCCACTATACTACTCTGCCATAGCTCTGCCAACAGTGTATTCGTGTAACCATATTCCTCCAGCCCCTCCAACGTGTACCATTTTTTGTCTTTTGTAATTTTTCAGGCATGATAAGGTTGCTAAGATTATCCATGAATAATTAAACCTTAAGTGTGAGCTAACCAATTAATTTATACATTGTTGAAAGTCTGAACCCAACCTCTAAAACTTACCGGGTAAAAGGATGAGCAATTCTGGCCAACAAATCAAATATTTGCTGTTTGCTTTTACCTATTCAGATAGCGGAGCTTACCGAACACCCCTTATGACTAATTAGAAACCTCTCTATGCTAGAAGAAAAATGTGTCTTTGATTCTGGCAGAGGAGTAGGGGTAAAACATGGAGGAGATAGACTATCATAGAGTCAGAAATGTTTAAACCTTGCAAAAGTATTTCAACAATCTTTCAGACCAACCCCATCAGTTCCACAGATGAGGAGACAAGTCCAGAAAGGCCCTGACTTACCCTAGGTCACATACCTAGTTAGAAATCACACTATAAATAATCATATCTCTCATGGTACAGTGGAAAGAGTACTGGCTCTACTGGCTCTGGGCTCCAATCCTATCTCAGATATTTATTCCCTTGCTGACTTGGACAAGTTAATTAATCTTCTTTTGCATCAGTTTCCTTAGCTGTAAAATGAAGAGGTTAGACTAGAGGTCCCCTCTAGATCTATGATTTTGCTTGGTGTCCATATCAAACTAATCAAGGGCATTGGAGAAAGAACGAAGGAATGAATCTCTACCACACCTTATTCAATTCAAGTACAAATCCTCTGCCTTTTATACCCAGCTAGTTCTACACACCTCAGATCTGAGCTATAGTGTAGCCAGTTAGTCCTCAAGTAGTATCGGTGGCGGGGCAGCTAGATGGCGCAGTGGATAAAGCACCAGCCCTGGATTCAGGAGGACCTGAGTTCAAATGCGGCCTCAGACACTTGACACTTACTAGCTGTGTGACCCTGGGCAAGTCACTTAACCCCCATTGCCCCGCAAAAACAAAAACAAAACAAACAAAAAAAAAGCAGTATCGGTGGCCAGGGGAGGATGAGTGGGTGAGTGAGTAAGTGGGAAAGGGTGAGTGACCATTCCTCCAATGGTCCTGCCTATAAGTCAGACATGATAAGAAAATTACCTGACCAAGTTTCATCATTCCACTCTG
This sequence comes from Dromiciops gliroides, assembly GCF_019393635.1. Taxonomy (NCBI): domain Eukaryota; kingdom Metazoa; phylum Chordata; class Mammalia; order Microbiotheria; family Microbiotheriidae; genus Dromiciops; species Dromiciops gliroides. The sequence continues at coordinate 335,256,629 of NC_057863.1, read as the reverse complement.
GTGTCTTTTCCAAAGTTATTGCAGGCCCTTCTGGGTGTCTGTTACTGAAGCAGAGATTATAAAGGTCTCCAGTGAGGGACAACCTACTACCATCCAGTCATTGCACCCCCCTTTGGGATAGATGTAAGTGTTAGGAAATATCTTTGTCTCTTTGGTTGCTTGATAGATGATGGTAATCTGCTTGGCAGGGCCTGAGATGGTATCCTCTGGATATATTTGGACACAGAGAATTCTGGATGTACACGCCTAACTGCCAAAACATCATAGGGACAAGAAGCCAGATTCAGTTCAATTCAATTTAACAAACATAGCCAGATGCTTCAAGATGCTACTCGGCTTTGTTTTCCACTTCTCTGAGAAAATACTCTCGACATATTACAAATGTGTAGTGTTTTAAGGTTTGTGGATTACCTTCCTTCTGCTAATCTTGAAAGTTAGAGAGTACACATAATATTGCCCCCATTTTGCAGATGAGGAAATGGAGGTTCTGAGAAGGTAAGTGACTTGCCTATGGTCACACAGCTTGAAAGTAGCTGAGGCAGGATTTGAACTGAGATCTCCCAACTCCAAATCCGGCACTCAACCTACTAAACCATGTTGTTTTTACTGTTCCCTATTTTTCTTTATGCTTTCTGGCTGTGTGTCCCTGTCTCTGGGACAGGGTCTCTGGCTTTTCCAGTCCGGGAGGCTTTTTCCACTCTTTTCCTGGAATAAAGTGATCATCCTTTGTGACCCCTTCAGTCCAGTGCAAGACTTTGCTCTGTCTTCTAAGGCAAGGCAAGGCAGCAGCTGGGAGCTTTGCTCTCTGACCATGTGTTTGAAATGAAAACTGTTACAATTCTGGTCCCTCTTGTTCCAACTATTGGATGGGGTTTCAGCTGGCCCTGACCTCAACTTACTTTGGGTTTTATGTCCTGGGGGTTGAAGGAGAACTTTCTGTGATTTCATACACAGCTGATGCTTTCATGGAGACATGAAAGAAAAAGAAGAAATGAAGAAAAGGAGAGAATTCCTCTCTCATCCTACCAAGATTAGAACCTTGGGAAGAGGGAAGGGACTGCCAAACTGAAAGGCAGGGGGATGGATAGAATGACCTTTGGAAAGCCCTGCTATCTAGGAATCCTATAGATTGGAGGCAGGGAGAAAGAACCACCTCTCTTTAAGTGGATTCTCAGGAGGGCCTATGATTTCCTTAGCCAATTTCTCTTATATCCCAGCACCCCCCCCCCCCATTGTCTATGTGTGAGAGGCAAGACTGTGTGCCATGTCAAACAGCAAGCATCAAAGCTCTTTGGAAAATACCATTCTTTGGGGGTTTTTTCCCTGAATTCCCACATAGATGAGTTTCATTTACTACTGAATCCTATAGTGGAGGTGGGATAGATAATCACTATTATTGTTGTTATTAATAATTATTATAGCACCTTAAGGTTTGCAAAATGCTTTTTTTGGGGGGGGCAGGGCAATGAGGGTTAAGTGACTTGCCCAGGGTTACACAGCTAGTAAGTGTCAAGTGTCTGAGGCTGGATTTGAACTCAGGTCCTCCTGAATCCAGGGCTGGTGCTTTATCCACTGTGCCACCTAGCTGCCCCCTGCAAAATGCTTTTACAGTTTTTTCATTTGATCCTCTCATCAACCCTGGGCAGTTAGTGCTATTATTATCCCCATTTTATTGATTATGAAACAGACTGACAAAGGTTTAAGTGACTTGCCCAGGATCACATAACTAGTAAGTGTCCGAGGTCTTCCTCACTTAAGATCTCATCTATGGGGCTACCCACCTGACTGCTTGTCCATGTGTCTTTTTCCTCCTGCTTCTCTTTCACTTTATTTCTCATTGTCCTTTCTTCTCCCATTCTTCCTCCCAGCTTCCCTTGATGCATGTGTATGTGTGTGCATTCATGCGTGTGTGTGTGTGTGTGTGCGCGCATGTCTTGAGACTCTAAGGCATTTATATAGCATTCTCTCCCTTAATCTAAGAGTATCTAAAAAAGGAACTTCCTTAAGTTTCTAGAGGGAAATAAAATGGCTACGGTGAACAGGAGTCTGGGAAATAGGATAGAGCACCCCCTTCCCTCACCCAGAGACCATCTATATTTGGTGAACCTGGAGGAGAGCCTACATTATATTTGTACTTTTCTAGCCGTGACCTGAGCTTTTAGGTACTCTGCTCTGTGTCTGGGCATCATATGTCAGGTTTGCTTTGAAATTCTGGACTCTTTGTTCCTACAAATGAATTTCCTTATTAGTTCTATAAACACCTGACCCCCCTTGGTTGTTTAATTGGTATACCATTAAATCTGTAAATTAATGTAAGTTGTTGCTGTTGGTGTTGTTGTTGAGACAGCTAGATGGCACAGTGAATACAATGCCAGCCCTGGAGTCAGGAGGAATTGAGTTCAAATCTGGCCTCAGACACTTAGTAGCTGTGTGACCCTGGGAGAGTCACTTAACCTTTTTTGCTTTGGTTTCCTCATGTGTAACATGAGTTGGTGAAGGAAATGGCAAACCACTCCAGTAACTTTGCCAAAAGTCCCTAGTACAAATCCCACCTCTGAAATTATATATGTATGTATGTATGTATGTATGTATGTGTGTGTGTGTGTGTATGTGTGTGTGTGTATATAATTTGACCCTCTCAACAAATCTGTGAGTTAAAGACTTTTAAGAGTAAGGAAATTGGGGCAACTAGGTGGCGCAGTGGATAGAGCACCGGCCCAGGATTCAGGAGGACCTGAATTCAAATCCAGCCTCAGACCCTTGACACTTACTAGCTGTGTGACCCTGGGCAAGTCACTTAACCCCAACTGCCTCAAAAAAAAAAAGGAAATTGAGGATTGAGGTGAGGTTTGGGCCGGCTTAGTGTCTTGCCCATAGTTACACAATTAATTAAATTTCAGAGGTGGGATTTGTACTAGGGACTTAAAAAAAAAGGCAAAACAAATAGGAGCCAGACCCCCAGGTCTGGTTAGCTTACTTAGCATTTTTCTGAGAAACTCAGCCATATGCAGAATTGAATGAAGTCTGCTTACAGAAGGACATATCCATTAGCACAGTGTACATACAGTACAGTCTGAGCCAGAGAATACTAAAAGGACACCAGTGAGCAGATTCCAGGGGCAAATAGGACGGGCTTTCTGGAGAATATTAATTGGTTCGGGTTTTCACCCCTGTTCCCTAGTAGACATTCATCTCCTCTTGTGGCCTTCCTTTCCTAGAAACCTCCCTAAAGGTAGGTAGACACCTGGGCCCTGGTCTGGAGGCCACTATCAGGCTGTAGCTATTGGGGGAGGGTATGGATGGGGTTGAGCAGAGAGCTGCATCTGAGGAATGGCCTGATGCTCACAAATGCCAGGCCTGCACTGCCACTCTTGACAAGGAAAATGAGAACCCAACTTGGCCGGTTTAGGAATCCCGGCCCTGCTGCAGAATTGCTCAGGGTCGTTAGGAAGTCAGGTCCAGGAGGGGCTACAGGGGTTTTTTGGGCAGGGCAGTATTATGTCTTGGGAAGCCCAAGTCTGTGAGCGAGAAGGCCTGGGTACTACTAGTTCAAGCTTTCTATTCCCTCTGTTGTTCCCTTGGCCAAGATCCCACCTCTCCCTATCCCTAGACTTGAGTTACCCTATTTGAACAGTGTTAAAACTAAGTGGTGCACAGGACCTGGAATCTGGAAGACCTGAGTTCACACCTGGCCTGAGACACTTTACTATCTGAGTGACCCTGGGCAAGTCACTTAACCTCTTTCTGCCTCAGTTTCCTCCTCTGTCAAAATGGCATAATAATAGCACTCACCTCCCAGGGTTCTTATGAGTCAAATGAAATATTTCTCAAATATTTTTACAAAATTTAAAAGCAGTATAGAAATTCTAGCTATCACCAGAATCATCATCATTATTGCTTAGCATTTGTATAGAGGATATGTTATCTCATTTGATCCTCACAACAATCTCATGAGTTAGGCATTAGTATTGTCCTCATTTTATAGATGAGGAAAGTGAGTCTGGGGTAAATTAAGTGACTTCTCCATCATCAAACAGCTAGTAAATGTTTGAGGTAGGAATCAGACTCTTCTTCCCAACTCCAAGCCCAGCACGCTAACCACTGCACCATCCAGCTGCCTTGTGTAGTAGAGAATTGGCCCTCCCTCATCTTACCTCCCAGTTCGGGATGGGAAATGGAGGTGAACTTCGGGGAAAGGGTAAGAGTGGTCAAAAATGCAAGTATTATTCCCAGACTATTTACCCTAGAAATAAGGGGATAGAAGAAAAGGGTAGGTAACACTCTTTAGACAATTGAAGGAAGCCAGTTCAACCAGTCTGTAGCCTGCAGTTCCCTTTTGCAGCCTCCAAAGAGGTATTAATTCATATGGACATTTATTAAACTCCTGCTGTTTTCTGGTTATTGGGCAAGGCAGTCATGAAAATGTAACGATAAGAAGGAAAAATCCTTGGCCTCGGAAAACTTACATTCAACTTGGAAGAAGGGATGTATAGGGGAGGAACATGTATAGAGCTGTCTGGTTTAGTCTTATTTCTCCTCCCTCCTCCTGCCACCATCACCTTAGCATTTTCCTGTATGTCCCCAGCCCCAACAGCCTAAACCCCCTCTTCCCCTCAATCCCACCCAGTCTGAGAAGCCCTAAGGACAGCAGAGTCGCTGTCCCCTTTTCTGGTGTCTCTTCTCCCTTCACCTCTGTCTTCTTCCCTTTCCTTGTGTCTTCCCAGCATCCTGTTTGCAGACATTGAGGGCTTCACCAGCTTGGCTTCCCAGTGCACAGCACAGGAGCTAGTCATGACTCTCAATGAGCTGTTTGCCCGTTTCGACAAGCTGGCCGCAGTAAGTCACCCCTCAGATCTTCTGCTACTCGGAGGGCTTTGTGGAGAGTGTGACCAGTGTGGTCTTCCCCGAAGTCTAAAGCCTTCTGGGAAACTTATCAGAGTCCCTGTCACTCAGGACTCCCTGAAGTTGTGTCCAAAATGTGGCTGGAGATTCCAGCCACAGAAAAGCTGGGTTGGGGGTTGGGGTAGGGAGAATAAGGATGGGAGGTGGGGAGAAGTGACATGTGGGCTAAAGCCTCAGGGCTGTTGAAAGGGGAGGGGAGATGAAGATGCAGGCAGATGCAGACAGATGCTGCGGTCACAGACCAGGACAAATTGTTCAAATGCACAGACAGGGGGAGGTGGGGGGCTGGAGGAGCTGCGGATCATAGCAGACTTTCAGCTGCCACAGCGCACACATAGAGAGTGACAGTATCACAAGATCACAGAACCAGAAAATTGAAGAGCTGGAAGGGTTTTTAGATCTCATTTGGGCTCATTTTACAGATGGGGGAAATGTCTGGGCATCACTCCGTCAGTCAGTCAACTCTTGATCATCTATACTAAGGGAGGAGGGTGGTGCTGTGGGTAACCCCAGTCACAAACCCCAAAGTCACTTCTGTTTATTTGGCTCTGAGTTGCCTGATTGATTGATTTAGCAGCAGATTGGCCCTCCCTGGTGGGGTTTGGCTCAAGATGATTAAAACGAGTCTGCATTTTCAGAATTCCTACTATGGATAGAAGTGTGTGTGTGTGGTGGTGGTGGTGGTTGTGTGGGGAGTGTGTGTGTGTGTGTGTGTGTGTGTGTGTGTGGAGGGGGGGGGTGTGGGGTGGCCTGAGGGGAGGAGGCAGGGTTGATTGCTTAGATAATCCTCAAAAGTAAGAAGAATTGAGTTTTAGCCCTAAGGGTGAATCTGGAACCTGTGGGGTTAAGAGCACACTCATTAATTTGGCTTCTGTTACATAAGCTCCCACTAACTTTATTTCACAAATATGTTTAAATTATGGTACCCACCTTCTTTCAAGTACTGGGGGATTTGGAGTTGCATTTATAACTACTCACAGGATTTGATTGTAAATAATTACCCTTTACAAAAGAGCTACAAACTGTACCCTAGTGAATGAATGTGTTAATTGTTCTTCCCTAATGCCCTTTAGATGAATGTGTACTAGGTGGTGGGAATGTACTTGGCCAGAATTTCAGGCCCGTAGCTCTGCTCCAGGTTCATCTGGGACCCCCTTCCCCTGCCCGTCACCTGATAAACCAGCTATGCTGGCTGTGTGGCTAGGGCCAGATCCAGACTTACTGCCCCATAAACGCAAGTTATTCTGGGAATTACATGAATCCATTTGTTTCCTGCTCTTTTCCCTTCTTCATTTCACTACTGGATGGATGGATGGATGGATGGATGGATGGATGGGTGGATGGATGGATGGATGGATGGTTGCACAAGGTATTATAAACGTGTGCATGTGTGCCCGCACATATACATATATGTTATATATGTGGTTTGTATGTGATATACCTGTGGGGTTTTACCTATATAACCACACATGTGTGTGCATATATGTGTATGTATTTATTTTTATGGTTTTTCCCCCCTCCTGTAGGAGAATCACTGCTTACGCATTAAAATCTTGGGAGATTGTTATTATTGTGTCTCTGGGCTTCCTGAGGCCCGGGCTGACCACGCTCACTGCTGTGTGGAGATGGGCATGGACATGATTGAAGCCATCTCGTAAGTATAGTGTTCCCAGGGGTATGGGGTGTGGCAAGGAGGTGTGGTATAGTTAATAGGGGGAACCAGAAACAAGCAAATTTTCAGGAGTCTAATAGGCAATCTCTCAGGTTTCTCCTCTTCTTGGAATGCTCTTTTTCTAAGGTCTGGCCCCAATCTCCCTCAGTGTGTCTTTTAGATCAAGAATGTCAGAGAAATGAAGGATTGCTTTTTCAATGAAATCTTTGGGGGAGCAGTGAGATGAGACCCCACTTAATAGGCAGGCCTAACTAATGGTGAGAAGGATAAGGACCATCTGAAATCTGGGATTAATCCATACCTTCATCTGAATCTGTGGATAGGCAGAAGGACAGACATGATACACTCTGGGATTGCTATCCCCAGAGGGTCTTGTGACACAGATCTCACTGGCAGTCTTGTGAAGCCTGCAGACCCTTCTTTGAGTTATGGTTTTAAATGTATAAAACAAAATACATAAGATTATAAAGGAAACCAATTACATTGAACTATAGTTATCAAAACGTATATTTTAGAGTTCAAGGACCCCATGTTGAGAACCCCCAATTTAACCTGAGGAATCTTTGAATTCATGGGGTCACAGATTAAGAGCATTCATTTAGTCCAGGCCCTTCATCTCACACATGAAGAAACTGAGGGCCAGAGAGGCTTTGGCCACACGGTCATACAGGCAGTGATTGGCAAAGCTAGACTTTGGACCTGAGTCTTTTGATCCCCGATCTAAAGCCCATTCCATTGTACCCCAGTGGTATGTAACCCACCCTGATTATTATCGAACCAACCTAACAAAGATAAAAACCTAAGGAGTAAATGTTGGGAATGTAGTCCATTACAGGGGCAAAGGAAGGTGACTAGGATCTGCCTTTGCTTGATTTGCAGAGTACTATTCTCCATGACAAGAAAATTGATTGATAATGAGTCTTCCCTGCTGTGTCAGCCTCTCACTGTTGTCCTAGGAGTTACTAATTTCAATAGCTGTATTGTCCAAGTCAGGTCCAAGTCAGTGTAGGGTGCTACCCAGAATGCCCTTTCCAGAGCCGACTGGACAGGTACTTGTCCCCTTATGCTGGGAGCAGGTCCCACTCTGCTCAGGAAGGGATATTCCATCCTCTTTCCCTGGTGGGTCTACTCCTATTCTCCCAGACTGGGATAATAGATCATAGTCTTAGAGCTAGAAGGGACCTAGAGATGATCTCATCTGTCTCACCCCTATCTTGCAAAAGAGGAAACTGAGGCCTTACAGAGTTTAAGTGATAAAGTCATAACTAAAGTGACAGAGCCAAGTTTTGACTCCAAATCCAGTGGCATTAAGTTGACCTTAGTTCCCTTCCACACCCTCCAATTACCACGCTTTGCCGAGGAGTACTTAGAGTATTCCTCCGTTATCCAGTTTATTGGGAAGAAGTAGAGTGGTTTGGCTAGACCCAAACAGATAATGTAGAAGCAATTTTTTAGTTTTTTTAGTTTTTTAGTTTCCTCCAACTACATTGTTGGAATATTTTTTTGGCAGCAACAAAATTCCCCTCCAAATGATGCTTGGCTCCAGGATTATATTAAAATGAGTTTGCATTTCCCAAGTGCTCCCTAATTGACCAGTAAAAGACACAAGCGAGAAGTATTTGGATTAGAAGAAACGATGGGGCTCTGAATTAAAATACTGCTGGGCACATGGGTAGCTGTAGTTGATGCACTGCACCACCTTGTGGTCATGGATAGAGACTGCAGCTTCTGCCATCTGATGGAGAAGAGAGCTCTTTCCAAATAAAATAGCAGCCCTGTTTCCAGGTTGAATAGTCTCACTATCTTTATCTGAATTAAACAGGGGGAGTGGCTCTTTGATTTTTTTTTTCTTGACCGTCTTCCATCATTACATCTGTTTTTCCTTTTCGACTTCAGTTCTCATCCCCCTGCCTTCCTCTCTCCTCCAAAGACTTGACCCTCCTGAAGGCTTAGAATGTTAGAGCTTGCCTTAAAAATCACCCGGTCCATGGGGGCAGCTAGGTGGCACTGGATTCAGGAGGACCTACCTGAGTTCGATTTCGGCTTCAGACACTTGACTCTTAGTAGCTGTGTGACCCTGGGCAAGTCACTTAACCCCCATTGCCCTAAAAAGAAAAAAGAAAAAGAAAAAAAAGAAAAAAAAATCACCCGGTCCAAACAAACAAAATGAAACAAAACAAAACAAAAATCACCCAGTCCAGCCCTCCCAGTTTTTATAGATAAGGAAACTGAGCTTCACAGGAGTGAAAAGTGACTCAGCTAAGGACATAGCTAGTAGTAAGCCGAGAGCTGGGTCCTGAACTCAGATCTCCTCCCATCTGCTGTTCTTTCTGTGATACCACTTTCTTCCTCACCCATGTTCCATCTCCAGGTTGGTCCGAGAGGTGACTGGGGTGAACGTGAACATGCGTGTGGGGATTCACAGCGGCCGAGTGCACTGCGGTGTGCTTGGACTGAGGAAGTGGCAATTTGACGTCTGGTCCAATGATGTGACGTTAGCCAACCACATGGAAGCAGGAGGCAAAGCCGGGTGAGTGACCCAACCTAGGCCATTGGTGTGTTTGAGTTCACCAGCCAGCACCAAAGCCAGGCCTCACAGTGTCTTAAGCCTGGCCCTGCCAGTCACTGTCCCCTGGAATCAGAGATAGATGAGAGGAGGGATGTAAGAATGAATATTCAGGAGAGTGGTTCATTCATTCATTCATTCATTCATTCAATTAGAAAGGTTTGGGTTTTTTTTTGTTTGGTTGGTTTTTTTACTAGCTACACCATGCACCTTCCACAATACCCAGCACTCATTGAGTACTAAATTGTATAGCATCCAGTCCCAGCTCTCAACTAGCATGGAATCTAGTGGGATAGGAGTTGGGGCAGTGTTGTGCTGGTAAACAACTAGCAATTCTTTTTTTTATGATTTAGCGATATTTTATGATGAATCTGCCTTCATAATACTTTCTCCATAATGTTCTTAAGTGTAGACAACCAACAAAATGGCAAATCAAACCCTGATTTGTAGCATTTGATGATTTCTGAGCTTTTATACCAAGTCACCATAGTACAAGGCAGAATGAGATATGTGTATAAGCTAAAGGAACACAGAGGAGCAAATCATTCCCAACTGGCACCTTGGAGGAAGTGGCATTTGAACTGGACATTGAAGAATAGGTAGGGTTTTGACAGGCACATTTACTTCTTAAGGCAGGGACCATTTCAATAGTCAATAGTCAATAAATTGTTAAGCACCTACCCACTATGTGTCTGGAGATACAAAGAAGAAAAAGAAAGGAATTCCCTGCCCTCAAGGAGCTTATAATCTAATGGGAAAAGACCACACAGAAAAAAAAGCTGGGAAGGAGGTGAGGAGAGGGCTTTGTCTTTCCTCTCTTTTTTTCATGTTTTGCAGGGCAATGAGGGTTAAGTGACTTGCCCATGGTCACATAGCTAGTAAATTTTGAACTCGGGTCCTCCTGAATCCAGGGCCAGTGCTTTATTCACTGAGCCACCTAGCTGCCCCGTCTTTCCTCTCTTAAATGTCTATCTAGCACAGCTCACCCAAGAGCAAGCACTAGATTTCTATAGAGTGGAACTGAATTGACTTCCTGGTAGAGAGAATGACCTGAGCAAAGACTGATATTCAGGAAATAGTCAGTGGGGACTGGCTGTTGCAGAAGGTTCCTGTGGAGGGATAGGGGGAAATAAGGCTAGAAAGGTCAGCTAGGTGGTGCAGTGAATACAGCACTGGCCCTGGATTCAGGAAGACCTGAGTTCAAATCTGACCTCAGACACTTGACACTTGTGTGACCTTGGGCAAGTCACTTAGCCTTCATTGCCCTGCAAAGAGAGAGAGAGAGAGAGAGAGAGAGAGAGAGAGAGAGAGATCAGCTGGGGCCACATTGTAGAAAGTATAAGTGCCAGGTTAGAGTCTAGGCTTAGCCCCTCAACCAGAGCTTCCCAAGCTTTTCACACTGTATAATGTCAACATTTATCAGATCCCCATGACAGTTGTTACTGTTCATATCTGTTGATTGAGAAAACTATGCAGTGCAGAAATGACTGCGAATTCAGCAGAGTTTTTGTAGTTTGATTTTAAGTAGGAATATGTATAGATGCAATATTGATGATTTATTCAGTCTACAGAAGGCACGTTTGCTTGTTTATAGATTCGTGGACCACTTGCCATCACTCTGTGGTCCCAGGAGGTTCATAACTCACGGGTTTGGAACCACTGCTCTGAGCCACAGGGTTTTAGAGAAGGGGAGTGACCTGCTCAGAGTCGTGCTTGGCAAAGATGAATCTGGGAGGAATTCACAGGACTGGGTGAATCTGGAAGCAGAGTCAGGAGGCTGTTACAGTCATCTAGTTGTGGGGAGGAATGAACCATAGTGAGCTGGCAGGGAATAGAAAAGACGAACACTTGGGTTGATGGGTTGAGATTAGGATTGGGGTTGAAGTTAGAATTTCACTTAAAGTTTGGGGGGGGCGTAGATCAAGTTTAAGGTTGGGGAGGGGGGAAACTGGTGTCAGTTACACATCAGACTCTGTCTTGCTGTGACCTCACTCTCTTCCCCACTTATGTCTTTTGAACTACAGGCGCATCCATATCACCAAGGCCACGCTGAACTATCTCAATGGCGATTACGAGGTAGAGCCTGGCTGCGGGGGTGAACGCAATGCCTACCTCAAGGAGCACAGTATAGAGACTTTTCTTATCCTGCGCTGCAGCCAGAAGAGGGTGAGTCAGGGAAAAGGAAGTGAGAGGAACATTGAGGGAGTCCACTCCTTGAGAGTGGAGGGGACAGCCTGATACCCCAGACCAGAGTTGAAACTTATATTGCTATCCAGAGTTGAAACTTATATTGCTTCACAAACCCATCTGGGGCAAGAAATTTGCCTTCTAATTAACCTCTTTAAGGTAAATTTAGTCAAGAGTGCCCAAAAAAGAGATTTCAGAACAATACCCTGTGGTGGGTAGAAGCAGACCCCAGAATACTTCTAGATTTCTGCTGGGGAGACCACTGTAAAGTAGAAAGAAGAGGAGGACTGAAGTGGGACATGGAGTAGCTCTGCAGGGTGTGAATATAGGGTGAAGTCTGGTAGCTTCCTATTTTAACTATTCTTGGTGACTAGGTGTTAAGATAAGTCTTCTGTGCTGCTGAAGGATAGCTAAGTGTTGTAAGCACTCTCCAAATTGCAGCGCCCTGGGGAAAAGCTCCAGTCATTCCCCCCCCCAATTCCAGTTCTGCAGCATTCTCTTCATGGATACTCTTCCTCCTGTTTCCTCTGAAAAAGGACATGGTTCCTTGGGGACCAGAATGTTCTGTGTAGTTCTCTTTAACTCAGGAAAACACACACACACACACACACACACGCGCACACACGCACACGCACACACGCACACACACACGCACACGCACACACGCACACGCACATCTCTTGGAGCTGAAGATGATTCAATGAAAAACAATTTAAATGGTCATAGGATGGAGGAAAAGTCTAATGTGATGATTACCCAAAACAATCAGAAGTCCCCAGTTTGGAAAGAACAGACCTAAAGTTTTTGGAATTGGGGAACACAAACTTGTTCACTAGATCCCAGTATGTTAGAACACGAGCGCAACACCTTGAAGCATCTAGGATAGAGAGCTAGACTGAGAGTCAAAAAGACATGAATGTGAATTCTGCTTCATACATTTACAAGCTGTATGACCCGGGGCAAGTCACTTAACCCCTCTCAGCCTCAGTTTCCTCATCTATAAAATACTACTAATAATAGCACCCACCTCACTGGATTGTGAGAGCAGATGAATGAATGAATGAATGAATGATGAAGCATTTATTAAGCACTAGCTTTGCTCCAAACGCCGTAGAAAGTACTGGGGACACAAATACAAGTAAGAAAGGAAAGATGGATTTATTAAGTACCTGCTATGTGCCAAGACACCGTACCAAGTGCTTTATAAATATTAACTCATTTCCTCACAACAACCCTAGGGGCTAAGTGCTATTATTATCACTATTTAACAGTTGAGGAAACTGAGGCAGACGGATGTTAAGTGACTTGTCCAGGGTCACACAGTTAATGTACATTTGAGATGGATTTGAACTCAGGTCTTCTATACACATATATACACATGTGTGTTTATGTATATATGCGTGTGTTTATACATATACACACATATGTGAGTGGGGCAGCTAGGTGTCTCAGTGGATAGAATACTGGACCTGGAGTCAAGAGGAGCTGAGTTCAAATTTAGCCTCTAGCTGTGTGACCCTGGGCAAGTCACTTCACCCTGTTTGTCTCAGTTTCCTCATCTGTAAAATGAACTGGAGAAGGAAATGACAAACCATTCCAGTATCTTTGCCAAGAAAACCCCAAATAGGATCAAGAAGAGTCGGATATGGGGGGCGGCTAGGTGGCGCAGTGGATAAAGCACCGGCCCTGGATTCAGGAGGACCTGAGTTCAAATGCGGCCTCAGACACTTGACATTTACTAGCTGTGTGACCCTGGGCAAGTCACTTAACCCCCATTGCCCTGCAAAAAACCCCCCAAAAACAAACAAACAAACAAACAAAAAAGAAGAGTCGGATATAACTGAAACATAGCTGAACAATAAATAAATATATGTATATATGTATACATTGTATATGTATAGTATGTGTGTATGTACAGTATACATGTAGTATGCAAGAATGGAGTGTTTTGCAAAGTTTAACCAATATATAGATATTAGTGGTAATCATTATTGTTATCAGTGTTGTTGTTGGAGCTTAAAATAGGTAAACTGAGAACAAATAAAAGGAAGTATTATTTTTATATAATAGGTAAAAACTGTAGAGAAATTATTACCCTGATATGGTTCTGGGATATGTCCAGGCCTAGGTTGAATCAGATCTTCTGTTTAATTTCTTTTGTTTTTCTTTCTTTCTTCCTTCCTTCTTTCCTTCCTTCCTTCCTTCCTTCCTTCCTTCCTTCCTTCCTTCCTTTCTTTCTTTCTTTCTTTCTTTCTTTCTTTCTTTCTTTCTTTCTTTCTTTCTTTCTTTCTTTCTTTCTTCTTTCTTTCTTCTCTTTCTTTCTGAGGGCAGTGAGGCTTAATTAAGTGACTTGCCCAAGGTCAAACAGCTAGTAAGAGTAAAGTGTTTTAAGGCCAGATATGAACTCAGGTCCTCCTGAATCCAAGGGCCAGTGCTTGATTCACTGTGCCACCTAACTGCCCCCTTTTTCTGTTTAATTTCTTTAGGTTCATGAAGTAGCAGAAAGTAGGATTCCCATTTGGGCCAATGGTTGGGAAAAATACAATGAGGATATTTAAAAGTCTTTAGTGGTAGGGGCAGCTAGGTGGCGCAGTGGATAAAGCACTGGCCCTGGATCAGGAGACCTGAATTTCAAATCCAGCCTCAGACATTTGACACTTATTAGCTGTGTGAACCTGGGCAAGTCACTAACCCCCTCATTGCCCCCCCCAAAGTCTTTAGTGGTATACCCTAATAGTTAGAAGTGGGGGGGGGGCAGGGACAGCCCACATACATATATCTGCTGTAACCCTCTTTCTCAGAAGCCACACTCAGGGGAAGAGGTGGATTCAGAGTCCACCCTGAGTGTGGGCCTCTGACTTTGGCTCTCTATGTCTGTGTCTAAGAGCTTTTCTTTGAGTGGTTCTTGGTCTTCTACCTCCCCTCTTCATTTCCTCTCCTCTCCTTATGTCTCTTTGCCTTAACTTAAGGCCCTGACAAGTAATAGTATTTTTATCTACATGTATTTAATAGCTTTCTGTATCCTGTTCTTGATCTGAAAATCAATGAACAGTCTCTCCATCTCCCCCTCTCTTCCTCTCTGTCTCTCTCCCATCTTTCCTTCCTTTCCCCCTTCTGCTTCTCTTCCCATATCTTTTTTTTCTCCTCTCCTCTTTACTTCCCCTCTAGTCCCCTCTGGAAACTTTCTGGATAGAAAAGCTGAGAAGCTGCTTAAGCAGCAATCACATTGGGATGCTTGAGCTGTGAAAGGGATTAGAGAACTTGTATGTCCTTTTAGCATTTGTAACTTTTCACATATTTGTCACTGGAAATTTCTCTTAGTTTCCCACAAAGTTCTGAAGAGCTTTCCATTCTCACAAGTGCTTTTGTCTATGTTTCCTTATCTCTCATATCTTCATTATCAAATCATCTTTGGCTTTAAATTCTAAACCATAATGCCCCATAAAAATCATTAAAATGTGTGTATATATGTATATTTACATACACACATAAAATATATATGTGTATACAACACAAACACATAAGACACATAGAATACAAAAAATTAGAACAGAAAAAAGAAGATTCTCTATAGGAACAGGAAGTCTCCATTTTATGCCCCCTTTTTTTTAAATCATAAAAGTATTTTATATTTTCCAGTTACATATAGAGTTTTCAACATTGTTTTTATAAGATTTCAGTGTTCCAAATTTTCCTCCCTCCCTTCCCTCTCCCCTCCCCAAGACAACAAGCAATCTGA
Source organism: Dromiciops gliroides (assembly GCF_019393635.1). Lineage (NCBI taxonomy): Eukaryota > Metazoa > Chordata > Mammalia > Microbiotheria > Microbiotheriidae > Dromiciops > Dromiciops gliroides. The sequence continues at coordinate 335,241,563 of NC_057863.1, read as the reverse complement.
CATAGATCATACATGTACAACCACCTTAAGCATATTTTTGCATTAGTCATGTTGTGTTGCCACACTAAAGTCTATGTGCTACTTTCAGAATCTGTCTTCCTTTTCTGTGTTTCCTTCTGGACTTCTTTCTTTTTTCCCTATACTTAAAAGAAAGTTACATGAACCTTCTTTTAGGGGGCATCATTATTGCTCATCTCCCCCCTCCTCCATCTCTTCCCTTTTTAAAAAAGAGAGAAAGCCAAAACAAAAGCCTTGTAATGATGTAGACAAGCGTAATGGATCTATCCAATAGCCATGCCCCCAGATCTATGTCCCCTGCCCTTTACGTCAACCACCTCTCCACCAGGAGTGGACTCTAACATGCTTTCCTCCTGGGTCCTCTAGAGTCGTGGTTGGTCACTGATTTGATCAGAGTTCTTAAGTTCCCCCTCCCCTCCCTCTCCACTCCATCAGAGCTGTCTATATAAGAAAATCCCTCCCGTCCTTGGCTCAAAAAAATTCAAGTTGGGACTTCACATGCCATTTTTGTTCACTCTTCCTCCACTTGTCCTTCCCTGGGGGAGTTAGTTTCAGACCTAGGCCTGGACTCATTCTAGAAGTAGTGGGTAAATATGTGTCTCTAGCCCATGAGATTGCAATAAATGGCCTCAGAGGTGAAACCCAGATCTCCAAGCATCCAGTCTCTTCTGTGGCCCTCTTTGGGGGTAAGATACATTTTGCAGAGCAGACAGAGCATGTCTTCTAGAGACCAGGATATGGATTGGACAGTTATTCATGGGCTCAGGCCCCCTTCTGTTTCTTTTCCCTTGGTTAAATGACTTGCCTAGGATCATATAGCTAGGAAGTGTCCAAATCTGGATTTGAACTCAGGTTATCCCTAACTTCAGGCCCAGTGCTCTAACCATGGATCTACTTAAGTTGCCTTGTATATGCTGGGAGTGGGTGGGGGATTATTGGGACAGGAGTATAGGGACAGAACTACCAAGGAAGCATCAGGGACTACAAGAAAGAGGCCTGGGGCAGCTAGGTGGCACAGTGGATAAAGCATTGGCTCTGGATTTAGGAGGGCCTGAGTTCAAATCTAGCCTAAGACACTTGGCTGTGTGGCCTTGGGCAAGTCACTTGAGCCCTCATTGCCCCCACCCCAAAAAAAAAGAGGCCTATCAGTAGAGTCACAGGATTGGGTTCAAATTCATGTCTGTATGACCTTAGGGATTGTTTCCTCATACGGAACAAGAGTGGATTGGATTCGATAGCTCAGATATCCCTTCCAACTTTACTTAAGACACGCAGACCTGGGGTGGGGGGAGTTCTTTTGGAAAAAATGACCCCTAGAGGTGTTTCAAGGGCAACGTGGGGGAAGGAGAAATCCCAGTCATCTTACCCCTTCTCTTGCTTAACAAGCAAACAGCTCTTAAAGCCACCTCTCACTGTGACCCCATCACAAGCCAGGATGGAATGTGTCATTTGAAATGTCTGCTTTAAAAAAAAAAGTCTGCTGATCACGGGCTACTGGACTGGGGAGGTAGGAAGGGGGAGAAGGTTCCCAGAAGGCCAAGAAGTATTTAGAATGCCACTGGACCCTTGGGACCTTTGGGTGGGGAGGGGAAGAAAGAGAGCAATCGCATTACTCATTCCTTCCATCCCTGAGCCACAAAACTTAGACCTTTGGCACCCTCTAATCCAGACATTCTGAAGCTTTCAGGGGTGCAGGACCCTTTTGTCTGACTGGTGGAGCCTGTGGTCCCCTTCTCAGAAAACTTTTTAAAAGCATAAAATAAACACATAGGATTACAAAGAAAGCCAATTATAGCCAATTGTAGTATTTTTAAATAGAAGTTCACAGACCCCAGATCCAACCCTTTTGTCACCCAGAGGAGGAGGAGACTTGCCCGGGGTCACGCATGTAATGTAGTAAGTGGGAGGGTGGGGCTTGGCATCCAGGGGCTCTGACTCCAAATCCCGAGGGGCTCCTTCCATTTCTTCTCTGTTCCTCTCTTTTGTGCCCCCTTGGAGTTGGGGATAGGGAGTCTGGAGAAAGAGAGAAAGGGCAGAGGAGCCGTGAGAGGAAGAGATAAAGCAGAAACAAGGGAATGAATCCCCCAACATGTGCACATTTGGAAAAGCTCTCTCACTCTGTTGAGGAAGGCTCTAACTCCAGTCCTCAGATATATCATTTAGAACTAGGCAGGACCTGAGAGGTCATTGACTCCCAATGAGAAAACTGATGCCCAGAGTTGGTTAAGAGAGTTGCCTAAGGTCACACAGATAGCCTGAGGCAAAGCTAGAATTTGAACCCCGGGTCCCCCAACTCCAAACTCAGTGTTGTTGTTTTGTTCTTAGGTCATGTCCTGCACTCTTTTTTTATCTCATTTGGGGTTGTTTTCTTGGCAGAGATACTGGAGTGGTTTTGCCATTTCCTTCTCTAGCTCATTTTACAGATGAGGAAACTAGGGGAAAATTACAAGGTTAAGTGACTTGCCCAGGGTCACACAGCCAGGAAGTGTCTGAGGCCAGATTTGAACTAGGTCTCCTCTTTACTCACCCCTCAGTCCCCTCTGGAAACTTTCTGGCTGGAAGACTAAGAAGCTGATTAAGCAGCAAACACACTGGGATGCTCTAGCTGTGAAAGGGAATGATAAAACCCATGCATTCTTTTATGCATTTGTAGAGGCTATCACTTTTCTTTTTCTTTTTTTTGTGGAGCAATGAGGGGTAAGTGACTTGCCCAGGGTCACACAGCTAGTAAGTATCAAGTGTGTATGGTCAGATTTGAACTCAGATCCTTCTGAATCCAGGGCTGGGCTTTATCTACTGGGCCACCTAGCTGCTCCAGGGCTATCACTTTTCCACAAAGGAAGATATTCATTTCCCACCTGCCCTTTCTGATTCTACTCATTGCAATGTGGGTTTACAGTGAGGAATGCGCAGATGCATTCCCTGCCCTTTAGGCTGTTGACAATTCTAATGCACTCCTAGCCACAAATGTACAGGAAAGATGAGTATGCGACCACCATGTAACAGACAAGTTTAATGTCCTAAAATGAGCCGAGGGATCGGGGGGTGGGGGGTGGGGAGGGCATGGACTACCTGATATAGGCAGGAGGAATCAGGCTTTGGAGAAGGGGGTCTCTCCTCTTATCTAGTACCATGAGCTGAGAAGGGGGGGGTCACCCTGCCTAAGCCAGGTACCTTCCCATTCCACACTGATTCTGTTTCTTCTCCAGAAAGAAGAGAAGGCATGATTGCCAAAATGAATCGCCAGCGAACCAATTCCCATTGGGCACAACCCCCCACCCTGGGGCGCCGAGCGGCCCCTTCTACAACCACCTGGGCTCCCACAGGTCTCCAAGGAGATGAAGAGGATGGTTTTAGTTACCAAGGACATGGCCGTGGAAATTGGGGGGGGTCAGGGGGAGAAGGGAGGGACATCGTTCATCAGAGACAGAATAACAACAGCATCCATTGTGCCTATATGCTTTCACCCTTTTCAAAGTGTTTTTCTTGTGTTACCTTTATTTGATCCCAGATCCAACCCTATAAATTGAGAGCTAGGATTTATTCTTCTGATTTTATAAGCCAAGGTGGGAAGAAGGAAGGGGGGTAAACATTCATTGAGCACCCTACTGTATTCCAGGAACTGCACTGAATGCTTTACAGATATTAACTCAATTGATGCTTACAACAAACCTGGGAGGTCGGCACTATTCGGTTCCCCATTTTACAGTTAAGGAAGCACGGGGCTCTGCACAGAAGAGGTATGGCCTCGTTCAGCTGGTTTTGAGTCCTGTTGGATTCTTCATAACCCCATTTGGGGTTTTCTGGGCAAAAGATTTGGAGTGCTTTGCCATTTTCCTTCTGCAGCTCACTGGACAAATGAGGAAACTGAGGCAAACAGGTGTTTAATGATTTGCTCAGTAGTAAGTGTCTGAGACAGATTTGAGCTCAGGTCTTCCTGATTTCCAGGCTCAATGCTCTATCCATTGTGCCACCAAGCCGCAGGAAGAGAAACAGGCCTGGAGAGAGACATCTACTTGCCTTAGGTCACATAGCCTGGGGTTGGAGCCGAGCCCAGAACCAACTTCTGATCCAAACTGAGAGTTTTTGCACATCAAGTCACATGGCTTCATCCCTACTCCCCATCATCCCCTCTCCCCAGGCAGAGGTCACTGGGATCTGGGACCTGCCAAAGCCTCCAGCTGTTTTGTGGCAGCATTTGTGAGGCCTTTCTCCTCCAGTCTGGTGGGGGAGAAACATGCCAGGTGTTGCCTGTGTCTGCCTGCATTTCCCCGGCAAACTGGCATTTCTCCTGAGCACCACTGCTGCCTGAGCCCTGTCATCCTGATAATCCGAGACGCTTCCCCCTGCTTTGGAAAAGTCCATGATCAGCCGGAGTGCTTCACTCACTGGGGGAGGGGAGGGAAAGCCTGAAAAAGGTGGAAGCCAAATGGGGCTTATTCACTAGATTCTGAAGCCTGCTTCCAGAACACCCCGAACCAGCCCACATCACACACCAGGGCCTTGTCCATTCAGAGGGGCAGGATTCAATAGGGCTTCGTGTGGTGAAGCCTAGAAGAAATAGAGAAGAAAAGAAGGGGTTAGAAGTAGAAAAGATGAGGGGGGGTATGCAGGAAGGTGAATTCTAATGAGGTACTTGTTTTCCTTGAAAGAAAGCCTAGTTTCTCAGACTCGTTTCCCCTCTTCAGGGGGACTAACAGGGTTTCTTTGGGTGAAGGCCACGCTCACCCTAAGAACAAGTGAGCAAGGAAGGTATGAGAGTGAAGGGTTTGTGCTACCTTGGTTTCTGCAGGCCCGGCAGTGGGGATTAGCTGGGGAGGGGCAGGGGTCTGCAGGAGGAGCTCATTGAGAGTGGGATGATGCTGAGTTCATTTAAACTGCAGCAGGAGAACTCAGTACCTGAGATTGTTATTATTTGTCCTTCATTCTGGAAGAGGACCATGACATCAAGGAGGTGATGTCATGACTTGCAGTGAATTGGATTTTAAGGGAGGCAGGGCTGTGCAAGGTCAGCAGCCTCACTCTCTCCTCCAGAGCCATCTCTGTCCAGTGGTGAGATATACCTCAGGACAACTGGAGATGGCTCCAGATGCAAGTGGGAGACCTTGGCCCTTTTAAGATAAGGCCTTTCACAGGTCTCAGTTTGCCTGAGGCAACACCCCATTCAGTGATTTAAAATGGGTAAGAAATGAGGTAAAGAAAGGCCTCTTTTACCTAGTCAAAAAAAAAAAAAGATAGGCCAAATGCGAGCCAAATATTTATACCTTAGAGAGTCTGTTTGAACCTAAAATCCTTAACAATTTGCTGATGGGGACAGTGGAGACCGGGATCTAAAGAGATGATCCAGGGACTCTCTGATGGACACATTGATTATAATACCTAAAGTCCACTGACTCCAGTTACCTGCCAGACCTAGTCCTAAATGTCACATCTTCCCCCCTCTGTCCCCTCATCTTCTCCTTTTTGAGGGACCTAACTTCTTTAATAGTTTAGAATAACAAAAATCTTAATTTGTATCAACATGTAACTTTTAAAAAAACACAGTAGGGGGCAGCTAGGTGGTACAATGGATAGAGCAGTGGCCCCTGGATTCAGGAAGAACCTGAGTTCAAATGCGACCTCAGACGCTTGACATTTACTAGCTGTGTGACCTGGGCAAGTCACTTAACCCCAATTGCCTCACCAAAAAAACAAAAAATCCCCAAAACCCACAATAATAATTTCCTGATATGCTTACCCCCCCAAACCCTCAACTCATAGGTGTGCTTACATGAGCATGTGTACACGACACACAAATATACACATACACATAGACATACACACACGCAGCACATGTATACAGATATACACAAGCACACATATCCAAGATACAATGTACACACTCACATGTGTAATGTATACACGTGTGCAATATGTACATGTGTGCATGTGCAACACATGTGTACAAACACATACATACAACTCTGAAACCTCCCTTTGAAACCAAAGAAAGCATCAAGAGAAAACCTTTGCTCCATGGTGTCATCTCCCACCTCTGACAGAGGGGAGACATGCAAAACTACTTTCAAAAATGGAGAATTTCTTCCTCTTTGCTTGCTTCTATACTCTTTTCCTTCAGTTTTCTTCCCTTTGCCTTGATTTTTCTCTTTCTTTTTACTCCCTCTTTGAAGAGGGGGTAAATTCTCTTTTCATTCCTTTTCTTCCCTTCTTTCATCTCTATCCCTGTTCTCTCCTCTCTCCCCTCCCCATCTTCTCTCTCCGATTTACCTCTGCCCTTCCCTGGTTTTTTTCTGTTATGTTCCTTCCCATCATCCCTCCTCTGCTACATCTCTCCCCATCTTCTGCCAACCTTGTCCTTCCCTGAGCACTCACTCTCGCTCGCGCTCTCTCTCTCGCTCTCTCTCTCTCTCTCTCCCCCTCTCCCCCTCTCCCTCCCTCCCTTATTCCCTCCCTCCCCTCTCCCCTCTCCACCCCACCCCACTCTTGCTGTGGGTTCCCCCTAGCACCTCCACTGTCCCCATCCTTTCCTAACACGTTTCTAGGCAGCAGATGTGACAATTCTCTGATGGTGCCATTCTGTGGGCATGAGACTGGGCTTAAATCATACTCCTCTTGGTATTGGCTCTCTGGAGAGCCTACCACTGTGTAATTAGAATGAAGATTTCCCATAAACCGCTTTTGGCTCTGGTGAGAGGCCTTTGGTGAAGTGGGGCCTAAGGCTGTTGCCTTCTGGGTTGACCTGCTGAGTGTGACTGATGAGGGTTTGTTGTGTTCTCTTTGGGAGTGTGATATATAGAAAAATTAAGCTAAAATAGAAGCCCTAAAATTACCCAGAATCTGGGGGTCTCTATGTGGTGAAGTAGACAGAGCACTGACCCTAAAGTCAGCAGAACCTGAGTTCTAATCTGCCTCAGACACTTCACTAGCTGTGTGACCCTGGGCAAGTCACTTAACCCTGATTAGCTCAAAAAATATTCAGAATGTGATGTTCTTGGTCTGTAAAGGGTAAGAGGACTGCTGATCAGTTCAAGGGACATGAGAACCCTTGCCCTTTCTCTATCCAAAAGCGCAGCTATTGAGAGCTTCTATCACCAAGGTTCCCATGAGTGCTTGAAAAGGGCCAACAACGGGAGGGAAGGTGATGCTCATTTTTGCTCTTTAATGAGGATGTCCTTATTGCAGGACTCCTAACTGAGTCCAGTGGGAGAAAACAGGAGCTCTGGCCTCTAACCTCAGGGATCTCCCCATCTGATAGGAGAGAAGGAGGAGGTTATTGCAAGCTAAAGGAATGTCCTGAACCAAGCTTTTGAGGTGAAGGCAGATAAAGACTTTATAGGCTGGAGTGTGGAGTGGTTAGGGAATTTTGTGGAGATGAGGCAAGGCACGTATTTATGAGTCAGGTGAAGGTAAAAGGTGGTCAAGGGGAAAGGGGAAAGGATTGTTAGAGAGGGCTCTTGAAGCCCATGACTGGGAGTTTGGGTTTGAAATGAGATTCTGTAGTTTGCCTATCTCTCTCTATGCACGACTAAGTGTGCCTAAATAGTCTAGTCTAGGAAAAACCTACCTTCTTTAAAAACATTTCCAGGGGCAGCTAGGTGATACAGTGGATAGAGTATGGGCCCTGGAGTCAGGAGGACCTGGGTTCAAATCTGGCCTCAGACACTTAACATTTACTAGCTGTGTGACCCTGGGCAAGTCACTTAACCCCAGTTGCCTCACAAAACAAAACAAAACAAAACAAAACAAAACATTTCCAGAATGTTCACTACCTTTCATAGTCAGCACCTAACACTTCTGTGATGTGCATAACTATAGGCCCAAAGTCTGCAGAATTGGGTCCTAGGCCAACCTCTGTCACCAAAAAGTAGGGAAGCAAGTTCAGTGGAGTAGGAAGGGTGTGGGAGTAGAATTCAAAAGATTGTAGTTTGAATCTTGGCTCTTCCGACTTAGGCAAGTCACTTAAATGGTCTGTGCCTCAGTTTCTTCATCTGTAAAATGGGAGAGGGGCAAAATAGAGGACCTCTAAAGCCCTTTCTGGGCAGCTAGATGGCACAGTGGATAGAGCACTGGGCCTGGAGTCAGGAAGATTTGAGTTCAAATTTGGCCTCAGACCTTTACTAGCTGTGTGAGTCAGTCACTTAACCCTGTTGGCCTCCATTTCCTTATCTGTCAAATGAACTGCAGAAAGAAATGGCAAACTACTCCAGTATCTTTGCTAAGCAAAGCCCAAAAGGGGTCACAGAGAGTTGGACACAACTGAAAAAACCACTTAACAATAACCAAGCCCTTTCCAGCTGTATAGGCAACCTATGACCACTGCCCTGGTCCTCAGTTTACCCCATTTGCAGAATGAAGGGGCTGGACCATATGATCACGCTATGACAGATATGCAGAGAAACAAACTTAAATCCTTCTGGTTGTGACTGTAGACACCATCTTCCGTGGAGATGATGGTGTATGGCCTGGTCTTCAACTGCTATACTTAAAAAAAAGTAATAATATTTTGTGTGTCCCCCCCCCCATGTGGAATGTACTTAACTTTTCCAAGCAGCCTGAGTCTTCTAATCCTTATTCAGATTTGAAGTTCATATCAAGCAAGCCTCCATTTCCTCAGGCTTCTCTCTTGCTTTCCTGGATCATTTTCCCTCTTCTCTGATGCCTCCAGAACAGAGCTATCATATCTTGGCCCAGCCTCTTTTCCTATCATCCAAGTGATTTGATCCAGATCTTATGAACTGAGGACAAATATAGTTCCCAAGTTTGGAAATCAGTGAGGACAAGTCAGAAGGGGAGGGAAGGAGAAGGAGAAGGGGAAAAGAGGGGGGGAGAGAGAGAGAGAGAGAGGGAGAGAGGGAGGGAGAGGGACAGGGAGAGGGGTAGAGGTAGTTAGTTAGATGTTCTGGCCATTTGACAAATCTTTGACAGTATGTTCATCATAAGATCATAGAGATTTGAGCTGGAAAGGACCCTAGAAATCATTTAGTCCAATCCTTTCTGGAACTGAAAAGTGCAGAAAAGTTTAAGGATTTGTTCAAAGTCATCAAGGTAATAAGAAGCAGAGCCAGGATTTGAACCCAGGTCCTCCTAACTCCAGATTTAACAATTTTTCCAATGCATCATTCCATTCTTTCTCATGGTTTCATAAGCACTTACCCCTGACTCTCTGGGAGAGCAACTCCTCATTGACAATTCCAAAAAGTTACTGCAAGTAGCTAGGGTTACACTAAAAAGTCATAAGTCCCCAAAGGGTCTCAAGAAAGTTTTCCCTTCACATGTCTTCACCAGTAAAAGAAAGTGGAGACTCACTGAGCACCAATCTAAGTAAACAGGAGGTGACCTTCTGAACAGCAGGAGCCAGGAACTGAAGTGGCTAGGAATTCACTTCTGTTCAATAAGAGGATAGTGGTATTGGGGAATGTGGGTAGACCCAGGGCAGCTCTTCTTGCCAAAGGCAGTTATATACCCATATCCCAGAGACATGGAATTTAATAAAAAGTGTCAACAGGAAAAATTAGCCTGATTCTCCTATTCCCCATCCCCCCACAGCAGCCACAATCTCCTCCTTTCCCTATTACTTCTCATTCTCCTTTTTCTTCTTTCTCTTTCTCCTCCCTTCCTTTTCTTTTCTTCTCATTTTCCTCTTTCTTCTTCAAAATTTACCATCATTTTTTGGGAGGCAATTGGGGTTAAGTGACTTGCCCAGCATCACACACCTAGTAAGTGTCTGAGGACAGATTTGAACTCAGGTCCTCCTGATGCCAGGGCTGGTGCTCTATCCCCTACGCCACCAAGTTCTCCCCACCCCTGCCCCCTGTACCATCAATGAAAAAATAAATAATGGTTTTTATTTCAAAATTATAGTCAACTCCTCTCTACATCTTTTCCATGCCCCCTTACCAGTTGTTAATGAAGCTTCCAGAAAGCCCACTCCCATCATGGTACCTTTGTTGTTCTTAAACTTCTGTCTTTCTCTTTTTTAGGGTTTTGAAGACCCCAAGGACAAGTGAGTAATGTGACTTTCTTTGCTTCTCTTCTCCTAACCTCAGGAGCGCTTCTAAGCTGTCCCCATACTGGTCCCCCACTGCCAGAATTCCATCACGAAAGACTCTTCACACCTACACCCTCTCCCTGTCCTCTCTTATCCCAGATGAACCTTAGGGAGCCTACATACAATGCCAGGGAAAAGACAGATCTTAGTCCACTGGGGCATAGCCCTTAGAACTGGCCAGAGAGATCTCTTACTTAGCATACAGGGTGCTAAGTCACTCAGAGGGAGATCTGAGGGCCCAGGCAACTGCTGTGCTCCTATTCCTCTCCCTTCCCCCACGAAACATTTGGCCTCAAGACTGCTTGTCCCTTAAGGGAGGTTCGAGTTCCTCCCTCCTCAGACCCAAGTGACTATTTGAAATTCTGTTCAAGGGCAGGGGGAGGAATGGGCCCTTCTAGAGAGGTCAGTGTTTTGAATGTGTAGAAGACCAGCAACACTGGAGCCTGTTTCAAATTTAAGTCCTGACTCATGTCCTTGCTTACATGTGGTCTTCTGGGTGACTGGGAAGTAACAAGTATGAAAGCAAGAAGAAAGGGGCAAACAGATGGGAGAAAGAGGAAGTAGCCTAGGCTATATCCCCAAGAGAGAGAAAGACATTTCTTGTAGTCCAGTATCCACTCAGCTCCTGAGAAGAGATAAGTACAATTCACTAAGAGTAATTCTAGTTCATTTGGGTAATGGACTCCTTCTCTGAATAGTGTTTTTAAATGCATAGAATAAAATACACAGGAGTGTGAAAGAAATCAATTATTGAAATACCATTATTAAAACAGATTCATGGACCCCAAGTTAAGAACCCATGTTAATTTCTGGTCTTTAATATGTTTAGCCAATTCCTGGCTCCCTGGTTTTAGTTAAGAATTCACAAAGAGGTGAGTTTTCTTTCTTAATGGATGATCACTAAGACCTTTCCAGCTCAAATTCTGTGCCTTATGACCCGAATATCCCCCAGAAATTAGTGCATGTCCTAGAATTACTACCACTGATTTTAGATATGCTAGCAATTCCATCAAATACCCTGACTTTGGAGAATTGCCTACAGGGTCGATGCTATCAACTTTTATTTTGGGTTGAGGTCTCCATCTCTTTTGCAGTGCTGTTAGAACCTTGGGACTTCATTCAACCTAAAAGACATTTATTTAGCATCTACAGTCCCGATCTGGGGCTTTATCGAGGCATAAAAGGGGCCGAGTTCAGTCAACAGAGCACAAGCCCTGACTGGCTTTACCAACCTCGAAAGCCTTTAGTGTAGGCCCAGTGATGGACTGCAGGTCTTTTTTCAAGGGCAAGCTGAATCTCAAAGACTCTCATTCTCACCTTAGCTGCAGGGCGATGACTATTTCAGCAAGAGTGGAAATAGTTCATAGGGGTGTAGATTCAGACTTGGGAGGGGCATTAGAGGTTATCCTATCTAACTCTCTCATTTTACAGATGAGTAAATAGAAGCACGGAGAGAGGCTGAGTGGCTTTCCCAGAGCCACGCAGCTAGTAAGGTATCTAAGCAGGGTCTGAGTCCAAGTACAATGTTGTGTGCATGATACCAGTCTGGAATATTGATAGAGAGCAGTTGTGATCTGGGTCAATAGAGGGAGTACATTTACACCAGTGCCTGGTGAAATATTAAAGTGTTCAGAAACTACTTTGTGCAGGGCATTGTGCTGATACCGAGACTGCAAAGATGAAAAATGGCAGTTCCAATGCAAAAAGAGAAAAGAAAGAAGGTTTTAGAAATCAATAAAATATTCTTAAATACACAAAAGAAAATAAAACCAAGTTCATAAGGGGACACAAATGAATAGGCCAATTGTTTTAAATTTAACATACACTTTAAGAATTTTTTAAAAACATTTTTATTTAAAGTTTTGAGTGCCAAATTCTATCCCTCCTTCTCTCCCTCCCCTCCCCCTCCCTGGGTCGATAAGCAATCAGATATAGGTTATCCATATACCATTACGTAAAACATTACCATATTAGTCATTTTTAATATGAAGACTCGAAAAAAAGAAAAAAGAATGAGAGACAAAAAGTGAAAAACAGCCTGCTTCAGCCTGTTCAATCAATATCAGTTCTTCCTCTGGAGGTGGATAGTATGCTTCATTGGATCATTGTGTTGCTGGGCATAGTTAAGTCATTCACAGTTCCTCAAACAATATTGATGTCACTGTGCACAGTGTTCTCCTGGTTCTGCCCACTTCACTATACATGAGTTGATACAAGTCTTTTGAGGTTTTTCTAAAATCATCCTGCTTGTCATTTCTTATAGCACAATAATATTCCGACATTCCCCAATAGATGGGCATTCCTTTGATTTCCAATTCTTAGCCACTACAAAAAGAGCTACTAGAAATATTTTTGTACAAATAGGGTTTTTTTCTCTTTTTGGGGATGTCTTTGGGATATAAACCTAGCAGTGGTATTGCTGGATCGAAGTGTATGCACTGTTCTATAGCCCTTTGGACATAGCTCCCAATTGCTCTCCAGAATGGTTGGGTCAGTTCACAACTCCACCAACAATGGATTAGCATCCCATTAACATGCCTTTTGTTTTTGTGGGGCAATGAGGGTTAAGTGACTTGCCCAGGGTCACATAGCTAATAAGTGTCAAGTGTCTGAGGTCAGATTTGAACTCAGGTCCTCCTGAATCTAGGGCCAGTACTTTATCCACTGTGCCACCTAGCTGCCTTTTTGGGGGGGGCAGGGCAATGAGGGTTAAGTGACTTGCCCAGAGTCACACAGCTAATGAGTGTCAAGTGTCTGAGTCTGGATTTGAACTCAGGTCCTCCTCAATCCAGGGCCAGTACTTTATCTACCCCAACATACACTCTTATTTTTATTTATTTTTATTTATTTATTTTTGCGACAGGGCGGCTAGAAGGGTTCTGAAGGAATGGAGAGGCTGGTCTTGAACCCAGGACCTCCACACCCTCACACACATTCAGAATCCTTCTACCCACCCTGCCCAACATACACTCTTAAAGAACAAATTGCACATAACACAAGTTCATAATTGCATATCCAATCCTACTTTTCTCTTTGTATATCAAAAAGTTTATATTTGTTCATGATTTTAAAATTCACAACAAAAATAAAAATTTTTTTAAAAATGATAATCCCTGCCTTTACAATCTATTAGAATCATGTACACAAATTACTGGGATACAAGTTTAAATAGGAGTAAGAGCAGCAGGGAGGTCAGACTGACCCAAGAGTTTTGAGGCAGAAGACCACTGCTAGTCAGGGTTAGTGTGGAGAATCGGAGGAAGTTTTATGGAGAAGATGGAATAAGAGCTGACCCGTGAAGGGGAAAGGCAACCAGACAGTGCAGTGGATAGAGCATTAGACTTGGAGTCAGAAAATTCTGAGTTCAGATCCAGCCTCAGATACTTACTGGCTGTGTGACCCTGGACAGGTAACTTAATTCTTTCAGCCTCAGTTTCCTCATCTGTAAAATGGGGATAATGATAGCACCTACTTCCCAAGATTATTGTGATAAAATAAGGTAGTATTTATAAAGCACTTTGCAAACCCTAAGCACTATGCATATGCTGCTACTTCCTCTCCTCCTCCTCCCCTTCCCCCTCCCCATCCCCTGTGAGAGCTGGCTAGTCTCCTTCCCCTTGGCAACAAGGGAGGCAGAAAGAAATGATATAAAAGGAGGGGCCTGAGTCTCCCCTTTCAAGGGAAACCACCAGACATGCCAAGCATCCCTATTTGGGTGGAACAGGACTTATTTGATTGGGCATTGAGGCCTCAAGTCTGTCACTGCTGGGGAATACACACTATGTGACACTCTAGGGAGGAGAAAATGAGGAATAAGAAGCTGCAGGTGGGGGAAAGAAGGCCTTCTGATCCTGGCCGAGGTTTGGATAATTTGGCTCTGGAGAGGCGAGGCCTTGGGCTGCCAAGAGTTGTCAGCCTGCAGCTGGGAGCTCATGTTTGAGAAATGAGAAACTGGTCATGTCTTGCTCCGTTTTTCTAGTCCCTGCCTTCCCAGGCCCCCTCTTCCCTCCAGTTCCTCTGAATAATCCCATCCCTCCTTCTCTGGCTTCTCCCCCTAAATGGGCTGAAGGGTTGGCTGGAAGCTGAGGGCTATAAGTTATAGGTATGCCTTTACTTTAGGAATATGGACTTGTTCATTGAAAAGTTGTGAGTGGGGCAGTTAGGTGGCACAGTGGATAGAGCACCAGCCCTGGATTCAGGAGAACCTGAGTTCAAATCCGGCCTCAGACACTTAACATTTACTAGCTGTGTGACCCTGGGCAAGTCACTTAACCCCAACTGCCTCACTAAAAAAAAAAAAAAAAAGAAAGAAAAGTTGTGAGTAAATGGGGTTATCAGAGAAGCCCAGGAAGCTGTCTTGTCAAAGGAATCCTACAGTGAGACCTTTATGTAAAGTGACTAAACCTTTTGTGATGGGAATGATCATCCTCAAAGTTATTTGCTCTGCAAGGTTCTGATTAATGCCTGTCAGATTTCCTTTATGTGACCCAACCTGTGTTAGTGGAAAAAAAAAAACCCGACATGTTTGGATTTTCTAAGGATTTCAGTGTCCTTTGCTCCTCCCCCTCCACCTTCCCCTAGGGTATGAGACAGGAGTGGGTGGTGTTTTTTGTATTACAGACCCTTCAAGTTTCTATTGTCTTCATAAAAGCATAGTTCATGTCAGGGGTGTAAAACACTCAGTCTTTACTGCGGCTGAATCAGATTAAAATGTAACTGGGGGCAGCTAGGTGTCACAGTGGATAAAGCACTGGCCCTGGATTCAGGAGGACCTGAGTTCAAATCCAGCCTCAGACACTTGACACTAGCTGTGTAACCTTGGGCAAGTCACTTAACCCTCATTGCCCTGCAAAAAAAAAAATGTAACTGGGAAGTATTTAACAAATAAAATAATTCTTTAAAAAGTTAAATTTCTTTAAAAAAATGAAAAATCATTAAAATGAAAATACAATAAAACATAGATGATATTAATGTGTGGTTTTCTAAGTCAGCATGCATCCTTCAGGGACCCTTACGTACGACTTAGTGGTCCCTATTTCTATTTGAGTTTGACCTCACTGCTCTGCTTTACTCCCCACCTTCCCTCCCTCATGCCTCACCTCCAGGGCTTGGTCCGGAAACAAGAACACATGTTCCCACTAATGTAACTTCTCCCTGGGTGGTGTATCTGTCTTGGGTCTGTGCCCCTTCCCCCCCAGGAACACCCAAGAAAACATGAACCCCGAGGATGAGGTGGACGAGTTCCTGGGCCGGGCTATTGATGCAAGGAGCATTGACCGGCTGAGGTCAGAACATGTTCGGAAGTTCCTCTTAACTTTCAGAGAACCTGACTTAGAGAAAAAGGTAACCCAATCCTGGGCAAACAGTGGGATTTGGGGTGGGGGAACCAGCTCCAAAGGGGTAGAACTCAAAACCCAAGCATGCATTCATCTCCCAGACTGACCAGTCTAACTAGGTGACTAGTAACTGACTTAAAATGGTACATCTCAGGAGAAAAAACTCCTTAGGTCAAGTAGGTGAGCTCCCTTTTCTTGGCCTCTGTTTTTCCACCTTTGAAATGGGAGCAACCAAACACTGGAGAGAAGTGGGGTTTTTTAGCCCTTAATTTGTTAGATATTTTGTTATTAAGGAACTGTGCCATCCAGCATTCTTCTAACTAGAGTAAGAGTATGAAAGATACAAGAGACCTCTAGTCTATGCCTTTCATTTATGTAACTGAAGAAACTGAGGCCCCAGAAAAGTAGAGTTCAGAGATACCGAGATACCAAGATACTTAGTGGTGGAGTCAGGCCCAGAGCCCAGTTTTCCTGATTCCTATTCCAGTGTTCTCTCTGCAACACCAAATGACCTCCCCTTGTGAACTGGTGTCGACCCAGGGAATGTCAACTCACTTCAGTGTTAAACTGAGGAGTGCTTAATTAGGAAGATGGATCTACTATGGAAAAACCTTTATGCTTTCCAGAGCCAAAACAAATGACTTCTGGATTAGCCATTGTTTGGGATGATATGTGCCAGAGTTCTGCACCATTAGTTTAGCATGAAGCAGCAGCCAGCTGATAAAAATGGAAAGAGCCTGGTGTCGGAGATAGAGGTCTGGATTCTATTTCTGACCAGGCTAGCCCATTAACTATATTTGGGTGTAAGACACTTAACCTCTTCTGACCTCACTTGTTTCATCTGTAAATTGGGCAAAATACCTACTCTACCTACATCACAGGGTTGTGGTAAGGATCTAATTAAATGACAGCTTTTGAAAGTGCTTTGAAAAGGTCAAGTGCCATGTAAATGTCAATTATAGTTTTATAATTAATCATAGAATCCCAGAGTACTAGAGCTAGAAGGGACCTTGGGAATCATCTAATTCAATTCCTGTATATTACAGATGAGACTTAGGCCAGGGAGGGGCAGTGACTAAAAATAGGAATTAGCCTTATTCGTGCAGATCACTAACAGTTGGCAGAGGAGAATGGGCAAGAGCAATAAGTTCTGGGGGAACAGGCTTTTGGGGCCCTGTGGATCATCACTGCTTTTTAAGTCACGCCCTTGAATGGCTCCTGGTGCTTCCTGCCCAGGAATTTGTTTTGTTTTGCTCTTGTGTGACTGTTAGAGAACAAGTACTGTCTGAGGGAGAAGTCAGAAATCCCCTGGTTACTTTTCCCTAAATACTTGAGTTTGGGGACTACCTTTCTCTTCCTGGTACATGCATATGTCCCTAGGTCCCCAGTGAGTCCTATGTGGGGCCTAGGGGTCATTGTTGTTGTCCTTCCTACTTAAAGGAGACCACAGAGACATCACGACATTGGGGTCGATGTAGTGTGTCCAACTGTGGCCAATCAGACCAAGATGAGCTTGGAAGGCTCTACACAGGTTGGGCACAAATAGTCCTTGCGCACATTTGGGATGGAGATGTCTCTAAATCTGCACATCTTTTGAGCTACTGCAGGGCCCAGGTGTAGGTCAATGGTGAGAGAGGAGAGGAGAACTGACTAGTGTGGTCTAGAGCTATGCGAAGGGCAAGAGGCTCCAAGCTAAACCAACACAAAACCCACCACCAACAACAACTTCTGTTTATGTTGGTGGATCAGTCACAAATTATTATTTTGGCCCCAAACTATGATTTCATTGGTATATGAAAATTCCAGTGAGAAAACCTTCTACCAATGTACCTCTACAATGCAGCTTATAGCCTGGGAGAGTTGCCTAGAGCACTGAGAAGTTAAGTGATTTGTCCAGGGTCACACAGCCATTACTGTCAGAGAAAGGCCTTGAACTTGGGTCCTCCTGAATCAGAGGCAAGCTCTCTACCAACTGTGCCACATTGCTTCTCTCTGAGAGGGTAGTATGACTGTTAGAAGAATGTTAGAACTGAAAGAGACTTTACCTTAGAAATCATCTAATTCAACAGGCTCATTTTATAGATGGGTAAACTAAGGCTCAGAAATGACATATCTTGTCAAAGATCATATACAATTTTATTGCTTTGACTCAATGACTTTCTACTTGTGGGCAGAGAGAGTTATAGAATAAGTTAGACAGACTGCCTTCAGGGCATACCAAAGTAATAAGAATTATAAAGTCTAAGACATTTGGGAAGAACTCCACACCTTTCCTGTCCCCCAACACATTACAACCAATCTGGGTTGGTTATCCCCATCTAGTGATGCTACTAGGACATTAACCCTGTCATGAAAGATTGGCTTTGTCAATTGATGTGGCCCAAGAGGGACTCATCAGAGTGAATTATGGAGTCAGTGTTGACTGATTCTACATTCCAGATGCCTTTCCAAACCTCTCCCTTTCCTCCTCTCAGTACTCCAAGCAGGTGGATGACCGCTTCGGTGCCTACGTGGCCTGTGCCTCCCTTGTCTTCCTCTTCATCTGCTTTGTCCAGATTACCATCATGCCACAGTGAGTACTTCCTCTGCCCCACTCTTGATTGTAAGCATCCTAGGTCTCAGAAGGGTAGGGACACTTGTTTCTCTAGCCACCAAAGCAAATTTTAGATCCAGAAGCAAGATTTACTTTATGATGTCGTCACATGACAGGTAGGAGCTAAAGGGGCTAGTGTTGGACTTTGGAGAACAAAGTCTGAATCCTGCCTCAGACATTTACTAGCTGTGTGACCCAGGACAAGTGGCAAAAGGGGAAAACACTGACTGATGTCTTAGTTGTGATATGTTAGTTAAAATGCCAGGCACTATATGTGCATTTAGTCACACTAACATTCATCCAGTTCATTCACGGGCCCTATGCTATGTGGTGGTTCATTGTTTCCATATTTGTCTATACTGAAATGAAGTCACTAGTGCTATCAAAAACCTTAGAAGAAAAGAAGTAATTGTAATATAAGTAGACCTATCACATTCCATATGCATATTAAGCTCCCCCTCTGTGCATAATTGCATATAATTCATTACTCCAACAACCCTTATCTGCTTCTGCAGTAACTTAGATCGATAGATTGGGTTGCCTCGGTTTCCAAATTGTGCTGATGTCATTTTATCCTCCCTCAGAATTGACTGAAGTTAGTCTCTCACAACTCCCCCCTCTAGGGAAACTTAAAAATCCACTTTAAAAAGTATTTCTTTCCCTATTAGAAAAAATGTCTTTTTCCCCTTCACATGTTGGTTTAAGACAGTTAAGTGCTGGCACTTGGGGGAGTCTGGAACAAATACCAGGCTTAAATGGCTGCTGAGTGTTCACTTTCATGAGGCTTTCATTCTCCTTTAATCCAGCAAACACTACTTAACATCTCTGGGCCCAATCTTCTCTTCCTGAAAGAGAAGGAATTTCAGAAGACTTTAAAGGTGTGGTTTTTTTGTTTGTTTTTGAACACCTAGGTGTGGAGAGACTGACAATTCAAAAATGAAATGCACTTGCTGCCATTATTTTCCCTCCCTGGGGATTCCCCCAGGCACAGGCAGGCTGGTATCTATCATCTATAATTGTGATGTCCCTTTGAAAGGGAGGAGGGAGGCTTTGAGAGCTCAAACCCATAGGCTATTTCCTGTTGAAAAGGCTGTGATTGAAGTGGAAAAAAATGGAAATAGGATTTCTTAGAAATTGGACATGGAACAGGGAAGATGAAATATTATTTTCACCTGTTATAGGAATTAGGAGACAATGGAAGGGAATAGGTTTTGCAGATCCTCACTCTTCCCAGGGATATATGGGTCTAGTCTATCCCCTAGCACCACGGACAGATGCCAGTAGAGTTCACCCAAAGACTCTCAGTGTGAGATGGTGCAGCACATTTCCAAAAACGGCTGACATTTTTTTAATCTAACTTTAATTTTTTAAATTTCTTATTAAGTAAAAATATACTTCTGCATATTTTAAGGGAAGAATAAATAAAACAACCATATTTCAGACAAACCCCACATACAACAATCCATTTTTCATAGATTTTGCATTGACTGTGTCCAGTATGCAAACTCTGCTCACCTCTGTCTCTAGATCTGATCCCTAGATCTCTTCAAGACTTAGCTCAGAGGCTACCTTCTCTGGGAGGCTTCTCCTGATTCCCCAGTTATTGGGTCCCTTCTTCCCCTCCCCCTACTGTTACTTTTTAATTTACTTTGTGTACATGTTGTGTGTCTCCCTATCTCTCCCCTAGAATGTAAGCTTCTTGAGGCCAAGAAGTATTTTGTTTTTGTCTCTCTATCCCCAGTGCATAAGAGTGCATGGTATATAATAAATATTTAACAAATGCTTTCATGAATGAAGAAATGAATGTATGAATAAAAATTAACCAAGTGATGGAAGAATGGTTAAAATACTGAAAATCTATTACTCAGCCCTAGGTCCTAGGCTTTACAAAGACACCAGATACATTTTGAGAGAAAAACAAAACATTTTTTATGGAAGGAGAGATTTTCTGAATCTCTTTGCAAGTTTGAGTTCAAGTGATCATCACAAAGTTCACTCAGGGGAAATGGATATCTGTCAGAATTCTCTTACAAATCATCCCAAATATTTACTTAGAAGGGTGTTTTTAATTCAGAACCCTGGATCCAGAAGAAAAGGCTCGGGTTAGTTGTCCTTTTAAATTTTATAATGTGTGGTGCGTTCTTCCCCTTGCCCTAGACTTCCC
Source organism: Dromiciops gliroides (assembly GCF_019393635.1). NCBI lineage: Eukaryota > Metazoa > Chordata > Mammalia > Microbiotheria > Microbiotheriidae > Dromiciops > Dromiciops gliroides. Next base: position 335,221,404 of record NC_057863.1, on the reverse strand, counting down.
CTTGAATAGCCTAATGCCACATGGCTGCAGAGGGGCTTCCCTTTAGAAGTCTGCTGTCTGATGTCCCAGGGTGTGGAAGTTGCCTATTCCCTGGAAGCCAGTGTAACTTCCCTTTATTGAAGGAAACCTTAGTTTTCCCCCCTAGACTATCCAGGAATCCTTCCAACTTTCTCTTTGCTTCCAGTTCCATGTTTATGCTGGGTTTCTACTTGACGTGTTTCCTGCTGTTGACCATAGTGGTGTTTGTCTCCGTGATCTACTCCTGTGTGAAGGTGAGTGAGCAAACAAGCTTCCTTGATCGCCTCTTTTCTACTCAAGAATATATAATGCCTTTGAAGTAAATAAAGGGAAGACAGAGGAAACCCTGGTTCTGGTCTGCTGGGCACAGGGCTTTTCCCTGTATCTATCCCAACCTCCTGGAGCTGGTGCTTTTTGAGAGTCAATATTATTCTTAGAAGAGAGCACAGGAAGTAGAGAACGGCATTGTGGTCACACATCTGTGGTTGTCAATGTTTAAGGAGCCAGATCAGAGGGTTGATTGGTGGCAGGGAAAGCTGTGATCTTTTAGCATAGAGCTCTTTGTAAAGAAAGCAGATGTGGGCTTTGAGAAGAAGATACCACTTTTGCCTCTCCTTTCGGACTCATCTGTACCAGGTTTTCATGTGTTGGGGATGATGAAGTGATATTCTGAAAGCATTTGCCATAGGCACAGTCCGGTGAGCTCTGACCCTTCAATCTTAGTGGGAAATAGAAAAGGTCCCAAAAGTACATATAGAAAGCTATATGTCCAAAATTCCAGCAACATCCCAAACATAGTCCCAATGTCACACAGACTCAAAGAATATAAAGCTGGAAGGGTCCTTAGTCACTATCTAGTTTAAGCCTCTGATTTTACAGAAGAGAAATGAGTTCCAGGGAGGGGGAAATGACTTCCCAGCTCACCCACTTGGTCAGTGGTGTCGCCATTAGAAGAACCCAGAGTTCTTTTAAATACATCTTGTTGCCACAATAGATTTTGCCCTCTGACCAATTTGGGGTTTCTTCCTAGGACAACTGCCTAGCACAAAAGCCTTCTGATCATTTTTGAGAATCACTTTCTTTTGTTCTGCTTTCACTGCTTTCTTATTCTTTGGCTTTACCCCAAGCTTCATTTCCTTATGCCCAAGATTTCCATCCTAGGCAATGGGAAAGGGCAAGACTAGTAAAAGGAAAACATATAGATTCCTTCTATAGCATCTAGTCCCCTCCAGTTTCCTTCATTTTCTTTTTTCTACTACAATTTCATACCCTTTCTAGGTCAGAACTTGTAAGCCCCCCCGCCCCCCCTTAAAGTGCTGTGTGAATGTTGTTGTTGCTGTCGTCATCATCTTAACCTACAATCGTGGAGTGGCCACTCCAAGGTGACAAAATCTCAAGTCCATTCATTTTTCCTATCCCTTCTGAGTTGTAAAACTTTTTTTCTTTTTGCTTCTGAGGAAAGGGAGAAGCTTACCCTCTGGAAAACATCCTTTTCCATTATAGTCTTAGAGTTAAATCTCTCAGCATCCTAAGGCCAGCCACAGAGAGCTCCAACCCAAGGAAAAACCATGGTACCATCCAATGAGAGGATTAGGCATACCTCATCCTCCTACTTTTCCTGGTCTTGGGCATTTCTCTATCCATTTCTCTAGTTGCACAGAAATTCTGGTAAGGGACACTATGACATTATCATTGCAATAATTCTCCCCTCTTGCCTTTGGCCACTTAGGAATTATATCTTAACATAATACTTTCTATAAAAACAGCAACAACAAACCAATAGGGAAGGGGCTTCCATCATTTCCTCTAGTGAATCATTCCAGAGTTTCACTTCCTGTACTGTTAGGAAGTTCTTTTGAAGGTTCAACAGCTAGTTGATCACAGTTCTAGGAGTAGAAGCCCGTTCTCCTGATGTGTAGTGCTCTTCCCACTACACACTATATACCTCTCATGTGCTTAGTTTTGCTCCTTCTGGGTCCATGAAGAACACCCCTCATTAAAACCTTTTGCATTTGACATTTGACTGAAAGGTATAAATATAAATACATACATATATATGTATGTGTATATATATATATATATATAAAATGTACATACATACTGAGGTGTAGAGTATATGATTCAATTGTGTCCATTGTTTCTTGATTCCTCTTCTCCCTAAAATAAAATGAAATTAAAATAGTTGACTTAGATCAGAATGCAGCTTTGAAGGTTCTCCTCAAAAAAGCATCTCCTATAATTGTAGAGATGATTTTGTTCAATGATATGCTGAGAAATACTATCAAGCAAGGTTTCAAACAGGGAGATAAACATATGTTCACCTAAGGTGTTCACCAGTGTGATGGAGAAAGTTCGGTGCATAATCCAAGCAAAAGGAAGAATTCCTAATCAGTGGAAAAGGTCTCCAGATGTTCCTGTTTGCAGATGGTATTGTGCTGATTGCATGGATCCTGGAGGGAGGGAGCAGGGACTTGGTGGGGAAAGGAGTTCTCCTCATTGAGATCCATAGCCACTTAAAAGAGATTGGCTTAGCCCTTCTTTCCAGAACCATGGAATTAGTCCACCAGGATGTGGGCAGCTAGGTGGCACAGAAGCTAGATTGTCAGACCTGGAAGCAGGAATACTCCCCTTCCTGAGTTCAAATCCAGTTGTGTGATCTTGGGCAAGTCACTTAACCCTGTTTGCGTCAGGTTCCTCATCTGTAAAATGAGCTGGAGAAGGAAATGGCAAACCCTTCCAGTCTTTTTGCCAAGAAAACCTCCAAAAAGGGGTCACAGAGAGTTGGACACAACTGAAAAATGACTAAATCATGACAAATCTGTATCTTGGACAAGTGTTCTAGGTGGACAGGAAGATCAAATTTGGTAAACTGTACAATGCTCTCCATAGGCTCAAGCTGCTTACAGCTACAAAATACCATGCATCTACTCACCATCCCTCTTTTCCTGGTGATGCTATATGGTTGTGACTCATAAGACACCAGGATCTCAGAAGAATCTGAATCACAGATGACTCAAAAGGACAATGGAACGATATATGGGAGATGTGACCAGGCTGAAGCATATTTCCATTGAGAACGTGTATGAAAAGTGATGGAAGAGTGGTCATCAGAGACATAGAAGATCAGAAAAGGAGGTGACTCTGTTATTTGTCAAGAACAAGAGATAACAAGCTTACAGTCCTGGAGCACCACCCTGCCCCCCACCCCACCCCCAGCCCCTGACCTTGGGAATGTGTAGGTACTCAGCCAAGAAGTACAACCAAAATTAAGTAGTTTCAGTGTTTATGTTATTTAATTTTTCAGCTTTTCAATGGCTACATTTAAAAAACTTATTCTAATAATTTTTCTGATTTACAACAATCATTATGGCTTCAGAGGCTGTATGCCTGTGGTGTGCCAAAAAGATAATTATTCATATTGGAGGGAAGGTTTCAGAATGCTTCAGCCTGATAATCCTGGTACCAAAAAAAAAAAGGTTGGAATGGGTTGAAATCTGACACTGTTAGAGTGAATACCCATGCCACTGGGAACATGTATCCACTGAAAGACTGAAATATACCTAGTACCTAGCACACCAGATGCACTTAGTAAATACCTGTTGAGTTAAATTGCATTCCTCCTGGTGGAGTTCTAGAAAGACATAGATGATGATTGCACAGGATGAGGAGGCATGGATGGGTTTGTGGTCTACACTGATACTAGTAGGACCACGTGGTAGAATTCTGTTCACGTGAATCACAAATCCATGAACATATATTTGAAGAAAGGAATCAAGTCACCATGAAGCCTTCTTTCCTGTTGTAAGAGCACATGATGAAAAAGGCCTTTAAAGATATTCTTTGGCTGAACTGTAAATCTTCTTTTTTAAAAATGAAATTGTTCATTGAAACTCAAAAAAAAACCCAAACAACCAACCTACCTACCGAAATTCTAAGTTCAAACTTGAACATAACCCATATATTTTTAAATATTCTTTGATAAGAGGATCACAGGATCATAGATTTAGAGATGGAAGAGATCTTAGAGGATGCAGAGCCCATTTTACAGATGAGGAACATCTGTCCCAGAATGCTTAGGTGACTTGCCCAGGGTCACATAGCAATTGAATGTCTGAGAAAGGATTTGAACCCAGGTCTTTCTGGCTTGGAGTCCAGACTTCTATTCACTATATTTTTCTGTTTCAAAATAAAGCCCTTAGGGAGCAGCTAGATGGCGCAGTGGTAAAGCACCGGCCCTGGATTCAGGAGTACCTGAGTTCAAATCCGGCCTCAGACACTTGACACTTACTAGCTGTGTGACCATGGGCAAGTCGCTTAACCCTCATTGCCCTGCAAAAAACAAAAAACAAAACAAAACAAAATAAAGCCCTTAGTCATGGAGGCATTTTTAAATAAATGGATAGAATGACAGTCCATAGGAAACACAGAGAAGGAGGTCAGGTTTGAAAACAGCATGTTCAATTTATTGTATTCTGCAAAAGAAAAGTGCTGTATGTAATAGAAATGCACAGCTTCATGTGTGATCCTCTTTTCCTATTCTACTTTTTAAATGGAAATATTAACTTATTGGTTGTTGGTTAAGTTGATGATCAAATGAAATCATATTTATAAAGTGCTGAGCACAGTGCCAAGCACCTAGTGATTAAAAAAAACCCCAACACTCTCTTAAGTTACGAATTTATAAAAAAGGAAAAGAAATAAGTCCCTAATCAAATTGATTTCATTTGCCTCTGGCTGTTACTCCCCATGCCACCGTACTCTTGTACTTGTCACAGCCAGAGGCTGTGAGAGTCTGCAGGATGGGACGGCGGCCCAATGACTGCAGGGCTGGGCAGAGGAAATCCAGGCTGAGATGTGTATGGGGAATAGCAGAGAGCATAGTGATAATGATGGACTCCACTCTCTAGGAGGCTTAGGAAAAAGGGGTATCAGAAGAACAGTTAGAATTGGGGGTGGGAAGTTACATGTTACAGAGGGCAGTTGGATAAAGAAGGTAAGAAACAAGCCACTGTTAGCATTGTGCTAATACCTCACTTGATCCACATAACAACCTTGGAAGGTAGGTGCTATCATAATCCCCATTTGACAAATGAGGAAACTAAGGCAAAGTCTTAAATGAGTTGCCCATAGCCACAAGGCTAGTAAGTGTCTGAAGCTGAATTTGAATTCAGGCCCAGTGCACTATCCACTGGACCACCAGATGCCTGATTAGCTGCGCTTGTAGCCAGGCACAGACTTGGTCATCTTTGGTTCCTCCTCTTCACAGGAGCAGAGGGAATGGCTCAAGGAAGACTTAAACACTATCCCTCCCACTTTAAGCAGCCTGAACATTCCTAAGCATGCTGACCTTCAGGACATGCAGGCAACCCTCTCCTTTTTCTATAAAACATTTCTGGAAAGTCCATCTTTAAGCAGATCCTAGTCTTAAAGCAGATTGAATTTTCTCATCAGAAGAATGTTCTAATTGGGGGTTTCTAACAGCTCTCATTGTCAAATAAATCGCAGCAATCACCAATCATTTGCTAGAGAAACAAAGGTACAACAGCTATAAACCTCTACTATTTAAGATTTTTAAAATACTGTCAGCCATATAAAATAGGCATAAACTTCATACAGATGGAATATATAAGGGGCCCTCAGTGGGCTACTAAATGTACATACACACAGCACAAATACAGTTGATAAATCTGACATAAATTTAATATGGTAGTTATGATAAACATTAAGTAAGCAGATAGTAACTTCGCCTTCAAACAGATTTTTTTTTTGGTGGGGCAGTGAAGGTTAAGTGACTTGTCCAGAGCCACACACCTAGTAAGTGTCAAGTGTCTGAGGTCAGATTTGAACTCAGGTCGTCCTAAATCCAGGACTGGTGCTCTATCCACTGTACCACCTAGCTGCCCCCCAAACAGATGTTCTTAATAAAAATTCCATGACCCTGTTTTATGTTGATAAATTTATTTCAATATAGTTGGTTTCCTTTGCAATCTTATGTCTTTTACTTTACGCATTTAAAAGCATTATTCTGTGAAGGAAGTCCATGTGGTGCACCAGATCATCATGGGTGACTATGGCACAGAAAAGGTTAAGAATCTTTCTAGCTTTTTGTTCTGAAAGCACCCCACTCCTCATTTCTTATAGCACAATAGTATTCCATTACAATCAGATTACCACAATTTGGTCAGCCATTCCCCATTTGATGGGCATCCCTTCAATTTCCAATTCTTTGCTACCACTAAAAGAGCTGCTATAAATATTTTTGTACATATAGGTCCTTCTCCTTTTTTGCTAATTATTTCTTTGGGATACAGACCTAGTACAATGGTATTGTTGAGTAAAAGGACACGCATGGTTTTATAGCTCTTTGGGTATAGTTCCAAATTGCTCTCCAGAATAGTTGGATGAGTTCACAATTCCACCAACAATGCATTAGTGTCTCAATTTTTCCACTTCCCCTCCAACATTTGTCATTTTCCTTTTCTGTCATATTAGCCAATCTAATGGGTTGGGAGTAGTACCTCAGAGTTGTTTGATTACTTTATCTGAAAACAGCATGTTCATATCTTTTGACCATTTCTCAGGTGGGGAGTCATCTTATTTTTATAAATTTGATTCAGTTTTCTCTATATTTAAGAAATGAGGCCATTAGAGATCCTTGCTATAAAATTTTTTCACCATTATGATTACTAAAACTATATTTCCTTCCTTCTTGTTTTCTCCATTTACCCTACTCTCTTTCTCCTTTCATCCTGTTCATCCACAAAAGTGTTTTGCTTCTGACTACTGCCTCCTTCAATCTGTCCTTCTTTCCATCAGTCACCTCCAACACCTTCTTTTATCCCTTTCCTCTTCTACTTTCTGGTAGGATAAGACAAATTTCTATATCCAACTATTCCCTCTTTGAGCAAATTTTGATGAGATTAAGGTTCAAGTGTTTCTGCCTACCTCCCCCATCTTCTCCTCCATGGTAAAAAACTTTTTTATGCCTCTTTTATATGAGATACTTTATCCCATTCTATCTTTCCCTTCTCCCAACCCTTAATTTAATATTTTTTAGATATCCTATAATATTCAACTTACATTCATGCCCTCTGTCTACGTATACTCCTAACTTCTCTTATTATTATAAGAAAGGTCTTAGAAGTTGCAAGTATCATTTTCCCATGTAGGAATGTAAACAGTTTAACCTTATTTAATTCCCTATGAGTTCTCTTTCCTGTTTATCTCTTTATGCTTCTCTTGAGTCTTATATTTGAGTCAAATTTTCTATTCAGTCCTGGTCTTTTCATCAGGAATGCTTGACAGTTCTCTGTTTCATTGAATGTCCATTTTCCCCCCTGATAGATTATGATTAGTTTTGCTGGGAAGATGATTCTTGGTTGTAAACCTAGCTCCCTTGCCCTCTGGAATATCATATTCCATGCCCTCTAAATTGTTGATGTAGAAGCTGCTAAATCTTGTGTTATCCTGACTGGCTCTATGATATTTGAATTGTTTCTTTGTTTTCTCCTTGACTTGGGAGCTCTGGAATTTTGCTGCATTATTCCTGGGAGTTTTCATTTTGGGATCTTTTTCAAGAGGTGATCAGTGAATTCTTTCAATTTCTATTTTACTCTCTGCTTCTAGAATATCAGGGCAATTTTCCTTGATAGTGGCTTTCAGTTAGTATAATAATTCTTAAATTAACTTCTCAATCTGTTTCCTTTTAAGGAGTGCTTTTTTGTCAGTGGATTTTTGTATATCATTTTCCATTTGGTTGATTCTGTTTTTAAGGACTTCTCTTCAGTGAATTTTTGTGCCTTATTTACCAAGCTATTGACTTTTTTTTCATGATTGTTTTACACCATTATCATTTCTTTTTCCAATTTTTCCTCTATCTCTCTTATTTGATTTTTTTTTTAGTGAGGCAATTGGGGTTAAGTGACTTGCCCAGGGTCACACAGCTAGTAAGTGTTAAGTGTCTGAGGCCGGATCTGAACCCAGGCACTCCTGACTCCAGGGCCGGGGCTCTATCTACTGCACCACCTAGCTGCCCCTCTTATTTGATTTTTAAAATCCTTTTTTATTTCTTTCAGAAATTCTTTTTTTTTTTTTGCCCAAGACCAATTCACATTATTCTTTGAGGTAGCAATTTTGACTTTGTTGTCTTCTTGAGTTAGGTTTTGATATTCTCTGTCTCCATACTAATTTTCTATGGTCAGAATTTTGTTGTTGTTGTTTGCCCATTTTCCCAACCTATTTCTTAACTTTTAGCTTCATATTAAAGTTGGGCTCTGCTCCTGGGGTGAAGGGAGCACTGTCCCAAGCTTCTGTTTTTTTATGTAGCTGTTTTCAGGGCTAATTCGGGGGAGGGGGGGGGTCTGTAAGTTTTCAGTTCTTCTAAGGTGGTATGATCTAAGGAAAAGTGTGTTTACTACTCTTCTGGCCTATGCTCTGGTCAGTGAGCAACTACAAGCCATTTTTTTCTTCCCTGGAATTGTGAAGAGGGTCCCTGCTCCCCTGTGGTCACAAGGTCTGGTGTGCTAGGGTTCCTCTTCCCCCTGAGACTACAACCCAGGATTGTGACCCAGATCTGACTGTGAACAATGCAACAAAATTGTGGCCCCAGTGCCAATGAAAGGACCCCTGTAATTTCCTTCTGACCGGATTTCTGATACCCTTCCTATGAGTGGGCTGAGAGCTCCAGAAGCAGTCACTGCCAACACTAATTCAGACCCCCTAGGTCTGCTCCTGGTTTCCTTTGATACGGCTGTGGCTGCTGCCTGTGCTGGGCTATACTCCACTCCCACTCCAGTGTGACAGACCTTTCTTGCCAAACTTTTCAATTGTCTCTGTCTTTCTGATGCTCCAGAATTTGTTTTGAGGCATTATTAAAGTTGTTTGGTGGGGAATTTGGGAGAACTCAGGCCGATCCCTGCCTTTTCTCCATCACCTTTGCTCCCTTGACCAACCCAGTTTTTGAATCCCCACTCTGCTACTTACTATCTATATGATCCTGACAAAGGCTTACCACCTGTTTGGGCCTTAGTTTCCTCATCCAGCTAACTATATATTAAGAACTTACTCCTGGGGGCAGCTAGGTGGCGCAGTAGATGGAGCACTGGCCCTGGATTCAGGAGGACCTGAGTTCAAATCCAGCCTCAGACACTTGACACTTATTAGCTGTGTGACCCTAGGCAAGTCACTTAACCCCAATTGCCTCACCAAAAAACAAAACAAAACAAAAAACCTCATTCCATGAAGCTATGTAGCTTAGTAGTAAAAGATTTGACCTCAAGAAAATGAGTATATTTATTATTCAGTTGTTTCAGTCATATCTTATTCTTTGCAACCCCATTTGGGGTTTTCTTGACAGAGATACTGGAGGGGTTTGCCATTTCCTTCTCTAGTTAATTTGACAGATCAGGAAACTGAGGCAAACAGGATTAAGTGACTTGTCCAGGATCACACAGCTAGTAAGTGTCTGAGGCCGGATTTGAACTTGTGTCTTCTTGATTCCAGGTCTAGCTGCCTGGTGTAAATGTATTATACATTATATGAAGGGCCCCAAAAGGGCTGCCATGTATATATACAAATGGCACAAATACAAATTTGACCTAAAATTAATTTATAGTAATGAAACATTATTAAATTAGACCTTGGTTCAAGTTCCTACACATGCTGACTGTGTGACCCTGGGCTCTTGGTAACTCCAAGATTGTAAATTGCAGAGAGGGTGCTGGCCTGAATCATTGGAGGGAGTTTCCTCACGTGGAGTTCCCTCTACCAATGAAGTCCTGTCTCTATCCTTATCTGTGCAAATTCCCGTAAAATGACCAACTTGGTCTAGCTGATATCTGAGGCTCCTTTCAGCTCTAAATCCTGTGCTCTTCTGTGACCTTCAAGCAAGGGTTCCCAATTGGAATCAGCTTTTACAAAAATAATCATCTTTTGCCGTTAGGTGGCAGGCCTCAGTAAACCTCCAACCGAGTATGCAAAAGCATCTGGAAGGGCTATATTTATTAAGCTGAGTAAGCAGCATCAAATTGGTGGAGCTATGGACTATAAAGGAATAAAAGGCGAGGACTTCAGGGACAGTAAGAAGCTACTACAGGCTCATTCCAAATCATCACTCCACCTGGGAATAAAGGCCTTCTGGCTAGAAGCCACTCAGCTAGTTAGTGGCAGAGGTGGTGGGAAGCAACAGCAGCAGCAGCAGAGATAACTAGAGATTAGGTACAAAGATCTCCCAACCCAGAGAGTCAAGCAGGTTCAGGACCCAAGGGAAGTCAGGACATATGGAGACTCCATAGGACTGAGTGGTCAGAGGCATTTAGACATCGATGGAAGTTGTAACCCCTGCTGTCAGAGGCCATGGTACTTTAGGTTGGTTCTGAAGAGGAAGGACCCGGAATTCGTGGAAGATGACCGAGCTCAGCAAGACCCAAAGCCCAAGGCAAGGTCTTTGCTGTGGTTGCAGCAATCTGAGTCTTATTGTTTCTCTCCTATTTCCTTCTCTCCTTCCCTACCTCTTCACCCCCTCCCACCCCTGGCAGATTTTCCCAGCACCCCTGCAGACTCTCTCCAGGAAGATTGTCCAGTCCAGGACCAACAGCACTGTGGTTGGGGTCTTCACTATCACCCTGGTTTTTCTGTCTGCATTTGTCAACATGGTATGTGGTCCCAACATCCACCCCATAATACCCATGGCCTAGTTCTGACAGAGCTCTGCAAGTACAGGGAATGGAAGGTTTCGTCCCTAGCCCATAAGGTCGTCTTCCTCCATCGGAAGGTCCTGCTTATGTTTAACCACAGGGACTTGACATATGTATCTCTGAGACTGGGGTAGAAATGAATTCTTAAGGTAATCCTGCATTGAATCTTCTATTTCTAGCCTCTTAGTGCCCTACTCCCAGAACTGGAAGCTAATTTTTAAAAATTTAAATCACTATTTTATCAATCTGAATATAAGCCCATTGTTTTATCTCACATCTAGCTTCTCCAAAACCTGAGTTCATATTAGGACAATTAAAAGGACCAAAATAAAGAAATCACCCATGATAAAAGTTAATAAGGGGCAGCTAGGTGGCGCAGTGGATAGAGCACCGGCCCTGGAGTCAGGAGTACCTGAGTTCAAATCTGGCCTCAGACACTTAACACTCACTAGCTGTGTGGCCCTGGGCAAGTCACTTAACCCCAATTGCCTCACTAAAAAAAAAAAAAAAGGTAATAAGACATTTATTTCAGAAATAGAAAAAAATGTCTTTTACAATAACATTTTTAAAAAATATAGCAAGTTGTGCAATTATCTTTCAGCACATACTTACATTTTTCCCTTGAAAGAGGTCTTCTTTAAAGGATCTGTCCTATATTTGTGAGTGGCACATATTCATCTCAATGGGGTATTTTCAGTTGAGCTATGGAGGATTTAGGAGACATCATTTCACATATCTTAAATGGCCCAGTGGGGCAGCTAGGTGGCACAGTGGATAAAGCACTGGCCCTGGATTCAGGAGGACCTGAGTTCAAACCCAGCCTTAGACACTTGACACTTACTAGCTGTGTGACCCTGGGCAAGTCACTTAACCCTCATTGCCCTGCAAAAACAAAACAAACAAACAAACAAAAATGGCCCAGCACCAGTTTCATTCTCTCATACCCACATTTCTCCCCTACTCCAATAGGTTGTATGCTCCTTCAGGGTAGGGTTTCATTCTTTGCATCCCCCGCATCTAGCACAGCGCCTGGTACACAGTAGGACTTATTAGATGCCTGTTAGGTTGACTTTACACATGCTTGTGGCCACCTGCTCAGGACAACTCTTATAATCTCATCCCTTCCTGCTACAATTTGATGCATGCATTCAGGTGAATTGTTCCTTTCTCCCAACCACCACCCATAGGGAACCCAGAGAGTAGAAGTCGGCAAAACTCAGAGATGGCAGATAGAGTCCAGCAGGGAGTTGTCTTCCCATGGCAGCCTGTGAGATAAGACTGCTCACCTGTAGAACCCCAGCCTTAGAGACCTCTTTCATCTCTGTTCCCTTCTCTCTGTCCAGTTCATGTGCAACCCTGTGGATTTGTTCACTTGCCTGGCGGAAGAGCACAACATCACCGTGAACCAAGTCAATGCCTGCCATGTGGGTGAATCAGCTTTCAACTACAGCCTGGGCATTGAGCAGGGCTTCTGTGGCAACCCCCGGCCCAACTGCAACTTTCCAGAGGTACTGTGGGGAATTTGGTGTGGGGGGAGAGGTAGGGGAGAGAAGTCAGGGGAGAGCTGGGGGTAGAAATAGAGAGTCAGGGCTAAGAGGGGAGGATCCAGCGGGCTAAGGGTTTCCTGAAAAGAGACACAGAGAGATGATTCCCAAATTTCCCTGTTCCATCCTCACCCTCTACTCTCTGGAAAATATAAATAGTAAAAAGAGAAGAAGAAAAAATATCAGGTTTCATACTAATTGATGTTGTTCATTGAAAAAAAGAAGAGCCTGTGATTACTGTGTAGAAAAAAGCACCGTGACATTAGTGGCAAGAGAGCCTGCCAGGGAGTCAGAAAGACCTGAATTCAAATCTTGTCTCTGACACATGTTGACTGTGTGACTCTGGGAGTCATTTAACCTCTCAGTAGCCAAGGCAAGTAAAGTTTCAGAGCAGGTGCCCATCTACACTAGTAGAGGTGGTATCCTCACTGGGAGTTCCTTTTCCAAAGCCACAGGGCCGAGAAAGGGAAACCATGAGAAAAATCCTTGGACTTCTCATGGGGAGAAAGGCATGGCACAGAGGTGGCTCTGAGACACCAATCTCTGATAAAAAAAATTTTTTTAAATCTTTTTTTTCAGAAGACTTTCCTCCAAACATGCCTGTGAAGAAGGGGTCCAAATATTATTATCTTACTACGGATGAGAAAAATGAGTCTCAGAGAGCTAAATGCCCTTGTTCAAGGTCACGTAGTTGATATGTAGATTTGCATTTGGCTCTGGAAGGAAGGAAGGAAGGGGTCAGAGTAACCCAAGGTATTTGGGTGTGATGGAGAAAACACAGTAGTCATTCATTTTAGAATGATAGATAACATAGGAGCCTCTGGCTAAAGCCCTCACAAGGACTGAATGGCCACTGTCTCCTTCATTCAGATACTGCCTTAGGGGACAAATGGTAAGTCTTCCTATGCCCCAGGCAGCTCTCTAAAATTATATATTGCAGAGAAGTTGTCTGGATTCAATGGTAGAGTGAGTTTCCTCACCAGGATTCCCAGGCTTTTGTTTGTTTGGTTGGTTTTTGGTAAGGCTTACAAAGAAGCTGGATGTATCACAAAGCATCTGAGTGTCAAAGTGGAGACTAGGACCCAGGTCTCCTGGTGCCCAAACTGTATTCTATTCTTTGAGATGCCTTTTGTTCCTGGACTTTTGGGACCAAGTTTCTCTCTTTTTTCCCCACTTCTCCCTCTCCTTCAGGCTCACTTACCCTTAAAGGCAAGAGTGGGAAAGTAGGCTTTCTGACTGATTCTTCCCCATTCGAATCCCACCCCACCCCCATCCCCACTATTTCTGAACTTCCTCCCCCTCCTTCCCCCAGCTGTTCTCCGGGCTGATGTTTATCTGTTTCTTTTCACATCTGGACTGAGAACTCTGGAAAGAGCCGGCTGGTTTCCACTTCCTGACAGGTGTTTGCTGATGACTAGAGATTATTTTTAATTTCTCCTCCCTTTCACCTCTCCTGGCCCCCCACCTCCTGCAGCCCCCTCGCCCAGAGAAGCTGTAAGCCTGATGATTGTAGCAACTTTCAGGAAACCTGGGATCTGTCAGGACCTGCCTCACTGGCTCCTCATAAATGGGAGATGGATGGGCCCAAGAGCCTGTGTTCCCTTACCTCCGACAGGCATGGGTTGTCTCTCCACACAGCAGGCTGAGACCCAGGGCCTCATCCGCTGACATAGTCGAGGGTCCTGGAGAACTGTTCTCTTTACTTCCAGCCAAAGTAAAACAAGTCAAAAACAAGTTTGGCTCTGCTGGCAAGCCTCAGCTGTGGAGAGTCTGCTTGGTCAACTCATCACTCGAGAAACACTTTAAGACCCCACAGTAAACCCAAAGATCTCCTCCCCACCCAGGTTGGAAACTGAATAGCTGGCACTATAACCACTAAAGTTTGCAAAGTACTTTCTACATGTAGAATCTTATTTGGTCCTCAAAACGACCTTGTGAGGTAGGTGCCAATATTCTGCCTATTTTTTGGATGAGGAAACTGGGGCTGGCAAAGTCCTCTGAGCCAAATTGGGAATAGTAGGTCCAGGACCCCAGTAATTCAGACCTTACCCCCATGTGCCTCAAGTGGATAAAGTAGACATGAACTGGTGGGCTGCACCCTTTTCTCTCCCCTTTCTGTCCTACCCTTTTGCTCTAGTCCTTTGTGGGCAGTTAAAATGGCCTGGTCCCAGATCCTCTTCCTATCACTCCCTAGGGTCTTTGTTGAGGGGAGGCAGGGGAGGAGACACCCTGAAATTTGATGTTTCCAGACAAAAAAAAGAGGAAAAGAGCAAGAGTTCCCCCCTCCTCACCCTGTAGCCCTCTACCACCATCCTCTCCCTCTACCCTGAGTCTTTCTCTCGGTCTGAGTTTGGTGCAGGAATCTGGTAGCCAGCCAAGAAGGTCCTAGCATTGACTGAAATAACAACAGATTTGCATGTTTATTTCCACAGAAGTGGCCCCAGCCCACCCCTTTCTTTCTCTTGTTGCTCTGATCCCCTGCTGTACCATGTTTTGGAGTGACCCAGTTTAGAAAGACAGAGCACACCTGAGCCGCAGTTCTAGCAGGGGTCAGGGGAGAAGTCTGGGCTTTCCCGGGCCTCTGGAGCCATGACTGACACTCCCCTCTTCTCTCCTCCCACTCCCACCCTTCTCTCCCCAGTACTTCACGTACAGTGTCCTGCTTAGCCTGCTTGCCTGCTCCGTGTTCCTGCAGATCAGCTGCATCGGGAAGCTGGCGTTGATGCTGATCATTGAGGTCATCTACGTGCTGATGGTGGAGGTGCCAGGGGTCACACTCTTTGACAATGCTGACTTGCTGGTCACAGCCAATGTCATGTAAGTGCTGGGTTGTCAGTGGTCTCTGCACTTACATGCTCTCTGGATTTGTCCCCTCCCTCCCTTGGAAGGGCTTGAAAGCTATTTGGTAGAGAAGATAGAAAAGAATATATGGGGGAAATCATCCAACCCATCTCACTGGCCCTTACCCACTGACCCTGCCTAAACTAGACCAGGCACATGAAATTTTATTCTAGTTTTCACCTCTACCTTCCCACCCCTGATGAAATAAATGACTATTGGCTGTGTGATAACTGTTTAGACATAAATCATCTCTTTCCTCCTACCTGATCCCCTACTTTTACAGCTTTCCAGACAGATGCTCAGTTCTGCCCATGCCTTCCCAGACCCGGTGTGGGACAAAAACAGACCTCCAGATCCCTAAGGAAGTCCCTAATGGATGTGAATGCCTGTGGGTTCTTAAGGCAGAGAATTAGGAAAAGCTAAGCAAAGAAAAGAGCTACAAATGAAAATCTTGGATACAAATGCTGAAGTACAAAAGGTCATGGGACAGTTTTAATCTGTCTTCAGGCCTTAAAGGATAGAAAACGCAAGTCACTGTTCCCCATCTTTCTTGAGGATAGAAAAGGAAGGAATGGGTGTAAGCCATGGTGTGAAGGATTTAAGACAGATATAAAGGAAGGTTTCCTAGATAGCATGAAATGGTGGAACAGAAGACTAGAGAAGGTACTGGGATCTCAGAGTACCACAGAAGAGAAAATAGAGCAGGTGATCCTTGAAGATCATACCAAGTCCCTGGGACACTCTTTCCTGAAGTCATCAAGCAGAACTAGGACCAGCAAGGCCCCAGGCCTCCCAAGGTCACTAGAGTAACTTTAGAATGAGAATAATGAGTTTTTATAATTAGAATACTAGTATTCTAATGAATAGGGTACGGGCAGGAGAGTGTGGCATTTGGAAGCACAGAACCCAGGTTGGAATCCCTGCTGCTTACATTGGGACTCAGAGGAAACTGGGCCTCAGTTTCCTCAGCTGTAAAATGAAGAGGATAACCTCTAAGGTCCCTGAGCCAATAATTATGATGAGTTACGCACAGCGTTTGCACAGAATAGCTTCAGAGAACATCCATGATATCATGGTGCTGAGGTTACAGCCATTGGTCAAGTATTGGGTAGAATTTGCTTCCATTTGCCTCTAGCGTGGCTTTGAAAATGTGGGTGGGAGGAGCAGCTAGGTGTCGCAGTGGATAGAGCACCGGCCCTGGATTCAGGAGGACCTGAGTTCAAATCCGGCCTCAGACACTTAACACCTACTAGCTGTGTGACCCTGGGCAAGTCACTTAACCCCAATTGCCTCACCTAAAAACAAACAAACAAAAAGAAAATGTGGGTGGGACACACAGCAGAAGAGGATGTTTTCTGAGCTCTCCCGTGTTTCACTAAAAGCAGTTAAAATGGCCCTGGGGTGAGGGGGACTAACTACGGGGGATCCATTGTGTGGAAGGACATGCTGGAAGAAATAGGGTCCAGGGGGCAGCTAGGTGGCGCAGTGGATAAAGCATCAGCCCTGGATTCAGGAGTACCTGAGTTCAAATCTGGCCTCAGACACTTGACACTTACTAGCTGTGTGACCCTGGGCAAGTCACTTAACCCCAATTGCCTCACTAAAAAAAAAAAAGAAAGAAAGAAATAGGGTCCAGCCCTAAGAAATGCTGCAGTGCTGACTCAGGCTTTCTCTGGCTTCTGATTCCAGTGATTTCTCCAACAACGACAACAACAACGGAACGACAGCGGGGTGGTGAGTTAATGTTTATTATCCATTTACAAGGAGAGCGCATCCAGAGTAAGTAGGAGGCTACACAACCAGACAGGCGATATCATAGAGAATCCCTAGAGGGGACCTTGGAGATTGCATGGAGCAATGGAAGGACCACTGGCTCTAGAGTCAGAAGAACTGGGTTCAAATTCCTCTTCCTCTGATGACTGCTTGTGTGACCTTTGATAAGTCACTTAACTAACGTGGACCTGTTCTCATCTGTAAAATGAAGGAGCAGACTCGGTTCCCTCTAGGGCCCCCTTCCAGCTCTCAATTTAAGACCTTTTTCCCAAAGTCAGATAGCAGGTAGCGCTCTTTCTACTAGGCTGTAGTGCTTCATTTCAGATGCCAGGAAACTCAGAGAATTAACCATGGACAAGATACATGTAGAGTGTTCTGAGGAGAAAAGGGTAAGCTTGGAAGAATGAGGCTGGGATTGGTTAGAAACCAATTTACCTAACTATTAGGATGTTCTGAAACCCAATCTTATATGTATCCACCAGGAAATCCTGTGTAAGGACTAAAATAATTTTTTTTCAATTTTAACTACCATTATCTCTACATTATCTATGGCCACAAAGAGTAATGAAATCCTGGATAATTAAAATCCACAGATGAGCCAGAAACCTCATTTTATTTAGTATAAGATCCTAGCTTCCCTCCCAACCCTCAGCCAACCTTTATCCAAAACTGCTGATAGCCTTGGGGAGCTAGGTGGCAAAGTGCATAGGGTGTTGGACCTGGAGTCAGGAAAACTCATCTTCCTAAGTTCAAATCTAGCCTCAAACACTACTAGCTAGGTGACCCTGGGCAAGTCCCTTAACCCTGTTTGCATAAAAAGAAACTAAAATAAAAGATGTTGTCTTTGCCTTCAGGAAGCTTCTAATGTAACAAGAGAAAACACAGAAAGAAGAGGGCAGAAAGAGATGGAGAGAGAGAAGGAGGGAGGGGGAGAAAGAGAGAGAGATTTATGAAGTTATGTGAAAGCTCTCTTATTCAGAGTACATTGGCAGAGGGTATGGGATGGAGGGAGCCAAGATCCACTGTGCACTGTACAGGGCAGTTACAAGCTCGTGTTCTCTTTCTGCCTCCAGTCCTGAGCATGTGACGAAGGTAGCCCTAAAGATCATGACGCCCATCATTATCTCGGTCTTTGTGCTGGCTTTGTACCTTCATGCCCAGCAGGTGGAGTCCACAGCACGGCTAGACTTCCTCTGGAAATTGCAGGTAGGTGGGGCTCATGCTCAATTCTGGGGCATTAGGGAAATAGGAAGATACTGTGTGCAGACAAGGCACGATGTGGATGTGGAAGGCCTCAGTGAAGAGCCTAAGTCCTTTGCTCCCAAGAGAATTATGTTAGCTGTGGTATAGACTGATGCTTGGCGAGCCACTCCCTACCCTAATTATCCTGGCTATCAGATGGGTAACAACAAGCCTTCTCCCTGTTTTTCAAGGGAATGAAGGGGATTAAGGGAAGATTACTTATTGGACTCCCAGAATTTGATTCAGCCTGACCTGTCATCATCACATGACAAACATTTACCTGCATCTCCTGAGAAAGGCAGAAGGGGGTGAGGAATACAGAAAAGTGTGAGACACAGTCTCTACCCTTATGGCACACACAGTCTAAGTCTACACGTAACCATACTATTAGCATTTTAAGTTATGATATGAAAATGTGAAGGGAGATCAAAGGAAGAAGAGATTAGGGAGGGCTCTGTGGAAGAGGAAGAATTTGAGCTGAAACTAAAAGGATGGGTAGCATTTAGATAAGCAAGAAAAGGTGGAGAGAGAGGCGTGAGCAAGAGTATGCAGGTATGAAAGTCCAAGAATGTAGTTGAGTCAGACTGGAGTGATGTTCTTATGTAGCAGGAGATAATACTAGACTTTGGAAGGCCTTGAATGCCAGGCTGAGATGTGTTATTCTACAGGCAGTGGAGAGTCACAGGAAGTTTCTAAGCAATGAAATGACATGTTCAGTACTGTGCATAAGGAGTATGTAAGAGGGACAGAAGAGGAAAAAGCCTAGAAGCAGGGACACCAATTGGGAGACTGCAGTATAGAATTCTGGACTTAGAGGAAGACCTGGGGTCAAATCCTGCTTCTGACACTATGTGACCTTGGGCAAGTCACTTAACTTTCAGTTTTCTCATATGTAAAATGAGGGGTTTGGTCCTAATGAACTCTAAGGTCCCTTCTAGCTCTGAATCTCTGATGCTATAATAATAACCTGGATTTAATTTTTAGTTAAGAATTACAGATACCCTGACAATAACTACAGAGGCCAGAACCACATCAGACAATTTCCTATGAAGCATTCCTTCAATCACTTAAAAAGGATTGCTCAGGCTCCTTCTTTTCTGGGATGAATGCTCAGGAGTCCTTTACCTTCTCCTGTCCAGTATTATCCTTTGCCCCATCTCTGAGTCTCCTGTGGGCCATCCCCATCTGTCTTCTTGTGTGAAGCCAAGAAGAGGATCCAGGCTTGTAATCAGTGCCTGAGCAGCCAGCGTGTGTAGCTGGGGCTAGGGGAGGCCCACACCCCCTTCCCCTTCTCCCCAGCACACGGGAGGGATGCTCTCACTGGAGGCAGCCCATGTTGGCTTGCCTCTGTACTAAATGCTTCTGCAGACGGAGGAAGAAGCAGGAAGGAGGAGAGCTCCTAAGTAGACCTTGCTAGTTACCACCCCACTCTTGAAGCATATTTATTTCACCTCTTCACAGGCGAGTAAGCAAATAGAGGAACTGTCTGTCAGGACTGAGCATGACCAGCCCTGCAGGCTCTCCCAAATGCAGTCTTTGACCCCTGTTCCCTTCTACCCACCCACCCTGCCCCCTTCCTCGCCCTGGCGGCTAGCCATCACCATCTACCTGGGCCCGGCATGGGCACAGACCCGAGGCTTACTCTTCCCCAGATATAAAGCAAGTCTCCAGCCAGAGAACCTCTACCTCCTGTGAAAGGTTGTTAGCAGCCGCGAGTCAGTTTCTGTCCATTGGAAAGTTGGATGTTGGCCGACCCTTAGTTTGTGGCTAGTCTGCTCCTGTCAGAGCTACAGGGGAGCCTTTGTGGTGCTTCTCTCCTGACCCAAGCACCGTGTGTGTCAGTGGCGCAGGAGTGGGCGGCCACCAACCCAATGCGGCCCTCTCCTTAGCTCTGGTCAGAGCCGTGCCCAGCTACTTGCCCCGAGGGTCAGAGGATGCACCTCTTTACTCTCCCAGCTGACAGCTGACAATTCATTAGAATTTGTGGTTATTCAGCCACATTCTCTCCATTCCTTCCCCTTCTACACACCAGGAGGCAAAGGTTCACAGGATTCACAGACAGAACCATAGCTCTGGAGAAGGAAAGGACCCTGGGGACCCTCAAGTCCATACCCCTTATTTTATAAGTGGGGAAACTGAGGTGCCCAGGAAGCTTCAAGTGATTCATCCAAGGTCACAAATGGAGTCAAGCATCAGAGGCAGGACTTGAACCCAGGTGTCCTCTGACACCTTTGCTCTTTAAAGGCTGTTAGCCCATCCCTTGCTCATTTCCACTCCCTTCTATAACCTATCCCATCCCAATCACTTTGAAGAACATGGGAACAGCCTTGGGTGATGCATGCAGGCGCTTAGCACAGTCTTGAGGGGAAGCAGAGGGTGGGGAAGAGGCGATCCCCTTGTGGAGAAAAGGAGAAGGTGTAAATTTTGGCAATATCAGGATTTCTTCGGTATTCTGAAATCCAAGGGGTTGAGACAGAAACACAGAAGTGGCTATAGGAGCTCTTTCCCCAAAGTTTCTGTCTTTTGTGGAGGTCACTTTCATCCTGTGTCCCATTTTGATTTATTGGCACAGTCAATAGGCTGGAGTCCACTGTGTTCCCCTTCTGACTCAGCCACACCTGTTAGGCTAATGGACTCAGTCACCACTACTTAACAGATGCATGACCTTGGCTAAGCTAATTAACCTCTCTGGATCTGTACATTGTACCACTAATGATATTTTCTCCTACACTAATGATATTTTGTATCAACCAAGCCAAAACAGGACACTCAGAATCATACACCTTTACAAGTCAATGAGGAACTTTGAATCTGATACCCTGTAATTTCATCAAGTGGGATGGGGGGCAAATTGCTCTAACCAATAAGACCCCACTATACTAGGATGTTGGGTTTTTTTAAAAAACCACTCTAGGGGCAGCTAGGTGGTGCAGTGGATAAAGCACCGGCCCTGGATTCAGGAGTACCTGAGTTCAAATCCGGCCTCAGACACTTGACACTTACTAGCTGTGTGACCCTGGGCAAGTCACTTAACCCCCATTGCCTGCAAAAAAAACAAAAAAAAAACCACTCTATTGGGGGCAGCTATGTGGCGCGGTGGATAAAGCACCAGCCCTGGCTTCAGAAGGACCTGAGTTCAAATCAAGCCTCAGACACTTGACACATACTAGCTATGTGACCCTGGGCAAGTCACTTAACCCTCATTGCCCTGCAAAAAGAAAAAAAAAGAAAGAAAAACCCCACTCTATTAATTATTGTTTGGGAAATTGAAGATATTTTTGTGAGATTTGTTCTTGGCCCTATATGGCATAACTAAGAGTTCTGGGTGGATACATTTTAGGCCTTCCTGACCATTAGGACTGTCTGAAAGTGGTATTGGCTGCCTTGGGAGAGAGTAAGCTTCTTAAGCAGAGGCTAGATAACCATTTGTCAGGACGTTGTAAAGGCAGTTGGAGTGGTTGACATTTGAGGTCCCTTCCAACTCTGTGAGTCTGTGCTTCTGTGACTGTCATTTGAGCCGCCACGTGTAGCCTTCTAGGAGAGTTTCAGTTGTCTGATGTCCCTGCTCTCAGGGAACTCACAGTCAAATGGGAGAGACAACCTGAAAACAGCTGTGTACAAACAAGATTGTTACAGGGTAGATAGTAGGCGATTTCAGAGGGGAGGTACTAAGATTAAGGAGGACTAAGAAAGGCTTCTTGCACAAAATGGAGACTTGAAGGAAGCCGGGGAAACCCAGAGGCAGAGATGAGGAGGGAGACTATGCATGGGAGATGGCCAGTGAAAAATGCCCAGGGGCCGGAGCCTTAGCGCAAGGAAGAACAAGGAGATCTGTGTCCCTGATTACAGAGGACATGGAGAAGATTAAGGTGTAATAAGACTTGAAGGATAGGACAGGGCCAGGTTATAAAGGGATTTACAAGCCAAATGTGATTTCACATTCGATCCTGACGATGGTAGAGGGCCACTGGAGGTTATTCAATAGAGAGGGTCATGGGGTCAAACCTGCCCTTTAAGGAAGATCCATTTGACGGCTCAGTGGAGGATAGAATAGAGTGGGAAGATACTTGAGGCAGGAAGACCAGTGAGCAGGCTGTTGCAGTAAACCAGGCATAAGGTGATGAGGGCCTGTGCCGAGGTGGTGGGAGGAGTGAAGAGGGCCTTTACAGAAGATGCAATGAAGGTTGAAACAGTAGTGAGAGAGGGAGTGAGGAGTTGAGGATGACCCCTAGGTTGTGAGCCTAGGTGACTTGGGAGGATGGTATGACCTTCAGCAGTAATAAGAAAGTTACAAAGAAGAGAGGGCAGGAGCGGGGGGGGGGGGGGGGGGGGGGGGGGGGGGGGGGGGCGGGGGAAGATAATGAGTTCCATTTTGGATACGTTGCGTTTAAGATGTCTGTGGAATACCCCGATGGAAATGTCCAACAGACAGATGGAAATGTGAGACTGAAAGTCAGGAGAGAAATTAGGGCTGAGAATCATGAGAATATGAGAATCATCAGCACACACACATATGGGAGGATGGGGGTGGTGGTGTATATGATAACTGGATCAATGGGAGCTAATGAGAACACCAAGTGAAATAGTATAGACAGAAAAAGGCAGGGCTCAGGGCAGAATCTTTTGGGATAGCCCTGGTTAAAAGATTTGGCATGTATGAAGATCCAGAAAGAGACTGATAAGGAATGGTCATACACATATAAGAACCAAGAGAGACAAGTGTTGAAACCCTGGAGAGAAGATGACATCAAGGAGAAAAAAGGGATTGATAGTGGCAAAGGATGCAGAGAGGTCAAGAAGGGTGAGGATTGAGAAGATGCCAGTAGGTCTGGCTGTTGTTGCTGTTTGTCCTTTGTTCTTGTAGAGGACCGTGACATCGAGATGATGTCATGACTTGTAGTGAATTAAATGGGGGAGAGCTGTGCAAAGTCACCAACCTCACTCTCCTCCAGAGCTATCTGGGTCCAGTGGCAAGATATACGTCAGGATGTTTAAGGCAATTGGGGTTAAGTGACTTACCCAGGGTCACACAGCTAGTAAGTCTGAGGTCAAATTTCAACTTGGCTCCTCCCAACTTCAGGGCCAGCTGCCCCCATTAGGTTTGGCAATTTAAAAAATCACTGCATCGGTAACTTTGGAGTGATAAATTTCCAACTGAATGATGTGGTCAGAAGTCAGACTGCAGAGTTGAGAAGAAAGTGAGAGGAAAGGAAGCGGAGGCATCAATTGTAAACAGCCTTCTCAAGGAGGTCAGTCAAAAAAGGAGATGGACTTCAGAATACTAGCTGGGAGGCATGGATGGATGAAGCGAGAGGTTTGGGGGTTTGTTTGAGGATGGAAGAGATATGAGTGTGTTTGTAGCTTGTAGCCAACTAGCCAGTAGACAGGGAGACAATGAAGGTAAGTGAGAGAGCAGGGATGATGGAGGAGAAAGTGCAGTGGCAAAGACAGGATGGAATGAGATCACTTGTGCATGTACAGGGGTTTGTCTTGGCCAGGAACAAGTTCTTTGTGTTCTTCATGTAAGAACAGGGGTGAAGGAGGAAATGATGGTGGAAGACATCTGAGTGATGTGAGATGAGGAAGAGAGAAGAGGGCTCAGGGGATGGAATCAGTTTTTTTTCAGTGAAATACGAGGCAAAGTTCTCAGGTGAGGGGGAAAGGCAAAGGGCAATTTCTGGAAGGATGAAAAGGTTTGGAAATGCCATTGTGCTGAGTGGCTAGTGGATCAATTAGGGTAGTGTAAAAGGGTCTCCTTGCCCCTGCATGTCCCTGATTGAGATTATGTAACAGATTTGTAGTGGATGCAGTCACTGTTCAAAGAATTGGATTACAGGCAGATAACTCTCCTTGCAAACACATGGATTCAGGGCTGTGGTACTGAGTCACAGACTGGCCAAAGGATTCGGCCTATCTCCCTTCCCTGTCCATGGATACCTTCCCATGCACAGAACTCTGTCCTGGCACTGAAAAGATGTAGGGGAAGACAGGACACATGGCCCTTTCTCTTGGTAGATCCCCATTTTATTTGAGGGAATCAGATAAACTCTTTTCCCCACAGCTGCTATTCAGTTCAATTTAACAAGTATTTGTTGAACACCTGCCGTGTGCCTAGCACTACACCAGGCACTGGGCAGGATGCACATGGATACAGCTTCTGTCCTTGTGTAGTTTATGGGACCTCAGGCAAGTCACTTAACATGGCTGTGCCTCAGTTTCCACCTCTGTAAAATGGAGTTAGGCTAGATGGACTCTGAGGTTCCTTCTAGCTCAAGATCCATGATCTAGCAATTAGAAAGTCTTGTGCAGCTAGATATTGTCAAATTCAAGAATATATATGAAAGACATTGAATGCTATTGAAAGATCAAAAGAGAAAATGGAGGGGGGCTTGGAGAACTTTGGGAAGATTCAATTAGAGGAAGTGAGACTTAAGGTAACTAATGAAGGACAGGTGCTGTTGTTTGTCCTTCATTCTTGAAGAGGACCATGAGATGTCATGACTTGCAGTGAATTGGATTTAAGTGAGGGAGGGAAGGCTGTGCAAGGTCACCAACCTCACTCTCTCCTCCTCCCCAGATGTTAGGTGGTGCAGTGGATAGAGCACCGGCCCTGGAGTCAGGAGTACCTGAGTTCAAATCCGACCCCAGACACCTGGGCAAGTCACTTAACCCCAGTTGCCTCACTAAAAAAAAAAAAAAAAAGGCAGTTGAGGTTAACTGACTTGCCCAGGGTCACACAGGTAGTATCTGAAGTGAGATTTGAACTCAGGTCCTCCCAACTTCAGGGCCAGTATTCTATACACTGTACCACCCAGCCACCCCAATGAAGAACAGGTAGAAAAGGAGAGATGTGTATGTTTGACAGGAAGGAGGGGGTTATTCCCAGGTTCTGGGAATAGCATAAAGAAACATAAGTGTAGGAATGAGTATGACATTGGAGCTAGAAGAATATTGAGGAGGCCAACTCAGCTGGGATCTAGGGTGGCAGGAGCTAAGATTTATTATATATGGTAGAGCTAGATTATGACAAGTCCAGAATGGCAAGCAGAGAAATTTTGACTCGGTTCTCCAGGAAATTTAGGTTTAGAGAAAAAAAGTAATATAATAAAGAAGTCCTTTAGAAAGATTGATCTTGGGGCGGCTAGGTGGCACAGTGGATAAAGCACCGGCACTGGAGTCAGGAGTACCTGAGTTCAAATCCGGCCTCAGACACTTAACACTTACTAGCTGTGTGACCCTAGGCAAGTCACTTAACTCCAATTGCCTCACCAAAAAAAAATTTAAAAAGAACTAAGTCATCTCTAAAGTCTCTTCCAACTCTAACATTCTGGGACTTTATGACTTTAAGAATGTTGTTCAGGGGCAGCTAGGTGGTGCAGTAGATAGAGCACTGGCCCTGGAGTCAGGAGTACCTGAATTCAAATCCGGCCTCAGACACTTAACACTTGCTAGCTGTGTGACCCTGGGCAAGTCACTTAACCCCAATTGCCTCACTAAAAAAAAAAATGTTGTTCAGTCATGTATAACCTTTTATGATCCTATTTGGGGTTTTCATGGCAGAGACACTGAAGTGATTTGCCATTTCCTTCTCCAGCTCATTTGACAGATGAAGAAACTGAGGCAAACAGGGTGAAGTGAGAAATTTTCCCAGGATCACATAGCTGCTAGGAAGTGACAGAGGCCAGATTTGAATTCAGGAAGATGAGTCTTCCTGACTCCAGGCCCAGGGTTCTATCCCTTAGCTAGCTGCTAAGTTTCTGTTTATTGAATGAATGAAGAAAATAGGGCCATTTGACCAACTTCATGATTTTAGCTACGAACCTTTAATTCTTATATTTCTCTTTACCTTTCCCCATTGTAATTGGAAGGCTGGGTCCATCTCTTCTCCCACCTCTCCTTTCTGCTTTTTTCCTCCTTCTTCCTTCCCTCCTTCTCCTCCACCTTCCTTCTCCTCACTAGCTCTGTCCCTCTTCCCTCTCCTACATGCCAACCTTTTCCTCTGCCCCTCCGTGACTTTCTCTACTTGCTCTTCCCTTTCCTCTATTTCCCTTTCTTATTCTCATCTTCCTTTCCCCTTCCCTCACTCCCCCTCTCCGCAGTCCCTCTCTTACCTGCTCCCTCTCCCTCCAGGCCACAGAAGAGAAGGAAGAGATGGAGGAGCTCCAGGCCTACAACAGGAGGCTGCTACACAACATCTTGCCCAAGGATGTGGCCGCACACTTCCTGGCTCGGGAGCGGCGCAATGATGAGCTGTATTACCAGTCCTGCGAATGTGTGGCCGTCATGTTTGCCTCCATTTCCAACTTCTCCGAGTTCTACGTGGAGCTAGAGGCCAACAATGAAGGGGTGGAGTGTCTCCGACTGCTCAATGAGATCATCGCTGACTTTGATGAGGTGCTGGGGCTGGAAGGAACATGGCGGCATGGGGCCCCTTGGGCTGGCAAGGACCTCCAGGGATCTTCTGTTCCAGATCCTGCCACTGGACAGGACTGATTGATCCTAAACCCTCCATCCATCAGATGAGCATGTTTTAGATTTAGACAGACAGGCCTCCTCTCCGTGACCTTTCCAAGCCATTCTTGCAGAATGGCAAGTATGACTTCTTCACTTTCAGGTCTTGGAGGAGCAAGTTATAACTGGAGTTAACAGGACGAGGAGATAATGTGGGGTGGACCCTTTGAGGGATGTGAAAGAGAGAAAGCTTTCTTCATTCCCCTCCCCCAAAACACATACAGATGCACCCAATAGAAACCTAGCCGATCCAAGAGCTACAGCAGGTGTGAACATTTTCACTCCTGAATCTTGTTTTATTTTTTTTTTTTATGGGGCAATGAAGGTTGAGTGAATTCGCCAGGGGTCCACACAGCTAGTAAGTGTCAAGTGTTTGAGGCCAGATTTGAACCCAGTTCCTCCTGAATCCAGGGCTGGTGCTTTATCCACTTTGCCACCTAGCGGGGCCCCCCCCCCAATCTTTATCGTGAGGAATGTTATCAGGTTAGCTAATGTTCAATCACCAGGTAACTTCGGAGATAGGATTTGTATGTTATGGGGGGGGGCAAACTTTGAATATCTGAGCTGAGTTACCCAGGTGTGTTCTAGCTCTGTTCCCCCCCACACCCCTCCCCTTCAAGGAATCTCCAGTCTAACAGGGGAGCAGTGCAGAGATATCCAATTAAGAACAATAGGTTTAAAAGCCAAAACACAAGGAATTACAGCTGGCTAAAATGTGTAGCACACACAAATAGGGTTGGAGAGACGAGGAGCAAACAGAACCCGGAATAATGAATGGGGGGGGGGGGAGGGAACCTCCCTGAAAGCAGTAAGCATCGAGGAGGAAGATCTGGAAGGAAGTTAGGGACAGGGTTTAATTGTGTGGAGCCAGGAGCAGTGGCGTGTGGGAAGCCTGGGAGATGATGATAGTAAAAGCCTAGAGAAGAGGAAGTCTTAAGGGTCATATTAACTGTGTTCAAGGACTTAAAAGGCTGTCACATGGAAGAATTACATTTGTTCTGCTTGGTCCCAGAGGGTAGAACTAGGAATGCAGTGTAGGAGACTTGCAGAGGCAGCTCTCAGCTCGATTTAGTGGAAAAACCTATCCTCACAATTAGAACTGTCCAAATTGGAATGGATTGCTGCAGGAAGGGGGTGGTCTCTCTCACTAGAGGTTGGATGAAGCACTTTGTTGGAGATGTCATGGAGGGGATTCGAGTTTAGCTATGGGTTTGGGGCTACCAGTTCACATTTTAATTAACAATAAAAAATTTTATCATGAGCCCCCAGGAGGGGTTTGTACACATACAAAATACATTTGTAATTTAAATGGGCAAGAATTTACTTCTTAAGACACCATTGGGGCAGCTAGGTGGCGCAGTGGATAGAGCACCGGCCCTGAAGACAGGAGGACCCTGAGTTCAAATCTGGCCTCAGACACTTAACACTTACCTAGCTGTGTATGACCCTGGGCAAGTCACTTAACCCCAAATGCCTTCCACTTAAAAAAAAAAAAAAAGACACCATTAAAGCATTTCTTAGCACAAACCCTCTGGCCCATGATTGAGAGCACCCAAATGGGAACTGCTGTGGCTGGAAGACCTCTGAGATTTCTCAACATTTATACAATGCTTTATGTGCTGTACAAGGTGCCTTCTTCCACCCCCAACCCCACAAGTGTTATTTACCTCCACTGTAATAGAGGGGAAAAGGAAGCCCAGGGCGGTAACATGATTTATTTCAGTCAGGTCATACGGCAGCAGGTGGTGATGGATGGCCCTGAGCCCAGGTATTTCCACTCTGACATCCATCGATTAACTAGGAGTGGGTGAGTTATGGGGGGGGGGGCAGTAAGCTGTTCC
This sequence comes from Dromiciops gliroides, assembly GCF_019393635.1. Lineage (NCBI taxonomy): Eukaryota > Metazoa > Chordata > Mammalia > Microbiotheria > Microbiotheriidae > Dromiciops > Dromiciops gliroides. Next base: position 335,192,940 of record NC_057863.1, on the reverse strand, counting down.
TTTGGATAGAATGGAGCTCCTGAGCCTCCGAATAAGGGGACAGTTTAGTGTGGGTAGACAGGGAAAGGGACCCTAAGTTGTGATTAAATTTAAATTGGATCCACTTGTGGCTTTGGGGCAGAGAAGAGCTATGGACAACTTGAGCAGATGTTTCTGACTAATGTACACAGGAGAGGTAGGCATTCTTAGTGTGTGCCCTAGCACTATGTTAGGCACCATGAGATGAAAAACAGATACGTGTAAGAAGATATGGGTCCTTGGTTCTTACTAGGGAGAGAAGACATAGGAGAGAGTCAAAAGACCTTGCCCTTCCCCCTTCAGTTTCTGCTTCTCTGTCTTGTCATCTGTGTGGTCTCTGGGTTCCGGGCTCTCAAGCTCTACTCTCTCACACCCCTATAGCTAGATCATCGCGAGACCAGTTACGGCAGCTGGAGAAGATCAAAACCATCGGCAGTACTTACATGCAGCCTCTGGCCTCAATGATTCCACCTATGACAAAGCAGGGAAGACGCATATCAAGGCCCTGGCGGACTTTGCTATGAAGCTAATGGACCAATGAAGTACATCAATGAGCACTCCTTCAACAACTACCAGATGAAGATAGGTGAGTGGGGGGAAAACGATGTGCCTGAGGAAAGAGCTGTGGCACTGTCTGTCACCCTCTGGGCTCCCAATTCCCTTTCTGCCCAACTTTAGGTCCATTTGGATTCCCTCTCCATCATCTTGGGGCCTCTGAATCTGTTCAGTGTTTATCTAGTCAGCCAAGGCAGTAAGTCTATAGTGAGCTCCCAAGGTGCTTTGGCACTGTAACGATGGAATGAACGCCACCTGCTGGAGACTTACTGTAGGAAAGCTCTGCCATGAGGAGAAGGTGTCTGAGGGCAGGGCCATGAGGCTTTTCTTCGGCATCATGAAGTGACGTTTGCTTGTGGGAGGAAGAAGGGGAGAGGCTGGCTCTCTTGCTCTTTCACCAGGACTCTCGTGAGGGCGGAGCAGGAGAAACTGTAGCTCCCTGAGATAGATAGCTGAATCTAGGTCTTTCTCTCTTCACCAAATTCTTATTCTCCTTAATAAATGCTTAAAAGTCTAAACTCTTGCTAAAAACTTATAATTTATTGGCAACCACTCATTAGATATTTTAGACAGACTAGGTGGAATTTTAGCCCCTTACAGCACTCTTGGGTGTAAGGACAAGACATGGCCTTTGCCCTTGGGGAGCCCTCTACGTGGCAGGGAGGGTAGAATAATTTACAAGCAGTCAACAGAGGACCTATTTAAAATGCTTCATTAAGGAGATGGGGACTGGAGCTAGATGCTAAAGGATGGTAAGAGGTATCAGGAGGAAGAGACAAGAGGAGGGGACACTCCTAGCTGAGTAGAGCAGAAGACTTGGGGTGGGCAGTAGTAGAAGATAAAGATGGAGGAGCCAGATGAGGAATATTATGGAGAGCTTCTCTCTTTTTTTTAAATTTTTAACGGAGAGCTTCTTGCTGTGAAGTTATCCAGAGAACACTTAGGCAAGGGTGAGTAGGGAGAAGAGCTAAACGTTTTTGAGTAGGTGAGTGATATGTTAAGAGCAGTTCTTAGGGTATGGCTGCAGCCTTGGATGGGGAGAGACTGAGGACAAGAAGGGGCAGTGAGGAGACTTCAGTAGTAATCCTGACTGGAGGTGACCAGGGCTTACAGGCAGTGTAGTAGAAAGAGCAAGGGGTTTGAAGTCAGAAGACCCGGGTTTGAATCCCAGCTCTGCTATTTGTCTGACTTTCGTCTCTTCATTTACAAATTGAGGCACCAAGACTCAATCAGTCAGCATGCAGTTATTCAGTGCTAAGTATGTGCTCGACATGTCAGTACGCCCTGGAGATAAAAAGACAAAAGTGAAACAGATTCCTTCTAGGCCTAAGTCCCATGATCCTGTGAACCAAGCAAGAGCAGAAGAGGAAAGGGCAGATGTGTCTTCCAAAAGAAGAAACAATTGTATTTGAGAACCAACCCATTGAATATGGAAGGAAAGGAAAGCATTATAAAATGGCAGCTAGAGTTCTAGATTGGATGGCCCCATTATCACTTACAGTTCGTCAGGTACAAGTGGAGATGTCCCAATGATAGTTGGAAGCATAAACCTATGATCTGGGTGAGGGGCAAAGGTGGGGGCAGCTAGATAGGTGCAGTGGATAGAGCACTGGGCCCTGGAGTCAGGAAGACCTGAATTAAAATCTGGCCTCAGACACTTGTTTGACCCTGGGCAAGTCACTTAACCCTGTTTGCCTCATTTTCTTTATCTGTCAAATGAGCTGGAGAAGAAAATGGCAAACCACTCTGGTATCTTTGCCAAGATGGGGTGGCCAAATGGGGTCACAAAGAGTCGGATGCAGCTGAAAAACAACTGGGACAACAACAACAAATTTAGAAGAGATATAAGGGTCTGCCTGTGAAATGCCTAGAGTTGGGAAAGAATACAGAAAGAAAAGAAGGCAGAGGACTAAACTTTGAGGATTCCCACAGGTAGAGCAAAGGACAAGGAGACTGGGAAAACAGTCCAAGAGGTAAAAGAGCTGAGGGTATAGTGGTGAAGAAACCCCGAGAGGGAAACAAGGGATTGATAAATAAAATCAGATGTTTTAAAGAAGTCAAGGAAGAGAGGTAAACCGAGAAGAGGCAGTTGGATTTGGCAAGGGAGACATTGATCATTGGTCATAGATTTAGGGCTGGAAGGAACCTTAGAGAATGACTAGTCTGGCATTCCCATTTTATTGGTGAGGAAACTGATGTCCTGAGAGATTCAGTGATTTATGCAAGGTCATACAGATAGTGAGGGCAGCAGGATGGAATGGTCAGAGATCTGGCTCTGGAGCCAGCGAGATCTGGATTAATGTCCTATTTTGGACACAAACTGCCTGCATGACCCTGGCCAAGCTCCTCTTAGTGTTCTGGGCAGCCCTGCAGGACTATAAATTGGAAAAGAAGGTATTAACCTACATTATACGGAATTCCTCACTCGGGATGAAATCACAGGTCCAGGCCTTGTCCCCACACAGATCTGGAATTACAAATCTGTTTTCCTGACTCCAAGTTCATTAATCAGCAATCTCAGAAGTGGTCTGAGGTGAGGGTAGAATTGTAAAAGGTTAAGAAGTGTGTTAAGTGTGTGGTGAGGAAATGGAAGCAGCAGTTTATAAAGCCCTTAATGGAGAAATTTGACAGTGAATAGAAGAAAAAAAGAGGGGAAAAAAATAGGGTGCAATAAACTTATTTTCCTTTTCTCTCCAAGATGGTAGAGACCTGAGTGTTTTTTTGACAGAGGGAAGGAGGCAGTGAAAGGGGAGAGACTTAAAGACATGAAGCTTGGGATGATTGAGAAAGATCCCGCAGGAGCTCCGAGATGGGATTTGGGACAGAAATAGAAAAGTTAGCCTTCTTACCCCTCTGCTCCCCCAAAAAGCAAGAGCTTGATACTTTTTTCTCCCCGTCTGCTCTACTGTAGGGCTCAACATTGGCCCTGTGGTGGCTGGGGTGATTGGCGCTCGCAAGCCTCAATATGATATTTGGGGTAACACAGTGAACGTGGCCAGCCGTATGGACAGCACCGGTGTGCCTGACCGCATCCAGGTAAGGAGTGGGGCATCTCAGTTATTTCCTTGCCTCTGGCCCACAAAGATGAAGCTCTCTTCTATGCCGAGAGATCTTCAAGGATGGGGATCCCAGAGCTTTCACTATGGGGTTAGATTTTGGGGGGGAGGCAGCTAGGTGGCTCAGTGGATAGAGCACTGGCTCTGAAGTCAAGATGATGTGAGTTCAAATCTGACCTTAGTAGCTGTGTGACCCTGGGCAAGTCACTTAACCCCAATTGCCTCAAACATCTGGGGCCATCTCCAATTATTCTAATGTATATCTTGCCGCTGGACCCAGATGGCTCTGGAGGAGGGAGTGAGGCTGGTGACTTTGCACAGCCTTCCCTCACTGAAATCCACTTCACTGCAAATCATGACATCAGCTCCCAATGTCATGGTCCTCTTCAAGAATAAAGGACAAACAATAAGAAGATTTGGGGATAAGGGATTGATTGGCCCTGACAACTTGATTTACATTTTAGGAAACGATTTTTTCAAAAACTTACCAGTCTCACAGTAGGAGATGGTAAGAGAGCACTGATATTAACCAACAGACTGATTATTCATGGTTCCAAATTGATAAAACATTCCCTGGATGCAGAGCTATCCACATGGCACTGTGAGAAACAGAGGAGGATAAAAATATGTTTTACATGACTTCACATGTATAACTGATGTTACTTGCCTTCTCAATGGGAGGGGGAAGAGCAGGAGGGAAGGAGAGAATGTGGAACTCAAAATTAAAAAAAAAAGAAAGAAAAATGTTTAAAATGAATAAAAAGAGAGTTAGAGGAGGCAGAGGCATTCCCATTGAGTTGAGGGTGGGAATGGGGAGGGAGATTCCAGATTAATGGAGGAAACCAGTCAGTGACTTCAGGGACATATAGAGAAGAAATAGATATGTGAAGGAGAAATAGGGTTTAACTGACTACAGCCATCCAAGACTCACATGACAATGCCTAGTTAAAAACAAGCTTTGATTCTACCAGATTACTCTAGAGGAAACAATCTAGCTAATTAAAAATTACTTTCCTGCTGGGGACACAAACACACATGCCTGGAGAGATGGAAGGAAACATTTTCCATTGATCAGGGTGAAGACCCTGTGAGCCCTCCCTTCTTGCCACCTGGCTCATACCTTCAATAATAGTGGCCCCGAGCTTTTCAAATTCTGATGCTCTCTCAGAGGCAGTTTAGTAGAATAGCAAGAATATTGTCCACTGTTCTGGGTGTCAGAAGATCCCCCCAGATCTGTCACTAGCTGGCTGTGAGATCCCAGGCAAGTCACTTAACCTCTGTAAAATTCAGGGGAAGGACTAGATCCCTGGTGGTCCTTATAGCTCCAAGATTGAAGAAGTGATGGTGACTTCATTCCAGGGACTATGGACAGAGACATATAGAAAACCATGATGTGGCCACCCAAGCCCTTTAGGCATAGGCTAGCCTCCTGTGGCCACAGACCTAGTTTTGCTAAGGGTCATTCAGTCCTCTCCTTCCTGCTTCCCAGGAGGGAAACAACACTAGAAATTTGGAGTCCCAGGTAGGGATGACAGAAGAAGAATGACATACAACTTCTCACCAAATCCCCAAAGAAGGCAGCCCTAACAGAATTGAGTAATTACAGCAAAATACTGTCAGCACACAGAATTATCCTCCAAATAATGAATTAACTGTGACAACTCTGAATCCCCTTCTCAACGCCACTCAAACAAGTTCTACGTGTTGACCTAGGCAGGGGTCCCATGTATGGTTTTTTGAGCTGCTTTGTTTGGGATAGTTTGCATCCCTCCAACCTCTGTTAGCATAGATGAATACCTTGGGTTCCGCTCCCTATTTCAAAGAGATATAGGCTCTTTAATGGATACATCACCTTCTTGTCCTTCTTGGGACGTAAACCAAGCTCCTGGGTTGACACAGTGTGAAGAAGAGGCAAGGCTTGCTGGGTCCATGGCACTGGGGTGGCCTCTCTGGGTACACGTCCTCCAGACTTCTTCACTCCCATTCCACTTTTCCTTTCTCTCTCTTTCCCCAGGTGACCACAGACATGTACCAGGTGCTGGCCGCCAACACGTACCAGCTGGAATGCCGGGGTGTCGTCAAGGTGAAAGGCAAAGGGGAGATGATGACCTACTTCCTCAATGGGGGCCCTCCACCCAGTTAGCAGCAGGCAGGGTGGGCAAAGCTGTACCAGGCAGACCGGCTTTTGGAGAATTGGAAAATGACTTCTTTTGTGCCAGGCAAGGTGGGCAGGCCTAGCTCTAGTGCCCACGGGGTGTCCTGGTGTATTTTTCCACAGTGACTCCAAAACCAGCTTTCTCCTCTCCTTGGGGGCAGGAGCCCCGGAAGGACCCTGGGGGAGCCAACTTCCCTGAGAGCACTAAGTTGACCAAAGATGTATCTGGCTCTGTATGTCGGCTAGGATAAGACCTGAATCATCTGAGTTTTCTAACTGACGGAAGCGTCAGTTCCACAGGGTGGAAAAGAGCTTAGTATTTATTGGTGTAGTGCAACGCGACACACAACACACTGGTGAAAGGGGCAGGTGCTGCCTGGGGAAGACTTCATGCCTCCAGGGGTAAGGACCTGGGGCATCAGCCAGGGAAAGCTCGGGGATCCCCACAGATGCTGCTTTTCTGTGCAAGCTTTTCAAAACCCAGATGGTGGCCTGGCCTTTGTTCCACGGAGGCCTTCTGGCATTGCTGGCTGGGCACTGTCACAGGAAGGACTTCTAGCCATATTACCTGTGCCCTCCTCCATCCTCCCCATCCCCCTCTATGAGCAGGCAGTACACCTAGGCTAAACAAGACTCTTTCCAAGGCAGGGAGGGGAAGGGAAGGGGGTAGCAGGAGGCTCCGATGGCTCTGGGAAAAGCAAATATTTATTAAACAAAACAAAAACAGTTCTCCGTGCCCTTCTTTAGCACGTGCTAGTTTGCTGCGTTCGAGAGACACAAGTAAACCAACACTTCAGGCCAGGGTGCTGGGGTTTGGGGAAGGGAGGGGATCCCAGCCCTGCGATTTGTCATTTTTGTATCTTTTATTTTGTAATATTGAAAACTTGGAGATCTAACAGAGATACCAAATTCTATATTTTGTAAATTCTCTATATCAGAAAGTGGCTGTGTGCAGCGGGTTGTCATTGCTGGCGTGTCCGGCTTGTCTGTTTGTACGTATGTATATACGCTCTGGAGCCAGGCCCTGCCCTGTGCTATAGTCTCATTTCCCATTTGGCAGTTTTCAGTTTGACAGGGTACAATCAGCAGTGGGTTTATCTGCTTCTGGGACCTCAGGGTAAATCAGGTACTGTACTTTCACAGTGGGAGTACAAACACACACACACACACACACACACACACACACACACACACACATATATTCTCGTGCACACACACCTGCCTCACTTCCCACTACAGAAGAATATAAAGAGGGAGGGAGGGAGTGCCAAAACTACCAGAAGGTTTCCTTCCAGAGCTGAGGTGGGTTTGTGGAGAATTCTCACCCTCTCCATAAACAGCATTGCTGTCCCAATGGCTTCCCCATCCTACCATGTCAACATATTTTCATCTGAGGTTTTCTTTTGCTGTACTAGAACCATCTTTGAGTCTGACTGAGACTATCCTTACCATAAGAGGGCTTGAAAATTGCACTAAGTACCATTTGCTAGGTTCAGTTTTATTTCTGTGAAGAGCCTTGGACCAGCTCACCCCTCCCCTTTTCTTGCTTTTTTTCTCAAACACACACACACACACACACACACACACACACACACACACACACAACACACACACACAACACACACACACACAACACACACTTGACAATTCCTCTGCCTGTCCAAGTTGGTCCAGGAGCAGGTGGACTTCCAGAGAGGACCCCTACTCCACGCCTGGAACAGTGCACCTCAGAGTGGTTGTCAGGTCCTTAGCTCTGGGCTCCAGATCGATGCCTGGGTGGCACCGGTTCCCCCTTGCCCCTAGTGCTCTGAATCATGACAGTAGAACATGAGAAGTCTTTGAAGGAAACAGCCATTTGTTTTGTATTGGGGTGGGGGGTTGTTTGCTTGTTCTTGGTTTGGGTTTTTTTTTGGTCTTTGTATTCCCAGCTTCTAGATATAATAAGCTGCTTAATACATGTTGGTGGAATTGAATTGAAAATAAACCCTTGAGGTTTTCTTTTAAAGACAACATAAAGAGCTCTTGTTTTTTTGTAATCTGTGGGGTGAAGGGAGACTTTTGATAACTAGTTAGGTCTGTGCAGTGAAGAGATACTTAAACCAAATCCAGTGTCTGGGGGCGGATTCATATCTTTTCAACTCTTCACTCTTCTCAGGGCAGAATCACTTTCTGGGTCTCTCATGGAGAACCAAAATCGGGACCTGTTTACTGTGCTCAACAACAAACATTATATGAGCACAGAAACATGTTTTCCTCTCCCTGAGATTATCCTAGGTTGTGCACAAGTATGTGTGAATGCACGTACACACACAAGCACACAGTACATAGTGCCACTTAATCTCAGCCTTTTATTTCTGCCTCCCCTGCCCACTGCTCCCCACCATCACCACCTGACTGTGATATGCTGTTTTCCTCACCCGAGGTTAGGACACATCTCCAAGGAGCAAAGTGTGCAAACTGTAAAACTGCCAAGTCTGCCTCTGTATTCTATTTCTGCTGTGACATCCTTTAAGTTTTACGAAGCCCCTTGTGTCTCCCACTGTATTCTGTTGGCTTTCTTTCATACCCACAGCTGTTTTGGTTTCTGTTTAAGGTTTGCTTCCAACTTGAGTAAAGTATGTGCTCAATCTGCCTGTGTCACCATGCTCCCTCTTTACTGCTGGTCTCTGTTAGAAACATCTCCAGCCTTCTTGAGAAGTCCTCTCCCACTTCCCTGAGTCACTTTTCTCAGTCTCTTCCCTTTTCCCCTAAATTTATCTCCCTTTTTTCCCTCTCTCTTTCCAGTTATTGTCCCTATGCCTCAGTATTGCCACTTGTAAAATGAGGGGGGTAGGATAAGTTGATCCACAATTATGGTCCCTTAGAGGCCTAGAACCTATGAAACTTCTCTCTCTGCCTGTCTGTCCATCCCTTTTTACCCCCCTCTCACCCCAAGCTGTGACTGTTGATGACATGTAGAGTTTAGGCATCGTTTTCTCTAAGGGGTGTGCACTCTGTTTATTCCTGATCTTGCAAAAACCCAAACAAACAAACAACAACAAAAAACCAACCAGATACAATTATGATTTCCCATGGAAATTGAAAAAGTCTATTTAAATAATGTACCTATTAAACACTTTCACTGGTAATGTGTCCTGGTTTGATTTGTAGCAAGAGCTAGGGAGGCCTGGTTCTGAAGTGTCTATTGACTCCCAAGAAGCCCAACCAGGGCAGGTTAGATGGAGGGGAAACCACTGGAGCCTAGACTGCTAGGGCAGACCTTTTTGCCCAGCAGCCACATTCACAGGCTCATCTGTACTCAACAAGGCAGTTGTCTTTTCTGTGCTTGAGGTGGTGTGAGGATTTTATGGTGATGATGTTTGGGTTCATTTTATCAATAGGTAGGAATCTCTAAGGTTCGGAATACCCAGTTTCTTTAACCCTGCCTGTTGTCTTTGTAGATGTCATCAGTATTATTAATTGAATGGAGTTTTCCTAGTGTTCTTCTGTTTATACTAGAAGTGCATTAACCTGCCTTTCCTCTACCCCTCAACTATGGCAAAGAGAGACCATCTTGCCAATCTAGGTCCTTAGAGTATAATAGTGATCATGGGTATACTCACAAAGAAGAAGAGGCATTGACTCACTGGCATCCCCCAAGACCAGTTGAAGAAAGTTAAGCCATTTGTAAGTGCTCAGTTAAAGGAACTGAGGATGATTCACCTGGTGAAGAGAAGATCAAGATAAGAATTCTATCATCTTACGATAATGATGTATACCTCTTTCCTTTGCCCCTCCCCCAACACCATGAATTTCAGAGCAGGAAGGAACCTCAGAGGTCATTGAACTAGCCCAACAACAGCCTCAACAAATGGACACCCAACCTTTTCTTAAGAATTGTAGTAAGGAGGAGTTCATTACCTCCCGAGGACGCCCATTCTACTTTTGGACTTTTATGAGGCAGTTTTCCCTTCTTGTGAACCAGTCTGCCTCTGTAAACATCTACCTATTGCTTTTAATTCTGTCCTCTGGTGCCCAATAAAACAAGTTTGATCCCTCAACCACGTGGCAACCCTTCTAATACTCAAAGAAACCTGTTAAGGGCAGGTAGGTGATGCAATGGATAGAGTGCCAGGCTTTGAGTCAGGAAGACCTGAGGTCAAATCCAGCCTCAGACACTTACTAGCTGTGTGACTCTGGGCAAGTCACTTAACCCTGTTTGCCTCAGTTTCCTCATCTGTAAAATGAGAAGGAAATGGCAGGCAAACTACTCCAGTGTCTCTGCCAAGAAAACCTCAAATGAGGTCACAAAGATTTTGACACAATTGAAAAATGACTGAACAAAAAGTGTTTTAAAGGATGCTTATGTAAATGTCATTAGACAATGTGATTATCCCTCAAGTTTCAGTGACTTTCCCTAGGTCAAAAGTAGGTGGCACAGCAGAGTTCTGAACTAAGCACACCTAGATCCAAACTTCCCACTAGATCAGATTGCTATGAAGGTAGCAAACACGAAGCTCTCCAGGAACCTAGTAGGTAGTGAAGACTATATTTCAGCATGGTTCTGGGAAAGGAGATTGTTGGGCAAAGGTGATAATAATAATAATGATAGTAATAATAGCTATTATTTACATAATGTCTACTTTGTTCCAGTACTGTCCTAAGCATTTTACATAATTGTCTCATTTGATAGTCAAACAACCCTGGGTAGATGCTATTATTATCACCATTTTCTAGTTGAGGAAACAAGCAGTTAAGTGACTAGCCCAGGGTCACAGGGCTAATAAGTGTTTGAGACCACTTTTGAATTCAGGTCTTCCTGGCTCCAGGCCTGGCACCTGCAAAGATAATAGACTCCTTCTCAGAATATGTTTCTTGCATTCATAATTTAAATAAATGCTAAATTTCAGTTAGATGTTAGTGAAAATAATTTTTTTTCTCTTCAAGTTCATGAACTCTGAAATCTATCCATAAACTCCTTGGGGGAGTCAGGAATTTAAGTTAACAACCATGAAACTCAAGAACTCTAAACCATCCTCTGTAGCTCCAGCACATTCTTGGGAGACATAGCTGTCAAGGGCACATCTGCAGACTCATCATTCAGCTTCTGCCCTTAATCCTCGCAGGGTCTCTGTTCACCAAAATGGCTTTTGCTTAGGTTGGACAGCTCCTAGAATCAGTAGGGAGTATCAAAACAGGGCCTTTGCTCTTACAAATGGATCATCCCACTGCTAATTTAAACATTTTTACTACTGTTGCAAATAGAGGGGTGACAAGTATCCAATGTCTTATGTCTCTCTTAGTCGAGGCTCCAGAGATTAGATCTGATAGAGGACAGAGATAGAATGTCATGGGCTTTACTGGACACAAAAAAATTAATTACCATTAAGCAGAAGCACCTCTGTTGTTAGTCTTATGTGGATGAGCTGAGATCTGACCCATGATAGCAGTGTATCTAGTAGAAAGAGCACTGGCAGGGAACCTAAGTCTGAAACCTGGTTCTGCAATTTTGTGCCTGAGTAACCTTGGGCATGTCACTTTGTCCTTCTTTAAGTCTCACTTTCTTTATTTGTAAAATGAGGGATTTGGAAGAGATGATCTCTAAGGTCATCCCTGGAACATGGATTCAGAGCTAGAAGGAACCTTGGAAGCTAATCAATCTAACCTGCTCATTTTACAGAAGGGGAAACCACACTCTAGAAAGCTAAAGAGACTTTTTCCAAGGTAATAGAGGCAGTAATAGCTAAAATTTATATAGTGCTCCAAGGATTTGCAAAACACTCTGTGTATTCTCTCGATTGATGCTCACAACAACCCTGGGAGGTGGGTGCTATTGTTATCCCAATTTTATAGATGAGGAAACTGAGGCAGACAGAGGTTAAGTGACTTGTCCAGGGACACACAGCTCAGAAGTATCCGAGACAGGATTTGAATTCAGGTCTATTGACTCCAAACCCAAAATCTATTCCAGTTACCTGAGTCATGGCAGAGTAGAGATTCAAATATGGGAATCTCTTTCTTCAAAGCTAGCACTCTTTGCACACTGCAGTTCAGTTGTAGAATGCCATCCTAACCAATGCCCACATTTCTTCTTTATGATTAAGTAACATAGGGGGCAGCTAGGTGGCGAAGTGGATAGAGCACCAGCCCTGGCAGCAGGTGGACCTGAGTTCAAACCCAGTGTCAGACACTTACTAGCTGTGTGACCCTGGGGAAGTCACTTAACTTTCATTGCCCCGAAAAAACAAACGATTAAGTAACATAAAACTTCTTATTAACATTATTATTGAATATCTGGTCCAAGTTTTCTAGGAAAAACATCCAAGTACTTTCATAAGCACAAAACAGAGGAAATAGGAAATTTCTTGGTGTTTGCTTGAAACATGATGGACTAATTTGCTGGGTCCAAGAGATACAGATGGGTAGCTAAATGTCTCAGTTCATAGAGCACTGGGTCCGGAGTCAGAAAAACCTGAGTTTGAATCTGACCTCAGACACTTACTAGCTATGTGTCTCTGGGCAAGTCACTTCACCCTATTTGCCTCCGTTTCCTCATCTGTAAAATGAGCTGGAGAAGGAAATGGCAAGCCACTCCAGCAACTTTGCCAAGAAACCCCCAAATGGGATTCTGGAAAGTCAGACAGGACTAAACAACCAAACAACAACAACAACAACAACGAGATATAGTTGTTGCCTCCAGGATTATTTTTCCTTTTGGCATCAAAAGAGAAAAAAAAATGGACCACAGTGCTAACTTATTTTGTCTAAGTGGCCTTTGGGGTTAAATCTGTGTTGTCCTTTTGGCTTAGCTTAGTCATGGTTATTGGTGGCTAAATGCTAAAATAGTGCCTTCTTAGAGTGAGCAGGAAGGTCAGGGTTAACCAGCTTCAAACCCTGTACAGATATACTTTTAAACCTCCCTTGGGCTTGTAAGGGCTAAAATTCTAGCTATACTGTCTAAGATATCTAATGAGTGGTCACCAATAAATTATAAGCTTTAGCAAGAGTTAGACTTTTAAGCATTTATTAAGAAGAATAAGAATTTGGTAAAGAGAGAGAAAGGTCTAGATTCCTCTATTAAAGAGAGAGCGCATTTCTAGCTGCCTTTGCCACCAGGGTCCTCAGGAAAGAGAGTGAGAGAGCCAGCCTCGCCCCCTCTTCCTCCCACAAGCCAATGTCACTTCCTAACACCAAAGAAAGCCACATGGTCCTGCCCTCAGAGGCCCTCTCCTCATGTTGGAGCTTTCCTACAGTAAGTCTCCAGCAGGTGGCGTCATTCCAATCGTTACAGACTTACATTGAACGTATAGTAAAGCTCACTTAGACTCTCCATTTGTGTCTTCCATCAGATCCCTTTCCATCTCTGGAAGAAGCTGGTTGTTAATTATCCCATATCTCCATCATCTGGAGGCTCTCCTTTTCCATTTCTTCCTTCCCTCTGCCTCCATACATAAAGGATCCTTCCCTCATAATCTCTAAAAGAACCATAGCCTATTACTGCAGATTTTCTATAACAAGTTTAAGCAAGACCGGCTCTCCCTGCTACTTGGCATGCATCTTTATTGCCTCTCAACATCTCCTGCTCCCATGAGCCCAATCCCACCACATTCTTGTTTAGGAACAGGTTGGGTTAGATGACCTCTGAGGTCCCTTCTCACTCCTAGATTCTGTGCTCATAAAATACCAGCTTTTTTCTGCCCCCAAGATCCTTCTTCCAGGACCAGGATCTGAGCAGCCCAGCTGCCTCCCTTGGCATCTGAAGTCAGCAGCTTTGGGTCAATGCAGGTGAACAGTATTGCCTCCTCATGGCCCCCCATATCCCTGCTGGAGGTGGGGTGGGTTTGTTGGAAGGCCGTGAGCCCGTGCTGATGCCCTCCTATAGTTTGCCCTGAAAAGATTGGCACAATCTTAAAACATATAGCCAGCTCTGTGACTGGGCAAGTCATATGGCTTTTCTAAACCTGCAAAACAGGAACAAAACAGTTTTCTTACACTACCCCCACAGGGCTGTTGTCATGAAGAAAGTGCTTTGTGAATCCCAGATAAGTAGAAATGATTATTATTTTTGTAGATGTTCAATAAAGCCTTGTGAAGGGATGTGAATTGAATATAGAACTATCTAGGATGGGAGAGGGCTGAACTAAAAATGTCCAGTGATGAAATTCTCTAGCCACTCACTAGCTCTGCCCTCGCCCTCCCCACCACGCCCCGGGGCAATGGCAACCATAAAGAGTTTCTTCATCGTTCACTGGCCCTCTGACATCCTCACCCCCACCCCCATCTCCTTAGTACGGAGAATCTACTTTTCAGGAAATGCAGCACGGCATACGCATCATGCCGGCAGGGAAAGAGGGTGGAGAGTCTCTGCCTGCTCTGCTCCATTACTCGTGGAGGGATAGCAACCCTTGCTCACTCTTTTCTTTGCCTATTTGTAAAAACAGTGACAAAGAACCTTCCTCACAAAAGTTCCCTGAGGTTTGTCTGTGTGAGTAGCCTTGTTCCCATTTTACAGATGAGGGTCAGAAAGGATGTGACTTGGCGGAGGTCTTCTAAGTCCAAGTCCAATACTCTTTCCACTACATCATTCTGCTTCGAGGAAACTGATAAGATTGTCAAAGAGCAAAATGCTGGATTTCTTTGGGAAAGGCTTCCGATCTGCCTTCGCCTCTTTGCTCTCCTCCCTCACGCCATGATAGCTTAATCAGTCTGCAGATCCTCGGAAGTCTACTACCTACAGGATATCTTTTGTATCCTTCCTCCCACCCCCTCCACTCGGACCACCACATTTTTGTTCAGGTACTCATTACCTCTCACCGGAACGATTAGGTCGGTTACTTAATCTCCCTACTTCCAATCCCTTTACTCTCCAGTTCATCCTTCTCTCACACACAGAGCAGCCAGAAAAATATAATCGTGTCATCTAATGGTTAGACTTCAGCACTCCCCTTCTCAAAAACCATCACTGGCTCTCCGGTGCTTAAGGATCAATTATGAACCCCTTACTCTGGCATTTAAAGCCGTCTATAATCATAGTTCTCTCCTTTATGAATGCTATGTTCCAGCCAAAAAGAACTATTTGTTGTTTCTCAATCTCAACCTATCTATCTTCTACTTCATTCGTGCAGACCTTCCCCCATGCCTGGAATGTACTTTATTAACACTTGGACCCTCATCTTTTTTCAACCATATCCTGTTAAAGATTAGAGTCTCAGGGTAAGAGAGAGCTAAAGACTTTCAAAAGCGCATCCGAGGAGCTTTATTGTCCCCCAGACCTTGGCTTTGTTAGAAGAGCAGGAACTACTGTAAACTCACAATTTCTCAGGAGCCTCAGAGGACCTCCTATCCACATATTCCCTGTAATGTGCACAGGTACCACCCCCTCCTAACTCCCAAAGCCCTCTGCCCACAGACTGCTACTGCAATTAAGCCCCTTTCCTTTAATACATTTTGAAGTCAGCCTTCTCTCTCCACCTGGATTCTAATATGCCCTTAACTCTTAGCTGAAGCCATAATGCTTCTTCATAACTTTTCTTCTCTTCTCTTTACTAGTTTTCACCCCAATTTCTAAATAACTAGTCAGTGAAAGAGTGGAAAGGGCACCAGATTTTAAGTCCCAACTCTGATACTCACCCAAATGTGATGGTAGGGTAAGATCCAAATTTTATGAACCTATTTACTCTCCTGTAAGAAGAGAGGAAAATCTGGTGAGTGATCAGAGAGAGGAAACGAAAGGGCATTGCAGATTCAGATGATTTAGAAGCAGCCAAGGAGAGAGTTGGGGCAAGACTTTTTTTTTTTTTTTGAGGCAATCAGGGTTAAGTGACTTGCCCAACTAGTAAGTGTCTGACGGCAGATTTGAACTCAGGTGCTCCTGACTCCAGGGCTGGTGCTCTATCCACTGCACTACCTCAAGACTAATAATCTTAGCTAGAAAATAGCCCAGTCAGCATTTTCTTTGGATGGAGCCGGCCCATTCAATGGATTCACAAAACTATCTTCAAGATGTGTGCCTGCTAAGCAGCTAAAGGAGCTGCAATAAATGCAGAAGACCTTGACTTCTTTTTGGCCCATTTCAATCCCATTTCACAGGATCATAGAACCTTAAAGTTAGAAGGGACCTCAGGAACCATCTGGCTTTCTTAAGATGATGATTGGTCCCATAACAATCAAGCAAAGAGGATCATGGCTTTTTTCCTTTCCTTTTGTTTTCTTTCTTTCTTTTTAAGAACTAGTGCCAATGAAAAACCAGGAGAGCCTGGAGAACATTTCTTGGGAATTTTTAGGGACCCTGTAGTGTGGCCCTCCTATCTGGACTCAGAGACATGGAATGTCTCCTATCCTGTTCTCATGATCTCCAGGGAACAAGACCTAGAGCTTTCTCCGGAAAACATGGGGCAGCTTTTCCCTCCAACATGGCAGACAAGAAATGATGTATAATAGGAATAAACCAAGGGTATTTCCACATCAAATTAAAATAGCTACTATCTATTGGTACCCAGCACCAAATACAGAGTCTTGCATGCAAGTAAGTATTCAACAAATATTGATTTGGCACCCAAATTTCAGCCATAGCAATGGGTCAACACTTTGGCTATACTTGATTTGAGAGAGAACTATGCTAAGCCACAGGACAGGTGAAAATTCCATTAGAGTAAACTCCATTGTATATCTATAGTTTTGTTAGAGTGAAAATCTGTTCCCCCTCTTAGAAAGCCTCTCTGGCCTGCTGTCCACCCTGCCCAGTCCGTTCCCCCCCCCCCCACAGAACTTCAGTAACAGCTGGGCTGTTTCCCAGCACCCAAAGTGTACTCACAATCTCCTCTTGCACATGGGCCTGCAGGAGTTATTATAGCTATTGTTATTATTTCTAACATCCAAATACCACTTTTAGATTTGCAAAGCACTTTAAAAATATGATCTCGTTTGGTCCTCACAACAAAACTGGGAGGTGCCTTTATTATCTCCATTTTAGAGATGAGGAAGCTGAGGCAAGCAGAATTTGGGACTTGCCCAGGGTCACGCAGCCAGCTTTGAACTCAGGTCTCCCTGACTCCAGGTCTCCTAGGGCCAGAGAAAATAGCAATGCCCACTTGGGGAAACGGTACCAGCAGAAACCTGTATAGTATCAATCCCTGGGTAGGTCTTCAGCAGTCAGTCAACAAGCAGGCATTAAACACTTACTATGTGTAAAACAGGAGTTGCAGCATTTTTGTGCCCTCTGTTACTCTGTTTCTCAAAGCTCTCCTTAAACACCCGGCAGATGATGGCCCCTCATTTACTGTCTTCCCCTGTGCTGCAGTTCTCTGCCTCCAGAAGGTGGCGCTCCTTCTCTTTTAACAGAGAGAGCCATAGGGAAAGAATGCTCCCAAGTCTCTGATTCTACTGGGTGTATTAACGACTAGGAATGCACCCTAGGCCAAAGCTTCTTAAACTGTGGGTTGGCATAACTGAATGTAGGGGGTCATGAAAAATTTGGCAACAGTAAAAGGTTATGTACGCCTATGTACCCGGGGTCACATAAAAATTTCTTGGGGGGGGGGGTGGAGAAGGAGTCATGAGTGGGAAAGCCCTGCTCTAGGCCAAAGCACATCTGATGCTTGTAGTTCTCAGGCTTCATCCAAAAGAAGTCTTGAGAGGGCCAATTAGTGGACCCAATTCTGTGTTGACTTATTGGTGACTCATTACATTTTGTCTCTCTCCCCTTAGCACTGGGGGAGAGAATGTAAATAACCCTTCATCCACATGGCAGACCCCAGGAGATGGGATACCTGTAGCTGCTACCTGTAATCCATAGGAGAGGAAGTGGGCCAACACCCATTCTTCCTGGCACCACCAGAATACAGTGTATAGAAAGATTTGTCATTGTCACTATATAACCTAAAGCATCCCTAGGAATCCTATTCCCAGGTGTAGAATTTGGGGATGAAATGGAACTTTTTTTTTTTTTAGTGACGCAATTGGGGTTAAGTGACTTGCCCAGGGTCACACAGCTAGTAAGTGTTAAGTGTCTGAGGCTGGATTTGAACTCAGATACTTCTGACTCCAGGGCCAGTGCTTTATCCACTGCGCCACCTAGATGTCCCTAAATGGAACTCTTTCTAATGAATTAGCAAAACTGCAATGCAGTGCCCTGAAATGAGAAAGGAAAAGAAAGGTAGATTACGTATGCATATACACATACCCAGGACAGCTAGGTGGTGCAGAAGATGGAGTACCAGACCTAGAGTCAGGAAGACTCATCTTCCTGAGTTCAAATCTGGCCTTAGACACTTACTAGCTGTGTGACCCTGGACGTCACTGAACCCTGTTTACCTCAGTTTCTTCATCTGTAAAATGAGCTGGAGATGGAAATGGCAAACCACTCTATTATCTTTGCCAAGGAAACCCCAGATGGGGTCACAAAGAGTCAGACATGACTGAAACAATGAACTAAAATAATACACATACCCATACATCCCTTTTTAGTCCGTGTTCACCAATCTCATTTTGCTCCTTGTTCCATTTAGGTGGCTAGTTTGAGCATGAAGATGGAATTTTTTTTTGGGGGGGGGGGGATTAAAAGAAACCAGAGGAAAAGGAGGAATGAATGGAACAGGCTGACATAGGATGTTTGAGGTAAGAGCAGAGCAAAGGCAATCCCTAGGGTAAACTGTATGGTAAAGAAACAAGGAGAAGAAGTGATGTTAATGATCACTTTATAGATTTAGGTTTAAAAAGGCTAGTCTTTCAGAGGCTTCCTTCCAGGCAGTATATCTAAACTGGAGAATTGTATGTATAATGGTACCTGTATTATGGCATCTTGGTCCAAAGATCTAGGCTTCCCTGTGGGTCATAAGATGGTTGATTTGGAGCTTAAAGGGGCCTCAGAGGCCACCTGGTCCAGTCCCTTAATTTTATAAATATGGAAACTGACCTACTAGCTAAAGGACAGACACACCTTGAGAAGGGAGATAAGCCCATTAGGCCCTGCTGCTGCCTGATCAGCACCAAGGGACAGAGATGACTCCAAAAGTTAGGACCACCATCCCATTCAAGCTTTCCCCACCTCCAAAGGGAACTTTCCATAGACAGGCGGTCACCTCATCCATCCCCACACCATCTGTCCTCTACATGTCTCAGAGAATCGTGTCTCTGAGCCATTTTTTTCCTCTCAGGCAAGTTTTTGACTTCCCTCTTGATCGCTTTCTCTAGCGCTAAAATAAAAGACTTTTATTCTAATTGGATTTGTGTTGAGTGTAATTCTTTAAAGAGGAATACCTAAGGACCCCCACCACCCATTTGCCCAGTGACAGAAACGGAAGCACAAATATGTTAAGTGACTTCCCCAGGTTGAAACAGGTAAGAAGTATTGGAGTCCCAAGTCACACCCAGGTGCCCTGACTTCAAAATTGAGAAGGTTTCCCCCCATTATTCCATCATTGCTTGGTAAATCTGGTCACAAAATAAACGTAATCATACTTTTTAAAAAATCATGCCTTTTCTATTAAAAAACAATGAAATATAAATAATTATTTGTCACATATTTAAAAGAAATAACATTACAGTGTGATCTAATTAAACACAAAGCAAGTAAAATCAGGGCTTCCTATTCCACACGAATCTTAAACTATTATGAATATTATGAATGGTTTCTCCCCCAAGCTAGTATTAATTCATTGAATCTTTCATTATTTGCCCAGGGCCCATCTGTCCAAAGACAACTAGTAGCCAGGTTTGTCTAAAAAATCCTTGCAAAGTGGCTTCTCTACTAACCATGCCCTACGACTATCCCAAGATACAAGGGGCCAGTGCACCCAGCAGAGACATCACACCTAGCAGGGAGCAGGCTCAGTGAGAGCAGCAAGACATCAGCAGAAAACATCAGTGGTCCTGTAGTATTGAAGGCACGAGCTTCCTCTCCATGCATGCTCCCTGGCCACGTGTGTTTCCTAGGCATGTATTCCTCTCGTGTGATCCTGATGCATGCCCACTCTCTCCATTGTGTTTATGTATTTGTGGCAGAGTGTGCTAAGGTTTGTTTGTGGTTTTTGGGCAGGGGTAGCAAAGAGGGGTAGGGAAGTTCTATTACAACTTTTCTATTTCATTAAATAACTGCTTCAAACTAATTCTATTCTCTGGCTGGATGGAAGAAAAAGCCACATTGTCAGGGGCTCGTGAGCTATGGTTCTGAATGGATGTAAACCTACAGAGTACCTTAAACCTGGGGTAGCTATTCTAGGGATCCTACATGGGAGAGAGTAACCCAGATGCTATATGGAGAATAGACTTTTAGAATAAACATGAGTTATCATCTAAGTCTAGCCCCCTCTTTTTACAGATAAGGAGAAATCACAGAGATGAAGTGAGTTGTTCAAGGCCAGAAAGTAGCAACGTAAATCTCCTGACTCCTGGTCCTGTGCTCTAATAAATAAGGTTATTTCCTTTCTTACTTCTCAGGAGAGCTGAATTTCACATGTCCAGCTCCATAGGTGGCATTTCCAGCTTTTTTCCCTCTTATTCCCTACTTATATATCACACACACACACACACACACACACACACACACACACACACACACACAGTGGAAAGAACACAGTCCTGTGTTTCTCTTCCCCACACTTCCATCAACCTCTCTGCCCTTAACATAAGCAAGATCTTTCCATCCTTCTCCTTAACCTCCATATCTGTAGCTGCAGATGCCCAGGGAGTAGTGGTTTAGGGGAAAGTCTTAGGACTCAGTTACAATAAATGTAACTGTCAAGGTGAGAAGGAGGAAATGGCTCCCAAACACGCCCAACTATCTATCCCACAGTGCAAATAACCTGGGCATAGATAACAAGTTGTCTGCACATGAAGCAAGCCTAACAGGAAAGACGTTCCTTCCCAGCCTCATGACTGCTGTTAAAGATCGTCTCTACCCAGAATTTACACAATCAAAACTTTTATTTAAAAAAAATGACAGAGTTCTGTAGGGTGATTCAAAGTACAGCTTTCTTTCTTTCTGAAAAGCCCAGGCCCTTTCAGATGCATAGCTATAGTGAATTACGTGAGACTACTCGAAGGGTGACACGTTGATTGGGGGACATCGGAGAAGCTAAAAATATACAATGTGCCCAAACAGCCTTAACATTTTCAAAGTTATAAATATATTTTACCCAAAAAAACTTCTTTAAAAACTCAGTTCATTATGTATTAGAATTATATATTATTTATAATATATAATCATACAATCCTAAAAGCTGTAGATATTTATACAATTTCAAGTTTTACATTTCTTGGGGGGAAAAAAAAAAACAAAGTACATATCTTGAATGATGCAATTTCACTTTAAGAAGCTGACTCCCTTTGGTACTCATGAAGTACTGAACTTCATGCCTGTGCCTAAGACAGGTATCATCATTCACAGTACAGAGAGTATTACCAGCTACTAGCCTAAAGGAAAAGGTGAGACTGAGCAAGTGTCTTCAGTGAGAAAACTGCTAATATTATGGGAAGAAGAATCAATGAGATATAAAAAATCATGTTACTTTAAAAAACAAAAACACTATATGCTGAGAAAACCGCTATAGTTGTCAGTGACCTGAAGGAACAGAATTAGATACAACAGACCCATGGTTTCCAGGAGACCTGTGTGGCACCACCTGCACAGAGGAATGATGAGCATTCTGCATTCTCCATTATTAAGCAGGAGAAGAGGCAAGGAGTGATAGGAATGGATTTCAGACCTGGAAGGTGTGAGCAAAGCCTACAGGGAAGAATAGCCCAATTAGCTGATGTAGCTTTGGCAGTGGGAACCTCAAAGTGCCAACTTCATGAGGTGAGGTGATAACAGCACTTTCTCATTCTTTCAGAGCCAACTGGCTTCTAAGGCTGGGAAAAAGAGATCCATGCTAAAAGAGGTGAGAGCTTGATGACAAAAGGCTGATTAGAGATGAAACAAGGTCAAAGAACTATATAGCAAATTTACTTCTTAGTCATCTAAATGTAAACATTTTTCTCTCTCTGTGGGGAAAAAAAGTGTTCCTAATTATATAATTCCTTTCCTTTTGGCAGTCTTCCTCCTGTTCTATAGAACAGGTTTTTAAAAATGAATTTTTGGGGAAACATTCAAATAGGAAAGTGGGTAACTGGGTTTAGGGTGTGAGAATAAAGCTTTTTGTCCAGGGGATTGTGCTGGAAGATTTTTGTTAGTGATCGGCAGTGTCTGATGTTCTGTCGCTTTTTCACCCTCAGAACACCAAACCATAACAGAGATTTAGTCTGGGCATGAAAGAAGTTGCTTTTTAAACTACTCTTTGATACTCATAAATTGCCAATCTAAAAGTTTTTACATAAAATAGGCAATTTACCTTTAAAAAGAATATTACACATAAAATTTTATTCAATGACTAATCAAATTATTCTTGTTATACTATTGTAGCATTTTTAGGGAGAAGGAAACATTCAGCATGAAAGAAGTTTTGGCCCTGAGAAGACTAAAGAGATACTGAGGCAAAGGCAGGCAGGAAGGATATGCAAGGGAAAAGGGGGAGAGTGCAGGGAGAAATGCTTAAGGGGACAAGCCAGAGAGAGGGAAAAGGACTAAGGGGAAAGGCCAAGTCATCATCTGTAGTCCCACAGGTCACATCCCATTCCAGTAGAGCTGTCCTTCACAGCATCAGCTTTCCTTTTCTATCCCTTAGACCATGCCTTAACTCACACTCACAGGTGGCCTCATCGAGTCTTTAGGTAGATAAAGAACCCTTGACTGGAGAGTTCCTTGCAAATGATTCTTGACCTATTCCAACTACACTGAATCTGACCAGCCCTGGTCTTTGTATTTATTGATTCACACTGGGCAGTGAGGTGGTGCAGGGGATAGAGCACTGGGCTTGGAATACGGATGGAGTTAGAAAGACCTACGTTCCTGAATTCAAATCTGGCCTCAGACATTTACTAGCTGTGTGACCATGGGCAAGTCACTCACCCCTGTTTGCCTCAGTTCTTCATCTGAAAAATAAACTGGAGAAGAAAATGGCAAACCACTCCTGTGGTCTTTGCCAAGAAAACCCCCACGGGGTCACAAAGAAATGGACACGACTGAAAAATGACACAACTGATTCAGACTATCCAGCAAGTGTTTTTGTTTTAACCTTAGTAAGCAGTGATGGCTTCCCCTTTACCCATCCTGCATCCAAGATTTTTGCTCCTAAGCACACATTTAAAGATTTTTGAAGTCAACTCTGCAACTATATGAATAGGTGGGTTTTGATGGGAAGATTGGGGATATGTGTGACAGACTTAAGTTAGGGATACCTGAATGACATTGCCCTGAAGGCAAGCCCTTTCCCTCCTCAGGGCCTGTTTCCTTATATGAAAATCAGGGAGTTGGGCTGGATGATCTCCAAAATTCCTTCTAACTCTACTTTTCCACTTCTATCTTCACACACCCAGCCAGAGGCAACCCACTCCTGCCCTAGAAAACCACAGCATTTTCACTTCTAAGTGCCAGTGCTATAGGAAGTACCAATTCTTTTCAAAGTAAGTTGTAAATAGAATACAGGGCTCATCTTCCTGACCACTGGAACCTGGACTCTTGTGCAATAGAGCACAGTCACTGCAGAATGGTTTAGGGTGCCAAATGTGAAAAATACTTTATGATAGGAGAGGCACTGTAGTTCAAACACTAAACCAGTTATCAGAAAGCGGTAATAATAACCACCACCAAAACCAGCTTTCTTAGAGCGCTTTCTATATTACAAAGCACTTAGCAAGTATTTGGTCCTCACAGTAACCTGGGAAGGTAGCTGCTAGTTTAATCCCCATTTTACAGATGAGGAAACTGATGCTGAGAGGTTGACTGGCTCAGGGACACACAAGCAGTAAGTTTCCAACGTGGGATTTGAACTCAAATCCTCCTAATTCCAGGGCTAAAGCTCTGTCCGTTGTAACACTTAGCTACCACTAGGTGTCCCTGGGCAAATCATCTGACCTTTCTGGGCCTCAGTTTCCTCATCTGCAAAATGAAGGGTTTGGATTTCGTTATCTCTAAGGATCTTTAACGCTCTGATGATCTACGAATCTATTCTGCATACAGGCTCTCACAAAAGCTGCATAGTGACCTACATAATCAGTATTGGTTTTTAGTTCATTATTTCAACAAACACTTTCTAAACTCTTGCCATGTGTGGCACACTGTGCTAAGCTCTGATACAAAGATACAAAGTTTAGTTACTCTAGTGTAGTAACAACAGTGTAACTGCCTTGTTGCACGATAAGCTCCCACATCTTTTTAAAATGGCCTTTTCACAGGCACAGGGACAGCATCGATTACAGTAAAGACTGGGAGATACAAATGACAAAATTTCAAAAAACTGATTCCTATGTTGAATGCTAGGAGCCCTAATAAATCTCATAAATCCAACTTCTTAATTGATCATTTGTATAAATTTGAATTTCCATTCATCGGCTCTGCTTAAAGCAAATTACCCCCACTAATAACTATTGTCATAGCTATTATTTTATTAAAGTTCAATTTATCCTACAAAGCTAAAACTAGAAAAAATAATAATTAGAAATTTTGACATACTACTCATCTGAAAGACCCATTTGAAGTTTAATTTCATATCCTGGATTACTAAATGATTAATTATATGGTTACATATATATGGATATAGACACATATGTATATACATACATACACACATATATATGTATATTATTTATATAACTAAATAATTTCAAAGTTAGATTACGAGCTATCCCAGATTACCATCTGTCCTAAATTATGATACTGCTTTAGGTTAAACCATTAACACTTTATATCATGCTTACTCATACATACCTCAGGAGATTGTTTGTTGGTTCCACATACATTTGTTCCCATTTCTATATCCTGAAAAGTTTTTTGAGGGGAAGGGTAAGGAGGCATCTAAATTTACGATTTCAACACTGGGGAACTTGCAGTGTCAAAAACCCCTCCAACATCTGAAACTAATGTATAACTTAAAATGACTTGCCTGGGCCACTGCTCATTTTTATAGACTGAATGTTTATCAGAGGCAAGATTTAAAGTTGGGCCTGACTCCAAAGCCTGCCAGAGACCACCATGCCTCACTGCGGCTCATGGATTAAAAGTGAGTTACATAAAAATTGCCACTTGCTTGTCCATGTCTGCTGCATTTGCTCTTTACCTGGTTATTGGGCCCAGCCTCTCTTTCTATAATGCTACTAGAATAACAGAATCTCAGGACTGGGACCTCAGATGTCATCTAGGTCACCCCTACCTGAAGCATGACTCCCCATACAATATTCCTAATAGGTGGCCGTTCCATCTCTGTAAAATGGACATTAACTTGTATAATATCCACTGAAACATAATAATGCTTGTATTTCTTCTACATTCTTAATCAGTAAGAAGTTTTCTTTTGGGAAGGTAGGGAGGTTCAAAGTATGGGGTACAATGCCTCGATTCATCTTTTGAGTGATTTTTTTGTGTGTGTATGGTGAGGACATGAAGAAGTAGGTGGGGCAAAGGGAAAATGGTTGAAATGTAGGTAAAATGAATGACAATGATGGAAGGGAATGCCTTATTAGATAGTGACATTCCCCAAACATTTTTGCTACCAAACTCTAAAAACCACTGACAATGCTAGATTGTTGGACTAGATGAGCTTCTTAACAGCTAACTAACCCTGCTCTTTCTTACACCTAATACAATAACATACCAGTACTGTCAACTGAGAGAAGTGTGACTATATACTGTATACCAGTTTCCAATTCTATTTAGTTAACAAGAAAAACAAAACAACAAAGCAACCAACCATTTTACTTTTAACCAAATTGTATCACAGGACTACTCATGTTTTCACCTGCTAAAAATAGCACCTGGAAAAAGAACAAAAAGTAATCAATCTTGAAGTAGCAAACTGAAACCTTAAGATCGTTGGAAGAGGCCTCGGTGGTCATCTGGTCAAATCCCCTCCACAATAGCCTTGACATGTGATCATTCAGTTTCTGCTTTCATAAATTGAGGGGTAGGGGATTCCTTACCTAGTTAAGACTTCCCATGATATGTTATTGCGCAGCTCTAACTGTTGGAAAATTCTTCCTTATATCAAGGTGAAATCGACCTTCCTGTCAAATCTATCCTAGGTTGTTGGCCCTAGGTTCTCCCTTCTGGAGCAACACAAAAGTTTAACCCATTTCATATGGCAACCCTTTAAATACCTGAAAGACAGTTATCTTTTTCTCTTAAACTCCAGATTAAACATGTCCAATCCTCACAGGATATGAATTCTCTTTAGAAGCTCAATAGTCTACAATAGCTACAATCTCCCATCTAATTCACCACCTCAGAAAATTAATAGAGCTAAAAACCATCTTCAACTTGGTAAAATTATGAGAGCTACATTCTCGACTGATACTCATTCACAAGACTTTTATGATCAGGAGATTTATTTCAACTTTTAGGCCAGCATGCTAAAATAAATTTAAACTCCATCTTTGATGGAGTGGTGACGTGCTTACTGTACTTGGAAAGAGAAATTTACATTTTCTTAAAGACTATGAAAAAAAGGAAAGCATCGGCATAATCATAAATAACAAAGTTCTTTAAAAGGCTTGTCTCTAGAGTGAGGATTTGGTTTGGTTTGTGTGGAGCGGAGGAGACGGTTTCTACAATAATTTCTTTCCTCTTTCACAGACACAAAACTTTCCTTACTTCTAGGTCAACAGAAACAGGTTCTAAATAGCCAAAAAGAACAAGTAAAAGACAGTTTGGTTGTATACTCATTAATTCCTACAGCCCAGGACAGGTCATCAGAGATGCTACCAATGCATATGGAACACAAGATAGATAAAAACTGTTTCCCTTGACCATTTCTGGCATGGGGTACCTAATGCCAAGGGGTGCCTAGTGGCCTGCAAGAAAAGAGTAAAATGAAAAGTATTCTGGCTTCTGCACAGCCTTGACAAGTTAGAGGCTTAATGGTGTTTCAGAGGCAGCATAAAAGAAATGGGGCTCTGAATCTCATGAATTCTTCTAGAGGAGTTAATTTAACTGAGCGAAGGCCTTCAATTCTAGAGTTAATTGAAGATAACATTTCACATACTCAAAAACTGTGATAAACACTCCTATTTTGCATAAACCCAGAGATGGTACATTCATTTTATACCATACTAAAAATCCAAAAGTGAAGAAAAATGTTCTGGGTCTCAAGGCAACAGTATTTATAGGAAGTGGATCTTCAAGTTCTAGGAGCCTTAGTCAAGGATGCCCAGAAATGAACATTCCTGAGTGCTGACATAACAGAGCAAACGAGGAGCAGCTCCGTCGAGCAAATCAGTTATAGTATTGTCAGGCTTATGGAAAATAAGATTATTATTTGTGCCATGACAGCAAAAATTATCTTGGACAATAAAAGACCCTTAAGACACCCTAAATTAAGGGAAAACACACCAATACTTGGTGGAAAGAAGTGTGGATTGATTCCTATCAAACGGTCTAAGCTCTCTAGTTCTTACCAAGAAAAGATGAATTCTGTGAATACATTTATGATTCCCTCCCTGGTGGAAAAAGTCCTGAACCTGGACCCATCAGACATGAACGCTAATACTGGCTTAGTTATGAGGATCTTCAGTGAGTCACACAATTTATTTGTACCTCAGTTTTCTCCTCTATACAACCTGGACAAACAATAGCTATCTTCCATAGCATACCTGGTAGTGTGAAGATGATGTAATAAAAACTGTTCTTAAAAGCAAATAGTGGCATAAAAAAACTATAGGATAATTATTACAAATATTCAAGATATATTCTCAAGAGTCCAGGATTTCTCTGTATCCTTGGCAAAAATCTATTTTTCCCCAAAGAGTCATGCAATCCTTGACAACAACCATCCTCAATTTGGCAGAAGCAAGAAGGTTGGATGTCTACAGAGTGATGTGGATACTGATGGATGAAAAAGGGAATAAAAATCTTTCTGATATAAATAAAATTTTAAAAATCTGTTTGAATTCTTGTTGAAGATCTTTACAAAACCTTATTAGTCCAAACATTCCTTTCCAAGTAAGTACAGCACAGTGAATATTATCTCCTGTTTCTTTGATGATTTATGATCTTGTAAGTGCCTCGAGGTCATGATTCTGAATGTCAATTCTTCCACATTCTTGTAGTTATTAAAGAAGGGGTTGAATATGTACTGACCCTATCAAATACCCTAGACTGGTTTTTTTTTTCAAATAAATCCCTAATAACGGCTTTTCTTGTAATTTGCTTCTTTCATGTACAAGTTGACTGCAGCAAAAAAAAGTTCTGGTTAATTAAGGTTTATACTGTAAAATATATTATACGCATATAATAAAATTCTTGGATGGGTACCTATAAAAGTACACCAACATATACAGAAGGACATGGTAATTAAAACCACACAATGATGAATTTCTCTGTGTCCTGGTCTTTCCTCAGCCTCTTTCTGACATCTCATTTTACTTGTAAATGTACCTTTTAACTGGCATAAAGTCCATGATTTTTCCAACATACCCAATTCCATAAAATTATAGGATGTTAGAAATGAAGGAAACTTTGGAAATTCTCTCACCCAACCTCCCTGTGATTTTACAAAAGAGTAAATACACCAGCAGTGACTTTTGCCAAAGGTCAATGAATGGCAGAGTCACAATTTGAGCACAAGCCTGTTGAATTCCCACAACAGTAACCTCCTGCTATCTCTGCTACCTTCACATTTTCTGCTTGAAAACATTAGTTTCGTTTTTTAAAAGTAAGACATTCATGATTATGGCTGCCAAAAGTAGGACTGATATCTCACGGATTTTACAGCTGTAGGCAGCTGTTGTTTCTGCCTAGATGAACAACTCAGAATTTCAAAGCATTTGGAAATCTTTTACAATTTGATCAGGAGGACTACTGAGCACTTAGTACACTGAAAGGCAATTACAGTTCTAGAGAAATAGGTGAACTTTCTGTCTTATAGTAAACTCTAATAAAACTTGGTAATAACGGTCACTTCCAGAATTACATGCAAGCAGCTTATAAACGTCACTGTCTCCTCAAATATTTCTAAAGCTCTTGCCTAGGTGAGACTGGCAGGATCGTCTTCAGAACTGGGTGGTTCCTAGGATTAATGATTCAAGTGAGAACTTTAAAAGAACCAATTTAAAAAATCACTTTTAGACACACAAATGCATGTTCCCATTAGTGTATAATCTACCATTCTGACACTTAGTAGCTACTTTTTCATTTCAAACATAAGTTTGCCAGTGTGCCATAGTATCTTTTTATTTAATCTGCACTACTGCCTCACAAAGGCAAAGACCAACGTTGGTACTGGTTCGTACTTGGTTTGGAGAACTAGTACTATGTTCATGTTGTCACTGAAGTTTTCAGAAAGGCTTAGGTGCTGCTTGCTACTAGTTATCTTCCACATTTACTTTGTCCATCCACAAGCTCAGCAGAGCAAAGAGAGGGCCTGACTATCTTCTTCGTGACGATGCTCCCTTAGCCGGTAATGTTTGCAAAGACTTCTGGAAGACTTCGATGGCAGGTGTACTCAGAGGCAGATGATGTTGTTTCAAACAACAAAAAGGAAGGTGGAGAAAGAAGGGAAAATGACGCTCCTCTTGTCTGGGGCAGGAAGTTCTCTTGACCCTCCAGGCAGCTATTTTAGGCAAATGTAGACAGGCTGATTTTAGACGTTATAATCCGGAGACTTGCCCTGGGGCTGCCTCAGCCAGATCTGTAGTGTCACAAACACTCCCACCGTCACATGAAAGAAAAGCTGCCAGAGGTTGCGGAGTTCATATAGATACATGTTGCATAGACAAATTAAGCCAAAAGTCAAGAAAGATTTTACATTCCTCCAGCCAGTGCAGTAGATGAGCAAATAACACTGTCCAAAAACAAAAAATCAAAACCAGTTATTATTGGTCAGGAAGAGATCTTTCAGAAACCAACATGCGATAACAGGCCAGCATACGATAATAGTCATGAAAATAACCAACACTTATATAATGCTTTATGCTTTAAAAAAGTACTTTACAAATATTACTTCATTTTATCCTCACAATAACCTTGTGAGATAGGAGCTATTACTATCTCCATTTCACAGATGAAGAAACTGAGGCTGAAATTAAGTGATCTGTCCACAGAGTCACAGAGCTAGTAAGTTTTGAGGTAGGATTTGAACTCGTCTTTCTCAAGTCCAACATTCTACCTCCTATGCCATCTAGCTGCCTTGGGGATAAGATATATTATTCAGTGGTGAATCGGTTTAAGAGCTCCAAATCACTGTTTTAAAAACCCCAGAGCTAAAAGATATTTTCCTCTGCTCTTCACTTTTCTAAAAGGAAAAAATGCTAAATACAATATTTAAGATAGAAACAGTCAGAAAATCTCTACAAAGCAGGCTGAGCAAATTTTCCAGGATGATAAGCTACCAGGCCTGTATATCCAAGGAAGCTGTGGCTTCCTCCTCTCTACCCTCAAAGGTATAAAAACTGCATAAAAAAATATATATGTATACATATATAAAGTTTTTGATACATTGTTAGTAGGAATAAACATGAACCAAAAGGACTGCCATCCTAAAACTCAATTTCAAATATGTTCTGACTACTCTCAAAGTTAACATGGCACAATAAAACCCACAGCCACTGAAAGTAAATGCATTGCCAAGACCGCTCTGTACATGTTGGTGTACATATTTACAATCATGTAACAAATGACAACAGAGAGAATCTTAAGCAAGTCAACCAACTTCTAGAAGAGATCTAAAATTTACCAGAAGACATAAAATGTCACCATGTGATATTACAAAGCATTACAAGAAAGAAGGCGATGTGGGGCAGCTAGGTGGCACAGTGGATAAAGCACCGGCCCTGGATTCAGGAGGACCTGAGTTCACATTCAGCTTCAGACACTTGACACTTACTAGCTGTGTGACCCTGGGCAAGTCACTTAACCCTCACTGCCCCGCCAAAAAAAAGAAAAAGAAAAAGAAAGAAAAGAAAAGAAGGCAATGGCCTGTGCTAAATTGAAGGCTGGCTTCAGAAAAAACTAAGTAGAGGTGAGTATCCTAAAGTTGACATAAAAGACTAAAAGGTCTTGTAAGAAAATAAGAATGAAATACTGATAATTTAGAAACACAGCATGTTAAACTGGCTTATTGGTTGTTGTGCTCAAAAGTAAGAAATTGTGGGGGCAGCTAGGTGACGCAGTGGATAGAGCACCGGCCCTGGAGTCAGGAGTACCTGAGTTCAAATCCGGCCTCAGACACTTAACACACACTTACTAGCTGTGTGACCCTGGGCAAGTCGTTTAACCCCAATTGCCTCACTAAAAAAAAATTTAAAAAAAAAAGTAAGAAATTGTGGAGGAACCATAATCTCCAATGGTGAAGGTGCAGCCATACTGATAAAATCACTTATACACCAAAATACCAAAGTAAAAGTTTGAAAAAAATTAGAACTGATTAAGAAGCATGTTACCATTCAGATAAACTGGGTTGTGCACAATTAATTTTGTCTATGAGAACACAATGATTAACCTATTTAATCCAATAGCCTTTTCTCATTGTTACAGGCACGCACACAAATTCTCATATATACGATGTACACATATGTGGGCAGCTTGGTGGAACAGTGCATAGAGTTCTGGGCCTGGAATCAGGAAGTCTCGTTTTTCTGATTTGGAATCTGGCCTCAGACACTTACTAGCTCTGTGTGTGTGTGTGTGTGTGTGTGTGTGTGTGTGTGTGTGTGTGTGTGTGAACCCGGGCAAGTCATTTCACCCTGTTTGCCTCAGTTTCCTCATCTGTAGAATGAGCTAAAGAAGAAAATGGCAAATCACTCTAGTATCTTTGCCAAGAAAACCCCCAATGGGGTTATAAACAGGCACAACTGAAACAACTGAACAATGTTTATGTAACATACCCACATATACTTCATATACATACATTCACATATGTACACATATCTATATACACACAGACACACGGTATCTATAGACATGTGTTGTATATATAATTTACATGCATATATATACACACACACACACACACACACACACACACACACACGTATTGGTATTAAATTTTATAGAGGTCTTTTACTTTTATATCATAGCCATTTTCCCCATCCTAAAACCTACCTGAACTCTTTTTAAAATTTTTTATTCACTTTGAACTTAAATACAAAAAGAAAAAAAGAACATTTCCATGTACATAGCACAACACAAAAAGAGTATTCATACAAGACCATGAATTTCCATATCATACTGTTTGCTTTTTTTTTTGAATAATTGTAATAAATACTACACATTGTTTGCCTTGCTTTTCTGTGCTTCCTTCTAAATTTTCTTTTCTCTTTTGTTCACTTATAATTTTTTTTCTTCCTCCCTCCCCACCCTGACCTAGAGAAGGCTACCATTAGATGTGTGCGTGTGTGTGTGTGTGTGTGTGTGTGTGTGTGTGTATGTATGTATGTGTAAACCATCCTATACATACAGTTCTTTCTCTGGATGTGGATAGCATCTTCCTTCATAAGTCCTTTGTAACTGATTTGAGTAATACTCGAAATGACTTAGTCATTCAAAATTGTTCTTAGAACAATATTGCTGTTACTGTGTACAATGTTCTATTGGTTCTCATTTCACTCTTCATTATTTCATGTAATTCTTTCCATGTTTTTCTAAAATCAAAAAGTTCATCATTTCTTATAGCAGAGTAGTATTCCATCACAATCATATACCACAATTTGTTTATCCATTCCCCAGTTGATGGGCATCCCCTTAATTTCCAATTCTTTGCCACCACAAAAAGAGCTGCTATAAATATTTTAGAGAATCTAGTTTCTTTTTTCCTTGCTCACCTTGGGAAACAGACCTAATAGTGGTGTTGATGGGTCAAAGGGTACACACCATTTGTAACTCTCTGGGCATAATTCCAGATTACTTTCCAAAATGGTTGGATCAATTCACAGTTCCACCAACAGTGAATTAGCATCTCAATTTTTCCACATTCCCTCCAATATTTGTCACTTTCCCCTTCTATCATTTTAACCAGTCTGACTAAATCTCAAAGTATTTTAATTTTCATTTCTCTAATTAATAGTGATTTAGAACATTTTTTCTTATGACTATATATTCTTTTGCTTTCTTCATTGAAAAACTGCCTGTTCGTATCATTTGACCATTTATCAATTTAGGAATGACTTGTATTCTTCTAAATCTGACAAAGTTCTTTACAGATCTGACACATGAGACTTTTATCAAAGAAACTGTCTAGAAAGATGTTCTCCCAATTTTCTGGTTTTCTTCAAATCTTGGCTACATGTAATCACAATTATCCATTTTACATATCACAATGCTCTTGTTTATTCATAACAGGTAACATGTTCCATGTTCCTTAAATCTCCCTTTATATCCAAGTCATATATGCATTTTGACTTTATCTTGGTCAATGGTGTAAGATATTGGTCTATGCCCAATTTCTGTCTGCTTTCTAGCTTTCCCAACTATTTTTACCAGATAATGAATTCTTATCCCCAAAGCTTAAATCTTTACATTTGTCAAATGTAGTTACTATAGTCTTTTCCTATTGTATACTGTATGTCTACTCTGTCCCACTCATGTATCTTTCTATTTCTTAGTCAATACCAGATAGTTTTGATAATTACTACCTTATGGTATAGTTTAAGATCTAGCCCTGCCAAACCTCCTTCGTTACATTGTTAATTAATTCCTTTGATTTTCTTGGCTTTTTGTTCTTCCAAATGAATTTTGTTACTATTTTTTCTAGCTCAGTAAAATAATTTTTTGGTAATTTAATTGGAATGGCACTGAATAAATAGATTAGGTAAAACTGTCATAATTTTTATTATATTGACTCTGGCCTAGCCATAAATAGTTAATATTTCTCCAATTATTTAAATCTGACTTTATTTGTATAAAAAGTGTTTTATAATTATGTTCATGTAGTTCTCGGGTTTGTTTTGGTAGATATACTCCCAGGTATTTTATACTAACTATACTTATTTTAAATGGGGTATCTCTTACTATCTCTTCTTGCAGAGTTTTGTTGGTAATATATGCTGATGATTTCTGAGGGTTTCTTTTATATCCTGATACTCTGCTAAAACTATTGTTTCCAGTAACTTTTTAGCTGAATCTTTTAAGATTTTCTAAGTATATTGTCATATTGTCTGCAAAAAGAGTTTTATTACCTCATTGCCCATTCTGATTCCTTCAATCTCTTTTTCTTCTCTTATTGCTACTTTTAGGATTTCCAATGCAATACTGAATAATATTGGTGAGAGTGGACACCCTTGTTTCACTCCTGATCTTACTGGAAAGGCTTGTAGCTTATCCCCATTACAAATAATACTTGCTGGGGCAGCTAGGTGGTACAGTGGTTAAAGCACCAGTCCTGGATTCAGGAAGACCCAAGTTCAAATTCCACCTCAGACACTTGACACTGACTAGCTGTGTGACCCTGGGCAAGTCACTTAACCCCAACTGCCTCACCAAAAAACAAAACAAAACAAAAAGAAATCATAAAATAAACAAACAATACTTTCTGGTGGTTTTAGGTAAATGCTTCTTATAATTTTGAGGAAAAATCCCTTATAAATATGCTTTCAAGTGTTTTTTACAGAAATGAGTGTTGGATTTTATCAAAAGCTTTTTCTGCATTTATTGATATAATCATGATTTTTGTTAGTGATATTATCAATTATGTTAATAGTTTTCCTTATATTAGACCATCCCTGCATTTCTAGTATAAAATCCACATGCTCATAATATATAATCTTTGTAATATATTGTTGTAGTCTCCTAGCTAGTATTTTATTTAGGACTTTTGCATCTTTATTCATTAATGAAATTGGCCTATAATTTTCTTTATCTGATTTTGCTCTTCCTGGCTTAGAGATCAGTATCATATTTATTTCAAAAATGGAGTTTGTTTGGACTCCATCTTTGCCTATTTTTCCAAATAATTTATTTAATATTGGAATTACATGATCTTTAAATGTTTGATAGAATTCACTTGTAAATCCACCTGGTCCTGATGCTTTTTTTCTTAGGAAGAACATTTATGGCCTGTTCAATTTCTTTTTCTAAATAAATTATTAAATTTATTGGTACACAGGCAAAATGACTCCTTATAACTTCTTTGATTTCATCTTGATTAGATATTCAACTCTTTTCATTTTTAATACTTGTGATTTGGTTTTCTTCTTTTAAAAAAAAATCATTTTTTGTTTGTTTTTTGTGTTTTTTTAGTGAGGCAATTGGGGTTAAGTGACTTGCCCAGGGTCACACAGCTAGTAAGTGTTAAGTGTCTGAGGCCAGCTGCCCCCTTGCCCCAAATCATATTAACCAAAGGTTTATTTTTTTTCTTATAAGACCAAGTCCTCATTTTATTTATTCAATGGTTTTCTTACACTCAATTTTATCAATATCACCTTTAATTTTAAAGATGCCAAATTTGGTGTTTAATTAGGGATTTTTTTTTGTTTTGTTTTTTAGTTTTTTTAATTGCATACCCAATTCATTGGTCTGTTATTTCTCTATTTTATTAATACTTTAAGCATTTAGAGATATACATTTTCTTCTGGTTACTGCTTTTGCTGCATTCCATAATTTCGAATATGTTGTCTCATTACTGTCATTCTCTGTAATGAAATTATTGTTTCTATTATTTTTTCTTTAACCCACTCATTCTTTAGATTAGGTTTAGTCCCCAATTAGTTTTTTGGTTTTGTGGGGCAATGAGGGTTAAGTGATCATGATTGCTATCCGTTTTTTTTTTTTTAATCTCAGGTGAAGCATAATAAATTGTACTTTATCTTAACTCTGTATCTCTCATTTTTATTTTTTTTTAATTTTTTTGCTTTCCTTTAAAAAAAATAAAATTATTTTATTATTTTCCAGTTACATGTAGAAATGATTTTCAACATTTGTTTATATAAGATTTCAAATTTCAAATTTTTCTCCCTCCCTACCCATATCTCTCTCATTTTTAGATCACAATGCAATAAAAATTATATTCAATGAGGGACCCAATTCTCTTCCCTCCTGTCTGATTATTCCTTTTGAATCTACTTTTCTAGATCATCATAGATGCATGTCCTGATGCCTTACCCTAGGTTTATGTCCAAAGCTGTTTGGATGCTCTTATTTCTCTGCATTTCCTTTTAAGTCTTATGACTTTCCATTGGTTCAGTAATTATATCTATGAAGATACTCTCTCTCTCTTTTTTTTTTTTGGTGAGGCCAGGGTCACACAGCTAGTAAGTATCAAGTGTCTGAGGCTGGATTTGAACTCAGGTCCTCCTGAATCCAAGGCCAGTGCTTTATCCATTGCGCCACCTAGCTGCCCTATGAACATATTCTCAAACCCAAGAATAGATTCCTAATATTTCTACTAAGCCATAGTCATTTTAAAAATGATTTAATATCTTATTTTCCCCCAATTACATGTAAAAACAATTTTTAATATTAGGTTTTTTAAATTGTGAGTTCCAAATTCTCTCCCTCTCTCACTTCTCCTCCTTATTGAAAAGGCAAGCAATTTGATATATGTTACACATGTGCAGGCATGTACAATATATGTTCTTGTTAGTTTCTTTCAGGATTATACTAAGCTTTTCTGGGTGAGTTATTCTTGGTTGCAACCCCAGATCCTTTGCTTTTCAAAATATAATGTTCCAAGCCCTTCAGTCTTTTAAGATAGAAGCTGCTAGATCTTGTGTTATCCTGACTGTAGCTACACAGCTTTTAAAATTTGGGGGGGTTTTTCCTTGTTGTTTATAATATTTCTCTTTAACCTGGGAGCTTTGAAACTTGACTATGATGTTCCTGTGAGTTCATCTTGAGATTTCTTTCAGGTGGTGATTGATGGATTTTCTCCCTCTTTTTCTATTTTACTCTCTTGTTCCAGAACTTCAGGGCAATTTTTCTTA
The DNA here is from genome assembly GCF_019393635.1 of Dromiciops gliroides. Lineage (NCBI taxonomy): Eukaryota > Metazoa > Chordata > Mammalia > Microbiotheria > Microbiotheriidae > Dromiciops > Dromiciops gliroides. The sequence goes on along the minus strand of NC_057863.1, from coordinate 335,156,238 downwards.
ATGATTTCTTATAATATCATATCTGGACTCTTTTTTATCATAACTTTCAGGTATTCTAACAATTCTTACATTGCCTCTCCTTGATCTGTTCTCTAGATCAGTTGTTTTTCTATTAAGATATTTCACATTTTCTTCATTTTTTTCAGTCTTTAGATTTTGTTTTATTATTTCTTGGTGTCTCATACTGTCATTAGCTTCCCTTTGCCCAATTCTAGTTTTTAAGGAGTTATTTTCTTCCTTAAGTTTTTGGTCTCTTTTTCTCAACTGGCTGACTTTCTTTTCTTGATTTTCTTGGATTGTTCTAATTTTTTCCTCAACCTCTCTTGTTTGATTTTTAAAGTGTTTTTAAAGCTCTTCTAAGAACTCTTTTTGAGCTTGTGGCCATCTGACATTTTTTTTAAAGTAGGAATGGCTTTTTAAACTTTACTATCTTCTTCTAAGTATGAACCCAGATCTTCTCTATACCCACAGTAGCTTTCTGTGGTTGGGTTCTTTCTCCTTTGCTTACCTCGGGCTTCCAGTTTTTCATACTGTTATTTTCTATCATCTGGGGGCCCAACCTCAGGCACTCCTCTCTGTCCCTGAGGTCCTTCCCACAGCTGCAAACTTCAGGTCTCCCGTACACCCTGGCTCAGAAACCAGGAACTCTGTTCTCCTGAAAGTGCCCATAGCCAGCACGGTCCCCTCACCCACCCTCCTCCTTTGCTACTGAGCTTACCAGATGTGTGCTCGTTCCTTCTCACCCACAGCCAGAGCCCGGCACTATGTCTGGTCAGCACAGCTGGCCTAGCATCCAGTGACAGTGGAGGTCCTTCAATCTTCCCCATCTCAGCTATCCAAACCCCTAAACTGTCCTGGAGATGAAAGCTCCAAAGCTGAGGCTGCTTCCAGATCCAGCTACCCCTAGGACTTGCTGTTTGTTAATTCAGCAGAGTCACAGGGAGCTGTTTGCGCTTCAAACTGGCCAAATACCTAGTTCTTTCCTAAGGTCCTCTCAACTTGTCTTAGGAGGATAAAAGCTTTATCTAGACTTTTAAATTCTGCCACTCAGAGTTCACTAAATTTTTTTGTGGTAGAAATTTGGAGAGTGTAACGATTGGAATGACGCCACCTGCTGGAGACTTACTGTAGAAGAGTTCTGCCCATGAAGAGAAGGTCTTTGAGGGCAAGACCAGGAGTCTTTTCTTTGGCATCAGGAAGTGACGCAGGGTAGTGAGAGGAAGAAGGAAGGGACTAGCGCTCTGTCTTGCTCTCTTTCCTTTAGACTCTGGTGGAGAGCGGAGCTAGAAATGTGCTCTCCCTTTAATAGATAGGAATCTAGGCCTTTCTCTCTCTCTTTACCAAATTCTTATTCTCCTTAATAAATGCTTAAAAACATAATTCTTGCTAAAGCTTATAATTTATTGGCGACCACTCATTAGATATTTTAGACAGACTAGCCCTTAACAAGAGCCTGGCATTTCCTGTCTTATTCTACCACCTTCCCAGAATCCTCTTTCTGAATTCTTGCTTGCAACAAAAATAATTTTTTAAAAAGTTAAAACCAACAATCTATTATCATAGCTTTAAATATAACCCAAGAACTTTTCTTGTATGATTGAAATCACGGGGCAGTGATCCCTCCTAGTCTCACTAATCTTTTGCACTTGACATCCTCCATCATTTCAAGATTTGGTCTTGAGTGCAGAATAGGGTCATGTTTCACCTTTGTATACCCACCCCCAGCACAATACCTCACACACAATAGGTGATTAATGTTTGTTGAATGAGTGGAGGATGAAGTGGCTGTGCCTTGCTAATCTCTGTTTCCAGTGATACCCACAGTCTGAGAAATGGCAAATTATGCATAATTTTTTTCAGATCTGCTCAAAAGGTACTTGCAAAGATTCTGATGGATAGAGAAAACGAGATCATATTAGCATTTAGTAAACTGTGGGCCCCTAATGACTGTTTATAATGAAAAAATGTTTCTTCCCAGCAAGATTTGTTGTAAGAAATGTCATCTGACAAAATGATTATCTATCTCCCTCTCAAAAAGAAAATACTTGGGAGACATTGTTTCATCATGATGCAACAATCTACCTGACATTACCCTGTAGAGAATTTTGATTTGCTCCTTTAAAAGCAAAGCATCCACAAATTATCTTAAGAAGCAATCAGGATTGCCAACTACAGAGATAAGATGTCATTCACAAAACTCTCATTTACTGCAATCAAACTTGATAAATTTGGCAGCTTGGCAACTTCTGAAGATAACAAAATAAACTGGGAAAACAAAGACTGTAAAAAAGGCAGAGAACACTGGAACTAAAGTTTCTATATAAGAATTGTGTACCTGCATTCTAATAATGGTCTTGAAAGTTTGCATTGAAAATTAGTTTGAGTTACTCTATTTGTACAACTAAAACTGTAACAATCTTGCTGTTTGCTATCAGGAATGTACCACTTACAAAAACACAGATCAAAAATTATCTTAGCCAGTTATTTCAATAATGAAATGCTTAAATTTGTGTTATCTTCCACCTGTACAAACCAGCTGCTTCTTCTCCGGCCTTTTCTAATCCTACAGATACCATCATCTTGGAGTCATCTTTAACTCCTTTTCTTTGAATTTCCAAAGCCAGTCACCAAATCATAGGGAATTCTTCCTTCACCACTTCTGCTCCTGTTCACTCTCCCTACTATCACCCTGGTTTGAGCCTTTAATCTCTCCTGTCTCTGTCACTATAAGAATCTACTAATGCATCTTCTGGACTCTCATTTCTCCTGGTTCAATATATCTTGCTTTCTATTGTTGGATGAAGCTTTCTAAAACACTTCTTGAATCAAAGAAACATTACATTATAGGGCCACAGAACATCAGTGCTGGGAGAACCCTTAATTTATTCCCCTCCAGACGCTCACCAATTGGGGAATGGCTGAACAAGTTGTGGTATATGATTGTAATGGAAAACTACTGTGCTAAAAAGAAATGACAAGCAGGCTGATTTCAGAAAAACCTGGAAAGACTTACATGAACTGATGCAAAGTAAAGTGAGCGGAACCAGAAGAACATTGCACATAGTAACAACAATATTGTGTAATGATCAATTATGAATGATTTAGCTCTTCTCAGCAATACAATGATCCAAAACAATTGCAAAGGACTCGTGATGAAAAATGCTACCTATCTCCAAAGAAAGAACTGATGGAATCTGAATATAGATCAAAGCATACTATTTTTCATTTTCTGTATTTCTTTCTACTTTAGATCTGTCTTCTTTCACAACATGACTAATATGGTAATATGTTTTGCATGATTGAACAGATAGACCCTATATCAAATTGCTTACTCTCTCAGGGAAGGAGGAGATGAAAGAGGAAGAAAGAAAATTTGCAACTCAAAATTTTTTTTAAATGAATGTTAAAATTTGTCCATACATGTAATTAAGGAAAAGATTTTATATATATTTTGCAGAGCAATGAGGGTTAAGTGACTTGCCCAGGGTCACAAAAATTGGATGTCCTCTTCCACAAAGGAGAAAACTATTATATTGTGAATACAGAGGTATCCAAACATATTGAAAATACAATTTCCTATTCCCTCCAGGAACAAATACAAAATTTTCTGCTTATTGTAAAAAGTCCTTTATAACCCAGTCCCCTCCTACGTTTTCAGTCTTCTTATACCTTACTCCCTAAGTGACACTGGCCTTTAGGCTGTTCCCCCAACAAGACACTCCATCTCTCCTCTCTGGGCATCTTCTCTGGCTATCCCCTATGCCTATCACATTCTCCCTCTTCAGCTCCAACTACTGACCTCCCTAGCTTCCTTTCAGTCCTAACTAAAATCCTACCTTCTACAAGAAGCCTTCCCCAAACCCTCTTAATTTCAGTGCTTTCCATCTTTTAACGATTTTCTATTTTTCCTGTATGTAGCTTGTTTGTACATATTTATTTGCATGTTGCCTCCCCCTATTCTGATACCCCCAGATGGTAAATCAGTAGAGGACAGGGACTGTCTTTTGCCTCTTTTTGTATCCCTAGCATAGTAGGCACTTAGTAAATGTTTATTAAATCGAATTGAATCACTAGCATAAATGTTTATTTATGGACGTCTATTAGGAGTAATGTGCCAGGAATACAGAAAAGCATTAAATACTATCCCTACTCTCCAGCAACTTAAATTAAAAGACATTTACTCAAAAAGAAGAATGGCCATAAAACCAGACTATTCTAAGTAACAAATGATTGGCCCAAGCAGTACTCATTTCAAGAGTTTAGAGGGGAATAATCACTAAACAGATTTTCCTGAGGGAGATAGGGATTAAGGAAGGCCTAGAGGGAAGGGTAGAATTTAGATAAGAGAAAAGGGATACCATTCCAGCTAAGGGAAATGGTGTGAGCAAAGTGATTAAGGTCTGTGTATGGCATACTTGATAAACTGTGAGTAGGCAAGTCTGGATGAATTGTGGAGTTTGTTTTTTTAATTAGTGAGGTAGGCAATTTGGTGATCCCTGATACTGGCTAATCGGGATTCTAAAAGAGTTTCTTATGTTGTAGAATTAATATACTGTCATAAGTAAATAAATCAATTAATATACTGTCATAAGTAAATATTTGCCAAGAAATAATATGTAAATAAAGGTATATAACATAAGCTATCATGAGGATAACAAGGAGACAAGATTCTACTAGACTTTAATCCCCTTGAGGACAAGGACTTCAGTCATTTATCTTTTGTATCCCTCTTATCAACCAGCACAGTACATAGAGTGGGTGCTTAATAAATGAATGTCTACTAAATGGATAAAGGCGATATGATACAGTGAAAACAATGCTGGATCTGGAGCCACAGTAAGTCAACAACGAGCATTTCTTAAGTGCTTACTATGTGATAAGGGCTGTGCTAAATACTGGGTATACAAAGAAAGGCAAAAAAAGCCATCCTGGCACTGAAGGAGCTGACATTCCAATTGGGGAAACAACATGCAAATAACTGCACATACAAAATATGTCTTTAGGTGTATGTGTGTGTGTGTATATAGATGTATATATAAATAAATAAATACATATAAACACATGTCCCTCTCTATGTTTATACACATATGTGTGTATAAACACATGTATTTTTATACTATATAAAACATATATACCTCTTGATATGTACATATACACACATGTATATATAATGTAAATGGAGAGCAATCTAAGAGGGAAGGCATAAGGGTGAGCGGAGGGAGGGGACTAGGAAAGGACCCGAGTTCAAATCCTGTTTCTGCCACCTACTACTTATGTGTCCTTGAACAAATCACCTAATCTCTCTTGGCTTCAGTTTCCTTCCCTATAAAAGAAAGGGGTTGGATTAGATAACCTCCAAGGTTCTTTCCAGTTCTAAGTCTGTGACACTGTGATCTGACACCATCACTGCAAACAGGCCTAGGACTGTTTGGTTGGATTTACTTACACATGGGTTTGTTGTGCTTTCAGAACTGACTTAAAAGAACCCATTTATCCCATTTATGTGCTAAGAATGACAATGACCTAAGAGGATGATTCCATTCCCAGCTCCAGTGCTAGCTTATTATCTGACAAATCCTCTCTGGACCTCAGTTTGCTCATATTTAAAATGAGGAATTTGTATTCATCATCTCTAAAGTGCTTATCCAGGTTAAATAATATGCAACTCAAAGTTTACTTTGCATTTAAAGATTTCCCATAGTGCAAATCACACCTGTATCAACAGGAGAATCTAATATGAAGGTTTGTCTAGAACCCTTTGCAGGAATTAGGTTCTAGCTAAATTTGTCTTATATGCACTTAGCTGATCCATTCCATTATAAAGCCAGAGAATTTTCTTGGTGATGTACAGCTTTAAACAGGCTCTATCTAGATTAGATGAACTGAGTAGTTTAAAACAGCAATTCCAGACTATGGAGGAGAGTGAGATTTCTGAAAGAGTAAGAGCATTCCTACTAACTATAAATGAAAGGCAGTGACCACTTATAAAAAACTGATTGATCCCTTATAATGAGCTGTCAGGGCAGCTAGGGGGCACAGTGGATACAGTATAAAGCCTGGAGTCAAGAAGACTCATCTTCCTGAGTTCAAATCCAGCCTCAAACACTTGCTCTGGCTGTGTGAACCCGGGCAAGTCACTTAATCCTCTTTGCCTCAGTTTCTTCATCTCTAAAATGAGCTGGAAAAGAAAATAGCAAAGTACTCTAGTATCTTTGCCAAGAAAACCTCAAATGGGGTCATGAAGAGTCAGACACTACTGAAATGATTCAACCAAAATCTCAACTATACAGCAAGCTTTTTCTCCTTTATCAAGTCTCTCTCTCTCTCTCTTTTTTTTTTTTTTGGCAGGGCAATGAGGGTTAAGTGACTTGCCCAAGGTCACACAACTAGTAAGTGTCAAGTGTTTGAGGCTGGATTTGAACTCAGGTCCTCCTGAATCCAGGGCCAGTGCTTTATCCACTGCACCACCTAGCTGCCCCACCACCGCCTTTTATCAAGTCTCCATCACACTCCCTAAAGCACCTATTCCAAATTTCTTCTCTCCTCAGGGCTCCCCAAACCCTCTTTCTTTTCCCTATACTGTCTTTCTTAGTGACTTCTTAGATGACTTCCAGATCTTTGTATTCAGTGCTAGCCTCTTTCCTGAGCCCCTGTATCAACAATTCCCTGTTGGAAATTTCAAAGTTGTTGTTACACAGGTATGTCAAACTCAATGTTTAAAACAGAACTTGTAATTTTTTCCCAAAATATAATTTCATTTCTAAACTTCCTTATCTGTTAAAAGTCTGACTATCCTTCTAGTCAACCAGGTTCACAACCATAGAGTAAGACTTGACTTCTCACTCTCCTTTATCCCAGAAGTGAATATGGTTTCAGACACAGCTTCATCAATTCTATCTCCATGATATCTCACATGTCCCCTTCTTTCCATCCATAATCACTAAACTAGTATAGGCCCTCATCACTTCTTCCCCAGACTAATGGATTAGCCCACTAATTGGTCTCGTTAACTTAAGTCATGTCCCCTATACAGCTATGATGATCTTTCCAAAGAACACATCTATACTACTTATATGCTAAATAAATTCTAATAGCTCCCTATTATCTCCAGGAAAAAATACAAACTTCTCTAATTGGGATTTAAGACCCTGTCCTATCTGGCTCCAAATAACCTTTCCAGACATATTATACATTATAACTCTTCATGCATTATACAGTGCAGACGAAGTGGCCTTCTTGCTGCTCCTCAAACATGACAATGCATCTTCAATCTCTGAACCTTTTTGTTCCTATCTCCATACCTCTGCACAGCCTGTTCCCCATGCCTGGAACACATGTTCTCAACTTTGTTTCTCAGAATCCCTAGTTTCCTTTAAAACTTAGCTCAAACACTGTCTTCTGCATGAGGTCTTTTCCTCTGATCTCCAGTTGCTGGTACCTTCAACAGAAAATTACCTTGTATTTATACTGCATATACTTATACTTATTCTGTGTGTACTTATAGGTGTACATCTTGTTTCCCTCCAACAGAATACGAGTCCTTGAGGGCAGGGATTTAATTTTTTTTTTATGTCCCTAGTGCATACTGCAGTGTTTGGCATATATCAGTCCTTTAACAAATGCTTACTGATTAATAACAGTAGGAGGGAGTTGCTCCTTAAAAAAATGAATTAGAACCTACCTGGTACAGACAAGCTGCTGTTCCAAGAAAAAATGCAATGACATAACTGAAATCCTCACCATCATTCTGTGAAAACAAAACAAAAAGTCATTTCTTTTTCAAATGGAGAAGAGAGGAAAGGAGAGGAAAAGTGGCTCAATCCAGTAAAACATTCTCAGGGGGACATAATGTTAAATAACAACAATATGCACACAGGATAAAGTCTCTATAAAATGAAACCTAGACATTATTAAAAGTAAAGTTGAAATAGGAAAAAGTATAGGGCCTGACCCTTCATCTCTGGAAGCATATAAGGTAGTTGGAGGAAGAGATACATACACAGATGACTATACTAGGTAATAGCTAAGTACTATGAGTAGTAGAGACAAAAAGGACCACAACAATGATTCCCTGAGGTTCACAGACTCTTACAGTTTTTGCAAGGGGTCTATACTTCATTAAGTGATTTAGTAAAATAAGAAATATGTATACACATTCACATATCTCCTCCAGATAGAACAAATAATATTTTACACATATGTGCTTTACTATGTTAAAGTTTTATAGATTTTGTTGTGATTAATAAAATATGAATTCATTTAAAAGCATTACCAAATTCATGGTGGTTTTCAGTTATGTATCTTCTCAGTCAGTGGATAATAATAGTACAAAAACTGAGAAATGATAAAATAATGTTGAATAAAAATGATAAAAGGTCAAAGGTTAGTACAATAAGTATAATAAGATTTTGAGAAGTTATAAAATTTCCTAACTTGTGAGGACTTCACACAATCCAGTTTCAAATGTTAAAATGCAAATTGACAAAGAAGCAACGTAGTACTATAAAATCAAAAGGGTAAAGCTAAATGGAGCCATTACTACACATCCATACCTCTGCCCCAAGATAGACCTGCATTAATTTTATCTTACCTAAGAAAAAAATTTCCAAAATATTTTGACCTCTATCTGGGCTAAAAAAAACAAACCAAAATTCACAACTTTGTCAGCCTATATACCATGTTTGTAGGGTCACTACTCATGGAAAATAAATATTGGCAAATTTTACTAGGTAGTGAACATTTCATCAATTTGCTCAATAAAGTAATTCAGCAAAAAAGAACTATTTAAAGAGATATTCAGTAACCACTAGGGTATGCTAAAAAACAAAAAACCCCCACCACGAGGATGGAGAAGGCATGGACATGTTTGTAGAAAGTAGGGAAGCAGTCAGTAGACAGGGAAAGACTAAAGATTAGTGAAAAAGTGGGGATGAAGAAGGAGCAACCTGTTGGTGAAGAAGGAAAGGAATGGGATCACTTGTGCATGTAGAGGTGTTTGCCTTGGCAAACAGAAGGGCTATCTCTTCATGTGAGAAAGGGGTGAAAGATATTACAGTGAAAGGAGGACAGGAGAAAAGGCAACTGTATAGACTGGAGAACAAAAAACTGGAGGCAGAAAGAATAAATAGGAGGCTATTGCAATTGTTTAGGAGAGAGGTAATGAGGGCCGGAACTAGTAAAGAAACTGTGTGAACAGAAAGGAGATAAATGAGAGATGTTATGAGGACAAGATCTATGAGATTTGGCAGTTGATTAGATATTGGAAGAGCAGGTGATGAGTTGTGGAGGAGAGAGAAAACTCAAGAATGATTTAAAGATTACAAGTTGAGTGACTAGGATAATGGTGATATCATCAGTGGAAATGGTGATATTTAATAAAAGGGCAGATTTGGGAGGAAATTAAGCTCATGTTTTGGACATGCTGAGTTTAAGACAACTGTAAGAGGATATCTGATTAAATAGCACGGAGAACATGTTTCACACTGGTGGGGGTCAAGAGGAGGCATCTTCATCTAGTAACAGCATTAAGGCGAATGTACCAGCCTCCATAAAGGACACTCAAGTCAATGGTCTGCCCTGAAACAAAAGAACTAACTGTAGAGGCTTTTCCTCCAAATAGCAGCATGGTAAAGCAGTCAGTGACAGCCACTGAAATATTTTGGGGATTAGTCTAGAACAAGCAGGTATTTAAAAGATAGAACAGATCAGGGAAAGCAGCCTATAAGAAAAGAGGGAACTGAAATTAGCCAGCAAGTGCTGAGAGAATGGACTTGGTTTTGTTTGTTGAGGGCCAGTGGGGAGAAGAGTGCTAGGGGTGGGCCAGCCAGCTAAATGACAGTGAGGCCTCCATCTCAAAAAGGAAAGTTGACATGAATATGGTTCCATGAAAACAGTGAGCACTCATGGGGTCCTACAATGGACTACCTTAGGTACATCCTTCCATTCATGACCTCCTCTCAGGCCAGGTGTTAGAAAACTTTCCTCAGGAAGTATTCCCACAGTCTATAGGTTATGGGAGGGGGGTCTGTAGATAGACTATAATTCTAGTAGCTCTGCATGGATTTCAAGGGCCACAGCATGATCTAAGGCCCCTGAAAGACAGGGGAAGGAGCTTGCAGCTCTGCTGTATCCTTTCTGGTGGTTTCTCTGCTCACAAGTTTCAAGTGCTTCATCTACAGCGGGACTTCAGATTCCACAAGTCCAGTACGGATTTCAGACTGGTACTGATAAAACCATGGATAGTTTATGGCTCTGAAATGGCCATCACAAACCATAGGGAGATAAGAGGGAAGACCTAGAAGCCCGTTCACTGTTATCAATGTGAAGCTTTCCCCGGGGTTGAGTACAAGGCAGGCCCTGTGGCTTTAGTAAATCACCTTGGACTTCAGACTGCTCTGAGTAAAAGGCATGAAAATTTTTCCATTGAGATTTGGTCACTGTAATCTCTGAGAGGACCAAGAAAGGAGTTGTACGGTATGCCGGATAAAAGTGGAATCTTTTCGCATAGCCCACAAGAAGTTAGTCCTGTCCCACTTCTATGCAGTGCTTCAGATGGACCTTCCCCAAAATGTCCTTGTTGAGGACAAGAAAAGACCAAGGATCATGATGGCCTAAGGATATATTCGGGGAACTTCCCCAGTCAGTAGACAGACTAAGTCTCCAGTCCCTATACAGTTCTCTAGAACACTGCTGATGATAAGAAATCCCTACATCTGAGCAATCTGCATTAGATTTGTCTCTTTCATTATTTTAAATGCAGTTCTACCTTTCTTCTCCCCTTAAACAGCTTGGTAAGGCTTAAAATCAAGATGGGGGTACTATTCTCCCTTCTCCATGAAACTTCCCCTGATCACTCTCAGGTCATATTCATCTCTCCTTCCTCTGAATTCCTGCAAATCCTTTATTTTTATTGTTTATGTCAGAGGTTCTTAACTTTTTTGTGTCATGGCTGTGGGGGTCAAATTTGATATACGGAGCGTTATATTGGGTGCCTTGCCTTAATATTGGGGTCCCAGAAATATGAGGGACCTTTAGGTTCTCCCTCTGCTCTGAACTGCCCTTTTAGGTATTTCTCCCAGGCCAATAAGAAAGGAGCCTCTAAGCTTTAGTTCACAAAGGATCAGATTTGATTACTTGGGAATTAATTAAACAACAAAGGTGAAACTAATAAAAAATCAAAGATAAGGAAATAGGAAAATAGAAATACAGATAAATACTCTTAACTCTGAACTTAACCTATTCAAAACCCAGACTGTTTCTAATTTAGCTAGTTCAAAGGAATTTAGGGTTTTCCGTAATTAAACTCACAAAACAGCAGCACCAGAGGGCAGAATGAACACGTGCCACTGCAAGGAGAGTCACCAACTGAGAGAGCAAGCTAGCATTCTGGAAGTGACTTGAGAGCCAGCACTCCGGAAGTGCCTCCAGAGCTAGCATTCTGGAAGTGCTCTCTAACCTCCCTTCAGGGAGCATTCAATCTTTTCTCCCCCAAAAGGGGAGGTCCTTCAAAAGCTGCCTATACCACACATAATTTTTACCACATGGCCCTTACGACAGTCTGGTGAAGCCTATGGATTCCTTCTCAGAATAATGGTTTTAAACGCATAAAATAAAACATAGGATTACAAAGGAAACCAATTACATAGAAATAGTTATCAAAATATTTTTTTAAAAAACAAGTTCCTGAACCCTAGATTAAGAACCCCTGGGGAAAAAAAAAAAAGAACCCCTGGGGCAGCTAGGTGGCACAGTGGATACAGCACCCGCCCTGGATTCAGAAGGACCTGAGTTCAAATCCGGCCTCAGACACTTAACAGTTACTAGTTGTGTGACCCTGGGTAAGTCACTTGACCCCAATTGCCTCACCACCACCCCCAAAAAAAGAACCCCTGATCTTTTTTATATTTTTTGGCATTAATCATACATATTGTCATAGTATTAATTAATTTTTTTTATCTTGTATGTCATTTCTCCCCCCATTAGATCATTTATTACCTAAGGACTTTGTCTTATACTTTCTTTGCGCTCTCGAAGATCCTAGCATGTCTGTGTTAAATAACTGAAAGAATAACAAATGTTGTACTGAATTATGCTATTAAAAATTCTGTATTTCTACTCACACATTTTAAAAGACCCACAAACAAATATAGATTTAGAGAACACAGAAAATGTTGGTACGGGCAGAGCAAACTGTGGAGATACATACAACTATACAAAACGGACTATCCAAAATGAAAAAAAGAAAGGCTATACAGATGCAAGAGAAAGTTCACTCTTGTAAGTCATCTGGGCTATGACCTTGACAGTCATCAGCCAAAATACATATCAAACAGAAGCTCTGCTAAACAAGACTTAGATACAAGACAAGGTCTCCTATACATCTAGAAGATAACACTATTCAGGGTTGATGTGTGGTGCTAAAGAAATCAAAGACCCCTTCCTGTTAAGCCTGTCCTTAAGGGTCTGAGGACCTTAAGGGTCCTTTGAAATGTTAAATTCAGTAATATTTCTCTGTTGGATAGTGAAACACTAAGAGTGATAGCAATATTAGATGCCCCTGGTTTCTGGGTGATATTTTTTGGTAATCATTGCAAATCACTTTCTTATAGTAGAAAATAAAACAAGCGGTTGGTTCATTTCTATCTTGGAAGCAAACTAATGTATTTTCTCAATAGTGTTTCTTGAAGAAAAAAGAGAACATTTATAAACTCAATCTGGAAAAATCACATTCATTTCTATAATTTGTCAGTTTATAATAAATTTATTCATATTTACAAATTCAGAGAAGTATTAAAAATGACTAGCTCATCTGACTAGGTAACACACATTGTATATATACCCTCTAGAAACAAACTATAAATTATGAACACAAACTGTTCCTAGCAACTGTAAAAAAATAAACCCAACCCTATCATGTTTGTCCTCTCTTCTTCCCTATTTTACCTCAGAAAACCAAAGACTACATCTTTCCCTCAAGCCTTGCCTCACAATTCTAAAAAAACCCATGCTGAATGCACAAAAAATACAAGTACATAAGTACAAATAAAAATTTTGTGAGATATACAGTATACTTTGCATCAAATATATCCCCAGCCAGTTAACAGCCTAAAAAATAAATGGGGCAATCATTTGTCCAAACAGAAATTTCAGACAGGCCATGACCTTAAAACAAATTGAACTTTGAAGTAATAGCTTACATATACCTTACATAATACCTTTCAAAAAACCCAAACTCCTAGGGGCAGTCAGGAAGTGCAGTAAATAAAGCACTGGCCCAAGATTAAGGAGAACCTGAGTTCAAATTCGGCCTCAGACCCTTGACACTTACTAGCTGTGTGACCCTGGGCAAGTCACTTAACCCTCATTGCTCCACAAAAACAAAGAACAGAAAACACAAAATTCCTTGAAAGCCCCTGACACTATGTCTCTGGCTTATCTTTCCGTCCTTATCTCCCACAACTCTCTGATGCATTCTTGACACAATCAGCTAAATGGGACTATTAATTGTTTCTGAAACATGTTCTAGTCCCTGTCACTTGCAAACCTTCTGCCCCTTACGCTTGAATGCCCTCTCCTAAGCTTTATCCTAGGTTACTGGAGCTAATTCCAAAGGTTAGGCAGATGATCAGGCTCGCTGGCACTTCGCACAGTGCCTGGCACTTAGCAGGCATTTAATAAATGCTTAAAGACTGACTGAAAATGTTTGTCTTGCCCATCCTCCAATATCTAGCAGCAAAGACCTTCTTAAATGAGAGGTTCTTAACCTAGCGGTCTGTGTGCTTGTCTGTAAATATTTTGATAACAGTATTTCAATATAACTGGTTTCCTTTACAATCCTTTTTTCTTTTATGCATTTAAAAACAATATTCTAAGAAAGAGTCTGAAGGTTTCACCAGATTGCCAAAGGGTACCATGACATAAAAAAGGTGAAGAATTTCTGCTCTAAATACTTATGTGATAAACATTACCTCCATAGCACTAAAAGATGAAAGCAAAACCACACACTGGATTTATATACATTCCAATGTGGTTTATGAAGGATTTGAATTATAGCTGCCCAGATCTTGTATAAAAAAATCAATACAAAAATGCAAATGGGGTCAAGACCCTCCCTGAAGTATTTCTAGATGATGATTTCTATGCTTCTCTGGGCTTCTGGAGTTTCTTTTCTTCTATCAGCCTTCTCCGTGTCAATCCAAGTACCAATAACTATGTGAGGATAGTAGGGCAAGTCTTGGGTAGCAATGCAATTTAATGCTAGTTGCTCTTGTTTATTAGAGAGAGCTGTTTCTGGCAGAGCTTATTGGTGAGTATCTCCCTTCTCTCTCCCCTTTTCAAGTTTCTTTCATCACATCCTACTTTTTATCACATCTATTTGTGTATGTGTAATACACATTCTATCTACTAGACAGTAAGCTCCTTGGGGTCACAAATTGTCTGTTTTAATCTAGAGTCTAGAATAATACATTCTCATGGTAAGTACTTAGAATTTGACTATACACTATAATTATAATTAGTAACTATTTTCCATAAAGTTATAAAAATGACACAGTACCTGTAGGAGACTTTCTATGGCATGAAAGCCTCGAATTAAATTCAGGGCCCCACATAAGAGACTGAGAATAAATGCCACAATCCCTGACAGAGTCACTGGCTCCAGTCGCTGATGAGCTGGGAAAAAAGGAAAAATGGTAAAAAAAACAAAAACAAAAACAAAAAACAAGCACTACTGTCTTACCTGTGGCTAAATGTGAGTAAGAAAATGCTATTTTTAAAAACTCAACTAGATTGATCAATAAATATGATAAATGAAAACAGCTACGTATGCTATAAAATCAAGAAAATGCATGATGATGTAAAAATGTACTTTTCTAAAACATCAAAATAAATGCCTCTCCCATACATTTTTAATAGATACTTAACCTGAAGGCATTTCATTTTGTCTGAGAACTACAAAAGATTCAAAACTGCTGAAAAATTGGTAAGACGGAAGCGCGTTTAAAAGGTTCACAGTTAATAACTTGATAAGTCACTTCAATTAAAAACTTGTTGTACAAGCTATTTTTCTGGAAAGGTTTAAATAAACTATTTTAAAATACACAAAGTTTGTTTTTGAACAAAACACCAAAGCCTTCTCCTATATTCAAGTTTTCAGGGTACAAATGCAACTTGATAAACTGGTGAAAAACAAAAAACAAGACAAAACAAAAACCCTCTCCTATAAATCCCAACTTTATTCTATAACAAGGTCTAATGGACATGGGTTGAGTGGTCATCTGAAAGTAAATTCAAGACAAAATTAAAGTGCCAGTCTGAAAAAGTCACTCTTTTATCAATACAAAAACATTCTCAACTGCTTAGCTATGCTCTTAGTCTTTTACACAAAACACTGTGCCTTCATAACTGTTGCCCCAGTCATTGTTTTGTTCTTATTGAATAAACAATAGAGACCAAATATAAAAAATAGACAACTATCTACATGAGAATTCAAGTCACAAAAAGGGGAAAGGATAAAAGGATAACTGAACCATATTAATATCATTTTATTTAGATCACTGAAGTGTGAAAGTATAAACAAAGAAGTTAATGAGCTGGATCATTAATCTACAAAGGATTTAAATCTTAGTGGCTTACCCATTAACCCATTCATCAGAAAAAAAAATTCTCCAAATAGTTCCTCAAGTTATGAAAGCCTGAGGGTCACAATACAAACAAAAAAATTTTATTTAGTTCAATAGAAAGTATTGAAAAGAGATCACTTTATTATGTTCGATTTTTTTGAGATTTTTAAGATAAAAAGGAAATCAAATGATTTTATGTGTTAACCCTGATTTTTCATAATTTTCTCAGTAGGGGAAAAATATACAATCTAGGAGTCTACCTGATCAGTCTCTCCCTTCCTACTAAGGAACTGGTCATATGTTGTTTATCCTCTTTTCTTCTGAGAATGAAATTTACTTTTGAATAAAAATACATACAAAAGAAATTCTTAATATAAGCCTCAAGCAGAAAAGTACTTATAAACTGAATGGATTATGTAAATAATATGCTTCTCAAGCAAATGAAACAAAGCTTATCTTGGTCTGGATAATACTAATGGCATTCTGTATGGTATCTCAAAAAGTTTAGCTCCTTGTTATCTGAAAGAAAAAGGATTACTATTTTAATGTTCTGATGTCTATTTAAGATATACACATTTAAGAATATGTATGTAAGCACATACATATTTAAGAAATGAATACTAATGCTACAAAAAGTACATATTTATTCTAAGGATGGAAAAAAATTTAAAAATTAAAAAATTTTTGTAAAAAAAGGATAGCATCCATTCCCATTTGGTCATTTGGTCTCAGAACACACTAGCACACATTTTAAATTTGCAAACTAGCATTTAAAAATTATTTAAAATCATCGAAAACATTAAAAATATCTTCAAAGTGACCAAGGCAGACCATATGCCTACTTTAAAAATTATGGGATTTGGGGCAGCAAGGTAACACAGTGGATAGAGCACTGGCCCTGGAGTCAGGAGGACCTGAGTTCAAATCTGGCCTCAGACACTTAATACTTACTAGCTGTGTGACCCTAGGCAAGTCACTTAACCCCAATTGCCTCACAAAAAAAAAAAGAAAGAAAAGAAAATTATGGGATTTTCACTTATCTTGAAGAACACAGTGCAACTATGCTAAAGTAATGAGGAAAGGGAATTTAAGAGTAAAGAGTTACTGATGATTTCTTAGATGCCAAACCCATGAGCTTTTCTAAGTCCTCATTCTCTTTAAGCTCTCTGAACAGCTGTTGACACTGTTGATCACTCTCTTCTCCTTAAGACTTTCTTCTCTCTAGGTTTTCAGGACACCATTCTTTCTCTTTCCTGTTCTCTTTCTACCTATCTGACTGCTCCTCTTCTGTCTTCTTTGCTGGATTCTCTTCCAGATTCCAGAAGGAATTAGAGATTTCCTCTAATACGTGTTCCTCAGTGTATGATATGATTATGGATTTGAGTCAGATTAAACTCTGAGGATGGGGTCTGGAAGGTACCCAGCCCTGCCCCAGTATAGTTTGTTTAGAAGTTTATTGCTTGTCAAATTCTCACTGTCTCCTTTAAGTTTTATTGCCAATTAACAGTATTTTTACTTCTGCTCAGTCTCCCCACTTGTCAGCTACATATTAGTTTTGTCTGCAATCCATCATGTGTCAGAACCCCAGTCAGTGGGTCAGGGAGTTAGCCCATCAATTCAATACTCGGGACTCAAGAAGAAAGAACAGGGCTCAGCACAGGATGCAGCAATTAAGTTGAGACCAGATGTTAAGTGACATGTCTCTTTTTCTCAGAGTGGAGTCCCCTTGGCCCTGGGGTCCCAACAATGGATTATTCTTTTCTTCCCAACATAGCTGAAGATAAATTTTGACCCTGTCATCCTTCTGGAATTAACAAGACTGCAGAACAATGCTGAAGCACCTGAGTGACTCTTCCTGTTATTCAGGTTGAATATCTTTGGGGGGGGGGGCCGCCGGGAGAGGGGAGTCAGTGGGAACTGTGAGATCTGAAACATCTGACTGTCACTCCCCTGTTTCCTCTTCCTTTGGTTTGACCTTGTTCCCCCTCCCCTTTTCCCCCTTGCTCCTGGAACACATATGCATGTCTCCATACATTGATCATGAACTGAACATGCACCCTGGGTGAGACAGGATTGGATGTTAGATTGTGAGCTCGACCTAGTGTGCATGGGGACTTCCCCTCTGACCAACATTCCTATATAAGGTAAAGGCATGTATTAGCTGGCACGGTTCAAGTATTGAGCTTGCCCATTCCTATGGGAATGTAATAAATCTGTCTCTGCTTGACTTGGTGGTCTCCTCGAGTTATTTGGGTAAACTGAGGCAGTTTGCTCCATACATCAGGATTCTGTTCTGGACCCTCTTCTCTCTCTCTACTTCACTTGGTGATATCATCATATCCCACGGATTTAATTATCATCTCTGAGTTGATGACTCTAAAATCTACTATCTTTCCCCAAACTCTCTGCTAACCTCTAATCTCCCATCTCCAACTGCCTTTCAGACATTTTAAACGGATGTTAAGTAGACATCTGAAACTCAGTAGGTCCAAAAACAAATTTATTATTTTTTGTCCTAAACCCTCCTCCCACCCCCAATCTGTGGCAGCTAGGTGGCACAGTGGATAGAGAACTGGGCTTGGAATAAGGAAGACTCATTTTCCTAAGTTCAAATCTAGCCTCAGACACTTACTAGCTGTGTGACCAGGGCAAGTCACTTAAACCTGTTTGCTTCAGTTTTCTCATCTGTAAAATGAGCTGGAAAAGGAAATGGCAAAACACTCCAGTATCTTTGCCAAAAAAACTCCAAATGGGATTACAAAGAATAGGACACAACTGAAAAATGACTGAACTACAACACCCCAACCTTCCCTATTACTGTAGAGGGCCATACCCATCCTCTCAATCCCTCAGGCTCATAACCTAGGCAACATTCTGCACCCCCCTACACCTCTTACTCCCATATCTGAGCTGACAAGGCTTGTCAATTTCACCTTTGCCAACATCTTTGCCACTAATCTGGTGCAGGCCCTCATTTCTTTATGCTTTGATTATTGCAACAACTTGCTGGGGGGTGGAGGTAGCGTCTGCCTGCTCAAGTCTTTCCCCACTCCGATCTATTCTTCATTTGGCCACTAAAGTGGCATAGGTCCAATCATGTCACACACCCTACTCAATAATCTCTGGTGGCTTCCTATTGCCTCCAGAAGCAAATACAAAATGTTGTTTGGCATTCAAAGCCCCACATAACCTAGTCCCCTCCTACCTTTCCAATCCTTACCATATACCTTACTCCCCATAACTTATCCTTCTGTCCACTGACACTGGCCTCCTGGTTGTCCCACAAACAAGACACTCCATTTCTCAGCTCTGGGCATCTTCTCTGGCCATCCCCCTTGCCTGGAATGCTCTCCCTCTTCCACTCTGGCTACTGACCTTCCCAGCTTCCTTTAAGTTCAACTAAAATCCCACCTTCTATAAGAAGTCTTCTCAAATGCCTCTTAATTCTAGTGTCTTCCTTCTGTTGATTATCCATTTATCTTGTATATAAGGCTTTCTCAGTATACATTTGTTGCATATCCTCTCTCCCATTAGACTGTAAACTCCCCAAGGACAGATTGTCATTTGCCTCTTTTCATATTCCTAGCACTTTACATAATACCCATAGTAGATGCTTAACAAATGTTTATAGATTGATTAAATAATTCTCCCCCAAACCCCATCCTGCACCTTCACCAAAAAAAAAAAAATGGATTCCAAGTCCTACATTTGGGAATTATTAGCTAGAGAACTCCATATAATCACAAGCCCTCAGCAGGCAAAAGGGAAGGAGAGGTAACTAGCTGAAAGCTAACCAAAACCCTCAGAAAAATGTCCAGTCAACAAGTGATGAAGATCCACTGTGGACCAGGCTACCTAAGAGCAAAAGCCAGGGTAACACTCCTTCTGTCAGTCATGCAGGTTTTCCACAAGATGTGAGAGCCAAAGCAAAATGGCAGTGCTTTGGCAGATGCCAAGGAAAAGAGCGCAATCACCAGAAGTAAGCTGTCCTGTTTCAATTCTGAATGGTAGGTAATGTGATATATTGGAAGGAAAGCTGCTCAGAAGTCAGAAGATCTGGGTTTAAGATCTGGATTGAAGTCTTAGTTCTGCCTCTACCTGTCTGTGGGGTCTTGGACATATCCGTGAGCCTGAGTTTCCTCATCTGATGAATGAGGGGTCTGGCCAAAAGCTATCCCCTAAAGATAAGTGGTCAAAAGATATAAACAAAGAGTTCACAAAAGAACTGAAAATTATTGAAAAAAACTATTATCAAACCATATGAAGGAACATTTGATAAAACTAAATAATAAATTCAAGACAATGCTAAGGTTTGACCTCATGTGCAACAAATTAGAAGAGATAAAAAAAGGATGGGAATAGTCAATGTTGGAAGCACTGTGGGAAGACAAGCACACTAGTGCATTGCTAGTGCAGATGTGAAATCAGTGTGATTGTTTTGGAAAACAAATTTGCAAATAAAGTGATTAAAATGTGTATACCCTCTGATCTAGAAATTTTACTACTAGACATGTTCCCCAAGGATGTAACTGATAAGAAAACCCCCATATGCACCAAAATACTTCTAGCAGCACTTTTTATAGAAGCAAAGACTAGAAACAATGCAGATGCCCTTTGAATGCCTAAGCAATTTTGTGATATTTGAATGCAATAGAATATTACTATACTATAAGAAATTATAAATATGATTAATATAGAGAAACAAAGACAAATAAATTTATGCAAACTGACATAAGCAGAGTCAAGAAAACAAAATGCACAATGTCCACAACAATGCAAAGGGAAAGAAACACCACAAAACAGTCAAAAGTGAATGCTATTACTAGCTGTGTGACCCTGGGCAAGTCACTTAACCCCAATTGCCTCACTAAAAAAAAAAAAAAAAAGTGAATGCTGCAAAATTAGAAAGAATAAGAAAGGCCACAAAGAAGAAACATGAAAAGACAGTCTCATTCTTTTGCAGAGGTCAAAGGTCCGGTGTATAACTTTTCTGACTTATGTGCTTATGGGCTTTGCTGATTTTTTCCTTTCTCCCCCCTTAAAAATTGATTTGTTATATGGTGTATAGAATTAATTGTTATTTGAGGTTTTATGACCCCATCTTTTGGCTAGAATTTTTAAAACCCTGGCATGCACTGGCCTGGGGCAGCACCTCGGCATGGTGCTACACCCACTGGTTGTAGCCGTTGCCATGGCGCTGGTACCTCACGTCATCACCACTTGCCAATGCCTACATGGGTCTGGCAAAATTATGACTGGAAGCCCAGTGAGGGCAGTCATGTGACTGTCAGAGCTGCCAGCCAATTGGCTCGGGGCTGTGTGTGGTTAGCCTGGGGTCTGCTGGGAAGAAGAGAGGGTTTTTACCATTCTAGTTTGAAGCTGGAAGGCGACAGGACACTGCTGTGTGTTCCCAGCTGATTCCTGGGTGGTGGTGTTATTCAGGTTGTATTACTTCCCTTTCCCCATTTTATTTCCTTTGCCTTAATCCTACTGATCCTGTTTGTGTTTTTTTAATTGGTCCCTACAATGGGATGTGTCTCTGGGAGAGGGAAGGAGGAGGAATACTGGAAGAAATTTTGGAGATTAATAATGATTAATAAAAATTATCAAAAAAGGGGTGATGGATCTAAATTAAATGATCTTTAGGTCAAATGATCTTCCAGCTCAAAGACTATGACTTCTAGGGTAACTTAACATGTTCTACTTATTGGGGTACATGGAGTGTTCAGGAGGACTAGCACCTCTAATACGAGGGCTTTGGGGCAGCTAGGTGGCGCAGTGGATAGAGCACCGTCCTGGAATTCAGGAGGACCTGAGTTCAAATCTGGCCTCAGACCCTTGACACTTACTAGCTGTGTGACCCTGGGCAAGTCACTTAACCCCAATTGCCTCACAAAAAAAAATAGGAAACTGGCATGACTGGCAAAGAGAAGACTTAAGGAGTAAAAAGGAAAGGGTTTCTAATACGAGGGCTTTCTTAGGGCTGCTCATCCACCTTCACCCAACTCCCACTTGTGGCTCCAAGAAGCTGTGACATGCACAGCAGCCACACTCCAGTAAAAACATCTTGACAGGCAGGCTAAACCAGGTTGAGGGTAACTGACAGGCCTTAAACCTGTCAGTGAGTTAGGGGATGTCTACCCCAAGCATGTGAAGACTTCCCCGGGGCAGAACAGGCAGATAAAAACAATTTGTTCCAATGTCCATAAAGGCATCGAGGACACTGAGGTCATCCACTGCAGCACCAGTCATCTTAACTCTTGTCCTACCACTGGAAGAGAGCGTGAGGCTAAGGACTTTGCGCAATTCTGCCTGACTTACATCCAACCCACATGCAAGATAAGACATCAGCCATTATGTCATGGGTCCTCTTCAAAAATGAAGGATGAACAACTTACTGGCAGTAACAGCCGGAACGCAATATTATTGTATTTTAATGCAGTAAATAACATATACTATATTTTCTATAACAGATTATAGCAAAACACTGCACAACAGGAACTTGTTATCCAGCAGAGTTCAGACCATTTAAAAAAATTATTTCTACAGTACAAATATTAGGCTGCCACTGTCAAACTCTGAGTCTCTATACTGTGTAAGACACTGGGCCAGAAATTAAGTATAGGCTATATATTTAACTATATTTGCAAATAACAATAAATTAAAGAATTGTATTTTGTACAAAAGGGAATATATTCCTGATTCCAAACCACTGGAAACTGAGGGAGAAAAACACTGCTATCCGATTCTTCTAAAATATATTGTGTACTTCATAAAATTCGATTTCTCAACATAATATGTTGGAGATTGAGTGGTGAGCGGGAGGCAAGGAAAAGAACATCATCAATGTTACAAAAGAACTCAGAATGCTTCCTTTGGCAGTAAAAGGATACTGAATACAAAGAATTTCCATCCTCAGCCTCCAACCCAGAGAAACTATCAGAAGCACAAACATGGAAGAAAGTATGTCCCAATAATCTCTAACATATGTGTGGTACCACACACTGAGCAATGGACTTGTAGTAAAGAAGACCTAAGTTCAAATCCTGCCTCAGACACCTACTATCTGTGATTCTGAATAAATCATTTAACCTCTTTATGTCTCAGTTTTCTCATCTATAAAATGAGGATAATAATAGCACCTACCCCCCAAGCCCACCCCAGGATTCTTAGGAGAATTAAATCAGATGATGTAGTATAAATGTTAGCTATTATTATTACTACCACTACACAAGAGTCAAATTGGACTGCTTACCATTGCCCAGATCCCATTAGTGTTGTCCTAAAGTATCTTTTTTAAAATCCTTTTTTTTTTTTCTTCCGGAAATTCCCCTTCATGGCCACCTGTTAAAACCTGACCACTGCTGGAGGCCTGGATGGAATGCTCTATTTTCCCTCATTACACCTTTCCCTTGTTTACTCTCTGAACTCTCCATGCACTTTATTCAAACTTCTATATGATTCTTTTATCGATTATCACATTTTGTCTTGGGTATTTTTAAAATATAATTTGCCACAAAAGTAGCAACTCCAAAATTACTAATTATCTCTTACGTGCCAAATCTAACAGCTATTTCTTAATCCTCATCTTGACTTTTCTGAAGCCTCTGACATTATCAATCATCCTCTTTTCCTTGATATTTTCTAGTTAGGTGGTACAGTGTATAGAGCACAGGGCTAAATCCTGTAAGACCCTGGGCAAGTCATTTAAGCTCTATCTGCCTCAGTTTCCTCATCTGTAGATAAGGATAGTAATAGCACTTATTTCCCAGGGTTGTTATGAGAATCAAATAAATTGTATGTATAAAACACCTTGGAAACCATAATGCTAGCTCTTATAATTAAGATATAGTTGTTGCCTCCAGTCTCTTCTCTTCAATCTGTTCTCCAGACAGTTGTCAAATCGACATTCTTTTTTTTTTTTTTTGCAGGCAATGGGGGTTAAGTGACTTGCCCAGGGTCACACAGCTAGTAAGTGTCAAGTGTCTGAGGCCGGATTTGAACTCAGGTACTCCTGAATTCAGGGCCGGTGCTTTAACCACTGCACCATCTAGCTGCCCCAAATCGACATTCTTAAAGTAGATCTGACCATGTCAGCCCTCCCACTCAAACATCTTCAATAACTCCCTATTTCCTTTAGGAAAAAGCAATTTTTTTTTTCTTAGCTTGGTACTTAAATCTCTTCTTAATCTCACTCTCTCCTATCTTTCTAGCCTTTTCATAGTATAAACTCAAGGGGTTGTGATAGGGATCAAATGAGTTAATATATGTAAAGCATTTTGAAAACCTTAAAATTATACATAAATGCTTTTATTTTAGGAGGTAGCTAGGTGGTATAGTGGAAAGATTGCTGTTCCTGGAGTCAGGAAGACCAGAGTTCAAGTCCTACCTCTGATCCTTACTAGCTGTGTGACCCTGGACAAGTCACTTAACTGCCAACTGCCTCAGTTTCCCCATCTGTAGAATGGGATAAGAATAGCACCTATCAGGGTTAAAAGAGAGTATTTATATAGTACTTTGCAAACCCTAAAGTGCTAAATAAATGCTAGCGATTATTATTATCATTATTTTATTATCATCATCCTCTATTGGGGGGGGTGTAATTTGTTTTTTAACATTAGTCACTCCTAATTCTCCTCCTAACTTTCTGAACAGTCCTTCTCTGTGTCCTTCACTGGATCTTCATCCAGGCCATACTCTAACATTAACTTGATCTTCTCTTCTCCTTCTATACCTCTTCACTTAGTGATCCCATCACTACCATGGTTTCAATTAACATCTCTATGCAGAGGACTCTCAGATCTACGAGTTTAATGCTAACCTCTCTTCAGACCCTTTGCCTATTGGACATCTCAAAGCGGATGTTATCACAGACATCTTAATGTCATGTGGGGACCAATTTTTAATTGGGGAGTGTTAGCTAAGCGGCTCACTGCAATATTGGGGCCAGGAAGGAGATCAGCAGCCTCCCTCAAAACAGAACAGGATTGATTGATTGATTGATTGATTGATTGATTTAATGTATAAGGTATTTTATTTTTTCCATTACATGTAAAGATAGTTCTCAACTTTTGTTTATACAAGCTCTACAATTTCAGATTTTTCTCCCTCCCTCCCCCCTCCCCTAGACAGCAGGCAATCTGATATAGGTTATGTCTATATATCTCTATACATATACATATAGATATAGATATATACACACACATATATATATACACACATAATAACATCAATCCTATTTCTGCATTAATCCTGTTACAAGAGAAAAAATCAGAGCAGTGATGCAAAACCTCAAAATAGAAAAAAAAAAAAAACAGCACCCAAAACAAAAGAAATAATATGGTTCAATCAGCATCTATACTCCACAGTTCTTTCTTTCTTTTTTTTCTTGGATTTGGAGATCCTCTTCTATCATGAGTTCCCTTTAACTCTTCTGTACCATTGCATTGGTGAGAAGAATATAGTCCATCACAGTAGATCAACACTCAATGTTGATGATACTGTGTACAATGTTCTTCTGGTTCTGCTCATCTCACTCATCATCAGCTCATGTAAGACCCTCCAGGTTTCTCTGAACTCTTCCTGCTCATCATTTCTTACAGCACAATAGTATTCCATTGTATTCATATACCACAACTTGTCCAGCCATTCCCCAATGGATGGGCACCCCCTCAACTTCCAATTCCTTGCTACCACGTAAAGAGCAGCTATAAATATTTTTGTACATGTGGGTCCCTTTCCCCCTTCCATGATTTCTTTGGGCAAAAGACCTAAAAGTGGAATTGCTGGGTCAAAGGGTATGCACAGCTTTATTGCCCTTTGGGCATAATTCCAAATTGCTCTCCAGAATGGTTGGATCAGCTCACAGCTCCACCAACAATGGATTAGTGTTCCAATTTTTCCACAGTCTCTCCAACATTTATTATCTTCCTTTTTTGTCATTTTAGCCAATCTGATAGGTGTCAGGTGGTACCTCAGAGTTGTTTTAATTTGCATCTCTCTAATCATTAGAGATTTAGAGCATTTTTTCATATGGGAATAGATAGCTTTGGTTTCTTCATCAGAAAACTGCCTGTTCATATCCTTTGACCATTTCTCAATTGGGGAATGACTTGGATTCTTATAAATTTGATTTAATTCCCTATATATTTTAGAGATGAGGCCTTTATCAGAAGCACTGGCCTCAAAAATTGTTTCCCAGTTTTCTGCCTCCCTTCCAATTTTGGATGCATTGCTTCTA
This sequence comes from Dromiciops gliroides, assembly GCF_019393635.1. Taxonomy (NCBI): domain Eukaryota; kingdom Metazoa; phylum Chordata; class Mammalia; order Microbiotheria; family Microbiotheriidae; genus Dromiciops; species Dromiciops gliroides. The sequence goes on along the minus strand of NC_057863.1, from coordinate 335,130,378 downwards.
GAACAGGATTTATTTTAACAAGAACGAACTTAAAAAACAACAACACACAAACAGGATCAGTAGGATCAAGGGAAAGGAAATAAAATGGGGAAAGGGAAATTATACAACCTGACAAATACCACTGCCCAGGAATCAGCTGAGAATACACAGCAGAGCTCCTGTCGCCTTCCAGCTTCCAGCCAGAATGCCCAAAAGAAAAAGAAAAAAACTTCCTTCCTCCCTGCACACTCCACACAGCCCCCAGCCAATTGGATGGCCACTCTGACAGTCACATGACTGCCCTCACTAGGCTTCGAATCATTATAATTTTGCCAGGCTCATGTAGGCATCAGCAAGTGGTGATGATGTGAGATGCCAGCACCATGGCAACGGCTACAACCAACAGGTAGAGCACTGTACGGTTTGTGGAGCTCCAGGCCAGGCATAAAAACCTCAAATAACAATTAATTCTTTACAGTTGACATATTCAAAAATGAACTCATTGCCTTTCTCCCCAAACCTTCCTTTCCTCTCTTCCTCACTTCCCTATTACCATTGAGGGTCCTTCCCTCTTCCTTTCCACTCACACACGCTTCATACCTACCTGTCGTATTTGACTCCTCATTCTCTCACTCCCTATAATTAATCAGTTGTCAAATCTTATAGATTCTACCTTTCTAACAATCTCTCCTCTCCTCTGTCACTGCTACCCCCTGGTCTTATGGCCTTATGCACGAACTACTGCAATAGTCTTCCTGCCTCAGGTTTTTTCCTACTCCAATTCATCTTCTACTCTAATTGATGTTCCTAAATGCAGGTCTGACCTATCATTCCCCTAGCTGATAAACTACAGAGGCTCTCTCTTACCCCCAGGATAAAATACAAAATTCTGTTTGGCATTCAAATCCCTTCAGAACCTGCTCCTCCACCTTTCCAGTTTTCTGGGCAGCTAGGTGGCATAGTGAATAGAGCATCAGGCCTGAACATCAGAAAGACCTGAGTTTAAAGCCAGCCTCGGACAGTAGTTGTGTAACCCTGGGGAAAGTACTTAACCACTGTTTGCCTCAGTGTTTTCAGCTATAAAATGGGGATAATAAATAGTACTTACCTCCCAGGGTTGTTGGGAGAATCAAATAAGACAAAAATAGTAAAGTGCTTTGCACAGTGCCTTGCAAACATATAAATATTAGCTATTATTATGAAAATACCATCATTATCATCATATTTTACTCTCCTCCATACACTCTTTTTTTTTCTGCTCTTTTGAGCATATCAATTTATTAAGCAATTCATGGCAACTACTGAATCGGAACCAGTTCCCTTCCTCAGCTTATGGCTGGTCTCTGAATACAGGGGGGAACAGGCTTTTATACATTAAAAATAATTAATCATATAAAGAAAATTAATTAAGAGGAAACAATACAACATTAGGTAATTTGATTTCTAATTGGATAAAACATTAGGGATTTTCTAAGCTAGAAGGATGGGGAGAGTGAACAGGTTCAATTCCCTGAACTAAAAAACAAACAAACAAGTATCCTCCTCCCCCCAAGTTTTTGTAAACAATCAAAAGACCATGTGAACAATGATCGATTAATCAGTATGGAGCCAGTTTTCAGATAAAACATATGGGTTGCTTGAGATCTTTTCCTCCGTGCACTCTTCAGTACAGGGATGCCACCTTTGATGCTGTGCCTCACACAGGAGACTCCATCCCTCTACTCTGAAAATTTTCACTAACTGACCCTTGTGTCCAGAAAACTCTTCCTCCTCCTAAAGCCTCCTAGCTTACTGGCTTCCTTCAGCTCTCAGCTCAAGTCCCACTTTCTTCAAGAAGCTTTTCCCAGTCTTCCTTAATCTTGGATTGTTTTTCCCTCTGATACTACACTCAATCTCTCCTCTATCTCTTTTGTCCCTTGTACATGGTTGTTTGCATGTTGTCTCCACATTAGATTGTGAGCTCCTTGAGATCAGGGGCTTTTTTTTTTTTTTTTTGCTTTGCTTTGTATATCCCGCACTCATTATCATGCCTGACCCATAGGAGGCACTTAATAAATGCTAGTTGACTGACTAAGCCAATGTTTCCCTACCTAGGCTGTAAAACCACCAAGGTCAAGCATGATATGCATCTAGTGCAATGTCTTCCTTATACAAAAGTGACATCCAATCAAAAGTTTTTGACTGTATTAGATAAAACCAGAAGAAATGTCTGCAAAACTGTGTGGAGACACCAGTCAGGGAGAGTAGCATCTTTAGACAATTGACACATACTCCAAGAAATGACCCCCTGGAAATAAAATATGGCAAAAAGGCTCATTGCTAACCAAACATCCATAAGGAAAATAAAAAGGGCTAAGAACCACTGACAAAATTCCACTGAGAAGTTCTTCACTTGTTATTTAAGGTATGAAACTTCATGGAAAGAACAGTTGTATAGTGAGAAAAGAAAGACAAAAGTCAGTTACAGGAGAAAAGTCAAGGTGTTAAAGAAAGGGGAAAATAAGCAAAAAGGAAGAAGCGGTACCGTAATGGGGAAACTAGAAAATAAGGTTTCTTGAAGACTCATCACAGCCAGAACTCCAAGGTAAAAGTAAATTATTTCCATTTATAAGTTTTTAAATGGGAAAATATTAAAACTCAGAGGACTACAAAGAAAAGATTATGCAGTGCTGAATTTGAATTAAAAGCTAATTTTAAATTAATATCAAAAGAAGTTGTTCTCATAGTGAATTAATAAGAAGCTCATGATTCATGAATTTCTTCTTAAGCTGCTCAATTTTTAAACAATTTTTCCAACACCAGTTTTCCAGCATACTGAAAAGCAGAGGTTCATTTGTTAAAAGAAATTTTCATTTGGGTATTTCTCTTTCTTTTTCCAACCTCTTGTCTACCTTAATAACAAGGATAACATGGGACCAAAATGAAAATTAGAAATACAAATATCTAAGTAACCAAAAAGGAAGCAATAAAATTATACCACCATTTTGAATTCTGACAACACCTAGTAAAATTACACAGTAGAGAAATCTGTATCTATAGTGCACTAAGTTTTTTTTCAATTTCCAAATAATTATAAATTTTATTTATAATTTCACTGAGAAGTCATTTAAAACAGAAATCATTTACTTAAGAATAATTCTATGTCCTCTAGAGCTAGCAACTGCTTGAAAACCAGTATAATCTAATTGAAAGAGCCTTGAAATTAGGAGATCTCATTTTGAGTTCTGCCTGTCATTTATTAGCTGTTATCTCCAATAAATCATTTAACATCTGTAACCTTTGATTTTCTCATATGCAAAATCAAGAAAATAGTTGAACACACACAGGGTTTGGTAACAGTGAATTGCCAGGAGGCAATATTCACTGACTGCATCATGTCAGGCTATACTTTTTGTTCTAAGAAGCCCAATGACCACCTTAACTGGGGCAGACCACCAACATGGAGAGGTAAGGTTTCCTACTAGCACACATCAAAACAACATTTCACTTACCATTTAAAACTGTGAAGTGAACTATCAAGTTCTTCTATTGTTTAAGCTTAGCCAACTGAACAATCCCCTTTCCACGCTGCCAACATGCCACTCCAATTTACCTCACACTGTACTGGTTGTGCAGTCCAGGTTTTCCTGTTTCACTACCTTAGATAACAAACTTCAAGTCTATCCCACCTCTTCCCACAACTTTTATCTTTATTATGATCTCATTCATTACAAATACATGGCACATAACTTTGAGTACTCAGCAATCCGATGCTAATGTTACAGATTCCCTCTTCCTATTTTCCACAAGAATTAAGCCAAAGCACATGTGTACTCCCTCAGGCTCCCGCTCGCTCATTCTCTCCCTCATTCTCTCCCTCTCTTGCTCTCACTCTCCCTCTCCTCCTCTCCCCTCCCTTTCATGTCAAATATGCTCTCATTCTCTAACCTTACAGAGGATTTATTAGTCTTCTACTTCATTAAAGAGATTGAGGTCATCTCTCCTCCCCTTCTCCATTCCTAAAATGAGCATCATTATATACTCTCTCATCCTTTCCCTCTGGTCACAGAGAAAAAGCTATGTGCAATCACCAAAAAAGCTAATAATCTATCCTTGCTATTGACTTCAACACTTTGGGCCTTCTGTAGGACCTTGCTGCAACAATCATTTCCCCTCATTCACAGATTTTTAATCTCTCCCTCTCAACTATCTCCTTCCTATCAGGCCTGAGAAAAAACGTTAAGATCTCCAATTTTTTAAATAACCTTCCTCCAACCATTCTATCCTATTTAAATTACTGTCCTATCCCTCTTTTCACTTCTAAACTCCTCTTAAAAGTTGTCTAAACCCACCTATAACACCTCATCTCTCCTTAATGCTTCAAAATCTAGTTTCCTATTGCCAATACTCTATTGAAACTGCTCTTTCATAAGTAGATCTTTCTAAAACGGTAAGCAAGCATTATTTGTAATGGGGATAAGCTAGAAGCGTTCCCAATAAGATCAGGGGTGAAACAACAATGCTCATTATCATCATCATTATTCAATATTGTCCTAGAAATACAAGCTATAGCACGCCGATTCCACAGTTCTTTTTTCTGGATATAGAGAGCATTTTCCATCATAAGTCCTTTGACACTGTCTTGGATCATTGAATTGTTGAGAAGAGTTAAGTTTATCACAGTTGATCATCACACAATTTTGCTGTTACTGTGTAAAACAGTCTCCTGGTTCCACTCATTTCACTCAGGATCAGTCCACTTAAGTCTTTCCAGGTTTTTCTGAAATCTTGCCTGCTCATCATTTCTTATAGCACAACAGTATTCTATTACAATCATATACCACAACTTGTTCAGCCATTCCCCAATTGATGGGCATTCCCTCAATTTCCAATTCTTTGCCACCATAAAAGAGAGCTGCTATAAATATTTTTGTACATGTGGGTCCTTTTTCCTTTTTTTTATGATCCCTTTGGGATACAAACCTAATAGTGGCATTATTGGGTCAAAGGATATACACAGCCTGGGGTACTTTAAAAAAAATCACTTAAGAATAACTTATTAGGAAATAGATTCCCTGAGAATTTTTTTCAAAGAGAAATCCCTTGTTTTAAAGCTTTATCTAAGTTGATACTCTCCAAACCACAGGAGAAAATATTGCCCTTTGTAATTTTGTAGTACGTTCACACACCTAGTTTAAGCATGAGAATAAAGCAATTCATTTTAAAAGGCACTTCAATTATCAAATACAACAGGAGTGTTATTCCACACCTAACATCTAAAAGGAATGAAAAAATTAAGATTCAAAACTCACCAGAAGAAATCTTACTAGCACTTTTACATTCCACAGAAAATGAAGATGTGAATCCATTGGCTGATCCCAGTTCACTCATGGAAACTTGATAAGGTGGTCTCAGCTTAATTTCAGTCTGCATGTCAGAAAGATTGATCTTTGTTGAAAGCGATCTGGGATTGTTATAGCGCTGCTTGGTCCTCTGAATGAAGTTATCTATACAAAAATGTTTTTTAAATTCCAAGACATACTAGGTAAGTAAATCATTTAAGATGATGCAGAAACAATTGTGACACTGCATAGGTATTAAATTTTTATCTATTTTAAGTAATTGTGATTATAAAGAATAATAGCTCTTTTCATTACTTTCTTTTAAAACTCTTCAAATTTTAAAAAAGTCCTTATCTCATGAAATGTTGAATTTGTAGTGTTTACCAACTATGATTACATAACCACTTCTACTACAAAATTCATTTAATGTTTAAAAACAGACATTTTACATATATCACGCTTTTTCAAATATGCTATTTAATACTAATCTACTGCCCACAGCATATAAGAATATAGATTCTAAATTCTTCCTTTATTACTGTCTCTAAAAAGCACATTTATAAAACTAGTACACATATTAATGAAATCAATAAAAGTCATTTCCTAAATGAATTCTATATGGGACTTATTTTTTACTATTTGGCACTTGGCTTTAAAATCTATGTTACTTAGCTGCAGGATTGTACAAGTAATTCTCCTTTTTCCTCTACATTCAGCAAATATGAATATTTAACAAACAGAAAATTGGACTCTTTTGGTTTGTGAATATCTCATTGTCTTAATAACTTCAGAGAATGATTCTCTGAACCAATTGGAGCATTCTATCCCCTTCACATTTCTTACAGACTTACCCCTAATGAATGTTTTAATTGGATATGACTATCATTTATTAATATGTTAACTAACAAATTATTGAATCATTTGCCAGGTCCTCTCCTGATAGCATCATGACCTGCAGGGTAACTTTGAGCTCCTGAAGGCCCTGACCACAGAGCATAAGTTACAACCAGTTCCACATCCTATTGATCTGGAAAGGCTTTGAGGGTAGGCCCAGTAACAGCTGACTGCTATTGCTCAAGAACCAAACTAAACTAATAATTAATTAATTTTTAAAAAAGGCTTATCACCAGAAAGCTGGATATCAGATAATGACATTTTTTAACCATAGCAATTCATGAAAGCTACACTTTGAAAGTGGGGGGGGGAACGGGGGGAGAAGCTAGGTGGCGCAGTGGATAAAGCACTGGCCCTGGATTCAGGAGTACTTGAGTTCAAATCCAGACTCAGACACTTGACACTTACTAGCTGTGTGACCCTGGGCAAGTCACTTAACCCTCACTGCCCCACAAAACAAACCATAAAAGAAAGTAGGGGGAATGATGATGAACTTTTTTGGTGATAGAAGCACTGTGACCAATGAAATCATGGCTCTTTTTGAGTATTTTATTTATGCCAAGTTATTATACTTTATATAAATGCAGCTGAACAGCCTATGGATTTGTTTGCCAGTTTTTAAGAACCAGATGAAACACTTTCTATGATCACCTAACAGCTTCTGGGAAAAAATAAGTTATAGTTAAAATAAACGACACTATCAGAAACTTACCAAATTCGATGAAACAGTACGGTCTGATGGCAGTATTCGTCTTCATCATGTTGTAAGTACTAATGAATTCCTTCTGAAGCTCATCCAGGAAAGAGAAAGCCAAGACATTTGGGTAATTCTCGGTACACAGCATCATGTAACTCACTCCCAGGGAGCTAATAAAACTATAGTTAAAAAATGGTTTTAAAATTTCAAATTAAATCCTGGTAATTTTCTGTCTCACAAAAATAGTTCCAGACAAACAAATGTCACAGTGGTCATGAAGACAGTAACATTTATTATACAATCTAGCAAAGATTTTCAAGAGACAAAAACATAATTCTGCTTTAAGCTACATCTTTAAACTAATGGAATACCAGTGGGGGGAAAAAAGACACACAAATCCATATCCCATAGTTATAATTATATATCTCAGTATGGCAAGAGATAAAGATGAACTCCAAACAATAAAATGTTTCACTTTTTAATTCTTTTATGGAAATCTTGATATGTTAACAACTTTCTCTGCCTTAGAAAACAATACATATTGAACATAATTTAATTTTTCTTGAGAGAGGGTCATTATTATCAACATAAGTTATACTACTGTAAATATATCTGTAATACATGTAATATGATATTGTGATAGTATAAGATATATGGTTAACTATACTTAGATTATCTTTTTAAAAAGAAAAAAATTTCTCTTGTGACTTCGCAATTTTGTCATTTTACTTTTGCATAAAATTGGAAAGAAATATGTGCAGCTACAGCATCTCTAGGGGAAATGTGATATGGCTGATTTTCTCCAAAATTTATTATACAATTAACAGCTGAAGTAACTTTTTCCCACGGAGTTTTCCCGCCCTCCGAAAAAGCTTCTTCAGTTTTATCATCAGCGTTTGACAAATCAGCAGAGTAGAAACATTTTCCATGATTTCTGTATCACCAACACAAAGGACAACATTATCTGCTTGGCAGTATATACCTTTCTATCTCAAATGGACTGTCTGTTGATGGGGTATAGAGAGGCAGCCCCTATCATAAGACACCTTGGCAAACATAATACAATTTTCTTCACATCCTCCTTAATGGTTGATTTTACAGGCACAAACACAAAAATTTAAGTGCATCTTAGGTTCATGGACGATAAGGCAAAGAAAGTCCTCTCTGCCTACATAATGTGTCATCTTTCTCATGAAATCTCTTTTTTTCTGATCAACACTTGGTTCCAGAGCTTAGATCAATAAATAACACTGGATGTGAGAGAGAGGGGAAGAGAATGATAGTAAAAATATAACCAGACACTAATCCTGCTTCTTCAGAGTAAGGTTGATAACTAACAACAGTACCATTCTGTTGCCCTATGGTAAGCTATGTTTTTGAAATGTTCTTTCACTGCTGGTACAAAAATATGACAGAACCAATCAGGGGGAAAAATTGTGCAGGTATTAGCTCTGTGAGCTACTGGTGAATAGGTGACACTTTTGAAAGCTCCAGGACAATTCAATTTCAAATCACTAAAGCCTTCATTTTATGGGCAGCTGTAGCATATGCACAATTGTTCTTACACTGCACTAAGGGGCATCACCCAAAGACATCAGTTTTATTACATTATAAAACCATTCTCTGGATAGACTGTGTTCAGAAATTAGTTCTCTGAAAATATCACAAAACTATTCTGCAGTTTCATGATTTACTGACTTTTTTATAACCAGATGCAGCAGTGTCTAATACCAAGTCAAAGCCGGATATGTCAAAATCACCATTCAAAAAATATAAATAGCTCAGGTAACTATTAAAACTCATTAAAAAAAAAAAAAACTTTTGGAGGGGGCAGCTAGGTGGTGCAGTGGATAGAGCACTGGCCCTGGATTCAGGAGGACCTGAGTTCAAATCTGGCCTCAGACACTTGACACTACTTACTAGCTGTGTGACCCTGGGCAAGTCACTTAACCCTTACTGCCCCACAAACAAACAAAATCTTTTGGATTAGAGATAAGGGTACATAGTTTTATGAAAAATACAGTCTTGTAATTTGGTAATAACAATTCCCACTTATATAATGCTTTAAAATTCACAAGGCAGTATTCTCACAACTCTGTGAGGTTAAGTGTGGTTCCCCCCCCCCCAAAAAAAAATCAGTTTAAATTACCTTTAATGGCAAAAACTTTAACCAGGTAATCTTTTTGAACCTCGATGTCATGAAGCATGGCTAAACCAATACTAAATAGATCCATCAAAATATTCCTACTTGCAACTTTTCATGTTATTTTTCAGACCTTTATTTTTTGTTTAGGTTAACATTAGTTACACTTTTATACTTTATCTTTCATTAGAGGAAGCTTGTAATCTCTACCACTGGATGTTTTTTTACAATACACATTTTGCTTGGTTCTTCTGCTACTAGTATGGCTTGCTTATACTAATTAACAATGTTGCTATATTGTACTAGATACCATGACTGGTGTTGTAGTATCTTAAAAGTACTCCCTTCAAGGGAATTAGATCTGATTTTTTTTTTTTTTGGTGAGGCAATTGGGGTTAAATGACTTGCCCAAAGTCACACAGCTAGTAGGTGTTAATTGTCCGAAGCTGGGATTTGAACTCAGGTCCTCCTGAATCCAGGGCCAGTGCTCTATCCACTACGCCACCTAGCTGCCCCTGATTTTTTTTTTTAAAACAGTAGAATGGGAAAGAGAGAGATTGATTGAGATTAAACATTCCTTGCTCTCAAGGAATGTTTAATCTCAATCTCTCTCTTTCCCTTTTCCCCCCATACATACATACATACATACATACACACACGTACATATAGACATTTCTGGGGGGAGGGGTATTGTAAAAGCAGAAGAGCAGAAACTTGAGTATAACTTACAATCTTAGCTATCTGGGGTACTAAGAAATTCAGTGACTTGCACAAGGTTAAGTCTTCCTAACTTCAAAGTTGACTCTGATTATAACAGTGTCTTCCTACCATGTATAATATAGCAGGTGCTTATTAAACTTTTGTTCAATTGGACATTGTAACCTGAGAGCCAAGCATAGTGTACATAGTAAACATTTGAAAAATACTCACTGAATGACTGAAATTAGTACAACTCAGTTTGCTCTACTACTAAACGTCTACCAAAATTGTTGTATTATTCTAGCTGATATCCTTTAACCAATGTGGGACTATTTTAAACAAGAGAAATATTCTCCAAGGTCACCACTGTTTGCAGGGTTTCTTATCCTTACAGTGAACATCCCAAAATGCTCTGCTCTCCTCTTTCTGCCTCCAGCTATTCCTATTCTCTATAATCAATAAGTTGTCTTCCCACCATCTCAACTCCTACTTCCTTTCCTTTCCTTTTCTTTTTTTTTCCTCCTGCATCTCCTGAGTTGCTTGACTTCAAGGCCTGACTTACAGCCACCTTCGCTCAAAGAAGAACCTTGCTTTTGAGCAATGAACAAATTTCTTTCTCATCATGTCTTCAATTCTCACCATATTCCAGGATGTGAAAACTTCTATACCACCTTTTAGTTCAAGACTATTGTAGGTGGATAACTGTGCTAGACATCTGAGTAACTGATAAGTGAGATATTACTAACCATTTGCTCTAGCTACTTCACAGGGTTTTACAAAAGACACGAAACTGCAAAGCAACTGGTTTGTACTTCAAATAAGTTACATTTTTGGACAAGCATGAAACACATACCTTTTATGTCTGTTCAAATTTTACATAAAGTGGCTCTAACTACCCAAATTTACAAATAAGCAGGATACTACATTTAATCCTCCCACTGATGTCATAATTTTGAAACATTCCCTGAGCACCTATTACATTGAAAACACTGTAACAGGTGCTGTGGGATACAAAAGTAGAATAAGCTAGATTTCCTACCCACGAGGAGCTTATACTCTAACTCAGGAGACAACACAAGCGCATGTGAAATTTATTAAGTGAATAAGAAAGCAATATGTAATATTATATAACATTGATAATGCAATATGGGAAGGTATAGCCAATCTCTAATAAGATGGCACACATATTTTGTCTTCTGCAATAATGCACACATTTGATGGAAATGCTTCTTTTTTGGGGCTGACAGGTTCAAGTATCGGTAGGAACACATGTCACCTTTGACACAAATGGTAAAGAAAACATATTAAAATCACTAAGGGCAAGAAGGAGCTGTGCTTTGTAAACCCCAAAGTACCATACAGCTATTATTGCAATGAATTTCCATGACCTCAAATTTAAATGTTCACATTTAATCAACATGATCAGATTTTATATTAAAACAGTGAGTATAAATCATGTGTTAGTATTATTAATAGTTGTTTAAAATCACAACTAATGTAAGCAAGGCAACACTGTATAATAAACAGGACAAAAATATAAAAAGAAGTCTTAAAAGGTAAATTCTTGATAGCTAAATGCTAAACAAAGGTGAAGAGCAAATTAACATGTCACAACGAATAATTCAGTCATCCCTGTTCAAACAAATATTATTAAGCATCTATTACATGTAAAGCACTGTTCTCCTTCTGACCTTTATAAAAGATACTGACAAGAAACAAAATGCACCCTTATCTTTTGTTGGAAATACCAAGTGAACAAATGACCAAAAGACAAGAAGTTGGGGAAAACATGAGACCTGGGTAACACTAAACTAGAAAATCAGTTATTGGATAATCTAGAGTTGATGACACCTGCCTAATTCTCTTTGGGTGACTATATTATGATATCAAGTAACAAGTGGTCATGCCAAAACTATGACTTAAAAACCACAAACCGCACAATAAAATATAATTAAAATGTTACCATACTGTGCCAGGAGTCAGGAGAACCTGAGTTCAAACCTGGCCTCAGACACTTAGTAGTTGTGTAAACCTGGACAAATCACTTAACTTCTGTTTATCTCAGTTTCCTCAACTGTAAAATGGGAATAATAACAGAACTGACCTTCCAGGGTTATTGGGAATATCAAACAAGAGATTCATAAAAGTGCTTAGCAAAAACCTGGTACATAGTTAAGTGCTATATAAATGCTTATTCCCTGCAACTTTCCTTCCCCCTGCCCTCTGCATATAATTTCCTCAATATTTTTTCTCTAAAACAATAAAATGAATTGAGATGATAAAATTATCTCAGTCCTATTCTGCCACCAAAATTCACAATCTTTATTACCTCCATTTTCTAAAATACGCAAATTTTTCAATACAACAGCAGCAGCAAAAACAAAAACACCTAACTTCCTAAAATTTCCCTAGAAATGTCACTTTTAAAAAGTTGATGTTTGAAAGATAAGGGGCAGCTAGATGGTACAGTGGATAAAGCACAGGCCCTGGATTCAGGAGGACCCGAGTTCAAATCTGGCCTCTGACACTTGACACTTACTAGCTATGTGACCCTGGACAAGTCACTGAACCCTCATTACCCTGCCAAAAATAAAAAAAATAAAATAAAAAGAAAGAGAAAGAGAAAGAGAAAGAGAAAGAGAAAGAGAAAGAGAAAGAGAAAGAGAAAGAGAAAGAGAAAGAGAAAGAGAAAGAGAAAGAGAAAGAGAAAGAGAAAGAGAAAGAGAAAGAGAAAGAGAAAGAGAAAGAGAAAGAGAAAGGGATGATTTGTAGCCAGGCACAGAGAATGAAGTGCTAGAGGCAAGAAGAGCTAGGTTTGAATATGCTTTCTGATGTTCATTATGTGACAATGGACAAGTCTTTTAACTTGGGTCTGTTTCCTCACCTCCAAAAACTGCTAACTTTACTTTCAGTACCAACCTCACCAGGCTGGTGTGAGGTTCAAATTAGCAATTTTGTATAAGCCATTTTGCAAACTTTAAAGTGTTACTATATATGCCTGTAATCATCATCATTATTATTATTTGTAAAGCAGAAAAATGATACTAATATTTAGGATGCTAGCAGTACAGTGTCTTGTTCAAAGTAGAGAAATATGTAGTGTAAGGGAAACATTTTTCTTAATTCGCTTCTCAAAATCTGGGAGGGATAAATGAATGGGAAAATACACAAGTAAAATAAAAATTCTCACAACCAACCAAACACAAAATAGCAATGTAAAAGTCCAAGGTATCTGTGCCAGCACAAATTGTCACTGGTTTTAAAAAAGGAAACATCTTAAAATTTTAGGATAAATCAAGAAAATATATGAAGCTGCCATCTACCATGTTCTACAGCAACACAGTAGAACTATACTTTTCCAGTTTAAAAAAATCAGGCAAATCCTCATTTCTCCCTATCAATTAGGTGGGTAGGGCATAATTAGAATGCTAGAGGAGACAAAAAAGGATTCCCCGGCATCTTTCTTTCATGTCTGCAGCCCACTTTCCATTCTGTTCTAAGTGCCTTCCCTTACTTTTTCCTTGTCCTGCTGAACTTTCCCAAAGCTATTCAGCTCACAGAAGAGGAAGAGGAACATTCATGAATTCCATAATAGGAAGGCAAAGAATGTGAGGCATTTTGTGAGTGTAATGATTTAGATGAGTGGGTCAACAACCAAATCACAAGAACAATTAAAATTTAAAATAATGATTCAACATCCCAAATACATGGGAAGCAACGTAAGCAATCACTGGAGGAATATTTCTATTCCTGGACATGCATTAGCAAAGAGAAAGAGGAGCCAATGAACTGAGCATGAAATTAAAAAATAAGAAAACAAATAAATCTTGAGATCGGAAGACTGATGATAAAGCATATCTCCCAACTTTTGGCAGAGAGAAAATGCACTAGACAGAATGAAGCATACATTTTCAAATATAGACAATAAGTTTATTTGAAAATTAGTCAAGATAAAACACAAGTGAAATGTTATATAATACAAAGGGCTGCTTTTCTTAAAATAACAAAAATGACCAAAAAAATAAATGATTTTTTTAAAAGCCAAGATTGTAACAAAACCTTGGTGACCCAGAATTATAGAACAAGTCTTTCTGGATATACACAATTTATAAGATAAATGAGATTTGATCCTTCTAATCACTGAACCTTCAAAGTCTATTGAAGGGTAGGTTGTCAGCACCTCTGAAGCTACTGTAATCACTGCCTCTCACTTCCTTCTCATTTCATTCTTTTCTTGTCTCTGGCTTCCATTCTTTGCCCCTACCTCTAACTTCTCCAGGTCCACCTTCCAAAGTGACCTGTGAGAGATATCACCAGCCAATGAAAGTTTTCTTTTCTTTCAGGTTGGTAAATGGACTAATCACACTGGAGCATAATGAACAGTTCTTGGGAGCTCACTTCCTTTCTACGCAAGGGTTCTTTTTCTGTCACCAAAGATAATTTTATCTTCTTACCTACATGTTTCAATGTATCAAGAACTAAGAATGTGAACCTAGATGAGAATATGTTAATAGGCTATCCAATTCGAGTGATACACAAAGTAAATGAAAGGGTTGAAAATTAGGTCTTTTTAAATACTTCTATTTGAAGAAGATATTTATCTCACTAGTATCTACTTTGCATATCAAACAACGAAATTAAAATCTGCAGAGTAATATAGTCTCAGCAATACTAAGAATTAAAAATAAATATCCCTTTTCGTAGAGGTGGCAGCAAAATTTAAAGTGGTACAACAGTTTTTCTTTGTCATGAGAGAAGGTTTGTTTTGGGGTGGAGAGTAATTGGGAAGTGACAGAAGTATAAAAAAATAAAGCATCAATAAAACATTCTAAAAGATCTAGAGCAGCAACTAGTAAATTTCATCAGACCAATGTGGGGTAGGCACCATTTGGTTAATAAACAATAGGAGGAACAAGAGACTTGAGAAAAAATGCCTCCTTTGTGTGCTTCCTATCGGCACCCACCATATTGAGGTAAAGCTATAGGGTTGCCACTGAATAAACAGCTTGGTTTTGAGAATACAGGTATTTACTAACCAATAGAACTGGACAAAACACCCTACCACCTACATCTCCTACTTCCTCTACACTCTACCCCTGCCGTCATGCCTGGGAACTTTTAATACATATGTTTATGTATTCTCAAACACCAAAGCCTCTGAATTCTATTTACCTCAACCCCCAGGACCTACATCTTTCATTCTACCTCTTTCTTAGGTCTCACCATCACACAACTGTGCTACCTCCTTTATCTCAAATTCAAATTCAGATGTCTGTCTGAGCTCCTATCCTTCATTCTCTTCTTCACTTATGACCCATTTTCATTGGGACTTCTAGTCCTCTTGTCCTCTCTGTCCTTCCAATCTATGGTTTCATATTTCTCTCTCCGCATTCAACTCTGCAGTTCATCGGTTCAAAAATATAATATTCTCCACCCTTGGAGTCATACACATTATTTTTTTTGGAGGGCGGGGAGGGAATGGGCGTTATGTGACTTGCCCAGGGTCACACAGCTAGTAAGTGTCAAGTGTCTGAGGTCGCATTTGAACTCAGGTCCTCCTGAATTCAGGGACTGTGCTTTATCCACTGCGCCACCTAGCTGCCCCAACACGCATGACTTTTTAATACTCAGCTCTAGAAAACAGTCTATTTAGGTAGCTTTCTCCATCTACCTTTTCTTCTCCACTGTTGAATGTCAGAATAAGTCACACAACCATGCTGCTTGGGTTAACTACAAATTCATGTTATCTAATCTCCTCTGGGCTCTCCCTGCTGTATTGCAATCCTTGTATTCTTCCAAAATTGACTGTTACGATAGCTGAAGTGACTATTTCAAACCTCTCAAACCACCTCTATATTCCCCAGACCAGTCAGCAGATAACCTTGAATCTTACTTTACTTAGAAAATAAAGGCTGCTTGTCCTGAGTTTTCACTCACCTTCCACTCCTCCTCCTTCTCCTCTTCACCTCAGACTCCTCTATATCTTTCCCTATGTCCTTCACCTCTGCACCAGTCTCTCTTCTTGCCGAGGTCAATACTCTAGTTGCACCCATACCATCTTAAAGAAAAACTTGGCCCAGTGATCATTATTTGCCTTTGCCCCAACTACTGGCTCCTTTTACTACCTACAAACTACAGGCAACCCTGCCCAACCCCTCAACCATCCTCCCCCCTTAACTAAGTTCATAGAATTATCTACTCTTGCTCTTACTTTTTAACCATCAACTCATTTCTCAATCTTTCACACAGGACTCTGACCCTCCCACAGCCCTTCATTGAAATCCTCTTCTGGAATGACTTCTTAACTGTTCAATCTAATGGCTTTTCTTGGGCTTCATCTTACTTATCTGTAGCTTTTTATGTTTGACTGTCTAATTTCCTTGACTTCCATGACACTATTCTATGCCATCTCCTATCTGACCAAAAAAAAGTACTGTACATGATGGAGGATGTAGGATTGAATCCTGATCCTATGTAAGGTCCTTTGTGAACTTAGACAAATCACTTAAATTTGAGGTCCTCAGTTTCTCAAATTTAAAATGAGGACTGAACTTAGGTCTCTTCCAACTCCCTTGTCCAATCAGTTCCCAATCTGTTGATTCTAATTCCACATCTCTAGAATTCACCTTTTCTGTCTGCTCACAACACTACCACCCTTCATTTGACCTACCACAATAGCCTCTTAATCAGTCTCTTTTTTAGGTCTCTCCTCTTCAATTCACCTTCCACATAACTGACAAAATAATATTTTTTAAGGTACAGGTCTAATAGTGTCACTCCTCCATTCAAAAAGCTTTCTGAGGCTCACTAATGCCTTTAAGAAAAACTACAAACTCATTAGCCAACATTTAAGGCCCTCCACCATCTAACTCTAACCTACTTTTCTAGGTTTATTTCCCACAACTCTACTTCTTGTTCTCAATGGTCCAGTCAAATTCTCCTTGTTCTAAGCCATCAAGAAAATTTAAGTTCTTTGAAGGCAGGGACATTTGTACCTAAGACTTAATAGACTATTTTTCATATAAGAGCCACTTAATAAATGTTTATTAAATTGCTCCATGCTACAGAATTCTCTCCCACTTTCCCAAACAGTAAAACTTCTATTCTCCAATAATCTGAAAGTTTAGGTAATCTGATCGCAGATTATTCCCAATTTACAAACAAACTATATTTCAAGTATCTGTTTAACAAATTAGTTGTCTGGAACATAAAGCTTATTTTTCCACAGAAATAATGTTACAAATGGTTATATTCCTAGGTTAGCTCATAAAGCCTATTTAACTCAAAATTCAATAGCATCATGAGCTCATTAATGTAATAACTACCTATATCAGTACTACTAGTATCTACCAATGCTGCTGGTAGTTAGCAATTTATATGGACTTCCCATTCTGAGTAGTTCTGGTGTATGCTCTCCCTTAAATCTTTGACCTATTATTGTCTACCTTTTTGTTCTTTGCTCTTTAGAGACTGTTGTGTTATGGGATTCACAACCATACAATGACATGGGATTTAAAAAAAAAATTAGTTGTGTGAAGGGGCATTTTAAAATCATAATAAACATTGTTGTTTCTGAACAATGATCAAGATCTCTTTCTCCTAGTCAATTCCAGGTCCAGACCATTGTCCAACTACAGTGTACTAAACATATACTGATTAACTGCCCAACTAACTGCTTGGTATTGTCTGCATAATTGGCAATGCATGCTCCAAGTGGTTTACTACCTTTGGTAGACCACACAACCAGGGCACAACATCATGAACATAGCCCAGATGAAAGAATTCCTTATAGAGGGTGAGATTCCTCCAGATGGTCCTCTTTGCTGATCACAGTGTGATGACTACAGAATATTATACTACCTCCTTAGTGGGATTCAGGGACACACTAAAAATCTATTCAGAGAAAAAACAAATGTATTAAAGTTTAGCCCATAATATGATTTTAGCACATAATTGAAATGAAAAAATGAAATCAAAGAATTTTTAGGGCTAAAAGGTAGCTTAATGGTCATGTAATCCAATACCCTCATTTTACCAATGTCCCAGAGAAGAACTAGTCAGACTTAAGGTGAGGACTAGAATAAGATAGTGCTTCCACTACACCAAATAGTATAAAACAATACCTTTGAAATAGCAGCAATTAAGCAATACAGAAAAACAATGAAATGTAAAGAGTTAATTTTTTATGTAGAATGATGGTGCTTGAGGATATGTAGATATTCTCCTTCCTCAGGCAGGTTAGCTCATCCTTTGCCCAAGTACCTCTGCTTCCTCCCTCTTTGGAAATTCAACTTCAGATCATTATCTTCCACCTTCCCCCAATATAAGGTCTCAACTGTGCTCCAATCTAAATTGCAGGGGGGGCGTATCTTTCTTAATTCTTTCCCCTATCATCCTCTCTCCCAGAGTGTAAGCTCCCTGAGAGCAGAGACTGTTTTTTCATTTTATCTTTATCCTTAGAACAGTGTCTTCTTTCAACAGTAGGTACCTAATAAATGTTTGCTGAATTGAACTTAAAAATGGAGCAAAAACAGGTCAAGAGAGTTGGCTCAGATCATTTTCCAAACATCCCAGTGATTTACCACTTCTCTTACCCAGAAGATGAAGGGTAGGGGGATCAGGTGGAAAAGTTCCCCTGTCCACAAAATAAATTCAATAAATTTTCTCCTGTAGTCAGAAATGGGGGTAGCACAGAGAAGACAGCACAAATGAAATTTAAAAATCCACAAGCAGTATGGTCGAAAGACAAGGTGGGCAGAAGTGGGTATAAACAGTGCTGCTGCAGAAAAGTGACGTTAAAGAAGAAGCTCACTGCCATTAGAGGCTTTTCTTTTTTTTCTTAAATAATAAGCCTTTTAAATTAATTGGCATCTAAGGAGATAAGTTTGTCAGAAAGAACTTTCATATTTTATCTAGGGGACAGTCTAGTCTTGATTGTATAATCAAGCTCCAGTATGAAACAACCAAACAGCTTAATGAGGGTTGGGGGTGGTACTATACTTTAAAAGAGAACTTATTAATTTAGATGTACTGGCAGTGTCCAGGAAATATATATTTATATTTTAAAAGGAGTACTCACCAGTGCTTTTGCCCAAGGACCCCAAGGCAAGAAAAAGTGAGGAGCAATTTTTCATCTGATCTCTTAACAGGATGAAGGGCAAAGCCACATTTGGACCCTTCTTTCACAATGCCCCTAAAATTCAGCAGTGTTCTTTAAAAGAATGTAGCTGCCCCAACAAAGTTAATAGGCTTTATGCCTTTAGTTACAACATTTCAAGTTCTATCTTGTTTTAGCAACTCTGTTTTAAAGTTTTAAAACTCTGGGTTCAACTATACATTTATGGCTTCACAAATCATAATAAACAATAAGTTGTAAATAATAATTACTCAAGTATACTGCTACTGAATCATAATAATCCAAACAAAAAGTACTTGCTGCTACTAACTGGGACAAAAAGAGGCAAAGACTAATCACAGTTTTCTTAATTCTCATACATTTTAGTGATTAATTTTTATATGGTACATGTTGCTGCATTAATCATTTGTCATTTATAAATTTCATCATAAACTAAGAAGTGCAAGTTCAAAGAAGCTTCCATAGATATTTCAAGTTCTATAGGAAATGTTACAGAGATATCAACTATATCATTTTATGAGCAGTATCACCATTTAAAAAATTAACAAATTGAAGAAAGAACAAAATAGCTTATTTGCTGAAAATCTTACAGCAAGTAATTGACAGTTATATTGTTGTACAGTGGAAATGTTAAGTTAAACAGTCACACTTCTACATTATAAGCATCCTTGAATTTAAGTTGAAACAAGTATATTACAAAAAAAATTGTAGAATAGGAAGAATATACAACAAGAAAACAATACAAAGTGAAACAGGGTAAATCCCAAATGAATGGCACACAATTACTTCTATAGGAATTCTGAGGAAGGAGAGCTGGTTAGAAGTGTCATAGTGCAGTTAAGACTAAGCTCACCTTTCAGATAAAGATAAAAATCTCCTAAGTGAAGAGTTAGTGAGATGGCAACTGAGCTTCTAAAGGTAGTTCATTATTAAGGAAATCAATAAATTATAAACTCTTGTTTATTTCAGGGGAAAGATCAGCATGGTCAGAATTTTCAAGGCTTTGCTAAAAGCTTCACTGACTCTACCCACTGCACCAGCAGAAGACTTTAAAATTTTATAACTAATAGTTCAAATGGCATAAATCAAGTATCTATATATATGGGGGATTGATTTGTTAAGAGCAAATTTTTCATATGCAGAAAATCCCAATTAACCCAACTAATTAGAACTCTCAATTAGCTACATTTTTGTATTTTACTTTTTTTAAGGATTCGTTCCTTTTTTAACAGAAAGAAGCAAATAGCACACAAACACAATCCTTTATCAGGGATTTATTTTAAAACATACCAACAAACAAAAATTCAAAACAACTTACAAAATAAGTCCTGGGAAAGCTGGAACTATGTGCAAGCAAAGTAGGCAGCTGCCTAGGATCCAACACACAGGACACAACGGAGACACTTTTTTATATTACTTTTTCATTAAAAGCATACATTTTTAATGCCAGAAAATTTCATTCTAGCATACAGGTTTTTATTTTTTGGTTACGTCAAGTTCCACCTAGCATCTTGATGAGCAATAGAAATATATAAGGGAGAGGAGGGTATAACTTTCAAACTTTGCTTAGGGTAAAGAAATATTTTGTCCCAAGTTTTGGCCCTGAAGTCAATACTCATTCATTCCAGTTCTCTATCTATATTTGGCAATAGCTTTACAAAATAATAATTGATAACAATGCTATAACTCAAGAAACTTCAAGACTTGAACTTTAAAAAAAAAACCAGAATAATGTACTTTCTAGAAAAGTAGATAAATCTATTATTTTAGAAAATTTGTCAACTACATGGGTTGAAATAATTTTTTCTACCCTTTGAAAACTTAATCATAGTATCCCATCACTAAGCATTCCAGTTGATCTCAGTATCTTGAAGCTACAGGTGTCACCAAAGGCTGTTTCCTTGGCCTTATGCTTTCTTTTCTACACTTAACTCAGCACTCTTGTGAGGGCAATCACAACTTAATTCCAGGAATGATTAATTCCTAAATCTGCTATTTCTAGCCTTGAACAATGCACTTCAGTTCCATTATTTCCAGCTATCTACAGAGTATCTCCACTTGAATGTTTTGCACCACTTAAAGAGAATCACAGAAATCACACTTATTTTAGCCAGAAAAGATATTAGGGCTCACCTAGGTCCACTTTTTTTTTTTTTGTTTCTGATAAATTAAGTCCCAAAGAAGCCTTTTTTAATTGCCATAAATTACACTGCTAATGGTAGCAGAACTGGAACTAGAGACCAGGTATTGACACAGTGACAGTACTCTTTCCACTACCTCATAATACCATTCAACTCATGTTCAAAAATGAATTTACCTTTCCAAATAGATCCCCCTTCTCAACTACTCCATTTCTGCCAATAATATCACTTTTCTTCTAGTCTCCCAGGCCAGAACCTTTATTTCATTCCTCTTTTTCATCCCCTATTGCAACAATTTTTCAAACCAAAAATGGAAAAACACAGTCATCAACAAGGTCTTAGTATTACAACTGTGTGGATTATGTATTAAGGCATATTAACAACCTCCAAGTTGACTCCTCCCTTCTATTTTCTTTTCTCCACCTTCAATCTATCCTAGATACTGCTGCTAGATTAATTTTCCTAATACATCGTGTTCACTGTTATTCCTGGCTTAAGAAACTATAATAGCCTACTGTATCAAGTACAAATTCCTCAGTCTAGCTTTCAAAGTTCTCCAATAATTTGGCACCATCCTACTCAACTTTACTTTTCATTCTCTCCACTTCAATTGGAACAACTTCCTCATAAACTCAAGAATAGCACTCTAGGGGCAGCTAGGTGGCACAGTTTGATAGAGCACCAGCCCTGGATTCAGGAGGACCTGAGTTCAAATTCGACCTCAGACACTTGATACTTGCTAGCTGTGTGACCCTGGACAAGTCACTTAACCCCAACTGCCTCACCAAAAAAAGAAAAGAAAAGAATAGCACTCTAACCTGCTACCTTGGTGGTCACCTTTCCTTTATCTATTTAGATCCAGACCTGTACCTATTCATCAAGATACAAATCACTTCCATCTCCTTAATGAAGCCTTTCCTTGATTTTTCTGTCCATCAATAATCTCATTATACTGATATGATATACTCAATCAAATGCAGTATATATTTCCCCACTTTATTTACACTGTTTTTCCCTAAAAAAACCCTAAGTATCACATATGACAAGTCAAACTTTAGCAAACAAATCAGCGATCTAATTTTGGCTACCTTCTAAATCTTTCCCTGAGCTTCTATTATAGTAGTAGTCACCTTCTAACATAGTGCTCTGTACATGAGAGGTATTTAATATAAACTTGTTGTACTGAATTGTATAGTCTGTATCATCAGAGTTTATGACATAATTTTATTCACTTTAATTTTGTCTCATTTACTCTTACCATTATAAGCTCCTTGGCAGCAAACACAAGACTTCTCTGGACCACCCACCTCCCCCAAGCACTGAGCACAATGCTGGACACAGAGTGAATGCTCAATAAATACTTGATTTATTCACTTATAGCAAGGAAAATGTGTGATGCACTAAAATTAAATCTCTTAAAAAGCCAAATGTAAATTAGGAACAGTAAGAGAGATTCCAAAAAAGAATGATTTCTAAATTTACTGTAGTAGGCTTAGGATCAGATGGTTGTTGATGTGAATGATCCTGAACTTTCTTAATATAATCAGATATTCAAAATGCCAGGAGAAACTGAGGAAGCCTTCCAATACTTTGTGTGGACCTCTCCTGCTGTGAATTTATTGTAGGACATGGAAAGGAGCAGTACAGTATGGGCAAGCACAGATGGGTTGCGATCTACATCGTTGGAGCAAACATCCAAATTGATGAGATCATGGATCCATTTGAGAATTTATTAAGACACTAATTTGTATCAGAACTACTTAAGCTTCATTAAAATGACAATCAGGTAAATACTTTAATGCACAAAGCAGAAGTCTTACTTAATATTATATTGTCCAGTTTTCAGTGTACATCTATCAGGAAGCTGACCAAGTCTCTTCGAGAGTGATTTGAAATACTTTCTGCATTCCTGCACTCCCGTGCTTTGTTCATAATCAGTAGAAGCAGAAAGTGGCAATCCATCTCGTACACGAACCACTGAAGCAGATAAAACCATAGACATTTCAACAAACAGAAAAGACCTAAAAAAAAAGATCAGACAGTTCAAAAGTCAAAGAAGCATCTGTTTTAATGACTTTGAATTTTTCCCAGCAAATAAATCATAATCATTTTTATAATATTTATCATTTTGCACACATTTTACAAAGATTGCATGTTCAAACTAGGTAAATTTCACAAAGCTGTAAGAAATAATGGAGTGAAAAATGTTAAAATAAAAAACATGACCCGTAGTCTAAAATTAAGCATTCATTCAGCAAGCACTTATTAAAAGGCTCCTAATGTGCCAGACATGGCTAGGAGTACTAAAGACAAAAATGAAACAGTTCCTGAAGGGGGGGATGTTATGAATGGATACACACTATGACAACAAGAATACAGACAAGTAAAACAAAATATATACAATAATTTCCAGGGGAAGAATGTTAGAACCTGAAGAATTCAGGATATGCTTCCTGTAAGAGGGACATGCTGAGCTTTAATGCAAGCTAGGAATTCTATGAGGCAGAGATAAGAAGGAAGTACATTTCTGGAATGAGGGAAAATCTGTGCCAAGGAAGAGAGAGAAGATGGAATGTTGAATATGAAAGAGCAACAAGCAAGATCTGCTGACTGAAATGCAGAGAACATAAAAAGTACCTTGCAATAAACCCAGAAAGGTAAACTGGGTCAGACTCTAAATGGCTTTAAAATCTAAACAGAGAAATTTGTATTTTACTCAGAAAGAAGTCACTGGAGTGTCTTGATGAGGGAAATGACATGTTCAGACTAGAGTTTTAGGATTATCAGTTTAACAGCTTTATAGAAGACAATGAAAGGGAAAAGACCAGAGGTTTGGGAAATCATTAAGATCTATTGCAATATTCCAAGTGACAGGTAACAAGGACACGAAACATAACAATGACCGTGAGTGAAAATGAGGAAACAAATGGGAGAAACGTAGAGCTAAAATTGATAAGATTTGGCAACTGACCGGACATGAGGGGTGAGAAAGAACGAGAGCTTCAGGATGAGCTTGTTAACCTCAATGGCTGGAAGGATAGCGGTGCCCTAAGAGGTAAGGGCTTTGGAAGAAAGATAATGTTCTATTTTAGATATTTTCCTTTTTAGGCTATCAAAAATAATAATAACGTGAATCAATTTTTATACAAATAACAATGGATGGTTTTACCCATGTAATATAACAATTTGGGGGAACTTTTGGCAGGCTGGTAGATTTTTTTTCCCCTCAAAGTATTTAAAAAGTTGAATTAATCTTCAAGTACCTTGAAAGGTCAGGTCAATAAAAGTGATGGTTTGAATCCTGGTTAAATAACATTGATTAGCTGTGTAATTATTTCACCCCTCTGAGCTTTGGTTACCTCTCTCTAAACCCACCTCACAAGGCTATTGGGGCAAAGCACTCTAAGCCCTAAAATACTTCAAAATATCAGGGTCATAACTAAGGTTAGGACTCTCCCACAGAGGTCTGGAGACCAAACCTCATGAGGGACACTTATCCGAAAATAATATAATTAATCTGTTATGTATGACTGAATTACCTGAGGTTCAAGAACACATTGAATTCACCTGCAGTTTCCCTCTTTATATATTTTTACTCTAAAATAAAATATTAGAGTCCTAGTCTGCCACCACCTTCATTATCTTTTCTATTCATTTGTGATTTTCATCTTTTTTTTTTTTTTGCTAAAATGACTGTTTATAAAGAAGTCAGTAGCAAAATTAGACTTTAGATAGCCTTTAAAAAAAAATAACAACAGGGGGCAGCTAGGTGGCGCAGTGGATAAAGCACGGGCCCTGGATTCAGGAGTTCCTGAGTTCAAATCCGGCCCCAGACACTTGACACTTACTAGCTGTGTGACCCTGGGCAAGTCACTCAACCCCCATTGACCCGGAAAAAAAAAAATAAATAACAACAATGTGACATAAAAGAAATTAGAGCAAAATGGGGGCAGTGCTTTACAAAGCATGAAAAGATTTTTTAAAAACTACTTACTGATTTTCTTCTCAAAACATCTGGGGGCCAGAGTTATTTTTTCACTTTACTCTTGCTGCTATGCTTCTAGAATTAAATGTGACGATTAAAAGTTCTATTGTAGCAGCCAATTCAATGGACATAATTATTAGTAATAATACTTATATGATGCTTGAAGATTTTAGAAAGTGCTTTGCATCTGTTATCTTATTTTATTATCACAACAACCCTCTGAGGCAGAGGCTATTATCCTAATTTTACAAATACAAAAACTGAGACAATGGTTAAGTGACTTGCCAAAGGCACCCAGCTAACAAGTATCTAAGGCAGAATTTGTACCTCATATCTTTCTGACTATATATTCTGCACTCTATCCCCTACAACACCTAGTTTAAGTACCTACTTAGAAGTATGGTGCTAAGTACTGGCAATATTTTTTTTTTAATAGTTCCTGCATTCAAGGAGCTAACATTTGGCTAGGGGATAATAAGGAAATACAAGATCATCCAGAATGAGAGTAATCACTGAGAAACAGGGGAAAAAGGAAAATCTTCAGTGAATAGTTGAGAAGTCAACTTAAGGTTTGAAGAAACTTAGGGATTCGAAGAGGTAGAGTTAAGAAAGGAGTACACTCCAAACATGGAGGACATCTGGGAAAGGGTACAGACATAGGAGATGACTGTGAAATATGGTGAACAATTAGGCTAGTTTGGCTGGAATGGGAGGCTGAGGGGTGCATACAGATGTAATAAATACAAAATTGGAAAGGGGGCAGCTAGGTGGCACAGTGGTTAAAGCACCGGCCCTGGATTCAGGAGTACCTGAGTTCAAATCCGACCTCAGACACTTGACACTTATTAGCTGTGTGACCCTGGGCAAGTCACTTAACCCGAATTATCCCACTTAAAAAATGTCTGGAAAGACCAAGAGGAGCCAGATGTGGACTATGGCCACACTGCAGATTTTTGAGCAGTAGAATGAAAAGGTCAGACCCATGTTTTGGTAATATTAATTTGGTTACTGTGTGGAGGATGGTTTGAGGAAGGAAAGGAAAAGAATGGAATCAGGGAGAACAACTGGAAAGTTATCATAATAGTCTGGGTAAGAAGTGATAAGGGACTGAACTAGAGTGGTGGCAGTGTTAATAGAGAGGAGACAGATACCAGGGATGCTGACAAGTTAAGATGAACAAGATCAGTAGGGAATTGAGAATGAAGAGTCAAGGATGACTCCCAAGCTGCAAGGCTAGGTGACCATAAGGATGGCAGTAACCCTCAAGAGAAGTTTTGAAGAGCATATTTGGGGGAATGATGGGTCTAATTATGAATATGTTTGTTGACTTTTAGATGCTAATGTAGGGGTTCTTAATCTTTTATGTGCTCTTTGGCAGTCTGGTGAAACCAGATTTCTCAGAATAATGTTTTGAAATGCATAAAATAATAGCATTAAAAGAAAAAAAAGTTAATCAACCCCAAGTTAAGAACCCTTGTGCTAATGGGACTTGGAAATGTCTAGCAGGCAATGGGAGACTAGAGTTCAGGAGAAATTAGGGCAGGGTATGTAGACCAGGGAACCATATGTACAGGTAAATGAATCCATGGAGCTGAAGAGATAAATGAGAGTGAAGAGAGAGAAGCCTCAAGTCCACAGCATCAACTGAATGAGATGACAATGTTTAACCTAGACAAGAGATAGGATGGAGAAGGAAGTGATGTGACAGCAAATCATGTGGAAGAAATGAGATTAGTTAAATTTAGCCCCAGAGGGCAGAAACAGGAAAAATGGATAGAAATTGCAAAAGAGGCAAATGCAGGCTTTGTGTAAAGAAAATTTCTTAACAGCTGGAGCTATCCAAAAGTTAATAAACAGGCTGCCTTTGTAAATTGTAGGTTCCCTCTTATTTTAAGTCTTCAAGTAAAGCCTAGATTGGCCAAGTGTATGGGTTGGACTAGATGATTTTTTAGGTCCCTTCTAATTTTGAGATGTCACGCACTACCCTGGTGTTCCTTCCCCTAGCAATAACTACCAGGTGTTACTTTTCTGTAATGAAGACAAGCAATTTCCATAATGTAAAGCTAATAGACCAAAGACTGGTAACCTCTCAA
This sequence comes from Dromiciops gliroides, assembly GCF_019393635.1. Lineage (NCBI taxonomy): Eukaryota > Metazoa > Chordata > Mammalia > Microbiotheria > Microbiotheriidae > Dromiciops > Dromiciops gliroides. The sequence continues at coordinate 335,103,290 of NC_057863.1, read as the reverse complement.
AATTTCAGTGACAAATCAAAGACAATCATTTCCCCAAAAAGGTACTATTTTCTCCTACCTCAAATTATCTTGTATATATACCATGCACTCACTTTGTCCCTCCCAGTAAGACATGACCCTATTCTTCCTACATAACTAGTCAGTGATTATGACCAACCAGTCAACCAAAATATCTTCCCTAAAAGTTCTAAAGATAAGCTTTATCTACCTTGTGATTTTTGTCTAGGGCTCCAGAAGCTCACAATTTCTGGTAAAAAGTCTTGATTATACTACATCACCCTAGTTTTTGACTCCACTCCAAAAACCAAACAAAGGAAGCTACTCACTCACACCAGTGGCACATAGCTCTAGTGCTCACTAAAGGAGAATCATCTAGTACCTAATCCATGGCACACCTCCCACCAGTAACAGTTTGAAGAGGGAAGGTGAAGGAAATAAGAATATAGTTGGCTGGTGCAGTGGTGTCAGGAAGGCCTGGTGTCAGGAAGACTCATCTTCACTAATTCAAATCCATCCTCAGATACTTATCAGTGGTGTGACCCTGAGCAAGTCACTTAATCCAGTTTGTCTCAGTTTCCTCAGTTGTAAAATGAGTTGGAGAAGGAAATAGCAAACCACTCTAGTATCTCTGCCACAAAATCCCAAATGGGGTTACAAAGAGTCAAACACAACTGAACAACAAGCATCTACTATGTTCTAGGCACTATGCTAAGCACAAGTATCTCATTTGATCATCTCAACAACCCTGGCAGGTTAATAATAACTAATATTTACACAGCACCTACTAAGTGTTGTACAATTATCATCTCATTTGATCCTCACAACAATCGTGTAAGGTAGGGACTATTATTATCTTCATTCTACAGATGAAGAAACTGAGGCAAACAGAAAGTGACTTGCCCAGGGTTACACAGCCATTAAGTATCTAAGGCCAAATCTGAACTCAGGTCTTCCTGACTCTAGGCCCAGACACTGGCTTTTCTATGACTACATGGAAGCAGCCAGTATAGAGGAAAGAAAACAAATCCCACCTCAAGCATCAGCTATGTGAGTACTGTCAAATCTCTTAACTTTTTAGCCCCACCTTTCTTCTTTGTAAAATGTCAATGCCTGCAATACCTAACTCACAGGGTTGTTGGGGTTTTGGGGGGGTTTTTTTGGGGGGGAGGTGTCAAATTAGATAGCTGATGTAAACTATTTTTGTAAACTCCAAAGTACTATGTCAACTATTATTATTATTATGTAAGCAACAGTGGGGAGCTAACTCCCCATTCCCTCAATACTGAATCCCTAAAAAAAATCTATAACATAATCTATAATATAAAAGGTTTTTGCCCTGGTCCATCAGCAGGTTCATTCAGCCACTTCAGGGTCCTCCTATTACAGCAAAGTTAATTTTTTTATGTCTCCCCTGTGCCACATCTAAAAATCCCATAACTGGTACTTAAAGCTGAGTGAGAGTCTCCAGAGGTTTCACAGAATCAGAGTGGAAATCACCAAAATTAGACCAGGCAGAATCTACATCTTAATAAAAGACTACACTCTAAAAATATACCAAAGGACAAGGTGAAATCAACAATGCATCATCATCCTGCTCTCACTGTCTTATATGATACATAAAGCATTTCTCCCAGAACAAAACTGAGTTTCTTTAACTTGAAATTCAGGAACATGATATCTCTCACTGTCCCTCTTATGCCCACATCTTCACTCACATATACTTTGTAATTCAGGGTATAGTTATCAATCACAGAACCCATATTACATGATGTCACTCAATGTATGTCTATAAATGCCTCCCACTCTGGTGCTGTTCCTTTCTTTCAGGAAGATAGAAGATGGAGGAGGAGGGAGGTAAGATGCTGTAATAAGGTTCGTATTGTGAAAAGAACAGTAGCAGAACATCTGAGTTTAAGTCTTGGGTTTGAGACCTGGCTTTCACATCTTCTAGACTCTATGGCACTGATCAAATAATTTAATCTCTCTGAGACTCAATTTTATTTGCAAATGCTTGTATCTCCCTCAAAGTGCTCTGCCAATTAGGATTAGCATTTATTAAATGCCTAATATGTGCCAGACAAGCAGTGGGGCTATAAGGGCAAAAAGATAGTCCCTATTCTCAAGGAGCTAATAGTCTAAGAAAACTCCATACAAACAAGACAGAGGAAAAATTGGAGACAGTCAACAGAGAAATGCTAACATTAAGGGAGATTGGGAAAGGCTTCTTAGGGCAGCTAGGTGGTGCAGTGGATAAAGCACCGGCCCTGGATTCAGGAGGACCTGAGTTCAAATCCGGCCTCAAACACTTGACACTTCCTACCTGTGTGACCCTGGGCAAGTCACTTAACCCTCACTGCCCTGAAAAACAAACAAACAAGCAAGCAAAAACCCAAAAAACAACCACACACAAACAAAGGGAAAGGCTTCTTTCAGAAGGTGGGATTTTAGATAAACCTTGAAGTAAGCCAGGGAAACTAGGAGGTACAAATGAGAAGGGAAAGAGTTACAAACATGGGGGGCAGCTAGTAAAAATGTTCAGAGCAGGGAAATGGGAATATCATATGCAAGAAAGAGCAAGGAAGCCAATGTCCCTGGATCATAGAGTATATAGAGGGTTGTAAGGTGTAAGAATACTGGAAAGGTAAGAAGAGGTCAGGTCATGGAGGGCTTTATAAGCCAAACTGAGGATTATACATTTGATCCTGGAGGCAATACAGAGCCCCTGGAGTTGACTGAATGGAGGGGGAGTAGGAGGTAGAATGATACAGTCAGACTTAATAATTTGGGAAGATCACTATGACAGCTGAGTGGATGTGGAGATCGAAGTGGGGAAAGGACTGAGGACGGCAGACCAACCAACAAGCTAGCGAAAGTCTAGGCATGAGGCAATAAGTGCCTCATGGTGATGCATCATGGTGATGGCAGTAAGGGGACAGAATGCGACACATAAGAGAGAGAGATTACGAAGGCAGAAATAAAAGGACTTGACTGGATATGGGGTGTGGAGAGGGAGTGAAAGAGAGGAATCAAGGATGACACCTAAATTGTGAACCAAGGTGACTAGGAAAATGGTGTTACCCTCAAACAGAAATAGAGATGTTAGGAAGAGGAAAGGGTTTGGGGAGAAACATGGACATAAGGAGCTTAAGATGTGTACATAATATTCAGTTTGAGATGCCCAATAGGCAAATGGAGATGAGAGACTAAAGGTCAGAAGAGATTAGGACTGGACCAATAAATCTGAAAATCATTTACAGAGAGATGATAATTGACTCCAGGGGAGCAGATGAGATCACCAAGCAAAACAGTAAAGAGGGAGAAGAGAAGAGGCCCTAGGACCAAGCCTTGGCATCCATGGTTAGTAGGCATGACTTGGATAAAGAACTAAAAAGACTGAGAAGGGGCAGTCAGAGAGGAGAACCAGGAGAGAACAGTGTCATGAAAGGCCAGAGTGCAGAAAGTACCAAGAAGATGATCAATAGCACCAAAGGCTGCAGAGAGGTGAAGACAGATAAAGATTAAGAAAAGGCCCTCAGATTTGACAATTAAAAGACCATTGGAAAAAAAAAGTTTCCCTTGAATGATGAGGAATTAAGAATAAAGTGAGAGAAAAAGAAGCAGAGGCATCAGTTGTAGATAGCCTTCTCAATGCATTTAGCCAGAAAAGGAAAATGATATAAATACCTAGCAGGGATGTTTGGATTAAATGAGTTGTTTGAGGGAAAGACATGAGTGTGTTTTGTAGGTAGTAGGGAAGCAACTAGTATTCAGGGAGAGATGGAAAATAAGTTAGAGAATGGGGATGAAGAGAAGGCAATCTACTGAAGAAGCTGGCATGGGATGGAATGGGATCTTTTGTGCTTGAAGAGGTATTTGCCTTGACAAGAGCCTCTTCGATGGAGACAAGGGTGAAGGAGGAAAAAAATGCCAGAAGGCATTTCAGTGATGAGAGAAGAGGAGGGAAGTAGAGAAAGCTCTAGGCTTGACCAGAATTTTTTCAGTAAAATATAAAGCATTTATCAACTGAAAGGGAGGAGGTGTGTCTTCGTCCAGTCTTTCAACACCCACAAACCAACCCACCCAGTACAAAGTCTGACTCCTACAAGACTCCTAAAAGCATCATAGAGCTTCATGTCACTCCTCCTCTTACTCCCTATTATTACCTGCAGGAGCAAATACAAAATGTTCCGTCCAGAATTCAAAGCCCTTCATTTATCTATCCCCCTCCCACCTTTCCAGTCTTTACTCCCCAACTGACACTGGCCGACAAGACACTCCATCTGTTGGCATCTTCTGCTCTAAGTGCTGATCTTCCTGGCTTCCTAGAAGTCCTAACTAAAACCTCACCTTCTACAGGAGGCTTTTAATGATCCCTCGTAATTCTAGCGCTTTCTCTCATAATTATTCCCTATCAATCCTGTATGTAGCTCGCTCTGTGGATATTTGTCTACATGTTGTCTCCCGCATTAGACTGTAAGCACCTGGAGGGCGGGGACTGTCTTCCGGTTCTTTTTGCATACCCAGTGCTTAGCTCAGTGACTGGCACATAGTAGGCACTTAATAAATGTTTACTAGATTGAACTGAAGCTTTGACAAGCCGATCCCAGCTGCTCCCATCCGTGCAGGGCTTTACAATCTGCAGTCTAAGCTTCCATACTGCAAGCTGCGATTATGAATTACACACACACACACACACGTATTTCTTTCCCTTCTCCTTCCCCCTCCGCCCCCAGTTCACCACTCAGGTTCACTGACACGGGTGGGGCTGAACCCCGTCAGCTGGAGGGTCACTCGACATAGGGCGGAGAGGCCGGGAGGTTAGGAGAGGGGTGACCTGGTGGCACCAGGGCCTAGGACAGTGGGGCGAAGAGGGGAAGGGTGGGGCCAGGGCCCAGAGGCGGAGGTGAAGCGGGAGGCCCGCGGCGAAGGGGGAAGGGCCGAGGCCAGGGCCCTACCTGCTGAGCTGGAAGCCGCCGCTCCGAGAGACGCGGCACGCGATGCATCATGGGACCCGGGAGCGCTCTCGCCCCTGGGAAGGGTCGGGGGGTGCCTGAGCAAACGGTCACGTCGCACGCACGAAGGGGGGGCGTGGCAAGGGGGCGTGGTAAAAAAGTAACTCTCTTCCTCCTTCTCCTCCCCTTCCAACCCTTTTTCTGCCAACTCCAAGCCGCCGTCTCCGCCCTCGCCAACAGTAACGCGTGCGCGCGCTGCCACGCGTGCGCAATGACATCCTCGCTTCCAAACACACCTGAGAGGTGTAAATGTAACTATCTCCCTCCTCCTCCTCCCCCTCCTGGTCCTCCTCCTCTTCTCCCACCCCTTCCCTTCTTCCTCCATCTTTCTTCCCCTCCTCCCCCTTCTCCTTCCCCACCCTTGAGAAGGCCTGAAGTGGGAAAGCCACGAAAGGTCCTTTCCTGACCACTTTCCCCGTCTGTACTAGGATGATGGTTAGACAAAATGATGGCTAAGATCTCTTCCGGCTCTGGCATTGCCTGATTCTCCGGACTCTGATCCGGTCCTCACTCGACCACGTTACAGCGCACCCCTCTCACGGTCTCCTTCCTCTCCCCTTAAAACACTGGACACATAGACAATTTCTCAAATGCACCGGGCTTTAAACAAACTGTCCAGTCCCCGGCTATCGGTCATTTGTGAAGCACTTCCGTTGTGCTAAGTCAAATCAACAAGCATTTCGTAAGCACTTCCTGTCCGAGCTCCTTGAGGGCAGAGAGTGTCTTTTGACTTACTTTGTATACCCAAATTTTTGGACAGTGCTCCCCCCAAAAAAAAATAGGGGCTTAATAAATGCTTATTGATGGACTGCCAGGAACTGTGCTAAGCACTGGGAATAGGAAATACAAGCAGAAAGCTGGCCCCTGCCCTCAAGGTGCTTTCTTTCTAAAGGTGCCAGCCCTATGTGCTAGGTGCTATTAATCCAAATTACAAAACGGACACGTGGCCTTCTTTCAAATAGTTCTATTAGAATCGTAGAATCTAGGAATTGGAAGGAAACTTCAGGGTCCATCAGGTCCAACTCGGTACAATAAAGTCAGAAGACCTGGGTTCCAATCTAACTCTGACTATCGTGTAAGTGAACAAGGGAAGACAAAGAGAATAAGCATTGCAGAATAGAGAACAATGTAAATAAACACACTGAATACTATAAAGGCTGGTAAGGCAGAATGTAATCAGCTTGTAGACATTCTTAAATATCAAATGAAGGAAGTTGGGTTTGACTTAAGAGGCAATAGGAAAAGATCCAGGCCACAAAACCAGCAAGAGGTTGAACTAGACTTTTTTCCCCTCCAATCTTCAAAATTTTTCAAACTTCTCCAACACAGGAATTATGTGCAAGAGATAAAGCAATTTCAGCTCCCTTCCTGGGCTAGCCTTCTTTGCGATTTGTTCATTGGGTTTTTATCTCCTTAGGATCTTTCAAGGTTCCAAACGAGATAAAAACCCAATGAACAAATCGCAAAGAAGGCTAGTCCTTCAATTCTAACGTGCCTATCCCATTTGTGGGGCCACACAAATCCTGATACACAGGCATACAAGAGAACACTATCCCCACACCTCATCTCCCAGTGCATGAGAAAACCAAAAGGCAGAAGCTTCCTCTGTCTAGCACAGGAGTTTGGGAATGTTCTGTGCCACAATAAGGCTTAGCCAAAGAAGTCAAGGAAAAAGGGAATTAAGGTAGAAAACATGTATGTCTGTGTGGCATTCCTGAGGGAGAGAGGCCAAAATCCATCTGGACTCATTTCTGTGCAACCAAAAGTCACCTGGGATAGAGTTTGTGGCTGCTTTAACTTGAATTGCTTTGAGATCCAGCTCTCTGAGAAACTGCCATCAAAAGGGAGTCAGAAAATGATCAACAGGGAAAGGTAAAGGGGAAGGGGGAGGAGATTGAAATTAGGAAAGATTTCAGGAGGAAAAAAGTTGGGACTACTTATGGGAGTAGACCCCCCACTCCCCAGGGTTCTCTGGTACTCTTAAAGAGGACTGGCAGTGTCTAGCCTCTCTGCCATTGTCTCAAAGCCCCACCAATGGTATTGCCCCAATTTTAGAGGCCCTCAGCTCCCCAGTTCTGTTTCACCACAGTTGCATTAACTTTTATAAAGAAATTGTTACTTCAAAGCTATAGTAAGAACAAACTTACAAACATTTCTTCCCCAAACCTGAGGGATTTAATCCTCCCCTACACCACTTCTGCCTCTGGAGAAGGGAAAGGTAATCAGGTTCACAGCTTAGTTCAGTTCCTCTATAGCACAGTCCCACCAAGTTCCAAATCCAAAGCCCTCCTTGGGCTGAAGTCCCCGACATCCTGGCTTCTCAGGTCTCCAGTGCTAGGTTGGCACCAACATCTATTCTGGAACTGTGCCTTCAAAATTGCCATGACTCATGTTCAGGTCCAGTGACTCCATTTCCGCAGCCTAGAACTGGCAAGGAAAAATGAAGCAGAACAAAACCACAAGTTTATTGGGGGGGGGGGGCAAAGAGACTTAAGATATGGATGGATGGATATCCTTCCTTTCACCCACATTACTTCATGGTGCCTGTGCTGTGAGTGAACAGGACATTCACCCCATGGATGCTTCTGGAAAGAGAGCAAGATAGTCCCAATCAGATGGTTTTAAATATGTGGATTGTACCATTGAGTGTATAACTAAAATAGTCCACATTTGGTGTTTGCTAGTTTCTCCCAAGTCAGGGGTCTCCTTATTAGGTGATCTGGACATGCATCAAAGCCAATATTGAACACATTGAGAATAAGCAAATATACTAACAGGGACAATATAAATAACAGAAGGGAAGGGAATAAACATCTACATAGAGCCTACTATGATCCAGGTCCTGTGCTAAGCACTTTTTGCAAATATCTCATTTGATCCTCACAACAATCATGTAATGTAGATGCTATTATTATCCACATTTTATAGTTGAGAAAACTGAAACAAGTAGAGATTGACTTGCCCAAGGTCACACAACTAGTAAGTATCTAGGCCTAGAGTTCTATCCATTGCACTGTCAGTTCCCTCTAAAAGAATGTGGCCTCCAGATCATCTAAGTAAGTCCAGATACCCATGAAGAAATATTGTGACACAAAGAAAAATTAATCAGTATCTGATGAGGGAGAGTATATGTGAATCCTAAGAGCAGGATGTTCCTGAATGGTTTAAAAGAGAAGTAAGAGTTCTGAAAGTGGAATTTATGGTCTGCACTGCAGAAATAATTGACATAATAGAAAAAACTTTAATCCACTGTGGCAAGTCTCAACAAAGAAACAAAAGAGAGAATAAATTATTGGGAAGGAAAATACACAGAAATGAAGAACAATTTGGAATAAAAACAAAAAGCAATAACATTAAAAGAAAACATGATCTCCATATAACAGAACATTGATTTCAAAGATAGAATGCGTGGAGAAAATTTAAGGATTATAGGTCTCTCGGAATAACATGACAAGACAAAAATCCTGAACACCATAAGGCAAGAAACAATACAAAACCCATACTTAACTTTGGAACCCAGAAAACAAAGTGCCATTTGAAACAATCCACGGATTCTTCCAGGGGCAAAAAACAACCCTCCCCCCCCCAAAAAAACCCTCTCTATGTGGCAAAGCTCCAATACATATAGTAGTTAAGTTGAATCATTCCAAAGACAAGAAATAAATTCTGCAAGGAAATAATAGAAAGGTCTTCAAATATAAAGGAAAGGAAATTCAAATGACAGGAGACTATTATACAGCTACCAAAAACCATAGGAGGGAATGGAATAATGTGTTCTGAGCATCAAAACAGCTCAAGATGCAACCTAAGGTTTCACACCCTGCAAACTTGAATGTAACCATTAGTGAAAAAGATGATCATTTAATTTTAAAAATTCAAAGCATTCCTAGGAAGAAAATCCAGATCCAAATAAATCATTTATTTTGCAAATATCCCAGACAACAGAGATGGTAAAAAGTAAACAAATATAACAGCCAAGACCAACAACAACAAAATAACAACAGAAAGATCATATCTTCCAAAAAATACATAAGGAGACAAAGCTGAAAGCAGAAGTGAAGAAGCAGGACTAAAATACAATGTACCAAGCCTCACAAAATTCCAGCTACAGGTGAATCGATATTTTTGTGGGACTAAATTACAGAATGGGAATATGCATAAAAGGTAAGAGGAGAAGAAAAAAATAAAGAGGAATCTGTTGTGTATCCTAATCAAGCTAAAGGTTAACAATGAAGGGAAAATAACTTCTGTAGTCTCTCAGGAAGAAAAGAGCCTTTCGGAGAATTAGAGAGGAAGGAAAGGAGAGAATTGAAATGGGGAAATAAAAGAAAAATCTTATGTTTCTGTAGTGGGAGGGGGTACAACTGATGAATACTTCCACTGGGGAAGTCCAAGAAAACATAGAAATATTCAAATTAAAAGCTGGTTCTTTGAAAAGAGTAATAAAATTGATTTTTAAACTAATTTAACTAAAAAGAAACCAAACTTTAACCAATCTGACTAAAAAGAGGGAAGAAAAACATCAACAAAGTAACACATGAACAAAGTGAAATCACAACAAACAATAAGAAATAAAAAGAATTATCAGAACCTACTATATACAATGATATGGTTATAAAACTAAGAATACAAAAGAAAATATAAGAGTTTCTTAAAAATATAATATATCCATGGGCAGCTAGGTGGCACAGTGGATAGACCATCGGCCCTGGATTCAGGAGGATCTGAGTTCAAATCCGACCTCAGACCCTTGACACTTACTAGCTGTGTGACCCTGGGCAAGTCACTTAACCCCAATTGCCTCACCAAAATATAATAAAATAAAATAAAATACCCAAACTAAAATATGACCAAATAGGGGTCATAAATAATCTAATCTCAGAAAAAGAAACAAAATCATCTATTAAGGAACAACCAAATAAAAAATTCCTGGTCCTGATAGAGAATTCTATCAAATTGTATAGAAAAAATTAGTATAATATTACCCAAATTATTCTCAAATTTGAGAAAGTACCCTACAAAATTTCTTTTTTTAGGACAATTATAGTCCTAATACCTACATCAGAGGAAGATAAAACAGAGAAAGAAGTGTTTAAAACAATAACATGGTTATTGAATATAGATTTTTTTTTATTTAATAAAATCTCTTTTGGTGTTTGGCAGTCTTTTCAAGCACTTCTTGCTTGTAGCTTTAAGAGAGAACATGGAAGATACCAACCCCACTTCAGGCTGCTGAAGGGAAAATAAGACCCTGGGAAGAAGCTGACATGAGAGGAGCCAGTAGTCTCCATTATGTCCCTATCCCCAGCTTGCCACAGGAAAGTTCCCTTTGAGGAAACAATCCCATACTAATGAGCTGTGGGACTTTGGTTATATATACTTAACAGAAGTTCACAGTTTCATATACAGTCCTCTATATGTTGAAATGTTTGTGTTGATGATTACTAAATTCACAATAAAGAAGAAAAAATTCCCCTACTAAACTTCCCTATTACCATGAAAGGTACCACATTCACAACTTTGGTGACATTCCATCTTCAATTCCTCTCTTGTAATTAATTCTCTCACATAAGTCTCCTGTCCACTCTCACAGCCACCAACCTAATTTAGACCCTTATCACCTCTCCCCAGGACTGTCACAACAGCTTTTTAATTGGACTCACTACTTCAAGTCTTTCCACACTCTAATCCATCTTCCACTCTGGGGTTTTCATTTTCAAAAACCTCCTGAAAGGCTGGTGTCCATGCAGTGGCGATGATTCTCAAATTTAGGGATCTTTTGCAGATCTCTATCTCTTTTGAGGTTGCTTAGGTTCAGCTTTGCAGGCAATCTGAATCAGGCATGATCTACTCATCCACAACACCTGTTTCTATTCTCATTCAGTTCTTCATTCATTCGTTTCTCGCCTCTGTGTCTGGTTTGTGCTCAAAGAATACCTCATGTTAAAGTTTTGTCACATGGCCTCATTGTTAAAGTGTCTCAAGAAAAAGACTAGAGGTCAATAGGCAAATTGGTTCTTTGCTTATTGTTATTTTTGTCTCTGTCCCTATTTTCCTTTGACAGACTTCGTGCTGGATTTCCACTCAGATGACAAACACCCCACATTAGGCACTCTCCTACTTTGGACCTCAAATCCATCCATGAGTTAGGAAGTCTACCCCAAGTGCGTGAAGACTTACCGTGGCAGAATGGGGGGACAAGAATAATTTGTTTCAACAGCCATGAAGGCACTGTGAAACACCTAGAACTTGGTCAGGCATCAAAGATGCCAAGGTCATCTACTGCATCCCAAGGCCATCCCAGTCATCTTGACTGTTGTCGTGCCACTGGACTTTAATCCAGTGGCAGAGAGAGTGGGACCGATGATTTTGTGCAACTCTGCCTCACTTAAATCCAATTCACTCACAGCTCAAGACTTTATTGACTGATGGTGCCATTGGTCCTCTTCAAGAACACACAACAACTTTGTCCACTGCCATAGCTTCTTCCTCCTAACTGTATAGCCAAAGGCCCATGCAGAACTATACCTACCCTACACAGGCAGGACAGAGAGGGGGGGAAGCAGCAGCACCAAGATGAGTATTACATTTGTATAAGGGTGGGTTTTCTACCCCTACCCCCATTCATTTCATTACAGAAGGTTCAGACACTCCAACTGAATCAGTCAATAAAGTGATGAAATTTAAACGTGTAAACAAGATGTTTTATGGCTTGGGATCTCCCCTAAAAGATGTAAACCTCTGTAACTGGGTTAAGGGGGGAAAAAAGCAGTGTTATTGGTTGAGAGGATCAGTCAGTCATGCCCAATGGGCCATTGTTTAAAGGCAGCTTGTCAAGCAAGCAGTGAGCTAGTCTAATGGGAAAAGAGCTCTGGTTCAGGATATTCTCCATTTGTTGAGTTGTCGAGTATAGAGCCTGGAACAGAGCAAGTGCTTAATACTTATGGACTGATTGACTGGTCATTTTTAAACAGTGAAATAATATCCCATTACATCGATATAGCACAATTTATTTAGCCTTTCTCCAGTTAAGAACATACATTCTTAGCAGCTTTTGACTATAGGGTTGGGTTTTTTTTAGTAACATGAATATTTTTATACAAATAGGTCTTTTCCCCCTCTTTGTAAAGTCCTTCCACCTAGGTGTGGAGATGGGATCCTATAACATCAAGGGGCCCAAGTTCACATGGACCAGGTTTAGTTTTTAGGGAGCCTGGCTCTAAGAAGGGGAGCCAATATTTTCTTATATTCTCTGGCTTGTTACATCCCCATGCCAGAGCTATGTGGCAAAATTCTTAAAAATAAGGTCTCAGGTCAAGGGTGTCCCTGGAAAGATTAAAAGGCTCATTTCTAGGGAGCAGGTAGGTGGCTCAGTGGATAAAGCACTGGCCCTGGATTCAGGAGGACCTGAGTTCAAATCCGGCCTCAGATACTTTATACTTACTAGCTGTATGGCCTTGGGCAAGTCACTTACCCCTCAAAAAAAAAAAAAGGCCCATTTCTAGGCAGCTAGGTGGCAAAGTAAATAGAGTGCTGGGTCTGGAATCAGGTCCATCTTCCTGATTTCAAATCTGACTTCAGACACTTACTAGTTGTGTGACCTTGAGCAAGTTATTTAACTCAGTTTACCTAAGTTTCCTCATCTATAAAATGATCTGGGAAAGGAAATGGATAACTCCTCCAGTATCTTTGTCAAGAAAACCCCAAATGGGGACATAAGGAGTTGGACACAGCTGAAACAACTGACCAACAAACAACAAAATTCAAGAAAGATAGTGTACAAAGTAGATCAAACACAGGGCAGCTACACACATACACATACCCGCACACTTAAACGCAAATGACTAATAATCGTATGTTGACATTATTTAAAATCTGAAACAGTAACTGTAAGAGTAATCACACATTATACTGTCCCAGGCAGGTTCCTAACTTAGAACATGAAAACACAAAACACTTTTTCAGACTGCTAAATGGGTATTTCAACTCCACTCAAGCCTTGCCCTCTCAACTACTCATTCAAAGAACCAGTCTCCTCACCAAGATTGAATTTTAGCAAGGGGACAGAACTCATAATCATCCCCCATATTACAGTTTTAAATAACATTTTAGACTTAATCTTATAGAGAGGACACTGAGTCAAAGAATATATTCAGTTTTGTAACTTGTTTATTTCCAGATTTCCTTACGAAAATAATTCTCCAGGTTTCAGCCATGCTAGCAATATAATAGAATGCTTATTTTCCTACAGCCATGCCAACACATTAGATTTTATTGTTTTTTAACCATTTTGACAATTTGACAAGGATAAAGGGGACACGTGTTCAGGTCTCTGTTGGTAGAATCACAGCTAATTAACCAAAGAGCATGGTTAGCGTACTCCACCATAACAAAATGCTATTTTCTGCAAAGGACTAACCACCTTTACATTAAGCAAATTTTCAATAGCCCCGTGTCTCCTGCTTTCCCATCTCTGTGATATTTTCTTGATTTTTCTACATATGGTTCTCCCTTCAGGAATGAAAATGCTTCTTTACAACTTCCTATTCAGGCCTTTGAACCAGTTAACTTCCAGTCAGAACTCCTGCCCTTAAACTCAGCCTTGTTTTTGTTTACTCATTTGGATATGAGTTTAGACCTCCTCCTTTCACCCCCAAAGCAGGGCTGCTCTTTCAGCTAGTCTGTTAATTGCCATTAATCTTTGGAATGCATTAGCCTCTAGTTTTTCATTACCCTAAAAGAAGTAGGGAGCCAGCAGAATCTCAAAGTTGTTTTCATTTACATTTCTCTGATTATTAGAGTGTTTGAATGACTTTTCAAGTTGTTGATTATAATTTATGTTTTTCTTTATAATACTGTCTAAATCCTTCAACCATTTATCCACAGGCAAATGGCTATTACTTTTGCCAATTTGTAATATTTCCTTATAGGTTCTAGGTGTCAGATTTTTATCAGATTTATTCATCTTGATTATGTTTCTCAACTCCTTATTTTGGTTATATTGATTTTTATTGCACAAATTATTTTTATTTCAACATCGTCAAATCCATCTATTTTGACTCCAATATTTTTCCATTTATTTGAAAAATAAATTGTTTCCTTTCTACAATTGAGATAAATATGTTTTCCTTTTTCTTTCAATTTAAAAGCAATTTTTAAAATGTTTAAATCATTGATCTGAAAAAGTCTTACCCTTATGTCTCATTATGACATGGGGAGGTCCTGAGTTTTCAAAGGATAGGTATGTCAGTAGGATATCAACTCTTGTAACTTCTAACAGTCTAAAAAGACTTAATATAAGCCCAGAAAAAGACTATGTTTTCTGTTGGAGAATCAATCTAACTAAGAACAGAGGATTATCATAAGAATATGGTCATCAGATTGTAGTAGTAGTAGCCTGAGAGGCCTGGGTCCAGTTAGGGATGCTCTGGCCCTGAGGGGGACACTATGATCATGGAGAAATATGGTTGGGGCGGCTAGGTGGCACAGTGGATAGAGCACCAGCCCTGGATTCAGGAGTACCTGAGTTCAAATCCGGCCTCAGACACTTAAGACTTACTAGCTGTGTGACCCTGGGCAAGTCACTTAACCCCAATTGCCTCACTTAAAAAAAAAAAAAGAGTAGAGAAATATGGTTGATCAGCTTGTTGGGGTTGGTTAGAGACGACTCTTTCCTTGGAGAAGCAAAGTAGTTGATTAGCCAGGTAGTGGTTGGTCAAACAGATAAAAAAGTAGCCACTCAGAAAGCCGGGCTCCTTGAATTTACAACATCAGCTTAGTTGGGAGCCATTTGTGTTTGCTGTGTGATTAGGACCAGGTAGTGACAACAATCTCAAGTTAGAAGTGTGGACTTTTTATTATTCATATATCCAAATAGCTAAGATCATCATTTTCAAACTGCTGTCACTTTTCAGTCTTAGGTCTCTACCCCCCCTTTATAAAATTGTCATCTTCTCCTTTGTTCAGGGAGCTGAAGTTAGGTTTCTTCTCCCAGCCATATCTCTATGGCTGTCTTGATTAAGGAACATGCCATAAACCTGTACCTTCCTGGGAATCGAAGTCTAGGCTTCTTCTCCCTGCCATGCCTCTGTGTGCCAAATAATAAAACCTTTTACTTACATTTTGATTGGATTGTATGGGCGAGTAATTCTTTGAAAGAGGAATGTTTTCAAGAACCCATTTAGTGGTAACAAGATAATATATTTTTGGTAACCTAAAGACAAACAATACCCAGTTTTATGTGGTCCTTTAGTCCTGAGTGATCTCTTTCTGCTTCTTTAATAGCAAAGACAGAAAGGGTTTCTCTTTTCAGAAAAGGTGATAAAAATCATTCAGTTCTGAGACCTTTACATTTTTTTTTAATTTGTGATTTCATTGGGTACATAGGAAGATAGTGAAAAACATTTTTAATTTTTTGACTGGCTTGACAAATAGGAGCTGCTTACTTCTGTCTCTATGATTCAGGATACTTTGGATTGCTTTCCCCAAAGGGCATTCATATACACTAGAAAATATGAGATATACAAGACTGGGTAGGGGATATTGAAATTTCAGACTGTCCTGAGACTCAACCTTGCTTTTGCTCCCCACTGCTCTCTTTTCATTGGGATAGTCTCACTCTTTTAACCTACTGGACCTCAGCTCCAGCTTTCATCTGAGGTTCTACCTCTTCCCCATTAAGAAGAGGAATTGGCTCTCTCATCTCTATTTTTTTTTAAATTAATAAAGTATTTTATTTTTTTCCATTACATGTAAAGATAGTTCTCAACCTTTGTTTATACAAGCTTTACAATTTCAGAATTTTCTCCCTCCCTCCCCTCCCTCCCCCCTCCCCTAGATAGCAGGTAATCTGATATAGGTTTTATATATATATATATACATACACACACATAATAACATTAATCCTATTTCTGCATTAGTCATGTTATAAGAGAAAAAAATCAGAGCAATGATGGAAAACCTCAAAATAGAAAAAAAAACCAACAGCATAAAAAACAAAAGAAATAGTATGGTTCATTTAGCATCTATACTCCGCAGTTCTTTTTTTTTTTTTCCTGGATTTGGAGATCCTCTTCCATCACGAGTTCCCTGGAACTCTTCTGTGCCATTGCATTGGTGAGAAGAAAATAGTCCATCACAGTAGATCAACACTCAATGTTGATGTTACTGTGTACAATTTTCTTCTAGTTTTGCTCATCTCACTCATCATCAGCCCACGCAAGACCCTCCAGGTTTCTCTGAACTCCTCCTGCTCATCGTTTCTTATAGCACAATAGTATTCCATTGTATTCATATACCACAACTTGTCCAGTCATTCCCCAATTGATGGGCATCCCCATAACTTCCAATTCCTTGCCACCACAAGAAGAGCAGCTATAAATATTTTTGTACATGTGGGTCCCGTTCCCCCTTCCATGATCTCTTTGGGAAAAAGACCCAAAAGTGGTATTGCTGGGTCAAAGGGTATGCACAGCTTTATTGCCCTTTGGGCATAATTCCAAATTGCTCTCCAGAATGGTTGGATCGGTTCACAGCTCCACCAACAATGGATTAGTGTTCCAATTTTCCCACAGCTTCTCCAACATTTATTATTTTCCTTTTTTGTCATTTTAGCCAATCTGATAGGTGTCAGGTGGTACCTCAGAGTTGTTTTTATTTGCATCTCTCTAATCATTAGAGATTTAGAGCATTTTTTCATATGGGAATAGATAGCTTTGGTTTCTTCATCAGAAAACTGCCTGTTCATATCCTTTGACCATTTCTCAATTGGGGAATGACTTGGATTCTTATAAATTTGATTTAGTTCCCTATATATTTTAGAGATGAAGCCTTTATCAGAAGTACTGGCCACAAAAATTGTTTCCCAGCTTTCTGCCTCCCTTCTAATTTTGGATGCATTGCTTCTGTTTGTACAAAAAAATTTTAATTTAATGTAATCAAAATCATCCACTTTGCATTTTATAATATACTCTATCTCTTGTTTGGTCAAAAACTGTTTTCCTTTCCAAAGATCTGATAGGTAGACTATTCCTTTCTCTCCTAATTTACCTATGGTATCACCTCTTATGTCTAAATTGTGTATCCATTTTGACCTTATTTTAGTATAAGGTGTAAGATGTTGGTCTATGCCTAATTTCTGCCATACTATCTTCCAGTTTTCCCAGCAGTTTTTGTCAAATACTGAGTTCCTATCCCAGAAGCTGGAGTCTTTGGGTTTATCAAACACTACATTACAGTGTCATTTACTACTGCATTTCCTGAGCCTAGCCTATTCCATTGATCTACCACTCTATTTTTTAGCCAGTACCAGATAGTTTTGATGACTGCCGCTTTATAGTAGAGCTCCAGGTTTGGTACTGCTAACCCACCTTCCTGTGAATTTTTTTTTCATTATTTCCCTGGATATTCTTGATTTTTTGTTTTTCCAGATGAATTTTTTTATTATTCTTTCTAGCTCTATAAAATAAATTTTAGGTAGTCTGATTGGTATTGCACTGAATAAGTAAATTAATTTAGGCAGTATTGTCATTTTTACTATATTAGCTCTGCCTATCCATGAGCAATTGATATCTTTCCAATTATTTAGATCTGATTTGATTTGTGTGAAGAGTGTTTGGTAGTTGTGTTCATAGAGTTCCTGGGTTTGTCTTGGCAAGTAGACTCCCAAGTATTTTATATTATCTACTGTTACTTTAAATGGAATTTCTCTTTCTATCTCTTGCTGCTGGACTTTGTTGGTCATGTATAGAAATGCTGATGATTTATGTGGATTTATTTTATATCCTGATACTTTGCTAAAGTTGTTAATTGTTTCAAGTAATTTTTGAGTTGATTCTCTAGGATTCCTTAAGTATACCATCATATCATCTGCAAAGAGTGATAGTTTTGTTTCCTCCTTGCCTATTCTAATTCCTTTAATTTCTTTCTCTTCTCTGATTGCTAAAGCTAACATTTCTAGTACAATATTAAATAATAGGGGTGATAATGGACATCCCTGTTTCACCCCTGATCTTATTGGGAAAGCCTCTAATTTATCTCCATTGCATATAATACTTGCTGTCTCATCTCTGTTTTTAAGCATAGAGGTCAGAGGCTAAGCTTCAGCTCTGTTTCTAAGAAAGGCAGATACACACATGTCCAGTTACTGGAGTAAAAAAAAAAGTCTTTCTTTTCATCATTGGGTAGGTCTGTCAGTTTCCAGATTCTTAGCTCCAGGACCTAAGTTCCTTTGGAACACAAACCAGCCAGGAGCTGATTAGAGCCCATAGACATTAAGTCAATATTACAAACTGACTTGGTCCTGCTAACAGTAATTAATTCCTTGTCCGGAGACTATGTTTGACCTAGGATAGAGAGTATTCTTTAACTTCCTATTTGATAATAACAGATGGGAGAAATGAAATATAGCTTAGAAGAAATTAAGCTTAGACCAACATCTTACTCTATATTCTACAATAAATTCAAAATTGATATGTGACCTGAATATTAAAGATCATAATATAAAACAATTAAAAGAAAAGCAGAAGATAGATCTTTCATAATTATAGAGAACAGATATATTCTTAGCCAAATAAATGATTGAGGGAATTACAAAAGATAAAACAGGCCATTTTGTTTACATGGAATTGAAAAACTTTTGCAGAAGCAAAATTTATACATCTAGAATAAGAAGGAAAGCTGTCAAATGGGAAAAAAATCATTGTATCAAATTTCTCTGATAAGGGTATAGTATCCAATCCATATAGACAACTAACAAATAATATACAAAAATATACAAGACCAAAAGCCATTCCCCAGAAGACAAGTGTTCAAAGGAAATGAATATGTTTCTCAAAGAACCGCAATCTATTAACAACTATATGAAAGAATACTCCAAATCAATAGTAATAAGAGAAATGCACATCTGAACAACTATAAGGTTTAACTTTATACCCAGAAAATTCACAAAGATGATAAAAGATGAGACTAATCAATGTTGGAGAAGTTGTGGAAAGATAGGCTCACTAATGCAATGTTGGTAAAATTATAAGTTAATGTAACCATTTTGGAAAGCAATTTGGAATTATGCAAATAAAGTGACTAAAATATCCATAACCTTTGACCCAGAAATTCCAAGAAGGTCATTGATAAAAGAAAGTCCCCATATACAATAAAATATTAGTAATAGTACTTTTTGTGATATCAAGGAACTAGAAACAAAATAGATACCCATTGACTAGGGAATGGCTAAATAATTTGTGATATATGAATGTAATGGGAGAGGAATAATGTGTTCTCCTCAGTAGGCAGGATACATTATTCAAGTCTAGGGGACTCTTTCCCCATCTCCACCATTCCTTCTTTTTCCTGATGAGTTAATAGTTAACCAGTAGAGGATGCTCCTCTCAGATAAGAACAGACTATATTATTCAAGCCCTGGGGACTTATCTCCCCCTCCCCAAAATTTTCCTTTCTTTCCCTGCTGAGTTAGCAGAGGCTTTCTGAAGTTAGATAACAAAGAATCAGAAAATCTCAGGGTCTGGTTGTCCCATGGGGTGGGGGCAGTAGTGGCACTACATCTGGGGAGGTGGTTTACATGTTAGAAGTGTCCCAGGCGGCAGCTAGGTAGCTCAGTGGATAGAGCACTGGCCCAGGAGTCAGGAGGACCTGAGTTCAAATCCAAACTCAGACACTTAACACTTACTAGCTGTGTGACCCTGGGCAAGTCACTTTACCCCAATTGCCTGAAGAAGAAGAAGAAGAAGAAGAAGAAGAAGAAGAAGAAGAAGAAGAAGAAGAAGAAGAAGAAGAAGAAGAAGAAGAAGAATCCCAAAGAATGTGAACCTGGATGGGGGATGTGTGGGACAATTATGAATTTGAGTCAGATTAAACTCTGAGGATGGAGTATGAAAGATACCTAGCCCCCCCCCCCAGAATAGCTAGACTCTCGCTTTGCCTAAAAGTTAATTGCTAGTCAAATTCTCATTGTCTCCTTTAAGTTTTATTGTTGAGAAAATGGACTTGGGACAGTTCTGTAAACTTTGGGGATGGGGTCTGGGAGATATCCAGTCCCCCAGTAAGTTTTATTACTTGTCACAGTTCTACCAATTAGCACTATTTACTTTACTTCTGCTTAGTTCCCACATGCCAGCTACACCTTAGTTTATGGCCTGTAATAAAAAAAAAACTCCCCTCTCACATGTCAGAATCCCAGTCCCTGTCATGGCAGATAAGGGAGCAATTTCTGCATTCCTCTTTCTTTGACATTCCTCAGACTTGTACCCCTTCCCCTTCTCCCCTTTGTTCTTGGACATGTCTCCAAACACGGATCATGAGCTGGTTACGCATCTTGGGTGAGACAGGATTGGATGTTAGATTGTGAGCTCATCCACCCTAGGTGTATGTGGGGACAGTCCTTTTCAAGATTACTATAAAAACCTAGAGGATTGGGCATATCTTTGCAAGACTTCAATGTGTAATTGGGTTTTGCCCATCCTCGTGAGGATGTAATAAATCTGTCTCTGCTTGACTTGGTGGTCTCCTCGAGTTATTTGGATAAACTGAGGCAGTTTGTCCCAAACAGGGGAGGAACTTTGCATTAAATCTAGGATAAAAAGGGAAGTTTGCTGTGGCAAAGCGCACCACTCTCCTAGAGTGTGTGCCCTTTCTTGCAAGATCGTAATAAAAATGGCATTCCTTCTTTGCATCAGACCAGGAGTTGTGCCTCAGTTTATCTGTTTCTAACAAAATGGAATATTACTGTACCATAAAAGATTATGAATGTGATGAATACAGAGAAGCATGGAATTATTTATATAAACTGATACAAAATGAAATAGAGCCAAAAAAATAATATATACAATCAATTAATAAACATTTATTAAGTGCCTACTTTGTAACAAGCACTGTGCTAAGTGTTGGAGTTACAAAAAGAGGCAAAAAAAGTCTCTGCCCTCAAGGAGCTTAGAGTCCAATGGGGAAGACAACATGCAAATAAAAATATACAAAGCAAGATATATACAGGATAAATTGTTGTTGTTTGTCCTTCATTTTTAAAAAAATAAAAGTATTTTATTATTTTCCAGTTACATGTAAAGATAGCTTTCAGCATTTGTTTGCATAAGATATCCAATTTCAAATTTTTCTCCTTCTCTCCCCTCCCTTCCTGCCTCCCCCAGACAGGTAATCTCATATAGGTTGTATATATATAAACACATACACACACATATATGTATATATATATATATATATACACACACACATACATATGTATACACATATACATATACATAACAACAATTAAACATATTTCTTCATCAGTCATGCTATAAGAGAAGAATCAGAGCAATAAGGAAAAACCTCAAAATAGAAAAACAACAGCACCAAAAACAAAAGAAATAGTATGGTTCAATCAGCATCCATAATCCACAGTGTTGTGTTTTTTTTTCTGGGTTTGGAGAGCCTTTTCCATCATGAGTCCCCTGGAACTTTCTTGTACCATTGTATTGGTGAGAAGAATCCAGTCTATCACAGTTGATCAACACATAATGTTGATGATACTGTGTATAATGTTCTTCTGGTTCTGCTCATCTCACTCATCAGTTCATGCAAGTCCTTCCAGGTTTCTTTGAACTTCTCCTGCTCATCGTTTCTTGCAGCACAATAGAATACCATTACATTCATATACCACAACTTGTTCAGTCATTCCCCAACCGATGGGCAACCCCTCAATTTCCAATTCTTTGCCACCACAAAAAGAGTAGCTATAAATATTTTTGAACATGTGGGTCCTTTTCCCTTTTCTATGATCTCCTTGGGAAAAAGGCCCAAAAGTGGTATTGCTGGGTCAAAGGGTATGCACAGCTTTATACCCTTTGGGCATAACTCCAAATTGCTCTCCAGAATGGTTGGATCAGTTCACAGCTCCACCAACAATGCATTCATGTTCCAATTTTTCCACAGCTTCTTCAACATTTATTATTTTCCTTTTTTTTCATATTAGCCAATCAGGTGGTACTATCCTTCATTCTTAAAGAGGATCATGACATTGGGATGGTGATGTCATGACTTGGATAAATAGGAAATAATTAAAAGAGGGAAGGCACTGGAATATAGAGGAGTTACAGAAGACTTCCTGTAGAAGGTGGGATTTTAGTTGGGTCTTAAAGGAAGCCAAGGAGGTCAGTAAGCATAGTGGAGGAGAGAGAACATTCCAGGCATGAGAGACAGTCAGAGAAAATGCCCAGAGCTGGGGCAGCTAGGTGGTACAGTGGATAAAGCACCAGCCCCGGATTCAGGAGAACCTGAGTTTAAATCCAGCCTCAGATACTTGACACTTACTAGCTCTGTGACCCTGGGCAAGTCACTTAACCCTCATTGCCCCACAAAAAAAAAGAAAGAAAGAAAAAAGAAAAGAAAAAAGAAAAGAAAAAAGAAAATGCCCTGAGCCCAGAGATTGAGTGTTTTGGTTGTGAAACAGCTAGAAGACCAGTGTCACTGGATCAAAGGGTACACATGGTAGGGAATAAGGTATAAGGACACTGGAAAGGTAAGAAGGGGCTTGGTTATAAAGGGCTTTGAATAACAAATGGCATTTTGTATTTGCTCCTAGAGTCAGTAGGTACCTACTAGAGTTTATTGAGTAGGGGTGGAAGCAACACAGTTGGACATGTGTTTTATGAAAATTACTTTAGTAACTGAATGGAGAATAGTCTGCAGTGGGGAGAGACTTGAGGTAGGCAGACCCACCAGCAGGCTATTGTGATAGTCCAGGTGTGTGGTGACAAGGGCCTGAACTAGAGTGGTGACAGTGTCAGAGGGGAGAAGGTGGCATATTGGAGAGATGTTGCAAAGGTGAAATTGAGTGGTCTTGGCAACAGATTGGATATGGGGGATGAGAGAGTGAGGAATCCAGTCTGAGGGAATGGGAGGGTGGTGTTGACCTCTATGGTAATAGGGAAGGGGGTGGGAGGAAAATTTGGTGGGAAAGACAATGAGTTCAGTTTTAGATATGTTGAGTTTAAGGTGTCTACTGAACATTCAGTTTGAAATGCCTGAAAGGCAGTTGGAGATACAAGACTGGAAGTCAGCAGAGAGTTTGGGACAGGATAGATAAGATTTCTGTCATCAGCATAGAGATGGTAATTAAATCTATGAGAGCTGAAGAGTTCACCAAGTGACATAGTATAGACGGAGAAGAGGACCCACGATGGAACCCTAGGGGACACCTATGGTTAGGGAGCATGATCTGGAAGAGGATCCAACAAAAGCTACAACAATGTAAATAGAACAACAATCAGAAAACAATTGAAATTGATTGTTGCAAAATCAAAGAACAAGCATGGCCACAAAAAAGAGATATAAGAAGACATATAGAACATATATATATATGCATAATGGATGGGTTTTAGTGATTGTTGTTTCTCTTCTTTTCTTTAAAAATGTCTTTATTTGGGGCAGCTAGGTGACACAGTGAATAGAGCACTGGCCCTGGAGTCAGGAGGACCTGAGTTCAAATCCAACCTCAGACACTTGACACTTACTAACTTGTGTCCTTGGGCAAATCACTTAACCCCAATTGCCTTACCTCCGCCTCCCAAAATTCTTTATTATATTGGAGGGATATAGGGGAATTTTAGACAAGGTAAAAACAGAAGCTATCAATAAAAATTAATTTTTTTGCTCTTCACATCCGGAAAAAAGAACTGTGGAATCTGGATGCAGATTGAACCATACTGTTTCTACATTTTTTTTTGGTTTTTGGAGGTTTCCCCCTTTTGCTTTGATTCTTTTTTTCACAGTATGACTAATGCAGAAATATGTTTAATGTGATTGTACATATATAACCTATATCAGATTGTTTGCTGTCTTGGGGAGGGGAGAGGGAAGGGAGGGAGGGAAAAATTTTTGGAACTAGAAGTCTTATAAAAACAAATGTTGAAAACTATCTCTACATGTAACTGAATAATAATAAAATACTTTTATGATTTAAAATTATTTTTAAGAAGCCTCCTTTATCTCTGGTTGTAAATCTGCATTCTTCCTCAAACCATTTTTTCTTTTTCTTTGGAGGAATGTCTTCCAACAAAACCATAAAAGACCTATGTGGGCCTGTGGTATCACAGCCTCTTTCAATTCTCCAAATCTTTTGGGTTTTCCTATGCATATATATGAGTAGGGGGAAGGCAAGAACAAAAGGGTAGGTAGAGCCTCTTGGAGGGTACAACCCACAGATCCTATGACATTAAATCTTTTATTCTCAACTCTTGCCTTTCACATGCCTCTGTGATGCCTTCAGACTAGATCTATGTTATATGTGCTAGGCAAATGTAGCCATCACCAAACCTTTCAGCCTTTGAGCCTCCCTTCAGGTAAGTATAGTAGGCTTCTGCCAGTCGTGGTGACCATGGATCAGTGCCTTGAAAAGCCACAGGCCACAGTGTGGCTGTGCAGTCTGATACAGGAGCTGCAGCTTCTGCCACAATGAGGACATTGGAAAACTGTGCTCTCTATTGCCCATCGGTTCCTGCGTCTCATTCGTTTTTCTTCCTCCAGAGCTTGGAGGCCCATCTCAGCTGTGCGCAAACTGCTCCTGAGTACTGAACTCCATCGGGCGTGGTCCTTGGCCATCTCCTCCCAGCTGCTGGTGTCTATTCCCCGAGCCCTCAAGTCTCACTTGCATACATCTCTGTAGTGAAGCTGGGGGCGTCCAGCAGGTCTTTGGCCTGAGGCTAACTTGCCATAGAGTAGGTCTTTAGGAACGTGCCCATCTTGCATGCGGTGCACATGACTGAGCCAGCGCAGCTGTCTTTGTTTCAGTATTGTGTAGATGTTTGGAAGTTGCGCACGTTGGAGCTCTTCTGTGTTGGTAATACTATTTGACCAAGATATGCCAAGGATGTGCCGAAAGCAGTGCATGTGGAAGCTGTTAAGCTTCTTCTCTTGTCTAGTGTATGTAGTCCATGTTTCACTGCCATACAGTAAGGTACTCAGGATGCATGCTCTATAGACGGCAAATTTGGTTCATCTTGTCAGGTAAGTATACTAGAAACATAACAGATGCCAGGCTTGCTTGGTCTGGCAATAACACATACAGACAAGGCTTCATGCCGCTTGGAAAGAATGAATTTGGACTCAGAAGTGGGAGAACTGGCAAAGATATTAACAAAATCAAAAACCCTGCTGTAGGAACCTATAAGAATCAGTGGCATCAAGTTGGTTATAGGGCCTCCAGGACATTGGATGACAGACATTGAAGACCAGTTACCATCACCTGATGATTTAGCACCATGACATATGAAGTGGGATTACTTTGAATCTGAATCAATCAGGGTTTCATGAGTCTTGCCCCAATCTAGTGTGTCTTCCTGACTTCTCTCAAAAGTAGCAAGAGGGCCCTACTCAATGCAGGTAGAATCAATGAGACTCCAAATTACCAGAAGACATGGAAACGACAAATAATCCACCAAGCCCAGCATGGTGAAGATGACCTAATGTTATTGAATGTCCCCCAGCTATATTTTGATTGTCTCTTCACCCTTATTGTCTCTTTGTTGTTGTTGTTGTTTTGCTGGGCAATGAGAGTTAAGTGACTTGCCCAGGGTCACATGGCTAGTAAGTGTTAAGTGTCTGAGGTCAGATTTGAACTCAGGTTCTCCTAAATCCAGGGCCTGTGCTTTATCCACTTCACCACCTAGGTGTCCCCCTGATTATCTCTTTCTTAGGGAAACAGGCCTATGGGCACTTGATCAATAAATGACCCTGTCTACTGGAGCTGCCTACTAACTCTATTGCCTCACCCAGGGACAGCAGATGACCATCAGTTCTGCCCATTTCTGGACATCGTCTGCTAGCTGCCTGACCTTAGGAATGAACTGAAGTTTCTCTTGGAGGATCAAGGTCAAGGGCTATCAACAATGAGATTCTATATTGTACTTTGCCTCACCTGACCATCTTGGTATCAAGCAGCAAAAAACTAAGTACGAGGGCATCTCAGATTGTGAGGAAGAGCTGAGGTCCTATTCATTAAAGGTGGGGGCAGGTCCTGTTAATAAATGGTTATAGGCTTAGAGCTCTACCTCAGTTTCTTTTGTTGTAGATTGAGTTTTTTGGACCCCACAATAAGAGTCCCTTCTATGATATACCTAGCAAGTGGCCATGTAACTTGTGCTTGAGTGCCTTCAATGAGGGGGAAGTCACTACCTCCTGAAGGATCCCATTCCACTTTTTGATAACTCTAATGGTTAGGGATTTTTCCTGTCATCAAATTTAAATTTGCCTCTTTGCAACTTTTACCTGTTACTCCTAGTTTAAGCTGAAGCAACCAGCTAGCAATGTGGATACAGCCTTGGAATCATGAAGACCTGAGCTTGGCTACTGCTTCAGACACTTAAGTGGTAGCTAGCATTTCTACAATGCTTTAAAATTTTCAAGATACTTTACAAATATTATCTTATTTTATATTTACCACAACCATAGGATGTAGACACTGTTATTATCTCATTTTACAAATGAGGAAACTGAAGCAGACAGAGGTTATATAACTTACCTAGGATTGTACAGTTAGTAAGTATCTGAATCTGGATATAAATTCAGGTCTTCTTGACTCCAGGTTTAGTGCCCTATCCATTGTACCATCTGTCTATACTTTATACATATATATACACATGTATATATATATATATATGTATATACATATATATGTATGTATATTTGTGTATGTGTGTATATATATATATTTGTATGTATGTACATACATATTTCTAAGGGAATATATTAGTCATTGCTATAACACTTTTATGTAGTAACTCTTCAAATATTTGAGGACAGTTATCATGTATCCCCTAAGTCTTCTCTCCTCCAGGCTAAACATTGCTATTCCCTTTAACTAGGACTCATACATCATGAAGTTAAGACCTGCCACCATTTTGGTTTGCCTCCTCTGAGTGCTTTTGAGTTTGTCCATTTTTTTTCTAAAATTGGGTAGCCAGAACCAAACACAGTCCTCCAGGTGTGAAGAGTGCCTGTGCTGCACAGATTCCTGGAAGTACTGACCACAGTATTTACTGACCACTAAGAACAGGGTGGTCAGCCTTCTGGGAATAGAGATCTCTCAACTGAGCATAGAGATCCATATAACATTAAGGTCCTTCTTCCATCATTCAAGAATATGCAATTTCATTAGTGTGGGCATCACCTCCTCTGATATAGATTGTCACTCCCCCATGCCTTAGTAAATAGAAGAGTTGTAACTAGCATGGGAAAAACAAGGCTTTGCCCTAGGGTACTGATATCCTGGAAAAGGAAAGTATTTTCTTCAATAGTAGATCACTTCCTTCCTATGGTATCTGCCCCTCCCATATATTGACTCCTGGTGGTTTTGTTTGTTCTGCAGTATGGGACTACAACCCTCCATTGCTTGAGTCATCATGCAAAATAGGAGCAGTAGCCACTTATAGGTCTGCCTTCTTCCTTCCCCCTTAAAATTCTTCAGGCCCTTTCTTTTTTTTTTCTTTTTTCAAAAAGTTAGAAAAAATATTGTGAATTTTTAAAGAATAATGAATAAAATGGTTAAGATAAAACTATCACATATACATACACAACCTCTATTCCCTCCATGCAATAGGAAGCTAATTATGGTAAATTAATTTTAATACCATTTTCCTGAGGAATCCATGACACAAAAGATCTTTCTATCTACAATTTAAAGTTATAACATCAAAAGGACTATCTGTGGGGGAAGCTAGGTGGCGCAGTGGATAAAGCACTGGCCCTGGATTCAGGAGGAGCTGAGTTCAAATCCATCCTCAGGCACTTGACACTTACTAGCTGTGTGACCCTGGACAAGTCACTTAACCCCCCCATAGCCCCACAAAAAAAAAGGACTATCTGAAATTGAGTCTGGGTCCTATTCAGTAGTGTGGGGGAGGGACATGGCAGTCTATAGGAGGGGGACTGCAGTCAAAGAAGACAGTTTCATTATATCAGAAGGAGATGACTCATTTGCAAAATCACTTACACATCCCCCTGGAGGGCCAGCCACAAAGGCAAAGTGTGGAGAGAGCTGTTACCATGTGAAGGAGACAAGAACATATGGTTAATACTAAGGAGGAAAGGAACATGTCACACCCTGGGAGAGATTCCCTACTCAACCTATGCTATAAGGTGCATCCTTGACTCTATAGAAATGTTCCTAATGATACCTCTGCTAATTCCTACATTTGAATGGATTACTGAATGAATGAATGAATGAATGGCATTTAATATATGCCAAGTACCATGCTAAGCACTGGGGGTACAAATACAAAAGCCAGACAGTCTTCAAGTAGCTTACATTTTAGTAGAGGAGACAACACATACCGGGGGAGGGATGGCCAGGGAATGGAATTTTGGCCTGGGAAGTCACAAATGGTGAATGGAACAATAGGGCAACCCACTGATGTGCCCTTTCCAGAGGCAATAGTAGTGTTGATTTGAGTAAAACTGGAAGAACAAGAGATGAAAATCAGGGAGGGGGAGAGAGCAGTAGGTGGACATGGCTGGATGTTTGGGTGACAATAACACAAGGTCACTGGGAGGCATTAGCACACCCACTGCATGATGGAAGAAATTACTTTTCAGCACTGTAGAATATAGGGCACTTTCATAAGTCTATTGTCCCAAGCCAAATCATAGACTAGAGTCTCCATCTTCTTGTCCTCCTTAATCGTAGAAGTGGTTCTGTCTACTTCCTGATCACTATCAAAAATATATCTCCTTTCCCTCTTTATTATTAACATTCATATGTATAAACTGTCACATTGGTACTCACATACCTGATATTATCATACCCAAAAGATTCTCTTTCCATAGTTTGGATATTTAAGATTCCTATAAATAAATCAGTCAACAAACATCAAGTATTTGTTAAGTGTCTACTGTGTGCCAATTACTTTTTTATGTATCTGGAATACAAAGACAAAAAATGGGGCAGCTAGATGGTACAGCGCATAGTGTTGGGCCCAGAGTCAGGAAGACCCAAGTTCAAATCTGATCTCAGATGCTTACTAGCTGTGTGACCCTGGAAAGGTCACTTAACTCTTGTTTGCCTCAGTTTCCTTCTCTGTAAAATAGGGAAAATAATAGTGCCTGCCTCCCAGGGTTGCTGTGAGGCTCAAATGAGATAATTGTGAAGCATTTAGTACAGTGCCTGGCACAAAGTAAGCACTATATAAATATTAGCTGTTATTATTTTGAGGTACTTATTATACTCTATCTGGGGAGCCAACATGTACATATATAAGTATATGTGGAAAAAAGTATAAAAGAATTAAAAGGTAATTAAATATAAGGTAGTGAGAGAGGGAGAACACAAGTAGTTGGTGGCATTAGGAAAGGAGACACATATAGAAAGTTTGCCTGACCTGTGTCTTATAGGCAGAGGTAAATAAGGAGTGTATTCTAGCATAGGGATGGGCTGTGCAAAGTTTCAGAGATGGGAGTACAGTGTGTGAAGAACAGAGAAAACACCAATTTGGCTTGATTTTAGAGTGCTGGAAGGAAAATAATGTATAATGAGGCTGAAAAGACAGATTGGGGCCAGGTTATAAAGGGTTTTAAAACCCCAAAAAAGGAGTTTATTTTTTTCCTCTACAGTTAATAAGGAGTTTTCTAAGAGCCATTAGAGTTTATCGAGTAGAGGAGTGATATGGTACACTTAGGGAAAATCATTTTTGCAGCTTTGTGGAGGGTGGATGGACCAGGATGGGGTAGGGTGGGGAAGTAGGGAATGGAGAAGGGTAGGAAACTTGAAGCAGGGAAACTGATTAGAAAACTATTTCTATAGTCTACACAAAAAGGGATGAAGGGAGGGGTGTGGTGGTAAATGGTTAACAACCTTCTCTCTAGAAAAAAAAAGAACATAATTTTAAGTTTAATCTACATTATTTGTCTCAGTTTCCTAAACTATAAATTGAAGATAATAATAGTACCTACTCCCAGAGTTGTTGTGAGGATCAAATGAAATATTTGTAAAGTGATTAGCACTGTGCTTGACACATAGTAGGTGTTATATAAATGTTAGCTATCATTATTATCACTTTCTACATCTTTTTTTTTCTAGCCAATTCACAAAACCATAAATCAAGCCCTGATTTGTAATGTCTGCTGATTTCCAAGATGTAAGTACTTACACTGAAAATTTAACTAAGAGCTCACATGAGCCATCTTGAACTGGATCTAGCATATCACTGGTGTTTTTTGAGTATTGATGGGACAGATGTGAAAAGTGTTATACAGGTTTGTTGTTCAGTCATTTTCAGTTGAGTCCAACTCTTCATGACTCCATTTGGGGTTTTCTTGGCAAATCTACTGGTTTGCTACTTACTTTTCCAACTCATTTTACAGATGAGTAAACTGAGGCAAACAGGGCTAAGTGATTTGTCCAGGGTCAGATTTGAACTCAAGATGAGTCTTCCTAAGTTCAGGCCCAGCACTTTATTTACTGTGCCATATAGTTGCCCTGGTATAGGGGTAGAAAAAGGCAAAATTTGATAACTAATTAGATTTATGGGGTAAGGGAGAATGAGGCACTAAGAACGATGCCAAGACTACAAGCCTGGGAAAATGAATGAGTCAGTGGTTTCCTCAAAACCACTGCCTTGCAAGATATACAATTAACCCTTCTACATCATAGGAGGCTCCCTACAATTTGGAAAATCCACGTAGAATTTTTCAGCCCTCCCTTTATACCAGAGAATTCTGATTTTGTTTTCTTCTTCTTGTATGGGGTGTTTATAGTACCTTATTGTAAAATTTGGGTTAAGTATTTGGTCGTAGGCTCTGTATCATCTGTTGGCCTTTGCATGTCATCTGCAGCTTCCATAAAACTCCCCCCAAATTCCCATTTAATTTCTTATGCCGACCCACAATATATCGAAACCACAATGGGGAAAGTTGCAATATGCAAGGGATAACTGTACTTCCAACTCCTCCATATGTTAAACAGCTCAGTGTGGTACTGGATTTGAAATCAGAAAAACAGGGGTCCAAGTCTTAGTTCTGGTTTTTGCCATTTTTGCGACCTTGGACAAGTTGGTTCATCTCTCTGGGCCTCAGTATCTTGAATGAAGTTGGACTCTGTTAACTCTAATGTCTCTTTAAAGCCCACAGTTCTGTACATGTTTTGGGATTGTTGGGAACTGGGTTAAATGGAACTTGACATTTCCTTTTAAAGCCATAGCTAGGAATTCTGACACTCAAGACCCTGGGAAAACCACATGAAACCAACATTTTTTCTTCTTAATTTAGTATTTTATTTTCCCTCAATTGCATGTAAAAACAATTTTCAATATTTGTTTTTAAGAAACCAACTTTTTGGGGCAGCTAGGTGGTGCAGTGGATAGAGCACCGGCCCTGGAGTCAGGAGTACCTGAGTTCAAATCCAGCCTCAGACACTTAACACACACTTACTAGCTGTGTGACCCTGGGCAAGTCACTTAACCCCAATTGCCTCACTAAAAAAAAAAAAAAAGAAACCAACTTTTTAAGACAAGCTGAATGTAGCGGGAGGCTGTTGGATACCTTAAGGAGAAACTTGAGACCTCAAGAAACAAGACCTTAGTAGGGGAGAGACCACAGGACATTGCCTTGGTAGGGAGAGGCAAAGACCTGGGACAATAAAACCATTACTGGGAGGTGGCTTGTAGGGAGAGGGAACTTCTAATAGTCTCTTTTCTTTTTCCAATTCAATTAAGGAAATATTGATTGGTTATTGATATTGGTGGTGAAAATGTGTTTGATTTATTTTTTAAATGTTTATGTCTTCTGTTTTGGGCAGCTAGGTGGCACAGTGGATAGATTTTCAGGCCTGGAGCCAGGAAGATTAATTTTTATTGAGTTCAAATCTGGCCCCAGACACTAGCTGTGTGATCTTGCGCAAGTCACTTAACCTTGTTTGCCTCAGTTTCCCCATTTATAAAATGAGCTGAAGAAGGAAATGGCCACTCCAGTATCTCTGCCAAGAAAACCCCAAATGTGGCCACAAAGAGTTGGACAGAACTGAAAACAATTGAACAATAAAATTTTCTGATTTTGTATCATTTTCACTTCTAAATATATACACACACATATACATCACCTCTCCCTTACCCAGCAAACCACATTTTGTAACAAAGCATTTAAAAAGGAAGGAAGTACTTCAATAAATCTTATTATATTAACTGAATCTGATAGTATAGGTCCACATTTATATTTCCCCACCTCTTCAAAGAAAGGGAGGAAGGTATATTTTCTTTTATCTTCTTCAAGGTCAAACTTGGTCACTACAATTACACAGCATTGTTCCATTTTTTTCTTTCCATTTACATTGTTATCATCATTGTGCATGTTGCTTTCCTGGTTTAAATTTCTTTTCCATCAGTTCATGTAAGTCTTTCTATGCTTCTCTGAATTCTTTATGTGCATCATTTCTTATGGCACAGTAACATTCCATAATACTCATGTACTATAATTTGTTTTTTTTGGTGAGGCAATTGGGGTTAAGTGACTTGCCCAGAGTCACACAGCTAGCAAGCATTAAGTGTCTGAGGTTGGATTTAAACTCAGGTCCTCCTGAATCCAGGACCAGTGCTCTATCCACTGCACCATCTAGCTTCCCCAACCCAATTGTTTCTATCTGCATAAGGACTGTGAGTACTATCAGCACATTCTAAATTTCATCACCATATTTATTACCAAAATTCCTGTCACTCTACCCTACTTAATAGTTCTGTTCCCCTAAAATTTGGTGGTAGATATTTCCAGGAAGGCCCTATATGAATACATGGCTTCTTCGTTTAGTAGTCACATCAGCAATTATGTTTTCCTCACCAAACCAACCCCTTAAGTCAAATTGTTTAAATTATTCTTTTTAAAATGACATAATTTCGGGGCAGCTAGATGGTGCAGTGGTTAAAGTGCTGGCCCTGGATTCTGGAGTACCTGAGTTCAAATCTGGCCTCAGACACTTAACACTTACTAGCTGTGTGACCCTGACCAAGTCACTTAACCCCCATTGCCACACAAAAAACCCCAAAACAAAACAAAACAAAATTTAAAAAATTAAAATGACATAGTTTCAAAATGTCTGGCTTTACCTAGCAAGAGACCTTGGTTACTGATTTTCTTAAAGTTAATAATAGTTTATGTTTACATAGAGCTTTACAGTTTACAGAAATATTTCTGTACTAACAGTCCTCTAAGTAGAGTAATTATTATTTCTAATTTGTGTTTCTTTTTCATGTGTGTATGTGTATGTATTTATAGGTGACAAATTGATTGAGATAATTGTGTTAAACAAATTACATTAGTGTAATAGGATATTACTGTGCCATAAGGAACAACGATTACAAAGAATAGCAAGATGTATGAGCTAATGCAGAATGAAGTAAACAGAAGCAGGAAAATAATACAATGATGACAAAAATGCAAATGAAGATTTAAAAAAAATGAATGCTTTATAATTATGATGACTAAGAAACTTGGCCCTGGAGAAGAGTTGGAAAAAATCCACCTTTCTTTGCAAACACTATGGGTTTGGAATATGTCATATATTATCAGACTCAGTTGGTACCTTAGTTGGTTTTGCTGCACTGATGACTTTTTTTCTTTCCCTTTAAACTTTTTTGTTATGTGTAAAACCCATCTTTGGGGCTGAGAGAATTGGGAAAGGAGCTTGACTGTTGGAAAGACAGTGATATTGACTCTCAAGCTTACTTCTTGTGGTAGGAGTAATATCCTAACCTCCCCCCTTATGAAAGTTAGGTTAGTTTTTCCTTAAAAAGTATTGAGACATAGGGGGCAGCTAGGTGGTGCAGTGGATAAAGAACCAGCCCTGGATTCAGGAGGACCTGAATTAAAATCTAGCCTCAGACACTTGACATTAGCTGTATGACCCTGGGCAAGTCACTTAACCCTCATTGCCCCACAAAAGAAAAGAAAAGAAAAGAAAAGAAAAAATATTAAGACATTCCAGAGGAGGGCAGAACCAAGTTGGTGGAGAGAAACCAGGAAGTTGCCTGAACTCTCCTGAGTTTCCTTCAAAAATATTAAATCAAGTCTCTAAACAGATTCTGGGACTGCAGAACCTACAAAAGACAGAGAGAAACAATCGTCCAACTTGAGATAATTTAGAAGACTTCAGGAAAGGTCTGTCTCACTTGGGCAAAAGGGGAGGGCAGAGGGGCAGCTAGGTGGTGCAGTGGATAAAGCACCAGCCCTGGATTCAGGAGGACCTGAGTTCAAATCCGACCTTAGACACTTGACATTTACTAGCTGTGTGACCCTGGGCAAGTCACTTAACCCCAATTATCCTGAAAAAAAAAAAGGGGGGGGGGAGGGCAGCGCAGCTCAGTGCAGCATGGAGGGGTCTGGGAAAGTCAGCAGGAGGCTCCTACCTACAGTACAAACCAGTAGCTGAGAGCCCTTTGGTTCTGGCTCAGCAGGCTGGTGTCACAGCAGGCCATTTGTGAGACCTGCCAGCCCTGGCTGAGAGGGCAAACTGATTGCTAGAGAACCACTCACAGGACAGGCAAGATTTGGCCAAGCCATTCCAGCGCAGAGAGCAAGCCTGGGGTAGTGAGGAACCGAGAGTCACAAAGTTCCTCAGAGCAGAAAG
This sequence comes from Dromiciops gliroides, assembly GCF_019393635.1. NCBI lineage: Eukaryota > Metazoa > Chordata > Mammalia > Microbiotheria > Microbiotheriidae > Dromiciops > Dromiciops gliroides. The sequence goes on along the minus strand of NC_057863.1, from coordinate 335,068,667 downwards.
CCAGTGACCAGGCCCCTATCCCCCAGTGCAAGAAGCTTGCAACAGTGGCCCCTGTGCCCTAGGGGCAGACCTCAACTTTATAAATTAAAAAATAGGCTACAATATGAGTAAGAAACAGAAAAGGACCCTTACCATTGACAGCTCCTATGGCAACAGGAAAGACCAAAACACAAACTCAGATGAGGACAATACTGTCAAAATGCCTACATGTGAAGCCTTAAGGGAGAATATGAATTGGTCTCAAGAACAAAAAGCCTTGGAAGTTCTTGGAAGAACTCAAAAAGGCTTTTAAAAATCAAATGAAGGGGCAGCTAGATGGCGCAGTAGATAAAGTACCAGCCCTGGATTCAGGAGGACCTGAGTTCAAATGTGGCCTCAGACACTTGACACTTACTAGCTGTGTGACCCTGGGCAAGTCACGTAACCCCCATTGCCCCACCAAAAAAAAAATCAAATGAGAGAGGTAGAAGAAAAAAATGGGAAAAGAAATGAGAGAAATGATAGTTACAAAGAAAATTATGAAAAAAAGAGTCAACAGCTTGGAAAAGGAAGCACAAAAATTGACTAAAGAAAATAATTCCTTAAAAAATACAATTGGCCAAATGGGGGGAAAATGGCCAAATGAAAAAGATGGTGCAAAAACTTACTGAGGAAAATAATGCCTTAAAAATTAGAATTGGGCAGATGGAAGCTAATGACTCCATGAGACACCAAGAATCCATCAAGCAGAATCAAAAGACTGAAAAAATAGAACAAAATGTGAAATACCTCATTGGAAAGACAACTGATCTGGAAAATAGATCCAGGAGAGATAATCTAAGAATTATTGGGCTACCTGAGACATTCCTCAAGCCTTGGTTGGCTCATGGGACTATGGATTCAGACTATTGACATCACTTCCTTAATCACCTGAGTACAAAGCAGCCATAAAGAGATGGAGGGCCCCGAAAGCTTTTCACTGCTGGATGGTGATGGGGATTTCACTCAATTCAAGTGATTCTCAATGCCCATAGTGGTTGAATATCTTTCTCCTGCTATGACTAAGTAAATCTCCTTTTGTCAACTGTTGAATGGCCTACTCATGTCTCATTTTATTCTAGTATTGAACATAAACTACAAGAGAACTGGCCTAGAAGATGGAAAGGACCAGAGTCACAAGAGCTTAGCAAATAAGAAGGGCCAGAAAGGCTGAGGCATGGAAGCTGACAGTTGTTGAAAGCTATTTCATGGGAGCCTGTCATGGGGTTTAGTCTGAGCTAATTCTGTGATGACAGCACAATAAGGGTAACAACCCCAGGCATCTGTGGCTTTAGAGTGGTGAGAGTCACACAAGGGACAGAATTGATCTGGTAACCTTTTCTATTTTTAGCAAAACTGCTCAACCTTCTTCCAGTTAGCCAGGAGTAAAAATTTGCTTGTTCTTTATCAATTACTTTCACCTGAGATTTCATTTAGCTACTATAAAACTTTATTGGCTAGCAGAAATTCTAAGCTGTGGGCATATGTGTGTTTTAATCAAAATTTACACATAGAAACAGAATAAGATTGAGAGAATGTGTTCTTTTTTTCTTTTTGGGGGAACAAAAACTTATCTGGGGGCTTAGAGCTAATACATACTAATTGGACAAAATGGGAAAATGGTATTGACCTGTTATAAGGCTAACATATGAATTTAGGATTTATACACCTCTATATTATGACCTGCTACAAGCACAGGAGGTATCTAGGGTCACAAACCACAGGCATATTTATTTTTATTTCTTGATTCAGGCATTTCCTGTACCAGGCTTTAAAAAGGGAAAACTACACCTCTCGAGGGGAGTCCATCATTAGGGAAGCTTTGGCTACAAGAAGGGTTGGGGAAGTAAGTTGTATAAGAATGTTCAATATGTCATTTGGCTCAGTAGATGCCTGATAACTCAGCCTACCTAGCTCCTCAATACCACTTGATGCCTACAGTTACAAAGAATGTCTTTCTCTGGGCAAGGGTGAAAAAAATTGTATAGTTAGTCATGAAGGCAATATGAAAACAAAAGATAGCACTGAATTTTTAAAAGAAAGTAAAGCAGAGAAGAGGTGAGATGATTTGCTTAAGGTAACATAGTTAAACTAGTAAGTGTTTTGACAGGCATAGAAGACCAAGTCTTACTGCCTTCTCTTTCCATTATATAACACTCAAGTGACTATATCCTTTACAATAGCTCTAAACATTTCTGAACAGCAAAATACATAGAAAATAAACTGGTTTCATTATACACCAATTGTACTTTATGAAATTAAAAGGTTATTTCTCTCTAGAGAGAATTTTTTTCCTAATAGCATATATGGTGTTATTCAGCAAGGTCAAGAAAGGAATAAAGGGAGAAAGAGAATCAGTGCGATAGACTTAGAAATAGGGAGTGTGTGAGAAACAAAGAAAAATTTGTTGGAGAGATGAAATGAAGAAAAAGAGAAGCTAGAATAAGAGAAGGAAATTGATGCAGAAGGGAATGGAGGGAGACAAGCAGGGAGGGAGGAAAAGAGGGAGAGCAATGACACAGAACTCTCAGAACTGGATGAGTTTGGGGTATTACTCAAATAAATGCCTTCCTTAAGGCTTTCTAGTTAATCTTAGAATAACAAATCAGTGAGTGGAAAATACAATCCAGAGCAGGATCATAAGAAAGTGCATTTCGTTTTCAGACTCCTGGGCGTTATCATTAACATCAGAAAAGAAAAAGGTTATTTTAAAACTGCACCAAATGTACTTTTAACTCAGGTTACGCAGGAGAGTAGCTTCAGATAAAGTACCTGTGTAATGTTTCTGACTGTGGCTGTTCATAGTCTCAATTGAAGAAGGCATTAGTTCTAGATTGTGATGACTGACTATAACTACAAATTATGGAATCCATGACTTTGGACTCTGAAGACTACCCAGTGTAATGGGATAATAATAATAATTAAGAATATGATAAATTCACCTTCTCACTACTGACTAGAATGCCAGATAGATGTAGTTAATATTCATCGAAAGTTGAGTATGAATAATCAGGTGAGAGAAAAGTATTTAGAAGGAAAAAGGAGGTCTCAGAGAAGTGTCTTTTAACATTCATTCCCATAGCATAATAAAAGAGAAATTGGGATTTCTTTAAAAATTCATTGCTAAGCAATGTCTGCTTAAAGTGGCAGAAAGTGAGAGCTACTAGAAGCAACTAGCACTGTGTAGATAGTAAATGGGGCCTTGGAGAGGGGCACCAATGCAAGGGAGCAAACCCTAATGGCCCAGGCTCAGAACCTCACTCAGGGCAATTTTGTAAATCTCTCAGGGGAAAGTTGCTCACTGGACAGTATGGGTTCAGATACAAGTTGCCCCGTTTCCATTAACTTGCAAATAAAAGTGTTCATTTTCTTTAAAAAATCATGGACTCTAGCACTCATTGTCTATATGGAAAACTATTTTAGGAAGGGAAGCAGAAAATGCATTGTTAAATGGTAAGAATTCCAAGTGACTTATGCGATTAAAATACACATTCATATGTGCAAGTGCATTTAATTAGAGCTAATTAAAATAATAGACTATATTTTACATAATTACATTTGAAAATTCAAGGAGTAAGTAGAGAGAGGTGTCTGCAAAGTGATGGGAGCTTGGATATAACGTTATAATTGGTATAATAATACTTTTCAAAAAAAATGCCTTTTAAAAAATCCAACTTCATCCCTACTCTTCAGAAAACCCTATTAATTTACAGGCTCTGGTAGAGACACAATTTATCAGAGTTTGTGCCCTGACAACAATGTTATGAACATACATTGCTCATGAAGAGACTGGAACAAAGTGTAGGCAATGAATAGTAGATTGTCCTAAATCTGCACAGATATGTGAAGGATCTGTGATTTCATCACAAGTATATCCAGAGATATACTTAGGGTAGGGCAGTCATAGGTTTTATCCATTTTGCAGGGGCGGGAGTGGGGCAGCGCAGAAGAGGGAGGGAAAGAATAGGGTACCTGGCAGCAGAAATTGAGGGATGAGGAGGAAGGATGGCTAACTCATTTCTTCCCAGTACTAGACCTACAGTCTCAGGGCACGTGTTCCTTATCTTCAGTTGCCACAGGGGATGAATTTTCTCCTGGCACCATGATTTCTAATTCTGTTGTTAGGGAGGTCCCTCTACCCAGGTAGATTAGAATTCTGCATGTCTCAGTGGTCTTAGAGAATTGTCTGAGGTACATAGAGGTTTAGGTGACTTTCTTTGGGTCATATGTGTCAGAGGCAGGATTTGAACGCATCTTCTTGATTCCAAGTCTAGTGTTCTCTCAGCTATAGAATGCTACCTCTCCTGATTCTCCATAATTCTCCTGAATATTGTTATACAATTGTGTTTTCATGTTATATACAAAGAAGAAAGATGGCATACCATAGTCAATGGAATATTGGATTTGGAGTCAGGAAGACCTGAGTTCAAATCCTACCTCAGCTATGTGATCTTGAGTAAAGGCACTTTGTCTGTCTCAATCTGTTTTTTTGTCTGTAAAACAGAATTAATAATATCTGTAGCATTTACCCCATAGCATTGTTTTGAGGTCCAAATGAGATAATATATGCAAAATTCTTCAAAAACCTTAAAGGGTCATATAAATGTCAGTTATTTATTATTACTTTTTTCAATAATAAACATTTTTATTTATAGTTTTGGGTTCCAATTTTTATCCCTCTTTTATTATTACTTTTGATATTATATATTAATAATAATAATAATATAATACTATTATTACCATAGATTAGACTATACTGGAGGTCAAATGTACCCTTCATATACATAGAGATACATGATACTTCTCCATTTTCCTTCCTTGTAAAGTCCCCTTCTATCTTTCCATACTTCCAATTTTGAGAAAAAAATAGAATTTATTTTCTCCCTAATTTCCTAATTTCTATTGTTTATTTGTGTGTGTGTGAGGCAATTGGGGTTAAATGACTTGCACAGGGTCACACAGCTAGTAAGTGTCAAGTGTCTGAGGCCGCATTTGAACTCGGGTCCTCCTGAATCCAGGGCTGGTGTTTTATCCACTGCACCACCTAGCTGTCCCAATTTCTATCATTTATAATAGCAGCTACCCTGAAGCTTTTGGTAAAATGAGATATTGCAATGCCATAAGATGTTTAAAAACTTAATATATGAAATTCTGGTAATATTTACTGAGTATTATCTAGAGGGTTGCTATTTATTGTCGCTGGTGGTTATTTATTTATTTTTTTTGGCTAGTAATAGTTGGGGAAGTCAGGGGTTATCAGAGTCAGTGCTCTCAAACTTGCTCGCTTGCTCTCTCTCAGTCTTAAAGAAATACTGATGTATTTGTACTGTAGCCAGCATGAAGGGCACAATTCTGCTGGCTTTCCTGACTGTTTTAATGTATGACAAGGGTGTACTTGAAGTATTTTTCCTCTTGGTATTTTTTGAGATGTGACTCAGGCAAGTCAATGGGTATAGTGTTCATCTGTACTTTTGCTCCTCTAACTCATGAAAACTAAAATAAAATGACTGTGTAGGAATTTTTAAAAATCACCCTAAAGTCTCTCCCTGTCTCTTACATCAGTCCTCTTTTTCTCTACTCACATGACTTATTGCTTGGATTATTACAAGAGCCTCCTAACTGGTCTGCCTATTTCCAGTCACTACTCTCTGTAATCCATTTTCTCCATAGCCAAATGATTTCCTAAAGCACAGGTCTGACTGTGTTACCCCCCTGCTCCACAAGCCGTACTAGCATCCTATTTATTACCTCTAAGAAAAAAAGTAAAAGCTCTTCTGCTTGGCATTTCAAACTCTTCAAGATCCAAACTCAACCTCCCTTTCCAAGGTTATTACACATTACTCCCCTTCCCTCACTCCACATTGCAGTAAAATTGGCCATCTTGCTGTTCTTCACATACAGTAGTCTATCTCTCACCTCCACGTTTTTGCACAGGCTTCCCATTTGCCACCTTGTCCTGTTACTGATAGTGTCTTGCCAAACCCCAATCTTGCATTATTCCCCTGAATTGTAGCCTTCACTTTTACCCACATACTGATGAAGGAAACTAGGGAAAATCACAAAACCATGCAGACTGGGCCCACTACAAATTTGTGTCACATAATCTCAACTGGGCTATCACTGCCACAAGGCAATCCTTTTAAATATCCCTAATTGATTTTCTTTTTCACTTACCACAGTGGCTATTCCAAACCTTTTCTTTCCTTCTCAAATTTCCCATGAAATGCTCTCCCAACAGTCTCATCTGGAGACCTCTTAAAAATGGGGCCGTCTGGGGCAGCTAGATGGTGGAGTGGGTAAAGTACCGGCCCTGGATTCAGGAGTACCTGGGTTCAAATGCGGCCTCAGACACTTGACACTTACTAGCTGTGTGACCCTGGGCAAGTCACTTAACCCCAACTGCCTCACCAAAAAAAAAAATCATGAAAAAAAATGGGGCCATCTGAGAAAAGTTCCTCATGATCTCACTTTATATAGATGTCTTTCTGTAGTAGGAGGCCTGGGCCCAGTTGGAGGCTCAACTTGCTGGGGTCAGTTAGAGGGTACTCCTGCTTTGGGAAAGCCAAGTGGTTAATCAACCAGATAACAAAAGAGCCGTGTCAAGAGTACCCAGACAATTAGGTGTCTTGAAATTTATAGCAGGAGCCTAATTGGAAGCCTTACTTACTTATTTATTTGTTTACCCTGACTAGGACCGGGTGGTGACAAAAATCCCTAGTTAGGCAAGCATATTCACTCTCCAACATCTGTAACTTTCCCACCATCTATCCTCCTATAAAAGCTTCATCTTCCTTTTGGCTCAGGGAGGAAGATGTCATAAATCTACTCCTCCCTGGGGGCTGAAGCCTTAGACTTCTCCTCCTGGACACATTCTCTTGTGCTAAATAAAAATTTTACTATCTCTGATCAGAATGTGTTCAAGAGTTAATTCTTTAACAGAAGGATATGGAGAACCAGAGTTTCTCCTGTGATATTTCTCTACCATCTCCTCCTTCAATCATGTCTCGAATGAAGAGATGACTCTTCTCTTTGCCAAGACAAACCCCTCTACCTGCACAAATGATTCTTTCTCTTCCCATCTTCTCTGGTAGATTGTTCCCACCATCATTCCCCACTCATTATCTTCAATCTATCCATATTTACTGGCTCCTTCCCTGATGCCTACAAACATATCCATGCCTCCACCATCCTTAAAAAAATCCTCATTTAATCTGACCACCCCCACCAGCTATTACACTATTACTCCTTCCCTTCATGGCTAAATTCCTTGAAAAAACTCCCTACACTAGGTACTCTCACTTTGCTCTTTTCCTTCATTTCTAAACCCTCTGCAGTCTTGCTTCTGGCTTCATCATTCAACTGACACTGCTCTCTCTAAAGTCGCCAGTGATTTCTCGATTGCTGCATCAAATGACCTCTTCTAAATCCTCATCCTCCTTGACCTCACTACAGCTTTTGTCACTGTTGTCCACCATCTGCTCCTGGATACTCTGGGTTTTTGTGTTCTGCACTCTCCTGGTTTTCCTCCCGCCTGTCTGATCCCTTGGTCTATTTTTGCCAGCTCTTCATTCAAGTCACGCCATCTAACTGTGGGTTATTGCAATAGCCTCCTAATTGGTCTCTCTCTCTGCAGTCACGACTCTGTCTAACCATTCTCTATGTAACTAAATGATTTCCTAATTTCTGACCATGTTACTTCCCTGCTCAAAAAGCAGGGAACTGACTGATTAGAATGTATTCCCTTATCACCCCATCTCTTAGAATCCCTTTCAAAAGAAATGTAACCCAAGCGTCACTTCCTCTGTAAAGTTATTCCTGATTCCCTTAGCTGCTCCTCCCCCAGTCTTGCATCTCCAACTGCCTTTCTTTCAGACACCTCAAATTGGATGTCTAGTCAACACCTTAAACTTAACATGTCCAAAACCAAATTCATTTCTTTGCCCCCTAAACTTTTCCTACCTCCTACCTTCCCTCCTATTACCACAGAGGGCAACACCTCAGGCTCTCAGGCTCACGACCTAGGAGTCATCCTGAACACCTCACTCTCTCTCATCCCCCACATGCAATCTGTTGTTAGGGCCTGTTGATAATACCTTTACAATATCTCACAAATATGCTCACTTCTCTCATTTGACACTGCTACCATTCAGATGCAGGCCCTCATCACCTCACTCCTAAACCATTTTTAAAAAATTAATATTTTATTTTTTCCCAATTACATGTAAAAACAATTTTTAACATTTGTTTTTGAAACTTTTGAGTTCCAAATTCTCATTCTCTCTCCCACCCAGCCCCCCATCATTGCGAAGGCAAGTAATTTGATATGTTATACATGTGTAATCATGCAAAACACATTTAAATGTTAATCATGTTGTGAAAGAAAATACAAACAAAAAACCGAGAAAAATAAAGTTTAAAAAGTATGCTTTAAAAAAATAAATAAATAAAAATTTAAATTAAAAAAAAAGTATGCTTTGATCTGCATTCGGACTCCATCCATTCTTTCTCTGGAGATAGATAGCATTTTTCATCGTAAATTCTTCAGAATTGTCTTGGATCATTGCATTTCTGAGAATAGCTCAATCATTCATAATTGATTATCATAAGATATTGCTGTTACTGTATACAATGTCCTCCCGGGTTCTGCTCATTTCCTTTTGTATCAGTTCATGTAAGTCTTTCTAGGTTTTTCTGAGATCATAAAAGTATTCTATCACAATCATATACCACAACTTGTTCAGTCAACCCCCAATTGATGGGTATCCCCTTCATTTCCAATTTTTGCCATCACAAAAAGAGCTGCTGTTAAAATTTTTACATATAAGTACTTTTCATTTTTGTTTTTCATCTCTTTCAGATACAGACCTACTAGTGATATTGCTGGGTCAAAGGGTATGCATGGTTTTATAGCTCTTTGGGTATAGCTCCAAATTGTTCTCTAGAATTGTTGGATCAGTTCACAATTCTACCAACAGTGCATTGATATCTCAATTGTCCCACAACCCTCCCATCATTTGTCATTTACCTTTTTTTGTCATATTAGTTAATCTGATAGGTGTGTAGTGTGCATTTCCCAAGTTAATAGTGATTTAGGGGGCAGCAAGGTGGAGCAGTGGATAAAGCACCGGCCCTGGGTTCAGAAGGACCTGAGTTCAAATCCAGCCTCAGACACTTGACACTTACTAGTTGTATGACCCTGGGCAAGTCACTTAACCCTCATTGCCCAGCAAAACAACGACAATAGTGATTTAGAGCATTTTTTCTTATGACTATAGATAGCTTTGATTTCTTCATCTGAAAGCTAGCTGTTCATATCCTTTGACTATTTATCAATTGGGGAATGACTTGTATTCAAATAAATTCAACTCAGTTCTTTATAAATTTGAGCAATAAGGCTTTTTTCAGAGAAAATTGCTCCAAAATATTTTTCACAGTTATGATTATTGTGTACTTCCCTCCATCATAATTTTCTTCCTGTTTATCTTTCTCTCTGTCTCCTTTCACCCTGTCCATGCACAAGTGTTTTTCTTCTTACTACCACCATCCCCAACCCAGTCTCCTTTCCATCAGTCCCCTATCACTTTCTCTTATCCCATTTCCATTCTACTTTCCTGTAAGGTAAGATAGATTTCTATACCCGACTGAGTATGTATGTTATTCCCTCTTTCAGCCAATTCTGATGAGAATGAGGTTCAAGTGCTTCCTCCCCTCTATCTCCCCTATCTTCTCCATCCCTAGCACCTAGGATAAAACAGAATATCCTGTTTATCATTCAAAGCCCTCCATAACCTAGCCCCTTCCTACCTTTCTAGTCTTTTATACCTTTCTCCCTGATGTGAACTCTTTGATCCAGTGACACTGGCTTCGTGGCTGTTCCTTGAACAAGACACTGCACTCTCTGTTCCAGACATTTTCTCTAGATGTCCCCCATACCTGAAATACTCTCCTTCCCCATCTCTGCCTCCTGTCCTCCTTGGAGTCCCAACTAAAATCCCATCTACAGGAAGCCTTCTCAACTCTTCTGTTTCCCATTTATCCACTACATAACTTGTTTATACATATATGTTTGCTTGTTATCTTTCATTAAAGTGTGAGCTCCTTAACAGCAGGGACTATCTTTTACTTCTTTTTGTATTCCCCACTTAACACGGTGCCTGGCAAATAGTAGGCACTTAATAAATGTTTATTGACTGACTGACTAGTTCTACCCCCTGCCCGGAAATAGTTAGTATATTTGTGGCATTGATTATTTCTCCCCACAGAATGTCAGTCCCTTGAGGGCAGGAACTGTTTGATTTCTGTCTTTGTGTCTCTCACACCTAGGATAGAATCAAGAACTTAGAATGCGCTTAATAAATCTTTGTTGATTGATTGATTGATTGCTTCCAGATGCCAATTTAGTAGTTAAACAGCTGGGACACCTAACCTATAGAAGTTTAAGGTGATATTCTGGAGAACAGACAATGCAGTCCTATTACTTTTCATGTGGTTACCAGCGCCCTTTAAAATTTGATTAGCTCCATTAAGGACCCTAGACCTTTTTAGCACTTAGCTCATAAATAACTAAGCTTAATTAATACTCCAGAGTGCTGCACAACTAAATTGTTTCTCTCTCTTGCTCTCCCCTGAAGTGGCAGACTTAGTTCACTGCCTTTGAAACAATATCACCACATAATTCCACCTTCATTTCCATTCCTGTTTTAGTAGTAAAATATCTGTGGAAAAAAAGGTAGGAAAATTATGTAAGTAATAAGTACAATGCAACTGTTTCATTGTACAGTAGAAATTCTCTAATTCAAATCTTACCCTTAAGTCCTGACACAAGGGTCATAACTGAGATTTACTATATGTCTTTTCTACTTTTTTTTCAGTTCTGACTAATTTCCTATGCTATTAAGATAATTAAGAATTCCTGCTCTTTTCTCAGAATTTACCTCAAATAATGCCAGTGTTTTCTATGAAACTAGTCCCAAAGAGAATGGGTGCTTTACACCTTATTCAAGGCAAAGACCTGTTCCCCAGTAATTCTACAAGCAAATAATTGTGATACGTGTTTAATGTTAAAGATGCCTCCTTGACACATGTGCAGATTAGCAATTAGGAAAGATATATTTAATCATCTACCCCTGAAAAGGTTGCCAAAGACAAGGAAAATCTTAAAAACCAGTTCTTGATTTGACTTTAAAGAAAAAATGTTTTTGCAAAGACTGGGGACTATTGGTATTGTTCAGTCATATCTGACTTTGTGACCCCGTTTGGAGTTTTCTTGGCAGAGCTACTGGAATGGTTTATCATTTCCTTCTTCAGCTCATTTTCCCAGATGAGAAAACTGAGACAAACAGGGTTAAGTGAGTTGCCCAGGGCCACATAGCTAGCTGGTCTCTGAGGCCAGATTTGGACTCAGGAAGATGTCTTTTTGACTCCAGGCCCAGCACTTGATCCACTGCACCGCATAGTTGCTTTGACTACTGGTGTACAATATCACATATAATGTCAGACTTCTGGATATATTATTTAGTTTTGCTGGTGGTTTTTTTTTCTTTTTCTTCTTTATTTCTTTGGGAAGAAGTAGGGAAAAGATATATTGGGAAATACAGGTGATATAAAAAGAATCAGTGCTTGCAATATGGTAAATTGAGTGAATGAAATGATATCTTTTATTTCAACTCAATCTCTCAACATTTTGTGTTTATCTGTCCAGCTATTCATTCTTAGTACTTTTCCAAAGATTTTTGAAATTTGATGACTTTTGGCTATAAAATTAAGGTTTATTAGTATGTAAAAGAATTCAACTGGTACACTGAATTCAACAATGTACACTTTCAACAGTACTAGATCCTTTGATCATTGGGTAGATTCCCAATGGATGATTTATAGGAGAATATGGAGTGGAGTTGCAGAGGACAAGAGGGCATGGATAGGCAAGACAACAAGCATTTACTGAGTGCTTAGTATGTGACAGGCACTACTGCTAAGTGTTGGGGATACAAATATAAACAAAAAAAATCTGCCCTCAAGAAGCTTATATTCTAATGAGGGAAGATAAAATAAAAGACAGATGGAAAGGGAGGTGGGAAGACAAAGGATACCCATGAAACATCATGGCAGCTAAATCTAAGAGACAAAGAATAGCCAAGAAGAGAATGAAGCATGACCAGCCAGAGCCCATCCCCAAAATGGAGGCCCCAAAAGGAACTCACCAAGGAGAGAAAAGGTCAACATGGTGGAGGATATTAAAGGGTGAGAGAAGACCTCATACACTGAGGCATAGGTTGTGTTATACATGGTACAGATCCAAAACTGATCTATCATTATGTGTGCTAACTAATATGATAGAAATATTCATAAGGTTTATACTTCTTAATTCTAGCAGCCAATGTTTATTTTAAATAAAATATATTTAAACAATAGTTTATAGTATCTATTAGACAATAGAGACCAATAGAGACATTAATTCCATAAGGAACAAACCACTAACCTGATTTCCTAGGCCTTCCCAGTAAGTATGGCTCATGATGGTACCTAACAAGAAGTTTCTTTCTCTGTCCATTGAGAGGTCAGTGTGTTTTCCTACAAGGCAGTTGTCCAGAAAGTTTGCAAAGCTCTATCAGTTAATCAATTTTGCCCTAAAGTTAAAAAAGGGGATACCTCAGGTTTGAAGAACACAGTAGCCAATTTTGGTTGTGACCCAACAGCAGAAGACTGGGGGTCTTTGGTGAGTGTCTCATGGTTCATGCTATGAGTGTTAGCTGGTTACACTGAGGTTCTGATTGGTGGCCAGTAACCTATTTTGTTTACCAACTAATTTGATTGTTCCTGATGACGAGGTTGTTTATCAAATTTCCCATCAGTGGTGTGTTCTAGATCTGTCAGCTATTTATGAACACATACTTGTTATTTTCCAACCTAGACCACATTTATGCTTATCTTAATATCAGAAAAACAAGTTATGAACAACAAACATCAAAATACTTAATCACAAAATGGTGACCTACTAAAAAATAGGACAAACTTATTCTCACTATAGTTTTCAATTTTTTTTTTTAGTGAGGCAATTGGGGTTAAGTGACTTGCCCAGGGTCACACAGCTGGTAAGTATCAAGTGTCTGAGGCCGGATTTGAACTCAGGTACTCCTGACTCCAGGGCCGGTGCTTTATCCACTGCGCCACTTAGCAGCCCCTAGTTTTCAATTTTTATCATTGAAGGGGATATCCACATTAATGAGATCATAGATTTGTCAAACTTTCAAAGTTCAGCCTTCCATCTTAAACCAAAATTATAGCCAATATATGTTTTAAATAGTTATTGTCTCTGTATCAATGAAATTTTATTTTGTGGGTATATGTTACAAAGATTGTATTTAATGAAATCTAAGGATATACAACCACTAATTATTATTATATATGTCAAAAAGTAGCTCACAGATATAGACATCTAAGATTTGCAAAGCACTTTAAATATACTATCTCATTTGATCCTAACAATAGCCCTGTGAGGTAGGTGCTAGTATTATACCAACTTTCCAGATGAAGAAACTGAGGCAAAGAAAAGTTAATTGACTCAACTAGGGTCACACAGCTAGTAATGGGGTTTGAACCCAGGTCTTCCTGACTCCAAATTCAGCTTGCTTTCCACTATCCTAGCAAATTAGATGACTATAGTTCCCTGAAGTAGAGTATGGAAAGATGTGGGAACAAGATCAGAAAATGTCACCCTCTACACTGTCCTCCCTATTGCTTTCAAGATCAAATACAAAGTGCTCTATTGGGCAAAGTGCTTCCTACCCCAGCCCTTTTCTACCTTTCCAGCCTTCCTATACCTTACTCCCCACCACATTTTATTCAGTGACACCGACCTCCTGGCTGTTGCATGAACAAGATTCTCACAGTAACATACAAACAAGTATATACAAAGAAAAATCTATACAGAATAATTGGAGATAACTTTAGGGGGAAGACTTTAGTCTTAAAGAAGATCATAAAAGGCCTCATGTAGAAGGTGCGATTTTAGCTGAGACTTGAAGGAAGCCAGAGATATCCTGAAGCAGAGATGAGGGAGGAAAGCATTGCAGGTATGGAGGAGAGCCAGTGAAAATGCATGGAGTTGGGGCAGCTAGGTGGCGCAGTGGATAGAGCGCCAGTCCTGGAGTCAGGAGAATCTGAGTTCAAATTCGGCCTCAGACACTTAATACTTACTAGCTGTGTGACCTTGGGAAAGTCACTTAACCCCAATTGCCTCACCAAAAAAAAAAAAAGAAAAGAAAAAAGAAAAGAAAATGCATGGAGTTGGGATTGATAGTTATCCCTTCTGCATTGGATGCTCCCTCTGATCTAGAAAATCTGCATAGAATGTTTTGGTCCTCCCTTCATACCAGAGAAGAAGTCTGAATTCTTTCTTTTTCTTTTATGGAGTGTTTACAGTGCATTACTGTAAAACTTGGACTGATATTCTCCAACACTATACATATGTTTTATGCATTTCTGAGTTTCTAAAAATTTTTTTTGTTTTTCTATGTTGTCTGCTGGACTTTATGTGTTTCTGCTTCTGCAACATTCCCCCCCCCCCTCCAAATTCCTATTTAATTTTTTTGTGTTGACCCGTGATATAGAGAAACCAGGATGGGGAAGGGATAACTGTAATGTGTTTTGTGGGCCGAATATCAAGAAGCCAGTGTCATTGGATTATAAAGTACAGAGAAGGGAGCAATGTGTGAGAAAACTGGAAAGGAAGGAAGGTAGCAGATTGTGGGGGGCTTTAAAAGCCAAGCAGTGGATTTTATATTTGATCCTGGAGGTAATAGAGAGCTACTGGAGTTAATTGAATGGGGGGGGGCAACATGATCAGACCTGTACTTTAGGAAGATCAATTTGACAGCAGAGTCAAGCTGAGACAGCGGAATCAATTTGACAGTTGAGCAAGGATGGACTGAAGCGGAGAGACTTAAGGCAGAGAGACCAACCAGAAGACTATTTGCAGTAATTCAGGTATGAGGTGATAAGCGCCTGTACCAGGGTTGTAGCAATGTCAGCAGAGTTTTTAGGGTTGTGCTTTATAACAGCTTTTTCTATTTGCTATGGTCATTTGGTTTGGGATATTTTTATTTTTGATATCAATTTTATTTTCATTTTATTTCAACATCATTTTCCTAATGCTAAATCATCCTTGTATACCTGGTATAAATCTAACTCAGTCATAGGGAATTCATTTGGACATGTTGCTGTAGTCTTTTTGCTAGGATTTACTTTTTTTTTGTGGGGCAACGGGGGTTAAGTGACTTGCCCAGGGTCACACAGCTAGTGTCAAATGTCTGAGGTCGGATTTGAACTCAGGTCTTCCTGAATCTAGGGCTGGTGTTTTATCCACTGGGCCACCTAGCTGCCCCCTAGGATTTAAATTTTTTAAAAATATGTATCAATATTTGTTAAGCTTGTTGGTTTACAATTCATAGGGTCATAGATTTGGAAGGGTAAAAGGGAGACATGAGAGACCATCTAACCAAACCTTCTTGTGTTGTAGATGAGGACACTGAAGGCCAGGGTGGGCAAGTGATTTGATCCAAGGTCACACAGATAATACAGAAAAGGTAGGATTTGAATCTAGGACATTAAACTTTAAATCTGAGGTTCTTGCTGCTCCTCCCTACTTTGACTTAAGTTAGAAATGTCTTCTTTCCCAAGTTACGAGAAAATGAATCATGTAGCTTAGGCATTAATCACTTTTTAAACATTTCGTAAAATATACTTCCATGTGGGGTAAACAATGGAGATGACTTTTTTTTTAAAGCGTTTAGCTGTGAAAGGGAAAGGCAGGGTCAACTCAATGTTTTTTGTTTGTTTGTTTGTTTGTTTTGTTTTCTTTTGTTTTTAGAGGCAATCCAGGTTAAGTGACTTGCCCAGGATCCCACCAAGTGTCTGAGGCTGGAGTTGAACTCAGGAAGATGAATCTTTGACTCCAGGCCTCACCTTCTATCTACTGCGCCACCTATTGCTATATTCTCCCATAGATCCACACAGTTTAGTACTTAATGAGCTCCTTGAGGGCAGGCAGTTATTAATTATTAATTATGGTGTGTGTGTAATCTCCATCTCAAGCTCATTTTACAAATGAGGAAACTGAGGCAAACAGGTTTAAGTGACTTCCTCAGGGTCACTCAGCTAGTAGGTGTCTGAGGCTGGATTTGAACTTGGGTCTTCCTGACTCCAGGGCTAGTGTTCTATTCACTGTGCCACCTGGCTGTCCCAACTCATTTTTTTTTTTTTGGAGAATAATAATAATAACAGATAGGACTTATGTAGCACTTTAGGGTTTGCAAAACATTAGCTTATTATCCTTACAACAACTCTGGGAGGGAGGTACTATTATTATCCCATTTTGTAGATAAGGAAACTGAAGCAAACAGAGGTGAACTGGCTTGCCCACAGAGCTAGTGAATATCTGAGGATGAATTTTAGCTCAAGTCTTCATGACTCTAGGACAGCCAGGTGGCATAGTGGATAGAACCCCAGACCTGGAATTAGGAGGACCTGAGTTCAAATCCAACCTCAGACATGTACTAGCTATGTGACCTTGGGCAAGTCACTTAATCTTGTTTACCTCAGTTTCCTCAATTGTAAAATGAACTATAGAAGACAATGGCAAACCACTCTCTCTGCCAAAAAATCCCCCAAAACCCCACCCCAAATGGGGTCATGAAGAGTCAGACATGACTGAACAACAAAGGAATCTTTGTCTCATGCAGAGAGAATGTTTTGGAGTGGTATCAGAAGCTTGAGGAGAGAAGAGAAAATTTGGAAAGGCTTCTGTGGGAGGAGTATGATAGCAGCCCAAAGCAAAATAAAAGGGTATTATCCATGCATCAGTGATGGTCCAAATCAGCTCAGATAACAGAAATCTGCAGATGTAGTCAGCACCATTGTCTGGTTTTCCTTTTGGTTTTTAGCACCATGGGGAGACAATGAACAGTAGTTATAACTAATATTGGAGTTTAGCAGGAAGAGACAATAGGACAAAGGGCAAAGGACTCAGAGCTGTGCAGCTGAAGTGGCCAAATATAGGCCAAAACTTTGAAAGGAAGTCAGGGAAGGCGAAGAAAGAGAGAAAAAGTCCGTCGGAGCTAGTGGGAGAGATGGAAGGAGACGGTTATCCTAGCAAAGAGGGGAATTCTCCTATTATTAGTATAATGGTCCTTCTGGCCAGGCTTGGACTGGCTGCCTTGTAAGGGGACCTGAGTCACCGAAGATCTTGGGGGTTATGTGTCTTCCTGGCTCAGCAAGAGGGGAAGCTAATATGAAAGCAAAATGTAAAGGCAGAGAGTTTTTTTTCCCACTATAGCAGGGCTTTTGTGGGTTTTAAAAAAAATTTCTCTCTGAAGAGGAAGGAGAAAAGCTGAAAGGAAGGGGCAGCAACAGCAGCAGCAGGGCTAACATTGGCATTTCTTCTCCTCATACCCATGCTTCTAAGGAGACTGGAAAGTGGAAAGATAAAAGACTATATTTTATAATCAAAGGCACTTGCTTATGTGATCAGAGAGCAACAAAGAAACACATGGAATCAGAACAGAGTGGACAGAAAGCTCCTTACCCCATTTCCCCTACCTTACCTACCTTTAGGTGGGTATAATTGGCATCTGGCTCTAAGCATGCTCTTTTATGGTTAAACCCGCATCTTCTGCAAACCTGAATCTAATCTTCCTTCTCAGAAGTGCCTGGTTGAGTCTGTCTTTTGTATTTCCTTGTGTCTTTTTGTTCATGGAACAAGGGCATAGGATGGCTTTGGGGGGTCACATGGGACAGTGACCTTTCCTTGTGCAGGTTGGGGATCCCAATCTTCCCAGTCCATGGTTAGAGAGTTCTTCTTTTTCTAACTGGGGGGTATAGTCACAAGGTGGTTTTTTTTTTTATATGTTTCATAACTATTTTTCTAAGGGAGAATGACTATAAACTTGGGCCTTCAAATCCCTTTTAGAACATAGGATGTCCACAAGATCCGACTGCATCTTAAATAAATTGCTTAAAGATGAGCTAAGACTTTAAAGATATGCATTATAAACACAACCTGGTGACTCTTAGTGTTACATTTAGTGGTGTGGTCATAAATGTTTAACAACTGGCTCTCTGGGAAAAAATATCTGTGACATACTTTTAGGTTTAATATGCATCATTACCATCTCCATCATTTTCTGAAGTCTAGAAATCAAAAACAATAAATCAAGCCCTGATCTGTAGCATTTTGCCAAGTTCCAAAGTGTAAATGCTTACGCTCAAAATTTAACAATTGGCTCTAGCATACCCTTTGACTCATATTAGGGTCCAACCTGAACAGAAATCTTTCACAGAACAAAACTTCTTAAACTGTGGGTTGAGGCTCCACATGGGGTCATGTAATTGAATGTGGGGGGTCATGAAAAATTTGGCAGTAAATGTTTGCTTTGTATACCTATTTTATATACCTCAATACCCGGGGTCATGTAAAAATTTCTCAGGCAAAAAGGGGTTGCGAGTGGAAAAAGTTTAAGAAGCCTTGGTCTAGAACACCCTGAAAAGGTGATCATTCATCATCTACTTGAAGATTTCCAAACAAGGAAAAATCCACTATTGGACCAGCCCATTTCATTTTTGGATAACTATAAGTATTCATTGATTCTCTTATGTTGACCCCAAATCAGAAAGAAGGAACAGTTGCCAAATGGAGATATTAACTGGCATAGAAAGAGAGGGGCCATCAGCAGCAGGAAGAAGAATGAGCAAAGTAGGGAAACGTGATGAGGATGAGCAATCTGTACCTCTCTTTTTACCCAGACTGGCTCAGCTTCTTCATACCCCTGGCAACCAGAACTGGGGCTATGAAAAGGACCCTAGAGCTTCAACAAACCCCCCAAAGTTATTTAGCAACATTGGCATGGGGTGGGGATTGGGGGTGGGGGAGGAGAGCAGGGCAGAGTTCCTGCCTTTGCCCTGTGGTCCTGGTTGGTTTGGGCTCAGGCATTGTCTCCTTGACAAGAAGTTATTGGGTGCAGAGCACTGTGTTAGGTGCTGATAAGACACTGTTCCTTCCCTCTAAACATCCTCTGACTTGTTAACTTGAAAGTCAATTAGGTCATGTCACAACTTCTGAAACCTCACATTTATCTTGTTGTCTTGGGCTTATTTTAAAATCAAAATGACCAAGAGATAAGATTAGAATACTTAACTATGTGCTTAACAACTGTGTGGTAGAAAGTTGGGCCTGGAGTCAGGAAGACCTGAGTTCAAATTCGGCCTCAGATGCTTATTGGCTTTGTGACCCTGGGCAAGTCACTTAATCCTGTTTCCCTCAGTTCCCTCATCTATCAAATGCGCTTCAGAAAGAAATGGCAAGCCGATATCTTTGCCAAGAAATGCCCAAATGGGATCATGAAGATTTGGACACGACTGAAACAACTGAACAACAAGTGGTAAGTTGGAGTAGATAGACCTGGGTTGAAATCCTAGCTCTGACTCTTATTAACTGTATAGCCAAGGGCAAGTAAGTTCATCACTCTGGACCTCAGTTTCCTCATTTGTAAAACAGTGGAAAATATTTGTAGTACCTATTACTACCTGTGGTTATGGTAATTTTTTTTCAGGGCAATGAGGGTTCAGTGACTTGCCCAGGGGCACACAGCTAGTAAATGTCAAGTGTGTGAGGCTGGATTTAAACTCAGGTCCTCCTGAATCCAGGGCCAGTGCTTTATCCACTGTGCCACCCAGCTACCTCAATTATGGTAAATCTTACAGGTGCTATAGGAATGTGAGCTGTGATCAGTACCTAGAATCAGCCTGACTCTGAAAGTTTATATCCCACAATGAGGGACCAGATAAAGAAGAGGGAGGCGCATTTCCCCACAGTTTCTACTGTTCTGCTTTGGGCTAAGCCAGCTCCCATTATGTCTGAGAAAGACTCCTCTTCAGACTGCATTTCAATCATGCCATAAAGCAACTGTCCTCTGTGGCTGTGAAAAAATAAGGAATGTATTTATTTTTCAGGACGAATCCACGCATTGGATGGAGGGAATGTCCCCCTCCTCAGAACCACTCTGTTCAGTAAGAAAGATTTATGGCCTTTCCTTTCAACTTATCTTATTATTCCTTCTCTCCTAGAGAAACTCCAGCAGCAAAACCACATTAATGTTCCTCTCTGTCATGCCATCCCTTCTCAGGAACATGTAATGCTCTATTGAAACAGATTTCTCATAGTATTTTCTTTGGGGGTAAAGGGTGGGAGAGCAAGGTGATGAAAGGAGGGTTATTTCTATGTTTTTTCTTACTTTGGTCAAGAATCTTACATTCACTAAAGTATTATTTGCCAATAGGAACAGGAAATAATATGAAGCTTATGAGCAGTGACCTCACTCTTTCATGAACTCACATATTTATATACTTTGAATAAAGCCATGAATACTAATGGGCTTCTTAATTCCGGCAAATGTGACTGCACCATGGAGCAAATCAAAGGGAGATTGTGCGGGCTTCATAATTGAAAAATAAGATGGAGAGATGGTTTTTTATTCCCATGTCTACAACAGACTCATTTTGTGACTCTGGTTAAGTCACATCTTTTGTGCCCTGATTCTTTCTTTAGGAGATGCTGTTGATACGGCCACTGTAAGGGCTTGGCATGAGATGCTTCAGATGCCCCCCAGGGACATCTAAATATCATGTTTAGTGCTCAGGCTGCAAACTGGTGAATGCTAGCTTTAAAAAAAAATGTCCATGAAGTCAGAACTCTTGTTATGTCTACAATTTCATTTATCCTTAGTTAAGAAAAATGACAAATAGTCTTATGGGAGGCAATGTGTGGTAATTGGGAAAAGACACTGGACTTGATGTCAGGGGCCTGGGTTCTAGTTCTTATTCTGACACTTGTTAACCGGGAAGTCTGGCTGACATACCGTGACTGTGGATAAATCATTTCACCCAATCTGAGTCTCCCTTTCCTTATCTTTAAGAGGAGGGGGTGGGCTTGAAGCCTATTCATCACAACGTTCTGCCTGTCTTCTTACTTTACAAGTTTCCCTAGGTGGTGCAAAAAATAGCTTGTCAGGAACGTCCTTCCCTCTTCCCCACAGAAAGTCTCAGCCCTTCCTCTTATCCAGGTCAGGGCTAGTGACTTTGTCTTTTCTGTGCCTTGGGTCAGAGATGGGGGCAGACAGCAAGCCACCCCACATTGTATCTGCCCCGCATTCACCATCTTTCTGAAGAAATGGATAAACACACACTTCCCTCTTTCTTGGTCTTTTCAACTTGAGTCCAGCTCTTCTGATAACCCCAGTGCCCTGTGATAAATATTGTCTTGAAGCACAGTTAAGTCATAAGATGGTGCCAAAGGATTGGTTGGGGTTGGCTGGGCACAAGTTTCTGGTCTCTGCTGGCATTATCATAGTAGAGTTCATGTTCTTCTGTCTCTACCCTCCAACCAGCCCCCTCTCCCCTGTTAAGGGCTAAAATTCTAGCTAGTCTGTCTAAAATATCTAATGAGTGGTCACCAATAAATTATAAGCTTTAGCAAGAGTTAGACTTTTAAGCATTTATTAAGGAGAATAAGAATTTGGTAAAGAGAGAGAGAAAGACCTAGATTCCTATCTATTAAAGGGAGAGCACATTTCTAGCTCCCTTCTCCACCAGAGTCCAGAGGAAAGAGACTGAGCCCAAGCGCCAGTCTCTTCCTTCCTCCTCCCACTCGCCCGCGTCACTTCCTGACGCCAAAGAAGAGACTCCTGGTCTTGCCCTCAAAGACCTTCACTTCATAGGTGGAACTCTTCTACAGTAAGTCTCCAGCAGGTGGCCTCATTCCAATCGTTACACCCCCAAGTTAAAATTTGAAGTCTCTGCAAATCAGTCAGATGCATAGGTGCAGCTTATCAACACATTCATGAACTTGGACATAGTAGGGAAAAAGGTATAGTGGATAGAGAGTTGGCCTAGCTCAAGTCTGGCCCAATACCCCTCTTGGAGACAGGTGAGGGAAGTAGCAAACACCAAGCTTTTGGTACTTCTCTTTCTCCCCTCAAGGTAGAAATAGCAGTTTCCCTTGGAGAAGAGTTGGCCATATTCCAGATTCATTTATCTATTCAATTGTCAAGTGGCATCTATAAATTTAGATGCTACCTATCTTAACTGTGGACATGCATATCTCAGGTTCTTGGGCTCATACTTCTCATATCTTTATATCCCTAGAGCTTAGTTCAATGCCTGACTCATAGTATACACTAAATAAATGCTTGTTGAGTTGAATTAAATTCACATAAAAGAATGCTGCAGTTTTCAGTGAAAGGAACTCTGGGAAGTTAGGACACTTGAGCCAAGATACCTTTCCCAAGATACCATTAGACTGGATTTTCCTGGAGTAAGTTAGTACTTCTTGTTAGGTAACAGAAGTGAGAGAGTTTTGACACTTACTAGTTGTGTGACTCTGGATGGAGGACAAGTCACTTAACCCTGATTGCCCAGCAAAAAATAAAAAAATAAAGACTGTTATTTTAAGGGGACAGCTAGGTGGCGCAGTGGATAAAGCACTGACCTTGGATTCAGGAGTACCTGAGTTCAAATGTGGCCTCAGACACTTGCTTGACATTTACTTGCCGTGTAGCCCTGGGTAAGTCACTTAACTCTCATTGCCCCCTCCCCCCAAAAGAAGTGAGAGTCTCTGAGATTCAGAGACAGAGATGGGGTTTATTGTTGTTCAGTCATTTCATTCATGTCTGACCCCCTTTAGAGTTTTCTTGGCAAGGATACTGGAGTGGTTTGCTATTTCTTTCTCTAGATCATTTTACAAATAAGGAAACTGAGGCAAACAGGGGAAAGTGACTTGTCCAAGGTCATACAGCTAGTAAGTGTCTGAGGCCACATTTGAACTCAGGAAGATGAATCTTCCTGACTTTAGGCCAGAGGCTCTATCCATTATACCACCTAGCTGCCCCAGAGATGAGGTTAGAGGTGGCAAATGCTCTCTGAAATCTGTCAAGCCAGAGAAAGAAAGAGAAACCATAACAAACACCACCCTTACCAAAACCAGTAAGAGAAAAGAAAGAAAAAAAATTCCTTTATTCTTTGGCATATATTTGTTTTTCAAACTAAAATACATTAATATCATTGGCACTCCCTGCTTTGCCATGGTAAGGACATGTAGAAATGAGCGTTCGTCTCTCTAATATTTATTTCTTCTCTAAATACACAAGTAAGCTGCACAGGAGATCATTATAGAATAACTTAGCTAACTTCTTCCAAGACCAGCCTGATTTATTATGAAAGTTGGGATGGGAAGGAAAACACCTGTGGAAAATGACTCTGTTCTGCCAAGTTCTGGTCCAATAAGTACAATTTGATATTACATAGTTTTCCTTGTCTTTGTTTCTTTTAATGCTGTTTTAATTCTGGGTAAGGTCTGGTTCCAGAATTATCAATTGGTGCTGAGGCAGATAATTTATTGTGATTCTCTTTGACTGTCCAGCACATCTCCCTGCATTCCTTATTAGCTTTTAATTGAGCTTCAAGTCTAGACAGCGCTGATTCAAAATCACATTTAACCTTGTCTAATTCCATTTTTTACTTCCTGCTTTTGATTCTTTCTCAGTTTCTAATTGTTTGAATATCTCTTGTAAGTCAGATTGCTTCTGTCGCAAGTTGGTCTGTTTCATTGTACTGATTTAATAAATTATTTGGGGAGGAATCTCATTCTAATGATTTCTTCACTTTGTATTTCTCTGCCTTCAAATCATATTTCATAATTTCTAATTGTGTTACTAATTCTTCCCTCTCTATCTCCACTTGAATAACTCTATTACCCGAGGCAGGCAAGTGGTATAGTGGCTAAAGTGCTGGACTTGGGATCAAGAAGACCTGAGTTCAAATTCTGCTTTTAGCCACTTAATAGTTGTGTGACTCTCCCAGCCTCAGTTTCCTTATCTGAAAAATAGGGATAACTTATAGCATTATTGTGAAGATCAAATGAGATGTATACAGTACCTTTTAAACCTTAAAGTACTATAAAAACACCAGTATTAGAAGGAGTTTCTATTTTGCAGTTTACTAGTATTTTCTTTTCATTTTCTCCCTGTTTGTTCTTTTTTGCAAGATAGGGCATTCCTGCTTGCGTTGGGTTGTTATGCTTTTATATTAAGATAAGCTATCCATAATGGCAACCTGCATAGAATTCCCTTTGAGCACTGCGAGGCTTATATTCCTTGCAAGATTTCTTCAATGCCTTCCATAATTTAGTTCCTGGGCCACTGGATGCAAAATCCTCAGATGGCCAGGTTCAGGTTCTTCTTTTGCTCAGTCCTTTTTTCAAATTTGGTCTCTTGCTTAAGCAAGCTGCTAATCTTTTCTGCCTGTGGTATAGTCGTGGCTATCTAATTTATCCTCTCTTTCAAGTCCTGTTCTGCTTTACCTGGCCAAATCTGTATTTTAAAACTAGACCTGCATATGCTGAATTTCACACAGTCTAACTTCCTTAGCTTTCCTCCATCAGGCATCAAAACGAATGCAGCAAGATTTCATGCTTAGCACTGGTACAGGGGCAAGCTAGAAGATTTTTTTTCATCCTTCCCTGCTCTTCCCTCTCCCTGTTCCCCCCATTGCTCAAGGCTGAAATGAATTTTTTAAAGACCAGAATTATTGAAATTTACACCTTCTGGGTATTGTCGCTGTTATTTAGAATTTCTTCCCTTACCACAAATCACAGCACTGCTTATTTTCTAGTTTCAAGACTATAACTTCATAGCAGTTTTAGGCAAGTTCATAATTTTAGTAGTACATTTCCAGAAACATTTTAAATCCAGCAGTCTTAGGTTTTCTCCTCTCCCTGCTCCCAGCTTACACACACACACACACACACACACACACACACTATCCAATGCATGAGCAAAAATAGAAAGCTGGGTCAGATCTGGCCAAGACTACAACTCTGCTACCATGGTGGGGAGTTTGAAAACACTTTTCTCTTTTATTATCTCCCACACTGCTAATAGAAATGCAAGGATGCGTGCCTGTCAGCAATCAACATCAGAACTATTGATGAAATTCTTCTCATAAACATATGCTTCTTTTACCCATAATCCACAAGTCTTGTGAACTTGGGATCTTGTACCTTTGGCAATAGTCTTGAGGAGATTGTACCAAAAAAAAAAATCAAACTCACCTCTCTCTGTGAAAACTGGAGTGAAAATTTATTAAGTATACTAAATTCAAGTACACAGTGATCTCATTGGGGAAATGTTAGTTCAAAGACAAACATCATTCATTAAAATGAACAAGTGAATGAATAAATGAAAAATGTCTTTATTAAATTCTTATTTAATAAATAAATGTTAGGGCAGCTAGGTGGTGTGGTGGATAGAGTACCAGCCCTGGAGTCATGAAGACCTAGTGCAAATCTAAATTCAGGTACTTACTAACTGTGTGACCTGGGTAAGTCACTTACCCCAGATTGCTTCCATAAATGAATAAATAAATAAGTGGAAATCTAAGTTCTGGTGAGAAGCATTTGCTTAATTAGATAACTATTTTGCATGAGGAATTTCATTTTCAAAAACAACCTCTAGGGGGCAGCTAGGTGGTATAGCTGGCCTGGGATTCAGGAGGACCTGAGTTCAGTTTGACCTCAGACACTTGACACTAGCTGTGTGACCCTGGCCAAGTCGCTTAACCCTCATTGTCCTGCAACCCCCCTCCCAAAACAAAAACAAAAACAAAAAACAACCTCTAGTATTAATTCACCATGGTGGCATGTTATATGGAGAGTTGACATTGAGGTCAAAATGACCTTGGTTCAGGGGCAGCTAGGTGGTACAGTGGATAAAGCACAGGCCCCGAATTCAGGAGGACCTGAGTTCAAATTTGGCCTCAGACACTTGATACTTACTAGCTGTGTGACCCTGGGCAAGTCACTTAACCCCTATTGCCCTGCCCCCCCCCAAAAAAAAGAAAAGAAAAGAAAAGAAAAGGGGGCAGCTAGGTGGCGCAATGAATAGAGCACCGGCCCTGGATTCAGGAGGACCTGAGTTCACATCTGGCCTCAGACACTTAATAATTACTAGCTGTGTGACCCTAGGCAAGTCACTTAACCCCAATTGCCTCACAAAAAAAAAAAATGACCTGAGTTCAAGTCCCCCCACTGACTTGGTGGCGTGGCATTGGGCAAGTTATTTAGCCTTTCCATCTCCCAGGAAACTCTCTAAAATAAGACTTGCAGAGCTGTTTCAGCTCTATATTGGTAGAGGGAGATTCCTACACCAAAGAAATCAAAAGTTCAGACTGAAAAAAAGAAAGAAAAAAGAGTAAATCTCATACTCCCCTGGAAGCCACAAAAGGCATACACAGAAGGAAGAGGAACTAGACTAAGTAAGGCAAGTGAAAGGGAGAATACACATATGGAGCAAAGGCTGGGGGTGCCTGCAGAGGCTGCCACTTGCAGCAAATGCCCCTGGGAGAGCTGACAAGGAAACAATGGTCCCTTTCTCAGGTACCATTCCTGTGGGGGTGCATCTGGTTAGGCAAAAGAAGAAGAGAGTCTCTGAGCCTCTCAGCTCTCAGAAAAATAGGGGAGCAGGTGTCCCTTGAATTCCTTTCCAAGCCAGAGAAAAAAAGAAAACACACACACATCTATATCATACACATATAAATACATACACATACATATATACATACATATGATATGTGTCATCTTCCTTTCTTAAACAAGAAACATAAGGAAGCAAGAGGAGAAAACGCCACCTTTACTGTTGAGTTTATGTGTATTTTTCAAAGTGCAAAACACATTGCTCCGACCAGCACTCCCCAATTCCCCACGGTAGGATTACATGGAAATGCTTTTTTTCCAAC
Organism: Dromiciops gliroides; assembly: GCF_019393635.1. Taxonomy (NCBI): domain Eukaryota; kingdom Metazoa; phylum Chordata; class Mammalia; order Microbiotheria; family Microbiotheriidae; genus Dromiciops; species Dromiciops gliroides. Next base: position 335,041,811 of record NC_057863.1, on the reverse strand, counting down.
ACATCTCTATCTGTTTCAGTCTGGCTTTTCAGACACTCATTTCCTCTCTGCATACATAAGTTATATACCTCTATGAGAAAAAATTATTGAGACCTTATGTATCTTTTTCAAGATGAGGAACATCTGTAGGGACCTGCTGTAGATTGTGTTCTGTCAAGAGGGAATTACAGACTGACCTTGCATAGTGTTTCTGGACTTATTTAGGAGATAGATTGTTTTGGTCTTAGAAAACTTTCTTCTGGACTTGTCAGTTCATACCAGAAGTCTTCATGCTATGTCTAGGGGAGCAGTGTCAGGCCCGTGGTCAACTCGGTGGGAACTGCTCCTTTCAAGAGAAACAATGGAGGCTTCTGAAAAGTCCTGACTTTTTATGAGGCCATTTCTCTGATGCTTTTGTCTACTCTATATGTCTACTTGGAACCAGTAGGCACAGAGGACCATTATTATGGTTTCCAGTAGATCTTTCATGAGAATTCTAGTGTGTGTCCTGCTAACAAAGCATAAGTTGGAATCAGATTGTGGAGGCCTTTGAATGCCAGGCTAAAAAGTCTGAATTATTATTTGGTATGGAATTTGGAACCCGTGTAGGTTTTTGAGCAGTGGGTTGATGATAATGATGGAAAGTAGGAAGGAAATAAGTGTTTTTATAGCATCTAGTATTGCTGTAGGGATGGATTTAATGGATCAAATTGATTGTGAGGCATCCCAAAGAATTATAAGACTCAGTGACTCAGTTTCCCAACTTTTATTAGAAGACTGGTGGCCACAAGGAGAAGCACCCAAAGGAGATATGTGTCTCCAATACGGAGAGGAAAGATGGTTATATTCATAGTGAGAAAAGTAGGTTATTTCCTCATTATCTTAATCTCCTCCTTGTGGGAGGTTCATATCCTATTTTGGACTTCCTGGGGTCCTAAGACATCCTCCAAGGTGGGTACCTTTTCCCCTAGGGGTATATTTTTGGGGTTTAAATGTCATAAGGTAAACCTAGGGACATATTTGGTCCTTCTGTGCATGTTCCTAAAGACATGTTTAAACTTGTCAGACCCCAAGGGTCTCTCTGTTTAGGATATCTCTTTACTTTAAGATCTGGTTTCTAGGTGCAGTTTCTGTTTCCTGTCATCCAGGAATATTAATGACTATTAATGGTTTACGGTCCCTGCTTACTGTCTCCTTAGGCTTCTGTTGATAGTGTTGGTTGATATGGACTGGAACCCACGGGATTACTGTACTGTTGATAAGATCTCAAACTTGAGTTTCTGTGTTAACCCTTTTTGCTACTATTGATCAAGTCTTAGGTTATCTGTTAACCTCTTTTAGCTATAGTTGATAAGAACTCAGGTTTTAGGTTATCCATTAGCCCTTTTTAGTCTCCTCCATCAGTATGTGCCAAGCACTATGCTAAGAGCTTTATAAATATTTCATTTAATCCTCAAAATAACCTTGTGAGATAAGCGCTATAATCATTACCCTGATTTTACAATTGAGGAAACTGAGGCAAACAGAGGTTAAGTGACTTCCTCAGGGTCAGTCACACAGCTGATAAGTATGCTAGCCCAGATATGAGCTCAGGTAATCCTGATTCAAAGCCCAGTGCTATATCCACTGAATTAGTTAGCTACCTCATTATTATTTTTAGCAATTACATAGTGCTTTTAAGTTTGCAAAGCACTTTACAAATAGTATGTCTTTTTATCCTCACAACAACCCTGGGAGGTAGGTGCAATTATTATCCTCATTTTACAGTTGAGGAAACTGAGGCAGAAAGAAGTTAAATGACTTATCCAGGGTCACACAGCTAGTAAATATCTGAGTAGGTATTTGACCTTGGAACTTGCAAATTCCAAATCCTGCCCTCAAGCTACTTCACCACCTAATTGATTAACTCTATAAACTGGGGAACTCAATCTATTGAAGAGATATGGGAGAGCAGACAAGGCCAAAGCTATTGGACTAGATGACCATTAAGTTTCCATTCAGCTCTACCTCCTCTGATCCAATATATGGCTAGAAAAGGAGGTGACCCAAACATGTAGTGAGAGCATGAGAGACAACAGATATATACTTGATAGATTCTGGAATCCCTGAGAAGAACGGAAGGTGGCTTCAAAGACACTCAGTGAGTGGCTCCTCTGTGGAGGGTTTATGGATGAGAATTACCATGGGATGAGACAAGGGCTGCAATATACATTAATGGAGGGAGTGTCCACACTGATGAGATCATAGACCCATATAAGTATCTGAGTAATCTGGCCTCAGTGCTGGGATGTTGGTTCAACTGGCTAATTCTTATTTAGGCTTCTGATTATTTAAAGAAAGAAAAAAAGAGCAGACTTACCTTCAAATAGAAGGGTGTGCTCATGTGGGTGCACACATGTCCTTTGTGAAGGTATCATCAATGCAACAAAGATTAACTTACCTTAAAGTAAAACAAGAAAAAGAATGGCCCTCAATGGACTTGGAAGGATTCTGCTCATGTGGTGTTGTAGAGTTAGGGGCTCTCTTGTCTTAGTCAGTGGTCTGTCAGAGGACCCTCAACTAGGATTCCTTCACAGCCCTCCTGGTCTCCACTTTGCCAGTAAGCAGGAGGTGCTGTAAGTTTTGGATGAGTTGGGTTGGAAGGCCAGATACTATGTGTGCTGGGTGGGTCAAATTGAAATGCTTAGATCACATGTGGCCTTTGAGAGAGCAGGTTAATCAGAGTGATGGGGACAGGATGGGCACTGCAAAGGGTTTTGGGGTAAGGTAAATGTGGTAAGGAATATAAAGCTGGAAGGGACCTTAAAGATATATCATTTAGTCCAACTCTTTCATTTAATAGATGAGGAAATAGAGGCCCATGAAAGTTAAATGACTAGTCCAAGAACACAGAGCTGAGATTTAAATTCAGGTCCTCTCTACTCTAGTGCTCTTAATTCCTATACAACTAATAATAAGCAATCCCAGAAGGCTACTAGCCTGGCCACAGAGTTCTCCCAAGGACCTTGAGGTTGTGTGGGGCAGTGGACAGGGCAGTGAATGGGAGCTACGGCGTCCACATTCAGTCAGCGGCTTCACCATTTTCTACCTCTGTAACCTTCAGCAAGCCATTTAACTCCTTTGGGCTTTATTTCTCCATTAACAAGAGGACTAGGCTAACTTACTCCTGAGATTTCTTCCAGATTTAGGGCTACAATTCAGTGATTGTCTTCACCTTCTCATCTGAGGACATGGCACTCAGTAGTAGTCTTGCCTAATTGGGTGAGTCTGGTTGAATTACTCTCCATGGGGCACAGATATGGAAACTTTAGAGAGCTTAGCTAACATCCAGGGCAATCCCTCTTGTTTTGCACATGAGGAGACTGAGGAACGGGCAGGGGAAATTAACTTGCTAATACTGTAAATGGCAGCATAAATGTTTCAGTGTGAGAGTGTTCAGGGAGGACTAGCATCTCTTCTGTGAGGGCTTTCTGAGCCCTTTTCAGGGCTGCTCACACATCTTTGGTGTATACCTATCACCCAACTCTCACCTGAGGCTCCAAGAAGCTGTAGCATGGTGAGTGGCCACATGCCAGGGGGAAAAAACCATCTTGGCAAAGGGGCTAACCCAGGTTGAGGGTAACTAATGGACCTCAAATCCATTGGTGACTTAGGGGGAGATCTACCTCAAGCATGTGAAGACTTCCCCTGGTGGAATGAGTGGATGAGAACAATTTGTTCCAGCAGCCATGAAGGTGGCTGAAGCAGACAATGTGGAGCACTTAGAGCTTGGTCGGACATCAAAGATGTCAAGGTCACCCAGTGCATCCTGGACCATCACCAGTCATTTTGACCTTTTGTCCTACCACTGGTCTTTGATGACTCTGGAAGAGAGACTGAGGCTGATGATGTTGTGCCACTCTGCCTCACGAAAGTCCAATTCACAAGCAAGTCAAGACACCAACCACCCTGTGATGTCATCGGTCCTCTTCAAAACCAAAGGAAGAACAACAATGTTCTAGTGCATGTTGTTATGCTTAAGAAGTTATAGATCTAAGTCAATAGTTTTTTGTTTTTTGTTTTTGTGGGGCAATGAGGGTTAAGTGACTTGTCCAGGGTCACATAGCTAGTAAGTGTCAAATGTCTGAGGCCAGATTTGAACTCAGGTCCTCCTGAATCCAGGGCCAGTGCTTTATCCACTGTGTCACCTAGCTGCCCCTAAATCAATAGTTTTTAAAAGAACCTATATTTTATCATTCTTTTATTTAGAATGTTTACTGATGTTTTGAATGATAGGTGCAGCTGAAGGGCTAATGATGGATAGGCCCAGGGATTTTTAGGGTGCATAGGGAGGTAAGATGGTAATGCCAGGAAGGCAGAGTGGCATCTCAAATCATAAAATTCTTTTCACCCACTCATATGGCTTGAGACACCATGAGGTTTTTATAACTTTGAAGGTTTTTATAACATCTGGGGAGATGGGGGGATGAGGAATCTGGGGTTACAGCTACCCCCAAGTCTAAATCCTAGATTATTGTACATTTACATAGTATCTCCAAAGAGAATGCACAATATGAATAAGGGATTGGTATTTATTTGCTCCACACAAGAGTAATGCAAAAATACAAAAGATTAAGGACCTTTGCATCAACAAGACAAACAATCTAAATGAGTGGCAGTACTAGCTATTCCTGTATTCTGCAGAGAGGTTGATAATTAAAAGCATCTAAACCTGAGATAGTTTGTAGGACTGTTGACTTGTTTTTCAGTTGTTTTCAGAAATGTCCAACTCTTCATGACCCCATTTGAAGTTTTCTTGGCAGAGATCCTGGAGCGGTTTATTTCCTTCTCCAGCTCATTTTATAGATGAGGAAATTGAGGCAAACAAGGGTAAGTTACTTGCCCAGTATCACACAGCAGGTAAGTGTCTGAGGCTGGAACTGAACTCAGGAAGATGAATCTTCCTGACTTTAGGCCTTGCACTCGATCCTCTGCACCACCCAGCTATTGATTAGGCATTTTTATGTAGTTATCTCCCTTAGAATCCAAGTCTTTTGTCAAGCAGGGCAAGAATTTGGATTCATCCTCCTAATGATGGTTGGTTTCTCCAAGCAGCACTAGAATATTGTTGACGATTCCTCCCTGGGCTATTAGTTAGTTCTGAGCAAAGAATCTGAGCCTTTCAAACCTCCTGAATTCACAAGGTGGCCGCCAGACCTACCTAGACAGCTCCATCTTGGGGTCCCTGCTTATTCACCCAAAACTATGGAGAATAAACACAAAAGAATCAGCCCCAAACTGAATCTTGGGATTACCTAGGCAGGATATGTTAATTAACTATTATGTGCTTGTGGCCAAATGTTAACACAAGTAGGGAAAAGAACAAGCTATCTTTCCTCTATCTACCTCAGAGTTACATGTTACTCAATAGAAAGTTAAAGGAAGATGGAGAAATAAAGGCAGAGCCACTCCATGTCCCAAAGTCCACTGAGTCATTGGCTCTTTCTATTCAATGACTAATGAAGGGAACTGCCTTATCATCTCACAATGACAAGTGCTTCAATGTTGAGTCACATATGACTAGAAGCAGCCAGGAAGGTAAACATTAAACATGCACTGAGATAGCCCTGGGTATACTTGTATATGCCAAGAACCCCTGTTAATTGCTAGGCTGGGTTCTGCTCTCCAGTAAGTCAGAATCAAAGAGGGAACAAGAGGTGCTCCTCCAAATTCCTTTCCATAAGATGGGCAGCTGTTGGTCTAATGGGTATACAATTAATTGAACTCTCAATTGTGACTGTCGCATACTTTTAAAAACTATTCAATGAGAACCGGTATTATCTGAATACAGACTGAAGCATGCTGTTTTCCTTTTTCTTTCTTTCTTTCCTTGTGTCTTTCCTTTCTTTCTCTTTCTTTCTTTCCTTCCTTCCTCCCTCCTTTCTTTCTTTTTTTTCCTTCCTTCCTTCTTTCTTTCTTTCAGGTCTTTTCATCGTAAATATCTGAAAGTCTTCTTTTTCATTAAAGTCCCATTTTTTCCGCTGAAAGATTATGCAGAGTTTTGCTGGGTAGGTGATTCTTGGTTGTAATCCCATTTCCTTTGCCCTTTGGAATATCATATTCCATGCCCTCCGGTCCTTTAATATAGAAGCTGCTAGATCTTGTGTTATCCTGACTGGGGCTCCACAGTACTTGAATTCTTTCTTCTTGGCAGCTTGCAATATTTTCTCCTTGACCTGAGAGCTCTGGAATTTGGCTATAATATTCCTAGGAGTTTTCTTTTTGGGAAAAGGAAGTCATATCTGAGAAGTGAACATCTGGTTAATAAAATAGTTTCTGAGAATGGAATTTGGATATCTGGACTATACTTTAAAATATAGGAATGATGGGCTCTTGGCCAGAGATGGGGTATATTTAATAAATGCTGGCAAAAATGTAGCTACCTGGAGTCTTGCAAATCTTTAAACTAAAAAGGAAGGGGGACAGGGGGCGGCTAGGTGGCGCAGTGGATTAAGCACCGGCCCTGGATTCAGGAGTACCTGAGTTCAAATCCAGCCTCAAACACTTGACACTTACTAGCTGTGTGACCCTGGGCAAGTCACTTAACCCCCATTGCCTAAATAAATAAATAAATAAACAAATAAAAAAAATAAATGTTTGCTGAACTCATGTTTTTAAAAATGAATAACAGGAACACCTGGATATTGGATTAATCAAAGGCAGAGGTAGACAGGTTATCCTTAGCAAAGAAGACCATCTTCTGAAATCATTGCCTCAATTTACCCTCTTTAAATTCTATTGAGGGGGCAGCTAGGTGGCAAAGTTGATAAAGCACCGACTCTGGATTCAGGAGGACCTGAATTCAAATCCGGCCTCAGACATTTGAAACTTACTAGCTGTGTGGCCCTGGGCAAGTGACTTGACTCTCATTGCCCTTCAAAAAAAATGTATTGAGAGAGTCAGAAGGAAGATGCAGAAGACAGGTGAAAACAGAGATGATTTGAAGTTCAGTGCAGGGGAGTTGATGTTACTCAAGTAACTGCTAGTAAGCTTCTGAGTCTGGATTTGAACTCAGGTTGTCCTGATTCTGAGCCCAGGGCTCTATCCACTCTACCACCATTTGCCTTGAGAACAGTCTTCTGATTTTTTGAAAGTGTTTCAGTGGGGCAGAAGAGAAATGATAGAGTTATAAAAAGGACAAAATCAATTTCCACATGTAATTTGATGACTTTAGTTGCATTACTTTGTAGTCACAGCTTTTATAAGATGTGATAGGCAAACAGTAATTAGTAAAAACACACAGTTGTAATCTTTATGAGTGACATTGTAATGTCTCGTATTAAACAGCTCTCTTTATCTATGTCACTTAGCCTTTATGTTGCCTATTTGAGTGCCACATGCAAAGGCATAATCCATTGAAGCTGTGGTGATGATTCTGGGAGCTCAAAGGAGTGCCCTTTTCCCTTGTACATGGGAAAAATACCTGAAGAAATGTGCCCATGTTTCTCCTAGTTGTCTTTTTTTTTTTTTTTTGCCCACTGGAAAACGCCATTATTAGGGCAGGGAATCATATGCAATTCAATTCAGTAGGTATTTATCAAGCTCCTACAAGCTGAAGAAGGAAATGGTAAACTACCCTAGTATCTTTGCCAAGAAAACCCCAAATGGGTTCACAAAGAGATGGACATGACTAAAAATGACTGGACAACAACAAAACTATACATAAGACACTATGCTAGCAATGAAGATGCAAAGACAAAAATGAAACAGATCTGCCCTAAAGGAGCTTACAATCTATTGAAAGGGAATCTCTCTCTCTCTCTCTCTCTCTCTCTCTCTCTCTCTCTCTCTCAGGCACACACACACACACACACACACACACGTAAGTAAATTCAATGTGTATTTGAAACAAAGAAGAAAGTATTTCAGAAGGTGAAGGAACAATGGAAGAAATGAGAGAAGACGACACTTAAGAGGTGGCACCTGTGTTGAGTCCTGAAGGAAGTTAAAGATTCTAAAAGAGATGAGGAGGACAAGGAGGCTGAGGTGATGTTGTGTGTGGGGAGTATGAGTGGGTCAGTTTCACTAGGATGAAGGGTGTGTGAAGCCAAATGGTGTGGTTTTATACACATGTGCTGATTCTACATAGGAACATGTTCAGTGACATATCTTCCCTTTTGGGAGATTTTTTTCACTCCAGCAAGAGACCTTATGGCTACTATTTGATTGGGAACTCCCTGAAGGTGGGTACTACATCTTGCTTTTCCATTAATCTTTTTTTTTTTTTTTTTTTTGGTGAGGCAATGAAGGTTAAGTGACTTGCCCAGGGTAACACAGCTGGTAAGTTTCAAGTGTCTGAGGCCAGATTTGAATTCAGGTCCTCCTGAATCCAAGGTTGGTACTTTATCCACTGTGCCACCTAGCCATCCCCATTAATCTTTCCAAAGAACCAAATTCAGGGCTCTTTTATGCCAATGGGGACATGGAACAAGGCCTCACTGACCACTGTGCAATGATGAATTTAGGTAGAGCAGTATACACAAATCTGTGATTATCCTAACATAATCATTGAACCTGAAGTTCAAAGTCCATGGAAGAGGTCAGTAAATTATTTAAGAGGGGGAAGCAAACGGAATCACCCTACAACACAACTAACGAATAGATAAGTTTTGTTTTTACTCTGGTCAATTTTTGTGGGCCACCAACTTGATTATAACTTCATTTCTATCAATAGAATCTTCAAATCTTAATATTGGAGGCCATCTAAGAGGTCAACTAGTCCAATCCTTCTTTTTTTTTTTTTTTTTTGAGGGGCAATTGGGGTTAAGTGGCTTGCCCAGGGTCACACAGCTAGTAAGTGTTGAGTGTCTGAGGCCGGATTTGAACTCAGGTACTTCTGAATCCAGGGCCGGTGCTCTATCCACTGCGCCATCTAGCTGCCCCCCAATCCTTCTTGAACATTCCTTCTTTAAAATCTCTAACCATATGGTAGCCAATCCTTTCCTTGGGAAACCATCAAATAGACAAAAAAAAAAGTCCAAAATGTTCAATGTTAATGGGGCTATGGAAGAAATAAACATGCTATTGCATTGTTGGTGAGACTATAAATTGATTTAAATTTTTGGTGAATCACCTTGGAATATATAATAACATTTAAAAAATGATTATACCTTTTCCCCCACTACTAAGACTTTCCTAAGAATGTCATTAAAAGGGAAGGAAGGGGGCAGCTAGGTGGCGCAGTGGATAAAGCAGTAGTAGTAGTAGGCTTCCACCAGTCTCAGACGACCATGGATCAGCGCCTTGAAGAGCCACAGGTCACAGTGTGGCTGTGCAGTCTGATACGGGAGCCGCAGCTCCTGGCCGCAACGAGGACATTGGAAAACTGCGCTCTCTGTTTCCCGTAGGTTCCTGTGTCTCATTCGTTTTTCTTCCTCCTGAGCTTGAAGGCCTGTCTCAGCTGAGCGCAAGCTGCTCCTGAGTACTGAACTCCATTGGGCAATGGTCCTTGGCCATCTCCTCCCAGCTGCCGATAAAGCACTGGCTCTGGATTCAGAAGGACCTGAGTTCAAATCCGGCCTCAGACACTTGACACATTAGCTGTGTGACCCTGGGCAAGTCACTTAACCCCCATAGCCCCACCAAAAAAAAAAGGGAGGGAAAAGATTTATTTGAATGAAAATATACATAGTTTCTGTATTTGTAGTAGAGAAAAATCTGGAAAGACTTTTTAAGTACAGTGAATGGAAAATAGAACAAATTGTGGTATATACATTTGAATGGAATATTATTGCCCCACAAATTATTATAATATGGATCACATATAGCACTTTGTATCTTTTACACACATAATTTGTTCGGTAGTATAGTGACTTGTGCATCTGTGTTCCCATACTGGATTGTAAGGTCCATGAGGCCAAGAATCAGATTTTATTTATTTTCACAGCTCTCCAAAGCCTGCTATTTTCAAATAAGCAATTTTCTTTCTTTTTCTTTCTTTCTTTCTTTCTTTCTTTCTTTCTTTCTTTCTTTCTTTCTTTCTTTCTTTCTTTCTTTCTTTCTTTCTTTCTTTCTTTCTTTCTTTCTTCCTTCCTTCCTTCCTTCCTTCCTTCCTTCCTTCCTTCCTTCCTTCCTTCCTTCCTTCCTTCCTTCCTTCCTTCCTTTCTTTCTTTCTTTCTTTCTTTCTTTCTTTCTTTCTTTCTTTCTTTCTTTCTTTCTTTCTTTCTTTCTTTCTAGGCAATTGGGGTTAAGTGACTTGCCCAGGGTCACACAGCTAGTAAGTGTTAAGTGTCTGAGGTCGGATTTGAACTCAGGTCCTCCTGACTCCAGGGCCGGTGCTCTATCCACTGCGCCACCTAGCTGCCCCCCAAATAAGCAATTTAAAAAAATGTAATAATAGTGGAAAGAACATTGAATTGGGAGTTAGGGGACCTGGGTTCAAGTCCAGTTTGACTATTTATGGGTTGTGTGACGTTGGCAAGTCACTTTACCCTTCTGAGCCTCCTATCTAGCTCCAACCATCTATCATCCTACAAAGGCTTATGATGGAATGGTTGTGATCTTCTTAGCATCTTGGTTGTCTTCCTCTGAAATGAAGCCCTGAGGACCGAGCACAGTCACAGAATCAGTTTCTCAGGAATGGAAGATATTCGATGTGGTTTCCTCAGAAGAGTCTTTGTTCTTCGTGTTCCCGTGGAGTGGGCCTTGAGTGAACACTTCTCTGAATGCTAACATTCAGAGCTGGGATGGAGGGACAAGGTGGGTAGTTCCTTGGGGTGCAAGTGCTTAGGGAGCAACTCATGCATTTTGTTATTGGCTGCGTGTCTTATAGTAAAGGTTCAAATGGTTCAGAGAACACACAAAGGCACAATTTTCAAAACTTGCCTAAAGTACAATAACATGTTGTCCTAGATTAGTTCACAAACTATCCATTTAACATTAGAAGGATTGGAATTGGAGAATACCTTGAAGGACCAAGCTGTGTAGGTTAGCAGTATGATGAAAAGTTTTATTTCCAAGTAAAATTATAATATCTACTTATAATTATTTGTATTTAAAGTGCATTTTCACAGATAGTTGAAAGAAACTATTTTTAATAAAATATATTTCTTTGTCAGGGGCAGCTAGGTGGTGCAGGGGATAAAGCACTGGCCCTGGATTCAGAAGGACCTGAGTTCAAATCCAGCCTCAGACACTCGACTCTTACTAGCTGTGTGGCCCTGGGCAAGTCACTTAACCCTCGTTGCCCCTCCTCCCCAAATCTAATCTGTCTGTCTGTCTGTCTGTCTGTCTGCCTGCCTGCCTGCCTGCCTGCCTGCCTGCCTGCCTGCCTATCTATCTATCTATCTATCTATCTATCTATCTATCTATCTATCTATCTATCTATCTATCTATCTATCTATCTATCTATCTATCTATCTATTTATCTATCTATCCATCTATCCATCCATCCATCCATCCATCCATCCATCCATCCATCCATCCATCCATCCATCCATCCATCCATCCATCCATCCATCCATCCATCCATCCATCCATCCATCCATCCATCCATCCATCCATCCATCTATCTATCTATCTATCTATCTATCTATCTATCTAATCTATCTAATCTATCTATCTATACCTTTGTCAATTGATGCATTTGGTCCTCCTAGTAGTTAGTTCATTCTGGAAAATTTCCAGGAATGGATGTCAAGCTCAACAGATTATACCTTGTAGAATCCACCTTCTTTACCTTTGTGAAAGTATGACAATGTCTTCAGTCTAGTAGCACCCCATTCTGTCCTCTGGGGCTCCTCAAAGATAAGGAACAGCAGTTATACATCTGGAATTCTTTTTGTCCCCTGGGATATCCTGTATTTGAGCTTGGTTACTTGAACTCATTGAAGGATTTAGGTGTTCTTTGGCCTTCTCCTCACTTATTGTGAGTCCCAATTTTCCTTCTTTTCTAATCTGAAGTCCATACTTTTTGAGATATGTGTGGGTATATGTACATATGTGTGTATATCTTTCTTATACAAGCTCAGCTTTCAATATTTCCATCATGGTCCCTATGCCCTGTGTCTATAGATAGATACATATATCTATCTATAGATATAGATATATAGATACACATATATCTTCATATCTATCTATAGATATAGATATATAGATACACATATATCTTCATATCTATCATCCATCCATCCATCCATCCTTCCATCCATCCACCTACCCACCCATTCATCTATCTAGACATAGGGTATAGTGGCCAAGGCAGGATTTATTGAAACTATGTATGCATGCATTGTATTGAAAGTATGCATGTGTACATGTACACACATGCACATGTATGTATGTGTGTTCGTATGTTATACACACACATATATAAAACGTATAAAGTTGGGCAGTTCCATCTTGATATTAGACATTATTCATCATCTCACCCAACCGAAGCTTTTGAGCTTATTTCTTCTTTCTTGTCCTCACTACCCCTTCTTATGTACTTAACTTTCATGATAAGAAATTCATTCTTGGGGGGCAGCTAGGTGGCACAGTGGATAAAGCACCGGCCCTGGATTCAGGAAGACCTGAGTTCAAATCCAGCCTCAGACACTTGACTCTTACTAGCTATGTGACCCTGGGCAAGTCATTTAACCCCAATTGCCTCACCAAAAAAAAAAAAAAGAAAGAAAGAAAGAAAGAAAGAAAGGAAGAAAGAAAGGAAGAAAGAAAAGAAAAAAAAAGAAATTCATTCTTGGCTTTCACATTTCTGACATTATCCCTACAGGACCAGGCCATTTTTGTATTCATCAGTTTTGTGCCCTGGATTCTACCTCTTGTCCTTTTAAGATCTGAGCTAATCCATTAAATCTTTGTGTAGCCAGATCTGGTGATGAGACAACTTGGAATTAGGTATCCTGGGTTCAAATTCCAGCTCTCACATGACTAGCTGTGTGATTTTAGGTAACTTAATCTCTCTGAGCCTATTTCCTTATCTGTAAAATGGGGATTATAATAACACACTAACTTCACAAAGTTGTTGTGAGGATGACATGAGATAATGTTCATTATCTGCTTTATAAACCTGAAAGTAAATTTCAGTCATTATGCATTCTTGTATTTGTCTTTTCTTTTTTTGTGTGTGGGGCAATGAGGGTTAAGTGACTTGCCCAGGGTTACACAGCCAGCAAGTGTCAAGTGTCTGAGGCTGGATTTGAACTCGGGTCCTCCTGAATCCAGGGCTGGTGATTTATCCACTGCGCCACCTAGCTGCCCATATTTGTCTTTTTTTTTTTTTAAATGTATGTCCTTTGAATCTTAACCCATTTATAGGTCCCTTGAACAGTCACACAGATCCCTCTTTCCTTTCTTCCTCTTTCTTTTCTCAATTGAATCATTCCGGATTGTGTCATAAAAATTTCCTTATTCCATTCATTTTGAAACAATTTCCTTCTTAAAGACTTATGCTGGGGCAGCTAGGTGGCACAGTGGATAGAGCACAGGCCCTGGAGTCAGGAGTACCTGAGTTCAAATCCGGCTTCAGACACTTACTAGCTGTGTGACTCTGGGCAAGTCACTTAACCCCAATTGCCTCACTAAAAAAAAAAAAGAAAAGAAAAAAAAAAGAAGACTTATGCTATGGGATCCTGTCTTTTTACCAAAATTATTCTCCTGAAGTCTAAGATCAATTTCATATTATGCCTAGTATTTCCTTCCTTATCTATCCTGAATCCAGGGCAGTAGAAAGCAATTGTGTCAGGAGTCAGGAGTCCTTCTCTGAACCTTCGTTTCATATCTGTAAGATTAAGATGTTAGACTAGATTACTTTCAAGAACCCTTCTGACCCCAATAAATCTATCATTCTGTGAACTCTAAGATGACATGATCACTTTCTTGAAGTGTCTGAGTGTTTTCAGTCATTAAGGAGGAATTTCCCAGTGCATGGGTTATCATGGTCCAGTCATTATCTCTTCTGCCATCTTGAAGATGCTGCCTTGTCCCTTATTCAGTGTTGCAGCATGGACTCCTGGCCTCTATCAAGAGATCTCAATTCTATCCTTGGTTTTCCACAATCACTGTGGGACTTCAGTCTCCTCATCTATATGATAGTATGCCTCACAGGGCTGTTGTAAGGAGAAAATTAAATTGTACGTGGGGAGCTTTGTAAGGTTCTATAAGAATGTAAGGGATTTTTAGGATCTCCTATGGGTGAGGGGTAAGTTAAGGAAAAGAAAGATGACTCATTCCATCCAAACATTCTCAAGCATTAGCTACTCTGCTGTGTGGAAGGGGAAATGACATAAAGGTAAATATACATATTGGTTTAAATGAAACGTGTAAATTGTCTACAGATTTCTTTATCTTCACTTTCTCTGTCCTCCATGGAAAGAACTAGAGCTGTCTCCAGAGGCATAACTAGTTATAGGGTTTGCGGGTGGGGTGGGGGATAAAGAATATTGGAATTGGGAGTCAAGAAACTCATGTTTCAGCCCCAGGTCTCCAAGAACTCACTGTGATGTCGCACAAATCATTTACCTTCTCCAGACCCACTTCAGTCAAGTAAAGGAATCGGCTTGGATAATCTCAAACTTTTAGCTCTAAAGTTTTATGAATCTAGGTGTGCAGCATGGGAGCAAGCATTACATTAGTTCTCACTCAACCTATTATTGCCAGAAGCTCTCCCTGGAGCTTTTCAGTCTAAATCTCAAGCTAAATAATAGTCAGTTACACTCAAGATCACCAGTCCACTTTGCTGTAGGGTGGGGGAAGTTGAGATTCATGTAATGGAAAGAGCACTAGATGGACTTCGATGAGAGCAAGGACTATTTTTTGCCTTTCTTTGTACCTTTGTCTCTTAGCCCATGGCCTAGCACCGAGGAGGCATTTAGTAATGCTTGTTGATGGGCTCGTCCAAATCCTGGCTGTACTACTTATCACCAGTGTGACCTTGGGCAAGTTGTTTACACTCTGTGCCCCAGTTTACTCACCTGTAAACTGTGTTGGACTTAATGAGTTCTAAGACCCCTTCTAGCTTTTAATCTTCTGGTGTCTGGGTGTGTTTGTAATGTCTACAGGTCATAAACGCTTAAGCAGGGAGGAGGGAAGGGGACAAGGCACCGCTCAAAGGATTTCTAGGAAATCCTAGCTACAGAATTCTTAGTTGGAGGTACCAACTGAAGTGCACTTGGGTGGCATCCTTCCAGCTGCCGGTGAACATTGTGTGACCTTGGGCCAATCTATAAATTTGAGCTGTCAAACATATCACAAAGGCAATACTCCAGAGTGCTCTTCAAACAAGATTAAAATGTATTTGGGGAATATTTGATAAAATAGTGTTAAACATGGTTTTCTAAGTTAATGTGTGACCTGCAGGGATCTTTAAAGTACAATGTGGTGGCCCCATTTCTATTTGAGTTTGACACCACTCGTCTAGATCAAAGCTTCTTAAACTGTGGGTTGTGACTCTATCTGGGCTTGCAAAAAATTTGGCAGTAAATGTTTGATTTGTATACTGATTTTATATATCTATATACCCCAGGTTGAGTAAAAATTTCTCAGGCGAAGAGGTCATGTATGGAATAAGTTTAAGAAGCCCTGCTCTGGATCATTAGACTTCTAATTTCATCTCCTCATTGGGAAGGATGAACTGGGGCCTACAGAGGTAAAAATGACTTGCACAGGGTCTTATGGCTCCTGATTACAAAATCTTTCCACTATAACATGTTGCCTCCCTTGAGAATCCTTTGAGTTCTAACATTGTCTTATGACAATGACTGAAGGAACCATTTCCTCCAACTCAACATGGGACTAAGAAGTCCCTCTTCCTCCCCACGTTAGGTATAGAGCAAGGCATAAGCCCTCACAAGATAAATTATTGTGCTCACCTTCACATACGGAGGTGGCAGGCTAGGTGGAATGGTCTGGTGCCAAGACAGATGGGAGAGATGGTGCGGGCTCTGAAGGTTTTTAGGTTAGGAGTGTTTGATTTAGCAGCTAATTGGCAGTCACTGAAGCTAGGAGGGGAATAGAAACTGGAAAATGATTTGAGTTTTGGAAAGGAGGATGGTTTAGCATCCAGGAACCAGAAGCTGCTTGGTGTACAGCTGTAGAATGAGGTTCTAAACAAGGTCATAGCTCAAGGGAGAAAGAATGGGTTAAAGCCAATTGAACAGAATAGAAAACTGGCTTTGGGAATTGACAATGTGAAGGTTAACCTCGCAAATCATCACAGGACTGGAGAGTGGAAAACTTAGCTGATTCCAAACGTCTGTCCTTAGCTTCTGCAGAATCCCCCTCTTTAGACAGACCAGCTGCCAGATGAAGGGTCCTGGGGAAAGGCTTGCAGTAGATGACCTGCAAAGTACCTTATAGCTTTAACCTTGTAATCTGATTAACAAATGAATTGAAGATGGAGGGGATATGGGAGAAACCGAGCCCATTTCTACATCCTAAGAGAAAGCCACATAACTACTTGTCATTCTAGGCTTAATACTTTGTCTCTTGTGGCTGGACAAGCACACGACAAGGTTGAAGGAAGGCCTTGGAAGAAGGGGAGCAAAGAGGCAGTGTTGTTGTCTCAAGTTTAGAATTATTTCCAAGTTTGAGTTTCAAAAAGGCACAGCATCATAGAATGTTTGTGTTGAAAGGGACCTTGGAGGTCATCGAGTCTAACCTACCTATAGTTAAAGAAATTGTGTGAAAGAGCAAAATGACTTGCCTAAGGTCACCTAGTGACAATCAAGTCACCCTGAGCCAGACTCCTCAGAGCACCACATATAAAAGAGGGATGGATATGCTTTCTTCTGTTTTGGGCCTGCAGCTACTTCTTAAAAGCCTTGGACATAGGGACCAGGTCAGGAGGTACTGAAAGTTGAGCCTGTATGAGAAGAGAAAACCCAAATAACCAGGATGTGAAGAACATCTTCATCACGTTTTATTTTTGAGGTGAAAAGGATTCACAAAAAGATTCACTAAGACTTAAGGAAAACTTCCTCCTCACAGATCCTCAAAGTAACAAGTGAGAATTTGAGCGCACACACACACACACACACACACACACACACACACACACACACACACACACTCACACTCTCTCTCTCTCCAGTGCAACCTGCAGGGATGAAAACACCAATTTGTTCTTTGTGTGAGAGTGGTGATGGATTCCCCCAGTGCCAGTTTATGCCCAAGACTGGGTTGGGAGGAGGCAGGGAAGAAAAAAGAGAAGCCACTATGGGATGTGTGTCCAAAAGGGCAGAGTTACTGCGGGTGCGGAAAGAGGAAAGCTGATTAGCTTATCACTTGGAGGGAGAGAGGATCTAAGGAACTGGGTAAGGATTGTTTGAACAGCCTGGCTCTTGGAGAGGGGCTCTGAGTCCAGGGTATCTGGGTTCTAGTTCCTGCTGTCACTAACTTGCCATGTGACCTAGGACATGCCACTTCACCTCATCAGGTGACTTCCTCTCTTCTGAAATGAGGGGGTCCAGCTAGATGATCCCTAAGTCCAAAAACTTTTTGACTCTTGGCAGACCCCATAGCAAGAGTTTTCAAACATTCTTATCTCATGATCCTTCCTTCTACCTCCTCCAGAAAATCCAAAGGATTAGATTCTCAGATTCCTTTCAACTCTAACAGGCTATGAATTTACTTTGCAGATACCATTTTCAAACAATTATTAGAAAATCCTTTAGCTCAGGTCTTCTCGGTAATGTCAACAATTTTATGGGAAAGGAGGGAAGGAAGCAGGGGCAAGGAAGCCTGGTTCATCTCATGCCTATAGCTGTTTCCCACCGACAACCCCAAACAGGATCATAAAACCCTATAATTGAAGGGACCTCAGAGGTCATCCATCAACACCTCCAGCTCACTCCCTCACTACTTCACAAGGCAGGCCCTTTTACTGTCAATTAGCTCTGATTGTAAGGAATTGTTCTTCCTTAGCAGGACCTAAAATTTGCTTCTAATTTCTACCAACTGATCTTTGTATTACTTCCCAGAGCAAGAGAGATGTCCATTCCCTTTTCTAGATAACAGCTGTTTGAACTTCTGAAGACAGCTATTCCCCACAGGGCTTCCTTTCTTCAGGCTCACTACCCTTAGCTCCTCCCATTTCTTTCATAGGGCCTTTCTAAATTTTCAGGACCTTTCCTATCATGGATGTCTTCCAGAGGGTCAATGTGACACTTCCAAAATTGAACATAACCCCCTAGTAGGACCATTACCTCCTCTCTTCCAGCTACCATCCTTCTACTATTAACATGCACCCTAAAATACTTACCTTTTTGGATATTGATCATACCACTGGCTCAAACTGAGTTAGTGGACAGCTCAAAATACCCAGATTTTTAAAAACATGAACTGCTAAAAATGGGTCTCTGGCTTTTATTTGTACAATTTGGCTTTAGAACTTAAATGTGACTTTACATTTTCATCTCCATTTATTTTTATCTATCTTGGCTCAGCATCCCAGACTGTCAAGATCACTATGAATTTTAATTCAATCATTGCCTGCATTAGCTATCCCTTTTTCTGATTCCATCCAAGTCATTATGAAATTGTTCAATGATACAGAGCCAAGGACAAAGTCCTGTAATATGCCTTTGGAGAAAGCTCCTTCCAGGTGGTCAACAATCTTTTAACATTCTACAGGTATGATCTCCTTACAATCAGCTATGACCTACCTAACTGCTTGGTAATGTTCCTGTCAGAAGATCCTGCCTACCTTTCTCCATCTTGCCCACAAGGATGTCGTGGGAGGCTTTGCCAAATGCCTGCAGGAAGCCATCTACACCATGTCTTAGAGCTAGCCCTGATCTATCAGTCTAACAACCTATCACAAAGGAAATGAAGTTAGTTGTGCATGACTTGTTCTCAATGAACTCATGCTGGCTTCTAGTGATCTTTGCTTTGCTTTCTAAAAGACTCACATTAGGTCTAATCTGTTTTAGGACTTTCCAGGAGACTGACATTAAGCCCGTGGTCTGCTGTGTTCATCAGAATGAACTTTCCCCCTCATTTTGAAAATCTGGCTTTCTGGCATCTCATTCTGCATGATTTCTTAAAGGTGACAGGTGTGTTTGCTGATCACATCTGCTAGTTGTTCCTGCAACTTGGAATGCAATTGCTCTAGATCTAGAAAACTGAACGATAAGTACCAAAGAGTTCTCTTACTACCTCAGTTATCTTGGGCTTCAATTCCTTCCCAACCATGGTGGTGAACTATTATTTATTCTAAGATTCTCATCTTGAAGATTCATCTCCTTGGAAGAGAAGACAGAAGAGTATACAGGAAGAGGATTAATCAAGGTAGGGCCATATCTAGCCAACAGGGCATTTCCAAGCTTCTCGTGAAAAAGTTAAAAGGAAAGGAACCCACACATAGAGCCCATAACCTCCCTCCCTCTCACCTCCCACAATAGACAATGATAAGTGGGTAAAATATACACATATGCACACACATACACATACACACGGCAGAAACAAAAATATCTCATTCCTAAGAACCCCACCCCAAACAATGTCCTTTGTAGACTGAAGTCAGAGAACTATAATCTGGAAAGTACTTTTGATATAATTTAGTATGCTCCCATCTCACAGATGAGGAAACTGAGGTTCTGCATGGCTAATTGATCCACCCAGGCTCATGCAGCTAGTTAGTAGCAGAGCCAGAAGTAAAACTCAAGACTTCTAATTCCCATATCAGTGTTCCTTCCCCTAAATCATGCTTCCCATTTGTTGAAGATGATAGAGTGAAACTAAATGTTCCATCCAATGCTTTGCACCAAAGAAATGGTCCCCATTCCTCTTTCCCTAATATTCTGAGCTCTGCAGTTCTGGTCACCCCTATCTTTGTTATTCTTTCTGTTAATTCCTCCAGTTTGAGAAATACTTACTATCTTTAGCTGTAGCTGAAAGAAGAGCAATGACAACCAGATGAGCGCATCTGCAGAACACCCACCCTGGGGGAGAGCTGGCTTCTGGGTTTCACACTTGGGGAGCAGAGAAGAGGGTGTTGGTGTTTGAGTGAGTAGAAAGGATGGATCATCAAGAAAGGCAGCGCAGACAGGAGGCAGATGGAGGGAAGAAGATAGGGTAAGAAGCAGACCTGGTGATGGGTGAGTGGCATCCTATAAGAATCTGATTTGAAAAGCAAATTTTTTTTAAAAAGGGAGGGGGATCCTTTTGAGAGGATAAGACTCAATAGGCATAATTGCTGCATGCCCAGAACATGGCATACCTGGCTCCCAACATTGCTTATGTTGCTGAGCTCAGGCATAGAGTAATATCCATATATGCCACCCTGCTTCCACAACACCCCAGATGCAACTTCATCTCAAGGGTCTGGGGCTTGGCCTTGGTCTTTACTCCTGAGACAGTGGCTGATTCCTTGTTTAAAAATGATCAGCACATGTAAAAGAAGTGAGGGGAAGGAAAGGAGGGGAGTGAGAGTGAATTTGAGCTAGAGAAGGAGACAGGGAAATGTTAAAAGAACAGGAGGAGATACAAACACACAGAGACACAGAGTCCAAGAGAGAGAAAACAGAGAACTATGTAAACACATTCCAGGTACAACATATCAGAACTGAGGTCACGGAGATCTGCAAATAGCCCACACTTGTGTCTCCATTCACTTCATTTTCTGGTTTTCCCTGAGCATTATAAAGTTGTTCCCTTCAAACATCTGACAATTTCCCAAGCCTGGAAAAATCTATGTCCAAATGAAGTCTTTCAGTCTCATTTACTTCTTCTATTCCCCTGCCCCTCCCCCTGTGAAAAGCTGAAGAGGACAGACTACCCCCACCAACCCTGGCCTTCAAACAGTCTCTACCTATATAAATATTGCATAGGAGTGTTGCTGGCATTGCCTCACAGAAGAAGAAATGCAAGCTCAGAGCTCAATATGGCAACAAGCCCGTCCTCAAACAATCCCCACCTTTCCCACCCCCCACCCAAAAAAATCCCCAAATCCCCAAACAAGTGGTTCAACTTTATTTTAAAATTGTACAAAATGGCCACGGGTGGCTATAAAAAACTTTGTCTTCAGAAGGTGTGAAAACTCAGGAACAACAAAGCCAGCATCGTTCACAGTGTAGTGGAAAAGCTTCTTTTGAGGCAGAAATCACAATTCATCTTTCTTTTTTCCAAGTCGCTCGTGGTCTCGCTCTCGGAGAGTTCGAACAAAAGAGACAAACCCTGACTCCTGAAAGAAAGGAAGGGGTTGAGGAGAGGTAGGTAGAGTGCAAAGGGGGTGGGGGCAGGAAAGGAAAGGCTCTTTTCATGATCTCTTCCTCACTTTGCTGACAACCTCTTCCCTGACCCCACTGAGAAAGCTGGAGAAGGTGGATTCAGTCATGTCCTATTGGTCCAAGCTAGATCTAACAAGGTCAGTTGGCTGCAATTTTGTTCTATTCCTTCCCCACCTTTGCCCTTTGAAGCTGGTAACATGTCAGTCCTGAACTCTGAAAGCCAATTAGTCACCAGGAAGAGACCGTCTCTTATAGATCCCTTTATGGTATTTTCTGTGTTGCGTGTGAAGAACATGCTGTCTTACCCTCCATAACCAGGACCAGGCAATGAATTCCTTATCCTAGTGTCAGAGGTGGGTTTCTCACACGAGGTAAGGGACAGAATTTATGGCTGCAGGAGAGAGGAAAGCTAAGTAGGTCACATGAAGAGTGACCTAGTTTGATCCTCAATAGCACTGTATCTCAACCAAACACAAATTATTGCTTGATGCTTCATCAAGCACAGCCACGCGGTTCCTTCATTTTGTTCGCACCGTCCTTTTGCTTTCAAAGGGCCCCTTCTCTACTCATATCTCATACCTTCTCCAGGCTCACTTCTTTAGCAGGGACCATAGCAAAAGAGAGGATAGGCAAACATATAGAAGGGTTTTGATATGTGGAGTAGGGAAGAGGAAGGAGTTCCTGAAACGTGGACTCAATTTTCTCAGTAACGTAAAATGCAAGATCATCTGTTAATAGAGAGAGTAGTGAGAATATTCCATGGCACTTGATGAGAGGACATGGTTTGGAATAGCCACTTTGTTCCTATATATGAAAGAGTCAATTGAGAATGGGAAAGGAGAAATAATTGTAGTATAAGGAAAGCTATTAGACCAAGGGGAACATTCCTACTTGAAGGGAATGTTTGTAATTGAAGGCCAATAAAAATCAGATAAAAGAATTAGTAGTGCACCCACTTGGCACAGTGGGGTAACCTCCTCCAGCAGCGTTCAGTCATGGAAAAAGGAGCTAGTGGGGGGACTAAAAATTAGGACAGGAGACAAGAGAGTCAAGGGTAGAAGATGAGTTGATCAACTAAAGGGTCAAGTCTATAATGGGAAGAAAGTGAAGCTAGAACAGGGATGATGGCTTGGGAGAACAGGGTAGGATGGATGGATTGGTGGTCCCCATAAGGCTGAAGAGCAAGGTTAAGAGAAATGAGGCAAAGACAGAAGCAGAAGAGATCATGACCAGAGAGAGAAAGTTCAAAATGTTGAAGGTGGCACAGTTATAGGTGATGCTGAGATATAAGCCATAGCCCTCTCTTGCAGGTAGCTAAAATGAAATAAAGATATAGTTCGTGGGAGTTGATGAGGCTGATGAACTAGCTGCTGAGGGTATTTCAGGGGGTATATCAACCATATTATGGAAGTCTTTAATTATGAGGACAGGAATGGAAGTATTTAGGAAGGCTATGAGCCAGGATAGAACTTCTTCTTCTTCTTCTTTTTTTGTTTTTTGCGGGGCAATGGGGGTTAAGTGACTTGCCCAGGGTCACACAGCTAGTAAGTGTCAAGTGTCTGAGGCCGCATTTGAACTCAGGTCCTCCTGAATCCAGGGCTGGTGCTTTATCCATTGCACCACCTAGCTGCCTCCCCCTTTTTTGCGGGCAGGATGGAACTTCTTTAGAAAGGACAGAGAGGTCTCTTGAGGCCGACAGATTTTAGCCACAAGGATCTAGCAGGATGATGGCATTATAGACAAACATTGCCTCAAAAGGAAAGGAGGAAAGGTTATAGAATTAGGGTTATGGTGATGGTCTGGAAATGGTGTTGGAGAGCCAGCAGTAGGCAGATTATTCCTCCTTCTGGCTCAATATGTTAGGGGGCACAAGAGAAAAGAACAACTGATACTGGAGAGAGTGACTGAGGATGTAGCATCTTTTGGAGAAAAGAGTTCATGGCTAACAAAAAGTTCCATGAAATCCAACACTATTTTTTCCCCAAAAAGGAGACAAGAGAAAGAAGAAAAGGAAGAAAAAAGCTAAGTAAAACTTGTTCAAGCAACTGGACACCAGGAGAAAGAGTTTGATGTGAGTGTCCTGAAGCCCGGCCTTTTAAGACATTGGCAATTCCCAGGAACTATTGCTCTTAGCACACCCTGAATGCAGAGTTTGGTCCAGGGGAAGAGCCACAGGTTCCAGGAGTGAATGATCACATTTTTGGGTTTGTTTGTGGTTTTGTTATTGTTGTTGTTTTTAGATTCTGAGGTGGCCCTTGTTTTCCAAGGCCACCAACATGGCTGGTGCCAGACCTCAGAAGAGGAGATATTCTTATTAATGTTTGTCTCTGCAACCCTAAAATTTAAACCCTAAGTGGCATATTTTGTTCACCAGTTCATTTTTTTTTAATTACATTAAAGTTGGAGTTCAATCAATCTTTGGGGATATAAGTGCAAAAAATGGAATAGTCCATACTCAAAAGGAACTTACATTCTAATGGGGAAGACTACAAGTACCTATAGAAAGATATACAAACATAAATAGAAAGTGAATAAATACAGACATACTGTTGAATACAAGGTCATTTGGACTAGTAATGGGGAGGGAGGTTGGGTTTCAGGAAAGACTTACTGCAGAAGATGATACTGCAGGTATGTCGTAAAGGAAAAGAATCAGTAATCAGTATGAGGTGAAGGCAAAGAGGAGGTACATCCCAGGCATTTGGAAGGGATAGTACTGAGGGACAGAGATGGGAGAGGGAATGTCACATGTGGGCAATAGAGAGAGGTCAGTCTGGTTGAATCACAGCGTGGAAGAAGGGGAATAATATTTGATGAGGTTAGAAAGATAGCTTCCTCCTTACTTATATTAAAGAAGGAAAATGAATATCTATATATCTCTCCATATTTATATCTCTATCTCCTAGAAATACTAAAGTATTAAGATGTTTTAAGTCCAGGGCAGGATTAATGAATATTTTGTTGCAACCAATTTATCTAGCAATCCACAGAGGGATTGTATGAATGGAGTGGTCAGGTACCTGAATCTGAGAGAAGCTATTCTTTTTATACGGCCTTATTAAAATACAATTTATTTTCTGAACAATAGAACTCTCTCAGGTAATCTGGGATATATAGTTGCCATACTTATGCTTTCCTCCACCATCCCCAACAAATCTGACTAATTCCCATACCTCCAACACCCCTTACTGTTACAGTCACTCCCTGAATCAGGAAGGTGATGATATAATAAGGTTAATTATGGTTGAAAGCTTTTCTCAGCATGAAACCATGGGATTGGGTTGCGTATGGAGTTAAGGAGGAGAGGAAGGAAAGGAAGAGAGATGAAGGAATGGAGTAGGCAGTGTTGTACTGAATGGTCCTGGGTCCAGAACCCAAAAAGAGCAGGAAGAAGAGAGGAAGGGAGCAAGAACCGAGACTCAGAAGTGGCACTGAGGGAGGAACTGAGTCTAGGCCTTGTGGTAGTTTCCATATACTCACCGTCCGATCTCCATTATATTTTTCTATCATCTTCCCATAGTTGTAGTAGTTGAAGGTGGGGTAGCCATCAACCCCTTCCTGCTTACACAGATCCCGGTTCTTATCTTTGGCACAGTCAACTGCAGCACAGGCAATCTACCAGGCAAAGGAAACACTGTGTGAGAGAACAGGGCACCTCTGCACACATGGTCTGTAAGACAACATCTCTGGCTCATTTTATGTTGCTCTGTACACAGGCTCTTGACATCATCGTCAGTGGGGCACCTGCTCTAAGTCAGGTGTTCTTTGCCCTGTGCCTAGGAATATCTTTTTAAGAAAATACTTTGATAACTGTATTTTAATATAATTGGCCTTCTTTGTAATCCTATGTATTTACATTATTCTGAGAAGGGGGTCCTAAGTTTCACTAGGCTACCAGAGGTCTGTGACACAAAAAAGGCCAAGAATCCCTGGGCTAAGCTGTTTTTTAACAGCAGTGGGAAGTGAGTTACTTTTTGCTTGGCTCTGCTTTGTGAAAAGTCCCACATTTGAAGCCAGCTAGTCAGGATTAAGCTGTTCAGACAGCACAGAAGGAACAACAGTAGTAATGATCATTTAGAACAAAGTAGACTCACAGCTTGATTCCAGATCCACAGGCTCCAGAGAACCTAATTCTGACACAGTGAAAATTTAGACTCCTCTATTGACGAGCATACCTCTAAGAGCTGAGGGAAAGAGAACAATTCTCTCTGAGCTTATAGCTTGCCATTAAAATAGTCATCATTTTTATAAGCAGTGAGGCCTGTAAAGGAACACAGGACCAAGGATTCAAAATAGCTGAATGAGTCTAAAAGGAAAAGCAGGTAGTGGACTCAAAATAATGGGGTTAGTTCTATGAATTTTCCTCCTTTCTTTCCTCCTTGCCTCCAGTGAGAATTTTCCAGAAGGTTCTGGGTCTGGGAGATTAGGAAAATACCAGAGTGTTCAAAATGTGTCTGAAGAGACCAGCTGGAAGGCTTAAAGGTAAATAGAGTGGTGGATCGGTGGAATAGGTTAGGCACACAAAACACAGCAGTAAATGAATACAGCAATCTCCTGTTTGATAAACCCAAAGACTCTGGCCTCTGGGATTAGAACTCACTATTAGAAGGCTTGAAGGCTAGAGACATGGAGAATTCAGGCTATAATATGGGTTGGAAGGGAAAGAGATACTAAGGAGGAGTGAATGGAGTTAGAGTGCACACATTTCGAGGGGCTAGCAAATGTTTCTAAAGCTCGAGGATTTTTTTTTTTTTACAAGATGTTTTTGTGAGGCTGTCATAGACTTCATAGGAAAGGGAGGAACCTGAGGGAGGTTGTCATAGCTTCTCTCTTTTCCTCTATATAGGATAACCCCCATCTTGGTTCAGATGGGAGTCTCCCATATTCCAAAAGCTCTCTTAAGTAAAGGGATTTCACAGATTTCTAAGTTCCTGTATTTGTCCACTTGTCCTTTACCCTTTCTCTGCCAGGCCCCCTTTTTCTTTTCAGGATCTCCTACAAGTTGGGAAATTTCCCCATATATTATCCTTATATAATCAGACAGTAAAAATGATTTTTTCCCAATAAAAAAATCACTGACCCTCAAGGAAGAAAAAAAAGTTGTTCACAGGTCACATACAAATGAAAAGCAACTTTAATAAAGGAGATTTAAAAAATTATTTTTAGAGAGGAAAATGTAAAAGATTTTAGTTTAACTTGCTTTTAAAATTAAAAACAGGGGGCAATGTAGCATTATTAAAGAGAACTAAAATTATTTTTGCAGTTCCACATTATGGTCAATTAAAGAGGAAATTGGGAAAAGAAGGGGCAAAAGAAAGGAAATGGAGAGGAAGGAAGACTGTGAGTTGTGAATGGAGTGTTCATTTACTTTGTGAGGCTTCAGGCATTCAGACTGGTTGCTAGCTAAGGTTCAGAGTTTTTGAACTGCTCTTTATTTATAAACCTGCCCAGACTTTTCTCTGATGGGAAAACAACCATCCCAATCCTTTCAATCAGTGATGTTTCCTGAAGGCTTCCTAAATGTTCAGACTGTGGCCGGAGCACTGTCAGTTCAGAGGGTACCAGACAAGCAATGAATTACAGACCTCAGGCCAAAGTTCATCATTGGGGAAATTAGGGGACACAGTGGGTAGAGCATCAGGCCTAGAGTTAAGAAGACCTGAGTTCAAATATGGCCTCAGACAATTACTAGCTTTGTGTCCTTGGGCGAGTCACTAAACCCCTGTTAACCTCAGTTTCCTCATTTGTAAAATGGGGATAAAAATAGCATCTCCCTTCCAGGGTTGTCGTGAGGCTCAAATGAGATGATAATTATAAAGTGCTTTGGACAGTGCCTGGTATATACATAACAAGTGTTATATAAATGTTAGCTATTATTAGCTTTTATCATTCTGTTCTCCAATTAATATAGAGATTTGTAATTCCTGAGACAATCCAAGCTCTTAAGCATTGAGTGAAGAAAGCCCTGTGTCAAACAAAGCAGCTGTCCCCCTGGTGCTCATTCTCAGAAGGTCTTGCCACCTCTGCTGTGACCATGTAACTAACAGAAGGCTGTAGCACCATCCTCCATAGGAGCCTTGGGACACTGGGCCAATGAGGCTGCTCCTTTAGCACATCTTTCAAGTATCTGACAAGTATCTTTAGGCCCAATAGCTCCTGGTTGTTCTTCTCCGTATTCGTGTTTAAATTATGAATTTGATTTGTACTCCTGCCCTGAGGCTGTTTGAAGTATAAGGCACAATTTTATAATCTACTAAATTAAAAAAAAGTCTATTCTGAATTTCAAAACAAGGTGGCAGTCACATAATCACGTGCAGCTTGTGGCTGTAAACGCTAGGCCACATCCTCTGCTTCTAAGAGATACAAGCTGTCCGCCTCCCCAAATTTGAACAGTTCATGAAATGTGCCTTCATTCAGGAAGCCTCCTCAGACTCTGTCACGGTAAGGTAGCAGATCTGTCTTCTCCTCCCCTCTCCCCCACCCCTGCCAACAAACAAGCACAGAATTCTCACGATGCCTCTTCCTAATGTGCACTTACTCCCCCAGCACAGAATGCACAGGTTTTAACTGCTTCCTGTATGCCTGACCTGTCTAGATGGTACAGCTGCCTGTTCTTTCCATCTCTGGTCCACGTGGCCAGTGCTGACCACAGAATTAGAGGCTCCTCCAGTTAGAAAGAATGACAGAGACCATCTGGTCTAGCTTTTGCTAGGGGCACTGGGAAGAAGGCGGAGTCAGTGTCAGTCCCACTCCACTGCAACCCACTGTTGGCACTATGTGTGCAGTGGCCTCCCAACCTCTGTCTTCTTCACTGCCCCCCTCCAGAAAGCTATCCACTCTAAGGGCCTTAAACTCCTTCTAGTCTTGTATCTATCATCAGCTGAGGCCACTGGATAAACCAAGTTAACTCTCAGGGGTGGGAGTGCCCCAGCTAAAATATGTACTGCCACATGCAGCTTTATTGATTCAGTAAAATAAATCTCTGCAGGAGCTAATATTGACTTTGGCTATGAAAATGGAAGTGAATAACCAGCTGCATATTGATTGGGGGAAGGAGTGGGGACAGGCTTCTGGAGATAAAAATAAAATTCAGGCTGAAAGAGGCAGAGAAAAGCACATTGAACCAGAACTCTGGGAACCTGGGTATTGTCCCAGCTTGGCCACTAACACTGTGACCTTGGTCAAATGTCAGTCTCTTTGGGCTCCTTATTCTACTCCAAAAGGAGAGGGTTGAATTAGCTGGTCTCGAGGTTCCCTTCTAGCATTAAGGTTCTGTTAAAATAGGAAATCTACTTCAGGAAAGAACTGATGAAGGGACTGCAGAAAGTATCTTTTCTAACTTATATATCACAAATGAAAAGAACCGTCCCCTGATTGTCTGCCAATTATTCCTCCTCCTACACCACAAGGTAGATGGTGTAGCTAGAGTGCCCATGGGAGAAGACAATGATCCCCACTTCTCTCAGGAAGCCTGTCTCACCTTATGTTGATAACATGGGCCTTTGGTTATCTTCTCCTAGCTGTGTTAATTCCATGGCTTCAAGCCGACTCTGTTCCCTTGCCCCTAGACTGGTTAGCACTTTTTCTGGCATCTGTTCTACATCAAAGTTACCTGATCCAAAGAGAAGGAACATAATAAAATCCACATTTCTTCCCATTACCTTCAAGTTTGGGGCAGCTGGGTGGCGCAGCGGATACAGCGCTGGGCCTGGAGTGAGGAAGACCTGAGTTCAAATTTGGCCTGCAACACTTACTAGTTGTGTGACCCTGGGCATGTCACTTAACTCTGTTTGCCTCAATTTCCTCATCTGTCAAATAATCTGGAGAAGGAAATGGCAAACCACTTCAGTATCTTTGCCACGAAAACTCCAAATGAGGTCACCAAGGGTTGTGGATGACTGAAACAACGGAACAACACCTTCATGATTATAGTTTATGACAAAATCAAGATGCATTTACTGTTCCATTTCTGTCTCCTCAAACTCAGCTTTCCCAGGCTGAATTGTTCTCTCCTCCTCTGGTGATTTGTAGGACATGAAAAGTATGTATAGGACAACCATAATTCCAAGTAGCCCCCCCCCCTTCCCCTCCATTATCTGATAGACTGGAAAAGGCATAGTCCAAATGAGTCATCCTGGGAACCCAGCTCCGTGTTCCAATAAGAATCCAAGGCTTACACTACAAATTACTTATTAGTCTGGGCCCCAGAGGAGGTTGAAAAGACCCATGCTGAGAGATGATATACTGCTTGGTAATGCTAACACCTCTGTCCCATCTCAGTCTAGAACCAAATTTTAGCTGAAAGCTCCTGATTCCCCTGTCCCTATAATTAATAGCTGTGGCCCCGGGGCTGTCTACATCTAGCAGGGAACATAAAATAAGACAGATACAAATTAATTTGTCCCACAACAGACATCTAATTTTACTTGCTAAGGCTACTCCTGCTGATTCCCTGCTCTCTCGGACTTCAGACCCTAATGCTTACCTGGTCCTAGAGTACTGTCACCTCTTCCTTTAGCTGACCTCCCTGGAGCTGGCATTTGTTAGGTTACTCCCATGTAAACCAATTCCTGGCCATCCTTGCCTTATTTCTGCCCCAGACAATAGGCTGACAGGCTTTGGACTGAGAAAACTGGCACAAAGTAGCCATGTGCTTGTCCCTGCTGCTCTCATGCTCACAAGGATCTTAGAAAGCATTTTGCCATTGAAATCACTTTTATACACGATGCTTACATTTCCAAGTTAACTATAAATGACTATTCTATAATGATGCAGCAGAACTGTAGCCATTGTTTACAATATTTAAAAACTGTTTTTCACTGTAAATGCACAGAAAATTGCAGCTACACGAAGTGTTAAATTAGCTTTTGTGGATTATGAGGGGAAACTAACTATATTCTAGAACAGTATTTCTATAGAAAAATGTGTTCTAAGCTCTAAGCAAACAACTTACAAATGAACTTAAAAAGAAAAACCACAAATGAACTTTTGAAATACAACCCATTTTCAAAATGGGGATGGCCTAGTAAATGGTTTGCAAAATTTTGCCTTTGACATGTTTTGTTCCTTTGGTCATTTGAGACTTATGACGTACCAGAGGAGTATAGAAAAGCTGCATGACAAACTAGAGCGGTAGCAAGCATGCATTTGTTTCATCAATGTAGAAATATACAGGGGAAATTTTTCATTTTCATTGTGTATACACACACATATTTCTTTTATGTGGTATATACAGCTGCTGGACCTCGTCCTCACAGAGCAATTTAGCTGTCTTGAGGAGTACTTCTTCAGGGGCAGGCCATGTTTCAGCACCCCACCAATTCTCTTTTTATTTCTTCACATATGAAACAGAAATCAGAGCTAAGTCAGGTACATGCTAGTGTGCCCAGCCCCCCTCTACCTCTCTTTCCTCTCGATATATTCTAATCTGCAGTTTTAACTTGTTAATTTTATGCTTCATTAGGCTGTGGCTGCAGGTGCCTCTGGCTTACGCATGAGGTGGCTTCATTGATCATAGCCCTTTTCCTCTTCTCTCCTGTTTCCTCTCTCACTGTCTTTGGATGGTAAACCTGGCCCTTTCCAAGAGAACCCTAAAGTGAAGCAGCTAGTGATAAAAATGCCAGCCCCCTCTGCAGAGATGGGCCAGGCATAGGGCAGGCTCCCCTATAGAAGAGAACAAGCATAGGAATTAGTGGAAGAGCAGAGTTCAAGGGTGGAGAACAAAAACAAACAAACAGGGACATCCTTACCTTGCGGTCATCTTTGAAGAGTTCAGCAGTGGCAGTGAAGTTCGGGATTGTATTTTTACAGTGCGGACACCCTGCACAGAAGGGGAGGGAGGGAGAGAGATGACAAGAGTCGGGGGAAGCCAAGTGAGATGGGATGTGGCTGGTATAGGCCTTCCCTATTGTAAGACCACAGTTGAGTAGAAGAGGCTGGAAACAAGAAGAGCTTCCTGAACTTTCAGTGGCCTAGGAAAGATGCTCCATAACTTCTTCTTGTTGTTGTTTGTCCTTTGTTCTTGAAGGCAACCAAAGCCATCCAGAATACTGGCATCTACATGCAACTGATTGTCTAGCATCTAAAGGCACCTCTTTTTTTCCAGAAAGGAGTCTTATTTAATTTCATTGGTATCTTTCATGGCTGGGAGAGCTCAATGCCCATAAGCATTCCTTCTCCTAAGCTGCTGCATTTACCTTCAGACTCTAAAGTTTCTTATGGGGAGTGGGAATGACTTGCTTTTGTGCCACTTCAATCCCCACTGCCCATTAAAGCCTTTCTGTTGCATGATGGCTGATGAAGCCCTCAGAGGGAAAGGCCTCTGCAGTCATCAGACAGACTTCTCACAAATCTATCTTTGTTAGCTTTAACTGATGAAAGCAAACCATCTCTTTCAACTGGTTTCCCTGATATTGTTATAAGGATAGAACTGAGAAATTATTTCCTTGATAGAGGGTAGAACACATCATAATAAAAATCTGAAAATGGGAAAGGCCACTTGCAATGCACCCATGTTTGGAGCTAGTTTTAGGTTTCTATTCTGAGGAGTAAGAGTCAAATGAATTCCCTGTGGCTCTGGGATAAGGAATGAAAATGGCATGTTGACTAGTCTTAGGGGATTCTCTTTCATTTTTTCTTTATGCATAGGAGGAAAAAAACCCAGTATTTTAAAGCATTTTATACCAAATTAAAGATTTAATACAACTTTAAAACTGAATTCTGTCTTAAGCCAACCTGAGAACAGGAGCCTCATTTCCATGGGCTGCTGGAGGTCTTACTCTGCCTAGAAGTAGCAAGATAGATGGGATGACCTTTTAAGGTCTGCTCCAGGTCTGAGGATTGCCTGACAGAGAAGAGAGGAGGATGCTGCATTTGGATGTGGGACTTATATTTATGGTGGAGGGAATAATCTTTAAAATGTTGGTTCTTATAATGAAACAGTAATTATAGTGAAATATCACTAATCTGACCTGAGGGGAAGCATGGGCTAGATCAGTGAGAATCTAGAAGTAAGAGCATTAAAAAAAAAGATTTAATGACAAGCTACTTTTATATAGCTCTTTAAGGTTTGCAAAGTCCTTTACCCACACAATAACCCAATGAGATAGGGAGTGAAAATACTATTACACTGCTCATTGGTGGGTGCCTCTTATAGTTCACTAGAGCCAGAAAGCCCCAAGCAGGACTCACTTGACTCCTCAGCTATCTTTTTGGCAGCCACGTTACATCTGCTCTTAGCCCTGTTCCCTACTCTGCCTTCTAGTTCTGAAGCCATAATCAAATTAATATTCCCATTACTACTGGAAAGGGTGTACTGAGCTATCATGGCTATATTCACCATCACTATAACTTTCCAAACTAAAAATTTCCCCCAGCTCAATGTGCCATCATTCACCTAGAGGTGTAGTCTCCCCTTATGATAGAAGGTAATTGAGGACAAGAACTGTCTTTGCTTTTCTATTTATGTCCCCAGCATTTAGGTCAGCATCTGGCACATGGTAAGTGATTAACAAATATCTTTTTCATTTATTCATTTCACAGAGGAGAAACTGAGGCTCAGAGAGGAAAAGTAATTGGTCCACGGCCATACAGCAAGTGTTGGAACCAGGATGTGAACTTAGGTTGTCTGACTCCGAGGTAAATTCTTTTTCTACTATATCATGTTATCTTTTAGTATGGTTTTACTGCTTTCAAGAACACAAAATATTAAAGACAGTTAACAAAATCTAGCCAAATAGATATCCCTATGGGCCTCCCTCAGTGAGCAGATCAAATTTGTATTTGGCATAAAACTCTATGCTAATAAGTAGTGCTAAAGTGCTTGAAAAAATTGTTCCTCCAAGTAGGCTGTGCATCCTCTTATAATTTTGCTTATATTTTAACTGCTTATTAAATTCTTTACCTACAGAGATTGCGAAGATAAACTTCAGTTCAGACCATGGGGCCCAGGTCAATAACACTTTGTTTTCTCTTTTTTCCCTTTGATATTACAGAGAAATAGAATGAAAGGAAGGAAGAAAGAAAAAGGGAAGATATTAGAAGGGAGGGGATAGTGAGGAAGGAAAGAAAGAGTGAGAAGGGGAAACAAAGAAAATTTAAAAAGGAAAAAAAAAGAAAGAAAAAAATTAACAGAGGTCGGGAAAGAAGGAAGGAGAGAAAAAGAAAAAGAAAGCAAGGGAGAAAAGGCAATTAAATGATTACACTCAAGAATGAAATGATTATTTGTTCATAAATGGCGTTGGAAAGTTTCAACTTTAGGTTGTGGGGGATCAAAATAAAGCAATGAAAGAGATGGCAGGCTTGGGGGGTGGGGCATAGTCCTAGGGCACAAGCTGGATTGAGACATCATTGCCCTGAACAGATTGAATTTCAGGCTAATTTTTGATGAGAGATTAGAAGGCTTTGTGTAGGAGGTGCTCTTTAGCCCTAGATTATCTGGGAATTCTGGCATCTATCTGCCCTTGGCAATCCGTAGAAAGTTTGGGTGACTCGTGGGGGCTGGAGAATCAGTCCCAGGACAGATGGGTTAGAGACTTTCAATGAACAGAAAGAGTAGGCCTCATTCATCTCAGCTATTCTTTAACAACAGATCAAACATCTTTTCCTCCACAAAGTCTTCCCAGCCAGAAATGCCCTTTCTTTGCTGAGGTTTCTTTTGGCACAGTTACTGCTCCTTTCTTAGGCGGTTGCCTTACTTTTCTTTTGTATAATCATTATTTTGTGTATTTTTTCCTCTCTTTACATTAGTTTAAGCTCCCCGTGGCTCCCTTGATACTCTGTTACAATAGACAAGATGGGTGCTTGATAAATTCTCTTTAAATCTGAATTTGTTGATGGTTTTTTGGGGAAGAAGTTTGGTTTGTATTTTTTAAAAGATTGCCTGTTGATGGTGAGTAGTGATATCAACTAAAAGCCTGATAATCCAGGGACTGTACCTTATCTGCATCCTAGGGGACCCCTGCTCTGCAATAGCTATGATATCTTGTCTAAAATGCTTGCTCTCTGAATTATGCTAATAAACTACTGTTCTATAGTGAGAGACATGGGAAGACACTCTTAAAAGAAATAAAGAATGGCTTGAATAACTGGAGAGATTTTTATTACTCATGGCTGGGTCTCACCAATATAATAAAAAGAATAATGTTATCTAAATTAATGTATAGATTTAGTACTATACCAACCAAACTCAAGAGAATATTTTATAAAAGTAGATAAAAATAATAACAAAATTCACTTGGGGGAATAAAAAAAAATCCAGAATCTTAAGGGAAATAATGAAAAAAGTAGGAATGAAGAGGGAATAATTTTTATACCTCAAGTTATACTATAAAGTTCATCATAAAAACTATTTGATAGTGGTTTTAAAAAATGGAAAGGTGGATCAGTGGAACAGACTAGCTATTGAACTAAAAATAAAAACCCAATATTGGAGAAAGAACATAAATCACTTAAAGAAGAACTCCCTATTGGTGAACAACTTCTAAGAAAACTGGAAAGCAGCACGGCAGAAATGAAGTGTAGAACACTTTACAGCACACAATACTTTCAAAATGGCTACCTGACTAAATTTTTAAAAAATGGGAAGAGAACCAGATCAAGTCCCTTTAATAGGTATGACTAGGGGGGCAGCTAGGTGGTACAGTGGATAGAGCACTGGCCCTGGAGTCAGGAGTACCTGAGTTCAAATCCAGCCTCAGACACTTAACACTTACTAGCTGTGTGACCCTGGGCAAGTCACTTAACCCCAATTGCCTCACTAAAAAAATAAAAAAAATTTAAAAAAATAGGTATGACTAGGGAAAGAATTCTTTTTAAAAAAATTATATTTTTTGCCTTTATATCACCTAAATTTCTCCCTGTATCCTCCCCCCCATCCCTCTATGAGAGTCATACAGTATAACTAAAAATATATTTTAAAAGAAAAAAAAGGAGGAAAAGGAAAAGCAATCAGTAAAAGCACTCAATAGAAATATGTATTATATTCCACATCTGTGGACCTCCCACCTCTTCAGAACAGAGGGGGGAGGTGTCTTTTCATATCTCTTCTTTGGGGCCATGGTTCTTTGTTTTAATTTTACAAAATTCAGTTTCAATTTTTTTTGGTGTTTGTTATTCTTTAAACTGACACTGTTATATCAATGTGCATATTGTTTTCTTGGTTCCGCTTGCTTCACTCTAAATTGGTTTGTGTGAATCTTCCCTTGGTTTTCTGTATTTATCATATTGTCATTTCTTTTCTTTCTTTCTTTTTTTTTTTTGGCGGGGCAATGAGGGTTAAATGACTTGCCCAGGGTCACATAGCTACTAAGTGTCACGTGTCTGAGGCCGGATTTGAACTCAGGCCCGTCTGAATCCAGGGCCGGTGCTTTATCCACTGTGCCACCTAGCTGCCCCCCATATTGCCATTTCTTACAGCATGGTATTATTCCATTACATTCATGTGACACGTTTAATCATTTCCCAATAATGGACATCTACTTTGTTTCCAGTTCTTTGCTATAACAAAAAGTTCTCCTAGAAATATTTTGCGTATATGTGGATTTTCTTCTTATCAAACATATACTTTAGGCCATCTACCTAGTAGTAGAATCTCTGGGACTAAAGGTGTAGACATTTTAGTCACTTTATTTGTGTAATTCCATATTGCTTATTGAAATGGGTGCACTAGTTTGTAACTAACCCAACATTGAGTATTTCAATCTTTTTCATCTTTCCCAATTTGCTGTGCATGAAATGAAAATTCAGGGTTGTTATGATGTGTGTTTCTCTTATTATTAGTGATCTGGAGCATTCTTTCATAGTCTTATTAATAATTTATAATTCTTTTGGGAACTATTAGTTCATGGTGAGTGACTTTTGATTTTTTTATCTATCTCTGTATCTATCCTGTGCGTTTTAAAAATGTACTGGAGAAAATAGAAAGTGAATAAAAGGCACAAACAAAGAGCAATGTTGTTACTACTTTGTTAAAAGAAAGGAGAAAAATGAATTTTTTTCCTGCCCACAGAAGTGAACAGTACATGAATTACTTCTCTTATGCTTTTTTATGGTATAATTAAGGGGAGAATTCTTAATCAAACTGGAGACAAAGGTGATCACAAAAGGCAAAATAAATAATTTATATTACATGAAATTGGATAGTTTTTGCACTACAAAAGCAATGTAACTAGGATAAGAAGCAAAGCAGTGGCCAACCAGGAAAAAATTTTTGCGCCAATTATCTCTGATAAGGCTTTGACATCCAAGATACATAGGGAATTAACACAAATATATGACACCAAAAACTATTTCTCAATGGATAAATGGTCAAAGTGCCATTATCTGAACTAAAAGAATATGAACAAAGAGCTCTCAGAAGAGTTGCAGACTATCAACAATTATATGCAAATATAGTCTAAATCATTAATAACAGACTTTGAGGTTTACCTTTACTCCCAGAAAGCTGGCAAATATGACAAAAAGATGTGAACAGTAAATGATAAAAAGACAGGCCTATTCATGCACTGTTAGCAGAGTTGTGGATTGGGTCAACCATTCTGGAAAACATTTCTGGGATAATGCCAAGAAAGTGACTAAGATGTTCAGACCCTTTGACCTTGAGATCTCATTGCTAGGGATATACCCCATGGAGGTCGATAATAAAAAGAAATGCCCAATGTACTCCAAAATACTTAGAGAAACACTTTTCATAGCAGCAAAGAACTGGA
Organism: Dromiciops gliroides; assembly: GCF_019393635.1. Taxonomy (NCBI): domain Eukaryota; kingdom Metazoa; phylum Chordata; class Mammalia; order Microbiotheria; family Microbiotheriidae; genus Dromiciops; species Dromiciops gliroides. The sequence goes on along the minus strand of NC_057863.1, from coordinate 335,004,919 downwards.
AACAAAGTGGATGTCTTAAATGAATGGTTAAACAAACTGATTTGTGAATGTAATTGAATATTATGTGCACTATAATAAATGAAAATGAAAGCATGGAAAGACTTTTATAAGAAGCAAAGTGAAGTAGGCAAAGCCAGGAAAACAATATATGCAATATGCAATCACTATAATATAAGTGGAAAGAACAACAAAAAACCCTCAATTACGAAACTGTGACTATAAAGATCAACCTTGATCTTGCAGATGAGATACAAGAATCCATCTTTTCTTTGCCTCTGTGTGTGTACGTGTGTGTGTGTGTGTGTGTGTTAGATGGGTAGTCATACAGTTTTTTTTTTAGTCATGCAGTTTTAATTTTCTTTCTTTCTTTTTTTTTTTGTTCTTTCCATTTACAGTGTTGCAGACATTCTCACAAAGAAACCCTCAGGCCCTAAGAAACAACGGTAGTGAAGGACTAGAACTCTTGATAAGGAGTCCAAAAGGCAGGAGGTACTAGCTTGAAAAAAGAAATGGGAAACATAGGGAGGGTCCTGACTTGCTAAATCACCTGTCAGAGATTCTGAATCTGCTGAGCTGACAGAATATCTACAGGTGAAGCCTCCCAGGGAGTGCAGCTGAGGCCTCAGAAAGATGTTCTAGATGGAAGTTAGGGGCAGTGGGGTCCCCAGAGGAGGGCCTATGACAACTGGGGGAGTTGGTTACTAGACAGAGCTCTACACCCCCAGGGGTCCCCAAAGACCTCGGCTTTTATTATCTTCACTCCATTTTCTTGGGGAAAGAGAAAGGTGAGAGCAAAGAAGGAAATCCTAAGGTCTATTCTGTTAAGTATCAATTAACGTGTTTAAAATGGGAATACACAAAAGCCCAAAGTCACAAATACCAGTGTAGGAGTAGAGTTGTGGCTCACCCTTAGATTAGTCTTTGATTAAAACCAAAATCTTATGGGAGCTCCAGAGAGGCGACATGGGAGCTGCAGCAGATGATCTGCTGCACCCACAGGGACTCGGGAGGGAGAGGGATGGCGCTATTCAGAACGTGGGTATTTTTCAAATTTTCCAGGCCCCCGAGGTCTTGGGAAGTGTATTTATATCGGTGCCTAATTAAAGAGAAAGAGGAGAAGGTAGAGTATGAAGGTTGGGTGGTGGCTGTCTAAGCTGCCTGCCATAAATAGAAATAGGATGAATTCCCAACAACTGGGGGTGTGAGATACTCCTAACAGGTGAGAGAAAGCAACTTCCTTCTCTGGAAATCTTTAAGAATAGACTAGGTAACTCTCTTCTGTGTAAGGGACTGTTGAGGTACAAATGCTCCAGATCACGGTGTAGGGGAAAAGACATTGCACTTTGACACAGGAGACTGGGTTCAAGTCATTCCTTAGTTGTATTATCATGGACAAAGCCACTTGCCCTCTCTGGACCTCAGTTTCTTTATCTATAATATGAAAAAATTGCATTAGGTGATCGATCTTCTAATCCCCTTTCCAGTTTTAATGGCCTGCAAACCCCAAGAAGTTTCTGTGCACTCAGAGAATCTCTTGGCCTCTGTTTTTGGTCCAGAGACACTATTTTTCAGATAAACGTGAGGCTAGCACTCACTGACTCCCTACTCCACACTAATTTCATGTCAAGATGGCCAAGTCCCTGTCTACTCACAGGGTGCGTAGAACATGACAAGAGCGTGCTTCTTTTTCTTCAGGGCTTCCCGAAAGTCCACTCCAGTCAGGTGCAGCACACTGGTTTGCTTTTCTTCCCAGGCAGGCTCTGGGGGTGGGGGGGCCTCAGGACTGGAAGAAACAGAACACAACTTTGATACCAACTATATGGGGCATCTTCCAGATGCAGATATTCACAAAGATGTACAATGAAAACATTCTTATATTATGTTCTAAAATATGGTTATTTAAAACATATGTTTTGCCAGGTGTGGTGGAGCACTCCTGAAATCCCTGTTTGTGGGGAAGAGGCTGAGAACTGGGGAACCTCTTGGGTTTGGGAGTTCTGAACTCAAGTGGGGTTAAAGCCAATAGTGTGTCTACTGTAAGCCTGGCACTAATATGGTTGCTTGAGGAGGGTAAAAACAGGTCTGGCTCAGAAAAAGCGAATAGGTTAGAGCTGCCATATTGATAAGCATTGGGAGCAAATCCACAAGTGGTCATTGTACTTCCAGTTTGGGCAAGAAAGGTAGAAAGAGGGAGGGAGGGAAGGAAAGAGAGAGAGAAAGAAGGAGGGAGGGAGGGAGAGAGAGAGAGAGAGAGAAAGGGAGGGAGGGAGAGGGAGAGAGAGATGGGAGAAGGGAAGGAAAGGAGGGAGGAAAGAAAAAAAAGGAGAGGGAAAGGAGGAAGACAAAACAATAATACAAAAAAAAGGTCTTGTTAAGCTTAGATTTTTAAAAACCCAAGCCTTTTCATAGAAAGCTCTAATAAAAGGAGAGTTGTGCATTAGTGCTTTTAAGATAGTTACTAAGGCATCATTTAGTATAGATTGAGCATAATTCTTAGGGCCCACTTTTCCACCCAAACTAGCTAAGCGAGAAAGGTGGTGAGATAAACACAACTGTTTTTGGTTTTATACTCATTTTTTCTTCTTTTGCTCCAGTCTCAAGAATAAAAGGTGTCTTTTCTTCTTTCCAAGGCTAATCCCTCCACACCTGTGTCCTGTCTATCTCATTCCATCTCTAAACTGCTCCCTCATCCCAGAAGGTGATATATTTGTCATGATTATTCCTTCAAGCATCTTGAATCTCTGCTTTTACAAGGATTTCTTCTTTTTTTTTGTCTACAAGTATACACAGGACTCCATCTTTAAAACCAAAAACAAACTTTCGCTTTTGTCCCCACTTTGCTTCCACTGTCAAACTTCTCTAAGAAGTGGTCTACACCTAGCATTATTCATTTTTCATTACCCTAAAAATCTAGTTCCTTCCTCTACTGTTCTATTTAAGCTGCCATCCAGAAATATTTTCCTTGATATCCCTGCAATGTTTGACACTATTCCTCATTCTCTCCTGGAAACTTGTCCTTTCTTGACTTGCGTGACATTCCACAATCTGGCTGTGTCATCTCAGCCTCCTTAAGTGGTTCTTATTCTTTCTCTAGCCTTCCTCAAGGTTCAGTCCTCCCATCTACAGTTATCTCTTCATTCAGTGAGCACGTGTACTCTCACATTTTCAATGATCACTTCTGTGCATATTTCAGGTGACAGAGAATGAGAAGCAAAAGAAGGGAAGGCAACATACGCACTTAGCATCTCTTCTTCAGAAATCTCATTTCCTCACACATCTTTATCATTTACCTGTATGAGGATGATTTTGAAATCCTTATCTCTAGTACTGAGTTCTCAGCCTGCATTTCTAAGTGCTTGTTGGACAGTTCCAAGAATGCATCACTGTCACATCAAACTTGGCATGTTTAAAGCAAACTTATCTTTAGAGGCAGTGTGGTAGAGTGGATTTCAGGAATTCTGGTTCTGTTTCCTAAATGTGCTATTGTAAATAAATCAACTAATATCTCTGGGCCTCAGTTTCCTCACATGTCAAATAGGAAAAATACTTTTTGCATTTCCTAAATTATAGAGTCGATATGAATAAAATGTCGTACAAACTTTAAAGTGATACAGAAATGGGGAGTTATTATTTACACTCAGAACTATGGATGGCTGCAACATCCACCTCGTCACCAGGCTCAGAAGTTTATCATCCTTTTTGAGCAGCCCTTCCTTATTTCTCCCATTTAAGCAGTTACTAAATGCTATTGATTCTCCTTTCACAAGATTTCTCGAATGCGAGAGTCACAGAGCCTCAGAATTAGAAGAGACCTACTTCTAGTCCATAACTGAGAAGGAATCCCTTCTGCAACATTCCCCCAAAATAGGCACCAGAAGGAAAATCCACTCCCTCCCAAGGCAGCCCTTTCCATTTTTGAATAGCTCTAGTTATTAGGAGGCTTTTCCTTGTGCCAAGTCTAAAAATACCTCTGCAACTCCCAGCCCTTGCTTCTCGTTGTGTTCTTTGGGAACAAGTAGAGCTATTCTGATCTCTTCTACTTGACAGGCCTTGAACACAAAGTTCGTGTCCATCAAGAATTCTTTTCTTAGTATGTGTGTTCAGTCACTTTGGTGTGGTGGGCATGGTCTCTAGCTTCTTCACTCTCCTGGTTCCCATCTTCTAGATGTACTATGTCTTTTCTTCTTTATTTGGGGGCGGGGGCGGGGCAACCACCTTGCAGGGTGGTTAGGAGGATAAAATGGGATAATTTATGCAAAGGTCTGGGTAAAGTGCTATATACATTTGTGTTATCATGAAATGCAAAGTGCTCTATATGTGTTATGAAATGTAATTCAAAAAGCAATGATTACTTACATGCCTACGTGCCACGCTCTGCTATACTTTGTTAGATGTGACACAATCCACAACAATGCATTCTACATAAGGGGCACTCAATATATAAATTTTGTTGACAGAATGAAAGAGCTTTGATGGCCCTTATTAGGACTTTAACTTTCAGAGCCGGGACCAGGTCCAAAACTAAGGTGAGAGGGAGACTTTTAGCACCAAAGTATGCAAGAATGGTTAAAGACTTTTCTCTCTAAAGAGATAAAAGGAAAAGCATTACCATTAGTTCTAATTAGGGATTAAGAGTCTTAACTGCACATGGGTTTCTGTATTTCTTTAAATCTTACTCTAAATTATGCATCAGATATTTAAATATAAGACATAGAAACATGTGGATAGTTTTGCTTTGCTGTCTTAAAAGGATTTCAGATTTCATTTTAGAAAAGAATTTCATTGGAAGATATATTAAATTTCCTTTTTCATTCACCAGACCTTTGGAGGCCTGATTTGTTCAGATGTTGAAGCAACAATGATGGGACTACTGGGAACTTTATCCTAATTATAAGCCAATTAATTAAGAGGAAAGCATAATATTGCAAGTCAAGTCACAGCTCTAAGTATGCATTATATCCCAGTCCTGTAAGTTAGATTAGGAGTCAGCTTAGCACAACTATATCATGGTAAGCACTGGAGATACAAAGAAAAAGACATCACAATCTAATGGAGGAAACAATGTGCAAACATCCATGTATTGTTCAGTCATGTCTGATTCTTCATGACCCCATGTGGGCTATCTTTTGGCAAAGATACTAGTTTGCCATTTCCTTCTCTAGCCCATTTTAAAGATGAGGCAACTGAGACAAACAGGGTGAAGGGACTTGCCCAGGGTCACACAGCTAGTAAGTGTTTAAGGCCAGATTTGAACTCAGGTTCTCCTGCCTCCAGGGCTGGCGCTCTATCCACTGAGCCACCTAGCGATCTCCAAAACTCTGTACAAATAAGCTATGTACAAGATAAACTGGAGCTAATCTTAGAGGGAAGGCACTAGCATGAAAGGGATCAGGTAAAGCTTCTTGGAGAAGGTAAGATTTTTAGCTAAGACCAGAAAGAAGTCAGAGAAGCCATCAAACTTATAAATTAATGACAAACACTACACATGTAAACCAGGGACTGGGAACAGTTTCTGATCAAGAGCCTCTGACTTGGGAAAAAAAAAATCAATCATAAGTGACACAAGAAAAAGTCAGTTAATGGACTGAATGTTGTATTTAGACAATGAAAAACAAAGCATCCGACTCATAAGCTTTTAAAATGACCAAGAGGGAAATCAAACCCTATTCAATAACGATGACAGACATTAAAAACAAAAACCAAACCACTCAACAGCGTCAAGTGCGAGGACTGGGTTCTGACTGTGGTTCTACTGTGATGAACACACTGCGTGACTATAGGCAAAGCATTTCCTCCTTCTGGGATTCTGTTTCCTCACCTGTGAAATGAAGGGGATGAACCAGACGACCCTTAACATCCATGCTCTAAAATTCTATAATTTTGGGTGTCTAAGATTCCCATCAAACAGGGGCTTCCCTTGGACACTGTCAGGGTTGGACAGGAGGTCACATTTAAGAGGCAGCACGGTATAGTTGGAAAATGACAGGATTTGGACTTTAGTTCAGGTCCTGGATCTGCTGCTTTCTTCCTGTGTGATTTTGGGCAAGCTATTTTACCTGTCTAAGCCTCAGTCTCCTCTTCTGTAAAACAGAGAGAAGGCCTAAATGCTTTCTAAATTCTCTTTTACTTCTTTGTCCAGTTAAGGGAGGATAATGGAGTGAAAAGGAGGAAATGGGGTGGAGGAGAGAGCAAAGCTCGATCAACTCAATGTCTTAGTTACTGTCATGTCCCAAGGTTCTGAGGTTCTGGAGTTAGGGAAAATTGTTGGCTTCTATCATGGACTTTTGGGATTCCAGTTAGCTCTCCAGCAGTTCAGAGTAGTCCTCTCTGAACTGTGAAAATGCTCTCTCTCAAAACTGATTTTTGCAACAAGTGTATTTTTTCCTAGCAAAGTCCTCTCCTCTGCTGTGGTCCAATGGTGAAGCCTCCTCAGGGCCCAGAGGTGGCCCTGGCCCTTCTGGTTGTAAGCTCTGGCAGGTTCTGTAAAACTGGGAAGGCTTTGAGGATAGTCTTGGCAAGAGACAGTTGCTGGCTGAGGAACAGTCTCACTGAATTCAAAGAAGCTCTTTTCTAGTAGATCTGGCTACTAGGCTATGGATTCTTTAGCCATGACAACCCATGACACAAAATAAAATACAAAATGGTCTTTGGTTCTGTATTTCCCCCATTTGGTTTTGGCAGTGATGGTGGCAGAAAAAGGGATCTGAGAATGCTAAAAAAAACACCAGGGTTTAGCTCACCTAACAACATTAACTTTACCACTGGGACTAAATGTGAGCCTTCTGCTTAATGGCCAGTGAGTTGGAATACTCCGGGAGGAACTGAACCATATATACTGACATTCTTAGTATAAATGAAAAAATAAGGAATAAGGAAGTTGCAGTTAAGTGAAAATATGGCTTACAGGTTTTCCTTGGAGAGACAAATTATGAGGTTCTCATCATGTGCCCAAGGGCAATCATTTTATAAGATATTTGGTCATCTTGCTTTGAAGTTCTCATGATGAGAATAAACCAAAAAGACCACTGTGAAGATAATTGGGCCTTCTGTGCCAACATCCATGGCAGAGGATGAAAAGGAAGAAATTTTATGAAGAACTTAAGCTCCTCAAACTAAGTGAACACATGTTGATAAGTGGCGACTTCAATTTAAAAGCATAAGGGAGGAAGGTGAAAAACATGTAGTAATATGTAGTTCAGTATTTGGAAAAAAAAGATGCCAAAGGCTTGTAGACCATTCAGAAGTTTCACCACTCTCCACCCTCCCCTTCCATCGGGAAACCCTCTCCACATAAGAATGAAAAGAAAAAAGCACAATTAGATACAAAGCACACACACAATAAAATCAGTGAAAACCAGAAATGAAAATTTTGACCTAAGGAAATGATATGAAAAGTATTACTTAGCACACAGTACCAGAAACTAAACTGTGTCCTTTTCAGAAAGAGCAACACACAGGGAAGGGAGAATTCTGGATTCTGGATAGTTAACAAGCACTTAAAAACTGACTATATATAGAAGGAATACTTTACTAAGTGCCCTAGGATAGGGCTTCTTAAACTTTTTCTACTCATGACCTCTTTTCACCTGAGAAATGTTTACATGACTCCAGGTATACAGGTATATAAAATAAGTACACATCCCCTTTTACTGCTACCAATTTTTTGTGACCCCCACTTTCAGTTATGTGACCCCATATGGAGTCACGACCCACAGTTTAAGAAACTAGTCTCTAGGACATGCATAGGGGTGTGGCATAACCCCAAAAGGTGTGTGAGCAACCAACTGGAGGGTGGAAAGATGGGTTGGATCCCATTCTCCCCACAATAGCCAATGGCTGGCCTTGTCTCCAAAACAATCCCTATTTTACCTCCCACCCATCATCTATGGCCCAAAAAACTTATGGCTCATTTGCAAGGCACACAATCTCCTATCTGTGTGCCCCCTCCACCTAGGCACTAAGGGCAGTTCTAACAGGTACCAGTGGGAAAATTCTACTTCCCTTCTCCCCCAAGTATGCACACCTTGAAATGGGGGCAAGCAGGCACCTCACAGAGAAGAGGCTCTGTGTTCTGGAATAGTAATCACTAAGAACTCCTCCCTTCTCCCTTTTCATTTTGGGTGGAATGGAGTGAGTCACAGGATGAGCTAGCATAGATAGGTTTGGATCTCATTACACCATCTACCCCCTTTCCCAACCCCTCCCCCCCCCAAACCCACTTCACATACTTTGCTGTCTTTGTCAAGGATACGCCATCCTTCCAGTCATCCAGGTTTACAAACTCAATGACAACCCCATCATTTTTACTCAGCCCACATTATTTAACCAGTCGCCAAATCTTGTCATTTCTTTCTCCAACATCCCTCCCAACCTTCCTCTTCTGTCCAATTACCCAATCAGGTCCTCATTACCTCTCATGTGGACTATTACCGCACCTTCCAAATTGGTCTTCTTGCCTCAGATCTCTCTCCACTCTAAACCATCCTCCAAAACCTGCTAATGGGCTTTCTCCCAAAATGCAGGTTACACTATGTCATCCCAACCCTCCCAATTCTAAAACCACTAGTTCTCTAATGACTCTAGGATGAACTATAAACTCCTTTGTTTGGTGTTCTGAGTCCTTCACAACTTGGCCCAACCGGCTTTTACAGACTGATTAGAAATTAGGCCTTATTCTATAGTCTGTAGTCTGGCCAGACTAGCCTTTCTGCCACTCCTCACTCATGCAAGACCACAACTAAAACTTCCAAACATGAATAAGAAATGAACGGATGAGGCCAACCCTTAATCAGGACTATGGAAATAAAGAGGGAGGAGCTTATGGTGGGAACTTTCTGCTGAATTCTAGTCAAAGGTAATTGTTTTTTTGCTTGTTTTTTCATTGTCTGTGGGGATGCGAGCTGAAAAATTGGTATGTTTAATGTTAGAACTTTTCTTGAATTATTATGCTGTGCATCTTCCCATTTTAAAAGAATATTTTAAAAATTCACCTGCTTGGCTAAGCTGTACTGATCGACCTGAGTTATAACTGACTAACAATTGTTAGTTACAAGCCTGCCCTACCTCCTCCCCATAAGACATACATGAGAATTTTTAAAAAGAAAAGCATATCCAATCGCATCGTTCTCACTAAAGACATCCTTAATAATACCCTTGATAATCATTATGGACAATATCTTTAGTGAGAGTATGAAGTTTTTCATATTATTAATAAAATAAAGAATTTTATTTCATCTTTACCTCAGCTTTTAAAAGTATCTTTCTGCATATACTTCAAATCCATAATATATTAGTGTGATAGTACATTTATGTAATGTATAAAATAAATATATACACATATATAGGTCATGCATGTCATACATATACATACACACACCTGGAAGGCTTTCTTTCCTCACCTTTGTCTTCTGGAACCCCGAGGTCACCTAAAGGGGCATCTCTTTCACAAGGCCTTCCTTTATTGCCCCTGTTGTGAGTCTCTCACCTCCATTACTTTCTGGGAACATGCTGTGTTCCCCTCAGTAGAATGTAAACTCCTTGAGGGCAGGGGCTGTCTCATTTTTGTATTTGCATCCCCAGTGTCTATCAGGGTCTGACACAGAATAGGCATTAAATAAATGCTTGCTGATCACATCAAACCCAAACCTCCACATCTTGTCTTCTGAAACCAAGCAGATCAAGTGTATCCCTCCTTCCTTACGACAACCATTCAGAAATCTGAGTCTTCCCTTTTCCAGTTGCTTTAATGGCTCCTCATAAGGCCCTTTCCCCTTCCTGGTCACTCTGCTATCAGTGCTCTTCAACTTATTCATGTCCTTAAACTCTGACACTCAGAACCAATTCCAAAGAAGAGAGACTGAGAATCACACAAAGGGCAGTGGAGAGCTGCACAGCAGGCCGAGGCAGGATGCAGCATGATACACAAAAAATTACCCCAGAAATGTGGTGCACAGAAGATCAACCAATCAACATGTGTCTGGGGATTACTGATGGACAGCCAGCTTCTATGCAATATCAGAAGAATTTGAGGAAGGTCCCTAGTACACATGGTACATGGCACATTTGTGGGAGGTCACAGACAAGTACTGAGCAGGAAGAGATGGGCTGATCACTAAAGCACTGGAAGGAATGGCCACAGATCCACCATAGTAATAGTGAGACTGAGCATCCAATGGTCTAGCCTGTCAACTGCACCTTTATTCATGTCCCTGATAAAAATGGTAAGGAGCCTAGGGTCAAGCAGAAACCCCAGTGCTCTCAACTTCCTCAGAGTTGACCCAGAACTATTCGTGATCACTCTTTGGGTCTCATTATTCAACCAGTTCTGAATCCCCTGAACAAAGATGCTCTCTAGCTCACATCTCTCCATCCTGTCCAAATTCTGAAAAATTGGTATGTTTTGTCAAATTCTCTACTGAAACCCACATCTATGGGCAATGTGGTGCAATGCAGAGAGTGCTGGCCTCAGATTTGGGTGGAACTGAATTAAAATCTTGCCTCTGTGTAACTACTTGCAAGGCTTAATCTCTCTAAGCCCCAAGTTCCTCAACTGTAAAATAGAAAAATACCCATGGCACTTGTCCTTACAAGATTATTAACAGGTTGTGGCAAATTAATGTAGACTAAGTGCTCTATAAGTGCCAAGAATTATTATTATTAAAGTTATTATTATTCTCCTGATGAACACTGTTATTGTAACTTTGTCAAAAAAGGAAGTAAGGTTAGTCTGTCATGAACATTTCTTGATTAAAACCATGCTGAATCTTGAGGATCATTGCTTCCTATTCTCTATGTTTACTAAGCAAACCTTTCATAATTCATTCTCGGACTTTTCAAAGAGTTGAAGTCAAACTCATTATATTTGCCTATTTTATAACAATACCACATGTTCAGTCTTTGGTCCACTTGCCATCCCAAGTCTTTTTCAGGCATATTTACAAAGAGATAATAATTTCCCATTTTCTATCTGTGCAATTGTACCCCTCTTATGTATACAAATCTAAGCTTATTCCTTCTAAATGAAATTTAAATGATTATAGTTAAGGCTCAACATTTCTCCTAATCTGATTGAGGCTAGCTGCCCAGTTCCCACTTGCTACATACCAACAGGGTCTGGTCATAGGTCCTAAACCATCTTTGGAAACAGAGATGAGATGCTGCCCTATAAACACATACTTGAATGAGGACACTCTAAGGAAGTCAACTAATTCACATAAGTAGATGGCAGGGAATGAAACCTCAGGATTGTGGGTACAAAACCCCCTTATTTGCATGGTCCTATAAGAATTCCTCTTGAGGAGCACACCATACTTCTTAATGGGGGCCTGCTTTGCATTAGCAGAGACAAAAGGAGACGTAAAATCATCTGCAACAGGCTATGCCTGACGCTCCTCTTAATGAGCTACTGGCTTGATAAAGAAGGAGAATTAGTCAGTCACTACAAACCCTTTCAGCTGTGTGATTCCCACTGCTTCCTTAACTTTCTCCTTCCTTCCACACTAGCACATTTCTGTATTCTCTTTCATGGGATAATTTGATACTCCCTCCCTTGCATAGCAGTGTGTGGCTTCTGCTAATACACTAGCTGTCAATCACCCAGGTCTCTGCTTGAAAGAACATATCAGGGATGCATCACTGCCACAAGTGACCTCAGACTATTTCCTCTCAGCCTCAGCAGGCCAGTAAGGAAGGATGCTCTTAGAACAATTACTTATTCAATTCACAAGCATTTATTGAGTTCCACAGTGTACCCAGTACTTTGCTAGGATACAAAGATGAAAATGAAATAGTCCCTGATTTGTCAGAAACCAAATGGGTGATTAGAGGGAAAGAACCTGAGGAGGAGCTCTCCCTGCAAGAAAGAGCCTGTCATTGTTTGTCCCCAAGTTCTCCGGAGCTCAGAGGCCTCTGATGGCAGAAAACACTCTCATTTCCTAATCTCTTCTGCTCCTAATCCTGATTGCTGCCCCTTCCCCCTCACTCACGGTTGCTCTGTCTGCTCCTGGGATCCCCCACCTACCCACAAAGACTTAAAGTTGTATTTCTAGACTTCAAAGCATTTCTTGTTTACTGTGCACAAGGTCACCAAACTTCATTTACAATATCACAACTATGTGGCATTCATTCCCCACATGCAAAATCTAGAAAATACTTTGTGCATGGAAATGATTCATTGTGTAACCTTGGGCAAGTCATTCAACATCTATGGCTCTCAGTTTCCCTATATATGAAAGGGAGAAAAATAACTTTTACTTTCTGCTTCATATGCACCCTGAGGATAAAAATGAGGCAATACATCTGAGAGCACTTTGGGTGGGTGGGGGGAACAAAGCACTTGGCAAATGTTGCGTATCATTAATTGTGTATTGATCTTTTCATGCACAGTCATACATACAAAAAATGATGACTGTAGAATGAACTTTGAAGAGGAAGGATCTCTCTCTCTCTCTCTCTCTCTCCTACATACCACCACCAAATTTGCTATTACGCCTATGATGAACTCTTATGTCTACTTATGTGCTGACTAAACAGAGAGCCACACATTCTGCACTGGTTTTAATTCATCTTTATCATCTCTGCCTTATCCTCCCCTCTGTTACCAACTAACGAGCCACCAACTGGCAATACAGTGGAACCGACGGGAAAGGCTTGGCTAAACAGCTTGCTTAATACAGCACCAGCACCAGACACTGCTTCCTGCAAGGCCCAAAGAGGAGAAGTTCTGGGATCTGAAATAAAAAGGCCCCGGGGCCCAGAATGTGCTGCTGTGCTTATCCTGGCACTGAGGCTAAGAGGCGGCAGAGGTTGAAGCTGGTGCTAAGAAGAGGGCCTTTGTCATGGCTTGCAGTTCACAAAAGACTTTGCAGCTTCTCAGTCTGCTCTCCTCTTGCAGAAAGCCTTTCTTAATCAAATCCAAGTGATATTTCTGGCTACTCAACTCTGAATCCTGAGCACATAAATGGTCTATTTACCTTTCATTAATCTACATAGGTTTCTATGTTGTTTTGTGAGGGCCAATTGAGTCTTTCTAGTCTGGTGCAGGAGGAAGCAGAGTCACTGATGGCAAGGACAATGCAGTCTTTCCTTAGGAGCTCTCCATAGAGAGAAACCATGTCTCCTCTTTCTTCCATACCTCCAGTGTCTCCTAGTACTGGAAATGGGTTATGCTTAAGTCATACGTGTTTGGGAAGAGAAAGGGGTGAGAAACTGATTATGGTCTTTGCTGACTTGGGACCTCAAGCAGGTCAGAGGTACTCTGCCCATTCCTGCCTTCAATCTCCCTGCCAGTACATCTATGTATATGGCATGATTATCTCCTGGGAAATGGTGCAAATAAGTCTCAGTAAATTACAGACCCTAAAATTCTTAGATGAGAAAAAGAAGTCTGGCCATTGAGTCAACAGCATCAGGGTCTCTGATTATTTCTACAATTCTGTTTTGTCTTAGGCTCCTCAAAATTCACATTTTTAACTCTGGGTCCTATCAATCAGGTCGGTTCTGTAAGCACAGACCAATCAGCACACTGGCTCTTCTATTTCAAGCACCTCATTTTCCTAGCTTCATTCAGAGAGAAAAAATGAAGTAAAGAAATATAACCTGGGACTAAGGAGATTAAAAGAAAGGATCCTCTGGGAAAGACATGTAAGCACTCCACTAAGATTTTGAAAATCTCATCCAAAGGGGATAAGAGTAACTCAATGGATTAGGAAGAGTTATCAACAAATTATATGGCTTTTGGATGTGGGAATTAAAATGTATCTCAGATGAAGAGGGCCCTGAGCTGAAGAAATTGGGCTCTAGGATATACTTCTTCCCCCCAGGACAATCACCAGTGGCTGAGTGCCAGAAGTTTGGTTATAATCTCCATATCACAAAACTCACTTATGCATCCACTCAATAATCTTCTTCTTTGTTCTGAGCTGTGGCAATGTATACTTTTCTTCTCCATCCTTAAAATATTTCAGTGTAGGGAACCCTGAGATCTGGTATCGTTCTGCAGTAGCCTTGTTGACAGTGGCATCAATGGCTGCAAGGACACCTGGACTCTGGAATAGGGAAAGAGAAAAAGATGGATCAGAGTATCAGGCACACGGAGCTGCTAAGATGAGATGACTCTTCACCCCGACTCCCCAAAGCCCACCTCATATAACCAGTGCACAGAGATTTCTCTAAAAGCTCGCTTGCCAGTCAGACCCATATGAATATGTCACATCATTGTCTCCACCCACATCTAAATGAGATACCCAGATGAAACTTAGTGGAAGCATGCCACTAAAAGAAGGAGCAACCTTGTGCCCAGGCTTGAAGGCCCTAGGGGACAAAAGGAAGGCGTTTGGGGATTTAAATTTGAGGTAACTCAGGCACTCGGGAGAACAAGGGAACACTGGTCACTAGGTTTCCAGTCCAGACACAATGTTTGTTCTTCACTTTCCAATTGCTGGGAGAGATCACGAGTGGCTAACAATAATGTCCTCTAGATGATGAGCACCAAAGAGCTCAAGGGAATAGGAAAACACATAAATAATTTGTAGAGGAAAGTTGCTTTTTGGATTCCACTTATTGCTGATTACTTAAAGAAAAGGGATAGGGGAATAAAAGGGGGGCAGGGAAGAGGAGAAAGGCACTTACATCAGCTGCTCCATGGAGGGCCTCAGCTGCACTCTCAAACTCAGGCTTCATCTTCTTACAATGTCCACACCCTGTATAAAGAATGGAGGAGGGGCAGGCCCTGAGTCCCTATTTCCATGGCCTGCCCTAGACATAAAGCCAACCTTCTCTGTTCCAGGAAATGGTGGCAAAGGAAGAGAGAAGGGGGCACAAACACCAAAAAATAGAACTTGTCTGGTCCAAGCCCTTTGGGCTCTGGGGTGGACTGAGTGAAAAAGCTCTTTGGTTCCCGTGGCACTGAATGAGAGAGGGAGACTTGAAGGGCTGGGAGAAGAGGATTCCCAAAGCCAAAAATAAAACCCCCTGGGTATGACTTGGCATTGTCCTGTACTTTGTAGCCCTATGGGTGTAGTCCTTTGTTCTGCCATTGATGATGACTCCCTACATGTGGTATAAAGGTCTTCACAGACCATAATAAGGACAGTGTGCAAGCAGTGGTGGTATCTCCTATGAGGTTAATTCTCTGCCTTGTCTTGGGTTGCTCCACTGACATCCCACTGTGGATAATCAGTTAAGTAGGCTATGGCTAGGTCTTACACCTATGAGCTTACTTTGGAGTTGGCCTTTAGATACTTATTAGCTGTGTGACCCTGGGCAAGTCACTTACCCCTGTTTGCCTCAGTTTCCTTATCTATAAAATGAGCTGGAGAAGGAAATGGAAAATCGCTCCAGTGTCTTTGCCAAGAAAATCCCAAATGGGGTCATGAAGAATAATAGGACATGACTGAAACAACTGAACAACAATTTCCTGACTCCAGGCCTGTATCCACCATGTCAACTAGGTGTCTCAGACAATACATTTCTTTCCTTTTCTTTTTTTTGGTGAGGCAATTGGGGCCAAGTGACTTGCCAAGGGTCACACAGCTAGTAAGTGTTAAGTGTCTGAGGCCGGATTTGAACTCAGGTCCTCCTGACTCCAGGGCTGGTGCTCTATCCACTGTGCCACCTAGCTGCCCCGACAATACATTTCTAAGAAGTAATTCATTATTGCTCAATTAAAAAAAAAAACATCATACACCAAGATTAACCTAGTAAAAATAAAACACACATCTCAATCACAAAAACTTCATTCTTGGCCTTTTCTGAACATATGACTTTGACTCCTTCTGTGATCCATTCTTTTTCTTCCTATGACAGAATGGTGACTCATTTTCAGTTTCTCAAATCCTCAACATTGCTCCTCCAGGAGTCCTTCCCTGATCCCACCAATTGTTAGCAATCTCCCCCAGACAACTGTTCTGTGTATATTTTGTTTTCATTTATTTGTGTACACGTTGTTTGGCCCCAGTGGAATAGAGCTATTTCATCTGTCTTTGCCCCAGTCACCTGGGGGGGAGGTGCTTAATGAGACATAGGTGAGTTGAATTGACTCCTGCTTGTCCCACCTTGAGGCTATGAGACTTCTTCCCATTTCTTCTCTCACTAAATGAGGACAAGCCATTCTCTGCCTACATTGCAGGGTTAATATGAGATAATGGATATGGAAAGGAGTTTGTAAACTATAAAGCTTAATATAAAAGCAAAAGAGGTATTATTAGCTCTTATACCTCATCCCCACCTTAATTCACCTTCTCTAGAAACGTGCTAGTTCAATGGCAACAAGGTCATCCAAGGAGTCTTACCCTCTTGCTCACAAAGGACAAAATATTCCTAACATGGGAAAAGTGGGAAGCCAAGTGCACTGCCAAGTTTTTAAGGGCTCATTATTAAATTCCTCCTACAGACAAACCCGTGAGGCAGAAATCTTTAGGGTATCAAAAATTCATCACCTATATCCAGACACTGGCACCGGCCAGCCTTGGCACAGATGAAAACAAACCCTCAGGGGTTTCCTGAATTCCAGGCAGCACCAAAACAATGCCTCTTCCCAAATAGGGCCAAGTGACAGGAATGCCCCTGTCCATCAACCCAGAGGGCTTGACAGGTGAGAGGGACACCAGAGCCAATGTGGGAGAGGAAGAAGCCAGGCTGCTGGAAAGCAAGAAACTGAGACCCAAGGTTATATAATAAGTTGTAGAGCTGGGATCAAAACCTTGGTCCTAGGACTTTAACTTCAATGCTACTTCTACTGTATATCAGGGGAAGAGAAAAAGTGTGTAGCTTTCAGAATCATCAGCTAGGGTAAAAAAAAGGTCATCGATACTGGTTTGAAGGCAAAAAGACAAAAGAAAACTCTGCCTCTAATAGAAGACAAAATTGCATATTCCTAAATACACATGGTGGCCTAACAAGTATAGGCAGGAAAAACAACTCAGGAAAAGAGAAGAAAGGGTCTATATGGAATAAGAAGAGGGAAACCCCAACTTCCCAATTGCAGGGTGCTTTGCTTCATTAAAAAGATAGGTTCCAGAAGGTATTTACCGCACAGAAGGGCAAGATGACATTTTATGAATGGAACAATCAGGTAAATCAAGGCAACAGTCAATTTGAACCTACTAAGAGCAGAATTTACTGGGGATAAACATTTATCTCTACATAGTAAGTAGTTCCCAATTTATGAACAAGTTGTGTTCCAAAAGTTGGTAAAGTCAGCTATTTGGAACCTGAGATGATTTTTCTTATTAAAACAATGCTTTGGTTTAGGTCCACATATCAGTTTACAAAAAACTATTCACTTCTATCAAGTCCTCACTCTGACTTTTAGTAGCTGTGTGACTGTAAGCAAGTCATTTCTCAGTCTCAGTTTTCTTATCTGTAAAATGGAGACAAGGATTCTTATATTACCCAAGTCAAAGAGTGGGGAAAGCACTTCTCTGCCTATTTAGAATAAAAGAATCTTTATTGCTAGTTCATTAAATGGGAATAGAATCAGATCCCATCATTTCCCTGAGATAAATTTTAAAATATCCATAAGAGAATTGAAAGGCTAGGCTAAAAGGGTCCACCATGATTAATGGTTAGTGGCCACTCTGTGACCCACAGAGCCCCCTCTGAAGTTACTGAGTCTGAAGTGCCCAACAATACTGAACCCAGAAGGGAGACAAAAGAATCTTTCTTGCTTTAAGAAACCCATAGCAAGGGAGACGCCACAGCTTCTCCAGTCACCCATGTGTACAATACTCCATGAGGGACAAGTGATACAAACACAGTCCTTGGGATCAGATGGTCTGGACAAAGTCTAACAATATACAACTCCTGCCAACATCAACTTGATATATTAAATAAAATAATTAAACTTTGTGGCTAGAGTTTGATTCAAGTACTTCCTTTAGGGATTTGACTGTGTAGGGGGGGAGGAGAGTGATTGGCAGGGGGAGTTCTGCCCAATTTTCTCCCTCCCAGATATAACATGAATGGGTGCTTCACCAGTTCTTCTTTGGCAGGCCAGGGAAATGCAACACACAGTCAGGGTGGAGAGAGAAACAACGAGCCATTTTCATCATGGGCCATCTGCTACTTTTAAAAAAAAATTTAGAGGCGTACCTTATTGTCTACTGGAAATTTCCGTTTGGAAGCCTTGCTGTTACCTTAAGTTCCACATATAAAACTTAACTCATTAGCTTCTCCCCCAAAGTTGGATCCCTCTCCAACTTCCCTTCTTTTGTTAATAGACCATCAATCTTCCAGTTATCCTGACTCAGAAGCTTTTCCTTTGTTCCCAGTAGCCAGTCACCAAACACCTAATGACTTGTTCCTTCAAAATGTCTCACACTTATGCTTTCCTTTTCATTCTTATTTCAGCTCCCTAAATTTTTGCCCTTATGCCTAGAATATTTTAAGACTGTCCTAATTTATCTCTGCTTCCATTCTCTCCCCTTTATAAAATGAAACTGCAATCAGAAGACATGGATGTGAATCCTTTCTCTATGACTATCTGTGTGAACTGTACTAAGTCTCAACTTTTCTGGGTCTCAGTTTCCTGATCTATAAAATGAGAGGCCTGGACTGGATGACCTCTGTGTTCCCTCTAAGCACTAGATCTGTGGTTTCATCCTACAGACTGCTCCCAAATCAGTCTTTCTCAATCTTTGAGGACAAGAACTATTTCTCATATGTTTTCTTTTTCTTTTTTTAAAATTTTTTTTAATTTTTAATTTTTAAATTTTTTTAGTGAGGCAATTGGGGTTAAGTGACTTGCCCAGGGTCACACAGCTAGTAAGTGTTAAGTGTCTGAGGCCAGATTTGAACCCAGATACTCCTGACTCCAGGGCCGGTGCTCTATCCACTGTGCCACCTAGCTGCCCCTCTCATATGTTTTCATAAACCCTATTACAGTGCTCAAATACTTGCTGGCTTAAAGTATT
Source organism: Dromiciops gliroides (assembly GCF_019393635.1). Lineage (NCBI taxonomy): Eukaryota > Metazoa > Chordata > Mammalia > Microbiotheria > Microbiotheriidae > Dromiciops > Dromiciops gliroides. The sequence goes on along the minus strand of NC_057863.1, from coordinate 334,986,008 downwards.
TGATTTAACCTAAGTGACAAAGAAATCAGTTACTGTACTTGTATATTCTCCTGGCCCTTGCCTCCCTCAAGTGCTCAAGAAAATGTGTATAGGAATATTACCAAAGTCTTAGCGCATCTCAATATCCTTTTCTCCCATTTAGAAGTTATCCAAATTACCTTGAATCTGACTCTTTTATGATGTCAAGGTTTTTTGTTTTGTTTTTGCTTCCAAAAACCAATTCCCTGTATCTTAAGCAAAAGAAGTGGTGGCCTGATCTATAAACTTGTGCAAAGTTTCCAATGAATAGTTGACAAGTCGATGAAGATGCTGACCCAGAGTTGTCAAGAGGCAGAGCCGAAGGGCTCTTTCCTTCCTCTCTATAGTGTGCTGGTCCTGGAAGGGGAGATGAAGACATACTGCAATCTTATCACTAAAAATTAATTCCCTGTTGGTGAAGCTATGAATTGGTGAGTCAATTTGGAAAGCAATTTGGAACAATGCCTATAAAATCACTAAACTCTGAATACATCCCCAAAACATAAAAAAGACCTATCTTATACGTACAAAAATATTTATAGGAGCAGCTCTTTTTTGTAGCAGTAAAAAATTGGAAACTAAAAAAAAAATTGGAAACTATAAGGGTGCTCATCAATTGGAAGCTGAAGAAATTGTGGTATATTAATGTAATGTAATATTATTGTGAAATGATAAAAGAGACATTTTTCAGGAAAAACCCTGGAAGAACTGTATTAAATGAGTAGAGTTAAGTGAAAAGAATCAGGAGACAATTTATATAAAAACAATAACACTGCAGAGAAAAACAACCTTGACAGATTTAAGAACTCTGATGAAATGGCCAATCATAATTCCAGAGTATTGATAATGAAGAATACTATCCACCACTGGAGAGAGGTGAATTTGAGATCCCTTTATAGGGCATGGACAATATGGGAGTTTGTTTTGCTTGACTGGGTATATTTGTTGTAAGAGTTTTGTTTTTCCTTTTTTTTTTTCTCCAATGGGAGGGGGTAAGAGAGTGAAAACTCCCCACCCCCACCCAACAGAATGTTATGGGCCCAGAACACCCCAGAAGTTCTCTGGGGTACATCAAGGAACCTTCTCCTTGAGAAGCTAAACCAAAGGACAGACACACCTAAAGAGATAAGTGGAACCATATCGGACTGAGCTAGCTCGGACAACCATCCTTCATTCTAGTCTCCCTCAACCCTGGGGAGATAAGATTAGGTGTGGCTGCTGCCTTTGTGTCTTGAGGAGAAGGCTTGAAGAGATTTGCAGCCACCCCTCACCCAACTCCTCCAGCCACCACCAATGGGGGATGGTCCTCCCTCACTAAGGGAACTTTCCACAGTCAGATGGTCACCCCCATCAGTCCTCTATAAATGTACCTGCCTGTCTCCTGCTCGAGGAGATTGGTATCTCAGAGCCACGCTCTGCGCCATACCTTTCTCCCCATGAGAAGTCCAGGGATTTCTTTCATGGTTTTCATTCCCTTCCCCCTAAATAAATTACTATCTTATTCTAACTGCTTTTTTGAGCAAGAGGGTGTAATTCTTTAAAGAGGAATTCCTAAGGACCCCAAACACCTACCCCATCCCAAACCCCTAACCCCTATCCCGAACCCCCCACCTATTTTTCCCCATGACAAAAATATGAAGAGAAGAGAAGATCAAAAGGAATCACAGACAAGCAGGACAGCTTTGAAAGTTACATGCAGAATTATATGCTTAAAAAAAAAAAGCAAGTTCTACAGAATATATCTGTCCTTTCCCATACAAACCTTTTCTATTCTACAATATATATAGAAAGGCTTATCATACTCTGAGTTTAAGCTCTGAATAAAGAATGAATTTTAAAAATCCTATTGCCAATATGGTTACAATGGGCACAGGCCTTTGGGAATTCCATGTCCCCAAAGGCTGTGGGATATCCAGCTATGAAGCATTACAGACAGGGAGAAGGGAACCCACATAGTGCATTTTAATGCCCCAGTGATTGTGATTTGATGGGCCATTAAGTTTTATTGTTAAGCTTCCTTGTTGGGGGTTTTATAATCTGCCTAAGTGCTATAGCTCTTACTTTCCTGGCCCAGCACAGAAAGCTTGAAGCAATTCCTTTAATGCACTCATCCCTTTTGCTATATGAATGTCAACGTCCTACCAAACCCAGGCTCTGCAGTTCCTTTGGGTCCAATACATTTCAATTAGCTGTCAGGACTTCATGAGTGCCTACTATATGGGGTTCCAAAACTTCATAAGGCTCTGGCTGAATGGGGTTCTTTTTGAAGTATACTGGTTAGAGGGATAGATTCAAAAGTCACAAAGACCTGAGTTGAAATCTTGTCTTTCACCCTTACTAGCTATGTGGCCAAGAGTAGATTACTTACTTCTCAGGGGGCAGCTAGGTGGTGCAGTGGATAAAGCACTGGTCCTGGAGTCAGGAGGACCTGAGTTCAAATTCCACCTCAGACACTTGACACTCACTAGCTATGTGACCCTGGGCAAGTCATTTAACCTGATTGCCTCAAATATCCGGGGCCATCTCAGTCATCCAGATGTATATCCTTTTTTTTTTTTTTGGTTGTTTTTTTTTGTTTTTGTGGGGCAATGAGGGTTAAGTGACTTGCCCAGGGTCACACAGCTAGTAAGTGTCAAGTGTCTGAGACCGGATTTGAACTCAGGTTCTCCTGAATCCAGGCCTGGTGTTTTATCTACTCTGCTACCTAGCTTCCCCCTCCCCCCTCCCCCCTCATGTATATATTGCCACTGGACGCAGATGTCTTTGGAGGAGAGAGAGATGCTGGTGACTTTGCACAGCCCTCCCTGACTTAAATCCAATTCACTGCAAGTCATGACATCACCTCCCGATGTCATGGTCCCCTTCAAGAATGAAGGACAGGGCAGCTAGGTGGCGCAGTGGATAGAGCACCGGCCCTGGAGTCAGGAGTACCTGAGTTCAAATCCGGCCTCAGACACAACACAACACTTACTAGCTGTGTGACCCTGGGCAAGTCACTTAACCCCAATTGCCTCACTAAAAAAAAAAAAAAGAAGAATGAAGGACAAACAACAACTTCTCTTCCTGTTTTCTCATCTTCACAAAGAGGGAACAAGCCTCTTGCAGACAGTCACTGAGGTTTACAAGCTTAGAGTCAAGTATGCACCTTAATATCTTCCTCAGTGCCCCCCGCCCCCCCGCCCCTCCCCCCCAATGAATTTTATTTTGGAGACAGAATGAGCATCTCTTGCATCAATCCCTTTCTCTTCAATCACACAGCTTACCTCAAAATAGGCCCTATATAACAGGCCTCTTGTCTGAATGACTGTGATAATCTCCCCTCCCTCCTTCCAGCCTCTGCTCTCTCAAACTAGCTTTCCCACTGCTGCTAAAGCAGTATTTATAAAACATAGATTTGATCAGCAGAGTCCTGTGGAGGGGAGCTTTGATTTCTGTTAGGAGGTGGAGGCTGAAGTGACAGGTGGCCTGCTGTAGAGGCTTAGACCAGGATGGGATAAACACATTACATGTGCACTGCAAGAACCAGCCCCTTTCCCCCAAAGCATATGGTCATGACACACCAAGAAACTGTTCACTCGAGGCACCTGATGAGCTTAAAGTTTTCTAGCTACAAAGAAACATTCCCACCAGTGACAGTAACTCCTGAAATTGTCCGCTGGGGTAAAGAAAGGTTACAATGTGTGTTAGCGGAGGGAGATCCCACACCACTGAGATACTGAGGTCTGACTTTGTTTAAAGCACACCCTCAATCTCTATGTTTGCATAAGCCTGCCTCATAACGGGACCCCTCTCAAAAGCAGGGTTTGAACTTTTCTAACAGAGGCAGCTAGTGGTTCAGGAGATGCAGAGATGGTTTGGGATAGTTTCGGGTCAGGAAGACCAGAGTTCAAATCCGGCCTTAGACACTTATTAGCCGTGTGACTTTGGGCAAGTCACTTAATTTCTGTTGACTCAGTTTCCTCAACTGTAAAACTGGGACAACAATAAGCACCTAGCTCCTAGGCTTGTCAAGAGGATCGCATGTGATCTTTTCAGAGGACTTAGCATAGTGCCTGGCACAGATTCTAGACGTCATATAAATGCTTACTCTTCTCTCCTTTTCCCTGACTATACAACACCAAACACCCAGTGTCTGTCAGCGTATAATACAATGTAAACTTAAGAGTTAGACAGCCCCTTAGAAATCAGGCACTTAATCCTCCCACCGAATACAAACATTCCTTCTATAATATCCCTGACAACAGCAATAGTTGTATTATTTCTCCTAGAGAGCTTTGAGTGAGAGACTATGTAAACATCTGCTTGAACTCTCCCTCTACCCAAAACAGCAGCTGATGAAGACCCGTCTTTCTTTAACAGTTAATTTTGTCCTTCATGTAGAAGACATCATTTAGAATGACATCACGAGGTGATATCTTGACTCATGAGTGAATGGGATGTCAGGGAGGCAGATTTGTACAAAGTCAACAGCCTCACTCTTTCTTCCAGAGTCATCGAAGTCCAGTGGCAGGACATAAGTCAGGATGATGGGCAGTGGCCTGGGATAGAGTGGCTGACTTTGGTGTCTCTGATGTCTGACCAAGTTCTAAGCGTTCTATAGCACCTGCTTCAGCCTTCATGGCCACTGGAACAAGTTGTCTTCATCCACTCATTCCACCATGGAATGTCTTCATGTACTTGAGGTAGACATTCCCCTAACTCACTGAAGGGTTTGAAGCCTGTTGGTCACCCTCAACCTGATGTAGTCTGCCTGTCTAGACAGTTTTACTGCTACAAATGCTACTGCTTATTGGAGCCACAGGTAAGAGTGGAGTGATACAAACAAGACCAATGTAAACAAGATTAGAAGGAAAGAAGAAAGATGGGAAACAATTTTTACAGGTAGTGTTTCTGATAAAGGCCTCATATCTAAATATATAGATAACTGAATCAAATATATAAAAATACAAGTCATTCCCCAGTTGAGAAGTGGTCAAAGGATATGAACAGTTTTCTGAAGACAAAATTAAAGCTATCTACAGTTATTGGAAAAAACGTTATCAATCACTATTGATTAGAGAAATTCATATTAAAACTACTCTGAAGTACCACCTCACACCTATTCAATTGGCTAATATGACAGAAAATTGAAATGATAAAGATTGGAGAAGATGTGGGAAAAGTGGAACACTAATTCACTGCTAATGGAGCTGTGAACTGATCTAACCATTCTGGAGAGCAATTTGGAACTGTGCCCCAGAGGCTTTAAAACTGTGCATACCCGTTGACCCAGCAATACCACTACTAGGTCTATATCCCAACGATATCATAAAAAAGGGAAAAGGAGAGGCAGCTAGGTGGTGCAGTAGATAAAGCACTGGCCCTGGATTCAGGAGTACCTGAATTCAAATCCAGCCTCAGACACTTGACACATACTAGTTGCGGGACCCTGGGCAAGTCACTTAACCCCCATTGCCCCACAAAAAAAAAAAGGGAAGAGGACCCACATGGACAAAAATGTTTAAAATGTTTATAGTTGGTTGCTCTTTCTGTGGTAGCAAAGAATTGGAAATTGAAGGAATGTCCATCAATTGGGGAATGGCTGAACATGCTGTGGTATATGAATATAATGCAATACTATTGTTCTGTAAGAAATGATAAGCAGATGAATTTCAGAAAAACTTGGGAAGACTTACATGAATTGATGTTGACTGAAATGAGCAGAACCAAGAGAACATTGTACACAGTATCAACAATGTAGTGCGATGATCAACTGTGATAGATTTAACTCTTCTCCACAATGCAATGATCTGAGACAATGCCAAAAGACTTATGGTGGAAAATGTTCTCTACATTCAGAAAAAGAACTATGGAATCTGAATGCTGATTGAAGTGTACTATTTTCACTTTTGTTGTTGCTTTTTTGTTCTTGTTTATTCTTTTGTGTTTTTTTCCTTTTGTTCTGATTCTTCTTTTACAACATGACTAATATGGAAATATGTTTTTAAAAAAGAAAAGAAATATCAACTTCTGTCCCTGAGCCTCAAAGTAATGAAATAAAACTTCTTAAACTGAAAAAAAAACCAACAGTTGGATGACAGGTGGTCAGCCAAGGTGGATAAGCAGCCCTGAAAAGGGCTTGCTAAGTTCTCACACCAGAGGTTTTAGTCCTCCCTGAATACCCTACACACCCTGATCACATGATAATGGATGATGTGAAGAAGACAGAATGATTTGGCGCTTAATAGGCTTCTATTTTTGCTAACAAGGTGAATGATCACTGAAATGAGCAAGACAACAACAATGGCTAACAAGGAAATGAAGCCCAAGGTAAGTGAGGAGATGGAGGGAGAGCACTTAGTTGCTCTCACTGTGTTGAAGTCATCAGGCTTGGACAAACTATATCTCAGGGTCCTGAAAGAACGGGCAGATATGACTGCTGAGTTATTGGTTGTGGTCTCTGGTGCTATAGGATTTAAGCCAGGTAAACATCGTCCTGATTTTCAGGAAAGGGAAGAGGACAGATTCTTTAAATCATACAGGATTGACTTTTGAGTACTGGCAAAATTAAGAACTTATTTAAAGGGATGGCTTGTGGGCATTTAGAATGGAAAGCAATTACTAAGAGCCAGTACAGCTTCATCAATAGCAGGTCAGGCCAGATTAGTCTCTTTTATTTTTGGCCAGGGTCACTATACTGATAGATCAGAGGAATGCTGCAGAAACTTTATTCAGATTTCAGCAAACCACTTAAAAGAGTTTTTCATCCTATCTTTGTGGATGAGATGCTGTGTGATAGATGGTAGTGCAAGAAGATGGATTTTAAACTAGTTGGGCAAGGCCCCAATAATAGTCTCTATTGCATCAATTTCAACCTGGAAGGAAGTGTCCCTAAGAAAGTCTCCCGGATATAATTTTGGCCCTGTTCTGTTCGATATAGTTATCAATGACTTGGGCGAAAATACAGATCACAGGTTTATCAGATTTGCAGATGTTACAAGGCTGGGAGGTGTAGCTGACATACTGGATGGAATGTTCAAGATCCCCAAAGATACAGGCTACAATGATGGGGCAAGTCGAATAAGATGAACTTTTAAGAGGAATAAATGTAAAGGACTCAGGGGAGACAGGGGATGACCTGAGAGCTGTCTTCAAGCATTTGCTGGGCTTTATTTTGGAAGAAAGATTAAATTTGTCTTGTTTAGTCCTAGGGTAAAGATTTATGAGCAATGGGAAGAACTTGAAGAGAAGAAAATTTGGCTCACTTGAAAACTTCCTAAGAATTACAGCTGTCCAAAAGGAGAATGAGCTTTCATAGTGGGCACCAAATTCCAAGTCACTGGATATGTCCAAGCAGAGGCCAGATGATGTCTTAAGAGAAAACTCCTGCTCAGGTGGGGAATGGACTCAGTGATGTGGGAGGGGCCCTTCCAACTCTCATTCTTTGGTACTAAGGATGGTTAGTAAGTTCTCTTATGTCAAACTGAAACCAGTTCCTTATAATTTCTAGCCATTTTTCTTAGTTTTTCTACTGGAGCAATGCATAACAAAAGTCTATCCTCAATTCCACCTGATGGCCCTTAAAATATTTAAAGAAAGCTATCACAGCCCTATGAGTACTCCTCTTTTTCAGGCTAAACAGTTCTTTCACCTAGCTCTCCGGCCTGAAAGACAGCCCTTCTCCTTGCCGAGGTAAACCCTTCCGCATGTAACCTTGATCTCAATCTATTTTATCATCTTTAGCAGACCGCCCTCAATCATCCTCACTCTACCACCGATTTTCAATCCAATCTCTCCCTGTCTACTGGCTACAATTATGCCCATGTCACCCTTATCCTCAACTCCCTCCCCAACTCTCCCTTGATCCTACCATTCCCACTATTGTCCCATATCTCTCCTCTTCTTCAACTCCACGAGAAAGCTGTCTACAATTGGAGCCTACTCTTCCTCTCTTCTTAACTCAAGTCTGGCTTCTGACCTTATCATTCTGCTGAAGCTATGTTCTCCAAGGTTACCAATGATCCCTTGGCAACTGCCAAGACTCTTCTCAGTCCTCATCCTTCTCAAACTCTCTGTAGCCTTTGATACTGTGGCTCACTCTCTCTTCCTAGTTACTTTCTTTTTTCTGGGTTTTCAGGGCATTGTTCTTAGTTCTCCAACCTGCCTCTAATCTTTATCCAGACAGGGCTCACTAATTGTAGGTGTTGTCTGAGGCAACGTCCGAGACCCTCTTCTTTTTTTTTTCCCCTCTATACTGTCTTGCCTGGTGATCTCATTAGTTCCCATGGGTTCAATTATCATCTCTATGAAGATAATTTCCAAATCTATATATCTTGTCCTAACATCTCTCAAATTCAACATGTTCAAAAGAGGGCTCGTTATCTTTGCTCCCAAACCTTGCTCTCTTCTAATCTTCCCTATGAATGTGGAGGACACCACCATCCCCTCAGGCACCCTGGCTCACAACCTCAGCATTGTCCTTGGTACCTCACCCGCCCAATCTGTCGCCTCTCTCTCCTACAAGCCTGGACTACAGTTAGAGCTTTCCGGTTGGTCTCCCAGCCCCAAGGTTCTCCTGACCACAATCTGTCTCCCATTCAGTTGCCTAAGTGATCTTCCTAAAGCATAGGTTTTTCCACATTCCCCACCTCCCCAATCAACTCCAGTGGTTCCCTATTGCTTCCATAATCAAATATAAAATCCTCTGCATGGCTTTTGGAGCCCTTCACAGCTGGGCCCCATCCTATCTTTCTGCTTTGGGGCACACCCACACTAACCTTCTTGCTGTGACCCCACCTCCTATCTCTGTGTCTTCATCCCGGTTGACTGCAGGCATCAAGTGCTCTCCTGCTCCAACTGTACCTCCTGGCTTCCTTCAAGTTTCAGCTCAAATCCCACTTTCTGCAGAAGTGCTTTTCTAGTGGGACTGCCACCCACTCGCACTGTATCTATCTTATACATACAGAGTTATTTGCATGTTGTCTCCCCCATTGAAATGTGACCTCCTTATGGGCAGGGACCAAGCTTTAACCTTTCTCTATCTCCTTAGCCCCAAGCGAAGTGTCTGTCCCACAGTAAGCACTTAGGAAATGCTTGTTGACTGACCACCGACTGACTGTAATTAATTGATTCTTTCCCATCTTGGTCACCCTTTAGTGTGCCTTAAAATGTGCTCCTCAGATGTGAATATGATCATGTAGATTTGGAATAAAAACTGCTTGGAACAGTGGGACTATTTCCTCCTTCCATTTGATCAGTCCATTCCCAATAATATAGCCTAAGGGATAGGGTTAGCTATTTCTGGCACTCGTGTCACTGTGATGTCACACCTAGCTTGCAGTCAGCTAAGACCTGCAAATCTTTTCACATGTGCCACAGTTATGGCAGGGCTTCCCTGCCTTAATTGAGTCATTTGATGTTTTTAACCCAAATGCAGAACTTCACTTATATCCCTTTGCAACTTAATCTGGTTAGTTTTGCCCCATCAGTTATGCGTGTCCACACTGCTATGGACACTAATTCTATCATAGAAGCAATTGCTCCCAGCTTTGTGTCATTTGCAAATTTGATAAGCTTTATGTATCTTCTTCCAAGTCATAAATAAAAATGTTGGACAGGGCAGAGTGCTGGGACACAGCCCTGGAGAGATCAACTTTTAGGTTCGTACAGATCAATCAAAACAAAACAAAACAAAACACACACACCCCCCATACAGATTAATCAAGGCCTGCTCTATCATTTCCATGAGGCTGTATGTGTGTGTGCCTACTTATTCATCCATACTTCACATGGCCTTCCATCAAATGCCTTGGTGAGATCCAGATACATTACAGTCCAAAGGGGCTGGTGAGATTCTCTTGAAATCCTGACTTGATCTCAGACTCCTATCATCCACAAGTGCTCACATACTGTTTGATAACCTGCTCTGGAGATGTGCTGGGGATAGACAGCAAGTTCCAGGCCAAAGTTTTGGGGTCTGAGCTCCCTCATCTCCAGGCTCCTGATAGCTCTGCTATTTGCTGTGATTTTTCAAAGATTTCTGGCAGGGGTTCTTTCTTGTACTCTTTGCACCCTGGGATGGGATTCACTGGGCTGATGAAGCAAAACCATTCCAAGGAGCTAGGTATTTTTTACTCATTACTTACCTATCGGGGTTTCCTATTCCTCCTTAAGCACACCCATTCTACCCTTTCCAGTAAATCATCCTTTTTCTTGCTGGAGAAGACACAAGAGAATAGATGGAGAGGATTAATTGAGGGAAGGCCACGGCTACCCACACAGACTCTTTACCAAGCAGGCCAAACAGCTCTGCTGGTTGGCCTTGCTCCCTCTCACTGCACTAACCAAAGAGAAATGAATCCACAGTGTAGGTGTGGAATAGTGGAAAGAACACTTGATTTGGAATTTGAGGCCCTGAGTGCTGAATAAACATCTATGGATGATGACCTATAGGGCAACCAAGGAATTATGTCATACATCAATCACCTCAGAGGAGTGATCTCCATTCCTCTTTGCCTAATTAGCACTGGACTTCACCTCTACGATCCAACAAGAGATGACTATACTGGGAAGAAAAGGGTGGGAGTCAAGCTGTCTGTCCTCAAGTGCAGAGCAAGCATCAGCTGCTGCAGTGATATGCAAATGCCTAGGACTGCTAAAGGAACAAGGACAAAAAATATTTTTCTCAACCAGAACTGTTACTATGAGTGCAGTACTATTTTGAATTGAGGCAGGAAATTTACTCTCACCAATTTGCGGCGCTAGAACTTAGAATTCTACAACAATCTACAATTTTTATATAAGGAATCTCATATGTATACACATACACACACACACAAATGTGCCACCAAGCCCCTTTAGCCTCCCCCAGGTGTGTTACGTGTACACTGCACGCAGCTGGTTTTAAGCAAGTGCAGAAGTGTTGTCAGGCTTTGTCCGCAGAACAGAATTCTATGATTTCTGACCTTTACCTGAGTGTTGGGCTTTCTTCGGAGATGGAACAGGATTGTGGGGAGACAGATTGAAGCAGACAAGCCTTCCAGAGCTGCCCAAGCTAGAAATAGTCAAGGACCTGCTGTCCTCTGTCTTTACAGTTGGCGTAGGTGACAGGGGTAGGGGAGGGGGGGAGGGAAAGGAGCAGGGAAGGACCATTTTCCTCCAGCTATGGGGAAGTAAATTGCTTCTAAACTTGCTTCCATCAGCAAGTCTGAGAATGGCCTGGAGAGAACTTTTTAGCCAGTGAGGTGACTGTAATGCTGCTTCTCGGTCCTAATGAGCTGGCTCTGGGGGATGCTGGAGAGAGTTCCTGAATAAGAAGTATGTAAGAGGTTGATGGAATGCCTACCATGCCAGGCTTTTCTGTTTGTACCTTAAGCACTGACCCCCATCCTAGTCCATTCTTTCTGATCTACCGTCTACCTCACATTTAACAGTGAACATTTGTTTTCCTCAAGGCATCAATCTCCTCTCTCTTATGCAAAGACAACAGAAGATTCCAGAGATTTCTAGCATCAAAATCAGATGTTTCATCCTGGCTTTTTAAGGTTATCCTATTTTATTCCCTGGTTGTCCTCAGTTTCAATGATTCCCTGTCTGAGGCTTTCTCCCCGATAGGAAACCATGGTACCTGCTTTGGTGTGTCCACCTTGGAGTCTTCCCTAAGTTACCTGCAGCTGGAGGCACCTTCCTCACTGCTATCTGCCATTGTGGGATCTACTTCCCAGGAGTTATTTCTCACGTTTTCAAATTTCTTGTTCTCTCTCTTCCATCACTTGCTGGCTCAGGTTATTTACAGAGATATGGGAAGGAGATCGGAGCTGGGGTCCAAACAGCACACTCTGGTTCTAGGGCTGAATCATCACATGGGCCCAGTGCTGCCTTTGCCTTCTGAGTTTTTCTCTAGGAGCTATTTGTTCCATGGAGTGCTACCCTGTCATCTAATTCCTTCTTCTGCCCCTAGGATCGACAGCACACAAATTCACAAGTTTCTGAAGTGAATTCAAAGCACCCTATAAATATGGGAATGTATTCTATGATTTCTGTTTGCATAATGTTCTCTACCTTCGTGGTATCTGACACCGAAATGGCTTTGCATTTCCAGAGCTCATGTTAAGTGACTACGGAGAGGAATGGGGGAGAACCCACTTATAGTTCCTAGCTCAGTTAACTCTTTTTGATCCTTTACTCTTTGAGAGTATAATTGCATAATTATTTTTGGAGAGAACTCAGTACAGTGCCATGCACAACTAATAAAGACTTCTATATGATGACTATTATGAAAAACTGAAAATTTCCAAGGCCCTGTTTATATTCCACCTGAGGTGGTCCTGGGGGAGGGGGTGAAGAGTTGGGGGAAGAAAAGCATTCCACTCACATGGGGCATGGAACATGATGAGGACAGAGGAGTGCTCCTTCACAAACTTGTCAAAGTCTTCATCTGTCAGGTGATAAACGACGCTTCCCTCGTCTGCCCAGGCAGCCTCGGGGACCTGGGGCTGTGGTGCTTGTGGACTAGAAGACCAAAAACAGGTAGAGCTGAGTGGATGTCATCTGCCAGCCACAGACCATAAAAAGGACCCAAGCCCCACCTCACTAATCTCAAGGGACGGTCACACGATGAGGACAGCAACTACCCTTGAGGTGAGACCTAAGGGAAGAGGAAAAGAACAGCAGAGCCTTTCCTCATCCTCTGTTCTTCCCTAGACTGATGCACTTTGCTGTTGTCCTATTACTGAGAGTACATTTTTATTTATGACTCTTAAGTCAGCTTAGCAAATCCTGTCTCCTCTCAAGGGTTTAGGGGTTTATTTGCTTTCTCTCTTTAGCGAAGTAGCAAGAATTGAGCAAGAGTAAGGAACAGCCATTGTGAATGCTGGCTCCTGTGCTTGTTTCACTGTTTGGGGCTGGGAGAAGGAGGGAACAGAAAAGGTGAGTTGAGATAAGTTAAGATTGAGTCAGCCGGGGGCAGCTAGGTGGCACAGTGGATAGAGCACCGGCCCTGGAGTCAGGAGGACCTGAGTTCAAATCTGGCCTCAGACACTTAACACTTACTAGCTGTGTGACCCTGGGCAAGTCACTTAACCCCAATTGCCTCACTAAAAAAAAAAAGAAAAAGAAAGAAAGATTGAGTCAGCCAAGGGCATAGAAGGGAAGAGGGTTAGGATGGGATGTGAGACCTAAGAAAATGGTTGCCTGTCCAAGGAAAGATAAGTGACCATGAAAGGCCCGCAAGAGTGTGGAGGCTTGTGAACCATCACTATGACAAGGGATTTATGTGGACCCCCCTACCCTGACAAAGACTAAAAGCTCTTAAGTCCCCGGATGCAAGACTTCCTGGAAGCTCAGAATATCTGCACTGGTGACACATGTTCCCAGTTGCTTCCCTGCTGCAAGCTTCATTTTCTAAACTATGTGTCTGTTAATACTTAAAACCCATTTATGCTGACAGATGCAAAATGCAACTGTTGCTATGTGCTTGGACAAGTTTTCAGCCACAAAACCGAGGTTCCAGGAAAAGAATGTTCAGAATCCAATTGTCAATAAAATAAAACAGAATGCTCTCCATTTACCATAGCAGGCTCACTACAATCTCATCTGAGGTTCCCTCTGACCCAGATCTCACTGTCAAGCATGGATGAGAAGGGTATTGGAGACAGATAGAAAGAGCCCTTCTGCACCCCAATTGCAGAGCAGCCCTTTGGCTCTAGCAGAGAACATCCCCTGAGCGAAGAAAGGATGATTCCACAAACAGTGGAGGGGCAATGAAGGTGAATGAGCTGGGCAAGTCACTTCATCCTTGCTGGGCCTATTTCCTCATCTCCAAAATAAAAGGATTAAACCAGCTTTGAGCCTACAATTCTGTAATGTTCCTGCACTCTAAGAAATGCTGAAAAAAAAGAAATGATGGATGTGACAAATCTAGAGAAATATGGGAAGACTTATATGAACTGATGCACTTAAGTAGAAAGGACCAGAAAAACAATGTACTCAGTGACAATAATGATGCAAACAGAAAAAATAACAACAAAAAAGAAACTGAAAGCTGTATAATTACAACGATGAAGCTTGGTCCTTAAAAAGAGTTGAGAAAATGTACTTCCTTCCTTTTTTTGAGGTGGGGGACTATGAGTGTGGATTACTGCAACTATTGTCAGACACAATCAATTTAAGTAGTTCAAGTTCTAGAGCTGAAGTCAGGAAAACCTAAGTTCAAATCTGGCCTCAGACACTTAACTAACTTCAGGTACAAAATGGGGAAAATACTAGCACTTACCTTTCAGGGTTGTTGTGAGGATTAAATTAAATAAATATTTGTAAGTGAAATAAATATTTTTAAAGTACTTAGCACAGTACCTGGCACATAGTAATATATTTCCTTCTCTCCTTCCCCTCTCTGAACTACTTTTTCTTTTTTTTTAAATCTTTATAACAAGGGATAGCTTAGTGGTTAGGGAAGAAGGAAAGATATACTTAGAAATAGAGGTGCTGTGAAAACAAATGACAAAAAAGAGGTATTTTTTCAAGGGTGGCATACAGAAGACTTAAACATACTTCTGTAGCCTTCATTGTCCTATCTCTATGGTAATCACAGAATTTCTGCAGTTACACTGCTTCTGCATTCTTAAGTAATTTCAATGACTTCTTGTAAGCACCTCTGGTTGCATGGAGGATAAAAACATCCAGAGGGCAAGTTATTTTTGACCCAGAATGAAGCTCATTCCTGTTTTTCTGATATTTGGTGCCTCTGTTTTGCTCTACTTGTCCTCTGGATCCTGGCCCTTTGCTCGTCTTCATAGCAAGTTGGGGCAGATTCTTTCCTCTGCACCCTTGGAGCTAGAACCTTGTCCTGACAAATGATTCTCTGAACTTCTTCATGTCTGTACTGCCTTCGGGGTTCCCAGACATCCGAATTATCCCCACCAGAGATATCATGACGATCTCTAATCTCTAGACTTCCTGGTTACTAGGCTTGCTCCAGACAGCTCACTACACAGACTCACTTTCTGCCTGGACTTCTTGGTTTTCATACCTATGATTTGCTTCTGACCACCTGTACCCATGGAAGGCTTAACCCTGGACTTGCTGGCTCTGGTCATCTGCCTATTTAATTTTGTAATGATTTCTCTTTCAGTGTTACAGGACTATGAAAAGTCTGCACGTCTAAAATACACTAATGACAGTCACGTAAGAAAACACAAATGAAAAAGGAACATAAAACCAGATATTCAGAATTTTGTTTCAACAACAGAGATTCTCTTGGGGTGTTGTATATTCCTATTTCTTCAGTTTCTCTTAATAATAATAAGATTTAATAAGATTTTTATCTTATTTCTAGGGCTTCCTTTTTCTTTTCCATTTACTGCCTGGATATTGACAACCCCATTCCTTTCTGCCAATAATCTTCTATGCAAGACAAAAGGTTGCTAAATCTTGTTATTTTCCTATTCTATGTGGCTTTTGAGGCCAAAGAACCAATAGACTTCACGGGATGAATCTATCTATCCTGGTCAAAAGGTCAGTGACTAAGTTTCTGAAACTGTCCAATAAAAAAGTTTATATTTTTCCCCTTAATATAGAATTTGTGTAGGCCATCAGCATTCCCAAAAGGCATCGAAGTGCCTATAGAAACTAACTGTTTGCTCTGAAAGCTGTATGTTAATTCAGTCTGGCTAGTCTCTCACTTTGAGGAATTAAATTTTCCATTTGGTGTAGGGAGAGTTGTTTCACATGGCTCCATAGAAGTAAGTTGTACCTACAAATCAAACTGATACCTAAAGTAGTCTGCAGACATAGGTTTTTATGTTAAAGGACAAAAAAACCAACAATGCTTTTTTAAAAAAAGCTGTTAAAGGAGTCTCCTCCCCCCCAAAAAAAATTATTTTTCCTAGTTTGTTTTTAGTGAGTATAAAAATACAGAGTTAAAAAATTTACTCAGAATTATGTTTAGGCTGAAACATGTTATCATTTATTAACTTAACACTACGTTCCTGGTCTAGATAATTAGCAGAGGAGCTAGACAAAGAGTTAATGAGGGAGCAAGGATTAAGCTCTTCAGTATGGGACTACAGAGGCACATAATTCTCACACAAGCACATATTGTCACAGATGGTACTCCACAGAGTGAGAAGGAAAGGGTCAGTGCGGCCATGACCAACAAATCCATTCCAAAAATATTATACTAACACACAAAATATAGGAAATCTTCATGTTCAGTTTCAGAAAATTGCCCAGAGTCACCCACAATCTTCTGAAGGTTAGACCACTCTCTTTGCCCTCATCCCATGGCATCTAGAACAGATGGCTGTTGATATCTGGGTATTTTATTCCACATGACTTGGGGGGTCATGAAAAGTAATAGCTTTCTCTGGTTCTTCTTCGATCTTTGCATACTTAAATGCAAATCAACTGAGAGCTCTGTTCAGAACAGGAAGTACAGAAGATCAACTACAATGACCTGTGGCTAGAAAATCCCACAGGATGGGATCCTGGTCATCCATCAAGACTTTAGCAGACCTACATGAGGATTGAAAACAGCTGGTACATCACTGATATCTGATATCTAGCTTCTAGATATGTCGTTGAGTAGTGCACTCAACATTCCAGTCCACAACAAAGTGGGCTATTTGTTCCTATTCCATGCTGTAGTAGCAGCCTGCTAGGCCTGGGTCCAGTTAGGGATGCTCTGGCCCTGAGGGGAACACTGACCATGGAGAAATGTGGGTGATCAGCTTGTTGGGGTCAGTTAGAGACGACTCTTTCCTTGGAGAAGCAAAGTAGTTGATTAACCAGGTAGTGGTTGGTCAAACAGATAATAAAGCAGCCACCCAGAAAGCCGGGCTCCTTGAATTTACAACATCAGCTTAGTTTGGAGCCAGTCGTGTTTGCTGTGTGATTAGGGCCAGGTAGTGACAACAATCTCAAGTTAGAAATGTGGAATTTTTATTATTCATATATCCAAATAGCTAAGATCATCATTTTCAAACTGCTCTAACTTTTCAGTCTTAGGTCTCTACCCCCCCTTTATAAAATTGTCATCTTCTCCTTTGTTTGGGGAGTTAAAGTTAGGCTTCTTCTCCCAGCCATATCTCTATGGCTGTCTGATTAAACCTCTCCAAGAGCTGAAGTTAAACTTCTTCTCCCAGCCATATCTCTATGGCTGTCTGATTAAGGAACATGCCATAAACTTGTACCTCCCCAGGAGTCGAAGTCTAGGCTTCTTCTCGGCCAAATAATAAAACCTTTTACTAAAATTTTGATTGGATTGTGTGGGTAAGTAATTCTTTAAAAGAGGAATGTTTTCAAGAGCCCATCTAGCAGTAACAGTAACATCTCATCTTATATATCTGTGCCTTTGCCCAGTTTATCCTTCATATCTGCAATGCTCTCCCTCATAACTTCTGTCTTCTTTGGCTCAAAAATCTCCCAGATTAGAATTTTCATTTAATGCCAAAGCAGCTTCAAGTCCGTGGAGATGGAAAATACCTTTTCCTGAGCCAGTCTATGTCTTCTGGAAACACATAAAACCCCAACATGAGGCTATGGACAAACACTCAGTTACTCTAGGAACTACCATATCATTAATTTAAATGTTTAATTTTGGAGACACAGTGAGACAGTGAATAGGAAGTCAAAAAGAGCTGGGTTCAAGCTAAACCTTTGACAAGACTCAGGAGAAACCTAGACTATATTTGAGCAAATGGAAAGAATTGTAAGATGATTGAAGAGCTAATATTTAAATAAGGGAGAAGAAACAAATATCTCTTTAACACTTTCAAAAAGCATTGTGGAATTGAATTAGGAATGACAGAGGACCTGGGGGTAGATTGTTTCTGTTCTGAAGGTTTTAAGAGGGGAAGAAAGAAGGGAAAGCAGAGAAATAAACATGTTAGTGTAGAAAGGGGGTTGGGGGTGGGAGGAGGAATTTTATATTTCTCATAATTGGGATGCTTAAGAAATAGTGTACACAAACATGGAGGTAGGGGTAGGGAAGAGTGGGCATTGGATGAACCTCACTCTTAGCTAGACTGGACAACTTACACACAAAATGGTTGGTGTAGAAATACAATGAGCTCACCAAGAAAGCAGGCAAAGACTGGGGAATGGGAGTTTTAAGAAGGATAACACTAGAGAGCTGCAAAAAAACCAATATTCTGATCCAAAGGATGGGATTAAAAGAACAAAAGAAAAGATTGATAAACTAAGGGGGCTGCCCATCAATTGGAGAGTGGCTAAACAGATTGTGGTGTATGAATACAATGGAATACTGTTGTGCTGCAAGACTACTGAGAACCACGGCCAACTACCTCTCCAGAGGACATATGATGATGTGTTCTACCAACCTCTGGACAGACAAATGATGAACTCAAAGTGCATTTTTAGACATGGTCATGGTGTGGATTTGTTTTGCTTAACTATGCTTATTAGTAACAAGCGTTTAATTTTTTTCTTTATGTTTTCAACTGGAGTAGGTTCAGGGAAAGGGATATTGATGGTGACATCAGAGAAAAGAAAAGAAAAAAAAAGGAGGATCACTGAAATGTTTCTTTTTAAAATTTAACATAACTTTAAAAGTACACAGAGAACAGAAGGCAATTCAGAAGAATGCAGAGGTAAGGTCAATTTGGAAAGCAATGTGTTGAACTTATTTATATATATTTTTTGAACTTAGATATTTTCAAATACAAGTTACTACTTGGAAAAGAGAGTCACAGTATTGTATATAATACTCTTTACATTTTTGTTTTATATGTGGAAATGTTCATTTTTATGTGCTGATTAAGTTCAGAATAAAAATAACCTAAATAAAAATGCAAAAATCAACTATTCTAAACCTCAAGCTCCTTAATCCATCAAATCCTTCATCTCTGCTCTCAGACCTTCACTACCATACTACTGTGAACCCTAATGACAAGTGGCATGAGCTCCCTCACCTACTATCTATACTTCAACTTATCTTTGTTTCCATGCCCATCTTTTTCCTCTAGTCTCAGTGGAAGGAGCAGTACTGACCTTCCTTAAAGGTCATTTCTTTATCAGTGCCCTGTATGAGGTGGGGTCTCAGGTGAGTCTGGAAGGAAATCAGGGAAGCCTGACGGTGAGGAAGAGGAGCACTCTGGGCATGGGGGCCATCTAGTGCACAAGCACTGAGCTGGGAGATGGAGTATCCCATGTTCAAGAACTGCCAGGTCAGGGTCACTGGATCTTAAGAGTTTATGGAGAGGAATAAAATGTAAAAAGATCAGAAAGGCATGAAGGGGCCAGCTTGTGAAGGGCTTTAAAAGCCTTTTAAACACAAGATTTTTCATTTGACACTAATGACAAGAGGAAGCCACTAGTGTTTGTGGAGAAGAGAAGTGGAATGGGCCAAAATGCATTTCAGCAGCTGAGTGGACTACAGATCATCTAACCCAACTGAGGCCAACAGAGGTAGTGGACCCAAACTAGGAGTAAAGTCAAAACCAAAGTGTCTATCTCTATGATACCATGCTGACTCCTACATACTAATAGTTTTTCATATCAGGAACAGAACATTCCCTTTCCTTCATTCCTTACATCAAATCATTCAGTGATTCCTATCAAGTCTTCCTTTTCAATGTCACTGGTATTCATTGATTCCTTTCCATTGTCAGGAATATATACTTAGGGATTATAAACCCTTATCTGCTCTTTCTCTGATTATTGTAAAAGCATTCTAACAGATTCCCCTGACTAATCTTCTCTGCATTCTTCTACCAGATTAAGATTCCTAACATATTTATTAAATCTTATAATTTGACCTCTCAAAAACTTCAAATGGCTCCCAATTTCCCAAAGAAAGAAAACCCAAATTTCTAAGCATGGCATCCAAGGATCTTCATAGTCTAGCACCAACAGACTCATCTGATTTTCGAAGTATTCCCACCACACTCTGATCTTGAACAAGGAGGATCTCCCTACGGCCTCTAATGATGCTAGTCTTCATTTTAACTTCTTGAGCCATTCTCTCTGGTCTGAAATTTGCTTCCCTCTACATTCCTAATATATCTGTCATGTATACAAATGTAACTACAATAAAGGTCAAATATTTGACATGTGCCACATGTATGGCATAGATTTAAGTGTCCCCCAAATTTTAAAAGATGGAAAGAAAACTTCCACCCAAGGTGACCAAAGAAAATTGTACAGAGGAATTAATTATATGGAGGAGATATGAACTGGTCCTTAAAGGATGGATGAGTGGAGAAACATTCAAAGTATGGGGAATAGAATGACCAAGGGCATAGAAGTAGCCTCAAAAATGCTATAATATGGGTATGTATATGTATTAGCTCTTCAACCAGATGGCAAGGATTGTGTCAGTGTTTGCATCTCTACTAAACTTAGCACAGTGGTTTACGAAGGAACGAATAAAGTAAGGGTAAGGGTCCTACAGGAAGGCTTCCCAAGCCTTGCAACAAAAGAGAAAGATCTCTTTCTCTGGGTGTTGGGGACATATGTGAAGACTTCGGAAGAAAACTGATTCAAGAGAACTGGCAAGATTAGCTGGGCCACCACCCTACCTGCTTCTAGGCCTCCCAATCCCAAAATACTGACACTCTACTCAAATATGTCACAGACCAATGGAGGCAGTTGGAACCCTACTGGATTTTTCTCCCAAATAAAATCTTAGGCCATCTGTTACAACCAAATGAATCAAAAGAACCCAGCATTGACCAGGACCCCAGTCTGGGGAAAACTTTTAAGAGCAGATCTTCCCCATGATCCCCCTTACCCACTCCCCACCCCCACCCTTACTTTTCCTCCTAAGCAAAAGAACATTATGGGGCAGGGCAAAATAGATACCCTCCCTCTGAGAACTATATGTATATATTCCTTGAAGTGCAAAGACTTACTTCTTCATCCATTCCACAATGTCCTTGGCTGTGGACCTATAGTTTTCATACTGGAACAGAAACTTCCCTTTCCTGTGGAATGTGGAAAGACAAAAGGGGGCTCAGCTCAAGAATTGGGGTAGGGAGTGTTGAAGAGGGGAATAAGGGGAATAAGTGTCATTGGGAAAGAGGAATGGCACTTAAGACTAGGGAGCTGGGGACTTACTCAAAATAGCAGATGGTGGGATAGCCACGGACATCATACTCTTCCTTGATGTGTTCAAATTCAGAGGAGTAGACATTCATCCCAGCCAGCACCTGGGAGAACAAGGAATGAATGGACTTGTCTGCCCTCTGCCCCAATACATCCCATATCTTGTCCCAGAGCCTCTAATGGGGGCTAGTAACTCCTCAAAGTAGGAGAAAGAATTTCCAAAGGCTCCTCAGACGGATGTGGGAGTGATGAGCATCACAGGAGCATAATGGATGAAATAAGGGAACTAGTTTAGAATTAGACATTAGTTATAGATAACACCAAGCTGACTTCAAGGGATCCTGAAAAAAATAAAGATCAGGGACTGCCTATGCTCATCCCCCTTGTACTCCTCTCTTGATCCACAATATATCTGCCTTCCCCTATTCATGAATAAACTGAATATATTCCTGGATTAGCTCCCATGTGAGCAGGAAAGGTGACAAAGGCAGAATGCTTTCCCAATTCTCAACTTCAGTTTGACTTTTGACGTGATATTGTGGTTTCTCCATTTGTTCCAGTTCTGCTCCAATCTCACCCCTGGATTTCTGCCTAAATCTTGAATATAGGTGTCTGCCTATCTCCTGGATAGATACTTGACTCACTTGTTCATTACCTGTTCATCTAGCTCTCAGCCATGGTTTTTGACCTCATTGTTTCTGAGTACTCCACAAAGATATAACTGTTGTTGATCGCTGGCCTGACTCTTGACACCCACTTATTCCTTTTGTACTTTATCCAGTACCTGTTTCCCGTTTCGCATTTATAACCTGCTGCAGCCTAAGATATAGGTCCCAATAAATCCATCTATCTATAATTTAGATGTAGAGATGAGGATCCACTGACTTTATTCCTAATGGTCATTAGGAATATACAAGTAAAACATGGAAGAGAATGGATAAACGATGAACAGAATGCAAAACATTGACGGGTTGAGATCTGCATTGTCAAAGGGATTACCCTCATAGATGAGATCACTGATCCATTGAAGTATTAGAATATTACATGAAAGGCATTGTAAGTGCCAGAAACAAGCAGGATTTAGAATTTCCTCAAAATTTAGACTTCCTATTCCTCTTTTTGTGCAATAGGGGACTTCTTGCCTGTGTTCCAGCTCCCAGAAAGAATGTTGGTGTTAATTTTCAATAAAGGGAGATAGATGGTAATGCTATGGAATAGAAATGTGTGCAAGAGTGAAAGGGGTGAGGAACTTCATGGCAATGTGAGTATGAATGTTGTAGCAACATGCAGAGGGGGTCCTGGGAAGCAGAGTTTTGATGTAGAGAAATAAAATCTAAATAGCTCTATGTGAATTTCCATTGCACTGCGATATAACTCAGGAGCTGCAACAGATGTTAAATGGACCCAGAATCCCATTGGGAATCTAAATCTTCATAACTGACTTCTTTAGGAAAAAGACTCTCAACTGTATTTCTTTTTTGCTATCTACCTTGGCTTACTACAGACCACCTACATATCAAGAGTTCAGGAAAATCTGCAGTAGAACTGATCAAGGAATTCTGTAGCCCTCTAAGTCATTCTGTTCTTCCTGGTAATGGGTTGAGAAGCCTGTTTCAGTGATAGCTGTCTAGAAGTTATTTTTTTATGTCTACCTGGCTCCCTGGCTCTAGTTTTTCCCTTCTTCAATTCAATTCTACACAACAATGTGAGATTAATCTTCCTAAAATGCTTTTTTAATTATCATCACTTACTAAAAATAAAAAACGAATCAACCCTAAAACCTATAAGAGAAATTCTAAACTACAAAAGCCTGAATAGGGGAATTCAATCCTCTTTATACTGTTGACTCTAATCTCTTTTCCAGCCTTATCTCTCAGTACAGGCAAAGTCTACATAATGATGCCTCAACCAACATCCTTTTACAATAACATGGTTAATACATTATAACCAAAATCCACTGTTATTTTGTTCTAGGTGGCAGCCATCTCTTTTTCCCTCTCTCCTTCCATTCTGTTCATCATTCACAGAATTTCAAGGTTGGAAAGGACCTCGGTAGCCGTCCAGTCCAATCCACACTTGAAAAAGAATCCCCTCTAGAGCATACTTGATGGGAGGTCACACAAACTTTGCTTGAACACTTTCATTGATAGAGAACCCACTACTTGCTGAGGCAATCCAATTCGTTTTTATACTGTTCTAATTGTTAAGGAAGAATGTCCTTATATCAAGCTAAAATTTGCCTCCTTGAAACTTGCATTCAATTGTTCCTGGTTCTATTAAATAGAGCCTAAGTATGTTTAAACCCATTTCACATGACAGACTTTCAATTGCTCGAGACGGTTATCATGTTCTACTCCCTCAACTCTGACTCCTTCTCCAGGCTAAATATTTCCAGTTCTTTTAACTGATCCTCATCCAGGGTGGACTTGAGGGCCTTATTTATTCTGACTGCCTTCCAAAGGATGTTTTCCAATTTATTAAGGTCTTCTCTTAATTGTAGTCATCAGAAGTGAATACAAAAGCTCAGATGTGGTCAGAGCAGAGTAACACACACAAAGGGTCTACCACATCTGTATTCCTGGCACACTGTTGGCTTCTACTGGGATTGAAGTCTACTCATACTTCCAGAGCCTTTTCAGATATTGATGCCTAACTATGTCTCCCATACCATGTGCTAATGAAACTGATTTTAAGTCCCAGGATAAGACTTTACATTTATCCTCATTAAATTTCATCTTATATCCAGTCCCATGGGGTCTTCTTTTGGATCCTGACTTCGTCATCTGCTGTGTTAACTATCTATCTCTTCTACCTTTTGTCATCAGGAAATTTGATAAGGATGCTATCTATGTTTCTAACCAAGTCATGGAAATTTTAAACTGTACAGAGCCAAGCACAGACTGCTTGGAACACCCTCTTTCACATCTCCTTCCAAGTTGACATCTAACCATTACTTCCTAGTCTCTGAGTCTGACCGTTCAACCAGCTCCAAATCCATCTCAATAGACTACCATCTATCTCTCATCTTTTTACCTTGTCCAGAAGAACAGCAGGAGATAATTTATCAATGCTAAAACAGAGTTAAACTGTTGTTGTTATTTGGTTGTTTTGGTTATGTTTGATTTTTTGTGACCCCATTTGGGGTTTTCTTGACAGATACTGGAGTAGTTTGCCATTTCCTTCTCCAGATCATTTTACAAATAAGCAAACTGAGGCAAACGGGATTAAGTGACGTGCCCAGGGTCACATAGCTAGTAAATATCTGAGGCCAGGTCTTGAACTCAGGTCTTCCTGACTCCTGGACTGGTGATCTATCCACTGTGCCACCTAGCTGCCCTTAAGTAAACTATGTAACATTATCACGCTCTATAAGCTTAGTAACCCTGGCCAAAAAGTCAGTCTGATGTCGTTGGTTCTTTATGAAGCTATGGTAGTTTTTTGAGATCACCATTTTTTTTTCTTTTCCAGATTTCACTAAGTAGCTTTTAAATAATATGTTCTAAAATTTTACAACAAATTGAAATCAGGCTAACTGGAAGAGATTCTGTCCTCTTCCCTTTTTTGAAGATTGGGCAACATTTGCCCTTCTCCAACCTTCTGGTGCTGCTACTATTTTTTTAAAATAATTTTTCAAATAACAATGACTATGGCTCAGTGATCACAACTGTCAGCTCCTCAGTTTCCAAGGATATAGTTCATCTGGGTCTTGTGACATGAATTCATTATAGGAAGCTAAAGTCTTTTTTTTTTTGTTATGGTGTTTCGGTTGTTCAGTCCTTTCTGACTCTTTGTGACCCTATGAACCATACTGTCCGTGGGGAATTCTTGGCAAAAATACTGGAGTGGTCTGCCATTTCCTTCTCCAGTGGATTTAAGTAGAGGCTAAGTGACTTGCCCAGGGTCACACAGTTAGTGAGTGTCTAAGGCCAGATTTGAACTCAGGAAGATGTCTTTCTGACTCCAGGCCTGGCATTCTACCTACTGAACCACCTAGCTGCCTCCTAGTGTTTTTTTACTATTACCTTATTTATCTTGGGCATCAACTCTCTGCTTTTTTTTAAGGAAAAAGGTCATTTTTCTTGGCAGAGAAAACAGGAAAAAATAGGTATCAAGCGTTTCTCCCATCTCTTTGTTGTTAGCCAAGCAGTCCTAGTTCTTCTTTAATCCTTTCTCCCCATATAGCAAAAACAAGAGCTCTTTTTTAATTGTCCTCTCTTAGCTCATGCTGAGCCTCAGCACTCCTGACACTATTCTGGCAGTACTGTGCTACCCTTTTTATTCATAGTGTCTCCTGCCCTTGTTTCCTTCTCCTGTACAGATCTTTAAAAAACAAACAAACAAAACCCTAAATTGGTTGGTGCGATCATTACGTATTCACATCAGTCTCTTTAGACATCTCCCTGTTTTTCTAACTTATTGAAACTGTTTCCCTTTGTACACTTTTCCTTCTTGAGAGTTTGCCACACAGAGAGGCCTGGACTGGCCTCTGTCCACAAAATGTTACGTATCATTCCTCCAGAATCTGCTCTCCTCGAATTAAGGATATGTGCGGCCTTCCTCTCCTCTGTTATAAGATAGTTAGGAATGGCTTACTACCCCCCGCAAACAGTTCCTCCCTGTTGGGGAGAAGCAGATCCAGAACAGACTCTCTTCTCCTTTATTTGCTCTTCTAAATTTTGAAAAATGAAATTCTTATGAAAGTCAGTTAGTCCATGCTCTGCTTTTTGCCAAGAGAGCAAGAGTTAAGACAGAGCTTGGGCATACTGCAGCAGATGTCTAGATAACTGAAGTCTGCCATCACTTTTAAATCATCCCTCTTTCTAAGTCTTCTTTCTATCCTAGTTTCCTTTTCTTCCATTCCCTCTAAACCTTACTTCTTCAACTTTGTTTCTATTCAACTGTACCTTGTAGAACATTTCACTTAATTTCAAAGGTTTTTGTTTTTGATATTTTTTAGGACTAATTCATGAGACTCATCTGTAAAGCCAAGCAGGTGGTGCCTGTTCCATCCTAAATGGTCTCTCTTTTCCATCCAAACTGTTTCTACCCTATGTCATGGATACTGTAGAGCAGAGGTCCTTAATCTTTTTTCCCCGCTTTGGTCATGGATCCCTCTGGTGTGGTGAATTGATCTATGGACCCCTTCTCAGAAAATGTTTTTAAATGCCTAAAATACATAGGATTACAAAGGGAACCAATTATATTGAAATACAACTATTAGGGTTTTTTTTAAAGGCCAGAGACCCGAGATTAAGAACTCTTTTAGTGTAGAGAGTATTATAGCACTGAGTAAGAGTTTAGACTACATGACTTCTACATGCCTTCCAATCTTAAGGATTCTATTCTCTAACGGAGCCATGAGATATAGTAGGAACAACAATGGATATGGAACTCAGAGGACCTGGGTTCAAGGCTTAGCTCTATTTCTTATATGACCTCAAGCAACTCACAATTTTTTATGGTCCCTTCATCTGAGAAATGAGGGGAGAGGCATAGATCAGGGGTTCTTAGCTTGGGGGTTACATGAATTTGTTTCCTAAAAATATTTTGAAAATCATATAATTGATTTTTTGTAATTTCATTTATTTTATGCAATTCCAAAACTTCTGACAAGGGCCCTGTATGATTCACAAGACTATCAAAGGGGTTGTCCATCACACACTAAGAAGTTAAGAGCTCTTGCACTAGGTATCTGGAGGGTGACTTCCTGTTCTTAATTTTATATTCATCAAACATGCCTTGTTCCCTCCTGTTTCTTTTTTCATGTTGTTTCCTTTGCCTAGAATGATCTTCTCTCATTCTGCTAAACCTCACTCATCCTTCAAGGTTCTGTTCAACCCCTGTCACTGAATTCTCTGACCTGAAGTGAGCATTTCTTCAAACTACTCTGAAGAATCTGAAAGATTCTTCATTTGACAAATATTTGCTGACCGTGCTGCTACTGGGTAGACTGTAAAGCCAATCAAGACTTAGTCCCAAGCCTAAAGCCACTTCCAATGTGGTGGTAAAGGAGTCAAATGGACGCATAGCTATGCTATGGTGCCATAAGATGGTGCAAAGCATTCTTGATGGTTTAAAGGAAAGAAACAACTAGTGGCTGCATAAAGGAAAGAACATTTTATGGGTAAGATGATAGCACTGATGTATAGGAGTTTGGCAGAAAAGGGAGTGGGGGGCATTTCCTGCAAGAGGAAAGACACAGAGACAAGAAAGTGAGATTTGTTCAGGGAACAATGTGGCCTAGCTTGCATGCCACACAAAGTATTTGTAGGGGAGGAATGGGATACAAGGTTGCAAAAAAGCCTTGAATGACAGGCTTAAGAAGTTTGGGCATTAATCAGAATGTAACAGAGAGCCACTGAAAATTTTTGAGCCAGGGAACAGAATAATTAATGTCATGGCTAAAGAAGATTAATCTGAAGGCAACATGCAATATGGATTGGAGGAAAGAAGCCAGAAGCAGGGAGACCAGTGAGAAGGCTGTAATAGTAGTTCAGAACTAAGGTAATAAGCAAGGATATTGAAAGTAAAATAGAGAGAGAGAGAGAGGTACATACTTCAGAGGCATTGCAAAGGAAGACTATAAGAGTGGGTGACAAATGGAGTATAGTAATGCAGACAGAGGAAGAAAGAAAACAGTCCCGATGTTTCAAGCCTGAGTGCCTGAGAAAACAAGGATGCTCCTGCCAAAATAGGGGGTGAGGAAAAAGGAGCCATTTGGGGGCGGCCAGACAAAGGGATCTGAACAGCCGGGGTCAGCCAATGGCAGATGGCATTAACAATCTTACATAAATTCTGAGGTGCTGGTAGGACACCCGAGTGAAAATTTCCAGCAGGGATTGGGAATGTGGGCGTGGAGTTAAATATTTAGGAGAATATCCATAATAGAAGCCAAAGATAAAACTGTGGGAGTGGAGAACACAGAGAGACAGCACACAGAAGAGAAAAGTAAGGATGAGGACAAAACCTTGGAAAGCACCGGTCTATAGGAGTGAGGAAGAGTATACTTTATTTAAAGCTAAGAGTTTACATTTATCCATACTGGTAACTTAAACTGTGTGTCTCATGGTTTCATAAATTAGGCACATCATAACTGAATGTTTTGTGGTAAAAATCACTTACCCAAACCCAACAGTGAATTCTGAGGGGATGTAATGACTAAATTTGGAATGCTTTTTCCAAACCGTAGCTTAGTGTTTATATGCAAGCCAGTCACTAATTCTGCATTTCTCTATACTCTTGACAAAATGATAAGGCCCAGTTTTAGGATTTGAAAATGTTTCCATTTTGTTAAGATATCTGGCCCCAAACCCTGCCATGATTTGCAAACGTTGTCAAGTAAACATCCATTTTCAAATGCTGCTACTAAGATGCCCAGACAAATACTTGTATCTAAGAAGTGTAGTGGAGGCATTAGAAAACATCTGATGGCTGTGGGGCCACAATTAAGAAAGTACAAGTCCTCCACAAGTCCTCCTCCTTTAACTGCTGCTTCTGTAACAGCAGCGGTATCAAAAGGGTTAACTAATCAACCACCCTAAATAATCAAATTCTGAAACCAATTCACCAGATGGAAAATTTTCATTTGCAGACTAGATGAAATATGAAGATTAGGAAAAATTTGATCAAGCTCACTTCAAAAGCTATTGCTTCTAGACTGGCAAGAGGTTTAAACTTTTTGAGATCTTCATATTCTTTCTCCAGTAGAACAAATTCTTTTGAACCAATCCCTTCAGAATTGGAGTGTGCATAGGTAATAGATATATGCAAAAGGAACAAGTGATACTGTGTCTTTCAGCCCTTAGAGATGAAGGGAGAAATGTGCTGGAAGGGCAGTCCAGGAGGAGGAAATAAAGTCTGATAGTGCCTCAATCAGTAGCACACAGAAGCACTGAAATAGGAGGAACAGAGACATCTCAGCACATAGATCAGATGTAAAACATGGGGAACCCTACAGAAGAGAGGAAGCAATTGAGTACTCATTTTGCTAACAGGCAATGGGGGGCATGAAAGTGAAAGAGGGAGGGGATAACAAATATCCAAACCTCAGTGGTTTCCACTTAGTTATTAATGACATCTTGAAGTTAGATATACTCCATAGGATTTACAGAAGTGCAAAAGTGTTGATAGGACTAACTGCCCAGAAGGTATAAGAACTAAGGGTCTAAGCAAGGCAAGGGAGGCCAGATAATCGTTAGCATGAGAACAGATTAGACCCAGACTTTGTCTCAGAAGAGCTAATGGTCTGGGTTCAGGAGGCATTTTGTTTTTTAATTTTTTATTAGTAATAAACATTTTTATTTATAGTTTTTGGTTCCAATTCTTAGTCCTCCTTCCCTCTCTCCCCTCCCCCCCTTCTCTGAGAGGGTAAGCAATCAGATATAGGTTATAGATGTACAATTATGTAAAACATTACCATATAAGTCATTTTGTATAAGAAAACTTGAATAAAAGAAAAAATGAAAGAAAGTGAAAAATAGCACACTTCAGTCTGTGTTCAATCAATATTAGTTCTTTCTTTGGACGTGAATAGTATGTATCATTGATAGTCTTTTGGGATTGTCTTGGATCATTGTATTGTTGAGAATATTACAGTTAGTTCTTTATCAAAAAATATTGCTGTCACTGTGCACATTCTCCTGGTTCTGCTCACTTCACTATACATCAGTTCATGCAAGTCTTTCCAGGCCTTTCCTGCTTGTTATTTCTTATAGCACAATAATATTCCATCACCATCATATACCACAGCTTGTTTAGCCATTCCCCAATTGATGGGCATTCCTTTGATTATCAAAAGGCATTTTAAAGAGTGACCATGTACTGATATCTGATGTCAAATATAAAAAGTAGGTCAGGAAAACAGGTAGGCAGATGATGGCTTAACAATTAGGCCAGTCATATAGACCAGAGGTAAACAATCTGAGATCATCAGCAGGGATCAGGAACTAAAAAATAAGGTCACAATGGTCAGGAATTATTAATGGAGACTTGTTTTTTTTTTTTAAGTGGTAAGGGTAGGCCAGAGGTAAGGAAATTAGATAATCTAGAATGGGAAACAAGGGGGCTTGAATTTAGAAAAGGAATCTGGGTGACAATTATAAGATACTAGCTAATAATCAGAGTTCTTCTAATAAAGGGCTTTATGAGTCAGGAGTTCTCTGTACATAAGAAGTCCTTAAAAGAAATGCATTTCTAAAATGTATCATTTGTAAAGTAATACATGGTGGCATAGAGCTCACAAAAGCCTATTTAAGCCATAAAATGCAGGAGGGTTTCTATAGGAAAATGAATTTAGAACTCCAACTTGGGAACTCATGGGATACATCCCTGTGCCAACTCCTGATACTGTAGAAGAAAAATCCCACCCCCCACCACCAGTCCTTTTTACTCCCTGCACTGACTATTCCACTTGTCAAGCAATGGGAATGGGGACTCTGCCAGTTTCAAACTACTGGTGGTAGTTACTGTGGACCAGAACTAGGGCTTGGGCCACAGCAGAGAAAGAACAGGAAGGTAAGTCCTGGGGCAGGAAGCTAGAGGCAGTCACTACCTCCTGCCACTGCAAATTCCCAGGGACACTTTGACAAAACTGGTACCTACCATTTGTGAAGCACTGAAAATTGCTCTCCCTGTTATGTTACTATCAATGGGCTTAATACTTACGTGCCTCAGGAAGTAGAATTTTCTGCTGATAAAAATATGTACCTTTGTAAAAAGTTACATTTAAAGGTGTCCTTTACTGTCCTCCTATTGGGGAATGACTAAATAATTTATGGTATATGAATATAATAGGATAAATTATATTATATCGTAACAAATGACTAAATGGAAAAACTGGAAAGGAAATTGTAAAGAATTCTTACAAATTGATGTGGAGGAAAGTGAGAACAATGACAATAACATTATAGAGAAAAACAACTTTGAAAGATTTTGAACCCCTGTCAATGCAAGATGACTCTCCAGGGAACTAAAGATGAAAGAAACATGCCACTTGATGAACTTAAAAATGCAGAAACAAACATACACATACATATGTTTATATGTATGTGTGCGTGTATGCATGTCCAGTATGGGAATTTGTTTGGTTGGACTGTGTATGTTTATGATGAGGGTTTTTTTTCTTTTGTTTAATTGTAGGGTGGGGGGGGACGTAGTGGGAGGGACAAATTTTGGAGGCACATGGAAACAAATTGGCATATTTTTTAAAGTGTCCCTCAGGGAGGAGGCCCATCAGCTGGTGAATGGCTAAACAAGTTGTTCTATATGACTGTGATGGAATGCTGTTGTAAGAAATGATAAGTAGGATGGATTCCAAAAAACCTGGGAAGATTTAAATAAACTGATATAAAGTAAAGTAAGAAGAATCAGAACACTGTACACAATAACAGCAATATTATAAAGATGATTAACTGTGAAAGACTTAAATACTCTGATCAAGACAATGATCCAAGACAATTCTGAAGGACTTGATGAAAAATGTTACCTATCTCCAGAGAGAGAACTGATGAACTGTGAGTGCAGACTGAAGCATACTTTTTCCCCCTTTATTTTTCACGTTTTGTTTTTGTGTTTTCTTTTGTAACATTGGTGATATGGAAATATGTTTTATATGATTTCACATGTATAACTGATATCATACTACTTTGCCTTCTCAATGGGAAGAGAGTAAAGGGAGGGAGACAATTCAGGTCTCAATTTTTTTTTAAATGTTAAATATAAAAACAAAAAAGTTTTTAAAAAGTCCCTCATGACACCCCAGCAACACCATATTGCCTAGTCCTGGTTCCAGCTCTCCTTCTTTGTCCCAAATGATTGCCCATTTCATTTCTTTCCTTTTCTTCTCTTTTTTGGTGTGTTGTTTCCCTTTTCATTGTTAGGGCTTGGATCTTCTAACTAGGGTTTCTTGCTTTCCCGGGGGCCCACTCAGTCTCAGAGCTTATCCATTGTCCTCCTGTCCCTGAAATAAGCACATAGCCCTTGGGGCTCTTAATGCAAACAAAAACAAGGAAGTTACAAAAGTTTTAAATTTTCAAAATCTCACAGTATTCCTTAAAATGCTAATGATACAAGGCTTGATTTTTTCAAACTATAACCACATTCTTATCTTTATTCTTGAGAGCACCTCTAATTACTTGTTCTTTTAATTTAGGTGGTGTCATTGGTTCCTTCTCTTGTAAATAAGGTTGTTTTCAATGGCTCTCCCATCTCCCTTATCTTTTTACTTTGTCCAGCTGGTAAAAACACAGTGCCTGGCACATAATAAACTCTTAATGTTCACTGACTGACTGAAAGATAAAAGACCTGAAATGTGTTAATAGTCACTATCCAAGTACACAAAGAGCTACAGGAAGACTGACCTTTATTTCAGAAAAACACTTAAATGTCTGTTTAAGCATCCATTTCTTCACCATATTAGGGTATTGTTCTTTGACTATAGGAGCTAGGTCCAGGGCTCAGAGGCAAGGAAGAAATGAGCTATACTATCAGAAAAACTGTTATAATACTAAGAGAATGTAACAGAACAAAACTGGGAGTTAACCCTTAAGGTGAGGATCATGTTGGAAGGTCAGGGAATGAGTTCTAAGCAGTGACTGGTTCTGTAGCTTTGAGGGTTAATGGGAGGAAAAGTGCAAAGAAAAGGAAGGAGAGTTACCTGCCAAAGCCCAGGTATATGTTAGACAATTTGCTCATGTGAGAGGTGAATGTATTACCTACCCGTACTTCCTGCTAAGGGAGGAGAGTGCTCAGGCCTGAGTCTGCAGATGGGAGCAAAGAGGCTCACTTGAATGGAGAAGAAAATGAAGGGGTGATATGAAGGACAGTTACCAAGAAGATATGAGAAACGTAAAACGTCCTTATATAGCTGCTGCCTTTCCAGAAGCAAGAAGAGAGTGAAAAGAATTAAGGAGAGGTAGAAATTCTATAGTAAACTGCAGTTAATAAGCAACATACTTGTAAAATTCCTACAAAACAAAGCTATTTTAGAGAAGATAATACTACTATTAGTAGAGAGCACCACAAGTGTGAGGAGGATAATACTCAACAGGAACATCTTCTGGGTTCAATCCAGAACTTGGTCTGACTGAAAATTCTAGTACAGGCAACTTCAACAGGTACTGGACCAAAATCAGGTCTCTGTGAGACATCTTTACCAAACAGCTCCCAGACCATCAACTGCTTTCAAGAGTTTCAGTGTGTGAGATTTAAAATTGGATATTAGATCATAAATCTCCCCTACTTAACTTTTCCCTAAATTTATCTCCCAGACTAGTAAATGGAAGAAGCTTCTGGTTTTCTAGTTAGAGCTTTTATTGTATGGTAGTTACAAGGTGATGTTGATTAGAGGGATAGGAAAGTAGAAATGCAAAGCAAATTGTCTTAAGTCTAAGCTTGGTCTATATTCCGTATAAAACTCACCAAAAACCCAAGGCCACCTTTGGGGGGAGAGAGAGAGAGAGAGAGAGACCGAGTCAAGCGCATGCTGTTAACCGAGAGCCGGGCCGAGTCGAACTCCAGTCAGCGTCTGTCTGTGCAGCGCAGCCAGGAGACCAGCGGAGCAGGAAAAAAGTTCCCACTTCCGTTCTCTCCTTGCCTTTTAAGCTCGCACCCCGGAAGTCGAGTGCTCAGCAGGCAATCTGGCGTGCGTGGCAGGTGGACTGGTGTGCGTAGCTCATGCTGTTGGTCTCCTCCCCAAAAGGGTGGTCCTAAAAAAAAACTGGTGTCTCTCCATTTGTTCCTCAAGAAGTGTATTTCCATGTACAAGTAGAGAAATAATGGGAGCAACCTGGCTGAGACAGGAAGAGCTATGTCTTCACCCAACCACTGCTACCAATCTCTTGGATCCCATTATTCAAAGGCAGAAATTTGAGTGAAGAGGGCTCTGTCACTGTCTGACTGGATTACAAAACAGTTACAGAAGAGAGAGCACCATCAGATGTCCCATCTTGTAATGCAGCCTGGGATTCTGTCAAATATATTATTACTCTTTTAACACGACAACACAAGACAGCTTCTTACTATTCTTGCTTTGATTCCTGCATCTATTATTATAGCACATGAAAGAGACTAATCTACTGTTTGAAATACTCAAACCAAATGAAGAAATAACATAGGAAAGAGTTGGAGAAGCTTGTCTTAATTAAAGCCAGGCTGCAGTTTTCATGAGTACCCAAAGAAGAGTTTTTAAAACATCAGAAGAAGAGACAGAAACTGCTACTAGGTTTAAACAATGTCCTACCCAGCAAAGGGTTGGATGCAATGAGTTGTTGGTTTATTTGGGTTTTTGTGGGGGAGGGGAGGAAGTGGGAGTGCATTCTCATTTCTTACGGCTTTCTCTGAAAATAAATGTTTACTATACCTGATATTATGAGGCATACTAGGCCCAGAGAACATACTTCTTCTTCTTCTTTTTTTTTTTTTTTTTTTGGGTAAATTAGGTTGATGACTCCTCCCTGTGTTCTCCAGTATGCCTGGTTTTCCCAAGCCAGAAAAATCAAAACTAAAAATTTGAAATTCCACGTTCCTTAAAATTTAGCAGCTTTGCTGTCTAGGGTTAGGAGGGGAGGGAGGGGAGGGAGGGAGAAAAAAAATTTAGCAGCTTATAGCTCCATTCTTTTATTATAGCTCCATCTGTAACAAAAGTTTTACAACATTAAAAAAATTAAGTTACCATCTGTAAGACTCTGGGTAAGTCATGTTACTTCCCAAGGAGTATTTGTTCATCTTTTAAAATTAAAGATTGGACTTAATGACTGCTAAATTCCCTTCCAACCTTAAAACCCAAGGCATTAAGTATTAAAGGGTTTTCATAAAAGGCATAGTGATTAGTTGTTCTTAATTAATACTGAGACAAAGTAAGAGGAAATAGGCTCAAATATAAGTAGGTAAGATATAAAGAAAAATCTTAACCAACCAAAGAGATAAATTCTTAGAATGACCTACCAAATTTGGCTGTTTCTTGATGTTTCTTTTTAATTCCTCCCAAATGTAGGCCTTCCTCAAAGTTTAGTTCTCGGACTGATTTTTCTTCCTTTATTGCTCTGCCCAAGAGAGCTCATTCTTTCTCATAGCTCTAGTTATTATCTCCATGTGAATAGCTCCCCAATGAACATTTCCAGTCCTGAGTTTTCATCCTATATTTCAATCAAATATCCCAGCTTTTGCTCAAACTCAACCCACCCTAAACAGTACCTTCCTCCCAACAAGTTAGTCCTTCTACCTGACGCTAATTGTTCTCAATGACACCATCACTCTCCCAGTCACTCAGGTTTGAAAGCTCAGTTGTGCTTTACTCCCCCCTCTCTTTCACACCTATTGCCAGTCCCTGAGTCCTATCAATTCCTCAAAATATTTCTTGCATCCATCCCTTCCTTTTCATTTTAATGTCACCATTCTAGTTTAAGTCCTTTCAGCTTCATTCCTGAATTAGTACAAGTACCACTTAACTGAACTGCCTGTCTCCAGTGTCACCTTCCAATCCAAGCTTTAGGAAGCTGAAACTTCGCATGGCCTCTTACAGTATGGTCTAACTTTATCCCCTTATGTCTACCCCATGTTTCAGGCCAAAATAGGTTAGTCCCTGTTCTCTAAACAGATCCCATGATTAGGGCTCATGCTTCTTCTTCTTTTTTTTTTTTTTTTTTTAGTGAGGCAATTGGGGTTAAGTGACTTGCCCAGGGTCACACAGCTAGTAAGTGTTAAGTTTCTGAGGCCGGATTTGAACTCAGGTACTCCTGAATCCAGGGCCGGTGCTTTATCCACTACGCCACCTAGCTGCCCCAAGTTTGGGGTGTTTTTTTTGGTTTTGTTTTTTTGCAGGGCAATGAGGGTTAAGTGACTTGCCCAGGGTCACACAGCTAGTGTCAAGTGTCTGAGGCTGGATTTGAACTCAGGTCTTCCTGAATCCTGGGCCTGTGCTCTATCCACTGCACCACCTAGCTGCCCCTGGGCTCATGCTTCTTATGCAACTTTATTTCCTTTAGGTAGATTATGTTCATACTTTAAACCTTTCCCCCACTTTTCAATCTGTCAGCCATAGCCCTCAAACACACCCTTAAAAAAAAGCTAAATCTATTTTAATGAATAGACTAAGGCCATCCAACTTCTCTCCTTTACTCTGAAAAACTTTTCACCATCATCACTGTCTTGTCTTCTCTTTGGTGACAAAAGAAGAGAGACCTCTCCTATTCAATAAGGTAAGTCCTTCTATTTTTGCTTTTGATTGCATTTGTCTTCCATTTCCTCTAGGACCCTGCTCCATTCATCATCATTCTCTGTCTTTTATCTTCTAATTTAGCCTCTACCTTGGCTCCTTCCCATCTATTTATAAACATGTTCTATTCTCCCCACCTATCCTATTCAATTAGTCCTATCTTTTCACTATCAAACTTTTGGGAGAAGTGGTCTACACCTAATGCCTCTACTTCCTTATTTCTCCTTAATACTCTGCATTCTGTTTTGACTCCCACCACTCCACCAAGTCACCAATGACCCAATTTTCAAGGCCAGTGGATTTTTCTCCGTCCTCATACTGATTGATCTCTGTGTAGCAAGCTGACATTATTGACTACTCTGTCCCTTCTAGAAATTCTCTTTTCTCCTTGGCTTCAGAGATCCCATGTTTTCTTGTTTTTACTTCTACCTCTTTGACAGTTTCTTCTCCTTTACTAACTCTAGGACTTAATTCCTTAAAATAAAGGTACCCCTCGGTCCTCTCCCCTTTTTCTTCCTATCTTCTTTCCCCCGGCTATCTCATTCACTTCTACAACTTCAACTATCCTCTTTATAGAGAGGACTTTATGATCCTAACCTTAGACTGTTATTGCCCTGTCCCTTCTATCCTCATTGATTCTCTGAGCACTTGCTCTAGATGATGAAATGTGCTTGTGACTGATTCTCCTTCCCCCATTGTGTTGCCCACATCTTTCTGGTTTCCTACTGCTGGAATGGTCTGCTCCACAGAAGATTCTTGACCTGCTTACACACTACCTGTATTTTCTCCACTATTTGGTCATCTGTTACCCTTTTTTGGATTGCAGTGGACTCTCCCAAGCCCACTCCAGGTTATATAGCCAGCCTGCTGCTGACTCTCCAGAATGTCTTCTCTTTGCAGAATTGGGAGACCTCTGGTATCACACAACAGGTTCAGCCCTGCATTACACTAACTGCCCATAGGACCTTCTCTTCCAGTCAGCAGACCCAGAAGCTTTAGGATCCGAGTCAGTGTTTCTTTTTCCCAAAATGTCTCTCTCCCCCTTCCTCTACTCATGCAGCATTCCCTCCCTCCCCCAACCTTCCATAAAGATTTGTGTACCCCTGTGCCCAGCAAGTAGCATCTCACTCACATGGGTGCCTTTCAGTTCTGTGGCTGCCTGCTGGAACGATGGCATCATCCGCTTACACATGGCACACCCTGCATCACAATCAAGAGAGAAGTCAAACACGGTTATCCACGACCTGAAGTCATTTTCTTTAACCCTTCCTTCCCCTCCCATGCAATCATAAGATCATAGTTTTGGGGACTTGGATATTTAGACAATACTTCATTTAAATAGGAGATCATTGAGATATTTCACCTAGTTTAGCCATTTTACCAATGAGGAAACTCAGAGCCAGAGATTAATTTGCTCAAGTTGACACAAGACACTGAAAGGAAAGATTGCTAGAAGGAGTTTTGATTAAGCTTCTATTCTGTGCTAGGCCCTGTGCTAAGTGCTTTCTAAATATTATCTTATTTGACCCTCACAACAGCCCTGTCAAGCAGCTGTTATTATTAGCCTCACTTCTAGACACAGAATCAACAAGTATTAGCAGAGTATCTACTACATGCCCAGCACCATGCTAGACAATGCTGTCTAAAGCTATGATTTCATCAGGGTATTGAGCTACCCAGGAGGAAACTCGAGCAATGCAGATTGTTACCTTCTTTGTACCTCTGTAGTCTTAGAGCTGCCAAGGGCACTGAGAAGGCCAGCAAATTGACCAGGGTCACACAGCTTGTTGAAGCCAGCTCCCTTTTCAGTACACCAAGTTATCAGGCAATGTAAGGCATATTCCTTGCCTTCAAGTCACTTACAATCTAATTCGGTTGACAGAGCCCAAATCCATTAAATGATCAATGTTGAATTAATTGTTCAGTATTAACTGTATGTGTAATTGATATACAGAGACTCAGTTTGACACATTAGGAAAACAATTCACTACAACACTAAACTATACTGAATGATTTAAATTCTGTACCATGCTCCCAATGTGTCCAATACATTCACTGCCCAATAAACAGCCCAGTAAATGCACACTAACATCATTATAAGCTTAAAAACAATCTCATTAGGAAGGAAACATGCCATTAAAATCAAATAATGGAATATAGAACAATAGAAATTAGGATTCTTTCTACTACTGCTCTCAATCATTAACAGGAACAAAAAATGATACACAGAGAATGGTCCCATGAAGGGACACGATACAAAGAACAGAGAACTGGGTATCATGATTCTGAGATTTACTCCAAGCTTCTCAGTCTGGAAGAATCAGAGGATCCTAGATCTAACACTAATTTTCTATGCGACCCTGTTTATGTCACTTGACTTCTCTTTTCGCATTTGTAAAATTGAGTAAGTTGGACTAAATGATCTATAAGGCTCTTTCCCAATATGCCTGAAAAATAAACTACATCATGTACTCTAGAACAGTAGAAATTAGGATGAGCCATACCATTGTCTCCTACTACTGGCAGGAATAATTTAAAAAACTGACTAGATTAACAGACCTTGCTGGTGATGGAGGGAATAGGCTTGATAACATGATAACATTCTGGGACTCTATGATGTTCTTTGCTGGACAGAATCATAGATGGAGCCCATTCTTCTTTTGGGGAAGCCTTGGAACTCAAAGTCCATTTAATGTTATATTCTATCACCCAGAGTGTAGAAAAGATATGGTCTCCATTTCAGCTCAGCCCCAGCAGATTCAGAGCACCAAAATCTCAGGCATCACAGGTACAGTATAAATCATAGAGGTCATTTTGACATCACTTAAACTCCCCCTGCCCTTAAATCATATTAAGTATTCTACAATGCTCATGCAAAGGAAGATACAGTTCTTCTGCAGACACAGGCAGTTCCTAAAGGACCAGATTGCTCGCTAATTTAACAGATGCTATGCTGAAACAGGTTTTGAGAAGTGTCTGATAGCCCCAGAAGCCGCGTGAAGTGTCAAACAGCAGATTCCCATCTCCATGCACTACAGTGGGACAAAGGGGCCATGTGTCAGCATTGTCGGCGCTGCCAAGGCCTGCTTCAGGCTAACGTCTCAGCAGGAAGTGAGTGGGATAAAGAAAACAGGAGAATCTCTTCATCTTGGAGTGCATCCTGGAGAGCAGGGTTGACACTCTCTGATACACAGGGGTACAAGAAGCAGAGTGCCACCGTGGATAAAGCTGGGCCCACAATGAAAAAGACCTGGATTCTGGGGGACCCCGGGTGAGTAATTCAAGTCCTTGGTGCCCATAGTCACTCTCTAAGGGGTTCAGCAGCTGCTGGTCCCAAGTGATGAGAGGTTTCTTCACTGCAAATTCCCTACCAGGAATGAGGTTTGTTATGGTTCATGTGGTCACTCCTGCTACTTTTCTCTCTGCCACCTCCTGAACTAAAACCAGACAGACTAGGAGGGATTGAAAAAGAAGCACAACTCTCACTTGCTTAAAAGCTGCAGCATCTCCTTTCTGCAA
The DNA here is from genome assembly GCF_019393635.1 of Dromiciops gliroides. NCBI lineage: Eukaryota > Metazoa > Chordata > Mammalia > Microbiotheria > Microbiotheriidae > Dromiciops > Dromiciops gliroides. The sequence goes on along the minus strand of NC_057863.1, from coordinate 334,946,218 downwards.
AGGGAAAAGAAACTCCAAAAAATTCAGGTCTCAGAAATGTTTGTTGACTGATGTATACTATTCACTCATCATTCATTTGATTCTTCATCATGTTGGAAATAAAAAATGTGAGAGAATAGAACACAGAATTATCTGGGGAACCTGTCCCCACCATGGAGATCCAAAAAGATGAAAAGGGAAAAAATGGCCACCACCACTGAGCTCAGCTGGATGCACATTCTCTAGGGAAATAAGCCTAGACAAATGTGCCAAGTGAATTATCAGTGGACAATCCTGGGAAGGCACTATTTGGCTGAGGTTCAAAGAGAGAGTTTCCTGCCCTCCCCTCCCTGTCTGTACCAGAAATAAGAACAGTAGAGACCTGGGGAAGGAACAGCTTAAAACAATGGGGGTGATTAGGGAGGTTTGGTGGGAAATGATTTGATCACCAGCAGGTTTTTCTCACCACTGGAAGAGAAAAGAGGCTGTAAAGGTGAGATGCAGCTGGACCCCCACCAGAAGGAGAAAAGAATGCTTCTGGTGCCAGGTTCTCAAAATGACAACTGCTAAAAGTCAACCCTAAAGGGACTGTGGGTGGGTTTATAAGGAGGGGAGAGAAGAGAAACAGCATCTGCTCTCTTATCATAAGGCTGAACCCTCTGAGAGTGGAGCTGCCATCTTGCCTGTCCTCCTGTCAGAAAAATTCAGGAGGTGATTCCCAGAGAGAATTACTGTAGTCCCGATTAAATCAGCTCGACAACACATCTTGGAGCATGATTACCTCCCAGTTTCCCCATCAGGCATCAGGAGCACACCCACTCAATAGGGAACAAGACACATCAAGTTTAAACTTAAACTAGATTATCTCTGGCTACTTCCTCAGAATATCCTACCTGTACCCCAGGCTCTGAATCACCACCCCAAAGGGATTACATAAAAAGAAGCCATTGCCACCAAGTGAGGAGGATGGATAGATGGGCTCTTAGGAAGGTAATCTGTGGCAGAGAGAGAAGTTGAAGAGAACTTAGAAGATTGATGATATTAAAAAAAGAAAACAAAGCAAATCATCCAAAGAGTATATAGTATTTCTCCAAAAAGGCAGTTGATTGAGTCTTCCAAACTAAGTTAGCCTATGGGCTCCTTTAGAAAATAAAGGGAGGCTGGAGGGGAGAATTCCTCATAGGTGTTCCAGCACCAAAGTCCTCAACAGTTCTGGGGACGTGTGGTAGAGTGGAGAGAGAAGTGAATTTGGAATCAAAGGAGCTGGGCTCAAATGCCAGCTCTGCTAACTTACTATTTCTGTGACTTGGGCAAACTCACTTTTGGTTTCCAGGCATCATTTTTCTTTGTCTACAAAATGGAAGGTTGGACTAGCTGATCTCTATGTCCTGTGACAAAGGTCACCCCCCCCCCAAAAGGAACCTCCTAAGTAATCATATGTAACTGGAAGGTGTGAAAGGCACAGCACAGGAAGAGAGGCCAGCCTGGAGTCATCAAGAAGGCAGGGGAGGGTTGGTGGCAGCAACAAGAGATGGTCTTGGCAGTCGATCTGCCCTCCCGAGTGGAGTCTCAGACCCCAGTTAGGTACAGATAAAGTAAGGTGTCAAGAGTCAACATGAGAGATTAATGATGATTAATGTGCACAAAGAATTAAAACTGTGAAAAGGGAAAAAGGACTGATTTTGTTCAAAGACAGCTTCAGGAAAGAAGCTGACTTTAAGAGACAGATGAGAAACAGGACAATGTTAACCTCCACATGCTTATAACCATATCCTGAAACTTAAATACACCCATCTCTTCAAAAGCACGTCCCCATATTTATACACATACATATTCACATACCCTTTCATTATCTTTTTTTTTTTTTTTGCAGGGCAATGAGGGTTAAGTGACTTGACCAGGGTCACACAGCTAAGTAAGTGTCAAGTGCCTGAGGCCACATTTGAACTCAGGTCCTCCTGAATCCAGGGCTGGTGCTTTATCCACTGTGCCACCTAGCTGCCCCCCCCACCTTCACTGTCTTTTTTTTTTTTTTTTTTGGTGAGGCAATTGAGGTTAAGTGACTTGCCCAGGGTCACACAGCTAGTAAGTGTCAAGTGTCTAAGGCCAGATTCAAACTCAGGTCCTCCTGACTCCAGGGCTGGTGCTCTATCCACTGTGCCACCTAGCTGCCCCCCTTCATTATCTTTTTTTTCTTTTTAATATTTCTTTTAGGCCTTCATTATCTTCTAAACATTTTGTATTACATAGAATGTCAGAGTTAGAGGGGATTAACTAATCATTTTACAGGTGAAATTGAGGCTACAGAGAAGCCAGGTAGTTTAGGCAAGGTCGCCCAGGTGATAAGTGGCAGCTGGCTTCCTGCTTGCTTCTCGAGTCAAGCATTTTTTTAATGTCCAGCATATAGACTCCCACCTCAGATGAGGCACAAGCACCATTGGCATACTCTTACTTTTTACCTGGTCACTCAGTGACATAGCAACAAGGCATCTTGCCCCAAGGAGCAAAGGCATTCAAGAGCAGGGGAGTAACATAACTGCAATGACCTGAAATAAAAAGTCTTATAGAATGCAAAAGGAGCAGGACCACCAAGAAGAAGAAACTTTCATGTATGGCTTCAGAGTTTCTGAAAGGAAGGAATGGCAATGGCGAGGAGAACCAACTGAACTAGGGAATAGTTATGCATTTTCAGGCACACAAAATGATATGGGATTGAAGGAAAACTCAGGGATGTGGAAAGGAAAGAGCTACAGATTTGAAGGGGAAGGGGCAAGGGAAAGCAGGTTGAAGAGAGAACACACCATGGGCTCTGGATTCTGTAGGAGGGAGAATTGTATCACAAGAGGGAAATAGCCAAGAGGAAAAATGAAGACAAATGAAGAGATAGAACTGGGAACTTAGGTCCTAAAGTTAATCCTCTGGGATAAATGAAAGCCTCTGAGGAAAGCCTACTCCCCACTCCCAGCTCTTAGGGAGGAAAAAGAACCAAAGATCAAACAAGTCCCCTAAACCAGATCTCTCGTCACTCACAAGGGGCATAGAACATCATCAAGAGAGGTTTGTCATCCTTCTTCACAATCCGTCTGAATTCCTGAGAGAAAAAAAAGAAATATAAGTCAGTAATGACATAGGAGAGAACAGGTACAGCAGCACCTGTAAAAAGAAGAGGGGAGTCAAATTTTTAAAAAGCTTTAAAACCCAAGTTGTCTTAACATACGCACAAAAGGAAAACATGTTAGCCTCCATTCTACAAAACCTGAATGGCTTCTTACATAAGCCTAGATTTCCAAGAAAGATCACAGCTACATACATATATCTCTGAGATATCAGATGACTCCCATATATCTATGCTAATGGAATGGGGAGCTATTGTGGATGATCCAAAACAGGGACAATCAAGACACGAGGCATGTTTGGTTTGGGATGCACACTACACAGACTCAGAGTTTCAGATTCTTCAAGGCCATGTCTCATCTTGTAGATGGGAAAACTTCATTCAGAGACTCAGAGGATTCATGTAAATTCTCCAAGGTCTCTCAGCTAGGACCAGTGTCCCGGGTCCTCTCCAATGTTCTTGACCTTTTTGGGTAGCAGATCTATCAGAATAACTTAACATTAAAACCAAGTCACATCTCTGAAACTTACAAAAACTAGCAGTGAGGAAAGGGAAGACATAAGCGTGTTTACAATAGGGGGAAGTCTATGAGGGCTGAAATCTTTTCCAAAATCAAGTAGTTGGAAGTTAACTGTATGGGTGCTTAGACCCTCCCAACTGTAATCCACATTTTACCAGGACTAAATTCATTTTAGAATATTACCTTTATGAAAGAAGAGGATGCAACTCAGGACACCAGAAAAAGAACATTGTAAGAAAATATCATCAAAGCAACAGAAACAATAGAAATATGTTTAAAAATACAAACCCCAAAATACGTATTTAATAGTGCTGGGACAAAGGGATTAAGGTTAGGGACAGGTGGGAAGACCATGACCTATGTTCAGGCAGGGAAGGAAGCAAAGCAGGTAAGGAAATGGTTTACCAAAAGGGAGCCTGTTCAGCATACCAGAGAAGGCTCCAGGTCCTTAAAGAAACCAATACCTTTAATCTTCTGTCTATAGCAATTCCTGAGAATAGGTATCCAATAGGTAAGAGCAAATGAGGACCATCCCCTCCACCCCTTCCATCACTAAGTCACCATAAAGAGATGAAATTTGGCTGAAGTAATATCAGGGTACTCACTACACCTTAAAATTTTTTCTCTAAATACTTGCTGATGCTGGGAATTTCTTTAATAGTCACAATGTCTTTTATCCCACAATGAAAGGTTCAAAATGCAAATAACCTAAGATTGAACTCATAAAGAAGAAAATAAACTCACTCTAAAGGGTCACTAGTCAATAAAATAATTACATGATGGCACTGTTTTGATAGGAAAAAGAGTATAAAAGAACAAGAGTACACTAAGGTCCTAAAATATGAGAAGTCACTATCAAGAGTAGAAAAGTACAGAAAAAAGAGATGGCTAGACACCTGCTTCACAAATTTGCCAAAGTGTGGTCCCATTTTCCATTGATCTCCAAATGGGCACCAAATTGAAGCTGTGAACACAGATGTTTTTGTCCCATGTAATATGATTTTTAAAACCCCTTAAGTGTATAATACATGCCAACATTACTTTGCATGATTTGTGAAGTGTTTAGTTTAAAAACAAATACAGGGGCAGCTAGATGGCGCAGTGGATAGAGCACCGGCCCTGGAGTCAGGAGTACCTGAGTTCAAATCCGGCCTCAGACACTTAATACTTACTAGCTGTGTGACCCTGGGCAAGTCACTTAACCCCAATTGCCTCACTAAAAAAAAAAACAAAAAAAACAAAAAAAACAAATACAAAATCATGGCCAACTTTTGTCATAAAGAAGCTTTGTTCCCAGAAGACCCGTTAATAGAGTTCTTACTGACCTCACCCACATCATCCTCATAAACTTACTATTATTGGCAAACAAGAAGATAGCAGAGATTTCAGGCAGTCTGTTACCCTCTGTCACTTAAATTTCAGAAAATGAAGTAAGCACATAAGATCCACCCCACTCCCCCAACTTCCATCCACAGACCCCACTAGGCCGACTCCCTAAGAAGAAAGTGTAAGCAGTGTGAAATACAGTAGTGTTTCAGTTTTCTGAATTTCCTCAGTTTACTGTGTTTATTTTCTTCTCAAGTGACTTGTAACATCCTGGACCAGAAGTAAATGCCAACATAAATAAGAACTCGCTCAGTTTGGGTAAATTGAAATACCTTTTCACTGTCGATGTGGACAACGTCTTTAGCTTCAGGATCTTCTTCCCAAAGTGGGGCCCCTTCTGGATCCTTCAGAAAGGCTACTATGGACTGAAACAGGAAAGAAGACAGGGAAAAAATAATTTTATCTGAGAGATGTCAGAGACTCGGGGTGCCCTGTTCTTCTCCATTGTACAGGCAAGGGTGTCCTAAGCTTGTCACCCATAGGGTTCTTTCTCATGACTAAAACAACTGCACAGCAAAGATCAAATGCTAAGTCTGTCTTTTAAAAATGAAAAGAAATCCACTGCTACCCACTGCTTTCTTTCCCCCAACTTTCAAAACAGGCCCTTGGCTCACTCTGGCCAAATTGATCCATGTGTAGGCTGTGACAATAAAGCAATTGTTTGGACAGTTCAAACCAGAAAGACATATTTATTCCTCAATTACAAAATCTCATCTCCTCAAAGATGCCTCCCCTAATTGGAAGAGAGGTGACAACTTACTCCCACTCTACCCTGTCTAAACAGCAAACTCCCAAGACTCTTTCCCACTCATTGTGTCATTGAAACTGCCTATACATAACATAATTATGTAATCTTAACAGATTGTTACCTGTTTAGTATTTATATTAGCCTGATGTTAATTAATGTATATCCTCTTCTCCATGTCTGCCTGCATCAATCTCTACCTGGCAACTCTCTGAAGAGAGCTTATGTCTGCATCACTTTTTCTCTACAGTACTTAGCACCTTATCACCTGCAAAGGTTTACGGTAATAGAGAACTGGTAAATCACTCAATCTCTCAGACCTCCATTTTCTCATGTATTTTTTTTTTAAAGTTACCAGTTGGATTAGACAATCTTTGAGATCCCTTCCAGCTCTAAATAAAATCTCTAATTCTATGACAGATGCTTAGTGAAAAAGGATTTGGGGGACTTAATTATTTTAATAATTGTCTTAATTTTCTAGTTCATTTAAAAGATGCAAGCAAGAAAGGGACCTACCCACTTGCACAGTTCAAGGACCACCAGGGCCCAGCTGGAAGTCCTCTCCAACCTTCCCCCTGGTTTTCACCAAGTTACTTAGGAAGTAATAGGAGAGATAGTAAGGAACAGTCTGAGGGACTACACTGATCACAGTTGCTGCAGCATTTCTGAAGCAGCGGTTCAAAAGTTGCATTGTCAAACTCCTGAGTAAGGCCATCTTGTGTTAAATCTTGAGTGAAAAGGGAGGCCAGTCTGTTCAACATCCTCTGTGGTTCTGTATCCACTGTCACTAATAGGTTGAGCTATTGATCAAAATGCTTACTCTGGTTGATAGCTAAGCTGACTAATAACACTGGAGCAAAGAAGGAGGAAAGGAAATTATAAACATAGTAATTATTTATGGATCCCCCTTTAGTATGCCTGCTTTCAGCCCTGGTCCACCAGCACCAACATGAGAATAGCCATTCCCTCTCCTCTGAATAACCTTGAGAAGGGTACAGTGAACAGGGTCTGAGGGAATCAGCAAACACAAAAGGGCCACCATCCCTCGAAGCCAGGCAGGCAGGAGAGATGCCAAATTCTGTGGTCAGCAAGATAAAATCCTCAGCTTTCCCTGGTCTGCTGGGGCAAGTGCCTTCTATTTCTATGGACACCTTTTTAGCAAGCTTCAGGGAACAGAATGACAGGCTTGGGGCAGGAGGGGATGGCAGGAGAGAATCCTTCAAATGGGATTACACTTTTAGTTCTTATTCACTTAGTAAATTCCTGGAGAGGGCCTTAGGGAGACTTGTCTCATTTTGAGAATCTGTTATCTGAAAACAGCTGTTACAAAAGAATAGGGAGGAGGGCCAAGAATTAGAAGGACTTAATTCATTCAATTTTCCCATCCAGCCAAAAGAAGAAAAGCTGTGAAGTACCTTCTGGCATCAGAAGAGAAGAACCAACCTTTCTTTCCACAGCAGCCAAAGGGATTATTTCCTGGACAGTTGCCAACCCTTTTATCACGGGGTAGGAGAAGGCATGGCTTGGCCTGAGCCCTCCCAAATGTCTTACATGCCCATAGCCAAAGATAGGCCAGAGCTCCCTCAATCAGGGCCACATGAAGGCACTTGTGGTCCCCTTCTTACTTTTGCCAGTCTGGAAATATCCAACTAAGTGCTTGGTGACACTTCCCCCCACTGCCTCACAGCCATGAGAAGGGAACAAATGTGGCTGAAGGAAATGGCATCTTTCAATGGAAGTAACGAAATATACAGACAATCTTTTGAGCTTCAAGGCTAATTCTTGTTGAAATAAAGTTGAATGATCTTTCTCTCTGAGTACCTTGGTAAGGGTTGGGAGGGGTAGGGCAAGTTCAGATGGAAAGAAAGAACAAAAAACAATAATTGCCCCAGTGTTCTCAGCGTGGGCTGTGGTTAAGTCTTCACAACATGGCAATTCTTATATGTTTGCAGAATCAAAAGATAGAAGGGACCTCTGGGGTCATTTAGACCAAAGATAGGGAACCTGAGGCCTAAGAAGGTTAAGTGATTTGCCCAAGGTCAAACAGGCAGTAAGGGCAGAACTGAAATCTGAATTCCTGTTCTTTGGTTCTAAATCACTGGGGAAGGATCTAATGCAACCCTGGACTGTATAGTTTTTGCTATATCTTTCACCTCATTATTATCTACTCTTAAGAGCTGGACTCTGGGATGGTCAGAAGGGAGGAAGGATCTGGGAACACTAGGAATAAAAGATATGTTGCTTTTGTATTATACAGGCAGATTAGGTGCCAAGAGATTTTAACCAGTTCATCACCCTTAGCTGGGTGATGGAAGATAGATATAATGTCTTTCTAATTATCTCTTATACGTGGAAGATAATGCATCTTCTCAGAAAAAAATACTTAAATGAATAAAAGACATAGTATTACAAAGGAAATCAATTATTTTGAAATATAGTTACCAAAATATTTTTTTAAAAAACAAGTTCATGGATACCAAGTTAAGAAGCCCTGCATTAGTAGCACTGTGCCCTAAGGATGTTGCTGACCTCTATGTACTCTAGAGGTCTTATGGACAAAAATGATCATTGAAACCTTCAGGATAACAAAAAGCTGAAAACTGAACACGTCCAGTGATGGGTGAATAGCTGAACAAATTAGTGTGTAGAAATGGAATGCGATGACAGGATGAAGAATTCAGAAAAACACGGCAAGACTTGCATGAAGCCAGCAGGACCAAAAGAACAATCTAGACAATGATTCTGACAATGTGAATCGATATCAACATAAGCCTGGTCAGGCACAAGGGTTGGGGGATTGAACTGCATTGTGAAAGTTCAAGGCTACATTCCTCTTTTCTATTAACAATCAAAAAGCTAACTTTGTTGGCTAAGGTACCTTGTAAGGGAGACTGTCAGAATATTTATTGTGAAGCATCTATTTTCAATATAAAATGTATCAAATTTTAAAACGAAAAATGTTTTAAAATGTAGCTTTTTTTTTTTAAAAGCAGCTCCTTTATGGAAACCTCACTTAAAATATAGCTTGGTTTAGGAAGATAAGTTATTGAAAGCTGCTGCTTAAATTGCCTTGTATAGAAAATCTGAAAGCTGAGAAGGGGAGTCTAAGAGAGGGGTAACATGGAAAATTATGTATGCCAGAGTTAGGTGATATGAACCAGAAGGCAGGCAGATCCATATTTTTTTTCACAATGAGTCTCACTTTCACTAGGTAAAACAAAGTCATGAGAAACTTGGCAAAAGAGGGAAAGAGACTGGACTAGATTAGTTCTAGACTGTAATTTGCGCTTCAGTCTAAATAGGGTCAGAGGGAAAATTCTGCCATATCAATATTTGAGTGTGAATCACTCTGGAAAGCCCCAGATAGGGAAGAAATGGTGAATACAGGTTCAATACTGTGTTTAAGATGAAACTTGTTGATCACCATTACAATATGACTTATTCATTCTGCTCACTTCACTATGCATCAATTCATATAGGTCTTCCCAGATTTTTTTGAAACCCCCTCCCTCATAATTTTTTGTAGCAAAATAGTGTTCCATTATAATAATACACCACAGCTTTTTCAGCCATTCCCCAGTTGATGGGTGTCCCCTCCGTTTCCAATTCTTTGCTACCACAAAAACAGCTGCTATAAATATTTTTGTACATATAGGTCCTTTTCTATTTTCTTTGATCTTGTGTTTGAGGTTCAGAAAGCACATCACAACTCTATGGGTTATTGGGTTAATTCTAGGTTCTTAAGTGATTTCAGTGTTAATTATAAACTGTGGTTCAGACACTTATCACCTATCTCATGGATTATGGTAATGGCCGTTAATTGGTTTCTTTGCCCCTACTTACTCTCTCTTTCTAATACATCCCCTAAAGGCAGAGTCTGACCTTGTTATTTCCAATGCTTAAATACCTTCAGGGGTTTCCTTCTGCATTTAGGATAAACTACCAAACTACCTCAAGCTGTTGTTAGGAGCTATCCTCCATCGGACTGGGACTGTTAGTTCAGTCTTCATTTTATGGGACTCATCAGCATGCATTCTGAATGGCAGTGATCAAACAGGACTGCTAGTTATTCTCTGGACTCCCCTATCTTCTGCCTCTGGGTTTTTGTACAAGACATTCCTTATGCCTGACTTGCTGCCCTTCCTCATCTCTGACTCTCAGAATCCTTAGCTTCCTAGAAGTTTCAGCTCAAGTGCCATCTTTCTAACTCCCAACCAAATCAAAGTATGTGATTCAGGGAGGAGGCTTATCCTTCTCCATAATGAACCAGTATCATCCATCTGATTATTTCAGAATCCAAGGCAGGGTTGGATATACAGTTGGCTAATCATCAGTCTTCCCCACAAGTGCAAAACGGGCAATAAGTAATCATGTGCCACATGGCTTATTTAGGACAAATAACCAGAACTGCTTGGACAGGGAATCCTCTGGTTTCATCAGGAGATAGAGAACAGCTGAGTGCCATGGAATTAGTGGGGATCCCAGGCCAGTTGGGAGAGGAGATTAGAAAAGAACACTTTTGTTCAGAAGAGACTTGGCAACTCAGTCTTAGTCACAAACAGAAATTACAATTAGAAAGAGAAAATAGAGTTTGGAAAGGAGGTAAAAATGAGGGATGGGCAGAAGGGTTTAAAGTAGAATTGAGCTGAACAGAAATACCCAGACAAAAAGATAGGGACTGGTTTGGATTAGATACTATTGATTTTCTAAGTTGGAACAGAACCAACATATCTGTAACTTATGCCCTGAATATAGTTTGTACCTGCACTCAAGATCACTGGCCTGAAGTGTTTCATTTCTGCTGTCATTACAATAGGAGAATACAGAACATAAGGGGGGGCCTTCGGGGCTATAAGGAAAAATCTCTACTCACTAGGTAACAACAGTGCTATGATGTCACTATTGTACTATATAATTGCTGAATAATTCACCATTGTTTTTTTCTGTATTCTTATGTCATTCTAATTTTATAAGTATACATACATGTATATATTCTACTGAAATGCTTAAGAAAGAAAAATCCCTTTATGAGATTCAAAACAACTGTTTGTAGAATTTGCCCTGCTTCCTTTAAAAGAGAAAACTGCCGAATACTTAAAAGCAATTCAGACTCTTACTCTTGCTGAAAATCAAAGAATCTGGTTTACCTTAAATGTCACAGCACGATTATATTCAGTGTGAAACACACCATCCCTGTCAAACAGAGAAAGAAAAAAAGTGTTGAGACTTAAAGAACAGCCAGAAGGGGCCACAATTCTGCGTTCCTTTTTATCCCAGGCACAGTCAGTTAGTTAAAACCATCAAATCTCCATCTGAAAAAACACCAATCTAGTGGGTTCACTGTTAGTACTAATGAGAGCCTTATATGATGATTTAGAAATCATAAGGGCCCCATGTCCCCTCACACTCACTTGTAGTGAAGTAATTCCACTTTTTTGTCCTTTGTGCTTGGGTCAACTTTCATCTTCTTGCACAATTTCCGACTCTCTGTATCACTGCAAAATACAAATGTTTGGAACCATTGGTTAACTGAATTCTTCATGATAGTTTGGGTAGATCAGGGCCTGTTGGAATATACTGATAAGAGAATGGGTGGATGGTGGTACAGATAAACATTAGCTAACATATAAATCATACAACAATAAATTTTTACTGAGTATCTTCTGTGGCCAAATCACAGAAGTGAGGTGCTGTGAACAATAAAAAATATGTATGAGTCCCTTCCCACAGACAATTTATAATTTTTTAGGGGAGTCAAAGTACAAATATGTAGCAGCACATGGTTAAAGGACAAATGAGATCAGTGCATGGCAGAAAGGTCTGTGATAGCTTCACAGAGGGCCCTGGGTTGGACTTTGACTGGAATAGGGGAAGATTAAATGGAAGGAAAAGATGAAACAACTTCCTGAGATGGAGAAATGTTAGATGTGTAGGGAATCAGTCTGGAAAGTTCAAGTAAGGGAATAGCGGGAGAAATCTCTGGAAAGGTTGGGAACTGATTGTGCAAAGTTAAAGAGTTTGGACCTTATTCCATAGATAACATCGTTGGATGGAGGACTTGCATGGCCTAGGAATCATAGAAGTCTAGAGATCACTTAGTACAACTCTCATTTTATAGATAAGAAACTGAAACTCCAAGATGTTAAATGAGTTGCCACAAAATGGTATGGTAGAAAGATTAATCTATGAACAGTATGTAGGATGGGTCGAAGTGGCAAGAGACTTAAGGCAGACTGACCAGTTAGGTTTCGTACAAGAGATGCTAGATTGGAAGAACTGTCATGATTTAGCAGATATGAAGGACAAAAAAAATTAAAGATGATTCCAAGGTTTTGGGTAGCTGACAGAACTGATACCCCTGACTGTGAATACTTGATAAAAGTTGGGAAAAGGAGTATAACATGAAGGGAGGTGAAAGTTAAAGTTGCAAGAAGGAGAAGATGAGCAGGAAGAAGAGACTGGAATGGGTTGAGATATGCCTTGATTAATACTCTCAATAGTTACTGGGAAAAGTCTTAAAGGGAACAATGAGAGAATAACACTGAATACTAGTGTAGTGTTGTGGAACCCCAAGAGAATGGAAGGTGAGAAAAGAATAAGCATTTATATAGGGCTTACTGTGTTAAGACCTCTGCTAAGTGCTTTACGAATATTAGCTCATTTGATTCTCACAACAACCTTGATGTAGGTGCTATTATTATCCTCATTTTATAGTTGAGGAAACTGAGGCAAAAAGAGGTTATGCACTTTGCTCAGGGGCACACAGCTATTAAGTGTTTGAGGCTGGATTTGAACTTAGGTCTTCCTGACTCCAGGCCCAAGCACTATCTAGATGCTTCAAGAGGAAGAGAATGGTAAGAAGGAGCACGGGGTTGTGGCCTATGTGCCTGCTCCAAGTTCTTGCCACAACTTCCCTAATAAATTATCTACATATGGATTCTGTCTCCCCTGTTACTTTTGAAGGTTATCAATAGTTATGATGATTGAATATAATGGCAAAACGTATGGTACCTACTTTGCTGGGCTAATATGAAGAAAATTCTTTGTCAAGTTTAAGGTACTTTATTTAGGTTATGATGAACAGGATACTATCAGAAAAACCTGGAAAGACCTACATGAACTGAAGCAGAGTGAAATGTACTGTATACAAAATAACAGCAAATCTAATAACCTTTTCTTTGCTCTGATTCTTGCTGACACTGTTATATGAGATGCACTAACTACTCTTTTTGAAGTTCACCAACTCACTTGGCTAGCCAAGCCCTAATAAATACGTGAATATTCATTCTATTAACATACCAGAGTTTATTTAACTAGCCCTCCTTCTATGGGCATCCCCTTTATTTCTGGTTCTTTACTACCACAAACAGCACTGCTACACTGTGATCCAAGACAGTGGCAAAAGACTCATGGTAGAAAATGCTCTCCACATTCAGAAGAAGAACTATGGAGTCTGAACGCAGATGGAAGCAGACTATTTTCACTTTTGTTGTTACTTTTATGTTATTGTTCTTGTTTATTGTTTCTTGTATTTGTTTTTCCTTTTTTTCTGATTCTTACAATATGACTAATGTGGAAATAATTTTTAAAAAACCAGTGTTGCTACACAGGATCTTTGGTTCTGCTGGTAGTGGAATTGCTGCATCCAACTGATCATGTTGCATCACGTTGTCCTTTTCTTGCACAATGCCAGATGGACATCTGGAACTATTAAGACAATTCATAGCTCTTCCTTGCTAGATATTTCTATTCTTAAGGCTCATCATTATCTCCAAATCAAGATGTACAGTCATAGCCCATTACCATCTTCTTAGCCACATTCCTCTGTGATTAACCTTTTTTGATCAATAGCATGACTGTTCTCCCAGGCTTAAGATCTATGGACTGTTTCTGATGACTCCATCTTCTTAATATACTAGGTTCACTTATGAAATATTATTCATTCCTCCTCGGGATAATCCTCATTCTTTTCCATCCTCTCCATTGCCACTGGTACTTCCCTAGTTCAGGGTCTCAGATTTCTCATCTCTGTGACTCCAACAGTTTCTCAGCTGGCTTCCTGGCCCCTGGTCTCTCCCCTCTTCCCATCCTGAATATTACTGTTAGAATAATCATCTTAAAATGTAGCTTTCATCATGCCACTCTCCTGCCTAAGAATGCATAATAGCCCTTAATTGCCTACTGCATTTGATCTAAGCTCCTCCGTCTGGCTTTCAGAGCCCTTCACAATCTAGACTAATGCTATGCTTCCACTCTTTTTTTCACATCTGCTGGCTTTTGATCATTCTGTCCCTGCTGCCTTGGCCCCTTTGTTCCCCTGACTCTCTTGTTTCTCTCTCTCCTTAGAGGCTTCGTTCAAGTACTCTTTTGGGAGGGGGGATGTGGGAGGAGAATTCTAGCTCCTGTGGAGGCAAAAGAACAGTGGTGCACATGGAACCCCTAAGAAAGACCAGCCATGTCCTTTTTTTTCGAAGAGGTCCACATTCTCCCCCTCCAACATCTGGGTAACTCTATTCTCCATCAACCAATTCTGCCTCCCCTCCTAGGAAATCTCTTACACACTGCTTTAGGGCCTGGGCAGCAGCCAGGAGACCTGGATACCCATCTAAAGGCCCCTTGGCCCATAAGATAGTGGGGCCAGATGTAGGAACTGATGCTATGCTGAAACAGAAGATGTAGAATACTAACAAGAAGAATGAGCAGCTAGGTGGCACGGTGAATATGGCGCAGGGTCTAGTGTCAGGAAGACTTGAGGTCAAATTCAGCCTCAGATACTTACTAGTTGTGTGACCCTGGACAAGACACTTCACCCTGTTTGCCTCAGTTTCCTCACCTGCAAAATGAACTGGAGAAAGAAATGGCAAACCACTCTAGTATCTCTACCAAGAAAACCCCCAAAGGGGTCATGAAGAGTCCAAAACCACTGAAAAACAACTAAACAATAAGAAAATGCATAAATGCCACATGTATGGCAAATATTCTTCTTCCTCCTCTAGCTCTGACCATGTCTGAATCCCTCTCCCTTACCCCAAGTCACACTACTTCAGCTCTCCTGTCAAGCCTTGGCTGCACTATTGTGCTGGGGGAAAATTAGACTGCAACCCTCATCTCACCCTATCCTCACATCACCCAGTGCCCATAATGGTTGGTGAAGGTGAGAAAAGGATCCCTATTGACCCAAGGCCACCTCTCCATCTCCCAGACTTAATCATCTTTTTGGAAGATGAGCTAAATGCTGAAGCTTCCTTTGAGCTAAATCCTGAAGACCATTTTAGGATCTGGAAAATGTGACTTTTAAAAAAAAATCATTTTGTAATATGGATGGGAAAAGAGGATGAAGGGGATGTGGCATTACCATGGAAATTGGTCTGGGCAAGGTAGTCTTATGATAATGAGAACTTTGTGGGGTATAGTAAGTACATTTCCCAGCCAACTTTGCAGTCTATTCTACTCAGTACATTACCTGCTGGGAAATGGAGTCGCTTTGAATATAATAATGTAGGTGGCATTATAGAACCTCATCTCTTGGTGAGTTCTTCTGTTCTCAGTCATTTATATCTCTTGTCTTATTTTATTTCTCTCATTGTGCTGCCCAATAAAGTTGTTTGTTCCTTCCTAAAATGGCAAATAAAACCACAAATCCCCCTTCCCCTATAAATCCTTCCCTGACCATCTTGACCACCGTGATCTTTCTCAACTCAGCTGCTCAAGTGTTTGCAATGTTCTACTCATCCAGAACTTATCAAGTGTCTTGTAATACTAGTTAATATTTTATTTTGGGGTCTCATCATAAATTGTAAGCTCTTTGAGAGCACTGACAGAAATGAGGAAATCAAGACCAGAAAGGTTCATATTTTATAAAATTCTATATCCACCACTAGTGTTTAGCCCAGTGTCTTACATCTACCAAGAGGGCAATAAATACCTGATTTACTGGTTAAATGCATCCCTTCTCTATTCCGCTTAGTCAAATCTGGTCTTTTCTTCAGAATATTTAAGTCTTTCCATGTTGTTTTCTTTTATATCTTTGTGGTATAAGAATGTGATGGAATATTCCTGTGTCATAAGAAATGGCAAATGTGAAGAAGGCAGAGAAACTTGGAAATGTGAACTGATGTAGAGAGAAATAACCAGAAGCCAAAGGAGAATAGAGAAGATAGCCATGCAGCTCCGCCATCTATTCTCAGCTGTGGAGGTCATATAGGGCTCAGAATTTTTTTCAGAATAATTTCAGAATTTCTTGGACACTTTGGGTTCCACAAAGGAAGGAGGGAAGGAATGCCTGTGGGAGGGAAAAGGTGAAAATGTTGTGATGAAACCACCTAAAGTGTCTGCTTCAAAATCCTGTTTTAAGACATTTTGTTCTGGAGAACTCAGTAATTGAAGGCAAGTTACAAAGGCAGGCTGCAGGGGTGTTACCAAGAACTGACTGACTGTATTTAAAGTTTTATATCAATAATGGCTCTAGGCTCTGGAAGTGAAAAGCTGACAGAAGAAATGATGCTTCATTTCTCTTAAGTCACAAGGCAAAGAACAGTATGTTATCAGATGGTATTTTTATCATTATTTCACTCTAATTTGAACAGTGAAGTCTTAAAATTACCTTACGCTAAATGACTAAACTTTAATTGGTAAAGATTGCTAAAAGGTAAATAAAAAGCCAAGGATCTCTGGCTCTTCCAAAAGAGACCCAACAGCTCTGAGTTCCAGCAAATAATACTAAAAGGTCTTTAAGGTAGGTGGGAGGCACAGGACAGCCAACGGAAGAGATGAATTTTCTAATTTAATTAAAAGCCTAACTTTATACACACAGTCACAATAGAAGCATCATGGAACTAGAAAAAAATAAAGGTTCTTCCTGGAGCAGGGTTGGGACTTCCTTAAACTGGGAATGTGATGGGTACCAGAACAAGGCAACTCACCAAGATGGCTCTTTAAAGCAAGGAAATGGAATGAGTGAAACTTGTAACTATCATCTTTAGTTTGTGCCTTCATATGTCCATATGACTGTAACAAAATTGTTATTGCTTTCAAAATGAACTGAGAACAGGTTTATGTAGATATATCATTATAAGGGGAACAGAAGACAAGTCAACATATATTAACTAAGTACCAACTGTGTGCCAAGCATTGGAGATACAAAGAAAGGTAAAAACAATACTGTCTTTAAGGAGTTCAAGGTCTAATTATAGAGAAAAAACACAAGGAACTATGTGCAAATAAGATGTGTGTGTCTACATGTGTGTGTCTGTATATACGTATAGACATACACGTCAGAATATATGCATCTGTATATATGTGTATATATAAACATAAATATTTTTATTTATTTATTTTCCCAAGTTTTGTAAACTTGTATTGTGGTTAATATTAATTTGGGAGTTGGATTTAGGGAAAAAGTTGAGGAAAGATTTTCTTTTCCCATAGGTTGTTTTAATATTCGTACATATGTTGACCTTTCTTCATTTTACCAGAGTGACCTTTGGAAATTGGTTTAACAAATAGTATTCTTATTGTTTTCCATTTCAGAGATAGAATTTTAGTGTGGTAAAAGATCTTAGATATCTATATATCTATATACATATACATATATATGTGTGTGTATATATTATCTATATAAAATCTCAGAATAAATTGGAGAAAATCTCAGTGGGGAGGCACTATTATGGGGGACTGGGAAAGGTATCTACAAAAGTTGCAATTTTAAGTGAGCCTTTAAGGAAAGGGGGTGGGGTGGTGGAGATTAGGAGGATGTGCACACCAGGCTCAGGGAAAGCCAATGAAAATGCACAGATTGAGGGGAATAGAGAATCTTGTGTGACAAAGAAGGTATGTGGAGGTTATGATGTTTCAAGAAAGAACTCTAGACTCTTGGGTGAAAGCAGCAAAGGCAGGTTGAAGCAAATGTTAAAGATAATTCATATTAAGTATACATTTACAAGGAAGGAGGCTTAGAGGAAATGAACCATGGATTACATATTCATCACAGATAATCCACAAATCAGAGTTTACAAACTACAGCCTTACCACAGATACTCTTGAAATCAGTTACTACTGATATTATACCTTAATCATCCCTAAATGTCCAACTATCAGGAATTCTGATGAACCCTGAAATGAGAGTCCTGGGAAAAGAATCAAAAGACCCAGGTTCTAGTCTGGGTTCTGCTATTTGCTAGTTCTCTGACTGGATAAATCCCTTTATATCCACTCTAACACTGTTAGATAAAATGGCAAGAAACAGTGTAGTGAACTCCCTTCCAAAAATCTTTAAGCAGACCTAGAAAACACTCCAGACCAAATCCTGATGGGCAAATCCAGGAAAAGTCCCAATGAATCATTTGTCCAACACAAGGGCACAAACAAGGATATGTTTGTACACTTAGGGACTGGTCAGGCTAGAAACTTGGGTGATGCAGTGGATAGACTGTTGGGCCTGGAGTCAGGAAGACTCATCCTCTTGAGTTTAAATCCAACCTCAGACACTTGCTAGCTGTGTGAGCCTAGGCATGTTACTTAACCCTGTTTGCCTCAGTTTCCTCATATATAAAATGAATTGGAAGAGGAAATGGCAAACCACTCTAGTACTCCTGCCAAGAGAACCCCAAATTGGGTCATGAAGAGTTGGACATGACTGAACAACAACAAGCTCGAAGCTTGCCGTGCTTGAAGCACTCTAACTCTCTAATGCCCAGGGAGAGGCTGTGTATTAGTTTAGAAATAGGGCTCAGACCCTTACCAGGGCACCACCAGACACATACCAAGGCACTGTAACAGGGACAGGTGCCACCTGGCAGCCTTGTCACCCATTACCCAGTTTTGTGTTACAGATCCAGAGGAGATTAAGAAGGGGACCTGTTCAAAAGGCAGGGTTCCAAAAAAAGAAGGAAGTTCAGAAGCTAACAGTAGCAGCTGTGTGGCTTACACTCCAGGTGTAGATCAGGGCCTCTCTTATACCATCTAGCATAGTTTGTAGAGTAATAACATGGGCAGGGATTGAAGACCAAAGGGAAGCCTACAGTTTTGTCTCTCTGAATCAAGAGAGCTTTGCAAGTGGGCTGATAGGGAGTAAGCCCAGCAGCAGTTCACTACCCCTTAGACCCAAACCCAGGCCAGAAACTTACAGAGCTCAGACGGGGGCGGGGGGGGGGGGAGGTGGTGGGTGGGTGGGGGGGGACAGCAATCAGACTTGACCCTGGATCAGACTCCTTTGGGAGCACCAAATGCTTACAGGCCCCTAATCTGTCTTTGAGATCCTGGAATAATGCAACATTCAATACCTCAAGAAAAGATCAACAGGATCAGCCCAGACTTTCCTTCCAGAAGTACCACATGGCCTAGAACTAATATCAAGTCCAAGGTAAGGAAGTAGGGTGGAAGAATGAGTAAACAAAACAAGAACCTCATCATAAAGAGCTATTATGGTGGCAATGAAGCTCAGGACACAAACTTAAAAAAAGGGGGGAATGACTCCAAAATACCTAAAGCCTCAGGGAAAAACGCAGCTTGAACACAAACTCAAATGAAGAGAAATATAAAAAGGTAAATATGAACGAACAGTCATAAAGGAGTAAACAGGGATAAACTGCTTACATTCAAATATGGGGAGATGATATAGGTATTCCTTCTGAACCATCATCAGGGGTCACAGAGGGTGTCTAATTAGACAAAGTCTGGAAGTGGTTCTGTTATGTCTTGATGATCTTAAGAACAGAAAGAGAGGAAGAGGCATGTACTGGTGCAGAAGGGAAAGAAAGGTTAGGAAAAATGATCACATCATCAGGGCACTCAAGAAGACATCAGACAAAGAAGAGGGGGAAGGGGGAGTGGTTGACACTTGAACCTCACGCTCATGAAACTGTTCAAAAGAAGCAAGCAGATACACATACATATACACACATACACACATGCATGCACACACACACACACACACAGTTGGGTACAGAAATACATTTTACTCAACAAGGAAATATAAGAGAAAGGAGAAAAGTGGAGGGAGGATTTAGAGGGAGGGTAAATTAAGGGACAGATAAGTCCCAAGTCCTGAGGCAGCTAGGTGGCTCAATGGCTAGAATTCTGGGCCTGGAGTCAGAAAGACCTGAGTTCAAATATGACCTCAGCCACATACTAGCTTGTGTGACTCTAGGCAAGTCATTTAACCTCTGCTTTGCCCTAATCCACTTAATCCAGGTGGCAATAAAGGTTTTGCTTTAAAAGGTAAAACTACTCCAGTATCCCAGTATCTTTGTTAAGAAAACCCCATGGACAGAAGTATTGGTGTGCTACCCTGTCCACTGGGTCAAGAAGAGTTGGACATGACTGAACAACTGTCCTAAGCAAACAAACTCTAAAGATATATAAAAAATATTTATACCTCTTTTTGAATGGCAAAAATGGGGTTCTGAGAGGGTGCTCACAAATTAGGGGATCAATGACAAGTCACAGTATATAAATGTGATACAGTACAATTGTGCTAAACTCAGTGGAACAAACAAGCAGCAATACAGAAAACTAAAGATGAAACATGCTACCAACCTCCTGGAAGAGAGGTAGAAGGGTCCTAGTGCAGAATGAGATTTTTTTGGGGATGTAGACAATGTAAAAAGTTGTTTTGCTCGACTCAACATGTATATAATGGGTTTAGTTTTTCTTGTGTTCTCAACTGGGAGAAGGGATGGGAGAGTGAAAAAGTGAATTTTAGCTCATTTAAACAAATAAAATATCTATTTTTTTAAAAAAACCTATCTAAACAAGTTATGGTTGTGAAAACACAAGCAGGTTTTAATAATCATTAGTAAAAAATCTTCTAGGGGCAGCTAGGTGTCAAAGTGGATAAAGCACTGGCCCTGGATTCAAGAGGACCTGAGTTCAAATCTGACCTCAGACACTTGACACTTACTAGCTATGTGACCTTGGGCAAGTCACTTAACCCTTAATGCTCCCCCCCCCAAATATTGTAAAAGTCCACAAGATGGCTGTTTTCATATGAAGGCAAAAGAATGGAATTGGGGGATACTTGGCACTGAATTAGAAATGGAAGTCACATTGAAATAAGTGACTAAAGTGTCAGGAAAGACAGAAAATGGCAGTGGAGATGATGACTTGACTGGGAATAAAACCTAGGAGGTTACGTTGGTTCTTGCTTCTAGAACTAATTTTGCAGCAAGGCAGCAGCCATATTATCTTCACAGGCAATCAACCAACTGCACTTTTTTTGCTCTCCTTTTATGAAAAGGAAGCAAGGACCACAAAAAAGGAACCAATTCATATTTGCAATTCATTTGAGAAGAGGGCAACAAAAAGGTCCAGGTTCACTACAGATTCAACCCACTGTCCCTAATCATCTATTTTTACAGCGTAAGATAGTACTGAGCTGAATCTAATAATGACCCTTAGTCATGCAGAAAAGTTTAGCTAGTGTTGAAAATGCTGTTAAAGAAGCCAAGAATGTACATCATATTTTTGAAAAATGTCATAAAAAAATAGAAACAAAGTTTTAGTGTTAAGGGTTATTCTTCAGTTATCCGGAAAAAAATCTATTTCATTGGTTATTCTGGATCTACCACAACTACGGCAGAAGTACCACCCAACCACCTGATACACCGCCTAGTGTTATATAAGACAGGGAAAGAGCCAGGCTGGAAATGTAAAAGTCTTAGGGTCAGCTTCACCTGAATAAAATGATACTGGGCAGGAAGAGCTTACAATCTGAAGGGCTACAGAAGAGGTTGTTTTGTTTTTGTTTTTGTTTTTTGGTGAGGCAATTGGGGTTAAGTAACTGGCCCAGGGTCACACAGCTAGTAAGTGTCAAGTGTCTAATGCTGGATTTGAACTCAGGTCCTCCTGACTCCAGGGTTGGTGCTCTATCCACTGTGTCACCTAGCTGCCTCTTACAGAGGAGTTTTAAAACGAAAGCAACTAAGCACAAAAATTGAAAAAAAGGTTTTATGAGGCCAGGAAGCAAATCTAAGGCCTGATCCATCCAATTAGACACCTATCATGTTTGAGAAGCAGTGGGCCCAGATGTATAAATGCTTATACACCAATGATAGAAGTAAACTTATTCTAGAATCCATTATTTTGTTGCTGCGGGTACTAGTTTCACTGGTGAAGGTCACAACTCTTCTGGGTCTACTATGACTTAATTGAGGTGCTTTGGCTGAAAAATTTATCATCTTTATGGATAAACCATTGATTAACCTCTCCAAAATCTAGGCTAGGCTAGTTGTAAGACAACACCAGCAGACAAGTTCATTGCTAGGCCTTTTCATATCGGTGAGGCCTGGCAAAGCTTAACCTTCAGGATCCCAAGACTAATCTGCTTACCACAATGAAGCACTGAAGAAAGGATTTAGTGTAGTGGTTATTTTTTCTTAAAGGATCTTTACACACACACACACACACACACACACACACACACACACACACACACACACACACACACACACATCAGTCTGTACTGGTATAGGGAGTTTTCACATTAGGAATTATCCATATGAATAAAATCACACATTTGGTCCAAAATATGTTTAGCCCCCTAAGTATCTTAGTGTTAGATACTTAGTGTTAGAGGCTCCTGATCCTATAGGAAGAAGAAGTACAGGGAAAGAAGAGGTATATTACTGCATATGAAGGATAAATGCAAAGTAATGGGAGAAAAAGCTTATGAGAAAAAGTACAGAATCACTGTAGACAGAACTTTCATATTTATGTAATAAAAATTTTAATATTGTAGCCCACACCTGATCACGATAATATAATGGAATCAGAAATATAAAATTGAGTTGTAGAAGCTCTAAGATCGGACTAGGTGGCAATAATGAGGCATATTAATTAATCACGTAGAGAATGTTTGACACTAGGAAGAAACTTGGAAATCAGACTTTGGGATGGGAAAAAGTCCTACTAAAAAGAGCAATTAGCTCTACAACCCACAAAAGGAAGGAAAATGGTATAGAAGAAAAAAATAGCACAACATCAGGAATCAGATCTGATTTCTAGTTCTGCCTATGCCACTAATTTAGTTACGTGGCCATAGATGGAGTCAGTCCATCACTTTGGGCTCCTACCCTACTCACTTTATTTCATGTTATATTTCATATAACATATAACTGTATGTTCCCTCCTACCTTGAATAGTCTATGATTATAATGAAATATACCAGATCTGTTCCTAAGCAGTGAACAAAAAGTGGTACAGAAACTAACTACAAAAAGTTACTATGCATCGGTAATAACAATCTGAAAAGAGAAGGTACATCCAATTCAGAAAACGTCACTGATAAAATCTGGACACAAGTTTTAAAAATTTAAAAGGCAGCATTTAAAAATTGAATAATCTCCCTGCAAGACTAGGAGTTATTCACTTACTGCCTTGTGTACATTTCTATATGAAACAGAAAGGAGAGGAAACACAGGTCAGGCAAGCAGCAGGCCTCTTCGTCAGCAGTTCTGGGAGAAATTGCTCACTCCCTACCACCTACAAATATAACCACACTTTTCCCAAATCCTTAAAAAACCTTTACTTAACATTGCCATTTCCTCAACCCAACACCTTTTCTCCTTTTCACTGCCAAGCTTTTATAAATGATCATCTACACACATTGCTTCCATTTTCTCACCTCCCTTTTACACATCTTAATGATTTCACTTCTGATACTAACAATCAACTGAAACGACTATGAAGTTACCATCATCTCTATGATGTAACTACCTAAGCCTTTTCTGTTCTCATTTTTTGAGTTCTCTATAGCATTTTTAAAGGATTTTTTAATTCTGAATTCAAATATCAAAATGAAGATCACCATATATAACAGACCATAAAAATAAGAATGCATATGAAATTGAAATTCTAATTTATATGGCTTGCTTTCTTTTAAAAAAAGTATAAAATAATTCCTGAGCATTGCATTCAAAGCTGCCCTGCTTGTCTGTGCTTCTTTCTATTTGCTTTTGGGCATTAAAATTTTTTAAAGTGTTTTACTGATGTCCCTTTCTTATTTTTAAACATTAATACTTTTTTTTCCAGTCAGCAGAAAAATCTGCCTTTTCATTCTCTCACCCAACCCCACACCCCTGAGAGCAAAAGAAAAACAAAACTCCTGTTATAAACCTGAATAGTCAAGAAAAACAAATTTCTTCATTGTCCATGTCCAAAAGAATCATGGCTCTTTGCACTCTGAGTCCTTTACCTCTCTCTCTGGAATTGTGCTTGGTCATTATGTTGATCAGAGTTCCTAAATCTTTCAAAGTTGTTTGCCTTTCCCATCTTGTTCTCCTCATATAAACTGTTCTCCTGGTTCTATTCGCCTTCCTCTGTATTGGTTTATCATTGTTTATTTGTGTTTATCTTATTATATTTCTCTTATTATATTTCTCTTTATTCCTATTTTTGAACTTCAAAGTTTCTCCAAAGCTCTGGTCTTTTCATCAGGAATGATTGGAAGTTCCCTATTTCATTAACGGTTCATTTTTCCCCTCTGTGACATTAGACTTAGTTTTTATGGGTAAGTTAGTCTTGGATGTAAACCTATATATTTTGCCTTCTTAAGCATCATATTCCAAGCTCTCTGCTCCTTTTTCGTGATTGCGGCAAAATGGTATGTGATATAGACTGGGGCTGTACTTAAATTCATTCTTTCTGTCTACTTACAGTATTTTTCTTTGATCTGGAAAATTCCAGATTTTGGCTATGATATTCAGTAGTTTTCATTTTGGGGTATCTTTCAGGAAGTTATAGGGAATTCTTCTATTTCTACTTTATCCTGTGATTCTAAGAGCTCTGGACAGTTTTCTTTTAAAATTTATTTAAATTTGATGTCTGGATTTGGGGTGTGTGTGTGTGTGTGTGTGTGTGTGTGTGTGTGTGTATGTGTGTGTAGAATGGCAATTCAAATAGTCTAAAGATTCTTAGGGGAAGCTAAGTGGCACAGTGGATAGAGTACTGGGCCAAGTGAAGAAGACTCATCTTTGTGAATCCAAATCTGCCTCAGACACTTACTAGCTGTGTGACCCTGGGCAAGTCACTTTGTGAGCTGGAGAAGGAAATGGCAAACCACTCCAATGGCCAAGAAAACCCCAAATGGGGTCACAAAAGAGTCAGTCACAACTGAAAAGACTGAACAACAATGATAAATTCTTAAATTTTTTTCTCCTTGATCTGTTTTCCAGGTCAATTATATTTGCTAATTTTCTTCTATTTTTTCCAATCTTTTGACTATTTTATTGCCTCATGGAGTCTCTGGCTTTTATTTGATACAGTCTAATTTTTCCAAGGAATTTGTTGTTTGGGCAAGGTTTTGTACCTCTTGTGCCAAGCCATTAATTCCCTTTGCAATTCTTTCTTCCAGTTATCATTTCTTTTCCAATTTTTTTCCCTTGGGTGTTCTCATTTCATTTGTATTCATCCTAGCACCTTCTCTCTCATTTCTTTTTTTTTCTTTTTAGGGCAATGAGGGTTAAGTGACTTGCCCAGGGTCACACAGCTAGCAAGTGTCAAGTGTCTGAGGCCGGATCTGAACTCAGGTACTCCTGACTCCAGGGCCGGTGCTTCATCCACTGTGCCACCTAGCTGCCCCCTCTCATTTCTTTTTTATCCTGTATATAGCTTGTTCATACAGATTTGTTTGCTTATTGTCTCTCCATTAGATTGTGAGCTCTTTGAGGGCAAGAATTTTCTTATGTCTCCTTAGCATCCCCTATACTTAGAACAGTGCCTGGCACGTAGTAGGCACTTATTAACAACTGACTGGATGATTTTTAAACTCCCATTTCATCTATTTCAGAATATCTAGTTGAATTCACGACCAAGCTGCAATTTTTGCTTAGTCTCTGCTTATAAATGTTTTGGAGCCATTTTTTCTTCTGGATTTATTTCTCAAATGTTCTTTTTAATATAATATTTATTTATAGTCATTTGCTTATTCTTCCAGAGTATTTCCTGACTTTAGATTTGATGTTATGGCTCGAGCACTCATGAAGAGAAACTCTGGGTTGGTCTTGTCATTCCTTTCTTGGGATATTGAATATTATATTACTCTAGGATCTCAAGAACATGCTGGGAAACCTATAAATTTTCAGTCTTCATAGAGTAGTCTGATCCAGGCAAAAGTCTGATGACTGCTCCCCAGATCTGAGCTTTGCAAGTTCCTGACCTGTGTCTGGGCCTGAGCGAAAGTAGCCTGAAGCTAGACTCACTCATGATCGGATATCTGGGAAACTCTGCTGGTTCAGAGTGACAAAATGGCAGGCTCTGCCTGTTGGTATGGGATTTCTGCCCTGGTTATTCACCTGCAGGCTTTAGACTGGGCTAGAATCTGAAACTGGACCCTTCCTTCCCTCAGAGGATTATACCGTTTTGCAGAGTAAAATTATTCTTGGTTATAAGCCTATATGTGTATATCTTTCATCTCTTAGAACTGCATTCTAAGACTGCCTCTCATTTATAACAGACCTGTATAACTAAGTCTACTCTTTGTTTTAAGAATTCACTATCTAGCCATTGTTCTGAAAGCTAAATGATCTTTCTCTCTTCTCATTTTTATGCTGTTCAATATTTTGATCATGTATCCATGTTGAATTTATTATCATATTGGTGCCAGATTGACTTCCAGTTTCCCCAACCATTTTTGTAAAATAGGGAATTCTTTCCTAAATAATGTTATGGTTTGACGTTTATTGAACACTGGGTCGAGTTCAATTATTTCTGATTCTTCCTTATCTATTCTCCTTTTGTTCATCTTTTTTTTCATTATTTCCCTTCACACTCTACATTTTTTTGTTCAAAAGAGTTTTGTTACTGTTTTCTCTAGATCCGTGAAGCACTGGTGGTTTGATTGTCAAAGCACTAGATCTACAAATTAATTTGAATACTATTGTTACTTTTGTTACATTGGCACAGCAGGGTCTTGAGCACTGAGTATCACTCCTGTTATGAAAGTTGTTCTTTTTTTTTCTTTAAGGAGCATTTTGCAATCTTTATCTTCACAGGTGTTGCTTATGCTTTGGTGGATTGATTGCCACATGGTGTATGTATTTTGTAGTTACTTTGAATGGGACTTCCCTTTCTACTGCTACCTTCTGGATTCACTTATTGCTATATAGAAATGACATTGGTTTTTTGTGATTTATTCTATAGCCTGCAACTTTGCTGAAGTTATTGTTTCAATTAGTTTCTCGGCTGATTCCCAAGGATTTTCTAAGTGAACTATCATTTCAGAAGCAAACAGGAATGATTTTACCTCTTCTCAGTCCATCTTTATGCCTTTAATTTCTCTCTCTTGTCTTGATGCTATTGCTAGCACTTCCACAATGATATAAAATAACAGCAGGGAAAAAGTATCCTGGCTTTACCCTTGTATTTATTGGGAAAATTTCTTGTATTTCCCTATTGTATAAAATCCTAGCTTTTGGTTTTCAAATAGATACTTTTTATCACATTAAAAAAAAGATCTTTTATGTATATATTTTGTAGTTTTATTTTTAATTTATTTGCTATTAGAAGAAATGAGTGTTTAACTTTATCAAAGAATTCTTGGGAATTTATTTAATCACATGTCTTGGGATATTTTTTGTTTGTGATATGATTATGTTCACTGTTTTGTTACTGTTGAACTATGACTGCATCTCTATTATAAATCCACATTGATCATAGTGAATGGTTTGTTTGTTTTTCCATAAGTAACTGTTTTGTTCAAAATTTTGTTTAAAATTTTTGAATCAAGATTCCCTAAAAATATTGATCTATAGTTCTCTTTGCTTTATCTTTCCTGAGTTTAAGTGTCAGGATTATATTTGTCTCATAGAATAAGTTCAGTAGAATGCTTTCTCAATTCTTGAAAATAATTTGTGCAATATTGGTATTTTAATTGTTCTTTAAAAATATGATGAATTTTCCTTTAAATAAATCAAGACCAAGATTTTGTTTCTCTCATATTAGTTCTTTATCCTATTCAGAGATTGGATTAAGATCTCTATTTGGACTTCTATTAATTGGGATATTTAATTTTTTTGTAGATAATCCTCTATTTCTTTTGAATTCTCAATTTTGTTGGCATATAACTATGGGTTCTGAGAATTCTTTTTATTTATTCTTTTTTGTTTTTATATTATGACTTCTTACCTTGTTTGTTTTTATTTTTTAAATTTTATTTTCTTCCCTCTCTCTCTCTCTCTCTCTTTTATTTTTTTTGATGAGACAATTGGGGTTAAGTGACTTGCCCAGGGTCACACAGCTAGTAACTGTTAAGTGTCTGAGGCCAGATTTGAATTCAGGTCCTCCTGAATGCTGGGCCCTGCACCACCTAGTTGCCCCTCTTCCCTCTTCTTTTTAATCAGGTTGACTAACGATTTGACAATTGTATTAGTCATTTCAAAGAATTCGCTTTTAGTTTTATCACTTTTTTCTCTTTTGTTTCCAATTTAATTCTCCTCTAATTTTCAAATTTTCCCCTTTTGAGATTATTTTGGATTTGCTGATTTTCTAATTTATTAATCCTCTTTTTTATATTTTGTTAATTAATGTTTTTAGAATTATGTCTCCTTTGAGGATTGCTTTAGCTATATCTCAGAATTATCTTTCAGAGTTGTTTCTTAGACTTGTTAATTGACCTTTAGCCTGACATTTAAAAACATCTACCATGTGGCTCTTTCCTGCCTTTCTACTTTTATAACAGTACTTCTGGTACTCTCCATTCCAGTCAAACTGGTCCATTCCAAGTATACAACATTCTAACTCTTACCTCCTTTCTTGCTCTTCCCCTTGATTCACTTCCTCTCCTTTCCTGTTTTCTCCTTCTTGAGACTGGATCTCCCCATCTCATCCACACCTGAAGTACAGTGGTCACTCATGTATCTAATCTCATACTGATTGCCATTTCACACGTAGTCCTTCATGTCTAAAATGAATTCACTTTCTTCTCACTTCTCAGGATCTATAGCTTCCTACAAAACCTCTTCCATGAGGCCTTTTCTGATCTCTAGTTGTATTTCTTCCCTCCTGAAAGTAATTTGCATTTACTTATTTTAATACCTAATGTATTCCCCCCAGCAAACTATAAGTTCCTTATGGGCAATGACTATTTCATTTGTCTTTGTATTCCCACCACCTGGTACAGCATATTGAACATAGTAGGAGATTAACGTTTGTTACTAAATTGAGGTGCATCTAGAGAGTGTGAATCCAGCAGCTAAAATGAAGTGCATGGTGTACCTATATATTTCACATATCTAGCTCTCTCTACTTCCCAGTCACAGATAGTGGAAAGGGAGTTATACTGAATATAAAATATAATATATAGAAGTGAAGACCAAAGTCCTAGGAGCAAAACACATCATTAAATTCCATTTTGTTCTCTTATTCTTCTTATTCCCACCCAAAGAAAACATCCTAAGAAATGAGAATTTGGAGAAGTGCCCTACACATTATTTTATTTTCTAAATAGGCTTTAAAAACCAAAAGTATATTGTTATGGGTCTGGGTACCTCAGAAGTTTTCTGGGGGAACTCAGGGAACCATCTTGAAAAACTAAACCAAAGAACAGACACACTTTAAGAGATAAACAGCACCTGATAGGGACTGAACTAACTCTAGGACCACCACCCTTCATTCTGGTCCCCCCACCCCTCAGGGAGATAAACCTATGTGTGGCTTCTGCCTGACTGGTGCCGGGGGACAGAGATGGTTGGAAAGATCAGAGCCCCCTCTCACCCAACTTCTCCCAGCCACCACCAGTGGGAAATGGTCCTTCCTTAAGTGATCACCTCTAATAAGGGAACTTTCCAATCAGATGATCACGTCCACCATCAGTCCTCTACAAAAGTATTTGCCTTTCTCTCGCTCAAGGAGATAGGTATCTCAGAGAACAAAGTCTCTGTGCCGTACCTTTTCCCCATGAGAAGAAGTCCAAGTATTTCTCTCTTGGTTTCTTTTCTCCAGTGCCCAAATAAAATATTATTTTATTCTAACTGGATTTTTGTGTGAGAAGGTGTAATTCTTTAAAGAGGAATTCCTAAAGACCCTATTACGGCTAGATGGGTTCTTTTTTTTTTTTTTTTTTTGATTCAGGGCATTTATTTTAACAAACAGTTGACTCCTCAAGATGAACTAGATGCTGCAACAGCTGCTCTCTTGGGTTTAGGTGCTGTTTCTTCATGGAATCCATTCCTGATTTGGCGGCAGACAATTTTTAGGTACCTCATTCGACTAGTACCAGTAGTGTTGCATCGCTTAGCCTTTGCACTCCAATTATACTTTCTCTTGCGTTTGGCAGGATACCCGCATTTGCTGCAGGTTGACTTCTGAAGATGGTATGCCTTAGAGCCACAGTGACGGCACAAATTGTGCGTCTTATTCCGGCGCTTACCAAATGAAGACGTTTCCGTCATCTTCCTCCTGCCACCAGGACCAAAGAGCAGCTAGATGGGTTCTTGAAAATATTGCTCTTTTAAAGAATTACTCACCCACACAATCCAATCAAATTTTTAGTAAAAGGTTTTATTATTTGGCACACAGAGGCATGGCTGGGAGAAGAAGCCTAGACTTCAACTCCCAGGAAGGTACAGGTTTATGGCATGTTCCTTAATCAAGACAGCCATAGAGATATGGCTGGGAGAAGAAACCTAACTTCAACTCCCTGAACAAAGGAGATAACAATTTTATAAAGGGGGGGTAGAGACCTAAGACTGAAAAGTGACAGCAGTTTGAAAATGATGATGTTAGCTATTTGGATATATGAATAATAAAAAGTCCACACTTCTAACTTGAGATTATTGTCACTACCTGGCCCTAATCACACAGCAAACACGACTGGCTCCAAACTAAGCTCATGTTGTAAATTCAAGGAGCCCGGCTTTCTGGGTGGCTGCTTTTTTATCTGTTTGACCAACCACTACCTGGCTAATCAACTACTTTGCTTCTCCAAGGAAAGAGTCATCTCTAACCGACCCCAACAAGCTGATCAACCATATTTCTCCATGATCATAGTGTCCCCCTCAGGGCCAGAGCATCCCTAACTGGACCCAGGCCTAGCAGGCTGCTACTACAGACTCCAACACCCCCAATGCCACTCCCACCAATTTCCCCTATAACAGTATCAACCATTCAAGTGCAGAAACTCACCTTCCTCCACTTGAAATAAGAAATTTTTTTTGCTACCCTCAACACTTTGCTTTCACATTGATCAAGGTGAAGATTAAGAGGGAATTAATGCTTTGCAAATCTATTATAAACAACCAAATTTCTTATTACCTAAATCTGTTAGAAAACCATTTCCCTTTCCTTCCTCCCTTCCTACCTACCTCTCTCCTTCCTTTCTCCTTCCCTCCCTCCCTCCCTTCCTTCCTCTTGCCAAAACAAATGGCCCATATCCACTGTTTCCCTACATTCTTACCACTTATTCTCTCCTTACTTCCTGAAATCAGGCTACTGTACCACCCTCCCCTTCCCCCCACTTTACTGAAATGGCAATCCAAAAAGCCATAAGTGTTTGCTTATTCACCGAATCCAGTGGTGTTTACAAAGTGTTCATCTTCCTTAATTTCTACAGCCTTTGACACTGCCATCTGCCCTCATTACTTCTTGAAATTCTCTCCTCTAATGGCTTCCCAGATGCCACTTTCTGTCATGGGTCTCCTACTCATAAATAACTTTCAAGAGTGACCTTTCTTTGTTTCTTTTTGTGACTTCTCTTCCTTTTTCAACCTCTGACATATCACAAATTTCAGTCTTTGGTCTTTTGCTTTTCTCTATCTAGAGTCTCTCTTTTTAAGATCTCATTTTATCTAATGACTTCAAATTGAACTTTGAAAATATATGATCCTATTTAGCAGAAATCTGGTTCTCTGCAAGGACTGTCCATTGATCTTAACTCTGCTTTCTGGAGCTACAGTACAAATGTTTCCAAATGGATAGTCCTTCAAATATGTTAAGACTTTACATGACCTTAGGCAAGTCTCCCTGGCTTCCTTTTTAAGTCCCAACTAAAGTCTCATCCTCTAGAGGAAGCCTTTCTCAACCCTTCTTAATTATAGTGCCTTTCTTCTCCTAATTATTTCCTATCTATTTTATAGTATGTTTGTGCATAAAGTTATCCCTTCCACAATGCAGGGGCTACGGGCATGGTTCCCCTGTGATCTGGAAAATCCACATAACAGTTTTTAGCCCTCTCTTTGTACCACAGAAGAAACCTGAATTATTATGATACTAAAAGATAAAATATGTTTATATCATATAATTCTTTATATATATATATTATATTTCTGAGTTTCTAAATTCTTTTCTTTGTGTCATCTGCTGGTCTTTGCTTATTGTCTGTGGCTTCTGCAAAACTCTCAAAAACTTGCCATTTAATTTCTTATGCTGACCTGCAATAAATGGAAACCATGATGTGGAAGAGATAATAGTATTTGTTTGCTTGTGGGCTGTATTTTGCCTCTTTTTGTATCCCCAGAGTTTAGCACGGTGGCTGGTGCCTAGCAGACGCTCAATAAATGTCTGACACCTTGCTCCTCAGTTTCTTTATCTGTAAAATGACAGGGCTGAACTAGGTGACCTCTGAAGTTCCAGCTTTAGATTTATGCTATATGTATAAAGTTCTACATGTATAGTTCTTTATAATCCTTAATAAATGCATCCTCCATATGGATGACAAAATGATTTTCCTTAAGTGTAGTTCTGACCCTATCACCTTCCTACTCAATAAACTCCAGTGGTTTTCTACTATGTGTAGTTGAAGGAGGTGGGGTGAAGATAAATATTTATTTAACACTTACTATGTGCTAGGCAGGGGAGCTAGGTGGCCCAGTGCTGGTCCTGGAGTCAGGAAGATTCATCTCCCTAAGTTCAAATTTGGCCTTAGACACTTTCTAGCTTTGTGAACCTGGGGAAGTCACTTAATGCATTTTGCCTCAGTTTCCTCATCTGTAATATGAGCTGTAAAAGGAAATGGCACACCATAGTATCTGCCAAGAAAACCATAAATGGGGTCACGAAGAGTCAGACGTGCCTGAAATGACTGAATAAGCAAGCACTGTGCTAAGCACTTTACAAATATCTCATTTGAATAAAATAAAACATAAGCTCCTCCTCTTTCACAACCTGGCCCCGACCTTTCTTTCTTTTTTTTTTTTTCTTTTTCTTTTTTTTTTTTCCAGGGCAATGATGGTTAAGTGACTTGCCCAGGGTCACATAGCTAGTAAGTGTCAAGTGTCTGAGGCAGGATTTGAACTCAGGTCCTCCTGAATCCAGGGCCGGTGCTTTATCCACTGTGCCACCTAGCTTCCCTGCCCCACCTCTCTTTCTAACCCCTTTTCCTCCTTCCCCCACCCAATATGTATTTTTCCCCCTCTCCACACCAAATGGCTCAACACAAAATGCATCTCTGTTCCTCACACACAGCACTCCATCTCCATGCTCTTGCACTGACTGTCCCCCTGCCTGAAATGCTCTCTTTTCTTACCTCACAGAATCCCTCATCTCCTTTGAGATGATGCTTAAAGACACCCTTCTACACAAAGTCTTTTCTTATTTTCCCCAAGTTTTCCAGTCCTTCCTCCCTAATTACCTTGCATTTAATTACCTTGTACTTAGCTTTGCATTTATTCTCTATCTATTTAGACATGTATAGCTGTCTTCCCCCCAAAGAAGGGGGCTCCTGTAGAGCAAGGACCACTTCATTTTGTTTTTGACCCCCTCACCTGGCATATAGTAGGTGCTGGTGGTAGGAGTTAGCTGATTAAAAGTGCTTTCACACTTCTGCTGATCTTCATAGCTCCTTTTCATCTTCTCCTCTACAGGAGAAACAACCTCAATTACTTCAAACCAGAACTATTCTGACCACCTTTCTTGGACTTGTTTCACCTCATCATCACCAGTGCTCCAGATAGCATCAAACCAGCATGAAACACAGTAAAACTCTTGCTTCCTGTGATCTAGACACTTGCAATAATAAGACTATGGTTTTTTTAGTAGCCACATCATACTGTTGACTTATATTAAGCTCATGGTTAATTAAAACCTCCAAGCCGTTTTCAAATGAACTGCAACCAAGATAATTCTCACTATTCTATATTTGTCCATATGAAGTTTTTTCTTTTTTTTTTTAAACTGGATACAGAAAATGGAGCCAAGATGGAGGATCAGAGGCATCAACCCAGCTGAACTCTCCCAACATTGCCTTCCAAACAACTTTAAAATAATGCCTCAAATCAAATTATGAAGTGGCAAAGCCAACAAAAAGTTGGGGTGAGACATTTTTTTCAGATTAAGACAATTTAGTAGGTTGGCATGAAAGGTTTGTGACACTGGGGTGGGGGTGAGACAGAGTGCATGGAACAGCAGCACTAGGTGGGCCTTGGAGGTAGCTCCAAGAGTGTCAGTAGCAGCAGCTTCAGGGCTATTGTGAGTGCTTGAGAAGCAGCTTTGGGAACTCTCAGCCATGATCAAAGAAGAAGAACAGACATCATATTTCAAGAAATTATCAAAGAAAACAGCCCTGATATCTTAGATACAGAGACACCAATCACCTCTGGAAAGAGACCACAAAACAAAAATTTTAGCCCAATTCCAGAGCTTCCAGGTCAAGGAGAAAATATTGGAAGCAGCCAGAAAGAAGCAATTAAAATATCATGGAGCCACAATCAGGATCACACAGGATTTAGCAGCTTCTCCTTTAAAGGAGTAGAGAGCTTGGAATGATATTCCAGAGGGCAAAGGCGCTAGGAATATAACCAAGAATTACCAACCCAGCAAAACGGAATATAATCATTCAGGGAAAAAAATAGATACTCAATGAAACAGAGGACTTCTAAGCATTCCTGATAAAAAAGACCAGAGATGAATAGAAAATTTGTCTTTCGAATACAAAAACCAAGAGAAGCATAAAAAAATGTAAACAGGAAAAAGAAGTTATTTGGGGACTCAATAAGGTAAAGTTGTTTTTATTTCTATATAGGAAGATAATATATGTAATTTCTAAGAACCTGATCATTATTAGGGCAGTTAGAAGCAGTATATATAGGTAGAGTGTATGGGTGTTAGTTGATTATATTGATATGATCTCAAAAAAAACGTATGGGTAAGAAAGAAGGACATGTATGTGCGTGTGTGTGCATGTGTGTGTGTAAGTGTATATACATACACACATAGTTAGTATAGAAATCTATCTTTCCCAACAAGGAAATAACAGGGAAACAGGATAAGAGATATGGAGGGGGGGATGATAAAAGACAGGGCAATTTAAGGGAGGCTGTGGTCAGAAGCAAAACAGACTTTTGAGGAGTGACAGGCTAAAAAACGAAAGAAGG
The DNA here is from genome assembly GCF_019393635.1 of Dromiciops gliroides. Classification (NCBI taxonomy): domain Eukaryota; kingdom Metazoa; phylum Chordata; class Mammalia; order Microbiotheria; family Microbiotheriidae; genus Dromiciops; species Dromiciops gliroides. The sequence goes on along the minus strand of NC_057863.1, from coordinate 334,911,173 downwards.
ATAAATAGAAGAAAACAGCATGGAGGGAAACATGCAGTCAGTAATCATAATTGTAAAAGTGGGATGGTGGCAGCTAGGTGGCACAGTGGATAAAGCACAGGCCCTGGATTCAGGAGGACCTGAGTACAAATCCAGCCTCAGATACTTGATATTTCCTAGTTGTGTGACCCTGGGCAAGTCACTTAACCCTCATTGCCCTGCCCCCCCCCCCAAAAAAAAGCAGATGGGATGAGCTCACCCATAAAACATAAGAGGATAGTAGGGTGGCTTAGAAACCAGAATTCAACAATATACTGTTTACAAGAGACACACTTGAAACACAAAGACACACAGAGTTAAACAGAATCTATTATGCTTCAGCTTAAGTAAAAAAGGCAGGGATCACATCATTATCTCAGACAAGGCAAAAGCAAAAATAGACTCAATTAAAAGAGATAATTAGGGAAATTATATTTTGCTGAAAGTTACCATAGACAATAAAGTAATATCAAAAAAATTTTAATGTAATTCTCTGTGATAAAGGCCCCATTTCTGAAATATATAGAGAACTGAGTCAAATCTATAAGAATAAGAGCCATTCCCCAAGTGATAAATTGTCAAGGAATATGAACAGACAGTTTTCAGAAAAAGAAATAATCAAGACTATCCAGTAAAAAATAAAAAAGCTCTAAATCACTATTGATCAACAAAAGGGAAATAAAAACAATTCTGAGGTACAACCTCACACCTATCAGAAATGACAAATGCTGGAAAGGATGTGGGAAAATACAGACAATTCTGACTTTATGTAAGTAGACCATTCTGTAGGCCTCTTTGTAAAGCAATTTTAATGCAATACAATTTGACAACTGACATGGGGAAGGGAAGGAGGGAGAGAGGCAGCAAGGAGGCCATACAACCACGGACAGAAGAGGCCAGCACATGGTTCAAGGATACGTGGGGGTAGGGACAGAGAAATGAGTAGGAGGAGGAATATATCAGGGCCAACACCAGCCACATCAAAGCCTTGGCCAAAACTGAGAACACATGGAGGGGGGTGAGGTGGGGTTGGGGGGGGGGTGTAGACACATGAGGCCTGGACATGGACATAGAAAGGAGAGGACAGGCATCATGGAGGGGCTGGGGACAGACACACAGTACTCAAACATGGATGAATGGAAGACAGATATATAGGGGCTAGACACATAGGCAGATGGGCAGAGTAGGGCAAAGGTCTCTTCTCTCAGTGCCAACAGTCTCAAGCCAAGCTCCTGACCTGGTGGCTACAGCTAAGGTAGTCTCTCTGAATGCTCATTCTTCTGTTTTCATTTGGAAAGATTGGGTTTTGTTTTTGTTTTTGTTTTTTTTTGCAGGGGGTAGTGGGAGGTCACAGAATGCTAAGGGGCAGGAGAGGAGAAAGCACAGTACTGTACAGAAAAGATAATAACATAGGTGTTTTCTTGGAATGTGGATTTCTTTCAGAATTCTTTACATAAAGTTGAATTTGCATAGTATGAATTTACATAAAGCAAGAATTGTCTGTAGGTACACTAAAGAGCTGTTCATGGAGTTGTGAACTGGTCCAAACATTCTGGAGAATAATTTGGAAACTATGTCCAATGGGCTATAAAACTATGCAAGCTTTGACCCAGCAATACCCCTACTAGATCTGTTCCTCAAAGAGATCAAAGAAAAAGGAAATGGACATATATATGTAGAAATATTTATATCAACTCTTTTTTGTTGTGGTAAAGAACTAGAAATTGATGGGATGCCCATCAATTGGGGAATGGGTGAACAAGTTGTGGAACAGGATTGTGATGAAGTACTACGATGCTATAGGAAGTGACAAGGAGGGTGGTTTCAGAAAAACATGGTAAGACCTATATGAACTCATGCAAAGTGAAGTAAGAAGAACTAGGAAATCATTGTACACTTGTACACATTGTATAACAATATTATGATGATCACCCGAAAATTTTAGCTACTATGATCAATACAATGATCCAAGACAATTCCATTTCACAATATTGCTGTTATTTTGTATACAGTACATTTCACTTTGCATCAGCTCATGTAGGTCTTTCGAGGTCTGATACCATCCTGCTTGTAATTTTTAAAAACTTTTTTATTTTTAATTAAAATTTTTTTTTTAGGTCTAAGACAATTCCAAAGGACTCACGAAGAAAAATTCTATGCACCTCCAGAGAAAGAACTGATGAACTCTAAGTACAAACTGAAGTATAGTTTTCTCACTTAAACAAAACACTGAATATAAGAATTTGTATTTTTCCCTTTTATATTTCATATTTCTATCTAGCTGATAGAGATAATTGTGAATATTAATTATAGCCTTATTAGTTATATGGCTCTCTCTAAGTCTGAAAACTGGGAGAATACACACACACACACACACACACACAAATGAATAGGCATTTTCATAGGAATGAGATCTTGGTTTCTAAGAGCAAACTCCTCCAATTCCCATTATAGCCCTATACAATTAAGTAACTAGGGTATATTGAGGTCAGTTGAAGAACCTCAAATACATCAAGAAGCCTGGCAAACCAAAGTAAGGCTCTCAACTCCTTGACCACTATGTGGCAGACCTATCCTAGTTTACAAAAAAAGAATATTCGGAAAAAAATAGCACAGTATTAGCTGTGGACTCTCACTCTGACTCTGCTGCACAGTCTCTCACAATCCACTCCACATTTTTTTTAGGTTGAGTGAATGTGTTAAGACCCACAGAAGAATACTTGACTTAGGACTTTTAAAAGGAGCTTCCCCCTGAAAATGGACCGAGATTTCTGCCATATTGCTGAGTTGCCATGGATTTCATAAGATCCACACTTACTCCTTGAACTATAATTTTTACTTTGAGAGACTCTGTCAACTAATCTGGTAAGTGTGCTACTAAGTATCATTGTATCCTTTCCCCTCTTTGTTAAGTGACAGATCAGCACATGACTCTAAGACTCAGAACCAAAAGGTAAGCACCACTGAGAAGGTGACCAACAGGAGAAAGCTACATATAACCCATTTTAGAGTCAGTTGATTTCCTCAATTCTCATCTCTACTCAAGCTTTCAAAATGGAAGGCTTTGTCACAGATAAAGCATAGTCTACATTCCTAACCAATACTTGCTATCACATAAACATCTGTTGACAGAACACAGAAAATCATCCATATGGACCCTGTGGCCTTCTGGTTTCTGAAATATTTGTTGGCATATGGGAACTAGAACCCACACAAAAAAAGAATATAACAAATCTGAAAAACACAGAATTTCTTGAAAGGGTCTAGAGGGAAAAACAAGGGGAAGAATGGGTTAAATTAGCTCTCATTGCCGGAGGATAATGACTAAATTGCTAATACAAGGTATCCTAATAAGGAAGACATGTAGCATGTACAAACACAACTCCATCATAAACTATTACTTAGAATTACAAAATAATATTAGCTCATAATTATCTAACATTTCATGGTTTGGCTCCAATTAATTAGGTAATTAGTGATCATTGGACTTGCCTTAGAATTTAGAAGAGCTATTTTTGAATAATCTGGCATATTGGAAAAAGCACTGGTCTGAGGTCAGAAGACTTCTGGACCTTACCTGCTTCTAATGAAAATGGAGCCAAGAAGGGATTAATGAGTATGTTTGAGTTCTTTCCCCCTCCCCTTCTGTATCCCCATTCCTTCGGCAGCTTTGATGAAGCCCCATCAGGAGGCAGTTGTGTGTCTTGTTATTTAATTCCTACAGATAAAGCTGGACTAATAAGATGGCATTATCACATGTGTGAACATTCGGCATTGGCCTTCCTCATGGTTGTGAACAGCCTTTTCCAGCTGTTCAGCATCCCTAAAATGGCCTGACTCAGAAACTCAGGTAGCTTTTCCCTACATTCCTTACTAAAGGTGAAAGATTCCTTCACTCAAAGCAGGTGACAGCATTCCATAAAGGAGAAAGACAATGCCTTAGAAACCCTGTAACTCAGGATCTAGAGCCATGGGGATATGGAAATCCAGAAATCCAGGGCAAGTGTTGGGCAGACAGGCCAGCAGCAGAGCTCTGAGGAGCAAGGGTTTGGGAGATTAGCCCAGCAGGGCTTGCACTTGAACTTTGTGGAACTATTGCTCTGTAGGAACTGAGATAAATGGGGAATTACATCCCTGGGGTGTTGGGGGAAATGTTTACCTATTTGTTCTTTCTGCACCTTTTAAGTAAATATCCCTTTATAAAAGTTAAGCTGAAGTGGTTAAATGGAGCTAGGGTGCTGGTGGCTGGCCCTCTAGAAATGGAGGGAACATAACTGCTGAGGGCTCAAGCCGATGGCAAAGAGAAGAGAATCCTCAACACCCCCAGGGTACCAGAGGATCTTGTAAGGGGTAAAACGTAACAGGCCTGAGAGGGAGGCCAGAGAATCTGTGTTACATTTATATCACCATGACACAAAATCAATGAAAAATAGATATTTGTTAATTGATTCTTGTTAGAATTATGGTGTTTGGGGTGTGGCTACACCCCAGAGTAGCTGGAGCTGGAGACATAAAGATGAAAAAGACATCGTTCTTGCCCTCAAGGAGTTTACAATCTAATAGGGAGGATAAACTGTATTCATGAATAAGTGATACAAGTCAGAACATGACTAAGTACATAGAAGTCAAATAGAGTGGAATGAGAGATTCAGTGATGAAGTGATCCGGATCACTTCATTTTGGGTAGATCAGGTGAAGGTGGCACATGGCATCTGAGCTAGACCCTGAAGGAAGAGCATGACAGCAAGAGGCACAAACATGGAAGCATCCAATACAGACATGAGGAAGAATATATGTAAAGGTACCAAGACAAGAGAGAGAAGAGGGAAATTAAGAGATGGTGTGTAAGACAATCTAGCTGTAGCACTGAAGGAAAAGACTGTGAAATAAGAATGAGAAGGTAGGATGGAGCCAGACTACCATTCCTGCTCTCATGTCTTAAATGCACATTCAAGATGGCAAACCTTTTGATTCTCCACATCAGGCATACCCAGATGATAGGTTTCTTCACATTTCACTGTTTTTTTCTTCATGGCTTCTTTCCATCACTGACTAAGAACACTCCATCCTTTCTAACAGGAGAGAAAATGGGCATTCCTCAAGTTCTTTCCATTTTTCTCCAAGCAGGACAATAAGCTTGCATTGAATGCTTCAGCATGATGGTAACTATGGCACAACACTTCTTTTCCTATGTGTTTCTTGTCTCTCTCAATAGATGAAAACTCCCTGAGAGCAAGGTCCATTTCTTTCCCTTTTATATCCTTCCTACCCAATCCTGAAACACAGCAGAGGTCTTTATATAAAGTGGTGCTCATGATAGAAAGGGATTCACTAGCAAAATGGCTCATCTTTGTGCTCTTGCTGAGCCCTTTCCCCTCCTTTCTGGGCTTCAGGCTTTGTACCAAGTCTAGAATTATCGAACCTGGTAGTGTCTTCCCAGGTTCTATTAGCCTCCTCTTTCAGACTTATTCTTTCCAGCAGGAAAAAGGATACCTAAGAATCACTACTATGAATGGGTGTGAGAGTCTAAAGGCTCTGACCTACCTCACTCTCATCCCCTGTCCTGATGGAACCAATTATTAGCAGCAGAGACACAGATGGGAAATAATCAGTCTGACCTTCCTTGCTCAAGTCTACCCAAACCCCAGAAGTCTATTATTTTTTGAGTTTGGTATCACCAACTTGCTACTTGACAACCATTACTCAATTCCATATGAAACTACAACCCTGCCACCTACCTCACTAATTCACTCAGGTTTGGGCCAACTCAGACCATGAAGCCTTCCTTTTTTTTGCCTCCAATAAATATAATATGATCCTCACATAACCCTGGAGATATGGCTAACATGGGCACATACATACAAATACATTGTTTGATTATGGATTTGCTATAGAATAGACAAGGTGCTGGTCTGGGATAGTTGCTGTCTATACATAATATATTTATAAAGCTGTTTGTAGGGATAATCTCTCATATTATGTTTCTGGGACCCTCCCCCACCCCTGCAAAAACATTAATATAAAGAGGGAGGGGTGGTTAGGAGAGGGGAGACAGTCTCCCAAGGACTCAAAACCCTGGGTATCCAGTCCTTGTGAGGATGATTTGACAGTGTGATATATAAGACTGGTAAGTCAGAAATTTGGGGTTCTAGTGCTGGCTCTGTCATTAGTCAGCTGTATACCCTTGCACAAGTTGACTCTCCTTTTCCTCATCTGAAAAAGAAGGGCATTGGAACAGACGAGTCTCTCCTAGCTCAGAATTCTACGATTCCACTGAGCGACACAGACACAGCATGTTTGAACCTGGGCCCTTCTTTCCTCTCCCTCTTTCAGCAAGCTCACTCTGAGCCCTCTGTTTAAAAAGCACTGAAAGACTGAGCAGGGGGGCCAGAACAGAAGGCACAAGGAAATGGAGGATTAAAAAATAAAGCTGACACTAAATAGTACATTTCCCAGAAACCCCCATCAGTTTCATTTAGTCACAGTCAGCACTGCTATGCCATCTTATTCTCAAAACCTTTTATCCACAATATGAAAATCCTGCCCCCATCCCCGCACCTCACATCTCTGGGAGGTGGTTTATAAGAGGTGGGGAGAACTTCCACCATTCTCCAAAGATAAGGGGGAAATGTGGCAGAGGGAAGAAATGAGTATTTAATAAGCACCTACTATTATAATAATAATACACACATATAGCTTTACAATTTGCAGAGCATTTTCGCATCCATTATTTTTATGCTCACAATAACTCTGTGAGGTAAACAGGGTAGGCAATAGTACTGTTATTTTACAGAAGAGGAAACTAGGTTCCCATGAAGTGAACTGACTTACTCGAGGTCACTCTGCTGGTAAGGGGCAAGACCAGGATTTGAATTAGTGTCTCCTGACTCCTATTCAAGGCTCTTTCCTTTCTCCTCTAGGTGCCCAGGGATGATGCTAAATATAATTGATTTGAGTAAAATTTGACCCTTTCCACAATCGAGTTGAGAAAGGAAGAGGAGGCAGGTGGAGAAGGAGAGAAGAAGGGAGGAAGGGGAGTGGGAAGGAGAGAGAGAGAGAGAGAGAGAGAGAGAGAGAGAGAGAGAGAGAGAGAGAGAGAGAGAGAGAGAGAGAGAGATTGATTCAGATTCAGATTCAGACAGGACTTTGAGTTCATGTGAGAAGTTCAGCTCTTTGGCAACAGAGGAGCCACCTCTAAGGATAAGAGTAATTCTTCCCAATGTGGCTTCCCTGGGGATACCTCAAGACAGTCTGAAATAAAGTGATCTGTAGTACAAACAAGAAGAATACGAGGACCTATAGAAAGGAGGAAGTCCCCACACTCAAGAGCATAGCAGAATTCAGACTGATTAATCAATCTATAGGATGCTTCTCTTTCCATGCAGTGCTCCAGGCCAGTGACTTAAGCTTTATGGAAAATAAAGCAGACACAGGGAAAGAGCAGAGAGGAGGGAAATTTCACAGCAGGAAAAGTCAAGAGAGATGGTAACTTCCAAAGCCAAGGGAGGAAAGCATCATTTGTCTGGTAGGACAGCCATGTCCAAAAGAGGAATTCACAGCAGTAATTAGCATATTAGACAGAGCTCACTCACACCAATCCCTTCTTTGGCCATAGTTTCCTCTACCCTCTCAGACTGTAAGAATAGTGGCCAAGTTTTCTCCCCAGTGCCAGGCTACTGGGGTGTGATGGGAATGCAGAGTCTGCTTATATACATATAAAAAACCTGATGACAATCACTGGAAAAACTAAATGCAGCCTCCAGAGCCCAGGTCAGGAAACCGAGGACAGGAAAGGCTAGCATTAACTATTCTGGCACAAACTAGACACACTCAGATACTACACCAGAAGCAACAAATTGCTACTCTGAAACCCAGGAGGCAGTTGTAAGCCAAATGAGAAATTAGAGCAGAAACAGAAAAAAGAAAGGAGTCAAGAAGAAAGACTAGGAAAAGAGCTGTAAAATGGAACAGGGGAAGACACAAGCTGCACTGTGAAGACCCAAAGAAGTACAGCATGGGAGGGAAAGAAACAAAGGGAAGTGACACAAAGCAGGGGAAGAGAGTCCTGGGGGGGGGGGGGGGAGGACAGGGACAGACAAATATTTGCTACCTATCCCAAGCCCCACTATCTCCTGGAATATCATTAGTCAAATGTCTCTGATGATAGAGGAGTCACATTAAGGGCCTAAAAACAACTTCAAGAGCATCTTCACAAGGTCTTCAAGACATTCCATTAGTAAATTTGTTGAATGAATGAATTAATGGAGTCATTAAATCCCTTCTTTTCCCCTTGGTGTCTGGGAAGCCCTGAGAACAACTTTGCCTAAAAGATGTAATACCTCAGGCCCAGGGCGCAAGAATCCTCTTCCTTTGTTGGAGAATAATATTCTCTATGCTCTTCCCCTCCCACACAAATACATGTACTTTATAACTCTGTGTGTGTACGTGTATATGGCTAACATTTACATAGCAACTCCTAGGTGCCAGGCACTGTGCTAAGTGCTTCACAATTATTATCTTATTTGATCCTCACAAGAACATGGCAAGGGAGGTGCTGTTATCATCTCTATTTTACAGATGAGGAAACTGAGGCAAACAATGGTTAAATGACTTGCCAGTGTCACACAGTTCAATATCTGAGGCTGGATTTGACTCAGGTCTTCCTGACTCCAGGCCAGGTGTTCTTTCCACCCTATCACCTAGCAACCTCATACATATCGTAAAGGGACAAGTAAAGCCAACTTTGCAGTTCTCCTGCTTCTAATCTGGGCCTCCAAATACTGACATACTCAACTTCAGGCTACAATCCCATTCATTTGTGACAAAGCAATCCCTCTCTTTCATCAGGGTGCAGAACAGATAATACTTCCCAGAAAGATTTTCCTGTTCTTCCCCTCACCAAGTTAAAGTAATGTCTGTTTTTGAAGCTGCTGTTGAGTAAGGATATAAGGAGGATTTCTTTCTTTTTTTGCGGGGCAATGAGGGTTAAGTGACTTGCCCAGGGTCACACAACTAGTAAGTGTCAAGTGTGAGGCCGGATTTGAACTCAGGTCCTCCTGAATCCAGGGCCGGTGCTTTATCCACTGTGTCACCTATTTGCCCTAGATTGATTTCTTAAAAAAAAAAAAATACCACAAGGGTGGAGCCAAGATGGCAGAGTACAAGCTGGAACCCAGATGAACACTCCCAACATTCTACAACTTTAAACTCAAATTTTAGAGCAGTAGAGCCAATAAAAGAGGGTGACATTTTCCAGCCTAAGAAAACCCAGAAAGTTTGCAACAGCAATAGCAACAGCAGTGGACCTTGGAAGTAGCCAAAATAGCAGCAGCAGCTGCTGAAGCAACTTTGAGAGCTCTTAGCCCAGAGACAGTAAGGGTGTCAGATAACTGGTCAGAAAGGGATTAAAGGGGACCTTTTTCCAAGTGCAGCTGGCACTTGTTGGCAAACATATGCAGTTCCGAGTCACAGTTACAGGGCAGAGAGGAACACTTGTGATTGGTCTCAAGGGAGTAGGGGCCCTGGTCAGAGCTCCAGGGTAGAGAGGCATATGAGAATTTGCAGATGTAGGAGAAGAGAGGCCCTTCCTGGGTAAAGACCAGAGTATAGACCAGGAGACAGTGACCATGCCTCTCCCAGGATAACACCACTATGGAAGCACTGAAGATTTGCAGATCCCCAGAATGAGCTCTGAAAAATAGTAACATGATTAAAATCTGAAGTTTGGGACATTGCCTCCTTACCCCCAGGTGAGGAGAGCCCAACTTTAACATAAAGTTCAAAGTCAAAGATGAACAAACAACAAAAAAAGAACTTTATTATAAAAAACTACTACAGTGGCAGGGAAGAACAAGACATGAGCTCAGAAGAAGACAGCATAAAAACAGCTACAAGCAACAGCCTTAAAGAGAAATGCTAACTGGACCCAAGCCCAACAAGAATTTCTGGAAGTGTTAACAAAAGAAAGAATGATAGAGGAAAAAACAGGAAAAGAAATTAGAATACTGCAAGAAAAATATGAAATGGGAATTAACAGGTTCATAAAAGAGGTGCAAAAATTCACTGAAGAACTGAACTCTTTAAAAAGCAGGACAGGTCAAATGGAAAAGGATGCTCAAAAATTCACTGAAAAAATAACTCCTTAAAAAGGAGAATTGGCCAAATGAAAAAAAAAGAGGTGCAAAAACTCACTGAAAAGGGGCAGCTAGGTGGCGCAGTGGATAGAGCACCGGCCCTGGATTCAGGAGGACCTGAGTTCAAATCTGGCCTCAGACACTTGACACTTACTAGCTGTATGACCCTGGGCAAGTCACTTAACCCTAATTGCCTTACCCCCCCCCCAAAACAAACAAACAAACAAAAAACCTCACTGAAGAAAATAATTCCTTAAAAACTAGAATTTGGCAAGTAGAAGTGAATGACTCAAAAGACTTCAAGAAACAATAAAACAAAGTCAAAGGAATAAAAAAATATGAAATATCTCATTTGAAAAACAACTGACCTGGAAAGTAGATCAAGGAGAGATAATATAAGAATTCCTGACAACCGGAAAGCTATGATCAAAGGAACAACCTAGACATCATATTTCAAGAAATTATCAAGAAAAATGCACTGATATTTTAGGCCCAGAGGGTAAAACAGAAATGGAAAGAATCCACTCATCACCTCCTGAAAGAGATCCCCAAATGAGAATTCGCAGGAATATTATAGCCAAATTCCAGAGCTCCCAAGTCAAGGAAAAAACATATTGCAAGCAGCCAGAAAGAAACAATTTAAATATTATGGAGCCATGATCAGGATCACAAAGGATTTAGCAATTTCTCCATTAAAGGAGTAGAGGGCTTGGAATGATATTCCAGAGGGCAGAGGAGCTAGGATTATAACAAAGAATAACCTACCCAGAAAAACTGAGTATAATTCTTTCAGGGGAAAAATGGGCTTTTCATGAAATAAAGGATTTCTAAGAACTCCTGATGAAAAGACCGGAACTGAATAGAAAATCTCAAGAGAAACACAAAAAGGTACACATGAAAGAGTAATCTTAAGGGACTCAGTGGAGTTAAACTGTTTATATTTCTATGTGAGAAGATGATACATGTAACTCCTAAGAACGGTATGATTATTAGGGCAATTAGAAGTAGTCTACATAGGCAGAGGGCATGGATGTCAGTCAATTATGTTGTGATGATCTCCAAAAAACGAATGTTGGGATAAGAAAGATGGAAGCACTGGGAATACTTTATAAAACTATGTTCATAAAGCTCCTCTGTGTGTCTTGCTAATTTATACTCTCTACAATTATTTTAAATGGTATTTTTCTTTTTCTTCCTGCTGGATTTTGTTGGAATTAGACAAAAATGCTAATGCTTTATGTGAGTTTATTTTATATATTTTAACTTTGCTGAAGCTGAATCAAAACTTTGTTTCAAATAGTTTTTTAGTTGATTCTCTAGGGTTCTCCAAGTAACCTCTCATATCATCTGCAAAAAGTGATAGTGTTGTTTCCTCTTTGCCTATGCTTATTTTAGTTTCCTTTTCTTGTCTTATTGATATATATATACATATATATCATTTCTAGTACAATACTTAATAGTAATGATAATAATAGATATTCTTGCCTCACTCCTGATCTTACTGGAAATGCTTCTAGGTTATCCCCATTCCAGATAATGCTTGCTTCTCATTTTAGATAGATACTACTTATAACTTTAAGGAAAGTTCCATTTATTCCCATTTTCTGGTCTTTTTAAAGTGAGTCAATATTATATTTTGTCAAAAGCTTTTTCTGTATCTATTGAAATAATTATATGGTTTTTGCTATTAATGTGTTCAATTCTGCTTATGGTTTTCCTGGTATTGAACCAGCTTTCTATTCCTGTTATAAAATAAACGAGACATATTGTTGTATTCTCCTTGGTAGTATTTTATTTAATTTTTGCATCAATATTCATTGAGGAAATTGGTCTATAGCCTTCTGTCTCTGTTTTGACTCCCTGGCTTAGAGAGTCCAACTATATGCTAATAAAATTGAAAATCAAAATGAAATGTATGAATAGTTACAAAAATTGCCCAGATGAATAGAAAAGAAAAAATAATATTTAAATGACTCTTTCTTAGAAAAAGAAACTGAACAAAACATAAATCAACCCCCAAAGGGGAAAAAATGAACCCAGAACCAGATGGATTTACAAATGAATTCTATTAAACATTTCAACTAAAATTAATTTCAATAGTGCATTAACTGGGGCAGCTAGGTGGTATAGTGGATAGAGTACCAGTCCTGGAGTCAGGAGGACCTGAGTAAAAATCCAGCCTCAGACACTTGACACTTACTAGCTGTGTGATCCTGGGCAAGTCACTTAACCCCAGTTGCCTCACCAAAAAACACATATAGTGCATTAACTGTTTGAAAACAAAAGTAGGGGGCAGCTAGGTGGTGCAGTGGATAAAGCACTGGCCCTGGATTCAGGAGGACCTGAGTTCAAATCTGGCCTCAGACACTTGACACTTACTATCTGTGTGACCCTGGGCAAGTCAGTTAACCCTCATTGCCCCGCAAAAAAAAAAGAAAGAAAGAAAGAAAGAAAGAAAGAAAGAAAGAAAGAAAGAAAGAAAAATAGAAAAAAAAAAAGGAAAGAAGCACTTCCTACCATATTCCTTCTATGACACAAATAGGGTCTTGATACTTGTTTTGACTCCCTAAACCAGGATGGTATCTATAGCAGTCCTGAGAGTTTTCATTTGGGGGTTTCTTTTAGAAAGTGGCTGATTTTCAATTGTTCTCTGCCCTCTGCTTCTAAGATATCTGGATGGTTTATTTTATGATTATGAAATATGATGTTTGAAATGTTATGATAAGATATTATGTCTAATCTCTTTTCTTGTTCATGAATTTCAGGTAATCCAATGATTCTTAAATGGCCTCTCTTTGATCTATTTTCTAGGTCAGCTGTTTTTCCTATAAGATAGTTCACATTTTTTTTTCTCTTTAGTCTTTTGATTTTCATTGTTTTGTTACTTCTGGATGTCTTGTGGAGCCATTTACTTCTATTTGGCCAATTCTAATTTTTAAGGAGTTATTTTCTTCAATAAGATTTTGTGCTTCTTTTACCAGGTAATTCTCTTTTCATATCTTTCTTCCAAAGCTCTCAATGTTTTTCCTCCATTGCTCTCATTTGGTTTTTAAAATGATTTTTAAAAACTCTTTAACTCGTCTAGGAATTCTAGTTGGACTTGTATTCAATCTACATTTTTCTTTGAAGCTTTACAGATAGATGTTTTCAAGTCATTGTCTTCTGTGTTTGAGTCTTAAGCTTCCCTGTCACCATAATAGCTTTTTATGGTGAGGTTCTTTTAATTTTTCCAGTCTGCTTCTTGACTTTGGACTTTGTGCTACGCCTGGCTCTGAGCACTTCTGGAAGGAATGTCTGACTTATGCTCCTATCTGCTTTCTACTGCTTTCACAACTCAGTCTAGGGGCTGTAAGTTTTCAATGTTCCCAAAATAGTGTGATCTGTGAGAAGTCTGTTCACTGCCCTCTTGGTCTGCGCTCTGTAAATTTCTGACCCATGTTTGGGTCAGCTGGCTTGTGTGTGGCTGATTTTCTGTAAACTGCTGCTAGATTCAGTCACTGTTAGCCTGCTTGGGAGGTTCTGCAAGTTCAGAGGGACTGAATTGCTGATTCCCCTTGAGCCTGGGACTTCTGCCCTAGTTATTCTACTGCAGGCTTATGTGCAGGGTTAAAGCCTGAGTCACCACTCTACTCTTGGGCTCAAAGCCATATAGCTACATTTCAGGAACTTGTTCCTTAATCAGTACAGAGCTTGAGGCCCACATCCACTTGAAACCACTCCTTTCCATCCTGGATCTGTGACCTGGAACTGGATAATGGACAACATAGATGTCAGATGGTATCTGTTTCTGCACCTATTGCTAGTTCGGGGATCCCTTAGGATCTTTTTCTGCTCTAGTGCTCTGTCTCAGCCCTCTTTCTCTTTTTTGGGGGGGTGGTGGTGGTGGTAAAATGTTCCCTATTGCTCACTCAGTATACTCTTGCCAGCTTTCTATCCTCAGTGTCTTCAGCTTTCTCTCTCTGCATTTCCTTAAGCTGTCCTGAGCTGGAAACATAAATCACTGTGACTTTTTCTTGGCTTTCCCAATCAGGATTAGGTCTAGCATTTTTTCTAGATTGCTGTGGTGGTCATGTGCTGGATGAGATAGGCAAAAATGCTTCTTCTTGTTCAGTCATTTTGACTCTTTTCCTTAAATATTTTTTGTAGTGGCTGGTGTCATCTTCTGTTTACTCATCTCCCTAGTCTTAGTTCCTGAATTGGGGCTTTGTGTCAGGATCAGGCTCCAAACTCTATTCTACTTTGGGGTGAGTAAAAAAAAAAAAGCCCTCCTTGATCTCCAATTGGTCCCTCCTCTAACTTCCTGGGGTATGTATATTCAAAGAGCTTTTAGAAGTTTTAAGGCCTCAACCTTAACCCACACAGCATTTCAGATATATGAGGTTCAAACAAATCACTGCATCTTCAGGACACTTTATGAGATCTCAGGACAGAGTGTTTTAGACCCTAAGCCTAGGGGGTCCTTGTCTGAATGCTACTAAACCCAATTGCTTCCAAGATCCACATTATGATTCTCCTACTTTTACTGCCTCTGGATAGTGAGCCTTAGAGGTTACAGGTATACGTGGTTCCATTAGGAGGCTGCCTTCTTATTTGCCTACACTGGTGCTAATTTTTCTGGGAGAGCTCCTTCCCTGTTGACTATAGGCAGAATTCTTGCTGATGTTTTGTGTAGTTCTGGGGTGGGTAGAGGCACTTACTGAAGCTTCTTATGCTTGATCACTATTTGATAGGATGCTATTATTAGTCTTTTGGGGGAGTAGGAATGTGGAAGTTAGGCTGTCTGCCTCTACTGTGGCTGCCATCTTGGTCTTTAAGTCCTTCTTACGGGGACTTCTTATAGTCTATCTCCATTTGAATGACATGTCAATACCCTAGAGTTTATACCTGCAGGCTTAGAGATTTCACTGTGCCTTTTTTCCCTCTGTAGCTTTTTTGATTTTGCCAATTGGTCTGGTAGAAAGTTCCTAGTCTAATGGGGGAAACAGTCCTTCCCTTTGGAAAAGTCCTACTATAATGAAGAGAAAGAAAAACCAAGATAAACCAGAAATTGTAGATAGTACCATCTATAGCTGTCCAAGGATTGACAGTACAAGATCCTATGAATGTACCGATGCCACATCCAACATTAGGAGTCAAAATTGGGTTTTCAAAACATTCGTACCACAAATGCATCTGAGTTCTCCCTCAACAAACAGCATGCTAGTTTTAACAAATCTTCCCACACTGCCATCTCCACAACTTTTGTCTGCATGAGCAAATGTAACACTGGTCTACAGACACTGGATGCACATATATTCTGTCCCTGAGCAGACCTAGCACACATGGCTGATGCTTTCTTCCCCTGGCTTCCCTTGCTCTCACCCCGCCACCATTCTACCTTCTGATCCAGCCAGGGGAAGGGGAAGTTAGGCTGGAGCATGCAGCTAGATATTCCTGTCATCAGTTATGATAGAACAAGCCAGCTCAAATGATCTGCACGGGATACTGATGGGCTCCAGTGACCTTCAGGGAGCTCTCACTGTACCCTCAATGAGGCTTTAGAGTTCAGAATTTAGCCACTACTGAACAGACTGAATTGGCAAGGGCTGTGGGTTTATTTTCTTAAGCATCTTTCATCTAAACAGGGAACAGCAAGGCTATTTGTGTGGCATGCAAGTAGTTCCTCTTAAGACATATCACAGCAATAATCCAAAGATGTCTTATTCTAGCCCTACCCTGTCTAAATATGAATTTCCATCAATTCATTCCAAGCAAGGGAAGGATAAGGCTTGCAAGTGGCCCCAAACTTACAAATAGTTTTAACTGGCTGTTTGAAATTTGGAATGTGCTTTCCTATAGAAACAGTATTACAGATGATTACATTTGTGATCCAGCCTACAAAAGCCTATTTTTCCATGGGGTAGACCGTTAACATAAATACCAAGATGACTGGAGGCTTTTGTGAGCAGGACAGCAAACATTACCATCATATATAAAGTTAATTTCATGAGAAAATGTGTTCTATGGAGTGCCTTGAGAAAAGAATTATGTTTAACATTCTAAGCAATCTCCTCTCTTTACCCAGCTCTGCCCTCCATCTAAAAACTCAACTACCACTGGCTACCGAGGCAAGAAGGAATTCACTGGCTCCAGAAATACCTCCAGCACTCTACTCTAAGCTTAAGCTAGCCATTCATATTACAGGTTTCCATGATGTTCCTGAGAGCTTATGTTTAATCTGTGCTTACATGCATTTACTGTGTTCATTTACTATTCTTGTGTTAATATGTCAGTCTCAGACTAAAAATCCCTTATCACAGCACCTCTGTGCATTATTCATTATATAGTGTACCTGTCATACCACCACATGTAAACAAACACCTAATAAAGAGCTAATAACTGAATGAGAAGGGAGGAAATGAACATACTGGGATAAGGAATGCTCAAATGATAGAGAAGCAATATAAGTCCTTCAATATTCAATCTTCTCCATTTAGAAGAAGCTTTCTCCCTCCATGGGTCACAAATTATAGAACAGAGGGCTCAATTTTTTATGCAAAGATGCTACTTATTATTTCTACAAAATCTTAAAATCCCTCAGGGGAAAAAAGAAAATTTTAAAAATCCTTCAGGGGAATAAGATGGAGTAATGAGATGGGTTCTTAAGCAGTACATCTCAGAAAGAGTATAGTTTGGGGCAGCTAGGTGGTAGACTAGATAAAGTACTGGCCTGAAGTCAGGAGGACCTGAGTTCAAATCATGACTCAAGACACTTACTAGCTGTGTGACCTTGGGCAAATCACTTAACCCTGACTACCTCCAAAAAAAAAAAAAAGAAAAGAAAAGAAAGAAAGCATATAGCTCATGAGAATATAAACATATAATAATAATATCTAGAATTTATATGTTGTCTTAGGATTTACATAGCATTTTTTCTGTTCTTTTCCATTTTATTTCTAAACATGATCTACTCTGTCACATGTTTCAGATCTTTTTTTGTTAATTTTTATTTTCTGTTTCAAATTCTTTCCCTCTGCCCCTAATAAGAAAGCAAGGTCATACAAAATATATTTCCACATAAGCCATGTTTTTAAAAAAAATAAGAAAAATAAAGTGGAAAAAATGCTTCCATCTGTACTCAGAGTTCATCAGTTCTCTCTCTGCAGATAGATGGCATTTTCATTGTGAGTCCTTTGGAACTTTCATGGATCACTGTACTGATCAGAGTAGAGAAGTCTTTCACAATTGATTATCGTTATAATATTGCTCTTCCTGTGTACTATGTTATCCCAGTTCTACTCAATGTACTTTACATCAGTTCATACAAGTCTTCCCAGGTTTTTCTGAACCATCTCCCTTACTGTTTCTCACAACTTAATAGTATACCATTGCATTCATATACCATAGCTTGTTCCATCATTCCCCAATTGATGGGCATCCTCTGAGTTTCTTTGCCACCACAAAAAAGAGCTACTATAAATACTTTTCCACATAAATATCCTCTTCCTTTTAAAAAAAAATCTCTTTGTGATACAGAGCTGGTATTGGTATTGCTGGGTAGAAGGGTGTGCAGAGTTTTATAGTCCTCTGGACACAGTTCCAAATTGTTCTCCACAACAGTTGAAGCAGTCCACATATCCACCAAACAGTGATGTCCCTATTTTTCCATGTCCCCTCCAGCATTTGTCCTTTTCCTTTTTTGTCATGTTAGCCAATATGATGGATGTGAAGTGGTACCTCAGAGTTGTTTCAATTGCAAAGCACTTTACGTAAGTTATTTCACATGGTTCTTAGAACAACCCTGAGGGTAGATACTATTATCATCTCCATTTTACAGATGAAGAAATTGAGACAGATGGAGATTAAGTGACTTGTCCAGGGTGACAGAGCTAGTAAGTTTCTGAATCTAGATTTGAACTCAGGTCTTCTTGCCTTCAAATCTAGTACTCTCTTTACTTGGGCCACATAGCTGGGGGGGGGGAGCAGGTGTGGGGCAAGGGGGGAAGGTAAAGAATAATCAACCAGGTGTGATCCTTGCTTTAGCAGAAAGCTAGAAAGACACTTGGTGAAAAGAGCTAGTCTGAATGATAAGCATTATTGAACACACTTGAAAATAAAACACGTCAAGTCAATAAATATTTATTATCTCACTAGCCATTTAACTTCTCTGAGCTTCAGATTTGCCTTCTACAAAATAAGGTGAAAATCCCTTCCTTACCTAGTTCTCAGGGTTCACATGAAGACAAAAGATAATGCAATAGGATGCTTTGAAAAGTAAAGGCTCTATGGATACCAAGAGGTTACTATTAAGCGCAGTGGCAGTCCTCCCTCTACCCCTCCTAACTACGGAATTAAGCAAGGAGTACCACTGAGGGGGACTTGACAGTGATTTCTGTCTCTTCAGTCACAGAGTAATGAAATGCACTTCCCTCCCTCCAAACAAGCAGCTACTGCCCGGCCCTACCAACAGTCCCAAATGCACACACATGACCCCCGAGCCCTTGGCACATACCCACAGTCTACCCAGGAAATGGTGCCTTGTCCTTTCACTGCCTTGGCCACGTTGGACAACAACCTGAGGTGGTTTTCAGCTGCAGCGGCTAGAAAAAAGGAACAATGATGAAATGAACACAGGCAGCTCCATAACCATCTCTGCCTCCTTCCCACATACAGCAAAGTGGGCAGTAACAGAAATCAACACCATCAGCACCTGCCCTGGGCAAAGAGAAAAGTCTCACTTCGAAAACACGTTTCCTTATGACTTGGTATTTTCACATACTGAAGGCAAGGCTCAGGACCTCTGTCTCTCATGGTCATGTCTTAAATTTGAGCTATAAGGTGTTCTACCTAAATTTGAGCTAAAGGTCTTCCACCTTTCAGGTGTGTGGACACAACTGCTATCTCTCTCTCTCTTTTTTTTTTTTTAGTGAGGCAATTGGGGTTAAGTGACTTGCCCAGGGTCACACAGCTAGTAAGTGTTAAGTGTCTGAGGCCGGCTTTGAACTCAGGTACTCCTGACTCCAGGGCCAGTGCTCTATCCACTGCGCCACCTAGCTGCCCCTGCTATCTCTTTTAAACCACAGCTAAAGACCCACCTCTTTCAGGAAGCCTTGCCAACATAATAATATAGAATTTGTAGCTGGAAGGGCCCCGAGAGATCATCTAGTCCAATCTTCTCATTATAAAGTTGAGAAAATGTTAGAGAACTCATCCAAGTCCACGATAAGTAACAGAGATGAAATCCAAACCCAAGTCATCTAACTTCAAATACAGACCTCTTTTGACTATACCAGTTTGTTTTCCGAACGACTTGTTTTCTCAAACTGTAATCTTTAATTCACCCTCTCTCCTAAACATACTTATATGCTTCTGCTATTTTGCAATTAAACATTTCTAATGATTGTATGTGTGTGTGTGTGTGTGTGTGTGTGTGTGTGTGTGTGTGTTAAATCCCATATCAGATTGTGGGGTCCCTAAGGCAAGGACCATATTTCTTTCTATCACTCAGCAGAGTGCTCTGGTCCAGGAGTTCAGAATAGTAGAGGTGATTAAACATATACACACAATGCTACCAGCTGAAGAAAAATTCCAAATGTACCTAAATCCTATTCCCAACCTGAAACATATTGCTACTTCCCAAGCAGCCACAGGAAGAATACCCTCTCCTTTGTCCTCTCTCTCCCCCATTACCTCTAATGGATACTCATAGGAATTCTTCCTAGGGTAGGATGCAATTAACTCAACAAAAGATTTTTTTTCTAATTTATTTCTATACTGATAAGGAGCCAATCCCACCAGTGCTATTGAGTGCAGTAGTACAATAAGAGGGAATGAGGGGGGAGATGACGAGAGGAAGAAGAGGAGGAAATTGGCCCTGTTGCCAAGACTGTAATTCTGCCAACTCTGTTACCCACTTTCAAAATAACAAATGTCTAATCCTTTACAATGAACTCACTATGGGGTCACCTCCCAAGGGAGGTGTGAGCTTAGAAAATGAATTCTTATTTTCACATCAGCCAAAACAAATGTCATTAGGAAAGAAGGTTTGCTGACCTCCAAAAAATCATATGATACATGCCAAAGCAAAATGAAAATGAAAAATTTTAAATTATCTGCACTACTATTTTCTTCCATTAATGTGGATAATTGAGACTTGGCTGTAAATAAGGAAGCATACTGTGATTTTCATGGAAACAACAAAAAGTATCCACTGAGAGCAGCTCTAACAAGGCCTGAGCTCTGCTGGCAAGAAGCATGCATGGAGTTCCTAATGCAAGGCTTCATCATCTTTTGTGTATCCTGGACTCTTTGGGTAGGCGAGTGAAGCCTATGGACCCCTTCTCAGAATCACATTTTCAAGTGCATAAATAAAATATGAAGGATTGTAAAGGAAGCCAATTATATTTAAATACAGTTATCAAAATATATATTTTTTTAAATGTTCACAGGTTCAAATCCAGCCTCAGACACTTGACACTTCCTAGCTGCGTGACCCTGGGCAAGTCACTTAACCCCCATTGCTCCACCCAAAAAAAAAATGTTCACAGGGCCCCTGGTCTAAAAGGAGGTTCTCCGCATTTTGACTCTGTACCCAAACCCCACTATATAGGTTCTAAGACATAGGAGAAAGGGGGAAAGAATTTAATCAAACCAAATGTGACAAAAAGTCAACGTTCAATTTGTGTTCTGGGGAAACCCAAAGAAAGCAAAAACATAAATGCAAATTCTACTCTTTCCCTCTCTGCAATACTCTCCCCAACCCCCATACTTCAGCCCAGCAGAAACTAGGTCTACATTAGTAAATTGACTTTAAAAAGTGGCTTTTTTAAAAAGGTAATGAAAAAAGTTATTGTACTGTTCGAAATCCCTCTGAAGGTCACAAAAACCACACTCCACATAGGCTCCATAGTAATGAAACACAATAAAAACAAGGCTAAATAGAAAATCTTCTAACCTGGGCAGACAGAAAGGGAAGGTGAATAATCACCTAGCCCACTGCAGTAATTAGGAGGCAATGGGTAAAAGCAACTCCACTCTCCCAGAAAAAAGACAGGAAATGAAAGAAGTCCATCAGTTTCTACCTCAAACTAAGAGGTCAAGTCTGAAAGTCCAGCAGAACCACTTCCCCTCTTCCAATTCTCTAACACATCAGCCAAGTTACTAATTCCTGCCCTGCCTTAATGCACTTTTTCAATTAATACATTTCTGTATAGTAGACAGAATTTATACATTTCTGTATAACAAAGATTCACCAATATGGATTGGTGGGTTATGTCTTTTGAGTAGTCTCAAGAGATCTTAACTTGGTCACCTTGTTTTTTAAATATGTTGATAGCTGTATTGCAATACAAATGGTTTCTTATGTAATCATATGAATTTATTTTACTCTTACAAGTGTTCATCTGGAAGGGGTTCATAGGCTTCAACAGACTGTTAAAGGGATCTATGAAACAAAGAGCTTGAGAACCGCTGCTCTAGAGCCCTCTATGGAGTCCTCATTTCTATGGATCCTATCTGGACTCAGCTCCCTGCTGACCTCAGTTTCTCCATCTTTTGATGGCAAAGAGAAGCTAGTCACATCCTAGGCACCCAGCATATTGGGCCAGCAAACACTGCCAAGCACTTTAAAGTAGAAATTCACTAAGCGCCAATGAGCATGGCTGTAGGCCAGAGATGATACAAGCTTCAAGAGGGACACACGTCCAAAACATCCATCAGGCCTGAGTCCTAATGACCCAAAGAGGAGTCACTAGCAAGAACTGTGCCCAGAACTTGACCAGCCATTCGCTGTCTCTCCTGGCACACTGGAGACTTGGCATCCTTTGGAAATGGAAAGACACAACTCTCCTGGAACAACATCAACCAAGTCAGACATTTACCCTTCCCTGAAGTCACTGCCAAAAGCTAAGCAAAACTCTCCCCATCAGTTATTCTGCTTGTTAGCCTGGAGGTCAGAGGAAAGGTCTTAGTCACGGCCTTCTACCCTCAATAAATCTGCCAAGCTCTTAGGGGATTCTAAATTCAGCCACATGCTCCAGCTTCAAAGTGGGACAGACTGAGGGCAGGCAGGGCTGGAGGTGGCCAAATCCAGTTCTCAGTTCAGTAGGCTACTGGCAGGGCAGAGTCAATCAATCACCAGTCCTGACTAAACACGTCCTGTGAATGTGCCCTGTACTAGGTGCTATAGTGAAGGCTAAGAGGAAAGACGTCATGGTTCCTATGCTCCCAGGTCTCCCAGTCTCACAAGAAAACTAGAGTTTCTACCCACAAGGTCCACTATGAGAGTTTACATTTGTTTATTTTTTCTTGTGCCTATCTCCTGTCTTCTCTATCAAACTAGGAATTTCCTAAGAGCAGAGACTGTGTCTTCCCCCATTGAACTATCTGAAGAGATTCTCTTAAGTGACAGGAAAAAAAAGAAAAAACAAACAAACCTGCAGATCTTAACTATTCAAAAGCAACTGATAAAACAGTCCCTAGGGATAGGGACTGGAGTTGTGAACTTCTCGGTATAGAAAACTCCCAGGTGAGGAAATTTCCCAAACCACTTCAGGCTGGCACCTTCTCTGCAATTCACAGAGAAGAGATGAAGGTAAATAAGCCTCAGAGTAATGTCACTTCTCCTGGGTGATTCTTCACTCCCCACACCCTCCCCACCAGAAGCCATAAACCTGCATAAATGACCATCCTCCCTTCTTCCCTCTCTTCCCCTTCCTCAATCTCTCTCTCTTTCCCCCTCTCCCTTCCCCCACTTTCTCTCTCCTTCCCTCCCTCTATTTTGTTTCTGTTGCTTTTGAAGGCAAGGACCAAGAGTACTTACCAGATTGGGAGTACAGCACCAATACATTATTCCGAGTCCTGAGAAGTTTCTTGAAATCCTTATGTTCAGAGATTTTCTTGATGAGTGGGGAGATCTGGATGGAGGAAAGACCCACTGGCAGGACTACCTGGAGTAAGAAGAAGTAAAAGAAATGAGCTGATCATAAATCTCAATTCCCAGTCCAGCCACTAGAATTAGCAGATAGAGACAGATATACAATCTAAATCCAACATTCTAACTTCTTGAATAACGGTGGGGTGGGTGGCAGGAAATGGCTACTTCTTCCATTGTAGAGGGCCCTGGTCTTCCTAAAAGCTTCTTGTAAAATGGCCTCCACCAAGAACACCTACCATAGGAAGCCAAACGATTTATTAAGCTTCCAGGCACCTTCTCTTCTCAAACACTTCTCAATTTTGTAATAAATATTTATAAAAACTCCATGTTAGACTAGCAATAACCTGTGGGTATCAGAGGGCTACATTCTTTATGGGAGAGAAGCTTGAAAGTATAAAAATAGGAAGAAAAGTATAAAATAGGAAGAAAGTATAAAAACCTTAGGAATCAGCAGATTCACTGTCTATGAATAAATTGTAATTCATCCACAATTCAATCAACAAACAAGCATTTCTTAAGTACATGCTATATGCTATGCACTGAGCATAGGCACATGAAAGTGAGACATACTGAATTTGAGGAGACAATGGGAAATCCTGATAAAGGTATATCATAGACTGTTTGAGGGAGGAAATGGGGATGGAGCTCTGGACATATAGATTCAGGAACCCCCTGCAGAAAGATGATAGTTTAATCAATGGGAGTTGATATCATTACCAAGGGAGAGGGCAGAGAGTTGCTAAGAGCACCAAAGCCGATGGAGAGAAATCGGGGATATATCCGTTTACAGAGATATCCCATGGACAGTGAGGCACGCTGATATGAAGAGCTCAGGCAGGTGAGCGGAGAAGCAGGAAAGAGTAGCATCACCAAAAGGAGGGAGAGAGCAACCAGAAGGAAAGTACAGTCAACCCTGTCACACTCTTCAGAGATAAAGACAGACAAGATGAAGGCTGAGAAAAGTGGATTCAGCAATAAATAGTTCATTGGTGAAATTGGGCAGAGCAGCTTAAGTACTGGGGCCAGAAACCAGACTGCCAAAAGCTGAGAGGGTGACAGCTTTTTTTTCCCCTAGGAGTCTGACTGAAAGGGAGGGCAGAGACCGCTGAACTGGGGGAAAGTATTTCCAGAGAAAACCTCCACAGGTAATTCAATTCAACAAGCATTTGTTAATTTTCTGTTGTGGGCAAAGCATTGTATCCTGAGGAAGAAGGATAGATACAAGGTTCAGTTAAGCTGAAGTACCTGCTCTTAAAAAATATGAAGATAAGACACTTCTACAACAATAAACAGTAAAACACAGGCACTAGAGAATGAAAAAACAAAATGCTATGTGAAGTCTAAGAAAGCAGTGTGGAGGGAAGAGATCCTGGGATAGCAGGGGAGGCAGCATTGTTAGAATTGGGCTTTAAAGAATAGATAAAAAAGATCTATCAATAAATAAAAAAAATATCAACACTGGCATACACAGTAGTCCCACTACTAGGTCTGTATCCCAAAGAGATCATAAAAAAGGGAAACAAAAATATTTATACAAAAATGTACAAAAATATTTATAGCACTTCTCTTTGTGATGGCAAAGAATTGGAAATTGAAGGAATGCCCATTTATTGGGGAATGGCTAAACAAATTGTGGTATATGAATGTAATGGAATAGTATAGTGCTGTAAGAAATGATGAGCAGGCAGATTTCAGAAAAACCTGGAAAGACTTAAGTGGACTGATGCTGAGTAAAGTGAACAGAACCAGGAGAACATTGTATACAGTATCAACAACACTGTGTGATGATCAAATGTGACAGACTTAATTCTCAGCAATACAATGATCCAAGACAATGTCAAAAAGGCTCATGATGGAAAATGCTCTCTACATCCAGAAAAAAGAACTGTGGAATCTAAATGCAGATTGAACCATACTACTTCTACTTTTTTTGTTTTTTGTTTTTTTGTTTTTTGAGGTTTTTCGCTTTTGTCCTGATTCTTCTTTCACAACATGACTAATGTAGAAATAAGTTTAATGTGATTTTACATATATAACCCATATAAGATTTCTTTCTGTCTTGGGGTAGGGGGATGGAATGGAAGGAGGGAGAAAAATTTGGAATGCAAAATCTTTTAAAAACAAATGTTGAAAACTATCTTTACATGTAACTGGAAAAAAATAAAATACTATTAAAACTGAAAAAAAGGGTTTTTTTAATTTAAAATTTTTAAGGAGAAAAGAAATATTAACATTGGCAAAAAAGAGAGTATTTAGCTATGGGTAACAATATATGTGGTGACTGTATATTGAGGTGTAAAAGAACCAGTTATGTTCATGGGGAAACAGTGTAGTTCAGGCTATTTGAAGCATATTGTGGGAGTGGTAAGAAGGGAACAGATAGGAACAATATTGTGAAGGTAGAAATGAGATGTAATATCATACTGGACACAGAGGGTGGATTTTTAAGGAGTTGAAGATGACTCCCAATTTGCAAGCATGTGTGACTGGAAGGATACTGGGGCCCCTGATAGCCACAGGTTTGGTGGAAAAGATGAATTCTGTTTTGGATATGTTGAGGTTAGACACATGAATCTTGGAATCATCTGCATAGAGATATAACTGAATCAATATGACTTGACGAGATCAATAAGTGATATTATAATAGTCAGGGGTTCTTCCCTTTGTGTGTGTCATGGACCTCTTCAACAGTGTGGTGAAGCCTATAGATATGCAGCTGAGCGGTGCTGTGGAAAGAGCAGTGGGTCTGGAGTCAGGACGATGTGATCACAAATCTCAGATACTTACTAAGCTTATGTAACCCTGGGCAAGTCATTTAATTTAAGTCTGTCTTAGTTTCCTCGACTGTGAAATAGGGATTAATAATAGCCCCTACATCCCAAGGTTGTTGTAAAAATATACTATTTGTAAAGAGCTTAGCACAGCTCCTGGAATATAGTATACAGTAGGATTTAAATTAAAAATTGTTTTCCTTCCTTCTCAGAATGTTTATAAATGCACAAAATAAAAAATGTAGGATTTCCCTCAACCCCCCCCCAAATCCTAATTATATTGAAATACAGTTAAAAACAAGATCACAGGCCTCAGTTTAACAACCTCTGGTAGAAAAGGAGAAGAGGGCCCAGGTCAGTGTCTTTGGGAACACCCAAAAGTTAGTGGGCATGATTTGGATTTTGGATGAAGATCCAGAAAAAGATTAGGAGGAGAACCAAGAGAGAGCAGTACCTAAAAATTCTAGAGGCAAGAGGGTGATCAACTATGTAAAGGGCTATAGAGGTGTCATGAACTATGAAAATAAAGGAAAAGTCATGCAATCTGGCAATTAGAGGTCATTAATTATACAACTAGTTAGTAGCAAAGCTCAGGTTAGAATTCAGGTTTCCTGATTCCCAGTTCAGAGTCTTTCTGCTAAGACACATTATTTTTCTAATATCTAAAACAGAAATTATTCTTAGAGAGTGTTAGGAAGCAGTACCATCTCGACTTCTCCCATGACAATACAGTCTTACAAAGCTTGGTATGTTCTTCTTCCTCAAATCTCAAAGTCACTGCTGTGATATCTTCCCTTAAAAAAAGTTCACTGAATTCACATTGCCAAATTTATTTCTATTTCTCTCAGTTACATGTCCTCAAGAGCAAGAAAGACACAAATAGATTTTGAGTTATGAAATAAAAACCCCCAGTACCTCAGTGTATCTAAGTATGTATCTAAGAAGAAAATTTCTTTATTTGAAAAACACATTTACATTTAGCTGCTTTTAATAATTTACCAAGTAGGACAAGTCATAAGCCCCTGAAGGAAAACAAACTATTACAGCTTGGGAGTCAACCCATAAAGTCTGCTTAAATAACTATTTAAATAACTCATTGTTGGAAAAAGAAATTAAATAAATCATAAATGAACTCCCAAAGAAAAAAAAACCCAAGACCAAATGCATTCACAAGTGAATTTCATCAAACATTCAAAGAACAATTAATTCTAATACTATATAAGTTGTTTGCAATAACATGAAAAGAAGTCACTCTTTCAATTTTTATGATACAAAAATAGCCTTGATACCTAAACCAGGGAGATAAAATGCAAAGAAAACTACACATCAGTATACCTAATGAACACTGATATAAACATTTTAAATAAAATATTATCAAGTAGGCTACAAAAATATATCAGAAAGATCATACATTGTAACAAGGTTGAGTTTATACCAGGAATGTAGTAATGGTTCAATATAAGAAAATATAATAAGCTATATTGATAGTATAATATAAATAATAAAAATCATGTCATATCAACAGATGGTAAAAGAGCTTGGTAAAACTGAATAGTCATTTCTATTTAAAAATCCAGAAATCTAGATTGGCTAATATGACAAAAAAAGGTAAATAAATGATGGATGTTGGAGGGGATGTAGGAAAACTGGAATGCTAATCCACTGTTGGTGGAGTTGTGAAAAGATCCAACCATTCTGGATAGCAATCTGGAACTATGCCCAAAGGGCTATAAAACTCTGTATACCCTTTGATCCAGCAATATCACAAGGTCTATATCCTAAAGGCATCCAAAAAAAAGAGAAAAAGACCTATTTGTAAAAAAATGTTTATAGCAGCTCTTTTTGTGTTGGCTAGGAATTGGAAACCAAAGGGATGCCCATTAATTGGGGAATGGCAAAACAAATTGTGGTATATGGTTGTGATGGAATTTTATTGTGCTATAAGAAATGAGAAGCAGGAAGCTTTCCGGAAAACCTGGAAAGATTTACATGAACTGATGCAAAGTGAAGTGAACAGAACCAGAAAAACTTTGTTCACAGTAAAAACAATATTGTATGATGAAGAACTATGAATGGCTTAGCTATTCTCAGCGATACAATGATCCAAGAAAATCCAGGAGGACTGATGAAGCATACTATCCACCTCCAGACAGAGAAAGACCTGATATTGTTTCAATACAGACTAAAGCATGCTATTTTTCACTTTCTGGCTTTCATTGATTTTTTAAAAAATTTGAGTGTTCTTATACAAAATGACTAATATGAAAATGTTTTACATAATTGCACATGTATAACCTATATTTGATTGTTTACCATCTGGGGTGGGGGGAGGGAAGGATAGAATTTGGAATGCAAAACATTACAAAAAATGTTAAAAATTGTTTTAACACATAATTTGGGGGAAAATACATATTTTTTTAAAATCTAGAAAATCATAAGAATGAACTTTTCCTTCATATAGTAAACAGTATTCATCTAAATGCAAGAGCAAACATTACACATAATAGAGAAAAGTTACAAGGCTTTTCCAATAAGATCAGGGGCATAAGCAAAGATGCCCCTTATCACCACTAGTATTCAACATGGTGCTAGAAATGATAACTACAGCAATCAGATAAGAAAAAAGGAACTGAAGTAAGAATTAGCACAGGCAAAGAGAAAACAAAATTATCACTTTTTGCAAGGCAGGACAATGGTGTGCTTAGAGAACACTAGAGAACTAACTATAACTCTACCATGCCAAGAACTAAACAACTCAAAACAACTTGAAATAAGAACTTCAGCAAAGTTACAGGACGTTAGATAAATACAAATATAGTCAATCCTCAACATCTGTGCATTTAACTTTTGCAACTTCAAGCATTCACACAATTTTATTGGTAATCTCATTCTCACTTTTGCACTGGCAACCCCAAACAGTCACAGCTATGTGTAGTAGAGAAAAAAAATGAGAGTACAATGCCCATAAATTTGGACAGTGGCTAATATCCTACCAGACACTTTACTAGTATTGTTCACCCTACTGTCATAAAGAGCTCCCTATGCATTCATTGCACATTTTGATTGTTTGCCTTTAAAACTCAAGTTTTGTGTTTCAATTACACCCATAACACATAGAACAAGTCTCTTGGGCTCTAAGGTATTGTCAAGACCTCGCCAGTCTTGGCATCTCCCAACAGTAGCAACTGAAGTCCCAGAAACTTCTCCCTTGATTTTCAGAGGGTAGCCAGGGTAGAGGTTTACAGAAGTATAGTATATAGTACAACATCCTCACACTACCATCTGACACATTGAAGGGTAAAATTTGGGTTTTTAAATGTTTTAGTTTTAAGAATTTTATTTGCTATACAGTATTTATGGTACTGTAGATTTCATGTGCTATGATAAGTAAATCTTGTCTGAAATCAATGTTTGTTTTTTAATTGAAATGTTAGCACAAAAGGTCACAGAATTCTAGGGAATTACTGAATTACTAGTGAGAAAAAATGTTTTACGTGTTACAAATTTTATTTTGTGTATTACATTGTATGGGTTATTTCATGATTATTGCTAGGAAAAGTGCATATTATTAGAATGTTTTGTTATAAAGAATTATGTGCGCAGCAGGAGGTGGGGGTGTGGGGTGGGGGGAGCCAAGATAGCAGAGGAAAGACATTAAACACACAGAGCTCCTGACACAATTACCCCAAAAACAGCAATAAAAGAACCCTTGGAGCAGCAAAACCCACAAAAAGACGGGCTGAGATTATTTTCCAGTCAAAGACAGATTAAAGGGAGCAGTGCTGGGCTGCAAGTAGATTGCGCCAAAATGGACCCCAGGCATGCTGCACCAGAAAAACTTACCCCCGAGCCTCTGAATCAGCTGCAGCACCAGCATCTTCTGGAACAAAGCTTATGGTCAGGTGGGAGGGGTGAACGGCTGGCCGGGGGGGGGGGGGGAATACAGGGGTGTCTGTGGGACCTAAGGAGGAATTTGGCTATCCCACCCCAGCGGGGAACCAGGAAGAAATTGTGAGTGGTGGGAGGCCCAAGTGGGGGAGGGGTGCAGGCTCGTCAGAAGCTAAGAACCACCACAACACACGAATTTCTGCTGGCTGGTTAATTATCAAGTTGGCTTGAGGTTATCTTCAGACCAGACAATAGGCCAGGTGAGAGAAAAACCTGCCCTCCCTCAAACTAAAACACCTGGGACCCTCTGAAACTTGGTACAGTGTAGCTTAGAAGTAGGGCCCCACTGTTAGAGGGAGTTAAAAGTCAAGTAAAAGACGGCAAAATGAGCAAACAAAGAAAGTTGAGAATTATTGAAAGTTTTTTTTAGCAACAAGGAAGATGGAGGTGCAGCCTCAAAAGAGGATAACAACCTCAGGGCCCCATATCCAAAGCTTCCCAAAAAAGTATGAATTGGTCTCATGCCATGGAAGAGCTCAAAAGGGACTTTGAAGAGAAAGTAGGAATGATAGGAAGGAAGAATGAAGGAAGATTTAGAGGGATGGAGGAAAGAATGGAAAGAGAAATAAGAGCGATGCAGGAGAGTCATGAGAAAAAAGTCAACAGCTTGAAAAGCCAAATGGAAAAGGAGATACAAAAGCTCTCTGAAGAAAATTATTGACTAAGAATTAGGATTGAACAAATGGAAGCTAGTGACTTTATGAGAAACCAAGACACAGTAAAGCAAATACAAATGAATAAAAAGAGGACAATATGAAATATCTCCTTGGAAAAACAGCTGACCTGGAAAATAGATCCAGGAGAGATAATTTGAAAATCATTGGACTACCTGAAAACCATGACCAAAATAAGAGCTTAGACAGCATCTTCCAAGAGATTGTCAGGGAAAATTGCCCTGATATTCTAGAAGCAGAAGGTAAAATAGAAATTGAAAGAATGCACCATTCACCTCCAGAAAGAGATCCCAAAAGGAAAATTTCCAGGAATATTATAGCCAAAGTCCAGAGCTCCCAGGTCAAGGAGAAAATACTGCAAGCAGCTAGAAAAAAGGAATTAAAATACTGTTGGGTTACAATAAGGATAACGCAAGATCTAGCAGCTTCTACATTAAATGACCAGAGAGCATGGAATATGATATTCCAGAAGGCAACGTAACTGGGACTACAACCAAGAATCACATACCCAGCAAAACTGAATATAATCTTTCAGAGGAAAAAATGAGACTTCAATAAAAAAGAGGACTTTCAGGAATTGATGATGAAAAGACCTGAAATGAATAGACTTTCAAATACAAGACCCTAGAGAAGCGTAAAAAGGTAAACTGGAAAAATAAATCATGAGGGATATTAAAAGATTAAACTTTTTACATTCCTACATGGGAAGATAATACTTATAACTCATAAGAACTTTCTCAATATTAGGGTAGCTGAAAGGAATTCACTTAGACAGAGGACACAGGTCTGAACTGAATATGAAGGGATGATATCTGTAAAGCATTTATTTTTTGTTTATCCTTGTTTTTTGTGGGACAAGCAGGGTGGGGCTGGATTTGGGCTCAGGGCCTCCTGGGTCCATAGCTGGTGCGTTATCCACTGGGCCACCTAGCTAACCTATGATGACATCTTTAAAATAGGGTTGAGAGGTAGGAGGAATGCACTGGGGGAGGGGGAAGGGGAGAGGTGGACTGGAGAGAGGTAGCTCACATTAAGGAAACAAAAAAAAGCTGATGGAGGGGAGGGGAAGAGGGGGAAGGAATGGGGGAGTGAGTGAACCTTACTATCATCAGAATTGGCTAGAAGAGGGAACAGCATACATACTCAAGTGGGTATAGTAATATATTTTTGCCCTGAGGGAAAATGGGAGGGGAAAGAGATAAAGGGGTGGGGAGAAGAGGGGAAGGAGGGAAGGGCAGATTGGGGGAGGGAGCAGTAAAAAGCAAAACACTTTTAAGGAAGGTGAAGATGTTCTGCATAATTGCACATGCATGACATACTTAATTGCTTGATTTCCTAGGGAAGGTTGAGGAGGGAGGGAGGAAGAAAAATTTAGAACACAGAATTAGCTCAAAGATCTTAATCTCATCAGAGTGGGCTCAAGGAGGGAATAACATACACACCCAATTGGGAGGAGTAATCTATTTAATCCTACAGTAAAGTAGGAGGGGAAGAGGATAAGGAAGGAAAGGTGAAAGAAGGGAGGGAAGAGCAGGGGAGGGGGAAGTCAAAAGTAAAACAGTTTTGAGGAGGAATAGGGTAAAAGAGGATAGAAAATAAAGTAAATATCATGGGAAGGGAATAGGATGGAGGGAAATATTTATGTTGTTTGACTAAAATGTTAAAAGGTATGGTACCTACTTTGTTGGGCTATTTTGAAGAAAATTCTTTGTCAAATTTAAGGTACTATATAAAAGTTATGATGAACAGGATGCTATCAGAAAAACCTGGGAAGACCTACATGAACTGAAGCAGAGTAAAACGTACTGTATACAAAATAAAAGCAATAGTGTAAAATGATCTGCTAGGAAGCACACGGTTATTTTCAGCAAGGCAATGACCCAATATAACTCTGAAGGACTTATGAAAATTGCAATCCATCTACAGAGAAAGAACTGATGGTATATGAAAACAGACTGAAACACATTTTTTGACAATTCCTTAATCTGATGTTATGTTTTTATCTGTTTTTTCTCAAAACCTAGCTAATGTGGAGATGTTTTCCATGACTACTCATGTATAACTTATATTGAATTGCTTGAGTTCTTGGGGGTGGGGGATGGGAAAGGAGGGAGGAAGAAAAGTTGGAACACAAAGTTTTAAAAAATTGATGTCAAAATTTGTTTTTATATGCAATTTGGAAAATAACATTCTAAACAGAGGGGAAAAAAAGAATCATGTGCAGAAAACTGTATTTTCAGCAATCTCTAGCAATCAAATACAGTTTTAGGTGGTCACCTAACTCCCTAATTCCCACAGGTTCAATATATCAACATTTGCATTTTTAAGCCATTTTCTGAAAGTTGAAGATTGATTGTATTTCTACACCAGACTTTGAGCAGGTACATATATGTATGTGTTAGAGACTGAGACAAAAAGAATTCAACCTTCCCTTGACTCAATAAGATGAAAGTGAGTTCTATATGTAACCCATTCACCCCACCCCTTCCTTCATGTCTGTATGATCTTGCACACTCCAATTTTGTGTGATATTAAGTTCCATCCTTTCCTTACAGCTTCCTTTTCAGATCTATGGAGAAGAGAATAATTCATAAATTAAAAAGTAAAAGAGAATAACACAAGGTAAAAAAAATAGGAGAATTCTGATTATATAAAATTTAAAAGCTTTGTACAAACAGTGCAAAAAATTAAAAGGGAAACCAATAACAAGGGAAAAATCTTTGCAACAAGCCTTTTTCTGATACAGATCTAATTTTTCAGATATGTAAGGAATTGTTTCAAATGTATAAGACTAAGAGCCATTTTTAATAAATAAATGATCAAGGGAGAATTAAATAGGCAGTTTTCAAAAGAAGAAATCCAAGCTATTGATACTCATGTAGTAAAAACCATTCTAAATCACTAATAATTTGATAAATGAAAATTAAAGCAATTATACGATTATACATTATAGAGAACAGCTTTGAAAGACTTTAGAATTCTGATCAACACAATGATAAAGTACATGTACAAAAGAATGAAGATGAAGCACCACATTTACCTGAGAAATAATAAACTTAATGTGCAGAAAGAGGCACACATTTTTTCAGACAGGATTAATATGGGAAGCTGTTTTGCCAGTTTTATATTATGTTTTTTTGTGTTATGTTACATAGCATATGTATATTATGTATTATTTCTGTTTGTTTGGTTTTTTTTATTTGCTCAGTGGGAAGCAAGGAAAGTAGGAAGGACAGATTAATTTTTTAATAACCTTGTTACTTGAAAACCAAAACTAATAATTTACTAAGTTGGACAAGTCCTTGAAAGAAAACAAACTCTTATGGCTTGTGAGTCTCTCTGAAGTCTTGGCAGTGGAACTTCAGTGAAGGCATATTGTTCTCCTCACCTCACTAGGAAACACCACAGGGATTAGCTAGAATTCAAATTGTTCAGTGATGTGACTGTACATGCAAGAGGCAGCCAATGACTTTGGTATTTAAGAATCAACAGGATTGATTTATGGAGCCTAAGTCTTATTTATCCTTTTAATGCAACTCCTATCTGAACTGGGACTCGATATCTATACACACTCTTCCTGGAAAATGTCTTCCTACCTGGAACATTGCTCAGCCTGCCAGCAAAATAACTGATCTAACTTTCCCCCCATCATAACAATTATATAGGGACAATCTTTATGCTTTCTCTTTCCCATTAGACTAGGAGTTCCTAGAGGCCATCCCCCTCATTAGATCAGGAGCTCCCTAAATATCCTGACTGTCCTTTCTGTCCCCAGAGCACCCAATGAGGCTCTAACCACAGAGTTCAAAGTTCAGAGAGGTATGTGACTAACAACATTCCCTCTGGTTCCACCTGACCTCCCAATCAACTCTTTTCTCTAACTTCACTCTAGCCAGAAGCCCAAAGATTGCAAAATTAAAACAAGAGCAAAGGAATCATGACACTCTCAACCAAGGTCGGTAACCAGCCCTTGTTGCCCTCTTTGAAACCTGAATAACAGCAACTGGCCCTCCTGACCAGGCCTACATTATAGATATATGTAAAAAATTACAACTATAATCCATAATTGCAAAGCTACCCAAAATTCTACCACTACCTTAAAATTGGGGGTGATTGCATTAAAGTAGTAGAAAGAGCACTGGCACAGAAGCCAGGAAATTTGGTTGTTTTTTGATTTTGGGGGTTTTTTGCTGGGCAATGAGGGTTAAGTGACTTGCCCAGGGTCACACAGCTAGTTAAGTGTCAAGTGTCTGAGGCCATATTTGAACTCAGGTCCTCCTGAATCCAGGGCTAGTGCTTTATCCACTGCACCGCCTAGCTGCCCTCAGAAATTTGGTTTTTAACAGTAGCCATTCTAGCATTAACTACCTGTTTGACCTTGGCTAGGTCATTTCAATTCTCTGTACCTCATTTTCATCTGAAAAACCAAGGGATTAAACTGAATGATTTTTCCATTTCCTTCCAGCTCTGACATTCTGAGTCTAAAAATTATAATCTTATAAGGACCATGTGATGATGATCATCATCAGTATTCAGAATAAATAATCCCAAACCACAGACAATCTATTCTGGGCCATGGCTACACTACCAGAGGCTGAACTCATCAAAGGTCATCTAACATTCCACTACCAGGTGTTGAAGGTAATGAGTGCTGTGTGTTGAACAGAATTTTATTCTGAAATGACAGTCCCTGTCTACCTACCAGAAGATTATTATTAGATGACTGGAGAGAAGGCAAGATTAATATTCAGGAGGGGAAAGTTTAAACTGAACTCAAGATGGACAGAGAAAGGCCTTGAGGCAATAAATTCAAGGTAGTGTGAGAAAGGGCCTGCCCTTTAGCTGAGGCCACAACCATAACACAAAAGGAACTGAAAGGTCAATCATCGCCTACATGTGTAGCACTGCAGAGGAGCTCCCAGGGGAATTTACACTATAATTGAAGGAATGTGACCAATGAATTCACTGAAGGACAATCAGATGCTAAAACTGGATGATACAGACTATAAGTGCAAAGGAATTCAAAAGGAGAGACCAATGTGGGCCACAGTAGTCAGGGTTAGTTTTAAGGAAGGGGTGGTGTTGAACTGAGTTTTGAAGGATGGGTACGCTTGAGTAGGTAGAGGGAAGAGGGAAGAATACTACAAGATAAGAAGTATGAGCAAAGACAAAGAGTCAGCAATTATCACGCTGTGTGCACAGGCAGCAAGATTGCTCTGGCTGGGGCAAAGGGGTTATACTGAACAATAGTGGAAAAGTAAATTAAATAGGCTGGATAGGGCCAAATTATGGAAGGACTTGAAAGCTAGACACAGGGGACTGAATGTGATGCAGTGGGTAACTAGCCATTGTTGATTCTTAAGTAAAGGAAGGGCAGGATGAATATTCTAGTTTAGGAAGAAGAGACCAACAAGGAGGTGGTTACAGCAACTTAGACATAGGTAATATGGGTAGGGCAGAAACAGTGAGAATGAAGAACAAAGAGAAATCTAGGAAATATGTTGAAGGAATGAACTAGGCTTGCTGCCAGATTGGATTTAAGTAATAAAGGAGAGGAAGAGCCTAAATAGATAAATAAACAAAACAAAACCCTGAGGCTAATAAAATGGGGGGTTTGGAGAGGTAAGAATGAGGGGATTTTGGGGGGGGAGAGTTTTTTTAGAGGGATAGGGGAGGTTTCTGGGGAGAAGAGATGATGACAAGTTTCTGGACACACCAAGTTAGGATATATACTGGATATAAAGATTTGGGGAACCATCATCACAGGTGACAACAGAAGGCCTGAGTTCTCCATGCCTGCAAATATAGAGAGGAGAGCAGAGAGCTAGGAGCTGAACATTAGGAGGTAACCACAGTTATGAGTGAAGGAGATGGAAGAGGAACTAGATAAGAAAAGAGAGGAAGGAAGTCAAGGAAGGACACTTTTAAGGAAGAGTGGATAACAGATTAGAAAGCAGAATTCAATGATATGTTTACGAGAAACACATCTGAAACATAAAGATTTACACAGAGTTAAAATGAGGGACTGGAGCAAAATTTATCATATCTCAGGTAAGTTTTTAAAAGGGAACCAATAATGAAACAGACAAGGCAACAATAAAAACTGACATGGTTAAAAGATAATCAGGGAAACCGCCTTATGCTTAAAGGCACTATAGACAATGAAATAATATCAAGTCTTATATGTGTGTGTGTGTGTGTGTGTGTGTGTGTACGTACATACACACACACACACACATGCACTGAATGAAACAGGACCTAAGTATTTATAGGAAAAGTTCACTGAATTACATGGAAAAATAAAACAATAATAGTTGAGGATCCCAAGGTACTTCTTTCAAACCTAGACAAATCTAACAAAGATAAACTAGAAAGAAGCTAAGGACCTGAACAGACCTTTAGAAAAAAGTTAAATATAACAGATGGAGATTATTGAATGGAAATATAAAGGAACACATACATTTCTTACCTGTATATGGCATATTGAAAAAAACCAAAACAACTTTTCCGGCACACAAAAAGCTCACAAATACAAAAAAGCCATAATATTTTTAAATCCTTTATTGTCAAGGTAACAAAAGACTTCTGAAAAAAAAAGATTAAAATCTTAGGGGATTCTTGGTGTTCTTGGCTTCCTGGACCCACTGTCAGTTTGTGAGCCCTCTCCTCTTAGGACAGGATCTCAAAGTCATTTTTGACTTAAACTAGCTTTCTTGGACAAATCCATCCACATACCTCAAAGAATAATGCCATAAGCCAACTCCTGGAGCAGCATACCCCACAAAAAGACAGAGTGAGGCTATTTTCCAGCCAAAGATGGCTTAATTAGGTGGCTGGGATCATCTGCTATTTGGGGTAAGAGAGGAGCTCAGCTTGTGGCACAGATCCAGCCCCAGGCAGACCACACCTCTGGAGCCTCAGAATCTTCAGCAGCTTCTTCTGAAACTCGGCTCATGGACCACTGAGGGGGTCCAGCAGTTGGCTGGGAGAAAATAGCTGTGGTCTCTGCTGGAGTTAAGGTGAAGCACCCATATTCTGAACCAGTAAGCAGACTGAAGCAGCAGCAGCCCAGTTGGGGAGGGGCACAGGCATGCCAAGCTTTTGACCATAGAGAATCAGATTTCAATCAGACTTCTGCTTCCGGATTAAAGAGAAAACAGGCCCATGGTTACTTATAGGCCAGGCGGGCTGAGAATGAGCCTAATCGTAGCTCCTGGAACCCTCTGTAGCTTGGGTCAGTGCATCCTGGAAGCAGTGCCACATGTTAAGAAGGAGTTAAAAGCCAAGAAATAGGCAGTAAAGATGAGCAGGCAGAGAAAGCAGCAGACCATCAAAAGCTTCTTTGGTGGCAAGGTAGATAAGAATACACCCTCAGAAGAAGATAATAACAACGTCAAAGCACCTACATCCAAATCTTCCAAGAAAAATATAAATTGGTCTCAGGCCATGGAAGTGCTCAAAAAGGACTTTGAAGAGAAAGTAAGAGAGGTAGAAGGAAAAGTTAGAGAGGTAGAGGAAAAAATGGAAAGAGAAATGAGAGTGATGCAGGAGGGTCATGAAAAAAAAAGTCAACAGCTTGAAAAGCAAAATTGGCCAAATGGGAAAGGAGGTACATAAAGAATTAAGAATTAGGATAGAACAAATAAAAACTAATGACTTTATGAGAAATCAATACACAATAAAGCAAATCCAAATGAAAAAAAAAATAGAGGGCAATATGAAATATCTCCTTGGAAAAACAGCTGACCTGGAAAATAGATCCAGGAGAGATAATTTTAAAATCATTGATTACCTGAAAACAATGATCAAAATAAGAGTTTAGACATCATCTTCCAAGATATTGCCCTCATATTCTAGAAGCAGAAGGTAAAATAGAAATTAAAAGAATTTATCAATCACCTCCTGAAAGATATCCCAAAAAGAAAACCTCCAGGAATATTATAGCCAAAGTCCAGATCTCCCAGGTAAAGGAGAAAATATTGTAAGTAGCTAGAAAAAAGGAATTCAAATACTGTGGAACTACAGTCAGGATAACACAAGATCTAGCAGCTTCTACTTTAGAGGACCAGAGGGCATGGAATATGATATGCTGAAGGGCAAAAGAACTGGGATTACAACCAAAAATCACCTACTCAACAAAACTGAGTATAATCTTTCAGGGGGGAAAAGGGAACTTCAATGAAAAAGAGGACTTTCATGCATTCGTGATGAAAAGACCTGAACTGAATAGAAAATTTGATTTTCAAATATAAGACCCTAGAGAAGCATAAAAAGGTAAACTGGGAAAATAAATAATATGGGATATTAAAAGGTTAAACTGTTTACATTCCTACATGGGAAGATAATACTTCTAAATCATAAGAACTTTCTCAGTATTAGGGCAGCTGAAAGGAATACACTTAGAGGACACAGGTCTGAACTGAATATGAAGGGATGATATCTGTAAAGCATTTATTGTTTGTTTATCCTTGTTCTTTGTGGGGCAGGCAGGGTGGGGTGGCTTATGTCTGGGGCCAGATTTGGGCTCAGGGCCTCCTGGGTCAAGGGCTGGTGCTTTGTCCACTGGGCCACCTAGCTAACCCTATGATGACATCTTTAAAATAAAGTTAAGGGGTAAGAGGAATGCACTGGAAGAAAGGGAAAGGGAGAGGTGACCTGGTACCTCACATAAAAGAAATAAGAAAAAACTTGTGGAGTGGATGGGAAGATGGGAAAGGAGCAGGGGAGTGAGTAAGCCTTACTCTCATCAGAATTGGCTCAAAGAAGGAATAATATAAACACTCAAGTGGGTATAGTAATATATTTTGCCCTGAGGGAAAGTGGGAGGGGAAAGGAATAAGGGGGGGGAGAGGCAAAGGAAGGGAAGGCATATTGGGGGAGGGGGCAGTAAAAAGCAAAACACTTTTGAGAAGGGATAGGGTGAAAGAAGATAGAAAATAGAATAAATATCATGGGGAGGGAATAAGATGGAGGGTAATACAGTTAATAATAGTAACTGTGAAAGAAATGATGAGTAGGATGCTATGAGAAGGATGTATGAAAAATGCAAACCATCAACAGAAAAAGAACTGATGGTATCTGAATACAGATTGAAGTATAATTGTATTTGTTAGTTTCTCTTCCTAAAGTTATTTTGTCTATTTTCTTTCACAACCTGACTAATGTGAAGATGGTTTGCATGACTGCACATGTATGTATGACTTATATTGAATTGCTTGATTTCTTATGGAGGGTTGGGAAAGGAGGGAGGTAGAAAATTTGGAATACAAAGTTTTAAAAAATCAATGTGAAAAAATTTGGTGTTTTTTAAACATGTAACTTGGGGAAAATTCTAAATAAAAATTTTTTTAAAAAAAGAAAAGATTAAAATTTTAATGAATCCTAATTAATTAAATCAGAGAGACCTGAAATTCAACATAAACTCTCAAAGCTATTCTACTAGCCTATGATTTTTTTAGGGGGGTACGGGGGGCTTCTTTCTGATTTCTTTTATATGTTTCAATGACTTTCCTTTTCTCACTTTTCTCTTTATTAGTTTGGGAGGAAGGGACAATATTATCCCTAGTTCCCATCTCTTTTCTCCTCTCCTATCTCAATTATGTAAAAACTTGCAATTAATATGCATATCAAACAAAACAAATTCCCACATTAGAATGTTTGAGAATGAATGTCTTATTCTACATCCTGAGTCCACCTTTCTGTCAGGAGGTAGACAGCATACTTCATTATTATCACTCTCGATGATGATCTCTGACTGGTTATAGCACTGATCAGAGTTTTAAATCTTTCAAAGTTATTTTTCTTTACAATCCTATTGTTATTATATAAAATGTTTTTCTGTTTCTGCTCACTACACTCTGAATCAGTTCAAAGAAATTTCCCCAAGTTTCTTTGAAATTTTCTTTCAACGGGGCAGCTAGGTGGCACAGTAGATAAAGCACCAGCTTGGATTCAGGAGGACCCGAGTTCAAATCTGACTCAGACACTTGATACTTACTAGCTGTGTGACCCTGGGCAAGTCACTTAACCCTCATTGCCCCACCAAAAAAAAAAAAAAAGAAAAAGAAAAGAAATTATCTTTCCTCATTTCTTACAGAATAATAAAATTCCATTAAATTTATAAAACATAATTTGTTAATCCAGTCCCCAAATGATGGGTACCCACAATACCCACTTCTATTAAAAATATTTAAAAGCACAGGAACAAAAGGACTTTTTCTCAATGTAGTAAATGGTAATTACACAAACCCAAGAGCCAGTATTAGCTGTAACAGAAAAACAATAGAGTCCTTTGCAATAAGATCAGTGGTAAATCAAAAATGTCCACTGTCACCATGATTATTTAATAATTAATATAAATGCTAGCCACAGCAATAGATAAGAAAAAGGAATTAAACAAATAAGCACAGTCAGAGAGCAGACAAGTTTTGGCTTTTGTAGATGACATGATGGTCTACATAAAGAACCATAAAAAGTTGACTAAAAAGTTAAGTGAAACAATTCAAAATTTCAGAAAAGTAGTGGAATATCAAATTACCTCCAAATAAATAATTGGCTTTCTCTGTATTAAAATGTGGCAGGAAGAAACAGAAAATTCTACTAAAAATGTATACAAGGTAAAAATATTTAGAAGTCAATCTACCAACATATACAAATTATTTTAATAGAACTCTAAAACACTATTTATGTAAATACAGACCTGCATAACCAGAGAGATATTAATTGCTAATGATTGGGCAGGGCCGATGTAATAAAAATGACAATGTTCTTTAATTAATTTATTATTCAGTACCATATCCCAACTATTATTGGGTTACTTTGTAGATCTAGGGGAAAAAATAACAAAATACATCCAAAAAAAGGTCAAGAATTTCAAGGGAAATAATGAAAAAAAAGTAGAAAGGAACAGACTTACACTATACTACAAAGCAGTAATCATCAAAGCTAACTGGTAGTGGTTAAAAAATTTAAGAGCTAATCTTTGGAACACATTAGATACAAAGGATATAGAAGGAAACAAACATAAATGTGTGTTTGCTA
Organism: Dromiciops gliroides; assembly: GCF_019393635.1. Taxonomy (NCBI): domain Eukaryota; kingdom Metazoa; phylum Chordata; class Mammalia; order Microbiotheria; family Microbiotheriidae; genus Dromiciops; species Dromiciops gliroides. The sequence goes on along the minus strand of NC_057863.1, from coordinate 334,869,676 downwards.
AATCCAAAGATTCCAAATACTAGGATGAGGACTCCATTATTTTACAAAAATTGCTGACAAAACTAGAAAGTAGTCTGGTAGAATTTAGGTTTAGGAAAACATTTAACACCATATATCACAACAAACTACAAATATCCTAAACATAAATGGTATTATCATAAACAAATTAGAGGAGAAGCAAAGAAGATAATGTTTACAATTATGGATAGGGGAAAAATTTGTGACCAAACAAGGTATAAAGAGGATGACACAAGAAAAAAAACAGACAAACTTGATCATATATAAAAATAAAATGCTTCTGCACAAACAAAATCAATGCAGTTAAAATTAGAAGGGAAAGTTATCCAGGAAAAAATTGTTATGGCAAGTTTCTCTAATAAAAGGCTAATAACTTGGACATAAAGAATTGATTCAAATGTATAAGTACAAGAGCCACTTCTCAATAGTCAAAAGACATATATATGATTTCCTTCTCAAGGGAAAAAAATCCAAGCCTGCTCTCGTACTTGAGGATGAGGCTGTGTTCTTCACATTTCCAACACTCTTCCTTGCCTTTTTTTTCCTTCACAATAAACTTTTTTTTTTCACACTACAGCCATGAAATATAAATGTATTACTCACCTCCTCGTAGAGAAGTGATCAACTCAAGGTGAACAATGAAACACAGTTTAGAACGTGTCCTATTGTGAATCTCTTTGCTTGACTATACTTGATGAAGTTTAAAATTGTTATGTTTTGTTTTTTAGTGAGGAGAATTGGAGCAGTGGGATAATGATAGTGAAGACAGAAAGAGAAGATCATAAAGAGTCTTTTAAATGCACATTTTTAAAAAACAGAAGGAAATTCAGAGGAAGACAAATGACAGTTTGAGAAGTAACATTCAATTTATCATATGCTATTTTAAAAAACACAACAAGTTGTATGTAATAGAAATTAGTGGTGTCAAATACAATCTTCTTTTTCAGTTCTTTGTATATGAAAATATACTTAATTGTTGGTGTTTGCCAATTTTAAAGTAACAAAAAATAAATTATTTTTAAAAGACTTAGTAATTAACAATGCCAAATAACTCCAAGAAACAGAATAATAAAAAAGTCATTACATTTGTCCAAGGTAATTTAAGAGAATTTCAGTAGAGATAGGTTGAAATCAGATTAGAGAGGGGTGAGAAGGGAACTGGAGATAGACAGTGGAAGCACCAGTACTGAAAGGTTTGGTCATGAAAAGGGATGACAGACAGCTAAAAGCTAAGAAAAGGTCAGGCAAAGGTTGGGGGTTTTTTATTATTATTTTTAAATAAGGGAGATATGAGCATATATGAAGGTTGAGAAAGGGAAATGAGCCAGTAGAGAGGGAAAAAGTGAAGATGCTGGAAAAGAAAGAGAGCAAGATCTTTTGGAGAAGTATCAGAATCCAAATAGTGAGTAAAGAGGCTGGTTTTCCCCTCACTTGTATTCCTCTGACCATGAGGGAAGCCCATGATTCTAAGCCTCAAGCAAATCCTCAAATATGCAGTAACAAAAAAAGCCAAATGAAGAGAATGTAATTCCTCCTCCTTTAACTAAAGCCATTGGGGTGACAACATTCTTTTTTCTCCCCAAGACAGTGTTTTTGTTAGTTTCTAAACACATTCCTTTCTAAAATGCAGTTGTAATGTTCCTAGATATACACTGTACTATTCCTACAGGTATCAGAAGTCACAATCCATTTATAGTTATAAAATTTACTAAGAGTAACAATAATGTTGCTAATGGTACGTTGGACCCCTTTATCAAAAGCTGGTGGGGAGAAGGGCGGTATTTACAAAAGTTCTTCCAAAGTCAGCCACTATTGTTCTTACTGTTTGGCAGCCTCTTTAAATTTCATGTCAATTGCCTTTTGGAGGTAGAAAAGGGAAAAAAATCTTTTTTTCTGCACCATGCAAACTCCTTCTGACCTTCTCCAATAATTGCTTTCTTTCTGCTCACCAGCCTTCTGCTTTAAGGGTATTTACATTCAGGCCTGAGCTGCCCGATCACTGGGCTGAGACCCATAAAACATTCCACTGGAGCTACATACTGCTAGGGAGGACAGTTTCCCCCCTGTTTTTCCTATGATTAATATTACTCCCAGAACCAGATAAATGTTTTCATCATAGCCAGAGTACCAGATCACAGAGGATACCATCATCAGAGCTCAGTACACCACTCGGCAACTGCACACCAGAATTCTGACATGAGGACTACTGATCCCAAATCTAGAGATGATAGAAAAGAAATAAACAGAGCCCAGTCTCTAAAATGTAAGTAGAATTTGTTTATAACAATTGATACTGATGATCACCAAATCTTTACTATCAACCCAAGTTCTTTCCTGTCACTGTCCTGTTTCCAAATGCTTCAGGTACAACTCCACCCTGAAGTCCCCAAGGACCCTTTAAACCTAACAGGTTCCCTCTAAAACCTGCTCTATTTCCTATTTCCCCATTTCTCTTGATTACATTGTCGTATTCCCAGTCATTCAGTCTTGAAACCTGAGTTATGCAGGACTCTTCCCTTGGTATTCTACTACACCTATTCAGCTGCCAAGTCCTGTCAATTTCTTACATCCCTCATTTCTCCTTTCTGTTCCCAGTGCCACCCACTGGAGATCTTTATCAGCTCTCACCTAGAGTACTGTAATAGACTCCTATAAGGTAACTTCAACCTCTGTGCTCTTCCATAAAGTCTTCTCTGATATCGGGCTCAAATAAAAGTAATACTTCTCTGGACTCTGAATCACTCAAGTGACTATTTGACCTCTTCTATGTTTTTCATCATATTTTATATTACAGAGAGGCAGCATGGTATAACCGTTAGAGCTAGCTAGCCTTGAAGCCAAGAAGACCTGGGTTCAAGTCCTGCCTTTAATATATACTAGCTTTGTGACCTTCCCAACAAGTCAGTTAACATCCTGCCAATGTAGGCAACTCTCTGCTTCTGTAGGCTGCAAAGATGACAGCCTGAATTAGGAAAAGGAACTTCCTCAACTGACAGTTCCCTAAACCAGTGGAACCCCAGGCCCAGTGCTTATTCCTATGGTAAAACAACTGCATACATAGGTTTGATATGTATGTTTTATACATATATATGTGTATGTTTTATATGTATATATTTGTGTATATTATGTGTATATATGTGTTGTGAGAATCAGGGTGCCAGCCCTTGCTGAGAAAGACATTGTGAAAACCAGGGCAATGCCCCGCTGAAAAGAAAGCATGTGACTAGCATCCCAATCACAGACTGCCTGTAAGTCACATGTCAATCAATGGACCAGCCAATTAGCTTGGAGCTGTGTGTGTGGGGACCGCCCCTCTTCTGGTCCCTCAGGAAGCTTCCACTGGAACGGACGGAGGATTGTTCTTTTTCATTGGGAACAAGCGTGTGGTGGCAGGGGCAGGCAGAGTAGACAGATCTCCTGACTTTCAGAACTTCACATGTTCTTTTTGGAAGTGTGGATAGCTAGGTGAAAGTGACTGTCTCTCTCTCTCTCTTTGCTAACCCCTAATATACTTTAATAAATGCTTTACAAGCCTAAATTTCGGAATTTATCAGTAAACTTAGCTAGTTCACACACACACACACACACACCCTGGGGGGGGGCGGCAGATAAGGCAATCACACATTAGATTTTAAACATCACAGTGTACATATATTTATGCATATAAGTGTATATATAAATAAGGGGGAAACGAGGGACTATTTGGAGACATCAGGAAATGAACCATTAGAAAGGTTGAGACTGAAGATTAGAGAGAGTAGAGATGACTGGGGAATTAGCCTTGGCAAGGAGATGGCCCACCTGTTCCTTTGAGAAAAGATTCAAGAGAGAGTAGGGGAAGACAGAGGAGTGACAAGAGATAAGGAGGAGGGGTGGAGGAGCAGCTCTCCATCAATAGTCTCAGCTTTCCACTGAAATATGGGCTGAGAACTTGAGGAGGGACATTTCAATCCACTTGGTTTTTAATAATTAACAAACATCAGAAAGAATATAACCCATATATTCAGATCATGACTAAAATGAAAAATTAACCACAGTAACCGATTAAAAATTTTCAGCCAAGGAGATTTTTTTCTTCTCCCTACCCTACTCTCACTTATTTCTCTCCACCCATCCCACTCACACTCCTCACTCTTTCATTCTTCTTTTGAATGACAAGAAGGAAACATGTACACTGTGAGAAAATCATTATTAATGAGTTTTCTTGGGAGGACCCAGATTAGTTTTAGCCCTTTCTCCCTCCCCCTTCTTCCCCTCCCCACTTCAGAAAGTTCAGTTCTTAGGAGGAAGTTCTAATCTTGTTCAGAGCCAGCCCCAGGTATACAATAGAAATAAGAGATAAACTCTTTTTGCCAGTGAACTGATGGGATTATACCACACCCATTTGGATTTAGACCTTGCCCCTCAGAGGGTCTCTTCCCATTAGGTCAGGAGGTCATGGTAGAATTCATTATAATTTTGACCAACCTCAGGTCGCATCAACCAATGGAATTGAATGATGCTAGCCAATTAGCTTTGATCAGTGTATAGTGACCCGCCTCTATCAAAAGAGGATAAATGCCGAGACCACCAGGTCGTCATCTTCTCAGCATTCTTAGCTTCCTGGACCTGCTGTCACTTGGTGCACACTCTTAGGACAGTGTAGGTTGGTAGGCCATGTACTCTCTGAGAGACAACATGGTGCTGGGGCTTTTCTGCCTGTGTTAACTTCCACGCAGTCAATTCTTTACTATTAATTAATAATAAATGCTTACTGCCAAAATGGGTGCAATAGCCATTATTATATAAATAGCCATTAATATATACGTGATAAAAATAATCTTAGAAAAGTACAGCTTAGCCTCAATAATTTAAAAAATACACACTAATGGACCAAACATACTAACGTACTTATATAATTTTTGAAATCAACTCGGGAGAAAAATGCATATAGTATGATTCCTTCATTCCCAATCACCCAATCTCTCATACACTTTATTAAGTGGCCCAAGCAATCTGTCATTATGGATTTGCTATTCAATTCAGATCAGCTAACCAGAGATATTGAATTATGTAAGAGAAGCCTGCTAAAGCAGGATGATGTGAAGACCTAAGTTAAGCGGTTAGGAAAATGGGTGGGGGAGGGAAAGTATTTTGGCCTTTACTCTTCCATGTTTAAGAACAAATACAATCTATGTGTGTTTTGGAGATTAAGAGCTGTGAAGAAATTCTCTTGCACTGTGTTTAACCCTTGTTTTGCTTGACAGTTTCAAAACAGAAAAAAAGCTTAAGAGTATGGCTCCTTTTAGAAGTCTGGCAGAGACCTGAGTTAAGTTAGTGAGGGCAAAGAAAAGATAGATATCTGTCCTCTGAAGGCAATAAATAAATAAATGCTAACAGATTTTAGAGCTCACAGAAGTGGTTGGGGAGTGTTAAGGAAGTAATTAACACCTGTATTCTAAATAATACCTTCCCCAAAAGGAGTGGTGCAGATAGAAAAGGAAATATTTAGAAAAGCAGATCTTAGAACAAGTTAATGACCACAGGTTTTTTTCTTCATTTTAAAAAATAATCTTTCATTCCCCCCCAATTTCATGTAAAAACAACTTTTAACATTCATTCTTTAAAATTTTGAGTTCCAAATTCTCTTCCTCCATCCCTTCTCTCCTTCCCTTTCCCTGAGACAGTAAGCAATTATTAGTCATTATGTAGAAAAAAACCAAAAAGAAAGAAAAAAAATAGTATGTTTTCATCTGCATTCAAATTCCATCAGTATTTTTTACCATGAGTCCTTTGGGATTGTCTTGGATCATTGTGTTGCTGAGAATAGCTAAGTCCTTTATAATTGTCCATGTACAACGTTGCTGTTACTGTGTACAATGTTCTCCTGGCTCTGCTCACTTCACTCTGTATCAGTTCATATAAATCTTCCCAGGTTTTTCTGAAATCATCTTGCTTGTCATTTCTTATAGTGTAACAAATTGCTCTCCAGAATATCTCAATCAGTTCACAACTCCATCAACAGAGCATGTTCCTAATTTTCCCACATCCCATCCGATATTTATCCTTTTGCTGTTCTGTCATATTTGCCAATCTGATAGTATTTAGCTTCCTATCACACTACTTCCTGTTCCAAATCTTTTTTTTTCCCCCCAAGCCTGGAACTCACCCCTGACTTCTTTCCCTAGAGATGACTATATTTGGGCCTACTTTACTAATACTGATGTAAGGGCTAAAATTCTAGCTATACTATCTAAAGTATCTAATGAGTGGTCATCAATAAATTATAAGCTTTAACAAGAGTTAAACTTTTAAGCATTTATTAAGGAGAATAAGAATTTGGTGAAGAGAGAGAAAGGCCTAGATTCATCTATCTATTAAAGGGAGAAAGCATTCCTAGCTCCGCTCTCCGCCAGAGTCCGCACGAAAGAAAGTGAGCCAGCATGCCAGCCTCCCCCTTCTTCCTCCCACAAGCAAAAGTCACTTCCTGACGCCAAAGAAAAGACACATGGTCCTGCCCTCAGAGGCCCTCTTCTCATGTTGGAGCTTTCCTACAGTAAGTCTCCAGCAGGTGGCGTCATTCCAGTCATTATACTGGGATAATCTGGTTTGAGCTCCCTTATCTTCTTCAACCTTTCTTTATCCATCTTTCCCTTTTCAAAGCATGGTTTCCTTCTTGCCAAAGTCAACTTCTCTCCTCTGGGCACAAATTAATTGATTAATGTCCTTTCTCTATTCTCTCCCTACCTATTGGCTCTTTTTTCCATTATCTGCAAGCATGGTCCACATTTTCCCCATCCTTAAAAGAAACCTTTACTTGACTCTATCATTCTCTATCATCCCTTATGTCCTCTTCCTTCCACTGCTAAACTTCTAAAAAAAAAGTCTATACTAATTGCTTATACTTCCTTCATTCCCCTACCCCTTGAAATCTGCCTTCTGACCACATCACTTTATTGAAATTATTTTTTAAAAATTCAATATCCCCTTATTGCTAAGATCTCAGCCTCCTTTACTTCTTAGCATCCTTTGACACTAATGACAATCCCTTTCCTCTGTCTTCCATGACCTCATTTTCTCCTTGTTCTCCTCCTACTGTCCAATCTCTTCTTTACTATTATCTTTTACTAGATTACCATCCATCTTCTACACCTTTAGTGTAGCTGTCCCCCAAAACTGCGATGTCTTCCCTCTACACACCCTCACCCTGGCAATTGACTACAATAGTTTCAATGATCACTTCTAGCTATAAATAACTTCTATATCTATCTATCCAGCCTTAATTATAGTTCCACATCTCCAACTTCCTGTCATATATCTTGCCATGAATGTACTATTAGCACTTCAAACTCAACTTTTCCAAAAGTGACTTCATGATCTTCTATTCTAAACTTGAAACTTCCAAGCTTCTCTATTTCTGCTGAGAGAACCAACAATTCTCCCAGTAATCCAGGCTCAAAACCTTGCATGCTTGGAGGAGGGGCAAGTCCATTCTACCTCCATTCACATCTTTATCCTTCTTTTGTTTTGTTTTGTTTTTGTTTTTTGGCGGGGCAATGAGGGTTAAGTGACTTGCCCAAGATCACACAGCTAGTAAGTGTCAAGAGTCTGAGGCTGGATTTGAACTCAGGTCCTCCTGAATCCAGGGCCAGTGCTTTATCCACTGTGCTACCTAGCTTCCACCCACATCTTTAATCTTGACCCTCATCTCAAAAATTACAGGTTAGTACATTGAGTGATGGTCTATCTGGGCCTAAAAATAATACAATGCATCTAGGTAGTGCAGTGATAGAGCCCTGGGCCTGGAGTGAGGTAGACCTGAGTTCATATCCAGTCTCATACTTACCAGCTGTCTGACTGTGGGCAAGTCACTTAACCTCTGTTTACCTCAGTTTTCTCAACCTTAAAATGAGGACAAAACAGCACCTACTTCAAAAGGTTGTTGTGAGTATCGAATGAGATAAAATTTGTACAACACTTAGCACACTGCGTGGCACATTTCAGATACTAAAATGCTTGTTCCTGTCCCCTCTGTAATCACTGTGCCTATGATTAAAACCACAAAATTATATCACAAATGAGGGGAACCCCTCAGGTGAGCAAAAGCAAAGACACAGAATTTTGTTGTGCTGTTGTTTTTCAGGTGTGTCTGACTCTTTGTGACTCCATTTGGGGTTTTTTTGGCAGAGATACTGGAGTCGTTTGCCATTTCCTTCTCCAGCTCATTTCACAGATGGGGAACTGAGGCAAACAGGGTGAACTGACAGGGTTAAGTGTTTGAGACTGGATTTGAACTCATGAGTCTTCCTGACTCCAGGTCCAGCACTCTATCCACTTTGTTAACTAGCTGCCCCAAAAGACACAGAATATAAGAGGAAATTAAAAACTGCTAAACAGTCTTTTCCAGCAACATTAATCTCATCACTTGAGTCCTAGGAGTCAGGAAGGATCTTTCAGTTTCAATTATCTTCAGAATTGGAGAGGATATTGGAAGTTATCTTGCTCAACTCACTTTAGAAATCCCTTCTTGGGCAGTAAGGTGGCACAGTGGATAAAGCACCAGCCCTGGATTCAGGAGGACCTGAGTTCAAATCTGGCTTCAGACACCTGACACTTAATAGCTGTCTGACCCTGGGCAAGTCACTTAACCCTCATTGCCCTGCAAAAAAAAAGAAAGAAAGAAAGAGGAAAAAGAAAGAAAGAAAGAAAAAAGAAATTCCTTCTTGAGGGGCAGCTAGGTGGCACAGTAGATAAAGCACCAGCCCTGGATTCAGGAAGACATGAGTTCAAATTTGACCTCAGACACTTGACACGTACTAGCTGTGTGACCCTGGGTAAGTCACTTAACCCTAATTGCCCCACAAAAAAATTTTTTTTAATTTTTTTTAAATCTCTTCTTGAACATCCTTTAAAGGAAACTCGGTCACAAGAGAGCTTGTTCCACTACTGGATAGTTAACTGGCTCTTTGAGGGTCTTTCTTATATGGAACTAATTCCTATAACTTCCACCTACTCATCCTAATTTACCCCTTTGGAGATGGAGAGAATGAGTTGCAACCTTCTTATCCATGATTAGCCCTTCAACAGTCTGAAAAGCCTTACCACATCTCTCCAGTCTTTTCTTCTGCAGGTTAAACCACTCTCAGTACCCTCAACTATAACTCATGGCATGGTGTAGACCCATGACCATACTGTGTCATCCTCCCCTGGAAGGCTCTAGCTTTCCAAAGCCCTTCTTAACAAATTCTATGCAGGGGAATAAGAGAAAGTGCTAAAGGACAAATAACTTTTAAGAAGAACAAGCAAGGTTTTAATATAAATGTCTCTAATATTAGGGTTTATTTTACACTCCCTAGCCAAAGGTAAGTAAGGTTTTCAGTGAGCACTGCCCTAGTTGGGGAAAAGAACCCATAGGGACCATGATCATTTGGAATCTGTGAATGACTTCTCATCAATAAGTCAAACCTAGGAGTCGCTAAATTTCAGCCCATCAGAAACATGAGTAAGAATATGATAGACAGAGCTAAGCATGACACCAAATACCACAGTTTCAACTGCTGGGACAGTAACTGAAGCCCAACCCTCTGAGGGAAAGATAAAAGTTTCAGAACCTATAAGTAAGTGTCACACTCTTTCTAAAAGTTTACCTGTATACTTGGGAGAGTCACAACCTCATCACTGGTTTCCTCTCCCTCCTACTTTCCCCTTGTGGCATCATTTTCCAGTTCACCAAAGCTGAAAAAACTGGGCTTAACTTTGACTGTTCCCTCTCCCTCAATTCTGAGTCAGTCCACAAATCCTATCAATTTTTTTCTCATAAAATGTCTTAGACTTGTCCCTTCCTTTCCATTCACAGGGTCACTGCCCTAGTCCTGATACAATAACTTCCTTACTTGTCTCCCTTTCTCCAGTCTCACATTATACCAATCTGTCCTCTTTATAGGCATCAGACTGATGAGCCTAGAATAACTAGGATAATGTCACATGGCCTACCCCCAAACCCTCAATAGTTCCCCATTACCTAAAGAATAAAGTTGAAACTCCTCAAGCTGGCTTTCAACATCCTCTATAATAAGGATTCACATTAATATAGTGTTTTCAAGCTTACAAAGTATTTTCTTCCCACACACAACAACAACAACAACAACCCTGTGAAGTAGGTAGTATGTAATACCCCCATTTTCCAGATTAGGAAACCAATGTTCAGAAAGTTATAGTGACTTGTCTATGGTTATGGAGCCAGTAAATCTTGATCTCTAGGTCATCTGTCTCCCCATGCACCACTTGCTTACTTCCAGCTGCCTCTCATTCTATTTCCAACTTACTTTTCAAACCTTTCCTTTCACTAGTCCCCTAAAGTAGAAGTCCTTAACCCAAGGTCTGTGAACTTTAAAAAAATATATATTTTGGGGCAGCTAGGTGGCGCAGTGGATAAAGCACCAGCCCTGGAGTCAGGAGTACCTGAGTTCAAATCCGGCCTCAGACACTTAACTTACTAGCTGTGTGACCCTGGGCAAGTCACTTAACCCCAATTGCCTCACTAAAATATATATATACCTCAGTAAGATGAGACGTGGAATAAGGATGTCCATTGTCACCAATATTATTCAATATTGTATTGGAAATCTTAGCAATAACAATAAGGGAAGAAAAAGAAGTAGAAGGAATCAAAATAGGAAATGAGTTAATAAAACTATCTCTTTTGCAGATATGATGTTATGCTTGGAAAATCCTAAAGACTCAACTAAAAATTTAATTGAAATAATTAATAATTTCAGCAATGTAGGAGGATAAAAACTAAACCCACATCATCAGCATTCCTATATATCACCAACAGGATCCTGCAGGAAGAGATAGCTAGAGATGACCCATTTAAAATAACTCTAGACAGTATAAAATACCAGGGAATAACCTGTCAAAACAAATCCAGGATCTATATGAACAAAACCATAAAAAATTGTACACAAATAAAATCAGGTTTAAATAAATGAAGAAATATTCATTGTTCGTGGGTAGGCAGGGCCAATACAATAAAAATTAAAATTTTACCAAAATTAATCTATATATCTATTCAATGCATCCCAATTAAATTGCCAAAAAAACTTTTTTTACTGAGCTAGAAAAAAATAAAATTCATTCAGAAGAATGAAAGGTCAAGAATATCAAAGGAACTAATAGAAAAATGTAAAGGATGGAGGCTTAACAGTACCAGACCTTTAACTATATTATCTGGGAGTAATTATCAAAACTATCTGGTACTGACTGAAAAAAAAATAGAAAGGTAGATCAGTGGAAAGCAGTCTGGCAGAAATTGGGCATTAGACCAATATCTAACAAGATTTACTAAGATACAGTCAAAATGGATACATGACCTAGATATAAAGGGAGAAATTACAAGAAAATATGAAGAACATAGAACAAATTACCTAGCAAACTTATGGATAGGTGAACAATTTTTGAACAAACAAGAGTTAGAGAGCATTGTGAGGTAGAAAATGTATAATTTTGATTACAAAATTTAAAAGATTTTATAGAAATAAAACAAATGGAGCCAAGATCAGAAAGCAGGAAGTTGCGGGGAGGAGGGAATTTTATAGAGAGTTCCTCAGATAAAGGTCTCATATATCAAAAATATAAGAATGTCAAAGCTATAGGAATGCAAGTAATTCCCTAATGGATAAATGGTCAAAGGATATGAACAGGCAGCTTTCCTTTTTTTTTTTTTTTTTGGTGAGTCAATTGGGGTTAAGTGACTTGCCCACAGTCACACAGCTAGTAAGTGTTAAGTGTCTGAGGCTGGACCTGAACTCAGGTCCTCCTGACTCCAGGGCCAGTGCTCTATCCACTATACCATCCAGCTGCCCCAAACAGGCAGCTTTCCAATGAAGAAATCAAAATAATTTATAGATATATGAAAAAATGCTCTAAATCATTGTTGATTAGAGAAATGCAAATTATAACAACCTTGAGATATCATTTTACACCTATCAGATTGGCTAAAATGATAAAAAGGAAAAGTGACAAATGTTGAAAGGTATGTGGAAAAATTGGGACTTTAATTCATTGTTGGTGCATCTGTGAGCTGATCCAACCATTTCAGAGAGAGATTTGCAATTATTCCCAAAGAATTATTAATCAGAATTATTGAATCAGAAATACAACTCTTAGTTCTGTTTCCCAAGATGATTGGGGAAAAGGAAAAGAACTATATGTTCTAAAACTTTCTTTGTGGTGGCAAAGAACTGGAAATTGCAGGGATGCCTGTCAATTGGGAATGGTTAAACAAATTGCGGTATATGTTCATGATGGAATATTATTCTGCTGTAAGAAATTAGCTCAATGATTTTAGAAAAGCATATGAAAATAAAGAGTGAAATGAGCAGAACCAAGAGAACATTGTATACAGTAACAGTAGTAAGGTTTTAAGAACAACTTTGAGCAACCAAGTCAATCTATTATAAATACCCAAATTCACTGCAAAGATCCTATGAAGTAGTAGTAGTAGTAGTAGTAGTAGTCCTCCACCAGTTGTGGACGACCATGGATCAGTGCCTTGAAGAGCCACAGGCCACAGCGTGGCTGTGCAGTCTGATACAGGAGCCACAGCTCCTGAGTGACTTATAACCGGTAACTGCCGCATCCTGTGTTGTATCTACCCCATGAGGAGTAGCTGGAGTGTCCTCTCCAGGGAGCTGGCCTGGGCAGATCAGTTGGAAAATAAGCTGTTGCCCAATGCAGCAGGTTTTCCCTCTCCATGACATTGGTGGATCCAAGGGAGAAGTATGCTGTTTGAATCCAGAAAAGGTTCGTTTTCTTTCTTTCTTTCTCTCTCTCTCTCTCTCTCTCTCTCTCTCTTTCTCTCTCTCTCTCTCTCTCTCTCACACACACACACACACACACACACACACACACACACACACACACGTCTTGAAGTTTGGGGGAGAGGGGAAAGGGGAAAAAGTTACAAGATAACTTTCTTGTATATTTGAAAGGAATAGCAAGTTGAAATGCTTGTTTTATTCTTTAAGTTCAGAATAAAATAAAATTTTTAAAATATATTTTGATAGTTATTTCTACATAGTTGGATTCCTTCGAATTTTATTTTATTTTCTGTATTTACATTGTTCTAAGAAGAGGTTCTTAGACTTTAGCAGATTGTCAAAGGGGTCTATGACACCAAAAAGCTGCAGAGCCCCTGCACTAAAGGCAGACTTCATGCCAGACATAACTGTCTACTGAACATTCCCTAAACATTTTGTTTAAATCTGTCTTCACATCTTTGCTTATCCTCTAGTCCTTCCTGCTGCGTGAAATACCTTTGTTGCTCCCCACTCTCTGAGCCTACTTATTCTTTAAGGGCAAGTTCAAACGACTCTGAGCTATCTCTTCTCTGTCCTCCTTCCTTCTAACAGTTTACCTGGAAGACTGGGACACTCACCACCTGATCACTAGTTTCTTCCCCTCCTACTTTTCTCACAAACAGTAGTCTGTGTCACTCACCTGACACTTAGATATTATTCCTTTTTTTGTTTAAATATGTGGGGTTTTTCCCCATCTAGCCTAAGTTCTTAAATGCAGGGCTTTTCATTGTTGTTGTTTTTGGTTTTTTTGGTTTCTTTGCGGGGCAATGGGGGTTAAGTGTTTTGCCCAGGGTCACACAGGTAGTAAGTGTCAAGTGTCTGAGGCTGGACTTGAACTCAGGTTCTCCTGAATACATGGTTGGTGCTTTATCCACTGTGCCACCTACTTGCCCCCTAAGCAGGGCTTTTTTTTTTTTTTTTTTTGGTGAGGCAATTGGGGTTAAGTGACTTGCCCAGCGAGTTTTTTTAACCCATGTAGGGAACTCTTGGTGTGGAAACTTCCTCCACTGATGCAGCTTAACAACTTGTCTGTACCTCAGAACAGTTTTTAAACAGTTGCAAGGGCACTGAGAGGTAAAATGATTTTGTCCATGGTACTAATATGTATCAGAGGAATGACTTAACCAGGGCTTCCTTACTTCAAGGCCAGCCTGCCATCCACCATGACATGTTGCCTCCCCAACAAGCAGTAATATTTTACATAGAGCATAGGTGTTCAAATACGTGGCTACTTAATTTTAATGGAGGAATAAAGGGTTGGAATAGTTGCTTGGGAATATATTCTACTCACCTTTCAGAGTGAATTGTAATGTATCTACCCTCCCCCATCCCACCCCTTGTGTTATAAAATATCCCTGTCCTCACTAAAAATGATTGTAAACTGTGAGCCTAATTAACTACAGCCCTGAAGATGAAGGCAATAATGTATCTATTAAAATATAAATGTAGAATTATTTTAAGTGTTCTATGGAAACTGCCTGTAAAATATATATTGAGAGTCCCCCAAAAAGATGATATTGGAGAATAAATGACAGCCAAGCTTGGGGGGTGGGGGAAGTCCTCAACTGGGTCGGGTAGACTTTTCAGAAATGAAGGGTGTTTTATAAAGGAAAGGGGAAAAAGCTAAATGTTACCTTTCTCAGCAGACATGTAGAGGCTATGGCTATGGGATGCAGTAAGTACATGGCATCTCTGTGGGCTTCCTTAAATGCTTTTCTTTATTATAGAGGAAGGAATCAATGGGGAGGGGTGTAGGAAGGAAGAGGTGAAGGAATAAACAAAAGGGATTAGTAGAAATGGCTGGTATAAAAACAGGAAGCAACAATAAAACCTTTTTTTAAAAAATGAGTGTTCAGTAAAAGGCATAACCCAAGAAAGGGGCTATGTGGCATGGAAAACTGAATACAAAATAATAAGACTAGCTCCTGTAAAAAAACGTACATATGTATCAATCAAGATCTGGGGACTGCCTAGTAATACAAAGACAACAGATTTCTTGGGTCAGAGGAAGAGACCAAGTTGGCCAAAGAAATGGATATGCTGAGTTTTTACCAAAACAGGAAAGAATCTTACTCCTCCAGAGGTCAAAAGGGGCTAGAACGCCTAAGAAAGTGCGGGGAGGGAGAGAGGGAGAAGGGAACAAGTCAATTGCCTTGAGCCACATCCTTCCAACCTTCCAATTGAGTAGAAAAAATTCTTAGCTCACTCGCAATGACCAAGATGGGTTTTTCCATTGAGTAGTTGAGGATCCCTCGGTTTAATATTTTAAACCTGTGGAAAGTCAAGCAATGAAACCACATACAATTTACCCTACACAGGCTGCACACCAAAATGCCTTCTTTTATAGCAATAATTACTTGTGTACTAAGACAGTGTGTTATGATGGCAATAACAATGCAAATTTAAATATATGGTGCTTTGCAGTTAATATCCATTATCTCATTTGAGCCTCACACAACCCTGTAAAGTCAGTTATTACAAGTATTATACTAAATTTTATTCCACAATTGAGGAAACTGATACTCAGAAAAATTGTGGCTTGTCTATAACTACACAGCCCTATCAAATGTCGTAAGTCAAGTTTGTACCTAGAACTTCCAAGAATTCCAAGTCTAGGACTCTATCTACTATGCCATACTTCTCAGTGTGATGGACCTTACAGGACAGGATGAGAAATAGGAATAACCTGAAGCTGGTAAGAAAGCTTAGGGAAACAAAACAGTCCTGGGGGATTTTTAAAAGATCTTTGGGGGGAAAAGGAGGATCAAAGAAGAAACAGGACACAGTAGATGGGACAATGACCAATAACGTAGAGAAGGCAGAATTACTCAATTCATATTTTGCTTATTTTCTATTCCAAAGAGAATGATCTTTGGATGGGAAGGAACAGGGTCAACATAGTTACTATTAAGCTGATACTTAAGATAAATAGGGAGATATGAGTAGATATAGCTGCTCTTGATGAACTGAAGTCTCCAGGCTCAGATGAAATACATGCTACTGTACTAAAAAAAAACCAAAACAGGAAAATGTGATGGCTGAGATTCTTTCAACAGTCTTTGAAAGAGGTACTATAGGATTAGAAAAAGGCAGATATCCTGAATTTTTAAAAAAAGCAAGACTGAAATGTTCGATATGTGGGCCAATGAGCTTGACTTCCATTCCTGGCAAAATTCCGGTATGCATTATTAAAGGGGTAGATACTGAATACCTTTTTTTTTTTTTACAAGTTCATTAGACTGGTAGCTAGAGAAATGCTGGACATTGTTTCCTTCAATGTTTAGCAAAACATCTAGGGGCAGCTAGATGGTGCAGTGGTTAAAGTGCTGGCCCTGGATTCAGGAGTACCCGAGTTCAAATCCAGCCTCAGACACTTAACACTTACTAGCTGTGTGACCCTGGGCAAGTCACTTAACCCCCATTGCCCCGCAAAACAAAAACAAAAACAACAACAACAAAAAAAACATCTGACAAAGTAAAAATTCATGCCATTTTTAGGGAAAAGATGGTGACAGTGATGGAAAGAGGTTAGTACTTAGGTGAATTTGCAACTGCTTGAATGGCAGTAACCAAAGGGTAGTCATTAATGGCCTGATGTCAATTTGGAAAATCTCTAATGGAATGCTGCAAGGCAACAAACATTAAATACTTATTATCTGTATGGTACTATGCTAGACACTTGAGAACAGGAAAAAATAAAAACAATAACCAGTCCCTGCCCTCGAGAAGTTTACATTCTACAGAAGAAATACAATATGTAGGGGCAACTAGGTGGTACAGTGGATAATGCACCAGCCCTGGATTCAGGAGGA
Source organism: Dromiciops gliroides (assembly GCF_019393635.1). Taxonomy (NCBI): domain Eukaryota; kingdom Metazoa; phylum Chordata; class Mammalia; order Microbiotheria; family Microbiotheriidae; genus Dromiciops; species Dromiciops gliroides. Next base: position 334,853,007 of record NC_057863.1, on the reverse strand, counting down.
CCTGAGTTCAAATCCGAACTCAGACACTTGACACTTACTAGCTGTGCGACCCTGGGCAAGTCACTTAACCCCCATTGCCCTGCAAAAACAAACAAACAAAAACAACAACAAAATCCAATATGTAAACAGATAATACAGAATAATATCAAGCTATTTGATAAGGAGCAGGTAGGTAGCATAGTGGATAGAGTAATAGGTCTGGAGTCAGTAACATTTGAGTTTAAATTTGGCCTCAGGTACTTATTGGCTGTGTGATCCTTTCATTTAACACTGTTTGCCTCAGTTTCCTCATCTATAAGGAGCTGGAGAAGGAAAATGGCAAAGCAGGTTAGTATCTTTGCCAAGAAAATCCCCAAAAGGAGTCACCAAGAGTCAAACATGATTGAAATAACTGACCAACAACAACAAAAATACATTATATGTAAACATATATAATATAGTCAATTTTGCTATAATTTTTTTAAAAACAATAATGTGTTCCAAGGTGATTGACATATTTTTTTCTTGTAATAAATATTTTTATTTATATTTTTGAGTTCTAATTTTTATCCCTCCCTTCCTTCCCCCCTCCCTGAGGCAGGAAGCAATCAGATATGGGTTATGCATATATGATTTTGTAAAACATTACCATGTTGGTCATTTTATAAAAAAAACTTGAATAAAAGAAAAAAAAGAAAGTGAAAAATAACATTCTTCAATCTGTGTTCAATCAATATCAGTTCTTCCTTTAGAGGTGGATAGTATGTTTCATCAATAGTCCTTTGGGATTGTCTTGAATCATTGTATTGATTGACATATTTATAAGCTGAGGTGGGAAAAGGAGGAAAGATACCTGCTGGAGGGTATGGTAGAGAAAATGGAGTAAGTCAAGAGTGTAGTCCAGAAAGGAATGAACATATTATTAGCCTGGGCACTTTCCTTAAAAGAGAGATTCTTGAAGGAATAAGCCAGAGGACATATGTAAAAAATGTCCTAGAGAGAGGATAAAGCTTTGTCCTAAGGATCTGTGTTTGGACCACAGTTGTTTAATATTTTGATTAATGACCTGGATTACTGTATACTCATTTAATTTCTTACCCATTTGACACATTCAACAAATCAGAGTGAGACTTGTCTTCAACTGGTTTTTGTCCCTTTAAAAACACTTCTCCCTTTATATCTGGTCCAATATAGTGACTTTTTTGTTTTCTCAGTGGTGCTTAAAGTATATAAATGCTGTAGGTGTTGACAAGGGTATAAGGAAAAACAATTAGCTGAATTACTGATGGGGAGCTTATGAAAACAGGCCTTCTGTCTTAGGACCATAATTCCAGTTCCTTTAACCAAAACTTAGGCTACTAAAGCTATTCATAGTTTGGAAACTTCGTTTCCCTATGCCAAGGCAGAGACTAGAGCTGATCCCTTGGATTCCTGACAAACTTACAGATTCAGGATGCCAGCACGTGTTATGTTGGTTATATTTTAACACAATATCCATCAAAATCCAGAAATGCATTCAGCCCCAGTGTAGAGAAAGACTGCTGATAAAATCCCAGTATTTTGCAGAAAAGCAACCTCTCACTACCTCAATTAGTTATTCTCCCACCAAATATGAACTTGGTACAGGACAACACTAAATAAGATTCTTTCCCAGTTACTAAGTCTCCATCCACATTCCAAATCACCAAGCCTAGAATAGCAACAACAACAATTAAGTGACTAGCATTGTTTTTACTCCCAACTTGAAAGAACACTGCCAAGAGATACAAAGAACAACTTAATTACCAGTTTCAAGTATGGTATATTCATCTAACACCAAAGTGGGAGTCAGAGAACCTGGGTTTGAATGCTGTTTGTTAGTACTTGTGGGGCTTTGGGCAAATGTTTAAACCTTTCCAAGCCTCAGTTTCTTCATCTGGAAAATAAGGAGTAGAGGACCTCCAATGCCCCTCCCAGCTCTACAGTCTCCAACCTTTGCTATTCCTAGAACTCTTAAACAGGAAAAACAGAAACAAAAGACTAAGTTTAAAAAAAAACAACCTGAAGCTTTTTAATGTTTGGAAATCAATTTTTCTTTTTTTCTTCTTCTTTTTTTCTTTTTACTGAGGCAATTGGGGTTAAGTGACTTGCCCAGGGTCACACAGCTAGTAAGTGTTAAGTGTCTGAGGCCAGATTTGAACTCAGGTCCTCCTGACTCCAGGGCCGGTGCTCTATCCACTGCGCCACCTAGCTGCCCAATTTCTTTTCTTAATACGAGAGAAGTAGATAAGATTCAAGTGAGTTGCTTTAAAGTAAAAATAATACTGTTGTTACTGTTCAGTCGTATCTTATTCTTTGTGACTCCATTTGGGGGTTTTTCGCAAAGATAATGGAGTGACTTTCTATTTCCTTCTCTAGCTCATTTTATAGATGAGAAAACTGAGGCAAACAGGGTTAAGTGACTTGCCCAGGGTCACACAGCTAGTAAGTGTCTGAGGCCAGATTTGAACTCAGGAAGATAAGTCTTCCTGACTCCAGGCCTAGTGCTCTAGCCACTGTGCTACCTACTTACTGCTGGTTAAAATATTTTGTTTGTTTGCCCAGGGCTTACTCAACATCCCCTATGTAGGGCTTTAAGGTTGACAAAGTCCTTTCTTCATAACAACACTGAGATAGAAAATGAAAAGATTATTATTCTCATTTGACAAAATGAGGAAACAGGTTCAGCAAGATTAAGTGACTAGCCTGTGGGTATACAGCTCATCAGAGCCAGGACCTGGATTTAAACCCGGATCTCTTCAGTGTATCCAGCTCTTTTCCACTATGCCATTCTGCTGAAACAAGAACCAATTTTCAATACTGACAGGCTCACCCTTGTTCCCTGCTCCAACTTCATATACTTTTATCCATAACCTACTGATTAAATAAGTATCTAAAAGACCATTCTAATTATTGTGCTTTAAGAAATGACAAACAGGACGATTTCAGAAAGGCCTGGAAAGACTTATATGAACTGATGTATAGTGAAATGAGCAGAATTAGGAGAATTTTGTGCACAGTGACAGCAATATTGTTGGATGAAGAACTGTGAATGACTCAAGTATTCTCAGCAATACAATAATCCAAGACAATCCCAAAGGATAATGATGAAGTATACTATCCATCTCCAAAGAAAGAATCGATATTGATTGAACACAGACTGAAGCATGCTATTCTTCACTTTCTTTCATTTTAAAAAATTTTATTCGTTTTCTTATACACCATGACTAATATGGTAATGTTTTACATAATTGCAATGTATAACCTACATCTGATTGTTCACCACCTCAGGGAGGGGGATGGAAGGAGGGATAGAATTTGGAACTCAAAACTATATGTAAAAATGTTTATTATTATCTTAAAAATAAAAGACCATTCTAGTTATAGTTAATGGTGTTAGTCTATCTATATGTCCTGTGCATTCTTGTACAATGCCCAGTATTAAGCCATATCTATTTAGGTACCTTAGTGATCAAGCTTGAGTCCTACATGACTCCAGGTGTGGGATGGCTGTCTGGACAGAAGCAGCCCAGACTGTATCAGTGCCTCTTAAAAACTACTGAGCCTTAAACAAAGATAGTCGTTAATATTTCCCATCTTGAGGATAAGAGGAGCTGCCTGTGCCAAAGGGAGAATATTATTCCCCAGGGCAAGATAATAACAATTCCCTGGACTCTGACAGGTTGTAAATGAGCTGGCACCTCTCTGGAATCAGGCAGAGATACCATCACAACCAGCTCAATGAAGACATCTGTTCCACATGCAGCTGAGACCAGGGAGCTTGCATAATTAGTGAACTCTAAGGACTTCACAGGGAAGAGAAAACTAAGGGCAGAAATGTATAGACAAAAAGGCATCTCTCTCTCTCTCTCTCTCTCTCTCTCTCTCTCTCTCAGTAGGGAAGCAGATACATCAAGGACACAATAAATATTTGTTAGATGTTTAATGAAATGAGACAAATGTTTGCTGTGCGCTCTCTCTCGCTCTCTCTCTCTCTCTCTCTCTCTCTCTCTTTCTCACATGCCCCAACCTCTCCAATATTACACTTAGTATGATTTTGTATACTCTTTCCAACTTCAAACATTTAGAAGTGGTTGGGGAATGACATGGGAAGAAGCCCTGTTAAAAGCAACATAGCCAGGGCAGCTAGATGGCACAGTGGATAAAGCACTGGCCTTGAATTCAGGAGGACCTGAGTTCAAAATCCAGCCTCAGACACTTGACACTTAACTAGCTGTGTGACCCTGGGCAAGTCACTTAACCCTCATTGCCCTGCAAAAACAAAACAAAACAAAAGCAACATAGCCAGACTAAAACTTTAGAAAGAAGAAAAAGTCAGCCAAAGAAGGATGAGAGGTGAAAAGAAGTAAGTTATTGAATACCCAGCTGATTGGAGTCTCGGATCCCGCCCCATTCCAATCTAGGAGAGGACTGAAAAGCAAAGTTCCCACCCATTACAGGAAATAATTTGCGTGTGTTTTGTTTAAGTTTACTTGTCAAAATGGCTGATGAAACTTTAAAGAGGTCTACAGAGATATCACTGTCTATACCCCTCCCCCAGGTCCCCCAGAAAGAGCAAATAGGATCCATTCCAACTGTTCTTCAAGAACCAGGAAGAAAACATTGCATCTTATTAGGTAACCACACCAGACTGGAGTCAGGGCTACTGTGTTTGTCCTCTAAAATGGCCCACCCCCAACCCTTGATCAAATAAGCACACCAGAAACTGAGGTCTCAAATCCTACCAATCTAAGAAGACTAGGAACTTTTTCTGCTTCATTTTGTATTGTCTAGTGCTGGGTCATTCAGCCAACTTAGCCATGACATGAAATGTAAGATGGTCATGGAGGCCACTCTGAAAAACAATTTGGAATTTTAGCAAAATAAGGTCACTAAATTATCCATAACCTTTGACTTAATGTTACCACTAATAGGTATGCTGCCCAAGGGGGAAAAAGTCATAGGGAAAAGTTCCGTATATATGAAAACATTTATAGCAGCACCTTTTTTTGTTGTTGCATCAAAGAACTGGAAATAAAGTGAGGGCTCATCAATTGGGAAATGAATGGACTAACTGTGGTATGTGAACACAATGGAATACTATGCTATAAGAAATGACAAATACAAATAATTCAAAGAGACTTGTATAAATTACAGAAGAATAATTTACAGGATGACCAAAATAATGTAAAGGAAAACAACACTAAAAGACTTCAAAAAACTGTTAGTGAAGCATGCACCTGTCCTCTAGACAGAGGGGGAAGATTAGAAGTGTAACAAAAATTTAATTGAAACAATTAATAACCTGATAGGCTTCAGGATATAAAGTAAGCTCACATATTAGAGATATGGAAGGAAATATACATTTTCAGACAGACAATATGTAGATTTTTTTTTTTTGCTTGATTGAATTTATTTGTTACAAGGTTGATTTCTAATTTGGGAGGAGGAAAGTCAGTGAGAATTGACAGTGATGTTTTTAATAAAGAGCAGAAATAAAACTTTTTTAAAAGATAGTTATGGAATAAAACCATAACCCCCTCCCCCAAATAAATGTGCTGGAGGTAATGAAGAAGGTCTCTCTGCCCAAATTAATGGTTTCATGTTCAAACGAAGAAAAGGAGGGTAATAACCCAAGGAAAACTGGAATACCTACAATACTCACCTCTCTGCTTTCCTTTTTCAGGTGCTGGCTCTAGATTCATTCAGCAAATGCCTGTGTACAAAGCCCTGTGCTATGTTGGTGGAGTTGTGAACTGATTCAACTATTCTGCAGAGCAATTTGGAACTATGGCCAAAGGGCCATAAAACATGCATACTCTTTAACCTAGTAATACCACTACTAGGTCAGTATCCAAAAAGAGATAAAAAACACAAGGTTAAAGGACTTAAACACACAAAAATATTTATGGTAGCCCTTTCATGGTGCAAGGAATTTGAAAGTGAGGAGAGGCCCATCAATTGGGGAATGGTTGAACAAATAAATCATTTGATGAGATTATGATGGAACACTATTGTGCTTTAAGAAATGATAAGCAGGGGGTGGGGGGGCACTGAGGTGGTGCAGTAGATAGAGCACCAGCCCTGGATTCAGGAGGACCTAAGTTCAAATCCAGCCTCAGACACTTGACACTTAGTAGCTGTGTGACCCTGGGCAAGTCACTTAACCCTCACTGCCCTGCCAAAAAGAAAAAAAAAAAAAGAAATGATAAGCAGGAAAAAACTGGAAAGACTTACATGAATTGATGCTAAGTGAGATGTACAGTATACAAAATAACAACAATATTGTAAGATGATCAGCTGTGATCGTAAGTCTCTGAAGGACTTATGAAAAATGCAATCCATCTCCAGAGAAAGAACTGATGGCATCTGAATACAGACTGAAGCATATTTTTTTTAGTTTCTTTTTCTTAAGTTTTGTTTTGTTTTGTTTTCTTTCACAACCTGACTAATGTGGAAATGTTTTGCATGACTATGCATGCATAAATTATATTGAATTCCTTGCATTCTTAAGAGGAGGTGCATAAGGAGGAAGTGAATTTGGAACACAAAGTTTTCAAAATGGATGTTAAAAATGTTTTTACATGTAATTTGGGGGAAAATAAAATTCTAAATAAATGGGGGGGGGGGGAGCCCTGTGTTAGGTAAAGAAGAAAGTACAAAGTTTAGCTAAGGTCAACCAACACTTGAAAAACAGTCTTGTAAGGGGTTTAAGACAAAGATAGATATAATGCATATTATATGATAAGTGAATTAGGGAGGCAAAATCAAGTCTTACCTCTGGAGGGAGAGGAGCAAAAGAGAAAGGAAGAGGGAGAGAGAAAAAGAGGGAGGGAGAGTGGGAGGAGAGAGGAGGAAGGAAGGAAGGAAGGGGAAGGGGGGGTGGGGAAGAGAACTGCTAACCAAGGGGATCAGAGAAAGCTGAATGGCTGAGGGGGAATTTGAGTTGAGCTTTACATAATGGGGAGTAATTCAACAGGTAAAGATAGAAATTGAGGGCATTCCAGGCAAAGGGAACACAGGAACCAAGGAATGTAGTGTGTGTTGGAGGGGAAGAGGACCTGGGAGCCAGCCAGAGTACTCCAATTTGGCTGCATCACAGAGTGCAGGAAGTGAGATGGGCTGGTTGAAGATCGCCAACTACCCCAAATGTAATTCTTGAGACCCAGAACATGGCCTGGTAGGCAGTAGGGAGCCAGTGGCAGGGGTGTGTCCGGTATAAGTATGATAGTCCCATTACTATAAAGATTCAGTAATAATAACAGCAGGCATTTATATATAATGTCTTTTATAGACATCTTCATTTGAGTGGGCAAGAATCACAAGGTAACAGATTTAAGGCTAGACGGGGGCTCAGAGGTCATCAAATCCGACCCATCATTTATTTTTATTTTTTTATTTATTTTTTAGTGAGGCAATTGGGGTTAAATGACTTGCCCAGGGTCACACAGTAAGTGTTAAGTGTCTGAGGCCGGATTTGAACTCAGGTATTCCTGAATCCAAGGCCGGTGCTCAATCCACTGCGCCACCTAGCTGCGCTAGACCTATCATTTTTACAGATGAGGAAACCAGCATACAGAAAGGTTAAGTGACTTGGCCAGGGTCATACTGCTCATGTCTGAGGTGTGACTTGAAACCACCAATGCTGATGATGCCCGTGATCCACTACACCATGCTGACTTCAAAATACAGGATTATTTCAAGTACTGATTCAAGATCAAAATACAGAGGCCAAAAGGCTGGGATGCAAAATCTCCCACAGCAGCCTGCATTTCACAGTCCTTGGCCAAGAATCAAAGAAGCGCCAGTAAGCACTGCTTACTTGCTGGGGTGAGGACCAGATCATATTCAGGATGACAAAGATAGATTCTCAGGCGGCAATCAGACTCACTCTCACTTTTTTTTTTCTCTCTCTCTCTCTCTCTCTCTCTCTCTCTCTCTCTGTCTCCCTCCCTCTCTCTTCCTCTCCTTCTCTCTCTCTCCCTCCCCCACCCCGTCTCTCCCTCCCTCCCTCCCCCCCCAAGAGCAGAAATATTTCACCTGGTGATAACTATGGCAATAAATGTCATAGTGGAAATAGTTTGGGCAGTGTTCTGCAGAGGGGGACAGAGACTAGTCAGGAGGGTGTCAAATGTAGTCAGATATCCCCAGATTTAAGGAATATCATTAAACATCTCTGAACTACATTAAAATTCTTTCCCTAGCTAGGAACAAGCTCCCTATGCACTTGGGTGACTCACAGCCAAAGCATTGGTTAATTCCCTCTCCTGACTGTCAGTGAGTGGTAGCATTTCCTTTCTCAGTCATCCAAACTTCAGGCTCATGCATGACTTCTTTTCTTTCTCCAACTACTATTCACTAAGTCCTATAGGGTCTTTGTATATAACCTTCCCACCTCCATCTCTCCTTTCTATTCTCACTGCCCCCACCTCAATAAAGGCCTTGACTATTACAAAAGCCTCAACAGCTCCTATTTCTCTCATTCATTTCATTCATCTATCCAGCATACCAGTGGCATATTAATATTAGAGCACTGCTGTTTTCATATAATTTCTTCAATAGATTTTCATTGCTAAAGAAAAAAAAAGCTTAAGATCTTTAACTTGTCATTCAAGTACTCCACAAACTGCCCTTCACCAAAAAGAGTGTGATCGTGGAAAAGCCTGCATACTTCCGATTAGATCACATCAACACATAGAGCATATCAACATATATCAACAGCATATATATAGCCTATTATAGCATATCAACAGCGGGACTTCCCCTAGGTAAAATGATTTTGGTTATTAATTTCAAACTCCTTTCCATCAAACTTTTTATTAAAACAATTACCTTTCACTATCTCTATACTTCATGTAAATAGAGAATGGTCAAAAGACAAGTTAGCAAAGAGAGAAAGATAATAAATTTAGAAGGGACTCATATAATCAACTCCTGAATAATAAGGGAAGCAAGAGTAGAGGCAACATGGAAGAGTGGAAAGGATTCTGGCCTTAAGAGACAGAGGATCTGAGTTCAAATTCTATCTCTGACACAATATGACCTTGGGAAAATCACTTAACTTCTCTGGGCCTCAGTTACTTATTCTGTGCAATGAGGTGTGACCCTGTATGTCCCATTATTCCACATAAGAATCTCTACTGCAGCAATACTGATCTATTCCTTTTCCCTCTCTGCAAATTATGCTTATTCCTATTCCTCCCTATGTTCCTTTGCTCATATCATTATATGGTTTGCCCTCCACAACACACTCATCCTCTATCTGACTAAACTCTACCTAAAAAAATGCCTTCCCAGAACATTTAGCCTGCAACAATCACTCCTTCCGCTGAATTCAAAGTACTTGTCTGTAATACTTCAGAGGGATCATTGCCCAAGGTTATACAAGTAGTAAATGAGAGTCCAGAGTTGAACCAGGTGCTCTGAATACATTTCCAGTATGGTACAATGGACAGAGCACTGGAGCCAGTATTCTGGCTTGAAGCTAGGGAAGCTAGGGGCTTAGATCTAGACTCCTTCATAAACTACCTGTGTAACCTTGGGCAAGCCACCTAACCCTTCAAAATGAAGGGATCAGAGTTAATGACCTCCAAGGGCCCTTCCTGACCTAAATCATCACACATAGGCCATTCCCAACAGACTTACAAAGTTGCTTATGTTCCAAAGGTTTGTTCTGTCAGATATTTTAGAACTTGACCACATTTTCTCATTGAAACAAGTGGTCAAGTTGAATCAAGTGGTCAAGTTTCTGATTCAGTCCCAAAAGCCTAATTTAACTCATAGTGTAGCAAGATTACAAAATATGTTTCTTTGGGGAAATGGATAGGGGTCCTACCTTATGATATCAGGATCAAAGACACCCCACCCCCACCCCCTGCCCGACCCAAAGCAGGATACATGCCAGACAGTGGGAAAAGGGACTGCCTAGCTTCAAGCCAGAATACTGGCTCTAGTGGTGGGAAGATTTCTGGGACAGAGGCTTGGATAGGCATGATAGAGGAAGATCCTGACAGCTGAAGAATGGAGATTCCCCTTGGTAAGGAGGAGGAGGAAATGGGAAGAGGAAGAAACAGTGAAGAGAGGTGGGATGGGTTGGTTTGAAAAGTGAGCGACTACACAAACAAGTCAACTGGGGGAGGGGAGAGGGGAAAGGGAAGTGGGAAGAAGTCAACTAGCAGGGTGGGGATGGGAGGAAAGGAAACGAATGGTACAACAGAGGGGCCAGCTCTGAAGTCAAAGGAGAGAGGGACTGTGAAAATTAGTTAGCTAGAGGAGAGAGGGAAGAGGGCAGGAAGGAGGAAGGAACAGGGAAAGAGCAAAAGGACTGATGAGATTTAGAAATGGAAGAAATCTTAGAGGTTAACTAGGCCAGCTCTCTCATTTTACATAGGAAGAAACAAGAAGCCTGAAGAGGTTAAGTGACTAGCCTCCACTTCCCACAGGATTCCAACCTAGGCCCACTGACTTCAAATCCCGCACGCACTTCACTACACCACTGGTTAAGAGAGAGAGAAAGAACTGGGCCAGAACGAGTCGGGGTCCGGCTTTAGAGACTAGAGGTTGAAACACAGAGTAAGGCTACCCAAGGGAAAGAGAGTGGCAGAAATGGACAGCTGGGAGTGTCTACGAGGAAGAGACATTCCCAGAAATGGGACAAAGAGAAGGGAAGGCTAGTTTGTGCCACCAGATAGGGTAACTACTCATATTCAAGTCAGACATAAGTTAGAGTCCCCCTACACTGCCTTATGATATCTGTTGCACTGTCCTATTAAAGAGGCGTTTAACTTCTTGTGTAGAATCTTGTCTCCCTAAGACCAGAGATAAAAGGAATCATGTAGCATACTTTTATGTATCCCCTCACAGAATGTAACACAATTGAGCTATGCTCAATAAATACTTGTTGAAAGAAATAAAGGAACCCAACCCTCTCCCTAGAATCCCTGAGGACCTTATCAGACATACATGGTGTATAAATATACAGTGGCCCATCCCAGTTTTCTGGAGAAGAAAAACACACCAACCTTTACCTTCACTGTCTGCTTGTTCACGTTCTCTTAAGACAGGTTTGGGAGGAGTGGAGGTGGAAATCTACTTTCAAGATAGGCTTTTTCTTTTTCCATTTTAGGGATACATAAATATAGATGTGTAGATGTGTACACACAAAATATTGTATATGTGTGTAATGTATATACATGTATAAATGATCCCTCTCCCAGAGTCCTAAATTTTTCCCCCGTGAAAAACCCTAACCACAGAAACCTACTTACGATGTTAAAAAGCTTTGTTATTATGGCCACTTTTAAAGTTAGGTACAGGTAGCAGCAATTCTACCAACAAGCTTTTTGCTAACTGGTTTCTCGTGACAGCATGAACCTTGAAGTTCCAATTCTTATGTGCACTAAAGAAGTAGGAAAGTGGGAAATGACCATGCCCCAAAGAAACAAAAAACCCCACCTGCATACATATGTGCTCACAGTCCCTATTAGCCCAGAAGCAAAAAGACGATTTAGAAAAGACTTGGCTGTCAGATGTGGCTGATGGAAAGAGAGGAAATCTGTTCCTTCCCTCAGGAAGGATGGAAATCTTGGCAGGAACAATCATTCCTCATCCCTTCCGTCCACTGGTAGGTCACTGATTTCCTCCCAATCCCTGGTGTATTTTTCAAGTATTTCCAAATCCTACAAGAGACCTAAATTGAAGTAAAAGTTCACACTGATTATATTATCTGCACAGCCCCTGCCTTTCCAGTAATGTACTGAGGTGAGAAGGGGCTTTCTAGATCCAGGGTCCAGGTATATTCAAGTGAAGAGAAAGAGTAATGAGCCCCGACAGGCTTTCTTTTACTTCTTACTCCCAGAAAAAAACAACAAAACTAAATCAAGGAAGCAACCTTAGATAGGCCATGCCACACCTTCCTATATTCATACATGCTATCCCCTCACAGGAAATGAAATCCCACATGTCCAGAAGTACTACCTTCTCTGTGAAGGCATCCTTTACCCCTCAAATTGTCCTTGAGTACTTTGTCTAATCTGTTATGTGCTCCTTGTATTTACTTATCTATGTGTGTACAATAATATCTCCCCTAATAAAATAGAAGTTCCTTGGGAGCACGGACATTTCATTCTGTATCCTCAAAACCTTAGCACAGTGCATTACGAATATTAATTATTCAATAACTTTTGGATAAATTTCTTCCCCAGCTCCCTTCCTCATCCTTTCACAGTCATCTTTATGCCACTTGGAAATAGGGGTCAGTTCAGAGCTTATCTTGGAAGGATGGGGGGAGTAAGTGGGGAAATGGAATAGCTCTAACTTTGTCATTCTCTATCCACCACACAGCTGCCTTCCACCTAAAAAATAAAGGATTCGAATTCTATTCATCCTTCAGCCATGAGGGCAGCTCTTGGGAGGAGGCCAGGGGGACATGAGGCTGCAGGAGGGGAAGAGGCCACCCCATGCCATTACCTCCCAGTCCCCAATCCATTCTGGCACTGTGCAGCTCTGGTCTCCATGGTCCTCTGAGGTGTGTGAGATGCTCTAGCGAACAGAGGATGGGGGTGGGAGTGTCACACCCTTAGGCCACATCTGGGAGGGACTCCTCCCCCTGTTACACAAACATGCCCTCTTAACTCACTCTGGGGTTAACCGGGAGTCCAGCTTTGCTGCGGATGACCATGACCTCCAGGAAGGGGCAGCGGGAGCCTCCAAGGGGCCTGGCCTTTGGGTGTGCGGGTCTGGGCATGGGGGAAAGGGGGAAAGGGAAGCGTAGTCACATGAAGCAAGAAATCTCAGGCACAGAATCAAATGCGACCTGAAATTAGGCGGGCCGGTGGATGACCGGCACCCCACCCCCCACCCCCGCCTCAGTTCTCCCTTCTCCCCGGTGCACCCATGTACAGGTGCAAGATGTAGAACCCAGGCACAAGGAGCGAGTAAAGGGGGAAGGGGTCCCCAGCATCCTCTCTCCCGCCTACTCTCATGCTTGCACCCACAACAGCCCGAGCTGCGCTCCGGGGCGTGCACAGCCGGCCTCGGGGCGGCCCGCGCCGCTCGGCTCCGGCTGTGTCACTCATGCCCCGCGCCCCGGGCACAGCCCGCAGCGTGCCTGCCTCCCTCCCCGGCCCGGCCCCTGCCCAGCCTCACCAGCATCGCCAGCAGCAGCAGCAGTCCGGAGCGACACCCACGGCCAGCCCGACCCATCGCCGCCGCAGCCGCAGCCGCCGCCTGCTCCGCCAGCTTGCCAGGTGCCCGCCCGGCCCCGGCCCCGGCTCCTGCTCCGGCTCCCGCTCCTCCAACGGCCGCGGCCGCTGCCCTGGGCCCCGCCCCCAGCGCCCTCGAAGTTCCCGGTGCCACGTCTGGAGAAGCATGCGCACTGCGCTGGGCAAGGCGCTCCGGAGGTGTGGGAAGGGGAGTGGGGGCCGGGGGAGAAGCGTGCATTCTGGGGATTGTAGTTTCTGAAGGCGGGGTCAAAGAAACGGGATAGATCCCAGCCAAGGACCGCCGAGCTGACAACTCCAGGACCATGCAGAGCCCTGAACTTGCGGAGAGTAGGGTGGGTTGAGAGGGCTCTAACATGGAGCTCCCGGGTGTCCTTTTGCCTCCTCCCCAGGAGAGGTTCTGAGAGGGAGTGGTTTTCTAGGTGAGATGGTCAGACATCCCTGGGGCAGGGCGGGACCAGAGTTTCTTCTCTAGTGCTGACTGTCTTAACTTCTGGTTAGGGACCAGCCTTACCTATATCTCTCTTTATCTCTCTGGGCCTCCGTAAGGTAAAGCTCAGAGCTGGAAAGACGCCTAAAGTCCAGTCCCTCTCATTTTCACAGACATCACCATCATCATCATTAACAACAGTATAACTAATAACCCTGTGAGGTTGGTGCTAGAATTATTATCTCCATTTTACAGATGAGGAAACTGAGTCAGGCAGACGTTAAGCGACTTCCAAGTGTCTGAGGCAAGGATCTGAAGTCATGTCTTCTTGACTTCAGGTCCTGTGCTCAGTCGGCTGTGCCAGCTAGCCCAAGTGACTTGCCCCAGGTCTAACGACTAAGTTCTTAGTGGTAGAATCAGTATCCAGATTCCAGATCCAATACCCTTTCAACTTTGTAAGTCTGCAAAATGAAAGGCAAAACTAAGGAACAGTGACATATTTTTAAAAATTCGAAATCTGGATACCTGATGTGATATGGGATGTTCTTTCTGTCAACCCTCATTCTTAAGTTACACTCCACACTGTCCTGGAAAATCCAGGAAGAATGATATTATGGCACTGTCTTTAAGGTCCCTTCCAGCTTTAATTGTCCATGATTGTAATTCACCCAGCACATCAGAGAGACTGGGGTAATTCTCCAAGGAAGCAAAGTTAGGAACCTGCCTTGGGGTGGGGGTGGGGGAGCAGCAGCACTGACCTGTGCCTCTGCCTGTAAGAATACGCACAGGATGCTAGGTCATTGGGCAAAGTGTTCCCAGGTCACTAGTGTTCCTCCCTGATCTCTCATTAAAAAAGGAAGAAAAAAAGATGCCTGTCACCATGCCTCCACTCCCTAACCCCCACTCTACTCCTCATCCTACCCCTCCTTACAAATTCATAGATGGACATAGCTTTAAGCTGGAAGGGACTTCAGAGGTGATGGATCTAATGTTCTCATTTTACAGATGAGGAAATTGAGACCTAAAGAGTTTAAGGAACTTGCTCAAGATCATAGAGCTAGTAAGTGGCAGATCCAGGATTTAAACTCACCGAACTTCCACTGGACTTTCTGTCTTTTTTGTTACCCATAACATTCTCCCTTGTATTGTAGTTAGTCATTTGTGTATTTGTCTTATTTTACCTACAAAGTAAGAGGTGGCAAGCAGTTTGCACTTTGTGGAAGAGGTAGCATTTGGACTATCAGAGAAACCAGAATAGAAAGTGGATGGGGGGAAGAGGGGCAGTGGGCCCTTGATTTTGAAAGTTGGGAAATCACCGATGATTTTCACTAAAGCAGGTTCAATGAAGTGTCCAGGGCAGATGGAAGAGTAAGAAGATAGAGAATGATCAAAAGCAATGGTATAGACCATTGCTCTTTTAAGAAGTTTGGCAGTGGCAGAAAGGAGGAAGGGAACGACCAGAGCTTGAGGAAGGATACGATCGAAATGAAACAACAAGGATTTCACAGTGGTGGAAAGAATACTGTTGAAGAGACTGACCACAAGATGCAGGCTAAGGAAGAAAGCAAGTCAATTCAGAAGAGTACTGGGAAACTGGGAAAACTGGAAAGGGGAGAGGAACAGAGGCCTCCTCTATAGTGACAAGTAGGTTTCTCTGTTATGGATTGTGAAATCCTGAGCAAGAAACTAAAGGCCTGGAGGCAGCTAGGTGGTGAAGTGGATAAAGCACCAGCCCTGGATTCAGGATGACCCGAGTTCAAATCCAGCTTCAGACACTTGTCGCTTACTAGCTGTATGACCCTGGACAAGTCACTTAACCCTCATTGCCCTGCAAAAATAAACAAACAAAAACACAATTTTAAAAAAAGAAAAGAAACTAAAGGCCCTATCAGGGACACAGGTGTGTTGTTTTTAAGTCACTAATACCACTGAAAGCAGGGGCTTCCCGAAAGAAAGATAGCTTTAGGAGGTTTGTTAGAAACATAGCTAACTGTTCTTCATGTTGCTCAGCTCTAGTGTTAGCAGCTCTAGTGTTGGCAGCCCTAGTGTTGCTAGCATGTGGCTGTTCAAAAATCCCAAGCAGGCAGCAGTTGGTGAGTGAAGGCTTTATTCATCTTCATGAAGATGGGCACTCTTCTGAATGTGCTGGAGAGTGCACTGAAGTGAGGTCACTCACCTTTATTTATACCCCTCAAGGGGGCCCTCTGACCAATCACATTAAGGCCTTTTGATACCCCTCATTTACATTTCAGTTATTACAGTTATTACAGTTGCTATTTATACAGAATAACAGTAACAGCTTAAGAACCCATCAGATGGTACCAGTTAACCAATCAGATTTTACAAACTACAATACAGTACCTATTCTGGGCAAGAGTGTCGACACCCCTCTCCCCACCCCCCCCCCCTTCAGAACAATACTGTGTTAACATGCTTAACTCTTCAAGAAAGAAAACCCGTCTTGGGGTTTGACCAATCAGATTGCTCCGTTTTCCCACCAACCAATCAGATTGCAGCCTTGGGCCCCAACCCTGTGCTGGAGTAAAAATGTCCCCATTCCCCACTAAACAGTGCTTGTGTAAACATAACTCTTCACAACAAAACTTGAGTTAGGGCTTGAGCTCTGAGTCACATGGGGATCACCTGGGGCGCCTCAAGGTGAACTCCTAGCCCAGCCCGACTCACACAAAACCCACGCCCTTCTTCAGGCCCTTATCAGGCCTAAGGCCCAGGAGCCTCAGCTCGAAGCCAAGCGGCCCCCTGTGGGAGGTTGGGGGGGGAGGGCGGAATAAAGCTGTTGGCCCGAAACCAGACTCACTCTCTGCCTTTAGGGCTCTGAGAAGAGTCCAAATATAATCTTTTCTCTCAGGTTTTAACAATGTTGTTGTTTGAGATTAAGAAAAATAATTTCTGAGAACAGGAACAGGATTAAGATTAATATATGAGGCTTAAATGATAAGAATGATAAACTCTTTTTTTCTTTTTTTTTTTAAGTGAGGCAATTGGGGTTAAGTGACTTGCCCAAGGTCACACAGCTAGTAAGTGTTGTCTGAGGGTGGATTTGAACTCAGGTCCTCCTGACTCCAGGGCCGGTGCTCTATCCACTGCACCACCTAGCTGCCCCAGAATGATAAACTCTTGATCAGGGAGAGAATACTCCTAACAAGGGCAAATAAAGTACCTGTTTGCCTGGGGTCTAGGAAATCTGAGAAGGCTTTAAAATGTAAATGGAGGGGGAGAGAGAAAAGTGACTTTGTATATCCAATAAAGATGCCTAATAATTTCTAAGACACAAAATCTTAGAAAGGAGCCAGGAATAAAATTATGACCACAAATTTATATACAAATAAGGGAAAATGGGTAAAGAGACAAAGCAAACAGGTCCTAACACACGGAGACAAATTTAGCCTAGTAATTATTACCAAGACTGGTGGGATGGAGCTCTGTACTGGAATATTGATTTGGAAGCCTATACTTTATGTAAATGGAATAGAATAGGGGGCAGTTAGGTGATGCAGTGGATAAAGCACCGGCCCTGGATTCAGAAGGACCTGAATTCAAATCTGACCTCAGATACTTGACACTTACTAGCTGTGTGACCCTGGGCAAGTCACTTAATCCTCATTGTCCTGCCCAGAAAAAAAAAAAAGGAATAGAATAGATAAAAGACAGGATGGGTCAAGTAGCATCATATTTATGCAAAGATCAATCATGGCAGAAATAAAAGATATTGCCATGAAATTATGTTATAAACCACGTGGACAGAAGGAGGAAATAAATAAGGCATGTAGAAAAGTTACAAACTTGGCTTGGAGGAATGATATGGTGGTAAT
Source organism: Dromiciops gliroides (assembly GCF_019393635.1). Lineage (NCBI taxonomy): Eukaryota > Metazoa > Chordata > Mammalia > Microbiotheria > Microbiotheriidae > Dromiciops > Dromiciops gliroides. The sequence continues at coordinate 334,835,527 of NC_057863.1, read as the reverse complement.
GGAAGAATGTCAATTATCTAGACATCTTCTGAAATTCTTCCTCTTTCTGTGCCAAAAACAGAGAAGCTAAAAAAAAATACTTCTTGCCTTAATGATGAATATGTTCTTCAAAAGGTGGAGTGATAAGGGGTATTGTTTTGGTGATTCTTACCAGTAAAAAGGAAGAGGTTACAGATATAGAAACCACAGACACCTCGAGGGGAAGTGACCATTTCATATTAGATTTGTGATAAAGAGGGAAAAGTTGAATGTAATCTGACCTGCACCCTAGATTTTGAAAGTGTATAATTCAAAGGGTTTAGAAAAAAAAAAGAAAAGTGACATACTATGGCTTAAAATTATAAAGGGGGAATCATTTCAATAGAGAGAAGGAGCTTTCAAGAATATAATTCTAAAAATGGGAACAGAAGAAAAAATCCAGTGAAGAAAAAAGGTTAGCTGTCTAAAGGACTACAGAGATTTATCAAACAAATTAAAAAACTGAAAAGGCATATACTGAAGAAGGAAGCAGCTGGGCCTAATGGCACTTTCCTGTAATCCATGCTAGTGGGGTGGTGAGGTTAGTGGATCACTTGAGCTCAGAAATTCTAAACTGCTAAAGCCAATTGAGTATTCCGACTAAGTCCAGAACCAATATGATAAGCCCCTGGAAGTGAGGGGGGAGATGTATACCAAGCCCAGGTCAGAAACAGAGCAGGTCAAAGTTTTCATAACAATCAGCCATGAGATCAGGTTAGTGAGTGGCTGCCCCACTTTCAATATGGGCAAGATGGGAAAAGAGAAGAACAAGCAAAAGGAGGAGGAGGATGAGATGATGATGATGATGGTGAAAGGCACATGATATAGAATGACTACATGAGAATATATATTAGTCCTATAAGAATGGTGTAAGAAGCAATAAAGTACAGAATAAGTCCTGTCTGGAAATGAATGCTAGAGGGAAGGAAAAAAATGAAATAAAAAGTACAGAGCAGAGAACAAAAGAAAAACGAGAAGAAAGCACAGAAAATCTGGGTTGCTTTGAAATCAATGTATAGGATTTATTACATAGGCTTTTGTGAAATGGAAATTTATTGTTTTATATTGAATCCTTTCTTATGTTCTGCTTTGTACATGGAAATGTTTTTTCTTTTCTCATTTTGTATTTAAGTTTAAAATGAATTTTTAACAATTTTAAAAAGAAATGAAAACTCAAGAATTTTATTAAACTAAAAAGAGAGGAGGAAAGGACAATCAAAGAAGGGATAGAATTTCTATCAGAATAGATAGAACAATGGTAACAAAAAAGGGAGAGAAGAAATACCTTTCCTACTACCCTTTCTTGCTTCAATTTTCTATGCTAAGGAAAATGACTTTTGAGCTAGACAAAACAAAAATTGTTCCTGGAAATTTGAAGCCCTAAATAAATAAGATAGTGAGATAATTCAGTATCTGAAGGAATCAATTAATCAACATTTATTAAGTGCCTACTATGTACAAGGCTCTGTGCTGAGCTTTGGGAATACAAACAGAGGCAAAAGACAGTCTCTGCCCTCTAGGAGTTTACAATCTAATTCAGAAGACAACACGAAAATAAATATATGCAAAGGATGAACAGGAAATAATTGATAGAGGGAAGAGATTAGAATTAAGAGGGTTTGGGGAAGTGTTCCTATAGGAGGCGGTATTTTAGTTAGGGCTTAAAGCAATCCAGGAAGTTCAGTAGATGGAGATAGGAGGAAAAACATTCAGGTATGGGGGACAGTCAGAGAAAATACCTGGGGCACTGGACTATAGTTTGTAGGATCCAGAGAAGATTGAGAACAGACAATTGTCTTCAAGTAATTAAAGTGTGTGATATAAAAGGGGAATGAGATTTGTTCTGCTTGACCACAGAGGCTAGAACTAGGCTCCATGAATAGAAATTAAAGAGAAACCAGGGGGCGGCTAGGTGGTGCAGTGGATAAAGCACCGGCCCTGGATTCAGGAGTACCTGAGTTCAAATCCGGCCTCAGACACTTGACATTTACTAGCTGTGTGACCCTGGGCAAGTCACTTAACCCCCATTGCCCCACAAAAAGGAAAAAGAGAAACAGATTTAGGTTTGATGTAAGGCAAACTTCCTAAAAAATAGAGCCATCAAAAAGCAGGATGGGAAGGTATGTGGGATTTTAAGCAGTGGACAGCCACTGATTAAGGTATTCAGTGGAGGGAATTCTTAGTCAAGTATGACCTCTGAAGTTCCTTCCAACTCTACGATTCTTTAGTTCAGTAGTAATAAGAGGAAAGGTTGTATAAAAGGTTGTATTCAGAGAGGAGCATCTCAGTTTTTATCAGTGAAAAAGTTATGAATATTAATAAAGCCTAGGGTATTTGTGGGTAGAAGAAATGGAGTGGAGATGAAGGTCATTGGAATGAAGCACTGTAAGGTCATCAAAGTAGAAGTATCATTAGCATGGATATTGAAGTCCCTGAGGATAAAATTAATGAAATATTTATCATAGCTAGAACATTAGTTTTAGATAAGTCAAATTTGTGGTACAATGGGGCTGTTTTATACATATGTATATGCATATATACATATACATACACATAGACACATATATACATACACATATATATTTAAGAATGTCTTTTGTTTTTATAGTACTCTCACTTCTTAATATATCCCTCTTTGCTCTCCTACCCAGCAAATCATTCCTTGTAACAAAAAATAAAAGAAGAAAAGGGGAAAAAAGCCACTCACCAAGATTAACTGACACACCAGCCAAGTATGAGTGTATGTGCAATGTTCCCCAGGCATAGTCCTTCACCTCTACAAAGAAGAGAGAGAACTGCATTTTCTTATCTCTTTGGGAGAGGACAGACTTGGTTATTATATTTACACGGTGTTCAGTTTTATTTTTCTCCTTTGCTTTTACATGTTCACATTAATTGTTTTCCTGTTTCTGTGTACTTCATTTTGTATCAGTTCTTATGAGTTTTCCTGTGCTTCTCTGAATTCTTCATATTAATTGTTTTTTTTATAGGGTAGAAAAATTCACATACATTCCTATATCACAATTTGTTTAGTCACTCCTCTATGGAGATGAATGTCATTTCTAGTTCTTCACTACCACAAAAAGAGCTACTGTGAATATTTTGATATATATACAGGACCTTTCTGTGTTTTGCCTTCTTGTAGTATATGCCTATAAGTGGTATCTCTGAGTGAGATGCTATGGACACTTGAGTCATTTTTTTAATATAATTCCAAATTGCTTTTCAGAATGGCTGGATCAATTCACAACAGAAATATAATTTTTATGTGATATAAATATACCTTATCATACGTTGTGTGTTCTACTATAATAATTTGTTCAATCCAGTACAATGATGTTCATTTTATAGAATTTTTATAAAGGGGTAGTGTGGTATAATGGAAAAAACATTGTCCTGGGAGTTAGGAGACCTGGATTCTAGTCCCAGCTATAAGTACCCTTTTGACCCTGACAAAATCACTTAGCCTCTGTGGGCCTCAGTTTCCTCGTTTGTAAAATTAAGGGGGTAGTATTCGGTTATCTTTAATGTCCTTTCCAATTCTTAGCTTCTTTGCTGCTATGACTCTATTATTTGGTAGTAGTTTTCTGATTCCCTGGGAGAAACTAAAGCTCAGCCATAATGCTATAACTACAAAAGGGGGAGAGAATCAAAAAAAGGGGGGGAGGAAGGAAGGAGGCAGCTCTTACCCATATGAGAAAGGGAATAAGATGGAAAGGAATTTAAACACAAAGAAAAAATGTCAAGAAAACAGGCTATTTCATTCCATGATTGAAACAAGTTGCAAAAAGATTTATGCCCTGCTGGGCATTTTTAACAATTTAGAATTTCATTTTCATTCAAAAATCACACAGCTCTCAAAAGGAATAAACCATTTTCTAACAGCAACTTGTATGAGAATAGAACTAGTAGTCTTGCACATAGTAGGTAGGCACTTGATAAATAGGAGTGTTGATAGGGATGATTGTCCCATGATGGTTCCAAATTGGGACAATTATGATTATCACTAGGATGGTCATTACTTAATAGAATTTGAAAATGGAAAAAATATACGGAGATACAGAAAAAAGTGAGAAAGGGATAAATATTCTCTACCTGGCATCTCACTATGCCCACTGAGAAATGGAGTAGAAAACTGCCTGTGTGGAGAATGGATAGAGGAGGAGGGACTCTGGGAATGAGAAAAGGGGAGTTAAGTAACAATAATAACTATGCTGGGTGTCCCAAACGTGTTAGGTCAATTTTAAACTTAAAGTTGCACCAAGATTCTTGGGACATGTATAAATAAGGGAGGATAAAGAGAAGGGAAGGTAGATGTTCACAAGAAGGAATGGGTTTATACTATGATGAGAGTGGCTGAAATTATACATAAGGGAGAACTTGCTAGTAAACAGTAATAGTAAATTAAAGAAAGTTCTCTGTTGTTTTAAAGGGCACTACCCCCGCCACCGCCCAAATTCTTATGTGGTCTGTTTTAGGTAAAATCACATCCAGAGCCAAAGATAGAGACATCTATATTGCTAGGAAAGAGTGGCTGTTTGTTCATTATTGAACAATAATTAGTTATTCATCATTGGGCATTGATTAGTCATTAGTCATTGAACTGTTTACATAACATTACCCTCAACCTATCACCAGGAACTGGCATTTTATTAGGAAAACATCAGATCAGAGTGAAGAAAGCAGAACTAGGAGACCAAAATGCATAAAACTACAATAATGTAAATGAAAACTATAATAAAAGGCTGACAACTCTAATCAATTGCAATGATCATTGTCAGTTCCAGAGCACAGGTCCTGGTTCTGCCACTTCCCACTTGTGTACACTTGGGCAAGTCAACAAATTTTTATTACGTGCCCACTGTGTGCCAGAAACTGTACCAAGGCAAAACCAGTCCCTGTTCTCAAGGAGTTCATATGTTATCATCTCATCTATAAAATGAAGGGGTTGGAATAGATGATGTCCAAGATGCTATTCAACTCTATATTTAGGATCCTATGATGAAATACACCTCCTTTCTCTTGCTAGAGGTGGTTGACAATGGCTCTGGAATGATACATTTGGGGTCAGACATTATCCCTGTCTGTTGGTTTTGCTTAACGAATTTTCTTTGCAACAAGAGAGAGTTCAATGTGGAGAGAATCAGTGTACATCATGAAATTACTGGGATTTTTAAAAAAGCATCAATACAATTTTAAAAATAAAATAAAAGGGTCTGAGGGCAAAAAAGAATATATAAGATAAAAAGCCCAAATTTCTGATGTTAAAAAACTACTCCACTCCCACCCATCTCCTTCAATCACTTTATCTTTATCCCTGCCCCAGAATCAGGCACCATATTTTTTTCCAGTTTGTTCAAACCCATGAAGCCTAGCATTCATCTCTTCTATTCCCTTTAGATCTTCCATCTTGTGTCTTCTGAGACTCCCAAGTCTAAAATGATTGGAAGTCCATTGTCTCTTCCTGTTTCTAGTCTTAGGATTCTCTCTCCTCTTAATAATAGCCATCACATTTCCCACCTGTATAATTGGAAATTACACCTCTCCAAGTCCTTCCTAACCTCTCCTAAATCACAGACACCAGATCTGAAGAGAGAAACTTCATGCTTGCCATGACCTGCATGTCAATAGCTACTTGATTCTTGCACTAAATACTCAGGTTCCTGACATACCTGTGTACACAATCCCAGAATTCTAAAATTATAGAACCTAGAAATAGAACTTCCCTATTTTTGTCAAAGACACCATCATCCTTCTAGTCAGCTAGCTTCACACCCTTGGAATCATCTTGAACTATTAATCAAGAGCAATTAATCATGAAGAACAACATCTAGAACTTACCCTCCCTGCCCCACCCCCCCCCACCCCATGTATGATTAGTTGTCAGCTCTGTTCATTCCATCTCTTTGGAGAGGTAGGTCTATTGCAATGACCTCCTTATTTTCCCTTCCTCCAGTCTAGCTGGGTGATAGTGTGCTAGGTCTGGAGTCAGGAAGACTTGAATTCAAATCCAACCTCAAACCCCTATTATCTGTATAACAAGTCACTTTCTTTGCCTCAGTTTTCTCAACTGTAAAATATGGATAAAAAAACACCTATCTCAGAGTTATTGTGAGAGTCAAATGAGATAATAATTATAAGCAAAATGCCTGGCACATAGTTGTTGCTGTTTTATTCATGGCCCCATTTGGGGGGGGGATTGGGGGAGGGCAGGCAGGGCAATGAGGGTTAAATGACTTGCCCAAGGTCACACAGCTATTACGTGTCAAGTGTTTGAGGCTGGATTTGAACTCAGGTCCTCCTGAATCCAGGGCTGGTGCTTTATCCACTGGGCCACCTAGCTGCCCTCCATTTGGGGTTTTCTGGGCAAAGATCCTAGAGTGGTTTGCCATTTCCTTCTCCAGGTCATTTTACAGATGAAGAAATTGAAGCAAACAGGATTAAGTGCCTTTCCCAAGATCACGCAGCTAGCAAGTGTATGACGCCAGATTTTACTTCAGGAAGATGAGTCTTCCTGCCTCAAGGCTCAACTCATTGCACCACCAAGCTGCCTCTGGCACATAGAAGATGCTTAAATAAATGTTTCTTTCCCTTTTCCACCCCATCTTCCACACAGCTGCCAAATTGACATTCCTAAAGCACAGGTCTATGCTATTCCCTTCCTCAAGAATCTTCAATGGTTTCCCATGTCCTCAAGGAGCACATACAAGCTCCTTGCTCTGGCATTGAAGGCCCTTCCCAACTGAACCCTGACCTATTGTTCCAGAATAATCATATTATTCACCCTCCTGAACTCCAAATTCCAGTTAAACTAATCTTCTTAATGTTTCCTGTCTATGATATTTCCATTGCCCACCCCTGTGCCTTTGCCCAGGTTGTCCCTCATGCCTGGAATATTCTCAGGAATTTCTTTGGCCTGGTATAATGCTGGCTTCTTTTAAAGCACAGCTCAATGGCTCCAGGAAATATTTCCTGATACCCTCTAGTTGTTAGGAAACTCCTCTTCTCCTCCAAATTACTTTATCTTGACTCTGTATGTATCTTGTATTTACTTATTTATGTATACGTTCTCTCCTTCTCCCCCAACTAAAATGTCAGTTCCTTGAGGACAGGAATTATTTCATTTTGCTTGGCACAGTGCCCGGCACATAGCTCTCAATAAATGCTTGTAGGATCAAATTGAGCATCAGAGCTGGAAGGAGCCCGACAGATCATCTAGTTGGGGCTGCCCATTTTATGAATAAGGAAACTGGGGCTCAGAGGGGTAAAATAATTTGCCCAAGGTTACAAAATAAAAATGCAACATAAGTAAAACATACATTTTGAGAAATATGGCAAAGTAAATTAAGAATATTTAACATGCTATTTGAATGCAGTCCTTGTTCATCAAAAGTCCAAGAAATAATTGTAGGGTATCTTTTTTGAAATACAAAGATAATCCAAGTAAGATTCCCAGATGTGTAATCTGTCCTTGGGAGCAGTCACTGTGCTGTAGAACTGATGGTTACTCATGTGAATATTAGGCAGCTGGATAGTACAGTGGATAGAGCATCAGGCCTGGAGTTAGGAAGACTCCTTTTCCTGAGTTCTGATTTGGCTTCAGACACTAAATAGCTGTGTGACCCTGAGAAAGTCACTTAACTCCACTGGCCTAGGAGTCAGGAGAGCACTGTACCTGGAGTCAAGAAGACCTGAGTTCAAATTCAGCCTTAGACATTTTCTAACTGAGTGATCCTGGGTAAGTCGTTTAATCTATTTGCCTCAATCCACTTGAGAAGGAAATGACAAATCTTTGTCAAGAAAGCTCCATGGAATGATGAGTGAGATGAGCAGAACCAGAAGAACATTGTGCACGGTATCACCAACATTGAGTGTTGATCTACTGTGATGGACTATATTCTTCTCACCAATGCAATGGTACAGAAGAGTTCCAGGGAACTCATGATAGAAGAGGATCTCCAAATCCAAGAAAAAGAACTGTGGAGTACAGATGCTGAATGAACCACACTATTTCTTTTGTTTTTGGTGCTGTTGTTTTTTCCATTTTGAGGTTTTTCATCATTGCTCTGATTTTTCTCATAACATGACTAATGCAGAAATAGGATTAATGTTATTATGTGTATATATATATATGTATATATATATATATATATATATATATATATATATATATAACCTATATCAGATTACCTGCTGTCTAGGGGAGGGGGGAGGGAGGGGAGGGAGGGAGAAAAATCTGAAATTGGAAAGCTTGTATAAACAAAAGTTGAGAACTATCTTTACATGTAACGGAAATCAATCAATCAATAAATAAAAATTAAAAAAAAAAAAAGAAAGCTCCATGGACAGTATTGGTGTGCTATGGTCCACAGGGTCACAAAGAGTTGGATACAACTCAACAACAACAACAACATGACTATTATCCATAAAAGGGCTCCAGAAGGGACCCTAAGGATTATAGGCCAGTGAGAGTCATATGATGGTGATAGAATACTTGACTTGAAGTTAAGAAGACATGGGTTCAAATCCTTTCTGTGATAGTAATTGTGAGACCAGGGACAAGTCTCTTAATTTCTCTAAGACTCAGGCAATTTTCTATGACCAGAATTCTTTACTGGGAGTAAACTTTTTTTTTTAATTGATAACTTTACTTCAATATAATTGGTTTCCCTTGTAATCACACGTATTTTGTTTTATGCATTTAAGAACATTATTCTGGGAACAGGTCCCTAGGTCTCACCAGACTGCCAAAAAGGCCCATGACATAACAAAGGTTAAAACCCTCTGTTCTAGAGGAGCTTGGGGAGAGAGTTGCTTCTTTAATCTTTCCAGCTGTTATTATTCTCTCTTTCCTCAATTTTCCTTGCATTTATTTGTGTGCATGCTATATGGCAAACCACCCCAGTATCTTTGCCAAGAAAACCCCAAATGGGGTCACTTAGACACAACTAAAAAACCACTGAAAAATGTTATATACCCTGAAATAGAATGTAAGCACCTTGAGGTCAAGGGCTACCTTATCTATTAATCAATCAATATATCAACAAGTATTTATTAAGAATTAACTAGGGGCGGCTGGGTGGCGCAGTGGATGGAGCGCCGGCCCTGGATTCAGGAGTTCCTGGGTTCGGGTCCAGCCTCAGACACTTGATACTTGCTGGCTGTGTGGCCCTGGGCAAGTCACTTAACCCCATTGCCCCGTAAAAAAAAAAAAAAAAAGAATTAACTAGGGCAGCTATATGGTACAGTGGATAAAGCACTGGCCCTGGATTCAGGAGAACCTGAGTTCAAATCCAGTCTCAGACACTTGACACTTACTAGCTGTGTGACCCTGGGCAAGTCACTTAACCTTCATTGTCCTGAAAAAAAAAAGAGAAAGAAAATAAGATTGAGGGCAGCTAGGTGGTGCAGTGGATAGAGCACCAGCCCTGGAGTCAGGAGTACCTGAGTTCAAATCCGACCTCAGATGCTTGACACTTACTAGCTGTGTGACCCTGGGCAAGTCACTTAACCCCAATTGCCTCACCAAAAAAAAAAAAAAAAAAGAATTAACTACAGTTAGAGGGCAGTTAGGTGGCACAGTGGATAAAGCACCAGCCCTGGATTCAAGAGGATCTGAGTTCAAATCCAACCTCAGACACTTGACACTTACTAGTTGTGTGACCTTGGGCAAGTCACCTAACCCTCATTGCCCCCCCCAAGAGAATTAACTACAGTGATCCCTTCCACATCACAGGGGTTGGGGCATGGTGCCCCAAGAACTGGAAAAATATGGGTAAAAATTTTGGCCCTCCCTTATTACCAGAGAAGTCTGAATTTTTTCTTTTTTTTAAAATGGGGCGTTTATAGTACCTTATTGTAAAATTTGGGTTGATATTACACAATACTATGAGTTTCTAAACATTTTCTGTATCATCTGCTGGCCTTTGCATGTCATCTGCAGCTTCTGCAAAACTTCCCAAAAATTCCCACTTAATTTCTTATGCCTACCTGAGATATGTCTAAACCATAATGGGGAAAGTCAAGGTGTGGAAGGGAATTACTATATTGCTAAGCTGTAGAGATACAAAGGAAAAAAACAAATATCCCCTGCTCTCAAGGAGCATACATTCTCATAAAGGAGACAATATATACGTAAATAGGCATATACCAGATGTCTACAAAGTGGTTACAAAGTAACATTAGAGAGAGAGAGGCATTAACACAGGAGTTGGAGGAGGACAGAGAAGGACCTACAGAAAAGTGGAACTTGAGCCGAGTCTTGAAGGAAGCCAAGAATTCTAAGGGGTGGAAGTGAGGAGGGAGAACTTTCCGGTCACAGGGGACAGCCAGTGCAAAGGCCAAGATGGGTGAGGGAGCATGGAATGTGAGATGCAACAAGTAGACCAATATGGCTGGACTATAGAGAAGTAATGTATAAGGAGATTGGAAAGATAGGAAGGGGTAAGGTAGTTAAGAATTTTAAATTCTAAACTGAAGAGTTTATATTTGACCTGAGAAGTTATAGGGAGCCACTGAAACTTATTGAGTGAGGGAGTGGTGGTAAAGTGGTCAAACCCTGCTTTGGGAAAATCACTTTGGCAGTTGTGTAGAAGATGGATTGGAGTCAGGAAAGATTTGAGATAGAGAAACCAATGAGAAGGCTTTACCAAGTCCAGGCGAGAGGTGATGGGGACCTGAAATGGAGTGACAGGACACTGTGAGAGGACAAATGGAGACATATGCAAGAGATGTTCATCTTTTCATTTCTATCGCCTAGCACAGTACTCTGAAATGGCAGAGGTTTAAGTTTTGAATTGAACTAAATTTGTGGAAGTTGCCTCTGAAGGTAATAAGTTCCTGAACACTTAAGGTCTTCAAATGAAGGCTGGATAATCTCTTATCAGGAATCCCAGGTAATAGGCTTAGAGTTATAAGGGACCTTATTTATGATCTAGTTTAATGTCTTCATTTTGCAAATTAAGAAACTGGGGTCCAAAGGCATTAAATAATTTGTCCAAGGTTACATAGGTATTAGGTTGTAGAGCTGAGGTTAAGAACCCAGGTCTTCTGGTTCCAAATCCAGCAGCTTTTCCACTGGACTATTATCAGAGAGGGGATTCCTGATTGGTCTCTGAGTCAGTACTCACTGAATTTTATTTGAATTATGATGGCTTTTAGTGTCATTTTCATTATTGCAGACATTGTATATTGTTCTCCTGACTGCTTTTTTTTTGCTCTGTGACAGTTTATAAAAATCATATCGGACTTTTCTGAATTTCTTCATATACATCATTGCCTTCAGTGTGATGATATCAATTACTACAATTTCATTACTCATTCCCATAGACTTTTTCTTCTTGGCTCTGGAAGGCAAAACTAAAGACATGGGTAGAAGTTGCAAAAAGGCAAACGTAGGGTTGACATAAGGAAAAACTTCCTAACAATGAGAGCTGCCCCATAATGAAAGACTACCTTAGGGAGTTTGCCCCAACCAGAGAGCTTCAAGCAGAAGCTGGATGAGCATTTGTCTCTATTGTTGCAGAGGGGATTGCCTTTGAGGATCTATCTTACTTGGAGTTTCCAGGTTTTTGTGATTTTTCCACATCTTGTAGTAATAATCAGCATCAAATCCAGATATTTGAATTCTAGTCCCTACTTTGCCAGGGACAAACTATGTGACTGCAGGCAAATCTCTCTCTGGGCCTCAGATTTTTCATTTATCTTATATTTCTTCTATGACTAAAACTACAACTCAAGGGGAGAGGGGGGAGGAAGGATCATACAGGAATGTTTTTAAGGATGAGAAGTGAAAGAAGAAATAATACTTCAGATTATCTGCGCATCTGATTAAAGATTCAGAGGAATTTGGGGAATGTAAAGGAAGAAGAGACAAATCCTAGAAAATGGCATTGAAAGAAAAGGATGATTCAAGGACAGATAAATTTTAGATTGTAAGATGGAGAGGTTCCATTCATAGAAAAAAGCTTTGGAGAAGATGGGTGTCAGTTTCACTTCCTGGTATTCCCAATGCATTTCATTTCTCACTTGCCAACCCAGAGCCTGAATGGGATCTTCCTGAATTGAAAAGTACTAAGTGTTGCTGGCCAACTCTTCTGAATGCTTTAGATGCTATTAACTAGAAAAGACACTTTCTCGGGAGGGAAGGAGGGGAAATACATTTCCTTTGAAAGGTAATGGAGAATTCTAATAATATTTGAGTTTAACTTTACAGGTGTGAAGATCAGCCTGGATTTGGAAGGGCGTAGTGGTAAATTGGGTGTTAAATTGATTTTTACAATCTTTTAAGGCTCCTGAGCCAATTTTTTTTTTTACTTGGAGGAATTTGTGCAGTATAGCAAAATATAATTAACCTGGCTCTGGAAGATGCAAAACCTGTTTCTCATTATTATTATAGAATCTGAGAGATGAAGGGGACCTCAGAGGTCATCTAGTCTGACCTACACTTTCACAAAAATTTATTAATCACCTACTTAAGCAGGACACTGGAAACTTCCACCCAATGCAAGACAGCCTCCTCCCTATACAACCATCCAGCCTCTGCATGAATACTCAAGCTCTTCTGGTAACAGGGAGCTAACAATGTTTTGGCTCAGCTCATTTTGTTGCTGGACAGCTCTAATTGTGAAAATTCTATATCATGAACCAAATACATTAAGCCTTTCTATATTACTCCCACCTAGTAGTCCTTATTCTTCCCTCCCTTCCCCAGTGCTTCCCTTTAGAATGTCAAAGAACATGTCTCTTCCTCCTGTACCACCTAACAGGGCTTTGAAGACAGGCCATAGCAAAGTACAAGAGTTCATATTTATATAACCCTTCCCCACCAAATCTTCTCTTTTTTGACCTTATAGTTTTTTAGACCTTCAATCATTTCTCATGTGATAATATAGTTTTCAGATACCTCACCATAGTTCTGGTCAACACTCCTCCTCCCCCTTAAGGAACTCTTGTTTGCTCATTTCTCTCTGAAAATGTGACACCCAAAACATGGGGGAGGAAATGAGCATTTATTAAACACCTGCTATGTGTAAAGGCACTGTGCTAGGCACTTTACAAATACTACCTTCAAGACAATCCTGGGAGGAAGGTGCTATTATTTTCTTTTCTTTTTTTTTTTTTGGCAGGGCTATGAGGGGTTAAGTGACTTGCCCAGGTCACACAGCCAGTAAGTGTCAAGTGTCTGAAGCCGGATATGAACTCAGGTACTCCTGAATTCAGGGCTAGTGCTTTAACCACTGCGCCACCTAGCTGCCCCTATTATTTTCTCCATTTTACAGTTGAGGACACCGAGGCAGGCAGAGGTGAAGTGACTTGCACTGGGTCATGCAGCTAATAAATGTCTGATGTCAGATTTGAACTCAGGTCTTCCTGCCTCCAGGCCCAGTGCTTTAGCCACCACACTGCCTAGCTGCTTCTAACAGAACATAATACCCTAGATGTGGCCTGATTGGTATGGAGTACAGTGAAACTATTCTTAGAATGCTCTGTTTCTTTTAATGCAGCCTCATATTCCATTAGTTTTATTTTTGTTTGTTTGTTTTTAGCAGCCAGACCACATTACTGGGCCATATTGAATGTAACCTCCAAGTCTTTCTCACATGAACTGCTGTCAAATCATATCTTCTCTGTCCTCTAAATTGATTTTTTGAACTTAAATGCATTTGGCCTTAAATTTCATCCTGTCAATATTAGCCCATCATTCCAGACTGTCAAAGGTCTTTGAATTTTGTTTCTGTCATCCAGTGTGTTTGGTATTCTTCCCAAATATATGGCTTAGAAGGACATTGAGTTAAGAATCATAAAAGTTTAGAGCTTCAAAAGACTTTAGAGATCACCTTGCTTGATACCTCTTACACAGGTAGTAAGTATGTGGCAGAGCCAGGATTCAAACCCAGATCCTCTGATTCTACTTCCAGAGCTTGTAGTACTATACATCATATGGAGCATTCACTCTATTCACTTTGTGGCACGTCATCACCAAAGGAAACATTCTTACCATAAGCAATAAAATTCACACGACTCTATTAGCATTGGGATAGAGATTAGATTTGTGATTTAATTGGTGTAAGAAACTCCCTCTCCCCAAGCACCTTCTCTGCAGTATTGTCTCTGGGAGCTGCCCAGAGCACTGAGAGGTTAAGTGATTTATACAGTCTGTGTGTGTCTTAAACCCAGAACTTAAACCCAGATCTTCCTGACTCTGAGGCCAATTCTCAATTCACTATGCCATGCTGTTCATAAATTCAATCTCATTTTGGTGTGTATAATAATGCTGGCTAATATTTAAATAAACCTTTAATGCTCAAAAGATGCTTTACATACATTAGCCCCTTTGAGCTTCACAAGAGCCCTGTGGAGGTAAGAGGATTTGGAGTCTAAAGACTTAGATGTGAATCCTTGCTCTGCCATTAAGGCCCAAATGACCATGGCCAACTCACCCGACCTCTTTGATCTGTTTTCTCATCTGTAAAATAAGGGTTTGAATTAGATGACCTCCCAGATCCCTGTAATTCAACCACTTTCTGGGTCTTCCTACATTCACAATTGCCTTTGGAGAGGGGTTTGCATCAAAATATTTTAAAAATAAGTTAATCAACCCCAGGTTGAAAATCTCTGTTCTAATGGGGATAGACTTGGCTCTTCTCAGCAGTGCAATGATCCAAAACAGTTTCAAAGAACTCATGATAGAAAATGTTCTCAACATCCAGAAAAAAGAACTGTGAATTATGAGTGCAGATTGAACCCTACTGTTTCTACTTTGGGATTTTTTTTTTCCCTTCTTGTTTGAGGTTTTTCCTTTGTGCTCTGATTCTTCTTTTACAAGATGTAGAGATATGTTTAATGTGATTGTACATATGCAACTTATATCAGACTGCTTTCCATCTTGGGGAGGGTGGGGAGGAGAAAAAAATTTAGAACTAAAAATCCTGTGAAAAAAAATTTTTAAAAAGAAAATCTCTGTTCTATAGGATTTGATATACAAGTGTTCCCAGTGGGTTTCTAGTTCATCCAATTAACCACTTAGCTATCACTACTTCGATCTGTGACAAAATATAATAATTCTTATTGTGGAAATGACCTTAGGATTTTATTTCCCACAATGCTTAGGTTGTCCACAACCCATCAATCAACTAAAAACATTTATTAAATACCTACTGTGTTCCAAGCATTGTACTAAGTACCAGGGATAAAAAGCAAAAGTCATACAGTCCCTGTCCTCAAGAAGCTTACATTCTTTTTTTTTTTTTTTTAGTGAGGCAATTGGGGTTAAATGACTTGCTCAGGGTCACACAGCTAGTAAGTGTTAAGTGTCTGAGGCCGGATTTGAACTCAAGTACTCCTGACTCCAGGGCCGGTGCGCTATCCACTGCACCACTTAGCTGCCCCAAGAAGCTTACATTCTAATGGTAATGAAAACATGCATGTATAGAAAATGAGTGTACAGGATATATACATATAGATAGGAATATAAGGTAGTTTCAAGAGGGAAAATCAAGAAAGATTCATGCATTAGGTGGCACTTGAGCTGAATTGAAGAAAAACCAGAATTTCAGTAGGCAGGAGGGTAGAGGATGTGTATTCTCATAATGAGGAACAGATAATGCAAAAGCTCAAGGACAGGAGATAGGGATGGAGTCTCTCTCTCTCTCCCTCCCTCCTTCCCTCCCTCCTTCCTTCCCTCTCTCCTCCCCCCCCCTTCCCTTTGTCTCTTTCTTATAGCAAGTAGGCCAGTATGGCTGAACCATGGAGAATGTGGAGGGGAATTGTGTGTGAGAAGACTGTAAAGGTAAGAAGGAGTCAGTTTGAAGAGCATTAAATGTCAAAGAGTCTGGCATATAATAGGGAGCTCCTAGAGCCAATTGAGTGTGGGAAAAAGGGGGAGGGGGAGATGGTGACATGGTAAGATGTGCTTAAGGAAAATCACTTTGGTGACTGTGTGGAAAATGGATTGGAGTTGGGACAGACTTGATATGGGGAGATCGACTAGGGTGGTGACGTACACCAGTTGAACAATCTAATTGGCAGAGGCATCTCTACAAGGCAGGAGGTGTAAAGGAGCAGGGATGCTGGCTCCAGAGATGGGGTAGTATGATTGGGCAGGAGAGAGACAAATATTAGGATTGCAGTTAAACAACAAAAAAGAAGGGGATCACAGCAAAAGGTGTGTCTATCCTTGGTGTTCCAAACCTAGCAGTTGGGACTGGCCCCTTACAATTCCACAGCCAAGGCAAGAGCTATGCTTTAGTGCTCTCCCACTAACTGGGATTGTGCGCCAAGATTGGGAGTTCCTTGAGAGGAGGGACTATCTTTTAGCTTTCTTTGTACGGAAGGTGCATAGTAGGTGGTTAATAAATCCTAGTTTACTGACTGATTCCAAGACACAGACAACACTGCATCCTGAGCACTAGGGCTGTGGATATCGAAGCAAATATGTCCTTCTGTTATGTCAGGGCATCCGAGGGATTAGAAGAGAATTAGATTAGAACTTCCCTGGAGATGTTGGAGATTATTGCCATTTGGGTATGGATGCCAAAAATGTTTTTACTACTTGATTTACATTGTTTCATATTTTAATTAAAAGCTTTTGCTACTAGATTTATGCCTCTCATATGGTCTGGCAAATAAAGATTGGATTAAATAGAAGCTCTGACAGTGAGTTGCATAGTTACTAATAACAAAGTACACTGAAACTGGAGCATATGACATAATAGGAGAGATGCTACATAATAGCTAATAATAAGCATTTCTGTGACATTCTAAGGTTTGCAAAGTGCTTTTAAAAATGCCATCTCATATGATCCTCACAACTCTGGGAGGTTAGGTACTATTATTATCCCCTTTTTACAGTTGAGGAAATTGAGGAAAATAAGCTTGCCCCCCTCCTCATATTCCTGTTTCTTTGTTTGTTTTTCTCATTCTCCCAATCACTCAGTCTTGAAACCTTTGAATTAACTTTGACTCTTCCTCATCCGGCAAACCTAGTCAGTTACCACATTGTGTTAATTCTCTAACATCCATCTGTTCTGCACATACATTGCTATCTCCCTAGCCCAGACCTTTATCACCTCTCCTAATAATAACCTACTAATTATTTTCCATTCCTCCCTAATCCAAGCCATCCCAAGTGCCCAGGGTCTCACAGTAAGTATCTGAGGTAAAATTGGAACTCTGGTCTTCCTGAATCCAGTTGAAGCTCTTTATCCACTGTGCTTTGCATTTATATAGTAAGTTATTGTGTATCAAGCCCTCTCCTTACAACTATGTAATGCATTTAAAATTTCATTTATTTATTTTTAAAAATTCTTTTCTTTTAAAATTTTGAGTTCCAAATTCTCTCCCTTCTTCTCTCTCCTACACCCACTGAGAAGACAAGCAATATAGCAATTAGACATGTGAAATCATTCAAAATATATTTTCATATTAGCCATATTGCAAAAAAGCAAGAAAAATAAAGAAAGTGAAAAAATTATATTTCATTTAGCACTCAGAGGTCATCAGCTCTCTCTCTCTCTCTCTCTCTCTCTCTCTCTGGAGGTGGATAGCGTTTTTTAAATCATGAGTCCTTTGGAACTGTCTTGGATCATTGCACTGATCAGAGTAGCCAAGTCTTTCACAGTTGATTATTATCACATCATTGATGTTACTGTACACAATGATCTTCTGGTTCTTCTCACTTCATTTTGCCCCACTTCATATAGGTCTTCCCATGTTTTTCTGAAACCATTCCTCTTGTTATTTCTTTTTTTTTTCTCCAGCCCCGCCCCCTTCCACTCTGCAACCCTGCTTAGACTTGCCCCGGGTTAGGTTTTGTTGTGTCTGACTCTTCCAGGCATTTTCTTGACAGAGATACTCTCCATAGTGTCCCTATTTTACAGATGAAGAACTAATGCAAATAGGGGGTAAGGGACTTGCCCAGGGTCACACAGATAGTAAATGTTTGAGCTCAAGTTTGAACTCACATCTTTCCAGCTCCAGGCCCAGTTCTTTATCCCCCCCCCCCTTGTTATTTCTTATAGCACAATAGTATTCCATCATAATCATATGCCACTTATTCAGCCATTCCCCAATTGATGAGCATATCTATAATGTCTAATTCTTTGTCACCACAAAAAGAGCTACTATAAACATGTTTGTCATCTAGGTCCTTTCCCTTTGATCTCTTTTGGATGCAGACCTAGTAGTGGTATTGCTGGGTCAAAAGATATGCTCAGTTTTATAGCTTTTTGGGAATAGTTTCAAATTGTTCTCCAGAATGGTTGAACCAGTATACTACTCCACCAACAGTTCATGAGTACACCCATTTTCTCTCATCCTCTCCAGCATTTGTCATTTCTGATAGGTATAAAATGGTACCTCAAAGCTATTTTCATTTGCATTTCTCTAATTAATAGAGATTTGGAGCATTTTTTCTTATGACTATAGACAGCTTTGATTTCTTCTGAAAACTGCTCGTTCATGTCCCTCGACCATTTATTAATTTGGGGAGGGCTCTTATTTTTATAAATTTGAGTCAGTTCTATACTCAGTATATGTTTGAGAAATAAAGCCATTATCAGAGAAACTTGCTGTATTAAAAAATATATATATTACTTCATTGTCTATGGTACCTTTTTTAGCAAAATGTTGTTTCCCTGTTTATTTCTTTAAATTAGGTCTATTTTTACTTTTGGTTTGTCTGAGATCATTATTAGTACCCCTGCCTTTTTTACTTCAGGAGAAGCATATTCAATTGTGCTCTAGCTCTCTATTTCAACTCAGTGTGTGTCTTTTTGTTTCAAGTGTGTCTCTTGTAACCAACATATTGCTGTATTCTGGTTTCTAATCTATTCTACTATCTGCTTCTAATGTATGGATGAACTCATCCCATTTACTTTCACAATTATGATTATTAACTGTATATTCCCCTCCCTCCTGTTTCTTCTTGTTCTTGTTGTCTTCTTCTTCTCTTTCCCCTCTCCTACTTTCTCCTTTTATCCTGTCTCTCCACAAAAGTTCTATTTTGTTTCCAACCACTTCCTCCCTTAATCTGACCTCCCTTTTATTATCCTTCCCCCTTTCATTTATCCACTACCCCACCTATTTTCCCATTGGGTAAGATAGATTTCTATACACAACTGAGTATTTATTCTTCCCTCTTTGAACCTCTTTGAATTCTGATGAGCATGAGTGTCAAGCATTGCCTGCCTCCCCTCCATCCCATTCCTCTTCCACCATAAAAGTTCTTCCTTGCATACCTCTTTTATGTGAGAAAATTTCCCCCATTCTACCTCCTCCTTCTCTCTTCTCCCAGTGTGTCCCTCTTTCTCACCTCTTCATTTTTTTGGAGATCATTCCAACATAATCGACTCACAGCCATGCCCTCTGTCTATGTAAATTCCTTTTAACTGCCCTAATAATGATAAAGTTCTTAGGAGTTACACATGTCATCTTCTCATATAGCAATGTAAACAGTTTAACTTCATTGAGTCTCATGATTACTCTTTCATGTTTACCTTTTTATGCTTCTCTTCAGTCTTCTGTTTGAATGGTCTTTTCATCAGGAATGCTTGAAAGTCCTCTCTTTCATTAAATATTCATTGTCCCCTGAAGGATTACACTCAGTGCTGCTAGGTAGGTGATTCTTGGTCATAATCCTAGTTCCTTTGCTCTCTGGAACATCATATTCCAACACTTTCACACCTTTAATGTGTAAGCCATCAAATCTTCTATGGTCCTGACTGGCTTCATGATATTTGAATTGTTTCTTTCTGACTATTTGCGATATTTTCTACTTGACCTGGGAGCTCTGGAATTTGACTATAGTATTCCTGGGAGTTTTCATTTGGGAATCTCTTTCAGAATGTGAACAGTGGATTTTTAAAATTTCTATTTAATTATCTAGGGTTAGTAAGCTAGTAAGTGTCTGAGATCGGATTTAAACTTAGGACGATGAGTCTTCCTAACTCCAAGCCTCCTACTCCATTCACTGTGCTACCTAGCTGCCTGCTAAGTAGTAGCAGCTGCCCCACTAGGGATCCAACTGGCCAATTCCACTTGAGCAACACAGCTCCTTCCTCCCTTCCTCCCTTCCTCCCTTCTCTCCCTCTGTCCACATAGAAAATCATACCCCCACCTTCAGGTGATCTGCCCAAAGGTATATAAATTGTGACACTGAAACCTTGAAAGATATCTTGGGTTTTATGGGCTAGATTCCTTCCTTCCTTCCTTCCTTCCTTCCTTCCTTCCTTCCTTCCTTCCTTCCTTCCTTCCTTCCTTCCTTCCTTCCTTCCTTCCTTCCTTCCTTCCCTTAAACCTAAATCATCCTGACTCACACTGATTGGCCAACAAAAAAGTTCCAGCCCATGCCCATCTTGGTCATTGATTGATTTCTGATGGCTCAGAGTGAATGTAAATAGCAGTTGTTTCTTTTTTGGCTAGAAACTTTGAGGGTCTTCCTCTCCCAGATTGATTTTTTTTTTTTACTAGATGAAAGAGGTCATTTGGGTGTGTGGGTAGGTGAGTGGGGGGACTCATCTCTTACATTGCCACAATCAGTAAATTAGCATTGCCTGAGACTAACACCTGGGAAAGAATTTAACATAAAAAGGCCAAGGTCTCCCACTGCATTCAGGGCCATCTCTAGTTGTTCTACCTGATCTATATCTTGCCACTGGACCCAGGTGGTTTAGGAGGAGAGAGTTAGGCTGTTGATTTTTGAATAGCTATGCCTCACTTAAATTCAATTCACTCACAAGTCATGACATCACTTTCCTAATATCATGGTCCTCAACAAGAATGAAGGACAAACAACAACAATTTTGTTGTCTAGATCTAAGATAGCAGAGCAGTTTTCCTTGATAATTTCTTGAAAAATGATGTCTAGACTCTTTCTTTGGTCATGGCTTTCAGGTAGTTCAATAATTCTTTAATTATCTCTCTTTGATCTATTTTCTAGGTCAGTTGTTTTTCTGATGAGATATTTCACATTTTTTTCTATTTTTTCTTTCTTTTGACTTTGTTTTGTTGCTCCTTGATATTTCAAGGAGTAATTAGCTTCTGGTTTCTAATTCTAATTTTTAAGGAATTATTTTCTTCAGTTAATTTTTGTATTTCTTTTTCCATGTGGAAAATTCTGCTTTTTAGGGAGTTCTTCATTTCAGTGAATTTTGGTGCCTTTTTTTTTTTTTTTTTACCATTAGGCCAAGTGTGCTTTTTAAGGTGTCATTTTCTTCAGGATTTTTGTGCTTTTTAAAAAAAAAATCAAGCTGTTAATTCTCTTTTGATAAATTTTTGTATTACTCTTATTTCTTTTCCCAATTTTTCCTCTGCTACTCATCTCTTATTTTAACTCTTCTAGGAATTCTTGTTGGCCTCAGGCCCAATTAGCATTTTTCTTTGAGGCTTTGCTTGTAGCTCATTATGGTCTTCTTCTGAGTTTTTTCTTGGCCTCTCCTACTACCCTTAGTAGCCATTTATGGTGAAGTTCTTTTTGTTATTTGCTCAATTTCCAGCCTATTTATTGACTTTGAACTTTAATGTTAAAGTTGGACTCTGTTTACCTAATAATGGAGAGGCACCATCTCAAACTTCAAGCTTTTTTGTGCTTCTGTTTTCAGCACTAGTTCTAGGAATCTACAAGTTTTTGGTGCTTCCAAGGTGATATTATCCTGGGAGAGGTGTGGTAATTGATCTCCCAGTTTATACTCTGATCTTTACCTAGTAAGGGGCCCTGTTCTCCTATAGCCATAAACATTAGCACACCTTTCCATCCTGGAACTCTGACCAGGGTCCCTATCCACTTGTGACCGACCACAAGCACTTTGCTCTGTCCTGAAACTGTAACTCAGAGCCATGTACTAGCAATAGAATTTCCAATTAGTGCCAGCTATATCCAAGGCAAGCAAAGGGTCTCCTGTAATCTCCTTCTGACCATTTGTGTGACCCCCTCACAATCTCTGGGCTGATGCCTCCCGAAGCTGCTGCTGCTACCTCCAAGGCCTGGGTGCTATTGCTTTGTATGGATGCCTTGGAAATACCTCCATCCTAGTGTTATGGACCTCTGCTGCTGACCTCTAAGTTTTCTTAGACCAGAAAAATGACTTTTTGTTGCCTCGACCACTCCATAATTTGATTTGAGGCACTTAAAAAAAAAGTTGTTTGGAGGAAAATGTTGAGAGAGTTCAGCTGGCTTGCTTCCTCTAATCCATCATCTTGACTCCACCCTTTAAGTAATATATTATTGTTTACATTTTAAAGATGAGGAAAGTCAGGGTCAAATTACAAAAGCACTGAGGGGAAAACTGAAAGATCCAGGTTCCAGTCTCAGCTTAGTAGTCACAAGCTAATTCTCTCTGTTACTTTGAGCAAGTTGCTTAATCTTTCTGGACCTCAATATCTCCACCTGTGGGAAAAAGGGGTTTAATTTTCTTATTATTTCTATTTGGTTTTCTTTGCTATTTCCTTTTCAACTTGTCAATAGGGTATCCAACATTCTATCTCCATCCCTCTTCTCTTCCTTCTGAAGGCTCTCTCCTTTGTCTTTCTCATCTACTTCCAAGGCATCAATTATCACTACTTGGCATATACGGGGGAAATAAAAAGTAGAACTGCCCCTGCCCTCCTGAATCATAGATACTGCCAGTGTAAGTAGCCACCAGCTCTTCCTCTGTCTCCTGCCTTCTTCTAGAAGCAAGCTGAGGCAACTTCATCATAGAAAGGCAAACACAGAAAGCATGAGTATTATTCTGAAACCCAAAAGGTCTCTGAAGTGGTATTAAGAACAACATTTCCTGAGTGCTGGTGGAAGAAGGCAATTAGACAGATTTACCTCCCTACTCCCAGCCTCTGAAAGAGGGAAAAATTTGTTTTGATTGATTAAATATGTGTGTGATGGGTTTCGTTTTTCTTGTGTTCTCAATTTTGGGGGTGAGGGGCCAGGTTGGGAGGGTGAGTGAGAATTGAAACAAATAAAATCATTTTTAAAAAGAAAGCCGGGGGCAGCTAGGTGGCGCAGTGGATAGAGCACCAGCCCTGGAGTCAGGAGTACCTGAGTTCAAATCCGGCCTCAGACACTTAACACTTACTAGCTGTGTGACCCTGGGCAAGTCACTTAACCTCAATTGCCTCACTAAAAAATAAAAAAAAAGAAAAAATTATAAAAAAAAAAAGAAAGCCAATAAGAATTGGAAATCAGCCAAAATTATAAGGGAGGCAGAAAGCTGGGAAACAATTTTTATAGCCAGTATTTCTGATAAAGGCATCATTTCTAAAATACATTGGGAACTAAATCAAATTTATAAGAATGCAAGTCATTCCTCAATTGAGAAATGGTCAAAGGATATGAATAGGCAGTTTTCTGATGAAGAAATCAAAGCTATCCTTTGCAATATGAAAAAATGCTCTAAATCACTATTGATTAGAGAGATGCAAATTAAAACAATTCTTAAGTACCACCTCACACCTATCAGATTGGCTAATATGACAAAAAAGGAAAATAATAAATGTTGGAGAAGCTGTGGAAAAATTGGAACACTAATGCATTGTTGATGGAGCTGTGAACTGATCCAACCATTCTGGAGAACAATTTGGAACTATGCCCAAAGGTCTATAAAGCTGTGCATATCTTTTGACCCAGCAATACCACTATTAGGTCTTTATCCCAAAGAGATCATTAAAAAGGGAAAAGGAAACAAATGTACAAAAATATTTATAGCTGCTCTTCTTGTGGTGGCAAGGAATTTGAAACTGAAGGGATGCCCATCAATTGGGGAATGTCTGAACTAGTTGTAGTATATGAGTGTAATGGAATACTGCTGTGTTGTAAGAAATGATGAGCAGGGAGATTCCAGAGAAACCTGGAAAGACTTACATGAACTGATGCTGAATGAGATGAGCAAAACCAGGAGAACATTATACACGGTATCAACAACATTGTGTGATGATCAACTGTGACAGACTCTACTCTTCTCAGCAATACAATGGTCCAAGATAGTTCCAAAGGACTCATAATGGAAAATGCTCTCCAAATCCAGAAAAAAAGAACTGTGGAATCTAGATGCAGATTGAACCATGCTATTTCTACTTTTTTTTTTTTGTTGCTTTAAATTTTATTTTACTTAGTCCAATTTAGTAGACAATTAACGTTTTTCTACTTTTTTGTTTTACTTTTTTGAGGTTTTTCCCTTTTGTTCTGATTCTTCTTTCATAGCATGACTAATGAAGAAATATGTTTAATGTGACTGTACATATATAACCTATGTCAGATTGCTTTCTGTCTTGGGGAGGGTAGGGAAGGAAAAAAATTTGGAACTAAAAATTTTATAAAAACAAATGTTGAAAATGATCTCTCCATGTAACTAGAAAATAATAAAATATTTTTATGATTAAAAACAAAATAAAACAAACAAAAAAAAAGAATTGGAAATCAATTGGGGAATAGCTTAACAAGCTGTGGTCTATGATGGTGATGGAATATTATTGTGCTATAAGAAATGACAAGCTTGATGATTTCAGAAAGGCCTGGGAAGACTTATATGAACTGATGTATAGTGAAATGAGCAGAACCATGAGAACTTTGCGGACAGAGACAGCAATATTGTTTGATGAAGAACTGTGAATGACAACTATTCTCAGCAATGCAATGATCTAAGACAATCCCAAAGGACTATTGATGGAACATATTATCCACTTCCAAAGAAAGGACTGATATTGATGGAACAGACTGAAGCATGCTATTTTTCACTTTCTTTCATTTTTTATTTTATTCAAGTTTTCATATACAAGATGGCTAATATGGTAATGTTTTATATAATCACACATGTGTAACCAATATTTGATTGCTTACCACCTCAGGGAGGGGGGAGGGGAAGGGGAGAAGGAGGGATAAAAATTGGAACTCAAAACTATAAATAAATATGTTTATTATTAAAAAAAAGAAAAGAAAAAAGGGGTCACAAGTGGAAATGGTTTAAGAATCCCTGCTCTAAATAATCCCTTTTCTATGCTGACATCTTGTGAGACTGATTGCTTGGACAGAAAGCTAGTGTTACCAGCGGGGAGTGATAGATATCAAAAATCCCAGTCTGCACCTGAATCAGAGCAAATGATCCAAGTAAGTGAGAGGTTCCCAAAATGTACACAGGTTCTTCATGTCTGGAGAGAGGTGCTGGCATAAGATTTGCATGTAAATGAATCCCAAATCTACATATCCAGCCCTAGGGCCCCTTACGCATTTTCACTTTGAAGTCCCTCTGACATCTCAAAGTCTACATGTCCAAAACTAAAGTTATCTTCCCCTCCAAACCCGCCCTTCTCCTAACATTCCTGTTTCTATGAATGGCACCACTATTATCCTGAACAGTCTTGAAACCTTTGAGTTCATTTTGTCTCTTCTTTATCCCTCAGATCTAATCAGTTGCCAAGTCTTGCTGATTCTCTCTCTAATATCCTTCCCTTCTTCCTCACATAGAATACAACCTCACTAATTCAGATACTTATCACCTTTCTTGAGCTATTATAACCACCTCCTAATTGGTTTCCCTACCTCTGTTTCCTTGATTCAACCTATCCTTTAAAAAAACCCAACAACTTAACTATCAGAAAACACACAAAGAAAAAATAACAAAGATGGTATATTAAACCATAAATTCAATTTTCCAATTAATCCTTCACATACTTGACAAAGTTATGTCCCTGTTTCCCAGGTCTAATCAAATCATTCCCCTCCTTAGAAAATGTTAGTGGCTCCTCATTGCCTAGTAAATAAAATAAAATAACTTAGCCTGACATTCGAGGACCTCCTTTATTTATTTATTTACTAAATTTTTTTCAGGTCAATGAGGATTAAGTGACTTGCCTAGGGTCACACAGCTAGTAAGTGTAAAGTGTTTGAGTCTAGATCTGAACTCAGGTCCTCCTGAATCCAGGGCCAGTGCTTTATTCATTGTGCCAACGAGCTGCCTTCCCCTCAGTATTCTAATTTTCTTAGCTGGATCTTTATTGAATCTATGATATTGTCTGGCTTCCTATTCCCTTCATGGATACAGATTGCAAAATCCTCTGCTCTTTAGACAGTGGATAAAGTGCTGGACAAAGATTCAGAAAGATCTGAGTTCAAATCCTCCTTCAGTTACTTACTAGCTGTGTGACCCTTGGCAAGTCCCTTAACATTGCTCACATTCAGTTTCTTTATCTACAAAATGTGGGTAATTATAGCACCTTCCTCTCTGGGTTGTTGTGTCAAATGAGATTAAGGTTTGCAAAGTGCAAACCTTAAAGCCTACATAAATGCTAGCTAGTATTATTGTTGGTTATTATTCTTATCTGGTGAAATGCTCAGTCATATTTTTCCATAATCCTCCCTGGAAGGTTTACTTAGCGTGTTGGAAGTTTTCCCTGGTTCTTTTAATATGGTGCCATGATACCAATGTACAATGGACAGCAATGAGCTTCCCATCTATTGTCTTATTCTTTTGAAATGACTAGTCTACCTCCTTTTCCAGTCAGGGTACATTACAGTATAGATTTCTTTCAGGTATGGGTTGGGTGCTGAGGTATCTACTAATTCTCAATATTTTTGATGCTGTACTTTGAATGTGAGAGGTTTAAAACAAAGAGCAGGAATTCAGCCATCTTTGTATCCAAAATATCTAACACAATAATATGAACATACTAGTTGGTTAAGAAATGTCTGAATTGAGGGGCGGCTAGGTGGCACAGTGGATAAAGCACCGACCCTGGTTCAGGAGTTCCTGAGTTCAAATCCGGCCTCAGACACTTGACACTTTACTGGCTGTGTGACCCTGGGCAAGTCACTTAACCCCCATTGCCCCACAAAAAAAAAAAAGAAATGTCTGAATTGAATTGAATTGAATCGAATTGAATCGAATCAGCTAACTAGCTCGAGGTTTTCCTCCAGCCCCAATTTTCTGTGCTGAATTTCCTCCAGCTCTGTGATTCTATGAAGTTGTTCACTAAAAACTCTTGAGTGAAAATCATTGTTAAGGGGAACAGGAAAGACAGCAAGAATAAAAAATAAACAAATTAAATGTTGTAGGGTGCCTGACCCTCTTCCCCAGGGAAACATGGAAACCAGTCTGCATTGGGAGTAATAGGAATGACTTTGCCTATTGACCAGACTCTAATAACCCAGGGTCCTTCTGACCTCCTGAGTCCTAGAATTACAGGAAAGCTAACACAAGCTCACATCCGAACCCCCAAGGGAAGGATGAGAACCCTTTGCCAGCCTGGAAACCATCTGCTAAGGAGTACACAAGTGTTCTCTGGGGCCTCTTGGTGGTTTATCTGTTATCTAGCTCCCTCCCTTTAATACCCTACTCCCAAACCTGGCATTTAATTACCCTGTTTCCCTGACAAACCACCTGCCCCTAATTACTTCCAACATCGCTGGAGAATTGTATAAGCCCTTGGCTACTCTGAGTTGCTTCACTTTGCTGTCATAAAAGGAAAAGCTCTGAAGAGAGCTTTTTGAAATTTGCGTTGTATTCTGTACAGCTCTGGCCCAGTTCTAGTTAATGTTGCCCCCGTCATATCTTATTCTGAAGGACTCTGCCTTAATCCCCAAGGGAGACAGGCAGTGATGCTGCAGTTAGTGGTGTCTTAACTATTTGCTGCCCAGTGACAGAATCTGCTTGAATGTATCAGAATATGTTGGGCATCTTAGCTCTCCAGGATGTGGGCTAGAAAGTTTGGGGATGCACACTGTATTCTGGGTATCTATGAAGGTATCATCCATTGCATTGCAGGACTTGTTTCTCATCTGCCAATTCACTCCCAGGCAGACTTCGCCCTCCACAACTTGTCTAGGGCCAAATGAGATTATTGATCCTAGAAGGGTTGAGACTTGGTATCAAGTAGATTGAGTCTTTGCCAAGTACTGACTTGGTGCATGTGCAAAGTGCTCTGTTGTCAGGGATATTATTATTCTCAAGCTACTAGGCAAAGGTGCATTAAATGCAAAGGTTATCACCCCTACCAAAATTAAAGGGAAGATAGAGAAAGTAGATGCAGAAATATGTACCTTTGCATAGCCCTTTGCAGTTTTCAAAGCACTTTCATACCTATTATTTCATTTGAACCTGCACACTAACCTTACAAAGAGATAGGGAAGCAGGTGTTATTTGCCATTTTACAGATCAGGAAAATGAAGTCCCAGATGCCCACATTTAGAACCTAAGTCTTTCTGATTCTGAGTCCAGTGTTTTCCCCACTATATAGGAAAGGAAGGGAAGGGAATGGAAGAGAAGGGAAGGGAAGGGAAAAAGCATTTATTAAGTACCTACTATGTGCCAAGCACATAGGGCAGCTGAGTGGTGGAGCAGATAAAGTGCTGGTCCTGGAGTCAGGAAGACTCATCTTCTTGAATTCAAATCTGGCCTCAGATACTTACTAGCCATGTGACCCTGGGCAAGTCACTTCACCCTGTTTGCCTCAGTTTCCTCATCTGTAAAATGAGCTAGAGAAGGAAATGACAAACCACTCCAGTGTCTTTGCCAAGAAAACTCCAAATGGGGTCTCAAAGAATTGGACAGGATGGAAATGACTGAACAACAACAATGTGCCAAGTACTGTGCTGAGTTTTACAGATATCTCATTTGATCCTTCCTTACAATATCTCTGTGAGGTAGCTTCTACTGTGACCCTCATTTTATAATTGAGGAAAATGAGGCAGACAGGGATTAAATGACTTGCCCAAGGACACACAGCTAATAAGTGTCAGAGGCCAAATCTGAACTCAGGTTTTCCTGACTCCAGGCCCAACTTTCTTATTTTATTTTCTTATTATTTTTTTGGCAGGGCAATGAGGATTAAGTGACTTGCCCAGGGTCACACAGTTGGTAAGTATCAAATGTCTGAGGTCAGATTTAACTCAGGTCCTCCTGAATCCAGGGCTGGTGCTTTATCCACTGTGCCACCCAGATGCCCCCCAGCTCTCTTTCTACTATATCATGCCACCTCCAAGTCCTATGAGAAAAGCAGCATGGTGTGGTATAAATAATAGAGTATTTAGAGTTAAAAATCTGGTTTCAAATTCTGCCTCTACTATTTACTACCTATGTAACCTTAGGCGAGTCAGCCAATATTCCTTGCTTTCCTCATCTGTAAAATGAGAGTTGAATTCTAGGTGATTTCTAAAATCTCTTCTGGCTCTAGATCTTATAAATCCCTATGGAGGGAAACTAGCTCCAGCAAATGTGGGGATCATTCATGAAATCATCTCCTTCAGGCTCCTTTGTGAATGTCTTCCAGACTTTCTGTCTCCAGACTCTGTAGCTATTTTAGTTACTTAACTTGGAGTGTATGGAATGTTTAGTAAAACTAGCACCTTCGCTTTGAGGGCTTGCTGAGCCCTCTTCAGGGCTGCTCATCCATCTTTGGTGTCCATCTGATTCACCCAACTCTCACCTGTGGCTCCAAGAAGCTAGAGCATGTTCAGTGGCCACACCCCAACGGACTGTCTCAGCAGATGGGCTAAGCTAGGTTGAGGGTAGCTAATTGGAGGATAACAATTTGTCCCAACAGTCATGAAAATGGCTGAAGTAGGCAGTGTGCTAAGAACTTGGTCAGACACAGAAGACACCAAGGACATACACTGCATCCTGGGCCATTGCCAATCATCTTGACTTTTGTCTTGCCACCAGACTTGGATGACTCAAGAAGAGAGACCACGGCTGATGAATGTGCAACTCTGCCTCACTTTAAATCCAATTCACGGGCAAGTCAGGACATCATCCATGATGTCATTGGTTCTTTTCAAAATCTAAGGACAAACAACTTATCTTATTGGAAATGATATTTTCATGCTGGGTAGCAACTCTGTGATTTCTTTTCCAACATTTGTTCCATCATTGCAGATAGTGAACTGGTATGCTGAGAGGGAAGTTTTGTTTCACTGCTTGAGTTTATGGAAAAGATCTGCTATCTGTGTGATGGGTGTATGTGTGTGTATGTATACATATACATATATATTTATACAATTTTTCCCCCTCCATTGGACTGTAATTTCCTTGAAGGCAGGTTCTGTTTTTATCTTTCATTGTATTTCAAACATTTAGCACAGTGCCTGGCAAAAAGGAAAACCTTAATAAATGCTTGTTGGTTAATTGGTGAATTTATAGAAAGACATTCTAAAAGCAAATACATTATTTCTTATATTGCCCATGTGTAAGTACCCCCCTGAGATTAATATATTTGTTTTCTATGAGTTACCTTACCAGGCAGATGCACTGGACACAATGTAAGTCTATTTGCTGGAAGGAGTCAATCAGGAGCCTGCAGTGAGCCAGAGTCTTGCTGACTCTCAGATGTCTTTGCTGGTGTTCACTGGCTGACCTTACTGAGCTGTGCCCCCCCAAAAAAACTGCCCCCAAACCAGCCTTGCAGTCAACTGTTTCTGCAAAACATCCTACTTCTATGTCCACCTGTTCCTGGGAAAAATTGTCCATTCTTTTTCCCAACCTCTCCATAAACCTTCCCTTTGTGGTTTTCAAGCATAAATCTCTGATTCTCCTAGTTTGTAGACTCCTTTGCTCCTAGTATTGGGGACCTTGGCAATAGTGTTAGATTTTCCTCCTAACAAAACTTTTGTTTTCAACCCAGCTTGGATTGCATTTTGAGGGGTGGGCTTCACCTGGTTGATACCCAGTATCTTAAATTGTCTACATCTCTTCATTGTCACAAATAATTAAGAGAAGGAGGGGTTCTGTGGTTTAGTGGGAAAAACCACCAGAATATAGAAAGCTGGATTCTAGTCCTAGCTCCACTACTTTCCAGTCTTTGGACCTTGTGTTACATTCAGTAGGGTCAGTGACTGGGGTGGGAAAAGTGCATCCTATCTGGGCTTAAGGAGGTGAAGTCTAACTGGAATGAAAGCAAGTGTAAACCAAAAAGCCACAGCAAGGTTCATACTTGAGTATCTAAAGATTACTGAGATACTAAGATGGCCAGATGGACTCATTGCAGAGCAGGAACTTAGCACTGGAGGAAGCTGTAAAAGCCAAATGGTTGGAGTGAATAATGAATGTATAAATCGGGGGAGAAGGGGCTGACCAGTGAGCCCAGTCCTTATGGGCATATTTAGCATCTTCCACCTAACATAATCTCCACATAGGCTACAGAGCATGTGAAGGTTTTTCTTCCTAGTCTGATTACATGAAGAAGAGGAACCTCTTGATTGGTTACTGAGCCAGAACTACTTGCAAGAAGCAGTAACCAGATGACTTGGGCTTTCTGTTTCCTGGATGCTTTCAACTGATGATTACTTTAAGCCTCTGGGTGGAGAGAGAGGCTTCCAGCTGTTATCTCTCCACCTGCAGCACCAACACGTGGACAAAATCATGGTGTGGCTATTTTCTGTCCCTGATGTATCTATTTTTTCCTGCTTCGGGGAGGAATATTGGGCTAAACTATGACATTGTAAGCTTTGAAAAGTTGGGAGAACAAGCTGTCAGAGGTCCAAGAGCTTGAGTAGATGCCAAGCCTGGTGAGGAGTAAAATCCCTACTGACCCACTTGGCCTAGCATAGCAGTGAATCAAAGCCAAGAGGGAGCAACAGTGACTCATTCAGCATGTATGCTGTATATGGAAGTGAATTTGGTGGGGCAAATGTTTTGCAGAAGCTGATTTAAGTTTGAGCTCACTCTCACTAGGGAATGACATGGTATAGGGAAGAATGTTATAGGGAGATGTTTGTATTTCTGTTCCTGCTTTATCTTCTCAGAAAATATTCCTTTGTAAAAGTTCACTGATATTAATTGATTAAATGATATTGGAGTGCTAATAACTGATGGATAATATGACATATGATGGGGTATGATATGACATTGAATATATTAAAACATTATTACATTATATATTACACATTATAACATAACAATATCACATCATATCTAGAATGGGACTTTAAGCCAATGGCATTAGAGAAAGAAACCCTCAACCTTTCAGGTGTACTCCCTAGTACCCCAAAGAGAAGAAATAGCCTTGATCAGGGGACCTGACTTATGAGTGTAAGTGAGAATAGAAAAAAGAATTCCCAGAGTTTATAAGGGCTACAAATGGGGGAAAAGGCTATGTGCCAAGCATTATGCTAAGTGTTAGAGATACAAATATAAAAAATAAAGATAATCCCTACTCTGAAGGAGTTTATATTCGAGTAAGGGAGACAGCACACAAAGGGGAGTGATGGTCAGGAAGATATGACTTGACCTAGATAGTTATGGGGTTAGTGGGTGGGTCTCTTGGGGACATAGATTGACACCCATCTTGGAACAATAATTGAGTTGATTTGAGCATAGTTCAAGGTTCCAGACCTGGGATGGAGGAGGGGAGGGAGGAAAGGGCACCCTTGATGGATCAAGATAGCTGTTAAGGCTATGGACTAGATGGCTGAAGAATCAGAAGTGAAGAGAAGCATAGCTGACACTTTTCTTTTCTCCTTTTTTTAGTGAAGCAATTGGGGTTAAGTGACTTGCCCAGGGTCACACAGCTAGTTAAGTGTTAAGTGTCCAAGGCCGGATTTGAACTCAGGTACTCCTGAATCCAGGGCCAGTGCTCTATCCACTGCAACACCTAGGTGCCCCTGACACTTTTCTTAAGACAGTGGTCTGGAAGAGGCAGTCTTCTAATCCAGAATGTGGGGCCCCAAGGTAGAAACTACAGAGGGAGTGAAGTGCCAGGGAATTGAGCGTTAATTGGACTCCACCTGTTTCCCCAGAGCATCAGTCTTTTTACTCCTCATTTTCATTCTTTGCCCCTCATGTTGTAATCATAGGTAGCTTCCTTCTGATTCAACCATTCCCTTGAGATTATGTTTTCCCATAGGGGCCAGCACCAGTTGTCCTGACCAATGTCTTGCTACTGGACTCTGATGACTCTGGAGGAGAGAATGAGCTGATGACCTTGCATAGCTCTGCCTCACTTAAATCTAATCCACTTGCAAGTCATCACCCTCCTTTTGTCATTGCTCCTCTTTGAGAACAACAACAACAACAATGCTCTCTCATGTACCTTTATCAAATCGTGTATTCTCTTTGAATCTATTTCTTTAAGACATTTTGAGTTTTAAGTCTATCTGATTAAAACTAAGCATTTGGTTAGTTCATTGGAGTGCTTAGTAGAAGACATTGGATCCCCAGCCCCATCTTGTACCATGAACAGTGAAGAAGATTCTGCTTGTGGAGAAACATCAAAAGAAGAAAAGGCTGATTTGCTTAGGGTTCTGCAGAATCAGCAGTAAGGGCTTCCACAAAATTAGGTGCAAGGACCTATGCTTTTTTGTCCACTCCTGCCTTCCTATTTGGAAATCTTTTGAGTCAGTGCTCTGGGATAATCGAATAACCCAGTGTGGCTACCTCATATAAATATGGGAGACAGAAAGGCAAGCAAGAAGAGTGGAGTTTTATCTCTGAATTCTAAGACTAAATAGAAAGTGCTGGCATAAGAGGGAGGTGCATTGTTTTGGTACTGGGGGAGGGAAAGGTAATTGTTGTTGTTCCTCATTTTTGAAGAGAACCAAAGACATCCCAAGGTCTGAGAATTGGGTTTAAATGAGGAAGAGTTGCACAAAGTTGTCAGTCTCACTCTCAATTCCAGTCAATGAGGTCCAGTGGCAAGACAAAAGTCAAGACAACTGGCAATGGCCCAGAATGCTGTGGATGACCTTGGCATCTTCAGTGTCTGGTCTAGCTCTAAGTGTTCCGTGAGGTCTGCTTCAGCCACCTCCGTGGCTATATGGCTGATGTAACAAATTGTTCTCGTCTGCCCCTTCTGCCAGGGGAAGCCTTCATATGCTTGGGGTAGACATCCCTCTAACTTGTTATGGTTACCCTCAACCTGATTTAGCCATCTGCTACCAGGGTATGACCACTGCACATGCTATAGTTTCTTGGAGCCACAGTTGAGAGTTGGGTGAATCAGGTGGCTACCAAAGGTGGATGAGACATCCTGAAAAGGCCCCAGCAATCCCTCACACTAAAGGTGCTAGTCCTCCCTGAAACCCCTATATATGGTGAGAGTGGGGAAGAAGGAAAGGGAGGCAAGTGGCGGAATGAGGCAAAAGGGACAGCCTTGCCCTAAATTGGTCAGGAAAGGAAAACAGACTTATAAGTGGAAGATTACTTTACATTTACTTCAATAACCATACCAGGGAAGGAGACCTAAGGCAAGCCTTGCTAGCAAGTGGTCAGTTTCACAATTCCCACCATTATATTCCTAGCCTCTTGCTGGTCCAGGTATACTCAGTCTTTGCTCTCATGCAAAATGGTACATAGCCCATCACCACTGTGAATTGTTACCACACAAGCCAGGATCTGTTAGCTCTAAATCTATGATCCATAACTAGCAATGTTAGGATCTGAGCCAAGCACTACAAAAGGCACCTATCTAGGTTTAGTGGCACATATAGTGTCTTAATTGGTATAGGAGGGGAGGGGCAGTATGGAGACAGCTGTGACCCAAGGGTAGAGAAACAGATGGAGCCGATGAAAAGCTGCCCCAGGGAGAGGAAACACAGCATCTGGTTAACTATTTTTGAACACTAGGTGCTAAACTCAGTTGTTTCTTCACACTTAGCATTCAAGAAGCCTGATTACTGGCTGGGTAGAGATGAAAGGGGAACCATTACAACAAACAGAAGCTTTTCAGGAGAGAGCTACAAGAAGGCTTGAAACCAGTTCCTCAAAAATCCCTCCAATGATCGTGGAAGTATCATGTTAGAGCATAAAGGACCTTGGGGATCATCAAATCTAGTTCTTCCATTTTACAGAGTAGGAAAACTGAAGCCTGAGACTGGGGCCGTGACTTGCCCAAGGTCAGAGAGGAAAAGCTCATTCAACTCATGCCGAAAGAGAGGCTGAGCAGGAATGGAGTTAAATAGACCCCAGATCTTACAGACTTATGACTGTTATAACTGGAAAGAGCCTTAGAGAACACCCTCTCCATACCCTGCCCCCTTCAATTTATGGATCAGGAAGAAGTACCCCAGAGTTAGGGTCAGAGAGGAGACTAAAACTCAGGTCTCCTAACTCTCAGTATATTTCTCTTTTAGGCAGGTACCTGATGTTTGACCTGAGATTTAGACAAGGAACACTGGGTTAATACTCACATGGGTACTGGTTCATCCTGAGCACTAGCTCCTTATTCCATGACTCAGGATGAACATCTTAGCTAGGAGGGCGACCCCTTAATTCTTCTTGGGCACACTCTGACCCCAAGCTTACCTCTACTAGGTAGGGAAGCCCAGCAGTCTCCTCCAGGTGGAGCAGCTTAGGGGAAATGTAGATAGTAGATAATTTGCACATCCCTTTCCACCCTCCCAATTACCCTCATCAGGTCCTATCATCCTAGTAGCCACTGGCTACTATTGACACTGAAGGGCCAGAAAAAAACAGGCTTCTCTCCTCTGGGTTGAAGCCACCTAGGTGTTCCCACCTTTAAGTAGCATATGGTTAATTAAGCACTCATGTAAAAGTGAACTTCTCAGCCATGCTAGAAAGGAGATTTCTGTTTAGGCACAGATGATCTGAGGTCTCTCCAAAATCTAAGATTTTTTAGATTCTATGACTGACTCCTTGGATGTTCCCCAAATCCTATGCCTGCTCATTAATCTCTTCCCCTTCACTATACTCTGAATGTTTCTTGTCCCTTTCTGCCACTGGCATTGGGTTCTACTCTCAAAATGGGCTAAGAAATGAAGTAAATAAATGTACACTGCTGTCATAGAAGGTGCAAACACAATAATACTATAAGGAAAACACAATGTAAGGAAACACAATGATACTATAAGGAAAACAATTAAGAAAGACTTAGGAACTCTAATCAATGTGATAAGGTGACTAACCATGACTCCAGAAACCTCATAATGAAACATGCTACCCACCTCTTGACAGTGAGGTGATGAACTCAAAGTGCAGAATGAGTCATACATTTGTGGACATAGTCATCGTGGGCATTTGTTTTACTTAGCAATGTATATTTAACACAGGGAGTTTGGGTTTTCTTTCTTTCAATTAAGGGGAGGAGTGGGGTGGTGGCCCTAGTGATAGGGTCAACAAAATGAAAAATAAAGAAGTAAATCAAATCATTGAAGTACTTTATTAAATGCACAGAAGAGAACAGGGAAAGTCAGTAGTAAACACAGACAAGAAGAAAAGTTTTGAAAATAACATACAGAATTTACTGAATACTTGGAAGGAGAAGCAAGCTATATTTGGTGCAGATTTGAGGCTTCACATGCAATCCTTTTTCTGTTCTGCTTGGTATGTGGAAATGCTCATTTTATTTAGTGCTTGTTAAGTTCAGAATAAAAAATTCCTAACTCAAATCCCCCCTCCCCCAATAAATGGGAAATGTGTTATCAACTAGAGGAAAACAGTCTTCAGTGATTCTCTTTTTAGTGACTTCCTAGAGGAAAGTTCAAATTCTTCTGCCTTGCCCCTGCCAAGGCACTCCAGACCCGAATACCCTCTCTTTTGAGCTTTATCTCACATAAATCCTTCTCTACATACTCTATGCTATAGTCAAAGCAGAATGCTCTCTTCCCCCTGCATGTATATATATTTTGTGTGGGGCAATGAGGGTTAAGTGACTTGCCCAGGGTCACACAGCTATTAAGTGTCAAGTGTCTGAGGCCGAATTTGAACTCAGGTCCTCCTGAATCCAGGGCTGGTGCTTTATCCACTGCTCCACCTAGCTGCGCCCTATCTGCATGTATATTTCACTCTCCCACATCTAGACATTTCCTTAAGCTGTTCCCTATGTCTAGAATGTCTTCCCTATTGGTTAAAAGTCCAACTAAAATTGCATGCTCCCTATGAAAACTTTGTGCATCTCTGCAATTGGTACTGATAGCCTCCTCTCATAATTCACAGATTATTTGTTTTGTACCTCTTTTCTGCACTTATATGATATTGTGCTTTGGAACTATATGTCCGTGTCTAGATTTCTTCTAGATTGTAAGATCCTTGAAGATAGGAGCAGGGACAGTGTATTATCTAAATTTTGCCTCTCCCCCAGGGCTTGACTCAGCACTCTCCACACAGTAGGCCCTTTTAAAAAATAGTTGTTACATTGTATGATATTGTATTGTACTGAGCGTGAAGGTTTAAATTGCACTAAGACTTTTGGGACACCCTGTGTTTGTGTGATTTCATTCTGTGAAGTCTAAATAAGGAAGAGGTGATGTAATGCATGTGACATCAAACCAGTTCCTGCTGATCATTCAGCTGCTGCTGCAACGCTGGCATTGATCCTTTCCAGATTGATCTAAGGAGAATTAATGCCTTCCCTGGGCTTGTTCTGTAGGGATTTGTAATTCTCATGGCTAGTCCCCTCAGCCTTTTCTGCCCCAGTGATATATTTACCCTCCTCATCCAAGTAAATGTACATTCTCCCTTGACACAAATATGATGTAAAGGCTTTCTGGATTAATTTTTTTGTCAACCTACTTAATGTTTTTATTGGGCTTTATTCTTTATTTATCTGTCTAGGTGTCTTCCTTAAACTTCAAGTCCTCCAGGGCAGGGCCCATGTTTGTGTCTTTACTGTCTGTGTAACACAGAACTGATGGCTATTTAATAAAGGTAGGATAATGACAGACTGGGGATCAGAAAACTTGGGTTCTGATCTTGGCTCTGTCACTAACTAACTGTGGGATGTTGAGCAAGCCACTTAAACTCTGTGGGCCTTTGTTTCAGTACCTGTGAACTAAGTGGCTGAAC
The DNA here is from genome assembly GCF_019393635.1 of Dromiciops gliroides. Taxonomy (NCBI): domain Eukaryota; kingdom Metazoa; phylum Chordata; class Mammalia; order Microbiotheria; family Microbiotheriidae; genus Dromiciops; species Dromiciops gliroides. Next base: position 334,797,794 of record NC_057863.1, on the reverse strand, counting down.
TAATTAATCTCAAAGATGTTTTCCACCTCAAACATTTTTTGACAATAGCTTATGTTTTAACAATAGCTTACATTTATATAGTATTTCACCACATAAATGTCCCTGGGGCCCCTACCTCTGATTGAATGGCTCTTCCCAGAACTTCCAGGTAAGGACAATGCCCATGGTAGCCCTCTCTTCATTTCCTACCAAGCAGCACTCCTTTGAACTTTTTCATCAGGTACCCCCACCGCCAGCCATGTATCTTGTCTTCCCCCCACCTCCTTTTCCTTTTATGGTTTGCCCTTCTCATTCTAACATAAGTTCCTTGATGGTAGGTACTATCTTTGTATACCCAGATCTTAGTACAGTGCCTAGCTCATAGTCATGCTTGTTGATCAACTATTTTTAGGTTCATAATGCACTTACCTTATACCATTTCTGTGAGGTAGTTAGTACTGCATAATTATTGATGTACCCATTCTATGGATAAAGAAATGGAGGTTCTGAAAGGTGGGACAACTCATCCAGGATCATATTGGTAGTCATTCAAGCAAGGCTTCCCAACTCTGGGCTCAGTGAACTTTCCACTATAGCGTTATGACTATGATGATGATGGCAAAGTTCAGATGAATTCTGTAGCAAGGGAGAGACACAGGGTGGCATATACCAGGTAAGTCAAACTGCTGCTACCACCTCAACAACCACCTCCTCTCAGATCTGGATAAATTCATCCAAGGACCCTAAGGGGGAAGGAAGTGATAGAATAAGTATTTATGTAACACCTACCAAATGCCAGGAACCATACAATGCTTTTTGCAAATATTACCTCATTTGATCCTCACAACAACCCTTCAATGTAGGTGCTATTATTTTTCTCATTTTTCAGTTGAGGAAACTGAGTGAAACAGAAGTTAAGTGATTTGCTCAGGGTCACACAGCTAGAGTCTGAGGCTGGATTTGAATTCAGGTCTTCCTGACTCCAGGTTCAGTGTTCAATCCACTGTGCCACCTAGCTGGCCTGAGCATAAGAGGTCTTGGAATAGTAGGCATCTCAGAGCCACCAGACCTTCCCAGACCCCTGAAGCCATCCCTCAGGAGAGAAGACTTTGTGGAGAAGAGATCCTGACCATCACCAACACCAGCTGCTGATCAACTACCCATGAGGGGCAGGTAAGCCTAAGAGTCCTGGGAATAGCAGTGCCCCACCCCAACACCAATCCTGCTTGTAGGCAGACCCTACAGCTATCATCCAGGTGGGTCAAACCCTGTGGGATCTAGCACTCTGAAAGTGATGCAGCCCCTGCTCCCTTCACAGCCATAGATACTGAAGACCCAGAAAAGAAAGTCCTCACCACCAAATTCCTTGACCTTGTCAAATGGTTCAACCTCATAAATGGATATGGTTTTAGCAGTGGAAATGAAAGTATATTAGATTTCTTACCACCTGCTTTGTCATTGCACCCTAAGCACCATGGACAGGGCCCTCCCATCTGACACAGTGGAAAGCTCCTACACGTGTTGTTTTCCCCTTTCAGAATATGAGTTCTATGAATGCAGGGACTGTCTCTGCTTTTCTATTTTTACCTCCAGTGCTTAGTATGTAATAAATGCTTTTTCATTCATTCATCTACTTATTCATTCATTCCTTCACTCCCTCATTCTTATGAATTGGATGAGAGAGAAACACAGGGAAATGTTCCTCCCCAAATACCAACAATCAGGCTATGCTTACTGTCTACCTTCAGTATCATTTCTTTCCTATATTTAATTCTTGAAAAGTACATGACTGGGAAAATCTACGGCAAGTCACATGCTTCCCTTCTATATTTGGTCATTCTTCTGCACATCACTAGGATGCAGTGCTGACAACTTGTAAACAAGATTGCCTCAGAAATGTTCTTAGAGACCCTGAGAGAGCCACCTGGGAACCTTTGTTCCATTCCCATCCCCACCTTTGCCTCTCCATCTCCAGAAAGTGATTTTCTTCAGCCATCAGAGGCCAGAGAATTATCAATCAGTGACAGCACAGCTCCTTTGGGCTTACTCTGTAGGTTTCTTCTCTGCTACTCTCTCACCTCTCTCCAAAAAGATGACTTTTCTACTTGATTCCCATGCATCAGTCTGAGACTGGAGAGTTATGGGGAGGGCTAAGGTGAAAAAGTCTTAAGATTGGCCAAGAAAAGAGTCAACTGGATATGAAGGGTGAAACCCTGACCCTAAATGAGGGGGGTAATCAAGATGATAATGGGAAATGGGAGGTCTACTAATATACCCTATGACCTCAGTTACCTGGCAAGCTGTTCTGGACAAATGATTTGATCAGATTTCGAAGTTTTTAACTGCTAAAATGCCAGGAATTAAATTTTTAATCTTTTTTTGACTGAAATATTTCTAAAATGTATCCCACATATCATGATCTTGTTAAACCAAGTACCATGATTGCCAACTAACTTTTCCATCATGGCTCCATTTTTTCTATATGAACAGCAGTTATTGTAGTGGACTGTGGGTGTAGCTATAGCTAGAGATAGCCTGAAATGACTCTAGAAAGGAATGTGGTTTCCAGAATTTAGTACCTATAATATTCCTCCCTCATATTGGCCTCCAAAAAAGCTAAAGATTCAATGCACCCTGTAAGTCAGCACTCATAAGCCTCCACTGAAGTGTTCACCTTTACCAACTGGACAGAAGACATACTAGTTCAAAACAAAAGGTATTTAATCAAACAGAAGGGCAAATGAATGACAACTAAATATTCCCCCATAAACACTATGGTTACATTTTATCACAGGGACCATACTATAACTGGAGAAAACAGGCCAGGGTTCTTGTGTGGGGTGTACACAAATGAGGAACACATGTGGCTAAAAAGAATATATGGAGGGGCAGCTAGGTGGTGCAGTGGATAGAGTACTGGCCCTGGAGTCAGGAGAACCTGAGTTCAAATTCAGCTTCAGACACTTAACACTTACTAGCTGTGTGACCCTAGGCAAGTCACTTAACCCCAATTGCCTCACCAAAAAAACCCCAAAAAACAAAACAAAAAGAATATATCGAAAGGGTAGCCTTTGAGTGTCACAAGACTGCAAATGTCCCTCAGTGATGTCATCACATTGCTCTTTGTTATTCTCTGCTGAGCACATCAGTTCTGCTTAGCATCACATTGTCTCTGAGTTGCTGGGCATCTCTGCCACTATCTTCTGGGCTTTTCCTCTTAACCATCTTCTGGTTCTTGGTTCACTAAGATTCAGTGAGATAGTCTCTGCCTGACATGGGCAAGGTAATAGCCCTTTAGACCAATGGTGAAGCCAAGAGTCAACATATATAGCTAAGGACCCCTAACTAAAGAAAGCTAGAATGCCTTGCCTGCCTCCCCCAGAACAAGATTACTTATCTTTTACCTGTCTGTTTCTGGTGCTGATTAAAGTCCCGTGTCTTTGACAACTATCTAATGTAGGATTAGAAATTCCCTGGACCTCCTGCTTTATCCCTGTAAGCTTTTTGTGCCACCCCCGCCAGGCCCAAATAGGGAGTTTGCCAAAAAAAAAACAAACCAAAAACCAAAAAAAAAAAAAAAAACCCACGAGAGCTAAACAGAGGTTGGGGATACAAAGCCTTATTTTCTCCCCAAAAGCTCTCTGGCATTCAAATGAAACTTAACAAGAGCACAAACTAGACAAAGAAGGCAAGATCAATGCCTTCCATCCTTACAGAGCTTATCCTAGGCTTTATTGTACATGATAGCAACAACCACAGAAACAAGCACTAGCTTGTGCACTGCAATCTGACCGGCACAAAACCTCGCCAGCCTTCTCTCCATTAAAAACAACAAGTCCTTGGCTCTTGCTTGCTTCTTGGGTCAGTTGTATCTCTCTCATAAGAGAGGAGGGAAGGAGATGCAGCTGTGGGAGCTCCTGGGCAGTATAACCCAGCTGGCTTTCTGCACAAATGAATTAAAGAATCAAAGGCCGGGGTGGCTAGGTGGCGCAGTGGATTAAGCACCAGCCCTGGATTCAGGAGTACCTGAGTTCAAATCTGGCCTCAGACACTTGACACTTACTAGCTGTGTGACCCTGGGCAAGTCACTTAACCCCCATTGCCCCACGCAAAAAAAAAAAAAAAAAGAATCAAAGGCCAGGGCCACTTTCACCTGAGTGGTATTGACATCATCCAGAAAAACTTCACTGCTGCTGCTTCTACTCTTCTTTGGCCTGTCAGCGACGTTCAGGCATTCTCTCTGATTTCTGCTTAACTGACACAATAGACCACTGCCCCTCTTTATCACTTTGCATCCCTTCTCCTATCTCAATTGCTGTGTTTGTTCATGAAGTGTGAAAGATGAGTATATCTTAGTCCTTTGTAAATCTAGAGCTGGAAGGGGATGTTCAAGAGCAGCTGGTCCAACAACAGCCTCATTTTATAAGTGGAAAAAAAACAAGGCCCAGAGAGGGAAATTAACTTGTCGAAGATCACATCACAAGTGACAAACAGAGCTGGGATTTTAACCCAGGTCCTCTGACTCCATATCTAATGAGCTTTTGACTGCACTGTAATGCTTTTTAGTTTCTGCAGCGGGATTTGGGGGAAAGCTCAGAGCTAAAGCTAATGATTTGGTACCCAGGGCAGGGTCAAGCAATAACTTGGGATAAAAGGATAATATATTTAGAGCTAAAAATTACCTTAGAAGTCATCCAGACCAATCCCTTCATTTTACAGATGAGGGTACAAAGCCCTAGAGAGGAAGGAAGGAAACAGGCATTTATTAAATGGCTGCTATATGCCAGGCACTGTGCTAAGCACTTTTAAAAGATCAGCTCATTTGATCCTCAGAACAGCCCAGTGAAGTAGGTACTATTATTATCCCCATTTTACAGTTTAAGAAACTGAGGTATACAGAGGTCGAGTGACTTGCCCAGGATCATACAGCTAGTCAATGTCTGAGGCTGGATTTGAACTCAGGCCTTCTTGACTCCAGGCCCAGTGTTCCATCTACTTTGCCACTGTGACCCAGTCATGCAGGCAGTAAGTAGAAGAGCTGAAATTTGAACCTGGCTCTTTTGATAGTAAATAAAGCACTGTTTCCATTGTACTACATTGCCTCTGTATGAAGCACACCCTAAAATCAATTTTAAAATAAAAAAAATTAATAAAAAATTCAGTGGCGTTTGCAAAAGAAGGAGAATAATATGGTACAAGGGAAAGAGCACTAGCTCTGTAATCAGGAGATGGGATTTGTATCCCATCTCTGGCCTGTGTGACCTTGGGCAAGTCATACAATCTCCTTGTACTTTAGTTTCCTCAAAACGACAGAGGTGAATTAGATGCCCTCTGATGTTCTTACAGCCCCAAACCTGTGATTTTATAATCCTGTGGTCCTATGATTGCAGGAAAGACTCAAGGAAACAAGACCTTGTAGGAAGGAGAGGCAGAGATCCCAGAAAACCTCAAAGCCAGCACCAGGGCAGCTATAGGGAGAGGGCGGAAAGGAAGAGCTCACCTAGAGTACAAGCATCAACGAGAGAAAAAGAACACCAACTGGTAGCTTTGTATTTGAATGACTTAATCTAGTTAACCAGGTGCTAGATTTAGTTGTTTCTATATTGGAGGAAGGAATATGAACGTTGGGAGGATCCTCAAAATTAGAGCCCTGCGTGGAAACCCCCTGATCATCCTATGTAGTTACAGCTCTGAAAAGCCAAAAGTCCTTTTTCTTCATCTTTATTATCCTTATTAGGTGACACTTCTGTTGATGGGATGCCAGGTCATGATTTCATTTAAGCAGATTTCCAAGGATAGGCAACACTAAATAGTGTGTCTTTAATGTTGCAAGCCCTGTAGAATGCCCACTTGATGGATCACCTCCTTCTCTTTCATGAACCCTCTGCCATGATATTTCATATTTTGAATAACAGTTTGGTTCATAGGTTAAATTGATAAAGTAATGTTGGTAAGTAGGAAGGTGGTAAAAAAAAATCTTGCTAGATACTAATCCTCATATATCCTCTAGTGCCTCAAATGGTACTTGACACTAGTAGGCACTTTATAAAAAACATGTTGATGAACTGCTGATATGTTAGAAGTAAAGCAGGCTGTCTCTAGAGCTAGAGATAATCTAATAGAATCTGCTCATTTTTTTTTTTTGTGGGACAATGAGAGTCAAGTGACTTGCTCAGGGTCATACAGCTAGTGTCAAGTGTCTGAGGCCGGATTTGAACTCGAGTCGTCCTGAATCCAGGGTTGGTGCTTTATCCACTGTGCCACCTAATTGCCCCTCAATCCCCTCATTTTACAGATGAAGAAACTAAATCTAAGAGAAGGAAAATGACTTACCCAATGTCCTAAGGCTAGTTAGGAGTCAGAGGCAAGATTTGGATCTAGGACTTTGACTCCAAATCCAGTACAATGGTATAACTGCCTACTAATATATAAAATCTTCTCTCAGGCTACTTGATGGTTCTGCAGTGATTTTTATTTCTTTTTCAAAGTTTTTTTTTTATATCTTTTGTTTTGATTCTCCATTTCTTTCTTTTTTTTCTTTTTCTTTTTTTTTTTTTAAAGTGAGGCAATTGGGATTAAGTGACTTGCCCAGGGTCACACAGCTAGTAAGTGTTAAGTGTCTGAGGCCGGATTTGAACTCAGGTACTCCTGACTCCAGGGCCGGTGCTCTATCCACTGCGCCATCTAGCTGCCCCCATTTCTTTCTTAATATAACCCCTTCCTTATAGCAAAGACAAAATAGTTAAGCAAAATAAATCACATGATATTATCTATCACTGCAGTTCTCCACTTTTCTGCCAAGCAGATAGAGATAGTTCTCATCATCATTGCAATTAATCAGTTAGATTGCCTTTTAGTATAGTTTTTACACCTTCTTGTAGACATTATATATAAAAATGTATATCTTTTAAGTATATATGTCACATATATAAATTTTATGTATGTATGTCTAGAAATGTGTGTGTGTGTGTGTGTATATATATATATATATAATAAATACAAGAATGTAACAAAAACTCTGTCTCTGCCTCTGTTCCTCTCTATATATGTATATATACTCTCCATCAGTTCATACAAATTTTCCCAGGTTTCTCTGTAAAATTCTTGTTTTAAATTTGTAGCCTCAGGGCAGCTAAGGTGGCTCGGTGGATAAAGCACCAGCCCTGAATTCAGGAGGACCTGAGTTCAAATCTGAATTCAGACACTTGACACTTACTAGCTTTGTGACCCTGGGCAAGTCACTTAACCTTCATTGCCCCCCAAATTGTGGTGATAAAGAAATGGAAACTGAAGAGTGGCCATCTATTGGCACTGGCTGAGCAAGTTATGGCCTATGAATGTAATGGAATATTATTGAGTATAAAATGACGAAAGGGATGTTTTAGTAGAAACATGAACTGATACAAAATTAAGTGAGCAGAAGAGCAATTTATACAATAACAACAATATTGTAAAGACAAACAACTTTAATAAGCTTAGGATCTCTGATGAATACATTGACCAGTCAGGATTCCAGAAGACTCATGATAAAACAGGCTACCCACTTCCTGACAGAGAGGTGATGGACTCAGAGTGAAGATTGAGACATATTGTTTTGGATGTGGCCAATTTGGAAATGTATTTGCTTAATTATACCTGTTTAAAATAGGGTTTTTTTCTTTCTTCCTCAGTCAGTGGGGGGAGGGAGATGAGAGAAAAGGAAGGCAGATTTTCATTGTTTTTTTAAAAAACAAAACTTAATTAAAAACAAAAAAAAAGAAATTCCCATTTTAAAATTTCTTATTGCACAATGATATTCCAAATGCATTTACATACTATCCCAATCTATGGTTACCCAATTTGTTTTTAGTGTTTTGATGCAACACAAAAATACAAATATTTTGGTTTGGTTTGTGATCTTTCTATCTTTGACCTGCTTGAGGTATATGCCTTTGGGTGATATAAAGTTATCTTTTGTCAAAGAGTATCTTTCTTTGGTGATACCAAAGGTTGTTAAGCCTGATCAGGGAAAAAATGACTTTCTCAATAAATCAACATTTAATAAACATCTACTATGTGGCAGGCACTGTGATAAACACTAGGAATATAAAAAGAGGCAAAAGACATTTCCTGCCCTCAAATTGCTTACAAGCTAATAGAGGAGTTTAAATACACTCAGGCATTAACTTATATGGTATAAGAATAGGTAAATATGCCATATTTTTTTTTCAGGGTAATGGGGGTTAAGTGACTTGCCCAGGGTCACACAGCTTGTAAGTGTCTGAGGCTGGGTTTGAACTCAGGTCCTCCTGAATCCAAGACTGGCGCCTTATCCACTGAGCCACCTAGCTGCCCCAAATATGCCATATTTTTGAAAGCTTTAAATAATGAGATCCAACAAGATCTTCAGCTTTTGGAAGGCAAGGACTATGGCTTCTGGTTCTCTCTCTCTCTCTCTCTCTCTCCCCCATCTTCCTTCTTTCCTTCCTTCCCTTCTTTCTTTCTTCCCTTCTTTCTTTCTTTCTTTCCTTCCTTCCTTTTCTTTCTTCCTTTTCTTTATTTCTTTTACTTTCCTTCCTTCCTTTCTCTTTCTCTCTCTCTCTCTCTTTCTTTCCATCTCTTCAACCCCAAGAATGGCCAGTCCCTTGCACAAAGTAGGCACTCAATACCTGTTTGTTGATCTGATTTGATTTATTCTGCTTAAACCCTGGGGCACCTGCCTGCCCAGCACTTGCTCGCATGGAAGTTGGCAGGTTCTGTCAGAATAAGCCAGTTTCATCAGCAGTGGAAAAGTGTACAGGGGAGACAGTGCTCAGAAATGACTTGTCTGGAAAAAAAGCTGCAAAATTGGGCTGCAGCTTTATGCTCAGCTGCTTGTTTATTCACGAGCTCCAACTAGCTAGTCTCCTAATGCCATTTGTGTCTCACTTGGAAATGCCAAAGCCACCCCTCAGAAAGTACACACAGCTTGGTCAAATGCATTTATTTGCCCATAAAATTCTTCCTTTTCAACTAGCATTGGGTAACAGGGAAAGTTTGGAGTTTTTACAATATCCGGATGGCTTCTATGATCCAGCTGGTTCTGTTCTGCTTACAGGTGCTTGACTGTGGCATGCATGGCATGGCTGGCCAATCAACTACAGTGAACCCTAGAGCTATAACTAAGGTGGGGCAATCTAGGCTTTGGTCCCAGAGCAATCAATCAATCAAAAAGTTATTAAATGTTTATTGTGTCAGGCACTGTGCAAAGTTCAGGATATATAAATACAAAAAGCAAAGACAGTCCTTGACTGTAAGGAGTTTATATTCTAATTACATTCTTATATATAAAGAACTGTGTGAAGATATAAAGAGAGAGTAGAAGGGAGGCAGTCTTATATAGGAAGGCCTTTGCAGCTGAGGGGACTGGGAAAAATCTGTAAGTTAGTACTCTAGCAGAAGACAAACCTCTTGCTCTCGTGGGACATGTTTTTCTCCTACCTCTGATGTGTATTTCAGGTGTATTCTTCCATTCCTTCCCACTGTGGCAATGTCCTGATGCCTCCTTCCTGTCTGGTTCACCTAGGTACAAAAATTCCTAGTTACAATTCCAGTGAATACTCTTCTTTACATACATGCATTCATTTTTTAATTTAATTTAATTTTTAGTGAGGCATTTGGGGTTAAGTGACTTGCCCAGGGTCACACAGCTAGTAAGTGTTAAGTGTCTGAGGCCGGATTTGAACTCAGGTACTCCTGACTCCAGGGCCGGTGCTCTATCCACTGTGCCATCTAACTGCCCCCATACATTCATTTTTTAAAATTCAAGTTTAATTTTAATTTCCAGTTTCATATTTTCTCCCTCCTTCTACCCCCCTCATCCATTGAGAAAGCAAGAAATATTATAACTACAATATACATACAGTCATGCAAAACATATTTCTACATTAGCCATGGGCTGGGGGGAAAAAAGAAAGGGGGAAAATATGCTTCCATCTGCACTCTGAGTCTATCAGTTCTCTATGTGGAGGTGGATAGCATTTTATATTATGAGTCCTTTGGAACTGTAGTGGATCATTGTATCAATCAGATGTACTGCCTTTCAGAGTTGATTTTCCTTACAATATTGCTGTTGCTATGTAGATTGTTCTAATTCTGCTCACTTCACTTTGCATCAGTTCACACAAGTCTTTCCAAATTTTTCTGGTCTCCCTGCTCATAATTTCTTATAGCACAATAGTTTTTCATTACATTCATATACCACAACTTATTCAGCCATTTCCCAATTGATGGACATCTCTTCAGTTTCCAATTCTTTGCCACCACAAAAAAAGAGCTTCTCTGAATGTTTTTTGTACATATGGGTTCTTTTCACACACATTTACTCTTGTTCTGTGCTTTCAACCTGGCCTTACCTAAGACTACTGCACTAAGAAGCTGTTGAAGTGAACAAAACTCAGTTGGTCCTTTCACTAAATATCCCACTCCCCCAGCTGCAGTGCTGCCCATGACTTGTGTACCTGCCATGTGACACAATAGTGCATTTAGGGCTACCTCAGTGCCTATCCCTGTGTGTGTTCTGAGACCTCAGAACTCTAGGGCTTTTTGTCTGTCACCCTTTCCTACCTGACTTCTCATCAGAATTCCTGTTGTTTGCTCCCTCACTCCTTGGTTTTCACACTTTCCTATCTTCTTCCCCCTTCCTTAACTGCTTCTAAGTTCTGCTGCTTATTCTGTTCCCCCTCCCTCTAGTATTTACCACTTTCTTACCTCTTTCTCTCTGTTTTTCCTTTTCTATGTCTCTCTCATTCTTCCCTTCTCTTGTGCTTTTTAGCCATTTATAGTCATTGCCAGTTCAAATCCCTTAGTTTAGCATTCAAGGTTGATCATCATTTGGCAACCCAGATTCTGGGCTTTGTCTCATAATGTCCCTTTCCTTGTGTGTTCTCAGAATGAAAGATTTCTTCAGTGCCTCCTTACCAGCTATGCTGATTCTATCAATTTCAAACAAGGCTGTTGTCAGCCTTCTTCTCTGTGCTGCACAGATGGGGTGGCTAGTCTGCCTGTCAATTGACCAGCTTAGGTAGCCATTTTTCTCATCCTTCATTCCCTCTCTTTTCACTTCCTCGCTGTATGCATGTTGTTCCTCAATGTTCTTGTCTTCTCACTGACTAGATTTGCGTTTTCTTGTCATGATCAATGACTATCCCCTGCTTGAGGTTTCAGTTACATTCCACCTAAGTCCCCCCACCCTCTAGTGGTCCCCAGCTACCAAGCTTAAACAGTCTATGAGAAAGGGGCAGCTAGATGGTATAGTGAATCTCACACTGACCCTGGAGTCAGGAGGACCTGAGTTCAAATCTGACCGCAGACACTTGATACTATCTGTATGACCCTGAGCAAGTCACTTACACCCCCCAATCACCTCACAAAAAAAAATAAATAAAAACATTCTATAAGATAAAGAAGAGGGAAGAGGAGGGGGAAAAGGAAATAAAATCTTTACCCAATGCTCTTGTGTTGAAGAGTTTATACTGCTTCTTTGCTTAAAAAACAAACATTCTTCTTTTAAACAATCTCATTTTGAAAGTTGTGTCATCTCATGGTTAAGAGTGAAACCATTTTCTAAAAGTACTCTCCTGGGAGCCTAGATCAACTTCAGCTGAGCTGCCCCCTGTTACTTGATTCTTTGAGGTTCTCACAATCCTTTTGGATTCTGATGAGCTCTCCAGAAGTTTGTTTTAAAATGCCTCTAGTTCTTCCTCCCCCTTTGCCTCCTCTACCTCCTCACTGTTTTAATGTTGGATCACAGAGAGGTCTTTTTTAAAATACAAATACACACACACACACTTTTGTGTGCGTGTCTTCTGTGTGAGTATATCTTCAAACAGCTTTTAAGGGCATTTTTGAAATCAAGTCAAGGTTTGTTGTCATATAGAATACTGAAGAGTTTTCTCTGTGTCTATGATGTCATGAGCCTGAGCTTTTAGGAATTTACTTAAGACGCTGGAGATTTTTTCAATTTACAAACCTGTCATACATGATAGGCTCTGTTGACATTTGGAGGCTGTCGATTTGCTTTATCTTTGTCCTTTGGAAGACCAGGCTTCTGACTGAGGAGATGCTGTTTGTTTGGCTTGGTTGTATGTTGTTATGCAGAAATATAGGGCAGAATATCTGAAAAACATAAGGTAAGCTTATTAGTGCTTTACTACAGTACTAATTACACAATTCCTGTGTATTTCCCTTGGTACTAACACTTACTCCATTGTTCTGAGTCCTATTTTCACATAAAATCCTATGATTAGGGAACAGCCAGGAGGCAGGAAGGGAGTAAAGGGAACACTATGCTATATTATTATGTAGTGAAAAGAACACTTGGGACAGGGAGTTAGATAATCACAGTCACAAATCCTCAGAGTTGGAAGGAAACTTTCCCAGATCCCTAGCCTAGTTCGAAGGTCATCCAGTCCTGCAGAGTTCCCCTCTACAAAATCCCTGCAAAATGGCAAACTAAGCTCCTTTTGAAGACCTCCACTGACAAAACTTAAAGGATCATAAATTTTGAGCTGGAAAGAACCTTTGTTGTTGTCCAGTCATTTTAGTCATATCCTACTCTTGGCAAAGATGCTGGAGTAGTTTTCCATTTCCTTCTCCAGCTCATTTTACAGATGAGGCAAACAAGGTTAAGTGACTTGCTCAGGGTCACATAGCTAAGAAGTGTCTGGGACAGATTTAAACTCAGGAAGATGAGTCTTCCTAACTCCAGACCCAGCACTCTATCCAATGTTCTATTTAATCTAACCCCCTCATTTGGCATGTAAGGAAACTGTGGGTCAGAGATTAAATGACTTACCCAAGGTCACCCAGTAAGTGATGGAATTGTAATTTGAACACAGGTCCTCACACTCCAAATCTAGAGTACCAAAGTACTTCCTGAGATAGTATAATCCACATTTAGACAACTCTAACTGTTCAGAGGAATTTTTCCTTATACCTAGCCTAAATCTGTTACTTTGCAATTTCTACCATTGGTTTTGTTTGTTTGTTTGTTTGTTTTTGCAGGGCTATGGGGGTTAAATGACTTGCCCAGGATCACACAGCTAGTAAGTGTCAAGTGTCTGAGGCCGGATTTGAACTCGGGTCTTCCTGAATCCAGGGCCAGTGCTTTATCCACTGCACCACCTAGCTCCACCATTGTTTTTAATTTCTCCTTTCTGGGACCAAGCAAAACAAGTCTAATCTCTTTTCCATGTGACAACCCTTCAAGCACATGAAGGTGTCTAGTATGTCCTTTCCTATGTGTTCTCTCCAGGCTAAACATCCCTGTTTAACCTCTCCTTATGTGGCATATGTTCTGCTGCTCTCACTATCCTGGCCACCTTCCCCTGAATGAACTCCAGTTGTCAGTGCCTTTCCTGACATGTGGTGTCCCCACTGAATTTTATGCTCCAGATGTGGCCTGAGCAGGACAGATTATAGCAAGACCATCACACTTCCTCTGTTCTCCAAACCATGTATCTCTTAATACAACATGAGACCACATTAGCTTTTATTTATTGCTGTGTCAAACTATTGACTCATTTTGTACTTGCAGTTAACTAAAAGTCCTTGGTTTTCTCTGAACATACTGTGGTCTAGCTGTATTTACATACACACACACACCCTCCCACTCCTCCTGACTTATGATATTGATTTAAAAAAAAAAATTTGAGTCAGGGGGCAGCTAGGTGGCTCAGTGGATAGAGTACTGGCTCTGGAGTCAGGAGGACCTGAGTTCAAATCCAGCCTCAGACACTTGACACTTACTAGCTGTGTGACCCATGGCAAGTCACTCTTGCCCCCCCCCAAAAAAAATATGAGTCAGAAGATCATCTGAATCTCTTCTCTTCTATCAGTTGTCACTTCACTTTCTGAGCCTCAGTTCCATCACCTGTAAAATGAGGAGTTTGGACTGGAAGATCATTGAAGTCCTTCTTGGTTCTGACATTCTTTGGTTTTATGAGCTTAAGCAGGAATGTAAGTTTCTTGAAGGTAGATATTGGTTTAGTTTGGTATTTGTAATCCCCAGCATATAGCAGAGTACCTGATATATGGTAGGTGTTCAATAAAGGCTTGTTGATTGAATGATTGAGGGCATTAAACAATGGGGAGAAGGCAAGTTCCAGTTCTACTTTGTCCTGTTTTCTTTCCACTTCCCTTTATCCTCCCTTCTAATTGACTTGTTGAATGGTAGTCATAGAAAGGACTTTGATGAGATGACCAAGAAGCATGCTATAGAGAGAAAAGAGAAAGAGGGCCGGGATAAAGCCTTGGCAAACACAGTTATATAGCATGACTTGGATGAAGATCCAGTAAATGACCCTAGGGAGGAGCAATAAGAAAGATAGAGGCAGAACCAGAGGTGTGCTGATAATGTTTAACAACCAGCTCACTGGACAAAATACACTTTAAAATTTAATTTGCATTATTGACATTTTCTCCATTACTTTTTAAAAAAAATATTTTATTTTTAATTTGTGGAATAAAACAAGCATTTCCATAATATAGCATATTTTAAAAACTGCAAATCTATTATATACAACTTTCTGTTCCTTTTCAATATATAATAAAGTCATCATGTAAATTCCTCTTTTCTTTCTTTCTTTTTTCTTCCCCCACCCTGAAATGAGCAGAAACAAGAGAACATTATATAGAGTAATAGCAATATTGTGTTTTTTATGGTTTTGGTTTTGTTTGTTTTTTTAGTGAGGCAATTGGGGTTAAGTGACTTGCCCAGTGTCACACAGCTAGTAAGTGTTAAGTGTCTGAGGCTGGATTTGAACTCAGGTACTGCTGATTCCAGGGCTGGTGCTCTATCCACTGCGCCACCTAGCTGCCCCAATATTGTTTTAAGAATGACCTTGAGTGAATAAGTAATTTTGACAATTATAAATCTCCATCGCTTTCTCAAGTCTAGGCAATGAACAAAAACAATAAATTGATCTCTGATTTGTAGGGTTTGATTAGAGAATTTCTGAGATATAAATGATCATACTAAAAATTTAGTAACAGCTCCCGCACACCTCTGGATAGAACCAAGAAAGAACAGGGTCACAAAAACTTAGAGAGGAGAGACTATCTAAGAGGAAAAGGCTATTCACAGTATCAAATGTTGTATAGAGGTCAAGAAGGATTAAAATGATAGACACAAAGAACAGAATAGTCACAGGATTTGGCCACTGATAAAACATGGTAGATGAGGGGGAAGGAGGGATCAAAGAGAACTCTAAAGTTTTGAGTTTGAATAACTGAGAAGACAGTGCCACTGTTCATGGAAATAGGGAAGTCCGATGGGGAAGTAGGTTTAGAGGATTTTCACCTACTGTCTGCTTCTTTGATGGGCAGCTAGGTTTTTTTTTTTTACAAACATTTTTATATATAGTTTTGTGTTCCAATTTTTATCCCTCTTTCCCTCCCTTTCCTTCCCCCTCCTGTGGTGGCAAACAATTAGATATGGGTTATACACGTGTGATTATATAAAACATGACCATATTTGTCATTTTGTACAAGAAAACTTGATTAAAAGAAAAAAATGAAAGAAAGTGAAAATGGCATGCTTCAGTCTGTTCCATCAATATCAGTTCTTTCTTTGGAGATAGGTTTTAAAGTAGATAGAGCACGAGGTCTGGAGGCAGGAAGACCTAGGTTCAAATCTAATCTCAGAAACTTACTGTGTGATCCTGGTAAAGACACTTGACCTCCGTCTGCCTCAGCTTCTTCATCTGAAAAATGAAGATAATTGTGAAGATAGTGAGATCATATACATAGGGTGCTTTGTAAAGCTGAAAATACTGTACAAATGTTAGTTGTCACTTTTCTTATTAATCACCTCTTTAACAATTTCATCATACCTTTTTAATTAACTATTTAACGGACATTTGTTAAGCTCCCACTATGCGCTGGCCCTGTGCTTTGTGATGGTGATACAAAGATACTTATTCTACAGGAAAGGTTTCAGGACATATGTTTATATGCTTCAACCTACATGTCATACATTGACACGCCCTTGGAACTATCACTAGTAACTCTGGTCTTGGAAGCGAGGCCCATGAACCATATTCAAGGTACATATACAAAAAGGCAGCTTCAAGTCAACTTTTAAAGATAAATTCAATTGGCTGAGGGCATAAGGGAGACTTTTGGGAAAGATCTTGGACCTTGTAATGAAAAGGCCCATTTTCCCCCCAAGGGGGAACAAAAAGCCAACTCTAGAACACCAGCATGTTTGGGGAGAAAAAGGCAGCATGGTGTAGCAAATAGATAACTAGACTTGTTGGAAGGAAATCAGTTTGCATCCTGCCTCAAATACTTATCATCAATGTCACCCTGAAGAAGTCACTTAATCTCTCTAGGACCTGGTTTCTTCATCTATAAAATGAGTTGATGACCTCTGAGGTTCCTTCTAGCTCTAAATATTTGATGTGATGACCCTAGGACACTGTGAGACTGCTGCTGATCAAAAGGATGAACCAAGTCAGCAGCTTCCCCTGGCAGGGGAAGAAATAGGGGAAGACTCAGGAGGGAGAAGCCTAGGGACTATGTTTTTGGAGGAAAGGTCTGGGAACTGGGAAAGAAATGTACCATCCAGTTGGCATAGTGGATAGAGTATAGAATTTAGAGTCAGGAAGACTTTTTTTTAGGCGTGGCACCGAGGGTTAAGTGACTTGCCCAGGGTCACACAGCTAGTAAGTGTCAAGTGTCTGAGGCCAGATTTGAACTCAAGTCCTCCTGAATCCAGGGCCAGTGCTCTATCCACTGCACCACCTAGCTGCCCTCACCAGGAAAACTTAATAATAATGATAGCTAACATTTATTCAGCACTTTCAATATGCCATTCACTGTGTTAAGTGCTTTACAATCATTATCTCATTTAATACTCACAACAACCCTGGGAGATAGCTATTATTATCCCCATCTTATAGAAGAGGAAACTGAGGCAAACTGAAGTTAAGTAATCTGCCCATGATCATAAATCACATAGCTGGTAAGAATCAGGTCTTCCTGACTTCAGGCCTGGCACTCTACCTATTGTATATTTTAAAATTGTAAATGTGGGTTCTAATCTGTCCCACAGTTATGTTATGTAGCATATGCTCATTGTTCCTTCCCCTAACCCTGTTGGAAGATTCCTTGTGTGCCTGACCATGGGTACACAAGGTCACTGACCAGTCCTTCCTTAATCACCCTTGAGACAATGTTGATTTTGTTTCTGCCACTTCCTTGAGATGCGATTTGTGCTCCTGTTGGCACCTCTTTTTCCGTGCCAGGTAGGCCTTTGATCTTGATTCTTACTTAATTACTTACTAGGAAACAGGAAGATTGGACTCTAGGCTCTATCAATTGGAACAATTCCCAAAACAAGGAGGAAATATTTGTTTAAGAAATTTTCCAGGACAGCTAGATGGCACTGTGGATAGAGCACTGGCCCTAGATACAGGAGGATCTGAGTTCAAATCCGGACTCAGACACTTGACACTTACTAGCTGTGTGACCCTGGGCAAGTCACTTAACCCTCACTGCTCTGCAAAAATGTGTGTGTGTGTGTGTGTGTGTGTGTGTGTGTGTGTGTGTGTGTGTTGAGAGCTACCCAGGAATGTTATCACATTGTTTAGGTTGAATATTAT
Source organism: Dromiciops gliroides (assembly GCF_019393635.1). NCBI lineage: Eukaryota > Metazoa > Chordata > Mammalia > Microbiotheria > Microbiotheriidae > Dromiciops > Dromiciops gliroides. The sequence continues at coordinate 334,780,191 of NC_057863.1, read as the reverse complement.
AGGTAAAAGGATGTGTTGAAAAAAAAGTGTGTGCTTATTATATATATATATATATCTCCTAATTATAATTTTACTGAACTTTGTATATCTTCCAACCACCATCTGATGAGAAATAACTAGGTATCTAAGAATTCTATTAGAGGATAGGTGATGATTCTTTGGCCATGGTCCCCCATGAGACATAGAAAGATACAAAATAGCCTGTGCCAATGGGCCTTCTTCTACTTCTGCCAAGACAGTGCAAAAAAGAAAGCAAAAGGTGGTATGAATCACATAGTTTTTAGACTATCTACAAACATTAATTTAACTGTTGAATCTCAAAACATGAGATACTTGTGTAAGAGGGTCAGCTCATGGAACGTGCTCAGAGTTGCCCTTCTTGGTTCTGCTAAATCATGCAGGAGTTTAGGGTCTTGGGTCTGGCCAGGTGTGACTTAGCACTGAAAAGCCTATATTTTGAAATGATCAAGGGTCCCTTTTTTGGTTGCTGAGTCAGAAGAGCTGATGACTCAGTGGATATTTTCAAAGATATGTCCCTACCCTCAGGGTTTTCTTTCCTTCTGGCTTCAGATCCTGCTGAGCTGCTTTCCATGAGGGGTATAAAAGGAAAAATTTGCTCTATCCCCCATCCCTGCTGCCATGCATCCAAGAGCAATACCAGGCACCTAAAGCATATGTTCTGCCTAGTAAAACCTGAGCCTGGAATTTAGGCTACATTTTTTGCATTTATTCTTTCTTAACCTTAAGTAAGTATACATCTTTAGATGGTTGTGTCCAGGCTTGGTGGTAACTTTGTGAGTTGGAGATGTCCTGTGGTCCTTGGTCTTTGTGATTAGAACTGACTGGCTGCTAGGATAGCAGTAAGATGAAGGTCAGGTATCAGCTTCCTAAAGAGCAGAATAGTTACATTGTTATTGAATCCTATTTTATGTTTTTCTATTAATGAATGCTGTGAGTCACTTATGTTCATTAGCATTTCTCCTCTGTGTAGCAAATAAATACCTGTTCCATATCAGATTTACATTAAGTATGCTTTGCTCCCCACTTTGAGTAGCTCTATCATGAGCCACAACCTAACACTTAAGCAATTTATCCCTGGAGCACCGAAGCTGAGGTTTAACAAGCCAAAAATGATGAAAAAAGGAAGTCAAATAATCCCTCTCCTTCGAGGCCACTACCTGTCCAGGACTGATCTTGTCTATACCACAAGCCTGGATCCATAATAGAAAGGCTTCTTTGGGAGAGGGAGTGGGTACAGTGTTTCAGCTTGTTGAATCCAGCACTAAATCTTTGATGTTAGGCTTGCCCAACATGAGTTTACATATTACTGGAGGAAGTAAACTATATAAAAATTGACATTTTAATTCTAAATGAAACCAGAAGACAAAAAACCAGTTGCAGCTAAATGGGAGGATAGCTCACAAGTGCTGTTTGTTTGTTTTTACATTTTAATTTATTATTTATTTATTTATAGCTTTTTTTTTCTTTTAAAATTTAGAGTTCCAAATTCTCTCTCTCCCTCCCATGGCCATTGAGGAGGCAAGCAATATGATATCAATTATTATGTAAAACATATTTCTATATTAGCTATGTTACAAAAAAGCAAGAAAAACAATAGGAAATTATACTTCACTTTACAGTCAGCATTCATCAGTTCTGTCTCTGGATGTGAATAACATTTTTTTTCATCATAAGTCCATTGGAATTGTCTTGAATCCTTGTATTGATCAGAATAGCCAAGTCTTTCACAGTTGATCATCATTACAACATTGCTGTTACTATGCACAATGATTTCCCAGTTCTTTTCACTTCATTTTGCATCAGTTCACATGTCTTGCCATGTTTTCCTGAAACTACCCCATTGTCATTTCTTATAGCACAATAATGCTCCATCACAATCATATGTCACAACTTGTTTAGCCATTCCTCAATTGATGAGCATCCCTTTGACTTTAAATTCGTTGTCACCACAAAAAGAGCTGCTATAAACATTTTTATACATATAGGTCCTTTTCATTTTTCTTTGATCTCTTTGAGATACAGACCTAGTAGTAGTATTGCTGGGTCAAATGGGATGCTCAGTTTTATAGCCCTTTTAGAATAGTTTCCAAAATTCCCCAATTGATAGATAATCAAAAGGCATGAAGTTTTCAGATGAAATAATCAAAGGCACCTATAGCAGTATGAAAAAAAATGCTCTAACTAACTATTGATTGGAGAGATGCAGGCCAAAACAATTCTGGGTACTACCTCATACCTATTGGATTGGATAATAGGACAGCAGAGGAAAATGCAAATGTTGTGGGAGATATGGGGGATATGAGATATTAATACACTCTTGGTAAAGTTGTAAACTGATTCAAACGTTCTGCAGAGCAATTTGGAATTATGGCCAAAGGACTATAAAACCATGCATGCTTTGACCTAGCAATACCACTACCAGGTTGATATCCTAAAAGACATTTTTTAAGTTGAATTAAAAATTGGGGTGATGCCCATCAGTTGGGGAAAGTCTGAACAAATTGTGGGATGAGATTAGGATAGAACACTATTGTGCTGTAAGAAATGATGAGCAGGATGTTATCAGAAGGACTTACGAAAAATTCAATCCATCTACAGAGAAAGAACTGATGGTATCTGAATACAGATTGAAGTATAATTTTTTGTTAGTTCCTCTTACTAAAATTTTTTGTCTGTTTTCTTTCACAATCTGACAAATGTGGAAATGTTTTGCATGACTGTACATGTATAACTTATATTGAATTGCTTGATTTTTTAATTGTTTCTTTGTGGATGCTTGGAATATTTTCTCTTCAGTCTGGGATCTCTGGAATTTAGCTATAACATTTCCAGAAGTTTTCATCTTGGGATCTCTTTTAGAAGGTGAGCAGTAGATTCTTTCAATTTCAATTTTACCCTTTGAATCTAAGACATCAAGGCAGTTTTTCTTCATGATTTCTTGAAATATGATGTCTAGGCTCTTTTTTCTGATGAGATATTTTACATTTTCTTCTTTTGAGTTTGTTTTGTTGTTTCTTGATATTTCATGCAGTTATTAGCTTCTGGTTGTCTGGTTCTAATTTTTTAAGGAATTATTTTCTTCAGTGAGCTTCTGTACCTCTCCTTTCATTTGGCCAATTCTGCTTTTTAAGGAGTTCTTCTCTCCAGTGAATTTTTATGCCTCTTTTACTGTTAGGCCATTTTTAAAAAGGTGTTATTTTCTCTAGTATTTTTGTGCCTTTTTCATGAAACTGTTAATTCTCTTTTCATAATTTTATTGAATCACTCTCATTTCTTTTCCCATTTTTCTTATACTATTCTTATCTTTCTTTTTAAAAACTCAGGAATTCTTGCTGGTCCAATTACCATTTTGATTTGACCCCTGTTGCCACCACTACATGTATGGGCTCTGAATAGGTCTCTACTCAGGTACCATAGATTTCTTTTAAGTTTTCTTAGGCCAGAAAAATGTCTTACCCTGATCTTTTCTCAGTTCTGCAACTCCAAAATTTGATTTGAGGCATTATTTTAAAGTTGTTTGGAGGGAAATGCTGGGAGATTTCAGTTGGATGGCTGCTCCTAATCTACCATTTTGGCTTTGCACTCACAGGCACTACTTGAAGAAGCAGATAAAAGAGTTGAAAGAGCTGGTTTCATGCTTTCAAATAAAACAAGAAATATTTTTCAAGGGCTGCCTTGCAGTGCTCATGATGAATGTAAACAAACAGACCACCGTGAAGATATTAATAATAATAGCTAGCATTTGCAAAGTGCTTTACATTTGTAAACTCATTTGATAACATACAGCTCATTTACTAACTGGTTCAGAAGATGAAAAAGTAAGGAAATTTTACAAAGGATTTGACAAAATCTTTCAAGTCACGTCAACCAATACAGGTACTGAGTGATGTCAATGCAAAAGTAGTCATACAGAAGAATGATTTTTAAAATAAGTTGGGGGGAGCAGCTAGGTGGCACAGTGGATAAAGCACTGGCCCTGGATTCAGGAGGACCTGAGTTGAAATCTGTCCTCAGACACTTGACACTTACTAGCTGTGTGACCCTGGGCAAGTCACTTAACCCTCACTGCCCCCTCCAAAAAAAAATAAGTTGGAAAAGTTGGAAGATATGGTTTGGGATTAAGAAATAAAAAAGAATCCAAGACAACCCTAAAGGACTTATAAAAAAATGCAATTCTTCTACAGAGAATAAATGGATGGTATTTGAATACAGATGAAAGTATTTTTAAAAAGAAATAAAAAAGACCAAAAGCTTGTAGACTACTTAGAGACCTCAGTTTTCTTAGCTATAAAATGGAGATAATAATAGCATCTGCTTTCCATGGTTTTTGTGATGATAAAATGAGATATTTGTGAAGTACTTCACATGCTTTAAAGCCCTTTCTAAATGGGATCTATTATTATTACCCTTTTCTTATATTATATATTTATTACAGTTAACAAATTCATTCCATTTAAAATGAATATAATTTTTATATTCACTGATTCTAGCTTTAATGAACAACTTTAGAAGTTATGTTCTAGAAATGAAAATACTTCTCCAATACTCCTACTTCAAAATATTCATTTCATCTGTGCATATTCCCTCCATTGACATAAATCACACTCCCTCTAAAACTTGGTCTTTGAGAGTTGTCATGGTAAAAACAATAATTAATAATTAATTGATCACCCTGCAGTCAAGTTGGAGATGAGCTTCTCTAAACTAATCTAAACCAGTCTTTGGACAAAAGATTCATAGCCTCATGCTTTTCACTTTGATAAAACTGATAGCATTTGTGCTTTACTCACATAATCTTTGACAGCAGCAGCAAAAACAACAATACAACAACGGCAACAATAAACATAATAGCATTTATATAATGCTTTAAAGGAGTGAATGGTCCTTCACACATATTTTATTTAATTGCTAACAGTAATTAACATTTATATAGTGCTTACTATGGAGCAGGCACTGTACTAAGAACTTTATAATTAACATCACATTTGATTTTCACAACAGATGATGAAACTGAGGCAAACACAGATTAAGTGATTTGCCTATGGTCATACAGTTAGTCTTCTTGACTCCACACCCAGAGCTCTATCCCCTGTACTACCTAGCAGTCACCAAAGCTCTGGGTTGCTTTGATCCACACACAGCAACAGTGCTGTCATTATCACTATTTTACAGATAAAGAAATGGAGTCTGAGAGAGGTTAAGTGACCTTGCTCAATTTCTCACCACCAATTTCTCGCTTAGACAAGATTTGAACTCAAGTCTTCCTGACTCCAGGTCTAGCATTCTATACATTATACTGCTCAATAACAACAGCACATATCATGTATTGCCATGTCATAATGAGACATTGGAGCAGAAGTTAGAATGGAAGAGAATTTAAAATGAAGAGGCATTAATGGCTTGCTTTTTACAAGTTTACTTTATGATATATATTCTGATGTTTCTTAAAAACCATGCAAATAATAGTACAATAAGATAATTTTCCATTAAAAAGATGTAATATTGTCATATCATGGGTTTTTTTTGGCAGGGTAATGGGGGTTAAGTGACTTGCCCAGGGTCACACAGCCAGTAAGTGTCAAGTGTCTGAGGCCAGATTTGAACTCAGGTCCTCCTGAATCCAAGGATGGTGCTTTTGTCATATCGTTTTAATGGTGTAAAGAAGTACAGAAATTATCCTGCTGGGGAAAAGAATTGCTGAAGTCACCAGCTCCATCGAGGTCCTTTGGATCTTGGTCCCAAGGTGATTGTCCTGAACTGAGACTAAACTAGGCATCTGGTGAGAGGGCTTAAAGGACTCTCCTCAACAAGGTTCTACCAACTTAGCTAAGTGGAACTCCTGGAGTGATTTGTGGTTACCCAACCTGGTGACCAGGGATAAGATATGAGTTAAGAGAAATTTCTGACCCATAACTCAAAAGTTTAGACTGATATAGTCTTGTTGTTGTTGTTCAGCCTTTGTTCTTGAAGAGGACCATAACACGGGGAAGTGATGACTTGCAGTGAATTGGATTTAAGTAAGGGAGGGCTATGCAAAGTCACCAACCTTACTGTCTCTTCCAGAGCCATCTGGGTCCAGTGGCAAGATATACATCAGGATGACTGGAGATTCCCTTGGATGTTTAAGGCAATTGGGGTTAAGTGACCTGCCCAGAGTCACAAAGCTAGTGTCTGAAGTGAGATTTGAACTCAGATCCTCCCAACTTTAGGGCCAGTGCTCTATCCACTCACTAACCACATAGCTGCCCTTTGAGATTTAGTCTGAGACACAGCAGAACTTAGTTCAAAAGACAGACTTGAAGAAATTTGCTACCTGGGTACACTTGGCTATAGTCTGAAAAAACTAGGGGATAGAAAAAGCCCTGAGGCTATGGACTAAAAGAGTAGAGATCCCATCAACTGTTGCCCCAATTCAAGGGAGGTTCTAGTGGAAGGCAGCAGAGAACACCTCAGCAGAGATGCCTGTGGAAGACAGCTCAGAGAGAGCAGAGCCTTAGAACACAGCCTAATGACATGGATTATAGGATCAAAGATGCAGAGCTGGAAAGGATCTCAGAGGCTATTTTACAAATAAGGAAACTGAAGCTAAAGGAAGGGAATTTACTCACCAAAGTAATAGTAATTATCAGAAATGAGACTTGAACCCAGGACCTCTGTCTCCTGAGTAACTGTTTTTTTCTCTTATATGCTTTTATATTCTCTTTCTTTAGCATACCTCCTAGGGGACAAGTAGCCAAGGGTAACCAAGGTAGAAAAGGGTCCTAGAGGCGTTGCTGCCTTAGGAGCATGAATTGCCCTGATTACTACTATTCTCCAAGCATCTCTGTTCTCTATGTGTGTGCCTCTACTTGCACTATTGGGGTGGTAACTTGTAGAATAGTACACCCATACATGTAAGGACTATTTCTAATCACTTGTTTCATTATGCTTTTAATGAAATAACTTTTTCTTTGAAGTAATATATTTTCTATTTGGTAAAAGAAACACATCTGGGGGCAGCCAGGTGGTGCACTGGCCCTGGATTCAGGAGGACCTGAGTTCAAACCCAGCCTCAGACACTTGACACTAGCTGTGCGACCCTGGGCAAGTCACTTAACCCTCATTGCCCCGCAAAAATAAAATAAAATAAATTCAAAAAAGAAACACATCAGTGGGGTCTTATGAGCAATGGTTTTGAGTGGATGCTTACCCAATATGTGCCTCAAATCCCAATAGAATGTGATATCATTGGGATTGGGAATTGTTTCCCTTTCTGTATTTGTATCTTTAGTACCTAGTGTGGTACTTGTCATAAAGTAAATAATAAGTGTCTTTTGACTGATGGATTGATTGAAGGGACTTGTGTAAGAGAGGGTCTTGGGTGCTACAATGGTTTTCCATATGGTGCCATACCTTAGAAACCAACAAAAAGCATTACAATCTCTGAGAAAAGTCCCATAAAGTCTTGGTTCATAGGGATCCTAAAAAGTCTTAATGTAACAGTGAGTATAGGCTGGACTGTGGTAGTAATAGGCTTATTATAAGTATTCACCCACCTCCAGTTTCTTCCTTCTTCAATCTGGAGGAAGAAGCACATATGTTCAGTTTCTCATTGCCCCAAACCTCCCATCCCCACATCTGCCTGCAGTCTAGAAGCCTAAAGCACAGATATCCAAGGCCTTTATCCTTCAATCAAGGAATCATAGTGCACTCATCTGTTTTCTCTACCAAGAAGAATTGTCTTTGGGTTGGGAAATATGGAACAAGAGTGGTTAAGAGACATTTAAAACCCAAGATAAAGTGAGGAGATCGTATCAATGTTTGTCACCCTGAGCATATGCCTAAAATTAGAAGTTACCTTAGATTTTTACTTGTCATTGGGAATAAAAATAAAAATTGTTTTAAAAGGAGGAAAAAAAGAAATTGTTGCAGAGGTCATCTAGTCTAACCCCTGCAAATGCTGAGGTCCACTGACTTGGCTAAGATTATATTGGTAGTAAGCAGCAGATCCTGTGTCCCCGTGATGCCAAACCAGTGCTCTTCCCACTACACATATACAATGCTGTATCTGGAGTTAGGATTGTTGTTGTTTGTCCTTCATTCTGGAAGAGGACCATGACATGGGTAAGTGATGTCATGACTTGTACTGAATTGGATTTAAGTGAGGGAGGGTTGTGCAAGGTCACTGATTTCACTCTCTCCTCCAGAGCCATCTGGGTGCAGTGGCAAGATGTACATCAGGACATCTGGAGATGGTCCTGGGTGTTTAAGGCAATTGGGGTTAAATGACTTGTCCAGGGTCACACAGCTAATAAGTGTCTGAGGTGATATTTGAACTCAGGTCCTCTTGACTCCAGGACCAGTGCATTATTCACTTTGCTGACCTAGCTGCCCCTCCGATCTGGAGTTAGGAAGCAGTAGATTAAAACCCTGCCTCTGACATTAACTAGTGTGTGATCCTAGGAAAATCATTTGACATATTTGAGCCTCAGTTTCCTTATCTTTAAAATGGGAATAGTGACACCTATAGAACATACCTCATAGCATAGTTGTGAAGCTCAAATGAGATACTCAGATAGATCCATGGTCTGATGAATTTGGTTGTTCCCTTCCATGGTGTAGATTCTAACCCATCCACACCTGCCAACCCTGTGTGACTCTTTTCTTTCACTTTCCATAATTTCTCCACAGGGAAGCCACTCAATATATGGGAGGCATTCTTTTATTTTTTCCTACCATTGTGAAGATGCTTGCAGAGTACTCTGTCCATCTGTCATCTTTCACTTTCAACACATAACCAGCTCATCTTCTCTTCTGATCATAATGCATATAAATGGCTTTGCAAACTTTTAAGCAACATATAAATGCCAGTTATTATTATTATTATGCTACACTGCCTCCTATATAAGAAAGTACTGCAATAAATGGAAGATATGATTGCTGAGCCACCAGCAGTGATCTTTGAAAAATCATAAAGAATTAGAGAAGTAGTGCAAGTGTGGAGAAGAGGAAATATCCTGATTTTTGAAAAGGGAAATACAGTGGAATTTTGAAACCATCAGCTAATTAGTTTTACTTCGATTCCTAGCAAAATTCCAGAAGGTATTTTTGAAGCTGTGTTTTGTGCATATTTAGAATTGGATGCAGTCATTGCCAAGAGCCAGCATGGATTCATTAGGAACAGATCAGGTGAGACTAATCTCATTTCCCTTTTTGACAGGACCAGTCTAGTAATTGACTAGTAGATGAAGGTAAGGATATGAATATAATATATCTGAATTTCAGCAAAGCCTCTAGCAAAGTCTGTCATGCTGTCCTCAAGGACAGGAGAGAAAAAATGTGTCCTAGGTAGGTGGCTTTGAAAGTGACTGAGGGGCGGCTAGGTGGCGCAGTGGATAAAGCACCAGCCCTGGATTCAGGAGTTCCTGAGTTCAAATCCGGCCTCAGACACTTGACACTTACTAGCTGTGTGACCTTGGGCAAGTCACTTAAACCCCATTGCCCCACAAAAAACAAAAAACAAAATAAAAAAAAGAAAGTGATTGAATGACTAGACCCAAAGAGTAGCCATTAATAAACATGTTGATATTAACTTGAAGGCAGTTCTATGGTGGAATGTAAGAAGGATCTGTCCTTGGTTTTATATCATTTAACATTTTTATCAGTAACATGGGAAAAGGTATAGATAGGAAGAATATGAAATTTATAAAGAACATGAAGCCAAGAGGGACAACTACCTTGTTGAATAAAATCTGGGTCAAAAAGACCATAACAGTCTAGATCAATGGGCCAGTGTAGTAAGCAAAAGTTAAATAATATAAGTTAAGTTAATAGAGACAAAAGTAAAATTTCGTGCTTCAGCTAAAGAAAGATCAACTATGTAAGTACAGGATAGGGAAAGTATAACTAAGCATAATTTTTATGAATAAAGCTCTAGGATGTTTAGTAGACTGCAAGTCAACAGTATGACTTGGAAATCAAAAGAGATTACATGATCTTAGGTTGAATTAAAGAGAAGAATACTGTCCAAAACAGGAATGGATAGTCTTAGTATACCTGTCCCGGCCACAGCTGGGGCCAATTTTTATAAAATATATTGGCAAGCTGGAGAGAATTCAGAGAAAAACACTCAGTTTGATGAAGTGACCAGAAAGCATACATTAGAAGGACCATTTTAAGGGACGAGGGATAGTTACCCTGCAGAAGAGAAGACAGGTAGATGATGGCTTCCTTCAAGTATTGGAAAGATTGTCATGTGAAAAAAGGGATTATATTTGTTGTTTGGGGCTCCAGAGGGCAGAACTAGGAGCCACTGGCAGAAGTTGCAGAGATACAAATTTCAGCACAATATAAAGAAAAACAGCCCCAAAATTAGCTGTCCAAAAATGGAATGGGCTGCCTAGTGAGGGAATTAGTTCTCTTTCATCCGAGATCTTCCAACAGAGATTGTGATATAGCAGAGAATCCTGTTTGGGGAGAGTTTGGACTCGATAAGCCTTGAAGTTCTTTCCAATACTAAGAAACTGTGATTCTCTGGAAATTCTTCATCTCCAAGATCCAAAAACCCTCTGCAATTCTATTCTCTGATTGCAAACTCCTACCCCTCTCAGTCATTCCAAATCTCCTCTTTACTTTTATTCTAAACTATATCTCTTTTCTCTCATTCCACAGTCTACCCTCAATTGACAGATCCCTGGAACATTCTATTACAGACTTTCTTTTCTGACATTTTCCTACTTTTTGGATTATTTTTGGTTAAGGTCATTCAACAAGTTCCAGATCCATTGGATTATCCTTTTGGCTAACTCTTACCTTCCCATATTCTTCATTATGACAGCACAAGAGACAGTATAACATTCTTTGATGGCATGAAAAGAATAGAATATTACGATACCCCAAGAGAGGTTAGATGTGAGGAATCCAGAGAAACATGAAAAGACTTACATGAACTGGGCCAGAGTGAAGTGAGCAGAATCAGCAAAATAATATGTACAATGATTACAATCATTTAAATGGAAATAAAATAAAATTGAATGTTGTATGATGACTAAGCTTGACCCCAGAGAAGAAATGAGTGGAAATATCACCTTTCTTTTGCTGAAGAGGTGAAAGACTATATAGAACATGCTGCACATGTTGTCGATATGTTGATTGAATTTGGTGAACTGCTTTTAAAAATGTGATCTTTGGAACAAAGGAAGGTTCACTGAGCAGAGGAGTAAGCAGTATTTTTGGAAATGAATGTGTTCTAAAATTAAAAACGCATCAACAAAACCATAAATAAATAATGCTGTAACTCTAAGTATATTGGTTTTTATCCCATTTCCCTGATCTACCAGTCTAGTTACACTGCTGAAAAAAAAAGTAAATAAGGTCAGTCTGGTATGACCTGTCCTTGATGAAGCCATGCTGACTTTTGGTGATCGAGGCTTCTCTTTCTCAATGTTCAGAAAACATGGCTTCATTATCACCTTCAATAGTTTTGACTTCCCTAGTACCTTGTTCTGGAAGTCTTCCTCACTCTCCATTGTAACTTAATTTTTTTTTCCATTTCTATTGTTTCCTTTAAATCTATTTTAGGTCTCCTGAATTAAAGGTAAAAAGAAACGAAAGAAAGAAGAAAGGAAGGGGGAAGGAAACAAATCAATTCAAACTCTTCCTTTTTTGGGGTGGGTTGAGGCAGTTGGGGTTAAGTGACTTGCCCAGGGTCACACAGCTTGTAAGTGTCAAGTATCTGTGGTCGAATTTGAACTCAGGTCCTCCTGAATCCAGGGCCAGTGCTTTATCCACTGTGCCACCTAGCTGCCCCTCAAACTCTTCCTTTTATATATACTCAGTATCTAACTGTTCTGTCTCTTGTCTTGCTCACTGCTAAGGTTCTTGGGGGGGGGAAGGGATCAGTTACATACTCTCACTTCTTCATTATTTACTCACCCTCTCTTCAACCCATTGCAATTGGCTCATTAGCCCCACAGCACCCCTACTAATACAATTATCCTTTCCACATCACAACTTTCCCCATTGAGGCTTCAATATATAGGGTTGGCATGATAAATGAAATGGGGGTGGGCAGCTAGGTGGTGTAGTGGATAAAGCACCGGCCCTGGCTTCAGGAGGACCTGAGTTCAAATTCGATCTCAGACACTTGACACTAACTAGCTGTGTGACTCTGGGCAAGTCACTTAACCCTCATTGACCCACCAAAAAAAGGAGAAGAAGAAGAAAAGATGAAGTGGGAACTTGGGGGGAGTTTGCAGAAGCCGCAGACAACACTCAAAAGCCAGCAGATGACACAGAAAACATTTAGAAATTCTGAAACACATAAAATATATGTATTATATAATATCAATCCAAATTTTACAATAAGGTCCCAAAATTTTACAATAAACATCCCATAAAATAAAAAAGAAAAATTTCAGACTTCTCTGCTATGAAGGGAGAACCAAATAATTTCACTCAGATTTTCCAGATTGCCAGGAGGTGGGGTGGGGTACTATGTCCCTAACACCCATGTAGAAGGGGTACTTGTACTGCTCTCCTACTAAAGTCCACTAATGTTCTCCTGATATCATAGTCTCATGCTTCTTAGACTCCACAGATTTTGACAGTTTGCCACCCATTCCTACTGTGTGTTCTCTCCTCCCTTTGCTCCAGACTCTCTTCCTGCTTCATTAATCACCCCTTCTCTATTTTCTTCACTGGCTCCTTATCCTCTTCCCAACCCTTTAATGAGAGGAGAGTGTTCCCCATAAGTGTGTCTTTGGCCCTCTTCTCTGTCTACACCTTGGTAATCTCATTGATCTCCAGGAGTTTAACTATAGCCATAGGCTTAGTATTCTATAGATCCCATACTTCCTGAGCTACTGAAATTTGCACCTAGAGGTACAAAAACAAGCTTTTCTTTCCCCAAAACCTGCTTGTCTTTCTTATTTCACTATTTCTGTGTGTGACATCATTATCCACCTGATCTCTCTTATTTGATATGTTGAAGTATACTTTGACTCTTTCATCTCTCCCATCCCTCATATGTAGTAACCCTTCCTATTCATTTTGTCTTGACAATATTTCTTGCATCTATCCTCTACCTTTTTTTCCATTCATCTAGTACAGTCTCTCATTACTACCTAACCCTAGTTACATAGTCTCCTGATAGGCCCTTCTGTCACCACTCTCTCCCCTCTTCAAATGTCGAATGAGATATTTGTAAAGCACTCAGCAAGGTGCCTAGCACATAGTAGGTGCTTAATAAATTCTTGTTCCTTTCCCTTTCCTCTCTTCAACCCATTGCTCACATAGCTAATAGAATACTCGTTCTTATGGGTAGATCAGATCATGTTACTCCTCTTGAAAACTCCAGTAGGTCCCTATTGCCTCTGAGTAAAGTCTAGTTCTTCCACCTGGTTTTCAAGGATTCCTCCCAATTTGATCCCACCTGCCTTTCTAATCTTATATCATACACATGTCATATGTCATACAAAACCTAGCACATACTCTGCATTCCATCCTAACTTAACAACTCCTTTCTGTCTGAATACTAATGTTCTTCCTGGATCCATGATCACATGAGTTATTGTGTATGCCCAGAAAGCCCTCCCTCATCTTCTTTAACTGTTTGATTCCTATTTGTAAATAGGCTGATAGGCCAATTTGCGATGGGTTGAGGAGAGGAAGAGTAGATAATGAAGAAATGGAGGTACAAAATTGATGCATTTTCCCCCAAGAAGCTTATCGGTGAGCAAGACAAAACTCTATGAATACTTCCTTGATCCTCCTGAGTGTAAACCTTTTTACTCAGACTTCTTATATAACTTTGGTTTTCATTCTAATGCATCTCTCCTGTAACTTTGGGTATAACTATCCATATTAGCATCTTATCATTCTATGCAACAGCAAGCTCTTTGAAGGTAGGGACTGTGTGCTATTTAATTTGTGTGGCTCTCCCAACATCTGGAATAGTTCTCAAACAGTATAGATGCTTAATAAATGTTTGCTGATTGTTCAATTGAAGTCTTCCTTCTAGTAATCAATCAGTCAATAAATATTTATCAAGTGCCTACTATGTGTCAGGTACTGTGCTAAATGATTGGTACCTCTCTCAGGTACCCAGAACACCCAATTTTGCACTATAGTTGTCATTTTTGTGTGATCTTGTCAGACTCCTTCCTGACACAAAAGACTGAGGTACACTTTAGGGGACTTTCCACTTATCTGGTTTGTTGCCCTTGCCTTTACAATCTGGGAACTATCAACTCCTCCCATCTTAGAACAGAGGCTTACAAGGCTCAAATCATGTGGCCTTTAGGTTTGGGAATTAAGGGAAATCATTAGAACTTTTTTATGGACTAGAGACTACAACGTCCAGAAATGAGCAACCCTTCTCCCCAGAATCAGACAAAACCTCAGTTATCTTTAGTAGAGTCTTAAGTAAGATTCCAGCAACATATGCCCAGATGCGGCTCTTCTCTATTTTCTTCCCTCCACAGCTCCACATACAATGATGTTTAATCAGGATTGATTTCTTTCCTCTACAGGTTTTACTTCTAGTCACTCTCAGCAGATGCTTCTGATTGTTGCTACCCATTCCAGGTCCATTTCATTGTTCAACTTCCTGTATCTCTCCTCAGCTCCTAGCCAATGGCAGTTACTCCCAGTTTTCCCTTACAATCTCCTCTTTCTATACTACTCAGTAACTTTACTACCTATAGTTCTTCTCAGCCTCTAGGAAGAGGGTAGTTATTTATTCTCTGGGGTCCAGTTCTCCTTCAGGGTTTCTGGGGTCTGTGTTACAGTTCAATCACTGCTCTTCTCCAAAGGTTTTTGTTTTGTTTTGTTTTTAGCATTTAATCACTGCAGGTCCTCGCCACTGGACTCACACACATCTCCCCTTGCACCTTCTGAATTCTGTGTTGGGTCATTCTGATTTATCATCATTTATCATCACTTTTCAGCAGTATGTAGCTCCCCACTGCATCAACATTTCCTGTGGGTATACAAGTTCAGAAGGAACACTCCACTGTCTACCCACAGTTATTTCTGGGCCCATTATGGTTTTCTGGGGCATTTGGGCAGGGTTAGTCAAATTCCTGGATCTACTTACCAAAACATCTAGGAGGAGAAGGGAGGAGACTGTGCACTCCCTCTGAGAATTGAGCAGGGAAAGATTTATAGTGCCCTCTACACTCATAAGCACCTTGAAGGCAAAGATCCATGTTATTTACCTGTCTTTGTATCTCCTTCAGAGATCTGGCTAACAGCAGGTACTTAATAAATGTTGTTGTTTGAAAAGAATTTAGGGGTATCTTGTGAATAGAAGAAAGAAAAAGCTGAGTCAAGCAACAGTTAGTTAATTATTAGAATTCTCACTTTGAAGCTAGAAGTTTTCTTTAAACTTTTGTTTTAACCACAGTGTGATTATGATTAAATGGAAATAGAGTATAAGATCCAACAGGGAAAGAACTTGTTTCCTTTTTTTTTTTTTTTTTTGGTCTTTGTTTCCTCAATGTCTTGCACAAAATAGACGGGCTTGATGAATTATAATAGAATTGTTAATGGATTTATGTACAATATCTGAATTTTAAAAGTTTATAAAGACTTTTTTCCCTTTCTTTTCTTCCCCCCTAGATAGCTACCATTACACACACACTCTCTCACACACACACATATATACATGAATACATTTACACACACACACACACACACACACACATACATATATATATATATGTAAAACCATTCTATGCATACTTCTTTTTATCAGTTCTTTCTCTGGTCCTTTTCATAGGTCCTTTGTAGTTAATTTTGGTATTTATAGTAGTCAAAATGACTTATTTATTCAAAGTTGTTCTTAAAACAATATTGTTGTTACTGTATACAGCATTTTTTGTTCTTTTCATTTCACTCTTCATTATTTCATGCAAGTTGATCCATATTTTTTCTAAGATCATCAAGCTCATCATTTCTTACATAATAACTTTATTATATATTTAAAAGGAATAGCAAGTTATACATAATAGATTTGCAGTTTCCTGTACAGTCATTTTTTCCTGTTCTGCTATGTTATGGAAATGCTTGTTTTATTTCTTAAGTTCAGAATAAAATAAATAAATTTTAAAATAATTTTATTAAAAGCATAGATGACTATACCATGTATTATAGCTAGGTTATTCTCAGTTATCTGTACTTGATGTATACAGCAATGTGCAAGAATTGTTGATTAAATTGTCAGTGGGAGCATTTACATCTCAGAAATCTACAAAATGCTACAAATCAGGTCCTGATTGTCTAAGACTTAAGAAAACACTAGAGAAGATGTTAAGAATGTAGATTAAGCTTTTAATTGTGTCCTTTGTTTGGAAAACTGGTTGTTAAACATTTAACAGCTAGCCCTAGGATGTAACACTAAAGACTAGAACTACACTAACCCTAAACAGATATCACCACCTAATGGCAGCTGTCCTAAGTATTTCAATAAAACTTCAGAGAAATTCATTCATTTCCAGAGGGCTACTTCTACTTCTAATTCAGAAAACAGCAACAACAACAAAACACCATACTTTCTCCCTGCCTTTCCTTATTCATTTTCCCCTGTCTCTCTTCTTTTCTATCCATTTTTCTTCCTTCTTTCTTTCTGTCTTTGAACCTAGTATGCCTCCATCGATATTGAAATAGAACGCATTTGAATCTTAGGAGGTTAGTAGGATCTTAGAGATCATGGAATCATGACTGGGGCTGTAGCTGGGACTTTAAAGGCCATGTAATCAGAGCCCCTTATTAAAGATGATGATGGCAATGATAGCCAACCAACATTTATATAGTATTTTAGGATTTGTAGAGCACTTTACAAATATGATGTCATTTAAATACATATATATCTTATTTCATTTTATTTTTCAGATTAGCAAACTTTCTATAAAATAACTTCTTTTTATTTCACATTTTCTAAGGCCTCAGAATATCATAATTGCAACCTTTTTGCTTTTAAATTCATCTCTTTCCTAACATCAGAAAATTTTCACAACTCACCTCTATCTTGTGGGAAGAAAGTTCATTTTATGTTTTTCTTTTTCCAGGTGTCATCTACTTCTTTTCATAAGTGCTTTCCCGCGAATTGATTATATTTACCTTTTACTTTTCTTCACCAACTAATCTGGCTTCCATCTATATTACTTCCTGGATACTGTTTTCTCTAAGATTAGAAATCACCTTCTCCTGGTCAAATCATCTGTCTCAACATTTCTGGTATATTTCGTGATGTTGACCATTCCAGTCTTCTTGAAATGCCCTTCTCTCTTGGCTTTTGTGATACTATAGCTTCCTGACTCTCCTTAAATTTAACAGAGCACCTAGCATGGGAAACCATAGTTCTAGGCACTGAGCAAAAAACAATGATAAATAAGTTATAAGTTTTTCCATCTAAATGATCAATTTGTAGCAAGGAAGTTAAGATATATAAACAAATAACTTTAAGACAATATGGAAAGTGATAAATCCCCAAGAGAGGTAGAAAAGTCTTTGAGTCCAAGAATAAAAGCACTTTTTTCAACTCGGAGGTTGAACTACTCCTGCCTTTATAACAGATCTTCTGTTAGCTTTGTTTGCTTCTCATTCTCCCCTAACCTCCACCCCGTAACTGTAGGTATATGACGAGGCTTACCTGTTGGTCCTCTTTTCTCTCTTTATATTCTTTTGAAGAGTTTATCAGCTCTCAATACTTCAATTATCACTTCTCTCTCAACCAAAAAGCAAATATTTGACTCCCT
Organism: Dromiciops gliroides; assembly: GCF_019393635.1. Classification (NCBI taxonomy): domain Eukaryota; kingdom Metazoa; phylum Chordata; class Mammalia; order Microbiotheria; family Microbiotheriidae; genus Dromiciops; species Dromiciops gliroides. Next base: position 334,762,432 of record NC_057863.1, on the reverse strand, counting down.
ACAATGAACAAGGAACATGGAGTATGAAAAGAAGGCATGATTCTTTCCTCCAAGGAGTTCTATAATTGTCTCCCCTAAAGGAGAAAATCCCCTACCTCCACTCCCTCCTGCTTGGAAAACCCAAGTAGTTTGCAGCACACAGGCATATACAGATATAATACACAACTTATTGGATCACCTTCCTATAATGAAGACACACAGAAAAATGTATGTATCAAGGAAGTCTCCCAGGAATTTCTAGAAATTAAAATTATGTAGAAAATCAAAGATATCAAAATTTTGGAAGAAAAAACAGCTTCATAATTAATTAAAATTAGATGAAAGGGAAAAGAGGAAGATAATACCAAATTTTCAAATATGAGAGGCCGGATGTCATTAATCAAAATATATACTTCCAGTATATACTTCCTGAAATTTGGAGGCTTACCTATATATGAATCACTCTTTGCAAACAAATATGCATAAAAGCTCCACAATAGCTTCCAGTCTAATAACTATTAGCAGTGAACACTATTTGTTTTCCTCTTTAAAGCTCCCTTTGAACTTTCCCTGACCACATTCTCTTCCTCATCCCCACCACCTCCTACCAATACACATTCATCCATAAGGACTTTACATTGCCACCCTGCTGTGGCCAGCTCCTCATTTTTTCCTAGCCATGATGCTGACCAAGTTTGGGGCTGCTTGCTCTGTTTTTTCCTCTGGCCATAGTGCTGACAATGGGTAGGCATTCAACAGGTTAGGGAGATAGGAGAGGATCATTCCAGGTACAGGGCACAGCATGAGTCAAAACAAAAAAGCAGGTACATGCAAGGAATGTATAGAGAACAGCAAATAGTCAGTATAAGTCCATAAAGCAAGAAGAGAATATTATAGGAAAAAGCTACAAAAGTAAGATGTCATTTGATTGTAGAAGGCCATGAGTGACAGTCTAAGGAGTATGAAATTTACTCAATGAGCAACAGGGAACTATTTAAGATTTTAAGCATTAGAGTCATCAGCTAGATCAAGCATAAAGATTATTCTCATAGAAGCATTAAAGAAAGATTAGAGAGAGAAGAGAGTAGAGGGACAAAGACCTGGTAGAAAGCCATTGTAAGAGTCTAAGTAAGAGGCAATGAAAGTCTAGGGCAATCAACTGGAGAATGGCTAAACAAATTGTGACATATGAATAAAATGTAACATTGCTGTGCTGTAAAAAATCTATGTGATGAATACAGAGAAGCATAAAAAGAACTATATGAACTGATGCAGAGCATAATAAGCAAGGATAAGAAAACAATATAACCACTGACTAGAATGTAAATGGAAAGAACAACTACACACCCCCCAAAATCAAAAGTAAATGTAACATTTAATGTGATTGTACATATATAAACTATATCATATTGCTTTCCATCTTGGGGAGGAGGGAGGGAAGGGAGGGAAGGGAGGATGGGACAAAAATTTGGAACTAAAAATCCTATGAAAACAAATGTTGAAAACTATCCTTACATGTAACTGGAAAATAATAAAATACATTTACTTTAAGTAAATGTAACAAATTTGTAAGCTCAAGCAGGACTCAAATGAAGAGATACGAGAAGACAACCCCACCCCATCTCTTCATGGAGGAGCAGAGGTCTACAGGTGTGACACTTTGCATGTTTTTGGACTTTTTCAATGTTTCAATCAATTGTGCTGACTCTTTTTTCCTCTCTAAAAATACTGTTTGTTGTTTTGTATAACTGCTCATGTATCTCTTATATGGAATTTCTTGAGTTCTTCAGGGGGAGGAAGAGAATTTGGAACACAAAGGGAAAAAAATTTATGTCAAAATTTGTACTTACATGTAATTTGGGAAAAGGAAAATTCTAAATAAATTTAAAATTATATAAAAATACTATTTGTCATATGAGATATATCTCTAGGAAGGAGAAGGAGAGAGGCACTTGGAATAACTATGGTGAAGATAGAAACAAAATATCAATAAACTTTTTAAAATGAAAGACTACAGCAATGACAGTGAGAATAGAAAGGAAGGGATGGAGGTAAAAATCAACATAGTCAACAGCATTAGGTATGGCTCACTGTTAGACAATGGGAGAGATCTACATTCAGAAATAAAAATTATGTAGAAAATTAAAGATATCACTAAAAATTTTGGAAGAAAAAACAGCTTCATAATTGATTAGAAATTAGATGAAAGGGGAGGCAGCTAGATTGTGCAGTGGATAAAGCACTGGCCCTGGATTCGGGAGGACCTGAGTTCAAATCTGGCCTCAAACACTTAACACTTACTAGCTGTGTGACCCTGGGCAAGTCACTTAACCCTCATTGCCCCTCCAACCCCCCCCCCAAAAGAAATTAGATGAAAGGGAAAAGAGGAAGATAACACCAAATTTTCAATATGGGAAACTGGATGCCACTGATCAAAATATTGAAGAAATACCAAAGTTGGAAAGAGGAATAAATTCGGTTTTGAGTAGAATCCTGAATGAAAAAAGAACATTTTATGAATTGAAAAACTTTCAGGTATTTGTGACAAAAAGCCCAGAACTCAATGGAAAATTCAATGTAAAAGAGCCAGAAGAAATATAAGGAAAACATTAAAGACTAATTATAAGGCACTCCGTTGAGGTCACACTATTTACTTATTATATATGAAAATGTAATCAGTATTCTTAAAACTGTCATCATTTCTAAGGTAGTTTGAAAGAGAGGATTTGTGATTATTTGTAAGGACAAAGAGAAGAAGCTAGTGGAGAGGAATAGATTGGAGCTGGAAAAAGGGACTGAATCCTGGAAGAGTGGGGGGAGTGGGGCAGTGGCAGAGACAGATCAAGGGCACGGTTAAAGGAGGAGGCAAATGTCTTCCGCTGAGACTGCAGAGAAGGCAATGAAACTGAAATTTTAAAGAATGAAAAAGAAAAGTCAAGGGAGCTCCTGTCAGATGACCTCAGTTATCTTAGTGAAGACAGAGGCTAAGTTATCTGCCTGTTGTGTGGGGACTGGGAAGAAGCATTTGGGGCCTTGAGGAGAGAGGAAAAGATTTGGAACAATCTCTGTGGGGAATGAGATGGGGAATCAATAAAAGTAGATAGAAGGATTTCCTAGCAGCAGTTATGACCCAGCTAAGGTTATGCACTATAAATTTATAGTGGGTGAAATCAGTTCGATTTTGTGACTTTCTCCAGGAATATTGAAGACATCTTTACTCTGCCTAACTAGCAAAAGAAGCCAGGCCATGCTAACTGCCAAATGAGTATGCAGACACTATAAACTACAAAATAATTAGATAAGGGAGTGGTCAGTAAAGGCTGGGGTGGTCAGAGAAGGAAGGTAGGGTGAAGCTGAGCCCTGGAACATGAGGAGGATTCAAATAAGCAGAGAGGATCAGATAAGGAGTTCCAGGCAGCCAGAAAGATGTAAGCAATGGCATGAATGTTTTATTAATATTGGGAGATCATGCTTAGACTTCACCTTAAAGGTATGTGGAAGGAAATAATGGGAAAGTAGGGTTTTTGGCCTGTTTTCCTTTAACCTGTACAGAAGACAGAACAATGAGCAGATCTACATTCAGAGGTGGAAGGAGGACAAGCCTCTTCTCCCCACAAGAAGGGGTAAATAGCTACCTAGAAGCTGGGAGCACATGATAATTACAATGGGATACTATGAGGCTCAAATGAAATAATTCATGTTAAGCACTTTGCAATCCTTGAAGCAGTACATAAATGCCAGTTATTATTATTATTATTATTATTATTATTATTAGCCTATTAGCCAAGTCTCATATTTGGCACTGACTTCATTCCCTGAGCTTTTACTGTACTCCTGCTGAGCTCAAGCAATGTTTATAGAACAATACGGGTGTGCTGGTAAATATTTAACAACTAGGCTCTATGGGTAAAATATGTATGCATACACATTTTAAGTTTAATCTGCATTATTAATACTTTCCATGGTCTAGACAATCAACAAAACAATAAATCAAGCTTTTATTTGCAGTAATTGCTGATTTCTGAGGTATAAATGCTCACACTTAAAATTTAATCATCAAACCAGCTGGAGATTGCTTCACCATACCCTAGAGTTACATGAGCTCACCCATAGATTTCTGAATACAGGTCAAGGACTCCTGAGGGGTAACATTCCCAGGCCAAAAGCTGACAGCAGTCTGTGGCATTGATGAAATTATTGCAGAAGCATCTGTCAGGAAAAAACAATGCACTCACCTATATGACCAGAGAGGATAGTTTATGGGAAAATGTTCATATACTCTAGTCTTCTGGATACAAAAGGGAAGATTTTAAACTTTCTAGTCTCTGTGATACTTGAATATAGCCTTCTATGCAGAAAAGGGAGATTTCCTGGACAGTACTAGGCTTGGGGTGGAGGTAAGGGGGTGATAATTGCTTTATAGGTAACTCCAAGTTCAAGGGGGCATTGAACTTGGGCATTGAACCTTCTAGAAAAATAATAGTATCACAACATAGTCCTTGAATAGCATCTTTCTTACTGGGGAAAGAAGAGGATCACCCACATCCTTCCTGAATAGTATTTACCCTTGGACAATGATGAGGATACCCCATGTAGTACTTATAGACACAGTACTAAAGCCATTTCATGGTTGGAGAAGGAAAACAATAACTAGAGATCTGGACCTTCCACCCCTACTCCCAATATTACAGTCATTTTTCCAGAAAATCTAGGTCTGATGGGAAGGAATATTGGTTTTAGGCAGTTTCAAAAAGTGTGTTTCCCTTGCAGAGAAGTCCAAGAACTCAGAGGATTTGTCAGATTAAAGGGGAATGCATTAGACTGTTAGAACTACTTTGCATGCTTTCTATGTTTTCTTTATTTGTTTTATGGGTTTCTGTGAGTCTTTTTATCTCCTGCTTTTTTGTAGGGTGAAATAAAAACTATCAAACCTAATGCACATTTATGATATTGAATGCTTGTAGGGGAGCCCAAGATCCCTTTTACTCATTTACATGGAAATCTAGAAATGAGCTATGCCTAAACTATAGTTGGGAATTTTCTTATAGGAACTTCAGGTAGGGGCAGTAAACTGAAGAGAAAAACCTGCCCTTAGTGGGTCAGCCCCTAAGCTCATATTTGATCCTTGTGAGTCTACAGTCTTCATGAACCCTAGGACATGTAGAAAGTTTTCCTTTGAATTATTGCTTTGTTCCTTTTCTAGTGACTTTAGGTACATGGTTAATTCATTTATTTTCCCCATTTCTTTCTTCTTATGGTAGGCACTCAACAATGATACATTTGCCTCTAGGAATAGCTTTATTCACATCCCATGTATTATGATATGTGATATTATTGTTATCATTGCTCATGTAATCTTTTTCTGATTTCTTCTTTAACATAACATTTGTTTAACAGATTTTTTTGTTTCCATGTTGTTTTATGACTTTTGCCCGTGTTGTTACTATTTAATTCTAAATTTATTGCCTTATGATATAAAATATGGTATGAATAATTTCTGGCTTTGAGATTTACATGTGGTTTTTCTGTAACCTAGTATGTGAAAATTTTGTAAGCATTCCATGTAGACGTGAAAAAAATATGCATCCCCTACTCCACCCATTTGATTCTCTCCATAGATAAGTTAATTGCAAGTTAATTGAGTCATTCATATCTATGATTTCTTTATTGTTAATATTATTTGATCTGTCATGTTCTGAAAACAGAATGCTGAATTTCTCTAATTACTTTTCTTTTATTAACCAATACTAATCATTTAGTAATTTAACTGTCAAATTGATTCACATTAATAAAAAATTATTATAGTTTTATTTATTTTTATTCTCACTATTGCTTGTCTTGTTTGTGTCCTTCAGGTTTTTTTCATTTTATTCCCACATAATTATTATATAGCATTACTTCTACCCCTTCTCTTCAATTAGAAATTTCATCGATGTAAAATAAAAGAAATTTCATCAAGTATGTTTGAATAACTTCTTAATTTTAATCTCATTATATATATTTGCATTCATATAAGCAACATATTTTTGTTTTATTTGCTATGGAACTCTTTCTTTTAAGAGGATAATTTAAACAATTTACATTTATTGTTGTCAGTAATCTATTTTATTTTTCTGTTAAAAAAGGAAATATTAGGAGATTATATTGGGAAGATATAGGGACCCCCAAAAAAACAGAATTTGCTTTTAGGAAGATATAATATTCTTCTCTTTTTTTGCAGGGCAATGAGGGTTAAGTGACTTGCCCAGGGTCACACAGCTAGTAAGTGTCAAGTGTCTGAAGCCAGATTTGAACTCAGGTCCTCCTGACTCTAGGGCCGGTGCTTTATCCACTGTACCACCTAGCTGCCCCTATTCTTAATTTTTTAAAAAGTGAGCTCTGACAGTTTACAGAGACATACAACTATTAAGTAATGCAGAGAGAACTAAAATACTGGTGTCTTGCTCTATAAATGCTGCACTCTTCCTTCTATACCACAAGACTTTGAATTCCAGGTTAAAGATTTTGGATTTGTTCTAAAGTTTAGGGGGAGGCATTGAGGGTTTTTTTTATTAGGGAAGTGACATGATCAGAGCTGTGTATCAGGAAGATTAGTTGAGCAGCAGCAGATCAATGTAGGAAAGATTAGAAAAGAGAGGGATATAGAAAGGTAGACCAGTAAGGAAACTATTGCAATAGTCTAAGGCATGAGGTGAGAAAGCCTTGAATTGGGATGCTTCCTGCTGAGGTTGTAGAGGAGGGGACACATGAGGAAAGAATTGACAGGTCCTATTCAAGCTTAATGTATTTGGCTTGTTCATTACTTCCCTAGTGCTACCAAGTCACATCTATGTGTACACATTTCTTTTGGGTAAATTTGTAATGAAACTGTAGCAGTGTGTCAATATTTGTCATTTTCAAAATGTTTTCTTTTGTTGTTTTTTGAGTAGCATATGAATTTCCTCTTTATTTGCTCTTCTGTGCCTCTGATAGTGTCATTGTTTTTCTCCCCTACTCCATGAATAGTAATATTCTGGGACCAGGAGTGTATGATTCCATTATTTATAAATTGGTGCTGCATTCATTAATTCCATCTAATCTCTTAAGTTTTGTATGCTTTGTCATACTGCTGAATGTGATGGCTTTTGTGTGCATATTTTTTCTCTTCCTTATATGTTTGTATAAATTTAAATGACCCCCAAAAGAAAGAAGCGATAAATTTATTGATTGATGAGTGAGATTCAGGAGACAATAGAGAGTCAAGGATGACTCTGAGGTTATCATTGTTAGAAACCGGGAAACAGAAATAAGCAAGGATATAGGGATCATACGAGGCAGCATGGTACAATAAAAATAGCATTGTCTTTTTCCACTGAGCTTGCTGTCATTGAGTCTGTGAATGAATCCCCTTTCTACCACTTACTAGCTATGTCATTTAGGGCAAGTCACAACATCTATTGGCATCAGTTTCTTCATCTGTAAAATGAGGATAATGGAATAGATGACCTCTGAGTCCCTTCCAGTTCCAGATCTGTGATCCTTTGATGCTTAGTTCCTTCTGCCTCTCTGGTTAGAAGGCTGGATGATAGAGCAAAAAAAAACCATTTTCCTCCTTTTTTAGAGTGCTCAAAACCTCAGCCACCTCTTCAGCCATCTCCAGCTGCTCTGCTTGTTTTCAACTCCATCATTATTTTCATAATGCTCCCATTAAATACCTTTTGGAACTCCCCAGCCTTTTTCAGCTTCCTTTTGTGTATTGTCTTCCCCTATTAGATCGTGAACTCCATGAAGGGAGTAACTGTATTTATTTTTCTAATTTGTATCCCTAGAACTTAGCACAATGTCCGTTTCATACCAGCTTCTAAATAAATGTTAATTATATTATATCTTCCCATGTTCAAATTCCTCAGAATCTTTCCTATAACTCCTAATCACCCAACACAGTGACTTGCATATAGTACTGATTGGAATTATGACAAAAAAGTAACTACAATGTTCATAATTTTGACCCAGAGATTTGATTATTAGGCTTATAAGCCATTTATAAGAAGAAAGTCCCTGTAATACACCAAAATATTTATAGTAGCACTTTTTGTGATAGGGAAGAATTAGAAACAAAGTAGAAGTCTATGGATTGTTGAATGGCTAAACAAATGTTGCCCAAGAATATAAAGAAATAGTACTGTGTTGTAAGAAAGGAATGTGATGAATATAAAGAAGCTTGGACAGATCTAAATGAACTGGAGCCCCCTGCATATATGCTATCATTGTACTTTATACACACACACACACACACACACACACACACACATACATACACACACTATCATTGTATTTTAGGTTTCTACCCCCTCTCTCAACCATAGACTCTATATGTATTTGTGGGAGAGTGTGTTTCAGGTTTGGGGAAGAATATTTTGTAACCACTATTCTTGCTATGCAATTTGAGGAAATAGTCTGCTACAATAGCCTGCTGTTCAGTCTCTCTCCCATAAGTCTTTGCCCACTCTAGTCCATCCTCCATTCAGCTGCCAAAAATAATCTTTCTGAAACAAAGATCTGGTCACATCATTCCCCTGCTGAATAAATCCCAGGGGGTCCCAATCATCACTGGATCAATTATAAAATCCTCACTTTGACATGCAAAGTCCTTCATAACCTTCCTCCCTCCAACCTTTGCAGTCTTCTTGCACCTGTGATCCAGAGATACGGACTTCCTTGCTGTTCCTTGAATAAACCCATCTCCTGACTCCAAGTGTTTTTCACTGACTGTCCCCTATGCCTGGAACACTCTACTCTTCCTCTCTTCTTTGCTTCCCTGGCTTCTTTCACATCCCAGATAAACCATCACCTTCTACAGAAAGCCTTGTCCCATACTTTTTTTTTCTTTGAATAGAATTTTATTTTCCAAAATATATGTAAAAACAAAATTTTAACATCAATTTTTAAAAAAACTTTGTGTTCCAACTTCTCTTCCCCCCCTCCATTCACACCCCCCCACCCACAAGAACTCAAGCAATTCAAAATAAGTTATACATGAGTAGTCATGGAACAATTCCCATATTAGCTAGTTGTGAGAGAAAACAGTCAAAAAATCCCCAAAACTTCAGATTAAGAAATTGTCAAAGAGGAAAAGAAAAAAACATTTTAAATGTGTTTCCATCTGTTTTCAGATACTATCAGTTCTTTCTCTGCAGATGGGCTTCAATCTTCATAAGTCCTTCAGGGTTATATTGGATCATTGCCTTGCTGAAAATAACCACATGCTTCCCAGAAGATCATCCCCCACTATTGCTGTTATTTTATATACAGTACATTTCACTCTGCTTCAGTTCATGAAGGTCTTTCCAGGTTTTTCTGATAGTATCCTGTTCATCATAACCTGTAGTTGCTTCCCCTCTGTTAATTATCTCCAATTTACACTATATAGAGTCTGTTTACATGTTGTCTCCCATGTTATAGTGTGAACTCTTTGAGTGGACGGACTGTCTTTTGCCTTTCTTTGTATCCCCAGCACTTCCATGGTGCTTAGTACATAATAGGTGTTTCATAAATGTGTATCGACTGACTAATTGACTCAATGATTTGATAGGAGCTAATTAAATCTATTGGCAGATTGTCCATAAGAAGCACATCAGTGGAGGCTTGTGAGCCACAGTGTTAGGAGTAGTTACCCACAGAGCAACCCCCAGAGCCTAAGTGAGCTCTGGGAACCCAACCTGTGAGTTAGTGTACAAGTTGGGATAAGGACAAAGAGGGGTTATTACATTTGATTCTTTATTTTATTACAAAAGAATTGTTATTGGTTGATTGAGTATCATTGGGAAGTAACAGTGCTTTTTAAAACTAGAATATTTAATAAGAAAAAGAGGCACAAATAATGTGGGTCAAAGCATTCAATTCAATATCAGAAATAAAGGCATTCTGTCACAGATTTTATAAGTCTAGATGCCCTGGACTAGGTCCTCCGGACCACTACTTTTGCCATTCATAAGTTTCCCTAAAGCATCTTTGAGTCCACTAATACTTTCTGCCTGTACCACCTCTTGAGCAGAAACAAAAATTAGAAGTAGTGTTTTCCAGACTATTCCATAAGAGCAGAAGAAAATGTTTATTTCAGTCTCCATACACTTCTTGATTATATCATATAATTTATTGTCTTTTGGGGGACATAGCAGCACATTGGGTTAGCTGAATGTCTACTAATGAGGGAGTGTGGTGAAGTAGAAAAGCTCTGAATTTAAAGTCACAGGGATCTGAGTTTGAATCTTGACTGCCATTAGCACTTGTGATCATGGAGAAGTCATTTAACCTCTCTTGGCCTCAGTTTCCTTATCTGTAAAAGAAGGGGACTGGACTAGATGACTTCTTGGGTCCCTTTCAGCTCTAGATCTGTGGTCTTCATCCAAAAACTGCTTGTTCATATCCTTTGACCGTTTATCAATTGGGGTATACATTTGACAAAGTTCTCTATACATGAATGACTAAGCTATTCTGAGTATTAGAAATAGTCAAGTCAGCTACAAAGGACTCATGAAGGAAGATGTTATCCACCTCTGGAGAAAGAACTGATAAATAGAAGTATGCATACTATGGCTTTATATATACATGTATATGTGTGTATACGTGTATGTATGTGTACATATACATATACATGTACATGCACCTGCACCTACACATACACACATATGTGTGTGTACATATATATAAAATATATCTCTATATATAAAAATCTGTGTCAAATGGTAGCTTTCTCTAGTGCAGAGTAGGGAGGGAGGGAGACAGTTTAGAACTTAAAGTGTTACCAAAAATTAAATTTTAATTTTAAAATAATTAAAAATAAAGATAACTACTTATGAGATTCAGATGGATGGTTCAGAACCCTTCATTTTAGATGTGTCATTTTAATTTAAATGGAGGTAATAATAACCTGTATATGTGAAGACTGGGGGCCAAACTAGTTAATCTCTTATGGTTCCCTCTATATTCTAGGATCCTAGGATATTTTTATTTCTAAATGCATTTTGTGTGTGCCCAAGTGAAAACTTGTCATTCCTCTGTCTGCAAATTGCACTGATTTGTAAGTTCTTCCTGTCGTCTGTTTCCATTAGCTTCGTTTTCACTACCCAGAACAGTTAATGTCAGCCACAAACTTGGAGGTTTTTCTGTATACACTGTCCTCCAGATCATTTATAAAGATATCAAATAAGACCAGACCTAGGACAGATCCCCAAGGATCCCTGCTTTTCAGACTTTTTTTATCCAGAGAAGTGCAATCCTGTCTGTCCTATCTATAATAGAAACAACCCCTATCTCCACCCTGCCCCCAACACAGGGCACAAAACCCTGTGGTCATTTCGTGAATGGCCTTTAGGGGTCTCCTGACAGAGAGGTAGGTGATGGACTCAAAATGCAGAATGAGGACATAACCAGTGTGTTTTGCTTGACTATGCATATTTGTTACAGGGATTTTGTTTTTATTTTTCCCTTTCTATGTAATAGGGGCAAGGACGTGGGTAGGAGAGAAAAGAAATGCTTGATCATTCAAAAATAATTGTTTAATATAGCTTTGATTGGTAAATCGTTGTCAGTAAAAAAAAACTTATCAAAGTCCTTTTGAAAACAGATTTCAACTCCCTTTTGTTTTATCTTCTTTCTTATTTATACCCTCAAAGAACCATATTTAATTGGTCCTCCTTCCTTTCATTCAAAATTTGTCCTTTTTAAAAAAAATATTCAGTGGAAATCAGGAGTCCTCCATGAAGCCAAATCTAGCCATAGAATTTAGAACTGGGAGGTACCTTAGATATCTGTTAGCTCTACCTCAGTTTACAAATAAGGAAAATGAGACCCATGACCTACCTAAGGTCACAGAGCTGAGATTTAAACCAAGTAGTCTGACTCTACCTCAAAAGCTCATTCTACAACACCCTGAGATCTTCCCACAGTGACCCCCCCCCCCGCCTTTGGAGTTCTGTAACACTTACTAGTTATATTATTCTTTTTGGCACTTTTTCTTACATCTTATCTCCCTGAAGAAATTATAAGCTCCTTGCGGTCCATGGCAATAGTTTTCTAGTATCTCTAGAATGAAGGAGAATCTATAGAAGGCAATGCATGCTTGTTGAATTTAAAGTTTCCCTGACTGGTATGCAAGGATTTGGAGTGAACAGAACAGAATCAGAAGATTATACACACACACACACACACACACACACACACACACACACATATATATATATATATATATATAAAACCAACCACAAATTCCGGAGGACTGATGATGATCCCCATTTCCTGACAAGGAGATGATAGAAAATGACACAGCCAATATGGGAATGTATTTTGCTTCCCTCTATGTGTTTGTTATAAGGGCTTTGTTTTTCTTTTTCTTTTCCTTTTCAATGGGGAGGAGGGAAGAGGAAAGGATTAAGAAAAAAACATATGCTTGTTAAGTGAAAAAAATAAAATGCAATTTAAAAGAAAAGTAGCAATCTGGTTCTAAAATTATCGAAAGCTGATTATAGACTTTCTTGATGACTACCTCATCCAGTCTTCTTATTTTACAGTTGAAACAGCTCAGAGTAGAGAGATAGGGGCAGTTATGTGGCACAGTGGATGGAGTGCTGGGCCTGGAGTCAGGAAGGTTCATCTTTCTGAGTTCAAATCCAACCTCAGACACTTACTTAGCTTTGTGAATTGGGCAAGTCACTTAACCCTCTTTGCTTCAGTGTCCTCATACATAAAATGAACTGGAGAAGAAAATGGCAAACCACTCCAATATCTCTGCCAAGAAAACCCCAAATGGGGTCATGGAGAGTCAGATATGACTGAACAACAACAAAGAGAGGGTAAGGGACTCGCTCAGCATATAGCTAGATGTTATAGAGGTAGATGTCTCCTCACTCTTAGCCTAGTAGTACTCCTATTACAGCATATGCATTGTATATGTTATTAAATTATAGTCTACTTAAATGATTCTTTTTAAGAAACCCAAAACCAAAAAGCTTCCCTAGAAGCAATTAGGAACGATACACCCTCCTTCCTCCAAGAGGCTAAAATGTAGATACCCATTGCCTCAAGAAGGTCGAAGGCAGAAAGATAAATTTCATATATACCCAAATATTTTGAGCAGCGATTTTTCTAGTAGCAAAGACCTGAAGACAAAGTAGATGCTCATGTTAGGGAATTGTTAAACTAATTATGGTACATGAATAGAATGGTATCTTACTTATATTCACTATAAGAAATAGTGAATATGAAGAATTCAGAGAACCCACGAAAAAACTTAGATGAACTGATATAGAATAAACAGAACCAGGAAAATAGTGTACATAATTACTGTAACAATGTAAGTGGAAAGAATAACAAAACTTTAAAAAACCCACAACACCTGAATGTTGTGTAGAAACACCAAGTTTGATCCCTGGAGAAGAGATGAAAAATTCTAGTTTCCTCCCTTCATTGCATAAATGAGTGACTATGGGTATGGAACACTGCATATACTTCCCAACTCAGTTATGATGTTGGTTAAACTGTTTCGATCAACCGCTTCCTCTTCCCCTCTTCTTTATTCTTTGTTATAAGTATGGTACACTGGATAGGGGAGGTTGGAGTGAAATATTCAGAAATGAAGGTGACATAAAAATAAAAGATGTCAATAACAACTAAAAATTTTTAAATCTGGGAAAAAAGGTTCTGTGACTCAGTCAATATTTTCATCCCTGATTAGCAGCCTTCCAACCCACCCCCATCCATTACCCCAAAACTGTCTGCTGCAGCCAACAATTGTCAATAGAATCTTGCCATATATATATATATGTGTGTGTGTGTTTATGTTTATATTTATGTGTGTGGGTGTGGGAGTATGAGCCAAGTTTCTCTTTATCAGGCCTCTGCTTCTTTCTCTCCCTCACTTTTCACCCCACACTCCACAAAGGGTGTTAGTTCCCTCCTCCCCTTCCTTTCTAGGCACCCATTATTGCATGCTCTCTACTTCTCCCTACCTTATCCTTAATCAGAATTAGTTATATTTCATCTTGTTCTTTTTGAGTCATACTTTCTTCAAGGTGATAACTGGCAGATATAGCTTTTAATGAACAAAAATAATCCTTGTTAGTTTTTTTTCTAGTAATACCTTAATTCACTTAAAATTTATTTTTCCCTTAAGAAGTCTCCCAACTAGAGGAATTTCAGGCACCTTGGCTGACTGGTAGAGGAGGATTTGGGTTTTTTTTGTTATTTTGAGCCTTTTTTGATCTCTCTCTGCCCTGCCCCTCCCCAATCCCACTGGACCTTTCCACCTTGCTTAACAACAATAATAAATAATAACAATATCTCATTTTCACTTAGCATTGTAAGGTTTATAAAGCAATCCTTGCTTAATAATAATGGTTGATCTTTACATCTGCTAAGGCTTGCAAAGGGCTTTATACATATTAACTCATTTGACCCTCACAACAACCCAGAGAGATAAGTGCCATTATTTGCCACCATTTTACAGCTGAGGAAAATGAGGTTGAGAAAAGGTAAATGACTTGCCCAAGGTCACACAACTAGTAAGTGTTTGAGAGAGAATTTGAACTTGGGTCTATCTCCTTTCTGAGACCAGTGTTCTAGCCAATACAGGGCACCACCCACCACCCACCTGCCTGCCTCATGACTGAGGTGCTGAGGCTTCAGGATTCTTCCTTAAATGCTTCCCAGCTTCTCTCAGCTGCCCTCCCAGGTCCAAACAGATCTTTCAGTTGAGTTTGTCCTTTTGTCTAAGTTGCAAATGGCAGCGGTCAATCCCTCCACCTCCCTACATCTGGCAGCAAGAAGACCTGGCTTTGCTGTCACCTCGGCTGCTCTCCTGGAGCTCCAGAGCATTGTCCCTTGCTGAATCACCTCTGTCTCCTCGCCTCCCCCTTTTCCCCTCTCTTCATATTTCCTGCAGTACCTACACAAAATCCAACAGCCTCCTGCATTGGTATGACTCATCCTCAACCCACAACTGACAGTTTGTCCCCAGACAGCCAGTGGGTACCCCAGCTGCCAAGTAGAGTGGAGCTGAGAGGAGAGGGGAGGAGGTGGTGGCACCTGGGGAGGGGGGATTTGATCCTCCCTGATTTTCTCCAGCACCACGGGCATTATATAGGTGCCTTTTGTTTGCTCCTTGACTGTATTTTCCCAGGAATTGTATAGACAAACCTATGGGTCTTTGGGGGGAGCTTTGCATGTGCAGGTGTGTGTCTGTCCTTGGTTTCCAAACAATCATCTGGAGTTGGAAAAGCACTTAGAGATTAGAGAAAAGCACTTAGAGAGAGCCTGACCTTCTTATTTTGTGGATGAAGAAGCTGGGTGCTACTTGGAGAGATAAAGTCCTGAAAATAAAGTCTGGAGTAAAAAGAATGTCTTTTTCAACATTCCAAGACTGAACTTCTGATCAATGCACTGGCCTTTCATGATTTCAGAGGACTGATGATGAAGATGGAATCCTACCTCAGAAGATAGGTGGTAGACTATGGGAACAGAATTAGACAGACTTTTTACAGACATAGATATTGTGTCGATTTTTTTACTTTCCTTACTTGTTACAAGGAAGAGTTCTATGGAGAGATAAGACATAGAGAAGTGACAGTAATTTTTCTTCTACTTTTTTTTTTTTAAGCAGGGCAATGAGGGTTAAGTGACTTGCCCAGGGTCACACAGCTAGTAAGTGTCAAGTGTCTGAGGCCAGATTTGAACTCAGGTCCTCCTGAATCCAGGACTGGTGCTTTATCCACTGCACCATCTAGCTGTCCCTGTGATAGTAATTTTTCAATAAGCATTAATAAATCTTTTTAAAATTTTTTAGTTTAGAATAAATGATAACAATAATTAGCATTTACATAGGGCTTTAAGAATTTACATTAGCATTTACATAGGACTTTATAAAGATGTTATTTTATTCTTACAACAACTCCAGGAGGTAGGTGCTACTAGTATCCTTCATTTTACAGATGAGGAAACTGAGGTAGGCAGAGGTTAAGTGACTTTGCCCAGGTTCACACAACTGATTAAGTGTCTGAGGTTGGATTTGAATGCAGGTTTTCCTGGCCCCAGACCCAGTGCTCTATCCACTGCACAACCTAGCTGCAAAATAAAAAACTTGTACCACAAAGAGGAAGAAAAAAATTAGTTATAAATAAATATAGGTGTGAAGATGATGTCTTTCACCAGCCCCCCTCCCCCCCCTCCCCTGGGCAGTAAGGGTTAAGTAACTTGCCCAGGGTCACACAGCTACTAAGTGTTGAGTGTCTGAAGCCAGATTTGAACTCGGGTCCTCCTGAACCTAGGGCAGAAGCTTTATCCACTGTGCCACCAAGCTGCCCCCTTTCACCAGTTTTTAACTTTGGGTTTGTACTTTAGCCTGAGGTTACATCTTCCTAGGAATATACCTGAAATTTGAGAGGTTGTTACTAGGTAAACAATGAGATCTGGATAATTTTCTAAATGGCTAGTTTGGGGATAGAGGTACTGCTGTTGGTATTTTAGAGTAGAAAAAGCAGTCGATGTGGAGTGGAGAAGACCTGGGTTTGAATCTAGGCTCTGCCACTTACTGCTCCTTCCTGACCAATAGTTTCCCCTTCTGTAAAATGAGGAAGGTGCTAGACTTTATCACATCCAGAATCTCTTCCATCTCTACATCATAGGATCCTGTGATGCAACAAGCTTTCTGCTTCCACTGCTAGTTGGTACATAAGGGATTGCCCACTCAAAGACCATTCTTGGGATTCATGACCTTTCCCCTTTAACTCTATAGCACCCTTCTCTCCATAGTGTCAGTTCAACTCAACAGACATTTGCTAAGTGCCTACTGTTTGCATGGTCCTATGCTAGGTATTGGTGTTACCAAACCAAGATGGAAAATAGTCCCTGTCTTTAAGATTACATTCTACCAGAAAACACATGTATGCAGATAAACACAAGGTAATTTAAGGAGGACTTACCATACCTCAAACATTCTCTCTGTATGTGTGTATATGTATACATACACACGTACATGTATGTGTGTATATGTGTGTATAAATTGTCTATATTTATAGTTTATTTATAGGCCTTACCGTAGCTCAAACTAGATAGATAGATAGATAGATAGATAGATAGATAGATAGATAATCATTAAAACTTTTTGGTGCCAGTTACCGAAAGATAAAAATAGATCAGTAGAAGAGTCTCAACAGGTAAGAATCAGAAGCAATTTATAAAATCATAGCCAGTGTCTTATTAAATGTGAGAATACAAATTACTGGGAGAATAACTCCCAATTTAAAAGGAAATGCTGGGAAAACTGGAAAGTAATTCTGAGTCTGGGATACCTCTGGGATATTGAAGTAGAGATGTCCATGGAATAGTTGGTGCTGCAGGGCCCAAGGGAAGAGAGAAATAATGTGGGGTTTTTTTGGTTTTGGGGTGTGGCAATTGGGGTTAAGTGACTTGCCCAAGGTCACACAGCTAGTAAGTGTCAAGTATCTGAAGCCAGATTTGAACTCAGGTCCTCCTGACTCCAGGGCCGGTGCTCTATCTACTGCACCACCTAGCGGCCCGAGAAATGATGTTTTACTACTCACCATATAAACTTGGCAGCCCTCTGTAAAGAGCAGATACTTGGACCTTTTGACATCATCAGGGATTCCAAGATGAGGTGTTTAGGAGGAAGAATATTATAGACAAATGAAGATTAGATAATCATTCACAGCAATGTTGTAGAGTGCGGTCTGGCAAGAGAGAACAACTATCCAGAGAATAAGGAGCTAGGTTATTGGGGAGAGAGAGAAATAAGCATTTATATAGAACCTACCATATGTTAGGCACTTTTAAGAAAGAAATATTATTTCATTTGATCCCTGCAAGGTAGAATACCTTTTATAGTTGAGGAAATTGAGATTAAGTGACTTGCTCAGGTTACATGGCTAAAAGTGTCTCAGGCTGGATTTTAAACTCAGATCTTCCTGACTATGCCTAGTGCTCTGTTGTCTCAGCCATCATCTGCCTCTAGGAGGTAAATAGCTGTAGAGGGGATTCTTATTCATGTGTGTATGTGTTAGATTGGATGGTCTCTGAGATCCCTTCTATCTCTAGGAACTGATACTTCAGGTGTCCATGGTCAGATAGCTTATCACCTGTTGGCTAGCTTACTAACAATAAATCTTTCAAATTTGGCTTTACCAAACTTCAGAGAGCAGACTTATCTTTTGGCTACAATTATTCAAAGCCACACCAGCTTAGCAGAACTTTCCTGAAATTATGTTTCTACTGGCAAAGTCAACCAGTCAGTCAATCAATCAAGAAACAATTTATTTATCACGTACTATACATCAGGCACTGTGCCAGGCACTGGGGATACAAAGGGAAAAAATGAAATAGTACCTTCCCTCAAGGAGCATACATTCTATCAAGGAGATAACAGGTACAAGTAACAGTATATACAAGAGGAGTAGCTAAGTGACACGGTGGATAAAGCACCAGTCCTGGATTCAGGAGGATCTGAGTTCAAATCTGACCTCAGACACTTGACACTAGCTGTGTGACCTTGGGCAAGTCACTTAACCCTCATTGCCCCACACAAAAAAGGTATATACAAGATATACTATTTACAAAATAGATACAAGGTAAATAAAACATAGTTGCTGAAAAGCCAGGTTTGTCCATATGTCATGATGATATCTCATAACTGACTTTAGCATTTTTATGCTTTAAACATGAAGAATATTTTTTGCTCCAGTGAGAAGGAATATATAGTTCAGAATAGGTGACTACAAGTAAAAAAGCCCTCTTATAATTCAATTAATTTCACCTAGACTGAAGCATGAATGTCATTTCCAACTCTTCCCCAGGTCACTCCCAAATATCCTGGCTCTTCCATAATATGATTGGATCTCTGTCCTTTGCCAGTTTCCACTGTTTCTTTCTACCCACTAAGATGTTTGTTTTTGTCTCCTGGGTCTCTGGGAGAAACAAGGTATTTTTGTTATCTGTGCCCCAGAGCCAGACCTGGTATTCAGGTTGAAACTACTTTTCCCCAACCTGTTCACATACATAAAATAGTAGCACTTTGGCAGTCCATTGCTGTTGAATTGTTTCAGTTTTGTCTGATTCTTTGTGATCCCATTTGGGATTTTCTTGATAAAGATACTGGAATGGTTTGCCATTTCCTTCTCCAGCTCACTTTACAGATGAGGAAACTGAGGCAAGCATGGTTAAATTACTAGTCCAGGGTCACACAGCTAGTAAGTGTCTGAGGCCAGATTTTAACTCAGGTCTTCCTGACCCCAGGTCTGGTGCTTTATCCACTGTGCCACATAGCTGTCAGTTAAAGAATATCAGAGCTAGAAGGAAACTTATAAACTATCTATTACACCTCCATAATTTTGGAGGTGAGGAAAATGAGACCCAGAGAAGTGATGATTTACCTAAATTCATAGTCCCTGTCTTTAAGGAGATTACATTCTACCAGAAAACACATGTATACAGATAAACACAAGGTAATTTAAGGAGGGCTTACCATACCTCAAACATTCTCTCTGTATGTGTGTATATGTATACATACACATATGTACATGTATGTGTATATATGTGTATATAAATTGTCTATATTTATAGGCCTTACCGTAGCCACCTTCAGTGGGTGATAGGGAACCAGAGATCATGCCATAAAATCAAAAGAAATGTAAATGTTATCCTAGAGAAGAAAAGACTTGGGGGTAACAACAGGATAGGAATAGGTACTACACCTGTGATTTCATTGGTTTAGGGAACTCTATGCTAGGGGAAATCCCTTTAGCAGAGGAGGTGAGTACAACAGTTCTGAAACTTACCATCTTGATAAGTTGCCTCTGGCATTGATAGGCTGAGCAAATTCCCCAGGACCACACAGCCAGTGAGGTGGTAGCTGAACAAAAATCTTCATGGTTTAGCAGCCAGCTCTATACCCACTACACCTTGCCACCTCTCCAGGAAAAGAGGCTGTTCACAGGTGCTCTGTTAGGTAGAGCTCTGGACTTCTAGTGGAGAAATCCTGAGTTCAAATGTAGCCTCAGACACATTAGTTGTATAGCCCTGAGCAATTCACTTAAACTTTCCTCAGTTTACCCATCTGTGAAATGAAAATAACAGTACCCACCTTTCAGGATTTTGTGAGAATAAGATAAAATAATATTTGTAAAGTGCTATAAATGCTAGCTAGCTATTAAGACAGATGATAACTATATTAAAATGTTTGGAAGGCTCTTTGGAAAAAAGGAATTAGATTTATTCTATGTGGCTCCAGAGCACAGAACCAGGATTATTGGTTGGGAGTTGTAGGAAGGCAGATTTTAGCTCGTTGTGAGAAA
Source organism: Dromiciops gliroides (assembly GCF_019393635.1). Classification (NCBI taxonomy): domain Eukaryota; kingdom Metazoa; phylum Chordata; class Mammalia; order Microbiotheria; family Microbiotheriidae; genus Dromiciops; species Dromiciops gliroides. Next base: position 334,742,117 of record NC_057863.1, on the reverse strand, counting down.
GAAGATGCCAACAATAAAGAGCTGCCCACCCTCGATGGAATAGGCTGGCTCATTATGTAATTTGGGACAAGTCCCCAGAGAGGCTCAGGAGGAAAATGCACTGCCTCTTTTCATGGTCATTGCAGAGGAGATTTCTAAGTCAGAAAGGGGATTGGATTACATAACCTTGGAGACCTCTTCCAACTCTATACTCCTATAAGGAGGGTAATGTCAGAGCTCCACAAACTAGTGAAACTAGTGAAATGTAAAGAGAACTATAGGAAAGAACTGGAGGTAAGCCTCTAGTATATTCAGTGGCTCTTCTGGGGAAGGTATATGGAAGGACGTGGATGAGAATCATATACGATGCAAAAGCAAAATCATAAATGGGTCACAGTCTGTAAGGATGGACTTAACACCTCCACTGATAAAATGCATTAAAGGACTGAAATATCATGAAGCTAAAGAGTGGCAGAAGAGGGTGAAGATGGTGAAGGAAGGAAGGAAGGAAGGAAGGAAGGAAGGAAGGAAGGAAGGAAGGAAGGAAGGAAGGAAGGAAGGAAGGAAGGAAGGAAGGAAGGAAGGAAGGAAGGAAGGGAATAAACATTTATTTTTGTCTACTCCAAGCCAAGCACGGCGCTAAGCTCTTTACAAATATTATTCCATCTGTTCCTCACAACAATCATGAAATGTAACTGTTTAGCCTGGAGAAGAGAAGGCCTAGGAAGGACAAATATCTGAAGGGCCATCATATGGAAGAGAGATTAGACTTGTTTTGTTTGGCTCCAGATGACAGAATTCAGGATTATGGGTAGAAATTACAGAAATACAATTTATCTTGTCCAAAAGTGCCTTGAGAGACAGTGTGCTCCCACTCACTGGAGGACTTCAAGCCAAAGCTAGATGATCATTTATTGGGCAGGTTAGAGAAAGAATTTTTGTTCAGGTGTGGATTGGCTGAGCTGTCTTCAAAGGACCTGAGACTCTGCTACTATCCCTTTAGTCTGCTCTCATCTTTGAGTGATTGTCTATATACTTAGTGATGCATGTCATTTCCTTTAATAGAATGTAAGCTCCTTGAGGGCCCCTAGTTCTTCTTCTTCTTTTTTTTCCAGTATTTGTATTCCCCATTGACCAAACACTTGTCGATTGACTAATTCTCAGATAAGATTTCCAATAATCTGAGTCTAGTGGTTTTCAAAGTGTCACTGGAGAACTCCTGGGGGTCCCTGAGATGCTTTTGAGGGTTCCTGAGGTCAAAACTAATGTCATAATAATAAAACATTGTTTGCCCATTAAAGCACTTCTTCCTTTTCTAAATACATAGCTCTGTGAGGCCAGATTTTCTTTATATACTCCAATCAAAACAACATATTGCAACAGATTGAATGCAGAAGCAGATAAGAGAATCCAGCTGTTTTCTATTAAGCCAGACAGTAAAAAGATTGGCAGAAATGTGTTTTTAAAAATGCCACTCTTCTCACTAATCTTTTGTCTTGTAAAATAGTCATTTGACATAAAAATGGTATTTATGTTAATATGTGATACATCTGTTTCTATTTTTAATGAATTAGTAAATTTTAAATGTATGAGTTTTAACTTATACAATATTAATATTGATATAAGCATTACTATTTATCTATCCATTATATTATTCAATATCATATCTATACCATAGATATAAATATTGATACATATTACCCACACATACAAAAGGTCTTTGGAGTTCTCAATGATTTTTAGGAGCGTAAAGGGCTAAGACCAAAAAGTTTGAGAACCATTACCATAGACCAATGGTACACCTACAATTCATCTGTACTTTAATTCCTCTGAATTCATTGTATCTTTGATTAAGATCTGGAAGAGAATTGAGAGACCATTGAATCTGACTCTTTCATTTTACAGATGAGGAAAATAATTAAGAGAGATGAAGTGATTCACCCAGGATCATATAGTAAGTATCTGATGTGGGATGTGAACCCACATCTTTCTGACTCTAAGTCAGCCCACTGCCTTCCCCACCATACCACACTACTTTCTCATCTGTTAGATTTAGGCTTAACAAATTTGCAATAATTTGGCAGAGAAATTATTTTGCCCAACACTCAAGTCCCTCTATAAGATGGTATAAAACAACATGTGCAGCCTTATCTCATCATACCATCATACCTCTGAATTCCAGGCAAACAAGACTGCTCTGTTGGCCACCATGCCTGGATTGGGATCTACCCTTTCCCACTCTGCCCCACTCACATTATCATTGTCTCTTAAAATCCTTCCATTTCTTCAAAGCCCTACTCAGATACAACTCCAAAAACCCATCTCTGTGACCCCCTCACCTCCAAGTAGAAGCACTTTCTCCCTCTTCTGACTTCTTGTAATACTTTAGCTGGATGTCTCCCTTGTACTTAGCTCACTCTTCAATCATCCTGTTGATATACTTGTATTGTTATACTTCTCCCCCACCATTAGATTGCAATTCCTTTAAGAATAAGAACTATGAGGAACAGTCAGGTGGTGCAGTAAATAAAGTACTGGCTCTAGATTCAGGAGGATGTGAGTTCAAATCCGACCTTAGATACTTGACACTTACTAGCTGTGTGACCTTGGGCAAGTCTCATTGCCCAACAAAAAAAGCAAACAAATGAGAATAAGAACTATGTTGTTGTTTTTAATCTTTATTTCACCCAGCTCAGTGACTTGATGTGCTTGTGCCCCTCCCCCACTGGGCTGCTATGCTCAAGTCTGCTTACTGGTTCAGAATATGGGTGTTTCACCTTAGCTTCAGCAGAGATCACAGCTATTTCCCCCTGGCCAACTGCTGGGCCCCCTCACTGGTCTGTGAGCTGAGTTTCAGAAAAAGCAGCTGAAGATTCCAAGGCTCTGGAGGCACTGCCTGCCTGGGGCTGGATCCATGCGCACTGAACTCCTCTCTCACCTCAAACAGCAGATGATTCCAGTCTCCTAATTAAGCTGTCTTTGGCAGGAAAATAGTCTCACTCTGTTCTTTTGTGGGTTATGCTGCTCCATGAGTTGTCTTATAGCATTATTTTTGGATGTATGTGGACAGATATGTTGGGTTCGAGGGAGAGTCACAGTCTTTCCTCTGCCATCCCAGCTCAGTGACTTGAGCATAGTTAAGTGATATATGTTTGCCGAATTGGAGATATAATACCAAGAAATCAAATACTCTTTCGATGTCCATATCATTACAAATTTAACCTTTGGCTTTTTTTATTTTCAGGTTGCTTTCCTCCAAATGTCAACCTGCTGCTTTCTGTGGTGATGGGGGATTTGTTTTCATCATGTCTTCTCTGCTCTAAACCCACACTACAATTTGCTTGGTTTTCCTTGTGTTCAGTTTGTGTTGCTTTAAAGCAGCAATACTGACCTGGTGGAGAAAGTCCTGGACCACAAGTGGTAGGATTTAGAGCAAGCTTAGAGTTCATCTAGTCCTCCATCTGGTCATTCATCAGGCCTTGGTTAAGTACTTACTGTGTGCCAGATAGAGTTAGTCATTAGGGATTCAAAGACTAAAATCATAGAATTATTGCCTTCAAGATGATGATATCCTCCTGGATTCTAGGGTTTTAGATGTAGAAATGGAAGGGAGCTTAGAGGTCAAAAGGTCCACTTCCATGATAATGAATTAGACTATCACCCCTGTTCTGGCTTCATTTTCTTCCATTCCCAAACTTGAGTTGGTATTGAACAAGTTCTATTTTACACCATAGGCATCTAGGTAGCTCATTGGATAGAATGCTAGGCAGGGAGTCAGGAAGACTCATCTTCCTGAGTTCAAATCTGGCCTCAGACACTTCCCAGCTCCATGATCCTGGGCAAGTCACTTCACCCTGTTTGCCTCAGTTTCCTCATCTGTAAAATGAGCTGGAGAAGGAAATGGCAAACCACTCCAGTTTCTTTGCCAAGAAAACCCCAAATGTGGTCACACAGAGATAGTCATGACTGAACAACAAAATAAAATTTTACACTGTCTTCTACTCAGGAATCCCTTGACCCCTTGTCTTATTGTTGTTCATGCCTTGTCAAACTCAACCTAGATTTTTTTTACTATGACCCATGCCCCTAATCAGTGCTGTTGAACCACACTGGAGAGAGAACACCATACAACCCTGCTAAGTAGATCCACTAAACACTTATGTTATCTAATCTCCACTGGGTCCTCACTGCAGTAAGGCAATCCTTTTACTCCTTTCTAATTGACCTTTATTATATTTTCCACAATCATTGCTACAGATCTTTTCTATTTAAATAATCCACACCACCCACTCCCCACCCCTTTTCAGCAGAGTATTTCACCATATACCATATACTTTACTAAAAAAAATTGAAGCCCTATTCTCTTAGCTTCCTTTTCTCCTTTATTCTGCATTTCAAAAATCCATTGCCATCATATCACTCTTTCCTCCTTTACCACAACCTCTGAAGGTGTAACTCTTCTCTATATAAAAATGAATCAACATTATATATACATAATATATATGCATTTGAATGCATATATCTACATACATGTGTATGTATGTGTGTCTATATACACATGCACATCCATATACCACATACCACATATATCCTTGATTCCTTTCCCTTATCTCTTCTGGTAGATTTCCTACCACAATCTCTCTCTCTCTCTCTCTCTCTCTCTCTCTCTCTCTCTCTCTCTCTCTCTCTCTCTCTCTCTCTCTCTTTCTCTCTCTCTCTCTCTCTCTCACACACACACACACACACATATACACACCCCTCTAATATTCAGTCTCTGACTATACTGGATCCTTTCCTATTCTCTACAGATATGTCTAGGATTCTCCTGATCCTTAATGTACCAGCACTTGACCATGCCAACCCTTCAGGTTATTTTCCTAAACTTCTCCTCTCTTTCACAAACTCCTAGGATAATTTATGCATACTTGTTTCCACTTCCTCTCCTCTCACTCATTTCTTATCCTCATGTAATCATGTTTCTAATCTCTAATCTCATCATTCAATCGAAATGTTTCTACCTAAAATTATTAACTATCTCTCTTTTTTTTTAGTGAGGTAATTGGGGTTAAGTGACTTGCCCAGGGTCACACAGCTAGTAAGTGTTAAGTGTCTGAGGCCGGATTTGAACCCAGGTACTCCTGACTCCAGGGCCAGTTCTCTATGCACTGCGCCACCTAGCTGCCCCCTATTAACTATCTCTTGATGGCCAAATCCAATGGTCCTTCCTCAGCATTAAGCCCTCTTGATCTCACTGCAACATCAAAATGGTTTATCAACCTCTCCTCCTAAATATTCTCTCCTCTCTGGATTTTTATGTCACTGGTCTTTCTTGATTCTTCTATCTGAGTGTTCCTTTTCAGTCATCATTGCCCCCCACTCCAACTGTGGGTAGACTTTAAGGTCCTCCCTTCCCCTCTTTTCCTTTCACCTCTCCCCTTCTTTCTCCTCTTCCTTTCTTTTCCTTTCCTCTCCCCTCTCTTCTCTCCTTTCCTTCTCTTTCTGCCTTCCTTTCTCTCTTCTCTCCTCTCTTCTCCTCTCCTTTCTCTAATCTCATCAGTTCCCATGGGTTCAATTACAATAACTATGCAGATGATTCCCAGATCTCTATATCCAGGCCTAGTCTTTCTTCTGAGTTTTGGTCCTATATCACATTACTTATTAGCCATTTCTAATTGGATGTTTCAGACTCAACGTGTCCAAAACAGAGCACATTATCTTTCTCCCCAAACTTACCTTTCTTTCTGATTTTCTTATTTCTGTCAAAGATACTACCATCCCCCACCTTCCCAGTTTCACAACTTCAGTCATCCTAAATGCTTCCTTCTCCCTCATCTCCATGTCTAATTCATTGCCAAAATCTTGTAGATTCTACCTCTACAACATCTCTTTCAACTGTCCCCTTCTCTTTACTTTTACAGCCACCACCTTATTTCAGAACTTCAACATCCTTCACCTGAATTCTTACAATAGTCTCTTAATTGGTCTCCCTGCCTCTGGTATCTCCCCTCTCTAATCCATCCTCCTCACAATTGCCAAAGTGAAATTCCTAAAGCACAGTTTTGACCAAGTCACTATCCTGCTTTCAAAAACTGTTGTTACCTCTAGTGTTAAAGTAAAACCCTTCAGCTTGACATTTAAAACCCTTCCTATTATAGTTCCAGTCCACCTTTCTGAGCTTCTTACACATTCCCCCCACTTCATTGATTTTAAGTTCCAACCACACTTGCTTTTGTGTTCCTTCTTATACAATATTCCATCTCCCTCCTTTGTAGGTTTGCCTAGGCTATTCCTCCTTCCTGGAATGCTGTCCCTTCAAAGCTCAGCTCAAATACTACTTCCTGCATGAGATTTTTTGCTACTAGTACCACTCCCTGCTCTGTCCCACTTCCCTATTCACCCAACCCCCACCAAATTACTTTTACTGTGTGTGTGTGTGTATACATATACATATATACATACACATACACATACACATACACATACACATATACATATACATATACATCAGGAGAGGGTGGAATGGTGTAGTGAATAGAGAGCTAGCTTCAGTCAGGAAGTCTACATACAGGCTGTGCGACTCTGGCCAAGTCACTTAACCTATAAAGGCTCAAGGCAATTCTCTAAAACCATAAATTGCAGAGAAAGGACTTCTTTTCATTGGCAATATGAGTTTTCTCAGGCAGGCATCCCACAGGGATGGATATAAATATATTTGTAAATAAATACAAAATATATAGATTCAAGTATATTTTATATTTACTTATATAGTTAAATATATTGTTTTCCTCACTAGAACATAAGCTCCTTGGGGCAGGGACTGGTCTTTTTTGTCCTTGTATCCTAGAACCTAGCATAGTTCATGACTCACTTACATGTTTTTTGTCTAAATAGTATTATTGCTATTTTTTGATTGACTCATAGTTTAGTCCCTTCATTTTATAGATGAGGAAGGTGAAGCCCAGAGAAGGGAAGTAATTTACACGACCTCATAAAGGGAGTCAATTGCAGACCTGGGGTCCTAACCTCTAGTCTGACTCCAAACCTAATGTTCTCTCCAGTATACCTGGGAAGGCCCAGGTTCTTTTCTCCCATATATCACTACTTAGCATTGTGACCCTAGAAGAGTGACTCCAACTCTCTTATCTATGTACCTGCTCATCTTAGTGCCAAGGACAAATTTTAAGAACACCCTGTACCCCAGTACCCTTCCTCATTAATGTAAGTTTGTTTCTGGTGAAGTTGCACTGATTACTAATCTATTTAATTAACAGTCATGGTGAATGGAGGATTTCTCTTAATAGAATTCATTACTCTACAGGTTAATTGGGAAGGTCTAAAGACACTGGGTGATACAGTGATGTGGCAGTACTGAAGGGACAGGTCATTGAGTTTTGTTTGAAGGGACTGGTCCCTAGGTCCTGGCAAGCCAGGATCACTTCTGGGACTTGCCTGAAGAGGAAGGTGAATGCATGTGTAAAGAAGATGTTCTTGCCAGAGATTTCAGGGCCTCTGGAACTCCAGTGTGTTAAAAGAGCACTTGAATAATCACTGTTAATCAATACAATACTGTGGGATGCAATTACCATTAATTAGTCTGGACTTACTGGTCTCTCTTGTACTTTCTCCCTCTCCTTCTGCCCCCAGAAGGAGGAACTGTCTGGAATTTTCTCTGGGTGTCTTTTCCCTCTACCTGGGTTCAAGTTTCTTTTATGATTAAATGACTCCTTCCCTGAGAATGTTGTCCCTTCTCCCTCCAACCACCCCAAATCCCTGCAAAAACACAGGATAAAGGGAAAAGGAAGAAACAGGAAAAGGGGGAGACTGGAGATAGAAAAGATTTGAGTGAAAAATGATAGTAAAGAAAGAGATTTCCTTGTACTTAGAATCCTAGTTCAAGTTGGCTCCAGTCATTTTGTCTTTTCTCCCAAACTAAAATAGATATGTGTTCTATTCTCTCTTTTAAAAGACACTTAGTGAAGAAAATTTTATAGTTTTCATTTTTTCTCACATTTGGAAATGGGAGGGACAGAATGGCTTAAAGGAGGCAATGTCAGATTATTAATCAGGAGAGCTGAGTGTTCTTGTCTTTGTCTTTACTCTGCTACTAACTAAATCTACTAACTGCTGACAGACAAGTCACTTCGTGTCTCTTGGATTCAGTTTCATCTGTAAAAATAATCAAGGTCTCAAGTATGGAATCACTATAACAGGGGGGTGTATCCTCCCCCTAAAACATACTAGCTGTGTGACTTTGTATAAGTCACTTAACTTTTCAGTATCCCAGGGAAGGCTCCAAGATTAGAGTTAGAAATGATCTGCTGATCTTGCATTGGCATGGGGAGTTTTCAAGCCAGGAGCTTCCTATAACTGGTGAGATCATATTTCCAGACCAAAAAAAAAGAAAGAAAGAAAATAAATTTAGAGCAGAAAGGGAATGTAGAGGCCACAGGATCATAGATTCAGAACTGAAAGGAACCTTCAAGGCCATCTAGTCAAGCAGGCAGAGAGGTGAAATGATTGCTGAAGGTCACAGGTAGTAAGGGAGTAGTAAGTGGCAGGTCAGATAGTAAGTGGCAGAGTCAGGATCTGAAGCTAAAGTCCTCTGACTCTAAATCCAGCCTTCTTTCTCCTGAACTCAAATCCAATTCCTTCATTTTACAGATAAAGGACACTGAGGGTTAGAGGGATTAAATGACTTGTTCCAGGTCACACAGTTAGTAAGCTTCAGAACTGTATTTGAGGCCACATTCTCTGATTCAAGATCTAACATTTTTCCTCCTGCCCAACTTGATACCTCCTACCAGGGTTCCATCCAAATAAATGATTCCTTTTCTAAGGTTCTAAATATCAAGCTATTTACATACCAGATTTTTATTAAATGCAACAAACCCCAACTTCATTTCCCTCCCTTTTCTTGTTTCTCCATTCCTTTTTCCATAGCATACCCTTCTGGCTGATCTCCTTTTACTTTGCCAATGAGGCAGCACCATATAGCAGAAAAGACACTATCTTTGGAGTTGGAAGACCAGCTATTTACTACAGTATGTAAGGATGTAAGCTACTCAAGGGTAGGGATTGCTTGATGTATGTCTTTGTATTCCTCCATAGAACTTGGCACATAGTAGGCCTGCAGATTGATTATTTTGCTTTTACACTTACCAGTCATGTGACTTTGTGCAATTTATTTAACTTCTTGGTCTCAGTTTCCTTACTTGTAAAATGAGACAATAACACTTGAAAGGGGATTCATAAATTGATACATAAATGTGAACTTCTGGAAAACTATATGAGTTTTTCTGCATGTCTTCTGTGCTGAGGAAATTTTATTCCCAAGATCCTGATCCCTTTTTCTTCTTCTTTCCTTTTTTAAACCCCTACCCCCTTCAGTTCTTTCTCTGTAGCCATGGCTAATCCACAGCTTCCTTGGCATAATCTTGGCTATACCAATCTCCACTTCATCAGAGAAGGAAGATTAGTCAAGTTTGCATTCAGAAGATCTGAGTTTGAATTCAGACTGATACTTTCAAGCTGCGGTGTGACCCTAAATCTCTGCACTCCAATTTCTTCAACTATAAAATTAGGGGGTTGGATTAGGTGATCTCTAAGATCTCTTCCAGCTCTGGGCAGGGAAGAGAAACCTGTCAATCACTAGAAATCAGATACTGTGGGGCAGCTAGGTGGCACAGTAGATAAAGCATCATCCCTGGATTCAGGAGGACCTGAGTTCAAATCCAGCCTGACACTTCACACTTACTAGCTGTGTGACCCTGGGCAAGTCCCTTCTCATTGCCCCGCAAAAAAAAAAAAGAAAGAAAGAAAGAAAGAAATCAGATACAGCCAAGTCTTCTGTCAGACAAGGGCTGTTTCTTCTGTCCCAAACTTATACTGATATTAGCTTAAAAAATGCTTTGTTATGTAAACTATTCCACCTGACAACTCTGTTCCGCTCTAATTCTCCTATTTGCTGCTGCCTCTTAAAGACTGTTAATAATGTTCTGAGCTCTCAAATCCATCAATTTCCATTTTGTGAGTAGAGATCTCTGTTTATATTTCTATGTGTATAACTTTCTCCATTTCCCTCCTTAGGTTCCCTGCCTTTATCTTTCATTGTCATCCTTTTCACCTTCTCCCTTTTCTTAGGTCTCCCCTTCCAGTTCCTGAATATGTTTTTCTTTTCACCAGAGGGCTCCCTTTCAACACCGGCAGATGGACTCACAAGCTTAGCCCCTCATATTGCTACCCTCTTCTGCCTCTTCAACCCGGGTTTATTCAGCTCTGAAGCAATTCTGCATTTATATACTTGGATCGTGCCAACCCCCCCCCTCCCCAACCCACCCCTATCTTTCCGGCAGGAAATTTCACAACCTTCCTATGCCTGTGTCCTGTAATTCTTCTTCTGTTGGGAGGTTCTTCCTAATGTCTAACCCGATAGGATCAAGTACTGGAAAAGATTTTAGAGACCATTTAGTCTAGTCCAGTCCCCTCAGAGGACACTGAAGTCCTAAGAACTGAAAGTCGCAGAGCCAGGGAAATGGAGAAGCAGGATGTGAACCCAGGTCCTCTGACACCGTATCCAGGGTCTTTTCCTATGATTCCTCTACATCTCACCTCCATCCACTTCACTGTATACCCATTTTCTTTTGTACTGTCCTCAGCGAAGGGTACAGTCGCCCATCGCTCCTCTCCACATTTTCTTTCTCTATCAGTCCCAAGAGCTGGATACATAAGGAGATGGGGGGGGGGTCGGGGGGGGGGAATGGGAGGGGGAACGGTTTTTAGGGACGTTTCTAGATATTTCTTTGACAGGAGTATGGAAGTGGCTTGGGATGATGCCAAAGACAGGTGTATTTTTCCTGGGGAGGAAAGGCGGGGTCCTGGCTCTTTGGGGGGGTGGGGGGCTGACGGAAAGAGGGGAGAAGGGGAAGGCCAAATCTTAGGAGGAGAAAATGGGGGAGGGAGACTAACGGACTGCCCCCTGGATAGCTTCAGTTTCCCCTCCTCACCCAGCACTTGAAGGCACTCCGGGGGGGGGGGGGTACCATGCTGAGTAATGGGAACCCAGCTGGTGATGGGGGCTCCCAGCTCTCTCTCTCTCTCTCTCTCTCTCTCTCTCTCTCTCTCTCTCTCTCTCTCTCTCTCTCTCTCTCTCTCTCTCTCTCTCTCTCTCTCTCTCTCTCCTCTCTCCTCTCTCCTCTCTCCTCTCTCCTCTCTCCACTAAGCAAGCTCCGGGGTTAGCTGGAGAGGAGCAGCAGGCTGCCAGCCTGTCTCCCTCCCCCTCCTCTTTTTCCCCTCCCTCTCTCCTCTCTCCCCGGGCTCCCCCCTCCCCTCCTACTCCCTCTCCCCCTCCCTCTCCCTCTTTTCTTTTTTCGTCGCCTCCTCTCCCTCCTCCCTCTCCTCCTCGTTGTCCTCCTCCTCTCCCTCCTCCCTCCCTTTCTCCCCGCTGCCACCGCCGGCCGGGTCCCCAGCTAGTGAGAGTGCGGGGATTGGTGTGGGAGCCGAGCGGAGCGAGCGGATGGCTAGTCTGGGCCGCGAGTCCAGCTTGGGCTAGGAGGGGCTGGAGGGGGACTAGACTCCGGGCGGGCGGGCGGGTGGGACCTCAGACCTAGGCAGAAGCTAGAGCCGGAGCAGGACTGGGAACGCGAGCCGGACAGCAGGAGCCCTCAGACCGACTGTCGCTCGCTCGCTCCCTCCCGCATCCCCAGACGGGCTGGGGCTACCTCCTGCAACCCGGTGGAAAGAACCAGGCATCGAATCCCCCAGTGCCCTCCATCCTGCCTTACCAGCCGCAGCCCGGTGAGTCCCTGCCAGCGGCAGCGACCGCCACTCGGGTCCTTGTCTCTATCCCTTTCCTCCTTCCTCTTACCTTTCTGCCCCCTCCCCCCAGCCCCAACCCGGACGGTGTTTGGGGGTGGGGGCGGAGGGGGCACAGCTGGAAGTTGCAAACTTCAAGAACTTGGGTGGATTTAGGGTTGGGGGCGTCCAGGGTTGGGGGCAGCCCCACACCGCGCAGCGGTGGAGGGGAGTGGGACGCGCTGGGACCCGGTCGAAATCCGCTTGGCTTTCTCATCCCCAGCTACCTACACGTCCTCTTCGTAGTGGCTCTGGGGCGGCCGTTCCCGGTTCAGTTCTCTCTCAGTCCCTGGTTCGGGTCGCTGCAAGCGGGGATGCCTGTCGCTCCCCCAACCCTGCAGTCTGGGGGTTACAGCCATCGATGCAGAGACTCTGGGGCCCAGACCCTGGGTTCTTGGGGAAGGGGGAGAGGTAGCCAAAAGCGGGGTACTCGTTGCGGGAGAAAGAGGGGAAGAGAATGGGGGGAGAGAGTGGGAGAGAATGGGAGGGAGAGAGAGAGGGAGAGAGAGAGGGAGAGAGAGAGGGAGAGGGGAGAGAGAGAGAGAGAGAGAGAGAGAGAGAGAGAGAGAGAGAGAGAGAGAGAGAGAGAGAGAGAGAGAGAGAGAGAGAGAGAGAGAATATGCAGGTTAGCGTGTAAGTGTGTGCGCGAGTAGGTGTGCGAGCTTGGTGTCTGCCAGCGAGCGCGTATTTGTATGAGATTGTGTTGCTGCCCGTTCCGGGCTCCCTGATTCCAACTGCTTCCCACCTTTCTTCCTATCTTTTCCCTGCCTCCTCCACACCTCATTCCTTATCCCTCTGCCTCCCCCACCTTGGCCCCCAGCCGGCTCTGAGCCCAAACTCTTGGTCTGGCCTCGGGTGTCAGGGTCGTAGCTCTGGAGACGCTAGTGGGAGCCAGGGAGGAGACACGGAGCCTCCCACCTCACCCTGTGAGTTGGAGGGTAGGAGGTTGGTGTAGGGGGTGCGGCGAGAGCTGGGTTTACGAAAGGCGATTTCCTGATTTATTTTTCTCATGGTAATTTGTCTTTGTGGTTGGGGCTGCCCATTCACTTTCAACTCACGTCGTGATGGAGCTCCAGAAGGGAGGGAGAGAGAGCGAGAGAGAGGAAAAGAGATGGGGAGAAAAGAGGGATGGGAGGGAGGAGAAAAAGTAGCAAGAGGATGGAGAGATGGGCAGGAGGAGGAAGAACAGGAGATTGGGGAAAGTGAAAGGAAGAGAAAGAGCAGAAAGAGAGAGCCGCTGAACCTGGAGAGAGGAAGAGCAGAGCCAATTGCATTGTTACAAACTTTAAACCTGAGGAGAATCCGCGTGAAATTCATCAGTCTATCCTGCCCTTTAGGCTGATTTCTCCTGGCCTGAGACTTTGGGCTGGGGTGTGTGTGTGTGTGTGTGTGTGTGTGTGTGTGTGTGTGTGTGTTGGGGGAGCGGGGAGAGTCACCACCTCCTGTCGTTCTTTTTGTGTATTCTTCATTTTTAGGTGGGAGGTCAGTAAATAGGGGAGGAAAGAAGGGAGTAAGGCAGTGGGGAATAGTCTGTGTAGGACTTGGGTGTCGCCAACTAGGGAAATCATTTTTATTGGCGAAAGCAAGTGTCTGGATTGACTGAAGAGCAGGTGGACATTTCAGGAACTGAGTCCCCTACTGCAGGGTGGAGTCCAGCTTCGCTTCCCCTCCACTGTCCCCTCTCTTCCATATTTCTTACTCTGCTTTTCTCTTTTTTTCCTACTGCTTCCCATCTCTACTCCTTTCTCACTCTTTCCCCCGCCTTCTCCCTTTACCCATTTCCATTATCTTCTCCACTCCTCACCCCCTTCCCCAACTCCCAGCCACTTCTCTTCATTGTATAAGTTTTGGATTATGTGATGTTTCTGATTATCGGGGCCCACAACTTCCCTCCATTACTGTAGTCTGAGGTGATTGCATTATAGGTTCTTGAGCATTTTTAAAGTTCTTGGGGATTACTCTTGCCATTCCCAGCTGGCTTAAGTCTGTCGCTTTCTCCATTCCCTTTTTATTCCACCTCTCCCTCAGTTCTCCCCTCCCCTACTTTCCCTTCTTGTCCTCTCTCCCCAATATATATATTCCTCCTTTCTCCTTATTCACTCACTTTTGCTTTACCCCTTCACCTTTCTCTTTGACCTTCAGAAGTAGCTCTCCTTTCTGTATTTGAGGTTATGACCTTGAAAAGGGGGCTCCTGGGGAACCAAACCTTAGGAACTCAACACCTCCCATCCCATATAATGGAGGTAGGAAAGAACCTGTCAATACTTCGTATCCTAAATTTAGAGTCCAAAAGGAGATTGAAAGAGAAAGAAAATGACTTATCAGGACCCTTCAAGAGGCTGAGTAGAAATGGACATGGTAAGGCAGTGCCTTCCTTACACCTAAGTCTAGCACGTGGGGTGAATATGGTAGATTCTTGGTTCTCACCCTGACTACCTGGAAAATAAGCAAATGATGCTGCTGGGTCTCCTGTAACTCTTCAAAGTACAGGTATAATTTAATTTGGGAACTGGAATGGGCTTTATGGACATTGTACCCTTATTTTGCAAATGGAAAAAACAACAACAACAAAAAACAAGGCTCAGAAAGGCCTCACAGTCACACAGCTAGTTAAATGCTCGAAACCCAACCATGTGCTCTTTTCCTTTCATCACATTGTCACCCAACATCCTCCTCCTGATCAACATGTATTTTAACTCTGCTACTATATTCTGGGCCTGCAAAGAGATATAACAAATGATGCTGACCTTCTGGGGACTTAAAAATGTAGTTGGGGAAACAGGACCCATTCATAATAAGATAATGTTCCTGTTCAACTAAAGTAATGATACAAGATGGCATGTCCTGTGTGGAGGACCAAGCTAGTTTGGAGGAAGAAAGGTGCCTTAGTTGGGGCCTTTAGAAAAAAACCTTCAGGTGAAAACAAGCCTGGACTTTCAAGGATCAGTCAATGACCCTAACATTGGAAGAAAGAGAGCCCCCAGCTAAGGATTGTGAGCTGCTACCTTTTTATCTGACAAGAACAGGGCAGCATTCCCTCAGCTTCTCTGAAAGTTGCTAGCATTCTAGCTGTGTGCAGGTGTGAGAAAGACTCCCCCATCCCACCCCTTGCTGATCATGATCACCACTGAGAGGTCAGTGAGGCCATGCCTATCATTAGAGAGAATTGCCAGTCACCTAAGAGCTATGATTTGAGGGGCACAGAACAGGTCTTTTGGCTTCAAAACAAAACACAAAAAAAATCCTCACTGGCTTGCCAGAAATTTACCACAGGTTTAGACTCAAATTAGGGCCACTGAATGCCTACAGAAAGAGCTACAAAATACCCTGGGGGAAAAAATGTGTTTTCCCCAGCCTCCTGGACAAAAACATATTAAAGTTCAAGCTGGAAGGTCTGTTCTTTCCAATGAGGAGAATGAGTGTAAGGTCCTAGGACAGCCCCTCCCTGAGACAGTTTTCATCCATAGAAACTGTGGGTGAGGGGAGTCCCCCAAAAGATCGCCACTCTGAAAAGACAACTAACACTACCATCCTCTCTTTCTGACTTCTGGGTGGGCTCCCAGGATGCTGATAGAGTTTTGTGACCAACTCAGGAAAGGAGGGACCAAAAATCTAGGATACACCTTATGAGCAGCCTAAAGGTTAAAGGATTCTCTTTACATCATAATCATTGTGTTGTATGCGCATTTCAATGAGTTTTAAAGTATAGACTATTGTAATTTTCCTTTTAGTCTTTAGAATGCAGAAGTCTCACTGATTTCCTATTTATAAAATGTGGGAAGAAAAGGTTGTGAGCTTCTGGATTGGCCCTGGGGAAGATTCCTGGTTAAAAATTGTTGAGTAGATCTTCTATGTAAAGAAAATAATCTAGAAGAAAAAGACATGAGGACAGATTTGACAATGTGAAGAGTACTGAGTAGTTATGACCTCGGTTGTCAGGATTCCTCTCTGCAACTTAGTTTCCTCGTGTATAAAATGAGGAAGGTAAAACTGAAAGGTGCCTTTTCTACTAATATAAATCGTATGACAATCTGGACCTTAAAGATCTGGGAGTTCCTCGGAAGAAACTGAGGCAGCTCTGTGTAGAATTGTAGACAGTAGTAGTCTAAGTGCCCAGTCATACACACTGCCCTGTGATGACATCCTGAGTGTGTGCCCAAGTTCAAATGCTTTGAACACTTCTAGTTGTATGACCCCAAATAAGTCATTTAACCTTCCAGAGCCTCAGTTTCCTTATCTGTAAAATAGAGGCAGTAATACCCATTATACAGAGTTATTATTATGATTATAATTATTACTCCAGTAAGATCCCTAGCTTCTAGGAATATCACCTGTAGAATTACATGTTCATGATTCAATTTCCTGTAGAGTATACATTTGATCCTGATATATGGTTGGAGATGAAATCTAACAAAGCCTTGTTCTAGATGAGTGATTTGCCAGCAGTGTGGCCTCATGGTTTGCATTTAAGCCATGGGGCACATGAATTCTAGACCCAGCTCCATCCCAGACTTGCTTTGGGAACCCAGCCAAATGACTATTCTTTCCATTTGTACAACAAGGAGAATTAGATTTCCCTCTTCTTGCCCTGTTGAATTCAGGAAAACTGAATGAATATCTGTGAAAATGCTATAAGTTCTAGAAGGGAAAGGAAACTAGAATGATATAGGCAGTTCATAATTCTCATGACACAAAATACTTAATCCCCAACTGGCTTCTATTTACCACTGAAAACAGGCTGCCAGGGAATGCAAATATTTTAATATTAGTCTGAATGGAACAGACAAATTTGAATGACTTTTGGAGTATGTAATGTTTTGGGTTATCTACATTAGTGTCACTTGGTACAATGGAAAGAGCGGTAAATTCTGCGTCAGAGGATTTGAGTTCTAATATCGGTCCTGCCACTTATTAGAATCTTCTTGCTCTTGTTGTTCATCCTTCATTTTGTTTTTGTTTTTGTTTTTGTTTTTGGTGAGGCAATTGGGGTTAAGTGACTTGTCCAGCGTCACAGAGCTAGTAAATGTCAAGTGTCTGAGCCGGGATTTGAACTCAGGTCCTCCTGAATCCAGGGCTGGTGCTTTATCCACTGCGCCACCTAGCTGCCCCCATCCTTCTTTTTTGAAGAGGAACAATAACATCACAGGTGACATCTTGACTTGACTGGCACAAAGTCATCAGCCTCACTCTCTTTTCCAGAGCAGTTACGTTGTTAAGCTGCAGTTTCCTCATCTGTAAAATGGGAGTTGAAGGTCTCTTCCAACTCTAAACCTGTGATTCTTCTACTTTCTCCCATTGTTGCAGATGAGTTGGTTTTGGTGGTTTATTCTTAGACTTTTTGCCTGGTGGAGATCTTTACAAACCATTCATTAATTCAGTCAATAAACATTTATTCAGTGCATCCTTGCTGGGTGCCATGAACAGTACAAAATTATATTACACAATAGTTCTTTCCTAAAGGAACTTACCATTTTGTCATAGAGTATTAGGGGCACAGTTAACTAGGGGCATGGGTGGGGTGGAGGAGGGTGAACCTCAGATTCTGAAACCCCATTAAAATGTTAGTTCTCCTTTAGTTTACACCTGTGAGAGTTGTAATAACACCCCCTGTTGGGAGGAACATTTTGTGAGCTCTGGCCTGAGGACAAGCCATGTGGCCTTGGTGTCAGGAAGTGATGTTTGCTTGTGGGTACTGTCAATCAAAGCTACCAGCCAATTAGCTTGGAGCTGTGTGTGGGTGGATGACCCTGTTTCCATTTCTCAGGAGGCTTCGAGATGAAGAAGGGGCAAGGGTCTCTCTCCTTTGGCCCAGGACTTCGTTCTGAGTGGAGCTGAGATGCTGGCTCCCTGAGATAGATAGATAAAGGAATCTTGGCCTCTTTCTCTCTCCTCTCCAAATTCTTATGCTCCTTACTAAAGCTTATAATTTATGGTGACCACTCATTAGATTTTTAGACAGTTTAGCTAGAATTTTAGCCCCTTACAGACAGCAACTTTACACACCCATGCTTCTTTATCCCAAGATCTCCAAGGTAAGAGGGCCACTATTTCAAATCAACACAATTTTTTTTTTGTGAGGCAATGGGGGTTAAGTGACTTGCCTAGGGTCACACAGCTATTAAGTGTCAAGTGTCTGAAGACAGATTTGAACTCAGGTTCTCCTGAATCCAGGGCCAGTGCTTTATTCACTGCACCACCTAGCTGCCCCTCAAATCAACACAAATTTAATGAGCACCAATTACATGCAAGGGATTCTTATTATCTCTTAGTTATTTGGCAAATTACATTATATAATACACAATGCCCCAGTGAAGAGTAGGTAATGTGACTTAGAAAACACGATCGTTTTCATTGACTAAAGTATCTGATTGAGTGTTACTATGGCATGAGTTCTTGGGTTAGAGGCAGGATCACAAATCCTGGATCATCTGCCTGTTCTGGTTAGTCAAGTAAATTTGGAATTGGGGTGAAGGAATTGGAGGGTCAGAATCTCGCTGTCTATGCTATTTTGTGAAGCAGTGTGGAATAATATATAGACTTGGAGTCAGGAAGATGAGTTCAAATTCTCACTTCAGACATAGCAAGGGTGACTGAATAAGTCATTTATCCTCTCTGCCTTAACTGACTCATTTATAAAATTAAGATGGTAACAGCACCTATCTCACAGTGCTGTTACCTAAAATGAGACAATGCATATGTAAAGCATTTACATATTTACAAGCTATTACTGTACTCCCAACTCTAACAAAAAGTTGAACGAGGTTTCCCCACTTTTAAAAATGGAGACTACCCCAAAGGGCTATAGAACTGTGCATACCCTTTGATCCAGCAATACCACTGCTAGGTTTATATTCCAAAGACAACTCCCAAAAGAGTAAAAGACCTATTTGTACAAAAATATTTATAGGAGCTCTTTTTGGGGTGGCTAAGAATTGGAAATCGAAGGAATGCCCATCAATTGGGGAATGGTCAAAGAAGCTGTGGTATATGATGGTGATGGGATATTATTGTGCTATAAGAAATGACAAGCAGGGTGATTTCAGAAAGGCCTGGAAAGACTTCCATGAACTGATGTATAGTGAAGTGAGCAGAACCAGGAGAACTTTGTGCACAGTGACAGCAATATTGTTTGATGAAGAACTGTGAATGACTTAACTATTCTCAGTAATACAATGATCCAAGACAATCCCAAAGGACTAATGATGAAGCCGACTATCCGCTTCTGAAGAACTGATATTGATTGAATACAGACTGAAGCATGCTATTTTTCACTCTTTCATTTTTTTTATTCAAGAATTCTTGTACAAAATGACTGATATGGTAATGTTTTGTGTAATTGTACATATATATAAGCTATATCTAATTACTTGCTGCCTCAGGGGGTGGGGAGGACAGGGATGGGAGGAAGGATAAAATTTGGAATTCAAAACTTTAAATTAAAATGTTTATTATTTTTTAAAAGTGACAAAGAAAAATATGGAGCCTTCCCACCTTGTCCTTCTTCACATGAAGACAGAAATAAAGACAGTGCTGTTGGGAAGGAATGATAGTCATTTTCAATTTTGTTGTTGTTTGTCCTTTATTTTCAAAGAGGATCAATGACATCATCTTGACTTGTTTGTAAATTGGATTAAAGTAAGACAGAATTGCACAAAGCCATCAGCCTCTCTCTTCCTGAGTCATTAAAGTTCAGTGGTAGAACAAAAGTCAAAATGACCTATGATGGCCCAGGATGCAGTAGATGACCTTGGTGCCTGCATTGTTTGATCAAGATCTAAGTGGTCTTCAACTGTCTATGTGACTGTTGGAACAAATTGTTTTCATCTGCCCATTCCATCAAGGAAAGTCTTCTCATGCTTTGGGTAAACATCCCCCCAACTTAACTAACAAGTTCGAGGCCTGTCAGTTACCCTCAACCTGGTTTAGCTCGTTGGCTGAGATGGTTTACTAGAGTGTGGCCACTGGGCAAGCTAACAGCTTCTTGGAGCCACAGGTAAGACCTGGGTGAATCAGGTGGACACCAACGGTGAATGAACAGGCCCTGAAAAAGGCTCAGCAGGCCCTCACATCAGAGGTGCTAGTCCTCCTGAATACCTCATACACCCCATTTTTTTCATTTTCATTTTTAGTTTAGTACTCTGGACTCAGATGTTTATCCTAAAGAGTCTGATGGGAACTATTTCTCTCTCTCTGACTGTCTATCTATCTCTCGATTTATGGGACTCCAATTACCATCCAATTACCTTTATTATACTCATCCCTAGAGCCAGGTGTGACTGCTTTGTTTTCAATCCTGTGATGACTAGTTCTCTTATGTTAGAAGCAGTTAGTTGTGATGAGAACTTGGAGGGAAGAAGATTTGGGTTCTAGCTATGTGATGTTAAGCAAATATTATCACCTCTGGGACTCTACTCATTTGTAAAATAGAGAGAATGGTCCCTGGCTCTCCAAATCTCACTGGGTTGTTAGGAGAATCAAATATGAGGTTGTGGCTTTTTAAATTGCAGAAGAAACAACAGCTATCTGGAAACCCAAGAAGAAGATAAATGAGCTTAAAATTTTTTTTCTTTTTCTTTTTTCTTTTTTTTTGGTAAGGCAGTTGGGGTTAAGTGACTTGCCCAGGGTCACACAGCTAGTAAATGTTAAGTGTCCGAGACCAGATTTGAACTCAGGTCCTCCTGAATCCAGGGCTGGTGCTCTATCCACTGTGCCCCCTAGCTGTTCCCCCCCCCCAATTTTTTTTCAATAAATGTCTTAGTTATGCTTTTCTTTTACAGCACTGTCACTTCCCAATGACTCATCCCCACAACCCTAAAAGCCCCACCTTGTAACAAAGACATTTAGTTAAATTAAGCCAATAACAGATACATTCTGCTATCTCTTCTGAGAGGAGAGAGGCATGCCTAATATCACTCTTCTGAATTCAAGGTCAGGGGCTATCTAATCAATATTAGAGTTCTGGTGTCTTTCCATATTCTTTTACTTTATGGAATTACCCATCTTAGAGGTAGGTCCAAGACCTTGTCCTCGGACAGAGGCCTTAGGCCCATTTACAAAATGATCACCATCGCTTCTCAATATCGCTGTCTCTGCTTTGTTTTCACATGAAGCAGGACAAAGTGGTTAGCCTCCATTTTTAAAAGTGGGGAAACTGAGGCATCAGAGAGTCCCCATCCAACTTTTTGTTAGAGTTGGGAGGATAATAGCTTATGTTTATATGATGCTTCCATACATATTGTCTCATTTGAAACAACAGCTCTATGAGAGCGATGCTCTTATAATCCCCAGAATAAGAGCTTGTCCCCATCTTACAAAAGGCCTATTCAGTGTGGTTCCAGTCTAAGGTGCCTTTCCCACTAGGTCCCATAATTCAAGGCATTTCCAAAAAGGGATTTAATTCCCTGCCAGGAAGCCCTAGTATGCCTAGCTAAATGTGTCATTGGGTATGGGAGAAGGTAAGAATTTTGGTTTCACTCCATTCATGGTACTTGATTTCAGATTAAAAAGCATTTGTTAAGTGCCTAGTATACATAAGACACTGCAAGTTGCTGGAGATGACTGAAAAATAATTTAATGGCTCGTTTTAAGGAGCTTATGGTCTAGTTACAAGGAATGGGACGAGTACACAAATAGCTATAGCATAAATTGCTGTTGTTTTTCAGTCTCGTATCTTGCATAGATACTGGAGTGGTTTGTCTTTTCTTCAGATCATTTGACAGAGGAGGAAACTGAGGCAAACAGGGTTAAGTGATTTGCCCATGGTCACCCAGCTAGTGTCTGAGGCCAGATTTGAACTCAGAAAGATGAGTCTTCCTGACTTCAGTTCGTTGCCCTAATACAATTTAGAAAAAGCTTATTAAATGCATAAGGGAGATCAAACCAAATGACTCTGGAGATTGGAGGAACTTCTCATTTGGGGAAACAGGGAAAAGTCTCCTGGAGGAGGTCATATATGAGCTGGGTCTTTTAAAGATAAGGACAGATTTCAGTGGGTGCAGATGTGGAGGGAGTTCATAATGTTTATTTTTCCCAAATGCTGTGCACCTTTACTACATAGGGGCATAGTTGCTATATACATGGGCACTGAGGCTACAAATAAAGAACTGAAAATAGTCCCTGCCGTTAAGGAGCATATTCTTTTTTTTTTTCCTGTTTCCTTATCTTTATTTTTTTTCCGTTACATGTAAAGATAGTTCTCAACCTTTGTTTATACAAGCTTTACAATTTCAGATTTTTCTCCCTCCCTCCCCTCCCTCCCCCCTCCCCTGGACAGCAGGTAATCTGATATAGGTTATATATATATATACACATAATAATATTAATCCTATTTCTGCATTAGTCATGTTATAAGAGAAAAAAATCAGAGCAATGATGGAAAACCTCAAAATAGAAAAAAAAACAACAGCATCAAAAACAAAAGAAATAGTAGGGTTCATTTAGCATCTATACTCCGCAGTTCTTTTTTTTTTCCCTTGGATTTGGAGATCCTCTTCCATCACGAGTTCCCTGGAACTCTTCTGTGCCATTGCATTGGTGAGAAGAATATAGTCCATCACAGTAGATCAACACTCAATGTTGATGTTACCGTGTACAATGTTCTTCTAGTTCTGCTCATCTCACTCATCATCAGCCCACATAAGACCCTCCAGGTTTCTCTGAACTCCTCCTGCTTATCCTTTCTTATAGCACAATAGCATTCCATTGTATTCATATACCACAACTTGTCCAGCCATTCCCCAATTGATGGGCACCCCCTCAACTTCCAATTCTTTGCTACCACGTAAAGAGCAGCTATAAATATTTTTGTACATGTGGGTTAAGGAGCATATTCTAAGAGAGGAAGACAACATATATGGGGAGTAATGTTTAAGGAGGGATTTTTTGGTTTGCAAAGTTACAGGGATGATAAGTGGAACAATATGGCAATAGATTGACGAGTCCTTTCTATTAACAATGGTGGTATTGATTTCATTGTGGTTCCAGAACCAGGAAGTGACCTTGGACTTGAAGTCAGGAATATTTGAGTTCAAATAACACCTCATATATTTATTAGTTGCTTGACCCCATAGCAAGTTACTCTCTCTGTGCCTTGGTTTCCTCATCTGTAAAATGACAAGGTTGGATTCCATGGCCTCTAAAGTTCCTTCCGGCTCTGATCCTGTGATAAACCTGGGGAGGGGTGTGTGGGAGTGGAGGATACACTGGTAGTGGGAACAAAGTGACTGTTGAAAAGATGGTGCTAAGTGTTTCTGGCACTGGACTGTATGTGATGGGCCACATGGGCCACTCACCATTCAAGAGGGGAGGGGCAGGACTTTTGGAGATGAAAAAGTCAAGTCATATAGGACAGTATCTGGAAATGGCAAGTAGTAGAATTTGACTGGAATATAGAGTGTATGAGTAAAAGAGAGAAGAGGGGAATGGAGCCAGGAAAGAAGGTTGGGATCAGTACATGGAATGCCAAGGAGGGGGTTTCTGGGAATCAGGAAAGACTTCTAAAGCAGAGAAGTGACCTGGTCAGATCTGTTCATTAGGAAGATTTCTTTACACCGCTGCAAGGTATGCATTGAAAAGGGTGGAAGGTAGAAGCAGGGACTGCGGTTAGAAGGCTACTTTAATATCCAAGCTAAAGATAAGGAGGCTCATAGTAATGGTTGTGACCACAGGAGTGGAAAAGAAGGGATGGATATGAGAGATACTGTGGAGTTAGGGGATATTGGACTTGGAAACTGATCATGTGGGAGGGAGGGATGGGGAAGAATCAAAGAGAACTCTGAGAATTCAAGCCCGAGTGAATGATGATGCCTCCTACAGAAACAGACATTGTAAGAAAGGGCATGTGTGAGGATGGTGGGGCAGGTGCTTCCTCCAGGAGAGAATGATGAGTTCATTTTGGAGCTATCTGAAGCACCAGATGGGTTCATGATATGTTAGAATTCTAGAATGTCAAAGCTGGAAGAGACTTTAGCAAAAAAAAAAAAAAAAAAGCTTTACTTTCCAGATGAGACCTCTAGACAGAATAATAATAATTGGCAGAGTAATAATAATTTACAGGGCATTTTAAGTTTGTCAAATGCTTTATAAAATATATTCATTCTCTGATTTGAACCTCACAATAACCCTATGATGTGTGGGCTATAGATATTATTTTCTCCATTTGACAGATGAAGAAACTAGCTTCAGTTAAGTGACTTGCCCAAGGTCATATAGCTAGTATCAGATTATATGAACCCAGGTCTTTCTGTCTCCAAGTCAGGTGCTTTCTTCACTTTACTGGATTGTCTCTCAAATGACTTGCCCTAGGCACAAAGCTAATTAGTGGCAGAACTGGGACTAGAACCTAGGTCTCCTGTGTAAATCAATTTTTTGTAAATAAACTGCTTGATACACCAGGGAAGCTGCGACTTAAAGGAACCCTCTGGTAATTTCTTTTGTAATGGAAATAATCATCTCCTGATATATCATTTTGTAGGGTCAGATTTCTGTATTTGGATTAGCTTAAAATGGGACACCTAGTACAGTGACCATTGGGTCTACTTAAGGTCATGCAACTGACATGATTTTTCAGCTTGGGCTCCAGAAGATGAAAACTAGAGAATTGGCCCCTTGTTGCAGAATTCTGTAGGCACAGCCTGAATTTCTGCATCTCAAGCTTTCACAGATCTTGCTCTCACTGAAGAGATGTCAAGTGCAAATTTTCAGCTGCTCTGGTTGACTGATTTTTGCGTTGGCAGGGAGGGAGGGTAGATTTCCCTGGCAGCCAATGAGGAAGGAGAATCCTATCTGCTCCAACCAGACAGAAAAGCCCAGAGAGGTAAAGAGATTTCCCCCCCCCCCCCCCCCCCCCCCCCCCCCCCCCCCCCGCTGCAGAGCTACAACTAGAACCCAAGTCTCCGAATTCCCAAACTGGTCCTTTGTCTCCTACAGTAGGGACAAGGAGAAGTGCCAGATTGCAAGAGGGCTTCTCTCAGAAGGGCTGGGCTGGTGGGAACCTTCTCCCTTCATCCCTGTAGTTCTATTTCTACATTTTGCTTTAGTGAGCATTAGAGAGATGAAAAGAGAACCTACAGATTGCTCTGTCTAATCCCGTAATTATCGGGGAACTCATGATGAGAAATTATAACGCTCTGTAGCTTTCACAGGGTGGAAAAAAACGCTTCCCTTTTCTGTTTGCCGGTAGACACCTTTGAGAAGGCAGCCTGCTGGGAATCCTTGGAATACATGGACCCCTGAGAGAATAAGCTTGAACATTTCCCAGAGAGAAAGGGAGTTTCCCTAGCGTATTTCCCAGAGAGCAAGGGTCCCTGGAGTTTCCCCCTCCCCTGACCTTAGCCCTGAAGCAGAATCATTGTATTCCATTTTCCTGGGTAATAAAACCTTTAAAAAGTAATGGTGGGTCCTAGGGCACTACCCTCATTGATCCAGGTTTAATGAGTATGACTTCATGAGACAGCAGGCGGGAGACTCGTTTAATTTTGGAGGCTTAATGATATTAGAGTATCTTCCTATGTGAACCCAGCAAGTTTCCTTTTCAACCCAAAGTGTGTTTTCTTGGTTGTGAAGATTTAGAAGTTGGCTGATGACTATTTCTATCAATGACTATCATCTATTTCCCACCTCCACTGAGAGGAGAGTTAGAAGAGATGGCATTCACTAGATGTATGGCCTTAAACAAGTTATTTACCCTCTCTGGGCCTCAATTCCCTCATCTACAAAAATGAAGGGAAGGATTAAATTGACTATAACATTCTTTCTGGTTTTCAAATTGTATGATTTTTTTTTAGCTGGTGAGACAGTCAACTCATGCTTTTCTACACGGGGATTATATTCTATGGATTTTTTGTGACAAGTGCTTCACTTCAGGTTGGCTTCTCTCTGTCACACAGCACCTGTCTGCCCCCCTCTCCCCACTCCCCTGTCAGTCACTGGGAGCTCAATGATTGTAGACCTATTTTAGTATCAATCGGAATCAAGCATCGATGGGAAGATAAATGTACTGTAAATACATATGATGCATCCCAGAGCCACCTATTATATACATTGCAATGTGGCCACCATTTTGGATGATTATGTGCCGTGACTCCACTTCATTTGCACAAATAATGGAGAGTCCACAGTATTATCAAGTTTGACCGCAAAGATGAGATACCAGGAAACCCCCATGTGGTGCTAAGTAAAGAACTGAATAGATACAGAGTCAGAGAATTTGGGTTTCAATCTCCAGCTCTGCAATTTACCTAGGTGCTTTTATGAAAGTCACTTCCCCCTCTCCAGAGTTCTGGTTCCTTTCTCTGTACAATAGAGGGTTTATTCCTTAATCCAAAAAGAGCTTCAGGGGCCATCTAGCCCAAAGTCCTCATTTTACAGATAAGTAAACTTAAGGCCCAAAGAAGGTAAGTGATTTAACTCAGGTACCACAAGTAGTGAGGGGCAGCTAAGTGGCTAATGGATAGAACACCAGGCCTGGAGTCAGGCAGACTTCTCTTCCTGAATTCAAATCTGACCTCAGTCACTTACTAGCTATGTGAACTTTGGAAAGTCACTTAACCCTGTTTGCCTCAGTTTCCTCATTTGTAAAATGAGATGGAGAAGGAAATGGCAAACCACTCCAGGATCTTGGGCAAGAAAACCCCAAATGGGGTCGCAAAGAGTCAGACAGGACTGCAAAACAACTGAACAACAACGACAAGCCACAGGACCATGTGAACCAGGGACCTCTGAGTCAGTGTTCCTTCCCCTACGCCTATTCATTCAACAAACATTTTAAAGCATTGTCTATCCTAGGAACTGAGGATACATAACCAAAACAAACTATGATGAGAGAGTCTCTGAACTCAGGGAGCTTATAATGGGTTGCACTGGGCAGAGGTGTCAAAAACATAACTTGACCATCAACACTCCAGAATACAGCATGAATCAGATTAAAATGTAACTGGGAAATATTTGACAAAATAAATAAAAATATAGTAGAACATAGATAATGTTAACGTGGTTTTCTAAATCCATATGTAGCCTTGTGGATGATTCCTTCCAGGTCTAAAAGTCACTGCATCTCAAGGTTGGAAAGGACCTCATAGGACATGAGTCACCTCCAAACCCTACCTGAATCTTGTAACTGGGAGAGAACATGACTGTGAGCAGCTTAAATCCATCACTATCCCATCACCCTCCTCTAGTGTGTTTGAGTTTGAGGCTCTCCACTTAATCATTGTTCTCAAGCTTTCCATGGGATCAGAGTACGGGAGATAACCAAAGGAGGGCAGACAGCTCTTAATTATTCAGGGACTGACAGATCTAGTATGTGGATTATCTTGGACCCCTGGTCACCTCTCTTTGGGGCCTGCTCAGCAATTCCTCCTTGCAGAGAACTCAAGTGTCTAGGCCTCGTAACTCAATCAGTAGTGAGAAGGTGGGGAAGATCTTATCACTTAATGCAAACCCTGGTTTTCCAGCCAAATGCTTCCCTCTTACTCCCCTCCCAGCCCCCATTCAGATGCCTGGGAGAAGCTAGGGCCCCTCCTCAAGCTGAGTCTACCTTGAAACAGCCACATAAAGGCTGTGTGTGTGTGTGTGTGTGTGTGTGTGTGTGTGTGTGTGTGTGTGTGTGTGTGTGTTTCTAAGCCCTCAAGCAGGACAGAAAACGAAAATACCACTGACTCAATTATCCAGGGGCCAGATCTCCATGGATTACCTGGGCTGCAGCTTCTCTTCCTTTCTTGTCAATACACAGGAAGCCCTGCCTCCAGTTTGTGGAACCAAGAGAAATCTAGGGGCAGCTGAAATCAAAGGCAGAGTCCTTGTGACAAGAAATGCCAAAGGCATCTTCACAATTGGGACTGCCACAGTTCCCAGATGGGTGTATCTGTGATCTTGGTCTGGACCTGCATAGGCAAAAGAAATTCCCTCAGCCAACAGATCACCTACAGTTCTGCAACTTATAGTCTTCCAGCAAAGGTTCTTAAAATACTCTGCTAGGATCAGTAAACTTGGGTTTTAAAAGAATGGTTTTTTGATAACTGTATTTCAATAGAATTGGTTTCCTTTGTAATCCTCTGTATTTTATTTCTTGTATCTTAAAAACATTCTTAGAAGTTGGGTTTCAGCAAACTGTCAAAGGGGTCTATGATGCAAAAATAGTTAATAAAACCCTTGTCTTATGGAGTCACTCAGGATGTTGAGACCCTGTATGCCTATGGTAACACAGACAGTGTGCATCAGGGACCAGACTTGAAACCTGCTCTTCCTTATTTTGAGGCCATCCTGCTAGCTAAAGCAAGAGGTCAAGCGGCATCTCTATTGTTTTACCTATGGTTTTAAAAAAGGGTGTGAGAAGGGGCAGCTAGGTGGCACGGTGGATAGAGCACTGGCCCTGCATTCAGGAGGACCTGAGTTCAAATCCAGCCTCAGACACTTAACACTTACTAGTTGTGTGACCCTGGGCAAGTCACTTAACCCCAATTGCCTCATCAAAAAAAAAAAAGGGCATGAGGTGTGGAGTACATCAGTAATATAGAACTATAGTTGAAGAAATGGTTTAGTGGTAGAAAGAGTACTGGCCTTGAATTTCAGCTGTAAGATGACTCAATGGCCTCTAAGATCTCCTTTAGCTTGGCCATCTATTCTCTATGTGGAATGAAATGATGATGATGGTGATGGTTATGGTGATGATTTTATTATTCTTCAGTCATTTCTACCTGTAGGTTATTGTTCAGTTATATTTCAGTCTTCTCTGACTCTCTGTGACCCCATGTGGGGTTTTCTTGGGAAAGATACTGGACTGATTTACGATTTCCTTCTCCAGTTCATTTTACAGATGAGGATACTGAGGCAAACAGGGTTAAGTGACTTGCCCAGGTCACATAGCTAGTAAATGTCTGAGGGAAGATTTGAACTCGGGTCCTCCTGACTTCAGGCTGGGCACTCTATCCACTGTGCAACCTAGATGCCTGAGGAGGAGGAGGAGGAGAAGGAAGAGGAGGGGGAGGAGGAAGAGGATAGCTAGAGATTATATAGAGCTCAAAGGTTTGCCAAACACATTACACACATTTTCTAGCTTGATCCTCACAAACCTTCCAGGTAGGTATTATATTTGAGGTTACCGGAGGTTAAGTAACTGACCTAGGGTCACCTGGGGCTACTATAGTTGGTGTCTGAGGCAAGATTAGGCCTGGCTTCAAGTCCAGTGTTTTATCCACTCTGTCAAACTAGTTTTCAGTGCAGAATGTAGCGAATAGCCCTGATCTAGGTTTGCCCTTTCTTTGTTTTTCCAGTGCTTAGCATTGTGCAGGTCACATAGTAGGCATGTTATAAACGTTGGTTGATTGATTGATTAAAAGCCTTCAATAGCTACTCCCTTGTTCACAAAGAATGCTTTATCCTGGCCTTTGAGGTCTTGGTCAATCCAGGCGTTAACTTTCCTTTCTAATATTATCTCACACAACTCCTCTATTGGAACTCTGATCTTTAGGCTCATCCTCTACCTCCTGTCCTTTGTATGTCACCTGAGGAAGATGGGAAATCACTCTGAGTGGCATGAAGGGAGGCAAACTTTCCCACCATCATTTTTCCTACTCCCTCGTGGGCTTTGTGAATGCCACTCCCAGTGCCCTATCACATGACACCCCTTTCAGGATCAGAGATTGTCAGTTGCACCATGGGGTGATGGTCAACTGTCTTTGAGCGATGAACCATTCCCTCCCCTAGAAAAAGACTTCTATTGAAGAATGAGCATTGATTCTGAAGTCCGAGAAACTGAATTCAAAACCTAGTACAGGTGCTTACTACTTGTGTGACCTGGGGCAAATCACTTAGCTTCCTTGGGCCTCAGTTTCTTCATTTGTAAAATGAGGAGGTTGGTCTAGATGGCTTCTGAGGTCCCTCCCAGGGCTGTATCTATGAGATTATGAACTAATTGTACTCTTCACTGCATCCTACTCCCCAAATGAATTTGCTCATGGGTCAAGAATTCCTCCTTTTTGTGAGGCAATTAGGGTTAAATGACTTGCCCAGGGTCACACAGCTAGTAAGTGTTAAGTGTCTGAGGCCAGATTTGAACTCAGTTACTCCTGACTCCAAGGCCGGTGCTCTATGCACTGTGCCACCTAGCTGCCCCAAGAATTCCTCCTTCTTACTCTATAATTCATGCTCCATGCTGCTGCTGTTTCACCTACTCCTAAACCAGAGTTGAGAACCCTGCCCAGAAGCAGCAGCTTTGAACACTCTGAAAATAGTTGGAAGAGAAACATCAGCCAGGGATGATGCAAGGACTGAGCTCTCCAGGAAAGCAGTTCCAACAAGAGCTCTGTTCCATGCATTTGGAATCACTGCTCTGAAGGGAACTCCCTGGCTAGTGACAGGAGTGGCCACGGCCAGATTGCCACCAAAGATCCTACTCTCTGTTTTGGCCCCTGGATAAAGTGAGATTGAGATTCCATTGAATTGACCATTCGTGGGTTTTTGTTTACAAATTCTGGGAAACAGGAGCTTCTCTCAGCTAAGAGATAGTGTTTCCACTGCTAAGGCTGACTTGGAGGTGTCAAAAACTCTTGGTTGTTGTCAGGTATAAGTGCTGAATGGAGAGAAGACATCTGTTTGTTGTTGTGCAGGACCATAGCACATCAGGGCCTCCTATCTTCCACAATGTCCTACAGTCTCTGTCCAAGCTCATCTTCATTGTTTCCATGACGCTATCTCTCCATCTCATCCTCTGCCATCCCCTTCTCCTTAGGCCTTTGGTCTTTCCCAACATCAGGGTCTTTTCCAATGAGTACTGTCTTCTCATTATGTGGTCAAAGTAAGCTTCAACTGCAGTATTTGTCCTTCCAATAAACAGTCTGAATTAATTTCCTTAAGTATTGACTGATTTGAATTCCTTGCTGTTCAAGGGACTCTCAAAAGTCTTCTCCAGAGCCATAACTCAAAAGTGTCAATTCCGTGGTGCTCAGCTTACCATATAGTCCAACTCTCACAACCATACATTGCTACTGGAAAAATAATAGCTTTGCCCATATGGGTATTTGTTGGCAAGGTGACATATACCATCATGTAAAACCATGAAGCAAAGGGTGAAGAACACCTGAATTAGAATTAGTGTTATTGTCCTTCCCTAGCTTGTATTTATATTATTTTTCATTTATCTTGTATCTAGTTGTACACATAAATGTTTTCTTCCCTGATATAATATAAGTCCCTTGAGGGCAATGGATTATTCCATTTTTGTTTTTGTATCTCCACCCCATCCAGCCAGATGGAGGATATGGATGATATATATTCCTGATACAGATTAGGGAGTCTCCACAGAGATGAGATAAAGCAGTCCATTTCTGAGATTTAAAGGGGCTTCACAGAAGACTTTAGCAGATAATGCTAAAAGCAATGGGCAATTTATTTGGCACATCTTAAGTCAGAAGAGGTGACTTATCAGTAGATAATACCAAGTACCAGGAAGAAAGGGAAGGGGAAAGTAAAAAATAATAGAATCAGAATCCGGAGTACACAGGGTACACAAGGTGCAGGCACAATCATTGGCAGGACAAGGATACCATCAGAATCCAGAGGAGAACTCAGATTCCAGAGCAGGAAGGAGTCCATGAAGGTTCTGCAAGAGGCAGGTACGTGGTACATAATTAGACCAAACTCTCTGCCCTCCTCCCATCAAGATCACTCCATCTATCAAGGTAGCACAGAGATGCTGAATCAGACCATGAGTCTTATGGACGGTGGGAAGGATTCAGGCACATGTAATTGTTTTCTCACCTCTGCTGTCACAGGCAAGGAGATGCCAGCCATTCCATTTGCATAGGGAATAGAAATTTATTGCATGCAAAGTTTCTGGTAGATTACAGAAAGAGAATTTCTATGCAGAAGAAGGCAACAAATCTAGAGCAAGGGACAGGTCTGGGTGAAAAAGTGGGTGGGGAATACAGCTAAATTAAGAGGTATTAATTATCAGCAGCAGATCAGGTAGGGTAATACAAATCCCATTGACAACTGATAAGAACACCTAGGTGCAAGGAAATTATACCTCAAAGGGGGAGAAATTATACTCAAAGAATATGATGAAAATCAGCAGTAGGAGATTTCTGGTGATTTAGATAGGTTAACGGATGTTCTATAGGCATAGAACAATGTATCAAGTGAGATGTGCCAATGTATATTGGGAGTGCTCTCAGATCCAGTGTTCTCATGAGACCCATGGTGGAGGTGGTAATTTCTAGGTTCTAATCCTGCTGTGAAGCTCCCTAGACTTAAGTCAGTTTGGCCAGATAGTTAGAGTGTAAGGCCTTGTGCTTTAACCAATCAACTTCTGGGAAGCTCTCCAGGTCTCATCTGTGCTGAGAATTGTGGAAATAGCTGCACAGACATCATCCTTGAGGAAAACAGCCCTGTTAAGAGTTGCCTCTCCCACTCCTGGCTTGGCTATTAACCTTGTAGCTGAAATAACCTTTGTGAGAAGCTTCCCCTTCCCCACAGGTGGGAACTACAGTGGTGAAGATGAAGCCTCTGTCATTAGTGATGGGACATTTAAACTATCTAGACATTTGCTAGAAGTCTCATTCTGAGCTCCTGGTAAAAAGCAGAGCATCTGATAAATTCTCCACTTGCTTTGCTGACAATCTCATCTTCTAGACAGGAGAGGAAAAAATAGCGTCGCTGCTATTTTGGACCTAATTCTGACCAACAAGAAAGACTTGGCTTGTAATGTGGACATGACAAGAACTTTGAGAGAAAGTTTCCATTTTATCTTGGATTCTTTAATAGGGAGGGAAGGTAGCTAGGAGGCATAGTGACGTGACTGGAAGTCAGGAACACCCAAGCTGAAATCTAGCCTCAGACATCTACTAGCTGAATTATCCTGGGCAAGTCAGTTTCCTCAACTCTAAAATGGGGGTGATGATAATAATAGCACCTACTTCTTAAGGTTGTTATATGGATCAAATTAGATAATATTTGAAAAAAAGCACTTAGCACAGTCTCTGCCACAGAGTAGGCACTATATAAATAGTATTATTACTATTATTAGGGAATTAGTATTATTGTTGTTGTTGTTTTATATTATAATTATACATTGTATGGTATTATATGCTATATAATATATTGTTAATAATAATGCATAAAGGAATTGGTATTTTATTGTGTTATTACTATTATTAAAGAATTGATATTGTTATATATAATTGTTATGGTATAAATAATTACTTATTATTAAAGAATTATTATTATAGGAACTTATGATCAGCAGATTCTAACCTAAACTTTAGGGAAAACAAATGTTTGGGAGTTTAAATAACTCATAGATATATCAGCCCACAACCAGCATAAAAGGAAATATGGCTAATGAAGGAGATCGTGAACTCTGGAATGCAAAATCAATTCCAGAATGAAAAAGGAGAAGCAGATAAAGAAGTCAATGTAACTGCCCAGAGAACTCTCTGAGGAGCTCAGATTGTTAAAGGATAGGGATTTTTACATATTGTAAGAATTCAGAAAAAAGAATGACTATGGGAGGCAGCTAGGTGGCACAGTGGATAAAGCACTGGCCCTGAATTCAGGAGTACCTGAGTTCAAATCTGACCTCAGACACTTGACACTTACTAGCTGTGTGACCCTGGGCAAGTCACTTAACCCCTCATTGCCTTGCCGAAAAAAAAAAAAAGAAGAAGAAGAAAGAAAAAGAAAAGGATGACTATGGAAGACTAGCGAGGACTTGTAAGGACGTCAAATATGTATGCTTTTCTTCCATCTTCTCCACCAAGGGGCATAGTCTTCAAACTGCATAATGTTGAATAGTCATTGGGAAGATAGTCTTGTAGCTCAGCTTAGGGAGGTGAGAGTAAGATGGTAGTCAACTTCCAGAAATGAGTCGAATTTTAGAATCATAGCTTTGGAGCTTGGAGGTCATCTAGTCCAACTCTCTTCATTTTACAGATGAGAAGAGATGACTTGCCCAAGGTCCTATATTTCCAAATCCCAGCTCAGTCATTTCCTATCTCCATGTGGCCTTGGGTAAGTCATTTAACTTCTCCAAATCTCAATTTACCTCATCTATAAAAACAAGGGGTTAGACTAGCCGGCTTCAGAAGTCCCTTCAGTTCTAAATCTATGACCCTAAATAAGTCTATTATATTACTGGAAACTCATCCTTGATGTTTTTCAGACATGTTACATTCAAAAACAACTAAAACTTCCTATCCCACCCCCCAAAACAGTTCTTCCTCCTGACTCCCCTATTTCTATTAGTAGCATTGCCAGACTCTCAGTCACCCAAGCTTGAAACCTCAGAGATGCATGTTGTAGTGGAAAGAATGTGGGACTTGGAAGACTTGGATTTGATTCCCAGTGCTAGAACTTATTAGCTATAGGACCATGTGAAAATCATTTAACCTCTTCCTCATCTGTAAAATGGGCAGCTAAGTGGCAAAGTGCATAAAGTATATATATAGAGAGAGAGAGAGTAAAATTTTACTATATATATAGTAAAATATTATATATATAATAATTTTATATATGGTAAAATTTTACTAGCTATAATAGTAATTTATATATACAGTAAATTATATATAGTAATTATATATATAGTAAAATTTTACTAGCTATGTGACCCTGAGCAAGTCACTTAATCCTGTTTGTCTCAATTTTCTCATCTGTCAAATGAGCTAGAGAAGGAAGAGGCAAACCACTCCAGTTTGTTGGCCAAGAAAACCCCAAATGGGATCACAGAGTCAGACATGACTGAAAGAACTCAACAACAATAAAATGGGGGGGAGGGGGAAGGGAATAGTACTTGTGCTACTTAACATTTAAGGTTCCCCCTCAACTTAACTTTCCAGACTTATAAAGCAACATGCTGTAAACTTTCTTTCCTTCTTTCTTTCTTTCTTTCTTTTTTTGCGGGGCAATGAGGGTTCAGTGACTTACCCAGGGTCACACAGCTAGTAAGTGTCAAGTGTCTGAGGCTGGATTTGAACTCAGATCCTCCTGAATCCTGGGCCGGTGCTTTCTCTACTGCGCCACCTGGCTGCCCCGCCCCCCCCCCCCCCATGCTGTAAACGTTAAGGCATAAACATGCTAGTTATTCTCTTTCACCCATTCTTCTCCTTTGCTTCTGCAGTGAATCACTTGCTAGTTTCTGTAGGTTCTACCTTTGTGGTGCAGCTCACATCTTTTTTATCCATTCTTATCCTTCCATTCCATTGCCACACCTCAGTTCAGTCCTTCAACATCTCATGTCTGAATCATTACATTAGCCTGCTAATTTGTCTCTTTGCCTCCAATCTAATCTAAAGCAAAGCATCCTATCCACTGCTGTCAGGTCAATTATCCTAAATCTCTACTTTCATTACATCACTCGGCTGAGTCTGCCATTAGAACTCCTCCATGATGTGACTCCAACCTCTCGTTCTAGCTTTGTTTCCACTCTTCCCATTCACATTCCATGAGATTCAGACAAACTGAAGTAGACACAAACAGGCTGCATTTATTTATTTTTAAGCATATTGTCCAGACCATGGGAAGCAATGGTCCCATTGCAGTCTGCACTAATAATAGTTAGCATCTATATAGTGTTTCAAGGTTTGCAAAGTGCCTTACCAGTATTAACTCCTTTGATCCTTGCAAAACTCTGGGAGGCAGGACCTATCATTATTTCAATTTTATAGATGGGGAAAGTGAGAAAGATAACTATTAAGTGACTTGCCCAAAAACACACAGTAAGTGTCTGTGGCTAGAGTTGAACACTGTTCTTTCTGATTCCGGTCCAATGCTCTCTCCACTTGAACCACCTAGCTGCTTAGTTAGTTAGATCCCATCTAGACTACTGGGGAAGGGTGTTACTCTATAGATATGCCATTGATAAATAAGAGTATTTGTAGTGTAGAGGGTGACCAGGATCTTATGCAGTCTGGAAACTGCGTTATGAGAGAAGTGGTTGAAGGACCTGGAGATGTTTCACCAGAGAAAAGGAGAGGAAGAGTAAACAGGCTAGCAGTCTTCAAATATTTGAAGAGCTGTCATGTATAAAAGGAAGAATAATTCTGTGTACTCCAGAGGGCAGAACTAGGGCCAAATGAGTGGAAGTTACAGTAAAGCAGATTTCAGGCTTATATTAGAAAAAAGCACTCTTTTGAGACAGGCATCCTAGACTGGAGTCATGGAACAAATGCTGTACTTGGAGTCAGAATCGGGGTTCAATTCTTTCCCTTGTTACTGCCTATGTGACCTTAGGTAAGTCATTTAACTTCTCTTCTTCATTTGTGAATTAAGAGGATTGAATTAGGGCAGCTAGGTGGCGCAGTGGATACAGCACTGGCCCTGGATTCAGGAGTACCTGAGTTCAAATCCAGCCTCAGACACTTAACACTTACTAGCTGTGTGACCCTGGGCAAGTCACTTAACTCCAATTGCCTCACTAAAAAAAAAGAGGATTGAATTAGATGATTTCCCCAAACCTATGATCTTCTGATCCAAAAATGAAACCCATTCTTTCTTGAGGTGGTGAGTTTCCTGTCATTGGAGGTACTCAAACAGAAGCTAGGTGGCCATCTGTCAGGCACTTGGAGTTACCATACTGAAATATGTCAATCTTTTTCCTTCTATGGGGAAATAGAATGATGCTTTGGAAAGAATACTGGCTCTGGATTGATAGGACCTGAATTCAAATCTTACCTCTCATGCTTAATACTTGTTTGAGCTTGGGCAAATCACTTAAATATCACTTATCCTTTCATCAAAATCACCAATCTTTTGCCCATTTTATATTTTCTGAGTCCATTATCTCTGGTCACCTTCCTCCCCTACTCAGCCTGGACTCCATCATCATCTATTTCAACAGGGTAATCATTATCTCCCTAGAAACCCTTACCCACTTGACCTTCTGCCATATCTACCTTGCCAGTCGGTCGGCTTTGCCATTGTTTGATTTCTCTCTTTTCGTTCCGAGAATCACATACTGCTGAGATCACTGAAGGCAGGGACTGTGTTTTGCCTCTTAGTGCCAGGCACATAGTAAGTGCTTAATAAATGTTTATTAACTGAGAGTTGTTGGAGGTTATCAAATTGTGCTGATCGAATCCATTGCAAATTCATGTTATTGAACCTTAGCTGGGTTCTCATGACTGCTTAGAAATCCTTTATTTATTTCTTATTGAATCCTTATTGCTTTTCCCACTCTTATCCAATGACTTCACTTCCTGTTTTACTAAAAAGATCCAGGCCATCTGATATGAGCTCCCTTAACTATTTTCTTCCCCATTTCAAAATATTTCTGTATCTCCACCCTCCCTCTCTTTCTTTCTCATCTGTTATTGAGAAAAAAGTCACTTTCCTCTTTGGCAAAACTAACTCCTCCATCTATATTCTCCATTCTCTCCTCACTTCCCCAGAGACTAGCTCCATCAAATTATTTAAATTCTCTTTCTTCCTTTCTTTTCTTCTTTCCTTCCTTTCTTTCCTACTGTCTTCTCCTTTTCCTTTTCCTCTTCCTCCTTCTCTTCCTCCTCTTCTTCTCTCTCCCTCTTTCCCTCTACACCCATGTTCCTCTTCCTATTTCTGTCCTCCCTCTCACTCCCCTTTTCCCTCCCCAACCTTTTCTCTCTCCATCTCTCTCTTCTGTATATAGTAATCAGGCCTACTGACCACAAGTCTTCTCCTTCTGCCCTGTAGTTCATGCATCCTGCCTTTCCTTCTAAGATAAGGTTAGATAGGTATGGTGTAGCCAAATGTTTTATGCCCAAGGGTACCATATCTCCCTAAACTTACCTCCTTTTATGCCTCAAAATAGCTCGTTTGCTCTGACCAGTCTCTTCATAGTTTTCTCCCTGCTCCCCTCACCCCTCCCAGCACCATTCTCACTCTCCACTTTCTCATTATTAGCATAGAAAGAAAGACAGGACAGCTGCACTACAGGCACAGAAAGAGAAGAATTGTGGTCAATAGACCCGAATATGGAATTGTTGTTGGGTTTTGTCCTTCATTCTGGAAGAGGACCAATGACATCAGGAAGGTGATGTCCTGACTTGCAAGTGAATAAGGATTGAAGTGAGGCAGGGCTATGTAAAGTCACTAACCTCACTCTCTCCTCCAGAGCCATCTGGGTCCAGGGGCAAGACATAGATCAGGACAACTGGAGGTGGCCCCAATGCAGTGAGAGACCTTGGCCTTTTTAAGCTATAGTCTTTCCTCAGTTTGTCTGAGGCAATACCCATTCAGTTGTGAGAAAATTATTAATAATGGGGCATTTTGGGGACTCAGAGATACACACACACACACACACACACACACACACATAGGAACTCTGGCTGGTTTTGCAGGGCCAGCTCAGAGTCAGGAGAATTTCAAAGGAAATGTAGATTGACCTTCCTGACTCCCTAAAGGAAGTTAGCT
This sequence comes from Dromiciops gliroides, assembly GCF_019393635.1. NCBI lineage: Eukaryota > Metazoa > Chordata > Mammalia > Microbiotheria > Microbiotheriidae > Dromiciops > Dromiciops gliroides. Next base: position 334,703,909 of record NC_057863.1, on the reverse strand, counting down.
CGCCTAGACCACCCTCAAGTCATGCCAATCAATGGACTTGAATGTTACTGCCCAATTAGCTTGGATCAAGGTGCAGTGATCCACCTCTACCTTTGAGAGGATAAAAACCCTCAAGAGGGGTCTCTCGATCTCTTGGCGTTCTTCCCACTCCCATGCTGCCCTCTGGCTCTAGCTCTCTATCCTAGGTATGTAGGGCTCCTAAACTGTAGGAACCATGTGCTCTCACTTTCTTTAGCATTTAATATGCTTTAATAAATGCTTAATGCCCCAAACTGGTGCAGTAGCCTCTAATTTCTTTTCTTTTCTTTCTTTCTTTCTTTTTTTTTTGTGTGTGTGTGAGGTGATTGGGGTTAAGTGACTTGCCCACTTGACACAGCTAGTAAGTGTCAAGTGTCTGAGGCCGAATTTGAACTCAGGTCCTCCTGACTCCAGGGCCGGTGCTTTAACCACTGTGCCATCTAGCTGCCCCCCTAGCCTCTAATTTCTAAGTAGCAATATATAGAAACCCCAGCTTAAGTTTCCTAAAACCTAGAAGAGGGACAGGTACCTCCATAAAATTTCAAATGACACACAGTGATTAAGGCTAGGTAGAAAATGAGGCAAAAGCAGGTTTAGTTTGCCTACTCCAAAAAAACCAAATCAATCTGGGATGGAAAGCCCCTCCGGGTTTCTAGCCAGAACAGAAACAAAGGCTATCTATACTCACTCTAAATCATCAAAACCCAGACAATGAGCAACTGAGGCTTGGGCTGGGACTTCTTATTGACCAATCCTTGAGAGCCAGAGTGATTTGGGTTTAAGGCATACTCAAGCATACTCAAGTAGCTCCATTTGAGTCCCAATAGGCCTTCCCAAAGCTTGTTTTTTCCAGAGCTCTATTTCAAGAAATCCACTTTCCGGGGGCAGCTAGATGTCGCAGTGGATGGAGCACCGGCCCTGGATTCGGGAGTACCTGAGTTCGAATCCAGCCTCAGACATTTAACACTGGCTGTGTGACCCTGGGCAGGCCACTTGGCCCCAATTGCCTCACCAAAAAAAAAAAAAAAAAAAAAAAAGAAATCCACTTTCCTTTGGGCAGACCACCCACATATAAGTGCATGATCCCCCATGTGGACAGGAGGAGGGAGGGAGTGGAAGAAAGAAGCTGAATATGGAATGTAGCACAAGGAGAGGAAGAAGGGCAGGCAGAGAGTGAACGACATAGGACTGGGAGGAGAAGGAGGGGAGAGGAATCTTGTAGGCGATGAGGAGCTGTTATCTGATTCTGAAGATGGGGAATGATAGGACTTAGAGCTTGAAGGAACAATCCCTTCACTCAGGCAGAGGGAAGGGGCAGGGGAGAGGTCTTAAATGACTTGAGCAAGGTTCTAGAGCCAAGTGATAGAGCTAGAATCTGAATTTAAGCCTCCCAGCCCTAAGTCTAATGTCCTGTCCTTTACTTCCCACTGGCTCCTGTTAGGAGATGCCCATGAGGTATTAGAAGGGGCTACTGAGAGAAATGGTGGGGCTCACCTTTCCTGGAGAACTTTAAACACAAGCCAGCTCTTTAGCCTTTTGGGATGGAGCCAGGAGTAGGGCAGGGGAGGGAGCATTGGTGTTTCTCTAATGTGGGTGGGAGATCAGCGTTGGGTTTGAAAGGATGCTGTGCACCTCTCTCTAAGATGGCTGCCATTCCTCATTAACCCCTGGTTTTAATTACACTTCCCGATCTAGTCATGCTGAGCTAGATCTTTGCTTTGAGATTGTCACACTGAGCCAAATGGTCCCATCGTGCCATTTGTAGTATTTTCTAATTCTAAAACTCCTCTCCTGGAGGGCTGGGAACCAGGGCTTGGTGGGGGGTGGGGGGTGGAAGGCCTGTATAAGGAGGGTAGGAAAGCGTTGCCCTTTCTGCTGGCCTCATGTCTTGCTTCCTCTGGAGTTCCCCTGCCTTTTTCTGGGAATGACTGCCCAGATGCCCCTTTTTCCCCTCCTCCTTCCCTTTTTCCCACTCATTACCTTCCTATTAGAGAGTTTGGGAACTTCCATGATTCTGTAAAGCTGAGGCTATAGTGGCTGTGGAAGCTAGAATGGAAAAACACAAACAAGAGAAGGAATTCTAAACACAGAGGCTGGAGATTTATTTTCACTTGAAAGATCTATCAATGCCCCTAAACCCAGGGAATGGTGGTACTAAATTCTATTAGTCTTTCTTTTTTTCTCATGAACAAATGTGTTGATTGACTGGAAGCAACACCAGTGCTATCAGTCCACAGTTAGATGGCTTTAGCACATCTGGACTTGGAGATAGGATAGGCCTAAATTTATTGAGCCTACTGGGTGCCAGGTACTGTGACTTGCTCAGGGTCACCTAGCTAGTAAGTGTCATCAAAAGGAACTGAACTTAGGTCTTCTTGACTTTAAGGAAGGGAGGGAATAAGCATTTCTATAGTACCTACTATGTGTCAGGCACTGGGCTAAATGCTTTACAAATATTATCTCATTTGATCTTTTTTTTTTTTTTGCGGGGCAATGAGGGTTAAGTGACTTGCCCAGGGTCACATAGCTAGTAAGTGTCAAGTGTCTGAGGCTGGATTTGAACTCAGGTCCTCCTGAATTCAGGGTCGGTGCTTTATGCACTGCGCCACCTAGCTGCCCCCATCTCATTTGATCTTTACAACAATCCTGTGAGGTAGGAGCTACTATTTCCCCATTTTACAGTGGAGGAAACTGAGGCAAACAGAGATTAAGTGACTTGCCCAGGGTAATATAGTTGGTAAGTGTCTGAGACCAGATTTGAACTCAGGTTTTCTTGTCTATAGGTCTGGTGTTCTACTGTACCACTGAGCTGCTAAGTCTCTACCAATGGTGGCATGCTGCCTCTTATTATGCTTTAAGAAAATCATGTTGGGGCAGCTAGGCGGCGCGGTGGATAAAGAACTGGCCCTGGATTCAGGAGGTCCTGAGTTCAAATCCAGCCTAAGACACTTGATACTTACTAGCTGTGTGACCCTGGACAATCACTTAACCCCAATTGCCCCACCCAAAAAAAAAGAAAGAAAGAAAGAGAAAAGAAAAGAAAATCATGTTAATAATAATAGCATCACACTTAAAGTTGAGAAAGGGTTATATGTATATTATCTCAATTGGTGGGGTTGGTGCTATTATAATCTCCATTTTACAGATGAGGAAACTGAGGTTGAGAGAGATTAAGGGACTTTTCCAGAATCGCACAGATTAATGTTTGAGGAAGTGATTAGAACTCTGGTCTTCCTCACTCTGTGTAGCCACATATGAAGTAAATACAAAGTAATACTGGGGTTTGAGAGGAGAGAGGACTAACAATTAGGTGGATCAGGAAGAGCCTCTTGTAGGAGGTGATGCCTGCACTGAGCCTTGAAGGGGGCTAGGGATTCCAAGAGACAGGAAGCTGAGGGAACAGTGTTCCAGGTACAGGGCAACTAACTGTCTGTGTGGAAAAGCTGAGATTTTCAAAGTTGTGTAGAGAGAACAGCCACAGATTGTCTAGTTTGTGGAAGGCTTTGGGAGGAGTGCTCTGAAATTCATCTAGAAAGACAGGTTGGAACCAGATCGAGGGTGACTTTTAATGCCAAATGGAGGAATTTTTATTTTATATTATAGGCATTATGGAACTCCTGAAATCTTCTTGAGCGGGAAAGAGGACCTTTAAGAATATCAGCTTGGCCTCAGTTGGGAAGTTTATGACTAGAAGGAACCTTGGAGAGGAATCATCTAGAATAATCCCCTCAACCACCATCAATCATAATGCATTTATTGTCTGCCCAGGCACAGTACTAAGTCTTGGGAATACAATGACAAAAATGAAATAATCTTCTCTCAAGGAGCTTATAAGAGGGAAACAATATACTCAGCAAGATACAAAATATGTAAAAGAGAAATGCAATCTTCTTTTTACCTGAGGCTCAAAGATGTTATATGTCACTTGCTCAAGGTCACACAAAGTAGCAATAATTCACATTTATATAATTGTGATAAGGTTTCTAAAGCACTTCCTTCTGCTAACATTGAGGAGTTAAGCAATACAGATGTTATTGTCCCATTTTATGGATGGGGAAACCAAAGCTTTGGTAAAAATCATTTGCCCCTGTTCAGATAGCAAATACATGTTGGAGCTGGGATTTGAACCCAGATATTAGACCCCAGACCCTAAACTTTCCATCGTTTAACCTCGATTAACCTCAAAAATAATTGCTAGCTCTTTTTGTGGTGGCTAAGAATTGGAAATCAAAGGAATGCCCATCAACTGGGGAATGGCTAAATAAGCTGTGGTATATGATTTTGATGGAATATTATTTTGCTATAAGAAAAGAGGACAATTTCAGAAAGGCCTGCAAAGACTCGTATGAACTGATGTATAGTGAAGTGAGCAGAACCAGGTGGTTGTGCACAGAGACAGCAATGTTGTTTGATGAAGAACTGTGAATGACTTAACTATTCTCAGTAATACAATGATCCAAGACAATCCAAAGGACTGATGATGAAACATACTATCCACCTCCAAAGAAAGAACTGATATTGACTGAACACAAACTGAACATATGCTATTTTTCACTTTCTTTTTTCCCTTTATTCAAGTTTTCTTCTACAAAAATGACTAATATGATAATGTTTTACATAATTGCACATTTATAAAACCTATATCTGTTACTGGCTCGGGGAGGAGGGAGGGAAAAGGAGGGAAGGAGGGATAGAATTTGGAACTCAAAACTTTAAATAAAAAATGGTGATTATTCTAGTTTCCTCGCGGTAAATATGTAAAGTAGCTCTAAGACAACCCTGGCCACCTGTGAAGCAAACAAACCCAGCAGGCCCCAAATTCCCTTGGGGAAGGAGTGGACCCAAGCTCAGGGGAACCACCTCTCTGTGTGTTCATAAATATTCTATGTGTCTGTCTCTCTGTGGACAGATAAGATTCCATGATTGATTAGTTCTACAAATGATGCCTCCAGGTCTCTTTTCAGGGAATCCCACTGTCCTTGGTGAAGTGTCTGCCTGGCTAATTGGAGAGCTTAATGCAATCAGCTTTTGATCCTTTACCTTGGGGATTAAGTACATGGAGGGTAGAGGGGGAATTGGCTTTCACAGAGAACTGACAGCAGGAAAGGGGCCTAAAACACCATGCATGTGTGACCCCTGGCAGGGTGCTGGGTCTCCTGTGTTCCCAAATCAAATAGAAATGCTTACAGGAGTATTTGGCCTGGATTTTAATCCTGGATTTTCCACTAACTGGCTCTATATCCTTGGGCAAAGTTTGTAAAAGGCTCTAGGCCTCAGTTTCCTTTAATATACAAGTGAGTTCAACTCAGAGGTATGCTCAAACAAATTCGGGAGCTGATTGTTAAATTTTCTTTTCTTTTCTTTTTTTTGTGGGGCAATGAGGGTTAAGTGACTTGCTCAGGAGCCACACAGCTAGTAAGTGTCAAGTGTCTGAGGCTGGATTTGAACTCACGTCCTCCTGAATCCAGGGCCGGTGCTCTATCCACTGCGCCCACCCTAGCTGCCCCTGAGTGTTAAATTTTCAATGTAAGCTTTTACACCTTGGAAACTGGTGCAAAACCAGGGCTTGATTTAGTTGTTTGGATGAGTAAGTGGTGGTAAAAATGGTAATGGTAGATTAAACTTAAAAGTGTGCCATGCACAAATTCTGTAACTGATCCTGTTCGAGGTCCTGTTTCTTTTAATGCCCAATGAGTGGGGTTAGACTCAGGTATGTGCCCAAACCAGAGAGCCAATTAGTAATTAATCAGGTGTGAACATTTATGCCTTGGAAATGGATAATATACACCACAAATCAGGGTTTGATTTACTGTTTTGCTGATTGTACTTAAGGAAGTAATGGAGAAAGTATTAATAATGGAGATTCGGAGCAGCTAGGTGGTGCAGTGGATAGAGCACCGGCCCTGGATTCAGGAGGACCTGAGTTCAAATCCAGCCTCAGACACTTGATATTAGCTGTGTGACCCTGGGCAAGTCACTTAACCTCTATTGCCCTGCAAAAAAAAAAATAATAATAATGGAGATTCAACTTTAAAGTATGTCATGACTACATCTCTCTCCCAAACATTTATTGGCACATCTCTGGTTAGATTGTATGACCTCTGAGGTTCTTTGTGGCTGTACCATTCTTTGTCTCTATAATCCATAAACCTCCATTAGGATACATAATTGTGAATACTTGCTCATGGATGTAAAAGCAAGAGATCCCTGGTTTGATTCTGTGGCCCAGGGTAAACACCAGGTGTTGACAAGGACTGGGGAGGGAGAAAGGGAGGGAGGCATTGTTGGGTCTCCTTTTTGCTCAAGCTTCTCAGCCTGTCCCAAGTGAGCAGTGGGTCCTAGCCCAGAGCCAATCCTGCCTCCCTGCCCAGAGTCAAGCACCTTCCAAGGTCATGGATCATAGCCACTGACTTGAGGCAGGGTCTTTAGAACTAGCTACAGTTCAGTTTCATGAAGATGTTCCATCTACCTGAAGACAGGACAAGGGGGCACTGGGCACAGGGAAGAGGAAGAAGGCCTGAAGTTAGGTGCTAAGAAAACTTTCCAGGCAAAGGACAAATTTGAGACATTGAAATAAAAGAAACTATGGTGTCTCCTTCTGTGAAAGTCCAGGAGAAAAGGAGATATCAATTTCCTTTGGGCACATTTCCTACTCCTTCCCATCTCTACTCCCGTTCCTACCTGTAAGCATATTCTGAGCTGAAAAAAGGAATCTGAATAATAGTTTAAAAAGTTAAAATAGAGGGGCAGCTAGGTAGCACAGTGGATAGAGCACCAGCCCTGAATTCAGGAGGACCTGAGTTCAAATCCAGCCTCAGACACTTGACACTTACTAGCTGTGTGACCCTGGGCAAGTCACTTAGCCCCAATTGCCCCGCCAAAAAAAAAATAGTGTAAGAAAAAGTTAAAGTAGGTAAATAGCTAAAAGTTTGAACCATAGTTAAAATAGCCGACCTTTGTAAAGCTTTTTAAGGTTTGCAAAGTGATTTACAAACAAACATTCTCATTTAAGTCATACAACAATCTTGTCAGGTAGGCTCCACAGATGGTGGTGTTTCAATTGAACAGATAAGGAAACTGAGGTTCAGAGAGGTGGAATGACTTTTTGACGGTCACATAGAGTAGGACTTGGGATTTGTGTCAAAGGGGGCCTTCCTCACACCAATTCCAGCATGCACCTCACTGTGTAATACTATGTTTTGAAACAATATAAATAATGTATTTCAAACAAAAAAAATGAATTTCAAGAGAAAATAATGTATATTCAAAACAAATGGTTTTTGTATTCTGTGTGCCACACAGAGCAGACCATAGTCCATTTTCTGGGCTAAATGAGACTTGACTACAGGGAGAGGATTGGCACTATTTCAGCCCTCAATGTAATCCTTTGCAGGAAACATGATCATTTCTGCTGAAGTTGGGAGTATGACTGACTGAGTCATTGCCCAAGAAGATGTACATAAATCCTTAGAGAAACCAGGCAAAGCAGAAAAGAAATCAGTCTGTGGAAAGGGGGGTGGGGAGAAAGAGGAGGGATTTTTAATAAAGATCGAAAATACGGGGTCCTAGAATCACACACCCTTTGGATAGATGCTGGGAAGTACTGGTGAGAGGGGTTGGCATTCTGAGGCCAGAGAGATTCCTGCCCCAGTGTTTATGCTGTGTTAGCACTAGAGAGGATTGTTTTGGTCAATGACTCGGATGTTCCAGTTCAGTGCTGATGGGCATCTTTCTTTTTAGTGGTGGCAGGGACTAGATCTGTGGTTTTGTTGGTATATTGAACTCCCTAGTGAGGGAATTTCCTTTGCCAATACAGCTTAGCACCTATTTTTCCCCCTGCAATTTATCACCTTAAAGAGTTGTCTAGAGAAGAAGTGTCACACTCACAGTCCATGGGCTACAAGCAGCCGGCAAAACTCTTGGGTATGACTGAGTCAGATTCAAATGTAATTGGGAAATGCTTAACAAAATAAAAATACGATACAACAGAGATAATATTAGTATGGGGCAGCTACGTGGAACGGTGAGAGAGTGTTGGACTTGGAAATCAGAATGACTCATCTTCCTGAGTTCAAATCTGGCCTCAGACACTTCTTAGCTGTGTGATCCTTGGTGTCACTTACCCTTGTTTGCCTCAGTTTTCTCATCTGTAAAATGAACTGGAGAAGGAAATCGCAAACTACTTCAGTATCTTTGCCAAAAAACCTTCCAAATGGGGTCACAAAGAGTAGAACAGAACAACTGACTGAACGACAACAAAAAATGTTAACGTAGTTTTCCAAGTCAATATGTGACCCTCTCTATTTGAGTTTGACACCACCTAGTTCATGGAGAGGCTAACTGACTTCCCCATGGTCACACAGCCAAAGTTGGACCTCACATCCAGGTCTCAAAGACTGTGAAGCCAGCTCTCAATCCACGGGGCCATGTTGGACGTCTCAGCCTGGTGATATCTCTTATGTGTTAAGTGCAGTTAGGAAATCTCAGAATTAGGAAGGACTACGGTATCGGGCCAAGAGATGAGGAAGCAGCCTATGACTTCAGTTTAAGAAAGAATTAAGATTAAGTTCCTAAAAGCAGACAATCTGTGAATCCTAGCATCTATGCTCTTGCAAAGGATCAGAACTCAAATGTAGGCCTCTGACCTTCTGGTATAGATTAGATTAGCACCTGAGGCCCAGGGCTTCCCATTTCCAGCAGGAAACGTGAAACAAGGAAAAGAGTACACAGCCTTTGCCCTAGGATCAGAGATCACCTTCAGGGTCACTGGGATGTTAATGCTGTTACTTCTTACCCTCTGACCTCCTGGATGCTGGACTCTGCCTGCTTAGACTCACTTTCCTTCACCCCACATATATCTGATTAGTTGCCGTCTTGACAGTTCCACCCCACAGGGTCTCTTGGCATTCACACATACACACACACACACACACACACACACACACACACACACACACACACACACACACACACACACGAGAGCTATCACCAGAATTCAGAACCTCATCACTTCTCCCTTAGACAATTGTAATAGCCTCCTAATCGGTCTCCTAGTTCTAAGTCTCTCTACCCTTCCTAGCCATTCTTCACACAGCTGCCAAATTGATTTTTCCAAAGCACTGGTCTGACTATGCAATGCCTCTGCTGGATAAACTCCTGTGGATCCCTATTATTTCTAGGATAAAATTCAAACTCCTTTTTGTAGTCAATCTAGTCAATAAAAATTTATTAAGTGCCTACTATGTGCTAAGCAGGCAGGTAGGTAGCGCAATGGATAAAGTGCAGGGCCTAAAGTCAGGAAGACTCATCTCCCTGGGTTCAAATCCAGCCTCAGACACTTACTAGCTGGGTGACCCTGGGCAAGTCACTTGACCCTGTTTGCCTTAGTCTCCTCATCTGGAAAGAGCTGGAGAAGAAAATGGCAAATCAATCTGACATCTTTGCCAAGAAAACCCCAAATGGGGTCACAGAGAGTCAGACACCACTGAAATGACTGACCAACAAGAAATGTGCTAAGCACTGGGAATACAAAGAAAAGTAAAAGGCAGTCTCCCCTCCCTCACAGTCTAATGGGGGCGTTTAAGGCTCTTTACATCCTGACTTCAAATGATCTTTCCAGGTTTTTTATTCATTCCTCCTCTTTGTTAAGCCAGACCAACCTTCTCACAACATTCCACCCCCCATTCCTAGGCTTTTACTTTTGCACAAGCTGTCCCCTATGCTTCCTCTATCTCTTAGAATCCATCATTTTCTTCAAAACTCAACCCAAGAGGGGCATCTAGGTGGCACAGTGGATAACTCCCTGGCCCTGGATTCAGGAGGACCTGAGTTCAAATCCAGCTTCAGACACTTGACACTTACTACCTTTGTGACCCTGAGCAAGTCACTTAACCCTCTGTAAAAAACAACACCAAACAACCTCAACCCAAGGAACACCTCCTGATCCCCTCTGACTTTTAGAACCTTCTCCTTTAAACCACCTTATATTTATTTGGTATATATTTCATATAGACTTATATGTGTATTACTATTTCCCTGAAAGAATATAAACCCCCTGCGGGCAAGGGTTAAGTCTTGTCTTTGTATTCCTGGTGCCTCATTCTGTGCTGGATAGTGTAGGTACCTAAAAAATGTTTATTGATTTATTGATCAAAGACCTAAGATACCTGTCCAGCTCTTCCAGATTGGAGCTTTCGAGGATTTCTCTGTCCTCTCTTCTGGCCTGAGCTCTTACTGGTCTAATCAGCCACTGTCAGACACACTGTAACTTGATTCTAGCAGCAGTATCATTGTGGTCCTCTTCAAGAAAGGACAACAACCAGCCAACTGAATCCTTTGAGCTTTTTCTACTTCTCCTCCAATGCACCTCCTCTGCCTGCCTAACGATTAACTTCCAGAGCTCTGCTGTCTTGCCAAACTCCTGAACAGCCCTGTCCTGTTTTTTTATGTCCTAGCATGACACAGCCCTCAGAATGTGCACAGAAGGAAGCTTTAATGTGGCATTTGGTGGGGGATGGGGAGGAGGTGACTGCTCTGGACACAGGTCACTATTCTAGTCCTAAGTGATTTCCCTGCGCCAGCTCGATCCCAAATGTGAATGAATGAGGGAACAGGCAGGGGGCCTTGCCAGCTTCAAGACAGCTGTAATGTAGCTCTCTGGGCTAGGGCCGCCCAGTGTCATTCAAGGGAGATTAGGGATGTAGGGGGAGGCTTTAGTCATGCTCACAAGGACAGAATTGGAGGCTGATTTCCCTTTACTTCCTCAGGAGTCGAGGGAAATATTTTTTAGTCAGAACATAAAGAATGTGCCTCTGGGAGCTCTGGAATGTAGATAAGGCTAGGCTGAGGATGGAGATGCCAAAGCCGGTCTCAATGAGGGGTCTAGGGGATCCATCTGTTCATCCTTTTGTTCATTAGTTAATTCACTCGGAAAACATTTTTAGTCATCTATTGTGATTTATACTAAAAAGATACAAAGTTGAGATAAGACATTGCCTAGCCCTCTGGGAGCTTACAACCTCAAAGGGACAGATGACAGAAATATAGATATCTATATTAGAAAATATTACGTGATAAGTGTATTAGAGTACTGGGAGGTGGGGGTACAGAATGCTGTGTAAAGGTTGGAGAGAATAGTTCCTTACATGCAGATCAAGGAGGGCTTCATGGAGATGTTTGAGTTAGGTTTTAAAGAATGGGCAGGAATTAAACAAGGCAGCTAGTGGCTCAGTGCATAGAGTGCTGGACCTGCAATAGCATAGACCTGAGTTCAAATTTGTTGTCAGACACCAGTTAGCTACATGACCTCACCTTGCTTATCTGTAAAAATATGGTAAAATATACAGTAATAACAATTTTGTTTGATGAAGAACTGTGAATAACAACTACTCTCAGCAATACAATGATCCAAGACAATCCCAAAGGACTGATGATGAAGCAGACTATCCATCTCCAAAGAACTGATATTGATTGAACACTAACTGAAGCATGCTGTTTTTCACTTTCTTTAATTTTTTTCTTTTATTTGAGTCTTCTTATATAAAATGGCTAAAGTGGAAATATTGTCTATAATTACACCTGTATAACCTATGTAATGATTGGAATGATGCCACTTCCCTTTTCTATATTGTTATTAACATATTGTTAGTTAGCATAGGGCATTATATTCTGTTATTTTTGACTGTTTCATCAAGGAAGCACCCTGTGTTTCTTGAAGAAACAAAGCGGGGACTATAATGATTGGAATGATGCCACGTGCTGGAGACTTACTGTAGAAAAGCTCCACCATGAGGAAAAGGCCTCTGAGGGCAAGCCATGCGGTCAAGGTCCTTTGCATCAGGAAGTGACGTTTGTTTGTGGGTACTGTCTATCAAGGCTACCAGCCAATCAACTTGAGGAGCTTCCCATTTCTGGGAGGAGGATACAAAGGAGGAAGGAGATGCTGGTGGGACTGTGCTTCCTCTTTGGCTGTGAGACATCGCAGTGGTGGCAGGGGACTTCACAAAGGAGTTGAGGAAATATAGGATTGCCAGGTTGTAGGAATTCTATTCTCAATCTTTCTCTTTCTTTTACTATCTTTCAATAAACCCTTAAAAACCTAAACTTGTTTATCAGTGATTTTAGTCAGTTTCCCCCAAAACTGGGGGGGGGAGATTAGAACCTACATTTAGAAATTTGAAATTTATACACACCTATATCTGATTGCTTACTGCCTCAAGGAAGGGGAAGGGGAGGAAGGGAAGGAGGGATAGAATTTGGAACTCAAAAATTTAAATGAAAATGTTTTTAAAAATTGGGAAAAAATATGGTAAAATAAAGTAGCATATGCATTTACAGATTTTCACAGTGCCCTGTGACAGATATGTGTGTCATTTCCATTTTACGGATGAGCAAACTGAGGCTTTTTAGAGGTGATAGGACTTTTCCCTGTAACTTCTCACCCAGAACCTGGAATGTTTAGTTTAGAGAAGAGATCATTGAAGAGGTATGTGGTGGTGGTGATGATGATGATGATGAGAGTTAGCATGCAGCTAAATAAAAACTGAGGCAAGTGGGGTTAAGTGACTTGCCCAGGGTCACCCAGCTAGTAAGTGTCTGAAGCCAGATTTGAACTCATGAAGATGAGTCTTCCTTTAGTACTTTAGCCATAACACCACCTACTTTCCCCTTTCTATAGCTAGGAAGTGTCAGTAGACAGGATTTGAACTAAGATCTTCCTGATTCCAGGCCCAGTGCTCCATCCACTTGGATACCTTGATGCCCCAGTGGGATCATTGTCTAGTGACCTCATCATGGATTGTTTTGTATTATAGTGATAGGATCTCAAGATTGAGGGCTAGAAAGGACAGATTAACCCCTTCATTTTGTAGATGCCTAGATCAAGGCCCAGAAGGATGAGGTATATTGCACAAGGTCACAAACAAAGGCTGTGGGTAGCAAAGCTGACATTCCATCTTTAAATTCTATATTCTTTGTGAGACACTCTTTAGTGTGTGTCATGACCTCTACTGCGGTGCCAGGAGGAGAGGTGCCTTGTGGCTTTCTTCCAGTCCCTACCATGGTGCTCTGCTGTTTGCTCCCTTGATGCCACCCTGTCTTCTAGCTGTTGTCCGGTATCTCTCCTTGTCAGCTTGAAAAAAACCGTTTACGATAGGTGGCTCTGCCTCCTTTCCTCTCACTCTCTTCTTAACTCTTTGCATTCTGGCCCTCTCCAAAGTTATCAGTGATCCTTTAATTGCCAAATCCAATGGCCTTTTAATGTTTTTCCATTCATCATCCTTACTCAGCTCTGCACTAGTTGACACCCTTGATTATCCCCTGTCTGGGGTTTTACCAAGCTGTTCTCTATTGCTTTTCTTCCTACCTTTCTGAACTCTCCTTCTCAGTCTCTCTTGCTGATCTTCATTTAAGTCACAGCCACTGGCTGGAGTGTCCTTCAAGGCTCTGTCTTGGGTCCTTTCCTCCTCTACCTCCATACTCTCTCCCTTAGTGATCTCATCAGTCCCAGTTGGTTCAGCAATCATCTCTACACCAATGATTCCTAGATCTATATATCCAGCCCTCATCTCTCTCCTGAGCTTCAGATCCACATTCCCAAATGCCTTTTGGACATCTTAAACTGTATTCCTCTGGGAATCTGAAACTCAATATATCCTAAACAGAACTCATTATCCACCTCCCCCCCCCAAAGCCCTCCCCTCTTCTGGACCTCCTGATTCTGTTGAGTACACCATTTTTCCAGTCACCCAGGCTTGCAACCTCAGTGTCATCCTTCATTCCTTACTCTCACTCACCCCACATATCTACTGTCAAGTCTTGTGGTTTCTGCCTTCAGGACAACTCTTGTATATGTCCCCCTTTCTCTCCATTCATACTAGTTGAGGCCTTATGATTTCATGCCTGAACTATTTCAAAAGCCTTGTCATTGGCCTCCCTGCCTTAAGTTTCAACTTACTTCAATCCATCCTCCATACAGGTGCCAAAATTATTTTCCTAAAGAGTAGGTGTCACCTGGCTTGCTTAGTAAACTGTAATGGCTCCCTATTATCTCCATAATCACATTATGTCTTTTGTTGTCCTTTCCCTATATTTCTAGGTGGTTTTTAAAAATCCTGTATTTCCTTCTGCAAAACCCAGCCATGCTGACTTTCCTGCTGTTTCTTGAACCTGATTTCTATCTCCTGTCTTAGTTCCTTTGAATTGAAAGGTCTCTGTGCCTAGGATGCTTTGTCCCATCACCATCTGCCTCTTAGGTATCCAGGTTTCTTTCCAGAAGCATCTCTAGTCCCACCTTCTGAAGGAAGCAGGCCTTACTGAGTCCTCCTAGCTGCTGAGCCTTCTCCTTTAATGTTACCTTCCCAGGCAGCTGGGTGGTATAGTGGATAGGACAATGGGCCTGGAGTCAGAAGCATCAGACATTTCCTGGTTGTGTAACCCTGGCCAAGTCTCTTAACTTCTATCTGCTTCTATCTGTTTCCTCAGCTGTAAATAGCACTTACCTTACAAGGCTGTTGTAAGGATCAAATTAGATAAGATTTGTAAAATATCTGGCATATAGTAGATGCTTAATAAATGCTTGCTCTCTTTCCCTCTTCCCTTTTATCTATTCTGTTTGAGTTTTATATGTATCTAGTTATGTACATGTTGTCTCTGGGATTAGAATGTCAGTTCTTTGAGTATAGAGGACTTTTTGCCTTTTATATATTCAGTACTTGAAAGGGAAGAGAATAAGCATTTATAGAGCACCTATTATGTGCTAGGCACCATGCTGATTGCTTTTATACATATTATCTCATTTGATCCTCGAAACAACCCTTTGAGGTAGGAGCTATTATCCCCATTTTACAATAAAGAAACTGAGACAGACACAGGTCAAGTGACTTGCCCAAGATCATACAACCAGCAAGTGTCTGAGGCTGGATTTGAACTTAGATCTTCCTGACTCCCAGTCCAGTCCCATTTGGGGTTTTCTTGGCAAAGATACTACAGTGGTTTGCCATTTTCTTCTCCAGTTCATTTTACAGATGAGGAAACTGAGGCAAACAGGGTTAAGTTGTTTGCCCAGAATTACACGGCTAGTGTCTGAGACTGGATTTGAACTCAGGTCTTCCTGACTCCAGGCCTGGTGCTCTACCCCTAGCTACCACAGTAGAGCCTTATCAAGTTGGAAAAGCACTAAGTACAGGTCTGGTAACAGACCTTGTCTGCTATCTGAAGACCAGCCTGAGGAACTGTGGAGAGTCACAACTCCAGAAAATTGGCCAGAAGGTGACAGATTTGTTTTCCAGCAGTAGCTCCTTGTGAAGGCTGTTTCCTAAGGCACAGAAGGGGCTGTGATCTCTACCAGAGAAGGAAGAAGGAAGTGGCCACACTGATCCTTGAAGAATTAAAGTATAAAAATCTAAGTTAATTTCCAGATGGAGCCCCTGCTGTTTCCAAAAGGGACATTGCCTCCAAATGCCCCAGGGTTAGCTGGCCTTAGGATTGGGGACCTGGGCTCCAACCGTAACACTTACTAGCTTTGTGACTATGGGAAAAATCATTTAGCTTCCCTGAAGCTCTGGTGCCTCATCCATAAAATGTGGAGAATATGGAGTATCATTCGCTTATGATAGCACTCTATAAAAATAAGTTATCATTATGAAGAGGCACCAGGGTATAGTGGAGAGAGCTCAGTTTGGAGCCAGAAGACCTGGGTGTGAACCCTGTCACTTCTTACCTGTGTGACTTTTTTTTTAACTTCTCTGGGCCTTGGTTTCCCCATCTGTAAAATGAGAGGATTGGACTAGATAACCTCCAAGATCCCTTCCAGCACTTAGTCTATGATCCTCTTACTCAAAGATTCTATAATTTTATGGGTGTAATGGTGAGAGCATTAAGTCTTTTTGGACCCAGTACTCATTAGCTATGTGACCCAGAGAAAAATCATTAAATTCCCCGAGCCTCAGTTTCCTGGTCTATAAAATGGAGTTCATAGTCACTGATCTAGTTCCCTGTGGAACTATGGTGAGGAACTCCCCGTGTAAATTTAAAGGGCTCCATAAATGCGAGCTGTTATGATGAATGCTTACAGTCTTGTCTCTAGGGTATCTTCCGGCTTTTTAACATTCCAGGATTCCATGGCTGACCAAGCATTGGATAGGCATGATAATGAAGTAAATAAGTCATTTAGCACAAACAGAAGGGTTAGTGCAGATTGGGGAAGAGGAGGTGAGAAAAATGGAGTGGGGGAAGTTGTTTATTTACACAGCACCCGGGCCTGGAGGGAGCTAACTCTACATTGTCTGTGGCAGATCCCTAACTGGTAACTAGCAAAGGGTGGATGGAGCTCTGCACCAGGGTGCCAATGTGGTGAGGGGCAACCTATCCTCCAGCAGTCAGTCAAGAAGCATTTATTGAGGAGCTACTATGTGCCAAGCAGTGAGGTTACCAAAAAGAAGGCAGAAGGAAAAGCTCTGAGGGGCTCCCAACCTGCCTTCCCCCTGCAATCTCCTCCCTACCCCTGATGTGGAGCGCCCTTGATTTTTCCACAGGCACATAGCTGGCCCATCTGAGTATGGACTCTCTTCTGTGCCTGTCACTGCCCGCCCCCTCTCCCACTCATACCTCCCTCGCATGTCATCTCCCTCCCAATTGTCTTGGCCTGAGTTGAAAAAAAATTCCTAGGTATGGCTTTGGTCTGTGGCACAGCTGGAGGGGAGCCCCGAATTCTCCTCCTGGTAAGAGAGAGGTCCTGGGCAGTTTAAGTGCATAGATGACCGCCACCCCCCCCCACCCCCCGCAGTGTCTACCAATAATCTGGCCCTTCTCAGCCTAACTCCCGGGCTCGCAGGCCCCTCAGAGCGCCCCTTCCTTTCCCTGCCCTGCTCTGCCCCAGAGGAGAGGCTCTGGAGCAAGGCGAGGCCCAAGTCAAAGGCCTCTGTCTACCCCACACTGGGGAGCCTATCCTCTGGGAGGGCACTGTGGATGCATTAATAGAAGCCTCGGTAAAACTGCCTTTCATCCTCGGGGCTGAGGCAGTCCTCCTTGATTCCTTGCCAGCCATAAAAGCAATTGCCCTGCAGTGGGCAAACACAGGCTGCATCTTATTGCAACCTCATTGAAAACCGGGTGGCATTGATGGAGCAGACTGTGCTCTCTGTCCAGCCTGGAAGCCCAGGCTGACATCAAAGGCCCATCTGCAGTAGGGGGAAGCAGAGACTATTAGGCACAGAGCTGTCCCTTCATTTGTGCCCCTCCATCCCTTGGCAGCTGCTGCCACTCTCCCTGCAGCTGGAGAGAGAGAGCCCATCTCCTGGTTTCTACATACCAACCCCCCCCCTCCCTACCCGGTCCCAAAGGAGCTCAGGGACTGAGGGAAACAATTGTTTCTTGTAGAGTCATTTATCTACTCCCACTCCAACATCACTAGGCTTTTTCTCCTCTCTGCCTCTGATCCCAGAATCACAGATCCTTAGAGTTAGAAATCATTAAGTCCATTCTTTTTTTTTTAATTTTTCAGATGGCAAACTGAGGCTGAGGAAGTGGTGAGTGGTGGGACAGTGGAAAGAGCATTGACTGGAGTCAGGGGAAATGGGGTTTGAATCCTAGCTCTTATGCTTACTGCCTTTGTGACCTTGGGTAATGAAAATAAAAATGATGGTAATAATGATAATGATAATGATAAGAATAAAACTAGCATTTATAGAGTGCTTTAAGGTTTACAAATATTGCTTTACAGATATTATCTCATTTGAGCCTCACAACAACCATGGGAATTATCCCCATTTTACAGATCAGGAAACTAAGGCCCAAAGAGATGAAATGACTGGCTCGGGGGTCACACATCTACTAAGTTTCTATGGCATGATTTGAACTCAGGTCTTTTGAATTCCAAGTCCTGACTGACAAGTCATTTCATCTCCTTGAGCCTCAGTTTCCTCATCAGGAAAAGGAGGGTGGGGTTCACTAGATGGCCTCTGAGGTCCCTTCAAACTCTAAATCTTTTTTTTTTTTTTAGTGAGGCAATTGGGGTTAAGTGACTTGCCTAGGGTCACACAGCTAGTAAGTGTTAAGTGTCTAAGGCCGCACTTGAACTCAGGTACTCCTGACTCCAGGGCCGGTGCTCTATCCACTGCGCCATCTAGCTGCCCCTCAAGCTCTAAATCTGAGTCAGTGAGCTTACAATGGTCAGACAGAAAGTACATGGCAGAGCTGAGACCAGGGCTCCCCTGCCTGGAAAACCCTTTGCCTGACCCCACGGGCCCTCTGGTTTCTATCCTCTTTCTCCTCTTCACTGCCAAATTTTCTGAACAAGTGGTCCACCACCCACTGCTTCTACTTCATCACCAATGATCTTAATCCCCTGCAATCTGGCTTCCACCCCCAATACTTCACTGCACTGCTCTTTCAAAGGTCACCCAGGACATCTAATTACCAAATTTTGTGGGCTTTTCTCAATCTTTATTCTACTTGCTCTCACACGGTTTTTATACCATTGACCGATCCTTTCTTGGAATTCTTACTTCCCTCCCCCTGAAAGGCAGCAGCATGGTGGCAAGAGAGCTGAACGTGAAATCAAAAGACACATGTTCAGATTTCCCCTCTGCTGCCTAATGTTCCTGTGTGACCTTGAGATCCAGTGTGGTCTAGTGGATAGAGCATGCTGGGCTTAAAATCAGGACGACTTGAGTTCAAATTCCCCCTCAGATATTTACCAGCTTTGTGAGCCTAGGCAAGTCACTTATCCCTTCTCACCCTCAGTTTCCCCATCTGGAAAATGGAGATAATATATCTCATAGGGTCCTTGTGAGGACCAAACAAGCACTTACAATGTCAAATATTGCCGTTTAGTTGTTTTCAATTGTGTCCAACACTTTGTGACCCCATTTGGGGTTTTCTTGGCAAAGATACTGGAGCGGTTTGCCATTTCCTTCACCAGCTTATTTTACAGGTGAGGAAACTAAGGCAAACAAGGTGAAGTGATTTGCCCAGGGTTACCCAACCAGTAAGTATCTAAGACTAGATTTGAACTCAGGAAGATGAGTCTTTTTGATTCCTATCCAAGTGCTCTATCCACTGCACCAACCAACTTCCCCTACAATATAGAGTTATTATTATTGAGTAGTCCAACCCATACCCAAAAAGGAATCCTGTCCAACATACCTGATGAGTGGTCACCAAGCCTCTGTCTGAAGACCTGCTACCTTCTTCGAGAGCCATGTTACATGTGGATAGCACTAGGATAGCAAGCCTGAAGTAGAGCCTAAATTTGCCTCTTTAGCATCATGGAAATAGGGGCAGCTATGTGACACCATAGGGCACAGAGCTCTGGGCCTAGAGTCAGGAAGATTCATCTTCCTGAGTTCAAATCTGGACTCAGACACTTCCTAGCTGGGTGACCCTGGGCAAGTCACTTCCCCCTGTTTGCCTCAGTTCCCTCATCTATAAAATGAGCTGGAGAAGGAAATGGCAAAGCACAACAGTATCTCTGGCAAGAAAACCCCAAATGGGGGTCACAAGTGTCAGACATGACTGAACAGCAACAACAATCATAGAGTTCGAATTGGGAGGTACTGAGTAGGTTATCCAGTCACACCTTCATTTTACAGGTGACAAAATAGAGTATCTTGCTCAAGATCACATGAATGGTAAGTATCAGAGAGAGTGTTTGGACCCAGGTGCTCTGACTTCAGAGTCAATACTCTTTCCACTCTATGACACTAGGGAATGGTCTCAAATTCATGTCAGATGAATCATGGCACCAGATCTATTCTTAGAGTCATGGGTAAAACAGACTGAATTAACATCATGATTGGAAGGTTATTCATCTACAACTGTAAGGAGAAGGGTGCTTATCTCCCAGGGCTACAGAGATATTAGGCAGGATACTGTGAATGCCTTCCAAATCCACATGATCCATTGGGAGCAGCAGGTGCTCTACCCCATCATTCCTTGTCACTAACATCACCCACATCTACCTTCTTCCATGTCAACAACTCCAACATCTGGCTGGCTGCTGCCTCCAAGTGAAAGGCCAATGCCCCCATGGTCTCAGAGTTCTTTAATAAGATATGTGGCATTATGGCTGCCTTCTTTGGCAACAACAGTAAGGAGAACATCAAGAACAATTTTGTCCTCATCTACAATCTGCTGGATGAGATCCTGGACTTTGGCTAACCATAAAATCCAGAGACAGGAGCTTTAAAAATCAGTGTCACTCAGCAGAGCATCAAGAATCAGTCTTGGACAAAGGAAGAATGGTTTCAGATCACCAGCCAGGTGTTGGCAAATTAATCTGTGGAACGAGGGCATCAGATATCATCTAAATGATCTCTTTCTAGATATGCTTGTGTCTCCTCGAGGGTTGTGTTGTAATGAAGAGCAAACCTAAGTGTAAGTTTGGGATGAACAACAAGATTGTCATTGAGAAGCAGGGCAGGGGCATGGCCCCAAGGGAAGAGTTTGGTAAGGGTGGAAAGGAGTTCACAGCCAAAGATGGATGTACCTTCCACTGATATGTACAGCTTCACTCTGAACAAAGCTCATCACTTTCATTCCACCTTATGGAGAGTTTGAGACTATGAGATACTGAACCAGCACCTATATCATCTTTCCATTCCAGGTGGTCTCCCTGGAGAGGAAGTCAGGATGAACAAAAAGAGAGGACAGAGTCACCATCAAGTCCAATTTCAACCTTTTATTGATAGCCCAGAAAACTGAGCTCCAGATCCCAATGCTGAAGACTACAAGTGGGGTACAACTGGATCTCTACATGAAGGGAAAAGCTGAGTTTAAGACTAGTGAGAATGCTATCTCATTGAAGGTCAAGCACATGGTAGGAATGAAGGAATCACTGATTTTTAGGAGTGCCAGTGGTAGAATTGGGATTAGAACCCAAGTCATTTGACTACAGGAAAATACAGTCTCTACCATCAAGGATTTCACATTTTAATTGAGGGAGGGAATATATAAATAAATTAGAATACAATGAAATTCACTCTGAAGAAATTAAAAAGGGAAAAGCTATCGAAATTATATTCACTCTATATCCCCCTGGAAGTGCCCACTTTCTGGACACCCAGTCATCAAGACTTTGGGTATGAACCCAAGTCATTTGACTACAGTAGTGAGAGAAGGATGAGGAAGATAATAGGAAATAACGTTGAGGAAATAATAAAAATGGGGCAGACAGAAGCTAATGCTTTCTCCCTTCCACCTCATCTGCCTTTCTCTGGGAGGATATTCTGCCCCCAGCCCTGTTAAGACCAGGCTGTTATTTAAAAGTTACTCTGACTTTGAAAAGGACAGGGCATTATTAAAGTTTTTACATGCCAGTTTAAATAAAATATTGAACACATTCAACCTTTTGGTTGATTGAAGATGCCGTTAATATTAACGGCCATTCTGAGATGCTGTGGCTAGGGCTGTCTTTTTTGCTGTGGTTGAGAATGAGAAAGTTTGGAGAGTTAGGGTTGGAGGGGATGGGTTAGGTATGGGAATGGGAGGGAGGGACAGATCTTTCATCTCCCCAATTGTGATTTCTAGAGGAAACTAGAACTTGGAGATCAGAAGGACATGTGACTCTGACTCTCAATGTTTGGGTATTTGGAAGAGCGTCCATCCCTCCTGACCAGTCCACAATCTAGGGATTCACGATCTCCCTCTTCCTTTTCCCAATCAAGAAATACAGCCACTTTGGAGAGAATTCAGGATACTACCATCCCCCCATTTACCTAGATGTCATCCTTGACTCCTCGCTAGCACTCACTCCACATATCCAATCAGTTGTTAAATGTTGTGGGTTCTTCTCTGCAACATCTCTCCTACACATCCCCTTTTCTCTATTCTAATACAGACCCTTATCACCTCTTGACAGTCAAATCCACTGGCTCTCTGTTATCTCTAGGATCAAATATAAAGTCTTCTCTTTAGCATTTCAAACCCTTTACAACCTGGCTTCTCCTACCTTTCCAGTCTTCTGACACTTTATCATATGTTAACCTTAGCCTACTTACAATTCCTCAGACACAAAATGCTAAAGTCCCCTCTTTGTGCTTTTGCATTTGCTATTCTCCATTCCTGGGACAAGTTCTCTCTCCTCTTAGTTTGGAGGTTGAGCTGCTCTCCAACCAAACAACAGGAGAAATGGACCCCCTCTCCCACCTCCATGAACTTTGTGGTGCTGATGTCATCAAATGGGTGGGTTACATTGGCCCTAATGCATTTTTGTAACATGCTGCTAGCTGCCTAACCACAGCCTCACTCCTTCCCAAACCAGGATACTCCCTTAGGGAAGATCCAGGTTGGACTATCTGCCACCACTCCTCCCTAGAAGCATTGAGGTGTCACAGGGGATAGAGCACTGTGCCTGGAGTCAAGAAGACTCTGGTTCATATCCAACTGCAGACACTTACTAGCTGTGATCCTGGACAAGTCAGTTTCCTGCCTCAGTTTCCTCAACTATAAAATGACATAATAATATCACCTACCTACCTTGATTTGGGGGAGAATCAAATGAGAGATTTGTAAAGCATCGTAACACAGGATCTAGAATATAGTGGGTGTGTAATAAATGTTTGTTTCCTTCCTTCCTTCTTTCCTTCCTCCCTCCCTCTCACCCTTCCTCCCTTCCTTCCTTCTTTCCTTCCTTTTTTTCCTTCTGTAATCTCCTCCATCCTGCATCTCTGTACACTTCCCAGCATAAGCCCCTACACTAGGTAAGGACCAACACTATCACAAAGGGGATGAACAGAGTAGCCCAGGATCCTTAGGCCTTCAAGGCCCCTGACTTCCCTCACCTGCCATCTTGTCCAGCCCAGCCCAGCATTGATCTCTGAGTTTTGTGACCATAGTGTGGCCCTGATGTGGTTCCTCGAGTGGCTGGCTACTAGAACACACAGCCTCTGTGGCTCCCTGAAAAGCCAGTACAGCTAGGTCTTGATTAGTGTGGATAACAAATCCCCTGGAGTGGTTGTATTATTTGAATTTGCACTGCACATTTCCATTAGGCTGGAACCAATTATAACTTAGAATAGTGTGAATTCAAATATGTGACCATTTCAGGAGGACTCATTATCTGCATTCATCAGGACCTCAATGTAACTGCCTCCTACCTTCCCTGTCCCCTAGCCTCCAGCCTTCTGATTGAGAATGATGTGGGTTAGATTTTGTACATGTGTCCAGTTATCAACCCACTAAATTCAGAGGATATTAGAAAGAAAAAAAATAAAAGAAATTCAGACACTCTGGGAACAGAGAATAAATGAATGCATTATGATATAGCACATACTTCTTTTTGTTGTTGTTATTTCCAGTTTCATTTTGCCCAGAGATAAAGAATGAAAAGGAAGTGAATACAAAGTTTCATGAGACACAGTTCATCCAAAGAGTAGAACAGAAATTGTTCATGGTTACTTAGACTTTTCCATGGGAAATTTATTAATGATACAGATTACACTATAACTAATTAGTTAACAATAGTTAGCATTTCCATAGCGCTTTAAAGTTTGCAAAGTGCTTTACAGATATTATCTCATTTTATCCTCAGAACAGTCCTAGGAGGTAGGTACTATTATTATCCTCATTTTACAGATGAGAAAAACAACACACAGAAAAGTGAAATGATATACCCAGGGTCACACATCTAGTAAGTGTCTGAGGCCATATTTGAACTCAGGTGTTTCTGACTCTTAAATCCAATGCTCTCTCCATTCCGCCACCTAGCGGCCTAGGTCTAACAATCTAATGTCCTTTCATTTGTTTAGGACCCATCCCTTATTCTAATGAACCAATTCTATGCATGCTATTATAACCATTTTATTACAATGACATTAAATAGGAACCCATTCAAGAATTATTAAAAATAAAGATAACACATGCAAAGGCCTACAAAATATTACTCCAGACAAGATAGCAGCCCACAAAGCTATTAAAGAACAAGTTGCAGCTGTGCATATCAAGGAGTTTACAGGCAGCCAGAAATCAAAGTTCATTTGTAAAAATGGTTTGAAGTGGGGCGGCCAGATGGCGCAGTGGTTAAAGCACCGGGCCTGGATGCAGGAGTTCCTGAGTTCAAATCCGGCCTCAGACACTTGACACTTACTAGCTGTGTGACCTTGGGCAAGTCACTTAACCCCCATTGCCCTGCAAAATAAATAAATAAATAATTTTTTTAAAAATGGTTTGAAGCAGTTAATACCTATACAACACCAGTCCTAAGTGAAGTGACCATACAAGGGTACCGAGTGGTGAGTTCCAACCAGAAAGGTCCTTGATGATGTCTGTGGAAAGAAAACTGGCTAGAAATCTACAGTATAGTGTAATCTAGAGACATTAACTCACAGCATGACCTTGAACAAGTCATTGAATAATAATTTTTGAGCTCAAGGGGATCTTAGACATTATCTAGTCTCATCCTCATCATTTTACAGGTGAAGAAATTTAGGCTAAGATAGATGAAGTGACACTTGCCTAAGGAATTAGTACAGAAACTAAAAGCCAGATCAAGCTGCCAATACAGTGCTTTCTTCCTCACACCAGGTTGCCTAACCCAAAGAGGCTGTTGGGAGAAGTAAGGACTGAGCTATAGACAGAGGGGAAGGTAAAGCAGCATGGATTATTCAACTTGGTGAAAGGTAGGCTGAAAGGACTAAGGCTGACCTATCCATCTGCCCCCAAAGCAAGAAATGCAGCCATGTCATATCACAACATAAAGACTGAGGATGAACAGAAGGAAGACCTACTCAGTAGCCAGACACAGGAACCTGTGGGATGGGTCATTCAAAGAAGCTGGATAATCTTCCTCCCTGATAATTGAGTGGGGAGGCTCGCATTTATGTGGACTAGAGGAAGGGATCATATAAAGAGACCTAGAGGTAGGTTAGGAAGTTTAAAGTCAGGTCTTCTAACTCTATGACTGCTAGGGTCTTTGTTATCTGCACCATGTGCCCCTTGGTCCTGAGCTTTCATTTCCAGATGAAGTCAGGCCTAAGCTTTATTCAGGGAAAGAACACCTTTGCTATTGAGAGAGGTTGGGAGACAGAGAGGGAAGAAAGAAGGAAGGGAGAGGGAAAGGGAGAGAGTGGGGGAGAGGGAGAGAGAGAGAGAGAGAGAGAGAGAGAGAGAGAGAGAGAGAGAGAGAAGAAAGAGGGAGGAAGGAAAAGAGCTAGAGACACAAAGAGAGAAAGGAAAGGGAAGGAGAAAAAGGAGAAGAAGAGTGAAAGGGAGGAGAGAGAGAAATGGAGGAGAAAGGGAAGAAGGGAAAGAGCTGGAGACACGAAGAGAGAGGGAAAGGAGAGGGAAGAAGAAAAAGAGAGGAGAGGAAGAGTGAAAGGGAGAGGGAGAGAGAACAGCTAGCCGCTTGTTTGTGTCCTGCTCCAGTAGTGTCTGATATGAAGAATCATCTAATCATAGATACTAACAATCCAGGATGTTCAATCCATCAAAAAGCATTCATTAAGCTCTTACTGTGTCACAGACACTGCACCGCACTAAGTGTTGGAGATTCAAAGAAAGGGAAAGCATTGCTTACCCTCCAAGAGGCCAGGCTCCAATGGGAGAGACCACATGTAAATACAGAGTAAATGGAAGACAATCTTCCTGGGGAAAGCCTTGCAGAAAGTGGGATTTGCCTTCTCTTTCAACCCTTCCTACAAGCCTAAAAACTTTTCCCTGATCATTTTTCACCCTTTTCATTCCAGACTAAGAGGAAAGAGAGGCCAGAAGATGGAGAACTAGTTAATGTAACCTTCAGAAAGTCACTTCCCCTTGCAGGGCCAGCAACAAGAAAAATAAACTTTCTTTAAAAGGAGGGGGTTGGATTCAATGATCTTTAAGCTCTCTTCCAGCCCTGACATTCTGAGAGGAAAAGAAAAATGGAGAGGGAGAGCTGAGAAGAATCAGAAAATGGTGGAGGAGAGGAAGGGAAAGAAGGGGAGAGGAGAGGCAATCCTTTCTCTGATAGTTCCTTTTGTAACAAAAGAGAATCACTAGTCTAGAGTGGGGCTGGGCACACTCTCCCACTAAGCGGCCCAAGTTCTAGGCTCACCTGAGAACTGGTTTTGGTCCTGGGGGAGCCTGGCTTCTAAAAGAGAAGTTACTTCTTCCTGTCTCTTTCACTTCATGTCCCTGCCCAGGACAGAACCCCAGGGAAAAATCACTTAAAGCTTAGGTTTGGCTGATAGCAAAGCTCTCCCCAAAATGAAGTAGAAAATTATTTAGTGTGGAACAAAGACTAGGTAAAGAATAGCTATTTATGTCTTCCATGCAAAAATCTTAAAACATAAGGCTCTTAGGTATGCATTGACAATGACAAAACAAGAAACAGTAACAAAACTCCTATTATACTCTCCTAGGAGGTTGATTCTTAAAACATTAAAGTATCAGGCACTTAATGGGTCTGCTGAATAACCATTCGACCTTCACCTCAGCTCTGCACTGTCCAAACGATTCCTTCAAAGTCCATTTTTCTGACAAGCCAAATCATAAGCTTGTCCAGAAGTGTCCAACTGTTCATGACCCCATTTAAGGTTTTCTTGGCAAAGTACCATTTCCTTCTCTAGCTCATTTTACAAATGAGGAAACTGAGGCAAGTAGCATTAAGTGACATATTATGCAGGGTCACACAGCCAGTGTCCGAGGTTGAATTTGAACTCAGGTCTTCCTGTCTACAGGCCCAGAAATTTATCCACTGTACCACCTAGCTGCCAAGGCATGGCTTGCCTGCTCTTATTGGTGGTCATTTCTGAGAAGGGAACATAAAACTTCTCCTGTTTTTAGTTGGCAGTAATGGAACTATGCGAGACCCTTGGTATTGGGGCTTAAGAATCTCTAGGGGGGCAGCTAGGTGGTGCAGTGGATAGAGCACCGGCCCTGGAGTCAGGAGTACCTGAGTTCAAATCCGGCCTCAGACACTTAACACTTACTAGCTGTGTGACCCTGGGCAAGTCACTTAACCCCAATTGCCTCACTAAAAAAAAAAAAAAAAGAATCTCTAGGGACCCAAGAGGGTGAGTAAAGTCATTGCCCAAATGTTGGGGAACAAAGGAGCGGAGAATGGTCAGGGAGAATAGATCATATAATATGATGGGAAGAAAGGACTGGGAGTTGGTATACCTGGGTTTCCTAGGACCAAAACCAGTTCTCAGGCTAACTAGCTGTGTCAACCTGAGAAAGTCTCTTCCCCTGAATGAGACTGGGTTTACCCTATAAGATGAGGAAGTTGAACTCAGTAACTTCCAAGATCATTTCTAGCTTTAGTATTCTATGAAAATTAGGGAGGGGGAAATAGAAAAATACTTTTCTCTCAGTAGAGAGTAGAATGTAGCCTGTAGAATGAGTTGAGATATGGCTGAGGTCTTGATTTGTTTTATGTAATTGTGCTTTGATGTAAGGGAGAGTATTCTTGAGGGGGAAACATTGGGTAGTAAAAGTGCATGTAAAAAAAAAACCAAGAGCATCAATAAAACAGTTTTTTAAGAAAGTAAAAGAATAGGGAATGCAATCTCCAAATGGTTTCTCCCTTCTGGACAGAGCCTTATACATAGTAAGCAACTAGTACAAGTTGAATACCCTGTCATGAATATTGTGTGCTTGTCATGGCTTTGGGATGACCTGGAATCAGCTCTTCAACCCTCTCCTCCATCTCAGCTTACTCTACTCTGCTCTCTCTTTCTGTGTGTGTGTGTGTGTGTGTGTGTGTGTCTGTCTGTCTGTCTGTCTGTCTGTCTGTCTGTCTCTGTCTCTCTCAGCTCTGGTGAAAGATTGGGGGGAGGGATGTAGAGAGAAGCACAGAGCTGGGTCAGGGCAGCCAGCACCCCTGGGTAGACAAGATTTATGGCTTGGCTGGATCTAGAGAGATACAGACAGACAGACACACAGACACAGACACAGAGAGAGAGAGATGGAGGGAAACCTTTGTGACCCTGTGTATGAAAGGAAGTTCAATGTTTTTTGAGGAGTTTAAATGCCAAAGGCAGGTGAATCTGGCATCTGACTGACCTTGCTGGTACAGCATGGCACACTCTGACTTGGGAGTCCTGGTGGCCCTGTGCTTGTCTCTCTTTTCTCCCATCTAAAAGCAGATTCTAATCTAACATTGGGTGGCTTCTATTAAATGCTGAAGAAGATTCCATTTGCAAGAGACCAATCGACTCAAGGTGCCCAGGGGGATGGTGGCTCCTAGGACTAAGATCTAGAAGGGACCTCAGAGGTCATTTAAGTCCAGCCCTTTCGTTTTATAGATGAGGAAACTGAAACCTATAGAGATGACATCACTTGCCTGAGGAAACAATAGTTACTAAGAGGCAAGGTTGGGATTTTAGTCCAAGTCCTCTGACTCTGAATAATAACCATATTGTTGTTTAGTTGATTTAGTAAGTCTGACACTTCATGAGCGCATTTGGGGTTTTCTTGGCAGAGATACTGGAGTGGTTTGCCATTTCCTTTTCCAGCTCATTTTACAATCAGGAAACTGAGGCAAACAGGGTTAAGTGACTTGCCCACAGTCATTTAACTAGTAAGTGTATGAAGTTGGATTTGAACTCAGGTCTTCCTAACTCTAGGCATAGAACACTTTTACATCTACCTGCCTCCAACATTACCTCTCCCCCCCCCCATTTTAGTTCAGAAAAGTAAAATGACTTGCCCGAGTTCACGCTAGTATCAAACTGCTGAGTCAAACCTGGGTCGATGTGCTTCCTATGACAGCTGCTTCTCTGATCAAAGAGACACTGTCCTTGGTGCAGCTCTCAAAACACAAACTCCCTTAATTAGTGCCCCCCACCCCATTTATACTTATTTCCTCTTCAGTGCTGTTACCTGGCAAATTGATTCTCCAAGATTGGAATCCCTGGGTTCATGGACTTTCTCCCCTTTATCTTCTCAGGCAGGACCCTTCCCTGTCTTTTTCCACTGCTTTCCAACAGGCAAAGTAAATTCAGATCCACAGCTAATCTTTGCAGTCAGATGAATTGGAGGGGAGGGGGATAGTGATGGGGGGAAATTGAGCTTATGCACAAGTGAGGTGAATTCTAAGTACTCAGCTTGGGCCGGGTTTTCAGCATTAAAATTTCTAGGAACTCCCAATCTGCAGGAGTTTCCTTTAGGTGCTGACCCTTCCTGTCTCAATCAATCAGTCAACCAACAAATATTAAATACTTTCTAGGTGCCACACGCCCCACACCACATCAAACTATTTCATAGAAATTGACAATGTTGCAGACCCAGAAAGAATAAGCAACCTTCCCAAGGTCATAGAACAACTAAGGCTCAGAGTTAGAGTTGGAACCCTGGCCTCTTGATTCCTAGGTTCCTAGGGGTTTTTTCCTGGCATTTTTGAGTAGTGAGGGCCTGGGATGAACAAGTAATCCATCAAGTATTCCAGAAGGAGAAGGAAGTAAGAAAGAAAAGAAGGAAGGAAATGAACATTTATTAAGTGCCCAGCACTATGCTGAGCACTTCCCAAATGTTTATCTCATTTGATCCTCACAACCCTGGGAGATTAGGTGCTATTATCCCCATTTTATAGGTGAAGAAACCGAGATAGACAGAAGTTAAATGACTTGCCCAGGATCACATAATGAGTAAATATCTGAGCCAGGATTTGGATTCAGGTCTTTCTGACTACAGGTTCATCATTTTATCCTGGAAGCAAACAAGAAGCACCCCAAAAGGACACAAAGGAATGGCACTATTGTTATTACCCCCATTAAATTTAATATATGCTGAAAAAAGGTATATAACAGAAATTTAGCTTCATATGTAATCATCTTCTTTGTTCTTTGTACATTAAAGTGTTCTTATTTGTTAATAGGTTCATAATGAAATGAAAAAAAATTTCAAGTAAGGGGGAAAAAAAGAATTTAACAAATATTCCATACCAAGAAATAACTCCTTTGTTTATTTCCCTGCCCCTGATGATGGACAGGGTTGAATGATAAAGTGACAAGAGAGCTGAATTGGAAATCAAATGACGTGGGTTTAAATTCTGACTCATCTCTATACTCTGTACTCTGTACAGCCCTGGGTATATTACCTAATCTCTCTGGGTCTTGGTTTCTTCATTTGTAATATGAGGGGGTTGGATTAGATGATCTCTAAAGTTCCTCCCACCTCTAAATGCTATGATCACAAGGGCACTGAACTTCCCCCAACTTATGCTCTTTAGTCTGTTTTTGATTGCCTGGAGTCAGGTAGATAGAACACTGACCCTCAACTCGGGAAGTCAAATACTGCCTCAGCCACCTATGAGCTTTGTGATCCTGAGCAAGTCACTTAACCTCAGTTTCCTCATCTGTAAAATGGGGGGTAATAGTAGCACCTATTTTGGTGCTATTTGCTGTTGTGAGGACTGAATGAGGGAGTATTCATAAAGTGCCTGGCACATGGTGGGCATTTAATAAATGCTCGTTTTCCCCTCCTCTGCCCTCCCCTCCCCACTTTTGCCTTATTGGCCCCTGGAGGAAGAAGGAAGACCCTTTCTTGTAGAGGTCCCAGGTTTCTGGCTGAAGTTACTGTCATAGCAGCCACTTGCCTCATCAAGCTCCCCTTAGGTTTTGCTGGATGGGAACTGCTGACCAATCGTTTCTCCTGCTTTAGGGCACCCAGATCTGGCAGTTTCTTAGAGCAGATGCCTCCATCCCCTTAAACACATACTGGGCTCCATCTCCTAATTCCAGTTCTGTTCTTCCCGTTTTCTTTTTCTTGTCTTTTTTCTGCTTTTACTTTCTAATTGTCTGTTCCTTCAGGCTCTTCCCATTGAATCAGCTCATCTGGACTTCTCTCTTTTTTTTTTTAATGCCTTAAATCTTTCATAGATCAGACATCCCTCCCCTCTTTGTTAATCAGCCCACCTGGCCCAGCCTAGCCATTCCCTTTCCCTCTTCAGGGTCATTTATCCTTCTCTTAAGAATTCAGTGGTTCAGATCCACTCCGGTGTGTTACAGACAATCACCCTCTGGCCCTGGGCATCCTGCGGGCCTGTAATCTGTCATCAAAGCACTCATCCCTGTCTTAAATCCTTCACCCCAAGCACCTTGCCCTCTCTCTTTGCTTCTTCCTCCTTCCTCCTTTCTCCAATCCATTTGGCATAAACTGGACAAAGCAAAGGATCAGGCAGGGGAAGAGAAATAGGATGCCCCTGCCCATCTCACAAGCAGCAAGGGGCTAAGGTTGAGTGACTAGCAATTGTTTCCAAGGAAGAAGCAGAATGTCAAAGCCACAAGCCAATCTTGGGAGGCCTGGCCCTTTGTCTGGGGCTCAGAGCCTAAGAAGCAGGGTAGATTCCTTCTTTCTCCTCCTTCCTCCCTCAACTAATGTTCTCTGTGACCTGGGAGAAAAGGTGGCAAGGGAGGCTGGGAAAAGGAGAGCCCCACACCCCCTTCCCTTCTCCCAACCTTGGGCCAGCTCTCTGAAGGTATAGGCCTGCCTCTCTTAAGGTTGCAATACTGTTGTTAATACACTATAAAATCATATGAAATCACTGAAAAATGGCCAAATCTCAAATGTTAGGTATTGTCCTATGGGAAGAAAACCAGCTTTGCAGTCAAAGACCTGGCCTCAAATCTCAACTCTGCTATTTAATACCTGAGTGACAAGGAAGTCACGAGTCACTTTACTCCCCTGGGGCTCAGTTTCTTTATTTGTAAAATGGAAAGGTTAAATTAAATAACCACCAAGTTCCTCTCTAGGTCAGCTGTTCTATGACTTTAGCCCAGTTTCCTTTTAGATATAGATGCTATAGACATGGATATGTATATATACACATGTATATATGTATATGTGTGCATACCTACATATATGTACATATGGGTATGTAAATATGCATATCTGTTTATTGATGATTTTTGTCTATATTATAATCACTTCCCACCTACCCCCATACTGAACTCTCCCTTGCAACAAAGGAAAACAAGTAAGCAAAAAATGTGATAAAGAAACCTTTGTCTGACAATGTATATGACACTCTATCCTCATAGACCCCTGCCTCTCTGCTATGAGGGAGGAGGGAATGTTTTATTATCTCACAATTTCTTTTATTCATTCCTCCAGTATCTTCACTACCTTTTCTGTTACTCAGAGTTTAGCTTCCTTTTAGCTAATCTCATTTTGTAGTGGTCCTTGTATTTGTCTCTTGGTTCTGCTTGTTTCGCTCTGAATAAATTCATAAAAATCTTCTCATATTTCTCTGAATTTTTCATGTTCATCATTTCGCATCATTTCATATGGAACGTTAATATTCCACCTTGTCTTATAACTGTTTCAGTCATTTCCTAGTATATGGGCATCCACTTTGTTTCTATTCCTTTGCTTTCACCGAGTGCCACAATGAATAGTCTGAATTTATTCACTCCTTGTCTCTGTCTTTAACTTCCTTGGGATATACATGCAGGGATTTCTGACCAACCCTCTAATTTTTAAGTTGTGTCTGTGGAACGGACTGCCTCTCACGTTTGTCTCACTGGTTACTGGTTCTTTTGCCAAACCATTTCATGACAATTAGATGGGAGTAGGAAGATAGCTTGAAATAGTGTTCACTCCTGAATATCCAGAATTCCTCCAGAAAAGAACTGCTAACCAGTAAGTAACCCCATCACCTGATGTAAATGTCTTTCCTCTCCTTCCTGAGCAGAGGCATAGAAGAATAACCACAGGAAAGGAACAAGGGAAATGAGAAAAGAAAAGATTTGGTTCATCTTCACCCTGAACCACTGGCCTGAGTGTGAGTGTGGGATTGAGAGAAGATAAAAATATAACTTTTATTTCTATTATACTTTAAGCTTTCCTTGAAACAGTTCTGTAAAGTAGGTAGTACAAGTATTGTTGGGGCAGCTAGGTGGTGCAGTAGATAGTGCGTTGGCTCTGGAGTCAGGAAGACCTGAGTTCAAATCTTACCTCAGACACTTACAAGCTATGTGACGCTGGGTAAGTCAGTCAACCCCAATTGCCTTAAACATCTGGGGCCATCTCTAGTCATCCTGATCAATATTTTGCCACTGGACCCAGATGGCTCTGGAGGAGAGAGAGGTTGGTGACTTTGCACAGCCCTCCTTCACTTAAATCCAACATCACCTCCCCACTGTCATGGCCTCTTCGAGGAAGGACCAACAAGTATTGTTATTCCTATTTTAGAGCTGAGAAAGTCAAGACAGAGAAGGTTGTCTTGTCCAGAATCATACAATTGGGAAATGGTGGAGTCTGGATTTGAATTTAAGATCTCAGGCTTGAGTCCAGGTCAATGCTCTTTTTTTTTTTGGGGGGGAAGGGCAATGAGGGTTAAGTGACTTGCCCAGGGTCACACAGCTAGTATCAAGTGTCTGAGGTTGCATTTGAACTCAGGTCCTCCTGAATCCAGGGCGGGTGCTTTATCCACTTCAATACCTATCTGCCCCTCTTACCATTCCACGGTTACCTCCATTACATACAAAAGTGCATATTTCTATACTATAGGCCCTTAAGGTTTGCAAAGCATTTTCTTTGCAACAATCTCACCAGGTAGTGCACCTATAATTCTCCCATTTTACAGAAAAGAATACTGAGGCTCAGAGAAGTTAACGTGGCAAAGACAGTATAACTAATGAGTGTCAGAGATGGGTGCTCTGTCCCAAGTCTTCTCCCTTCAGGTTCCGGGTCCTTTCCACTAACCCCCACCCCACCCCAGCCCTACTCAGATGGGAAGAGGGACCCTGACCCCCTGGGTCACATGCTAAAAGGAGCCCGAAAGGGATTGAAGATAGCCAACTGAAGTTGGGCAAAGATCGGGGCATTCTAGGGACACAGCCTTCATGGAATAATAGTTCACGCCCAAAGTTATTAAAACGAGAGAAAAACCGCTGAGGAAGCGGGTTTACTGACAGAGAAGCAGGCTAGGAATGAGGTTGGCATTGTCAGACTTTGGGGGCAGAGGACCGACTCAACAATGGGAGGAGAAGGAAGTGGTGACCCCGTCGCTCCCAGAGCACCCCCAGCCCCGCATCAGACGGACAATAGACAGAGCCAGAGCCCCATTCACGTACGCACGCACACACACACACACACACACACACACACACACACACACAGATCTGCTGCCTCTCCCACACACTTCTGAACACCCCCTCTTACCCAAACAAACTATTTCACACAGGACTGACATCCGCGTCCTCTCTTGCCCTGGGAGTAAGCATTACACCATCACCCTCCGATCCAGCCAAAGTTAAGAGTATTCAGGGACGAGCAAACGTGTCCCTTTGAGGATAAATCACTCGCAAACGTCTTTGAAGAAAACTCCAAAGGGAGCTAGCCAGTCAGTAAGGAGGCTCCAGGCAGGGCAGCAGGAGGACGGGCTTTGGGGGCTGGTGATTGGTGTGTCTGGGGCTTGCTGCCGCCGCCGCCGCCTCCTCCAGCCTTTGCAAACGCTTTTGTCTCACACTGGGAGCCAGACTCCTGAGCGGTGTTCAGAGCTGATCTTGGAAGGGCTGCATTGTGCCGCTGCTGGGGGTGGGGGGAACTGCCGGGAGCCTCCAGACGGGAGCTGGCTGCCACCCTGGGCTCAGATGGCTCCCCGCGAGTCTCACCAAAGCGTAGCCGCTCCGGGCATCTTTTCCAGGTAGATGTTTGCTCTCTGATGGCAGCGGGGAGCTGGACCCCGCTGGACTAAGTCATCCTTCAGGGACTTAAAGCCCGTCTCCTTCTCAGCACCCACCCCCCACCCCCGCCGCCTTTTTTGGTGCTACCGAACTGCTTTGGCCAGCTTCTTCTCCCGGATTGTGGGATCTGCTCACAGTTCATTGTGGGATCCCAGAGGTTACCAGCGAAGTGAATGAGGAGTGGGAGAACCAAACATGCAGGTTCCCCTTCGCTTTAGCAAACGGATTGACTGCCGTTGGTTTTAAGACCGTTTTTCCTTACTGGCCTTTGAGTTCTAGAGGTGCCCGGGGACTGAGTCCATGTGTAGCGAATTGGTGAGTACTTTCTCAAATTCCCCCCTCCAAGTGTGTGCGTGTGGGAGAAGATTCTGGGTGGCTGAATTCCATGTCTGGTACCCCGATGGTTAAAGGACCAACTGAGAACTTAGTGTTCTCCCTCCCACCCTCCCACCCAATGGGTGAGATTTATCTGTTAAAGTAGAGATTCCTTCGACTATATGGTTATTGAGGTTCCTCCCAGATCTTCGATTCTGTGATTGTGTGATGCTGTGGTTCTTACTATCAGCCTAAGGGAGGGAATTTGGAGCATCTTTGGACCCAAAGCCGTGTAGGCCCTATTGAGGGAAAGGAGTGACCAGGGTGGTACAGAAAGCTGTCCTTTTTTTCCCCTCTGCAACAGTGAGGGGTCTTGAAAAGAGAAGATTCCCTTTCCATCCCCTGGATAGGATGTCCAGAGAGGATCATAGGAAAGGAATGGATCCTCGGTGATCCCTGTTACTGAAAAGCCAAGTCCCTCTAGTCCTGGGGGCTCCTCTCTCCCCTGACTGTTGCCATCAGTAGCTAATTCTGGGGACTGGGAGTTGGGATAACTAAACACTGAAACATTTTCGTGTGTGTGTTACAATTATGAGGCTTATTGACTTTCCCAACTGTACTTTGCCCCTCCAAGGGCTATCAGATGATAATCCAGGGATAGGACCTGGAAGTCATTCTAGGCTGCTCCCTGAAGATGTAGGTCCAATAAGTTGCTGCCCCAAAAGGCCAATGAGATACTGGTATCATTAGGAAGTGGGCAGCAGAAACAACAGAAAACATTACCTCAACCTATATAAAATCACAGGGTGATAGGGAGCAAGTGTCTCTACCTGGCTCCCTGTGTGCCGTTCTGCTCAATTTACCTTAAGGAAGACACAAGTTGCTGGAGAAGGTCCTGAGAGGGGGCAGCTAAAATAATTAAAGGCTTGCTCTCTATTGTACCATCCACAAATCTATCAAAACCTATTTTGGAATCCATTTATATTTTCAGCCTGCACCACATCTTAAAGTCATGAGTTCATCACATCTCTTTCTCACTGTGTGAATAGTATTTCTGCCTTTCTGTTTGTCCTAAAGTAACCTCCTTCAGGGTTGAAAGAACCCCCCCCTCCCCTCCAATACTCTAGGATTTGGTGAATGAGTCTATGCTCACGTTGTCCAGACCGTTTGTGTGATTTTTTTTTTTTACACTGCTCATAGCTTTTCTCAGTTATTTTTGGAAGTGTGCTTCCTCAAGTTTCTAGCTTGCTCTCATATAGCAGCCCCCTATTTAAGGGGGAGTTAGGCTGCTTGGAACCCTGCCCTGGTCTTTCAGAGGCGAGGACAGCTATCCTCGTTCACACATCCTTCCATGCCTTGATCAGTCTCAGACCACTGGGTGGGTGGACTGTTTCTGACCTGGTGTGGAAACGATCGTATTCTTAGGATTCAGCAATCATGATTAGGAAGGAGGGAGGAGGTTCATTGGTTAGGTTAGCCCATTCTCTTCACCTCCACTGGGCTTCAGCCTCTCGGGATCGATCAGGTTTCAAGATAGGTAAATAGAGCTAATAGAGTGTGAACATCTAAAGTCTTAAATTTATTTATTTACTTCAATTTTTTGAGCACCTAGTGTATACCAGGGATTGTGCTTGGTGATTGAAGATAAAATTAAAAGTAATTCCTGGCCTCAAGGAGCTTACATGTTTTCTGGGGGGAGAGGGAGAGTGGTGGTCAGGGGAACAACACATAAACAGACAAGTGTATGGATGGATGGATGGATGGATGGATGGTATATTGTGTAATTTAAGATTCTAAATGTGGATTCTAATCTGTTCCCCCAGTTTTGGGGGGAAACTGACTAAAATCACTGATAAAACGAGTTTAGGTTTTTAAGGGTTTATTGGAAAATAGAAAGAAAAAGATTGAGAAACAGAATTCCAACAGCCTGGCATTCCTATCTTTCCTCAAATTTACTGTGAAGTCCTCTGCCACCACCACCACCAAGTCAGGAACCCAAAAGCGCAAGAGCTCTCCGCGCAGGCTCCCTCTCCTCCTTCCTGTCTCCTCCCAGAAAATAGGAGGCTCCTCAAGTTGATTGGCTGGTAGCCTTGATAGATAGCACCCATGAGCAAACATCATTTCCTGACACCAAGGAAAAGCCACAATGCCTCTGAGGCATTTTCCTCATGGTGGAGCTTTCCCACAGCAAGTCTCCAGTAGGTGGCATCATTCCAATCATTACAATATGCACGTATACACACATGTACACATGTGTACACACATATGTACATGTATACACATGCATACATACATATAGGATTATTTGAAGAGGAAAGAGTGAGCTCTAAAAACTTGGAGGATCAGTCTTCTCATAGACACTGGCTCCTGAGCCAAGCCTTGAAGGAACCCAAGGATCCTAAGAAGTAGAGGTGAAGCAGTGTGTTTTGGAGAGCTGGCCCAACAGGATATCTGGGTGCTCTCAACAAGATTTGAAAATCATTCACCTTTTGTCTTATTGTCTAATTTAGCCTTTACTGGACAGACAGTATGAGAAGTGGAAAGAATGCTGAGTCTAGAATCAAAAGGCCTGGGTTCAAGTCTTGTACCTGATTCCTACTATCTGCATGACCTTGGGCAAGTCATTTTAGCATCATTAAACTTCGGTTCTTTATCTGCAAAATAAGGGATTAGACTAGATGGCCTCTGAGCTTCCTTGCAAGTCTCGTTCTATGAAAAAATATGTACTTATGTGTCATGGGGAGTGAATTTTCTGTCATTACAAATAAGTGTATTGGGAGCAGCTAGGTGGCGCAGTGGATAAAACACCAGCCCTGGAGTCACGACTACCTGAGTTCAGATCCAGCCTCAGACACTTGACACTTACTAGCTGTGTGACCCGGGGCAAGTCACTTAACCCCCATTGCCCCGCCAAAAAAAAAAAAAAGTGTATTTCTAAAATGTCATATTAATAAGTTTTTCTTATTGTGTGCTCTCCCCTAATCCCATCCCTTCATGTCATGCCCTAGGCAGTTGCCTATTTTGCCTATCTCTGCTCCAAACTCACCTCTCTCCTCCTTCCCCCTGTCTCTGGCTTTTCTGACTCCTGAATCCAGCCTGGGGAGACTTAATTCCATTGAGGAATTGTTGGGTTGGGTTTTGTTTGTTTTGTGGCGATTGGAATTAAATGACTTGTCCAGTGTCACACAGTTTAGTAAGTGTCTGAAGCTGGATTTGAACTCAGGTCCTCCTGACTCCAGGGCTGGTGCTCTATCCATTGTGCCACCTAGCTGCCCCATCCATTGAGGAATTGTTGTGTAGTCTTGGACAAGTCCTTTCTCCAATATGTTGTATTTCTTTTGATTCATACACTGGAGAGAATCATCCTTCCCCTTCTGTGACTGATAATCTTCTCATTGAAAATGTAGAGGTAGGGGCAGCTAGGTGGCGCAGTGGATAGAGCACAGGCCCTGGAGTCAGGAGTACCTGAGTTCAAATCCGGCCTCAGACACTTAACACTTACTAGCTGTGTGACCCTGGGCAAGTCACTTAACCCCAATTGCTTCACTAAAAAAAATTAAAAAAAAAAATGTAGAGGTGGTGGGGCAGCTAGGTGGCGCAGTGGATAGAGCACCAGCCCTGGAGTCAGGAATACCTGAGTTCAAATCCGGCCTCAGACACTTAACACTTACTAGCTGTGTGACCCTGGGCAAGTCACTTGACCCCAATTGCCTCACTAAAAAAAAAAAAAGAAAGAAAAAAAAGAAAGAA
Source organism: Dromiciops gliroides (assembly GCF_019393635.1). Classification (NCBI taxonomy): domain Eukaryota; kingdom Metazoa; phylum Chordata; class Mammalia; order Microbiotheria; family Microbiotheriidae; genus Dromiciops; species Dromiciops gliroides. Next base: position 334,665,222 of record NC_057863.1, on the reverse strand, counting down.
AATGTAGAGGTGGAATGGCTTTCCTATTTTTCTTACTACTGAGAGGCAATATTTTATAGTGACTAGAGTGAACCTTCAAGTCAGGAAGACCTGGGTTCAGGTCCTACCTTTCATACATACTGTCTGTCACTGCAAGTCACTTAACTTCTCAGTGCCCCCAAGCCATTCCCTTGAAGATGAATAAAAGTTACAAGCTGCAATCAACATTGTTTGAGAGAGTTGCCTACACTAATGGAATTTGAGATTGGAACCATTTCCCTTAATTGGCTTTGGGCTCTCTGAGAAAAGTAACCTTGTTTTACTCACTACTGTATTCCCCAAACTTAAGAGTCCCTTGCACATAATGTATGGTTAAGGGGCAGCTAGGTGGCACAGTGGATAGAGCACAGGCACTGGAGTCAGGAGTACCTGAGTTCAAATCTGGCCTCAGACACTTAACACTTACTAGCTGTGTGACCCTGGGCAAGTCACTTAACCCCAATTGCCTCCCCCCCCAAAAAATTAATCATAATGTATAGTTAAGACATGTTTGTGGGATAGATAGATGAACAGATATGGAATTCAATGATGCCATCGCTATGTTCTTGTGAAAGGGCTGAGAATGAGGATCTCATTGGTATCTCATAAATTCCCATAATTAAATCTCAAACTGATTGAATTTGTAGTCTTGATAATGGAAAGCCGGAAGCTTTAGACTGGACCTGATGTCTCTAAGAGGTACTGAGCTTGTAGGGTGGAGTAATCAGATATTCAAAACGTGGGTGAGTATTCTAATTCCATAAAGCATTGTGATTCCCTGGTTTCAGCCCCAGTCTCTGGATTATCTCTGAGATTTCCCAGGTTTTCCCTATCCCATAGTCCAATGAAATTAGTCAGTAGACTTAGAGGAGATCAAGCAGTAGCCCCCAAAACAGCTGAACACAGTCCTCTCAACTCCTCTCCTACCCTGCTTCATAAAATTGTAGAATGTTAAGAGCTGAAATGGGAAGGGAACAAATATTTATATAGAGTCTACTGTGTTCCAAACACTGCACTGTTACACTTTAGAATATGATCTCATTTAGGGGCAGCTAGGTGGTGAAGTGGATAAAGCACTGGCCCTGGATTCAGGAGGACTTGAGTTCAAATCCAGCTTCAGACACTTGACACTAGCTGTGTGACCCTGGGCAAGTCACTTAGCCCCACTTGCCCCACCAAAAAAAAAAGTTCAAAATAAAAGAATATTATCTCATTCGATCCTCACAAAAAACCCTCTGAGGGAGGTGCTGTTATTATGCCTGTTTTACAGTCTAGAAAACTGAAGCAAACAAAGGTTAGGTGACTTATCAAGGTCACACAGTTAGTTAATATGTCTGAGGTCAGATTTGAGCTCAGGGATTCCTGATTTCAGGTCTACTGCTCTGTACACTATGCTCTAGAGCTAACTACTCTTCTTCCTCCTCATTTTACAATTAGCCAACAGGGCCTCCCTTCCAACCTAGATAGGTTTATTCTTAAACCCAAGCCAATGAGAATTTAGGCTAATTAAAGCTCCAACCTCTAGACTAGAGGTGTCAAACTCCAGGGGCTGCAGGTGACCTGCAGGTAATAATTAATAATAATACTAGCCAACCTCAAGAACCAGATTAAAATGTAATTGTAAAATGTTTAACAAGATAAATAAAAATATAACATAGATAATGTTAATCTGTGGTTTTCTAAGTTAATACACAGCCTACATGGATTTGTTTCTATTTGAACTTGAGAGCACTGTTCTAGTCTAGACCAGCAGCACAGTGCCTGACACATAGTGAGTGCTTAATAAATATTTATGGATTGATTGTTTGATCGATTCTTAACCAGGGACCCACAAATTTGTTTTGAATTGTTTTGATAACTATATTAATATAGTTGTTTCCCTTTGTAATCCTATGTTTTATTTTCTGCATTTTAAAACATTCTGAAAAGGGAGTACATGGGCTCCCCACCCAAGGGGCCCCTGACAAAATCAAGGCTGCAAACCCCTGGCTTAAAAGTGAGGACAAAGGAGAAACACACACAAAAATTACCTTCCCGAAGGTCATAGTTCTCTGGATGTTCTCTCTCTTCCCCAACCCCCATTTTATCATTTTATAGATGAAGACAATACAGTTCAAGAGAGGTGAAAGTTCTGCCCCAGGGCCCCTCAGCTAGAGGGGGAGCAGAGCCAGAACTGAACATAGCTTCCCCTCCTCTCCCCCATTTCAAATAACTCCAATATTTCCATATACAAAGTAGAACAAGAAAAGATTGTACACAAACTTCAAATCTCTCTTGAATACAGCCTGCTTTTGCTTTTAAGTCTATAATAACTTCAACATGTAACATTCAAGGCTCTTTCTGCTTGTCTGTGTTTCCTTCTGGCTTTCCTTCTGTTCTGTTCTGGGAATGTTTTAAAATGCTTCAATGACCCTCTTTTCTTTTTCTTTTTTTTTTCTTTTTTTTCTTTTTTTTGGCAACCTGACACAATTCCCCGCCCCCTCCTCAAATCAAAAGAAAAACAAAACCCTTGTAATAAATATGCAGAGTTGTGCAAAACAAATTCCCACATTGGCCATGTAGGAAAATGTGCATCTTATGCTGCATCTTGAGTCCATCACCTCTCTGTCAGGATGTGGGGTGCAAGCTTTATCACTGATCATCTGGAATCGGGGATGGTCATTTTGTAGATCAGAGTTCTATGGCTATATTTCCCATAGTACTTTGGGAGAGTTTGGGGTGTGGGGTGGAGTTAATCATACAAATAAAATGTGGGAAGAGAATTCCAGTTCCATAAAGCTTCAGCCCCAGTCCTCTCTGGTGTGTTCTGAACCTCCCCACAATATTCCCCCCACCTACCAAAACAAACATTCCTGCCCTTTCAGAAGCTCTGGTGAGAGCGGTGCCCCACAGATTTTAATAACTCATCTATCCCAGGAGGAGCAGAATGCCCTAACATCTCCCTCCTGCTGCTGGCATTTAGCGCATTGCTGTGTTCAGTCTGGCAGGGAGAACCTGCCTGGTGGAGAATAGACCTCTCACAGACCCCTGAATCCTGTGCAACCAGGGGGTGCTGAAAAATCCTCCATTCATTCTGTAAGCATCTGTACTGCCCAGTGCAGGAGCAGACGCTGAGGGGAATATGAGGAACTAGAAGGCATGGCCCCCTGCCCTCTGGAAACTTGTACTCTTAGTAGGGAAGCAGATACATCAGGGACACAATAAATATTTGTTAGATGTTTAATGAAATGAGACAAATGTTTGTTGTGCACTCTCTCTCTCTCTCTCTCTCTCTCTCTCTCTCTCTCTCTCTCTCTCTCTCATTCCTCCCCCCCTCCCTTCTTTCTTCCTTCCTCTTCTCTCCTCTCCTCCCCTTTTTTCCTCTCTCCCCCTCTCTCTGTCTCTTTCTTTCTCTCTCCCTCCCTATCTTTTTTCTGCTTTTCTCTTTCTCTTTCCTTTTCTCTTTCTGTTTCTCTGTCTCTATCTCTCCCCCGCTCCTTGTTTCTATCTCTCTCTTTCTCCTTCCCTCAGATTTTCTCTTTCTCTCTTTACTTCTCTGTTTCTGTCTCTGTCCCCCTCTCCCTTCTTTCCTCCCTGTTCCCTTCATCCATTCTGTCCTACCCTCTTGTTCTCCATCCCCCCCCCCACATGGTTTGGCAGAGGTTTCCCAGAGGTACTCAGACACCAGCCGCCCCTGAGCTTTATGGTTTCAGACTCAGCATCTTGCATTAGCCTGGTGCAGAGAGGGGCCTAGCCCCAGCTGAGACCTTTCCTTGGGCTTTCTCTGGTCTCCAAGGAGCCTGTAGGAAAATGCAGCCTGAGAAAACAGCCTCCTTTCCTTTCCCTTCCCCCACCTCACTGGTCTCTTTTACCACTTCCCCCAAACTCCCCCATTGCTGGGCACCCTGCCCCCAGCTCCCACCACCCAACCCAACTCATGTTTTATGCAGCATCATCCACCAGACTCAGAGAAAGTTGCGGCAGAGCTTGGAAATGAATGGAAAACTTTTTCTGGCAAGGGTGCCTGAGTGTGTTGTGTGAACAGGGGTTACCAGGGTCGACATGAGCTGAGATCTCTTTGGGGTGGAGGGGGAAGGGGGAAGGGGAGGGGGAAAGTTGCCCCAAAGTAACCACTGTTCTGTTCTCTTGACCATTTCTTTGCTTCATCTTTACCAATCAATGCCACCAAATCTTGCTCTGCCCCCCCTTAATTTCTCCTCCAACACTACACCCTCTCCCCTAATATTCTGACCTGGCCTGTGTCATCCCTTAAATCTCTATATTTCCATTCTTCTGCTTTGGAGGGGGTGATATCTACTATGTCTCATCCGTAGGAATAAAATTTTCAGAAATTTTGGAGGTGAGGGGAAAAAGGGAGTTGTAAGCTTTGCTTTTTTGCGGGGTGGGGGAGGTTGAAATGTATGAAATCCTTCCCTTTAATGTCCTCTTATAAAGCCAAATCAAGTTAGTGAAACAACATAAAATGTTACATGTACCTTGGCTTTAGAAATGAACATGCTTAGCACATTGAAGATAAGGGGACAGTTGATTCAAACTGTAATTACAAGTTTACTCATAAAATTCATTTGCCCGTTGTTTTTCATTTTTGTTCTAAACAGATCTTTCAGGTACTGAGCTTTAAGGAATCTGGCGTTTTCTAGTTTTTGCTGGTTCATGAAAAGCAGGCAAAAAACTTGAAAAGAGAAGAACCATAGACAGCAGTGCAAAATAAAGAAACTTATTATGTTTTTAGGACTTAGTGCCCTCCACAATGTCAGGCAGATGTAGAAAGCCTTCTTTCAGAGGCTCTTTTCAGCAAAGGAGAAAAGAAAAAAGAAATCTCCCCTCCCCCCTCCCCAACACGCACACACACAGACACATACACCTCATTGGACACAACTTGTGCCACATGGAATGTTGTTTAATCCATCTCATTTTCTGAACTGTCATTATCAGCAGTTTCTGCCACTTCCGATGCTTCATTTTGATTATATTTATGGACATCTGAAGATGAAAGGTTTACTCTGATTGAAAACCCCTGGCAGGAGAATTTCCCTGTATCTTAAACCCAATGTATCCTCATACCCCTCTGAAAAATAATAGGAAAGGGTAGAAGAAGGATTGCAGGTGGATAGGGAAGTGGGACTTGTGCCCTTTCATCCCCTCTGTCCCCATCCCCCAGTCTCTGGGTTCACTGACTCCTTGGTCCAATTGGGATGTTGATTTAGAGTCTGCCTTCTGCCTCCTCAGCCCAGGATTGTTGTAGGGGAGGAGTGAGCCACTGAGCTTTCTGGTGGAGAATGAGGGCAGGAGGCGTGGGGTGGGGGATGTAGGGAGTGAAGAGGGAGCCTGTTCAGTTATGGAGCCCTGATGAATGAACAAACCCTCTTTAGGAAAACAATTGCTGTAAGCCAATGTAAGGACTGTGAATAATGCCTCTGTTTGTCAGGGTTGCTATTTATTTATTTATTAATTCATTCATTCATCTTCCCCTTTCCCTCTTGCCCGGGACCAATTATGGGACTGATGAATTTTTCATCTCAAAGCTAAACTCTGGTGGGATTGAAACTGCCTTCCCCTCCTCCCCTCTATTCTTTCCCTCCCTCTCATTTCTGTTTCTTTTTTTTTTAATTTCTAATAAATAGCTTTAGCTATGCCTTTTTTTTTCCCTAAACATGAGAATCATTTCCCAGGATACCCCAATTGAATCCTCCCTTGTAACAAAGAAAACTTTGATCAAAACCCATCCAAGGAAGCAACGACATCTGTTGCTTTGCCCCATTCTGCACTTGTAGTCCCTCCCTCCTTTACCAAGAGGAGAGAAGTATGGAAACATACTCTTTTGTCTGGGATCAATATTTATCTTTGCAAACCACGAGCTGGGTGACATTTGAGTGTTGTTTTTATGATCACGTAGTCATTTTCTATGTGGTTCTCTTGGTTCTACTCTCTTTGCTCAGCATCGGTTCTCTCAATTCCCCTTCTTTCAATTATTCTTTCCTCCTCCTCTGTCCTTTCTTTTACCTTCAGGAGATCACAGGAGTCTGATTAGTAAGATTTCAGAGTGGATTTGGCTGAGGGATTAATAATGATAATAGCTATAGAGTTTTAAGGTTTGCAAAGTGCCTTACAAATATTAACTTATTTTATCCTTATAACAACACTAGGAGGTAGGTACTAGTATTAGCCCCATTTTTTAGATAAAGAAACTGAGACCAACAGAGACCAAGTAACTTGCTCAAGGTCACACAGCTAGTAAGAGCCTGAGGTCAAATTTGAACTCAGGTCTTTCTGGTTCCAGGTCCATCATTCTAGCCACTGGGTACACCTTGCCTAAATTTCCCTGGCCTCACAGTGTCTACCCAACACCTTAAGTATACTTTAGATTCCTTTCTCTAGGTAGCCATAGAGTACAATCCTTCCTGGACCCCTCCTCCTTCCCCAATCCCTTTTTCAAGATCCAGGAATTAGTACACAGATTTTCACCACCTGCTATCCTCTCTTCTTCCAAGAAAAGTGAGTGTGGCTGGGGAAAGGAGGTTGTGCTGTTAAGATACCTTATCTGTGAATTTTTAGACTTCATCTATCTAGTCCATTTTACAGATGAGGAAACTGAGGCTTGGAGAGGTTAGTGTTTTGCCATGGGTCACCCGAGTAGTAAAAAGCAATTTCAAATTTAAACAAAGGTCATCTGATTCCAAATAAGAGAATCTCTTTAGGCAATTCCTTCATTTTGTTTTCTTATCCCATAGTATGTAAAGAAGGATTTCCAGTTGGGTTTCTGTAGAAGCCAAGCCCTTTCTGTCTCATATCCTTCTTTAGTTATCTCTTACCCTTATGAAGTCTTTATATCTCTTCAAAAGTAGCCCTGGTACTTATCTCTGGGCATTTTGGGGTTGGTCTCTACTGCCTCCTGGATAAATAGGTCTCTCCTGTTCTCCAAATGTCCATGCCAAGGCAGCCTCCCAGCTTCCTAGCTTCACCTGGCCCACTGTGTGTCATCCTCTTTCGTCCACAGTTTGTCTGGAGGAATATGAGGCACATTGGGAGGAGCCAGAAGAGAAAGAAACAGAGATGGGGAAAGGAAAAATGAGAACTCAGTCAGGCTAAAAGTGTTTCGCTGACATTGGAGAATTAGTTGCTGGTTGTTTGTCCTTCCTTCTTGAAGAGGACCGTGACAGATGTCATGATTGGCAATGAATTGGATTTAAGTAAGGGAGGGCTGTGCAGAGTCACCAGCCTCTGTCCTCCAGAGCCATCTGGGTCCAGTGGCAAGATATAGATCAGGAAAACTGGAGATGGCCCCAGATGTTTAAGGCAACGGGGGTTAAGTGACTTGTCCAGGGTCACACAGCTAGTGAGTGTCTGAGGTGAGATTGGAACTATAAGAAATAATATCGACCACACATTAGATTTTACTCATCACAGAACTCAGGTCCTCCCAACTTCAGGGCCAGTGTTTTATCCATTGTGCCACATAGCTGTTCCTCATGCTGGAGAAGAAATGGCCCAAATCAGTTGGTCAATCAGTTGATAAACATCTGTTAAGAGCTGACTCTGTGCCAGGCACTGTGCTAACCACTGGGATTATAAAGAAAGGCAAAAGACAGACCCTGTCCTTGAGGAACTCACAATCGAATGCAGAGACAACATGCCAACAAACAATGTACAAACAAGAAATGGACAAGATATGTTGGAAATGGGGTGGAGTGGAGGGACTGAACGGTTGTAAGTACATTGTTCTTCATTGCCACTGAGAACAGAACAAGAAGAAATGTGGTTTTCTTGCTTTCTTTTTTCTTTTTATTTCTAATGGGAGGGATTTAGGCTAGACAGGAGGTATTTCCAAGATTTTGTTGTTGTTTGGTCGTTTTTCAATGGCGTCCGACTCTTCATGACCCCATTTGGGGTTTTCTTGGTACAGGAGTGGTTTGCCATTTCCTTCTCTAGCTCATTTTACAGATGAGGAAACTGAGGCAAACAGGGTGAAGTGACTTGCCCAGGGTCACACAACTAGTAAGTGTCTGAGGCCAGATTTGAACTCAAGAAGATGAATCTTCTTGATTCCAGGCCCAGCCCTCTATTCACTGCACCACCTAGCCGCTGCCACCAAGATTTTAGAACACTAAAAATAAATAAGACAGTTGAAACTAGTGAATCTCTTCTTCAGGAGATCTCTAAGGAGTAAGAGAAACACTATCTTCCTTCTGACATGGTTTCTCTGGGATTCTTCAAGGGTTTTTCCCAAAATTCTGATGACCTTATCTATGAGAATAGGAGCGGGAGCATCCAAGCAGCATGTGACCAGTGGGATCCTCTGTGGTCATGGGATTATAGACCAGAACTGGAAGGAACCTCAGGGTCTACCTAGTCTAACCCTCTCATTTTGCAGTTTATGAAACTGAGGCCCAGGGAGGATAAGTGACTTGCCCACAGTCACGCAAGTAGTATATCTCAGAGGTAAGATTTGAATTCAAGTCTTCCTGACTCCAGGGACAGAATGAAGTAGGGGATAGAATATTATACATGGAGTCAGTAAGCTTTGACTAGAATCTAGGAGCTACTTGCTAACTGTATGACCATGGGCTTAGCTTCTCTGAGACTTTATTTATCTGTAAAATGGGGGTAATAATATTAGCACTATTTACCTCATAATACTTTTTAGCTCTTAATGTTCTAGATAAGTGTATGGCTATTGTTGTTGTTGTTGTTGTTATTGTTATTACAACACATGGAATCTGGGTCAGGCCACCCTTGGGGTCTGGCCAAGGGACATCAGAGGTCCCTCTTCTTGGAGACAGTGATTTCTCTTCCTGCTGAAGGCACCACCAACTGCTCCTGGCAGGCCAGACAGAGAAACTGTAGAATGAGAGCAATACTACCAAGCTGGGCACAGGTCTGGGAGCAGAGCCCACACATTTCACAGGGAATGAGGTCTTAGTAACTGGTGCTGCCACACAAACATACTCTTGCTCAGTGCCTGATAGAAACCAGGCATCGTGCCTAAAAGGAAATCAGGCAGTAGAATGAAAGGAATTGAATCACCTCCCTCTCCTCCTCCCTCTCTCCCCTGTCCGGTTTCCATGGGATTCGAAGTGTTACTGCTGCAGGCCGACTTTGGGTGGGCTCCGAGCTTGGGGACCTTGCGGGCAAGGGTGAGGCGTGAAGACAATAGGGAGAAGGAGAAGCTCTGGGGAGGAGCAGAAGGGCCAATGCCCTTGAAAATGAAGTAACAAGTTGACTGCCAAATGATTTTTGTCAATTACTCCACTTCCAGGCAAATAGAAGAAAACTGGCGCAGCTGAGTCAAGGCAGCAGCTAATCCCAAAATATTTCTAGCTTGAATATGATTCTGGAAGAGCAGGTTTCTTTTCCTGGTGATGGATAGGGCTCTAAAGGGCATGGGGAAACTGAGGCTTTGCCTTAGATGGTTGATGTAGGGTAAAAAGGCCAGGCTCTTCCTCTGGGCGAGAGGATGTGGAGGTCAGCTCCCTATGGTAAGTGCCCTCCCTGCACCTCCTCACCTGCCCTCTAGGTCACCCCTCCCGGGCAAGGTTCTCTTGCTGTTCTGCCCCTCTCTCAGGGGCTGCCTCCCCTCACAATGGTCAGGAGGCTGAGGGCTGGACTCCAGGCAGCTAATCCTACAGCGGGAGATGGTCTGTGCTACTGTCCCCCTCCAGCGGATTTTGGTCCAGGCTAAAGACTTTCTAGTTGAGGCTCTTACAATTCAGGTACATACTCATTACAGTTTACATTCCCTGAACTAACACTCAACCACCATGGTGGAGAAGGGGGGTGGAGAACGGCAGAGAAACCTGGGAGGTTGGCGGTGGGGGGGGAGGGAGGGGTGCCGACAGAGGCTGTCAATTTGGAATTAACTACTGCAGAGAATTCCTAAAGCAGAAAATGGAAAGAGGATTATATTGCTAGGCAAGGGGCTATGGGGTCTGCCCATGCGAGGATGGGAGATATCAGGGATCTTTGATTCACGGCCCCAGAAAATGGGCAATTTGAGGGTTAGAGCACAAACCTTTCCACAAAGCTATGTCAGATGATAGGGTGGGAATTCCACTGTAATTTCCCCTTGGCAAGATGTGTGGTCCCTGAAAAAGACACTCAGAAGCATCCTTGCTCTCCCCCAACCCCCAGATAGAACATGGTGACCGGCTCATCACTAGGATTTGAGTTTAACAAATAGAAATCATTTCCCGAAGATGCAGATGAAGATGCAGGCTATCAGACCTAAATGGGGGTGGGATGGGGAGTGGAGAGGGGACTCTGTTAATCTAGGTGGTGTATAGGAGACTCCCAGTGCACCCATTGCCTCCACTGACACAGATCAACAACTCAGCTGTACCTTGCAGTCTAGTAATATTAGAGACAAATAGAAAAGGGGGCAGGAAGTCATACATTAGGATGCATGTCCTCTGCCCTGGTGGTGGTGCGGGGGAGAGGTTTCTCTGACACTCTCCACCCTGTCCTGCCCTCTTCTCCACCAGTTATTGAGTATGAGTTCATACATTTACTTACATACAATGTTTGAAATTTAAGTCAATTATTTGTTTTATTAAATGTATTAAGTTATTAAATTTATTTAATAAATTTAATTTATTTTTAGAATTTTAATTTATTTCTAATAAATTAAATTTGTCGTCTAAATACTACAAATTATAATAAATTTAAATTATTAAATTAAAATATAATGTTATCTATGTTCTGTTGTATTTTTATTTATTTTCTTGAGTCACATTTTAATCTGGTTATACTATACAGTGGCCTAGGACACTGAGAGTTTAGGTGGGTTGCCCCAGTCCCAGAGCTACTATATGTCAGGGACAGGATTTGAAAATTGATGTCTTAGTAGATAGTGGGGTCTGCCTTAAAGACAGAAGGACCAGGGGGCGGCTAGGTGGCGCAGTGTATAGAGCACCGGCCCTGGATTCAGGAGTTCCTGAGTTCAAATCCAGCCTCAGACACTTAACACTTACTGGCTGTGTGACCCTGGGCAAGTCACTTAACCCCCATTGCTCCACAAAAAAAAAAAAAAAGACAGAAGGACTGGATCAGGACTAAGTACTTGGGGAAGGTGGGTAGGGATAGGGAAGGGGGAAATCCCTTTGTATATCCCTTATTATACTAATCCCTTATTATGAATCCCTTATTATAAAAATCCCCTATTATACTAATAAATCAGGCTGTGAGGCTTCAAGCTGGGAAGCTGACTGGTAGAAATATTTGAAAGGAGCATGTGTCTGTGTATAGATAGGTGTCAAGCATCCCCTCCTCCCTCATCTTCCTCCATGCCCTGCTCTCTTGCCTCCTCCTTATGGTATCTACACACCCTGCCTCATTTTGCAGTTACCGGGTGGATCATATCTGTTTGTAATAGACTTCAGAAGGGAAGGGACCAGTCTTTATTCTCCCTTATGTTGCCTTGAGTACTTAGTAGTAAGTACTCAAAAATATTTGTTGATTGAATTAAGTTGCTTAACAATTTTGTGACTGTTCAGTCCTATCTCATTCTTTGTGACTCCACTTGGGGTTTTCTTGGCAAAAACACTGGAGTGGTTTTGCCATTTCCTTCTCCAGCTCATTTAGCAATGAAGAAACTGAGGCAAACGGGGTTAAGTGACTTGCCCAGGGTCACACAGCTAGAAAGTGTCTGAGGCCACATTTGAACTCAGATCTTCTTGACTTCAGGCCTGACGCTCTATCTGCTGCACCACCTAGCTGCCCTCTGTAACAGAGTGTGTCCCTATTCAGCTACACTACCATAAGTGTCCCAAAGTGCCACCTGCTGATAGGGCCTTATAAGGATGATCTGGTGACATATGCTTGTTCACCCCTATGTCTGTCTTCTGCTCCCCATATCTCTTTCTGTCCTCCTTCCTGATTCTCTCCCTTTTCCACCATCTCCAGAATCTATTTGTAAGCTACATTCTCTCCCAGGGCTCCTTCAAACCATGCAGTTTTTCTTCCCCACTGTCTTTCCTTCTGGCCCAATCTCTGATATCAACTCCTCCACTGAACTTCCCTTGGTTGTCCCAAATGAAAGTTTTTTTTTTTCCTCTTCAAATTTTCTCATAGCACTTTGTACTCCTCCTTTGCACTTATCACTTTCCATCTCCTATCATACTTATTTGTCTTATATCTCTTCTATGCCCCACCTCCCACTCCATCAGATGAATTTTTTGAGGCAAATCTGGGTTAAGTGACTTGCCCAGGGTCACACAGCTATTAAGTGTCCAGTGCTGGATTTGAACTGGGTCCTCCTGACTCCAGGGCCAGTGCTCTATCCAGTGTGCCACCTAGCTGCTTGCTCTTTCTCTCCCCCATTCCCTGTCTCTCTATCTCCTGTCTGTATGTCTGTCTCTGTCTCTCTTTGTCTCTGTCTCTCTATCTCTCTCTGTGTCTCTCTCCTCTCCCTCTCCCTTGCTTCTCTCTCTCTCTCTTCCCCCTCCCTTTGCTTCACAAATAAGGAAGCACATAGCTTAAAAGTAATTAGCGTATATGAATTTTATCTAGCCTGCAAAAATTCAGACTATTTAAGCAGAAATTAGAAAGGTAATTTTACAAAACAGATTAAGCTTTGGAATCAGCTTCTGCCCCACTTGGGCAGAGAGAGAATAGGGAATGGGAGTTAAATAACATCATTATATTTCTCAGAATTCCCAGAAAGAAACAGTCCAGAAAGCCTCTCGTCAAAGGTCCAGAAGATGGAGGGAACGGCTGCCAGAGCCAAGCTGCTTTCAATGACTAGTCTCTCTCTAGTCCTCTGACACGGCTTCCAGGATCTTTTCACTCCCATTGCCTTGAAGCTAGGCTCAGTTCAGCAGTCCCCTGCCCTGTCTCTGAGTTCCACCCAAGAGCCCCTGACTCTTCCAGGGCAGAAAGAAAATAGCATTGTCTCCTTGCAGCTAAATCTCTAGAAAGCCATGAAGCCATCCTCCAAACACTTTTCTCTGCCTGAGAAGTCGATCTCAAAACCTGCTGCAGTAGATTTTGAGCTGAAAGGAATTCAGAGGTCATCTAGTCACCAAAACCGAGGAGTGGAGAAATTGCCCAGAGTCACTCTGTTGTTTAGTTTTTTTTTTTTTTAAGTCAAGGTAGCCCCTCTTCATGAGGCCTTTTGGATTTGCCATTTCCTTCTTTGGCTCATTTGGCAGATGAGGAAACTGAGGCAAGCAGAGTTAACACAGGTCACAAAGGGTGTGCCCAGGGTCACACAGCTAGTAAGTTTCTGAAGCCAGATTTGAACTCAAGAAGAGGAGTCCTCCTAACTCCAAGCCTGATACTCACTTCACTGTACCACCTCACCCCTCCATGGTAGTAAAGAGCAGTTGGAATTTGAACCTGGGTCCTTGGCTCTGAACCTTCTCAGCATTTTTTCCATTGCACCACATTTTAAAATATCTCGGGGTGGGGGGGCATCTAGGTGGCGCAGTGGATAGAGCACCAGCCCTGGAGTCAGGAGGACCTGAGTTCAAATCCGGCCTCAGACACTTAACACTTACTAGCTATGTGACCCTGGGCAAGTCACTTAACCCCAATTGCCTCACTAAATATATATATATATATATATATATATATATATATATATATATATATATATATATATGGGGAAACGATCTGTATTACTCACCCATTTCAGACCCTTACATCCTTATAATAAGGAAGGGGACATTCATTAAGCTTCTAATCTGTGCTAAGCACTTGACCAACATTTGATCTTCTCAATCACCCTGGGAGGTGGGAGCTATTATTAGCCCCATTTTGCAGTTAAGGAAACTGAGGTTGAGAAAGGTTAAATGAATTAATTGCTCAGAGTCACATAGCCCAAGTGTCTGAGACCAGACTTGAACCTAGTTCTTCCAGACTCAAATGTCCCTAAGGCAATACTTATATATTCTTGAAGGTTCCACACTCAAGGCAGCTAGGTCATGTAATTGATAGAGTACTAAAGTTGGGGTCAGTCCTTAGTTCAAATTTCTCCTCAGACACCAGCAATGGGATCCTGGGCAAGTCATCCTCTCTCAGATAGCCTATGTAGAGCACTTTCCAAGCTTAAAGCCCTACATAAATGCTAGCTATTACTATCTGAAGTCATCATGGGGTTAGGAGGAATATTTGTCACTTCTAAAAGAAAACTGGGTAAGGACACAGGGTAGGAATAAATGAATAGTCCTCTGCAGAGAAAAGCATTAACAACTGAGTTTCCCAGGGATTGATGTTCGGAAATCTTCCTGGTCGTTTAATATTGTTTTTATAAATGAAAGAGAAAAGAGAGTGCTCAATAAAATTGCTAAATTTATCAATGACTCAAATTTCTGTTCTGGGTAGTAAGATACCAAGCTGGAGGAATTTAAACTGGGATTGAATCTAAAAAGTCTGTGCAAACAGGAAGGAGGAAAATGTCAGCTGAGCTTTTTGAATAGGTGAGGTAGAGCATTTATGGGAAATAATGGACCATATCCATAAGATGATAGGCTCTGAACAGTCATTTACCACCCAATGACTGTGTCTAGGGATCATTAGAATTTTTTCCCTGAAGAAATCAAATAGATTGGGTGAGTCACATAACCTCTCTTGGCCTCGGTTTTCTCATCTATAAAATGGGAGGCATTGGGCTAGATGATGTCTAAGGTCTTTATCCAACTCTGGATCTAGGGTCCAATGATCCTGGGAAAAACAGGCAATGACATGCCCAAAGCTTCATCATGGAGGATATTGGAAATCAAAGATGTTATCCTGTCCTGGTATGAAATGATGGTGCCTCTGGACCTAGAATATCGTACCCATTTCTGGTTGTTGTTTTTCAATCATTTCATTTCAGTCATTTTTCAATCCTGCCTGATTCTTCGTGATCCCATTTGGGGTTTTCTTGGCAAAGATACTAGAGTGGTTTCACCCTTTCCTTCTCCAGCTCATTTTACAGATGAGGAAACTGAGGCAAACAGGGTGAAGTGACTTGCCCAGGGTCACACACCTAGTAAGTATCTGAGGCCAGATTTGAACTCAGGCAAATGAGGCTTCCTCATTCCTGGCCAAGTGCTCCATCCACTTTGCCACCTAGGTGTCCTTTCTGATCCCTACATGTCAATAAGTCATCTGTGTGTACATGCATGCAGGTATGTATACACACATGTATGTAATATTTAAACAGGATATGCATGCTGTATGTGTATAATTGTGTGGTATTAAAAGATATGCATAGGGGCAGCTAGGTGGCACAGTGGATAAAGCACCAGCCCTGAATTCAGAAGGACCTGAGTTCAAATCCGGCCTCAGACACTTGACACTTGCTAGCTGTGTGACCCTGGGCAAGTCACTTAACCCTCATTGCCATGCAAAAAAAAAAAAAAGATATACATATATGTATATGATTGTGTGTATGCATACGTGTGTATGTGTATGTAGTTAAAAAGATTACCAAACTCTTGTCTCACAACACCCCCTCCATTATGGTGCCAGTAGCATGAGTATTATCACCCCCATTTTATGGATGAGAAAATGGAAGCTCAGAGCACTTCAGTGTCTCGAACATGGGCAGCTGGGTAGCACCATGGATGGAATCCTGGACCTGGAGTCAGGGAGATCTGAGTTCAAATCAGGTCTCAGTCATTTCCTGGCTATGTGAGCCTGGGCAAGTCACTTAACGTCTGTTTCCTCACCTGTAAAATGGGGATAGTAATAGCACATACCAACCAAGTTTGCTTTGAGGCTAAACCAAAATAACATTTGTAAATCTCTTTACAGACATTAAAGCACTATGCCAATGCCGTCTACTATTAGTGTCTAATACAGTATTTGAATCCAGGACTTTTTTTTCACCATGCCATGATACATGATAGAGCTTGAGAAGGACCAGACAAATGCCACCCAAAGCGATCTATGGAATGAAGAAAGACACTAGGGTATGGTGATATCCCTGGGATCTCAAAGGCCGTGTCAGAGGTAGAATACATGGGTCAGTGGGGCAGCTAGGTGGTGCAATGGATAAAGCACCTGTCCTGAATTCAGGAGGACCTGAGTTCAAATCTGGCCTCAGACACTTGACACTTACTAGCTGTGTGACCCTGGACAAGTCATTTAACCCTCATTGCCCCGCCCCCCCCAAAAGAATACATGGGTCAGGAGACAGACCACATTCAAAGGAACTCCTCTTTGGAGAGCTGACCACCATGGGATGAATTTCATGGGCAAGAACGATCCAGAAGCATCTAGGTGGTATAGCAAATGGTTACAGTACTTGACCTATAGTCAGGAAGATCTGGGTTTGAATTCTGTCTCTGACACTAGCTATGTAACCCTGGGCAAGTCATTTAACTTTTCTGAGCTTCATTTTCTTCATCTGGAAAATGGGGATAATAATAACACCCTCCTTACAAAGGTTGTCTTGAGAAGAGATTTTTAAAAGAGGGAAAAAAACAGTTTAGCAAAACTAACGAAGACAACTGTGTCTGACCACATATGCGACATTCTTCACCTGTATTCTCCCACTGCTGCATGATGGAAAGGGGGGCATGTTTTCTCAACTCTTTTCCAGGGGCAGGCTTCCTCTATCAGCCTTTTCTTCTCTGGGCTGTTAGAATTCGTTCTGCAAACGTTTATTAAGTATATACTATGTGAAGAGATTTGTGCTAGGTCTGGGAGAGATCAAAAGATAAATGAGACACAGTACCTGCTCTCCAGAAACATAGATCATAGAAAGTCAGAGTTGGAAGGGACCTCGGAGATCATCCGCTCTGACTTACAATCTGGTAAGCGAGATAAGACATATACACAGATAACAAAATAGAATAGATGCAGAAAAGAGGGGAAGCAGGCTGCTTTGAGAATTTCAAGGACAGAAATATAACTTCGGTTAGGATGGAGAATGAAGGTATCACAGTAGATAAGGATTTAGCCTCCCTAGGCCTCAGTTTCCTCCTAGGCAAAAGGTTGGATGTCAGCTTAAAAAGGTTTCCAGTGGAGTGTCCTGGGGATAAGTGTTTGACCCTGTGTTGTTTAACATTCTTATATTATGAAGCGGCTACATGGTGCAGTGGATAGACTGTTGGTCCTAGAGTCAGATAGACCCAAGTTCAAATTCAGCAAAGTTGCAAAAAAGACAAATTCAGGCTTGATGTCAGGAAACACTTCCTAATCCAAAGTGGAATAGGCTGCTTCTTGGAGGTGTTGGGTACCCCCTTGCTGCAGGTCTTTGAGCAGAGGCTGGATGAACCATTTTGGGGATATGTTGGAATGTGGATTCTTGTTTTTGGACAGGGTGATTGGACTATGTGGCTAGGAATGTCCCTTAGAACTCTAAAATTCTGTGGTTCTGGGACATTTAGACCTTCCCAGCTCTAAAGATGGGGTCTAGGGATCCAAAGGAAGGCTTTGTGGCCTTTGAGATGGGCCTGAAAAGGATGGCTTAGATTTCAACAGGCAGGGATGGGAATGGGGTGTCTTTCACATACAGGGCAGAGAATTGGAAAAGATAGCAAGTTGTACTGTGTGGCAGAGATGTATGCAGTGGTGTGCTAGTAAATATTTAACAACTGACTCTGGGGGAGTGGGGGTGGGAATTTTGTTGGACACCCTTTTCAATTTAATCTGCATTATTATCTCCATTACTCCATCCACATTTTCTCCATCACTTTCTCAAGCCTAGACAATCACAGGAACAATAAATCAAGGTCTGATTTGTAGTGTCTGCCTGTTTCTGAGTTATAAGTGCTCACACTGAAAATTGAACATTGTGCTCAGTTTGAGCTCGATCCAGGGCGCCTTTGGTTGTAAGGTTGTGAAGATAGACTAAGGGGAGATTTTGGAGGGCCTTGATCACCGGGCTGAGGAGTTTGGACTTTTCTCAGTGGGCAACAAAAGGCCATTGATGGGTTCTGAGAAGAGTAATGATATGGAATATAATGATGTGATCAGAACCATGCATTAAGGGTTGAAGGACAGGACAATGGAGGACGTGAGCAAAGGTTAGAGGCTGAAGACATGGGAAACACTGTGCTAGTTTGACCTTCAATTTGGTATAGCGGAGAGTGTGCTGGCCTTGGAGCCTACAAGACCTGTGGATCAAATCCTGCCTCCGATTTTTGTTGTTCACTTGTTTTCAGTTGTGTCTGACTCTTTATGACCCCATTTGGGGTTTTCTTGGCCAAGATAACGAGTGGTTTGTCATTTCCTTCTCCAGCTCATTTTTATAAATGAGGAAATTGAGGCAAACAGGGTTAAAACAGGGTTGCACAGTTAAGTTAGTAAGTGCCTGAGGGATTTTAACCCACAAAGATGAATCTTTCTGGCTTTAGGCCTAGTTATCTATCCACTGCACCATTGTCCCTTTAGTTACTTCACCCCCTCCTCTCCTCATACACCCTGGGTTTCGGTTTCTTCATCTGGAAAATGAGGGGATTAGACTTGGTGGTCTCTAAGGTCCTTTCCAGTTTTAAATCTATGATTCTTTCTCCTTTTGTCAAAAGAGCAACCCATGCTGGGCCCTCATTTCTCCCTTCTTGCCACCTGAGCAGCTGCTTCCCAGAACTTGACATGCTATAAAAATTAGACTCTGCTGTCTCGTGCTGGTTGGTGGTGGGAAGCCAGGCCAACACCTTCCTTCCAGTCCAACCGGTATCACAGACTAATTGCGCTAGAGTGCTTTTTCCTATGCAGCCTGTATTTAGTATGTTTGGGGGGATCCCAATTGACCTTTGAGGATCTCCAAATCTATGAAAAGGCAAGCCCAGCTAGGATGGAATTCTACGGTAGTTGATCGATTTCTCTCCCATCGGATCAGCTCCCCGCTGGGCACTTGGAATGCTGCGTTTTTAATAGCTCAGCCCGCCCCCTCTTCTCTTCTCCCCTCCCCTCGCCTGCCCTCCCCTCTCCTCCCTTCCCCCGGGAGCCAAGATTGGACTCGGTGTGAACATTCAGCTGCTCGCTTCCCCAGCTGAGTGAGCTCTTTTCAGAGGCAACCAACTGCACACACATTCCTGAGCCGTGATCTCACTGCCCCTGCAAGAGGCTGGGCAATATGAACGCAATCAGAAATGCACAGACTGAGGGACACACACCCAGGGTAACACGGACACAGGTTGAAGGATGGAGGGGAGGGGAGGGAAGAGCAACTCAGGAGCCCAGGAGATCACAGATTTAGAGCTGAAAGGCACATTAGAAGCCATTGAGTCCACCCTTCCCCTATTTTATAGATGAGGAATTTGAGGCCAAGAGGGTGAAGTGACTTGCCTAGTGTCACGGACCTAGTAAGTGTCTGAGGCGATATTTGAACCCGGATCACCCTGACTTTGAAGGATGAGTGGCTTTCCTCTCTTGTTCCTCATCTTAAGGTCCCCATCAAGCCAGTCACAAAATCACAAGATCAGTTCTGGTGATCTGGATCAGAGGTCATTTTATCATTTTACAGATGAGTAAACTGAGGTCCAGAAAAGTTAGGTGACTTGCTGATGGTCACACAAGAAACAGCAGAGATGGTACTCCAGGTCCTTTGACAATAAATGCACAAAAAACCCAAACAAACAAACAAACAAACAAAATAGACAATAAATGGCATAATGTGATCACGATACACAACCACTACAGGGCTTAACAAGCTACAGATACCTTCATATTTCTTCAAGTCCAGCAATATTCATGCATTCATTCATTCATTCATTCATTCATTCATTCATCTACTCAACAACTAACTAAGCACTCAGTATGTCAAAGGCCTGAGTCACCACACCCTGAACCACCTTAGAGCTATGTGTCCATCTTAAAGTGAATAGCCTCTTGTTTTTTATCTTGCTCAGGACACTTGAGGGGGACAGTGAAGTGGCACAGTGGATAGAATGCTAGGCCTGGAGGCAGTGAACCTGTGAGTTTAAAAAACTGGCTTCATACACTTACTAGTTGTGTGAGCCTGGACAAATCACTTTAACCCTGTTTGCCTCTGTTTCTTCATCTGCAAAAATGAGCTGGAGAAGGAAATGGCAAACCACTCCACTGGCTTTGCCAAGAAAACCCCAAATGGGATCACAAAGAGTCAGACATGACTGAAAACAACACGAACGGGATACTTGGGGCTCACCAGTGAGATCTCCGAGGGAGCAGATATGTAAAGAGATGGCCAATATCATGCATCTGCTTCTCCTCTCTGCCAGATCCCTGATTCAGCTTACCCCTTGGCTCCACAGTCCTGCTCCATTGAACTTGGCCATAAATATTCTTTTCACGCTCTCTCCCACTCTTTCTCCTCCACAGCCTGCAGCCACCAGGCAATTTCCTGGTTTGTCCTGTAATTTCCCCAGAAGCTACTATTTATTATCACCCCCATTTTATAGATGAGGAAACCGAAGGCCAGAGGGCAATCTGATGGCTTTAGACATCAGCAGATCACGGGATTTAGAGATGTAAGGAACTTTAGGGATCATCTAGTTCAATGCCTGTATTAAGCAGACAAGAAATCGCAGGTTAAACAGTTTGCCCAAGGTCACATAGGTAGCAAGTAGCAGAGTTAGAATATGAACCCAAACCCTCTGAGTACCGTCACTTTCTACTATTCTGTGTTGCTTTTCCTAGACTGTGACTGCTTGTGTCTCTGCTCATTACTCAACCTGGCGGGTCTCTAGATCAAATGGGCAGAGCCAAGACAGGAGGCCCCTACAGGCTGGACAACCGCCTACAGCCAATCCAGAGAGGAGGGTGTGGCCAGCAGGCAGCGGCTACTCTCCTCTTGGCACAATGGAAGGGGCTGGCCTCTGAGGCAGGGGCCAGCCCGGCCCCAACCCAGATCTTGTCACTGCCCCAGCCTCCTCAGGCAGATGGCTTTCGTTCCCCGGCTCAGGACATCATTTCCCTTCCCCCCTCCTGATAAGGATAAAGCCAGAAAGCATGGTGTGTGGATGAGGAAAGAAGCTGAGAGCACAGAGCCAGGGGATGCTGCAATTCAGCAGCAAGCATCCGTCACTTTCATTCCCAGTTCTGTTTGTTTCCTAGCTGAAAGGCAATCAGATGTGGCCCCGCCTCCCAGGCCTGGCTCCCACTCTTCCCGAGTCCACCTCCCCTCCCCATCCCCAACATCCAATGCTCCCTCCACACCTGCTGGCAGTCAACACCTGCAGACACTTGATTGAAGCTTCCTGGAGAAAAAAAATGAAATTGCATTTTTCTGCCCTGATATTCTTAATATGCAGGCTCCTAC
This sequence comes from Dromiciops gliroides, assembly GCF_019393635.1. Lineage (NCBI taxonomy): Eukaryota > Metazoa > Chordata > Mammalia > Microbiotheria > Microbiotheriidae > Dromiciops > Dromiciops gliroides. Next base: position 334,644,032 of record NC_057863.1, on the reverse strand, counting down.
CCTTGGGGGCCTTGGCAAAGGTTGCTTCCAATCCGCTTCCCCCAGAATCTCTGCATTTCACAGTCTTTTTTTAGCTGCTATTAAAGGGAGCCCATTCTTTTCATTAATGAAAGATTATTCTCCCCTTTCCAAGACCAGAGTATCCTATCCGGACACTATAGGTTATAGCAAATTAGAGCTAGAAGGAACCTTAGTTTAACCCTCTCATCTTCTAGATGTGGAAACTGCAAAGTGGGTTGTTCTGGGGGACACAGACAGTGTGAGAAGCTTGGTGTTAGGGACCTTTCCAAACACCTCCTGTACCCCAGTACTTCTGGTCACATCCCTGTTTATTCCCTAAATTGCACTGGGAGAGAAATGAGAAACTTCTGTCCAGTCACAGAGGTCCTGGTTATCAACCCCGGAGGAGAACTTTTTGTTTGTTCGTTTGTTTGCCTTGGTGTTTTTTGGGTTTTTTTTTCGGGGCAATGAGGGTTAAGTGACTTGCCCAGGATCATACAGCTAGTAAGTGTCTGAGGCAAGATTTGAACTCAAGTCCTACTGACACCAGAGCTGATGCTCTATCCACTGCGACACCTAGATGCCTCTGGAGGAGAGCTCTGAACCACAACTGAAGAAGACTTCTAATGGAGTTCTCATTCCTTAGCCTTCTTAATCTCATGTGGACCAAAGTTGGATGTGGGATGATACAGAACCCTCATTTCTAGGACCACAGTTGTAGTTATAATGATTCATATAGCAGTGAGGCCCAATGGAAAGAGCACTGAACCTGGTATCCAGAACTGAGGTCAAGTCCTAGTATGCCACTTACTAGCTGTGTGACCTTGGGCAAGCAAGCTAACTTCTCTCTAGGCTTCAATTTCCTCCAAGGTAAAATGAGGGGGTTGGGCTAAATGGATTCTAAGGTCCCTAACAAATCTTGACTTTTGCGACTCTGCCTCACTTAAATCCAAATCGCACAAAAGTTATCAGTCAAAAGTGATATCATTGGTCTTCTTCAAAAATTAAGGCCGAGGGGCAGCTAGGTGGCACAGTAGATAGAGCACCGGCCCTGGATTCAGGAGGACCTGAGTTCAAATCTGGCCTCAGACACTTGACACTAGCTGTGTGACCCTGGGCAAGTCACTTAACCCCAATTGCCTCACCAAAAAACAAACAAAAAAAAATGAAGGCCTAACAACAAGATCCATGAGCTTATGTGATGTATGGCATTTTGTCCCCAAGAAGAGATTTTACGATCCTGAGTTCCTAGGAGGTTGTGGGTTGGCTCAGGGTGAAGAGCACTCCAGGATCCAAATACCCCCAGAACTACAACACCAAGACCTTGGATGTCTGAAAAGAGATGCCTTGGTCAAATGCAAAAACTGACCTGTTCCAACATGTGCTTAGGGTTTAGACAAGACAGAGCAAGGGAACCAAGTAGTGAGCTTCGGAATGAAGCCATCTCTTTTCTAGCATCTTGAGGAGGGTTTCCCTGCAGCAACCTCTGGGCCTCTGCAAATGACAAGCACTCTCAGAAGTCAGATCAGTCTTGGTTCATGGACCTTATTAAGGTTTTAAGGTATCAATAGTCAGGTTTGTAGGTTTACTCTAAGACCTAAAAAGGGCTGCATGTTCTTGCCCACTTCTTATAGATGAGGAAGTGGACTTCAGAAGAGTAAAGTCACTTGCTTGAGGTCCCATAGATATTTCTCTGTTCTTTCCTCTATTCCTCTTTTCTTTTCCTCTATTCACTTAGTTAGGGGCAGCTAGGTAGCAAGGTAAATAGAGACCTGGGCCTAGAATCAGGAAGACATCCTCCTGAATTCAAATCCAGCCTCAGACACTCACTAGCTGGCTGACCCTGGGCAAGTCACTTGGCCCCATTTGCCTCAGTTTCTTTATCTGTAAAAAAATGATCCGGAGAAGGAAATGGCAAACCACTCCAGTATCTTTGCCAACCCCAAATGGGGTCACAAAAAGTTAGACGTGACTGAAAAAGGACTGAACAACACCACCACCACATTGCCTGGTTATCTAAGCTGGCTCACATCCAGAATCTGCCACCTGTATTTTGCGATAAAGGGTCCATGAGGCAAAAATGGTTAAGAATGCCTACCTTAGAGAGAGATCTCTCCAACTAGCTCATGTTTTCAGTTGTATAAAAGTTCAGCTGCACAAGGCCCATCAATCTCCAGGGGTCCACCAGCCCAATCCCCACTCCAGAAGACAATCTCTTGAAAGGGAAAGCATGAATAATGTTAATTGAGTGCCTACTATTGGCAAAGCACTAGGCTGGGGCCCTTGTCAAGTCTGCCAAATAGGGGAAGAAGGCAAAACAAGCACAAAAATGTGCTTTTAAAAACTACCTCCTAAAAGGCCAAAAGAAATGATAAAAACCCTATGAAGACCTTACGTTTGCCCATGGTATCACAGTATTTAAAAGCTGGAAAGGGACCATAGAGCTTGTGTAAGTTAACCCCCTGCCTTCCACCACCATTCTTTCGGTGGTGGACTGGTGAAGGTCTTGGGGGCAGGGACTGCTTCATTGCGGTCTTTTTATCTCCTGGCCCAGTGCCTGGCACATGTTGGGTAGTTAATAAATGCTTGTTGATTGAATACATTGTGAATAGTAGGAAGAACTGAACTGAGGTTAGATATACAGTAAGGAATAGCATTAAAGTGGGGGGACTGGAAGAGTATGAAGTCTCTTCTTGGGATCCTAAGAAGAGGTTGGGGGAGGGGGCCCTCCACCTATGCAGAGTGGGGCTGGGGTTCTTTTTTGTAGACTGGAGCTGGATGGGCTGACCTCTGCCGGCCTGCCCCAGGAATTGTATCTCAGTCGTGTCAGAGCAGAGGCCACTGACCAGGAGATCCCAGATATGTGTATGTGGTTGGGTGGAGGAGAGCATCTTCTACCTTTTGGGAGAGATCACAGGGATAGACCCTTTCAGTATTAAGGACTCCATTCTGAAGGAACAAGAGACACCACCAACACAGAGTCTTGGGAAAGTAGGGCAGCCCTATGGATTGGCATTTGGCAGGGAGTGCTGAGGTAGGGAAGAAACTTCCTCTCTTAGCACAGATTTATTGGGTTCCTGGCCAAGGGATGGAGAATTGGGTGGGGAGGAGACTTGTGGATTCATTTAGAAGAATCCACTCATCTCTGCTGACTCACTCCCAATATTTCCAGCCATTTCCAGTGACAATGAATCCTTACCTATCCCTTATCCTCTGGAATGGGATGATAGCTCCAAGAGCTAGAATGGGCCTTAGAGGCCATTGAGTATATTTTACAGATGAGGAAACTGAAGCATACAAAAGGGAAGTGGTTTGCCCAGGTTACACAGAGATTGGAGCCCAGGTCTTCCCAATTCGAAGATCCAATGCCCCATCCATTGATTTGGCCACTAATTCCTGACCTTGAAGTCTACCAGCCCTTTAGACTCAGGGTTCAGATCAGGAATGTCCAGATCAGGAAAGCTTAAGGGAAGTTTTTATTTCTTTTAGTTCTGTGATTTTTAACCTTAACTATGCTTTACTTCCCCTTCCCCACTCCCCCACTGGTTGGTATGGCTGAAATGAATGAACCCTAGAACAATCTTGCCTCATTTTTAAAGATAAACATTCTATAAATGCATAATTTAGAGTTATAGTCAAATGAAATTACAACAAAGTTAATTTGACAAATAATAATGGCATGTGTATAATAGTTACTGTGTTTATGATAAAGTGGCCCATAAATGAGTATAATTGATAACTATTCTTACAAAGCTAAACCAAGTTTTTAGGGGTTTCCCCCTTCATTTAATCTCTAATTGGTGGCAATGTTGACATTTTACTTCCACAATTAATATCTTACCTGTATATAGTACTATGAGCAGCTAGGTGCTGCAGTGGATAGAGTGTTAGCCCTGGACTCAGGAAGACCTGAGCTCAAATCCAGCCTCAAACACTTGACACTTACTAGCTGTGTGACCCTGGACAAGTCACTTAGCCCTGTTTGCCTCAGTTTCCTCATCTGCAAAATGAGTTGGAGAAGGAAATGGTAAACCACTCCAGTATCTTTGCCAAGAAAACCCCAAATGGGGTTGTGAAGAGTTGGACACAACTGAAACCACTCAACAACAACAATATAACACTATACTGTTTTCCTCACTTTGCTGTGGGAAAACAAGATTGTCTAGTCCAGAAATTCTCAGACTTTTTTTTATCTCAGGGCCCCTTTACACTCTTCTTCTTCTTCTTCTTTTTTTTTTTTTGCAGGGCAATGAGGGTTAAGTGACTTGCCCAGGGTCACACAGCTAGTAAGTGTCAAGTGTCTGAGGCCGGGATTTGAACTCAGGTCTTCCTGAATTCAAGGCCGGTGCTTTATCCACTGCACCACCTAGCTTCCCCCCCCCCCTTACACTCTTAAGCATTATTGAGGACCTGCAAAGAACTGTTTGTTTAATCTATCAATGTTCATTGCATTGGAAATTTAAATGTCTTAAGAAAATAGTTTTTATTTCAAGGACCTCACTTTAAGAACCACTAGTCAAGTTCATTTATACCTGAATTTGGGGTCAAAGAACTTGGGTTTGAATCTATGCTCCACTACTTGTTATCTCTGTGACCTTAAATAAATCCTTTTACTTCTTTAGGCCTCAATTCCTCTATCTATAAAATGAGGGAGTCACACTAGATTAGAGTTTCTCAAACTGATCTCTGTGAAGTTTTTTCTTTTAATATTTTGTTAATTGTATTTCAATAGAATTGGTTTCCTTTTTAATCTTATGTATTTTATTTTACATATTTAGAAACATTATTCTGAGAAGGGGTCAATAGGCTTTCCCAGAATGCCAAAGCTTTTTCAGATGATCCCTAAAGGCTCTTCCAATTCTAAATCCTATAATTATAAGTAGGGCTGGTTTTATTGTTATCTTCATTAGGTACATAATTGAGACTTGGAGAATTTAAATAATTTGCCCCAAATCACACTAGTTGATAGATTAAACTTAAACAAGACCACTGCTAGTCCAGGGGAAGAGCTGGGACTGGAATTCAGAACTATCACCTCCAGGCCAGTATTCTATTTTACTAAACTGTGCTTCCTATCTCTAACACCTTTATATAGGATAGAAAGACCATCGTAGGGTCATAGATTTGGAGCAGAAAGGGACTTTAGAGACCAGCTTCCTCACTTTACAGATGAAGAAACTGAGTCCCAGAGAAGCAAAGTGGTTTGCCCACTGTCCCACAGATGTCCCACAGATAGCTAGTGACAAAGGTGGGGTTTAAAACCAGGTATTCTTACTCAGAATCTAATCTTTCAGTCAACAAGAACTTATTAAAAATGAGCTGCGCATAGTAGGCACTTTATAAATCCTTGATTGATTTACCTGAATAGCTGCTGAATTAACTCCCTTTGTGTCCACACATACATCAAAAATTCCCAGCCACTTTAGCCTACACAGGTGGGGGACAGGGGGAGGAGTGGTCTTTCCAGATATAACTGGACAATGGGAGCAATGTCCAATGGGAGCAATGGAGAGATGTTACTTTTGGACTAGATGTATAGTCAATTTTCAATTATCTATGCGAACCAGGGCCCAATTAAACCCAAACAATAGAACCCTCAAATAATTTGCATTCATTTTTGAAAGTTGAGGGGTGGAGAGGGACTGAATGGGCAGAGATTACACTGTGTTCTCCTGTTTAATGACTAGTTCAGGTTGATAGTAAAAAGAATCCTGAGTAAAATGAATCTGTGCCAAATGGAGGAAAGGAAATGACCCAGAAGTGTGCAAGGTGGCAGGGGAAATTAGTCTGGAATTAAACATTTGCTCTGGGAAATCCATAGGCTGGATAATTTGTAAATGAATAATAACAATAATAACAATGCCTTAAAAAGCAGCATGGGATAGTGCACAGAGAAAAAAAAAAAACAGGAAGAATTCCTCACCAGGAAAAGGTGTTAGACTCAGGAATGGGTGACTGAGGGAGGCTGTAGAATCTACTTCCCTGGATGGTTTCAGAAACAAGGGAGATGGTTCAAGTACTCTCTCACACCTGCCCACCCTGGAGAGGAGGCAAGAATGGACTATGACCTCTGAAGGGTGATTCATTTAACACTTTATACCTTGGTGGGCTTGGGGCAGAAGGAGGATGGAGTGTATGTTACACTTGTGCCAACACCTGGCCTTTCTGAAGCACGCTCACAGTCCTTAAGACGCTCACGTCCAGCCATTTGGCAATGTTCAGATCTGTTAATGTCTTGGCATCTCAGCCTCCATTGAATTCTGAAAGCATTTCCAATCACCTTTAGCAGAATAATCAACTCTGCCTCATCTCCCCCTCCAAGGCTGACTGCTTATGAACCTCTAAACTCATTATTTCTTCTAACAGTCAATGGACATGTTAACTAAATCCCTTCTTAAAACACCTGCTGCAGAGCAAAGATGCACTTTCCTCTGCTGTCTTCTTGTGAACTTACTCCCAAGGACCCCCGTGCTTCTCCCTGACCCAATGCCTCCCTCAGACTTGGCCTTCAGGCCCAGATGTGCCCAGGCGCATCAACCAGATGCCAGGCCACTGAATGGAGTGTGCAGGGATTTGGGTAACTGTTCTTCTCCCCCTACCCCCACCCAAGGAAAAGGCAAAACTTATAGGCCATATGTTCTTAGTTTTAACCCCCAAAGAACGGATCTTGGCAGCCAACTGGTCCAACCATTTTATTTAACAGATGAGGACATTGGGGCCTCAATAAGTTAAAGGATTTGCCCAAGGTCACACAGCTAGTAATTGGCAGAGAGGACATTTGAACCCCAATTTTTTTTATTCTAAATCCAGCACCTTTTCCACTGCCTTGTGTTACTCTACTCCCTGCGCCCAGGCTTCCAGGTCCACGGTCCATTTCTCCCCATGTGAGTTCACAGAAGATAATTGCTCCGTTTATAGAATCATTTATCTAGAACAAGAAGTAGTTTCTCAGGCCATCTGGTCTAACCCCTTCATTTGACAGATAAGAAGATATAGGATATCACTATTTTTTTAAGTGAGGCATTTGGTGTTAAATGACTTGCCCAAGGTCACACAGCTAGTAAGTTTTAAGTGTCTGAGGTCCGTTTTGAACTCAGGTCCGATTTGAACTCAGGTCCTCCTCACTCCAGGGCCAGTGCTCTATACACTGCGCCACCTAGCTGCCCCCTTAGGGTATCACTATTAAGGAAGTCAGTTTCCACTGCTTCAACAAGAAAGAAAAAAATCTGTCACAAGAAGATGTATCCCCCCCCTCCCCTCAACCCACACCTCTTCCAAACTTCTCTATATCACTTGAGGACACTATCTTCACGCTCTAAAGCTATGATTTTCATCCTTCCAGGTACCCTGATTCACAAGCTTATACTCATATCCTGACTGCCTCGGTCTCAGACATCCCCCTCTCCCTGCCCCCACCCCTATAGCTAATCAAGCTCTCCTCTCGCCTCTGCTCCTCTCCAATCACACAGCCCCTATCCTAATCCAAGCATTCATCATCTCTTACCTGGACAAAGTCTTCTAATTAGCCTTTCTGCTTCTAGTATCCTCCCCCTCCCCCCGCCCCGGCAAAAAAAAAAAATCCCTCCTTCACACTTTGGCCAAATTGATACTTTCATTACACATATCTAACCACCTTATCCCCCTACTCAAGAATCTCCCTATTGCCTCTATTAGGATAAAATACCAACCATAGAATCATAGAGTTAGAAAGGACCCCAGAGTTCAACCCCTGATTTTATAGATGAAGAAATGGAGCCCAGAGAAGTAAAATGATTTCCGGGAGGGTGACAGTTAATAAGTCTGCGGCATGATTTGAGCCCACTCGAAGTGCGCTGCCTCTCTTTGGCACTGAAAGCCCTCCACAATGTGGTTCCCACTTACCTGTCTAGTCTTATTTCATGTTAACTCGCACCTCCCCATTTTGCACACGAATCCCATCTCCTGCTTCCTTAGCTAGAGGTCTTTGCATAGGTGGTGTTCCATCTTTGGAATGCACCCCATCCCTACCCCTACCCCTACAATCACCTGCTTCCTTCAAAGCCCTGCTCAGGGGCTGCCTCCTATAGAGGACCTTTCCTGCCCAGTTTACTTTCTCTTGAAATTTAGATTTAGCCACCTGTGTACGAGGTATATTTTTCCTCTTCTCTCCCTCCCCCACCCCCAGAATTGAGAGGTAAGCTCCTTGAAGGCAGGCAGGTACTATTTCATTTTTGGTTTGGTATCCCCAGCATCGCGCCAGGCATGTAGGAGGCATTTAATAGATACTTGTCGAATTGAACTCAGTTCACTTGCTTTGTGGGGGGAAATGGGGGAATCACGCGGATCAGTATGGGATGCCAAGCTGTCTATCCCCAGCAGGGGATAGGGACTGGGCAGGTTCTGGGTTCTTCCTTAGTCACAATGTGCCTTGCTGATGTGCTTTGAAACGTTTTCAGAACCAAGAAAATCAGACCTACCCATATTCAAATGTGAGTCCCACAACCAAAGGGAAATGATTTTTACATTACCAGTGCTTTGGATTATCTGCATCACTGCTCCCTCCCACCCCATCCACTGGCACAGAAAATGAGAGTCGACTCTTTCCCTCCCCTCCCCCTTCTGCTCTACCTATCTGACCTGGCTATCTTAGTGGAAGAGAATAAATGAGTTATTGTGGTTCCCGAAGCAAAGAGCATCTCAGGTGCCGCTTGCAAAATAACCCTTTTCTCTCCTAAAATAATAAAAAACACAGTGGGCTGGTTTGGGGAGGGTCGCTAAGGACTTCAGGGCTCCTGGAGGGGATCAGTGAGGCTCAGATCAAAAGCCAAACTAGAAGCTGGTGGGGAGACACTGGAGAGGGAGGTGCAGAGAGCTCCTGGAGCCCCCACCCCCAAGAGGAGGGGAGACAGGAGGTTAAGGACAAGTCCTCTACAATCCCAAAATCTCAGGGAGGAAGGGAGTGAGGGAGGGAGCTCTGGACAAAGGGAGAGGAGCCAAACCAGAGCTGAGTATTGGATAGGGATGGGGAAAGATGCTCTTGGTGTCAGTGGAGAGATATGATCAGAAAATCCCCCAAAGAGAAGGGGAGATCCCCAGAGATGAGACCAAATTCAGGCAGTAGTATACCAGAAGTTAAGGCACTTGATAAATGGATTACATAGGATTTACAGTTGGAAGGGATCTCGCTGGACTTACAAGTCTTTTTTTTAACAGATGGGGAAACTGAGGCCCGGGGAGGGGAAATGCTACTTGCTCAAGGTCCCTTGGATAGTAAATGGCAAAACTGGATTGCTAACTGATTAAATACAGTCAGAATAAGAAAGGATATATAAAGAATATTATTTCATTTAAGTCAACACCTTTTTTTAAAAGTCATTTGATATTTATTTGTCTTCCATGAGGATTCCTGGCTAACCAGAATGAATGCTCTCCCAGCTCAGTCTCCACACCACCCCCATCCCTCCCACACCCAGACCCAGAGCAGCTCCTACAGCAGTTGTAGTAGATGGAGGGAAGCGGTGGCTTTTAAAACTCAAGGCTGGCACTGGCTGTCCTCCCCCTGGATCTTTAGACAAAGATGGTGTTTCTTTCCTCTCTTGTTATTTGGGAAACGAGCCAGAATGCACCGCTGGCCCTGTCCTGTAGAAAGTATCCATGTGCTGTACCGCCCCCCCTTCTCCCTAGGAACACAGAAGGGCAATGACCTGGGTCTTAGGGACCAGACCCCCTCTCTGCCCCACAGGGGAGGGTCTAATTGCAAGATTCAGCTCAGAGTGGCTGTTTCACCTCGGATGGGGATGAAGGGGAGCCTCTAAAAAATTCATGTCACTCAAAAAAATAAAGTTCTTGCATCCAATCGGATTTCTATTCTATTTTTCCCAGGGGGATTTAAGTCCTCAGGCTCTGACTCACTAACACTCAAGGACAAAGTGAAGACTACAGGTCTCGCATTTACTCTTTTCTAACTATAAACAGGAGAGTGCTGTGTTGGGTGTTGTGGGAGACGAGAAATGAATGAATCACTCTTTCTGCCCTCATGAAACTTACAGTCTAGTAGGGGGAGGTGCAGTAGGGGTTTAGGGAAGAGCAAGGGGAAAGAGAGGAAGGCTTGCAGAGCCATACCAGTCCTGGGAAGTTGAATTCTTAACTTGTCCTTCCCCCAACCCCCCATATAAACCTGATTTCTGACTGTGTTGCTGCTATGCAGGGAGGAATTGGTCTATAGGTTGCTTTGGGCCAGAGTAATACCTGGGTGGGAATAACATTGTAGGGTCAGACAGTATATAGTTTGGGGGATTTGGGAGTGGAGGGAAGGGGAAGACGGAATACCTTCCCCAAAGGTACACCCCTAGGATGTCAAACCTTTTTGAAGATATGTGGCATCCTGGAAAGAAGACCAGGCTTGGAGTAAACCAACAAGAAAGCAAAGAAACATGAATTCAAATCCTCCCTCAAACACTTACTTAGCTGAATGACTAGGTCTAGACCAAGACATTTAACTTCTCTAATCCTCAATTCCTTTATCTTTAAAATGGGAGGGTTTGAACTGATGACTCCTTCTAGGGACACCTAGGTCTTGAAGTGAATAGAGCATTGGGCCTGAAGTCAGGAAGACTCATCTTCCTGATTTCAAATCTGGCCTCAGATACTTACTAGCTGTGTGACTGTGGGCAAGTCATTTAAGCCTGTTTGCCTGAATTTCCTCATCTGTAAAGTGAGCTGGAGAAGGAAATGGCAAATCACTCCAATATCTTAGCCAAGAATACCCCAAAATGGGGTCATAAAGAATTGGACACGACTGAAAATGACAGAGCAACAACAAATAAGGTCCCTTCTTGCTCAAATATATGCTTCTTCCTACTTCCTTGGAAACAGTGCCAATAAAGAAAGATCACTCCCCAAGTTGCCTTCTGGGGGTGTCCAGCCCCGGTGTAGAGAGGTGAGGCAGGACTAAAATGCTATCCATATTCCCCTCTTCATTCACACTATCCAGCTCTGTGCATTGTCTTTGCAGAGGATAAGATCGAAGGAAGGCATTTCAAATGAGATGAGAGAGTTGTGGAGTATAATCCAAATTAAACTACTTAAATGTTGAGGAAAACATCCCCAGGGTCCAAGGCCCTATACTCAGTGACAGAGAGGCCTATTGATTTTGGATTTCCAGGCTTCTTAGAAACATGTGTTTGGATCTTGGAGGGGATTTATTTGTGTTTCTTCTGAGCGAGGTGGAGTGGAGGGTGGAAACAGTAGCTCCAATTGAAGAATTCTCCAGAACTCAAGGGCTGGGAGGGATGGGCTTTGACCACATCACCTGCATAATGAGATCCTCTCTCCCAAGTCAGAAGTGTTCTTTCCCATGATGTAAACAGCTGGCAAGAGGAGTGAGTGCTGTACAGAAAGAGGAAGAAGGGACAGAAACCCATCATTACCCTGGGAAAAAATTACAAAATGGGGGAAATTTGTTTTCTTTCCATCCTGTCCTGGGGTACCCTTACTCCCTCTAGATTTGGCCTCCCCAAAGTGCCTTTGCTCCACTGTTAGCCCCACCTCACTCCTCAATAAAACTCACTTTCTCAAAATGAAGTAGATCTTCAGTATGTAAATTTTACCAATTTACAAGTATTTCTCCACACTGGATCTGAATTAAATTGCACCAGATCTTAAATTGCACCAAATGTAATTAAATTAAATTGCAAAGTGTCCAGATTGAAGTATCTAAATTGTACCAGGTATGTAAATGGCACCAAAGTATGAATGACTAATAAGGCTTAATGTACTAACCCTCCTGGGGGGAGGGGGGCTATCTGAATTTTAAAAGAGGAATTTAACCCAAAGGAATGAATGTCTAATGGTGAAACTTTCAGAAGCTGTCCATTCCTGACAAATACGATTTTTGAAGGAGGTGTTCCAGGAATCTCCAAAATCATCATGGTGCAGATGAGGGGTCAGACATGTTCCATTGAGCCCCAAAGGGTAGAACCAGGAACAATGGGTAACAATTACAAAAGGGCAAATTTAGGGTTGATATCAATAGAAATTTCCTAACCATTAGAGAGCAATCTACCAAAGGAAGCAATAGGTTCCCCACTCCATAGAAGTCTTCAAACGGAAACTGGATGACCACTCGTGGGCTGTGTTATAATGGGGACAGTTGGGGGAGTATAGGTTGTACCAGATGGCTGGGAGTCAGCAAGACCCGAGTTCAAATACAACCTCCAACCCTTATTAGCTGTGTGACCCCAAGCAAGTCACTTGAATTCTATCTGCCTCAGTTTCCTCAGTTATGATATGGGGTTAATAATAGTACCTACCTTCTAGGATTGTTGTGAGGATCAAATGATTTTATAAAGTGAAATTACAAACAGTATTGGTAAAGTGCTCTGCCCAGTGCCTGGCACATAGTAGTCATTCAATAAAGGATTTCTTCCTTTCCTCATTCTTTCCTTCTCTATATGCCTCACAGGGCTATTTCAAATTAGATAATATGAATAAAAAGATAATATGATGATATGTAATACACAAATAAGATAATGCATGTAAATCACTTTACAGACTTTAAGCAGTAATTGGACCATAGCTTTAGAAGAAGAGAACTTCAGAGGCTGTCTGGTCCACCCCCTTATTGTACTGGTGAAGCAACTGAGGCTCAGAAAAGTTAACCACGACCACTCGGCTTATAAGTGTCAGGGGTGGGATTTGAACCCAGGTTTGCCTAACTAACTCTAGCTCTCTCTTCACTATATACACTGTTAGTTATTATTAGGATAGTGGCCATAAGGATCTAATAGAAAAAAATAAAAAAGACATAAGGAATGTGGAAGCGGCAGTTTGGGGATAATATAAGAGAGGAAGAGAAGGTGGAATGAAGGAAGATTTCCCAAGTTTTGAGCTTGAATGACAGGGAAGATTGATGGAGAGCTGCAGGTCTAAAGGGGAAATGGAGAAATGAACTCGTGGGGAAAATGATGGGTTTGCTTGGGGGCTTGTTGAGTTGGAGCAGGGCATGCAGATGGGATGTTCAGTAGGCTTTTAGACATCTGAGGTTTCGGGGCAGCTAGGTGGTGCAGTGGATAGAGCACCGGCCCTGGAATCAGGAGTACCTGAGTTCAAATCTGACCTCAGACACTTAACACTTACTAGCTGTGTGACCCTGGGCAAGTGACTTAACCCCAATTGCCTCACTAAAAAAAAAAAAAAAAAAGAAAGAAAAAGAAATCTGAGGTTTCAACTGTAGATGTAGGTAGATGAAGTGTCTTGTAAAGCCTCCTTTTTTGGATCCATTATATTCCATCCTTAGATATGGCCAGAGGGAGGGGCTCACTAAGGGCTCCCAAAGACACAAAGTGGGAAAAATAATAAAATTTGGGAGCTAGGGAGAGGATTTGATTAAACCTCAGATATCTAAGTCTCTTAGTGAATTGCCTGGCACGAGAAAAAAAATGAGAAAGATTGTTGGATTTAGAGTAAGAGATTGAATCCCCACTTTATTACTTAGGGTATGACCTTGAGCAAGTCTCTTCACCTCTCTGGACCTCAGTTTCTCCATCTGTAAAATGGGTTAGATTAGAGGGCCTTTTCTTATTGACTCTGTGGAGGCTTTACAGGGAGCAGCTTCTGCCTTACTTCTTTCCCTCTCCATCAGTTGTCTCCAGGATCCCCTCAGGATTGGACTTAGATTCTATAATATTCTCCACATGAACATGCACTCAGACCTCCTAGAGCTAGACTCCTCCCCAGGCCACTCCCACAGACGTTAGCTGTGGCTCCTTTCTTGGCTGTGGCTCCTTTCTTGGCTGAAGCCCAGGTTGCCTCCCACCCCTAGTCCTATTCCTCTGCTACTCCTGTGTTCCAGGCCTGAGCTTCCTGATTTTGCTGCTTATGCTCTGTGCCCTGTGACCCACCTGTCTCAGGTGTGTCTGCCCATCAATCTGTCAAGCCTCTGTCCTAATGGTTTAGCCTCTGCCCTAGATTCCATTCAATTAATTGAACACAAGCTCCTTCTCTGTGCCTGGTCTTCACTGAATTAAAGAATTTCAGAGTTCAGAGGGACTAAAACTGCCAACTAAAATGGTTTTAATTATTTAATTTTTATTCTATTTTTTCTCAATTATATGTTAACCAAAATTTTAAATATTAATTTAAAAAACAATGTAAGTTCCATATTTTCTCTCTCTCTCCCTTCTCCTTTCCTTGAGAAGGTAAGCAATTTGATATAGATTACACATGCATCTGCCATTTAATCAAACCTTTGCCCCACTTCTGACATCCCTATAAGTGGGCATCCAGTCTCTGCTTGAAGATTTCCAAGTGAGGGTCATTATCCCCCATGCACCTCCCGGAGGATCCCATTCCACTTTGGACAGTTCTAATTTTTAGGAAGTCTTTATTGACATCAAAGCCTAAATTTGCTGATTTGTCACACCCACCCATTGTACCTGTAACTTCAGGGCCAAATAGAGCAAGGAAAATGATGCTAAGTGGGTCCTTGGATGAAAGATAAAGTCCATCACCAGACCAATATCAGAAGCCTTTCCCAAAAAAAGGGGGGGGGGAGGTGCCCAAGAGCTGGGGAATGGCTGAATAAATTATGGATGTGAATTTAATGGGATACTCTTGTGCTATAAGAAATGATAAAGGGGATAGTTTTTAGAGAAACCTGGGAAGACTTGAATAAATTGATACAATCAATCGATAAACATTTATTAAGCACCTACTATGTGCAATGCACTGTGCTGAGTGCTGGGGCTACAAAAAGGCAAAAGACAGTCATTATCCTCAGGGAGTTTACAATCTAATGATACAATGTGAAGGAAGCAGAATTAGAACAATTTCAACAACATTATCATAATAGTTAGCATCTACATAGCACTTTAAGGTTTGCAAAGTGCTTTATAAATATTTCATTTTATCCTCATAACTTCACATAATATCCATTTTTACAAATTAGGAAACTGATGCTGACAAAGTTATATGATTTGCCCAGGGTCATTCAGCTAGTGAGTCTCTGAGAATGAGTCATGAACTCAGGTCTTCTTGACTCCAGGTCCAGCACCCTATATACTGCCAAGACAAACAACTTTAAGACTTGAGAGCTCTCATCATCACAGTGGCCAACCATAATTTCAAGGGAAGCATGCTGCTTGCCTTCTGACAGAGAGATAATGGACTCAGGATGCAAAATGAGACAGATTTTTTTTTTTGGCCCAATTTGGGAATTTTTCTCTCTTTTGGCTTAACTATGCATATTTGTTGTAAGGGTTTTGTTTATCTTTTTTTCCCCCAATGGGGAAAGTGGAAGGAAAAAAAATAGATTTTTTTTGTTCATTGAAAACAAATTAAAGTAAAATTTAAAAAATAAAGCCTTTCTACCTTGGTAAGCCTGGCAAATGCGGTGCTCTTCTGACATAACCTTCATCAACCTTGGGACATTTCCACAATGACGCATTAGAGGAAGACGTTAGTGGATACAGAGTGATACAGACAGGAGATAGAGATTTGGACTGGAACTATTATTTCTCTGGCATAGGGAATTCTTGGATGAGAAAGCTCCCTTTGCCAAAGCGAGTCAGCACCTTCCCTGCTACTTGGAGAGCTGCTTGGAAGCGCTTCCAGGTTAAACAATTTGCCTAGGGTGTCACCCACCTTTCACATAGTAGGTGCTTCATAAATGTTGATTAATTGATTGTTTCAGTTCATGCAAGTCTTCCCAGATTTCTCTAAAACAGTATTAGGTGTGGGGGCAGCTAGGTGGCGCAGTGGATAGAGCACCAGCCCTGGATTCAGGACGATCTGAGTCCAAATCCGACCTCAGACACTTGACACATACTAGCTGTGTGGCTCTGGGCAAGTCACTTAACCCTCATTGCCCCCCCCCCAAAAAACAAACAAAAAACCAAAAAAACAACAACACAGTATTAGGTGTCAGGGGCAGCTAGGTGTCGCAGTGGATAGAGCAATGGCCCTGGATTCAGGAGGACCTGAGTTCAAATCCGACCTCAGACACTTGACACTTACTAGCTGTGTGACCGTGGACAACTCACTTAACCCCAATTGCCTCACCAAAAAACAAAACAAAACAAAAAAGAAAAAAACCAAACCAGTATTAGGTGTTACAGGCAGGACTTAAACCCAAGCTTTGAGGCTGGTTTTCTATCCCCAGTGTCCTATTGCCTGTTTTTACAAGAAGACAGAAGAACAGTCTGTGTGAGGGCTCCAGATAAAGGTACCGCCAAAGAGGGGAGATGGCACTTGGGTTGGGCCTGGAAAGGAGGCAGTTTTACAGGTGAAGTTGGGTGGGCCATTCACCTAGGTAGGAAAATCATTCAACCGTCAGAGGATTCCAGGTTGGAGGGGGTGGTGGGAAACTGCCCAGGGTCTGACCTGTACTTTGCTGTTGATCTGCTCTTCTCTGGTCCACAAGATGAAACACAATGTGGGTGTTCCATTTTCCTCCTCACCTCTCTCTGAAACAAGCATTTGCCCCCCTCCTCCCTTAAAAAAAAAAAGTTTTCTAAGGGTTTTTACTTTCACAAACTGTGGAAACTGAGAGGTTTAAAATAACCAACAAAAGGAGAAAGTTACAAAGTTACCTGAAGCCTAAAAAAAGCCCAATAGTAATAGTTAACATTAGTCTTCATTGAAATGTAAATGAAGTCAAGCCAACTTTCTCCTTATCTCCTCTCCTTTCATGGACTCACCTCTTTATTCCCCTAGGAAGGGAGAAACCTGTCCAAACACCTTCACCTTCCTTTTATTCTCCTCTAGGCTGTTGTTTACTCCTATACCCCCTACCTTACCTTCTTCCGTCTCCTTAGACTTGGGATATCCTGGGGTGGGATAATAGCTATTAAAAGGGGGCCTCTTGGGTAAGATTTACTTACATCTCAGAGGAAGCCAACTTCTTTCTGATGTTTCCACCGCAAATTCCAGAGGCCTCACAGGAAAAATTAGCTGACAGAGAGTGGGGAGGGGGGTGGGGAAGGAAAGAGGGAAGGAAGGGAGGGAGGGAGGAATAAAGAGAGGGAGGAAGGTGAGAGGGAAGGAGGGGGAAAAGAAAAAGAAGAAAAGGAAGGAAGGAAGGAAGGAAGGAAGGAAGGAAGGAAGGAAGGAAGGAAGGAAGGAAGGAAGGAAGGAAGGAAGGAAGGAAGGAAGGAAGGAAGGAAGGAAGGAAGGGAAAATACAGAAAGGGTGACAAATAGACCAGTGATGTTACTACTCAAATTGAATATATACTTTTTTTTTTTTTTTGGTGAGGCAATTGGGGTTAAGTGACTTGCTCAGGGTTACACAACTAGTAAGTGTCAAGTGTCTGAGGTCAGATTTGAACTCAGGTCCATCTGACTCCAGGGCCGGTGCTCTATCCACTGTGCCACCTAGCTGCCCCTAAATATATACTTTTAAAGAGAACCAGCTATAGACGGGAAGCTCATGATTCCATACGTAATCATTTTTGTGCATTGACTTAGAGACCTTAGATAAGCCACTTCATTTCTAAGTCCCACCTAGGTTCTCCTTGTAAACTGTGGGGTCAGCCACCCTTGTTGTTGTTGTTTATTCATTTTTCAGTTGTGTCTGATTCTTCATGACTTCATTTGGGATTTTCTTGGTCAAGATACTGGAGTGGTTTGGCATTTCCTTCTTCAGCCCATTTTATAAACAGGGTTAAATGACTTGACCAGGGTCACACAATTAGGAAGTGTCTGAGGCCTGGTTTGAATTCAGGAAGATCAGTCTTCCTGACTCCAGGCCCTGCAGTCTATCCACTGCACCACCTAGTTGCCTCTCAGCCACTCTAATCTATCTGAAATTTTCACAATTTTTGCTAACTCCATAGGATATGATAGCAATCATTTATATCTCAGTGTGGATTTTGAATAACTACCATACCTCTTCCTGGGGGTCTTGCATTTAAAAACTTTATCTCTAATTGCTGAATGAAGGGCTTTTGTTACCTGTTAAAGAAATTTTAAGCCTGGGGGAGTGGGACAGAAGAGTGTAAAAGAGACTTTCCCAAAAGCCTCTGAAATCACAGTAGGCAGCCACCTACTCTGCTTATGGGTAAAGCTGACTCAGATGGCTCTGTTGGGAAGGATTGGGAAATGACTGCAGAGAGACAGCATGATGTGTGGTAGCACAAGCCCTAGATCCTGAACGGGAAGATCTGGTTATTGACTGTTGTTTACCATCTGAGTGACTTTAGAAGAAGCCTCAGTTTCTTCATGTGAAAAATGAAAGGGTTGAACTAGCCGATTTTCAATGTCCCTTCAAATTCTAAATCCTATTATACTATGAATCATCCTTCCCCTCCTCCGGAGGGAGATAATCGATTTCTGTAAGTTTCTTCTCTTGACTTTTGGGTAGGTTTTTGTTTGTTTTATTTTGTTTTGTTTTTACGGGGCAACTGGGGTTAAGCGACTTGCCCAGGGTCACGCGACTAGTAAATGTTAAGTGTCTGAGGTAGGATTTAAACTGAGGTCCTTCTGAATCCAGAACTGGTGCTTTATCCACTCACTGCTGCCCCATTCTCTTGACTTTTGAATAAACACCTGTACACTTCTCCTGTGGCATCTCCTCTCCAGCTTAGCCTCATTTTCCAGTATCAGGCAAGCTCTGCCTTCTGAGATGGGTACAAGAACTTGGCCTCACTCACTGAGACTCCACTTGGTCCCATGGTTTGGCAAGCCTTCCTGTTACCTGGCTTCCCAGGAGTCCTGGAGCCTGACCTCACAGATTAACTTGTATGATTGTGTCTCAAGATTGGGGCCCATCCTACACCCCTAGCCATCATCCTGTAAACTCTCCACTCTCCTTTCTAGCAGCTGCCACCATATTTCTCCTAATATTTTCCTAGCAGAAAGCCCATTTTTTTTCCTCTACTGGAACTCAGCCATCCTGTGTTTTAAGCAAGGATCATTTATTTATAGGAATAAACATAAATTCATAGATGACACAAAAGATATAAGAAATTACAGCGTAGAAAATTTATCTAGCCACCATACAGCTGGAAGGCTCTCAAGCTTTATAAACACAATCTAGCACAGTGCCTTGTATGCAGTAGGGACTTAATAAATACTGAACTTGGAATACTAGACTTGGAGTCGGGGGATCTGAGTTCAAACCCTGGGAACTACTTCTGAATGACCTTGGACAAATTAGGTGACCTCTATGGGCTTCAATTTCCTGATCCATAAATGAGGACTGTCTGGCCACTGAAGTTCCTGCTAGCTCATTGGTCAGTCAGTAAACATTTATCTAGGTCTTTGATCCAGAAATTGATACATATATTTATATATGTATATATATATGATCTGTGTATAAAACAATATTACGTACACATATATACATATGCACAGGTGTATGTATATATTTATATGTATACATTCGCACACATTATATATATATATGCATAAATAATATAATCTATATCTCAATGCCAGCTATATTTCCCAATGTGTCCCTGGGCCTGTAATTTTTTTTTTTAATACAAAACTCCTTTTACTAATATACGTCAGTACCTCCTTAGTAACTTATAGGCTTAGAAAGTTCCCTAGAATATCGAGAAGTCAAGTAACTTGTCAAAGACCACACAGCCAGTTGGCAACAGACACAAGACTTGAACCCAGGTCTTCCTAGCTTTGAGGCCAGCTCTCTATCCACTATACCAGGCTTCTTTTCGCTGACAAATATAGAGTATAATGATTTTAGTATAGAAGGAGTCAGAGGATATACACAGAATCTGATATAACTTAATCATTAAGGCCTCGGCCTAAAACTATAAGGGCCTTTTGAGATCTTTATAGATGTGGAAACTGAGGCCTGGGGAGGTTAGTGACTTGCCCAGGGTCATCCAGGTAATAAGCCTCAGAAGTGGGATTTGAATCCAAGTCCTCCAGCCTCCAGAATCAAGGCCTGTTCTTCTCTGACACATTGCCTCCCTCATCTAGTCCTTCATTTTCCTGATGAGGAAACTGAGCAGCAGAGAAATGAAGTAATATAACCAGGGGCACACAGATATCACCAGAGTCCTAATTCCAGATCTACTGTTTGATTATGCCACACTGCCTCTAAGCATCTTACATACCTTTGAGTATGAGGGGTCATCTCATGGGTGAGCATGCTGATTGCTGCCCAAAGGTTTGTAGAAAATGTCACTAATTTCATCCTGGCTGTTGACAAGGATCATGCCACGATCACAGAATCACTGGTCTAGAGCTGAAAGGGAGCTTGGAGGCCATTTAACCATTTATTTTACAGATGAGAAAACTGAGACTTAGGGAAGTTAAAGGACTTGCCCAAAGTCACAACAGATACTAAGGTCCAGAGAGAGGATTTGACCTCAGGTCCTTTGAGTACAAATCTAGCACTCTTCCAGGGTAGCTAGGTAGTACAGTGGGGCAGTGGATAAGTCGCTGGCCCTGCAGTCAAGAGGATTTGAGTTCTAATCTCACCTCAGACACTTATCAGCTGTGTGACCCTGGGCAAGTCACTTAACCCCAATTGCCTCAAACGTTCAGGGCCATCTTCAGTCATCCTGATGTATATCTTGCCACTGGACCCAGACGGCTCTGGAGGAGAGAGTGAGGTTGGTGACTTTGCACAGCCCTCCCTCACTTCAATCCAATTCACTGCAAGTCATGACATCACCCCAAGGTCAAGGTCCTCTTCGAGAAGGAAAGACATACAACAACAGCAGCACTCTCCCATTGCACCAAGCTGCCCCACCCTCCCTTCTTACTTTATTTGGATACTGTACTGTAGAATAGCTCCATGAACTTGTCATGAGGAACCTCCACCAATTCCAGAAAAGAAGGATGAATGTAATTTTAAAGCATCGGGGAGTATGCAATTTAAAGGAATCTAATGGTAAATAATTTTGTAAAACAAATAATCACACTTTAATTGACCTTTGGGGCAAACGGAAATGTTCATCTATTTGGTTTTACTTAAGAGAAAGCAATAAAGGCAAACAATTGGGGCCCCATTGTGGGAGGTTGCTTAGTTCCCTGCCTCCTTTTCTGATTAGAGTGACTGATTCTGCAGGTTTGGAGAAGAGAGAAGAAAAAAAAAAAAACAGAGGAGGCCGGCAGATGCTTTGGATCAGAGTATTTGAATGACCTTGCCATAATGAGGAATTTAATTCATAAGAGTCCCTCTTTACCTAAAGATCCAAAGATTGCCCTTCTCACTGTCTCCATCTCCTCCCACTTTTCTCTTCACACACAAAGCCACCCAAAAATATCCAAAGAACAGCAGTTCTCAGAGGGTGGACGTGGACCCCTAGGGGGTCTCTAGACCTTTTCAAGGAGTCTGGGAAGTCAAAACCATTTTCATCATAATACTAAGATGTCATTCCCCTATTAAAATACTCCTCCCCCTTCCGACTATATGTCTTGCTAAGGCTGGATTGTCTCCAGACATTTCAACCCAAACAGCACATTGCAACAGATCAAATGCAAAAGCAGATCTGAGAATCCAGCTGTTTTCTATTAAGCCAGACATTAAACAGATTTGTAAATATATGTAAAAATATGTAAAACTGCCACTCTTCTCACTTTTTGGGGGGGTTTTTGGAAAATATATTTCTTTTTTCATAGGAAATATATGATTTATGTTAACAAGATGTAACAGGTTCATTACCACAATTTTTGAATGAATAAGTATGTTTTAAATGTCTCATTTTTCATTTCTGATATTGTAAATATCAATAGATATAACCCCACATAACATCTCTTAGGGGCCCTCAATAATTTTTTAAGAGTGGAAAGGGAGTCATCAATATTTTTAGGAGTATAAAAGAATCGTCAATAATTTTGAAGTATAAATAGGTTCTGAGACCAGTAAGTTTGAAAACCACTGCCCAAGAGGATCAAAGGATGGGACATCTCTGGATCATCTAGTTCAACCTTCTCACATTAGAGATGAAACAGAGGCTCAGACAAAGTGCAGGGACTTTATCTAGGTCACACAGGTAGTAATTGACAGAGTCAGGATTTGAACCCAGGTCTTCTGAATCCATTCCTTCACATTTACGTATTTACATGTACAGGCATTCATTTTTTTTTTTTTACTCAAAGTTTCTTTTCCAGCTCTATATCTATGCTAAGATCTTATGTCTTTTACCTTCTTGAGCCAGGGTTTTTTGGTTTTTTGGGGGGGAGGTGATTTACTGGACAGAATCAACCAGCTAATGATATTCCTTATCTAGAGAAGGTAACTTCTCAGAAGCTAGTGATGCTGTGGATCCCACAGTATGTTTATATGGGATGTCTGGGGTGTTCAGGAAGGACTGATCTCTGATGCGAAGGCTTGCCAAGCCATTTTTTAGGACTGCTCATCCACCTTTGCTGTCCATCTTCATAAATTTCTCTCCTGTGACTCCAAGAAGCTGTACCCTGCTCAGCATCCACACTGGCAAAACCTCAGTAGATAGGCTAAACCAGGTTGTGGGTAACTGACCGGCTTCAAACCCCTCAGCATGTCTCAGCAAGCATGCAAAGACTTCCCCCAGTGGAATGAGCAGATGAAAACAACTTGTTCCAATAGCCACAAAGGCAGCTGAAGCGGGTTTCTGTGGAGCGCTGAAAGCTTGATCAGACATCTAAGACACCAAGGTCACCCACTGCATCCCAGGTCACCAACAGTCATCTTGACTTTTGTCTTGCCACTGGACTTCAATGATTAAGGAAGAGACACTGAGGTTGACAACACTGTGCAGCTCTGCCTCACTTAAATCCAATTCATGCACAAGTCAAGACATCACCCATGATGTCACTGATCCTCTGAAAATGAAGGATGAACAACAGTATAGCATGTGTATGAGTAAGCAAACAGATAGGCATGAGAAGCCTCATGATGTCATGGAAAGAATACTCTTAGAATGTTGGGAGTTAAGAGCCCTGGGTCCAAGTCTTGGCTTTGATACTTACTGCTGTTTGACCCTATGTGATTTGCTTAATTTTTCTGGCCCCCAGCTTCCTCGCCTTTAAAATTGGGATAATAAACCTTTTTTTTTTTTTTTTGGGTGGGGCAATAAGGGTCAAGTGACTTGCCCAGGGTCACACAGCTAGCAAGTGTCAAGTGTCTGAGGTTGGATTTGAACTCAGGTCCTCCTGAATCCAGGGCTGGTGCTCTATCCACTGCGCCACCTAGCTGCCCCAGGGATAATAAACTTTTACTATCTACTTCACACATTGATTGTGACAAGTGTCTTATAAATTGTACAGTGCTATAGAAATATGAGTTATTAATATGTGAGGGTACCTTTATATATGGTCATAGGATCTATATAGTAAGTCTTTCCTCCTATCTAATCTGTATCTCTCCCACTTACTATTGATATATGAAATCACTGAATATGTTGTTCCCACAGACAGTGATTCTGGTCCATCCTTGCCCCTGCTGCACCTGGATACACTGTGGCTTTACTTCTTTTCCAGCTGCCCAACTTATTCTTGGGTAGTTTGCTCTCTGGGTCATTAAGCCAAGACATGAATGGACAGTGAGGTGTTTGCTTCATTCACAGGTCAGGGGTAAGTACATTTGACTGGGGGTCAGGAGAGGGGGATAGCTGGGGATAGGAAAGGGTAAATTTTCCTAAGGGAAAAGTAGTCACAATATCATGTCCCTCTTGGAGCGTTAAGGGAAGCCATCTGGATTTCTCTGATTAATCTCTAAAGCCTTTATGGAAGAGGTGAGATTTCTAGAGTTTTTAAAATTTAAATTTTGGGAGAGAGAGAGCTGGGTGAACTGTAAGCAGTGGTGTGCAGGATCTAGCATGTACCTCCATCTAACTTAAATTTTCGGTGTGAACATTTACACCTTGCAAATCAGCAAATGCTACAAATCAGAGTTTGATAACTTATTTTGATGATTAGAAAGACTTAAAAAGTGATAAAGAAAATGTTAATAATGCGGATTAAACTTAAAAGTGTGTCATGCTTACATTTTCATTTCCTGGAGAGCTGGTTGTTAAACATTTATCAGCACAGCCCTGGCTGTAGGGGAAGGAAAAGGATGTTTAAGCATATAATGCAACTAGGAGATAGCTGAGAAACAGTATAGTTGGTTTTTTTTAAAGTTGGATAAACATTCCCTCTACCATCTTATTTACACAGTTAAATTGTTTATCCAACCCCTTGTTAAAGACAAAAGTCAGCACTGCCCACACTAAATTATCTTCAGTTCTGAATGATTAGGGCTCTATACCAATGGTTTTACTCTATACCAATGGTTTTCACCCAGTGAGAATACTGGAAGAGTTAGAAAATAGAACTATAATGGGAAGGGAGATCTAGCCTGGTTTCCATATGTTTTTTGGCACTTGGGTTGTATAGTGAATAGAAAGCTGGATTTGGAGCCTGGAGGACCGGAGCTCAAATTCTGAATCAGATGTTTATTAGGTAGTTGTATGGCCATGAGAAAGTCAATTAACTTCTATCAGCCCCAGTTTCCTCATCTGTAAAACAGGGATAATAACAGCATCTACCTGAGGGCTGTTTGGAGGGAAAAAATGAGAAAATACATGTGCTTTGCAAACTTTAACATGTATAAAAATGTTAGGTAATATTACATTTATATAATCTGAGTCTCCTCTATCTGAAAAGAGGGATGATGTGATTCTCTGAACTTGTAATGTATATGTAACTTCAGCCAAAGGCTTTCAGAAGTCCTTACCTCAATCACTACCAGGAAAGAGAAAGTTTGCTTTTTGTATGCACACCCATTTCCGACTGGGTATCCATCCTAAAGGCTTTTTTTTTTTTGGTCACATTGCAGTAAGTAGACAGAGAAGTCATAGAATACTGAAGTGGGAATGACCTCCCCCGACATTTCATGTCATTAGGCTCTTCCAAAGGCAGTCTCATTGAACGTGAATGATCCGAGTACAGAGTTCTCATTGGCCAGTCTCCTCATTACATAAAGATTCTACCAACCACAAACCACATCAGGAAATTGTTCTCTCTATTTTGTGAATAGTGGCCATTGTATAAGGAACAAAGTGGCCCACTTGCAAAAACACTGAACTAGATGTCCTCAGCTTAGGAGACCTGGGTTCTTGTTTTCTACTTCCCGTTGCCTAATGTTACCTTGGTGAAGTCACAATCTCTCTGTGCTTCCATTTCCTTGCTTATAAGATGAAGCTGTTGGAAGAGATAAAAGCTCATTTATATAACACTTAAAATGCTTGGCTCACAACAACTCTACAAAGTCCCTAACACAAATATTGCTCCCATTTTACAGATAATTCACATTTCCAGAGCTCTTTATGGTTTAAAAATACTTGTTTTCGGGGCAGCTAGATGGCGCAGTGGATAGAGCACTGGCCTTGGAGTCAGGAGTACCTGAGTTCAAATCCAGCCTCAGACACTTAACACTAGCTGTGTGACCCTGGGCAAGTCACTTAACCCCAATTGCCTCACTAAAAAAAAACAAAAACAAAACAAACAAACAAAAAATACTTGTTTTCATTACGTTCTTTGGAAGTCAACAGAGTGTTATTATCCTCATATGATGGATGAGGAAACTGAGGCTCGATCATTAGTTGTTATCCTTTGAACTCAAAGAGGACCAAAATGACATTACGATGTTGGGGTCAATGTAAAGTGTGTCCCAACTGTGGATGATCAGACCAATACAAGCTTAGAAGACTACCACAGGTCGAGCAAAAATAGTCCATATGGAGTGGAGATGTCTCATAGGAGCCAAAGGAATTGGCTATGGCCACAGCTAATAAGTGTTTAGAGTCATTAAAACAGTAAAACATTTATTAAGTTTCAAACCCATGTCTTCTGATGTGGCATAACCCTATGGGAAGAACATCAGGCAGGAGCAATGAAACTTTGAATGAGCTGAGCCTAGTAAAGAAACCTAAGGATAATTTTAGATTGTAAGCTCCTTTATGGCAAGGATTGTCTTTTGCCTCTTTTTGTATCCCTAGAACTTTGTACAGTACCTGGCACATAGTAGGTGCTTAATATTGATTTATTAACTGATGGAAAGCAAGGGAATGAAAAGGCAGATATAGTGGGAGGAAAATAGAGGATCCAGGAAGTGATAGGAGCATTGCTTAGAAAGATGGAATGATAACAGATAACTGGGAGAGGTTGAGACAATTCTGTTTCTTTTCTTTGCCAAGAAGAATGGAAAGGACAAAACAAAAACATCTGATTGGGAATAAAAACCTAAGATAAGTAGGTAGATTGTAAGAGAGGCCCTAGCGGTCCTTGATGAGTTCAAGGCACTAGTCTCAGACTAACTGGATACTGGTTGATAAAAGAGCAGTTAAAAGTGGTTGCTCAATCATTACCAATGATCATTTTTAAATGGTGGAGGATAAAGTAAGCGCTGCAAGGCTTGAAAAGGACGATTATTGTCCTGATTTTCAACGAAACAAAACAAAACGGGAGAAGAGAAACTTGTCATCTCCAGGCCAATGAGTTTGGCTTCAGATTCTAGAAAAATACCAGAGTGTATTATTAAAAGTATAAGTTTTGAAAATCTGGGAAAAGACATTATGATCACAAAGAGTCAGCAAGGCTTCTTCAAGAAGGGGTAATTAACAGCGTCAACCTTCTTTGGCAGGATAAATGGGTTGGTAGAATAGGGAAATGCTACAGATATAATTTATCTCATCCTAGCAAAGCCTTTGACAAGGTCTCTCACTCTATTCTTATGGACAAATGGTGAGACTTGAGACAGATGAATGTATAGATGGGTTTGAGAAGAAGAGTTGATGCTATGATCCAAAGAATAAATCTCTATGGTTCTATGTGAGTTTGGCTAGAAGGGTTCTTGTGAACAACCTTAGGGATCTGTGTTTGAGCTCTGTACTTTTTAAGAGGAAGAGGGGGAGGAAGGTGGTGATGATAGCTAGCATTTACATAATGGCTTAGGGTTTGCAAAGCACTTTACAAATGTTATCACATTTTTTCCCCTCACAACAATATAATTGTTGCTATTTTAATAGATGAGCACGACAAAGTAAACTTGAGTCAAATAAGATTAAAGTGACCTAGGCCAGCAATCCAGCTAGTAAGTGTCTGTGAGGCCAGATCTAATTCAGGATCTTTCCTGATTCCGGGCCAATCGGCTCTATCCACTGTGCTACCTAGCTGCCTTATTTAACCTATTTATCTAAATACTTAACATATTTAGCAATGCTCCTAATGTTTATTAAATTTGAGGAGGACAAGGGAGAAGGAATTGCTAATGTATTGCACTGGATGGACAATTAGGATCCAAGAAATCTCAGCAAACTGAGGTGGTGGTGCTTTAAGATGAAATTTACAAGTGATAATATAGTGATAATTTTTGATAATTTGGGGGTTCAAAAAATTGACTTTGTAAGTACAAAATGGGGGAGGTATGACTGTAATGCTTGTTTTGGGGGATTGAGATTTTAGTGGACTAGGAGCCCGATATAGATCAACTGTGAGCTATAGTAGCAAAAAAACTTAGTGTAACACCCCCAATTTCTTCATATTTTTTATCATCCTGGCCCCACTCCTTTGGATGCTCTCTCCAGGCTTCTCAGTACTTGAGCAGGCTGGGGCTGTTCTGCCTGGAGAAGAAAAGGCTTTGTAAGTAACATGTTAGCTGTCTTCAAATATTTAATGGGTAGTTACATGGAAGAGTGAATTAGATGTGTTCTGCCTAGTCCCAGAGGGCACACAAGGAGCAGTGGATGAAAGCTGTGGAAAGACAGATGTGGTCTCGAGACACAGAAACACTTCCTAACCAAACTATTCCAAAGTGCAATAGGCTGCCTTTCGAGAGAGGGAGGGAGGGAGGGAGGGAGGGAGGGAGGAAGGGAGAGGGAGGGAATGTTTCATCACGGGAGCTTTTCAAGCAAAGGCTAGATGACAACCTGTCTTGTGTGTTATAGAGAGGATTCCTGTTTCAGGTACATGCTGGATTAAATAGCCCTGGTGTTCTCCAACATTCTTTCTACAACCCACCAGTCAGGGAATTGAGCGCCTAAAATTAAATCCAGACAGTGAGCATTATTGAGGTGGCTAGGTGGCTCAGTGGATAGAATGCTTGTCCTGGAGTCAGGAAGACCTGTGTTCAAATCTGGCTCTCGACATTTAATAGCCTGTGTGGACCCTGGGCAAGTCATTTAACCCCATTTGCTTCTGTTTCTTCATCTGTAAAATGAGCTGGCGAGGGAAATGGCAAACCAGTCCAGTGTCTTTGCCAAGAAACCCCTCCCAATAAGGGTCACGAAGAATCGGGCAATGACTGAAAAATAACTAAAAAATAAAAATATGTGCCAGTACTGTGCTAAGCACTTGAGATATGTTGTTGTTTAGTTGTTTCAGTCGTGTCTGACTCTTCATGACTCCATCCATTTGGGGGTTTCTTGGCAAAGGTCTGGAATGGTCTGCCACTTTTCTTCTCCAGTTCATTTTACTGATGAAAAAACAAGGAAATAGGGTTAAGTGACTTTCCTGGGTTCATACAGCTAATAAGTGTCTGAGGTCAGATTTGAACTCAGGTCTTCCTGATCCATTACAAAGAAAGGCAAAAACAGGTCCCTCCCCTCAAGGTGCTTACAATCCAATAGGGGAGACAACATGCAAACAACCATATAAATACAAATATATTACAGGATAAATTGGAGATAAGCTCAGAGGGAATGGTACTAGCATAGAGAGACTGAAATAACTTACATGTATCAAGGTTAAGGGGTGGGGAGAGTGGTCCCAGAGCTATGATTTTATTGCTACTAGCAAACTCCTAGCAGGAAACTCCTTCTACCAATGCAGATCATGGGATGTTGGACTTGCCAGAGTAGTAAGTGTCAGAGGTAGAATCATAGATTGAGAGCTGGAAGGGACCATGGATACCATCTAGTCCAACCCTCTAATTTCCAAAGATAGAAACTGAGAGACAGCGAGGTTTAAGTGACTTGTCCCAGATCTCTCAGGTGGCAAGTGGCAGAGCTGAGATCCGAACCCAGGTTCTCTGACTTCAAATCAAGTAGTGTTCTTTCCACTAAACCATACTGCTTCTTCTTTGATTCTGGTTTTCTGACTTTAGAGCAAATGTTGTATGCACCACATGATACAGCTTCTGACTCTTGAATTACCTAACCTGTCCAACACACCATGCTCTCTCTAGGGTCCTTTACCACCTTATACTCTATGATTCTACAGTCAGCTGTCGTTCATCCATCTTCCTTGAGGATTTCAAGTGTTAGTGATGAAAAAAACTTTTTGGGGGTGAGCAAGCCACCTGATTGTCCATCTGTGGCCTCCTTTTCCTCACCTGTCCCAAAAGATTGATTGGACTGGAGGTTGTCTGAGACCCCTTTGAGCAGAAAGGACTGCCTAACATTGAGGGAGGGAGGGCTGGAGATTCTTGTAGCAGGTGACCCAGGTAAGTCTACAGATAGAGGTCCTGCCTTTGGTGAGCCAGGTTTAGAGCAATCCTGTCCCTCTGAAGGAAAGGAGATAACTCTCCCTCAGTGAGAAGGCATTGGCTCGGTCTGTGCTGCTACCTTGGGGTCCCGCTGGTGGAGCAGGAAAGTGCTGGGAAGGTCTATGGCTAATCTGTCCCTGCCAAACCGGTCCTCTTAGCCTCCCTTCTCACAGGCACCAAACTCCCAGATGGTCTAAATAGGAAGAAAAGAGGAAAATCCGTATCCAATCTGTTCTATTCAGTGGAATGGAAGAGAATCTGCATCTCAATCTTATCTTTGTGCTGGGTTTGGCTGAGGTTGGCCCCCCAAGTGGGCAAATAGTGTACAGCCCGGGAGATGCCTTCACATCCTGCTCAGAGGAATACACACAGCTGGGCTGCCTGGCGGCGTACACCGAGAATACCCTACATTTACGAGCAGGGGCGAGGAGGGGCATAAGGGAGCTGAGCCAGGGAAAGGATGGGGGAATTCCCCCTCCCTTCCATAAGGTCAGCCTTCTCCCTCCCCTTTTTCCCTTTCCTCCCCCACCGAACCCCAAATTGGATATATTCTTTCCAGCTCTGAATTTCTTTCCTATTTCCTCTTCTTTTCTTTCCCTTCTTTCTTTCCCCCTCCCTCTTTCTCCAGGCACTGGGCCAAGTAGAGCCTTTGAATGGAAGTGAGGAGGGTGGGGGTAGGGGTGAGTAGATGGAAGGGGGCCCCCTGAGGGCCTCTTACAAACAGTCCCACACAGAGCTATGCAGCCTCCTCCAAATGCACTTGAAACTCATCCCCTCAATTGCTTCCTTCTCTGCCCGAGGCCATCCTCCCATCCACCTTGGTCAGATAACTAGGCCCAGCTGTAGCCCCTGCTATACCCACACTGGGCTGTGTGTGCTCTGGTAGCCAAGGAGAGAGGTGATGCTCAGGCGAGCTCTCAGGGGTCTTGGGTCTCTCTGTATGGTCCAAGTTTGTCCTTTGGCCCTGAAGGTGTTGGGCATGGGCTAGAGCTGGGGTAGGAGGTGGGAGAGGCCCTGAGAATAGCTGGCTCACAAAGCAGGGCAAACTCACACGTCACTGAGAGTTTCCCAAAATAGCAGGAGTCAGCAAAAACTGCTTCCTCCTTTCTTCCTTTCCACCCCTCAGAATCTCCCTAACACTCCTTCCTGATCCCTGACACTGACCACAAGAGTCATGAATGGCAAGATATCACTTGTGCCTGAGTGTCCCAAGACACTCCTTGCTTCCTGCCTCTTACCCCAGACCCTCCAGATGCCCTAATCTCTCAAATTGTGCCATAACCCAAGCTTCCAGACTTGCTAGGAAATAGTACAGAGCAGCAGAATGATAGATGTCCCAGGTCGGTTATTCCTTGAATGACCTTGGGCAAGTCTGTTTGTTTCTGTGGGCCTCAGTTTCCTCTCCTGCAAAGCATTTGGGTCAGACTAGGTGTTCTCCAAGGCCTTTTCTAATGCTAAAATTTTCTGATTCTATGATGTGTACCAGAAAGTCAATTAATAATTTAGAGTGAGAAAGAGCTCTTCCCAATAGGGAAGCTTCCTTGGGAAATCAAATTAAGATCAGAAGGTTGCTTGCTGAGTGCATGGAATCAGACAAAAGAAGAATCCATAATTCTGTTCAGAAAACACTTAAGCTCCTGGGGCATGTTGAGCACCTGGCTAGATGCTAGGAGGAATACAAGGTTTAAAAAAGACTTGTCTGTCTTCATGGAGTTTCTAGTCTAGGAAGGAAATACACACACATCAGAGTAATATACAAGAATAAGTGATTTAGAGGGTTATGAAATAAAATGCATTTCCAGGTCTGAGAGGGAAGATCATTACCACGAGGGGATATCATGGAAGGCATATGAGTTCAGGTTTAAGGAAGGATAGAGATTCAATAGGTGAAGAGCCAGGAAAAAGCAAAGGAAGTGAGGCTGGAAAGTGAGATGTGTGTTTCAGAATTGTCCATTTGGGGTAAAATAAAACTAGTCCATCCATCCATATATATGTATTAAAAGCTTACTATGGTGGCATAGTAGATAAAGCACTGGCCCTGGATTCAGGAGGACCTGAGTTCAAATTTGGCCTTAGACACTTGACACTTACTAGCAGTGTGACCCTGGGCAAGTCACTTAACCCTCATTGCCCCACAAAAAAAGCTTACTATATATCAGGCATTGTGTTAAACTCTGGGAATACAAATAAAAGCAAAAACACAGTCTCTGCCCTCAAGAAGCCCACATTCAAATGCCAGAGACAAAATATAAATAAGTGGGTATGAAGATGTATACACAGTATATGGAAGAGTATCTGAAAGGGCTGGGGGGGGGGGGTTGCCAGGAAAAGACCTCCTATAGGATGGTAATGCTAATGAGGAAAATCTGGGAAAGGGGGTCGGGTTGTCACCACATTGTAAAGGGCCTCAGGCAAAAGAATCAAAATTTGGAGCAGCTAGGTGGCACAGTGGATAAAGCACTAGCCCTGGATTCAGGAGGACCTGAGTTCAAATCCAGTCTCTTGACACATACTAGCTGTATGACCCTGGGCAAGTCACTTAATCCTCATTGCCCCTCAAAAACAAAACAAAACAACAAATAAACCAAAAACCAAAAGAACTAAAATTTTACTCAATAGGCAATAGGGGATCTTGGAAGATTTTTTGAGCAGTGGAGAGGCATGATCAGGTCAGTGCTTCAGGAAGGTTATCCTGGCTATGTTCTGAAGGCTGGATTAGAGGGAGAGAGTGAAGGTGAAAAGACCTAATTGCAATAGGTCAGTAGTAAGGAAGACCTGTACTAGGGTACTGGTAGCAGGCTAGATAGGAGGAGGTGGATGCTGCTGAGATGGTATTGACAGGGCTTTGTAACTGATTGGAAATAAGGGGTTGGAATGGAAAAGAGTCAGAGATAACAAACACCAAGGTTTCGAAGCAGGAGAGACCCGGTGAATGGTGATGCCACTCACAGAAATAGTCAAGTCAGAAGGAGGCATAGGATTAGGGGGGAAAGATAACGGGTCCCCTTTGGGACATATTGAATTTAGGTTTTGTAAGGTAGTTGGAAATGCCACTCTGGAACAAGCTCAGAGGAAGGGTTAGAGTTGGAGATGCCTAGAGGAACTGGTTGCCCAACCCTCAGAGGATTGGGGGCCCTGCTCCTCAGTGAGTGGGATAGTCGCTGACCCAATTTCTCTCCAAGCTCCTCTTCTTTAGTGTTCCATGCTGCTCCCTTCCAATTCTCCTGGTTACATCAAAATATTTATGGCAAAGCATTTTCCTGCTATTGCTCCAGGGAAGGAGAGAGCCACTTATCCACTGGAACCTCTCTCCTAGCATCTTGTGCCCTCTGATGGTTTTTAATTAAAAATTAAGGAGGTTTAATTAATTAAAGAAACTGGCAAGTCCTTCATAATCCATGGTCTAGTTATAAATGAAGGAAGGCAGCGGGATAGTTGCTTTGGACCACAGCTTGGGTGCCATCCCCAGGTGGTATCTCTGGGAGAGAAGGTACTTTGGAATTGCCCTCAGCTCTGATATCCTCAGTCTTCTGTTTAACTTATTTTTTGTTTGTTTGTTTTTTGGTGAGGCAATTGGGGTTAAGTGACTTGCCCAGGGTCACACAGCTAGTATCAAGTGTCTGAGACTGGATTTGAACTCAGGTCCTCCTGACTCTGGGGCTGGTGCTCTATTCATGTTTAACTTATCTTTTAGCACCCCAGTAGACAAGAAACTTCCCATTCCACACACCCTCCTCCCCCCATTTGATTATTCCCCAAAGCTCAGCTCTCAGCTCTTCTTTTCTCTATTCTTTCTTTTGGAGATTTCATCTGCTCCCACAGTCTTCAACTTCCCTTCTCTGTCTCCTTCTATCTGCACTGTGGAACCAGCATCATATGGTTTCCATAGACAGCATTCTCACATATGCACAAACACACACACACATACATACAGAGAGAGAAAGAGAGAGAGAGGGAGAGAGAGAGAAGCAGCTGCAAATACCAGCACCATGGCCCCATATCCAAGCTCTAAAAGCAATCAGGATGTGCTCCCCCTCCCCACCCCCACCCCCACCCCCACCCCCACCAAGAATCAGGCAGGCAGCAGCATGAGAACATGCAAACAGAAATTCTGTGGCCTGATGATTTTTAGAAAATGTTTTGCTTTACTTGTCACTGAGGCTTTCCCAAAATAGCAGGAATTGCTGCCTCCCTCCCCCTATTCCCAGAGTCTTTCTGGGTCCCCAGCACAGCACTCCAAAGGGCCAATGGCAAGCTTTCGCTCGTGCATGAGTCTTCCAGTCCCTCACTCCCTAGCTCCCCATTCCCTTTCTTCTGGTCCCTCGGTTGCTTTGGCCTCCCAGACCTCCAAACCCTCATCTCCCAAGCCCTCCTGCTCTAGCCTTTTCCGGTATTTTCTACACTCTCACCTTCCATCCCCATCTTCTGCCAACAACCCAAACCACCCATCCTCCCCAGTCCTCAGTATTAGTCCAAGGGAAAAAGAGGCAGGAGAAGTTTCCCTTTGTATTTCCCAAGTTAAAAATCATCCTTGGGCAACTATTAACAGGGTTTGAGTTACATTGACAGGAGGAACGCTGGTGTCAAAGCCATGGGAAGTAGGTGAAGGCTTCCCCTCTCTCTCTGTACCCATTTATTCCTGTAAATACCATCCACAAACGGAGTTGTGGCCCTGGCCTGAGGGCCAATGTTATTGAGTTTTCGCGGTTTTTTGTCAGAAGTCCTGACTCTATTTTATTGCGTGAGCAGCTGGGCCGGGGGCTATATCAAGTGTGTGACATATACTAGTGCCCATAAATGACTACGGGACTCTCTCCACTCAGCATACTAATGCAGTAGCAATGCTCCCCATTCTATGGATAAGTGAGCATTGACTATATTTACACGAAATACACAGCGGCTTCCCTTTGCTTTGTGATCTGAATATTAGCTTCAATTCACCTTGTTTGATCTGCTCCCTCCCTCTCTCCTGTCTTCTTTTAGGGTACTGCTCTCTCTCCCCACCAAGGACCCATGGAGGTTGTGACGAAACAGGCCAAAGCACATCCAAACAGAAGGCTCGTTGGCATTCACCATTGGTAAATGTTGCTGCTACCATCCAAGAAAACCAAGGGCTTTCTCCTCCAAAGACTGCCGCCTTTGTCACTCGCCTTCCTCTGGTCCCAATACCCTCAAGTGGCTTTTGAGCACAACACATACCCAATGAATGACTGCAAAAATAATAATAATAATCTTACTGTAATATGAGCAGATTTGAGATGACAAGCTATTGAGAGATAAGTAAGTTATAGGTACACAGTCTCATTCCTCAAGCCAGCTTGGCTGCTCAGAGATGATCAGGCATTTATAATTGTCTCAGTGTTTTATACCTTAGGTTCATCTTCTGTCTCCAGGGCACTAGAGGACCTGACTTTTCTTGCTCTGTTCCATTTTGTCTTATATTAGTATTGTTTTTAATGAATATGTAAAGTGCTGGGCAAGCCTTAAAGCTCTGTATGACCATTGTTATTATTATCTTTTAATCTTTATATCTTCTCTGCTGCTTGGCCCAGTGCTCTGCACATAGTAGGTGCTCCACAGATATTTGTTGCTATTTCTGAGTTTCAGTTGTACTGCATGGATTTCAAGGGGAAGCTTCCCTCCCTCTCCTCAGCCATCTGAGCCCCAAAGGGGGTGGATCCCCTGTATTTCTGCCTAGCAACTTTGTGATATTTGCTGTCACTTCCTAATTTAAGTGTTCTAGATCCAACCTTTTAAAAAGTGGTTTATTTACACATCGAAAAACCGAGTTTACATACACTATAGGCAAGTGAGCACATTGGTACCTCTGTTAGGGCCACGGGCAGTCCAAAGGGGAAGATCTAAGTCTTACCTTGGATTTTTTTGGGGGTACAGAAACCTCATTGGATTTCACTGGTGCAAATCACCATGCCTCCTTGAAAGCTTTCTCAACCTGTGAGATTCTCATCCATGTCCTTCCATAAATCCTCTATAGGGCATCCACTCAGAATGCTGGAGTCCTTGGGAGACCTTTCTCTGCTTCAGTTTAACAGTCTGCCAGAGTAAGATTCCCACTGCCCATTTGTTGCTTCTCTTTTGCCATCTATGACCAGCCCACCTGAGTATCTGGTCATAAGTGTTCTCAAATATGTATTTCATGCTATTCCTTCTGTAGAAGTCTTCTGTTGGTGACATTGTACAAACTACTTGGACACTCTGAGTCCCTTGATATTGATATCTCGGTGTTCCATATGGCAGCAGCATTAGGGTGTCAGGGAAGATGGAGGAGCGGATCACCCATCAACAAGCACCTACTGTGTGCCTACTACCGTGTTAAGTGAGAGGATACAAAAACAAAACAGAACACAGTCCCTGCCCTCAAAGAGCTTATCTCCTCTCTACCATCTGCACACAGTGATTTAATTATGATTGTTCTCCAAGTAGGTTATTTAGCCCAAGAAGACTATTGGAGTTAAACATCAGTATGTTTTTCCTCCTTTAAAAACAAACAAAAACACAGCCTTTTATTAAAACAGCTGCACCTAAAACAGCCTTTAAAACAACATCTGTATTTATAGATGATGCTTCGCAGCAACTTTTAAAATAGACGAAGTCTGACTAATCACTAATTTTCTTCCTTATCAGCTCATCTGACCCTAATCTTCTGTATACTTGGACTTCCTTTCTACCTTACTCTGCTTATCTTACAGCAGAGTCCAAACCCTTCCCAACTTGGCTGGATGTCAAAGTGCCTTGGGGCTGCTTCCTTCGGCACAGCTGCATTCCCATTCTGCCAAGCTTCAGGCTTCTCCCAGTCTCCCCCTCTCACACCTACCTGGGGAAGAAATGCCCCAGGGGAAGAGAGCGAAAGCCTGGCTCCCCAATGCCACCCCCCTCTCCCTCCCCTTCCCGCCACCCCCCCCCCCATTCCCCTCTCTCCTTTCCCTGGCAAGCCTGGAAGTTGCTGGCGTTCATTTGAATATTGCATTTCTCTCTTGAGCTGCCTGGTGCTAGCTCAGATGGAACCAGACTCAGTTAAAGGAACCACATCCCCTATAGAGCAAAGGATGCTGTTTTAAACGCTGATTTAAACCAGTCTCGTGACATGTTCTTTACCAATCTCCCTTTTGCTCTCTGGAGAGAATCCTCCTGTTACCAAGGCTTCCCTAACTGACCTTCCTCCAGTCAGCTGACATAATCCTTTCTGGATGCCCAAACTCTGATGACCTTTCTTTTCCTCACTATGCCTGCTTCTTCCCCAGCCCCACTTTTCCCTCCACTTCCACCCAAGTCATCACCAGAGACAGGATTAGACATGGTGGCTCTAGGTGAGGTTTGAAAATGGCACCCCCTCTATGCTACTGTCTATCAAGGACTTTGAGTCTTGTCTGGGACAAGACTTTGTGATAGGGAGAATGGATTTTGGAGGCATTAAGTCAGATGCCTAAATTGCCTACCCTTAGTCCTGGCCCTGGTCACCATTAGCTTAAGGTTAAGAATTCTAATGCCAGCATTCCGAAAGCACATTAAAAAATATTGTGGTTACTTTTTTTTTTTTTTTTGTGGGGGCAATGAGAGTTAAGTGACTTGCTCAGGGTCACACAGCTAGTAAGTGTCAAGGCCAGATTTGAACTCAGGTTCTCCTGAATCCAGGGCCAGTGCTTTATCTACTGTGCCACTTAGCTGCCCCCATAGTAGATACTCTTAATGCAACATCACCATCATTATTATTCTAACTGACATTTATATGGTGCTTCTAAGTTTTATGAAGCATTTGACCTACATTAGCTCATTTGAGCCCCCCCAAAACCCTGTAAGAAACAAGTACTGCAGGGATTATTATGTCCATTTTATAGATGAAGATGAGGCTCAGAGAGGTTAAATGGTTTCTTGTGTTCAAAGGAGGATTCAAGCCTAGGTCTTCCTGAGGACCTGGGTTCAAATCTCAGCTCTGCCACTTAGAACTTGAGTGACTTTGAACAACACAACTATTCAAAGCCTTAGTTTTCTCATCTGTAAAATGAGGTGGTTGGGTCTGATGATCTTGGGTCTAAATTTATGCGCCTATGATTCTTGGTCCAGTTCTCTACCATGCCACACTCTCAGGTGAAGCCAGCCTTGGCTTAAGTCTCGAATCTACCTTCCCCCTCAATTTAGACTATTTACTTTGTCTCTTTTTCAAGTCTATTTTTAGATTTGATAATAATAACTGGCATTTTTATAATACTATGATTTGCAAAGTGTTTTCCATATTGCTGGAAGGAGGTGGTAGTGACTATATTCTGCCCTACTCAGATCTTCATTGGAGTACCATACTCACTTTTGGCACCACATTTTAAAAGGGCATTGATAATAGTAATAGTTGACATTTATATAGTGCTTCCCATGTGCCAGGTACTGTGCTAAACACCTGTTCCTTGACATGGCACTTTTTTTACATTTCTTTTTTTTTATCAGTTACATATAAACAAAAATGTTTAACATTCATTTAAAAAAATTGGGGTTCCAAATTTTCTCCTTCTCTTCCTCCCCTCAAGAAGGCAAGCACTTTGATATAGATTATACATATGCAGGCATGAAAACATTTCCATATTAGCCAGATTTGCAAAAGAAAACACAGACAAAACAAACAAACCAACCCAAGAATAATAAAGGGGTTTTTTTTGTTTGTTTGTTTTAGTGAGGCAATTGGGGTTAAGTGACTTGCCCAGGGTCACACAGCTAGTAAAGTGTTAAGTGTCTGAGGCCGGATTTGAACTCAGGTACTCC
This sequence comes from Dromiciops gliroides, assembly GCF_019393635.1. NCBI lineage: Eukaryota > Metazoa > Chordata > Mammalia > Microbiotheria > Microbiotheriidae > Dromiciops > Dromiciops gliroides. The sequence continues at coordinate 334,605,863 of NC_057863.1, read as the reverse complement.
TGACTCCAGGGCCGGTGCTCTATCCACTGCGCCACCTAGCTGCCCCAATAATAAAGTTTTAAAAGGATGCTTCAATATGCATTTAGATTCCACCAGTTCTTTCTCTGGAGATGGAGAACATTTTTCATCAAGTCCTTCAGAATTATCTTGGATCATTGTATTGCTGAGAATAGCTAAGTCAGTCATAGTTGTTCATTGTACAATATTGCTGTTACTGTGTACAATGTTCCCCTGGTTCTGCTCATTTCATTTTGCATCAGTTCCCACAAGTCTTTCCAGGTTTTTCTGCTCATAATTTCTTATTTATGCTAAGCACTTCTACAAATATTATCTCATTTGATCTTCACAACAACCCTGGAAGGGATGTGTTATTATTACCCCCATTTTACAGATAAGAAAACCAAGGCAAACAAATTAAATGGCTTGCCCACAGTCCCATAGCTAGTGACTGAGGTCAAATTTGAACTGAGTCCAAGCCTGACTCCAAGCCCAGCACTTTATCTACTGAGTCACCTTGCTACCCATAATAAACTGGGAAGTATCTAGAGGAGGGAAACCAAGATGGCAAAAGTCCACATTATATGAAGATTGGCTCAAGGAACTAGATTAGAGAGAGGGCTCAGGAGAAACATGATGACTGCCTTCAAGTATTGGGAAGGTTGTTTTATGGAAGAGGAAATAGGCTTATCCTGGTTGGCCCCGAGGGCAGAACCAAGGATAATGGGTTTCCTTCCCTTTTTTGGGGGGGGGTGGTGAGGCAGTGGGGGTTAAGTGACTTGCCCAGGGTCACACAGCTAGTGTCAAGTGTCTGAGGTTGGATTTGAACTCAGGTCCTCCTGAATCCAGGGCTGGTGCTTTTATCCACTATGCCACCTAGCAGCCCCAGTTTCCTCCCTTTTTTAAAAATTTTTTTAATTTTTTTTTTATTTTTTAGTGAGGCAATTGGGGTTAAGTGACTTGCCCAGGGTCACACAGCTAGTGTCAAGTGTCTGAGGTTGGATTTGAACTCAGGTCCTCCTGAATCCAGGGTCGGTGCTCTATCCACTGTGCCACCTAGCTGCCCCAGTTTCCTCCCATTTTAATGAAGCAAATTTAAACTTGATATAGAGCTTCATGACAAGTAGAGTTGTCTAGAAGTAGAATGGTTTGTCTTAGGGTTTTCCCTCCTTGGGGGGCTCTATGCTGAGTCTGGATAGGCCCTTGTGGAACATTTTACACTCTTTCGTTGGATGTGATGGCCAGCGATGTCCCTTCCAAGTTTCAAATGTTGTGAGGCTGGGCTTCTCTTTTTTGATTTCTCACAGAACCTCATAGGCACAGCCATACAGATCAATTATCCCCTTTTCATGAGCAAGAAAGCATATTCCATACTATATGTGATATAAATTGGGAAGGGAGTTGAAAATCTATTTGACCTGCAAACCCAGACTTAGCCCTCCGTCTCTGCTTTGACCATTTCACGTGGGTTTCCACCAGTTACTCCTTTTAACCCTTGGTCACCTACTCAGTCTCAGCCTCTCAGTCGCCACTACCATTTGTCCTAGACACATTTCCAAGGAAATTTCCTTAATGAGAGAAAAACAAAGGGGCTGCTTCCATTTTCTCGATGTGTATTGTCTTCAAGCCTAGAAATCTGGTTAGGATCTGGGTAGCTGGACTGGTTGGGGGTTCAGCCTCTGTTCCTAGTTTCTTTAGGCATCAAGATGAGGCTGGTGGATAGTGTGTTGGATTTTTACAAACCTTAAAGCATTATATAAGTGACAATATCATTATTTTGTTTTTTGGTTTTTTGGTTTTTTTTGTTTTGTTTTAAGTGAGGCCATTGGAGTTAAGTGACTTGCCCAGGGTCACACAGCTAGTAAGTGTTAAGTGTCTGAAGCTGGATTTGAACTCAGGTCCTCCTGACTCCAGGGCTGGTGCTCTATCCACTGCGCCACCTAGCTGCCCCGACAATATCATTATTAACATTGTTGATTATCATTATTGCAGAGTACTTTTCATGAGTGAGGTGACAAGCTAGGATCCAGGATACTTGGGTTTTTCTTGGCCCAGCCCAATCTTTAACATCTTGGACATTGAGCATTCCACCATCCCTGATCAGGAAATTGTTTCGCCTTTCCATGAGTTCAAATCCTGCCTCAGAAACTTAACTATGTAACTATGGGCAAAGCACTTTTATCTCTCTTAGCCTGTTTCCTCATCTGTAAAATGGTCATGATAATAGCACAGTTGCATAATTGCATAATAGCAATAGGGTTGTGAGATTCAAATGAGTTCATGTATATAAAGTGCTTTACATGCCTTAAAGCACTATATAAATAACAGCCATCATGACTGTTGCAGAGTACTGTCTATGTGGAAGGCAAGGAGCTAGGATCTAAGATATGTGAATCTTTCCTGGCCCAAATTAATCTTTTAACACCTTGAGAATTACTTAGCCCCTGACCAGGAAGTTGTCTATTTGACCTTCACATGATCACTTGAGCTGGAAGGGACCTTGGAAGTCATGGAATCCAATGTCCTCATTTTACACATAAGCATCCCAAGACCCCAAAAGGTGAAGTGACTTGCCCCAGATGACATAGCCTGTAAGTATCTGAAGCAAGATTCAAACCCAGGTCTCTCTGGCCCCAGGTCTAGTTATTCTATCCAAGCATGGTCATTCACTGGGGATCTGGGCTGACCGTCTCACGGAGGCTGCTGGCAAGATTAAGATATATGGTGTCATTTGAGGAATGTCACCAGATTGCAACTCAGGGTTCAATAATCCCTAGGTCCAATAATCTCCAAGCTCCCAGACCACCAGATAGAGTTTTCAGAGGCTTACACCAAGCAGTTTCCTCCCTGCCTGAAACGTGTTATAGTCCCTGGGCACAAACCCCACTGCTTTCTCCTAGCCATTAGAAGGAGGGGGGGGGCAGCTAGGTGGCTGCAGTGGATAAAGCACTGGCCTTGGATTCAGGAGGACCTGAGTTCAAATCCAGCCTTGACACCTGACACTTACTAGCTGTGTGACCTTGGGTAAGTCACTTAACCCTCATTGCCCTGCCAAAAAAAAAAAAAAAAGACAGGGAATCCATTTCTCCTCCAGAGGTTAGATAGTTCTATCTTTTCCTGTCCAAGGGATTTGCTCTACCCGTTGACCCCTAACTCTCAACATGGCAAAAATCAAAATATTTTGCTTCCGGGGTGATAGTATCTAGTGCCCTGTTAAGCTCTTAAGCCCTGCTCATCTTCCTGGTCACGAATTAAATTTCTACTCTTCAATGTCAGGCCCTGGGGGATCCCTGGGACAGACTATGGGACACAGGGATGAGCCTGCGTGTAGCCTAGCTCTCAGAATGTGCTGCAGAAGGAAAGCTGAGGTCTTGGTGCTAGACCGAAGCTTTTCAAGTAATGGGGAAGCCATACACAGGAGCCAGCAGTTGGATTGCTTCATTTGGCTAGGGGTTCCCATTCATTTTTTTGTCACTGGCACATTCACAGAAAAAGGCAACTGGGCATGAAGCGTGTGTGTGTCTGGGGTGGGGGGGAGGAGGGGAAGGGTTGGGAGGAGGGATACCCCATCTGGGATAGTCTGATAGTAGACTTGGAATCAGAAAACCTGCATCTCCCACTTAGTAGCTATGGGATCTTTGGTGAGACAATTAACCTCTAATAACTTCAATTCCTTCAAAAACATTTTTCCAGTTCCTAATGCTCTCCCTCATGCCCTTCCCCCACCCATCGAAAGGGCAAGCCGTAAGATACCTATTATCCATGTAAAGTAATGCAAAATGTATTTCCATATTAGTCATTTTGCCAAAAAATGGAAATTTTAAAAAGCAGAAAATTTTAAAAGTGAAAAAAAAAATCTTCAATCTGCACCCTGAACCTCAGCTCCTAATTAAGGAAACTTAGGGGAACTTACCTATTGGAGGCTATTGGAGGGTTAAAAGAGTTAATGGGTATGAAAGCCAAATGCAAGTTGTTTTATCAACTCTTTAACTCTTTTGGAGGCAGTGTAGTGTGATGCTGGGAAAGTAAAATCAACAGGCATTTACTGTTTACTATGCCAGATATTGTGCTGGGAGCTGGGAATACAAGAAGCAAAAAGACAGTCCCTGCACTCAAGGATCTGACATTCTAATGGAAGAAGATAGCACATCAATAGTATAATTGTGGGGCAGCTAGGTGGTGAAGTGGATAGAGCACCAGCCCTGGGTTCAGGAGGACCTGAGTTCAAATTACTTACTAGCTGTGTGACCCTGGGCAAGTCACTTAACCCCAGTTGCCTCACCAAAAAACAAACAAAAATAGTATAATCGTACAATACCCTATATTATAATATTAATAAGTTATTAATATGTTAATTTATTTTATGCATAGGTATTTGTATAATTTATAATATATTTGACATAATATTATGATATTAGTATACCTGTATTATCATATTTATGCAATAATTATACCTAAATTATCTAAATATAATTATATCTAGAATTATATAATTCCATATAATTTAAATGTAAGTTATATGTAAACATTATACTGATTATAATAATTATTTAATATTTGTTAATAATATATTAATATAGTATTGAATATAAGATAATAGAAAATAAAATAAATAATGCTCTACAGATATTATTTTATTTGATTCTCGTAACAACCTTGGGAGGTAGATGCTATGATTATCCCCATTTTTTTAGATGAAGAAACTGAGGCAGACAGAAGTTAAATGACTTGTCCAGGGTCACACAGCTACTAAGTGTCTGGGGCAGGATTGGAACTTGGGTTTTCCTGACCTAGTGCCCCCAGCTGGAGGCAGTGAAATCAACCAAAAAGCAAGAAGGCCTTGGAAGACACATTTGCATGCAAGCCTCAAGGGAGAGAGAGAGGTGCGAGGGGTGGGACGCCTCCCCCGGGTACCTCCGGGCCTGGAGGGGAAAAGGGAGAGTCCTCTGGCTCCCGCCAGACACGTTCCTGGGGGCGGGGAAGAAGCTCGGGGGGAGGGGAGTCTGGGAACAGTGGAAGAGGGAGAAATGTGCTTTCTGCATATAGTGTATGTGTACGCGTCTGTGTCTGTGTGAATATGTGTATGTGTGTTCGTGATGCACCCCAGCTTTGGCCTGAGAACATGTTTTTTCTGTGTCCAATTTTGTGTACGATTTGTATACCATTCACTGAATGTCAAAATGCAAAGACATCATCACCCTCAGGCTCACCTCCCCTCTTACTCTTCTCCCCTTCCCTCCCCCGCCCCAGGCTCTCCTTTCTTGGTCAGTGTGGTAGGGAACCTGGGTTTGAGTCCTAGCTATAGGTCACTAACCAGTTGTCTGACCCTGAGCAAATCCCTTTTATCTCTCAGAGCCTCTGTTGGGTCATCTGTAAAATGGATGCAATGGGAACACGTGCAGGCACACATCTTCTATCTAAAGGGGTTTGTTGGGAAGGCAGGGATTTGTAAACTTTAACATGCTACAGGAAAATGAGCTTTTAAAGAATGCCTCTGCACCTGAGACAGAGGGGGAATGAAGGGCTCAGGGCAGGAGGCACAGCGATGAGCTGATGCTGGCTCTGATGCTTATGACAATGCACATGCTTAAGCTCCCTGGTGTCAGTCAGTCTCCTTATCTGTACCATGCTGTCTCCATGGTGGAAGGAAGGATGATAACAGTAGGTAAGAGTAGATAAAGTGTTTGGCTTTCTCGTTCACTGGCTTTTTGAATTTACTTTTAATCCCATTTTATAGACGATGAAACTGAGGTTCAGGGAACTTGTATATAGTGATCATGTCAGCTGTCAAATCGCTTTCTTCAGAGGATCCCAGTGAGTTGGGCAGATTTTCTCTGAAGGATGGGACTATCGCTTTTAAAAATCATTAATTTATTTTGTTTTTATGTGATCAGCATTTCTAAATATAACTCTCCCTGCTCTCTCCCCAGCGAGATTATGTAAAATCTTAGAAACAAGTGAGCACCCAGTGTCCTTGACAATTAGGAAAGTTAATTTGCTGTTGGATGCTGGGCAGAGAAAGACTAAAACCAGGAGACCAAACAAAGGCTACTGAAATGATCTAGATTTGGGGCGATGAAGGCCCCGATTAGGATGGTAGCAACATGAATGGAGAAAATTCAAGAGATGCTAAGCCCCCAAATCAGTGAGATTTGGATGTGGTGGCTGAGAGGGGAATCCCTCAAATATGACTCCGAGCTGAGCTTTCATGGATGAGGTGATTGGTACCAATGGGAAACGAGAAATCATTATGGTCTAAGTTATTGTGGTTTGGGGTGGGGACAAGGACACTTCTCCACGGGCCTGGGGCATCCTCCAATGAGGCAATGCCTCTGAATGCCTCACTGAAGTCATGGCTCTGACATCAATGTTTCTAGGCTTTTGGGGCAGGGAGAATGGTAGAACCACTGGTAGAACCGAGGGTCAGCTGGGCAGAGGGGGTGATAATGGGAGCAGACCATGAGATGGAGTATTCTGTGTTACAGGCATTCTCCCCAGGCTGAGGCTGGCAGCTAGAGCATCCAACATGGTCTTCCCCAGACCCCTGGCCATCACCTTGTCCTTGTCAGGCCTCATCCTGCTTGCATTGCACCTGTCTACTTCCCACAATGTGTCTGATGCCCCCAGCAATGAGCAACAGTTGTGCACCCTGAGGGAGCACCCCACCATAGCTTTTGAAGGTAAGTGCCTCCCCTCCCCGTCTCCATCCCTCCTTCCTCAGCTCACTGGAACCCTATTTGTCATCATCAGCTGTGCTGGGCGACACTGAAGTTTGATTTCATGAACAATTTCCTACTATTGGCGCTATAAGACCTTGTAACAAATCACTTGGGAATATACTTTAATGGGGTGGCCTCATTTTTTTTAAAGTGTGTGTGTGTGTGGGGGGGGGATCATCATCAATCTGCTGGGCAGAATCTGTTTCATTTTTATCTTTGCATCCATAGTCACTGGCACAGTGGATAGAGAGGGGAATGCATAAAATATGACTCCAAGCAGGCCATCATGGATGAGGAGCTGTGTACTGAGGAGCTGGATACCCCAAAGCTAGGCAAACTTGGGTTCAAGTCAAATACTGTTTGTGGGATCCTGGTGAAATCACTTCACCTCTCTTTGGGTGCTCAGGCAACTCTCTTAACAGTATAAGTTGTAGAGAAGGTGGTGACCTGTATTGGTAGAGAGAGTTCCCTGTATCAATGAGATCATGGGTCCAGTCTCTGTCCCCTATTCCCTATTCTGTCTCTATGTGCCTTGCACTTAGTAGGAGATTAATAAATGCATATTGGTTGATTGATTAATCGGGTTACTTTTTTTTGTCTGATCTTTTTTTTTTTTGGTTTGGTCTTTCCTTCCACTCTTTTTTTTCTTTTTTTTGGTGAGGCAATTGGGGTTAAGTGACTTGCCCAAGGTCACACAGCTAGTAAGTGTTAAGTGTCTGAGGCCGGATTTGAACTCAGGTCCTCCTGAATCCAGGGCCGATGCTCTATCTACTTCGACACCTAGCTGCCCCTAATCAGGTTACTTTCGATTCAGTTCTTCTCAGAAGCTGAGAGATGAATCAAATGATCTTTCCAGGCCTCTTCTCTAATGAGTAAGTGGAGGAGGGAGGAAGGAGACCCTTGGGACTCTCCCTCGATGAGAATGAATCTGTGGAAATCATCTCTGAGAGAGGCTGAGGGAAGGAAGGAACACGCATGGTCTCCGTAATAATGACTCACTCATTTTAATAGTCCTCAGAGGTCACTGGGAATCAGCGGTCTGTGCTCATTACAGTGATGGCAGCCTCCAGGGAAAGGAGATTGGACGAAGGCAGATACAATCAGTCCTTCCTCCCGAGGTCTGTCCCCCAGTCCCTGTGGGAGCCTCCTTGCATGGCTCCTGGGCTGGTTCAGAAACCTTCTCTGTCTGGTTCTTCTGGACATTTTGACCAGTCGCGTGGATGAAGGCATCAATGATGCACTTCTCAGATCTTTGGGTGCAACAAAACCGAGAGGGAACACTGATGCTTTGAATGACAGGCAGGATCCCCAACAATCCTGTCAGGCTAGAAAGAAGGGATCCTGTAGAAAAATGTATCTTTTTTAAAAAGTCAAACACACCAATACAGGATGGGGGAAGCATGCCTGGACATTTTTATATCCAATTACTGCAAAGAAGACTTGAGGATTTTAGGAGATTGTAAATTCAATGTGACTCAACCCCAGGATGTTGCAGGACCGCCCCGCCCCCAACTTTATCTTAAATGGCATCGCTAGACATCTTGTCCTGGATGAGGGGAGGAATAATCCTATTATACTTGGCCCCATCTGGAGGACAGTGTTCGATTCCAGGGCCTACATTTTAGGAAGGCCCAATGTCTTTCTTAAAAGCTTGATAAACCAAAGGGTGTCTGGAGGAGGGCAGCCAAGATGATGAAGGTCTTTGAGTCCGTGCCAGTCGAGAAATGGGTGAAGGAAGGGAGCATGTTTCATCTAGAGAAGGATGTGTCCACAGTCCTCAGTCACCGAGAACAAAGTTTAGACTCTGTCTGTCTAGCCCCAGACCTCAGAACCAGGGCTAATGGGTAGAAACTGCAGAGGCAGATTTCAGTTCAGAATTCCAGAATTCCAAGATGGCAGATTTACAATGAGAGGAGATCTTAGAGGTCACCAGATACAACCCCATCCTGTTGCAGATAAGGAAGTTGAGACCTGAGGAGGTTGTGGCCTAGTCACACAGCTAGTAGGCAGCTGAAGTAAGATTCTAACCCAGGTCTTCCAGACAGCATTCTAGCCATTATTCAACAAAAAGCTTTCTGAACATTAGAGCTATCCCCAAACAGGCTCCATTTTTCCATCTTTGGAGTTCTTTCTTTGGAATATGGATGAGCACTTGCCAGCTATACGGATGGAGGGTTGGGCCTGGAGTCTGGATGGCCAGGTCAAATTTAGCCTCAGCCCTGTGACCCTAGGCACGCCACTTGACAGCTGTCTGCCTCAGTCTCCTTATTTGGGAAAATGGGAATAACAATAGCCCCTAGCTCTCAGGGTCTCTGTGAGAATCCAGTGGCAAATCTTAAAGCACTATATAAATATTAGCTACTATATTACTACTATTATGATGACAATGACAATAAAGACAACGAGGACTACTACCACTACCATAGTCGCGGCCGCTACCACCACCCCTGCTGCATTGTGATAGAATAGAATACTGTACCAGAAGCACAAGATGCTCTCTGAAGTCCCTTACAACTCAGACTCTATGGGAAACATAATACAGGAGCAGGGAAAACCCTCTGAAGGAAGCTCAGAAAGTAGTATAAAAGCACAAATGAACAGTATTAACCAAATGCCTGATCTCCTTGGAGAAGCATGGATGAGTCAATCAGGCTAGGCTTCCCGGAGGAGGTGGGCTGGGGGAAAGGGAGAGTAGAGTTAAGGTCCCATGGGTGGATTACTGGAGAGGATGGGACAGATGGGGGTGGGGGTGGGGGATAGATTTGAGATTCCCGCTGCCAGAAGATTGGCAGGGGGTGAGGCTGAGTTGGGGGGAGGGAATTCCCAACTGTGGGATCCACTGTCTCCGGGAGGAAGCTTTGCAGCTGTCTTCTCTGTGCTGTCTTGTTTGAGCTGGGGCCCTGGGGCTTTGAAGGCTTAAGTGGATTAAAGTAAATTAGCAATGTCCTTAAGCCTACAAAATGTGCAGACACCCTCTGATTTCTAATTGCTCCACCGAGCAGATTGCGGCTGTCACTGGAGGGAACAGAAAGGGGGGGGGGGTGGAGAGGGAGGGAGGCCGAGTGGGGAGACCTGTCTGATTAGTTAAAACCTCTCTAGGACTGAGGGCCTTGTGGTCTGTGGTTCCAAAGTGTCGACTCATAATGGAAATATTTCCTCTAGGTAAGAATCTGGGGTTCACCATTGCTCTCAAGAATCCGGGTTACCCATTTAGAGACTTCAGGAAAAGGTGCTAGGCAGAATTAGACATCCCTATACTCCTCCACCCCACCTCATTCTGAACCCTGAAACTTGTTCCTTAATCCTTTAACTATAACCTGGACTGTCCAAATTAAATCAATCAATGTCAGCAAGCATTTATTAAGCACCTACTATTTACTAAACATTATGCTAAGCAGATCCCCGTGACTTAAAGGAACTCAGTGGAGGAGACAACATGTAAATAATTGGTTGCATACAAGGTTCGGAATAGATGTGCCCTCCCTCCCTCAGAGAGGGGAAGGCAGAGAGGTAGGGTAGGAAGAGGGACAGGAGAGGTTTCTTCCTGAAGATGGTATCTGAGCTAAATATTGAAGAAGGCCAAAGATCCCTAAGGTGGAGGTGAGGAAGAGTATTTGCCAATGCAAAGGTACAGAGAAAGGAGATGATGGTGAGTGGTATTTGAAGAACCGCTTAGCTCCCTCGTGATTACTCCTTGCGGGGTATATAATCAATAATGGACAACATTTAGATGGTATTTTGAAAACACTTTATCTGTGTGTAAAGCAGAACAGCTTGTATAAGAATTTAGAGTCATACCTGGGGGGAGACTGATATGAAAAAAGGAAAAGCTGTGGCTGTGAGCTTATATATTGACTGATTGATCCATTCATCCATTTATTTATTCGTTCATTTGTTTATTAATCTGCTCTTCGACCTTCAAGAGAGATTTTGGGCTAGAATTACATCTGTTTATTATACTTCAAATATTCACTGTCTAGGAGTATGATTGGGCAGCTAAGTGGTCCAGTGGATAGAGTGCTAGCCTGGAGTCAGGAAGACCTGAGTTCAAATCTAGCCCCAGACACTTAGTAGCTGTGTGACCCTGAACAAGTCACTTAACCTTAACTGTTTGCCTCAGTTTCTCATCTACAAAATGAGCTGGAGAAGGAAATGGCAAACCACTTCAGTATCTTTGCCAAGAAAACCCCAAATGGGATCACAAAGAGTAGGACATAACTAAAATGACTCAACAACAAAACACTAAATGGGCTTTTCATCTTTGAAGAGTATGAATCTTATCCCATGGGGAATAGGGAGGCATCTGAGGGTTTTGAGTGGTGACCTGACCATCGTTTTGTTTTGTTTTGTTTTGGTGGGGCATCAGGGTTAAGTGACTTGCTCAGGGTCACACAGCTAGTAAGTGTCAAATGTTTGAGGCTGGGATTTGAACTCAGGTCGCCCTGACTCCAGAGCCAGTACTCTATCCATTGCACCACCTAGCTGCCCCATGACCATTCTTATGAATAAAGAAGATTCATACTATGGTCTGAATGTGGTATGAAGGCTAGATTGGAGGGGGTCAGGGAGAGAATGGAAAGAAGCAGAAAGATCTAGTAGGAGGCTACCATACTGATCCAAATAAGTGGTCTTTAGAGCCTGGTCTATGGTGCCGATAAGTGGGGACAGGAGGGAAAAGATGTACAAGATACTGCAGAGACAGAGTTAATGACTTGGCAACTGGTAGGATATGAGAAATGAAGAAGAGGAAAGAAGAAAAAATAATCCCAGAATGTGAGAGACGGGGTGAATGGTTGTGCCACACACAGAAGTCAGAATTCGGGGAAAAGATAATTAACTCGGCTTGGAACATGCTGAGTTTGAGGTGTCAGCAGAACATCCAGATAAAGCTCGTCCAGATAAAGACGTCTGGTAGGTAGTTGGAGATGCTGATCTGTAGAATGGGAGAGGGAGGGGTCAGAGCTGAAGAAAGAGACTTGGGAGTCATTTGCATAATAGAGCTTGTAGTTAAAGCCATAAGTGTAAATGAGAAAATTATAAAAAAAAAAAAAAGAAGGGAACCCAGAGCAGACACTTGAGGAATATGCACCTTTAAGGGATAAGGAAGAGGAGACACCCGCAGAGAGAGACATTGGAGGGGAATCGAGAGGCTGTAATGCCCCTGAAGTCAAGGAAGGAGGGAATACACTTACCCCCTACCAGGTCTGTTATTGCATCCTCCTTCAGGGTATAATAAAGCAGTCCCGGACAGTAGCTCTCAATTATGGGAGGCATTCAATTGATGTTATCGATCCCTGCTTTTTTCTAAACTTCTGAGGAATTTAGTGGCCTAGTCACACAATTTAGCACTTATTTATACGCCTTTTCCCTAGGTCTTTTAGTCTTAGTCCCTGTAAATAGACTGTAAGCTTCTGGAGAGCAGGCATACAGGAGGTGTCTAGTTCCTTGGACTCTTCCACAGTATTGAGGAGGATTCTGTGCAAGTGATAGGCATCTCTTCACCACATAATCCCTCCATACCTTCTCATCCTGTTAAATCTTTGTATGAATTTTCCCATAAATCCCCTTCAAAGGTTCTTCTACCCAAGGCAAAGAAGTCCTTGTTTTTGTTTTTTGTTCCAATGCAAACTGTCTCAACAAGGTTTGTGCTAATGCACTGGGGATTGTTGTTGTTTGTCCTTCGTTCTCAAGGGTACCATGATTTGCACTGAATTGACTTTAAGTGAGGGAGGGCTGTGGAAGGTCACCAGACTCACTCTTCTCCACAGCCATCTGGGTCCAATGGCAAGATATATATCAGGATGAGTGGAGATGGCACTGGATATTTAAGGCAATGGAGCTAAGTGACTTGCCCAGGGTCACACAGCTAGTGTGTCTGAGGTGGGATTTGAACCCAAGTCCTCTTGACTCCAGGGTCACTGCTCTATCCACTGTACCACCTAGATGCTCCGCATTGGGTTAAAAGAGACAGCAAAACAGCTTGTCCTCAAGAAGCTTACAATCTACTAGGTCAGTAAAACATGTGATTTAATGACGACATGTAGGAATGTAACTCCCACTTTTTCTTTCTAATCCTCCCAAACAGGAGAGACCCCCTGCCCAGATTCCCAGTTCATTGTCAGCTTGAAACTTTGATTATTAATAATTTCCTCCAACTAGAATGTGAATTCTATGAGAGCAGGGATTATCTTCCTTTTTTTTCCTTTCTATTTTTATCCCTAGAATGGTTATTTCCTTCTCCGGCTCATTTACAGATGAGAAAACTGAGGCAAACAGGGTTCAGGGTCACACAACCAGTAAGTGTCTGAGGCTAGATTTGAACTCAGAAAGATGAATCTTCCTGACTCCAGGCCCGGCACTCTGCACTATGTCGCCACAGACCTGCCCAAGACTTGGCACCTAGCAAGTACTTAATAAATGCATTTGTCATTCATTCAGCGGACATTGCCTTTATTTCAGCAGTAGCAAGGCAGCCTCCCGGCTGTCCATCTCTCATCTTACCTCCCCACGACAGAGAAGACAGAGAATGGACGAGCGCACGTAACAGGGCTCGATAAATGCTTGGCGGTTGATTGATTACCTTAAAGTCGCTGCCACCCGTGTGTTCCTGAGCCGCTGCTGTAAATCACTCTTCGTTTCCCACGGATTCACAGGAGCGCCTCAGATGTTTGATTTTCGTTTCTGATAGATTTTTCTATGGGCAACAGCTTCAAAAGCTTTGACTTTGAGTTACTTGGCCTCCTTTCCCCCTTTCCCATCCCCGTCTTTTAATGATTTTTAGAGAGCACTTGTAGCACAGTCTGGGAGTCGGAGGTGAATATTTTGGGTAATGTGGCTGCTTAGCGGTTTTGTAATGTTGGGATTTGGGGAGGCAGCACTTCGATGGTACAGTGGAAATAGCATCGGGCTCTGGAGTGGAAAGACCTGGATTCAAATTCTGCCTCTGATGATTACCAGTTTTGGGACCTTAGGGGAGTCACTTAACCTTCATGGGTCTCAGTTTCCTCATCAGTAAAATGAGGAAGTTGGACTAGATGGTCACCGGGCAAAGGTGTGCTTGAGCCAGCTCATACACGCTAATGAGAGCTCATTGTTACATTTTTCAGATATTGGAAAGTGCTACAAATCAGGGCTTGATTTACTGTTTTGCTGATTGCCGTCTTTTCCCACCAGAAAGCCAGTTGTTAAACATTTACCAGCATACCCCTGCTCTGAGGTCTCTTTCAGCTCATACAGTTATGATCCTATAAAAATTCTTTAGATTTCACATTACTTCTTCTTTTTCTTCTTCTTCCTTCTTCCTATTATTACTATTAGCAACAAGGATACCTTAGGATCTTAGAGAGACTTGGAAGGGACTTCCAGCTCTATTTTTACAGATGAAGAAACTGAGGCCAAGAGAGAATAAATGCCTTGTCAAGGTCACAGAGGTAATTCACAGCAGAGCTTGGATTTACAGTCATACTCTAACTCCAAATTTCTTTCTTTTCCTTTCCTTTTCTTTTTTTTTTTTTTGTGGGGCAATGGGGGTTAAGTGACCTGCCCAGGGTCACACAGCGAGTAAGTGTCAAGTGTCTGAGGTCACATTTGAACTCAGGTCCTCCTGAATCCAGGGCCGGTGCTTTATCCACTGAGCCACCTAGCTGCCCTCCCTAATGCTCTTTCTACAACATCTTGCTGCCATCCTAGGTGTGAAGTAAAAGCCAGTCTGCAATTAAGTATCTGGGGTGAGTAATCCACAAAGTGGATAATTGAGAATTGGCTATCATTGAAATCAGTCACCTAGAATGGAACTTTTCTCATTAGTTCCAAAGGTTCTTCTGTACGTGGTTTTGGAACATGCTTGGTTTAAAACAACAACAACAACAACACAAAACACAAAAACAACAGCTTTTTTCTATACCCATGTGTCTTTATTTTTAAACTTAAAGGAAGATTTAAAATGTTTTTAAATAGATTAAAGGGGCAGCTATGGGGTACAGAAGATAGAGCACCAGCCCTCGAGTCTGGAGGACCTGAGTTCAAATATAGCCTTAGACACTTACTAGCTGTGTGACCCTGGGCAAATCACTTAATCTCAATTGCCTCCAAAATTTTTTTTTTAATCTAAAGGAAGTTTTCCAAGATTTTCAAGATTTAAAGGAATCCAATCCTTGATCAGACTGTCTTTCTTCTAGAAATAGTGGGGACAGAGGGCCAGCTAGGTGGTACAGTGGATAGAGTACTGGCCCTAGAGTCAGGAGGACATGAGTTCAAATTCAGCCTCAGACACTTGACGCTTACTTAGCTATGTGACCTTGGCAAGTTACTTAACCCCAGTTGCCCCAAACATCCATGGCCATCTCTAGTCATCCTGATCTTTATCTTGCCACTGGACCCAGATGGCCCTGGAGGAGAGAGTGAGATTGGTGATTTTGCGTAGCCCTTCCTCACTTTAATCCAGTTCACTGCAAGTCACAATATTACCTCTTGATATCATGGTCCTCTTCCGGAATGAAGGACAAACAACAACAGTGGAGGTAGAGGTGGAAATGGGGAGTGCTTGTGAAATTTGGGTTAGAGAGAAGTTAGGACAACTTTCTACTTTCTCTGCAGTATTATTTCCCCCCAAGCAAAGAAAGGAGACCTGTGACCTTGAAAAGAGAAAAACACTCTTCTATCTCTTCTATTATCTCATTTCTCCTTTATCCCCCTCAAATGGAGTTAGAAATAGGGAAATGAATTGGGTCCAGTGATCATAGAATCACAGAGCTGGAAGAGACCTTAGAGTCCAACTTTTTTCATTTTACAGATGGAAAAACTGAGCCCCAGAGTCAATTTCCCATTTCCTGAAAGCTGCCATCTTCCTTCTTATCACATACACAACCAGTCTTGCGTTGGCAAATAATTAATCAGCTCTCCTGAAAAAAAAAATGTACTGGACACATTTTTTTTTGGTGAGGCAATTGGGGTTAAGCGACTTGCCCAGGGTCACACAGCTAGTAAGTATCAAGTGTCTGAGGCCGGATTTGAACTCAGGTCCTCCTGAATCCAGGGCCAGTGCTTTATCCACTGCACCACCTAGCTGCCCGTAGACACATTTTTTTTTTTTTTAGTGAGGCAGTTGGGTTTAAGTGACTTGCCCAAGGGTCACACAGCTAGTAAGTGTTAAGTGTCTGAGGTCGGATTTGAACTCAGGTACTCCTGACTCCAGGGCTGGTGCTCTATCCACTGCGCCACCTAGCTGCCCCCCTAGACACATTTTTAAGCTTAATTTTCATTATTAACATTTTCTCCATCACTTTCTAAAGTCTAGACAATCAAGAAAACAATTTACTGAGCCTTGAGTTGTAGTACTTTTTGAATTCTGAGGTGAAAATGTGCCCACTCAAAATATAGCAATCGGCTCTCACAGAGCTGATTTGAGCTAGCTTCAGTCCACCCTGTGGCACAACTGGCCAAAGTCCTCAATGACCCCTATATGCAGAGCCCTATAGAAAGATGCAAAAGGATCTGATTCTTGCTCTTGGGGAATTCCCAAGCTAGTGGATGAGGTAGAAGACTCCCATAGGAAATAGACTAGAACACATTAAGAACTACTTAACAGCATAGTGTGCAGAATAAAGAAAACTTCTTGGAGGGGGTGAGTTCTGAGCTCAGCCTCAAAAGTAGGTTTGTATATGCCTATGATTTTAGAAGAATGTGTCTGTGTTAAACTCAGAGAATGAGCTCACTTTTGGCCTTCATGGGCCTACCTGGAAATGTCCACTATGAGCCTAGGCTGGTGGCATGATGCCCCTGCCCACGAGTCGCCTGCTGGGGACTGAAGCAATGTGAGGGGATGCTTCATTTTGCTGCAGGATTTTTTTTTTTTTAACCATGAACAGTTTTTGAAAAACATCCAGCTCACAAAACCTCCCATCCTCGGGGGAGCTTTTAAGTATTTGCTTGTTGTGTAGAAATAAGGGGCTGCTTTACTCCTTGGAGGAAGGATAATGAGCTATGATTTATTTCCTCTGGATTCCTCTGACACTCCCTCCCTCGCCCCTTCCACCCCCCTTCTCTGCCATCAACACACGCACTCAGCCCACTCATACTCAGCTGAACTGATCACAAATGCATTATGGGGCAATGCGTTATAATATGTGGTATCCAACTCTTTAACCCTGACCTCTACCCCTTCGTGACCCTGAGAAAGTCCCTTTCTCCCAACGGTCATTATAGTCCTATTTTTAAAGCCTGAAGGGAGAAGAAGCCCTCTACCCCAACCTCACTTTATTAAAGAGGGTGTGACCTTGTCCCAAATTACACATGTGACCTTGGACTGGGACAACCAGGGTATAATCCCAGGTTCTCTGACACTGGGGGATTTAAAGCTAGAAAGAAACCTTTGTCCTCGATTCATTCTGTTTCCATAGAATCTCAGAGATGGAAAGAATCTTAGAGGTTATAGACTAATCCAGCCCCAATCAGAATGAATTCCCTCAATAACATCCTTGACAAATGGCCTCCATTTGAAGATCCAGAGTAGGGGCAGCTAGATGGCACAGTGGATAGAGCACTGACCCTGGATCCAGGAGGACCTGAGTTCAAATCTGGCCTCAGACACTTAACACGTACTAGCTGTGTGACCCTGGGCAAGTCACTTAACCCCGATTCCCCACCCCCACCCCCAAAAAATAGTGAAGATCCAGAGTAATTGGGAACCTCATTACCGCCCAAGGCAGCTCATGGCACTTTTGAGTGGCTCTAATTGTTAGGAAATGCTCCCTTGTAGAGAGTCAAACCTTCCTCCAAACAACTCCTAACCATTGCTGTGACACTCAGCGTGGTGGTACCGTGGAAAGCACAATGGAAGAGCCCTGTTCAGTATTCTCTGACTGTGTGACCTTGGGCAGACTATTTATTTTGTCCGTGCTTCTGTTTTCTTGTCTGTAACATGGGAAGGCTGGCCCAGATGGGTTCCAGAGTTGGGTCCTGTTCTAACTCTATGATCCTGTGAATGCCTGGTCGTTGGTAGCAGTTATCACAGCCCCTCAAGTCTTCTCTGGTCTCAGCATCCCTAGTTCCTACAACCAACCTCATATGGTGTGTGATGTGGAATTGGTTCTTTAACCATCTTGGATGTTTTCCCAGCTCTGGCTTGTCAATGCACTTCCTAAAATATGTCTCTCGGAGCTGAAGGCAATATTCTAGACGAGATATTACAAGAGCAAAGTAAGGCCATTATCTTGTTCACTCTGAACACCCACTTCTGTCAATGAAGCCCAAGGCCACCGTGGCTGCCTAGCATCTTTGACAGGTATTCTAGGAACTGGGAGAGGCAGCATGGCATAGAGAGATCCAGGTTCAAGTCTCCTTGACACACTGTGTCACCCTGAGAAAGTCACAACCTCTCATGCTCTAGGTAACTAAGACTATAAATTGCAGAGGAGGTGCCCCTATTAATAAAATCACCATCCGGTCCTTATATTCTTTATTTTAGGATTCTCCACCAGAGGCAGCTGATGGTGCAATGGATAGAGAGCTAGGTCTGGAATCAGGAAGACCCACGCTCAAATCCACCCTCAGGCACCTACTGGTAGTGTGACCCAGGGCAAATCACTTTAACCTCTGTCTGCCTCAGTTTCCTCAACTGTAAAATGAGAGTAATATCAGCACCTACCTCTCAAGGTTGTTGTGAAGATCAAATGAGATAATATTTGTAAAGCACTTAACGCAGTGCCTGGCACATATTAAGTGCTTTATAAATATGCATTCCTTTTCCTCTAGGATTCCTGGGTGCAGACATTCTGCTAACTTGTACCTGGGCATCCAGCCTTGACTCTGCATGCATGGACATAGATTTAGGACTTTCTCTTGGATAGCAGGTGGTGGGAACACATGATGGGTTGTTTCTAATCAAAGCTTGAGAAGGGAACTCTGCTCAGTGTACTTTCCTGTGTGGATGACTGCCTTAATTTTTTTTTTTAAATCAAACATCAAACGAGACCTGTGAAATTCCCTTCCCCCTCCAACCGGGATCCATGTAAAACCTTTGGAGTTGGGGACAGGCTTACATGGAGGCAGGAAGAAAGCAGTAGAGTGGTAAGAATGCTGGATTTGGCGTCAGAGTCTCCGAGTTCAAATCCTGCCTCCCACTTGCTACCTCTGTGATGCTAGACCACCTGTCTGGGGCCTCTGTTTGCTCATCTGTGGCAAGAAGATGCTGAAATAAATGGACTCTTCCTAGTAGCTCTAAATGTAGGATGCAGAGATGGACCTCAGGATGATTTCAGCCAGTTTGGGGCTCTAAATGGGGTGGGGGTGGGGGATCTCTCTCTGGCTATGTAACCAGAGAGCACTATTTCTCTTTCTGTGCTTTCCTCCCTGCACCTTTTATGAACTCCTCAGGATGGTAGAGCTGAAGGGGATCTCCAGAGATCATCTTACCCAACCCTACCATGTCATAGCTCCCAGGAGACTGATTTGCCCAAGTCCACACGGCTAGTTAAGGGCCCCAAGGTCTCCCAACGCCCATCCCAGGATTCTTCCTAACTCTTTTTCTCCTGATTGACACAGGTTCAGTCTGGATGCTCCAGGGCTGGGGAATGGGGTATCTCTCAGTAACTGGGTGTTTCTCTTTCTTTCTGTCCTGTCCCCATCCCCCATCCCCAGATCTGAAGCCGTGGGTCTCTAACTTCACCTACCCTGGAGTCCAAGATTTCTCCCAGCTTGCTCTAGATCCTTCCAGAAACCAGCTCATCGTGGGAGCCAGGTAATATCAAAGGACCCTTTGGCGGGTCCCACCAGAGGAGTGGGATGGGATCTGGAGCAGCCAATGAGGCAGAATGAAACAAGCAAATTCCCACGGGGAATTTCCAGCCCTAGTCACTCATTCGTGGGGAGGGAAACAAGTGAAAACATAGGGATTTTCTTCTCCTGCCTCACCTCCTAGAGTCTTCAGA
Organism: Dromiciops gliroides; assembly: GCF_019393635.1. NCBI lineage: Eukaryota > Metazoa > Chordata > Mammalia > Microbiotheria > Microbiotheriidae > Dromiciops > Dromiciops gliroides. The sequence continues at coordinate 334,586,221 of NC_057863.1, read as the reverse complement.
AACTCTTCCCTGTGTATTCTGTTTATATACAAGATGAGAGTTTGGTGTCTGAAAAAATCAGGCAATAGATAACCAAGGATCTTCTAAAAAAGAAAAAGTCATACCCTTGTTCCTCTTTTATCCCTTTCTAGGGGGAATGGAAAACTTGCCAGCTAGAAGCTACTTTGTACACTTTCCACTAGTGTTCCCCAAGACATTGAAAGATCAGAAAGATCCCACTACTGAGAAATATCTCCTTCATACTCTAGAGTGTTTTCCTTTAATCATATATCCTGAAATTCTACAAGTCAGAGCCTTTGACAGTGGCTTCCCTTAATTGTCAAAATACCATCAGGGAAGGCATCAGTCCTTAATATCTTAGTATGAATTACTTTAATTATATCACTTTCTACCAGACCTCTAGCCAAGAACTGAGGGAATAAGAGTTGTGATTGATTGGGGAAAGGGTGGTTTAACAAAGGGAAAAACAGTTTTAAAAAGTGGTACCACTGTGTGGAGGAAGCTGGCCTGGGCTTTGGGTATCCAGAAAGCAACAGGAAGTTACTGAATGCTTGAGGCCAAGGGATAAGGACTTCAGAAGGTGGGAAAGGAACGAAGAATAGGAAGCATGAGGGGACAATTTTGCTTGAGTATCCCTGCCCTCAAAGGCAAGATAGTAAGGCTTATAAAATACTTTCTTCACAGTTATCTATAGAGGCAAGTATCATTATCTTTATTGATATTCTATTTGATATTGATATATTGTTTCCTTAATGAGGAAACTGAGGATCAAAGTTGTTAAGTGATTTTCCCAATATTATATGAATATTACATATTGGAGCCCTTTGTATGTGGTGTTGCCTTCATTTCCAAAGGAGAGAAAACCCATTGTGGTCATTCTTGAAAAAGTGCATTGTGCTGTCTCTGGTTGGTAGAATTTCAAGCAGATATGGCCTCCTGGGTCCCCTTGGGACCTGGGAGAATTAAGAGGGTCCTTAAATCATTTTCCTGTCTTGGCTAGTGTTCCTTACTCCCTTCCACCCTTCACCTTCCCATAGGACTTCTCTCCTGATTTGAGTTTCTGCTAGAACCAGAACCAGGGTAGAGTAGCTGGGGCTTTGTCCCAGGACACCAACATTTAGAAGATATTGACAGTACTTCTATTCCTTCCAGACATAGAAAGAACCGAGTTTAGCATTATTCAGCATTAATAATTAGTTTAAATGAGCAACTACACGTTAGTACACTTTCTCACTTCCTCCTCCCCTACCTCCTCACCCCAGGTGACCTCCTCCCAGCCTCAACACACTGTGTTCCCTTCTTCAGTGGAGGCCTCCCCCAAAGTAGTCTTGAGGTCTCCAAGGTCACTTCCCTAACACGGCTTTGTGTCTTAAGGTCTAAATTTTCTCCCCAGGGTTTCTCCCCTGGCCCCTAACTGAATTTGCATTGAAATATTAATTTGAAGGAGTCTTTTGTGCTGCTTGCTTCAGTTACCAGAATTGTTAGTTACATCTCTGCTTCTTGCTCTCTCCAGCCTATGTCCTCGACTTCTTTTCCTTTGCTTATGGGGTGGTTGGATTATGAGTGGCCTTGGTGAGAGGGCTCTGTTGCCCCAGACCATTGCCCAAGAAAGACACCTTGGCCTCCACCAGAGCAAGAGATTCGCCTCTTGGGAGCTGGGATGGGATTGCCGGGCCTAGCCATTAACTAAGCCTCGTCCCCGTGCTCAGCCTTTATAGTTTATTGATCATGTAGCACGCTCCCAGCTCACCACTTAAAAAAAATATTAAAGGTGACATTGTTTCCCTCTGTCACTTTGGGGGAGGGATGTGTGGAGGACAGAGTGGGAGCTGAATTGACTTCCTTGGGAATCTCCTCTATCAGAGACCCTAGGAGAGACATTGCAGGAAAGAGGCTGCCTGGGGCTGTTTTTTTCCAGGCAGCCCTTTAAGGCCAGTAGCATCTTCTGTCCGTCTGAGCCAGTGGCGGGAGGCTGGATGAGATGACCCCTTTGAGCCCCAGGCCTCTGTTGTTCTTCAAAGCCCATGAAATCCTGGAATTCCACAGGTTTCTGAGAGTCCCCCCTCACCCTCATTTCTACCACTGCTTAAGGAGTCCCCTCTTCCAGCCAGCTTTAAACCTTTGAACCAGGAGAGACCTCCCCACCCCATGTGCCAGGGACTTGCTGGAATTGGGCCAGCCTGTCTAGAGGCGTGGGGATGTCTGATTTGACCTTTATACATCCTTTCCAGGACTCTGAGTTTTGGGTCTATATATTTTTATTTTTTTATTCATTTTAAAGTTAATACTTAAATACAAAATGAAAAAAGAATAAAAAAGGACATTTCCATGTACAGCAGAACATAAAATGATAGATTTCCACTTCACGAAAACCGTTGAAATAAATCCTACACATTGTTTTCAAAGCAGCCCAGCTTTTCTGTGCTTCCTTCTAGGTTTTCTTTTGTTCTCCGCTGTGCACTTTTGATTTTTTCCCCTCCTCCCTGACCCCCCCCCCCCAGCCCCAAGAAGGCTATGTATTTTTAAAACTAAGCTTGTTCCTTGAAGGTTGGCTAGTTATGTGCCTGAAGTACATGTGTCAGCTCCAGGTAGGTCATTATTTAAGGGGTTTTCAATGAGTATGGCTTCTGATTTCTGCATCTCTTATTTCCACAGGAACTATCTCTTCAGACTCAGCCTTACCAACGTCTCTCTCCTTCAGGTACACTTCCTTGTTTCAGCCCAAACCTCCCAGTACCTCCCAGTAATTTGTGTGAGCTCTCTGCTTGCAGCATCAAGGTTGAGAGCAGGAGAAACAAGGTGGGATGTCAAGGAGATGCCCGAAATTGAACAAGGAATGCTGGCAGATGGGAATCCTTGCTTCTTTCTTTAACTAGGCAACAGGAAAACCCCTGGAGAGTCAGTCATTTTGCTTTGCTATACCTTAGTTCCAATATTTATGGAATGGTACAGGTGGATAGAGCACTGAGTTGTAGAGTATAGACGACCTGAGTTCACATTCTGCCCTAGACATATTAGCAGTGAGACCCCTGGGAAGTCACTTCACCTTTTCTGGCCTCAGTTTTCCCATCTATAAAATTAGGGGGTTAGACTCAAAGGCCTCTAAGGTCCCTTCCAGGTCTAAATATATGATACTGTGAGTTTTTTGTATTTATATCCCCAGTTTTTTGCCACGTAATAGGTGTTTCATAAATTGTTGATTGATTGACAGAAATGGGAATAATATCTTCTCTGGTCTTATTCTGCTTCCTACAATATGCTAAGGAGTGGCTAAGTGACTGGTGGCTCACTGGAAAAAGCACCAGGCCTGGAGTCAGGAATATCTGAGTTCAAATCCAATCTCAGACACTTACTAGTTCTGTGACCCTGGGCAAGTCCCTTCATCTTGTTTGCCTCAGTTTCCTTATCTGTAAAATGAGCTAGAGAAGGAAATGGCAAAACACTCCAGTTTCTTTGCCAAGAAAGTCCCAAAATGGGGTCATGAGGAGTCAATAACTGAAAATGACTGAAGCAACAACAAAAAACGGGGAAGAGAACAACAATAATAAAAGCTAACATTTATATAGCACCTACTATGTGCCAGGTACTATGCCAAGTGCTTTATAATTATTACCTCAGTTGATCCTCATCACAACCCTATGAGGTAGGTGCCCCATTTTTCAGATGAGGAAACTGAAGCAAACAGATGTTAAGTGACTCGCCTAAGGTCACACAGCTAGTAAATAACTGAAGTCATATTTGAACTCTTCCTGACTCCAAGCTTGGTGCTCTATCTATAGTGCCCCCTAGCTATTCCTTTAAAAATAATAATTTATTTTAATTTTTCTCAAATACATGTAAAGATATTTTTTGAGTTCCAAATTTTTCACCCACCTTCCCTTCCCTCCCTACTCCCAAAACCAGTAAGCAATTTGACATAGGTTATATCATGTTAAACATATTTCCACATTAATCAGAACAAAAAGAAAAAAACACAAGAAAAAATAAACAAGAACAATAACAAAAAAGCAACAACAAAAGTAAAAATAGTGTGCTTCGGTCTGCATTCAGACTCCATAGTTCTTTTTCTGAATGTGGAGAGCATTTTCCACCATAAGTCTTGGCATTGTCTTGGATCATTGCATTGCTGGGAGGAGCCAAATCCATCACAGCTGATTATCACAAAATGTTGTTGATACTGTGTACAATGTTCTCTTGGTTCTGCTCATCTCACTCAGCATCAATTCTTGTAAGTCCTTCCAGGTTTTTCTGAAATCTGCCTGCTCATCATTTCTTACAGCACAAAAGTATTCCATGACATTCATATACCACAACTTGTTCAGCCATTCCCCAGTTGATGGGCATTCCCTCAGTTTCCAATTCTTTGCCACCACAAAGAGAGCTGCTATAAATATTTTTGTACATGTGGGTCCTTTTCCCTTTTTTGTGATCTCTTTGGGATACAGACCTAATAGTGGTATTGCCCCTAACTACTCCTGATAATAATAGCACCTAACTCTCAGGGTTGTTATGAGGTTCAAATGTGTAAAGCACTTTGCACACCTCAAAGCACCATACAAATGCTAGCTGTCAATAGTATTATTTTCCAAACATGCTCTGGGTTTTCCCCCCTGCATGCCTGTTTCCTTCTGCCTGGAGTGACTTCCCTTCTCATCTTTGCTGCTGGAATTCCTCTCCATCTCTTAAAGTCCTGCTGAAATGCTCTCTGTTCCATGAATGTTTCCCTGATGTCCTTCCCCCATGGCCTCTCACAGAAAGTTTTATTTCTTCCCTTGTCAGTCCCCGATCAAGTGCTGATTTCAGTGATAGGTGCCACATTCTTCTACCAGACTGTAAGCCCCACGGGAGCTCCTGTATTATGTATGTCGTCTAAACTTTGTATATTCCCTAGCACCGTGTTCTGCACACATTATGAGCCTAATAAGTGTGTGAAGAGTTGAATGCATACACACCTGTATGCATTCACTGTATGCACAGTGGATAGAGCACTGGCCCTGGATTCAGGAGGAACTGAGTTCAAATCCAGCCTCAGACACTTGACATTTACTAGCTGTGTGATCCTGGGCAAGTCACTTAACCCTCATTGCCCTGCAAAAAAAAAAAAAGGGGGGGGGAGGGTCTCTAGGGTCTGGGCCACAGGGACAAGGGGTCACCCATAATTCCTCATTCTTATTTCTCAAGCTAGCCAGTGTGTCTATGCCACAACTGAGAAGTGATTATAATTATCTTGGATGGAACAGCTGATCTCTTGTAGATTGAAGGAACGGGGCATGTCTAGACTGTAGAAGAAAAAAATAACCTTGAGGCTGGGGGCAGGAGGAAGGACATGTTAGTTGCCTTCAAATATATGAAGATGGGATTCAGTTGGTTCTCTTTGGCCCCGGAGAGCAGAAGCAGGAGGGGAGGGGGGGTAGGTTTCAGAGACTGATTTAGTCCTGACTTCAGGAAAGGCTTCCGTCTGACCATTGCTCTACAGAAGTAGAAAAGGCTGCCCCAAGAGGTGGTGGCTTCTTCCTCCTTGGATGGAGGTCTTTAGGAAAGGGCAGGAAAAACCACTTGTCAGCTACGTTATGGTAGGGATCCCTTTTGTCTATGGTTTGAAGTCCCTTCCAACTCTGAAATCTGCATTTCTGTGATTCATTCCTCCAAACTCAGCCTCCATTCCTCAAGTGTGCAGGAAGGAAGTTGTAATAACACCTCTCTGCTTTTGAGCATTTGGCACAGATGGGACTCAAATCTTAAGCAAGAGTGGGAATTCATATTGCTCGGGATGTTATCTCATCATTTTGTTGCTTCTGAGTGGGAATATAAGCATGCTATTTAGGGATGGAAAAGATATTAGAGATCATTAGCTAAGGCGCATGGCATGGTAGAAAGAATGTTGAATTTGGAGTTATGGGAACTGAGTTCAAACCCTAGGTCTGCCGCTTAATTACCTGTGTAATGGGGCAGCTAGGTGGCGCAGTGGATAGAGCACCGGCCCTGGAGTCAGGAGGACCTGAGTTCAAATCCGGCCTCAGACACTTGACACTTACTAGCTGTGTGACCCTGGGCAAGTCACTTAATCCCAATTGCCTCGCTTTAAAAAAAAAATTACCTGCGTGACTTTGGACAAGGTCTTTCCTCATCTTTAAAAGGGGTGGTTGGTAGAGCTGATTTCTAAGGTTTCTTCCATATCTACATTAAGGATCATTTGTGCCAGGGATTATTAGCCTTAATTATGTTATTGACCTCCATGGGCAGTCTGGTGAATCTATTGAACAGACCCTCTTTTTTGGAACAATATTTTTAAATAATTGAAAGAAATTTAAAATTTCAATTAGAGGTTCATGAAAATAATGACCCTAGGGAACCCTAGAGAGCCTATGGTCTAGTACAACTTTATTATTTGACCCATGAGGAAATTAAGGGCTAGAGAGGGGGAGTGACTTAAGCAGGAAGTTCATGGCAAAACCCAGCTGCCGAAGACTCCAAATCTGCTGCCTTTGTACAAAGAGAAAAACGTTCAAGATATATGCCGGCAGGGGCAGTTAGATGGCACAGTGGATAGAATGCTGGACCTGGAGTCAGGAAGACCTGAGTTCAAATCTAGCCTCAGACACTTATTAGCTGTGTGACCCTGGGCAAATCACTAAATCGGTTTGCCTCAGTTTCCTTGTTCGTTAAATGGAGATAATAATAGCTCCTACCTCTTTGGGTTGTTATAAGGATAAAATGAGTTGATATTTGTAAAGTGCTTTTGCTAACCTTAAAGTAAAAATGCTAGCTGTTATTATTTAATTAGAGGGATCTGGGAAGATTCTAACAACTGAGCTGATCAGGATATTTAGAAAACAATCAGGAAGCATTAACATTTATCCTAACTTTATCTTTGTTTTGTTTTGATTTTTTTTTTGCGGGGCAATTGGGGTTAAGTGACTTGCCCAGGGTCACACAGCTAGTAAGTGTTAAGTGTCTGAGGCTGGATTTGAACTCAGGTCCTTCTGACTTCAGGGCCAGTGCTCTATCCAGTGAGCCACCTAGCTGCCCCCGAACTTTCTCTTAAGTCATCCTAAATTTAAATGATACAGAAAATGCCCAGCATTAGATCTCAAAAGGAAAGCTGTCTGGTCACCCCTATTGAGTTAGACAATCAGGGTCACAGCACATTTTGAGGATCCAGATTTTTAACCTGACCCACAGCTTCTATGACTGGCCCTCAGCAGAAGTAAGTGATGAGCAGATCTTAAAGACTCCAGTCAAATACTCTTCTCTTCACAAGAAGGCTGTAGGCATGGATGGGCCCTTGCTTTTAGAAGCAATACATTCCCAGGAACCATATCTTAAAGCAGAACACCCTAAGGCAAAGTTCTGATTGCTCTCATGTGGCTGCCTTAGTCCATTCAGTGGAAACAGTTGGACAGGCAGGTAAATGCGAAATCGAAAACAGTGAAAAGTTGGGCCCTCCCATATTCCGACTGCTAACAAGCAAACTTGTGCATGTGGTTCCCCAGCAGGCAGGGATGCTAACAACCCGTGAGATGATTCTTTCTGAAAGACTGTCTTGAGAATGCATCTCTTTCAGATTCCACAAATAAATTCTGCCTCTGATGCCACAGAAACCTGCCTGACCTGAGAATTGAGGTGGTTTTTATTCATAGAGTGCAGGGCTTCAAAGGACCTTAGAAACCATCCAGTCTAGGGGTTTTTAACCCTTTTTTTGTGTCAGGGACCCCCTTTGCCAGTGTGGGCAAACCTGTGGACCCCTTTGCAGAAAAAATATTTTATAAATGAGTGATAAGTAGGATTACAAAGTAAATCAATTATATTGAAATCTAGTTAAGAATATATTTTTTTAAAAGTTCCCAGGGGGCAGCTAGGTGGATCAGTGGATAAAGCACTGGCCCTGGATTCAGGAGGACCTAAGTTCAAATCCGACCTCAGACAGTTGGCACTTACTAGCTGTATAACCCTGGGCAGGCCACTTAATCCTCATTGTCCCACACAAAAAAAAAAGTTCCCAGACCTCTGTGCTAGTCCAATGTTCCCTTGCCTCCCTCTAGAAGGAAGCAAGCATTTATTAAGTGCCAGACACTGTCCTAAGTGCTTTACAAATATCTCATTTTATCCTTCCAACAACCCTGGGAAGAGAGCTCTATTATTATTCCCATTTTACAGATGGAGAAATTGAGGCAGATAGAAGTTAAGTGATTTGCCTAAGGTCAGACAGGTAGTAAATATTGGAGGCTGAATTTGAACTCAGGTTTTCTTGATTCCAGGCCCAGTGCTCTGTCCACCACACCTAATTGCCTCTGTCCTCCCCTCCTCAAGCCCATTTTTTTACACACAAAAGAACAAGTGACTTGCCCAACCTAACAAGTAGCAGAGCTCTGACTCTAAGTGCTGGGCACTTTCCACTACCCTCCATGCTCTGCCTTCCTTCTCCAGCCCCTCTGTGCCATCTCCCTCTCTGTATTTGGCCTGCACACCCACGATATGGCGCCTCCAAAGCATTCTCTAGCTTCTGATCCCCTGTGGGTGGAATTCCAAGACCACAGGCTGTCAGACTGCCAGACTGTCCCCATTACTTCCTTCAAAGCACTTAGCTCAAAATTGGCTCGCTCCAAAATGCCGTTCCTGATTATGAGCACTCTGCTCCGATCACTGCTACTCAGTGTCCCTACCAGCCATTCGGGAAGAACCCTTGCCCAGATGTTGTAGGGGATAGACTGCTTGGCTCTCCATCGGTCAATGATGATTTCCTGGGCCCCTGAAGAACGTCTGACCCTGTGTCAGGTGCTTTGGGGGATGCAAGAGAAAGTATAAGGTGGGGCCCCTCCCCATATGCAGCTGACAATGTCATTGCTCAGTGTTGTTGTTTTTTTAAAGATTTTTATTATTTAAAATTTTTTTAGTTGAACATTGTTTTATCACATCATACAAACCCCAGGCTACTCCCCCACAATGTATGGTCCCCCAAACCAGTGAAATAAAAGGACATTGAAAGTGTGACTGAGCCCAAGAGGCCCTGTGACCTTCCGCTGTAGTTATTCTCCATTTGTCAAAAGAAAGGATAGGCGTACTGACAGCCCAGATGGGGAGATGAGATCAACAAGGCAGAATTGGAGAATAACATAAGACAGCATGTAATAAAGTGCTAGGCTGTCTCATTCAACCATTCACGGGTTCACAGATGTAGAGCTGGGAGGGACCTTCGAAGTCATCTGTAGTCCAACTTCCTCTTTGTATTTTATTTTTTAAATAACACTATTTTATTTTTTAAAAACTCACTGTCACTTCCTAATGACGTCCCCCCTCCTCTTTAACTCTCCCACATGTCAGTGAATAAGGACAGTCAAACAAAATCAACCAACGTATAGGCCACATGGATAAAGTCCTGCTTCACCATCAGTCCTGCATCAATCAGAAGTCTGAACTTGCCATGTTGTTTCCCTTCACATTATCATAGTCTGCTTGTGATTTGTTCTCCTAATTCTGATGCTTTGTTCTGTATATGTTCATTTAAGTCTTTCCCATAATTCTCCGAATTCCCCATATTCATTATTTCTTTTGGATAATAATGTTCCATTAAATAATATTGGAAAATAATATTCCATTAAATCCAAATGGGGGCAGCTAGGTGGCCCAGTGGATAAAGCACCAGCCCTAGATTCAGGAGGACCTGAGTTCAAATCTGACCTCAGACACTTGACACTTACTAGCTGTGTGACCCTGGGCAAGTCACTTAACCCTCATTGCCCTGCAAAAAAACCCAAACAAACAAACCCAAATGATACTTCTCAGTGGACAATCATCAACATTTATTAAGCACCTACTATATGCCAAGCACTTCACTAAGTTCTGGGAATACAAAAAGAAGCAAAAGACAGTCCCTGCCCTTGAAGAGCTTACAGTCTAATGGAGGAGACAACACACCAAAAAACTAACTAAATAAATAAATTATATATATTCACATACATACATACATACATACATACATACATACATACATACATACAAAGCAAACCATAAACAGGATAAATAGGAAATAATTAAAAGAAGGAAGGCACTGGAATTAAGAAGGGTTGGGGAAGGCTTCCTATAGAAGGTGGGGTTTTAGTTGGAATTTAAAGGAAGCCAGGGATGTCAATAGTTGAAGAAGAGAACAGAGAGTGTTCTGGGCTGGGGGAACAGCCAGAGAAAATGTCCAAAGCCAAGAGATGGAATGTCTTATTTGTGGAACGGCCATTACAAACGAATAAATGAACAAACAAATAAATTTGTGTATGCATATGTATTTATATATACAGAAATGCCATACCTGTCAAATAAACATATGTATATATTTATATATCTTATATATAATCTTTTATATACATATCATATGCAAATATCTACTATGTAATGTATAAATATATACTATATATGCATATACACATACACATATATATGTCTGTATAGACATATGTTTTCCCTTTATTTTTTACTTCTTTGGTGATATTACCTAGCAGTGTTATCGTTTCACCAAAGAGTATGCATAATTTATTACCCCCCCATATAATTCTAAATTGTCTTCCAGTTGGACCATTTCACAGCTCCACAAACAAGACATTAGCTTTCTTTGTCTTTCCTTCCTTCCCACAGTTGCCATTTTTGTCTTTTCTCATCTTTGCCAGTCTTAGAGGTGTGAGAGGTAAAATTCAGAGCTGTTTTAATTTGCATCTCCCTCATTATTACTGACTTGGAACATTCTTTCATACGGTTTTGGATAGGTTGCATTTCTTCTTTGTAAAAACTGCCTGTTCTTTTGAGCATTTATATATTGGGGAATAGCTCTCTTTCTTACATGTTTATATTGATTCCCCATTTATCTTGTTTTTGGACCTTTATCAGTTATTTGCTACAAAGCTTTCTTTCTCCTCATAACTGCTTCTCTTCTAGCTTCATTGATTTTGTTTTTACAGAAGCTTTTCAATTTTATGTAATGGAAATTGTCCATCGTATCTTTTTTATGATCACTTCTATCCCTTGTTCCTCATTTCACTGATGAGGAGACAAGCCCAGTGTTGTTAAGTACTCTGCCCAAATTGACACAGGTAGTAAGTGACTGAGCTGGGCTGTGAGCCCGGGTCATCCGACTCCAAATCTAATTCAACAGGAGTTGGAGAAGGGAGAGATCAAGATGGGCTTACCATGACTTCCTTTATTCTCTGCCTTGGCTGCAGGGGAGACTAAAGTCTTCTATTTCTCAGTTAGGTTTTCTGTAACTCAGTGTATGGAGGCTCCTTAGGGGAGCAGAAGTGGGGACCAAGGTACCAAGGGGAGAGTTATATTCTTATAGAAAATAGGACTGGGTACATTTTTTGGTGGGTTTTTTTGCAGGGCAATGAGAGTTAAATGACTTGCCCAGGGTCACACAACTAGTAAGTGTCAACTGTCTGAGGCCAAATTTGAACTCAGGTCCTTCTGAATCCAGGGCCAGTGCTTTATCCACTGTGCCACTAGCTGCCCCTGGACTGGGTACATTTTAAGGGAGAGGCCAAGAAGAACCAAGTCAAATTGCAAAGCAAAATGTCAGTCATTTTACCCAAGTTTGCTAAATGTCCCAAGTATGTAGAAACATGTTATCATTTTGATAATATTTATCAGCACCCAAAATGGTACTGCATTTGTTGATGACTCTTATTTGCACATGGGCAGCTAGGTGGTGCCATAGTGCATAGAGCGCCAGGCCTGGAGTGAGGAAGACTCATCTTCCTCAGATCAAATTTAGCCTCAGATACTTACTAGCTGTGTGACCCTGGGCAAGTCACTTCACCTTGTTTGCCTCAGTTTCCTCATCTGTAAAATTAGCTGGAGAAGGAAATGGCAAACCACCCCAATATGTTTGCTAAGAAAACCCCAAATGGGGACACAAAGAGTTGGCTAGATTGCTAGGCCTGGAATCAGGAAGACCTGAGTTCAAATCCCACCTCAGATACTACTGTGTAACCTTAACCTCTGTTTGCCTTAGTCCAGTGGAAGAGAAATTACAAACCACTTCAGTATCTTTGCCAAGAAAACCCCATGGAAATTATTGGCATGCTATGGTCCACAGGGTCATGAAGAGTTGGACACAACTGAACAACAACAACGATTAGATTGTGGGGTGGGGAGGGAGAAGAAGAGGAAGAAGGTAAAGAATAATCTCCATGAGGGTAAATTCTGTGTCCTAGCTAAACTTGGGTATCTTCCCCAGCACCTAACATAGTGCTTAATAATTGTTTGCACAGTACATAGAAGTGCTTAATAAAAGTTTATTTAATGGATGAAAAGAGAGAAAGAAATGCCACTTAGTCATGGAATTTAACCCCCTTTTTAGAGTGTCTGTATTCAGTCACTGTAGTCTGCTCTCCATCCTCTCCAGAGCAGAGATTTTAATGTAGGAACTCTTGGCCATTTTAGCTTCATCACTCCCTTAGCAAGAAATCTTCTCATACACCCGACATTCTCTGTCCTCTATATACCCGCTGTAACATTCCTCACTGTGAGGATCCCCCCCCTTCCCACACACACACACACACACACACACACACACTGAAGCAAGCCTCCCCTTCAGTAGGAGACACTGTAACCCTGCCTTCCCAGCACACACGTTATAGCACTCCCCACTTCCTCCACACACCATCACACCTCCCACACAAAAATGCTGCAAGATTCTCCACTCCAAGCAAACAGGCTTCCTGACTCAATGTCCTACAGATGTCTAAGGGAGCCTATTCTGTCTATGGGGCATTCCAGGTCTGCTGCTTCCTTATGAAAGACTTGTCTTGGGTGCAGGTACCATGTCAAGGTAGTTATTCTACTCTGCCTGCCTTTTATGTTTTGTCTGTGTGCATGCTGGTCTATCTGTCTTGTCTTTTTTACTCTGCATCACTTTGTTCATGTCTTTCCCTTGTTTCTTTGAATTCCTCTTATTGGGATTTTCTAGGGCATAATAATATTCCATGGGCAGCTAGGTGGCACAGTGGATAAAGCACCAGCCCTGGATTCAGGGGGGCCTGAGTTCAAATTCGGCCTCAGACACTTGACACTAGCTGTGTGACCCAGGGCAAGTCACTTAACCCTAATTGCCCCGCAAACAAACAAAAAACAAAAAACCAACCAACCAAAAAAAAATAATATTCCATAACATTTACATGCCACAATTTGTTCAACCATTCTTCAGTAGAAAGGCACCTGAATTCCTGCCCCCCCCATCCCATTTCTTTGTGTGTTTTTTGCTTCCACAAGAGCATCCCGTGCCCTTTGAAGTATAGGTCTATGCTCAGTGCATAGTCAGATCACTGGGTCATAGGGTATAAGAAGTTTAGCAACTTTTCTCATCTAATTCCAAATTGATTTCCTGAATGACTGAACTGGTTCATAGCTCCACCAGCATTGCATTAGTCTACATATCTTCCCACACCCCTTCTAACATTATCTTTTTCAGTTTTAAAAAAAAATCATCTTTGCCAATTGTCTGGCTGTTATATGAAAACCTGAATTGTTTCAATTCAACTTGAGTTGAAATCATCTCAGACTCTTCCTGACTTTGTCATCCTGGATGAGTGTCATTTAACCTCTCTCAGCCTCAGTTTCTTCATCTGTCAAATGGGGATAATAATAGCACCTACCTCACAAAATCGGTGTGAGGATCAAAGCAGAGAACATATGTAAAGAGCTTTGCAAACCTTAATGCACTGTATAAATGCTAGGTACTATTATTTAGAATAGTCTTTTATATGGTGGTTGACAATTGGCATTTCTTCTTCCGTTCACAGCTTTTGATCAGATACTTATCTGCTGACTTTCTCCTTCTTTAAAAGGTTTCCAAGGGAAGAGCCTTTCCCATCTCCCTTAGTCATCTACAGATGTGGGAAGACTATTAGCTTCAGACTCCCAATTTCCCTCTCCTTCCTAGGATATTGCCTGACTTAACCTTGTGATGTCTTTCTATTTCTTCCTCAGGCTACTGAATGGAGTTCCAACGAAGAAACACGCAGGTCCTGCCAAAGCAAAGGAAAGACTGAAGTATGTGGCCAGGCTTAGCCCTAGGCATCTCTTCTTCCCTCCTCCCTCCTCCCTCCTCCCTCAGGCCCCCAGGGAATGGGAGGGATAGGGGGAGAAGACCTGAAAGGAAAAGACTATGGCATTTGGAAAAACCTTATAAGTGAGACAGAAAATCCCCAATGCTCTTTAGTGCAGGGTATTTTAAATCTCTCTGGGACTCTCTGTGGTTTGTAATTTAGAAGACTATTTCCCCTGCTGAACTCCTCCTTCCCCATCCCTTCCCCACCTAAATGAGATGGGCTGTATCTCCAGCCCTTTGAAGAGTGCTTCACATATAATGGGTGCTTAATAAATGCTTATTGATTGATTGACTGCTTAATGGATTTTTTCCCTTGCTTTCCCACCCCAGGAGGAATGTCAGAACTATGTTCGGGTCTTAATTGTGTCTGGCAGGAAGGTTTTCACGTGTGGCACCAATGCTTTCTCTCCCGTGTGTTCCAGCAGACAGGTAAGGGGTCTTCTGGGTGAGGGTGTGGATGAGTGAGGTATATCCCAGGGCTGAGATCACATGCTAGTTTCTTGGTTGGGGAGAGTCACCAACTAGGATCATCTTCCCAACCTGATTGATGACTGATCAATCCCCTGGAGATTGCGGAAGCCAGTGTCCTCCTGACTGGTGAAGTACAAAGGTTAGCATGGACCTAAAGGATCTAATACCGGGAGAAAGAACCAAGATGGTCTTCAAGGTGTTTCAGGCAATCCTCCAAACACAAGGTCAGAGGAAAGTTACCAGACTAAGGTGGAAAGAAAAGACACAGCTCACAACCACCGCCCCTGGACCAGAGGGAAAGCCCTCATTCCTGGTCATACACACCCTCCCTCCCCACAAGGCTCTCTCTGCCCTTCTCTGTCAATTCCTCTCCTCTTTACTTCCTTCCCAGGCAGGGAACCTCAGCCGGACAATTGAAAAGATCAATGGTGTGGCCCGATGCCCCTACGACCCCCGACACAACTCCACAGCCGTGATCTCGGAGCAGGGTGAGCTGTATGCAGCCACTGTCATCGACTTCTCGGGCCGAGACCCTGCCATCTACCGAAGCCTGGGCAGTGGGCCGCCTCTCCGAACTGCTCAGTACAACTCCAAGTGGCTCAATGGTACAAACCGCCCCCAGCCCCAGAATGTGGGGGCACCATCCCCTTTTCTGATCCTTCCTCCCTGCCTGGGGAACACACATTCATAGAATGTTTAAAAACTCATAACAAAACAAAAACAAAAACAAAACACCCGCAACTGATATTCAGAGATGGGCAACTTAGGGATTACAGCATATTTGGGGTGGCAACAAGGATCAAAGTGTCCTAGCTTCAAGTTCAGCATCTCAAATGTTGGCCAGGTCAGAAAGTAGGCAAAGAATGGGGAGAACAATATTCAAAGATGTATTAGAGGTGATGTAGTGGATGAAGCACGGGCCCTGGATTCAGGAGGACCTGACTTCAAATTTGGCCTCAGACACTTGACACTTACTAGCTGTGTGACCCTGGGCAAGTTACTTAGCCCTCATTGCACCCCGCCCCCGCCCCCAAAAGAGATGTATTAGGAAAGAGATTCAGAAAAAATATTTTCAGAAAGATACCAATGTGAGTCAAAAAGCAAGCAAGCATTTAAATTTTAAAAAATTTTAACATGCTTTATTTTAACATTAATTTTAAAAATTTTAAGTTCCAAATTCTCTCCTATCCCCCTTACTCTCTCTCACCCATTGAGAAGGCAAGCAATATGATATCAATTATGCATGTGAAGTCATGCCGAACATATTTCCATATTAGCCATGTTGAAAAAAAAAGCAAGAAAAATAAAGTGAAAAACAGTATGCTTTAATCTGCACTCAGGGTTCATCAATTCTCTGGAGGTGGATAGCATTTTTCATCATGGGTTCTTTGGAATTGTCATTGATCATTGTATTGATCAGAGTAGCTAAATCTTTCGTGGTTGATCATCATTACAATATAAAGCAAGCATTAATTAAGCACCTACTGTGTACCACACACTGTGGTAGGTACTTGAAAGGGAGATTGGAAGGGGTTCTTTCTCCCCCTTTTTTTTTCTCCTACTATTACCATTATCCTCTGTGTGGATCATTTCAAGTTGGCAATATGAGCCTGGGAATCTTGATGGCTCTCAGCTTACTGTCTTGGGGAAGGAAGCTGCTTGGGATAGTGGCAGGATTTCTATCAGAACACAGTATGGCACAATGGAAAGAGCACTAACTTTGGAGTCAGAGGAACTGAGTTCAAATTCTGACACCGATAGTTACTACCTGTGTGATCTTGGACAAATCATTTAAACCTCCCTGGACCTGTTTCCTCATCTGTAAAATGACTCGGTCTATGAGGTCCCTTCTAATAATATAATATAGCTCTATTGTAATATTATATATAATGATAACGTATAATATATCTAGTTATGGTATGATCCACATTATAATGTGATATCTAGCTCTAACTCTATAATATGTAATATCATTGCTATCTTGGGTATAATCTATGTCATACTATAATATCTAGCTCTAGATCTACAAAAGATACAATATAATATCTATCTCTGTTATAATCTATATCCTGATATAATCTATTGCTCCAGTTCTATAAGTAAGTATAATTAAGCAGTTCCATAATCTCCTCCTTCCTATCCCCTTCCTCTTCCTCTCTGCTTGATTTCTCTCCTCTTCCTCCCTTGAACCTTCTCCAGAGCCCAACTTCGTTGCTGCTTATGACATCGGGCTGTTCGCCTACTTCTTCCTGCGAGAGAATGCGGTGGAGCACGATTGTGGGCGCACCGTCTATTCGCGCGTGGCCCGCGTGTGTAAGAATGACGTGGGCGGGCGCTTCCTGCTGGAGGACACATGGACCACCTTCATGAAGGCTCGTCTGAACTGCTCCCGCCCAGGGGAGATCCCATTCTACTACAATGAACTCCAGAGCGCGTTCCATCTCCCCGAGCAGGACCTAGTCTATGGTGTCTTCACCACCAATGTGTGAGTTCCTGCTGTTCCCCACCCTACTGGCCGTTAGAACTCCCGACTTGACTGTGTAGCCCTTAACCCAGGAAGGCGGGAAGGAAACAAACATTTACTAGGCTCCTACTGTGTACCAGGCACTGTACTGTAAACCTGGGAAGGGAAAAAACATTTAAGCTCCTACTGTGTGTCATGCACCATGCCAAGCACTTTACAAATAGCTCATTGGATCTTCACCACAATCCTGGGAGGGGTGTGCTATTATGACAGACGGAGGTTCAGTGACTTGCCCACAGTCACACAGCTAGTAATTGTCAGAGGCTGGATTTGAACTCAGGTCTTCTTGACTCCAGGATGAGGGCTTCATACATTGTACCCACCTAGCTGCCTCACCCAGCCCTCTGGAATCCTAGTTTTTTCTTTATCCACAAGTCAGGCAGCCTTGGAAGAATGTCAAATTGAAACTCATCTACATAAAGAAGATAGTGAGATACATGGGAATGGATGAGATGTCTGAGAAAAAGAACAGAAGGGTCAAGACTAGAAGTTGGGCAAGAGAAGGGACAGTTAGAGAGACAGGGTGAGAGCCAGGATGGAAATCAAGGGAGAAACCAAGGAGAATGGAGTGGTTAGCAATACTCAGGATTCTTGAGCTGGAAGAGACCTCAGAATGAATCTAGTTGTATTCCTTTTCATTTAACAAATAAGTTAATTGAGACCCACAGAGGCCATGTGACTTGCCCAAGGTCACACACCAGGTGCAGTACTTGGACCCAGATTCTTTAGCTTCTTGATCCATTGCTCTCTAAACCACACGCCATGTTTCACATGTGTTAAGGAGATGCCTGCTGAAAATGCCTTTGGATTTGATATTTAGGTGGTCCCCAGTAGCCTTCAAGAGAGCAGTTTTAGTAGCAATGTTTGGGAATGGAAGACAGATTGCAAGGTGTTAGAGGGAAGTGGGTGGTGAGGAAATAGAGGCAGTGAGTATGGACTTCTCTTTGGAGAAGTTGGCAGGAGAAAAAGAGACATGTCTAATTGGAGGGAATAACAGGGCTGGGAGAAGCTATTTTAGCATGGGGGAGACCTGAGCATGTTTTCAGGCAGACAGGAAGGAGCCAGTCAGTGTGAAGGGAGAAACTAGAGATACAGAAGGAAGAGGAGAAGATCATAACTGCCAGAGGGTGGTCCCTGAGGAGCAGAGCGGGTGGTAGGATCAAGAATACAGGGGGTAAGGGCAGCTGGGTGGTGCAGTGGATAAAGCACCGGCCCTGGATTCAGGAGGACCTGAGTTCAAATCCAGCCTCAGACACTTGACACTTAATAGCTGTGTGACCCTGGGCAAGTCACTTAACCCTCATTGCCCCACCAAAAAAAAAAAAAAGAATACAGGGGGAGACCTTGCAAAGGAGAAGGGACACCTTGTCATTCAAGAAGAGAGGAAAAAAAAGTGAGAGTGGATGAGGATATAGACAAATTCTGAGGTGAAGACGTTGTGTTTTGAAGCCAGAGCAGGGGTGATTTTTGTTTCTAAAAAGGATTTCCCCATTTTGTAGATGATGAATTAGAGTCTCAAGGAGGTTAAATGATTTACCCATGGTGAGCTGGGATTTGAATTCAGGTCCCCTGGCTCCAAGCCCATTGCTGTTTTTTACTACATTATTCTGGTTCTGTCTGTGCCTGTGGGAAGAAGTTAATGTGTTCTCTATGATTCTGTTGGGTAGAACTAGGGTTTATTGGTGAGATGTTTCAGGGAGACAGATCCGGGCATTTTAGCTACACAGTAATGGGAGAGGCCACCTTGTATAGCAAGGAACTTTTCAAGGAGAAACTTATACAATGACCTGATAGTAATATTGTAGAGGGGAATCCACATTGGGTGAAAGGTTGGATCAGATCCTCCATTCATGTATATTTTCACTCCTAGAGTCTCTGACCTTCCCCACTGACAGAACCTCCAGGAGATACTATTCACTCACCATTATCTAGGACGATCCTAACTCAAAGATGAAAAGGCAGACTTCCTGTGTTCATAATATAGCACCCTCGCCAGGTGGGAGGGAGAGGCTTGGGCAGTTTCCCTGACGGACAGCCATGTGAGGCTCTGTGCTGAATATAGGGAGAGATTTGTGATTCCTGATGAGCTGAGAGACCTTTGAAGCTGGGGTGGTGCCTGGATGATTCCTTTGCTCTCCTTTTTTTTCAAGAGGATTACTGGGACTAAAATTATATCTGACTGTAACACATCAGATATTTTCAGTCTAAGAGTACCCCAGGCCAAGAGGGTTAACAGTTAATTTAATCTTGGCTAGCCGAGTTCCCCAGGGGGAAACTAGGTGGCACAGTGAATAGAATGCCAAACTGGAGTTAGGAAGACTCATCTTCATGAGTTCAAATCTGGCCTCAGACACTTACTAAGCTGTGTGACCCTGGGCGAGTCACTTAACTCCGTTTGCCTCAGTTTCCTCATCTGTAAAACGAGCTGGAGAAGGAAATAGCAAACCACTTCAGGATCTTTGCCAAGAAAACCCCAAATGGGGTCACGAAGAGGAAAACATGACTGAACAAGAACCAAAGCTCTGACATCCAATGCTTATTACGTAAAATGTCATCGTGAATAGCAAACCAACACATTTATCAAAGCAAACAGTAAAAGAGTCATCAGGGAAGTGACAGTGATTAATTTAGACAAGTAGTTCTCCAGCTTTTTGGTCTTACGATCCCTTTACATTCTTAAAAATTACAGACCCCAAAGAGCTTTTGTTTATGTTAGTCATGTCTATCGATATTTACCATATTAAAAATTAAAACTGATAAAATTTTAAAGTAGTAATTTGTCAAAAAAATAACAATGGTAAATCCATTTGTATATTCAAATGTTTACAGACAATTTTTTCATGAATATAACTATATTTTCCAAAACAAAAAACAATTATGCGTGGCATTATTTTACATATTTTTGCATATCTCTATACTGTCTGGTTTCATAGAAGACAGCTGGATTCTCATATCTGCTTTTGCATTCAATCTGTTGCAATATGTTTTTCTGGTTGAAGTATATGAACAAAATCCAGCCTCAAATAGAGAGGTAGTTGGAAAAGGGCGTCCATTATTATAAAAATAGTTTTGACCTTGAGGGAGGGCCCACAGGCATCCTCAGACCACATTTTGATAACTGATGATTTCAAACATGCCTCCTGAAACCTAATATAAACCAGACTAAAACATAATTGGGAAGTAGCAAAATAAAAATACAGTTGAACAGAGATAATGTTAATATGTGGTTTTCTAAGTCAATATGTGGCCGAAAGAGATCCTTGTGGTGTAGTGTCCCCTCCTTTCTTTTCTTTTTGTTTTATTTTGTTTTGTGTGGGGTTTTTTGTTTGTTTTTGTTTTTGCGGGGCAATTAGGGCCAAGTGACTTGCCCAGGGTCACACAGCTAGTGTCAAGTGTCTGAGGCCGGACCTGAACCCAGGTCCTCCTGAATCCAGGGCCGGTGCCCCATCCACAGCGCCACCCAGCTGCCCCCATGTGTCCCCTCCTTTCTATTTGAGTTTGATAATACTGATTTAGATGATAAAATACACAAGAGAAGAGGGTTTCTGTGGCTCAGGAACAGGTGAAATCTCAGCTCAGCTAAGGAAAGAAAAGTCTCACCTGAGAAGTCTGCTCAGCACCCTCTGGGAGTGCAGGCAATGGGAATTAAGGGACATGCTGAGGGTGTCGCCTTTCTCCACATGCCTGGGGGCACACATAGCACACAGAGTCACAAGGTTGTCCTTCAGTGAACTGCCCAAGCTCCCCTAGGAGGGGAAATTCACAGGAGCAAATGCACCATGTTGTCCAATGGAGTGGAAAAAGAAGCATGGGTCACCGGATGCTGTCAGAATTTAAGTGGTGGAACAGTGGGGAGGAATAATCTATTCTGAGAGGATGAAGCTACCTCTTCTTCAGTAGCCATAGCCTGTTCAGGTAATTTTATTATAAAGAATAACGTTCCCCGTTATTGAGCCCTTCATAGGGGGCTCTTTTTGAGTACTTTTCTCACAACAACCACGGGAGACAGGGAATTATGAACATTATTATCCCACTCAAAATTTCAAAAAAAGAATGTAAAAAACAATTTTGTTTTTAAAAAGGAGTTCCCCATTTTGCAGATGATGAATTAGACTCTCAGGGAGGTTAAATGATTTACCCTTGGCTACACAGATAATAAGTATCTATATTGGGATTTAGTGGATAGAGTTCTGGGCCTGGAGTCCTGAAGATCTGAATTTGAGGCCTACCTCAGACACTTAACCAGCTCTGTGACCCTGGACAAGTCACTTCCCCACCACCTGCCTCAGTTTCCCCATGTATAAAATGAAGATAATAGTAGAATCTACCTCCTGGGATTTTTATTGAGGATCATATGTTCATAAACCATTTTGCAAACCTTAGAATGCACTATTAATGCTAGCTATTTAGTAGCATAGATATAAATATGGAAGGAACCTCAGAGGCCATTTGGTTTGACCTTTCATTTTAGAGGTGAGAAAACTGAGGTCCAGAGCAGTTTAAGGGAGTCACCCAGGGAGGCCAGCCTCTCACAGGAAGTGTGTGGTGGGGCCAGGATTCAAACTCAGGTCCCAGGACTCCAAATTCACTGCCCTTTCTATTGTCCCAATTTTCTTCCCCTTGAACCCAGGTCCAGTGCTATTTCAGTCTGGACACATCCAGGACTTGATCCCTCTCCTGACTCCAAATGTAATATTCTTCCCAGTGTACCTCACTGCCTCCCTGGGGCGTGTATGTAATTGTGGACCAAAGAAAGCATGAGTTATATCAGATCTGTCGCTGTTTAGGAATTTTAGAAACCAGAGCAACAAAGCACTGGGGTGGACACTGGAAGAGCTTCTTTACATGGGCTTTTTTTTGTAAGGGTTGGCCATGGGTAGGCGGCACAGAAGCTATGAACAGGTCTGAAAAAGCCAGATCCAGGATGCGAATCATAGTCAGGTCTAGGGCTAGAAGGGACTGCCTAGACCACCTAGACTACCCTCTTCATTTTTTAAAATAATTTTTTTTCAACTAACAAAAATATGTTGTTTTTTTCCTTCCTCCCACCAATTCCACTGTCCTGCTGTTGGAAAAAAAAAGGAGAAGACGAAATCATTTTTTAACAAATATAGGAGGCAGCTAGGTGGCTCAGTGGATAGAGGTCCTGGAGTCAGAAGGACCTGAGTTCAAATCTGACATCAAACACTTACTAGCTGTGTGGCCCTGGGCAAGTCACTTAACCCCAATTGTCTCATAAAAAAATAATAAAATGTACATAGTATAACAAAACACATTTCCACACTGGTCATGTTTTAAAAAAATATGGTTCCCTTTATACCTCTGATTCCATCTCCTTTCCTTCAGGAGATAGGCAGGATGTTTCATCATTTATCATCTGGATTCTCTCAATCCTTTCATTTTACACATGAAGAAAATAGAAGGCCCAAGGATTTGCCCAAGGTCACCTAGGTAGTAAGCGGCAGGGATTGATTTCAGAGCCAACAGCACAGTTTGTCATTTGCTGTAGTCATTTTTCAGTTGTGTCTGACTCTTCATGACCCCACTTGGGGTTTTCTTGGCAAAGATCCTGGAGAAGGAATAGGAGTGGTTTGCCATTTCCTCCTCCAGCTCATTTTACAGATGGGGAAATTGAGGTAAACAGGGTTAAGTGACTTGCCCAGGGTCACACAGCTAGTAAGTGTCTGAGGCTGGATTTGAACTCAGGGAGATGAGTCTTTCTGACTCCAGGCCCAGTGCTCTATCCACTGTGCCACCTAGCTGTCCATAGCACAGCTTGGGAAAGCCACAAGTCAGAAACCAGTCCGATATCCAGAAGTCAGACAGGGTCAGACAGCAGCCAGAAACAGATGGTAGACAGTGTGGGAGGCGGAGCCCAGACAAGAACATATGGAGGAGCATAGAAGACTGGGGCAGGTGGAGATTTTTGCCTCCAATGTAAAGGCATTGCATCCTTACCTCTCTAGTCAGGCAGGAGCTAGTCCCTATGTGCATCCAGCCTGTGGGCCTGCAGGAGTTAAAAAACTGACCTGGGTGAGGGGTCCAGGACACTCTCTACCAGCAGTTCCTGGCATTTTCTTTGTAATGGTATTTGCTGAAAGGAAGTGGTTTGTTTTTGGTTTTTTTTTTTTAAAGGAAGTTTGGTTTTTTTTTTCTGAAAGGAAGGTTTTATTACCTCTCACATCAGATACTTGTCAGGATGATCTTGAGCAGAAGGCTGTGTGCGCTGCAGCTGGGGAACAGCTTCTGTTTGCTTATCAATCAGTGAGCACTTATTAAGCCCTTCCTATTATGAGGCAAAGCGCAACAAGTCTTGGACATGGAATCGAGAGACCTGAGTTCCAGTGCTGCCTCAGTCACTTAATAATTCTATGACAATGAGCCAAACGGTAATTTATCCAAACCCGTTTTCTCATCTGGGGGTAATAATTATCACACCTCTTAGCTGTCAATACTAGAGCCCTATATGAATATGAATTATTATTCTGGAGGAGTTGCTATGGGGGAGGAGGAGGATTCTACTGCTTTCCGCTAGCCATAGTTCTGAGACCCAAGTCTGTCTGTTGTTATTCAGTCATATCTGACTCTTGGTGACCTCATTTGGCATTTTCTTGGCAAAGATACTAGAGTGGTTTTCCATTTCTTTCTCCAGCTCATTTTACAGAAGAGGAAAATGAGGCAAACAGGGTTAAGAGACTTGCCCAAGGTCACACAGCTAGTAAGTTCCTGAGGCTAGATTTGAACTCAGGTCTTCCTGACTCTAGGCCAGGTGTTCCATCCACTGTGCCATCTAGCTGTCTAATCCAAGCAATAATCCAGCTCCCTCTCCTCCATCTGCCTCCAGATTCCCAGGTACTGATCTCACTGCACCTGCTCCTTATTCTATCTTCCTCTCTCCACTCCTTGCCATCAGTTCAGGTGTGGGCCTTCCCCTTACCTTGTTCTTAGGAAGAGAATTCAGAGAAATCTGTAGCCTTGGGCTGGGAGGCAGCTGGTGGTGGTCTAGACTCAAGACACTCACAGTGATTAAATTTTGCTAATCTGATCCAAAAAAAGAGAGGGGAGGGGATCAAATTATCAAAATAAAAAATGAATAAGGTAAATTTATCACAGAAGAAAATACACTGGGTTATCAGAAAATCCTATATGCAATTATATGCTAGCAAAGCTGCAAATTCAAAAGAATTGGGTGATTACCCACAAGAATATAAAATACTTAAATTAACAGAACATGAGCTAGAGATTCTAAACAACCCAGTCTCAGAAAAATTAAATTGAGCAGACTGTAAAGGAAGTACCAAAAGGGGAAGAGAGAAAATACCCTGGTGCAGACAGACTTCCAGATGAATTCTATCAAACATTTAAAGATAATTAAAACTTATGCTATACAAATGATTCTCTCGTAATTGAGAAGGAGAGCATCTTACCTTTTATGAGAACAATATGGTCTCAAGACCTAAACCAGTTTTGTTAATGAATTTTTTTATGTAAAAACTTTAAATAAAACCCTAGCAAATGGACTACAGCATTGTGGTAGAGAGCTGGTTTCTAAGTCAGAAAGACCTGAATTCAGGTCCTGCCTTTGATCTGCACTGGCTGCACAAGTCACTTAACCTTTTAAATGTTCTAGGTCAGTAGTGTCGAATTGAAACAGGAGCCACTAAGCCATACTCAAGGATCCCTGCGGGTTACTTAGAAAACCCTAACTTAACATTATCTCTATTCTATTCTATTTTGGGGGCAATTGGGTGGTGCAGTGGATAGAACGCTGGGTCTGGAGTCACAAAGATTCATCTTCCTGAACTCAGATCTGGCCTCAGACACTTAATAGTTTTTTGACCCTCGGCAAGTCACTTAACCTTGGGTCCCTCAGTTTCCTCATCTGTAAAATGAGCTGGAGAAGGAAATATAGTATAGTATAGTATAGTATAGTATAGTATAGTATAGTATAGTATAGTATAGTATAGTATAGTATAGTATAGTATAGTATAGTATAGTATCTCTGCCAAGAAAACCCCAAATGGCTGAACAACAAAAACAAACTCTGTTTTTATTTCTTTTGTTAATATTTTCCAATTACATTTTAATCTGGTTCCCACGCATCTCCAATTAGGCCTGTTTGACACCTCTGTTCCAGGTAACTCTCAAGGATCATGAGTTCCAGAGAACATGCCAACCCTTATTGGTGGAGATAGTTTCCTCACCTGGGAACTTCCTATACCAGTGAAACCCCAGGTTCAGTCCCTATCTCTTATACTGTGTGAAACACATTATTCACTAGGATCAAGTTGGATTTAAACCGGGATGCAAGGAAATATTAGGAAAACAAAACAACCTACCCAATAAAAGATCTGGATAATGGCAGGCTATTAAGGGGAACCAAGATTCCCAGGATTTTAGAACCTGTATGAGACCTTAGTAATTCAACCTTGTAATCTTACAGATGAAGAAACTGAGGCACAGAGAACTGAAGTGAGAGGCCTCTGGCCCCATGGCTAGCAAATAGCCAAGCTAGGATTAAACCTGGACTGCCTGATCTGAGCCTTGGCCCCAGGCTATGCTGAGGGTGGGGATAGAAGGGGTACTGGGGGTGAAAGAGCCAGATCAAAGATTTTTGCCTTTTAACATGTGAGTTACCACACACATGTGCATATAGGGGGAAAATGAAACCCTGTGTAGTGTGAAGGAAAACACTTGACATTGACTTTGATTATAGATACAAAATAAGAGAAAACTGTAATAATTTTGTCTGTGAAGAGATATAAAAATACCTAATTCTAATCATAGACGAGTATGTGATTTGCTTACCATGGAAGCCTAGCAGCGCTGGATTCTAGAGTTGGAAGGGAATTGAGAGACCATTTAATCCAATTTCCCACTCGTGAGAATCCATCTTTCAGCATCCAGCCTTCAACCAAAGTAGGAGGGAGACAATGGGGAACTAATTTTTTTTAAATGTTAAAAATAAACAAATAATAAGTATTAAAAATTTTTAAAAAGACTTAAAGTGAAGTTCCTCCTCTGGCAGCCTGGTGCACCGAATACCAGTTGTCTTCCTTTTGCTGATAGTCTGTAGTATCTGCCATAGTAGTCCAAGAGACGGGAACTCTGGGTTCTGGTCCTTCCTCCTTCGGTAACTCCTGTGTGACACCTTACTTCACCTCTGGGTCTCATCAGCTAAATGGGGGTGGGAGTGGGGGTGGAGTAGATGATCTCTGATGCCTTCAAGCTGTCAAAGGCTGATACTAGGAAAGTGACCTATGGGGTGCTTCTCTTCAGAGGCAGCTGAGTGATGTAGGAGAAGATAGACCAGGGACGTTGGAGTGGGGAAGACCAGATTTGAATCATGCCTCAAATATTTGCTAGCTGTGGGATTTGGGCAAGTCTACTCAGCCTCTCTCTTTTTTTTTTTTTTTAGTAAGGCAATTGGGGTTAAGTGACTTGCCCAGGGTCACACAGCTAGTAAGTGTTAAGTGTCTGAGGCCGGATTTGAACTCAGGTACTCCTGAATCCTGGGCCGGTGCTCTATCCACTGCGCCACCTAGCTGCTCCTACTCAGCCTCTCTTGGCCTCAGTTTTTTTCACCTGTAAAATGGGGATAATAATAGCATCTACCTCCCAAGGGTTGTTGTGAGGATCAAAGGAGGTAATGTGTAGAAAGTCCTTTGTACAATTTACAAATATACAAATGTAAAAATGTATAAATATATTTATATTTGGTGGCTAGGTAGCACAGTGGCTATATACATATATATTTATATAGACATAAACATAGATATATAGACATAAACACAGACACAGACACAGATATAGACACAGACACAGACACAGACACATAGACATAGACACAGACACAGACACAGACACAGACATAGACATAGAAATAGACATAGACATAGATATAGACACAGACACAGACACAGACACAGACACAGACACAGACACAGACACAGACACAGACACAGACACAGACACAGACACAGACACAGACATAGACATAGACATAGACATAGACATAGATATATGCAGCTAGGTGGCATAGTGGATAAAGTGCCAGGCCCTGGAGTCAGGAAGACCTGAGTTCAAATCTGGATTCAGACACTTCCTAGCTATGTGACCCTGGTCAAGTCACTTAACCCTGTTTGTCTTACTGTCCTCGTTTGTCAAATAAGCTGGAGAAGGGAATGGCAAATTACTCCAGTGTAGTTTCTAGAATTAAGAGAGGGCACTAGTGAATGCTTTTCAACATCTCCCAAGGAAGTGTGTACCATAAAATTATTTAATTATATTGTCATCTTGTTTCATGTAATTGTATATAGATAGCGTAATCTCCCTGAGGGTCAGGGACTATTTCATCTGACTTCTGGCTCCCTCCTGGCATAGGGGCTCACTATATGCTTTTTGGTCCATGGTCTCAGTTTCCTCATTTGTAGAATGAGGAGATTGGGTTAGGTGTTCTCTGAGGTCCCTCCAGCTCTAATTCGATGATATATCTTGGCTTCCCCATTAGATTGGGAGCTTCCCAGATAGGCCTGTGTCTTTTCCTCGGGGGCAGCTTAGGTGGGGCAATACCTAGCTCATTGGGTGCTGGGCTGGCCATGTCCTTCACAATTGGAAAGAGTCATGATTTTCATTGGCATGGGTGCCCATGCCACCAAGGAAGAGCATCACCCCCACATTCTGTGTAGACAGCTTTCATGATCCACTGTGGCTTAACCCCACCCCCACCAACCCCCACCCCTGTGGCCAACCTGCTGGTGACAAGCCTCCATTTCCTCATCTGTAGAATGAGGAGATTGGAGTAGGTGGTCTCTGAGGTCCCTTGCAACTCTAAATCTATGGTATATCTTGCATGTGCTGTTTTACCCATTAGACTAGGAACTTCCGAGATATGACTGTGGGTATTCCTGGGTTTTCGACCAGCCAATCAACATTTATTAAGTCCCTACTATGTGCCAAATACTGTGTAGGCCCTCGGGATTCAAAGAAAAATAATGAAACATAACCTTGTTCTCAAGGAGTCTATATCCTATTGGGAGAGAAATGCACATAAACAAGCACATATATGCATGTATAGATAAATATACATAGACGTGTATAAACACATATATGTATGTATGTGTCTGTCAATCAATAAGTATCTATCAAGCACTGACTATGTATCAGGCACTGTGCTAAGTGCTGGGGATACACAGAAAGACAAAAGACAGCCCCCTCTCCTCAAAGATCTCAAACAACAGACACATGGTACGTCACTGGACCAGATTCAGTTTGTCAGAACTTGGGCTCCCCTGGCTGACCTTCGAAGACTCAGCCCCACTACCTACCCTTACCTTGCCAAGGTGAAACTGTAGGGTAGTCAGGAGAGGACTAGGAATGACTACATGCTTACTAAAATTCGAAGTTAACTTCTTAATCCCAACATGGAAGTGAAGGGGAAAGGGAAACATGCCTGCAGTGAATTCCACCCACCTCCTCTCCCTTCCAGAAATAGCATCGCTGCCTCTGCTGTCTGCGCCTTCAACCTCAGTGCCATCTCCCAGGCCTTCAATGGCCCCTTCCGCTACCAGGAGAATCCAAGGGCCGCCTGGCTCCCCATTGCCAACCCTATACCCAATTTTCAGGTACGGTTGCCCTTCTACTTCCCACTCCCACCCCTCATCTCCCATTACCACCACCTCAAACTCAGTCCTTAAACTCTTTCTCTCTGGTCATTGGGAGTCATGGGGAAGGGGTCATTTTAGATTTACTGGAGCAAAAGTGTGTATCCTAAGGTAGCCAGAACAGGGTTCCTAAGGAACATCAGTGCCCATTTTTGATGTCCTCTCCCTGATCTGGGTGAAGAAAGGAATAGAATTGGTGGAGAAGAAAGTGAAGAATAACTTCATTGGTTTGGCTAGGGGGCTTTAAGAGTCATAGACCTATAAAATGTCTGTTCTGTAGGCATCTTAGAGCTTATTTAATCCAACCCCCTCATTTTACAGATGGGGAAACTGAGGCCCAGAGAGGTGAAATTATTTGTCCAAGGTTTCACAACTTGTTAGTAGCAGAGTCAAGATTAGGACTAAGATTTTCTGACTCCCATCCAAATTTCCAGCCCCTGCTCAGAGGTAGGGATGGGGGGCTGGGCTATTTCAGTGTCTGTAGAAAATAGAGGAATGGGTCTGACAACAGAATCTTTGGCAGCCCACTCTCCATTATCCTAGGACAAATGAGCCAGTCTTTCTATTTTCCAGGCCCCTCGGCATCTCTCCCCTCTTCCTATTGCCTCCTCCCTCTTATATAAACCCCCAATTCCTAATCTAGTTTTTAGGCACTCTTTCCTCATCCTCCTTGGCTAATTTTTCCTTTTCTACCAATGGGATGATTGTTGTTGTTTGTCCTTCGTTCTTGAAGAGGACCATGTCATCAGGGTGATGTCATGACTTGCAGCAAATTGGATTTAGGTGAGGGAAGGCTGATATCATTGGCCATGATATCAACAGGATGATATCATTGCCAGGAAGGACCTGGGGGACAAGAGGTAGACATCACCGAGCCGAAGGGGATTTATGGTGAGACGGGCCAGGACTGAAGCTATGTAGAATTGATCCTGTTACACATCCTGATGGGCTCAATTGTTTGGGTCTTGTGAAGGACCATATTAGAGATTCATGGAGCTGAGGGCAGGGAGGGCGGCTGGGTGTGGATAACTGTGAGGGTCCCGAATGAGACTTATGAGAGCGTGACTCCCCAATTCTGATTCTCAGTGTGGAACCTCAAAAGATGTTGGCCCCAATGAGAACCTGACAGAGAGGAGCCTGCAGGATGCCCAGCGTCTGTTCCTGATGAGTGAGGTGGTTCAGCCTGTGACCCCGGACCCCTGTATCACACAGGACAGTGTCCGTTTCTCTCATTTGGTGGTGGATCTCGTGCAGGGCAAGGACACCCTCTACCATGTGCTTTACATTGGCACCGGTGAGACCCTCCTCTGTGCTAAGGCTGAGTATCTCCAGGGAAAGCAGACAGCTTTGCAGAGAAGCCATAACATTTGTGCAACTGTCTGACATGATGAACCACGCTCTTGGAGTATTTAAAGAGTGTTGTTATGTTCCTTGGATGATGGTGACCCAGAGTCATGTCTCAATGGTAGTGAGTCCCACATGGGGGTGTTGATGTGTGCAATTAAATAGGAGCAATGATTGAGTGAAAGGGACAAATGGGAGTGGGGAGGGGGGGGGGAGGGAGAGAGGAGAGAAGAAGAAGAAGAAGAAGAAGAAGAAGAAGAAGAAGAAGAAGAAGAAGAAGAAGAAGAAGAAGAAGAAGAAGAAGAAGAAGAAGAAGAAGAAGAAGAAGAAGAAGGAAGAGAAAGAGCGGCTGGAGGAGAGAGAAGAGAGATGGGGAGGAAGAGAGGAGAGAGAAGAGAGTGAGAGAGTAGGGAAAGCGAGAAGGAGGGAGAGGAGAAAAGGGGAAGGGAAGGGGGAGGGAAAGGAGGAAAGAAGAGGGAGGGAAGGAGAGCAAAGCGAGGGGGAAAGATAGAGAGGAGAAAGGAATAAGGAGAGAAGTGGAGGGAGGAAGAGAGACAGGAAGGGAAGGAGAGGAAGAGGGGTGAGGGAGAGAAAGAGAAGAAAGGGAGAGAAAAAGAGAGAAGGAGAGGAAAGAATGAGAAGAGAGAGGAAGAGAGTAAGGAGAGAGAGACAGAGTAGGAAGAAGGGACAGGGAGAAAAGGAGAAAGTGAGAAAGAAAGGGAAGGGAGAGGAGTTAGAAAGTAGGGAGGGAGAAAGAGTAGGGAGAATGAGTAAATGTGTTTTGTGGCTGAGAGTCAGTGTATATCCATGAGGAACAGCGACTGATTATGAGAGGCTGTAGTCAACGTGCACCCCAATGATTTGGGAGGTCTTTGGTTGAGGGGACCAGGACCATAGGAGTTTGCAAAGAATGGGTCTTGGGGCTGGTGGAGGCACTGGACCTGCATGCAGCTCTGGCTTCTGGTACCCTTACAAACAGTGATGTTTGCATTTGGGAAACAATGAAGGGGGAAAGTCCTTAATAGACCCGTTTAAAAAAAAAAAACCGAAAACCCAGTGTAGTTCTGAGTCCTAGTCTCCACCTGAGAAGGCAAAGTGCCTGGGGAAAAGCCAAGGGATCCAGTGGCTATATTAGAGACAGGCAGACACAGCGTGCATGCGGGCGAGCACGTGAGATCTCCATCACTCTGTCCCTATCCTGAGGGCAGCCTCTCTCCCTCTCTCTACCTCCACACTGGGGTGGGCGCGCCACTTGGTCCCAGAGCAGAGAGGAGGCTGTTAGGCAGCGTCCCTTCCCTTGGATTCTAGTTCTAGAAGTTCTAGGTCATTAGAGGAATCTGACCGTTGTCTCTGCCTCTCTCTCAGAATCAGGCACAGTGCTCAAGGCTCTGTCCACAGCGAGCCGCAGCCTCCGCGGCTGCTACCTGGAGGAGCTGCAGGTGCTACCTCCGGGGCGTCGAGAGCCTCTGCGTAGCCTGCGCATCCTTCACAGTGCCAGGGTGCTCTTTGTGGGGCTGAACGACGGGGTGTTGAGGATCCCGCTGGAGAGGTGCGCGGCCTACCGCACCCAGGGGTAAGCCGGGGCACCTAAGGCCAGGAGGGGGGGTGGGGTGGGGCAGGGACTCCGCCTCCACTGATCTGGATCAGACATTATTTTCTAGGGTTTTTTTTCCCAGTGTTATTAGCTGTTATCACTGAGGCTTTTGGTTATCTTGAATCATTCTGTTTACTTTTATTCATTCACCTCATCTCTGTAAAAGGGGAGTAGGAGCCTTTGAAATCCAGAAAGAAGGTAGCTAGGTGATGGAACGGACAAAATGCTGCATTTGGAGGCAGGAAAACTGGAATTCAAATCCTGCCTTAGACACCTACTAGCTGTGTGACCCTGGGCAAGTCACTTAACCTCTGTCTGCCTCAGTTTCCTTATCTTTAAAATGAGGCTCAATAGCAGTACCCACCTCACAGGGTTTATGAGAAGATCAAATGAGATGTATGTAAAGCACTTTGTAAACCTTAAAGTGAGGCAGCTAGGTGGTACAGTAGTTAGTGCACAGGCACCTAAGTCAGGAGTTCAAATCCAGCCTCAGATGCTTACTAACTGTGTGACCCTGGGCAGGTCACTTAACTGTTGTTTGCCTTAGTTTCCCCAACTATAAAAATGAGGGCTATAACAGCACCTACCTTATAGGGCTGTTGTGAGGATTAGATGAGGTAATATTTATAAAGCATTTAGCACTGTGCTGGCACATGGTAGGTACTATATAAATGCTGTAATTATTATTGTTATTTCCCTCTACTCCTCCTAGAGAAAGGGTAATCTCACAGACATGCTTTGCTTTGTTGGACTCTTTGTTGCTATCTGAGAGTAGCTATTATTCCTTCCTTACCTAGAGGAGGGAGCAGTGATGAGTTAACTTAACTAGGACCAGCCTAGTTAAGAATGAAGAGAATCGTCATCAGAAATTTGGTCACCAGGGGGCAGCTAGATGGCTCAGTGGATAAAGCACCGGCCCTGGATTCAGGAGGACCTGAGTTCAAATCTGACCTCAGACACTTGACACTTACTAGCTGTGTGACTTACTACCTGGGCAAGTCACTTAACCCTCATTGCCCCACCCAAAAAAAAAAGAAAGAAAGAAATTTGGTCATCAGGTGATGAAGATTTGGTGACCCATTAAACATGCAAAAATACAGAATTGCCCTCAGTTCTGGACAAGTAACCTTCCACCTCTATAGGGACAATGGCAGAGGGGCAGAAAGTAGGGGGTGACATCAACACACGTGCTCTTTGGCCGTCTCCAAGTATTAGTTTGACTGTTGACACTTGTATGTGATCTTTGTCCAGTCTGATGCTCTTTGGGGAGAAATGAACCCTGTCCATAATGACATTATCATGTCAATATATGACATAATGAATGAAATATGTATGTGTATTTATAAGGAAATCCAGAAACATAAATAAGTTTCAGCAAAATGGAAGGGTAACTTGCAGGCACTCCTTAGTTTCTTCATCTGTAAAATGGAGCTCAGAAGCAGTACCTATTTCACAGAGTTGAGGGAGGCTGCACCTCCCTCATTTTTCAAAGAGGTGAGGACGGGAATTGGCAGACTTGGGTTTCTCTTGTCCGTCAAGGCAACAAAAGACATAGTATCACAGAATGTCCAATTATCTTGGTCCATAAGTGCTCCCAATAAAGGTAAACATAATTGCTTCTCATTCTCATTGACGAGGGTGAAGAAATAAATAAGCTCTGCGAAGACCTTTATAAGTTCTTCCAAGCTAAGTCTACCCACACTTTGTTACCCTGCGATGTCAATTAAAAGATGGGCGCCAGAGAGAGTGGCAAAAAAAAAAAATAGGTTGGAAAATATGATTTAGGATCAAGAGATGGAAGAGACCAAATGCTTCCTACTAATTGTTAAAAGTTTCATGCCTCTATATGTCATGAATATATCCTTCTAGAGGAAACCTGATAGATGGGGTGAGGACCAAAAAAACCAAAATCATAAAAAAACGCAACTTGCTGTCTCTTGTTGTTATGTCATTTCACTCATGTCCGAGTCTTTGTGACCCCATTTGGGGTTTTCTTGGCAAAGATACTGAAGTGATCTGCCATTTTATTTTCCCGTTCATTTTACAGATGAGGAAACTGAGGCCAAGAGAGTTAAGTGACTTGCCTAGGGTCACACAGCTAGTAAGTGTCTGAGACTGGATTCAACTTGGGTCTTCCTGACTCCAAGAGCCTGGCACTCTATCCACTGCTCCACCAAGCTGCCCTGACTGTCTCTTAATAGACATGAAATTACTGTTAAAGCACTAGAAGAAACTGAATTTTAAAATACCCCAAAAGACAATTGCATCAACTGACAATGCATTTTTTTAATCCATGAGGCAAAGAAATTAGAGAGAGGATGAACCTTTTTATTTCAAAGTCAAATTAATACCAAAAATTTTGCATGAATCAATATGCTCAGTCCTTCTCAGAATCAAATTTCTGTGAGGTCGTTGAATCATTGACTAGTTAGATCCCGGATCAAAATAAATACCCCGCTAGAAGAAGAGATGACAAGAGAAAAAAGGTGTGTAAATTATTGCAACTCCAATACAACCTATTTAAATAAACTGTCCATTCTGAAAAATAAGAACATGGACACTACAGCAAATAAGAATGTTTAAAAAGCAATCACCATTTCTTAGAAAAGTTTAATCTATGCAAATCATTTACCATAATAAGGAAGCTAGACTTCTTTCTACACACGTCTCATGCCAAGACGCAGGAAGCGGCCAGTGAGTGATCAGGAAACAGAGATGTTGTTACTCTACGTGCATGGGACAGTGGAAACAGCACAGGGTTGGGAAGTGAGGGGATCTGGGTTCAAAGCCCGTGTCTCCTACTTCCTACAAGTATGTGATTCTGGGGTAAGTCATGTCACTTCCAGGACTTAGTTCTTCAGCTATAAGATGCCCCCTCTAGTTCTCTTCCAGCTCTAAAACCATGATTCTACATCTCACAGGAGAGAAAGAAACTACCACAGCAATGTTAAAAGTCCAGAGTTGGGGGCAGCTAGGTGGCGCTGTGTATAAGGCACCAGCTCTGGATTCAGGAGGACCTGAGTACAAATCTGACCTCAGACACTTGACACATACTAGCTGTGTGACCCTGGGCAAGTCACTTAACCCTCATTGTCCTTCAAAAAAAAAAAAGTCCAGAGTCATGGCTACATGTGACCCATGAGTGTACAAACAGCAGCATTTCAAAGGCTTTTGTACCGTGGGGTCATAGACATATAGTGAGAAGGAATCTTGGAAGTCATCTAGCACAACCCTTTCATTTTACATTTTAATTAAGGGATGCAACTGTTAGGGGTAGAGTCAGAATTCTAACTCAGGACAGCTGATTGCAAACCCATATACTAGATTCCACAGGGCCCATGGAGCAATGGTCCTATGTCTCCTTGAGGTAGTAAGGGCTACAGATAGGGATTCAGAGTGGCAAGGCTGAGGACCACAGCAGCATCCCTCTACCCAAGGGTGTGCTAGTAAAGTGTTTAACAATCAGCCCTCCAAGGCAGAAAAATGTATACATAACACACTTTTAAGTTTAGTTTGCATTATTAACTTTCAAATTATTCATTAATATTCATTGCTTTACATATTACATAATAATGTTACTGATGTTATATAATAATATGTCTAGATACATTATATTGATCGTGATTATTAATGTTGATTATTAATAAATCATTATAAATTATTAATTTTCTCCATTACCTCTGTGGGGACCATTACACCTCCATAAGTCTAGGCAATCAATAAGACAACAAATCCAACCCTCATTTGTAGTGTTTGCAGATTTCTGGGGTATAAATGCTCACACTGAACTTTTAACAAATGGCTCTCTCTAGTTCATTCAAGCTGACTCCAGTGTAGCCCTGGTTATACCCCTCATCACCAGGAAGTTACTGTAGTGGACAGAGTCCTGGACTTGGAGTCTGGCTGATCTGGATTCAAATTCTACACTTACTAGTTGTGTGACCACGAACAAAGCACTTCAACTCTCTGGCCCTCAGTTTCCTCACCTGTAAAATGAAGAGTCTGGACTTGGCCTCTAAAGGTCCCTTCTAGCTTTAAATCTATTATCTAATACCTGATCTCAAAGCCTGTCATTGGTTATCTTCCTGTCACAATCCTCCTGCATCACTGGCCTCCCTTCCAATGAGGTGTCAGTAGCATCCTTCCCCATACCCACCCGCCCCAGCGCAGCTTGTTTTGAGGGTCTGGGGATAGTACTGAAGGCCCAGGTGCCTGAGCTTCAAGTTTCTTCATAGAGATTAGCAGGGAATAGCTTGAGGACAGGGAAGGATTCTTCCTCATTCCCCTGGATCTGTAGTCTCTCCTTTTCTTGCTGTGCATGGTTATGGGCCATAAATCTTGATTTAATCCATTTCTGTAGACAGTGTCTCTCTCCTGGCTGAAGCCCATAAGGTGAAAATTTATTTTCTTTTTCAAAAAGTAAATATATATATATATATATATATATATATATATATATATATATATATATATAATAAAGAAACTGCAGTGGAAAAGGAGACCAAGAAAAAAGTACCAGGATATGACTTGGGGGGGAAGTATGTGGAAGGAGAGCTAGACCTGCAGTTAGGAAGACCTAGATTCTAATCCTAGCTGAGATATTTATTAGTTGTGTGACATGGACAAAATAATCCATGGCCAAGCATTTATTAAGCACCTACTACATACCAGTACTATGTTAGGTGCTGGGAATACAAATACAAAGAATTAAATAATCCTTACTTTCAATGAGTTTTCATTCTAATGGGAAGACAAAGGCATACAAAAGAAATATAAAGTGAATAAATGCAGAAAATACATAGCAGTGAAATATGAAGGAATTAGGGGGAGAAGATAATAGTATCTTACAATTATCAAGAAAGGCTCAGTGCCAAAGATTGTGCTTGAATTGAGTCTATTTTTTTTTTTGGAGGCAATTAAGGTTAAGTGACTTGCCCAAGGTACCACAGCTAGTAAGTATCTGAGGTCAGATTTGAACTCAGATTCTCCTGACTCCAGGGCCAATACTCCAACCACTGTGCCACCTAGATATCCCTTGAATTGAGTCTTTTTATCATAAAAGTATTTTATTATTTTATAGTTACATGTAGAGATAGTTTTCCACATTTGTTTTTATAAGATTTCTAGTTCCATTTTTTCTCCCTCCCTCCATTCTCTCCCCCTCCCCAAGACAGCAAACAATCTAATATGTTATATATGTACAATAACATTAAACATATTTCTGCATTAGTCATGTTGTGAAAGAAGAATAAGAATAAAAGGGTAAAACCTCAGAAAAGAAAAAACAAAAACAAAAATATTGGAAACCAGATGGTTCAATATGCATCTAGATTTCACAGTTCTTTTTTCTGGATGTGGAGAGCATTTTCCATCATGAGTCCTTTGGAATTTTCTTGGACCATTGTATTGCTAAGAAGAGCTAAGTCTATCACAGTTGATCATCATACAATGTTGTTGATACTGTGTACAATGTTCTCTTGGTTCTGCTCATCTCACTCAGCATCAGTTCATGTAAGTCCTTCCAGGTTTCTCTGAAATCTGCCTGCTCATCGTTTCTTACAGCACAACAGTCTTTAAATTCTTTTTTTTTCAATTGAGTCTGTTTTTTGGTTTTTTGTTTTGTTGGGGTTTTTGGGTGAGGCAATTGGGGTTAAGTGACTTGCCCAGAGTTACACAACTAGTAAGTGTTAAGTGTCTGTGACTGGATTTGAACTCAGGTCCTCCTGAATCCAAGGCTGGTGCTCTATCCACTGTGCCACATAGCTGCCCCCTCAATTGAGTCTTAAAGGAAGAGAAAGACTCTGTGAGACAGAGGTGAGAAGGGAGTGCATTTCAGGCATGTGGGGTGACCAGTGCAAAATCATGGAGCTAGGAGATGGAGTCTTATGTGTCAGTTTAATTGGATCAGATGATGGGGGTGGTGGGACTACACTTGGACCAACTAACATTCCAGCAAGACTGGAAAGGTAGGCTGGGGCCAGGTTGAGAAGGGCTAAGCAGGGTTTATTATTATTATTTTTTAATCTTAGAAACAATGGGGAGGAAAAACATAAAAAGTACACAACAAAGAACAGGAAAACTTAGAAGGAAGTACAGAAAAGTAGGATAACTTTGAAGATGATGTGTAGTATTTGTTATATAGTTTTTAAAAAAGGTAAAGTGTGAAATGGAAATTTATGGTTTTATATTGAATAATCTTATATTGTACTGTGTACATTTAAATGTCCCTTTTTCATCTTTTTCAAAATATAAATGAATAAAATTAATTTCAAAATTAAATTCAAAATAAATTATTTTTAAACTCAGGACCTGAGTTCAAATCCGGCCTCAGACCCATGACACTTTCTAGCTGTGTGACCCTGGGCAAGTCACTTAACCCTCATTGCCCCACCAAAAAATTTAAAAATTTTAAAAATTTAAAAAAAGAAGCAATAGTGAGCCAATGAAATTGAATGAGTAGGGGAGCAGCATGATCCAGAGCTGTACTTAAGCAAAATTACTTTGACAGCATAGTGTAAGATGATGAGAAATTTGAAGCAAGGAGACCAATTAAGAGGCTATTGTAACAATCTAGATAAGACATAAAGGATGGTAGATGTGTGAGAAGAGAGAAGGGGTCAGATATGAGAGATATCATGAAGATAGAATTTATGCAGAATGAGGAAAGTTGAAGAGTTGAAGGTAATACTAAGGCTATGAACCCAGGATACTGGAAAAGGGCAGAAATAGGAAGCTTGGAGGAGAGAAAGGTTTGGAGGAAACAATGATGAGTTCAGTTCTGGATGTGCTGAGTTTGAGAAGTCACTGTGACATCCAGTTATAAGTAACTGGTGATGCAGGACAAAGCTCAGGGACATAATTCAGGGTAATGCCATATTTCAGGGCAGAAGGCAGTTGCTTCTAGTTGGGATGTCCGGTGATCTTTCTGTTTCATAGAACACTGTCTTCTTTCCTGGTGGCTCTAATTGAAAAGCATTTGGCTCAGTGGTAGGTGGGGTAGGCACCTAGATATGTGTGGGGCCATCTAGCAATTTTTATGAAATGTTATTATTTTTTTTTATCTTCTTTTTTTTTAATGTATGAGGTATTTTACTTTTCTGTTACATGTAAAGATAGTTCTCAACTTTTGTTTATACATGCTTTACAATTTCAGATTTTTCTCCCTCCCTCCCCTCCCTCCCCTCCCTCCCCCCTCCCCTAGACAGCAGGTAATCTGATATAGGTTATATCTATATATCTCTATACATATACATATATATATACACACACATATATAAACACATAATGACATTAATCCTATTTCTGCATTAATCCTGTTACAAGAGAAAGAATCAGAGCAGTGATGCAAAACCTCAAAATAGAAAAAAAAACCAACAGCACCCAAAACAAAAGAAATAATATGGTTCAATCAGCATCTATACTCCACAGTTCTTTCTTTCTTTTTTTTTCTTGGATTTGGAGATCCTCTTCTATCATGAGTTCCCTGGAACTCTTCTGTACCATTGCATTGGTGAAAAGAATATAGTCCATCACAGTAGGTCAACACTCAATGTTGATGATACTGTGTACAATGTTCTTCTGGTTCTGCTCATCTCACTCATCATCAGCTCACGTAAGACCCTCCAGGTTTCTCTGAACTCTTCCTGCTCATCATGAAATGTTATTTTAAAATTTCAAACTTAACAAATACCAAAAAGACAATACTAAAAGGAAATGTAAAGTAGAACAGAAAGAAAATTTTATATGTGAAACCACAAGTCTCTCTATATAGCTTTTTTTTAAAGTGCATAATTCAGCATTTTCAAAACTGCCCTGATTGTCTTTATTTCCTTCTAACCTTCTGCTCTCTTCTGTGCATTAAAAAAAATACTTCACTTAACCTTCATTGCCCCACAGAGGGAAAAAATGCTTCACTCTTTTCTGTTTGTTGGGTTTGGATTTTGGGGGGGCTTGGGGTTTTTTTAGGCAACACTGTTTTAGACCCCTTTCTCCTGACCCCTCCCCCAAAATGAAAAAAGAAAAGAAAAATAAAGCCCTTGTAACCAATATACATAGTCAAGCAAAACAAATGCACATGATGACTTTGTCTAAAACTTATGTATCATTCTGCATGTTGAGTTTATCTACACTCTCTCAGGAGATGGGTGCTGCCTCCTCATTGGTCATCTAGAATCATGATCGATCATTGTGTTGATCAGAGTTCTTAAATCTTTCAAAGTTGATTTCGCTTAAAATGTTGTTGCTACTGTATAGATTGTCTCCCTGGTTTTGCTCACCTTACTCTGCATCAGTTCATCCATCTCTTCCAGGTTCCTCTGAAATAGTTTGTCCCCTTCATCATTTCTTATGACACAATAGTAATCCATTACATCACATACCATAACTTGTTCAGCCATTCCCCAGTGACAAGCACTTGTTTAGTTTCTAGTCCTTTGGCACTAGGAAAAAAAAGAGTTGCTTTAAATATTTTTGGGCATATGGGTCCTTTTCTTCTTTCTTTTATTTCTTTGGGGGTATAAACCTAGTAGTGGGATCTCTGGGTCAAAGTGCACGCACAGTTTAGTGTCTTTCTGGATTTGGTTCCAAGTTGCTTTCTAGAATGACTAACCTGATACATTGCTTTGCCACTTTAACAAATGCTATTTTTCTTTTTTGTTATCTCTGTTGATGGGTGTTTGGTGGAGCCTCTCAGAATTGTTTTAATGTGCATTTCTCTAATTATTAGTGGTCTGGAGGATTTTTTTGTATGGCTAAACTTCTTCCTTTGAGAACAGTCAGTTCATATCCTCCAACCCTTTATGTATTAGGGAATAGCTGTTATTCCTATATATTTGAATCAGTTCCTTATATATCTTGGATATTAGGCCTTTATCAGAGGAACTTATTGCAAAGTTTTTTCCCCACAGTTAATAATAAAAAATAATAGCTAGCATTTATATAGGGCCAACCATGTGCCAGGTATCATGCTAAGCACTTTATAAATATTATCTCATTTGTTCCTCACAACAACCCTGAGAGGTAGCTACAATTATTATCCCCTTTTTACAGATGTGGAAACTGAGGCAAACAGAGGTTTAAATAACATTTAATATCACACAGGTATTAAGTGTCTAATGCTGGATTTGAACTCAGGTCTTCCTGACACTAAGGCCAGCATTGTACCACCTAGTTGCCTATTTCTTTTCTAATTTTAACTACATTGATTTTGTTTGTGCAAATTTTTTTTCAATTTTATGTATTATATGCCTATTTTCTATAGGGATATGGGTCAGTGGGGGATGTCTAGGGCTGGGGGCAGGGGGTGGTGAGAGACATGATTTGGTGAAGGACTGTGTCTTGGGGTTCTTGTCCTTCAGGGAATGCCTGGGGGCCCGGGACCCGTACTGTGGCTGGGATGGGAAGCAACAACGCTGCAGCACCCTGGAAGACAGTGCCAACATGAGCCTCTGGATTCAGAATATCACAACTTGTCCAGTGAGGAGCCTCCCTCCCTCCCTGTGACCTCACTTCTCCCCATCCCAACCCAAATACATGACCTTCATGAGCTGACCCAAGTGCCTGAGTCATCACTCTGGACCTGTACCTCGACCCTCCCTTCCTCCCTTCCCCCTCAACCTCCCTTCTTCCCTACTTAGCACACGGTCCTGAGTCCCAAGGTGTCTTTGTAGGTGCGAAACCTGACATGGGATGGTGGCTTTGGACCATGGTCTCCATGGCAACCCTGTGAGCACGTGGACGGAGATAATTCGGGCTCCTGCCAGTGCCGAGCCCGAGCCTGTGACTCCCCCCGGCCCCGCTGTGGGGGGCGGGCCTGCCCTGGACCTACCATCCATGTTGCCAACTGCTCCAGGTGTGTGGGAGACACGAGTCTTCTCCATGGAAGCTGCCCCAGGACTCCTAGGCTGGGGAGCGGCTCAGAGAAATGGGGAGGAGCGCACTGGGCTGAAAGAAGGGAAGGACAGCCGGGCGTCCTAATGGAAGTTGGTGATGAGAAAAGCCAGCGGGCTGCCCCCCCCCCCCAGGTCCGGGGTCTGGTCCACAGCATTGCTGCTGCTCGGTTTGATCAGTTTATGCAGAGGCGAAGTGGTTCTTGGAATTGATTCACTCTAGATTCACTCCCAAAAGACTAGCTGATCAACCAAAATGCAATTTCTTGATTTACTGGGATGGTGTTTACGCCTAGTCTAAGAACAAGGACCGGCGGGCACTGACCACTCTACTCAGGAGACTCGAATTAAAATAAGAACTCACATTTATATCGCAGTTTAAGGTTTACAGAGAGTTTTCTAGCCAAAAGAAAGATTTCTACAGTGGGCTACCTCCATCGCTTTGTGTCAGTTCTTATACCATAAATTGTCCCCATTTTATAGATGAGAAAACTGAGACAGAGAGATTCAGTGGCTAGCCTATGACCACACAACTAGTAAGTCTCAAAGGCTTATCCGGATTACCTGACTCTAGAGCCAGTGATTTTTCCCCTTGTGTCCTGTTGCTTCCTAGAAAGCATAAAATTGCTTGAGGAAGCTAAGTTGAATCTTCTTTAAGTGGGTACCTTTTCAGGCTTTCCTGATGAATCGCTCTTTTCCACCATAAGAGATAATTCTGTCTAAAAAACTGGGATGGGGGGCAGCTAGGTGGCGCAGTGGATAGAGCACCAGCCCTGGAGTCAGGAGTACCTGAGTTCAAATCCAGCCTCAAACACTTAACACTAGCTCTGTGACCCTGGGCAAGTCACTTAACCCCAATTGCCTCACTAAAAAACAAAACAAAACAAAACTGGGATGGGTCTCCTGACGTCAGAACAGCTTCTTCCCTGGACAGGACAGGAAATACACAGGCAGATTTAACTGTCCAGGTCTCCTTTTTCTGTACCCTTGAATCAGTCACCAAATTCTCCCACTGAAGCATTGACCTCAGAATGGGCATCTGTCTCCCTATTAAGTGTATCACAGTTTCTCTTGCACTAATTGCCTTTTCAATGAAATTTGAGAGATACCCTAGTGGCATCCGTTGTGTTTATACGTTATCTTTGGGTGGCTATTTCTGGGAAAGATTTCTTTGGAGCTCATCTCATTTCTTTCTTCTTAATGTTTATTAGCTTCAGTTTTAGAGCAGACTATTTTCTGACTTTCAAATCCTGAAGGTGCACCCTAGTTAGGTTCCATAAGCCACACCTATCCAAGAGGAAGAGGGATGAACTAGATATGGAATGTCTGATGAGAGAGGCATGGTCACCTAACTTTATAGGGAACATACAGTCATTGTCCTTATAGCTACCAGTTGAGTGGGAAAGACAGACCCCTCCCCCCCCCACACACACATACAAGACAAACGGGTCAAAATGCATGAAAAATTGTTGCTGAATGAATCAGTGAATCAGCAGAATTCCAATGGTAGCTGCCAGACAGAGGCTCTATGGCACCATGCTGATTTGGAGCTGCAAAGATCAGACCAGGGTGTAGGGTGGTATTGTGGGGAGGGAAGGGGATTGTAGAACAAGGATCAAAGGAGCGTGGGACAAAACTGAGCGCAAGGGAGTCGGAAGGGTCCCTATAAGAAGGGTCAGAGTGGGTGAGGTGGCTTCAAGGGGAGGTGGGTAGGGAGAATTTGCCTGGTTGCATAGGGGAGTTCAAGCTGCCCTCATTCCAGGGGATGAGAACAAGTAATTATTGTCTCCCCTGTTAGAATGTTTGTTTCTTGAGGGCAGGGACTGTCTTTACCTCTCTTCGTTTACCCGCTGCTTAGCACAGTGCTTGCCATACAGTAGGGGCATAATAAATGCTTAAGGATTGATTAATAGATGGGAGAGCCCAGGGGGCAGCTAGGTGGCACAATGGATAAAGCACC
This sequence comes from Dromiciops gliroides, assembly GCF_019393635.1. NCBI lineage: Eukaryota > Metazoa > Chordata > Mammalia > Microbiotheria > Microbiotheriidae > Dromiciops > Dromiciops gliroides. The sequence goes on along the minus strand of NC_057863.1, from coordinate 334,542,689 downwards.
GGCCCTGGATTCAGGAGGACCTGAGTTCAAATCTGGCTTCAGACACTTGACACTTTACTAGCTTTGTGACCCTGGGCAAGTCACTTAACCCTCATTGCCCTGCAAAAATTAAACAAAACAATAGATGGAGAGCCCTTTGAAGAAGATAATTAGGAATTGGGGCCTTACATATAAGGATGGGGGATATAGGAGACCAACTAGGAGTGGCAGCTGCCCCATTTTTAGATGTGATGGCCACCTTTCACTTGTGTGTTCCCAGAGAAAAAGTAGGGCTAAAAGGTCATTTGATTCACTGACAAACATTTATTAGGTTCCTGCTGTTTACCAGGCACTGTGCTAGGCACTGGGGATACAAGCAATTAAACAATCTCCACTCTCAAGCAGCTTATCCACAATGTCTGTGGATAGGATTTGATGACTGAGATGTGTCCTTTTGTCTCCACCAGAAATGGGGCATGGACCCCATGGTCCTCTTGGGCTCTGTGCAGCACCTCTTGTGGGATTGGCTTCCAGGTCCGTCAGCGGAGCTGCAGCAACCCCGCCCCCCGACACGGGGGCCGAATCTGTGTGGGCAAGAGCCGGGAGGAGCGGTGAGTGATGGGGTGAGGGGATGGAGCTTAAGGTTCAAGCAGAGGCTGCAAAGCTGCACAGGGGTTCTGGGCAGGGAGTTCTGGCATTGGTGGAAGTGTCCAGGTCCAAGGAAGGAAGGAAGGGAGAGTGGGAGGGTGAGAGGAAGGGGGTGGGGAGGGAGGAAGAAGGGAGGAAGGAAGAGAGTGAGCAAGGAAAGAAGGAAAGAAGAAAAGGGAAGGGAAGAAGGAAGGGAGGGAGGGAGGAAAGAAGGAAAGAAGGAAGAGAAGGAAGGAAGGGAGAGAAGGAGGAAGGGAAAAGGAGGAAATGAAGGAAAGGAGGAAGGGGGAAAGGAAGGAAAGAGGGAAGAAAAGAAGAAAGGAAGGAAGAAAAGAGGGAGGGAAGAAAGGAAGGAATTGTTTAAATGCCTGTCATTTGCCAGGAACCATGCTAAGTGCTCTACAAAAATTAACCTCATTTTCCCTTTTGTTCTGATTCTTTTTTTATAAATATTTTTATTAATACTTTTGGATTCCAATTTGTTTTTTTTGGTGAGGCAATTGGGGTTAAATGACTTGCCCAGGGTCACACAGCTAGTAAGGTCAAATGTCTGAGGCCAAATTTGAACTCAGCTCCTCCCGAATCCAAGGCCAGTGCTCTATCACTGTGCCACCTAGCTGCCCCTCTGATTCTTTTTTCACAATATGACTAATGCAGAAATATGTTTAATGTGATTGTACATATATAACCTATATCAGATTGCTTGCTGTCTTAGGGAGGGGGGGAGGGAAGGGAAGGAGGGAGAGAGAAAAAATTGGAACTTAAAATCTTATAAAAATGAATGTTGAAAACTTTACATGTAACTGGAAAAAATACTATTAAGATTTAAAAAAAAATATTAACCTCATCCAATCCTCACAACATCCCTGGGAGATAGATGTTATTATTTATTATCTTATTTTTTCAATTGAGGAATCTGACACAGACAGAGGTTGAGTGATTTGCATAGGGTCACACAAATAGAAAGTATCTAAAGCTGGATTTGAACTCTGATCTTCCTGCCTCCAGGTTCCAAGGCTCTGCAGGAACTGCTATTTCCTATCTGACTTTGAATAGTTTCTTTAGCCTTTTGTTACTCTCACTCCTGCTGTCTAAGCCTCATGGGTCATCCCTTGTTGGAAGTTCTATTTCTCTGTCTAAACCTCTCCTCAGGTTCTGCAATGAGAATAGCCCCTGCCCTGTCCCCATCTTCTGGGCTACCTGGGGCTCCTGGAGCAAATGCAGCAGCAACTGTGGGGGCGGAGTCCACTCCAGGCACCGAACCTGTGAAAATGGGAATTCCTGCCCAGGCTGTAGTGTGGTAAGTCGGGGGTGGGCGGGGGCGGGGGGGGGGGTGGATAGACTGGGAAAGAGGCAAGTCGTGAGACTCAGGAATGACATCTAGTGCAAACTATCAGGGCTGGACAGGACCTTAGGAATCATCTACTCTCTCTCTCTCTCTCTCTCTTAAACCTCCCCCCCCTTTCTTTTCTTTTTTTTTTGGGGGGGGCAGGGCAATAAGGGTTAAGTGACTTGCCCAGGGTCACACAGCTAGTAAATGTCAAGTGTCTGAAGCTGGATTTGAACTCAGGTCCTCCTGAATCCAAGGCCAGTGCTTTATCCACTGTGCCACCTAGCTTACCGCCCCCCCCCTTCTTAAGTTTTATTAATGTTCTTTACTCTCACTTCCAAGTGAATCGCTCCTCCTACTCCATATTCCAACCAAGCTCTAGCCCTCCCACCCTTCCCCTCTTTCCTGGGCAATAGAATCCTCAGTAAAACCGAGCAAAATAAATCCATACATTGGCCATGTGTGAAAGTATATGCCTCAATCCTTGCCTGTAGCCTACCACCTCTCTACCAAGTGCACCATGGGTACACTCTGAAGTCATCAATGGATATTGCATTGATTGGGTTTCTGAAGTTTTTAATTGTTTTTCCTTCACATTTAGGGGAAGACACTGTGGAAATTATTCTCCCAGGTTTTGCTTCCTTCTCTCTGAATCATCCAAGTCCTCTGAAGTTTCTCTGAATTTTTCATGTTTTTCATTAGTCATTTGATAAAAGGTCCCATTATTTCACAGATGAGAAGTTTGAAATCTGAGGCAGGGGGAATACTTTGCTCAAGGTCATGTATAGCTAGTCTTCAGCAGAGCTTGGAGTAGAGCTTGGTCCTCCTGACTCTTGGTCCATGGTGGGGTTTTTTTGTTGTTGTTGTTGTTTTTTGTTGTTTTTGTTTTTTGTTTTGTTTTTTTGAGGTGATGAGGGTTAGGTGACTTGCCCAGGGTTACACAGCTAGTACATGTCAAGTGTCTGAGGCTGGATTTGAACTCAGGTCCTCCTGAATCCAGGGCCGGTGCTTTATCCACTGCGCCACCTATCTGCCTCCTGGTCCATGTTTTAAGAGGTGGTGGTTCCCACATAACAGTGTCTGTCCCTTCTTCTCGTCCTGGGGCAGGAGTACAAGACGTGTAACCCTGAGAGCTGCCCAGAGGTACGAAGGAACACCCCCTGGACACCATGGCTCCCTGTGAATGTGACCCAGGGAGGGGCCCGCCAGGAGCAGCGATTCCGATTCACGTGCCGGGCCCCGCTCCCTGACCCTCACGGCCTTCAGTTTGGGAGGAAGAGGACAGAGACCCGCTCCTGCCCTGCAGACGGCTCTGGAGCCTGCGACACTGATGGTGCAGCCCTCTTCTGCTCTAGACTAGGGCTCCCCACATGCCCCCCCTTCCCTAAGCCCCTCTCTCTCTAGGGATCAGGGGTCAGACAGATTATAATTTCAGGGTGGCAGGCCAGGGAGGTGTAGTTGGGAATGAGTTACAGACTGTCAGGAGCCATATTGTATAGAGAAAACTGAGACCAGAGAAGTGATTTATTCAAGGTCACAAGGCAAGTTAATGACCTGATCCCTCATCTCAGGTTAGATTGGGAAGGGGGCAGGGTGTGTGATGGTGGTGAGGAATTCTGGTCAGGCAAAGCCCCCTCTCTTTGTGACTTGTCCTCTTTCCCCCCAGCCCTAGTGGAGGATCTCCTTCGCAGTGGAAATAATGCCCCCCATGTGGTGAGTGGTGGCTGGGCAGCCTGGGGACCTTGGTCATCCTGTTCTCGAGACTGTGAATTAGGTTTCCGGACTCGGAAGAGAACCTGCACCAACCCAGAACCCCGAAACGGGGGCCTGCCCTGTGTAGGGGATGTCACTGAGTATCAAGACTGCAACCCCCAGCCCTGCCCAGGTAATCCTTTCTCTCTCCTAGACAATGTCCATTGGCTTCCCTTCCCTGCAAGCCATAATCGACCTATTGATCAACACTTACTCTGTGCCAGGCACCCTGCTGGGATTACAAAGAAAAGCAAAACCACAAAACTAGTCCCTGCCCTCAGGGCACTTACATAAGTACTTATTTACAACACTTATAATATACCTACAGGGTGGAAACAAGGTAATATCAGAGAAGGGTCAGGTACCTCGAGGGATTGGGAAGGCCTGACAAAGTGGCTTTTGAGCTGAGTCTTGAAGGAAGTCAGAGATGACAAGAGGTGGAGGTGATCATGGAAAACACTCTGGGTATGGGGGACAAGCCAGTGCAGAGGTGTGGAGGTGAGAAATGAGGGTCACATGGGCACGTTTGTAGGCAGCAAGGAAGCAGCCCCTAGAGTGAGGCAAGATTGAAGATTAGAGAGAGTAGGATGGTAGTGGGGGCTACCTATTAAACAGGAGGGAAGGAGATCAAGGGTACCTGGGCGGGGTGGCCTTGGCAAGGAGAAGAGCCACCTCTTCATCAGAGACTGGAATAAAGGAGAAGATGGAGAGGGCTGATGTCAGAGGATGATGAGAAGGGGAGAGGAGGGAGCTCTCAATGCATGGCTTCATGTTATTTTTAGTGACATGTAAGGCAAGGTCTTCAGCTGCCATTTCCCCCATCTACACCCTATTATTAATTAGGGACATCAGGGCATTTTTGTAGCCTAGGTTTCAACATGGGGCCATTTTTCTTGGGGCCAAAGAGGTGGGAGGAGTGGTCATCTAAAAGGGATCACAGAATGGATAAAAGGGGAGGGGGTGTGGGGAGCATGATAAAGTGGGGAAAGGCATTAAAAGAGTAGAGTCAAAGGATCTTGTCTTGTAGGATCTGCATGACTTCAGACGAATCCATGTAGTCTCTCTGAGCCTCAGTTTCCCCATCTGTAAAATGAAGAAGTTGAATTAGATGACCTCTAAAGTGTCCATTCTACTTATAAATCTCTGATGCATGCTGCTAATCCTGAGTATTTTAGACTCTTCTCTATATCTAAGTTCCTTCCTCCCAGCATTTGTCCTCTCTCGACTTGCAGTACGAGGTGCTTGGTCGTGTTGGACCCCATGGTCCTCGTGCTCAGCCTCCTGTGGGGGAGGTCACTACCAGCGGACACGTTCGTGCACCAGTCCTGCCCCCTCCCCCGGTGAAGATATCTGCATTGGGTTGCATACGGAAGAAGCACTTTGTGCCACCCAGTCTTGCCCAGGTAGTAACCGTTGGGGCTATAGGAAGATGGAGGGATGATAAAGAAAAGTCAATGTGGGCAAACTACATCTGAGTCCCTGCTCATAACAAGGAGATGTTTTGCATCGCCTAGAACTTTTATTCATTCCTTTGTTAATTTCTGCCTTCATTCAGCCAGAATGTATTAAGTGCCTATTAGGTGCTACTATTCTGATGCTGGGGATACAGACAAAAAAAAAACAAAAATGGCGTTTGAAAAAATTACAAGTCACGGCACATAATGATGAGGGATGGGCAGTGGTGTTGGGGGGGGTAGAGAACGAGGAACGAATCTGGGTTGGAGGTCAGAATGGACAAAAGGCAGTGTGACCCGGGCTTTGCCCCTAGGTGGCTGGTCATTGTGGGCCGAGTGGAGTGTATGTGGTGAGGATGGAACCCAGAGCCGGAACCGTCAATGCGAGGAACTGGACCCCGAGACCACCCCCTGTCTTGGCAATGGCAGCCAGACCCGAACCTGCCCATACAGTGAGATCCCTGGTACAGATGCCCAGACACCCGTAGCCCTTTTACCCCACTCCTGGGACCCCGGATTCCTCCCCACTGGGATCATCTTTCCTCCTGGAAATTATTTACTCTGTGAGCCCTGTGGCATGGGGTCAGGTTGGGAGGTGGGGGAATGTCAAGAGAGAAGCTCCCCTAAACCTCGAACAGCTCCATCCAAGAGAATGGGGAGGGAGGAGCGGGAGAAATCCAGTCACCTGTATCCCCATCAGATATGCCATGGGCCTCCGCAGAATGGGCCGATTCTTCCCAGAGCAGTAGGGGGGCTCCCCTGCCCTGAACCACAAGCCCCTAGTTCAGTAGACACCTACAATGATCCCCAGGGATTCTCCCACGGCCATTTCCCCAGTGCCCAGTCACTCCTCACCTCCAGTTCCCTTCCATTTTTGTTCCTGTAGTGATCCTGCCTGCTTCCAGCATCGATGACGCTACCAGCTGTGGAGGTAATAATGACATCAACACTGTAGCAATAACCATCCAACATAGGTCGAGCTTGCTAGAAGACAACTCCCGTTAAACTTGCCCCCTTCCCAATATCAGACCTTCCTCTACTTTCCAAATCTGGAGCCTTCTACCCCAGACCATGAAGACTTGATGGAGTAAGTGGAATAAGTGGAGTAAGGTTTGACATTGTGTTCCTACCAAGCCTGGCATTCCTGGTCGGAATCACTCCTCTGACAGGGGTTATGGTGGGAAGGGGTGAGAGGTCAGTGTGTCCCTCCTGACCATGATGAGCTCACCCCCCTCCCCCACTTGGAGGCAGCCATCATGTTTGGGAGCATGAAGAAAATTCTTCATCTGACCCAATCCCTAAACTCTATTGTCCTATCAAAGAGACTTCCTGCCCCCCCCATGCCCTCACACTAATGAGACTCCACAGCTTCCCTTGATCATCTGTAGGCCACCCCTTCCCTATATCTAGTTTGCTCCTCACCCTTTTTCCCCTTGCACTTTGCCCTTCCCTATCCTTGAAAGCCCTTCAGGAGGAACTTAGGGGTCCTCTGCTACCTCCTTCTCTATTACTCCCCACACGTTCCCTGCTTCTTTCTTCCCCATACAGGATTCAGCCTTATCCATTTGGTGGCTACTGGTGTTTCCTGCTTCCTGGGCTCAGGCCTCCTGACCTTTGCTGTTTACCTGTCCTGTCAACGTTGCCAGCGGCAGACCCAGGAGTCCACACTTGTCCACCCCACCACCCCTAACCACCTGAACTATAAGAGTGGGAGTGGGGGCACCCCCAAGAATGAGAAGTACACACCCATGGAGTTCAAGGTGGGAAGAGTCTCTCCTATTCCTCTTTGAGTTGGGCAACAAAGAGTGAAGGAGAGGATGCCTATTTTGGTCTATGTTTGACAAGACAGGTTGCCTCCTTCGAGAGAATTATGGCAGAGTGGAAAGAGGGATAGTTTGGTCAGCAGAAGACCTTTATTCAGATCCCAGCTTGGCTATGATAACCTATATGATCTTGGGACTCTGAGGTTCAAAGGTATCTTCTCTGAACCTCAGTTTCCTCGTTGGTTAAAAAAAAAAGAAGTTGGAGTAGATGATCACAGAGGTCCCTTTGAGCTCTATGAATGGGGGGCAGAGTGTGGTAAGAGAGTTATGCCCACCCAGAATCATAGATGAAAGGTCAGACACACATTCACAAGTTTTCACAGACACAGACGTGCACAATGGGGTGCAGTTGATAGATGTAGGAAGGAAGGAACCAACAGCAAATGTGCCAGGGATTGTTCTAAGAGCTTTACAAATATTGTCACCTGATTCCCCATTTTACAGTTGAGGGGACTGTAGAGACATGGTGTACAAGGTGCCAGATCAGGAATGGAGAAAGGAGGATGCCTTCCCCTTTCTGCATAGTCTAGCTAGGGTCTATGGCTGTGTGCCAAGTCTGCCTGCTTGCCCACCTCAGTTTTTTTTTTAAATAAAAGCAGGTTATTTTATTTTATTTTTTTGCAGGGCAATGAGGGTTAAGTGACTTGCCCAAGGTCACACAGCTAGTAAGTGTAAGTGTCTGAGGCTGGATTTGATCTCAGGTCCTCCTGAATCCAGGACCAGTGCTCTATCCACTGTGCCACCTAGCTGCTCCTGCCCACCTCAGTTTTTCCTGATAATTGGTTGTTTAAGTCCCTGTGCTTTACTTGCACTGTCTATTGCTGCCGTGGATTGGACAGCTGCATAAGGTTTTAGGATTGGTTCTGCTGATATTGGCCCCATCACTCTAGAGAGCATTAAAAAGGGGATCATACCTGCTATCCAGAGTCCAGACCTCCACCTCCTGGATTCCTTTAAGTCCCAGCTAAAAGGCCCATCTTCTGGATTCTAGAAGGTACAGGCATAACAAGGTTTCTTCTGGTGAACCCATGGCTGAGGAAGTGGAGGTCAGGAGTCTATAGACCAGCAGCCCCCACGTGCCCTATCGCTCAAAGGCTGGAGGTGTCCCCCCTGGCTCAGGGGTCAACCACTGGGGAAAGGAAAAGGTTGGCTGCTGGGGCTTGCACGAGGTACTGGGGATACAAAGCCAGAAACAGTCCTCAGCTTCAAGGAGCTTATACATGAATAAACGAAATAGAAGTGGGAAAAGTGCTCAACTTAGACACGTAAGACCTGGGTTCAAATCCCAGCCTCAGCACTTATCAGCTGCATTTCCCTTAGGTGAAGCCCCCATTTGGGTCTCAGTTTCCTCATCTGTGAAATGGGCTAAAATTATTCACACTACTCACCTGATAAAGGGATGGAAAGTACTTTGTAACTGGGACACACTGAATGTGAACTCTTATAAGAGGTAGAGGGGGCAGCTAGGTGTTGCAGTGGATTCAGGAGGACCTGAGTTCAAATCCGACCTCAGACACTTGACACTAACTATCTGTGTGACCCTGGGCAAGTCACTTAATCCCAATTGTCTCACACACACACACACACACACACACACACACACACACACACAAAAGAGGTAGAGAGCGTTATAGGAGTTCAAAGGAGGGCGGGATCGTTTTGGCTAGGCTGGATGTGGGTGTGGGTTGGGGGCTTAGGGAAGGTGCTGGAAGAGATTTCAACAGCAAAGACAGAGGGGGAAGGAAGGAGTGCATTCCCAGAGGAGGTGAAGAAAGTACCTGCCTCTGCCGCATATCCACCCTCTCATTCTGTATTTCCGTCCCTCCAGCCCTCTCTCTCACCGCACATCAGGCTCAGTTAGTTCCTCAGTCCATCTCCTCTGCCTTCTTCTTCCCCTATCCTGCTTCCCCTTCCAGCGCAATCCTCTCTCTCCTGCTTTGCACCTATTCTCCATTGTCTTGCCCCTTCCTTCTCACCCCTGTCTCCGTTCCTCCCCTCCAGCCTCATTCCCCCCAGGCCTGTGTTGACCTCTTTTGCTCCCTAAGACCCTCCCTCCTTGTCTCGGCTCCTTGTGCCCCTTATTCCCCATTCCTCATCTCATTCCTTTGCTGTCCACACCTCCCCGGTCTCAGCTGATCGCTGTCTCTCTTTCCTTCTCCGGTAGACACTGAATAAAAACAACTTGATCCCTGATGACAGGGCCAACTTCTACCCGCTGCAGCAGACCAACGTGTATACGACAACTTACTACCCCAGCTCCCTGGGCAAACACAGCTTCCGACCGGATGCCTCCCCAGGACAACGATGCTTCCCCAACAGCTGATGACACCACCCCTCCAGGGGGATGGGCCTTCGGGTACCTCGCCATCCTGGGCTCCTCACGGGGGTGGACAGTACAATTAATATGGCTTTCTTCTTGGCCACCCGCACTCCCCCCTCAGGGCCCTTGGAACACTCCCTCAGTGGGGAGGGGAAGGATTCTGAAACTAGAGTTCTCTGGTTGGAGGCGACCCTGGGGGGAGAGGGTCAGCATTTTGGCTGGCACAGGGTTGTGACCTCCCAGCTCGGTCCAGAGGTTTTGCAGCTGTTCCCCTTCCCCTCCTTACCTACTCACTACCACCCAGCCGCATGCTGGACAAGGGACCCACTAAGGATGTGAGGAATTTGGGGAGTTGTAAATGGGAAGAGGGTGGGCCACCTCGATTTTCTCTGAAATGACTCTTCCTCCAGCCAGGACTGAAAAGAATGGGCTATATCCTATCCATATTTCACTACATCAGGAAACAGCCCCCACCCCACAACTAGTTCCACTTTGGAAAGGAAATGAAAAAAAAAATAAATATAAGTATATATGTATCCAATGGCCCCAAATAATTTAGGTTTCTCAGCCTACAGCTGGGCCAAGGGGGGACCATAACCCAAGGTCAAGCCTGTGCTTATGAGATCAGCTATCGGCCTCTGCCCATGGACACTCATCTCACCGGATCAGCAGTTTTTCTGAACATCAGTGAAGACAAGGCCTTCCCAAGAGCTGATCCACCCTCTGGGAGAGAGCCTGGTGCCCAGGTCCTGCCCAGGCCTTGGTCTTGCCTTTCTCTTGTCTTCTCCTAGTGTGGGAAGATGGTGATGCAGAAGGAGAGAGGAAGGCTCCAGGCCTTGACCAGACAAGATGCTGAGGCCTCTCTGGGGAACATCTTCCAGTTGCTGCTCATCAGAGTTTCAGGCTGAGTCCTGGGCATCTCAGCCTATTCTACATCCTTTCAAAATACACACGATGAACCTGCTACAGCGATGACAGTGACAGGCTGTAGCTTTGTTAATTAAACATTATATCCAGCCTATAAATATAATTTTCTTTGGGTGTCATTAGTGTGTGTGTGTTGGGGGGGGCGGGTGCGTGGGCACTTCATTTTCCAGCCCAGTAGTGTGTCATAATAGACATCAGCCTCTGAACAACTGGAGCTCTGTTTCTGACAGTCGCTAGTCAATCAATAAACATTAATTAAGTCCCTGCTGTGTGCCAGGATGTGCTAGGTTCGAGGGATACAAAAAACAAAAAAAAAACCACATGCAGAAATACAGACAGAGCACACAAAACAGGGGTTGGGGACACATTTAGCCACTTAGAGGGAAGAGTGACACAAGAACAGTGTGGAAAGACATCAGGCATCCCAAGACATGGAAGTGAGGAAGGAGTATATTCCAAGCTAGGGGGCTGGGCGGGGGTAGTCTCTGCGAAGTCACAGAGACAGAAGATGGTAAATCATGTGTGAGGGACAGAAATAAAACTAGTTTTACTGGACTGTTGAGAGTGGATCAGGGCAGCTAGGTAGTGCATTAGATAGAGCACCAGTCTTAGAGCCAGGAAGACCCATCTCCCTGAGTTCTAATCCGACCTCAAACACTTATGTGTGTGTCTCTGGGCAAGTCACTTAACTCTATTTGTCTCAGTTTTCTCATCTGTAAAATGAGCTGGAGAAGGAAATGCCACACCGCTCCAGAGATCTTTGCCAAGAAAAACCCAAACGGAGTCACAAAGAGTTGGATAGGACTGAAAACGACTGAACAACAGCAACAGAGAGAGTGTGAAAGGGAGTAATGTGTAAGAAGATAGGAGAGTGGTGCAGTTAGGTGGCACAGTGGATAGAGCACCGGCCCCTGGATTCAGGAGGACCTGAGTTCAAATCCGGCCTCAGACACTTAACACTTACTAGCTGTGTGACCCTGGGCAAGTCACTTAACCCCAATTGCCTCACCAAAAAAGAAAAAAAAAAAGAAGATAGGAGAGTGCTCTACAGCGTGTTATCTCCTTCAGTCCTCACAACAACCTTGGGAGGTAAATGCTATTATGATTCCCATGTTACAGATGAGGACACTGAATTTGGGAGAGGTCCAGTAATTTAAATCCAATTCTTTGACTCAGGGTCACACAGCTAGTGTCCAAAGCAAAATTTGAATTCGGATCTTCCTGACTCTCCTGTGTAGCACCTCGCTGTAGGTTAGGATGGGAGGCAACTTTTTTTTAAATTTTTGGTTTGGGGAGGCAACTTTTGATGAGCTTTGTCTGCCAGATAGGAAGTTTATGTTTGACTCTAGAGGCAACTGCACAGCAACTAGAGTTTGAGTAGTGGGGGAGACATTGTCAGACCTGCTTTTTATGAAAGTCATTTTTAGTAGCTGTGTTGAGGATAGATTGGAGTGGGGAGACCCATTGAATTGGAGGTAGAAACAATAAGATGTGGCAACTCATTGGTTATGTATGTGGAGCAAGTAAAAGTGAGGAGCCAAGGATGACCTGGAGATTGCAAACCTGGGTGAGGAGAATGGTGGTGGTGCCCTCTATAGAAATAGAGATGTTTAGGGGGAAAGTTAATACACTTTGTTTTAGATGTATTTAGTTTGAGCTACCTATGGGGTACCCCATCAAATGGGAAATAGAATCTTAGAGTTAGAAGACCCTTGGAAAGCTTCTAGTTTAATGGGGGAGATGCATGAAATAAACAAGGATAGACTCATTACATAGCAGCATGGAATCTTTGAGTCAGAAGGGACCTGAGAGAGAGAGAGAGAGTGTGTGTGTGTGTGTGGAGAGAGAGAGAAAGAGAGAGAGAGAGAGGGAGAGAACAAGTCATGCCATTCCTGAAGCTTCAGTTTCTTTAGTTATAAAATGAGGACAGGAATCTATTTTTGGTTCTTCCCACATTTCAGGATTTGCTCAAAGCACAAGGAAAAGAGGGCTGGGATATCCGAAATAAGATGGATGGGACGACCCAAGAGAGTAGGAGGATCTAAGCAGTGCCTGGACTGGTTTATGAAATAAAAATTACTTAGGGTGCCACAGTGGATAGAGCACTGCCCCTGGAGTCAGGAGGACCTGAGTTCAAATTTGGTCTCCTACAGTTACTAGCTGTGTTACCCTGGGAAAATCACTTAACCCTGTTTGCCTCAGTTTCCTCATCTGCTACAGCTGTAGATCGTCCTTCCTTCTCAAAGAGGACCAGTGACACCAGGAGGGTGAGGTCTTGACTTGCAAGTGAACTGGATTTGAGTGAGGCAGAGCTGTGCAAAGTCATTAGCCTCATTCTCTCCTCCAGAGTCATCGGAGTCCAGTGGTAAGACATAGGTCAAGATAACTGGTGATTGGGGGCAGCTAGGTGGTGCAGTGGATAAAGCCCCAGCCCTGGATTCAGGAGGACCTGAGTTCAAATCTGGCCTCAGACACTTTACACGTACTAGCTGTGTGACCCTGGGCAAGTCACTTAACCCCAATTGCCACACACACACACACACACACACACACACACACACACACACACACACACACACACACACACACGAAGATGACTGTTGATAGCCCTGGATGCTAAATGAGCTGGAGAAGGAAATGGCAAACCCCTCCAGTATCTTTGCCAAGAAAACCCCATATTGGGTCAAGAAGAGTCAGACATAACTGAAAAACAACTAAACAACAAAGATTAATAGAATCACTGGGTCTCAGAACTGAAGGTCTTTAGAATCATCTAGTCCACTTCCCCTTAAAATATCTTCCTTCTGATATTTACCTCCACACATCTAATTCATTGCCAAATCTTGTCATTTCTACCTTCACTACACACACACACACACACACACACACACATATATATATTTCCTTTTCTCCACTTCTTCCCTGAACAGCTGCAATAGACTCCTGATTGGTCTCAATCTCAAGTCTTTTCCCATTATAAACTATCCTCCCTCCACCCAGTTGCCAAGGTAATTTTTCTAAAGCCTAAGTGTAACCATTGTTCGTCTCCCCTCTCCCCATCCCCCTAAGACCAGCTCCAATGATTTCCTATTCCCACCAGGATCAAAATATAAACTCCTATATTTGGAATTCAATACACTTCATAACTTGACCCCTTCCCACCTTTACAGTTTTGTTATAATTTCTTCCCTCTACACTCTACAATCTTGCTACATTGGTTCTATTTGCTAACACAAGTCCCCATTTCCATGCCTTTGCACTGGCAAGTCCCTAGTTTCTGGAATACTCTCTCCCCCTCCATTGGGTCCTCCTCCCCTTCCCCTTAACTCCCTTCCTTCCACAGGGTCCCCCACCACTCTGCCTCAGTCCCCTCCCCTCCATGTCAGGCCTCCTCCCCTCCATGGGTGGCCCCCTTCACTACACCTCTTGATTTCCAGACTTCCTTGAACACTCATCTCAATGTCCACTTTTTGTAGGTGAACTTTCCCAGTTTCTTCCTCCACTCCCTCCAGCTGCTCAGGTTACCTTCCATCTACTCACTACATATATCTATATATCTAATTATTTACATGCCATCTCCCCCTACATCCTAATGGATGTAAGATCCTAGAAAGCATAGATCATTTTTGCCTTTCTTTATATCCCTGGGATTTAGCATTAGCCAGAACACCATAAGTGCCTAATAAGGCTGTAAACTGACTTTCTAGTTTACAAAGTATTACTCCCTTATGCACACTTCTCAGAAACTCTATGAGTTAGGTGATGAAGCCGTGGCCAGTGTGAGGACCAAATGAATTCATGTATGCAAAGTACTTTGCATATTGTAGATGTTAGTTGTTATTAGTAGTTATAATAATAATGACCATTCCCCAAGATGAGGAAAGAGCTTCGGAGAGATTGAGTTGTCCAAGGTCAGACAGTTTAGAAAGTGGGCAGATCCAGTAATGGCATCCAATTCTTTGACTCAAAACTCAGTGCTTGTTCCCTCTACTGAACTACAATGGCCTCAGTACAAGGCTCTGGCTGGGGGATGAAGGGCAGCTGTTTTCTATGTCCACGGGGAACAGGGATGAGAGGGAACTGGCCCCTATAAATGCAAAGAGGATTTATGGTAAATGTAGGCCAGTGCTTCCAGAGGGAATGTGAGACACTGGAATAAGGAATGACAGAGCTTCCTGAGACTTCTGGGAATTTCAGAAGAGACACAAGAGTTCTCATTCTGGGAAGGCAAGAATGTGTTCTCACGTGATAGCAATGGTGAGCTGGTAACTAACAATCACTGCAAAATGGGTGCAAACACATTTAAATGTTTTTTGGAGGCAATCAGGGTTAAGTGACATGCCCAAGATCACATAACTAGTGTCTGAGGCCAGATTTTAATTCAGGTCCACTTGACTCCAAGGTTGGTGCTCTATCCACTGTATCGCTTAGTTGCCCCTACATTCAAGTTTAATCTGAAACACTAACATTTTCTCCATCATTTTCTTAAGTCTAAACAACCAACAAAACAATCAATTTATAGCATTTTCTGATTACTGAATTTTAAAAGCTCACAGTCAAAATTTAACAATCAGCTCTGGTACAAGCTGGCACCAGCACACCCCTAGTGTTTAGTGAAGGACTGGTTTCCTGAGTCTTGTAGCACTCTCTCTCTCTCTCTCAGAAATGCTTATTCCATTCAAAGAAGCCAACCCCGTTTCTAACCTATTGTCTCTTTTGTGGATCAGAAAGGAACTAGTATAGAAGAGGAAGCCCATAGTTCAGTGATGTTCTTGGGGTTCCTTATGACTCCTCAGGAGCCAAACAGGGAAGACCTTGGAGACCCAAGGGTGGACTGATGTAATTGATGCTATGACTGATGCTAAATGAATAATTAAGATTCATGTTTTCTTTACCACCCCTTCCTTAACGCCCCCACAGTGTGATTTCCCCCCTCACCACTGAAACTGTTCTCTCCAGGGTAACCAATTACCACTGTTCATGGCCTTGTCTCCGTCCTCAGGTTCCTGATCTTTTCTGCCATAGCACTTGACCAGCCTGGGACAAGTTTCCCCTCCTCTCTGAAGCAAAATCATCTATTTTATTGGTTAATGTTATTTAACTATTTTTAAGTTTCATTTTTTATCATAAGAACTAAGGGAGAACATGCAGATCTTTTATCTTTTTATTGTATTTTTTATTTATTTTGTTAAATATTTCCCAATTCTCTTTTTTTTTTTCAGTGAGGCAATTTGGGTTAAGTGACTTGCCCAGGGTCACACAGCTAGTAAGTGTTAAGTGTCTGAGGCTGGATTTGAACTCAGGTACTCCTGACTCCAAGGCTGGTACTCCCTCCACTGCACCACCTAGCTGCCCCAGATCTTTTATCTTTTTAAAGAGAACTTCAATTTATGCCACGATGATTGGACTACATAAATGCAATCTCTTCAAGTTCTTCTCCTTATGCTCTGAAGTTCCTTCTCTGTCTTCTCTCACCTTCCCATTTCTTAAACATTAGTCAGGAATGTCTGAAGGATATAGTTGGGACTGGGTTTTTGTGGAGGGAGGAGAGGGAGGAAAAGAGAGGCAAGCTACTTTTGGTACCAACCAGCTGGAGGTGTGCAGGTGAATCAGGGTAGCAACAGGTTGAAAGGGATGGTCCTAATGGATCCCAGGAACATCTCTGAGCAATGGATCATAGGATGATAGGTTTAGAGCTCAGAAGGACCAGCTTTGCAGATCATGTGATCCAACCTCCCCATTTTATGCCTAAGGAAACTGAGCCCACCTTACATCAGGTTAAATGGCTTGCTTGAGGTCACCCAGGTAGTAAACAAGAGAATTGCACTGAGATTTTGACCTTGGACCTGGGATCCCAAATCCTGTGATCTTTCTATGAGTTGGTGCTAAAATGAAACAAAACAAAACAAAACGAAACAAAACCCCAACACTCTGAGAATACAGTCCCACCCTATTTAACTGTCACCAAGGTAATGTGGGATAGGGTCAGGGAATGGGACTGTTCCCCCCTCCTCCCCCATCCAGGTTGTAGGCTGCCCTTGTGTGACCTGTATTTCCTTGGTTGTTCCTTTGTTGTTGTTGCTGTTTTTAATTTATCAGTTAACAAGCATTTATTTTCTCTCTATACTCCCAATTGAATAGAAAAAAAAATCTGTGACAAATATGCATAGTCAAGCAAAATATAGAAATTCCCACATTGTCCATATTTAAAAACATGCTTCATTTTGCATCCTGAATCCATCTCCTTTTTTGTTTCATCAGTCCTTTGGAATCATAGTTGGCCATTATATTGGTCACAATTCTTAAGTATTTCAGAATTGCTTGTCTTTATAGCCAGGTGGTACAATGGATAGAGTGATTGGGCCTAGAGTCAGCTTCTTCCTGCGTTCAAACCTGACCCTCAGACTCTTACTACCTGTGCAAGACTTGGGCAAGTCACTTGACCCGGTTTGCCTTAGTTTCCTCATCTGTAAAATGAGTTAGAAAAGGAAAAGGCAAGCCACTCCATTATGTCTGCCAAGAAAACTCCAAGTGGGGTCACAAAGACTCAGACACAACTGGAAACAACTGAACAGCACAGTGCTGTATGTGGTAAAAAGATTTAACAGTCGGTTAGCGATAATGGAGAGACGCCAGTTTGTCTTTAAGGACCACCCTTTCAGGGAGGAGACCAACGGCATAAGCTATGCACGCTAGTCGGCCTGCTAGCACTCCACTTCCGTGGTGCGAGCTTAAAAGGCAAGGAGAGAACGGAAGTGGGAGCTTTTTCCTGCTCTGCTGGTCTCCTGACTGTGCTGTACAGACAGACGCTGACTGGAGTTCAACTCGGCCCGGCTTGCGGTTAGCAGCAGCACGTGCTTGACACGGTCTCTCTCTCTCCCCAAAGGTGGCCTTGGGTTTTGGTGAGTTTTATACGGAATATAGACTAAGCTTAGACTTAAGACTATTTGTTTTGTATTTCTACTTTCCTATCCCTCTAATCAACATCACCTGGTAACTACCATACAATAAAAGCTCTAACTAGAAAACCAGAAGCTTCTTCCATTTACTAGTCTGGGAGATAAATTAAGGGAAAGGTTAAAGAGGGGAGATTTATGATCTAATACCCAATTTAAAATCTCACATGTATAAATTGTGTTCCTAGTTCTATTTATTTTACTATGAATCAGTTCATATCAGTCTTCCCACTTTTTTTGAGACTCTCCCTTTTATTATTTACAATGGTATACCATACTTTATTCAGCTTTTCTCCAGTTGATGGGCACTCCCCCCTTAGTTTCCATTTCATTCCCACCACAAAAAGACCTGACAGAAATATCTTGTACATATCTTTGTACATATGAGTCTTTTCCCCCATTCTTTTATCTCTTTATGCCATAAGCCTAGTTGAGGTATTGCTGGGTCAAAGAGTATACACAGGTTAGTGTCTTTGCTTAATTCTTTATTTTTAAATGTTATGTTTTTGTTATCCTTTTTTCCCCCCACCTTCATTTCTGAATCTATCCCTCTGGCTCCTCTTCTCAAGGAACTGTACCTGGTACAAACCAAGCAATAAACAAATGATCAAAAGAATGAAAGAAAGAATTAATATGAAAGAGAAGGGGGGCATTCATTAAAACTAATCAACACATCAATCAAATCTGACAGTTCTTGGCAGCTTCTTAGACTTGTGACTAATTTTGACCATTTTCCATTCTACTGATTAAGGTTGTTCTTGATGTCTGTTTTTACTTGGTATCACTCATACAAATAAGTGGTGATTGTTTCCCTCCCTATCCCCCAGCAATAGTCTGAATATCTGTTGTTACCTCCCTAGACTCCACTTCCACTTTTCTGCTCTTCTCTCTCTACATTCATTCCCTCAGGGAGCTCATGCACTTTCAATGATTTAAAATGTATGATAATGACTCAATTCTCTGAGGTCCAGCTCTATCTATGCAACTGCTCAGAGCACAGTTTTCTCTGGATGTTCTACTTCACCTTTAATTATATTCCAAATCAGACTCTTCCAAGTCATCCCCACCCCCAAGAATCATCTCCCTTTGTTAACCACTCCATTTCTGTCATCCATATCACTAATTTAGTTTTCTCTCAATCAGGCTGGCTAGAATCTTTGATATTATCTTTAACTCTTCCCTCTTTCCTCCTGCCTTATCTATATCTCATGAATCATCTTGTCAATGCTTTTGTCAAAGTGCTTCTTGGATTCAGACCTTCCATTTCCAGACTCTCATCTCACACTTATAGGACTGAGATAGCTTCCTACTTGGGTGCCTTCTGTACAATCTCTTTTTTTCCCTCTTAAAAATACTTTTATTGATCTTTAATTTTTATATTATCTTAATTTCCAAATTATCTCCCCTGACTCATATACCCAGTGAATCACCCCTTTAAAAAATAAAACTAAAACTGAAAAAAGCAGCTCAAGAAAACTGAGTCTGATAGCCCATGTAATGTTCCACAACTAGTTTCTTACCTCTAAAGAATGGAGGAGAGTGCATTTTCTCATCTTTTCTTTGGGGACAAACTTGGTCATTAAAATTTATACAACATTGATTTCATTTTCTTGAAGTTGTGGTTCTTTCTCTATGGTTCATATTGTTGTCATTATATGTTGTTTTCCTGGTACTATTTACTTTACTCTGCATCAGTTTATACAAGTCTTCCCATGTTTCTCAGTATTCTTCATGCAACAGTGATTCAGGGAAAAGACAAGACAGATCTAGTCTTGAGTTTGCTAGAAAAACAAATGTCATGTGCTCATGGGAGAAATTTCTTTTCCTCTCCTGCCCCCTACCCACCAAGTCCAAGAGAGAGCTGGCCTAGTTTCAAAGCAACTTTCCCAAAACAAAGGGAGGTGGGCCCTTTTTGCAGCTCTTGAAGCCTATGGAGAGGGTGGCTTGTCTTGACTCAGTTGACAAGAATTTTCTAACACCCTTCCAACACCCCTAAGTGTGAGGGACCAAGAACCCAGAAATTCCGATTGCACATGTTTTTTAGGAAGAGGCCAGAGTTCATTTCCAGTTCCAAGGAAAGTATTTTAGTTCAACTTCCATTCATATTTATAATTTCTTATAGTTGTTGTAATATTCCCTTGCATTCATATACCATCCTTTGAATAGATACCCAAATAATGGACATCTATTTTTTTCCAATTCTCTACTACCATTTTTTTTTTTTTAGTGAGGCAATTGGGGTTAAGTGACTTGCCCAGGGTCACACAGCTAGTAAGTGTCAAGTGTCTGAGGTCGGATTTGAACTCAGGTACTCCTGATTCCAGGGCCGGTGCTCTATCCACTGCGCCACCTAGCTGCCCCCCTCTACTACCATTTTTAAACAGCCTACTATGAATATTTTGGTGTATATGGGATATTTCTTTCTGTCTTTGACCTCTCTGGGTTATATGCCTAGCAGTGGCAAAGAACATAGACATTTTAGTCATCTTTTTTTTTTGTCTCTAATGTCTATCCCTTTACAATTTATCATGTATACCAGTGCCAGATCAATCATCCTAAAATACTGCTTTCATGTTACTTTTGTTCAAGGACATTACAGTTTATTGAATTAAGTCCAAACTTCTTTGCCTGGCATTGGTGACTATAAGAAGTCCTACAAAAGTCTTAGGTTTTAAGCTCTAATAGCTTAAAACTGCAATAAGATTTTTTTTTTAAACCCTGTATAATTTGGCCCCACCTTACCTTTCTAACCTTATTTTCCACCACAGTAAACGAGCCAAAGCATTTGCCAATTTCTATATTCACCCTTGATGATTATTTGGTAAAATTCCCTTATTTTTCCAGAGGAACTCTATGAAAACCCAGCCTAACAAATCAAAGGTCCCTTATGGTAACAGAGAATGAACCTAATATGCAAATAATCATATTCTTGAGAACAGTAGAAGGACAAACCAATCTGGAGACATTGTTTGCTTTCTACGCTCCCCAACATTCCTGAGCTAATTGGGGGGTTACATGGATTTCTCTTATCTGCAAAAATTCCCAGAGGCTTTCTGTTTCACATGAACATTGCTTTCAAGGAGTGAGCTATCACACTGATTTGTCTCATACAAATGGAACTAAGAGCATTCTGCTGCAAACCCAGGAAGCAGGGTATTAATCAATCCTGACCTGGCTAATGAAAGGACTGCACAACCTCCCCTTCCAATTCTCTTCCACATTTCATTGGAATCTCTTGAGATTTTCCATGCAATTGCATGTGACCTAGTTGCTGAGAAGAATAAAAATGGGTGTTTGCCTTTATAACTGATTCACTTTGCTTATGTTTTTGTGAGGAACACATTTCTGGTTAACACCCTGATCATTGCTATCTCACCTATCTTTGAATTCCTTCTTTTCTCCTTCACATTTCTGCACCCCATTTAGTCATCTATAACAACTTAAACTTTTTTCACTCATGACCACTCTTTCTTTCTTTCTTTCTTTCTTTCTTTCTTTCTTTCTTTCTTTCTTTCTTTCTTTCTTTCTTTCTTTCTTTCTCTCTCTCTCTCTCTCTCTCTCTTTCTTTTTTTGCAGGACAATGAGGGTTAAGTGACTTGCCCAGCTAGTAAGTCACACAGCTAGTAAGTGTCAAGTGTCTGAGGCCAAATTTGAACTCAGGTCCTCCTGAATCCATGGCCAGTGCTTTATCCACTGCTCCACCTAGCTGCCACCTTCTTCATAGACTATTAGCCAATTACTTTAGCCCAGGGCTTTTTAAACTTTTTCCACTCACAACCCCTTTTTGCCTGAGACATTTTTGCACAACACCAGGTATACAGGAATATAAAATAGGTATATATACCCTTTTACTGTTGCCAAATTTTTTGCAACCCCCAAAAGCAATCACTATTTAAAAAATATTTTATTTTTTCCCCAATTACATGTAAAATTTTTTTTAACATTCATTTTAAAAAATTTTGAGTTCCGAATTCTCTCCCTGCCTTCCCCCTGAGACTGTAAACAATTTCATATAGGTTATACATGTGCAATCATGCAAAACATATTTCCACAGATAAAAAGAAACCAGGAAAAAAATAAAGTGAAAAATAGTATGCTTTGATCTGCAGTCAGACTTCATCGGTTCTTTCTTTAGATGTGGTTAGCATTTTTCATCATGAGTCCTTTGGAATTGTCCGGGATCATTCATTGCATTGTTGAGAAAGCTGTCACTATTTAAACATTTTTAAATTTAATTAAAAAAAATGCATTTTTCATTCTGAATTTTCTCCTTTCCTTCCACCCATTAGGAAGGCAAGAAGTACATAGAATACCCATTATACGTATCAAGTCATGCGGAACATATTTCCACATTAGCCATGTTGCAAAAGGAAAAAAAAAAGCAAGAATAATAAAGAAAATGAAAAAATATGCTTCACTCTACAGTTCATCAGTTCTTTCTCTGGAGGTAGCATTTTTCATCAAGAATCCTTTGGAATTGTTATGGATCATTGTATTGATCAGAATAGCAGCTATTCCTATTAATAATTCATAATAATAGGCAGTTTGTTGGAGTAGTGGATAGAGTGCTGGACTTGGGAGTCAGGAAGATGTGAGTTCAAATCTGACCTCAAACACTAGCTGTGTGACCCTTGGCAAGTCACTTAACCCTGTCTGCCTCATCTGTAAACTGGGGATAATAATAGCACCTACCTTCATATATATACATATACATACACACATACGAATACATATACACATGCACATACCTATAGACACACATATACATACACACATACATTTATATGTATATATGTATGTATATATGTGTATATCTATCTTTACAAACCTTAAAGTGCTAGTTATAATGATGATGTCACCTATAATGAAACCAGTTAAAAACCCTATTAGAAAACTTTTGCATAAGTGTTGTTTTCAGCTTTATATAAGGGAAACTAAACCTTCAAAAACACGTACAACATTTAAAAAAGGTTTTTAAGTGAGGTAAAATAATAGAATTTGGCAGACACCCAGGGGTCCGATCTGATTGATTTAATAGTGTTTGAATTGGGTGTGAATGAAAAACTACTAAGTACCCACTTAAGATGATTAGATTTTTAGCCACACCTGGTCTGCCCTGTTAAACCTAGTTTAAACTTGGTCAACCCTGAGAAGGAGTGTCCTCAGAGGCTGTGGACTTTGTCATCCACAGGGGACCAGTCTCAGCCACACAACTTGAAGGACCCCCCCTTTGGGAGAGGGAGAAAAAAGTAGAAAAAGGGACCCCCAACAGGAAGTGGGGGTTCTTGCCTTGGAGGCGCTTTCGGAGCTGACTGGAGACTGGCTTCACACCTGACTCCCACAGAAATTACAGACTCCTGGTAGTGAGTTAATAAAATCCACCTCTTTGAAGTAGCTGAGCTGAAAGTGAGTTTGGGTTTTGAGATAGTCTTTGTTAAGAGACAGGAAGATTATCCATTTTCCCTTTTCTCCCTTTCCTATATTGTTATTAACATATTGTTTGTTAGCATAGGGTATACAAATATTGGCATTATATTCTGTTATTTTTTACTGTTTCATCAAGGAAAGACTTTAGAGTTCTTTTCTTGCCACTGAAAATATAAACTCCCCATAGGTTCTTTCTCAAATTCAGCTGGGGTAAGTATTTACTCTTTTTAATTTTCCCTTTCCCAGCAGTGTTTGACTTTCTGGTTAGAGTTCACTGCGTTGATATTTGCATACAATAAAATATTTCTCTCATACTATTTTGTTGCTAACAATGGCTTGAGACTGTGGCTTTAGAACTCTAAAGTCTTAAAATATCTCTAATCAGAGATTTTTTTTAGACAACTTCTTTTTAATTAGCTGGAACAGTATGGGAAAGTTGCCCAATATAATAGATAGGACAGGGAGTCAGGAAGAATCTGGGTTCAAATCCTTCCTCAGGGGCAGCTAGGTGGAGCAGTGGATAGAGCACTGGCCCTGGAGTCAGGAGGACCTGAGTTCAAATCCGGCCTCAGACACTTAACAGTTACTAGCTGTGTGACCCTGGGCAAGTCACTTAACCCCAATTGCCTCACTAAAAACAAAAACAAAAACAAAACAAAACAAAAAAACCAAATCAAATCCTTCCTCAGACACTATCCTGGATAGTCACAGATCCTGGACAAATCACTTATCCTCTTGGTGCCTCAATTTCCTCATATGCCAAGTTAGGAAAGGGTGTGGGGAAGGTGAATTTAATAGTCTCTGAGGTTCTTTCCATTTCTAAAGTTAACACCCTATGATCCAAAGCAATTTGGCCCAAACTGGGAAATTTTGGAGGACTTTGGATAGATATATAGCTAATGGGCACCTTGAACTGGAACCAGGTCAAGGCTGAAGAAAAGCTGCAAGTTAATTAAGTTTCTGAGTGAGCTGATGATGGAAAAATTAAGTGAAAAGGGCAATATATTTTCCTAGCACTTTTCTCCTGAAAAAAGGGCTTCTTTTAAAATAATGCACTGTTTTATTACTTACAGTTGTTTAATTAGTTTTAATAATATACTTGTTGTAATAAAAGAAAGAATGCTAATGTCGTTTCCAAAACAACCTCTAGGCTGGGCTCTGACTGGCCATGAAGATCCTGGGAGTTGTATTTTTCCCCAGTTTAGGAAGAAAGGAAGCTAATGCTAGATCCAGTACTGGAAATGAAGGGTTGTTCTCTTACTGGGAAATGGTTAAAAACATTGTGGTATGTGAATGTAAGGGACTATTTTTGTGCCTTAAGAAACAATGAGGGGTGGCTAGGTGGTGAAGTGGATAGAGCACCGACCCTGGAGTCAGGAGGACCTGAATTCAAAGCTGGCCTCAGACAGTTAACACTTACTAGCTGTGTGACCCAGGGCAAGTCACTTAACCCTAATTGCCTCACCCAAAAAAAAAAAAGAAGAAAAGAAAAGCAACAGTGAAGGCGCAGCTAGGTGGCAGTGGATAAATCACAGGCCCTGGATTCAGGAGGACCCGAGTTCAAATCCAGCTTCGGATACTTGACACTTACTAGCTGTGTGACCCTGCACAAGTCACTTAACCCTCATTGCCCTGCAAACAACAACAACCAAAAAACAAAACCTCAACAAAAACAAACAAAAACAAAAAAATAATAAACAAAACAATGAAATAGAAAGTTTCAGAGGAAATTGGGGAGATTACTATATACTGATGCAGGGTGAAGTGTTCAGAACTGAGAAAACAATTCCTACAGTGATAATATTATAGAGAAAAATAACTTTGAATGACTTTAGAACTCTGATCAATGCAATAATTAACCACAAGTACAAAAGAATGAAGACACCACCCCCCTCACCTCTTGAAAGAGAATATTAAGAGATGTACATTTTCATACCTAGACATATTAGAATCTGCTTTTTGGACTAGTGCTTTATTTCAGGTGGGTTCTTTTTATTTGCTCAATAAGGAAATGAGGAGTGGGAAGGTAATGGGAGAGACAGATCAATTTTTTTTTTTAATGGAGAAAATAAAGGGTCTTCTTCGTGGTCTAGATTGATAGACTGGAGATGGAGGAGGATCTGTCCAATGTCTTCCTGAGCACCTGCATCTCCACCACTGGTTCTCTGAACTGTCGATCAACATTAGATTATTCAGTGACAGTATAACGACCAATTAACTAATAACCATATTGGCAATCAGGAGACATTGCAGATCAGAGCACAGGCATGCATTTTTATAGGCTCCATAACTATTCCTGGGCTGCCATTGGTCCAAATGCCTACACATGGCCAAGATAGGACTGTTGTAGGAGCATCCGACTTTGAGCAGGACGGCCTCCTGATGGACCTGCCAGGATGGATTAACTGCAAAATGTCCTCTCAAGTAGCTGAACGAATTGACCTGTTGGATAGGGTTGCATTGTCCATTTAAATGCCAGAGAACGCCTGCCAAATACAATGATTTCAGTTTTTGCATAATTGATGCTAAGCTACTCTTTTTGACAGTAATTAGCTAGGAGGTTCAGTTACTCCTTAAAACCATTCCCAGCTGGAGATAATAAAACTGTTATCAGCCTCAAGCAGCAGGCTTGTCTTCCTGTTTGCTATAGCTGGAGGGCATGTATTGCATTCATCTAATAGTTGGGAGGAATTGTTTAAATAGAAGTTAAAAAGAAGGAAAGCCGGGCACAGTCCTGCCTTTAGACTGCCCAGAATTGGAAACGTCTTAGGTCAACAATGCACACTCCGATTTGGGTGATAGCATTAAGGTTACAAGCTTTGAAAGAGAAATAGCCTCTCATCCTTCTCCTGCCATCTACCACCTGCATGACATTGTGCCCCATCACTTAACCTCTTGGGTAAGCCTTGGTTCCCACCTTTGTAGAATTGGATTTGAACTACATGGCTTCTTAATGTCCCTCCCAGCTCTAAATGTCTTATCTTGACTCTGATACTCAATAGTTCTGTGACCTTGGGCAAGTTTTATCTTTTGGAGCATCAGTTTTGTCAGCTGTTTAAAAAAAAAAAGAAAGTAGGTTGGACTACATGGTCTCTACAATCCTTCTTAGCACTAAATTTATGATATGAAGGAAGGAAATAAACACTAAGCACCATTCTGGGCCAGGCACTGTGCTAAATACTATACAAGTATTATCCCATTTAAGTCTCACAACAATACTGGGAAGGTGGGGCAGCTAGGTGGCAGTGGATAGAGCACCAGCCCTGGAGTCAGGAGTACCTGAGTTCAAAGCCAGCCTTAGACACTTAACACTAGCTGTGTGACCCTGGGCAAATCACTTAACCCCAATTGCCTCACTTAAAAAAAAAAACAAAACAATACTGGGAAGGAGGTGCTATTACTATCCTCATTTTACAACTGAGGAAATGGAAGCAGAGAGTGGTTAGGTAAGTCTCCCAGGTGTGAGAACCAGGGCACCACCCTCTGCTGAGAAAGACCTTGTGAGATGACCTTAAAGGTCATCCTGGCATCCGGAAGTTACCTCTATTCATAGACCACTTTTAGATCATGTCAATCAATGGACTTGAATGGGACCAGCCAATTAGCTTGGAGCTGTGTGTGGGGACCGCCCTTCTTCTGGTCCTGCAGAGAGCTTCTGCTAGAGACGGGGGATCTCTCTCTTTCGTTCGGGAACAAGCTGGTGGTGGTGGAAGGAGGAGAGCAGATAGGTTTCCTAATTTTCGGAACTTCACATGTTCTCTCTTGGATATCTAGGTGAAGGCAGCTTTCCCTCTCTCTCTTTGCTAACCCCTAATATACTTTAATAAATGCTTAAAAGCCTAAACTGTTGCTGAATTTAACAGTAAATCTTAGCTAGTCCCCCCCCCCCACACACACATATTAGATTTTTTTAAATTGCTTTGAGAATTCCAAGTTCTTACTTTTTTTTCTATTACCTCTTTTTTTTTTCCCTTTATTTTTTCAGGGCAATGAGGGTTAAGTGACTTGCCCAGGGTCACACAGCCAGTAAGTGTCAAGTGTCTGAGGCTGGATTTGAACTCAGGTCCTCCTGAATTCAGGGCCAGTGCTTTATCCACTGCACCACCTAGCTGCCCCCACACATTAGATTTTTAAACATCTCACAGGGTCACATAGCCATAGATGATTCCTTTCCATACAATCATGGCTAATAGAGTGATGGAGTGATGGATGGAGATGGAGCAATAATGGCTGCAGAAAGTCTTATGGTGCTCTTAAATATTTTCTTGGTGAGTTACAGGGTAGCTGTGCTGGGTATGAAGTCAGGAAGACCCAACTTCAAATCTAACCCCAGATCCGTGTAACGATTGGAATGATGCCACCTGCTGGAGACTTACTGTAGAAGAGTTCCGCCCATGAAACGAAGGTCTTTGAGGGCAAGACCAGGAGTCTTTTCTTTGGCGTCAGGAAGTGACGCGGACAAGTGGGAGGAGGAAGGAAGAGACTGGCGTTCACTCTCGCTCTCTTTCCTCTGGACTCTGGTGGAGAGTGGAGCTAGAAATGTGCTCTCCCTTTAATAGATAGGAATCTAGGCCTTTCTTTTCTCTTTATCAAATTCTTATCCTCCTTAATAAATGCTTAAAAGTCTAACTCTTGCTAAAGCTTATAATTTATTGGCAACCACTCACTAGATATTTTAGACAATTTAGCTAGAATTTTAGCCCTTAACATCCTTACTCGTTGTATGACCTCCATTTCCTCATCTGTAAAGTGGGGATAATAATAGCATCTACCTCCCAAGATTGTTGTAAGAGTCAGTTGAAAGAATATTTCAGCAAAGAGACTGGCACATAGAAAGTGCTGTATAAATGCAAGCTATTCTTGTTATTAGATGAAAAAGAGTCAATTGATTTGGACTGTAGGTGTGACTTGATCTTGATTTCATTTTGAGATGGTGTCTCAAATCTTGTGCCAGGATTTTTTTTTTCTTCTTGGAAATTTTTATGGAGTCTATTTAGTCTTGAGAGTGCTGAACCTGGAGTCAAGAATATGGTTCAAATATTACCTCTGCCATTTATTTGCTGTGTGACTATATGTAGATCACAACTTCTCTGAACCTGTTTCTTCATTTATAAAATTTGAGACTGGAACTAGATTTTCTCTAAGGTCTCTTTTAGCTCCAAATCTTTGATAATACTCTAAAATTAAGAGGTGAGTTAACTGGTCCTGTGACTGCCTAGAAATGGGGTGACCATGGCTGGTTGCAACCTGTCTACATTCAGCTGGTGAAGATGGTAGTGAATAGAAGGCTAGAAATTCTCCAGGTCTTAGTATGTTTGTTTGGAGAACTTCCCTTCATTTTAATCTTCTTATGCCCATAATCTCTCTTTTTTTCACTGGTCTCCAGTCTCATTCAGGGAAAGAGATATTGAGGTTCAAAGTAAGTTTAAAGAAGAAAATGATCACTTCCATGGCTGTCTGAGTCATCCCGAGCACACATATGTGAGAAAAGGATGATAAGTGGTCAATGACTCTTGGTTAGAAATATAAATGAACTTCTTCCTAGGCTAATCTTAAAGGCTGTTTTACATTATTTGATTATGATGATACATGAATTTGGCCAGGCATTTATTTTCCTCTCTTGTTTAGGCAGCTATCTGTGAGAAAAAATTTATTAATAATTGATATCTTGGGGATAAGAAGGGGATCTCCCCTTCTTTCTTAGCCTTTCTCTCCCTCCCCTCCCCCGCCCCCACTCCAAGGTCTAAGTTGTCCTTGAAAGCAAGATTCATCTGGTCCAAGCGTCTTGGATGGAGACAGATTCTTTTGTCTAGATAGCTGAAGGACTTTACAATGAGATTTGGCCTGCAAGAACCAGTTTTAGGTGGAAACAATTGTGCAATACATCAGCTTGGGTGAGGTCTAGATTCTTTCTCTGATGTCATTCTTCTCAAGAATTGAGTGACTTAACTCAGGTATCCCCAGATTTCTTTCTTTTTTTTTTTTTTTTGTGAGGCAACTGGGGTTAAATGACTTGCCCAGGATCACATAGCTAGTAAGTGTCAACTGTCTGAGGCCGAATTTGAACTCAGGTCCTCCTGACTCCAGGGCCGGTGCTCTATCCACTGTACCACCTAGCTGCCCCCAGATTTCATTTTAATATAACACACCTCCAACTCATGCTAACCATTTGAATTTGATTGCTTATGTGATCAACCTCCTACAGTTGGAAAGGTATATGAACTCTCACCCCACCACCATTAGGGGTCTTTGGTCTGAAAAGGATGGCCATAGACCATTTTTTAAATTAACCTGCCAGCCTATTAATAAAATGATTAAATTACCCAGATACTATGTCTCTCATATTTTTAATAGTCACATATCTTTGGACAAATGTCTAAGAGGGAAGCAACCTTCTAGATTTAGGTTTCCCACTGATGAAGCTTGGCACACAGGTCTCATAAAATTGTGACATCATCCAATGGAGACTTTGAAAATATGAGGATCAGAAGACTGCCAGGTCAGATTCAGACATCTGAGCTTTCAGACTGTCCATTAGTAGGAGGGCTCACTACATTAAGGTCAGTCTTGTCAGGAAGCTAGATCGGGATCAGGAGGAATAAGTTGTTTCATAGAGCAGGTAGCTTCAGAAGGTGACTCTTTGATTTTTAAAATATTGTATTTCTCCCAAATTTTTATTGATCTCTTTTTTTACATCCCCTTTATTTCCAAAAATATTACTCTCTCCTCCTCTACCTAGAGAGCAGCTATCTTTTGTAATAAAGAATAAAAAAGAAAGAGAAAGAAGGAAAAAAGGACCTTAGAAAAACTATCTAATACATTGAGTCTAATTGTATACGCAGCGTTCCATATTCAAATCCCCCCCACTTCTGCAAAGAAGGGAGGGAAATGCTTTTTTTCCTTAGTCCTTTGGGGTCAAACTTGTTCATTTGTAATTATTCAGCATTCTGATTTTTTTGTTTTGTTTTGTTTTCCTCTGATTTTAACTGAGAACACTATGGACTAGTTTAATATTACCTTAGTACTTCACTGAATTCTTGATTTCATCTTCCTCTCCCTCTCTTCTTCCACTGGTACAGAATGTAAGCCCTCTTCTTCAAAGATCCACCGAACATGTTAGAGCCTATCCTTATCGCTACCAAAACTCTCATCATAAGGCCAGAAAAATGACAAGGGATAGGAATGGTCGGTGTTGGAGTGGTTGTAGAAAGACAGCTGCAATGCTCTACTGTTGGTGGAGCTGTGAATCAATTGGTCTGACCATTCTGGAAAGCAATTAAGATTAATACTAAGAAAGTGTCTAAAATGCCCATGGCCTTTGACCCAGAGCTCCTGGTACCAGGTATAATACCTCGAGGAGGTGAAGGATGAGAAGAAAGATCTCATACACTCTAAAATATTGATAGCAATTTTTGTAGTAACAAAGAACTGAAACAGCAGATAGCCATCTATTTGGGAATGGTTAAGCAACACAAATGCCATCGAATATTACTGTGCCATAAGAAACAATGAGCGGGGCAGCTAGGTGGCACAGTGGATAAAGCACTGGCCCTGGATTCAGGAGTACCTGAGTTCAAATCTGGCCTCAGACACTTGACACTTACTAGCTGTGTGACCCTGGGCAAGTCACTTAACCCCCACTGCCCCGCAAAAAAAAGAAAAAAAAAGAAACAATGAGCAGATTAGGATCTAGAGAAGTATGGCATGTCTTAGATGAACTGATGCAAAGTAAAGAATCAGGAAACAATGTATACAGTGACTACAACAATATAAATGGAAAGGACAGGGGCAGCTAGGTGGCGGAGTGGATAGAGCACCAGCCCTGGAGTCAGGAGGACCTGAGTGCAAATCTGGCCTCAGACAGTTGACACTTACTAGCTGTGTGACCCTGGGCAAGTCACTTAACCCTAATTGCCTCACCAAAAAAACAAAAACAAAATAAATGGAAAGAGCAGTAACAGCAAAGTAAATAAAACCAAATGCTGTGAAATGAAAATGAGCAATATTTGCCCCAAAGAAGAGCTGTCAGAAGGCCTATCCCACAAACTTGTTGTAAAGGTGGGGATCTATGCATGTGGAACACTGAATATAATGTCAGACTTTCAATGAGTGGATGAATTTTGCCAAGTTATTCCTCCTCCCTGCCTCCCTTTAAAGAATTCTTTCTCATAAGGGATTTTTCTCTGGGAAAGGGAAAGGAGAGAGATGCATTGGAAAATATAGGTGATAACGAGATAGAAATGAAATGTATTTTAGAAAAAACATAAGCTAGTAAAACACAGAACCTACATATTTTGTATTTCTATCATTAGTGCCTAGCACAGTACCTGACACAAAGAAATACACTGGGAAATATATAATGGAAAGAGCAAAAGGTATTAACAAAAATTTGTTTAAAAAAATGAGAAAGCCTTGGTCTTTGTAAATTTCATTCCCTTGGGGTACAAAACCCCAGGAAACACCACTCTAGTTTCTCCCTGAGAATATCATTGGTCCGGGTTGCCCATATGGGAACAGATTCCCAGTCAAGTGAATATGTAAGTCTGAGAACTGGTTGGAGGGTCCAACTGACTGGGAAATTTGGTTGGTGCAGTTGGAATCAGATGATGCTCTAAATGGAGAGAGTTGGAGGCCTGAAGGCTGTTAAGTCGTTCAGTTTGCCTAGAGGTGTCTCAACCCTATCAATGGGAGTTTCCATCTGCAAAAGGAGATGCTTCTTCTTCTTCCTTCTTCTTCTTCTTCTTCTTCTTCTTCTTCTTCTTCTTCTTCTTGCAATTGGGGTTAAATGACTTGCCCAGGGTCACACAGCTAGTAAGCATCAAATGTCTGAGGCTGGATTTGAACTCAGGTACTCCTGACTCCAGGGCCAATGCTCTATCCACTGCGCCACCTAGCTGCCCCTTATTCTGCTTCTTGTAACCAAGAAATCCCTTTGTAGAAGTTGAGAGTCTCTGGCATGGCTCCTACACAGGTGCCTGTCACCTGCAGGTGGGGAAGCTCTGGAATTTTAGTTAAGTCTTCATTGTAAGAGCTTTTAAAAAGTGGGATCATGCAACATAAGCACAGCAGCATTTATCCTAAAGAATGATGGGAATGATTCCAACTCTAATGAATGTCTCTTAGGAATTGAAAAAAAAAAAAGGAATTGGAAAGAATCTTTGTACATGTTGCCTCTCCATTGGAGGGTAAGCTCTTTAGATCAGAGGAGAGCTTTGGAGTGAACATGTTGAATTTATTATATACTTAAAAAACCGAGCTGTTTCATATAAAATCCTCTTTTTTCTGTCTTTTGTATATGTCAATGTTTGTATTTATTGGTATTTGTCAAGTTAAGAACAACAAAAATAAACATGATTAAAGCATACACAGAAAGAATATAACCCCCTTGAGGGCAGAAATGGTTTCATTTTTGTCTTTATATCATTACTCCTTAGCAGTGCCTTTGTGGTTCAGTCATTTCAGTCAAGTCTGACTCTTCATAACTGCATTTGGGGTTTTCTTGGCAAAGATACTGAAGTGATTTGCCATTTCCTTCTCCAGCTCATTTTACAGATGAGGAAACTGAGGCAAACAGGGTTAAGTAACTTACCCAGGGTCACACAGCTAGAAAGTGTCTGAGGCTGGATTTGAATTCAGGAAGGGGAGTCTTCCTGACTGCAGGCCCAGCACTCTATCCACTGAGCCACCTAACTGTCCTTAGAAGTGTTTAGCACATAATAAATATTTAATAAAATACTTATTAATTGATTGAACAGAACACTAGGATAATCCTTTAAAAACCCTGTTTTGATGGGAAATGAATAATTTTATTTGTGTTTGTTCTAGAGGCAGTCTAATGTGATAAGGATGCCAACAAAAGCTTAGGATCCTCTGTTGTGCCTCATTTTGAGCTATATAAAATTTTTCAAAAGTCTTAGTACATTCTATGAACTTAAATTAAAGTTTTAATAACCCAAATTCTTAAAAATGTACTAAGACTCTAGCTGTGTGACCCTGGGCAAGTCACTTAACCCCAATTGCCTCACTAAAAAAAAAATAAATAAAAATGTACTAAGACTTTTGGAATGACAGCTCGATGGTGCAGATAAGAGCGTTGGGCCTGGAGTCAGGAAGACCTGAGTTCAAATCTGACTTCAGATACGTACCAGCTATGTGACCCTCTTTGCCTCAATTTTCTCATCTGTAAAATGAACTGGTGAAGGAAATGGCAAACCACTCCAGTATCTTTGCCAAGAAAACCCTAAATGAGGTCACAAAGAGTTGCACGTGACTGAAAATGAATGAACAACAAACACAAGCAAAAAATTAAAAAACAGTAAAAAAAAAACAACCCAAAACAAGCTAACTATAACAATATCGACAGACCTATAAGGAACATAACTATAATCATTAGCATATATACAAATAAACAACGAGTAGATAGCTAATGGACAGATGTTACAGAGACATAACAAACACACAGGCGAATAAACGTAATAGCAGAATAGTAAAACAGAAACACGACTCAAATATGCGGTAATTAACATGCACATCAATGAGCACATGCAATTAATTACATGTAAGATACACTTTAGACAATCTTTAGTATTGTCATCCTCACTGTACAATCCCAGGTCAGTCTGATTCATGGTTAAATGGGTCTAGGTTTTTGTGACCCGATGACTGACCTCTGTGCCCATCCCGGAGCTGGCTGATGGCTCGGGCTGTTCATCCCCGTAGCTGGTTCTAAGCCCGCTTATCCAAGCCGAGACTTTTGGAATGGCCAAGCTGGTTATTAGTGCTTTGTGCTCTCTGAGTTGTCTCTGGACCCTTGGAGTCATGAAAGGAGTTGCCTGTGGGTTCAGTCCTTTCCCCCGTCTGTACAGGGGTTTTCTTCAGTCGGAGGCAAAGTTTTTAGATGGCAGTACTCTGACATCTCCACTAGAAACGGGACTTTGTGAGCCAGACGATCTTCACACAATTTGTATGGTCTCTGGACCTATTTGCTATGGTTAGCAGCCATCACTTCTCTCCACCCAATAATCAGAAAAACCCACTAACGCTCCTATGGGCAATATGTAGTCTGTGAATTGCCTTTTCAGGTTCCCAGCCCCTTACACTCTGGAGCCATTCGGTAAGCAGTTTGCCCAGTCTATACAAGAATTTTGAACGGACTGACCTGCTAACTTGTGTTTACCTGGAACACCAAGCTTTCTCAACAGAACTTTGTCTCCCTGTTGGAGATCTCTGCACTGGTCTCAGGGATCATACTATTATTTACAGAATCATAGATTTAGAGCTGGAAAGGAGCTTAAAGGTTAGCAAATCTGACTATTTTCCAGATGAGGAAAATGAAGCCTGGAGAGAGCAAGAGACTTGTCCAGTCTCGCAGCTAATAAGTATCTGAGGTGAGATTTGAATCCAGGTCTTCCTGACTCTAAGTTCAGTGCTCTTCTCACCCCATGACACCACACTACTTCCCTTTTTGTCTTTGTTTCGGTGAGAGTTCTGGGCTGATGTTGTGGCCAGTTGGAAGGCTTCTCAACCAAGGGATCAACTGGTTGTACTTTCATCATTTCCATCCTCTGAGCCTCTAAAGCACACATCCAAGGCATGCATGGTTCTCACCTGAACACCATAAGGATGTAAAGCCAGTTGGCATCACTCCTGGTGTTGTACACATATACTAAAAATGCCACATGTTGTCTCCACTGAGATTTGGGCTGTGGTTTTAGAGTTTCTAACATTGTCCAGCACAGGAGGATTAACCGGAATCCTCTGGTTACCCAAAAGGCCAAAGCACATGTCTTTCTGGAAGTGGCCAGGGGACAGGTTCGGTATCACAGATGCTCCATGGGGTGGGTGGACCCAGCAAGCCCATCCCTATGTATGCTCCATGAAGTGGACTCTAATTCAACATTCCTGTTATAAGAGGCTCAGATGGGCTTTTCCCCTTCTGTAAAAAGTGGATAATAAATGCACTACTGGATTACTGAAAGGGAAATGCATTGGAAACTTTAAAATATCATGGAAATATATGTTACTATTCTGGTCTCCAGGTTGCCTTGTTTTTCTGATAGGAAGATTGCACTTCTTCCCCTACAGTAAACGTTAGTAAGCAAAGCAATTATGGTGTAGCAGCAAAAGCATTCAACTTGTCACCTTGGGTTCTTTCCCCACCTCTGTTATTTTGTGTGTGTTCTTGGGCAAGAGCCCAATTTTCTTAACCAGGAAAATGAGGAAGTTAAACTTGAATCTGGGGGATGTGAAGTTAAACATTTTTTAAATAATTGCACTTCAATTAAAATGGTTTCCTTTGTAATCCTAAATATTTTATTTTAAAATGATTATTCTGAGAGGGGTCCATAGGCATCACCAGATTGTCAAAAGGGTTCATGACAGTGAAGGATCTGAAAGATTCCTTCTAATTCTTCTATTTTGTAATTCTGTGAGAGCACTGATACCCAGAAATGCCTATCAGACTACTGGATGATACAACAATGACCTATCTTGAGCCACATGTTGGAGGCCTGGGAGGAGCTGAAGATCCCAGTGCCTTTGAGATTACCCCATGACGTGGGCAAAAGATGACCTGGCTTCCAATCTCTACTACAGGAAAAGGGAAGGAAGACAGGCCAGCACACCTGGAATTGAAGTAGGTGGTGTTCAGATGCAAGAGCAAGTTTGGCCCTTCTGTTTCAGGTTGGACAAGGCTCCTCTTGCTCAACATTGTGCTGTGCCTATCTGTGTAGCAGCAGGACACTCATAGGCAGCCCGGTGACTCCAAAACCGTGTTAAGATGCAGTAAGATGTACCATGGAAAAACTGTATTTCATTTGTTCATTCATGGAATCATTTATTCAACAAACATTTACTAAGTGCCTGCTAGGCACTGTGGGGGTTAATGAGTTTGTTTTAGGAATCTGTGTTACTAATGAGTGCAAGTGAATTAACAAATATGATCTTGAACTTAACTACAGCATCTCTTGACAAAATTGCTGATAATGCTGTAGATTCCTTTGGGGAATAAATTATCTAGCATGGTAAATTGTGCATGAAGTATATTTTGAAGATGTCAGCTTGCTAAAATACAAAAGTAAAATCTTTCATATGGGAAATAATGCAATACTATTTATCCAAAAGTCTGAGAATCTCTTGTTCTCTCCCTTCTTCTTTTTCTCCCTCCACATCTTCTTCCTCTTTCTCCCTCATCTCCACCCTCCCTGTCCCCTCACCCCTTTTCTTCTTTCATTTTGCCAGGCCTGTTTGCAGACCTTTCTTGCCTCAGCCAATAATTGACCTCGGTGATCCTGAAGCTTTTGGCAGGGATTTCTATACTGAGAGTTTGCTAGAGGGGCTTGGTTCCTGCAGCTACCATTTGATGTGACTGCTTACAGACTCCCTACCTCTGCTTCATGGCATGCTGGCCCAGCATGGGGGTGGCGAAGCCTTGGACAAAATGGGAAACAGATGAAGTATGATGTCTATTCAACCTTCTCTTTCTTCACCTTTTTCTTCTCTTTCACATCTGACAAAGGATTTGGGGTTGAGTTTTGACCACATAAACAAATCACATAAACAAGGCAAGTGTCTCTGTGGGCCTCAGTTTCTTAATTTGTTTTTTTTTCCCCCTTCATTTGTAAACCTAGGTGTACTGGAATAGATAAAGCCCCTTTGAACCCTAACATTCCAAGAGTCTCTAACCAAACAAGATTTCAAAACAGAGGATTAAAGGGGCTTCATTATACCCCATCTTTATCTGGGGAGTACTGTCTGTGGGGACTGATGAAAACAAATGAAAGGAAAGAGGCTAGGTCTGGATTCTCTCAGTACTATTTCTCAGTCACCTTTCTTCCTTAAGTAGAATCCCCAGAGCTACTCTGCCAGTGTTGAGATTCAGAATTAAGGGCAAGAAGCCTGTGCTCAGTATGTATGCAAGGACAGATGCACTAGGTGCTCATTAATACTCACTCAACCAATATTTACAGCTTGCCCACTATGTGTAAGGGCACCATGGGGAATACAAGGATATAGGAGGCTCAGTGGATGTCCTCAAGGAGTTTTGATTTCACTCCCAAATGCCATTTGGCATTTGATTCTGGAAAACAACAACAAAACCCCAAACCAAACCAAACAAATCTCCACTCGGGACTAAGTTATTGCATACATTTTCAATAGGTTATTTGCAATACCACAAGTACAGTAATGATAATATCAACATAACCTTATTTCCTGACTGAATAATGGCCGTTTTAATAAGTATTCTCCAAAGAAATGGTTGGTTTGTTCAGAAACTCAACTACTGTGAGTAATGACCAGAACTGCCATTCTGTGCTAGAAGTTCTAAACCATTAAACATTTAATTACCACTTTCCCAAAGCCATATACACACATTACCATTTTGAGGATGTTACACCACAGAGGTTTTAAGTTCATCTTTTATTTTTCCTAATCTTCAGCATTCACAATATGGAAAACACAATAGCTTTTTGAAGGAGGGAAGCACCATGTAAGGAACACAATTGCTTTTAAAAATCCCTAATACAAAGGAAACTTAATTGTATATGAATCATGTTTATAGATGCTGACAGTTAAGGTTTACTGCTATCATTAAAAAGAAAAAAATATAGAACATTTTCATATGTCCATACAAAATTGGCCATAAAATAAAAATCTATAAAATCACCCCAAAATTACAAAAGTAAAATTCAATTTTGTTTGTAAAATTTAATAATCTTTACATGGTAAGGACTGTTTAAAAACGCACAAACACTTTCAAAAAAAGGATTTGCTCATCTATAGCAATAGCTAAAATGTTCATAGGTGCATAGAGGAGACACCCAAATCAGAGACAAGGATGTGCACAAGTATATCCAATGTAATCCCCGTGTGGTTTTCCTTTTCTCTCACTTAACCTCACTTCCCACTTCAACCAGAAACACGTGTCCAAAACCGGTCTGTTTGTCTCACTACGGGGAATGGGTGTGCAGATTCAGACTGAGCACTGGAAAAATTCCAAAGGAGGTTATTATGTGGTTGGGGGAGGGGAGAAGGAGGGAAGAGGAATGGCTTATGGTGGGTGATACATTTTTACTATGTTCCTTGTTGTAAGATGGAATTACAGGATCATTCATGGATTCAGGGCTTGAAGGGACTTTAGAAATGATCTAATTCAACCCTCTCATTTTACAAATGAGAAATCTGAGGTGCAGAAAAGTTAAGTCATGGAATCCTAGAACCGGGATAGAGTTTTCAGAGGTCACCTGAGCCATGCCCCTGCTCTCAGGCAGGTGAGTGTCTCTGTTACACAGGATAGTTGGCTAAAGAAGTCCAAGGACAGAGGAAATGCACACTTCTTTGTAGTCCATGACAGTCAAGAAGTTCATTCTTTCATCCACCTAAACTTCGTTCTTTAATTGAAGCCTTTTCTCCTGACACTGGTTCAAATCCCCAAAAGTGACCAAGAACTAGGTGGGAGGAGATAACTTTGCCTCGACTCTCCCAAACTCCTAGTTCCTTAGAACTAGGGGCAAAGGTTTCTCTGTTAAAATGTCAACTAACTCTATCCACAATTTTATACAAATGACTTCACCTCTCTGGGAGTCAAGTTTCTTCATCCTTAAAATGAGTAGGGGAGGAGTTCAACTAGATGACTTTTCAGGTCTTGTCTTACTCTAACATTCTGTGAGTCTATTTAATTTTTAAATTCTTCGGTATTTTATTTTAGGTATTTTTATTTAAATCATTTTTTTTAACCAAGCCTATGCTTTTCATCAGTTTAGGGAGCTCTCCCTATACCAAAAGAGATGGCAGCTGCTCTGCAAATGATAAATCCTGGAGAGTTGCTGGGGGCAATGAAAGATTTAGTGACTTGCCCAAGGTCACACAGCTAGTAGATGTCAGGGGTGGGATTTGAACCCAAGTTTTAATGACTCTGAAGGCAGCTCACTATCTACTATATTACAGGGTCATTTTAAATGTCATGTGGGGAAAACAATGGAAACTGTCCAGTGAAGTTGGTGATTGTCTTCTAATGTGCACTTATATACTGTGAGTGGCCTGAGAGGGATGCAGTAAAGGTGGAGAGAGTAATAATCCAGAGTATAGGGATGGGTGAATGACCTAAGAGCAGCAAGGCCTAAGAGTACAGGCCCCAAAGAAAGCAGGATTCCTAGGGCCAGTGCTAGGGATGTACCAGAGGAGTTGTTGAAGAAGATAGCAGCTAACAAGCTAGAGTTTATTTGGGGTTCAAAGACCTTCTCTAGTAACCAAATTAGGCCTTCTTCTGGGACTAGAGGGTGAAGGAAAAAGATATGTATGGGGAAAACTAACTCCAAAGGGCAAAGCCTAGAGGGACAACAGTGCACACCTGGAAAGAAACTGTTTAGTGTTTGAAGGAGGCAGCAAAGAATACTGGACTTGAAGTAAAAAATCCTGTGTTTCAGTCCCAGTTTACTAGGTGAGAAACTGTAGGCAAATCACTTAATCTCTCTGAGCCTCAGTTTCTTCATCTGTAAAATGGGGGTTAATAGTAGCACTACTTCACAGGGTCATAGTGAGGGTCAAATGAGATACTATATATAAAGTGCTTCACAAACCTGAAAGTTCTCTATAAAAGCAAAACCATCATTATAATTACTTTTATAATTTTCATCAAAGGGTAAAGAAAACTTCTCTTACCCACAAAGGGCCATGGACATGTGAGTGACTATTGAAACCTGTATTTTCACAGCTATAAACACCAACTCAGTGACTGTTTGTCAAGCGCTGTCTGTCTTTCTGGCACTGGGCTGTAATGCTTGGAGCCTGCTTCTGTCCAGTCTCCCTTTCCCTTCTGAGCTGGTTGTCCTAGAGCTAGTCTCAACAGTGCCTCCCAGTGTTGGAAAGAACTTCAGGGACCCTGCCAGACCAAGACCCATCAGCTGACTCCTGCCTACATAGCTGACGAGGGGGGCATCTTTCCGGTGGGTTGAATTCGGACCTCAGGAAGCAGTTCGTTCAGCCTTTGAGAGCTCTAATTGCTCAGTAAGTTTTTAATTATATCAAACCCAAATGTGCCTTTTCCCATCTTTCACCTATGACTTCTAGTTCTGCCTTCTAGGGCCAAGCAGGACAAGTCTAATCTCCCCTACAGGCTAAACACCATCACCCATCCTCACTGATCCTCATATGGCATGACTTCAAGGCCCATAGCTATACCGGTTGTCCCCTTTGGACAAAGTCCTTCCAGAAATGTAGACACAAAACACAACACTCCAGCTGAGGTCTGACCAGGGCAGAGCACCATGCAACGACTGACTCCCAAGCTCTGGAAGTCATGACTCATGTAAAGGAGGCCAAGATTGTGCTAGCTTCTTTTTTTTTTTTTTTTTTTTGCTACTGCACTACAACTGTTGACTCTTATTGAACTTGTAGACCACAAAACAAACAAAAAACAACCCCCCCCCCC
This sequence comes from Dromiciops gliroides, assembly GCF_019393635.1. NCBI lineage: Eukaryota > Metazoa > Chordata > Mammalia > Microbiotheria > Microbiotheriidae > Dromiciops > Dromiciops gliroides. The sequence continues at coordinate 334,502,645 of NC_057863.1, read as the reverse complement.
AAAAAAAAAACCAACAACAAAAACTGATTATTTTTAGATGAATTGTGATGTAGTACAGAACTGAGGGTTTCTGTGGAAAACCGAATAAACAAGTGTTATATATACAGAAATCAAATATATTGTGTGCCTCTGAGAAAGGAGGAAATAGAATAAGAAGCCTAGGATGGGTAGAAGAGCTATTTTCCTTAAACTGGAGTTTCTTTGGCCAGCTTCTATCTTCAGGGCTGTCCCTAGAAGGTTGAAGTTGCTGGAATTCCACCCACCCACTAAGTGCAAAATTACATCAGCCAGAAGTCAGAAGTCCCAGGTTCCACTTCAAACTCTGCCACTAACTTGCTTACGAGATTTGGGGAAGTCACTTCAAATTCCTAGGCTTCAATTTCCTCATCTATAAAACGAGGCAGTAGAACCCAATCTCTAAGGCCATTTTCCATTTTGAAAAATTCTGCCATCTTAACTCATCATGTAAAATTTCTTATTGTCTAAGGATTGTAAGGCAAACCAATTATCCTGATATGTTGTATAATCAAATAACGAGCAGCGCCGGTCTGGCTGGCAACTCGAAGCAATTGTTTTTGGCTAAAGGTGGGGGTGGGCAGTGAGATGGTGAAGTGGGTAGAGTGCCAGGCCTCAAGTTAGCAAGATTCATTTTTGTGAGTTCAAATCCAGCCTCAGACATTTACTAGCTATGTGATGGTCGGCAAGTTACTTCACCCCATTTGCCTCAGTTCCCTCATCTGTCAAATGAGCTGGAGAAGGAAATGGCAAATGACTCCAGTATCTCTGACAAGAAAACCCCAAATGGGATCACGAAGAGTGACATGCTATTGAAAAACAACAACAAAGTGGTTGGGGTGGAGGAGAGGGTGTTTGCCTGACTATTCTTTGGACTTCTGAATAAAAGATGTGTTCTCTATCAATATGATTGATAGCCATCTAGAGCAGGAGGCTTTCCCAAATCGGTGAAGATTGTGCATTTATTATGTGGGGTTGAGGTGTGGGGGGAAGGGGCCTGTGAATAAAAGGCACAAACCTAGAAGACGTTATCTCAAAGTTCTTAGGATAGTAACATATAACACCTTTCCATTTATGAAGTCTGTGGTTGTGAAGGCAGTTCACAATTATTAATCTTCATTTGACTTGCCCATGGCAACACAGCCACTGTCCTAGCTGAGATTCGAACTAAGGTTGAATGACTCCAAGTATGGTCCAGTTATCACAACACCAGCTGTTTCTCCTAGCTACTTTTGCTACAGGCCACTTCAAGAATATTTTCTGAGGACCAAGTGGTTTTAGGAGACGTTCCTCTCCTCCTTCCCTAGCACACTTTTCTCACTTGTTCTGTGGACATCTGCCTTGGTTTGGTCCACTCTCCCCCTTGTTCTCTCCTCAGTTGGGAAGAGCTTCCTAACTATCAAGGGATTTGACTTAAATAGATAACTGAAGGTTACAGAATCTTAAGACTTCAGTGTCATTATCCATGTACCTGGAAGCAAGAGGTTGAATCTGATGACTTTCATAAGATCATTGACTGAGAACCAGAAGGGACCTTATAAGGCCATCTATAGATGAGAAAACTGAGGTTCAGAGAGGTTAGGTGACTTGCCCGCATTGCTAGAGGCAGGATATGAACCTGGGACTACCTGACTCTGGCTTTTTATTAATTTCATCCTTCCTCGAAAGATCTTTGCAAGAGTCCATCCAGTTTTATGATTCTCTTTACATCTGCATAGTTAGTACTTATTATTTGTTCAAATGAATTTGTTGAACTGGCCAGTTTCTATATTAGCAATCTCTGAAGGTTCTTGGAGCCAGACCTTTATCTTGTAGCAAAATGTTAAATTAAGAGATGGAAGGTCACCTAGTTCAATCTTAACATTTTGCTGATAAGGAAACGAGACTCAGAAAGGGCTTGTCCAAGGTCATGCAGGTAGGAAGTGGCGAATCTAGGATTTGAATGTCAGAGCCAGTGCTCTTCCCATTACCTGCCTTCTCAGCCTCTTTCTAGCAGACAAGAGCTGCTTTGTTCTTTGGCCTCCATTTTTATAAGACTTCTTTCTGCTAAGTCTCCCAGACCTTCAAGAGCAGGAGTTGTTAACCTAGGATTCTTACACTTAAAAAAAAAATCTTAATAACTGATTTCAATGTAATTGTAATCCTATATATTTTATTGTATATACTGAAAAACATTCTTCTGAGAAGGGGTCTATAGACTTCATCAGATTGCCAAAGGGGTCTATGACACAAGAAAGGTGAAGAAGAATCCCTATTCTAGGGGGTTTGTATAATCTACCTCCTTGAAATTTTCATCCAAAGTTTCCTTATCTGACCTTCAGGGACCTGTCCTGGTACCCGAAAACTTGCTTTCTCCAAAACCAGCCAGAGAAATCAAATGTCCTTCCCTCTTTTTAAAATGTCACATTTTACACACTACAAAAAGCATGCTTTGACAATAGAGTTATCAGGGCTAGAGGTGGGGACTTTAAGAAGCATGAGGGCATGTGATTGGGATTAGCCCAACATTTCTCTGATAGGGTTGGAGCCTACTTTGCACAGAAGAGCTGCAGAATTCCCAAAGGCCATCTGGTGGTACAGATGTAGATTTATGGGCTAAACTAGCTTCCCCTCTCCCTTTCCCAAGCCCCTTCTAATTGTCTGCTTCCCTCCTAGAAGAGAATAATGCTTATGGGGCTGAGAGGAATGTACTCCCTGGCAAACAGTTGGGTGGGTGGAGGGAATCCACCCTTCGGAATGGTCAAACAGAGTTTTAAAATGTTCAGGGGAAAGAAAGAAAAAACTAGGCAGAGTATCTTCACACACAAGGAGGCAGTTTGTGTTAGCAGGAAACCTAGTTTTGAAAAATCCATAGAAACTGACAGGTTGATATGAAAAGGAATTCAATATTGAAAAGAGAGGAGGCAGAGTGAGTGAAATAACATCACTGCCAAGAGTAACCTTTTCCTAACTGGGGGGAAGGGCAGTCAGAGGGCGACTTGATTCAGTGCATGACTCCACTCTCCTTGTCTCCTCATTGGCTCAAGTAAAAAGGGGTTCAGATATGGAGGGGCTTTCCTCTTTTGATCCTGGAGGACACAGAGTGGTTACCGAGCAGGGGTAAGGGGGCAAACTGAGGCTTCTATTTGGAATAAGGCCAGTTATAGTTCATAGGATCGCAGATTTTGTGCTGGGAGGGAGCAGAGAGAGCATCCATTCCAACCCTCTTATTTTATAGCTGGGGACTTGAAAGGTTAAATTCCTCTCTGAAAGTCACAGAGATAAGTGGCAGAGATGAATTAAAGGCTGGCCTTCCAGAGCCTTTTAATGGAAAATTACACCAAGCCCAGAAGCACCATTACTTGAATAGCTGGGAGGACTTCTAACTCAACCTAAGATTTGAGGGTGAGATTCACAATTTAGGCCTGGGAGAGAGAGAGGAAGCCAGAGTAACTAAACAGTGAATAAGCGGTGTTGAAATTTAAGGAGAACATAGTATCAAGCTGTAGGGAGAGGGTTCTTTCAATCTTACTCTAACTAGTGTTTCCACTTTGCTGATTTCATAGTGTTGAAATAATTTATTCTACTTTAATAAAAAAAAGTTTATTTTTAGAGAAAAGGAAACAACTACTGCTAAATCCAGGCTGGAGGGAAGCTTATCATTTGGGTCTGAACCCTCTTAACTGGGATTATTATTCACCTGGCGGCAGCTACCAGAACCGCAGACCAAATGAGTGACCAAGAGGGTTTGACAACAGAACTCTCCTTAGGATTTAAAGCAAAAAAGGGACCTTAAAGGTCATCTAGTGCAACCCTCTCATTTAAATCAATCAATCAATAAATAAATAAGGGGTGAGGGGTGGGGAGGGGGGGGAGGAAGAGAATTTGGAACACAAAGTTTTAAAAAAATTGATGTCAAAATTTGTTTTTATATATAATTTGGGAAAATAAAAAATAATTCTAAATTCTTAAAAAAAAAAAAGAAATTGAAGAGTAAGTGACCTCTCCAAGGTCACACAGGGCTGGGATTTGAACCTCATTCCCAGGGCTCTTCCCACTTGAAAAATCAAAATTGTTAAGTGAAGCAATGGGAAATGGGACATCAAGAGGGAAGCCAGAGAGAGCTATGGTGCTTCTAACAGCTGTTTAGAGGTCATAGTGGCTGTGAGATTAAGTGTTAGAACACTGGGTTATTTTAGTGAAGAATATCCTGCAGTCTATTCTGTTGAGTCTGGTGTCTGAAATCGTGAAAAATATGAGCGTTCCCTGACCTCACACGGTTTCCAAGATGGCAAGGGCACAACAGTGAATTTAGTTATCCAACCATTTAAAAGTTCTCTCTTTCTATTTTCAGACCTGCTTCCTGCAGGGTTCTCAATATACTAACAACCACCTGACTCTGCTTGTCCAGGAGGGCTTTGAAGAGCAGCAGAGGGAGAGTCCCTGGGTCCATGACTATGCTCTAGATTGGCCACTCTTCTGTGGTGGGAGTCAAGTGTGCGATGACTAATTAACTCCCTTTTCTATACTCTGATTCCTTTTTCTGTGGGTTGGATTCCTGCTGTCTTTTAGGATCACTCTGGAGGCCACTGAGTCCAACTTCAATTTAAAGGAGGCCTGAAGGGGTGAAGGACACACAAGAATTAAGTGGCAGGGCCAAGATTCGGATTCCAGACTTGACTCTAAATCCTGAGCCTTGATCACTGTGCACTACTGTCTGGCTCCTATTTTATACCCTCATCTTTGTCTCCATCCCTCACTCTTGGCTGGAACCCAAATTTGAGGGCTAGCAGAGGCCTTTTGTACCTTCCAAAGGAAAACAGGAGAGGGGTTCAAGGTATTGGGGAGAGGAAAAGGGAGCCCAAGTCTAGGAACATAAGCCAAAGTGGTCACACCTCAGCAATAACACAGACCAGAAAAAGCAGTGTTCTGTGAATTAGTCAGTTTAGATCATTATCTGCACAAGGACAAAAACAGGACTAATAAAAATAGATGGCACGTATTACACTTAGTTTCAGAAGTGTACTCCATTGATATTTCATTAAGCACTGCCTTTCAGTAGATAGAATGGGTGGCTGGACAGATGACCTCTCTCAAGGTCCCTTCTAGCCCTATGATTTTAAAAATCGTTTTATCTCTTTAGATAAAAGGATTGGATTTTTAGTACCATATATGTAGGTCAAAGAAATGATTGATCTGAAACTGTGGGGGTTGGGGTTATTTCAGAACTTCCTTAACATGTAGTTTTAAAGTCTTTAAAAGGATAGTTTCTCACTTTTTTTTTTTGGGGGGGGGGGAAGAGTATGGCACAGGAGAAGGGGAAAAAGAATTAAATTCAGAGGTGCAGGTTTTTTGGCAAATGAAATCATTTTGCAGGATTAGAAATTATGAAAAATTTATGGCATTTTCCAGGCATCTACAATTGCTTTTGGGACTCAGAGCTTCAAGAATGGCTGTACTAGGTATGGATTAATTAACCCATAAGACACAAACATGTAGGCAAGGATGGGTTTGGAGGGCTTTGGGAAGGGCTCTTTGATTCCCAGAATAAGATTTCCCTTCCTGAAACCTCACAATTAAGCATTTATTACTTTGATTTAAGTTGGTTCCAATTTAAAATAATATAGCAAAATGTTATCAGTCATTTGTATATGAAGATACATGAATTTATGAATCTTTCCTGAAAGCAAGTTCGGATAGGGCTGAAGGGCTCTAAGGGCGATGAGCACAGGAGAGGAAGGTGGAAGGCAACCCAGGAGAGAAAAAAGCCAGAGAAAGGAGATGGAGGGAGAGAGATGAGGGAAAAACTTGGTTATCTGGCAAATTTGTTTACACGTAGGCTTGGCTTTGAACCTTTATTCTAGGATCTGGAATACAAATATGGAATCCAGTTTAGTCAGGAGAACTGTTGGGAGGGCTTCCTATCCTCTGCTAGCCCTCAGGAGAAAAACTGGGCTTCAGCATGCCAGCTCTGATTCTACAGTCTTAGAAAATCCTAGATTCTGCCTACAAGTCATGTTTTCCCTGGACAAAAAGAATCCTCGCCATCACACTGTTTTCAGTTACAGTGCACCCAAAATGGTGGAGCTTTCTGCTGTACATGGCAAAGGGGCTGGGGAGTCCATTGCAAAGACCTTGCCCTGAGTGGGTCACTCCAATCACCATCAATATACTTAGGCAATTTCAACTGTCCACATCTTCTTCCTAATCAGACGATAAGTTCCTTGAAGCTGAGAACATTACACTCTTCAGTTCTTTTATATATCTGGGAGTTGAAAAGGAAGCTGCCCCCCAAATGCCAATACACAGCTGTTCCATAAACTCAGACTGAAAGAATAAACAGAATTGCAACAAAACCGTATGTGTAACTGCCTGGCATCAGCAACACATCTTTGGGCACTGGCCAAGAAAAGTCTTTGGCCTGGAATGTTGCATAATTATCTGTTTGTGTGAATGCTGTATATTCCTATTACTGAATATTTTGGTGTATATGACTCTTTGTGGACAACTTTATGTATTTTAGGCTTACACGATAGCAACAAATTGACTTATTTACCAACACCTGTACACGCAGATGATAGTTTTACTGGGTGGGAGGCAAGGACTTAGCCCGTTTTATGTATTTGGAAAAAATCTCCACACTTTGTTGAAACAATTTGGCAGTGTAGACAAACACTATAATTTTCGCAAAAAGAGATCCTGTATGTTATTTCAAATTAACTTTGCTGTCTCTTGGTGCCACACTGCTACAGAGAAAGAAGTTCAAAGAACAATTGGAAAGACTGACCTGACAGGATGATTTCTACAGACACAAAACTTTGCTTACTTAGAATGAATCAAATCAATCCAACAGAGACTTGCTTGGTTTAGATTTGACACTAGGGAGTAAATGTAGTTCTCTCAACTCACTTTCCACACTGCTATCTGAACATCAGAAGACAGACTTTCTTTTATTGTATTTGGTGAATTTAATAAAGCATGCATTTTGTATGAGAAGTCCTTCAGGAAAACAGAGTAGCAGCTTATCTCCCACAGACTGGAACCTCACAATTCATTTCCTTTTCACAGCAAAGGGTATATGAGGTATTGAACATTTGATGTGCATAGGGATTCCCATTAGGAGGGAGCCATGAGGTTCTTTGTTTTTGCAAAGCACCTACTTGTTGCCTACTTCGGTAATTTATGAATATTGACAATATTGGGTTTCAATAAATAACGTAGGATTTCAGAGCTGGAAGAGATTTTATAAGTCACTTACTTCAATCCTCTTTCTTTTACAGAGGAAAAGGGGATTAAAAGACATAGTGACTTGCCCAAGGTCACACAGGTAGCTGGATAAAAGGTAGTATGGTCTAATTGGAAGAGTGCTAGATGTGGGGTTAGGAAGACATGGATCTGAATCCCATTTAAAACACATTAGCTGGGAAATGGTAGGAAAATCAATTAACCTCTCTGAGTCTCCATTTCCTCAGTTGAAAAATGGAGATAATGACACCTATTTCACAAGGTTGTTGTGAGGTTCCAATGAGATAATGTATGCAAAGTGCTTTGCAAGCCTTAAAGTGATACATACACAGGAGCTATTTTATAGTTGATGTTAGGTTTGTTACATCAAGTCATAGAACCTCTTCCAAGCCATCCATGATTACTGTAAAGAAGTTGGCCTGAAAATAATGCCTGAAACCAGATTTCCTAAATAAACCCTAGTTCAGCCCTTTCCCCACTATCTAGCACTGACAGTGCTTGACAAGCTTTCCTCCCCCAAACTGGCAAATCAGAAAAGTCACAATCCACATGATTACATTAACTAGATCAGAAATAAATAAATAAATACACACGAAGACATGGGTTGGAAAGCTTGTTCGGAGGAAGGGGAAAGGAAGAATTGACAAGAAGGAAGCTAAAGTCTTGTCCCAGTTAAAGCTCATGCTTCATCAGCAACATGAGATAGAACCAGTAATGTGTCAGATAAAGCACACCCAGAAGTAGAATTTTCAGTTTGCAACTAACCAACAAGGAAACAACAAAAAGTTTTTTTTTTTAAAGAAAAGCTAGGTGCCGCAGTGGATTCCGGAGGACCTGAGTTTGAATCTGGCCTCAGACATTTGACACTTACTAGCTGTGTGACCCTGGGCAAGTCACTTAACCCCAATTGCCTCCCCCCCCCAAAAAAAAAAGAAGAAAAGAAAAAAAAGGGGGGGCAAGCTAGGTGGCACAGGAACTGTATAATGTTACTCATTCTTTCTCCAAGATATAGAGCATTGTTTCTCACACTGTTTGATTTCCTCAGCATGAATCAGAGGCCCAAGAAATATTTTTTTCTGATATTTCCTACCTAAAAGTTAAAGATGATCCTTACCACTAAAAAGAATTTGTAAAGACATGAGAAAAGATTATGCCCTTTTCACAGCATGACTAATACAGAAATACGTTTAATGTGATTGTACATATATAACCTATATCAGATTGCTTGCTGTCTTCGGGAGGGGGGAGGGCAGGAGAAAAATTTGAAACTGGAAATGTTATAGAAACAAATGTGGAAAACTATCTCTACATGTAACTAGAAAATAATAAAATACTTTTATTATTAACAAAAAAAAGATTATGCCCTTTTTCTATACATAGTGTTTGGAGTGAGCTAGGCAAAATTAAAACACAAACCATCTACACCTCTAATAGGGAAAAGAGACTACTGCAATTTGACATGTACTGTTTAATCCTAGAATGCAATAAGAAGTTAAATGGCATACTATCTCTAGGCAGCTTTTCTTCACCCTCTTTTGTGTGTTTTTAAAAAATAAATTTCTACTGCTATAGATGCCAGTTTGGGATAAGAATATTTTATTACTATTATACATCAGTAGAGAACTGACCGCATGTCTCCCTAACTTCTGGTCTCAGGCCAGGTAGTAGAGAAAGCAGGGAGAGAGCTTCAGCATGCCAGTTAGTGAGAGCAGTAAAAATGCCCCAAAAGACCCATGCTGTCTCCCAAAGAGACAGCATGGGGTCTCAAGGAGACCCAAGAGAGTTCAAAAGGCCTACAAGACCTACGCTGTCCTAAAAGAGAGAGCCAAGAGAGGCTCCTGGCCTCTTGCCAGAGTTTTTATCCTCTAGATAGAGGTGGGTCATTATACATTGGTCAAAGCTAATTGGTTAGCATCATTCAATTCCATTGGTTGACATGATTTGCAGGTTAGTCCACATTAAAATGAGCTGTACCCATGACATCAGGGAAAAGTATTTAAAGGACCCTCACTCAAGTTGCTTAAGGTAAAGTCCATTATCTAGGTGTTTGATCCCATCAGTCCTTCACTGAGCCAGACAAAAGAATCCACCTCCATTTTTTTGTTCCCTTGGGTTGGTCCCAGATCAAGGAGAACTTGACTTTCTGGAGTGAATGAGTGAATGAGTGAGTGTGAGTGTGAGTGTGAGTGTGTGTGTGTGTGTGTGTGTGTGTGTGTGTGTTGGGGGTGGGGGCTGGGGGGAGAGGGCATAGGAGAAAGGACTGAGAAACTGATCTCTGAGTCCTCCCAAGAAATCCATTATTTTGTTTTGTTTTGGGGTTTTTTTGTGGGGCAAGGGGGTTAAGTGACTTGCCCAAGGTCACACAGCTAGTAAGTGTCAAGTGTCAAGTGTCTGAGGCTGGATTTGAACTCAGGTCCTCCTGAATCCAGGGCTGGTGCTTTATCCACTGTGCCACCTAGCTGCCCCCAAGAAATCCACTATTAATAATTATTCTCTCACATTTGTAATGGACCTTTTATGGAAGTCTGGTGAAAGCGTAATGTTTTTAAACATAAAAAATAAAATAAAATACATAGGATTATAAAAGAAACCAATTATATTGAGATAGTTAACAAAAAAACCCCAAGTTTATGGACCCCAGGTTAAGAACCTTTGCTCTGGGTGAAATTTTTTTATATATAATTAACTATTTGGGGTACAATCTCATTTGGAAGAGAAGTGATATTTATATGTAGGTTAGTTCTGTGAAGTCTTTTACCAGTGTCTTATTTGAGCATGCAGGAGACCCCAGGTTTGCAAAGGCTAACAGAGAATAAGCATTGGCAAGTTCTGTTATATTGGAGAAGAGAGGGAAGCTAAGGCCTAGGTGTCTGATCTGATTCTGATCTTGGACTGACTGTCCAAGGACCAAGCTACATCATAGTGAGAAGAGGTTCATCATGACTAATTTCTCTAGCCAAAGCCACCCATAAAACAAAAATAAAAAATAACTCCTGTTTCTAGGCTGCCCCCTCCATTTCTGCAGTGACAGCTGGCCAAATGAAGATAAATAAGGGAGAGGATGCTAAGAACCATACAATTTGTAGACTGTCTGCAAATGTTATTTTTTCTGTAGTTACCCTACACGTGAGATCTTTGCCCAAAGACAAACCAACTGACATACTGCTAGAAGAACTATAGTATATCAATATTGATATTCTTGTGGATGGATGAAGCCAGAAGGCAAAAGGAAGTTACAATTAAATGGAAGGACAGCTTACGTGTTTTATGTGGAGAGGGAAACAAAGGATTTTCAGAGCTGGTTTCATCATGTTCTCCAAAGCCACAAGAAATGCCATTTCATGGGACATAGTCATTTTTGCCTTGTAGTCTATGCTCATAATGAATATGAACAGCAGCAGCAGCAGTAGCAGTAACAATAATAAACCACCTTGAAGATAACTGAGCTTATGTGCTGACATCTGTACCTGACAACATCCCCAAACCAAATAAACGCATACCCTTGTACTTGGGAGAGTAGGCTAGAGGAGTATATCAGAAAGTATGTTGGGAAATATGGTTCAGGTTTGAGAGATGGAAGAGGCCAAAAGCTTATTTTAGACTATTCATAAACCTCATGCCTATATACCACAAATACTTTTTTCCAGAAGAGAGTCAGAAGGTGATAGAAATGGCACACACCAAACCAACTTCACAAAAAATGAAAGCAACTATATTTAACAGATAGGGAATGGTTGGTTACTACTGCCGGAGTCATATCAAAATGAGCTTTTTGTGTGCAGTTTGACTGCAAAGGTCAAAATCAACATAAAATTAGAGAATAAAAGATGAGAAGATATGGCATACCCCTGCAACAACTTCAACCCAATGTATTCAAAAGAACCATTAATGTGAAAAAAGCAAACGGAAAAAGACAATGTCACTGACCTTGATTATTACCATTTTCTGCAAAGACTTAATAGAAATAAAACATCTGACTCAATGAGGGGGCCAGAAATCATGTTTAGCCAGCAATCACTAGGTCTTCCTGCCAAGATGAGAGAGATACTAGCCAAGAGCAACAATAGTTTAGAATACAAACTCATTTGTAAAAGACGTTTGTATATTTTGTATGGAGGCTGATGGTAGATGATTGCAAGCAGCAGAATCTCATAAAACAGGAAAAAGCAGTGGAAGCAAAAACAATCGACAGCTTAATGTAAAACCCTACTAGTAGGGTTATATCATCTTGAGAGGACTGAGAGGTAAAACTGTCAGGACAACAAATGGAAAATGGAACAAACATGTCTTTGTTTCTGTGCCAATCAATATTCATTATCAGTAATGGTCAAATCCAAAATTTGGACACCAAGACCTCAGACTATTCTCTAAGGAAGTTAAGATGGTACTTGAGAAGATGAACTTGGGAAGAATGGATAGACTAGAAAATGCACACTGAAGAAATCCATGGAAATCCACCACCTACAAAGATATTGTTTTAGAAGTCATTGCAGAGAGGAGTAGTAAAAAGATAAATAACTATTATTTTTTGAAAGAGCATCAATAACTCGACACAAATACCTGCCTTCTCATTTTGATAGGATCTTTATGAGAATGATCTACATACATATTGCAGGTATCCTTGATGAAAATATGAGAATGGGACAGGCAGATTTTTAAAATAATTCTCTACAGTAGACCACATCTTTATAGTCACCCAATTGCTTGAAAAGTGCAGAGAATACAAGATTCTACTGTTTGTTGATTTTAAAAAATCATTTCAGGGGCAGCTAGTTGGCACAGTGGATAGAGGACTGGCCCTGGAGTCAGGAGGACCCAAGTTCAAATCTGGCCTCAGACATTTGACACTAGCTATGTGACCCAGGGCAAGTCACTTAACCCCAATTGCCCCACCAAAAACAAAACAAAACAAAAATCATTTCACTTTGTAGTGCAACAGAAAATATTTCATACGTATGTTAATATTACATAAGATTCCTTGAAAAATCTAGACACAGATGGTAAATCCTTTCAATGACCTTATGATTATTGTCAGTCGAAGGATAAAGAAGGTGGTTACCACTGTCATGGAAGATGCCTTCTCCAAGGTCTAAAATGAAAAGGGTTCCCCTGTACTTAAGTGATATTCTCAATATTCTCCAGATGCTTCTGACTGTGGATGATATCATATTACATCAAGTTATAGAACACTGCCTAAAAACTGACTTTTGTCCAGACTATGACATACTGTTGGATGGTCAGTCCACTGAGTTCACAGAATCACAGAAGCTCAGTGGCCACCAAGTTCAACTTGTAATTGAACAAGAATCTTCTCTATGAAGTACCTGAGTGGTCACTCATTCTTTGAGTAAAGGCTTCTGGGGAGGGAGGGTGCAGAACTGATTATTCCTGAAGAAGCTAATTTCACTCTTGGATGGCTCTAAATTTTTAGGATGTTTTCTCTTTCCATCAAGTCTAAATATGCCCCTATGCAACTTCTACTCACTGCTCCTAGTTCTGCTCTCTGGAGTCAAGTAGAACAGGCCTAATCATTAGCATATCATAGCATACATTTGGGACAAAGAGAGTAGATGGACAATGAATAAGGCTCAGATTTGAACAGAAGGAGTAAAATTGACTGGATTGTATTGGGGAAACTGCTTTTAATGATCTCAATATGCTCCCTAGAAAAAAAATCTATATATAAAAAAACCAAAAAAACACCCAACAACAAACCCACAAATGTTCTCCAGCAATGGTGCCTGGTTGTGAATCTTGGAACATCATAATTTCTCAAGAATCAAATTTGTGGATGACCCAAAAAGTAACAGTAACTAGTGGTGTCTGCAAGTAGGCCTTTGCATTATTTCCAAAGATAACTGATAAACAAGAAGCAGCGTAAGAGAGATCATCAAAGAAATGGATGATGGGAAAAGTGGGGTGAGGGACTGGAACCCATAAAATATAAAAATGACCCTATGGAAGGCCTCCAACACATTAGGTGGATCTATGAGAATACATAGAAATTACAGAGGATGGGGAAGTACAGATAGTTAGTTAACTGCATCAATGGAAGGAATTCCACACCAATGAGATTATAGTACTGAAGCATTAATGTTCCTGGTCCAGTTAAAAAGTGTGTTCACATACATTTTTTTCATTTGATCTAAATCCTGTGAGGTAGGTAAGGCCAGTACGATTATTGCCATTTTAAAGATAAGAAACTGAGGCTCATTATAAGTTCAGGGATTTGTCCAAGGTCATACAACAACTAAGTGGCAGAACCAGAATTTAAACCAAGGTCTCCTGATACTAAGTCAAGTACTTTTTCTATGACACTGGGACATTTCTATGAAACTCTCTCCACTGAAAAGTTTGTTCATATGGCTACGAAAGGGTTCCCAACATGTTTTAGTTTCAAAAGCCATTTTGAGAATTCTGCCTGCAGTATTCAAAGAGAACATATTCACAAAGACAACTACACTGGAAGTCAGGTCAGCTGGGTTCTAGTCCTGGGGCTTACACTGACTAGCCCTGTGATCCTGGCTGCCTCTTTATCTCTCCAGTACTCAGTTTCCTCATGAGTAAAAAGTGAATGATAATGACACTGTCCTGCTTATATAAGAGGATTGTTGAGACCAAATAAGACATATGGGAGTGCTTTTTAACTATAAAGTACTATATAAATATCAGTTACTTTTACACTTTCCTACCACATAAAGTCTCAGAGAAAAATGACTGTCAAGGTCCTTTCTAGCTTGAACATCCTATGAGTATACAATGATAATTCACAATTATATAGCATTTGACAGTGGGATTTTGAGTAAATGAGAAGGCTGCTCTGATTTAGCCAAAAGTCTGAATTACAAAAGTTTTGATTTTATGTATCCAATCACCCACTCTATCTATAGTTTAATCCCGATTACTTTTCATTGCACAGTTACAGAAACACATCAGTCCTCTTTGTGAAGGTGAAGTGTCCTATGGGAGAAGGAACATGGGGGCAGCAGGAGATAACTGAAAATGTCCTGCATTTGGAGTTAGGGTGCTCATTTCAGTGTGCCTTTAAGAAAATCAATTTATTTAATATTAATTTAAATCTCCTACTTGATTTGTCTTTAAATTTGAATGAAAAATATGGCTTACCTTGAACACAAATAGCAAAATGCTTTCTGTGACCTAACAAAAAGAGTTACTGAAAGGTAAGTAGATTAGTGTTTAACATCTTCAATTAAAAATCTTTAGCAAATATGTTTTTTTTTTAATTTTTAAAAAATTTTTGCAGGGCAATGAGGGTTAAGTGACTTGCCCAGGGTCACACAGCTAGTTAAGTGTCAAGTGTCTGAGGCTGGATTTGAACTCTGGGTACTCCTGAATCCAAGGCCAGTGCTTTATCCACTGCGCCACCTAGCTGCCCCCAGCAAATATGTTTTAATAGCTGAACTTCATACAAGCAAATTTTAACATCCTCTTTCAATAGGCAGATATAAATAAAGAGTGGTGTTAAAGATCTCTCTCAAGCCACATACATTTAAACACACACTACAAAGTGTATTTGTAGCCTTTTATCTTTTAGTAACAATAGCTTCCTTCAATCCTTTAAGTAATAATGTGTCTAAGTAGGTGTGTAGGCAGCTAGGTGGCATAGTGGATAAAGCACCAGCCTTGGATTCAGGAGGACCTGAGTTCAAATCTGACCTCGGATACTTGACATTTACTAGCTGTGTGACCCTGGGCAAGTCACTTAACCCTCATTGCCATGGCCTGCCTCCCCCCCCCAAATAATGTGTGTAGGTGTACAAATCTGCCCACTTTCACTGTGGGCAAAGATGCTATGTGTTCAAATGAAGCCCATTTATTAGTATAGCACATACTAAGCTTGTAGCATAAATTAGCTTCTCTCCTATATCGTTTAATTTAGTAAGACTAGGCTCTTCTCATCCCATCCCAATGTAAGATCGAAAGGTTTCAGAGAATTAAGGATGCTTAAGAAGGAGAAGGAAAAAAACCTCATCTACAAACAACTCACTTCCATCTCTGTACCTTTTTGTTTCAGGTCATGACACTATAACCACCTCACTATCATTAACTCATCTTTTTATGAGTTATGAGAAAAATAATTCATGAGTGCTACAAGGATGCTACAATTAGCCTGAAATTCTGGTGTGGTGGAAAAAGCACTGAATTGGAAGCTGGACCTGGCGAAGTCTAGTCCTGGCTAGACCTCTCACTGCCTTTATGACCTTCTGTAAGAGACATCTTGCTGTTTCTTCATATGTAAAATAAGGAACTTGGACCAAATGACCACTTGAATGTTCTTTCAAGCTCTAACACTTGATAATTCTATGATCTATCTTATTCATATCTTGTCCAATCCAGCTCCCACCACTATATTTTGATGGACGTTGTTGGAAGCAAAGTTAACAAGAAAAAGAAGATGTGACTTTTACTGTTGAGGTGACTTGAAGTTTTTTTTTTTTTAGTGAGGCAATTGGGGTTAAGTGACTTGCCCAGGGTCACACAGCTAGTCAGTGTTAAGTGTCTGAGGCCGCATTTGAACTCAGGTACTCCTGACTCCAGGGCCGGTGCTCTATTCACTGCGCCACCTAGCTGCCCCAAGGTGACTTGAAGTTTTAATAATTTTTTAAAAGATTTTTTCCTTCTAAATCTCTTTGGCTCTTTCCAATAGCTTTCCCATAGGAGGCTTAACTTCTTGGAAGAAAAAAACCCTCAACTACATTAATGTGATAGAGAAGCAAAGACCAAACCCATTTCATACATGCTGTTTAACTTACAAGGGGGTATCTCTTAGGTGACAGAGACTTATGATCATTCCTCACCTGGGCTGAAACCAGCAAATTATTTGTATATGACACTAGATACTCTACTTTTTTCATGAGTGCCACTCAGACCTTCATGTTGTATTGTGATTTCAAAAAGCCATTAATTATAAGTAGAATATTCTCCAGAAAGAATCTTTCCTGGGGCAGAACTTTATATATGAAATTCCTCAAATGCATACTTTTAACTTTAAATATTTATCTTTTCTTCGATCAGTTCCCCTGATACTTTTACTATAAAACAAAGATTATGGTTTACCCAGACCCTCAGCAACCTGAATTAATCTTCGAGATTCTCACTTCCCATTTATTGAAGAAAAATAATAATGTTAATAATAGGTGTGAAGGTTAACTGGAACACAGCTTTCTCAAAATTCCTCCCTTCCTCTGTCCCTCCAACAAATTCCTTCCAGGTCCTGAAAAGTAATGCCCAGACAGCATTGAGGTTGCAGATGGAGATAATATGCAAGTGACTGACAGGTGCTATTTTTAGGTTTGGGGCTGAGAGGAAGACAACCAGGAAGCTGCTTGCAGTCTCAGTTCACTCCTGTGACTCGTCATGGGGTTGGAGCTGTTATGGATAGCCTTGCAATTCTAAGCACAAAGGACACAGAAGGGAAGCAGAGGCAGCTGAGTTATATATATGTGGGGTAGGTGTGATGTGTGAAATGGTGAGCTTTCCTCATCAAGCCAGAACAATCAGCTGGTTGTTCCTTTAATTTAACCTTCTGTCTGCCTCAGTCAAAGATAAAACAATTCTGCTTAAACAAGGTTCTGTTAACAATGATGTTAAAATTTTAAGGAGGATGAAAAAAGTAGCAGAGGTTGGAGAAGATGACAGAGGTGGGGTATTTTCCCCCTTGATTTTCTCCTTAGAATGTTCTCTGTGTCCCAAGCCCAATTTACTTTATGTCACTGAAAGATTTTCCTGAGAGGGAACCACTGTATTCTTCTTGAGAAAGCTACCATCTCACAATGGGATATTCTAGAAGCACAAATGTGTGCGCACAAGCAAACACACACACAGACACACACACACAGCCCACATTCAGAATTGAATACTTTACAAAACAAACTAAACTACAAGAATACAGCTCAGAAACCACCAGCAGACTGACCAAGTTTCAAAGTGATTGGAAGCCATAAATTATGTCCAGTTAACCAAGATGCAGGTGGGCACTTGTTGGCCCTGGACTTTCCACTCCACACTTAAATCTACAGAATGGGAAGACTTAACATCCTTATGTAATCTGTCATTTCGCTGTTAACAAAAGCACTAAATACCAATTCAAAAGGAAAGAATTTATAATACTGAAAGTGAACTATCAGACTGTAATGAATATGCTCAAACTCTAAGAAACCTGAACTAAAATAAAAATCACTTTTTTAGGGTACATTTAGGAATGGGAAACAAAACTATATTTCAATGGAAAAATGAGAGTCTGAATCCAGGATAAAATGACGGCTGTGCTAGTAGGCAGTCAAACTGTAGGTGTGGCTGGAAAATAGCCGGCATCTGGACAGTTACTGGAGGTGGCTGGAGGGGCTTTGGCCTAATTAAATATAAAGAGTCATATAAGAAATGGTTTTATTAGAAAAAAAAAGTAGTGTACAAGTAGGTCATTAATGTAATTTACAAAGTTGTTGGCCACTTTATATTAAAATCTGGTACATGTTTTAAACTTCTAAAGAAGTTACTGGCATTTTTCTTATTCTGATCAGTGACTGAGGGAAGGAATCTTTTGACAGTAGAGGAAATTGACCCAACATTACCCTTCAGTTCCTCTTCATGACTACATTTAATCACTTAGTGGTTTAGCACTAGTAGAAGAATGGACATTAAACTGTTTCAGGGAGTGCTTTTTCTGAAAGAGAGCAGGCCTCTCGCCCATAAATCAGGTGTCTGTAGACCAAATGGGTGTATTTTAAAATCATCTATTACCACTCAAATCTTGCATCATTGTTACCTAGTAGTAATTAAATGAACATAAAAATAAAAATCTGTACCCTAAGAAAATCTCCGAAAGTTAAATCTCTTCTCTTCCCCCTCCACTTAGTTGTGCAATTCCAAGCGAACGTCTGGTATGCCGTTGTGATGGCCAGTCTCTGTAAATCTCTCCCAGTCTGTGCTATCAGACTGAGACAACAACATCAAGGTAGAGTCTATCGTAGGATTCCCTGAAGCACAAAATGAGGAGCAGACTGAGCAAACACGACCCAGGAAGGCACCAGTTGAACCAAGACAACTCTGTAAAAACAAACAAAATAAAACTTGTAGTTAAAACCCCAGGTAATACACTTGAAAATGTCAACTACAGTTCCACAGCAATCTACTTGGCACTTAAAAAAGCAGTTAAAACAAAACTTACCTGACAGGCTGGAAACAGCTTTCAATAAGTACTGACAATCTGGCTTGTGACTGAATGGTACACAACACAAATTCTGGGGCTTTGCTGGGTAGTGCTTTTAGTCAACATTATTGATGACTTTTCACAGTTGACATTAGGGGTAGAAAAAAATCTATCACCTTCCAGGGAAAACAAATCACCCTCAAATGTCAATTTGTTGATTAATTTTAAAATGCCTTCTATTGTGTTCCCAAACAGAGTCTCCCTCTCCCCAAAAATCTCTACCCAGGAGATAAATAATTAAGTGTGCAAGATTTTGAGATGTGACAGCTATACCTCTTTGGGTAGGGAAATTAAATCTTAGTATACATTTAAAACCATTAATAAACACAAATAATCTAATAAACATACAAAATAAGTAGAATATTACCTAAAATTTATAGCATTTAACAAAGTCAAATCAAAGAAATTAAGCCACAAACAAGCAAAAAAAAAAAAAAAAGGTGGTGTCCTGTATTCCCATACTGTGACAGTCCCCTAATGGGTATATAGTTTTGGCTCCTGGACTAGTTTTTTTGTTGTTTTGTTTTTTTCGGGGCAATGGGGGTTAAGTGACTTGCCCAGGGTCACACAGCTAGTAAGTGTTAAGTGTCTGAGGCCGGATTTGAACTCAGGTCCTCCTGAATCCAGGGCCGGTGCTTTATCCACTGCGCCACCTAGCTGCCCCTCCTGGACTAGTTTTATGCAGGGCAAACAACTGCCAGAATAGAAAGTAATGGGGCAGCTAGGTGGCGCACTGGATAAAGCACTGGCCCTGGATTCAGGAGGACCTGAGTTCAAATCCAGCCTCAGCCACTTGACACTAGCTGTGTGACCCTGGGCAAGTCACTTAACCCTCATTATCCCACAAAAAAAAAAAAAAAAAAGAATAGAAAGTAATTTTTAAGTGCTATCTTAAAACAATCTTTTAACCTAATCCTTTTCCTGCCTGTGCATTAATATGTTAAAGATCTAATTCTGGTGGGTTCTAAAATTCTCCCTCTTTGTCAGCTTAAATCGGGAGTCCCCAGCAGGCTGACCACTGGTGGATAAGTGTCACCTCAGCCTCTCACTCCCATGTCAAGCTAAAGCATGGAGTGGGTGGAGCCTGGAAGGTGGGTGGAGAAGGGTAGAAAGAATGGAGTCTGTCCTACCCCCTGTAGCATATCCCTTTTCCCTCTCTCTCCTCTCTATAGAGCTCTCCTCCAAATCTTAGCTGAGAGTGGGGCTTTGGGTAAAGTGGAGTGTACAACAGTCTTACCCTGAAAAGTCTAATTATTTACTTGGAAGTTAAAAAAAAAAAGCCAACAGCCAGGAGAATATACACAAAAGCTACAGTAAAGTAAATGAAACCATATTGTGGCCAGCAGCAGCAGAACTCATGTGAAATGCCAGAGTCAATCTTGTTTCTGGACAGATGACAAAGCACATTTCTCCCCTCTTGGAAGAGAGGTGGTGGACTCCAGGCACAGAATGTTACATTTCCTTTTAGATATGGTCTCTGCATTGATTGGTTTTGCTCAACTGTTTTTCTTTATTACAAAGGAGTATGTATTCTAGTGGGGTTGAAAGGTATATTCCTGGAAAACAACAAAAAAAGGAATATACCTTTCTTTTTTTTTAAACAATGCAAACAGCTGTGTATAAAACACTCATCTTTAGTTCCATTTTACTGAAGAAACTTATCCGTTTAAAACTGCACATAGTATTTTACCTCAGTGGTTTTGCTGAATTCTAAATCTTGCCTCAGTTTCCAGTAGTTATATTAAGAGATTTAGCACTGCTGCCTCAGATGAATGCAGAATTCACATGGCTAAAAAAAGCAATTTATGCTTAGGAATGGAAAACACAATTAGGAGTCTAAAAATCATGCTACAGGGAGCTTCTCTCTAGATTATGTTTAGCATACTTTGTAGATCCACACTTTTCCTCATTTTTGAAGTAGATATGTTATCTCACAGGTTGACAGTATAGGTCATCTTCCAGCTGAAGGTTTTCTAACACAAAGACTTACATTTTCAATGCTCCTTTCATGGAAAGTTGGATTTCAAGCTTTCCCTGATTTGACTATATGATGAATATTTTAAAAGGTAATTTTGACCTTAAGAAACCTTGTATGTTTTCTGATTATTACCTCAAAATGGAACAACTTATAAATTTTCACCAATACAGGGAGAGGTCATTAATTAAGGTGAATTTGGGTATATGTTCAAGGTGCTTTATTTCTGACACGTGAGTAAAAATGTCGTCAATTTCATATTGTTGAAACCAGGAGGAGCACATCTTTATACTTGTAATAGGTAAACACTGTTTATCAAAAAGAAAAGTTCACTTTAGTTATTGATAGGTCCTCACAGTACAATAATGTGTGTTTAAAAAAACCTAATAACCTTAAAAACAAACCAAGTGAAGGTACTGTTTTTTGAGTCTATAGTGTTAGGGCAATGTGTGACATCCCTGAGAACCCCAGGCACTCTGATTTAGATAGTTCAGAGGCTCTAAAACTGGAAGGAATCTAAGGGAAAGTGATTTGCTCAAGGTCACAGAGGTTAGTGGCAGAGCTAGGTCTTGAATCCAGGTCACCCAAATGATGTTCTCTTTCTATGACATCATCATTGTCTCTCAGGCTCCAAACAAGGGAACTAAGACTACAGACTTCTGCTCAAATCCTAAAACATCTCACCCCTCTCTGTAACAGACCTTTGGATGATTACTACTCCAGCAATCTCACTGATGCAGGAATTCCCTCCAGAGATGAAGATCACAACCCACTAGTACCTGAATATCTTGTGCTAGCCTTGTTTATGGTGCTCCCATAAATACACTGCAGGAGGCCCTACCAATATGCCAAGAACCTTCCTCACACTGTCCTGATGCTATCTATGCATGCTGTCCATCAGTTGGTTATTCCTCACTTTAACTATATGACTAGTCTTCCTCCCTGGCCCTCCCCCCTCATCTTTTTGAAACTAGTTCTTGCCTGGGCTGGCTATGCAGTGGCCACTCTTAAGCCTGATCCTGCTGTTTATGGGCATGGAAGTTTTGACCTGCTCTGCTTCTGAACTGGGCTGGCTTTCCTTTCCTTAGACATCCTGGTGCCCCCTGCCCCCTTCAACTCATCATATTGGTAGTAGGCTTAATGCCACTAAGATCTCCCAACCTCAAGCAATCCACCAATCAGCCCCCTTGTAAGTAGGGATTACAGGGATGAACCACCACATCTAGCCCCATCTTTTCTGAACACATACTTTTCTTTGATGACATTTGTAACGATTGGAATAACGCCACCTGCTGGATACTTACTGTAGAGGAGTTCTGCCCATGAAGGGAAAGGGTCTTTGAGGGCAAGACCAGGAGTCAGGAAGTGACGCGGGCTAGTGGGAGGAGGAAGGAAGAGACTGGCGCTCAGTCTCGCTTTTTTTTTCCTCTGGACTCTGGTGGAGAAGGGAGCTAGAAATGTGCTCTCCCTTTAATAGATAGAAATCTAGGCCTTTTTCTCTCTCTTTACCAAATTCTTATTCTCCTTAATAAATGCTTAAAAGTCTAACTCTTGCTAAAGCTTATAATTTATTGGCGACCACTCATTAGATATTTTAGACAGTTTAGCTAGAATTTTAGCCCTTAACACATTGCTTTGATGACATTTGATGATATTGCTTCTCCTACCTAATTCTTTGTCATGTGTTGTAGCTGCTCCCATCCGCCATATACTTCTCCACTGTGTTTCAACCTTTCATTAACTCTAATATTCCATGACATAGCCATATAATATCACTGGAAAAATACTGGTGTTAAAAAGATGGGACTGAGAGCAGCTAGGTGGAGCAGTGGATAAAGCACAGGCCTTGGGTTCAGAAGGATCTGAGTTCAAATCCGACCTCAGACACTTGACACTTACTAGCTCTGTGACCCTGGGCAAGTCACTTTACTCTCACTGACCTGCCCCCCCCCCCCAAAGATGGTACTTGTGTTTCTGGGGAAAACTTGAGGTTCAATAAAAACTACAGTTTCCCAAAGGCAATGCTCCCTTGGTTCGATTTGAAGCAAACTGGGGCTCACTGTTCATTTGCAGTCTTTCCAAGAAATAAATACTAGTGGATAAATAAGCCTTATAGGTTCGACCATACATCTCTATGTCAGTCTGAACTAGCATTTATTTCTTGTGTGAAATAGATAAGCTAAACTCTTTTGAGTGATGATGAATATCATTTAGTAAATTCTTCAGTGTTCTAAAGTTTGGTGCAATGCTAATTGTAAATAGGAACATCTGAAAACCCTCATGTAACTATAAGGAAGCCCCCCTCAATTTGGACTCTGCATTGGATGTCTCTCTGTAATAGTGACAAACATCTGGTGACCAGATGTCTCCCTGTTTTATGCCTCACTTGATATTAATCATTTTGAAACTATATTCATTAATAATAACAACTCTTACATAGTACTCGAATTTTTTTTACAAGGTGCTTTCCTTTCCCTACCATAGTGAGGCAGGTGGTATAAGTATCATTATGCTGAAAATGATAAAGAAACGGATTCAGAGAGCAGGTACCAAACCTAGGAACAGAACCCACATCTCTTAGCATAAAGTACAATGGCTTTTCCCATAATATCTGCTGCCTCTTTTAAATAACTGATCTGTCTAGGTACCTGAAGACTCTAATTAAGGAAGATGGATCTAATACAAATGATCAGAATAACTTCCCAAATGAAATTTAATTGACCACAGCCTAGGGCACATGGTAATATGCAGGGATGAAAGGTATGGGGTTACGAATAGGCTTTATCTACAGCTGATTAGTTTTCCCATATAGACCTTAGTGCTATAAGACAT
This sequence comes from Dromiciops gliroides, assembly GCF_019393635.1. Lineage (NCBI taxonomy): Eukaryota > Metazoa > Chordata > Mammalia > Microbiotheria > Microbiotheriidae > Dromiciops > Dromiciops gliroides. The sequence continues at coordinate 334,479,369 of NC_057863.1, read as the reverse complement.
GGATGAATCAATGTTATGTGATCTACCAAACTTATTTTCATCCTTTAAAAAATAGGCTTAGGTTCCAATTTTCACTTTTAAAGTTAGTACATCTTTCTTAGACATCTGTCCTGAGCTTCCTTCTAAAGATGAGTTGATTCCTGGGGGCATCTAGGTGGTGCAGTGGATAAAGCACCTGCCCTGGATTTGGGAGTACCTGAGTTCAAATCCAACCTCAGACACCTGACACGTACTAGCTGTGTGACCCTGAGCAGGTCACCTAACTCTCACTGCCCCCCCCCCCCAAGAAAAAAGAAGGAAAAAAAAGGGTGAGTTGATTCCTGGTGAATGGGGATGACTTCTAAGGCTTCTTTTGACTAAGAATCTATGAAACCCAAGTCATGGGAAAGCTTCTTAAAATACATAATGCTGCTTCTGTGTGTATTTCTGGAGGAGCTAAAGTATTCTTCTAGACTGTTGCTTAGCTTGAAATTCTCAAATATGTATTCTTGTTGACCAAATGACATTATAAACAGGAGCATGCTGGTAAATATTTAGCATCCAGCTCTTGGCGAGGAGTGTGTGCCCACACGATACTTTTAAATTGAATCTGCATTAAAGTTTTCACATTTTCTCCCTGACTTTAAATCTAAACAATCAACAAAACAATAAATCAACCCCTGATCTGTAATGTGTGCTGATTACTTAGGTATAAAAGCTTCTGGAGAAGGAAATGGCAAACCCCTCCAGTATCTCTGCCAAGAAAACCCCTTCACGGGGCCATGAAGAATCAGACTCAACTGAAAAAGAAACTGAACAACAACAACAACAAAAGCTCACACTAAAAATTTATCAATTCTTGAGCTAGTTTGAGTTAGATCTAGCACACCTTTGATTCTAAGTCCCCAGGTCCTAGGAAAGAACATGCATCTACCTGGGGTATATGGGATCATAGAGAGTGCTTGAGCTGGAAAAGGCCTTGGAAAGCCTTTCGTCCAGAGGTGTCAAACACTTACTGTGGAGCCTGAACTGGACTGAAGTGCAATTATGGAATATTGAGCAAAATAAATAAAAACAGAATACAAATAATGTTCAGATGAGCTTTTCTAAGTCAACATGTAGTCACAGGAATCCTCTTGTAGAGTTTAGGGGCCCCCTGTTTCTATCTGAGCTTGCCACCACCAAGTTAGTCTAATTCCCTCACATTTTTCAAATGACAAAGCAGAGCCTAGATGAGAACTGAGGCTTCCTGATGCCCAATTCATTCCATACTCCTTCTACTACACCAATTTCTTATAAGAAATCAGAAATGTTCATTTCCTGGGCTCCTATAACTGATCCCTCCAAGGCCCCTCAAGAAGTTAGTAAAATTCATGCTCTAGTGAAGGGAAAAAATGAGTTTACAAATTTAATCATAAGTCTGTTATAAGGTCTTCTAAAGCAAAATAAAACATGTTGGGCTTGTCTTATCAGCTTCATTCTATTACTTGTAAATCTGAACCCATGTTGATTTCTTGGTTCTTAATAGTTATTTCTTAACCATAATAGCTCTTTTAAAAAGCAGACACTGCTACGAAGCTGACTCTGCAGAGACAGCCAGCAGCATAGAGGAGAGGGGGCTGGAATGGGAATGAGGAAGACTAGAATCCAAACCCTGCCACTGACACTAACCAGCTGAGTGACCCTGGGTGAGTCATTTAACCTTTCAACCTCAGTTTCCTCATCTGTAAAATGGAGGTAGTAATAGCACCCATCTCAAAGGGTTGTTGTTAGAATGATGTATAATATATGTAAATGATTTGCAAACCTGAAAGTGATAGATAAATGCAACTACCTATTATTTCTACTACTACCACCACCACCCACCACTACACTATGCTGTCAGAAAAAGCACCCATCCCAGGGACATCTCAAACAGCTTCAAAAACAATCTCAAACTTCAAGACTGACCCAGTAGGTGAAACTTTAGCCTTCCTATCTGGATGGTGGGAGTCTGAATGAATTTAGCTTTGTTTTTAAGCATATTAAAGAGATTACCTGGAAAAACAGAGGAGTGATCCTAACTCATATGTAGTAAAGTATCATTTCAGATACAAGGAAAAAAAAAACACCTGAAAAATTTTTGGCAAAGAGAAATGGAAAAGATGCTACCAGAAACTTTCTTCCCCACCTTCCCCCTTTTAAATCAATTTTCCCAATTTCTGGTGCCCTCCCAACAATCTTATACTTATTCCATATTTGTTTAATCTGCATAAATTTATATATGTATGCTATTTCCTCTATTAGAATGCAAACATTAAGATCAAAGACTGTTTCATTCTTTGTATCATCAATGCCTAAGTACGGTGCCTGGAACATAGAAGGTGCTTAAAAAAGAAAATGCTTGTGAATTAACTGACTGACAAAATCTGTTCATGAGTTCTATCAATATAGTTCTCTAAGTGCTACACTTGATATCCCAGCAAATCTGGAAAACTTACCAGTGACCACTGGATTGGAAAAAATCAGAAGGGCAATGCCAAGAAATGTTCAAATTATTGAACAATTCTACTCATTTCACATGCTAGCAAGGTTATACTTGATTCTGCAAGCCAGGCTCTAGTAATATATGAAATGAGAATTACCAGAAGAGCAGGCTGGTTTTCAAAGAGGCAGAGGAACAAGAGACCAAATTGCCAACATTCGTTAGATTATGGAGAAAGCAAGGGAGTTCCACAAAAACATCTACTTCTGCTTCATTGACTACACTCAAGCTTTTGGCTATGTGAATCACAACAAAATGTGTCAAGTCCTCAAAGAGATGGGAGGACCAGATCATCTTACTTGCTTCCTGAGCAACCGGTATGTCGGCTAAGAAGCAACAATTAGAACCAAATGTGGAACAGTTGATTAATAAAGACTGGAAAAGAAGTAAAGCCAGGTTTTATATGGTCACCTTAACTTATATCTAGAATACATCATGGGAAATGCCAGACTGGTTGAATCAAAAGCTGGAATTAGGGTTGCTGCGTGAAGTACCAGCAAGTACCCTCTAAAGGCAAAAAAATGAACAGGAATTAAGAAGCCTCTTGATGAGAGTAAAAGAGGAGAGTGAGAGTGTGAAGCTGGCTTGAAGCTCTACACACACACACACACAACAACAACAACAAAAACAACAACAACTAAGATCTTTGTGACTGATCCCATCACTTCCTGGTAAAGAGAGGGGGAAAAAAATGGAAGCAGTGTCAGATTTTATATTCTTAGGCTCAAAGAACACTGCAGATGGTGATGGTAGCCATGAAATTGAAATACACTTGTTCCTTGGAAGGAAAGCTATGGCAAATCTAGGGAACATACTAAAAAGCAGAGACATTACCTTGCTGGCAAAGGTCTGTACAATCAAAGCTATGGTTTTTCCAGCAGTAATGTATGGCTATAAGGAAAACTGAGTGCTGCAGAACCAGCACTTCTGAATTGTTAGAATGTCTCATATGTCTCATAACATACCTAGTGCTAGAGAAGACTTCTGGTAGTTCCTTGGACAGCAAGGAGATCAAATCAGTCAATACTTAAAGAAATTAATTCAGGATATTCATGGGGAGGTAAAACGCTGAAGCTTAAATGCTTTCACCTATTGAGAAGATGGGACTCACTGGAAAAACCCTGATGTTAAAGCAAAAGGAAAAGGGGACAGTAGAGGATGAGATGGATAGGAAGAGTCATGGAAATGATGGATATGAAGTTGGACATATTTCAAGAGATAGTAGAGAATAGAAGGGACTGGTGTACTCTGGTCCATGGGGTCATGAAGAGTCAGACATGACTGAATGACTGAACAAAATCTCTAGGGTACCGATGAATGAATACCCAATGAAATGTTACCTTAGATTCCAATAAATTTGATTCTTTCAAATTCAAATACTCCAATCTATTTGACATTAGAGGACAAATCCATTTGCATCTGATGATGGGATCAACAACCAAAAAAACATCAGTTGTGGGGGTTCTGTTATCTGGAAGACTGTTATGAGATAGTTCTTGCTCATTCTTTTCTGGACTATAATTGCTTTGAAAAAAGTAACTAAAATTAGTCCAGACTAACAAAGAATCTAAATAAAAGTTTCAAATAGCAATCCTTCACTTAAGATGCTAAAAATGATCTTAAAATAATCATGCCAAAGGTTTTTTAAACTAATAAAAGACTGTACCAAGGGAGAAAATATAAATAGAAACTTCCAGCCTTGAATATAAAAGGATATACATAAAAAACAAATTATATACCCTAATTTGCAGCTTCTTTAACTCTTTCATCTCACACTGTTCAGCAGTTATTCTATAGTTTTGTCTCGTTGGGCTTCAAACAGTCTATAACCACTGTAAAGGACTAGGGTAAAAAAAAATCTCCATAATGGTAAAAAAACACAAAACCTAAAAAGTAATCTCCATAATACATGACAAATACATGATAGCACAGGAACTAAGACTGCTGGCAGAGTTTAAATAATTTCTGTTCAGTGGTAGGCACAGATAGGGCCGCTATCTTCCTATTCTGTTTTTATTTTCCTATTGTCTCCACTAGTATGAATGTATACAAGATTCTCTGCAAGTCTATTATGCTGGCTGTGTTAATCCTAAAGTCTTGATATTTCAACTGTCCCATTCTCTACTTTCATCTGAAGGTTACACAGTCACAGAATCATGCAGACCTAGTTTGCTATAAATTAAAGCTATTCAATTTCACCCTCGAAACTGCTCAGTAAAATCTTTAAATTCTCCATTGTTGATTCTCTAAAACTTAGCAGCTATTCAAAAACTTAACCACTTTGGAAATTCCTTCAGAACTGGGAAACTCCCAATTTTACCCTAGCTCTCAAGAAACGATTTATTTTCTCCTTCACTTAATTCAGGATTAATACTGCACCTCCTCTTTGCCCTCCACTCCACCTTAGCAAGTTCCTACACCAACCCTCCCATGCTGTCCTCCAATCTGAGAGGGAGAGCTGTCTTTTCCCCTAGAAAACTCCAATTCCTTTACCTGTGCTTGTCATATCATTCTCCACCTCTGAGGAGATTTTGCTCCCTCATTTATCCTCTTGTTAGTACCTTTGATCTTTCCTTTTCTTTGATTCCTTCTGTCTTTAAGCACCGCATGGATCCTTCTAACACTCCTGTTCCATGTCTCTTTTCACTGCCAGAATTCTTGACTTAGTATTCTATACCTTTTGCTTTCATTTCCTCACTCCTCAGTCCTTTGTACTCCGGCTTCTATTTTCACCTATACTCTACTAAAACAGATGACTCCTAATCATTAGATCTAATAGACTTTTCCCAGACTTCACTTTTCTTGACCTCTTGTCACCTTTAGATCACCCTCCTTAAACTTCTCTTCTTCCCCTGGCACTGGTTTTTCCAACAGTGTACTATAGCACAGAGGGTGTAGGACTGGATTTTAGGTGAACTGGCTCTTACACAAGTGCCATGTCTTACTCGAGGCCTTTCCTAAGTCTCTCAGCTCTTAACTTCTCCACGATGCTCAAATTACCTTATTTTACCTTGTATAGATTTGATACGTGCTTTATCTGCACCAATTATTTTCTCCAAAGAAGGTGAAACAGGGATTGTCTCATTTCTGTATTTGTATCCTCACAGGATAGCACAGAGCCTGGTATAAATGCCGAGTGACTGAAATCCCACTGAAGATGCTTACTAGTTGTGTGAACAAAGGCAGGTTACTTAACCTCTCAAAGATTTAGTTCCTCATCTATAAGATGGAGATAATCCTATCTGCAATACTTATCTCACATGACTGAAAGAAGGTGCTTTGCAAACCTAAAAGCACTATATAAATGTAAGTTCCACCTCCCAAGACAGCCCATCCCATTTTTGGATTGTTCTAATTTTAGGGTATTTTCCCTTACTGCTAGGTTTGCTCTTTGGGGCCAAGCTGAACATATCAAATCTCACGTCAGTGGGACTGCCTTTCAAAGTGAAGATAGCAATCATGCTCAATGAAGTTTTCTCTTCCCTGTTAAAACACCCCCAGTTCCTTTTTCAGGTTAAACATTTCCTATTCTTTGAACCAACCCTCACATGGCATGATCTTGGGGTATCTCAGAATCTTCTGTACATTCTCCAGATGATCAATAGCCTTCCTTAAAATGCAGCATCCAGAACTGAACACAATACTACAGATGTGGTCTTGGTAAGGGATGATACAAAGAAATTTCCGCATCTCTGGTCTCGAATAAATGAATAAAGCATTTATTAAGCACTTAGTATGTGCAAAGCTCTAGGCACAAAACAGAAAAGCAAGGCAGAACTATGCATATCTCAAGCGGTTCACATTCTGATAAGGGAGATAACACAGGAGGACAGTTTCTGCTGCTTAGGGTGCGGCAGCAAAGCAGATGTTGAAGCCTCTTCTTTAATGTCATTATTGAATGTCTCTCTTCCAGGGCTCTTGGATTCATGGTCCTGGGCTGCCTCCATCAGGGTCTGAAGGGAGATGTGGCCAAAGTGATGGCAGTGCTAGTGGTGGTTAGGCTTGGCTGGCACGTGTTGCCTCTTGACTTTCCCACAGGTTACCTTGCTGCTTCAGCTAGATTTGCTCTGTGTATAGCAGCTGGCTGGCAGCTGGTGGGCATGGCTTGCCTTTCCTATGGATGATAGCTGAGAGGGTGGGGCTCTGGGCGATGCTGCCCTCCCAGGGCTCCAATGCCTATCTACAGTTGTTGGCAGTTGGTCAGCAGTTGTTGCTGGTGGTGATGAGGAAAGTGGTTCCCCTTTTCCTCAATGATTTCTCCCCTCAATGACGTCTGTAGGGGCTGGGCTGGAAGCAGGTTTGGAGGCACTGCTTTTCCCAAGGCTTTGGGGTTCGAGATTTTGGGATGTACCCCCTTAGGGTCTGAAGGTAGGATGATGGGCAACAGCGGTGGTCTGGAAATTTGACTTGCTTGGCACTTTTTCTCTTTTCTCTTGCTCAGAGTTTCTTGCCATGTTAGCTTATATGACATTCAAGAAGAATCTTAGACACTCTGCCTCTTAATGTAATCTAAGATTGCATTAGTAATCTGTTGATTTCACACAGTTGATTCATATAGGTCACTAAAATCCTCAGATCTATTTGAGTCAAACTGTTATCTAGCTACAACTCCTACATCATGTACTTGTGAAGCTGATTAAAAAAAATATTTAAGTTTAAGACTTTACATTAATCACTATTACATTTTTTTGTCTTATTAGATTCAGCCCAATGTTCTAGCCTCTTGAGATCTTTTTGGATCCTGATAAAAATGATAAACAGCAGAGGGCCAAACACAGATGCTGAGGGCACTCCAGCCAAGACCTTCTAAGCCTACAAAGAACCGTTATTATGGATTGTTTGGGTAGGAACAATACATTCTCCATTCACCCAACTGGAGAAGTGTTTCAGTCTATCTTGTCCATAATAGCATGTCAAATACTTCATTAAAACAGAGGCAAGCTCCATCTATGCTTTCCCTGTCGACCACTCTGGGGGCTCTGTCAAGAAAAGGACATGAGGTCAGCCTCGAATGACTATTCTTGACAAAGTTGTGCTGGCTCCTGATGGTTACTACTTTCTTTTCACTGATGAACCTTTTAATACACTTTTCTATAATTTTGTCATGAATTAAAGTTGAGTTCCTTTTCCTACAATTTGCAGACTCCATTCTTTTCTCTTTTTCAACCCCAGGCCACAGCTTACCTTGGTCTCTTTCCAGTTCTCTATGATTTATCAAAGACCAATTAGTGACAGTGGTTCAGGGATCCCATCTACCAGTTCTTTCAGCACCCTGGGAAGGAGCTACTTCTCCTAGGCTGGCTGACGGTCTCAAAGGCAGCTAAAAAAAGATGTTCTCTCCCTTATTTGAGTATCAACTCCCTATTAGCCATTTTTTTTCCTGTCCTGAAGATCATTCTCTTTTGCCTATAGGAGTGGTGTGTTCTGTTGTCAGTTACTATACCCTTCATCTCAAATAGCAGCCCAGTTCTTTCTTTCATCCTCCTCTTTTCCCCAATATGGCTTAAAACTAAACAAAGCAAGAAAAAACTTTTCAATTATCCTTAGCTTTCTTTACCAACTTTGCCTCATCCTGAGCTTTATCATTCAATACTATTTTCACATGATCCATGACACTTTTAAAAAATCATCTTGCCTAGCTTCACTCTGGTACATTTTTTGGGGGGCGGGATTGGGCAATGAGAGTTAAGTGACTTGTCTCAGGGTCATATAGTTAGTAAGAATCAAGTGTCTGAGGCTGGATTTGAACTTAGGTCTTCCTGAATCCAGGGCCAGTGCTTTATTCATTGTACCACCTAGCTGCTCCCTGGTACATATCTTTTTTTTTGGGGGGGGGGGAGGGTGAGGCAATTGGGGTTAAGTGACTTGCCCAGGGTCACACAGCTACTAAGTGTTAAGTATCCGAGTCCACATTTGAACTCAGGTCCTCCTGAACCCAAGGCCGGTGTTCTATCCACTGCATCACCAGCTGCTCTGTACATTTTTGCTAGGTGGCACAGTGGATAAAGTACTGGCCCTGGAGTCAGGATGCACCTGAGTTCAAAATCCAGCCTCAAACACTTGGACACTTACTAGCCTGTCCACTTAACCCTCATTGCCCCACAAAAACAAAAACAAAAAATATAAGTTGGTCAGTGAATTCCCTGTATAACCATACTTATTATCTTTAAACAATTTCCCTCTTCCTTTGAAAATGTTTTATGTTTGTTTGCCTTTTAGAATTTCATTCTCCAGCATCTATCTCCCATTTTGGGCTGATCTAAGTTCAAGGAATCCTCCGTATTCATTCTCTGAACCCTTTGGAAATCTCTCCCAGTATCTAGGATGATGTCAGATTTTGCTTAGATTTCCCTTGCTTCTCTATCACAAATTCTAGGCACATCCCATCTATGGCCCATCGTCCCTATACATACATACATACATACATACATACATACATACACACATATATATATATCATCCTTAAAGAAGCCATAGTCCAGAGAGCTCAATTCCTCTTAGATATCATCTTCTTAAGCAATGGTCTTCATTATCACTTTCCCCCCACTGACAACCCCTCCCAGCATCATCATTCCTACCACTGTTCTGCATCCGAAGCTGCTGCCTTTCTTCTTGAGACTACTTTTCCCTTTCCTACTCTCACCGCTTTGCTTTGCTACTGTCAAGAAATGGCTTTAATGACACGAATCATATCACAAAATGATTCTGGTCTTCCTGCCAGAAAGACTAACCAGTTGTGTCACTGTTGCTATAATCTTCAAATCTTTGGTCCTGCTCAGTCATTTTTATTGCCACAGATATCAGCAGGCTTTCTGGATCACTTTCAGATCCCTGGCTATTGACTGCGATTGAGAGCACCTGGTGTTTGAGTGCTAGTTAATTGGAGGCATCGCTGTATTTAGTGATAATGCTGCATTAAAAAAAACAACCAAAATAAAGTTGTTAAGGGTCCTCATTTTTATTCTAATACTATCGTTTCTTAAATGTGCAATGATCAATCTTCCCATGAGTTCAAGAATAGTGTTTTTATTCTTTAGGAAGATGATTATTTATTTATTTAGCAGGGCAATGAAGGTTAGGTGACTTGCCCAGGGTCACACAGCCAGTAAGTGTGAAGTGTCTGAGGCTGTATTTGAACTCAGGTCCTCTTGAATCTAGGGCTGGTGCTTTATCCACTGCGCCACCTAGCTGCCCTGGAAGATGATTATTTATGGAAAATGTTACACCTATGATTTTTTTTTCCTCAAAGAATAGGAACAACTACAACACTAATTTTTGTGTTGTTTTATTTACTGCATTGACAAAAATATTGATTCCTTATGATTTCTACTTCAATTTTTGCACTTCAATAGTTACATGGCATGAAATATGTAAAGTTTCACTATAAAATGAATTTCTGTAATAGTTTTAAATTCAATTCAAATTAGCTTTACACTGAACACAAATTTAAATCTAATGGCAGGAACCAAAACCTGAGTTAATTTTCTGACTTCAATCTATTTGTCACTTCATTATTGTCAGTCAGCACAATGGAAATAGTAAGACATTTTGTAAAGATGGCATCTGAATATATTACCTCTCCTCTATACCATATGCAGCTTTTATGTTTGTAGCTGTTTTCATATTATCTCTCCCCCCCCCCATTAAAATGTGGGCTCCTTGAGGGCAGAGATTATGGTTTTACCTTTCTTTATATCCTCATCACAGTGCCTGGTACATAGTAAAACACTTAATAAATGCTTGTTAATAACACTGGAAACTGTTCATCAAAATATGTGTTTAGGCATTTTTCACCTAGGATACTGTCAACATAAACTATTTAGGTCTAATTTAAGTAACACCCAAGTGATACAAAAGACAAAAAGAAGCACAAAACAAAACAACTCTTGGAAATTAATTTACTTATTTGTGAGGTAAACCAATCAATTAACAAGCATTTAATTAGGGGTTATTCAAGGCACAATACTAAGCACTGAGGACACAAAGGGAAAATTCAATAATTCATCGCTTTAGCTTTTGTTAAGGAAATGTGGCACAAGGGATAGAAAGTCTATCTCAGAGTCTGGCAGACTTGGTTCAAGTCCTCACTCTATCAATCCTGTGACATGGGTCAAGTCATTTAGCCTCTCGGAGCCTCTGACAAGTCTCTAAGATTATATGTTACAGAACATTTGCCAGTCTTCTTTGGTGGAAGGAGTCTTCTCACCAAGATTTCCTTATGATGAAGATAGTCTAGGTCCTGACAAGATTTCCCCATCTTCCCCTTCAACAAAAACCCATGTAGCAAAATACTGGAATATATTTACCAAAATCTTAAAGCAAAGGAAAATCACAGCTCTCACCAAGTCCATACCAAATTATCATTTGGATCTCCTGGGGTGAGGGTGTAAGAAAGTCCTATAGCAATGGAAAGGCATGAAAATAAAGCTAGGGGGGCAGCTAGGTGGCACAGTGGATAAAGCAGTGGTCCTGGATTCAGGAGGACCTGAGTTCAAATCCAGCCTCAGACACTTGATACTTGCTAGCTGTGTGACCCTGGGCAAGTCACTTAACCCTCATTACCCCACCAAAAAAAAAAAAAAAGAAAGAAAGAAAAGAAAAGAAAAGAAAAGAAAAGAAAAGAAAAGAAAAGAAAGCTAAGTCAATGGCTATCATTTATTTAGAGAATGCCATCTGGAGCATTCCATTTGGAGAATTTTCAAATTTATCTGTATATTCTATAACCACTGTGATATGAACCATTTTAAATTTATGCCTATTATCTTAGGTCTCTTATTTAGTTGCACAAATAAGGCACAAGAAAAAGAGAAGTTATGATAATGTCAGGAGTCAGGAGATTTACGTTCTGGTCCCAATTCTGCTACTAACTAGGTGTGCAACTTTGGACGTATCATTTCACATATCTGGGTCTCAGTTTCCTCACCTACAAAAAAGGTTGGATTTCATGTCTTAAATCATCCTTCCAACTTAGAGATTCTACAATTCCATCCAGTCTCTTGTACACCTGATTTATTCAACAGGATCAGAGAGAAGTGAATGCTTTAAATTTAAGAAAAAAATAACTCAAAATGTTCCAAATCAAATGTCCCTAAAATGACAGGATTGCAGAGGATCAAAGATTTAGAGCTGGAAGGGACCCAAGAGGTCATGTAGTCCAATCACCAGGATTTCACAGATGAGAATAACGGAGACCAGAGATGTTGAGTGATTGACCACAGTCACATGTGTTACTACCAAGATTATGTGTTCTTTCTCTCCCACTCACTGCAAAACCTAGTAAATATGAAGTGACAGATGATCAGAGTAGGATTTCTAATCACTACAGAGGATGTGGATTATCTTGATTAGGGTCTAAACTAGAATGCCTTCAAGTCTTTTGAATGATGACTAACGTAACTGCCCTTCAGATAATCAAGTTGAAATGTACACAGACACAAAATGGCACTATCTACCTAGCTAGAGTACATGTAAATTTCAAGATTTCCCCCAAAGCTTTAGAATGCCTACAGATTCATTCATTTATTAAAAAACAAACAAACAAACAACACCCCCCCCTCCCGCCCCCATTTAACAAGGACCTACCACGTGCAAGGATCTGTGCTAGGCTTTGGGCACAACAAATGAGGGTGTCTCTTTTGTTATTAGCATGTGGAAAATTTGTGAAAAGTAATTGAAGTCAATGAGAATTTTGCATATAAAATCTCTATACATCATTACCATATAATGTCTTTAGAATATATTTTGATAAAGAAAGCTTTTCTTACCTGTATGATAAAATGTGAGAAAAAATAAAAGCACTCCCATGAACATATTACTTAAGAAGGTTACAACTCCACAAGTAATTCCTTCTGGAACTGGGTAGACAGTTTCCACAAAAAGCTCAAAGAAGATGGGAACGCTGCTATTCAGGAATACTCCCAGAAGAATACAGGAGGCATATAATGTCACTAAAATAAAAATACAAACAGATTAGTTTTATTATAAGAACATTGGGTTATATCAGAGAGATCACATGGGTTTTGTTTCTTAAGGGCTAGCTCTGGCTAAAGTGGCCAATAAGGATATAAAAAGCATCATTCATCTGTAGGCCTTCTTCTTTACCCTTGTTTTGTGGGGCAGGTGGGAAAAGATTTTGCTGCCAGCAGTTATCAGTGTCATCATTATTTTCTCCCTTTTAGGGGTGTTTTGTCAAAGTAGAACATGAATTTAATCACCAGAATATAATTAAAAAGATTAAGTTCCCTTTTGGTATATTACTGTAGGAAAAAGGGACTTGCATAGTGATGTAATCACAAAATTTATATCTGCTTTGAAACTGTAGGAAAAAAAATTGAACCAAAGGGTAAATCTACAAAGCATAACAAGGAACCATGAAAATTATTTATGGGAGGAGACAAGTTGATATGGTTCCAAAGGGCCAAAGAGCCATTGAATCTTTGGTAATATATGACTACTGGAGGTAAAATTACAATACAGGGAATCTCCAACTTATGAACACATTTCGTTCCAAGAGTTCCTCAGGTCAGATCTTTGTTTCTACAGGAAATGCTTTCTGAGTTCCAGTGTCATAAATGATGAGTAGACTCCCAGGGCAGTCACAAAAGCCTATTAAACCCATATTGTGACAAAAAATACATATGCTATTAGAATAGTAAAACAATACTAGTTACTTAAACTCCAATACTAGTTATTAAAAAAAAAAAAGAAACCACCACAGAATCACAAAACTATTCATTTTTGCCAAAGGTGATCTCTGAAGATCCATAGGAGTAGATGAGTTTACTAAAGGAGGGAAAAGGGTCTAAGATAGCACCTTCGGTAATAATCTACATTTGGGGTATGTGCTTTGTCATGGATTTAAGATGGGGACAGATATATTAGCACCTCGACCTGGACAAGAAGCACTCAGAATAATGAGCTTTTCCCACCAAATCCCTTTCTGAAGCAGCAACAGGTTTCCATATCTAATTGTGTTTTCACATTTCTTCTAAGGTAGCAAATGATGTATTCTATTATGCATCCTTATATCATGCACTACTACTATACTCAGCACTACTGATTCATGAATAAGCTCATCTGGCTGTCCAGAATACAGAGAGGGAAAGAATCCATCCATTCTCACACACCCATGGAATCAACGCATATGCCAGACACAGGCCTAACATGGAGTGAATGCTAAGTGACTTTTGGTTAGTCTCCAAAGACTCCTCTTCTGACCCTTTTAACAAGTTGTCTGGCCTAACATTGTTCTTGTCGATACTCCTCATTCCCCTGAGACTATAATAGGAGTGAGCAACTCAACTACAATCTTTTTGTTTTTGTGTTTTTTATTTTTTGGGGGGGGTGGTGGTGAGGCAATTGGGGTTAAGTGACTTGCCCAAGGTCACACAGCTAGTGTCAAGTGTCTGAGGCCGGATTTGAACTCAGGTCCTCCTGACTCCAGGGCCGGTGCTCTATCCACTGTGCCACCTAGCTGCCCCCAACTACAATCTTTGACTTAAATTGTATAGTCTTCCCTATAACTGAGAGGTAGGGATCCTAAGGCTCAGGAGTAGTAAGGTGGCTTATGCATCTCCACTTGGCTCATCTCTCTTTAAGTGTACAGTAGTTATGGATCTTGACTTCTATGCATATTATTTAAGTGTCTGTTGAAACTTATTGAAATGTCAACTTTTATCAGTATTTTTATTTTCATTAACATCAATAAATATAAATTATTTTTTAAAATCCCATTTCCTTTTGTAACCCAGTTACAAGAATGGTAGATCAGGTGAATGCTATATATAATTAACCTAAATTTTCGGACAACATATCTAACTCAAGCTATTCTGGAGAGATGTGGGACAACCATCCAGTTACCTAAAGAACAGTTATCACTGATTTGATGTCAGCTAAGTGATCCAGAAACCTATGGCAGACCTTAACCTGTTTAGGAACAATTTTTTTTTAAAGGACTTTATTTTATTTGTTTTTTGCAGGGCAATGGGGGTTAAGTGACTTACCCAGGGTCACGCAGCTAGTAAGTGTCTGAGGCTGGGTTTGAACTCAGGTCCTCCTGAGTCCAAGGCTAGTGCCTTATCCACTGTGCCACCTAGCTGCCCCCTTTTAGGAACAAATTTAACATCCTTCTTACACTTGATTTCAAAAAATATGTTGCTGTAAAAAGATCTGGGTCTTTTACTGAACAGTGAGCTCAATGAGTCAACAGTATGAGAAAGTCAACGGAATGTTGTTTTTAAGAAAGACAAAGTGTGTAGGACTACGGGGGAGTATTCAGTTCTGGGCATTGTATTTAAGATGGGCATTGATAACATGGTGTGTCCAAAGGAGTGCAACCAAGATGGTGAGGAGCCTTGAGTTCATGCCATAGGAAGATCAGTGGAAGAAAAATGGGGTTGTTTAGACTAAGACTTAGGGAGGGAGGAAGAAAAAGGAAAGGATAGTTATCTTCAAGTATGTGAAGAGCTGCCAAAAGGATTAGACATGTTTTATGCATCTCAGAAGGCAAAAGTAGCATTAATGGATGGAAGTTGCAGAAAAGCATACTTAGGTTTGATGTAAGTAAAAGTGTCTTAAAAATTAATGTTATCCAAAAGTGGAATAGGCTGCCTTCGGAGGGGGAGGGTTTCTCCTTTATTGCAGATCTTCAAGGAAAAACTAAATGGCCACTTGTTCAGTCCAGATAGAAGGATTCTTTCCCAGGGAGGAGTTGTACTCTGTGGCCTCTGATCCCAACGGGGAGATTCTGTGATGCTGTAATGGAGCCCAGGATCAAGTCAGTTTTTTCACTGTCATGTCATCCTGTTGACTCACTCTGAGTTTTGGTTCACTAAGAAACCAAGATGGCATGCTTGTGACTTCACCGCAGGATATTTAGGATAAAGACTGTCCAGAGTTATTCTGAGATATAAAAATGAATTTTACCCCATCCCTGGTAGGTAGGCTAGAGTAACCCATTAATGTCCATTTTTCCTACCTCGGTACACACTTGGGAGACATACTGGGGGTTGTAAGAAGGAGGGGGATTGATTCTGTTTCTTGTTAAGGGATCCAGATTGCCTGGAATGTAAAGAGCCCTGGAATCTTTGTTTTGAGGGATAACTACTGAAAAGGTCTGAGGGCATTATCTACCTCTATGTGAAAGAAGACCAGGAACAGTTCTTCAAGTGTCTTGTAATTTTATGATTTTACCTTGTTGTTCTGCTATTTCAAACGCTTTTCCTACCGTTAGTTATTCCAAGCACTCACAATTTCATGAGTGTGGGCCTCTGTTCACTGATGCTAAATGCACCAGTACCTTAGTACCTCAGCTGAAGGTTTCACAAACCATCAGGTGTGAATCCCCTGCTGATGAGCCTGCACACACTTAGTGAGCATTGTCTAGGCCGGTGCTTGAAGCCTTCCCAGACTGACAGGACCTTCCAGAGCTCTTTGCTAAGTTGCCATAGCCTTTGAGACTCCAGAGACACCTTCATGCCAAAATGAGGTAATGAAATAGAACTTTAGTGATGGTCAGTGTAGTCAATTTAAAGAAAGTTTTTTTTAGGGAAATGTAGATTTTGAAGATGATAAGTTAGAGTCCTTTTCAAAGAAATTCTGGGTGACAGGAGCACAGCACAAAGAGAGAGAGTGATGGCAGTGATTAATAAAAGAGAGGAAGAAGAGATGATGTAAGATGAAGTCACCTTCCATGCCACCGCATTCCCAGTTGCTTCTTCTATTTCTTCTCCTAGAATGGAGAATGATACAAAAGAACCTAGCAAAATCCCAGTCTCAAAGAAGAGAACGATATTTTATTGATTTACTACTCAAAATGCAAAGAATTCAGGTAAATGAGTTAGAATATCCCTCTCTACCTCTACAGTATTTCTAACTCAATGATAGACCAGTTCCTAAACTAGTAATGAAAAAAGTTGTGCGCAAGACAAGAGTCAGAGGACCCAGGTTTGAATCTTGACTCTGCTATTTATGAACTAAGTGGCCCTGGGTACATCCCTTAACCTCTTTACAGTTAGATTTCTTCATTTTAAGATTAGGAATATTAAGACTGATGAGTTCCAAGGTCCTCCACTTCTTACAAATCACAGGAAATGAGAAGTAAATGAAAAAAATTTAAACTTATTTGACAAGAATAAAAATTCACTCGACTGGGCCATATATTATTTGAAGCTCTTAAGATTTTTAAAATTAATAATGCCAGGGGACAGCTAGGTGGCGCAGTGGATAGAGCACCAGCCCTGGAGTCAGGAGTACCTGAGTTCAAATCCGGCCTCAGACACTTGACATTTACTAGCTGTGTGACCCTGGGCAAGTAACTTAACCCCAATTGCCTCACCAAAAATAAATAAATCAACAAACAAATAAATAAATATAATATATATATATATTTAATAATGCCAGAATGTTGTACTGGTAAATGTTTTTAACTTCTAAATGCAGTCACCCCCTATGCTTCATTCTTTTCCAGACTGTACTCCTGACCCTCCTCTGGACTTGCTCTAATCACGTCTTTATGACACATAAGCTTCATCTCTTTTCCTTCCCCCATTTTCAGCTTCCTTTTATGTACTGTTTTCTACTATTAGAATGTATACCAGGGGCAGGTATGTGTTGGAGTAGATAAAGCACCAGCCCTGGATTCAGGAGGACCTGAGTTCAAATCCGGCCTCAGACACTTGACACCTATTAGCTGTGTGACCCTGGGCAAGTCATGTAACCTTCATTGCCCCCCGCCCCCCAAAGAATGTATGCTCCTTGAGGGCAGGGACTGCCTTTCTTGATTCCTTTTGTAATCCCAGCACTTGGTATAGTGTCTGGCATCATAGTAAGGGCTCAATAAATGCTTGATGACTTGACTTGATATCCATTACCTCATCTGATTTACTGCTTTAACCTTGTCTTGCCAGTAGAACAGGCTTATCATTCTGACTGAACATATGAAGAAATTGACTCTCAAAGGGAAAAAAAAAAAAATGACTGGCCCAGGGTGGTCAAATGTCTTGGTAGTAGAGTCAAGACTAAATTTCTGTTCTCCTAATCCAGGATGCATCCCACTTTTAAAAACACACATATAAAGGGAAAACTTCAGAGAAAGCCAGGGAGACTTTCACGAACTGATGCAGAATAAGGTGAGCAGAACAAAGAGAACAATTTATACAATAACACTGTAAACACAAACAACACTTGAAAGATTTAAGATCACCGATTAATGCTATGACTAATCCCAGTCCTAGAAGAACAATAACGAAGCATACTACCCAGCTCCTGGTGGAGGGGCAATGAACATAAGGTACAGAATAAGACATATGTTTTTTTGGACATGGCCAATATGGGAATTTGATTTGCTTGAGTATACATTGTTATAAGCAAGAATGCAGCTTGGGACAGAATCAGAAGACCACAAAACTGAAGAAAGAACCTTAAATGAGACAAAGACTGCACTAAAATAGGAGACTTGTTATAGAAGACCTATAACTGATCACCAAATTGCTAGATTCATCTATGAAAAGAGATGAATACGCATCATCCCAACTCTCAGGCCCCTCAGAGAATAACTGAGCCTGGCCTTCCTCCCTGTGTCCTGGTAGCTTTCAGTAAATAGTCATTATTTTTAATGATCATAACTGTAAGTTACAAGTGTTTTGTTTTTCTTTATTTCAACGTGACAGTGAGGAGGGTGGTGGAAAGAGGAGAGAAGATAGATCATTGTTGATTTTAAAAAATGATGTACTAAAAAAAAATTTGAAACTTAAAAACCCCCACACATAAAGAAGAGCCCTTTGTGTAGTTTTTTAAAAAATAAATGCAATTGCAGAATTTGCAGACAAGTTGACACAGTTTTCTTAAGAAACTCTGGACACTGTGAAATAACACATTTTAGTTACAAATTTTACTGATTAGAATTAAAGATTTTTTTCTTGGGTATATTCATATTAATACATTAGATATAATAATATAATATACTGGATAAACTTTTATTCCTTTGTGTGACTGATTTCTTGTGACAGAATCATGAACATTAATGGAAAGGATTAAACTGGATTTACTAAAAAATTTTCAAAAAGAATATAATGTAAATTCGACATTATAATAAAAGTACTTTCTAAAGGAAATTTAGACAATAAAGAGATGCTAAGAGTAAAAGGAACCAAAAAAACTTCACACTTTTTTCCCCATGGGTCTTCATAATGTTGATATTCATTTGTATTTGTATATCAATATCTTGAAGTCCCACATTTTCTTCAATTTGAAAACCAGCTGTTATGTTTGTATTTATGAAATAAACTATTTCATATTAATAAAGTAAGTAGCATATACAATTAAGGTTATAGAAAATGATAGAGATATTTTGGTACAAAATTATTCCTGTTATTTTGTGTTATGTGTAATAATAATTTGCTTGCATCCTTTTGCTGATCTTCTTTGTTGCCAGAGTTTAGTTATGGAAAGGTTGATAATTATGTTTACAGGTCCTCATCCCTCGAAAGCAAATTAATTATCTTATAGAAATGAAGCACAGCTAATAATCCTCAGTGTTAGTAGACATGGAGTTAAAGACTGATTGTGAAATCAGAATTAATGAGTCTGAACTTACTCGTATTTTTCATGCCCCAAAGCAACATTTACAACCCTGGAAAAGGTAATTTATTATTAAATCACAGAATAATAGGGCCGGAAGAGATGCTGACAGTTCTTCTGGTCTAGCTCTCCTCTTCCATTTAAATAGCACTTTCTGCTTGAAGACTCAATTCTTTTCTTGAAGATCACCAGGAACAGTGTTTATTACATTGTTTCATCACCCTGAAAGTTAATTTTTCCCCCCTCAGTCCTACTAAATTTCTCCTCTTAAGCTCATCTTCTTTTGCTTATTTATTCACAGATATGAGTAACAAGTAGCACCTTATGTTAGAAAGTCAATCATATAGTGGACTTTAGGGACAAGAAATTTCTTCTTAATGTTAAACAACATTAGTTCCTTTAAACTTTATTCATAGCATTTCCTGTTTCTTATATTTTGTTCGTCATTTTTCCCTGAACTCTCTCCAATTTCTCCACACATTTTGGAAAATGTTGTTTACAAAACTGATTAATGGAAGCACGATGTAGTGGGAGCATCACTTTGTAGTCTTTGCATGTCCAACACTGTAAACCATCTCAGTATGTACATAGGTCAGACAGTTTTGCAGTACAATTCTAATTCTGATCCATATTTAGCAAGTGGTCAACTATAACCTCTCCTGGGCCTTTTTCTTCTATACTTGTGCCTAGATAGTTACGAACCTATTATTATAATACACTAGTAACCTGAGCTACTTAAAGAACCTTCTAAAAATAATTGACTTGTATGCTATTCTGTTTGTTAAAAACAGATAAATTATTTTATTTTGGGAAACTCCATTTTGAAGCATTAGCATTTTAAAACAACATTTTTAATCTAGCAGACAAATCTGACCAATTTATTTGGCAGAAAATGACCTGTGGGTAATATGGTTCAACTATCACTTCTCAAGTACAGTGAGTAACTTTTATCAATAATTTTCTATCTAAGATATAAGCATCTAGATTTTGAAATTGGTAACATTTATTCCCCATGGAAAATAACTTCAGTTAATAGCACTAACATATAAGCCTAGATGATGCCCTGCAAAGCAATCCTAGGATCGAGAATTTAAAACTGCCAGCAGCGGGAGTGGATACATATTGCTTAAATTAGATCTCTTTAATGGCATGATGAAATTGTATTACTGAATTTTAACTAATTCCTCATGTCAGTAGTTATGATTCGCATATATTTTCCACAAATACTCTTTTAAGATATAGCAGAAACTATCAATTTGCTATGAAAAAAGAAAGGAGAAAAAGGCTTTAAGTACTTTCCTGATCACAATGAAAATGACTCTTGGTTAAAGGAAATGTGAATTCGCCAGAAACGGTAAAAAGAGACTCAAAGGTCCATATTAGCCTAAGTAATTAGTAGGTCCCCATCTATAAAATGTCTGCTGTTTAAAGGGAATTAAGACAGCTTCTTTTGGGGGAAGAAAGACTATCAGCAAGAGGTGCTGATTTTCATCAAGCCGCATTAAAATGTGGTTTTTTTGTTTCCCTACATCTAGTTAGTGATGAATAATAAAAGGTAGTCTGTAATCACTTTCATTCACAATAACTAGTATTTACTGAAAGCCCAGGATCAGCCATTCTCCCAGATGATTGAGAGTTGAGACAATGCCTCTCAGAAATGATTCATCTATGAAACAGACCAAAAATAGATGAACTTTTATTCACAGATGAATGTACCAATTTGGTGGTCATCTGTAAGTCTACACCTTCTACACCAACTCTCCTATTTTATTTCAGGCTTTGTTTTATTTACAATTCTGTCTTCCCTTCTAGTCTTTTGATTTTGTCCCAAACTGCATTCTTGTTGTCAAACTGGTATAACAGATTTCTTGGGGGAAAAAACAGTTTGATCAAGTTTTTAAGAAAATGCAAACCCCTCTTTAAAAGTGACATTAAGTTAAAACATATTAATAGCTTAAAGATGCCACTTATTCAATTATAAGCTTCTAATTGGATAGTATTTGGGTTCGAGTGATATTCAAAGAAAGGTTTTATAGTAAATTTCAACATGCTATGAGCTCTTTTAGGTTTCCAGTCTAACAGAGTTCCCAGAGTTATTTATGAAAGTTAGAGACAATTAGTCTAAGGGTCAAGTGTGAGAAAGAAGAATGTTTGTTGGGCTTGGGTTCAGAAGACCTGGATTCAAATCCAAACTTTATTTAATGGCAGTACGATCATAAGCAATAATGATGATAAAGTGCTTTAGCACTTTAAGGTTTGCCAAAAGCACTTTGCAAGTACTATCCTGTTGAGTCTTCACCACAACCCTATGTGGTAGGTGCTATCATTATCACCATTTTACAGAAAATGAAAATGAAGCTGGGAGGGTGAGACTTGCCCAGGAACACAGCCAAGAAGCCTTTGAGATTGGATTCCTGTTCAGGGCTTCCTAAACCTAAGTCCAGAAAACACGACCACACCCATACCCACCCTGCCCTCCCCACCACCCCCACTCCCCACAACATGGCCACTAGAGGCCTGCCACTGGATAAGTGGATACTTCTCTGTAGCTTAATTTTCTCATGTGTAAAAAGGAAATATTTGCATGATCTACAACACCACCAATACTGTGAGGAAATCACTTTTTAAACTCCCATGGCTATATAAAAAGGATAATAATAATAATAATAAACAATTACCATTATTTAATCTGGAAAAATAAATATTACTAATAAAATAAAAGCTAACATTTACATAGGGTTCTAAGGATTACAAAGTGCTTTACAAACATTACCTCGTTTGATCCTCACAGCCATCCTGAGAGGTAGGTGCTATTGTTATCCCCATTCTATAGATGAGGAAACTGATGCTGAAAGAGATTAAATGATATACCTAGGGTTCCCCTATTGGAGTACTGTTTGAGACAGGACCCAAACTCAGATCCTCCTGATCCCTGGTACCAAACATATGCTTAGGTTTAGCTTTTTTTTTTTTTTTAAAGCTTTAGCTTTTACACCTCTGGGACTCTTTAGTTCTAGTGTCCTTCTGAAAATTTTGTCAAGACATTATTGATTCACTTGAATTTAATGGGTGATTTTTAACTATTTTTGACTGAAACAATAACTTGATTGAATTTAAATCTACCCTATTTAGGTAGTTAACTTGAGGACTATACCACAATGGTGCTTTTAAAACCTGAAAGCAACATTTTCTTTGCATATACATTGTTGAATTTGTCTTGATTGGAATTGAACAAAGAGCTAAACTGAGGAAATGTCCATACTAGTTATCATTTATTATAAGGGGCATGTGACCTGATAATAAAGGCTAGGTGTAATGACCCTGCCTCTTGTGTAGAGACCCTGAATTGAAGGTTCAATACATTTTTGAATGAGATATTATTTTTTGTTTTGTTTTGTTTTTGGTGAGGCAATTGGAGTTAAGTGACTTGCTCAGGGTCACACAAGCTAGCAAATGTCAAGTGTCTGAGGCTGGATTTGAACTCAGGTCTTCCTGACTCCAGGCCTGGTGCTCTATCCACTGTGCCACCTAGCTGCCCCGTCAATACATTTTTATAAGCATAGAACAAAAAAGGACAGAAATCATCTAATTGGCCAGCATCACAATGATGAGAGATCATTATTGGCTGCATCAAAGGAAGTGGGCCTAGCCCCCACACGCTATGAGGGCCACCTCTCCCTATCTCTAAGGAATGCCCTTGTAAATTTACAGGTCCTACCTACATCCTGAGGTCCCTGATATAGGCAGACTTACTGGTGACCGGGGAATTACAGATAAGACCACCTTAATTGTTAAAGACGGGACATGGCCAAGTTGTCCTAGCTTCTCAGGGACATCCCAAAAACCTGGGAGGAAATGTTGAGACAGTGTTCTATGAGAGTATTGAGAACATAATTTTTCTTTAAGTAGCAGCAATTGTATCCTTGGTATTTCTATTCAGAGAGGGAGAAGTTGAACTTCAGCATACATAAGCATCTCCATTCAAAGCTTAGAAGAGGCTTCAGGTTTGGCAGAGTATTGTTACGGAACAAAATCAAATATAAAATACAGGATCAAAAATTAATTCCCTCAGTCATTATGCATACTGTTCTACTAGTTCTGCTTACTTTGCTTACTTCTCATGCTTCTCTTATTTTTTGTATTCCTCCTTTCTTACAGCTCAGTAATGGACCATTCTAGTCATGAACAACTTGTGCAGCCATTCCCTGGTCAATGGGCACCATTTTGTTTCTGATTCTTTGTAACTACAAAAAAGTAGTGATATAAATATTTTGGTCTGTATGAGAGCTTTCTTTTTATCACAGATCCCCTTGGGTATATGGCTAGTGGAGGAGTCTCTGGTCAAAAATTCTGACCTCTACAACAGACCTGAAACAGCTCTCTTCAAAGTCACCAATGATCTCAACCCTCATCTTCCTAGAACTATCTCTAGTGTGTGACACTGCTGATCATCATCTAATTCCTAGCTATGGTTGTCTCCCAAGACGATCCTGGGCTCTCTTCTCTTGTCTTCTCTCTCTTGATGAGAGAGTACTCTCTTCATCCTCCCCCACTCACCCCTAGAGATTACTTTGTATTAATGATCTGGGTAGGTTTCATTTTCCTCCAATTGAATGTATACTCCTCCAGGGCAGGGTTGGTTTTCATTTTTGTCTTGAAGTCTCCTGTATCTTGCACAACATCTAACACAGAGATTAACAAATGGTACCTGAATGAGTGAGTCAATCAAGGCCCTTGGTTCTCATCAATACTTAGGGTTAATTTATATTTCTCCTTCATTCTGTATATACTTATATAGGTCCTTGGTGTCTCCTCCATTACAAGGTGGGTTTCCTGAGGGTGCGGGTTGTTTCATTCTTTGGAATCCTATGCTCAGCACCTAGCAGAGAGCCAGGCACATTGAGGGCACTAAGTAAGTATTTGTTGATTGACTGATCACTCTATAAACTGACTCTGGATTATTTTCCCTTAAATATTCCCATAATGAGATTTATGTGTCACTTTTCTGCTCAACCCATACAGTACTGAGGTTCATACCTATCAGCCTGGCATTTTGTTACTTAACCATACTTACAGTACCAGGAGCACTTCTTTATAGAGAAGCTTACCCCCATCCTTTCTCTGAGTCAGTTTGCTATCCATGACAAAATAGTGAAATTATAGCTGGCACTTATATGGTGAGAGATTTAAGGTTTTAAAGGACATTTTATAGATTATCCTATGAAGAAGGGACTAACGATTAATTAACCCTGGTTCCACTAAACTGTTTATAACCTGCACTCTTAGAGATGCATGGCAGCACTGAGGGGAGAAGTGATTGGCAGAAGGTCATATAAGTAGTTCTGGTGTGTCAGTGATTTATATTCTCTCTCTCTTTCTCTCTGTCTCTCAAAGTCATAATATACTCGTCCAACTAGTCAAGAACCCCCCCAGCACTAGAAGCAGCAGTCACCTTTAGAGCTTACAGAAGACTTTTTTCCTTGCCCTTGTGGGACTTTGATGCCTGCTTATTAAAGGATAACCACTGTTTTTATTCTTGGCCATATTCCTAGACTTAAAAATTATTGAATTGATCTGGACTTAAGTAAAATTTGGGGTGCCATTCAAGTATACCTTAAGATAGGCCTTAACTTTGATTTATGGTTCAGTTGTCTATATTGAAAAAAAAAGCAAGAGAGATATTTTTCCAATACAATTTTTAACAGATTTGAACAAAATCTGGGCTATGTTTAGAGGTCACATGACTTCAGTGTGATTGCATCGAATTTCATAGTTCATAAATCGCCGGTACATTGACAATAAAAAAAAGTATCATGTCCAATTCATTTGTTTTGTATAAACACAGTCTTGGTTCACCTCATTCTCAGGCTGTCAACACAATCTCTGACACTGATTCAGCCCCCAACTTTCCTTCCCTCTAATATCCAGAGACAGGATATCTTCTGGTTGTGCATCACCTATTTTCTTGGATGAGGATATAGTTACATATGAATTCAGTACAGCTCCTGGAGATTCAGTCATCAAGTATCAATAAGACAGATGCCCAACCCGAACTGCCCACTATCTCTACCCAAAGCTCCCCATTGTCTGAAGAGAAAACATGCCACAGATGCCAATGCAATGTCTCTGCCCCACTGCTGTCCTGTGGTCTTCACAGGGACTTGATCAACTGGTATTCCATCCATCTTGTGGCCAACAAACTTCCACTTCCTGATTCCCCAAACCCTGAAATCGAAAGTTGTCATCTGTGGAAGCATAAAACCTCTTTATGTTGATCAAAAGTCTGAACTCTTTCAAAATTATTTGTTTTTACAACGTTTTGACAAGCATTTATTAAGAGCTTACCATGTGCTGGGCACTGTGCTAGACGCTAGGCATACAAATACAAAATTAAACAATCCTTTCTCTCAAGGAGCTTATATTTTAAAGGAGGAGAGACAGTAAGTACATGTACTGACAAGTCTCTAAGAATGAAACTGAAGGGGAGGTGCCCATCTGTATTGTTCATCAGAAGTACATCACATAAATGAAACCACAGGTCTGGTCCAAAAAATCCCTAAGCAGTTTGGCATGTCATATTCTAAGGTCAAGAAAATGTAACACCCAGTAGAATAGAAAGGTGAAGCATGAATTCTTAAATGTAGATTGCTGTTGTTTATTAGCAACGTAACAGAATAGTACTTGGGCTTGGGGGCAGCTAGGTGGCACAGTGGATTAAGCACGGGCTCTTGATTCAGAAGGACCTGAGTTCAAATCTGGCCTCAGACACTTGACATTTACTAGCTGTGTGACCCTGGGCAAGTCACTTAACCTTCATTGCCCTGAAAAAAAAAAAATAGTACGTAGGCCTAAGAAGAACAAGGGTTTTCTATTGTGTAAGTGACTCCTTCTCCAGGACCATCATTTTAGGAAAGACCCCAGTCTTGCTTCACACCACCCACAACTGGATTTCCTTGGGAATGAATATTCCTCCTCATTGGCTTCACTGTCTCCACATGGGTACCCTTTCTCTCTTGCCCCTTTTCCAGTTTCCCTTTATGGGTTGTCTTCCTTCTATTAGAATGTAAACTCCTGGAGGGCAGGGACCGTCTCACTTGCTTACATTTTTATCTCCAGCACTTAGCATAGTGCCTGGCTTATAGCAAGGCAGATAGATAGGTGGCACAAAATGTGGGACCAGGATTCAGGAAGACCCAAGTTCAAATCTAGCCTCAGATATTTGCTAGCTATGTGGCCTTCAGTAAGTTAACTGCTATAAGACTCAAGTATGCTCTTCTGTAAAATGGAGATAACAAGAGACCTATCTCTCTGGTCGTGAGGATAAAATGAAATAATATTTGAAAAATGCTTTGCAAACCTATAATACCATATAAATAATAGCTATTAATGATAATAATAATAATAAATGCTCTATCTACCCATCCATATTCTCTTATGATTTTTAAATAGAAGATATTTCCTGGTTTAATAAGCCCCAGCCTACCTACCACTTTCCTAATTCAAATACCCAAAACAGTTTCAGGTTTTTGGTGAAAACTAAATTTGGTCTTTGGGTTCTTTTAGATGAGATGACAGTGTAATAATCATCCAAGGGCATTATACCATTTCTTTTTCCTTTTCAAGCTTTATATTATCAAAAATTATCTACATGACAGCAAAAATAAGTGCATGGCCCCTTGCTACATATTACAACACAAAATTAGGAAAACCTGTCCAGAGTGCAAAAAGATTCTATGTGTGTACCTGTAGTTAAAGGCAGGTGAGTAATGCTGTTCAAGCAGGTCAGAGTGAACCAAGTGGATGAGAGTGTAGCTCCAGAAAACAGTAACAGAAGGATTAGCTTCAACATGCCTCTGATAAAATCTGCAAACCTGACAGAAAACAAGAATTCGTGAACTCAAACCATATTTTTCTCATTATTGCAGCATATGACATTCTATAAATCAACTAACATTAGGTTAATACCAGAATTCGCATACCTTATTTTGAAATTTAGTATTTTGAATGCCATTTCATTGTAGAAATAGGAAATTATATATCTGTTAAGAACCTTCATCCTATATGGAAACATTTCTGGATTTGGAAATGCTATTAGAAGTGAACTTTCAAATCTTATTTCTTTACAGCTCCCAAAAGCTCAATATAGAGTTCATTTCAGTTCTCAGGTGGTATTAAATGTAGTACCATTGTTCCTCCTTATGACTAAAGCAAAATACCTTTAAACCATATGAGAATCGTCATTCAAGAAACTGATATTTTATAGACACAGTTTATTTAAATTAAAAAAAAAAATCTTGGAGCCAAAGAACACACCTGTCATTTTTAGGCCTAAGGAATTTGAAAGCAATTTGCTAACATTCAAAAGGAGAAACTATTCATGGCATGAGTCAGCCAAGAATATACCAAGAATTAGGAACAAGAATATTTAAGAAGCCAAAGCAAGGTTTTGCCAAACAAAGGCAGTCTCTTTTGCAAGACTGCTTTGAATTCCAAAAGCCTTGATTCTAAAAGGTATACACAAACGGATAGCTCCCATTTCTTTCAAAGCAAGTATACTGGAAAGAGTGTTAAACTTGGAATTTGAAGACCTGGTTTTAAATTGCTCTAGGCAGGCCACTTAAAACTTAGTTTCCTCATATATAAAACAAGATTAATACTACTTGCAATACCTAGATCTCACAGGATTGCTGTGATGAAAGCAAGTGAAAATTTTAAGATAGTGTGAGGTGGTAGTGTTTCATTCTCATTATTATGTTGAATGAAATTCAGATAGGAAGGTTCTTAGGACCATTAGAGCTAATACTGCTCTTTGATTATATTTAATGTTTGGTGAATTGCTGTGCATATAAATAAAATGTCTGGTTTTAAAATTTTAATTAAAGTATTGGGATGCAAGCTCATCTTCCGTGGATTTACAGAAACCATCTTTGGGTCAAATTCAGTAGCAGATAAGACAACCTTTACCCACATAAATTTTATTTCTTCCACTAGATCTCCATACTTTAAAATATGGGACAGTAGCCGAACAGATTAAAAAGCACAATCAAATACTATGCTATTAAAAAAAACAACACTTAAAACATTAAAAAAAAAATCAGCGAGCTCTAAGAAGAAAGCTCTAACAGAATCTATTCTGCTTCAGGTGAATTTTTAAAAAACAGGCATAGAAAGAAATCTCAGAAAAGATAACAGTGGAAATTGTCATGGTTAAAAGATATAAGCAAGGAAAATGTATTATGCTTAAGGATACCATAATGAAATGCTATCAATATTTCATATATACATATACACACACATATATACACCCATATGTATGTATCAAATAGCATGGAATCTATGTCCTTGAATGAAAAATTAGCTGAATTATAGGGAAAAAGAGAAAGTATAATTGTTAGGGACATTAATGTACCCCTTTTATGCCCCCAAATAAGTCTAATAAAATGATAAACAAGTTAAAGACTTGAATAGAATTTTACAAAAGTCAGACATAATAGATCTCTGGCAATTATTGAATGAAAATAGAAAGGAATATTCCTATTTCTCAGTTAGAGGATTCATAGTTACAAAAACTATGAGCCAGGGTATAAAACACCTCTTAATAAACGCAGAAAAAAAATTAAAGACATTCTTTACTGACCACAACACAATAAAACTGAAATCAAGAAAGTACATTTTACACCTCCCTGATTAACTCACTATCCCACTCATCACTCACCAAACCATTTCAATTCTCTTCAAACCTCCCATGGCTCCCCCTACCCTCACCACCTCAGCTGAAGACCTTGCCTCATTATTTTACTGGGGAAAAAAAAACAAAAACTGAAGTCTGTTGTTAAAAATTTTCACTTCAGGGGCGGCTAGGTGGCGCAGTGGATAGAGCACTGGCCCTGGAGTCAGGAGTACCTGAGTTCAAATCCGGCCTTAGACACTTAACACTTACTAGCTGTGTGACCCTGGGCAAGTCACTTAACCCCAATTGCCTCACTAAAAAAAAAAAAAAAAATTTTTTCACTTCTCCCTTCTTCCTCATCCAATCACCTTGATGCCTTTTGCTACTCTCTTCTTCTTCACCAACCTCATGTGAAGTGACCCTTCTCCTTTCCAAAACAAAACCCTCTACATGTGCAAGTATTCCTGTTTTCTCTAGCAGAGTGTTCCCTCTATCATCCCCCACTCTTTCACTTATCTTCAAACTCTCCCTGTTTAGTGGCAGCTTTCCCTACTGCC
Organism: Dromiciops gliroides; assembly: GCF_019393635.1. NCBI lineage: Eukaryota > Metazoa > Chordata > Mammalia > Microbiotheria > Microbiotheriidae > Dromiciops > Dromiciops gliroides. Next base: position 334,450,061 of record NC_057863.1, on the reverse strand, counting down.
TAGGTGCCCATGGCTCTCCTGTCCACAAAAAAATCCTCCTTTGATCCATCCATCCATCCCCACTAGCTAGCATTATCCCATATCTCTCTTCCCTTTGGGGGCTAAACTTCTAATTAATGCTGCCATGTCTTTTCCTCTCACTCTCTTCTTAACTTTCTATAGCCTGATCTCTCACCTCAACATTAAAATGAAACAGCTTTCTCCAAAGGAACAAAAATCTTTCCCTGCCAAATCTTATGGCCTTTTATCAATACTCATCTTTCTTGACCTCCCTGGCACTGACACTGTCAGTTACCCTCTTCTCTTGGATATTTCTATCTAGGTTTTCCTGATACTTCTCCCTCTTGGTTCTCTTCCTACCTATCTGACTGATACTTCTCACTCTACTTTGTAAGATCTTCATCCAGGTAATATATACTAACATGGATGTCTCCAGGATCCTCTTCTTTTCTCCCTCTATACTACTTCACTTGGTGATTGCATCAGCTCCCATGGATTCATATATTTTCTTTACACTGATGATTCTCAAATCTACTTATGCATCCCTAACCTCTCTGCTGACCTCCGGTCTCCCATCTCCAATTGTCTACTGGAGATCTTGAACCATTTGTCTCACAGACATCTAAAACTCAACATAGCTACAACTGAATTCGTTATCTTTCCCCCCAAAACATGCTGTTCTTTCAAAACTTCCCTAGTATTGTTCTGGGCAGCAGCATTCTTCTGGTCATTCAGGCACCTAACTTAGGTGTCGTCTTTGATTCCTCACTCTCTCTCACACCCCATACCCAATGAACTGTCAGGTCTTGTCACTTCTAACTTATAACATCTCTTCTCTATGTCCCCTTCTCTCTGCTACCACTGCCACTACCCTGGCATAGCCCTTCATCACTCCACCCGTGGACTATTACAACAGCCTTCTGGTTGGTCTCCCTGCTACAGTCAATCCTCCATTCAGCTGTCAAAGTGATCTTCCTAAAACACAGGTCTGACCATGGCATCCTCTAATCAATACACTACAATGCTTCCCTATCATTTCCAGGATGAAATATAAAATCCTGTTTGATATTCAAAGGGCCTCTATAACCTAGGCCCCTCTGACTTCTCCAGTCTTTGTATGCCTTATATCTCTACTCCTCCTCCCCCGTAGTACCCCCGCACCCCACATATATACTCTGTGATCCAGTGACACTGGCCTCTTAGCTATTCCTTGAAAAAGAGACTTAACTTCCATCTCTGGGCATTTTCAGATTCTTTTTTTTTATCATAGAAGTATTTTTATTATTTTCTAGTTACATGAAGAGATAGTTTTCAAGTTAGTTTTTATAAACTCTGTGCATTTTCACTGGCTGTCTCCCATGCATACATGCATAAAATGCTTTCTGAGATTTCTGGAGATTTCCCTCAAGTTTCAGCTGAATCCCATCTTCTATAAAGAATCTTTTCTGACTCCCTCTAATTCTTGTTCCTCCTGTTGGTTATTTCCAAGTTATCCTCTATATAGTTTGTTTGTATGCTGTCTCCCCCAACTGGACTGTGAGCTCCTTGAGAGCCAGGGACTGTCTTTTACCTCTCTTTTTATTCCCAGCAACTATTACAGTTGCATACATAATAGGCATTTTAAAAATGTTTACTGACGCATTTGAAGAAAGGATTCAAAGTTAAGTGGGGATTAAATAATTTCAGGTCAAGTCAACAAATGCCTACTATGTACTGTGCACTATGCTTAGCACTGAGGATAAAAAGGTAAAAATGATTCCCGCCTTCAAGGATCTTAGAGTAAAATGGGAAAGAAAACTTGCAAAGAAGAAGGGACAGACAAGCTATATAATGGATAAACTGGAGATGATCCCTGAGGGAAGGCACTAGCAATGAGGGGGATTAGAAAAGTTTCCTTGGAGAGGGCAGAATTTCATTGAGACTTGAAGGCAGCTAGGGAAGTTAGGAGGCAGATATGATGGAGAGAATTCCAGCCATGAGGACAGCCAGTGAAAATGTGCAGAGGTAGGGCATAAGGTGTTGTGTTTAAGGAACAGCAAGAAGGCCAGTGTCATTAGATTAAAGAGTGTATGGAGGGGAAAAAGGTATTAGAAAAGTGGAAAAGTGCAAGACAGCTAGGTTAGAAAGGACATTAAAAGCCAAACAGAGGATTTTAAATATAATCTGGTATGTAATGGGAAATCAGCAGAGCTTACTGAATGGGGTGGTGGTGACATGGTCAGATCTGTGCTTTAGGAAAGCCACTATGATAGCTGAGTGGAGAATGGATTGAAGTAGGGAAGGACTTGAGGTAGGGTGACCAGGAAGAGATTTTAAGAATCCAGATAGTGAAGCATTAAGGGCCACTACAGTGGTAGCTGTCAGAGGTTCAGGGGGAAGGGGTTTTAGAGAGATTCTGAAAAGGTGCGATTGACAATATTTGGCAACAGAGTTGATATGGGAGTGGTGATGGTATGAGAGAGTAGGAGGAGAAAAAGATGACACCAAGGTTAATAAACTAGTTGATTAAGAAGATGGTGGTACCCTCAACAGTAATGGGCAAGGTGGGAAGAACATTTGGGGCAAAAGATGATAACTTCAGTTTTGGAAATGCTGAGTTTAAGATGTCTATGGTATATCTAGTTCAAAATATCCAATAGGCAGTTGGATATTTCAGGCTGAAGGCCTAGAGAGAGGTTAAGACCGTATAAATAGATCTAAGAATCACTGTCGTAAAGATGGTAACTAAATCTGGGAGCTGATGAGATCACCAATCATCAGTATAAAGGGAGAAAGAAGAGGGCCCAGGACAGAGGCCTGGAAGACACCTGTGGTTAGTGGGAGGGATTTGAATGAAAATCAAGTAAAGGAGACTAAGAATGAGTGGTCAGACAGGTAGAAGTAGAACTCAGAGAAAAGAGAATACCCAGAAATGGGTGATCAAGTTTCAAAGGCTATAGAGAAATAAAGAAAGATGAAGATTGATCTGTGAGAATTGGGAAGAGACTGAAGATTAGCAAGGCAATGAGTATGATAGAGTGGGGCAGTATGCTGGAGAAAATTGCATTGAATGAGATCACATGTGGATGTAAATGGGTTTTTGCCTTGGCAAAGAGAATGGTCACATCTTCAAGTGAGACAAGGATGAAGAAGATAGTTGGGAAAGGAATCTGAGTTTATGTAAGTTATGTGATAGAATTTAATCCTAAAGAATATATGGGGGCAGCTAAGTGGCAAAGAGGATAGAGCACTGGCCCTGGAGGAGGACCTAAGTTCAAATCCGGCCTCAGACACTTAACACTTACTAGCTGTGTGACCCAGGCAAGTCACTTAACTCCAATTGCCTCACCATTAAAAAAAAAAAAAAAGAATATATGGATCAAAGAACAAACCAAAAAAATAATAGAAAATGTCATCTAATCTAACGACAAGAGAACATGCAGCCAAAGTGGTCTTTAGGGGAAGGTTCATAATTTAAAAAATTGTCAATAACAAAAAAGAGAAAGAATAGATGAATCAGTTGGAGATATAACTAAAAAAAATTGGGACAATACCTAATATTTTTTTGTAAACAAAGTACTTTACATATATTTTCTCATTTGATTCTCACAACAACTCTAGGAAGTAAGTGTTTATATTATACCCACTTTGGTAGATGAGAAAATCGAGAATGAGAGAGGGTGACCTTGCCTAGGGTCACACAATAGATAACTTGCATATGTGTTATAGTGGAAATATTCTAATTCTGAATCACTATCATAAGCTCATTTCTATAAATAAAATCTATGTAACTCAGTCACTTGTTTGATTTTGCTTTATTGACAAATTATAGGTTCTTGTGCATTTTACCCATGGAGATCCTTTTGATTCCACTCTTGGTTTTAGCTTTTTTATGGACTCCATCCAGAAATAAATCACTTGGTAACAGCTGACAAATTTAATGACATATGCCATTAACCACCTTTATTGTTATTTTGTAAATAATCTGTCCTAAAAGTACCTATGTAAATTTTTAACCTGTTGAATCACATCAAGTAATCAATACAATGTTTTGATACAACTTCCTCTTTGATTTGAAAGACATACTCAGTTCTGATGAGTGATGCTAATAGATTTAAGGCTAGGTAGAATCTTAGCAGGCTTACAGCATCCATTCATATCAATTGTTATTGACATTATTGTGTTGATGGTGTGTTTTACCTTATTTAATGTCCATGAGAATATCAGATACCCTAACATTTTATGTGTGGAACTACTGTATTCATTTGCCGTGTATTGTGAGAATCAGGGGCCCCTCCCCTTGCTGAGAAAGCATGAGGTTGAATTGGCCTCTGGAAGTTGCCTCACAATTCATGGGCTGCCTTTAAGTCATGTCAATCAATGGACTTGAATGCTACTAGCCAATTAGCTTGGAGCTGTGTGAGGACCGTCCCTCTTCTTGTCCCACAGGGAGCTTGCGGTTGAACTGACTCAGATTCCCTCTCTTTGATAGTGTGACCTGCTGAGGGGAGACTTTCTCTCTCTCTTTGCTAACCCCTAATATGCTTTAATAAATGCTTAATGCCTAAACTGTTGCTGAAGTTTCTAATTTATAAGTAAACCCTAGCTAGTTTTCCCCCCACACTGGGGGCAAAAACAAGGTGACCACACATTAGATTTTTTTGTTTGTTTGTTTGTTTTTTTTTTTAGTGAGGCAATTGGGGTTAAGTGACTTGCCCAGAGTCACACAGCTAGTAAGTGTTAAGTGTCTGAGGCCGGATTTGAACTCAGGTACTTCTGACTCCAGGGCCAGTGCTCTATCCACTGCGTCACCTAGCTGCCCCCACACATTAGATTTTAAATGTCACAGTATGTACCTGAGCCATGAGTATGAAACTGAGTCAAGGGCTTTGTCAAAATCAGTAAAGGTGGTGTAAATGTTATGACATTTTTGGATAGCTTGTTCAATAATCACTGAATTGATAATGAATTGCTCTTACTTCCCTGGTAACTTTTGGTATACTTTTTTTGCTCTTTGGTCAATATGTTTTCTTCTAAGTGTTTGTAAATTTTTTCAGCAATATGAACTGTGAATGTGAATGCTTCTTACAAAATACATAAACACATAATTGGTCTATATTTGGAAGGCTCACTGGCATTCTCATCTTTTGGTAATAAATATATGATTCTTTGAGTTAAGAAAGTTTGGATCAGATATTCATGAGAAAGGAAGGTGGTAAAGTGCTTTGATAGTAATTCCTGCTCCTGCATCACTAAGAAATAGATGAGCCAATAATTATGGATTTATCCAGATCCCTCACTTCCTAATTCTGCAGAAAGCTAATGTTTCAGTCACCTTCCTTAACATAACCATTATGTAATTCATCATATTGATACACAAGCTTTTTATTTTGAGTTTAATCCAATTTGTGTTTGCCTTATATTGGTTGGTCTTCTTTGGATAATAGAGAGGACCAGAAAATTTTCACATCCTCCTCTTTCTTCTTTTAATTTCTTTATTTCTCAAGCATCTATTATATAGTTTTTGATCAATGCTGAATTGTTTATTTGGGGGTTTTGTACTGCTTTAACAACCAACCTAGATATTTTGTTAATTAGGTTACAACACCATTATGTAAATGATAATGCCTAGGTTATAGGTGTTTGATCTGACCAGCTAGGTTTCCCATAGGAAGAATTAACTGAAAGGTAGACTGGAAATTTTTTCTACTAAAATATGCCTTTAAAAAGCTACAACTCAGGGCAGCTAGGTGGCGCAGTGGATAGAGCACCGGCTCTGGAGTCAGGAGGACCTGAGTTCAAATCCGGTCTCAGACACTTAACACTTACTAGCTGTGTGACCCTGAGCAAGTCACTTAACCCCAATTGCCTCGCCAAAAAAGCTACAACTTCACTGACAGACATAAATGCATAGCCTTCATTACTAATTACAATATTTTAAAAGATGATTCACAATCACTATTGATCAGAGAGATGCAAATTAAAAGAACTCTAAGGTACTACCTGGCACCTATCAGATTGGCTAATATGACAAAAAAGGAAAATAATAAATGTTGGAGAAGCTGTGGAAAAATTGGAACACTAATGCATTGTTGGTGGAGCTGTGGACTGATCCAACCATTCTGGAGAGCAATTTGGAATTATGCTCAAAGGGCTATAAAGCTGTGCATACCCTTTGACCTAGCAATACCACTTTTGGGTCTTTTTCCCAAAGAGATCATGGAAAGGGGAAAAGGATCCACATGTTCAAAAATATTTATAGTTGCTCTTTTTGTGGTGGCAAGAAATTGGAAGTTGAGGGGATGCCCATCAATTGAAGAATGGCTGGACAAGTTGTGGTATATGAATATAATGGGATACTATTGTGCTGTAAGAAACGATGAGCAGGAGGAGTTCAGAGAAACCTGGAGGGACTTGCATGGGCTGATGATGAGTGAGATGAGCAGAATCAGAACATTGTGCACAGTATCATCAACACTGTTTGTTGATCAATTCTGATAGACTAGATTCTTCTCACCAATGCAAAGGTACAAGAAAGTTCCAAAGGACTCATGATGGAAAAGGCCCTCCAAATCCAGAAAGAAAAAAAAAAGGAACTGTGGAATATGGATGATGATTGGACCATACTATTTCTTTTTGTTTTTGGTGCTGTTGTTTCTCTTTTTTGAGGTTTTTCCTTTTTTGCTGATTCCTCTCATATAACCTACCTAATGCAGAAATATGTTTAATGTTTATATATATATATATATAAAACCTATATCAGATTACCTGCTGTCTAGGGGAGGGAGGGAGGGAGAGAGAAAAATTTGAAACTGGAAATCTTATCTAAACAAATGTTGAAAACTAAAATAAATAAATTAATAAAAAAAAGATTCACCATTAGATCAAGAAATAAAGAAATACAATGAAAACCTAAGCAAAAAATGGTATTTTCACTGGTACTTCTTTATCATCAATAACTGTTTATTCCAATCCTGGTTTTCTGCCAAAACTTGTAGGAAGTATCTTTTTCAGTTCATCCTGAATTTCTATATTTTCAATCTAAAACCTTTGCCAAATGTGTGTATAGCCATTTCCCTCAGAGAAAATGGATGTTAAAAAAGCCATTGTTTTGGTTCATCTCTCTGGTAAGAGAGCCCTAACTACTTGCTTCCATTCAATAATGGGCAGCGATTGTTTGCTTTAACTACATATTACAAGTTTCTGCCTCTAGTGACTTTGAGTGTCCTAATGTTTGCTGTGTGCTACTAGTTTTCTTGCTGTTTCATCCATGAATAGAAGCAGAAAGAGAAAGAAAAAGACCATATAGAACATCTGTGAACTACAAGACTACTTTTTTCCCAGTAAGAAGGATTCCTTTTATCTACTTAACAAAGAGATCTTGAAATCACTGTTTTGTTTAATGATATTTTAGACTTCTACTTTGGGGCAGAAATTCTAATTTTGAGCATGTCGGTGAGTGATATATTGAAACAAACACTCATCAGTTAAAAAGAAGGGATCTGTATCCCTTCTTAACTTTAGTTCTTATTCCCTTTTAGACAAACTGCTACTTAAAAATCTTCATTAATTAAGATGGTAATAAGATCGTGGATTTACAGCTTTAAGAAACTTCAAAGGTCGTATAATTCAACTCCCTCATTTTATAGATGAAGAAACTGAAGCCAGGAGAAAAGTGACTTGTTCAAGATCACAAAGGCAATGAATGGTGAAAATGGAATTCAAATCTAGGTCCTTTGTATGCAAATCACCTGTTCTTTCTGGTCTTTAGCAACTATCCCCTGCCTGGGATTTGAGATAAAAATGTTTCTGATAAAGCTTGAAGCTACAAAAATATCAATTGTACCATTACATTAATTTAAAAAAACAACAACACATTTAAGCTGAACTTTAAGAAAGAGTTAATAAATGAGGGATATATACAATGATTATATCAGAACAAGAATGAAAAGTTCTGAAGAAAAGGCAGTTATAAAGCTAAGAAATGGGGTATATGACAGTAAAACATGAACAATTCTTACATGAAAAGGAGTTGAGTGGTTCACAAGACAAGAGTCAAGTAAATTCATATACCCTTCTTACCATGAAAATGCTGATGCCCAGTAAATTATCTCCCTCGGCCTGAAAAACTAGGTGAAAACTAAAGTGTCACTTCACACTTCTCAAACAAAACGCTTTCTGGTCAGAATTTCCCCCAGAGAGGAAAAGGCAGCCTCCTACTCAGCCTCTAGCACTTACTGTGAAGGCGGGAGATAAGTCAGATTTGGGATAAAATTTGGTTAAAATGTAATACGCTGTGGCTAAATTTGGGAGTTTTTAGGGTGTTCCACATCTCTGAAATTTATAAATTCCATGAACCCAGAAGTTTAAAATGTGGGTCTTTAGGAGGGAGTTAGAAGTTAAAAATATATTTGCAGCACAAGGGGCTAAATATTTACTTATAAAAGTTGACTTAAAACAGGGAGAAACAAACTTGCATCTGGGGCAAGCTGAGTGACAGCATTCATGGTGTGATTTCAAAAGGGTTGGGAAGATCCCTGTCCCCACCAGGTGCCTTCTCCATTTGACTGGCTTCTAAATTGCACACTAAGAATTCCATTCCTAATCTTTTAAGATCATAGATCATAGGGAGAAGGCACTCAGAAGCCATCTAGTCCAACCAGCTCATTTTACAGAGGAGGAATCAATCTGAGGCCAACAGAAGTTCCAAACTTGCCGGAGAATTGAGAATCATCCCTTTGGCTCAAGTTGACCAGGGGCACATTTCCTTGTTAAGATGCAAATATCTATAAGGTAGGTAATAGGTTAATCCTTCTCTTTCAGTTCTCTAGATCCTGGTCAGGCCTGCTTCTCTATCACAAGATATCTAAAAAACCTTAGTGGGGGAAGAAGAAGAAAGTAGTGCCATCTCCAGCTTGTCCGTCTCTAGAGAAGCACAAGGGGACACAGGACCTCCAACAAATGAACTACTGAGTTATTCTAGACTACATGGTCCAATATGGTCAGTCAATTAATAAGCATTTATTAAGTGGCCATTCTACGCCAGGTGCTAGACTGAGGATACAAAGAAAGGCAAGAGTCAGTTAGTCCTTGATGTTCTTAAGGAGCTCACAGTCTAATGGATAATGTATGGCTATGGATCCCATAGAGGCCGAGTCTTAGGATAAAGAGGTACAGTACTCATATAAGGACCCTCCAAAAGAACTCTTATCAGGGCTGGTAAGCCTTACAGAGCCTTTTCACCTACCTGGATAAAAGGCAACAGCACCACAGAAATAATATGACAACAAGTGCAGCCCTCTTAAGGTGAAGTGTAGTGCCTAGGCTCTTACTGGAGTCCTCTCTGACCTCTCAGTCCTTGGCTTTGTTTGCTGGTGTCTTCTATCTTGACTATCTTGACTATTTTTACAAGTCTCAATATACAAGTTGTCTGCTTCTGTTCCTGCTCTGAATGCTGCAAAACCACTGAATTCACAACTTCCCCAGCCATTTACAAATTTACACCTTGTTGGAGATGCTCTGACATGACCTGACAGCAAGAAAGAAACATAGGATAGGTACCTGGGAAAGGAGGGATCTAAAGAGAAAGGGGGTACAGAGAGAAGAAAAGGGACCAAAGAAAAACTCTGCCTATTTGACGACTTTCCCCAAATGCTAACTCTGCTAATTCTACAAAATAGAGCTTTTGGCAATATAAGTGAAATGCGACATGTCTGGTTTCCAGGCCTAGAAATAATTATATTCACCTCTACCTTCCCTGGGGAGATACAGGGCCTGGAGTCAGGAAGACTCATCTTACTAAGTTCAAATCTGGCCTTAGACACTTACTAGCTGTGTGACCTTGGGCAACTCACTTAACCCTGTTTGCCTCAGTTTCCTCATCTGTAAAATGAGCTGGAGAAGGAAAGGACAAACCACTCCAGCATCTTTGCCACGAAAACATCATCTGGAGTCACAAAGTTGGACATGACTGAAAAACGACTTAACAACAATCCCCTTCCCCTGCTTCACTGAAAGCAGAAGGGAAAAAGAGTTTCAGGTAGGTCCAGGCTCTCAAAATTTAAATAAAAATACTTTTAACAACAAACTGTGGCAAAGCTTACCTGTTTTCTATCTAAAGAAGTATAGTTGTAAATTAGATATCTGTCCCTAAGGGACTTGCAATTGACGTTGCTTTTCCCAAGCCACAGTCACATCCTTAATCGATACCACCCCATACACACAAAGTACCTTTAATATAAATATCACTTATCCATTCTTTAGCTTTGGGCTTTTCTGGTGCCTCTTGAGAAGAAAGATCAGTAAGGAATAGAGGCAGATTTTTTTTCTTGCTTTATTTGAATGTGATTTTATACCTGTTTTGTTTTGGGGTTCATTCAATGAGAATTTCTTAAGCAGCCACTACATAAAAAGCACTATACTGGATAATGGGGATACAGAGACAAAATGGAAAATTAATGGTCTTCATGGATGGAAAAAGTAGAGTTTAAGAGAATTCCTCAAGACTGTTCAGAGCAGCCTCAATTACAGCCCCATTCCAATGACTCATCATGACTACAGGTTTTTAAAAGCTAGGCCAGAGTAATAAATGCTCTGGCAGATTGTACTGAGCTAGAAAAGCTTCCAAGCATGTGCCTGGCAGTGGACTGTTCCTGGAGTCTCTTCTTCAGGTGAGGAGTCTTTTTGGCCAGGGCATAAATGTATCTGCTGAGGTGTGAAAGCAATATGGAAGTCAAATGACAATGATGAAATCACAAAACTTCTGAAGTATTAAGGTAAGCCTGGAGGTGAAGGCACTCTGGTTTTTAGGCAAATGGACTGTTATTCAGATAGACTTTTGTTTGTTGTTATTGTTTTTTTCTTTGTGAGGTAACTGGGGTTAAGTGACTTGCCCAGGGTCACACAGCTAGTAAGTGTTGTCTGAGGCTGGATTTGAACTCAGGTCCTCCTGACTCCAGGGCCAGTGTTCTATCCACTGTGCCACCTAGCTTCCCCCAGATAGACTTTTTATTTATTTATTTAGTGAGGCAATTGGGGTTAAGTGACTTGCCCAGGGTCACACAGCTAGTTAAGTATTAAGTGTCCGAGGCCGGATTTGAACTCAGGTACTCTTGACTCCAGGGCCGGTGCTCTATCCACTGTGCCATCTAGCTGCCCCCCAGATAGACTTTTGACAGAAACATCTCTTAAGAACACACAACTCCCTCAGTTATAATTCAATATTCATTAATCAAACACTGGATCTACAACTAGGTCTTCTAGGAAGATCCACTCCCCAGAGAGGAAATATCCTATACAGCTAATCTGGAACTTTTTAGACTCAGTATATTCTCCACTGTAAATGAATAGACTTTCTAGGACCAATCAACCTCAAATGAACTTGAGTGAGTCAAATATTTCAGGACCTAGTTATTTCTGGAAATAAGCTGACCATAAAGGTCTCTGACTTATCAAGAGAGACCAGTCTCAGAACTCATGAAGATCCTATTCAGTTAAAGTAACCAACGAGCCCCAAACCAAACAGTCTGTTGACCTGTCACTATTACCACAATTATAATTATAGAAAGGTAGTCTGTTCTAAAAAGAGGTCCCACAGCATAGACACAAAGGACCACAGTAAATATGGAGCAGGGCTTTAATGTGGCAAATGTTAAGACTAAGGGATGCTCATATCCCTGTAATTGATGTGACATTGAAGTCAGACTGTAGAAGGTCAAAATATTCTTTCTGCATTTGTAACCTTTCTTTTGAGATAATTAAAAAACCCTAATGGCTGCTTCCAAATTTGTCTCTCCCGTTCTAGCAATATATAGTTAAAACTAAGTGGCTATGGGGGAAAATGGAATAGGACGTATTTATTAGATGTCACTTTTGATGGATGATTGCTCCTTCTTTGGCCTATTCAGTACTTATCTCCGTATGGCTGAATCAATGATGACTGAATGAAACTGCATAGAAGTTGTAATTAGAAAAATTAGGTATGATTCTTGTCAAGTGTGACAGACTGATGTATTTCAATGTCAATAAGTGCCTTCCCTGACAGTAGCTATCTCTCTTTTGGGGGCTTTTATTTTTAGTTCAACCAGCTGCTAATAGGCAAAACTTTAGATATGGGATTTTAGAAATTACAGTGTCAGTTTATTTTTTCCTTCCCTCAGTACTACTACTGGGTTTAAGTCTAGATACAGTATTACATGATGTCAAATATCCTTAAGTGTTTGGATGCTTCGTGACTTACAAACTGGATTTAACACCATTCTTTCTTCCCCCAAAAGATATAATTAGGTCCTCCCACATCTGGTAAAGCAGAATGGCTACTCTGATGGGAATTTAGGTGGAATGTGTTAAGTGATCTGGGGAACTGACATTTCCATTGCTTTGCTTTTCTCCCCTGGATAAAGTAAACTCTTCTCCTGTCATAATAACGATAGCTGAGATTTATATGCTGTAAATTGCAAAAGGCTTTACTCCTTTGAATCTTGCAAGAACCTTGAGAAGTGGGTGCTATAGGTATCATCCCAGTGTTATAGATGAGGAAAACTGGGATTTGAAGAAGGTAAGTGGCTTGTGCATGGTCACACAGTAACCAGTCTTTTCTGATTTCCAAGATCAACATTCCCATCCTAACTAAACCTGTTTTGACATTATGGGTGAATGTTATAACAGTGCTTGATGAAAAAAAAAATCACCTTACTGAGCTTGGCTTCAAAGAAGAGACATGAGAATTCCCCTCCCTCCCTTCTCTGATAAGGTAGAGGCACTCTAGGTGTAGAACTCTGCATATGTCAGACTTGGCTTTGCTGAACACTTTAGCTAAACTTTTTTTTCTTTCTCCTTTAAATTTTTTGTTATAAATGATGGCTCTCAGGGTGGGGGAAATACTGTGAAATGTTTATGATGAAAAAAATTTACACATTGTAAAAAACACTTAAAAAAAGAGATGATAAATGTTTTTAAAAATATTTTTTAATTTAAAATTTAAATAAGAAAAATTTTAGACACTAAAAGAGCCCCATAACCCTCATGTTTTCCCTTGTAACAAGGGGGAAAAGTTAAATTCTGAGACAGCAACTATGTCTGAAAATGCGTGTAATGTGCCACATCCATAGTCTCCCAGCTCTCCTACGAAAGGAGGAAGGTGTATGAAAGTTATCTTAAGATACTTGGGCTAGGGGCAGCTAGGTGGTGCAGTAGATAAAGCACTGGCCCTGGATTCAGGAGGACCTGAGTTCAAATCCAGCCTCAGACACTTGACACTTACTAGCTGTGTGACCCTGGGCAAGTCACTTAACCCCAATTGCCTCACCCCCCCCCAAAAAAGATACTTGGGCAAGTTTGGTGAGCCATCCTTCTCTCTAATGGGAATAACCTTCTTCAGCATCATCGTCCAAATAAAGGTACCACAGCACCATAGATCTTAAAAGATAATCTATTCAGCATTGCCTAAACCAACTCCACACTCCTGTGATTTGGCAAACCAATCCAAAGGGTCCCAAGAAGAGGAAAAATAAACCCTCATAAAGGCAGAGAAGCACGCCCAGCAAACTCATCACGTCACTCTCCACCTGCCAAGTGGTGGTGTACCTGCAGAGCCAGGGTGGGGGGGCCCACTAGGTAGTGTAGAAAATGGGGCTCTGGAACTTGCTACCTCCTAGCAGCTTTAATGCCTACTAGAGAGAAGTCTGCTGCTGGGCACAAGGCCTGGTTGTTGGTGAGGGGCTAAGCTGAGCCAAGCCACCTGGGGCAGGCTGAGAACTCCAGGACCTAGGACACCAATAACAGTGCTAAGGTCATTATCAACTCATGCCCATGAGTCTCTGCACTGGCCCTGGAATCAGAGGAGGAACTTCTGGCCACTCCTTCTCTGGAAGAGGTGTCTGTAGCCTCCAACCCTGGGGGCCCAGGAGATCCCAATCAGCAGAGAGGGCTCAGCATCTTCTGCCCTACACTCTACCCTCTGTGTGCAGGGCACTTCTTGCTTCTCCTCTGCTGCTCAGAAAGGCCCCATTACCTCCTGTAGGCTCCTTCTCTCTGCTCTGGCTCCCACTCTTCATGTACTTGTTACATACTCCTTTTTGCTATCTTTTCCTTTCCATTAGGTGTCTCCAGGATAAGCCCCACCATATATCCTAGCTTTTCTAAAACAGTTCCAATTTCAAATACTCTGCTTTATTCATAAAATATTTTTTTGTTGTTGCCAGATCAATATTTGGTTTAGAAAATAAGTTACCCATGGGCCCCCTTAAGAGCGGGGATCTGAGGGTAAAGAATCATCTTAACCTCTCATCTGTTTTCAGCTATTACCAGTCTCCCTTCCATCAGATTTCATTCTGCCCTCCCTGTTCCCCTGTATCTCCTTGTGTCAAGGCCCAGCCTGTCTGTCCTTCACATATCTTTTCCTCAACACTCCAGCCCACAAAGATCAATTCTCTTCTTTGGACTTCTTTTGTACTTAGTAGTACACTGTCTGGCACTTAATTATTCTAACATGTGTTTATCTTCTCTCCACACTCTACTTTAAACTTCTTTGGAAGAGAGACTACATCTTAGTTATTTTTTATTTCCTACAAATACCTACAAAATGAAAGGCACATAGTAAGTTCTCAATAAGTTATTGAGATTGAGTTAATGAAATGAAAACAGAAACTCCCTACTTACTGAAAATGAGAGGAAAAGGAGACATCCAAAATGTATGCTCCTAAACTTTAGGAAAGAATCAAACTATTTGTTAGGCAGTATTTGTCCACTTAAAACAGCAATTTGAAGTGTAGTTCTTTCTTTCTTTTTTTTTTAAAGCAGTCTCAGTAAGTTCGGTCCATGTCTTTTGGTGTCTTCTTTCAATATCCCTCTTTTGTAAACGGTCAAAAATGGAGGGAAAGTCTTGGTAGCTCTAGAGTGGGAGGGGCAAGACCTTCATTCTACTGATGAAGAAGTTGCGTTACTGACCCAGAGCCACACAGCAGTGTCAGAAGCATAATGTGAACCTTAGTTTTGGAGCCACCATGCCACAGTTTGTTTTTTCCCTTATATCTATTGAAAAGTTTTATGTATGCTATTTTAAATTTAATATTTGATCTAGTTTAAAAGGGAGATGAGTTCTCATTTTAAAAAAATCATAAAATCATACATTTGGAAGGGATCGTAGAAGAGACCCCAAATAAGAGCTTCTTTTACTACATCCCTGAAGAAGGGCAGTCAGTATCTACTCAGACACTTACAATGACAAGGAACTCACCATTCTACAAGTTTGACTGTTCTACTGTTGGGAATTTCCTTCCATATACAGTATCAAAATCTGCCTTCCTCTTCCTTCTATCCAACTTCCACAGTTCTGTCTTTTGAAGTAACCCAGAATGTGTCTACTCACTCTTTCAAATGTCAGTCCTTTATTTAAAGACGGCTACAAAAACCCCACTGAGTCTTCTCTGTCTTAGGCCAGAAGTCCCTCATTCCTTCGAGTGTTCCTCACAGCCCTTCCACAGTTCTTTCCACAGCCCTCCTCATGTGGGAGAGCCTTCTCCTGATGTATTCAGGCTTTTGAATGTCCCTCTTAAAGAGAAAGTGCCCAGAACTGAACACAGCACCGTCACTGCAGACTGGCAGGTACAGAGCGAACTAGGACCAGTATCTCTTCGGATCTTCATAGAATGCAGGTACAATGGACAGTTCTTTCAGTAGGTGCATCACTGAAGCAGCTCATATTGAGCCTGAATAGTCACTGCTGTCACCTCTTCTGTCTTAAAGACTGATTTCTGAACCTAAATCAGTTCGTCAGTCAGCCAAAAAGCATTTACTAAGTACCTACTATGTGCCAGTCATTCTATTAACTGATGAGGATACAAAGAAAGACAAAAACACTGTCCCTGAACTCAAGAGCTCACATTCTAATGGGGGAAACAACATGTAAATCCTGTACCTAGGAGCTCTCCCTGTTAAATTGTACCTTTTGGTTATGAATTTCTAGCTTACTTTAAATCTTGATTCTGTCATATATCATACTGATTCTCCCTCCCAGCTTGGTGTTCAGTTTGCATGGCCTTCATGCTTATTTTTGTGCATCAGCGGCGCCTGATTAGAAAAGTTCATTGCACTCTTCTTCAAACATCGTTAGCCAACTTTAGCACCAAGGCTCTTTTTGGGGGAAGTTAGTGACTAAAATCAACCTGCAAGAAGTGTACAGGAGACCTCCTCTATACCACTTCCTGCTGTAAAGAAGTGAAAATTGTTTCATCCTGGCTACCAAGTCTCTGTCAGTCTATATTCAGAATGCTGCACGAATGATTACCTACAGAGGCACCTCTTTGCATAAGGCCAGAAGAGCCCATCTGGCAAATCTCTTGATAGCAATGCAAAATGAGGTATGATGGTGCATTAAGTTTCCAACCTGAGAGCCATGGAGCCCTCAAATCTATATACACACCAAACATTGTTATTCTAAAATCTTCACTTTGCTCCCATAAAAGGGAACCTATGAAATCTTTTTGATGTAAAAAAGAGATCATGATGCTCAAAAAGGTTGAGAACCACTGGTGTAGAGCAAAGAGTCCCAAGCTTAAGAGTAATGACAGCTGGGCTTGAGCCCAGCCCTGCCAGTAACTAGAAATGACAACTAGAAAGTCTCTCTTTGGACCCAAACATCCTCATCTATAAAACGAGGAGACAGGATTATGCAGGCTGTCCCAAGTCTTAGTGTGGGTTTTGAGCTTTGATAGTTTTCTTATGACACGACAAAGTCAAAAGTTCATGGAGCTTTTGATCCTTTTAATTCATGTCAGAAAATAGCACCACGGTGGCCATCTCCAGAGCCATCCAAGGCTGGCTAAGGATTATTCACCTCCAACCTCTGGGTAGGCACTGTATATCACTCCATATAGACTCTCTCGGTTTCCACCTGTGACTCTCTGGGCTTATGCCCAGCTAGAAGCAGCCTCACTGTGTGGTTTCTTCCATGTGACAGTCATCCTCTACATATGCTACCTTGAGACTTCAGGCCCAGATCGCCTACAAACCCCACACGCCAGAAATCTGTGGAGGGTGTCTAGGAAAGTGCCTCTCTGAGAATCTTAGGGCTGCTCCCGATTGTACCTTGTCCTTTCAAAGCAATCCTCATTTTAATACTGCAGTGGAAAAAGATGAACTTGCCATTGGATGATTAGCATTTTATTCTGTGTGTGTGTGTGGGGGCAATTAGGGTTAAGTGACTTGCCCAGGGTCACACAGCTAGTAATTGTTAAGTGTCTGAGGCCAGATTTGAACTCGGGTCCTCCTGAATCCAGGGCCAGTGCTCTATCCACTATGCCACCTAGCTGCCCCAGCATTTTATTCTTAACTATGATATTCTAACTCTCACACTGTTAGTTGGCTATGTACCACAAAAACCACTTGTGTTCTTGGTTTACCATCATATCAATAAAAGATGCTTCCTTTACAAAAACTTCTGCCTCTGTGTTAATTCTGCATCCATCCCCCTATTCTAAAACACAACCCTCTTCTCTGTATTATACCATGGGTTGCTTATCAATTATTCATCATCCTATGGGATTTAGCATTCAGTTCTAGCCTATGGGAAAAAAAGAGTTACAAAGGACAGTGAAGGAGCTGTAAAATAAAAATTAAAACTGTAATGCTGCATTAGGCAGTAAACAACTAGGAACACATATGTGTATGTGTGTCTTCCTTGATGTAGAGAAGTGGAAATCAATGACAAATCTAAATATATCCAAGGGCTCCTTTAAGAGGGAAAGAATTTTTAAATGAAGCAAGCATAATTTATTCTCACCTTGCAATAGCTATTCCAACAATGCAGCCTCCAACTATAGACCAAAATCCAATCCAGCCAGCATCTACCTGATGAAAAAAAGGGAAAACAATTAGCATTGGGTTGTTCATTACACTACTATTTGGAATGAACAGAAAAAAAAACAAAACCCCAGTGACCAACAACTCAGTAGATACTTGGCAAACAAGAATTATAAAGGAAGGAAATGGGATTTCATGAAATATCTGAATATATGAAGGATCTGTAACCTATGACTCAGAAAATAAGGTGTAGAGAGTTGCCTACTGTACATGATGGTTAAGTAACAGCACTACAGCGAGTAAGTATCAGAGGCAGGGTCTGAACACACATTTTCCTAGCTGTCGCCCCTATACCATACTATCTTTAATGAAATTGATAAAACAAAGAAGTCATGTTCAAAGTATGACAAATCTGCACGTACTCTTAATTTAGCAGGAATATCTAGATCTACATTTTATCTGAATGTTTAAAATAAACAAATTAAAATAGTTTGGTTCCTATGAGCCCAATTTTGCAATCCCTCAAGGAGTTCATAAGCTGAATAGATAAGGAGAACTAAAATACAACTTAATCAGATAACAATTCAGTATTATTACATGTGCAATATTGACTATAAATGAAATAGTTGTACTGGCTGGAGTAATCTGGGAATACTTCATGGTAGATGTGCGTGGGGCATAAGAGGCACTTCAAATGTGAGGTCCAAGTCCTGGTCTCTGAGCTCTGAAAAAAAATGTTCTTTTATTCTTGCTCTTCCTTGTAGAAACCCTCCTAGTCCTCTCTTTCCTTACCAAAAACTTCCTCTGCCCCTTGCCATATGGCTTCTGGACGAAGCCTCCATTTAAACAATTCTCTCAGAGATCACCAGTTAGTTACTCTGCCTTATCACCCAATTCAGTCTCCTTTTTCCCATTTCCCCTTGAAATTTCTCTGCAATATTTTACACAATGAATGATTCGCTGGCTCCTATAACCTCCACTACCCAGGTTCTCTTCTTACATCTCTGACATTATCCTTGACTGTCATCTTTATGAACTATACTTTCTCCTCCTGTTACCCAAATGTTAGAATTTTAATTTTTCTTTCTTTCTGCCACTGTGGTGGTGGGGATTATTGTGAAATGTTTTCAGTGTTAAAACAAAACAAAACACAAAACTATCAATAAAACTTTTTAAAAAAACTATATAAAAATAAGAAATCCAGTGGATTAAAAAGCCAAGAACAAAACAAAATGTAGGCACTTGTCTGAGGTCAGTCTGCCTTTTGCCTTTTCCCCCTTCCTTTTCTCCTTCAGAGACAGGGCAGTGTAGTATAGTGGAAAAAGCAATGGTTTTGGAGTCAAAAGGATCTGGATTCAAATCATGTTTCTGTTACCTACTACCTCTACAACTCTAAGCAAGTTGCTTTACCTCTACAGGCCTCAGTTTCCTCATTTGTAAAATGTATGTAGGGTTTGGATTAGATGACCCCTAAAGACCCTTCCAGTTCTGAACATATCAATCTATGATCTTATGGTGTCCAATTCCACAGCTCAACTATTACCTCTCTATGGATGTTCTCAAATTTTTGCTTCTGCCCTCATCTTTCTAACCTCCTAATTCCAAGAGTCCACAGGACATTTCTACCAGACTTCTATGCTTTCACTTAAAACACAGAGAAGCATAAGAGTAGAAAAAAGCACCAGACATACATTAATGAGCCACTGATAGAGTTGGGAATTGGTATAGCCATTATGGAAAGCAATTTGCAACTAGGTCCCCAAAGTCAATAAACTCTGCAAACCTTGTGGCCCCAGCAATACTACTATTAAATCTATATCTCAAAGACATCAAAGAAAATAAAATTACTCAAATGTTCAAAGATATTTGTAGTAGCTTTTTTTTCTTTAGCAGCAAAGAACTGGAAACTAATGGAGTCCCTATTAATTGTGGAATGATGGAACAAATTATAGTATATGACTGTAATGCAATACTACTGTGCCATAAGAAATGATAAAGGGAAACTTCTGGTGAAACCTTGGAAGATTTGTATGAACTGATAGAGAACAAAGTGAGCAGAACCAGCAGGAAAATATATACAGTCACAAAAACAAACAACTTTGAAAAACTTAAGAATTCTGATCAACCCAATGACAAGCCACAAATCCAAAGGAGCAATGATAAAGGATGCTGCCTACATCTGACATAGAGGTAGGCGATAGGCTCAGGATGCAGAATAAGATGTATTTTTTGGCCGTGGTCAACAATGGAATTTGTTCTATTTCCCTATGTTTATATTTATTACAATGATTTGGTTTTTCTTTTCTTTCCTTTTTTTAATGGGTGGAAGGAGAAAAAATGGATTTTTGTTTATTTTTTTAAAAATAAAAAGCTTTAAGCATGGACTGAGAAGATCAGAAAACCTGGGTTTGACCACTTACTAGGTGATGGAGCCCTGGAAAAGTGTTCTAAGTCTTGACTTTTTTCATCTATGAAATGATAATAATACTACTTTATTAATAAACCCTACCCCATAAGGTTGTTAAGGAAGATAAAAAGTACATGATATATATTAACATTTTAAAACTATCAAGCACTATAAAGATGCAAGGGACTATTTATTAATGCCATATATCCAAAAGTAAGCACAATATCTTCTCATGTCCATAAAAATATGTATTTTTCTAATCTACCATTTTTCTGTTTAACAATATCACATTTTTCCTTTCTAGAAGCCTCAGACTCCTCCTACCTTTCCCTCACTTCTTATATTCAATCATTAAGCCCTGTGAAAACCTCCTTCACAAGGTCTCTTTCACCTTTGCTCTCCTTTCATTTTTTGCTGCCACTACTTTGGTTCAAGTCCTTATTACCTCTCATTTGGAATATGGGAGTATTAAATGGATTTCCTTATTTCCACCCTATCCTTCAGTTGGCCAGGTTAATTTTCCCAAAGTACAAGTCCATAAAATCTGAGGTGAGATCATCTATTGAAAATGAAGGTGAACTTTAGCAAAGTTGCAGGATATAAAATAAACTCACATAAATCATCAGTATTTCTATACATGACTAACAAAGTCCAGCAGCAAGAGATAGAAAGAAAAATTTCATTTAAAGTAACGGTAGACAATATAAAATACTTGGGAGTCTACTTGTCAAGACAAACCCAGGAACTCTATGAACACAATTACAAAACACTTTTTTGCAAATCAAATCAGATCTAAATAATTGGAAAAATATCAATTGCTCATGGATAGGACGAACTAATATAATAAAAGTGACAATTCTGCCTAAATTAATTTACTTACTCAGTGCCATACCATTCAGACTACCTAAAAATTATTTTATAGAGCTAGAAAAAATAATAACAAAATTCATCTGGAAAAACAAAAGGTCAAGAATATCAAGGTAAATAATGAAAAAAAAAATGCACAGGAAGGTGGGCTAGCTGTACCAAATCTGAAGCTTTACTATAAAGCAGCAGTCATCAAAACTATTTGGTACTGGCTAAGAACTAGAGTGGTGGACCAATGGAATAGGTTAGGCACAGGAGACACAGTAGTAAATTACTTTGGTAATATATTGTTTGATAAACCCAAAGACTCCAGCTTCTGGGATAGGAACTCAGCATTTGACAAAAACGGCTGGGAAAACTGGAAGATAGTATGGCAGAAACTAGGCATAGACCAACATCTTACACCTTATACTAAAATAAGGTCAAAATGGGTACATGATTTAGACGTAAAAGATGATACCATAGGTAAATTAGGAGAGGAAGGAATAGTTTACCTCTCAGATTTCTGGAAAGGAGAACAGTTTATGACCAAACAAGAGATAGAGAATATTATGAAATGCAAAATGGCTGATTTTGATTACATTAAATTAAAAAGTTTTTGTACAAACAGAAGCAATGCATCCAAAATTAGAAGGGAGGCAGAAAGCTGGGAAATAATTTTTATAGCCAGTATTTCTAATAAAAGCCTCATTTCTAAAATATATTGTGAACTAAATCAAATTTATAAGAATTCAAGTCATTCCCCAATTGAGAAATGGTCAAAAGCTATGAACAAGCAGTTTTCAGATGAAGAAATCAAAGCTATCTATTGCCAAAAGAAAAAAATGCTCTAAATCACTATTGATTAGAGAAATGCAAATTAAATCAACTCTGAGGTACCACCTCACACCTATCAGATTGGCTAATATGACAAAAAAGGAAAATAATAAATGTTGGAGAAGTTGCAGAAAATTTGGAACACTAATGCATTGTTGGTGGAGCTATGAATTGATCCAACCATTCTGGAGAGCAATTTGGAACTATGCCCAAAGGGCTATAAAAAGTATGCATACCCTTTGACCTAGCAATACACCACTATTAGGTCTTTTTCCCAAAGAGATCATAAAAAAGGGAAAAGGACCCATATGTACAAAAATATTTATAGCTGTTATTTTGTGGTAGCAAGAAATTGGAAATTGAGGGGATGCCCATCAACTGGGAAATGGCTGAACAAATTGTGGTATATGAATGCAATGGAACACAATATATTGTGCTGTAAGAAATGATGAGCAGGCAGATTTCAGAGAAACCTGGAAGGACTTACATGAACTGATGCTGAGTGAAATGGACAGAACCAGGAGAACATTGTACACAGTATCAACAACACTGTGTGTTGATCAACTGTGATAGACTTGACTCTTCTCAGCAATACAATGATCCAAGATAGTTCCAAAGGACTCACGATGGAAAATGCTCTCCACATCCAGAAAAAAAGAACTATGGAATCTAGATGGAGATTGAACCATACTATACCTATTTTTTTTGTTTTTCTTTTTGGAGGTTTTTCCTTTTTGCTCTGATTCTTCTTTCATAGCATGACTAATGCAGAAATATGTTTAATGTGATTGTACAGATATAACCTATATTAGATTGCTTGCTGTCTTGGGGAAGGGAGAGGGAGGGAGAAAAATTTGAAACTAGAAATCTTATAAAAACAAATGTTGAAAACTATCTCTCCATGTAACTGGAAAATAATAAAAAAACTTCTTTGAAAAAAAAGAAAACGAATGTGGGGAAAAGAATCAATCAATAAAATTAATCTTTTTTTTCCCCAAAGAAGCATGAAGTATGTAGTTGTTACTATAACAAAAAAGAATCAAATACATTTAAAAAAATTATTTTGTTGAATAACTTTTTTATGAGGTTTTCAGCATGGTACTGTATACAGTTTTTATTTTTTTAAATGACAGTATGGCAGTAAAAAGTCATTAAAAGTCATGAAGCTAAAATAATTTAGTTAGAATGTTATTGCAATCTACACAGGTTAATATATCTCTAAAATATAAGGAAGAAGAATACTTACTTGGCTGACATGAACTGGTGTTAAAATTAAATCCAGAACTCCAGACCAGCCAGCAAATACACCTAAAGGTATGGCATAGGCTAACGCTATCATCAGAAACCTTAAATTGCTGTAAAAGATATATGAAAATTACATGTTATTAAAATGCAAAAAAATACAAGGTGGAGTTTAGAATCAATGATTTGTTGCTTAATCGTCTTAGTCGTGTCTGACTCTTCATGACCCCATCTGGGGTATTCTTGGTAAAGATACTGGAGTGGTTTGCCATTTCCTTCTCCAACTCATTTTATAGATGAGTAAAGTGAGGCTTAAGTGACTTGCCCAGGGTGGTCACATTGCTAGTAAGTGTCTGAGGGCAGATTTGAAGTAAGGAAGATGAGTCTTCCTGATTCCAATCCTGGCACTCTATCCACTAGGCCACCTAGCTGTTCAAGAATCTATAAGTCACTTAACTTTCCTGGGCCTCAGTTTCTTCATCTATAAAACAAGAAGGTAGACTGGAAGGCTACCTGTTCTAGATCCATTATCTAATGCTTATAAAAAATATCAAGAGTTTGCGAAGTAAATAATCAGAGTTAGAAATAGAAAAAAATTCGTTTAAAAAAAAAAAAGAGGTAAGCTTTTTTTCTGATGAGATGTTAATACTTAATGCTAAGCATTACTGTTCCCCTTCAGTTTTGAAAATTAGATCTTTATTAGAATAAGCTCTTGGCAATAATGTTTTCATGAAGTTACATTAATTTTATCACAGACATGAAATTTTAGCATTAATGTATGCTAAGTGACAGGGAACGCAAAGAGAAAAATTTGTCTATTTGAACCCTTCTGAGTTCTAATTCCAACTCTGAAATTAATGAATTATGTGACTTTGTGTGAGCTGCTTTCCTACTTTTCCTGTTAAATGAGGGCTGAGATGATCCCTAAGGTCTCTGCCAACTTTAAAATTTAGATTTTTTTCTTTACTGAGCCCAAGACTGAAAATAAGATTGAACGTTCAGTCAAACGCACATTTTTAAGCTATGCATAATTCTAAAACCTGTAGCTACATCATGAGTACGGGTAATACTTCTACCAACATAGATAGCATTTGATAGAACTATCAAAGTTAGTTCTGGGAGGCAATAGGCAAAAACTTCATCACCTTATTAAGGCCAACTAGGCATTGATCCTCTCTGAAAATAGTTAGACCAGTCCTCCAATAAGAGACTTGCAAGTCAATTTCCAGATGCATACTCAGAGCTTCTCCAGAGAGGTAGCATGGGCAAGAACTTGTGTTCAATTGGTATATCTTCAAGAACACCTCCATGCCAACAGTGAGGCATGAGGGTATGACCTACTAGTGGAGGAATTATACAGAGCCATTATCAGACTCAGGGATCTTTATAAGCACAACTGTATAAAATACAGGTATACCTTTATATGGAGGACAAATAAGATACATATCTAACTACAAGGTGAAATTCTAAATATCAGTTTATTTTCCCATCCATTTCTACTTTATTATTATAAAGATGTTCATTTTTATGAAACCAGAAGATATCAACAACTCTATTTCTATTTTGTAGGCCTATATATCATCTGCCAAATTTTCTTAGCATGTCGCTAACCTACTTTTGAAGACCTCCTCTTGTCCTTGTGCTTAAATGTGGGAACAATTAATATTATACTGTTATGTTAATAACTAATTATTAATTCGTGATCCGCCCTTTTCTCCTCTTATTCTTATTAAAACCCATCTCCTGAAAAGGTCAGTCAGCTTCAGAAGGGCATGGCTGAGTGATGAGATTTACTCCTAGCCCCCAAGGCACATGCTAGTTAACTTTGAGCCAGACCTCACCCAAATGGGGCTACTTTCTTAAACTAAAAGGTATATATTATTTACATAGCTGCTCCTAAGGTAACAACAACAATGGCATTTACTAAATGCCTACTATGTGCCAGGCACTGTGCTAAGAGCTTTATAATTATTACGTCATTTGATCCTCACCACAACCCTGGGAGGTAGATGCTATAATTATCTCTATTTTGCAGTTAAGGAAACTGAGGCAAAGACAGGTTAAGTGACTTGCCCAGACTTACATATATGGGTCTTCCTGACTCTGGGCCCTGAAGTTTTATCCACTGCAGCACCAGCTGCTGTCAGAATGCAGGAGGTGGTATTATAGTGCAGGGCTTCTTAAACTTTTTCTACTCACAACCTCTTTTTACCTAAGAAATTTTTAAGTGACCTTGGATATATAGGTATATAAAATAAGTATGTATAACCTTTTACTGTTGCCAATTTTTTTGGACACCCCCCCCCACATTCAGTTATATGACACCAGATGGGGTCAAGACCCATAGTTTAAGAAGCATGGGAGTGAGCTCCATTACTCATGACACGATCACTCCAAAAAACATCCAAATAAGGTCATAGGAAAATGCCCAAAGCAGCAAAACTCACAGAAGAATGTGCTGAAATCATCTTCTAACCAAGAACGGCTTGGAAGGTCAGAAGGAGGGAGCTGCTGTGCTGATACAGGAGTCGGGCCCAACCCCACAGTCACCCTGACACAGATCTAGTCTCAGGAAGTCCTCACCAGAGAAAGAGACCCCCCAGAGCCTCTGAATCAGACAGAAGCATGGGGTCTGGCTCTGTCACAGGCCTATTATGTGACCTGAAGCGTGACTTAATCTCACTGGGCAACTAAAGCTCCTCAACTTTACAATATGGAGTCATTTGACTCCTTTAAGTTCTAAGATTCTATGAGTCTAAGATAAGAAGACAAGAAGAAAAGAAGTGAGAAAGAAAATTTTGTAACTCGGGTTTCTAAACTAATTCACTGCCTCAGGGAGCTGAGGTCTCTAGGGAATGTGTCTTTGGGTCTACTCTGGTAAAATAGAGACTAAAGGAGAACACGGAAGGTTTTTAAAAGGGTGAAAGTTTACTAAGGAACTTTTAAACCAGCTATTGGGGGGAAGGGGAGGGCAGCTAGGTAGTGTAGTAGAGAAAGCACTGGCCCTGGATTCAGGAGGACTTGAGTTCAAATCTGACCTCAGACACTTGACACTACTATCTGTGTGACCCTGGGCAGGTCACTTAACACTCATGAAAAACAAAACAAAACAAAACAAAACAACAACCCAGCTATAGGGAGTGGGGGAGGGCAGGGAGAGGACATTAAATAAATGCATGAGAATGGGACTTAAAATGCTTCCAGAGGCACAAAGAAATAAAGACACAGTGTATGAGGGCCAAAGCCATGGACACAGGCACTGTCAGACATGGCGGGCATCTCAGGCTGGTTAACAGAGTCCTACTGGGAGGGGTACTGGGAAGTATCAGTGATAACAATTAAAAAGAATATGAATAAAAACATAAAAAAATTAAGGCCATGAAGAAGCTACAAGGAATACAATATTTAAAGAATAATTTGTCATTATTAATAATCAGAGAACCAAAGTTACTAGAGAAAAAGTTAAAGTTACATCATCATTTTTAATGCTCAATTATGTAACATTTGAGCAACTACAGTCAACAACATACTTAAATTTTTTTTTTAAGGTTTAAAAGAGTAGATAAATCATCTGACACTTTTTAAGGTGTTTAAATTTGAGCAAAATGTAGAGTTTGAAGAATGGCAACCTGTTATGTTGTTATCAGAATGTTGTGGAATGAATTTCTGTCCATAGAATCATACAAATAGGAAGAGAGCTAATGGATTGTTAGAAGTGCACAGAGTTAAAAAAAAGAAGTGCACAGTTCCGGTCCTCATATGCTACAGAAATTCCTTCCACACAATCACTGACAGATGGTTACTTGGCATCTACTCTAAAAACTACAGTGGCAGAGAGTTTAACAGATTCCAAGGCACCTAATTCCATTGCTGGACAGCTTAGTTTAAAATATTTTGTTTTGTTAATTTTTATGTTGAGTCAAAACCTATCTCTTCTTGTAACTTTTACATACTGGTCCTAATTTTGTCCTCCCACACACAAGGAATCTAAAAATAGTTCAGACTACTTTTCCACTTATTTCAAGGTCTCTATCTGTGATGAAGAAACATTTATGGGACAAAAAAAAAATCTCTGTAGTAGGAAAAGGTGTACTTGATTGAAATAAACACAAACCAAGTCACAAGTGTTTAAAGAGATTTGTCTACCTTAAGGCTCTCCCTTACACCCTGGTTCTTAACTTTGGGTCCATGAATAGATTTCAGGGAATCTATGAACTTGGATGGGAGAAAAAATTTCATTTCATCAACGTCTAACTGAAATTTAGAATTTCAGTTTTAGCAGCATAGTAATAAGGCTTCACCAAAGGGGTCCATAACACAAAAAAAGTTAAGAACTGTGCGTTAGAACAATCTTTTAACATGCAATTGGAAGGACTCAAATGGGAGCTCAAAGCATCAAAAAGGGGAATTTAGGGAGAAAAATCTAAAGTTCCTGACTCATATTAGTATAATGCTTTTCATGAGTTTATGTGTCCAAAAAGAATTATCACCTGGTGGCCATCTTCTGCTGAAGAGCCTCTCTAAACTTGGCCAAGCTGTCTCCCAAAGACACCCAGCCCGTGACCAGGCTCATAATCAAAGCACAGACAATTTGGTAGGTACTTTTCTTTCATAGGCATTATTTTAAAGAAGAAAGTCCAGTCCAGGACCATCTTCACACTATGTGGAAGCATTAGACAAAGGCTTCAGTACCACTTAACTAAATAAATAATACTCTAATGACATGACAATATAGACTCCAATACTTCCCAATTAAAACTAGGGTAGAGCTTGGTTACTAGAAGCAGGTAAGTAGTTATGGTAAAAAAAAAAATCATCATCACCTAAAACAGTATGTATCTAATTATGACCGGTGCTTTGCTTGCAGAAAGCATGGTTCAAAGAAACATTATTCCTATCTGGTCCTTGCCCACTGGGATCTCATCACCTGGGAAATGAACTTCACTATAAATCATAAATGCAACAGAATGAAAGTATTAGAGCAATGATTTAAAACACAGAATAAAAACATTCAACTAATATGTGAATGCACAAGAAGACCACAGGATCTGAGATTTAGAACTGGAAGGGACCTTGAAGGTCAAGTCCCCAGTTTTTGTTTTTTAAACAAATCAGAAAAGGGAGGCCAAGAAATGAAGTGACAAGTGGCAGATCTGGAGATCTGGACCCCGGTCCTCTGCCTCCACTTGCCATGGTCTTGTTTTGGCACTACATCTGTATGGTCATTTGAGGTCCCGAGTAAATGCATTTTAAGGGCTAGGGAATGAACACAGTACATATGTGGGTGAAAATCAGGAGACCAGCCCTGGGAGTGTTTCATGACTGGAGGCAAGGGAAGGCAGTCAATCAATTCATGAAGGTGCTGAGGTTTAGATCAGAGGCTGGTAGGCTAGAGCAGCAGGTTTTGCACACAAGGCCCTCCTTACAGAAAGTTTGGAGGCGAAAGTGGGGTTAGGAGACAAAGGGAATTTTAAACAGATGTGTTTGAGTTAAGCTGAGGAAGTGAACTAATAGATAGTTCATGCAGAAAGATATAAGATGCAGGGAGGCACTCAAGTGAAGGGCTTTCAAACCAAAGGTAAACATACTACAATTCCATCCACAAGACAAGCGAGCATAATGATCAACTTGGGGTTTGTTATGTTTGCTCTAATGTCCCATGTAGGCTGCTCTGCTCCAGACTCTGTGTGTGTGTGTGTGTGTGTGTGTGTGTGTGTGTGTGAGAGAGAGAGAGAGAGACACACACACACACGGAGGGAGGGGGAGAGAGGAAGGAGAAGGGGAAAGACAGGGGGAGGGAGAGAGACAGAGAAAGACAGACAGAGAAAAAGAAAGAGACACAGAGAGACAGAAAGAGAGAAACAGAGAGACAGAAAATACTGTGTATTCCTTCATTAGGTAAAAACATGACAAGTTGATACCTACAAATAAGGGGAAGAAATTGCCTTCTTTGGCTGTAGTAAAAACAAGCCAGCAAGTAGGAGGTCAGGTTCTTCTCTTATACCATGGTGCAAATGAGGACAAGATTGCTGACGTGATCCCTTCGTGGGCCAGTTAGCTTTGCACAGAGCAGTAATTCACTTCCAACACAAAAACTGCATCCTAACTATTGCCAGCCATTCATCAAATGTGCATTATGGATCACAAGGGGCAAACTGAAATAATGTACAAAAATTCATCACCACTAATGATAAACGATGCAAAGAGTATGTTTTTCTGAGTCAGAGCAAAAGACACAACTTTTATTTATGATGCTATATGGACCCAAAGGATTAGATTCTGTACTGGGAACACTTGTGACCATCTAATTAAATTTGAGTTATACGAACAAATTGAGAACATAGAATCTCGGCACCTTGAAGCATGGGATAAGTCTCTGGAAATTAACAGTAGGATAACTATTAGAGTGTTATATACAGAGGAGCAGCAAGATATCTCAGTGGATAGAGCACTGGGCCCAGAGACAGGAAGACCTGAGTTCAACTCACACTTAATGACCTCCGTGACCTTGGGCAACTCATTCAACCTTAGTTTGCCTTAAACCACTGGACTAGGAAATGGCAAATCACTCCATTATCTTTGCCAAGAAAACCCCATGTATTGTGTGCTATAGTTCATTGGGGTCATGAAAAGTCAGACACAACTGAACAAGTTAATAATAGCTATACATATTAACTTTCGTTCCTTGTCACACGAAAGCTAGAAAAGAACTTAGGGGCCATCTCATTTTCCTTACTCTATTTAGAGCTTAAGTGAGTTGTCCAAGGTCACATAAATTATTAATAATAGAGCCAAGATTTGAACTCAGATCTTGGAACTCCAAGTTCACAGCTCTTTCCAAGGCATCATAGTCACTCAAAAGAATGGAGTCTAACAATACATACAAGGGCGGGGAAAAACCCCACTTGGAATTTTGTAAAGTATGTCAGAAAATTGCCAGTGACAGCTTTATGCGGTTCAGAAGAACTCAACTTGAGCACTGTTAGTACTGTAGAACTATGATGTGTTCTTCATATTATAGCAAAAAGACAGTAAATAAATTAGTTGACGTTTTAGAATAAAATTTTCGTGCTAAATTTCTTTTTATTTTTGAATAAAGAAACCATCTAGATAAGCAACCACCCACTTCACACTCACTTGCATTACAACATTGTTCCAAGAGAGACCTTCCTGGATAATTATCTTTTTTTTTTTTTACTAGACCCAGAAAACCTGGAGGTGTCTTTTAAACTGCTCAGTAAAATCATGAAACGACCCCAAGCACACTCACTTACCTTAAGAGCCTACAGAAACTCCGTCTGTAGCTTAGCCGTTGGCTTGCTGCGGCCACACTAGGGGGAAATGGAGGCCGTGTTGGAAAATAGGCAATTGTTGCAAAAAACGTCAGGCACACAATTCCAAATTCTAAAAGAGAGAGAGAACAAAAGAGCAAGAGCGATTAACTAGTCACCATGCAACAATTTTAGATGTCAAATACAGCATTTATTATTGATCCCAAGCATCTATTAAGCGCTCGTTACATACTTATTTATTGGCCATGGGTGTTAGGGCGTCAAAAAAAATCGTAGGCATGCTCCCTCTTCTGAAAGAATATGCATTCTAATTAACAATGGAAACATTAACAATAGAAAGCCTGAACAATCAGAGGGCAAAAATTCAACAGGAAAGGAAAGAATGCCACAGTGACCTCAAAGTCCCTACTCCACAGTTTCCTTCCAACCAAAAACTTTATTTGAGTTCATAGCTTACCGTTCCCTATTTTAGTAAGGTGTGTGCCTTCTTCTGGTGTATTAGGCTGGGGAAGGAGAGGCGAAATTCTTCCCAGAATCTGCCAAATCTTAGCCCATTACTACACCAGGGCTTCTGGTGCTCAAGAGGCCCAAAGTTTTAGGAGTTTCCTGCCTACCTTTTACACTAGTTTAATTTTTTCCTACCTTCTTTCATACTAAGTGGATTTTAAACATATTCAGGCACATAACATGCTTTAAGTTGGTACATTTCTTTGGAGTGTGTTTTGCAAACTAAGAGTGTCTGCAATCTCTCTTTCTGAAGAGTGTGGGTCTGTGTAGGTGCAAATGAATCTTGTTTGGCAGCTGCTCCTATTAGGTAGCTAGGCAGCACAATGAATAGAGCACTGGGCCTGGAGTCAAGAAGACCAGAGTTCAAATTCAGCCCCAGACATTTATTAACTGTGTGACCCTGGATAAGTCACTTAACCCTGTTTGCCTCAGTTTCCTTATCTGTAGAATGAGCTGGAGAAGGAAATGAAAAACCATTCTAGTATCTCTGCCAAGAAACCCTAAACTGAGGCATGAAGAGTCAGACATGACTAAAAAACAACTAAACTAACCCCCCCCCCCAACTACTACTGCCTGACTACTTTCAATCATCAGATACACTGATGCATAAAGGAGGCCTGTGATATTTGCAAAGATCTGGTAAGCAGAGGCAGTTCTGAACAAATTACAAGGGCATCTGAATGAGAAATTAAGATAGTAGTACTAGGACATGAAGACTAATGTAATGCAGGTAGGCATATTGCAGAATACCACCCCCCAAAAAACCCAAACAAACCCAGAAGAATAACTATATCCTGTAAATCTCTAATGTTTGGAACCCATCAAAGCAATAATTTCTTCCCCTAAATTATACTATGAAGGAATTTTCTTTTCACAAATGTTCTGTTCATGCTTTTTATAAAAAACCACTGCTGCTGCTTCCAAAAAGTGCTTCCTCCAAAGAGAACCCTTTCTTGTATCAAAGAAATAGACCAACAAATGGCAAAGTCGATCAAGCACAAACTTCATATTCTGTGCTACAGCTTAATAAACTCCTCAGTACAATGGTGTACACCAAGAATAATTCGGTCCAGTCAGCCAAAAGAACAGATTAATATAAAACTGAATATCAGGCAGCTTAATCAAGACATGGATGCCAACAAGCCTCTCTACAGACACACTTTTTACAAGTTTGCTATTTTATCAGGCATTCCTTCTTGTCCTATGCTCTACCACATCTCTACCAAGATGCTTCTTCAACAGGCTGCTTGAAGTCAAGATTAATGATTACACTGATCTTAGTGCTGCTAATGTCTTTTAATGTTGTTTTCCTTTACAATCTTTGTGATAATCAAATATACTGTTCTCTTAGTTTTTGATTACCTCAATCTGCTTTAATTCCCACCAGTCTTTACAAGTTTCTCATTTATATCTCTTTCAAAGCAATTATTTTGTATTTCATTCACAGACCACAATTTGGCCATTCCCTAATTTATGGGCACTTGCTTAATCTCCAGTGTTTTGTTTTTGTTTTTGTTTTTTTGCAGGACAATGGGAGTTAAGTGACTTGCCCAGGGTCACACAGCTAGTAAGTGTCAAGTGTCTGAGGCTGGATTTGAACTCAGGTCCTCCTGAATCCAGGGCCGGTGCTTTATCCACTGTGCCACCTCGCTGCCCCCAGTGTTTTGTTAATACAGTGTTTCTATAAATAGCTCTTGTATTTAGGATATCTGTCCCTCTGTTTCTCACCTCCTTGAGTATATGGCCAGCTGTGGTATCAATGAATAGGCACAGTCTGGTAACATTTATAGGATAGTAATGAGGGCATTTACCTTGGCAAAACTATGGCTAAAAGAATCAGAAACTAAACCTGGAGTACTATGGAGTACTATTACTAGCATCCAGAATGCAGCTGGTTTTGCTTGTTTGTTTGTTTGTTTGTTTTTGTTGGGGCAATGGGGGTTAAGTGACTTGCCCAGAGTCACATAGCTAGTAAGTGTCAGGTGTCTGAGGTCGGATTTGAACTCAGGTACTCCTGAATTCAGGGCCAGTGCTTTATCCACTGCACCACCTAGCTGCCCCATGAATAGATTGTATCCTGAAGGTCACGGTGTGCAGTTGAGTAAGAACAAGGATTCATCATTTACATCTTAGAGACCTCTATAATGAGAACTGGTACTCAAAATGATGGTACCAAAACACTGTAAAATTGAGCCATATCTTTGAAAATAAACACTAAATCATGTTATACATAGTCTGAATGATTCTATTTATTATATTCTGATTCTTTGAAAACTGGTATTTGATGGCTTAATAGGAATATTTGGTTAATACCTTGTTTCTTCACAACTCAGGATAAAGGAAGCCTACTCCATATGAAAAAGACAAAACCTTAAATCTCTGAATTTCTAAAAGTTAGAGTTAGAACTTTTATAAATTACATAACAAATAACTTAAAGGGTGATTACTTCCATATTATAAAAGCATTGTCCCTTTAGAAATGAGTTGCCCTGGGGCAGCTAGGTGGTGCAGTGGATAAAGCACCTGCCCTGGATTCAGGAGGACCTGAGTTCAAATCCGGCCTTGGACACCTGACACTTACTAGCTGTGTGACCCTGTGCCAGTCACTTAACCCTCTGCCCCACAAAAAAGGGAAAGAAATTACTTGCCCTAATTAAGAACTCTCTATAGTTCAACATACCTAAGTGCTTATTTACACTTCACTAATTACTTGGCAGGGAAATTTAAGGCTGAAATGTTAAGAATCATTGCTAACTAGATAACAATCAGAAATGAAATTAAAGTATCTCAATAAATAACAGAAGTCAATGGGAAAATATGATTTGTGAAAGTTAATTTTATAAGTGAAAGGAGTTACATGGGAAAAGCACAGAACAGAGGGGAAAGCACTGGACTGGAGTCAGAAGACCTGGGTTTCAATTGTGCTTCTGCACTAAATAATTATGTGATTCAAGGCAGGTTGATTATTTGCTCTGGGTCTCATTTTCCTTGGCTATAAAATAAAGGCCAAAGGGGTCAAACTAGATCAGGGGTCCTTTTTTGCATCATGAACTCCTTGACAGATCTGGTGAAGCCTATCAAATCCTTTTCAGAATGTTTTTAAACACATAAAATAATCTGTAGGATTTTAAAGGATATCAATTCTACTGAAATACAGTTAATCAAAATATTTTTTAAAAAGCTTGTGATCTCAGTGGTTTTTTTTGGTGTGTGTGTGTATGGGGGGGAAACAGAGCAATGAGGATTAAGTGACTTGCCCAGGGTCACACAGCTAGCAAGTGTCAAGTATCTGAGGCTGGATTTGAACTCAGGTCCTCCTGAATCCTGGACCGGTGCTTTATCCACTGTACCACCTAGCTGCCCCTGTGATCTCAGTTTAAGAACCCCTGCACTAAATGATCACTAGTTTCTAATTAAATTTGGGGGGGGGGGCGGGTACTGAGGGTTGAGTGACTTAGCCAGGGTCACACAGCTAGTAAGTGTCAAGTGTCTGAGGCTAGATTTGAACTCAAGTCCTCTTGAATCCAAGGCTGCTGCTTTATCCACTATGCCATCTAGCTACCCCTCCAAATAATTTTTAAAAAGAAAATACCATTCATAAAGTGAAGTAAACCTATACAACGTTTAATTATAAAGAATTTTGTGAGGCAGATACGTGGTGCAGTGGATAGAGCACTGGCCCTGGAGTCAGAAGGACCTGAGTTCAAATCCACTCTCAGACACTTAACACTTACTAGCTGAGTGACCCTAGGCAAGTTATTTAACCCCAAATGCCTCACAAGACAACAACAACAACAACAACAACTTTATCCCAGGGTTTGGAATTTTGAACCTTGCACTTGAATGCCAAATAAATTCATTCTGATACTTAGCTTTCCTCATCCACATATCTGATAGTTTAAGAGTCTCTCATTTGAAAAGAATACAGTCAATTCTTGGTTTATTTGCATTAATGGAGGGATGCAGTGGGGCAAGGGTAATATCTAAAATTTCAAAATGATTTTTAAAATAATTCTTATTTATCTTTGGAGCACGTACTATTTAAAGATATACTTTCATAATTATATATGCTTAGTTGATATTAAAATTATTTTACATTGCCACAACACACCAAATGACAGATGAAGTCTAGAAATATGGCTGTGATAAGAAGCTAGTCTATGATTATTATAGATGACTAAGTCATTAACTATACCTTTCATGTTTCAATAATCAAGAAGCAAGTGTTCAAATTCTAGTTTAAAAACTGGATCTAAACCAAAGTTCTGTCACTGCTGTTGCAGCTTGGAGAGTACAAAGCAGATAGAACTGTACTTGGAGCCAGAAACCTGACTTCTAATTCTGCCTCACTTATGAGCTATGTGTTGTGACCTAGGCATGTTGCTCAGGATTGTCATGAAGATCCAATGTGATAATATATGTAAAGCACTTTCCTACCCTTAAAGCATTATATAAAAGGGAGCTTTTATTAGTAAGTACCTCCACTAGGGATTTCTAAGAAATGTCATTCTTACTACCTACAAATGATATTAAACATCACAATAAAACAACTTTATGCATATTGTAAGAACATGACTTGGTCTGCAAGTCTATTTAAAACCTCTGTGTTTGTTTCTTCTTGCTTCTTATGAGAGGCAGCATGGCAGAGTAGACAGCAAATCAGACATGCTGTCATGAGATCCAGGTTTAGGGATGTTATTTACTAAATGAGGGACTGTAGATTTCCCTTCTGTTCTCTCACATCCAGGATTCCATAGGTTTTTGTGCAACTCAACTAAGAAAATGAGTGGGAAAGTGCTCTGCACCTGTAATGCACTATAGTGCAATTTCCTTAATTCAACTTATAGGCAAGTATGGTTATGCAAGCTACTTTCCTATACCCCAGGCTGGCTCTCTGGGAGAAGAGCGAGGAAAGAGGTATACGGACGAAAATCTAGGTGATGCAAAAACAAAACATCAAAGAAAAAAAAAATTAGACTTTTTTTTAAAATTTAAAAATAAAAGGTAAATAAGTGGGGGAAAGAAAGAAAATAACTTATACCAGGTCTACAGATGATTATCTGATGACCATTCTAATTAATTTGTTTTGTTTTAGGAAGAAATCACAAATATACAAAAATCTAATCTCTCAATCTTAATCTGTCTCTGTCTCCCCCATAGGCCCAAGAGAAAGAAAATCTTGCAAATCTAATAGGTCACAGTGAAGCATGACAAGAAAACTATAACCTTGTCATTCTACAACTTGAAACATCCAATCCCTGCACATTTCTCTGTGGATCCACGTGTTCTGGATTCTGACCCTATTCTGCTCTAGCCGAGGAGGCCTGAATGCACAAAGGTTCCTGTGCTGTACGACAAAGCACTGCCCTTTTTGCTCTCTCGGAGCTCATCTTTCATCTGGCCTTGTGATTTTCTTAGCACTGCCAATTCTTCCTTAATTTCTTTGAACGTTTGCTTTTCCATGTGAGTCCACCTCATGGGATAGGCTTGTGTTGTTTCTTTTTATATCACCATTGTCTCTGTTACTATAGAGGACTGGGGTGCTCTATAGGACTCCACATTTTTATCAGGATCACACTCTGCCATTTTGAAAATCTTTGGTGGTTTTTCTTTCCTTGTACTTTTTGTTCAACTGTTTCTCTTCTCCTTGGCTCCTCCTTACTCTAACCCCTGAGATCAAGCTGGTAATACATTTTTACCTACACCCACTCTACCTAAGCATTATGCTAGAGAGACCAACCACTCCTGTTTTCTCTCTTTTCCAGTGAGACGGCTCCATTCTTTGGCCTCACAATGCATCCTTAATCCT
Organism: Dromiciops gliroides; assembly: GCF_019393635.1. NCBI lineage: Eukaryota > Metazoa > Chordata > Mammalia > Microbiotheria > Microbiotheriidae > Dromiciops > Dromiciops gliroides. The sequence continues at coordinate 334,413,343 of NC_057863.1, read as the reverse complement.
GGTCAGTCACCTTGCATATACTGGGGGAGTTGGTTTCATTGTGCATCCAGATGCAATAAGAAACATAATTTCAGAGGACAGTTGGTCATCTTGTATTGCAGTGCTCACGATAAGCATTTGCAAAAATATGACTGTCAACATAACTGTGGCTTATACAACCACATCTGTTGCAGAGGATTAGAAGGTGGAAAAATTCTTTGTACTTAATAAAGCCCTCTAAATTAAATCAACTTGCACATTAACACTCTGTGACTTCAACGCAAAGGTGAACATCAGAAGGATAACAAAGATATATTGAAAATATGATTCAGGAATAAAATGAGAGAGGCTAAAAGCTCATAGGCTACACAGAAGCCTCATATAAGAGTATTTCCTTTGAGAAAAGAGCTGGAAGATTAAATATGTTGAACACAAAATAATGTAAAAAATGGACATTTTTGCCAGATAATAAAACTCATTATTAACATTGCAGCCATTCCCAAATCACCTAGACAGTCAAACCAACGATGTATCGGAGCAAAGATCAACATTAATAAAAAAGAACAAAAATTAGAAAAGGATAGTATGCAATTAAAACAACTCCCATCAGATCTATTTAAACAAGCTGTTTACATCAAAAAATGGCAAATGAATAGAATAAACATCTTAACAGCTATGTCACAATTAGATCAATATTGTCATTGCTACTGGAAAAGGCACATCAATCTGTTCTCCTATGGGTTCACTTACCAGTTCTGTGACTTTTCAGAACAAAAAACCCTTTCCTGGCCACTGATCCCCTAAATGTGTTGTCTCCCTCCTTGGGAGGTAAGTTTCTTAAGTGTATGGGCTCTCAATTTTTTAATATGTATTTCCATTCTTAGTAGTACTCGATACACAGAAAGCACTAAATAAATGCTTTCCATTCATTCATTTCCTATAGATGTTTAAACATTATAACTCAAATGCTACAAAAAGAAATCTAGAAAACCTCCTCAGCTAGTAAATACTTGGATTCCTTGTCAAGTTCTGACATAGGATAGCAATGGCAATCTGAGGTTAGAAAAAAATTTGCTTGTAAAACCTTATATGGATGTGGATGGTCAAAGATTATTATCAGTTTCACCTCATGATACAGTGAGAATCAGTGGAAGGAAAATTTAGGTTAATGAACACTTGGCATGAAATGAAACTAAGCAGTCATCCCAAGGGCATTTATTTAAAGGCAAAATAGCAGGAGAACAATAACTGATGAAAAACAGAACCAATGTAGCAAAATATCTGTATCAAATACATATCACTGTTAAGAATACTGGAGCCATTTAGAGTCTAACATCACAGTACTGCACATGCCGAATAAAAGGCACTGAAGAAAGCCAAGACAAGTCTACGAAAATGGGATGCACAGCTAGACTACACCACGTGGACACAGAGGAAGCCCATGCTGGAGGTGACAGGATTTTGTGAGTATGCAGAGATGCTCAGAAGGTATGTGAGAGAAGAAAGGATACAAAAGGCCTGGGGGAAAATATCTCAGACCAGGGAGAGGAGCAGGAGAAGGAAAAGGATGACAGAATAATAACTATTAATCTGTACATTTACTTTCACAATTCTAAAATGTTTTAAAATACACACAGGGTGGGGCAGATAGGTGGCACAGTGGATAAAGCACCAGCCCTGGATTCAGGAGGACCTAAGTTCAAATCCAGCCTCATCCAGCCTTGACACTTACTAGCTGTGTGACCCTGGGCAAGTCACTTAACCCCCACTGCCCTGCAAAACCAAACCGAAACAAAGAATAAAACACAAAATACACACAGTGCATCATTGAGGAAGGTATGAAATAGGAACATTAAGAAGGCTTTTGTTACTGACATTCCATAGCAGATCACATCTTTACTATAACACAATTGATTGAAAGGATTAGAGAATATGTAAAACGCCCCAGTCCTTACTGTTTATTGAATATTAAAAAAAACATTTGAGTCAGTAAAGGAAAATGCAGTCTTTTTTTAAAATTAATAAAGTATTTTTTTTCTGTTACATGTAAAGATAGTTCTCAACTTTTGTTTATACAAGCTTTCCAATTTCAGATTTTTCTCCCTCCCTCCCCTCTCCCCTAGATAGCAGGTAATCTGATATAGGTTTTATATATATATATACATATATATATAGATAGATAGATAGATAGATAGATAGATAGATAGATATACACACACACACACATATATATATACACACACACACACACACATAATAACATTAAACATATTTCTGCATTAGTCATGCTATAAGAGAAAAATCAGAGCAATGACAAAAAACCTCAAAATAGAAAAACATCAGCACCAAAAACAAAAGAAATAGTATGGTTCATTCAGCATCTACTCCACAGTTCTTTTTTTTTTCCCCTGGATTTGGAGATCCTCTTCTATCATGAGTTCCCTGGAGCTCTTCTGTACCATTGCATTGGTGAGAAGAATATAGTCCATCACAGTAGATCAACACTCAATGTTGATGATACTGTGTACAATGTTCTTCTGGTTCTGTTCATCTCACTCATCATCAGCCCACGCAAGACCCTCCAGGTTTCTCTGAACTCTTCCTGCTCATCTTACAGCACAATAGTATTCCATTGTATTCATATACCACAACTTGTCCAGACATTCCCCAATTGATGGGCATCCCCTCAACTTCCAATTCCTTGCCACCACATAAAGAGCAGCTATAAATATTTTTGTACATGTGGGTCCCTTTCCCCTTTCCATGATTTCTTTGGGCAAAAGACCCAAAAGTGGTATTGCTGGGTCAAAGGGTATACACAGCTTTATTGCCCTTTGAGCATAATTCCAAATTGCTCTCCAGAATGGTTGGATCAGTTCACAGCTCCACCAACAATGGATTAGTGTTCCAATTTTTCCACAGCTTCTCCAACATTTATTATTCTCCTTTTTTGTCATTTTAGCCAATCTGATAGGTGTCAGGTGGTACCTCAGAGTTGTTTTAATTTGCATCTCTTGAATCATTAGAGATATAAAGCATTTTTTTTCATATGGGAATAGATAGCTTTGGTTTCTTCATCAGAAAACTACCTGTTCATATCCTTTGACCATTTCTCAATTGGGGAATGACTTGGATTCTTATAAATTTGATTTAGTTCCCTATATATTTTAGAAATGAGGCCTTTATCAGAAGTACTGGCCATAAAAATTGGGAAAATGCAGTCTTAAGAACAAAGTGTTTCCTACATGTCAAAATCCTATAAGAATACCTGAAAGATGGAAGGGAAATAATTTTCCTAAAGCACTATTCTGACCATGTTGCCATCGATAAACTCCAGTGACTCCCTATCACTTCCAGGATCAAATACAAACTCCTATTTGCTGTTCAACTCCTTCACAACCTCTCTGCATCTTTGCAATCTTCTTATCCCTCATACTCCTCCAACTTAAGTTTTGATTCAGTGACATGGTCTCCTTGAAGTTCCTTGAACATGAAAGTCCATCTCTTGGCTCCAAACATTTTCTCTGCCTGTGCTCCATCTTCAAATGATCTTCCTCTTCATCTCTGTCTTTCAGCTTCCCTTAAGTCTCAGATAAAATCACACCTTGTACAAGAAGCCTTGTATATGTGTAGTTGACATGTCTCCCCCAAGAGAAGATGAACTCCTTGTGGCCATGGCTATCTTTGCTGGTCACCTAGTACCTGCCTAATAAGTGCCTTGAGCTGGGATTTCATTGGTGCAGTGAACTCCTGGTGTGACAATTTCCTCCAAGCTACACACCAGAAACTCTTTTGTCACTTACAGTCTTAGAGCACTGCCTGAGGTAAAGGTTGTGACTTTTCTACTCAAACTCAAATATTCTTGACTCCAAGGCTGACCACTATCTCATGCTGCTCCTTCTGGCTTACAAAGAGTGGTAATATTGTAGATGATGATTTTAACCTCAGATGTTGGTAAGATATTCAAGAGGACCCTCCACCCCAACCCCCAAGTTTGAAAGGACATCAGTTAATAAGTGAAACCAAAGAAAGGGGAAAAAATGAAGGAATAACCATCCATGGACCAATAGTGTGTTTCAACAGTGAAAGTTTTCTGCAAATGCTTAGGAAAATTCTAATGTAATGACTGAAGTAAAGGACACAGGAATGCAAGAAGAAAGAAGGAATCTTCAAAATACCTGCATATAATACCATCTCTATACGATCCTTAATATGGATGCTGTTACTTTCTGAGGCAAGTAGATGTGATGTCTCATTGGGAGCTGGAACAATAAGAGGCCCAACTAGGAATGCACAAGCTCCGCCAAGGTAACTGAGCATAGAAGCGATTGCAGTAGCAGTGGCTCGTTCATCTGCAGAAAACCATGTAGTGGACAGGAATGGAGCAGCATTCATTACAGTTGGGCCTGCTAATCCATTGAGCAGCTGTCCACCGTGGATCAGTCTGGAATTGAAAGGGAGAGGAAAGGAGGAGAATGAGACACAAGTGACCCAGATGGGAAGAAGCATTTCTTAAGAAATGGTGGTTAGGGGCAGCTAGGTGGCGCAGTGGATAGAGCACCGGCCCTGGATTCAGGACTCCCTGAGTTCAAATCCGGCCTCAGACACTTAACACTTACTAGCTGTGTGACCCTGGGCAAGTCACTTAACCCCAATTGCCTCACTAAAAGAAAAAAAAAATGGTGGTTAAACAGAAAAGCAACTTAATGCTATGAAAGGAAGAGCTGGTTCATGTGCCAGAGAGACAGTCACCTTCCTGTTTACCTAAGCCTAGTCCCATCCTCTCAGTGTGGAAGCTGTCTCCTCCGTCTCGTGGACTCTCCCGGCTAGGAGTTCAGCAGTCACAGAGTCCAGCCTGTACAAGAATATGCACTTTTCTGTATGCTGTACCCAACAAATGATCATCTGGCTACAGACTCCTGAGGGGGCCCATTCTGTTTCTGGAAAGCTCTAATTATTAGAAACGTTTTTCTTCACATGATTCTTCACATTCAGTGTCCTAAATATGACTCTGAAAACTGAACGATTCTACTCTCATTGATACTACTTCTGTCTCTGGGACCCAGCAGAACAATCCTACTGTCCTACCCCACATGACAGCCCTTCAAGTAATTACAAACATCTGCTGTGTGCCCCCTTCCAACCCCCCCCCCCATTGGTTTTCTCTAAGTTACCTTCTCACCCTGTTTCTTCAAATAATCTTCATATGACATGGTTTCCAGTGTTCATACATCCCAGGTTACCTCCCCTTGCAGTATTCTGGCTTATCACCATCTTTCTTGGTATGTGCTGCCCAGAGTTGAATACAATATTCTAGATGTGGCCTGACAAGGGCAGGGTGCTGGATCTGATACCACTGTTTTAGTTGTTGGGATGGGATTTGAACTATAAGTGCTCCTGGGATCTTTTCCCACTTTTTTTGTTTGTTGTTGTTTTGTTTTTTGTGGGGCAATGGGGGGTTAAGTGACTTGCCCAGGGTCACACAGCTAGTAAGGGTCAAGTGTCTGAGGCCAGATTTGAACTCAGGTACTCCTGAATCCAGGGCTGGTGCTTTATCTACTGCGCCACCTAGCTGCCCCTTATTTTTAAAAATAGTTTTTTATTGATAGCTTTTGTTTTTATGTCATCTAAACTTCTCCCACTATCTCTTTTTTCCCAAAGAGCCATCCCACAGAACAAAAAAAATCTGTTTTAGAAAAAAGAACAAGAGGAATAGAAAACAAAACAAAACCAGCATAACCAATAAATATGTTGAAAAAATCTGATAATTTGGAACACAAGTTTTAAAATATATGTAATTTTTGAAAAAAAAATTCTAAATATATTCTTTTAAAAAAAGAAAAAATCTGGAAGTATATGTAATTTTCCATACTGATGGAACCCTTCCCTGCACCCCCCCAATGTCTGCAAAGGAGTGGCCTCCCTTATTTTAAAATTTTTATCAATCTTTTATTTTTTACATTACTTTCATTCTTCAACATCTCTGGAGTCATATCTTATGATAAAGAGTAAAACATAAGTAACAATAAAGAATAATTCAGCAGAAGTAACCAATCTTTGTTGGCTAGTGACCAAACTTGGTTATCAAACAAGTTTGATAGGTACTGTCCTTACTACTGGAAAAGGTGTATTTTTTTGGGGGGTGGGGCAATTGGGGTTAAGTGACTTTCCCAGGGTCACACAGCTAGTAAGTGTCAAGTGTCTGAGGCCAGATTTGAACTCAGGTTCTCCTGAATCTAGGGCTGGTGCTCTATCCACTGCGCCACCTAGCTGCCCCCAAAAGGTATATTTTTAAAAACTTTTGGGTATATGAGACCCCCTTTCTATCTTTGACCTCTTTGGTATATACCTACATTATAGTAGGATCTTCTCAGAAAAATTCCAAATTGCTTTCCAAAACTGTTGAAACAATTACAACTCCAATGTCATATTAATATAGGGATCTTTACTGGGATCCATGGAGCATAAAGGGTAGCTACTGGCATCTGGCCACACTAGCTGTGTGACCCTGGACAAGTCACTTAACCCTGTTTACTTCAGTTTCCTCATCTGTAAAATGAGCTGCAGAAAGAAATGGCAAACCACTCCAGTACCTTTGCCACAAAAACTGCAAAAGGATCACAGAGAGTCAGATGCAACTGAAATGAACAACAACATGGAACATAAAGAAATTTGACTGTAAGGCTAAGTCAAGAACATCTGAAGTATATATCATATAGATAGTATGCATTGATGAGTAGGTGGAAGAATTTGGAGAAAACAGAGAACCAGATTTGGCTTGAGGCAGAAAAAAAGGGGTTAAGAGCAAAGGAAAGGGGGCAGCTAGGTGGCACAGTGGATAGAGCACCGGCCCTGGAGTCAGGAGTACCCGAGTTCAAATCCGGCCTCAGACACTTAACACTTACTAGCTGTGTGACCCTGGGCAAGTCACTTAACCCCAATTGCCTCACTTAAAAAAAAAAAGAGCAAAGGAAAGGATAAAAGGATACACATTTGTTGGGGGGGGGGCGGGGCGGGGCGGCAATCAGTGTTTAATGCTATATAAAATCCTCTAAGTATTAACAAAGCTGAGCTGCACTTGGAGAATGCAACAACCCAGTCTCAGTCCCTGTGGTGTACACAGGGTGGTAGGTAAAACTCTACCCAATATTTACATCCTAATGTGTTTAAGTTATTTTGTGGTTTTCCCCATGGTCACAGGAAGGAAAAAGGAGCTAATATCATTCTATTCCAACATCTGAGGTAAAGAATCAAAAAAAACAAAGGCAACAAGTAAATTCAAGAAACCAGGAGGGTAAACTCAGCCCCAGCTGCACCCTGATTTTTGCTTCCTCTTTCAGAAGATAACACTTTGTCACTATACAGGGTCCAAATCACTGGGGCAGGTATCTTTATTTCTGGTAGTTTTTACAGACTATTCAGAGATATTTGCTAGGGAGCAGGGGGAAGTACTGTCCACTTAGAGCTGCATTCTGATTTCTTTATTTTTCAAAAAGTAAATACCATAGAACATAATGGATTTGGCCTGGCTTCAAATCCTGGATCCACAAACTACACATGTTCAGTCTTGGGCAAGTGACTTCACCTCTCTGGGCTTCAATTCCTCATCTGTGAAATAAATAGGTGGACTCAATGGCTTCTGAAGTCCTTTCTGGCTTTAAATCTATGATCCAATGAAGTTCATCATGTAGGTACCACCACATAGCTACCCAACAGGGCTAATGACAAAGAAAAACCAATAAATACGTAATAAGCACTACTACTGAAGAATCTAGTCTGTTGTCAAGTCTTTGTCAATTCTACCTTCACAACATCCTTGATATATCTTCCTCTCCACTTTCTGAGTTCAGGCCCTCATCACCTCACTCCCTTTCTGAGAGGTCTCCCTGCTTCAGTTCTCTTCCTACTGCACTCCTTTTTCCAACCAGCTATCAAAATGATATTCCTAAAGCAAAAATCTAATCATGGCACATCCTCTCTCTCAATAAACTCCAGGATCAAGGAGGAATAGCCTGTGTTTGGCTTTTGAAGCTTTTCACTGGCACCTTCTTATCTTTCCAGTCTTTATACACTTTACTTGTCTCCACAGACCTACACTACAGTTCAGTGATACTGGCCTCCTTGCACAAGAAAGATACCCCATTCTCCCAACTCTGTGCATCTCCATTAGCTGCCTCCATAACCGTGATGCTGCTCCTGCCTTCTTTGTCTTCAAATATTAGTGTCCCCTCCCCTCCAGATGCTCCTTAATACTAGTGCCTCCCCCTAAAATCACCTCCGATCTATCCTGTATACATGTTGTTTATACATAGCTGTTGGCATGTCTATTGTGAGCATCAGAATGTGAACTCCTTGAAGGTAGGGACTGTTTTTGCTTTTCTTTCTAACACCAATGCTTAGCATGCAGTGACATAACACAGAGCTAAGTGCTTAATAATGCTGGTTGACTTAACTTGTAAAGAGGTATGTTAGGTATTGTAAGGGATCTAAAGAAGTCTAAGACATGATAGTAGCCCTCAAGAAGCTTATAGTCTAACTGAGGAGACAAGATTGCTATAGTGAATAGAGTATTAGAATCAAGAGAACTTGGGTCAAATCTGGCCTCAGTTACTGTGTGATCACAGGCAAGTGACAACTTTTCAGAGTCTCAGTTTCCTCATCTTTAAAATGGGAATGACAGGGGCAGCTAGGTGGCGCAGTAGAGCACTGGCCCTGGATTCAGGAGGACCTGAGTTCAAATCCGGCTTCAGACACTTGACACTTACTAGCTGTGTGACCCTGGGCAAGTCACTTAACCCCAAGTGCCTCAAAAAAAAAAAAAGGGAATGATAACACTCATACTACTTAACCCAGAGTTGTTATGGAGAAGGTATTCTGGAAACCTTTAAGTGCCATGTAAATGTGAGTTTTTAGTATTACTAAGAGCTAAACAATATAAGAGTTAAGTAATAAAAGATGCTACATAGTAATATATGATTGATTACCAAATGAGTTTAGACAATAATAAAGACAATCAATGCTATGAGTTCAGAAGAGCTAGAGAATATAGTCAGTCAGTGCCATGTTGAAGAATGGGGAACAATGACACAAGAGGGGCCAGGATTAAGTCTAGTTAAGTGAAAGATGTCTGGAAGGTGCCTATTATAGAGTCTGGCAAACAAGAGGTCAAAGCCAGGAGAGCAATAATTTTAGAAAGGAGCAGCACATGGATTGTGTATTTAAACAAACAGGCAGAAGAGCCAAATTCCAGAAATCATACCAGGATTAGAGACAACCCAAAGATCCCAAAGTGCAGGCAGGTAAAAGGTTAAGAAAATCAGCTCAAGATCAGACCTTGGACCCTGGCTGTGAGACCAGGAATTAAGACTAGAAGCACTCATTTCTTTTAAAGGTATAAGCACTGCTTTGCCTTTTAGTCTAGCATTCCTTGATAAGAACAAGAGAAAAAGAAACAAGAAAATATTATTCCAAATCAGACTTCTGGTTCTTTGGCCTCCATGTCAAGTACTTGGTCAACTTTGGCTAAACATTTTTATAACTGTTTCCACCTCTTCACTGGAGAACTTGTGGATTGGCAACACAATCACAGTCAACTTCTTCATTGAGTAAGAATTGCTGAACTTCATTCCTAGGTACCTCTTTTGGATGCCTGCATGTGGGTTGTTCTGTTCTCCAGGTCTTTGGTTCAAGACAAGAATGATGGTCAAAGGAAGGAATGTAACCTGGGACGGAGAAATTTACTACCTCTCCTGGAAGTAACAGCAACTCTGGGCTCAATTTGTGGTCAGTGTCTTCATCCATATCAAAATCTTTTAAATCTAGGAAATTTTCTACCTGATCTTTCTCTTGAAATTGTGATACAAGATTGAAGGAGAGGTACTTATTCCTGATGTGCTGACCGTGAGGAAACACTACAGTGGCAAAGATGTTTCCTGAAGAGTCTGTTCCAGGTGTTCTGCTCTTGATCACTGTATAATCTTTTGAAAGGTGAGTAAAAGTGTTTACAAATTCTTCATATGTCTGCTTGTTAATCAATTCATTAATAATAAAATGAATAAACCCCTACAGCAATTACCAGTCATAAGTGCCTATGGAGCCATGCCTTGCACTGGCAAAGGTCACACATAATGGAATTCATCTGTTCACATTTAAAAGGATGCTGGAAACTTCAACTAAACCTAGCCTAATGCATGGACCCATTTGTCTGTATTGAATACTATTCCCAGTATCCCCATCTGACCTCTGATTTTTGCTTGTTTCTTTAAGTTACTCCACTGCCTTCTTTTTTCTTTTAACAAACTATATAAAAAAAAAAACTATAGCTTCCAGCTCCATGGGTACCCTTTCATTTCATACTTTCTTCACTGGGTCCTGAAAGAAAGCATCATACATCTGGAGCTGAAAGGAATCTCTGAGGCCAGCTAGCCCAACCTTCTCAAGTCACACGAGGAAATTGAGGCTAGTGAGGTGAAGTGATTTTCCCAAGGTCCCACAGGTCAGAGATCCAATTTGAATCCAAGTCCTTTGACTCTAAAGTCAGTATTCTCTCCATGCTATGTATCATGCTATGATCGATCATTTGGCATCCACACCATGGCAGTCTGACTTCAATAAAGACCATATCAAACATATTGACTGTTTTCTATGGAATATGTCTATGTATCCCTGAAAAACCCATTGAACCTCATGCCCCTCTGTAAAACTCAACTACCAATACCATTGATCTTTCAATTATTCATTAAATCTTCCCCTTCCGGAGGCGACTAGGTGGTGCAGCGGATAAAGCACCGGCCCTGGATTCAGGAGTACCTGAGTTCAAATCCAGCCTCAGACACTTGACACTTACTAGCTGTGTGACCCTGAGCAAGTCACTTAACCCCCATTGCCCTGCAAAAACCCCCCAAAAAAACCCTTCCCCTTCCCATTCAAGTTGAACCTACTGAGATTTTTCAAGAGTCACCCTGTGAAACTTCCACATGTTTCTGCTCATCATAGTAAGATTCACTCCTAGTCAAGAAGGTTCTTCCCCATTCCTGTTTCAATAGCAGGAAGAATAAGTACGAAATCAAATGGATTCCCGCCTCTGAGAAGATTCAGAGGACCTCTATACTCAGAGGTGTGTTGATAAACATTTAACAACTAGCTTTCAAAAAAAAAAAAAGTGTGCTCACAACACACTTTAAAGTTTAATCTGCTGGAAAAAAAATAAAAACAAAGTTTAATCTGAATTATTAACTTTTTCCATCACATTCTTAATGCTAGACAATCAACTAGACAATAAATCAAGGCCTGGTTTATTGTGTTTGATGATTTCTGAGGTATAAAAGAAAATTTAACAATCAGCTCTTGAAAATCTGTCTGTACTTCCCTCCAGTAAAACCCAGTACTTGGAAGACTGGGAAAGCTATGGAACAGGTCAGTCCTGATAACCTCCATATAATGCCTTGTCACACCAGGGCCTGTAAGAAAGGTGAGCCCTCTCCTAAATCTGCCCATTCAAATTCTACCCACTGCTGCTAGTTCTGCCCTATGGGGCCATGAAGAACAAATATCATCCCTCTTCCCTGTGGCAGTCCTTCAAATAACGGAAGTCAGCTGTCATAGCCTCACTTGAGACTTCTCCAACTTACACACCTCTGTTTGTTTTTTTTTTGGGGGGGGGGGCCAAGGCAATGAGGGGCTAAGTGACTTGCCCAGGGTCACACAATAGTAAGTGGCAAGTGTTTGGGGTTGGATTTGAATTCATGTACTCCTGAATTCAGAGCCGGTCCTTTATCCACTGTGCCACCTAGCTGCCCTACACCTCTGCTTCTTAACCAATCAATCTTCATGGCATAATCTTAAGACCCAAACTACAAATATGCTGAAATGAATAAATAAATGCTCCAGATGTGGACCCTGTAAATGGTATTAGTCACCTGAGTTTTACGTTATAGTGTGTTTTGGGGGATTTCTTTTGGGTGGGGCAATGAGAGTTAATTGACTTGCCCAAGGTCACAAAGCTAGTGTCAAGTGGCTGACGTCACATTTGAATTCAGGTCCTCCTGAATCCAGGGCTGGTGCTTTATCCACTGTGCCACCTAGCTGCCCCCATTTTATGTTTTTCAGTATCTACATTGAAATCTCTCTCAGCTTCAGCTGCTGATATGGTGCCAACACACTCATTTGGGAGATGTTTGTGACTTACTTGTGTCTAATGTCTGTTATACTATTGTAGAAGGGAAGCAATTTGGACAGGCATGATTGGTCCTTCAGAAAACTGCATGCACTGTTGCCTAGATCATGGGGCTCTTTTAGATGACTGCCAAGAGACTGTTTTTTTAAAAAAAATATCTTTCCAGGTACTCAAGTTCTGTTGACAGGTCTATAATTTAAGTTCATGTTTATGTTTGCTCTCTCTCTCCCCCCCCTTCCTCTCCTTCCCTCCACCAAAAACATGCACTATATATGTTCATTCTAATTTTCAGTGTTTTCTTTTTGTAGGTTCTGGAAAACAAACTAGTAGTGCTTTAAAAAAAAATAACATCTGTCAATACCTTAAGTACAATGTGCAGGATAGATATGACTGTAAAAATGTTTACCTCAAGAGAAGTAACTATACTCAATTAGAAAGGGATTTATTTGCCCTATATTACTATAGAAATAATTTATAAATTTAGTTTATATTAGATGTTCATATTCCCAGAGTTTGGAAGGCTTATTTTACTTTTGCTTGCCAATGGATGGCATAGATTACCTCAGGGGAGTATTTAAATGAATTTTTTTTCATATAAATGCAAAATAGAAAGCAGTGACAGAATATTAGACCTAAATTTACCTTAAATTATTTTCATATAATTGTTCCTTCTCACAGTATTTCCTTCATATTGGTAGGAAGAAAAGGTGGATTAGTGTAATATTACTGTGCTTAGCATTGGAAGTAGAATTTAAAATGTCTTTACATCAATATTCGGCTCACAGTTCTTCCACTTTACTTATAGGTTTTATTATCTCTTGTATTACTTATGAATGAGTAGATACCATGCGATATATAATATATATGTGTTTATATATATATGTGTGTGTGTGTGTGTGTGTGTGTGTATATTATATATATAGTAGACCTTACATATATCTCTTATTTTCCTTTTGAGTTAAACAATTCTCCAAGGCTTTGAAAGACATAGTTTTTAATTCCTGAAATTTAAAATTATGGCAAAGCATTATTGTAACCAGAATTAGAAGTAAAATAGCCATTGTACCATGAAGCAAAGGCAGTGACAGACATTTCTGCCCCAAATGCTGAGAATTCAAAGATAACATAATCAATGATATGCCAAGGTAATAATAGGATAGTGGCAATTTCAGTCAAATTTTTACATCATAATACTATGTGCGTGATTGTTCAGATATTATCCCTTTCGATCTTCAAAAATGATGATTCCATTATTTTTTTTTTTAAATTAGGGACTATTGGTATAAACAGGGGGAAAGAGGCTTTGTTACTAATTGCTCATCTTTAAGGTTTACAGAGCATTTCCCTCACAACAACCCCGTGAGGCAAGTTAAGTATTATTGCCTTTATTTTACAGATAAGAATACTGACTCTCAGGAGTGAAATGATTTGTCCAGTTTCCACAGCTAATGAGTGTCTACAGTGGTTTTGGACCCAGGTCTCTTGACTCCCAAATCCAATGCTTTTTCCACAAGGAAATCTTCAGGAAGATAAATTACATGACTTAATTTTTTACCAACGCTAGCCTCAAAGAAGGGAAACTGAGTAGGTAAATTTTATATTAACCCACCCTCCCCCCACCAATCCCATCCTCTGGCTCCCTTTTCCTGACTATCCTTAAAGATTTAGGATTTTTAAACTTGGGTTTAGAGGTGCTGTATTCTATTTCTAGGTACAAATCAAGCTTCTAGCACAAGACCTTACACAAAGGTGGTGCTTAAAACGTTTTACTGAATGGAACCCAGAGTAAGGTGAAAAGGAGGAAATATGTCACTCTAAGTAGAGTAAAAATTAATCTGTATTTTTTAATCTCTTGGCGGGGAGATGGGGTATTTTATCTTGTGCCTATTTTACCTGATTTTTCTTTCTTTAAGGTTGATGGGTCTGGGAGCATTGCTTACTGGGGCTGCTTACTCCTGTCCCAAACCCTTTTCCCAAACAGTACCTCTATTCAGGCATGGGAATACGACAAGTTTTTTTAATTTAGTAGTTTCTCTTAATATTTAATAACATTCTGTTAGTATTAAATATTGAGATTGTTTAAAATTCAATACTGACAGAAGATATCAGACTCACTCTTCATTACTGAAGATTAGTTTTGATACTCAAGATGTGGTACTCAGCATGCCAAAGGGGGGAAAGGTCTATTCTCTCTAGTATTTGCTGCATGAATAAAACAAAATTACACTGTACAGGCAGTCCCTGTTCTCTGCTATAATTTATTTCTGAAAACCAGGTGGTAAAAGGAGATCATTATAAAACAGACTCTGTCCTTTCTTTCTAAAAAAAAAAGTTTTGTCTTTTACGTTTACACCTGTTATTTCCCAATATAATTCTGCATTCTGACTACAGAAAACACTGTATTCCCCCACCTCTTTATAGAAAGGAAAGAAGTATTTGTCATTCTCTGCTTTCTGTAATCAGAATGAGTATTTGCAATTAATATGAGTGAAATTAATATGATCATGTGCCATTTTTGTTCACATTATTATAACAATTGTGTACACTGTTCTCATGGTTCCACTTTGCCCCACATTATATGTCTTCCCATGATTCTCTGAATTCTTCCTATTTGACAAATCATATGGGTTTTTTTTTTTGTTTTGTTTCGTTTTTTAGTGAGGCAATTGGGGTTAAATGACTTGCCCAGGGTCACAAAGCTAGTAAGTGTTAAGTGTCTGAGGCCAAATTTGAACTCAGGTACTCCTGACTCCAGGGCCGGTGCTCTATCCACTGCGCCACCTAGCTGCCCCTAAGTCATATGTTTTTACAGGAAGGACATGATAATGAGGTGGGATTACATTCTAACCAAGGTGCTCCAACATGCGCAACTTCCCAGCATCTACACACTACTGAAACAAAGCTGGCTTGGTCATGTGCACCGCATGCAAGATGGGTGCATTCCTAAAGACCTACTCTATGGTGAGTTAGCCTCAGGCCAAAGACCTGCTGGACGCCCCCAGCTTCACTACAGAGATGCATGCAGGTGAGACTTGAGGGCTCTGGGAATAGACATGGGCAGCTGGGAGGAGATGGCCAAGGACCACGCTCAATAGAGTTCAGTACTCAGGAGCAGCTTGCACACAGCTGAGATGGGCCTTCAAGCTCGGGAGGAAAAAAAACAAATGAGATGCAGGAACTGACGGGCAACAGAGAGCTCGGTTTTCTGATGTCCTCGTTGTGGTAGGAGCTGCAACTCCCATATCGGACTGCACAGCCACACTGTGGCCTGTGGCTCTTCAAGGCGCTGATCCATGGTCGTCTGTGACTGGTGGAAGCCTACTACTACTACTTAGCATGAGATAAATGTAATTCTTTTAAGAACAGGAGCTATGTCTTGTTTCATTTTTTTTTAATCTCTTATACTCTGCATATGGTAGGCACTTAATAAATACAGATTGAGTTGAATAGTTACTATTAAAAGTGCCATATAAACAAAGTAACTACAGCTGAGGCCCTGAGGCCCAGGGCAGTAAAGTGACTTGTCCAACATCATAAAGGTAGTAAATGACAGAGCTGGCATTCAAACTCAGATCTTATTACTCCAATTTCAACATTCTTTTCCTTTTTTGGGGGGAGGGAGGGGCAAGAGGGGCAACCAGAGTTAAGTGACTTGCCCAAGGTCAGACAGCTAGTGTCTCTCAAAATATTTCAAAGTTTATAAACAGCACACAAAGATACAATATATATGTATACATACACATATGTGTATATGAATTTGTATATGAATTTGATAATAACATGCAACCTATAACAAACATTAGACATTTTGAATAGGATTTCAAGGTGAAAAGAATGACAGATATATTACAATACTGTCATTTTAAGGATAATGAAACTTAGGCCCATAAAGGTCAAGTGATTTGCACAAGGTCACATGGGTCATAAGTGGGTCATGTCTTCTGACTCCAAATCCAGAGTACCTCCTAAGTGACATCATGCCACTTTTCAATGTTCTTCCTTGATTTCATATCATTTAGAAGGTATTTGGCAGGTCCAAGTCATTTTTAAAAATTCTGTCCAGAGAAGTTTGAATTGATATCCTTTTCTCTTTTCATAATTATCCCTGAAGTTAAGCAAATACATTCAAAATGCTTATTTTCACTACAAGATGCTACAGAGGTTATTTTTAAAAAAGAATCATGTACTGGATGGGACTCCAGAAATCAGGATTCTAGTTCCAACTCTGTCACTAGGCAGAATTCTCCTGGGCAGGTGACTTGATTTCTCTGGACTGTTTTGTACATCAGAGGTAACTGATCATTTATCAAGTGCTTGCAACTGTATTTGCCAGACATTGCTGGGGACAGCTGGTAAAAACACAAGTTGGACAGCTTGACCCAAAAGCATATAATCTAGTTTAGAAGAGACAACATATATAGGTATATACATTAGGGATACTTAAGAAAATTCTGAAAGAAAGAGAGTAGCAGCAGAAGGGGGAGAATGGAGGTGGGAAGGGAATCAGATATCCCCTATACAAGGTAGTGCTTAGGCTGTGCATGAAAGGAAATCAGGGATTTTTAAGAGGTAGAAATGAGAAGAAAGCACATTCCAGGTAGGGGGAACACCAGTGCAAAATGACCACGATGATGAATGGAGTGCTGTGAAGGGTAGGCTGCCAAGACATATGGTAAGGCTGCAAAGGTGTGTCGGGGCCAGGTTGTGAAAGGCTTAGATTAGGTACCTCCCATGTCCTCCCTTGGTCTAAACCATCATGATTCTGATTTTAGCTGCAAAGGCCTGGAAAGGAGAAATCTCTTGAATATGGTTCTCTTGGTCATCTTTTCTGTGTTTCCTCTCCCAAACAAAGAAGCTGTCAAAAGGAACCGAGCAAAGTAGAAGGACAATCATACTCTTGCTCCAATAATGCTGAGGCTGAGGTGTGCTTAATGGATGAATGTCTGGCTTTTGGATATTGGCTGGTTAAGCTAACTCCTCCCATTAGCCTCAAAGTCACTGCCCCCCCTAGGGCTTACAAGGCAAAGGCATGGAGAAATGATGTTAAAATGCTAATTAGGTAGCCTTGACTGATCAAAGCAGTAAAAAGCATTAAAAAAAAATCCAGGACCACTTCTCCTTGCCTAAGAGTGGTTTAAAGATGAATGTAACTCTACAACTATAATTAATATTAATAACTTGAAAAAATGGCAGGTTTCCTCTGTCTTCCTACAGAAACAAGCATACTTTTCTATATGTCAGAAACAATTAAAAACGTGGTCGAAAAAATACTGACATCTCCTCCCAAAGCCATTCAATCCTAAGTTGTCACATAGTAATTTCATTACAAAAATATTCTTGAAACAGTATCTTTCAATGGTTTAATTATGGATAATGTGAGCATAACATTCAGACTGCATCATAGCTTAAAAAGGTAATTACTTTGATATTTAATACCTGTAATATAGTATTTTAATTATGCTGCCCTTCAGGCAGGACTACCTTAACTCATCTGGCAGGAGGAGGAGTGCAATGCTGAAGTTTTATGATTCCTAAAATTTTAAAGGCTAGAAGGAGAACAGGGAGAAAATAATCTGTCAAAAAATTCACAGTGTGAAAGCTGAATGTCAAGGTATGAAACTCAATTGCATAAACTTAACAGTCCAGTGCTTCACAGGCACTGGTTTTTTTTTTCAAGAAGCAAACAAGCAATTTATAGAATCATAGAATTTTAAAGGGGAAAAGGCCCTTAGTGATCAAAGGAGTCAAACTCTTCATAGCAAATGAGAAAAGGAAGAGTCTAGCCAGTTCTAGTAATTCTTCTTGAGTGAGTAGATGAATGAAGGAAAAACACATTTCTTAAGTACTTACTCTGTGCCAGTACTTACTATGCAAAGTACAGTGCTTTGGAAGGGGAAGGAGACGTGCAAGCAAGATGACAGCTGTTGCCCCCAGGAAGCTTACATTCTCATGGGGGACTTATAAAGGGGAACAATAAAAGTAGAGGGAAGAGGGAGGCACTAGGCAACATGGTTTAGAACAAGTGGCATATGAGTATGATATAATACTATTGTGCTGTGTAAGAAATGAAGAAGGGAATGGTTTCAGAAAAACCTGGGAAGACTTGTATGGACTGATGCAAAATGAAGTGAGGAGAACAATTTATACAATGGCAATATTGTAAAGATAAACTTTGTTTGTTTTTGTTTTTTTAGTGAGGCAATTGGGGTTAAGTGACTTGCCCAGGGTCACACAGGTAGTAAGTGTTAAGTGTCTGAGGCCGGATTTGAACTCAGGTACTCCTTACTCCAGGGCCGGTAAAGATAAACTTTGAAAGATGTAGTAACTCTGATCACTACAGTGACAGACCACAGTTCCACAGAACTGATGATGAAACACGCCATCCACCTCCAGACAGAGAGCTGAAGGACTCAGAGTGCAAACTAAAACATATTTTCTTCTCTTCCTTTCTTTTAATTTTTTTGGACATGGCTAATTCAGAAATTTGTTTTGCATGACTAAACATATTTGTAATGAGGTTTGTTTTCCTTGCCTTCTAAATGGGTTCAGGAGAGGGAGGAGGAAGAGAGAGAATCAAAACTGAAAATAAAATTGAATTAAAAAAATCATTTCTACTGTACTGGTGCAGAATTCAAAGAGAGGAAGAGAGTGGGCTAGGCTGCATTTGGGAAACTGCAGTATTTTCCCTGAACATGATCCCAAGCTGCAACCTGAAACAAAAGTTGACTTTTTTACATGAATATTTTTCTGGTTATGCTATATGGTATGGAATCACGGAATGAATGAGTTCTTTTTTTTAAATGAATGAGTTTTTAAAAAGCATTTCATAGGTGCTTACTAAGTCCATAAAAAACACCATGCTAAGTACCTGGGATACACAAATATAAGACAGTCTCTGATCTCAAGGAGTTCAAATTCTAATAGGAGGAGACAAATCACTGTGGAACCTGGGAAAGAAGTCAAAATTTTGAGTGATCCCAAGGGTAATGAAGAGATGCATGATGGTTATCAGCAGTTTTACCAAGATTTTTTACCAAAAACTACTTTGATACAAGAAGTAGTATCATATAAAATAAATGTATGATTGTAAAAAGAGGTTGGTTAGCATATGCCAGCAACAAAAGGCATATTGTTAATCTCTTTAGTATTAAAAGACCTTAGAGTATGGCCTGGAATACATTGAGTGGATGTCTTAGAAAGAGATATGGATGGGTTATAATCTGAAACACTAGAGGACATGAACAAATAGACAAGAACATTAATCCATTAAAATACTGAAATAGTCTGTTATCTATTTTACTTTAATTACTATTTGTGATAGCATGAGAAAGTAGACTTTTAGGAAATGAAAACGTGATAGATATTTTAATCAAAATGCCATATGTTGACATTCTTATCCCAAATGCAGAGGTCATGTTTTGTTTTGTTTTGAGGTGAAACAATTTAGTCAAAGACCATTTAAAAACTTGACATTTATATAGCATTTTGAGGGTTGTGAAACTCTACATTTATTTAACTGGAGCTACAGGTATTGGTTTTACAAATGAGAAAACGGAGTTTCACAGAATTTAAGTTACTTGCCTATGTTCACACAAATAGTTAAGTATCTGAGACAGGATTTGAAACCAGGTCCCTTCTGATACTAAGTATGGCATTGTTATCACTGTAACACGATGTTTCTAAATGAGTATCTCTGAGGACTAAGGTGTGTTGGTAGCTCTCTGATTTACCTTCTTTACCTTCATCAACTGTACATTAAAAGGGGAATAAACATTTATTAAGCACCTAATATGTGCCAGGCACTGGGCTTTACAAACAGTATCTCATTTGATCATCATAACAACCTTGTGAAGTAGGTGCTATTATCTCCATTTTACAGTTGAAGAATCTGGGGCATAGCCAGGAGGGTAAGTGATTTGCACAAGGTCACAAAGCTAGTATATATCTAAGGCTAGATTTGAACACAGGTGCTCCTGATTCCGGCTCTATCCCTATTCACTGCACTACTCAGCAGCCTGCAGAATTTGATTTGATGATAGAATTCTGAGTCTAGAAAGAACCAAAATGAAAATAGTACAATGGTTTGTCTTCTATTGAGAAAAATTCTGACATTTTAACTTTCTTTAGCCTAGAATAACAAGGGGTCATTTAAGTAGTTTAAAGAAGTAGAAAGATTATGAAGGAATTAGAGAGACAGTATTAATACAGTATTAATACTGGCTCAAACAACAGTTCAAAGCTCCCTCATTTCTGGTCTTTGCAATTTCCTTGCAACAGTTTTCTTCTGACTATCCCAGAAGCTGTAATCCCACATTGGAAAACCCTGAAGATTCAGCTGGTAATTCTTTTCTTCAACCCCTGATGGAGTGGCTTGAGCTTGTTTCTAACTCATCCTTCTAGGAAAAATTGCCAGGTGGTCTAGGGGCCAAGTAAGTGACCCTTCCTGTACCTACTTTATTCCATCAATAATTCTGCCTCACACAATCAATCAAGAATACAGTGAATTTCTCTATCCAAAGACAAGAAACTTAATATCAAATGGGATACTTTGTCAATTTGTCTTAAAGTGCAAATGACCATAAGAAAAATATAAGTTGCATCCAAAAAGAGGATGAAGAGGTGGAGAAATTCTAGGAACTGACTGACTTCATGAATTGTCTGGGGCTGACCAGACTTTGTCAATTCTAGCTTCTGATTTTTTTGTAGATCTCCCAAAACTCTCCCCTCCAAAGAATCTCAAACTTTCTTTATGTACATTTGTTGGTTATGTAAAACAACTTACCTTATGAAACTATTTGATACTTAACCTTCCCAAAGATAATCTCATTACTCCCTCAATTTGTTATGTAAAAGAAATACTGGTGAAACCTAACCAAGTCACTTGTGTCTTTGTACCCCATAAAAACTCTGCTCTCAACCTCAATCTTTGGGTATTCCTAGCATCTGCTTTGTGATACTCTAAGTTTTAACTTCTCTGCCCCAATTAAAGACCTTAATTTTATTATGTTGATTGTTTCATTAATTTTCAGGTTGACACCTATATATGGAGGGCACGGGGCAGATAGCAATACATGTGTTGAACAATATGGTTCATGTTTAAGAAACAAAAGAAGCCAAAGACTTGTAGACTTTTAGAAGTCTTGTGCTACCAAGTGCTGACTACTTTCTTCTAGAAAAGTCAGAAAATACTGGATATGATGAACACCAAATACTCAGACACAAAAAGAAGCTGACAACGTCTCAACAGAGATTAAACAAAGGACTGGTGAATGATGTTGGAGTTTTATAAGAAAGCACCTGTCTATGCATGGTCAGAATACAAACAGAAAAAAGGTCAAAATCAACATCAAATTAAAAGAAATTATAATAAGAAGACACCATTTATCATTATAATAGCTTCTATGTGACCTATTCAAATAAATCAAAGCCAAAAAACTCAAAAATGGAAGAAGTAAAGGATATTTATTTTGAATATCAACATTTCCTGCCAATGTTTCAGTGACATAAAGGAGTAATCAAAATAAAGCCCACTGTAGACAGAAAACATTTGATTTCCATGCTAAGCTGTGAAACATCTATGGAAATAGGACAATGGAAGGAGGAGATTACTAAAAATTTCACCTCAAAAAATAGCATAGAATAGTGTTGGTAAAAGCAAGGATGAAGAAAGTTTCACATGGAACCAAAATGCCATTTCATCCCACATGTATCTGTTGATTAAAAAAAAAAAGCAGGGCAACAAATAGGTGGAATAAGAAACAGATTTATCCATTTTTCTGTAACGATCAATTACCATCATTAATGACAGTAGAACCACTGCATTTGAACTTCAGTTCCCAGTGTGCTATAGGGGGAAACAGAAATGCCATTTAAGACAAAGTTAGGAAGAAAGATACAGGGAACAAACCCAGGTACAAACAATGGAAATATGTGCTGGCAGTTACATAAGGTGAAAGTGTTAAGACACTGTTTGATAAGTTACTTGAGACAGGGGAAAATACACCCCAAATGGGAAAAACCACTGATGACCAAGAAGATATCAATAACTACCAATTCATATGACTTTCTCATTTTTAGAAAGTCTTCATGAGAAAGATATATACACAGAGAGTATCCTTAAAGAAAATATGAAAAATGAAGAGGCAAACAATTTTCTATAGCAGACCACATCTTTAGAGCCACACAAGCAACTGAAAGGTAAGGAGAATACAAGATTCCACATGATTTATTGTTTATTGATTACAAAAAGCACTTAAACTCAGTATGAAATCTTAAAGCCTCTCCTCTAACAAGGAGTATCATGCATATTTTAAAAGCATACAGAATTCCTTGGTAAATGAACCACAGAGAACTGTTCAACAATATTTTGATTATTATATCAAGTGAGGCATAAAATAGAAAGATGCATGTAGAACTAAGGTGTTCACCATTATCATAGAAGATTTCCTTTAAAGACCAATGGAAGAGGTATTTCCCATAGATATAGTAAGGTCCTTCATATGCTCCTGCTTACTTATGAAACTGTAGTAAATGCATCAAATTCAGAACACCACCAAAACTCCTAAATGAGTTTTACAATTACTAAAGTGTGACTGGCCTATCAATTCATATTGGAAAAATTAAATGAAAGAAAAATGTCCAGGCTAGGGCATTTAGCTAGATGGCCAGTCTACCGAATCAGTACTTATATCAGGACAGATACTGCAAATGAATAGACCTGAATCAATGGAAGAAATCATTCTGGGTTGCATTTGAGACACTGTGTCATGCTTTTAATAATCCCAAGCTGTGCCTCAACACCTTCTTTTAAATTCCAATGCACTATTGAAGCATTTAGTTTCAATTCTTTCATTGTAGTTAATGTATATACTGTTTTCCTGGCTCTGCTTATATCATTTGGTATGATATATCTTTCCACACTTCTCTGTATTCATCATATTTGTCATTTCTTATAGCATATTCCATTATATTCAAGTACCAACATGTGTTTAGCTATTCCCAATCAATGGGCATCAGATGGTATCTTTTAAATAACAAGTAAGCTTTGCCTAGTCAAACAGCTTTGATGAAAAAAATATCCCTTTTCAGTAAATGAATAAATGAAAAAGCATTTGTTAAGTGCTTATTATGTGCCATGGCAATGTCTAAGGATACAGTAACAAAAAGAGACAGTGTCTGCCCTCAGGAACTGGGGTTGGGGACAAAAAGAGCATATTCTTATCAATCAGTGATAATCAAGTGCTTATCATTTACAGTGGTAAAACCGCTATTGTAGTGTTATGATGATAACCTCTATAGGACATTATTAAGATACAGTAGATATTGAAAGTAGCTGTCTCAGAGAGAAACACAACTACAGGCATGTTCAAGAAAAGTAAAAAAAAAAAAAACACACCCCAAAACCTCCCTATGTACTTCCCAAATTTAGAGAGCAAATTATGCTTTTTCTCTACATTTATATTTATGTTCCAGGCATCTGATGAGTGCATCTTCTTCCTGATTTTCCCCTTTGCTCCCATCTCATCAGAACGTAGAAATACCCACTTAAAACCTACCTTTTTTTCCTTAGAAGTCCAGACAAATGAAGCTATTAAATTCAAGATAAGCTTTCATCCCCTTAAAAATATATGACCGGGGCAGCTAGATGGCACAGGGGATAGAGCACCAGCCCTGGAGTCAGGAGTACCTGAGTTCAAATCCGGCTTCAGACACTTAACACTTACTAGCTGTGTGACCCTGGGCAAATCACTTAACCCCAATTGCCTCACTAAAAAAAAAAAAAAAAGTTTATAAAAATTTTTGACCAAGAGGATAGGAACAGACTTAGAAATAAAAATAGTCAATAACCATATGGGGGAGGAAATGTCCTAAACCACTAATAAGAGACAGGCAAATTTTAAAAGTCTTAAGATTTCACCTCACACCCAGAAAACTAGCAAAGATGATAAAAGACAGAAATAATCGATGTTGTAGGGTCATGGGAAGACACTCATACTAATACATTACTGGTGAAGCTGTGAATTAATTGAACCATTATAGAAAACAATTTTTGATTATGTAAGAAAAGTCACTAAACTTTTTGTGTTCTCTGAGCCAGTGATCCCACAACCAGGCTTATATATCCTAAGGAGATCAAAAGCAGAAGCAAAGGTCCTATATATACCAAAATATTCATAAAAACAGTTCTTACTACAAGAAAATGGAAACAAAGTCGAGGCCTTGCATATAAAGATATTGTAATAGTTACAATATGCTACAAGAAATTATGAATATAAGAAATTCAAAGAAGCATTGAAAAGATGTGTGTATGAACTGATGAGAGAAGGAAAGAGAAGCAAAAGAACACACACAATGACTATGATAATATAAGGGGAAAAATTCAAAAAGGCTACCTGAGTTCAGATTAAATACAATTATCAATCTTGGTGCTAGAAGACAGCCACTTCCCTCTTCATCACAGGGGACTACAGTTACAGAATACTGAATATTCTGTTGGATAAGATCATTTTTTGCTTAACAGTTTTTCTTTGCTTGAAGGGGGAAAGGAAGAGATAAGGGAATAGTTATTTCTATAGCATTTACTATGTTCCAGGGACTGTGCTAAGCACTGCAACAAATATCTCATTGGATGCTCACAACGACCCTGGCAAGGTAGGGCTATATTATTATCCCCATTTTTCAGCTGAGGAAGCTGAGGCAGACAGTTAAGTGACTTGCCCAGGGTCACAGACCTAGTAAATGTCTGAGATTCTTAACGAGAGAGTTCTTTTTGGGGAGGAGGTATAGTAGATGTCAGGTATAAAAAAACAAAAAGACAAATTAAACTTTCAAAAAAATTTCTCTAGGAAAATATGACATCATTGCGTGATGATTGAGGATAATGTTTTAAAAGTAATTCTCCACAGTTTAAAGGATTTATAATCTAGGATTAGCCTGAAATGCTTTGGGGAATCTAAGCTTTACATATTTAACTGAAAAGGGTTTAGCTCTTGAATGTACAAATTTCTCAATTTTGCCACAAAAAAAGACTGCATTTCTATACTATGGAAAATAATAGGATTTGCATGTCATTCTTACTCTGAGCTCTCTTCTCTTATTGTAATTACTGGGAGGTGAGGAGAGACATCAATTTGTTCTTTTTAAAGGAAAATTTGCAAATTAAAATGAACTTGGAAATAATTTAGAATCTTTTACCCTGAAGTGGGCTTTAAGCATATTAAGAGTTATGAGAACTAGAGCCAATATGGAGAAAGAGGAGAAAGCAGTACAGCTCAGCTCCCCCAAACACCAACAGACCAGAGAACCAAAACCCCGAACAGGGTTTAGCCAACAGCCTAGGGCTGCCCAGATTAATTGGGACTAAGCCCAAGGCCCACAACAAGGCTAGTCCAGCAGCACAGTTAGTTGCTTTGAAACTGCTGAGTTCTTTAACTAGTTCACAGGTGCTAAAGCCAACTACCATCTACTGAAGAGCCTCCCGTGTGGAAAATCTGCATCGGGGTGCCTAGACACAAACTGGAGTCTGGAGCCTGAAAGTCCAGGACAGTGATCAGATAGTATCCTTGATGTGACTGCATATAAGGACTGTGGAAAGATTTCAGCTCAGGCTGTCGTAGGACTGTAGAGAGAGCCCAAGAAACCTAAAGATCCCAACGCCCAAGGAATCACTGAACTTTCCCGGGGGAGGGTCAGCTCTGTTTCCTACCTCAGGAATGGGTGTTGCTAAGCACAATCCTGGTACTCTGAAAAGCAATACCAAAGTCAGCAAAATGATAAGCAGGATATGGATGGATGGGTGCTGCACATCCTACGGATACCCTATTATTCAAAGATCCCCTCCAAGTTATCTGGCTCTTTCCAGTTTTTGCATTTCCTCCCCTTTGTTTTGTAAACATACAAAAGACCAGGTCTTCTCTTACTCTAGTGGGACAGTTTTCCTAGTGACCTGTCCCCTGGCCATATATTCCTCTCTCTTAATAAATCTCTTTTTATTTTAAAAGATTCATAATGAACCTCCAATTCTTTGAGTGAGCTAGCCCCACCCCATCCAGGTCAGAAGTCCCCCCAACAAGGCCAGCCCTGTGATCCTTAAAGAACATGGTATTCAATACCCAAAGAACATAGCAGCAGTACCCTAGATAAGACAGAACAGGACCATATAAGCCCCCCATAATTGTGTGCAGAGCCTAGTCCTGATACAAAATCCCAATTTAGGAAGTAAGGCTGGAAGAATGAGTAAATAAAAGATAAATAGCAATTATGAAGCCAGGGAGGCCCGAGGCACAAACCTAGAAGAGATGAACTTCAAAATACTTATAAGCAAAGCCTCAAAAACAAATGAACAGATAGGTCACAAGGACAAATACAAATCTGAGAAGAAATGAAACAAGAGTTTCCCAGGCCCATAACAAATAAGATAGAGATAACGAAGTGGTAAAGAAATGAGAGCTCTGGAGCAAAGCCTTGGAAAGAGAATGAACACTTTAATGTAAGAGGTACCAAAAACATTACCCAAGTGGCAGACCCCTCAAAAATTACAATGGTCCAAACGGAAGTTATGACTCCGTGGGACCGCAAAAGTTATTAGAACTAGGCTGCTGGATTTTGGGGGAAAATACAGTCTCTCAACCGTTAGGCTAGAAGAGCATCTGTCACAATTGATGGATGTACCATGAATTCTCCCAGGAGGCTGTTTTTCAGCCACTTATTCTTTTATTTTCTCTTTAATTTTTTAGAAACTGGGACACATTAATATGACTTCAATTTCCATTTCTCCTCAGGTACACTGGGGCAATCAATGAATCATTTATTAAACACCTACGTTTCAGGCACTGTGGATATAAATAGAGAAACAAATAATCAGGCCATTCTAGTGACACTTTGGTTCTAAAAGGACAAATGAAGAACTTCAGTTTTTTAAGTAATAGTCACCAATGCTTACCAACTAAGGATAACACATATCATAGAAAAGTTCATGGCGATTCACCACTCATTTTAATGAGGGCCATCAATCATCTATCAGGAATAAAAAGTATTAAACAGGAATAATACCAATAAGCCAATTTCCCTCTGGGCTGGATTGAGCCAATAACAAAGGAAATGATTTGGTGATCATTAATCCATGAAACTGAGCTACAGGTTTATGGATCACACAGCTAGTCCTCTTTATATCAGGTTAATGTCATTTAGCATGAGGAGTTCCTACAAATGTCACCTCAGAACTCTGCAGCAAGCAGGCCCAGGCCTCATTTTGTACCGTTTTCCCCTGGCATCCTTCACTGACATGCTCTTCATAAAGCCAGACCACACAGTGGCATGGGGGCTGGAGACTCCTGTTAAGCTCACCGGCAGGGAATAGTGGCATCATTCAGTGGGACTTCTGACAATACTCAGGACTCAGCAGAGCAGGGACACTCACCCTTCAACAGCTTGTGATCCTTTATATTACTTACGGCCTCCATGTATGAGAAGAGAAACGGCCTGTCCATTTAATTATTTCTATCTCCTTTCACTTTTATGGAGAGGACACAATAAAGTAACTAAGTTCTCTGTGAACTTTTAGGTATTTAAACTGAAGGAATGAAGTCTGCGATAACTGAATAGTTCAGGAAGAAAGTGCTTGTCCACCTCAATACTTTGAGGAAGGGAATCTTGTATATTTATGTAGTTGAAAGTACACTGGGCTTAAGAGTCAGAGGACCTGCATTTGAGTTCCAGCTCAGTCACACTAGCTGTGTAATCTTGTTCAGTTTCTTTATCTGTAAAATGGGGGCAATAATAGCACCTACCTCACAAAAATATAAACACTAGTTATTAGTATTAGGGGAAAGAGCCAAAAATCTTGGAAAGCTCTAAGTAGAGTTCATCAAAGAGCCAAGAGAGTGGATCAATGCTTCAGTGGAAGTCTAATATACAGTGAAGACTTTTATACCTGGTCCTTAGATGGGTAAGTCTAAAAATAAGTAAGTTTACTACTTCTAAATTCCTTAGGGTAGAGTCTGGGTAGTCTCATATCATAAAGTGACTGCAGGGTCCCTATCATGTGCTTCTATTTCCTTAAGTTTTGGATCTTTGAAATCTCTGGAAGATCTACTATTGAATGCTCTGGGTTATCTGCTGTTTCTAGCTCTCCCAAGAATCCAAAGTGGAAATTACTCTAGATAGGGAGTTCTTAACCTTTTGTGTGTGTGCCAAGGAAGTGCTTGGAAGACATACAAAACCTATGAACTACTTGTTGTTGAGTCGTTTCAATTACATCAGTCTCTTTGTGACGCTTCTTGGCAGAGATACTGGAGTGGTTGGCCATTTCCTTCTCCAGCTCATTTTACAGATGGAAACTGAGATAAATATGGTTAAGTGACTTGCCCACGATCACAAAGCTCTAAGTGTGAGGCCAGATTTGAATTCAGGGAGATGAGTCTTCCTGAGTTCAGGCCCAGTCCTCTATCCACTGCACCACCAAGCTGCCCTTTATGTTCCATGAATCTCAATAAAGATCCAAATATTAATATACCAATGATTGTCCCATGCACACCTTCGATTGTTTTTAAATGCATAAAATCAACTGTGTGGGATCACAAAGGAAACCAACTACATTGAAATAGTTATCAATCAAAATATTGTTTTTTAAAACAAGTTCAAGGACCCTAAAGTTAAGAATCCCTGCTCTAAAGGAATATTTTCAATGGTTTACCTCAACAGATCTGCTAGCACACTTGAAATCAACAATGAACAAAAATTGCTGCTCCAATTACAACCCATTAGATGAATGTGTATTTGCTTGTCTAAAAGAAGGCTGCAGTGTGAATTGTATGGGAGCTCTAATAGTCACAAGATGAGGTCTTTATTTAAAAGTGTTCTTTCTTATAGTACCCTTTACATGAGTGGAATATATGCTATTTCTCCTTTCCTCTTATCAGTGACTTATTCTTTCTCATCCCTTTAACTGACTTATCTATTCCTAGCAATGCTGTCTCTAATTTCTCCTAATCTCCTTCCTAGCCACCATGCTATAGTTAACTCAGTGTCACACATAATACAAAAGAGCAGAAAAAGATGTATATTCATTTGTACTTTTAAAGAATACATTTCTGTACTTATATCTGAATAGGGATAGCCTGAGAATTAGCAAGATATCAGACAAAATAATGTCACCATACCTAACTTAAACTGCTTTGAGAAGATATCTAGTTCTTTACTAAAATCCAAACTGGTTTTATTTCCTCCTTTTAAGATACCAAAATTTAAACTTAGAATTTCCTAAAATGGACATATGCTTTAAAAACAACAAACTGAGCAGTTTGCTATTTTCAAACACTTAAAATGATAAACCCTGCTAAAAGTGGAGAAGAAATTAAGTGCTACTATATATACAACAGGGCCCTCTACTGATAGACACTCTTACAAAGGTAAAAAAATACATATCAGAAACTGACAGACACATTTATCTTACAACACTATATACTTGCAATGAAGGCAAAAAAATTTTTTTAAGTTAAACTACAGAATTTACCTTTTTTTGATCACTAAGTCTGATGATACAGGTATGCATCTTAGACCTGTTCCCAAAACCATAAGAAAGGATGTCAGCAGCACAGTTACCCGGAGACCTAAAACACAAAAAAATCTGAATTATTTTTCTATTTTTTAACCACATTAATAACAGCAAATAAATGTCTGATTTTAAAACTGTTTCTTGAGGGGCAGCTAGATGGCGCAGTGGATAGAGCACCAGCCCTGGAGTCAGGAGTACCTGAGTTCAAATCTGGCCTCAGACACTTAACACTTACTAGCTGTGTGACCCTGGGCAAGTCACTTAACCCCAATTGCCTCACTAAAAAACAAAAAAAACCTGTTTCTTGAATAAGTGGGTTAGCAAAAACTGGATGAACTCTAAGTCTTCATTAAAGTAAGAAGTAAGAAGGCAAATAGGTACTCCAGAGAATCAAAAATCTATTCCCGGGCAGCTAGGTGGCGCAGTGGATAAAGCACCGGCCTTGGATTCAGGAGGACCTGAGTTCAAATCCGGCCTCAGACACTTGACACTTACTAGCTGTGTGACTCTGGGCAAGTCACTTAATCCCAACTGCCTCACCCAAAAAAAAAAAAAAAAATCTATTCCCTCTACTCCTTCCTGGTCCTCTGAGGTCCCAGAGTTTATCAGTCAGTCATTCTAAGGTCTATCTGATCCATGCAACATTCCCTGCTTATTCATACTGTAAACGCCCAATCACCTGCTTCTGAGTTTTTCAGTTGGATAATTTGCTCTCCCTCCATTGAAGAGTTCTGTTCTATGAACCCCAAATAAGTTCCTAAAGAGCCTCCTACTTTCTCCAGTCACACACTCCCACCTCTAGGGTAACGTGGTTATTGGGGCTTTGCCACCATTTGGTAAGTATTAAGTAAGCTGCTCTCCCTCAAAACACCAGAGTGTTGTAGAAAATGACCCTATGCCGACTTCCTTCTTCTGAATAGGGTGCTGCTGTTAGATTAAAAAACCCCTAACGATCTGAAAGGGTTCATGAAACCAATCCAGAAGTAAGTTCCATAGCTCCCGAAAGAATAGGTTTATCACACCCCTTTATGGATCCTTCAGATATATGCGGTACGAGGGATTTGGAGTAAATGTGGGTCTTTCTCCTTTCTGCCTGTATTCCGGGGGGAAGGAAGCTTTAGAACTCTTTGGACCTCAGCTTCCTCATCCATATAATGAGGTCATTGTCTGTGCGAGAGCTGGTCTTTTCTGGCTCTGAACATGAGGATGCTGTGAGGTTAATACAGGTGAAGTAGTGGAGAGTCTGGGCCTAGCTCAGGGAACCCAGGTTCTTATGCTTTCTCTGATACTCCTTCCTTTTGTGGCTTGGCCAGGCCTCAACATCTCTAGGCCTCGATTTCTTCATCTATAAACTCAGTGGTTCGACCTCGGCTTCTGATACCTGCGCCTTCCAGAACTGTGCGCCTAATCCCGAAGAAGGCTAATATGGAGTTACAATACTGGGTGATAGGCGGTGCTGCCCCCACCCTCACTTTACCGAGGAAACCAGGACTCAGAGGGGTTAAAGAAGTAGCTCAGGTGTCCTATCTCCCAAGTGTCCTACTAGTCATCCCCATAACTCCTTGTTGTCGGGCACCTCTAGCCTAGATCCAGGCCCTTTTCTTTATTCTATACTATTCATAGGATTATAAATGTATAGGTTCCTTTCAGAATCTTCAGCTTACTTCAAGGCATAGATGAGGTGCCACCTCCTGCTTCTATGTTGCCTTCCCTGATTCCTGTCCCACCAAAAAAAACCCTTACATTTCTCCCCATCCTCGAACAAACCGGTGTCTTCTCATTTGTATGTATGCTATATTACGCTAGCAAAATGCAAGTTCCCTGAGGGCAGAATCTTTCATTGTTGTCTTTTTTATCCTCAGTGGATATAAGTGTTTTCATTTACTTGGTGGCCACCAAATGTTTACCAAGTTGAACTTCTGTCATTTCTGCACACCCCTTGTCCTCCCAGCCCCTACCGGTCATTACTCAGTCTCTTCCTTCCTATCTTAATCACCATAGCTCATTTGTACCTACCATATCAGGAAAAGATAACTTTGTGATATATCTTGATTGAGATAATAATTGTAAAGTGCCTGGTACTGCGCAGTGCCTGGTACATAGTTTCTTTGCTTTGTCACCGTATCCTTAAGCCTAGCACAGTTCTTGGACATATTAAGCACATGATATTTGCTAGATTTGTTAAGGTGATACAAGATTCCTTAAAAAATGCAACCATAACTTTGTTTATTGATCCTTTAATTATTAATATCAAGTGAAGTGTGAAACAGGATGACGTGTTCACTTCTTGGTGGAGTAGCCCAAACACTGGGCTTTAACTCTGACCACAAAGTAGTTTAACATCTGTGGTTTCTATGAACAAAAGCAACTAATTAGCATTAGTAGGAGATCTCCTTTGAGGGTTTCCAGTTTGTGTTCTACACAGAATGGTATGAGGGCAGGGACAGCTTCCTCAGGACAAAACTTTGCTGGTGAAGTAAGTGTGTGTATGTAGGACAAAAATGCTGAAACGAACCAGAAATAGCTCCTCTCCCTCTATGTTTCTTTCATGGTTTATCTCTCCTAAAGACCAAGGTCCTTCTGGGGGCACCTGCTCTCTCGCTCTCTACTTCCCCTAATGTAAGATCTAAACCCAAGGAAGCAAAAAGTACCTTGTTTCAACCTGGGCTCTGGGAGGTAATGACTGATTTAGAAAGATTTATCCTAAGCAAATCACTTCAACCTTCTGGGTTTCAGTTTTCCCATTTGCAAAATAAAACTGGATGACAGATAAGGTCCCCTCCCTTCTAGTTAGAACATTCTATGCTTTTAAGTTGACCACTGTGGCTCTTGTTCTAAGTCCTTCAAAAAAAGTTCCGACAAAAATTTTTTTAAAAAGTCTTAAGTTCAGTTTTATTCCTGGGGAAAGGCAGGGCCTGAGGGAAAAGATTCTAGGCAATGGAATACTTTATCCAGAAAAATTACTGAAGAATCTGCCTGGTGTAGCTCCCAGTGCAAACCCTCCATTTTTAGTCCCAGCTATTAGTTTTATGTCTTGTTCTTCAAGTGTGTCATCTCAAGAAATCATGAAAGAAACAGCAAGTTATCCAACATAAATCACCCATTCAATAAGGAAACATTGTATGTGTATCTGTTTCAGGTTACACAGGAGAAGGATGAGACTGGGGTTGCTGGGAGTGAGGCCAGGGCTAAATGTGAGTAAGTGATTCATTTATCCCATATTGGCCACAAGTTTGGCCAGTCCATTAGTTCTCATTTAAATATCAAAACAATGACTATTTCAGAGCATGCATTACACAATTTTATGAGCTGACTGTGCATCTACACTAGGTACCAGCATGGTATGGTAGAAAAGCAGCAGAGGAGAAGGAAAACTATAATGGAAGCATTTATTATGAGTCAACATGCCTTTGCAGATGTATCTGAGGATCGTAGTTCCAAAACACGTACCTTATTTACATAAAATCCATAATATGTAGATAAAACATTGGTAATACATATCACCACATTTTTAAAAGTCCAACATTTATTAAAATATAAATAGTTTCAACATTTGGTGTTTTTAATGAATGTAAGAAACTAAAATTATTAGGATTTGTGGGGACAGTGCTCGGGGTCGAGGCTAGGAAAACAAAGCTTATGAACATTAGAAGTTCCTGTAAGCTGGTAATGAATGTGGAATTAGAGTTTGGAGTCAAATGACCAATTGGGGCATATAATATCAGCAACTTCTCTACCACACCTACTAGTTACCTCTGTGTCCTACTGAGCTACTAAGAACAAGGACTTCAATGTTAAATAAGTGGTTTCCTCAGAAGCATCACTACCTAGGGTCCCACTCAATAGAATCTAGGGGAATCTTCTGAAAGATCCCCAGTCTGGGGCAGAGCCAAGATGGCAGAGAGAAGCCAGAAAGTTGCTTGAGCTTTCCCATGTTTACCTCAAAAATAACATTACATCAAGGCTCTAAACAGATTCTGGAACTGCAGAACCTACAAAAAGACAGAGACACATAATCCTCCTACTTCAGATAATTTAGAGGACTTCAGGAAAGGTCTGTCTCAGGTGGGTGAAAGGGGCGGGGGTGGCTCAGCACAGCTGAGAGTGGGGCAGCTCAGAGCTGTATGAAGCTAGCAACAGTGACCCCTTTGCTCTAAGAGCAGACCTCAACTTTATAAGTTTAAAAATAGACTACAGGGGCAGCTAGGTGGCCCAGTGGATAGAGCACTGGCCCTGGAGTCAGGAGGACCTGAGTTCAAATCTGGCATCAGACACTTAACACATACTTGCTGTGTAACCCTGGGCAAGTCACTTAACCCCAATTGCCTCACCAAAAAAAAAGACTACAACATGAGTAAGAAACAAAAAAGGACCCTTACCATTGACAGCTTCTATGGTGAAAGGGAGGAACAAAACTCAAACTCAGATGACTTTGTCAAAATGTCTACAAGTGAAGACTCAAGTGGGAAGAGGATCTTGTCTCAAGAAGAAAAAAACTTTCCTTGAAGGGCTCAAAAAGGCTTTTAAAAACCAAATGAGAGAGGTAGAAGAAAAAATGGAAAAAGAAATGAAAGTTATGCTGGAAAAAGCAGCACAAAAATTGACTGAGGAAAACAGTTCTTTAAAAAATATAATTGGGGGCAGCTAGATGGAGCAGTGGATAGAGCACCGGCCCTGGAGTCAGGAGTACCTGAGTTCAAATCCGGCCTCAGACACTTAACAGTTACTAGCTGTGTGACCCTGGGCAAGTCACTTAACCCCAATTGCCTCCCTTAAATTAAAATATATATATAATTGGCCAAATGGAAAAAGAAGTGCAAAAGCTTACTGAGGAAAATGCCTTAAAAAATAAAATTGGGCAGATGGAAGCTAATAACTCCTCATCAAAAGACAAAAAAAATAGAAGAAAATGTGAAATACCTCATTAGAAAAACAACTGACCTGGAAAGTAGATCCAGGAGAGATAATCTTAAGCGTTATTAGACTACCTGAAAGCCATGATCAAGAAAAGAGTCTAGACACCATATTCTAGGAAATTATCAAGGAGAAATACCCTGAAATTATAGAATCAGAGGACAAAATCATCATTAAAAGAATCCACTGATTACCTCCTGAAAGAGACCACAAAGGGAAAACTTCAAGGAATATTGTAGCTAAACTCCAGAATTGTCAGGTGAAGGAGAAAATACTCCAAGTAGCCAGAAAGAAACAATTCAAGTATCATGGAGCCACAGTCAGGACTGCATAGGAGCTGGCAGCTTGAACATTAAAGGATCACAGGGCTTGGAATATGATTTTCTGGAAGGCAAAGGACCTTGGATTACAACCAATAATCAACTACCCAGCAAAACTGATCATTCTCTTTCAGGTGAAAATATGGACATTCAATGAAATAGGGGACCTCCAAAGTTTCCTGAGAAAAAGACCAGAACTGAATAGAAAATTTGATCTCCAAATACAAGATTGAAGAGAAGTATAGAGAGGTAAACAAGGAGGTGGGGGGGGGGGGAGAGAAAGGTTGTTCAATGAGGTTAAACTGCTTACATCCCTATGAGGGAGGATAATACTTTTAACTCTTTGGATCTGTATCTCTATTAAGGTATTGTTATTAAACTGACGTTGATGTGATGATATAAAGAAACTTAAGGGACATATGAGTAAAAGAAGACTAGGGGGAGGAGAGGAAGGGGAAGGTGGACCGGGGTTAATTATAATACAATTACACCCATTACAATAGAGGGAAAGACGGGAGTGGTAGAGCATTGTTTCAGCCTTACTCTCATCAGATTTGGTTCAGGGAGGGAATAAAATACATATTTGTAATAAAGAAACTTATCTTACTCTTTAAGGAAACAAAAGGGGGAGGGGAAAAGGGTAGTATTGATGGGAGGGCAGAAGTGGGGGGGAAGGGGCAAGAAAAGGAAGGGCAGATTGAGGGAGGCAGTGGTCAGAAGCAAAACACTGGTCAGGAGGAATAGGGTGAAAGAAGGGGAAAAAGTACAAAGGGGAAAAGAGGATGGAGTGAAATAAACAGTTAATAATCTTAACTGTGGGGGCAGCTAGGTGGCACAGTGGATAGAGCACCGGCCCTGGAGTCAGGAGTACCTGAGTTCAGATCCGGTCTCAGACACTTAACACTTACTAGCTGTGTGACCCTGGGCAAGTCACTTAACCCCAGTTGCCTCACCAAAAAAAAAAAAATAAAATAATAATAATAATCTTAACTGTGAATGTGAATGGGATGAATTCTACCATAAAATGGAAGCAAATAGCAGAGTGGATTAAAAATCAGAATCCTACAATATGTTATTTACAAGAAACACATTTGAAGCAGAGAGATACACACAGAGTAAAGGTAAAAGGTTGGAGCAGAATATATTATGCAAAGTAAAAAAAAGCAGGGGTAGCAATTCTTATCTCAGACAAAGCAAAAGCAAAAATAGATCTAATTAAAAGACATAAGGAAGGAAACTACATCTTTCTAAAAGATACGATAGCTAATGAAGTAATATCAATACTAATCATGTATGCACCAAGTGGTATAGCATCCAAATTCTCAGGAGAGAAATTAAATGAGTTACAAGAGGAAATAGACAACAAAACTATAGTAGTGGGATATCTGAACCTTCCCCTCTCAGAATTAAATAAATCTAACCACAAAATAAATAAGAAAGAGGTTAAAGAGGTGAATAGAATGTTAGAAAAGTTAGATATGATAGATATCTGGAGAAAATTGAATGGGGATAGAAAGGAATATTCCTTTTTCTCAGCGCTACATGGCACGTACTCAAAAACTGACCATGTATTAGGGCACAAAAACTTCATAGTCAAATATAGAAAGACAGAAATAGTAAATGCATCCTTCTCAGATCATAATGCAATAAAAATTACATATAATACAGAGCCATGAAAAGGTAGACTAAAAATTAATTGGAAACTAAATAATCTCATCCTAAAGTATGAGTGGCTCAAACAACAAATCATAGAAACAATCAATAACTTCATCCAAGAGAATGACAATAATGAGACAACGTACCAAAACCTATGGGATGCAGCCAAAGCAGTGCTTAGAGGAAACTTTATATCTCTAAATGCTTACATGAATAAAAAAAGAGAAAGAGGAGATTAATGAATTGGGCGTGCAACTAAAAAAGCTAGAAAAAGAACAAATTAAAAATCCCCAATTAATACTAAATTAGAAATCCTGAAAATCAAAGAATTAATAAAATTGAAAGCAAGAAAACTATAAAACTAATCAATAAAACTAAGAGCTGGTTTTATGAAAAAAAAAACAATAAAATAGATAAACCTTTGGTTAATTTGATTAAAAAAAAAACAAAGAAGAAAACTACTAGTATCAAAAATGAAAGGGGTGAATTCACCACCAATGAAATGGAAATTAAAGCAATAAATAGAAGCTATTTTGCCCAACTCTATGCCAATAAATTTGACAATCTAAATGAAATGGATGAGCCAAAACAGAGAAAGAAAATTACAGACCAATTTCCCTAATGAATATTGATGCAAAAATCTTAAATAAAACATTAGCAAGGAGATTACAGCAAGTGATCACCAGGATAACATACTATAACCAGGTGAGATGTATACCAGGAATGCAAGGCTGGTTCAACATTAGAAAAACTATCAAAATAATCAACCATATCAATAACAAAACTAACCGAAATCATATGATTATCTCAATAGATGCAGAGAAAGCTTTTGAGAAAATACAACACTCATTCCTATTAAAAACACTAGAGAGCAAAGGAATAGGTGGGAACTTTCCTTAAAATAATAAGCAGTATCTACCTAAAACCAACAGCAAACATATGTAATGGGGATAAGTTAGAGTCATTCCCAATAAGATCAGGGGTGAAACAGGAATGTCAGCTATAGCAATAAGAGAAGAAAAAGGAATTTAAAAAATTAGAATAGGCAAGGAGGAAACAAAACTTTCACTCTTTGCAGATGATATGATAGTATACTTAGAGAATCCTAAAGAATCAACTGCTTGAAACAATTAACAACTTTAGCAAAGTTGCAAGATATAAAATAAACCCACATGAATCATCAGCATTTCTATACATGACCAACAAAGCTCAGCAGGAAGAGATAGAAAGAGAAATTCCATTTAAAGTAACGGTAGACAATATAAAATACTTGGGAGTCAACCTACCAAGACAAACCCAGGAACTCTATGAACACAATTACAAAACACTTTTTACACAAATCAAATCATATCTATGTAACTGGAAAAATAGCAATTGCTCATGGACAGACCAAGCTACTATAATAAATGACAATTCTACCTAAATTAATTTACCTATTCAGTGCCAAATCAATCAGACTACTTAAATTAGAAAAAATAATAACTAAATTCATGTGGAAAAACAAAAAGTCAAGAATATCAAGGGAACTAATGAAAAAAATACACAGGAAGGTGGGCTAGCCATACCAAGTTTGAAGCTATACTATAAAGCGGCAGTCATCAAAACTATTTGGTAGATCAATGGAATAGTTTAGGCACAGGAGACACAGTAGTAAATGACTTTAGTAATGTATTGTTTGATAAACCCAAAGACTCCAGCTTCTGGGATAGGAACTCAGTATTTGACAAAAACTGCTGGGAAAACTGGAAGATAGTATGGCAGAAACTAGGTATAGACCAACATCTTACACCTTATACAAAAATAAGGTCAAAATGGGTTCAAGATTTAGACATAAAGGGTGATAACATAGATAAAGTGGGAGAGGAAGGAATAGTTTACCTCTCAGATCTATAGAGAAGAAAACAATTTATTTCCAAACAAGAGATAGAGAATATTATGAAATGCAAGATGGAAGA
The DNA here is from genome assembly GCF_019393635.1 of Dromiciops gliroides. Classification (NCBI taxonomy): domain Eukaryota; kingdom Metazoa; phylum Chordata; class Mammalia; order Microbiotheria; family Microbiotheriidae; genus Dromiciops; species Dromiciops gliroides. Next base: position 334,374,790 of record NC_057863.1, on the reverse strand, counting down.
CTTTGGTTACAAAGTTTTTGTGCAAACAGAAGCAATGCAGCCAAAATTAGAAGGGAGGCAGAAAACTGGGAAACAATTTTTACAGCCAGTATTTCTGATAAAGGCCTCATTTCTAAAATATATAGGGAACTAAATCATATTTATAAGAATGTAAGTCATTCCCCAATTGAGAAATGGTCAAAGGATATGAACAGGCAGTTTTCTGATGAAGAAATCAAAGCTAATCTATTGCCATATTAAAAAAAAATGCTCTAAATCACTATTGATTAGAGAAATGCAAATTAAAACAACTCTGAGGTACTATGTCACACCTATCAGATTGGCTAATATGACAAAAAAGGAAAATAATAGATGTTGGAGAAGGTGTGGAAAAATTGGAACGCTAATGCATTGTTGGTGGAGCTGTGAACTGATCCAACCATTCTGGGGAGCAATTTGGAACTATGCCTTAAGGGCTATGGGACTGTTCATACCCTTTGGCCCAGTGGTACCACTGCTAGGTCTGTATCCCAAAGAGACCATAGAAAAGGGAAAAGGACCCACATGTACAAAAATATTTATAGCAGCTCTCTTTTTGGTGGCAAAGCATTGGAAATAGAGGGAATGCCCATCAACTAGGGAATGGCTAAAAAAGCTGTGGTATATGAATGTAATGGGACACTATTGTGCTGTAAGAAACACTGAGCAGGAGGGGTTCAGAGAAACCTGGAAGGACTTATATGACTGAGAGGAGCAGAACCAGGAGAACATTGTACACAGTAACAGCAACATTGTGTGATGAATAATGGTGATAGACTTGGCTCTTCTCAGCAGTGCAATGATCCAAAACAGTTTCAAAGAACTCATGATAGAAAATGTTCTCCACATCCAGAAAAAAGAACTGTGGATTATGAATGCGGATTGAACTATACTGTTTCTACTTTTGGACTGTTTTTCTACCTTCTTTTTTGAGGTTTTTCTCTTGTGCTCTGATTCTTCTTTCACAAAACTAAATGTAGAAATATGTTTAATGTGATTGTACATATATAACCTATATCAGACTGCTTTCTGTCTTGGGGAGGAGGAAAGAAAGGGAAGGTGGGAGAAAAATTTGGAACTAAAAATCCTATGAAAACAAATGTTGAAAACTATGCTTATATGTAACTGGAAAATAATAAAATACTTAAAAAAAGTAAAAGAAAGAACTCTAGTCTGTCCAGAAACTTACTCTTCCTCTGAAGTACCAAAACCTCCTGTGTAGACAAGAAGGATCTCATATATTTAATAGCCATAGCTCTGCCCTAATTAGTTAAGGCTCCTTAAAATTCACCCCAGAGGCATAGTTAAAAGTGGTAATTCTGAAATGTCTAGGAAATGAATCGTCACTGAGCCAAGAAAACTCACAAAAGGGCCTTTCCTTGGTGCTAAAACCAGGCCCAATTAAGTTGTATTGAAATGTTGCTTTCACTAGATTACCTGATGGTGAATGGCATCTGGGCCCAATGCTGAATCATTCCTGGTGGTGCTGTGGTGCATACTGACTTAATTATAAAATATAATATTATCTATGTCTTATTGCTTTTTTAATTTATTTTGTTAAATATTTCCCAATTACATTTTCATCTGGTTCAGCTCCATATAACCCAAAGGCAGTGTGTTTGACACCTCTGCTCTACACAACTGCTAAGATCCTGTTAATGTGTATTCCAAAAATCATGTCAGATATAGTCCTGCCTGAGTCTAGAGTTTACATAGTTTTGTCCTATTCCTGGGAAGGATATGGATATATGTTCATCCTTGCTTTTATGTCTGGGGTGTGCTGTAGGTCTACTTTATCCATTCTTGGGTTTGTCAAATGCCAGGATGGACTGCAAGAAACCAGAGGTCAGAATGAGGAAATCAGTCAAAAACAGGCAGAAGTCAGGAGCCTCAAAATACACACAAAGAAAAAGGGAACATGAAGGAGACATATTAGAAAACAAGACCATAAGTTAAAAAGCCAGAAAGGTGGCTTTAAAAAATGAATACAGAAAAATCTATAGGGATCAGAGGTCAGAGGAAAGCAGTGAAATTAATAACTTGAGCAAACAGCCCGATCAACAGACACACACACACACACACACACACAACCTTCTGGGCCAGTTAAGAAACCACTAACCAGTTTCCTGACAAAAGCCAAATCCAGGGTTTGCTCAGCCTATAATTGTGGGAAGGAAGCAGTTAAGTGGGTAAGATATTTCATGGATAAGAGAAGGGCAAAGCCTAATATGAATTTTGGTGATGTTGTTTAGTCTTTCATGACCCTATTTTGATGTTTTCTTGAGAAAGATACTAGAGTGGTTTGCCATGTCCTTCTCCAGCTCATTTTAGAGATGAGAAAACTGCGGCAAACAGAAGCAAGTGATTTTCCCAGAGTCAAATGGCTGGTAAGTGCCTGAAGCCCAATTTGAACTCATGAAGATAAGTGTTGATGATGACTCCAGGCCAACCACATAGCTGCCCTAATAGGAATACTCCATCCTTCAACACTCCAATTAAGATTTTGATGGAGGAAGCTAAAAAGGGTTAACAGATAATCTAAGACCTGAGTTCTAGCTAAAAAAGGGGTTAACAGAGAAACTAAGGTTTGAGATCTTATCAACAGGGGGTTTGAGTCCCTATCAACCAACACTATCAACAGAACCAAATGTGTCTTTAAGTTTACCTTATGATATTTAAACCCCCAAAACACACCCCTACTGAGAAAAATACCCACCTTAGGGATGTAATAGGACCTCAAGAAGTCCAAAATAGGATATGAACCTTCTGGTATTCTCCTTGTGGTCATCACAGTCTTTCAATAAAACTTAGAAATTGAGCCACTGAGTCTTGTAATTCTTTGGGACACCTCACGATCAATTTGATCAATTAAATCCATCCCCACTTCATTTTTACTGTACTTTAATACAGACTAGAATTGTAAATAATAATAATTCGTAGGAGGGGACCTGAATACTTCCATAACTCAAGAGAGGTAGCATGATCTAACCACAGGATCAAAGAAGTGGAGTTAGAAAGGATTAGAAGTCATCTAGTCCAGTGGAGGCCACTAGAACATAGCTGTGGGTCTTCACTGTGCAACTGAATGTGGGGGTCATTGCAGCCTTGGTTCTGAACACACAACATGCACATTTCGCACTGTATATGCTGTCATGAGGTTGCATGAAAATTGCTTGGGTGAAAAGGGGTAGCCAGTGGAAAAAATTTAAGAAGCCCTTCACTACAGTATCCCAGTAAATCACATAATGACTTAGAAAACCACATGCTATCATTATTTATACTCTATCGTACTTTTTTTTTCTTCTTCTTCTTTTTTTTTTTTTAGTGAGGCAATTGAGGTTAAGTGACTTGCCCAGGGTCACACAGCTAGTAAGTGTTAAGTGTCTGAGGTCGGATTTGAACTCAGGTACTCCTGACTCCAGGGCCGGTGCTCTATCCACTGCGCCATCTAGCTGCCCCCCTATCGTACTTTTGCTCATTTTGTTAACCATTTAAAAATTATATTTTAATCAGGTTCAGGTCACACTTGCTTTTGAGGGTCTTGTGTCCTGGTACCTCTGATCTAGTGCAGTCCCTCACCTTATAAGTGAAATAACTATAGTCCAGATAAGCTAAATGATTTGCTTAGAGTCACAGTAATTGTCAGAGGGAGAATTTGAACACAAGCCTTTTATCATTTTTTCTGTGAGAGTTTTCACTGTAAGTCAAATTCCACATATTGGAATTTGAACACAGTGCCTTGATTCAGTTAAGTGATAGGATTTAGTTGATTGAAATGGGAAAGATAAAAGATTAAGTACAGGGTAGGCCCAAAGTCACAAAGGAGTCTGCTGTTTTAATAACTTATTGAAAAAAAATTTTTTTTTAATTCATATATGTGTGTATCCTATATATACTGTATATGATACTATATTATTGTAAATTAAAAACAAAAAATACCTTTATTAAAAAGTGAAATCCCTTTGTGACTTAGTGACTTTTGGCCCTCCCAGTATAAGGGTGATAATGAATACAATTAAAAGTTATCTAATGAGAAAGAGTGAGGAATGATGTTTGGACCTAAGAGACCTAAATTAGAATCCAGTGCCTGACAGTGCACTGCCTTTGTGAGGCAAATCCCCTTCCCTCCAAGAGCCAGGTTTTTTAAAAAATGGAGGAAGGGAGGAAAAAATAATTGGTTTCTAAGATACCTTCCAGCTCTAAATGCTATGATCTAATGACAAGCCAGAAGAGGGTGTGTGTCAGAAAGTGGTAGAAATTTTAATAGATAACATGGGGTCAAATTCTAGAGGCCTCAGAAGTTTAGCAGAGGAATTTATTTTAATATGGAAGAAACTGGAGTGACTAAAGGTTTTTGAACAAAGGAGTGGCATAATGAAAGTGGTAGTTAAAGGTGGCAGGTAGGTGGCTCAGTGGAGTCAGACACTTACTGGCTGTGTGACCCTGGGCAGGTCACTTAAGCTTTGCCTGCTCTGATCTACTGAAGAAGGAAATGGCAAATCACTCCAGTAACCTTGCCAAGAAAACCAAATGTACAGTAAATTAGCATGTGATGGTCCATGGGGTCACAAAGAGTTGGACACAAGTGAACAACAACAAAAGTTAAAGAAGATTCATTGGCATTGCTCTGATTTTTCTCTTATAACATGACTAATGCAGAAATATGTTTAATGTTATTATATATATGTATATATATGTATGTGTATATATATATGTATGTATATATATATATATATATATATATATATAAATAACACCTATATCAGATTACCTGCTGCCTAGGGGAGGGGGGAGGGAGGAGGGGAGGGAAGGAGAAAAATCTGAAATTGGAAAACTTGTATAAACAAAAGTTGAGAACTATCTTTACATGTTAACAGGAAAAAAAATAAAATACTTTATTAAAAAAAAAAGCTTCATTGGGCAGCACTGGGTATCGGAGAGAGAGAGTTGACCTTTGGTTAAAGAAGACCCAAGTTCAAGTTCCACATCTCATATATATTGGCTGAGAGTGGGGGAAAAATCACTTAACTTCTCAGTGCCCCAGGCAACTCTAAGACTTAAGTTGCAGAGCAGGTGGCCAATATGAATTGGTAGAGTTTATTCATCTGAAGTTCACTAGACCAATGAAATCACAGCAACAGTCAGAGACTGGAATTAGGGAAGTCAGGTGGCTACTGCACTAACTTAGATATGTGATAGCTTGGAATAGGGTGGTAGAAATTAAAAATGGAAAAAAGAGTCGGAATCAATGGATGCTTTCAAGGAAGACTTGGTGATTCACATAAACATGTGAAATGAAAATGAAGAGTCAAGAAAATTCTAAGGGTTCTTTGAACCTTAGGGAAGAAAGTAGCAGCGTTGACAGAAAGACTGTACACTTAGGAAATGGCTCTAATTGTGCTAGGAAGATGATGAGTTTAGTCATTCTAAAGAGTCTTTGAGTCTGAAGCAAAATGTATGGCAATAAGCCAAACAGCAATACTAGTAGGGCTGGAAACCATCATGTGGAAGTAATCCTATTAAGGTGACAGCTGTTGTTTGTCCTCTGTTTTAGAAGACAAAGGACATCATGTTGATTCATCATATGAACTGGAATTTCATTGAAGCAGAGCTGCCCCAAAGTCATCAGCCTCACTCTTTCTTCTCAAGTCATCAAAGTCCAATGGCAAAGACCAAAGTCAAGACCAAACAGAGATGGCCTGGGCTGCGAGTAGATGACCTTGGTGTCTTTGATATCTTACCAAGCCTCCAGCTTTAGTCAGACTTAAAATAATAATAGTTCCCATTTACGTAATGCTCGAGAGATTTTTACATGCAGTTAGTCCTCATAACAATCTTCTGATAGGCAGGTGGTTCAGAGGAGCAACTTAGACAGTCCTGTCCTCTCACACACGCTGGTTGCAAGTAACATTGTAAGTCATTTAACCTGCCAACACCCATTCAACACACTAAGACTGTTGTCCACTGCAGGACAACAAAGTTGAGATCATCGAGGGTCTTTAAAGTCATTCAACAGAGTTTAGATTTAATGTCTATAAACTAGAAAACAGGAAGTCAATTAACATTCTTGAACAGGGATTATTAATGTGTTGAAAAACAAGGTTTTTATAATGCTGTAATAAGAATAATAATAGCTAGTACTTATATATGCTTTAAAGTTTGCAGTGCACTTTACAAATACTCATTTGACTCTCAACAACAGCTCCAGAGATAATTCTATTATTATACCTATTTTTGTATTTGAGGAGACAAAGGTTAAGTGACTTGCTCAGGGTCACATGCCTAAAAAGTATCGAGATTGAATCTGAACTTGGGTGTTCCTGACTCTAGGTACACTGCTCTCTCTATCCATTGTCTAGATATTCAGGTGTCTAGAGTGTTAAATAACTACCAGCAGAGAGAATAGCTAGGAGACTACTGCATGATGTAGTTTAGGGGTTGAGGTGATGAAGCTTGGCTACAAGACTAAGAGAGAGAAAGAGGAAAATCTCAGAGATATTTCAAAGGGAGCAATTACAGGTAGCATTAGGGTATACGGAAGAAGTAAAGGAAAAATCAAATATGACTGTTGACTGACTTAGGAGCAAAGAAGAAATGATAGTATTCTGACAGAAAGAAAGAAAAAGATGGGAATGGAACCAGTTTTGGGGGAAAGGAATTCAGTTTTAGATGTTTCACATCACAGCCATCAATGATTGGCAAAGCTGACAAAATATAAAATCCATAGCTGTTGGAGGTGCTCTGAGAAAACTGACATACTAATATAATACACTGGGGGAAGCCACAAAATCGGCACGACTATTCTGGAGAACATTTGAAATTCTAGTAGAAAAGTCACCCAACAGAACAAATTTTTTGTGCAACCCACTACTAGGCATATACCCTAAGGAGTTCAACAGAAGAAGGAAAGAACTCACATGATACCACACCACCACAAATCACAGTATGAAAAAAACTGGAAATAAAAGTGAGTTTTTCACCAACTAGAAATGTCTGAACTACAGATATTAATGTAACAGAATACTATCCTGTAGTCCTACTATAATAGGCCTAGGATCAGTCAGAGGAGGCTCTTCTGTGAAAAACAAAATAATCAACTAGAATAACAGGGCAGACATATCAAGGAATTAAAGGGCCATAAAAGTTAATAGCAGGAAGCCAAATGGTAACCAGGTGTGGTTTACTACCTGACTGGGAACCAGGAGGCAGTGATACTTCAGAGATCAGGAATGTGACATTGTTCAAGTATCCCCAAGCCCCACAAAACCTGTAACTTTCCAGTTTCAGGTATCCCCATTTACCCTTTCTAAAGGCATCATCTTCTCTCTTGTTTGGAGAGCTGAAGTCTTAAACTTCTCCTCCTGGACACACAGCCTCATACTCCTGGACACATCCCCTCATCCCAAATAAAAACTTTACTTTATCTCTGATTGGAATGTGTACGAGTTTAATTCTTTAACCGAGGATATCCAAGAACCAGTGCACCTGTGACACTTTTGGTGCCCAAACCCAGGAAAACAAGATATTCCTCTTTGTTTCACCACATACCCTGAGGTAAGACGGTGTAATTTCTCCCTCATGCCCAACCCCTGTCCCTTGCCCAGGGAAGGGATGACTGGTCTTCAGCTCCAAGGGAGTGGCTTCTCCCTTGTGAAAGACTATGCCTATCATTCAGACTAGAGTATTGGGGGATGCCCCAACTGGTGTTCAAACCCAAACTGGGTTTCAATATCTCTTGGACTTGGACACAAGGGACAATATCTGAGTAGCTGCCTAGTCAGCCCTACTCCTGGAAAAAGAAGTGCACAATCCATAGGCCCACTACTGTACTTGCACTATAAGAAATATTATAGCCAAAGTCCAGAGATACCAGGTCCAAGGAGAAAATATTGGAAGCAGCTAGAAAAAAGCGAATTTAAGTTTTGAATCTTTAAACCTCATAAGATGTCTAGGGTTTACCAGATAGATTTGGTTCTGTTTGTGTTTTGAAGGATCATACCCTAACCCAAATCGCTCTGGCTCTGGCTCTCATAGACTGGCGAAGAATAAGTCCCAGCCCAAGCCTAATTTGGCCATTGTTTGGTCTCAATGGCTTAGAGCAAGGGTAAATAGCAATTGTTTCTATTTTGGCCAGAAACAGTAGGGTCTTCCCCTCCTATATTTGTTTATTTATTTTATTCATTGTGATGGAGGAGGCTAGAAGGGTTAACAGATAAACTAAGATCCATTCTTTTTTTTGGGTGTGTGGGGGGGAGGCAATGAGGGTTAAGTGACTTGCCCAGGGTCACACAGCTAGTAAACTAAGTGTCTGGGGCTGGATTTGAACGCAGGTCCTCCTGAATCTAGGGCTGGTGCTTTATCCACTGTGCCTGGGGATAAACTAAGATCAACAGTAGCCAGAAGGGTTTATAGAGAAACTAAGGTTTGAGATCTTATCAACAGGACAGTAACCAGAAGGGTTCCTGTCCTTATCAACAAATACTATCAACAGAAGCCTAAGGAAACCATAGCCAGGGATTAATAATCCTGGATGACAGGAAACAGAAACTATACCTAGAAACCAGATCTTAAAGTAAAGAGATATCCTAAACAGAGAGACCCTTGGAGTCTGACAAGTCTAGTCCTTAAGTTTACCTTATGACGTTTAAACCCCAAAACCACACCCCTACTGAGAAAGGTACCTGCCTTTGGACCCCAGGAAGTCCAAAATAGGATATGAACCTCCCACAAGGAGGAGATTAAGATAATGAGGAAATAACCTACATTTTCACTATAAATATAACCGTTTCCATCTCCCTATTCAAGACACTTTTCTCCTTGGTGTTCTCCCTGTGGTCATCCAGTCTTTTAATAAAACTGGAAACTGAGTCTTGTAATTCTTTGGGATGCCTCACGATCAGTTTGATCAATTAAATCTGATGTGGGATGGAAATTTGGGGTCAAATTGATAGTGAGTCATCCCAAAAGAATTACAAGACTGAGTGACTCAGTTTACCAAGTTTTATTGCAATGCTGTGAGTGATCACAGGGAGAGAACCAGAAAATGGAAAGGTATCTCTCAAATAGTAAAAGGAGAACAGTTATATTTATAGTATAGATAAATTGATTATCAGTCTCATAATAATCTCCACCTTAGGGAGGTAAAGGGGAGGGCCTGTCCTTCTCATTTTAATATTCTCTACCTTGAGGTGTTTCAGGGGAGGGCTTATCTTAATTTGGAGTTCCTGAGGTCCTATAGCCAACCCCCAGGTGTGTACCTTTTTCAGTGGAGGTGTGTGTTGTGGGTTTACACATCATAAGGTGAATCTGGGGACAAATTTGGCCTTTTCTGCTCATGTCTCTTTCTGATTCCCATGGCTAGTTTCAAAATATAATCATTTTTCTTTGGAATTTCTATACCCTTGTCTTTTCCTTTATTGTTATTTGACCTGACCCATTTTATGGGTACTGATCACTGTGGGTACAAGAACCTGGTAAGTTATCCATTAACTGGGGTCTAACTCCCTTTTGGAGCTAATATCTGAATTGAAGCTTGGGTCTTGGGTTTTTGTAACCCTTTTTTGTCTCCTACATCATAACCACCAGACAAATCTTATTGATTCTGTCTACAACCTCTCTTTTCTACTCTCTGATAAACACAATTTACAAAGAACTGACTCATCTGCACCTATTCTCCATTCCCTGGCCAATGAATGCGCTGGGGCTGACCAGACTTGTCAATTCCATACTGACTGTTTTATGAATGCCACAAATAAACTATCCTCTCCCAGAGATTCCCAGGCTTACTTCCTGTCTTTAGACTGTTAGGCAAAAAGGTTCTTCTCCATCAGATAGGTCTATCTGAGAAAGTTACTCTTCTCAAGAGCATCTCATAGCTCTCTCTGTTTTGTTACCCTTTATAAAATCCTGTCTCCAGTATCCATCTTTGCTAATAGTATTACTAGCAATTTGCTTTGTGATACTCCAAGTTATAATTCCTCTGCCTCGCTAAAGACCTTAATTCTATTCTATTTATTGTTTTATTAATTTTCAGGTTGACATGTCCTTTCCATTCACACAGCCACCACCCTGGTTTAGGTCTTTCCTTATCACTTCTTGTGAAGCATATAGCAACAGCTTCCTAGTTGGTAATTTTCTTTGTCTCTCCCTGGTACCTAACTGCCAAATTGATATTGCTAAAAGCACAGGTCTGACAAGTCACTCCCTTATTCAAGATGTTCCAGTGGTATCCTATTATCTCTAGGAGAAAATGTAAACTCCTCAGTTTGGCTTTTAAAGCCCTTCAGAATCTGGCTGCAGCTTACCGTTTTAGCCTTAAAATGGTTTAGTAGATTAATCATTTGACTGTCTTGGTGACCCTATTTAGGGTTTTCTTGGCAAAGATACTGGAATGGTTTGTCATTTCCTTCTCCAGTTCAATGTACAGATGAGGAAACTAAGGCAAACAGGGATAAGTGACTTGCCCAGGGTCACACAGCTACTAAGTATGAGGCCAGATTTGAACTCATGATTCTTCCTGACTCCAGGCCCAACGCTCTATCCAATCCATCACCTGGCAGCCTTTTTTAAGCTTTATTCCGCACTTACTATTCATACCCTCTACATTCCAGCCAAACTAGTCTATTTGTTCTCCACTGACATTTCATCTCTTTTTCCCACGCTTTTGCACACACCCGCTGCCTCCTAGAATCCCCAACTTTCCCTAAAGTTCAGCTCATGTCGCCTCTCAGAGAAGTCTATCCTCATTCTTTTAGGTGCTGGTACTTCCCTCTCTGGAAAAATTACTTTCTGGCAAATACGTTGTTTCCGCCAGTAGAATGTAATTTCCTTAAAGGTGGGCCCTGGTTCACTTTTGTTCTATTATCTGAAAGGAGTCTAGCACATAGTAGACACTTATTAAATGCTTAATGAAATGAAATGGACTGATGCTCCACTGAATTAACTGGCTAGGTGAAACATAATGCCTAATATCACCTAATGTGGCCAAAGAGTATTGACATGTTTTGAAGGAGGAAAAGTCCCCAAGGAAAAAATATATGTTCTAATTAGTATTTTTTTTAAACCAAAAAAGGTATAATCCAGACTGATAAAGCTTAGTGAATAACACTTCGATCTAAATGACTTTTGGAATTCCTATCATAAGCTCCAGTCTCAAAAACACAAAGTGGCCACCATTAAAGATATTCAAAAGAATATGCCACAGATTCGAAACATAATTGCAAAAGAGAAGTTTCATGGTGCAGCTAGGTGGGCACAATGGATAAAGCACCGGCCCTGGATTCAGGAGTACCTGAGTTCTAATCCGGCCTCAGACACTTGACACTTACTAGCTGTGTGACCCTGGGCAAAACCCCCATTACCCTGCCCCCCGCCCCAAATGTTTCATAAATGTTTTGAGCAATGACAATATCCTTGGAATAAGTGTGTAAGTTTCTCAAAGTAACCACTTTAAGGAGGCAACATATATGTCAATGTATAAATTCTAACAGATTATTTAAAAACTAGTAATATTTTATACTCAACTCTATACTTTTGCTACTTTGTTTATAATTATTTCTTTCATCATTACTCCCATCCATCTCTACATAATTCTATACCTCTATAGCTTCTTGACTAAATATCCTTCAATGACCAAGAAAAAAGAGTTTTTCTTGCTTGTTCATCCTTGAGAAAAATCCCATAATCACTTTTTCATAAAATATGTATTCTTCCTTTGCCTACCACCCATCAACTTACTCTTTACCCACATCTGATATAAATACCTTATTTTTCATTCATTTAGTTGATTTATTTTATTGACTGCATTTTTATTCATCCCTTTTGGAGCACCTCCTTCTGTTGTAAGCTCCTGAAGAGTGAGAAATATCAGGCCAAGCAATTCTGATACTAACATATTCCTGTATTGCAAAGAGATATTTAATAATGCTTTTCAGTCATGAGTACTTACATGAAAATGAATTTTGAAGTAAGAATGATAGACAGTACACATATGTATACAGTATAATAGATAATGATGTGACATGACAACCAAAAAGCCAATACAAATCAACCTTAATAGCTGTAATAATGGAAGCATAAGACCAAAAGTACAGATTCACTGAATCTTGCCCTAGTTAGACAGCATTTGAAGTATTATATTCAGTTCTAGACACCACATTTTAGAAGGACATCGACAAGCTAGAGTGAGTCCAAAGGAAACCAACCAGGATTGTGAAATGAATTAAAACCAGGGTTGTAGTTGAAAGGATTAGATATTTAACCTAGAGAAGCTCAGAAAAGAAGGTGTTGTAAAAAAAAAAAAGGTATAACTTTTCTTGCTTGGCTCAAGAGGGGAAGAACTGGGAAGCAAGAGGCAGAAGATACAGTGAAACTCAATGTAAGGAAAGAGAAACAAAGATCAATGAGAGGAAAAATTTTCTAACAATGAGAGCTATCTAAATCTGGAATGGATAGCCTTGTAAACCAGTAACTTCCTCTTGTAGAGGTCTTCAAGCTGTGAGAACCAGGGTGCCACCCCCTGCTGAGAAAGACATTATGAGAACCAGGATGCCACCCCCTGACAAGAAAGCATGTGACCTTCCTTAGGTTCTAAAGGTCAGACTAAACCTTCTGGAAGTTGCCTCTATTCAGTAGAACTGCCTGTAAGTCATGTCAATCAATGGACCAGCCAATTAACTTGGAGTTGTGTGTGGGGACTGCCCTGCTTCAGGTTCCACAGGAGGCTTCTGGGAGAACCAGCTGGGACTCTGTCTCTTTTTGGAAGCATGAGCTACTAGGTGAAGGCTGGCTTTTCTCTCTATCTATCCCACATAGATCTGAGCTAGGTTTTTCCATTCTTTTAGAGACCTGTGCTCATTATCTCTCTTCACTAACTTCTAATATACTTTAATAAATACTTAAAATCCTAAACTGTTGCCGAATTTATCAGTAAATCTTGGCTAGTCCCCCCCACCAGCCACTGCAGGGGGGGGGGGGGGGGGAGGTAAGGCAAACACACAAAAAGCATCACAAAGCAGAACGTGGATAAGCACTTCTCAGAGAATGTCACAGAAGAGATTCCTGTTCAGGTATGGGTTGGATTGGGTGATCACTGATTCTTTTCTAACTCAAATTCTCTGATCCTATTTGTGTTAAATCTACTTTAAACTAAAAAGTTCTCAAAGGCAGGTACCATCTTGATATTATTTGTTCCATAAAATACTGAGCCAAGATTTACATATTGTAAATTCTGTGTCTGCTTAATTAAAATAGAACTTTGCTTCCTACAGAAGATGCATGTAAATGAATCTAAATTTTAATAAGTGAATCATTATTATTATTATTATTATTTTTGGTGAGGCAATTGGGGTTAAGTGACTTGCCCAGGGTCACACAGCTAGTGTTAAGTGTCTGGGGTTGGATTTGAACTCAGGTCCTCCTGAATCCAGGGCTGGTGGTCTATCTACTGTGCCACCTAGCTGCCCGGTGAATCATTATTTTAAAAGGGACAAATTTTTTAAGTCTATGGTAAATAAAAAACCAAATATACTTTTGTAAAACAAAGTATGATACTATAATTTCTCTTTCTGATTAATGCAGATTTTCATATTCAGGCTTGCATAAAACAGGAAATGTTCCTCATGTATGAATCAGATGAAAGGATCAAAGAATCAGGAATCATTAGTCTATTTTCCTAACCAGTGCAAGATCTTAAAGGAAAGGTTTCATGTTTTTCCTGTATTCTCAGTGCTCTGCACATAGTATGTGTTTAATAAATTCTAAATGAACTCTTTCTACAATATATATTCTGTGCTTAAAAACTTCCAGTAACTGATTTTAATACCTCATAAAGCAGTACATTGCAATTTTGAACGGCTTTCATTGTTAGAAAATTTTTTTACACTGAGCCAAAATTTAGTTCTCTATGACTTCTGGTCATTGTTCTGAGTTGAATCAGTGAAGCATTAAGCATTTATTAAGTGCCCATTGTGTGCCTGGCACTCAACTGAAGTGCTGAAGGTAAAACTATAATGGGATAGTTCTTTAACTTAAGGAGTTTAAATTCTAATGGAGGATAAAATATGTTCACAGACAAGCAAACAAAGAATAGGACTAAGTATCTGTGAAAGAGCAGGAGACAGGATGCTATAAAAGAGGGATGGATAGAAGTCTATATTAAGGGAAGTGATATGTATTCAGTCTATAAATGAAGACTGAAGCAAGATTATGAAAGGCTTTGAATGACAAAAGGAGGAGTTTCTATTTTTTTTACTAAAAGAAATGAGGAAGTGTAGAAGCTTTTTGATCATGGAACTGACATGGTCAGACCTCTTCTTTAGGAATCTGACAGCTGTTGAGCAGGGATTAGAGAATGAGAGGGACTTGAAACAAGGAGATCAATTAGGAGACAATAGAAATAATCAAGGCAAAAGGGGACAGGAGCCTAGAGTAGGGTGGCTGTGGTTTAAGTACAAGGAATGGGACAATTGCAAGAGTTTGAGGAAGTGGAATCTTTGCCTCTCCTTTCACTCTTCCAAATCTTCTGCAATCTAGTTTCCACTGTTATGGTTCAACTGAAACTGCTCTTTCCAAAGTTAGCAATGAGCTCTCAAGTACCAAATCTAAGGGTCTTTTCTCAATCCTTATCTTTCTTGATTTTTCTGCAACCATGGCACTGTCAATAACTCTCTTTTCTTTTATCTGATCATAATCAATATTCATTCCACTGCTCCATCTGCCTTGCAATTCCAAATTCAGTCCTTCATCCTCACCAAGACTTCTAATCTCTCAATCACTTAGATCTTCCCAGGCCAGCCCCCCACATTAACTACAGTCTCTTCTCTTTCCTATCCTCAACCTTTGGTGAACAATTTCAACTCCATAGTCATTGTCTTCTCTCAAATTCCTTGCCCCTTTTCCTATCAAAGATCTTTTCTGGCCAAACCTCATCCTTGGATTACTCCCACCATCCCCTGGCTTCATTCCTATTGTGTTCTGCTGACTACAAATTTATGTTACATAATTTCAACTGGGCCCTCTCTGAGGTAAAATAATCCCTTCATACTTCTTTAATTGAAACACTCTTCCACTCACCAAAACAGTCTTTCCAAACCTTTTCACTCTACCTCAAACCTCCCAGAAGATAGGTATCCTCAAGAGGAGGAGATAGCTTAGAGACATCTTTCTCTTTGAATGGAGCAAAAGCCAAAGCGTTTATGCTGCTACTGCTCTTTATTTAGAATGTTCCCCAAGTTACAAGTAAAAAAAAAAAAACAAATTTTTTCACATTGTTCTTT
The DNA here is from genome assembly GCF_019393635.1 of Dromiciops gliroides. Lineage (NCBI taxonomy): Eukaryota > Metazoa > Chordata > Mammalia > Microbiotheria > Microbiotheriidae > Dromiciops > Dromiciops gliroides. Next base: position 334,359,497 of record NC_057863.1, on the reverse strand, counting down.
TTAAAACTTTGTGTTCCAAATTTTCTTCCTTCCTTCCCCCCTCCTCGTCCCTCACTATGAAATCTAGCAATTCCATATAAGTCATATATGTGTAGTCATACAAAAACATCTTCTCATTAGTCAGGTTGTGAAAGAAAACAGACAAAATACCTTTAGAAAGAGGAAGTAACAAATAAAATTATACTTCAATCTGTATTCAGATACCTTTAGTTCTTTCTCTGTTGATGGTTTTCTTTCACAGTTACTATTGCTAACTGTATTATCCTCCATCCTAGTCCCTCCCCTTGATACTTACTCTATTTTCTATCTTCTTTTACCCTGTCCCTCCTCAAAAGTGTTTTGCTTTTTACTGACCCCTCCCCTAATCTTTCCCCTTCCTTCTTTCACCTCCCCCCCATCTCCTTCCCCTACCACTTTCCCTCGGGGCACAATATATTACTATACCCACTTGAGTGTGTATGTTATTCCCTCTTTGAGCCAATTCTGATGAGAGTAAGGCTCACCCACTCGCCCACTCCCTTCCTCTCCCCTCCATAAGCGTTTTTTTGTTTCTTTTGTGTGAGCTACTTTACCACCTTCCACTTCTCCCTTTCCTTTTCTTCTAGTGCATTCCCCTTACCCCTTAACTTTATTTTGAAGATGTCATCATGGGTCAGCTAGCCCTGGACCCAGGAGGCCCCGAGCCCATATCTGGCCCCAAACATAAGCCACCCCACCCTGCCTGCCCCACAAAGAACAAGGATAAACAAAAAATAAATGCTTTATAGATATCATCCCTTCATATTCAATTCACACCTGTCCCTCTGTCTAAGTATATTCCTTTTAGCTGCCCTAATACTGAGAAAGACCTTATGAGTTAGAAGTATTATCTTCTCATGTAGGAATGTAAACAGTTTAACCTTTTAATATTCCTCATGATTTCTTTTTCCTGTTTACCTTGTTGTGATTCTCTAGGGGCTTGTATTTGAAAGTCAAATTTTCTATTCAGTTCAAGTCTTTTCATCATAAATTCCTGAAAGTCCTTTTTCATTGAAGTCCCATTTTTCCCCTAAAAGATTATACTCAGTTTTGCTGGGTAGGTGATTTTTGGTTGTAATCCCAGTTCCTCTGCCCTCTGGAATATCATATTCCATGCCCTCTGGTCCTTTAATGTAGAAGCTGCTATATCTTGTGTTATCCTGACTGTAGCTCCACAGTATTTGAATTCTTTTTTTCAACATCTCAGTTAAGAACCTTGACATATTTCACTGAAAAAAAATTCAGGTGAGAGCTCCTTCTTCCTTCTTTTTCATATTACATCACTCAAATGCCTTCTGTTACTTTCTCCTTCTTCAACCCTGTTTCCTTAGAAGAGGTAACCCTTCTTGGCAAAACCAACTTTCTGCATACACAAGTGATCTCATTCCATCCCATCTCCTCCAACTAATTGCTCCCTCTATCATCCCCACTCTCTTGATCATCTTCAATCTCTCCCTAACAGCTGCTTCCCTGCTGCCTACAAACATGTCTACATCTCTCATCCTCAAAAAACCCTTGCTTGATCCATCCATTCTCAATAACTACTAAGCTATATCTCTCTTTGCTTCAATGGCTAAATTCCTTGAAGAAACATTCTACAATTGGTACCTTTACTTTTTCTCTCACTTACTTCTCTTTTTTTTTTTTTTACTTTTTAAATTCATTTTTCGTTTCAGAATTTTATTTTCCCAAATTACATGTAAATACAAATTTTGACGTCTTTTTTTAAGACTTTGTTTTCCAAATTCTCTTCCTCCCCTCCCCCCACTCAAGAACTCAAGCAATTCAATATAAGCTATTCATGAGCAGCCATGCAAAACATTTCCACATCAGCCAGGTTGTGAAAGAAAAAGGACAAAAACAAAACTTCAGATAAAGGAACAAAAACAATTATCCTTTGATCTGCACTCAGATACCATCGGTTATATCTCTGTAGATGGAATGCATTTTTTGTAAGGCCTTCAGAATTGTCTTAGATCATTGCATTGCTGAAAATAACCAAGTCATTCACAGCAGATCATCTTGCAGTATTGCTGTTATTTTGTATACAGTACATTTCACATTGCATCAGCTCTCTCACTCACTTATTTCTTTTTAGGCTAGCTTCTAATCTCATCATTCAACTGAAGTTGCTCACTCCAAGATTACCAATGATCTCTTTTTTTTTTTTAATTTTAGTGAGGCAATTGGGGTTAAGTGACTTGCCCAGGGTCACACAGCTATTAAGTGTTAAGTGTCTGAGGCCGGATTTGAACTCAGGTACTCCTGACTCCAGGGCCGGTGCTCTATCCACTGCGCCACCTAGCTGCCCCACCAATGATTTCTTAATTGCCAAAACTAATATCCTTTTCTATGAAGATGACTACATGTCCAGCACTCTCTTGTCTTCCAGTCTCCACAAATGCAAGTGCCTTTAAGACTTTCTGGGGGCAGCTAGGTGGTGCAGTGGATAGAGCACCGGCCCTGGAGTCAGGAGGACCTGAGTTCAAATGTGGCCTCAGACACTTAACACTTATTAGCTGTGTGACCCTATATAAGTCACTTAACCCCAACTGCCTCACCAAAAACAAAAAACAAAAAAAACCTTTCTGAACTCGATGTCCCATAGACACCTTAAGGTCAAGGTGTCCAAAACTGAACTCATTCATTTTATCTTTTCCCCAAACCCACTACTCTTCCTAACTTCCCTATTACTGTCAAAGGCACCACCATCCTTCCAGTCAGTCAAGCTCAAAAACCTAGGTGTCACCTTCAATTACTTACTCTCTCTGAGCCCCATGTCCAATCTATTGCCAAGTCTTATTAATTCAACCTTTCCAGCATCTTTCGTATACATCCTCTTCTCTGATCCTGCTACAATCCTGGTGTACAATCTCATCATCTCATCCTGGACCATTTCAATAGTTTGATAGTTAGTCTGTCACAATTTTCTCCCTACTCCAATATATCTTCCATTCAGCAACCAAAGTGATCTTAAAAAGTGCAGGTCTGACCAAATTACCCCATAATCATTAAACTCCGGATAATATAGAAATATTATCTTATCTCCAAGATCAAATCTAATTTTTTTCTTCTTTTTTAAAGCCCTTCATAACTTGGTCCCCTTTTTTCCCCATTCTTCTTACACTTTATTAGTCTCTACATACTCAGTGATCCAATGACAGAGAACTTCTTGCTGTCCCTCTCATTTTCCTGATTCTATACCTTTTCATTAGCTATCTCCCATGCCTGGAATGCTCTTCCTCCTCACCTCAATCTTCTGGTTTCCTTCAAGAATCATCTTAAATCCCACCTTCTTCAAGAGGTCTTCCACCTACCCCTACCTCCTATCTTCCATCTGAGATTACCTCCCATTTATCCTGTACATATCTTACATAGCTGATTGCAACGACTTTGTCTCCCTCATCAGAATGTGAGCTCCTTGACGGCAGGGACTGTGTTTGTTTTTTTAAAATGTTATTTCTTCATATCTTCAGTACTTAGTACAGTGACTAGCACAAGGAAAGCTCTTAATTCTTTTTGCCTGGCTAAAATCAAGAAGACTTGGCCATTTACCTGGGTAAAAGGGGATAAAGGAGAATGAGTAGAGGAGAGTGACTGACAATGACAACTAAAAGAATGTGCCCACAACAAAGATAGGGAAGTTAAATAGAGGTATGGATTTAGGGGAAAAGATAATAACTGATTTAGGAAGTATCTGTTGAGTTTGATGTGAGTTTGATATAAATGAAGATGTCCAATAGACAGCTGGAGAAGAGACTGAGGCTACGGAGAAAGAAGAGGACTGGATCTGGAGACTTGGAAGTCATCTGTATAGACAAAAGAGTCAAATCCATGAAAGCTGATGAGTTCAACAAGAGTTCTTAGAAAGAGGAGCTAAGAGAGCCCAGGACAGAGCCTTGGAGGGGCAGCTATGCATAAAGTATAGGAAGTAGACTGTGCAGGAGACAGAAGGATCTCTAACAGATAGGAGCTCTGTAAGAGGGCAATATCAAGAAAACCTACAGAGGAGAGAGTACCTGGAAGGAGGGCATGGCCAAAATGTCAAATGCTACAGAAATCCAGGATGAGGACTGAGAAAAGGCCACTGGATTTAGCAATAAAGATATCACTGGTGAACTCAGAAAGAGCAGTTTCAGTCTAGTGGTAGTGATGGAAGCCAGATTTTAACAGGCTGAAAAATGAGTGGAAGGTGAGAAAGTGGAGGCAATGAGTGTTGACAGCTTTTTCAAGTAATTTGGCTGTGAAAGAGAGAAATATAGGACGATATGGCTCTATATATAGATTTTGCCTCATATTTCACTGTAAAAATCAAGGCCATCTATTGTGAGCTTCCTTTCCTCTCCTCTGATTACATATTTCAGATCACCTCAGCATCAATTGACATCTTTTCTGTCCCAGTCTTGGAGGATGAGGTGACCTTTTTCCTTGCCAATACCAACTTCTTTACTTGAATCAATCCTTCATTTCTATTTCAGTTTGACACCACTGTTTGCCTAGTTTAGAAGCTTGCCTCTTAGAGTACCTCCTCTTGCTAATATGCTTAACCATTCCTTATCTATTGGCTCCATCCTTGTTGCCTAGAAACATTTCCTTCTTATCAAACAGTAGCTAGGTGGTATGGTGGTTATGGCTCTGGACTTGGAATGAGGAAGACCTGAATTCAAATCCTATCTCACTTACTTGCTGTGTGACCCTGGGCAAGTCATTTAATCTAAACCTCAATTTCCTTATCTGCAGAAGTAGAATAACAGTAGCTACCTCTCAGGATTGTTGTAAGGATCAAATAAGATAAATTATGGCCAACATTTTGCAAGCCTCAAAGTTCTATGAAGTGTTCTATGAATATTAGTGATGATAATGGTCTTTTTTTTTTTTGCACTTTAAAAATTTATTTTCAGAGCAAAAGGGGTAGGAGCTGGGGTTCTTTTTGAATAAACATTTTTATTTAAAGTTTTGACTTCCAAATTCTGTTCCTCCTTCCCTCTTTCTCTTTCCCCCTCCCTGAGGCAGTAAGCAGACATAGGTTATATATGTGCAATTATGTAAAACATAACCATATTAGTCATTTTATATAAGAAAACTTGAATAAAAGTAAAAATGAAAGAAAAAAGTGAAAAATAGCATGCTCGAGTCTGTGTTCGATCAATATCAGTTCTTTCTTTGGAGGTGGATAGTATGCTTCATTATTAGTCCTTTGGGATTGTCTTAGATCACCATATTGCTGAGAATAAATCATTCCAATTCATCAAACAACATTGCTGTCATTATGCAAAATGTTCTCCTGGTTCTGCTCACTTCACTATACATCAGTTCATACAAGTCTATTCAAGCCTTTCTGAAATCATCCTGCTTGTCATTTCTTATAGCATAATAATTTTGTTTACAATCATATGATGGCCTTACTTTTAAGAATTTTTTAACCTTCATTTTCCCCATCATCTCCTCAAGCTATCATCCTATATATATCCCATTGTCGTTCCAACAGGGCCTAGACATTTTAGTCATTTTGTCAACTTTTCCCCTGTAATCTATTCAGTTTTTGGACTTGTCCTGTGGCAAAGGTTAACAGGCTCCTTACTGGACGGTAAGGCAAACCTCGATACGACCCTTTAAACAGCCTGCTGTTTGCTGCCTAGGACAAAAAAGGGCAAACCTAATCCCTCCTCCACATTAGAGTCCTTCAAATATTCCGTCCCTGCCTAAATTTTCTCTAAACCAAACATCTCAAGTCCTTCAACTGCTACCTAAATGACATAACTATAAGACTTGCCACCATTCTTATTACTTTCTTCTGGATAAAATCCAGATAATCAGTTGTATTTCTTAAAATGATGACATTTGGGGGCAGCTAGGTGGCGCAGTGGATAGAGCACCAGCCCTGAAGTCAGGAGGACCCGAGTTCAAATCCGACCTCAGACACTTAACAATTACTAGTTGTGTAACCCTAGGCAAGTAAGTCACTTAACCCCAATTGCCTCACCAAAAAAAAAAAAAAAAAAAAAGATGACATTTGAAACTGAGTGTTGAATTCTAGATGAAGTACGACCAGTACAATCACAGAATTTCTTTTAAAACAGTCTGAGATTGCATCAGCTTTTTGGGCAGCCTTGCCCCCCTTGTTGGTAGTATTAACTTATTCTGTTGTAGCAATTGTCTGTATCACTAAAAAATCTAAAAGCCAACCCAACACCATACTGCTGCCCCAAAATCACCAATAAATATTTATTAACTGTGTTCTTTGTACAAGACAAGCCCTAGATGCTGGCCAGAATCCTGATATTCAATTCAATAAACACAACAACCTAGAATGTGCAAGGCACTGAGAAAACAAAACAAAACAAAAAACCCCTGACTTCAAAGAACTTAGTTCACAAACACAGGGATAAACAAATACAAAGTAACTTGAGAAAGGAGAGAGCACTAACATTCGGGATGATTAGAGAAGGCTCCTTGAAGAAGGTAGCACCTGAGCTGAGTCTTACATAAAGATAAAAACTCCTCCAGCCAGAGAATGGTCAAAGTGTCAAAAACTGCAGGACAGTCCAGGAGGATAAGGCCTAAGAAAAGACCACTGAATTTGGCAGTTAACAAATCATAAGATTATTTACTTAAAGCTAGAAGATACCTTAGAGCTCATTTAGTCTAACTTCCTTATTTTACAGAAGCTGAAGTTGAGGCTTCAGAGGGTTAAGTGACTTACCCAAGGTCACAAAGAGATCATCGGCAGAATTCTAATTGAGTTCTAATTGAAACTAAGGTCCTCAATTCTTTCTACTATGCCATATTGCCTATCACATTGATAACACTTGAGAAAGCAGTTTTAGTATAATGGTGAAAGGGTCAGAAGCTAAATTGAAATGGGTTGACAAATGGTGAGGAAGAGGAGGCAGGAGTGTTGATCATTTTTTTTTTTAAGTCTGACAGTGAGAAGGAAGAAAGTTATGAGTTAGCTTGGGAGTTGGATCAAATAAAACATTTTAAGGTTGAGAAATAATTGGGCATATTTGTAGGCAGATGTGAAAGAAGTGGAGAGAAAGAGCTTGAAGATGAAAAAAAGAAGAGAAAGAGAAAAAATGAACAAAGGAGCAAGCTCTAAGAGACAAAAGGTCTTATATGAAAGGCCACCTTTCTCAGAAGTGGAGCAAAGGAGGAGAGGACAGGTGAAGATGTAAAAAGGTTAGGAAGAAGGTAGCGAGGGAGTTCAGGAAAATGACCCCAATTTAATCAGTAAAGGAAGTGAGGTCATGTTCTGAAGAAGAGAGCTTGAAAAAAGGTTTAGAATTGCTGTGGAAAATGTTATAGTCAATTAGGGAAGACTAAAGGGATTGTCATACAGCAATGTGGGCCCAGCTGAGATTGGATAATAAGAATTAGTAGTAGTGTATCCAGTATGATTGCACAGAAGCCTAAGAATAAAAGTGGAAAAGGCAGATAGCTACAAATAAGTAGGGCAAGAATGGCTGAATGACCAAGGGCAGGGAATTGAGGAGAGACTATGTATAGTTGAACTGGTAATTTCTATGGTAAAGATTGTAAAGAGAAGAAAATGAAGTCAAAGAATGGGTAGTATAGTAGATGAGAAAAGGGTAGAGTAACTGGGGGTTCTATAGGAACAAAATTTGGAAGAAGTGTGAAGAATTGCTTGCTTTCTCAATGGGAGGAGGAGGGGGCATAATTTGGAACAAATTTTTTTTAATGAATTTTTAAAAATAAACATTTAAAATGGGGGAAAAGAAGCATGAAGTGATGGTAACATTGGAGATTATGTACAAACAGGAAAATCTTAGAGTTCAAGATCAAATGGGTGGCACAGTACTGATGACAGTGAGATCTAAGAAATGAATGAACATCCCTTTGGGTGGCTAAAGTAAAATGAAAGATACAGATAATAATGGAAGTGGAGGAGATTGAGGAACTAGGATTAGAAGGGACATCAATAAGTATAAAAATTCCCAAAGAACTCCTTTGGCATGGAGTGATAGTAATCTGGCACTAAAAGGAAAGATTTGAAAGGGACAGACGAAAGCAAGGAGTTAGGGCCTAACTGAAGTAGCAAACAGTTATGGGCAGTTTAGCAAAGGATATGATGCATTTTGGAAAGAATCCTGTTTTAATGAACACAAGATGTGAAGTTTGTGAAAAGAGATTTGAGTTCAGAAGCAAGTAAACAACTAAAAGAATAACATATACAAACACCACAATAAAGGAAAACAACACAACATGACATCAGAATTCAAATCAACAATGCATGACCAGTGGGGACACCAGAAGATGTGAAACATACTAGCTGATGAAACAGATTTCCTTTTCCCTACTAAGGAAGGTGGTGGATTATGAGAATGCAATGAGGCATTCAGTGTTGAACTTGGTAAATGCGTTGCTTTGTTTCAATTGAACTTGCTTCTTTGTAACAAGGGAGTGTTCTTGGGGGAAGGACATTAGGAAGTGATGTTGAGATGAAAAAGAGGCAGTGGAAAAAGTATTCAAGAGATCTAAAATGGGATGGACTTAGAAAACCATGAAAAGACTTGCATGAAATAATAATGCTATCTACCTCCAGAGAAAGAACTGATAAATCTCTCTCTCTCTCTCTCTCTCTCTCTCTCTCTCTCTCTCTCTCTCTCTCACACACACACACACACACACACACACACACACACACACAAATAAATGTATGTATGTGTGTTAAATGATGGCCTTTTCTAGTATGGGGTGGGGAGGGTGGGAAGGAGACAATTTGGAACTTAAAATGTAACCAAAAAGATAAAAATTAAATTTAAAAAAGAAAAAAATAAAGAGATCTAGGGTAGAGTGGAATTGGTTAATGTAACAATCAGTATTTCAGAGTGCACAGTAGAAGGGGGCAGCAGAAGATTGAGAAGTAGAGCAGAGCAAGATGAGAAGGGAAGTTCGGGAAGAGGGAGATTTTTATCCCAGCAGCTCAAGAATCACAGGAATTAGGAGAATGACACAGGTGTTTGTTAGCCACAAACTGTTGGGGGGGGGGAGGACCAGATGAGTCCTCACCTTCCAGGGTTCTGTAATAATGGAGTGGAAACTGCCATTGCCACTGTCTCAAAATATTAAGGAGCTGGGGATAGAGACAGCAGGGATTCCAGTAAACACCTGATAAATGGGTTTCTCATGTACAGCATGATCTCTGGAGACTCTTCCCAAGATATCCATTAATGGGACACATTCAGATGATCACTCCTTTGGTATCCTCTCCACCCCCAAACACACAAAACATGTATTATGCTCTAGGTTCTGATTGGAAGAGGCCTCAGTCCAAGCAGCACTGGTCCTGGTGGTAGACAATCTATTTTTAAAACCAATTTGCCCAAGATGAGGAGAGACATTTAGCTTTAGTAATTTACCTAAAAGGACTTCAGACTAGGTTGGAATGAGGTTCTGGCTCAGCCCTCAGTAAGTTCACTGCTATCAAACTTCATCTTCTACTTACATTTGAATTCTTTAACATCTCCAGTAATGGTGCCTAATTCTAAATAACTTCTCATCTCACTTGTAATGGAATCCTCATTAACTAAAGGACTGATTTCACAAATAAATAGAGAACTGAGAAGAATCCAAGTCATTTTCCAATTGATAAATGGCCAAAGGATATAAACAGGCAGTTTTCAGACAAAGAAATCAAAGCTATCTATAGTCATATGAAAAACTGCTCTGAATCACTATTGATTGGAGAAATGCAAATTAAAACAACTCTGAAGTATCAAACATGAGAGGGAATGTTGGGAAATTGGAGTTGTTGTTGTAGTTGTGAACTGATTCAGCCATTCTGGAGAGTGATTTGAAACTATGCCCAAAGGGCTATAAAATCATGCATAACTTTTTTTTTTAATGTATGAGGTATTTTATTTTTTCCATTACATGTAAAGATAGTTCTCAACTTTTGTTTATACATGCTTTACAATTTCAGATTTTTCTCCCTCCCTCCCCCCTCTCCTAGACAGCAGGTAATCTGATATAGGTTATATCTATATATCTCCATACATATACATATATACATATATATATATACACACACACATATATATACACATAATAACATTAATCCTATTTCTGCATTAATCCTGTTACAAGAGAAAGAATCAGAGCAGTGATGCAAAACCTCAAAATAGAAAGAAAAAAAAAACCAACAGCACCCAAAACAAAAGAAATAATATGGTTCAATCAGCATCTATACTCCACAGTTCTTTCTTTCTTTTTTTTTCTTGGATTTGGAGATCCTCTTCTCTCATGAGTTCCCTGGAACTCTTCTGTACCATCATGCATAACTTTTGACCCAGCAATACCACCATTAGGTCTGTATCACCCCCCCTCCCCCCAAAAAAGGAAAAGGACTTACATGTACAAAAATATTTATAGCAGCTCTTTTTGTGGTGGCAAAGAATTAAAAATCAAGAGGATATCCACCAATTGGGTAATGGCTGAATAAACTGCTGTAAATGATTATAATAGAATACTATTGTGCTATAAGAAATGCTGAACAGGACACTTTCAGAAAAACTGGACTTATATAAACTGATGCAAAGTGAAGTGAGCAGAACCATAACAGTGTACACAGTAATAGCAATACTGCACAATGATGAAATGTGAATGACTTACCTATTCTCAGCACTACAAAGATCCAACACAATTCTTAGGGACTAACAATGAAAAATGTTATCTACCTCCAAAGAAAGAATGGATTCTGAATGCAAGATTGAAGCACGCTTTTTCTTTATTTTTCTTGGTGTTTTGTTTGGGGATTTTGGGGACTGTTTTCTTTCACAATATGACTAACGTGAAAATATGTTTCACATGACTGCATATGTATAAACTATATCAAATTGTTTGCCTTCTCAATGAGGGAGGAAGAAAATTTGGAACTCAAAATTTATAAAACAAAATTTATAAAACATTATTTTTACATGTAGTTGGAAAAAATATTAAAATTAGAATCTTCATCAACCTGGAGATGTCCCTGACCCATCACCCCCAAAAAAATGCCTCAGGAAGTCAAAGCACTCACCAAAGGAGAGCAGGAATAAATGACAGCTTTATATATCATACATTAGAAGGTTGATTTGCCACTTTCCCCAGGGCCTCTGATCTGTAGTGTTACATAATAGTAATCCCCTAGACATTACAAACTGAAATGTGATGCAAGAAACTTCCTAAATTTGCTTCTGCTTAACAGAGGTTCTTAACCCTTTTTTGTATCATCAACCCTTTGACAGTTTGGTGAAGCCTATGGACTCTTTCTCAGAATAATTTAATATGCACAAAATAAAATACACAGCATTTTGGAGGAAAACCTTGAATTGACATCTTGTATTGAAATAGTCATAATTTTTTTTTAAGTTCACAAACTACAGGTAAAGAAACCCTTTTGAAGGTAAGTGGGCTTGAACAGCAGTGAGATAGGATGCCTGGGGCACTCCCTTAACAACAATCTCCAACACTTTTTTGGGGGGTGGTGGTGGAGGGAAGTTACTTGAGGGAAGGGGGTTGAGGGCATGTTAGCAGGTGCAGGGGATGTATTTGGGTATTGTGTCTCTTGGAGCAGTGTGTCTGTAGAGCATTTGGGGAGTGTATATCAGGAGTGTTTGTCGGAGGGGTATTTGGCATGTGTGTTATGAAGGCGGGGGGGGGGTGTTTGGGTGTGTGTAAGGGGGAATTACAGGTGGAAGGGTATGTTTGGCAAATGTCTTGGGGTTCTGACTGCGTGGGATGCAGTGTTTAGGTGTGAGCGCCCTTTGGGTGTGTTTGGAGAGTGTCTTCAGGTTCTGAATGTATACTGTGTGTTTTGGTAAGGTGTGTGTTGGAGAAGGGTGTATGGGTGTGGGCTTTTGGGGTGGAAGTATTTGCGCAGCAGTGGGTGTGTTTCGAGAGTGTCTTGGGGTTCTGGGGAAGGGGGCCGTGTTCGTGTGTGTTGTGTGTTTGGTTGTCTGTTGGGGAGGCTTGTGTGTTCGCGGAGTATTTTGGGGTATGTGGAGATTTTAGGGGAGATTATTTGGGCAATGCTGGGTGTGTTTGGGAAGTGCCTTTGGTTCTGGGTTTATGTGAGGCGGTGTTTGGATATGTGTTGTTGCGTGTTTGGGTGTGTTGTGTGTCTGGGGATGTGTACGTGTGCCTGCGTTTTGGGGTGTGTTTCTGTAGGTGGTGTGTGTGTGTGTGTGTGTGTGTGTGTGTGTGTGTGTGTATTGGGGCCGTGCTCCCCCCGCCGCCGCTCACCTCTCTTGTCCAGCAGCCACATGAAGGCGAAGCAGGGCAGGAAGCCGATGGGCCCCCAGAGCACGAGCAGCGCGATGTCCCAGCTGGAGAAGCCGTAGGCCCGGCGGGCCGAGTTCTGGATGGGGCCCCAGGTGTTCCACACCAGGCCCTGCAGGAAGGCCATCAGCGAGAAAAGCAGCAGCACCAGCCAGCGCCGCCCGTACACGCGCCCCGGCCCGGCCAGGACCTGCGCCGGCACCGCGGGTACCACCGGCGCCGCCGCTCTGTGCTCAGCGACCGGGTCCCGGCTCCTCCTGGCCGCCCCTGCGCCCAACCCGGGCCCGGGCCGCAGCAGCGGCCGCCGCTCCTCCTCCTCCTCCTCCCCCGCGATGCTCCAGCCGGAGCCCATGGCGACGCGGGGCCGGCTGCCCGCCCTCGAAGCCGGGTGCCCCCTACCCTGTCCTGCCCTGCTCACACTGGCGGCCGGAGCGGGAGGCGGCGAAGCTCACTCCTTCCCTCCTCCCTCCTTCGCTCCCGCAAGCCGACGATTCCGGCTCTCGAAGTCCTGCTCACGCGCCTGCGCAGCGCGAACCAGCCCGGGTGCGGGAGCCCGGGTTAGAGTAGGGAGGAGCAGCGCGCGGAGCCTGCACTCTGGACCCGGCCGGAAAGCTCCTCCAGGCTACTTGCCAGTTGGGCAACCCGCGCTCGGGGCCACTGTTGGAGGAAGTGCCGGGGCGTGCGTCATGTGTTTCGTGAACAGCTCAGCCAAGTGGCTTCGAGTTGTTTGTAAATTAATGGAATCACGGGACTGGAAGGGACATTAGGTCATCTAGGATCAGGGATCCAGGTTAGACAGACTAGGATCATCTTTAGGCTCTTCAACCCCTCGTATCCAAGTTGAGGAACCTGAGTTCCAGAGAAGGAACACTAGCTGGCGGCAGAACTGGGACTCGAACCTAGGTTACCCCGGAATCTTAGTCCATTTATGTTGGTATTTGTTTATTAGATTCATGTAATCCTAAAAAGGTGCAGTCAGGTCAACATTTATTAAGCGTTTACTACATGTCGGGCACTGTGCTAACAGCTGGAGGTCGGGGTCGGGTGTGGAAATACCAGCAAAAAGACTGTTAGTCCATGACTAACGAGGGAAGACAAAGCTTCAAAGGGAGCTAAAAAGCTGGATGGGGGGGCGGGTGGGAGGGGAAGGAAACAAAGACAACAAAATGACTTTTACATAACAATATCCTGTTCCTCCTAGTTTTCTTTTTTGTTTTCCACCCTCAAAACGAAATTATTCTTTCCTTCTCTGAATTCCTGTAATAATCAGCTGTCCATTATGCTTATTATTCATTACTTATCATAGCCTTATTTTTTTCCACGTATTTTGTCCAACGCGATTATAAATTCCTCAAGGACAGGAAACATTTTCTTTGTATTCGAGGCAATCGATATTTATTGACTTTTGACCTATGGAGGCTCTCGATAAAGTTACCTGGTAAACAAAAAGGAAATTGTGTGTAACGTCCAGCTCATCTGTTTGGATATGCAAACTCAAACCTGACGCTTGTTTGTAGGTAACCTAGGTCGGATGACCTGACCTATCAGGAAAGCCAAATGAGTCACACCACAAATAAAGAAGCACAGCTTGTCTGAACTTTGCGTTCCCAGGCCTGCATTTAAACCGCCGGGACATCCGAGCCAGGAGACAAAGGGCGGCCAGCCCGAGAAATCACGAAGGCGTGCGGGCTAGCCAGGAGCCTCAGGGAGATCATGCGGCCGCTTCCTCTTCCCCTGGCCTTCCCCAAAAACTCAAGCACGGACCCTCCTGAATGCAGCCAGAACTAGAAATGGAAAGGGAATAGAAAACGAGAAGTTTGAAGCAAAGGGAGAGTGCAGAGGCAGCATTAGACCAGAAAGAGGAAGGACCGTCCGTCCTGGGGAGCTAGGGAAGGGAACGCAAACAAAACCCACGTGTCCAGGGCTTCAGCTTAAGGGGAAGAAAAACAAACAACCCCACGAGGTCCTGGCTCCGCCCACAGCCGGGTGGACGGGGGCTATCGGGTCACGTGAGCTACGTCGAGCCCGTAGCGGCACGGGGAGGTGTCACGTGGCCAGTTCTGAGCGTTTGGACGCTTCCGGGGCATCTTGGGTAACGATCCCTCGGTGGTCTCGTTCTTTCTGAGTGTCCCGCGGCAAGACTAGGTCAATGGCGGCCGTGGCGGGAGGTGGTCAGGCCGGGGACAGTGTCGGTGGCGGAGAAGGTAGGTGCGAGGCTAGGTCGGGGCCCCCTAGGAGACCTGGGACCCTAAGGAATGGGTAGGAGAAGCATCTAAGGAGGGGAAAGAACGGGGCGGCAGCCTGACCCCGGGCCTCCGCCTCCTTCCCAGTGGTGCGGGTGCCGGCCCTTTTGCTCCCTCCATGAGTGTCTCGTGAGTGCCCCTTAGTCCTCGACTCCCATGACGTCGAGGCGAATGAGAATCGTGTTTTCCGTAACGGCGCGATTTTTCTTTAATGAAAGAGTTCTCGCATGGCGAATAAAGCATATACCTCTGGGCCATTTGCAGTCAGGACCTCATCTGCGGGTTACTGGCAACAGCATTTATTTATTATTAAGCTCTTACTGTGTTCCAGGTACTCTGCCAAGTTTCGTCTCCCGTCTCCGTGCCTTTGTCCTGGGCTACCCCGAACACCTGCAAATACCTCTTTACCTCCTCCGCCTCAGAATCCCTTTGCTTTAAGGTGCAACTCGGGTACCCACTGTCTGCAGGGAACCTTTCCCTGACTGGAGTAACTTCTTTCCCAAACTACCTGCACTACAAAGGGGATAGAGCGCAGGGCCTGGAGTCAGGAAAACCAGAGTTCACGTGTGGCTTCAGACACTTACAAGCTGTGTGACCCTGGACAAGTCACTTGACCCCTGTTTGCCTCAGTTTCCTTCTCATTTGTAAAATGGGGGCGACAGTAGCCCCTACCTCCTAAGGAATGTTGTGAGGATGAAATGAGATAATAATTGTAAAGCACTTAACATAGTGTCTAGGGTAGGTGCTATAAAAATGTTAGCTATTAGCTATGATTATAACCCTTTACTTAATGACATTTTATATATAAAGTTAATAAACATCTGTATATACAAGGTGTTTCAAAAGTCTCTACAGTTTTAAACTACTAAAACTTAAAATTGCACGGAGACTTTTGGTATAACCTTTGTCAATTTTATGCCTTTTATTCTTTTTACGTGTACTTGACTCCTCAGTTAGAATATAAACTCATTTCCAGTAGGAATCGTTTCACTCTTTGTGCATACCTCGTGCTTGGTACTTAGCAGGCCCTTAATAAATGCTTATTGACTGATTGAAAAACAGTCTTTGTCCTCGAAGAGACCACATTCTGGTAGGGGATACTGTGTAAATAATTTGGTACACACGAGAATTTTGTGTGTGTGTGCGTGTATGGAGGGGGTGTATACATACACACATATACCTAGATATCAGAATAAGTGATCTGAGAGTAAGGCACTGGGGGGGGGGGGGTGTCGGGGGATTAGACAGTGGTGTCAACAAAGACACAACTATTGGTAAATTTCAAGGCTGTCTTGTAAACAGCAGTGAAGTTGAGGATTTGCTGACAAGCCTGGAAACCGAGATTTGAGGAGTTTCTAGAAGACCCTGAGTGCCAGCAAAAAGAATTTAGATTTAATTATATTAGGGAATAAAGAACTGTTTATGGTTTTAAGCATGGGTGTAACAATGTAGTGTCTTAAAAATCACTTCTGTTCCTGGGTGGTTTGGAAGGGGGAAAGAGACTGACAAGTGGATTGTTTATTCTTCCCAAGATGCAAGTCTTCAGAAAGCATTCAATAGCTCCAAATTGCCTGAGATAAAATATAAATTCCTTTGCCCATGGTTCAAGGCTCTCCATATTCTGAATCCATCCTTCCTTCCTAACTTAATCATATTACCCTTCATTGTCTTTTTCTAGACATTCTGGACTACTATCTGAATTCAGTGCATTTGCACAGGTCATCCCCCAGGCCTAAAATGTACCTGTTCAGCTCTGCTTCTCAGAATACTCATCTTTCTAGGTTCATCTCTGGTTCCTGCTCCTGCTTGAAACATTCCCTGATTCTTCCAAGTGTCAATTCCCTCTCTTTCCACAAATTACCTTGGGATTTATTATATCTTGTGTATATTTTGTATTCCTCTTGCCCTCCAATTGAATGTAAATTTGATAGTTACAGTAAAAATTACAGATGTTACAGTAAAAATGTTCCCATTAAGTTCATGTCGTAGGTAATTGCTGCTAAATAACTATCGAAACTCAGAAATTCTAGAAGTTAAAACCTAAGGTTTTTTTGTTTGTTCGTCTGTGCGGGGCAATGAGGGTTAAGTGACTTGCCCAGAGTCACACAGCTAGTAAGTGTCAAGTGTCTAAGACCGGATTTGAACTCAGGTGGTCCTGAATCCAGGGGCTGGTGCTTTATCCACTGTGCCATCTAGCTGCCCCAAAACCTAGGTTTTTAATTTTGCTTGAGCACAGATTCCAGGATCAGAAAAATAACCCTGAACAAAGATTAAGATTCTAATGAAGATTTTATAGAGGAAAAATTATATTAGACAGATGTGATTTTTGACTTAAGAGTCTCATAATCTCTTAGGTCACACAGACCTCTAGACAGACTTAGTTACCTATTAAAAGTTAAGTTTACAGTGGCTTAATCGAGGGGACTTCTTTATTTAGAGCTAGGGGGATCCTTCCACAAATAAAGCAAGTTAAATTACTTTGGGAAGCCCAAACGCCCTTTTGACTTATCTCAGAAATGTAACAGGTTTCTATCAGCTCAGCAACTTAACTAGGAGAAATGGTCTTATACTCCAAAGAATGAAGATTAATAAAAGGAAGTAAAAATTTTTTCATAACACTGGGACTGTTTCATTTTTGTCAGTAAGAATTAAGACCTTGGTATGTGCCAGGCATTATTCCAGATGCAGAAAATACAAAGACAAAAACTTTCTCACCTTATTTGATGGAATGAAGCCCAGAGAGGCAGTAACTTATCTGT
The DNA here is from genome assembly GCF_019393635.1 of Dromiciops gliroides. Lineage (NCBI taxonomy): Eukaryota > Metazoa > Chordata > Mammalia > Microbiotheria > Microbiotheriidae > Dromiciops > Dromiciops gliroides. Next base: position 334,342,198 of record NC_057863.1, on the reverse strand, counting down.
GGTCATACCAGTAAGTTCTAGAGCCTGCGCTTGGGCCTGAATCTTCTCATTATAAAGACTCTTGGGTTAGATGTTATTACCAACTGTGATATTAGATGTGAACGTATATGCAGTTCTCCTAGTCTCTGAGCTTTAGTTTCCTCATCTGTGCAATGGGGAGAATAAGGCTTATGCCACTTATCTTGCAGAATTGTCCTGAAGAAAGCACTTGGCAGGCCTTAAAGCACTATATAAAGTATTATTGTTGTAGTTAAGTATTTAGTATTAGTGTTTGTGACATAGGATTCATTTCTTAAATTTTGTCATTTTTTTCTGATTAACAAAGCATTTATTCTCTCCCTGACTTGAACAGCTTTCAAGAAGTCTCATATACATAGTCAAGGAAACAAATTCCCCTATTAGCCATGTCTAAGCATTTATGTCTCATTCTTTATTTTAAGTCCATTACCTCTCTTTGAGAAGGTAGGTAGCTTTCTTCATTATTGGTCCTCTGGAGACATGGTTGGTTTTTGCTTTGATCAGAGTTCTAAAGTCTGTCCAAGTTATTTTTCTTTATAATGTTGCTGTCATAACTTATTCTGGTTCTGCCTATTTTACTCTTAACTAAGGTTGAAGGGCATAAGGTCATCTACTCCAGTGATTCTCAAACTTTTTGCTATCAGGACCTCTTTATATTCTTTTTTTTGTTTGTTTGTTTTTGCGGGGCAATGGGGGTTAAGTGACTTGCCCAGGGTCACACAGCTAGTAAGTGTCAAGTGTCTGAGGCCGGATTTGAACTCAGGTACTCCTGAATCCAGGGCCGGTGCTTTATCCACTGCACCACCTAGCCACCCCCCCTATATTCTTAAAAATTATTAAGGACCCTCAAAGAGCTTTTGTTTACTCATGTTATATGTCATATATATACCTGTATTTGCAATATTAGAGATTAAAGCATCGTAGTAATTTTTAAATAGTTTTGACCAGAGTATGTGTAATATGAGTACTAGGATAGGAATTCGGAGTCATAATCTTAATTCTACCACTGAATGATGTTGCCCACATAAGTCACTTATCCTTTTGGACTCAGTTTTCTGAAATGCCTTATGGGGCTTAATGAACCTGCCTTAAATAAACCTTTGATGTGTGAATTTTAAAAAGATAATATATATGAAAGTCCTTTGAAAAGCACTGTACTGTTGTAAGGTGGGGTTTTTTATTGTTCTATAGCCACATCTCTGTACATTCTACAGCTTAGTAACAAATAGGGGTCAGGGAAGCAGTTGTAGTTTTATAGAAAAGGAGCTATTCCAGCTGCAGGAAAGACCTCTCCCCCTACCCCCCAGGAAGAAACACATATAGGAATTCTCAAGGAAGTTAACCTATTTGGCTACTAAAATTTGACAACTGATTGGATATGTGAGGCAAAGAGTGAAGAGCTGAGAATAATTCCAAGGTTATGAACCTGGGAGATTGTAGGAATGATGATGTTTTCAACAGAAATGAGGGGAAGTTTGGGAACAGGCTGACCTTGGGGGCAAAGATAATGAGTGTTGTTTTGGACTTGTTGACTGTGAGTTGTTTCTGGGACATCTAATTTGAAATATCCAATAAGCAGTCAAAGATGCGGTTCTGAGTTCTAGGGGAGAGACTGGGACTAGATATGTAGATTTGTGAGTCATCTGCATGGAGATAATAAACCCTTGGGAACTGATGGAGGTACCAAATGGAGAGAAGATGGTTCAGGACAGAGCCCTGGGGAACAACTACAATTGGTCGCATGATACAGATGGTGATCCAGCAAAGGTTATTGAGAAGAAACAATTGGGTAGGAGAAAAATTAGGAAGATGCTAGTAATGTCAAGAAAACTCCAAGTGGAAAGCTTATCTAAGAGGAGGTTATGGTCATAGTGTCACATGTAGCAGTGAGATCAAGAAGGTATAGGTCTAAGAAGAGACCATTAGAATTGGAAATTAACCCCCAAATCTGCCTCTGCTGAAGTGTGATGCTAGTCCATGGGTTTAGTACATTTGCAATTATTTTCACTTTTTCAGGGGTTAGGGGATGATACTGGGGGCAAATTTTGGTGATATAAAAAAGGACCAGTGAACATTTTTTTGGGCAGGGCAATGACGGTTAAGTGACTTGCCAGGGTCACACAGCTAGTAAGTGTCAAGTGTCTGAGGTCAGATTTGAACTTGGGTCCTCCTGAATCCAGGGCTGGTATTTTATCCACTGTACCACCTAGCTGCCCCCCAGTGAACATTTAGTGTTATAAAAATCATCAATTCTATATATATTTTGGATATCACTCTTAGCAGAGATATTTCAAATAAAGGTTCTTCTCACTTGATAATTCTTTTGCAGTGATTTTGTTCTTGCAAAGAGCTTTTTAATTTTATATAATCAAAATTACCTATTTTCATCTTTTATGATCACTCCTATATCTTGTTAGGTAAGAATTCTTCCTGTAACCATACATCTGTAAGGTACGCTCTTTATTTTCTACTTATTTTTTAAAATGGTGTCACTGTTATTTAGGTATAATATTCATCTGAAATTTGTTGTATATTTCATAAGATCCTGGTCGACCCATCTTTTAAACAAAAAAAGTTTTATTAAACCATTTTTATTATTTTACATCACTGTCATTTCTCAATGACTGCCACTGCTCAAAAAAAAAACAAAAAAAACCCCAAACCCTTCTCTGTAATAAATAAGCCTAATCAATCAAAACTAAGCAGCACATTCATTGGACATGCCTAAGAGTATTTCCTGCTGTGATAGTGTATAAAACTAAATGTGGTCACCTTGTTCCTGTCCCAAGTGTAGGGAAAATTAGCTGGGGTTTCTAATACATTTGCTACTTATAAACTAGAAGCTTTAGCACCAGTTTTGGGCATTAAGCATTTATTAAAATATAATTTAAAAAAAGAACCACCTGGGTCAGAAAGTTAAGGAAAGGCCTATCTAGCCTAGAGTTCCAGCCTGGCCTGGTTCTTCCTCAATTCCTCCTCCACCAGCCTATTCCAAACTGCAAGTGGAAGCTCCTGCATCCAGAAGAGAGGCAGTCTTTACACACTGCTTCAAGCTAATTGGCTAGCATGACCCAAATCCATTGGTTCACTGGATTTCAGGGTGGTCCCGTGTTGAGGTCAGAGCCTACACCCCCTGAGAGCCAGCATCTCAGGTAGGTGTGGTTTCAATCAAGTCAACTTCAAGTGAGTCAATCCAATCAATCCAAATTAATCCCCTCTAGCTGGGGCCTTTGGGAGTTCCAAAACCCATTATTGTCTCACAATAGTCACCACCTTTCTGCTGAAAGGAGGGAAACATGTATGTATCAGGGTCCTGAAATCTTTCAGTATTGATTTCCTTTACATTGTTGTATTTTTGTATAAATTCTTATCCTGGTTCTACTTGCTTCCCTCTCCATCAATTTATACAAATCTTTCCCACTTTCTCTGGATTCTTCATACTTGTCATTTCTAATGATAGAATATATTCCATTACATTTATTATTACCACAGTTCAGTCATTCCCCAGCTGATGGGCACCTTCTGGTACTTGGATACTATAAACAATTATGTAATAAAATTTTTTCCCCATATAGGTAACTGGTGGTTACCTGCCTTGTCTTACACTGTTCCTTTTCCTCTAGTGCTCCATCCCAACGACTATTATTTTCCCAATATGTCCAATACTCTACTATCTCTTATGTCAGTGCCACAACCCTTTAAACCTGAAATCACAGGTCTACTCAGAAAAGAATTTTTTTTTTTTTGCCTCATGCTGGGTAAGTAAAATATATAAATCAAATCCAAAATTCATGTAAACCTCCCTATCAGTTGAGGGCCACTGTTCTAACATATAACATGTAACTTCCCCTGATGCCTTTTTTCCCACCTCCCAAAGCTAGAATTGAAGCTAGAAGTGATTTCTCTTTCATGTTTTTTCATATTACATTATTTGCTTTCCTAATTATTTGTTCTAATTTGTATTATCTGTATGCGTTAAGGTTTGTGACTCTCCTTTTCTAGCACCTAGTGTCCTGCATTGTGCATAATATGAGCTTAATATTTATCGAACTAATACTAAATGAACAAGAACTAAGGAATCTGGGTTCCAGACTAGTCTCTACTTTTACCTTCAATAGCTGTATGACCTTAGGCAGGTTACATAATCATTCTGTATCTCAGGTTTTTTATGTTACCTGTGGAGCAGTAACTCCTCTCCTGACAGCCTTTTCAGAGTTGTTTTGAGAAACAAGGTAATAAAGGGGAAAACAATTTAAAATTCTAAAGTACCACACAGATTTCAGGTATTGTTGAGCCTTACGAAAAGCTACAATTTTTGCTTTAATAACTATAGCATGTTTTTTCTTCTAGAATTATACCTACTATGAGAAATACAGAATTGCTTTTGATGTCAGGGTTTTTGCCTTTGTCATGCAGTATAGAGTATTCAGAAAACTGAATTTGTTATTATTTTCATATTTATTTTTACTACTCTTAGCTAAGTACCTGGCCCATAGTCAGCTCTTAATAAATGTTTGTTGATTTAAGAATTCTTCTTAGGTACAAATCTGACCCAGGTATTAACTGAAGCAAGAGCATCAGTAAATGTGGAAAAGCGTAACACCAGGCTTCAACTCGCCTTGCATTTTGCAGTAACAAAAGTCACAGAAAAAAAGAAATTTACTTTCCATGGTCTCTCTGTCCCAGAAATTGACAGTAGTTGTAACTGAGGCTGTGGAAAATTGGCTGAATAAAGTGCAGCACTTAAGAGAAAGAAAGGACTATTGTGATAGCATCTATACTGCTGTTCTGGGTTTTTAAAAGCAGTTTCAAAATCACCTAAAAGGAAAATATTGCACCATTTTAGATCTTAATGTAGTCTCCTTCCTTTTAAAGGCTATTGTTGCTTCAGAGTTTTTAAAAACCATGAGCAGATTTCCTGGCATGGGATAACCTGATGTATCCCAGGGCTATTGAATTAATGCTATGTAGTATTGAATTCTTTTTTATAGGAAACTCCAATTTCATTAATTTAATGAAGCAGTACATTGCTGATTAAACTACTGAAAAACAAATTATCCCACAAGCAGCTGATTTTGTTATTTTACTTATGGGCATGATTTCTGTAAATATGCTTGTTTCACTATGTTGTAAAAAATACTAGGGTTTTGTTCCACTCACATGTGATCAACTTTTGCAAACAAAAATCTCCCTCTTTTTTTTTTTTTTTTTAAACCACCTATTAATTCCAGCACACCAGCAGAGGGGATACAGAAATAGCTTAAGTATAGTTAAGTTTGCATAGAAGAAGTACAGAGGTCCAGGCAATCTGTGAAGAAGGAAAGCTAAATCTATAATGAGAGATAAAAGAAGAAAGTGGCATTTGAACTGGATAAGCAGAGCTTGGGATGAGGTTATTCCTGGTATAGGAACTAACATGAGCAACCAAGTCAAGAACGGCTAGAAGAAGGTTTGGCTTAGTATAAGGGAAGTCTGAGATAAGGTTAGGAGAGTTAGTTTGGAGCCGTTTTGTGGCTGACCTTAAATGCTAAGCTAAAGTGTTTGGATTTGATTTACTGGGTAATGGGGAACCTTTGAAGTTTTTTTTAGTTGTGCAGTGAGATGTAATCAGAATTGGACAGTAGGAAGATATGGGTAGTTGTTGGGCTAGATGATCTCTGTGTTTTCCTCCAATTCGAATACATCTAATTTGACCTTCAGGACATCCTTATTATTTGCATTTTAGAGGTGAGGAAAATGAGTAGGGAGATTAAATGACTACCCAGAGCTGTATTGCTGCCAAATCTATTCATCTGTATGTAGCAGGATTGGAACCCAAGTCTTCCTGATTACATTTTCAACACTCTGTAAGCTAAACCTCATTGACTGTTACTATTCCTTTTAGCTATGTGACATTATATGGAGAGCAGTGAGCCCAAGCATTTTTTAAGCGCCTACTATGTGATTGTGCTCGGTAATGGCAACAAAAATGAAGAGAAAACCATGGGTTTTCCTAGAGTTTACATTCTAGTGGAACATCTTTATATAGTGCCCTCTGTTGACCATTTGTCTATTTACGTGTGCATACAATTGTAAATGAATTCTGCAAATGAGATAATCATTTTAGGTCCATTGAAAACCTCTGGGCATCTCTCTGACACTTGAGCTAAACAGTTTTTTAAAAACTCTACTCAGGTAGGCACCAATTCTCCATTTTTCTTACCTTTTAGTCATGGAAGTAAGTTGTTAGGCATATTTTCACAAATACAGCACTTTAAAGAAGAGGTGTCAAACTCAGGACCAAATTAAAACGTAATTGGGAAATGTTTAACCAAATAAAAACACAATACAACATAGAGAATATCAATTTGTGCTTTTCCAAGTTAATATGTGATCAGCAGGAATTCTTTTCTATTTGAGTTTGAGACCTGCTTTAAAATTTATAAAATTCAAATCAGGCCTTTGATCCCCACTAGTAGTCAGTTTGTTTCTTAGAGTTGCATCAGAGATCAGGGTTATTCTTATTGAAAGAAAAATATTAATACTGTGCTCCGGACAAGTCTTCCAGAAAGTTTTATTTATTTTAACATTAATCTAATATCCAGGACATTTCTAGCTTCTAGAGATGTCCAAACTGGCATAGTTCCTCTATACTGTCTGTTGTGTATCTACCCCGAGATGATAGGAAGTAACATTTATAGGAATCTTGAACAAGAAGATCATATGATATGTTGAAGTAGAGTCCCAAGAGCTTATTTATTTATGGTCTTTTGCACATTACCCTTTTAGGATAGGATCATATATAACTCATTTTTTGAGAGTGCTTTAGGATTTACAAAGCACTATACGGCAGCTCTGTGAAGCGGATAGTACAAATATTAGAACAGTCTAGTCCACATACCTCATTTTATAAGTGAGGAAACTGATATAACCATTTCCCTTTACAGATGGAAAAACTGAGTCTTAGGGAGATTAAGTGACTTGTCTAGTAAGTGTCAAAGATAGTGAACTCAGGTCTCCTCACTCTGGTGCACCTTCCACCATACCAAAGCTTCTTATTCTTAAACTGTGGGTCGTGGCCCTATATGGCATCCTGTAACTGAATGTGGGGGTTGTAAAAATTTGGCAATAAATGTTTGATGATTTGTATACCTATTTTTATATACTTGGGGTCGAGTAAAAACTTCTCTGGCAAAAAAGAGTTTCAAGTGGAAAAAGTTTAAGAAGCCCTGCACTATATACCATAGTGTCTCTCACTGCTCCATTCTGTAGTGACCAGTTTTAACCTTTCTTGACTCATCAGGGCCTGCTGAAATGGCGTGGCTTACTGGGAGGCTCGCTGCAATTACCCATTAAGGGATACATGGAACCTGCAGTGGTAGCCTCAGAATCAGCCATAGGGTTTTTAAAGCTCACATTTATGATGCCAGAAGCCACTGGAGAGGAAGAAAACATTCTAAGAAAGGAAATGTGAAAAGAGAATGGTTCTTTCTAACATATACTATGAAACAATGGAAGGATCATCGAACTAGAAGTCAGGAGACCTGGGTCCTAGTTCCCAGGATTGCCATAAACTGTGTTTCACTCTCTTACTCTTCTTCATGTATAAGATAAAGTGGTTTTTTCATAAAAATGAGGGGATTGCACTAGATGGCATCTAAGATCTCTTTCAGACCTAAATTCTGAGCCTCTTATAGGCATCCCATAGTTTCAGTTATCTTCTCTGCTCATGATTCTCAGATCTGCTTATCCAACCCGAATTTCTCTGCTGACCTCTAATCTAACATCTCTAACTGCCTATTAGACATCAAACTGGATGTCTTGTAGACATCTTAAACTCAGCATGTCCAAAAACGGAATTCATTGTCTTTTCTCCGAAATCCTCCCTATTCCACACTTCCTTAATTACTGTTGAGGGCACAGCTATCCTCCTAGTCTCCCAAGCTCACAATTTGGGTTTCATCCTTGAGTCCTTAATCTCTCTCACCCCTCCTCACCATCCAGGGTTTTGCCAACAACTCTTGTTTTGATCTCTGTAATATCCTCCACATATACCCCCTTTTCACCTCTGACTACCATCACCCTGGTGCAGGCCCTCATCTCATTCCTCCACTGTTGCAACAGGCTATCGGTTAATCTGCCTGCCACAAGTCTCTTCCTACTCTGGTCCATCCATTCAGCCACCAAAGTGATTTTCCTAAAGCATAGGTCTAGCCATGTACTGCCCCCTACTCAATAAATTCCCATGGTTCCCCCATCAGCAGGATGAAATACAAAAATCCTTTGAGCATTTCAAAACCCTTCAGTATCTAACCTTGCCCCCAACCTTTCTAACCTTCTTACACCTCACATCCTCTCTTCCCCCACTCCCTGATTCTGAGATCCAGTAACACTGGCTTCTTTGCTGTTCCTTGAATGAGACACTCCATCTCTGTCCTGGGCATTTTCACCAGCTGGACCCCATCCCTGGCATGCTCTCCTTCCTCATCTCTGCCTTCTGACTTCTCTGGCTTCCATCAGATCTGAGCTAAAGTCCCATTTTTAACAGGAAGTCTTTCCCAATTCTTCTCAGTTCTACTGCCTTCTCTATGTTTATTGTTTCTAATGTAGCCTTTATAAAGCATGTTTGTCCAGTTGTTTGCATATTGTGTCTCTCATTAGATTGAGAACTCCTGGAGAGCAGGGGCTGTCTTTTGCTTTTCTCAGTACATTTGAAGGGCTGTCAGTGGGAAAGGATTTAGATGTCTTCTGCATGGCCCCAGAGAGCAGACTTAGGAGGGGGTGGGTGGAAGTTGTAGACAGATTGAGCCTTAATGACAGGAAAGGCTTTCTGACAACTGTCCATTTTCTCAAAGTATAATGAGTGGGCTCTAGGGGGCAGTAACTTCCAGAAGGTTAAAAGCAGAAGATGGTTGGCTGGTTGTCAGGATGTTCTGCAGGGGAATCACAGTCAGGTGTATATTGGACTGGATCTTTGCTTCTTAAACTTTGGGTCACAACCCCATATGGGGTCCCATAACTGAATGTGTGGGTCACAAAAAATTTGACAACAGTAAAAGGCCATGTATACCTATATACCCTGGGTCGTGTAAAATTTTCTCAGGCAAAAAAGGGTCTTGAATGGAAAATGTTTTAAAAGTCTTGGACCAGATGACCTTTTTGACTTTCGAGATTATGTAATTGCTTTATTGTCCCCCGCTGTGCCTCTGCCCTTGAGCATGATATTTCCTCTGCCTTGATTGAGAGGTAGGTGATGGTGTAAAGAGCTCAGAATTTACATTTAGGGGACGTGAGTTCATATCCTGGTTCTGCTACTTATTACCTTTCTGACTGCTCCCTGAACAGTCTTTTCCTGTTTGGGAAAATTAAGAACTGGGCAGGAGAAGAGGAGGATGGACAAGATGATGATGACATCTGAGATCCAGTTCATCTTTTATCATATGATCATTTGAATGTTCTTCCCTACCTCCATCCTGATCCCTTAATGCTTTTGTGTGAGGCTCATGGCAATACAGTTGTATTGTAGCCTTCTTGAGGAACATTTTTTGCCCCTGTATCCCTCATACCGTCTAATACAGAGAAAGGCATACAGACATTCAGTAAATATTTCTTGCAGGTTTATGCTCTTTTCCTCCTCAAATTGCCTTGTTATGTACATATATGCACCTAGTTATAAGCACCTTAAGGGCAGGGATTGTTTCATTTCTGTATCCCCAGTTAACTTACACATGGTAAATGGTCACTTAATAAATGTTAGTTTGAATTGAAGGGCTGACACTGAAAATGTCATGTTGCTCTGTTAAAAACGTATGTGTGGAAAGAAACTCTAAATCACAAATAATACAGGAAATGAATATCAATACGACATGGAAGTTTCACCTCAGACCCTGCAGATTGGCAAAGATGACAGAAATGGCAATAATGAATGTTGGAGGGGTCTCGGGATAATGGGCACATTGTTGGTGGAGCTGTGAAATAGTAGAACCATTTGGGAATCCGGTTTGGAATTATTCAAAGAAAATAACTAAAATGTCCGTACCCTTTGACCCAGAGATTCTATTAGTTGGTTAATACCCCAAGGAAGCCATAAGAAGAAAATCTCTATAAACACCAAAATATTTAAAGCAACTCTTTTTGTAATAGCAAAGAATTAAAAACAAACTAGATGCCCTCGCTTGGGGAATGGCTAAACAAAATGTGGTATGCGAATGTAATAGGGTATTACTGGCCCGTAAGAAAAGATGTGTGATGAATATAAAGTGCCAAGAAACATACACAATGACTGCAACAATGTAAGTCGAAAGAATGACACACCAAAAAAAAACCAAAACCAGAATGTAACAAAATTATAAAGAGCAAGCAGGACTTGAATGAAGAGAGATTAGAAAATACCTCAAAGCTACCCTGTCATGAAATTGGGTGTATACGTTACACATGTTTTTGTACTTTTTCAGTGTATTAATTGGTTATATAGTGTTGTACTGCTTTTTTCTCTTTTTCAATTTTTTGTCTTTTAAAAATACATAAAAGTTTTTCCACAGAGAAAACCAGTACAGCAAAAGTTAGAAGAAAAACAAGAGACTGGGGGGGAAAGTCTTTGCAGTAGGTTTCTTTCATAAAAACCTCATTTCTAAAATATATAGGGAAATGAGTCAAATTTATAAGAGCCATTCCACAGTTGGTAAATGATCAAAGGATGTAAATCTGCAGTTTTTAGAGGAAAAATCCAAGCTATTAATAGTCATTAGAAAAAAGTTCTACCTAATAATTAGAGAAATAAAAATTAAAACAACTCTGGCACCACCTCAACCCATTAGGTTGACTAAAATAACAGAAAGGGAAAATCACATGCTGAAGGGCAGGTGGAAAAATGGAACACTAATACACTGTTGGTAGACTTGTGAACTGATCCAACCACTCTGAAGAACAAGTGGGGACTATACCTAAAGGGCTATAAAACTTCATGCCCTTTGAACCAGTAATACTGCTACTACGTCTGTACCTAAAAGTAGTATAAGAGGATTCCATATGTGAAGTCAGGTGGTTTTTCAGAGAAAATATGTTTCTTAAATTGTTGACATATATTTAAATTTCATGAAAAAATGAAATGTGGCCATTCCTTGGCCCTTGAAACAGGATAGAAATAGAGGAGACCTGGGGGGCGGCTAGGTGACGCAGTGGATGGAGCACCGGCCCTGGATTCAGGAGTTCCTGAGTTCAAATCCGGCCTCAGACACTTGACACTTACTGGCTGTGTAACGGTGGGCAAGTCACTTAACCCCCACTGCCCCGCAAAAAAAAAAAAGAAAAGAAAAGAAATAGAGGAGACCTGACCTGTGATGTGATTTCATTGCTTCTAAAAAGGAATGAAAGGTCTGTGTGTGTGTGTGTGTGTGTGTGTGTGTGTGTGTGTGTGTGTGTGTGTGTGTACACACACAATCTGTGGCTACTGTATAACTGATTTCATAACTGAAATACAGTTATCCTTTTTGTTGTCCATTTGTTTTAGTTGTGGCCAACTCTTCGTGACCCCATTTGGGGTTTTCTTGGCAGATTCTGGAATGGTTTCCCATTCCTTCTCCAGCTCATTTTACACATGAGGAACTGAGGCAAACAGGGTTAAGTGACTTGCCCAGGGTCACATAGTAAGAGTCTGAGGCTAGCTTTAAACTCAGGAAGATAGTCTTTTGTCTCCAGGCCTTGCCCTCTATCCACTTCGCCACCTAACTGCCACAGTGGTGTTATCCTTTTAGCACTCTCCTTTTGTAGCTATCTCATTTCAACTTCATTTATAAGATTTCTCTGGACTTGCTCTGAAAGTCAATAAGTGTTGAGTACTTACTGTGTGCCAACAAGCACACTTCTAAGCACTGGAGATGCCAAAGAAAGACCCTAAGGCTCACATTCTAATGGGAGAAACATGTAAATAGATATGTACAAATGATACATATACATATATGCAGAGTAAATGGGAGGCACCCTCAAGAGGGAAGGCACTGACATTGAGGGAGACTGGGAAGGGTCTCTTATAGAAGGCAGGATTTGAGCTGAGACTTGAAGGAGGCCTGGAAGCAGAGATAAGAAGGTGGGGAATTTCAGAGATAGGGAACAACCAGAGAAAGGTTTTCTCTCTCTCTCTCTCTCTCTCTCTCTCTCTCTCTCTCTCTCACACACACACACACACACACACACATACACACACACCCATCCACAGGTATTTGTAAACAGTGCCTTCCTGCATCCTTTAGTAAGTACCATGCTGAATTAGTCAGTCGTATTTCTAGAATAATGAGAATTGAACCTGAATTTAGGTTTGAGGTATCTATAGCAGTGCCTTCCCAGAAAGAGCAATTTTGCAGCCTACCTTCTACTTAGATGCAAAGGATTCTAAGTCCCTACTTTTCAAATATTTTCATATAAAAGGAGTTCTCTTTTTTAAAAAGTTAATAAAAGGCATCACTATAACTTAAATCACAATAGCATTTGTTTCTTTAAAAATCATATTTTCCATTTCATATGGGAAAATTCAATAATAAAAGAAAGATGTATAAATGAAAAACATGCAAGAAGTATTTGTAATTTCTTTTAAATACTTAGAATTGTGTCTTCAGATTCCAGATTTCTCAAGGATATTGGAGATTAGAACAGTTAAGGTCGGGGCAGCTAGGTGGCGCAGTGGATAGAGCACTGGCCCTGGATTCAGGAGGACCTGAATTCAAATGTGGCCTCAGACACTTGACACTTGCTAGCTATGTGACCTTGGGCAAGTGACTTAACCCCAATTGCCTCACACACACACACAAAAGAACAGTTAAGGTCCCATATTCCAGTCTTTATCCTCTTCTCAGCATACTGCACTTGGATATAGCTTTAATCTTCCAAATGTTTGAAGGTGGAAATTTTAAAATATCTTTTCTCCCTATGAAGTTAATTATAATAGGAAAAAGTTGAATCTTTCACAAATACGATTATCAAATTGTGTTTCTTCTGACTGATAGGATCATAGATTTAGATGTAGAAGAAAACCTGTAAGTCATCAGGTCCAGCCTTCTCATTTTACAGTTAAGGAAACCGAGGCAAGTTGCCCAGGATCACACAGGTTTCTGAGGAGTATTTGAATCCGTCTTCCTAACTCCAAAACTAGTGCTTTTTTTTGTTGTTGTTGACATGACCACCAACCTCCATTGTTACAAGGTAATTTCCTTATCCATTCCAATAAACATTTATTAAGCATCTCCTGTGTTCCAAACACTGCTAAGCACAGGGGATACGGTTATTAAAAAGAAAATCAACCCTCTCAAGGAATTTACAAAGAGAGGAAGGAAAGGGAGACAGGGTGGGAGTGGGGAGGGAGGCAAGACGCCCTTGTTCTCTGGATTTGAAACCAGGCAGAACAGTGCAAAATGGAGTGGGCTGAGTCCTGTTTCTGCCCCCTGTAAAGGAAGCCATTGGGAGGAGTTCTTCCAGCCCATCAATCTGGGGATAGAAGAGGCTGATGGAGGTGGTGTAAATCAAGGCTTGAGTTATTTGCTTGGTGGTGAGTTTAGAAATGAGATTATCATGGCAGTGGCATCTTATTCTGGGGAGTTAAAACCAGTCACAGCAACAGATACAAAGTACATATTTCTATTTGTATTTCTAGAATATTTACATATTTAAGATCACTAATCATAAAACTCTAACTTTACCCAATTTAGATAGGCTTTTATTTGTATAATTGGATCTAAGGTATATTTAGTATATTGAAAATCATGAATACTTGCTAAACCTAAAAGCCTTTAATATGGAAGAAAAAAAACACAGTTAAACAAATATTTAAATATTCCACTAGGTTTTGTGAAGGATACTGATATTTGTGTGCAAAATAATAAAAGAACAAAATCAATTGCAATTCCTGTGTGAAATCTAATTTTTATCAGTAATTTGACTTTACATACATCATATTCCTTTGAATATATCCTACCCAGCTCCTTACCCCGTGAGCCATCCCTTGTAACAAAGATTTTTTAAAAAGAGATGTCAGCAAACAAAACTAATGTAACCAAGATTACAAGGGAAGCAGCAAACTGGGTAAGACTTTTTGAAACAAGTATCTCTAATAAAAGCCTTATTTCTCAATTATATAGAGAACTGAGTCAAATTTATAAAAATACAAGTTATTCCCCAATTAATAAATGGTCTAAGGATATGAACAGGCAGTTTTCAGGCAAAGAAATCAAAGCTATCTATAATCATGAAAAAATGCTCTAGGTTGCTATTGATCAGAGAAATGCAAATTAAAACAACTCTGAGGTAACACCTCACAACTAAGTGGCAAATATAACAAAAAAGGAAATGGATGTTGGAGGGGATGTGGGAAAATTGTGAAAAGATCCAACCATTCTGGAGAGCAATTTGGAACTATGCCCAAAGGACTATAGAACTGTGCATACCCTTTGATCCAGCAATACCACTGCTAGGTTTATATACAAAAGATATCCCCCAAAAGAGAAAAAGACCCACATGTACAAAAATATTTATAGCAATTCTTTCTGTGGTGGCTAAGAATTTGTAATCAAAGGAATGCCCATCAATTGGGAGATGGCTAAACAGGCTGTAGTATATGGTGGAGATGGAATATTATTGTGGTATAAGAAATGACGAGCAGGATGATTTCAGAAAGGCCTGGAAAGGCTTGTATGAACTGATGTATAGTGAAGTGAGCAGAACCAGGAGAACATTGTACAAAGAGACAGCAGTATTGTTTGATGAAGAACTATGAATGACTTGACTATTCTCAGCAATACAATGATCCAAGACAGTCCTAAAGGACCATTGATGAAGCATACTGTCCACCTCAAAGAAAGAACTGATATTGATTGAACTGAAGCATGCTATTTTTCACTTTCTTTCATTTTTTTTCTTTTATTCAGGTTTTCTTGTACAAAATTCCTAATATGGTAATGCTTTACATAATTGCACATGTATAACCCATATCTGATTGCTAACTACGAGGGGGGGAGGGATAAAATTTGGAATTCAAAACTATAAATAAATGTTTATTATTTAAAAGAAAAAGGTAGGTGTTACGGGAGAGGGTTGGCAAGAATAACTAGCCTATCAACCAGTCTGACAGTCTGTTCAGGATGCCTCAACTGCAGTTTCACCACTTCCAGAAAGAAAGGAGTAAGCTAAGGTTTGGAACAGTTGTATGAGGTATGTTATAAGGCAGAGGTATCATACTTGGGGCTGCAGCAGAACCAGATTAAAATGTCATTAGGAAATATTTGATAAAATAAGTAAAAATATAGTAGAACATTAAAAAAAAGAAAGGAGGAGGCTGCACTTTTCAACCAGAACCCATTTTTGTCATAATCACATAGTATTCATTTAATTTTATTCTTTATATTTATATAATTGTAGCCATGTTTATTGTTTCCCTGGGTCTGTGTACTAATTAGAGTGTGAGCTCCAGGAGAACAGGGACCATTCCCTTTCTTCATGTCCCCAGCACTTAGCACAGTGTAACATAGTACATGTTTATTAAAACGTACTGACTGGCTTCACTCTCTGAATTACTTCATATCAGTCTTCCCATGCTTCTCTTCATTCCTTATATAGTCATCATTTTTTACAAGTGTAGTAGTATTCCAGTACATGTTTGTACCACAGTTTCTTTAACCGTTCCTTGGGCAATAAGAACTTAGTTTTTCCAGTTCTTGGATATCACAGAAAGTGCGTTTATGAATACTTTGATATGTAAAGGATCTTTCTCTTGTCTTTGACTTCCCTGGGCTAAGTGAGGACCCAGGACCTCTAGATGAGAGGGTATGGACATTTTGGTCTCTTTATTAGCTTAATTCCAAATTGCTTTCCAGAATAGTAGGTCAGCTCCATCATCTGTATATCAGTATGTCATCCAGTTGCAATTCAGTAGAAAAATTCTTAGTACTCTGAAGTGTTATCACTTAATTTGCCTTTTCCAGTTTTTAGGAAATGGCCATTTTACACATTTATTAACCTAAAGTGATTTGTTTCTCTAGGTGAGCTTGTCAAACCTTTTACTCCAGAAAAAGCAAGAGAAATTATAATGTCTTTGCGACAACCGGCAGTCTTCTGCAACATGGTTTTTGATTGGCCAGCCCTACACTGGAATGCTAAATGTCTTTCCAAGCTCTTGTGTGGAAAGCAGATACGATTCAGAATGGGGATGAAAAAAACAGATACGGGTAGGATTCTAAGTAGATAATATTTTAAATGACTTTTTAATATCATTTCCACTTTCTCAGCTGTGGTTTTTGTTTTTCTAGAGAAATATTAACCTCTTTTCATCTGTTTTTCCATTTGCATTACAGAGATAAGAAGTTTATTGGAGGTTTTGGTAAAACTTTTTACAGCTATAAATTTTTTTTGTTTGTTTTTTAGAACCAACAGGTGTTTCCTTAAGCAAACAGTATTATTCTATGTAAAAACATTCATACATGTTTTATACACATGTATTGCTGTGTTTTACTTAAAGGTATTCCTGAAGATACTAATATGATGGTACAAAAAGATTATATATTACATACATTCAATAAAATTTTCTTTGATGATTTCTATATAAAAGACTTCAGGAAAGTAATTTCATTTTCCTGAGCCTCAGTTTCCCCATAAGGAAAAAGAAGAAACTGGACTAGATGGTTTCTAAGGTTCTTTGCAGTTCTGTGTCCTAGGATCTAAATTGCTCTTTGAACTGTGGCTTCACCTCCTAGATGGACTGTTTTGTGATTCTGTATACAGTCCTGATGTTGGATGTGATTTTGCTTTCTTTGCCCAAAGAGGCAAACGTGGCGTGTGCTTGTTTGTCATTAGACATCTAAGTATCTGATTAGCTGGATCTCAAATACACCTCCTGGAATCCCTGAGTTCCTTCAAGAGTGTGGTCACAAACACCTTCTGCTTGAAGTCTTTCCTAGTTCTCCCAGCAGGATACTGCTCCCCCTCCCTCTTTCAGGCCACCCACACTACACAGCAATCATTTTGCCTGCTTACCCTGGAGGACTTCCCACAGTGTCTTGGTGCAGCAAATAGAGGTCTGGGCCTGAGTCAGGAAGACCTGAGTTCAAATCCAGCCTCAAGCACTTAGTAGGTTTGTGACCCTGGGCAAGTCACTTGACCTTTGATTGTTGTAAAATGAGGATAAAATTAATAGCCTCTACCTCCCGTGGTTGTTGTGAGGATCAAATGAGATAATAATTATAAAGTGCTATACTGATGCCACCTTTCTGAGGATCCATTCCATCCAGTCCCAGACCTTCTTCCAGGTGCCTACAGCTCTACACTTGCCTTGCTACACACTGATTTCCAGCTACACAGTGCTGTCTCCCATGGTGGGACAAACCCTGTGCAGAGGATCTCATCCGAACTTCTTCCTCAGAGACTAACAAAAAGTCAGTTCTACTCTAACACAGCATGTGTGTTCCCAGAAAGCACCATAACAACCACAAGGTTTATGGGGAAAGTGGGATTGGGACACAGTACTCAAAAATTACCAGTGACCCACAAAAAACTTATAATATATATCTGACACTTGGCATACATAATCTGGGATCCATGGGCATTGGCCTTCTTGCTTTTCCTTGCATGTGACACTCCATCTCCCTACCCCTGGCACTTTCACTGGTAGTCTCCCCACCTGGAACTCTCTCTCCCCTCATCTCTGCCTCCTGGCTTCTGTTCCATCTCAGCTGGAGAGCCATCTTTGGCCAGAAAACCTCAATTCTAGAGCCTTTTCTCAGAGGTTATTTCCAATTTACCCTGGATTTATCCTGTTTGTACAAATATGCTGCCTTGTTGTCTCATATAATTTAAAATTCTAAATGTGGGTTCTAATCTGTCCCCCCCAGTTTTTGGGGAAAACTGACTAAAATCACTGATAAACGAGTTTAGGTTTAAGGGTTTATTGAAAGATAATAAAAGAAAAAGAATGATTAAAAACAGATTTCTTATAACCTGGCAATCCTAGCCTTGCTAATCTTCCACTTTCGAAGTTCTCTGCCACCACTCCGATGTCTCACAGCCAAAGAGGAAGAACCCTTCCCCCAGCGTCTGCTTCCTGCTTCATGCTCCCCTCCCAGAAATGGGAGGTTCCTCAGGCTGATCGGCTAGTGTCATTCAAATTCTTTAAGTACCCCTAAGTACCAGCCAATGTGCTTACAATCCCAGTATGCCAGTTAGTCGCTCTTCCCCAGCTCAATCAGCCCAGATCAATCTCCCGGTGAACCCCTAAGTTCCATTATCTTGACACATTCTCCCATTAACTGTGAACCTCTGGAGAGCAGGCACAGTTTTTTGCCTTAGTGTCCTTGGATTTTAGCAGCATCTGGTACATACTAGGTGCTCAATAAATTGTCGTGTGACTCCCAAAACTATTTCCCTTGTATTTGGAGCAGCTAGGTGGTACAGTGGATAGAGCACTGGTCCTGAAATTGGGAGGACCAGAATTCAAATCTCACTTCAGATACTTGCTACCTGTATGATCCTGGGCAAGTCACTTAACCCCAATTGCCTTTAAACATCTGGGGCCACGACCAGTTGTCCCTGATATATATATCTTGTCACTGGACCTAGATGGCTCCAGAGGAGAGAGTGAGATTGATGACCTTTCACAGCCCTCCCTCCCTTAAATCCAATTCAGTGAAAATCATGACATCACCCCAGTGTCATGATACTCTTTGAGAATGAAGTATAACCCTACCCCACCTTGTATTTACACATATATATTTATATAAAATATATGTTGTATATGCATGTGTGTATAATATATATAAAATGTCTGTTTCCAAAACTCTTAATTCAGTTTTAAGCATGAGATGCTAAAACCTTAGAAATAACATTTGAAAGCTTAATTTGGAGGCAGCTAGGTGGCGCAGTGGATAAAGCACCGGCCCTGGATTCAGGAGGACTAGAGTTCAAATTTATGCTCAGACACTTAACACTTAACTAGCTGTGTGACCCTGGACAAGTCACTTAACCCTTATTGCCCTGCAAAAAAAAAAAAAAATTGGAGAAATATGTTTAATGTGATTGTACGTATATAACCTGTACCAGATTGCTTTCCATTTGGGGGAGGAAAGGGGGGGTAGGAGAAAATTTTGAAACTAAAAATTGTATGAAAACAAATGTTGAAAACTATCTTTACAAGTAACATAAAAATAATAAAATACTTTTATGAATTAAAAAAAATAAAAGTGAAATATACATTATTAGTATCACATGGTACAACCACACAACTAATTAGAGTTTCACCCAAAGAAAAAGAAGGATCTGGATTAGATCATAAATAAGGGCCCCTCTCACTTTAATAGTCTCTAAATCTCAGAGTATGAATCAGCCAGATTCTGACCTTTCTAAAGCCAGAATACAGACTTTTCACCATTGGCCAGAAAGTGAATAAACAGACAAGACCAGGTCCTGGCAGAAAAATGTTCCTTGTGTTCATATATACAGCAATACATTTGTGTATGTATGCATGCACACATGCTTATGTCTGTAATCATCGTAAAATGCCATGAATTAACTATTGTTTCTCAGTGTTCAACAAATTTACAGATTCAAAAAAAATTTTTAAGAAAATTTAATTATTTAAAATACTAAAATATTGGGTTTTTTTTTTTTGCTAAAATTCAACTTAAGTACCATCTTGTGGTATAAATCACTAGTCCATTTTTTAACTATGTGAACAATTTCATCAGCTGCTACTCAGTGATGAAAAGGGTTATATTTGTAAACCTAGTCTCTTTTTAAAATAATAATAAACATTTTTTGTTTTGTTTTTTGGTAATAATAAACATTTTTATTTAAAGTTTTGAGTTCCAAATTCTATCCCTCCTTCCCCTACCACCCTCCCCTCTCCTTGAGGCAGTAAGCAATAACATATGCGTTATACACGTGCAATTATGTAAAACCTTACCATATTAATCATTCTGTATAAGAAAACAGTGAAGGAAAGTGAAAAAATAGTCTGCTTCAGTCTGTGTTCAATCAGTATCATTTCTTTCTTTGGAGGTGGATACTATCCTTTGGGATTGTCTTGGATCATTGTATTTCTGAGAATAATTAAATCATTCCCAGTTCTTCATGAAACAAAGTTGTTGTCTCTGCACAATATTCTCTTGGTTCTGCTCACTTCACTATACATCAGTTCATACAAGTTTTTCCAAGACTTTCTGAAATCATCCTGCTTGTCATTTCTTATAGCACAGTAATATTCAATTACAGTCATATACCACAGCTTGTAAACCTAGCCTTAAGATTATGCAGAGAACAAGGTTTTAATGCATACATTTCAGTTTTCACGGACCTCCACAAGAAAAAGATCTGGTGGAGAGCAGATCATGTGACCTAGATAGCTAAGCAAGTAGACTTCCACCAATCCATTGGTCTGAGAAATTGTCATCCAGAAATTGTCACAGTTACAATGCATAATGACAAAGTGAGCTATCTTGTTAAAATTTTTTAAATTATTCAAAATTTACAAAACGGTGTAAGAGAATTTTAATTTAATTTCTAAATGATTTTTAAGGCAGGTTTGTAGCTTTCATACCTCTGAAGTTAATAAAGCTTAAAATGATACCAGGACTTTTGTGGACTCTGTGTGTGTGTGTGTGTGTGTGTGTGTGTGTTTGTTTTAAAGTCAGTTTTGTCATCTTATCTCCAGTTTAGCACAGTTCTAAGTATTTAATAAGCAGATAGCAAATAGTTATTGATTATAACCATAATCCTCTTAAAGCTTAGCTTTGTCTATTTACTCTTCACCCATGAATATCTTTTTTAAAAAAATTTTTAATTAACTTTCAGTACTAGGGATAATAGATGGTAGTAGTGGTACTAATTACCCCAAGAAGTGGTTAACTTCTCATTTGTTTTTATTTGACTTTTTAATGCATTTTTACACTAATTAATTAAAATATGTCTGATATTCTGGGACTTGTATTCAGTCTGTGTAGCTATGTGTGGTATAAACCCAACTCCAAAGATGCTCAGCTTTTCTTGCCAACACTTACTATTTCCTACTTCAGGGAAGGGATAAATGACACTTAAACAAAATTTTCTTCTTTTTGTAAACTTGTAGCTTAGGAGGCAGCTGGGGGGGGGGCGGGGTGTGGAGAATGGCTCTGGAGTTGGGGACCTGAGTTCAAATCCTACCTGTAATGCTTACTTCCTTTGTGGCCTCGGCAAGTCATATAATTTCCCTGTGCCACAGTTTCCTCACCTGTAGAAAGGGGGTGAGTTGAGGGGAATGAAAGAATGGAGGCAGAATTGGTCTAGATAGCCACTGAGGTCCCTTCTGGCTCTAGGTCTAGGATCCCAGAATCACAGAACATGAGAGCTGAGAGAGGAGAAGCACCTTAGAGATGTCTGATTTGGAGAACTAAGAGGATTCCCCTGAATGCAGCTCCCCAAACAGATTATTCCTAGTTTCTTCAACTGTGGGTCTCAACCCCATATGGCATCACGTAACTGAATGTGGGGGTTGCAAAAATTTGGCAACAGTTTAAAAGGATACGTGTACCTATTTTACATACCTATATACCCTGGCTCACATAAAAATTTCTCAGGCAAAAAGGGGTCGTGAATGCAAAAGGTTTAAGCCCTGGATTATTCAACCATTTGTTTAGACAAATATCGTATTAATAGGTCTTTGTGAAGAAAAAAAATTAAGATTTAGATAATGATACAAATAAATGAGTATCTTTCAGTTTGAGTTTGACTTTTCATCTAGTTTTATATTCTGACTTTATTCAGTCATGACTAAATCATATTGATTTTCTCCTTCAAAATACCTGTCTTTCCCCTGGCATGCCTAGATTATCATCAGGCATTCTGAATTCAGGTGATAACCTATCCAGCACACTCACCCCTACTGTACTAACAGTTTTTAGTGCTTACCTACCACTTTAAACCTTGAGTAGATCTGTTTCTCAACAGTGTTTTTCTAGTATTTCTCAATAATACTACTCTAATCAGATTAGTATCCTCTCTGCCCTACAAGCACACCATGCACATTTCATTGCCTCCATGTCTTTGTTTATGTTATCCTTACTTGGAATCTCTTCCCCCTCTCTGGCTCTGATAGAAATATGACTCCATCTTTCAAGAGGTAACTCAAATCCTTCTCCTCCCATATCCCAATCTTTATTCTTCTCCTGTTCTAAATTTTTAGGGCATTTGTATCACATAATTTGGAAACATTTTATATATGTTATTCTTGTCAGCTAAAGTAAGTGGGAGACTCTTTAGAGGTTGAGACTTTGTATATTCCCTCAAAGTATTTGTCACAGTAATGTACAGAGAGACATTTAGGAAATATTGGTTGGCTGTAGATAATTTGTTCTTGGATAATTGAAAATTTAATATACCTTAGAGATCTTTCCATTGTTTCTCTGTGTTCTGGTTGTTGAAACAGGATGGTTTATTATTCCCTTTTCTTTTGATTTGATTCCTTACAGGGCACAAGGAAAAAAATTAAGAGCATATAAGCGTATGAAGCACCTAATATGCTTACCCTAAAAAGTCAGTTGTTAATGCTAATGGTGAGTTTGACACTCTTCTATTTATTACCACTATTATTTTCGAACTCCTTAATCTTAACCCTAGGATTTCCCCATGTGTGAGTGCTGTTCTCCCAGCCTCACCCCTAGACATATTATTTGGCTCTGTTAAAAGTAATATCTTTTGGGGCAGCTAGGTGGCTCAGTGGATAGAGCACTGGCCCTGGAGTCAGGAGTACCTGAGTTCAAATCCAGCCTCAGACACTTAACAATTACTAGCTGTGTGACCCTGGGCAAGTCACTTAACCCCAGTTGCCTCACTTAAAAAAATATCTTTTAATTGCTATAACTTTATCATTTTAAAATTAAATATCAGGCAAGAATTGATATAAAATTTGTTTCATCCTTTAAAAAAATAACTGAAGCAAATATTTATACTTAAGAGTTTCCAGATATTTTAGAGACTAATGTGAATTTAATCTCCCGTAGTTTAAATGTTCAAATTCATGCTCTAAGTTAAAATGCCTAAATTTCTCTGCTATTCTATAAGAAAATTCAAGTTCCTTTTGTAGAAATAGTCATTTATTCTTGATTTAGGAAGTAAGATCGTAGACTTTTACACCTGGAAACAGGCAATCCTTGATACATAACCACTTTTAGGCAATTTATGAGTCAATTTCTTAATCGTAGTAGATGCACTTAATGATAATTATCAAAGATCAGCATGCAATATTGAATTGTAGCATATTGTAGAAAAAGCCCCAAACTACAACATGCCCATATTTTATTTTATTTTGTATTTGACTATTCTGGCTTTTTTTTTATGAGAAAGAGTAATTTCCAGAAGCTTTTTCACAGACTCAAAAACATGCTTATTTATAAGCTGCCAAATACCAAACTTAGCTGAATTTCCTCTTAAATAGCAAATTTGACAGTCAGCTAGATAAAGGTAGCAACTGCCTACAGTGAAAAATGACAGAACATTAATGATAAAGCTTGAAAGGAAAGAGTTCATATGCTTAAGGTAAATTTTTTTTAAATATACAATCTAAAGTTGTTATGATAGCAGCATCAGAACAGTAAGAAATAAATGTTGGTTGCAACTGCCACAAAGAAAGAATGAAAGAATTCTCTTTTGCAAGTAGCTGAGTTAGAAGGTTTCTGATTATATCATTCATCTCTTTGTATAGTTGTGTTGGACTAGCTAGTGTGTCCAGTGTGAGTAAAAGGAAGGAATAGCTTCTAGGAGCCAGCCATATTGAAACTCTGGGACATGAGGTAGTACAGATTGACTTACTATCTATATACCAAGTCTTCAGTGAATGGGAAATGGAGTGGGAGTAGGGGGTGGTTTAGGAAGGCACAAAACCTTTATAATAACTGTCAAGGCAGCATAGCCCTCTTTAACACTCTATGGATCTGTGATCTCATTGATTTCATGTTCCCTTCATTCATGGGTGTCCATTCTGAGCAGCTGTTGTCCATTTCCTCCCATTGCACTCACCACAGCAAAATACACCAATAGTTAATTAAAAGGCTTATAATTATTATGGTGTAACCAGTTAAGAATTAAAAGTAAAACATTCCTCTCTGTTGAAAACTAATACGTGTTGAGTGATACTAGTATCAACAGTGTGGTTATTTCACTTTCATCTTTCCTTAACATTTTATAATCTTATCTTTTGGCATATCTCTCTTTGAGGAGATGGTGAACCAGGGATGAACAATACAGGCATTGACATCAGAACAAGAAGACACTGACATCTACTTGCCTACTAATGTCAATAAATCTTTGTTTATCAACCATCTAAGTGGTAGGGCAGATTTAAAGTCTTTGGAAAAACAGATTTCTGTACATTTGCCACACAACAATGAGTAACCATTGGAACCAGGTCTGTGGCCCTACCCAACAGCCATGTGTCACCTGGTCTGGAGCTGACCATGTGGGGTATGTGCGAGTGCGGGTGGGTGAACTGTCTCTGGAAATTTCTAGGAGGAATAAGTACTTAAATCTGCTTTGAACTACTCAAGAGCCCTAAGGAAATAATGCATCTTAAGCAGACTGGTAACATTTTTCTTTTTCTTTTCTTTTCTGAGCAGGGAAGAGGGGTTGAAGTGGGGAGAATAATCATTACTATTATAGAAATAAGGGGTAGGACTATATAACGTAAGCATTTATTAAGCCTGGTACTCTGCTAAGTTTTAGAATACAAATATGGAACAAAGACAGTCCCTGCCCTCAAGGAGCTTACATTCTGCTAGGGGAAGAGAGCACATATAGGAGATTGGTGAGCAGAGAAAGGAGCTCTGGTCTGGAGAGTCATAGGAATGGTGGGTGGGTAGAGAGGACCACGAGCCATAGTAGGGTTTATTTGATCCCTGTTGCCAGAACAAACGGTAGAACCCAAAGTTTAAAGCAGTTGGTGTTGCAAAAATGTCTAAGTCACACTGTTAGACAAAGAAAAAACAAAGTCTCCAAGCCAAAGAAAATAGGCTTATTGAGAGGGGGGTCCTGTCTTCAAATAAAGCCGGTCTCAGGTCTAGGACCCAAAGACCCCAAGCCTCAGGATCCGCAGATATTTATACACAATGACTCCTCACAACTTAAACACAACCCAAGTGGTACATGTACAATAAGTGTGAAGTAGAGAGAAAGAAGCCATCAGTCTCTCATCATCCAGTTGGCTAGGCCATTGCATTTCTTTTTCCACCTAAAGCAGTGCCACCTTGATTGCTGGCCACTAAGGTGGAACCCACTGTGCTTGGTTTCTACCAGGATGAATGTTGGTCAGATGGTTTCTAGACCACATGGCAATATAGCATTTGAATTTGCTCTGCTAGTACCTGTCTTCCTTCCTTCATTATTATTTGCTTAAGCTGCTAAAGAATACCTAAACATGTTCAATCACAGTTTGTAGTCTGTAAACTGATTGTTACCATCATTAAATCACTTATACCTAAGGGGTGAGGAAAATCTCACTCACGGTGACAAGAAGATGACCAGAATAGCCAAACCAAATGAAGTACAAATATGCTTTGAGGCTGTCCAGATAGAGCATTCAAGGATAATTGTGTAGTTTCATCCCCTGTCCTCTCAGTAGCCAATAAATAGTAGTTTTAATATTCACCCTTTGCATTGGTAGATGAATATTTGGTTTACATTTGGCGAGATTTGTAACAGAAAATGAAGACAGTGGTTTAGCCAAAAGTAGGGTAACTATAATGCAGACTTTTCTAGGATAACAGTTTGACTGAAAAGTGGTGCTCCATTAGGCCTAGGGGCAAGTCATTCTATTAATAGTTTTAGGTGACTCACTTGGGGCTGAATTCTGTGGAGTAAAAGCACATCAGTATTTGTTAATATTGCCAGGCTTATTGAAATGATTACTCAACACATGATCACAGTTGTTTTCCTACCTGTTTTTAAAAAAGGAACATGTTATTAAACTACTTTACTATCTATGGAGGAGATTGTTTTTGTTGTTTTAAATGAGAGATATATGTAGCTTCTGGATAAAAGTTACTCTAGTACAGAGATGCTTAATCTAGGGTCTTTGACATTTTTTTTTAATACTTTGATAACTGAAGTTCAGTATAATTGGTTTTCTTTGTAATCCTATGTGTTTTATTTCATGCTTTTAAAAACATTCTAAGAAGGGATTTCTATACTTCACCAGGCTAACAAAGGAGTCTATGACAGCACAAAAGTTAACCCCTGCAGAGAGTTTTTGTGAGCTTCTGTAGCAGCAAGTCTTAGGGTGGGCAAGAGCAGACATTGAGATGTCTCCTTGCCTCATTACCCCCCACCATGTTTCTCCATTGTGTTGTGTTTTGAGGAATAGGAAAGGGGCAAAGAAAAGCAAATAGAAAGGCTGATTAGATAAATTAGGAGAACTGTTCCTGGGCAATTTCCTCAGAAAAGAGGGAACAGAATAAAAATGAACCAAACAAGGGAGCTTCTCCCTGCCTGCCTCCTTCCATGCCCTGACCAGCAGAACAGACCTCTAGAGAGGACTAGCTCTAGAGCCTCCACAGAAATACCTAAGAAATGCTTAAATTAATAGATATTTTTTCACTGAAGGTATTTATAATGTAAAAGGAGATTCTTAATTGGATCTCATCAAAGATAAAGAAGACAATACAAATGTCTAACAGCCAGTTTTTTGCTTTTGTTCTCTCTATAAATATACCTCACTAGTATAAGAAAGTAAACATTTATTACAGGTTTAGAGCTGGAAGGCTTCTTCAAAGAACATCTAGGCCAATCCCTCCTTTTTACAGTAGAGGGAACGTTGATCTTAGGTGAGGTGCTGCAGCCTAGTAGAGGAGAAGGGGCCTGGAATTGAAACCTAATTGAGACTTCCTGATTGTGACCCTTGAGCAAGTTACTCATACTGTCTTTAAACCCCCGTTTTCACCTTGATAAAAGAAAATAAGGAAAATGCTTTATAAACCTTAAAATGTTACAGAAATGAGTATTTTCTATGGTCAGGCTCCTAGCAACAAGCTGTACTCCCCAAAAAGATAAATTAGAATGCGATTGATTTTTTTTTTAAGGTCATGATCTGATACTTTAAAAATCAGTACGGAGTAGTGGAGCAAGAACAATACTCAAGAGTCTCAACGACTTGGGTTCAGCCTCTAACATACTGGCTTCATGACTTAAGTGACTTTAAGTACCTCAGGCAGCTCTAAAACTAGACATTGCAGAAGAGGTGCTGATCTGCATTGGTGAAGGGGTTCTTTATGGGGAACTCCTTACACACATGAAATCACTGCTCTGGCAAAAAAAAAAAATAACAGCTTTTCCTGGGACATTTAAAATACTCTGTTTACACATTTTCTGGGGTATACACAGCTTTTCTAGGCACATATACAATCTGCAGTATAAAGTAAAGCATTCCTGTGTAACACTTCATTGTGAAAAGATCATAATCACAACAACAATAATAATAGCTAGCATTTATATAACATTTATCAGTTATATCTATACATGTCATGACATCTAACAGGATATCATAACAGCATGGGTAATGTAGAAGAGACTGCTTGTCAGGCATTGTCTCTCTTCCTGGAACTACATATAAATGTATCCACAGTTAGGAGTATCACCTCTAAAAACTAAGGACAGTGATACACATGCAGATGCATTTGATTTACTCAAAGCTTATCCAGTGTTGTTTTAAGTTCTTAGCCAGTCATTCTCTGGTCAGAGTATGAGGTTGTATAAGAGTTTTATTTTGTATAAACCTTATTGGATCCTCTAGCAAAATAATAACTCCAGTCTCTGGATAAGGAACTAGGAATAAGTATGATTATATAGTCTTTTCTAAGTATAGGAACTTGGGTGGGGACCAGGGGAAGAGGGGTTTATTTATTTGATTACTTATAGAGTCATTTATCACCTTACAAAAATAGTGAAGTTAAATGGTATCATAATGCTCTCTTGATCATCTCATTCATTTCTAGAAACTATCTCATGCCCTATAGATGTCTTTTCTCTTTCGGAAGATCTATCACGTTTTGTTTTAAAAATTCATTTCAGTAAATATTTACAGTGATCTCCTACAGGTTAGATGGTATAAGGTTTGCTGCTTTGCAGTTAAGATTCAGAACAAAAGACCAGAATAAGGGAGGAATAAATATAGGAATAGAAATATACATTTATTTAATACTATGTTAAAAGCCTCCTTAGACTACATAAGAATATAGTATCTAACAAAATATCACAATAATAAGCTAGATCAAGGAATAATTTGCTCAGTTCAGTATTCTGCCTTTGACAGAGAATTTAATAGATGCCCTCTATAACACTTTGGAAGGCTGGGGGTGGGGGTGGGGGGACAATGAGGGTTAAATGACTTGAAGGGTCACAAAGCTAGTAAGTCTCAAATGTCTGAGGCCAGATTTGAACTCAGGCTCTCCTGAATCCAGGGCCGGTGCTTTATCCACTATGCCACCTAGCTGCCCCCTATAATACTATCTTAATAAATTAGAAATACATGCAGAACATCAAAATTCTTCCTTAATGATTTCTTTATTGTTCTAAAGCCTTGTAAATATGTGTGTGTTTAGTCTGTATAGCTTTTGTGTAATTTTCATGTGTTTACTGCCCACAATATATACAAAAAAGCAACCTCACTGAACCAGAGTAAATGGAGAGAAGGCCATTCTGAATTAAATTATATTTTAAAGAAATGAATTCTTATTACTTTGAAGTCTATTTATACCTTGAACTATTAACAACGTACTATAGGACCTCCTCTAATGAATATTTAAGACTCATTTGTATGAACAGCATCCATTTTCATTCATCTTGTTAAAGTTCTAAGTAGGTTAAACATGCTTTTTAAAAACTATTTATTTATTTATTTTGGGGTTTTTTGTTTTGTTTTTTTTTTTTTTAGTGAGGCAATTGGGGTTAAGTGACTTGCCCAGAGTCACACAGCTAGTAAGTGTTAAGTGTCTGAGACCGGATTTGAACTCAGGTACTCCTGACTCCAGGGCCAGTGCTCTATCCACTGCGCCACCTAGCTGCCCCAGACCTTAATTTTTTAATAAAAAAATGTTACGGATAATTTTTACCTTTATATCACAATCTTTTCCAAATATAGCCTCCCACTACCACCTTGTAACAAATAAAAAGAATTATGAAACAGGTAGCAAAGGACCACATTTGACAGCATATGCAATTTTCTGTATCCATATACTTTTCTAGGGGAGAAATATGTTTGCACATTTAATCTCAGGCACCCCAATTTTCCCTCTTGACATGGTGGTGTTCCCAATAGCACTATGTTTTTCCTTTTATTTTCCTTAAGATTCAAGGATGGAGGCAGCTAGGTGGCACAGTGGATAAAGCACAGGCCCTGGATTCAGGGGACCTGAGTTCAAATCCAGCCTCAGACACTTGACACATACTAGCTGTGTGACCCTGGGCAAGTCACTTAACCCTCATTGCCCTGCCCAAAAAAACCAAAAACAAAACAAACAAGATTCAAGGATAAACACCTTCCCCCCCCCCCAATACTTCAGAATTGGGAAAACAAATCTAATTTCATCCTTTCACATGAGAATTTAATAGACTTGGATTACGTTCTTTCCAAGACTTTATTTTTCCAGACAAAAATGTGTGTTTTGTACCGAAGCCACCGCATTTCCTTGAACATTTTGCTTATCCTTCAGTCAGTCCTCCACAGCTCCATTATGCCTTTTTGAGGTACAGCACATAAAACTGTATATTCTAAATGCAGGTACCGAGATGCAGTGTGTTACTACCATTTTGAATCTTAAGAATTAAAAGGCAAAACACAGCAACTTGTGCTTAATCAGTAATGTTTTGGTATGGACTATTCTGCTGCACTGTCACTTTACTTTTATTCTAATAAAAAAGCTCATGATAGACCATGATTTATTCAAAGAATGCTACAGCAGGATGCTATCAGAAATACCTACATGAACTGAGGCAGAGTGAAATGTACTGTATACAAAATAACAGCAATAGTGTAAGATGATCTGCTGTGAATGACTTGGTTATTTTCAGCAATGCAAAGATCCAAGATAACTCTGAAAGACTTATGAAAATTGCAGTCCATCTACAGAGAAAGAACTGATGGTATCTGAAAACAGATTGAAGCATAATTTTTTTGATAGTTCCTTAATCTGAAGTTTTGTTTTTGTCTGTTTTCTTTCACAACCTGGCTAATGTGGAGATGTTTTGCATGACTACTCATGTATAACTTATATTGAATTGCTTTAGTTCTTGGGGGGTGGAGTGGGGAGGAAGGGAATAAGAGAAGTTGGAAAACAAAGGTTTTTTAAAAATTGATGTCAAAGAAAGCTACAGTTGTAATTGTTGAAATCAACTTCCATTTTTATTCTTAGAATGGGTATTCAGCATACATTTAACACTAATTTCACTTCTGTTGCAGTTCCTCAGTTTGAAACTATGTGCAGTTATGTAGACGCTACACTTGAGGAATTTCTGGCCTGGATCTGTGGTCAGGGTGTTAACTCTGCTGGACCATTTAGCCATTATGATAATTCTGAGTTCTGGGCTTATGCTGACTACAAATATCTCGCCAGTGTATTTGAAGATAATACAGATGTTTTGCAGGTAAAACATCTCACTTTCAATCTGGATAATAATTTGACATTAAGAAGAATTTAAAATGCTTAAAAACTCCCTAAAAATCAAAATCCTTTGCAAGAAGTTTTACCTTCTTTCATTTATATATCTTCCCTCTCAAATACCATAGTAAGAATTTTTAATGTTTTATAAAAGCAGGAAAATACTATTGACACAGACTGAAGACAGCCACAAAACACAGTTTATACAAGGACATCAACATTGTAAAAAACACATAATTGATTCCATTTTATTTCCTGTTCCAAATTCTCTCTTTCCACCCTTCCTTATCCATTGAGAAGGCAAGAAAAAACCTATTACAAATATGTACAGTCATGCAAAACATATTTTTACATTATCACACAGAGAGAGAGAAAAGAGACATGCTTCATTATGCACATTTGAGTCCATCAGTTTTCTGTCTGCCTGTGGGCAGCGTTTTTCACCATGAGTCCTTTGGAATTGTGGTTGGTCACTGAAATGGTTGGAGTTTCTAAGTTTAAGAAAAATAACTTTGTGGGCAGCTAGGTGGTGCAGTAGATAAAGCGCCAGCCCTGGATTCAGGAGAACCTGAGTTCAAATGTGACCTCACACACTTGACACTAGCTGTGTGACTCTAAGCAAGTCACTTAACCCTCATTGCCCTACCAAAAAAAAAATAATAACTTTGAAAAGTTTGAGAACTTTGATCAATTTAGTGACCAAACATGTTTCCAGAGGACCTTTGATGAAGCACATTAACCCACCTCCTGACAGAGAAGTGATGGATACAAGGTATAAAAAAAGGTACACAAAAAAAGATACATTTTTGGACATGGCCACTGCGTAGATTCATATTGCTTGATTTTGCCTAAGAAGTGATTTACCCAGAAAGATAAGTATCCTCTGTATGTCCCAGGGAGAAAGTGTGAGGGACTATATTGCAGTGGGGAGAACAGTCGCTTTCATTTAATGTTGGACTTTGAAATAGTCTCCCTTCAAAACAATGACAAGTGGTTATTGTTGGCTTATTGGAATTAGTTATTTTAGTACTTTGGTTTGGTAGGTTTCTGTAGGTCAGCCTACCCACTTAAACACCATGTCCAACTTCATATCTAAAGGATAGTGCCCCTGGAGTTTGAAAAATGGACTGACTTTCATAATGTGACTGATCAAATGATTAGTTGATTGAGTCACTAATTGTAACTTCTTTTTTCCTAAACAGAATGTAGCATGGTCTGACTTCGGTTTTCCTGGAAGAAATGGAAGAGAAAGCACATTGTGGATTGGCTCACTGGGAGCCAACACACCTTGCCATTTGGACTCCTATGGTTGTAACTTAGTGTTCCAGGTACAAGGAAGGTAACTGAGAATGTCTTTGTAAAGATAGCATGATGTAGCACAGTATTGTCCAAACTGTTTTCAGGAAGCATCTGTATTTCTTCCCTTTTGATATCAGTAAGGGTTCCATGAGGATGAAGATAGTCTTAATTTCTTGATTCCTTTTACTTCCTCAGCCTGAGAAGGGAAGGGAACAAGCATTTATATAGTGCCTACTCTGTGCCAGGCACTGTGCTTAGTGCTTTTTACAAAGATGATCCCATTTGATCACTGCATCACACAAGACCTGGCAAACTTCTGCTGTAAACAAGAGGAAATATTGGAATATAATATTATAAGAGGCAAAAATTTATCCTGCAAAGCTCAGCATAATCCTACCAGAGGGGAAAAAAATGGACCTTTAGTGGAGTGTAGGACTTTCAAGCATATCTGACCAAAAGACCAGAGCTGAGTAGGAACTTTAAAGTGCAAACCTGAGATCAAAGAACCCTGAAAAGATAAATTTATCTGAGTAATTGACAGGAAAGGAAATCCATAGCTCCAAACCTTCCTTCAAACATTTGTGAGTCATTAGTATCTTATAAGCCCCAAAGTGTTCTGTGGCTAGAATATTTGTCAGAACACTGATGTACGGATCGCCCTCTGAATGATACTATATGCACTTTCTCATTTTAATGAAGCCAATTAATAGGTGCCATTATGCCAACATTCTTACTAGAACCTTAGAATTAATTAAGTCTACAAGCTTCTGTCTACCTCTTTCTCCCATTACCCTATTTACTAGGAAATCACCCTAGTTGAACATGATTTCTTTCTGCTGCCCCTACTCTCAGTCATTAAGAGCTACTACTTGCCAAAGCAAAATTCCTTTTCCTCTACCACATCTTATTCTTTTCCTACCCAGCTCAGTCCTATATCTCCCCCAACCTGTCTTGCGGGGGAGAGCAATGAGGGTTAAGTGACTTGCCCAGGATCACACAGCTAGTACATGTCAAGTGTCTGAGGCCGGATTTGAACTCAGGTCCTCCTGAATCCAGGGCCAATGCTTTATTCACTGTGCCACCTAGCTGCCCCTGTCATTTCTTTTGCTTGCTGTTTTCTCCATGTCCTATAGAAGTCATGAAATTTTCTATACTCTATTCATGCAATTCTGTATTTCTTCAAGTTCTTTGTTTTTGTTATCTCTTTTGACACATTATTCCAGTTCATTGATATACCGTAATTTATCCATCTAATTCCCCAAGTGTTGGGTACTTCATTTGTTTCTAGTTTGGAAGGGTTTTTTTTTTGTTTGCTATTACAGTTGGTTCTTTTAGAAATATTTCCTACCATTAACATTGCTATCCTTTCATTATACATTGCTATTTATTGTTGATCTCTTCCTCATCTATTGGTGGTGGTGGTGGTGGTGGTGGTTGTAACTAATATTTATGTAATACTTTAAGGTTTGCAGAGCACTTTGTGTATTATTTCAATTGATACAACAACTCTTTGAGCCATGTGCCATTATTATCCCCATTTTATACATTAGTGAATTGAACCTCAGAGAGGTTATGATTTGCCTAGGTTCACACAGCTTGTTAAGTGGAATTCAAACCCATCTCAACCTGACTGTAGCCAAGTACTCTATCCTTATTGCACTGAAGAGATCACTCCCCATTACCTCCTCCAGTGCTGAATGTTCCTTTCCCCATGTTCCTACAACTCATAGGAAGAAGAGCCAGTATAATGACTTTGCCCTGGATTGGAATGAGAAGATGTGGGTCTGAGTCTTGACTCTGTCATTTATTTCCTATATAGCCTTTAGCAAGTTACATAACCTGACTGGTCCCCATTTTCTGCCTCTGTACAATGAGGGAATTGGAATAGATGATTGCTGAGTTACATTCCTATTTTAAATCTATGGTCTGTGATTCTTATTTTACTACAGCTTCTAGATCCTTACTCTGCCACCGCCACTCAACAGCTGTTCCTTTGAAATTTATTCCATCTGATTCAGTCACCCATGCCTGATCCTTTTCATTACCATCTACTATTCTCCAGGACCCTCTTCTGTCCTCAGGGACTACCTTTTTCTCTCCCTTAACTCATCATCCTCAGCAACTTCAAGTTGATGACTTTCCTATTACTCTGGCTTTGGAATTCTTCCACATCCTCATCCTTGGGGTTATCCTCCTTAACTGGACCTCATCTACTCATAGGAGTGACATACTTTGGATTGCACCATTATTCATGAGTCCCCACCTGCCAATATCTTGAATTATGAAATTCTCCTCAGCAAAATCTCTTGCCCTTTTATTGCCTAACTACTACCAAACCTTGCTTCTTTCTCTAATTTTGACCTTAGGATCCTCAGTCTCAATTCATCATTTTCTTAATCTGTCAATTCTGATCCGTGCATCAGAAGTTTGAATGGCATCTCCACTCCTGAAATCTCTTGTGGCTTTCTCCTTCCACTTTTCTTGCTCATCTCATGTCCCAGGTAACCCTTGCTATTTACCTTCTCCATTCATATGCCTGAATCAGTGAGAACTGAAGGATATCACAAAATGATGCTGCCTGGATTAACTATAAGAAACAACTAACATTCAAATAATACTTTAGACTTTGCAAAGTGCTTTCCTCACAGTAACCTTGTGAGGTAGGTAATAGGAGAAGTACCATTAGAGGCTGCTTGGCATACAATGGAAAGGGTCCTTGTTGGGGAGCCATAGGCCTGCATTCAAAGCCTGACTCTAAGGCTTACTACCTATGTGACCTTGGCCACATCACTTACTATCTTTAGTCATCAGTTTGCCAAACTGTAAAATTATGGACTGCATCATCTCCAAGGTCCCTTTCTATTTTAAATTTATGATCTCATGGCCCTTATTTTGCAGATGATTAAATTGAGGCACAGGGATGCCAATTCACTTGCCCATGGTCCTACAGTGATCAAGTGAGAGAGCTTAGAATTGAGGCTTCCAGGTCTTTCCCAAGTCCAGCATTGTGTCTACTGTCACATTCTTCATATACAAAAACAAGCTATCTAACTTCAACTAGATCCTCTTGTGTGGATATGTGGCACTTGTTACTCACCTCTGGTTAGCTAAATGCCACAGTCATCACTATAGCTATTCCATGCTTCTCCAAGCTTGTCTTCAAATCCTTCAGACTCCACAGTTATTCAGTCTCTATAAGCAGTTAACCTTCATTCCTATTTTACTGAGAATAAAGCCATCTATCCTGAGCTCCCCTATCTCCTCTCTTCCATGCCTGTCCTTCTTTCTCATCTAATTAAATGTTTTTTAATTTAATATAATTTCCAATTCCATATTTAACAAGCATTTACTTCTCCCCCACACCTCGCCCCCCCCACCCCCCCCAGAAAAAAGGGAAAGAAAAACAAAACCTTTGTAATAAATTCATGTCCTGCATTGGTCATATCCAAAAATGTGAGTTTCATTCTGCATTTTCAGTCCATAGCCCTTCTCTCAGGAAGTGGGTAACATTTTTCATCATTGGTCCTGTAGGATCATGGTTGGTCATTGTATTGATCAGCTATTTAGGTCTTTGAAAGTTTATCTTTACAGTATTGTTATTATTGTATCACTTCTTCTCCCAGTTCTGGTCCCTTCACTTTGCAGCGGTTCAGACCAGATTTCCCTGGTTTCTTCCTTTCATTTTTTTCTTACAGCACAGTAGGATTCTACTACATTCACATCACATAGTTTGTTTAGCCATTCCCAATTGACGGACACCCTCTTTAGTTTCTAGGTCTTGCGACCCCCGCCCCCCATCCCTGCCCGTGCATGCATGCATGCACGCACACACACACACACACACACACACACACACACACACACGCACACACAGATGATATAAATACTTTTGTTTGAAAAGAATCTTTTCTCACTTTGATTTCTTTGAGTTATAGGCCTTGTTGTGATACTATTGGGTCTAGGGGTATGCACAGATAAGTAAATAATGGGGAATAGTTCCAAATTACTTTCCAAAACAGCCATACAAATTTAAATTTCTTATCCAGGTTTATGCCTAATACTTATACTCTTAATCCCATGGCTTCCTACTTCCTCCAGGACCTTGCTCCATTGATCATCCTCACATTCTATTCTCTTCCTTATACTTTTAAACATGCTCAGGTCTACCTCATCCTACAAATAAAGGTTCCCCTCACTTTCTGCCCTTCCTCAGACCATCCATCTGTCTAGGAACCCATTAATTGCTAAAGATCTAATAAAAACAAGCATATTCGGGGGCAGCTAGGTGGTACAGTGGATAGAGCACCAGCCCTGGATTCAGGAGGACCTGAGTTCAAATCCGGCCTCAGACATTTGACATTTACTAGCTGTGTGACCCTGGGCAAGTCACTTAACCCTCATTGCCCTGTCAAAATGAAACAAAAAACAAAAAAACAAGCGTATTCTCACTGCTTCTTTCTTTCTTTTTCTGTTTGTTTGTTTTTAGTGAGGCAATTGGGGTTAAGTGACTTGCCCAGAACCACACAGCTAGTAAGTGTTAAGTGTCTGAGGCCAGATTTGAACTCAGGTACTCCTGACTCCAGGGCTGGTGCTCTATCCACTGCACCACCTAGCTGCCCCTCACTGCTTCTTTCTTACTACCCAGTCACTTCTCATCTTTCTAAAGGCCATCACCACCACACCACTGAAACCTTTCTCTCTAAAGTTACTAGTTACCCAGCTGACAAATCTAAAGGCCTTTTCTCATTCTTCATTCTGCCTTTCCTTTTTGAAATATTTTACACTGTTGACTACCCCATCCTTCCAGGAGAGAGCTGTGTTACAAGAACCTAGAGAGAAGAGAGTATGAAAGAGAAAAAGGAAATCAGAAGAATGAGGATTGAGAAAAGGTCATTTGATTTGGCAATTAAGAGGTCATTGGCAATATAATATAAATAACAAAAGAAAATGCAAAAGGTGAAAAGAAAACAGTCTTTACAAATATGTGTGTTTTGTTTTTTGTTTGTTTGTTTTTCAGGGCAATGGGGGTTAAGTGACTTGCCCAGGGTCATACAGCTAGTAAGTGTCAAGTGTCTGAGTCTGGATTTGAACTCAGGTCCTCCTGAATCCAGGGCTGGTACTTTATCCACTTCCCCACCTAGCTGCCCCTATGTGTATTTTTAAAAGAAAAATTTACCTCTCTATTAACTTTATCAATGTAATAACAGGATTCTCCTATGTGTTTATTATGATTGATGTTGTCAGTGGTGACTTTATTTACAGTCGTTGCTTTCTATACTCAATTTATATAAGTCTGTGTTTCTTTGAATTCTTTGTATTTGTTATCTCTTGTAACAGTGTTCCAGTTCAATGATATGCTGTAATTTATTCATATATTCCCCACATGTTGTGTACTTAGTTTGTTTCTAGCTTTTTGAGATTTTTTGTTTGCTATTACAGCTGGCTCTACTGAAAATATTTCCTACCAATAACATTGTTCTTTTTTGTTAATTAAGAAAAATATAATGGAATATCTGAAGGGGCAAAAACATTTTTCAGCACCATCATTATATTTCTTGGACTCTTCCTTTTTCCTTCAACCAGTGTTTATAAAATGCCCACTGTGAACAAGATACCCATATTTTGACATCAGGCTGCCAATCTATTGCCAATAAATATACTTTGAAATTTGAAATAAGTGTTTGCAGAGCCAAATCTGTTAGCTTGGTTTCTTGAGCAAAGATGGAGAGATGATAAGAGTTCTCAAATTTACCTTTTTGTTTAGTGAAATCTGGCTGTCTTCATCTCTCTAAGTACAGAGATAAGATTATAGTATCTTTTGCAGGTCAGAAGGAGTTTGATAATCATGTAAATTGAGGGACAACTCAAAGATTCAGAAGTAAGCTACTAAAAATCAGGGTATTCTTGTAATATACAAAATCTTATAATAAAAACTATAACATATAGTATATTTCTAAAACTGAAGCCATAACCTTACCTGTCTGTCAAAGTCCTTCATGGGAAAGTAAACCTTTATTTCAGAGATCTATTTTGAAGTTTGAAAAGAAAAGCAAAGGGCCATGTTTCATTTGAACTATTTGCTTTGGGAGTTGGAGATGGGGAAGGCAAATTGTGACTGGTGTAAAAAACCAAAATTTAGTAGTTTTTTTAAAAGTGAATATTTTAAAAGTCAGGCTGTGCATGGAAATGCTAAATAGAGTACTGGACTTGTTAGAAGACCTGAGCATGGCTTTACTTGTGTTACCAGTACGTGACCTTGAACAAGTAATTTGATTACTGGTGCTCTCTCTCCTATACTGTTGCTCTATTGTTGAGCTCAAGTGAGGTGAATTGTGTCACACTCTTAAAATGCTTTACAAATATTAGTTGTTATTATTATTACTGCTTTAATATCCATATCCTAGTCACTTATAACAATAGCTTAATACTGAACCTCTTGCCTCAGAGTCTCATAAGCCTTTTCATTCTTCTACTCTGTCCTCATCTCCTATTTCTTTTCTGTGAAGATCAGCGTGAAAGGAGACGTTTAACACTGAAATACACCATTTCAGAGTGAAATGAGCACCTTATCGTTCTTCTCCCTCCTCTCTCTTTCCCTACAATTTATTTCCTTTTTCTTGCTTTCATCTGTCTTGCTCTCCACTCTAATCTCCTTCTTAATTAGTTAACCATAATCTGGAACTAAACAATATGTTTCTTTATATTTGAATAGTTAAATTAAAAGTGAACAGACCATCTTTCTGTGGGTCTGCAACCTTCAATAGGTAGACCCTATTTTTGTTTTAAAGGCAGTGCACATATCCATTGCTTAAATGACATTCACTTAAAAGATTCTTAACTTGGGAAATCCATGACCAGCATAATAAAACTTCTAGAAACCATGTTATAGTTGGCATGGTTGAAAGCACTAGTTGTATTTAGGCTCAAGAGAGAAGAGTAAAGGCAAATCTACTAATTGTCTTTAAATATTTGAAGAGCTACCATATTTTAGAACAGAGAGTAGACTCAACCCATAGGACAGAACAGGGTGCAGTGGGTGGAGGTCACAAGGATGTAGGCTGGCTCAGCAGAGGATAGAACTGTATAATAATTAAAGGCTACCAACAGTGCCACAAGCACTGGCATCCACTGTAAGCTGAATAAAGTATAGAGAGAATTTCTGCAGTTTAAATTAGATTACATTTAAGGTCCCTTCCAGCTCTAAGAGTTTATGATTCTTTGAACTGAATTTATCTTACTTGATTTTTAATTAATTCAATTAATTAACGACTGTTAGCTTATATTGTCTTTTCTAGTGCATAGAGCATAAACCTTCATCTTTTTTTCCCCCCGGTTAGGAAAAGATGGCATCTGTACCCTCCTGAAGATACTGCTTTCCTTTATCCAACCAGAATCCCCTATGAAGAATCTAGTGTTTTCAGCAAAGTCAATGTTGTCAATCCTGATTTAAAACACTTTCCTCAGTTTCTGAAAGCTCAGAGGCATATGGTTACACTGTACCCAGGACAGGTAATTCTTTCATTTAAAAGGGAAGGGGGAGATGACATTTCTTCTCATCCCTATATCTTTTCCTCTTGTAAGCTGATAGAACTTCCTTCTTTTCACTACCCCTGCCTGCCCTTTTTCCCCCAACAGTGAACTTCAGAAAAACAAGTATCTTCCTTATAATGTATTAGTAAAGGGCTGAGGGAAGAGAGTTTTGGTCCTATGACTGAGGAGTGGGAAAAGATTAGCTTCAAAGAGCTCACTGTGACTCTTGGGCCCACTTCAAGCTCTCAGAATGTCCTTATGTTAATTTCTTCAGATAGAGTAAAGGTTAGATAAGGAGAGACTACAATGACAGTTTGGATCAGTAACTGTGACCTATGAGGCAAAATCAAATAAAATTTAAGGGTACCTCAATGACTGAGGTAGTTGGGGGGGGGCATAGGGGATACAGTGATGGCCTGAGTTCAAATCCTGCATCATGTATTTACTAGCTTTGTGATTCTTGGCAAACCACTTTAGCCTCTCTCAATTTCTCCCATCTCTAAAATGCAGATAATAATAGCACCTACCTCAGGTGCAATTACCTATCACAGGATTGTTTTGAGAATCAAATGAGATGGTGACGCAGTGAAGACAACGGTGATGATAGC
Organism: Dromiciops gliroides; assembly: GCF_019393635.1. Taxonomy (NCBI): domain Eukaryota; kingdom Metazoa; phylum Chordata; class Mammalia; order Microbiotheria; family Microbiotheriidae; genus Dromiciops; species Dromiciops gliroides. The sequence continues at coordinate 334,302,120 of NC_057863.1, read as the reverse complement.
TATCATGTAGATACTGCTTTTAGGTTTACAAAGCACTTTCCAAATATTATTTCATTTTATCCTTACAGCTACTCTGGGAGGTAGGTGCTATAATATGTAAAGCACTTTGCAAACCTTTAAAACACATTGCAAAGGCTAGTAGTTATTTTTGTTGTCTTTATTAAAATGAATGTGGTTGTGAACAATTGCCAGAAGTGAAATGGGTGTCTGAATGAACTTCAAATAAATTGTATTTAGTTCAGTTCCCTTAACTATAGATTTCTTTTTTGGTTTGTTTTTGTTGTTGTTGTTGTTGTTTGTGTGGGGTTTTTTTGTTTTGTTTTGTTTTTTGGTGGGGCAATTGGGGTTAAGTGACTTGCCCAGGTTCACACAGCTAGTAAGTGTCAAGTGTCTGAGGCCGGATTGGAACTCAGGTTCTCCTGACTCCAGGGCCGGTGCTCTATCCACTGCACCACCTAGCTGCCCCATAACTATAGATTTTTTAAAATACATTGTTGTTTGCCTTCTGGGATTTTATTACTGCTTAGGAAAGTTTTTCTGGTCTCCTATTAGCTGCCTTTTTCTTGAAAAGCTGTTCCAAAATCCCCTAAAGAAATATAATTGTTACAAATGTTATTTTTCAGTTCTTGTTTGTTCCTAGACATTGGTGATAATTGAAGTCACTGAGAACCATTAGATTATAAAGTATATTCTTGATAAGTAGTCCTGTGAAGCAGAAACTGACTTTGTCTCTTTAGATAAAGAAGGAAAAGCTTTTCCTTTAGATAGTGAAGGATAAGCTTTACAGTTGAGGTGTTTACCAGATTTATAATAAAAGCACAAAATATTTCATTTCAAATATGCAACTGAAGTAAAACCTTCTTAAGAGATCATAGATTGTTTAAAAAAATAGTTTGCTAGAGTTTATGATATTCAGCTACTATTTGACATTCCTCTGTCTCTGGGTACATACATATGTGTTTAGATGCAAAAGAGGAATAAGGGGGCTGTATCATAGATTGATCTATTCACACATTGTCAGAAAAAGATCAAATGAAAAATACCTTCTTTACATTGAAAGTTGATCCTTTGGGACTACTGAATCCATTACCAACAAGCAGAAAGAATTTCTAGGCCAAGCTTTCTGTGTTGAACACAGCTCTCTCCAATCTCTGTATCCCTGTCACACAGCTGTAGGTCTTTGTTTATGACCCAAGATGACTGTCAGTCATCTAGGATGTTTTTATATTTATTCAGGTTATCTAATCTGATCCATAGCTCATATCCTTGGATCCCAGCCCAGTAAACTGCCCCTGCTACCTCTAGTTATCCAAATAGCAAGAGAATGTTCCTATCAGGAAGTAAAATGAATGATGAAAATCTTCTACTCTAAATTCAAAGAAGTTCTTTCTCATTTTACTACAAAGTAATGCTTCATAGTTAAATCTAGATAAAAGAAGAAAATTGTTTCATTGTAAGAGCTTACTAATAGGTAGTCTTCTCTCTCCAAATAACCCACTGTTCAAACTCTCTTATCCTACCCAGCCCTAAGGAAGCAGGCATCTTTCCTTTCCAGTGATAACTCTCCCACCTGTGTTCTTAATTTACCATCTCCCCTCTCTGGGAACTTCCACATCTTTCTTCGGTATTTTAAATCTTCCCTTCTCCTCTGCTTCTTAGAAAAAGAATGAATAGGATTAGAGACAGGGAGAGTTGACCAGACAGGTTTCCCCTATCTTGAAAAAAGTCTTTATTTGACCTTGTTGTCTCCCTCTAGCTTCTCTTCCGTTGTTTTCGCTTTCATTGCTGAATTTCACATGAATAGTTTTCATCTTTTCCTTCCGTCTGCTCACCGCCAACTGATTCCTGTAGTCTTAATTCCCCCACCGTCCTCCTGAAATAACTCATAAAAATCATCTCTGACCTCATCACCAAGTTCAGGGTCTTTTTTAGTCTTTATTTTCTAACCCTCTTTGCAGAATATTTTACTTCAAACCCTTTCCCCGCCTCCCCACCCTCCTCCTCTCAATATTCATGACACCACACACTTGAAATCTTCTGCCCTTTTTCTCTTTACCTTATTTTTCCTCTCGCCTCCTAACTGTGTTTGACAAGTTCCTAGACTCAAACCTCTGTTCTCCTTGTTGTAGTCTATCCCTTAAAGAGGCTTCCTGCTACCATTTAAATCTCAACTTGTCTAAAATAGAAATTATCATCTCCCCATCTCCCGTTATCTGAATCCTACCCATTCTTTAAGTAATACAGTATCTTTAATCAACCCTCTATGAAGCATTTCCTAGTTTCTCCAGCTTTAGTACTCATTCATTTATCCTCTGATTTGTTTTTAGCACCCTGAGTTAAGTCCCTGCTCCTAAATATTAAAAATTATGTGTTTTATTAATTTGCTAATAGCTGTTTTCCTTATTTTCAGGTCTTGTTTGTTCCCAGACACTGGTGGCATTATGTAGAGTCCATTGACCCCATCACTGTCAGTATAAACTCGTGGATTGAACTGGTATTCTTCTTTTTTCTTTTGTGAATGAAAATAATTTCTTTAGGCTTAGTGTAGACTATGTAAAAATAAAGTGAATGTTACTCATGTTTTAACAAACAAGAATTTATATAGATGAGTGAGGGCTGGTCCCTTAAAAACAATCGCCTGAAGAAGATCTCCAAATCCAGGAAAAAAAAAAAGAACTGTGGAATATAGATGCTGAATGAACCATACGATTTCTTTTGTTTTTGGTGCTGTTGTTTTTCTCTTTTGAGGTTTTTCGTCATTGCTCTGATTCTTCTCTTATAACATGACTAATGCAGAAATATGTTTAATGTTATTATGTGTGTATATATAGATATATATAAAACCTATATCAGATTACCTGCTGTCTAGGGGAGGGAGGAAGAAAAATCTGAAATTGGAAAGCTTGTATAAACAAAAGTTGAGAACTATCTTTACATGTAATGGGAAAAAAAATAAAATACTTTGAGGTTTTTTTTTTAATTAATAATCACCTGGAAAGTTACACACTTAATCAGTGCTGCCATTACTCAAAACAGTCTTCTTTTGAAGATCTTCCTGATGACAGGTCATCTTCTTTGAACAAATTTATGCAAATCCATATGTGAGTTTGGAGCGCAACACCAGTCACAGGAGTAAAGAGATAGTGGGGCAGATCATGTGGACAGACTTGAATTAGGTTAGGTAGGGAAGCCTCATGAGGCTGATCAAATTGCAGTAGTTTTGAATGAGAACTAGGTTTTCATAGGATGATAAGGATCACTGTTGTAGGAAATAAGACTACGTTAGAGAAAGTAGACTTACAGAATAGAGGCTAGTTCCAGAAGGGACTTCAGAGGTTATCCAAGCCAATCTCCTAGTTCAGTAGAGAAATTACATCCACACCATAGCTGATAGATTTAAGAAGTCAGGCTATTCCATTTGGGAGTAGCTACAATAGAATCTGAATCTCACCATTACCTGGTCAAGAATCCTTACACTGACATCCCCATCAAGTGGTTATCCACTTCTACTTGAACATCTCCAAGGAGGAAGACCCACAACCTCCAAGGCAGCCCTTTCACTTTTATCCACTGTACCACCTAGCTGCCCCAGCCCTTTCACTTTTAAATAGTTTTATTTGGGGGTGGGGTGAGGTTAGGAGTGGGGAGGATGTCCTTGCATGAAGCCTTAATTTGCCTTTTTACAACTTTTTACAACACTCCTAGTTCTGCCCTCTAAGCCCAAGCAGAACAAGTCTCATCTCTCTTCTTTTTTGACAGCCCTTAAAAAACTTTCAGACTTATTCCTCCCCACCCACTCAAGTCTTTACTTCTTCAGGCTAAACATCCAGTTTTCGTATGACTTATTTTCTAGTGCTTTTGCCCACTTCTGGACATATTTTAGTTTGTCTAATTTTCCCTGAAATCTACTTCAGATGTGGTCTGCCCTTGCTTTGCACTCTAGTTTTGTTTTCTTGCAGCCTAAGATGAATTTTTTTCAAATTGCTAACTCATATTGAAGCTTGTAATCCACTAAAACCAGATCTTTTTCATAGGAATTGGCTTGCCTCCTGTACTTGCCAGCTTTCATTTGTGAAGTTTCTTTTTTGAACCCAAGTAGAGAACTTTACATTTATCTCTGTTAAATTTAATATGAATACGTTGTGCTCAACACTCAGCTTTTAAGATCCTTTTGGATCCTAATTCTGTCATCACAAGTTTGGGAAAGGCTTCCTGTTGACAAGGCAGGATTTTAGCTGGGACTTGAAGGATTCTAGGGAAGCCAGGAGGTGGAGATGAGGAGGGATATGCCAAGCATGGGGGGCATATTCCAGCCAGAGAAAATGCCCAGATCCAAGAGATCAGATATCTTGTTTGAGGAACAGCAGAGAGGCCAATATCACTGGATTGGAGAGAGTGCAAGGCAGAGAGAAAGGGGTATAAGGTGTAAGAAGGCTGGAGAGATGGGAGGGGGAGCAAGTAATGAAGAATTTTCAATGCCAAACAAAGGATTCTGTATTTTGATCCTGAAAGTGACAGGATCCACTAGAGTTTATTTAGTGAGATGACAGACCTGCACTTTGACAACTGAACAGAATGGGGAGAGACTTGTAGGCAGGCAGACCCACCAACAGGTTATTACAGTAATCCTGCCTGCAGTGGCAGAGGAGAGAAGGATGTGTATCCAAGAGACGTTGCAAAGGTAGAATCAGGCCTTGGCAGCAGATGGGATATGGCGGGGCAGGAGATAGTGAGGAGTTGAGGTTGACACCTCAGTTGCAAGCCTGAGGACTAGGAGGATAGTCCATCTTCCCTTCCTTCTTCACATTCTTCTGCATTCCAACTTCCTGAGACAGGTGACAATTTCCGTCTGCTTCTGTACATCATTTTTCTTTATTTTCTCCTTTTTAGATTCTTCCCCCCCTCCAATTCTGTGAGTATTAATGGAATCCTCAATTCCTCACTCTGCCTCACCTCCCATATCTAATCAGTTGCAAAGTCTTGTCACTTTAGCCTCCACAAATCTCTCAGATCAGTCCTGCTTTCTCCATGCTAAGCTAAGGGTTTGCTAAGGTAGACCTTTGTCCCCTCTTTCCTGGGCTCTGGCAAAAAGTTCCTCATTGATCTCCCTGCCTCTAGTCTTTCTTTCCAGTAATCCATGCATCACACCACTGCCAAAATGATAGTCCTAAAGCCCACTTCTGACTATGTCAGCTCTCCTGCTCAGAAAACCCTCCTGGCTCTCTAATGCCTTGAGGATAAAGTACAGATTCCTCTGACTTTTAAGTTCTTCACAATCTGCTTACAACCTATCTTTTCATATTGATTTCACATTACTCTTCCTCACACCTTCAGTGTCCCAGCAAACTGACCTACCTGCTGTTCCCTGGGCTCAACCTTCCATCTCTCAATTTTGCTTTTGCACAGCCTGCCCCTATGGCTGGAATCCTCTCCTCTCCTTCCCTACTCCCACCTCATGGAATCCCTGGCTTTCTTCAGGGCACAGCCCAAGGACCACCTCTTTCACAAGGCTTTTGCTAATACACACATCCCCCCAGTTCTAAGTGCCCCCCAATCCCTTTCTACCTACTTTGTATATTGTTGTATTTCCTTATCTGTGTGCATGTCATCTGTCTCTCCCCAGTTGTGAGAGCTTTAAGGACAGAGAGTTTCATTTTATCTTTTATCCTCCAGCTTCTAGCATTGTACTTGGCACTAGTAGACATGTGGACATGTAGAAATCTTTATCAGATTGAATTTCAAGGAACATATTATTCCTCTGATAATCTGGAGAATAGAGATGCATTCTTTCAGACCCTTCACTTTCTCTTTTAGAACAGAGCTTTCCTCAGCTTTATTTTAGGTGTGTAACGTCTACATATTTTAATGTTTTTTGCATCTTAAAATGTGTTATTTGATGCCTTTTGTTTTTACATCATAGTTATTTCAAGATAGACACCCCATTACCACCAAATGAGCCCTACCTTGTAACAAAGAAAACCAGTTAAGCAATACCAACCTTCATAGTGAAGACAACATTGATAGTGTAGACGTTTTCACCCGTAGTCCTCCACTTCTCTACCAGAAGAAGAGAGATGCCTCTTTAACTCTTCTCTAGGAATAAGATTGACCATAATTACTCAGCATTTAGTTTCATTTTAGTTATGTTCTTGGCAGTGGGGAGGGAAAGAGAGAGTGACTATTTGAACACATTAAAGTAGTATGAATAGCTAGCATTTATATAGTGCTTTTAAAGTTTGCCAAGTACTTTATAAATATGATCTCTTTTTATTTTCACAACAACCATGGGGGGTAGGTGGTGTCATTATCTCCATTTTACAGTTCAGGAAGCTGAGGCAGAGTTTAAGTGACTTACTCGGAGTGGTGTAGCTAATAAGTTTCTGAGGCCATTTTGAGTTCAGATCTTCCTGACTCCAGGTCCCGGACCCTTTCCACTGAACCACCTAACTGCCTCTTACAGATGAAATGAGGACACTGCCTCTTCTCTCTACCCTTCTCATTCCATGCTATCTTCAATATTGTAGTCAAAAGTCTATGAAAGGCTATCTTTAATTTCCTTTATTCCTCCTAAATACACAAGGAAGACACTACCAGATTTTGTTAAGGAGATGTGCACCCCTGTGCTTGATGTGTCTTAGAATCTTCTAAAACTCTAAACGTATCAAAATGAACAAGGTTGAAAAAATATGAAATAAATTAGATTAGACTAAAATGTTCTAGGCTAATTTGTATACAGATGCTTCTGCAAGGAATATACCACCTAAATGCATAGAAAGTGTGTATCCCCTTCTCATGTATTAGCCAGTGTGTTCTTTTTCTTCTTCTTTTTTTTTTTTTTTGGTGGGACAATGCGGGTTAAGTGACTTACCCAGGGTCACAAAGCTAGTAAGTGAATGAGGCCAGATTTGAACTCAGGTCTTCCTGAATCCAGGGCTGGCGCTTTATTCACTGTGTCAGCCTCAGTATGTTCTTAAAACATCTTGTGTAGTTGACAAGAAACCAGTAAGACTTCAAAGAGGAAAGACTCATTTTCTCCAGTAGTAGTCATGGTTCACAACACTGTCCCTAAAACAGCTCGTCTTTTTCCCCCCTTTGTCCATAGGAGGAGGACCACCAGGCTCGGGTTGAAGAGGCCATTACCCGAATGCTAGTGTGTGCCATGAAAGCTGCAGAAGATCCCACCAATACCAAAGCCTGGTTAAACCCAACAGAAGTAGGCAGCCTCTTATTTGTATTGTATCAATTGATAATTTATTGGGAAAAGAGCTTCAGGTGAAGCTATTCCTTTTATAGGAAAACTGAAGACAAACACGTCTTTAAAAAGTCTTCTTTCCTTTTCCTTAGGTAGAGGGAACATCTCATGAAATCAATTGTCAGTACTTAAATGGAGCCATTTCTGCCTATTGGGAACACAGTAAAGTAGCAGAAACATTAACACCCACAGAGTTCAAAATAAATGGTGAGCACAGAGTGGAGATGCCCTTAAAAAAGAGGAAAGTGAACATGCACCCCAGAATGAAGGAGAAAGGGTCGCCTCTCCCTAAGTCAGCTTCAGGTACAACAAAGCGTGAAGAGAAGATTCCCTTTGGCCCGGATCTAATTCCAGTAACACCCAGCCTTCAAGGTGAATCTTCAGAGAGAAGAACAGCTGAGAGTGATGTTAAAGACCTTGTCAAGGAAAGCAGGGGACATCTGGGGAAATTAAATTGTGCAGAAGAGCAACCTTCGATGAATAAAGCTGAGACACCACTTGCAGATAACATTGTTTCTGACTGTATCACCTGCCCTTCTCAAGCATTCATCTCTACAGATGACTTGCTAGATTGTTTGGTGAATCCTAAAGTAATCAGTCTAGTAGCACATCTTTTGTTACAGAAAAGGACTTGTAACTTCTAAGTTTTTTTTTAATTAAATGATGTTACATTAAAAGGCATTTTTCCTTTATTAAAATATATTTTTAGGGGCAGCTAGGTGGTACAGTGGATAGAGCACTGGCCCTGGATTCAGGAGGACCTGAGTTCAAATCCGGCCTCAGTCCCTTAACACTTTCTAACTGTGTGACCCTGGGAAAGTCACTTAACCCCAATTGCCCAGCCAATATATATATATAATTTTTTTTTTTAAGTAACTTACCATTTTCTTTTGCCTTGTCATTTCAGACCATTTCAGAGTTTGGAAGGGTGAATTAAGTGAGTGTCATAATTAGCAAATGCAGTATGCTATAATATTTCCCCGAGAGAGAAATGATGATTCGGAATTAGTAGCGAGACACAGATACTCCTAATTATCCAAGGGCTATCATATGGGGGGGGGGCGGGGCATTTGGGGTTAAGTGACTTGCCCAGGGTCACACAGCTAGTAAGTGTTAAGTGTCTGAATTCGGATTTGAACTCAGGTCCTCCTGACTCCAGGGCCAGTGCTCTATCCACTGTGCCATGTAGCTGCCCCATGGGCTATCTTTTTTTTTTTTTTTTTTTTTGCAGGGCAATGGGGGTTAAGTGACTTGCCCAGGGTCACACAGCTAGTAAGTGTCAAGTGTCTGAGGCTGGATTTGAACTCAGGTACTCCTGAATCCAGGGCCGGTGCTCTATCCACTGCACCACCTAGCCGCCCCGGGCTATCATATTTTAAAAAGAAAATTTGTAGTATATTGGGGAAAGCACTGGATTGGGAGTTCGAAGGGCATGGGTTTGGATCCGGGTTCAGTTGCTTACTATCAGTGTAACTTTGTGCAAGTCACTCTCTGGGACTCAGTCTCCTCAGATGTAAAATCATGGAGTTGAAAAAAATCTCCATTAAAATATCTCACTCAGGGGCAGCTAGGTGGCGCAGTGGATAGAGCACCGGCCGTGGAGTCAGGAGTACCTGAGTTCAAATCCGGCCTCAGACACTTAACACTTACTAGCTGTGTGACCCTGGGCAAGTCACTTAACCCCAATTGCCTCACTAAAAAAAAAAAAAAAAAAAAAAAAAAAAAAAAAAAATCTCACTCATTTAGGTTAAAAACCCTAAAAAAGCATGACATGAAAAATCCCTTTAATATATGATCAAAAAGATCTAAATCAAAGAGCTAATATTTTCTATATATATATATATATATATATATATATATATATATTGTGTGTGTGTGTGTGTGTGAGGCAATTGAGGTTAAGTGACTTGCTCAGGTCACACCGCTAGTAAGTGTCAAGTATCTGGGGCCGGATTTGAACTCAGGGCCGGTGCTCTATCCACTGTGCCACCTAACTGCCCAAGCTAATATATTCAATGGAGGAACACTGGATGCTTTTTTTGTTTTGTTTTTCGGTTCTATTTGAAACTACAAATCTCCATTTTGTAGCACTTGACTTTTTAAATTATATAATAAATCCCAAACATAACTTTCAAAACAGCACTTGTCTGTGCTTCCTTCTTACCTCTGGATTTTCAAATATGTTAACAGTGGTTCCCTTTTCTGACATTGCTAGCTCCCCTTCCCCAACACAAGACACCCTCCCAAATTTAAGACCAAGAGAAAGAAAATCATCATCATAAGCCCAATCAAGGAAAACATCTCCAACATGCTTCATTATAGGTATTCTGGAGATATGGTTGGTCATTGTATTGGTTAGAGTTCTGACTGTATCACCTGCCCTTATCAACCATTCATCTCTGTACAGTTGACTTGCTAGATTGATTGGTGAATCCTAAAGTAATCAGTCTAGTAGCACACCTTTTGTTTTCAGAATTGTTTTTCTTTACAATGTTGCTGACCTTATGCAAATTGTTATAGTTTTGGAGACATCAGTTCTAAACCCAGGAACCTCTGAAATAGGCTTTTTTTGGTCATTTCTCATGATACAATCACATTCATTACATTGATATTAAAAGATACTTTTGTGTACCATTGTAATAATGTACATTACACTGATAAACACAATTTGTTCAGTCATTCCCCAGACCTCCCTGGGCATCAATGTAAAGCATAAATTATCAGTCAGTGTTTATTAAGTACCTGACATGTGCCAAGCAACAACACTATGCAGTGAGAGTACAAAAAGGCAAAAGACAGTCCCTGCCCTCAAAGAGCTCACAGTCTAAAGGGGAAACAACAAATATGTACAAACACATTACAGACAGGAATAATGAGAGAGAAGGGAGGGAAAGCACAGGGACTGTGAGGGAAGGGTGGGGTTTTAATTGGGACTTGAAGCCAAGTAGTCTGGAGATACATCAGGGACAGCCAGAAAGAAAGACTAGCTGAGAGATCAAAGAGTATGTAGGGGATGAAGGGGACTGGGGTGGGGGGTAAGATGTAAGAAGGCTAGAAAGGTGGGAGGGGTGAACCCCAGAAGCTTTTATGTTTGACCCTGGAAACAGGGAGCTAAAGGAATTTACTGGAGGGGAGGAGAGGTGACGTGGTCGCCCCTGCCTTTAGGAAGATCATAGAGGATAGACTGAATGGGGAACGCCTTGAGGCAGGCTATTACAGTAGTCTAGGCATGAGGTGATGAGGGCTTGCACCAGAGTGGCGGCCCTGTCGGAGGAGAGAAGGGGACATATTGGAGAGATGTCGCAGAAGTGAAATCCACAGCCCTTGGCAACAGATTTGATCTTGGTGGATGAGACTAAGGACCTGAGGATGATTCCTAGGTTTCAAGCTTGGGACGGTGTTGTGCTCTACAGTCATAAGGAAGGGAGAAGAGGAGGAGAGGAAAGGTTTTAGCAGGAAGGTAATAAAACATGCATATACGAACCTATAGGAGAGAGTGGTGAGAGAGGTAGGAGAAGAAACCAAGTAGGAGAGACGAGAGTGGTGAATAAAGATGCTGTTTCTTGTGAATAAATTATGTATATTTGTATAGACGAATAGGACAGTTGTCAAAGCTTCAAAACAGAAATAAAACATAAACCAACTGATAATAGATTTAGGAAAGACAGTAGCATAGGGGATAGAGAGTTGGGCTTTGAATTTGGAAAACCTGGTTTCAAGTTAGTCACTTAGTACAGTGCCTGGTACAAAGTAGGAGCTTGGTAAATGTTTATTGAATGAACAATTGAAGTCCTATGTCCCAAAGCTTAATGGCTGTGTGACACCTTCCCCTCCCACACCCAAGGCAATTCACTTAACCTCACTGCACCAGGCAACACTCAAAACTATTTTTTAAGTTCCTGGCCTGCATTTATAGTAAGGGTTTCCTCACCAGAAGTTTCCCTGTTCTTTCAGTCCTGCCAGACTCTTCGTGACCCCATTTGGAGTTTTCTTGGCAGAGATACTGGAGTGGTTTGCCATTTTCTTCTCCAGCTCATTTTACAGATGAGGAAACTGAGAAAAACAGGGCTAAGTGACTTGCCCAGGGTCACACAGCTCATAAGTGTCTGAGGCCATATTTGAACTCATGAAGATTCTGACTTCAGGCCTGATTCTCTGATTCTGCACCTTCTGGCTGCTCCCTAAAAGTTCCCTGCACTAATGAAATCACAGGTCTGGACCAAAAAAAAAACACCTGAACACATTTAAAGCTGGAAGGAACTGTGCAATCCAATCTCATTTTGACAGGTAAGTAATTTGAGGCCTAGAGAGGTAAAAATAACTTGTCCATCTTCATGTGGGTAATAATGAGCAGAACTGGGATTCAACCCAAGGATCTTGATTTAAAATTTAATTCTTTTCTTCCACTACTATGCTATGATCCTACTTAAAATTTGATTTTTTTTTAAGTGACAAATCACTTTTTCTGCAGTTTTTATAAATTTTGCCTGGCATCTGAAGGCCTCTGTGATGAATCAGGATTTTATTTGCAGTCTATGATCTTGTACTCACTTTTTTTTTTTGCAATGCATTCAGATTGGTTAATGGAACTGTAAGATTTGCAGTCCAGCTCTCTACTTCTGAATACAATTAAAAAGGAACCAGATTCTGAAGGGCAATAAAAAAGGATTCCATCCCTGGATTTTTGATTAAACTTTTTAATAACAAAAACCTATATACAGAATCAAAACCAATTTTAGGAATTATTAAACATTTAAAATAACTTCAGCTAAATAAACAAACAAAATCTGAAACGTGAGTAATTTTCTTTGGTGTTTTAATAACTCACATATTACAATGGCACTTTACAAAGGTCTTTCCAGACAAAGCTCTATAATGGGGAAATGGGCTCAGAGAGTGACTTCCCTAAAACATTCAAATTCAGTTCATTCATTTTTCGGTTGTGTCTAACTTTTCATGATCTCATTTAGGGTTTTCTTGGAAGAGAGATTGAGGAGGTTTGTGATTTCCTTCTCCAGCTTATTTTACAGATGAAGAAACTAAGGCAAATAGGATTAAGTGACCTGCTCAGCATCACACAGTAAGCATCCGAGGCCAGATTTAAACTCAGGAAAGTGAGTCTTCCTGATTCCAGGCCCCAGCACCCTAACCATTTTGCCACCTAGCTGCCCCTATGACTACAACTAAGTAAATTGTTGATTTAAGTTGAATAGCAACTACATAATGATTGAAAATGAATGTCCAGCATTACAAAGAACAAGAATGTCCTCAAAGAAAAAATGTGTAAAGACCCTTCCTCCCCATCCCACTTCTCTGCAAAGATTAGGAGGCCACAGATACTATACATTATTTTCATACTTTTGTATGACATTGGTTTTTTGTTTTTGTTTTATTTTGTTTTTTCTTCAGGGCAATGAGGGTTAAGTGACTTGCCTGGGGCCACACAGCTAGTAAGTGTCAAGTGTCTTAGACTGGATTTGAACTCAGGTCCTCCTGAATCTAGGGACAGTGCTTTATTCACTGTTCCACCTAGGTGCCCCCCTCATTGATTGGTTTTTGCTTATTTTTTTTCATTGTCACTTTTTCTCTTTAAAAAATATTTGTTATATGGGATTGCTACCTGAGAGGGATGGGAAGGAATGCTGGAAGAAATGCTCATAGTATAAAAAACTATCAATAAAATTTTATTTTGAATATAACTCAAACCTCAAAGCCCAATTGCATAACTCTTCATTGGTGGAGATTATTTAATGTTCCATGTTTTTGTGAGGAGCAGAGTTGTCAAATACTTGGGAAAGAAGGAAGATCTTATCTTCTGGCTTCCAACTTCAAGAGAGGAGACATGGGGTGCTAGACTTGATTCAGGTCTCCAAAAAAAGAGAAAAACACTGTTATGAAGTCAGCAAGTAGAGGAACCAACATTTGATCATGTTCATATCCCCAGATTGCTACACTAGAGACTTTGGAGAATTTTTCCTTAGGTGAGATTTGCAACTTTCTTCATTGAACTGAGTTGTCTTGCTCCTGATGGGAGTACATGGGAGTCAAGCCTTGGTGATAGACATTGAAGTCAAGCTTGGGACACTCCTTACCATCAAAAAATAGCAATCAATAATTCACGTTGAGTCCAAAAACATCTCCCTTAAATGAAAAATATTTAGGTGGTGCAGTGGATAGAGTGTCAACCCTAGAGTTAGTTGTACTTAAATTCAAATGCAACCTCAGACACTTACTAGCTATGTGACCCTGGGCAAGTCACTTAACTTTGCCTCAGTTTCCCATCTATAAAATGAACTGGAAGAGGGGGAAGCTAGGTGGCACAGTGGATAGAGCACTGGCCCTGGATTCAGGAGGATCTGAGTTCAAATCTGACCTCAGACACTTACTAGCTGTGTGACCCTGAGCAAGTCACTTAACCCTCATTGCCCTGCCCTCCCCACCCCCCGCCAAAAAAAAGTAACTGGAAGAGGAAATGGCAAACCACTCCAGAAAACCTCAAATGGGGTCATGAAAAATTGGACACAGCTGAAATAACTCAATAACAACACTGAAGTATTAATGGAGCTTACCTGCTTAGAATATTTCAAGAAGCTAGAAACAAGAGAGCCTAGCACCTAGTTTGCAAGAACAGTTAAAACATGAAAGCTATCAGATAGCTGCTGTAGCCCAAATAAGTTCCTACCCAACTGCCCCAGCCTGTTCCATCCCCTGGCAGTAGCTTCCCCAGCAGAGTGTACCAACTTCTAAAATATTACCTCAAGCTCTTTCTTCCCTCTTCCCAATGAAATTTGTCTTATTCTTTGCCCCAGACACATTCTAAGGTTGTTGGTTTTTGTCATTCATTTTCCAAGAGGACCCTGACATTAAGGTGATGTCATGACCTGCACTGATTTGTATTTAAGTGAGGCAGAGCTGTGCAAGTTCACCAATCTCACTCTCTTCTCCAGAGCCATCTGGGTCCAATGGCAAGATATGTATCAGGATGACTTGAGATGGCCCCAGATATTTAAAGCAAAAGGGCTCAAGTGACTTGCCCAAGGTCACACAGCTAGTAAGTATCTGAGGTGAGATTTGGACTAAGGTCCTCTTGACTCCAGGGCCAGTGCTCTATCCACTGCATCACCTAGCTGCCCCCAGGGAGGCCAGAATTGTTCTTTGAGACTCCAAGTAACGGGACCCCAGAAATAGTTGCAAAACACAACAAAATATGAAAAGTTGCCTGTAGGAGGACAGTCCAGTAAGAGTCCTCAAATACCCCAGAGATAAATTATTCATCAGGATAAAAGTCCAAATATAATCTCCATCCCCCCCACCCATACACACACACCTAACCACAATCACACCAAGTGCCTTCTCTGTACCTTTGATTATGCTGTTCCTCTTTCTAAATTCTCCCTTCAATTTGACAGCCCAACTCAAATCCTGCCTTTCCCATGAAATCTTCTAAGACTACTATAGCTCACATCAATCTCCCCTTTTCTCAATTCCCTTTAAAATATATATATATATGTATATATTGGTTTTTTTCTGTCAAACAAATCACTTATTTTTACTCCTCCCCCGAATTCAACAACAAAAAACAACCAATAAAACAATGAAAGTATAACAATAAAAGAAAACCAAAACCTTTTGCAACAAATAAATGTAGTCAAGCAAAATAAAATGGTGTATTGGCCTCGTCCAAAAATGTATCTCATTCTTCGTTTTAAGTCCATCACTTCTCTCTGGCAGTAATGTTGGCAGTACACTCTGTTTTCTGTCCTCTGAAATCATGATTTGTCATTACACTTATCAGAGCTCTAAAGTAGTTTAAAAAAATTTTTTTAAATAATGTCATTGTGTAAATTGTTTTTCTGGTTCTGCTCATTTCATTCTGAGTCAAATCACAGAAGTCTTTCCAGTTTTTCTAAAAATGCCAGTTTCGGGGCAGCTAGATGGCGCAGTGGATAGAGTACCGGCCCTGGATTCAGGAATACCTGAGTTTGAATCCGGCCTCAGACATTTAACACTAGCTGTGTGACCCTGGGCAAGTCACTTAACCCCAATTGCCTCACCAAAAAAAAAAAAAAATGCCAGTTTCAGGGGCAGCTAGGTGGCGCAGTGGATAGAGCACCGGCCCTGAATTCAGGAGGACCTGAGTTCAAATCCAGTCTCAGACACTTAACACTTACTAGCTGTGTGACCCTGGGCAAGTCACTTAACCCCGATTGCCTAACCAAAAAAATAAATAAATAAATAAAATTCCAGTTTCAAAATTTCTTATGGCACAATAATATTCCTTTATGCTCATCTCCCCCGCCCTGAATTCCTACAGCTCCTGAACAGTATATATGAACCAAAGTTGTACTTTATCCTACAGTCTTATATTGTCCCCTAGTGGCTTGATTTGTGTTGATTCTATCTCCCCATCAAGTCTAATTTTAAATTTCTTTGGCAACTCCCAGCATTTAAGCTTAGTGCTGAGCAGTTGCCAGACCTCAGGTAGTCTTACCTAACTACTCCAGCCCTTGCTCATGTCCCATTTCAATTAATTTCCATAGGGAGTCAAAAAGCATTTATTAAATGCTTACTATGTGACAGGTTTAGTGCTAGGGATAAAAATTAACAGCAAAAAAAATGGTCCCTGCCCCCCCCCCCCAAGAAGTTTATATTCTAATGGGAGAAGAAAGCACATAAAAGAACTGAAATGAGTGGGGGAGGAGGAATCAGAAGAATGAGGGTTGGATACTATGGGACGCTTCTACAGAATAGAGGGTTTGGGAAGAAGTCCCCTAATGAGAGGAGAAGCGCCCCACCCCCCAATGGATTCAGGAGGTAGCAGAGGCATTGTGACTTTTTGTCAGTACTACATAGGAAGAGGTGTCCTGGACCTGTGATTTTATGGATATAGAACTTCCAGATGAGTAAACTCTTATCAATTCAAGTCAGAACCTTCTCTGCAACTTAAAAATCTTAGCTATTTTCCTAGAGTGCTGTGCAACCTGTCTATACAAGGTGGTCGTTGAACCCAGGTCTTTCTGACTCAGAAGCAAACCCCTTATTACCATGCTGTGGTTGCTGCTGTATAGTTTATCAAAATCAGAAACCACTTTAAATTGTCTACTCATAATTTTAAGTTTATTATCTTGTCTCCATAGCTAGACTGTAAGCTATTGGAGAGCAGGGACCTTATTTGGTAGTAAGAGTAGTGAGAGGCAGCTGGGGATAGGGAGAGCCAGCGTCAGAGACAGGAAGAACTAGGTTCAAATGTTAATACTGATGTATATTGGCGAGGTGATCCTAGGCAAGTCACCACCTCTGTCTGCCTCAGCTTCCTCACCTAATCCCCAGGATTGTTGTGAAAATCAAATGAGATAATATATGTAAAGGGTTGTATATAAATGCCAGCTATTCTTCTTCTTTTTTTTTTTTTTTTTTTTTTTTTAGTGAGGCAATCGGGGTTAAGTGACTTGCCCAGGGTGACACAGCCAGTAAGTGTTAAGTGTTTGAGGCCAGGCCAGATTTGAACTCAGGTACTCCTGACTCCAGGGCCAGTGCTCTATCCACTGTGCCACCTAGCTGTCCCACCAGCTATTATTCTTAAGGGGAGCTAGGTGGCGCAGTGGATAGAGTGCCATGTCTGGAATCAGGAAGACCTGAGTTCAAATGCAGTCTTAGACACTTATTAGCTGTGTGACCCTTGGCAAGTCAACTTAACCCTGTTTGTCTCAATTTCCTCAATTGTAAAATGAGCTGGAGAAGGAATTGACAAAATGCTTCAGTATCTTTAGCAAGAGAGTCCCAAATGGGGTCACGAAGAGTTGGACACAACTGAACAACAACATATTATTCTTGGTGCTTGGGCTACTCTTTAAAATGGTAAAGAGAGGGTGGTAGTGGTGATGTTTTTCTATACTGATGAAGTCACAGATACAGAATAAAAATTAAGATAGCATACTAAACATATTTAAGATTTACCAAGTCTTTTCTAAATATTACTTCATCTGAGCTTCATGATAATCCTATAAAGTTGGTGTGGTGCACATGAAGAAATCAAGGTTCAAATATGGTAAATGACTTACTCTTTATAGGTATACTTTAACAAGGTATGTCTGTATAGACATACCTGGGAGATATTGTGAGTTCAGTTCCAGTCTACCTCAATAAAGTGACTATCAATAAAGCAGGTCACATTAATTTTTTTAATTAATTAATTTTTAATTTTTCTCAATTACATGTAAAGATATTTTTTGAGTTCCAAAATTTTCTCCCACCCTCCCTTCCTCCCCGCTCCCGAGGCCACAAGCAATTTGATATAGATTATACATTACTATTATGTTAAACATTTCCACATTAATCAGAACAAAAGGTGGGGAATGCAAGAAAGAATAAACAAGAACAATAACATAAAAGCAACGGCAAAAGTGAAAATAGTATGCTTCAGTCTGCATTCAGACTCCATAGTCCTTTTTCTGAGTGTGGAGAGCATTTTACACCATAAGTCTTTTGGCATTGTCTTGGATAATTGTATTGCTAAGTAGAGTTAAGTCTATCACAGTTGCTCATCATACAATGTTGTTGAGACTGTGTACAATGCTCTCTTGGTTCTGCTTGTTTCACTCAGCATCAATTCATGTAAGTCTTTCCAGGTTTTTCTGAAATCCATCTGCTTATCATTTCTTACAGCACAAGAGTATTCCATTACATTCATATACCACAACTTGTTCAGCCATTCCCTAACTGATGGGCATCCTTTCAGTTTCCAATTCTTTGCTACCACAATAAGAGCATCTATGAATATTTTTGTACATGTGGGTCCTTTTCCCTTTTTTATGATCTCTTTGGGATATAGACCTGGTGGTGGTATTGCTGGGTCAAAGGGTATGCACAGTTTAAATCCTTTGGGGTATGTTTCCAAATTGCTCTCCAGAGTGGTTAGATCAGTTCACAGCTCCACCAACAGTGCAGTTCCAATTTTCCCACAGCTTCTTCAGCATTTATCATTTTCCTTTTTTGTCATATTAGCCAATTGGATAGGTGTGAGGTGGTACCTCAGAGTTGTTTTAATTTGAATTTCTCTAATCGATAGTGATTTAGAACATTTTTTCATATGGCAATAGATAGCTTTGATTTCTTCATCTGAAAACTGCCTGTTCATAGCCTTTAACCATTTCTCAATTGGAGAATGACTTGAATTCTTATAAATTTGATTTAGTTCCCTATATATTTTAGAAATGAGGCCTTTATCAGAAACACTGGCTGTAAAAATTATTTCCCAGCTTCCTGCCTCCCTTCTAATTTTGGATGCATTGCTTCTGTTTGTACAAAACCTTTTTAATTTAATGTAGTCAAAATGATCCATTCTGCATTTCATAATGTTCTCTTATCTCATCCTTGTTCATAAATCCTTCCCCTCTCCATAATTCTGACAAGTAAACTATTCCTTCCTTTGTTAATTTGTCTATAGTATTGCCCTTTATGTCTAGATCTTGTACCCAATTTGACTTTACTTTGGTGTATAGTTTCTGCCATACTATTTTCCAGTTTTTCCAGCAGTGTTTGTCAAATAGTGAGTTCTTATCCTGGAGGCTAGAGTCTTTGGGTTTATCAAACAAGAGATTGCTATATTTATTTACTATTGTTACATTTACACTATAGAGGGGGCAGCTAGATGGCACAGTGGATAAAGCATCAGCCCTGGATTCAGGAGGACCTGAGTTCAAATCCAGCCTCACACACTTGACACTAGCTGTGTGACCTTGGGCAAGCCACTTAACCCTCATTGTCCTGACCAAAAAAACCCCAAAACATTGTGAACAAAGACACAGAGAGACACTATATTACAGTCTGTTAAGTATCTCACTTATTTGTAAAACACACTCTTATTTGTGGAAAACATTCTAAAGATTGAGTCAGGTCCCAAGACTAATAATATTTTGGGGTTTGGGGGCTAGGGTTTTTTTAATTTTCAAATTTTATTCACTTATTTATACTTTTATGATTTGGGGAGGGACAATTTACTTTAGTTGTGTGCAGTTTTTATTTATGACTTTTTGAAATATAGCTTGAAAAAAACAGTATCTAAAAAAGGCCCATTGTGTTCCAAGTGGAGCTACTTGATGAGGCCTTTAAAACTCTGGCTTCATCAAATGGTCAGTAATGGACCCAGCTCAAGCCATTGAAGCTCACTGTTTATGTTTTAATGGCTAAGAATGAGTGTGAATAGTGTGACAATTAAAAATATGAGCTCAGTGGATAGAGAACCGGCCCTGGATTCAGGAGGACCTGAGTTCAAACCTCAGACACATGACACTAGCTGTGTGACCCTGGGCAAGTCACTTAACCCTCACTGCCTTGCAAAAAAAAATATGAGACATAGTTTCTGGGTAATTTAATCATTTTATTAATATACTAGAAGGAAATTAATAAAAGGAGGTACTTTGGCTGTCTCTCTCAGACCAAAGACCCTTCATGGCCATTGGGTCTCAGTTTATACATCCTTCCAACTGCTGGAGTGCCATCACACAGCAATCAAATCTAATTGGTTAACATCATTCAAATCTACTTGGTTGACATTATTAGTGGTGGGTTATATTAAAATGAAGTCCAGGGATGACATCAGGGAAAGAATGTAAGGCCTCCCACACAAGCTGATGAGGGCAAACTCCTTTCTATCTAGGTGTGATTTAATCTCATTGGTAACATCCTGGAGCTATCTAGACAAAAGGATCTGTTTCCACCCAAGACTCCTTTGTGAGCTTTGGTCTGATTTAACCCAGATGAATCTTACTTTTTTTTTTTTTTTTGGTGAGGCAATTGTGGTTAAGTGACTTGCCCAGGGTCACACAGCTAGTAAGTGTTAAGTGTTTGAGGCCGGATTTGAACTCAAGTCCTCCTGAATCCAGGGCTGGTGCTCTATCCACTGTGCCACCTAGCTGCCCCTGGATGAATCTTACTTTCAAGGAGAATTTGGATCTTGAGTGGCAGAGGGAGAAAGGACTAAGAAAGAAGGGGAGATCACTGGGTCCCCCAAGATACTGATTGGGTTTTTTTGCAAGGCAATGGGGGTTAAGTGACTTGCCCAGGGTCACACAACTAGTAAGTGTTAAGTGTTTGAGGCCGGATTTGAACTCAAGTCTTCCTGAATCCAGGGCTGGTGCTCTATCCACTGTGCCACCTAGCTGCCCCTGGATGAATCTTACTTTCAAGGAGAATTTGGATCTTGAGTGGCAGAGGGAGAAAGGACTAAGAAAGAAGGGGAGATCACTGGGTCCCCCAAGATACTGATTGGGTTTTTTTGCAAGGCAATGGGGGTTAAGTGACTTGCCCAGGGTCACACAACTAGTAAGTGTCAAGTGTCTGAGGCCAGATTTGAGCTCAGGTCCTCCTGAATCCAGGGCCGGTGCTTTATCCACTGTGCCACCTAGCTGCCCCCCATACTGATATTATTTCTCACAATAGTAATTGTTTTCTGTTCTGGCCAGAAACTTTAAGAGTCTTCCCCTCCCAGATAGATATTTTTGTGATGGTCAATTAGGCCATCTTTTGTCTTAATTTTTTTTGTCTTAATTTTAACCTGGCCCTTTGTCATTGAATAGGTGTTGCATCAGACAAACTGAGACCTGAGAAAGACCTTAGTTTAGAAAGGCCAAGGTCACCCACTACATCCAGGGCCATCAATAGTTATCTTGACATTTGTCTTACTTTGATGACTCTAGAGGAAAGAGTGAGGGCTGAAGACTTTGTGCAGCTCTGCCTCACTTAAATCTAATTCACGGGAAAGTCAAGACGTTACCCTGATGATGTCATTGGTTCTCTGAGAATGAAGGACAAACAAGAACAATTTAGGATTTCATAGCTAAAAAGTGGCTAAGCTGAGACTCAAATTCAGACCTTCTCACAAATTCCAAAGCTTGTTCTACTAGAACTTAATGACTAGACCATGTATCTATCATTCTCTTAAAGAGCTGAATACAGTTGATTATTATTGATTTATTGCTCATTCATTCATTCAAGAGGCATTTATTAAGTGTCTACTATGAACAAGGATCAGCTTTGCTGTAGTGGATAAGGAGATTGCTTTGAAGCCTAGGAGATGTGGGTTTAAGTCCTGTTTCTGACACAAACTTGGGCAAGTCACTTTGGACTCTTCAAGACAATGAGGTACAGAGAAGGTGCTAATGTGAGTTGGTCAAGAGAATTCCTTAATTCATGGTGTCTACTTCAATGAAATCATAGATCCAACCGGTATGCCCCCCTACAATGTACACAGGGTACAGAGAGAGAAATTGAAGCATGTTTCCTTGAAGCTTTATGGGCCCAGAAATTTTATATTTATGGGATCACAGGTCTAGAGCTATAAGAGACATCAAATCACTCCTTTGGTTGATAAGGAAATTGAGGTCCGTGGAGATTAAGTGACTTGCTTGTGGTGAGATTTTCACCTAGGACACCTGACTGTGTTAAGTGTCTGAGGCCAGATTTGAACCCAGGTACTCCTGACTCCAGGGTCAGTGCTCTATCCACTGCGCCACCTAGCTGCCCCTCCAAAAGACTTTTGATGAAACATACCATCCACCTCTAAAGGAAGAACTGATATTGATGGAAGAGATTGAAGTGTACTATTTTTCACTTTCTTTCATTTTTCTTTTAATCAAGTTTTCTTGTACAAATAACAAATATGGTAACGTTTTACATAATCATACATGTATAACCCATATCTGATTGCTTACTGTCTCAGGGAGGGGGGAGGGGAGGGAGGGAAAGAAAAGATACCAACTATTAGGCTATGCGATAAAAAGGCAGAATGCCTTCTCTGGTGGGGAGCACCAGATACTCAACTGAGTACAACTGATGAGAGTACAAGCAACTGAGAACAGTGAGGAACATGTCCAGCAAAAAGGAATTAGGTGCTGGAACCAAAAGATATTAGTAATTCCATAGAAATTGAAGATTGAGTTCTACTTCCAGTGTATGTGCTAGTCCCATTTGGTCCTTTCATATGTGCTCTCCCATGCTGGTGTTGTGGCCATATGTTACACACATAATTATGATTTCCATGCCCTAGCCATTCTTCCTAGTTAGTATGTCAATATTTATGGAGGAGTGAATTCCGAGTTTATGGGAAGGTTGTTTTGCCATTACTTATATTGCTGTGCTATTTTTATTAGAGGCAGCTAGGTGGAAGAGTGGATAGATCACTGGGCTTGGAGTCGAGGAACTGAATTCAAATCTAGTCTCAGAGATTTATTAGTTGTGTCACCCTGGGCAAGTCACTTAACCTGCGTCTGCCTCAGTTTCCTCAACTGTAAAATGGGCACCTCCCTCCCAGGGTCGTTGTGAGGGTAAAATGAGCTGTTTGTAAAACACTTTGCATAGTAGCTGGCATGTAGTAGGTGCTATGTAGATACTGATTTCATTCCCTTCCCCCTATTTGATTAAATATCCATGCTTTGAACTGTGCCTAGTAAAAGTAATGTTTATGCGACCTTGGAAGCTATGATTTAGAGAGGATTCTGATCCCCCCAATTAACTTGAATCTGGCGTGGCTTTGTGGGAATCATGAATGAGGGGAGAGATGTGTTTGTGTGCTATATTATTTTATGCACAAAAAAGGTACAATTACTTTCTTGAAATCTGGACTGTCTGGGAGTATCTGAGACAAAGTCACTGTAACCCTGAGTCATCTTAATTGTGGCTCTGCATTGGTCTGTCTGGGTATCCGTTACCTCCTGTTAACAGCCTCATTAAGGAAAAGAGTTTCATAGCCATTGGCCAAGAGGGCTAAAGAATTCTCATAACCTTTCTCTTCAGGAGAGAAATTAGTCACAGTGGTGGATACAAACATCATAGTTTTTGAAGGTGACACTGAATAGAGAGCTTCAGCTGAAGATTATAAGTGCAGTACAGTGGAAAGAAGAAAGAGCTGGTTGAAAGCGCTAGCTGGAAGTGCTTTTAGCCTGCTTCTAATTCTTCAAGATGAAAGGCATTTAGTCTACAGTTCTAAATACTATCGTAGATCTGCCATTGCCAGGTCATTATGACCCTGGCCATGTCTCACTTTCCTACCTGATCTTTATTTTAGTTGAATTTTAATTTTTTGGTGATGATTATTATTTATATACCTGTGTATATGGGTGCATATGTAAAAACAATTATACCATTTCCTGAAATATTAATGCCCTTCTCATATTGTATTAGTTGCCTGATTCTGGCAAATGTATCCCTCCAAATACCAAGTAAATGTCAAGTCAAAATACAAAATTTGGAAATTTTCAAGAACTATACATTAGAAAAAAACATGTCTCTTTTTTTTTTCTTTTTCTTTTTTTTTTTTTTAGGCTAGAGGGGTTAAGTGACTTGCCCAGAGTCACATA
This sequence comes from Dromiciops gliroides, assembly GCF_019393635.1. Taxonomy (NCBI): domain Eukaryota; kingdom Metazoa; phylum Chordata; class Mammalia; order Microbiotheria; family Microbiotheriidae; genus Dromiciops; species Dromiciops gliroides. Next base: position 334,278,513 of record NC_057863.1, on the reverse strand, counting down.
GCTAGTAAGTGTCAAGTGTCTGAGGCTGGATTTGAACTCAGGTCCTCCTGAATCCAGGGCCAGTGCTTTACCCACTGCACCATCTAGCTGCCCCCAAACCATGTCTCATAGCAAATTTTGAGTCTGCTCAGAACCAAGAAGACCTGGTTTCAAGTTTCACTTCACCAACATCCTAGATATGTAACCTGGACAAATCAGTGCTCTAGGTAACTCTTTAGGACTATAAATGATTGATAAGGCACCAATCTGCATTGGTGGAGGGAGTTTCCTCATTTAGGAGTCACCCATACTAATGAAATCATGAATATTGTCCCTATCCCTACACCAAGTACATCTTTCCTTATAAAAGCAAACATAATTGACAAAAGGATTGCTATGAGTAGCCCAGAAGTATTCTCCCTTTTTAAATAAGGGCGTTAGAATAGATTATCTCTAAGATCCCATCTAGTTCTGTTGTACTATCTTTTAGGATCTAAGGGCATGTGTAGGTCCACTAAATCTTTACAGTTCTGAGCCAGTAGGGACAATTTCAGAGACAAGTCACTGTTTCCTCCCTGGGTAGTCTAGAAATGTGTGTAGTATCCCTAAAGACTCTCAATGGAATCCCAATTTTTCTGGTTTTTACATTTAAATTTTATTTTTAGCCATGAATTATCTCCCCTCTTCTACCCTATTCGTTGAGAAGACAAGAAAAATAAAAACTATTACAAATATGTATATTTGTATAAGATAAATTCCTGCATTAGCCAGGTCAAGAGAAGAATATGCTTCAATTTGCAATCTGAGTCCATCAGCTCTCTATCTGGAAGTGGGTAGCATGTTTCATCATGTGTCCTTTGAAATTCTAAGTGTCAAGTGTCTGAAGCCAGGTTTGAACTCAGGTCCTCCTGAATCCAGGGCCGGTGCTTTATCCACTGTCTCCCAGAAGTTTTTGTTGAATAATTTCTTGCTGTGATACCTGGAATCTTTGGATTTATCTAACACTAGGCTATTGTACTCATTTTCTTCTGTATATTATGTACCTAATTTGTTCCACTGATCAATCTCTGTGTCTTATCCAGTACCAAATTGTTTTGATGATTATAGCTTTGTAGTATAGTATGAGATCTGGCCCTGCTAATCCTTCCCCACCCCACCACACCCCTCCATGGTTTTTCTTTAAATCAACCTGGAAATGAACACTTAAATTTAAAGGATTTAAGTGAAATCTTTTCTCTCTTTCCACCTTTTACATGACTTTTACATGACTTTGGGACTGAGTATGATTGGAGGAATATACTAGGGATTTGCTAGGATCAGCTTGAACTAGCTTAGGAAAACTGAATGTTAATTTTTCAGTGTGATCCAACCTCAGACACTTGACACGGTACCAGCTGTATGACCCTTGGCAAGTCACTTAACCCTTATTGCCCCACAAATAAAATAAAATAAAATAAAATGAATAAGAAGAATGCTGTGGATATATGTATATTCTTTTTTTTTTTTTTGCTGTTTTTCAGATTTATTAAGATGTATTCCACACGATTTCTTTAATGAGAAATTCTTTGAAACAATACCATCATTTTTTGGCAGCTGGAGAATAGTCATCAGATTCCCCCGTTCTATGAATTGCTCCACAAATTGCGTAAGTCTTAAACTGGCCATTGAATCTGCTTGTGACCTTGTCAACCCCAGCCACGTCCATTTGGATGGACGCGTGGCCCTTGGCCCGATGATCCTGTTGCTCGTGGAGCATTTCCACCACACGTACAGGTCCACGAACTCGCCGGCGTCGTTCTGCATGTCGGCAATTGAGGGAACCGCTGGGGCTGGGGGGGAGGGAAGGTGGGGGGAATGAGGGTCTTGAAGGCTCTTGAGAAAGCAGAGAAAATTTACCGAGTGATATATTATATATATTATTAGTGATATTCTTATAAATCAGGGCTTGATTTATTGTTTTGCTGATTGTCTAAAGAAAGTGATGGAGAAGATTAATAATGAAGATTGAACTTAAAAGTGAATCATGGCTAGATGTTGTTAAAAATTTACCAGCACACTCCTGGATATGTCCAAGTGAAGGTCCTGGGTTACATTCAAACTGCTTATATTACATCTGAATCAATGGAAGTTAGGCAGGAAAATTAAGACATGCTCTTTTGTGCTTAGCCTAAGTGGACTCAGAGTCAGCAGAAAGGTTGTCCAATGGCCTATTGTTGAATAGCATTAATATTTATTATTAATATTTATCTTTGAATCAATCTATGATTTCATTAGTGTAGGGATCTACTGGTAAGGGACTTCCTCTACCAAATGCAGACTGATTCCTTGTCTATATATTTTAAATGTGTCTATAAATCATCAGGGAGGACAAGGTAAATGGTAGTGGTCTTTAAGCATTTAAAGAGCTGAGAATAGAGCTAGTACTACTGTGTAAGAGGGTAGATTTAGGTTCAATACTAGAAAAGAGCTCTGATGTTTGTCCCAGTAAAGAAGGGGCTTCCATTGCGAAGTAGTTGTAAGGCAGCAAGGTTGTATGATGGGAAAAGCACTAGAGTTGGATTCAGGAAGATCTAAGTTCAAATCCTGCCTTGGACACTTACTGGCTTTGTGTGCCTTGGCAAGTCACTTTATTTCTTTGAGCCTCAATTTCTGCATCTAAAAAATGGGGAAAATAGCACCTACCTCCCAGGATTGTAATTATGAAACAAGATAAAAACTTGAAAGTGTTTTGCAAACCTTAAAGCTCTTTTTAAATACTACCTTATATTTTTAGTGAGATTTCCCACCAGTTTGGATGTCCGTGAATTTGTGATACTACAGTGGGGATTCCATTATCAGATGTAGATGATTTCTGTGGCTCCTTCCAGACCTAAGAGTCTGTAATTCATTCATTTTGCCCAGGGTGTTGAGTTTTGTTTCTCAGAACAGTCAAATTTCTAATTGTTGCAGGTGTGCAAGAGGAGCAATCCCACCCCCTTAAAAAGAACTATTCTTGGGGCAGCTAGGTGGTGCAGTGGATAGAGCACCGGCCCTGGAGTCAGGAGTACCTGAGTTCAAATTCAGCCTCAGACATTTAACACTTACTAGCTGTGTGACCCTGGGCAAGTCACTTAACCCCAATTGCCTCACTAAAAAAAAAAAAAAAAAAAGAACTATTCTTCACATTCCATTGTGGTCTCAATGTGTTCCAGGAAGGGCAATCCTTACATTACTGTATCATCACCATCTACCCTCTTTTCTTTCTTCACCCATCATTCTACCTATAGAATGATTTTATAGGGAAAGAGGACAAGCTGAGACTCCCAGCACTACATCTTCTGCCATTCATAGGAACAATTTTATTTTTTATCTCCTCTTTGGGTACAAAGAAATCTACTCTTTGTTCTTCTCCAGGTCCAACATTCACTTTTTCTAGTTTAGCCCCCCATGACTTCAGTCACTGATTGCCTCACAAGAAGCATATCTTAAAACCCACAACAATGTAGTGAGAAAGGACTTATTTCAACAGCAAGGATGACTTAGGAAAGTATGCTGAAAGTAATACCTAGTGTCTCTTGCCTTTGGTTAACTCACAGACACACAAACACATATAAAATTTTATTTTTTTTCCTTTCCTTACCTCCCCACCAAGATGGTAAGCAATTTGATATAACTATAGCTTATATATGTGCAATCATGTAAAACATATTTCCATATTAGTTGTGTGGTGAAAGAAGAAAAGGACAAAAAGGAAAAAAATTCACAAACACAAAAAGTGAAAATAGTATGCTTTAATCTGCATTCAGATTCCATCAGTTCTTTCTCTGGATGTGGAGAGAATTTTTCATTATGAGTCTTTTGGGATTGTCTTCTTGGAGCATTGTATTGCTGAGACCAGCTAAGTCATACACAGTTGTTCATCATACAAAATTGCTGTTACTGTGTACCATGTTTTCATGGTTCTGCTCACTTCACTTTGCATCAGTTCATGTAAGTCTTTCCAGATTTTTCTGAAATCAGTCTGCTCATCATTTCTTATATACAATAGTATTCCATCAATATCATATACCACAACTTGTTTAACCATTCCCCAATTGTTAGATATCCCCTCAATTTCTAATTCTTTGCCACAACATAAGGAGCTGCTATAAATATTTTTGCACAAATAATCACTTTCCCCCTTTTAAAAAATTCTCTTTGGGATACAAACCTAATAGTGGTACTGTTGTATTAAAGGGTATGCACAATTTGATTGCCCTTTGGCCAGTTCCAAATTGCTCTCCAGAATGGTTGGGTCAATTAACAATTCCACCAAGAGTGTATTAGTGTCCCAATTTTCCTGCATCCCATTGAACACTTATCATTTTCCTTTTCTGTCATATTAGTCAACCTTATAGGTGTAAGGCAGTACCTTAGAGTTGTTTTAATTTGTATTTCTTTAATCAATAGTGATTTTGAGCTTTTTTCCATAAAACTATAGATAGCTTTGATCTTCATCTGAATACAGTCAGTTCATATCCTTTGACCATTTATCAGTTGGGGAATGACCACACAAAGCATATATTAGAAATAACACGGGGGCAGCTAGGTGGTGCAGTGGATAAAGCACCGGCCCTGGATTCAGGAGTACCTGAGTTCAAATCCAGCCTCAGACACATAACACTTACTAGCTGTGTGACCCTGGGCAAGTCACTTAACCCCAATTGCCTCACTAAAAAAAAAAAAAGAAATAACACTATTGATAATGCAAAAAGTACTAATTTCAGCAATGAGAATGAATGTTGTGACCTAAGAAAAATTCATCGAATGCTAAAACATGCTACAAGTAAGTGTCTACATAATATCGCTTGGATATGAAAGCAAAATATTATTTCCTGAAAGTAATTAGGTAATCAGGATAAGACTGATTATCATAAAATATGACAAATAAGCTTGGATTATTCACGTTATCAGTGACACTGTCATATAGAACACTCCCATCTTGAGTTTTCTTTGGTGGGACAAGGAATGATGAATTTCCAAGGGTGTAATCACCAGTAAGTACTCGCACATAATACACATGCTTCTTCCCATTGCTGTCTGGTTTGGCGTATGTATCTTCTGCCGAATATTGGGCATCAACAGCAAAATAAGTTCCTTTCCCCCATACTACAGCTGTGAAAAAAGATGAAAGTTTTACAAAATGAAGACTATGAAGTAGGTATTATCATGCCAACTATGATGATGCCTGGACATATGATCACAGTAATAAAATCTCATTTCATTTTGTTGGAATTTTCTCTTTCATTTATCACATCTGAATCTTTCATTTTAAATTATTCATATTGTAACTTACCCCCTTACTAAACTCCTTAAAGGCTGGGATCTTTGCAGGATAGTGTAGTGGATAAGAAGAGAGGTTGTAGAGTCAGGAAGACCTAGGTTCATAATTCTGACTCAGAAATTTGCCAGCTATGATTCTCAGAAAGGTACTGAACTTCTCTGTACTTTATTTTTCTCATATGTAAAATGAGAGGGTTGGATCCACTGGAAGGTCCCTTCTAGCTCTCAATCTCTAATTCTTTGATTACTCCTCTTTACACTCTTTAAATCATTCAGGTATGGATGGTGTGATGTTAAAGCCCTACATCACCTTCAAATTTTTTGAAGCAAACAAGATACCTGCTGCTTTACTTACCATTTTTCCCAGCATAACTGCGATTAAAGCCTTGGCTGTTGACATGGGACAGTGAGTCAACATCTGTCCCATGGAAGAGGTATTTTTCATTATTTGTGTGTTTGTTCTGGTCATCCATTAATGTTTTCTTTGTATTATACAAATTCCAAAGGCTTCTGTTCTGTATCCTCTGAATCTACAAATTACAAAAGGAAAATCACTTTGGAAATGAGCATTGTGTTAGGCACGGCATATTTGTGGAAGTGAATTTAAAAAGATCAATCCATGGAAAACCATTTTAGTTTTTGTGCAGGGCAGTTTTCCTTTGAGCATAAAATAATAAACATTAAGTTCCGGGCTATTTTATTTTTCAGATATATTCTTATATCCAGACAACTTTCTAAACCTAGAGTTTTGTAAAATTATGCTTTAAAAAGAGATAGTCTCCAATTTAGCCATTTTCTGGAAGTTTTGTTTTGTTTTGATAATTCAAAATCACCTCTGATTTCTGTAGTATAGGGCACTCCTGGTGAGGATCCTAACCAACACAGATGGGCACCTGCTCAGAAACACAAAGCCATAGGGAGTTGCTTGGAGTGCTGAAAGGTTGAGTGACTTACCTGAGGTTTATACAGATAATAGTTGTGAGAGGCTCAGTTTGAAACAAAGTCTTCTCAACTCCAAAGCAAACAAACTATCTATTCATTACACCACACTGTCTCTTTCTTGTTGTCATTTTAAATATACTAGGTAAGAGGATGTGTCTACTACACAAATTGTCAAATGATAAAGTTGAACAGTTTTTTAGTTCATTTCTGATAGCTGACATTTGCTAAAGGCTGGGAAAAGTTATCCACTCCCCCCCACACACTTAAAACATGCACACATGTACACACACACACACACACACACACACAATGACATATAATCATCGTACTCCAAAAGCTCAGGGACAAATGTTGAACACTGTCCTAATCTGGAAATGCCCTTTGATTTGATTTGATTTTTAATATAAATAGTATTTTTTTCTAATTACATGTAAAGATAATTTTCAACATTCATTTTTATCAGATTTTTGAGTTCCAAATTTTTCTCCCTCCCTCTTCTCTCCCCTACAACCTTGAAAAGATGGCAAGAAATCCTATATAGGTTATACATGTGCAATCATGTCAAACAAATTCCCACTACAAATGCCTTTTTAAAACCCAGTTTGGGGGGCAGCTAGGTGGCGCAGTGGATAGAGCACCGGCCTTGGAGTCAGGAGTACCTGAGTTCAAATCCGGCCTCAGACACTTAATACTTACTAGCTGTGTGACCCTGGGCAAGTCACTTAACCCCAATTACCTCACTAAAAAAAACACACACACACACAAAAACCCAGTTTGATATAGGACCATGATCATGACTCATTGCTCTTAAATTTGTTGATAGATCTCAAGAGAGCTAGGGTTTGTTATAATGGCTCACCCATTATTGTTACCAGTTCTAATAGCATGCTATGTTTTTTCTTTTCTCCTAAGTTAAAAAATAATTGAGGGGTCACCAGTTTGCATCTGATAACGAGCTAGATATTGCTATAGGATAAACTAGATGAGCTGGAAGAAAAACAAGGTTTCATTTGTCTTTGATAAATGGAAAATAAGCCATAATGAGTATGTTTTAACAAAGAATATTTAACTAGGTGGTGCAAATTTTATAAGAGCAAGTTGTTTTAATTATGTTTCTCCTTAGTTCTATTATGATTCAGCACTTCACTAACATTTTCAAAGGAAATTTGCTGGCTTTTTGTAAGTAAAAAAGAAAAATACCAATTTCTAACAAAAGTTTATTACTTGTATGTTTATTATTGTCTTTATCTTTAAGGCATTGAGAAGGGGGAGCAGGGCTTATATCTATTTGTAAATGGGCTACAACACTTGTACAGAGCCTTAAATATCATAGATATACAAGCTTGAAAATAATTTTCAAGAATTAGCAATCTTGCTAATATTCTGTCTCATTTACAAGTTAGGCCATTTCAATGACTTGGCCTTTGGTAATTTCTTTTGCCTCTTTTCCTAATCCCAACTCTTCCCCTAATCATTCCATAGCTACAAGAAGAGTACAAAACAACATAAAATGGAAATAACAGGGGGGATAAATAGGAAAAAAAAAACCTCCAAAGCAAATCATAATTAGGTGGGTGCTTTTTTATCTATTCTGAGTTAGAAAACCCTGAAGACTGGCTATTCTTTTTTCACTGCTGAATCACAGAATGTGGGTCTCAGAAATCACCTAGTCTAGTCCCCTCACTTTACAGATGAAGAAATTTAGGCTCTTAGAGTGGGGAAGTGATTTTTATCAGAAATCGCAGATATGGGTTCCATAAGCATTGGGCCAATGAAAACAAACAGGGAGAAACCAACAGGAACCCCACTGGGTTTTCTTTTTGGCCTTTCCAGAACAGCTTGCTCCAGATCCAAGTTGTCTCAATTGTCCTCTTTTCCCACTCCTCCTTCCCCCATCCCAAGATCTTCACAGTTTGGAACACAGTGTCATTTTTTTTTTTTGCCCAATCAACTGATAAAAAGAAACGATCCTGTACACTCTAAAGAGATTCAGGAACTTTAAGTTAGGAAAAAAGGTCAATTTTCATCTAGGTTTATATATATGTGTGTGTGTGTATCTATATGTGTGTATATACATATACACACGTATATACATACTATCTATGTATGTATGTATAGATATAGATATACAGTCCAAGATTGTCCCCTATATGTATGGTAGGTGGCCTCAACACTACCTACAGTATGGATATGGATATGGATACACACACACACACACACACATGAGAGAAGAGCAGGGGTGAGGGCTAGATAGAGGATTAGATGTCATGGCAAGGATAAAGAATAGGTTTACCTTCTCTATTGTGTAGTTAGCACAGGTCTGACAAAACTTGTCTTTTACTTGCTGGTATTCTATATGTCCTGGAGGTAAATCCACCAAAAGAAGGTTCTGGTTTTTCATGTCATCCCAGTGAATAGGGATCTCAACTGAAAGACAAACACTTGGTGATTAATAATTTACTCCCATATGGAAGGATAGGATAATGCAGTCTAAATTCCTAGGGCTCTCTAAAAAACAGAATAGCATCTGAATTCTTTTGCATTTACTTAATGCTGGGTTTTGAAAATTCAATTCAATTTCATAAACATTAATTAGGCACCCATTACAAGACAGATATTGTACTATTAAGGAAAAAAAACCCCTACATACCTATGGGGCCCTTTTGAATATGTATTGACTTATTCTGCTTACCCTGCCTCAATATAACATGCAATTGATGAACAAATTAATACATCATATATACCATAAATCTACTATTTTACCTGTAGCATCGATACAGATTGTATACCATCTATAACTTAGTCTAAGAGAGTTGTCTTGGGGCATTTAACTGGCTAGCCCAGAGTTATACAGCTAGTATCAGAAGCAGGATATATACTTATGTCTTCCTATCTCCAAGCTCTATCTACCACACCATGCTGCCTCTTATCATTCAATTGTTTCCTTCAAATATTTTAAATCAAATTGAGTGAATTGCTGTTTTATTTTTAAAACACCAGCATACAAAATTCATCTAGAGCTCTCCTTCCCAAAACACTTCGCAGGCAGCTAGATGGTATGGTGGCCAGAGCACTGGCCTTGGAATTAGGAAGATCTGAGTTCAAATCCAGCCTCAGACATTTATGAGCTGAGAGTCTCTGGGCAAGTCACTTAATGTCTGTCTGCCTCAATTTTCTCACCTGTAAAATGAGGATAATAACAATGCTTACCTTGCAGCGTTGTTGTGAAGATCAAGTGAGATATTTGTAGAGCTTACCCAGTGCCTGACACATAGTAGGTGCTTACCAAATACTTGTTTCTTTCCCTTTTTCACATCTATTCTTGGATTCATGAGAGTTAAATAGAAAAGTAGGTGCAGTAATATCATGGGTAAGGCTAGTAGGAACCGCCTTCCACCTCTCTCCCATATTCCTGTACTTGTCATGGCAGGTTCAGATACTCTATCTTATTAGTTCAAGCAGAAATGTTTTGAGGCAGAGATAACTCAGAAGACATAGAATTACAAACTAGAAAGCAAATTTTTAATGGAAGGGGGGGATGAAGAAGCAGCATTGCATAGTGGGTAGAGAGAACTTTCCTTTAAGTCACTAAGTTCTTCTTCTGATAACATAGTGTATGGCTGACCATGGATAAATCAATTCAGCTCTTGCTGTCCCAGAGACTCTCCTAGACTGTAAGTTGTTGTTCAGGTGTTCATCTTTTGAGGGATTTTCCTCCCTTGGAGGAATAGAGAGAGTTTTCTCACTTGGAGTTCTTTCTACCAATGAAATCACAGATCTAGTCTGAAACCAAAATAAACAAAATAAAACAGGCTTCTCCAAACTCAATGCTAGGATCTGAAAAGTAAAATCCAGGATGCTAGTCACTGAGGAAGTTGGGGGTCAGGCTATTATCAATCAGCTTCTTGTGGTACCTCAGCCTTGCTGCTCTGCCTCATAATCATACTAACCTTACTTGTTGAGATGAGCTAGTGAGATGTAAGAAAATAATTATTAATAATGGATTTCTAGGGGAGACCCAGAGATAAGTTTTATTGCTCTCTCACACTCCAGATAGTCTAGCTCTTGCCTGGGATGAGCCCAAGGGAGCATGGGAAATGGAGATGGATTCTTTTGTTTAGCTAAGTAAAGAACCACACCTAGACACTGGAATTTGCCCTTTCGCATACTCTCAAGACCACCCTCAAGTCACATTAATCAATGGAACTGAATGATGCTATAACCAATTGGCTTAGCTCAATGTGGAGTGACCCACCTCTATCTAAGGAGGATGAAACCCTTGGCCACACCAGGGTCAGCCTTTTTGTTTCTTCTCCCCCTTCCCCATCCCTGCCCCATAGAGGAATGATCACAAAGGATGCCTTCACCACTCCTTCTAATGCCTGATTTTTTTTTTTTACCATATATATCCATCATGTCTATCTAGATGCTGTTTATCCATGGAGATAGAGGAAATCACAAAACCAAGATGATATTGGGTTGACTAAAAATCTCCTATCTAATCTCAACTAGACCCTCACTACAGCAAGCGATCTTTGTCCTCCATAATTGATGAGCTCTCCTGCTCACCCCAGTAATTATTTCAAATCTTCTCTTCTAAACTTCTCATAGTACTCCCTTCCCCATCCTCTTAGCTAATGACTTTGCCTCAAATTTAATAAAGAACTGAAGCCATTTGATGATAGCTTCCTCTTCTCCCAGCCTCCTCCTCCTTACCTCCAGACACCTTGCCCTACTATTTCCTTTACCAGTTCTTGGGTATCATCTAATTTGGTATCATCCCATTTGGCATTTAGAGGCTTTTATAACTGGTAACTCCTACTTTTTGACTCTTCTTACACTTGACTCCCCTCCATTCACTCTTCAATCTCCAGTGATATTGGCCTATCTATCACTTCTTGTACACTGCATTTCATTTTTGAACCTTTGTACTGATTGTCTCTCACACCTGGGATGTTTTCCTCCTTAGATTTACTGCCGAGTTTCTCTGGATTCTTTCCAGATTCAGCTCAAAGACCTCCAAGGTGTTTCCCAGTCACCTCAGCAGCTAGCATTTTCTGATCCTTCTGAAATGACCTTACAACTACTCTGTATATATCTTGTATGTTCCTAGTTATTTTACATGCTGTCTCTCCTAAGAGAATGGGGGCAGGAAGTCTTCTTGTTTTTCTTTCTATCTCTAGCTAGCCCTTAGCATAGGGCCTAGTGCATAGAGATGCTTAATAAATGCTTGTTGACTGACTAGATAATACCCAACAGTCCACAATATTCAGTTATTTTAAATGGAGGTCAAAAAGAAGCACTCTGTCCAGGGTACTGAATGGGGGACAGTAGAGGTGTGGGTGCATTTACAGTAACAGAGGATACAATTTGTCCAAATTTTTAGACTTTATTCCCATTTTTTAAGTACCAATGAGAAAATACTCACTCCTGCTCCCTAACATCTAAATTCCTAGTTCTCAGGCTTGAGCCTGATACTGGCTCAGTTGCTTGTTCTCTCAACTCAATAGTATCTAACTCTTCTGTTCTCAATATAGGGTGCAGAAGCCAGAGGATAAGTGTATTTTTTACACCTATAACCATCCTACCTCCATCATCTTATGGACTACCTCATCTTTTTCTTTCAACAAGCACTGGCTGAGAAGCACTTACAATGGGTCTAGTGTTGTTTGGGGCACTGGAGAGAGGAATCAAAGGAGTAGAAGAAATTGCTTCTATTCCTAGCTTTGTCCCTGACCCCTGTTGGTTGGTAAAATGTAGAACATTATAAACTCCCTATAGAGTTAGGGATTGGACTTGTGATTTCATTGGCACAGGGAACTACCAGGTGAGAACACTGTCTCCACCAATGCACCTTTTCTGTAGCTCACAGTCTTCAAGAGTTGCCTAGAACAGTGAGAAGTGAAGTGACCAGACCCACAGGCCATAGTGCTTCCTGTTTTCTAAGCTTTCAGCAAGAAAACACTTTTTCTATCGGGACTCCAAAGCTACCTTTCCCCAGATTATAGGCCTGGCTGCCTCCTTCACCTAGAGGTACTATCCACTGGCCCCTGGAAGCTGTCGTCTCTTTCTTTATGTTGTCCATAACTCTTTGTTTTGGATGGTTCCTTGGAGCAAATTATCTTAGATGGCTCTTCCTGGGTGGCTTGGTCCTTGATGGTCAAAATACCTCTTTCACCTATCTGTAACCTTTCTGTTGCAGATAACTAAATTGTAAGCTTTTTGAAGCCAGGACTACTGTCTTTCTCTTTTTTTTTGTTTCCCCAGAGCTTAGTTCAGTGCCTGACATGTAGTAAGAACTTAATAAAAGTTTATCGATTGATAATAGACTCCTTGGGCAGTCTGATAGAAGCTATAGAGCCCTTCTCAGAATAATTTTTCTAAACACCTACAATAAAATATATAGAATTAGGGGCGGCTAGGTGGTGCAGTGCATAAAGCACCGGCCCTGGATTCAGGAGTACCTAAGTTCAAATCCGGACTCAGACACTTGACACTTACTAGCTGTATGACCCTGGGCAAGTCATTTAACCTCCATTGCCCCACAAAAACAAACAAACAAAAATATATAGAATTACAAGGGAAAATAATTATACTGAAACATAGGGGTCAAAATGTTGTAAAACTAAATTAAAGTGGCACAGTGAATAAAGCACCAGCCCTGGATTCTGGAGGACCTGAGTTCAAATCTGGCCTCAGACACTTAACACTTACTAGCTGTGTGATCTTGGGCAAGTCACTTAACCCTCATTGCCCCAGAAAAAAAAAAACACCTAAATTCACAGATCCCAAGATAAAGTCCCCTGCTCTAGGACATGCTCTGGAATTCTGAATCTGTTCTTAATTCATGGATGGGGCACTCTGGGGGAGGATTCTTGTTATTCTCACTCTTGGAGGATTTCCCTTTCCTGATCTGTTTGTTTACTTTTCTTTCTGATCTTTTTCTCAATCACCTCTTTTCCTAGATTCTGGCACTCAGGTTACTTTTGCAACCGTGTTTCACTTTTCACTGACTAAAACAAAAATTAGCCTATTAAAGGGCCAACCTTAGGCAAAATTGTGAAATATCTCAAAGCCAGGACCAAAGATTTAGCAAGGGACCTCAGAAGTCATTTAGTCCAAAAGCCTCATTTTACACTTGAGAATATTGAAGCTGAGGAAAGGTAAGTGACTGGCCCATGTTCACAAAGGGAATAAGCAGTAGAGGATTTGAACCCAGCTTGATCTAGGGTACTGCCTCCCACTGAGTCACACTTCTCTTGTAGAGCCTCATTCTCTTCCCTTCCCCAGCCTTCATCTCTTTATCTGCCCAGCCTGCAGAACTCTCATCAAAACTCTCCTGCCTCTCTATCAAAACTGGACTTCTGGGGGAAAAAAATCTGATAAACTCAGCCATGCTTCTACCTGTGCTCTGCTCTGTATTTTGGTCACCAGGTATATAAACTTGATCTTTATAGGTTTCTCCAGAAGAAACCAATCTGTAGTTATCAACAAAACTGATTCATGTTAAGGAGAACTGAGAAGAGACTGATTTACAAACCAGAAATCTGATTTATACATTTTCTTTTTTTTTTGCAGGGGGAGGTTATACATTCAGTGGTTTGTTAAGGTGTGAATATCTGAAAAAGATTACAGTTTTATTCTTCTTGGAGGTATCTGTATTTTATTAAAATGCAAAGTTTTAAGTCCAAGGAATGAATTGAAAATCAGAGGGGAGGGGGTAGCTAGGTAGCATAGTGGATAAAGCACCGGCCCTGGATTCAGGAGGATCTGAGTTCAAATCCGGCCTCAGACACTTGACACTTACTAGCTGTGTGACCCTGGGCAAGTCACTTAACCCTCATTGCCTCACAAAAAACAAAACAAAACAAAACAAAACAAAAACAAAAACAAAAAATTAGAGGGGGAAGGGGTTTCTGGGTTGTTTTTTTTAGTCTAGATTAGTGCTGTCAAAGTCCAATAGAAATTAGGGCCACTAAACTATATATGAGGATTCCTGCAGGCTATGTATTGATTTTGAAAATGACATATTGAAATGATCTATGTTTTGCGTATTTTTATTTATTTTGTTAAGTATTTTCCAATTGTATTTTAATCTGGTATTAGGCACTTGGTAATGTTGTGGGATATCACCTGTTAGACACCTCTGCTCAAGTGCTCTAAATAGCAGTATACCCAGAATAAATGCTCAATCAGTTCTGAGAGAGAGGGATGTTTGGGAAAGAAAGACAGAAAGATACAGAGAGACAGAAACTATAGATGCAGGGCATTTTTGTTGGACTTCTCTTCCTTCTTATTGCTGCCTAACAACTTTCTGGGCTTCCTTCAGGTCTCAGCTAAAATCCCACCTTCCTTAGAAAGTCTTTATTGATTCTCCTCAATTCTAGTGCCTTCCCTCTCCTGAGTGTTGCCAATTTATCCATTTTAACAATCCAGTTGGTTTCTACAGTTATTTTCATGTTGTCAGCTCCATGAGCTTTTGAGCTCTTTAAAAATAGGGACTGTCTTTTGCCCTTTTGTGTACCCCCCCGGAGGCTTAGCATAGTGCCTGGACATGTAGTAGGTGCTTGATAAATTTTTATTGACTGAATGACTAAGAGGTAGAGAAAGAGAGGTGGTAGAAAGACAGACAGATTGAGGGACAGACAGAAAGGGAGAGAGAAAGAAAGAGGAAGAGAGGAATGTAGGCGAGACACAGAGACAGACAGACAGAGACACACATACAGAGAGAGAGAGAGAGAGAGAGAGAGAGAGAGAGAGAGAGAGAGAGAGAATGAGAATAAGTTGAACCTACCTTCAGATTTTTTGAGGCAATGAACCAGAAAGCTACGTCCCTTTCCATTTGTAGCAAGATTAGTGTTAAAGTCTACTGTGTAGTTTTCCTTCTCAATTTTAACAACAATGTTATTTTTCTTTGCTTTCCTCGCATTGTCTAAATGCAGATTCGTTATTTTGTCAAAAGGCTTGCAAACACCGTTGTCGTCATACTGCCATGTGGTGGTTTTACTGAGCTCCTCAGCCCTGGTCTCCTCATCTATCCGTAAGCGCGTTTTCTTGAGCAATTCTTCAATGAGAGGGTTAGCTTTGACCAAATCTCGGGCAGTTCCTGTGATCTTGAGAGACCCTCCATGTTTCACATCAATGGTGATATCTAGCCTTTTTTGAAGCTCGTTCAGTTTACTGTATTCTTTTTCACCAAATTTTTGGATGCTGTTATCATTGAAAGTAAAACTTTCGTGTTCCTTTAAAATCACATCTTGCATCCAAGAGATAGTGCTTTCAACATTCTCTTTGCTTTCACCACATACCTGGAAGGTTGTTGACCTTTCTATTTTTTCCAAAACCAAATTAACTTTTTTTTTCGGAGGTTGGTTTGGAAAATTGAAAAATGCTTTAAAAAAATAAATTATAATATCATTAGAAGTTACCCATAAATAATTTCAAGATAAATCATAGGCACATGTATTTTGAAGAAATTAACCATGCCTTGCCATTACCCCCCTCTTGCCCCAGAGACCAGAAGGAGAGGATACCTCCTTCCTTTGCCTCAATTATTCTGTCTTTCCAGCCAGCTGTCTCCCTACCCAAGGTGTGCCCCAACTTTCTGCCCTTTGTGCCTCCCAGAGGTTTCCTTCCGTCTCTCTACTCTCTTTCGTTAAAAAGGCCCTTAGGAGTTACACTCATTATTTGTAACGACAAAACTACCCCACCAAAACCTCCCCCCCTTCAGAGATGAAAAAAAAAATGGTGTGAACAGCTTGCCCCCTCCCCCCCAAAAAAAAGAAAAGAAAAAGAAAGAAAATTAACCACTTACATATTATCTTAGAAAAGAGGGTGTTTGAGGTTGGTGGTGGCTTAGATCTTACTCTTTGTTTCATAGCATCATGAAACACTTCCAGTAGCTGTGGCAGGAAGATGACCACTTTCACTTTTTTCACTGATTGGCCAAACCCTTTCTGTACAAAATTTTCAATGGCATCAATTATAGATTCAGCAACTTTAGTAGGGTTTTGTTGAGCCTGTCCTGAAAGAACAAAATAACAAAAAATGATAAAAACAAAAGCAATAAAAATAATATGCCCCCTTTTCTCTCACTTTTCCCTTGCCCCAGAAGTATTTAAAAGTTGGTAGGCTTGGTTCGCTTTCTTTCTTTCTTTTTTGTAGGGCAATGAGGATTTGTGTGATGTGACTTGCCCATGGTCACACAGCTAGTGTCAAGTGTCTGAGGTCGGATTTGAATTCAGGTCCTCCTGAATCCAGGGCAGGTGCTTTATCCACTTCCGCCACCTAGCTGCCTTTTAGGCTTGATTTTTTTTTTTTTTGCAGGGCAATGGGGGTTAAGTGACTTGCCCAGGGTCACACAGCTAGTAAGTGTCAAGTTTCTGAGGCCGGATTTGAACTCAGCTACTCCTGAATCCAGGGCCGGTGCTTTATCCACTGTGCCACCTAGCCGCCCCCTAGGCTTGATTTTTAATGGATAAATGTTCCTTCCTCCTAATCGATCATCACTATTGGTTTCACTGTCAGTATCTCAAACATTGTGTACTGTGCTGCTTTCTCTTCTAGATCTTACAGGAAACTATAATTCCTGTCCTTAGGAAACCTGCAGCTCAATTAGCAATGGCTATGGGAATCTGAATGATCCAAAGTCTGAACTTGACTGTTCACTGGATTCAGATGCTCATTTCATGGCCCACCCCTTTTTAGGCAAGTAGTATTTTGGTAGTAGGTAAACTGTCTTACCTGTGAACTCTGAAAGCCATTTAGAAAGTTTACAAAGAAGAGAAGAGGCCTGATGTGTTGAAACTCTGCATTGTTTTTTTTTTTTAATGAAGGAACAGAAAATTTCTTTGAATTACTTTATTATAAAGCTAATAATTGGCACTTTGGCCATTCAGCTGTGCAAGGTTCTTTAGGAGCTACATATCCAACAATTTGATAAGCATTTATTATGGGCCAGGAACTGAGGGCACAGATTTCAAAATGAAACAGTATTTGCCTTGAAGGAATTTCTGTGCTACTTAGGAAAATGCCAAGTACATAGATAAATAAATAGAAAATGTATACAAAGCAAATAAGAGTAGGAAACACTTTTTTTTTGGTTAGGCAATTGGGGTTAAGTGACTTGCCCAGGGTCACACAGCTATTAAGTGTCAAGTGTCTGAGGCTGGATTTGAACTTAGGTCCTCCTGAATCCAGGGCCAGTGCTTTATCCACTGCACCACCTAGCTGCCCCAGGAAACATTTTTATAAGCACTTTGAAATTTACAATGTGCTTTACAAATATTATCTAATTTTAGCCTCTCAACACCTTTGGGAAGTAGGTGCTATTATTATCTTCATTTAAACATGAGGAAACTGAGACCGACAAGGACTGAAATGAGATTTGAACTTGTCTTCATGACTCCTTAATCTGAAGTTTTGTTTTTTGACTGTTGTCTCTCACAACCTTGCTAATGTGGGAATGTTTTCCATGACTACTCATGTATAACTTATTTTGAATTGCTTGAGTTCTTGTGGGCGGGGGGTGGGAAGGGAGGGAGGAAGAGAAGTTGGAACACAAAGTTTTAAAAAATTGATGTCGGGGGCAGCTAGGTGGTTCACTGAATAAAGCACTGGCCTTGGATTCAGGAGTACCTGAGTTCAAATCTGGCCTCAGACACTTGACACTAGCTGTGTGACCCTGGGTAAGTCACTTAACCCTCATTGCCCTGTAAAAAAAAATTGATGTCACTCAACTCTTGTCATGTACAATTCTTAAAGAACTATGAGTGCACACATGTACATACACATGCAAAGTAGTAATAAAATCAATTTATTTGTGAAAAAAATTGATGCCAAAATTTGTTTTTTTAACATAGATTTTGGAAAATAAAATTCTATTCAATTCAAGTCTTCATGACTTGAAGCCCACAGTTTTAACCCTTGTACCACCTAGCTGTAATTTATCTGGAGGGGAAGCACTAATGCTATGAAAGACTAGGCAAGGTCTTGGGTAGGCTATATCACTGGAACTGAGACTTAATGGAAGCTAGGGATACTAAAATATAGAAGTGGGAGAGAAATAATTCCAGATATGACAACAGCCTGTAAAAGAGCATGAAGGAAAGATTGTTATGTGTGGGAACCAGCAAGTAGGTTACGTTGATATAGAATGTTTGAAGAGTAAATTGTTCTAGAAAGCTAGACTGAAGCTGGAATGTAAAAGGCTTTAAATGCCAAACATAAGGATTTGTAATTTTTTTTTGGTGGGGCAATGAGGGTTAAGTGACTTGCCCAGGGTCACACAGCTAGTAAGTGTCAAGCGTGTGAGGCTGGTGCTTTATCCACTGAACCACCTAGCTGCCCACAAGATTTGTATTTTTATCCTATAGTTAATAGGGAAGCCAAATGGTTGTATCATTGTTATCATAGTCAGTCAATCAGTCAGTCAGTCAATAAGCAGTTGTTAAGCACCTACTATGTACCAGGCATTGTGCTAAGCACTGGGTGAAAAGAAGCAAAGGGGTAGCTAGGTGGTACAGTAAGTGTGACCCTGGGCAAGACACTTAACTCCAATTGCCTCTGAAAGAAAGAAAGAAAGAAGAGAGGGAAGGAGGGAGGGAGGAAGGAAGGAGGGAAGGAAAGAAGGACGGAAGGAAGGAAGGAAAGAAGGATGGAAGGAAGGAAGGAACAAAGGAAGGAAGGAGGGAGGGAAGGAAGGAAGGAAGAAATGAAAAGTAGCAAAGACAGTCCCTGCTCTCAAAGAGTGCACAATCTAATGGGGGAGACATGAAAACAACCATATACAAATAAACAATATACAGAACAAACTGGAAATAATAACAGGGGTAAGGAACTAAGAATTAAGAGGGATTAGGAAAAGCTTTAAAAAAATATTGGATTTTAGCTGGGACTTGAAGGAAGTGAGGGAAATCAGGCAGTAGAGATTAGGAGGGACAGAATTCCAAGCATGGGAGTCTGAAAGTGACTGGAGTCTGGAGATGGAATGTCTTGTTCAGTGAACAGAGCTAGGAGACCATTGTCACTGGATCACAGAGTTCATGGTGGGGTGTGAGGTGTAAGGAGACTGGAAAGATGGGGGGGGCAGGTTATGAAGGACTTTAAATGCCAAACAGAAAATTTTATACTTGATCTTGAGGGTGTTAAGGAGCCACTGAGAAGGTAACATGGTCAGACCTGTGTTTTAGAAATATTGCTGTGACAAATGAGTGGAGGATGGAGTGGAGTGGGAAGAGACTTGTGGGATGTCTCATTTCCTTTTATCATTTATTATTTGGGGAATGGAGGTCACTTCTTTATTGGAGGCAACAGTGGGAGATGAAGTCAAGAGACTGTCAGGTGAAGAGCAGAGTAAAAGAAGGAGCTCTTTGCAATTGGCCTAGATTCTCTCTGTAAAGTATGATGGGGAGGGGCAGCTAGGTAGCGCAGTGGATAAAGCACCAGCCCTGGATTCAGGAGGACCTGAGTTCAAATCCAGCCTCAGACATTTGACACTTACTAATTGTGTGACCCTGGGCAAATCACTTAACCCTCATTGCCCCACCAAAAAAAAAGTATAATGGGGAGAGCCTCAGCTCAGAGGCAGAGGGAAAGGGTACAATGAGAGGTCAGGAGCAGAGAGACATTCTGGAATAGCTGGTGTGATGAGTGGGAAAGAGAATCTTTTAAGGAGGAATAATAAAAGACTACCTTCTTACAGAGGAATCCCCATTGTGACTGGATACCATGAATTTGTAGCAGACCTGGTCAGAACAATTGAGCAATGGCTTCCTTCTCCATTCAAAAGGAGGTAAGGAGGAAAGGAGGAGGCTGATGATGGGAGTGATTCAGGGTGGAGTGATGCAAGGCAAGGCATGAGTGTTACCAAGACAAGGAAGGGATTTGAAAGTAGAGGATGGTGTAAAGTTTAACTGTTTCACCAAGTTCATTCTATAAGACTTGAATAAAAATCATGCAAAGGTGAAGAAAGTAGAGGAAAAAGAACAATTTCCCAAACAAGTCAACTCCAAAATGCTTGGCCTCACCATGAGCAGTTTATGTATTATTATCAGAGAGGAAGATTTGTATGAAATGAGCCTGAGTAAAGCTAGCTGAGCCTAAAGAGCCATATACACCATGCCAAGTAAAAAGTAAATAAAGTCAACAAGGGGAACCCACAAAACTCTGCTCAATTATAAAATCAATGTTAGTACCTTCCTATTATCCTCTTACTTTCAGGTACTAATTGATAAACTCCTTTTCTAGGAATGTACTCCTTTAGGGGGATTGTTTGTGGGTATGTTGGAAAGGGCTTATTGTGTAAAAAAGTTTCAATTTAAAAAAGAGATTAAAGTATTCCTTTAATTAATTTATAATTAATAATTATTACTTTAAAAGATTAAATTAAATTGAAAAATTAAATTATTACAAAATCATTACTATTTTTGTTATCAACTTTTTTCCCCCCAAAGAATAAAGATTATCCTAGGACTATACACAGGAAAAAGTGAAGGAAGGAAGACCAGCTGAAAGACTACTGTAGTAATCTATATATGAGGTGATGAGGGACTGGGGGAATGGCCATGGTGGTAACTGCAAAGAAGAGTTGAATCCGAGGAAAATTGTGAAGGAATAATCAACAGAACCCAATGCCTGGGGGATAGAACAAAGAGAAAGAAGATGGCTTAAAGTCCGGCACTTATGGTTGTAATCCATGAAGAAAAGAAGGAAAATGATATTGACAGGAGAAAGTAAAATGCTGCCTTTTTGCAGGGAGGGACAATGGAAAGATCTCTAGAAAATGACTCAGTCCAATTGGTACTACTTGTGGCTCAGAATGAAACTAACTAGCTGTGTGGGGCAGTGCACTGAGCAATGGATCTGAAGTGTGACCTCAGGAAGACTTGAGTTCAAATTCTACCTCAGATACTGACTAATTTACTAGATGTGTGATCCTGAGCAAATCACTTTGTTTTTTTGTCTCAATTACCTCAACTGTAAAATGAGGACAATAATAGCACCTGCCTCCCAGGGCTGTTGTGAGGTCAAAATGAGATAATATTTGGATAGTTATTATTATTATCAATTGATCTCAGGCAAGTTGCTTATCTTTAGGTCTCACCTAAAAACCAGGAGATTAGCCTAGAATCACATAGCTTCTTTTAGCTATAAAAATTCTATGATTTGATGATTAGTTCAGTATTTGACCTCAGAAATTTTAGGTGATACCAAATTGAATTGTCTGATAGATAAAGGAGAGATTAGACCAGGAAGTGAAGGTGTTCACAGGGCTGGAGCTGCTGACTGAGACTTTATCTGCATGGAGGCAGAAGTTGAAAACATGAGAATGAAGAAGTAAATTCTCCTGAAGGGCAAATATTCGAGGAAGAAAGAAGGAAGAGAAGAAGGCCAAGAAGTTAAACCTTGGAGAAAGGACAGAAAATGAAAGGAGGCAAAAGAAGAGACAGTGAAAGAGACTGAGAAATGGATCGATTTTTCCCCCATTTTTTCTGTCTCTCTTCCCCACCTTCATCTTCTGTCCTTTCATCTTTACCAGTTTATCTTTTTTTTCTCTTTTTCTTTTTGCTTGTCCATAGCTTAAGACTAGAGATGAAACCCAACATTGCCCACAAGCACCATGGTACTCAGGGCTAAAAACCATTGACAAGACCTAAAAGAGATTACTACCACTTCCATCACTCTCATATAGATTGATTCTTAATTATTATATTTACTAGTGAATATGTAGTCTAGGAGATATTAAGTATTTAAAAAACTAATTCTGACAGGAGGTTACAAACCTGTTCCAATGGCTGGGAGGGAAATAGATGTATATTTCATCTTTTCACATTCCTGGAGGACTTCAGAGATGGTTTGTTTAACATCATTTCCCCCAACAACATGAATTATCTTCTTACACCTTAGATTTCCACCCTGTGTTACTATAAAATCTTTATGATGATT
Organism: Dromiciops gliroides; assembly: GCF_019393635.1. Lineage (NCBI taxonomy): Eukaryota > Metazoa > Chordata > Mammalia > Microbiotheria > Microbiotheriidae > Dromiciops > Dromiciops gliroides. Next base: position 334,256,346 of record NC_057863.1, on the reverse strand, counting down.
CGCAGCTGGAGAGCAGAAGAAGACACAAAGGCACGAAACATTAGCTAAGCTGACACTTTTGGATAATTGAGAATATAGAATACTTTATTCAGGTAAAACAGGACATGAAAACAACAATTCCCAAACTGCATAACTCATATGGTTGCCTAAAATTCTGACTCTCAAAGATTAAAGGCACCTTAGGTGTCATATAGTACAATCCTGTCCCACACATCATTGACATCATTATCCATGTTCTACTTAAACATCTCTAGTTATTGAAAGCCAATTAACTTATAAAGTAACTCATTTCTTTCTTGTTTCTTTTGGACCACCTGCAATATGATACACTGGAAACAGTGCTGACTCTGAACTCAATGAATCTAGGTTCAAATCCCACTTCTGGTACTTCTTAACTGTGGGACTTCGGACAAATCACTTAACCTCTCTGGGTCTCATAGTCATCTGGAAATGAGAGGGGAGGGACTAAATTGAGTCTGAGGTCCCTTCCAGCTTTATGTCCATAATTTTATGATCCATTTTCCTCCCTCAAACCTCTAGCAACTTGGCATGGTGGAAAGAACAATGACTTTGGAGTCAGAGGACTTGGGCTTAATTACTGGTTATGCCATTACCTGTGCAACCTTGGGCATCATTTAACCTTTCTGGTTCTCGGTTTTTTTATCTGTTAAAATGAAGGAGTTGGACTAGATGACTACTAAAACTTCCTCTATCACTAAATCTATGATCTTATAGTCTTAATCATAGTCAATAAGTTAGATACAATGAAATACAAGACAGCCCTTGCCTTCAAGGAGCTCACAATCTAATGGCATGAACTTCTTCCCATTGGTCCAAGTTTTTCCCCCTGGAAGTATATGGAATGTCTCATTCCTCTTTCAAATAAGAAGACTTCAATTATCTGAAAACAATGACCATGCCACATTTGAAAAGACAAAGTCTAAAGCATGGGAGGCTACCTAGGGAGGGCTGTGGCAGAGCTCTAAGTAATCTGGTTACTATACATATCTCCAAGGATCTTTTATTGGAAGATTTCATACTTGCCATAAAAATATTAATTTGTACTTTTTGTGTTATATTCCCAACAAACACCCAAACACATCTCCTTAAAAATACACTACTCCTGGGGGCAGCTAGATGGCGCAGTGGATAGAGCACCGGCCCTGGAGTCAGGAGTACCTGAGTTCAAATCCAGCCTCAGACACTTAACACTTACTAGCTGTGTGACCCTGGGCAAGTCACTTAACCCCAATTGCCTCACACACACAAAAATACACTACTCCCAAACCAGTTAAGTTTGTTGATTTGTCAACAGAAAAGAAAGCTGTGTCATTTAATTTTGACATTATAGTACCTACAGGGACAATTGGAATTAGCTAGATTTTTCTTGCCTCTTCATATTGACTTTACATATTTATATTGTTGTAGTCTCTGAAAATATAATAATGTCTGATGCCTTTTAAGATGACAATTTATAGAGATAATGTCTTAACCTTCAAGAAAAACCTCTAATGGTGAAAGTTTTAGATACTTTGATAGGTTGGTAGGGAAAATGGGAGACAGAAGGAACCTTGTGAGTGCTTCAAATCATACTACATGTCGTTATTGCCTACTTGCATATGATTAACTCATGTTTTGAAGGAAAATTATTATGATCTCACCTTCAGGTCCCCTCTCCCATGGAACATGGTCTCTTAAAGGGTTTCTGACTTGTTTCCCTCCTCTCTCACATCCCCTTCCTCTCATTACCAGTTATTTCATTTGCACTGGATTATGGCTATAACATTACCATTAATACCATACCTAATGTAGCACACTCTGATTCCACAGCTGGGCCAGCAGCTTCTAGAATGGCTTTAGAAACTCCTAGATAAGAGAATACACAATAGGGATGAACATAAATTAAAGAATCATATAATGCCAGAGATGGAAAGTATTGTAGAGATCATCCATTGCACTGTCTTAACTTTATTGATTTATTTTTGCCTTAATTTTTTTTCATTTAACAAGTACTTATTTTCTCCCCCCTACCACTAGTCTCATCCAAAAGAAAAGAAAAACAAAACACTTATAACAAACATGAAAAGGAAAACAAAATAAATTTACGCACTGGACATGCCTAAAAATTTCTGTCTCATCTTGCAACTTGAGACCTCTGTCAGTAGGTGAGTAGCATGCTTCATTATCAGTTCCCTGAAATCATGGTTTGTCCTAACTTATTTACCTTCTCATTTTCTGCAATAGATGTTGGAGCATAAACTTCAATTATTTCAATAGTGATTCTCTTTGAAAAGGGTTACTATGCACACTGCAATATGAAATGACCAAGAGTTTCAGGAAATCGTTTTTCTCCTTGCTTTTGGCTGAATGACAAAACCAACTCTTGTTCATGTCTCCCAAGTGGATCCTGTAAGCTACCTCTGTTTAGCTGCAACTGTTTACATGCATATTTACAATCTATTTTTATACTTAAGTTTTGGGGAATTTTTAAACTACTTTTAGGAAGTTGGAAGTAAGTACAAGTTCAAGTTTGGTAGGCATTTTACTTAAGTCATTGAACAGTATAGAACCATACTAAAATTAAAGGACTGATTATTAGGGAAAAAACTATAGAAATGATAAAGAAAAAGAAAATTGGAACTATAAGTAGTAGGTGAATAAACCTTTTAAAATTCCCAAGTGCAGAAACAATTTTTGAGGCCAGTACTTCTGATAAAGGCCTCATCTCTAAAATATATAGGGAACTAAATCAAATTTATAAGAACCCAAGTCATTCCCCAATTGAGAAATGGTCAAAGGATATGAACAGGCAGTTTTCTGATGAAGAAACCATAGCTATCTATTCCCATATGAAAAAATGCTCTAAATCTCTAATGATTAGAGAGATGCAAATAAAAACAACTCTGAGATACCACCTGACACCTATCAGATTGGCTAAAATGACAAAAAAGGAAAATAATCAACGTTGGAGAAGGTGTGGGAAAATTGGAACACTAATCCATTGTTGGTGGAGCTGTGAACTGATCCAACCATTCTGGAGAGCAATTTGGAATTATGCCCAAAGGGCGATAAAGCTGCACATACCCTTTGACCCAGCAATACCACTTTTGGGTCTTTTTCCCAAAGAAATCATGGAAAGGGGAAAGGGACCCACATGTACAAAAATATTTATAGCTGCTCTTTATGTGGTGGCAAGGAATTGGAAGTTGAGGGGGTGCCCATCAATTGGGGAATGGCTGGACAAGTTGTGGTATATGAATACAATGGAATACTATTGTGCTGTAAGAAACGATGAGCAGGAGGAGTTCAGAGAAACCTGGAGGGTCTTGCGTGAGCTGATGATGAGTGAGATGAGCAGAACCAGAAGAATATTGTACACAGTATCATCAACATTGAGTGTTGATCTACTGTGATGGACTATATTCTTCTCACCAATGCAATGGCACAGAAGAGTTCCAGGGAACTCGTGATGGAAGAGGATCTCCAAATCCAAGGGGAAAAAAAAAAAAGAACTGCGGAGTATAGATGCTGAATGAACCATACTATTTCTTTTGTTTTTGTTGCTGTTGTTTTTTTCTATTTTGAGGTTTTTAATCATTGCTTTGATTTTTTCTCTTATAACATGACTAATGCAGAAATAGGATTAATGTTATTATATGTATATATATATATATATATATATATATATATATATATATATATAACCTATATCAGATTACCTGCTGTCTAGGGGAGGGGGAAGGGAGGGGAGGGAGGGAGAAAAATCTGAAATTGTAAAGCTTGTATAAACAAAAGTTGAGAACTATCTTTACATGTAACGGAAAAAAATAAAATACTTTATTAATTTAAAAAAAATTCCCAAGTGCAAAATTTTCAATACTACAAAATAAAACCAATGAAGTCATATAAATTAAATCAAAAGACAATGCTCCAGTTCTTTTCTGGAGAATAATCAAGTTGGTTATGTGAAAAAATTAAGCTTGCAGATCCAAAAAGGAAAGGGGAAAAAAATCTGCCAAAGCAGCTTTATTCTTGAAATAATTTTTATCAGAGAAGCACTCTGGTTGTTTGAGCTTTCTCCTATAACATGCTTTAGCTGTAATTTTTTCTTCCACAAATGAATACTTTTAAAAAATACCTAAGTAGTAAGTAGCTAGGTGGTACAGTGGATAGAGTATCATGCTTGGGATTAAAAAGATTAAGAAGACTCATTTTAGTGAGTCCAAATCCAGCTTCAGAAACTTATTAGCTGTGTGACCCTGGGCAAGCCACTTCACCCTGTTTGCCTCAGTTTCCTCATCTGTAAAATGAGCCGGAAAAGGAAATGGCAAACCACCACAGTGTCTTTACCTAGAAAACCCCAAATGGAGTCACAAAGAGCCAGACATAAGTAAACAACTACTATAATCCTAAGTAGTATTTAGTTTGCATATATGACATACAATTTAAGTGATAGGAAATAAGCTTACTTTTTGGGGTGGCAGATATTGTTAAACAAAATTAAAGTTGCATATTTTAGTAACAAACTCAACATCCTTAATTTGGTATAAATATGACATGTTTCCTTGCTTCCTTCTGTTTTGCTAATCACCATACCTAAATTGTTTTATAAAGCTAATATCTTTTCATCTAACTTCACTGTTTTCTCTTACACTCTGATTCTAAGTAAAATTTTTCATAGGCTTCTTCTTAGTTCTGGGTCCATCTCATCATCAATGTCACCCAAGTATGGATCTCTAGCCCCTGATAAATCTGTTCCATTTTCCTCATTATCTGGGAAGAAATTATCTCTGTCAAGTAACTGCTAATGCTTTTCTTCATAATCTGAATCAGCAGCAGTAAAAGGAATGACATCAGATCTATAAAATGTTGGTTCATACATAAAATAATTAGGATCATTTTCAGGTGTTGCTTATCTTTATGTTGAGGTGGCATGAACTCTACCCCAGTTACTTGATCAGAGTTCTATTAGCTTCAAAAGCATCTGTTTTACATTTCTGCTGCAATTTGCATCTAGGACAATATTTTCAATTCTCTGAATCATTTCTTCCAAAGAGAGATGTCTTTTCTTTTTCCTTCCATTCATGTTCAAAAACTGACCCTGTCAACTTCAGTAGTTTTACTGCACAGATTAAATTGTTGTCTACAGGATTAGAAAAAAAGAGCATTCAGTAATTCCCGAAGAGCAACCTGAAGAATATCTGCTCTTGCAACCTGTCCCTTTGTTCCCTTAATCTCTAGGTTAAGGTAAAATTCACCCAAGAAGAGTACGAAGGAATGAATTTGTTTTCTGGTAGCTTCATGCCCTTTAGCAGCCTGATTTTTGTTTTCATATCAGTTCAACATCTTATAAGTACTAACTGCCAGAAATTTCTATTTTGTGGACTAATGGGTAAATGATGAGACAAATAATTACACAGCTGTGCTTCTATGTAAGCGAAGTTTGGTACAGTTGTGGCTTGTTGGTAGATGAGTTCCACAAGTCTTATAAAGCATCATCAGTTGTGACCCAGCCATTAAAAGTCCCTGCAGTGGGGCAGCTAGGTGGTGCAGTGGATAAAGCACTGGCCCTAGATTCAGGAGGACCTGAGCTCAAATCTGGCCTCAGACACTTGAAACTTACTAGCTGTGTGACCCTGGGCAAGTCACTTGACCCTCATTGCCCCACCAAAAAACAAAACAAAAACAAGAATCTCTGCAAATTGATGTTTCAGTTTCCTGGCTATTCTGTAAGGTCATACAAAAACTCCTGTACATATTCTCTAAGAGTAGTATAACCATCACATCCATCTTTGTGGGATATACATATAATACACATAATTAGAAGTATAATCTGATGGATAAAATTCTGGGGTACTTGCAGACAAACTTGACATTAGTCCAGGTGCTACAACCACTTGGCATTTAGCCATTGCTGATATTTGGGTGGGGTGGGGGTGGGGCTTTTATCCTGTGAAATAGGTGGAGCTCTCTGAAGCTGCTTCAGATGTTCTGCAGGAGGACCACCTGGCTTCTGAAACAGACTTACTATAGAAGAAAAAGCACAAACATGGGAATGGCTTTAAACACTGATTGAAATTGCCAGGAAACATTTTAGGCTGCTAGGTGGCACAGTGGATAAGATGGAGGACTGGGAGGCAGGAAGAACTGAATTTGAATCCTGCATCAGACACACTCCAGCTGTATAATCCTGAACAAATCACTTAACTTCTCTGGGCCTGTTTTCTTGTATGTAAAATGGGTTAATAATGGTACCAACCTCACAGGATTGTTGTGAAGAACAAATGAATTAACTTAGCTAAAGTGTTTTGCAAACCTTAAAGAGTTATATAAATGCTAGTTACTATTATTATCAACATAGTCTTTTATTGCACTTGAAGAGATAATTTCCTCAAGAGCTAAAAAGTCAAAGGATAGGAACAGGCAGTTTTCAAGAGGAAATGATAGTTGTCAACAATCAGAGTAAAGAATACTCAAATACGAAAGAATACACTTACAATAATCAAAATGGCAGTCAATGCTTCAAAATTGGGAAGGATGACAGAAGATAGGGATAATCAATGTTGAAAGATGTGAATAATCAATGTTAGAAGGGCTAGAAAAAGATAGGCACACTGATGCACTGTTGGTAGAGTTATCATTTGGTGTAATCGTTCTGGAAAGTAGTTTGGAATGATATATTTTTTTAAAAAAACCTGACTGACTCAAATTTCTATATCCTTTGACCCAAAGATTTCACTGTTAGACACATATTCCAAGGGAATCAGGGCAAAAAGCAAGGTTGCATATATGTGAAAATATTTCTTGCAGCACTTTTTGTGGTAGCAGAGAGCCAGAAACACAATAGATGCCCATTTATTGGGGGATTGCTAAATGTGGCACATGAATGTAACAGAATGCTTCTGTGCTATAAGAAACTATTAATATGAAAAATACAGAGAAGCATAGAAAGACATAAACTGATACAAAGTGAAGTAAGCAGAACCAGGGAAACAATATACCTAATGACCACTACAGTGTAAATGGAAAAGACAACAATAACAACAAAATAATCAAAATTGCAAAATTATGATGTCCAATCTTGTCCTGAAGGAAGAGATATGAGCCAACATCTCTTCCCATGTCTTTGCAGAGGTGGGGGACCATCGGTTTAGAACACCGCAGTATAATGTTAGACTTTTTCAATATTATTAGCAAGTTTTGCTAAACTTTTTTTCTACTTTAAATTTTTTTTTAATTATAGAGAGGTTTCTCTCACAGAAGGTGAAGGGAAAGCTATAGGAGGACATGTAGGTGATGTAAAAACAAAAGATATAATAAAAATTATTTTTCAAAAAGAAGAAATAAACAGTTCCTGCCCTAAGGAGCTTATATTCCACTAGAGAGGAGCAATATGAGCAAGACAGTGAGTGCTGTGGCAAATGCAACACTGCAGAAACCCAGTTATGTACTTTGCCCTGATCTGAGAGGGATTATGTCCAGGATTATGTCATATATACTACTAGTTTTGCCAGTTCCCCATTACACTACATCCCTATGATAGATTCATGATACAATGCAGCATTATAATTGTATATTAGTGTAAATTATTCAAATGAAATACCATTTTTGAGGACAAATGTCTCATTTGTTGAGTTTACAATAACGTCAGACTCTTCCTTGGTGATGTCCCCAGAAGCAACTTGGAAGGTAATGTGTCCAATTTTGCAATCATATACTCCCAATTCAGGGCTAGAAATAGTGTCAACGAGATCTGAGGGGGAAAAAAAGAAATTAAGTACCAAATATGATTTTGTGACTATTATTATCAGGTTTTGTTGTATGCCTCTCTCTTACTCTTCCCTCTTCTCTTTTAGGTAGTCTCTCTGCTTTACTTTTCCAAATCCTCTAATTATCTAGGTATAAAAGCTGCTCTATTGGCTGAAAGATATTTTAAACTAGTATCTGGGCCATCATTAACTGCATAATCAAATTAGATGAATCAGAAATATCTAACTGGTTGAGTCTAAGTTAATCTATATGGAAGTGATTTGGACCAGTTTGAGAAAAATATTGTTTTCATCCCATATCATTCAAAAAATTGTCTCAGTCCAGATAACTTGATTTGACATGACCTATAAAAATGACTAGTACTTAGTGTAGAGCCTGGTACACAATAAACACTTGATTTAGAAATGCTTTATCTATCTATCCATTTTCTACATAGCTAGTAGTTTATATGATTAGAAATAATATATATGACTTTATATCCTCTGTATTCTCTATTTTTCATATAAACCATTGAATTTGTCTGGATTCTGACTACCACTAAATTATTACTAAGCAATGGTAAATAATTTTTAAGAAAATGGCTTTACTAGACCTTGGGTATCACTGGTATTGGAAACTCTGTCACTGGTAGTATCTCCAACAATATATTTAGTGAATTCTCTTTCAAATGCCTGGAAAAAGAAAGGTAGTTATTGAGTGTAACAATTCTAAATATAAAGATAAGGAAATATTTCTATGGCTGGTGATGAAAATTATACATTACCAATAGAAATTCAATTCCTAAAAGATATAGATCATATAAAAAATCCTAAAGGATGCTAGTGGTTAAGGAACCGAACCAGGATCTGATTCCAAAGTGTGCTGCATTTGAAGCCAGAAGACCTGAGCTAGATTTGTGACTTTTTTGGCTTACTTCCTGTGTGACCTTTGACAAACAATTTAACATCTCTGGTCCTCAAATTCCTAACTTATAATCATATAATTATAGACAACTATACATACACACATATACATATTATGATCATATAATTTAAAGATCCTAAATAAAATCTTTAAGGAAGACTTGGAACATTTTTTTTTCATATGGTTGTTGGTAGTTTGGATTTCTTTCAGAAAATTCTTTCAGAATTGCCCATTCAAATCCTTTGACCATTATGTTCTTATGTATTTGGATACTTTACTTATATTGTTTGGATATAAGACCTTCATCAGAGAAATTTGCTACAAAGATTCCCCACCCCCACTTACCTGTTTCATTTTAAAATTTTAACTAGTATTGGCTTTGATTGCACAAACACCTTTTAATTTTATGTAATCCAATATGTTCATTCTTTCTTCTTTGGTCTTTAGCTCTTCCTCTAACTACAGTTGTGAAAAGTATTTTATTCCTTATTTCTCTAATTTATTTACATTGTGCCTTTTATATCTTTCATCTATCAATTTAGACCTTTTCTTGGTGTATGGTATAAGGTGTAGGTCTTAACCTGATTTCTACCAGTAGAAATCTCTAGACTACTGTTTTCTAGTAGTCTCAGAAGTTTTTGTCAAGTAGCAAAATCTTAACGTAATAGTTAGGGTCTTTTGGTTTGTTGACCAGATGGCTATTCTATTTGCCTGTTTCTGTTTATTGCATAATTACGTTTATTGCATCTGTTCTACTGGTCAACCTCTCTATTTTTTTTTTGGTTGTTTTGTTTCAGGTGTGTCCAATTCTTTGTGACTCCATTTGGAATTTGCTTGGCCATTTCCTTCTCCTGCTCATTTTATAGATGAGGAACTGAGGTAAACAGGGTTAAGTGACTTACCCAGGGTCACACAGCTGGTAAGTGTCTGAGGCCAGATTTGAACTCATGAAGATGAGTCTCCCTGATTCCAAGCCCAGTGCTCTATCCATCACACCACTTAGCTGCTCTGATTTTTTTTACTAGTACCACATACTTTTGTTGATTACTGATTTGTAGCCTAGTTTAAATTCTGGTGCTGCTAGGCATCTATCCTTCCTTTTTTTTTTCCATTGTGTCCTTTGAAATGAATTTTATTACTATTTTTTCAAGCTCTACGAACTAATCATTTTATAGTCTGCTTGGTGTAGCACTGAACACATAAATGAATTTAAGAGGTAATATAATTTTCATTTTATTGGCACAACCTACTCATGGATAATTAATATTCCTCCAATTAAAGAGTGTTTTGGGGCAGCTAGGTGGCGCAGTGGCTAAAGCACTGGTCCTGAATTCAGGAGGACCTGAGTTCAAATTTGGCCTCAGACACTTAACACTTACTAGCTGTGTGACCCTGGGCAAGTCACTTAACCTTCATTGCCCCACAAAAAAAAAAGAAAAGAAAAGAAAAGAAAAAGAGTGTTTTGTATTATATTAATATAGTTCCTCTGTCTTGGTAGGTAGACTACCAAATATTTTACATATTGTATAGTTATTTTGAATGAAATTTCTCTTTCCATTCTGAAGGTTATTTGATAGGTGATATTTTCAAACTGGAAATGTGTGTATATATGTATGAATATATGCAAATATATATGTGTGTATACATATATTTATACCCATATGTGTATATACAATATATAGCAAAGCGTACACACACACATACATATATACACATGTGTAAACACACACTTTGAAAGTACCTTTCTATCCTGAAGCAGTTATGAGGTAGTGTTTTCAAAAATTTCTCTTTCTCTCTTTACACATTTATATATACATATTCACACACATTTATTAAATATATTTTTATCTATATACCTTATAAATGCCATCTCTCAAATATAACCTTACTTCAGGATAAAAAAGCATATAAATCAATAGGTTGAAAATACATTTTAAATTTTGCTAGAAGCATAGATTTAAAACCATTTTGGCAACTTAATTCCAAGAAAATTCCACTATTACCTTAATGTTGTCAACATCACTGGGATGCAACAGAAAGCACACTTCTTTTAGAGTCTTCAAAGGTTCTGAACTACTGAATTTGAACACCTCAGATAGGATTAATTTTGCAAAAAGGGTTTTTGGAAATCTCAAATTTCCTGTTCCAATTGCTGGAAAAGTGATTGATTTTAAAGACAGGGAGTCAGCAGTTTCCAGGCACTCTTTGATAATGTTTTCCATGATCTGAAAAATAGCAAATATTTTCATGTTAATCAGAGGCTAGCATCAGAAATGGCGCATGCTACAAAAAGAGGAATTGCTGTGTTCCCAAGGTTGCAGGGGCATGTAGCTGTCAGTTGATCTCTAAGGATGTGTATGTGATGGAGAATAACACATATAATAGCTGGTGGTAAGAGGAAGAAGAGAGAAATGCAAAACTATTGATAATTCTGACTAACTGGTTGGTAACTGGTTTTGTGAAGAACTGAGGAAGTTAGAAGGAAAAAGGAAGGAAGAAGAAAAAATGGTTCAGAACAGCCACCTCAGAGGATTGACTTACTGGTGAGCCCCACTCATTACTGCTTAATTGGCAAAAATGTCTGACAAACCATATGTGATTGAGACTCATAAATTCAGTAAGTCTAAACTGAAGCCAAAAATACAAGAGAAAATCCTACAACCTTCAAAATGAAACTCTTGAACAAGAGAGTTTTATCTGAGCTCGATGCAGGATACATCCTTCACACACTACCTTCTGGAATCGATACTTAAACTTAGGTAACTTAGAGGTAGTGATGATGTTGCCTGTCTCACATCACCAGGAAAAAAAAGAAAGAAACAAAACTGCTGACCCTGAATGGAGGTCACAATGTGCTACCTTTCCATCTACCTATCTCATTAATTTTGGTCCAGAAGACATGAAAAGAAATTCCGTGTTGGTGAAAGAAGAAACTGAGTGGGACCAAAGTAACTAGTTATCAGAATTAAGTCTGAATCTGTACTAAGGTCCTGGCAAACTACAAAATGCAGTTAATCAGAGTTACCTTGTCTATGTCTGAGAGAACAAGAGTGTTGTGTGTGTGTTCAAAAGATTTTTAAAAATTGAAATGCAGAGTTTTAAATATATGCAAATAAACAAGTGTTAAAGAGCTGAAAAAAGAAAGAAAAGAAACAGAGTAATTAAGAAAAGTACAAAGTACCCTCCAGAGAACTCCATCTTTTTTTCAAGGCAATGAAGGTTAAGTGACTTGCCCAGGGTCACACAGCTAGTAAGTGTCAAGTGTCTGACCCCAGATTTGAACTCAGGTCCTCCTGAATCCAGGGCTGGTGCTTTATCCACTGTGCCACCTAGCTGCCCCTCCAAAATTTTTAAGGGGAGAATGGTATAAAGGTGGGAACAAGTTAAAACTCCCCAAAGATGTATGACCAGAGTGCCATTGACTCTGCCATTCTCCTTATAGCTCATATGTCCTCCTTGCCCTAATAAAATACAGCCATCAGCATCACTAATACTTGATACTACTATTACTACTAATGGCTTATCTCTTTATGCTCTTTGCTGTTATTGACCAAGCTTCAGAAAGGGTCAATTCCATTGACATAAATGAAGCAATGATGGAGAGAAAGGAGACTGAGAGAAGGGGTCACTATGGTGAAGCTGGCATCACTACAGAGAAAGAATTTAGAAGAGGGAGATGCTACAGAGAAAGGAGACACTAAGAAAGTTGCAGGCATGGCTGACAGTAAAAGGGGCGGCTGACAGTGAGGAGGAAAGAGTGGCCAGCATACCCTCAGGCGAGAGACAGGCAGGGGGATAGGCAGCAGCAGAGTTTGTTGGTTGAGGTTTCAGGTTGTATATCTTACTTTTCTGTACTCTTATTCCTAAATTGGTCCATATAAATAAACCCTGGTATTTACTTAGAGGCTTCCTAATCCATTTCTTATTAATTTGGGAGAAGCAGTTGTGGGAATTTATAAATGGCCCATACTAAATTAAAAGCAGTCAGATAACTAGCCAGTCAGAAGTTCACAGATTAGCACCAGTTATTAATACAATTTTTACATATTCTTGAGCCTTAGCTGCTGGTGCCCCTTCCTCTTCAAATTACTTTGTATTTACTCTCTTCCACATTCCCCCCCCCCCACTTAATAGTATCTCATTCCTCCCCCCATTACATGTAAAAATAATTTTCAACATTGACTTTTGTAAGACTTTGAGTTCCAAACTTTTCTTCCTCCCTCCCTTTCATTTACCTTCTGTATATTTTGTGTTTATTTACACATGTACATGTTTTTCCCCCTGATAGAACGTAACCTCGTGAGGGCAAGGACTGTCTAATTTTTGTCTTTGTATCTCCAGCATCTAGCACAGTGACTGGCATACAGTAGGTTCTTAATAAATGCTTGTTGATTGAGAACTTTAACATTTCTCTACCTCTCGTGAATCTCCTTTTCCACAATCCCAAGAAGGAGCCACCACATGGAGCACATATCTGCAGCCCAGGTTATAGCCTTTAGTCAGGAGAACATGGCCCTTTTTCACTGAGATTTTTTCAAATGTATTTAATTCTTCCTGGAGTTCTGGGCCAGCTTTCCTCAATAAGGCCTGAGAAAGTGGTCCGTTGTCAAGATGAAGATCCACAGGGATGGAATTTACAATAACATCAGTCTATAATTAAAAAAAAACCTTGTTAAAGACAAAATCACATCAATAAATCTTCATGTGCAAAGCAATGTGAAAGATGCAAAGAGGTGTAAGACATACTTCCTACCTTCATAAAGCTTACAATCTGGGTGGGGAGTTAGGCCATACATGTAAAAAGTTAAATAACAATAAAATATTGGCATAAAAGTTGAAGACAACACAAAAGTAAAGAGATAGGACAGTATAAAAGCTATTGCTTAATAATTATTCAAGTAGGAATTGCTATAGTATAAAGTTAACCAATAGCTGCTTCTATGAGACACCACAGTGGCACCTGTTATGTGACAGGCACTGAGTCAAATGATTTACAAATATTATCTCTTTTGATCTTCACAAGAACCCTGGGAGGTAGATGATACTATTATTACCATTTTACAGTTAGGGAAACTGTAGCATCTCATGTTCTATAGGAAACCTGGCACAGGGTAGGGACTTAATGAGTGTTTATGAACTGATTGAGGGAGGTAAGGGTTAAGTAAGCTGTCCAGGGTCACACAAATAGTAACTGTCTGAAGCCAAATTTGAATTCAGTTCTTCCCAACTTCAGGTCCAGCCCATGAACTACTGAGTCACCTAGCTTCCCCTCCCCTGCCCTGCAACCTGATAGACTACTGAAAGACAGAGTAGCATCACCTCCTACAACCGAGGGAAACCATGAATATTTCCCTTCCCCAACTAACTCTCATTGGACCATTGTCCAGTGTCAATTGGGCTCAAGATGCTCACTGTCATTTGGATACTGATTCTCACGTCCTTATCTCTGCTGAATGTAATCCAGAGCCTAATTCCACTCTAATCCTTGGATCCATGGTCTTCTGGGCAGGGGACCATCTATCCTACCACTACTCCCTAAGGTCCTTTGGGTCCTGCCACCCAACCCACTACTTTCCTTGCCTACAGACTACCTGTTCTTTTAATCTGCTATGAACCAAATAGCACAATAGTAACTTAACGTGAACCATATTTTATTTGTTGTTTCCCCAGTTAGAATGTTAACTCATTGAGAGTAGAGACTGGAAAATAACGCCATAGGAAAATGCCCAGGGCAGCAAAACTCACAGAAGAATGTGCTGAAATCATCTTCTAACCAAGAATGGCTTGGAAGGTCAGAAGGAGGGAGCTGCTGTGCTGATACAGGAGTCAAGTCCAACCCCACAGTCACCCTGACACAGATCCAGTCCCAGGAAGGCCTCACCAGAGGAGACCCCCAGAGTCTCTGAATCAGTTGAATCGCCAGTGTTGTCTGGAACTAAGCTCACAGTCTGGTGAGTGGGCTGAGCCCTGGGCAGGGCACCCCTTCCAAGAACCAGGAAGTAGGCCTGAGTAGTAGTGGCCCAGGCGGGGGAAGGGAACAGGCTCATTGGAGCTAACAACCACAACACACAAAGCTGGTTGATTAGCAAGTTGGTCAGGGTCATCTAGAACCAGGGAACAGGCAGGCAGGTGAAGAACCTGATCCTCCTTAAATCATACCACCTGGGACTTCTGAAGCTTGGGATAGTGCAGCCTGGAAACAGTGCCCTATTTTAAGGAGCTAAAAGTCAAGTAAAAGAAAGGAAAGATGAGCAGAAAGAGAAAGGTGAGTGAAGACCATATAAAGTTTCTTCAGTAACAAGGAAGACCGAGGTACACCCTCAGAGGAAGATGTCAACATCAGGGCCCCTATATCTAAAGCTTCCAAGAAAAATATGAATTGGTCTCAGGCCATAGAGGTGCTCAAAAAAGACTTTGAAGATAAAGTTAGAGAGGTAGAGGAAAAGATGGAAAGAGAAATAAAGAAATGAGGGTGATTCAGAAAGACATGAGAAAAAAGTCAACAGCTTGAAAAGTCAAATTGGCCAAATGGAAAAGGAGGTACAAAAGCTCTCTGATGAAAATAATTGCCTAAGAATGAGGATTGAACAAATGGAAGCCAGTGACTTTATGAGAAATCAAGACATAATAAAGCAAATCTAAATGAATGAAAAAATAGAGGGCAGGGGCAGCTAGGTGGCGCAGTGGATAAAGCATCGGCCTTGGATTCAGGAGTACCTGAGTTCAAATCCAGCCTCAGACACTTGACACTTACTAGCTGTGTGACCCTGGGCAAGTCACTTAACCCCCATTGCCCTGCAAAAAAAAAAGAAAAAAAAAAGAAAAAAAAAGAAAAAAAATAGAGGGCAATGTGAAATATCTTCTGAAAGTAGAGACTGTTTTGATTTTCTATTTGTATTCTAAAACTTAACACAGTGCTTTGCACATAGTGCTTTAACAAATACTTTCCTGGGGGGCAGCTAGGTGACACAGTGGATAAAGCACCAGCTCTGGATTCAGGAAGTGACACTAGACACTAAACACTTACTAGCTGTGTGACCCTGGGCAAGTCACTTAACCCTCCCTCACTGTCCCACAAAACAAACGAATGAATGAATGAATGAATGAATAAAAAAAGTAAATAAATTAGTAAGTAAGCAAATAAATAAGTGAATGAACAGATAAATAACTAAATGAGCAAACAATGAATAAATAAATAAATAGTTGGTTGAATAAATGAATGAATGAACAAATAAATGAATAAATGAAGGAAGGAATAAATGTAAAATAAATAAATAAAAGTGCTTTCACATTCCATTCCATCATTTCAGCCTGGAGAATCAGGGGCAACTTTATAAAGGATGTGGGATTTGAGCTGGGTCTTGAAATAATAAGCAATTTTTAAAGAGACTAAGACAAAGGGCAAGGGCAATATATTTATAGGTGAAGGACTTGGGTTTTAATTCTGTCTTTCCTACTTATTTATTTGTTTGTTTGTTTGTTTTTTGCTGGGCAATGAGGGTTAAGTGACTTGCCAGGGTCACACAGCTAGTAAGTGTCAAGTGTCTGAGGCTGGATTTGAACTCAGGCACTCCTGAATTCAAGGCTGGTGCTTTATCCACTGTGCTACCTAGCTGCCCCCTCTGTCTTTCCTATTTAAAAAACTTGGACAAATCACTTAATTTTTCTATATCCCAATTTCCTTCTCTGTAAAATAGTGGTGCTAAGAAACCAGACATGCAAAAATCCAGACATGGAGCATTAGTATTTTGATTTCATATGGTAGCAGTGGAAATGGAAAGGAAGAGAGGAATGTGAGAAACATTTTGAAAGAAAAACCAATTAGACCTGTTGATTAACTGGATTTCAGGAACAAGAGAGAAGGAAATGTCAAAGATAATTCCCAAACTTCCAAAATTGGATAAATTGGAGAGGAGTCAATTTAAGCAAAGAGTAGGTAAGGAAAGCTGGGTCAGGGGACAGGGAGAACCTTATACTACACATTTTTATTATATGACCAACTGTGAATTGCTCAAGAGCAAATTGTCCATTCTGCTGATTGTTAGTATCCCCTGTTTCTATTTTTTTTTAAAAAGATGTGTCATTAATCCATATATCTAATAAATACTTATTGATCTCTTTCTGCAAATAAGTTTGTGATTTAGTGAGATACTGCAAATATGAGGATAGGGCAAAGTAATCTTCCCAAGTACTATCTTCCTTGGAATATATTCCAAATCCTTATTGGGATTCTTTTCCTCCAGTCTTCAAATTAGAAAGAATATATCAAATGAGAAAACTATTTTCAGCTGTAGTAAGATGTATATGCATCTAAAAGAAAACAATATATATCCATGGGAAGTATAGTCTAGACCTCTAATTAAATCATGGTCATTGAGGAAGAAAATATTTGGGAACTGACAAAAATATATAAGAACAAAAGCTAGTCCTCAATAGAGAGGTGTTCCAAAGAAAACTTCAAATGTCAGAACAACCATGTGAGAAAAGCACCATTCTATTAATAAGAAGGTCAATGATAGAAATAAATCCCAAATAAAACGAAATAATCATAGCAACACTCTTCATGATAGCAAAAAACCAAAAACAAAACCTAGAAATAAATTTGAATAATTTGGAGCTTATGAATAAAATAGGATATTAGTGCCCTATAAAAAGCTATAAAAATGAAGTATTATTTTAAAAACATACTTAGCATTTATGTAAGTATTTTACAAATATTATCTCATTTGATCCTCCCAACAACCCTCTGAAGCAGGTGCTATGATTATCTCCTCTTTATGGATGAAGAAACTGAGGCAAATAGCAGTTAGGTGGCTTGCTTAGGATCACAAAGCTGATTAAAGCTTGAGGCTAATTTTGAACTCAGGTCATTTTCACTCCAAATCCAGTGCTCTATTCATTGTGCACCAAGGTGCCTCAAGAAAAACATGGGAAGACTTTTATCATCTAATGTAGAATGAAGAAAGCAGAAGCCAGAGTTGCTGGAGAAAGGTAGTGAGTAGGGAGAGTAATGCAAAAATGCAAAAATGGAGAAAGAAAAGAAGAAAATATCAATGAAACATTTAAAAACACACAGAAGTAAGTTCAGATAGGGAGAGACATAAATAGGGAAGTTCTATTACAAAAGTGTTGAATGTAATATGCACTTAAAGAAATCATGCAAACTGTACATAATAGAAGTTCACAGTTTCATATATAGCATTTTATGCCTTTTTATACATCAATATGTTCATCTTGATTGCTATTTGTGAAGTTCTTAATAAAGAAGGAAAAAAATTAAGCTCAACTAAAAATATGACTAGGGCAGCTAGATGGCTCAGTGGATAGAGCACTGCCCCTGGAGTCAGGAGGTCCAGAGTTCAAATACAGTCTCAGACATTAGCTGTGTCACTTAACCCTGTTTGCCTCAAGTTTCCTCATCTGTAGAATGGGCTGGAGAGGGAAATGTTAAACCACTCTAGTATTTTTGCCAAGAAAATCCCAAGTGAAGTCATGAAAAGTTGGATGACTAAAACGATGGAACAACAATAACAACAAATATGACCAGGGTTTTTTAAAAAGTGTTTCCTTTTCTAGAATAGATAGCTTTCTAGAGAAAGTCAGGCACCTAGGTGGTGAAGTGGATAGAGTGCTCGACCTAGAGTCAGGAAGACATCTTCCTAAGTTCAAATCTAGCCTCAGATATTGCCTAGGTGTATGACCTTGGGCAGGTCACTTAACCTATTTGCCTCAATTTCCTCATCTGTAAAACAACTTAGAGAAGGAAATGGCATACCACTCTACTATCTTTGCAAGGAAAACCTCACATAGGGTTACGAACAGTTGAACATGACTGAAAAATGACAGAACTGGATAAAGTCAGCTCTTGGCTAGTTGCAACAATGGAAAGAATCACCTAACATTTCTTTATGAAGGCAGCACACTGAATTTGTAGATAAAGAGATAGGTTCAAAGCTGCCTTAGAGACTTATGAGCTGTATGACCCTGGGCAAGTCATTTGACTTACATTCAACTTCCATACACTTGAGAAATAGAATTTTAATCTTAAACCAAATCTGAATTAACTGTACAAAGATGATGTGCTGAAAGTATATATGATCCAAGTTACATGGGAATCAGGCTACTTTAATGTCAAAATAACCTTTGGTGGTGTTTGGGAAATGGTAATACCCACCTCAGCATCCTGAACATCTCCTCTCATCAAGATGATGCTCAGATGTTCCTTAGTTTGGATGGAGTCCAATACATCTCCATGTTCAGTACTTTTTGTCAAGGTGATTTTCTGCTTTTTTAATGGCTCACGGGATAGTGAATCATTACTAGGTAATCTGTCTTTAAAGATGGTCCTCACAGCTTTGGAAAAAGCCTGAGCTGTCTCCTCAGATGAATCAATCAGATGAATTTTTTTCAAGCTATTTTTATTTGGGGGATGCTGGAAGTTTTCCTTGATGGCCTGGATGATGGTTTCTGCACACATTTTTAAGGGGAAGTTATAATTCCCAGAGCTAAGAGCTGGGATGGCTATTGAACTATGCCCATGGAATCCAGCTAGATAAAGACACTCTGTGATGACATTTTTTAGTAGCTGCACACACCTGTGAGCATGTTCTTGCTTCCACTTGGGACCAACAGCATGAATCACTTGCTTATAGGGGAGTTGTCCAGCAGATGAGACAACAGCGCAGCCAGGAAGGATCTTACCCTGTTTCTGGATTATCTGGTCACATTCCCTCTGTAGCTCTGGGCCTGCTGCTTTAGAGAGTGCAGCTGCCAGGCCTCCAAAGTGCTGTAGGTCCTCATTTGCTGCATTCACCACCACATCTGCTGAGAACTGGATTAAGTCACCCTCCTGAACAGTTAACAAGATGCCAGATTCTAAGGTTATCTCACAGTGGACCTTTTGCCCACCTATACTGCTCCCACTGCTCTCATCTCCATCTTCTAGTAGACAAATTGAACAACGATACTTCTGTTTTGCTTCCATTTTATAAAATGCTTCCTTTTCTTTGAATAAGGATTTGGCCCCTGGTTTATCAATGCTAAAATTTCTAATACATATTGAATCTAGTGTTTCTTTAACCATGGCCACTGCTCTCATCACTTCTCCTTTGGGACCACTAAGTGAAATGCCTCTCTGGTTGGCTAGAGTTTTGAAATAGACCTGCACATTTTTTTTCTTTATTTTTTTCCAGATTTGCTTATTTTCCTCCTGCATATACTGGAGAACTGCTAGAGATGTCACAGTGACCAGCTCCTCTATTTTTGTATTTTTTTCTACAAATTCATAAAGTTCCTGGTAGCTTTCACATACTGGACTAACACAACCAGCAATGGTTATCTCAATCCCAGTGTCTGAATTTTGCTGTTCTATTATTACAGTCTTTGAGGAGCAGTTGTATTTCTTATTTAAATCATCAGTGAGTGTTTTCCACTGACAATCATGAAGAATCCCACTGTCCACCACACTGATGCACTTAAAGTTCAAGGCTTTCTTCATATGTTCCTCAGCTTCTGAAAGAACTTGGGGAGAGGAGCCAACCAGCACAACTGCTTCACCCTCCAACTCATAAGCAGCAGAAAGTTTCTTAGCTGCAAAAAGAGATTCAGAGAATGTCTCACAATCTACTTGCCGCAGAAATTGAATGATCTGAGGAGGAACAGGGAGGGATTTCTGAGTTAAACTCTGTAGCTTCTCCAGAATTTCACTCTTTGCTTTGTACACATCTGCAGCCAATCCACTCAGGGAAATCTTCTTTGTGAGGGCATCATATGTGACTTCCAGCTCTGGGTATTCCTGGTGGAGAGTCTCTTCTAACCCATTATTACATAAAATGGAAAACCTTCCAGGAAACACAGTCAAGTTCTCTCTTATACTTTGTTTTTCCCTTTCTACTTGTTCAGTGAACCTTTCTATCAGAGTTCCCACTTGTAATCCAGTTCTTTGCACATCTTCCAGTTTCCCTGCTATGATCATTGTCTCCTGAAGCTTATCAAACTCAGTCAAAATGTTCTTATTTTCTATGCTGTCTCTAATGGCTTCCCACACCACTGGGTCCACATTATACTTCCTGACCTGGTATTCAGACATGAGGCAAGAGAATTTTGTGGAAACATCCTCACTCCACGTCTTGATTATGTTGCTCTTTGTTCTTCTTTGGCTGACTAAGGTGGCTGAAGGACTGAGTATAATTTCTGACTCTTTACAATTGGGTCTTGGCCATGTTAGTGCACAATGACAGCTCTCCATGGTGCTAGTTATCTCTCCCATTACTTGATCATCTTTCTGTAAAAAATTCAATAGATAAGGCTCCACTGGCAATTTTAAGGGCTCTGGCAGCTTTACTGGCGGCTTTGCCTTTCCATATAAAGCAGTACCCAAACTATGGTAGTATGGGAACATCAAAATAGGATTGCTGTTGAAGAGAAGCTTCTTTGTCAATATGGATTTGACCACTAGAAAAAAAAAACCCAAATAAATGTAATTTTTTTACAGTTCATAAAAAACTTAATTAAACTATATTACTTCTTAATTCAGGCAGGATTTGTCTTTATAGAAGGAAAAGTAACATTCATTAAAATAATAAAATAACTGCCATTATTCTGAAATAGTGCTCTCATTAAAGTGACATGCTAATGCAACACAGGTATCACACTTAAAGAATGAGCTATACTCTCTCAACATTTATTGTAAAATGGAATTCTGTCAAGGGATTATTTCCCAGCTAAATCCCATTAAAACACTAGAGAGTTAAGTTTTACTCAGTAAAAATAATGGCTCCTTTGAAAGAAAAAAAGCATTCTTTTTTTAATAGAATTTTGAGTTCCAAAATTTTTTCCTCTCTCCTTTCCTTTCCCCCTCTAAGATAGTATGCAATTTGATATAGTTTATATATGTGCAATTATGTAAAACATATTTCCACATTAGTCATGTTGTAAAAGAAGAAACAGTTTGCAAAAAGAAAAACCATAAAAAATAAAGTGAAAACAGTATGCTTCAATCTGCATTCAGTTCTATGATGTTGGAATTGTCTTGGATCACTGTATTGCTGAGAAGAGCTAAGTCAATCATACTTGATCATCATACCATATTTTTTTTTTAGTGAGGCAATTGGTGTTAAGTGACTTGCCCAGGGTCACACAGCTAGTAAGTATTAAGTGTCTGAGGCCGGATTTGAACTCAGGTACTCCTGACTCCAGGGCCGGTGCTCTATCCACTGGGTCACCTAGCTGCCCCGATCATCATACCATATTGCTGTTATTGTGAGTGTTCTGCTCACTTCACTTAGCATCAGTTCATGTAAGTCTTTCCAGGTTTTTCTGAAATCTGCCTGCTCATCATTTCTTTTTTTTTTTTGCAGGGCAATGGGGGTTAAGTGACTTGCCCAGGGTCACACAGCCAGTAAGTGTCAAGTGTCTGAGGCCGGATTTGAACTCAGGTACTCCTGAATCCAGGGCCAGTACTTTATCCACTGTGCTATCTAGCCACCCCCGCTCATCATTTCTTAAAGCACAATAGTATTCCACTCCATTCATATACCACAGCTAATTCCATTCCCCAACTAATGGGCATCCCCTCAATTACCAATTTAAAAAAATCATTCTTAAGAATGCAATAAACACTAGAAATCTTGTTTAAAGGGAAATCAATCATGATCCAAAAAGACAACATCAGGGAGATTAAAAACAGAAATAGTATGTTTGTATTTCAAATAAGCTATAAATTAAAAATGCCACAGTATCTGGTGGAATATCAGAAATTGTGGCTCTATAACTATCTATGCTATACTACCTAATGGAGTGCTTTGCTGTCAAGGTAAACCTTGGTTGAATTTCCCCCACCTTGACACTTTTAATTTTACAAATAAGTTAATTGTTTTGTGTATTCTGTACTTCCCCAAGGTCATACAGATAATCAGTAACAGAGGTGCAATTTAAAACCAGGTTCTCTAGTTTCAAATGTTCCCCTTTCTGCCTCCCATGATGCCTTTCTCATCTGAATATGTTTGCCTTTTCCAGACATATTTACAGAATAACCTACATTTTGTTAATGTATCTTTAGACCCTAGGAGATAATAGTACTGAAAGGTGGAAGTGGCCCATTCACCAAACCTTCATTGTCTAGAGACACAAGAAACTGCTCCAAGCTCTTATCAATGGCCAGAGATCCTAATGTGTGCTCTGACATTTTTCAGGGACTTGCCCTCAGGAGACCTGAGGTTGAGCTCCAGCCCTGACTCCAACTACATGTTTTTCCTTGTTGGGTAAACTGGTGGGTCTCAATACTTGTGTACCAACTTCACAGGTAAGAACAATGAAAAGAGTACTTTGTAAATTTGAAAGTGCTCTGTAAATGTGAGTTGGTATTGTATGTGATGATAATAATAAAAAACAAATTAGTGGCTTTAATAGAAGGCATTCAGACTGCTCCCAATGTAATGACTCATTTCAATAATAAATGTCAATAATATCAATGCCAACAATAATAAAACATCAATAAATGCCAGTTATTTAAAAAAACATTTGTTGAACCAACATTTGGAGCTCTTAGAACTTCTTGAGTTGAGTCCAGAAGTTTTCACTGTTGCACATTAGCCAGCAAAGGAATTTAGTTAATTAGAAGGGAATTATAAGCACTTGAGTTGTATAGACAAAACAGAGGCATAGATCTCTCTATGAGTTTTGGAAGGTGGTGAGATTACCAAAGGTGAATTTGTAATTTCACAAAAGTCTTAAAAAATTAAGAATTCTGTTGAGATACAGTTGTGCTACAAGTGTATCTTCAGCTGAATCTCATAATTATTAATGTGATTCTGAACTTGCTAAGATACTACTGCATTAAGCACTAGCGCCAACAATTACAATAAGTGTGGCAGATCTTTGTGTAGCTGTATATGGTATATGCTTGGCACAGTAGTACAAGGGATTAGTATAGTTTTTGGTTGATTTTACTGATTTTTTGTAGAGGGAACTGGAAGCAATATATAGCTACAATACTGGTCTCCTTGCTGTTCCATCAACAAGACATTCCATTTCTCAGCTCTGGGCATTTTCTTTGGCAATCTGCCAAGCTTAGAATGTTCTCCTTTCTCTTCTCTGCTTACTGGCATCCATAGCTTTCTTCAAGTCCTAATTAAAATCCCATTTTTCACAGGAAGCTTTTCCCAATCCCCTTAATTCTAGTGGTTTCCCGCCAGTGGTGACTTCTTATTTATCCTGTACATAGCTTGTTTGCACATTTTTGTGTGCTTGTTGTATTCTCTGTTAGACTATGAGTTCCTTAAGAGCAAGGACTATCTTTTGCTGTGTATCCTCAGTATTTAGCACAGTTTCTGGCACATAGTAGGTCCTTAATAAATATTGATGGACTGACTGAATATTGACATAGGAGCAGAAAACCTTTTCTTAATGGAAAATGTTGATGCTCTTCTCCTGCCACACTATACTTTCTGGTTAATCAGTGGATATCCTTAGAAGCACAAAAAGAAGCACCCCTCCCCCCACCCCCCACCATTGGTGATCATTTAGGCCTCTTCTCCCCTCTTCTTCATTTTCTATCATTCAGATACTGTCTGCTACTCTCTCCTCCTTCATCCCTGTCTCACATGATAAAATAGACTTATTCCTTTCCAAGGCTAACCCCTCTACTTATTCAAGTGATCTCATTTCATTCCATTTCCTCTGACACACTGTCTTCTCTTTTGTAACGATTGGAATGATGCCACCTACTGGAGAACTACTGTAGGAAAGCTCTGCCATGAGGAGAAGGCTTCTTAGGGCAAGCCATGCATTTAGGTCCTTGGCTTCAGGAAGTGATGTTTGCTCGTGGGTACTGTCAATCAAGGCTACCAACCAATTAGCTTGGAGATGTGTGTGCATGTGGATGGGATGTGGCCAGTTTCACAGGAAGCTTGTGGGATGAAGGAGGTGTGGCTCACGCTCTTCCGTGAGGACTCTCATGGAGAGTCGAGCTAAAATGCGCTCTTCCTTTGATAGATAGTTGAATCTAGGCCTTTTTCTCTCCACCAAATTCTTATTCTCCTTGATAAATGCTTAGAAGTCTAACTCTTGCTAAAGCTTATAATTTATTGGCGACTACTCATTAGATATTTTAGACAGACTAGCTAGAATTTTAGCCCCTTACACTTTCATCCCCACTCTTTTACTTATTCTTACCCTGTCTGCTGACTTATTCTCTACTCCCTACACAAATGGCTTTTCCTCCTCCATCCTGAAAACGTCCTCCCTTACTTTATCCTTCCTTCCCTCTTGTCCCTTATCTCTTCTGCCCTTTGTAGCTAAACTCCCCCAAAAGACTAATAGATGCCTCCACTTTCTCTCCTCCCACTCTCTTCTTAACCTCTTACAATTCAATTTCTGACTTTATCATTCCAACACTGCTCTCTCCAAAGTTACTGATGATCTCTTAGTTGCCAAATCCATTGACCTTTTCTCTATCTTCATTATTCTTGACCTCTCTGCAGCCTTTGACACTGTTGACCACTTTCTACTCCTTGATACTTTCTTCTCTCTAGGTTTTTGAGACATCATTTCCCCTTAGTTTTCATCCTCTCTGTCCCACCACTCCTCTGTCTCCTTTGCTGGATCTTTTTTCAGATCACACCCTTTAACAGGGTTCTGTCCTCAACTCTCTTCTTTTTTCCTCCCATACTACTTTATTTGGTGATCTCATAAGCTCCTGTGGGTTTAATTGCCACCTCTATCCTGATGAATCTGACTTCATAAATTTAGAAGGTCATCTTGAGCATTGAGAGGTTAAGTGACTTACCCAGGGTCAAATAGCCAGTATGTATTGAAAACTAGACTTAAAGTAGTTGGAAGTACTTAAAAATAAGGAAATAAGGCAATCCAAGTTATCACCAAACCTGATTTTCTCTCTTCCTCTCTCTCTTTTTTTTTTAGAATAAAATAATATTATTTAGGGGTGAGGGAAAGGAAACCAAGAGAGAAACCCTTGGACTTCTTCTCATGGGGAGAAGGCATGGCACAGAGCCTGGCTCTGAAATACCTATCTCCTAGAGCAGGAGAGATAGGCAGATACTTTTATAGAGGACCAGTGGTGGTCTGATGAGGTGATCTTCTGACTGTGGAAAGTTCCCCTATTGGAGGAGGACCATTCCCCACTGGTGGTGGCTGGGGGAAGTTGGGTAAGGGGCAGCTTTGAATCTCTCAAGCCATCTCTCTGCTCTTCAAGCCACAAAGGCAGCAACCACACCCACTGGTGAGGTGTGTCTGTCCTTTGGTTTAGTTTCTCAAGGAGAAGGTTCTTTTGATTTACTGCAGAAAACTTCTGTGGTACCCAGGGCCATTCAAATGAGGTACTAAGGCCTTTGCAGTTTTTCCTCCTCCTGATCATGTCAGGGCATACTATATGTATATATATATATATATATATATGCTTCTCACTCCCAGGGAAAAATGGAAGCCAAATTGCCTGACCTTCTGGGCTCCCCATTCTGAAGTGAACCTAATTTTCTCAAACATTTCCTCCCTGTCCAGAATTGGTCAGGTGAGATGTATGGAAATAAAAAGCTGATGTGTACACCTCAGCAGTATAACCACCATGAGTTTATGTAAAGAGGATCCAAGTCCCCTCCCCTTGTGGAAACATAGTACACTAAAATCAGTATCATAAAATACTGAAAAATAATACTATCTGTGTCCTGGTCTGAAGTACTCTGTCTAACTTGAATCAAAAACCTTATATTATCCTGAAGTCCTCCATTTCACTTGTATCAAAGATTTAATCAATTGTCCTTACATTTTTTTTTTTAATCTTAGTTCTGGAAGAAATTTTGATTCCTTTAAACTAAGCTTATTAGGGATAGAGTTTGTCTTTTTTATGTTAACTAAGAGGAGGAATGTCATTTGATTAATCCAATTAATCCAATCTTTGACTAAATTGAAAGGAAGTCAAGGATTATCTGGAAATATGCAGGATTTAAATGGATGAGAGGAGGCAGGTAGGTGGCACAATGGATGGGATTCTAGGCCAGGAGTCAGGAAAGATTGAGTTCAAATCCAGCCTCTGACCTTAACTGTGGAACCCTGGGCAAATCACTTAAACTCCCTTTGTTTTAGTTTCCTCCAATGTAAAATAGGGATAATAATAATTGTGCCAACCTATCAGCATGGTTAATGAGATGATATTTGTAGCTTAGTGCCTGGCACATAGTAAATGTTATAGAAATGCTATTATTATTATTGTTGTTGTTGTTATTATCTGAACCACTTTCCAAATGTTAAGACTTTTCCTTTCCCAGTGCTCTGAGCTGTTATGATTTCATGAATACATTTTCTCTTCTAACTCACTAACCTAACAGAGAAAGTATTCTACACAATGGCTTCTTCAACTTTTTCCACTGGCAACTCATTTTTACCCAAGAATTTTTTACATGACCCCAGGTATATAGGTATATAAAATAGGCATACATAGCCTTTTATGGTTGCCAAATTTTTTGGGATCCCTACATTCAGTGATGCAACTCCATATGGGATCATGACCCACACACAGTTTAAGAAGCTTTATTCTACATGAAACTCAGCACCATCTTGCCCTTAGGTTAAAATGAGCTCAATTGCTAGAGCTTGGGAGTAGGTGCTCAATGCCCAAGGGAAAATTATTCACCTAATTGGGCCCAGCTTGGGGAAAAAGAAACCACCCCCTCTTTCCTGTTGGGAGAGGAAAGTAAAGAATGAATGCTCAACTAACTTCATTTCACAGGAACACTTTGGGTTACTCTTTTGATTAAGGTAATTAAGAGAGGTGTCAGTTTGTTCACCTTTGACCTGATTGAAAGTGGAATAAAGAGGGAGTCATTGATTTTATGATATCTCTTTTTGTATAAATATTACTGTTATTGTTTTAAGTAAACAAAAAATTCCAAATTTTAACAACATGCCTATTTTTTCACACTGCCATGAAATTTTGCCTTTTGTTTTATGATTTCTATAAAATGTTAAGTATAGATTGTTTTGGGTCTAAGAGAATTTCAGTTCAAGGGGGAACTCTGCCCATCTATACCTCTTTGCAAATAGAAATGACTGAATATTAAAAATAACCTGAAAGATTTTTTAAAAAATCTTAAAACACAGAGTATAGAGTTTTTTGTCCATGTCTTGTAAGTTCTTGCCCTATATGAGTGAAGATCTTTGACATAGGGAGGTTGAGTGGATAACACTGGCCTTGCAGTCAGGAGACTTGGGTTCAAATTCTACTATGGGTTTTAACTAGTTCTATAACTATGGGCAAGTCACTTTACATAGTAGAGCCTCAGTTTCTTTATATGTAAAAATGAAGATAATACTGTGAACTATCTACAGGGTTATTATGAGAAAAACACTTTGAGTACTTTGATGTGCTTCCCTAATCTGACTTCCTATTAAGGGGACACTTAGCTCATGTGGACACATCTCAAAATAAGGAATATAAAAAGAATGATTAGGGAAGAATTGAAATGCACATTACCCCACCTTCTCTAGAGCCCACACCCAACATCCTTCTCTCAAAACATAAGGCAGGGGGCAGCTAGGTGGCAGTGGATAAAGCACCAGCCCTGGATTCAGGAGGACCTGAGTTCAAATGTGGCCTCAGACACTTGACACTTACTAGCTGTGTGACCCTGAGCAAGTCACTTAACCCTTATTGCCCTGCAAAAAACAAACAAAACAAAAAAAGAAAAGAAAAAGGAGAAAAAACATAAGGAAGTCTTTCTCCTGTTGTCTGACACTAGGCAGATGGAAGCTCACCATAACAAGTGCTTTATTCACTCCCTATTTTAGCAAAGAGATTACATATGGAGTAGGGCAAAGCTTCTTAAACTGTGGGTTGCGACCCCATATTCATTATAACTGAATGTGGGAGTTGTAAAAAATTTGGCAATGGTAAAAAGTTATGTATACCTATTTTGTAAACCTATATTCCCTGGGATCACATAAAAACTAGAGAAGTCTTGTCATACTCCACGTGGAAAGCTTAGCTTTCCTGCTGGCTCCCTATAAAATCTCCTTTCATAAAGCCACCTCCTCCTCAGTTCAGATAGATTAACTCTAACCACAGACCCTGAGCTGACTCCATAGTGTAGAATGTCAAAGGCAAGACTTAATCCTCTCATACTTGCTACTAGTGTGACCATGGGCAAGTCATTCAGTCTCTCTTGGCCTCAGTTGTCTTATTTGTAAAATGAGCATAATAATACCTCTAAACCCATCTTAGTGGATAGAGGGCTAGCCTTAGAGGCAGAGCGGGATTCAAATTCTGCCTTTGAGCACATCCTAACTATGTGACTATGGGCAAATTAAACTGTATGAATGTGTCTCCTCATTTGTAAAATACTTGTAGTACCTACCTTAAAAGGCTGCTGCGAGGCTCAGATAATGTACACAAAGTGCTTTGCAAACTTTAAAGTATTGTATCAATTTTGGTGTTGTTCCAATCAAGTGAATGCTGATCGATTGGGGAAGGGGAAAGCAGGATTGCGTTAGCAGTAGATACTATTACCTTTGCATTGAGAAAACTGAATCAGGGCTGAATTGTCCTTTGGGAAACACTGGACCTTGGTTATTGGTCCCCCTCCATTATTGGGGTTTTCAAAGAAAAGCATGACATAGCTTTCATTAACATCGGGGGGCAGGTTTTCCACCAGGATGGTTCTTGTCTCTTCCAGAGGTGCTACAGAAATCTTCTTCTCTTGGACTATTCGGTTTTGAGAACAAAGATGGACAAATTTCTTTGTATCTAGTCAAGAAAAACAAAGTGATCATTAATGTATCATTGAACCTTTCACTAAGGAAGAAAACAAATTTAAAATATTCTTTATGTAGATTGGTCAAAGTGTAGGTCCCCAGGTGAGGATTCACACTCTAAAATAACCCATAGGGTAGAGTCACAGATTTGGAAGGTACACACCTGTATGCTTGTGTTGTACTTGGAAGCTCATTCTGGTTAAACAGAGTGGATTTCTTTTAACAGAGATCATCTCTTGCCCCTCTGCCAGTTACTATCCAGTTCAACCATTACTATTTATTGAAGCTAACTAACAATTACTATGCAATTCAATGCATGTATTTTAAAAAGTACTCATTATGTTCTAGTACTGTGCTGGGTGCTGGAGGCATATGATGATAGGACATAAATCCTGATTTCAGTGCACTTACGGTGTAAGAGGAGGGGAAAATACTACCATATAAATATAAACATAGAATTCTATATTGCATAAATCACAATGGAAAAGTGGGGTAAGTGCTATGAGAAGTAGAAAGAGGAAGAGAACCTTTTCAACTTAGTGAGTCAGGCAAAGCTTCCTGAAGAAAATGGCATCCAAGCTTGGTCTTAAGGAAAGGGAGGGACTTAAAAAAACAGAGCTGGAAAGAAAGCATCCGTGCCAAGATGAGGGTGACCTGAGCAGAGATACTGAGTTAGAAGTGGGTGGGATGGGGACAGGGATACAGAACTGCCTGCTTTGGCTAGAGAATGTTATATGCAAAATAAATTGATTAGATAAAACTGGAAAGATAAATTGAAAAAAATAGAGTCCAAAGGGGGACACAAACAGGATGATTGTGTTTTGTTGTTGTTGTTAAGTTATGCCAGTTATGTCTACCTCTTCATAACCCCATTGGTTTGGTTTGGTTTGGTTTTGTTGGCAGGGGAAAGTATGGTGTGGGGAAGATACTGGAGTGGTTTGACATTTTCTTCTCCATCTCATTTTTTATCAGATGAGAAAACTGAGGCAAACAGGGTTAAGTCTCTTGCCCAGGGTCACAAAGCTATTAAGTGTCTGAGGCTAGATTTGAACTCAGGTCCTTCTGACTTAGGGCCAGTTCTCTATCCACTGCACCACCTGGCTGCCCCTAAGAAAGTATTTTTTTTTTTATTTCAAAAAAAGAAAGCTACACTGATGTAGTTTCTGATATCCCAGTAGATTCAGTCTTTTTTCTGACATTAATAAACTTTCTGTAGTTATACTCAGACTACTTTGTATGGTATTTGAAAGTTGCTGATGAACAGTTCTAGCCACAACCTCCTATTCCAGCAGCCATGTCACTTGCCCACAGGATTCTACCTTTATCACTTTCCCCTTTGTGTTGGCAACAGAACCAGGAGTAGGTCATCAGAAAATAGTTTCAAAGAGACAGACCCTCCCCTCTACCTCATCTTCCTTTCCAACCAACTCTCTGTCCCCCAACCAACAACCAGCAAGAGAGAAGGCACAGCTGTTGTTCTAGTAATCAAATAGGTAGAGAGTGGTAATAGTGGCCATTGTCCAGTGTAGTGAATGGAAAGTGTAGCTTTGGGAACCATAGCTTCTGCTTATTTACTAGTCCTTCCCTCTACCTACCAAAGGTAGATGGCTATCTATATTTGTTGTTTTGTGGATTAGTCATGTTCAACTCTTCATGACCCCATTTGGGGTTTTCTTGGCAGAGATACTGGAGTGGTTTGCTATTTCCTTCTCCAGCTCATCTTGCAGATGAGGAAACTGCTGCAAACAGGGTTAAGTGACTTGCTCAGGGTCACCCAGCTAGTAAGTGTTTGAGGCCAAATTTGAACTCAGGAAGGTGAGTCTTCCTGATTTCAGGCCTGACACTATCCACTGCACCACCTAACAGCCACTAGCTATCTCTATTAGAGCCCTCCAATTTAGAGAGATCACTAATTTATCTCTGATTTTTTTGCCTTCAACAAGTTTCAAAATGCCAGAGACCCTCAGATTCTGGACTCGGGCCACTTCCTCTAAAAAGCCTTTTCTGTTTCTAAAAGTGGTTTATTTCATTTTTATTTCACTTTGCATGAACTTCTCCTTTATACCTATATTGTGGTGAAGTAAATAGACTGTTAGACCTGGATTCAAGACCTAAGTTCAAATACTTCCTCTACTAGCTGTTTGACCCCAAGCAACTTACTTAAGTCACTTTGAAAACCTCACTTTCCTCATCCATAAAATGGGAATAAAAATAACTACAGAACTTCCCTCATAGTGTGAGGTTCAAATGAGTTAATGTAAATAAAATGCTTTACAATTCTTCAGATGTTATATAAATGTCAGCTACTATCATTCCATACATACACATAGGACTCATAATGATTAAGTCCCATTTCCTATTAAAACACACCAGATGGGGCGGCTAGGTGGCGCAGTGGATAAAGCACCGGCCCTGGATTCAGGAGTTCCTGAGTTCAAATCCGGCCTCAGACACTTGACACTTACTAGCTGTGTGACCTTGGGCAAGTCACTTAACCCCCACTGCCCCGCAAAAACAAACAAACAAAAAAAAAAAACAACACACCAGAATTTTGGAGTTAAAACAAATGTACTTTTCTACCACACTGAGAAATGCAATAACATTTCTTAGGAAAGTAGATTTAGAGTTGAAACAGACCTTAGAGGCCATAAAATCCAATCCAAACTCAGGTCATCCCGAGTTCAAATCATCATTCTATCCACTATTACCACTAGCTATCTAAGTTTTGAAAGTTTTCTCTTATAGAGACAGAAAGACTATTGGAAATGGCCAGAAAGGGCATTTCAAAGAAGGCCCATTTGTTTGCTAAGCAGAATTTCAAGGCTTGACAAAAAGACTATTTGCAGATGAATATATTCTAAGTTTTACTCAGTCTTACCGATGTGTTTCAGAAAGGTAAACACAGCAGTTTCCGCTTCTGGTATGAGTTCCATTTCAAAATCTCCTTCAATTTTTGATAGACCACTAATGTTCTCCACCAGTAAAACTAGGAGATACTCGTCCTCCAGATCTTGGAGGTTTTTAAGTGCTACCAAGTTGCCTTTGGACATTTCCTCTGTCTCATCCAATCTTCTGTCCAGTGGGAACTTTGTATCCTGATCTTCTGATACATCTAGTTTTAAGGACACAGAAACATCCATAATGGGGATCATAAACAGTCTTATGAGAGTAAGAGGTTATAATACATGCTTTTCTTCATAACACTTTTTTTTTTGCAGGGCAATGAGGATTAAGTGACTTGCCCCATATCACTTTCTAATATTTGAACTGATTTGAGTAAATCAGCTGAAAACAGATGCTTTCTGTAACTAAAAAGAGCAATGAGCTTGTCCAGAAAACCCAACAATTTCTTAGACAAATGTTTACTTTAATTTTCAATTCCCCATGAATGGAGTTTTGTCTTGTGGCCACTAGGAGAAAAATGAGGTAAAAAACCACACAAAACAAAACAATAACAGCTAGACCTCATCAATGGGTCATAGCTACTTGCTCAAAAGAAAAAAACAAAACCCCAGATCTTCTCAGGGAAAGAAAGAGAAACATAATTAGAAGGATGGTTTAGTGTGGAATAATGAACTAGCAAATTGGATTGAAATGAACACATTTAGATTCTTTTTCTGGTTCTTACCCATTCTTGCCTTGCAATCCTAAGTCATTCATATACATTCAAAACTTTTGAAAATCAGGTAAAGGAATGTTGACATTTAATGAGGAAAAAATGTACTTGCTGTATGTACATCTGACTCATTCAGGATGAAATGTTACCTTGTTCTTGGGTTCTATCTTTGATCTTGGATTCCTAAAGATCAAACAAAAAACAAGCATTAAGGAGAATTCCTTTACATTGTGAAAACATGTCTGGCTCATCATAGAGTACCTGCATGAAATAAATATACTCAATTCTGCAGTTACCTAAGATTGACAAGTTTATAATGCAAGTAAGACATACATCCTACTATACCTATTCATTGGTCAGCTTACACTTGGAGTACTGTGTTCACTTCTGGGGCCATATTTGAAGAGAGTGTTTGACAAATTGATGAATATTTATTGGAAAGTTATCAGAAGGGAAGGGAGAGAAACAGAGTCTCCTAGCCTGAGTGAAGGAAATAGGAATAGGGACTAGCTGAGGAAGTACAGGAGAGGTGTGAACAAGACATGGTCTCTCATACTTTAGGTGAGGTTTGCTGCCAAGATGACTCATTGAACTAGAGTTAGACTACCCAGTTCCCACATTACTGTACTTCAACAAAATCCTGAAGTTCTTAAGAGACTGAATAATCAAATACTTAAAACAACCATCA
The DNA here is from genome assembly GCF_019393635.1 of Dromiciops gliroides. Classification (NCBI taxonomy): domain Eukaryota; kingdom Metazoa; phylum Chordata; class Mammalia; order Microbiotheria; family Microbiotheriidae; genus Dromiciops; species Dromiciops gliroides. The sequence goes on along the minus strand of NC_057863.1, from coordinate 334,222,606 downwards.
GCAGAGACTGAAATGAAAAAAATCAATTTTCCATAAGTACTAACTACCTAATAGAAATGAAGTAAGAGATGATTTTAAAAAAATTAAAGCTCTGAAAGAAAGAATAGAAGAGAAAGTAGTAAGTCTTCTCTAAATAACAGTTGATGGCATAGTGGATAAAGGGGCTGAACTTGGAATCAGGAAAACTGAGTTCAGATCTCACCTCAGACTTTCTAGCTAGGTGAGCCATTTTACCACTGTTTGCCTCAGTTTCCTCATGTGTAAAATGGAGATAATAATAGCCCCTACCACCCAGGGTTGTTGTGAGAATCAAATGAAATAATTATTATAAAATGTTTAGCACAGTGCCTGGCATATAGTAGGTGCTAAATAAATCTTAGCTATTTTTTATTAGGAAACTTGGAATAGATGAAAGAGAAGGCAAGAATGACATGAAATGGCTAGGTAAGAACAAAATCAAAATATGGAAAAAATAGAAAATTTTCAATGACCTATATAAAAAAATAAATGGAACTAGAAAATGGTCAAGGAGAAAATTTTTTAAGGAGAAATAATTTAACAATCTTTGGACTCCCCAAATGATAATAAAAGTAAAATGTCTAAACACCATTTTTCTTTTTCTTTTTTTTCTTCCTTTTTTTGGGGGGGTGGGGCAATGAGGGTTAAGTGACTTGCCCAGGGTCACACAGTTAGTAAGTGTCAAGTGTCTGAGGCAGGATTTGAACTCAGGTCCTCCTCAATCCAGGGCTGGTGCTTTATCCACTGCTCCACCTGGCTGCCCTAAACATGATTTTTCAAGAAAATTCATTTATATGAAAACTGCCCAAATGTATAGAACCAGAAGTCTAAATAAACATAGAAAAAAAACACCCATAAGAAAACCCCAAAAGAAAAGTCTCAGGAACATTAAAGCCAAAAATTCAAGGTTAAGAGACTTGTCTAGCTAGCAAGTATCAGGCCGGGTTTGAATTCAGATCTTACTGACTCTAAGGTTTGTACTCTATCCATTGTACCATCTAGTTCTTTCTATTCTGAGAAAAGATCTCCTCTCAACTTCTGACTCTTTGGACTTTCTTTACCATGATACAGTAGCCTCCTCATCTGGGAAGTACACTCCACTCTTAAGGCCCCTTTATATTTCTTTAAATGTTTAACAAAATTCACTTACAAATGCAACTGGCCCTGTTGTTGTAATTGTTGTTTCTTGTTTGTTTCTTTGGGGGAAACCATTAATGGCTTTTAAAAATTTCTTTTTGTAAGATAGAGTTATTGATGACTTCTAATTTCTGGGGGGGGGGTGATTTTGGTTTGTTTTTTTTTAGTGAAGTAATTGGGGTTAAGTGACTTCCCCAGGGTCACACAGCTAGTAAGTGTTAAGTGTCTGAGGCCGAATTTGAACTCAGGTCCTCCTGACTCCAGGGCCGGTGCTCTATCTACTGCGCCACCTAGCTGCCCCTAATTTCTGTTTTCTTAATCTGTGCAATTTATGCTTTTGTAAATATTCATCTACTTTGTTTAGATTGCCAGTTTTATTAGCATATGTCTGGACAAAATCTTTCCTCATAATTTATTTCTTTATTGATTGCAAATTCACATATTTCATTTTTATAATGGTAAGTTAGTTTTCTTCTTTCTTTTGAAAATCAAGTTTGCTAATGGTTTCTATTTTTATTAATTTTTAAACAACCCAGCTCCTCATTTTATTAATTCAATGGGTTTCTTTTCTATTTGTTAATCTCTTTTATTTTCTGAATTTATATTTGAGTGTTTATTCGCACATTTTACTTTATTCAAATTCAAATTTTAATTAAAAATTTTAAATTACATATCCAATTTGTTGATTCTCTCTCTCTCTCTCTCTCTCTTTTGGTGCGGCAATTGGGGTTAAGTGACTTGCCCAGGGTCACACAGCTAGTGAGTGTTAAGTGTCTGAGACTGGATTTGAACTCAGATCCTCCTGAATCCAGGGCCAGTGCTCTAGCCACTGTGCCACCTAGCTGCCCCTCTTTTTCTCTTTTTGATGAAGTTATTTAGAGATATAAAAATTTCCCTAAGTGCTGCTTTGGTTTCTTCCCCCAAATTTTGATATATTATCTCATTATTGTTATTATCATTAATGAAACAATTAATAAGTTTCTATGATTTGTTATTTGAACCACTCCCTTTTAGGATTAAGTTAGCTTCAAATTAATTTTTAATCTTTGTTTCTAATGTTCTTTATTGAATATAATTTTATAGTCTACCAAAATAATTCTTCTTTTCAGCATTTGTGAGGTCTTTATGGCTTACTACATGGTCAATTTTTGTTAAGGTGCCACTCATAGATGACAATATATTCCTTTCAGTTTTCATTCAATATTCTCTAACTTTTCTAAAATTCTGTTTAGGTCCTTTATTTTTTGGCTATATTTATCTTTATCTGAGGGGACTAAGTTGAGGTTCTCTACCATTATAACTTTACTTTCCATTTTTTCTTATAATTCATTTAACTTCCCTTTTAGAGTTTAGATTCTATGGTTAAAATATGTTTAGTAGTGGTATTAACTTTCTATAGCACCTTTCAGCAAAGGGGGGAGGAAGGGAGAAAAATTTGGAACTAGAAATCTTATAAAAACAAACGTTGAAAACTTTCTCTACATGTAACTAGAAAATAATATTATTATTAAAAAGATCATAATCTCTTTTAATTAGGTTTATTTTTGCTATTTCTTTGCATAAGATCATGATTGCTACTTCTTGATTTTTTTTTTTTTACTTCAGCTGAACTATGATGGATCCTATTCTAGCCCCTTATTTTAAATCTGTATGTATCTTTCTGTTTCAAGTGTGCTTCTTATAAACAACATATTGTTGGGTTCTGGTTTCTAATCAATTCTTCTATCTTCTTCTATTTGACAGGTGAGTTTATCCCACTCACATTCACAATTATTCTTGCTAATTGTGTGTTTCTGTCTTAATATCTTATATTTCTTCTCTGTTTTCTGTCTATTCTAAAAGAGTTTGTTTTCATTCTGACTAATCATTTCCTTAACCTATCCTCATTCTTATTCCTTTCCATTCCCTTCTCATAACTGCTTTCCATCCTGTTTCCCTGTTGGGTGAAATATATTTCTATATTCAACTGTTTGTATATATGTGTATTCTTCCCTCCTTTGATCAGTTCTTATCAGAATGAAGTTCAAATGTAGTCTGCTTTCCCCCACTCCACCCTGCTTATTATACAGACTCCTACTCTTGGTTCCATCATTTCAGTCCCATCCAACTCTCTATGAACCTATTTGAGGTTTTCTTAGAAAAGATACTGGAGGGGTTTGCTATTTTGTTCTCAAGGTTATTTTACAAATGAAGAACTGAGGCAAACAGGGTCACACAGCTAGTAAGTGTCTGAGGCTGGAGTTGAACTCAGGAAGATCAGCTTCCTGACTCCAAACCCAGTGTTAAATTCGCTGTGCCACCTGCCCTTAGACTCCTATTTGCAAATACCACTTATGTTAGATTTCCATCTGAGCTGTTTTCTACATCTTTGTAGAAGAGGTATGGTGGGGGAACTATACTTTATAACTTCTTTCTTTACTCAGCCATCTTAACTATTATGGGAATTTTTTTTTTGTTTTTTTATGAATATTTTTACAAGGGTCTTGTTTTTCTTTTTTTAATGGGGAAGAGAAGGGAGGGAAAATAAATGCTTGCTAATTGAAAAACGGATATATAATTTAAAAAATTTAATTGAACTGAATTCTCCATTGGTAGTGGTTCCCTACATGTTCTAGGTTTGAGCAGTATAATACTCATTGCTTTTTTCCTTCCTCTTACTATATTTGTCCCACCTTAAGGTTCTGTAATGATTGGAATGATGCCATCTACTGGAGACTTGCTGTGGGAAAGCTCCGCCATGAGGAAAATGCCTTAGAGGGCAAGGCCATGTGGCTTTTCCTTGGCGTCAGGAAATGACGTTTTGCTCATGGGTGCTGTCTATCAAGGCTACCAGCCAATCAACTTGAGGAGCCTCCTATTTTCTGGGAGGAGACAGGAAGGAGGAAAGAGAGCCTGTGCAGAGAGCTCCCTCTCTTTTGGGTTCCTGACTTGATGGTGGTGGTGGCGGCAGAGGACTTCACAGGAAATTTGAGGAAAGATAGGAATGCCAGGCTGTTGGAATTCTGTTCTCAATCTTTTTCTTTCTATTTTTCAATAAACCCTTAAAAACCTAAACTCGTTTTATCAGTGATTTTAGTCAGTTTCCCCCAAAACTGGGGGAACAGATTAGAATCCACATTTAGAATCTTAAATTACACAGTTCCTTCAGTTCAACAAACATTTATTTTATATAATTATTATATATCATTATATAAATGATATTATTATATATAATTCTTTTCTATTTTGTGTAAGACAGTGCTCTAGGTCCTTGGAACACAAAGAAAACATTCCTACCCTCAAACTTATATTCTACTGGGAGGACAAAAGAGGAATAAGGAAATACAAAAGGTATAATAAATAATACAAAGTAATTTTAAGAGATAAGAACAACTAACACCTAGGGGGAGAAGGGTGGGAATCAGGAAAAGTCTTGTCTGTGAAGTAACATCTTAGCTATGCCTTGAAGGAAGATAGGGATTTTGAGAGGCTGTGAAGGACCAAGGAATGTGCTGGTCTTAGTTTTCAATTCCCTTTAAAACATTGTTCTAATTTCTTAACCCCTATAGGCACTTGTTTTGTTTTTTTGTTTGTTTTTGTTTTTTAACATGGCCAAGAATTTCTATTTCTCTCTTTCATGCCTTTCTACTGCTTTCAGGTAGTATTTTGGTCCTGAACTCTGTCCCAAATGCCTGGAAAAAATACCCATTTCCTTGTTGATAATATGTAAAATATATTTACTTCTGCTGGGATTTTCTCTTCATTCCCTTCATTGCCTTCATCCACATCCTTTGCTGTAGGCAATCTGACAGTGAGCTTCAACTTTTCTTCTCCTGGCAGTTCTAACACATGATTCTCTCTCTCCAGAACTCGTTGCCTTGCTGAAAAATATGGGTGAAGCCAAGATTATGATGTGGTAATCTTTAAAATGGAAAAAGGTTGTACTGTTTTTAAACCCTATTTTTATTGACATCTTTTGCCTTTTCATCAGCTATATTTCCAAATATCATCCCCCCTCCTGTGTCCAGTGAAACACGCCTTGTAACAATGAGTTAAAAAAAAGAGAGGGAAATAAGTTTGACAAAATAAACAAACTGTCTCATGATATATGCAATATTCTATACCCATTGTTCTATGTAAAGCAAGGAAAGTGGCGCATTTTCTTAACTCTTCTCAACACTGAACTTGGTCATTATTACAAAGCCAATAACATACTAAAATGTCCATACTTTTAAACTCAGAGATTCAACAGCTAGGCATAAGTTCCAATAGTTATAATGATCATAGCTGACATAAGTATCATTTTCTATATGCCAGACACTATGCTAAGTATTTTACAATTATTATCTCATTTGATCCTCATAACAACCCTAAGAGTTAGGTGCTATTATCATCCCCATTTTACAAATGAGGAAACAAGAGATAAACAGAGATTAAGTGACTGGCCAAGGTCACACAGCTAAATAAGCATCACAGTCTGATTTTAGACTCAGGTCTTCCTGACTCCAGGCACAGCACTCTGAACATGTCACTGATAAAAAAGAGTCTTCATATATACCAAAAAATTTAGAATGATACTTTATGTGACAGTGAAGAACTGAAAATAAAGTAGATGCCCACTGGAGAATGACTAAACAAATGGCAGTATATCAATTAATGGAATATTATTGTGCTACAAGAAATGACAAATGTGAAGAATACAGAGAAACATGGAAAAGTGAGGCAAAGAGAAGAGCCAAGAAAAAAATATATATATATACACAATGACAACAATGTAAAGTGGAAAGAACCACCACCAAAAAACTAAAAAGGAATGTAGCAAACAGAAGGAAGCAACAGACAAGCAGAACAGATTTCAAAATTGCATGTCAAATTTATTATATTATTAGAAAAAGGGGCAGCTAGGTGGCGCAGTGGATAGAGCACCGGCCCTGGAGTCTGGAGTACCTGAGTTCAAATCTGGCCTCAGACACTTAACACTTACTAGCTGTGTGACCTTGGGCAAGTCACTTAATCCCAATTGCCTCACTAAAAAAAAAAAAAAAAAAAAGAGTAGCTCTACATAATAGAGTTTTGAAGTTTCAAGTTACAGAGAACAAGCTTGACCCCAAAGAAGAGATACAAGAAGACAACCCTTATCTGTTCCTTTAGGTAAGTATTCGGTGGGGAAGAAGGTACACAGGTTCCATGAATGTGGACCATGACATATGTAAGGAATTGATTGTGATTTGGGGTTTCTGTGACCCCATCTTTGCCTGGGATTGGAGATGCTGGAATGTTATGCAGTGGGTTCTCTTTGAAACTGCTGATTTCCAGGTGGTGGTGAGTTGTGGATTGTATTTTTTCCTTCCCCTAGTCCTTTTTTCTTTGTCCCTAGTTCTATTAACCTTACTTGTGTTTTAAATGTGTTCCCATTAATAAACCCTGCTTTTTTGTTTTGTTTTGTTTTGGTTTTTGCGGGGCAATGGGGGTGAAGTGACTTGCCCAGGGTCACACAGTTAGTAAGTGTCAAGTGTCTGAGGCTGGATTTGAACTCAAGTACTTCTGAATCCAGGGCCAGTGCTTTATCCACTGTGCCACCTAGCTGCCCCTGTTTTGCTTTTTAAAGAGGCTGTTAATCTCCTTTCTTACCCCAATATTATGGTGAGCTGCTCACTTAACACTCTCCATATTAAATTTGGCCCTTACACATATATTGTCAATATTTTTGTTGTGCTGATCAGTTTTGCTAACTTTTTCTTTATTCCTCTTGTTATTTCTTCCCTTTAAAAAGTTCTTCGTTCACACACCATATACTTAAATAAGGTCAAAATGGGGACATGATAGGGGCCCTGGCTTTCTCCTCCCCCCCCCCACCCTGAAACCAGAAAACAGGGCCTTCCTCACACACCCAGCTCCAAGCTAATTGGCTGGCAACTTTGATTGACAGAACTAACAGGGGGCTCTACAGCTGCAAGTTGGCCAGGTTCCTTCCTGTCTCCCCCACTGGAAGGTGGTCCTTAGCTATGCTGATTCTCCAATTAGTTCAACATACCCCCTGGTCTGTCCCCATTGTAATTTGGCAGGGCCCATGTGGGCGTGTGGGTGTCTGGCATGAGGTCAGTGCACACGGGTGCGTGCCAGGTTTCTAATTTTAGCCAAAGGTGGGGTCTTAGAAACCCCAAATCACAATTAATTCCTTACATAGGGCAGCTAGGTGGTACAGTGGATAAAGCACCAGTCTTGGATTCAGGAGGACCTGAGTTCAAATCTAGCTTCAGACACTTGACGCTGGGCAAGTCACTTAATCCTCATTGCCCCGCAAAAATAAAAAACAAAAACAAAACAAACAAAAAAAAGAGTTGCTGAATGAATGTGCTATAAATGTATGCTACTTAACAGCAATTAGGTCCTCATGGCTACAGGCCAAATATTTTCTTCCCTCTCTTATTAGCTTCCCAACATGTTTCTCACAAAGGCTATGTCCAACCTTTTCCCTTCTGGAACCAACTCTCAGCTCTATCTTGACTCCCACTCTCTCCATAATCATCATTCTTTAGCTCCACCTCAAAACTTCTATTAGTTCTCCCACTTCCTCCTCCTTTCACCTTTTATCTCACACTGTAAACTGGACTCCTGATCCCTCAAATCTTCTTTCAACCTTGTTCCATTTAATACTTTCACCTTCTCCTTCATCTTCAATCTCTCCCTATATGTTGGCTTGTTTTCCTCTGCCAATAAATATGCTCTGTTTGCCCTATCCTGAAACAAACAAAAAACTTTTGTTTTGATTCTGTTATCCATTCAATTGATTATCCTATCTCTCTCCTTTTAACTGTTAAAATTTTAGCATGAGTAGGCTATATCTCTTGCTTTTATTTCTTTACCCACTTACTTTTCAACATGGCTTCATACCCTCCATTATACTGAACTAGCTCTCTCTGGGGTTGCCATGAATGACTTCTTCTTCTTCTTTTTTTTTTAAATAGCATTTTTTTTTTTTGCAATTAAATGGAAAGATAGTTTTCAACGTTCACTTTTTAAAATAAGATTTTGAATTCCAAATTTTTTCCTTCCCTCCTCCCTCCCCAAAATGGAAAGGAATCTGATATAGGTTATACATATGTAATCATGTTAAACATATTCCCACATTGGTCATGTTCTGAAAGAAGAAATAGAACAAAGGGGAAAAACAACAAAAACAAAAAAAAAAACAAAAAAAATTGAAAATAGTATGCTTCAATCTGCATTCAGACTCCATAGTTCTTTCTCTGGATGTTAATGGCATTTTCCATAACGAGTCTTTTGGAACTTTATAGGATCATTGTATTGCTGAGAAGAGCCAAATCTATCACAGTTGATCATCACACAATGTTGCTTTTACTGTGTATAATGTCCTCCTGGTTCTGCTCACTTCACTTAGCATCAGTTCATGTAAATCTTTCCAGTTTTTTTTCTGAAATCTGCCTGCTTATTATTTCTTATAGCACAATAGTATTCTATTACATTCACATACCATACCTTGTTCAGCCATTCCCCAATTGATAGGCATTCCCTCAATTTCCAGTTCTTTGCCATTAAAAAAAAAGAGCTGCTATTAATATTTTTGTACATGTGGGTCCTTTCCCCTTTTTTATGATTTCTTTGTGATACACATCTAGTAGTGGTACTACTGAGTCAAAGGGTATGCACAGTTTGGTTGCCCTTTGGCACAGTTCCAGATTGCTCTCTAGAATGGTCAGATCAGTTCACAACTCCACCAATAATGCATTAGTATTCCAATTTTCCCACATCTTCTACAACATTTATCATTTTCTTTTTTTGTCTATGACTTCTTAATTGCCAAGCCTTTTTTGGTAAATTCTTCTCCCTAGACCATTTTGTCTATTATTTCTAGCACCTAGAGCAGATTCTGGCACATCATAAGCACATTTGATTAGTGCTTGTTTATTGACTAATTAACAGCTGACTTCCTTCTTAATACTCTTTTCTCCCTTTGCTTCTATTACACTCTTTCCCCCAATTCTCCTCCTGTCTCTTTGTTGGTTCCTGCTCTGTCTCTCCCAGGGGTTTCTTTTCCTTATCCCAGAACTTAAGTTTGGATAGCCTTCAAGGCTCTGTTCAGACCTCTTACTTTTCCCCACATCCTCTCCTTTGGTGATCTTGTCCACTCCTATCACTCTGGGAAACTGAAACAGATAGAAGCTAAGAGACTTGCCCAAAGTTGCACTGCCAGTAAGTATCTGAGGTAGAATTTTCTCAGAAACCTATCCTCCTTTTACATTTCCTTATTTCTCTTGATGGCACCTAGGCTTCCAGGATCAAAAGATCAAATGCATCTGTCATCTTCCCTCTCCCTTCCCTCCTATATTCAATCACTTGTTAAATCTTTTCTATATGTCCTCTCTTCTCCATTCCACATTCACAATCCTAATTCAGGTCCTCATTACTTCTTCTTCTTCTTCTTCTTCTTTTTTTTTTTGCAGGGCAATGGGGGTTAAGTGACTTGCCCAGGGTCACACAGCTAGTAAGTGTCAAGTGTCTGAGGCCGGATTTGAACTCAGGTACTCCTGAATCCAGGGCCGGTGCTTTATCCACTGCGCCACCTAGCCGCCCCCTCCTCATTACTTCTTATGAATTGTTGAATTATCTGAATTATAGCTTCTTCTGAAATCCATCTTTCTCATCATTCCCAAAAAATTCCTAATACAAAATCTTAATCTTATTATTCCTCTGCTCAAAACCCTGCAGTTCTCCCCTTTTTTTGTATGGAAAAATACAAAACAGCAATAAAAGAAAAAAAAAAGAAAGTAAGTACCTTTTCCCCCATTTATAAAATGAAGATAATAATGCTAAGGAATTGAAGTGGTTAATAGGGAGTGCATTCTAAGCATGTGGACAATCTGCAAAAATGGAGAAGAGGATATGGAATAAAACTAGGTGAAGACCACACAGAAACAGAAAACAAGGACAAAATACTAAGCTAGATGCTCTAGGTAGAAAGGTAAATAAGAGAGATCCCCTGACCTCAAGAAAATTACACTCTAAGGGAGTGAAGTGTATACTCAAATAGATACAAGGTAGAAGATAATTAAGTGATAAAATAGGAAACTGACAGATAAGGAGCGAAAGATTACTTCTAGCAAGGGAAGGAGAAAGAAAGCATTTATATAGCACCTACTATGTACCAGGTACTATGCTAAGTAAGTGTTGTTGTTGTTGTTTACAAACATCATCTCACTTGATCCTCACAATATCCCTGCTAGATGGGTACTATTATAACTCCCATTTTACAGTTGAGGAAGATGAGGCAGATAGAAGTCAAGTGGATTTCCCAGGGTCAAATAAGTAGTGAATGTCAGAGGCCAGATTTGAACTAAGATCTTCTAAACAGAGGAAGACCTGCACTCTACCCTTTGTGCTACCAGATGCCTCAGCTGGAAGCTGGGGAGTTCAGAGATGTTGAGGTTTGAGGCTTCTGAGAAGAGGAGATTCTTGAATAGAACCTAAAGGCGTATTAGTAAATAGACTTTGTATTGGCTGTTGCCCACGAATAGAATGTTCTTCTTCCTCCCCATCCCCTCCTGGCTCCCTTCTGGACTCAGCTCAGACACCACCTTCTGCCAGTGGCCTTTCCTGCCCCTTCTCCAGCCTGCTCTTCCCTTTCTTTTATCCTTTTTAGCTGAGAGTACCTCCTATCTGCTCTAAGTATATCTTGTAAGAACACAGCTGTTTGTATGTTTTCTCTCCTACAAGAAGATGAGTTCCGGAGGGCAGGAATGATATTTTTGCTCTTCTTTGTGTACCTTGAACTTAACACAGGGCCTAGAACATAACAGGTACTAAACAAATCTTGATGACTGCCTGGCTCTCTCTTCTGGACTCAGTCTCTCTATCTTTAAAATGGGAGAAGTTAGACTAGATGATCTCTAAGGGGTCCTCTTCAATTTTGCCACCTGCTAAGCTTATTCATCTCTTTATTCACCCCTCACCAACTTGAACTCATTTCAGCATAGATTCCACCCCCTTCCCAATACTGGAGTTTCCCACCTACCTTCCTCATGGTAAAAGAGGAGATGGATCTCAGAGCAGCCCATCTGTGGCTTGAGAACACACTCGCCCCCTCCTGATCTCCGGGGGCTCTGGAAGTAGCACTGCAACTTCTTAAGCAACTTCTTAGAGGGGTTGGGACCCCAGGACCCATCCAGCACCAGAGGGAAAGAGCCCAACGCCTCCATCCTCTTCTCTAGCCCTGAACCTAAAGGCTGGGGCTTTGAAAACTTTCTCTTTCGGTTTCCTGAAAAGTCCCTCCCTTAGCTATTAAGTTTTCACCCTGTGGCTGTAAATAAGTTTCCCGTGATTGCACTGGCCAGTCATCAACAGGAAATACCCCATTTCCCCTTGGTCAGCAGCCCTAGCTGACCCTCTTGGCTTCCAACTTTCAGAAAGTATATTTCGATTTTATAATACCCCTCTCCAGTGCAAAACAGAAACCTGGAATTACCCCTAGATTTCAGATAGTGATCGTGCTGAATTCAGTTTCCTTTTCCCCTAAAGATCTCTCTCAGGCCAGCTTTTAAAAAATAGATTTCCTCTCCCTAACCCAGAAAGCCAACCCATATAACAAAGAATTTAAAAAGGCATGAGGGAGAAAAAAAGACAATTCAGCAAAATCAACCAACACATCGAATTAAGTCATAGTCCCCCTCATGTCTCCCAACAGGACCATGTCTCTTCCATCCCTTAAAAACCCTCCTCACTTGATCCAACTTCTGAAAGCCTTGAGCACAGTGCCTGCCACATAGGAGGTGCTTTTTGACCGAAAGCTAACAGTTGGTGACACCACTTCCTTTCCTCTCACTCTATTCTAGAGAAGATGGTGCCTTTTTGGGAAAGGAAAGGAAGTGGTGAGATCTGGCATCTGCCTCATTATTCAATCAAAACTGTACTCTACGGTTACCAGTGATTTCCCTCTCTCTCTCCCCCACCACCCCGCCCGCCCGCCCCCCCCCCCCCCCCCCCCCCATGAGGGTTAAGTGACTTGCCCAGGGTCACACAGCTAGTAAGTGTCAAGTGTCTGAGGCTGGATTTGAACTCAGGTCCTCCTGAATCCAGGGCTGGACCATGCCACCTAGCTGCCCCCCCCCCATTGCTAAATCTAATGGCCTTTTCTAAATCCTCATCCTTCCTGAACTACAACCTTTGACATTGTTGATCACTTTCTTCTCTCTAGGTTTTCTTAGGTTTCCTCCTGTGGATCTTTCTCTAGGTTATACCTGGTTGTCCCCCAAGATTCTGTCCTGGGTTCTCTTTTCTTTTCCTTCTGTACTATTTCACTTGGAGATCTCATAAGGTCCCATAGACTTAATTATCATGTCTATGAATGTGATATTCAGATTGATTGGTTCTTCTTCTTCCTCCCTTCCTCCATCCCTCCCTTCCTTCTTTCAACACTACAGGTTCACAAAGTGGATAGAACTCAGAATAAGCAGAGCAACATTTTCTAGTCATATGAACCTAAGCAAGTCACTTAATCCTCCTGTGTTTCTATTTCCTTTTTTTTTTTTTAAATAAAATGAGATGTTTAGACTTAAGGGACTGCCAAGGCTCCTACAATAGCAGCAAATCTGTGATCCCTTGACCTTCCTCAAATGTAGTTCCTCAGATAGGTTTATAGCCAGGCAATTTGTTGCTAATTTTTTTTGCTACCTTAGGAAAAGAAATCTGTAAAATGAACTTTTCTATTCCTTTTTATCTTATGTTGTTCTTTCTGAAAAAATTCTACCCTTTCTCTAAATTACAAGGTAAAGAGGTATTTGCTCTCACCTAAACCAAAAGGAGGTGGATATGGGGGCGGGGAGAGGAGCAGGAATCTAAGTGCTTCTGAAAGCTAAGTTGGACTAGTGGGAAGCTATGCCTTGGAATTGTTAAAGGCAAAAATTCTGGTTAGGGTGAGTTGGAGTTCTACTGTGATTATAGATCTTTCTGATATATAAAATGGGCTTTTTGTCACACAACACCCACACCCACACACACACATATTAGCAAAGAGGATGAAGGTGCCCTACTGATAAAAGGTCCGTTCTTAAGAGGCCTAGTCATGGGGATGAAATTCTAGTGAACCAGGGAGAAAGGCTCTGGAACCCAAGGATTGATGGAAGCTACAAGAGAGGACTATTGACATAAAGAAAAATATATTATAGCACAGAGCACCTGGGCAATATTTTTGAAATGCTTAAACCTATGTCAGATGGAGTAATGTGAAAGTGACTTGTCACTGCTTATCACTGCTAATTGTTGGTTCCCTGATACTTAAATATTTGTTGAATACTACTAGAATCAGAGATGGTAAGGTGGTTATGTCACCAGACTTGGGAGTAAAAAAGACCTGTGTTTAAAACCTTCCTCAGATATTTACTGTGTAATCTTCAGTAAAAGATTTAACCTTTTACTCTCAGTTTTCTCATTTGTAAAATGGGAATAATAATAGCTCCCAATTCACTTTTAGTGTCAGATTTCTATTTGATCTTGTGTTCATTTGAATATTTTATATTTTTGGAGATATTCTATTTTCTTTTTGTTCTCAGTTTTGCTAGCATATTGCCATGGATAATAGGTACTGGTTATTGTTTTTATTTCTTCTGATTTTTGTTGTGAGACTCAAAAGGTACAGGACGGTTCTTTGGAAAACTTAAAGGGCTACTTTATGAAGGTTAGAGATTTAGCCATTATGATTACTTTGGACTGCTAGAGGGTGCTGTAGTATAGCTTACACAGCATCAAGGAATACAACCTAAGAAGAAAAAACAAGATGCTCTCTTCTCTCTGCCTCTGTCTCTGTCTCTCTCTCTTAAAGGAAGTTGCTTTGATTCCTTTTGATTGTACATTACAGTTATTTCCGGATGTTACACCCCACCACATACACACACACACCACAAAAAAAAAAACAAAAAAAAAACAACCCCATATAACAAACATAAACCATTAGGCAAATCATCTATCTGAGAACGAACATGTAACCACTCTCTCTCCTTTATTCTCCCCCACCCTCTACCAACAGGGAGGAGTGATTTTTATATGAATTCTTCTTCACCAAGATAGGTGTTGACAATTATTCAGAGTGCAAATTTCTAGTAGTGTTCTTTTCACTAATATTTGTAATAGTACCAGTATCTATAAGGTTCTCCCTCCCCCTACCACGTAGATTAGGATAGTTCTTTTCCACAAAGAAAAGGAAACTAAACCAAAGATTTGATTGGTCCAAGGCTAGGCTACTTCTTTTCCACAAAGAAAAGGAAATCATACCCAAGATTTCATTGGCTCAAAGGGGCTAAGACTCAAAACACCTAGGTATGGTGGCAACTTCCTGGTGGCCTCAGGCCATATTGGTGATGTCTCAGGTCCTGGTTACCTCAGGGCATTGAAAGGCTTGGCCACCAAGATCAGGGCCCTTCAGACCAGACTGGTGTTCCAAGACCAAATGTCACCACTGCCCCTTCCTGGAATGTTTAAGGCATTTCATATGGAAATGAGGGAGCTAAGTGTTGTATCCCTGTTGAAGATCCTTATTATTCCATGGCTATATATATAATCATTGAATTATATATATGTATCTTATTTCATTCCAGTATCAAACCACCAGAGGATCAGCTCTGAATCAAGCCCAGCTCACAAATAGAACTCAACACCATTGAGCCTGACATCATGGTTGAAGTCAAAGGACAATGCAAATACAGATGGGGTGATCTGATGGCCAGATTCTGCAATCAGGCACACTCCGGCAAGGGCCCTTCTGGCAGTGCTTGGGCAGTGTTCTCAGAGGAACAGAGAGAAGGCCTCCGTTGTGGAAGAGTAATCAGCTTAGTGGGTAGCCTGAAAGAAGGTTGACAGAGAAAGGAAGAACCAGGACCATTATTCCAGGGGTGTTGTTAAGCATCACGGAACGTCTAAATTGTCAGCCTATGAAAGATTCAGGTCAGCTGGCCTGGAACACTCAGTGGCTAGAGAGAGAATTCTTGTTATGCAAGAACAGTGCCATGAATACAGGGTTGGCAACTAAAAGCACAAGTTATAAAGGTGAAATCCTTGTGGAGGCAGGGATCAAAAGTCTTCAGACCCATTGACAGTGGGGTGACAAGTACATTCTCTCCTGCAGAGGCTTTTTTGTTTTTGTTTTTTTTGGTGAGGCAATTGGGGTTAAGTGACTTGCCCAGGGTCACACAGCTAGTAAGTGTCAAGTGTCTGAGATCATATTTGAACTCAGGTCTTCCCAATTCCAGGGCTGGTGCTTTATCCACTGCGCCACCTAGCTGCCCCCACAGTTACTGAAAAGTGTGCCGCTTTTTACTAAGATTAGGGTTAGATCATGTGAGATTGAGGACAGAAGTGAGAATGAGATTTGGGAACTGGCTGTAAGAAAGGTAATCCTATTATTGCCCCCAAAGAACAGAGGATTGGGGAACTTTCACCAGCAAGGAAGGAACTAGGAAGGTTTCAAGAGAAATGCAAGCAGTAGCCTGAAGATTCACTAGGGCAATGGCTGCTAAGGGCATCAAGCAATGAGCCTACACAGAGACCCTCTCTGAAGTAGTTTTATCGGCCTTGCAAGCTCTTAGAAGACTGACTTGTGGAGCCAACTAAATAGATGCTCCAGATGGAGATGACGCTTTATCCTGTTTTAAGTGACCAGGGTAGGTGTACTTGCAGTCATAAAGATCAGTTCATACTGAAATCCCACATGGGGATCTGCAAGGAAAGGAGGAAAATACCTAAAGGAAAGAGACTATAAGCACACGCCTTCCCTTACCATAACTGCCCACAGCCTATGATCAACCTGCACAAGGTTGAATGGCATAAGCTTTTAGCTATGGGTTACCCCTGTCAGGCAGGGTAGATGTAGAGGGATGTACTGATAAAATCTGAGTAGGAGATCAGGGTAGTGGTAGCTGGGGCAAATATTATTGTCTTCTGAGGATGGCTAAAGGAGGCATGCAGTGCCCACTACCCTGTTAGGTAGGCAGAGAATGTGATACCATCTTCTCCCAGACAGAGCTTTGTATGTGGCTCTTGAAACATCAGCCTATGGGGATGAGGCACTAATAAAGTTATATCATGAGAGCTGGGCAGTAGGGGTCCTTTTGTCCCACCCAAGCCTAAAGCATCTCTTAAAGCCCATGCCCCATTTAAATAGACCAGGTTCAGGGGGCAGCTAGATGACACAATGGATAAAGCACCAGACCTGGATTCAAGAGGACCTGAGTTCAAATTTGACCTCACAACCCTGGGCAAGTCACTTAACCCTCATTGGCTTGCAAAAAAACAAACAAAAAGTTAACCCAGACAAATGAGTCAGTCTGTCAACAAGCATTCATTAAGCACCTACTACATACCAAGTATTATGCTAGGTCCTGGGAACACAAATATAAATAGACAGTCCCTGCCTTCAAGGAGCTTACATTCTTTTTTTTTTTTTTTGCAGGGGCAATGAGGGTTAAGTGACTTGCCCAGGGTCACACAGCTAGTAAGCAGCAAGTGTCTGAGGCTGGATTTGAACTCAAGTCCCAAGGAGCTTACATTCTAATGGAGGAAAGGGGGTAGAGATGGATATTAGTCCTATAGCCTAGTCCAGAGCTAGAGAAAGTCCAGGGTGAAGGCTATAGAGGAATGAGATGTGGTTGACCTGGTATCTCCCTCAAATGGAGGTTCTTAAAAGAGCCATCAAATCAGAGAGTGAGTCCACCAAAAGTTATTACAATAAATGAATGTGAGGGCTGGAAAGAACTTCAGAATGAAGAGTCTAGGGCATGGTAGGGGAAGTAGAGTGAATTCTAGAGAGGAATGAGTCAGTGATGGCTGAGGCCTCCCTCAATGCTGTTAGAAAACAAAAAAACCCTCAACACTCGCCCTTCCTCCCCCAAACCCTTTCAGGAAATGAGTGGGCTGAACCATCTGAGTGGAAAGGAAATCTTAACTTTGTTTTACATCTGAATAGCAAAGTTATCTGAAAATACTCCTTTTTACCATTAACTTTACCCTTCCAGTGTCCTGCTATTTCAGTATCCTGACTTATCAAACGGATGATTTCACCTTCTTTAAAAGAAAGTTTGCCATTCACACTTCTGTTGGCTGATAATGTTCTAGAATATCTCTTAGCTTTAGATTTGACTTCATTGTCTCTTTTTACTGCTTTTCCTCACTGACACCGTTGCTCAGAATTTTAATGTAGAGGTGATTAAAGGTTTATCTGTTTTCTTCTTCTTCATTAATATTCTTCTCTGGAGCTTTCCTGAACCAAGCACTGACCCATGTGAAGGACAAGAGCTTGTAAATCAACCCTGA
This sequence comes from Dromiciops gliroides, assembly GCF_019393635.1. Lineage (NCBI taxonomy): Eukaryota > Metazoa > Chordata > Mammalia > Microbiotheria > Microbiotheriidae > Dromiciops > Dromiciops gliroides. Next base: position 334,205,155 of record NC_057863.1, on the reverse strand, counting down.
GAAAATGCAGGGTCAAAGGTTTGGGGAATACAGTGGATAGTGAGAACTGGGATGATCCAGATATAATCCTGGCCCCTCTTTCCCTGCGTTCCCCAACCACCCCTTGAAGAAACAGCTCAGGACTCCCTCAATTGGCAGCTCTTTTCCACTACTCGGACAACTTCTTCCCAGAGTTTGTGGGTTGAAGGGTGGTATTGTTGGGGGATTTCTGTCTTTCTAGAAACATTGAGGAGGTGAAACCACACAACTATGATGAATGTATACCTGCTACAAAGAGAATGGCTCCCTTGTTTTACTTGGCGGGAATCCTGAGCTCCTGAATGGACTTAAGAGGGGGGCCTTATCCAACCTAGTGAAATAAAGAGGCAGACCCTCAGAAGAGGCCTCTAAAGGGACAGAAATTTTTCTCTCCAATAGAGGCCACTAGGTAGTGCTGGGGCCAGAATCAGGAAGAACTGAGTTCCAATGTGTCCTCAGACATTTACTGGTCGATTGACCACGGGTAAGCTACTTAGCCTCTGCCTCAGTTTCTTCAACTGTAAAGTGGGGATACCTCTTACCTCCCCGAGTTGTTGCGAGAATTAAATGACAATGTTTGTAAAGAGCGTACGTAGCATGGTGCCTGGCACATAGTAGGCTTTATAGAAATGTAAGCTATTATTATTATTATTAATCCAAGCCGTGTTTCCCAGTGCCCCTTCTCCCGGCTCAGGTTGGGTGCACTTTGGTGCCCTCTCCCAGTTCACCCCGCTTCCCGCCGCCTTTCCTCCCAGGCCGGTCTCTGTCCAGCGGCTTTCGCAGCCCCTCCCTTCTCACCTTCTTTTTCCAAAAACTCTACCCAGAAAGTGCCTTCGGTGGGGCCGGCTTTGACCATGCACTCGCCTCCCCCGGACTTCCGCGGGCTCTGGAAATACTTTTGCAGTTTCCTCACCAGTCCAGAACAGAGCTCGGGGACCCCGACCAGGACCCGATAGTTCGGGCCTTGGGCGGCGCGGTCGGTGGCCATCGGGGCAGGGTCGGGACTTGTGATCCGAGGAGCCGGGGCTACGATGTTTGTTGGGCTCTGGAGGGAGTAACTGGCAAGCAGAGAGGGCAGAGGCGAGGGCCCAGTCGGCACTCCTTCCTTGCTCCTTAACCCAACTCCCCACGCCCCTCCTCTACACCTCCCCTTCCCCCCGCCCCGTGGTTTGCAAAAACTTTCAGTTTCGTTTCCCCGAAGTTCCTATCTTATTCCCAGCTTCACAATTATTTTCTCTGGTAGTTGCAGTCGACGCTACTTCAGGTAAGCAAAGGCTATCCTGGGGTCCTCTGGAGGGAGGGAAGAAAGACCATCCTGGACCTCATAAGTACTTTCTCCTGTCTCTTCCTCCTACCCCTCTGCGATCAACACACCTCCGGAACCTGGACCCCTGCTCACTTTCTTTGGGCTGATGGGACGGCGCTTGGGAAATGGGGTCAGCTCTGCTTTCAGGGTCATGTTTGGGGGAAGGGGATTCACATATAATATTATCTAATTTCCAGAAAACTTGAAGCCATGAAAAACACCATCTAGTGTTTCTTTTTTAAAAAGACGGCGTGTATTTATTGGTAGACCATCGTTCTGAATTCAGATAGAGCTTTAAAAGGCCAACCAGGAGCACCTTTCTTTTCCAAACCTTAGAGATTAGCTAGTTCGACGACCTAATATTAGAAAGGAGAGAAATGTGACTCAAAAATGTTATGATTCACCGAAGGTCCCACTAGGAAGGGAATAAGCATTTCTATAGAGCTTATCGTGTGCCGGGCACTGTGCTGTGCTCAACAAATATCTAGTTTGATCCTCAAAACCCTTTTGAGGTAGGTGCTGTTATCCCCATTTTGCAATTGAAACTGAAGGAAAACAGAGGTTAAGTGTCTTACTTAGGGTCAAACAGCTAGTGTCTATAGCTGGATTATAATTCGTTTCTTCCTGACACCAGACACAGCGCTCTACCCACTTAACTGCCTCTGGACTAAGGTGCTGAGCAGAGATTTTCAAACCCAGGTCAGCACAGTTCCCCTCGTTCCCACTTGTTCTTGTCATTCCCTCGAGGAGCTGGATATTTAACAACAAACTTGCTCTTGAATTAAACTGTGTTGTACCACTTATTTCCTGTGTACAGGAATGAACTTTGCATTACTATAAGGACTTTCATATAAATCTCTACATATTTGATTGTATAGAAACCTTTGGGGGAGGGGGAAAGAGAAGAATAACAGCCATACACCAGTCAATATATGGGAATAACTCAGTGCTTTAGAGGTTTGTATTTTCCCTCTGTCTGGTCCTATGATTTCATTACATGGGAAAACTCTATTCTCCTTATGTAAATAAGTGGAGGCACCTGGGTAGGTGCCTGGAGCACTGAGATTCCTTGGCCTTGGCATTCACCTAATAAGTGATTGAGGGAAGACTTTTATCCAAGTCTTCTTGACTCCAAGGCTGGCCCTTGATCCCCTATGCCAGGCTACCTCTCAATATTATGCTTAGAAAGGGTAATTTTCTTTCTTTCTTTCTTTCTTTTTTTTTTTTGCGGGGCAATTAGAGTTAAGTGACTTGTCCAGGGTCACATAGCTAGTAAGTGTCAAGTATCTGAGGCCGGATTTAAACTCAGGTCCTCCTGAATCCAGGGCGGGTGCTTTATCCACTGCCACCTAGCGGCCCCTACAAAGGATAATTTTAAAATGTATTGTTTGATTCTTCAGGCACTTTCATAGTTGGAGTATAAGTATTATCATTCTGATTGTATGAATAAGGGAAAAAACCTCAGAGCAAATCAATGATGAAGTAATTTGTTCAGGGTGACCCAAGTAATGGCACATATGGATTGAAAATTTTATTTTAAACATTTTATTCACAATTTTTTTTAAATCATGATTCCATATTTCTAATATATTTTCTCAAATTCAGTAGGTGAAATAGAAGGGCATCTTAAATAAAAAAGGTCTTGGGGAAAAGTTTTCTGAAATTTCCCAGTTTTAAATATGAACCTTCACACTATGTAGTTATATCAAAGGTATTGCTCATTCACCAATACATACTCCTCCAAACACACACACATATATATATATATATCCCCTAACAAAAAAGAAAAATCAACTGTATATTAACAGGCAGTAGGATACATATCTTTATTAGGTGCTATGTCCTGTAGAATACACCCATGCATGTCTTTATAAGGTGTTGTGTCCTGTTTTAAGTAACCTCTGCATATGCAAATGTAAATCCATCCAACAGAAAATGAATTCTGTTTTGGACATATTGAATTTGAGATGTCTTTGGGACATTTTTATGTAGAATTGTAGTCCCAGAAAGAGACTAAAGCTGTATGTATACATTTGGGAATCATCTGCATATGGATGATAATTGGATTCAAGGTAGCTAAGGATACTACCCAGTGAAATAATATAGAGAAAAGAGTAGAGAATACAAAATAGATCTCTGAGGAACAGATATCTACTAAGTATGACAAGAATGAGATCCAATCAGGGAGACTGAGGAGGGATAGGGCAGTTAAGAGAAGAATTATGAGATGGCAATATGATTAAAAATTCCAGAGAGAGAAAATATCTAGTAGAAAAAGGTGATCAACAGTGTCAAGTATATTGTAGAAGTCAAGAAATTTGAGGACTTTTAAAATGTCATTAGATTTGTTAAAGAGCTCATTGGAGCGGGCAGCTAGGTGTCACAGTGGATAAAGCACCCACCCTAGATTCAGGAGGACCTGAGTTCAAATCCAGCCTCAGACACTTGACACTTACTAGCTGTGTGACCCTGGGCAAGTCACTTAACCCTCACTGCTCCACCAAAAAAAAAAAAGAGCTCATTGGTAACCTTGGGGAAAGCAATTTCAGTTAAACACTGAAGCAAGAAGCCTTATTTTCATTACAAGAGAGCCGCAAGAGAAGGGGGATCTATCTAGTATGTAAAGCCTTCTCAAGGAATTTAGCAGAGAAGGGAGGGAGAGACAACGAGATGGTATAACCTAATGAGGATTTTTTGAGGGTGGAGTGGAGGGAATATGAATATGTAGGCAGAAAGGAAAGAATTAATAGATAGAAACTGAAGATTAGAGAGAATAGAGATCATGGTGGGGTCACCACCTGGAGAAGATGGGAATGAATGGGGTTAAGGGTGCATGTAGATGGTTTGGTCTTGACCAAGAGAAGAGCTATCTCATCAGAGATTGAAGTGAAGGAGAAGATAGTAAGGAAGAATAATTTCAGAGTGGTATCAGATGTGGAAAAAGGGAAAAGTCTTCAGCTGAGAGAATAGGAGAGTGGTGTTATGGAAAGGTTGAGGGAAACAAGAAAGGTTTGGAACATTCTATTTCTTCCTCCCCCAACAAACCTTCCCCTTTCCTCTCTGATGCCCACTGTACCCTTCTCGAAAGTAAAGATTGTCTCCTTTTTGCTCTTGTATCCCTGGTAGCTGACACAGTGCTTGATAGTAGTGCATAGTAGCTACTAATACATGTTGGTTTAACTGGATTATTCTGAGGATTTTTGAGTGTCCAGCATTTTAAAGTAGCAAGCCTAACATACTTGGTTAGTTCCTTGAATGTATAACCTCCAAATGTCTTCTGAACGGGTTCTCTAGGCCTTTTCTTCTCATCTGGAGACTATTGGCAGTAGATAGAATGACTTTTTTCAAAGGTCAATTACAAATTCAAAGAACTAGAGAAGAAAACAGAGGAGAAAAAAGTGGGGTAAAGAGAGCCAGTTCTTTTTCTTCTTTGTATCTTTAAGCACAGGGCACAGTGCTTTATCCATTATTGGACACTTAATGGAATAGTTTATTAAAAGAAAAATCTTCCATCAGGCTTTGTCCTTAATACTGAAACAAACTGGGGCAGCTAGATGACACAGTGGATAGAGCACCGGCCCTGGAGTCAGGAGTACCTGAATTCAAATCCGGCCTCAGACACTTAACACTTACTAGCTGTGTGACCCTGGGCAAGTCACTTAACCCCAATTGTCTCACTAAAAAAACCAAATGAAACAAACTAAGGTAGAGAAAATTGAAAGGAGTTCATTAAGCATCCAAAGGCAACAAGGCATTGAGAGCCAATGGGTGACAATTTCAAACTACCTGCTCCTTTTATAGACAATATTTCATAATAAGAACAAGACAATCCTGATGGGTAAATGTTTCCTAAAGGGGATGGGTCATTGCATTTCAGCTCTTCCCCCATTAGTGCATCTTAGGGAAAGGAGATGAGAGAGATAAGGGGGATAGCATGAAAATACAGGCGACAGGTGATAGATACCTAGGATGAGGAGATAGGATCAAAGTACTTGCTGCCCCTCTCAACAGACTGGTTCACACATATCCAAAGATATGTGAGACTGAAAATAATGGATGTAGTCATTTGGACTGACTCAGTACAAATTTCAATATGTTGGAGATGTATTTATATAATATATACCTATGCATGTGTATATGAGTTAGTACAGTTGGATAGGGTCACAGTTCTGAAATTTTCCAGTTTTCAGACACTTTGGCAGTGAGGAAAACGATGAAACATTAATCTGCCCACTGCCCTTTGTTGTTGTCCTCCAAGAGAACCAATCTTATCATGAGGGTGATGTCTTAACTTGTGGATGAATTGGATTTAAGTGAGACAGGGCTGGGAAAAGTTAGCCTCACTCTCTCCTCCAGTCATCTAAGTGAGGTGGAATAGGATGCATTGGGTCACCTTGGTCTTTCTAAATTAAAGTCTTTCTTAGGCCTCAGTTTTCTGAGGCAATGTCCATTCAATGACTCAGAGCTAGGTAAGAATTGAGACAAAAGATGACCTAATTTACTCTTTAAAAAAATCCATCTGAGAGGAGAAGACAGAGTTTCTGACTAGAACAGAAGACAATGGCTATTTACACTTATTCCATGTCATTAAAATCTAAGCAATGAGCCATGTAGGCTTGGGCTGGAGGCTATTGGCCATTCAATGAAAGACAAAGTGATTTGATTTGACACAGATGATAAAGGGGAAGTGAGGTGCTTTAGTGGATTGAGCACTACCCTCAGACGCACTAGCTTTGTGACCCTGGGCAAGTCACAACCATGTTTGCCTCAGTTTTCCTTGTCTGTAAAATGAGCTGGAGAAGGAAATGGCAAACCATTCCAGTATCTTTGCCAAGAAAACTCCAAATGGACAGAGACATGACTGGGAAAAAGCAAACAAACAATGACAAAAAGCAAAACTACTGAACTGATGTTAATAGAATCAGAGATTCAGAGCTGGAAGGGATCCCAGAGGCCTAGTCAAAGTCTCCATTTTACAAATGAAGAAACATACCCCAGATAAGTCAGAGGAAGGTTATCCAGTGGCCAGGTCAGGATTTGAAGTCAGATCCTCTGGCTCCAACTCTAATCTGCTTTTCCCTGTGTGCATTGTGTGATACCTAATACCAAGCATTTCTCACTTTTCTCACCCTCCCCCCAATTTTTATGTACAAATTTTAAAAATATTTTATATTTATTTTTATATCCTCTCTGTCCTTTTCCCCCAGAGTATTTGTGTTTTTTAGTTGTTAACCAGATAAAAATCTGGAATTAGTATGAATGTATTTGAAAATCCAGCTGAACCTACTTCTGCAATGCAGATTTCATTATATCAGTGCTTCATTGTCTCTTTGTCCACTTCTCCTCCAGGCCCCAGGTGGTCACCTCTACAAAGTGAAAGATCGAAAAACCTTGTCAAAGTTATTTTTTTTTTAAATGCCACATTGAGTCTGTACTTGTTCAAGATTTCAAAAAGTATTTTATTGATTTCTTTTGTGTTTTTTTTAAATTAAGGCAACATTATGGACTTGATTTCCTTAGGACATCTGGAATCCATGGGCTCTGCCAAAGGTGAGAGAAATATTTGCTGCTTCTTCCTTCTGTGACACTGGTGCTGTAAAGACTTTTGTGTGGTTAGTGACAATCATTATCAAGACACTATCAGTCGGGGCAGCTAGGTGGTGCAGTGGATAGAGCACCGGCCTTGGAGTCAGGAGGACCTGAGTTCAAATCCGGGCTCAGACACTTAACACACACTTACTAGCTGTGTGACCCTGGGCAAGTCACTTAACCCCAATTGCCTCACTTAAAAAAGAAAAAAAAGACACTATCAGTCGTTGACTTTTTTTGGGGGGGGGGCAAGGCAATTGGGGTTAAGTGATTTGCCCAGGGTCACACAGCTAGTGTCAAGTGTCTGAGGCCAAATTTGAACTCAGGTCCTCCTGACTCCAGGGCCGGTGCTTTATCCACTGTGCCACCTAGCTGCCCCCATTTAATTTTTTTTTTTTTGGCAGGCATTGACTTCTACCATGAGGGTGAGATACCTATATAAATGCTAGTATATTAAGGTTTTGAAAATGCTTTGCATGTATTTTCTCAGTTAATCCTCTCAACTTGGTGATGTAGATGCTATTATCACCAATTTAAAAATAATGGAAATTGAGAAGCAGTTAGGGTTCAGTTACTTATGCAAGGTCACACAGCCTGAGGCTGAATTTGAACTTGGATCTTCTGACTGCAAGTCTAGTACTTTATCTACTCTACTACCAAGTTGCTTCAAGCCTGTCACACTACCAAGAGTTCAGAAATCAAAACAATCAAATAAAAGAACAAAGCAAACATCTACATATGGAGTATGAATAACATTATCTTCATGGTGATGAATTTAAAAATTAAGAAAAAAGCATACTGTAATTCATCCATATAAAGGATGTTGATCAGTGACGATTGCTTCCTTTCTATTCATTTCTAGAACTGAATAACCATATGGAAATGGCAGCCTTTGATCTTGGCCATGAATAAAAATACCTACACTTAAACATTATAGTGAACTTTTTTCAAATTAAATTAATTGTTTTCCAGTTAACAAAAATTAATATTTTTCCCCTCACACTTATTCCTCTCAAACCAATGGTGTGTGGGGCAGAGACCCTTTACAACAAATATGCATAATAAGAAAAAAATCTTGTACTGACCATATCTTATTCTCCATTCTGAATCCACCACTATTCTGTCCAGAGATTCTTAAGTATTTTTAAGTTTTTGTCAGAGTTTCTAAGTCTTCAAAGTTGTTTGTCTTTACCATGTTGTTACTGTGCAAACTGTGCACCTTATTGTGCTCACTACATTCTTCTTCAGTCCATACAAGTCTTCTTAATGTTAGGAGATTTAGAAGATGGCCCCTTTTCCATGGTAGCATGTCTAAATTTATATAAAGTATGACCTTGGATCTACATGTGAAAGTTGCTTTGTGCTAAGATACCTGTCTGTCATATCTGGCATCCAAGTTGTCAGATAGCTTAGGAAAGTTTCCATTTTTATTATTTTGATGATTGTTGATGTTGTTCATCCTTCATTCTTAGAGAGGACCAATGACATTTTTAGGGTGATGTCTTGACTTGCAAGTGAATTGGATTGAAGTGAGGCAGGTCTCTGCAAAGTTGACCTCACTTTCTCCTACAGGATCACTGGGGTCTAGTGTCAAGACAAGAGTCAAGTTGACTTGCAATGGCCCCATTTTGAAGATTAGAATTTGTAGCATATGCAAAAGGATTAATAACAAAGATACTGATCAAATCAGCAAATTTTATACAAGGTTGAATGGTTTATAGGTAATGAAAACATTCTCTTTTTAATTTTCTATGCTCAACAAGAGGAGAGTCTAAAATTCTGTTCCATCAGTGGAGACTAGAACCTACATTTTCTCATTCCCACTCTCCCAAGCCACCAGGTTACTCAAATCATTAACTCTTATTTAAGTTTCTTATATTATGAGTAACAAAAGGACTAGTTTTAAAATCCCAGAAATGTTGATCAGGACCTTCAAAGTGATTCCAGTGCAAAAATGTTACCTCTGGAGTAAATTAAATGCTCTTGATCCCTTCTGTGGCACTGGAGAGTTCTAGCAGTGCAACAAGGATACTGTACAACTGGTGTTCTAAGGTGAACCCCTTCACTTTAAAGCTGGTGATATCATGGAGTGTCCTCAGTTGGAATTCCTTGGCAGCAAGCCCAGACTACAGACTGCCTGTTTCTGAAAGGGCAATCAGTTTTGGATAGGCAGGGTCTCAAAGCTAGGGTGGATGTGCATAGGCTAGATGGCTCCAATGAACTTTAAGACAACTAATGTCCTATGTTTGTCTCGGAGACCATGGCAACCATTAACTTCTTGTTGTTCAGCCATTTCAGTCCTGTCTGACTCTGTTGATCCTGTTTGGGCTTTTCTTGGCAAAGACACCACAGTGATTTGCCATTTCTTTCTCCAACTCATTTTACAGATGAGGAAATTGAGGCAAACACGGTGAAGTGACTTGCTCTGTCACACAGCTAGGAAGAGTCTGAGACCAGATTTGAACTCAGAAAAAGGAGTCTTCCTGACTCCATGCCTGGCACTCTATTCACTATGCCACCTAGCTGCCCCAACAAGCCACACCTAATAGATCCTTTTAAGTTAGGTTATGCTTTACCCTCTGGTTGACACACTTCATGCCATGCTTGAAAAAGGCCTTTTGAGACAATACTGCTACCAGCTGAGGGAATTTCTGTTTTGGTTCCAACTAATCAGGAGACAAAATTCCTCAGCAGAATTCCCTCATTTACCAAATGAAATATCTGAATAGGAGAATGTCTGTAATAAGCAGTCACAAAGCTGGATTGTCTACACACTAAATAGCCCAGTGCAGAGCACTTATAATTTAATCAACACAACTTAATTTACCTATTAGCAAATGACTTGGCCTCTCTGGGCAAGGCAGTTTGGTGTAGTGGAATTAACACTGAAGTCAGAATCAAGATACTTGAGTTTGGTTCTTGGTTGTTCTGCTACTAACTAGATGTGTAACTTGAAGGAAATCATTTCCCCTTTCTGGGCCTCAGTTTCATCATCTGTAAAATTAGGCATTTGGATTGGATGACTGCCAAGGCTCCTTCCGATTCTATGAGCCTATCTCTTACTTTTGTCATAATTTAAAATACTATCTTCTGAGTGGTCTTTGTCCACTATATCCTTCCATCCCTGGTCTTTGTAGACTCCTTGTGATGATAAAGTTTTTAGGACTTTATTATCCTAATAAATGCAAACATTTTAACATTGTCTTTTATTTCATTAAATATTAATTTTTCTTCCCTGAAGGATCACACTCAGTTTTGCTGGGTAGATTCTTCTTGGTTGTAACCTAGCTCCTTTGCCTTCTGGAATATCATTTTAGGCCCTCCACTCCTTAATGTGGTAGGTGCTAACAAAATTGTGTGGCTCCACGGTATTTGAATGGTTTCTTTCTGACTGCTTGCAATATTTTCTCTTTGACCCGGGAGCCCTAGAATTTGACTAGAATATTCCTGAGAGTTTTATTTTGGAATCTTTTTCAGGAAGTGATTGGTGGATTCTTTCAGTTTCTGGTTTACCCTTTGGTTCTAAGATATCAGGGCAATTTTCCTTTGTAATGTCTTGAAATATGATGTCTAGGCTCTTTCTTTGATCATGGCTTTTAGATAGTTCAATAATATTAAAATTATTTTTCCTCAATATATTTTCCATGTCAGTTGTTTCTCCAATGAGATAGTTCACATTTTCTTCTATTTTTTTCATTCTTTTGACTTTTTTTTGTTGTTTCTTGATGTTTCATGGAGTTAACTTCAACTTGCCCAATTCTGATTTTTAAGGAAATATTTTCTTCAGTGAAGAAAATACATCGTTTTCCATTTATCCAACTGTGTTTTAAAAGTTATTATTTTCTTTGGTATTTTTTATGCCTCTTTATTATTACTGTTGTTGTTTTTACCAAATTGTTAATTGTCTTTTCTTTTCTTTTTTTGTGGGGCAATTGAGGTTAAGTGACTTGCCCAAGGTCACACAGCTAGTAAGTGTCAAGTGTCTAAGCCGGATTTGAACTCAAGTCCCCCTGAATCCAGGGCTGGTGCTTTATCCACTGTGCCACCTAGCTGCCCCTGTTGTCTTTTCATAATTTTCTTTATCTCTCTCAATTCTTTTCCCAGTTTTTCTCTATTACTCCTATGTGATTTTTTTTTTCCTATTTGATTTTTTTGGGGGTGAGGCAATAGGGGTTAAGTGACTTGCCCAGGGTCACACAGCTAGTAAGTGTTAAGTGTCTGAGGCTAGATTTGAACTCAGGTCCTCCTGACTTCAGGGCCAGTGTTCTATCCACTGCACCACCTTTCCTATTTGATTTTAAAAAATCTCCCCCCACCCCCCCTTTCTTTAGCTCTTCTAGGAATGGTTTTTAGGCTTGTGTCCAATCTGCATTTTTTTCTTTGAGGCTTTTCTTGTAGGCGTTTCCACATTTTTGTCTTCATCTAAATTTGTGTCTTGATCTTTCCTCTTAACACAGTAGGTTTTTATGGTCAGGTTCTTTTTTGTTTGTTTGCTCACTTTTTTTCAGCCTGTTTCCGACTTTGAACTTCAAGTTACAGTTGGGCTAGGCTCCCCTGGTGTGGAGCACTATCCCAAGCTTTAGGCTTTTTCAGGCTGCTGTTTTTACAACTAATTCTGGGGGTTTATAAGCATTCAGTGCTTCCAAGGTGGTGTGATTCAAGGAGAGATGTAATCATTGCTCTCCTGGTCTGTGCTCTGATCCTGACCTAGGAAAGGCCCCTCCTCCCCTGAAGTCAGAAATGCTAGTGCTCATCTCTGCTCTGGGACTGTGACCAGGGCCCCTTTTCAAACACAAGCTCTCCTCTCTGCCCTGGAATTGAAATGGGGAACTGGGTATGTACAATAGAGTTGCTAAGAGCGAAATGTACTGTATACAAAATAACAGCAATAGTGGGGGATGATCTGCTGGGAAGCATGTGATTATTTTCTGCAAGGCAATGATCCAATATAACCCTGAAAGACTTATGAAGATTGCAGCTGATCTGCAGAGAAAGAACTGATAGTATCTGAAAACAGATAGAAACACATTTAAAATTTTTTTTTCTTTTCCTCTTTGACAATTCCTTAATCTGAAGTTTTGGGTTTTTTTGACTGTTTTCTCTCACAACTAGCTAATACGGGAATTTTTCCATGACAACTCATGTATAACTTACTTTGAATTGCTTGAGTTCTTGTGGGTGGGGGGTGGGAATGGAGGGGGGAAGAGAAGTTGGAACACAAAGTTTTAAAAAAATTGATGTTAAAATTTTGTTTTTACATATATTTTGGAAAATAAAATTCTATTAAATACTATAGAGCTGCTAAACCATGCCTAGTCCTGTGCCTAGTGCTAGCATAGGAGTTCCCTATAATCTCTTTCTGACCATTTGTCTGATACCCTTACCATCTCTGGGCTAAGAGTTCCTGAAGTTGCTGCTGCTGCTCTTACCTCCAAATCTCATGGCTAGTATTGCTGCAGGGTGCATTCTAGGTCACCCCCACCTCAGTGTCACCTATCCTTCTGACCCCCTAAGTTATTTTGGGTACCAAAAATGTCTCACCATGACCTGTTTTAGAACTATGCCACTCTGGGGCAGCTGGGTAGCGCAGTGGATAAAGCACAAGTCCTGGATTTAGGAGGACCTGAGTTCAAATTCAGCCTCAGACACTTGACACTTACTAGCTGTGTGACCCTGGGCAAGTCACTTAACCCTCATTGCCCCACAACAAAACAAAACAAAAACAAACAAAAAAATTTATGCCACTCTGGAATTCAATTCAAAGTTGTTTGGAGGGGAAATATCAGGAGACCTTGCCTGTAGTGCTTCCTCTACTCCACCATCTTGGCCTTGCCTTGAGCACAGTACCTTATACATAAGATGCTTGGTAAATTTTTCATTTAGTTAGACTTTTATTGTTTATTTAGTCATTTATGGTCATCCTTTCTAGCTTTTCTTTTTTCTCCAAATTTGTTTGAATCATACAGTGTTCCAAAGCAGTTGTTTACCATTCAAAATAGATAGGATGACCTTTCTTTTAAAAATTCTTTGTTCAGATGTCTCCACAGAGGAGAAATGGGAAGGTGGAATCTTTTCCACAAATTCTTAAAGGCTGTGGACTTGAAAAATTCTTATTAAGCAGCACCTAGGAATGAGAATGACTGGACAAAGGATCTTATATATTTTCCTCTTGCCTAAGACAGCATGTAAAACTTTCTCTGTGTGTACAAATTATGCCCCCATACTATACCTCTGGAGTGTGGCTACCAAGGTGGGTCAGTTGATCATTTCATTTGTAGTGATAAATAGAAGGATCTTGTTGTAGTTACAGGAGGGTTATCTGACTTCTTGTTTGTTTTTGGTGAGGCAGTTGGGGTTAAGTGACTTGCCCAGGGTCACACAGCTAGTAAGTGTTAAGTGTCTGGAGCCAGATTTGAACTCAGGTATCTCCTGAATCCAGGGCTGGTGCTCTATCCACTGTGACACCTAGCTGCCCCTTATCTTCCTTCTTACAAGTAAGGAACACAGTTTCTTGGTTGAAAGAAGATTTATGCTTCACTTTTCCTAATTTCCATTGAAAGACTGGCTTATCAATCATTTCCTGTTTTACATTCCATAGGCCTCATGGAGCAGAAGAGTCTACAAATTACCATTGACAACGATAACTTAAGAATCTTGAAAAGTTGTGAATCTTTGTTCAATAACGTCATCGACAAGAAGTTTCAATGTATCAGTAACCTGGAAAGTGCCATGAATTCTGCCAAAATCTACAGAACAATGTTGCTATCCCAAATAGAGTTGTCTGTCTGGAAAGATGATCTCACCAGACATCCTGTGGATGCTGTGGTTAATGCTGCCAATGAATACCTTTCCCATGCAGGAGGTCTGGCCTTGGCCCTGTTGAGGGCAGGAGGGCCTGTTGTTGCACAGGAGAGTGAAGAAATGATCAGGCGTGTAGGAAAAGTACCAACTGGTCAAATAGCTGTAACAGGAGGAGGCCAGCTTCCCTGTTCCCAGATCATCCATGCTGTTGGACCACAGTGGAGTATGACAAATGCACAAAGATGTTGCTTCGAACTTAGAGAAGCCATTTTAAATATTCTGAATCATGTAGTCAATGAACCTGGCATAAAGACAGTGGCAATCCCTGCATTAAGCTCTGGGATTTTTGGCTTCCCTCTGGATATGTGTGCAGACATTATTGTAAATACGATTTTGCTATTTCCTAATTTTCAAAGCAACAGTACCTTAAAAGAAATCCACCTGGTGAGCAATGAGGAACCCACTGTGGCTGCATTTAAAAGAAGCTGTGAAAAGATTCTGAGTGGGAACATACCAGCAACCCCACCTTTAGCTTCCATTACCCTCAACAATGTGAACCTCCAGATTATAGAGGGGTTCATTGAGAAGCAGCAGGTAAATCTGGGGATCTGTAAGCTAACACCCTCCTCCTTTGTGGACTGTTAGCTAGGAAGAATTTCTGAACACCTATCTACAAAGCCTCTACTCAACGAGAGCAAATACAAAGGAAATAGAACAATCAGTTCCTCCATAGAGATGCTTATAGTATAAAATATGGGTACAATAGGGGAAACAAAGCACATTTATATGGAAGTGCAAGAGGAGAGTGCACAAGAAATAGACAATGAAAGAGTGCCAACCTAATATATACATATTCAAGGCATGTAAAGAAAGGATCAAGTTGAGGATAGTTAATCAAGAAAATCTCAGAGAAGTGACCTTAGAATTAAATCTTGAAGAAAGAGATGGATGTGGATTGGCAAGAGGAAGGCCATCCTAGATGGGTAGAATACTTTCATAGAGGGCAGGGAGGAAGAAACATATAGTGTGAGAGGTGTCAGCTCAGCTCATGTGGAGGAGCCAAATTGGGGATTATCACTTTCAAATAGTATTTCATGTATGCAAAAAATGTCTGATCAGGGGAAAGCTGGGTGGCACAGTGGATAAAGCACCAGCCCTGGGATTCAGGAGGACCTGAGTTAAAATCTGACCTCACACACTTGACACTTAACTAGCTGCGTGACCCTGGGCAAGTCACTTAACTTTCTTTGCCCCCCACAAAACAAACAAACAAAAAAAAGTCTGATCATCATATGACCCTAAACGAGGTGCTGCACAAAATAGAGGGGATGACTTAAATGTAACTGTTATGACAAATGAAGGCTGATTCTCTTGGACATTGTATTTGATGTCCTTATTCACTAGTCAGCTAATAGTCACTAAAATTTTATTAAGCTCCTCTTATGCACCAGGCATCATGTGAAGTACAGGGGAATACAAAGAAAGATCAAAGACAGTCCTTGCTATCTAATGGGGGAGACAACCTGCAAATAGCTATGAACAATTAAGATGTGCACAAGATAAATTTCCCTGTGCACACAAAATATGTTTGTATGGGACCTTCTGGTTCCTCTTGCTGCGTAACTGCAGTATGACTATCAAGGTGGACCATTTGGAGAGGTGGGCACTGGGAAAGAAGTGACAAAATGTTTCTCATGCATCCCAGGACTTTTGAAATGCTCAAAGGAAATATAGTCCAAGGATAATGATTCTGGATGAGATGTTAGAGATCACTGCATCCAACCTTTTCATTTTACAGATAAAGAAATTGCCTTGCCCAAGGCCACCCAGAAAAAGCCCAGATAGCCCAGGGTTGCAAGCCTTGAGTTTTTTTTTTGTTTCATTTTGTTTTGAGGGGCAATGGGGGTTAAGTGACTTGCCCAGGGTCACACAGCTAGTAAGTGTCAAGTGTCTGAGGCCGGATTTGAACTCAGATACTCCTGAATCCAGGGCCAGTGCTTTATCCACTGTGCCACCTACCCACCCCCCCCTCAAGCCTTGAGTTTTTAACTCCAGAACTAGTATATTTTCCATTACAACTGGATCTGGCAGATGTATTTGAGAGCAAGTGTTATCCTGATATTTCTCTTCATCATTTCTTATTAGGCCAGATATTTGCATTTGGGTAATTTCTAAACCAAATGAATTTAATTGCCATTTTATGAAAGTTGAGTTGAGAAATGACTGTCCAAATATCCTGCGGTTCCTACATATATAGTGTTCTTGGTAGCTCATCAATAAAATATAGGTTCTTATTTTCTTTTGTGAAAGAGATGATTATGTTTCATGTGCAATTCCATAGGTAATGTGGTGTAATGGAGAGAGCTGGGATCCAGGTTGGGAAGATCTGTTTACCATGTGCCCTTGGCCAGGCCATTTAGCTTCTCAAAATCCCAGAGAGCTCAATTATACGTTGCAAAGAAACTGCTAATCTACATTTTTAGAGAGTTTTCACACTGGGAGTTCCCTAGGCTAGACCAAAAAAACAATTTTTTTTAAGGAATTAAATTCATCAAAGTTTAAGTATCAGCCATGTGCAGAATATGAGAACTGCCCTATTAGAACTTGTGAATCTGTGGGGGATGTGAAACATCAGAAACTGTGATATAGAATCAGGTAGGATAAGTGTTTTGGGAAGAGAAATGACATTCTCAGATCTGTCAGGAAGATGAATATTTTAGAACTATAGAATATGGGTTGGAATGGCAGGAATCTGGGAGACTGTGTAGGAGGTAATGGCAGTAACCCTTGGGGGTGGTAATGTGAGTCTCTATGGTATAATGTCAAATCTGGTCTCTGGTTATTTTTTTTTCCTTTTCAGGTGGATGTAATTGTGAATACTGTATCAGCTAAAAATTCTTTTGAAAATGGATATGTATCAAATGCAATTCTTAAGCAAGCAGGCACTGAACTTGAGGAAGACTTTTTAAAAGCATTGTATAAAACATCTAAAAGTCAAGAGTTGGTAGTAGTCACAAGAGGATTCAAGTTATCCTGTCAATATGTGTACCATGTAGTGTGGCCTGACTACGATAATAAAAAGAAGGTAAATGTATCAAGTACTTATTATTATTATTAGGAGTTTGGATACAAAGAGTTTTGTCTTGAAAACACATGCAAACAGTCCCTGTTCTCAAGGAACTTACATGTGGGGATGAATCAGGTGGGAGGGAATGGGTACAACATATGTAAATAAGTACAAAGAAAATAAACAAAGTCATTTGTGGGGCATGGGTACAAGCACTAACAACTGGAAGGGAGCGTAAAAGGCCTAGTATAGAAGGTGTCACCTGGGCTGAGACATAGGAATAGGGATTCCAACAGGCAGGTATGAAGAGAGACATTATTCCAGGCATGAGGAACAGCCTGTTCAAAAGCCGAGAGGCTTATTTGGACTAGAATGGAGAGTGTATGCATGGGAAGTCATATAAAGTCAGTTTAGAAATACGGGTTAAAGAGAGATTGTTGATAGAGGTTATTTAAATGCCCCCCCACCAAAGGAATGTATTTTGTCTTACAGGCAATGGGGAACCAGAGAAGCTTATTTATTTATTAATTTTTCCTGTATTTAAATGTTGATTTCAATATTTATAAAATACAATTTATTAATAATTTTTGCTTTTACATTACAGTAATTTCCAATTCTAATTTTCCCAAATTCAATTTTGACAAATAACATCTGGTATTATGAACATTTTAAGGTTTTCAGCATGCTTTATATGTGTATGTATATATATATGTATGTATATATGCACATATATAAATATGTGTGTATATATCTATATCTATATAATCTCACTTGATTCTCCCAGCAACCCCAGGTAGTAGATGCTACTGTTATGTTGTTATATTGTAATCAGATAATTACATATATATACACACATATGTATATGTATATATATACATATATGTATATATACACACAGAAAGATGTATTATAAATATATATTTATATAAATATAAAATATATATAAATATATATTACCCTAGTTGTCCTCATTTATCTTCTGTGAGGGAGGGGAAGGTTCTGTTTTTTTGTTATTCAGTATTCATCTTCCTTTTAGTGATTTTTTCCATTTACATTGCTGTGGATGTGATATATGCTATTTTCTCTCTCTTTCCTCTAAAAATCAGTAAACAATAACATTCAATTTTTTGGGTCAGGGCAATGAGGGTTAAGTGACTTGCCCAGGGTCATACAGCTAGTAAGTGTCAAGTATGTGAGGCCGAATTTGAGCTCAGGTCTTCCCGAATCCAGAGCCAGTGCTTTATCCACTGTGCCACCTAACTGCCCAATAACATTAATTTTTTTAAAAAAGCTTTGAGTTCCAAAAATTCTCTCTGGCCCTCCAACTCCCTCCTCCACCCATTGGGAAGACAAATAATATGATATCAATTATACATGTGAAATCAGGCAAACATATTTCCATATTATCCATGGTGCAAAAATAAAATAATAAAAAGCAAGAAACAAACATACAAAAGGTATGTTTCAATCTGCACTGAGAGTTTATCAGATTTCTCTGAATGTGGATAGCATTTTTCATCATGGATCCTTTGGAATTGTCTTGAACCAAGTATCCAAATCCTTTACAGTTGATCATCATTACCCTGTTGCTGTTAAGTGTATGATGTTCTCCTGGTTCTGTTCACTTCACTTTGCATTAGTTCCCAGGTCTTTCTGAAACCATCTCTGTCATCTATCTGCACAATAGCATTAGATCACAATCACATACTATAACTTGTTTAGCCATTCCCTAATGCTAAGGCATCCCCTCAACTTTGAATTCTTTGCCACCACAGAAAGAGCTAGCTACTATAAATATCTTTGTTCATAAGGGCTCTTTTCACTTTTTAAAAAAAGTCTCTTTGGGATACAGACTTCACAGTAGTGGTATTGTTGGGTATACACACACATGCATATATGTTCTTGGTCACAGTTTTATAGCCCTTTGGGCATAGTTCCAAAATGTTCTCCAGAATGGTTGGGCCAGTTCATAAGTGTGAAAAATAATTATTAATGACTGATATCTTGACCCATATCTGACTGCTCACCACCTTAGGGAGGGAAGGAGGGACAAAATTTGGAACTCAAAAGTATAAGTAAAAAGGTTTATTATTAGGAAAAAATAAATGATATGGGTGGGGGGGGGGATTCAGTGCTCTCAGCTTCTTTCAAAGTCCTTTCACCACACTCATCCCCAACCTCCAACTCCAAGATCCAATTCTCCTTGAAAATAAGATTACATTGAATCTCTTCAAACTTGGTCAAGCCCATCCAACCTTGCAAGGAATTTAATCTAGTGTGGAGAAGCTCATTGTGCTCTACTCAGGCTTGGGTGGAGACAGATCTTTTTGTCTAGTTAGGAAGGCATCTCTCTCCAGGGAGGGGGTCACTCAGCATACTCATTTAAAAGGATGTATGTTCTTTGAATTGATAGCCCAAGGCTAGGGGTGGTCTGGTATAGTCCTTCATTTTAATATAGCCTATCTCCAAATTAAGTTAATAAATTAGATTTGATTGCTGTTAATTAGATTTGATTGTTATTTTATGGACCACCTATAGTTAAAAGGGTATATAAACTGTGAGTCCACCACCATTTTTTGTCTTTTAATTAGAGACAGCCAATTTCTATCATTTTATTGATAACCTGATGGCCTTATTAATAAAACAATTGAATTATCCAGAAATTATGTCTCTCATATTTTAATCATCACATAACTCCATCAACAATGCATTAATGTCTCAATTTTTCCATAATTCCTCCTGCATTTATCATTTTCCTTTTTTGTAATGTTAGCCAATCTAATAGGTGTGAGGTAGTATGTCAGTGTTGTTTTAATTTGCATTTCTCTAAGAAATATTGATTTAGAGCATTTTTTTTGTTTTTTTGGTTTTTGCCGGGCAATGGGGGTTAAGTGACTTGTCCAGGGTCACACAGCTAGTAAGTGTCAAGTGTCTGAGGCCGGATTTGAACTCAGGTCCTCCTGAATCCGGGGCCGGTGCTTTATCCACTGTGCCACCTAGCTTCCCCTAGAGCATTTTTTTATGTGACTATCAAAAACTTTGATTTCTTCTTCTGAAAACTGCCTCTTCATATACTTTGACCATTTACTAATTGAGGAATGGTTCTTATTTTTATAAATTTTACTGAGCTCCTTATGTATTTTGAGAAATTAGGCTTTTATCAGAGAAACTTGATATAATCATTTTCCTATGTTTCCTACTTTCCTTCTAATCTTGGCTGCATTAGTTTTGTCTGTGCAAAACCTTTTTAATTTAATGTGATTAAAATAATTCATTATACTTCTCATAACCCTTTCTATCTCTTGTTTGGTCATAAACTCTTCCATTATCCTTAGGTCTGACAGGTAAAATTTTCCATGCTCCTGGAATTTGCTTATGATATCACTCTTTACCCTGCTTCTACTCAAATGTTTGTTTTATTTTTGAGCACTGCCTCCCTTAATCTACTTTCCCTTTTATGACCCTATTCTTCTCTCTTCCTCTTCCCCATTGGGTAAGATCACACAAGATTGGGGGCAGCTAGGTGGCACAGTGCATAAAGCACTGGCCCTGGATTCAGGAGGACCTGAGTTCAAATCCAGCCTCAGACACTTGACACTTACTATCTGTGTGATCCTGGGCAGGTCACTTAACCCTCATTGCTCCCCCCCCAAAAAAACAAAAACAAAAAACAAGATCATACAAGATTTAGCAGCTACCATGTTAAAGGAGTGGAGGGAAAATGAATGTTAAATATGTCTTTACATGCAATTAGGAAAATATACAATACTTTAAAATTTAACAATTTTTTTAAAAAAGTATGAAGGGTTTAGAATATGAGCTAGGATTACAACCAAGAATAATATACTTAGGGGGCAGCTAGGTTGGGCAGTGCATAATGCACTGGCCCTGGATTCAGGAGGACCTTAGTTCAAATCCAGCCTCAGACACTTGACACTTACTATCTGTGTGATCCTGGGCAAGTCATTTAACCCTCATTGCTCCCCCCCCCCAAAAAAAAACCCAAAAAACAAGATCATACAAGATTTAGCAGCTACCATGTTAAAGGAGTAGAGGGAAAATGAATGTTAAATATGTCTTTACATGCAATTAGGAAAATATACAATACTTTAAAATTTAACAATTTTTTTTTAAGTATGAAGGGTTTAGAATATGAGGTAGGATTACAACCAAGAATAATATACTTAGGGGGCAGCTAGATTGGGCAGTGCATAATGCACTGGCCCTGGATTCAGGAGGACCTGAGTTCAAATTCAGCCTCGGACATTTGACACTTACTAGCTGTGTGACCCTGGGCAAGTCACTTAACCCCAATTGCCTCACCAAAAAAACCCAAAAACCAAAACAAAACAAAAAAAAGACAATCCTTATTTTCATGGAGCTCAAAATATAATGGGGATGACAACATATGTACAAACAAGCTATAAACAGGATAAATAGTAAATAAATAGGAGAGGGACAGCTCTAGAATTAAGAGGGTTTGGAGAAGGCTTCCAGTATAAAGTGGAATTTTCAGTGGGACTTGAACCTAATAGGTGGAAATGTGGAGGGAGAGCATTGTAGGCATGGGGGACAGCCAGAGAAAATGCCCAGAGTTGAGAGATGGAGTATCTTGTTCATGGAACAGTGAGGAAACCAGTGTCAGAGGATCAAAGAGCACATGGGGGGGGGGGGGAGTAAGGTGTAAGAAGACTGGAAATGTCAGGGGGGGGGGTAGGTTATGAAGGATCTTGAATTCAAACAGAGGATTTTGTTTTTGATTCTGGAAGTGACTGGGAGCCATTGGAGTTTATTGAGTAGGGGATGACACGATCCGACCTGCACTTTAGGAAAATTATTTTTGTGGCTGAATGGAGGATGGATTGTAGTGGGGAGAGACTTGAGGAAGGCAGACCCACCAGCAGACTATTGTTAGAAAAGAGAAGGGGGTATATTAATGACATGTTGTAAAGGTAAATGAACTTATGATTAGGAAAATGTCAATGAAACACTTTTTAAAAATTCACTGAAAATAACAAAAGGAAATTCAAAGGGGGATACAAATGAGCAGGCCTGTGTTAGAACTACCAAGTTACTTCTAATAGATACTTTATATTTACTTAATATATATCCAAGAGGTAAAGAATTAACAATTCACTGTCACATACGCAATCTTCTTTTCCTCTTCTTCTTTGTATAAGAAAATGTTTTTATTTGTCAAGTTGATAAGAAGAAAAATAATTTTTTTGAAGTGTTATTAAGATTATAATAAAAAGAAACAAATTTCTACTTCCTTACAGATATTGAAAGATGCAGTGATGAAATGCTTGGAAAACTCCTGTCAGCAAAGTATAAAATCAATTTCCTTCCCTGTTCTTGGAACTGGGAGCATTGGCATCGCAAAAGAAGAAGCAGTTCGAATTATGTTGGAGGAAGTTTTACAGTTTTCCAAGGACCACCCAAGAAAAAAACTCCTTGTGAATTTTGTGATCTTTCCAGCTGACAGCAAACTATCTGAGGCAAGATATGTAATTGATTCCACTTGGGCAATATTGTACAATTTGCCATTTACTTGTGTTGCCCTCCTCTAGGAGGATCTGTCGATCTAACTGGATCAATTTTCTTGATTATAAAGAACTTCTTGTTTAAGAAATTCCCTCTACTAATATAGGTGGGTTGCTTCTCTACAATTTATTGTCTTGGAGCATTGCTTAGAGCACTGTGAAGTAAAGTGACTTGCCCAGGATCTCATGGTTAGTATGTATCACAGGTAGGCATTATGCTTCAATGCAAAACCCACCAGATTTAGAATCAGAAGAAATTCATTCTAGTCCCATGTTGATTACTAACTAGCTATGAGATCTTGGCCAAGTTCACCTCTCTGAGCTTCAACTTTTCTTCTCTGAAAAATGATGGTATTGGAGAATACAATCTTTAACGTCTGTTACAATTCCTGTAGGCTTTGGTAGCATAACTGCTCCTCTTTGTTTCCATTGCTAGCTCTTCCTCTCCTTCCCACTCCTTAACTGTATATATTTTCAAGTTGATTTTTTTTTTGTCCTTTTGCTCTTCTCTCTCTACACTGATTCCATCAGAGAACCCATCCACTTTCCAGGTTTCAACCCTGGCTTTTGTATCAATAATTACTAAATTTGTATCTCCTGTCCTTCTTGCTGAACTGAACTCCAGTCCTATATTTTTTCAATTTCCTTTCTAAAAATTCTATTTTACTTTTCATTTTGTATGCATTAATTTTATATTTCATTCATATATACCTTACTCCCCAATTTGAAGGAAAAACAGAAAGACAAAAGCCTTGCAACAAATATGTGTAGTCAAGCAAAACACATTTGTTGTATCCAAAAATACACCTCTCATTCTGCATCATGAATCCATTGCCTCTCTGTCAGGAGATACATAGATCAGGAATCATGATGGTCATTGCATTGGTCAAAGATTTTCGGATTTTCAAAACTTGCTTGTCTTTACAATATTGTGTTTATGGGGCAGCTAGGTGGCACAGTGGATAGAGCACTGGCCCTGGATTCAGGAGGACCTGAGTTCAAATCTGGCCTCAGACACTTGACACTTACTAGCTGTGTGACCCTGGGCAAGTCACTTGACCCTCATCACCCCACAAAAAACCCCCAAACAATATTGTATTTATTTTATAAATATTTCTTCTGGTTCTGCTCACTCATTTCTGCATCAAGTTTTCCAAGGCTCTCTGAACCCATCACTTTTATCATTTCTTATGGCACAATAGTTTTACATTACATTCATATACAATAATTTAGTTAGCCATTCCTCAATTTATGGACACTCTGGTAATTTCCACTTTTTTGCTACTATAAAAGAACTTCTACAATTATTTTAATACATTTATGTTCTGATTATATGTCCCCTGTATCCCTCTTTCCCCGCCATGATTTCCCTGGAGATTTTAGAATTTCTTCATCTAGAGGAAATATGTTCTTTTTTTCTAGTTCTATAAAGTTATCATTTGGTACCTTTATTGGCATGACATTAAATGAGTAAATTTATTTAGGTACTTTGTCATTTTTTTTAGTTTAAAAAATGTTTATTATGAACTTGAAGGTCATTACCAACTTAAACATTTCCATATACAAAGGCTAGAAAATGGGGAATAGATATGTATATATATAACCATGCATTTATTACAATTTGTTTTTTAAACAAATTTAGCATAATACCATCATTGCCCTGTTCATTCCTACTGATCTGACAATTTTTTACATGATAACTTTATTATATATTTAAAAGGAATAGCAAGTTGTACACAATAGATTTGTAGCATCATGTGCAATCATCTTTTTTATCATCTTATGTTATAGAAATACTTGTTTTATTCCATAAATTAAAAATACAATAAATAATTTTAAAAGTATAATGAAAATAAATTTTGTCCCTTTCCAAATCAGAATCTCATGTTAGTTATTTCCAAAGGCCTCTGTCATTTTTTATTTTATTAGTTTGGCCCACCCTACAAACAATTAACATTACTCCATTATTTAGGTCTATTTTCATTACCACAAAGAGTGTTTTGTATTTGCATTTGTATAGCTCTTTTGTGTGTTGCTATTTGTATTCCCAAGTATTTTGTACATTTAAAACCCCTTCTTAAATGGAATTTCTCTTAAGTCTTCCTGCTGGGAAGACCTGCTGTTTTGTTGTTAATATACAGAAAATTTATATGGATCGATCTTATATCCTGCAACTTTGCCAGAGTTATTGTTTCAATTAATTTTAGCTGACTCTTTAGGGTTCTCCAAGTAAATCATCATATAGTCTCCAAAAAGTGATAATGTAGTTCCCTTTTTGACCTTGCTCATTCCTTCAATTTCTGATCTTATTATAATTATAATAGCTATAATTTCTAGCATGTTATCAAATAGCAGTGGTGAGAATGGATATCTCAGACCTTATTATCCCCATTATATGTAGATCTAGCTCTTGGTTTTAGATAGATATTATCATACTAAGGAAAGGTCCATTTATTGCTATGTGTTTTAAAGCTTTTTACCAGAAATCACTTAATCATATCTGGGCTCCAGTTCCTCATTTATAAAATGAATGGATGGACTCTAAGGTGCATCCAATCTTATGTTTGTAAGTACCTTATAGGTTCATTTAACAATAGCCATTGCATTGATTGACAATCTTTCTTACTTATTGCTACTTAATAGGTTTTCAAAAGTGAGTTGGCCAAGATGAAGACCAACCAGATGGGAAAGATGACACAAAAAATGAATAAAGAAAGTGGTAAAAAGTACAAAGGTAACAGCAGAGGGTTGATTTGGGCCACATCTTTTAAAATATGAGTACAAAATGTTACTAAGGGAACAATCTCCTAAGAAAATTTAATGGAGAAGGACATTGATCATCCCACTCAAGTATCCAACCATTCTGCCATGAACCCTTCCAGACTTAGCTCAGTTCTTACATCCATTTAATTCAGTTCAACAAACATAAGCTCAAATGGCTGTTATGGAGGTGGTGGGAGGCACTGGGTTCTTGAATATATAGGAAGGTGTCTGATGTTCAACTCACAAATAATCAAGGGAAGACTGTAATTCTTTCTAAGAAAAGGCTTTAACTACCATTACTAAGTAAATCACTGCCTTTTCTGTCCTTAATATCAGTTGGACAGAATGGATAGCGTGTTGGTTGGACTTGGAATGAGGAAGATTTGAATTTGAATCCTACCTCAGATACTTACAAACTGTGTGACCATGGTCAAGTCCCCTAACCTCTCAGCCTCGGTTTTCTCATCAGTTAAATAAGGATAATAATAGCACTTCCCCCAAGGGGTTGTTTTTAGGATGAAATGAGATACATATGTAAAGCATTTTCCAAACTTTAAAGTTTATGTAAATTTTAATTATTACTCTATTTTGATTGCATTACCAAACTTATTGGAGCTTATTCATCAATATCAATTGTGAAAAACACCTGGCAGATAAAATGAATACAAATTATTGAGGGTGAGGTGAGTTTAGAAGTCTGTGACATAAAAAAAAAAAGGACATCTGTGACCTTCTCACTGAAGTTTTGTGAAGTTGAACTGGTCCCTAATGAAATCTTATAAGTTCTAGGAAAGCATTTTCCTTTACCCCATAGGTTTTCTAACAGGTGTGAGATGTTTTTCTCTCTCTCTGCTTTATGATTTCATGACATCCAGACATGGATAAACAATATTAAAATGCCCTAAAACAGGACTCTGATAACTTATGAACAAAGCTGAATTATTTATTTCTTGATACTTAGTGTGGCAACTCCTAACACCTTCCATTTATACATTTTGTATCTTGTGTGTAAATACATGTTTGCTTGTTGTTTCCTCTATTAGAATGTGAGCTATTTGAGGGCAGGAACTGTGTTTTAGGTTTTTTGTTTTTGTCTTTTACTTTCTTGGTAACCCTAGCATATTGAAGGAGCTTTATAAATGCTTGTTGACGGACTCACTATAGATGACAACCTATCTCTACCTTTTAGTCTCAGAGAGTTGTTTGAGATTATTTTGATCAGAAATCAGGAAGACCAGAGTTCAGTTAATTACAGAGAAGACACTGCCTTACAGTGGTAGAGAATGTTTCCCCATTCATGAGGAAGCCAATAAAATGACAGATCTACTTCCAATCCCTTTGAATCAGTAAGAATGATCAACTAGGACAAAGACAAAACTAAAAGAAACATTTACCTATTAAATAACAGAGCTCTTTACTTTGTTTCTAACTCTTGCCTCAGAGTTCCCAAGGCTCTGGGTTCATACTGACCATATGAAATACTAGATGTTAACTCAAGAAGGTTGTTGTCTTCCTTGGGGTTTTGTTCTCAACTGATTCCGGGAAATCCACAAATATAGTTTATGGTTTATGTCAAGGTTTCCAGAAGTGCGAATTAGAGAGTTTCTCTAGCTTCTGTACAAGCAATTAAGGTAATACTATTGGGAGGATTTCAAGTGACAGAGATGGGGAAGGGGAAATAATAATTCTAAGTGTAGAGAAGGGAATGAACAAAAGCAGAGAGTCAAAAAAGCCTGGAACATATCCTGAGAATCTAGAGTACTAGTCTAGTATGGCTGGGGCCTAGTATATAGAGGGGAATAGTACGAGGTAGGTATGATACCAGAGACCAGAAGGCCTTGGATGAATTAATGAACTAAGTATCTAGGTAAATGCTTTCCATGTGCCAAGCTCTGTGAAATGCTGAGAATGCAAGATAGTCTTGCCCTCAAGTGGTTTACATTCTAATAGGAGAAGATGAGGGGAAGTGAAAAGAGACATGCATTTATATATTGTCTGCTGTGTACCAGGCACTGTGCTAAGTGTTTTACAAATACTATCTCATTTGATCCTCACAACAAATCTCTAAGGGAGGTGTTGTTATTATTACCATTTTACAGTTGAGGAAACTGAGAAGAGATTAAGTGACTTGTCCAGTGTCACAGCTCATAGGTGTCTAAGACTGGATTTGAACATGGGTCTTCCTGATTCCAGGGCAGCTAGATGGCACAGTGGATAGAGTCCTGGGCCCAGAGTCAAGAAGACTCATTTTCCTGAGTTCAAATCCAGTCTTAGACACTTCCTAGCTGTGTGACCCTGAGTAAGTTGCTTAACCCTCTTTGCCTCAGTTCTGTAGAGAGAAAGAAATGGCAGAGTACTCCAGAACCTTTGCCAAGAAAACTCCAGATGGGATCATGAAGAGTCAGACATAAGCGAAACAACTGAACAACGTTCTGACACCAAGCCCAGCAGTCTATCCACCATTCTACCTAGCTGCCTTTTATACATGTGTTTAATACACATTACGTATATGACACATATATGTGTATATATATATATATCATACATATGCGTACATGCATAAATGTGATAATTCATATCTAGAAGTGGTGGCCAGGGAGGGATTTTTTGGTCTGGGAAATCACAGGAATGGTGAGTGGAGTCATAGGCCAATTGATTGATATATCTTTGATGTATCAACACTGGTAGTGTTGATTTGATTACTGAAGTCTAGGTTGAGAAGCTTAGACTTGATTTAGCAAGCAACAGAAAACTGTTGAATGTCATTCCTGCTCACTGAGCTCTAAGGCTTCTTATTCTAGGTGGCTAAAGAGAGGTTTGTTACATCATCAGATTTCCCAAGGTAGGACTGGCCATTACATCGGTATGAGTTCTGAAATATTTTACAATTGTTTTCCTTTATCTCATTGGAATTATTAAGACTATTGTTTTCCCGGTTCTCCTTACTTCACTGTTCATACAAGTTTTCCAAATTTTTCTATTCATTGTTCCTTACATTCCTTACATTCTGTTACCTTCACATACCACAAGTTAGTTGGTAGGAACCCATTTTGCTTTTAGGTCTCACTGAAGATTTTTGAGGAGAGGGCTGACAAGACCACAGCAGTACATTAAGAAGAATACTTGGGAAGGGGAGTAGAAGATGGATTGGGGAAGACATAGTTTTGAGGCAGAAAGACCAATTAGGAAGTTACAAAAACAACAATAATAACATGCAGATAGTGTCTTTTGTTTGGTTTTGGTTTGGTTTTTTTGCGGGGCAATGGGGGTTAAGTGACTTGCCCAGGGTCACATAACTAGTAAATGTCAAGTGTTTGAGGACGGATTTGAACTCAGGTACTCCTGAATCCAGGGCCAGTGCTCTATCCACTGCGCCACCTAGCTGCCCCCCAGATAGTGTTTTTAAAGTAAATTTCTAATGTTTCTCAGAGAGTGCAATTAATATTTCCATTTTATAGATGAGAAAAATGAGGCTTGGGGACATTTAAAAACTTGTCTAGTTCTAGTAACATAGTGGCAGACCAAAGATAATCAAGACAAGAGAAATATAGCTCTAAATTAGGGTGGTTGTTGTTGACATCAGAGAAGGGGATAGATGTGAGAGATTTAATAGAAATAGAATTGATAATATTTGGTAATTGAATAGGGTGAGGAAGAGGGAATAGTCAAAGATGACTCCTAGACTGGGAGCCTGGGATACTAGGATGATGGTGGCACATCAGTAAAAATAGAGAAGTTAGGGAGGTCTAGTTTTAAGGGAGAGGAAAAGAATGTGCATTTATTCAGGACCTACCATGTGTCAGGCACTGTGCTAAATGCTTGATAAATATCTATTATGATTTTTACAACAACTCAGGGAGCTCAATGCTATTATTATCCCCATTTTATATTTGAGGAAACAGGTAGAGAGAAGTTAAGTGACTTGCCTAGGTTATACAATTGTGTCTGAGGTCAGATTTGAACTGAAGTCTTTGTGACTTCAGGCCCAGCCCTCTATTCGTTGTGACATCTAGCTGCCTGGTTTCAAAGGAGAAGATAAGTACAGCTTTAGATGTTAAATCTGAGGTGCCACCAGGACTTCAGATGAACTAGTTCCAGACTTTATCACCTCATAACTTTCTAATGATCATCATGCCTCCAGTCTCTCCCTCAGCTTGCTTCCTGTCAAATAGGGATATTGGGGCCATTGGAGATATGACTGGAACCCTTAGGGACATGGAGTAGTAAGAGATTGTTCTGAGCCAGGTCCTGACTCTGGCTGCTCTAGTGGTTCAAGGTGTCTAACATTGAACAGAAGGAAGTCAATTTACATGTAACATGGAAAGGACATTAGCAAGAACATGTAGCCACAGCTTCCCTGCCTCTGTATTTGCCATGGTAGAGACCAGTCAGTGTCATGTGTAAAGTCTTTGGAGTGCCATACTCATTGTACCAGGAGGCAGTGTCAAAAATTTTAACCTTGGTCTCCTGAATCAACCAAGTCCTTAGGATTTTTAAAAATTCCCTTTTCAGGAAAAATAAAACAAAACACTAGATTAACTTGCATAAGGCTATTTGGCACTCCTGAAAAGCTATGGAAATAGTGGAGATCACCAAAGTAAAATATGAGAGAGAGACAGAGACAGAGAGAGACATGGGGAAGAGGGATGAGGGAGAGAGAGAAAGAAAGAGGGGGAGGGAGGGAGGAAGGGAAGAGAGACAGGCAGAGATAGAGAGAGAGAGGGATGAAGAGAGAGAGGGGGGCAGAAAGAGATAGAAATAGAAAGAGGGAGAGGGAAAGGAGGAGAGAGACAGAGGCAGGGATAGAGAGAAGGAGGGAGGGAGGAATGGGGAGAGAGAGGCATACATATAGAGTGCATCTGGGACAGAACTTTGGAATACACACACACACACACACACACACAGATTTAAAGAGCAGGAGGAAGACTCAATATAGTCAGAGTAAGCAGGCAGGTAGGAAAACAAAGAAATTGCAGGGTCATGGGAGTTAAGAGATGAGGACAGACAGAAGATACTGGATTTTGTCAGGCAGAGGTTTGTGGGGACTTTGTTTTGTTTTTTTTCCTTTTCTATTTCACTTTTTTGGTCATTTATTTATTTATTTATCATTTTCCTCCAGTTACATGTAAAAAAATTTTTTTTCACATTGATTTTTTAAAACTTTGTGTTGCTAATTTTCTTCCTCCCTCCCTCCCTGCAATTCAATATAACATGTGCAGTCATGCAAAACATCTCCACGTTAGTCAGGTTGTGAAAGAAAACAGACAAAATAACTTTAGAAAGAGGGACTAACAAAAAAATTATACTTCAATCTGTATTCAGATACCATCAGTTCTTTCTCTGTAGATGAATTGTACTTTTCATAAGTCCTGATGGCATCCTGCTTATCATTTCTTTCACAGTTACTATTGCTAACTGTATTGCCTTTCATCCAATCCCTCCCCTTGATATTTACTCTATTTTCTATCTTCTTTCACCCTATCCCTCTCAAAAGTGTTTTGCTTTTTACTGCCCCCTCCACCAATCTGCCCTCCCTTCCTTTACCTCTCACCCCTTATCCCCTTCCCCTGCCACTTTCCCACAGGGCAAGATATATTACTGTATCCCTTGAGTGTGTATGTTATTCCCTCTTTGAGCCAATTCTGATGAGAATATGGCTCACTCACTCTTCTGCTCCTTACCCATCTTCCCCTCTACTCCATAAACGTTTTCTTGTTTCTTTTATGTGAGCTACTTTACCCCATTCTACCTCTCCCCTTCCCTTTCTTCCAGTGCATTCCTTTTACCCCTTAACTTTATTTTAAAGATGTCATCACGGGGCATGTAGGTGACACAGTGGACAAAGCACAAGACAGCTATTTCAGTAAAATGGTGGCAGCAGAAGCCAGATCAGGGAGTTAAGTGGATGGTGAGAAAGCTGGAGCAGAAAGTAGAAACAATTCTTTCTAGTAAGTTAGATGATGAAGGGGGAAGAAAGAGAGGATTATTTGAGGGCTCAGTGGGGTCAAGGTTTCTCTTGGGGTGGAGAAACCTTATCATATTTATAGGCTAAAGTGAAGGACCCAGGAAAAAGACTGAGGATACAGGAGAGGGAGACAAAGGTTATGGAAGAGACTAGATAGAATGAGATCATGGGCATGTAGGGAGGTGGGCGGCTTGAGAAAAGAAACATCATCTTTTCCTATGAGACAAGGGAAAAGGAGAAGAGGGAGGAGGATTTCTTTGGTGGGGTATGCAGGATGTGACTACATTTTTTTAAAAAGCCCATTTGGCCTTGATGTCTCTGTTCATGGTGGTTTTTTCAGCTCCAAGGAGGCCTGAAGAAGAGAAAAAAGAAGCTGAGCTTGAAGAAACAAGAACACCTTCAATCCACCTCAAAGGGAATAATGAGGAACAACTGGCTGCTGCTAAAAAGTGGATCATGACATTATTGTGGCCCCGGGCGTGCTATTCTATTGAAAACAATCTTATCTTCTACCTTGGCAAAGAGGAGCATGACCAGTTGTCTCATCTAAAAAACAAGTATGAGGTTTCCATCTCAGAGGATATCAGCTCTGGGAAGGTGACACTAGAGATTAAAGGAAGGCGGAACACTATCATTCCTGTGGTGCTACGTATTGAAAACCTGCTGTGTGATGTGCAGATGGACTGTGCAGAGAAAAACTTAAGAAGGCTAAAGGGTAAGTAAGTGCCTTGTAATTCAAAGCCAGCGAGAGAAGCCACAATACTTCTTTTGGCATTCATGTGTTGAGCAGAGAACTACTAACATTTTTTTGACTCTTTTCATTTTTTTTTTCTTGAAAAAGATCCATTTTCCCATGGCCTTAAAAATGCTTAAATTTAAAATTAGAATGTTAATTTCAATTTTATGTTCTGTGCTATTGAATTATCTCTAAGAAGTTCAGTGATGCTCTCTACCTTTTCACTTATGATAATATTAGAAATCTATATAGAGCTTTAAGGTTTACATACATACATTATCTCATTTGATCCACACAACAATCCTGTGAGCTATTGCTCCTGTTTTACAGATGAAGAACCTGAGGCAATCAGGTCACACATAGGTCATAGGCAGCTAGATAATACGGTGGATAGAATTCTGGATTTAGAATCAGGAAGTCCTGACTTAGAATCCTGCCTCAGACAAATAAGTTGTTTTGCTATGCGATTCTCAGCAAGTCATTTAATCTTTCTCAGCATCAGTTTCTTCATCTGTAAAACAGCACTTACCTTGTAGGGCTGTGGTAAGGAATGAATGAAATTTTAAAAGTAATGTGCCAACCACAGAGTCTTATGTAAATAGTAGCTATTTTCTCCTTTTTTTTTTGGCAAGGCAATGGGAGTTAAATGACTTGCCCAGGGTCACACAGCTAGTAAGTGTCAAGTGTCTGAGGCCGGATTTGAACTCAGGTACTCCTGAATCCAGGGCTGGTGCTTTATCCACTGTGCCACCTAGCTGCCCCATAGTAGCTATTTTCATTGTTGTTGTTGTTGTTATTTGTCTTGGACCCAAACCAGGTCTTCCTACTTTCAAATCTAATATACTATCCTCGAGACTAGTGGTATCAAACTCAAATAGAAATGGATCTCTCTGGGCTGAATATTAACTTAGAAAACCACAAATGATCATTTCCTGCATTTTATTATATTTTTATTTATTTTATTAAACATTTCCCAATCACAGTTTAATCTGGTTCAAGTCACACTTGGGAGTTTTGTGAGTGTATAGCCACAAGCTTGACTTCTCTGTCCTAGATCACCTCTCTAGGATCCTAGATCACCTAGATCCTGGAAATGGAAGAAGGCCTCTCATTTATTATTTCCCACACTCTAGGCTTTGTGCTTTCTAATTCCCCATTTGAGGCTTGTAGCATGCATAGGATCCTAATGCTAGGTCTTCAAAGGTCATGAGAGGTCATCTAGTCCAATACCCTCAATTTACAGATAAGGAACTGAAGTCCAGAGAGGCAAGTGACTTTCCTAAGGTCATACAAGTAGTAAAGTGACTCATGACTCTAATTTAAGCACTGAAAGTTCAGTGCCCCTTTCATTGCCCCCTACTACCTCCCATCAATGGCTTGTAGATGGGCTATTAGGTCAATGCTTGAAGGAAGCTGCTTGTTTCATCCAGGATCTGAACGCTAGCAACACCAAATCCCTGCCTAATATAGGTAGTCATTCTTCTTTCTATTCCAATTCCTAAGACAGTATATAAAATGCTCATTCATAAATTAAAGTAATGCCACAGAACTGGATTTGTTTATGATAATATGGAATTGTCCAAAAGTTAACTAAGTCTTGGGGCTAAGGAACAGAGCAGTTTAATTTAGTCACCTCTGTGCTTGGTGGCACAATGGATAAGTGCCAGGCCTGGAGTCAGGAAGAGACTCATGTTCCTGAGTTCAAATCCAGCCTCAAACACTTCTTATCTGTATGATCCTGAGCAAGTCACTTAACCCTGTTTGCTTCAGTTTCCTCATGTGTATAATGAACTGGAGAAGGAAATGGAAAACCACTCCAATATCTTTATCAAGAAAACCCCAGGGCAGCTAGATGGCACAGTGGATAGGGCACTGGCCCTGGAGTCAGGAGTACCTGAGTTCAAATCTGGCCTCAGACACTTAACACTTACTAGCTGTGTGACCCTGGGAAAGTCACTTAACCCCAATTGCCTCACTAAAAAACAAAACAAAAACCCAAATGGGGTCATGAAGAGTCAGACATGATTGAAAAGGATTGAACAACCCCAATAGGTTGATAAATGTATAAAGCTTATGACTAAGAGTAGTCTCATTAACTCAATAGGATTAAAGGATAAGGCCTTTGTTCTGGTCTTAAAGATACTCCAGAGGCATATATTTCTTCTAAGCAGATAGCAGCGTATTCATGCCTACTACCCACTGTACAACTTTTGACCATAGCTTTCCATAAGTTCACTATAGAATGGGTTGGGGTCAGGGATAGGAGGAAACTCAGTATGCTGAGGGTTTTCCTCCCATTCCGTTAATATCTCATTGAGCAAGCACTTTGGCTATCCATTGATTGTTCATCTTGTTGGTTATCATCTTACAACTTGGCTTTGGTCACTAGGCATGACCAGCCTACCTCTCTCTTGAAGATATCCCCTTAGAAATATAACATGGGTTCCTGACCCTTTTTGTGCCATGGGCCTTTTGGCAGACCTGGTGAAGCCTATGAACCTTTTCTTAGAATAGTATTTATTAAACACATTAAAACCAAATATCTAGGATTATAAAAGAAACCAGTTATATTGAAATAGTTATATTTTTAAGTGCCTAGATCCCAGGGTAAGAGTGCCTGCTCTGTAAAGTATGGAAATCCCCCTTTAGACTTTATTTAGAATCTTGGTCACCTCTTCTTGATGGATATAAAGAATGACTGACCTTGATGTTTGTTAGTCAATGAAGGTGATGGATTTAATTATGGGTTTTGTAGACTGAGTAGCACCTAAAGTCTTATAAGAATGTAGATATATATGAAAACATTCTATCTGATTAATAAATTCCCTATTTCTATTTCTTTTTGTTTTTTGTTTTTGTGGGGCAATGGGGGTTAAGTGACTTGCCCAGGGTCGCACAGCTAGTAAGTGTCAAGTGTCTGAGGTTGGATTTGAACTCAAGTACTCCTGAATCCAGGGCCGGTGCTTTATCCACTGCACCACCTAGCTGCCCCTCCTATTTCTTTTTTAAAAGTCAGTGGTAATAACAGAAAGAGTGCTAATATGTGTACTGTTTAATCTAGGTCTACTAGATTACAAAATGTGATTGTAATGCAACATTGGGACTGCATAAAGTAGATGAAATAGGCATGTGGGGAAAACATTATTAATGTCTTTAAAGGAATGGAAGTGATGGATCGTTAAAAGGTTCAAGATTTATAACCATATTCTCACCCAGATTGGACTTTAATTGATAGCATGTATTTTTTATAACAGTTTAATATTTAAAAGCAAACTTTTTTTGGTGAAGAGTTCATGTCTTATTAAGAACAAGACACAGGAGACACATAGTACAAGCTTATATTGGTCGAAATTACCTAAAGTTCTTTTGATTTGCTGAGTAGGAGTTCTCACAGCATTATGTGAAAAATCTTGGCCAAAACTAACACTATGCTCTCCAAGGAAAGACAAGATATTTAGTGGTTTAGTCAGTCCAATTGCTTATATTTACTTCAATCAGCATATAGATTTTTAGTTATTTTACTCAGTTTATTTAATTACCCAATTACCTAATGGAAGGGGAGTGTCTCTACTCTGATTTCCAGGCTATATGCTGAAAATCACCACAATTCTCTCCAATGTACAATAGCAAATACTCAACATACTGTCCAAACTGCTCAAATAATCTTTCCACATCTAGGATGTCAGAAAAAAAGATAGTGTGTCAACTCTACAAGAATAAATATTGAGGGGACTTGAGAGCGACCCAGAATCTTGGAAAACAATTGTTGGGAATCAGTCTCCACCCGCTCTTGTCTCTGGGGAGCCTGCAGTCAGACCTTTCTGGTTTCTTCTTAAACCTTGAGTGATTATAACAATAGGCTTGGATTGTTCTACCCCTTCACATTCCAAGTTATAAGAGCTAGGTTTATATTTTCCTCTATCTCTCTCTAGCATTTTTTCTGAGTTATTTGTTTTCTTCTTCTGTAAACACAGTACTATGTTTCCTCAGCTACTTTAGTGTAGTCTTTTTTTCTTGTTCACTCTATTCTCACCAATTCTTTTCCCCTCTGTGATCCCCTTCTCTTACCCCTTTGCCTTAGGGTTTGCTTATTATCTTTTTTCTCTCTTGCTTTTATCTGATTTTATAATTCTCCCCCCTTCTTTTTCCCTTCTTAGTCAAATGCATTCTCTCTTCCTTTCCTCCCCTTCAACTATTTGTATTTATTAGTTTTTAAATTGTCATTTGTACCCCTTTCCAAAAAGGACTTCTCTCACTCTCTTCATTATCTTCCTATCTACTCTAGATCCTCATTCTCTGATTCATGACCCCTATATCTAGTCTCCCTCTTTTCTCTTTATTCCTCATTCAACCAAGGCTTCTAATGTCTTCATTCCAAGCTTTCCCTTCTATGTAGCTTCTGCCTTGAAGGGTTTGTCTCACGGATTCCTCTTTTTCATTGTTCCTCATTTCCAGAATAATGTCAATTATTGCAGGTGCCAGACCAGACACTGCCTCTTGGTGGTTTCCCTTTCCCACCAAGTCCCTGATTGTGCAGCCCACCACTGATCTATGCCTTCCTCTAGTTAAACTTTTCTGTCAAAATCTCTTCCCTTTGTTCATGCTTTCCCACTCCTGTGGGTGTCAGTTGCTAACTCCCTCCCTCTTGAACTCAAGCCATTACCAGTCATCTTGACTTTTGTCTTGCCGCTGAACTTCATGATTCTTGAAGAGAGAATAAGGCTGATGACTTTATGCAGCATTGCCTCACTTTAATACAATTCATGTGCAAGTCAAGACATCACCCTGTTATGTCATTGGTCCTTTTTGAGAACAAACAACAAGGCTTTATGCTTAAATTCTGTCTCCACTGTAGAATTGGGCCATTCTGTCATGATTAAGAATGGCAACTTGGGCTTAGATGACCCCCTTTTAAGGATAACCTGACCATCTAGCTCTTCACCGACATTTGTTCCAATATGGGAACATATTACCATATCACTTCCACGTGATTCATGATAAACAGATCAGGACATCTTGACAAACATGATCATTTGGTCAAGAATAACTAGGCATTCTTGTTATGAGCATCTGTTCACCAAACATGCACACTTGAGTTCTTTATAAATAGCTAGGTCCTTAGGGCAGATGGGTGGTGCAGTGGATAAAGCACTGGCCCTGGATTCAGGAGTATCTGAGTTCAAATCCAGCCTCAGACACTTGACACTTACTAGCTGTGTGACCTTGGGCAAGTCACTTAACCCTCGTTGCCCTGCCTAAAAATAAAAAAAAATAGCTAGGTTCTGATTAATGTAAATAACGCATCCCCCAAAGTGGTCATTTGCGTCTTCCAAAGTGGTCCAGGGCAGCTGGGTGGCACAGTGGATAAAGCACCAGCCCTGGATTCAGGAGGACCTGAGTTCAAATCCAGCCTCAGACACTTGACACTTACTAGTGGTGTGACCCTGGGCAAATCACTTAACCCTCATTGACCTGCAAAAACAAAACAAAAACAAAAACACAAAAACAAAGTGGTCCTATGTACTGAAGCCACACTATTTGAAGGTATAGTTATGTAAAAGATTGTAATTGGTTCCATTCTAATGGAAATATGGAGTACAAATTCAAATAATGTGACCATTTTAGCAAATTCATCATTTGCACTGTTTGGGACCTGGCTATACTCATGTGCTTAAAGGGTATATGCTTATTATAGATTTGAGGTGGAGCCATATATGTCAAGAGAGATCCTATGACAAACTAAATTCTGTTCAAACTGCTGACACTATAGAAAACGGTTAACATTTATGGGGCCTAGATTTGTATAATGCTTTGCAGTTTTGAAAGCACTTGACTTACAACAGCCCTGTGGAGTGGTCAAGCCTAAATATTGAAATCCTCATTTTAGAAATGTGGAAAATGAAGTTTAGGCCATAGAGCTAGTAAATAGTAGAGCTTGCTTCACACCCAGATGTAAGGCTTTACCTTACCCTACACTATAGTTGTCCCTTTGTATTCCATGTACACGTAGGAAATGTTTGATAAAGGATTGTGAAATCAAAGAGCAGTCATAAAAGAAAGAGTAAATCTCAGTACAATCATTCAATTGGTTTATTCATTCATTTATTCAATAAATTCATTAAGATGTGCAGGAGGAAACTGCTAGCTAGTGGAAATTTAAAAAAACAGTTTTTTTAAATCTCAGTGGCAGTTAAGTCATACAGTGAATAGCATGTTGGACAGGCCCGAGTTCAAACCCTGCCTCAGATACTTTCTAACTGTGTGATCCTGGGCAAGTCACTTACTTCTCAGACTTAGTTTCCTCATCTGTAAAAAGGGGATAATATTAATACTTACTTCACAAGAATGTTGTGAGGATAAAATGAGAAAACCTAATACTGTTTTTGTTGCTATTGTTACTATTATTAATTATAGGAAAGA
The DNA here is from genome assembly GCF_019393635.1 of Dromiciops gliroides. Taxonomy (NCBI): domain Eukaryota; kingdom Metazoa; phylum Chordata; class Mammalia; order Microbiotheria; family Microbiotheriidae; genus Dromiciops; species Dromiciops gliroides. The sequence goes on along the minus strand of NC_057863.1, from coordinate 334,166,947 downwards.
ACAAAAAAAATCCTGTCAAATTCCTTGCCTTCAAATAGCTTCTAAGGGGATTGAGAAGGGGATCAGAAATGATTCTCTTTAGTACTATTCCATCAATTTTTGGATTTTTGTTTAATTTTTTTTTCTTTTGGTCTGAGATTTCATCAGAATAAGATTGGCAAAAACTGTACAACTTAGGGTCTTAGAGAGTTGTTGAGGAGCATCGAAAGGTTGACTGACATGTCACTGGTCACACAATATATATCAATCCAGGTCCTGAACCCCACTGTTCCTGACTCCACGGCCAGCCCTCCATCTAATATATCACACTGACTTTCTCTGATTTGTTTTCTTCTAATGTATAGCCTTTATAAAGGCCATGCAGCATATTGGATAGAGAGCTTGCCTCAGAACCAACCAGACAGCAGTTCCTGCCTATGACCCATATTGGTTGAACATGTGACCCTGAGTAAGTTGTTTAACCTATCAGTTCTCTAGACAAGATTCTGAATTTCAGAGAAGGTGCTGACCTGCAGGGGTAGAGGGAATATTCTCACCGGGGAGTTCACTATCCCCATGAACAGGTCCAGTCCCTATCCTTCATAGTCTCTAAATACAAACTAGTGTTCTTTGACTTAAACTTCTAGTTACCATTGAAATTTCCAGGTTTGCTTGATGCTAATGGACATCTCTGCTACCAGGATGTGGCAATCATATTTCACAGGTTTTATTCTAGCTAAGTGTTTCAGGAGCAGACAGTTAGAAAGACCTAGAACCCAGTTTCATTTGGTGATTACCCCCCTGCTTTTCCTAATTTTATTTTATTTTATTATTTTATTTTATTTTTTGCAGGGCAGTGAGGGTTAAGTGACTTGCCCAGGGTCCCACAGCTAGTAAGTGTCAAGTGTTTGAGGTCATATTTGAACTCAGGTCCTTCTGAATCCAAGGCTGATGCTTTATCCACTGTGCCACCTAGCTGCCCCCTGATTTTCCTAATTAATCAATATTCAATTGATTAGTAATATACCTCAGCTGCTAAATTGGGAAAGGGGGAAGAATTTGTCATGTGATTTTTTTGGTAGAGGAAAATCCCAGGTGTATACACCCCCTCTACCCATGCAGATTGGCACATTCTATGCAACTAAGAGTCATGGAGAGTAGCCTGGGGCAACTGAGAAGTTAAGGACTTGTCTAAGGTCACAGAGCCATTATGTGTCAGAAGCAAGACTTGAACCCCGGTCTTCCTGGCTTTGAGGCCAGCTCCCTATTCATTATGCTACACTACCATTCAGATGTTAAATAGGTCATGTAATTAGTAGCTCTGTCTGTTGTTGCTGATAGCACTGGTGGGCTTCAAGAAATCACACTGGAAGAGTAATTTCTTATGAGCAACATCTTGACTAGCACAGCCTTTTCATAATTGCACTCTTTTCCCCCAGGCATCCATTTCAATTACTCTCTGCAGCCCAGAAGGCTGTATTACATTCATATACAATTTGCTTAGCTGTTTCTCTATTGATGAGCACCTGCTGTGTCCAGTTTTTTTGTTCCCAATAACAAACAAAAAAAAAGCTGCTTTGAATATTTTGGTTCTTTTCCTTCTCTCTTTGACAGCATTGCTCTTCCCATTATCCCACACAGCCTTTCAAAATATCATAGCACTCGCTACCCACCCCCCAAAGGGGGAGGGATGCAATTTGGGCCATGGTTAATGTTACTAGGCAAGATCTGGATTTTGAGTTGTTAATCTTTTCATAGAATGGTCAATATTTTAGATATTGTTTTTCTTCTGTCTAGGATGCTCATTCTCTATCCAGCCACAAGAAGGAAATGTGAATAGTTTGGACATTTCGTTGGAAAAGAAACTCCAGGAAAAGAAAAAAGAGTTTGAAAAAGCGGGTTTGGAAGTGCTGAAGGTAACAGCCATAATTTGAGTGAAGATGATATAGAGACAGGTCTCACCAATCATATTCATTTAATTTAATTCACTTACTTTTTTGCCCATAGTATAGTTATCCATTTAGTAGCACTGGATAGTTAAGCTGTGTGCATGTATGCCTGTGTGTGTGTGCTGGCATAGACAATGGGGTAAGGAGGGGAGAATGTAAGTGGGAGACTCAGAGGACAAAGATGGCAACCAAACACAAGTGATCTGAGCCATTCTCTTTGGTCATTCCAATCAATGGAAATGAGCTAGGGGTTGATAGTGAACAAGTGGGGCAGCTAGGTGGCGCAGTAGATAAAGCACTGGTCCTAGATTCAGGAGGACCTGAGTTCACATCCAGCCTCAGACACTTGACACTTACTAGCTATGTGAGCCTGGGTAAGTTACTTAACCCTCATTGCCCTGCCCCCCCCCCCAAAAGAAAAGAAAATATTGAACAAGCATTTATTTAATACCTGCTGTGTTCCAGGCACTGTGCTAAGTACTTAGGAAACAGAGACAAAATGACAATTGCTGTCCTCAGGTTACTTGAATCTTATTGGAAGCAGAGCTAGGGATTAACTAGTGACCAAGGGACCAATCTGACATTAATGTGACATTAGATGCAACTGGGGTGAAAAATAGCATGCCTGTTAACCTTTGCTTTTTGAGGGAGTCAGGGCAAAACCTGCAACCCTGTTCTCCACCCACCCCTTTATGTCAGTGTGTTTCATTTATTTGACAGGTCGATTCAATCTCCGATCCCTTACTTGAGGCTGCCTTTAAAGGGAGGAAGATGATTCAGAGTAAGAAAGCAAATGGGAACTGTAGTTTCATGCTGTACCAGGAAGTCCCACATCAATTCTGCAACTTTGTAAGAAAAACTGGCTTCCAAAGGATATACTCCATGCCTCTCGGTAAGTCTCAGCTCCCTTTTTTGTGATACTGCTCCTGCCCACTGGCAAGCAGCCAACACCTAGAGGGATCTCGGCAACTACATAGAGATTGACCACTTTGTTCAGGGTCCCTTTGATCCAGTTGTGGCTAAGAGACTTTGGACGATTGGATGCAAAGTAACTTAACAAATTGTTGTATTAACATTTTCCTTTAGTAGTTTTTTTTTCCTGATAGTTTTTTAAATGTTAATTTCATTTGCTTTCTTCGTGTGTGTGTGTGTGTGTGCGTGTGTTTGCCTGTGCGCTAAGAATATAAACAAGAAACACATATAACCTATATCTGATTGCTTACCGTCTCAGGGAGGGAGAGAGGGATAGAATTTGGAACTCAAAACTTAAAAAAATAAACAAAACCCAACAAAAACCAAATATAAAATATTGTTTTAACAAGTAATTGAGGGGGGGCAGCTAGGTGGCAAAGTGGAATAAGCACTGGCCCTGGATTCAGGAGTACCTGAGTTCAAATCCGGCCTCAGACACTTGACACTTACTGGCTGTGTGACCCTGGGCAAGTCACTTAACCCCCATTGCCCCGAAAAAAACAAAAAACAAAAAACAAAAAACAAAAAACAAAAAGAACAAAAACAAAAAACAAGTAATTGAGGGGCAACTAGGTGGCGCAGTAGATAAGACACCGGCCTGGATTCAGGAGGACCTGCATTCAGATGTGGCCTCAGACATTTGACACTTACTAGCTGTGTGACCTTGGGCAAGTCACTTAAACCTCATTGCCCCACCAAAAAAAACCCTCTAAAAAACAAGTAATTGAGGGAAAAATAAAATACATAAAACATTTTTTTAAAAGAATTTAAGTGAGAAGATCTTCAGTCAGTTGATTATCTTTCCCCTCTCTCATCCCCAAGTAGGATGCATACTTTTCACAACAACTAGAGAAGAATAAAATTAAGCTCCCAAGGACAGTTTCCATTGTCCAAAGGGAGAGTTTTTGAGTTCATAATAATAATAATAGCAATAGCAACAATAATAGTTAACTTTTTAAAAATATAATTTATATTATATAATATAATGTTTTAATAATATTATAATATATTATTATATAATAATATATAATATAAAAACAATATAATATTTTATATTGCATTTTAAAATAGAATTTTGTTTTATTTTTAGTTCCTTCCACCTATTAAAAAAGCAAGAAAAACAAAACCTATTAAAATATGTAGTCAAGGAAAACAAATTCTTGCATTAGTCATTCTACCCCTCCCTGCAATTTGCTTTAATATTCTTCTGAGTTCATCACTGCTCTATCTCAAAGTGGAGAACATGTTGTTGATAAGACTTCCTAAGCCTTTTGAAACTGATTGTGAAGTAGGGGGAGATCGAATTCTATAGCAGGAAAGTCAGTTGGGCATGGCTACTACCTGAGCTAGGAGACAGAGATAACTCCAGGGGTTGGCACTATCATTCCAAAAGAAAAATCTCTCTGACTCTCACAAATCTTTACCCACCACCAAAGGGAACTTTCCATTGTCAGGTGGCCACCCTGTCCACATCCCTTCTGGTCAAGAAGAAAGATGTCTCCAAGCCATCTTCTCCCAAGAGGGAAGTCTTCCTTCTTGGTCACTTTCTTTAAGCACCCAAATAAAAGACCATTTTATTCTAATTGGATTGTGTTCAAGAGTTGTAGTTCTTTAAAGAGGAATACCTAAGGGTCCCTACCACCAATTTCCCCTGACATTGTCATTACAACATGGTCCTTGTATAAATTGTTCTCCAAGGTTCTACTTACTTCACCCCGCATCTTTCCATTCAAGTCTTTCCAGGTTTCTCTAAAAATTTCCTTTCAACATTTCTTACAGCTCAATAGCATTGCATCACATTTATATGCCATAACTCATTCAACCATTTCCCAGTCAATAGGCATCCCTCAGTTTCCAATTCTTTGCCACATATGAAAAAAATGGCTATAAATACTTTTGTATACATTAGTCTTTTTCCTCTTTCTTTGATCTCTTTGAGATATAGCTTTAATAGCAATATCACTGAATCAAAAGGTATACACAGTTTAAGTCTTTGGGGCTTAGTTCCAAATTGCTTTTCAGAATGGCTGGACCAGTTCACAGTTCCAGCAACAGTGCATTAATGTATGTTTCCCCAGAACATTCCCCCCACTCCTCCACCATTAAGTTTCCCTCCTTCCTTCCTTCCTTTCTTTTTTGTCAACGTTTCTAGTCTGATGAGTGTGAGGTAGTCCCTCAGGGTTATTTTAATTTGCATTTCTCTAATTATCAGTGATTTGAAGCATATTTTTTATATGGCTATTGATATTTCTTCTTCTGAAAATTGCCTTTTCATATCGTCTGACCATTTATCAGAGAATAGCTCTTATTCCTGTAAATTTGTATCAGTTCCTGATATATCTTAAAAAAGAGAACTAGTTTTCTGCTTCTCTTCTAATTTTAGCTTGTACTGGTTTTGTTTATGCAAAACCTTTTTAATTTTATGTAATCAAAATTGTCCATTTAATCTCCTATGATCTTTTCTATCTTTTGTTTGATCATAAACTCTTCTTCAATTCATAAATCTGACAAATAATTTCTTCCCTTCTAATTTGTTTATGATATCACCCTTCATATTTAAATCATGTACCCATTTTCCACTTTTCTTGGTATGTGGTGTTCGATTTTGGTCCATACCTACTTTCTGTTAGACTACCTTCCAATTTTCCCAGGAGTTTTTGTAGATTAGGGAGTTCTTGCTCCATTAGCTGAGATGTAGGCTATTATTAAAGTGGTAGAAGGCAGATATTATTATTTTGCCCATTTGACAAAGGAGGAAATTAAGGCTCAGAAAGGTTAAGTGATAACAGTGAACTTGGATGAGGAAGACCTGAGTTAAAATCCTACCTCTGAAGCTTAGTAGTTATGTGACTCTGGGCAAATCATGGTAACAATCAATAAATTCATTAAAAATAAATGGCAATTGGGGGCAGCTAGGTAGCACAGTGGATAAAGCACCAGCCCCAGATTCAGGAGGACCTGAGTTCAAATCCAACCTCAGACACTTGACACTTACTAGCTGTGTAACCCTGGGCAAGTCACTTAACCCCCACTGCTTCACAACCCCCCCCCCAAAACAAACCAAAAAACCACTTAGCAAAATGCTTGCCACATAATAGGATACACACACACACACACACACACACACACACACACACACACACACATGCTTATTCCCTGTCTCCTGTGAAAATGAGAGATGTGGAATGATTTGCTCAAGGTCACAAGACTAGTAAGTTGCCCAGCCAGAATCCTAACCCAGGTCTGTCTGACTCTAAATCCAGAACTTTCCCCACTCTGCCATGCTATGGGTCCCAGAGGGGTGTGTGTGTGTATGTGTGTGTGTGTGTAGAGGGAAAGGGGAAAGAGAATCTCCTCAAAACTTTAAGTCCCTTTAAAGATGGGATGTTTCCTTGGAGAAGATTTGCTTAAAGAGCCAGGCATATTGGAAACCAAGAACCTGGAGAGGAAGCAATGTAGCATAGTTGAAAGAACACCAGATTGGAGTCAGGTAATCTAATAATAACATACTAATAATGTGCTAGGCATTGTGTTATGTGGTTGACAAATAATAGTTCCTTTGATTCTCACAACAATTCTGAGAGAGGGGTGCTATTATTATCCACATTTTACAGTTGAGAAAACTGAGGTAGACTGAGGTTAAATGACTTGTCCAAAGTCACACAGCTAGTAAATGTCTGGAGCTCAATTTGAATTTAGGTCTTCCTGATTCCAGGACCAATGCTCTATCCATTGTGCCACCTGACTGTCTAGTAGGTTTTGAACCTAATCTAGATTCACAAGCTTGACTCTACCTATTTCCTAGTGTAAGGGCCTAAAATTCTAGCTATGATGTCTAAAATCTAATGAGTGGTCGCCTTAAATTAGAAAATGTATAGCACCAATATTTGGGCATTAAGTATTTATTAAAGTATATGAAGGGTTAGTAAAGAGAAACACATGGATAAAGTATGAGATTTGCCTGCTCTTCCTATCCTGCTTGTCTGTGCCGCCAAGCCCTGTCCAGCCACGGAAAAGGCCTCTCTCCTCCCAGAAGCCTCCTGTGAAACAGGAAACAGAGCCGTACACACTCACACACACACACACACACACACACACACACACACACACAGCTCCAAGCTAATTGGTTGGTAGCTCTGATTGACAGGACCCACAGGACAGCAAACATCACTTCTTGACTATGAGAAACCCCAGAAAAGGTCACTTACAGATGCTACAGTCACATGCTTTCTTTTCATGGCCAGAGTTCACAATGTCCCTCCCAGCAGGGGGTGTCATTCCAATTCTCACACTAGCTATATAACCTTAGGCAAGTGATTTGCTTCTCTGGACCTCAGTTTCCTCACAGCTGCAGTGATGGAATAGGTGACCTTTAAGTCCCCTTGATGGAAATGAATGAATGAATTTATAGTAGTATTACCAGGAAAGTAAAAACTGGCCCATCTACCGAGGGATTCATATCAAGCATTAACTTAAGATAAATTGTTCTTCTTTTGATTATTTCTGTGTTGGGCTTCATGATACTCTGTTTCACTTTGAGGGAGTGTCTTTGACTGAAGATAGAAACAGAGTGGAGAGTGGGACGAGGTGGATCTTTGGATTACTGGTAGTGGCATATATTTGGCATCCAAATAAGATGTGATTTTTCAGATGAAACTCACTTTCCCATCTCTCACTGTTTTTTGTTTGTTTTCTTCCATTAGACCACCAATATGGTTATGGCATTTACTTCAACAAGAACCTCAAAAACTTGGTAAACAATCTCAGGACGACCTCTGACCCTGACTGCAAGATCTATGTATTTGAGGCTGAAGTGGCCATAGGTTCCTACTGTGAGGGAAGTCCATCCTACATTTCTCCTCCTCCATTAGATTCAAGAACCATGGATACCTATGACAGTGTTGTTGACAAGGTCAAGAACCCAGAGACGTTTGTCATTTTCGACAGCACACAGGCTCTCCCACGGTATTTGTGGACCTGTGTGTTGAGAAAGCGTGCTTTCTCCCAAATGGAAGCCAAGGATAAGGGCTCAAAAAGCACCTCTGTCTAATGGGCATGTCATGTTTCTCTAAATAATGGCTATTACTTAAAAAAAAAGTCTCCCTAGCAATTCCCCTAAAAAGTAGATGAGACAGCTTATGGAAACAGACCACCATGTACTAGTACCCCAGTACCCTCAATTCTGCTTCAACCTCTTCTTTTTTCTTTGTGAGGCAATTGGGGTTAAGTGACTTGCCCAGGGTCACACAGCTAGTAAGTGTCATGTGTCTGAGGCCAGATTTGAACTCAGGTTCTCCTGACTCCAGGGCTGGTGCTCTATCCACTGCACCACCTAGTTGCCCCTCAACCTCTTTTTAAAAAATAAAAGAGTAGTAGGGGTAAATACCCTACAACCTTCATGGGAGAAATGGAAAAGCTCTCTGAAAGAGAAACAAACTTTTGAGAGAAAATATCTAATTTTTCTACTTCCCTTTTCTTTCTAAAAACTAGCATTTATATTGTGCTTTAAAGTTTGCAAAGTGCTTTACAAATATTATCTCATTTGATCCTCACAACAACCCTGGGAGGTAGGTGCTATTATTATCAGTTTCTTGATATATAAAATGCGGATAGCACTCAGTACATCCTACTTCATACTTTGTTGTGAGGCTCAAATGAGATATGTACAGAAAGTGCTTTGCAAACCTATTAGCACTATATAAATGCCAGCTGGTGGTTTTACTGTTTATTTTTAGCTCATTGATTCATTTAAAATATATTATACTATATGGTGAGATTTCTCTAATTCCATTTTCACCATACTGCTATAATCGGAACACTTTTAATCAGATAGTGCCTTTCTTCTCTAATGTTTTGATATCTCATATTTCTCAAATGCTATTATATTCATTTTGTTCTAATTCTGAGTTTTCTAATGTGTAATTTGAGAATTGACAGTGCAAGTACTGATTTGACTTTTTCCCTCTATCACAATTCCCCCATATTGTGCATGCCTGGCCCTTCCATATAATTTTTTTTCACTATGAAGCAGCTCAATGGCTTTGAATATTGCTATGATAAAATGTAATAAAATTAATTTTGAGTAATATTTTTGTGCTATAAGAAATGACAAGCAGGATGACTTTGGAAAGATATGTATGAAATGATGTATTGTGAAATGAGCAGAACCAAGAGAACATTGTACACAGAGATAGCAATATTGTTTGATGAAGAACTGTGAATGACTTGACTATGCACAACAATGATCCAAGACAACCTCAAAGGACTATTGATGAAACATACTATCCACCTCCAAAGAAAGAACTGATATTGATGAAACAGACTGAAGCATGTTATTTTTCACTATTTTTCTTTTAATCAAGTTTTCTTATACAAAATTACAACTATGGTAATGTTTTACATAATCATACATTATAAGCCATATCTGATTGTTTGCTGCTTCAGGGAGGGGATAGGAGAGGGAGGGAAAGAGAGATAAAAATTGGAACTCAAAACTATAAATAAAAATGTTTATTATTTTAAAAAGTAAATTGCAAGAGGCTAACAAAATTTTTTTTAGTAATATTGTTACCTTTACCTTATTGATTCAAGCACACCAATGTGTACTGGCTGTCTCTCCAGTTATGTAATTCTTCCCTTTATCCTTTGATTGTTTTATAGTTTATAATTGTTTTTTCTTTTCTCTTTCTTTCTTTCTTTCTTTCTTTCTTTCTTTCTTTCTTTCTTTCTTTCTTTCTTTCTTTCTTTCTTTCTTTCTTTCTTTCTTTCTTTCCTTTTTTTTGGTGGGGCTATGAGGGTTAAGTGACTTGCCCAGGGTCACACAGCTAGTAAGTGTCAAGTGTCTGAGGTCAGATTTGAACTCAAGTCCTCCTGAATCCAGGGTCGGTGCTTTATCCACTGTGCCACCTAGCTGCCCCTATAGTTGTTTTTCTAACTAAGTTTTGTAGGTTTCATGGTAGGTGAAATCCACAGTATTTTACCTATTTTTTTTTTCTAAATGATATCTAGTTGATTTTTTTGATATTATCTTGTATCATTTTGTCTTACTGGAGTATTATCTTGATTAATGTTTTTGTTGAATCCTCCAGGTCTTTTAAACAATCATGTCACCTTCAAATATAAAATATTTTAATCTCTCTTTTGCTTATGCATATTTTATTTCCCTTTTTGTGCCTTATTACTATAACTAGCATTCCTAAAATTACGTACAATAATAATGGCAAGAGTGGCCAGCACAGCTTTTTTGCTATTCTTAGTGGAAAAGACTTTGATGTTTCTTCATTACAGATCATTGCTCCAAGGATTCTGGACTTATATGGCCTGGGAGTTTTGTCCTTTAAAGGGTGAGCTTCTCTTTTTTGACTTTTTCATCCTATTGTAACGATTGGAATGATGCCACCTGCTGGAGACTTACTGTAGAAGAGTTTCGCCCATGAAGCGAAGGTCTTTGAGGGCAAGACCAGGAGTCTTTTCTTTGGCGTCAGGAAGTGACGCGGGCTAGTGGGAGGAGGAAGGAAGAGACTGGCGCTCGCTCTCACACTCTTTCCTTTGGACTCTGGTGGAGAGCGGAGCTAGAAATGTGCTCTCCCTTTAATAGATAGGAATCTAGGCCTTTCCTTCTCTCTCTTTACCAAATTCTTATTCTCCTTAATAAATGCTTAAAAGTCTAACTCTTGCTAAAGCTTATAATTTATTGGCGACCACTCATTAGATATTTTAGACAGACTAGCTAGAATTTTATCCCTTAACACTATTCATAGTTAATGCAGGAAAATCTCCTAATTAAAACTTAAGTATGACTTTGTCTAGGTTTCTTCAAAGATATATAATAGAATCTTCAATTCCACATAGGTACTCAGTCTACAATATTGGTATTGAGCATGGGGCACTCTGTCCCCCCACAGAAAATGTCTGAGACTCAAAGGATTCCATGGAGCACATGAACATAAACACAAATTACTCAAAAGCCCATTAGACTCTTTCAACTTCCCCTTCCCCCAATCACCACCACTGATACCAACTAAAGGAAAAGACAACAAGAAAGCTTCTTAACAATCTTTCTTCACCTTCCTCCTGCACTGTGTGAGCAATTATAGAAATTTCAGGAAGGGCTAGAAAATGCAAATATGTCCTTCATGACATGGCTTTAGTCTTCCAGCTACAGGGCAGTACTCTTTCTCTTCCAGAATGCACACTGTAGAAAAATGCTTCTCTTTCAGGTGGAGGGAGGTATGGGTAAAGGCCATATGAAGAAAAATGCTATCTGCATACAGAGAAGGAACTGATAAATAGAATAATTTTATACACCTATTTGTGTCTAATTGTAGCCATCTGGGGCGGGGAGGAAAGAAAAAAAAAAAGAAATTTACATGATAACTTTATTATATATTTAAAAGGAATAGCAGGTTGTACATAATAATTTTGCACTTTCATGTGCAACCATCTTTTTATCATGCCATGTTATAGAAAGGCTTGTTTTATTCCATAAATTAAAAATAAAATATTTGATGGGAGAAATCCACCACAAATTACAGTCTGGTCTAGACATTAAAATCTCTTAAAAGGTGGAGCAAAGTAAAACTTTTTATAATCTTGTAAAAACAATAAAATCGTGGGAGGAATAGAATCAAATTATGGAAGGGGCATATGGAACATACAACTTTTGGAAATTAATGAGTCAAAAGAGCTGTTTGTGAAATCACTGGACTGATGATAAAAGGCATACCACTAAGGCTTAGCAATATTCTTCCAGAGTATTCAGAGAAAATATTAATGGATAATTGATTATAATTAACAACACAAGCAAGTAGAATGAGTTTTTCATTGCTCTACCTAGAGGAAGCAAGATTTCCATCAGTTTCTTCAGGTTAATAATTTTTTTTAATAAAGTATTTTAGGGGCAGCTAGGTGGCGCAGTGGATAAAGCACTGGCCTTGGATTCAGGAGGACCTGAGTTTAAATCCAGCCTCAGACACTTGAAACTTAACTAGCTGTGTGACCCTGGGCAAGTCACTTAACCCTCATTGCCCTGCAAAAAAAATTTAAAAAAAAATAAAGTATTTTATTTTTTTCCTGTTACATGTAAAGATAGTTCTCAACTTTTGTTTATACAAGCTTTCCAATTTCAGATTTTTCTCCCTCCCTCCCCTCTCTCCCCTCTCCCCTAGACAGCAGGTAATCTGATAGAGGTTATATATATATATATATATATATATATATATATATATATGTGTGTGTGTGTGTGTGTGTATGTATATGTATATATATATACACACACATATATATACATAATAATATTAAACATATTTCTGCATTAGTCATGTTATAAGAGAAAAATCAGAGCAATGATGAAAAACCTCAAAATAGAAAAACAACAGCACCAAAACCAAAAGGAATAGTATGGTTCATTCAGCATCTATACTCCACAGTTCTTTTTTTTTCCCCTGGATTTGTAGATCCTCTTCTATCATGAGTTCCCTGGAACTCTTCTGTATCACTGCACTGGTGAGAAGAATATAGTCCATCACAGTAGATCAACACACAATGTTGATGATACTGTGTACAATGTTCTTCTGGTTCTGCTCATCTCACTCATCATCAGCCAACACAAGACCCTCCAGGTTTTTCTGAACTCCTCCTGCTCATCGTATCTTATGGCACAATAGTATTCCATTGTATTCATATACCACAACTTGTCCAGACATTCCCCAATTGATGGGCATCCCCTCAACTTCCAATTCCTTGCCACCACATAAAGAGCAGCTATAAATATTTTTGTGCATGTGGGTCCCTCTCCCCTTTCCATGATCTCTTTGGGAAAAAGACCTAAAAGTGGTATTGCTGGGTCAAAGGGTATGTGCAGCTTTATCGCCCTTTGGGCATAATTCCAAATTGCTCTCCAGAATGGCTGGATCAGTTCACAGCTCCACCAACAATGCATTAGTGTTCCAATTTTTCCACAGCTTCTCCAACATTGATTGTTTTCCTTTTTTGTCATTTTAGCCAATCTGATAGGTGTCAGGTGGTGCCTCAGAGTTGTTTTAATTTGCATCTCTCTAATCATTAGAGATTTAGAGCATTTTTTCATATGGGAATAGATAGCTTTGGTTTCTTCATCAGAAAACTGCCTGTTCATATCCTTTGACCATTTCTCAATTGGGGAATGACTTGGAGTCTTATAAATTTGATTTAGTTCCCTATATATTTTAGAAATGAGGCCTTTATCAGAAGTACTGGCCATAAAAATTATTTCCCAGCTTTCTGCCTCCCTTCTAATTTTGAATGCATTGCTCCTGTTTGTACAAAAATTTTTTAATTTAATGTAATCAAAATCATCCATTTTGCATTTTATAATATTCTCTATCTCTTGTTTTGTCATAAACTGTTTTCCTTTCCAAAGATCTGAAAGGTACACTATTCCTTTCTCTCCTGATTTACCTATGGTATCACTTCTTATGTCTCCATTTGTCTCCATGTATCCATTTTGACCTTATTTTAGTATAAGGTGTTAGATGTTGGTCTATGCCTAATTTCTGCCATACTATCTTCTAGTTTTCCCAGCAGTTTTTGTCAAATACTGAGTTCCTATCTCAGAAGCTGGAGTCTTTGGGTTTATCAAACACTATATTACTAGTGTAATTTACTACTGTGTTTCCTGTGCCTAGCTTATTCCATTGATCCTCCACTATATTTCTTAGCCAGTACCAGATAGTTTTGATGACTGCCGCTTTATAGTAAAGCTCCAGGTTTGGTACTGCTAACCCACCTTCGTGTCAATTTTTTTTCATTATTTCCCTGGATATTCTTGATTTTTTGTTTTTCCAGATGAATTTTGTTATTTTTTTCTATCTCTATAAAATAATATTTAGGTAGTCTGATTGGTATGGCACTGAATAAGTAAATTAATTTAGGTAGTATTGTCATTTTTACTATATTAACTCTGCCTATCCATGAGCAATTGATAGCTTTCCAATTATTTAGATCTGATTTTATTTGTGTGAAGAGTGTTTGGTAGTTGCGTTCATAGAGTTCCTGGGTTTGTCTTGGCAAGTAGACTCCCAAGTGTTTTATATTATCTACTGTTACTTTAAATGGAATTTCTCTTTCTATCTCTTGCTGCTGGACTTTGTTGATCATGTATAGAAACACTGATGATTTATGTGGATTTATTTTATATCCTGCTACTTGGCTAAAGTTGTTAATTGTTTCAAGTAATTTTTGAGTTGATTCTCTAGGATTCTTTAAGTATACCATCATATCATCTGCAAAAAGTGATAGTTTTGTTTCCTCCTTGCCTATTCTAATTCCTTTAATTCCTTTTTCTTCTCTGATTGCTAAAGCTAACATTTCTACTACAATATTAAATAATAGGGGTGATAATGGATATCCCTGTTTCACCCCTAATCTTATTGGGAAGGCCTCTAATTTATCTCCATTGCATATAATGCTTGCTGATGGTTTTAGGTAGATACTGTTTATTATTTTAAGGAAAGCTCCACCTATTCCTAAACTCTCTAGTGTTTTTATTAGGAATGTGTGCTTGGGGCAGCTAAGTGGTGCAGTGGATAGAGCACCAGCCCTGGATTCAGGAGGACCTGAGTTCAAATCCAGCCTCAGACACTTAACACTTACTAGCTGTGTGACCCTGGGCAAGTCACTTAACCCCAATTGCCTCACAAAAAAAAAAGGAATGGGTGCTGTATTTTGTCAAAAGCTTTCTCTGTATCTATTGAGATAATCATATGATTTTGGTTAGTTTTCTTATTGATGTGGTTGATTATGTTAATAGTTTTCCTAATGTTGAACCAGCCCTGCATTCCTGGTATAAATCCCACCTGGTCATAGTGTATTATCCTGGTGATCACTTGCTGTAATCTCCTTGCTAATATCTTATTTAAGATTTTAGCATCAATATTCATTAGGGAAATTGGTCTATAATTTTCTTTCTCTGTTTTTGCTTTGCCTGGTTTTGGTATCACCATCATATTTGTATCATAAAACGAATTTGGTAGAACTCCTTTTCCACCTATTTTTCCAAATAATTTGTATAATATTGGAATTAATTGTTCTTTAAATGTTTGGTAAAATTCACCTGTAAACCCATCTGGACCTGGGGATTTTTTCCTAGGGAGTTCATTAATGGCTTGTTCAATTTCTTTTTCTAATATGGGTTTATTTAAGGATTTTATTTCATCTTCAGTTAACCTGGGCAGTTTGTATTTTTGTAAATATTCATCCATTTCATTTAGATTGTCAAATTTATTGGCATACAGTTGGGCAAAATAATTCCTAATTATTGATTTAATTTCCACTTCACTGGTGGTAACATCACCCTTTTCATTTTTGATACTGGTAATTTGGTTTTCTTCTTTCTTTCTTTCTTTTTTTTTTTTTTAGTGAGGCAATTGGGGTTAAGTGACTTGCCCAGGGTCACACAGCTAGTAAGTGTCAAGTGTCTGAGGCCGGATTTGAACTCAGGTACTCCTGAATCCAGGGCCGGTGCTCTATCCACTACACCCCCTTCTTTCTTTTTTTTAAATCAAATTAACCAATATTTTATCTATTTTATTGGTTTTTTCATAAAACCAGCTCTTAGTTTTATTGATTAATTCTATAGTTTTTTGCTTTCAATCTTATTAATTTCTCCTTTAATTTTCAGGATCTTTAGTTTAGTATCTAATTGGAGATTTCTAATTTGTTCTTTTTCTAGCTTTTTAAGTTGCATGCCCAATTCATTAATCTCCTCTTTCTCTTTTTTATTCATGTAAGCATTTAGAGCTATAAAATTTCCCCTAAGCACTGCTTTGGCTGCATCCCATAGATTTTGGTATGTTGTCTCATTATTGTCATTCTCTTGGATATAGTTATTGATTATTTCTATGATTTGTTGTTTGGCCCATTCATTCTTTAGAAAGAAATTATTTCGTTTCCAATTGTTTTCATTCTACTTTTCCCTGGCTCTTTTTTACATGTAATTTTTATTGCATCATGATCTGAGAAGGATGCATTTACTATTTCTGCCTTTCTACATTTGACTATGATGTTTTTGTGCCCTAATACATGGTCAATTTTTGAAAATGTGCCATGTACTGCTGAGAAAGAGGTATATTCCTTTCTATCCCCATTCAATTTTCTCCAGACATCTATCATGTCTAACTTTTCTAGTAATCTATTCACCTCTTTCACTTCTTCCTTATTTATTTTTTGGCTAGATTTATCTAATTCTGAGAGGGGGAGATTTAGATCCCCCACTAGTATAGTATTACTGTCTAATTCCTCTTGTAACTCATTTAACTTCTCCTCTAAGAATCTGGATGCTATACCACTTGGCGCATACATATTTAATATTGATATTACTTCATTATCTATAGTACCTTTTAGCAAGATGTAGTTTCCTTCCTTATCTCTTTTAATGAGATCTATTTTTGCCTGTGCTTTGTTTGAGATAAGGATTGCTACTCCTGCTTTTTTTTACTTTAGCTGAAGCATAATATATTCTGCTCCAGCCTTTTACCTTTACTCTGTGTGCATCTTTCTGCTTCAAATGTGTTTCTTGTAAACAGCATATTGTAGGATTCTGGTTTTTAATCCACTCTGCAATTCACTTCCATTTTATAGCAGAGTTCATCCCATTCACATTCACAGTTATTATTACTAACTGTCTATTCCCCTCCATTCTATTTATCTTCTTTGTACTTTTCCCCCCTTCTTTCACCCTATTCCTCCTCACCGACGTTTTACTTCTTACCCCTGCCTCCCCCAATCTGCCCTCCCTTTTTATCACCCCCCTCCCTTTTCTTTACCCTTTTCTCCCTTGCTTTTGTCTTCCCTTCTATCAGCCCCCCCCTTTCCCTTCCCCTTTTGCTTCCCTAAAGAATGAGCTAAGTTTCTTTATCCCAATGAACGTATATGTTATTCCCTCTTTGAATCAAATCTAATGAGAGTAGGGTTGAAACAATGTTCACCCCTCCTTTCTTTCCCTCTATTGTAATAGGTTTTTTTTACCTCTTCATATGATATAATTCAGCCCATTCCACCTCCCCTTTCCTCTTCTCCCCATAGATTCCCTTTTTAACCCCTTAATTTTCTTTGTATCATCACATCAAAGACAATTTATATTTATACCCTCTGTGTAAAGTCCTTCTCTCTGCCCAAATACATTTACAGTTCTTAAGAGTTATGAGTATTATCTTCCCATGTAGGAATGTAAACAGTTTAACCTAATTGAGTAACTTTTTTTTTCCTTCTGTTTACCGTTTTAAACTTCTCTTGAGTCTTATATGTTAAGATCGAATTTTCTATTCAATTCTGGTCTTTTCCTCAGGAAACATTGCAAGTCCCCAATGTCATTGAATGTCCATCTTTTCCCCTGAAAGAGAATGAACATTTTTGCTGGGTAATAGATTCTTGGCTGCAATTCAAGCTCCTTTGCCTTCTGGAATATCATATTCTAAGCCTTGCGGTCCTTTAATGTTGAAGCTGCCAGGTCCTGAGCAATCCTGACTGTGGCTCCATGATATTTAAATTGCTTCTTTCTGGAAGGAGTATTTTTTCCTTCACCTGATAATTCTGGAATTTGGCTACAATATTTCTTGGAGTTTTCCTTTTGGGGTCTCTTTCAGGAGGTGATCAGTGGATTCTTTCAATGATGATTTTATCCTCTGATTGTATGATATCAGGGCAGTTCTCCTTAATAATTTCCTGGAATATGGTGTCTAGATTCTTTTTCTAGTCATGCCTTTCAGGCAGTCCAATGATTTTCAAATTGTCTCTCCTTGATCTGTTTTCCAGTTCAGTTGTCTTTCCAATGAGGTATTTCACATTTTCTTCTATTTTTTCATTCTTTTGATTCTGCTTGACTGATTCCTGGTGTCTCATGGATTCCTTATCTTCCAACTGTCCAATTTTAATTTTTAAGGCATTGTTTTCTTCAATGAGATTATGCACCATTTTTTCCATTTGGCCAAATGAATTTTTTAAGGCATTGTTTTCTTCAGTGAGATTATGCACCTTTTTTTCCATTTGGCCAGATGAATTTTTTAAGGCATTGTTTTCTTCAGTGAAATTATGCACTTTTTTTTTCCATTTCGCCAGATAAATTTTTAAAGGCATTGTTTTCTTCAGTGAAATTATGCACTTTTTTTTTTTCCATTTGGCCAGATGAATTTTTTAAGGAATTGTTTTCTGCAGTCAATCTTTGTGCTTCCTTTTCCAAGCTGCTGATTCTTTTTTCATAGTTTTCTTGTTTTGCTTTCATTTCTCCCCCCATTTTTTCTTCTACCTCTCTCAATTGATTTTTGAAATCCTTTTTGAGCTCTTCCAGGAAGGCTTTTTGTTCTTGAGACCAATTCACCTTCCCTCGTGAGGCTTCACATGTAGACAATTTGAGGGTATTGTCCTCATCTGAGTTTGTGTTTGTTTCTTCCCTATTGATACAGAAGCTCTCAATGGAGAGGGCTCTTTTTTGCTTCTTACTCATTATTTCAGCTTATTTATTTATTTTTTAAATTGAGGTCTGCTCTGGGGGCACCAGGGTTCCTGTTTTGGGATTCTTGTGCAGGGGTATAGGTGCTGTGTCACCGGCTTTTTACTCTGAGGCCTTTATAGTGTGTGCAGTTCGCCCCCCTGCACTTCCTGTCTGAGCGGTAGATCAGTTATCCTAGTCGTGCTTGTCCTGTTCATGGCCCTACAGCTGGCAACTTGCTCTCTTGGCTGGTGCAGGTAGGTTTTTCCACTGTCCTACTAGGCCACCAAATTTTTGAGCCAGGTTCCAGGGGCCTCAGTTGTTTGGCTGTGGCCCGCAGCTTCCTGCTGACTTGCCCCGACCCCCTCAGCGCTGGACTGCTGCCCTGCGCTGTGCCTCCCTTTTGCCCGAGTCAGACCGACCTTTTCTTGAAGTCTTCTAAATTATCTCTGGTTGGAAGACTGTGTCTTGCTGTCTCTTTGCAGGTTCTGTAGTTTCAGAATACGTCCAGAGGCTTGATTTAATGTTCTTTTTGAGGGAACAGAAGGAGAGCTCAGGCAGCTTGCTGATTCCTCTCCGCCATCTTCAGGTTAATACTTAGTATAACCATGGGCCTTTGCAATAATGGTAAGTTCTCTAGAAACTGAACAGAGTAAGACATCCCTAGGACCTTGATTCCACATTCCCTAGTTGTGTGTGTATGTGTGTTCTTGTGTGTGTGTGTTTCTAGAACACAAAAATAAATCAATAAATTCCCAAGAACTAAACTAATGACAGAGACAAGACTGTGAAGATACCCCCCACACTCCAAGCTTCCTGAGAGCTAGCTTGAATAGATGTTCCCTTGGTTTGGAGTCATCATGACCAGCTCAAAAGATGTCAGGAGATTCAGGACATTGGTAGAGCATTACTACCCTATTAGGTCACAGACTCCCAATCACTAATCAGGACATCTAGTCTGTTGAATGTATTTAATGTTCAGGTGTATGGAGTAAAACAGGATTCTCCAATCCTTAAGCAAGGGCTCATGCCTTACAGCCATAGATGTTGGTCAAGAGTAGGTCTTTAACAGTTGGTGAATGAAAGAGATAAAGGTGTTATCAGTCCAAGGACCCCAAAGTCTTTAGTGGCATGCTCCTGGAATGATGATTTACTAGATGGCTCCTCAAGAATGGGAACAGGGATGCATTGTGAGTTGAGGATCCATGTTGCAAGGAAGGCCTGGCACTTTAGGATTGATTATGAGGATAATCTGTTACAGACTCTTATAGCAGAGTTCCACTAGTATCTTACTAGCAATAGCTTGTGTTTCTATACTGCTTAAAGGTTTGCAAAATGCTTTACAAACATTATCTCATTTTATCCACATAACTCTGGGAGGCAGGTGCTATTATCATCCCCATTTTACAAATGAGAGAACTGAAGCAGACAGAGGGTAAGTGACTTGTCCAGGGTCACGGAGCAAATGAATGTGAGAGTAGATTTGAATTCAGGTCTTCCTAACTCAGATTGAGTTCTACCCACTGTGCCACATACCTGCCTAGCTAATGGACATTTATATAGTCCCAGATATTGCCAGAGTCCCTCTGGTTCATTGGACAGGGCAGGTCATCCCTGTGTATGGAAGATTCTGACACATTTCATTAGTGACATGATAATTCAAGGTAATATCAGTCAGTTGCAGAGAATTGGCTATATATTGAAATTTTATGTTGGATAAGTCCAGGTTTCCTGTTGGTGGTAGACCTAGTACTCATAAGGTCTATGGATAAAACATCTAACATTTAAGTTTAGGTTTGGCACAAATTTTGACTGTATTTCTCCAGCTGCTATAGGCTTAGGGCTATCATTTGAGCAGAGAAGATGAAATTGGTTCTGTAGTACCTTACAGGTTTCTTTTACAGTCTGTCCTGTAAAGTCTGTCAACTCCAACAATGAGGTCCTGAAAAGAGAACGTCTTTGTTACTAATGGGCAAGGATTTCTAAATATTCTTTTACTGACTATATTAGAATTTTTCTCAGATGTGTATTCTACATAGCCCGAAGGTATACACACACACACACACACACACACACACACACACACACACACACACACACAGCTCGAAATGTCAGCCTTCTCATACTCAGATTGTAGGGGGAAAATATACGCATATATACATATATATGTATGTATATACACACATACACATATATACACATACATACACAGATTGTGTATGTACACTCATGCCTCCATCAGAACAGCATTTATTTAATTTTTTTTCTTGTGGGGCAATGAGGGTTAAGTGACTTGCCCAGGGTCACACAGCTAGTAAGTGTCAAGTGTCTGAGGTCAAATTTGAATTCAGATCTTCCTGAATCCAGGGCCCATGCTTCATCCTCTGCACCACCTAGTATTTATTTCAGTAAAATCAATTTGATCCTCATGGTTGGAGTCGAGTCATCCTCTTTTTTTAGGCTTTCCCACATTATAGATGTGGGGCTAAAAGGGAAAATTCTGAAGTCACTTTTTAACTGTTCAATTGTCTCCCCTTTGTATATGCCATGCATTGGTGCAAGGTACTAGAGTAAGACTGGTTGAAACCACATACCATAGCTAAAAATACCCTTGCTGTTCTCTAAGTATATTTTTCAGTTTCTGGGGACTTGACCTTGGGAATTAGCTATATCTTCAAGAGGTGCTTAGCCTTAGAGGAAATTTACTCTTAGAGGAGGGAAGGAAGCAGAGATATGATTTCAGGTGTTGAAAGGACTTATTCCTTACCCTTACTGATGCACTCATCTCATGAGAGAAATTACTATGGGGTTGGCCAGAATCACCCTCAGGAAGTTTATAAGAAACTTACTTAATTCCTTTATCTGCCTCACTGTAGATTAACGTCTACAGAGTCACATTGAACTCATGATTCTTCATTGGTCAGAGGGTATTACTATAAGGGGGGGGGGGAAGAGAGGCACTGTTATTAAAGCATTAAACTGTTCATTCTGAAGATCATAGACTGACTTTTCATAGGTATATATGGACAATACCCTAGAGTAGGTGAGAAATATTTACAAATTGATGATTTATGCATCATAACTTTAAATTTTTCAAGAGATATGATAGCCAGACCTGTGGTCTAAGAAGTGGTAGACACCCAAAGGACTATGGGACTATGCATACCCTTTGACCCAGTAAATACCACTACTATGTCTGTATCCCAAAGAGATCATAAAAAAGGGAAAAGGACCCACATGTACAAGGATATTCATAGCAGCTCTCTTTGTGGTGGCAAAGAATTGGAAATCGAGGAAATGCCCATCAATTGGGGAATGACTGAACAAGTTGTGGTATGTGAATGTAGTGGAATACTATTGTGCCGTAAGAAATGATGAGCAGGCAGATTTCTTTTTTTTTTTCTTTTTTTTTTTTTTTAAGTGAGGCAATTGGGGTTAAGTGACTTGCCCAGGGTCACACAGCTAGTAAGTGTTAAGTGTCTGAGGCTGGATTTGAACTCAGGTACTCCTGACTCCAGGGCCAGTGCTCTATCCACTGCGCCACCTAGCTGCCCCAGAGCAGGCAGATTTCAAAAAAATCTAGAAAGACTTTAGTGGGCTGATGCTGAGTGAAGTAAGCAGAACCAGGAGAATATTGTACATAGTAACAGCAATATTGTGTGATGATCAACTGTGATAGACAACTCTTTTCAGCAATGCAATTCTCTAAGACAATTCCAAAGAATTCATGATTAAAAATGTTCTCCACATCCAGAAAAAAGAACTGTGGGGGGCAGCTAGGTGGCGCAGTGGATAGAGCACTGGCCCTGGAGTCAGGAGTACCTGAGTTCAAATCTGGCCTCAGACACTTAACATTTACTAGCTGTGTGACCCTGGGCAAGTCACTTAACCCCAATTGCCTCACTAAAAAACAAAACAAACAAACAAAAAGAACTGTGGATTCTGAATGCAGACTGAACCATACTGTTTTTAAAAAAATTTTTAATTAATAAATTTATTTAGATTTTTCCCCCAAGTTACTTGTAAAAAACAAATTTTTTCACATTGATTTTTTAAAACACTGTGTTCCAAATTTTCTTCCTCCCTCCCCACCCCACCCTAAGAAATTGAGCAATTCAATATAAGTTGTACAGGTGCAAAACATCTCCACATTAGTCAGATTGTGAAAGAAAACAGAAAATAACTTTAGAAAGAGGTGCTAACTGGGGCAGTTAGGTGGCACAGTGGATGAAGCACTGGCCCTGGATTCAGGAGGACCTGAGTTCAAATCTGGCCTCAGACACTTGACATGTGCTAGCTGTGTGACCCTAGGCAAGTCACTTAACCCTCATTGCCCCTCAAAAAAAAAGAAGGAGGAACCAACAAAAAAAAATTATACTTCAATCTGTATTCAGATACCATCAGTTGTTTCTCTGTAGATGGATTACATTTTTCATACATCCTTCTGATAGCATCCTGCTCATCATTTCTTTCATAGTTACTATTGCCAACTGTATTGCCCTTCACCCTATTCCCTCCCCCTTGATATTTACTCTAGTTTCTATCTTCTTTCACCCTATCCCTTCTTAAAAGTGTTTTGCTTTTTACTGCCCCCTCCCCCAATCTGCCCTCCCTTCCTTTACCTCTCACCCCTTATCCCCTTCCCCTCCTACTTTCCCACAAGGGCAAGATATATTACTATACCCCCTTAAGTGTGTATGTTATTCCCTCTTTGAGCCAATTATGATGAGAGTAAGGCTCATTCACTCCCCAATCCCCGCCTCCATTTCCCCCTCCACTCCATAATTTTTTTTCTTGTTTCTTTTATGTGAGAAACTTTAGCCCATTCTACCTCTCCCATTACCTTTATTCCAGTGAATTCCTCTTACCCCTTAACTTTATTTTAAAGATGTCATCATGGGGCAGCTAGGTGACACAGTGGACAAAGCACCAGCCCTGGACCCAGGTGGCCTTGAGCCCAAATCTAGCCCCAGACATAAACTACCCCACCCTGCCTGCCCCACACACAAAAAAAGGATAAACAAAAAATAAATGCTTTACAGATATCATCCCTTCATATCCTATTCACACCTGTGCCCTCTGTCTGAGTATATTCCTTTCAGCTGCCCTAATACTGAAAAGGTTCTTATGGCTTAGAGGTATCATCTTCTGATGTAGTAATGTAAACAGTTTAACATTTTAACATGCCTCATGATTTCTTTTTCCTGTTTACTTTTTTTTTGCTTCTCTAGGGTCTTGTATTTGAAAGTCAAATTTTCTATCCAGTTCAGGTCTTTTCATCACGAATACCTGAAAGTCCTCTTTTTCATTGAAGCCCCATTTTTCCCCTGAAAGATTATACTCAGTTTTGCTGGGTAGATAATTCTTGGTTGTAATCCCAGTTCCTTTGCCCTCTGGAATATCATATTCCATCCCCTCCAATCCTTTAATGTAGAAGCTTCTAGATCTTGTGTTATCCTAACTGTAGCTCCACAGTACTTGAATTGTTTCTTTTAGCTGCTTGCAATATTTTCTCCTTGACCTGGCATCTATGGAATTTGGCTATAATATTACTGGAAGTTTTCCTTTTGGGATCTCTTTCAGTAGGTGATCAGTGGATTCTTTCAATTTCTATTTTACCTTCTGCTTCTAGAATATGAGGGCAATTTTCCCTGACAATTTCTTGGAAGATGATTTCTATGCTCTTTTTTTGGTCATGGTTTTCAGGTAGTCCAGTGATTTTCAAATTATCTCTCCTGAATTTATTTTCCAGGTCAGCTGTTTTTCCAAGGAGATATTTCACATTGCCCTCTATTTTTTTAATTTATTGGAATTTGCTTTATTGTGTCTTGATTCCTCATAAAGTCATTAGCTTCTATTTGCTCTATCCTAATTCTTAAGCAATGCTTTTCTTCAGGGAGTTTTTGTACCTCCTTTTCCATTTGGCCAATTTAGCTTTTCAAGCTGTTGACTTTTTTTTTTATGACTCTCCTGCATCACTCTCATTTCTCTTTCCATTTATTCCTCTACCTCTCTTACTTTCCCCTCCACTTTTCTTAATTTATCTTCAAAGTCCTTTTTGAGCTCTTCCTTGACCTGAGACAAATTCATATTATTCTTAGAAGCTTTGGATGTAGGAGCTTTGACTTTGTTATCTTCTTCTGAGGGTGTATTTTGATCTACCTTGTCACCAAAGAAACTTTTCATGGCCTGATGTTTTTTCTGCCTATTCCTTGGATTTTAACTTTTTTTAAAGAGGAGCACTGCTTCCAGGATGCACTGTCCCAAGGTTCAGGGGGTCCCAGGTGGTAATATTTAAGGAGAGGCTCATTCTCAGCCTGCCTGGCCTAAAAGTAACCACAGGTCTGCTTGCTCTTTAACCTAGAAGCAAAAATCTGATTGAAATCTGATTCACTGTAGTCTGTAAGCTTGGCATGTCTGTGCCCCTCCCCAACTGGGCCACAGCCACTCAAGTCCAATTCTTGAGCAATGTGCTCTGCCTGTGCTCCCACAGAGACCCCTACTATTTTCCCCTGGCCAACCACTGGACCCCCTCACTGGTCTATGATTCAAGTTTCAGAAGAAGCTGCTGACACTGATGCTTCCAAGGCTCTGCATGTGTGGCCTGCCTGGGGCTGGATCTATGCTGCATGCTGTACTCCTCTCTCACTCTGGTTCAGTAGACCTTCCCTGCTGCCCTTTTAAGAAGTCTTTGGCTGGAAAATGATCTCACTCTGTTCTTTTGTGAGTTCTGCTGCTCCAGGAGTTGTCTTATGGCATTTTTTGGAGGTATGTGGATAAATCTGTCAGGAACTCCAGAGAGTCAGAGCCTTTCCTCCGCCATCTTGTATTTGAACCATACTGTTTTTACTTTTGTTTTTTTTCTTTTTTGAGGTTTTTTCTCTTTTGTTTTGATTCTTCTTTCACGACAAGACCAATGCAGAAATATGTTTAATGTGATTGTATATATACAACCTGTATCACATTGCTTCCTGTCTTGGGGAGGTATGAGGGAAGGGAGGGAGGAAGAAAAATTTGGAACTAAAAATCTTATGAAAACAAATGTTGAAAACTATCTTTACACATAACTGCAAAATAATAAAATACTTTTATGATTTCAACAACAACGAAAAGAAGTGGTAAACATCTATCCAAAGGGTTAGAAGCAGAATAGTTGGGGAATTGGGTTAAGGGAATTTTATCCATGCCTTTGCAGAATTGTCAACCATACCCCCAGGGATTGGTTTACATTGGGGACCCTATAGCATTTGCCAGTGGCAGTCATTGGATTTTTTTCTGATAAGGTGAATTGCTGATCTTTCAACTTCATCATTTTTACCAGGATCAAAGAAATAATAATCAAGTCAAATTTACAGTCCAAGAGATTGAACCTGACACATCAAGTCCCAATGGTTACAATAACCAGAGGGCAACTATCTGTATGGTTACCATCAATACTAATACATATTGGGATGTTTTTATGTCTGTAGCAAAACACACATCCAGGTTTTCAGAGAACACATCTCCCAACTCATTTATAAATACAGTACAATAAAGATAGTGTCTGTCATGTTTTGATAACAAGTCAACAAACAGTCTATATATTTCCAGTTTTTATGAACTAAATTATTTTCAAGGTATATTTTGTGTTCTTAAAGTGATATTGCCCATTCAAAAAAGGTAGTTAGAAGATCTTAATGAATTATATATCAAACAAATGCTATATTTATTTATTTATTTTATTATTTTTTGGGTGGGTAATGGGGGTTAAGTGACTTGCCCAGAGTCACACAGCTAGTCTGTGTCAAGTGTCTGAGGCCAGATTTGAACTCAGGTCCTCCTGAATCCAGGTCCCGTGCTTTATCCACTACATCACCTAGCTGCCTCCACAAATACTATATTTAAATCAATCCAAGCAGCCCTGGATTCAGGAGGACCTGAGTTCAAATCTGACCTCAGACACTTGACACTTACTAGCTGTGTGACCCTGGGCAAGTCACAACCCTCATTGCCCCACAAAAATAAAAAGAAAATTAAAAATTAAATCAATCCTATCTTGTATGAAGGGAAGAATAGGACTCAGATACCTTTTAGATATTTTGTATAGACAAGCTAATTTTCAAACACATAAATTTATAAAATCCATATAGCCTTTTGTCATAAATGATTTGAATTCTTAAAGTCCAAATCTAGTTTTCTATCATATTCAAGAGTTCTGTTTGTTTTTTTAAAGACCTCTGAATGTCCAGAAATATATAAACTATGTATATACATACATACATACATGGGTTTGTGTGCATGCACATGTGTGTATTTAGAGAGAGTGTGTGTGTGCCAGGGAGAACATATTGGAAAGGACACTTAAATGAATAGAATAGAAAGATACCCCCCAAGCCCTCAGGGGTACTCCTAGAACCACAAAGCCAGTCTTATGCTCTTGGAACTCAACTTGCTAATATGCATGTGATCTGGGAGAAGTCCAGAACCTCTCTATATGCCCCATCAAGTTTAATATGGTTGATGGATGAATCACTGTAGTTCCCTCTAAGCTGGTTGCCATCCAGTGCTATGTTGGGTCAAACGTGTCATTAGGAACTTTGCTCTTCATTGATTCTACTTCCTGGGCCTCTGGGAGGCACCCAACCTTTCCAAGATCACATGGTCACAGCCTAGTCTAAAGTTCCTTCTCTTAAAAGCAGGAAAGAAAGCAGGAAAGGGGCACCAAGTTCACATGTTGGGAAGCACAGCAGGAAAGGAAGAAGGAGGGAGCAAGCATTTATTAAATACTTAATATGTGCCACATACTGTGCTAAGTGCTTTACAGATATTATCTCAAGTTTATCCTCACAAAAACCCTGGGAGATAGGTGCTATTATGAACCCCATTTTTAGTGAAAGAAATTGAGGCAGACAGAGGTTAAGTGACTTACCCAGGGTCACAAAGCTAGGAAGGGTCTGAGATCAGATTTTAACTCAGGTCAATCCTCACCCCAAACCCAGTGCTCTGTCCACTGTGCAACACAGGTATCTAGCAGCAGCAGGAAGATACTGCTTCTACTGCTACTGCTGGTCTTCCCACAGTAGTCTTCTCACTGCAGTTAAATCAAGCAGAAAAATGGGAGGATTTCCCTGGGTGGGATTCAGTAGTCAACAAAAAAAGCTGTTTCTCACCCAAGCCTTGCTTAGTGGACTAAAAAATGATTAATAATGGATTTCTTGAGGGGAACCAAAGATTAGTTTCTCAGCCACCCCCTCCCCCCAAGTCCTGTTCTCCTTGACCTTATTTGGGACCAAAAGAAATGGAGACAGACTCTTGTCTAGCTCAGTGAAGGACTGATGGGATCAAACCACACCTAGACAATGGACTTTGCCTTGAGTAACTTCAGTGTGGGTCTTTTGCATTCTTCAGGATGTCATCTGCCGGGTTCATTTAATTTAGATCTTCTCAAGTCATATCAACCAATGGAATTGAATGATGCTAACCAATTAGCTTTGATCAGTGTATAATGAACTGCCTGTATCAAAAGAGGATAAAAACCCTTGGAAAAGGCCACCAGCTCTTTCTTAGTGAGCACTCTTGGCTCTGGGCTCTCCCTCTTAGGACACTGTAGGTCTTCTGAACTCTCTTGGGTCTCCTTGAGACCATGTGCTGCCTGTCTTGGAGACAGAATGGATCTTTGGTGGCTTTTATCCTGCTTGAGTTAACTGCTATGGCGAAGATCTCTTCCTGCTTTCATGCAGCCTGAGACCATGAGAAGTTAGTGAGACTCATGGTCAATCCTTTACTGATATATTAATAAATTGAATTGTGCTTACCCCAAACTGTTATAGCAATAGCAATTAATTACAAAAAACACAGTTTGGGGCAAATTAATTTTAAAAACACAAAGCTACTTCACTGGGTACTTTGTTATGGGGATATCTGTGGCTCTGTTACCACCATGAAGTCTTCATTTGTTTCTAAAACAAAGAAACCTTTATATCCTACCTGCTTATGTGGTAGGGGTAGTTTACCACCAGACTAACCTTCTCCAAACACTGATTATGTCACTTTCATGCTTAACATGTTTAGTGTCTTCCTACTTTATGGAATAGTCTAAACTCCTTAGATTGACTTTCTATTTTTTCCCCTCTGTGTGGTTTCCTTCAATGTAAAAAGGTTTATGAATGCTTTTTACTTTTTATACCATGGTCATTCAATATACTTATACACACAGACAAGTACGTATGCATTGAACCCCTGGGAAGAAGAAAAAGATTTCAGTGAGGTTGCTCTCACCCTGGTTCCCTAAGGAGGAGAACTCTGGACCACAACTTCCATGCAAGGAGCCAGTCTCAGAAAGAAGACCTTCCCAGCTCTGTGGCTCAGACCCCATTACAGGAGGGCATCAAGGTAGCATAAATCTCATCCAGCTCCCCATCTTTGTGTGTTTTTTTTTTTTGTTTTGTTTTTAGTGAGGCAATTGGGGTTAAGTGACTTGCCCAGGGTCACACAGCTAGTAAGTGTGTTAAGCGTCTGAGGCCGGATTTGAACTCAGGTACTCCTGACTCCAGGGCCGGTGCTCTATCCACTGTGCCACCTAGCTGCCCCAGCTCCCCATCTTTGACTTATCTACAAGGAAGGAGCAGAGGCTTGGCAGCACTCTCATCATATCTCCAGAGGAAAGAAGATCTGGAACTCCCAGGTGAGGAGTGGAGTCTCAGAATGATCCTTGTAGGGGAAGAGATCTGGGACTTGACATCCTGGTGAAGAACAGGGATTAGATGCAGGAATTCTGATCCCAATCTCTGGATTATGGGGAATATGGCATGTCCCTTAAGTGTGAGGGGAGGGCTCAAAGAGATCTGATCCTGAAGAACACAAAAGATAAAAAGCCATTATAATTCTAGGTACCTCCAATGAAGTGGGAATGGATTTAATTGATCAAATTTATTGTGAGGCATCCCAAAGAATTACAAGACTCAGTGACTCAGTTTCCCAAGCTTTATTAAAATACTCTCATGACCACAGGGAGAACACCAGAAGGTGTTTCAAATAGGGAGAGGGAAAATGGTTATATTTAAAGTGAGAAAAGTAGGTTAGCTCTTCATTATCTCAATCTCCTCTTTGTGGGAGATTCACATCCTAATTTGGAATTCTTGGGGTCTTAGGTGGGTACCTTTTTCCCTAGGGGTGTGTTTTTGAAATTTAAATGTACTATTGGTCAAGTCTTAGGTTATCTGTTAATCCCTTTTAGCTACTGTTGATTAGAGCACAGGTCTTAGGTCATCTGTTAACCTTTTTTAGCCTCCTCCATCATAAACCTAGAAGAAGAGAATAATTCCAAAACTCCTATAAACAAACCCTCAAAGAAAAATACAACTTTGCCATGAGATGAATTAGAAGTCTGGGAGAAATAATACCAAGATTCTAAATGACATTACAAATGAAATGAGAATAATTGAAGAAAGAACTGGAAAATGAATGAGAGCTATGGAGGAAAGTCTAGAATAAATAATAATAGCTTATCACAACAGATATAAAAACTTAACTAAGTAACAGATTCCCTGAAAATTAGAATGGAACAAACAAAAGTTAATGGCTCCTGAGATAAGAAATACTAAAACAAAGTCCAAAGATAGAAAAAAATGAAATTGTAAGTATCCTCATATATACATATATGTACATATATATACACACAAATACAATATGCATCTATACATACATACATACACATACATAGATAAGTATACATATACATTGCACATCTAAAATGCATGCATAATATATTATGCACGCGTGTCTGTGTCTGTGTATACACACATACATATTTATGTGTACATATGAACCAACCTGGAAAACATATCAAGTAGAGAAAATTTAAGAATTATTGGACTACATGAAATCTATACAGCTAGGTGGTATAGTGGTTAAAGCACTGGATCTAAAGTCAGGAAGATCTGAGTTAAAATATTACCTCAGGGGCATCTAGGTGGTGCAGTGGATAGAGTACCAGCCCTGAAGTCAGGAGGACCTGAGTTCAAATTTGGCTTCAGACACTTGACACTTACTAGCTGTGTGACCCTGGGCAAGTCACTTAACCCCAACTGCCTCACCAAAAAAAAAAATTACCTCAAATACTTACTCCATCTAGGCCAGTCCCTTAACCTCTGTCTTCCTCAATTTCCTCTTCCATGAAATGGGAATAATAAAAGCACTTACCTACCAGAGTTCTTGTGAGAATACATTGAGATAATACTTGTAAGGTGCTTTGCAAACTTTAAAGCACTATATAAAGCACTAGATATTATTGTTAACAGCCTTTTCTAAGGGTTGGTGGATATATTCTTTTCCTCTTGACCAGAGAGTAAAAAAGCAGCATTAGTTTCTATTTATTCTTACAGATATGCACCCTCCCTCCAAAAAAGTACTCAGGTCCTGGATACAGAGCAAGTGTATAGTAGTTGTTTAGTTGTGTCCCACTCTTCATGGGGGGGGGGCATCTCTAGTCATTATGATCTATATCTCGTCACTGGACCCAGATGGTTCTGGAGGAGAGAGTGAGGTTGGTGACTTTGCACAGTCCTGCCTCACCTAAATCTAATCCACTTGCAAGTCATGACGTCTTCTTCCTGATGTCATAGTCCTCTTTGAGAACAAAGGACAAACAACAACAATGACTACTCTTTGTGACCCCATTTGGGGTTTTTTTGGCAAACATATTGGAGTGGTTTGTCATATTCTTCTCCAGCTCATTTTACAGATGAAGATACTGAGGCAAACAGGGTTAAGTGACTTGCCTAGAGCAAAGATCTGAGACCAAATTTTAATTTCCACCCGGCATACTATCCACGCCGCCACCTAGCTGCCACGTAGTGTGGTGAAAAGAGGGCGAAATCTTGGGGTGTGTTGCCAGAGAACCATGCCAAACTTTAAAGTTTCAACTGTATTATTAACATTTCCTTCATCACTTTCTTAATTCTTAATAACCAACTAAACAATAAATAAATAAAGTTCTCTTTTGTAGTGTTTTCTGATTTTGATACTCTGGAAATTTAACAAGTCTGTTCTATGGACAGTGTAGGCTGTCCCCACCACAGCCCTGGTTATAAGCTAAAATCAGACATTCTGGGTTTGAATTCTAACTGTGCTCCTTAATCCCTTTCCTACACAGAACGAGAATAGCCTGTATACGACTCAGTTTCTTCCTTTGTAAATTAGGGTGTTGGATTAGATCGGGGTTTCTTAACATTTTTTTCTTTCATGGAACTCTTTGGCAGACTATTAAAACCTATGGACCTCTTCTCAGATTTACATACATTAAATAGAATACCAAGGAATACAAAGGAAGCCAATTGTGTTTAAATAGTTACCAAAAAAAATTCACCCCCCCCCCTCAAAACCCAAATTCTTGGGCTCCTGGGAATTTGAGCCATGGACCCGCAGTCTCTGGACACCAGGTTAAGAACTCTTAGGGTAGATGACCTCCAAGTTCGCTTCCAATTTTTAAATGTAAGCAAGATCCTATAAAATTCATTCGAAGGCTATTTTCTAGTTGATAAGGAATTCAGAATATTTAAGCGTGCACAGAAGACACCCGGATGTCTTTTTAGAAGGGAGAAAAAAACAAATTGGTGCTTTAACTCCCTTCAAGTTTTCTGGAAAAGTTACAGCCCTACATCTGACTCGCCCTTCCTCCCCCCCCCCCCCCCGGCCCCCTCTGCCCTCCAGACATAACGGGAATTGATATAAATTCTCAAGCAGAGCTAGGGACTGCAGATGGTCCAAGCCGAAATCTTCTTTTCTCCCTTCACCCCAATCCGGCCCCACTCCCTGAAACTAGGAATAGGGAGGGCATTTCGAGGAAGCGAAACTGAAAGTTCGAAGGCAACCTCGGCAGAGAGGTGGGGGCTGGGAACTGACAGCGCCATTTCCCCTCACTTCTCTCTGCTTGCCAGTTATCCCTTCCAGAGCCCTGAACATACGTCGCAGCCCCGGCTCTTCAGCTCAAGAGTCCCGACCCTGCCCCGATGGCCACTGACCGTGCTGCCCAAGGCCCGACCTATCCGGTCCTGGTCCGGGTGTCCAAGCTCTGTGCTGGACTGGAGAAGAAGCTGCAAAAGTACTTCCAGAGCCCGCGGAAGTCCGGGGGAGGCGAGTGCATGGTCAAAGCCGGCCCCACCGAAGGCACTTTCTGGGTAGAGTTTTTGGAAAAAGAAGGTGAGAAGGGAGAGGCTGCGGGAGGCGCTGGACAGAGACCGGCCTGGGAGGAAAGGCGGCGGGAAGCGGGGTGAACTGGGAGAGGGCACCAAAGTGCACCCAACCTGAGCCGGGAGAAGGGGCACTGGGAAACACGGCTTGGATTAATAATAATAATAGCTTACATTTCTATAAAGCCTACTATGTGCCAGGCACCGTGCTAAACTTATTAGTTCTTTTAGTCCTCACAACAACCCTATGAGGTAGGTGCTATTATTATCCCCATTTTGTAGTTAAAAAGGAAATTGAGGCAGTGATTAAGTGACTTGCTCAGAATCACACAGCTAGTAATTGTCTGAGGGCAAATTTGAACTCAGGTCTTCCTGACCCCAGGCCTAAATCTCTATCCATTGTGTCACCTAAGGAAGGCAGGAACTGCCTGATTCGTCTCCTCCCACTTTTAAGTCTTTCCCATCTCATTCCCCCCCCCCTTTTTTGGGGGGGGGTGAGGCAATTGGGGTTAAGTGACTTGCCCAGGGTCACACAGATAGTAAGTGTTAAGTGTCTGAGGTCAGATTTGAACTCAGGTCCTCCTGACTCCAGGCCGGTGCTCTATCCACTGCACCACCTAGCTGCCCCATTTCCTCCCTTCTTGCCAGAGTCCACACTGTGCCGCTGGAGCAGTGTTTGGCAACTGTTAGTTATTAGAAGGGCATCAAAGGCTTTAGAGACTGGAAAGGGACATTTAGCCCATCCTCTTTATTTTAAAGATGAGGAAACTGATGTTCAGAGAAGTAGTTAACTAGGTGGTAGAGTGGAAAAGAAAACCCTGGACACTAATTTCAAGGTATCATAAATGAGAACTACCCAGATCTATTAGAATAAGAGGGGAAAGTAAAGATAGAAAGAACCCATCTCTAAGTTCCTGAAAAGAACCCCAAAACAAAAAGAGGAATGTTAGAGCCCAGATCCAGAACTCCCCATTACTGTAAGTATCCATAAAGCAGCAGATCAAGTACCAGGGGGCCACAGTCAGGATCACAAAAGATCTGGAAGATTCTAACATAAATGAGAACTCCTGAACTGAAATATTTCAAAAGACAAAAGAGATAGGCTTGAAATAAAAAATAATTCACTGCCCAAAACCAAACATAATTCTACACAGGATAAAAATGGATCTTTAATTGAAAAGAGGTCTTTCAAGTATTTCTTTTTTTTTTCTTTTCTTTTTTCAGGGCAATGGGGGTTAAGTGACTTGCCCAGGGTCACACAGCTAGTAAGTGTCTGAGGCTGGGTTTGAACTCAGGTCCTCCTGAATCCAAGGCTGGTGCCTTATCCACTGCACCACCTAGCTGCCCCTCTTTCAAGTATTTCTGATGAAAAGACCAGAGCTGGGTAGGAATTTTGAAATAAATACAAGCACAAGAGTTCAGAGAAACTTAGGTAAATTTATTTGAACAAGTGGAAGGAACTATATGATGATGTAGTGCTACCATTCTTACATGGGGAAAAATAAATGTCCTTTCAGAACCTTAATGCCTTCCAAGAACACCGAGGGAGATAAATAAGAAAAATAGAGGATCCAAAGGTATATTGGTTCTGTTTTGAATATTCTAATAGAGGAAAGAAGGAAAAGTAAAAAGAATAGACTAATGTAGATAGGAAGAAGAAGGGAATGGAACTTATTTTTCCCTAAAATTGGGGTGACAAGAATATAGGAATATAGAGGAAGGGGTAGGTAGCATGGGCATCAGATCAATTTCACTTTTATCTGAAACAAATAAAAGGGTTGAACACATGCACATACATACACACATACATATACAAAGAATTTGATGTTGATATACATCAAACTCAACAAACTTTCTGATTATGAATGTGAGGGAACTAAAAGGTAAAAAAAAAAAGTACTAGAATCTAAGGGAATTCCCATCAATTGAAGAATGACTAATCAAATTGTGCTTTATAAATAAAATGGAATATTAATTATATGATGAAAAATTATGAAAGATGATTTCAGAGAATTTTATAATGAACTAGTGAAGGAACTAAGTAGAATCAGAACACATTATACAAGGATAGCTACTATATATATATTTTTTGGGGGGCGGGGAAATTAGGGTTAAGTGACTTGCCCAGGGTCACACAGCTAGTAAGTGTCAAGTGTCTGAGGCTGGATTTGAACTCTGGTCCTCCTGAATCCAAGGCCAGTGCTTTATCCACTTCCCAATCTTGCTGCTCCCCCTCCCCTGCTTAGCTACATTATAAAGAAAAACAACTTCAAAAGACTAAAGAACTCATTTATATGAGTTATATGTCCCCAAAGGACATATGGTGAAAATGTTATTTACCTTCTGACAGAGAGGAGA
Source organism: Dromiciops gliroides (assembly GCF_019393635.1). NCBI lineage: Eukaryota > Metazoa > Chordata > Mammalia > Microbiotheria > Microbiotheriidae > Dromiciops > Dromiciops gliroides. Next base: position 334,132,058 of record NC_057863.1, on the reverse strand, counting down.
TATTCTCAAAGTGCAGAGATATACATTTTTTAATATGGCCACTCAGTGGATTAATTTTGCTTGAAAAGGCTTATTTCAAGAATTTTTTCTCCTTTTTTTTTGTGGGTGTGGGGTTAACAATCAATTTAAAAAGAAAACCTGCATTGTAACAATTTTTAAATGCACAGAAATGAATAGAAGTTTAGAAGGTAGCAATAATATTCCATTACAATCATATGCCACAGCTTGTTTAGCCATTCCCCAATTGATGAGCTTTCATTCCTTTGATTTCCAATTCTTAGCCACCACAAAAAGAGCTGCTAGAAATATTTTTGTACAAATAGGTCTTTCTTCCTTTTGGGGGATGTCTTTGGAATATAAACCTAGGAGTGATATTGCTGGATCAAAGGGTATGCACAGTTTTAAAGCCCTGTGGGCATAGTTCAAATTGCTCTCCAGAATGGTTGGATCAGTTCACAATTCCACCAACAGTGAATTAACATCCCAGTTTTCTCACATCCCCTCCAATATCCAATATTTTCCTTTTTGTTATATTTGCCACTCTGATAGGTGTGAGGTGGTAGCTCAGAGTTGTTTTAATTTGCATTTTTCTGAATGACTTAACTATTCTCAGCAATACAATGATCCAAGATAATCCCAAAGAACTAATGAAGAAGCATACTATCCAATTCCAAAAAAAAGAACTAATATTGATTGAACACAAACAAACATGCTATTTTCACTTTCATTTTCTTTTGTTTTTTCTTGTATAAAATGACTAAATATGGTAATGTTTTACATAATTGCACAGGTGTAACATATCTGATTGCTTACTGCCTCAGGGATCCAGAGTAGAAGGAAAGGAGGAGGGATAGAATTTGGAATTTAAAACTTTAAATAAAAATGTTTATTATAAAAGATAAATAGGAAAATTTTGAAAGTAATGAGTGAGATTCAATAAATACTTACAAATAAATAATATGAAATGTAGGCTCACAGTTTCACATACAATCCTCTTTTTCTTTTTTGTTCTGTGTATAGGGAAATGAGCTGGGTTTGGTGTTTAATTACAAAATAAATACTTTTTTTTAGAAAAAGTCTTTGAAATCCATTGGATGAAGTGAAATAATGCTGGACCTATGTCCTCTGGGTCCTCTATAAAAGCACATAAAAAAGAGTTGACTGGAATTAAGAGGTGCTAGTTAGTCTTGAAGGGACTGTTCATTGGCACAGTGGACAGAGCACTAGGCTTAGAATCAGGAAGACATCTTAAGGAATTCAAAGATGGGCTCAAACACTTAGTAGCTGTATGACTCTGGGCAAGTCCTTTAACCCTGTTTGCCTCAGTTTCCTCATCTGTAAAATGAACTGAAGGAAATGGCAATCTTTAATGGTATCTTTGCCACAAACTTCTCAAATGGGGTTACTGAGATTCAGATAGGACTGAACAACAGTGACTGTTGAACCAGGAGAAAGATAATCCAGAGGAAGAAATACCTGGGGGAAAAGAGAAGCCTTGGCTTTGGCCTTGGCCTAGGTCATCTTCCATTCATCCTCTCTTCCCCTTGGCTAGTGGAAGACCTTTGAAGAGATAGAAGAATCTTGATCTTTCCCTCTTCCCACTGGTGTCTTAGAGGCATCTATCGCTGAATTAGTCTGCATTGGGAACTAAAGACAAATTGGATGTAGATTCCTGGCTTTACAAGGAACCCCAGTAAGGAGACCACATTGTACCTGAGCGGGGCAGGGCGGACTGCTGCTGGAGTATCTCATGGTGCTCAAGGACATCCAGCAGCCAAGGGCTATGTCTTATCACCTTACCTCCCATGGTATTCTCTAAGCTTGTACCCATTTCCCTTAGACTCAGTATGTAATTGTGAGAGAGTGTGTCACATCCTTCTGGGACTACGGGAAGGAAACTTTGTACCACATATTCTTACTGTGCCAATGTAGTAAATACCTCTTCAGTCTGACTGACTATAATGATTCTCAACTGATCATCTTATGGGAAAACACACTGTGGAGTTCATGGACTGGTGGTATTAGAGATTTACTCCCAAATCCTGCTCAGCGGTACCCCTAGAATGTGAAAGGGAAAGATGCAGCCTTCCTCTGGGACCTGAGACTCATTTGTGATGGAGGGAGTTTGGATAAGTATCCTCAGAGTTTACATCAAATATTTGTGTACGTCTGAAACAATCTTGCCTATTGATAATAAACAAACAAAAATCCCAAACTAAAAGCTGCTCCAGGGAGGTATTGGTAGTCCTTAGAAATGGATGAGGGGGGGGGGGGAGGGGAGCTAGGTGGTGCAGTGGATAGAGCACTGGCTCTGGATTCAGGAGGACCTGAGTTCAAATCCGGCCTCAGACACTTAACACTTACTAGCTTTGTCACCCTGGGCAAGTCACTTAACCCCAATTGCCTCACCAAAAAAAAAGAAAGAAAGAAAGAAAGAAAGAAAAGAAAGAAATGGATGATAGGAGCAGCTAGGTGGTGTAGTTGATAAGAGCACCGGCCCTGGATTCAAGAGGACCTGAGTTCAAATCTGGCCTCAGACACTTAACACTTACTAGCTGTGTGACTCTAGGCAAGTCACTTAACCCCAATGCCTCACCAAAAAAGAAAGAAAGAAAGAAAGAAAGAAAGAAAGAAAGAAAGAAAGAAAGAAAGAAAAGAAATGGATGATGGATTTCTACTTTCAGCAAAACTGTGTATTATTAGCAGTCAAACAATTTTGTTAAATATTATGAAATACTGACCTGATGGTAAACAAAGTAAGATATTTTTTACTAAACCCTGTCCCCCCCCCCCAATCAGAATTAATTTAATCAACTAAACCTATGTTGGCTGTGTTATTCAAATCACATCCTAGTTTTCATTTGTACCAAAAAGAATTCAGAAAAGTTTTCAGTGAGAAGCAACATGATACATTGAAATAGCGTTGGCTTTAGTATCTACTGGCTCTGCCACTTCCTGCACCCCTTGGGAAAGTCACTTCTCTAGACCTCAGTTTCCTCCTTTGTAAAAGGAGTGGCTTAGATGAGATGATCTCTAATGTCTCTTGCAGTTTTAAATCTATAATATTATGGAGGGCACACAAGGTTTCACCTCTGTTCCTCCTCTAGTTTCTCATACCTCTTCCATGGAAGATCCAGATATAATCAAGGAGTATTAACCCCAAATATGCCCTCTGCAGGGCCTCTTTTGACCAGTCCTGAAAATAAAACCCTCTATTTCTTTTTCATATCTGCAGTCTTGAATTCTATTTCCTTATCTCTTCCAAGGAAATATTCCATAATCTGCGTTGCTCTTTTAATTATTTCCTTTTACAGGACAAATTAAATAATCGATTACTTCTAGAGCTTGTCTGTAGAATCCTACATCTCCCTTGTCACTGCCTAACTTCATTTCAAGATTCAGACAGGCTGTAAGACCAAGATGGGTTTGGGAAAGGTGGAGCAGAGCACAGGTTCCTACCAGCTCTAAAAGTCCCAATTCCCTGTTTGAGGGAGTTTGTAGTTTTCTAGTAAATTCTCATTAAATTTTGAAGGAAACTTATTCTTTTGGGGGGTGGGGCAATGAGGGTTAAGTGACTTGCCCAAGGTCACACAGCTAGTAAGTGTCAAGTGTCTGAGGCTGAATTTGAACTCAGGTCCTCCTGAATCCAGGGCTGGTGCTTTATCCACTGTGCCACCTAGCTGCCCCTCAGGAAACTTATTCTGAAGCTTAATCATTTGTCTTTCTTTTTTATGTTTCTCTAAGCCAAGGAAAGAGTGATAGCAAAGAGAGATCACACTGTGGAGATCAGTGATACATCAAGTGTGAACGTCTTCCTAGAAACAAATGAAAATTCAGAAGAGAAGAACACTTTGGGGATAAACCAGCTTTCCTCCCAGACTCAGTCACTCCCAAAAGAATTTCTAGATGAGAAGGAGCATCCAGAAGAAAGAGGGGCCTCTAATTCCTCTATACAAAAGGTGAGGGGGAAGGGAGGTGGGGGATCAGAGAGTCCTTTCCCATTCACTGCACCTCGAAATGACCTCCCTCCTTTGCAATGACATTCGTATTTTAAGAAGTTTGTATTAACTTACATAATTTGCACAAATTTCTCTCCTTTTTCCTTTCTCCTGTCTTTTGTCCTCTCCCCTCTTCCTCAACTTCCTTTTCTTTTCTTTCTTTCTTTTTTTTTTTTTTTGCAGGGCAGTGGGGGTTAAGTGACTTGCCCAGGGTCACACAGCTAGTAAGTGTCAAGTGTCCGAGGCTGGATTTGAACTCAGGTCCTCCTGACTCCAGGGCCGGTGCTTTATTCACACTTCCTCAACTTCTTAAGCATACAAACTTTAGGTTGTAGGTTCTCTGAAGTGGGAGATAACAAGAGTGAAATAATAACAATGTCAGTTTTTGGATGCATTTGTCAGTTTTGCTGAACTATCTTTCTCCCTTCTTTGTTATAAGGGATTACTGTCTAAAAAGGGCAGAAGGAAGAAGGGAGATTTTGGGAAGTAAAGGTTATGTAAAAAAATGATCAATAAGTTTATTTTTAATTTAAAATTATCAAAATTATTAAAATTTTGGGGGCGGCTAGGTGGCGCAGTGGATAAAGCACCGGCCCTGGATTCAGGAGTTCCTGAGTTCAAATCCGGCCTCAGACACTTGACACTTACTAGCTGTGTGACCTTGGGCAAGTCACTTAACCCCCACTGCCCTGCAAAAAAAAGAAAAATTATTAAAATTTTAAAAATTATCAATAAGTTTATTTTTAATTAAAAAAAAAGTTGTAGTTACTGAAAGGACATGGTCAAAGGGCCTGTGTTCAAATCCTACCCCTAGCATTTACTACCTCTGGGACTGTAACTGTTGTGGGAATGCAGTGGGATCCCAAGAAACTTAAAGATCCCAACCCCCAAGGAACACTTAAAACTTTCCCAAGGGAAAAGCAGCTCAATTTCCCACCTCAGGAATGGGTATTGCTGAGCACTACCCTGGTACTCTGATAAACAATACCAAAGTCTGTAAGATGATAATGCAAGCTATGGAAAGGTGCTGCACATCTTACTGATGCCCCATTAGTTCAAAGTCCCCTCCCTTTGGTTTTCATTTCCCTCCCAGTGTTTTGTAATGCCCTCCCCTCCCCTTTGTTTTGGAAAGATACAAAAGCCCAGGTCTTCTCTTCCTCCAATGGGACAGTCACCATGGTAATCTGTTCTTCCCTCATCCCCCCACCATAGGCTGTATCTTCCTCTCTCCTAATCAATCTCTTTTCTATTTTACAAGATTCGTGATGAGCCTCCAATTCTTTGGGTGAGCTAGCCCCCACCCCCACCCAGATTGCAAGACCCCTTCCCCAACATAACTTATCTGGTCCTCAGTTTCTTATCTACAAAATGATGGAGTTAGACTAGATAACCTTCAAGATTCTTTTCACATCTAAATTTATGATCTTATTATCTTATTGTCATGGGAAAAATAGGTGGTGGTGGTGGTGGTGGTGGAGGGTTCTTAGGTATTCCTCTTTAAAGAATTACACCTTCTAGCACAAAATTCAATTAGAATAAAATAGTCTTTTATTTGGGCACTGGTGTCATAATGAATCTCAATAGCGCCACATGACCTCTAACCTGGAAGTGAAGAAGTCCAGTAAGAGACTGTCATTGTTCCATCTGGCTGATTCCTTTTCATGGTACCATAGGAAATCTGGCATACAAGGTGCACTGTATTCCAAACCTTAGAATTTTGAACTTGGTGTCAGTTCAATAGTTAATAGTTAACTTCAAGAATCAAAGCTTGACTCAGATACTTACTGACAGCATTTATATAGCAGTTTGAGGTTTGCAAAACACTTTACTTCTTACCTCATTTCATTTTCATAACAAAATGGGGAGGTAGGTGTTATTATTACTCCCTTTTTTGACAAGTGAGAAAACTGAGCCTGAGGGAGGTTGAGTGATTTTTCCAATTCCAGTATTTTATTCACTGTGCCTCAGTTTCTGCAAATATAAAATGGGGATAAAAATAGCATCTACTTCATGGGGTTTCTGTATCAAATGAGATAAAATGTGAAGTGTTTTGCAAACATTAAAATGCTAGATGTGAGGAAATGGGGGTTAGGCTCCTCTCAATCTGTTTAAAAGGTCTGCCTCTCCTCCTTCCCCACACCCCTCACCCCCACCCCACCCCCAGCAAACAAAATCACATGATTCAGGGAAACCCTAGGCTGGCCACAATTGGATCTGCTCCCAAGCTGTGTCTATGTGGGGGTGTAGTTGAAGAGTTGTCCCTGTATCGCCTCCCCCATTGGCTAAGGAATACTACATTCCTATTGGCTAGTTTGGGGCACTAGTTTTTGGTGCATGGATTGTAATCCTTGAGTAATTGGGGAAGAAGGGGGAGGGGCCAGTCGCGTTAAAAGATAAAAAAGCCTGTGAGCCTCCATTTTGTTGTCCACTCCACTAGGGAGTGGCCTGTTCTCTTGAGAATAACAATAAATGAGCCTTTGACACATCATCAACGATGAGTTCCAGAAGTTATTGGAGTTCTATTTCTCAGACTAGATAAATAAGATTATCATCAAGATCATTATCATCATTTTTTGGGGGAGAAGGAACCAAGGTTTAGAGAGTTGAAGTGATTGGTCTAAGGTTCATAGCTGGTTGGTAGCAGAACCTAGCCTAGGGCTTAGTCTCTTGATTCTTGGACCAATGTTCTCTCAGCCTCATTCCCTCCTTCTTCCCCACCATGCCCATGCCTTATCTACTGAGCATTATTAAGAAATGTAAACAGAATGAAAAATGAAGCACAAAGTCAAGTCAGTTTCTTGTCAGTCCTGATGGTGGGAGGAATAAATCATAGGAGTTGTTAGGGCTCTAATTCTATTATGTCTAGACATCTTAAAAAGAGCAGAACCACTTATTAGCCTTGTGATTTTATTTGGTCTTTGTAAATTTCAGGTATTTCTTCGTGTGGAAGCCCACCTGAACTTCAGCCTGGCTAAAGAGCAAAGGGAGAAAATTATCAACCTCTGTCCAAACCTCAATATAGAGGAAGGCCATGATGGAGCTGATAAAGTGATTGGTGACTACCAAGATATTGAAAAAATTTATCAATTCTTAAGTGAATGGATCCTGGGAAATGACCAGAAAGAAGATATCCCCCACTCAGCCTCAGCAAGAGAAATCAAGGAAACGATGCCTAATGACTTGGACAGTCCTTTTCTTCACTCAAACTCAAAAGACAGAACAGAAGAGTCAGATCTTATCTCAGTTCCTTCACATTTGTATGACTATTTTAAATATTTCTTTGCTGAAACTCTGGAAAGAATAGAAAAAGAACACAAAGTAGACATCAAAAAGACTTTTACATATCCTACGGGCAATGTTTGTTTAGATTTCAGGACAAATAAGCCTGCAGACAGAAAAGCAGCTAAAGAAGCTTTTACCACTGTGTTTCAGAGGGAAATACAGAATGTGACTTCTAATGATGTTCATTTCACAGATGATAAGCTGGCACTTGAAATCCAAACAACACTGACCAACATGTTTAAAAACCTCTATATTAAAGCAGAAGGAAAGGTCTTAACTCTCCGGGGAAACACAAAGGACATTTTAGAAGCTAAACAGTTAATTGAAACAAACTTCTCCCACAAACAACCTGTGAAAATAATGGTTTCTGAAAACATGATGAGAAATGGAATTGAAGTAGATACTACTCACCTGCGTCTTCTACTCCAAGAAATCACAGAAATAGAGAAAAAATATGACACTACAATGGAGTTGGTGAACAAACCCCTAACTGGGAAAACCCTCATTGTATTTAAACCAAAAGACAAAGGTCTAGATCTCTCTGCACATGCTTATGAATATTTCATTGATGTCTTTCAGATGATCTCACCTCAGATTGTCAAAGAGGTTGTTATCCTAAAGCCATTAAATGAAGAGAGAAAGGGTTGGTCTGAAAAGACAATCTTTGAAGACTTTGAAACAAAACACCCCCATGTAAACTTGGAGTGGAATGAACAAAAACCGATATTGACTGGTTTGCCCAAGTACCTTTCAGAAGCATTGAAATATTTTAAGAGATATTTTTATATTGAAAGTCCTGTTCAGCAAAGACCAGCTCTCTCCCTTGAAGGGAATTTGAATGAAGGCCTCAAATCCCCTTTGGACAAAAATTATGATGATTTCAAGATGGCTTTACCTCCTTCCAAGGGATTGCCTACTTATGGGGACTTAGAAAAAGAGAAGGAGGAAGAGAAGGAGAAGTGTGCCATTTGTATGGAAATCATTCAACACAAAGAAATCCTCCCAAAGTGCAAGCATGAGTTCTGTGGCCCTTGTATCAAAGAGGCCATGAAACATAAGCCACTGTGCCCTTTATGCCAGACTTCCTATGGTATTGTGAAAGGGAATCAGCCAGATGGAACAATGTCAGTCATTCGTCGCTTTTATTCACTTCCAGGTTATAGTTTATGTGACACTATTGAGATTCGTTATGACATGATTGGAGGCATACAAACGGTAAGGAAGGGTTTGTGCTGATTGTTAGAAACTTTGTGCAGATTTATCATGGCAAAAGAATACCCTGCTATGTTTATAAAGCATGAATTTGGCATGATCTCTCCATTATCAATTTTTGAGTTATTTCATCTATCCAGTTGAAAAATAATAGATAGCATTGCTATTGCACTTTAAGGTTTGCAAGGCACTTTACAAATAATATCTCATTTGATTCTCATAATAATCATGGGAAGTAGGTACAACTTTTATCCCCGATTTACAGACAAAGAAAATGAGATAAATAAAGGTTAAATGATTTGCCCAGGATTGCCCAGCTAGTGAGTGTCTGAGGCATGATTTGAGCCCAAATCCTCCTAACTCTAGGTTCAGCATTCTATCCATTGTACTACCTAGCTGCCAAGCCAGATGGTCAGGAGGTTCACAAATGTATTCATGTATACACATACACAGAGACACACATAATTTTGAGTATCTAAAACATGAATTAGCTGTAGATAAAGAGGAACATTATGACAATGTGGACAGAGAGCCAGCCTTAGAGCCAAGGGGACCTAGGTTCAAGCCTCACTCTGATACATGCTGACTCTATGACCCTAGGCAGGCAAGTCACATCACTTCTTAGTGCTCTAGGCAACTTTTTTTTTTTTTTTGTGAGGCAATTGGAGTTAAGTGACTTGCCCAGGGTCACACAGCTAGTAAATGTCAAGTGTCTGAGGCTGGATTTGAACTTAGGTCCTCCTGACTTCAAGGCCAGTACTCTATCCACTGCACCACCTAGCTGCCCCAACTTTTTTTTTTACTATTCCAAATGCCCTTTAATTTTTATAGGAATAAGGCAAAATGATACATATGATATTAGAAGCTGACAATATTTTTGTAGGTAAGCTCAAAAATGAGTAGTTTGATCACAGAAGTACTGATGTTCTTCTGGATTTCAGATAAATTATACAGAAATGCACATAATTCAGATATTTTCTAGGAAATTCTTTAAGATTATAATTTGCAGAGAGTATGCCAGCCTGCATTAGGAGAGGGCATTTCCTCACCTGGTAGTTCTTTGTACTATTGAAATCAGAAACCAGTTCCTACCCCTAGATAAATATAGATAAATTTGACCAGTCATTTTTGTATTCTAGGGGAAAGCGTCTTAAACTAAGGGTCATGACCCCATGACTGTGGAAAATTTGGCAACAGTAAAAAGTCATGGGCGGGGGGAGCAGCTAGGTGGTGCAGTGGATAAAGCACTGGACTTGGATTCAGGAGGACCTGAGTTCAAATCCAACCCCAGACACTTTACAGTAGTTGTGTGACCTTGGGCAAGTCACTTAACCCTCATTGCCCCACAAAAATTAAAAAAAAGTCATGGGGGCAGCTAGGTGGCACAGTAGATAAAGCACCTGCCATTGATTCAGGAAGACCTGAGTTCAAATCTGGCCTCAAGACACTTGACACTTACTAGCTTTGTGACCCTGCGCAAGTCATTTAACCCTCATTGCCCCACCAAAAAAAAAAAAGTCATGTATACCTGTTTTATATACTTGTATACCCAGGGTCACATAAAAATTTCTCCAATGAAAAGGAGTAGTGAGTGGAAAAAGGTTAAGAAGCCTTGGACAAGGACAGAAGCAAGATACGGCAAGCAGAAATCAGTATTTAGATACAGAAGCCTTCACCTTGAAACTTTATATCATAAGTCTTGAACAGTTCTTCAGCCCATTTTCCCCTCATGTTTTTTGAAGCTTTGCATTGGATTTCAGTATGTTAATTGCCTGGGGATTTTTGTATCTTTTTATCTATCTTTCACATTGTGCTATAAATTAATAGACAACTTTGCACAAAATGTTTATGGGACAGGCCCTGCTGATGGCATCAAGAATAGAAGTTGCTGGGGCAGCTAGGTGGCGAAGTGGATAGAAAACCGACCCTGGAGTCAGGAGTACCTGAGTTCAAATCCGGCCTCAGACACTTAACACTTACTAGCTGTGTGACCCTGAGCAAGTCACTTAACCCCAATTGCCTCACTAAAAAAAAAAAAAATTAAAAAAAAAAAAGAATAGAAGTTGCTTCTCTCTAGTTCTCATCTCCCTTCTTCTCACATTCTTGAAGGTTGCTCAGGTCTCTATGTGAGTGGTTAATGTTGTAAGGAAAACAATGGGCATATAAACCTTGAGCCCACTGCCATGGTTGTCTTTGGTCTAAGAGAGAGATGGCCAAACAAATGACCATCCTTTTATTAAAATGCTGGCATTATTAATAAATGATTAAATTACCCAAAAAAAAAGATTGTAAGGAAAGGAATGATATGAAAAAGTCCAACTCTAATGTTCTCTAGGTTATTATAAGTTGAAGTGAAGGTGGGCTTTGAGGTGGAGGTGTGGAGATAAGGATATGTTGAAAAGGGAAGAATAGATATATAAGATTTCATTTCAACAAACACAAATGAATGAATGAAAAAGTATTTATTAAGCACTTACTGTTTGTCAAGAGTTGTGCTAAATTCATTTATTTAGTACTTTCCTTGTATAATAATAGAACAAGACAAAGACATAATACAAGGTACCCTCCTTACAGATACAAAGTATAATATGGGCAATGAAGGAAAAAAGTTGTTAATTCCCTTTCCAATAGCCCAATGTTTGATTCTCCTGCCTGAACTCTCTTTACTCTGGTCAATCCTCTATCAGCTACCAAATTGATCTTGAAAAGATGATCTGATCATGTTATCTCCCTACCCAATAAATGCCAGTAGTTCTCAATGTCCTCTCAGATAAAATATAAAATCCTCTGTATTTACAGCCTGTCCCTTTTCTACCTTTTCAGTCATCTTTCTTTTTTTTTTCCTTTTTTTTCCCCTGTAGGGCAATGAGGGCTAAGTGACTTGCCCAGGGTCACACAGCTAGTAAGTGTCAAGTGTTTGAGGCTGAATTTGAACTCAGGTCTTCCTGAATCCAGGGCCAATACTTTATCCACTGTGCCACCTAGCTGCTCCTTGAATCATCTTTCAGTACTCTCCTCCACAAACTCTTCAATTCAATGACACTCACCTCCTTGCTATTCCGTTTTTGTTTTTGTTTTTTGCATGGCAATGAGGGTTAAGTGACTTGCCCAGGGTCACACAGCTAGTAAGTGTCAAGTGTCTGAGGCCGGATTTGAACTCAGGTCCTCCTGACTCCAGGGTCGGTGCTCTATCCACCACACCACCTTGCTGCCCCCATAGTAGATTCTTAAAAGAATCCTGTCTACTTGACTAGTTAAGGTCACCTCCTGGCACTTTAAGAGAAGCTTCTGAAAAGAAAGATAAGCAATAATCAATAGCCCAATGGATAAATGTCTTTGGAATGGCTTACATTTCTTTCCCATTTCACTTAAGGCCTCTCACTTTGAAAGCAGGTGATGGAGACAATTCCTTCCTAACCAACACTATATCCTGACTACCAAACTCTGCCCCAGAACCTGCTTATGAACTGAAATGACCCCTTTGGTTAAGTGAGTGAGATTTAACTGGAGCTAAATGAAATGGAGAGAATGAGTTTGTGAAAATAGGGATGGGAGAAGATGGAGGGGGTCTCCATCCTGGAGAAAGAGGTCTGATTTGCAGGAAATATTAACCAGACTCTCAGTTTGGGGTAGATCACTGCACAACTAAAATGTCTGTTCCATTACACCATGATGTCTCTTACCTTTTCTCTCTTCCCACTTCACAAATCACTTTGGACTGAGGAAATATGATTCTCTCCCATTTTACTGACAAGGATAATGAAGCCCAGAAGGGCAGTGCTATTTATCCTAAGGCCCTAACCACTATGGTTACCCAGAGGGAGACTGGGCAATATTAATTCGGGATGAAAACCGGAGTTGGCTCCAGGAAGTTTCAGTTTCATTTGTTCATTTATCGGGAAATTAGCCTTTAAACTTGATGAGTCATAATAAAATCTTTCATTTGTAACCTATGACCTATGGAGCATACATGAAGAAAATATTTGATTAGTTAGGTTCCTTTGAACAAAAAAAATGTTTCCTTATTTATATGATTATTTATATTTATATATCCTTATTTATACATTGTCTTGTACTATGCTTTATACATAGTAGGCATTTGGTAAATGTCAAACTGAATTGAATTTTATAGGTATTTGTGCCATAGCAAAAGGACTTTCACAATGAAATACTACCCTAAATAAAAATGAGTGGTGGAGAGTCAATCTCCAAGTAAGGAAGACCTGGTTCAAGTCCTGGTTCTGACACAAACTGTGTGACCTTGGGCAAGTCACTACCTCTTAGTGCCAGGACAACTTTTAAAGAATATAATCAAAGCAGGTACCATGCAGATCTTCTCTTGTAGAATTAGTTCCCACCCCTACCCCACACCACCACCATCTGGCTAATATATCAATGAAGCCACAAACTTATTACTAAAACAAAACAAAACAAAACATCAGGTTCCTATCTCCCCCCTCCCCCAAATCCTATACCTTTGTACAGTAGTTTATAGATTTGCACATTTTTTTCTTCTTGATGTTTACTTGACTTCTCCATATAGGAAGATCATCCCAACCCAGGAAAATACTATGGAGGAACAAGCCGACTGGCATACTTGCCAAATAATGAAGAAGGACAGCACATTTTGAATCTCCTCAAAAGAGCTTTTGAACAAAAGCTGATTTTCACAGTAGGACAGTCTCGGACATTAGGAACCAATGATGTGATCACTTGGAATGATATACATCATAAAACTCAAATACACGGTGGGCCAGAAAAGTAAGGAATATTTCCTTTTTTAAAAGATTTAAGATTTATTGATTCTCTTTGTTTTTATTTACCCTATCTACTCTCTTACCAAGCAAACAAAAATTTCAAAAAATATTAAAATTTAGCAAGTCCAACCTAAATATTGATCAGATCTGACAGCATACAAAACATTTCATACTCAAATCACCCACCATCCTCCTCCTCACCAATCTCTCCAGCAAAATGGAAACAGGTACATTTTCTCATCTCTTCTTTGTCCTTTGCTTGGTTAATGTAATTAATTACATAGCAAATTATACAGAAATTTTCACCGAAAGTTCACTTTTATTTTATTGGGTTTTTTCTGTTTCCATTGTTGTAGTCATTGTGTATATTCCTTTTATATTTTGCTTATTTCAATCTACAACACTTCATACAAGTTTTCCCATATTTCTCTGAATTCCTCACATTTACTGTTTTCTTACAGGGCAATAATATTCCATTACATTTCCTTCTGAATTCCACTGGTTTCTAAAGCAAAGGTAGAATCATGAAATTTGTCAGGATGATGGTCTGCAATAGAAACCTTTATTTTTCACAATAGGATTGGGAACAGTAATGTCTTTCAGAGACAAAAGTACAATCTCAGAGAGATCTTTCAGATATAAGTATGATAAAACAATGATTTCATATCTTATACAGAGAAAAGTCTGAAAGACTACTGTGACCAGACCCAAAGAGTAGTATTAAATGGGTCTGTGTTACTTTGGAAGGAGGTATACTAGAGGCATGTCATGGGCATGTGTCCTTGGTTCTGTACTCTTTAAAATTTTTACCAATGAATGGGATAAACCAATAGAAGACATGGTTACAAAGCTGAGAGAGAAAAAATTAATGTGGGATGACAATGGCATCATGGAACAGTGGCACTAACTTTTGAGTCAGGAGATCTGGTTTCAAATATTGCCTCTATCAGTTCCTTCCTGGGTTTTCTTGGGCAAGTTGCTTTAGCTCCCAAGGCCTTAGTTTCCTCTCTTGTAAATGGAAAGGAATAGACTAGATGACTTCTAAAGTCTCTTTCAGCTTTTAATCCTTTTAGTATGATCCCAAATCTTATGAATGGCCTATAAGACTGGGCCAAATATTACAAATATTAGGTGAAATTTAGTAAGGATAAATGCAGTCTTAATTTGGGTTCCAAAAAATTAACTTCAGAAGTATGAGTTGAGATGTGTGGCTAGAAAAAGATATTCAATGACTTAACATGGAAATGTGTTTTGTATGACTTACACATGTATAACCTATGCCAACTTGCTTGCCTTCTCAATGAGGGGAGAAGGAAAGGGAGGGAGAGAATTTGGAACTCAAAATGTAAAAAAAAAAGTTAAATTTTTTTACATGTAACTGGGGAAAAATAAAATATTGAACTTTAAAAAAGAAAAGAAAAAGATATGTAAGCACAATATCAATCAGTAGTGTGATGTAGCCAAGAAATCTAATACAATCTTAGACTATAGTAAGAGAGCCACAGTGTCCAAGAGATAAGAGTGTGGCTATATGGTTACCTTGTCAGCCTGCTTCTGGTATATTTTGTACCCCATTTTAGGAAAGGCATGGATAAGCTATAGAGCATCCAAGGGGTGAGATGCAGTTGATTAAAAACCTTCAGGTTGGGGCAGCTAGGTGGCACAGTGGATAGAGCACCGGCCCTGAAGTCAGGAGTACCTGAGTTCAAATCCGGCCTCAGACACTTAACTCTTACTAGCTGTGTGACCATGGGCAAGTCACTTAACCCCAATTGCCTCACTAAAAAAAAAAAAAACAAAAAACCTTCAGGTTGTTTCCATATGTGGATCATTTGAAAGAAAAAGGGATTCTTGACCTGAAGTAAAGAGGGCTTCGGGGGGAAGGACAGGATAGCTGCTTTTAAATATCTGAAGAGCTATCATTTGAAAGAGGGAATTTCTGATGCTAAAAATCTTTATGTCTTTGCAGCTTTGGCTACCCGGATCCCAACTATCTGAAACGAGTTAAACTGGAACTGAAGGCAAAAGGAATTGAGTAAGAGCGCTGACTTCAAGGATGCCTTGAGAGCTGGGCTTGCAAAAGCTGTAGCTGTGGAAAGGAACCAAAACAATCATGAATATATGTTTATATAGGCACCATTTAGAGAAAAATAAAAGAATTTGAGAAGATATTAGTTTGTTTAGCAGTGAGTGGGATGAACTGCTATCTCCTAACCTGTCTAATGTCTTGGAGTTTTTTACTTTTTATTAGACAAACTGGGAGCCTGGTAGGAATGTAAAAAGTTGCTCTAGTGAGAACACACAGTGTATATCTCAGTGTTTTCCTGCATGTTTCCATCTTGCTGTCACCAGGAATGTTGGAGTTAAGGGCTCTTGCATTGTACCACTTGCACAAAGTGATGACTTTCCTTCAGGTCCACTCACATTATTTGTGATAAATTTTTGGTGGTCTCAAAACTCACCAGAACTAGCTCCCTTCCAACTGGAATAGTAGCCAGGAACATTAAAAATATTGGAAGACATCTTGAAGAAAATTCTATTCTCCAAATACTTATATGAATCCTTCACTTCAGAAAGAAACTACCCATTCTTGGGGCTCTAGCAAATTTAAAGTATATTGAGGAGTGGGGAAAGAGATTTCTTCAAAAAAATTCAGCTACTTCTGGTCACTTTCAGGAACAATGATGAAGGCCTATGATTGGCATTCAAAGCCCTTCATAATCTTGGCCTTCACTTTACTCCCCATCTATGTCCTCTGGGATTCAGTGATACTGTCTTCCTTGATGTTCCTTGTCCAAAAAGCTCCATCTCTTTTATTATTTTTTGATTTAGTTATTATTATTATTATTATTGTTATTATTATTTGCGAGGCAATTGGGGTTAAGTGACTTGCCTAGGGTTACACAGCTAGTAAGTTAAGTGTCTGAGGTCAGATTTGAACTCAGGTCCTCCTGACTCCAGGGCCAGTGCTCTATCCACTGCACCACCTAGCTGCCCCTTTAAAAAATTTTTTTTAAATTTTAATTAAAATTTTTAATTTTTTAAAAACTCCATCTCTTTTGATTGTGCATTTTCACTGGAAATCCCCCCCATACCTGGAATTTTTTTTCTTACTCATTTCTACCTACCAGCTTCCCTGATTTCTTTCAAATCCTTCCTAAGATCCCACTTTCTATGTGAAGCCTTTCCCAAACCCCTTTAATACCAGAGCCTTTCATCTGTGGAGTATCTCTGATTTATCCTGTATGTAGCTTGTTTGTACATAGTTGTTTGCATATTTTCTTCTTCATTGGACTATGAGCTACTTGAGAGCAGAGACTTTTGCCTTCTTTTGTATCCCCAACACTATGTGCCTAGCACATAGAAGGCACTTAATATATACTTGCTGGCTGACTGACTATGGGCAGGTTCACTGACCTGGGATTCCAAATTAATGGGCAACTGGCATTGTCTTGTGTACTATCCTGGTTCTCTGTATTCTTAGCTCACTGTTTTGGGTGCACCTTGTAGCAATTCTCTTTGCTAGCCTTAGTAAGACCACATTCATATACAAATATTTTCTGACTTTTAACCTCTACAAAATTTCCTGCTCAATTTGCCATTATCATAGGTGCCCCCTCAAAAATGTGGTTGTAGAGCAACAGATAAAATGCCAATTCATCTCTGAATGAGTCCACCTTTTGTATTTATTACAAAAACTAATCAGAAGTAATCATTAAGAGCTTAAACACTAGATTCTGTGGCCTCGCTTAGAGAATGAAAGAGAAGTTACGATACAGAGAGATTCCTTTCACAGTAACAAACAGGTTATTGGTAATAATGTCATGCTCTATTGTTCCAGGGCATAAGGTTAATTACCTTTAGTTGGTTTTCTTCTCTAAATAATTAAATCATTTATATCTAGTTCAACGCTTATATTTAGGGGAGACATGATTTAGTGGATGTTTCAGATGCTTCTAATAAAGTAAAAACTGTGTAATGATCAGACTGGTATCTTGTTTTTCAAATAGAGATTGGTTTCATTTATTGTATTTCTATCCCCAGTCACTTTTTTTTTAAATCATAAAAGTATTTAATTATTTTCAGTTACATATAAAGATAGTTTTCAACATTTTTTTCATAGGATTTTTAATTTCAAATTTTTCTCCCACTCTTCTTTCACCCCACCCTCCCCAAGATGGAAAGCAATCTGATATAGGTTATATATGTATGATCACATTAAACATATTTCTGAATTAATCATATTGTGAAAGAAGAATAAGAACACAAGGAAAAACCTCAAAAAAGAAAAAAAACAGTCAAAAAGTAAAAACAGTATGGTTCAATCTGCATTCAGAATCCACAGTTGTTTTTTCTGGATGTGGAGAACATTTTCTATCACGAGTTCTTTGAAATTGTTTTGGATCATTGCACTGCTGAGAAGAGCCAAGTCTATCACAGTTGATCATCACACAATGTTGCTGTTACTGTGTACATTGTTCTCCTGGTTCTGCTCCTCTCAGTCAGCATTGCTATATAATGTCTGTGTAGGTTGGGTTTTTTTTTTGGGGGGGGGGGTGCCTGCTTGCTGTGCTGTTTAATAATAAAGTCCTTGTTTCTACCAGTTTCCAGGGTACCAATTTCCTGTAAATCCCCAAGTCCAGGTCTTTGACTGAACAATAACCATGAGGCCAAATAAAGTATTTTCTTAACCTTGAATTTGAAAGAGAAAATACTGTCTCTATCACGTCAGGTGAATGGGAAAGCACTGACCTTATCTAGACAAGAGTTAAGTAACAAAATCCATTACAAATATGTATAATCATGCAAAACAAGTTTCCACATTAGGAAAGAGACAAACAGAGACAGAGATATTTCAATCTGCACTCTACATCTATTGGTTCTCTATCTGGAAATAAATAGCATGTTTCATAATGAGTCCTTTGGAATTGTGTCAGGTCATTGTATTGATCAGAATTCCTATGTCTTTCAAAGTTAATTACCGGGGCAGCTAGATGGCGCAGTGGATAGAGCACTGGCCTTGGAGTCAGGAGTACCTGAGTTCAAATCCGGCCTCAGACACTTAACACTTACTAGCTGTGTGACCCTGGGCAAGTCACTTAACCCCAATTGCCTCACTAAAAAAAAACAAAAACAAAAACAAAGTTAATTACCCTGACAATATTGCTATTACTGATTAAATTGTTCACTTGATTCTGCTCACTTCACTTTGTATTAGTTCATACCAGACTTTCTTTTTTCTTTTTTTCCTATTTAGAATTTTATTTTCCAAATTACATGTAAAACCAAATTTTGACATCAATTTTTTAAAACTTTGTGTTCCAACTTCTCTTCCTCCCTCCCTTCCCACTCCCCACCCACAAGAACTCAATCAATTCAATATAGTTATACATGAGTAGTCATGGAAAACATCTCCACATTAGCTAGGTTGTGAGAGAAAACAGACAAAAACAAAACTTCAGATTAAGGAACTATCAAAAAAAAATCATGCTTCAATCTGTTTTCAGATACCATCAGTTCTTTCTCTGTAGATGGATTGAAGTTTTCGTAAGTCCTTCAGAAGTTATATTGGATCATTGCATTGCTGAAAATAACCACATGCTTCCCAGCAGATCATCTTACACTATTGCTGTTATTTTGTATACAATACATTTCACTTTGCTTCAGTTCATGTAGGTCTTTCCAGGTTTTCCTGATAGCATCCTGTTCATCATAACCTTTATATTGTACCTTAAACTTGACAAAGAATTTTCTTCACAATATCCCAGCAAAGTAGGTACCATATGCTTTGCCATTATAGTCAATTATCATAACTATTTCTCTCCATCCTATTCCCTTCCCATGATATTTACTCTATTTTCTATCTTCTTTTACCCTATAACTCCTCAAAAGTGTATTGCTTCTGACTTCCCCCTCCCCCTCTCTGCCCTCCCTTCTTTCATCCTTCCCTCCTTATCCTTTTCCCCTCCTACTTTCCTGCAGGGGTAGATAGATCACTCCTCCCAATTGGGTGTATGTGTTATTCCCTTCTTGAGCCAACTCTGATGAGATTAAGGTCTTTGAGCTAATTTTGTGTTCTAAATTTTCTTCCTCCCTCCCTACTCAACCCTCCCTATGAAATCAACAATTAAATATGTCATGTGCAGTTATGCAGAACATCTTTACCTTCCTCGAAAGTGTTTTGCTTTTTACTGCTCCCTCCCCCAATCTGCCCTTCTTTCCTTCCCCTCTTTCCCTCCCCCCACCTTATCCCCTTCCCCTTCCACTTTCCCACAGGGCAAGATATATTACTGTATCCCTTGAGTGTGTATGTTATTCCCTCTTTGAGCCAATTCTGATGAGAATATGGCTCGCTCACTCCTCTGCTCCTTACCCATCTTCCCCTCTACTCCATAAACGTTTTCTTATTTCTTTTATGTGAGCTACTTTTCCCCAGTCAACCTCTCCCTTTCCTTTTCTTCCAGTGCATTCCCATTACTCCTTAACTTTATTTTAAAGATGTCATCTTGGCTTATCTAGGTGGCAAAAGCACCAGTCCTGGACACTGGAAGCCCCGACCCCGAATCTGGCTCCAGACATTAGCCACCCCACCCTGTCTGTCCCACAAAAAATAAGGATAAACAAAAAATAAATGTTTTACAGATATCCTCCTTTTATATTCAGTTCAGACCTGTGTCCTCTAAGTGTATTCCTTTCAGCTGCCCTAATACTGAGAAAGTTCTTATGAGTTAGAGGTATTATATTCCCAAGTAGGAATATAAACAGTTTAATCTTTTAATATTCCTCATGATTTCTTTTTCCTTCTTCTCTTTTTATGCTTCTCTAGGGTCTTGTATCTGAAAGTCAAATTTTCTATTCAATTCAGGTTTTTTCATCACAAATGCCTGAAAGTCCTCTTTTTCATTGAAGTCCCATTTTTTCCTCTGAAATATTATAAAAGTTTTGCTGGGTAGGTGATTCTTGTGTGTAGTTCCAGTTCCTTTGCCCTCTGGAATATCCTGTTCCATGCCCTCTGGTCCTTTAATGTAGATGCTGCTAGACCTTGTTTTATCCTTATTGTAGCTCCACAGTATTTGAATTCCTTTTTTCTATCTGCTTTCAATATTTTTTCCTTGATCTGGGAGCTCTGGAATTTGGCTATAATATTCCTGGAGGTTTTCTTTTTGGGATCTCTTTCAGGAGGTGATTGGTGGATTCTTTCAATGTCTATTTTACCATCTGATTCTAGAATATCAGGGCAATTTTCCCTGACAATTTCTTGAAAGCTGATGTCTAAACTCTTATTTTGGTCATGGTTTTCAGGTAGTCCAATGATTTTCAAATTATCTCTCTTGGATCTATTTTCCAGGTCAGCTGCTTTTCCAAGGAGATATTTCATATTACCTTCTATTTTTTTTTCATTAATTTGGATTTGCTATCCTCTTCTGAGGGTGTACTTTGATCTTCCTTGTTGCTAAAGAAATTTTCTATAGTTCTCAACTTTCTTTGCTTGCTCATCTTGCCATCTTTTACTTGGCTTTTAACTCCCTCTTACAGTGGGACCCTACTTCCAAGCTACACTGTTCCAAGCTTCAGAGGGTCCCAGGTGTTTTGGTTTGAGGGAGGGCAAGTTTTTCTCTCGTTTGTACTGTTCTCTGGTTCAAAGTTAACCTCAAGCCAACTTGCTAATTAACCAGCCAGGAAAACTTTTTGTGCTGTGGTTCTTAGCTCCCATGAGCCTGTGCCCCTCCCCCACTTGGACCTCCCACCACTCAAGATTTTTTCCTGATTCCCTGCTGATGTGGGATAGCTGAATTCCTCCTTAGGCCCCGCAGATACCCCTGTATTCTGCTTCCCCCTCTGGCAAGCCATTCTGCTCTCTCACTTGACTGTAAGCTTAGTTCCAGAAGACACCAGGGCTGCATCTGATTCGGAGGCTCAGGGGTAAGTTTCTCTGGTGCAGCCTGCCTAAAGAATGTGTCAGCCTGATTGTGGGGTTGGACTCTTCTTGCAGCCCAGCATGGCCCCCTTTAAGCTGTCTTTGGCTGGAAACTAATCTCAGCCTGTCCTGGGTTTTGCTGCTCCATGGGGTTGTTTTATGACTGTTTTAGGGGTAATTGTGTCAGGAGTTCTGTGCATTTAATGTCTTTCCTCCACCATCTTGGCTCCACCCCAGTATCACACAAGACTTTCCAGGTTTTTCTGAAACCATTCCCTTCATCATTTCTTAGAGCACCATAGTATTCCCTCACATTTGTATATCATAGTTTGTTTAGTCATTTCCCAATTGATAGGCATCCCCTCAGTTTCTAATTCTTTGCCACCACAAAAAGAGCTGCTGTAAATATTTTTGTACAGATGGGTTGTTTTTTTCTTTCTTTGATCTCTTTAGGATGTAGACCTCATAGTAGTATTACTGGATAAAAGGGTTTGTATAGTTTAATAGCTTTGGGAGCATATGGCTATTGTTTTCCAGAATAGCCATAGCAATTCAAAGTCCCATCAGCATTGAATTAATGTGCCTCTTTTCTCATATTCTCTCTTATATCTGTCATTTTCCTTTTCTTTTTCTTACCAACTTACCAATCTGATAGGTATGAGGTGGTATCTAGGAATTGTTTTAGTTTGCATTTCTCTAATTATTAGTGATTTAGAGCATTTTTCACCTGGCTATTGATATTTTAGTTTTTTTCCCTCTAAAAATTACCTATTCATATTCTTTGACCATTTATCAATCGGAGAATGCCTCTTATTGTAAATTTGACCCAGTTTCTTTTATATGTTAGAAATAGGAGCTTTATTAGAGAAACTTGCTGCAAAGATTTTTTCCTAGTTTCCTGCTTTCCACCTAATTTTAGCCACATTGGTTTTGTTTGGGCTAAAGCTTTTAAATCAAATTTAGTCAAAATTATCCATAATATCTTCCCTAAATTTATCCCTTCTTTGGCAACTCATCAACTATACCCTTACTCCATTTCAAAGAAAAGCCTTTGCATTTGTTCTTCCTCTTTTCCTAAAGGGATTAGTATGGGGAAAAAAATTGGGGCCAGAGAAATAGCATTTAATTTTTCCAGAGTACCAAAAAAAATGTGATTTTTAAATTTGCTTTCTCATGTAGAAAGTGATTCACATCTTCTACATTGCAAAATGGCTGAAGACTTATCATCAGGCTGCTCTTCCTAAGTCTGCTGCCTGCTGTGTGGTCTACTGGACCATACCAGTCCATACTAAGTTTGTGTTATTGGCTGGTTCTATAGTCTACCTGAATCTGTTCCTGGGGTAACTACTGCCTAGGTCACTTTTGTTGATGTAGTACTCTACTCATCTTATGGTTCCTATGGTGATTCCATTTCATCCCTGATGGTCCCATTGCTTCAGTCATCTTTGAGTTTTAACTGAGTGATGTTCTAGTAGCTGCTTAGCAAATAGTCTCTAATGGGCATTTCTCTCTGCTACTAACTTCTGGGATTCCCATGATTTCTCTATGGATTTTCAGTAGTTATGCAAAACAACCTACCTAGTGAAACTATAAGATACCCCCAACTCCTCCCACCCGCAGCTTGGCCATTCCCTCTATAAACCCTGTTCTCAGCCCCCTCCTCAGGTACCCTACCACTTGCTGAGTAGCATCCCAAACTGCAGCTCTCTTGCCCTGATTAATGACCTTAATTTTGCTATATTGGCTGTTTTCTCATGAATTCAGATTGACTACCATTGTTTTTTTTTCTTTTTAAAATGATGGATAAACAGTTAACTAATTTGATCACAACTCCTAGTTCTATATTTTTTGGAGGCTACTGGTAGCTTAGAGGATAGAGTACTGTGCCTGAGGTCAGGAAGACCTGAGATGAAATCTAGTCTCAGACACTTCCTAGTTGTGTAACCCTGGGCAAGTCACAACCTCTGATTACCTGACAAAATGGATTCACTGCAGAACGAAATGGCGAACCATTCCAGTACCTTTGCCAAGAAAACCCCAGATGGGGTCACAAAATGTCAGATAAGACTGAACAACAATAAAAGTTTTGTTTATTAATTCAATATTTTTGCTTTCGGTTTTATTCATTTCTTTACTCTCTGTTGTTTTTTAAATGTCAATCTAACAAAAGACTGAAGGTGGAAAGGAAACAAACTATCTTACACTGAGATTCCTTTGCCCTGCCTCAGGGTGAGAGTAGGAAGATTGATACAAATTTAATTTAGGGATGCTTAACCCGGGGTTTTCCCCCTAATATTTTGATAGCGGCATATGTATTTTACTTAATGTGCAACATTATTCTGAAAAGGGGTCCCTAGGCTTCTCCAGACTGTGTGCACAAGGGGTCCATGACACCCTCAAAAAATGGTTAACAAGCTAACTCAAAAGTTTCTCAAGTGAAGGAAGGAGTCTGTGAAAACCCAGTAAAAGAATGCAAGAGGAAGCACCTTTGGTGGAACTGGTAGTTAGCGTCCTTAGCATTTGCAGGGTGGCTGCCCTCTGGGGGTTGGCTGATGTAAGCAGTGGAGAGTGGTTTTCCAAGAAAAGGAAACCAAAAGTTCTCTAAACTAGTGGGAAGAAGTCCAGAGCCAGGGCTGAAGGGGACAATGGAGATACCAGGCTCTTTCCCTCTGGTGCTGGAGGGTCCCTGGGATCCCAATCCCTCCAAGAAGTTGTGTAACAAATTGCAGTGCTACTTCCAGAGCCACCGGAGATCAGGAGGGGGGGAGTGTGTGCTCACACCGCAGAGAGACCGAGCTGAGATCCTTCTCCTCTTTGAACATGAAGAAGGTAGGTGGTGAATTAGGCTATGTAGGAAGGAAGTGGAGGGGGGGGGAATTATAAATTAGGGAGGGTGATGAGAGTTGAAAAGGAACCTGAGAGATCATGTAGATGAACTTTGATTTTACAGAAATGAAACTAAGACCCAAAAAAGGCAAGAGTAGTAAACAGGCAAGTCAGGAATAATACTTTGGGTATCTGACTGCAAAGGGTGTGTTCATTAGGTGTGTTTCTTCCTTTCTTTTCTGTCTCTTTGTCTATGTCTCTGTCCGTCTGTTTCTGCCTGTCTTTGTCTCTATCTCTCTGTCTGTCTTTCTTTCTCCCACCATTCAATGAGTTTATGGATGAAATCTGTAGATTTCTGAGGGGAAAGAAAGTAGAAAATATATCCAGAATATATGTCAGGTCTGTGCTGATTCCTCTGTTTATAGGCACAAAGGGAAATGGAGATAGGGAGGGTTGTGGGAGGGGGAAAGAGTGGGTGGTAGCAGCAGCTGCAGCTGCAGCTGTAGCTGTCAGTTTAGGGAGCTTTGCAGACTGGGCATACTAAGGGATAGGCAGATGGGTAGCCACATCTCACTGGGCAACAGGAATAGCACCTTTTCTTGCAGAGATGTAGCAGCAAAATTAAGAGGCACCTGCAGAAGTACAAGAACCACTGCTCACAGTGGGGTCCCTGGCTGGCAGGGATCAGGCCAGAAGTTTTCCTGGAAGGACTGACTGGAGGGCTAGTGAAGAGATGTCCGCTTGAGCTTCACTCCCATTTATCTAGAACCCACTCAGTTGCTTGGAAGTCTGCTGTGGCTCCCATTGTCTGGTACTGATTTTCAAACTTTTGGATAGTGTATCCTTATCTGCTTGAAAAACAGTTGAGCACATGCCTCCAGAATATGTATATTTTCTTACAAATTACATACATGGGGGCAGCTAGGTGGTGCAGTGGATAAAGCACTGGCTCTGGATTCAGGAGGACCTGAGCTCAAATCTGTCTTCAGACACTTGACACTTACTAGCTGTGTGACCCTGGGCAAGTCACTTAACCCTCATTGTCCCCCCACAAAAAGTAACAAATTACATATATGTACTATGGTGCTGATAATAGGTACCTTATATAGCTTACACTGGAAAGAAAAACTTTAAATGATGTTATGAAGATGAAATACATTTGATCCTAATGTCAATAGGTGGCCCTTTGAGTCTGTTGAGCAGGGGAATGACATGAGCACCTATATGCTTTTAGAAAATCATTTTGTCAGCTGTGTGGAAAAAGGACTGGAGTAAGGAGAGACTTAAGGCAGAGAGACTATTAAGGGTAAACTGTTGTCTTAATTCAGGAATACATGGATGAGGGCATGAATTAAGGCAGTAACTTTGTGAGTAGAGAAAAGGGTCTCATGCAAGAGATGTTGTAAAAGTCTAAATGCAAGACCAGTTAACCAATTGAATCTGTGGGGTGAAGGAGAACAAGAAGTCAAAGATGACACTGAGATTGGGACTTGAAAGGATGGTAGTGCCTTTGATGGAAAAAAAAAAGGAAATCCACAAGAAAAATGGGTTTGAGGAGAAAGATGACATAAAGAAATTTGACATGTATATCACAACCCATTCATGCCTACTCATTCTGTGAGACTTGTTCTGTCCCACTGAACTTGGGTCTTTTGTCTACCAATCACAGCCACAGAACCCAGACCCTGCCTTCCAAAGGGTGTTTGCCATAGCCATTAACTTTGATTTGGTGAGGGGGTGGGCCTGTAATCAGGAAGAGTAGAATTCAAATTTAGTTTCAGATATTTACTAGCTGTATGGTCTTGTGTGTCACAACCCCTGTCTCAGTTTCCTCATCTGTAAAATGGGGATAATAATAGCACCTGCTTCCCAAGGTTGTTGTAAGGATGAGTGACATAATAATTGTAGAGCACTTAGCACAGTGCTGGGCACATAATAAGTCCTATAGTGATATTAGTAATTATTATTATTTTTATAGCACAGTAGGTGAATCTTCAGGGTTTATTCTGTCTTTTTCTTTCTTTTGCTAGAGAGGTAATTTTCCAGTTGGAATTGCACACTTGCTAGTTGGGTACTCCATGAATGGTAAAGTTATAATTGGATTGATGAGCCAAGAGCTAGATAAGAAGGAGATAGCTTGGGAACTTGTACACCTATAAGGAATGTTGAAGTTGGGCATCATTGGGGAGATGGGGGTGGGTATAGTTGTGTTGGAGACAAATCCCATAATTGTCTATCATGGAGAGAGTGGAATGTGACCCATCATCTCATCCTCTAAATAGTTGACCACACTTTCCTCCCCCATTGGGTTTGGTTTCCTTAAAACCATGGGCCCCCAGGAAACCTCACTCCCCACTTTGAAGAGCACTGGCCTAAGAAATGAAATGCAAACTCCTTAGCCTGGCATTCAAATCCTATAGTGATCTGGCTTCAACTGCCTTGCCAGCCCTATTTCATGGTACTCCCCTTCACTATATGCTCTAGACAAAGCTGTCATCTCATTTTGCTCTGCCCCTCTCTTTCTTCTCTTTTTTCTTTTCTTTTCTTTTGTTTGTTTTGTTTTTGTTGTGGTGGAGCAATGAGGGTTAAGTGACTTGCCCAGGGTCACACAGCTAGTAAGTGTCAAGTATCTGAGGCCAGAGTTGAACCCAGGTCCACCTGACTCCAGGGGCAGTACTCTATCCACTGTGCCACCTGGCTGCCCCAGCATGCATTCTTTATGGCCATAGTCATCAGTTTCATACATGTGGTGTATGGTTCCAGGAACAGAAACAGGAATACAGAATTATGATAGGACCAGTGGACTGTAGTTGGGGTTACCACAGGTCATAGATGAGAAAGGGCAACTAGGTAGTTTAGTAGATTGAGAGTCTGGCCTGGGGTCTAGCAAATCTGAGGTTAAATCCAGCCTCAGGGGGCAGCTTAGGTGGCACAGTGGATAGAGCACCAGCCCTGGAGTAAGGAGGATCTGAGTACAACTCTGGCCTCAGACACTTGACACTAGCTCTGTGACCCTGGGTAAATCATTTAAACCCAGTTGCCCTGCCCACCCATTCCAGCCTCAGGCACTTAGCAGCAGTGTGACCCTGGACAAGTCATTTAAGTTCATCTTCCTTATTTATAAAATGGGAATAATAATAGCACCTACATCCCAGAGTTGTTTTGAGGATCGAATAAGATAATCGTAAAGCTATAACACAGTACCTGGCACATAGCAAGGGCTATATAATAATAATAATAATAATTATTATTATTATTAATCATCCAGAGATCAAAGGGGAGTAGAAATCATGGATGTGTTGGGAAGCATGGTTCACCATCAGTTTTCTGAAAGATTATTTTTTCTTTAAAAAAATAAACATTGATATCTTTTGTTTTATTTTTAAATTTAATTTGACTTATTATCATTTAACAAAAATCTGTTTTCTTTCCCTCCCACATTAAAAAAGGAAAGCAAAATCCTTGTAACAAATCTGTATAGTCAAACATAGCCATTTCCTTACTATGTCCAAAAATGTTGTGTTTTAATCTATGCCCCGAGTCTCTCAATGCTCTGACAGGAGCTGGGTAGCATGTTTCATTCCTTGTAGGTCCTCTGGTCACTGTGTTGATCAAAGTTCTTAAGTCTTTCAAAGTTGTTTGAAAATTGCAATGTTGTATAAATTGTTCCCCCAATCACCCACTGTTATCAATTCATACCAATCTTCCCAGGTTTAAGAGAGACTCTTTCTCACAGGTGATCTCTTGAATAGCTTTATTTATGGAGTAACTACATATGATTGACAGGAAAGGGTTAATCATGTGTTACTCTTCTTAGTCCTAACTAGTCCACTTGCCTCTAGCCTCTTCCCTCTCTAGTCCAGTCTTCACGCAGCTGTCCATTTGATTAAAGACAAGTCGGGCCATATCACTCCACTGTTCCTGAAGCTTCAGGAGTTGTAGGACAGAATATAGTTCTTTTGTTTGGAATTGAAAGCCTTTTATAACCCGTCTTGAAGACTGCTTTAACCCCGCTTTTGCTATATCTTCCAGCCAAAGTAGTTCCTGCCTTGTAGTTCCTGGGACATATCGTGCTGTCTCTAATCTGTATGCTGTTGTACAGGCTGTCCCCATACCGGGAAAACATTTCCTACTCACCTCTACTTCTTGGATTTCCTGCTCCCCTTGAAGGTCCAGGTCAAGGACTACCTCCTATAAAGTTTCTCTTCATCATTCTCCCTCCCCAGTTGTTAGCCACTTGCAGCCATAAAACTACTTAATATTTATTTTGAACGTGCACAGCTTTTTCATGTGGATATTTTGGTTAATGAAGGGCAGAAAAAGACACTGAGAAAAGCAACTTGAGACAATTCTAAGGACCAGAGAGGAAAGAGCCTCTTGGATATATGTCCTGAGAGGATCTTTTCGATAGCAGCTCCAAGGCAAAAACAATGACAATGTGGGAATGACTACATTGCATTATTGCTTGCCAATTATTTTACAAATGACCATTTTCAGAAGATTAGGCCTTGTGACTTATTGGTGAGAGGTAACTGAATCCTGACAAGCTCTATTAGCATTGGTAACTCACAGGGAAAGAGCAGAATCCTGCTGTATGAAGAGCTGACTTGGGTTCTTTGTGTTGCTCTTTACTGCCATCTAGAATTTGATAGCTAACTGAGGCCAGCCTTACCCTACGGGTGATAGAAGAGATATTTTCCCTGGAGAAGAGCTCTATAGTAACTGAGAACTCACTGGAGGGAATAGAATTCTTGCGCAGAGGTGGCTGGGATTGTTTCCATAGTTCTTTGCTGCCATCTATAGCTTTAGAGAGGGAAAAGCCCTTAGGGACCCCGATAGTATCTAGTCTAAAGGGCTTTGTACTTTGCAGACTTAAGTGAACTAATGCCTTTAAGTTCTCTTATGGCATTATTTGGAGTTTTTTGGAGTGATTGTGTCAGGAGCTCCAAGAGTTTCCTGCCTTTTCTCTGCCATCTTGGTTCCACCTCACGCCTGATTACGCCTTTGAGTTCTTTACCTTCAGTGGCTAGGCAAGGAAACAGAACATCTTATGGCTGAGGGCTGCTGTTTCACTGAAAGAGAGTAATGCTGCTACAAAGGGTTTAATATTACTTTTTGAATCCTGAAAGTAGCAAAGAATGGGATTCTTCCAGGTGGATATCCAGTCTTAAGCTGACCCTAACACATTGGTTTCACTCACTACTAGGTTTCTGTAAGTATGAGTCCACTGCCTTCCCTGGTTTGTGGATATTTTATGTTTTGATTATTTCTGTGTTTATTTTCTATTGAGTAACCATTATAATTATTCTTGATTTGACTTTTTTTTTAGTAAACATTTCATTTATAAGAGTCCATGGTATCCAGATTATATAATAAATTCAAAATGGATATTCATCCTGTATATTAAAGATCATATTGTAAAAAAAATATATGAGAGGCAAATTGTATATGTTTCACAGATATGGAGATGTATTCTTAGCCAAACAGGTGATACAGGCAATTTCAAAAGATACAACAGATCATTTAAAGTATGTGAAATTGAAAAGTTTCTACATAGACAAAATGAATGCACCCACTGTAAGAAGGTAAATATTCAAATGGGAAAAAGATCTTTGTGTCAAAGATCTAGAATAATGGTTTTGTATCTAATATATTTAGATAACGAACAAATATGTAAGACTAAATGCATTACTCCAAAGAGAAATTGCCAAAGGATATGAATAAACAATTCCCTTTTTACTAAGACTTTTATTTTTATTTTTTTTATGAGGCAAGTGCTTTATCCACTGCGCCACCTAGCTGCCTCTGCTAATCATTTCTTAAAGCACAATAGTATTCCATTACATTCATATACCACAACTTATTTAGCCATTCCCCAATTGATGGGCATCCCCTCAATTTCCAATTCTTTGCTACCACAAAAAGAGCAGCTATGAATATTTTTGTACATGTGGGTCCTTTTCCGTTTTTTATCATCTCTTTGGGATATAGCCCTAGCAGTGGTCCAAGCTATATGATTTATTAGCAAAACAAAATCTGATTTCTAATTGGAAAAAAGAATAGGAGCTTTACAAGTTGGGAGGGGAGAAGAATGAGTTTCTGTCAAGTTGGGAAATGGAGTGAATGGGTTTTAGGGTCTTTCTTTTCCCAGAATTGGGAGATGCTGATTAATTGCATTTACTTGAATTTATGAAACAATAGATGACTTATACCCATCTAGTTTCCCATGGATAATTTGCAGAAAAACAACAAGCTGGAAGATAATACATATGGCAGCCCAAGATGTAGTTAGTATTCATGAGATAGAATCTAATTGGTTCTCTTGGTTCCAATACCAAACCAACTCCATTTTGTAACTGGTCTTCACTCCATTTCTTCAGAAGTTGGGGGAAAAGATACAAGGGAAATTTGGGCGACATAAAAACAAAAGGTATTAGGGGCAGCTAGATGGCACAGTGGATAGAGCACCGGCCCTGGAGTCAGGAGTACCTGAGTTCAAATCCGGCCTCAGACACTTAACACTTACTGGCTGTGTGACCCTGGGCAAGTCACTTAACCCCAATTGCCTCACCAAAAAAAAACCCAAAAACAAACAAACAAAAAAAACCCCAAAAGGTATTCATAATTTTTTAAGGAGTTCATAGTTTCATTGTGATTATGTGTATCTGGAAAGTATACTAGTGGAAGTTTAGGAACTACAATGGTAAGTAGGCTGAGTTTATTTCCTTCCCACTCCCTACCATCCCAGATTTACCTCTAGGATGGTAAATAAGTTTTGGCACCATAGCCACCTCTCATTGGTCCTTAATCCAGGAAAACACCCAATGTGAAGGCATGTTGAGGTGAATAAGCCACCCCAGAGAGAAAGGATGTAGATACCATGTTGGACACAATTCCAAAGGCTACACTGCCCATTTGAGTGTTAATGACCATGTGTGGGTCACACATGTATTTTGTAACCCAAATACCTGATCTTGCTATCCTTAGGGCTGTCTCCCACATTGGTTGATTTTGTATTTCCATTTCTGTGGAAGTGTTGTATTCACTAAAGAAAATCTAAATTCTTTGAGGGCAAGGGACTATATTCATCTTGTATTTCATAGCCCCAGCTCCTATTACAATGCCTTGAATATAGCAGGAGTTTCTTAATAAATGTTGAATAAAAGCAGGAATGATCAAATTATTATTTGCATTGTCATGTACATATGTATATCTTGTTTCCCCAACCCCCAAAGTCTGTAAGCTTTTTAAGAACATGATATTATGTACCATATTGCTTGTATCATCCTTAGCATCTTGCCCTGCGCTATGCATATACTCAGAATTTGGGGAATAATTATTGAGTAAATGAATTATTTCGTGTCCATTCTCTTGGATACTTGACTAAATATATTAATTACATAAAAGTGTGTGAATCATGGAGCTGTGGGGCTGTATTCACCTGTTTCAAAGATTCCAATGCTATAATCTTTTTTGCCCTTTATTTTTCAGTAAGGCAACGGGTTCTGAAGAGAGAGAACCATGAGTTAGAATGGCCAGGACAGGAAAAATTGAATCTCACTGTCAGACTGCCTACAGCAAAGGATGGGAATAAAATCAGTGAGAAACCAGTCACAACAGAAGTAAGTATGTCATGGACTGAGAAGTGGTAGAAAGGCAGCAGGATATACTCCACACAGCTATGGAATGTAATAGAGCTATGAAAAAAATGTTTGAAAGCAATATGAAGGTATAAATGTGGCAAGAAATGTGAGTTCTTGAATGTATTGAAAAGAACAAGTGTTGACTTTAAAAGGAATAACGAAAACAATAGACTCTGGAGTCACGTGGTGGAGAACATTGAGAGCTAAGTTTTACATTTAGCCTTTACATTTGTCTCTCCCTCCCCACTTCAGCATTTTACAATCTGTAGCTTCCTTCGAAACATAACTCAAGTGCTGCCTTCTACACAGGGCCTTTCAGGACCCCTTGAATTTTTAGTACTCTTTATCTGGAACAATATAATCATAGATTTAGAACTGGGAGGACACTTATAGGCCATCTAGTCCAACTCAGATAAGGAAATTGAGGCATAGAGGGGTTAAGTGACTTGCTCAGGGTCCCTCAGCTTATTATTATTCAATTCAATAAACATTTATTAAGTGCCCACTATATGCCAGGCACTATACTAAACATGGTGGCTACAAATAAGAAAAAGACAATTCCTGAATTCAAGGAGTTTATAATTCAATGTGGGAAGAGGACACATAAAAGGAAGCTGGAAAGTGGTGGGGGTAGGGAAAGATACCAGGGGTAACCCAGTGTGAGGGCATTGGGTTTTGTGGAGTTCAAACCAAGCACAGCTGTGGATGGAAAGTGGGGAGTTAGTTGGAAAGTCCAGATTCCAACCTTTATTACAGATAAAGGCAAGTTCAGGAGTTTAGTGCTCCACCCTCCAGCTGTCCATTCAGAGGGGAGAAGAGACAACATGAAATATTTGGGAGTCTACTGCCAAGACAAACTCTCATCAAAAGCTGAGATTACTTGAGAATAAATTCCTCAATACTGAATAACACATTTAAAACTAAATTCACACATGCAAACAGAGTGGGATGGAAATGCATCTTGCTTCCTTTTACTCTTTTCTTCCCTGAGCTAAAAATAAAGCAAAAACCAAAACTCTCCCTCAACCCTTCCTTGTATGGTACAGATGATTCACCATTCTAATCATTCTCCACCTTCTACTCCTCAGTTAATCAAACTGTTAAATTGGGTACCCAGGACTGAACAAAATATCCCAGGTGTGGTGCAAGTAGTGCATAGATTCAGCAGTATTATTATCTCCTTTAGGTTATGAATTTGTAAGGCTTAGGGAAGCTACAAGATTTAGTTTATTTTTCCCAAATGTATGTGACCAGGCTGGTCCTAGATATATATTCTTGGAGGAAAAGAATTCCTTCATAATATTTCATTTTTGTTTGGTTTTCAGGAATCCAAGATCAAAGATGGAGTCCAAGAACAAGGTAACATTTAATTCTGGATGATTATTATAAATAGCAGGTATTCACTTTCTTTCCTCATTAAGGGAGGTCAGCATCATGATACCTGGTTTTCTATAGTCAGAAGGGCTTGCTCAGATTGGCCATGGTTAAAATCCATGATATATGATGGAGCATGGTGGAAAGAGGTAGAATGACCAAGGCTAGGCAACTTGTTTCGGCATGTTGCAGGAAACTGAAGGGTTAAGGATGATTTGAAGCTGGTGAACATGGAGGGATTAGAATAGTGATAGTCCTCTTGACAAAAATATGGAAGTTCAGAAGATGGGTTGATTTTGGGGAAAAGATAATCAGTTCTGTTTTGGACATGTTGATTTTGAGATATTTTCATGACATCCAATTCAAAATATCCAATAGATAATTAGTGGCATAAACCTGGAAGTCAAGGGAGAGACTAGGGCTGGACATATAGATCTGGCAGTCATTTGCATAGACATGCTACCTATATGAATTGGCTTCTTAATATCAACTTTAACCATGGTCTTAATACCTGAAATAGAGTACCTTTGGATAATGTGGCCCTTCTAACATATTCCCTTCCTTGCCGTGGTTGCTGTAATGATAATGTGAGGGCCAAAATTTGATATACTGAGTGTTATTTGGGGGACTCGCCTTAATATTGTGGTCCCAGAAATATGAGGGACCTTTAAGGTTTACCCTCCCCTCTGAACTGCCCTTTTTTAGGTATCTCTCTCAGGCCAATAAGAAAGGAGCCTCTCAGCTTTAGTTCACAAAAGGATCAGATTTTATTACTTGGGAATTAATTAAACAACAAAGGTGAAACTAATAAAAAAATCAAAGATAAGGAAATAGGAAAATAGAGATACAGTTGACTATTATTAACTCTAAACTTAACCTATGCAACCCCAGACTGATATCCAATTGAGCTAGTTCAAAGGAATTTAGGATTTTCCGTCATTAACTCACCCAAGCCTGAACAGCCTGCCAGACTGGGAACCAGCACGATACCAGGACTGCTGTTGCCAGACCAAGAGAGCAAACTAGCATTCTGGAAGTGATTCTAGAGCTTAGCATTCCAGAAATGCCCTTTAACCTCCCTTCAGGGAGTGTTCAACCTTTTTTCCCCCAAAAGGAGAGGTCCTTCAAAAGCTGCCTATACCACAAATAATTTTTACCATAAGAATTCCTATAATTGGCTGCCATATTGGCCTAGATCTACATTCCAGCACAGATCTAAGATTTTGGTGTTGTTTCTTTTCGCATTTTCCCCCTCCCTCTATCCCCATCCTCAAAATAACTCTTATTCCTGACTTCTTATTTTTCTGTTAGTTACCATTCTTCCAGTTATTCAAGCTTAACATCTCAATGCCATTGTTTTATTCCTCCTTTTCCTCATTGTCCCATATCCTATCAGTCCCTAAGTCTTGTTGGCTATTGCATACTTTCCATCTTTTCCATGCCCACTGCTGACTATAGGTGAGGACATTATTAACTTCACACTTGGCTTGCTACAGTGGTCTCCTATGTGTCTGCCTCCATTCTTTTCCTTTTTCAATCCATTTTACACATCAATGTCAATAAAACCTTTAAAGTATTGCTTGCATCATGCTGTTTCCTTTCCCACATGCCTTCAGTGGCTCCCCATTACTAACAAAATAATGATAAATACATTGGTCTTTCTTGTCTTCCCACTCAGACTACACATTCTTTGAAGACAGGAATGATAGACATTCTAGTCCCACAGTACCCTGAACAGTACCTTGTAATCAATCAATAAACCAATTAAACAACAATTTTTTATTGCCAACTTTGGTAGGTATGCCATACTATGGTGTGCCAGGTGCTATGATAAATTTTGGGGATAAAGATAAAAGCACAACTTACATTACAACAGGAAAACAACATGTACATATATAAAAGAATGAGTAAACAACAAAAAGATTCAATCCTAAAGACCTATTGTCATTGTATGAATTGTTCTCCTGGTTCTGTTAACTTCACTCTACATTAGTTCATATAAGTTTCCTAAGATTTCTCTGAAACCATTTCCTTCATCATTTGTTACAACAAATAAGGGTGGACCAAAAGTCATAATGTTTTAATAACTTTTTGAAAACTATTTTTTCTTTATTTTTTGCCATTTATAAGATTTGATATTTTACACATCAATTCATTTCCTACATAATCTGTATATGATGGTATGGTATTGCAAATCAAAACCTTTATGACTTTTGGTCCACCCTGTGTTTAATTTATATGCCATAATTTATCTACTCCCCAATTTATGTGCATTCACTCAAATTCCCATTCTTTGCCATCTCAAAAAGAGCTATTCTTAATTAGTGTTTGTTTTGCTTAGGATTAATACCTTCCATAAAATGCCTTTCCTCTAATTTGTTGTGTCTATGATTTATTCTTGGCCCACTCATTTTTTAGGATTGTTATTTAGTTTCCAATTAATTTTTTTTTTTTTTAGTGAGGCAATTGGGGTTAAGTGACTTGCCCAGGGTCACACAGCTAGTAAGTGTTAAGTGTCTGAGGCCGGATTTGAACTCAGGTACTCCTGACTCCAGGGCCGGTGCTCTATCCACTGCGCCACCTAGCTGCCCCTCCAATTAATTTCTAATCTTTGTTTCAAAAACTTTTTTTTACTGAATGTAATTTTATTGCTATGTTCAGAAAGATATATTTAATTTTTCTGCCTTTCTAGACTTGGTGGTGAGATTTTTATGCCCTAATACATGGTCAAATTTTATGATGGTGCCATGCCTAGCCGAGAAATGGGCATCAACGTTTCTATTTCTATTCAATATTTTCCAGAGATCTGGCAAATCTAACTTTTCCAAAATTCTATTCAGTTCTTAATTTTTTTCTTAATTGTTTTATAATTTGATTTATCTATGTCAGAGAGAGGGAAAATTGAGGACCTCCATTATTATAGTTTTATTATTTCCTTCTGTAACTCATTTACCTTTTTTTAAAAAGAATTTAGATGATATGCCATGTGGTGCATATATGTTCAATATAGTAATTAATTTTCTGTGGTGTCTTTTAGAAAAATGTGTTTTCCCTATTTATCTTTTAAAATGAGGACTATTTTTGCTTTTGTTCTGTCTGATATTATGATAACTACTCCTGCCTTTTTTATTTAAGCTGAGGCATAATAGATTTTTATCTTTTTACCTTATCTTAACTTAGTTTGTGTCTTTCTGTTTCAAGTTAGTTTCTTCTAAACAACAAATACTGTACATTTTGTTTTGTTTTGTTTTGGGGCTGGGTAATGAGGGTTAAGTGACTTGCTCAGGGTCACACAGCTAGTAAGTGTCAAGTGTCTGAATCTGGATTTGAACTCAGGTCCTCCTGAATCCAAGGCCAGTGCTTTATTCACTGGGCCACCTAGCTTCCCCCTGTATGGTTTTTTGATTCTGGTTTCTAATCAATTTTCATATCTTCTATCATTTTATGGATTAGTTCATCTCCTTCACATTCATGGTTATAATAACTAACTGTGCATTTCCCTCCATCCTATTCTCTTAATATTTATCCTTTTTTTTTAAAACCCTGGCCTTCTCAAGAGTCTTTTGCTTTGACCTCTGTGTCCCTTAGTCTACCCTCCCTCTTATCCCTTCCCCCTACTTTTCTCTTATCCCTTTTCCTCCTACTTCCCTGTTGGATAAGATGTATTTCTGTACTCATTTAAGTATATATGTATATTCTTCTTTCCTTTAACCAATTTAGATGAGAGTGAGGTTTAAGTACCATCTGCTTCCTCCTCCCCACTCCTCCTTTCTTTCACTCAGTCATCATATTAATGATAAAAGGTACTTCTCTCTGGTAGGCATGCCAATTTTACTTCACCATCCTAATGTACTCTCATAATTGTCTTTGTGAGAAGGATCATCATATAGACTGTTTTTCAAGATGTTCTCTGATAAGTGAATGGCAGGCCAAAAGGAAGGTCTTTAACATTAAATAAAGAAAAACATCCAGGAGGAATTAATTCAGTCTGTCCTAGGTCATAATCCCCAAAATCAAAATAGGCAAGGAGCTAATTAATCTGATATTCATTAAAGATTTGTTTACTAATACACTTAAGTCCATAAGCCAGAACGAAAGGGCAACTATCAACTTCTTCACCCTAAGCACTGAATAACAATTCAGTGGTTGAATTGTTACTCTAAGATAAAGAAAATCCACTTTATTTTTCACAATACAAATGCCAATAGAAACCAGTGTTAAGTATGAAAGGGTGAAGGAGGGTATTTCATGTTTCTTTCCTAAGAAAAAGTAAGAAAAAAAAACTCAGATAGCTCAGGATGAAGTTTGCAGCCAAGGTCTTCAGATAGTCTAGCATGATAGAGAAGAAAATTGGTGTATCATGAGAAATACATTAACTGTTAGACAAAGAAAGATGTTCTTCACATTCTACATGGTGTTCTCTAGCATCTCTAGCTCACTGCTTCAATTGTAGTGTAGTTGATGTGGAGAGAGTAGGAGTCACAGACTGGCTGGTCCAAGCTGATGATAAAACTAAATACTTCTCCTCAGCTATAAAGAAAGGTCAACAGACACTGCCCAGTGAAGGTCAAAGATTTTGTATTCCCAGCAGTGTGATTTAGGCCTTGCCCTTCAGCATAGACTACATCTTCTTCTCCACCTTCTTCCCATTTTCTTTCTCCTCCTTGTCCTTCCAACTAGAGTCATCAGAAGACCAGGACACAAAGCTCACACTGGAAAGAAGATCTGTCCAGAATGAGGGTATCTCCAAAGGCCCTGGAACTATTTCCTCAATGGTTGTATTTAAAAATATCCAAGACAGAGGGACACAGGATCTTTTGCCTTTGTTGGTGGAGAATGTGAGTGGCTTCTCAGAAAGGAGTGGAGACTTTACAATAGAAATTATACCAGAAACTGATGTTGCTGTGGTTACCTTTCTGAAAACCATTGGTAAGACTGGATTGAAAATCTTAAAGTCTTAATTTGCTAACTTGAAATTCTGATTAGCAAAGAAAAGATCCATCCCTGAAATTTGCTTTTTAGGAATTTCATTAACTCAATAAATATTAATAAAGTGCCTACTGTGCTCCAAGCACTGTGTTAAGTGCTGGAAATACAAAGAAAGTTAAAAGACAGTCCCCACTCTCAAGAAATTCATGATCTAAGGAGGGAGACAAAAAGCAAGAAAATATGTACAAATAAACTATATGCAGGTTAATAGGAAATAATGAAAAGATAGAGGCACTAAAATTAAGAGGAGTTAGGAAAGGCTTCCTATAGCAGATGGGGTTTTACTTTGGACTGAAAGGAAGCCAGAGGAGGCAATAAGTAAAAATGGGGAGGCATAGCATTCTAGGCGTAGGGGACAATCAGAGAAAATATCCAAAGGCAATAGATGGAGTGTCTTGTTTGTAGAAAAACCAGAATGCCAGTGTCACTGGGTCAAAGAATATGTGACACTGGGCAAGGTGTAAGAAGGCTGGAATGGTGGGAGAGAGCTAGGTTTTGAAGGGCTTTGAATGCCAAGGAAAGGATTTTGTTTTTGATCTTGGGGGTGAGAGGGAGCCAGCAGTTTATTGACTGGGAAAGTGACATAATTGAACTTGCACTATAAGAAAATCACTTTGTTGGCTGACTAAAGGATGGACTGAAGAGACTATCATCAGGCTATTGTAACAGGCAGACTCACCAGCAGACTATTGCAATAGTCCAGGCATGAGGGGATATGTGCCTGGACCTTGGACATATGGGCCTGGCAGTGTCAGAGGAGAGAAAAGGGCCTATTTGAGAGATGTCGCAGAAGTGAAATTAATAGGCCTTGGCAATTAATTGGATATGGGCCTGAGAGATGGTGAGGAGCTGAGAATTACTCCTAGGTTACAGGCCTGAAGGACTTGGAGAACAGTGTTGCCCTCTGTAATAAGGAAGTGTGTGGGGGGAGGGTTAATGGGAAAGAAAATGAGTTTTGGACATATTAAATTTGAGTTATCTACTACACATCCAGTTTGGGATGTCTGAAAGGCAGGAGGAGATGCAAGATTGGAGGTCAGTAGAGAAGTTAGGGTTGGATAGGTAGATATGAGAATCATCAACATGGAGATGGTAATTAAAACCATGGGAGCAGATGAGATCAGCAAGTGAAGCAGTATGGAAGGACCTTGTGGGACACCTTTAATTAGAGAGCATGACCTGGATGAGGATCCAACAAAGGACGCTTAGGAGAAGTCTGATAGGTAGGAGGGTAACTAGGAGAAGTGGTGTCCCAAAACCCTAGGTAAAAGAGACTTTTTAGGACAAGATGGTGATCAACTGTCAAATATGGCAGAGAAGTCAAGGAGAATGAGGAGAGAGGAAAGGTCTTTGGATATTGTAACTAAGAGATCACTGGTAATTTTGTAGAGTGCAATTTCAGTGGAATAATGAAGTTAGTAGTGAGATTGTAAGAGGTTAAGAATAGAGTAAAAGGAGAGAAAGTAGAGGAACCTATCATAGACTATCTTTTCAAGTAATTAAGCTACAAGGAGACAAGACACAAACAACTATGTAGAAACAAGAAATATACAAGATAAACTGGGGGTAGTCTCATGAAGGCACTAAGGATTAAGGAGGATTGAGAAAGGTTTCTTGGAGAAGTTAAGTTTTGCTTAGGCTTGAAAAAAGCTAGGTGTATCATTTAAAATATTGGGGGGCTAGCCTGTTTCTGTCTAAATTACTGGAGAAGTAGGCTGGGCTTTTCTAAAATATTGCTACTTAGAAATGAATGGCTATTGCACCAATTTTGGCAGTATTTATCATTAATTTAGATCACATATTACTAAATTATTGACCACGTGTCTTACTGAATTCCCCATTAGTTAGTTACAGGCCTAAGTAATTGCAAACTCAGCGTGGAGTAAGAGTCCCAGGAAGGAGAGGAGAGAGCATGTGCCTAGTTCAAGAGCAACTCCAGAGCAGGAGAGTAAGCCTCTAGAAATCCAGTCCCCTTTCTCCTTCGATAGAGGCAGCTCTTACACACTACTCAAAGTTAATTGGCTAGAATCACTCGATTCCATTGGTTGACGTCATCTGAGGGTGGTCCAGATTAAAATGAGCTCTACAGTGATGAGATCAGGGTCTAGTGAAAGACAGACCGCCTGAGGGCAAGGGCACTTTCAGATAGGTGTGGTTTTAATCTCTACTGAAGTAGTCTGATCTCTTTTATACCTTTGGGTTGACTCTAAGAGAGATTAGGTAAGGTTTCTGAGCTAAATCTTCAAGGGGAAGGGGTGTCTCCCTTCCCCAAGCCCCTTTATTAATAATGATTTTCTCACATAGGGAAGCCAGTAGGAGGGAAAGAATCCTAGGCATTAGAGAATAGCCTGAGAAAATGCTTTGAGTAAAAGTGCCTCTGGGGTCACTTCCTCCATTAGTTGTTGTATGATTCAGCCAGCTGAAAGGGCTCTCTTCCTCCTTATATTTCTGTATTTCTCATAGCATTTATTCCAGCCTCTGCAGGGTAGTTCTTTGTGTAGGGCTTTTCCCAACTTTCTCGAGAGCAGGATCTATGAATGAAACCTTTCAGTTCCTATCACAGGACCTAGAACATAGTGCACATTTTAATCAATGTTTGTTGAATTTTGAATTGAACTATCAAATGTTGGGCAAAAAGTCAATGGATGGTGTCTGCAGTCAGGAATCACCCCCAACTCCTTAAAAAGAAGAAACTTCTCAGTCTGACTTAGACCCAAGTAGAGCATGGGCACAGAGAAACATATTGAATCCAAAATCACAATTATTTCCTAAAAGTTATTTTAGGTGTCTAAATTTCACTTAGAAATCTAACTTTTACTACTGAGCTTTAGCTTTCTGATGTGTTTTTCTTCCACAACTTA
The DNA here is from genome assembly GCF_019393635.1 of Dromiciops gliroides. NCBI lineage: Eukaryota > Metazoa > Chordata > Mammalia > Microbiotheria > Microbiotheriidae > Dromiciops > Dromiciops gliroides. Next base: position 334,091,198 of record NC_057863.1, on the reverse strand, counting down.
AAGTTAAGGATGCAATCATAGTTGATTTTTCTTTGCAGATACAGAGACATTTACTACTATTTGTTCCAAGAATCACAAAGTAGAAAAACTTAAGATTTCAGCATCACCTCTAGAAGTGACAAACAGTATTCTGGTGAAAGACCTACCCCCAGGTGTTAATGAATCTTGCATCACTCTTTTCTTCGAAAACCCAAACCATGGAGGGGGACCAGTGAACAAAGTCCAATATTTTCCAAAGGAGAATTCAGCCCTGATTCAGTTTGATGCATGCAAAGGTAATTATGTTTATTGCTCACTTTATCTTGTTTTTTTTTTTAAGTGATTGTTTCTCTGTCATAAATTCTAGAAGTTCATAGGATTTAGATCTAGAAGTGGATTCCAGTCATCGGCCACCATCTAGTTTAACACCTTCATTTGCATAAGGAAAGGTGGAATGGTCAAGGGAGAGTATAAGTATTGAACTTAGGTACTCCTGACTCCAGGGCCGGTGCTCCATCCACTGCACCACCTAGCTGTCCCATGTTTTGTTTCTGTTTGTTTGTTTTGTTTTTTTGCAGGGCAGTGAGGGTTAAGTGACTTGCCCAGGGTCACACAGCTAGTGTCAAGTGTCTGAGGCTGGATTTGGAGTCAGGTCCTCCTGAATCCAAGGCCAGTGCTTTATCCACTGAGCCATCTAGCTGCCCCCTAAAAATTATTTTTAAAATCAAATGAGAACAGTAAAAGAAAGAATGGGAAAAGAGGTAAGAGTTAGTGAAGAAAGATAGAAAAAGAGAATTAACATCTTGGAAAAAGAGGTAAGAAATCTTGCTGAAGAAAAAAAATTGCCTGAAAATTATAATTGGCCAAATAGAAGCTAATGACTCCATGAGGTATTAAGAAATAATAATATCAAGAAAAAAGTCTTTAAAAAGAAGATAATGTGAAATATCTCTTAGGAAAAACAACTGTCTTGGAAAACAGTTTGGAGGTAATTTAAAAATCTGTAGGCTATCTGAAACCATGAAGAAAAAAGAACTTAGATGTTATATTGCAAAGAATCATAAAAGAAAATTGCCCAGATATCTTAGAATAAGGGGGCAAAGTAGAAATGGAAAGAATCTACTGGTTACTTATTGAAACAAATTCCAAAATGAAAACCCCTAGTAATATAATAGATAAAATTCAGAGCTCCCAAGTCAAGAAAAAAATAATGTAGGCAACCAGAAAGAATTCATATGCTGAAGAATCAAAGTCACAATCATATAAGATTTAACAGATACCATGATAATGGCGTGGAGAGTTTAGAATATGATACTCCAGAAGTCAGAGTTTCTAGTCTTACAACTAAGAATAACCTACCCAGTAAAACTGAGTATAATCCTATAGGAGGAAAAAATGTATTTTTAATGAAATAGATTACTTTCCAAGCATTCTAGATAAAAACATCAGAAAGAGCAGAAAAGGACATATAAACACAGGACTCAAGAGAAGAATCAAAATGTAAACATGAGTAAACTGTTTACATTCTTATATGGGGAGATAATACATGTAGTCCCTCACCAGGAGTCATAGAAGGAGTCTAATTAGACAGAGTGCCTGGATATGATTTTGGATGATCTATCTAAAACCAAGAGCAACCATTATCTGTAATGGGGATAAGCTAGAAGTTTTCCCAATAAAATCAGGGAATAAGGATATGCATTATTACCATCACTATGCAATATTGTACTAGAAACACCAGCTATAGCAATAAAACAAGAAAAGGAATTTTTTTGGGGGGGTGGGGCAATGAGGGTTAAGTGACTTGCCCAGGGTCACACAGCTAATAAGTGTCAAGTGTCTGTAGCTAGATTTGAACTCAGGACTTCCTGAATCCAGGGCCGGTGCTTTATCCACTACGCCACCTAGCAGCCCCCTAAGAAAAAGAAATTTAAAGAAAAAGAATTGAAGAAACAAAATTATTACTTTTTCTTACAGAATTTTGGGTAGTCAACTAAAAAAAGAATCAAAATAATTAACTTCAGCTACACCATATAAAATAAACCTACACAGTCACATTTCTATACATCCTCAACAAAATCCAGCCAGAAAAGCTAGAAAGAAATTTCATTTACAATATCTATGGACAGTATAAAATACTTGGAAATCTACTTGACAAGACACACAGAGATTTTATAAACAAAATTTTGAAACACTCTTCACACAAATCAAGCCAGATCTAAATAATGGGAGAAATAGTAATTGCTTGTGGGTAAAGGACAATACCATCTAAACTAATTTACTTATTCATTGCCATACCACTCAAGCTAACAAGAATTACTTTATAGAGCTAGCAAAAGAAAAAAAGAACAAAAGTCATCTGAAAGAACAAAAGGTCAAGAATATCAAATGAAGCAATGAAAGAAAATAATGGGAAGGAAGGGGGCCTAGCAGAACCAGATTATAAACTATACTTCAAAGATAATCATCAAGACGACTTGCTACTGGGTAAGAAATAGAGAAGTTGAAAAGTAGAATAGATTATGCAAATAATATGCAGAAGTTAACCAGTATGGTAACATTGTGTTTGGTCAACACAAAGAATCCAGCTATTGGGCAACAACTCACTATTCAACAAAAACTGTTGGGAAAATTGGAAAACAGTCTGGCAGAAACTAGATATAGACTAAAATGTCACACTGTATATCGAGATAAACTCCAAATGGGTACATGATTTACACATAAAGGATGACATAATGAGCAAATAAATGGGCATAGGAGGGGCAGCTAGGTGGTGCAGTGGATAAAGCACTGGCCCTGGATTCAGGAGAACCTGAGTTCAAATCCGGATTAAGACACTTGACACTTAATACCTGTGTGACCTTGGGCAAATCACTTAACCCTCATTGCCCCACAAAAATTTTTAAAATTTATAAATAAATGGGCATAGAAGAAATTACCTGTCAAATCTGTGAACAGGGGAAGAGTTCATGACCAAACAAAAACATAGGCAAGTTCATAGGAGATAAATGGACAATTTTGATTACATAAAATTAAAAAGGTTTTACACAAATAAAGCTGATGTAGCTAAAATCAGAAGAAAATCAGCAAACTCGGAGGTGGGGTGTCTTTGTAGCTAGTTTCTCTAATAAAGTCTCATTTCTAAGATATATAGTAACAGAGTCAGATTTACAAGAAAAAGAATCCATTCCCCAATTGATAAATGGTAAATGGATATGAATAGGCAATTTTCAGAGGAGTAATACAATCTGTCAATAGGCATATGAAAAATGTCCTAAATCACTAATAATTAGAGAAATATAAATTTTAAATAACTTTAAGGCACCATTTCACATCCAGCAGGATGGCTAAGATGACCAAAAAGGAAAATAGCATGTTTGAGGGACTGTGAAAAAACAGGTACACTAAAGAGCTGTTAATGGAGCTCTGAACTAGTCCAGCATTTCTGGAAAGTAAGTTTGAATTATGGCCCCCAAAGCTGGTAAACTATGCATACTCTTTGATTCAACAGTATCACTACTAGTTGTATATCACAAAGAAGTCAAAGAAAGAGGAAAAGGGTTCATATGTACAAAATATTTATAGCATCTCTTTTTTTTTGGTGGTAAAGAACTGGAAACTGATGAGATATCCATCAATTAGGGAATAGTTGAATAAGTTATGGTATCTGAATGTGATAGGATACTATTATGCTATAAGAAATGATAAAGGTAGGGCAGTTAGGTGGCGCAGTGGATAGAGCACCAGTCCTGGATTCAGGAGGACCTGAGTTCAAATCCAGCCTCAGACACTTGACACTTACTGGCTGTGTGACCTTGGACAAGTCACTTCACCCTCATTGCCCTGTCCCCCCCCCCCAAAAAAAAAAGAAAGAAAAATGATAAAGGTGAGGATTTCAGAAAAGCCTGGAAAAACACGCAAACTGACAGAAAGTGAAGTATGCCGAGCCAGGAGAACAATTTATACAATAATAGCAATATTGTGAAAATAATCAACTTTGAAAGAATTAGTAACTCTGATCAATACAATCACCAATCACAATTCCAAAGGGCTCATTATGAAATTTGTTACCCTCCTTGAGCTATAGAACTGCTGAACTCAGTGTGCAAATTAAAGCATATTTTCTTCTCTTCATTTTTTTTTTTACATGGGCAATGTGGGAATTTGTTTTGGATGATTTGCAATGGGTATTGTTTGTCTTGCATTCTCAATAGATGTGGGCAGGAGAGGAGGAAGTTAGTGAATTTGGAACTGAAGAAGAAATTGAATTTTAAAAAGACTAATAGTGATTACACAATAGATAAGGGGCAAAAGGATATGATTAAAAATGTCTCAAATGAAGAATTGTAAAGTATTCATAACCACATGAAAATATACTTCAAATTACTATTATTGAGAGAAATGAAAAGAACCTTGAGGTTTCATTTCACACACTAAAAATTGGCTGAGGACAAAAATGGCAATAATTAATGTTGGAAGAGTTATGGGATGATAGGCATACTAACTTGTTGGTGGAGTTTGAAATGGTAAAGCAATGGTGGAATTATACAAGTAAAGTGACTAAAATGTCAATACCCTTTGAACCAGAGACTCTATTACTGGGCTTATAACCCAAGGATGCCATCAACAAGAAGAAAGTCCTCATATACAACAAAATATTTATAGTAGTACTTTTTGTGATAACAAAGAATTAGAAACTAAATGCAAACTCATAGATTGGAGAATGTTTAAACAAATTGTGGTATATCAATGTAATGTAATATAACTGTGCTTTAAGAAAGGATGAGTGTGGGGCAGCTAGATGGCATAGTGGATAGAGGACTGGCCTGGGGTCAGGAGGACCTCAGTTCAAATCTGGCCTCAGACACCTACTAGCTGTATGATGCTGGGAAAGTCACTTAACTCAGATTGCTTAAAAAAAAAAAACCCAGAAAAGAAACGATGAGTGTGATGAATATAGAGAAGCATGGGAAGATCCCCATGAAATAATGCAGAGTGAAGTAAGTAGAACCAAGAAAATAATATTCACAAATGTTATAGTTCAGTTGTTTCTGACTCTTTGTGACCCCATTTGTATTTGTGGGTTTTTTGACAATGATACTGGGGTGGTTTGCCATTTCCTTCTCCAGGTCATTTTATAGATGATGAAACTGAGGCAAACAAGGTTAAGTCCAGGGTCACCCTGCTAGTAAGTGTCTGAGCCAAATTTGAACTTAGGTCTTTTTGACTTTAGACCAGATGCTCTGTGAATTGTGGCTCCACCTTGCTGCCCCCCAAACACAATGACTACAGCAATGCACACTCAAATTATCAAAAGTGAATGAAAGAAAATTAGAAAGATGTAGTATGACTCAAATGAAGAAATATGAGAGGATACTCTTACCCTACCCCTATGTGGAGGTGGGAGGTCCACAGGTATTGCATATTGCACATGTATTTAGATTTTTTTCAGTGTATTTTTTCTAGCTTTTCATCTTTTTTTTTCTTTGAAAAATACTATTTGTTCTAGAGGATGGCTCTATAAAAGGGGGAGAAACCATGAGAAACTATGGTGGTGTAAAAAACAAAAGGCCTCAACAACCAAAAAAAAATATTAAACCTCACATTTGTGTAATACTTTAACATTTTCAAAGAGTATCCCTCATAAACATTTGGGAAAGTAGGTGATCAAGTATTAGGAGCCCCACCTTACAGATGAAGAGACTTCTCAGGTCAGAGAGGTTAAGTGATTTGCCATGGGCCACATAGCTACGCAGTGCTAAAGCTAGGCCTCACACCCAAGCCTCCTTACTTCAGGACCTGTATTCTTTCTCCAAAATGCCTTATGCTGTATAACAATATTTTTTGGCAAACTTTAGGCTAAGTATCCCTTACCAAGCACTTAGTTTATATTTAAGAAGCAAATTTTTCTTAAAACAGGCATTTCAGTGTTATTATCAATTAGTTTCCAATACTATTGTAACAAACTGGCTATAGCATGGTGAGTGAACATATTTGGAAGGAAAATAGTTAATTCAAGTGACAAAGTGTAAAGTGACTAGCAATTAACTGAAATTTAAAGTAAAAGTGAAAATAAGGATTTCTTTCTATAAAGAAGACAATATCTTGATTAAAACACCTTAACACACCCAGTCTTTTTTTAAGAGAATGAACTTTAAAAAGATTTTTCTTTGTTTCTCATTTTATTAATTTTTTCTTTTTTAGTGATTGACACCATATTGACAAAGAAACTTCTCTTCAACAACAGTCCCATTTCAGTGTTCCCATACTACCATAGTTTGGGTACTGCTTTATATGGAGAGGCAAAGCCACCAGTGAAGCTGCCAAAGCCCTTAAAAGTGCCAGTGGAACCTTATCTACTGAAATTCTTACAGAAAGATAATCAAGTAATTGGAGAGATAACTAGCACCATGGAGAGCCACCATTGTGCACTAACCTGGCCAAGACCCAACTGTAAAGAGCCAAAAATTATACTCACTCCTTCAGCCACCTTAGTCAGCCAAAGAAGAACAAAGAGCAACATAATCAAGACGTGGAGTGAGGATGTTTCCATGAGATTCTCTTGCCTCATGTCTGAATACCAGGTCAGGAAGTATAATGTGGACCCAGTGGTTTGGGAAGCCATTAGAGACAGCATAGAAAATAAGAACATTTTGACTGAGTTTGATAAGCTTCAGGAGACAGTGATGATAGCAGGGAGACTGGAGGATGTGCAAGGGACTGAACTGCAAATGAAGACTCTGATAGAAAGTTTCACCAAACAATTAGAAAGGGAAAAACAAAGTATAAGAGAGAACTTGACTGTGTTTCCTGGAAGGTTTTCCATTTTATGCAATAATGGGTTAGAAGAGACTCTCCACCAGGAATATCCAGAGCTGGAAGTCACATATGATGCCCTCACAAAGAAGATTTCCCTGAGTGGATTGGCTGCAGATGTGTACAAAGCAAAGAGTGAAATTCTAGAGAAACTCCAGAGCTTGGCTCAGAAATTCCTCCATGTTTCTCCTCAGATCATTCAGTTCCTGCAGCACGTAAACTGTGAGACATTCTCTGAATCTCTTTTTGCAGCTAAGAAACTTTCTGCTGCTTATGAGTTGAAGGATGAAGCAGTTCTGCTGCTTGGCTCCTCTTCCCAAGTTCTTTCAGAAGCTGAGGAACATATGAAGAAAGCTTTGGACTTTAAGTGCATCAGTGTGGTGGACAGTGGGATTCTTCATGATTGTCAGTGGAAAACACTCACTGATGATTTAAATAAGAAATACAACTGCTCCTCAAAGACTGTAATAATAGAAAAGCAAAATTCAGATACTGGGATTGAGATAATCATTGCTGGTTGTGTTAGTCCAGTATGTGAAAGCTACCAGGAACTTTATGAATTTATAGAAAAAAACACAAAAATAAAGGAGTTGGTCACTGTGACATCTCTAGCAGTTCTCCAGTATATGCAGGAGGAAAATAAACAAATCTGGAAAAAATTAAGGAAAAAAAATGTGAAGGTCTATTTCAAAACTCTGGCCAACCAGAGAGGCATTTCATTTAGTGGTCCCAAAGGAGAAGTGATGAGAGCAATGGCCATGGTTAAAGAAACACTAGATTCAATATGTATTAGAAATTTTAGCATTGATAAACCAGGGGCCAAATCCTTATTCAAAGAAAAGGAAGCATTTTATAAAATGGAAGCAAAACAGAAGTATAGTTGTTCAATTTGTCTACTAGAAGATGGAGATGAGAAGAGTGGGAGCAGTATAGATGGGCAAAAGGTCCACTGTGAGATAACCTTAGAATCTGGCATCTTATTAACTGTTCAGCAGGGTGACTTAACCCAGTTCTCAGCAGATGTGGTGGTGAATGCAGCAAATGAGGACCTACAGCACCTTGGAGGCCTGGCAGCTGAACTCTCTAAAGCAGCAGGCCCAGAGCTACAGAGGGAATGTGACCAGATAATCCAGCAACAGGGTAAGATCCCTCCTGGCTGTGCTGTTGTCTCATCTGCTGGACAGCTCCCTTATCAGCAAGTGATTCATGCTATTGGTCCCAGGTGGAAGCAAGAAGATGCTCACAGGTGTGTGCAGCTACTAAAAAATGCGATCACAGAGTGTCTTACTCTGGCTGGATACTATGGGCATAGTTCAATAGTTATCCCAGCTCTTAGCTCTGGGATCTTTGGTTTTCCCTTAAAAGAGTGTGCAGAGAACATTGTCTTGTCCATCAAGGAAAACTTCCAGGACCCCCAAAATCAACATAGCTTAAAAAAGATTCATCTTGTAGATTCATCTGAGGAGACAGTTCGAGCTCTTTCCAAAGCTGTTAAAAACATCTTTAAAGATCTTTCTGATAAAAATTCAGCGCCTTGTACACAATCAGGAAACCAGGACAAAAACAGAAAGAAAAAAATTGAATGTAGAAATGTGCTGGCCTCCATCCAAACTAGAGAAGGTCTGAGCATCTTGTTGGTGAAGGGAGATATTCAGGATGCTGAGGTGGGTATCACCATTTATTAAACATGCCTCAAGGTGATTTTGAAATTGAAGTAGCCTCATTCACATATAACTAGGATCATATATACCTCCATCAAGTGATCCTAATGAGGCTAATGCAGATTTAGCCTGAGGGTGAAATTCTTCTCCGCAGAGTGGGTGGAAGCTGAGTATATTTCAACCTGTAAGCATTTATCAAATGCTAACTATATAACTTGTACTTTGCTAAGTACTGGTGACACAAAGAAAGATTTTTGTCTCTGGCCTCAAGGAGGGAATAAAGTAAATAGGAGAGCCAATTAGGTACATGGAATATATATACAGAATATATACAGGTTATTTGAAAGGGTAAGGCATAAGAAGTTATTGCAAAGACAGAGTGGAGGGGAAAACAGAGAGGCCTCTGGTACAAGGTAGGATTTGATCTCAGTCTTGCAAGAAACCAGGGAGCAGAGCATTACAAGCATGGGGACAGCCTTTGTGAAGGCACAGAGATAGGAGATAGTGTTATGTTGGAAGAAGTACAAGTCAACCAGTGTAGCTAGATCAAAGAGTGCATGATTTGTTGAGTTTGAAATGCCTGTCAAAGAAGCAGTTGGAAAAAATGTGTGACTACAGCTCCGCAAATGTGGGAATCATCTACACAGAGATGGCAACTGCACCCTGTGCAGATGCCCTGCTCTCATCAAGTCACATAGGAATCGCTGAGGCCTTTGAGTTTTCTCCTGGGACCACAGTGGTTATCCCTTAGGTTCATAATAAATAATATTTCTCTTTAGCTGCCAGGCAGGAAAGGTTTTAGAATGAGAGGCAATACAGACCCCTACCAGTCCCACAAGAAAAACCAAGGAGGGGATGTACTTGAAGGCACAGGTCAAGAACAGGACCAGTCCTGACAGGAAGGAGGCAAGAAGTTCAAGTAAATTAGACTTTCTGGACTCTTCCTCCTCCTCCTTCTTCATAGCATGTTTCATTATATATCATTTGGAGACATAGTTGGTTCCTTTGATCAAAGTCTTTAAGGCTTTCAAAGTTTTTTTTTACAACGTTGTCATTGTATAAAATGGTAATCACAGCACTCATCATTTCCTGCTTTCTAGGATTCTCTGAAATAATCTCTTCTTTTTTAATTAGCAATAATATTTTAATAATCCAGCTAGCCCAATTTGTTCCACCATTTCCCAATTGATAAGCACCTCCTTACTTTCCAATTCTTTGCTTTTCCTTTCCCCTTCACTTTTAATCCCAACATCCTTTTACTTTGAGTATTTACTTTGGTAATTATTGCCATTCACATTTAAGGCACCTAACCCCTCCACTGCTTCTGTTCACTTCCTATATATAAAAACACTTGAAATCTAAATAATGGGCTGACACATAGTGGCACACACCTATAATGCCTGCCAGAGGAGAAGTTGAGACTTTTCATTTATCTATTGAGCTTTAGAGTTCTGAGCTACAGTGAGCTAAAGCAATGAAGTTTCCACAGAAAGTCCTGCACCAATATGAAATGGGTGGGGGGTGTTAGGGAAATCATCATAGATCAAAAATGAACAGGACAGGGGCAGCTAGGTGGTGCAGTGGATAGAGCACCGGCCCTGGAGTCAGGAGTACCTGAGTTCAAATCGAGCCTCAGACACTTAACACTTACTAGCTGTGTGACCCTGGGCAAGTCACTTAACCCCAATTGCCTCACTAAAATTAAAAAAAAATGAACAGGACAAATCTCACATGCATATCAGGAATAGGATCCTGCTTGTGAGTGGCCACTGCTGCACTTTTCAATCTGGGCAAGATAGAGAGACACAGACTCAAAAAATAAAGGAAAAAGAAAAAAGAAATTAAACAATGGAAATCTCTCTCCTCTTTAGTGAAGATTTTTTAAAAGGGGGCAAATTTTATCCCAATCTGAGAGAATGATTCCTCCTCCAGTCCTGTAAAGAGAGCAGAGAGGAGTTGAGATGGGAGCAACATGGGGAGAAAGCTTTCCCCTGAGAGGTCTATGCATTATCAAGAACATACATGATTGTATTTGATTGTGACATCATAGAAGATAACACACACATCTTCAAAATGTGTTCCAAAGCCAAACGTGAATGATTTTTGATTATCTGGTTTCTGTTCTCTGTGACTGTAAGTTACCAAATGTTAACATTATTTAATAACCTATGTGTTCCCAGGAGTGCAAATTTCTTTGAAAGTGGAGACCTTTGGAAGTGGCCACTCTTTCTAGTACTGGCTGCACTTTCATTCATTCTCCTCTGCTCACTGGTTGAGGCAGGGGAATTGAAATACTTTTTGCTCTCCAATGCCACTTCCAGGTTCTCTGCCTACCTTCATCACTTAGTAAGCTCTCCTCCTTTCATGTTCAGGCTATTCATATCTATTATCTAATAAAAATTCTTATAACTATTTCCTCCAAACCTCCAAGTTACTCCTCTTCTTTCTTTGATGGGTTTGATAAAGGGTTACAGTTTTTCTCTCCTCCCCAACTCCTGTCTCCATGTTAGGGGTCTTCAACATACGTATTGATTCTCTCTCACTGTAACCACCCAGTTCCCCATGAGCTACTCCTCTACCACACCTTAGCCACACACTAAGATGGTTATACCCTTGATCTTGACATCACCCAGAAATATACCACTTCCATATTAAATAATTCCAAAATCCCCTTATTCCACCATAATCTATTCCCTTCTTCCTCTGCCTTCCCTTATAAAACCCTATTCTTCATCCATACCATGACCCTCAATCCCTCAACCTTTCAATCTTCTCCCAGGCCATCTCTCCTGAACTAGCCACTCTCTTCTCCTTTCTCCATCTTGAATCCTTGTTGAAACTCTTGAATTCCTAGTCCCTTTGTGATTTCACTAATTGTGCCTTGCATCCATTCCACAATTTGCTTCCTTTGCTCCTACACACATGCTGCTGAACAAAGATGGAGAAAATCATGCAACCATTTTGAACTGGATCTACTACAAATTTATGTTGCACAATGTCAACTGGGTCCTCACTACTAGTAGACAGACAATCCTTCTATACCTGCTTTATAAACTCACTGTCCCATTCTCCATAGCAGCTCTTCTAAACCTTTAAACCCCTCCTCAATCCTTCTATAACTTTCCCTCACCCCACTCTCTCAGCTGAGAACCTTGCCTCATACTTTATAGAAAATATTGAAGCCATTTGCTGAGCTCCTTCCGCCCTTGTCTTCATCTCTTATGATTCAGATGCCTTCTGCTGCTATCTCCTCCTTCACTGTGTCTCATATGACAAAATAGCCTTACTCTTTACCAAAGCTAACCCCTCTAACTGCTCAATCAATCCCATTGCATCCCATCTCCTCCAACCAATTGCCCTTTTGGTCATCTCCACTCTATCACTTGTCTATTTCTCCATGTCTATTAGCTCATTCCCTACTGCCTACAAACATGCCCATGTCTTCTCTATTCTGAAAAAGCCCTTGATTGAGCCTTCTATTGTTTTATATTTCTTTTGTCCTTTGTAGACAACCTCCTTGAAAAGGTCATCTATAATAGATACCTCCTCTTACTCTCTTTTTAACCCATTACAATCTTCATTCTAAACTTATCATTCCACAAAAACTGCTCTCTTCAAAATGACCAATTATCTCTTAGTTGTCAAATCCAATGGCCTTTTCTCAGTCCTCATTCCCTTTGACAACTCTGCAACCTTCAAAACTCTTCATCATCTGCTCTTCCTTCACATTCTCTTCTATCTAACTTCTCAGGACACAATTCTTTTCTGGTTCTCCTCCAATGTATCTAATTCCTTCTTTTCAGTCTCCTTTGCTGGATCCTTATTCAGAAAGTACCCTCTAACTGTAGGTCTCTCCAGAAGCCCCCACTCAAGGGGATTATGCTAAGATTAATTGGATTTGACTTTGCTGATTGACTCACTTAGAGTTAACTTGATTGGAACCACACCTATCTGAAGGCCTGGCCCTCAGGGGGTGTGTTTTCTGAACTCTGACTTCTGCTCATGGACCACCCTCAAGTCCAGTAAACCAATAGAAATTTGTGATGCTAGACAATTAGCTTTGAACAGTGTGGAAGGGCCACCTCTCCTCAAGACCCAGAGGAAGCTTTCACTCTCAGTTAGGCTCTCAGACGCGCTCAATGGAGGAAGAAGCAGGCCAGGCTGAGCTCTAGGCTAGATAGGCCTTTTCTTTACTTTCTGAGCCAAGTGTTCTCTCTTTACTAATATTTGGTATGCTTTAATAAATGCTTAATGCCTAAAACTGGTGCTAAATCTTCTAATTTATAAGTAACAAATATATTAGAAGCCCCAGCTCATTTTTCCTAAACTTAGGACAGAAATAAGGCAACCACATATAGTTTTAAATGCCACAGTTCACATATATATATACAGAGAGAGAGAGAGAGAGCAAGAGAGAGCTTCTTTGTATATAAATGGGGTCACAAAGAATCAGACATGACTGAAATGACTCGGCAAAATCAAAATAAATTTGTTTGTATGTTGTTCCCCACCCCCTTTAGATTATGAGCTCCTTGAGGGCAGGGAATATATCTTATACTTCTTCTGAAGGTGCCTTACATTTAGCATAGATGGTCAATGAATGCCTATTGACATGATTTGATTTTTAACAAATTCTTCATTTTTGTCTTTAAGACTGATGTTATTGTCAACTCCATTTCCCCGGATCTTCCACTTAATGGAGGAACACTTGCTCGGGCCATGTTGAAGAAAGCTGGTCCATCTCTCCAAGAAGAGTTAAATGCAGTGGGAAAAAGAATGGAAGTGAAAACTGGATCTGTTCTCCTGACCAGTGGCTGTAATCTGAACTGCACCTTTGTTCTCCATGCAGTAATTCCTGTGTGGGATAATGGAAAAGGTCATTCACAAAAGGTAGAGATATATTTACATGAAGCACCCAGGGACCCCTAAAGTATGGTTCTCCAGAAGTTACTGCTAGTTCATGAGACTTTATAGATGAGAATTCTCTCTAAAACATAGCTTGTGAGATCCTAACAATGTTTCCTTTATTAGCCAGCTAGACATTTCATTCCAAACAAAGGCTTTAACTGAAATTCCATAGTAATTCAAGAAACCAGAGAATACTTCCCCTTAAATTCCGAACCCATTTTCTCACCAATACACATATTGTCAGTGAAACATACATATAGGGATTATTCATGGAGCTTACACATGTGGGGAGCATTTACAATCAGCACATCTGTGTGGAGGAAGGCACCTAGAAGGAACACACAGGCTGCTGTAAAGTAATAACACTGTGCTAGTTTTTCATGGATCGGTTTCCTACAAGCATTGTAGCTTCACTCTCACTAGTTTTCAACTATACAACTGTTTTTAGAAGTACCTCCTACACTGTCAACCATCCATTGGATATGTTTTTTTTTTCTTGGTAGTTCAGTTTGCTCTCCTCTTTCCTGTCATTCTGAATGAATATGGAGCTCTGTGATAGGCTCCTATTTTTTCCTACTCATCCTTTTCTCTTCTTTCCTCCCCCTTTCCCCTTTTGAATCCATCATTAACTCCCAAAGGCATAGAAAGCAGACACTTATCCTATAATGCAAATACCCTCCTATCATAGTTGTTTCTAGCACCCACACTCCATGCCTTAGGTTGCCATTCTCTCTTTACCCCTCAAGTACTTTCTTCCTAAAACACTCTAGAAAGAATGCAGAACATACCCACTTCAGATAAAATGAGAACAATCTGATAAATGACATCTCCTTATCACTCTTTTTTTGCTGTTATATAGTCCATATTTTGTGGAGAGAGGGGTTGGGGGAGGAGAAATGTTGAGCACTAGGACTCAGAATCTTTTAGACAGCACCTTTTGGATAAGAGCTTTCATTGAACAAATAGTCAAGTCAGCTACATGTTTGCAGTAGCACTCTCTTCTGTATACATTGCTATCTCGATGCATACAGAATTCATTCACATTGAAGGACTCTCATCCATGCCATTGTCTTATCTCTTCATCCAGCAACTCCTCAGCACTCCACACAAATGCTAGTTTTCTTTATATATTTAGGCCTGTTTCTAGCCACTCTTCATCCACTGTTAGCACTAAAGATAAAATGCTGATGCCCCTTAAACATGCCTGAAGAGTTATTGTCAATTACATGGTTATGGAGCTGTTTTATATTTCCCCAAATCCTCTCTATCTGACAGGAGTCTTATGGGACATACATACATACATACATACATACATACATACATACATACATATAAAATGTATATTTATATACACATTCTCTCTCTCTCTCTCTCTCTCTCTCTCTCTCTCTCTCGCTCTCGCTCTCTCTCTCTCACTCTCTCTCTCTTTCTCCCCCCTCCCAGATCATGGAAGATATAGTCAGAGAATGTTTGGACACTCCTGAGATTCTCTCTCTAACATCAGTCACATTTCCAGCAATTGGAACAGGAATAGCAATGTTTCCAAAAGCCATATTTGCTGAATTAATCCTTTCACAAGTGTTTAAATTCAGTTGTACAAGACTTTTGAAAACCCTAAAAGAAGTTCACATTCTGTTGCGATCCAGTGACACAGAAAACATTAAGGTAAGGTCCTTTGTCTACATTTAGAGCATTTTTGTGGGTAAGTTTTAATTCAAAGTGTATTTCATTTAATATAATTCTTTCTACATATAGGAACTTAATAAATATTTTTCTAACCAAATTTTTCTATAGCTTTTTAGATGATAACAGAAATCCTTTTATCCTTCTTCTGACATTTCAGTCAATAAGCATTTATTAAGCACCTACTATGTGCCAGATACTCTGCTAGACACTAGGGATACAAAGAAAGGTAAAAGAAAGTCCTTGTTTTACTTGAGAAGTTCGCCATATAATGGGGGAAATGCAGTTATCTCTTCCACGTTGTGTGGGTTAGGGGCACAGTGCCCCTTTGATCTGGAAGATCTACATAAAACCTTTTGGCCCTCCCTTCATACCAGAGAAATCAGAATTTTTTCTTTTTCCTTTATGGGATGTTTACAGTATTAAAAGACAAAACATCTCAAAAAATATATAATATGATGATATTATATATGACTACATATATAATTTATGCATTTCTGAGTCTCTAAACTTTTCCTGTGTTGTCTCCTAACCTTTGTGTATTATCTTTAGGTTCTGCAAAACTCCCCCAAAATTCTCATTTAATTTCTTATTGCAAACAACAGCATATTGAAACCACGATGAGAAAAGTGGTGATGTGGAAAGAATAACTGCACAGTGTTGCAAAAATTTCCAAGTCAAAGGATTAGTCAAAGAAAAAACCAAAGTCTCCAAGCCAAAGAAAATAGGTTTATTGAGAGAGGGATTCTGTCTCACAATAAAGCTGGTCTCAGGTCTAGGACCCAAAGACCCTGCACCTCAAGATCCAGGGATATTTATACACAGTGACTCCTCCCACTATTTAACATACTCAAAGGGGTACAAATACAATAGGTATGGAATAGGAAGAAAGAAACTATCAGTCACTTGCCATTCTATATTCTACTTAAAATAACCCTGTTACTAAGTAATAAGCTAATAACATAAGAAGCCATTTATTGGATTGTGTCTTTGCCATCTCATTAACCAGAGGGTATAATTGATGTGGATATAGATTCACATCCAGGAAACCTAAGCCTGTCAGGCTGACCAAACCCTCCTGATCTACTCTCCTCACTCAGGAGTCTACCTTCTTAAAAAGCAAGCAGAATGTAGTATTTGTAAGCATGAAGTCGTGAAGAGTTTTGACCTCACAGCTCCCCCCGCCCCTTTTTTTTGGGCGAGACAATTGGGGTTAAGTGACTTGCCCAGGGTCACACAGCTAATAAGTGTCAAGTATCTGAGACTGGATTTGAACTTAGGTCCTCCTGACTCCAGGGCCAGTGCTCTATCCACTGTGCCACCTAGCTGCCCCTAAGCATGAAATCTTAATAAACATTCAGGAAGGCCTATCATGGGTGGGGAGATCTTCTATGAAAGATTGATGGGAGATTAAGACCATGAATCACACAATAAGAGAAGGGCTGGATACGGTGTGATTTGTATGGTTGGCAGTCCTGCTGTTGCTGTTCCACAATCCAGGGGCCATGCCTGGGAATATCTAAACCATGCATTCCCTAGGACTTTTTGTCCTTAACTTTGCTTCACCTATTTTCTTCCATGGTGCTGTTTATGGGTATACTTACCTTCTCCCCTCCTTTACATCACTTTCTCTGAGAACTATAACCGAATCACCACCATCATTCCCTCTAGAAAACATATGTTAATAGACTGCTCTGTTCTACTCGTCATCTTTATGATTCCCCAGACCAAAACTTTCTATGAAGCCACCACTCCCTAATTTGGGTTGTCTCCTCCACTAGATTATAAACTCCTTAAGAGCAAAAACTCTAGCTTTTGTATTTTTATTTTTAGCTCTCATTGCATTTTAAAATTGAGGACTATTCCTGCTAGGCATTCAATAATTATTTAAATAAATTTTGTCATAAAGTTCCCATTAAAACTTGTTTAACATAAGAAATTCTTCTATGGCAAAACAGTTTGAGGACCACTGCTTGAATAAGAATACTTGTAGTGGTAGTCTAGTAGGCCTGAGTCCAGTTAGGGATACTCAGACCCTGAGGAAAACATTCTGACCATCGAGAAATATGGTTGATCAACTTTCTGGGGTTAGTTAGAGATTACTCTTTCCTTGGAAAGGCAAAGTAGTTAATTAATCAGATAGTGGTTAGTCAAACAGATAACAAAGCAGTCACCCAGAAAAGCTGGGTGCCTTGAATTTATAGCATGAGCTTACTCGGGAGCCAGTCGTGTTTGCTATGTGATCAGGACCAGGTAGTGAAAATAATCCCAAATTAAGAATGTGACATATTTGCTACTTCAAGTATCCCACTCCCCAAATAGTTAGCATCATCATTTTCCAAACTGCTGTAATTTTTCAGTCTTAAGCCTCTGCCCCCCCACCCCCTTCTCTCCTCTATAAAATTATCACCTTCTCCTTTGTTCTGGGAGTTGAAGTTTAGACTTCTTCTCCTGGCCAGAATGTGAACTTCTCTATGTGCTGAATAATAAAAAAAATCTTTTACTTAAATTTTCATTGAATCATGTGGGTGAGTAATTCTCTGAAAGAGAAATATATTTTCAGAACCAATTTAGCAGTAGCAATACTGAATCTACATGTAGAACTACTTGGAAAACAGTGACTCTCCAAAAGTCTTCCTTTAGAATTCTAGAATATTTTCTTTAAAATCAGAGGAGGGAGGGGCAGCTAGGTGGTGCAGTGGATAAAACACTGGCTTTGGATTTAGGAGGACCTGAGTTCAAATCTAGCCTCAGATACTTGACACTTACTAGCTGTGTGACCCTGGGCAAGTCACTTAACCTTCACTGCCCCACGGGGGGAAAAAAATCAGAGGAGAACATATATAGAACTGGAAGGGACCTAGGAAGTCACCTAGTCTTATCCCTTTATTTTTATAGATGAAAAACCTAAGGCTCAGAGAGATTAAATAACTTGCCAGAGGTCACACAGGTAGTAGTAAAATGTGCTCTAAGGAATTAACACAGGTACTCTGAATCCAAATGCAGTGTCCTTCGAATTCTAGTATTGGATCTACTACCTAAAGGATTAGTTTACTTTATTTTCTTTATCCAAAATTTAATAATAGAGTTTCTACTGACAACATACTCTGTAATCAATAACTATCTAAATAAATCATTGTTTACTTACTGAGTATATTTGTTAAAGAATCTGATTTATATATTTCTACCAAGAATTGTTGTACTAAATAACTGTTTCTTTTTCTAGGCATTTTCAGATGAATTCACTAGATGGGACAGTGGATATAGAAATGTAAATCCTACCAATTACAGAGTTGGCAAGACTGTTGAAAGACAAGGTCTAGTAAAATTATTTTGTTGAAGAATTTATTGTTGCTTATTAACCATTTAGTTAAAATTCTAAGCAAAGTTTTTTGTCCATCATTCTTGAAGAGGACCATGATATTGGGAGGTGATGTCATGACTTGCAGTGAATTGGATTTAAGTGAGGGAGGGCTATGCAAAATGTCCAGGCTCACTCTCTCCTCCAGAATCATCTGGGTCCAGTGGCAAGATATACATCAGGATGACTGGAGTTGGCCCCAGATGTTTGAAGTAATTGGGGTTAAGTGACTTGCACATAGTCACACAGCTAGTAAATGTCAAGTGTCTGAGCCTGGATTTGAACTCAGATCCTCCTAACTCCAGGGCCAGTACTCTATCCACTGCACCACCTAGCTGCTCCTCTAAGCAAAGTAATGATGATTCAAATGAAGAATAAAACTAGCAGAGAAAATATCAAACCACATACGATATTCTTTGCTATATTCTTTCTTTGATCTGAAAGCTCTGAATTTGGGTGATGACATTCCTGGAAGTTTTCATTTGGGGATTTCTTGCTGAAGGTGATCAAATGAATTATTAATTTTCTTTCTGTTCCTAAGAGTTGTGGGCAGCTTTTATTTATTTATTTTTTTTGGTGAGGCAATTGGGGTTAAATGACTTGCCCAGGTCACACAGCTAGTAAGTGTCAAGTGTCAGAGGCTGGATTTGAACTCAGGTCCTCCTGACTCCAGGGCTGTTGCTCTATCCACTGTGTCACCTAGCTGCCCTGCAACTTTTATTTATAATTTCTTGAAATGTCACACCCAGATATTTTTTATTTTATTTTATTTTATTTTTTGGTGTGTGTGTGTGTGTGTGTGTGTGTGAGGCAATTGGGGTTAAGTGACTTGCCTAGGGTCACACAGCTAGTAAGTGCCAAGTGTCTGAGGTTGGATTTGAACTCAGGTACTCCTGACTCCAGAGCCAGTGCTCTACCCACTGTGCCACCTAGCTGCCCCCTCCCAGATATTTTTTTATCATGATTTTCAGTAAATGTGATAGTTCTTAGATCATCTCTCTTTGACCTGTTTTCATTTTCTTATCTTTGATATTATATTTCTTACATTTACTTCTGCTTTTCAATATTTTCTTTTCTTTTAATATATATTGTTATCTTATTGGTCACTATTTTACTGTCTGGTCCATTCTAATTTTCAGGGTATTCTTTTCTTCAATGAGATTTTCTACTCTATGTTCTAAGGTGCCATTTTCCCTTGCGATTCTTTCCTCCTTAGTGTTTCCATTCTATATCTCTCATTTAATTACTTCCAACTACAACTACATTTCCTGTGGCCATGACATTTTTTTCTTTAATCATGCCCCTGGACTTTGGTATTTCTCATGTTATTCAGTTTTCCTTGTTTTGCTTTTTTCTGTCATCTATCTCACTATCTAGGTTGGGGTCCTGTACTGTGGTTAGGCTATATAATTTAATTTCATGAGTAGAGGCTGTTTAGTTCTGAGTACAGTGGCCCAGACAAAGTGCTCTTTCTAGGGACTCCAGGGCTGGGCTCTGCCTAGCATCCCCAATATTTCTGATATCAGGCCATGAATGTTATGATGGACTCCCTGGGAATCTAAAAGGGCTGCCTGCACAATATCTTCCACCTAGCCTGACTTGTCTATCCCAGAGTTTCCATAGGACTATAGGGGTACTTCTATAGATCCCTCAGTTGGATGGGGTAGCCTAGAAGTGATTTTTTTTACTTCTTTCCAGATTGATATATTTTCTTGTTTAATGTTTTATTTTCCCCAATTACATGTACGAAGAATTTTTAACATTCATTTAAAAAATTTTTGAGCTCCAAATTCCCTCCATCCCCTCTCCTACTCTCCTCATTGAGAAGGCAAGCAATTTTCTACAGATTATATATGTGCAGTCATGAGAAACATATTTCCATGTTAGTCATGTTGTGAAAGAAAATGTAGATAAAAACACACAGAGAAAGTAAAGAAAAAGTATGCTTTGATCTGTATCCAGACTCCATGATTTCTTTCTTTTTTTTTTTTTAGTGAGGCAATTGGGGTTAAGTGACTTGCCCAGGGTCACACAGCTAGTAAGTGTTTAAGTGTCTGAGGCTGGATTTGAACTCAGGTACTCCTGATTCCAGGGCCGGTGCTCTATCCACTGCGCCACCTAGCTGCCCCTCCATGATTTCTTTATCCGGAGATGGAGAGCATTTTTCATCATAAGTCCTTCAGAATTCTCTTGGATCATTATATTGCCAAGAATAGCTGTCATTCAGAGTTGATGATCATCATATAATATTGCTGTTACTGTATATAATGTTCTCCTGGCTCTGCTTGTTTCACTTTGCATTAGTTCATGTAAATATTTCCAGGTTTCTTCTGAGAGCATCCTGCTTGTCATTTCTTATAGCATAATAGTATTCCATCACAATCATATACAACAACATGTTCAGTCATTCCCCAGTTGATGCCCATTCATTCAATTTCCAATTCTTTTATTTATTAATTTTTTTTTTTTTGGTGAGGCAATCGGGGTTAAGTGACTTGCCCAGGGTCACACAGCTGGTAATTGTTAAGTGTCTGAGGCTGGATTTGAACTCAGGTCCTCCTAAATCCAGGGCCGGTACTCTATCCACTGTGCCACCTAGCTGCCCCTCCAATTCTTTTCTACTACATAGTCGCTATAAATGTCTTTCTATATATAGGTCCATTTCCTTTTTTACAATCTCTTTGGGATGCAGACCTAATAATGGTATTGCTTGGTCAAGGGGTTGCATGGTTTTACAGCTGCCCTTTTGCCATAGTGCCAAATTGCTCTACAGAGTGGTTGAATCACTACATAATTTCGACAGTGCATAAGTGTTTCAATTTTCCCACATCCCCTCAATCATTTGGCATTTTTGTCATATTAGTCAATTTGATAGGTGTCAGAGTTGTTTTAATGTGTATTTCTGTAAACAATAATAATTTAGAACATTTTTTTCATATGACTATACATAGTTTTGATTACTTTATCTGAAAATTGCCTGTTTGTATCCTTTGACCATTTATCAATTAAGAAACGGTTCTTGTTTCTATTTGACTCTGTTTTTTATATATTTGAGAAATGAGGTCTTTATCAGAGAACTTGTATTTTTTCATGTTATTATTATTGACTCCATATTTTCCTCAATCCTGTTTTCTCATTATTCATCCTCCTCTATTTCCTTTCACCCTGTTCATCCTCAAAGTGTTTTGCTTCTGACATTTACCTTCCCCAATCTTCCCTCCCTTCTATCAGCACCTCATTTCTCTTATGCCTTTTCCTTACCACTTTCTTGTAGGATAAGATAGATTTCTATAACCAACTGAGTGTGTATATTATTCTGTCTTTAAGGCAATTATGTTGAAAAAAAGGTTAATGCTCTCCCCTCCATATCTGCCTTTTTCCTCTCCACTGTAAAAGCTTTTTAATGCCTCTTTTATGACAGATAACTTATCCCATTCTGCCTCTCCTTTTCCCATTTTCTTAGTGCATTTCTTTTCTCACCCATTAATTTTATTTTTGTTATATATTCATCCCATCATATATAACTTACACCCATTCCCTCTGTCTATGTATATTCCTTCTAACTCCCCTAATAATAAGAAAGATTTTAGGACTTACAAGTATCATTTTCCCATTTAGGAATGTAAATAGATTTACCTTGTTGAATTCATTATAATCTCTCTTACTTATTTACTTTTTTATGTTTCTCTTTTGGGGGCGGGGGGCAATGAGGGTTAAGTGACTTGCCCAGGGTGACACAGCTAGTAAGTGTCAAGTGTCTGAGGCCAGATTTGAACTCAGATCCTCTTGAATCCAGGCCCAGTGCTTTATCCACTGTGCCACCTAGCTGCCCCCTTATGTTTCTCCTGAGTCTTGTATTTGAAAGTTAAATTTGAAATTCAGAAAAAGAAACACTAGAGTCTTTTCATCAGGAATGCCTGAAAGTCCTCTATTTCATTAAATATCTCTTTTTTCCCCTTGAAAGATTATACTCAATTTTCCTGGGTGGATCACCTACCTTCTTGGTTGTAATCCTAGCTCTTTTGCCTTCAGGAATATCATATTTCATGCCCTCTAATCCTTTCATGTAGAAACTGCTGAATCTTGTGTTATCCTGACTGTGGCTCCATGATATTTGAATTGTTTCTTTTTGACTGCTTGCAATATTTCTCTTTGACCTGGCAGCTCTGAAAATTGACTATAATATTCCTGGGAGTTTTCATTTTAGAATCTGTTTCAGGAGGTGATTGGTGAAATCTTTCAATTTCTATTTTACCCTCTGGTTGTAGAACATCAGGGCAACTTCACCTGATAATTTTTTTTAATTAATAAAGTATTTTATTTTTTTCCCCTTACATGTAAAGATAGTTCTCAACTTTTGTTTATAAGGCTTTCCAATTTCAGATTTTTCTCCCTCCCTCCCCTCCCTCCCCCTCACCTAGACAGCAAGTAATCTGATATAGGTTTTATATATATATATATACACACACACATAACATTAATTCTACTTCTGCATTAGTCATGTTATAAGAGAAAAATCAGAGCAATGATGAAAAACCTCAAAATAGAAAAAAACAACAGCACCAAAAACAAAAGAAATAGTATGGTTCATTCAGCATCTATACTCCACAGTTCTTTTTTTTTCTTGGATTTGGAGATCCTCTTCTATCATGAGTTCCCTGGAACTCTTCTGTACCATTGCATTGGTGAGAAGAATATAGTCCATCACAGTAGATCAACACTCAATGTTGATGATACTGTGTACAATGTTCTTCTGGTTCTGCTCATCTCACTCATCATCAGCCCACACAAGACCCTCCAGGTTTCTCTGAACTCCTCCTGCTCGTCGTTTCTTACAGCACAATAGTATTCCATTGTATTCATATACCACAACTTGTCCAGCCATTCCCCAATCGATGGGCATCCCCTCAACTTCCAATTCCTTGCCACCACGTAAAGAGCAGCTATAAATATTTTTGTACATGTGGGTCCCTGTCCCCTTTCCATGATTTCTTTGGGAAAAAGACCCAAAAGTGGTATTGCTTTATCGCCCTTTGGGCATAATTCCAAATTGCTCTCCAGAATGGTTGGATCAGTTCACAGCTCCACCAACAATGCATTAGTGTTCCAATTTTCCCATAGCTTCTCCAGCATTGATTATTTTCCTTTTTTGTCATTTTAGCCAATCTGATAGGTGTCAGGTGGTACCTCAGAGTTGTTTTAATTTGCAGCTCTCTAATCATTAGAGATTTAGAACATTTTTTCATATGGGAATAGATAGCTTTGGTTTCTTCATCAGAAAACTGCCTTTTCATACTCTGATCATTTTTGAAAGATGATGTCAAGGCTCTTTTTTTTATTATGGCTTTCAGGTAGTCCATTAATTCTTAAATTTTCTCTCTTCAATCTGTTTTCCAGATCAGTTTTTTTTTCAATGAAATATTTCACATTTTCTTTTCTTTTTCATTCTTTCATTTTGTTTATTGTTTCTTGATGTCTCCTAAAGTCATTAGCTTCCACTTGCCCAATTCTAATTTTTAAGGAATAATTTTCTTCAGTGAGCTGTTTTTTTTTTTTTTTGGATGCAGGGCAATGAGGGTTAAATGACTTGCACAGGGTCACATAGCTAGTAAGTATCAAGTGTCTGAGGCCAGATTTGAACTCAGGCCCTCCTAAAAAGGGTGATATAAAAGCTCTCTGAAGAAAATAATTGCCTAAGAATTAGGAATGAACAAATGGAAGCTAGCGACTTTATGAGAAACCAAGACACAAAAAAGCAAATCCAAATGAATTAAAAAATATAGGGCAATGTGAAATATCTCCTTGGAAAGACTGCTGACCTGGAAAATAGTTCCAGGAGAGATAATATGAAAATTATTGGAATACCTGAAAAGCATGATCAAAAAAAGAGCGTAGAAATCATCTTCCAAGAGATTATCAAGGAAAATTGCCCTGATATTCTAGAAGCAGAAGGTAAAATAGAAATTGAAAGAATCCACTGATCACCTCCTGAAAAATATCCCAAAAGGAAAACTTCCAGGAATATTATAGCCAAATTCCAGAGCTCCCAGGTCAAGGAGAAAATATTGCAAGCAGCCAGAAAGAAACAATTCAAATACTGTGGACCCACGGTAAGGATAGCACAAGATCTAGCAGCTTCTACATTAAAGGACTGGAGGGCATGGAATATGATGTTCCAGAGGACAAAGGAATTGGGATTATAACCAAAAATCACTTACCCAGCAAAACTGAGTATAATCTTTCAGGGGGAAAAATAGGACTTCAATGAAAAAGAGGACTTTCAGGTATTTGTGATGAAAAGACTTTTATTGAATAGAAAATTTGACTTTCAAAAGCAAGACCCTAGAGAAGCATAAAAAGGTAAAGAGGAAAAAGAAATCATGAGAGATGTTCTAACCCTTTTAAGATTAAACTGTTTACATTCCTACATGGGGAGATGATATGTCTAAATCATAAGAACTTTCTTAGTATTAAGGCAGATGATAGGAACAAATTTAGACAGAGGGCACAGGTGGGAATTGATTATGAAGGGATTTTATCTGTAAAGCATTTATTTTTTATTTATCTGTTTTTGGGGACATGGAAGGTGGTCAGAGTTGGTGAGTGTATTGTGTCTGAGGCCAGATTTGGATTCTCATCCTCCTGAGTCCAGGGTGGGTCCTTTGTCCACTGTGTCACCTAGCTGCACCATGATAACTTCTTTAGGGTAAAAGTGAGGGGGGGGAGAGGAATGAACTGGGGGAGGGGGAAAGGGGAGAGGTAGAATGGGGTGAAATCTCACAGGAAAGAAGGAGGAAAGGGCATATGGAGTGGGAGGAGAGATGGGAGGGGAGTGGGGAAGTGAATGACTCTTACAGTCATCAGAATTATCTCAAAAACCTTAATCTCACCAGAGCTGGCTCAAGGAGGGAATAATATACACCCTCAATTGGGTAGAGTAATCTATCTAAACCTACAGGAAAGTAGGAGAAGGGGATAAGGAGGGAGGGGTGAAAGAAGGGAAGGCAGAGCAGGGGAGGAGGCAGTCAGAAGCAAAACACTTTTGAGGAGGGATAGGGTAAAAGAAGATAGAAAATAGAGTAAATAGAATAAGGAAGAGAAAGGAATAGGATGAAGGAGAACAGTTAACAATAATAACTGTGGGGGCAGCTAGGTGGCTCAGTGGATAAAGCACCAACCCTGGATTCAGGAGGGCCTGAGTTCAAATATGGCCTCAGACACTTGACACTTACTAGCTGTGTGACTCTGGGCAAGTCACTTAACCCCAATTGCTTCACCAAAAAAAAAAACAAAACAATAGTAACTATGAAAAAAATTTTGAAGCAGAGGCAAGAGTAATGTAAGATGATGGTGATTGTTGATAATGGATTGATTGATTGATGATGATTGGAGAAAGATGAGGATTGATTGAAGATTAGGACTAATTGATGAGGAGTAGGATTAATGGAGAAGATGAGGATTGATTGACTGAGATGATGATGAGGATTGATGGATGATAATTGATTGATGATTACATGATGATGATGGCAAAATGTATAGTACTTTTCTTGGCTATTGTGAAGAAAATTCTTTGTCAAGTTTAAGGTACTATATAAAAGTTATCTATTACTGTTGTTGCAATAATCAGCCTCATAGGTTTATTGCAAGAAAATATCTCTTTAAAGTACTATATAAATGTAGTTTACTATTTTAAAATGATGAGCAGGGTGCTATCAGAAAGACCTGGAAGGACCTGCATGAGCTGATGCGAAGTGAAATCTACTGTATATAAAATAACAGTAATATTGTGAGATGATTTGCTATGAATGACTTGGTTATTTTCAGCAATGCAATGATCCAAGACAACTCTGAAGGTCTTATGAAAAAATGCAATCCATCTACAGAGAGATAATTGATGGTATTTAAATAGAGATTGAAACATATTTTTTTTGTTAGTTACTTTATCAGAAACAAAAACAAAATGATGAGCAGGATGCTATCAGAAAAACCTGGGAAGACCTACATGAACTGAAGCAGAGTGAAATGTACTGTATGCAAAATAACAGTAATAGTGTAAGATGATCTGCTATGAATGACTTGGTTATTTTCAGCAATGCAATGATTCAAGATAACTCTGAAAGACTTATGAAAATTGCAATCCATCTACAGAGAAAGAACTGATTGTATCTGAAAACAGATTAAAGCATAATTTTTTTGATAGTTCCTTAATCTGAAGTTTTGTTTTTGTCTCTTTTCTTTCACAACCTGACTAATGTGGAGATGTTTTGCATGACTATTCATGTATAACTTATATTGAACTGCTTGAGCTTCTTGGAGGGAGGTTGGGGAGGGTAGGAGGAAGAGAATTTGGAACACAAAGGATTTTTTGTTTTTGTTTTTTAGTGAGGCAATTGGGGTTAAGTGACTTGCCCAGGGTCACACAGCTAGTAAGTGTTAAGTGTCTGAGTCCGGATTTGAACTCAGATGCTCCTGATTCCAGGGCTGGTGCTCTATCCACTGCACCACCTAGCTGCCCAGGAACACAAAGTTTTAAAAAATTGACATAAAAAGTTATTACATGTAATTTGGACAAATAAAATTCTAAATAAGGGAAAAAAGAAAATTGTTTCACCTCATCCTTTTGTGCGTTCTGCGCCTCCAGAATCTATTTTGAGGTATTATTTAACATTTTTGGAGAGGTTTGGGGGAGAGCTATGGGGAGCCCCTATCTTTTCTCTGTTATCTTGGCTATGTCCCAAATTGGTGAATTTTTAAGCCCCACTGGATTGTTTTCAGGGGATTTGGGCTCTTTTTTCCCCCTAGCATACTACCATCTTTCTGAAATATATACAACTACAATATTCCTAAATTTTTAAACACTAGTCACATTATTTGGCATGAGCCAATCAGATACAAAGTCAATTGGTCTGGTCTATTACATTGTCTAGGCTCTTTTATTAACCCCATAAAATCTGAGACTAGTATTTTCTCTGTTGGTGATGTATGATTTCTATATACGTGAACTTAAACTTAACAAACCAAATATTTCTATCTCATCAAATTTCATTTAGCTGATACATATGAGAAATGGAATTGCAAAGGAAATGGAGGGCCAATTTTAGAATCAGGAAGATTCTAACACATACTAACTCTATGACCATGAGCAATCATTTAACCTTTCAATGCTCCATTAATTCTCCAATGCTAGAATTAATATGGGTAGCCAGTCTATATGAGTAAATAGGATGTCCATGTTAATAGTTTCTGACTTATGTATAATCATAGGTTGGGGGGAGGAGAGAGATGGGGGGGGGGGACACCTATCAAATTTTCTAAATCTTTTCAACCAAAAGATCATCTGTTGGGCCTTGAAATTTAAAGTCAAGACATTTCCTGAAGGGAAAGAGGAAGGAGTAAGAGAGAAACATACAGCAAAATTTTATAATACTAATCACAAGATCCAACTTGTTGTATTATTTTACTTTTCTCTTTAGATTTCTTTGGGACTATTTCTAATACTACACCAGGAGTTTATGAAACAACAATTGGTTCCATTTCCTTCATGGTTGCCTCTGGAGATATCACCAAGGAAGAAGAAGATGTTATTGTAAATTCTACAAATGAAACATTTATCTACAATGGAGGTATTATATGAATTGTTATTGTTGCATAAGCAAAAAATTGAAATTTAAAAAATTTGAATAAGGGTGATTCCCAGGTCCCTATTCCCTGGGAAGAGAGATTAATGCAGTCTTGAGAGGTGTATAAGGACTAAGCTTTTCCTCTGATATGTGAGATTGATTTTTTTTCCTTCCTTCATCGTCTTTAGGTAAGGCCTTAGCAAACACAAAACCAGGTGGTAATGGATGAAAATTTTCCAAAATGATGTTTGGTAAATTCTGTCACCATGTATTTGGAAATCAGTATAATCCCAGGCCTACCTACAATGGTAGACCTCTACCCTGATTGAAGATTAATTTCTAAATTATTTTCACACTGCACCATATAGACTACCAAAAGAACATTCTGGTTGATTTGATAGGGACAGCAAATATTTAACTAAAGGGAGAATTTAACTGAAATTATTCTCCCCATCCCAACAATACAGTTGATGTAGTCTCCAAAGGCCCAGAACATAATCACAAGGTTGTAATGAGGGGAAAATGATTATAAAGATATGTAAGTTTAGACCAAGATGGAGGAGTAGAGGAAGCCCTGCAGCTGAAGTCTTCCCACATTCTCTTTCAAAGAACTTTAAAATAGCACATCAAATCAAATTCTGGAGCAGCATACCTAACAAAAGGTCATGGTGAGACATATTTCTAGCTCAAGACAAATTAGGAGTATGGAAGTAGAGGTCTGCAACACTGTGTTGGGGTCTGGCCCAGAACACACTCAGTGACAACAATAGGGGGCCCTGGAAATGGCTGTGACAGAGTTAGCAGCTTCTGAATCTATTTGCCTAGAGATGGTAAGGGAATTGGACAGCTGATTTATAAAAGATTACAATGTACTAGTTGCAGGACCAAGCACTATTTGACCACTTCCTTGCACATATACAGTTCTGGATCTTAAGTGCAGGGTGGAAAGGAGTACTTGTAGTTGTAAGAGAGTGAGGACCAAAAAATAAATAAATAAAGGCTAGGCCAGGCCAGGCCAGCCCAGCCCAGCCCAGCCCTGAGGGGTATGGGACCAGTTCCAGGACATCACAAAAGGACCTGCTACAAATATCTTTGTACATATAAATTCCTTTCTTTTTGCTTTGATTTCTTTGGGTACAGACCTAGTAGTGGTATTACTAGATCAAAGGGTATATGCACAGTTTTATAACCTTTTGGGGATTATTCTAAATTGTTCTTCAGAATGGTAGGGCCAGTGCACAGCTCTATTAACAGTGTATTAGTGTCCAAGTTTTTCCACATCTCCTTCAACAATTATCATTTCCCTTTTCTATTATTTTAGTCAATCTGATTTGTGTGGGGTAGTATCTCAGAGCTGTTTTGATTTGTATTTCTCTAATTAGTTGTGATTTAGAGCATTTTTATATGACTACAGATAACTTTGATTCCCCCCCCCCCAAAAAACCTGTCTATTCATGTCCTTTAACCATTTATCAACTGGGGAATGACTCTAATTTTTGTGAATTTGAATCAGCTCCCTATGTATTTGAGAAATGAGGTTATTATAAAAACTTTCTGTAAATTTTTTCCTCCAATTCCCTGCTTTCCTTCCAATTTTGGCTGCATTAGTTTTGTTTGTTCAAAAACTTTTAAATTTCATGTACTCAAATTTAACGATTCTAGATCCTATGATGCCCTCTACCTCTTATTTGGTCATAAATGCTTCCCTTAGCCATAGATCTGCCAAGTGAAACATTCCATTTGCCTCCTAATTTGCTTATGATATTGCCTTTTATGTCTAAATTATCTAACCATTTTGACTTTATCTTGGTATAAAGTGTGAAATGTTTATGTACTCTTAGTTTCTGCCAAACTGTTTTCTAGTTTTCTCAGAAATTTTTGTCAAATAATGAGTCTTGATACCAAAGTTTGGATCTTTGGGCTTATCAAACATTAGATTACTATGGTCTCTTACTACTGTGTATTGTGTACTTAACCTATTCCACTGATTCACCACTCTATTTCTTAGCTAGTATCAGATTGTATATTTTATAGATAATTAATGTTTTGTAATACAGTTTGATATCTGGTACTGTTAAGCCATTTTCCTAGCTCTTTTGCTTTCCTGAATATCATATCCCAAGCCCTTTGATCCTTTGGTCTAGAAATGGCTAAACCTCATAACTGTGGCCTCAAAATATTTGAATTGTTTCTTTCTTTTATTGCTTGAAATATGTTCCCCTTGACTTGGGAGCTCTAGAATTTGGCTATAATATTCTTGGAAGTTTTCATTTGGGGATCTCTTCCAGAAGGTGGATTCTTTTAATATCTTTGATCATGGATTTCAGGTAATTCAATAATTCTTAAATTATCTCTCCTCCAGCTATTTTCTAGGCCACTTGTTTTTTCCAGTGAGATATTTCACATTTTCTTCTATTTTTTCATTCTTTTGATTTTATTATTTCTTTATATCTCATGGAATCATTAACTTCCACTTGTCCAATTCTAATTTATAAAGAATTATTTTCTTCAGTGAACTTTTGTATCTCTTTTTTCCATTTGGCCAATTTTTCTTTTGAAGGATTTCTTCTCTTTTGCAGATTTTTGTGCCTTTTAAAAAGCTTTTTGACCAATTCATTTTTCTTATTTTCTGATTCTTATTTTCTTCAAATTTGTTTTGTGGCTCTTTTACTAAGCTCTTGACTCTTCACTCTAATTTCTTTTTCCAGTTGTCCCTCTACTTCTCTGATTTTTAAAATCCTTTCGTAGCTCTTCCAGGAATTCTTTATGAGCTTGAGTCCAATTCGCATTTTGTCTTTGAGGCTTTGCATGTAGCTCTTTTGACTTTCTTCTCTTCTTCTAAGATTGTGTCTTGATCTTCCCTGTCACCATAATAATTTCCTATGGTCAGGTTTTTATTTTATTGTTTACTCACTTTTCCAGCCTATTTTTTTTACTTTAAATTTTATGTTAAAGTCGGGCTCTACTCACCTTGGAATGGTGGGGGCACTGTCCCAGGCTTTAGGTTTTTCTGGGGGTTTACAAGGTTTTTAAAATTTTTCTAAGGTGATATGATCTAAAGAGTGGTGTATTCACTGTTCTCCTGGCCTGTGCTCTGGTCTGTAAGTGACAATAAGGACTCTTACCTGCCATGAAACTGTGATAAAGACCTTTAATTCCTTGTGGCCACAAGTCCTCTTGCTTCTTATGGCCCTGGAAATGTAACTCAGGTCCCTATTTTCCTGTGGCTATAAGTGTTAGTGCTCCTTTGAGACCTGGACTTGAAACCATGCCCTTTGCTCCCTTGTGAGTGACTGCAAGCACTCCTCTCCACTCTAGAACTGTGACCATGGCTCTTGTTCCCCTGCTACTACAGGCACTAGCATGCTAGTGTTCCCCTTTGTCCTGGGACCGTGATCTGGAACTGTGTGTGGACAACGCAACAGGGTCCTGTGCCCAGTGCCAGTAAAGGGTATCCTGTAATCTTCTGACCAGTTTTCCAACTAAGAGCTTCCAAAGGTGCTTCTGCTGATGTGGCTACAGCTGCTTCTAAGGACTGCTATTGGCTTGCTAGGACATGGTTTGCACTGTGCATTCTAGGCATGACCACCACCCCACTAAGACAGATCTTTCTTGCTAATCTCCTAAGTTATCTCAAGTCAGAAAATTGTTTCACCCTGACCTCTTTTTTGGTTCTGCTGCTCCAGAATTCAATTTGAGGCATTATTTTAACATTGTTTGGAAGGGAATTTGGGAGAGTTCAGGTGAGTTCCTGCCCAGTAGTTCTTAAGTCTTTTAAAGTCATTCTTATTTGCAGTGTTGCTGCAAATAAATTTCTATAGCTTGTATTCTTCTTCTCACATATCCTATTTATGAGGGGGGGAAAGCAAGTCTCATCCATTTGTTCCCCAATTTGACACTATTGTATTCCTTTTACCCTCCCTTATCTTTCTTCTCTTCAAATCCTCAGAATAGAATTCACCACCAGAGCTCCATTTTTCTTATTTATCTCTCTCAATGTCCTTTGAAGACATTAAGGCTCTGAAGGAACATTTGTTTCTTTTTCCCCTATCAGAATGTTAATACAATATCATCATATAGTTCCTTTCAATTGCTCACTTAAATTTACCTTTATAGATTTCTCTGGGCTCTTATGTTTATATCACAAAGTCCCTACTCTACTCAACTTTAGTCTTTTCATCAGAAATCCCCCAAAGTCCTCTATTCCATTAAACAATAATAACACTTTATTTTTTTTTTAAAGTGGTGAACTAGATTTGGCCCATAGAATGTAGTTTGCCAAGTCTCACATTTATTCATTTTTTTCCCTGTAGGATTTCATTCAGCTTTTCAGGGTAAGCTATTCTTAGTTGTAAGCTTTTTAAAATATCATATTCCATGACATCCTCTGGTTTTTAGTTGAAGTTATTAGGATTTATGTGAACCTGACTGTAATTCCTTGGTACTTTAATTACTTCTTTGTGTGGTAAATTCCATATCCTTGATTATACTTGCAATATTTTTTCTTTGACATGGGAGCTTTGAATTTTGGCTGAACAAGTTATGGTATATAAATGGGACAGAATACCATTTTGCTGAACTCTTATCAGCATTATGGGCAACTGAGATGTCAGAGGGCTAATGATGAAACCTGCTGCCCATCCCTTGATAGAGAGGTGAAGAATTCAGAATGCAGGGGCAGCTAGGTGGCCCCAGAGTCAGGGGTACCTGAGTTCAAATCTGGCCTCAGACACTTAACACTTACTAGCTGTGTGATCCTGGGCAAGTCACTTAACCCCAATTGCCTCACTAAAAAAAAAAAAAAGATTAAAAAAAAAGAATTCAGAATGCAAAATGAGACACTATTTTAAAGGACATGATCCAATGTCAAAATTTGTTTGGATAAATTATAGATAAATGTAATGGGTTTTATTCTTCTTGTGTTCTTAATGGGGTTGAGGTAAGAGGGTGAAAAGGCAAATTTTGGTTGATTAAAATAACATTTTCTTGTGTGTATATGTGTGGGTAAAATTGAGAATTCTGGTCAACACAATGACCAATCACAATTCCTGAAGAACCATGCTGTCCAGGTGATAGATTCAAGGTACAGATTGAGTTTTTTATTTTGTTTTGTTTTTTAGACATAGCCAATGAGAAATTTTGTTTTGCTTGACTATGTATGTTTGTAATGGGGGGTTTGTTTTTCTTGCTTTTTCAATGGACATAAGGAGGGTTGAGGGAGGGAGAACAGGATGATTTTTGTTTGAAAAAAAATTTATAGGAGAAAATGGGTATATGATTTCTATCATCACTTTATGTTCTAGTTCTAATAGACTGAGAAGTTTTCATTTATAACTTTTTGAAATATAGTATGTAGTATTTTTTGTTTTCATGATTTTTAGGAATTTTTATTGGTTCTTAAATTATCTCTCCTTGACCTTGGTCTCTATTTTTGGTCAATTACTTTTGATACAAGGTATCTTACATTTTTTTCTATTTTTCAATATTTTTATTTTTCTAATATTTCTTGCTATTCCATGGAGTAACTGATTTCTGTTCAGTCTATTTTAATTTTTTGGGAAGTTCATTTTGAACAAGATGATCAATTTTTCTTCTAAGTTATAACAGTGTCTTAAGACATTTCAGGGCCAAATTTAATATGGGGAGAGTTAATTGGGTGACTCACCAAATATTGGGGTTCAGAAAATAATGAGGGACCTCTAGGTCCAAAGCTTCCTCCCCTCTGGACTGCCTTTTTAGTTATTTCTCCCAGGTCAATAAGAAAGAAGCTTAACAGCCTCTTTTCCACAAACAAATCAGGTTTTATTTAATGGGAATAAAATACACAGCAAAGGTGAAATTAATAAAGTCAAGGACAAGGGAATAGAGGAAAGGAAGAATGGATAATCTCCCTGGCTCTTCTAGCAAGGGCTGTCTCAAACCAAAACTTGCTTTCATCTCAGCTAATTCAAAGGGCTGGATTTACCTCACCACCAGGGGTCCATAATTTCTATGGGAGTCAGCTGTTCAGCCTGTAGTCTGCTCCGAATGCTCCTCCAAGGCCAGAGAGAGACCAAGAGTGCGTGCTTCTTCCTGCTGGGGTCCCCTTTTCTGCCTTTTTCTCCCTCCCCCAAAGGGGAGGGCCTTCGAGTTATGTGGCTGAGACTGGTTTCCTGTTGATGGCACAGTTTACAGCCTCTGAGAACACTCCTTCTCAGGGTTGGCCAAATTAGACTAAGCTTAACAGGGCAGGCCAGGTGTGGCTCAAGATCTAATCACCTTAAGTGGGTACTTAGTAGTTTCTCATTCATAGGCAATTCAAACACTACTAGATCAATCAAGTCAGACCCCTCCACCCCATCTGCCAAATTCCATTATTTTACCACAGACAATAGCTATTATTGAAGTATTCTCTTTCCAATTTTTCCTCTGAACCTTTTGATTCACATTTGTTTATCCTGAACTTCATTTTTTCTTTTACTTAGTCTTTTCAGAAATTTCATTTTTTTCCTTTTGAATCTCTACTTGTAATTATTATGGTGTTCTTTATGCTTTGGGGGATTACCTAGATTTGCAATGTTTTTAGTACACATCAGATTTTTTCTTTGATTTATTAATCTCTTCAACTTTCTAAATTGGGACTTTGTTCCATGGCCAGACTTGACCCCATGTTAAGCTTTTAAGTGGGGTGATCTGTTTTATTTGTTATCTCCCTGAGCCATTTGGGTTCCTGTACTGACATACACTTCTTGGGGCTTGGATCCTTTACATCTTTGAGGTTTACAATACTAGTCTTCAGGTTCTCATCTGAAGTCTCAGAACACAGTTTTAGGGATCTCATAGCCCTGGATCTAGGATGTCTACGCCTAGGTTATAGCTGCCAAGGGCTTCCAATATCCCTATTCTGGGGCTTCTTGACCCTCTGAATTCTCAGGCAATTCCTCTGTTCTTTCTCCCTCTGGACACTGAGTTTTACAGGTTACATCTGTCCTTGACTTGTCTCTTCTGGTTACACTGGGAAGCTACCCTGCTGTTAATGAGACATTAGAGTAGAATGTTGTTTTTTAAAAAGCTATATCAATGGCTTAAGATATTAGCTATGATAGAAGTAAATTAGGCTAAATTTTGAGTTAGAAAGACATGGAATGAGAAGACCAGAAATTTTATTTGCTATTTACTAGCTGTGTGACTTTGCATGTGTTTTTTGTCCTCTCTGGGCCTCGATTTTATTGTCTGTAAAATTAAAGAATGAATGATCTTTAAGGTTCCTTATATCTCCAATGTTGTATGATTCTGTGATTCACGTTCATTCATATTATGATTTTCTTTTCTAGGGGTTTCCAAAGCCATTTTAGAAGCTGCTGGACCAGCTGTGGAATTGGAATGTATTGCATTAGGTATGGCATCGATGTTTATATTTTAGCCTTAGTCTAGTCAGAGTAAAAGGGTTGGGTGTGTGACAAGAAGTTGTGGGTGATGATTAGAGCAAATAAGAAGTTTTTTGTAGGAGTCAGTGTTCCATAGGAAATTTCATTGTGATAATTTTACTTTGAATCTAAGGTTGAATATGTGTATGACTATGGGAAAAAGTGACCACACATTATATGATTTGAGACATCCTCATGGTACCTATGCTCCCAAATTGTCACACTATCTAAAATGTTTACAATTAAAAGAACCCTATTGGGGTTGACACTAGGACTGTTAGCAAGGAGAGTTCAGGAACTATAATATATGGAATGAGTACCACTCCAGCCTTGAAAAATTATTTGGCTACTCTCTCTCAGCTTTGTTGTCTGGAAAGCTTATTTGGCCCATGTTTATCCTGGAGAGCCTGCCTCTGGTGCAAAGGGGCTCCTCTTTATCACATTCATTGGCACATTAAATCTTCCATCCTGGCTACCACAGGGGATGATTTTAATTATAGTAAATTCGATTATAGCTCACAATTTTAGGGGATCCTTAAAAGGAGGGCATAAAAAGGTACTCTATAAAATATGAATCAGGTATCAAACATGTAATTTATTTATACATGCAAAAAAGAAATGCTACAAACAAAAAGATTCAGAAGCATTTAACTAAAATAGGTTTCATGAATTTGACATATAATAATAGATAGTCTTTTGGAGGTGCTGATTTGTAATCCTTATCAGAACATAGAGCATGTTGAAGGAAAGAAAAACCACTCACACACACACACACACACACAGAAACAAGTGTTGCAAAATTACAAAGAAAAAGTATGACTCAAAGAAGGTATGTAAGGAGACATTCCTCTTCCAGTCTTTTGCAGAGGTAGGAAGCACAGAACTGTGGTACATTGCATATATTCTCAGATATTTTTATGAAATAAATTTTGCTTATTTTTTCTTTTTTTATTGTTAAAAGTAGCAAATGGCTTTCTGGGAAGAATAAAGGGAAGGATAATTTTTATAATGTAAAAAATGTAAATGATTGATAAAATTTGATTAAAAAGTAAAAAAGATAATTAGGAAAGGATGGAGCCAAGATGATGGAGTAAAGGCAGCAACCTAGCTGAACTTTCCCAACAGTCTCCTCCAAACAACTTTTTTTTTTTTTTTTTTTTTTGGTGAGGCAATTGGGGTTAAGTGACTTGCCCAGGGTCACACAGCTAGTAAGTGTTAAGTGTCTGAGGCTGGATTTGAACTCAGGTACTCCTGACTCCAAGGCCAGTGCTCTATCCACTGCGCCATCTAGCTGCCCCCCAAACAACTTTAAAATAAAACTTCAAATCAAATTTCGGAGCAGGAGAACCAACAAGAGGTCAGAGTGAGAAATTTTTCAACTTTAGACTATTTAAGAGGTCAGCAGAAGAAGTCTGTGACACTGGGATAGGAGCTGGCACAGAGTGTAACAGAAGTACCAGTAGTGGGCCTTGGAGGTGACTGCTACAGTGGCAGCAACAACAACAATAACAGCAGAAGTTTGGGGAGCTCTCAGAACAGAGATGGTAAGGATAAGTTGGATAACTGGTCAGAAAGAGGATACAGGGGACCCTTTGCTGGCACTGAGAATAGGGCCTGGCCCTCATTGGCAACTCTATTGCCCATAAGCACTTCTGGGTTGCAATTTCAGGGTGAAGAGGAGCATTTTTAAATCACAAGCACTAGTGCCAATGATTGTAAGATAAAATGGAATGGGGGCAGCTAGGTGGTGCAGTGGATAGAGCACCGGCCCTGGAGTCAGGAGGACCTAAGTTCAAATCTGGCCTCAGACACTTACCAGCTGTGTGACCCTGGGCAAGTTGCTTAACCCCAATTGCCTCAAAAAAAAAAACCCCTAAACAAACAAAAGATAAAACGGAATGTAGTCACAGTTCTAGGGCCAAGAGCAACACTAACATTTGCAGCTGCAGGGGAGCAAGGGCCCTTCTTGGGTAAAAACTAAAAAGCAGACCAGGAGAACAGGGATCACAACTCTCTCTATATCACATAACCTTGGAAGTACTGAAAAACGAATGAGACACGGGAACCAACAGGCAACAGGGTGCAGTTTTCTGATGTCCTCGTTGCGGCAGGAGCTTCGGCTCCCATATCGGACTGCACAGCCACACTGTGGCCTGTGGCTCTTCGAGGTGCTGATCCATGGTTGTCCTCGACTGGTGGTAGCCTACTACTACATTCATATACCACAACTTGTTCAGCCATTCCCCAATTGATGGGCATCCCCTCACTTTCTAATTCTTTGCCACCACAAAAAGAGCAGCTATAAATATTTTTGTACATGTGGGTCCTTTTCCCTTTTTTATGATCTCTTTGGGAAAAAGCCCTAATAGTTGTATTGCTGGGTCAAAGGGTATGCAAGTGAAGTTCATTATTTTCAAATACTTAAAGGCTTGGTATATGGAGCTCTAGAGGGCAAAACTTAAATTAAAAGGAGGCAATTTTAAGCTGGATTTAAAGAAGACCTTAATATTATAGTTGTCCCCAAATGGAATGGACTTGCTATCTACTGGAGGTGTTTACATAGACAGTGGATAATTACTTGTCAGTGATGTTTTAGAAGGAGTTCATTCCTAGGAGACAGTTGTACTTAGGTGAGTCATAAAGTCCTTTTCATCTATGAGAGTCTATAAAAATCTAAACAAAAATAAGTAAGGGTTGTGTCTTCAGGACTCCTTTTTTTATGTAATGTTTTCCTTTGATGAAATACAATATTTTGTATTTTTAATAACCTATGGGTTTAAAAGCTCATGTTTTATGTCCTTCACTTTTCTTCTTTTTTCCAGGTGCACAGCCTCATGGCAATTTTATAATTACACAAGGGGGAAATCTGAAGTGCCAAAAAATAATTCATGTAATTGGTCACAAGGATGTTAAAGAAACAGTTTCCAGTGTCCTGCAAGAATGTGAACAGATGAAGAGCAAATCTGTTTCCCTCCCACTCATTGGAACAGGTCTGTGTCAATTCTTGGCAGAATTGGTTTCTAAATTATCAGTGTCCCTTAGCCTCTGTATTCACTAATAATTTTAATAATTAAGAATAACACCCAATAAGGCAAATAACTATGAGGTTAGTTTAAGTATTGATAATCCTTTTGACCCTGAGCACCATTGTCTTTGTCAGAATTAATGTGTCTCCTTGAATACTCAAGCAATGGATAAACAAGATGAAAAAGAAAATCAAAAGATTATACAGATGAGCAAGAAATGGGAACAGAAGAATAGAGACAGAAATAAATAGAAAGAAAAAAAATCAATTAATTGTTCAATTTCTTTCAGTGGCTCTTTTTCCTTCCTCTCTTTCCTCCAAGACTTCATCCTTCCCTTATCTTTCTATTCCGTCACAGAATTATGGCATCTACCTCACAGTGTTGTTGTGGAGACAAAGTGAGATAATATTTATAAAGCACTTTGCAAACCTCAAAGTGCTATATAAATGTTATTTATTATCATCATCTCTACTTGCTAGATGAAGAAAGTGAGTTGGAGCCAGATTAAGGGACTTGCCCAGGGTTATACAACTAGTAAGTTTCTGAGGCAGAGTTTGAACTAAGGTCTTTCTAGTTCCCAATCCAGCACTCTATGCACCATGCCACTTATGTGCCTTACTAACTCCATTTCACATTCTAGCTGCTGCCTAAAAGTTACTACATCAAAAAACAAAATCATTACAGAAATGAAATCATCAGAGTTTTAGAACCAAAAGGGACCTTAGATATCATATACATATTCTTTAGACTGTTTGCTCCTTTTTCAGATGAGGAAATTGAAATTTGGAAAAGTTAAGTGACTCAGCAAGATCAATGCAGTGACTTAGTACAAAGACACACAATCTTTACACATAACTGGAAAAAATAAAATACTATTAATATTTTTTTATTTTATTATTTTTTTTAGTGAGGCAATTGGGGTTAAGTGATTTGCCCAGGGTCACACAGCTAGTAAGTGTTAAGTGTCTGAGGCCGGATTTGAACTCAGGTACTCCTGACTCCAGGGCCGGTGCTCTATCCACTGCGCCATCTAGCTGCCCCTTATTAATATTTTTAAAAAATGTTTTTAAAGGATTTTAAATTTTAAAAAGGAATGGCAGCATTCCTATTAGCATAGATGCTAATAAGAAAGACACAATTAGAACCCACATTGCCTTTCCAGTTCTCTTTCCACTATCTTCCCTTACAAATTGGGACCATTTTCCATTTCCATTTTATGACTATTAATACCTTCCTTTCTCCCAAGACTTACAACCTCCAAACCCATGCTTTGATCTCTTCTTTAGGCCACCCTAATCCCTTATCCAGACATCCTATGGTTTTTTGATTGTTATTCTTTGTTTATTAAATATTAAATAGTGTTTTATTTTTCCACTTACATGTATAAACAATTTTAAACAGTCATTTAAAAAATTTTCAAGTTCCAAATATTTCCCCTCCCCCTCCCAAAGATGGCAAACAATTTGATATAGGTTAGAGATGTATAATCATATAAAACATGTTTCCATTTAGTCATCTTGTGAAAGAAGTTTGTTGATTATTTTTACCATGATTATTCTTCCCTGATATTTCTCAGACTCAGTTCTTCCTTTTCATTACCATCATGAAAAGCACCCTAGCCCATATTATTATCACTTTATACCTGTATTACTACAGTAGTCTCCTGGCTGTTTAGCTTCTTTGCCTTAGCTCCACCATGTGCATAGCTTCTGAGATAACTTTAAAAAAATATGTACATATATATAGTATATATAATTAGTACTATCAATTTCTACTTATTCTTTGAAAAATTTTCTACTTTTTTGACCCAACAGATATTGTCCAACAAACACCACCCAAGTCCTTTAAAATATATTCCTCCTGGGGGCAGCTAGGTGGCGCAGTGGATAAAGCATTGGCCCTGGATTCAGGAGGACCTGAGTTCAGGTCCAGCCTCAGACACTTGACACTTACTAGCTGTGTGACCCTGGGCAAGTCACTTAACCCCCATTGTCCCTCAAAAAAAACAAAAACCAAAAACCAAAAACCAAAAACCAAAAACAATATATATTCCTCCAAACAGTTTATCAATTATTAAGAGAAAAGAGGGATGTGATCTTTAATTTTAACATTATTATACAAAGTTTGACCATAATCCTTGACCAGAGTTTTGTTGCC
Organism: Dromiciops gliroides; assembly: GCF_019393635.1. NCBI lineage: Eukaryota > Metazoa > Chordata > Mammalia > Microbiotheria > Microbiotheriidae > Dromiciops > Dromiciops gliroides. Next base: position 334,050,581 of record NC_057863.1, on the reverse strand, counting down.
TTTCCATTTTGACTTGTTTTACTTCATTGTAGTCATTATATATTTTCTTCTTTTGCCTTTGTTTCCTTTGGTCATCATCACTTCATATGTCTTAGGATGATATTTATTATTCATTTTCATGTAACAATGTTATTCTTTATCATGGATTTGGATATGAGAACTTGGATTAAAATTCTGACTTTTGATTATTTTAGACAAGTCACTTTCCTTCTCTTTGCCTTAGTTTCTTCATCTTCAAAACAAGGGGGTTGAACTAAATGATCTCTAATGGTCTCTTTCAGCTTTGAATTCTATGATCCTATATAAAGATGCTGCTGCTTACCCACTTAAAAATTTTTTTTTGCAGGGCAATGAGGGTTAAGTGACTTGCCCAGGGTCACACAGCTAGTATGTGTCAAGTATCTAAGGCTAGATTTGAACTCAGGTCCTCCTGAATCCAGGGCCAGTGCTTTATCCACTGTGCCACCTAGCTGCCTCCTGCTTACCCACTTTTGACAAGTGCTGAGTTTGGAGAGTGGTGATGGGTTTACCTTGTTCCATCCTCAGTTTTTTCCTTGATTACCCTTTTGTTCAGTGGTAGGAAATTTTGATACTACTAGTCCACATTAAGGGTGCAGGCTCCAGTCACTGGCTAGAACAAATGGTAAGGATTACATCCCTTATGTTATAAGCTCCTTTTGGAAAGGATATTTTGTTTGTTTAAATCTTCCTTGGTATCTAGGGATATACAGAATAGTACAGATAGTTGAATGAATGACCTTGGTAATGAGATAACTCAAAGGGATGTTGTGTTTTTTCATTTTTGCCAAAAAAAAAATGCAGAATTTGAAAACACATTGAACATCTTTTGCTCTTCATGTAAATGTCCTTCTGAGTTTAGAGGATACATTACCTACCATACCTACCAATTATTTACCATAAAAGACAACTGGCCAGGACAAAAGAAAAACAGGGACCTGAACTGCCTGGATAGGGGAGTTCAAACTCTTAATCATTCGAATTTGTGGGTCCATTGCTCTGGTTAGTAGGTTTTCTGATGGGAGTGACTACTGTTTCCCATAGCACCTAGATCAAAGAAATCTTAGTCTCTGTTATTTGAGAAAGGGACAGAGAGAGACAGACAGACAGAGACAGACAGACAGACAGACAGACAGACAGACAGAGAAGGTGAGAGAGAGCACAAAACAAGATAGATTTGGAGGAATGAATATCTATACATTAAGACAGGCCATATCAAATCCTAGGCACATCACATAGTGTAGTGGACAAGTTGCTAGTGCTGAAATCAGGAAGACTTGGGCTCATATCCCATCCTCAAATACTTCACTAGCTGTGTGGACATGGGGAAATCCACTTAACTTCTCTAAGCTTTAATTTTCTCATCTCTAAAATGAAAGATTTGGACTAGGTGGCCTCCAAGGTCCTTTCTAGCTATAAATCTTTCATCTTACAAATTGATTGCTTGGTGGTATCATTTTTTAAAATCATAAAGGTATTTTGTCATTTTCCAGTTACACATAAAGATAGTTTTCAACATTTGGTTTTATAAGATTTTTTTTTTTTGTGAGGCAGTTGGGGTTAAGTGACTTGCCCAGGGTCACACAGCTAGTAAGTGTTAAGTGTCTGAGGCCGGATTTGAACTCAGGTACTCCTGACTCCAGGGCCAGTGCTCTATCCACTGTGCCACCTAGCTGCCCCAGTTTTATAAGATTTTGAGTTCCAAATTTTTCTCCCTCCCCCTTCTCTCTCCCCTCCCCAAGGCAGAAAACCATCTGATATAGGTTATATATGTACAATCACATTAAATGTATATCTGCATTAGTCATGTTGTGAAAGAAGAATCAGAAAGGGGAAAAAACTTCAAAAAAAGGAAAAAAAAAACAAGAAAAAGGAGAAAGAGTATGGTTCAATCTGCATTGAGATTCCACAGTTCTTTTTTTTCTGGATGTGGAAAGCATTTTCCATCATGTGTCCTTTGGAATTGTCTTGGATCATTGTATTGCTGAGAAAAGCTAAATCTATCACACAATCATCACACAATTTTGCTGTTACTGTGTACAGTGTTCTCCTGGTTCTGCTCATTTCACTCAGCATCAATCCACTTAAGTCTTCCCAGGTTTTTCTGAAATCTGCCTGATCATAATTTCTTATAGCACAATAGTATCCTATTACATTCATGTGGTATCATTTTTTATTGTTATGTTCTCATAGGAAATGCCAAACAAGACCCAGTTATTGTCGCTAAAAAAATAATTGATGCTGTTGAAGACTTTGCATGGAAAGGGTCTGCCCAATCATTAAAAAAAGTGAAAGTGGTCATCTTCCAGGCACAGCTTCTGAAAGTGTTTTATACCATTATGAAAAAAAGGGAAGGCTCTGTGGTGCCTACTTCCATGTTCTCTAAATTAAAAGGTAAGTTGTATATTTGTGATTGGTATTATTTAGTAAATGTTCATAGGTATATTCTCACAGTATCATTTTTTTAGTACTTATAGGTCTTGCAAGACATCATTTTGTTTTTAGAAAGAAAATGGAATCAACTGTGTTTCAAATATGTGGTGAAAGTAAGGAGAATGTTGAAAGCACTGTCTCTTGGATAAAAGATTTAATTTTAAAAGAACAAAAGAGTTACATCTCCTCAGATGCAGCCATCCAAAAATTTGGTGAAGAGGAGTTCGAAGAACTGAATAAGCTGCAGAGAAGTTTGAATATCACCATTTTCCCCCAAAATAACTTTTGTCTACAGGTTGTAGGACTTGCCAGAGATGTATTGAAGGCTTCACAGATAATTGGTCATATGATCCGGAGAGTATAGATATAGAATGTATAATTAGGCATATATAGATATAGGAGGTATACTTAGGTATAGAAGAATTGTCTAAGGCTGAGCTTCTCAGTGGGTTCATTGAATGGTAGTATAATGACAATGATGTTAAACTTTGACTTCTTTTGTCCCTTCCCTTCTTTCTTCCCTGTCCTTTCCTTTCTTGCCTTGCCCTTCTTTGCCCTGCCCCTTAACCCTTTCTTGGCCTCAATTAATTCCCTGGTAAAGTTATGGTCCTTGTATAACTTTGTGTATTAGTGCAAAGATAATGCTCATTTACTACAATATAATTTAACCCATGACTACCAACAAGCCTTTTTTATAGCCTATCTTCCATTGGCACATCACTCCTTTAGCTTAAAACTTTGGCTTTTATTGAAATGCAAAAACCCTAGAGGAATAAAATTAAAGGTTTAATCAGTCATTTATACATCAGAAAACTGATCCATATATTAACCCATTAACATAAATTAGTAGCTTCCTGGTTTGCAAACTTGTCTCTTCTCAGTTCTCCTTAGTTGAAATCAATGCTCCAAATAACTGTAGAGATTGATTACTTAGGGACAAACAGATAGAAACAATCTTCTGAATCTGCCAAAGTTATTTTATAATAGGTGACAAACGAAAGCCTGAATGAGTTCATTAGATTTTTCCAGAAATCAGGCTCTAATGGAGGAGCAGGAAGATGAAGAGGAATGATAAGACCTTATTTTCTTTTATTTTTTAAAAAAAAGCTGATTAGCCTATTGGTGGAAACAACATAAGCAGTCATAAGCATATCTGAATTCAACTCAGGCTCAATTTCCTTAGCCAGTTGTTTTTCCAACTCCACTCCTTACTGATCATAATTGCTGACATCCCAGACGATGCCCTAAAATGTTCCTTGGCTCATATATAACAATTAAGGCTCTAAGAACAAATGGGCCTGAACTACTGCCTCTTGACATATGTTGGGCTCAGGACATTATAGACTCATTAAGCACTGGCATAGATTTATTTTAAAATGAATGTGCTCGGGGCAGCTAGGTGGCACAGTGGATAAAGCACTGGCCCTGGATTCAGGAGTACCTGAGTTCAAATCCAGCCTCAGACACTTAACACTTATTAGCTGTGTGACCCTGGGCAAGTCATTTAACCCCAATTGCCTCACCCAAAACAAAACAAAACAAAAAAATAAAATGAACGTGCTCTTTGAGGCTCTTGTTGAGTCTATTTTTCAAGTATGTATTCCTTCTCATAGTGTACACAATCATATACTGTATGAGTCAATTTCAGTAGTTCCCAAAAAGGAACAAATAATAACTCCTCTAGTGTTGCAAACAAAATGCAGGAAAAAACAATCACTGCTTCTTACAATCATGTTGCTACCATCTAATATGTGCATGCAGGTAAGATATTTTGTTTCCATATGTACAGTATTGTATTTCTCATGTTTTTAATTTAACAATTGTAAATTTATTTTTAACTTTCTTTGCTTTTGTTACCATAGTGAGAATGATTTTTTGAAACAGTGTGTTATCTGATCCCTGAGTCTAGATTTATTCTGCATGCATATTTGTAGTACTTTGTTAAAATTTCAGTTATGACAGGTATATAGAATCCTATCACAATTTTAAAATCATAATAATGAAATGTTTTATTTCAGAAATGAGATCTTCAATAGTTTATACTTTAGTTATAAAGTTGAAAGCTTATAAAATAGTGAAGAATTAAATTATTCCTGCTTATCATTCCATTTCCTCATCCATAAAAGATGCCTCTGTAGCCTTGCTTCTCAGACTGAAGTTAGTAGCCTTTTCAGAGGCCACAGAAACATTGCAGGGAGGCATGGTGGCACAGCTCAGTCCCAAATTTCTTCCTCTTTCCTTGGTCCATCCCTTTACCTTCCTCTTCTTCACCCATTCTAACCATTGATCCACTTACTATCTTTTGTGCCATGATTACATCTAATTGTTACCAAGCCTTTTAAAAATTGGATGATGATACAGGATAAAGGAACTCTTCAAAATAGATTACAAACATTTTGGGGGTAAGAGGACCATGGAATAAAAATAAAATTATTGCTTTAGGGTCATTGAAGTTATGTGGACTTTAAAAGAAAAAGGCCTATCATGCCCATTTCCTACAAGGCATCAGATCCCAGAATCACAGATTTAATATTTATTAGTCAGTGAGTGAATCTAGAGGTGAAATTGGATTTTTTTTCACCAGTCAGAAGAGCAGTCTTCTTTAGTGCATTAGACTCTCCCATTTCTAGGATGAATACTAAGGGACCACCCGTGCTAGCATGGTTGTGAAGAAAATACTTTGTAAAGCTTCAGAATTTGCTCTTTAAAGCTCAGTTGTGAGAGGGAGCCATCTCAAGACAGTCTATTTCTCTTGAATAGAAGAAATGCAGTGGTGAGCACACTTTGACCTAAGAAAAGCCATAAATGGTAACTATTGGAGATAGTTTATGTATAGCCTTTTTTGGAGACAAGGGATAGAGCTTGTTTTTAGTTTATTTATAGGAGAGGATTGCCTTAACTATGAATGAAGGAAATGTAATAAGGAAATGGAACTGTACTTGTGTCTTTAGTAAATTGTTTACAATTACTGATGTAGATCTTTATAACCAAAGGATTATAACTTCCTTACTGAATAGAATACTTCAAAATTGAGATCCATAAAGTTTAGCAGTAAAAAGCTTACCTGAGGTATAATAATCTCAGATATAACACTAAGTATGTGTCTTGCTAATTTCAAATTGTGTCATACATTATTTCAGAAGCTTAGGTTTTATAGATTTAAATATAATTTTGATGGTCATTGCACATTAGCTATAATTATTAAAGTGAAGGTTAGAGTAAAACAAATGTCAATTTCATTGTTGTTTGCAATAGTTTAATAACTACTTTACCCTATGGTCCATTACTATTTTATTATAGAGGCTACACACTTAGCATGGTCATTTAAAACAGTGTGTAAACTCTAAACTAATAAAACTTCTAAAATATGTATTGCAAGAACAAATTGGGTTCAATTTTATTTTTAGAAAATAGTGATATTTCTTTATGTCATGTATTTGTGCTTTTGTTGGGTTGGGCTCCCAACAGTCTTTATCTTAGAGAGTTTTCTGAGCCTCAGTAAGATTAACACAGCAAGTCAATGTCAGAGTGGATTTGAACTCAGGTTTTCCTGACTCCAAATCTAGCATATATATCTGTAAGACTTCACTCATTAACAACAAAGTAGCATGTAAGAATTTAACTTATTAATTTTGTGGCTTTTTAATAAAAAATACTGTTGCCTATTGAGAGAGCCATAAAAACAATAAAATAATGCTTACGTAGTATGAATATTTATTAGAATTCTATGATAGTTTTATTCCAAAGAACTCAGAGGATATGTACAAACTTGAAATGAGATGATTCCTAAGTTAAAACTAAAGCCAAGAGGCTGTTCATGGAACAATAATAAAGCTGAATAAAACGAAAAAAAAAAAAGAACAAATGGAAAGTTTTGTGAGAATGATTTGCCTTAAAGAATCTTTGGGGCAGCAGATTTTCCAGGTTATTCCTGGAGCTCCTTGTTTTCTTCTGCTTATCTTCCCCTTCATCAGGACTTCAGTCTGAACTGGGAAGTTTGCTAGGAGGATCTTGTAGTAAAGGTCATTAAAGATTAGAAGCTGTGTCCGAATGGGGAAGAGAAAATAACAGGGAATTATCAGGTACTGTGGTGAAATACGTAGCATGGTGGCTATTGGTCCTTTGCTTTCCCCAAGCAATGGAAATTGTATTACATTCAACTGAACCATTTGACTTGGTGATATACTTCCCATTTCACTCTATGTTGCCCTACTAGAAGGAGGCAGCCAAGTGGTATATAGGGTTGTGTATTGTTGTACTGGTCATCACAGGGCAGCAGGGCTTGAGTCTAGCTCCCAAAAAGTTGATGTACCATATGGTTGATATGGCAAACACCACAAGGACATTTTTCTCTGGTAGGATCATGTGGAATTGATTGTCCCCCCCAGTGAGCCCTGACAGCTGCAGCTCAAAGTTGTCAAAATCAACATGAAGGGTGATTGAAAGATAATTGATTACAGTGAATTGATCCCAACAACCCAGGCCCAGAATTCAAACATTTTAACTGTTAATTCCAAACTCTAACTTTTGGTACATTGGTAGACAAGGCACAAAGTGTTTTGCCACAGCTGGAAGATCCCTTTGGGACCTGAAGAAATCATTCCTTGGTTGTGTTGTCGTTGGAAGTGATTTCCAGGGTGATTCAGATCTTCAAAACAATGATGAAGCACATAGTTTATACCTTCATGACAGAAGGAGTCTTGGTAATAAAAGTACCATAACACTGGAAATTAATGAAAGCATGATGACCTCCCTGGGAATAGTACTTCAGTGTTTCTGTCACCATCAGAAGACCCAAATAAAAACTTGCAATGCCAATGGTGATTGTGTTTATCAACATCTTTCTAATTTAACACTTTATTCCACACCATCAACATACACAATGATTACAACTATGGAAATAGAAAACAAATCAAAATTGAATGTTGTATCATTATAATGACCTCACTTGGCCCCAAAGAAGAGATATTAGAATGTGCATTACTCTCTTCTTGAAGAGATAAAGGGTTATGGTTGTGGAATACTGAATATACTGTCAGATTCAGCTGATATGTGGATTAGCTTCTCTGAAATTATATTTTTCATCTTTCTGATGTATTTGTCATAAGAGATGGACCTGGAGGGTAGGAGGGAGGAGGAGGGAAATATTAGGAAATCTAAGCAATGTAAAAACAAAAGGTATCAATAAAAATTTGTTTGAAAAACAATGTAAATGGAAAGAACAAAAAGTATCAAAACCCAGGATTATGAATATTTTGATCCCCTAGCTTGGCTCCCAAGAAAAGACATAAGAATGTGTTCCTTCCCTTTGTCAAAATTGGGGCTTTGGGTGTGAAATATTGCAGAAGCTTGGGTTGGGTCAATGTATTGATTAGTTTTGTTGAATGTCCTTATTTTAATCATCTGCTTTATTTTTCAAATTCATTCAGTTTCATTTAGTCTTTGTTTTATTTCTCTCTCAGTGTGGAAAGGGAAGGGATGTATTGGGAGATCTCAATAAAAAATTTTTAAACCATACCTCTGGGATAAAATCTTTCCCTGCCTTCTCTTTTACTAGCCTTCCCCCCACAATATCATCTACATAACAGCACCCTCACTCTGTTCAAAGTGCACAATTAATGTTAATTACAGTGACAGGAAATGCCATAGGTACATGCAATAAATAGTTGAGGTCTCCTATAAGTAAACTATTTCATATTACTCATACTGGCACAGATTCAAAGCATTAATGTTTCTTAGATGCTCTCTTCTGCTACTACCTTCTAATCATCAAACCCCTACTGTAGTTCTTTTGGGGGGGGGCAGGGAAATGAGAGTTAAGTGACTTGCCCAGGGTCACACAGCTAGTAAGTGTCAAGAGTTTGAGGTCGGATTTGAACTCAGGTCCTCCTGAATCCAGGGCCAGTGCTTTATTCACTGCATCACCTAGCTGCCCCCATCTCCGTAGTTCTAATTAACTCTTGAACACCTTGTCTCCCCCCACCCCCACCCCAACTGCTGACCCCTTGTCTACCTTACTTTTCAGTTCTGGTCCAAGCTCTCTCAGCTGTCTAGGTCTAGGAAAAATATGAGTCCTTTTCTGATTGTGACTCTGGTCCACCTCCCATGAACTCAGGGTGACAACTACACCACCAGGGTTTCTTCATGATGAAAAGTGATTGGACAGAATTTAAGTTGGTTAGTGTTCTTTCTCTCTCTCTCTTTTTTTTTTTTTTGGTGAGGCAATTGGGGTTAAGTGACTTGTCCAGGGTCACACAGCTAGTAAGTGTCAAGTGTCTGAGGCCGGATTTGAACTCAGGTACTCCTGACTCCAGAGCCAGTGCGCTATCCACTGTGCCACCTAGCTGCCCCGGTTAGTGTTCTTTTGTTCTGAAAACCCCAGGAAAATAATGGCTCTACAACCAAAGTTGAATCTCAACTCCCCACTTCTGGAATCTTTGCTTTTAATAGTCACACTATACTTTACAGGAAAAACTGTATTGGTCTAGCAAATTATGCTGTGGTAAGGGATTTTTGGCTGGTGAGCAGAGCTAGTCCCTCTCTAGGCATCTAGGTGTCACAGTAAATAGAATATTAGACTTGGAGTCAGGATTACTTGAGTTTGAATTGCCTCAGATACTTACTGTGTGACCCTGGGCAAGTCACAACTTCTCTGTGTCTCAGTTTCTTCTTCTGTAATATAAGGAGAATAGTAGCACCTACCTTACAGTGTTGTTGTAAGGCTCAAATGAATCGATGTATGTAAAATACCATTTTATGAGCCTTTTTATAAACTCTTTCTGAGTGGAGACTGTCTTTTGCTTTTCTTTGTATTTCCAGGACTTAGCACAGTGCCCCTTGAGAAGGCAAGCAAAATGATATCAATTATACAGGTGAAGTCATGCGAAATATATTTCTATATTGGCCAAAAGAAAATGCACACACACACACACACACACACACACAAACACACACACAAACACACACAAAACAAGAAAAATAAAGTTTAAACAAAAAGCATGCTTCAATCTTCACTGAGAATTCATCAGTTCTCTCTCAGAAGGTGCATAGCATGCTTCATCATGGGTCCTTTGGAATTGTCTTAGATCATTGCCTTGATAGCTAAGTCTTTCACAGTTGATAATTTTTCAGTACTAGATAGTTTTAATGATAGTTGATAATTTTTCAGTACTAGATAGTTTTAATGATAACTGATAATTGGGTCACACAGCTAGTACATGGTTGAGGCTGTATTTGAACTCAGATCTTCCTGACTCCAGGCCAGATGATCTATATTCTATATTTTTTAAATGTTGGTTGCCATCCCACATAGGGTTGCATAACTGAATGTTAAGTGAAGAAAAATTTGGCAACAGTAAAACAATATGTATACCTGTTTTATATACCTATATGCCCCAGGTTGCATAAAATTTGTCAAGTGAAAAGGGATCGTGGGTGGAAAACATTTAAAAAGCTCTGATCTACATGGTATTCCACCTAGCTTCCCCAAGCATGAACAATACTCTCCAATTTTCTTCCTTTATTTCAGAAATGAATGTTTTGTGACTGTACTTAAATTAATCCTAAGTGTATCTCAGGCCCCTTTGATCTCTAAATTCAATCAATGATAATTAGATTTTAATGTCAACCTAACAAAGGGTTTGGGAGATTAGTACCTAAGGGTGAGAGGAAAAACAATCTAGGGGAAGTTTTATAAGGGAGCAAAGTGGAATCTGTGAACATCTGATCACAGGTGCCTGAGGTGGAGTTGGTGCTGGGTGGGGTTCTTGTCATCAAGGGCTACTAGGTGACTGGTGTAATCAATAGGGTGTGGCTTTTCCAATAAGGAATTTGAAACAAAGTTTTCTAAGCCTAGAGCCATGGCTAGAGGGGAACATGGAGACAGCTGACTCTTTCCCTCTGGTACTGGAGGGACCCTGGGATCCTGATCCCCCCAAGAAGTTATGCAATAAGTTGCTGTGCTATTTCCAGAGTCCCCGAAGATCAGGAGGAGGCGAGTGTGTGCTTGAATACCAGTCAGGCGACTCAGGTCTCCTTCTTCTCCTCTTTGAACAGGAGGAAGGTAGGTGGGGAAGGTATCTCCATAGGAAGGCAGTGGAGGAAGGATAATTTCAAGTTTGGGAGGGGAAGTGATGAAATCCAGGGGATTACAGAACTAAAATGGAACCCTCTCATTTTATAGAAGGGAAAACAGACCTTAAAAGGGCAACTGACTTGGCAAAGATCACACAGGTTGTAAAATACAGAGCCCAGAACCTTGGACCAAAAGGAGTGTTCTTTTTTCTAAGTCCTGGATTAGCTGCTTAACTTATTATTTACGTGCCTTCCCTCACATTTCCATAAGACCTGTCCAGAAAAAGCCTTCAGTAGCTCCATGCCTATGGCAGTGGTGTCAAACTCAAGGAGAAACAAAAGCCACTAAACTATGCATAAGGATCCCTGCAGGTTTCATATTGACCTAGAAAACCACATAATAATATTATCCATGTTCTATTTTATTTTTATCTGTTGTTGACTATTGCCCAATTACATTTTAATCTGATTCTGCAGCCAACTTTGACATCTCTGGTCTATGGGATAAAATACAAGATCCTAACATTCAAGGCTTACTGGAGTCTACCTCTTACTTACCTTTCTCTGCAGCCTTATATCATAATATTCTGCTTTACTTTTGGTCCCAGACAAAGCTGTGTTTTGTCTTGTCCCTCTCATTCCTCTCCTCTCCATCAGGGCCTTTCTATAGGCCCATGAAACTCCTATTCCAACTGTGGAACATACTATCATTGTCTGACTTCCAGATAAATCTTCCTTGGCCTCCTTCTTCCTTCTTTGTGAGCTACCTTTTTCTTGAAGGTTCAATGTCTTAATTCTTCTAGCTAGAAGTGATTCATCCCTCCTTTACTCTCAGAGATATTTTGTTGTATCATTCTTGTGCACTTAGAATTTAAAAATTTTTTTATAGTTATTTATGTAAGTCTTACCCCCTTAATAGATTATAAATTTCTTGACAGTAGGAACTATGTCTTTGCATCTATCCTCAGTGCCCACTTCAGTCAATACCTTGAACAAAACAGACACTTAATAAAGGCTTGCTAAATGTAATTGAATAAACAGTTCTGAAAAGAACGATTATTAGCCACCCTATGAAAAACTATTAACCACTATATGAAAGATTACTTCATGTCCGTGGCAAGAAAGAAAATGTGAACTAAAACAGTTCTGTGGTTTTATCTTGTACTCATAACTGACAAGAGTACAGAAAACAGAAATACATAGAAAATATAGTTGAATTGAAGTTTAAAAAGTGTGTTTCCTTGCCACCACTCTGTGAATTAGGTATTACAGATAACAAATGTTATTACCTACATTTCACAGGGTCAAAATAACCCCTCACTATCTCTACCAATCAGTAGGGTGTTTTTATTTACTACTGACTTGTGTTGGTTTTTTCCTTTCTTTCTTTTTTTTAAAAAATAAACTTCTATTGATGTATTTTGGTTTTTTTATGTCACTTGTAGCCCCCAGTATGCCTCTCCCTCTGCCCCCTAAAGAATCATTTCATGTAAAAAATAGTATTTTCTTTACAAATAGTATTTTCTTTACAAATAGTATTTTTAAAGACAAAAGGAAAAGAAGGTGAAAAATCAGCATAACTAATTCCTTAAAATCAGCATAACTAATAAATACATTGTAAAGAATCTGAAAATATGCTTTGGATGGCAATTGTGTGGACTCTACTATAACCATGAATAAAGGAAAGTGGTATATACTACATTTAATGAGAGCTGCTTTCAGAGCACCTGAGAAGTACCTCTATCTCTTAAGAAGGAACTTGCTAGTGTCCAAATTTTTGCATCTCTTGGTGTACCTTGTATGAAGAAGAAATACTGTATATGAAGATTTGGGAAGAAGGCCATTTTGCCTGGATTGAAGAATGTGGGATGAGGAACAGTATATATCAAATGTGGAAAAGTAATTGGGAACTAGATAATGAGCCTTAAATGTCAAACCAGAAATTTGGCATTTAGAATTTATTGAGTGTGATGTGAGGCATAAGGAAGCATTAGGGGCACAAAAAGTTATTTTCAGGATAAAGAAGACCAAAATATGTTTGTTGGCAGAGAAAAAGGAGCCAGTTGATAGGAAGAGATGAAGGTGAAAGAGAAAGTGGGAATGGAAGATGGAACAAGGTCCAGAGGAAATGGTTAGGGAGGAGTTAGACTTTGTAGGGATGAATTCCAGCTTAGTCTATGAGACAAGGGCCAACGAAAAAACCATCTAATAAAACACAGAGTAGTTTTTAAGTGGGGATGAGGATAGATGGAGGGATTGAGGATAGAGAGCCTCATGTTCTTAGTAATGGAGCAGGCAAGATTATCTGCTGAGTGAGGAGTAGGGTGGAACAAGAGTTAACTGTTGGAAATTTGAAGGGAGAGCTTTGGCACAGTCTCCATGGGAATATGGGAGTCGATCAGAGATGGAGAAAAGGAAGTGTTTGCCTTCCACTATGAGGGTGGAGTTGCCCATTTGTTATGGATTAAGTCAGTGACTCTTAACTTTCTTTTATAACAATGAGTGTTTCTGGGAACAGGAATAGACAAATATCATAGGATCACTGGCCTATGGGTGGGATCACACAGAGTTGTGGATAAGTGAGGGCATATCAGACTATTGTGGGGAGTAAGAATCATGAGCAAAAGAGAGCTCATAAATTCAATGGCTAACTCTTTAGGGTTAAGACTATGAAGTAAGGGCAATGAGGCCATGACAGCAGTTTTGATTTGGGTGAATGTAAACAAAGCAATTTTTACAAAATTAATATATTGGGACTCGGGGCAGCTAGGTGGCGCAGTGGATAGAGCACTGGCCCTGGAGTCAGGGGGACCTGAGTTCAAATCCGGCCTCAGACACATAACACTTACTAGCTGTGTGACCCTGGGCAAGTCACTTAACCCCAATTGCCTCACTAAAAAAACAAACAAAAAATATATTGGGACTCCATATGCCAACATGGCAGGGTGAGGAAGTAACTCCCTTGTGTCCTCCCAAATTCCTTTGCATACAATTTGAAAACCATTTCAGAACTTATCCAGGATAAGGGAAGCAGCTTACCAGCATAGCAGAAAAGGTCTGTCTCACTTGGGTGGGAGGGGAGTGAGGTCTGAGAGCAGCTGCAGCTATCCCCACAGCAGAGGGCCTGCAGCAAGGCTCCAAGCCTGGGACAATCCACTGGTACAGGCCTGTCCTCATGCAAGCCAGCAGCCACCTAGGCAAGCCAGTAGTCTCTTCAGCATAGCAAGGCCCCACCCTAAGGCCCTACCCCCAAATTCAGGCCACTAGCCAGACCTGACCCCATTGCTGCCCAGCAGTGAGGACCCACCCTGGGGATAGTAAACAGCAATACACCACTCCTGGGGCCTGCCAGCAGTAAGACTATGCTCTTGGGCTAGAGAAACCCTGTTTTCATAGCAACCCAGCAGCAAGGCCCCTTGCCTGGGACAGGCCAAAAAATGAAACTCCACACCAAGTGGAAACCAGCAGGGAGGCCCCACCACCCATTACAAGCCAGAAGTGAAGTCTACCCTCCAGTGTTAATAAGCAGCTTGGCTCTGAAGCCTAGTGAAAGCCAGAGTAAGACCCTGAGCCCCAACACAAAAAGCATAAAAGTGGAAAACAGTATCAAAATAGCTAGATGTGAAGCCTCAAAGGAAAATGTAATTTTGTCTCATATCCAAAAAGAACCCCTGGAAGATCTTAAGAGGGTTTTTAAAAAAGCAAATTAGAGAAATAGAAGAAAATTTGGTAAAATGCATGTAATGCAAGATAATCATGGGGAAAAAAAAGAGTCAACATCATGAAAAAATACACAAAAGTTCACTAAAGAAAATAATCCATAAAAAAATAGAATTGGTCAAATGGAAAAGGAAGTACAAAAGTTTACTGAAGAAAATGATTCCTTAAAAATTAGAATTGAACAAGTAGCAGCTAATGATTCCATAAAACATCAAGATATGATGAGAAAAAATTTGAAAGTAAAAAAAAAAAAAGAGAAAATGTGAAATTTCTCATTGCAAAAACAATTGATTTAGAAAACAGATCAGGGAGATATAAATTAAGAATTTAATTGACTATCTGAAAGTCATGATCAGAAAAAAACACACCTAGAAAACATCTTTGAGGAAATTATCAAGGAAAACTGCCCTGTTATACTAGAAACAGAAAGCAAAAGAGAAATTGAAAGAATCCATCAATCACCACCTGAAAGAGATCCTAAAACTAGCAGGAACATTGTAGCCAAATTCAACAGCTTACAGATCAAAGAGAAAGTACTGCAAGCAGCCCAAAAGAAAGAATTCAAATATTATGGAGCTACAATCAGGATTACACAGAATGTTTCAGCTTTAAAGAACTGAAGGGCTTGGAATATGATATACTGTGGAAGACAAAGGAGTTCGAATTTCAACCAAGAATCACCTACCCAGCAAAACTGAATATAATCTTTCGGAGGGGGAAATGGACACAACAAAATAGAGGATTTTTAAGCATTTCTAATTGAAAGACAAGAGCTGAATTAAAAAGTTGATCTTCCAACACAAGTTTCAAGGGAAACATAAAAAGGCAAAAAAAGAAAGAAAAAACATGAGATTCAATAAGGTTAAATTGTTTATGTCTCTATATAGAACATAATATTTGTAACTCTTAGAAACTTTATTATTATAAGGGCAATTAGAAGGCTTATACATAGAGAAAGGGCATGGATATAGGGTGACTTTGATGGGACAATACCCAAAAAAAAAACAAAATAAAAGGGTGAGAAAGAAGATTCCCCAGAAGAAAGAGGAGGGATGAGATAGAATGGAGTAAATTATCCCACATAAAAGAGAGGAAGACAGGGAAGTGGCAGGAAAAGATTAAACCTTACTCTTATCAGGATTGGCTCAAAAAGGGAATAACATAAACATTCATATGGATTCAGAAATCTATCTTACCCTAGAAGGAAGTAAAAAGCGACAAAGATAATAGAATAGGGGAGACTTTTAAAAAAAAAGAGGGTAGATGGGAGAGGTGGTGATCAGAAGTTAAACACTTGTGAGAAGAGGGGATGATAGAGAGGGATAAATGAGGGGAAAATAGCATGGAAGGAAATAAACAGTTAGTTGTCAAAACTATAGATGTGAATGGGATAAAGCCCCCCATAACATGGAAGTGAATAGGAAAATGGATTAAAACCTAGAATCCTAAAATATGTTGTTTACAAGAAATACATTTGAAGCAGAGAGACAGACACAGAGAAAAGGTAAGGGGCTGGAGCAGAATATATTATGCTTCACCTGAAGCAAAGAAAGCAGGGGCAGCAATTATGATCTCAGCAAAGCAAAAGCAAAAATAAAACTAATTAAAAGTGAAAAGGAAGGAAACTATATCTTTTTTTTTTTTTAGCTGGGCAATGGGTGTTAAGTGACTTGCCCAGGGTCACACAGCTAGGATGTGTCAAGTGTCTGAGGCCGGATTTCAACTCAGGTACTCCTGAATCCAGGGCCGGTGCTCTATCCACTGCGCCACCTAGCTGCCCCAGGAAACTATATCTTGCTCACACATCCTATAAATGAAGAAGCAATATCAATACTAAACATATGTGCACCAAATGATATAGCATCTAAATTTTTGAAGAAGTTGAATGAGTTATAGGAGGAAATAGACAAGAAAACTATGCTAGTTATGGGACCTCAACTTTCCCCTCCCAGAACTAGGTAAATTCAACAAAAAATAAACAAGAAAGAAGTTAGGGAGGTGAATAAAATTCTGGAAAAGTTAGATATGATAGATCTCTGGAGAAAACTAAATGGGAATAAAAAGGAATATACATTTTCCTCAGCTATATATGGCACCTACACAAAAATTGACCATGCATTAGGAAATCAAAACCTCATAAATAAATGCCAAAAAAAGCAGAAATAGTAAATGCATTCTTTTCAGATCATAATGCAATAAAAATTACATTCAATAATGGGCAATGGGAAAATAGACTAAAACAAATTGGAAACTAAATAATCTAATCCTAAGAAATAAGTGGGTCAAAGAACAAAACATAGAAACAATAAACAATTGTATTAAAGAAAATGACAACAATGAGACAACATACAGGAATTTATGGGATGCATCCAAAACAGTACTTAGGGAAAATTTATATCTCTACATGTTTACATCAGTAAAACAGAGAAAGAGCAGATCAATGAACTGAGCATGCTATGAAAAAAAACTAGTAAAAGAGAAAATTTAAAATTCCTAATTAAACACCAAATTGGAAATCCTGAAAATCAAAGGAGAGATTAATAAAGTTGAAAGTCAGAAAATAATTGAATTAATATATAAAAGTAGAAGTTAGTTTCATGAAAAAAAACCAATAAAATAGGTAAACTATTGGTTAATTTGGTAAAAAAAAAGAAAACCAAATTATTATTATTATCAAAAATGAAAGGGGTGAATTCACCACCAATGAAGAGGAAATTAAAACAATTATTGGAGCTATTTTGCCCAAATATGGACCAATAAATTTGACAATCTAAATGAAATGGATAAATATCTACAAAAATATAAATTACACAGATTAACAGAAGAAATAAAATATTTAAATAACCTAATCTTAGATAAATAAATGGAATAAGCCATGAATGAACTTCCTAAGAAAAAATCCCCAAAGCCAGATGGATTCACAAGTGAATTCTACCAAACATTTAAAGAACAATTAATTCCAAAACTATATAAATTATTTAGAAAAATAGGTGAATAAGGAGTTCTGCCAAATTCATCTTATGACACAAATATAGAACTGATTCCTAAATTAGGAAGAACCAAAACAGAAAAAGAAAATTGTAGAACAATTTCCTTAATGAATATTGACACAAAAATTTTAAATAAAATACCAGCAAAGAGATCATAGCAGTATATCATAAAGATCATACACTATGAGCAGAAGGGATTTATACAGAAAATACAGGGCTGCTTTAATATTAAGAAAACTATCAGGGGCAGCTAGGTGGCACAGTGGATAAGACACTGGCCCTGGATTCAGGAGGACCTGAGTTCAAATCTGGCCTTGGAAACTTGACACTTACTAGCTATGTGACTCTATGCAAGTCACTTAATCCTCATTGCCCCACAAAAAAAGTCTAAAAAAAGAAAAGAAAAGAAAATTATCAGCATAATGGACCATATCAATAAAAAACCAATAGAAATGAAATTATTAACCCAATAAATGCAGAAAACGTCTTTGACAAAATACAGCACCCTTTCCTATTTAAAAACAAAAACAAAAACCAACAGAACATAGGAATGAAGAGAGCTTTCCTTAAAATCTAAAACCATCAACAAGCATTATATGCAATTTGGATAAGCTTGAATCCCTCTTAATACAATCAGGGTGAAGTAAAGATGCTTACTATCACCTCTATTATTCAATGTTGTACTAGAAATGTTAGCTATATGGGGCAGCTAGGTGGTGCAGTGGAAAGAGCATTGGCCCTGGAGTCAGGAGGACCTGAGTACAAATCCGGCCTCAGACACTTGACACTTACTAGCTGTGTGACCCTGGGCAAGTCACTTAACCCCAATTGCCTCACCAAAAAAAAAAAAAAGAAATGTTAGCTACAGCAATAAGATAAGAAAAGAAATTGAAGGAATTAGAATAGGCAATGGGGAAATAAAACTATTACTCTTTGCAGATGATATGATGTTATACTTAGAAAATCCTAGAGCATCAGCTAAAAAACTACTTATAATAATTAACAACTTTAGCGAACTTTCAGGATACAAAATAAATGCATACAAATCACCAGTGTTTCTATACATTGGCAACAAAGTCCAGCAACAAGAAATAGAAAGGGAAATTCCCTTTAAAATAACTGCAGACAATACTTTTTTCACACAACATCAGTTGTAAATAATTGAAAAAATACAAATTCTCATGAGTAGGCCAACCCAATAGAATAAAAATGACGATTTTACCTACATTAATCTATTCTGTGCTATACCAATCAATTATCAAAAAAATTATTTGATAGAACTAGAAAAAATAATAACAAAATTCATCTTGTAGAACAAAAAGTTGAGGATATCAAAGGAATCAGTGGGAGAAATGTAAAGGAAGGTAGTCTAGTCATACCAGATATCAACCTGTAATATAAAGCATTAATTATCAAAACAATCTGGTATTGGCTAAGAAATGGAGTAGAGGATCAATGGAATAGATTAGGCATACAAGACATAGTAGTTAATAAACATAGTAATTTAATATATGATAAACCCAAAGATCTAAAGTTCATTATTTGGCAAAAACTGCTGGGAAAACTGGAAAACAGTATGGCAGAAACTAGGAATAGACCAACATGTCATACCATATTCCAAGATAAGGTTAAAATGGGTATATGATTTACACATAAAGGGTAGGAGAGCATGGAATAATTTATCTGTCAGATCTATGGATAAGGGAAGAATTTAAGACCAAAGAAAATATAGAAAGCAATATAAAATTTAAAATAGATAATTTTGATTGTATAAATTTTAAAAGTTTTTGTACAAACAAAACCAATGCAACCAAAATTAAAAGGAAAGCAGAAAACTGAGGGGGGGGAGGAATTTAAAATAAGTATCACTGACAAATGCCTCATTTCTCAAATATATAGAGAACTGAGTCAATTTTATAAAAATATAAGTAATTTCCCAATTGATGAATGGCCAAAGGTTATGAACAGGCAGTTTTCAGATAAAGAAATCATAGCTATCTACAGTAATATGAAAAAGATGCTCTAAGTCATTGCTGATTAGAAAGATGCAAATGAAAACAACTCTTGATGTACCACCTCACACTTATCAGACTTGCTAATATGACAAAAAGAGGGAAAGTAATGGATATTGGAAGGAACCTGGGGAAATAGATACACTAATGCACTGTTGGTAGAGCTGTGAACTGATCCAACCATTCTGGAGAGCAATTTGGAACTATCCCCAAAGGACTATAAAACTGTGCATACCCTTGGATTCAGATATACCACTGCTAGGTCTATGTCCCAAAGATATTAAAAAGAGGGAAAGGACTTATTTGTACAAAAATATTTATAGGAACTTTTTTGTGGTGGCTAAGAATTGGAAATTGAAGAGACACCCACCAATTGGGGAATAGCTAAACAATCTTTGGTATATGATTGCAATTGAATATTAGTGTGTGGAATAAGAAATGACAAGATGATTTCAGAAAAACCTGGAAAGACTTAAACGAACTGATGCAAAATGAAGGGAACAGGATCAGGAAAACATTGTACACAGTAACAGCAGTACTGTACAATGAGTTGTGAATGACTTAGTTATTCTCAGCAATACAATGATCTAAGACAATCCCAAAGGACTAATCATGAAGCATAACATCTGCCTCCAGAGAAAAAATTGATATTTTTTGAATACAGACTGAAACATGCTATTTTCACTTTCATTCATTCTTTTTCTTTTATTTGAGTCTTCTTGTACAAAATGACTAATATGGAAGTGTTTTACATGATTACACATGTATAATCTTTATCTGATTGCTCACTGAGTCAGTGAGGTAGGAGGGTAGGGAGGAAAAGATCGAATTTGGAAATCAAAACTTAAAAAAAACCTTAAAATTATTTTGATATGTAGTTAGAAAAAATTAAATATATTAAAAAAGAAAAAAAGGATAATTTTTTTCTTAATTGAAACATCAAATAAAGTGAGTGTTTCCATGTGCATGGCATAACAGAAAAAGAGGATTTTACCTGAAATAACAGGTCTCTGTAATGCATAATTTGGGAAACAAAGTAATTTATAGAAAGCTTCCTCTTTATGTGTCATTCCAAACATAGAAGATCTCCTTGCTGAGTCCTACAGGAATTCTGCTCTCATTTCTGAGGGCCACTGAAGTCCAATTCTTTTTTTTTTGGGGGGGGGTGCAGGGCAATGAGGGTTAAGTGACTTGGCCAGGGTCACACAGCTAGTATCAAGTGTCTGATACCGAATCTGAACTCAGGTCATCCTGAATCTAGGGCCGGTGCTTTATCCACTTTGACACCTAGCTGCCCAAGCCCAATTCTTTTAGGCAGAAGAGGTGAGAAGTGAGAGGAAGAGGAAGGTTGTGAATTGAAACTTGATTTCATTGGTATAAGCAAGCACTAAGTATTTATGAAATACTATGTTCCAGGCACTGTGATAAGTATTGGAGATAATTACAGAGAAAAGGAGAACTAGTCCCTGCCTTCAAAATGACAAAAGTCTAATAATGTACATGCATCTCTTTGTACCCATAACCCCTCACCCCCCCCTGCATCTCTTTAACAAGAAAAGGCACTTCCTTCTTCAAACAATCTCTCCCCTAGATTTTTGTGGCTTTTTCTTCCTTATTCCTAGAGTTTTTGGAAAGAAAGCTCCTCACAAACTATAAAGTGCTCTATGAGTATGAGCTTGTATTATGATTACACTATTCAGGTCCTTATTCTTCCTCCATGACTTCATTTTCAGCTTTCTTCATTTGTTCTTTTTCTTTTCTTAGATCCATGCCTATGAGTATTCCTTGAGATCAGACAACACATTTTCCCAATATTCTTTCTCTCTTCTATGCTGATAATTCTCAAGTGTAAACATCCAGCTCTGACCTCCTGCCTGAGATCTAGTTAACATTTGTTCAACTACCTCTTGGACATTTCTCCTTGGATGTCTTGCTAGCTCTCCAATACAATCCTTCTAAAACCTGACATCTCTCCCTACCACCACATGCTAGCTTGTATCCTAAACGCTCCTCTTTCTATTACTCTGTCATAATTTTCCTAATTATTTAGGTTTTAAACCTCAGCATCATCATTCTTCCTTCATTCTTACCTCTCAAAGTAACCAAGTCCTATCGATTCTTTAAGTATTTCTCACATCCACTCTTTCTTTTAAATGGCCACATATAATCACCCTAGTCCAGGCATTTATCATCTAAAGCCTAAATAACTATAATAGCCTTCCAATTGATCTTTCTTCCCCTTCAATCCATCCTAAACACTACTGCTAGATTATTTCAAATGCTTCAAGGGGATATGTGTAATTTCATAAGTGTGAGTCCTTCCCCCACTTACATAAATCATAAGTCCTCTATTCAAAGGTGCACTGGTAATTGTTTAACAAAAAGCTCTCGATAAAAAAGTACAAACCACACACTTTTAAGTTTAATCTGCATTGTTAGTATTTTCCCATCATTTTCTTAAGTCTGGACAATCAAAAAAATAAATTAAACCCCAATTTAAAGTAATTTCTCATTTTCAAAGTGTAAATGATCACAACTAAAGTTTAACAATTAGTTTTCACCAGCCAGTTTGAAGTAGCTCTAGCACACCTCTGCCTCCATGACTTGGCAGTTCTTAAGAATTACTATGGCTCAGATGTTCATGACCCTGTGGCCAACATGGTGATAGGCATCTCCAAACATGATTAGCCTGGTCCTCAGATAGGAGGCATTAATATATTACTGGTCCATAATTGAAGACTGTCAGCCTTGGTAGGATCTACCTAGCTTTGGCTCCACTTTTGGAATAGACTTTAATAATATGGGGACATTTCCATGCCTGGGAGGAGCTAAGCCACTGCTTTCTCTGGGACAATGTAATTTCATCTGAACCATAGCTATTTTTCACTCTAGTGTAGTGCAGTACCTTGTACTCTGAGAATTATAATCAGATCAACACAATTAGCTTTCTTTCTCTGTTTTTGCTCTGCCTGGTTTAGTTATCAAAGTCATATTTGTATCATTAAAAGAATTTAGTATTTCCTAATTTTTCAAATACCTTATATAGAATTATAATTAATTATTCTTTAAATGTTTGGTAGAATTCAATTATAAATCCAGCTGGTTCTGAGGACTTTTTCTTAGGAAGCTCATTTATGACTTGCTCAATTTCTATTCTAATATAAGTTTGTTTAAGCATTCTATTTCCTCTTCTATTAATATAAGCAGTTTATATCTTTGTAAATGTTCATCTATTTCATTTAGGTTTAATTGGCAAAATAGCTCCTAATAATTGCTTTAATTTCATCTTCATTGGTAATGCATTCACTCTTTTCCTTTTTATATTGGTCATTTGGTTTTCTTTCATTTTTTAAAAATGGAATTAACCTGTTTTACATAATCATACATGTATAACCCATATCTTATTGCTTGCAACCTCAGGGAAGGGGGAGGGGAGGGAGGGACAGAGGGATAAAAATTGGAATCCAAAACTATAAATAAAAATGTTTATTACATTTTTAAATGGAATTAACCAATGATTTTTCAATTTTTTCATAAAACACTCCTAGTTTTATTTATTTGTTCTTTTTTACTTAGAATTTTGTTATTTTTTCCTTTGATTTTCAGGATTTCCATTCTGGTGTTTAATTAGAGATTTTAAACTTGTTCTTTTTCTAGTTTTTTTAGTTGCAAGCTTAATTCATTGATCTATTCTTTCTCTCTTTTATTTATGTAATCATGTAGAGATATACATTTTCTCTTAAGTGCTCCTTTGGCTGCATCCCACAAATTTTGGTTTGTTGTCTCATTGTCATTCTCTGTTGTTTATATGATCTGTTCTTTGATCCACTCATTCCTTAGGATTATATAATTTATTTTCCAATTAGTTTTAAATTTATGCTTCCACAGCCCTTTACTGAATGTGATTTTTGTTGCATTTTGGCTGCAAAAGGGTGCATGTAATATTTCTGCTTTTCTGCACTCGTTTGTGAGGTTTTTATGAACTAATACATGGTCAATATTTGCAAAGGTGCCATGTACAACTGAGAAAAAAGTAAGCTCCTTTTTAATCCCATTCAGTTTTCACAGGGGTCTAGCATATCAAGCTTTTCTAAAATTCTTTTCCTTAACTTCTTTCTTATTTCATTTTATTTTATAATATTTACTTTTTAAACTTATCTGATTTCATTTATTTTAATATTCACTTATTTTATTTTATCTTGCTCTGAAGTGAATATGGGCAATAGAGTTGTCAAACAGTGCCCTGTTCTATGTCTAGTGCTAGCACAGTAAATCTCTTTTTGATCAGTTGCCCAATTATCTTACTATCTCTGAGCTGAGAGCTCCCAAAGTTGTTATTATTACTACTGCAGTCACCTCCAAGACCTATTGCTGGTGTTGCCACTGTGTACATTCCAGGCCTGCCCCCACCTCAGTGTCACAGAGCTCTTCCAATTTCCTAAGTTGTTTTAGGCTCTGCCACTCCAGAATTTGTTTGGAGGGGAATGTTGGAAGAACTCAGCTGTTGGGCTTCCTCTACCCTGCCATATTGGTTCTACCCTGGAAATCCCAAATCAACTCAATTGGTTCTTCTGGAAATAGTGTCCTTTCTAGGGTCATAAGAATAGAGATTTAGATCTCAAAGGGACCTCAGTGCAGAGATGTACTGGAATCAACTCATACTAGCTCCAGAGAACTGATTTTTTTTAAATTTGGGGGTTGAATATTCACAAGAGTCGCTCCTCAGGACAACAGATGCTAGACTAAATATGGTATTGATGTATAAATGTGTAAATCATGGGCTAACAGTACAGCCTTAACTTATTTCAAACACTTCTACAAAATCATCTTTTTTTTCTTGTTTTTCAGTAAGACAACGAGTTCTGGAAAGACAGAACCATGAGTTAGAATTGCCAGGAGAAGAAAAGTTGAAACTCACTGTCAGACTTCCTACAGCAAAGGATGGGAATACAATAAGAAAAAAACTAGTCCCAACAAAAGTAAGTATGTCATAAACTGAGAAATGATAGAAAGGGAAACAGAATGTTTACACACACACACACACACACACACACACACACACACACACACACACACACACACACACACCAGTCATGTGGGGTAGTAGGCTAGCTCAGAAATATTTGAAAATAATAAAAAGGCATGAAAATGGCAACAATGTGAGCCTTTTGGATGGATTGAAAAGAGCAAGTGATGACTTTCAAAGGAAAGAGGAAAGCTATAGATTGTAGTCACAAGGTAGAGAACATTAAGAGCTAAACCCAGGGCTTTACATGTGTACTTTGCATTTATCTCTCCTTCCCCACTTCAGCATCTTACAATCTGTATCATCCTTCAAAACACAGCTCAGGTGCTGCCTTCTACATGAGGTCTTTCCTGAACCCCTGAATTTTTAGTACTTTCTACCATTTGGAATTATTTTATAATATGTTGTTTTGGATTTACTTATCTGTGTTTGTACTGTATTCTTCCCGCCCCCCCCCGGCCTTTCCACCCCCCCCCACCTCACCTCACTCTATCACCACCAATAGAATGTAAGCTTTTTGGGGGACAGGTACTTTTTCATTTTTCTTTATTACTACAGCACTTAGCACAGTACCTTACATGCCTTACATGTGGAATGTCCTTATAAATGTTTGTTAAATTTATAAAAGTAATGCAAAAGAAAAAAAATCAATTCAAAGACCCTCCAGTTTTCTTAATGGGATGGGGAGGGGCAGTGTCATAGTAACTGGGAGTCTCATTGTACTACGTATGGGGCAAGATTGTATTGGAGTATATAGTGCTTTATCTCTGGAGGTCCATTTTATTTCTTTTGTCTTGGGATAGGATAGGAGAAAATAATGGCCTACTTCTATAAAATACTATACAACCCCTTTTATACAAGTGTATGAAGTGGATGGTATAAAGATTATTATGTACCTGTAGTTTGAGCCTGGGTGACATAGGGAGACCCAGTCTTATAAAGAAAAAAATACTGTAATTAAGTTGGCTTCATACCAGTGATAGATGTTTTACTTAATGGACTGCTTTTCTCATCAAAACCCTTCCTTATATTAAGCTGAAATCTACTTTACTATCACTTCCTTTCATTGTGTCTGGGTCTTCCCTTTGCAATAAATAGAACAAATCCCCAACAAAGTCAAAATGGGATGAAAAGATATCATAATTCCCATTACTTTTCTCTCTCTTAAAAAACAACCTTTCCTGAATCATTTCTCTCTAGTGTGATCTCAAGGTCCTTTCCTATTCTGATCACTCTACACTGGATATTCCTCAGTTTGTCAAACTCAAAATATGGCCCCCAGAACTCTAGATGTGGTCTAATCAATGCTTAGGTACAGTGGGATTATTGCCTCCTTTGCATTATGAATTTGTGAGCCTTAGAGTAGCTACATGATTTGTCCTATTTATCCCAGCTCTTTTTCCTCTGGCCTAGTCTCAGTCATGTCTTCTTGGTATAATGGAATTCTTCTTAATGTTTGATTTTTGTTTGGTTTTTAGGACTCCAAGATCAAAGATGGAACCCAAGAAAAAGGTAAAATTTTACCTTGGATGGGTAAGATATAAAACAAATAATCTCTTTGTGTCCTAACTAAAAAAAGATCAATATTTTTTAGACCTTATCTTCTATATGTATCCTTATATGAATTATTCCTAGAGGCTGAGGTAAAAGCTGTCCCTGGAGACCCAACCAGTGGATACAGTGTGAGTTGTGGGGACAGGTCAGAGGAAGTGCTGCACATTGTCAGCAAGGCCTGTCCAGTTTTATTGTGATTAAAATGAATTTGGTTTGTGTTGCGTAGTTCATACTGTAGGGATGATGGAAGAAGATGTAAGCCTGCTGTGCCCTTTTGTAACACCTAGCACTTTAAACCTGAAGAGATATAGCAGATACCTGTGGGAACTGATGGCTGTTTACCTCTTGAATCAAATCAAAACTCCTACTTTGGCATTTAGAGCCCATTACAACCTGATCCTTTCCCAGCTTTCCTGTTTCATTACCCATTATTCCCTTCCATGCACACCAAAGTCCAGCCAAACCAACCTCTTTCTTGTTCTTCACAGACAAAGCTTCACCTCCCATCTCCATGTCTTTGTCAGCTATCCTCAGTGCTCAGAATGATCTCCCTCCTCATTTCTGACTCTTAGAATCCCTGGCATCTTTCCAGCAATAGAATGGAAACTCCTTAAGGCAAGCACTATTGTTTTTGGCTCTGAATCCCCAGTTCCTAATACAGTTCCAGGAATGTAGTAGGAATTTAATAAGTACTCTTTACTTGACTGATTATTCTCTCTACAACATTATCTTCATTCTTTCAGTTGGCTGTTATCTGTGGACTAGGCAAAGGTAGATCATTATAGATTTGCTGGTTGTTCTGAGGGTTATAACAGGTTTAACTTTTTGAACTCTGTATCTTTGAAAATCAATCTTTTGTGTATCTGGTAGAAGAATAACATCTACATGTTTCCTTGAGGCTTATCTTCCTTAGGATCTGGGAAGTACCATAATTTTGGCCTTTGAACCCAATGAATTCTTTTGGCAGACAAGCATTTTTCTTTACCTTTGTATTAACCTAATTATAGTCATATGGAAATGAGTCATTTCTGCGTAAGTAGTTGCTTGGTATTATATTGATCCAAGTCCCAGGTCCTGGAAAGAGAATAACTATTACAACAGCTGTTAAATTTAAGGTTATTTCTTTCAGTGTGAAGAATCATAGCTGTTAGACCATTGCTCTAGCATATAGAATTCTATACATAGTAGAGCACTCAAAAAATGTTTGACATATATCAACACATTAGATGGTAACAGGTAAACACATTGTATATCATGGATAGATAATAATTCCTACTATATTCCAGGAACTATAGTCAAAAGTGGGAATGCAAAGCCCAAAGTGGAACCATTCTTGCCCTCAAGGAGTTTGCATTTTGTTGTGAGAAATCATACAAGTACATACAAGTATGGACAGCTAGGTGGTGCAGTAGATAAAACACTGGCCCTGGATTCAGGAGGGACCTGAGTTCAAATATGACCTCAAACACTTGACACTAGCTGTGTAACCCTGGGCAAGTCACTTAACCCTCATTGCTCCGCAAAAAGAAAAAATAATAACAAGAAGTACATGCAAGTATATACAAAATTATATGAAGTAAATAAAGGCAATGGAGTGGAGGAGGGAGTGAGGCACTAGGAGTAGGAGGATTATAGAAAGGTCTCATAGTATCTGAACTACGCTTTGCAAGAAGAGGCAGAGTTGAGGAGGGAATGTATTACAAATACAGGGGACATCCTGTGCAAAGCCAGAGGCAGGAGAGGAGTTGTTATAGGCAAGGAATATCAAGTCTAATATGGCTACACCATAAAGGGTGTAAAGGTGAATAATGTATAAGCTTGAACAAGAAGGCTGGAGCTAAATTGTGAAGGGTTTTAAATGCCACACTGAAGAATTTGCTTTTTTGTTTTGTTTTGTTTGTTGTTTTGGTGAGGCAATTGGGGTTAAGTGACTTGCCCAGGGTCACACAGGTAGTAAGTGTTAAGTGTCTGAGGCCGGACTTGAACTCAGGTACTCCTGACTCCAGGGCTGGTGCTCTATCCATTGCACCATCTAGATGCCCCGAGGAATTTGCTTTTTATCTTTGAAGTAATAGGGAACCACTGAAGTTTATTGGACTGAGAAGTAACAGGTTCAGACCTGTGCTTTTGGAATCTCCCTTTTGCAGTTGTATAAAGGAGGGACTAGAAAGAGGATTCATTTATGGCATGGTGACCAATTAGAAAACACTGCAATAATCCAGGCAAGAAGCAATGTGTAATGAGGGCCTGAAGTAGTAGGATGGCTCTGTGAAGGAGAGAAGAGAATAGAAGTGAGAGTTGTCACAGAAGTAGACCTGCCAATGTCAGGCAGAAAGGAAAAGTAAAGAGTTGAGGATGACTCTAAGATGCAAATCTGCAGTGACTAGAAGGATGGTGGTCCTCTACAGAAATGTAGCTTGTTCAGAAAATGGATGAGTTTGGAAGTAAAGATGATGATTTCTATTTTGAACAAATTGAGTTTGAGATGCTTTCAGGATATCCAGCATGCAGTTAATGATTTGGGACTAGAGCTCAGGGAAGAGACTAGGGCTGAATATATAGATTTGAGAGAGATCTGCATAAACATAGTACCTTTGTGAAATGATTGCTCAATATTAGCCTTAACAATACCTGATTATGGAAGAAGCCCAACATGCCCTCTCCCCCCCCCCCCCGCCCATGCAAGCTGGCTAGTTTTTCCTTAAGAGTTCTAGAGACCATCCCCTGGATTTGTTTTGTTCAGGAGACTAAAGACTCAGACTGTTGATATCAAACTGGGAACAAAGCAGCCAAAAGAAGCTAGAAGGGTTCTCAGATGATTGATCTCTAGACTGATAAGTAATTCAGACAAAGGAGTCTCATTTAGTAGAATCAACTTGAGGTGTCTTAACCTCCTATTCTTCTTCTGCTATAGCTAAGTAAATATCTTTTTTAAGTGTTGAATCACCTTTAGTGTCTCATTTTGTTCCAACAACAACCCTAACTACCAAGGGACTGGCCTAAGTCAGTACACGTGGGATAGAGAACTCATGAATGATGTGGCTTTTCTAATAGGTTTCCTTCCTTATTAGGTTTGGTGTAGGAGGAATTTCTATAGTTCATTGGAAGATTGGCCTAGATAGCCAACCCAAGGATTTTATGATTCAGTGACTTCATTTTCTCTCTCAGTCCTAAAGCAGCTCTTCTTTCTGACTTCCTATTTTTCTGCTAATTGTACAACCATTCTTTCAACTAGTTTAAAAATCTCTAAGCTATTTTTGACTCCTCTCTTTTCTCCATTCTCTTATATTCCCTCAGTCACTAAGCCAGTTAATTCTCTCTTTGTGTCTATTGCAT
This sequence comes from Dromiciops gliroides, assembly GCF_019393635.1. Lineage (NCBI taxonomy): Eukaryota > Metazoa > Chordata > Mammalia > Microbiotheria > Microbiotheriidae > Dromiciops > Dromiciops gliroides. Next base: position 334,021,419 of record NC_057863.1, on the reverse strand, counting down.
TCTTCCCATCCTTTCTTTGCCACTGACAACATCCTGAGTAAGGACCTTATAACTTCCCACATGGCTTGTTTCAGTGCTCTCTTATCTGTTCTTTCTGCTTCCACTGTCTTTCCCCTACAATTCATTCTATCCACCAGTTCAAGGCTAGTTTTCCCAAAATACTTTTTTGCATTATGTTGTTTCTCTGCTCACATGCCTTTACTGGCTCGTATTACTGACAGGATAAAGGTCACACTTCTTAGGCTGCCATACAGAACCTGTAACAATCTGACATGTTGTCCCTGTCCTACCTAACTTTGTAGCCTTCTTTTCTTTCTTTCTTTTTTTTTTGTAGTGGGGCAATGGGGATTAAGTGACTTGCCCAGGGTCACACAGCTAGTAAGTGTCAAGTGTCTGAGGCTGGATTTGAACTCAGGTCCTCCTGAATCCAGAGCCAGTGTTTTATCGACTGTGCCACCTAGCTATCACCAGCCTTATTTTCTATTAACCTGCTTACTTTCTCTATACCTTCATTCCTTTGTTCATATCTTTTCTTTTGTTTGCAATCTCTTCTTCTCCTCTCTACCTTTCCACGTCTTATGTTTCCTAGAAGATTTTGCTGAAGTTTTGCCATCCCATGCCAACCTAGTACACAGTGGTCTCACCCTCATCTGAACACATAGCACTGATTATCTGTACCAAGAATAAACACATGATATTCTTTATTATATATTTGTTGTTTTCAGTCTTTGTGACCCCATGGACCATACTATACCAATATTGTCCACAGGATTTTCTTGGCAAAAATACTAAAGTTGTTACTTCCTTCTCCAGTGGATTAAGGTAAACAGAGATTAAATGACTTTCCCAGGGTCACATAGCTAGTAATTTTCTGAGGCTAGATTTGAACTCAGATCTTCCTGACTCCAGGTTTGCCACTCTATGCACTAAACCTTTTAGCGGCTTCTATTGTGTTATATTATTGTTGTTTCATTTATTAGTTAGAGGGATGGCTTTGGAATCAGGAAGACCACTATTCAAGTCCTACCTCTGACACATTTTAGCTATGTGACCATGGGAAAGTAATGATCTCTCACAAGCCTAGGAAACTCTAAGAGTGTTATTTCTGAATTGCTGATCTGAATTGGTAAAGAAAATTTTCTTGCTAGAGGCTCCCTACTTCAATGAAATCTCAAGTTTAGACAAAAAAAAAACAAAACTTTGGATCATTAGTTTTTCACATATATTTTTTTCTGTTTCCCTATTTAGATAGTAAATTACTTTAAGATAGTAACTGTGAAGGGCAGTTAGGTGGTACAGTGGATAAAGCACCAGCCCCAGATTCAGGAGGACCTGAATTCAAATCTGGATTCAGACACTTGACACTAGCTATGTGACCCTGGGAAAGTCACTTAAACCTCATTGCCCTGCAAAAAAAAAAAAAAGATAATAACTGTGTATTCTTTTACTACACCTGTACCTAGAGGTCACAGGGGTTCTTTTTTTATTGTTTTTTGTGGGGCAATGGGGGTTAAGTGACTTGCCCAGGGTCACACAGCTATTAAGTGTCAAGTGTCTGAGGCTGGATTTGAACTCAGGTACTCCTGAATCCAGGGCTCGTGCTTTATCCACTGTGACACCTAGCCACCCCACAGGGGTTCTTTTATATTCCACTGGATAACTTGTCTATAGAACCTGCAGTCAAGTATTGGATTTGAGAAGATTTTGCAAAATGGAGAAAATTGTATCATTTCCCAGGTGCAGGTGGAGCTAAAAGAGTAACATCAGTTGCTGACAAATTGAATGCAGAGATTCCTTTTATTCACAAAGAAAGAAAAGAAGGCATTAACAAATGAGGTGGCAAAATGGTTTTGGTTGGTAAAATGAAGGATTGTGTAGCTATTCTTGTGGGTCACATGGCCGACAGATGTGGCTTTATATGCCATGCAATGGCACTGATCACTGAAGCTTAAATTTATTCCTACTCATGGAATCTTCTCTGGACCAGCTATCTCCAGGATTAAGAAAGCTGCATTTGAGGCTGTTGTAGTCACAAATAGAGTTTCATAAGAAGACAAAATAAAGCATTGCTCTGTAATCCTGGTTATTAGACACATCAATAATTTGGGCTCAGGCAACCTGAGGAACATACAATGAAGAATCTGTGTTTTACCTATTCAGTCATGTTCCACCATAACTCTAAATTATTACTTTACTGCTGGATGTGTACAACCACAGTATGTTATTGTTTAATTATCAAGATTCACCAATTTGATAATGACTTTTGTTAAAGCTTCTAAGTTGTCCAAGTTATGTTTTCTTCCAGAACCTGTTATCTTTGTAGCATCCTTCTTTAAATCTCCTTCCTTCTTTTGAATTGTCTTGACTGGGAAATGTTTATTTTGATTTGGTCCGTAACTTTTTTGGTATTCTTGCATTATATTGGAGTTACAAGTGTAAACATATAGTTCTATTTCAAAAACTGTGTGTGTGTGTGAGAGAGAGAGAGAGAGAGTGAGAGAGTTGGGTTTGTGAAAGAAAAATTGTTCTAAAGCATTTAATTTGTTAGTTTTATTTAATAATAATGCCTGTGGATATTTGGGTCAGACCCCTATGATATAGAAATTAATTTCATATTCAGAATAAACATCATCTTAGAGAATTGTAGAACATCTTGAATGTTGGGGGTTTTTTATTTGTTGGGGTTCAAATACATTTCTTGGATTTTGGTTTTTTTAGATCCCCTTTCTCAGCTGAAAATCTCCTACAAAATTGATCTTAACAAAATTTCAAATTACTTTGCCAATAACTAGATCAAGTTATGAAAGTTAACTCAAACCTTATATGAGAATCAGAGTGCCACCACCCTGCTGAGACATTGTGAGAACCAGAGTAGCTCCACCATGAGGAAAAAGCATGTGATTAGCATCCGAACAGTTATATCTCTTCATAGAAACACCTGTTAGTCATGTCAAACACTGCTACCAGCCAATTAGCTTGGAGCTGTGTGTGTAGTGACTGTGCCTGGGTGGGCCCACAGGGAGCTTCCACTTGAGAGAATGGGGTGTCACTCTTTGCGTTGGAGGCGGTGATAGGAGCAGGAATTGCAGTCAGCTACGCTCTTTTTTTTCTCCACGTGTTCTCTTTACTAACCCCTAATATACTTTAATAAATACTTAATACCCAAAGATTGGTGCTATACATTTCTAATTTAAGACGACCACTCATTAGATTTTTAGACATAGCAATTAGATTTTTGACCATCACACTTATGTCTAATGAAATTCAGAACCTTTTCGATTAGAGATTTTTACAAATTTAGGTTATCCAATTTTTACATATGAAACTCAAATACAAACAACAAAGTTAGAGCCCAATTTTTTAAAACTTGCATTATTCAATTCCCCATCTGGAGGATGAGATTCCACTAAGGAATTTCAGAATCTTATTTATAACATGTACTCCAATACAAAAGTAAAATCATATAAAAGTTGCCAGATTTTCTTCAGTTGTAATAAAAGTTCAGGGATGATTTACAAAAAATATATATTAAATAATTAATTTTACAATTTTACTTATCAAGTAAGTTATGGAAACATTTTCAACTTCTAGACATGTCTAAATGAATAATCCCTAAAAAACTGAATGTCTCTTTAAGGCATTTGCAAAAGAAACCACAAGTTATGCTGATATACCCTTCTTTTATAGAAGACTGCGATGATTGTCTAACTAAGAAACAGGATCACATCCTGGTTTCACCATTCTTTGCATCATTTGCCTAATTATCCCCACACCACTTTGAGAAATTAAAGGATCTAACATAGCTAGTAATAGATGTCAAGGATAAATCCAATATTGTATCCATCATGTGACATCTGACATGATTACAGGAAGTTACTAAAAAAGGATGGGGAAGGGGGCAGCTAGGTGGTGCAGTGAATAAAGCACCAGCCCTGGATTCAGGAGGAACTGAGTTCAAATCCGACCTCAGACACTTGACTAGCTGTGTGATCCTGGGCAAGTCACTTAACCTTCATTGCCCTGCCAAAAAAAAAAAATGTCACACTGGCTAAGCCTCATAATTTTTTTTTAAATTAAAAAAAAAGAATGGGAAAATAAACTATACAGTAAGAAAAGATAAGTCTTTCCTTAACTTTATGAAAATTCCAGGCAAAAGTTATGCAGATAGCCAAGTGCATGGAGCCAGCCACAAAGTTAGCTAAGTAGGATATTGCTGCTCCATGTGTCATAATGGGTAAAATAAGTCAGGAGAATCCTACCTCAGTCCTTGCTAAAAGTCATTCTCCCAGCCTTTCCCATGATAATTCTACCACCTGCAATTCTTGCATGTAAAATCCCATAGGTTTACTAGCACCATGGCTCATTGGCTCAATAGTAATCTTTGATGATCATACCTGGAGACAGACTCAGAACAATACCAATTAACAGTCCTATAATGTCTTAAATAGTAAGTTCCAATAATCAAAGCCTCATATGGACTTAACTATTGAAGATAACAATGATAAAAAGAATGTGAATTAGCTTCTTAACTCAGGATATAGTTACAATATACAATAATTCCAAATATTACTATAAATATATAATTATAAATCATACATAAATTAAATGATAATTATAAATGATTAGCAATATTATTCATTACTACATAATTTCCATCAATATGTTAGTAAATAAATTCACAGGACCTCAGGAATCAATTTAATCTGTCCATGAATCCCTTATTTATAAGTCTATACCATCATCAACATATCTTTATCTGTAGTGTGTACCTCAGAAAGTTTCTCCTGTGGTGAAAGGCCAGAGCATATCCTAGAACAATAGTTAAAACACAATTTAAAGATAATAACAATCCCCATGATAATAAAAACCCATTTAATTAAAACTACCAACAGACCAGACTCCTGTAACCAGGTAAACCATGAAGAGGGGTCCTACCATGAGGCCTTATCAGGTATCCCATGGATTTCTTTCACAATTTACTGTTATTCACAATTCTCTCACAGGCTGATGGACATTTGTAACAATTACCCCAGACCTATTAACATAGGAACAACAGGATTGATTAATGAGAGCACAGGCTCCTCCTGAAGCTTCAGTGAAAAGATCTAAAGCCAATTGATTTTCCCTAATGAGTCAATCTCTTCCTGGAGGAAGAAGATAGCTTTAGTTGTATGAGAAATGGCTTGAGTTGTATCCCAATCTAACCTTTCAGCTTTAGCAGAAATGTTTCTAATTATTGCCATCATTCTAGTATGGGTGCAATGGCCCAAAAGAACCTTTGTGCAGCATTTGAGGTGACTACAGAATTAGATCTGGATCTCTTTTGTCATACATGTCAGCAGGCACCCAAATTTCTAACTGTTGCTCTTTCTAGTGCTATAGAATTGTCAAACACTGATACTGGTGGAGCCACATAGATAATCCTGCATGTACCATGCCAGCCTGGGGGAAGGGAGGAATAAGCTGATGTATTACAGATGTAAAATTGTCCTGGGGTCATCAATCCCCATGGATATTTTGGGCATAATGGTGAAATAACAGTCATAGTTGGAAAATTCATGTTTTCAGATTCTCCCTTATTATCAGATCTAGAGATGCAGGCTTTAGCACATGGCATATTGTCACAGAGAATGGATAGGTGAGATTGCATTTTACCTGATCTTCCATGTATAGAGTAGCTCCTGGGCCCTTATCTCTCTTAACATATACATCAAAAATAGGAAGAGGTTTAACCAGTGAAAGTGGGGTGATCCAATATCTATAGGTCACCTTGGAGGACACATTAAATGATGCAGAAAATGGGAAATCCTTAAGGAATTTAACAATTACTGGGACTGGTTGTAACAGTTATGTAGCTTCCCCAGTTATGTGGCACTCTCACAAAAAATAAAAGCAAAAGGGAGAAATGGCTTATTTAGGAACACATGGCCATGCTTTGTCCTGCAAGTTGTGGCAATGTTTCATTTTGGTGTACAGGTATAGGTACCCAGGAAAGAATGATGCTTCAATGGAGTTGATGGCAGACCCAACATCCATGAGGTCCAATAGCTCTAGCTTTATGTAATGTATGTCCCACATGACCATGGAGTCTAATAATTGCATTATCCTTTGCCCAACCATCATAAAAAGAGGGACTGGAAGTGAGCACCACAGGTAATAAGGCTAAGAGTAAAACACCAAAAAATGGTGTCATGTGCACAAGTGAGGAAGCTGTTTTAAGTTTCATTGAAAATCTGTTAGGAGTAATGTTAAATGTTTAAGGTTAAAGAACAGAAGCATTATTTCTCAGGCACTGGTACTGGCTTTACATGGGAACAATGAATCTAAGAGTCCTGCTCTCTGATCTTGATGGCCGTTGGAAATATCAGCAACCTCTGAAATGGACCTTCACACAGACTGAGTCCCACTAGTCTGGTGAAAATTTTTGTTATACACCTTGTTTCCTGGATTTAAATCATGCAGTGAGAAGTCCAAAGGTCCAGCCTGTACTGCGGCTACCGCCTCATGGTGTTCAAGTAGCCTGACTTATAACTCCCATTTATGGGAAGCAATAGAGGTAATGATGTATATACTAAGGGAAAAGGTTACACTTGAATAGTGGGGTGTTCAAAAAGCATCTCAAAAGGTGATATATGTAGTTCTCCTCTCGGCCTGTTGAGTAAATAGAACAGTGCCAATGGCAGAATATCAAGCCACTTCAAATGATTTTCAGTGCAAAATTTTCCAATCATGGTCTTAAGCTCCTTATCCATAAGTTCCACCTGGCCTGAACTTTGTGGGTAGTAGGGTGGACAGCATTCTTTAGGATTTCCAACATCACCTTTGAAAGGAATTCATTTTCATTTAACATACCTAAAAGTATGGTTTATCTGACCTTTTGGTTTTGTTTTCACAGTTTTACTGTGTAGTAAAACAAAACAAAACAAAACAAAACAAAAACTTCCAAAAGATACGACCTAAGTGCATCTGGCAAGAAAATTATGCAATATAGTTTAAATTACAGATTTGTGAACCCATTGTTTTATAGCATTGACTTTCTGATTTCTTTCTTCATCTAATATCATAAAAAGAAGGGACCAAAATAGATCACTTTGGCTATAGACTTATTGACTTATTGTATTTATGATGGTATTGCTGGAGTACAGTGAGACTAGAGTAGTTACCATTCAAAATACTGAAAGCCATTAAAATGAAAATGTCCAGAACTGATCTATTTTTCCTAACAGAAAGCAGGATCAAATCTCCAGAGCCAGTCTACTCAGATAAGAAATCATTGTTTTTTCATTATTTAACATTACTTTTACTTTAACTATTAAAAAAATTAATTTATCGTGTTAAATATGACTATTTATGTACATGTGATAGCATCAGGTATACATGAAAGGTCTGGAAAGCCCAATTCACCAAAATCTGTGAAGGTTGCCTCAAGAGTAGAAAAATATTGATATGTCTAGGTTCTCTGCTTCTTGTGGGTCTGTTTAGATTGGTCATAGTAAATGAAACTAGCCATCTTTCAGTTACATATAGTTGTGCTGCATGTATATAGAATCACCTTCTGTGTCATTTCAAATAATATGACTAGGGAACCATAATATCAATCACTAAGTATTTATACCATGCCTTCCCTTACCCATTTTAATGTCCAGGAATCATACCACTTGTGGTGCTTATTTTGATCAGGTCTGTTACAATATGAATTTCATGTTATTTCTCTAATAATGGACTCAAGTATTTTTAAAGGTTTTTTAATTATTTTTTGTGCTCAAGTATTTTTTGTTGTTGTTGTTGTTTTTGTTTTTCAGGGCAATGAGGGTTAAGTGACTTGCCTAGGGTCACACAGCTAGTAAGTGTCAAGTGTCTGAATTCAGATTTGAACTCAGGTCCTCCTGAATCCAGGGCTGGTGCTTTATCCACTGTGTCACCTAGCTGCCTCCTTGTGCTCAAGTATTTTTTTAAATTATGTTCCATCCTGGAAAAAATGCCAAAGTTTATATTTACTCCTAGAGGCAATAGGGAGCTAATGAAATTTATCAAGTTGGGGGAGATGATGTGGTCAGACCCAAGATTTAGAAAGATCACTTTCACACCTATGTGGAAGCTGAATTGAAATGGAGAGAAATCTGAGGTAGTGAAATCAATTATGAGACTATATTAATAGTCCTGGTAACAAATGATGAAGGCATAGGATAGCCTAAGGTGAATTGGGGTAGTTGCTATGTGAGTGGAGATAAAATTGTAAAGAATTATTATTTGAGGTTTTTATGACCCCATCCTTTGGCTAGCATTTTTAAAAACACTGCACTAGCCTGGGGCTCAGGTGCAGGGCCTCCACAAATGGCACAGTGCTCCACCCACTGGTTGTAGCCATGGCTGTGGTGCTGGCACCTCATGTCATCACCACTCACCGAAGCCTACATGGGCCTGGCAAAATTATAATGACTGGAAGCCCAGTGAGGGCAGTCATGTGACTGTCAGTCAGGGCTGCCAGCCAATTGGCTTGGAGCTGTGTGTGGTCAGCCTGGGGTCTGCTGGGAAGAAGAAGGGAGGAGATTTGCCATTATAGCTTGAAGCTGGAAAGCGACAAGATGCAGCCTTGTGTGTTCTCAGCTGATTCCTCGGGGGTGGTGTTTACTCAGGTTGTATCATTTTCCTTCCCCTTAATTCCTTTATTTCCTTTCCCTTAATTCTACTGATCTTGCTGGTGTTTTTTAAGTTTGTTCTTGTTAATAAATTCTGTTCTGTTTTTGAGGGAGGCTATCGGTCTCCTTCCTTGCCCCAATATTGCAGCAATCCGCATAGCTCACACTCCCCAATTAAAAATTGATCCCTACAAAATGATTTACAGGGAATATGTTGTTTCTAACTCTTCAACAAAATTTGCTGCTAATTGGATTTGTAGGGTGAATAAGAGTGAAGAGCTAAAGTCCCAAATTTCAAACCTGGGTGCTGGTAGTGCAATCAATAATAACAGCATCTTAGGATGGGTGGATTTGGGGGAAAAGACACATTCTGCTATGAATATATTGATTTTGAGATGCCTATATGGTACATCCAGCTAATGATGTTCAATAGGTAGTTTGTAAGGTCAGACTAGAGCTCAGGAAAAAGACTAGGACCAGATAAATAGATTTGGGTCATATCTATATAGAGACAATAATCAAACCCATGGAGATTAATGAGGTCATAAGTATAGAGAAATTCCTTTTACCTACAATTGTGTGTCACATCATGGGCATCGTCTTCCACAAGTAATTCAAAAGGCTTATGCTTGGCTCTTGCATTTGAAGAATGCATTGTAGGTCAAGAATAAAAAAGAACTAGGGAAAAACCCTGAATGCATTTGTTTCAAATCTGGTTTGCTTTTTCAACCAACCCTCCACACTGAGCCTTCCTTCTTCTCCATTTGTCCTGCAAAGACCATATTTCTTCTTCTTTTTTTTTTTTTTGGTGAGGCAACTGGGGTTAAGTGACTTGCCCAGGGTCACACAGCTAGTAAATGTCAAGTGTCTGAGGCCAGATATGAACTCAGGACCTCCTGAATCCAGGGCTGGGGCTTTATCCACTGTACCACCTAGCTGCCCTGACCATATTTCTTTTTAAGGAATGAATTTTAGCCCATGAATGACCATCCTCTGTTACCGTTTTCTTTTCATAGCAAGTGAATTTACCCTCAGTGGCCTAAATACAAATTACTAGGAAATTTAACTTAAAGTAACCATTTGTCAAATAGTTTTTATATCATCTCTGTATTTAATGACAGTAATTTTTAGATGAGCAATAAAAATATTAGAGAGGGATAAAAAAGGAACTTATATTATACCCTCTTACTCTGGCAAGACCGTTTATGATTGTTCTAAATCATTCTGCATGTTTTTTGTCTCTTTCAAACTAGAAGCATCAGAACATCAGAACACAACCCTTCCACTGGAGAGATCTGCCAAGACTGAGATTGTCTCCAAAGGCCCCAGAACTACTTCCTCATGGGTTGCATTTAAAAATGTCCCAGATACAATGACTCATGAATTATTGGTTTTGCTAGTGGAAAACATCAGTGGCCTGTCAGAACCTAACGGAGACTTTACAGTAGAAATTAGACCAGAAGCTGAGGTTGCTGTGGTTACCTTTCTGAAAATCATTGGTAAGACTGGGTAAAAATCTAAAAATTTTAATTTGTCACCTTGAGATTCTGATTAGCAAAGAAATGGTCCATCCCTGAAATTTGCACTTTCAATCAATTCCAGCAGTACTACTGTTCCCACCTGAAGGCAATAAATCTGGACCGGACCTGGGATTTTGCTAGTGTACAGAATTGTCTGGTGAGGAAACTCTTGCTACCAATTCAGGTTGCCACCTTCTCTGAGACTAATAGTTTTAGAGTGTTGGCTAAAGTTCTTAGAGGTTAAATGACTACCTATGGTCACCCAAGTAGTATGTGTCAGAGGTGGTATTGGAGCCCTGGCATTCCTGTCTCGGGCTAGTTCTGTTTGTTATACTACATTGCATTACAGTGCCCACTTTACTATCAAGAAACCTGTGACAGAAAATCAATCCTCTTCTCAATAATCCTTGGGAACTCAGCAGCAATGTGAAAAAGGCTCTTTTACTTCCCTTTCATGAGGAGGCATCCTAGTGTGCAGCTAATGGGTCCCCTGAATGGAGGCTCGCAGGCCCCATTTTATCCCCTAGTCCCTAGCACAAATAGACCCTCCCCTTTTTCATCACTAATTGATTACTCAAGGGTTACAATCTACCAGCAAAGACTAGCTAATCAGAATGCAGTATTCCAAATCCTAATTATTGACCTAATTGAGACCAGTTGGACCTTATTGAGATCAACTCAGGGGCCCCTAGAACCATGTGATTTTGTTTGCTGGAGGGGGAAGGAAAGGATCTGAGACCTTTGTCCTACAAGCAGGTCAGGAGGGGTATGATTGACTGTTATATCCTCATTGAGAGGAGACAACTACCCATTTTCTCACAAAACCTGTATTTCAGAGAAGATGGGGTAAATGTGTAGTGATGATTGGAGGTATGATTTGAATTTAGGTCTTCTTGATTCTAAGTCTAACAATCTATTCACTTTACCATGAGAACTGAGGGATCCTGAGAGTTGTGAAATTGGTTGATGGCTGAAAGGTCAGAGATTCAAAGACAAATCAATGATTCCCAGTCTCCAATTTAAAGGTGCTATTATAGCTATCAATATACTGATGATAGACCATGAAATAGACCAACTGGAAGGAAGAAAATAAGGAAGGAAGGAACGAAGGAAAGTACCAAACACTCAGCTAGCTACTGGGAATTAAAGAAAGGAGAAAAAACAACTCCTTGTTCTCAAGGGGTTCACATTCTAATAGGGGAGACAATGCAAATAACTGTGCAAGATAAGGCAAATTGCAGGTAGTCTCAGAGTGAGGGCACTAAAGTCAAAGACTGGGAAGACTTCTTCCAGAAAGTTGAAGGAAACCAAGGAAGCCAGGAGGCAGAGATGAGAAGGGAATAAGTCTCAAGCATGGGAAACAATCAGTGAAAATGGTCAAAGTGGCTCAAGTGTCACTTGCTCTATAAAGCCTGTCCTGACTTACCCAGTTGAAGTTCTCTTTCTCTGTATTTAAAGGACTGGTAAATTAAAGAAAGTTTTGGGGGCAGCTAGGTGGCACAGTGAATAGAGCACCAGCCCTGAATTCAGGACGACCTGAGTTCAAATCCAGCCTCAGACACTTGACACTTATTAGCTGTGTGACCATGGGCAAGTCACTTAACCCCAATTGCCTCGCCAAAGAAAGAAAGAAAGAATAAAAATAAAGAAGGTTTTCACATTTTTAAACAAAATTTTATTGGAACACAGCCACACTCATTTGTTTATGTATTGTTTATGGCTGCTTTTATGTGACAACTGCAAAGATGATTATTTGCAACAGAGACCATATGTGACATCCTCATTGCTTCCCACTCCTGCTCATGGTTTGTGGCACAATTATAACTTGAAGGCATTCCAAGAGCCACATGTATTGATCTAACATAACGTTTTATTTTTCCCCAATGCATAACTGTCATGTTGAAATAAGAAATGTAGAGGGGGAAAAAAGTTTATTATTTCTTTTTATCTCAGGGCCAGATTTAATTGTCTTCTGAATGAGAAGAACTATTCTTAACCACTGCTATAAAATACTGAATGGCTTTGGAAGTTAGTTTTTGCTGAAATCTTTATAATCTTTTTATATGAATTCAACCTAAAATTACAAGGCAAAACGACACTCAGATATATGTGAAATTTATACTGCAGTAAAGTTAATTTGATGACAAGTAATATCAAACTGTTTTATTCACTTCCCATGCTATCAAAAGATAAAAGAAGCAAGATTTCTATTCCCACACACATTTTTAACAAATATATTTTTTGAGCTTAAACTAGATTTGCAACAATATTTTTCAGATTTTGGGGCAGCTAGGTGGTGCAGTGGATAAAGCACCGGCCTTGGATTCAGGAGGACCTGAGTTCAAATCCAGCCTCAAACACTTGACACTTACTAGCTGTGTGACCCTGGGCAAGTCACTTAACCCTCATTGCCTTGCCCCCAAATATATATGTGTGTGTGTGTGTGTGTGTGTGTGTATGTATGTATGTATGTATATATATGTGTGTGTGTGTATATATATATATATATATATATATATATATATTCCAAACCTAGGCAAAAGAAATTACCATATGTCAAAAGCCACTTACTTGTACTACTGAGGAACTTCCACCCAATATTCAATTGAAAATGGTTCATCTTCAGTGTAATAACATGGTAAAAGGCAAATATCAAAAGAAGACTCTAATTGAATTGTATAAATGTCTTCTAATTCAATAAATATGTTAAAATAAAATCATATGCTCATGGACAGATATCAGTATTTGGCAGCATCTGTCTACATGAAAAGACATTTTCAAACGTGAAATCTCATTATAGATTAGCAATGATAAATGAACATTTGTAATCATTGTTGATGATTAAGAACACTTAACATTTAAACCTAAATAAGTAAAATGTTATCAGGAAAAAAAACACAATTCCATTCTTCTCAGTAGATTTACATTTGTACTCAATTGTTATTTTAGTTTGAGTTTTGCCAATAAAAAATTATTGAAATTTGTTTTCTCTGTTGTTATAGAAAAACCTCCACGATGTTTTCAATTTTGCTTCTTGGACAGCAGAACCTAAAATATTTACTATCTGGCCTTTTACAGAAAAAGTTTGTCAGTTCCTGCTCTATCATATAGTTATTTTTGTAGGACTTTTCACACATATTAGATTATAAGTTCCTTAAGATAGTGTCTATATTCTAAATTTGAACCCATCCAATCCAGTGCCTAGCACAGGGCCTGGAATATGGTAGACATCTAATTGTGGTTTGTAAAATTTTGAATTGAACTATCAGATATTGGGTAAAAAGTCTATAAATGTTCTCTGAGGCCAGAAACCAATACCCTACCTCCCTTAAGAAATAGACATTCCTCAGTCCAGTTAGCTACAAGTACAGCATAGTCACAGAAATGTACAGAGCCCAAGCATTCACTATTATTTGCTTTTTTAATTAATGGAATAAAAACAAGCATTTCTATGACACAGTACAATAAAGAAGATAATTGTACATGAAAGTCCAAATCTACTGTGCACAACTTGCTATTCCTTTCAAATATACAAGATTATCATGTAAATTTCTTTTTTTTCTTCCCTACCCTCCCCCATCCTAATATATTAGCCCCTTGATGTGATTGATTTTCATTTTTTTCTCCCACAATATAAAGCTTAAGATATAATCACAATTGTTTCATTTTTCTTTGTAGATGTAAAGGGATTTATTACTACTTGTGCCCAGAACCACACAGTAGGAAAACTTAAGATTTCTGTGGAACCCCTATATGTGACAAGAACCATTCTGGTGGAAGACCTACCCCCAGATGTTGATGAATATTACATCACTCATTTCTTTCAAAACCCAAACAATGGAGGGGGACCAGTAACCAGGGTCCAGTGTTTTCCAAAGGAGAATTCAGCTCTGGTTTGGTTTGGTACATGCAAAGGTAATTATAAGTATTGCTCACAATTGTTTTTTAAAAAGTATTTCTATCTTTATTATCAGTTCTAGAAATTCATAGAATTACAGATCCAGAAGTGGACCAGTCCTTAGCCACCATCTAGTTTAATGCCTTTGTTCTGAACATAAGGAAACTATGCCCCATCGTAGTTTAGTGGTCTGCCCCAGGTCAAAAAGTAGTGTCAGAGGTAGGATTTGAATACAGACCTTTTTTAAAAAAAATAAACCTTTTTTATTTAAATTTCTGAGTTATAACTTCTTCCCTCCCTTTCCTCCCCCCTCCCTTAAGTGGTAAGCAATCAGATATAGATTATGCATGTGCAATTATGTAAAACATTACCATTTTAGTCATTTTGTATAAGAAAACTTGAATAAGAGAAAAAAATTAAAGAAAGTGAAAAATAGCATGCTTCAGTCTATGTTCAAACAATATCAGTTGTTTCTTTGGAGGTGGATAGTATGCTTCATAATTAGTCCTTTGGGATTGTCTTGGATTGTTGTATTGATAAGAATAGTTAAGTCATTCACAGTTCATCATTAAACAATATTGCAATCGCTGTGCACAATGTTCTCCTGGTTCTGCTCACTTCACTATACATCAGTTCATATATGTCTTTCCAGGCCTTTCTGAAATCATCCTGTTTATCATTTCTTATAGCACAATAATATTCCATCACAATCATATACCATGGTTTGTTTAATCATTCCCCAATTGATGGGCATTCCTTTGATTTCCAATTCTTAGCCACTTCAAAAAGAGATGCTATAAATATTTTTGTACAAATAGGTCTTTTTCTCTTTTGGGGGGATGTCTTTGGTATACAAACCTAGCAGTGGTATTGCTGGATCAAAGGGTCTATAGCCCTTTGGGCATAGTTCTAAATTGTTCTCCAGAACGGTTAGATCAGTTCACAACTTCATCAACAGTGGATTAGAGTCCCAATTTTCCCATATCCCCTCCAACATCCAATATTTTCCTTTTTGAAACCAGACCCTTAAACTATAGAGGCCATGCTCTTGTCATTTGATCATAATAGCTGATATTGTCCTTTATAATTTTTATGGCATTTGTACCTCACAATAATCCTAGGAAGTGATTCCACGGCTATTTTTAGTATATTTCTATGATTTCACTAGAATAGAGAGCATCTGGTGTGTAACACAAAGGAAATGCCTTAGCAAGACAAAAGGTACTGGAATTGTTCATTGGTTGGTTGTTGTCAATTTTTATGGTATGTGTCTAGGAGATATCCATCTATGGGATATTGCAGATATATGTAGAATGTTGGAATTTGCTCTCAGAATACATCTATACTACTTCCCCTGAGGGGAAGGGAAGAACCAGTAGTAATACATCCCCTGCACACCCACCCTGTAAACCTATGTTAATGGCAGCTAGGTGGTGTAGTAGAGTGTTGGGCCACGAGTCAGGAAGAGTCGTTTTCTTGAGTTCAGATCTGGTCTTGGACACTTACTGGCTGTATAATGCTGGGCAAGTCACTTAATCCTGTTTGCCTCAGTTTCCTCATCTATAAAATGAGCTGGAGAAGGAAATGGCAAATCACTTTGGTACCTTGTCAAGAAAACCCCAAATAGAATCACAAAGAGTTGGACATCACTGAAATTACTGAACAACAAAAAACCTTCTGAAATCCAGCGAAACCGGCCTCCTTCCTTTTCCTGGAATAATATACTCTAAATCCAGATCCTAAGCATTTTCAATGGCTATCTCTCATGCCTGGAATTATGACTTCCTTTACTTCCTTCAAGTCACATATAAAATTCTTCTTTCTATAAGAAGCCTTTCCCAATTCCTCTTAATGCAAAGTCTTCATTCTATTGATTATCTCCAATATGCCCTTGTTTGTATATAGTTGTTTTCATGTTGCCTCCCCTTCAAACTGTGAATTGCTCGAGGGCATGGACTAGTTTTTTTTTCTCCTTTCAGAGTATCCTCAGAAGTTATTATATGGTCTGGTATATAGTAGGTCCTTAATAATTGCTTATTAACTGATGGCTCAATTAATTAAAACACTTCAATGAGTCTTTTTATTTTTTAGTGAATTAGATTTTATTTTAAAGATTTTTTCATTATTTTTAATTTTATCATTTCTTTCTTTTTTAGTGGTTGACACAATTTTGACAAAGAAGCTTCTCTTCAACAACAGTCCCATTTCAGTGTTCCCATACTACCATAGTTTGGGTACTGCTTTATATGGAAAGGCAAAGTCATCAGTGAAGCTACCAGAGCCCTTAAAAGTGCCAATGGAACCTTATCTACTGAAATTCTTACAGAAAGATGATCAAGTAATTGGAGAGATAACTAGCACCATGGAGAGCTATCATTGTGCACTAACCTGGCCAAGACCCAACTGTAAAGAGCCAGAAATTATACTCACTCCTTCAGTCACCTTAGTCACCCAAAGAAAAACAAAGAGCGACATAATCAAGACATGGAGTGAAGATGTTTCGAAGAAATTCTCTTGCCTCATATCTAAATACCAGGTCAGGAAGTTTAATGTGGACCGAGAGGTGTGGGAAGCCATTAGAGACAGCATAGAAAATAAGAACATTTTGACTGAGTTTGATAAGCTTCAGGAGACAGTGATCATAGCAGGGGAACTGGAAGATGTGCAAAGAACTGAATCAAAAATGACTCTGATAGAAAGGACCACTCAAAAAATAAAAAGGAAGAAACAAAGTATAAGAGAGAATTTGACTGTGGGTCCTGGAAGGTTTTCCATTTTACACAACAAAGGATTAGAAGAGACTCTCCAAAAGGAATACCCAAAGCTGGAAGTCACATATGATGCCCTCAGAAAGAGGATCTGCCTGAGTGGATTGGCTGCAGATGTATACAAAGCAAAGAGTGAAATTCTGGAGAAACTACAGAGCTTGGTTCAGAAATCCCTCCATGTTTCTCCTCATATCATTCAGTTCCTGCAGCAGGTAAACTGTGAGACATTCTCTGAATCTCTTTTTGGAGCTAAGAAACTTTCTGCTGCCTGTGAGTTGGAGGGTGAAGCAGTTGTGCTGGTTGGCTCCTCTTCCCAAGTTCTTTCAGAAGCTGAGGAACATATGAAGAAAGCCTTGAGCCTTAAGTGCATCGACATGGTAAACCAGAGGATTCTTAATGATTGTAAATGGAAAACACTCATTGGTGAATTAAATAAGAAATACAACTGCTCCTCAAAGACTGTAATAATAGAACAGCAAAATTCAGACACTGGGGTTAAGATAATCATTGCTGGTTGTGTTAGTCCTGTATGTGAAAGCCACCAACTACTTTGTAAATTCATAGAAAAAAACACAAAAATTAAAAAATTTATTGCTGTTATTTCTTTAGCAATCATCCAGTATATGAAGATGAAAATGGAAAATAGGCAAATTTGGCATGAGCTAAGGATAAAAAATATTAAGATCAGTTTCAAAACTCTGGCCAACCAAAGAGGCATTTTACTGAGTGGTCCCAAAGAAGAAGTGATGAGAGCAGTGGCCATGGTTAAACAAACACTAGATTCAATATGTATTAGAAATTTTAGCATTGATAAACCAGGGGCCAAATCCTTATTCAAAGAAAAGGAAGCATTTTATAAAATGGAAGCAAAACAGAAGTATAGTTGTTCAATTTGTCTACTAGAAGATGGAGATGAGAGCAATGGGAGCAGTATAGATGGGCAGAAGGTCCACTGTGAGTTAACCTTAGAATCTGGCATCTTATTAACCGTTCAGCAGGGTGACTTAACCCAGTTCTCAGCAGATGTGGTGGTGAATGCAGCAAATAAGAACTTACAGCACCTTGGAGGCCTGGCAGCTGCACTCTCTAAAGCAGCAGGCCCAGAGCTACAGAGGGAATGTGACCAGATAATCCAGCAACAGGGTAAGATCCCTCCTGGCTGTGCTGTTGTCTCATCTGCTGGACAGCTCCCTTATCAGCAAGTGATTCATGCTGTTGGTCCCAGGTGGAAGCAAGAAGATGCTCACAAGTGTGTGCAGCTACTAAAAAATGCGATCACAGAGTGTCTTACTCTGGCTGGATCCTATGGGCATAGTTCAATAGCTATCCCAGCTCTTAGCTCTGGGATCTTTGGCTTTCCCTTAAAAGAGTGTGCAGAGAACATTGTCTTGTCCATCAAGGAAAACTTCCAGGACCTCCCAAATCAACATAGCTTAAAAAAGATTCATCTTGTAGATTCATCTGAGGAGACAGTTCGAGCTCTTTCCAAAGCTGTTAAAAACATCTTTAAAGATCTTCTTCCTGATAAAAATTCAGCACCTTGTACACAATCAGGAAACCAGGACAAAAACAGAAAGAAAAAAATTGAATGGGGAAATGTGCTGGCCTCCATCCAAACTAGAGAAGGTCTGAGCATCTTGTTGGTGAAGGGAGATATTCAGGATGCTGAGGTGGGTATCACCATTTATTAAACATGCCTCAAGGTGATTTTGAAATTGAAGTAGTTTGGTTCCCCTGGATCTGGGATTATGTATACTTCCTGCATTGGCCTTCCCTTAATAAAGCTAATGTACGCTTAGCCTGAGGTCAGAACCCTACTACTTTTTGTGTGTGGAAGCTGAGTATAACTGTGCAGATGCCCCTCACTCACTAGTTCCAGAATTACATAGGAGTTATTAATTCATCTGGGTATTCTTCTGGGGTCATGGTGATTATCTCCCAGCTTCCAGGTAAAACTTTACAGAACTAGAGGCAATACAGAAACTGCCCAAACCACAAGAGGAAAGGAGGAATACACTGGAACAGGTCATGACCTGGTCTAATCCTGCAAGAATGGAGGCAAGAAATTTAAGTCACTTAAACTTCTTTGAATTTTATAATCCTTTATTTGGGGGGGGGGAGGTATTGAGGGTTAAGTGACTTGCCCAGGGTCACACAGCTAGTATCAAGTGTCTGAGGCTGGATTTGAACTCAGGTGCTTCTGAATCCAGGGCTGGTGCTTTATCCACTGCACTACCCTGCTGCCCCCTTAATCTTTATAACATAGGGATACTAGGACTTGGAGTACCTACTGTCAGAGTATTGTTATCAAGGAAGTGTTTTTAAACTATTAATTGTGTTTATACAATTATAATAAACTATTAATGTGACATGTTAATAATTCACTGTCGCTTTGCTCATGGAGAATTGGTCAATTACTTTTTAGTGGAATATAACCTGACCCTTGAATGGTATCACTGGGTGTATAGTCAATAATAGCAAGAGTATCAAGCATTTAGGTAGTTTGCAAAGCACGTTACATATAGTATTTCTTTTGATCTTCACAACAGCCTTGTACTGTATCATACCAAATGGACTCCACTAATGCAGACAAGCAATCAGTCTATAACTTGGTGATTCAGTCAACTTGAAAACCCTTTAAGTATTGTGCATTTTAATTCTTTCCCAAGGATTTTACATCAAGGTTTCACCAAAGTGAAGTTTAAATTTACTGACCTCTATTTCACTTGGATAATCAGTTTGTTGGGGATTGTCATTCATTGTTAGCTTCCCTTAGCATTTATAGAAAGCTTTAAGGTTTGAAAAGTGCTTTACAAATATGACTCATTTTGGGGCAGCTAGGTGGCACAGTGGATAGAGCACCAGCCCTGGAGTCAGGAGGACCCGAGTTCAAATCCAGACTCAGATACTTAACTGTGTGACTCTGGACAAGTCACTTAACCCCAATTGCGTCACCAAAACAAAAAAAGCAAATATGACTCATTTTGTTCTCACAACAACCCTGAGAGGCATTTTACAAATGATAAAACTGAAGCAGAGAGAGATTAAGGGACTTTTCCAGGATCACAGCTAGTTTGTGTATGAGACTGGATTTGAACTCAGGCCTTTCTGACTCCAAGCTTGGTGCTCCATTTGCTGTCGCCTATGCATTATCACCTCTCCCTATATAAACAGATAGATAATGATAGTTATAAATAAATAAATATAGAAATACGTGTATATACATATGTCTGTAAGTATGCATTTATACATGTATGTGTATATGTAAATATATATAATAAACATGTGAACATATATTTCCAATATTACATTCTACCTATGCTATATGTGTTTATTCCACTATATTATTTTAGTACCTAGTTATTTACCTGTTGTTTTCCCCTTTAGAATGTAAGCACCTTGTACCTCCTCCTGACCCACCTTGCCTGTGGACAGTATTTAGTTCTCAATTCTCAAATTTTTTTCTGGTCATTGGGGGGGGGAATATATATGTGTATGTATATACATGTATGTGTACATATATATGTATGTATATACATGTATGTGTACATATATGTGTGTATATATATATATATATATATGTATGTATGTAGTTGGTGATTAAAGAAAACTTCTTCCTCTCTGGTTCTACCCAATTTCACTCTAGATCCCCAGGTAGAATTAGGGTCTGGGAATTGGCAATAGAGTTTAACAGTTTCTCTCTCCCTTCATAGCCACATTGTAAATATTTTCAAATGTATTTTCTATGCCTATTACTGTTACTGTGGCTCTGTTTTTAAATAAACATTTTATTGTAAATATGAAAAAAAAAAAAAAGAATGTAAGCACCTTGGGATGGCTAGGTGGCGCAGTGGATAAAGCACCGGCCCTGGATTCAGGAGTACCTGAGTTCAAATCCAGTCTCAGACACTTGACACTTACTAGCTGTGTGACCCTGGGCAAGTCACTTAACCCCCATTGCCCCGCAGCAAAAAACACAAAACAAAGAATGTAAGCACCTTAAGGGCACCAACATTTTTTTTTCATCTTTCTTTGTATCCTCAGCACTTAACCTGGTGCCTGGAACATAGTAGGCACTTAATAAATGGTAGTTGATAGATTGCTTGATTCACTTTGTACAACCTGAGCCCTCTTATTTTAAAGAGGGGAGATGAATATATTTCTTAAATATACTTCATATTTCCATGCCTTCTTAATTGCTGTCCTGGTGCTGTGGATGCAGAAGTAGATGACTTGGCACATAAAACTGTATGACATTTCTGTACACTAAATAGAACACCTTCTCCATACAGCAACCTCTGTTTCCCTTTACCTCCTCTTCCCTGACTTTAGTCTCCACTCTTGATATTTTCTGTTCATTTTTCTTCCTTTTATGGCTCCTAATCCTCATCATTGCTGCTCACTTGTACTTCTGCATCTTCCACTATGTCTATTCTTTATTCTCTCTGCTTTTATCTTTTCCTTAATTCTTCTAAGAACTTTGCAGCAAAAGGCCACTCATTGCTTAGAAACTTCTTAGAAGCATCCTTCCTTCCTGCTTTCTTTCCTCTTTGTTTTTACATTTCTGAATAAGCTATGGTTCCATCGAATTTTATTGAAAAGCATTAAGACTCATGTGGAGAACTTATACAGTATTTGGAAGATAATTATGAAAGTATATTACTCATAAAGCATAAATGGCACATTCTTCCAATGCATATGGGGGCCCCTACCAAAGAGAGAAACACACAGAGGGACAGACAGACAGAGAGAAAAGACATACAGACAGAGACTATTTCTGATGGTAATCTGGGTTTTCTATTAGGGTTTTTTTTAATATTTTGTTTTAGATTGGGTTGAAATGGTATTTTAAAAACTTTTTCCCTTGGAGTCCCCACATTTAATCTCACTCATTAATGGGAGCTTAGCATTCTTTCTTTTTTATTTTATTTTTTTTTATTTTTTTGCCAGGCAATGAGGGTTAAGTGACTTGTCCAGGGTCACACAGCTAGTAAGTATCAAGTGTCTGAGGCCACACTTGAACTTAGGTACTTCTGAATCCAGGGCTGGTGCTTTATCCACTGCACCACCTAGCTGTCCCACATTCTTTCTTTAAAAGAAAATTTTATTGATTTCTTTTTTCATTACTGTTGCTTTGGTTTGAATATTGCAATATCTTCCTATAGATTAGGCTAGACAACAAATTCATTTCCAGAGAGTATTCAATAAGTGTTTGTCAAGTGAAACTCTTCCCACTGACTATCCCATTAAAATCTTACTTTATAACAAAGAAGTACATCTAAGTAAAGCTAACCAACACATTGACCTTGTGTGACAATTTTATATTCTACTACCTGACTGCCTAATGGAGTATGTCTTATTCTAAGCCATCAGAATGTATTTGTTGCTGGAAATGCCTACCTGCCAGCACCCTCTCCCCACCCCAAACAACCTTGTAGTTCTAAATCTTTAAGCCTGTAATTCTGTGATTTCTTCTCTGTCAATTAAATATAGGGAGCAATCTCCATATTTTCTCATCTGTCACCTACTTGTCAGGAACTTTCTTCCTGTTTCTTTTGCTACAAATCAGTGCTGCATGAGGAGACAAAGGTAGACCAAATAATAGATCTCCTTTCTGGCTGCCACAAACAATGCTGCAGTAGCATCACCACCATCACCACCCCAGTCACTCCTACAGATACAGAACAAGAACTGGAAGCAAATAAATCCCTAGTTTGGCTGTGTGGGTTGAAATCTCTTCCTGGTTCTTGCTTGTAAGTCTCCCAAGTCTCTTTAAAATCTGTTTCGTTCATACCTGTTACTTAGTAAAGGAGAAAAGTTACTCCCCCTCACCCTTTAAACATAGTTTGGATGTTTCTACATCTTTTTATAGACTAACAGTTTTGACATTTGATATTTTCTTTCCAATGTGAATAGTTCAGCATTGGGGAAAGAAAATCCTATTGAGAAAATTGGAACCTATGACAAGGTAGAGAGGACTTGGGAGGATTCCTTTTGTCCATCCTCCCCTTTGCAGTATCACACTAAACCACATGTTTGGAGAAAGTATTCAATAAGAATTTTTCACATGAATGGGTGGATCTTGCATATTATAGAAAAATGGAAGCTTAGAACCTGAATAATTAGCAAAATGGATAGTTGTCCTTGAGTAATTCAGATTCATCTGTAAAATTAAGAAGTGTGGAGCATAATGTTTCCTCCAAACAGCTCTCTCCCCTAACTTCCTCTTTCATATCTTGGTACCACTGCTGTCCCAGTTACCTATGTTTATAAACTTAGGGTTCATCTTTGACTTCTACCTTGCTTTCCAAATCCAAGTAATTAACAATTCTTATTGACTGTTTCTAGAAAATGTCTCTTGCATCCACTTTTTCTTTACATTCCTACTGCTATCACACAAATACAAAATATTAGTTTTCAATATCTGATTATTGAAATGGCCTCCTTTTCATCTTTTACATGCTTATAATGCAGTAGGATCATGAGATGGTAGTATTTAGAGATATAAGCATGGATATCCTTTAGACCAGAGATTCTCAACCTGGGGTCTGCAAATTAAAAAAAAAATTATAACTGTATTTCAATGTAATTAGTTTTCTTGGTGATCATATGTATTTTCTATGCATTTAAAACATTATGAGAACTGGGGCAGCTAGGTGGTTCAGTGGATAGAGCACCGGCCCTGGATTCAGGAGTACTTGAGTTCAAATCCAGCCTCAGACCCTTGACACTTACTAGCTGTGTGACACTAGGCAAGTCACTTAACCCCAATTGCCTCACACAAAAAAAGAAAAGAAAAGAAAAAAAGAAAACATTATGAGAAGCAGTCCATAGGTTTCATCAGACTGCCAAAGGGATCTAAGCCAATCTGCCTCATTGTACAAATGAGGAAATTCAGGTGTAGAGAAGTAACTGATTTGTCCAAGTTTAGGTGAATAGTAAGCAGTATGCCACTAACATACAAATTTATTCGTAGAAGTTCTGGAAATAAAGGGATGAATGCTTCTACATATTCCTATGGTCTACAATAGTTTTGTCCTGAAGTGTTATATAAGTCCAAATTAATTTTTTGCTTGTAGGTCTTGTCTCCCCACCTACATGTTAAGCTTTTTGAGGGCATGAGCTTTGTCTTTGCATCTTTGATGTTTTTTGCACATAATACATACTCAATATTAGTTAATATGTTTGGATTTTCTGTTCTTTCTCTGTTGTCTATTTCCTATCTTTCAAAATTTTCAATAGCTTGTTTCAATAATTCAGGGTGAAATCTTTCAATTATATATCATTATTTTTATTTTTTCAATGAACAATAATCAGCCTTCTCTCCCCTTCTCCCTTCTCCTATTGAAAAAGAAAAAAATACAAAACATTCTTTCATCGGCTACATCCCCCCAAAATATGTCTCATTCTGTACCCTGAATCTATCACCTCTCTATAAGTATATAGTGTGAGAAAATAATTATTAATAATGGATTTCTTGGGAAAACCCAGGGATTCAGTTCTAGCCTTTCCTCACCCCCTACTTTGGAAGACTCATTTCAGGAGACTTTAGCTAAACTCAAGTTCTAATCCTGTGCAGGGAGGTACAATAGAAATGGAGAATCGACTCTTTGACTAACTCAGTGTATTGAGAGTATTAAGCTGCACCTATCTGGACTTTGACTTTGCCCTCAGGGGGCCAGTCTCCCATTAGACCCTGATATCATTACAGTAGAGCTCATTTTAGTATGGACCACCCTAAGGTCATGTCAACCAATGGAACTGATTGATGCTATCCAATAAGCTTTGATCAGTATATAAGGAGCCACCTCTATTGAAAGGAGGAAAAAGACTCAGATCATGAGTCGAGCACCATTCTTGGCTTCCACTCTAGGCCTGGAAGTCTGTCTAGTTGGTGAGAGCTCTCGTCTTAGGACAGAATAGGTAATGTAGGGTTTCTGAGCTCTCCTTGAGGGGGGGTTTCTGCTTGTGTTAAGTGCCACGCAGTCAATTCTTTACTAATATTTAATATACTTCAATAATAAATGCTTATTGCCTAAACTGGTGCAATAGTCATTATTATATAAATAACCATTAATTTATAAGTGGCAATACTTTAGAAAACCTAGTCTGGCCCACCAATAATTTAGCTAAAAACTATCTAACTCCCAATAATTTAAATAACACAATAGTATGTTTAACCTGAATCCTCTGGATTCATAGTTGGTCATTGCATTAATCACAGTTTGTAAGCCTTCCAAAATTGCTGATGTGATTAGATTTTTTAACAAGGTATTGGTTTTGTCTTAAAGACCGATCTTATTGTCAACTCCGTTCCTTGGAATCTTCAGCTTGACAACAAACCATCTACTCTTTCTGGGGCCTTATTGAAGAAAGC
Source organism: Dromiciops gliroides (assembly GCF_019393635.1). Taxonomy (NCBI): domain Eukaryota; kingdom Metazoa; phylum Chordata; class Mammalia; order Microbiotheria; family Microbiotheriidae; genus Dromiciops; species Dromiciops gliroides. Next base: position 333,996,217 of record NC_057863.1, on the reverse strand, counting down.
TGGCCCACACCTCCAAGAAGAATTAAATGAAGTAGGAAAAGGAAAATCAGTGAGAGAAAACCATGTTTTCCTGACAAAAGGCTATAATTTGGACTGCAGATTTGTGCTCCATGTGGTGGCTCCTAGCTGGGATAATGGAGAAGGGAATTCACAAAAGGTAAAGAAAGGTTTGAGTTCATTTAGAGGTCATAGAAGATCTTTCAAATTCATATAAGCTGTTTCTCTTCTCAATTTATGCTAACAGTTATGGGAGAACCCATCATCTTTGCCATTTAGTTCCATGTAATTGATGCTTTCTGAGGCATGGTCAATGATGGCAACAAGAACAAAATTATGTCATTAATAGCTGTGTAGATGGTGGTGGTGGTGGTGGTGGTGATGATGACAATGACGACAACGATGATGGCAAGGAAGATGCAAGAAAGCCATAAGGGATATAGGGAAAATTGATGAGTTGGTGACTCTGGTTCTCCATCTATGGATAATTTTAACTTGTTCACCCCCACACACACACACACACACAGAATTTGAAGCTCTCTTAAAGGTTTCTACACCTTTCCATATTCTCTTCCATTCTCTTTTTTCCTTTTCCCTTATGATTCACTCAATTGCTAAAAACAAAAAGAAAAACAGAGGCAGCAGAGAAATGCAATTATGGTCAGAGTTGTTAGAACCACTGTGCTTCCTTCTTCCTGTTCCCATTGCTAGCTGTCACACAGCAGTCACTATCATATTCTCTTCATACCCTAGGTCACATTGTCCCTCCACCCACTTGGTTCTTTCTTCCCAAAACACCTTAGGAAGAGCTCAGGAAATATGTCATTTAAATACATTTAAGTACATGGCAAAAATCTGATTAACAGCTTCTCATCCCTGCTTTTCTGTGTTGACATACACTGCATGGGGAGAAGGGTCACTAGGACCCAGATTCTTTTTTTTTGTGGGGCAATTGGGGTTAAGTGACTTGCCCAGGGTCACACAGCTAGTAAGTGTTAAGTGTCTGAGGCCGGATTTAAACTCAGGTCCTCCTGAATCCAGGGCCAGTGCTCTATCCACTAGGACCCAGATTCTTTAAAGGAATCCCTTTGTGATTAGGACAATCAATTTGCTACCAACCCTGGCAGTTCTATCTTTGCATTAGCCCTCTCTTTCTCCTCTACATACTCCCTAAGTTTTTTCACAATGATTCTATTCTCTCTCAATACACCGACTGGTAAACTTCCAAGATCCTTACAAAAATGCTAGTTCCCTATCCATACTCTTTGTCACCACAATCAAGCCAGTTTCCAGAGTCCATGACCAACATCAGTCCCAAGTCTCCTTCCTGAAAACACTCAATCAAAAATGAGGGATAACTAGAAGCTGAATGCTACTTCAGCCTTGGCCATGCATTTTCCTCTTTGCCTAGAATTGTCTATCTCTAACACTAGCCTTGTATTTACATGAATTTATTTTCTATTTTTCATTCAGGCAATGGAAGACATCATCACAGCATGTTTAAAGATGACTACTGTCCTGTCTTTAGAATCAATCACTTTTCCAACAATTGGAACAGGAAATTTAGGATTTCCTAAAGTCCTTTTTGCTGAATTAATCCTATCTCAAGTGCTCAAATTTAGCAGAAGACCTTTGCAGACTCTAAAGGAAGTTCACTTTCTGTTGTACCCCAGTGATACCGAGAACATTGAGGTAAAGTCAGTTGTCTCTTTTTTTTTTTTTGTCATTTTGGTTAACAAAGTACCTTCCTCATGTAGGTACAAAATCAATGCTGCTTTGATTTTTTAAAACATTTCTCGGGCGGCTAGGTGGCGCAGTGGATAAAGCACCGGCCCTGGATTCAGGAGTACCTGAGTTCAAATCCAGCCTCAGACACTTGACACTTACTAGCTGTGTGACCCTGGGCAAGTCACTTAACCCCCATTGCCCCGCAAAAAAAAACCAAAAACAAAACATTTCTCAGTAGCCTCACACAGAACTATTTGCAGTTTCTTCCCATTGCTTACATATTTTGGTTTTTGTAAGGCTTTTTTCCTGGACTATAGGTATGGTAATGGTGATAAATTCACTAATGGGATTACCTATTATGAAAAAATCTTTTGCTTTGTAATATCACAGGAGAAATAGGTGGTGGGGGTCCTTAGGTATTCCTCTGTAATGAATTACAACTCTCACACACAATCCAATTAGAATAAAATGGTCTTTTATTTGTGCACTAGACAAAGTGATGGAGAGGGAAATTGAAGACTTTACCTCAAGGGGAGGAGATGGCTTAGAAATATAGTCTCTTTGAATGGAAAAAAGACCAAAGCTTTTATAGAGGATAGATGGGGTGACTACCTGGCAATGAAAAGTTCCTTTTGGGGGTGGAGTGGGAAAAGCTTGAACGAGGGGTGGGATGGGAAAAGCTTCTGGAGTTATCTGTCTCTTGGCACTGCCCCAGGTCTATAGAATTTTATCTCCCCTTACTTCTTAGTTGTGTCCATCCTGCTATTTAGTTGGCTAAGCTAAACTTTAATAGTCCCTTAATTCCTTGATGTGTCCTAACCCTTATGTCAGTAACAAGGAAAGCTTTTTGAGAGAGAAATGGAAAAAGATATAGCCCTGGTGGTCATCTAAGTGTTGCTGCTGAAGGACAACTTAGCTTAAAATGGAAGGGCTCATAAGCAGTCAAGTGGCCATGAGGTCTTGTATTCTTTGACCATAGTAAACCATAAAGCAACACAAACAAATTTAATGGTTTTCAGAATTATGAGCCTCTCTTCCACAAAATGGTAGGTAGTAGCTGAATGAGGGTAGAAGGGGATAAGAATCATATAGTTTCTAGGTTGAATATAAATATTAATTAACCACATAATGTGAGATAGATACTCTAAATAAGATAAATGTTTTAAATAAGTTACTCAAAATTGTAGATACTCTAAATGTCTAATGACCTATGAATTGACATTCTTTTTCAAAGAACTGAAACAAAACTGGACAGCAAAAGGAATTCACAGTTAAATAGTGAATGCCCATAGGCTTTTAAGTCATGGAGGCTTTGTGAGTCTGGTGAAACCTATGGTCCCCTTCTCAAGAACCAATAATGTTGTTAAATGAAAAAAAAATGAAAAAGAAAACATAGCATTGCAAAGGAAAGTAATTGTATGGAAATAGTTATACAGGGCAGCTGGGTGGCACAGAGGCTAGAACTCCTGGTCTGGAGTCAGGAGAATTAAGTTCAAATCCTGCCTCAGACACTTCTTAGCTGTGTGACCCTGGGCAAGTCACTTAACCCTGTTTGCCTCAGTTTCCTCAACTATAAAATGGTGGTGCTGAAGAAGAAAATGGAAAACCACTCCAGTATTTTTTCCAAGAAAAGCCTAAATGAAGTCACAAAGAGTTGGACACAACTGAGCAACAACACAGTTATCAAAATATTTTTAAATGATGTCATGGATCCCAAATTGAGAACTCCTGATTCAATGGGATATTGAACAATTTTACCTGGTAGTGCACCTTGCTAATGAATTTTAGTAAAAACATCACCATGAAAATAATGTCGGTTTATGTGTCACAACTCTCACACATGTTCCAATTAGAATAAAATATTCTTTTATTTGGGTACTTAGAGAAAGTGACCAAGAGGGAGATATCTTAGAGACATATTGCTTGTCCAACAGAAGAAAGGCAAAAGCTTTTATAGAGGATGGATGGTGGGGGAACAGATGGGGTGGCCACCTGACTATGGAAAGTTCTCTTTGGGGATGGGGAAAGCTTGAATGAAGGGTGGGATGGGAAGGGCTTGAATCAGGGATGATTGTATCTCTGTCCCCTGACACAGCTCATGTAGCAGCCACACCCAATGGACTTTTCTCCTGGTGGAGTGTAAGAGACTTGAATGAAGGGTGGTGGTGGTGGTCCTGACTTCTGGAGCTATCTTTCTTTGTCCTGGGCACTGCTTATCTCCCCCTACTTCTTAGGTCTGCCCTTCGTTCAGTTTAGCTTCTCAAGGAGAAAACCTGAGTTAAGCCAAACCCATATCATGTGTCAACATCTGTCAGGCTAAATAAAGAGACAGAGAAATTTCATAAAGAACTTGAACAACCAAATGAACATATACTTTGCTACTTAGTGACTTAGATGCAAAAGGATGGTGAAAAATGTTGAAAAGTGTGGCTCAAATCTGAGAAATGAAAAGTTTGTAGAATAGAAGCCTCACACTTATGTGGACAAGAATAATTTCTTCCAAAAATGAGTTATAAGGTGCTGGATATGGTATACACCAAATAAGATCAGTAAAATACGGAATTGGCTACAGATAACAGGAAATGTCTGGCTACTCATTAGGGAGTCATATCAGCATCAGTAGTCTGTAGTCAAACTAATGACTCTGAGAAAAGTTTAAAATAAATTTCAAGCCAGAAGGACTTAAGATAAGAAGACACTGAACAATTCCAACAGCCTTTTCCTGACTTATTTGAAAGCCAACAGGCCCAGAAACTGCCTTAACCAGAAAACACTTGTCAAGGGGATAGATAGAGAAAGCAGCTAAGGGAAATAATGACAACATATAAACTCACTTGTAAAACACTAGAATCAACTTATAATGCAATATAACCTTGTGTAACACATCTTTTAGCACCTCCAGGGGAGATCCACTCTTAGTAGACTCTACAATTGTAAGCCCTAGAGGTCAAGGGGCAGGATGGAGCCAGTTTCCCATTCATGTACAGAGATCCAAGGGCTCTAGTGAATTTATATTTAAATCATTTCCCTTAGCTGTGTGATCCTGGGCAAGTTACTTAACCTCTGTTTGTCTCAGTTTCCTCATGTGTAAAATAAGGACTCTGGAGAAAGAAATGGCAAATCACTACAGTATCTTTGCCAAGAAAACCCTGCTGGGGTCATGAAGAGTTAGACACAACTAAAAAATGAGTTAACAACAAAATGATTCCTTTAAATCTGAGAGAGGTTTTCTTTTGGTATGCCTCCCTCAAAGCAAGGGAGTGATGGTGTCCATTAGCAATACAGAGGCACCCAGTCCCAGCAAGGAGGAAACACTTCTAATCCTTCAGTATTTGTCTCTTATAGTGAAGGTGAAATCATTGCTTGCAGTCCTCTTGGATGCTTTAAAGGCAAGTTAGTGAATTCTAGGTAAATGCCCTAGTAGAACTTGGAGGAGGCTGAAATTATCAGGGACAGTGCAACTAATGGGCCCAAAAGACACTTTTATCACAATTATCTTCAAGGTATAGTTCGTAAGGACACAAAGCATATTCATATCAGTCTCTCTTTACTGAATGGCCACAGGCATTTTGCTCTCTGTCTCCCAGGAGTGAGGAGCACTTCACAGTAAGTAACTACCATGTCAGTAGACATGACTAGAAGCATGAAGGCCATTCAGAACTCACCTTCCTCTTCATTGCCCATCCCTCACTTCAATGAGATCAATTCTTTATAACTACAGCATTTATTCTGGGCTGGTCATGGCTCAGATATTTTAGGTTGGATATCAAAACAAAACTAGGCACTCATAAATCATTCAACAGTTAACAAAAGTCATAGCAGGAGAAGGATGTTCAACAAGGAAAGGCCTGAGATACCTTGTGTTGACTGAACTTAGTGAAACTCCCTTGCCTGACTTGCCCATTATTTTCCATCAGCCACTTTTCATAAAGGGTGCTACTTTGTTATTGTTCAGTCATTTCAGTCATGTCTGACTTTCTATAACCCCATTTGGTGTTTCTTGGCAAAGATACTGAAGTGATTTGCCATTTCTTTCTCCAGTTCATTTTTATAGATGAAGCAACTGAGGAGGAAAGGTTAAGTGACTTGCCCAGGGTCACACAGCTATCAAGTGTTTGAGGTTTTCCTGAACTCTACTGCACCAACAATCTGGGCCAAACAAGTCTCGAGGATAGTCTCAATACCTGTTGAGGAAAAACTTACAACCTTTCCTCCTAAGGAAAAACTTGAATGGGGATAGGAGTTAGGCTTCTATCAGAGGCAGGACTTGAACCCAGGTCTCTATCTACTATGCCATGATGCCTTTTATTGGTTATGGTGTGCAATTGGATAGCCATCCTGAATATTTCATGTATCAGAGAGAGTGGCAGGTATTGCATTTTGGAAATTGTTGGATGCTTTTAATGATCTTAAGCTACTCTGAGTTAGAGATAAATTACTGATCTGTATCCATGGAGGGAGTTACTATATTTGAAAGAAATCATGAGGCTAACTCCAACACAAACACAAAAAAGAACACCATTCCCCAATGCAAAAATCTACACTTCAAACAGAAATGTTTTCCTGGCTGTCTTCTAAAGTTATAAATCCTGTTGTAGTCTCTGAGAAATTAATATTGAAGATAAATCTGGCCTCAGACACTTGACACTAGCTGTGTGACCTTGGGCAAGTCATTTAACCCTCATTGCCCTGCCCTCCCCAAAAGAATAAAAGTACCAGTGTAGTAAGGCACACACACAGGGAACACATGGGGCCTGCACAATTCACAACTCTAGAACCAAAGAGCCTTGAAACCCTCAATAACCAGCCATATATGTTTACTTGATAGATATAACTTGAACAAGTGTCTCTGCTATGAAACTAGCCTGATTTTTTTGGTTCACAGAACTAGCCCCTCTTGGGTCACATTGTCTCATCTGGACAGATTAATCTGCTAGATGGCTTCACGGTTGATCTTCTTCTAGCCTGGGCTGTTCCTCCACTCAGCTGGGGTTGTACTTCAAAAATATCTGTAGTGGGGCAGCTAGGTGGTGCAGTGGATAGAGCACTGGCCCTGGATTCAGGAGGACTTGAGTTCAAATCCAGCCTGAGACACTTGGCACTTACTAGCTGTGTGACCCTGAGCAAGTCACTTAACCCCAATTGCCTCACAATATATATATATATATATATATATATATATATATATCTGTAGTAACCAACATTTTCAGCTTCATACTTAATGATGTCTTCAGCTGAAAGTGTTTTGCTCTTCTGAAAGGGAAGTAAAGGGGTCAGCTAGGTGGTGCAGTGGATAAAGCACCAACCTTGGATTCAGGAGGACCTGAGTTCAAATCCAGCCTCCGACACTTGACACTTACTAGCTGTGTGACCCTGGGCAAGTCACTTAAACCCTCATTGCCCCAGAAAAAAGGGCAGCAATTCTTATCCTAATTGTCATAAAAGACTCCAGTTCTGTTCCTTCAATGGTACTCTTGAGATGGTTCTTCCCCACCTTGATGGAAGGAGGTGGCAGTTCAGATGGAAGTGTTTGGCCTTCTTTATCAACCATCGCTTCCTAGTAATAGGTAGCAGTGCTAAGAGCTAGAGCCTCTTTTTCAAAGTGTTAGGAACAGAGTGTCCCAAAAGTCTTAGTTCAGTAAAGCTTAAACTGCACTAGAGACCCTATTATTTTCATTTGATCCAAATTCCTTATTCATTGCTGGATCCCTAGCCAAAGACTTCATTTTAGGTTATAACTAACAATATTCTCTACCACTACATCATAACTAGGCAATGTACATTTTTCTAATAATCATAAAACAGTTCTGAGATCCGAAGTTCCCTAGTTTTTAACAGCAAAGTTCTCTCTGTCCTATGAAAATGTGCAACTGTAACTCAGAACAGCAGACCTTGCTCTAGACAAACGAATCATCTCTGCAGCTGTTTTTTTAGTATTATTCATACGCAAGTTTTATATTTATTTTTATCTTTGACTCATTTCAATCATCAACATTGTCAGAATCTAAAAGGGTCACCCTTTTCCATATTTAACCCTTGTTTCAAACGTTTATTTTACAGGGGCTATAGAAAACGTTACTGTCTCTAAGATTATAAGAGCCAGAAAGAATCCAAATAGAATTTTCAGAAAAATTGTTTTGTCTTGGCAGTTGAAAACATCAGTTGAGAAAATGGCTTAACATGAAGTTTTTTTTCTCCTTGGAGTCAGGAAGAAAGTATATGTATAATCTTTCCTCCATGAGGATAGAGGATCAATCCATGGAGAATTCAGAGACAATAAGAAACTGACAGATGAGAAAATTACTTGATATGAAATATTTCTCACTATAAAGAAGGTGCATCATTTATTTGTGATCCATGAGGATGTATGACTATTCTGTATCAGAGAAAGAGATAGACTTCTCTCTTATGAAATTCTCTTAAGTGTTATTTTATGAGGAAATTCTGAGAAAGAATTCTATTGGGGGGAGGCAGCTAGGTGGTCCAGTGGATAGAGCGCAGGCCCTGGAGTCAGGAGGAACTGAGTTCAAATCTGGCCTCAGACACCTAACACTTATTAGCTGTGTGACCCTGGGCAAGTCACTTAACCCCAATTGCCTCAAAACAAAACAAAACAAAACAAAATAAAACAAAAAGAAACCAATATTGCTGGGGGCAGCTAGGTGACACAGTGGATAAAGTGCTGGCCCTGGATTCAGGAGGACCTGAGTTTAAATCCGGCCTCAGACACTTGACACTTACTAGCTGTGTGACCCTGGTCAAGTCACTTAAGCCTCATTGCCCCACCAAAAAAACAAACAAACAAACAAAAACAATAATGCTGTTACTGTATTCAATATTCTCTTGGTTCTGTTCATTTTGCTCTTCATTATTTCATACAAGTCTTTCCATGTTTTTCTGATCCTGAATACTTTGCATTACAAAGAGATCTGAACTTGAAATCCCTGGACCTTCATTCTAATTCTGACTCTTTTACTTACTACCTGTTTGACTTTGGGCAAGTCATAGCCCCTCTAGGCTTTCATTTACCCTCCTCTAAAATGAGGAGGTTGGACTAGATGATCTCTCAGGTCTCTTCTAGCTCTAGAATTGATTTTATGAGCCTGAAAGATTCATTGTTTCTGAGGCAGCAACTTATATTTTTAGATAGCTAATTCTTACAGAGTGCTTTTTACCATAAGCAAACAGTTGCATCTCATATATGTTTCTTTTTTCTTTTCCAATCTATATACACACTTTTTGTTCAACTAGTCTTTGTATAGCATGTCTTCAGATGTCCTTATTTTATTTACCTTTTTACTTAATGTAGTCCATGTGATGAATAGTTTTCCTAAAATGTAGCCAGTAAATCAATATTTATATAAGCACCTATTATGTCCCAGGCACTATTCTGGGGATACAAAAAAGGCTAAAAGATAGTCCTTGCCCTCATGGAGCTTACAGTCTCATGGGAGAAACCACAAGCAAATAAATATGTACACACAACCCCACAAAAAACCCTTTATACCAGATAAATAGGAAATAATTGAGAGGGAAGGCACTAGAATTAAGAGTGGTTAACCTTCAGAAATGAACATAATATTCTAGGTGTTATCTTCTAAAGTCAGAATACAGTGGATATATTGCATCCCTCACTGTAGACATTATACCTCTCAATATAGCCCAAGTCTGTATTAACTTATTTAGTTGTTGTGATACCTCTGATTCATATTGAGTTGGCCATACACTAAAACCAATGAATCTTTTCCAAATGTCTAGTTACACCACTCCCAGATTACATTGCTGAAATTAGTTTTTTGAATCTAAGTATAAGACTTGTAATTCTTCCTGCGAAATTTCACCTTTTAAAAACCTTCCATATTTTAAATTGTTGATATATTTTGGTTTTCTAACCACTAGGGGGAGTACGAGCAAATTCAGGGCTCTCCAGCTGCAGACCACAACAGCCCCTGATTATCACTATGATAACCTTACATGTACAGTTGAAGGTCACTTGCTTGGTGGAATAGGAGGGAAATCCTAGGTCCTAGGCTTTTCTTTCAAGCTGCAAAGAAGAAATAAGCAAGGAGACTAAGATCCCACAGTGCAACTTTCTTATCTTCTGGTCCCTAGGGGGGTAACTCTATTCTTCTGGAAGGCTCATGTGTACCTTTTATATAGTGGGAAAATACCAGCATTCCCCTTCTTTCTATAGCTTGCTGACCCTACCTCCTGCCCGGCTTTGCTGAGAAAAATAAATCTTCCCTTTGAAAAAGAATTTCCCAACCACAGTAGACAACTTAAGGTTTATTTCATGACCCACAAGTAACTTTTAGAAAATAACAACTATTTTAAATAGTGTGAAAATAAATTTATACAGGTAAATCAAAAGTCTTGAATCTTGTCACAATAGCCAGAAAGGAACAATGGGAAACTAGAAACTTAAAGGTTTTGATTAGTAAACAGAGAAATTCATCTCCTTAAATGGAGAAAAAGAGGAATGGAGGGTCACTATTTCATCCTACCAGCTCAAGCTTAGTCATCAATGCAGATTCAATTCAACCCATAGTTATTGCTTGGAATATTCCCTATATATACTGCTTCCTACCATCATTCTGCCCATGTTGGCACAATCTCCATCAGCTCCAATGACTTCTATTCTGTGGCCAACTGCAATGACTCCTCCCCATTATACACTATACACACTATACCTTCCAGATAGCCTTTTTTTCAGAAGCCCAAACTCAAGGTCAGGGGCAAGACTATCAGAACTTGAGGAATGCTGAGTAAACTATCTGGTCAACAATTGGTTCCCAAGGCTCAGTTTTCACTTTGAAGTGGGTCAAAAAATAGGTTCTTTTTGACACAACAGATACCTCTCAACAAAGATCCATAAATAACCCCTCCCCCCAACAAAGTGTATTTGGGTCTTTTGTGGCTTTTTAAATGATATGTTTGATTTTTTTTTGTGGGTCAATGAGGGTTAAGTGACTTGCTCAGGGTCACAGAGCTAGTAAGTGTCAAGTATCTGAGGCCAGATTTGAACTCAGGTCCTCCTGAATCCAGGGCTGATGCTTTAACCACTGCACCACCTAGCTGCCCCCGTTTGATATTTTAAATCAGATTACCCATGATTGTCAAATGGAATTCAGGTTGGAGATAACCAGCAGGTATAGGAATAAGTCTTAGTTTATTCATCACATATATTTCTCTAACGAATTTGATTGATGTTTCTGCCAAAATTGCACTCAGTACTGTGTTTCTATTTCTAGGCATTTTCAGAACTATTCAGATGGATTAATGGAAATCCTACCAGTGACAGAGTTGCTGTGACTAATGACACTCAAGGTTCAGTAAAGTTCTTTACTAAGTAGTTAGTAGTAGTTGAAGTCCAGAAGAAAAAAATCATGATTTGTTTGCATAATAAATCAGTAAGAGAAAAGATCTCAAAGCATATGAAATTATGGACCATTACAAGATGTTAGTTATTTTTATATAGCATATATCATTCAGGACCAATAAACTGATTTGTCCACTTTTGCCTGGAGCTGTTTTATTGACCCATGAGGGTTGAAACCATCTTTCATGTGACTTCTACATAAACTTAGATGTAATGGAACAAATACTTCCTTCTTAACAAATTTGGCTATGCTACTACAAATACTATATATGGCATACATCCTATTTTCTTACTCTTTTTCACCTAAAGGATCACCTCTTAACCCAATGGAAAAGTAAGCCAAGAGATTAACTAAATGAAGCAGTAATAAAGAAACAGAGAAAAGCCTACTTACAGTAGACCCAGGATCTGGCTTGATATCTCATTTCATTTCTTGTCTCCTTAGGTCTCTTTGGGACTATTTCTAACCCTGATTTGGGAGTCTATGAAATGAAGATTGGTTCCATTACTTTCCAGGTTGCCTCTGGAGACATCATCAAGGAAAATTCAGATGTGATTATTAACTCAACAAATGCCACATTTGTCCTCAAAACAGGTATTTGGTTTAAAGAATCTTAATTAATATAATAATGAATGAAGTAATAACATGGGAAGGGGTCATGAACCTGTCACAATTATACACATTCCATATCCTAGAGCATTCTATTCCCTGTGGAAATTTTCTTTCCAAACTGGGTAAGAGGAATTCTGAGTGGCTGATTCAGATAATTGTTGGGAAACAAATCTGATCAATTCTCATCACTGCTCTTCTATTATATTTTATAAATATAACCCTGATATTTATCAATAAGCACTAGCATCTAGATTTCTCAACTCTACTTATCTTCCTCCAGCCTCTCTGCTGACCTCCAATCACATTTCAAACTGCCTTTCAGATATCTCAAACTGGAAATCCAGTAGATATCCTAAACTCAATATGTCCAAAACTGAGCACATTGTCTTTCCCCCATACCCTCCCCCTCCTCCTACCTTCCATATTACTCTTTTTTTTTCTGTTTAGAATTTTATTTTCCAAATTATATGTAAAAACAAATTTTGACATCAATTTTTTTAAAACTTTGTCTACCAACTTCTCTTTTTTTAAAAAAAATGTTTTTTATTACCACTGCCATATTCTTTTTTCCCACCCCAGGGCAATGAGGATTAAGTGACTTGCCCAGGGTCACACAGCTAGTAAGTGTCAAGTGTTTGAGGCTGGATTTGAACTCAGATCCTCCTGAATCCAGGGCCGGCGCTTTATCCACTGTGCCACCTAGCTGCACCTCTCCCAGTTCTTAGTGTCATCCTTGAATCCTTCCTTTCTCTCTCATTTCTCCCCTACCCCTCCCCACCAATTCCCACCATAACCGATCCATTGCCAAGGCCCCTTCTTACCCCTGACACTACCACCACTCTAGTGCAAGCCCTTTTCACCTCCTCACACCTGGACTATTATAATAGCCTGCTCGTGGATTGCCTGCCTCAAGTCTCTCTCCACTCTGCTCTTTCTCCATGCAGCCACCAAAATGATTTTCCTGGGGCAGCTAGGTGGCGCAGTGGATAAAACACCAGCCCTGGATTCAGGAGGACCTGAGTTCAAATCTGGCCTCAGACACTTGACACCTACTAGCTGTGTCACCCTGGGCAAGTCACTTAACCTTCATTGCTCCGCAAAAAAAAAAAAAAAAAAAAAAAAAAAAAGATATTCCTAAAGCATGGGTCTGACCATGTCATACACACCTTTTGCCCCACCCCAGTTAAACTCCAGCAGCTCCCTTTTGCCTCTAGATCAAATACAAAATACTCTTTTTGACATTAAAAGCCCTTCATAACCTAGCTCCCTCCTACCTCTCTTAGTCTTCTTATACCTTACTTCCTGGCATCTACTCTTTGATCCAGTGACACCGGCCTCCTCACTGTTCCTGAACAAAACACTCCAGCACCAGTCATTTTCTCTAGCTGTTCCTCATACTTGGAATGCTCTTGCTCTTCCACTCCAAGGACTGACCTCTTTTAAGTCCCAACTAAAATTTTAACTGCTACAGAAAGCTTTCCCCAGACCCTCTCAGTTCTAGTGCCTCTCCTCTGTTAATTATTTCCTATTTATCCTGTACATAGCTTGTTTGTACATGTTTGTTGCCTGTTGTCTTCCCCATTAGATTATGAGCTTCTTGAGGGCAGTTAGCACAGTGCCTGGAACATAGTAGGTGCTTAATAAGTATTCACTGACTGGCTGAATCTCATCTGTTATTTATCATCTCCCATCACCTGGTGGTAAAAGGAACCTGCTATTGCCTGAAGCAGTCCATTCCACTTCTGGATAGCTCTAATTGTTAGGAAGTTTTTTCCTTATATCAATCCTAAATCTACTTTCTCTACTCTCTACCCACCATGCTTATTTCTACTCTTTATAGCCAAGCAAACCTAAACTAATAGCTCTTCCATTTGTCAGTCTTTTAAATGCATTAAGATATATCCCGCTGACCTGGGTCTTGTCTTTTTCAGGCTAGATGACTCTAATTCCTTCAAGCGATCCCCATATGGCATGATCATCTTGAGGTCCTTTAAAAGCATACTGGTTATCCTTCTCTGGATGGATACAGTGCCTCTATTACTGAAGTGTGAGATTATATTACCTCTTTTGGCTGTTATATCACAGTGTTGACATATTGATCTTGAAACTCAATAAAACCCCAAAATATTTTTCAGACAAATTACTATATAGCCAACTCTCCCCCATTTTGTATTTGTGAAACTGATTTTTTAATAAATTTTAAAAAATATTCTGAATTAGACAAATATTAAGAAATACAAATTTTCCATACACAAAGAACAGAAACAGAGAATAGAACATAAACCCACGGATCTAGATCATATAAAGTTGGGACCTTTTTATTTTCTTTAAAAAAAAAATGGAACAATACATTTGTTCCAAAGCTGTCTTGTTTATATGTTTCCCTCTGAATCTACTGTTTTCTTCTATAATTAAAAAAACCCCTTTCTTAGCAATCATTCTTTTGTATCACCTCCTTTTCCCCCAATTTTCCCCTTCCCCCCCAAAAAATATTTTTAAATGATCATGAGTAATTAATAATCATAGCCAAGCAAAACAAATCCACACTTTCGCCTTATCTGAGAATTTATCTCTAGTCCATTTTCTCTCTATCAAGAAATAAGAAGCATGTCTCATCAACTATCAACCAATGTTATGGCTGATTATTGTTTTGTTTTGTTTACCAAGTTGTAGTCATGTTAGTTTTTCTGGTACTGGTCACTTGTGAGGTTGATGTTTTAAAAATCAAAATGTAAGACTTTCCATTTATCTTTATTAGAATTGACTCAATATATGTTAAATGTATCATCTCTATCCTTATCCAATTCTTGTTAAATAGTACAGGGTCAAGTGTGGATCCCTGAATGACCCTACTAGAAACCGTTTATTAATGATATCAAATCATTAATTACTAATCAAGGTTAAGTCATTCAACCAATTCCAAATTAACTCAACTCTACTATCTTCTAGCCCATATCTCTTCATACCATCCACAAGGGTGTCTTCTCTGTCACTTACTAGTTATATGATTGGGGACAATTAACTTCTATTCTCTGGGCCTTGGTCTCTTTATATATAACATTAAGAGGAGCTGGGCATTGCAATGGATGATCTTTGAGGCCACTTCCATCTCTAGCATTCTATGATTCTGTGATCCATGCTCATTCCTGTTATGACTTTTTTTTATCTAGGAGTTTCCAAAGCCATTTTAGAAGCTGCTGGACCAGCTGTAAAATTAAAATGTGCTATATTAGGTATGGTATTGATGCTTATGTTTCAATCATAATCCAATGAAAGTGAAGGATGTGGAGGTTAGGAAGAGAAAATGTGGGAAAGGGTGGGAACAAGGAAGAAGCACTTTAAGAATCCTTGTTAAGTTGGTGAGGATTCCTAAAAGTATTGTTATTGTAACAATTTTCCTTCAATGCTAGAGTTCATTTTCTGTGCGACTATAGCAGGCAGCACCCACACCTGGTCTAATCTGAAGGACTCACATTATCCCACCTCCCAACCTTCTACAGCATAAATGAAAGACTTAACGAATGAAAAGTTATTTATTAAATACTTACTACATGTCAGACACTGTACTAAGGACTGGGGATGCAGATATATGTAAGCAAGACAGTACCTATCCTCAAAAAAAAAAAATCAAAGTATTCTAACAGGGGAAGAAATCATGTAGAGATAGAATGGTAGGATATGGAGGAGTACTACAGTGGTGACCTACTTTGGATATGGATAGGAAGGTTCTTGAAAGATATGTCAATAACATTTTTTTTGGCGGGGCAATGAGGGTTAAGTGACTTGCCCAGGGTCACATAGCTAGTGTCAAGTGTCTGAGGCTGGATTTGAACTCAGGTCCTCCTGAATCCAGGGCCAGTGCTTTATCCACTGTGCCACCTAGCTGCCCCTGTCAATAACATTTTAAGAGGTGTTCATAAGTGGAAGAGAGTTGTACTAGAGAGCCCTGAAAGATCCTATTCATCTTTGAGAATTTAAAAAATTTGAGCAGAAGAATCAAACAAATATCATGCTCTTCCAGACTCTCCTTTTTATATACAGCCCTCCTTTGCATAAATAGAATACCTTGTATTCTCAGTCATCCAATAATTTTAGTGACTTGTCTCATGACTTTTTTTCTTTCTCCATTCTCTAGCTAAACAACCTCATGATAATTTTATAGTTACACAAGGTGGAAATCTGAAGTGCAAGAAAATAATTCACGTGCTTGGGGTAAATGATGTAAAAGAAAGTTTCTCCAAGGTTCTGCAGGAATGTGAAAAGAGGAAATACACGTCCATTTCCCTCCCAGCCATTGGAACAGGTTTGTAGTGATTAGAATTAGCTCAGTCTCCCTTAGCCTATATATTCACTACTAAGGAGAACAATACTAAAACTGTGTGAAAGTGATAAAAACCATATTAATCTAGGTTGAGGTAATCTTTTAAGCCCTGAGCACCACAGTGCTTATATGTACAATAGAATTTCACTGCCAAACATAAGATACAGGAAGGCAAGAAGAAAAAGAGAGATGAAAGAATTGACAGGTAAGGAATAAGGATGTAGGATGGGAGAGAGGGAAGAGGGAGAAGAAAGACTGAAAAAAATAGAAAGAAGAAATTATTCCATGTAGCAATCATCAGCAAACACAAAGATTCCAATATACAAAGAACAAAAAAGACAACTGCACATGCAACCAAGTTTCTCCTTTTTTCCCTAGCTTTCCCGTAAGGGTCATTTCTTGACTTCCTTTTTTTCTTCCTCTACATTTAACCCCTTTGGAAAATTCATTTGTTCTCATAACCTCAGCAGCCATCTCTATGCATATGATTATCAAATCAACATCTCCATCCATGACCTCAGCATTCTCCTTTCTTTTATGTGTCTTTGGGACAACTCCACTTGGATGACTCATTGTCATGTGGGATTTAACATGTCAGTTACTGAATTTATCATGAAATCATAGAATTTTTAGAGCTGAAAAGATATTTAGTGTAATTCTAGCAATGATTTCTATTTTTTAGATGAAAAAATTGAAACTTGAGAATTTAAGTGACTTTCCCAAAATTACCAGTTAGTTTAGTGGCTAACCTTAGTTAGAGCTCAATTGAAGCAATTTTTTTTCAGTAGTCTTTCTACTATCTTTCCCTACAAAATAGGAAACATTTAACATTTTCCATTTTCTTTCTTTACTGCCAATGGCATTTTAATTCTTGTTTCCATCAAGACTTCTTTTTCTTAATCTCACACTATAGAATCTGATATCTACTTTTTTTGACTTGTCTTCCCTTTTCAGTCTTACTACCTTTTACTAATTATTTCTCCACAGTGTCTCCTAAATTAAGGATTTTTCTTACTGATTAATATTGGTTTTTTAATTATTTTGATTTTATTTTAATATTTCTTATCTTGTAGAGTCATTGATCTATGTTTGGACTATTGTAATTTTTAGTTTATTTCTTGGCTCAGGTTTGTGACTTTCTATTCTAAGTTATTAAATTTATTTTCCACTCTTTCCTTTATATCTCTTACTTCATTTTATAATTTTGTACTTCTTTCTTCATTTCTTCCAGATATTATTTGTACTTCTTTTTGCATATGCGTATTATTTCTTTTGGGGGGGGGTAGGGGATAAGGATTAAATGACTTGCCTAGGATCACATAGCTAATTAAGTGCCAAGTGTCTGAGGTCAGATTTGAACCAAAGTCCTCCTGAATCCAGGGGTGGTGCTTTATCCATTGCACCACGTTGCTGTCCCTATTTCTTCATTCTTCCAGATATTATTCTTTTCTCTAAGGACTTGTTATAGGAGTACTTTCTTTTTCTAGTTTTATGTCTTGGGCTTCTCTAAATCCACAGTATTTCTTCATTGGTACATTTTCTTCTGTTTATTCATATGCAGCCTTTGTTTATAGATTAAGACTTTATGCTTGTGTCAGACTCTTCTCCCTCTTGTTCTCTTGAATGGAGTGGTGAACTCTTCCTTGGTCCTGGATGTGGTAGCTAAAACTGAGGCCTGCCCTCAGAAGGAATCCCTAGGTTTGGGCTTAATTTCCAGATGGCTTGATTTAAGTTTTACCCTCAACCCCTTCTGTTTCCTTCTCATTGTGTAGCCCCCAAATTCAGAGATGACTCCATACCTTGCTGTGACCCTGACAGACATCAACCAGATGTTGTCAATTGTGCTGGTATAAGCCTTCCTGCAAGACCCTAGGTACTGCTCTCTTCTTTTGCTGTGGCTCAAGTGTGGACTGGGCTGAGTGGTCACTGAGGTATCCCTGTCACCTTCTGTGGCTCAGGCACAAGCTGCCTAATCCCTTCATTGCCTATACATTGTTGTGACTTTATCTCTTGCAACCTATACCTTCCATCTACTCCAGTTTGTTTCTGCTCAGAGTTATCTGTAGACTTCTAGCATACACACACACACACACACACACACACACACACACACACACACACACACACACACACACACACACACAGAGTTCCCCATAGTACCTAAAGCAGAGGGGAACTTAGTCCATAGCCCTGGACTGATTGCAAAGTAATGCCAAAAAGAATTTTGGAGGAAGGAGTATTTATCCATTAAGAATGAAACCTAACAACTTTTAGTCATATTATTTCATAATTTGTGCCTTAGAGGGCTTTCTCTTTCATTGTTTTGTTCTTGTCATTTGTTGGGGGTTTTTGTTGTTCTTTCAGGAAATGCTGGACAAGACCCAGCTAAAGTTGCTGAAAACATAATTGATGCTATTGAAGATTTTGCATGCAAAGGGTCTGCCCAATTTGTGAAAAAAGTGAAAGTGGTCATCTTCCTGCCACAGCTACTGAAAGTGTTTTATGACAGTATGAAAAAAAGAAGAGACTTTGTGCCACCAATCCCCATGCTCTCTGAATTAAAAAGCAAGTTGTTCATTTTATACAAATGCATGTGCTTGTGATAAATATTATTATTAAAAAGTGCTTTTTGGTAGATTTTCACAGTATAAATTATTTTTTTAACATTTTTAGGTCTTGCAAGCAACCTTTCCAGGAACCAAGATAATTTGGTCTTGGAAAAGAAAAAAGAGTCAACCATTTTCCAGGTGTGTGGTGAAAATAAGGATAATATTGAAAGTACTATCTCTTGGACACAAGATTTAATTTCAAAGGAACAAAACAATTATGCCTTCTCAGATGAGTCTATCCGAAATTTTGGTGGAAAAGAATACAAAGAACTGAATGAGCTGCAGAGAAGCCTGGATATCACTATTACCATGGAACATGGAAGCTCCTGTCTCCGGGTTTTAGGGATTGCTAGAGATGTGTTAAAGGCTTCCCAAATGATTGAGGACATGATCAAAAGAGTTCGGTTGCATAAAGATGAAGAGTCCAAGGCTGAGCTGCTCAGTGGCATCATAGAATGGCAGTATAATGACAGTGGTGTTTTCAAGTCTTTTGACAAAATAACTAATATGCATTTAGAGGATGCAAGGAAAGAAAAGAAAAGTAGCATTGATATTAAAATTGAAAATGAAAACTACACAGTGGACTTTCACAACAACATTGCTACAGGTGAAATGGGACAGAGCTTTCCAATTAAGCGGCTCACCAAATCTGAAGGTCAGTACTATTTTTCTCTTCCTTTCCTTTCCTATTCTTTGTCCTTTCCTTTGCCACTGCTCAAGCACCTGCCCTGTGTCTCATGCTATTTGAGGCAATGGAGGGATTTTTTATAAAGGAATAGAAGACATTGTTTTTTGCCATTGCATTCCATTTTTGTGCCATTCTTTTTTTTTTTTTTTTTTTTGCAGGGCAATTGGGGTTAAGTGACTCGTCCAGAGTCACACAGCTAGTAAGTATCAAGTGTCTGAGGCCAGATTTGAACTCAGGTACTCCTGAATCCAGGGCCGGTGCTTTATCCACTGCGCCACCTAGCCACCCCCCTTTTGTGCCATTCTTAACACAATGACTGGCACCTAGCAAGTGCTTTCTAAATGAGCATTGACTCACTTCTGTTCCCAGCTTTGTATAATCTTGGCCAAAGTCACTTACCCTTTTTCAGCCATATATAATCATCTGTAAAATATAGAGCATTGTAAATCTTTTTTTTTTTTTTTTAGTGAGGCAATTGGGGTTAAGTGACTTGCCCAGGGTCACTCAGCTAGTAAGTGTTAAGTGTCTGAAGCCAGATTTGAACTCAGGTACTCCTGACTCCAGGGCCGGTGCTCTATCCACTGTGCCACCTAACTTCCCCTAGCATTGTAAATCTTAATATAGATGAGTGCTAATTTGGTATAGTTGAGTTTTCCACATCTCCCGAAAAAGAAAATCTCCCATGATTTGTTCCATATTAACAATTCATTCCTTCGGTTTAAGGCTTAAGGGAGGGAAATCCACCCTATTCTATAAAATTATGTCTTATCAGTCACTCATACCTTTGTAAAATTGATTTGTCACTCATGATGAATGAATAAATCAGCTTTCTGGTGTGTAAATCAGTCTTTTTTGGATCCCCTTTACCTTGAATCAGCTCTACAAAGAGTAAT
Organism: Dromiciops gliroides; assembly: GCF_019393635.1. NCBI lineage: Eukaryota > Metazoa > Chordata > Mammalia > Microbiotheria > Microbiotheriidae > Dromiciops > Dromiciops gliroides. The sequence goes on along the minus strand of NC_057863.1, from coordinate 333,975,989 downwards.
TTCTTCTAGATAAAGCTACAAAATGTCATTTAACCTACCATACTAAATACAGAATAATTTTGGAATTAGGGGAAAGAGTAAAGTTTGAGATATGTCGCTGCTGTTGTTCTCTTATCTAGCACCTCATCTTTATTGAATCACAGCATAGTGGTGGCAGCAAAAATCCAACAGATGGCATTAGCTGACCTAGTCAAGGAAGAGCTAGGGTGAATAGGAGGTGAGAATACAAAGCTTGAGCTGATGGAAGAAGCTCACATAGGACCTTAACTTTAAGCTTTGGTATTTTATCTTATCTTTGGGAGATGCAAGCTTGGTGCAGTGAATCATTAGCAAGCACCCAAATTAGGAATCCATGGGTTCAAGTCTGGCTTCTTGCTTATACTAGTTGTGGGGCCCTTGGTAAATTACTTTACCTTTCAGTGCCTAGGCACCTCTCTAAGACTAGAAGTTGCAGAAAAGCTGACTGAATTTGTAAAGGAAAGGAATTCACAAGTTCATTCCCTTGCCTAGCTTCACAGCTACCCATTATAAATTCATAAATTTGTTTTAGGATTTGTACATGAGTCTCTTAAGAGCTTTCCTTACCCTTGATCTGTTCTGCAAAGAATGATCCCTTCTGGGGGAAAAATGACAAAACTGGGATTCTGAATGGCTAAGCCAAGCCCAGGACCCTGTGACAGAAATGAAAGGCACAGCCTATCAGATTTGCCTATTGCTTTACTTTTCTATTTAGGTCTTTGGAAACTTGCCAGGATGAATGAATGAAAAAGTAGCTATTAATCATTCCATAAATAAAGGTGCAGCGTGTTTATACCTGTTAATGCTCAGGAATAAAATAGAAAGCCTCGTTAGTATAGTTCCTTAAATGTAGTAAGGATTTAATAAAGGTTTGTTGAATTGAGTTGAAGCAATTGCTCGAAGACCTAGCTAGCACTGGGAAGATAAAAAAGAAGAACATGGGTGAAATTATGGCTTAAAAGAGCCCTGGGAATTCAGATGGTGTAACCAGATGCTTCTGTATGGGAGGAATTAGTCACCAAATGCTCATCTTCCAGGTGAGCTCCCTGAATACTGGGATGACATGGAAAAGCAGAACTTCCTCTTGGTGAAGTTGCAGCCAGGAAAGCCAGAGTACATGGCCATAGAGAACCATTTTAATCAGAATTGTTCTGACTACAAAATTGAGAAGGTAAGCCTGTGGTGGGGAGGAGAATAAGCTTTTTAACGGTGGTGTATGTAATGTCATGAGCCTCTAGGTGGCACAGTGGATAGGGTACCAGAATTGGAGTGAGGAACAGGTATCTTCTTGAGTTCAAATCTGCTCTCAGATACTTATTAGATGTGTGACCCTGGGCAAGTCACTTAATGTTGTTTGCCTCTGTTTCCTCATCTTTAAATTAGCTGGAGAATGAAATGGCAAAAACCACTCCAGTATCTCTGCCAAGAGAACTCCGAATGGGGTCATGAAGAGTCAGACACAACTGAAACATGTTCTGGCCTCCATCTTCTTACAACCTACACTCATTTTCCCCAGAACTGGAATCATCAAACTAGATTAACTTTGTGGCTGCATTCAGTAGGACCAAATTAAGGAGATGAATTTCCAAAAGCTATTCAGAATCAGAATATTAACTATATGTTACCTAAAGCAGTGTAGCAAGGAATAGTACCCAGAATACAATACTTGGAGTTGGGAGAAGTTGGGTTCAAATCCCACCTGTGACATTTAAAGGCTGTGTCATCATGACCAAGTCATTTAACCTTTTAAAGACTCAAGCTCCTCTTTAAGATTCTGAATTATAAAATGGTTGGAATCTCACTTGGCAGGAGTACTTTCCACACCAGCAAAATCAAAGGTTCTTAACATATTGACCACATGTAAGGCTGAGGTATAATTCATAATGTAGTGAGCAAAGTCCTAAGCAGGGAATGAGTGGACCTGGTTTCTAATAGATTCTCCGGTTCTAGTCTCATCCGAGCTGTTGTGTAATCATAAGTAAATTACATCACCTCTCTGGTCCTCAGTTTCTTCATCTGTAAAATTAGGGGGCTAACCCAGATGATCTCCAAGGTTCCTTCCTCCTCTCACAGCCCATGTTTCTATAACTCATGAGACAGGATATGAATTTGTTTGAGTTAACAATTTTTAAAATCTATCTTCAGCAAGAACACAAGAAAGTCTTTAAACATTTAAAATCTTATTTTCAGCCTCACTACTGAAATATCTTCCTCAAAGAGTAGCAGGACTTCGTCCGGGAGAAATCTAACATTTAGTCTCCTCGTCTGTGACCTTTGTGTAGTACTTGCTTACCACTTTCATGAAACTCCACCTTTCTTAGCTAATGACATTTTATGTTCCCATTTCTGTCTTTATCCTCTCTTTCTTTCTTCTAAACTGGTACCCCTTTCTTTTCCTAATCTCTTCTTGTGACTGTATCCTCAAAGGATCAATCCTTGGCACCCCCAGAGAACAGCATGGTATACAGAACTTGATCTCTTTTTATTTTTTTTATTTTTTATTTTTTGCGGGGCAATGGGGGTTAAGTGACTTGCCCAGGGTCACACAGCTAGTGAGGCCAGATTTGAACTCAGGTCCTCCTGAATCCAGGGCTGGTGCTCTATCCACTGCACCACCTAGCCACCCCTCTTGATCTCTTTTTAATTCTAGCTTTGTTACTCATTTGCTATGTGATCTTGGATAAATCACAGAACTTCTAAAAGACTTTTTCAGGAAATACCAATATACCTCCACCTTACTTCATCCAACATCTACTCCTTCCAAAATAATCAACCAGCTAGTTCAAATTTATTTTAATGCCTTTGGTTATACATTTTTAAAAAGTTATTAGGAATGGACTTTCCTTTTTGGTCTCCTCCTTTGTTGGTAACATATAAAAGGCTGATGATTTTTGTCAATTTACTTTATATCCTGATATTTTGGTGGTTATTACTTCAATTAATTTAAGTTGCATCTTTAGAATCCCTAAGCATGCCAACAGATCATCTGCAAATAGCAATAATTTTATTTCTTCTTTGCTTGTGCTCATTCCCTTCATTTCTTTTTCCTTTTATGGTATAGGTAGCATTTCTAGCACTCTATCAGGTAGTAATAGTAAAAATGAACATACTTCCTTTACCTCTGATATTATTGGGAAAACTGCTATGTGGTCCTTTTTACTCTGGTTTGCATTATGTTTTTCAAACACTATGCTATTGTATTTATTAGTGTCTGTGTGTTGCTTATCTAGTCCATTTCTCTGTTTAACTTTTCCAGTTTTAACCAGTACCAAATAGTTTTGATGACTACTGCTTTTTTGTTTGTTTGTTTTGTTTTTGTTTTTGCGGGGCAATGGGGGTTAAGTGACTTGCCCAGGGTCACACAGCTAGTAAGTATCAAGTGTCTGAGGCCAGATTTGAACTCAGGTACTCCTGAATCCAGGGCCGGTGCTTTATCCACTGAGCCCTGATGACTACTGCTTTTTAAAGTTCTCTTTTCACATTCAACTAACTGCTACCCCCAAACTAAAATTCCATTGAAGGAACACAGTGTCATCTCCTTTGTCTTTGGGAATATCCCTAATAAACTCCCCTAGATGTCTCCAAAAAGGGATTTTTATTCTGTGACATTAAAAAAAAAATCCATTCTCTAAAAGACACCAACAACCCTGAGAATGAGGTAAGAGTTCAATTTGAATCTGGATTTCAATGTCAATGTAGCCTTTCTCTTGACTCTGATGCATATTATCTATTATGGACAAATGCAAAGAAAATATCCAGTCCAGGGATTTTTAATATAAAGCTCATGAAAATTCCTTGGAAAAGAGAGGAAGTATACTGAGAACTTTTCATGCAGAAGCACCTTTCATGAGGCCTATGGTAAGATTAATAACCAATGACACTGAGTAGATGTCTAGATACAGAAGGATACTTTGTGGAAAATAAAATAACTGGCATTGAATTTGATGTTCATCAACATTTCATGCTTTTTCTCTTGGTCATTTAAAAAATTAGCTCATTATGGGGCGGCTAGGTGGTGCAGTGGATAAAGCACCGGCCCTGGATTCAGGAGGACCTGAGTTCAAATCTGGCCTCAAACACTTGACACTTAACAGCTGTGTGACCCTGGGCAAGTCACTTAACCCCCATTGCCCTGCAAAAAAAAAAAAAAATTAGCTCATTAAATATCATATGCCTAACACAGTGGTTGTTTCCAAAATGATTTTCCTTTTGTAATTTGTAGATTGAAAGGATACAGAACCGAAACCTTTGGAATTTGTATAATACAAGGAAAAAGAACATGGATGACCAGAATGGACACACAAACAATGAAAAACGCCTCTTCCATGGCACAGCTGCTGACTCAGTGTCCCATGTCAACAGCCAAGGCTTTAATCGCAGTTATGCTGGGAAAAATGGTAAGCAGAAGTAGAAAGTATCTTACAGATGGGTGGTGTAGAGAATACTGGTAGCAGGAATCAGAAGAACTGAGCTTGGATTCTTTCTCTGATACTTATTTGTTGTCTCACCAGTGCAAATCAGTCTTTCAGCCTCTCAGTCATCTATAAAGAAGGAAGTTAGCAATAGGCCCTCGTGTTGCAAACTGTTTTGCAAATCTTAAACCTGTGTAAGCTAATAGTGCTGTTTGTTGTTGTTGTTTACTTCTAATATGTATTAGGTAAAGTGTGCTTCTCCCATCATAAGGACTACACCTGAGCAGGTGTGTTTAATCTTTGAGTGATTACAATGTCATCTGAGGCATTTGGGTTGAACGTGGATAGAGTGCTGGGCCTGGATTCAGGTAGGACTGAGTTCAAATATGGCCTCAGACACTTACTAACTCTGTAACACTGGGCAACTCGCTTAGCTTCTCTCTGCCTCAGTTTCCTCAACTTCAAAATTGGGGTTGCCCCCATTTTACCTCCCAAGATTGTTGTGAGGATCAAATGAGATAAAGCACTTAGCCCAGTACCTGGCACATAGTAGGTGCTTAATAGAAGCCCTTCCCTGTTCACAAAGACTGTATATGTGTTTTAGATAGATGTTGTTAATTGACTTAACTGAACTAGGCCCAGAACTGAACAGAAAGATGAGTGGGTTGGGATTGCATTTGGGAAATAGCACAGCACTTTCAACGATCCCCAGCTGCTTCATGAGAAAGAACCCTACCTTTTTATACCTCAGAATTCTAGTGATCCTCTTTAGCTCTGAATCCCAAAACAACAGACTCTCCAAACAATTGAGAAATGCCAAAATTGTCAGATGGCTGCCACTGATGATTGGAGCCCTGGAAATTCCATAAAGATACCCTGGCAGGGCAGCTGGGTGGCGCAGTGGATGGAGTACCGGCCCTGGAATCAGGAGCATCTGAGTTCAAATCCGGACTCAGACACTTAACACTTACTAGCTGTGTGACTGTGGGCAAGTCACTTAACCCCAATTGCCTCACTAAAAAAAAAAAAAAAAAAAAAAAAAAAAAAAAATTTAAAAGAAAGAAGAAGATACCCTGGCAGAACTTTCTGATCAGGTCAAAGAATAACAATGGAGAACACATCTACTGGTCCTCACGGAATGTTTGAAAGACCTAGACAAAGCCCTCAAATACATTGGGTATATCCTTCATGAAATATTTATGGCAGGACCTCAACAAGAATAGGAAATGATGAGAAGGTCTAGATGCATTGGGATCTGTGCATTAGAGGAAATACTGACATCAATGGATCATAGGTCTACTAAATTATGAATGACTGCTAAGCTGTAGCCAAAGGCCTAAACTACACAGCTCTGCCCTAAAAGGGACAGAATTCTGGTAGTAAGTTGCATCACATTTTTGTCTCCCTTTTTATTCACTGGTCACAAATTATAATTTCCTTTAGCAAATAGGTCAGTAGCTATTTCTAGAGTTGACTTTTTAAAATTAAATTTATTGATCATTTCATTTTTATTCTGCTTTCTTTGCTTGGCATCAATAAAGTGGCTTTTAGAGAAGTTGTAAAGAAACATTAGGAGGATAATACTTCAAATTAAAGCCAACAGATATTTATTATGAAGGCTGAGCCAAGATGGCATAGTAGCAAGAAGCAGTACAGTGAGCTACACACACGCACACACGCGTGCGCACACACACACACACACGCCTCCTCTAAACAAAACCATAAAATGTACCAAACCAAGTCCTTATGGGGACATATAAGCAAAAGTCACAATGAGTCATTTTTCCAGCCCAGGTTGGCATAGGGAAACAGAGAGGTCAACAGACAGCAAAGAGTACACCAAGAAGAGAGGAGGTCCCAGACCAATGCCAGGGCACCCCCAGACCTATACTAGGGTATGGTAATGTCATGGCTGAGTATTTCTCAAAAAAGAACTGCACTCTCTAAAAAAATTAATTAAAATAAAATTTTAAAAATTAAAAATTTTAAATTTAAAAATAAAAAGTAACAAGTAAATTTTTTAATTAAAAAAAAAAAAGAATTACACTCTCACACACAGTCCAATTAGAATTAAAATAATCTTTTATATAGTGCTAGGAAAGTGACCAAGAGGAAGGTCAGAGACCTAGCCTCCCAGGGAGGAAGAAAAGTTCAAAAGCACTTCCTCCAAAGACAGCAGGAAGGGCAAGGCTTTTTATAGAGGATATATTGGCGGGGGGTGGGGGGGGGTTGTCACTGGATACTGAAACAGTTGGTATTACATTTCCTGAGCTCTGGGATCATAGGTTACAGGCTTTGGGATGGGGACAATCCTGTCTTCTGGGATTATCTTTGTCTCCTGACTCTAGCCAGGTAGTTAACATTTGGCTTTCTTCTATCTTGTTATCTGGTAGATTAATCATTTTTTCACAGAAGGAGCTTCCCAGACCCTGCTGCATCTTTGATTTGGTTTCTCATAGGGAAAACCCCTTCTAATGGACTTTAGGCCCATGTCAGTAATCTCATGCAGGGTAAAGGAACAGTGCTTTGCCACCCACTACTAAGTTCCAGGTCACAGATCCAGGGTTGAATGAGGAAGGGTAAGGAGCAGTTGCAGGTCCTAGGCTTAGACTAGAGAGGAGGAAGTTCAAAAGCAAGCTCTACTCAGACCTCAGAAGCAGATCAGGGTCTCACTTTCAGCTCTGAGGCCAGCCTGCAGCTATAGAGAATATAGTAATAACTAAAGGAACCCCAGACCGAAGGGGAGGCTGCAATTCTGTTACTGTGAGCCTACAGAGCTTCCTGGTTAGATTATAGTGGCTGATTCCAGCAGTAGTCTGCTATTGTTCAAACACAAATCCAGGTCAGGAACTTGCAGAGCTCAGACAGGGGATTTTATCAGACTTTGTCCTGGATCAAACCATTTTAGGAACACTGAAAGTTTGCAAGTCCCCTGTCTGAGCTATCCCTGAGATCAATAACCGAAGAAAGCAGCAATAGGACCAGCCCAGACCTTCCTTCAGGTTCCCAGAATCCAGCCCTAACATCAAGTCTGAAATCAGAAAGTAGTCTGGAAGACTGAAGAAACAGAAACAGAAACCAACATAAAGAGCTATTGTGGCATCATTTCGAGACACAAGTTCAGAAGAAAAGAATGATGCCAAAACATATAAAAGCAAAGCTTCAAAGGAATCAGTTTGGACACAAATTCAATTAAAATTCTTGGAAGAGATGAAGGAAGAGGTTTGATTTTTTCCCCTTTTTTAGTTTAAAAATGTTTTTAAGAGGGGCAGCTAGATGGCGCAGTAGATAGAGCACCGGCCCTGGATTCAGGAGTACCTGAGTTCAAATCCGGCCTCAGACACTTAACACTTACTAGCTGTGTGACCCTGGGCAAGTCACTTAACCCCAATTGCCTCACTAAAAAAATAAATAAATAAATAAATGTTTTTAAGCAATGAAATGAGTGCAATAAAGGGGAAAAATTAGAAAAGAAATGAGAGCTGTGAAAGGAAGAATTGGAAAGGGAATTAACACGAGAAGTACAGAATCTTGCCCAAATAACAAACTCCATAAAAATTATAATGGAACAAATAGAAACTAATGCCTCTATGAGCAAAGTCAAAAGACTGAAAAAAATAGAAAAAAATGCCAAGTATCTATTAGCAAAAACAACTGCTCTGGAAGACAGATTGAGAAGAAATATATTAAAGAATAACTGGACAACCTGAACATTATGATAAAAAAAGTCTGGACATCATATTTCAAGAAATCATAACAGAAAACTACCTAAATCACTTAGAACAAGAGGGCAAAATAGAAATAGAAGAATTAAAGTGGTTGTTGTCCTTCATTCTCAAAGAGGACCAAAATGGCATCACTATGTTGGAGTCAAGGTACAATGTGTCTGACTGGCTGATCAGACCAATACACCACAGGTTGGGCACAAATAATCCATATGAACACTTGGGGTAAAGATGTCTCTAAATTTTCACATTTCACATTTCTTTTCAGCTACTGCAATTCTGCTTCCCTCATAGAGCACAGAGCTTTCTTTGATATGGATATGCCATGCTAGGCAGTCCTTTGCCAGCATCTCCCATGTCTCACAATCAACTTCAAAGTTCTTCAGAGAGAGCTTGAGAGTGTCCTTACATCACTTCTTCTGACTACCATGTGAGCATCTTCCTTGCATGAGTTCTCTGTAAAATAGCCTTTTAGGTTAATGTATGTTTGGCACTCAAACAATGTGGCCAGCCCATTGGAGTTGCACTCTCTGCAGTAGAGTTTGAATGCTTGGCAGTTTAACTGGAGAAAGGACCTCAGTATCTAGCACCTTATCTTGCCAAGTGATCTTCAGAATCTTCTGAAGACAATTCAAATTGAAGCAATTAAATTTCCTGGCATGGCACTGGTATATTGTCTAGGGTTCATAGACATTCAACAGTGAAGTTAGCACAATGGCTTTGGGGGGCTTCAGTTTGGTAGGCATTATGTGACCTCTTCTCTCCCACACTTTCGTTTGGAGCCTCCCAAACACTGAGCTAGGTCTGGCAATGTATGTGTCAACCTCATCATCTATGTGTACATTCCTGGAAAGTATGCTGCCAATGTAAGTAAACTTATCCACAGTATTCAAAACCTCTCTATTTGCTGTGACCAATGATTCCACTTATGGATGGTGTGGTGCTGGCTGGTGGAGAACCTCTGTTTTTTTGGTGTTGTTAGACCAAAATGTGCACAAGCAGCAGAGAATCAATCCATACTTTGTTGCTTCTCAGCTTCAGAGGCTGCATTGGGTGCACAATCAGCTGTGAACAAAAAAATAATGTACCAACTCTTCCTTCAAAATATAAATAGAAGAACCAATCTACCAGTCAATTCCTGTAAGAAACTCCAAAATGAAAACTTCCAAGAACTTTATTGCTGTTGTTTGTCCTTCAGTCCTGAAAAGGACCATGACATTAGGAGGTGATGTCATGACTTGTAGTAAATTGGATTTAAGTGAGGGAGGGCTGTGCAAAGTCAGTAGTCTCACTCTCTCCTCCAGAGCCATCCGGGTCCAGTGGCAAGATATACATCAAAATGACTACAGATGGCCTGGGATGTAGTGGGAAATGTTAACCTTTGTAAGCTAAGGTCTTTCCCCATTTCAGTTTTTCTGAGGCAATGCCCACTCAGAGATTAAGCATAGGTAAGAAAATAGGCAAAGAATGGGCTCCTTAGGGCAGCTAGGTGGTGCAGTGGATAAAACACGGGCCCTAGATTTAGGAGGACCTGAGTCTAAATCCGGTCTCAGACATTTGACGCTTACTAGCTGTGTGACCCTGGGTAAGTCATGTAACCCTCATTGCCTTGCAAAAAAAAAAAATGGATCCTTTACCTAGTCAAAACAAATAAGTAAATGGGGAGAGAGGGAGAGAGAGAAGGGAAGGGAAGGGAAGGGAAGGGAAGGGAAGGGAAGGGAAGGGAAGGGAAGGGAAGGGAAGGGAAGGGAAGGGAAGGGAAGGGAAGGGAAGGGAAGGGAAGGGAAGGGAAGGGAAGGGAAGGGAAGGGAAGGGAAGGGAAGGGAAGGGAAGGGAAGGGAAGGGAAGGGAAGGGAAGGGAAGGGAAGGGAAGGGAAGGGAAGGGAAGGGAAGGGAAGGGAAGGGAAGGGAAGGGAAGGGAAGGGAAGGGAAGGGAAGGGAAGGGAAGGGAAGGGAAGGGAAGGGAAGGGAAGGGAAGGGAAGGGAAGGGAAGGGAAGGGAAGGGAAGGGAAGGGAAGGGAAGGGAAGGGAAGGGAAGGGAAGGGAAGGGAAGGGAAGGGAAGGGAAGGGAAGGGAAGGGAAGGGAAGGGAAGGGAAGGGAAGGGAAGGGAAGGGAAGGGAAGGGAAGGGAAGGGAAGGGAAGGGAAGGGAAGGGAAGGGAAGGGAAGGGAAGGGAAGGGAAGGGAAGGGAAGGGAAGGGAAGGGAAGGGAAGGGAAGGGAAGGGAAGGGAAGGGAAGGGAAGGGAAGGGAAGGGAAGGGAAGGGAAGGGAAGGGAAGGGAAGGGAAGGGAAGGGAAGGGAAGGGAAGGGAAGGGAAGGGAAGGGAAGGGAAGGGAAGGGAAGGGAAGTCAAGTCTGATAGGGGAAGACCTTCAGGGTTTCTGGCCAAAACAGAAGCAACCACTATTTACTCTCATTCTGAGTCCTTAAGAAACCAAACAATGGCTAGTAAAGCTTGGGCTGGGACCTATTATTGCCCAATCTATGAGAATCAGAGTGATTTGGGGTTAAGGCAGGGTCCTCAAAAAAATCTAAGGGGGGCTGTTATGTGGTGCAGTAGATAAAGCACTGGCCCTGAATTCAGGATGACCTGAGTTCAAATCCAGCCTCAGACACTTGACACTTACTAGCTGTGTAACCCTGGGCAAGTCACTTAACCCTCATTGCCCTGCTAAAATAAAATTAAAAATCTAGGCTATAAACCCCTAGACATCTTGTGAGGTTTCAGCAATCAAAATTTGTATTCTTTTAGTCAGAGCACCTACAGGTAAAGGTATGATTCCCTATATGGACAGAGGGAGAGGGAGAAGGAATGGGAGAGACAGAGGGAATTGCATTGCTTAACTGGAGCTTGCCAATTGGGGCCCCAGTGGGGCAGCTCTTACTCACAGAATGTTGGTTGTTGTTTGTCCTGCTTTCTCAAAGAGGACCATAACATTGGGAGGTGATGTCATGACTTGCAGTGAATTAGATTTAAGTGAGGGAGGATTGTGCCAAGTCACCAGCCTCACTTTTCTCCTCCAGAACCATTATAACCTTATAAACAAAATCCAGACCTACTGGATCAAAATAAAAATACTGTAAGTGGCCATAAGGAAAGAATTCAAGTACCAAGGAACCACAGTAAGGATCACACACAGTTTAGCAGCCACAACTATGAAGAGGTACAGAACTTACAGTATGATATTTCAAAAGACAAAGGGTTTAGGCTTACAATCAAAATTAACTTACCCAGAAAAATTAAGTATAATCCTACAAGGGGAAAAAAATGAATCTTTAATAAAAAGAGGACTTCCAAGCATTCCTGATGAAAAGAGTTACATGGAAACTGCAGTGCAAACAAATGTAGGAGTTAAAAAAAAATACAGTAGTAGGCTTCCACCAGTCGTGGATGACCATGGATCAGCGCCTTGAAGAGCCACAGGCCATAGTGTGACTGTGCAGTCCAATTAGGGAGCTGCAGCTCCTGCCACAGTGAGGACATCGGAAAACTGCGCTCTCTGTTGCCTGTCGGTTCCTGAGTCTCATTCATTTTTCTTTCTCCCGAGCTTGAAGGCCCATCTCAGCTGTGCGCAAGCTGCTCCTGAGTACTGAACTCCATTGGGCACGGTCCTTGGCCATCTCCTCCCAGCTGCCGATGTCTATTCCCAGAGCCCTCAAGTCTCACTTGCATACATCTCTGTAGCGAAGCTGGGGCCATCCAGCAGGTCTTTGGCCTGAGGCTAACTCACCATAGAGTAGGTCTTTAGGAATGCGCCCATCTTGCATGCGGTGCACATGACCGAGCCAGCACAGCCATCTTTGTTTCAGTAGCGTGTAGATGCTCGGAAGTTGCTCGCATTGGAGCACTTCTGTGTTGGTGATCCTATCTGACCGAGATATGCCAAAGATGCGCCTGAAGGCAGCATATGTGGAAGCTGTTAAGCTTCTTCTCTTGTCTACTATACATATTCCATGTTTCACTGCCATACAGTAAGGTACTCAGGACGCATGCTTTATAAACAGCAAATTTGGTTCATCTTGTCAGGTTACTGTTTGCCCAGACATGCTTGGCAAGCTTAGCCATGGCTGAAGTAGCTTTCCCAAACCTCTGGTTGATCTCAGAATCAAATGACAAATTGTCACTGACAATAGAGTCAAGATACGAAAATTGGCTTATGACATTCAACTGGTAGCTGCCAATGTGTATCAATGAAGGTGACATAGCACTCTGACACATGACTTTTGTCTTTTTAAGATTTGTGGTTAGGCCAAAGTCTATACTATACAAAGACTATACAAGGATAACTGCTTACATCAAATATGGGGAGATCATACATGCCCCCTCTGAACCTTATCATCATCAGGGGTTTCTAATTAATGTCTAATTATACAGAAATATTTTTGCTATATTTTGATAATCATAAGAGAAGAATGGAAAGAGAGGGAAAGAAGAACAAATACACAAGGGGAAGGAAAAGGAAGGCTAAGAAAATTTATTTCACATAACCAAAGTGAGCAAGTAGACACCTTTACAAACAAGAAGAACGAGGTAGGGGGATGACTGATGCTTGAACCTTACTCCCATCTGCACTGATCATAGGAGAAAGAAGACACACACAGAGTTAAGAAATATATTTTATTCAATGAGAGAATAGGAGGGGAAAGGGAGAAGGAAGAATTAGACAGAGGATAGAATAGGAAAGGATTAGTACCAGGCAAAACAAATTCTAAGGATATACAAATACATTTATAATTCTTTTTGAGGTAGCAAAGGTAAGGAAACTGAGGGGATGCCCATAAATTAAAGAATGGCTGATGAAGTTATGGTATATAAATATGATGATGCAAACTGATTCATAGAAACCTGAGAAGACTTGCATGAACTAATGCAAAGTGAAGTGAATAGAACCGGACAAACAATTTACACAATGATAAAGCATATGGTAAAGACAAACAACTGAAAGAATTAGGAACTCTGATTAGCATAATGACTAACCATGATTCCAGAAAACTAATAATAAAATATGTTACCCATTACCTGAGAGACGTGAAGGACTCAGAGTGAAGAATGAGACACTTTTATATAACCAATGAAAAAATTTATTTTGTTTGACTAGACATGTTTATAACAGGTTTTAAAATTTTTTTCAATGAGATATTTTTGTTGATTAAAAATAAAATATAATTTAAAAACATTTATTAGATGCAGACTTTGTAAATGGCACCATGCTAAGGTGTTTGGATAAAAAGATAGAAGAAGTCACAGGCCTTACCGTTAAGGAGTCCAGTAACCAGGCAAAATTTGATGAATGGGATGGAGAATTGAAAAGTACAAAGTGATGGAAAATTTGATGAATGCTATGTCCATGTGTCCAGATGCCATTATAATTGGTATAATCTCTTTATTGTATAACTTTAAGTTCATAAAAGCTTTTCTTTTTTTATAGCGATAGCATGGGGAAAAGGAACCTACTTTGCTGTCTCTGCCAGATATTCTGCTGATGATAGATACTCCAAACCAGACATAAATGGGAAGAAGTATATGTATTATGCACGAGTACTTACTGGTGATTACATTCTTGGAGATTCATCATTCGTTGTCCCTCCACCAAAGAGCACTCAAGACTCTAATATTCTGTATGACAGCGTCACTGACAACATTCAAAATCCAACATTATTTGTTATATTTTATGACAGTCAGTCTTATCCAGACTACCTCATTACTTTCAGTAAATAACATTTTGGTTTTGCATCTGAAAGAGATTGTTTACACACATATTCATAAGCACTATATTGCCTTCAATGTATTTTCCTAGGTCAGAATATCCATCCCTTGCTGCTGAAATTAGACCTTACTCACTACATTTCTATCATTTTTTTAAAAATCTATGTTTCTTGTGAGCCAAGGCAATCAATGGCAGGATTCATGGGGATTTCAACTAGGAATTGTGCCTATATTGATCTATGGACACCAGAGTATGAGAAGGATGCAGGATAGGTTCGACTTTTCTTGAAGGGGTGATGACAATTAAAATCGATTCCTTTGGAAAGTAGAAGATGTTACTCTGATAGTACCACTTGCCCACTAAAAGTACCCTACTCCCTCCCTGACAGTTTCATAATATATAGGTAGGATAATGAATGGAGAAAGAGGAGAGGGCTGATATAGTGAAGTAAGCAATTGATTAGAGAACATAGTAACTTCACATTGGGTTAGGTAGATTAATACTTAAATGGAGGGGGCTTCTTTTGTGCATCTTGCTCAGTGTGGAATTTGCCTGCTGTGAGAACAAAAAAAACCTCAATATTCCATGTGGAACAACTGAATCACAGGCCCAAAGCCAGAAGGGACTACAGAAGTTCTTGTATTCAACTCTTACCTCATGGTGGAATCCTACTACAACATCCTTAACCTTCAACTTCTGAGGAGAAACTCACTATTTCACAAGGTAGCCTTTTCTACTTTGGGATATCTCCAATTGTTGGAAGTTCCACCTCTTACCATCTCAAATCCACTCGGTTTTTTGTTTTGTTTTCACTTAATACTATTTCATTTTTCCCCAATCACACATAAAGATAGTCTTAAACATTCATTTTTGTAAAATTTTGAGTTAGAAATTTTTCTCCCTCCCTCCTTTTCTTCCCCCTTCCCCAAGATAGTAAACAATCTGATATAGGTTATATCAGTGACTCCCATCCACTTGTTAGCACTAACTCTTTATTACTCAGAATAAATCTAATGTTTCTTCCATATGGCAAAATTTCAAACATGTAAGACAACTAACTATAATTTCCCTTGTCATCCTGGTTTATGAGAGTTTGCTTTGGGCAGTTACATAGGATACATCTTCAATTCTATGGTTTTCTCAGCTACCATGCTTTAGGATCATAGAATCACAGATTAAGAGCTAGAAGGAACCACAGAAACTATTACAATGCCTTCATTTTTCAGATCAGAAAACCAAGATCCATGGAAGTTAAAAAAAAAAACAAAAACAAACCTTGGTCTGGGGCAGCTAGGTGGTACAGTGGATTAAGCACCGGCCCTGGATTCAGGAGTACCTGAGTTCAAATCCAGCCTCAGACACTTGAGACTAGCTGTGTGACCCTGGGCAAGTCACTTAACTCCCATTGCCCCACCCCAAAAAAACAAAAAACAAAAACAAAACTTGGTCTAAGGTTACACAGGTAGTAAATGTTAAAGACTGTATTTGAACTCAAATCCCCTTGACTCCAGAGCCAGTGTCTCATGGATAGCATAGCCAGTTTGAGGATAACTCAGGACCTTTGCATGGTCTTATCCCTCCTGTATTGCTCAGGCCAGAGGTAACGTCACTATAAAATGGGCAGGCAAAGAAAAAAAATATCTAACCCAAATCCATCAAATATCAATGACAATAATAGGACCCTATCATATTGATAACCTTAAGTACTGGGAAAAAACAAGAGTAACTTAAATCTTTGCAAACTCCTCTGCCCATCCCAATGTGATATCTCAGTAGTTTGTAATTGTGGTGATTCACTTGAACTACATCAAACATATATGCACTTAGATCCTAGAACATGGAAAATAAGAAATGGAAGGATACTTAGAAACAATGTAATCTATCCTCCTCTCTGACAATTGATGAAACACTTCTGGTTTGCTTAGAACATACCTTTGTCAGCTATGTCTATGATATCCAATAAAATGTCTAGTGGGCTAGATGTTTGGTTGGTTGGTTGGTTGTATTTGTTTTTGTTTTTTGTTTTTTGTTTTGTCCAGACCCGTCATTTCACTGGTGTAGGGATTTTCCAACGAGGAAATTTTCTCTATCCATGTAACCGTTCTATAACTTGGAGCCTCAGGGAGTTGCCTGTGGTGCTAAAAGCTTAAGTGACTTGTTCAGAATCACAAAATCATGTGCAAGAAGTAGACCTTTAGCCCAAGTTTGGTTTTTTGGTTTTTTTACTCCACTACCAGCTCTTTCTTTATCTGTTACAACAATAACACAGTATATAGTAGTTGAAACCACCCAAAGTTGACTAGTCTGGGATGCTACTTACTTGGCAGTTTTGAACAAGATATGTATTTACCAGAATCAGAAAAACAACAAATAAACAAAAAAGATTAAAAGGGCATATTTTAGAAAATGGCAATTTTACAATAACATCAAATATCCAAGTTAATAAGAAAACAGATTAAAATAAAGACATTCAGGATCAATCATCACTTCTAAAATGATGTTATTTCACTCTTCCCTGATCTCTATCCAAACTGCATTAATCACATAGATAGGACTTACCAACCATTAAATTATATTTTTGTTCCAGGGGAATAAAGCGTAGCAGTGAAAATACAAAGAGCAGTGCAGGAGCGGGGAGGGGAGTGGTTTATTTGTATAGGAAGAAGTAAATGGTTTATACTATGGAGGCAGAATTGACTTTACCTCACTTTGACTCTTCCCCTTTCCCAAGAGGGAGGAGAGACAGAACTCAGATGTACTGGGCATTTTTATGGAGGATTGATGCCTTTCCCAAAACAGAGATGAGGGGAAGGTAGGTGTGTACATTGTCTCATCAGCCAACATCCTCATCTCTTGCAACAACCACCTGCTAAAAGACTAGGAGGAAGAGGAGGGGAGAACAATGGGTGTTCACTTGCTGGTGCAATGGATGAACCACTCAGCCCTGTCCACTGCTTTTCTTCCTGTGTGACCCAAGATGGACGAACTTCTAGCTCCCTCTTCCCCAAACCTCCAAAAAGTCAATTTTAACAGGCCAACAACAAATAATTGCACTCTGGGGCAGAATTTCATTTCCATTTCTGGAATCTGATGTCTCCAAAGCAATGCTCTCTAGGCAGATCAGGGTCACATTTACAAATTTCATATAAATTTCATGTGACTTGAAAAACAGACCTTGATAAAATAAATTTGCTTTGAAGAAATCTTTTAATTGCTTTTCTTTTTATTCTAGCTTCAGTTAAAGTCTTCAGATGATATTTCCTTTAGGATCAACTCCTACTATATTCTACAAGTACTGGCAAGTGGGCAGGAAAGTTCCAGTCCTGTGGTTAATAAACCTCTCTCTCTCTTCAGAGGAGAGTTATAACTCTAATTCTTCTTTAGCAATTCTCCTCAATTACAGATGGTTGAAAATGTGAGGGCTAATCTGTTCTCTTCTCTAAACCACTCTTCTTGCAACTAACTTTTCTTCTATGAAGTTTCCTATAGAGCTTAATATATCTTTATTTTTAATTTTTATTGCTGTGTTTTGTTTTGGAATTACCTTCATTTCCTAACATATTCCTCCCCTACTCTCCACCCCCACACAGCAAACCATTCTTTGTAGCAAAAGATAAAAAAGAAAAAGGAGGGAAAATGCAGTATAGCAGATCTAACCAACACATGAACTGAATTAAACAGTATAATCAATGAAGAATATAATTTCTAACAAGTTGTTCATACACAGATGAAAATAAACATGAGAGAATGGTGAAGATGGCAAAGTAAGAGAACACAGTACAGCCTAGCTCTCTCCTCAACTATTCCAACAGAAATAGAGAAGGGAATTAGGCCCAGTGATGACTGGGAAAGCCAAGTAGAAACTAAAGTGGGTCATTTTTCTTTATCTATATAAGGAGAGGAGCTGAAGACCTGTGGGTACTAGGAAAGAGATCCAACCAGAAAAGCCCCATACAGAAGTTTCCAGCATGGGATCTGGGCTGGGCTTACTGCTGTGTGACATACCGAGGAACAGGACCATGATCTAGAAGGCATGAGGCCTGAAAGTGGATATCATTTGGGAGAGCAGGTACAGGGGTGAGATTGCAGTTCTATTATTCTGACTCTAAAGCTGTGCTGTGGATCTGGCACAGACTAAGGCTGAGACTTGCAGAGGTAAGAAGCAGAACCAGAACCTGAGTATAGATATCAGGCAAGGAATAGGAACAAGAATAGGACTGAAAGTCTTTCACTCTGACTGCAGAGCAGTACAGTAATTTTAATTCAGTCAACAAACTCAGGCTACAGCTAAGTGACCAGAGCAAGGAGCTTAGACTAAGTACAATCTTGAAATTCTGTCACTGAATGTACAAGACCTTCTAACCAGCCAACAGGGATGAGGGCCAGCAGTTTTCTGCTGGTGCTCCAAATAGGGGCAAGCCCACAGTTGTGTCACACATTCCTAAACTTGGGGCTAAGAACCTGAGAAACTCAGAATGGGAGGACAGAAATAAGAATTCATCCTAGATCAAACTGCTTAGAGCACACTGAAAAGTATGCAGCTCCCTGAAATGAAATGTTGCTACCATAATTGAAATACAGAGCAATCAATAGCCAGGCAAAGAATAAGCAGAACACCACAAAATTTTGATCAGGACAAAGCAAAGTTCTAACATTCTCTTCAGAAGAGAAGAAAAAATATTTTCTTTAAAAATAAAAAAAAGAGGTGCAGCTAGGTGGCGCAGTGGATAGAGCACCGACCCTGAATTCAGGAGTACCTGAGTTCAAATCCGGCCTCAGACACTTAACACTTACTAGCTGTGTGACCCTGGGCAAGTCACTTAACCCTAATTGCCTCACCAAAAAAAAAAAAAAAGGTAACAGAATCTGGCATTAACACAAAGTCCCAATTCAGGAGATAAGGCTAGAAGAATGAAAAAACAAACAAACAAACAAGACACTTTACAAAAAGTTATTATGGAGCCAGGGACATGTAAGGAACAAATATAGAAGAGAATAACTCTTCAACATCTATAAGCAAAGCCTCAAAGAAAAACACAGATGGGCACAAGGTCAACTAGAATTCTTAGAAGAGGTGAAGCAAGTGTTTAAAAAAACTATATTATAGAGAAGGCACAGTTGAGATGGAGGAAATGCAGTCCAACTCCCCTATCACATTTCTTCCATAAGATATATAAAACATACCAAACCTAATTCTGATCAGGAAATCCAAGAAAAAATTACATGTCATTTTTCTAGCTTAGGTCAATGTAGATTGACAGGCAGAGATTTGCAGACACTAGGGATAGGAACTGGTCAAGGGTGCACAGTGCAGAGCATTCTAACACTAGGGACTAAAAGAGGATTAAGGTTTTGCACCAAGGCAGGAAGTACTGAAAGCAAAAAAATTCCTGGCCAGGTTAGAGATTGTCAAGACAAAAACAGATTAGAATGAAGGTAATCTTTTCCCCATTCTGCAGGAACTTATGGCATTATAAACTAAGTGGAAACTAAATTTGTGACTGAAATTTAAATTCTCTACTGTAAATTTCCAAATTGTGACTGAAATATCTTAGTGAGTTTTTAAGCCCAATGCTGTAGAATGTGTTTTAAGGAAAAGTAAGAATAAAACTCTGTGAAGGTTACATGGAAACAGCACTTAGACCTTTTATTACTCTCTGGAAAGTGATATATTTATTGTTTTACTGGAAGGAAGGAAGGTTATTTCAATGATTAGAGAAAAGGAAAAAAATTATTTTGCAGTTTAAATTTAAGAACTACCTATTATTAACTCTTTTTTGACCATGAAAAAGAGAAACTTGGTTAAATCAGGGGTTAACTTATAGATGAGTAAAATTCAATTTGATAGAATGTTTTGTGTTACCACTGTTTTTTCTTCTGTGAATGATATAACAGAACTTAACTTTTTGGGTAAACTGGAAGCAAAGTTATCAAAAGATATTGGAATAGACCATGTGTTTATAAGCTTTTAAGAATGCCAAAGAAAACAGTCTTTCAATTAATTGGTTTTGTGTAATAAAAACTTGTAAAGGAAAATACAGTGGAGCAGAGATTAGTTCTATACATAGTGTGGGATATGATTGGAAAATCAAGACTGGAGGAATTAAACAAGTAGAAGAAAATAAAAGAAGTGTTGGAACAGAATATGGAAAAAAGAAAAGGACTTTAATAAAGGGCTTCTAATAAAGAGAAAGTTTAAGCAAGTAGGGATAAAAGGAAATGATTAAAAGTTAAGAAAATCAACAGTGTAAATGGGGGGCTTGGAAGTAAAGGGTGTAAACTCCTGGCTGCCTTGCCAATTGGTAAGGGGAGTTTTAAAAGACCCCCCCCCCAGGTTTGTTAAGCCCTGTACAGGCAACCAATCTGTTAGGGGCCAAATTTAATATGGGAAGAGTTCATTGGGAGGCTCGTTGCAATATTGGGACTCAGAACACAATGGGGGACCTCTAGGTCCCAAGCCTTCTCTCTTCCACACTGCCCCCCCCCGCAACTGCTTCTCCCAGACTAACAAGAAATGAGATTTAAAAACCTCCTTTCAATAAAAGCAAAAACAAAAACAAAAAACAAAAACGACAGGGTTTATTGATGTGAATAAATTTAGAAATAATGACAAAGACTGCAGAGAAAGAACTGATAGTATCTGAAAACAGATGGAAACACATTTTAAAAGGTTTTTATTTCTTTTCCTCTTTGACAATTCCTTAATTTGAAGTTTTGGGTTTTTTGACTGTTTTCTCTCACAACTAGCTAATATGGGAATTTTTCCATGACTACTCATGTATAACTTATTTTTAATTGCTTGAGTTCTTGTGGGTGGGGGGAGCAAATGGAGGGGGGAAGAGAAGTTGAAACACAAAGTTTTTTTTAAATTGATGTTAAAATTTTGTTACATATATTTTGGAAAATAAATTCCATTCAAAAAAAAAAGAAAAAGAAAAGAAATAAGGACAAAGAAAAGCAGGATATACCACTGTAAACGCCACCCCCTCTCTCTAGCTCGCAGCTTGCCCTGTAGCCACTCCCTGCTCTTCTTCTTGTCTCCTCTCTACCATCTCCATCACTCCCTTCTCATCTACCATCCCCTTCATCTCCTCCCCCACAGGTTAAAAA
Source organism: Dromiciops gliroides (assembly GCF_019393635.1). Taxonomy (NCBI): domain Eukaryota; kingdom Metazoa; phylum Chordata; class Mammalia; order Microbiotheria; family Microbiotheriidae; genus Dromiciops; species Dromiciops gliroides. Next base: position 333,955,017 of record NC_057863.1, on the reverse strand, counting down.
ACCCTTCTCTCACAGGAAACTCGGGCCAACCACCCGCACACCCCAAGCTAATTTGTTGGCACCCCTAGGGGGATGCGCTGAAGGCCAGCTGGGGCATGGGGTTTTCCATGCATACCCTCACTTGGCAGAGCAAGCCATCACTCTGGTCTTCCATGCATACCCCTACCTGGTGGAGGAAGCCAAGTGGGGCATGCCTGAGGCTTGCGGGGCTCGCCCGAGGCCTTCTAATTTTTTTGTTTTTGTTTTTGGTGGCTTTTTGCAGGGCAATGAGGGTTAAGTGACTTGCCCAGGGTCACACAGCTAGTAAGTGTCAAGTGTCTGTGGCTGGCTTTGAACTCAGGTCCTCCTGAATCCAGGGCCAGTGTTTTATCCACTGTGCCACCTAGCTGCCCCGGCTTTCTAATTTTAGTCAAAGATGGGGTCCCAAATGGCAATTGATTCTTACAAGGGTTTTGAGATTTTAGAAAGAGAGGTTTGACAAAGGGTTTTTATCTCCTTCAGATAAGAAGAATATGAAAAACTTTATTTTGTCCCTTAAAGTATCTCATTCTTTCAAGGTTATATGGGGATAATATCCTCAAAAGGAGGAAATAAGAAAGATGTAAAAAGTTTTCTAATTAAATGTAGTAAATTTTGAGAAAGCAATGGGATAATACTGTTTTATTGAGGAATATTTTATATATATACACATACATATATATGTATGTATCCACACATGTCTCTCTCTCTGTGTGTATGATTAGTTTTCAAATGTTTCTAGTGGGATGTAAAGGCCTTGAGTATGCTCTAGGAACAAGTTCTCAAAATTGTATTAAGGATTTCACCTTGACAAATTGCATTGACAATAGTAAAGAGAGTGAAATTATTTTCCTATTTTGAAGTCCGTGATAATATTTCTTTTACATTTTATTATTTATTTTGATCTTTTTTCTCTTTAAATTTTGAGTTCCAAACTCTCTCCCTCCTTCCAACTCCTCCCCCCATCCACTGAGAAGGCAAGCAATATATTAACTATACATGTGAAATCATACAAAACATATTTCTACATTAGCCATATTTCCCCAAAAAAGCAAGAAAAATTAAAAAGTGAGAAAGTTGTACTTCAATTTGTACTCAGAATTTATCAGGTCTCTCTGGAAGTGAATAGCATTTCTTCATGAGTCCTTTAGAATTGGCTTGGATCATTGTGTTGATCTGAGTAGCCAAGTCTTTCACAGCTAATCATAATTACAACATTGCTATTACTATGCACAATCATCTCCCAGTTCTTCTTGTTTCACTTTGTATCAGTTCATAAAGGCTTTACCATGCTTTTCTGAAACTACTCCCTTGGTTGTTTCCTACAGCAGTAGTCATATGCCACAACCTGTTCAGCTGTTCCCCAATTGATGAACATTCCTTCTATTTCTAATTTTTTACCATCACAAAAAGAGCTACTATATTTTTGTACATACAGGTCCTTTCATTTTCCTTTGATCTCTTTGTGATATAGACAAAGTAGCTGTATTGCTGGGTCAAAGTTTATGTAATTTAATAGCCCTTTGGGTATAGTTCTAAATTATTCTCCAGGATAGTTGGACCAATTCACAACTGTACCAACAGTGCATTAGAGTACTTATTTCCCCCATCCTCTTCAGCATTTGTCATCTCTGATAGGTGGGAAGTGGCACTTCAGAGTTTTTAAATTTGCATTTCTCTAGCCAATAGCGATTTAGAGCATTTTTTAATATAACTACAGGAAGCTTTGATTTCTTCTCCTGAAAATTGCTTATTCATATCAATTTGGAAATGGCTCTTATTTTTATAAATTTGACTCAATTGTCTGTACATTTGTGAAATGTTACAAAATCTATGATAGAGATACTGAGTCACAATGTTCTGAGCACAATCAATTTATTAGCAAGACTAGCAATTGCCAATAAATGGGATCTAGGACTTCCAAGTCAAGGATGCATCTAAAAGTAAGGGCAGCCAGTTATACAGTTGGTTACATAAGGTACAGTCCTATGATGCGAACAAAACTAAGACTGACATTGGTTTAACATGAAGGGTGGGCTTACATTTGGTTTGACTAAGAAAGGGGATTTCCAGGGCCCATGGCAATGTGAAAATCATAGAGTTCACCTATGTCCTCTGGAAAGTGCCTCTGAAAGGCACTACCTAATATTAGAGGGGTCCAGTACTAGAAAAAACATGTTATGGCCAAATCAATTCATCTTCCATTTCCGCCCTCCTCCCTTCTGTGATGAGCAAAACATTTGCAGACTTTGAGCCTTTGTGTTCAGGCTGTACCCTTTGGAATAGTGAAGCTAAACTCTTACAAATGCTTCCACTTAGGCCTATACAGCAAGTTTAATTCTGATACATGAATATTGATTTTAGTGATTAACTATAACTATTAATCAATTAAATCAATTCTAGTCTATACTCTAAATTTCACAATTCCCTCCTTTGGTCCTTGAAAGGCATGTCTTTCATGTATCATAAATCAGTTGGAAATTTTTCCTTAACCAATACATTGACAGGATCCATTGGGGGCAGTTCTCACTAAAAAGCAGATTTCACAAATGTCATGGCACAGGGAAGAGAACAAGGAGGAAATGTGCACTATCTTCTAATATATATAATTTCATTATGATTTACTTATCACAGCTAAAAGAGAGTAATAATAAAGAGGGAAGAAGACAGCAATCCAGTAGGAATGTGGGCAAATCATCTTTCAGAAAGGACAGATTCTCTAGGTCACTGCTCATTTCATCAAATTCCTTCCAAGACCTGAATCAGTTTCCCAATTTCTAAAGAAAGATGATTAGCTGCTCACAATATAGCAGAGGATTCAGCTAGTGGCATATCACCTGGAGTACTTAGCAGTGGAAATCCAGAGTGTCTTTTAGCTTTTCTGTATCTCTTATCTCTAAGGGCCATACCTAAGAGATGTCATTTCTGTAATTGACATACTGAGCATCTTCTAGTGATTGTGTAACATTTTTACATTTACACAAAAGAAGAAGCTCAATTTCTGCAACCCTTTAAAAAAAAAAAACTTCACAAAGCTCTCCCAGGCAAGAACCTCATACTGATAACCTATAACCACATCCCTGAAGACTTGACGAGAATAGTCTACCAGTAGAAAAGAAGGGGTTGAAGGGGCAGGGACAGAAAATTTTTCTAGACACAAATGTCTCTGAGCATTTCTTGTAGCAGATGGGTTGGAAATAGGTACCAAAGATGAGAAGGTACAACTGCTTTTAGCATCACATTCACCCTTAGGGGAGAGGTATCAACTGGAAGGTAGGTGGTCTTAGGCAGAGGTCTAGATTCAAGGAATGGAAAATTCATGTCACTAAGGTGATTTAAAAGAATTTCATTAATACAACAATGATGAGGTCATAACTTTCATATAGGGAGGCTAACCACTAATGCAATACTTATGACACTTATCTAGATGAACTACCATTTTCTTGAAACCAAATTGAAACCTATATCAGAACATGTCAGAGCAATAATTAATAAAACAAGGGATATCAACCAAGAGAAATAAAATCAGATATCCCCATTTGATCAAAGTGGGAAAAATGCTTCCCCACTGAAAGCAAGTATAAATCCAAGAAAAGCAGCAAGAAGGGTCCCACAAGACACCATAATCTGGGATTATGTGGGTTTCATTAGCAATGAGTTGTGTATTTAATATGATATGCTAGATCTCAAGAATATCTATATTTCTACTGATTTGTTACTAAAGGAGCAGCAAATTTGATTGACACCAACACAAGCTCCTCCAGCAGCTGCAGTGAGAATATCTAAAATTAGTGCTGGACCCAAATTTAACATATGGAGCATTAATTGGGTGACTTGCCGAAATAATGGGGTCCTGGAAATAATGAGGGACCTCTAGGTTCAAAGCTCCCTCCCCTCCAAACTGCCCTTTTAGATATTTCTCCCAGGCCAATAAGAAAGGAGCCTTACAGCTTCTTTTCCACAAAATGATCAGATTTTATTACTTGGGAATTAATTAAACAACAAAGGTGAAATGAATAAAAATCAAAGATAAGGAAATAGGGAAAAATAATACAGATAAATTCTCCTAACTCTAAACTAAGTCTATACAATCCCCAGATATTTCCAATTAAGCTAATTCAAAGGAATGCAGGGTTTTTTAACTCACCACACCTGGGATATCTCCTAGTTTCTCCACATCACTAGGAAAACTGAGAGAGAGCCAGCTGGCGAGCTCGAGAGCATTTTGGAAGTGACTCTAGCCTCCCCTCAAGGAGCCTTCAATCTCCCTCCCCAAAAGGGGAGGTCCTTCAAAAACTGCCTATGTAGAGTTCTCCTTCTGACCTTAGTAGCATAGTAACTTCAGGGTGGGCCAGGTGTGGCCCCTCCCAAATGAATCACCTAAATTCCAATCATTTTTACCACACTAGACAGTTTTGTAATACAGCCAAGGAGTTAACCTCTACCTTCAAAGTATGGGGACCAATTCTTAATTGGGGAGTGCTAGCTAAGCAGCTCGCCACAATATTGGGGCAAGGAAGGAGACAGCCTCCCTCAAAACAAAGCAGGATTTATTTTAACAAGAATGAACTTTAAAAAAAAACAAACACAAACTGGATCAGTAGGATCAAGAGAAAGGAAATAAAATGGGGAAAGGGAAATTATAATACCTGAAAAAATACCACAGCCTAGGAATCAGCTGAAAATACATAGCAGAACACCTGTCACTTTCCAGCTTCCACCTAGAATGCCCAATTCTCCTCCCCCAAACTTAGAAACACCGCACACAACCCCAGCCAATGGGATGGCCGCTCTGACAGTCACATGACTGCTGTCACTAGGCTTCCAATCATTATAATTTTGCCAGGCCCATGTAGGCGTTGGCAAGTGGTGATGACGTGAGGTGCCAGAGCCCTGGCAACTGCTACAACCAGTGGATAGAGCACCGTGCAGTTTGCGGAGCCCCAGGCCAGTGCGCACCGAGGCATAAAAACCTCAAATAACAATTAATTATTTACAAAGAAAAAAAAGCATTAGACATTTGAGAGATAGCTTGAGCTATGTGTTGAGTTAATTTTCCAATTTCTGCAGAGAGATTTCTAATAATAGCTTTCATGTTGAAAGCAACCCCAATGAGTGAAAAGAGATTTAAAAAAAACACACTTCACCACATGAAAAGGATCTTTTATAGAATTTAGAAGTCTATTGTCATTTAACCTTTTGTTTCAGCCATGCCACCAGGCTCCCAAATAGCTATTGGGCTTTCTTTTTATAAATCCAGTGGAGTGATTATAAACAGAGAAAGTAGGTGTTAGGTTGGCAATACCATATATCCCATGCCATCTGGGAGGAAGAATAGAATAAGTAGATTAGTTACATATGAAAAACTTGCCTGGGGTGACCAGACCCCAAGGATATTCTGGGAACAGTCTTGAAGTATCATTAACATTCTCAAAAGAAAAGTTGTCAGTTGTATAATTAATTTTAGCACAAAGGAGAAAACGGAAAATGGAAGAATATGGTTATACTGTATATTATCACCCATATTAACTATTCTACTGATGGGGTCTTACTCTTGTTGACACACATATCAAAGGTTTGCAGAGATGCTATGAGTTGGAGTAGAAAAATCCTCTCATTAGAAGAGGCCTTGGGTAATGCCAACACCATCACCCAAGCATACTTGAGAAAATGGTACTTTATTTGAACTCTAACTGGAGGATTGGCTGAACCCCAAGTTAAATTCCAAGTACCCTATAGATGAAGCTGAAGAAGAAGATGATAGCTATCTTCCTGTCAAATGTCAGGTATGGGCAATGCTAACAATATGTCATCTACATACTACACCAAAGTGGAGCCCTTGAAGGTAATGGAAACTAAATTCTGTCATAACAATTGAAAAAACAAGATGGGGTTTTCTACACACCCTTGAGGCAGACAAGTCCAAGTCCATGGTGTATTACACCAGGTGAAGGCAAATAAATATTGGGAGTCTGGGTGAATTGGGATACTAAAGAAAGTGGAACACAAATCTATCACAGGAAAAAAGGTAAGGAAGAAAGTAATATCAGGGTTATGTACTACTATATGTCTAGGTATGAAATAAGCATTAATATAGCACATCAATATTGTACGAGATAAACAGGTCTGCCATCCAGGCCTGGCCTGGGTTTCTTAACAGGCAGAATAGGAGTATTACAAGGACATTTTCATGGCACATTAACACCTTGTTTCCTAAGAGAATCAATAATAGGCAAGATTTCCTTCAATAACTTCTTGAGACAAAGGGTACTGAGACATAGAAAGTAGAAGTTCCCTTTTGGTAGTAATTATAACTGGAACAGTGGATTTTGAAAGTTCCACACTGAAAGATGAATTAGCCACAAGGAGTATCATGAGGAAAAAGGTGGGGGTCCTTAGGTATTCCTCAATAAAGAATTACACTCTTGCACACAGTCCAATTTGAATCACAGTGATCTTTTATTTGGCACTAAAGAAAATGACCAAGTAGGAAGTCAAAGACTTCACCCCTGGGGAGAAGGTGGTTTAGAAATGTCATCCTCCCCGAACAGAAGGAAGGCAAAAGCTTTTGTAGAGGATAGATGGGGTGACCACCTGAAAAGGGAAAGTTCCTCTTGGGGGTGGAGTAGGGAAAGCTTGGATGCTTGTCATATCCCTGAAAGTCAGGGTTTTGGGGTGGTTTTTTTTTGGTTTGGTTTGGTTTGGTTTGGTTTGGGTTTTTTGCAATGATGATCCTGACCTCTGGGGTTGTCTCTGTCTCCTAGCTCCAGTCAGGTAGTAGCCACACCTAAGTGACTTTCCTGCTATGGAATTTCATCTCTCCTTACTTCTTGCCTGTGTCTGTCCTGATATCTAGTTGGTCAACCTAAACTTTAATAGTCCTTTGATTCTTCAATATGTTTGTCCTGTTATCCAATCATCTTTGGCTTTGCTTCTCACAGGAGAAAATTCTTCTGACTTATTCTAAGCCCCACATCAAGGAGTCAGGAATGTCTATGTCTATGGGGGAATTTCAGGATTCTTGTTTGTCTTTATCAGGGTAGTATAAGACAATACAGGAAATAATGGAACAATCTCGTCATCATCATCATTAGTGAGGTCTATCAATACAGATATCACAAAATGGGTATCATCTGGGAGATATAAAGACAAAAAAAATTACTAGGAAGACATGAGAAGGTAGCCCTTAGTTTGCACACAAGGTCTCTTTCCATCAGATTACTTGGTGCCTCCGGCATTCACAGGAAAGAATGTCAGGAAAATTTCTAAGTCTGACAGATGAACAGAAACAACAAAGTTTCCAAGCTGAAGCAAATAGGTTTATTGAGAGAATTTTAGTCCCACAATAAAGCCAATAGGTTTATTGAGAGAGGTTTGGTCCCACAATAAAGCCGGTCATCCAGGGGTTGGACCTGAAAGACCCAGAGTTACAAAATCCATGGGTTTATATACCCTTCCAAAAGTTACACTTATATTACATAGTATTAATCTTAATTAGTTGTACTTCTAAAATTAAAGCATATTCTTAGGAAATATGGGAAACTGCCTACTGACCATAATGTCAGCATTTTCCAATACTCTTATGAATCTTATGATGACAGCAGGGTGGGTCATAGTCATGCTGCATGAGCCCCTCCTATTATTCAAGCATGCCACTGGTGAGCTGTGTGAACTCCTTGAGTCAAGCATGTCACTCATGGTTTTTAAAATATAGTATTGCTGACTACTGTATTTTGTGATATTATTTAATGCTTGACATTGGAAAGTTAGTCAGAAGAGAGACTTAACCTATTGACCTTATATAATTGTAACAAAATAATATCTAAATATAATAAATCACAATTTTTAGTTAATATATTGATTATTATCTTAATTAAATCACTTATAACTATAGTAAATCTCTTATAACTAAAGGATGGGGAAAATCTCACTCACAAGAATGATGTACCAAAAAAGAGCCTGTAATAAGTTTGGGGTGACAAAATGAGCATGTCTTGGGGTTCTTCTACATTCTAACAATTGTTTGGAATATAGTGGAAATATGCTTAGGACTTGGTTTCTTTTAAATTAAAGGCACCAGTGCCTATCAAACAATTATAAGAAGCATCACCAATATTAACGATAAAATGAAGCTCACCAATCTAGGTCAAGGCAACAATGGGCATGACTGGAGCAAGGACATCTAGTTCAGGAACAATGAAATTTTCACCAGAGTCCATAATCCCTGTATCTCCCATGTATCTTCAAGCCAAAGGTTCTCTTAGAGGTTAAACAAATCCTTTGTTTTTTTGGAAACAGATCCTGGAAAGCCATCTCAATTCTTAAAATGTAGATCTCATTTGCCCTTCATACATTCCCTTCTTAAATTCCCCTTTTTATGACATTAAAAACATCCTGGTGGGCAGCTAGGTGGTGCAGTGGATAAAGCACTGGCCCTGGATTCAGGAGGACCAGAGTTCAAAGCCAGCCTCAGACACTTAATACTTACTAGCTGTGTGACCCTGGGCAAGTCACTTAATCCCCATTGCCTTTCAAAAGAAAACAAACAAACAAACAAAAAACCATCCTAGTGTCTCATAGCTTGAAGCCAGAACCACTTGGGTAGTGGCAAAATGGAAGGGGTTCCCTTCCTTCATTAACATACTGGACAATGCCTTTGAGTTCTCCTATAGTCTTCTCATGCCATCCTGGACAATGCTTTTGGAAGTATGAATTTCTGGCAATGACTGGTTGACAAAAGCAGAACTAAGAAATCTGGAATCTCTTGGGTCTAATGGGTCTAATTGGTCATAGTGCTTGATGCTATTACAAAACCTATTGTAAAAATGACAGGGGATTTCACCTTTTTCTTGCTGGGTCTCCTGAAATTTACTTCAGTTATTAGAGCATACTTCACACACTTCCATTCCCCTGTGTCATTTGAAATTAGATGGGGGTACCTATATTTGTCCCAAGTTTTGGGAATTTAGCTGGGGTTTCTAATATATTGTAACTTAGAAATTAGAGGCCATAGCACCAGTTTGGGGCATTAAGCATTTATTAAAGCATGTTAAATATTAGTAAAGAGAGAGCACATGGCTCCAAAAGTTCAGAAGTCCTACTTTACCTAGGATAGAGGGAAGAGAGAATGGGCTGCGTCCTTCCTCCTTCAGCGTGGCAAGCCAAGAGAGAGAATGAGAGATCATAAGCTCCCTACAGTTCGGAGGAGAGGCAACCCTTACACACTGCTCCAAGCTAATTGGCTAGCATCATTAAAATCCATTGGTTTACTGGACTTTAGGGTGGTCCATGAGCAGTACTTGCTGAGGTCAGAATCCAGAATAGAGACCCTCTGGGGGGAAAGGCTTTCAGGTAGGTGTGGTTTTAACCTCTATTGCTTCTATTCACAGTCCAAGGTCCAACTTGACTGCCTCTGTGCCAGTCTTAAAAGGTCAGGCAGTTAGGCCCTCTAGGGAGAGGATCTTTGAGATCCCCCAAACCCATTATTTTCTCATACCCCCAAGTAATGCTTATCTAGCTTGAAGTAGTCTAGTATAATCAAGTGGATTGCTAGGGTCTATTGAAGGTTTTGTAATAGTGACTTTGGGAGAGCCCCTTTACCAGGAAGGGCTACTGCCAGTCAAAGTCAGTTTGTTGCTTCTGTTATAGCAGTCTTTACTCCAAGGGAGAATAAGGTTTCCATTAAATCCATAACATCTCCCCAGATTAGATTATAACCTCTGAATATGGCCTTGTAAGGGGCTAATATTCTAGCTATACTATCTAAAATCTAATGAGTGGTCACCAATAAATTATAAGCTTTAGCAAGAGTTAGACTTTTAAGAATTTATTAAGGAGAATAAGAATTTGGTGAAGAGAAAGAGAAAAGCCTAGATTCATCTATCTATTAAAGGGAGAGCACATTTCTCCCTCCCTTCTCCACCGGAGTCCTGAGGAAAGAGACAGAGCATCAGCCTCAGCCCCTCTTCCTCCCACAAGCAAATGTCATTTCCTGAAGCCAAAGAAAAGCCTCATGGCCTTGCCCCCAGAGGTCTTCTCCTCATGGTGGAGCTTTCCTACAGTAAGTCTCCAGCAGATGGCATCATTCCAATTGTTACAGCCTGAAATTGGGTTATAATAGCAATTGGATTTTCATCAAATTTAAGGGTCTCCCTTTACTACACAGAAAGGTTGGAGGTACTAAAAGGCTGATAATACTTTACAGAAATTAATTTTTTTGTAGCATTATCATGGGTCAATTTTTTTCTTGAAAGGAAAAAGGCCAGTAGACCTTCCCCCAATTTCACAGGAGCCTGGATTCCCTGTAATAGAGAAAGAAGTCAGAGGAGCAGATAGAGGAGAAATAGAAGCAGAAGACATTATAGAATGAGTAGAGGATATACTAGGAGAGAGAGAGAGAGAGAGAGAGAGAGAGAGAGAGAGAGAGAGAGAGAGAGAGAGAAGGCTTTTTTGATGTCATAGACATGATTGATCACTGAGAGATGCCCAACGAAACCAGTAATTCAAATGATATAGGTGAAAATTTTCAATAGCCAATCTTAATTTGTCCCTAGTAATCAAAGGTACTAAACTTAGGCCAAAATAGTTCATCTGTTGAATTGCTAGCAGTCTTGGACTAACAGTCACTGTTTAATAGAGCATACTTCCTTTGTTTCTGGCTGATCTAGTAGTTTTCCTTGACTCCAAGATTTAATCAGTTTCCCCAAGAGTGTCCCCATAGGAATACTACTAGGTGTCCCCATTGTCATCCTTTAAAGGAATATTAAATGGAAAACCAGAAGCAGCAGAGTCAGTAACAACTACCTCAGGGAGGGTAATTAAATTAACACAAGTAGCCCTACAGTGGCACCCTCAAGGAAGAGAGCAGTAACTAGTGGGGCATTCCCTACTTATCCTAGTCAAAGTATGGAGTTCAGGGATTTCTCCTTTCATAGGTGGTTTATGCCAATTATATAGAACATGTCTTTAGGATTACCTTAGGAAGCAAAACTACCTGTTAAAGATTTATCCCTCAGAAGTCACCTTTGAGGGGTCATGTGATTCAGCTGAGTCCCTCAGCCCTTGCTCTCTATCAAGACGCATTTTACCTGGCCAAGTAGATGTGGCTTCCTCAGGAACTTAGTCATAGACCTGGTTCTTGGTTCATGGATCTAATAAATCTAATAAATTTCCCAGGAAATCTCACCAGGGGACTTCTCCCAGTGGCCCATGGTATTCCAAAAATTAGTAGCTCTTGCTTTCAAGACTGCTATCATAGCACCATGCTCAAGACAACCTTAGGGCAGCTACTTCTAACCATCGTTTTAGGGTGGGTAGCCAAGTGGTCAGTTATGAAAAATGGTTTTCAAAGGAGGTCCCAAAGACCTATTCTCAATTCTTAATTTGTCAGTTATAAAAGAGCCAAATAACCATTAAAAATTTAAGTGATGAAGATGGCAGAGTGAAACCAGGAAGCTGCTTGAGCACTCCCAAATTTCCCTCAGAAACAATGTTAAATTAAGCCTCTCAGATTCTAGAACTAAAAAACCTGCAAAAAAATGGAGCAAAACAATCTTCTGACTTAAGATAATCTAGAAGATCTTCAATAACAGTCTGTTTCATCTGGGTTAAAGGGGAGCACAGCTCAGAACATAGTGTGTCTGGGAAAGCCAACAAAAGTCTCTTAGCCACAGCACAGATCAGCAACTGAGGACCTAAGGTCCTACCTCAGCAAGCTAGTCACACAGTAGGCCAGTTGTGAGGCCTCCAGCCCCAGTGCAGAAGGTAATTTGCCAGCTGGGTATCTGCTACCCAACAGTCCCAACTAGGCTAGGCCACTCCAGTGCAGTGAGCAAGCTGAAAGCTACCAGCTCCTGAGGCCTCAGAGCAAAAAGCCACTGACTGGGCCCCTAGCTCCCAGCAAAAGAAGTCTGGAACAGTGCACACTGTATCTATCCCAGGAACAGAACTCAACTTTAAAAGGCACAGAAGGGGGCAGCTAGGTGGCACAGTGGATAAAGCACCAGCCGTGGATTCAGGAGTCCCTGAGTTCAAATCCGACTTAAGACACTTGACACTTATTAGCTGTGTGACCCTGGGCAAGTCACTTAACCCTCATTGCCATGCAAAAAAAAAAGCACAGAAGAGGATAAAATATGAATAAGAAACAGAAAAGAACCCTCACCATTGAAAATTACTGTGGTGACAGGGAGGATCAGAACATAAACTCAGAGGAGGACAACAATGATAAAACACCTCCATGTAAAGCCTTAAAGAAGAATTGGTCTCGAGACCAAAAAGTCCTCTTGGAAGAGCTCAAAAAGTATTTTATAATTAAAAAAAGAGAAGTAGAAGAAAAATTGGGAAGAGAAATGAGAGTTATACGTGAGAAAGTCAGTACCTTTGATGTGGGGGTGGGGGTGGATTTAATTGATCAAATTGATCATGAGGCATCCAAAAGAATTACAAGACTCAGTGACTCAGTTTCCCAAGTTTTGTTGAAATATGGTGCTGACCACACGGAGAATCATCCAGAGGTGTCTCGAATAGGGAGAAGAAAATGGTTATATTTATAATGAGAAAAAGTACGTTATCTCCTCATTATTTTTTTTTTTTTTTAGTGAGGCAATTGGGGTTAAGTGACTTGCCCAGGGTCACACAGCTAATAAGTATTGAGTGTCTGAGGCCGGATTTGAACTCAGGTACTCCTGACTCCAGGGCCAGTGCTCTATCTACTGCGCCACCTAGCTGCCCCTCCTCATTATCTTAATCTCCTCCTTAAGAAGGTACATGGGGAAAAACAAAGGTACATGGGAGGTCTTATCCTAATTTGAACTTCCTGAGGTCCTAAAACAACCCCCAAGGCAGGTACCTTTTTCCTTGGAGGCATGTTTTGGGGTCTACACGTCATAAGGTGAACCTAAGGACACATTTGGCCTTCTCTGGGCATGTTCCTAAAGACATGCTTAAACTCATCAGGACCAGAAGGTCTCTATGTTTTTAATATATCTTTACTTAAGATCTAGTTTCTAGGTATCCTGTCATCTAGGAACATTAATGGCTGTTAATGGTTAATGGTCCTGGGTTACTCTTTCTGTTGATGGTGAGGGTTGATAAGGACAAACCCTCTTGGTTACTATAAGAAGACAAACCTTAGTTTCTCTGTTAACCCTTTTAAGTACTATTAATAAGGACTCAAGCCAGTTTATCTTTTAACCACTTTTTGCCTCCTCCATCACCTTGGAAAAAGAAAATAAAGTCTTAAAAATATAATGGACCAATGGTAAAGGAGGTGTGAAAGCTGACTCGGGAAAATAATTCCTTAAGAATCAGAATTGGAAGCTAATGACTCGGGGCGGCTAGGTGGTGCAGTGGATAAAGCACTGACCCTGGATTCAGGAGTACTTGAGTTCAAATCTGGCCTCAGACACTTGACACTTACTAGCTGTGTGACCCTGGGCAAGTCACTTAACCCCCATTGCCCCGCAAAAAAAAAAAAAAAGGAAGGAAGGAAGGAAGCTAATGACTCAAAGAGAACAGGAAGAAGTAAAGCAGAAGCAAAAGAATATAAAAGTAGAATAAAATATAAACTACTTCAGAAAAACAACAGATCTGGAAAATAGATCCAGGAGGGGAAACCTAAGAATAATTGGACTAGCTGAGGACCATGATCCAAAAAAGAGCCTAACCAGCATATTTCATGAAATTATTAAGGGGAACTGCCCCAGTGTCTTAGAATCAGAGGAAAAAATAGCACTGAAAGAATCCACCAATCACCTCCTGAGAGACCCCAAAAGGAAAACTCCAAGGAATACCATAGCCAAATTCCAGAATTATCAAGTAAAGGAGAAAATACTGTAAGCAGCCAGAAAGAATTTAAATATCAAAGTACAACAATAAAAATTACACAGGACCTGGCAGCTTCCACATTAAAAGATCACAGGGCTTGGAATATGATGTTCTGGAGGGCAAAGGAACTGGGATTACAACCCAGAATGTACTACCCGCCAAAATTAATCATACTCTTTCACAGGGAAAATATGGGTATTCAATGAAATAAGGGACTTTAAAACCTTCCTAATGAAAAGACAAGAACTGAACAGAATATTCAATTTACAAATACAAGACTTGAGACAAAATGGGGAAAAAACAAAACATGTTACTCAATAAGATTAAAATATTTACATCCCTACATGAGAAGAAGATACTTGTAACTCTTGAGAACTGTATCTTTATTAAGGCAGATAGAAGTTCACACAGACAGAAGGTGTGGGTATAAGTTGATTCTGATGAGATAATATTTTTTAAAAAACCTTAAGGTATAACAAAAAGGATTATACTGGGAGAAAAGCAAAGGGAGGACAGAAGGGGATAAATCACATCATATGAAGAGGCACAAATGACTTATTGCAATAAAGGGAAAGAAGGAAGGGCTGAACATTGTTTTGACCTTACTCTAATATAATTTGGCTCAAAGAGAGAATAATATACACACTCGGTTATAGAATTTTATTTTACCTTATTGGGAAGTAAAAGAGGAAAGGGGAAAGAAAAGGGTGGGGTGCTGATAGAAGGGAGGGTAAAACTAGGAGGTGAAAGGGGAAAAGGACAAAAAGGAGGTGGGGCTGATAGAAGGGAGAATAGGCTGAGGGAGGGGAGGGCAGAAACAAAACATTAGTGGTTGGGGAAAAGGAAAAGGAAAGAGAAAAGTACAAAGGAGGGGGAAAATAGAATGCAGGGAAATAAACAGTTAGTAATCATAACTGTGAATGTGAATGGGATGAACTCTCCTTTAAAATGGAAGCAGATGGGGCAGCTAGATGGCGCAGTGGATAGAGCACCCACCCTGGATTCAGGAAGACCTAAGTTCAAATCTGGCCTTAGATGCTTAACAATTACTAGCTGTGTGATCCTGGGCAAGTGACTTAACCCCAATTGCCTTACCAAAAACAAAACAAAACAAAATGGAAGCAGATAGCAGAATGGATTTAAAACCAGAATATTATGTTGTTTACAAGAAACACATTTGAAGCAGAGAGATACACAGAGAGTAAAGATAAAAGGCTGGTATAGAATATACTATGCTTCAGCTGAAGTAAAAAAAAAAAAGCAGGGTTAGCAATTCTTATTTCAGATAAAGCAAAAGCAAAATTGACTTAATAAGGAAGGAAACTACATCTTGCTAAAAAGTACTACAGACATTGAAGTAATATAAATTCTAAACATGTATGCACCAAGTGGTACAGCATCTAGATACTTAGAGAAAAAGTTAAGTGAGTTACAGGAAGAAAAAGATAGCAAAACTATATTAGTGGGAGACCTCAACCTTCCCCACTCAAAACTAGATAAATATAATCACAAAATTAATAAGAGAAATTAAGGAGGTGAATAGAATTTTAGAAAAATTAAATATGATAAACCTCTGGAGAAAACTGAATGGGGATAGAAAAGAATATTCCTTTTTTCTCAATGGTACATGGCACATACACAAGAATTGACCATGTGTTATGGCATTAAAAACCTCACAGTCAAAAGCATAAAGGCAGAAATAGTAAATGCATCCTTTTCAGATCATGATGCAATAAAAATTATGAGTAATAAAGGGCCATGGAAAAATAGACCAAACATTAATTAAGAAACTAAATAATCTTATCCTAAAGAATTAGTGGGTCAAAAAACAAATCATAGAAACAATCAATAACTTCATCCAAGAGAATGACAATAATGAGACAACATATCAAAACTTATGGGATGCAACCAAAGCAATTCTTAGGGGAAATTTTACATTTCTAAATGCCTACATGAATAAAATAGAGAAGGAGGAGATCAATGAATTAGGCATACAACTGAAAAAGCTAGAAAATTAACAAATTAAAAATCCCCAATTAAATATCAAATTAGAAATTCTGGAAATTAAAGAAGAGATTAATAAAAGTAAAAGTAAGAAAACTATAGAATTAATAAACAAAATTAAGAGCTGGTTCTATGAAAAAAACAATAAAATAGATAAACCTCTGGTTAATTCAACTAAAAAAGGAAAGAATAAAAAACATATTACCAGCATCAAAAATGAAAAAGGTGGGGGCAGCTAGGTGGCGCAGTGGATAGAGCACCGGCCCTGGAGTCAGGAGTACCTGAGTTCAAATCCGGCATCAGACACTTAACACTTACTAGCTGTGTGACCCTGGGCAAGTCACTTAACCCCAATTGCCTCACTTAAAAAAAAATGAAAAAGGTGAACTCACCACCAACTAAGAGGAAATTAAAGGAGTAATTAGGAGCTATTTTTTAAATTATAAAAGTATTTTATTATTTTCCAGTTACATGTAGAAATAGTTTTCAACATTTGTTTTTACAAGATTTCTAGTTTCAATTTTTTCTCCCTCCCTCTCCTCCCTGCCCCCTCCTTAACACAGCAAGTAATCTGATATAGGTTATATATGTACAATCACAATAAACATATTTCTGCATTAGTCTTGCTGCGAAAGAAGAATCAGAGTAAAAAAGAAAAGCCTCAAAAAAGAAAAACAGCACCGAAACCAAAAGAAATAGTATGGTTCAATCTGCATCCATATTCCACAGTTCTTTTTTTTTCTGGATTTGGATAGCATTTTCCATCATGAGTCCTTTGGAACTATCTTAAACCATTGTATTGCTGAGAAGAATCAAGTCTATCACAGTTGATCAACACACAATGTTGATGATACTGTGTACAGTGTTTTTCTGGTTCTGCTCATCTCACTCATCATCAGTTCATGCAAGTCCTTCCAGGTTTCTCTGAAATCTGCCTGCTCATTGTTTTTTACAGCACAATAGTATTCTATTACATTCATGTAAAACAACTTGTTCAGCCATTCCCCAATTAATGGGCAACCCCTCAATTTCAAATTCTTTGCCACTACAAAAAAAAAGCAGCTATAAATATTTTTGTACATGTGGGTCCTTTTCCCTTTTTTATGATCTCTTTGGGAAAAAGACCTAATAGTAGTATTGCTGGGTCAAAGGGTATGCACAGCATTATAACCCTTTGGGCATAATTCCAAATTGCTCTTCAGAATGGTTGGATAAGTTCACAGCTCCACCAATAATGCATTAGTGTTCCAATTTTTCCACAGCTTCTCCAACATTTATTATTTTTGTTTTTTTTGTCATATTAGCCAATCTAATAGGTGTCAGGTGGTACCTCAGAGTTGTTTTAATTTGCATTTCTCTAATCAATAGTGATTTAGATCATTTTTTTCATATGGCAATAGATAGCTTTGATTTTTTTCATCAGAAAACTGCCTGTTCATATCCTTTGACCATTTCTCAATTGGGGAATGACTTGGATTCTTATAAATTTGATTTAGTTCCCAATATATTTTAGAAATGAGGCTTTTATCAGAAGTACTGGCTATAATAATTGCTTCCCAACTTTCTGCCTCCCTTCTAACTTTGGACGCATTGCTTCTGTTTGTACAAAACCTTTTTAATTTAAAGTAATCAAAATCATCCATTTTGCATTTCACAATATTCTCTATCTCTTGTTTGGTCATAAACTGTTCTCCTTTCCAAAGATCTGAGGGGTAAACTATTCCTTTCTCTTCTAATTTACCTATGGTATCACCTTTTATGTCTAAATAATGTACCCATTTTGACCTTATTTTAGTATAAGGCATAAGATGTTGGTCTATGCCTAGTTTCTGCCATACTATCTTCCAGTTTTCTCAGCAGCTTTTGTCAAATACTGAGTTCCTATCCCAGAAACTGGAGTCTTTGGGTTTATCAAACAGTACATTACTAAAGTCATTTACTACTGTGTCTCCTGTGCCTAACCTATTCCATTGATCCTCCTTTCTATTTCTTAGCCAGTACCAAATGTTTTTGATGACTGCTGCTTTATAGTAAAGCTTCTGATTTGGTATACCTAGCCCATCTTCCTGTGCATTTTTTTCATTAGTTCCCTTGATATTCTTGACCTTTTGTTTTTCCAGATGAATTTTGTTATTATCGTTTCTAGATCTATAAAATAATTTTTAGGTAGTCTGATTGGTATAGCACTGAATAAGTAAATTAATTTAGGTAGAATTATCATTTTTATTATATTAGCTTGGCCTATCCATGAGTTATATTGGATCATTGTCTTGCTGAAAATAACCATATGCTTCCCAAGCAGATCATCTTACACTAATGCTGTTATTTTGTATAAAGTACATTTCTCTCTGCTTCAGTTCATGTGAGTCTTTACAAGTTTTTCTGATAGCATTGTTCATCATTTTTATATAGTACCTTGAACTTGACAGAGAATTTTCTTCACAATAACCCAGCAGAGAAGGTACCATATGTTTTAACATTGTAGTCAATCATCATAACTATTTCTCTCCATCCCATTCCCTTCCAATGATATTTATTCTATTGTCTATCTTATTTTGACCTAATCCTCCCCATAAGTGTTTTGCTAGTGACTTCCCCCTCCCCCATTCTATCCTCCATTCACCCTTCCCTCCTTATCCTCTTCCCTTCCTCCTTTCCTGTACGATTAAATAGATTACTCTTTCCTATTGGATGTGTGGTTTATTCCCTCCTTGAGCCCACTCTGATGAGGTTATGGCCTTTGAGCTAATTCTGTTTTCTAAATTTTTCTTCCTCCCTCCCTCCTCAACTCTCCCTATGAAATCAAGCAATTCAATATATGTCATACATGTGGTGTTATGCCAAACATCTTCACCTTCCTCTAAAGTGTTTTGGTTTTTACAGCTCCCTCCCCCAAACTTCCCTTCCCTCCTTCCCCTCTTCTCCAGCCCCCTCCATATCTTATTCCTCCCACTTTTCCTCAGGGCAAAAATATATTACTATACCTGCTTAAGTATTTATGTTATCCCCTCTTTGAACCAATTCTGATGATAGCGAAGTTCACTGACTCCCCCTCTTCCCCTCCCCTCCATAGGCTTTTTTCTTGTTTCCTTCATGTAAGCTACCTCTCCCCATTCCACCTCTCTCCTCCCACCTCCCCCAGTCTATTCCTCCTACCCCTCACCCCTATTTTAAAGATGTCATCATGGATTAGCTAGGTTGCATAGTGGACAAAGCACCAGCCCTGGGCCCAGGAGGCCCAGAGCCTAAATCCAGCCCCAGACACTAGACAACCCACCTTGTTTGCTCCACAAAGAACAAGGATACACAAAAAATAAATACTTTACAAATACTATCCCTTCATATTCATTTCAGACCTGTGTCCTTTGTGTATATTCCTTGCTGAAAAAGTTCTTATGAATTGGAAGTATTATTTTCTCATGTATGACTGTAAACAGTTTAACTTTTTACTGTCCCTCGTGATTTTTTTTCCTATTTCCCTTTTTATGATTCTTTAGGGTCTTGTGTTTGAAAGTCAAATTTTCTATTCAGTTCAGGTCTTTTCATTACAAATGCCTGAAAGTCCTCTTTTTCATTAAAATCCCAATTTTTCCTCTGAAAGATTATAATCAGTTTTGCTGGGTACGTGATTTTGGGTGTAGTCCCAGTTCCTTTGCCCTCTGGAATATCATGTTCCATGCCCTACAGTCCTTTAATGTAGAAGCTGCTAGATCTTGCTTTATCCTTATTGGAGCTCCACAGTATTTGAATTCATTTTTTCTACCTGCATGCAATATTTTCTCCTTGACCTGGGAGTTCTGGAATTTGACTATAATATTCCTGGAGCTTTTCCTTTTGGGATCTCTTTAAGGAGGTGATCAGTGGATTCTTTCAATTTCTATTTTAGCTTCTGCTTCTAGAATATCAGGGCAATTTTCCCCAACAATCTCTTGGAGGATAGTGTCTAAGCTCTTGTTTTGGTCATGGTTTTCAGGTAGTCCAATGATTTTCAAAGTATCTCCCCTGGATTTATTTTCCAGGTCAGCTGTTTTTCCAAGGTGATATTTCATATTGCCCTCTATTTACTGTGTCTTGGTTTCTCATAAGGTCACTAGCTTCTATTTGTTCAACCCTAATTCTTAAGGCAATTATTTTAATCAGACAGTTTTTAAATCTCTTTTTCCATTTGGCTTTTTAAACTGTTGACTTTTTTCTCATGACTCTCCTGCATCACTCTCATTTTTCTTTCCATTCTTTCCTCCCTCTCTCTACATCTTCCTTCTATCTCTCCTACTTTCTCTTCAAAGTCCTTTTTGAGAGCTTCCATGGCCTGAGACCAGTTCATATTTTTCTTGGAAGTTTTGGATGTAGGGGCCCTGTGTTTTATTTCCTCATATGAGGCTGCACCTTGATCTTCCTTGTTGCTGAAAAAGCTTTCTATAATTCTGAACTTTCTTTGCTTGCTCATCTTTTACTTGATTTTAAATTCTCCACTGGGTGTGTATGTGGGGGGGGGGCTGCTTCTTGGCTCTACTCCTATTCCCAGCTTCAGAGGGTCCCAGGTATTTTGGTTTGAGGGAGGGCAGGTTTTGCTCTCACCTGGACTGTTCTCTGGTCCGGAGATAACCTCAAGCCTACTTACTAAACAACCAACCAGCAAAGCTTTCTGTGGTGTGGTTCTTAGCTTCGATGAGCCTGCGCCCCTCCCCGACCTGAGCCCCCCGCCATTCTGGATTTCTTCCTGGTTCCCTGCTGGGATGGGACAGCCGAATTCTTCCCTCGGTCCCATCTGGTACCCCTGCAGTCCCCCCCAACCCCCACGCCCCCGTCCAGCCAATCAACCCTCTCACCTGACTGCTTGCTCAGTTCTAGAAGATGCTGGTACTGTAGTTGATTCAGAGGCTCTGGGGTAAATTCCTCCAGCAGTGTGTCTGTCACTGTGATTGCAGGGTTAAACTTTACTTGTGGTCCAGCACAGCCCCCTGAAATCTATCTATAGCTGGAGAATAATCTCAGCCCATATTTTTGTGTGTTTTTCTGCTCCAGGGGTTCTTTTATTGCTGTTTTGGGGGTGATTGTATCAGGAGCTCTGTGTGTTTAATGTCTTTCCTCCGCCATCTCGGCTCTGTGCCATCTGCTTGTGTTTTATAGGTGAGCTTGTCCCATTCACATTCACAGTTATAATTTTCTAATGCATATTTCCCTCTATTCTATTCTTAAATACCTTTCCTTTTCTTTTAATTCTGTTCCCTCCTCAAGAGTGAATTTTGCTTCCAACCACTGATTCCTCTAATCTATCCTTCCTTTTATATGTCCTTCCTTTATCTTAACCCTTTCCTCTCCTATTTTCCTGTTGGATAACATTAATTTCTGTAACATTCTGTATATTCTTCCCTCTTTGAACCAATTCAGATGAGACTGAGGTTCAAGTGTTGCCTCCTCTTCACCTCTCTTCTCCAATCCATTGTACAAATTCCTCCTTGTGCACCTCAATTATGTGTGATAATTTTCCCTGTCCTTCCTCTCCTGTTCCCTCTTCCCAGTGTATCCCTCTTGATCATCCTCCCATTCTTTCTTGAAATTATTCCCACATAATAGAATCATATCCATGCCCTCTGTCTAAGTAGACTCCCTCTAAAAGCCCTACTGTTGAGACAATTCTGAGGGGTTACAGGTATCATCTTCCCATATGGGGATGTAGTTTAAACCTGTTTAGTCTCATGATTTTTCACTTACATCTACCTGTCAAATTTTCTATTTGGCTCTGGTCTTTTTTAAAAAATATCAGAAATACTTGAAAGTACTCTATTTCATTAAATATCCATTGTTTCACTATACTCAGTTTTGCTGTGTAGGTTATTCTTTGTTGTAATCCTAGTTCCTTTGCCTTCTAGGTCCTATGCCAGGCCTTATTTGGCCATTGTTTGGCTAATTTTTTTTCAATCTTTTGACTTTATTTTATTGTTTCTTGATGTCTTATGGAGTCATTAACTTCCACTTGGACAGTTATAATTTTTAAGGAATTATATTCTGCAGTGAGGTTCTGTATCTCATTTACCATTTGGCCAATTCTGCTTTTTAAGGAGGTTTTTTTTTTTTTCCCAAATTTTTTTGTATCTCATTTACCAAGCTGTTAATTCTCTTTTCAAAATTTTATTTCATAGCTCTCATTTCTTTTCCCAATTTATCCTCTACCACTCTTGTTTTATTTTTGAATAATTTTTTGCTCTTTTTTAAAAAAATCTCTTTACTCTTTCAGGAATTCTTACTGGTTTTGTTTCCATTGTGCATGTTTATTGAAGGCTTTGGCCATAGATATTTGAAGAAATTATCTTCTTCTGTGTTTATATTTTGAGATTCCCTGTTACCACAGTAGCTTTTTGTGATCAGGTTTTTTTGTTGTTTGTTCATGTTTCCAGACTACTTCTTGACTTTGGACTTTGTTAATGTTAGACTCTTCTTCTTCT
Organism: Dromiciops gliroides; assembly: GCF_019393635.1. Lineage (NCBI taxonomy): Eukaryota > Metazoa > Chordata > Mammalia > Microbiotheria > Microbiotheriidae > Dromiciops > Dromiciops gliroides. The sequence goes on along the minus strand of NC_057863.1, from coordinate 333,932,722 downwards.
AGGGGCATGCCTGGCCTGAACTTCTGTCTTTTATGTCTTGCCACATTCGTGGTTCAATCTGAGGGCTTGTTAGTTTTTAGTGCTACCAAAGTGTTGTACTCCAGAGAGAAGTCTGTTCATTGCCTTCCTAGTCTGCAAATTCCTGACCCAGTTTGGGTTTGTTTGGTTTGTGTATAGTTGAGTTTTCCTAGACTATTGCTAAACTCAGTCACATTTAGTGTGTTGTGTGGTTCTGCAGTTTTAGGGTGATTGAATTATTAGTTCCCCCTTGATTTGGGTCTCCTGATATGCTTTATTCTGCTTCAGGGTTAAGTGCAGGACTAAAGGATAGAAATGAATCCTCACTCTGACCTTAGACTCATAGACACACAGGTATGGTTTTGCAACTTGTTTCTTGCTTCTTACACAGGTAAGAGGATGCTTGCTTCCTCCTGACATAGACTATTCCTCTCTGGAACAGTCTTCTTCCTGTAACTGTGATCCAAAACCGAGTAATGGGCAACAGAGCTGCCAGATAGCCCCTGTTTCTGTTCCAAGTGCTAGCAAAGAGGTGTCCTAGGATCTCTTTTTGCCCATGTGTTTGATCCCCTTGCCATCTCTGGGTTCTGGATTTCTCCCCACCACTGCTGCCATTACCCCAGACCTCTGCTGTTTCAATCTGTTGCTTCACTGCTGTTGCTGCTGCTGCAGCTGTACTTCACTCCTGTCCATCCCTACCCCAGTGTCCAGAGTCCTTATTTTTTTCTTTTAAGATGCCCTGACCTAAAATGAATATGACATTTTCTTGGCTTTTCCTTTTTTTCCCCTTGGTTTTCCTAATGAGAATTCAGTCTGATGCTCTTTACTGGCCTTGTAGGCAAGGATGTACTGGAACTAAGTCAAAACTGTTGGCTCTTGGTCCACCATCTTGACTGACTCCTTGGTAAGACTTGTATGAACTGATGCAGAGTGAAGTAAGCAGAACCAGGAGAACAATGTATACAGTGACAACATTATTATAAAGACAAAACAACTTACAAAAACCTAGAACTCTGATTAACATAAGAACTAAACATAATTATAGAGTACTAATCATGAAATATGCAACCACTACTGATAGAGAAGTATGGACTCAAAGTACAGACTGAGACTTATCTTTTTGGGACGTGGCCAATGCAGAAATTTGTTTTGCTTGACTATACATATTTGGGTTTGTTTTGTTTTTTGGCATCTATACATATTTGTGACATGGGTTGTTTTTTTCTTCCTCATTTGAGGCAGGAGTAGGATGAAAGAAAGAAGGTAGATTTTTGCTGACTACAAAAAATAAAAATGTATTTCCTGGAAGATTTTTGTCTTAGAGGTAAGAGGAGGACCTCTAATAGCTAGTAGACTAGAAGGAATATGAAGACATGGGAACCAGTGTACAATCCCAAATTAATAGTGTTTTACTACCATTCTATTAGGTTATTGTCTCAATATTTAGAGAGCTATTCTGGAGGAAGAAGTGAAGTCTGAGCTCAAGGGATGACTGGCATATAATTAGTTCAGGAGTGAGCATGGTAAATCCAGTTGTTGGTTATGCTGTCGCAGCAAAGCAGAGTTGGGTATATAAGCAACTGCTACAAAATACACACATATACACACACACACACACACACACACACGCACAGAGACACTCCTAAGCTTTGGGGAGTTGAGTCAGATAAATGGTCAGTTTCCTCCATTATGTTCCATATGTCATGTCTCTTGATTCAGTATCCATTTTCAAGCTTCAATTTCCTCTTATCTCAGTCCTTTGGATTATAGAGACCTTGATATCAGCCCAGCTTCATTTTTTCCTTTTGTGGTTTCCATTTTGGCTCTTTCCCCTTTTCCAAAGATGATATTTCCCATTCCTTGCCCTAGGGTTTGCCTGTTCTCTGGTACCTTGAAAGTACTTCCCCAGGAAGGATGACAATGGTGTTAAGAATATAGCTGCTGGGGGCAGCTAGATGGCGCAGTGGATAGAGCACTGGCCCTGGATTCAGGAGTACCTGAGTTCAAATCCGGCCTCAGACACTTAACACTTACTAGCTGTGTGACCCTGGGCAAGTCACTTAACCCCAATTGCCTCACTAAAAAAAAACAAAAAACAAAAAACAAAACAAAAAAAAAGAATATAGCTGCTGGAAATATGTTTAATGTTATTGTGTGTGTGTGTGTGTGTGTGTGTGTGTGTGTGTGTGTATAAAACCTATATCAGATTACCTGCTGTCTAGGGGAGGGGGGAGGGAGGGAGAAAAATCTGAAATTGGAAAGCTTGTATAAACAAAAGTTGAGAACTATCTTTACATGTAACAGGAAAAAAATAAAATACTTTATTAATTTGAAAAAAAAGAACTGAGAAGACTAGGTGAGTAGGTGAATTCTAATATCCCTTCCAAGATCTAACATTCTATGATACCCCTAAGTTTGCTTGGATAGAAGGCTCTCCTCCTCTGTAAAGTCTTAACTGATCTTCCCAGCTAAAAATGACTTCTTTATTATTTTATCTCATAGAACTTTGTATTCTCGTGCATTTATCCAAGTCTGGCTTGTATTACAGGGTTTTGTATAATCCCACTCCCTTCCTCCAGTATATTGTCAGCTCTTTGAAGGCAGAGACCTGTTAACTTATCTTTGTACCTCACTCAGTGCCTAAGCCAGTGTCTATACAATAGAAGGCACTTAATAAATACTTGTGGAGTGAATTAAAAAAAAAAAAGAATATAGCTGCTGGGGGCAGCTAGGTAGCACAGTGGATAAAGCACCAGCCTTGGATTCAGGAGGACCTGAGTTCAAATCAGATCTCAGACACTTGATACTTATTAGCTGTGTGACCTTGGGCAAGTCACTTAACCCTCAGTGCCCCACAAAAACAAAAAACAAAAAAGCAAGCAAACAAAAAAAGAATAGAGCTGTTGTTGACCTTGTGACAAAGAGTTATTATCACCCAAACCTTCAAGTGTGCCTCTAACCTCAGGCAGATGGTAGCATGGTCCAATGCACAAAACTTCCTCAGAACACACACATTACACAGGAAACACAATCAGACACACAGGGAAAGAACTAGCCACCTCAGAGCCACCCTGCTTTGCTACAAAGAAGTCTCATCTACTTTCTTGTTTCAGCCTCAACACTAGCTCAATGGTCTAGCTTTTACATGCCTCTAATCAACTTACTACAGACAACCTTAGAATGGAAGGCTGGTGCTTCCATCATAGTCCCATAGCTGTTGGCAACAGCTGATACTCTCCTGTGAATAGCTGCTGCTATGATCCACTGCCCTGCCCTAATTGTGGTAGCACCACCTTGATACTACACCTCATCACCCTGTCCCTCTGACTTCAGGGTGGAATCATGAACTCCAGAACCTCCATTTAAGGATGGAGCTTAACTCAGAATCTCTCTCTCACTTGCTTGCTCTACTTGGGATTTTTGGTTTTCCCACCATGCTCCTAGCGTAGGTACCTTCCTCATCCCTCTCCCCACCCTCCTTTCCTCAACTTCCTTTTGTGTGTTGTCTTTCTCCATTACATTGTAAACCCTTTGAAGGTGAGGACTCTTTTTCTTATTCTTTTCTTCAGTGCTTAGCACAGTGCCAGGCATAAATGACTGACCCAGCATGCAGGTATTTTTCCCATTTTATAGATGAGGAAATTGAGACCTGGAGTAGTTAAGTATCTTGACCTCACCACATATGGCAAATAGTGAACTTCAGACTTTAAATACCAACTTACATTAGTTGTTTGGATATTAGGTGTGTCATTTTCTCTTTAGAGCAATTGTGTCAAACTCAAATAGAAACCTGGATGAAAGTCTTTTTTATGGAGTAAAGCATTTAAAATAGTATTTTATCCAATTCCATGTAAAGACAATATTTAACATTAATTTTTAAATAAAATTTTGCATTTCAAATTTTCTACTTTCTTCCCTCCTCCCTCCCTCCCTAAGATAGCAAGTAATTTGATAGAGGTTACATATGCGCAATCATGTAAAAACCTATTTCCATATTAGTCATGTTGTGAAGGAAGAAACAGTTTGCAAAAAAAAAAAATACAGTTTGCAAATGGAAAAACTACGAAAAAAAGTGAAGAAAGTAAAAATAGTATGCTTCGATCTGCATTCACATACCATCAGTTCTTTCTCTGGATTTGGAGAGCATTTTCCATCATGAGTCTTTTCAAATTGTCTTGGATCATTGTATTGCTGAGAAGAGCTAAGTCAATCATAGTTGATCATCACATAATGCTGCTGTTACTGTGTATAATGTTCTGGTTCTGATCATTTCACTTTTCATCAGTTCAAGTTTCTCCAGGTTGTTTTTTTTTTTAGTGAGGCAATTGGGGTTAAGTGACTTGCCCAGGGTCACACAGCCAGCAAGTGCCAAGTGTCTGAGGCCGGATTTGAACTCAGGTACTCCTGAATCCAGGGCCGGTGCTTTAACCACTGCGCCATCCAGCGCCCCTCTCCAGGTTTTATATGTCACTTTCCTTGGCAGTCCAGGGATCAATTTCCAACCTGACTGAACAAGGGAGAGAGATATGGACTGTGATATAACACAGTCCTTTTAATCTCCATCATCCCAGCCTTAGGACAAACCTCGTTCGACTCCTATTTGCCTTCTGAATATTTGTACTAGGTGATATTGTGGGAGAAAGAAGTATAGAACAAAGAATAGACATGACTTCCTCTGTTCTGCAGTCTTCTCTGGGCAGTGGGCTTGAGACTGCTTGAAAGTACCTGGCCTGGCATTCATCTCTGTATCCTAACTTACTATTTACTGTCCTGAACAGCAGGGGAAGGTAGTGCAGGTGGCAGAATCCATCTCTTTGACTGTGCAAGGCAAGCACAGCTTAAGAGGCCCCTTGTGATGCTGGATCTGGATTATGTGGGTTTGTACTCTGCCTTTAATACTTTAGAGATGGGACTGTAGCCAGATTACTTATTCTCTCTGAGCCACAATTTTCTTATCTGTAATGGGAATAATCATATTTATTATCACAGGGTTGTTGTGAGGAAAGTGCTTTACAAACCATCAAACACTACATTAAAGTAAAAGAGTATTTTAAATTAAAGCTTGTGATGAAATAATGAGATTTAGCAGATACTCAAAGACCCACCTGGAGATTAATCTAGACTGATTGAATCAAGTGAGAGTGATTAACTGTTCATTAGCCTACTTCAAGTTAACTGGATTGTAATCACACCTTGAGAACACCTTCAGAACCAATGGATTTGGATGATGCCAACCAATCAGCTTGAAGCAGTGTGTAAGGACCGCCTCTGTTCCAGACCTATAAAAAGCTTCCACAATCAGTTTGCTGGAGAGAGTTCCTGATTGAAGCAGGTTTGTGGCAGAGGACTTGAGGAAGAACCAGACCAGGCTGGAACTCTAGGCTAAATAGGCTTTTTTCTTAACTTTCTGAACTCCATGGGAATATCTGTATGCTTTAATAAATGTTTAATGCCCAAGGACTGGTGCTAAAGCTTCTAATTTAAGGTGACCACAATTTAGATTTTAAACATCACAAGCTTTAGTGTTGGCTTCCTCATTTTCTTATAGGAGATGCAGTCCTAACTTCTCACTTTAGCTACAGTAATTCTCAACAACTATATGCTAAGTCACAGAGGGGCTGAGAATCTGTGAGGTGGATGAAGTGGATTCCTGTTTAATATGAGTTGGACCAGAAGTTGCTCCACTGAAAGGTCTTTCTAACTTTCAGATTCTGTGATTCTAAGACTCCTTGAGAAACAGACAAAAGAGAAAAACCATGAGGTAGAAAGAGTTAAGTGTGTGACTGCTCAGAACAGGTCTCATAGGTTGGCTGTATTTTGGTGGAAATCAACATCTAGTCCCCAACTTTGAAAGGTTCACTCCAGGGTGCTCAGGCTCTGGGGGATTCATTCATCCTAATAAAACTCATAAGAAGCTAATTGATTAACCAGAATCGAAATTTGTTCGTTTACATAACTGCCAGAAATGTAACTGCCAAACTGCATTCGAATGATCTTGGCTGGTCAGCAGCACATTTGCAAAGTCAAATGTCTGGCAGCCTGCTATAGTGGCTTATAGAGCTGGCCTGAAGTCAGGAAGACTTGGATGCTAGGTCCATATCATTACTTAACTTCTCAGTGCCTCAGGCAACCATATAAGATTATAAACTAAATTACAGATCTGAATTGGAAGGAGTTTCCTCCCCGGGGAGCTTCTAGTACTAAAGGAAACAAAAGGGCAAAGTCTACTCAGGAAAACAAAAAAGGACTTTAGGTCTACAAATGTTTATCAAGCTCTTGCAGTATGCAGAACATTTGCTGTGGAAGAGAAGGGAGATCATGGTCCTCATGGACGCTTTAAGATAACACAGGTAGCAATAATGCAAAAGGCATTTTGATGGGTGTTGACAGAGCAAAGTGTGTCGCTTGATCTTAAAGGGATAGTCACCAAGCCATGCTCCAATGCACACTTTTCCACAGTAAGGAAAATTTGTTAAATGGACTAGAATGTCCAGGTAGCCGGTCGGAGCGGACCTTTCCTCTTCCCTGGAGTGACAGGGCCCAGGCTTCCGAACCTCTCTTTGCTTCTGGGAGGCCTGCTGCCTTCCCTTCCCTAGTACTTCGACACTAGTTGCTCCTCCCTCCCTATTATCACTCTCCTAGTCCCCAGGCTCTTCTTTCCCCCACATAAACCAACTACTGCAGACTTCATTCTCAACCCATCCCTGAGCTAGACCGAGCCCGGTTTTTCTTATTTTTAACATAAGCTGATGGAAGAGGGTCTCTTGGTCGGAGGCCGACTAGAGTGGGTGGTACTACAACTCCCAGCAACCTCTTCTAGGCCCTGGTCACGGAAAGCGAAGGCGCAGGCGTAAAAACCGAGGTTCGCCCTCCTCTTCCCTCCCCCCCACCGCCCCCTCCCAATCTCCGACGTCTGTAAGCTGCTATCACGCAGGCGCGCTCCGAACGCCGGCTTCTCTGGTCTCGCTGCTCCCTCGATACACGGCGGCGGCGGAAAGCGAGCGAGGCCTGGTGAGCGCCGCTCAAGCCGCAGGCCAGCTTGGAAGGGAAGCAGTGAAAGCTTGACGGCCTCACTTCACCCATCGTGCGCTCGAGATCGGCTGTCGCGGAACCAGGTGGGCGCGCGGGTGGCGGCGGTTGGGGAGGGGAAGGCACCCGCTGGGATCCTCCCTCTTTTTCTTCCTCCCTCCTCCTCCTCCCCGCTCCGGGCTGTCCTCCCGCGGGGAATGGGGAGAGGCCCCGGGGCGGAGGCGGAGGCGGGGGCGGGGAGGGCGCGAGCTCGGATCCCTGGGCCCTGTCAGCTCGCGCCTTCTCCCGTAGCCGCGCAGCTAACGGCAGCGCTGCGGAGGCCCGGCCGGCCTGGGGCTGGGCCCTGAGGTGCTGGGCACAGTCGGGAACGCCGGTTGCGGCGGATCCGCGGCGGCGGCGACGAGAGGAGGAGGAGGAAAAAGGAGGGGAGGTGTGTGGGGGGAGGGGAGTCAGAACTGGGCGCCCGCAGGGGCGTCGGCAGCGGGGAGGGCGAAGACCTACGCGGTGCCTGCGTGGTAGATTTGGGGAGGGGGGGCGCCTGAGGAGCCTGTCATGGGCAGGAGAGACCAGGGGCGGGGTGTGTATGTCTGTATGACCGTGTGTCATCGTGTTAATCCGGACAGGAAGGGACCCACCGTGTGGGAGTTCACAAGTTCAAGCGCCCCCCCCCCCCCCGAACCGGAGCGGATGGGTATTTTTTTGGGGGGGCGGGGGAGAAGGGAGGGACCTGCGCGGTGGGGGTGGGGCGCGGCTACGGCGACAGATGTCATAACAACACCGGCCTGAAAAGGCTGACGGGGGTGTGGTAATTATAGGCATGACAGAAGCACTTGTGACTAGAGCGCGGCTAAATGGCGATTCGTGCGCCGGCATGGCTGTGAACGTCAAGGTTGGGAGGTGTGACGTGCGAAGAGAACTGCAGGATGGATGCCCGGTGCCCCGGAGGTGGTAGAACGCGGCAGGAGGGGTTGGGGGGGGGGGGCCAGGGAAAGCCCCGAGTGCTGCTTCGGTGATAAAACTGGAGAGTTTAAAAAAAATATTAATCCTTTCAAAAATAATTTTAGGCTATTTAGGACAAACAATTGCAAAATACCTCCGTGCTGTCTTACAGTAAGACCGTCTAGGGACCCTTATACACAGCTCTTTCTTGTGTTTAATCTATACAGATGGGTAAATCTAGGGTTTTTGCTCTCCTCTCAACGGCCCTCCCCCCTTTATTTTTTTTTCTTGTTCTTGCTGATTTTTTTAATTTCGAAAATGATCAAGAGATTGTTTTCTAGATCCTTTGAGTAGTAGTTATTAATTACTTCATTTTCTCATTGGCAGACATCGTAAATTACCTCATATGTTTATTGAAATAAATTGTTATACCTGAAGCACATGGGTTTCATGATGTGCAGAGGAGGAGTGTTTGTGGGATAAGAGTGGGTGGAGGACTTGGAGAACTAGTAGGGCAATTGGGCAGACTGATCAGTGTTGGGGCTGAAGGAAGCCCTTAAAGACAGGCCAGAAGGATTTGGAACAGAAGCTTCTTAGATTAATTTCCACAAAGCTAGGTCACCCAGTCACACTTTCTGGAAGGGTTAGCGTGCTTGTGAAAATACTGATCTGGATGTATTACCTTTAAGGGTACACATCACAACCCTTCCATACCTGCCCAGTATATGTAACTCCTGCCCCATGGACTATGATAAATACACTACACAGAGCCTTTCCTTCATTTCCCTTGTTATCATGAAGATAGCAGTGGATAACATGGGCTATCACTTCATCTGCCCAGCCTATCTTTTAACCCATACATTGCTTTGGTAACATTCTTTAATCTATCTATGTTCATAATTCCATTATTTCTTTGTACTGTGGTCTGCTTGTGTTCATTCTGTGCCTGCTCCACTACCCTTTGACTTAGTCTAAATTTCAGTTATTTGGATACTGTGATGTTCCATGACACTATTCTCAATACAGCACTAGAAAAATATTGCTATTTTTAAAATGGTATTAAAAATATTGGTATTTTTTAAATCTTGGGGGTAATTAAAGACCTTTGCAACATCGAAAAAGCAGTCCAGATTTTTTCCCCATCCTATTCAGTTTTGGGCCCAACTCATTGTCCATTTGCTGTGTATGAACAAGATTTGTGTTAATAAACAAACTTATCTAGATTTTTCTATCCAATCATTGTGCAGACAATAGGCTTTTTTCCACTTGTTTTTTCTACTGTGAATGGTTAGTTCAGAATTTTGAGTGATTATATATGGCTCCAAAGTGAACTATTCTATATGAAACTTAATAAATCCAGTTTAGAGTAGGCAGCTCATCTGACTTGTCTTTTTCTGAAAAATTGCCTGTTTGGATGATCTTTTCTTCCCTTTTTATACTTGTTGCCACTACTGTTCCCTTTAAATAGTACAAGTGGCCAAGATAACCTAAATATTTGAACTGAAATAGTACTTTAGAATAATAAAATTTGTTTGTGGAAACAGTAATTGTTAACTGATCTAGTGCAGGACTTTTATCAGTTACATATTTGAGGACCAATTGTATAAGAATACCTGTACTAAGTACTCTGGGGAGTACTTAGGAAAGAATAAAAGATGAACCTTGAGTTTTATCATCTATAGAGGAAACAAGACAAACAAAATATACAAATCAAAGTGCAGAAATAAATATCATTTAAAACTCCATTATTTGTTCTGCTCTTGGAGTGGGCCACTGTACTGGTATTTAGCCTTAAGGTTACTGGGCCCTTGAGTTAAACTCTCTCCTGATCGCTGCCTGTTAAAATCAGGTGCCATTTTCTATAAGAACCTTTCTTGATCCCTATAGTTGTTAGTATTTATTGAAATAGTAAATTATCTTGTATTTATTTATCAGCTTAAGTGTTGTATCTCCTGTAGAATGTAATCTCGAGGACAGGGACATTTTCAGAAAAGTCTTTGTATTTCTAGTGCATAGTTCATTTACCTACATGTGTTTTGAGTGAGGAATTCAGCCAAGATAGTGGAGGTGAAAATTTTTAGGCATAATTGAAAAAACAATGTCCACTAATCCAATTGCAGTGGTTAATTGATAGGAAACAGGGAGATGGCCTTGATTCAGTTGGAGGCAGGTAGGACAGTTGTAAATAGGAAAAAGTTTTGCAGTTCTTTAATGGAGAATTGGAGCTGCTGGGTGAAAGGGGAAAGGCATCATTACAAATGCAACTGGTAGAAAAGGTAACTTCGCGGCAGCTAGGTGGTGCGATGGATAAAGCACCTGCCCTTGGATTCAGGAGGACCTGAGTTCAAATGCAGCATTGGACACTTGACGCTCACTAGCTGTGTGACCCTGGGCAAGTCACTTAACCCTCATTGCCCCACAAACAAACAAACAAAAACAAAACAAAACACAAACCCCCCCCCCCAAAAAACAAAACACAAAAGGTAACTGAAGTGAAGAATTTTATCTGAAGTAGCTGGATGAAGAATGGTTAGAGGATCTTCTTACAGCTTTAAACAATACAGAATGTGGATACTATACCTATGGATAATCTCTGTATTCCAAATAATATAATAATGATGTCCTTTGAATCTTAGAAATATGGAGTTACTGACTCTCTGTGAGTTGTTTTAAGAGAGATCAGAAAAAAGGGAACTTGAAGTTTCTTTGAGGTTGTTCATCCATAATTACCAAACTAGGAAAGGAGACTTGAAGTGAGAGCAGTTTGTGTCTTGGATTGTGCATTTGGTTAAGAGAGTCTGTGGGATCTCTGGAACCTAAGGCCTAGTAGATTGAGGTACAGGGGAAGGTGAGGAATACTAACAGTTGCACTGCAAGATTTAACTTAGTAGTAGCTAGAAAATTGTTGCAATTCACCATTCCATTTTTTAATTTTATATTTTCAATATATTTGAATATATGTACATTTCAATGTACAACCCCCCCCCCAAAAAAAGAGAATTGTGTCTGAAACTGTTAACTCTTGTTATGTACAATTTTTTTTAAAGGACCTTAAGTTTAATATGGTAATACAGTGGTGTATGAATTACTTGGCACTAGCAGCTATTTAGGTATGATTTCATTTTATGAGGCAGTATTTTGGAATTGATAAGAGAGCTGGCCTGGAAGCCAGAAAAACCTACATTCAAGTCACTTAACCTCTCATTACACTAGGCAGCTGTCTTAAGAGAAGGGGAGAATGGGTAGCTAGGTGGCGCAGTGGATAGAGCACTGGCCCTGAATTCAGGAGTACCTGAGTTCAAATCCAGCCTCAGACACTTGACACTTACTAGCTGTGTGACCCTGGGCAAGTCACTTAACCCCCATTGCCCCACAAAAACAAAAACAAACCAAAAAAAAAAAAAAAGAGAGAGAAGGGGAGAAGGTGGTAACCTAAATTGGTAGAGTGGTTATCTTCACTTTAGAGTTCCCTATACTAATAAAATCACAGGTTCAGTCCCTATCCCAGGCTTTTATTTTGTGACAGCAATGGTCTTTCATATGCGCTTTTGCTGACATTGTGATGACTCAGAATGTCTGATATTGACCAGATAAAACTAGATTGAGTTGGTTTTCTCTGACCAGCCTAACCTTTAGTGTTAGATTTTTGTGCCATACACAAATGTTGCATTGCTTTCTTTTTGTTGTGTTTTTAATTTTCTGGTTATTAAGAAGGAACATTATTCTAAGGAAATATGCAAAAGTTGTAGCTTTTAAAGAGCACACTTTGATAACTATTAGAGATATTGCAGTGGCTCTTTGACCTGGAGGTCTTAAGTGATTCAGCGGATCTGTCACACAGAAATGTGGTCCAAAATGAAAAACTGGTGCCAGGAATTGACAAATTTTTAGCTGCAAAAACAGTCCAATCTCAAAAAAGCACCTGGAAACCAAAGAAGTTGCTATTGATGCTTCCATTATGTGGCATAAGATTCTTGAAATTGAAAGAAGAGAGAAGACCTGTTTAAAAAATAAAAGTTTCTGATTTGCTATGAAGAAGAAAAAAATGCTTGACATAGGCAAGACAATACAGAGATTGAAGTGCTGGAGATTTGAAAAAGATAATTGTTACTGATGCTTTGCCAAAACTGTTAGTAGAAGTCTGAATACAACTGTAACAACTATAAAACAACTTCATCAGACTGCAAAATATTCACACACACACACACACACAAATTTGGAGATTTTTTTTTTAAACTTTCAGTGAGCCTCTAAGTCTTATTCCTTATTGAAGGCACAATGAACTCTGATAAATTTATTGATATCCTGAGAAGCAGAATTGTTCTAGAATTATAGAAATTCCAAGATGGAAATAGAAAACTGTAATATAAAATTAACAAATGTTAATCTTAAAGTGGTCTGGGAACTTGCTTGGTTTAAACCCCATTGAAAAAAACTTACAGGCTATGTACTTTTCTAAGGCTGAACTTTGAAAAACACTGTCAGATACACTTAATGTCCAATGTCATGATGAAGAATTAAAGAATGTGTCAAAATCTTCTGAACTCATACCAAATCATATAAAACAAGTGATTTTGACAAATGAAGAACTTATTATGTATGTGTATATGTGTGTGTGTGTGTGTGTATATATATATATACATACACACTTTTTTTTAATGTTTGTCAGTAAATTAGTTTACTTTGTTCCAGTTATTAGCATGCCGATTTAACAAAATTGACTCATTTGTGTCACCTTCTGAACTTTTAATTTTCTTCTGTTTATTTTAAAACTATTTTATTTTTGCTCTTTTTTGCATCTATCTTTTCCCTTTTTTGTGTATGTCTGTCACGATCAGTTCATCTTCTGTTCCCCATATCAAACCATCCTCCCTTCTAATAGGTATGGTTAAGAAAAACAAATTTGTACATTAACTCTTTTAGAAAATTTACATCTTGTTATGCCATTCAAATAGTGGTTTTCCAACAAACATCTTAAGTAAGTGCCTATTGTGTGTTTCAGCTCTTTCTTAGGTGCTGAAACAAAATAATGGGAAAATGTGATCCCTGCCATCACTCTTGTTACCTAATTGGGGAAGAAGACATGAAACATTGGAAACCTTGAGTAGTGAGTGGAAATAGCACTGGATTTTGAGCCAGAGTATGCCCAGCTCTGCTATTACCTGAGGCAATTGGTGGCTCAGTGGAAAGAGCACTGGCCTGGACCAGGAAGACACGTATTCCAGGATGACCTCAGACACATATTAACTATATGTGACCCTGGCAAGTTACTTACCCTATGTTTTCCTCGACTATAAAATGGGAAGAATAATAATAATGTTTATCTCACAGGGTTGTGAGGATCAGATTAGATATTTATTCAAAACAAAACAAAAAACATTTAGCATGGTGCCTGGCATGTAGAGTAGGCACTATATTAATGTTTATTCTCCTTCTTTCCCTTTCACTACCACCTGCATGACATTGGACAAATAGTTTAATTTCTCAGTTTCCTCATCAGCAAAATGAAGGACTTGGGCTAGATAATATCTAAGTTCCCACCCAACTGCAAATTTATGATTCTATGAATAATTCTAAGGGTGTTTCTAAGGTAAGGAAAAGTTCATTGTTGCATTTGTGAAGGAAGGTGGGCCTTTAACTAATGCTTCTAAGATACAGAAACTTCTATGGTAGTAACAATACTGCTTGGTTTATATAGTGCTTAATGGTTGTTGCTTTCATATTTATTATTTCATTTGATTTTCACAAAACAAGTTGGTAGTAAAATTACAAATGAGGAAACAGATTGTTATTTGCTTAAAATTATACAGCAGAGCATGGTAGATAACCAGTGTGTATTTGTTGAATGTTTCATTTGGCATTTTGTTGAATTAATTCAAAGCATTTGGAAGCCATTGATGTTTTCTTTACACTTCTCCTACTGATATCTTGGTGTTTTTCTCTGCATTCCTTTGGTTGTCATCTCCATTATTTTTCTCTGCTCCTCAGTAACTGCTGTCTTTCTGTTGCTATATTTCCTGCACCTTTTGGTCCACCTCTTAATTTCCCATCTTAGCCAATTCTTGGGCCATTTTCCCCTCCTATTTCCATACCTCTCCTAAGTACCTTGATGATTGGCTTAACCTATTTGACTGCTCCAGCATCCTTCCTATCTACCTTTTACTTTGACCAGGTCCTGCCACATTTCCTCCATTGTATGAAATAGTAGTGATGTACTGAGGCTTGAATTGAATATTCTGTTTTCATATCAGAATTCAATATTCTGATATGTCATTGGTGAGAAAAATTAAGAAAAGGGGGAGTATTTTTTTTTTTGAGAAATACTATTGGGTTTTTAAGTCTTTCTTTCATTTCACCCCCAGAATCTAGGTGGACATTCCACTTATGATAGTTTCTTAGTAAATGTTTAACAAGTAATTGCCAAGAACATAAATTATTTGCATAATGATTCCTGATGTGACCATACTATGAAAATAAGAAAGCGATTTGATAGAAATTAGGTTTAGCCCAACATCTTACATGATGTATTACATTAAGCTCCAAATAGATATGCAACCTTCATATAAAAGGTCACACTATAAAAATATTAGAAGAGAATCAGATCAGGTACCTTTTAAAGTTGTTTTAGGGGAGTTTTTTTTTAATTTAAGTTTTTATTTTTAATTTTTCTCAATTACATATAAAAATATTTTCAGTTCCAAATTTTTCTCCCACCCTCTCTCCTCCCAAGGCCAGCAAGCAATTTGATATAGGTTATACATTACTATCATGTTAAACATATTTCCATATTAATCAGAACAAAAGGGGAAAAAATGCAAGAAAGAATAAACAAGAACAATAAAAAAGCAACAACAAAAGTGAAAATAGTATGCTTCACTCTGCATTTAGACTCCATAGTTCTTTTTCTGAATGTGGAGAGCATTTTCCACCGTTGTATTGCTGAAAAGAGTTAAGTCTATCACAGTTGTAGGGGAGAAGTTCTTCTGAACTTTTTTTTTTTTTTGGAGAGAGGGTTTTGTTGTTGTTGTTGTTGTTGTTTTGTTTTTTGGTGAGGCGATTGGGGTTAAGTGACTTGTCCAGGGTCACACAGCTAGTAAGTGTCAAGTGTCTGAGGCTGGATTTGAACTCAGGTCCTCAGGAATCCGGGGCCAGTGCTCTATCCACTGCTCCACTTAACTGCCCCAGGGGAGAAGTTCTTAACCAAATAAGGGTTAGAGATAATCACAAAAGAGAAGTAATTTCAGCTACATAAAATTAAAAATCTTTTACAAGAACAAAATTAGTGCATATAGGATAAGAAGAACACGCATGGATTGGGGAAAAAAATCTTAACAGATACTGTCTGAAAAGGGATGAATAGTCAAGATATAGAGGTGCTTAATAAAGATAAATAAAACCAAGATTCCATTTAATCAACAAGCATTTGGGCAGGGAAGGGAACAAGCACCGAACCTCTACATATGCCAGGCACTGTCAAACACTAGACATAAAAAGACAAGTGAAACTATCCCTGTCTTTGAGCTAACAGCATATAGCAAGGGAAGACAAAATATATAAAAGGCAATTTGGGGGTAAAGCCCTAAAGTATGGAAAATTTTTCTTTAGAAGATGGCCCTAAGACTCACGAACTGATGTATAGTGAAGTGAGCAGAGCTGGAAGGACATTGTGCATAGTGACAGCAGAATTGTTCAATGAGCAATTGTGAATGACTTAACTACTCTCAGCAATGCAATGATCCAAGACAATCCCAAGGGACTAATGAGGAAGCTTACTATGCACCCCTATAGAAAGAACTGATAAAAAAGAGCACTTGTGGATTGTACATATATAACCTGGTTGTGATCTTGTGGAGGGGGGAGGAAAGGGAGGGAGGGAGGGAGAAAAATTTGGAACTCCAAAATAAAGTAGATGCTAAAGAAAAAAAAGAAAGAAAGAAAAAAAAAGAAGATGGTCCTAGATCTGAACCTAGAAGGTGACAGTGAGGAGTACATTTCAGGTGTGGTCTAAAGACCTCTCTGACACAAGAGATATAATTCTGTTATGTGAGGGTACAGTAAGAAGATCATTTTGGCTATACTCTAACAAGTATGAAGGGAAGTATTGCGTAAAAGCATGAAAAGTAAAATTTGTCCAAGTTGTGAACAGCCTTAAGTTCCGAACAGAAGAGTTCATGTGATTGTACAGGTAATAGGGAACCCCCTGGAGTTTAAGGGGTTGACGTGATCACAGTTGGGCTTTAGTAATAATCATTTTGGCAGGTATGTGGATGATGGATTGAAGTGGGGAAAACAATTTGGAAACTATTATGGTAGTCAAGGCAAGAGAGAATGAGGGTCTGAACTAGGCTAGTAGCCAGGTAAATATAAAGGGAGCAGAATTGACATGAGTGGAAGTAGAATCAACAAGACTATTTGGTGATTTGGGGCTTAGGTAAAGGGTTAAAAGCTGGGGGAGGGGGGCGTGACAGGGATAGAAAAATTCATGGGAAAATACCCCATTTCAGTTTTTTTGTGTGTCTACCAGAAAAAAAGAAAGAGAAATATTTATCATGTTACCAGAATTCTCCCTTTCTCTGTTTTTTGGTTTTTTTTTCCTTTGTCATTGTCTTTCATAGTGGAAGGAGTTGAAGAGAAAGGGAGAAATTCAAAAGAGCTGTGGCCTTCAGAAGCTAGTGTGATAGTGCTTGGGGCTTTCAAAGGAAGAAAATTAGAGAACTTCCCAGTTTAGTGTTATTTTTGTTGTTGTTCTTCTGCTGTCACTTTCAGGGTATCCAATTCTTCATGACCCCATTTGGGGTTTTCTTGACAAAGTTACTGGGGTAGTTTGCCATTTTCTTTAGCTCATTTTGTTTTGTTTTGTTTTTGCAGAGCAATGAGGGTTGTGACTTGACCAGATTCACATAGCTAGTAAGTGTTGAGTGTCTGAGGCTGGATTTGAACTCAGGTCTTCCTGAATCCAGGACCAGTGCTTTATCCACTGTACCACCTATCTGTCCCAGCTCATTTTGTAGAAAAGGAAACTGAGACAAACAGGGTTAAGTGACTTGCCATGGGCCAACACAGTTAGTGTCTGAGGCCATATTTGAATTGAGGTCTTCCTGATTCCAAGACCTGGTGCTCTAAACATTAGTTATTTTACCTTTTCTCTTTTCTCAGTTGATGACTGGCAAGGAAGACTGTGAGGCTGTGGGCTACTGGGACCATATGCACAATTGTAATGCACACTGCCTCTGCTTTTTCTAACAGTAATAGCCTTAGTTATATAGCTTTTTATGGTTACAGAGTTATGGTTAATTTTTGCATTACTTGATTTTCCCAACAATTCTGTGAAGTAGGCAGTAAAAGTATTACCCTACTCATTTTATAGCCAGGGCTACTAAGACTCAGAATTTAACTAACATGCAAGGTTTATATAGCTAGTTAAGTTGCAGATTGAGTCCTCAAACCTACTTCAGATTCTAAGTCCATTGCTTTTTTCCATAAACAATGTAGAAAAGCATAATGGTTTTGCTTCTCCTGCCAGTAAAAAAATTCTAGTGTCAACTTTTTGTTTCCATTTCTTAAAACAAAGGAAAGGAGATTGTAATACAGAGATAATTTACTTTAAAATCTTTAGTATGCATGGCTAAAAATTATTGTAGAATGGTGAGAGCTGATCAGAAACCTTCCTAATCAGTCTTTCCTCTGTGAGGGCCAAAATTGGATATACGGAGCATTAATCTCCCCCTTTGAACTTTCCCTTTTATATATACCTCCCAGGCCAGTAAGAAAAGGAGCCTCTGAGCTTTAGTTCATAAAGGATCAGGTTTTATTGCTTGGGAATTAATTAGACTACAAAGGTGAAACCAGTTAGGGAAATAAGGAAGTAGAAATACAGATGGATAGTCTTAGCTCTAAACTTAGTCTGTGCGATCCCAGAGATTAAGCTAGTTCAAAGGAATTTAGGCCCGCCAGGCCGAGAACCAGCACGCCCAAGACCAAGCACGAAACACGTGCTTCCGAACTGCCATCACGAGCCAATCGCCCCCAGAGACTGCTCTCTAGGCTGAAAGAGTGACTTTTTGAACGCCCCGCTTGCCGGAAGTTGCCTTATCTTCTGGTGGAGTTTTCCTCCCACAAAAGGGGAGGTCTGGCATTTATCCTCCCCAAAAGGGGAGGTCCTTCAAAAGCTGCTTAGTAGCATTCGGAGTCTCAGGGTGGGCCAGGTGTGGCCCCTCCCAAATGATTCAGCTAAAATTTTTTATATTAATCTTTACCACAAATATTTTTTACCACACCTCCCTAATCAATCTCCTTGTAGAACCTCCCTCCCCAAGAAGATGAGAAACTGGACAGTGAGGACACACTAAATTATCGCAATGTAACATGTAATCAGTAGTTCTTGATGGACTACACAGTAATTGTTGACATCTTGTTTCAGATCAGATTAGGGAACAGTCCACTCCTTTGAATTATACTTAGAGGGGGGTAGTTACTTACACCATTGGCTAATCAAATTTGCTTTATGTAGATTTTATTTCAGAGGATAAAGATTATGAGTGTTTATGTTTTCTTTGGAACGTAGAGACACCAATGTACTGGCGGAGCTGGGATTAAAACCCAGGTTTTTGGTCTTTCCTGTCTGTTACTGTTTCCATTATAACACCTCATACTAAGAAGTCAGAATTCATTTTTAAGCATGTTTAATTGGAAGTTGCTATGGGTCAAGTAAATAGATATTTTTAAACATAGTTGGAATTATGGAACTGTAAGTTTTTCAAGTTTCCCATAGTTCTCCCTCCCCCTCTCCCTATCTTACCTCTGAGAAGGCAACATCTCATCAGCCTTGGTACTCTACCTTACTAATAACTACCCTCTGCCCTGCTGATTGGAGTGGAGACATGAACTCTAAACTTCTGTTCTAGGAGAAAGTTCTACTTAGGCATCTCATTTCTCATCTGGCTGCACTACTTTGGGACTTCCAGACTTCTCCACCATGTCTCCTACTCCAATGTTGGGTACCTTCCCATCTCCTTTTTCAGTTTACTTTTGTGTGTTGTCTTCTCCCATTAGATTGTAAGCTCCTTGAAGGTAGAGATCATCTTTTCTTTTTTATATTTGTGTTTTCAGAGCTTACTATATTGCCTGGCATATAAGTGCTTAATAAATGTTTATCGATTATTAACTATTGAGAAAATTGAGGTAATTTCACTGTGAACTCACTTTTCTCTACATCTCAAAACCCCTTCACAAAATCCTCCACTCCTTCCTCCTTTTCTCCTCTCTTTGATAATAAGTATCTTTACTGAGGCTAAGTCCTTTCTCTAAGTGTGTTTTTAGTGCCATCCACTTTTGCCTTAGTCCTCCATCTCCACTCATCCTCAACTTCTCTCTACATTCTAGTGCCTTACTACCTTCAAATGTTCCCAGTTATCCTTCATCCTTAAAAAAAACCTTCACTTGACTCTTGGATCCCCACAAGTTATTGTCCTAAAGGTCTTCTTCCTTTCTTAGCTAAACTTCCCAAAAAATGCACTTTTGTCTTCTACTTACTTTCCTCTCAACCTTTTGTAGTCTAGCTTCTGACTTTTCCCCTCAACCTCTCTTTAAAGTTATCAGTGATCAAAGTTGCCAAAATCTTATGATCTTTTCTCAGGGCTCATCCTTCTTGACCTGCTTCATTTAACACTGATCGCACTCTCTTCATATTCCCTCAAGGTTTTCTTGTTGCTACTTTCTTCTTGATTCTCTTCCTACCTGTTGGACAAGTCCTTAGTTTCCTTTGCTCTGGCTTATTATTTATTTATTTTTTTTACATATAAGGTATTTTATTTTTTCCGTTACATGTAAAGATAGTTCTCAACTTTTGTTTATACAAGCTTTACAATTTCAGATTTTTCTCCCTCCCTCCCCTCTCCCCTAGACAGCAGGTAATCTGATATAGGTTATATCTATATACATATACATATATATATCTATACACACACATATATATCCATAATAACATTAATCCTATTTCTGCATTAATCCTGTTATAAGAGAAAAAAATCAGGGCAGTAATGCAAAACCTCAAAATAGAAAAAAAAAAACAACAGCACCCAAAACAAAAGAAATAGTATGGTTCAATCAGCATCTATACTCCACAGTTCTTTTTTTTTTTTTTCCCTTGGATTTGGAGATCCTCTTCTATCATGAGTTCCCTGGAACTCTTCTGTGCCATTGCATTGGTGAGAAGAATATAGTCCATCACAGTAGGTCAACACTCAATGTTGATGATACTGTGTACAATGTTCTTCTGGTTCTGCTCATCTCACTCATCATCAGCCCACACAAGACCCTCCAGGTTTCTCTGAACTCCTCCTGCTCATCGTTTCTTACAGCACAATAGTATTCCATTGTATTCATATACCACAACTTGTCCAGCCATTTCCCAATTGATGGGCACCCCCTCAACTTCCAATTCCTTGCCACCACGTAAAGAGCAGCTATAAATATTTTTGTACATGTGGGTCCCTTTCCCCTTTCCATGATTTCTTTGGGAAAAAGACCTAAAAGTGGAATTGCTGGGTCAAAGGGTATGCACAGCTTTATCGCCCTTTGGGCATAATTCCAAATTGCTCTCCAGAATGGTTGGATCAGTTCACAGCTCCACCAACAATGAATTAGTGTTCCAATTTTCCCACAGCTTCTCCAACATTTATTATCTTCTTTTTTTTGTCATTTTAGCCAATCTGATAGGTGTCAGGTGGTACCTCAGAGTTGTTTTAATTTGCATCTCTCTAATCATTAGAGATTTTGCTCTGGCTTATTATTCATAGCATATTCTTTCTGCATGTGCCCCAGGGTTCTAGCCTGGACTGCCTTCTTGCTATATATTCTCCCTTTTGGTTAGCTCTTCAGTGCTTGTGGATTTAATGATCACTGCTATGCAAATGACCAACAAATTAAAAAACCCAGCCCATGTCTCTCTTTGAGCTTTGGTCTCTCATCACCAGTTGCCTATTGGACGTTTCAAACTGAGTCCTGGAAACTTTTTAAACTCAACATGTCTAAAACAGAACTCATGGCCCTTCTAAATACATCTTTCTTCCAGACTTCTCTGTTTCTGTTAAAGGCACTACTAGTTTTTCCAATCTCCCAAGTTTATAACTTTGGCATTAATTATCCTCAACTCTACTTTCTCTCACCTCACATTTCCAGTCAGTTGCCAGATATGAAAATATATTTCTGCCTTTGAAAGTAGCAATCCATTTTTACCTCCATAACAACTCTTACAGCCTCTATTCCTAATTAAATTATATTTATTTTGGATTTGTTCTGTGCATGTATGTTTGTGTGCACTTGGCATGTGTGTGTATTATGGCTTATAAAGTCCTTCAAAGTAGGGATTGTCACATTCTCAATTTTTAAGTTCAGCAAAACAAAGTGTTTAGTACAGTGCCTGGCATATAGTAGTTGTTTAATAAATACTTGTTGCTTAATCTCCTGACTCAAATGTTGGTTGTTTGTATTTATATCAAAGACCAGTAAGCACAGTGGAATCTTGTTTTCCCTGAATTTTTAAATCACTTGTGTAATGACATATTCTGATAATGCAGGGTATCGTTTGCAAAAACCTGCCTATTTCTCTTTCCATATTTTTATCAAGCATTATCTGAATATGTATGTAAGTTATCCTCTTAAAAGTTTTGCAGTGATTGGAAAGGAGCCATGTGAGTTAGTGGTTGATAACTTCTAAATATCTTCTTTTCAGTAGTAATTAAAGTGTGTGATTTTTTTTCCCAACCACGTATTAATCTTCAAGAGGCAATATGGCTTAGTAGATAGAGAACCGGCCTTAGAGTCAAGAAATTATTAAGTTCAACATCTGACACAATAGATATGTTATCATGGACAAGTCACTTTATTTCTCAGTACTCCCAGTTAGTTCTCTTTTAAGTTACAGAGACTCTTAAGACTCTAAATTGTAGAGGACTTGCAAATCTGCAATAGTAAAAGGAACTGGTTTGGATATCTCTGTTCAGAATGCAGGTTGGTTTGTTGTTGTTGTTGCTGTGGGTTGTTTTGTTTTTTTTTTTGGTGAGAGTTCATGTTGGATCTCCTCCTCTCTCCACCTCTAATAGCTTCCAGCCTCAGCAGAGTTTGTGCTTATTTTCTCAGTTGAATTGTCTCTTGACCTCCATGGTTTCCATTTTTCCTGAGCTGATGTTGGCTATCCTAGTTTGTTCTTTTTACCAGCCCCCACCCTCTTCTGACTGTCTTTCTTCATCCTTTGCATAAAGTGTCTGAGTTGCATTTATCTTCTTGGTAGTCTTTTTTGCTGTGATAGACGGATCATAGATCTAAAACTGGAAGCCATCACAGAGACCAACCCCTCTCATTTTACAGATGAAGAAACCAAGGTGGTTTCGACTGACTTGTCCAAGATTACAGATGTAGTAATAATCAGAGGTAACTTTAATTCTTCTGACTCTTCAGCCTAGTGTTCTTTCCACTATACCATACTAAGAGTCTCATGTTTCTTTTTGCCTTAGGACCCATGCTAACACTGATTATACTGCTTTCTTTATCATCCCAAGAACAACCTGTGAGCCTCTTCTTAAAATACATTACTCCCCTTCATACACTTAATAATTAATGGTCTCTCCCAAACAATCTTCTCTTCCTCACATGTCACATTCCTTTATCTCCTGATTCTGTACATTTGCATTGACTGTCCCCCGTGCTAGGAATGCACTCCTTCTACCCTGTAACGATTGGAATGATGCCACCTGCTGGTGACTTACTGCAGGATGCTCCAACATGAGGAGAAGGCATCTGAGGGCAAGACATGCAGCTCTTTGGTGTCAGGAAGTGACGTTTGCTTGTGGGAGGAAGAGGGAGCTAGGCTGGCGCTCTCTTTCGTCAGGACTCTGGTTGAGAGTGGAGCTAGAAATGCTCTCTCCCTTTAACAGATAGATGAATCTAGGCCTTTCTCTCTGTCTTTACCAAATTCTTATTCCTCTTAATAAATGCTTAAAAGTCTAACTCTTGCTAAAGCTTATAATTTATTGGTGACCACTCATTAGATATTTTAGACAGACTAGCTAGAATTTTAGCCCCTTTCAACCCCTTAGAATGGCTAATTTCCTAGCTCAAGTCCCATCTTTTATATAACGTCTTTCCTGGATTCCCCCAACTACTCAAATTTTACTTTGTATTTATTTTTTATAAATTTTGTATATACTTATGAGTACCTATTGTTTCCCCTGATTAAATGTAAGCTTCTTGTCTTTGTATCTTCGACACCTAGCACAGTGTGAAACATAGTAATGTGCTTAACAAAAATTTATTAATTAATTGAACTTTTTAATTTATGCTTATCTCTATCTTCTGGTTTCATTTACAGTAAGAATGTAAATATTAAGGTAATTCAGTTCTTATACTAGTACATTGACTGGTTATTAGATGATCTTAAGCATATTCATATTTAGAGCACCAGTGATTAAGTTGGTGCTCATTGATAGTTTAAAAATTGGGGTTTTGGCATCTTCTTTTTTCTTCACTTTGCTGCTGCCACTTCAGAATAAGAGGAGGGTTATAACACGGCCAAAGTCAGTTTGCATTTTTCTTGCATAGTGTGTTTGGTATTGGCAATCAGGCACTGCCTTATTGTTGTTTTCAACATTATTTAAGTAATTTGTAATTGACTTTTCATCCTCTTTTGTCTTCTTTACTTCAATTAAGCTATTTCCAGGGTAGGGCCTGTTTTATACTTTTTTGTTTCATATAGCCATAGTGTTAATTTAAAAAGCATTTATTGTTATGTGCAAAGATATGCTAGAATTGGTGATATAGAGAGGCAAAAGAACAAACAGCTCCTGTCCTTAATGTTCTTAAATTCTTTTGGGGGGGGGAGGGGGGGAGAGGTCTGACAAATTGGAAGAAAACATGAACAACTTGGGAAATTAGGGGAAGACTTTAGGAAGTGGTACTTGTGCTTAATCCTAAGGAAACTAAGAATTCTGTCAGAGGAGATGAGACTATGAATTCTAGGAAGGAGGGAAAATGGTATGTGAAATACACAGAGGAAGTATTGGTAAAATATAGATTGGTAAAATATAGAATGCATGAAGGAGAGTAAAATGTTTGCAATGGTAGACTGGAGCCATATTATAAGGATTTTAAGCACTAGGCTGAGGAATTTGCATTTGCTAGAGGCAAGAGGGAGCTTGGGAGTGAGGAGGTTAGACAGCTACCTTTGTAAGATTATTTTGGCAACTGTGAGGGATGTATTGTAGAGAAGAGAGACCTGGAGACAGGCAAACGGATTAGGAAGCTATTAAAAAAATCTATGACAGGCGATGAGGGTTTGAACTAGGATTGTGACTCTGTAAGTGGAGAGAAAGGGATAGATCATGAAATCTTTTTCAACAGAAGAAGCAAAAGGACTTGGCAACTGATTAATTACGGGGAGAAGTGAGGGAGAGTGAAGAGTCAAGAATGACTCCAAAGTTAGAACATGAATGGAGGGGTGACGGTACCCTCAACAGAAATAGGGAAGTTTGGAGAAGCAGTGTTAGGTGAGGAATTCAGTTTTCAGTCATTGCCCAATTTGTGATTCCAGGAGAATGTCCAAGTAGAAGCCCAACAGCTAGTTGGTGATGGGGGATTGGAATTAGGAGAGAAATGAGTCCTGGATATATAGATTTAGGAATCATCTGCATAGACATGATAATCAAATTCATGGAAGCAAATAAAATCACCAAAAGAGAATAGAGAGAACAAGAGAATCAAAGACAACAATACTTAAGAGATGTGAACTGGATGATAATTCAGCAAAGGAGGAGCATTGGAACAGATAGAATCTCCAAGAGGAGAAAGTATCTAGGAGAAAGGAGGTGAAGAATAGTTGCAAAGTCTAGAGAAAATTTAAAGAAATTGAATCCAAGAAAAGGCCATTAGATTCAGCAGTTAAGTGAAACTTGGTAACATTTTAGAGACAAAGTTTCAGTTGAATGGTGGAGTGGGAAACCAAATTATTAGGGATTTGAGAAGTGATTCAGTGGTGAGGAAGTTGAATGGGAGTGGGGGAAGGGGAGAGGATAGAAAACTGTTCTTAGGAACTTGACAGAGAAGGAGGTGTGAGACATTGGATAATAGATTAAAGGAGTTTTTTGTTTTTTTTTAAAGGCTAGGGATATTTATAGGCAGAAAAGGAGCCAGTAGATAGGGAGAGATTGGGAAAAAAAGGAGGGGGGGAGGTGAGATCAACTACTAGGAGATAGAGTGGGGTGGCTTAGGGGTCTTGAGAAGAAAGAAGTCTGGGAGTATAGCTGTAGAGGTATTAATAGAAAATCAGGGAAGAATTGAAAAGGATTTCTCTTTAGCAGTGACTGACCAGTGGACTTTGCATATAAAGAGTTTGCTAAGGAACTGAGTTATAGTGGTTCTGTGACTTCCTTCAGGTACTAGGGGCAAAAAGGACACTTATAACAGGGTTGACTCAGAACTGAGGATTGGTAGAGCATGAATGATGAAAACACAAGGAAGCAAGAAATTCAAGGAAGGAGGACAGTGAGTATAGTTTATTTCTTAACTATAGAGTTAACACTGAAGGGAGGAAAGTGAAGCTAGAGCTGGGATGAATTGGAGAACAGGCCTCTATGTGCATAGCTACAGGACATACAGCAAGATGCCTGGGGTACATGCCTGATTGAGATATGAAGCATTGTCTGGAACTGATAGCTAAAGTGAATCAGATAACTTTGCTTTCAAATTACTTGACTCTGAGAACCAGGAACAACCCCTCAGGGTGGATTAACTAGGGGGAAGGGGAAGAGAGGGATTCTTGGAGAGTGGAGGATGAGGTAAGGTCCAAAGTGTGTTGTTCCAAGTGAAGTAGGTGTACCCTTAGCAAGCTGCCTAATGTAGATGTCTGGATGGGATATGAAGTATGTTCTGGGGCCAGCTTTAACTTCACAACTCATCTCCTATCTCTGTGCCTTTGGGGGACTGTCCCCCATGTCTGGAAATGCACTTCCTCCTCGTCTAGGAAGTGTGTTAGAACCAGATTGTAACATGCTAGAAAAGTTTGTATTTGATCTTAGAGGCAAGACGGAGTCACTGACTTTTTTGAGCCAAGGAATGACGTTGATCTGTTGCTGAGTAATATCAGTTTAGGAGCTATGTGGAAGATGTACTGGAAATAGGAGAGACTAGAGAAGCAGGGAGACCAGTTGGTCTCCTAATTAGAAAGCTATTGCAGTGGTCCAAGACAGAGATGATGAGGGTCTGAACTAAGGTAGTTATGCTATTCTTGTGTTGTGAATAGAGAGAAAGGGATGGATGCAAGAGGTGTTGGGGAAATAGAATTAAAAAGAGGTGACAACTGATTATATATTAGGAGTGAAAGGGAATAAAGAGTCAAGGATATTCTCATTAAGGTTGTGAAATCTGAGAGAAAAAAAGAAAGAAGGATAAATTCTGTTTTAAATGTTTGGTGTTTGAAATGCTTATGAGACATCTAGGTAGAGAAGTCCAGAAGGCAGTGGGAGATTTTGGCATGGAGCTTAGGAGAAGATGAGGGCTAAGTCTAGGTGTGTCATCTCTATGGAGCTGATAATAGAAATGGGAGCTGATGAGATCATTGAGAGAGTGTAGAGGTAGAAGAGGGGAGGACCCAGGACATGGAAGATGGTTTAGCAAAGTAGACTGAGAAGTAGAAGTCCGATAGGAAGAGAACCATGACATAACAGTGTCACAAAAATGCAACATCTCAGAAGAGGGAGAGGGGATAGTCAATAGTGTCAGATACTCTAGAGTGGTTAAGAAAAATGAGAAATGAGAGAAGATAATTGAATCCAGCAATTAAGAGATCATTGGTGACTTTGAAAAGGGAAGTGTCAGTTTAGTGGCTTGTTAAGAAGTTAGACTATTGGGGTTGCAAAGTGATTAGGAGGTGAAGACATAGTTACAATGAATGTAGACAACTTTTTCCTAGAAGTTGTGTTGTGTTCTGGAGGAACAATATAACATCATAGCTTGAGGGGGGTGGTAGGATCAAGTGAAGTTTTTTGGTTTTCTTTTTGTTTTTAAGATGAGGGAAAGATCATGTGTATAGGCAGCAGGGAAGTTACTTTTGGATAAGAAGTTGCAAATGATAGAGGGGAAGACAAAGGGAGATCAAAGGCAAAAATTAAAGGGGTTGGCACTGGCAAAGAGAAGGGCCACTTAATCCTCAGACTCTAGAGCAAAAGTGCAAAGAATGGGAATGATATTGTAGTGATTTGAAGTGTGGAATTATAGAAGAGAGGAAGCTCAGGATGGAGATCTTAATTTTTTCGTTGTTATATGATGTGGAATCTTTTGCTGAGGGAAAAGGATTGGTTACTTAACAAAAGAGAAGGCTCTCAGGGGAGTATAATCTTCAGGGAAGAATAAGCAGAACGATGTGCTGCAATGAAGACCCAGTTGAAATAAAGGGAAAAGAGGACAGAATCAAGATGGCACAGTGAAGGATCATTACTACCAAACTTCCCCAAAACCTCTCCTACAAAATGTCCACAGAAAACATCGAATAGAATTTGAAGCAGAATAGCCAACAAAAAGTCAAGAGCCGTTGCCCCAGCCCAGGACAGCTTAGATAGTCAAAGAGGTCTGCAGAGACTGGGGTGGGGGCTAGCCAAAGAGCTCAGCAGAAGCAGCACTGACTGTGGGTCTTGGAGGCAGCAACAGCAGGGAGAGCACTGGACACATCCAACACACAGGGATGGTAAGGTGACTGAACACACCTGATCAGAAAGAGATTCCAGGGTAAAACCACTGTGCTAGCATTGGGTACAGGTCCAGCTCCATTTGACATCTTTATAACCTATTACCCAATTCCATGTCACATTTCCAGGGTAGAGAGGAGTAATCACAGTCTCAAGAGACCAGGGGCCCTACCTGGGTAAGGATCAGAGTGCAGAACAGGAGAGAATGACCAGACCTTTTCTCAGATCACAGCACTTTGGAAGCACTGAAATCCTATAGGCCCCCAGATCAAGCCACAGAAGCTCAGACCAGCCATTCTCTTCCTATCCCCTAGCACCCCCACCAGAGGTGAGCAGAGCCTAATTCTAACATAAAGTCCAAAGTTAAAAAAAAAAAAGTTGGGAAAAACAATAACAAAGAACCTGAGCATAAAAAGTTCTCAGGTGATATAGAAGCTCAAGACACAAACTCAGAAGAAGACAAGAAATTGAAACTATCTACAAGTAGAGCCTCAGAGGAAAATGCAAATTAGACACAAGCCCAACAAGAATTCCCAGAAGAGTTAAAGGGAAAAAAATGTTAATAGCCAAAAAAGTTTTTTTTTAAAATAAAATAAGAGCAGTAAAGGAAAAATTGAGAAAAGAAATGCGAGTAATGCAAGAAAATTATGAAAAAGAATTGATAGCTTGGTAAAAGAAGCATAAAACTTCTTCACTGAAGAAAATAACCATAAAAGATAGAAGTGGCCAAGTGAAAGCCAATGACTTCATGAGACATCAAGAAATGATAATATAAGGTCAAAAGCTAAAATGAAAAAGGGGGGGGGAATCTCATTAGAAAAACAACAGACATGGAAAATAGATAAAGGAGAAATCATTTAAGAATTACTGAATTACTTGAAAACTATTCCCCAAAAAAGTCTACTCATTATATTTCAAGGAATTATAAAGGAAGACTACACACATAGTATAGAATCAGAGGGCAAAGTAAAAATTGAAGAATTCTATAGGTCACCTTCTGAAAGAGATCCCAAAATGAAAACTCCCAGTATATTATAGCCAAATTCTGGAGCACCCAGGTCATGGAGAAAATATTGCAAGCATCCAGAAAGAAATACTATGGAGCCACAAGATTTAGTACCTACCACTCCCAAGGAGGCTTGGAAATATGATTCCCTGAAGGCAAAAGGAAGTAAGAATAATCTACCCAGCAAAGCTGAGTATAATCCTAGAGAAGGAATAAAGGATATTTAATGAAATCTAGGACTTTCAAGTATTCCTGATGAAAGGACCAAAGCTGAATAGAAAAATTTGACATTTAAATACAAGACTCCAGAGAAGCATAAAAAGGTAAACATTAATGAGAGATCATAAAGGACTTAATAAAGTTAAACTGTTTCATTTTTATATGGAAAGATGATACAAACATGTAACTCTTTTTTTCCCTTCTCTTTTTTTTTTTTGGAGGCACACAGGGTTAAGTGATTTGCTCAGGGTCACACAGCTAGTCAGTGTTTGAGGCCGAATTTGAACTCAGGTCCTCCTGACTCCAGGGCTGGTGCTCAGTGTACTTCACCACCTAGCTGCCCCTGTGTAACTACTAAGAGCTTTATCATCAAGGCAGTTAGGAATTTGTCTACTTAGAGGGCATGAGTAAATATTATGTTAGGAGGATCTCAAAAAAAGAATGGAAGGGAGAGGAAGAATGGGGGAAATTGTCTCATATAAAAGCGTTAGACAAGGAAGAGTTTTTGCAGCGGAGGGAAAATGAGGGAGAGTGGGCAACACTTGAACCTCCCTCTCCTGCACTGGTTCAAAGAGGGAATAATATATACATACACAGAGTTAAATATAGAAATTCTTTTTATCCAACAAGGAAGTAGGAAGGAAAAGGACTAAGAGAAAAGGGGTACAGTGATATGAGGAAGGGTAGGTTAAAGGAGTCAATGATCAAAGACTAAAAAAGGACAGGGTAAAGAAAAAGAAAGATAAACAGAAGAGAATAGGATGGATGGAAATACATAGCAATCATAACTGAGTGTGAATGGGTCAAACTCATTAAATGGAAGAAGATAGCAGAATGGATTAGAAACCAGAATCCAACAATATATTGTTTACAAAATAAAGGGAGAGTTTTATCTTTTGGTACTTTTGGATATCCATTTGGGCAAATTTTCAGTGATTTTTAACCAATAGATTCAGGGTTTTTGGAGCCAAGATAAGTTTAGAGGTTGCTTTCTGTGGTGCAGAATATGACAGCATTTTCACAGGCAGGAAAAAAATCAGGTTTCTAGGATCCAGAGAAAATGATAGGATTCTGGCACAGACTTAGAGCTTTTCCATGACTTGCCAAGGACTCAGAAAACAAGCTAGGGCCTGGGCACAGAATCATTTAATCAGTCCATAAACATTCATTAAGCACCTACTCTGTGCTAAGTACTGGGTTAATCTCTGGGGATTCAAAAAAGGAGGCACAAGATAGACACTGACCTCAAGGAGTCTAAAATCAAATTGGGCTGGGTGGGGGAGGGAACAACATACAAACAAATATATAGTGAGTAAACTACAAGATAAGTAGGAAATAATTAAAGGGGAAGGCACTAGAAATTAAGAGGGATTGAAAAAGATAGGACTTTAGTTGGGATTTAAGGGAGGTCAGTAGTTGGAATAGAGGAGGGAGAACAATCCAGGCATGATGGACAGCCAAAGAAAATGTCTGGAACTGAGAAAATATCTTTTTTGTGAAATAGCCTGGAGTCTAAGTACATGGTCGGGGAGTAAGGTGGAAGAAGACTGGAAAAGTAGGAGACTAGGTTATGAAGGTCTTTGAAGACCAGATTGATTTGTATTTGCTCCTGGAAATGATAGGAAACCACTGAATTTGATGAAGACGGGAATGGGGGGAGGGGAGCACATGGCATGGTCTGACCTGTGCTTTAAGAAAGTCACTTTGATGGCAGAACTGAGGATGGATTGGAATGGGTAGAGGCTTGAGGCAAGTAGACCTTTCAGCTGGCTATTTTCAGTAGTCTAGGTGTGAAGTGATGAGTGCTTGTACCTGAATGGTAACAATGTCAAAGGATAAAAGGATACTAATTTAAAAGAAATTGCAAAGGTAAAATTGGAGAAGGGGAGAGGAGAGGTAGTGAGAAGTCCATGATGACTCCTGGGTTGTGAGCCTGAGGAACTGGGCATTGGGTTTTTGGAATCCCTTCATAAAAGGACTGGACAGCATGAATTGGAAGCTAAGATTGAATCTTCAGAATATCCTATATTCAAAGAAACTGCATAATTGAATACAAAGAAATATAGCAAAGAAGATCAGCATCTATAACCATTCAGAGACTGGGTATCTGGATAACAAGGGTCAGAAGCAAGACTCAGATCAGATAACTGATAGAGAGGGACACAGTGAACACCTTAGTTCAGGCCCTCGGTACTTCTTACCTGTATTATCGACATAGTCTTTTGTTCTCCCTGTGTCAAATCTCCTTTTACTCTAATCCATCACATCACTGTGGCTGCCAAAATGGTTTTCCATGCAATTCTTTTTTTGTTTGTTTTTTTTGGGGTTTTTTTGCGGGGCAATGGGGGTTAAGTGACTTGCCCAGGGTCACACAGCTAGTAACTGTCAAGTGTCTGAGGCCGGATTTGAACTCAGGTACTCCTGAATCCAGGGCCGGTGCTTAATCCACTGTGCCACCTAGCTGCCCCCTTTCCATGCAATTCTTAACCCTGTCACTCCCCTGTTGTCAACTCCACTGGGTCACTATTGCCTCTCAGATCAAATAAAACTTGTTTAACTTTTTAGAAAAATATATGGATAGCTTTTGTTTTTATATCATTTGGATTTCCTCCTGACATTTCTCCTCTTACTCCCAGAGTCATCCCTCTGACAAAGAATTTAAAAAAAAAAAAGGTCAGCAAACTTGATTGTTACATCAAAAAAGCTGATGTTATTTTCAATGTTCCACATGTGTGGGGGACACTTCTGCAAAGGTGTATGTTTGGGAGTGTCTTCTTACTTTTCTTTAGGGCCAAGTTTGTTCTTTGGAATTTTGCAAAATTCATTTTCAGTTGTTTTGTGGTTGTAACTTTTAAAGCCCTTTACAGCCTCACTCCAGCCTTTCTTTTCATCCTCACTGAATATTATTACTACTACAATCTGCCACCTAGCTAAACTAGCCTTTTCACTGTTCCTTATATAGGATAACATGATAAAATTATATTTCCTGTCTCAGTGCCCTTCTGTTGGCCACCCCATATGTAAAGTATGTACTCCTCACCTTATTAGTTGTTTAGTTATTTATTATTAATTATTATATTTATTATTATTATTATTAGTTAGTTATTAGTTGATTGATTGAAGGCTATCTTGATGCTAAGCCACAGTATATTTCCTCAGAATTAAAATTGAGGTCATTGTATGGCCCACAGAAAGGTAGAGTTAACTGAGTAAAGAGAATCTGGCACAACAGTAAAAAAAGACTTTTCTCAAATGAGATAATACTTGTAAAAAGTGCTTACTATAGTGGCTGGTACGTGTAAGGCCTTATATATATACTTATTTCCATTCTCTTTTCCTTTTTTACCTCAACAGACTTTTCATTTTTCTCTCTGGATTCAACTTGTTGCTGTTTCTTACTTTGGTATTCCCTGGACTCAAATCTTGAAATTTAATCTTGACCATTAGCTTCTGGGTTTTTGTTTGTTTGTTTTGTTTGTTTTTTGTTTTTTGGGTGAGGCAATTGGGGTTAAGTGACTTGCCCAGGGTCACACAGCCAGTAAGTGTTAAGTGTTGGAGGCTGGATTTGAACTCAGGTCCTCCTGAATCCAGGGACAGTACTCTATCCACTGCATCACCTAGCTGCCCCTAGCTTCTGGTTTTTATTCTAAGTCTAAGCCTACTCCCCTGTTTAACCCCCAACTTTTTCTTGGTTTTCCTTATCCTGACTTTTTGTCTTGCCTCTGAACTTCAAGGATCTCATGTTGATATTGTGTTATACTTTTGTCATGTACTTGAACTTAGCTTAAAATTTCAGAAAAAAAATATTCACAACATGACGTAATTTTACAGAACATGGGGCATGTAATGTCACCAGTGTGGGGAATTCTATCCACTAGATTACAATTATGACTTAGTAGCTGAGACTTAGGAAGTTGCCAGAGTCACATGGAAAATAATTGTGAAGGGCCAGTCATCAAATGTTATTTGCCTCAAACAGATTATCCTGTCTGTAAGCCAGTAGTCTTATCTACTCACTAGGCCATGTTTTTTAGAATATATTGAATTGAAAAGTAATTCCGTTACATCAAATTTTGGATTTATTGAAGTTCAGGATTTCAGAGATAGAAGGCCGCTGGCAATTGTCTGGTCATTTTACTTAGGGAAAGTTGTGTCCAAGGTTTAAAATATGAACAAAAATGGAATCTAAGGTCCCCTTTCCTAACTTTCAATATAAGGATGACATTCAGTTCTTCAGTTTCTGACCATAAAAATTATTTGGCATTTAAAATGAATATCTTGATCTAAGCTGAAAGTGGATGAGACAGGCATAGTAAAGGCATCAGTTATGCTCAGCATTTTAGTAGGAAATTTTTGACTTGACCGTTTTTCTCTTTTTTTTTCTTTTTGGTGAGGCAATTGGGATTAAGTGACTTGCCCAGGGTCACACAGCTAGTAAGTGTCAAGTGTCTGAGGTCATATTTGAACTCAGGTCCTCCTGAATCCAGGCCAGTGCTTTATCCACTGTGCCAGATAGCTGCCCCCGACTTGACTGTTTTTGCCTTTATTTCCACAATGCTTAGCCCATAGTAAGTGCTTAATTCTTGTTGATTTGACTTGATATGAACAAATAAGGAACCGTATTTCCCAAAACATAATGCTTAAGTGGATTTTATAATTGTCTTTATCATCAGATTTGTTCCCTCTTTGAGGAATTGCCCTGGTTGATTTTTAATATTTTTACTTATGAGAGATACATGTTTTTATTTTCCTGTACAAATGTTTAGCTAAATAAAAGTGTCTGGAGAAGAAATTGCTCCTAATTGTTTTGGGGGTTTTTTGTTTTGTTTATTTGGTGAGGCAATTGGGGTTAAGTGACTTGCCCAGGGTCACACAGTTTGTACATGTCAAGTGGCTGAGGCCGGATTTGAACTCAGGTCCTTCTGAATCCAGGACCAGTGCTCTATCCACTGTGCCACCTAGCTGCCCCACTGCCCCTCGTTCTTTTTTTTTTTTTAAGATTTTTTTTTTTTAGTGAGGCAATTGGGGTTAAGTGACTTGCCCAGGGTCACACAGCTAGTAAGTGTTAAGTGTCTGAGGCCTGATTTGAACTCGGAGTCCTGAATCCAGGACCAGTGCTCTATCCACTGCGCCACCTAGCTGCCCCTTTCTGCCCCTCATTCTTAATCATTTAATAAACATTTATTTAGTGACTGTAATGTGCCAAGCACTGTAAATGGGTGCTAGGGGTCCAAGTATTCCTGCCATCAAGGAATTTATATTCTCTTGTGGGAGACAAAACCACTTGTGGATGTATATAAAATAGTGATTTTGTTGTGGAGGGTGCTAGCAGTTGAGGGATTATGACTCAGTTCAATTCAGCAAACATTTATTAAGCTCCTGCTATGTGCCAGGTACTGTGCTAAGTGCTAGGAGTACTAAAAGAGGTAAAAGATAGCTCCTGCCTTCAAGGAACTTACAATCTAATAAGGAGGATAATACTCAAACACATATATACAAAGCAAGCTATATACACTATACATAGGAAATAATTAAAAGAGGGAAAGCACTGGAATTAAGAGGAGTTTGGGAAGACTTCATGGAGAAGGAAGAATTTTAGTTGGGACTTAAAAGAGATTAGGGAGGTTAGTAGTCAGAGTGGAGGAAGGAGATTGTTCCAAGCATTGTGGACAACCAAAGAAAATTCCTGGAGCCAAGAAATGGAATATCTTGCTCATGCAACAGCCAGGAGTCTAGAGTCACTAGATTGAACAGTATGTGTTAGGGAGTAAGGCAGGTTATGAAGAGCTTTGAATGCCCAAACAAAATATTTTGTATTTATTCCAGGAAGCAATAAGGAAGCTATTGGATTTTATTGAGAGAGGAATTTTTTAATATAGCCTTTTCAGATAATTGTGGCTATTCTTTGATCCTATACCAAAACTTGACAAGTGGTGGATTCTTAAAGGTTAATTGCAGTGTGAAATCCATAATATTTCCTACAGTATTCTCATGATCTCTAAGTCTAATAACTATCAACTAAGATGGTAAGCAATTTGATATGGGTTTTATATATACATATATATACACACACATATAGACACACATACACATACATGCTCACACATATATATCTATATATCCATATATCTACATATGCAATCATGTAAAACATATATGAAGAAAATGAAAATAATGTGCTTTGATCTACATTTAGATGCCATCAGTTCTTTCTTTGTATATGGATAGTATTTCCATCTTGAGCCCTTTGGAATTGTCTTGGATCATTGTATTGCTGAGAAGCTGAGTCATCATTGTTGATCATCGCACTACGTACAGTGTTTTCCTGCTACTGCTCATTTCACTTCATATCAGCTCATATAAGTCTTTCTAGGTTTTTCTGAAACCCACCTGCTCATCATTTCTTGCAGCACAATAGTATTCTATTACATTTATATACCACAACTTGTTCAGCCATTCCCCAATTGATGGGCGTCTCATCAATTTCCAATTTTTTGCCACAATAAAAAGCTGCTATAAATATTTTTGTACATGCGTGTCCTTTCCCCCTTGACATGTGTTCCTTGCGATAAAAACACACGGGCTTTATGGGGATAATAGGGTTAGGGGCACAATACTCAAAAACTTCATCATTGTGGGTAGAGCCAAGATGTTTGGAGGAAAGGCTGTGACTCCTCCAAGCTCCCTACAACCCATCCACACACTTCAAAAATAATGCAATAAGACAACTCCCAGAGCAGTCCAACCCACAAAAGAACAGAGTGAGACTATTTTTCAGCTAAAGACGGCTTAATTGTAATTGGACAACTGGGACTACCTGCTGTTAAGGCTGAGAGAAGAGCTTGGCATGTGGTGTGGATGCAGCCAAGAACAGACTGCACCTCCAGGATCTCAGAGTCTTCAGCGCCAGTGGCTTCTTCCGAGGCTCAGCTTGCAGACTGGTGAGGGGGTTTGGCGGTTAGTCGGGGTAAAGTAGTTGTGGTCTCTGCTGGAATTCAGACGAAGTACCCAGGTTCTAAAGCAGTGGGCTGACTTGAGTGGTGGGGGAGGGGCACAGGCATGCCAAGCTTCCGACCACAGAGAATCAGATTTCAATCAGACATCTGCTTCCTGGGCAAGATGAACAAGCAGAGAAAGCATCGGACGATAGAAATCTTCTTTGGGGGAAAAGTAGACCAGAATATACCCTCAGAAGAAGATAATAACAAAGTGAAAGCTCCAACATCCAAAGCTTCCAAGAGAAATATGAATTGGTCTAGGGGCACAGAATTGCTCAAAAGGGACTTTGAAGAGAAAGTAGGAAAGATAGTAGGAAGATTTAGAGAGGTGAAGGAAAGAATGGAAAGAGAAATGAGAGCGATGCAGGAAAAAATGGGAGAGGAGATACAAATACTCTCTGAAGAAAATAATTGTCTAAGAATTAGGATTGAACAAATGGAAGCTAGTGACTTTATGAGAAACCAAGACACAATAAAGCAAATTCAAATGAATAAAAAAATAGGGCAATATGAAATATCGCCTTGGAAAAACAGCTGACCTGGAAAATAGATCCAGGAGAAATGATTTGAAAATCATTGGACTACCTGAAAACCATGACCAAAATAAGAGCTCAGACATCATCTTCCAAGAAATTGTCAGGGAAAATTTCCCTCATATTCTAGAAGCAGAAGGTAAAATAGAAATTGAAAGAATCCACTGATCACTTCTTGAAAGAGATCCCAAAAGGAAAACCTCCAGGAATATTATAGCCAAATTCTAGAGCTCCCAGGTCAAGAAGAAAATATTGCAAGTAGCTAGAAAAAAGGAATTCAAATACTGTGGAGCTACAGTAAGAATAAAACGAGATCTAGCAGCATCTACATTAAAGGACCAGAGGGCATGGAATAGAAAATTTGACTTTCAAATATAAGACCCTAGAGAATCATAAAAAGGTAAACAGGAAAACGAAATCAGGAGGGATATTAAAAGGTTAAACTGTTTACATTCCTACATGGGAAGATAATACTTCTAAGTCTTAAGAATTTTCTCAATAATAGGGCAGCTGAAAGGAAGATACTTAGAGGGTGAATTGAATAGGAAGGGATGATATCTGTAAAGCATTTATTTTTTGTTTATCCTTTGTTTTTTTTGTAGGGCAGGCAGGGTGGGGCGTCTTATGTCTGGGGCCGGATTTGGGCTCGGGGCCTCCTGGGTCCAGGGCTGGTGCTTTGTCTGCTTTGTCTCCTAGCTGACTCATGATGACATCTTTAAAATAAAATTAAGGGGTAAGAGGAATACACTGGAAGAAAGGGAAAGGGAAAGGTGGACTGGGGAAAAGTAGCTCACATAAAAGAAACAAGAAAAAGTTTATGGAGTGAAGCGGAAGATGGTGAAGGAGCAGGGGAGTGAGTGAACCTTACTCTCATCAGAATTGGCTCAAAAAGGGAATAACAGGGGCAGCTAAGTGGCTCAGTGGATAAGCACTGGCCCTGGAGTCAGGAGTACCTGAGTTCAAATCCAGCCTCAGACACTTTACACTTACTAGCTGTGTGACCCTGGGCAAGTCACTTAACCCCAATTGCCTCACCAAAAAAAAAAAAGGGAATAACATACACACTCAAGTGGGTATATTAATATATTTTGCCCTGAGGGAAGGTGGGAGGGGAAGGGGATAAGGAGATGGGGAGAGGTGAAAGAAGGAAGGTCAGATTGGGGGAGGGGGCAGTAAAAAAACAAAAACAATTTTGAGGAGGGGTAGGGTGAAGGAAGATAGAAAATAGAGTAAATATCAAGGGGAGGGAATAGGATGGAGGGTAAACACAGTTAGCCATAGTAACTGTGAAAGAAATGTTGAGCAAGATGATATCGGAAGGACGTATGAAAAAAAGGTAAACCATCAGTGGAGGAAGAACTGATGGTATCTGAATACAGTCTGAAGTGTAATTTTATTTATTAACTCCTCTTTCTAAAGTTATTTTGTTTATTTTCTTTCATAACCTGACTAATATGAAGATGTTTTGCATAACTGTACATGTATGACTTATATTGAATTGCTTGATTTCACAGGGAGGGTCGAGATGGGAGGGTGGAGGAAATTTGCAACACAATGTTTTAAAAAATCAATGTGGGAAAAAAAACTTCATCATTGACACATAAAAAAGACGAACTTAATACAAAGAAATACATAAATATAAGAAACATGTAAATATCAAATATAAAGAAATACATAAATATAGTAAATTGTGGTAACCATGGCCACCAGCTACTGCTTGCCCAATGTTGTGATTTCCAGAGTCTTGGTTGACAAAGTAGAGTCTTTGTAGTGGAGAAAGATGTCCTTGCTGAAAGGGGTTGGGGGAGGCATTCGTTTATTGTGGAAAGTGGGAGTACTAGGCTAACCAGCCTTCCCCTCAGCCCCCTTCCCTCAGCCCATAGCTCTCACTGCATACTTTATCTTGAAAAAAGACATAAGTTTGCTTGTAAAAGTGGGTATAGGAAGAGTTGTGACTTGTGAGTTGTAAAATGGTGCTGTTTTCTGGATTCTCTCACCGTTTCTCCTGGATGTATGTATAAACACAAAATTTGAGTTATAATTTGAGATAAAATAATTTCCAAATATATCAAACTAATTGGAACAAATTCATGTTTGTTTGTTTTTGGTGAGGCAATTGGGGTTAAGTGACTTGCCCAGGGACACACAGCTAGTAAGTGTCAAGTGTCTGAAGCCAGATTTGAACTCAGGTACTCCTGACTCCAGGGCCGGTGCTCTATCCACTGCACCATCTAGCTGCCCCTGTTTGTTTTGTTTTTTTTTTTAAAGAACTGACTCTATTTGTAATTTCCTTGCTTGTCTCTTATTTTTTTTTCCCTTTGATGATTTCAACTTAGATTTCTTTGATACTTAGTAAATTTTGGTCCAGCTTCTCATTTTTATTTGGTATATGTCTATGATTTTTAACTGTATTCATTGTGAGCAGTAAATTGCAGGATTTTGTTTTCTTATCAAGTCTATCACTTTTTTATTGTTCATTTATTCATATTTAAAATTATAAGAATTGGATTTGTTTTTCTACATTTGTGTCTCTGGTATTTTTTTTTAATTTAGTATTTTTTGTTCTTTTTCAAGACTGTACTCTAAGGTAATCCTATTCTTATAGGCTCTCTTCCCCTCATTAGTATCACTCTTATATTTGTCAACCCTTATTCTAGTTTTGTAGCTTTACTTAATTTCTTTCTTCTTAGAATTAGTTGTTTTAATTTTTCTTCTTTTTTGAACCCTTCTCCCCTCAGTTAAGTGAGTTAAGTGATTAATTTAAAATCTTCCCTCCTTACCCACCTTCTTTGGTTTACTTTTTTTTTTTTTCATTTTCTGCACTTTTTCTAAAAAGAATTTCTTTAATTTGTTCTCGTCATTAAACCTTTCTATTGTCTATTCTCAGCTTTTATATATTGCTTCATGAACTTCATGTTTATTTATTCCTTCTTAGCCTCTTCTATTATCATCTCTTCTTTTGTTCCTCATGGAATTAAGACTTCTGAAAGACCAAGTTTGGGTTCCTTCTTTTGACCAGTTTCTGTAAAACTTGCTTCTTCACCGTGCTCCTACAGTCCCACCTTTTTCTGTTGTGTCTCACTCTTAGAAATATCAATTCATTAGTGGTGTAATAAGGATAGAAAGATTGTTCCAGAGTAGAAGTCTCCCTGTGTCCCAAGTCCTGTGGTCCAGTTCTGCCTCCTGCCCTTCCGATGATCATTTTCTTTCCCCTTTTTTCAGAGTCAGCTGGTGGTACAATGTATAGAATGCTGGTCTTGGATTCAGGAAGATCTGAGTTCAAATCCAGCCTTAGACACTTACTACCTATATGTACCTGGGCAAGTCATTTAATCTGTTTGCCTTGGTTTCCTCAACTATAAAATGGGAATATTACCACTATATAAATGTTTATTCCCTTCATTCCCTCCCATTTACCAAGCAATATTCTCTCCAGGTCCATGCCTTTCTACTTTTTGGGATGCCTATTGTTGTTTACTTCCCCCAACCCAACCCACCTCTCACTAGCAGTAGTGGCTCTAGTTTTACTTCTAAGATAGGATGTTGTCCATGGAGGTTAAAAACTTTTTCAGAGGAAGTGGCCTCCCTGTGCATCAACTCCCAGCAAATTAAACAATTATAAAGTTTCCCTCTTTTCCCCAATTTCCCCTTCCTCCATGGAAATGTTCTTCAGTAGGAACCCCTTTAACTGCATGAGTCAAAATATCTTCCATTCCTCCCTTTGTCATTCTTCTGTAGTTCCTTTCCTTGCCAAGAGACCACTTGGTAGATCACACATTCCCTCTGTCCTCCAACTTGTTTCTGCTTCTATGCACCTCAATATTTTTTCCTTTTAGTCCCATGAAATATTGATTTCCCTGTAGACAGTGGTTGTTGGAGTTTTATTCCATAGTGTTTTAGGCATGTGGTATCACTTCTCCTAGTTCCTTAAGCTATTCTTCCTTATCCTTGTGTTCTTTTTTCTTTTTCTTTTCTTTTTTTTTTTTTTTGATGAGGCATTTGGGGTTAAGTGACTTGCCCAGGGTCACACAGCTAGTAATTGTTAATTGTCTGAGGTTGGAGTTGAACTCAGGTCCTCCTGAATCCAGGGCTAGTGCACTATCCACTGAGCCACCTAGCTGCCCCCTTGTGTTCTTTTAGAAAGAAATCTCTTAAGGATCCCTGGGGCAGCTAGGTGACGCAGTGGATAGAGCACCGGCCCTGGAGTCAGGAGGACCTGAGTTCAAATCTGGCCTCAGACACTTAACACTTACTAGCTGTGTGACCCTGGGCAAGTCACTTAACCCCAATTGCCTCCCTAAAAAAAAAAAAATCAACAGGTGTCTTTATCTAGCTGTTTTATTTTTTTCCTTTTAATAGTCCCTAAAGATAGGGTAATTCTTTCTTTGGGCTTTTTTTTTTTGGTAGTTGCATTTGTTTATTTTTCTTGTGTGTCTTTTGTTTGTGATATTTGATCTGCTCCTGTCCCGGTCTTTTTTGTTTTTGTTTTGTTTTTACAGGAATGTTTCAAAGGCTATCTTTTTTTTTTTTTTAAGTGAGGCAATTGGGGCTAAGTGACTTGCCCAGGGTCACACAGCCTAGTAAGTGTTAAGTGTCTGAGGCCAGATTTGAACTCAGGTACTCTTGACTCCAGGGCCGGTGCTCTATCCACTGTGCCATCTAGCTGCCCCCAAATGCTATCTTTTTAAAGCAGATTTACATCAAGATTTACATCTTGAGTGCCTTTGCTTTAAATATATTATTCTATTCCTTTATGTGGTTTCTGGTCATTGGAAAATAGTTTTGTGTTATTTATACTTGAAGGTTGCGTATAGTCATTTGCAGAATGTGTTATTTTTTATTGGAATCATTAAATTTATGTGTCTTGGAATTGAAACAAGGGTTTTGTCTGTTCCCCATCCCCCTTGTTATCTCTAGATTCTTTTGTTTCGTGTTTTGTTTTCTTTATTCAGAGATTCTGGGAAGTTTTCTTATATTATTTCTTGCATTATGGAATTTGGGTTTTTTGGCTTGTCATGTTCTTCTAGCTGGCCTGTGATCCTAGGTATCCTGTCTTTGAGATTAATGTGTTTTACTTTGTGTTTACAAAGAGATCATGTGTTCTTTTAATGTTACTGAGTTTTTGAGAGACCTACTACAGTAGTTTCGAGTTTTTCTGTTATGCTAATTATTTCTGTTTCCCAGGCCATAAACCCTCCCATTTATTTGTGTCTAACTTTTTCTCTCAAGATTCTCATTTTCTCTCTTGAATCATTCTGGAACATCCTGCTGTGGTTCCACACTGTGTTGGAAATCCATAGGGTTCTGAGTTTCATCACGTGTTAGTTTATTTTCCTTTGTCTTATAGTACTTATTTAAAAGTCATTTGGAATCTTTTAAATGTCTTCTTTCTCATCTTTTTAATTTTTATATCTTCCCTGTTGATATATCTGTATTCTAGGTTTGCAGCAGAATTTTTTTCTCCTGAGATCTTTGATGTTTTAGTCTGTTTTTTCCCCTTTATATTCTTTATGGCTAACTTTCTGACTCCTGACTTGATGTTGGGTTTACACCCCCACACCCACTGGACCATAAAGCTTTTTTTGGCCTGTTTGAGTAACTTCCTTTTCACTGGCTTCAGTCCCTGACCCAACTTCTAGGTGAATGGGGCTGACCCAGCTGGATCCATTATAGCACTGCATGCTACTTTCCTCTCCCCCCAACCCAATTCTCTCCATATTTTATTCCATTGATGAACTGGTTCCATGTCTGCCCCTTTTTTCAGGCTTGGGGAAAAGTTGTGTGGTTGTAGACAAATAGATAGATCTTCTGCCACCTTATGATTCCCTAACCTGAGCACCACCCCAGGCAGACCAAGGACCCTCACCTCCTGTACCTTAAATATCTCCACATATGACTAGGAAGAATTGAGTTCTTTTGTTACAGCTGGATGCTCAAAGGAAGGGCAAGGGTGGAGTGTACCAGCAGAAACTTCAGCAGGAGGAAAACCAGAGCACAAATCTGTGGGTCATATTATATGCCCTGCCTACAACCTGAAGATTGGTGGGAAAGGGAGGGTGCTGAATTAGAGTTCTCCATTGTTAATTCATAAGGCCATAATCATTCTATCTCCAACATATAATTTATCTTTTGTGGGATTTTTAAGAGTAAGGACTGGAGAAAAATATCTAGTTCTCCATCTTGTTGGTTGTATTACCCTGTGTGTTTGATTATATTAATAAAACATAATTTGTTTCACCATTCCCCAGTTGATGGGCACTGCCTTAGTTTGCTATATTTTTGTACATATAGACCCAATCTGATAGGTGTAAGGTAGAACTTCAGGGTTGCTTTAATTTCTTTAATATTGATTTAGAACTTTTTTTTCATATGACTATTGATAGCTTAGGTTTTTTTCCTTTAAAAATTGTCTTTTTGGGGGCAGCTATGTGGCGCAGTGGATAGAGCACCGGCCCTGGAATCAGGAGGACCTAAGTTCGAACCTGACCTCAGACACTTTACACTTACTAGCTGTGTGACCCTGGGCAAGTCACTTAACCCCAATTGCCTCACTAAAACAAACAAACAAACAAAAATTGTCTTTTCATATCCTTTGACCATTTGTCCTGATGCTTTTTTTTTTTTTAAGTAGGCTGGCACTTTTTTTCTTTTGGTCAATGGATAATCTGTACAACCTCATTGTCCTTGTTAGAACTTTAAAAAAAAAAATCAGTGGGATAGTTTATATCATTACAATTTGGTTCTTAAGAGGTTCTATCCCTCCTCGGCTGAGTTCCCTAGTAGAATGGCTGTTATAGTTAGGTGACCTATCCTCTCTCTGAGCTTGTTGGAATCTTTTTTCCCCACATCCAGGGTGTATATCAGATTATGCCCTACCTTTTCTTAGTTATTTCAGTACTTTGAGACTGTTGCCAAACAGTTATCAGCCTGAAGCCAATCTAGTGGTAATCCTCTTTGAATTTAACAAAGTTATTCCTAACAATGTACATATAGTTTGTCATCGTTCATTTCTTTGAAGCCTTTATGGTTATTTTAACTTATTTTTTGGGGGGTGAGGCAATTGGGGTTAAGTGACTTGCCCAGGGTCACACAGCTAGTAAGTGTTAAGTGTCTAAGGCCAGATTTGAACTCAGGTACTCCTGACTCCAGAGCCGGTGCTCTATCCACTGTGCCACCTAGCTGCCCCTTGAAGCCTTTATGGATGGTATGGGACCTATCGGAACCTAAGCTCTGTTAACATTTTGACAGATCATTCATTTATATACCATGTTAAATTGTTCAGAGTGGTTCTAAGGTTCCTTTTTTTTTTTTTTTAACCTTTTGTTTGGGCTAGGATCTAAAGCCTTTTTCTTTTCTTAGTTGATATCACCTAATCTATTGATAATTAGTTCTAGTATTGTGTATATGCAGATAATTAGCTTAAGTATACTAAATAAATATTTTAATATCAGATAACCAAAGTTGAATTAAATCTAGAAGTTGGAGGTAACCATGGTTACCTGCTTCTACATTTATTAGAATGGGTTTAAAGAAAACTGCTTTAAGGTGTTTGGAAAAGAGAATAGGAAACCTGAGGAAACGTCATGCAACTAAACTTCTGCCAAGCTCTGTTTAGTAGAGATTCACCTTTTTATTTACCATAGGCTCTTAAAACTTTCAAGTTTCCCATGGTTTACATTTTGACCATCAGTTTCTTTTTTTTAAAGTTATGGAATAAAATAAACATTTCCATAATGTAATATAATAAAAAGATTATTGTACATGAAACTGCAAATCTGTTATGTATAACTTGCTATTCCTTTAAAATACATAATAAAGTTATGTAAACTTTTCCTTTTTTTCTTTTCCCCACCAAGAGATGGGCAATCATTAGTTTCTCATAATTAGTCAGAATCAGTTCCAGAATAGCATGTTCCTACTGTGACTTCTTTTTTCTTTTGAAGAATAAAATGATCATAGATACAGAGGTGAAAGTTACCTCAGGCCATCTAGTCAAACCCCTGATTTACAGTTTAGGAAACTTGAGCCTCACAGATAGGTTAAATAACTTGGCCAAAGTTATGTAGATGATAAGAGTCATTAAGACAAGTGAAGAATTTATCATTTGTTCTAAAAAGATCAAGCAAATGTTTGCCTGGTTTGAGTACCTTATCACTATACCTTTTTTTTAGGGGGGCAGGGATGCTGTTTGTAATCTGTGTCTTGAAAAGAAATATCCACTTTTTTCCTTTAACTGTGGGTTCTAGTATCCAACTGTAATGATTGGAATGACGCTACCTGCTGGAGACTTACTGTAGGAAAGCTCCGCCATGAGGAGAAGGCGTCTGAGGGCAAGCCATGTGGCTTTTCTTTGGCATCAGGAAGTGATGTTTGCTTGTGGGAGGAAGAAGGGGTGAGGCTGGCTCTCTCGCTCTTTTCGTG
This sequence comes from Dromiciops gliroides, assembly GCF_019393635.1. Classification (NCBI taxonomy): domain Eukaryota; kingdom Metazoa; phylum Chordata; class Mammalia; order Microbiotheria; family Microbiotheriidae; genus Dromiciops; species Dromiciops gliroides. The sequence goes on along the minus strand of NC_057863.1, from coordinate 333,887,826 downwards.
AGGACTCTTGTGGAGAGTGGAGCTAAAATGCACTCTCCCTTTGATAGATAGATGAATCTAGGCCTTTCTTTCTTCACCAAATTCCTATTCTCCTTAATAAATGCTTAAAAGTCTAAACTCTTGCTAAAGCTTATAATTTATTGGTGACCACTCATTAGATTTTAGATAATATAGATAGAATTTTAGCCCCTTACACAACCATGCGTTCTTATATTTTCCACCACGTTTGTCTTGTTTTGTGAATTTCCTCTCATAAATATATTTTCTTAATACTTCATACAACTCTGCTGCCTTCTAAATAATACCATTTGATCTGTAATTCTGATTTTCTAACTTTTATAACTATCGCTACTGATCTAGACTTGCTTTGGAGTGTCTCAGACTCTAAATGCTACTACCCACATCAGAAAATCCTAATAATTAAACATCTTTATTTATTTTGGATGTATGACTCCATCAGAGTTAATTCATAATTTTTATCAAACTTAGGTTTACTCATTGCAGTCATGAGGAAAGCTGTCTTTTTATTTCTTGCTAGATCCTTCCCAGACAGACACTTCACTAATTTAGTTAACCTATTAGAATGTAATTTGTATCTGAATACAATAATTCTGGAAAACAAACATTGAGTGACTAGAAGATAAATCTTGGAAAATTGACTAAGATTGAGGTCTAGGGTTTGGGGTTTTTTTTTCCCCTTAAATATTTGAGGGTATAACTGGAAGGTTCACTGTATTCATAGTTATTTTAAGAGGGCTGGTGTCTGTATTCTTCATAGTTTGTCAACAGCAAGGTGATTTTAGACATTTTTCTTTAATGAATCAAAATTGTTGGTGTAGGATTTATTAAGGCACATGTTACATACAAATAGCAAATTTACAGGTGTGAAGAAGTATATGAAGAAGTGCACTTATATTTGGAATAAGTGGCTAAGAGATGCAACCTGTACTTTGTTCTGGTCATTTTTTCCTTTTTGTCTTATTTTTTCCCTAGTTCTACAACACTGCTATCTTACTAAGTTCCCTAGTTGAAGGAGGATACTGGTTTCTTTTGGTCCCCAATTGTTGTCAGTTCAGAGTGTCTTTACTTTGGACTTCCTTCTCTTTTATTTTATGTTCCATTCATCTAACATTTAATGTCTTCTGCCTCATTCCCAAGGTTCTAGTTTCCTTCTTTTTTTTTTTTTTTAACCTTTTGTTTGGACTAAGATCTAAACAGACTTAAACATTTTTTCTTTCTTAGTGGTATCATTTAATATTACAGTTGATAATCAGTTCTCGTATTGAAAGTATATATGCAGGTATTAGAATAAATATACAAATAAATATATTTTGATATCAGAGAACCTATGATGAATAAAATCTAAAAGTTCAGGGTTACCTGCTTCTACCTTTACTGGAAAGGGTTTAAGAAAATTGCTTTAAGGGATTCAGAAAGAGTTTGGGCATCTAAGGAAATGTGATAGAATTACTTCTGCTAAGCTATACTCATTTTAGAAAGCTCAAAATGTCTTGAAACTGTTTCCAAGAAAGCTTGAAAACTTAGTTTGCCTGTCCTTTTGTTAGAAACAACCTTTAAGGATAAAATAAACCATAGTTTTAGACTCAGTTTTTTTTGCACAGAGCTATCACAGTACTATATAGAAGACAGATCACAAAGCAGTCTTTTCCATTCTTTGTCTTTGCTGGACTCACTCTCTCAATATAACATTGCAGAAATCATGACCACCTCAGGAAAAGAGAACTTCCGCCTAAAGAGTTACAAGAACAAGTCCCTGAATCCTGATGAGATGCGCCGGAGGAGGGAAGAAGAAGGACTTCAGTTACGCAAGCAAAAAAGAGAGGAACAGGTAAATCTTTTATCTTTGTTAATTTGTTACAGTTTGTTTCATATTCCAGGATAAACCTGAAAGAAAGTAAAATCAATTTGTAGCTTTTTTTCATGGTTTTAGATACTTGGTTTATGTGCTCTCAAGCCAAGCTTCCTAAACCACTGAATTACAGTTGTATCCAACTCCCTCCATGCCCCCAAAGTGCCCATTGGAACAATGCTTCTCAATAGTTTCTATCTTAAAACCTCTAGAAAAGTCTTTCTACTTGTTCCAAGCTTCTTTTTAGAACAGCTGGTATATACTTTGGGGAGAGAGAAGATCTGAAAGCTTAAAGGAGACAGATTGATGCTTTATTATGCCAGTTGTGGTCAGACCTAGAAGGATTCCAAGAAGGATAGTGGCATCTGAGGAATATGAAGAGTGGTCATGACTTACTTGTAATTAAAGTGGCATAGTTGTAAAAATATTTTTTATTTCATTATATATTTCCCAGTTACATGGAGGAAAAATTTCAACACTCATTTTTTAAAATTGTGAGTTTTGAAATCTGAATTCTTTCCCTCCCTCCCCACCCTGAAGAAGGTAAGCAATTTGAATAAAACAAGAAAAATTATTTTTAAAAAGTATGCTTTAGTCTTTCATTCAGTGTTCATCAATTCTCTCTCTGGAGGTGAATAGTATTTTTCATCATGGGCCTTTTGGAATTGTCTTGGAACCTGTAAGTGTCAACCATACTTATTAGATTCTTTGTAGAGAATAAACTTTTTTCAAGTTTATGTCCATTAATATTATATTGCAGCATCATAAGTAGAAGGAAAAGTTAAGTACTATAAGCCAAAAAAACAATTTTATGATCAAATACTTAGTTGTGTACTTGATTTTCCCCCATTCATTTGACTTTTTTTTCACAATGATGGATAATAAGCATATATACTTACCCTTTTTCTGTGAAGTAGAGCACTGTTCCCTTCATCAGTTTTTTTTTCTACCACCCACATCTTCATATAAATCACCTACAGATTGCTACACATGAATGTAACATAATGTGTACACATTTAGGCATAGTCTTATCGATTGTTTTGACATCTAGTCCTCAGTGCATAAATTCTTTTATAGATGTTGATTGGTGTTAACTGAACCTACTTGGTATCATACAGATTTAGGCCTGATTTCAAGTGAATGGGACACATCTCTAGGTTGGTTTAGAATGATTTAAAAAAGAAAATAAGCAAAGCACAGTATTGGAAGGTAATGGGCAAGTACAGTTAGGCATAGAGTTGTATGTGGCTTCTGTTGTCTCCCTACTGTCTTAGTCGCAGCATGTTGGGTGGTGGCTCAGACAAGGAGTAGATATGCTTTTTGTTTGAAGGCCCAGAGACACTGGGGTCCCAGGTTTACATAGAATATTCAGACAAAGGGCCTGCTGTAATGGCTTTCATGTTGCTAGTGAAATGATGGGACCAGGCAGCATGAACCGGTAGCAAAGGAGGTGTACAGCAAGGTCTACTTAGGATGAGGAAAGTAGAATCATAACTTTGGCACATCTGCCAGATTGCTAGAGTTTCAACAGTCAACTTGCTAGAACTGAGTGCAGTTTGAACCTTAAGTGTATCAGAGTTATGTAATATGAGACAGTCCTAGGAAAGTGGAGTCTTAGATTCCTCTGGCTGTTTGCTTGGTCACTTCTAGTTTCATTCAGTGCTGTTAGGCACACTGCATTATAGAATGCTGTATCATTGTGGATGCATTTTTGATGCTATAATTCCCTGAGAGTTATTTGTTAGAATCCTTGGGATGTATAATGAAGCAGCGTGTTTTATACTAGAAAGCTTCCTAAACATTTCTTTTTTGAATGACTACCACCATTGTTTTGTGACGCCTGACTTGATTATTAAACAGCTAATAGTATGGTGTCCCCTTCCTTATTGGTGCTAGAATTATATTTGAAATGTAGTTACTTTGTTTGTGTTATCTTTACAGACACAGCTTATTAAGTTGTTTAGGCTTCCTAATATGTCTGCAGTAGAGTAGCATATGGTGTTTGTTTTCCAGTCTCATAACAAAGTGGTAAGTATCATGGCACAATACATGTTTATTTTGGGACTTATCTTAATTCCATGATCCTTCCAGTCACTTCGTCATCTATCTGAAAATATCACTGGCTTCTGTTAAGTCATCCATTATTTTTTTTGTGTTGAGAGTATCATCATGAGAGATGATGTTTCAGAGTTAGCAGAGGTTGTTGTAACGATCGGCCATTTAGCAAAATGATACTGAAAAAGAAGGACTCTCAGAGCAATGTAAAATTTTGGTAAATGATTCTAACTATTGTGCATTGTTTTATTATTGAAAGCATGCAATATTAGTGTAATGCTAAAGATGGAATAATTAGGGCTTTTTGCCCTCAAAGCTTTGAAGAGTGAACATGGTCTCTTTTTGTAAACCAACTAGTGCATATGTCAGTCTTTGAAGACAATAGAGGATTGTTGAAAAGTAGATAATAAACTATAATACAAAAATATAGGCTTGCTTCATTCACAGCAATTCCTTCTTTCCCATATATCTCTTGCAGTGGGCAAATGTTTATAGATACCTCTGTAGTTTCCCTTTCCCATCAACTATTTTTATCAATTCAACTTTTGACATAAGTCCTAGTCTAGTGCTTTATCATGGTCACTTCTAGACCTTGGATTCTAAAAAGCTTTGCTAGTGAAACACAAACTATAGTGGGTTGTACTGAGCTGAAGCAGCTTTGAGGACAGTCCTTGTAACAACAGTCTGTCTGCTTATTCAAGAGCCAGCTTAGCTAAATATGGAGAATCAGCACTAGGTTAACTACTAGGTGATGATTTACTATTTCCTGGGTTGTCATGGCTTAGTAGAAATACAAAGTAGCCTTCAGTTCTTAATGTCTTCTTCCCCTCTGAATGTCTACAGTGATGGGACAGAGGATACTTAGAACCCCAGTTTTTAGATGTAGCCCAACCCACTCATTTTCAGTTGAGGAAACTAAAGCTCAGAGAGTGTGGGATTTGAACCTGGGTCCTTTTGACTTCAGAGTTAGTGGTTTGTTTCCACTGGGCCACACCACCTCTTAAAACATCAAAACAAAAAGATTATACATCAGTGTCTTGCCCAGGCTGAAGTACAGTGTCTGTTTACAGTCATGATCGCACTACTGATTGACTCAAGAGTATTGACCTATTTCATTTCCTACTAGGCTATTTGTCCCTCCATAGGCAACCTAATAGTCTCCTATTCCCAGGGCCTTACTATATTGATGCCAAATTTAGTGTTGTCATCTAATCAGCATAGCTTTTTGGAGCTCAGTACTCCTCCAGCCTCTTCCTCCTAAATAGCTAATTCTGTGTGTATAATATAAATATCACCATGCAGGTTCAAAGGTATTATATATGTCACTCAGTCATTCAGCCAGGCATTTATTAAGCTAGCTGTATATATTTTATCCCAGTATCTGCTACTCCTTCTTCCTCTTTCTGAGTATGGATGTTTGCTTTCATGTTTAAATTAGATGAGTCAATCACTAATCTCTGATCTCTAGTAGGACTTCCCCTAACCTGTTTCTCATGATGAAATGCTCCTAGAACTCTTATTTGGAAATAGTTTAGAAACAATCACAACAATGTTGATTTTCCCTTATATATCCACTCAATTGAATAGAAGGAAGACTGTCTTTTATATTTTTAAAAAAATGTTATACCCAGATAGCTTGTTGCAAGTAACTTTCAGGAAGTAAATGTATGGCACACCTATCCATATGTAAGTGCTTTGACATCCACCACTCAGTTATTGAAATATCCATTTCAAAACCCATCTTATGACAATCAGTCATCCCTTTTAACAGTACAGAGGGAAAATAAATATCTCAAGCTGTCCATTCAAGTACCCTCAGTTAGCACCAGGGATATAGAAAAATGCAAAAATACCTACCCTGAAGGAGTTCAAATTCTAATGGGGGAATTCCACAAGCACACTGTACATAAAAGATATGTAGAGTTTAAATGTGAGGTAATTTCCACTGGAAGGCACTAGTGTTAGATGGGAATGGAGTGGGAAGGAGGGCCTCTTGCAGGAGGTGGGATTTAAGGTGAATCTTGAAGGAAGCCAAAAGGCGGATATAAAGAGGGAAACATTCCAGACATAGGGCACAGCCAGTGCCAAGAAAGGGATTTGGGAGTGTTGTGTGTGAGGAACAGCAAGGCTGGTGTTCCTGAACCATAAAGTTTGCAAAGGGGAGTCAAGTATAAGAAGACTGGAAATCAAAGAAGGGACCAAGTTCTGAAGGACTTTAAAAGTCAGACAGGTTTTTGTAATTGATGATTAAGGTAATAGGAAATCCCTGGAGTTTTGGGGAGAGGAGGTAACATGGGCAGAACTGTGCTTTAGAAAGATTACTTTGGCATCTGAATGGAGAATGTAGGGACAGACTTAAGGCAGGGAGACCACCTAGAAATCTCTTGTCCACACCAGAGTGGTGCCTGTGTGAATAGAGAAAAGTGAATGTATATGAACAGTACTATGAAGGTAAAAATGACGAGACTCGGCAACACAAATGTGGAATAAGTGTGAGAAGAGGAGGCAAGGGTTACACTAAAGCTATCTAGTAGCTTGGTGTACTAGTAGGATAGTGGTACCCCTTCAACAACAGTAGGAAATTCAGGAGATGGGAAAGTTTCAGGGAGAAAGATAAGAAATTCCATTTTTGATGGGTTGAGTTTGATAGCTATGGATATCCATTTTGACATGGCAGGAAGGCAATTGGTGATACGGTCCTGGAGTTCAAGAGAGAGGTTCTGCTGTGTGAGTGTGTGTGTGTGTGTGTGTGTGTGTGTGTGTGTCTAGATTTGGGAATTATCTACAATGAGTTGATAATGGGAGTTGATGAGATCACCAAATGAGATAGTATAGAGTGAGAAGAAAAGTGGACTAGGGACAGAGCCTTGGGGAATACCCATTATTAATGGGCATGTCCACGATGAAGGACAAGCAAAGGAAACTAAGAAGGAACATTCAGACAGGTAGGAGGGAGAACTAGGAGAGAGTAGTGTCATAAAAACCTAGAGTGAAGAGAGTGTCCAGAAGAAAGGGTGATCAATAGTGTCTAAGACTTCAGAGAGGTTAAGGGCGATGAGCACTGAGAAAAAGGCCATTAGATTTTACAATTAAGAGATTATTTGTATCTGGAAACATCAGCTTCATTTGAATGATGAACTCAGAAGCCATACGATAGAGCGAAAGGAAAAGAAGTGGAGGCCCCAGTTGTCAGATAGCCTTCTTAAGTACTTTAGCCAAGAAAGGAAGGAGCAATAGCATAACTAGCAGGGATGAATGGATCAACTGAGGGTTTTTTGAAGATGGTGGATGCTTGTAGGCATTAGGAAAGAAGCCAGTAAAGAGGGAGAGATTAAAGGTTAATGAGAAAGTGGCTATTATGAAAGATGGGAGCCAAACTGCTGGAGAAGATGGGATGGAATAGGATGTCTTGTGCATGGAGAGTTTTCCTTGGCAAAGAAAAGAATTGCTTTAACATGCTTGGCTTACCACTCAATTATCACTACATGCTCATTGACTACACTGTCTTTGGAAATGAATCGTAGAGTTCTTAGATGACATGATTGTAGAGTGCTCTTAGTGTCATCTCATCAAATTTTGTTCTGAATTTTCTTGAAGTTTTAAATGATCATCATGCTGTGTTTCAGTGGAGCACCTTGTCTAGCTTTCTTGGGATCATAGGATATCTTCCTACTTATGTATTGTATGTGTTACTTAGAACTAATAGTACACATCCATTATTTAAAAATTAAATTTAAATTTAAAAATTAATTTCTTTATGCTTTTTGAAATCATGAATATGGGCTACCTCTTAAATTTTCTTCATCTCCGTCCCCTATGTTCCAACACTATTGCTAGAATTATCTTTTTTTAGGAAGAACTTTTGATGTTTCATAGTTGACATTTTTTAAATGTTAAAGTTGTCTTTTTACATCCACATTTTTAGCAGTTTGAAATGATTGCCATCTTGCTGTCATAAATGAGTAACAAGACCAAATCAGTGCTTTATCATAACCCATGGTAATTAAATATCACAAAGGCCATGCTACTGCTCCTCTGATACAATCAAGAATGTGCCAGTGTTTTAAGGGGTGACATGCTGATAAACATTGCTACTGATTATAAAGTCATGCTGTGCATATAATGGAAATTGTTTGCTATTTAATTTTTCATTATCCTGCACGAGATAAGAAGCCAAATAGTTTTAAAAAATAAATAAGAGTCACCCAAAATTATCACCTTCATGGTATGCCACTTCATTGAAGAATCTCATCTATAAGGACAATAGCCTTTCTGTCTTACATGGAATGCTTGTTCTTTGTTGAGATGCTTAAATTTTAGTTTTTGAAGTGCCAGTTTTGGGGAGATAGCTTTTGTTTTTCTGTTATCACCTTTATTCCCAAACATATCTCTATAGCTTACCCCCTAAAAATGAACAAGGAAAAATTATTGCATTGTTTTTAAAAAGGACATTAAATGAAAGAAAAGCTAAAAGAGGAAAACTAAGGCAACTCTAAGGTTCTATTTCTTACTCATCAGATTCACTGCCCTGCCCGCCGCCGCCCCCCCCCCCCAAAGGAAAATGACAGGACAGAGGAACTATAGGAAAGTAGATACATTACTTTACTGTTGTTGGAGCTCTGAATTGGTATAGCCATTCTGAAAAGCAATTTGGAATTATGACCAAAAAGTTAATAAATTATGTATATTCTTTGTCCTAGACACTACTGTAACTCAAAGAGACCAACAAAAGATAAAAAAGACCTATATGTTCAAAAATATTTGTGACAGCTCTTTTTAGAGCAGCAAAAAAGTGGAAACTAAGGGAGCGGGGAATGACTGAATAAATTATGGGATATAAATATGATGTAATATAATTGTAAAATGAGAAATAATTGGATGAAACCTTGAGAATATCAATATGATGTAGAGTGATGTGAGCAAAACGAGAACAGTTTATACAATTAACAGAAATATTAAGAAAAATAATTTTTCAAGACTTGAGAAACCTTATTAGTGATGCAGTGACAAACCACAATTCCAGGGGACTAATGATGAAGCATCTTACCTCTTGACAGAGAGGTGATAGACAACATGCAGTATGAGGCATGCATTCTTGGTCATTACCATTGTAGGAATATATTTTCTTAATTACACATATTTGTTACCAAAAAAAGAGAAAAAAAAACACAAACAAAAGCAAAAAGTAGCAAAAACAGTTCAGCACAATTAACCAACACATCAACTGAGTCTGACAGTATATGTTCTTTTCTCTTTTTTTGAAAACTTTTTAAATTTTAGTTTTCAGTTCCAAATTCTCTCCTTCCCTCTACTCTCCCCACTCTGTGAGAAGGCAAGAAATACAATACCCATTTATTTTGTTAATTTATATATTACACATACATGTACACATATGAAGTCATACAAAACACTTCTACACTACCCATGTTTGCAAAGGGAAAAAAGGCAAGAAGGAAAAAAACTTGCTTCTTTCTGCACTCTTTGTGTACTTTTCCACATCCTCAGTCTCCTCCTTTTCCATTTAAGGTGGCAAAGTGCATTTTTTTCATCTCTTCTTTGGGGCCAAGCTTGGTGTAATTAAAATTAGAGTTTTCAGTTTCATTTTTATTTCATTTACTTATTAATTGCATTTATATTGTAGTTATTGTTCATACATTTCCTGGTTCTATTAACTTTGCTTTGTATCATTTCATAAGGTTTCTCATGCTTCTATATTCTTGACATTCGCCATTTCTTTTAGTATAGTAATAATATTATCTTATGTTCACATATCACAGTTGTTAAATCATTCCCCGGTAATTGGGCATACACTTTTGTTTCCCATCTGTTTATTACTACAAATTGCAGTGCTCTAAATATTTTGGTGTATATACATTTCTCCTCCCTCCCCACCACCACCTTTTTATCATTTACCTCCTTGAGGTGTATCTTTAGTAGTGGAATCCCTAGGTCAAAAGAATATGGTCATTTTAGTACATTTTTCACGCCTAATCCCAAATTGCTTTCCATAAACAGCTGGACTAATTCAAAGCTCCACCAAGTCTATTAGAGTGCTAGTCTGTCTGTATCTCTAACATAGACTGAATATTCCCATCTTTTGTAGTCTTTATCTTTTGTGATTTGTTCTTTCCATTGTTTGGCTGAGAATTTCCATTTTAGGTCTACCTTATAAAAAGTACCTGATCTAGTTCTCTTCTAATTTTTTTTTTAATGGTATGGTTTTTAATCTGTTGATTACGTAGCTGTTTTGAGCATATATTGCTGTATGGGATAAGATGTTGGTCTAAGCCTAATTTTTGCCAAACCACTTTCTAGTTTTCTCAACAGCTCATGTCAAATAGGGAATTCCTCTGGAATATTATTTTTTTTAAAAGCTGATCTTATTTTTAAAAGTTTATTTTGCATTACTTTAGTGTCTAAATATATCCTTCCTACCCCTACACAAACATTCCTAATAACAAAAAATTAAAAACTAGAGAGGAAAAAAAGAAGTTTAAGAATACCAACTAATATTTATAATAACCCAGTATTGCATAATCATAAGTCCCATGCCTCTGCATTTTAGAGAATAAGGTAACTTTCTCAAATCTTTTCCTGGGTCAAGCTCAATTATTATAATTTCCCACTCCCCTTTTTTCCTTCCCTCCCTTTTCTCCTTCCTTCTGTTTTTTCTTCCTTTCTTTTTCCTTCTCTCCTTTACTTCTTTCCTGTCTTCCTTTCTCTTTACATTGTTATACTTGTGTATATTATTTCCCCAGTTTCCTTTTATTCTTTGTCTTCCTATCCTTCTCTAAAGTCTTCAGGTTTTTTTTTTGTTTGTTTTATATCTCCAGGCATTCAGTGTTTACTTTGTTTCCAGTTCTTTGTTACCACAGAAAGTGCTTCTTTGGATATTTTGGTGTGTATGAGAGCTTTCTTTCCACCTTTAACCTATATACCTGGCCTGTGGTAGGTGCTTGATAAGTGCTTGTTTAACTTCTTTAGGGCATATGTCTAGCTTTGGGATCTTTAGGTTAAAGCATGTCAACATTTTAGACATTTTTCTCAGCATGTGGAATGCTGTTCATAAAAGACTTTTCTTTTTCAGTTGTTCAAGCGAAGAAATGTTGCCACAGCAGAAGAAGAAGCAGAAGAAGAAGTAATGTCAGATGGAGGCTTCCATGAGGCCCAAATCAATAACATGGAGATGGCATCAGTAAGTGAGATGTGAAAGGCAAACATTTTTCATTCTTAAAAAGTCAGTGAGTGTTAGCTTTCTTTTAAATTAAGGAAACTTGTTGCGTGACTTAGAATAATATTTTGTATCTAGGTTGTGTATTAATATCCCTTCTTCCCAGCTTCCTACTCCACCCCAAGGAAGCATATTCAGTAATGTCAGACTTGAATTTGAAGATTTTCTTGGGTATTTAATAACTGTGTGACCCTGGGCAAGTCATTTAATTTCTCTCAGTTTCAATTTCTCGTGTCTAAACTGGATATAGAAATAGTTCTTCAAACTTGTTGTGAAATTTAATTAGCATAAGATATATAGTAAAGTGTTTTGCAAGCCTTCAGATGCTGACATTATTATTTCTTTAAACCAGAAGAAATTTTAGCATAAAGATAAAGCAAACACATGGAATTTTATAATGTATTTTGGAAATGTTATGTTTAATTTCATTTTAGGAAAAAACTACACACCTAAAAAATTAAATTTTCTCCAAATTGAATAATAGATTCTTTTTTTGTTTTTGTTTTTTTGGGGTTTTTTGTGGGGCAATGAGGATTAAGTGACTTGCTCAGGGTCACACAGCTAGTACCTGTCGTGTCTGAAGTTGGATTTGAACTCAGGTCCTGCTAAATCCAGAGCCAGTGCTTTATGCACTGAGCCACCTAGCTGCCCCCCTTGAATCATAGATTCTGAGTCCTTATGTTATTAATAAAATATGTTCCTGTGGTTAGAAGAAATTGCTCTAAAAGATACTAAAGGACGTTTAAGATAGAATAACGTATCATTCAAAATTAGTAAGAATAATCAATTCAGTAAGACACTGATTCTAAGAAAAAAATTTGCATTATAAAGTTTAATGTATGTTGTAAATGTATACATTTAGAACTTATTAGGAGACTGTACAAAGATCTAAACTTGATTATATAGTCCACATTCTTATCCAAATTTTTCTACATTGTATAGATAATGAGAGATGAGAAAAGGGAGAAATTTTGGATGTAAATATTGCATGATATATTCTTTGAAGTCTTTGGTAGTTTTCTCAAGCTTTTTCTTTTTGAATTAGTAATAAGAACCACATACCTGCAGAAATTCTTGTAATTTCCTGCTTGTAATTTCAGAGCCTGAAAAGAACTTGTGTCATCCTTTGTCATCAGGATGATACTAATAAAATGTTATTATAGATTTTTAGAGGTTATAATACATTATGAAAATGTATTGAAACGAAGGGTGCTATAATAATAAATCATTGTACATATTGAGTCTAGATAAAAGAGAGGTAGAAGAGTAGGACTTGGTCATTGTTTATCAGTGAACAAGAAAAAAGGTACTCTTGATTCTAGATGATAAATCTAGATAGCTGAGATTGAACTATCCTGCAAACTAGAGAAGAACAGTTCATTAAGCGCCCTGGTTTCATAAAATTATCATGTAAGAAGGTCAGCTCACTTTGTACTAAACATTTCTTTACCAAACAACCTTTTTGCTCTAATATTTAGTGTACTTAGTGCAGCTTAATAGAAAAAAAGGTGACATTACTAAATTGGTGAATTTTGTAGCAATTTATAAGTGACAAATTTATGTTTTATTAGTAAATTGGAATTCTGTTTTGCAAATTAGTAGAAAGTGTACTGGCCTGGGATTTGAACTGTGTTCTAGTCACTACTTTGTCACTAAAAAGCTGTATAACTGTGGCCAAATCACTTTGTCTCTATGGGCCTTGGTTTCTTTGATGTGGGGATAAGATGATATCTGGTGTCCTTTATATCCTATGAGCCTTATAAGTTATTGCCATTTCATATAAGCAGCATGGCATAGTAGATAGTCAGCTTTATAACCAGGAAGACATGGGTTTAAGTCCCACTTTTGACACATAATGGTTTTTTCATCTTGAGCAAGTTACTTAACCTTTCAGTGTTCTAGGCATATCACTAAGAGTATAAGTTACAGAGGAAGTGATGACCTGTATTGTCAAGGGTTTTTCCTCATGTGGAAATTCTCTGTACAAATTTAATCACAGATCTAGAATCTCCCCCTGTTCTATATTTATAATTTCCTTAGGGTCTTATCATATTGATAGTCCATTGTTAACTAAGAAAAAACAAGTTTCTGAATCCATGAATTTGTAAATCAAACCTTTAGCCATGACAACTACATGTATGTGGTAACATACCACCTATTGTACAACTGGAAGAATTTAAGCTCTAGTTATTTTTATATATTAATGATTGTGATAGCATTAATGTTTTTTGAATTCATGGAGTACAAGTATAGTATGTTGTGATTTTTATGAATGAATAGGTCTTTACTAGGTTATTCATAGACTGCTTTCATTGTTTTACAAGCATCAGAATTTCTGTTTTAAATCAGTGGAAAAGGTCAAAGCCATGTAAATCCTGATTTGCTATTATTTTATTATAAAGAAATGTTCCCAGACCATCTTCTTTCCATACATAATCAGAAAGATACTATGGGGCAGAAATATTTATCAGAGGAGTTATTACCTAAATGAAGCAGAATTAAATCCTTTTCACAAACTGAGGACTAGTTGAAGCTAACATCAAAAACATTTTAACAACTTAAAAAAAAAATTCCCTAGGGAATTGCAAGGAAGAATTAAAAATAACCCACTACATTTAAGCATGCTAGGACCTTATACTAGAAAGGAGAAAAAACTAGCTAAAAATCTTACCTAGTGGTTCTTTTGAAAAACTGCACCTAAACTGATCTGTTTTCTTTTATCTTGTGGAAGCCAACTTCTCTTAAAAATAACTAGCAGAATTTTCAGGTTTCCTGTCATTGAATAGATTTGGTATAATATAAGGCCCATCCTATAGAGGCTAGTATTTCTTCTTAGGCACTATGCTTGCAGTTTCAATAGCTTATATCAGTTAAACAATGGTAAGTTCTATCTACTTTGGAGGGGGGGGGGGGCGGCAGTGAGGGTTAAGTTACTTGCCCAGGGTCACACAGCTGGTAACTGTCAAGTGTCTGAGGTCGAATTTGAACTCACATCCTCCTGAGTCCAGAGCCGGTAATTTATCCACTGCGCCACCTGTCTGCCCCCCCCCCCCCCAGTTCTATCTATCTTCAAGGAGTTTATAGGTTCAGTGGATAGCCTTTCCTCAGTTATAGAAAGAAAGAGTATAGTATAGCATATAATTTCAGACATTTATTCTTTGAGCAGCTTGGGTAATTGTTAGTATGTTGGACTTGGAGTCAGGCAGGCTTGAGTTTGAATCTTGACTCAGACATTAACTGTGTGACACAGGCAAATAACTTAACTGTTCTTAGCCTCAGTTTACGCATCTATAAAATGGGGATACTACATGCAAATACATGCAAAATGATTGAAAATCATAAAGCATTACATAAACTCTAGTTAGCTTAAAGTAACAACATAAATTACTAAATGCTGGCTTCTAATATTTCTGAAGCAATATTTCTCATATGTTAAGGAAAGATGGCCATATAGAAAGATTTGGTAAAGATTAGAACTTCCCTGAGTGACTGAATTACGGCTTAACTATTGTTAACCTCGACATGGCCAAGTAGTTTATTTCTTTTCTACTTTTTAAGAATCATAAAATCTAAATGTTAGAAGGAACATCAGAGATCATGATCTGCCTCAATTTATGTTGTTACTTTAAGCTAACTAGAGTTTATGTAATGCCATTAAGAAATAGTAGGAGGGCAGCTAGGTGGCTCAGTGGATAAAGCACCAGCCCTGGATTCAGGAAGACCTGAGTTCAAATTTGGCCTCAGACACTTGATACTTACTAGCTGTGTGACCCTGGGCAAGTCACTTAGCCCTCATTGAGAGGAGAGGGAAGGGAGTGTGGGAGAAAAATTTGGAACTAAAAATCCTATGAAAACAAATGTTGAAAACTATCCTTACATGTAACTAGAAAATTAAAAAAATACATTTATTTTTTTTAAGTGAGCAATAGGGGAAAATAAATAATAAAAGAGTAGTTACCAAAGACCTCAGGAGGCAGTAAATTCAAAGATCTTGAACATAAGCAGATAAACCAACAGGGAAGATATTAATAGCAGAAGGAAATGTGACCTCTGGATCAAGTAAAATAGTTCAGCCATCTACAGATAAGTATGACAAAACCAATAAAAATTAATCAAAACCTGATAAAGCAGAGGAGCCTGTGGGTGCTGAAGAACTATAGCAGAATGTCTTTAAATGTTTTTAAAAAGAAATAAGAATTGTGAAAGCAGAATAGAAAATCCTGAGTCTACTGTGGCAACTGTTAACCAAAGAAACAAAAAAGAGGTTTATTAATTGGGAATGCAAATATAGGGAAGTGAGACAATCAGGAAGTAGAGAGGCAAAAATCAATATCATTAAAAGAAAACTTGATCTCCAAGCAAAATATATTGACCATGAAGTCAGAATTTTTAGAGACAACTTGAATATTGTAGGTCTTCCAGAAGAACATGACAGGTCAAAAAAATCTGAACAACATAATGCAATAATGCAACAAAACTACTCAACTTTTGAACATGGAAAATGAAAGTGGCAATAAAAAGAAAGATCACCTCAAAAAAATTAAAAAAAATAAAACCCTACACTCCAAACTACAAGTCACATAGGGGTTTAACTGAATGATCCTGTGGAGAAAATAAGAAATTCTGAAAGCAGCCAGGGAAAGGACCTTCAAATATAAAGTAAAGGGAATTTGATTAACACAGGACTATTCTGGTTCCACTAGAAAATGCAGTGGAAAATAAAGTTATTTGTTTCAAAGAGCAGTGATGCTGAAGATGCAGCCCAAGGTGACTTAACTAACAAATCTGAGCCTGACCATTAATGAAAAAAAGATGGACATTCTATCAAAAAGAGAATTTAAAACATTCCTAGAAAAAAAAAAAACAACCAGACCTGAAGAGACTATTTGCTCCTTAAGCAATCCAGATGCAAGAAATAACAGAAGGGCAAACAAAGTAACCAAGGACAACAACAAAATAGTAACAGACAATTAAGGGATTTCTTTCCAAACTTATGTAAGTAGACAAGAATGAAAGAAAAGGTCAGACAAAAGTGATGTTGGGGAAGCAGATCTGAAATATCATGGAATAATCTCATAATAACCTGCCTACAGGGGTTTTCTTGGCAAAGATACTAGAGTGGTTTGCCATTTCCTTCTCCAGCTCATTTTACAGATGAGGAAACTGAAACAAAGGTTAAATTACTTGCCCAGGGTCTTACAGCTGGTGTCTGAGGCTAAAGAAGGACTTAATAAGCCTAGAGATCAGGAAACAAAGAATAGTCAAGAATAGATAGGGAACACAGATAATGAAAAGAATGAGGGAAAGTTTTAGAAAAAGGTACAATGAAATTTTTTCAACTAATGAACAAAAACAAGGTAAAGGAGAGGAAAGGGATTCTTCTTGACTACTTAACTGAGAGGAAAATACTTAAAAGCAAGCAAGAAAAAGAAACTTGAAAAAGACTAACAAGTAGAGTTAGGGAGACTTGGGGGACTCCAAGATAAGAGGGAGAGAGCCAGTAGGAATAGGGCCATCTTAAACTGTGGATTAAGCTAAGATAACCAAAGAGATTGTGTTTCCAACAGACCACCGGGGTGGGGGTGGGGGCATGGGGATATTAGAGACATGGAGAAGAATATAAAGCCATCTTTCATGATTTTAAATGTAAATGGATTAGATGGCCTCATAGAATGAGTGACAGATTGGATAAGAATAAAACCCCACAAATATGTTGCTTACAACTACATTGGGTGCTGGGCAATGGGGGTTAAGTGACTTGCCCAAGGTCACACAGCTAGTGTGTGTCAAGTGTCTGAGTCAGGATTTGAACTCAGGTCCTTCCGAATCCAGGGCTGGTGCTCTATCCACTGCGCCACCTAGCTGCCCCCTACAACTATATTTTTTAGTAGTTGTTGTCTTTGTTTTTGTTTTTTGAGGGCCAATGTTTTTTGAGGGGGTTAAGTGACTTGCCCAGGGTCACACAGCTAGTAAGTGTCAAGTGTCTGAGGTCGGATTTGAACTCAGGTACTTCTGAATCCAGGGCTGATGCTTTATCCACTGCGCCACCTAGCTGCCCCCTTACAACTACATTTTAAAAACAAAGTTTAAAATAAAAAGAGCTGGGGGAAAAAATTATGTATCAAGTAAATCCCCAAAAAGCAGAAATTGCAGTCAGTGCTAATCTGACAAAGCAAAAACAAACATTCAGAACAAAAAAGGATAAACAAGAAAAGGAATAGACAGCAAACAAGTATCATTTTTTTTTTTTTTTAGTGAGGCAATTGGGGTTAAGTGACTTGCCCAGGGTCACACACCTAGGAAGTGTTAAGTGTCTGAGGCTGGATTTGAACTCAGGTACTCCTGACTCCAAGGCCAGTGCTCTATCCACTGCGCCACCTAGCTGCCCCTTAGTATCAATTTTAAACTTAGAAGCTCCAAATGCCTTTGCATATAAATTTATAAAGGAAACATGAAGTGAGCTACAAGGAGATATAAACAGTAACAGTTGTGACAGGACACTTCAGTTTTCCTCTCTGTTTTGGATAAGTCTAACAAAGATAAAAGGGAATTTTAAAAACTGAACAAATTGCTATAAAAACTATTTACATTTTGACTAAATAATATATATTATTATATAATATAAATGAGCAGCATCATTTCTTAAAAACAGTATGAAACAAAAATTAGAGGGAAAGCCAAGTTTATAAGAAACTTGATCAGGAATTCAGGAAAGCCAGATCATGTTGAGATCTTTCAAGGATGAAAACAAAAGACTTGCAAGTGGGAAAAGATCTCAGTATTATAACAAGTTACTTTCCTTTTCATTGACATTGGAACCACTACATTTGGATTCTTAACATATCCATACTTGTTTTGTTATTTGAGAAATCTAAAATAGTACCTAAAAAAAGATGAGAAGGGTAGTTGGACCATATGTACAAGGGAGATGCCTAGCCTTGTGGCCGTACAATTTAAAGGGTTATGAGGGATTGATTCTCATGATAATTTGAAGAGGGAGATACAGCACAAGACAATTGGAATAATCATAGATATTATTATTTCCCCACCCAAAACAATCAAGAACATCAATAACTAATGGCTCATATTTCAATTTCCCATCTCAACAAATTTTTTTTTTAGAATAATTGGAATGTGTAGGAAGAATGTTCTTGATCATGGTATGAGAAGGGATCAGATAGTTTTTTTTGTAAACTATTTTTTACAGTAGACACTGCAGCTTTATATATCATTGATTATAAATTCTTCAGGTGAGAAACCAACTCTCCTGGAATATAAATTCTTCAAGGATTCTCTCAGTACATAAAGGCCACCCAGTTGGAATCTAGACAAAATTTTCTAGGCTTCTCTTTTTATGCCAGAAACAGCAAAATTTCTGTAAGGGCCCTATTACCACCCCCTTAGAGATCTAGGCAAACTTCCTCTGGTCTTTTTTCCAGAGGACATCAGAAATATCCACTAATGGGCTGCTCTTTTTGTGGTGGCAAAGAATTGGAAATTGGAAATTGAGGGGATGCCCATCAGTTGGGGAATGGCTGAACAAGTTGTGGTATATGATGGTAATGGAATGGAATGCTATTGTGCTGTAAGAAGCGATGAGCAGGCAGATTTCAGAGAAACCTGGAAGGACTTACATGAACTGATGCTGGGTGAGATGAGCAGAACCAGGAGAACATTGTACACAGTATCAACAACGCTGTGTATTGATCAACTGTGAGAGACTTGACTCTTCTCAGCAATACAATGGTCCAAAGGACTCATGATGGAAAATGCTCTCCAAATCCAGAAAAAAAACTGTTGCATCTAGATGCAGATTGAACCATATTATTATTTTTTTCTTTTTTGAGGTTTTTCCTTTTTGCTCTGATTCTTCTTTCACAGCATGACTAATGCAGAAATATGTTTAATGTGATTGTACATATATAACCTATATCAGATTACTTGCTGTCTTGGGGAGGGGGGAGGGAGGGAGAAAAATTTTGTAGAAATCTTGTAAAAACAAATGTTGAAAACTATCTCTACATGTAACTGGAAAATAATAAAATACTTTTATGAAAAAAAATCCACTAATGGATCCCTTTCACTTCTATGCTACTCTTACTAGAATTAAGCTCAGTCAGTAACAGAACAAGTAGGCTCAGTTAAATCAAGTAAGCCCAAAACAAGAACCTTAGGAAGGCTCCTAAGAATGGGATTAAACACCAAAGATTGATTACTTATGTTTTCAGGAAGTCAGGCAAACTTTGTCCTAAAGCTTTGCAGTATATAAGATCTCACAATAAAATAAACAGTCTAAGTCTGAACACCAAAAGAAAATATAATTTTATTTTATTATTTCTTAACAAGGCACCAGAATTTTAGTGATGCAAGGCCATATTTTTAATATTGTTTACAAGTCTAATAGTTAGCAAAGTGCTTAAATATTTAAGGAAGCAACAAATACAAAGGTCTACAAAAATCATCTCAAAGTAGTCTGACTTATAAGCGCCAGAAAGGGGGAAAAACCTATACAATTACAGCCTGAAATGGGAAGGAGGGGGATAATTTTTTTTCAAGTGGATCCCAAAAACCAGAGCATGCAAAAATTTCAAGTCCTGGCTGAAGAATTTCTCCTGATGGGGTCTTTACAAATAAGTAAATATGAAGAGTAAAGTTTCATCCCAGATAAGACCCCACAAGTACCTATCACTCTCTGACCTCTTTCTTCCAGAGCAATGCTGACTATGTCTCCTAAGAGTTCTAGGATGCCTGGGGTTCTCCTGAGGGAATGGGGGTGTCTTTCCCTTATATTTTTGGTTCAGGCCTCCCTTTTTGATGTGTCCTCTCCACGTTAGCTGTTAGTGATTAATGCTTCATTTACATTTAATCAGTGAACACAGATTTGGTTTTACAAGGGAGCATTTAATTAATTTACAGATACTATCGCAAGATCGGGAGTACACACATTTTTACCCCTACCTGGAGGAGCACACTGTCCCCTATCGTACTACTTTGATTCTTAAGGAGATTTGTTTCCAATTTAATTTTTGCACAGCATTTGTCCCACTAGGTTCCAAATATGGTATAGCCTCCAGATGACTCCTTCATATCAGTTAATCACTGGATGTGGTCATTATCATTATTCCTTAGAGCCTCAATGATGGAGTGGTTTTCTGATAAAACCAATATGAACTCTACTTTTGGACCTCTTGGTGGCTTTAGCCCCTGACATTTTGAAGCTCATGCGGAAAATAGAAAGTGGCAAAAAGCAAGAGGCTCATATTCCCGGTCTATATGTTGGCCTCAAATGGAAAGCACCCAGAATCTCTCCCTTCATAGATAACATTATGTTTCACCAGAGTACTAGTCAGGAAGGAGGGGAACCAAAGATACAACTCTAGGTAACTTTTCGAATGCACCCAAATTATGCCTATGCAGCCAGTTGAAAAGGCTCCTCTTTATCACAAACCTAGCAGACCAGAACCAGTTACAGAACATCTGTGAATGCTGTAGGACTTTCTAAGGCATTTCATTGCCTTCATCATGTCTCTATGAAAGCAGGCTCTTCAGCCTCTACTGTGTGGGGGATAAAATTAGCCAAGATGTTGATACCTGCTCATTTACCTTCCATTTTCTGCTGTTTATTTTTTAAAATAATTATTTTTATCACCCCCAATTACATGTCAAAACAATTTTTAACATTGGTTTTAAAATTTTTTGACTTCCAAATTACTAATCTTTCCTCCCTATTTCTCCTCCTCCCCTATTGAGAAGGCAGACAATTTGATATAAGTTATACATGTACAGTTGTACAAAACATATGTCCATATTAGTGATGTTGTAAAAGAAGACACAAGACAAAAAACACCAAGAAAAATGTTTAAAAAAGTATGCTTTAATCTTCATATAGACTCCATCAGTTCTTTCTTTGGAGATGGATAGCATTTTTCATAAGTCCTTCAGAATTGTCTAGGTCATTGTATTGCTGACATTTGTCCACTGTTTAAAAAAATGTATTAATTGAATAGAACAAAATACAGTTTTGAGAGCCGTCCTACAACAAGGTGTCTCTCATGTTGTAGCTCTAAAACTATGATCTTCAGAACCTTTCTTAGCATTGATTTTCAGTAATTCTAAATAGGCTGCTTATTTGTTCCACCACACAGAGGAGATCACCATCTAGAGGTGACTTCATTGAACTACAGGCACATATATGGTAGCTAAATTGTAAGAAAAGTATTGCGGAGCCATATTATTGGCTCTTATTGTACATCGTTAATCACTGTGGATGTCAAAGTTCATTTGGAAGTTCTGAAACCTTCATGACCACCTTTGTAAGATGTTTTTCATAGACTTTATCCATGTCAGCATGATAAATACTCAAATGAAACTTTTGACAAATGTTTCCCATCAGTTCATCAAAAAATCTTTCAAATGACCATTCATCTAGCAAGCAATTATCAAGAGCATTCTACATTAATGGTATTGGGATTAGTGCTAATGAATGTAAACACGACTAAGATATATACTCACTGTCTTCAAGGATCTCACCATCTAACTGGGGAGATGTGACACAAATACCTGTGTTAAAATTTGGTAAGTTGGTTGTGTGGGTAGAGAAGTGTCCGGGACTTTTCTTTCATTTTCATAATAGAATGGAATTGAAAAATAGTGTCATGTTTATTGTACCTATTAAAGTAAAGGAAACCTACCTGAAGCCCTCTTATGTTCTGACTTGATTTCTTGTACTTAACCTCGTTTTCTTTCTATTATTTTTCAATGACTACAGTTTAGCTATAGTATTCTTGGTATAAGCCACTTCCTAAGGTGTATCTTTCACTTAGGTTCCTTGCGAGTCTAAATGAAAGACTAGTCATAAGGACAAGACCTATTATTTCATTCATGATGGAAACTCTCTAACAGAAGGCCAGCTACTATCCCTACAATTTATAGGGATACATAGAACATTGAGAGGCTATTCGATTTGCCCAGGGTCTTATTGCCAATCTACATCAGAGGCAGAACTTGAACTTGGATTGTATTTAAGTGTGTATATATATGTATGCATGCGTGTATGTTTTGATTCAAAACGCAAGAAGTTAAACCTAGTTCCTTGTATTTGCCCATTGTTGTATTATCTATGTTTTTATGTTTTTCTTGAAAAATTATTTTGTGAACCTATAGTAGTATGTTCATTTAGCTTTTCTCTGAAAACTATTTGATTATATTTGGATATTGTGTGTTATTGCAGGGTGGTGTCATTACCTCTGATATGATTGAAATGATATTCTCCAATAGCCCAGAGCAGCAACTTTCAGCAACCCAGAAGTTCAGAAAGCTACTTTCAAAAGGTAAGTTATGAATCTATTACAAGCATATATTTTGTAGATATTTCCATAGTATGACTTCCACAAAACACATTCCTTACTATAGATCAGTATATTTTGAACTATCTTATCAGAAGAAAAAAATACGTATAATTTATAATCAATGCTTATAGTCTTACTTTTCCCACTTTGATTAGAATGGATACAACTAAGATGTTTTTTTCTCATTCTAACCTACTGCATAAAAGACCACTGATTGATTGAAATAGCATTTAACAACTCATTTAAATTGAGACATCTGGGCTCTCCCTTTAGCCTCATTTACTTTTTTGATGAAAAATAAGAGATCCTGTGAAAGGAAAATAATTTCCAATTTTAATGTTCCCAATTTACCACTAAAGTAAAGTAGTACCACTAAATTTACTCAGTTTGTCAAAGGTTTTGATGATCTGAGTGTGTGTATGGTCATTTCCACATAATCAACTTGGGTTGAATCAGGTTATGTCCCTGACTCAAATAAGTCTTAGAATCTTAGAGTTGGAAGGAACATTAGAGGTCATTTAGTCTAAACTCTCACACAGAGGCAGCTAGGTGGCACAGTGGATAAAGCACTGACCCTGGATTCAGGAGGACCTGAGTTTGAATCTGACCTCAGACATTTGACACTTACTAGCTGTGTGACCCTGAGCAAGTCAGTTAAACCTTATTGTCCTGCAAAAATAAAAAAAAATAAACTCTCACACAGTGTAGAACAAAGCAGGGAGTAAATGCTTTATCAAGGAAACAACATCTGTTGTAGAAGAAAATCTTCATTAGTGGGTGACACTAAGAACTTTTATACCTTTTATAAGGCCATATCATCAGTCATAGAACAGGTGAAATCTGGGAGGAGCTCTGATATCTGCAGTGTGAAGGGAGTGGGGCAATCCCAGAGTCAAGGAGTAATAAATAAGTTAAGAGTTTCAGGGTTGGTATGATCTTGCAGGATGATGAGTTTCTAGAGACCATCAAGTACAGAGGAGTGCAACTGGTAAGAAATTATGAGATGGATCCCCTGGGTACCCTCCCTAAATAAAGGATCTGGGAGGAACTCTCCAGTGTCCACCCTCTCCAATCAAAGGGAGGGAGAAACCCAGGATCATAGGTCTTCAGACCTCAGTTTTCTCATATAATAACATCTCAGTATTGGCATTGGAAAACAGCCTGGTATAGCAGAATAACTACTGTTTTGGGGGGTCAGAGGATAGGACTTCAAGACCTGTTGGTGACTTACACTGCCTTGTGATCTTAGTCAGATCATTTAACCTTCCTGGTCTTCATCTTCTTCATCTGTTAAATGAAAGGATTAGATTGCCTCTAAAGTCCCTTCTAGATGTAGAACACTGAGCTATAAGCCTAATAAAAGTAATAAAGTAATAGCATCATTACTTTCAAAATCAGGGGGTTAGACTAGATGAGCTCTAAGTTCCTTTCTAGTGCTAAGATTTCATCTTTCTTCTATAATTATGATTCTGAGATTAGCTCTCTTCATTAATATGAACAGAACTCATTTGATAAAACATTACTAGTGTAAAATTTTATCTGTTTTGTTTAGTAGTGAACCTTTCTCATGAAGGGAAAAACAGGAATGAGGAAAACATTATGGAGTACTTTAGAGCTACTAAGTATATATATATATATATATTAAAATTAAAGGTTAAATTTTTTTCCCTTTTTGTGTGTGTGTGAAAAAGAACCTAATCCACCAATTGATGAAGTCATCAGCACACCAGGAGTTGTAGCCAGGTTTGTGGAATTCCTCAAACGAAAAGAGAATTGTACATTACAGGTATGGACTTTTCTTCTTCACTTTTTTGCGTATTACTTTGCAGTGAAAGAACACTACTGACATACCAAAAATTACTTTATAGTTTTGTTAATATGTACACTTCAGTTTCAGTCATTAGAGTTAACTTCTTTTTGATTTGCTAACAGTGTATCAGTTTGTACAATTACTTGCTAAAAAGACAACTCCTTAGGAAGTGCTTGTAGTAGAGGAAATCATTATCATATGGAACATATATTTATAGTGGCTTATCTTTGATTTATAGTTGTAACAGACGTAAAGGTAACTCTGTGATTTCCATATTGGATTATTTCACCATTGAAAGAGTAATTCATAGAAGTTATCTCTTGACATCCTGGTCCATACATGATACAAGAGCAATAACAAATTTTTATTGAGCATCTGCTATGTATTAGGTCCTAGGAAGAGTTAGAAAGTTTAAATATGTGAGTCCTGAGCCCAAGGAACACATAGCCTTGTAGGGAACTAAGACACTAACACAGATAGCTATAATGTACAATATTACATGATAAGAATTATCCAAAAAAAATTATTACTTGAGGTCTTAGGGAGGTGATTGTCACCATTTGGGAAAGGCTTTCTGGAAGAGCTGTTATTTGAGTGGGGTTATAAAAAATGGAACTACAGGAACAGCAAGGATGGAAAGATAGGGTGGTGGCAGATTGTGGAAACAGAAGAATTTGAACTCGATACAGTAGGGAGGCACTGAAAATTTTTCATTGTTGAACAGATCTTGGTATAAGAAAGATTATTCTGTCACTGATGTGGAAAAAGGATTAGAAGGAGGAAAATGTAAAAGTAGGAAGATCTGTAAATAAGATATTAAAGTAGATCAGGCAGATGGTAATACAAACCAAATATTTTGGCTATGAGATCAACAGAATCCTTGTTGCTGATAGGTCACATGTGAGAGAGGGAAAAGTCAAAGGTAATAACAGTGGTGCTGAAAAGAAAATTACAAGAACAGACTTAGGAAGAAAGAATACCAACTCATATATGTACATGCACACATATATATGTATGCATATGTGTATATGTATGTGTGTATCCAGGGAATTAACTATTAATATGACAGACTAGATAATCACCTAACGTTGAATCTCTTTTGAAGTAACAAATTTAACCAAATGTATTGCCAGTTGATTCAAAAACAGAAATGGGATCAAAATACCACAACTCCCAATAGCCTTTGGGGTTACTTTTCATCATTTTCAGAAATTTGGTCTAGGTCTTCAAACCAATCTTTGGAATTTTTGATGATCACCTTAAGAAATTAGGTACCAAATGGATCACCACATATCTTTGTATTGAATTATATGGATCTCAGTTTACTAAAAACATATTAAAGATGTTTTTAAAAGAGCAAAAAAGTGGCATTCACAATAGCTTTCATTTATTTTACTGTTTGTTTTGTATATTGGGCTATTTTTTTTAAACTAAGGATGATGATTGATAAGTTCTATTATTTGACTATTCAATCCATGGTCTCAGGATTCTGCACTGATCTAAGACTGGTGCCACATGGGGAATGGAACAAGCTGGTAAATGGCAGTCATTTATGTAAGTTTCACTTGCTGCTGGTCCCCATATTTCTCACTGTCCAAAACATTGTATATATACATGGAACTATGATTTTGAAATTTGTAGAACATGTTCAAGATATCTTTTCTTTTTAATATCTTCCTACCCCTGCTTTCTGTCTTCTCATCTACTCTGTTTCAGTGATGAATTACTTCAAGAAGGGAAAACAAGAAATCAAGAAAAGGTAGAGTACTTCAACCTTCTATCAAGTTTCCCAGTTCCAGCTTGAGATTCACCCAATCCCCATGCTCCATTTGGATTAGGACTGTTTTACTAGATGATTCCTGTGTTATATTTTGGTCCCTGGCAAAGACCAGGATATGCTCATCAGCCATCTGTATATCAGGATCATCTAGAGAACAAGGAAAAGGCTTATATCAGAAGAGTAAATCCAGACAACCAATACTGCAGAGAACAGAGCCTGAGCTTCAAACAATCTTCTGGGAAGGAAACCAAAGGAACCAAAAAAGGAACTTTACTGCAGTCTGTTGTATGATATTTTTAATTGGATGAGGGTAGTAGGGAAAGTGGAAAAACTAAGTTGATTTGTCCATGATTGTAATCTGAAAAAATTCATCTCTGCCTCACTGAGATTAGGAATTTAAAATGCCAGGGGAGAACTGCTGAATTCATTCTTAGTTCATTTCATTTTTATAAATAGGTTTAGGATTCAGTGCCATAATGTGGCATAAAGATTTTATATAGCACTAAATTGAAAAATGAATTGGGCAGTCCTAGAGTGAGACAGTTGAGACTCCATGTCTAGACTCTAGTAATGCCAACAGAGTATAGCATAATCCATTATCAGCCGTTTCTCCGAGCTAGATCACATAAACCTATAACCTTCTAAAATCATCTGCTTAGATTCTTCTGGATATTTGAGCCCTAGAAAAATTCCTCCAGAAATTTAATCCAGCCTATATGCTATTCATATAAGCAGGCACTCAGATTCCTTCATTAGCCTAGATATACTAGTCATTCATACATGAATGACTAAGGCATCCATCCCTAAGAAGGGGAAAATATTTATACTGAGGAGTATTCATAGGCAAGAGTTACAATGGCATTGTCACCTCCCACATCAACCTTTGGTCCATGAGGTGCTCCATTAGTTTGAAGAGCAAGAGAGAATCCTTTATCAGGTTGACTTTAACCTGTCAGGCAGCTCTGTTGCCCATAAGAGTGTCTCCAGTATGTTTTATCATTTTGGCTGCCAAAGACTGCTGATTATCTTTAGAGTGATGGAGGGCCAGAGAGGGCCCTTGTTTTTTTTTCCTTTTTGTGTCCAGAGCACAAAATTTTTCTCTCTGAGGTGTGACATGGGGACAAGCATCATTATCCTTAGAATGGCAAAAAGTTTATCAGGAGGAGGGGTGAGGATACCTTCAAGTTGAGAACCATCATGCTCTGCCATTTATTTATTCAAGTGAGGAAGAAGCTCTAAACTACTTGGAAGATGGAAATGGGGAGGAGAGGATAGGGTTGGTGGAGAGTAGAGTACTAGTGGCCTTGATATGTTCCTGGCTATTTGAAAAGGCCTTAGGTTTCAAGTTGTCTTTGACTCTTCTGTCTTTTGGCTAGAGTCACATTGAATTGTGACCAAATTCAGAAGGGAATTTGGTTACTGCTTTACCTTTAGCACCGTCAATAAAACCTATCCCCAATGGCAGGGAACAAGGCAGAGACAGGAGAGCAAGAGATAGGAACGCAATATTGTCCGAGAAGTATTCCTCACTGCCCATTTGACTCCAACTAAGAGGAATCACTCTTGCTTTTAAAGTCAGTGAAATGCTCTAGACCTGAAGGGGAAGCAGTTAGTTATAGGAGACAGACACATTTAATATGGACATTGTGGCCTGTATCCTTTTCTAGCCTTGTTACCTGAGAGAAACCAGTCTGTAAATCTTCCCTAATAGACCCCTGAAGTGGCATGAAATCTGGAGGTTTGGTGACATTGTTGTCTGTATGGGAGAATATTTATGAGTTCAGTGGCAGTAAAGACTCAGATATCTGAGGACATTGGTTTTTCAGAAGGAGGCTGAGTATGCTGGGTCAGAATACCATCATTTAACCTACCTCTTTGGGGAAATGCAGATAGTGCTGAGAATGTAAAACATTCTCTTGAGGGTGCCCTGGACTGTAGCCGTGGAATTTGGACTGTCTCATCCTAGGTTTCCGAAGTTCATCTCCCTAATGGCTCTGTCACTTTGGACTTATCATCTCTATGATCTCTCTTTGCTTTAGGGAGGTGTTTCAGTACCCTCATGCCTGCTTTTATAAGGGCAACTAAAAACAGAGGTGAATTAATTATCTTACAGCCCTAAACACTGGACAGAGGCACTGTATCTTAGAATTATGAATTTAATAAAACTGACTTGTTTTTCCCTTTGTCCCTCCCTCTTCCTGACTTATTGCAATAAACTGCAGCAGGCCCTTTCTTACCCTTCTCGTCGGTCCTTCTGCTTTGGTTGGAAGGTTGCTCAGAGCTCAGGCACTGTTCTCTGCAGGGTTTGATGTCTAGGTTTACTTTTCTGATATTAGCCTCTCTTTTCACTTGCTCTCTAGGTGAGCCTGATGTAAAATGGGCGACCAGTGATCCTAGCATTTGCTAGGAAACAGTGAGACCTGCAAAGTGGCCAGCAAGAGTCCTGATCCAAATGGAGAAGGGGGACCAGGCGTACTTCAGCATGGAGTGGGAAACTTGATGGGAGGTCAGAAGTACTCCACCTTCTTTGGATTTCTCATTTTCCCTCTCTTAAAAGAACCCATCACTAGAAGGTAGAGACTGAGAAGGGGAAAGAGAAAACATCAGTTCTTAAGAATGTCCCACCAATTCTCCAGTTGAAAGTGGTTTTAATAACCTCTTCATGATGAGAGATGAGCTAGGGCAAGTGAAACCTACAGAAAATGTCCACTGCTTGATGGCTTGTCTGGTTCTCCTCGACATGGTGCCAGCTTAAAAAACTGCAAAAACTTGAGACAGCCCCATGGAAATAAAGAGATAAAATAACCAAAAGAGAAAATAAGAATAATCAAAGTTACTTTTGGCTGCCACTTTTTTCTGCAGATGATTATTTCTTTGTTTAAAGTGGAAGTTTTTAAAGGAAATTGTTCATTTGGACAGTTATCATTCATCACACTTAAATGTTTTTAAACTTTAGAAGTGCTTGATTTGATTGCTTTGCCTATCACTGCTAAAAAGGTTGAATTTTGTAATTACTTTTAGATAATAATTGTGTTCCTATTTTAAAAATTAAGATGAATAATTTAAACAAATTTGTTTATACCTATGATGTGTAAGACACCAGCATTGTCCCTACCTTAAGGAATTTATGGCCTAGTAAGAAAATAAGATATGTCCACAAATATTATGTTATAAGTATATAAGAATTACAAGCAGAGTTCAGAGGACATAGAGATTAATTTTAGATAGAGGAATTGGAGTTCTGAAGGATGGAGGACCTGAACTGAGCTTTGAATTAACAGTAAGATTTCAACTGGTAGAGCAGAATATATTTTTCTTGAACATTTTGATCAGTTTAGGGAATGAGATGTGTTGGCTATAGGATAATATAGTATAATATAAATTTGCAAAAGTAGATTGGACTTAGATTATAAATGGCCTTGATTGCTAGGCTATGGAGTTTGTATTTTGTTGAGGAGGTAATGAAAAACTTTTAAGTCCTTTTGAGCTTCCAGTCAAAAAGTAACATGTTTGGATATGGACATAGGAAAAATTAATCAGCATGTATGGTAGACTGGAGGTAGAAAAACTGAGTTTTGCAGTAATCTACCAGGTAACATATAATAAGAACCTGAAAACTAGGGTAATGAAAATGGGAACAGAAAGAAGTAGACAGTTCCTTGTGATACTGAAGAAAACAAATTGACAAACCTTAGAGGCTGATTTGTATATACAGGATGGGAAGAAGAAACAAAGAAAACACCAAGGTCTACAATGACTAGAAGTGACTGGGTAATTGGGTGACTGAGATAATAGTATTGCCATATCAAGCTATGTGAACATGGACATTTCACCTTTCTGTGTCTCAGTTTCTGCCTCTATAAAATTGTTGTGTAAGGGAAGGTCTTTGTAAACTCTACAATGCTATTTTTTAAAAAGATAATATTTGTATTAACAGAAACAGGAAACTTGAAGGAAAAGCAGATTTGGGGAAAATGTGAGGAATTGGTTCTAAATGCACTGATTTTGAATGTCAGTAGAACATCCAGGAGCAGTGATCCAGTAGGTAGTCAGAAATGTTGGTTCTGAAGATTAGGAGAAATGTTAAGGTGAGAGGTAGAAATTAGGAATCATCTGTATTAAAGTCAATTTGTGGGGAGCAAGAAATGGGCCAAAGACAAGACCTTGGGGAATGCCAGTATAAAGGAGGTAGGACAACAAAGAGTCAACTAAGAAGCAGCAGGAACCATGAGAGTCCAGTATCTCTTAAGCTAAGGAACAAATGATATTAACAAGAGGAAATGGTTAGTTTTGCCAGCTGCTGAAGAGATTTCTAAAAGATTGAGTACTAAGAAAGCAAATCCAGTCAAGGTTGGGTATATAGGGTAGGAATGAAAGCTATGTGTTGTTCAAAGGTTAGAAGTGTTGAGTGTGTGATAAAGTGGAGGCAGCAAATGATTCAATACACATAAATATGCTTCCCAAACATGAACAAATGTGATAATGAAATAGTTGGGTAATGGCAGGAATAGCCAAGCTCAAATAATAGATACAGTAGATGACCTAATAATGACTGATTTCCTCCAGGGATAGAATGGACCATATCTTGTATTATAAGGGAATGACAGGGGCAGCTACGGGACGCAGTGGATAAAGCACTGGCCTTGAATTCAGGAGGACCTGAGTTCAAATCCGGCCTCTGACACTTAGTTAGGTACTTGTTACCAACATATTTTTAAAACTTAGCTTTATGTCTATACATTGCATAGTGCCTGCCACATAGTGGGCACTTAATATATACTCAATGACCAATTGACTTGTAGAGTTTTTACTACAAATATATATTGAACTTTGTGATAGGCCTTTTCTGCATATCTTGAGATAATTGTGTTTTGGGATGGTTTTGCTTTTAGTGTGATTATATTATTTTCCTAATGTTGAACCATCCTTGTATTCTTGGTATAAATCCAATTTGATCATGGTAGATGCTTGTTTGGATAAGAAGCTATAATCTTTTTGCCAAGATTTTATTTAAAGTTTTTGAATTACTATTCATTAATGATATGATCTTTAGTTCTCTTCTGTTGCTTTTCTTTCCTTGGTTTAGATATTAGGACTATATTTGTCTCGTGAAAAGGATTTTGGTAGAGCATTCTCAATTTTGGGGAATAATTTGTGTAGTATAGCTGTTGCAAGTTTGAAAGAATTCTTCTGCAAATCCACGTAGACCAGGAGTTTTTCTTATAATAATGTATCCAAAATGCTGTTGCCTTAACTTATTAATTCTTATATCTTATGTTTCAGAACTTTCTCAATACTGGAAGGCCATCCTTTTCTTCCTCTGCCATCTCTATTATTTTTATCTTTGTCCTACTTATCATTTTATATGGGTTATTTTTCTTGCTGCCTTTGCTTTAAACTTTTACCCTGATAGGCACAACCAAAAGTCCTTACTCATTTATTTGTTTTTTATTTATCTTCAACTTCTTGATCTAAAGTTAGTCATGTTCTGTACGTTACATGAATGAAAAGGCATTTATTAAGCACTTGTTATATGTCAAGGACTATGCTAAGTGTGGGGGAATATGAAAAAGCAGGACAGTCCTTTCTGTCATGGAACTAACATTCTAATTGGAGGAGACGACACATATAGGAAGGGTCAACATCAGGGTGAGTAGAAAATCCTGGTGGGCCAGATGGCATAGTGTCAGATCAGATGGCATGGCCCAGAAGTGTTATACTTGATGACTCATTGGAGTGGTATGAAAAGTCACTTACAATGTTACTTTAGTTTATGAGTACTTAGTTTCAGAATTTCATTTTATCTGCTTAACCTGCTGAAAACCACAGTTAATATTGTCTTATTCTCATTTCTCTGTAGAGAAACTTGAGTGTTCTTTTTTTGTATAAGTTACGAACTATAACAATGAAAAATTGTTTTTATTTTTATAGTTTGAATCAGCTTGGGTGCTGACAAATATTGCTTCAGGGAATTCCCTTCAGACTCGAATTGTGATTCAAGCAGGAGCTGTGCCAATCTTCATAGAGCTGCTCAGCTCAGAATTTGAAGATGTGCAGGAGCAGGTAAAGAAACAAACAAATATAAAACAAAAGAGAATTTAAATTGTCTAGTAAAAAAAAAATCAGGTTTTACTACTGTGATAAATTTTCTCTTCAGCCTTATTTAAATAGGAATTTAAAAATATAAAATCCACATCAATCCATGGTGTCTCAGAAGGGGATGTTTTATATTCCTAATATTAGCTGAAATGAAAACTAGAAAAACAACTTTAGAAAAGTACACTTGGAATTGACCAGTTTGATACAGCAAAACTACTTCCAGGTTTGGAATGTAGATACTGTGAATTCTTTTGAGTGAAAAATTTTATGAGCATAGCACTTGTTGTTTGGCAGTAATTTCAGCAAAAATGCTGTCATTTTCATTGTTTTTATGTATAGTAACTATATTATGTAGAATTAAGTACCTATAAAGAATTCTATACAGAAGTATATAGAGAGTACTTATACAGAATTATATAGACCTATATATTGAAGACCTTTATGGAAGTAACTGGTCTTACAAATAATTTGACCTTTAAAAAAAATTTAGAAGGACCAAGAGCATTAACTGATGCAAAAATACTATAATTTTATTTTGAAGTAAAAAATTTCATCCTACGGTTTTCTCCTTATGTGTATGCACTGTGTTAATTGACGTAGCTTGATCCTTTGAAATATTCTTAAATTCCAGTCCTTCTGGGTAAGAATATCTGGCATTGTTCAACATGGATACAAAGAAAAGCAGAACAAGCAGTCCCTGCTCTCAAGGAGCTCACAGTCTAATGGAGGAGACAACATGCAAACAACTAACTATATACAAGCAAGGGATAGGCAGGTTGAATTGTGGATAGTCTCAGAGGGAAAACATTATGATTAAAGGTGACTGGGAAGCAGATGGATATTTATCTGAGACTTGAAGAAAGCCAAGAAGGCAGTGTTAAGGAGGAAAATAGTTCCAGACACATAGGGGTCAGCCAATGAAAATTCTGTAACTCAGATGATGGTGCATGTTCTTCAAGTCCTTCAACTGAGGAGGTAGATTTTGCTCAATTAGAAGTCTTGAAGAGTTTTGAGCAGAGGAGCAAAGTAACCAAATCTATGTATTAGAATGCTGAATCTGGAAAAGGTATAATTTATTAGAGAATCAAGGAGGTAAGTAATTCAAATGAATAAAAACTCTCACTAGAATAGTAGCAATAAGAGGAGAGAGTAGATTCTAAAAAGATAACACAAGGTTTGGCTTGACAAATAATTGGATGCGAGAGGTGATGGACAGGAATGAATCAAAGATTTCAGACTTGGTTGTCTGGGTTATTAATGGTACCACTAATAAAAGTGGAAAATGATAATGACTCTGAGGGAAAAAAATAATACAGTCATAAGGAGTAGATTTAGTTTTTGACCTGTTGTTTTTGTCCTTGAGAAAAAGTAAATTAGTTGGAGGGATACCCTATAACAGTATCTTAGAGAACATTTAAAGAGTATAGAAGAGGCCAAGTTGCCAGAAAGGAGTAATTAAGAGATATGGTTAGAAAATGAGTGGAAGATGACCAAAGTAAGGGCATTGAAACATGAGAAAGATTGCTCCTAAAACTTAATGACAAGAGCAGTGCATCAAAGTGAACATGACATAAGATGCAAACAGTCACTATGGGATTCAGTGGATAGATTGGTTTTGTTGAACTTTTTTTTCTTTTAAACCATTGTTAAAAGATTTACTGGGTAGAAGAAGAGAAGAAATATGTTTGGAGATGAATCTGATCAGGAGACAAAAGAAATAAATAAATAAAAATAAATTTTAAATGGGGGGGAGCCCATTTGGATTTGATAATTAGTTTAATCATTTAGAGCAAATTTCAGTAGAATGAGGAAGAAGAAAGCTAGGGATTGAGTAAAGTTGAAAGATAAAGAAGTGAAGACATTTTAGATTTTTTTTTAAAGAAAAAATGTTTCTTTGATGCCTTTTCTTTTTAAAAAATCTCAATCATTCCCTGCTATACCACCATCACCTCCTTCCATTGAGTTCTTCTACCCTTTTAACAGAAAAATTAAACAAAAACTAGCCAACAATATTTATGCAATATTTTATACCTAAAGTGCCCTACCTCCCTTGATTTCATCATCTGTTCCACAGGACCATAATATTGGTCATTGTATTAGGCTTAGTTGCTTTTTAGATAATGTCAGTATTTCTCTTTTAGTTCTGGTTATGCTTTCTTTGTTCTTCGTCATTTCATAGAAGTGTAAACTTTTTTTCCCAAGAAGTTTGGCTTTGACAGGGAGAAAAGTATTGGGACATTACATGATATATAAAAAGTCACAAGGAAGAAATGAATGTTGAATCAAGTTTCTGAGGGGAGGTGGGGAAAGGATAGAATCAAGGATAAGAGAATATGGAATTAACCTTAAATGTTGGGATATTTTTTCCTCTGAAACAAAAGGGAAGGAAGAAAGACTAGGTAAGTGATATCCTGTTTTGAACTTGAGAAAAACACATTTTAAAGTGTACTTTCTTTTTTTAAAAAATTAAGATTGCTTCAGGTTTTAGGCCACATATGCTCGATTAATAAGAATGGTTAAATACTATCAATTTTAGCTATCTCCTAAATGCATATTTTAAAAGATATTTTTCAAAATTTAAATGATTTTGTTTTGATGGAACAGGCACTTAACAACCTCAATCTCATTGCAAAATACATTTTCTGAAAAAGTTTCTTGATGATTAACCAAAACAGGGAATGTATTCTTTAATGGTACCCATTGACAATATGGTACTAATATCAACGAATTCATACTGCACAATAATTAGAACTGCTCCCTCCATGCCCCATTCCTGCTTTTCATTTCCCTTTTGTGTTATCCTTCCATAATAGAATGTAAACTCCTTGAGGCAGGAACTGTCCTTTTGTTTGTATCTGTATCCCCAGTGCTTGGTACAACGCCTGGCACGTAGAAAGTGCTCAATCTATTCTTGTTTGTTTCCTTCCTTCTTCTTTCCCCCTAGAAATGTGAATCTTTGTCATCAGATCCACTTTGTTGTTGTTGTTGTTCAGTCGTGTCCGACTCTTCGTGATCCCATGGACCATAGCACGCCAGGCCCTTCTGTCCTCCACTTGCTAGTCATGAAATGAATGTCATCATGTATTTTTAGATATAATGTAATAGGTGGCTAACATAGGAGCAATACATTAATAGGTAATGGTAGCATCTACCTCTTATTAAGATGGAATTAATCTACTGTGAAACTCTTTACTAACCAATCCTTTTTTTACAGGCAGTCTGGGCTCTTGGTAATATCGCTGGAGACAGCACCATGTGTAGGGACTATGTGTTAGACTGCAACATTCTCCCCCCTCTATTGCAGTGAGTATCTGTTATTTGTGATTAAGTTCAAAGTTTTAGTGGAAGGAAAACATTTCTATGTGCCCATAAACCACTGTAGGTTTGGAAATAATTTCCTGCTTTCTAGTTGAGGCATAATGGGATCAGTGGAAAGAGTACTCTTTTTAGAGGCAGAAGAGGCCTAGATTCATGGCCAACTTTTGGTGCTAATTCTTTGACGAGGGGTAGGTCACTTCTTTAAGCTTCAGTTTCCTCGTCTGTATAAATGGGAATTGTGGTAACTACTTCACAGGGTTATGGATCAGATGAGAATGTATATAAAGTTTTATGTGATAGTAGTAGTAGTTGTAGTAACTGTTGTTAAAATAATGATGGTAATTATTACTCCACTCTGACCCTGAATCAGGGGTCAAAGTTCTGAATTCATATAGTCCAAATTAATGGGGTTTTACTTTTGTAGAGAAGCAAACCCTATTTATTAGTCAATAGCAGCAAAAGTTTCCCTGTTCCTACTTGACCAAGAATTACATTTTAATTTTTTGTGTTCCTGTAGGCTACTTTCAAAGCAGAACCGTTTGACCATGACTCGGAATGCAGTGTGGGCCTTGTCTAATCTCTGCAGAGGGAAAAATCCATCACCAGATTTTGCAAAGGTATATGTGAAAAATTGAGAAAAAGGTAAATGGATAAAGCACAGACCAATTTCAGATGTGAAAGAGGAAAGGAATAGTGATTTTTGCGTGTGACAAACATTTAAAACATTTTAGACTATTACCTATTTGTAAGGAGAATTGAAAGCTTCCACTTTGCCTTTGGCTAGGCTAGTGTTTTTGTTAAGTGAATTTAACTGCTACTTCAAGTTCCTAAATTAGAAACCTTAGAAACAAGGGAAAAAAAACCCTTAGAAACTATTAGGGTTTTTGTTTTCCCTTTTTATAATCAGGGTAACCAAAATGTGTCAGGTTTCTTGACTCTAGTCCTCACTGAATTGAAAGCATTTCAGAAATTTGATTCTATAAGTAGTCTGACTTTTCTAGAAATGTCACTAAAGTAATTGTACATGAGTTTCCACTATATGGTGTGTTTCTGCTTCCATAAAGTAAGTTAAACAATGCCAGGATACTAGGCAGCATGTTCAAAGGAGAAAAGGCCATACTTTCTCTTTCTTGTAAGTCTAAGACTACACAGGCACAGTTCGCCCAACAGATCATCATCATTTGCTTTGTTGAGGATGCTCCTACTTCTGGCTTCCACTTCAACTTGACTGAATTTTCACAACTCATGTCATCTTCTTTTTTCAGGTTTCCCCCTGTCTGAATGTACTTTCTTGGTTGCTGTTTGTTAATGACACTGATGTGCTAGCTGACGCATGCTGGGCACTATCGTATCTATCAGATGGACCCAATGATAAAATTCAAGCAGTAATTGATGCAGGAGTATGTAGGAGACTAGTGGAGCTACTCATGTAAGAGCTTAATATCTGTCATTTCATTTCTATTAGTCTTCTAATTAGTGCTCAGAATTTTTTATTTGGTTGCAAGTACTAATGTATTATTGCTTTGGGGGGAGGGTGTCTCTTGTTTGCTTTGTTTATATGCTCCATCCCTGGGTTGTTTATGGTTACAAGCTTTAAGCCCTTATCTTTTGCCTTTAGTAGGATGTAGGGTCAAAAAGAGGACTGCTACCTGCTTCTGTGCCCTAGGGCAATATTTTATGGACCCAGGCTAATTATTCAGTGAGGCAGGAGTATGCCATCCCCCAAAAGAACACGAGGGAGGAGTGTACTCTCTAGCCACCACCAGTGATCTTATAGCTCTGACATGCTGTTTCCCTTCCTGAAGATTTCAAAGATCAGTAGAAGGTAGGAGAGAATTATAAGCTGATATCAGAGGATTCCCTGTTCTTCCAACCACTGTCACCTTAAAATAACCAACACCACTAATGTAATTTTGTTAGGGAATATTTTTTGCTCATAATTACATGGTTGTTTGAAAGGTTTTGATTTTCAGGGAAACCAGGAAATTCAAGATGTTTACTATTTTATAACTTTCTCTTTACTCTCAAGATTCTTTCTTCTATAGCTGGCACTTAATTTTTGCCTCTTAAGACTGTTATAAGGCTAGATCCAGGTGCTGGTTGTTTTTCAAAAGCGATAGTTATGTCGAATCAAGCAAAAAGGAAAAAAAATACTTTCTCACTGTTTTCCCTGTGTAAGAATTCAAAGTGGAACATACTTTCAGAGATAATCTAATTTGTTCTGTAACTAATGATTTCATTATCAGACTATCATTTCAGGTATTCATTCTAAATTTTCATGGTCATATGTTAGTAGTCTGGGAGCCAGGTAAACCTGAGTCCCACTTCAGACCCATGTAGGGTGTCCCAAAAGTCTTACTCCAGTTTTAAACTTATTAAAACTGAAGTCTATATTAAGACTTTTGGATCACCCTGTACATGTGACTGTGTGTCTGGGCACATCACTTAATCTATCAGTGTTCCAGGTGACTCTCTAAGACTAATTGTTTCAAAGAGGGTGCTTTCTTATATTAGTAGAGAGCATTTTTTCATTCTTGATCCCATGTCAGTGGCATGCTCATGTTCCACCTAGTTATATATTCCTGATTGGTTGATGAAAAAACTGTGGTGGAATGGAAAGTTTTTTTTTTTTTTTGTTTTTTTTTTTTTTAGTGAGGCAATTGGGGTTAAGTGACTTGCCTAGGGTCACACAGCTAGTAAGTGTTAAGTGTCTGAGGCCGGATTTGAACTCAGGTACTCCTGACTCCAGGGCCGGTGCTCTATCCACTGTGCCATCTAGCTGCCCCAATGGAAAGTTTTTAATAAAAAGCAACCCTCTCAGCTGCTTTTATGGAAGGAGGACACACTATAAGTTTTATGTGTATATACTACCCATATAACTCAGCCACCTCAGTGGTATTTATTCCTTGTGTAGAACCAGTTATTGTTGCTTTGTCAGGACTTTAGGCTATTATAAGGTTAGAAAATAATGGCATCTGAATAGTTGTGTATCCTAGTAGGATAACCAAAAACAACTCACTAGACAAAATCTCCCTCTATAGTACACTGAAAAATGAACATTCACTTCTTTTATCTCACACTGGCTGTTACATTTGCTCAGGTGATGATTATGACTGATAACTAATATTGAATCCTATTTCTGTCTTAATCTGTGTTTTGTAATACTTTTAATTATGTGTAAAACATAAAGAATATATTGAAACTACTTTTATTTACTGTTTTTATTGATCATCTGAATTTGAAAATGAGTTTTGTTTTTTTTTTATTTATGTATGGTACTAGGTTAGGTAAGGCTGCTAATACTCTTTGTTTTGATTTTTGTGTTTTTGTTTTGTTTTTTGTGGGGCATTGAGGGTTAAGTGACTTGCCCAGGGTCACATAGCTAGTGTCAAGTGTCTGAGGCTGGATTTGAACTCAGGTCCTCCTGAATCCAAGGCCAGTGCTTTATCCACTGCGCCACCTAGCTGCCCCTTGCTAATACTCTTGACTTAAACAATTAAGGAAAGCCCCTACAAGGCAGTATGAAATTCAGCAGGAATAAGGGTAAGATGAGAACAAAGACAACAGTATAAGTAGAATGGAGGAAAGTACAGAAAAGAAAGATCTTTCAGTTATAGCTGACTACAAGTTGCATATGAGACAGTACAGTGCTATAGAGTGGACACATATAAATAGATTATAATGCTCAAAGGACGGGAACGATACCTTTGTTTATATTCTATAGTAGAAAATTCAAATACAGTATATTCCAGGGGGGGTTTCTGACATCCATTAAAAAGGTTATAGATATTAAATGAATAGGAAAATAAGTAGTGAAAAATCACAGAATCAGGGTTCTCTGAAGAAGAGAATTTTAAGAGGTGATTCAATCACTATCTTCAAACATAAAGAAGTTTTATGAGTGGAATGTTAATCAGGTCTCTGAAGGACTAAACAAGGGAAAATAGGTTTAAATTAAAGCATGATGGTTTTTAATTATAAAGAACTTCACTCATCGTTATTAAAACACTGGAATTAGGCTTTTGAGAGAAATTATAGGTTCTTCAAATATAAAGATATTCAAGAAACTAGAATGTAGAGCTAAAGCTGACCCGTAGAACATTATCTACTTCAGTTCCCTCACTTTATAGATGGAGAAATTGAAGCCCATGTGTAGCTCTAAGAGCTGCCTAGTGACCTAAGAGGCCCTTTCAGCTCTGATCCCTACAGTGTGGGTATTGCTTTAGGGATTTGAGCCCTAAGAAAAATAGCAAAGGAGTAGACTCCTGTCCCTTCAGAAAATGTGTAGTCTTGTTTGACAAACTCTTCGCCAACAATGATAACCCCTCCATACCTTAGTGTTTTCATAAGGAGATGGGGTCACCCCGTGGCCAGCCTTCTGGTGAGGAGCCTCTCAATTTAGCTAGCACTAAAACAACTATACTATAATTTCTCATATCTGTGCAAATGTATTTTAAATATAATTATAAGCAAATAAACATTTTTATCTTACCATCTGTTGTCTTTGCCGTGTGGATAAAAAAAATACACAGTATCAATTGATGCAGCTTGGTCCTTCAAGATATTCTTAAATTCTGGTCCTTTTAGTGCTAAACTGGTCCTCAGACAGACCCATCTTTTGGGTCTATAAATTTAAGCCTTTTCCAGGTTGATAGGGGCTGCCAGAGCATGTATAATGCTGACATAGTTTTCAAGAGCAATGGGTCACTTTAATTCCATGGTGAAATACCATAATATAAGACATTAATGGGAGGATCATATTAAATAAAGTTGTGAGAACTAAATCTTTTTACAATTGCAGGCATAATGACTACAAGGTGGTTTCTCCTGCTTTACGGGCTGTTGGAAACATTGTTACAGGCGATGATGTCCAGACACAGGTATGATCAAAAAATTACAATACATTTAGCCATATAAGCTTCCAATTTTAATGACAATTAGTACTATACCTGCTATTTATTTGAAGCACTGTGCTAAACAGTGGGGAAGCAAAGGCAAAAAATGCAACAGTCCCTTCCCTCAAGGATGTTATATTCTACTTGGGGAAAGGAGTAGTGGTTACCCTTTTTGGGCAAAACATTTACATAAATGTAGTGTGTAAATTCTGTACTGATCATAAGTCATGTCCAGCATTTTTCCATGACTGTTTATTACATTAACGTTTTAGTGCAGATAGTTGCTTTTCCATCGTAGTCAATAATTCTGTTTTGATGACCTATACTTTTTGCTGTTCTTGGTTCCTGTATAAGTCAATCTACGTGGAGCCAACCTCTCCTTTAAGCTAAGAGTACCCATTATGTCCCTCAGTTGGTTACAGCTACATAATTTACTTTTGTTCCATTATCTTCAATCTTTCCCTCTCCAGTGGCATCTTCCCTTCTGCCTTTAAACCTGTACCAGTGTCTATGTTGAAAAAACTTTAGTTTGATCTTATTGCCCCCTCTAGCTGTCATTTTTTTCCTTTCACTGACATCTTCTTTTTACCTCCTTTCTTCATAACTATCTGTAGTCTGATTATCACCCAACTCAAATTTTGCCCTTGAAGTAAAATCCATTGCCTTTTTCTTGATCTTAATTCTCCTTGATGTCAACAAAATTGCCACTATTGATCAGTCCTTTTGAAAAACTTTTCTCCTTACACCTCTGTGATGCTATAACATACTATCTACATTCTCTCTCACCTCTCCACTCACTCTTTATTGTTTTTTGTTTGTTTGTTTTGGTTTGTTTTGGTATTTTTTTCCCGGCAATGAGGGTTAAGTGACTTGCCCAAGGTCACACAGCTAGTAAGTATCAAGTGTCTGAGGTCAGATTTGAACTTAGGTCCTCCTGAATCCAGGGCCAGTGCTTAATCCACTTTGCCACCTAGCTGCCCCCTCCATTCACTCTTTGTTTCCTTATTGGGTCCTAGTCTTCCTTCTACTCTCTAAAAGTAAGTGTTCTCTTGAGGTTCATTCCCTAGTATTCTTATTGTGTTTCCCTTGAAGACTTTAGGTCTCACCTCCATTCTGATACCTTACTTATCTTTCTCTGTCCCTAACTTAGACCACCTCAGTTACAACACATTTTACTGCCTTCTTAAAAATAGCAGTTAGATATCCTTCCATCATTACCAGTTCAGCTCTCTTTGATCCTCATATTCAAGCAGTCACTAACTCTGCTTGATTATTCTTCTCAGCATCTGTTAAACTATTCCTTTTTATTTCATTTTCATTGCTATTATTCTAATTCAAGTCTTTATTTCACTTCTGTATTGGAGCATCTGTTTCCTATTTAGTCTTTCTTAATTTCTCTAGCCCTTTTTAGTTCACTAGTACTCTTAAAACACAGTCTACAGGGGCAGCTAGGTGGCGCAATGGATAAAGAACCAGCCCTGGATTCAGGAGTACCTGAGTTCAAATCCAGCCTGAGACACTTAACACTTACTGGCTGTGTGACCCTGGGCAAGTCACTTAACCCCAGTTGCCTCACCAA
The DNA here is from genome assembly GCF_019393635.1 of Dromiciops gliroides. Lineage (NCBI taxonomy): Eukaryota > Metazoa > Chordata > Mammalia > Microbiotheria > Microbiotheriidae > Dromiciops > Dromiciops gliroides. Next base: position 333,845,841 of record NC_057863.1, on the reverse strand, counting down.
AAAAAAACAAACAAAAAAACCCACAGTCTACATCCTACCACTCCATATGCAAAAACCTTCAATAACTCCCTATTGCCAGTATTATAGAATTTACATTCCTTAAATTGGCTATCACAACATTCCATGATTTTGTGTCATTTTACCTTATCTTCCAGTATTCCCTTACATAAAACCCTCTTTTGTAGTCAAGCCAGTTTGATCAGTGTGTTCTGAAAACACTACACTGTCCTATCTCCCTGACTTTGTTCAGTCTTTCCCACCTTAGAGAGTACCTTCCCTCTTATTACTTATGAAATCTTATTCAGATTAAAAGCCTAAAGGAAGCAAAGTATATTAGGAGGCCTAGGTTTGAATCCTGAATCTACTAGATGTTTTATGACATTGAGAAAGTTACTCTTGGATTTTCATCTGTAAAATCAGAGGATTGGTCTAATCTCTGAGATATTTACTGGTTCTGAAATCCTCTGATACTATAAATAATGCCTCTTCTACTTTCTCTGACCACTCCTCGAGATGTTTATTGCTTTGTAATACCCTTTGTATTGCTGTTTAAGTTTTCATGCGCACATTGCAAATTCTTTGTGTAAATTCTTTGAGAGAAGATACTGTCTTTTATATAGCTTTATTCATTCCCTGCTTCCCTATATCCTCCCAACATTAATCTAGCATAATGTACTGCATGTGCTAGGTGCTCATTGAATAATGATTGGCTGATTTGTGGGTTAATTTTCCTTCATTGAATGATGACTGATTATCCATTTTAAAAGTCAAACCTTTATGAACATTCAAGTTAACCATCTACCTGTATTTTATTTTGATATGCCATATGCTGGTAGATAACTTGATTCTAAATTGTTGATTCATATATTAGTTATAAAAATGGTTTGCCTGCATACTCAAGGGCATTCCTATTTCACATATGTTAAATCCATGTTTGTGAATTTTGGGTAGAGCGAAGATTGATTCACAGTATATTTTATATTGCAAAAATCACATTGATTTAAAAGATAATTATTCCCTTTTCATTTATTTTCTCAAGTATAATTTTAACAATAGAGAGTGTGTTGCAATGAAATAACTAATATTCAAAGCTAATACTTTGTTGAAATAGTTTGAGGAAATATTTGGTTTTACGAGTGTTATCTGAAACTTTAAATGGAGAAAAGGGAATTTATCTAAATCACCCAGATTAATGCTAAAAATTAAGGAGTCACTTGTATTTTTATTACTATAATAAATTTTTTTCCAAACCTTTTTTTTAGGTAATTTTGAATTGCTCAGCCCTGCAGAGTTTATTGCATTTACTCAGTAGTCCAAAGGAATCTATCAAAAAAGAAGCCTGTTGGACAATATCTAATATCACAGCTGGAAACAGGGCTCAGATCCAGGTAATGCCAAGGCAGTCACAGTTAAACTTTACAGCTTCCACCCAGATTCATAGAATTGTTTTTCTTAAACATAACATGTCTTTGTTCATTTTACTGAAGACTTCATTTCTTTCAGTTGATTTGTGATACTTTAAAGGTTGCCTTTATTTTTGCCAAGTAAAATATCTATGTTTGGGATCAATTTAACCTGCTACTTTTGAGAGTCATTTTTCTATAAATTGATTTGCTTCTTACATTTGCCTCCTGTATCCAAGTTGTAGTTGAGCATTAGACTGAAAATAAGACAAATCAAATGTAATCCAGAGCAGCAAAGATGAAGGAAAGGAAAAATCCAGAAAGCAGGAGAGACCAACAGTTAAGAGCAGATATCTAGAGGAAAGGGGTTCTTTCTTACCAAGGATGACAGTACATAATTTTCAGTGGCATTCAGTTGGTTCTGATCACTTAAGTCCTAAGCAAGAATGTAAAATTAGCAAAGTTTATCTTTTACCTGTTCCCATCTCCTTTTCTTTGTCCCTTTCCCCATCTTCTGGAGCTATGCACGAGATTAGAGAAAGAGCTTGTTAATACAAAGTAATTTTTAATCAGTAGAGAAGTATGTGTTTTTATTGGGAGGGTATGAGTATTATCTTTGAATAGGGGACTTTTTCAAAGCCCCTTATTAAACCACCTTTCTTCTCACATACCAAAAGAAGAGTCCAGCAACTTTTGAATAGTACTAACCATTAGCCAAGAGGTTATATGCTGTCTAATCATTAGGTAAGATCAAATTTTTATAGTTCTGCTTTGAGACTAGATCTGCGTTCACTTGATAATGAAGCCTTCTAATGTTTAAAGTTCCAGCTTCTTGAAACTTTGGTCTTCCTTTAAGGATTACCTCACGGGGTACCTTGTCATCTCTGGAAATCAAGACCTTTCCAACTTTCCATTGGGACTTTCCTTGGGGACCAGTATTGTGTCCTTGGAATCCATGGTTTTCTGGTTGTACAAGGTCCATATTGGTAGGGTTGAGTGGTAAAATGGGACCTGTTGATGGAAAAACCTTAAATGTTAGGCTTAGATATGTAAACTTTGTGACGTTTTTTGTTCTTAAGTAGAGGAGTGACAATGAAAACATCATTTTAGGAATACTACTTTCATGATAGTATACAAGATGAATTGGAAGTAGGGAGACAGATTAGGTTATTGTAAATCTAGGTGCAAAGTGAGATCTTGGCTTGGAAGGTTATGGGAAGGAGAAGATAGTTTTGACATGGCTTTAGAGACATAAGGTGTTGAAAATAATGTAAGAGGCTGTGAATGTAGGTATAGGTTTGGGAATCCTCAGAATGAATAGAAATGATAATCAAATATGTGGCAGTGCAGTGAGAGTTCACTGGAGAAGGAAATGACAAACCATTCCAGTATCTTTGCTAAGAAAACCCCATGTATAGTATTGGTATGCTGTGGTCCACAGGGTCATAAAGAGTCAGACACAACTGAATGAGTGAACAGTGACAAGAAGAATGGGTGTAAAGGGTAAAGAATAAAGGATTGAACTTTGTAGCTCATTTGAATTAGAAAATGTTTGTAGGCATCTGGTGATATAGTGGTTAGAGCACTGGGCCTGAAGTCAGGAAGATGAGAGTTCAAATTCAGTCTGTCTCAGATTGTCACTAGCTGTATAGCCATGGCTAAGTCACTTAACTTCTGTCTCCTTTTCCTCATCTGTAAAATGGGGGATTTTAGCACCTACCTCACATAGTATTTCCTCACTTCTCTGCCCTAATTTAGAGATAGGAAGAATAAGGAATGAATAAATGAAAAGGAAGTATAAGAGAGATAGGAAGAGAACCAGAAGAGAAAAATGTCATGCCCTGTATAATTCAATAAATGTTGATTAGGTACCTACTGCATATGAGCCACTATGCAGGTATGCCCTGTGAATACTAAAAAAAAAAAATGACTATTTCAGAGTGTTATGCTATAGATTGGTTTGAAGAAAATGGAGACTGGAAAAAATAAAAGGCTGATCATGCATTTTGGCTATAGGGAATTAGTTGATAAAGTTGGCATTCAAAATTAAATCTATAGCTGGGGGCGGCTAGGTGGCACAGTGGATAAAGCACTGGCCCTGGATTCAGGAGTACCTGAGTTCAAATCCAGCCTCAGACGCTTGACACTTACTAGCTGTGTGACCCTGGGCAAGTCACTTAACCCCCATTGCCCCGCCAAAAACAAAAAACAAAACAAAAATTAAATCTATAGCTAAGGAGCAGTTTTCCTATAGACATCACTGATCCTTTATCATTGCAATTTTCCTTCTTGTAGACGGTGATAGATGCCAACATTTTTCCAGCTCTCATTAACATATTACAAACTGCTGAGTTTCGGACACGTAAAGAAGCTGCTTGGGCTATTACAAATGCCACTTCTGGGGGTTCAGCTGAACAAATAAAGTAAGTACTCATAGCAATATATTTTAAATTTTAAAAAAATTACCCCTTCCATCTATTGTTTCTCTCTTCTGTGCTTTTGGTAGTGAGTGAGTTGGCTCATTTAGCATCAGTTAAGGGAAAAGAAAATAGAAAAGAACAGCCCTAGCTTTCTGGGGGATTGTCACCTCAGTCCTGTACTTAAATATACATTTCAACTTTGTCCTTGCTACATTTAGGCAAATGCTACTGCCAGGACTGGTCCAGACTTAATACTAAGCTGTAGCTCCTGACATTTTATAGCCCTGACAGAAAGAAGAGATTACTAATCTTTAGTCGTGCATCATTTGGGATCAGTGCAGGAGATGTGCCCATAGAGATTGCTCAACTTTTTCTGAAGACTTGAGGGAGAAGCTTGGGAAAGGTTTGGGTCAGTCTGGAAGATGATGAAAAGATAAGAATCTTATCTTTGAAAAGACCCATCTCATTTATAGTGCCTTAAGTCTTAGTAATAAAGTTGTGATTTTAGTCTTGACCTGACATTGTCATCCCAAATTCCGTAGATTGAAAATAAGTCCACAATTTAAGATCTAGGTAGCCTAGAACAGAAGTCCAAAGGTAGTTGCTATTATGTGCTGTATTTGTAATATATTTAGTTCATCCCATGGATTCTGATCAGAACCCTACTAAAATAACAAATGTCTTCTTTGTCAGTGCAAAATTAAATTCAGTCAAAATATTTATTGAGAATCTTCTATGTGCAATACATTGTAAGCACTACAAAGTCTTTGCTCTAAATGAGCTTACATTATTGTGAGGAGAAAACACAGATGAACACATGAAATATGAAAAAAATATATATAAATAACAAAAATAAACAGAGTAACTTCAGGGGAGGGAGAGGTTACAATGCTAAGAGTGGTCCAAAAAAATTTTTTTGAGGGACATTAGTTATTAGTTGGAAAGGAAAAAAGGAAGCATCTTGGATGGATGTGGGTAAAGAAGGTTTTTTTTTCTTAATAGCATTTTTTCCCCCAATTATATGTAAAAACATTTTAATATTCATTTAAAATTTTTTTTCCTTCTCTTCCTCACTTCCCCCCTCCCTAAGAGAGTAAACAATTTGATATGTGTGCGTGAGTGAGAGAGAGAGACACACACACACACACACATGAACAAGCATAAGAGATGACTGCTCCCGGTGGGAAAGTTTTTAGTTCAGTAAATATTAAATATTACTACTAGATGTCTAGGTAGATAGTATCACCTTTTGATTATTACTTTTCATTTTTAAGCACTGAAAGAATCAAATTTCATGATTATCTAGATAACTTGTTATATATTAGAAATTCAGCTTAAGTACCACCTCTGCATGAAACCTTTCCTCATTCTCTTCAAGTGCTAGTATCCTTTCTCCCCAAACTACCTTGCATTATTTTTTATAAGTTCTACATATATTTATCTGTGTATGTGTTGTCTTCCTTGATAGACTATAAGGTCCTTAAAGACTTTTCAGTTTACTCATTCTTTTATTTAATTTTGACTGTTCCACAGCTATATTCCACCAGCCTCCCCAAGTTTGTTTCACCAACCTGTTCCACTCACCAGTTCATTCATTGAATTTACTTTACCCTCAAATTGTGACCTTTTCTTACTTACTTACCTTGTCTTGTCTTGCCCATGATACTTTTTCCTTCTTTGAGTCTTTCTCTTCATACCCCTCCAAATCACCTACACAATTTCCTTCTCCTTATTCAACTCTTCTGCAGAAGTACATCTTGGGAGTAAAGAAATGATGAAGTTTAAAGTGATGATAGGAAAACAAAAAAAAGTGTTTAGGTTTTTTTTTTTCCTGCTAAGAATCCAAGCAAATCATTCTTATGATAAGTAGCAACATGACCTTTGTTAAACTAACAAGACCAATTCAGTGCAGGTGTCACATGATCTAGAGTAACCAAGTTCTTTCTTCGTTTGAATAAAGTGCTTTTTGCTTTGGTTTTTAGGTACCTAGTGGAACTTGGTTGTATCAAACCACTATGTGATCTCCTCACAGTCATGGACTCTAAAATTGTACAAGTTGCCCTGAATGGCTTAGAAAACATCCTGAGGCTTGGTGAGCAAGAAGCCAAGAGGAATGGCAATGGCATTAACCCTTACTGTGCATTGATTGAGGAAGCTTATGGTAAGACATCATTTAATAGTAGATGACTTTGAAATTGCTTTTGTTGCTATTTCTCGTCTTTTCCTGAGTCTCCTTTCCACATCTGTGATCTGTACATTTGACAGGTTGTAAGTGTCTTTGCATAGTGGCTGATAACATTATTAAGAAGTTAATTTTTGCAGTAGGATAAGAACTAAATGTGAGCCAAGAAAGCCCTCACATTCGGCTCATTTATTTTTTCCTACCTGGCTAGCTTAACTCTAACCTGCCTTTTATTTCCTATCTTGCTTTCTAGCCAAATGTGGGTATTTAGATATCCTATACCTGCCTCCCAGTGTAGTCTTGCCATTTTCCTCTGGAAGGGAAGATATGGAAGTCAGGAGAATCTGCCAGCACTGAGTTCTGACAGTTTGAGCCCACTTCCATGATTAATCTATCCTGACCACCTTTTTAACTCTAGTTTCTTGCTCACACTTCAAAAAATGGTTCTAGGATCGATGAAATCATAGGTAAAGTCCCTATTCTTGAAATCTTTCTAGTTTATGGGTAGCTCATCCAGCTCTTTGCTTTCTACCTTACTTTCTAACTAATTGTGGTCCCTCTGATTGATAGTTAGCACTTGCCTGCCTGTCTCACAACTCCTTTAAACTCTGGTAACTGGGTCATTGAGAAGGTAGAGAGCCCCAGTCCACTTGGTAAATTCAAGCTGTCAGGCCTCTAACATCTTTAGAAATAGAAGACATAGAGCAGTAAAAATACTCATTTATGGATGTATGCATTCAGTTCTGGGTTTTTTTTCCCCTAATTTTTTTGTTTCTGAGGTTCTTTATCATCAGTATTGTCTTGTCTTACACTTTAAGCTTTTCAGGATCATAGCGTTATAGGCTGTCTTTGGACTTAGGTGATCTGGGGTCCCTTCCCACTTTAAATCACATGCCACCATAAGAAGACAATCAGGAAAGAATGCTCCTTCTCTAAGATTTCCTGATTCTCTTGTGACAGTTCTAACTAGATATGAAGAATATACTGTCGATTGTGAAATTACAGCTCAAAACCGGTTCTGAGCCATATTACTGAATAGTTTTTTAAAGCCAGAAATATTATGTCACATTTCTACCTGTAATAAATACAGATTATCTTTTCAGATGTTGGTTGTGTCTTTTCAAAGTATGTAGGCTTGATAAAATTCAATTTTTTTAAATGTTTGTGTTTAAGATGTTATCCCCCAAGTCATCATAGGATGGGTTTGTGTGTAGCACTCAGTAATATTGTGTGCCTGATTGGGGAGTGGGAATAGGGGCAATGGTTAAGCTTACTTTTGGTGTTGCTTCCTGATCTCTACAACAGCACTAAGTGTTATGATCAACAGAAATTCTGACACTGAACCTTTCCTTCTTTATCTGATCACCTACTGGCAGATACAGTTACAGACTATTGTGTAAGTGTATGTTATTCCTACATAATCTGGATTTTAAGGGTTTTTTTGTATGGCATCCTAGAGTGATTGCCATCAAGTGAACCATGTGCATAATACACTTGCTCTTCTATGATTTTCAGATGGATAATACAAGAGATCAAGAAAAACCCTGAAGTTATTAGGATCATAAGTATTGAATTGTACCAATGAATATCATATATCTAACTAATTACTAGATAAAGGTTGTAGAGAGTGCAGGTAGACATCTCTGGATTGGGAGTCAGAACACCTGGGTTCAAATTCTAGCTCTTCTTACTGGCTGTGTGACTTTCGGTTACCATTCCTGTATTTCAGTTTTCTCATCTTTAAAATGGGGATAATAATACTTCTCAAATGAGATAATATTTGTAAAACACTTAGCACAGTGCCTGGAAAATAGTAGGCACTTAATAAAAGCTTATTTCCTCCTTTGCTGCCTACCTCACAGGATTGTTGTAAGGGTAAGATATGGTAATGTATGAAAAGCCCTTTGATGTAAAGTGCTATAGAAACAGCATATATAAATATTACTATGTAAAGATGCTTCTTTGGGGGCCATAGAATCTCATAGAATCTATACTCATCACATTTACCTTTGCTGTACTTCATGCTTACAGGTCTGGATAAAATTGAATTCCTACAGAGTCATGAAAACCAGGAAATCTACCAGAAGGCCTTTGATCTCATTGAGCATTACTTTGGGACAGAGGATGAGGACAGCAGCATCGCTCCTTCAGTAGATCTTGACCAGCAGCAGTACATTTTCCAGCAGTGTGAGGCTCCCATGGAAGGTTTCCAGCTTTGAAGCAAAGTTCTTGTATGTTCCTGTGTCAGATCAGGCTACTCGATCAAGTCCTCTTGTGGAGCCCACAGCCCTCATGGAGCTAATTTCTCAATGTTTTCCATAATACTGTTTGCGCTCATTTGCTTGCCTTGCGCACCTGCTCTCTTACACACATCTGGAAAACCTCTGGCTCTTTGTGGTGGAATGCCCTCTTAACAAAGGGGTAACCAGAATGGCCCACCCTCTTATGGAAAACCCATAGGCTTTCGATATCAGCATTTACATTTTACAAGAGTTGTGTGGGAACATTTCTATTAATATGGATCCCTGCCTTTGTTTGAAAAAAAATTATTGCCCCTTTGTTCCCCTTTAAATGGAAAAAAAATTATACTGACAAAAGATAATACTAACATTTATCTTTTATTCCACACAACTTGCTTTCAAGTCAAAGGAGATGTAGACACATTGTGTGTACTTCAGAGTTCTTTTCTCATGCTCTTCCACAGTAACCCCTTGGATTAGTTGGTGAATTTCTCCAGCCAAATTGGCATTACTCCTCACTGAGATTGATGAATTCCCTACCACCCCCTATTCGTACAACTCTTCAGATATTAAAGTAAGCCATCAGCGCCCCCTTATCTTCAGTCTTTGGTGAATGTGCTTTTTGGTTGTCAAGAGTGATGAAGAATTAATTGACATTTTTATTCTAGAAAGTCTAAGTACCACGATCTGGGTTGCAGGTCCCCTTAGAGGAAAAGGGATAAAGGGGCATATATGGCTATTGCTCCCCTTTGGTCATGAACATTTTAGGATTTGGAAGTGGCTCAGTTTTAATGCTGTTATGAGGACTCCCAGAATTAAAATCTACATGACATCTCCCCAGACCTGAACACAGTGTGACTAGAAGCAGTGTCTCTGCATTAATGAAGAAATGTTTCAGGCTTTGTGGTCCTGACCGAGGTCCTTAAGGTATTGGAGTTCTCCCTTAGGTGCTCTCACTCTCTGTGGCTGTCAGAAAACATCCATTTAAAGATTGCTTGAGGATTTTTTTTTTTTTTTTGGTCTTAGGCAGCTTAATCTTAACACATTCATGCTGTAAACGTGACTCTTTTAGCCTAGACCATCTTTAATCTGTTTTAATATTAACAACAGGAATAATAATAATAATAAGGAAATAACCAGGAAAACTGGATAGTGTTATGGTTCTTCCAGCTGTGAAATATAGTTCTGACCACAGCTCCCTGTCATATGTCCTCCTTCCCTGCCTCCCTGCCCCCCCCCAAAAAAAACCACCCCACCTTCTCAACATAGCACTACTTTAATTTAAAGGGGGGCATGGATCTTGTAATTTCACTGATGATTTTATTCCATCCCCTTACTAGTAACTGCAATCTTTGAATTAGTGCTAATGTGCATCTGGCTGTGTTGGTGAGGTGCTGCTTCGTGCATGATGACCCCCATCTGTACCGACAAACAGTACCTCAGCTAGTCCACAGCATGTTTGGACTGGACCTTCGGATGAAAAGCTAAGGAGCTCAATGCCAACGTGAGTTGAATATGGTTTCTTCTCAGTGCTAGTTGGCCATCTGGATACAATATTGGGACACGATCAGCGAAGATTTGCTGTTGCCCTTCTGTGCCAATGGGTTCTGAAGGAAAGCTGCTCACTTCTGTTTCTGAACACACCCTTTGACACAACTTTGGATTTTTTTTCTTGTTTTCTAGGATTCATACTCACCCCCAAAGTAAACCATTTGAAAAGTTACCATTGGTGGGCTTCCCTGCATCCCTGGGGAGCCCTCCTGGGTGTGTGGGATGTACAGAGCTTTCATACCTCATCGTGATGCTATTCACCATTGGCAACCGGCAACAGCAGCCACTTGACATGACCTGACTTTAAAATTGTTTTTAAAAAGTCATCCAAACCAGAAAGATGCAGAGACAGCGGACATTATCAGCTCCAAGTATGACACATGCTTCCTTCATGACATCCAGTCTGTACTTGTGTCTGTGCTCTTGGATGGATAACGTCTGATGTATGTATGTTAATCTTGGAGCAGCCCCTGAAAAACTAGTCCACTCCATCCACAACTGTTACTTCTTTCTAGTGCTGCTTTGTGCTGAAAGAACATCTAGTTTACTGCACTTGACCTGTAAAGGGACTTTGATTCTTTGTAATTTTAGGGATAAATTAGGTGGTTAATTTAAAAAAAAAAATCTTCAATGTTGCCTTTACATCACATTAAAAATAACTTCTCTTTCAGAAGGGTGATAGAAGCACTGATTCGTAGCAAAATCTTGTTTTTAGCTTTGACATTTTTTTTTGTGGCTGGATTTTTTTAAATTGTAAATTACTGATAACATGTCATTTCTATAGGATCTGTTTTAAATCATGTACCTTTTATTGGACAGTACAAAAATACAGCATATTTTGTAAACTAATTTGAATGGAAAAAATATATAAAGCACAGCAGAAAGTTGTTTCCCCTCAGTTAGTAAGAATAGTGTATGTTGGGAATTTTTGCTAGTAATGGCAGGTGCCTAAATGAGTGAATTAAAACAAAGAGTCCATTTAAAATGTGTTCCGTCTTTCTGTCCAAAACAAGGGAATTTTTCTTCTCCCTGAAAGGAGCAGGTTTGTGAATTATGACATATGGGCTACCTCAGGTTCTGTACAACAAAATTACCATTGTATAAATTTTAAGAAATTATTTTACTGCAGAAATTCTCCCTCCCTTCTCCACATCCCCAAGGCTTGGAGGGGACTATTTAGATAGTAGGAGAAGATCTCTAATAGAAGTCCCTCTGTCTAAAAAGCTTGTACTTTGTCCTTTCTCACTGCTGTTGGCTTGCAGTTTAACTCTACAGAGTTAAGTGGTTTGGAGCAAAACAAGAGTAATGAGTGGGAAGGAGAGGAATAATTAATTATGAAGCAGTAGAATTTACAACAAGCTGTGGGACTACCCTGAAAGAGGGGGAAGGGAGTGTGGAGGAGGAATGAGCAACTGAGAATGATTTCTTTGTAGCAGCTGCTTTCTCTCAGCCATGGAAAGCCTAGCTTCCCATGTTTGCAATTCTCAATTTTCCCACTTTCCCTGAGTTTCTTCTTATTTGCTTTGTTGCTTTATGTTTCTATGTGGCAGAATCCTATTTTATTTACTTTTAAAATGATTTCTCCCAGAGAAATCATTTTTGACACAATAATTTTGTGTCATTTTTTTTATCAGTATATATCATTTTTTCCCTTTCAAAAAGATCTAATTTTATAAAGGTGGCCTGTATTGGGACCAATATATAATTAAATGTTGGTATGAATTGAAGTAACTATGAATTACTTTTGTTTTCTAAAGTTCCTAGTTTAATCATTTCATTAATTGACTTATTTTGAGCCAGCCACAAAGTGCCTGTCACAGGAAGTGTGTATGTTAATTTTGTTTCCTGATATATTAATTATTGAATGACGCAAGTATGTTTACTTCAATACTGTAAAGATTCTACAGTCTCATGTTATCCTTCTGGGCACAAGTTTTCTCTTTTCTTAGTTATTTTTCCAAAGCTTGCAGGTCTGAATAATTCCAGTTAGATTTTATTATGAGAACCAAGGTGGAGAGAAATCAGTGATAATCAGGAGAGACTGTAGCTAGATAAGATTGTAGTGAGTGGTAGGGAATAGGGAAGACATGGTACATGTAGACAGGAAAAGAAAGATAAGATTAGGAAACAGAATTCTCCCTGGATCTTTTGGATTTTCTCATCCTTGCTAATCAGTTGCTGTTTTCTCCTTCATTGTCCTTGTTCTCATTTACTCTTAGTTGCATGCCATGGAAAAGTCAACCTTTGGATGACAGTACTAAGTAAATTTCTTCACAAAGCCAGCTGAGCTGAACCTGAAACAACTGTAAATCTTTTTTATAGGCATAGTTTGAATCAGTAGTAAGCCTAACTCTCAGTGATGTTCATTTGCCTAAACAAAATCAAATTTCCTCAAAACATTATATTGCTTTAAACCCTTCTATTATCATTTCTCTCAGGCAAGTTTGTTTGCTTACCTAGAGCAAAATTATTACCAAAATTTAGACACAGCTTGAGGTAATGTTATAAAGGGGCTTCCTAAAGTCGGAAGTACGCCATGTTCTTTTTCTTCTTTGGATGCAGTGGAGAAGATAAATATTGTCCATCTTGAGCTGAGACTTGACTAGTATAAAATATTTTTTCTGCAGAGTGGTTTCAACATGAAAAATGTTTTTCATGTACATATGTAAGTAATAATTTTAATACATATGCATACACTCACGTGGATCTGACTTAACTGTGGAGTTTTTTAAGTAATTGTAACATTGTCAGAACAGCATGGTTCGGTAATGAACATTATCCAGACTTTATAAGGAGCCTTGTTATTATTCCATATTTATATCTGCAAAGTGACGGTTGAAATAGATGTCTCAAAAACTCCCACAGATTCACAGAATTGAGAGTTGGAAGGGACCTCAGTGCAACACTCTAGTCTGGCTAATCAAAGAAATCATCATAGCACAGCTGGCAAATGGCCATCTTCTGCTTAAAGGCTGCCAAGGAGGGGTGACCTTTCCCCTTTAGAGTTAGGTCTTTCCACCTTTGGACAGCTCTAATCATTAGGAATTTTTTCTTGACTCCAGCCTCTCTGCAGCTTCTATCCTTTGCTCCTGATTCTGCCCTCTGGGACCAAATCCCTATGACAGTCATTGTATCTCCCCCTCCCTCCCTCCTCCCAAGTTTTTGTGTCTTCCTCCAAGCTAAACCTGCCCAATCTTCAACTTATCCTTGTGTGGCATGTCCCTTCCAGCTCTAAAATTCTTTGATATGGTATTAGAACCATTTTGCTTTATTATGAGCTACACAAAATACCCAAATGGGAATTAATGCCTTTGAGTAATCAGAGCCAAGTGTGGACTCTTAATGTTTTACTAGGATAGTAAAACTTCTGTTAATGAAGAGAATCAGTTCTAGGGACAAAATCCTCGCTACGTGTAAAAGCAACAGGAGACACAGATAAGTTTCTAAGATGTTTGAAAAAGAATAAGTTATTGCAAATAAAACATGTTAAATAACATCAGATATGTTCACAGAATAGATGATGGGAAGTTTTTTTGTGCAAAAGTGTGGGCTAAGGTTACATGGGGGATGGAGAGAAGGGAGAAAACCCCAGAGGATAGGGAGATCTAGGAAAAAGCCAGTGCAGATGTGCCAGCAATCCCAGACAGTAAACCATGGTCAAACCCATCTGGATTGATATGCCTCAGAAGTAGAAGGCCAACTCACTCCAAAATGCTTATAAGGGGAATTATAGTGGGTTCCCGTATGAAACCAAAGGCAAGACTTTGAAAACTATTGCATACTAAGGTCTCAACTAGAAAGGCTTTTAATGTATTTGTGCAATATCTTATAAGACACATGCAGTATAGTAAAATTTATGTAATAGTGGCCTGTGTAATAGCTGTCATTTGTGTAGTGCTTTTAAGATTTACAGAATGTTATTTTCTTTGACTTAACAGTCCTGAGACATGAGTACTACAGCTATTATCCCAGATAAGGAAAACGAGGTTCAGGTTAGGTGATTTGCCCAAAGTCACACAGCTTATATCTACTGCTCCTTAGAATATTCTAGAGTTTGAATTCAAGCAAATGAATGTCAGTTATCAAATATGTATTGGATACTATTCAAAGAACATAAGCCTGTTTCAACAGTCAATAAAACCTGACATTTATATAGCTTTAAGGTTTGCAAAGTGCTTAATACGTGATTTCATTTGAACCCTACCACAACTCTGTAGGTAAGTACTACAGGCACTCTCCCCATCTCATAGGTGGAGTAACTGAGTCTCAGAGAGTTCAGTGATTTGCCCTGGTCATGTAACTTAGCAAGTCTTGGAGGCAAGCTTTGAACCCAGAGCGCTGTCGGTTACAGCACAGTACTACAATACAGTTCCACCTTTTAGCTCTCAGTCATGCCCTTAAGACACATGAATTTGAGGCCATGAAGCTATTGGAAAAATATATATATAAAAGTGAGTTTCCCCTTTTGCTATAGTTGAAAGAGCAGCCAAAATGGAAGGACTGTCTTCTCATTCTTATATTCTAATTTCTTGTTATATAGTTGCAATGGTTCTGTCTCTTTATTTCTTCCTAAAAGAGTTTTGCATAAACTATATGGCGCAAGGCTAGAAGCAATTGGTTACTGTCTAGGTTCAAGATCACTAGTAACTTCTGAAGGGTCAGTTGTGCTTGTCATAAGTTATGAAAACCAATGTAGGCTTTAGTTGCCTGGTAGGAGGGTAAAAGCATAGCAGGTGAAAGCCTGGGGAGATGGGGGGGGGAGGCAGGGATAGTAGTGGGACAAGGAAAGTGCTGTATATCAAGTTCTTGTGGAACCTATGCAGGATGGGAAACTAGCCATGGAAAGGGAAAGGTAGAGGGCAGGCAGAGGGAAAGGGATATGCATTTATCAAGCTTCTACTATATGTGTCAGGTTGTGTGCTGTGCTTAACAGGTCTCTCATTTGATGTAATAACCCTGGAAGTGGACGCTATTGTGATCCTTATTTTATAGTTGAGGAAAATGAGGCAGACAGGTTAAGTGACTTGAACTGGATCACACTATCAAAAAATCGGAGACTGGATTTGAACTCTGGCCTTCCTGACTCCAGACCTAATGCTTTATCCTCTACACCACTTAGCTCTCAGTGAAGGGACTGTTAGGGGAAGAGCAGGTAATATGTGGTTCCCAAGTAATTATGCTAATTCATCTGGTAAGTTTAGACAAAATTAGAGATAGGGAAAGAGTTTCTCAGGATCCTTGAGTTGCAGGCATTAACTGAGGGTTGGGGAGGCAAGTGAACTCATAGTAACTGGTCCCTTTGGAATTAGAAATTGCACTTTAGGAAACATCTAATGATAGCCAGGGATTAATGCATAAGCAGCTGCATCACCAAAGTGAAGAAATGTGTTTTAATAGGAAAGGCAGATAGTCCCTAACAAAGGAGATAGTACTAATAGCAGTGCACTTCCATGTAGCCTGGGTATTAGAAGTTAAATCGCTCCAAGAGTAGCTGGGTTTTTTGTTTGGTTTTTTCCCCCTAGGAGGCCATGAACATTGGTAGAGAGTCTTAAGAAATAGCCTGGGTACCCAACAGCAGTACCCACCTCTGACTGTCCTCCAGCCTGCAAGTTTCCAGAACCACTGGGAAATGGCAGACCTGGCTTACCTTTTTAGTTGGGTGCTGCACAGAGATTCCCTGGGATCATTAGCCTCCCAACAGCAAGAGCAAGCAAGCCTTGAACACATTCCCCAGTTTTATACAGTAAATGATGGAAATGGACCATATTGTGTTTTCTTCAAACATCCTCAGTCAGGTCATGTATCAATATGTCTTTCATGGTATTATCTAGATTACATTTCCTATCATTGGTTAGCTCAACTCACAATAGTTCTCAACATTAACTATATTTGAGTTGTTCCTAGGCCTGTGAAGTTTGGGTATGTGATGTGTTGTGCTTGATCTGAGGTCTGCATCCTGCTTTGCACATAAAAGGCTATGACAGTCAGGCATAAGGAGGGGATACATGAAATACTTATTCCTAAATTGTGTTAGGAGTGACATACCTAGGAAAAAGCAGGCCAGTGTAATGCTTTATTCCAGTCTGTACTGATCTATAATATTTACAATATTTAAACACTTTGGAGGAATGTCAGGAAAACCTTTTCAACTGGAAGCAGGGGAATAACCTCTTGAGAGCTTCATCAGTGCCAAGGGCCTATAGTTTTGCCTTTATAGTAAAGAATATATGGGGGAAAGATGGTTGCATTCTGATTATTTCCAGTCCAATATATTTTGTATCCAACCTAGTTGGACAGATCATTTCCTGCTGCTAGAACATGTTATGAGTATTTTCTAGATTCAGTTTTGAGACCTCTCCAGTTCAATCGAGTAAGCATTGTTGAATAAATATCTTCTCCTCTTTCCCCCCACATTTGAACATAACAGTAATGAGACTACAAGTACAGGTTTGTCAGAGAACTACGGGACCTCCAAAAACAGAATTGTCAGTGGTTCATTTATTAGAGGCAACTCAGTGGAAGGGATAGAAGAAGGCTGACTTTGGGTATCAGGAAAACCTCAAAGTCATGGCATTGATACATATTACTGTCTGACCATGGGTAAATTACTTAACCTGTTGGTGCCCTAAGAAATTCTTCCTAGACCATATGTTCCTGATATATATGAGGGAATTAATGTATACCATGGAATCACAGCTGCAGATCAAAACAAATAACAATCCCAATAAGTGATAACTAGATGCATTTCGACTCAATTACCCTTATTTTCTTGCAATGCTGAAAATTCATATGAATCCTGCCCATCAGGCCATTATTATTCTAAAAAGTTAGAAGTTTCTGTTAAGCTATCACTCCCATAACCTATAAGTGACTTACCCGCCAAAATTCTTGACAATATTTCTTCATGGTTTTCCAAAGGTTAACATTTAAGATGTAAAATGAGTTTGGGAATGATAAAATGGGGGTTGGTGGGGTGGGAAATAGGATTTTTTTCTCATGAAGAGGAACAGTAACTGACTAAGTTACTAAGTAGAGAAGTCAGTGATAGAACACTAGTGGCCACAGTGGCACACTCCCTGCGGTAGTGGAAGGTAGTTGGGGAATGGGGGCAGGGAGGACAAGTTCCGGGTACAACTTGCTGCTACTGACACATCAACATGGAGCACTGGATTTGAAAAATGAAGACCTACATTTAAATACTGGCTCAGCCCTTCTGGGCCTTAGTTTCTTTATCTGTAGAATGACAGTTGAGATCTATTCCAGGTCTTGGTCTGTGCTGCTGAACTATAATCACATGCTCTTCTATGTTTGATCAAGTTCAGTCCTAGTGTATTGACACATGAAATAACATTTAAGCAAAATAGGATGAACAAAGGTCCTCTAGCCAGGGCCCTTCCCTGCCATGCCATTTACTGCCATCACCTGAATAATGGACAAAGAATTTTTCATAGAATTCACCCTTTAACATCCCCCCAGAAGTTCCTCTCCCTTCTGTGTCTGCTGCAAGAGGTTCCAGGTGCATAAATGACGTATACTAATTGTGAGGCAGTCTCGGGCAATATATAGATGAAGCAAATAATACATAACATGTTATGTGGCACGGTGCAATTTAACTATCTCCTAGAGGCACCCTATTATTCTCCTTTTCTCCAGAAGGACCCCACTCTAGCTTCACCGTCTAATTCTACTCCCAGGTTTAGGGTGAGTTGTTTTCTTAGTAGTTCCATGGGTTCTTGGAGAAGTAGGAGCCTCAGCCTGCTTTCATTCAGATCTACCTCCTTCAGCACAAGTTTGAAACTTCCTACAACCACCTGATGCTCTTGGCCAGGGTCACCCGGGGTCTGTCCACAACAATTCTGTAAACAGCCTTCTTTTGGCTCTGGCCACTCGGCTTCCCACTGCCATTCGAATGTTCTTCTAGTGGGTCAGTTGCTCAGGTCCTCCATTTGTTTCATTTGATCCTGTGTTCCCTTCTCTCTCTAAACCTAATGCCTAGCTATGATTGTGTAATGAATTGGACAAGAGCCACTATTACTATTTTGTTTTCTTTTGCAAGGATGCCACGAGCACGTTATAAGGCAGACTCACCTGGAAGCTGGCTCCTGCTGTTCCTTGACAAACAGCAATGTCACTGTAAATGTGAGCAGAAAGTCGAGTCGTTGCCATGTGTAGCTGTGGAAGGGTCTCTGATTTCCTCCGCAATGAGGTTATTACCCTCATTCATAGCTGAGTACTGAAGTTCTAGGGAGCTGCCGGAGGCACTGTGTGTGAGGTGCAGTGATTCACCCACAGTGATACATTTAGTAATTCAGAGGCAGGATTTGAACCTTGAGTGAGTCTAAGTCCAGGGTTCTTCTTTGGACTGCTGCTATCTCTGGTTAAGGGTGCCAAGAAAATTACTTCAGTACCTCAAGGATCTGGTATTTAACCAGGGTAGGTATGCCATGGACACAGCAGCAAGCCTTGGGACTTGCTGGCAGACCACTATTTTTTGTGATAGTCTCAACAAACAGTCCTATAGTCAAAATGAAGAATGACATTCCAAATAAACCATAGAATCGGAACTTTTTACATCTTAATAAAATAAAATATATCTTTAAAAATTATTAGGAGTAATTTCTTGGCTATTTTCTCTTCAGTCAATCAACATCCATGTATTAATTGCCCGCTATGTACAAGGTTACAAAGACAAAAGCAAAAGTCCTGTTCTCAAGGAGCTTACAATCTACTAAAGGGAGACAATACATATGTTGGTACATACGTATTTAAATATGTAGATACAAATACAAGATAATTAAGAAGGAAAGCACCAGCAGCTTGGGAAATCAGAAGATTGTGCTTATGTTGAACCTTGCAGAAAGCCAAAATTCTTAAAGGTAGAGGTGAAGAGGAAGGATATTCGAAGCACGAAGGACAGCCAGTGCAAAGGCATAAAAGATGGGCGATGGGGTGGGTAATGGATAGCAAGGGCAACCTGGCAGTAGTATACACAAGTGGAATAATGTGTAATGAGGCTGGAAAAGTTGCATGCAAGCAGATGTCAAGGACTTTAAATCAGGTAATAGGGAACCATTGGCATTTATTGACTAGGGAAACAGCAGGGTCAATTATACCTGCACTCTAGAAAAATCAGCTTTGCAGTTAGCTGTGTGAAGGATGGATTAGAGTAGGGAGAAACGAGGCACGGGAACCAGTTAGGAGGCATTTGCAATGATCCAAGTGAGAGGTAATGAGGACCTGAAGTAGGGTTGTGGGCTATGCGAGAAAGATTACAGAAATGCTATAAAGAAAGAAGAGATTTTGCAACTGATTGCTTACTAGATGAGTAAGTGAAAAACAGTTGAGGATGACACCAAGGATGCAAACCTTGGTGGCTGAAAGTATAGCAACACCCTAGACAGAGAAGTAATAATGATGACAATAGCTAGCATTCATACAGTTACTTAAGGTTTACAAAGCACTTTACAAATATGTTATCTCATTTGTTCCTCACCACAACCCTGGCAAGTAGGTGCTATTATTATCCTCAATTTACACGTGAGGAAACTGAGCCAGACAAAAGTTAAGTGACTGTCCATGGTCACACAACTGGTAAGCCGCTGAAGTTGGATTTGAGCTCATCTTCCTGACTCCAGGTCCAGCACTCTAGTTACTTCACCACCTATCTGTGTCATGGTGTTGGATTTGAGATGCCTGTGGGGCATGCAGTTTGAAATGTTCAAAAGTCTATTAATACACAACTGGAACTCCAAAGAGAGAGACAGACTAGGATCGGAGTCATCAATATAGAGATGGTGATTCAGCCCACAGTTACTGATGAAGTCACCAAGAGAGGGTGAGGATCCAGGACCGAGCCTTGGGGCACACTCTCACTTATGGGGTGGAATATAGATGGTGGGCCAAGAAAAGAGCCTGAGAAGGAGCAATTAGGTAGAGGAACCAAGAGAGAACAGCGTCAACAAAATAGAGAGGTAGGAAAGTATATTGGAGGACAGGGTGGTTTAACTCAAATCCTGCAGAGAAATGAGGGATGAAGATCATTAAGAAACAAACATGAGAGATCACTGGTAACTTTGGATAAGCCAATTTCAGTTGAATGATAGAATCAGAAGCCAGATTACAAAGGATTAATTAGGTTACAGAAAAGGAAGGAGAATCAGCAAACATTTGGTAAGGTCCTATTAAGCGCCAGGCACTGTGCTAGGCACTAGAGATACCAGTTGTGGAAGCCACGAATATAGGCATTCCTTTTCCTAGGAATTTGAGAAATGAGATCTATAAAATGAAAATTCGAAGGGGAAGTCTTGAAGAGGATCTTCTTAGGATGGTGGAGACCTGGGCTTGTTTGTAGGCCATAGGGAAAGAACTAATATATAGGAAGAGATTAATGAAAAGGGAGAGATGGGGATGCTTGTGGTCCACCTGTGTATTCAGAAAATTTGTAGCTGTCTTTGTTTTCATTCTGTTACTTCACATGTCCTTACATATTTCCATATTTCATATTTTTTGTAGCTCAATAATGTTCCATTATATAGTTTTCCCTCTAACCTTTGGTTTTGTAGATTATTTTCAATTTTTCACTATTATAAATAAAGCAGCTAAAATATTTTAGACAGATTGATCCTTTGTAATAATATATTTATGCTGTAGGCCTAGAAAAGAGATGAGATAAGATGTATAATTAGTTTTGTAATCTTATATATTACCAGATTCACTCCAAATAGATTGCACCAATTTATAATTTTCCAGGAGGACATAAGAGAAAGCATTCAGAATTTGGAATCGGGAGGCCTGGATTCAAGCTGAATGATCAATTTAAACATTAAAAAACCCCTACGAGATGATTCATAAAATGGAATAATGTATTTATCTAAGTTATAGAAATGGAGATGACTTTCTTTTAAACAAATACAAGGAATAATTAAAAAGAAAAGAGAAATATTTGATCACAATAAAATAAGTTTATAATAAAGAGAAAAATAACAGATTGGAAAAATATAATAAATGTATGTAACAGATAAAAAATTTGACATCTAAAATATATACTGTTAAAATTAATAAAGGCAACCCTGAGCCTCAATGAATAAATATTCAAAGGATAAAAATAAGTAATTCTTAAAGGAAAAAAAAAAAGCATGTTAATAATCACGGGAGAAAAGTGCAAAAACAATAAACAGATGTAAATTAAAACAATTTTGGAGTATCACTTCATGTCCATCAGATTGGAAAACTAATGAACCTGTGCTTGTGAATTCCTTCATTACTGGTAAGATTACAAACTCCTAGAATTCTGGAAAACAATGTTTCAACAGAAGGAACAAAAATAATCATACACTTTGGACCAACAATTTCATAGTTGAGAATATGTTCTAAATGTATAATGGATATCAAAGAAGTTCCTATTCAATGATTTTCATGGCAACATTATTTATAATCACAAAAAAACTAGAAACAAGCTCAATGTCCAATAAGAGAAGAATTAAACAGTAGTTATCAATGTAATAAAATACTCTAACGCAATTGAGATAAACAAGAATGAGAAATATAAGGAAATCTGGAAAGATCTTTCTGAAATCATGCAAAATGAAAAAAGCTGAGCCAGAAGAGCAGGACTAATGTACTATCATGCTAATGACAACCAAAGGAGAGGAGAGTGAATGAGAATGAATAGATAAAGAATCCTGATAGACTTGGCAGGATGCGAGTTACCACACTTAATGGCTAGAAATTCATTTATCTAAATGTCAATAGTTACAAAGCAAATTTTATTTTGTTCTTTTTTGGACTAGACCTGTGATTTCATTAGTAGAGGTAAGACAGGCTATAGCTTATATTTTGGAACAAAATACATGTTTCCTACCAACCTATTTTATAGTCACAGAGATCAGAAAATTAAATCCTGAGGGGAAAACTTCCACACTAACTAGGTAAGTTTAAAAAATTCCACAATCTAGATTTTAGCAACTAATTTTTGGCATAGCCATGCTATTTATTATTATTGTTTTTTGTTTTGTTTTGTTTTGTTTTAGTGAGGCAGTTAGGGTTAAGTGACTTGCCCAAGGTCACACAGCTAGTAAGTTTCAAGTGTCTGAGGCTGGATTTGAACTCAGGTCCTCCTGAATCCAGGGCTGGTGCTCTATCCACTGTGCCACCTAGCTACCCCATAGCCATGCTATTTTAATCTACAAAACATTAGCCCTAAATATGCTGTTTTCCAATATTGTTTTTCCCCATACTTGTTCTCATGACCATAAAGGATCGAAAATTAATTTTGTTTTTTGACTTTGAGAGCATTGAATTTGCTGCAAGTTCATTTTCCCATACATTTATCAAAGTTAGAGATGTAGCATGTCATAATGGATAGAGTGCCAGCCTCCAAGCCAAGAACTTTGTAAAATCTCACCTCTCAAATATTCTGTTTTGGATGTCATTGGACTTCCCCATCATACTGTCATGCCCCAGAAACCTCATCATTGGGAAAGCTCATCATCCTGCAAGATCCAATTGGCCTTGGTACTCACATCTCTGATAGGACCCTTTGATTAGAGGGAGGAGCCATGAGCTCCAAACCTTCTTAAAGAGGGGGTGCCCAGGACAGTCATATCATTATCCACCAGTTTTACTGCTTTTGGATTTCTCTGTCATGCCCCTGAACCAATGTCCTTCATCCCTCACCTTTTTTTTTTTTTAAGTTTCTTTCTTGTGTGTTGTTAGATTGTGAACTCCTGGAGGACAGGGACTACTGATTAGCACAGCTGCCTGCCACATAATAAATATTTAGTGACTGGATAGCTGACTGACTCTTGATGAAAACATTCTCTCTAACAATGCTGAGAAAGTAAAAGGAACCCAACGTCTTCCTGATTCCTAGGTTGGTGCTGAATCTACCACCACCTCATGTCTCTTAATTAGTTATGTTTATGGTAACTATTGTTTGTAATTCATTTTTTAAAAAATTAATTTATTTTTATTTATTATCAGGCAATGGGGGTTAAGTGACTTGCCCAGGGTCACACAGCTAGTGTCAAGTGTCTAAGGCCGGATTTGAACTCAGGTCCTCCTGAATCCAGGGTCAGGGCTTTATCCACTGTGCCACCTAGCTGCCCCCTGTAATTCATTTATTAAGATACATAGACTTAAATTCTAGCTCTATTAGTTATTACATTACTGTGTGATTTTGGCCAAATCATTTAATCTCTTGAGAGGCCTGTTTCCTCATCTGTAAAACGAAGAGACACTAAATGAACTCTAAGGCTCTAAATCTTGTAGAATAAAACTCCTTTTCCATAGTCCCATTGACATTAAATTTTATAATTTTCAACATGTTTGTCAATCTTATATGTGAATTTTTCTGATTTAGGGAATTTGAATGATTTTACAAATATTGTTTCCTCTGAAAATTATTCATGTCTTTTGATCATGTGTCAATTAGGAAATGGATATTACTTTTACAAATGTATATCCATCTTTTTATGAATGTCAGATTTTTATCAGATGTATTTACCACAGATGTTTTTTTCTATCTATTCTGTTTCCTTTTGGAAACAAATATTTCTGTTTCTTTGGTGTCCAAATGCTTTTTTTTTTTACATTTTTATCTACTTACATTGTTACATTCTTAATTTTTTTCCCATTTGTTTCATATTTTTTCTTGATTTTTGGTAGTGATATAAAGAAATGTCAATCATTTAGGGGTTTGTCTTATATTCTGCTACCTTGCTAAAGTCAAATGCTCCTCAGTTAGAGCAGTAGTCTTGGAATCAGGATGATATGAATTCAACTCCCTCTGAAGCCACTTTCTAGCTGTGTGACCCCCTGGCTGAAGCATTTAACCTCTGTGTGCTTCAGTTTCCTCATCTGTAAAACGGAAATCATAACAGCACTTACTTCTTAGAGTTGTTGTGAGGATCAAATGAGATATTGTAAAGTGCTTTGCAAACTTTAAAGTGCTACGTAAATGCTAGCTTTTATCACCACCACCACCACCACCACCACCATCATCTTGTTCTTCTTTTTCTTGTTCTTCATCTTCATCTTCTTCTAAATAGACAATCATGTCAACTGAAAATAGATGTTTTAGATTCAGGGTTAGTTACTGTTTCTTAATCCTGTTCATTTTTCATATCTTATTAGTCTCAATGTCTAAAACTATATGTGAAATAGTAGTAATGACTGTGAACAAAACTGCTCTATGTCTCATACAGTGGAAATGAGTCTTTTCTCCATTGCATTTAATTTTAGCTCTTAATTTCAAATACTTTTGGAATTACATTATTATATAATGTAATAATTACATAAAGGAAAATCCTTTTATTCTTATACCACATTTTAATATATATATATTATTTCTTATCAAAGGCCTTTTTTGCATCCATTGATAAAATTGTAATGATTTTTGTTGAAATGCTTTATTACCTTTGCAACCATCCTTGCATTCCTGGTATAAATACTACATTGCCATAGTGAATTTATACATATATATATGCACATATATTGCTATATCCTATTTGTCAATATAATTTTAAATATTTTTGCATCAATTGTCATTCATGTGATTAGTCTGTACTTCTTTCTCAAGTTTACCTTTAATCGATTGGGGAATCAAATTATATTTTCCAAATGGCAAGAATTGTGTAGCATACCATATTCTTCTCTATTTAGAAATAATCTATGTAATATAGAGATTACATGTTCTATAAAGGTTTAGAATAGTTTGCTTATAAAGTCAATTGATTGTGGTGCTTTTTTACAGGGCAATTTATTAATGGCCTATCTAATTTCTTCCTTTGAAATTGATCTATTTAGCTTATTCATTTCCCATTTGATATTTTGAATATTTTGTTTCTGTAGATACTCAGTCTTAAAAATTTTCAAATGTATTACCATTATGTTCATAATAATCTGATACTTTTTCTAATTTCTTCTGTATTTTATTTAGTCTTTTTCATTTTTATTTTAAAATTGTTCTGTCCTTTTAAAATTAACTTTGCTAATTGTCATTTTTATTGTTCTTTTAAAATACTTAGCTGTGGTTTTACTTATTTCAAATGTCCTTTATTTTACCATTTTAATCATTTTTACCTTGTCATAATAATTTCCTTTTTGTTTTCATTTAATATATTTAGGTCCTTTTTCTAGTTTCCTTAAATGCAGTCTTGCTTATTATTTCTTCTTTTCTCTTGTAAAAGGCAGCTATAAATTTGCTTCAGTGGCTGCAGCCCATAAATTTTGCTAAATAGTCTTTCATTTGTGTTGTCATTAGTGATGAGGTAATTTATTACTGTTTTAAAATTTATTCTTTATGCATTGTTTAATAAATTATTTTATGATTCCTATGTAACCTTATAAATTTTGATGATGCTACTGTTTACTTCTGGTTTTACTGTGCTGTGGGTCTATAAATGTAGAATTTAAAACTTCAGTCTTCTAAATGTACTTAGGAGTGATCTAAGGGCATGATCAATTTTTGTGAACATTCCATGTGCACTTGGGAAAAATGCATATTCCTTGCATATTCCATTAAGTTATTTCCATATATACATATATATTAAATCCAGTTTGTCCAGCACCCTTTTCAAGTCTAAAAGGTTTTTTTTTTCCGATTTATCCTTTTGTTCAAAATTTATCATACTGATAGCAGGACTTGAAATAATATAATTTTCCATCAATTTCTTCTATTAACACTGAAACTATTCCTTCACATATGTAATTTCTATGCTATTTGGTATCTATGTATTCAAAGTCATTGTGATTTCATTTTCAAAGGTACCTTTAAGATAGTATAATTTCCTTGTTTCTATTAATACATTTTAACTTGAATATTTGAATTTTTAGATATTATTAAAGCAACTCCCAATCTTCTTTAACTAGTTACACATAGCCTGATAAATTTTAAGCTGCTTTTTCCACTTTAAATCTTTATATATTCTTTTGTATCAGACACTTCCTATAGACAACATATTGATTATATTTTTTTAATCCATCATGTGATCCTTTTTCTTTTCATGGGGTAGTAATCGTCTGCTAAGTGAATAGATCACTGGACCTGATGTCAGTGTTCAAATCCTGCCTTGGACACTTACTAGTTGTATGACTCTGAGCATGTCATTTAACCTCTTTCTACCTAAGTTTCCTCACCTATAAAATGGGGATAATGACAGTACCTATCTCCTAATGTTATAAGGATCAAATGAGAAGAAATATGTAATCTGCTTTACAAATCCTTAAAGGGCTAGGTTCCAATCTATTTTTGTTTTGATTGGTCATAAGGTAATAACACATTTATTTTATTTCTATTATTAAACAATTGAAAGATCATTAAATATAATTCCAAAATTTATGCTATTAGCACTATAAATATCCTTAAGATTCAACTCTCCACCCTCCCTAACAGTAAAAATAGTTTTGCCCTGGGATCACCAGCATTCCAACTTACTTGTCTTTTGTTTTTTGTCATGCTTGTTTAACAATCTATCCTAATTTGAATATTTGTTGTTGTTCAGTTGGTTTTAGTTGTGTCCAAATCTTTATGAGCCCATTTATAGTTTTCTTGGCAAAGATGCTGTCAAATACAAATAGAAATGATCTTTGCTGGCTACATATTAACTTAGAAAACCTCAAATTAACATTATCCATGTTGTGTTGTATTTTTATTTATTCTGGGCAGCATGAGACTCAAATTTGAAACCCCTTTGGCTGTAAGTCTACCTATCAAGATAGATTTGAACTTGAGAAGATGAGTCTTCCTGACTCCAGGCCTGGCACTTTACTGTGCCAAGTTGCTGCCCTATCAGTGATGAATATGAATGGATATATGTAATATAAAATATAATATAATGTAATATGATAAATATAATACTTTATATTTTTCAGCTTTTCCCCCAAGCCCATTTTTATCATTCAATAATTTAATAAATTGCTATTCATTAGACATATTTGAAATGCAACTATGATCCTAAATCACCAGATCTTTAGTTATTCATCTCACTGTCAGATTCTTCTGTTTTATTTTTATCCATGTATTATTTAAGGCATCAACCAATAAGTCTCAATAGTTTGACATAGAACTATTAGGCTTGTTTTTTTTTTTTGTTGTTGTTTGTTTCTTGCAGAGCAATGAGGGTTAAGTGACTTGCCCAGGGTCACACAGCTAGTAAGTGTCAAGTGTCTGAGGCCGGATTTGAACTCAGGTACTCCTGAATCCAGGGCCGGGGCTTTACCACTGCGCCATCTAGCTGCCCCCATTAGGCTTGTTAGAAAACTAATTCTAGGTCTTAGGGCCATGTTTTGAAATTTGATATCTAATGTTCCCTGCTCTAATTCTCTCATAATTAATGAGTCTTATAGAAAAATCTCATGAGACTTTTTTGACAAGTGGTGTCTTTCTTCTTGCTATCTGAAGGATATTTTTCCTCTTGTTAATGCAAATTCACCAAAAATTTATTAAGCACAAAGTATGTGCTTAATAATGTGCTTAAAGTATTCCAGGTTCCAGGGAAATACAAAAACCAAAAATGAATCAGTCCTTGCCTTCAGGAAACTTATATTCTATTGTGAGAATAAAAGGACCTCATGGCAGAAGAAAGACCTACCAGTAGGAGTGGAGTGGTATGAATAAGGGAGAGGGTTCATGGAGGACATGGCAAACCTGAAGGAAAATAAAAATATTGGAAAGAGGGGGAAATGAAAAGGGAATGTATCTCTAAATCAGAAACTGTGAGTGGAGAAAAGCAAGAGAAAGATGTGACATGTTATGTAGATAAAATCAAGACTTGGCAAAAGATCAGAATATGGAGATTGGAGCAGGGAGATGAGAGAAAGGAAAAACTCAAGAATAACTCCAAAGTTATAAATTTTGGCCACTGGGAGAGCAGTAGTGCCCTTGACAGAAGTAGGTAATTTTAGAGGAAGGTGAGGTTTGGAGGAAGTTAGGAATCCTGTGCTTCATATGCTGAATTTGAGATGCCTTTTTTTTTTTTTTTTTTTTTTTAGTGAGGCAGTTGGGGTTAAGTGACTTGCCTAGGGTCACATAGCTAGTAAGTTAAGTGCCTGAGGCAGGATTTGAACTCAGGTACTCCTGACTCCAGGGCCTGTGCTCTATCCACTGCGCCATCTAGCTGCCCCGTTGAATTTGAGATTCTAATGGAAGATTCTAGGAGTAAAATCCATCAGGTATTTGACAGTGCATGACAGGAGTTCAGGACAGTAGCTATTGCTGGATATAAAAATAAAAGTTTGGGAATCATCCATAAAAAGTTCGTACTTGAACACATGGTTACTAAAGAGATCGCCAAGAAAAAGTAGAGAGAGAACGGGGCCAAGGATAAAACTTTATAGAACACCCAACTCATGAGGCAGTAGAGGGGTGATGATCCAGCAAAGTAGATTGTAGACAGTGGTGTCAAATTCAAATAGAAATGGATCTCTGCTGGCTACATATTAACTTAGAAAACCACAAATTAACATTATCTATGTTGTGTTGTATTTTTATTTATTCTGGGCAGCATGGGACTCAAATTTGAAATACCTTTGCTGTAAAGTGTTCAGCCAGAGACTAGACAAACCAGAAGAGAACAGGGTCATGGAAGGAGTGACTGATAAGCATCAAAAGCTGCAAAGGAGTGAAGGAAAGTAAGGACAGAGAAAAGGCCATTAAATTTAGCAGGTAAGAAATTGTTGGTAACCTATAGCTTCAGTCCTGGGGTGTGGTAAATGACCAGACTGCAGCTAGGTGGCACAGTAGATAAAGCACCAGGCCTGGAGTCAGGAAGATTCATCTTGAGTTCAAATCCAGCCTCAGACACTCACTAGCTGTGTGACCCTGGGGAAGCCACTTAACCCTGTTTGCCTCAGTTTCCTTATGTGTAAAATGAGCTGGAGAAGGAAATGGCAAACCACTCCAGTATCTCTGCCAAGAAAACTGCAAATGGGGTCATGACTGAAATGACTGAATAACAAGCAAGGAATTCAGGAAGCAGTAGTCTGGCAGTGAGTGAGATAATTCTCCTTAGGGGTTAAGCAGTGAAAGAGGAAAGATATAACAGTTTGAGGAGATGACAAGGTGGAGATGACGGGACCAATTTTTTTAGCCATGGAGAATAAGCAATTCAACAGAAAGACTGGGAGAGGAAAAGAGAGAGGGGAAAGAAGAAAGGATAAGAAGGAAGGGGAGAAAAAGTAAAAGGGAGAAAGGAAAGATAGGGAAGACAAATCAAGCAAAAACCAGATTATAGAGCTAGGAAAAATTATAGTGAAATTCATCTGGAGGAACAAAAGGTCAAGAATCTCAAGGGAAATAATGGAAAGAAAAAAATAGGAAGGAAGACTAGCAGTATCAGATCTCAAACTATACTACAAAGCAGCTGTCCTCAAGGCAATTTGGTACTGGTTTAAAAAACAGGTCAATCAGTGGAAAAGATTAAGTGCACAGCATACAGAAGCAAATAACCCGAATAGCCTAGTGTTTGATAAACCCAAAGACTCTACCTAACTGGGGTCTTTGGGTTTATTTGACAAAAAGTGCTAGGAACACGGGAAATCAATGTGGCAGAAATTATATCATTTATCAAGGAAAGCACCAATATATGACTTAGTCATAAAGTCTGACAGAATAAAAAAATTAATGGGACGAGGTAGAAATTGTTTTTCAGATCTGTGGATAGGGAAAGAATTAATGACAAAACAAATGATAAAGAGGGTCACACAAGATGAAATGGACAATTTAGATTATATAAAGTTTATAATTTTTTGCACAATCAAAAACAATATGGCTAAGATTAGAAGGGAAACAGTTAACTGAAGAAAAAAATCTTTGCTGCAAATTTCTTTGATAAAGGCTTCATTTCCAAGATAAAGAAGGAACTGATCCAAATTTATACTAATAGGAGCCATTCTCCAATTGATAAATGATCAAAGGATATGAACAACCAGTTCTCAAGATAACATGCAACATATCAATAGCCAAATGAAAAAATTCTCCAACTCACTAATAATTACAGAAATGAAAATTAAAACAAATATGAGGTTATATCTCAGATCCATCAGATAAGCAAAATTAACAAAAAAGAAAAAGAACAAATGTTGGTGATGTCGAGGGAAAACAAAAACACTGTTGGTGGAGCTGTGTGGATTGGTACAACCATTGTGGAAAACAAACTACCTAAAAAGTTAACAAACTAAACATACTCTTTAACCCCATGATACTATTACTAATCCTATACCTCAAAGAAGTCAAAGAGAACAAAAGGACTCATTTGGATAAAAAAATATACATATTGGGGGCAGCTAGGTGGCACAGTGGATAAAGCACTGGCCTTAGATTCAGGAGGACCTGAGTTCAAATCTAGCCTTAGATACTTGACACATACTAGCTGTGTGACCCTGGGCAAGTCACTTAACCCTCATTGCCCCGCAAAAAAACCACACCAAAAACCAAACCAAACAACCAAACAACAAACAAAACACATTTATTTACTTATCTATTCATCTATTTGCTTGCTTATTCACTCACTCATTTATTTATTCATTCATCTATCTACTCATTCATTTATCCATCTATTTGTCCATCCATCCATCCATTTATTTATTCATTCATTTATTTATGTATTTATTTATTTATCTATTCATTCATTCATTTACACCAGCCCTTTTTTTTGTGATGGCCAAGTACTGAAACTAAGGGGATGGGCATCAATCAATTAGGAAATGGTTGAATAAATGAATGTAATGAATACAACTGTACTGCAAGAAATGAGGAAAGAGTTGGTTTTAGAGAAACCTGAGAAGACTTGTATAAACTGTTCAGAGTAAAGTGAACAGAACCAGAGAACTACTTATACAATAATAACAGCACTATGAAAAGGAGCAAAAGATCTCTGGTCAGTTCAGTGATCCACTATGATTCCAGACAAAAAATAATGAAGAATGTTACCTACCTCTTGACAGAGAGGTAATATACTCAATTTGTAGAATGAGGCATATATTTTTTGATATCGGCAATGTGTGAACGTTTTGCCTGATCATGCATATTTGTTACAAAAGAAGGGGGGCATTAGGAGGGATAGAAAGTACTTAATTGAAAACTTATTAGTTGTGTGACCCTGGGAACCTACCTGGCATGGTTGTTGTGAGAATCAAATGAGGTAGTATTTGTAAAGTTTTTAGCACAGTGTCTGGCATATAGTTTTTGCCACAGAAATGCTTATTCCTTTCTTGCCTCCCCTCTCCCCACAACCCGTCCAGTACATGAACAAAAAGAAAATATACATGTGGGGAGGGGTCTAAATAAATATCTATTAGATTCAGATTTTCCCACCACATCTGGATTTTCATCGTTCTGTCATAAAACATACTGAAACAAGGGTTTAAACTTGAAGGTGAAGTAAGGGTCATTTATATTCAGCTGGCTTTAATATCTGTCATTATCTTGGGTTGGAGAGGGTATAATCTGTGGAAAAGGAAGAGGGGGAGAGGACTGAGGTTTGTCTCACTTGCATCAAAGTCACAAGCAAGGCTCATTTTAGACTATTTAAACTAAATTGGCTTCTAAGCAAGTAAGAATAACTTTTCACCATGCAGCGGTGAAGGCCCAGCTGAGGTTAGATAACACAAGCTTGTAGTGACTTCAGCTGGAAGGTGGTTGGCTTCCTCTAGCAGTGTTCAGAACAAGTGGAGAAGGCAGGGGTTATTCACTGTAGAAGATTGGTAGGATGTAAACGGTTGTAGGACTCCCACCCCCGTAGGAAAAAATATTGAAAATATTTTAAAAATAAGAGAATGAAGGAAAAATATTAACATTGTACTCTGTTTCATGCAGAAGTCTGCCAGAAACAATTTTATTTAATTTAACATTATTCTATAAACAAGAATTTCTAGCCTGGAGAAATCTCCAGAATGGCATGTTTCCCTCTCCCCCATATCTTTCAACATGATTCTATTCCAAGAGTCTATTCCAATGCTATTCCAACTCTATGGGGTGTTGAAGGAGGACTAGCATCTCTGGTGTCAGGGCTGCCTATCCACCTTTGGTGTCTACCTGGCACTCATTTCTCATCTGTGGCTCCAAGAAGCTGTAGCATGTCCAGCAGTCACTCCCTCCTAAACCATCTCAGCAGAGTGGCTAAACCAGGTTGAAGGTAACTAACAGGTCTCAAAGGTGTTGGTGAGTTGGTGGGGAGGGGTTCCCCCAAGCACGTGAAGACTTTCCCAGGCAGAATGGATGGATGAGAAAATTTTGTTTTTGTTTTTTTCAGGGCAGTGAAGGTTAAGTGACTTGCCCAGGGTCACACAGCTAGTCAAGTGTCTGAGGTCAGATTTGAACTCAGGTCCTCTTGAATCCAGGGCTGGTGCTTAATCCACTACGCCACCTAGCTGCCCCTATGTTTAGAAATTCTGGGCAGTATTCTTGTATTATGATGTTCTGATTTTTGGCCTGTTGTGTTCTAGGACACATATAATGCTTATGTTGTTGCTAAGCAGTCTGCTTTTTGAAGTCAATGTCTTGCTTATCTAATAGTTCCCGTTTTAAACATTAACTCTTATTTTTCTTCCTGATTGTTCTGAATATTTACATTCCCAATCACTTATTCTTTTTTTTTTGGTGATGTTTGGTTTGCAGCTGTGGATTCAAGTTGAATTCTGTTGCAAACTCATGAATCAGCAGGTTCAGCTGTGGCAGTATTTTGGCAGGAGAGTGAAGGGTTGCTGAAGGATGGATCATGTTAGAGATTAGCCGTCTACTGTTGGTTCATAGAATTGTTACCTCATTAATTTTCTTTTTTTTAGTGTCTTAGACCAGAGACATCAAACACGTGGTCACAATGCTCTCAGAGTGCACTCAGACCAAATTAAAATGTAACTGAGAAATATTTAACGAAATAAAAAAAAACCACAATAGAACATCAACATTAATATGTAATTTCTAAGTCAATATGTGGCCTGCTGGGATCCTTATGAATGGTCTAGTGGGCCCCGATTTCTATTTGAGTTGAACACCACTGTCAGACTCTGGAGACAAGTGAGATTGTTTTCTCTCATGCATATAATTCCTACTTTGGAAGTTTAAGAGATGTCTAGTGCTTCATTTTGTTGATCACATAACCCAGAAGTCTTCTATTAGGAATTTAAAGTTCATTGCAAGCTGCTTCTTTCCAGTTTTCTTACATTTTACTCTCCTGCATACAATCTATGTTCCTGCTACATTGAGCTTCTTACAGTTCTTTAAGCAAAACATTTTATTTCCCATATTTCTGCCTTTGCATTGGCTACCCCCATGCCTCAAATGCTTTGACTCCTTACTTCCAACTGTTAGGTCTCCTTTAAGACTTGGCTCAGCTCTGATCTTCTGTAGGAGGCCTTTTCTGGTTCCAGCCCCCTCTGCCCAGCTACTACTAACTTCTCTGGGATTCTCTTTCATGTATTCTGTAATATATCTTGAACATAGCTTGTTGTTTTTTTAACCTCTCTCTCATTAGACTGTGACCTCTTTGAGAATAGGAGCAGCATTTCTTTGTATTTCTAGCACTTAGCATAGTGACTGGAATAGTAAGTATTTAATAAATGCTTAAAAGTGTAGAAAACAGTGAGATATATAAAGACAGAGAGGTGAACACAGTAAATAGATACGAGATGTACAGGAAGTAGTTTACAAAGAGAACAGCAGGAATGATGTATTTGGATTAGTGGGAGTGGAGGTGGGTGGAGCCAAATGATATGAATGCTAGGCCAAATTTAAATTTAATTGAACAGTTGGGCACTACAGGTTCTTGACCATGAGAATGATGTTGGTACTCAGAGGAATGTTATATCATGCAGAAGCAATTGGTCACAAGAGGAACTTTATAAAACATTTAGTGAATAGTCTACATCATTCTGGAACATAGATGACACTGGGTATGGAGATGGAGGGATAGATAAAAAGGGAGCTCTACCTCTAAGGAGAATGGGTAGGTTCCTGGGCCTATCAGGCAGTCTTCCTCAGGCCTGCTGCATCAGGCAGCAGAATACAGCTATCAGAATCTTAACATTCTTTAATTCTAAGTAATTCCACCTTATTATTAGAGAGGGAGTGATGTATAACAGACACAAAACCAAAAAATACCACCTTATGAACTTTAAAGAATAAATTTATTTCAAGAAATGGATGTATTGCCCAGGAAAAGATGTTATTCAAGAACTTTAAATGGTAGACTTCTATCAAGAAATATTTTCTTATCTTTTAAGAGAGCAACATTCTAATCTAAATATATATATATATATGTGTGTATATATATATACATATACATATATATATATATGTATATATATATATATATGTAGTACCAGTAAAATTTGAGTGCCAAAGGTAAAATAACTCATATTTAGTATAGCAAGAAATCAAAGTCAAATTACATTTAGATAAAAAATAAACAGGACTGAATGGAAAATAACATGCATCTGTGATGCTATTGGTATATCAGGTATAATCTTAACTAATATCTATCAGTTCTAAAACAGTAACACAAAATAATTTCTGGTGTCAGTTGTAATCTTTGTGAGGAAAAATATCAAATGTTCAAAATAGAAACTATACATACCCATGTTTAATAGATAATTGTACCTTACGTCAACTTCTACACGAAAAAGCTTCTGTTAAGCCATTTATTTAAACCATAAGGTAATTATGAAAACATTTCACAACTGATTTATTTTTTGCACAAAGAAACAAGATTCAGTTAGGCATGTAACTTAAACCCCCGAAGCGGTATGTACCTTGTATGCGAGCTGTTTGATGGTCCAGGAAGTTACGGAGTAGTGGGGAACAAGCTGCAGCTCACCAATAGAGAGAAGACTTCGTTTCAGCCATGCTTTCCTTGGAGCCTATCTACTAGCTATGTCCTTCTGGATCCAGAAATTGATAGGAGAAAGCTCCTATATTATGCTGATGTTAGGAAAATTTCTCTGTGGTGCTTGTATCTCTGTGGCAGACTCTCTGCAGGATGATGTTGAGTGGGAATTGGTCATTGACTACGAGGTCTCTGCAAATTCTGCTGTCACATCATCACAGGCCTAAGGCCCTGCCTTTCCTGCTGGCTTATTCCTCACTCTTCTATAACTTTTAGGATCCTTAAGCACCTTGGGTACAAGACAGATAGCACTTCCTGTGATTAGGTAGCATGCCCGACTCCTGTTTTGACTGTGCAAAAAGCTAAGTGAGTTGTGAAATATTTTTATCATTACTTTTGTGACAGGACCCTTAGGTGGTCCTCATCTAGCTCCCTCTGGGCTATGTTGCTGAGTACTTAGAAAAGTGGCATATAAACACAGTGAGCCACACAGATTTTCCATGAAAAATTGTAATATATTTTTACTGGATGTGAAAGAAAAACAATACCTGTGCCCTTGAACAAAACACTTTAACTGTGTGGAAATAAATGAGAACTCCTCCAGAACTCTGAACAGTGAGTATTTGAGCTAAATCACACCACTTTTATTGTCCTGGTTTTTCAAGTGGTCAGGGGCTGTGTTTAGGTCAAACTGATCAGTGGTGAAAAACCAGACAAACTCTTGTGCTACGATAGTTTATTGATGCTGCTACAGAACCCAGCAAAAGGGCATTGGTACAAGTCATACTTTTATGTGACTGTTTCCCCGCACCACAGCTTCTACCAGGGAAGCACATTCCTGCCACACTGCTGTTGCTGAGTGTTAAATACTCATCTAACCACTTCAATCAATGTCTGTAACTCTAATCAGTTTTGGGCTCCAAGGCTTCTTCCGCTTCCTTTCTCAAACGAGCTTTCTTTTCTAAGTTCAGGCTCGTCAGGGTCTCATGTCTTTTGGCAGCCTACAGGGAAACAAAACAGAAGGCCTCATAACTATTCACTCCATACTGGTGACCCCTCCCACCTAAAGACTTGACCCAAGTTATTCCCCTTCATATTGTTTCTACTTTCTCTAAAAGGTTCCTGAAGTCAGTGGCTAACCCACCCATGAAAACAGAGCATTCCCACCTTCCTTCTCCCTCTGCCTCTGAATCCTGAGCCATTCCTTCTCCCTTCTCCAATTATATTTCTTCTGCTTTGGTTTGACTCCCTCTCCTCAATTTCATTTTTATTACAGACACCAGTTTCTCAACTGACAAGTCAATGGCAATTCCCAGGTCCCCTCTCCCCCCCTTGCCATTTCCCTCTTGTTGATACCTAGGTCTCAGCTTGCATCCTGCCATCGAACTCATTCACCAAAATATTGGTGGTGTCTTCTAACATTACATATTCTCCAGGGGTCAGCAACAAAGAGATACAGAAAATGGAGCTCTCCCACTCACTGACCCTCACATTTCACTATGTGAGGCTTTAGTATGGCTAACAGCAGTCCTAGTCTATACCAGTCTGCTACTTTCTTCCACAGACCAGCATAGAGGGCATGGTTCCCTTTATCTGACACACTCTCTTCCTAGCCAACATGTGCAGTTGCTCTCATAGAAACCTGTACACAAATGCAGGAAATAGATGAAGCACTCAAAATAGTTTTCTTTGGAAGGAACTAATTAGACAACATCCTCACATTTTAATGAAGCCCTACCTCCCCAACAAGTTCCTACATAATCCTTCCCAAACTCATAGTGCTGTTGGCTGGATTTCTCCTAAAAGGGAAACAGACTGTATCTTCTGCATTTTCTGAGTGGTAAAATTAAGAGTCCCAGCCCACCAATCAACTTGTGGAATGCTCAAGTCACCAAAGCTCTATCAGAAGCCACCACCTAACCTCTTTCCCTCCCTCCCTCCCTCCCTCTCTCTCTCTCTCTCTTTTTGTGGGGCAATGAGGGTTAAGTGACTTGCCCAGGGTCACACACCTAGTAAGTATCAAGTGTCAGAGGTCAGATTTTAATTCAGGTCCTCCTGAATCCAAAGCTGGTGCTTTATCCACTGCGCCACCTAGCTGCCCCACCACCTAACCTCTTATCAAGCCACTAGTGGGTATTGGGGAAGTGTTAATCAGATACCTCAAATGCTTGAAGCCTTGTAAGCTTATCAAGTTGATTGGGTGAAGTTCACCCAATCATTTTTAAATCTCCTTTGAATGATATTATCCACTGTTTCTTGGAATATACTCCCTAAGTTCTTCAAAAGGAAACAATGCTATTTCTTGCTCTTTCCCTGCTCTACTCAAATACATTTCTGTTGTGTGTGTAATTCAGCTTTGGTGCATGCCCAGATAACTTAAGATGGAAGCATCCTTGTGGCAGATGCCAGGGACCAGCTTCTGGGAGAAAACATCCTAAGTTGTGGGTGGGTGGGTAGGAACAACCTCTTTCCATTGACCATGTAGCCTAGACATGCTGAATATTAAAAAACTATCAGACTGGGGCAGCCATTCACTCTCTAGTGGTGTTCACTGATGAAGGTCTTGTTCACCCACAAGTATAGGCACCATGCACAAGGCTGGGTGGAGGGAAGGGTCACCTCTTTACCCTACCCTCCAACCCCTTAGGCCTTGTGACCCCAAGAAAAAGGCCTGGAGTCTTGGTCTGTTTAGGTTGTCTTTTTCATATTCTCTTACTATCTTAGATCTTAGCAATCCAGGAAGTTGAGCTATGACAACCTTGGAGCAAGGGTTTCAGGCCAAATGTTGATGCTTGCCCAGGAGAGAAGCCCTGAGAAACCAGGGTGCTGGGGTGCAAGCCCAAGAGGGCTTTGCCCTTGGAACTTGGTTGGACAATAGTATGCAGGAACTAAGTTAAACCGTGAAACTAATTGTCCCCCCATCCAAGACCAAAGGAATTTAGGGAGGGATTATGCCCCCCTCCCACATTAGGGGGGAGATGCTTGTTTTTGCTATACCTCTGAAGAAAATTCTTTGTAAAAGCTAAACTGACTTAAATGCAACCAGGTTCCTTAGACCTTTATAATGGAGGAAAAAATTAGCGGTGGGGCTTGAGCCAGTGGCAGAATCTAGATACTCTCCAACATTCTTAAGGGTACCAGGGAGTCCCAGGGAAAGGGTAAATGTAACATACCTGGCCCTCAGACAATAGGGGCCAGAGAATCACTGATACATGTAGAAACACATCCAAGGTCTAGCTTACCTAAAGTTGGAGGAGTTTATCAATGAGCTATTTGCAGGATGATGATTTTTTTTTTTGCCATAATGACACTCAAAGACCACCTACTGAGTTACAGAAGTTATATTTGTTGGTGGAGGGAGAGAATACTCACACTGGTGAAATGACAGATTCCTAAATATTTAAGAATTATTATGACTGAAGACACAAAAGGCCTGGTTTCTAAAATTATTACTGAGGGAAAATTGCTTCAAAAGGCTCAAAGTACTGATGATAAAACTGTGGGGATAAAAGGAACACTTAAAGACTGTTTTGGTAGGATTATAAAATGTTTGGAGTTTTTTTGGAAAGCAATTTAGCAATTTTGTTTTAAGGACCAAAAAACTGAATGATTTTTTATTGTGTAATTTTGGGGAAATGCCACACAAAAATCAAAAATATGGGCAAGTGTTCCAAATCAAGATATTCACAGTAGTGCTATTTATAATAGTGAAAAACTGAAACTAGCCCAAACAGACCACATCTGGGGGAGGGCCATGTTAAATGAACACAACAGAACAAGTTAAGACTTCTAAAAAGGGCAAGTATGTGGGCTTTAGGGATCCATGGAAGTATGTACAAGAAATGTTCTTGGGGGACGGCTAGGTGGCGCGGTGGATAAAGCACCGGCCCTGGATTCAGGACTCCCTGAGTTCAAATCCGGCCTCAGACACTTGACACTTACTAGCTGTATGACCCTGGGCAAGTTACTTAACCCCCATTGCCCTGCAAAAAACAAAAAACAAAAAAAAAGAAGTGTTCTAGCAAAAAAAACCCCAAAACCCCAAAACCCCACCCCACCATTGATGACAACTCAGTAAAAGCCACTTCCTTCTCCAACTCATTTTACAGATGAGAAAACTAAGAAAAACCAAGTTAAGTGACTAGCCCAGGGTCACACACCTAGGAAGTATCTGAGGCCAAATTTGAACAGGGTAGATGATTCTTCCTGAATCCACACCCAGTACTCTATCTGCTGTGCCACCTAGCTGCCCAGTAAAAACCTACACGCACATAAATAATGATCAGGAAAGAACCTGGAGGTATTGAAATGGTTTAGAGTTTAAAGTTGACTGGATTATTTCTTTTCCCGCACGAAATTAAATTATTTGGAAGTCAAATTAAACAAGCTTAGAGTTTCTCAACTGAGGTTATGAAAGCTGAGTTAAATGATGCTTGCATTTACTGTTATTTTCCAACTCTTCTGTGTTATTTTTTTCAACAATTCTTGCAAATGATAGAAAACTGGATCTATAATGAACAACGTTATAGAGTAGGCTGCTTCTGGCTCCTACTTCTATCCCAAAGAGAAGAGAACAGGGCAAACAGGAGAGACCTAACTGGTAAAGAAACCTAACATGCCCTTTCATAATAGAATTTGCAATATTAGGATCTATCATATTTTTAAACAACTTCTAATACAATAAACATTTATTAAGCTCCTACTATGTTCCAGGCAGTGTGTAATGTATTGGGGATACAATTAAGAAAAAGAAAAAAAAAAACCCTCTTTAATCTTAAAGTAACACAAAACTTTACATGTGTTAAACTGAAAGCATCTCCTTAGGGATTTTGAGTACCTCCTCTAAGTGATGAAATGTTAATAATAGCTCTCCTTGAACATTGTACATAGTACCAACAACATTGTGTTTGATCAACTGTGATAGATTTGACTCTTCTCAGCAATACAATCATTCAAGATAGTTCCAAAGGACTCATGATGGAAAATGTTCTCCAAATCCAGAAAAAAGAACTGTGGAATCTAGATGCAGATTAAACCATACTATTTCTACATTTTTTGTTTTCCTTTTTTGAGGTTTTCCCCTTTTGTTCTGATTCTTCTTTCACAGCATGACTAATGCAGAAATATGTTTAATGTGATTGTACATATATAACCTATATCAGATTGCTTGCTGTCTTGGGGAAGGGGGAAAGAAAAATTTTGAACTAGAAATCTTATAAAAAATAAATGTTGAAAATTATCTCTACATGTAACTAGAAAATAAAAAAAATACTTTTATGATTTAAAGAAAAAAAGCTCTCCTTTAAAGTTTACAAAACACTTGTCTTCTAACTTAACTATATTAGGCCAAGTTGGGAAAATAAAATATCCAACCAAAGATGAAAATGAATTAGACTATATCAATGAATTTCCCAAAGTAATTTGGCCATGAAACACTCTGGGGATTGAAATATATTGAACAAAAGCATAAATGCTAATGTGGAGGACATAAGGGAATAAAATATTGATGATAAAGGAAATTTCAGATAGTTTTGTAGTGAAAAATCATTATAAATATGATGTAAATACATGATTTAAGTCAATGTTAGAACAGGAAGTCTCGAACTTTTTAGATTCAGGACCCATCCCTTTACACTTTAAAAATTACTGAGAGGGGCAGCTAGGTGGCGCAGTGGGTATAGCACTGGCCCCGGAGTCGGGAGTACCCGAGTTCAAATCCGGCCTCAGACACTTAACACTTACTAGCTGTGTGACCCTGGGCAAGTCACTTAACTGCAATTGCCTCACTTAAAAAAAAAATTTACTGAGGCTCCCAAACAGCTTTTGTTCATGTAAGTTGTATCTACTGATATTTATTGTTTTAGAAATTAAAACTGATAGGGGCAGCTAGATGGCACAGTGGATAAAGCACCAGCCCTGGATTCAGGAGTACCTGAGTTCAAATCTGGCCTCAGACACTTAACACTTACTAGCTGTGTGACCCTGGGCAAGTCACTTAACCCCAATTGCCTCACTAAAAAAAAAAAGAAAGAAATTAAAACTGATAAAATTTAAAGAATACTTATTAATTTATTTTAAAACATTAATAACCCCCTTATGTGTTAATGTAAATAATATATTTTTCTGAAAAATAATATTTTCCAAAACAAAAAAATGTCACTGTTTTACATATTTCTGCAAATCTTTTTAGTATCTGGCTTAATAGAAGACAGCTAGATTCTTTTATGTGCTTTGGCATTCAGTCTTTTGTGACATATTGTTTTGATTAAAGTATATGAAGAAATTCTAGCCTCATATAGACAGATGAATTGGGAAAGGAATATTTCACTAGGCAAATAACATATAAATATTATTATGAAAATAGTTTTGACGTCTTGGACCCCCTGAAAGGATCTCAAGGATCTTCAGGACCACATTTTGGGACCTGCTTTAGAAGAGAAAATACCACCAGCAATCCTGTTATAGAACCCCTGTGAATCAACAAGGTTACATGGGAACAGTTTGGGAAACTCTGAGATGATATCTAAGATACCTCTGGTATAAAATCCTAGGAGCAGACTGAACTCATGGCTCTAAATTGCCAAAAGAACAGTAGAGCAGTTCTCTCCCATGGTGAGTAGAAGTAAGTCATAAGAACAGCAAACTGAATCAGTTTTTCTTTTGCTAACTATAGCCCCACCTACTTCTCTGCATACTTATTCCTTCCTCATCTCCAAAGCTAAGAAAAGCTAGGTGAAAGGAGATGCATGTCTTGTTACTCTTGGAGACACCTGGACCACCAGATGTTTCTGAGTACATACAGGAATGAGGAGGGAACAAAAAGAGTATAAACTCTAGACCTTGAATCTCTCTCATGTCTAAATCCTGCAGGCAGGGTTAGAACTTTGGCTGTTGGCTATTACAAGATAGATCAATATTTGTTCCCCATGTTATCACAGAAAATAAGAAGGCACAGAGGGAAAATCTACACTTACCTGTTTTCCCTGAAAGATCATGACAATGCATCCCAATATAGTCA
The DNA here is from genome assembly GCF_019393635.1 of Dromiciops gliroides. NCBI lineage: Eukaryota > Metazoa > Chordata > Mammalia > Microbiotheria > Microbiotheriidae > Dromiciops > Dromiciops gliroides. The sequence continues at coordinate 333,804,206 of NC_057863.1, read as the reverse complement.
GGGCAATCATGATGTAGCTGACCTTGACCCGGACCCTGTTCTTGGCAGCATCAAGCATTTCAAACCTAAAAAACAAAACACCAAAAACCAGATAATTTGATTTGTGTAAGCACCAGGAAACATGTCAGTCCATTTTATGTCAGAGAATCATTGAAACAAATGAGGTACATGTCCAGAGGTGAACAGGTCAAAAGTCACACATGAAGTAAAAGAAGAGAAGAGTGAAGACAAGTCCTCTGAATCCAGACCCAACATCTTACCCATTACACCACACTGACTTTCCTTTGTGAAAAAATAATGTGGTTTTTGGACTCCCAGAGGCCTCTGCTTGAGGGCCAAACTCTGGAGCCTTGCCTGATCTGTTTCAGAGCCAGCCCAGAGTCAGTAAAGTTGGACCTAAGACTGTGAATAGAGACAATTAGAGATTAAAACCACACCTATTTGAAAGCCTTCCCCTCAGAGGGTCTGTCCTCTAGACTCTGACCTCAGCATGTACTGCTCAGTTTAATATGGACCACCAGTAAGTCCAGTAAACCAATAGATTTGAATGATGCTAGCCAATTATCTTGAAGCAGTGTTTAAGGGCTGCCTCTCCTCCAAACCTCAACAAGCTTACGCTCTCACTCTCATGCTCTTAGCCTGGGACTCTGAAGGGAGCACATAATTCAACCCTCTTCCTAAGAAACAAATCACCTATACTATATTTCTGGTAAGCAGTTTCTCAGTCTCTATTTGGATACCTCTGATGCCAAGGAGTTCACTACCTCACAAAGTAGCTCATTCCATTTTTGAACTGCTCTTGTAGCTAGAAAAGCTCTTCCCCTTATTAAACTGAAATCTCCCTTCCTATGATTTCCACTAATTGTGGAATGCTTTTTTGCAGAATAACTATTTCCTCATTCATATGATATCCCTTCAAGCATCTGAAGGCAGCTATCATGTTTCTCCTGGCTCTTCTCTTTTACAAAGTGAAATCGCTAACACTGTAGGGAACATAAAAAAGGTGAGATACATTTATAGTATGCTTTAAAAAAGAGTTCCAATGAGGAGAATAGGGTTAAGGGGCCTCCTTATTTTCCAGTTATATGAATAAGTAGGACAAACAATGTCTAGATAGAAACATCAATAGCAAGATAAACAAATCTCTTTAATCTGTAGGATCTTTTCCTATGGTAGCACGTGTTCATATTTTAGACTTGCCTAGATATGGATTTGTCACAGATCCCAGAATTATGCAGAAGGGCAAGTCTGTGACCATTTATCTGTCATCAAATACACAAGCAACCTCTACATAGCACCTCTACTGGGACCAATGGGTGTCCTTCAGTCAGCTTCACACTGTCATAGGAGAAGTGTCAAAATAAAATTATAGAAACAGGGGTGGACATATTCTCATTTTGCAGGTAGGGAAATTAAGATTACTAAAAGTAAAGAACTTACACATAATCTTGGGCAAGTCAGTGGTGAGTTTAAACAAGAATCTATGTTTGTCTTGTTCTATTCTGTCCAAGAGACTTGAGTGTCAATGTATCAACAATTTAGAGAACATTTAGAGAAAGTAGGACATTTCGATAAAAAGTCCACACACAATACAAAACACCAAAAAGGTATGATCCCAGTCCAAAAGGAAACATTTATATTTACAAAGTTCTTTTACATTATCTCATTTGATCCTACAACCTCCTTAAAAGGTAAGTGGGATAGGTATTATTATCCTCATTTTATAGAAGTGTAAGGTGAGTTTTAATGCAGCTAAATGACTATTGTTCCTTGGCTAGTTTAAGTGTCAGGGCTAAGACTGAAGCCCAGGTCTTTTGAAGTCCATCACTCTTTCCACTGAACCTTGACAGCTGGTTTAGACCAGTGAGACCAACCTATCATCTGAAATGATCTGCTCAACTAATCCATGAAGTCCTAAGAAGTATTCTCCCTCAGGGTAAAAAGAGATGGAGAATGATAAAACAAAAGAAACTAGGATGGAGGGAAATACCCAGTAATCATAACTGTGAATGTAAATGGGATGAACTCACCCATAAAATGGAAGCAGATAACAAAGTGTATTAGAAACCAGAATCTATTATGCTTCAGCTGGTGTAAAAAAGGCAAGGGTAACAATCACAATATCAGACAAAGCAAAAGGAAAAATAACCTAATTAAAAGAGATACTCTAAGAAACTACATTTTGCTAAGGTGTCATAGACAATGAAGTAATATCAAAAAATTTTACAGCAAGTTTCTCTGATAAAAGCCTCATTTATCAAATATGTAGGGAACTTGGCACAGTGGATAGAGCACCAGCCCTGGAGTCAGGAATATCTGAGTTCAAATCTGGCCTCAGCCACTTAACACACACTTACTAGCTGTGTGACTTAGCAAGTCACTTAATCCCAATTGCCTCACTAAAAAAAAAAAAATATGTAGGGAGCTGAATTAAATTTATAAAAATAAGAGTCATTCCCCAGTTGACAAATGGTCAAGGGATATAAAAACAGGAACTTTTCAGAAGAAATCAAAGCTATCTATAGCAATATGAAAAAAATGCTCTAAATTATTACCGATTAGAGAAATGCAAATTAAAGCAACTCTGCAATACCACCTTACACCTATCAGAAATTACAAATGCTAGAGAGGATGTGGGAAAATAGGTATAATAATGAACTGCTGGCAGAGGTGTGAACTGGTCCAACCATTCTGGAAAACAATTTGGAACTATGCCCAAAGGGCTATAAAACTGTTGTACATCCTTTGACCCAGCAATACTACTCTTAGGTCTCTATCCCAAAGAGCTCAAAGTAAAAGAACCTATATGTACAAAAATATTTTTAGCAGTTCTTTCTGTGGTGGCAAAGAATTGGAAACTGAGGAGATATTCAGCAATTAGGGAACAGCTGAACAAATTGTGGTATATCATTGTGATGGAACACTATTGTGCTATAAGAAATGACAAGGGGAATGGTTGCAGAAAAACCTACAAAAACCTATATGAGGGGTAGCAGTGGATAAAGCACCAGCCCTGGATTCAGGAAGACCTGAGTTCAAATCCAGCCTCAGACACTTAACACTTTACTAGCTGTGTGACCCTGGGCAAGTCACTTGACCCTGATTGCCCCACAAAGCAACAAAAACCAAAAAACCCTATATGAACAAATGCAAAGTGAAATGAACAGAACCAGGAGATCACTGGATAAACAATGTTATAATGATGATAGACTGTGAAAGACTTAGCAACTTCTGATCAATAACATGATTCAAGACAATTTGGAAGGACTCATAATGAAAACTGCTATCAACTTCCAAAGAGAGAACTGATGAACCCTGTATACAAATTGAAGTGTAATTTTCTCACTTTATTTTTCTTGCTTTTTTGGTAATATGGCTACTATGGAAATATATTTTGCATGATTCACGTGTATAATAGGTATCCTATTGCTTGCCTTCTCAGTGAGTGGGGGGAGGATCTAGAGGGACGAGAGAATTTAGAATGCAATTTTTAAAAAAACTTCTTAAAAAAATAAAAAGGAGGAAGAAGTATTGTCCGTGACAAGTTCTTATGTTGACTTTTCTCTTTTCCAAGCAAGCTAGGGGAACAGCCTGGAGCAAAAACAGATGATGTTCCCAAGTTTGGAGAGTGCCAGTTGCCTAAAAGTGAAATTTCAGACACTTGAGATATTTTTGGTAATGCTCAGTACTCTTTCTTCCAGAAACAAGAATCAGTAGCCACGAGAATGGATCAGTTTGCTAATGCCTTTATATTGTTCACAAAATGTGTTCCAATGGAGGAAAAACATTTTATTTTCTTCCATCACATTTGAGAAATAAACAACAAGATTCAAAGAGATTGGCAAAAACCAATCTGTTAGGGGCAGCTAGATGGCGCAGTGGATAGAGCACGGGCCCTGGAATCAGGAGGACCTGAGTTCAAATCCGGCCTCAGACACTTAATACTTACTAGCTGTGTGACCCTGGGTAAGTCACTTAACCCCAATTGCCTCACTAAAAAACAAAACAAAACAAAACAAAACAAAACCAATCTGTTATTTATCACACAAGGCACAAAGTTTGGCATCACTGACTCAGGTCAGTTAACTGCCCACAACAGAAAAAGGAGCTGAAAAAATTATTTCAGGAAATAGGTTCTGGCAGGTGAACCTGGCCACTTGAAAGAAGGATTAGGGCAATGTCAGAGATACTTAGAACTTTTGCTGGTCAAACAAGTCAGTTCTGGTATTTTATATGACTGCATTTTGTATCTATCCACATAAAGAGTATATTTAAAATATACAATCTCAGAGAATATTGCAATCTAAGCAAAAGACATTAGGACACCCTAAGGGCTGTGAATGAATCACAGGATTGTGGGATTTAGAATGGAAAGGGACTTTATAAACAATGGATATATGGATAGATTTCTAGAGGGTCTGTAAACTTGAATGGAAAAAAATGTGATATCTTTGTTTTCATAAACCTTAGTTTCTTTTGTAATCTTAGGTATTTTATGCATTTAAAAACATTATTCAGAGAAGGGGTCTATGGGTTTCACCAATAGGGTCAAGGATGAAAAATACTTTTTAAAAATCTGAATGCACTCACTTAATTTGAATTTTTTTCCTTTTGTTTTATTGATGGTTTTGTTTTTAAATAACATTCATTTCCAAATATATCTCTCTTCCCAGTGAGCCTTCCCTTGTGCAAAGGATTTTTTAAAAAGTAAAAAAAGTAGGGGGCAGCTAGATGGTACAGTGGATAAAGCACTGGCCCTGGATTCAGGAGGACCTGAGTTCAAAGTCAGCCTCAGACACTTGACACTTACTAGCTGTGTGACCCTGGGCAAGTCACTTAACCCTCATTGCCCTGCAAAAAATAAAATAAAATTAAAAATTAAAAAATTTTAAAAGTAGGGGCAGCTAGGTGGTGCAGTGGATAAAGCACTGGCCTTGAATTCAGGAGGTCCTGAGTTCAAATTCGATCTCAGACACTTGACGCTTACTAGCTGTGTGACCCTGGGCAAGTCACTTAACCCTCATTGCCCTGCCCCCCCAAAATTAAGATTAAAATTAAATTGGGAAAAAAAATTTTTTTAAATTAAAAAGTTTGGTAAAATCAATCTGACACATAGATCTGGTCTGACTGTATATAGCTCCATTATTTTATAAAAGGGAGACTGAAAATCAACAAATATTTAGTAAATACTTTCTATCTGCTCAGAACTATGGTGGGCTTCATGAAAGTTAAAAAGTTTAATGCTTCCCAGTCAAGATGGATGCCTGAATGGAAGCTGCCTGCCCAGCTCCCACATATCCAGGAAACAAAATATGTGCACCAAGACTGAATAATCATCAAGAATTGCATTAAAAACTACAGTGACTTTTTTCACCCTAGAACAGCACAAAAAGCTAGCCAAAAGCACAAAAGTAAAAGGAAAGGGTATGCCAGCAAAGCCAGCACCCACTGTAGGCAACTAAGACAGTGGTCTCCTAGAAATGGACCAGGGACATGTGTAGCCTTTAAGCTTCTGTGTCCTGAAGCAGCAACAAGAAAATGACCCAAGATGGTCAGAAAGCCCCAATGTGGAGGCCTTGGAAGCTGTAAGATATGGCAATGACCACAGTGGTAAACCCCAAGCCCAGAGGACTCTAAGGTTTCTAGCACTCTGTCCTCAGGAGACAAAGAGAATCTAAAGCTCCAACACTCTGAAGCTTAGTGGGAGCTAACTCCCAGGAAGTAGAGTTCAGCAAAGGAACTCAGGTGACCCAAGCGGAGATCCAAGTGGAGATGACCACCCTGCTCAAAAAGGTAGCAAGGGGTGGAGCTCTGGCATAAAGCCATAATTTAGGAACTAAAGGAGAGATGAATAAGTCAAAACATGCGTTAGTATACATTTTTGGGGGGGTTGATTTAGAGAAAACTCCAAAAGAAGAGTAGGTCTGTGTTTGCAAATAGACACTCAAAAGAAAAAAAAAATGGATTTTTCACAAAGACTATATGAATCCCTGGCAAGAGATTATACAAAAATAAAAATTCTGGAGAAAAGAAATGGAAATAAAATAAACTCCAAAGAGAGAGTAGTGAACTTTACTTAAGAAATGGAATCTCTGGACATTGTGCGTAGTGACAGTAGTATTGTTCAATGAGTAATTGTGAATGACTTAGCTACTCTCAGCAGTACAATGATCCAGGACAATCCCAAGGAACTAATGAGGAAGCATACTACGCATTGCTATATGTTAAGGGGCTAAAATTCTAGCTAAACTGTCTAAAATATCTAATGAGTGGTCGCCAATAAATTATAAGCTTTAGCAAGAGTTAGACTTTTAAGCATTTATTAAGGAGAATAAGAATTTGGTAAAGAGAGAGAAAAAGGCCTAGATTCCTATCTATTAAAGGGAGAGCACATTTCTAGCTCCGCTCTCCACCAGAGTCCAAAGGAAAGAGTGTCAGACCGAGCGCTACTCTCTTCCTTCTTCCTCCCACTACCTGAAGCCAAAGAAAAGACTCCTGGTCTTGCCCTCAAAGACCTTCACTTCATGGGTGGAACTCTTCTACAGTAAGTCTCCAGCAGGTGGCGTCATTCCAATCGTTACATATAGAAAGAACTGATAAAAAGAACACTTGTGGATTGTACATATATAACCTGATTGCAATCTTGTGGAGGGGGGAGGAAAGGGAGGGAGGGAAAAAATTTGGAATGCTAAATCTTATGAAAATGAATGTTGAAAACTACCCTTACATGTAACTGGAAAATAAAATAAAAATGTTTGTTAAAGAAAAAAAAGAAATGGAATCTCTGAAAATCAAAATAGACCAAACAGAAATCAGTGTCTCCATGAGACCCAACAAATATAACAAAAATAAAAGATTGAAAAAATTAGAAAATGTAAGCTATATGAAATAAAAAAACAACTGACATGGAAAACAGATCAAGGAGAGATCATTTAAGAATCAACAGATTCCCTTAAGACTATGATTTTTTTTTAAAGTTCTGGCCACTATATTTCAAGAAACTGTAAATGAAACTGCCAAGATCCATTATAACCAAAAGACAAAGGAAAGAAAGCCTGTGATCACCTCATAAAAGGAATTCCAAAAAGTCCCAGTAATGCCATGATCAAAATCTAGAGCTCTCACGTCAAAGAAAAGATAAAAGCATTAGAAAAAAGCAGTTCAAGTATGAAGAAATCATCATCACTTCTACTAAAACTGAGAGGACATCTTGGAAACGATATTGAAAAAAGCAAAAGCATAGGCTTACAGCCAAGAGCAATTTACCCTGTAAATGAAATATAATCCTACTGGGGGAAAAAAGACCTTTAATGTAATAGAGGATTTTTAAGCATTTCTGATGAAAAGATCAGGGCTGAGCAGGAACTTTGAAATAGAAACACAAGTATCCAGAAAAACCCAGAAAGGTAAATTTATTCAAGCAACTGGAAAGAAGTGAATGATGACAAAAAGCCCTAGAATCTTAATGTCTTCAAAGAGTACAGAAGGAGTTAAATAAGTAAGACCGGGGCAGGGGGTAGGGGGTCTTATTTCTGTTCTGAGGGTTTTGAGAGGCGAAAGAGAAGGAAGGATAAGAGGAATATACTAGCATAGAAAGGAGGAAGAAGGGTGTGGGACTTCCTACTTCTCATAATGGAGTGCATGAGAAGAAGTGTATAGAAACATGGAGGAAGGAATGGGGAAAGAGGCATTAAATGAACTTCACTCTTATCTGAAATGGCCAAAGGAGAGTTAAACACAAACACAATTTGGTATAGAAATTCACCAAATTCATACAGGAAAAAGTGGGAACAGGTTGGAGGTCAAGAGGGGAAATAAAGAACATCAGGGAAGAAGGCAGGAATGAAAAGAAAGGAAGGGAGAAGAGCAAAGAACTTGAATCTAAAGGAGATGCCTTAGATTGCCTTTTAGACAATTAGAGAATGGCTGAACAAATTATGATATGTGAATATAATAGAGTATTACTGCACCATAAGAAGCAACAAACAACTTAAAATAATTCTGAACAAAATGAAATGATGCAGTCAAGTAAGAAAACCAGGAAAACCATTTGTATGAGTACAAGTACGAGTACACTGTGGAAAACAAAACAAAACAACTTTGAAAGAATTAAGAAACCTGGACAATGTAAAAATCAACCATGTCTTCAGAGAAGTGGCTTCTTCATCTTTAAAACAAAACAAATTAGGTGACCTCAAAGTTCACTTCCATTTCTATGGTTCTGGTGAAAGGCAGAATTGCAGAAAAAGCCCTGAAACTCCAAGTCTAAAATCCCAGGTTCTAGTCTCAGCTCCACCAAAAAACTCCCCTCTGTCTAGAAAGTCAGTTAAGTTCTGTGAGCCTGTTTTATTGTCTATAAAGTGAAAATAACACCTCCTTTACTTACGTCAGAGTTGTGAGAGTCATATAAGATAATGTGAAAATATACTGAAAAAAAATCTGACATGCCATACACATGAAAGATCAATTAGCTTTAAAAACAAAGAAACCACCTCTCTAGGCCTGGAGGAGACTTACACAAAATTACACATCAAATGAGTGGCATAAGGAGGCTGGAACTCAGGGCTCCTCACTCCCAATTAATTCATCTATGTCTTCAATAACCAGAGTTAAGTAACTTTAGCAAATTAAAGAAATGGCCTGATGGTGTATCCTAATTGCCCTGAGACTCCATTTCCTCATATGTAAAATGGGGTAAATAATATTTGTACAATTTGCCTCACAAGGTTGTGAGCAATGTGCCTTGTAAACTGTAACAACCTAAGTAAATGACAATTGTTATTCTAAGGACTCACTAGGAAGGATTAGAAGAGACTGGAGAAGGACAGAGAAGGTTGACAGAAGAAAGGAAGACAAAAATACAGGAACTCCAATTCTACCATCAGACTGCCTTTAGGGGACTCATCAGGCACTTGGTTTTAGAAACCTTTGCCTCAGAACATGATCGTCCCCTTGTATGAACATAAGCAGGCATTCAAATGTTTGATGTGGAGGATACCATGTACACTACACTATATAGGAAGGAGCACTTGACAGAGAGCTGGGCTTGTGAGTTTTCTCCACCACCTTCTTACAATTTGGGTTCAGCACTCACGTGATCGTCTCTGGGATTTCATCTTCTTTTTTGAAACGGCCTGACCAGATCATTATCTTCTTTTCCCAGGGAGTGGGCTTATGTAATGGCACTCTAAATTTATAAAAGTCTGTGGAAAAACAAGTGAGAAACCTCACATTATTCAAGTTTAAGGCTCTCTAATTCAGTAAAGATAGTGACAGATAAATGCTCAAACAATAATATTAGCTGTACTTACATATTTTAAAACATATAAATCAAATGAAAGGACACTGAGCTACCCAGGGCTAACCCTTAGTTGAGAACTTCCTAAGAAATAATTCCTTTTTAAATTCCCACTGAAACAAAAAGCCTATTTACCAAACAAAACTTATCTATTATACATGGGGGAGACAGTATCAGAAATGGAGCAATAACAGAAACTCAAGAACATGGCAAATAAACCCAAGGTTAGAGTAGGGATCCCGATAATAGACAGCTATATAAACTAACATATTGCTATTTAACTTTTCGTGTGTTTCTGTGTTATCTTCCCAACTAGACTGTAAGCTCCTCAAGGACAGGATCAGTGTGTTTACCATTTCTCCATATCCACCTCAACACCTGACGTAATGCTTTACATCTGGCAAGCATTTGTTGATTTCTTTATCCATGGATTCTGTTCAAAAAGTGGAACAGAAAACTTTTCACTTCTTCAACAAACAAAATTAATTCAACAAACTTATTAAGCACCTACTGTGTTCAGAGCATAGTACTAGGTGCTAGAGGGGTACTAAGTTTAAATAAGACTCATCCTTATCATTAAGAATTTGTGTTCCAGTAGGGGGACCAAACATACACAGATAACATATATACTACTATATAATAATGCCTAAATACATTAAGTACTATCTTAATAGTACAAAGTACAATCTTTTTTGTTTTGTTTTGTTTGTTTTGTGGGGCACTGAGGGTTAAGCTAGTAAGTGTCAAGTACAGCTAGTGTCACGTGTCTGAGGTCACATTTGAACTCAAGTCCTCCTGAATCCATAGCCAGTGCTTTATTCACTGCACCACCTAGCTGCCCCCACAAAGTACTATCTTAATGAGGATGAACAAAGGCAGAACCTTAAGGGCAGGCCCTTAATCACAAATACATACAAAAAGGGTGTAACAAAGTCACAGTTTTCATTAAAGAGACAACACTGCAACTTCAGTAAGAAAAGCTATTAGATCAGATCCACCAATCCATCCAGCCCTAAATTTTCTCTCTGACAAGAGGCCCTCAAGAATATTTTGTGGAAGGGAATTGTCCTCTGAGGAATTAACCACAAAGAGCCAGAAACAGTCTCTTTAATGATTCATTGTGGTTTAGCATCCTTCTGGGTTGAAACCTTTCAATCCCTATTGTCAGCCTGAACTACTTCTGGTGATTAAAAAGCCTTTTTAAGTCTGTCACCTGTTGTGCTAAGAGTATTTCCTTTTATATATCCTAAAATTATTCTGTTCCTAACTCCATGGGTCATCCCTGAATCTTGATGTTCCAGAATTTAGAGAACAAATCTTCAATAAACTTTAATAAACCTTTCATGAGTTTTTACAGTGGTCATACTTTTTTTTTTAGTTCAGACCCCAGACTTAGTACTGTATACCTTTATTTGATATTTCTTTTTATTGTGCTCTATAGCTTCTCCCTCCCTCTGAACAATCTGACTGTTCAACTGTGGTTTTTCTCCAGCTCTGTTATGTCTTTTCTTCAGGTAGGGCTAAGAGCATTGTCTACGGTCATCCTGACATGAAGGTATGATGATTTGTACAGCATAGATAATATCTGTTTGCTATAGAACATGGCACATAACAGGCACTTAATAAATACTTGTTGACTATTTCTGATGTCCTTTCAGGTAATGCATGACTGGTGTGATATAGTGAGGTGAAAACTGGCCTGGTACAAATTTAGAAGAAGAGAAAGATCCCTGATAGGAGGGGACTCATTCGTTCAACAAATGTTTCAGTCTCCTGCTATATGCACAGCTACATAAGAGGCGCTATGCAAAGGAAATACAAGACATGGTCCTTGCTCTATGTAAGGAGCTCATAATCTAGTTGGAAAGGCAAGTTATATATACATATGTGAAAAGTTAAACAAACAACATGTGATTCAAAATCAAAGGAGCAAGCTGAATGATGAGTAATGGTAATGGAAGGCTCCATGAAAGTGGTAGGACCTGAGGTACAATTTCAAGTATGCATAAAAATTTGGACTGATAAAGAAGATGAGGGAGACATTCAAGATGAAATCAGTGGTGTAGGTTTGGGAGCAAATATGCTTCAGGCTGTGGCATAGCATTCCATTCAGCTCCACAGGCATTGACTAAGGGCTCTATTTGGGCCAGACCTATGATTTCATTGTGACAGTGAAAGTCTCTAGAAGGAATCTCTTTACCAGCAAAGATCAGGCATTACTTGGCAATTTTTAGTCTCAGTTGCCTTGGGGTTCTGAGAAATTACTTTAACTTGCCCAGGGGTTTCACAGACAGTAATGTGCCCAAAGCTGGAACTGAAGCCACCTGCAGCACTTTATTCCCATGATATGCTTCTCCTCCTCACCTCAGAGTGCTATGTGAGCTGTTAGTGTTATTACATGGTTCTTACTAAAAATGCTTTCTAGGTTTTCATGACACTGATCTTAGTTCTAACTGTCTGGCTGCTCCTTTCCAGGCTCCTTAAATGGATATTCTTATATGTCAAAAAATGGGAGATCATGTTTGTGTTCAGATGAATTCACTGAAATAAAGTATAAAAACGGAAGTTAAATAATATGTTGAGTCTTAAAATTTGAGCTCTGACAAGAAGTCAGGTTTTGGAGCAAAGCTTTAGAATTCGTTTGGGGGAATAACTAAAGTCATAAGAGAACATGAATTCTTCAAAGGATTTTTAAAAAAGAGAACTAAGGATTGAGTTTTAAGAAATATTCCAAATGAGAGGATGGGAAAAGAAAACAGCAAAGGAAAGAAGTGTAGCAATGGAGATGAAAGGCAGGCTAGATTAATGCTATAAAAAGTCAAGATAGAAAAAAGTTTCAAGAAAGAAGTAGTCAATTATATCAAACCCTACAGAGGTCAGAGTAAAAAATGAGAAAAGTTTGTTGGGAGTCCTCAGAGAATTGTTTAGGAAAACAATTTCTGTAAAGTAGCAAAGATAGATTTCAGGTTTCAGATTTCAGGGGGTTAGAGTGAATGGGTCTAATTGGGGGGAAAACAGGTATGGATGACAAGTTTAAATATTTAATCTGAGAAGGCTTCAGTTTAAATATTTAGTCTAAGGACTAAATTTCATTCAGAGGGTGAATCCTGATTTGGATTGTCAAGACTTAGATTGGTAAAGAGGTTGAAACAGTGACAGGAAGAGCATGAGCAGAAGTAATGAACAAAGAATGTTTCAGGGACAGCAAGAAGACTGGACTGGTTACAATGAAATTATGAATAGTTAAGATAGAGAGGACCCTGAATGCCAGTTTGGCTGAGGTCTAATTAACAGTCAGGAAGCCTTTGTATTGTAACGATTGGAATGACGCCACCTGCTGGAGACCTACTGTAGAAGAATTCCACCCATGAAGCGAAGGTTTTTGAGGGCAAGACCAGGAGTCTTTTCTTTGGCGTCAGGAAGTGACGCGGGCGAGTGGGAGGAGGAAGGAAGAGACTGGCTCTAGGTCTCAGGCTCTTCCCTTTGGACTCTGGTGGAGAGCGGAGCTAGAAATGTGCTCTCCCTTTAATAGATAGGAATCTAGGCCTTTTTCTCTCTCTTTACCAAATTCTTATTCTCCTTAATAAATGCTTAAAAGTCTAACTCTTGCTAAAGCTTATAATTTATTGGCGACCACTCATTAGATATTTTAGACAGTTTAGCTAGAATTTTAGACCTTAACAGTATGTTGGTGAGAGAGGGCTGATAGGAGTAAAATGGTCTTTTAGATTTAATCTAGTAGCAGTGCACAGGATGAGTTTGAGCAGAAAAAGATTCTAAACTGCTGAGTGAGATGAGCAGAACCAGGAGAACATCGTACATAGTATCAACAACACTGTGTGATGGTTAACTGGACTTAACTCTTCTAAACAATACAATGGTCCAAGATAATTCCAAAGGATTCATGATGGAAAATGCTCTCCACATCCAGAAAAAAGAACTGTGGAATCCTCTGATTCTTCTTTCACAACATGACCAATGCAGAAATATGTTTAATGTGATTGTACATATATAACCTATATCAGATTGCTTGCTGTCTTGAGGAGGGGGGAGAGAGGGAGAAAAATCTGGAACTAGACATCTTGAAAAAACAAATGTCAGAAACTATCTCTATATGTAACTAGAAAATAATAAAATACTTTTATATTTAAAAAAAGAGGGGGCAGCTAGGTAGTGCAGTGGATAAAGCACCAGCCCTGGATTCAGGAGTACCTAAGTTCAAATCAGGCCTCAGACACTTGACACTTTATAGCTGTGTGACCCTGGGCAAGTCACTTAACCCCCATTGCCCCACAAAAAAGAAAGAAAAGAAAAGAAAAGAAAAGAAAGAGATTTGAAACAAAGAAGTTAGCCAGGACTGCTGCAGGGCCTAGATTTGTTTTTGTAGTACTGAGTTAATAGTTCTCAATAGAGCAAGATTTACATTATTTATATGGCCTAATCCAACTTTACCTGTAGTCTGAGATGGTGCTTTTGGAGTTTGCTGTGGTTTTGTACAAAATCCCTTTGTCATCTTCAAATCTCCTTTTCTGGCTAGCTTGAGAGAAGGAAAAACTTCTCTTTCACATAATCTCAAACAGTTTCCTGGAAAAAGAAGAAGAAATGTTTCAGAGAATTGAGTTTGGAACTGTTTTCAGAGGAAAAATGCCTATAGCTGACATAACCCATTTACAATGATACATAAGTTTTGTTTAGTTTAAAAAAAACATACTGAGTACATAAAATGATGTTTTTTAATACCACATTAGCTTCCCAATTAATATTCTCACCACATTTTACAAGATATCTTCAGTTCTTTCCTATCCCTGCCAATGTCATATGCTAATAATGTATCTCTTCTGAATAAGAGAGTAGAAGAACTCATCTCTCCCCAACTTAGTTCACCCCTCTCAAATTTTACAACTGGGGAAACTGAGCATATAATCCAGTCAGACAATCCTCTTTCCAAAATGGCTTTTTCCATTGATAGGCTGCATCACTCTTGGGAATGTGGTCTTGGGTCCCTGCAGGAGACTTGAAGCAAGTGACCTAGTTTGATTACAAGTATCAAGCAGGGGGGCAGCTAGGTGGCACAGTGGATAGAGCACCAGCCCTGAAATCAGGAGTACCTGAGTTCAAATCTGGCTTCAGACACCTAACACTTACTAGCTGTGTGACCCTGGGCAAGTCACTTAACCCCAACTGTCTCACTTAAAAAAAAAAAAAAAGAGAGAGAGAGAGATTTTTGAGGGACCAACATATCAATTTCAGGACCTACTACAATGATATCCAATAAACAAGTATCAAGCAGGCAAGACTTCAAGATCCAGGTCTACTGAGGTCTTTCCTTTTTGACCTATTTCTTTTCTGGCTAGCAACAAGAGAGTGTCTCCAGACTATGCTATGAGCCTTTTTCTTTCTGGGTAGCCATGAGGGAGTAAGTAGTAAGACTATCTAGGCTCAACTTTAATCTGGAAAATAATCCTTGTTTATACTGGAGACTAAAAGCCTTGCTTGGTAGCACTTTCCCTCTCCTTTTCCTTCTCCTCTGTTGTAAATTCACAGTGTCTTGTATCGACATAATCACAACTAGGCCTAAAACAGGTACTAACTGTAATCTACTGGTTATTGCTAGATTCATTTGTTTGGTATTGAGTTAATAGTTCTAATAATGAATATGCTTGGCAGTTCAATTTCTACTATATGTTTATTGTTGTGCTATTTCTCCTCGTCTATATGCTGCTATTATTTCTCATTAAACTTAGTTCTTGTTCTTGAACAAAAATGTATAATT
The DNA here is from genome assembly GCF_019393635.1 of Dromiciops gliroides. Classification (NCBI taxonomy): domain Eukaryota; kingdom Metazoa; phylum Chordata; class Mammalia; order Microbiotheria; family Microbiotheriidae; genus Dromiciops; species Dromiciops gliroides. Next base: position 333,789,135 of record NC_057863.1, on the reverse strand, counting down.
ATTCCAAGATTCAGCTCTACACATGCTCTATGACAAAGACCTAAATATCTTAAGACTCCTGGCACCCAAAAGACACGGGGTTCAGAAGGCTCTCTAACAGTTGGTAGATGTTAGAAGCTTCTTGGTTAATCCAAGATAACTCTTCCTTTATATATGGGAGGCTAAGAAAAATCACAACACTATTGCCATAATAATTTACAAACTTGATGATAATTTAAAAATCTACAGATATTTGCATTATGGTACTGATGATGTTACTTTCACTTTACAGAATTGGGGTAGAGGTCCTATAACTTTTCCAAAGGAAAATCCTTCTCCTGATGCAATTCAAGAAAGGGTATATAGGCATAAAGGAAAGGAAAATCTGAAGGTGTTCTAGTTTTTAAATGTTGCCTTCTCAACAAGTCCCACTGGGGGGGTTAAAACAAGATCATATGCTCAATCTCTTACTAGAAATGATTTTGTTTGATTTGCTGTATAGCTGACAGTAGGTATATTTGAAGGAATCACCTAGTCTTCCAAATCACCCAGGTTTACAACTCCAGTTATCACTGCCTCTTCTTCACCTCTCTTATGTCATCATTTGTTAAGTCTTCTTGATGCTTCTAACACAATATCTGGCATTTATCCTCTACTTTTCACTCACATGACCTGAAGCCAGGCAGCCTTCTTTACCCCTTGCCTAGACTATAATATACTGCCTCACCACTGCCTACTCCAACATAGCTACCAAATAGATTTTCCTAAATCTATATCCTGTGGTTATTAGAATTTTCCCAGGTTGTTTTTGTTCAATAACTTCAAATAGCCACGCCCCCAAACTTAATATAAAGATAATAATGAGCAAAGTAACATCCCCTCCTCTCCTCTAAACCTTGTACAATTTGGCTTAAAACCATATCATTCAACTGACACTGCTCTCTCCAAAGTTACTAATGATCTTCATTTACAGCCCAATTTAATAGCCCTTTCTGTCTTCTCTTTCTTGACCTCTCTGTAGCATTTCACACTGCTGACTGCCCTCTCCTCCTGAATACTTTCTCCTTTCTAGGTTTTCATAACACTGTTCTTAGTTCTTCCTGTCTGACTGCTCCTTTCCAGGCTCTTTGCCTGGATATTCTCTTATGTCAATCCAACTAATTGTGGGTGTCCTCTAGGGCTCTATCCTGAACCCCTCTTCTCTTTTATCTCACTTGGCGATTTCATCAGCTTCCACAGGTTCAATTATCATCTCTATGCAGATGATTTCCAGAGCTATATTTCCAACTTTAGTCTTTCTCCTAAAATCCAGTCTCACATCACCAACAACATACTGAACATCCCATAGACATGTCTAACTTAATATGTCCAAAATACAGTTTATTATCTTTCCCCCAAAACCCACTCTTCTCTTCCAATTCATCTATTATTCTTTTTGAGAGCATCACATCTTCCCAGTCACCTATGTTCACAACCTCAAGGTGGCTGACTCAACACTTTTCAAACTGTATTACATTAGTTGGTTATCTTCAGCCTGACTAATTTCATATTTGCTGTAATTTACTTCAGTTCCTTACTTATATGACCCCAAGACAATTAATGACTCAGTATTACTATAAAGCAGAAGGAATTAAGATAAAAAGTCCTTTAGAACTTAGAGGTAGGGTAAACCAAAATGTTAAGAGGTGAGAACCACATCATAAAAAGCTCTTTCTTCCCACCCATTTCTGGAGGAAGCAAAAAGAACAGAAAATGGAAAGAACAAAGGATTCTAGTACTTACCTAAAGTAATATAAAGTACTAACAAAAGTATAAATGCTTTCTTAGTGTTTAAGTATTAAAAATTTAACATTTTATACTTTGAGTGGATTAAGAAATTAACATTGGAGCATTTTTAGAAAGTGCTGTACTTGGAATATTTTGGATAAATAAATGCAGATTGTTTTTAGCACCATTAAAAAATTTCCTTTTAACTCCTAGTCATAGAATATTGGGTTCTGTAGCTGGAAGGAATGTTAGGGACATCTATTCCACTCTCCTCATTTTACAGATGAAAAAAACTGAGGCCCCGAGAAATTGTGACTTGGGTAAATAGCTGGGCCAGGATGTGAATTCAGGTCCCCCCAACTTCTGTGTTCCTATGTGAACTTAGAAAAGGTCACAATGTACTCATTCAGTGTAACTGTAATGAACTGAGGTTAAGTTCTGTTCAATCTCTTCCTATTATTTGGTTCTGCAGTTTTAAAAAAAAAAATTAGTTTCTTTAATTTTTTCTCCAAAAAAAATGGTTTTTAAGAGGAATTCAATGACTGTAAACAAAACTCTTGAAGCCTCAGGAAAGGTCCTTCACTCTGTCACACCTGGTGTGTGCAGCAATAGCAGGGACCTGTAGGATCAGGAGTTATTTCAACTCCAGTGGTAAAGGTTCAGGAATTTAAAAAACCGATATTTCCTACTACTGAGTGTGAAAAGCCCTGAATCTGCAGGTGGTCAGTGGTTCTCGGACGTGTCCTACATTCTGGAAAAAGTGTGGGCAAAGGGACTAAGATTACAATGAAACATTTGTATTTTTTCAAAGGAAAAAGGAAAAAAAGGAACAAAGTATAAAGAAAAACTTACACAGTGACTTAAGGAGTAAGTATTGTCCCTGTTTTACTAAAGAGGAAAAACTGAAGCTCAAAGGTTACTGGATTTGCCCTTGTCCACAGCTGTTAGGAGTCAGAGCCAATAGTGGAAATCAAGTATCCTGATTCCAGATTCAGCACTCTTTCCAGTGTGTGGATTGGCTTAAACTTAATCTTGGATGAATGAAGTCCATGAGCAGGTTATAGTTAGTGGCAGAAAGAAGAGGTAGGGCTTAACAGAAATGTGAAAAGACAGCAAGAAAATATTTAACTGCCTCCTTTGTTCTGAAAATACAGCCTCTTTACTAGATTTGTTTTTCTTTTTTAATATGAAAATATCTATTTAGCAAAAAAAAAAAAAATACTGGATCTGAATCAAGAGGGCAGGGCATGAGTTCAAAGCTTGCCTCTTATTAAGAGCAAGTGAACTCTAAGGAGTTCCGTTCAGCTTTGAACTTTTTGTCTCACTTGTTTTCATATGACCCACCTCACAGGACTGTTGTAAAGAAAGCATTCTATAAACTTTACAAGGCTGTATGAATCTAGTGGCTACAGTAGCTGATTCCTAGTGAGAATATCTGTTAACTTACAGAAGTGTGATCTCTTGCCTCCTGTAAAGAATACATAAAGTATCTAGGGGATGCAGCATCCAGCCTTAGACACTTACAAGCTGTGTGAACCTGGGCATGTCACCCAACCCTGTTTGCCTCAGTTCCTCACCTGTAAAATAAGTTAGAGAAGGAAATGGCAAACCATTCTAGTTTCTTTGCCAACCCCCCCCAAAACAACCCCCCCCAAAAAAAACCTAAATGAGTCACGTAGAGGAGAACATGACTGAACAAATTATTGTTAAATACATAAATTACAAAGTAATATATAAAGCAATAATAGATCATTAATTATGACATGTTTACCTCACATAATGGAAGGCATAAATAAGGTCTAGCTACATTTTGGTCATAGTTTTTTAAATGGTAATGTTATTGATCAGTTTTGCTGAATTTTTTCTTCCTCATTTTCTTTTTCTAAAAAAGTTCTTTGTTTTAAAGGATGGATCTCAGAAAGGAAGGACACAAGAGAAAAGCTAGACTATGTAACGACTATCAATAAAATCAATTTTTAAAAAAAGAAATGGTAAACCAATCATGGCTCCCCTCCCACTTTAGCATTCAGGGGAATAAGCTAGGGAACAGTAATGTCTTCATTACTAATGTCTTCATGTCTGATTTCACAATTAAGGAAGATGTTTTTGGTGCAAGGGGTTTCCAGAATACACTTGAGGATACAGTGGTAAAGAAATTGGGTCTGGTGGGGGGGATTCCTATTCAAATGGTTTTTGACCTTGTCACCAGATAATGCAGGCCTACACTTCACTAGTATTATACTTTCCTATATCTATGTTAGATCTCCCTTGGTGGACTGTAAACTCCTTATGGTCAGGGACCATCATTCCCCACTCCTACTTACAGTTAAGCTAAAAATCTTACACCAGTGGCATCTTGTTTCCAAAATATCATCAGGCAAAAATTCTACCTAAAAGACTATGTCCATGTACTAGCAGACAACATGAGATAATAACTGGTGTTATTTCTAAGCAACAAAGGAAAGAGCAAGATCCCATCATCCCATCATCCCAGTTTTCATTTTGGCCTCTGCACCACTCCAAGTATGTAGCAGTTGGTAGAGACTTAGTGTGGTGTAGTAGACACAGCCCTGGTCTTGCAGTCAGAAGACCTACATTCCCACCCCAACTCTACCACTGACTGAGTGCGACTTTGGTTGAGTCGTCTCCCTTCTCTGAGGCTCAGCAGTTCCCTCACCTGTAAAGTGAGACTGATGTTACTTGCCCGTCTCACCTCACGGTACTGGTAAGCAGTGGTAGAATGAAAGGATTAAATGACAAAATCCAGGTCTCAGAAGAAAGCAAAAGCCTATGTGAATGAAAGCTGTGATCATTGGGAGATTGGAACATCAGTGAACCAAGAGCTAGGACATTTCCCCCTTGGAGGCTGTTTCCTTAGTTTTCTATCACAGGGGCAGCTAGGTGGCGCAGTGGATAAGGCACCAGCCATGGATTCAGGAGGACCTGAGTTCAAATCTAGCTTCAGATACTTGGCACTTACTAGCTGGGCAACCCTGGGCAAGTCACTTAACCCTTATGGCCCTGTGCCTCCCCCCCCCCAAAAAAAAGGAAATTTAAAAGCTATCTCTTGCAAAGGGCTAGCCAATTCAGTTCTGTTTTGTAAACCTACCAGGGGGACAGCAACAATAACCTGTTTTTCTGTAATAAGCAAATGAGATAGAGATTCCAGCAAAATTATCTGTGATTATTTACTTTTTTGCCTTTGTATCTTCAATGCCTAGGACAGAGCCTAGTGCATTAAAGGCACTTATTGTTGGATGAACTGAAAAGAAGAAATTTGACTGACCAAGGCCGTCTTTAAAACTGTACATTGATACTCTGATTACTTCATTGAGTACTTTGTGAAATTTTAAATTAAACATTCCTGGAACATTGACCTGCTCCTTTTCTGAAGCACTGGCAAAACACTCTAAACTTGCTTCCTCTCCAACCAAGCACATGATAGTCTCTCCCTTCATCCAGAAGGCCACCGAGAACGGACAGAGCAGTCCCAGGGGAAGGGGCCCTTTCTTCCTTATCACATCTGACTAAAATTCATATTTTCCAACTTGTCTGTTGGCCCTCATTAAATGACTCACAGAAGTGGAACAGCTACAGAAGCAGAAAAGTCTGAGAGCCACAACCTCTTCCTTCTTGACAGCCACCCAGGCTAAAGGAGGAAACACTTTCCTTTAAGGAGAAGGGATGGGTAAAAGAAGGGATTCGAATTTCAAAGCTGTTGGCCTTGGGACCCACTCACCTGAACAGAGCAATCAGTAAGGAAGCTTCCTGAGAGGTAGCCTGAATTACTATGTTTGAACTCCCTATCATAATGACTTGGGCTAAAATAATATATTTATCACAGCACTTTAGTTTATACGGTGCTGACCCAGGCTCCCCTTTCTTTTCTCCTGTATACTCTGAGACATGAAAACTTAGCCTTATCAGGTCTTAGTTTACCAATTTGTAAAATGAGGTGTTTGCACTCTATATTTATTATCCCCTACTTGGAAGTCTCATAATTGAAGCAAGGATTTTCTGTGTATCCACATTCTTTTCAATGGGTACTTTTGTGCAACTACAATACTATGAAGATCTACAAAATTTTTGAACAATAAAGGGGGTCCCCATCCTCAAATAGGAGGGGAATTACTAGATTAGATGAAGTCTCTTCCACTTCTACATCTATGATTCTATGACCTATAAATAAAGCAGAGAAAGGACTATGTATAATTATACAAATCACCACTGTTTGTGAAAGTCCTATCAATCAGATCTACCAATCCACTTTCCCCTGAGATCATTAAAAAAAAAAAAAAATAACCTGGCAGGGGCAGCTAGGTGGCGCAGTGGATAGAGCACCTGCCCTGGAGTCAGGAGGACGTGAGTTCAAATCCGACCTCAGACACCTGACACTTACTAGCTGTGTGACCCTGGGCAAGTCACTTAACCCTCATTGCCCTGCAAAAAAAAAGAAAAGAAAAGAAAGAAAGAAAAAGAAAAAGAAAAAAAGAACCTGTTTAGATTTCTTTTGAAGGATGCTGGAAGTTTTCATTTCTAAGCCTTTCTGTGTTAATAACATGAATCAAGGGCAAGTAGGTGGCATAGTGGATAAAGCACTGGCCTGAATTCAGGAAGACCTGAGTTCAAATCAGGCCTCAGACACTTGACACTTACTAGCTGTATGACCCTGGGCAAGTCACTGCTGTGCAAAAAAAAACCCAAAACAGAAAAAAACAACAACCCCAAAACAACATTAATCAAATCATAACTTACACAAAAGAAATATAGACATATTTAATCACCTTAGATATGTAATGAAACGATTGGAATGATACCACCTGCTGGAGAGTTACTGTGCGAAAGCTCCGCCATGAAAAGAAGGCATCTAGGGCAAGCCATGCAGGCTTTCCTTGGCATCAGGAAGTGGGTACTGTCAATCAAGGCTACTAGTTAATTAGCTTGAAGATATGTGTGCATGTGAATGGGATGTTGCCCATTTCACAGGAGGCTTGTGGGATGAAGGAAGTGTGGCTCACTCTCTTTCACCAGGACTCTCGTGGAGAGTGGAGCAGGATAATTGTAGCTCCCCAAGATAGACAGCTGAATCTAGGTCTTTTCTCTCTCTCTTCACCAAATTCTTATTCTCTTTAATAAATGCTTAAAAGTCTAAACTTCTTGCTAAAGCTTATAATTTATTGGCAACCACTCATTAGATATTTTAGACAGACTAGCTAGAATTTTAGCGCCTTACAGTAATTCATTCATCTTTTAGTGCTGCTAGGAGAAGTTGGCAAGGATAATGCAGAGGAAGCATATCCAAAAAAGAGAGTAGAAATAAAAGAAAAGATTAAAATGTGATTTGGGGGGGGGGGGGGCGAGGAGTAGAACTTGTGAATATATGAAAAAAAAGAATATGACCCATACAGTTCATTTTGACAATAAAAGCAAACATTTGTATGAGTAACTCACATAAATGTGAACTACTGGATCATAATGCCATATATTAAGAAGTGGAAAAGGCACCATAGAGATCTAGTCCCTAGCTTCTTAAACTATGGGTCGTGAAAAATTTGGCAACAGTAAAACATTATGTATACCTATTTTACATACCTATATACCCAGGGTCATGTAAAAATCTCTCAGGCAAAAAGGGGTCTCAAATGGAAAAAGTTTAAGAAGCCCTGATCTAGTCCAACCATCTCATTGTTGAGATAAGAAAACTGAGACCCATAGAGGTAAAACAACTTGCCTAAGGACACAGAGATAACTGGCAGAAATGCAATTCAAACTCAGCTTCTGTCACCCCAAATCCATCAATTCATTGTGCAACATGGCCTCCTTCTCACAGGTATGCCTATTCCTCAAGTTTTTCTTATTGAGACCCTCAATTAGACACCAGAGGCTTTCTGAATCTAATTTTTTAATTGCATTCAAATATGTTATGTGCTAATTACAAAACAATTATATTGAAAAATAAAGTGAAATCAACACTAAAGGTCTGCATTAGAGAAGTAATTTTAAGTTCTATGTAATCATATCAAAAAGAAAACCATTCAACAAGACAAAGAAGAGTGAAAAGAAAAACTAAAGATCCGCACTTCTGAATTTGATTTTTTTTTTTACTTGTCAGAAGGACAAAGTTCTTGAGACATTTCAGATTAAGAACTGTACTCTTGTGAATTACAATAAAAATAGAACCCTTCAACCTTGAGGCTAAATGAAGGTGCATCTCCAGTTTGTGCTCATTCCTCAGGCCACTCTGCTCTGAGCCCTGCTGCCTCTTTCTTCCTAATATATTTTAAAGTTCAGAAGCAGCACTGCCAAGCATGTCTCTTATGCTGTGATTGGGGAAAAGGAGTTAGTCATGTAATGTAGTCAGACTTAACTCTGACCCTTCTCCACCAAAAATCCTGTCTCCAGTCCTACACTACATTTGATTAAGTTGGAAAATCCCTTGAAATCCTTCACAATTCCAACCTTAATCACAATCCAAGTTTGGGATGAACAATCTACACTCTAGAAAATACAGAAATGCACACACAGAAAGACTGAGTTATAAGTGTCCTCAAAGAGTCATTTTAATTCAATAAGCTTGGGTAAGATTTTGGTGGGGCAAGGTGGAGAAATAGGGAAAAAAAGAGGGTTTGGACCTGTAATTTCATTGGTATAAGGGTACATACAATGAGGATGCCCATGGTTATGTAATTTATAATATCTTAGAAAGATGCTTGGAGCACCCATGGAGACACACACACACATTTATACTTTAGCTATCTCCTACAGAGCCTAGCAATGCTAAGCACTCAGTAGGCAATCAAGTATTTTTTTTAAAATACTAAACATTTTTATTTAAAGTTCTGAGTTTCAAATTTTATCCTTCCTTCCTTCCCTCCCGAGACGTAAGCAATCAGATATAGGTTATACATGTGCAATTTTGTAAAACATTACCACATTAGTCATTTTGTACAAGAAGACGAATAAAAAAATGAAAGTGAAAAATTGTATGCTTCAGTCTGTGTTCTATCAATATCAGTTCTTTCTTTGGAAGTGGATAGTATGCTTCATCATTAGTCCTTTGGGAGTGTCTTGGATCATGGTATTGCTGAGAATCACTGTTCTTCATCAAATAATATTGCTGTCACTGTGCACAACATTCTCCTTGCTCTGCTCACTTCACTATACATCGGCTCATACAAGTGTTTGCAGGCCTTTCTGAAATCATCCTGCTTGTCATTTCTTATAGCACAGTAATATTCCATCACCATCATATACGACAGCTTGTTTAGCCATTCCTCAATTGATGGACATTCCTTTGATCTCCAATTCTGAGCCACCACAAAAAGAGCTGCTATAAATATTTTTGTACAAATAGGCCTTTTTCTTTTTGGGGGAATATTTTTGTGATATAAACCTAGCAGTGGTATTGCTGGATCAAAGGATATGCACAGTTTTATAGCCCTTTGGGCATAGTTCCAAATTGCTCTCCAGAATGGTTGGATCCATTCACACCTCCACCAACAGTGGATTAGTGTCCCAGTTTTCCCACATTCCCTCCAACATCCAATTTTCCGGTTTTGTTATATTTGCCACTTTAATAGGTGTGAGGTGATACCTCATAGCTGTTTTAATTTGCATTTCTCTGATCAATAGTGCCATCAAGAATTTTATTGATGTTAAGTAGGTATATGGTTTCCTTGGAGGGGAAAGAGGGAGAATAGAAAATGGGGGAAGGTAAATGGCTAAGTAGGAAAAAGTAAAAGTAGAAATTCATTAGGTGACAGAATATGAGCTGGAAGATGGTAAAGCATGGCAGGATATCAGCTACAATAGTACTTAAAAAAAATCCTATTAAATTCAATGTTTCTGTGTAGCAGCTTATTTCTTGTGACATATAATCTTCATGCTGGGTTATAACAATCTGGGACTGACATTTCACTGGTTCATATTTTGTTTGCAAATTAATGAGTGCTCCATGGCTGGAGAGAAGCCAGCATAAACTGTTTGAGTCTGGAGAAAAAGTGAATCAGGAGCGTGGGAATCACTGCTCCCAAAAGGAAAAAAAAAAGGTGAAAAACTACTGGAAAACAACTTCCAGGCAATTTTAATGGAGAACCTATTAGTGGTCCTAGGAGAGAACGGTTCATTACACTCCCATGCATCTATACAGAATTCTCTTCTAATCCACAGATAGATGTATACACTCACCAACACACATACTATACTTGAAAGATTAAAAAAAACGTAAGAGGACATTTCACTTAAGTGGATTAGATTACATGCAAAATACAAATGTGTAGTATAAACTTGTGAGCAAATGATGCTAGGTAGTTATTTTATACCTATTTACTACAATGGTCTACCACATTGATTCTGATACCTTTGCAGAGTGGGTCCAGAGAGGGAATAAGGGTTACTACAGATAGATTTCCACTTTAATAAAGAGGTTTTTCAATTTCCCGTAAGATAACAGCATAGCGATGCTTTGTTTTTTTGGGTTGTAAAAAATTCAACCAAATGAAATCCTTTGGAGATATATTTATTTACTAGTCTCCATCCAATCGAGGTTCAGGGGAAAACTTTTATATTTAGGATGACGTATGAGTAGACTTAATAAAAAAGCCATCTTAGCCTCAACCTCCTTGACCTTTTTGTTGATGTTCTCCTTCCTTTCACTAATGCTGGAACATCCTGCATCTCTCTTTTGCTCCACTCTTCCCACTTCCTCCTCTTTACCCATCCAAATTTTATTAGTCTTCAAAGCCAAAATCAAATCCCCACCTCTCTTATGAGACCTTCCCCCATGACACAAACTAATCTACCCATGTTCCTTAAAGAGATAAAGTCTTTGAACATACTAATTTTACAAATGCCAATGTGCTATCTTGTCCCAAACTAGCATTTGCCCAATTTACAGAAATGGTCAGTCTGAGCCATGAGGATCAAGACATTGTTTTTATCCTGGCAATGGTCATATGACTAAACTGAGCAGGGAGTCAAGGAGAGAGCTATTTCTAGTGCTGCTTCATTCTGTTCTTCTCTCATGCTGGAGAGTAAAGGTGTCAATCACAGGGCCTGTAAACACTCCTGTGCACAGCCTGAACTAGATTAAAATATCACAGGGAAATGTTTAACAATATAGATAAAAACACAGATAATGTTAATATGTGGTTTTCTAAATTACTATGTGGCCACAGGATGTTTTTGTTTTTGTTAAGTGATATTTAAGCTCCCAATCCAGCCCACAAACCACTGGTAACCCCTCAGATAAGGAAAACCCCACAGCAGGTCAGTACCTCTTCTGCAATTTATAGTTTTAGAGAGTTGCTTAGCACCCTGAGAGGGTGATGTTATTACTCAGCCAACATGCAAGAAGCCAAACTTGAACTCATGTCTTCCTAACACCTAGACCAGCTAGTTATTATACCAGTGTTCCCCTCTGTGAGCTGAAATGGTATCATTTATATAAAAGTCAAAGTCATGTGGCATGATGAGGATCCTGATACTGAAATATTGTTTAACCAATTCTTAGAGACTTTGTGTCTTTGTTCTTTACCTGGATTTTAAATATCACAAAGACTAAAATCAAAACAGCCCTTCAAGGAACTTACACCTACAAAGTAGATCTAGAGAGAGAGAGAGAGGGTGGGGAGGGTTGAGGGGAAGATCAAGAAAGTCCTAATGTATAAAAAAGAAAGAAAGAAAAGAAAAAAAAAAGAAAGTCCTAAAATAGGAGATGACATCTGGGCTCAACTTTTGAGGAAGAATTCTATAAGAAATAAGAACTTTAGATGGGAACAGATGAAATGTCACATGTAAGGAACATCTAATAGTTGTTTTATTACAAAATCTTCTACAAAACAAGGCAGCTACCAGTAACAGTTAATGGTACTGGACTTGGGAGCTGAGTTCAACTCTTACCTTAGGCAAGTCACTTAGGCTGTCTCAGTTCAAGTGTAAAAAGGGGGAGGGGGCGTTCATTAAGGATCAAATGGAATACTTGTAAAGCACTATATAAATGCTAGCTGTTATTATTCAAAATGAACCTCCAGGGTTTTAACCTCATCTGATTATTTCTAGCCATTGTGTCTCTTCTTCAGAAGGAAAATATTATGATTATCACCTGCATCACTTTCTTATCAGTGGCAGCCCCATTAACAAGAAGATTATTCTACCTAGTAACTTTTGTAACACCAGAATGATAGACAGAAAATTGGAATTTTAAAATTCCAAGTCCAATTTCTGCAAATTCAGTCATTTTATTGATTGCTTTTTTTCTTCCAGGGTCCTGAAAAAAGTAAGGGGTCAAGGGAATTTGAATTTTGAACTCTCAGGCTTCAGTTTCAATCAATGTCCTTTTTTTTCCCTATTGAACCAAGACTCACTATTTTTCCCATCATTCTAATTCAGTGGGGAGATGCATTGTTTATCTTCCCCAGATGTGGATAGCAGACTTTTTAAAATGTCCAAACTCATTTGGAGAGTTGTCATTTCTAACTGGACTTTAAACTACAAGCTAGGAGATTTCAGGAGAAAAACATTTTACATATTACAAGCTGTTCAACCTGCCACAGAACTATAAAATATTATTTCTAACAGGACCTGTCTTGGACTAGAGGTGGGAGAATTGAGGGCAGTAGCAAGCAAAAGAGAACAGAGATATGGGGATTATTATAGACAGAATAGTGGGGATGAGGAATGGGATAAGACAGGATGAGAAAGGCCTGGGTAATGAGTGTTTTCAACAGTTCCCCCCTTCCCCCAGCTACTCTTTCACATCAAGGAATTATTAAATCAACCTCTCTTGCCTCCTATAGGTATGCAATGAAAACTCTTCCAAAAAGTTGACTGTAAGACCTTTGTGGGCTTGGATTGCTTTGGAAAAATAGGCATAATTGGGTAAAATGGGGTTGTTTTCAAGTTTTGCTCACATTCTGGGTATGTGTGTGTGAAAAAGGAAATCAGTGAGATCTGAGCAAGAGGTTCATTGCTGGTCTCCAGCTATTTCTTCTAGGTAAGGAGACTTTAAATCATAAATGTATCATATTTATTCAAATTAATTTTAGAAAGCATAAAAGCATTTCATTCGTGAAAAGCATAAATCATCTTTCCCAGTCACCTTTTTAAGTAATCATGAGCATTCTTCGATCATTTTCATTCACTCTCCTTTTCTGTGAATTTGTAGGCAGACTTTTCAAGAGGTTAAGAAGCATAAGAATTACCAGATACATAATGGGAATAAAACTGCCCTAGGAGTCAGGAGATCAGTGTCCAATTCCCAGTTCTGCCATAAACCATGACCATGGACAAGTCCTTTAGTCTCTCTGGGTTCTCGTCTATAAAATGAGGGGTTGGATTTATTGATCTCTAAGGATCCCACTAATACTAATGTTTTATGACTATGACAAACGTTGTCCAGGCAAAGGGAAGTCATCAGTATTTTTACGTGAGATCTCTGCTCTTCCTCTGGATCCCAGAAGTTGAAACACTCTTCTTAGAAAGATCAAGCTCTCAGGCATCAACTTCGAGGTCTGACCCTACAGAGCTCCTGAGGCTTCTCCCTTCTCACTCTCAACAGAGTTGGTTAACATTTTCTACCAGACACAGATATCCCAAGTTTCCTGGGTTGATGAAGAGTACACATAATGAAGTCCCTGGAGATCTTGTATTGTCCTAACTAATCAAGGTCCTTTATGGCCATAAAGGACAAGGGTTTAAGGGTCAAGAGCAACTTATGTTAAGTTAATCATGAAAAAAAAAAGTATTATTTAGCAGTCTCATTTATTTAGCAACTTCTCCTTGATGCTCACAACATAACCTGATTAAGTCTTCCTTGCAGGCTTGAAACCTTAGTATTGTATCACCTTGTATTTTACATATTCCTGTTCTATTGCATGGCCCATACTGATGAGACTCCCATTATGATAAGCTTCCTTGTCTAACACTAAGCCCTAGCACCTAGCTTTACCCTCTTATTGTGATCTGACTAGACTTACTGCCCACAACATGACCACTATTGTCTGAATGACTGTGTCTTGCCTAGCACATTCTTATTATCAGGATATGAACTCTCTTGTGTTCTCCTAACTGTGCTGAGTTTTAGCCTGGGCTGACTCAAGATTTTGCCTACTTGTGTCATTACCATGACTTATGCTGATATCCTCCCATTTTGCCTTTAACTATAAATCTGAATCACCACAAAGAGGAATGACTTAATTACAACAGATATCATAAGATTACCCTAGTAATAGCATATAGGAATGAAGGGAGAGGGTATTCCATCTCAGGTAGGAGATAAGGGTCTAAACCAGGTAGTAGTTGTGGGAATAAAAACAGACAGAAGTTAGTAAAATTGCAAAGAAAAAATGGACAGAAGAGCTAGACTATGGGTTACTTTTGTGGGATAGCCTGGGAATCTAATTACTATTCATAATCTTTTCATGGGAAAATTATTCCAGAATTCTAAAATTACTTATGAGAAACATTGGAACATAGCCCACTTCTAAAAGCTGGGGACTCCTTGTACTGGAGAAAGTCTGTTAATTAAACAGATTTGATCCAGAGTCAAAATACAAGTCCAGGCAATTCTTTTTGGCTTCCTCACTAATGCCCAAGTTTAATTTCCACAGTGGCTGTTCCAAAAAAATTTTCTTTTCAGCACTTGCTCTCATTACTAATAAGATGATTATTATAACTCTTTACCAAGATATCAAGAAATCTGAAACCATGACATTCCCATTCATATTTTTCACCTAAGCACAGCCTTATCTTTGCATCTGTCCTCTCATCTTTCCCTCCATAAGCTTAGAAGAGGAAACAACTCTCCTTTGCTCTAAAAGATCCTTTCTATCTTTCTTTGGACTCACATCCCTTTTAACTACTATACTATAAGTCAATTCCACTTAGAGGTTGCCCCTTACTACAAACTCTTTCCTTTTCCAACCTCCCCATTTCTTCCTAAATGCTCAGGCTGGAAAATTTGAATCATCTTTTCTCCTTTCCATGAAATAGCCAATACATTTTTAAAAATCTGCTAAGATTCTTTTAAAGTATTTCAATGGACCTACTGTGCTGGTCTGGGCCCTTGTCACCTCATGTTTGAATTATTCTAATATCCTAGCTGTCTTTCTCTAGTCTCTTCCCATTCCAATTCATCTTGTACAAAGCTACCAGGTTAATAATTCAAATACATTTCTGTTATCATTTGTTTAAAACAAAACAAACCCATACTGCCAAACAGATTAAGTCAAAATTCCATCTGGCATTTAGGGACCTCTGTCAACTGGCCTCACATTAATTTTCCAACCCCGCTGCCTACTTAAAAACCTAGGATTTCTGCTTTAGCTCCTCATTCTCCTTTACCATTCCCCTCACACCTTGTATTCAGAACTGCATTTGTTCATCCCCTTCATCATTCTGCCTAGAACTGCTCTCCAATCTGACATTTTCTTCAAGGACCTGTCATTTCATTGGTGTGGGTATTGGTAGTTTTGCTAAGAGTTAGCCAGTCATTTATTAAGGCATTTAATAAGAACCTATGTATCAATCCTCACTGCCCTGCAAAAAAAAAAAAAAAAAAAAGACTAAGTCAAAATGCAGCCAGTGGGGAAGGGTCCTTATGTTTAGTGACCCCATTTCTATTTGAGAAGATGGGGCTCATTGGGAAAGATCCTAATGTTGGGAAAGACTGAAGACGAAAGGAAAAGAGGATGGCAGAGGATGAGATGGATAAATAGTATCATGGAATCAATAGAACATGATGAACTGTGACAGACTTCAAGAGGTAGTGGAGGATAGTAAGGCCTGGCCTGCTGTGGTCCATGGGGTCACAAACAGCCAGACATGACTGAACAACAGATCAGATTCAATAGATCTGTAAAGCTCTTACTACAGTGCTTGGTACAAAGTATGGGCTATATAAATGCTAGCTATTATTATTATTATTAAAATAATAAAATAGAATTATTTTCCTTGCAAGGGCTCTAGTAGCCAGTTAACTGATGGAGGAAGAGGAATCATGAAAGTTCTTAAGTCAATGACACTTGAGCCGAGTTTTGAAGGAAGTTATGGATTCTAGGAGTTGAAGGTAAGGACAGAATATTCCAGGTGGTAGGGGATGGGTTGCCAGTGTATGAGGAAGTGCTGGTATGCTGATTAGGAGGCAAGGAGAAAGTTTCTCTTCCAAAACATAGTCCCTTGAGGAAAACTCAGGTGCCTCTCTGCCTCTCCAGTAAGGTATTTCTTTGGCATGAATTCTGAAATAAGCTAACATGGTACTATAAGGTTTGCAAAGCACTTCACAAATATCTCATTTGATAATCACAACAACTCTATGCTCTTATTACACCTATTTTACAGATGAGAAGACCTAGGCTGAGAGGTGAAGTGCACTGACTATGGTCATACAGGTAATGAAGTAAGTGGTCACAGGCAGAATTTGAACTCAGGTCTTCCCAAGTCTCTCCAGCATTTTATCCACTAAGCTACCTAGGTACCTCTGGAAGCCCTCAAGCCTTCCTCAAGTGATGCTTGGTCAAGAGAAGTCAGGTCCTGTTTCAGGTACCCAGAATGAGGCTGTGAAATAGACAACAGCCGTGCTTGTGGCTAAACCACAGATATTTCCTGAAACTCACAAGAGACCAATCCCTCAGGGTCCTGGAAAACCTGGTGCTTATTATTAATAGGTAATTCTTCCTTGAATAGCTGACATAAATGCAGGAAAGATCTGTGACAGTCAAGATAGGAACTGCAGGCATGGAAGTTTCCTCCAGCAGTTATGTCCTAGGACTTTGGAGTTTTGTGAGGTAGGTACAAAGAGGTGAAGTGACTCACAAAGCATTAAGTTATTAGTGACAGAATTGGAAGCCAGATGTTCCTGGGTTTATTTTGCTCCTATACCTTTCATTGATTAAGGTTATTAGCACATTAAAATTAATTTCACAGGTGTGTTAGCATTACAGGATCAGAGAGTCAGGCTCACCTAAAACAAACAGGGATAGGGAATTGTGTGTGGTAAAGGTTGGTGCACTACTATAGTAGGAGAAAGGTGTAAAGGTGTGGTAGACAGTGGCTGGACTTAATCAAAAATGCCTGTTGGACACTAATTGGCTACAAGTCTAAGTTTTCTTATTTTTTAAAATAGGGATAATACCAGGCTAAATGTGTACCTCATGGTTAGGTACACATGGTTAGGTAAGAATGTATGCAAATCACTTAGCAAACCCAGTATGCCATAAAACATAAGGCATAATTGTTTAGGACTTCCACTGAACAAAAGGAAGTGATGCTAAATTGCTTAGTAAGTTTGGTAATACTCTCACTTTAATGGTTATTGCTAAACAGTTTTAAGGGAGACTCTAGAATCCCTTCCAGCACTCAGTAGTTTCTTCTGGCAAGAGAATGACCCATTTAACAGTTTTAGTTTCTACATTTTTATGTCTATTCTAAGAAATCAAAGTCTGTTTTCATTACATGATCTTAATTAGTTTTAACACAATGATCCATATGCAGCAACACCACCGCTCTTCCCACCAAGAGAGCAGTGACCAAATTATGTCATTACCAGGGTTTTTATTTCTAAATGCATCACTTTTTTCCTAGCTAGCAACTTATAGTATATTTCCTATTCTCTGTTCATACAGACACACCCAAAAGGCAAATTACCCAAGGGACAAAGGCATTAGGGCAAGAAGTCATATTTCTAAAACCACTTACCAAATCTGTCACTTAAAAAATAGACACCACTTTGGGGGACAGTGCATACAAGCACCGGCCCTGGATTCAGGAGAACCTGAGTTCAAATTTGGCCTCAGACCCTTGACACTTACTAGCTGTCTGACCCTGGGCAAGTCACTTAACCCTCATTGCCCTGCAAAAAAAAAAAAAATAGAGACCACTGACTTTGCTTTTCAGTTCTTTTTCATGGGCAGCTAGGTGGCCCAGTGGATAGAGTGCCAGGCCTGGAGTGAAGAAGATTCTTCTTCCTGGAGTTCAAATGTGAACTCAGACACTTACTAGCTGTGTGACCCTGGGCAATTCAATTAACCTTGTTTGCCTCAGTTTCCTCATCTGCAAAATGAGCTGGAGAAGGAAATGGCAAGCCACTCTAGCATCTTTGCCACGAAAACTGTCAATCACTGATCCAACCATTCTGGAGAGCAATTTGGAACTAGGTCCAAAGGGCTATAAAGCTGACCCAGCAATACCACTATTAGGTCTTTTTCCCAAAGAGATCATAAAAATGGGAAAAGGACCCACATGTATAAAAATATTTATAACTGTTCTTTTTGTGGTGGCAAAGAATTGGAATGCCCATCAATTGGGGAATGGCTAAACAAGTTGTGATATATGAATGTAATGGAATACTATTGTGCTGTAAGAAACGATGAGCAGATGGATTTCAGAGAAACCTGGAAGAATTTACATGAACTTATGAGCAGAACCAGGAGAATATTGTACATAGTAACAGTAACATTGTGTGATGATCAACTGTGACAGACTTGGCTCTTCTCACCAGTGCAATGATCCAAGACAATTCCAAAAGACTCATGATGGAAAACGTTCTCCATACCCAGAAAAAAGAACTGTGGGTTCTGAATGCAGATTGAACCATACTGTTTCTACATTTTTGTTTTTTGAGGTTTTTCCCTTTTGTTCTGATTCTTCTTTTACAACATGACTAATGCAGAAATAAGTTTAATGTGATTATACATATATATAACCTATATCAGATTGCTTTCTCTCTTGGGGAGGTGGGAGGGAAGGAGAAAAATTTGAAACTAACAATCTTATGAAAACAAATGTTGAAAACTATTTTTACACGTAACTGGAAAATAAGGAAATACTTTTATGATAAAAAAAGAAAGAAAAAAGGAAACTCAAATTGTTAATGACTGCTCATTAACTCAAAAAACCAACCACTAGTAGACAGTTCTAGCAGTTAGAGACTTAAATTTTAAATGAGTTAAAAACTAGAGACTTAAATTTTAAAATGAATGGAAACCCGACTAACCATGACTTCTCATTAGTCTGAGGTCTACATTCTGGAATTACACATGATAAGAACAATAATAGCATTTAAATAGCATGTTAAGCACACTTTACAAATATAATCTCATTTGAAACTCACAATACTCCTGGAAGTAGGTGCTATGACTATCTCCATTTTGCAGATGTGAAAACTGGGGAAAATGGAGGTTAAGTGACCTGTCCAGGATCCCACCACAGCTAGTTAAGTATATATCTGATGATGAATCTGAACTCAAGTTTTACTGACTCCCGGCCCAGGCCTGACCTAGCTTCTCCAATAGTTTCCCCTCCGTGCTTCTATATGACAAGCCCTACTTATTCTTGATGATAATGATGTTCTCCTTAGTGTATTCTCCCCCTGGGTCAACAAGCAATTGTCTTATGAAATGGTTTATTCCCCCTAACCATTTTCCTGTTTGTCTTCCTCTATACTGGCTAGCTTGCTAAAGCCTCTCTTAAAATGTGACACTGAGGACAAAACGTTTACAAGACTTCTGACGTGGTCTGATCAGTGTTCAGCTCGACCAGATCATCTTCTTGCTGATCAAAAAACCTCTGCTGCTTAAAAAGGAACAGTACATACTCACTTGCATATATGCAGCTCTTTATCTCAAGGATATCAAAACACTGATTCCTTGAATTTATTTCTAACGATGCTAAAAAGAACAATTCACGTTTACAAGAAGCTTCAAGGTTTACAATGACCTTTTCTTACTTTCAACTGCATAAGGTGGATATAATTCAAGCACAGGGGTCCCCATTTCACCAATGCCATCAACGCAAGGGCACAGATGAGGTGACCAACTTAGGGTCACACAGCCAGCAACTGGCAGAACTAGACTCAAAGCCTGGATTCCTGAATTCAAGTACTGCAGTCAGAAGAAAGAGAAAAGCGGGGAGGAGAGGGAGAGAGGGAAAGAGGCGGAGAGGGAGAGAGAGAGAGAGGTTCATTGAGACTTTATTGTCACCATCATTTCTGGATAGGCCGCCCCTCCCCCAACGCCCCCCCCCTTTAAAATAACTTCTTCAGGTAACACGGAAAAAACAGTCAACCAAAAATAAAGGATTCGGCCACCAGATCAAACGGTATGCGCTACTCTGCCCCCGCAGCCGGTAAACCACCTGTCCAACGCGACAGCAGCACTTGTGTGGGGGCCCCCGGAGCGGAGCCAGGCGCCAGGCTGAGGGGACGGCCGATAAGGTGGGTGGTTTCGGGTCCCTGCGCCCCAGAGCTCCTTTCCCCTTCCCTGAGTCGGCGCGACGAAGGACCGGCTCCGAGGTGGGGGTAGGGGGGTTACATGTCCGCCCTCCTTCCCTGCCATCGCCCCGGATCTCACCCGCCGCAAGGCACAGGCCACGGAAGCTCCCCATAGCCGAAAGTGAGTGCATCTTCTCCAACAGAGGTCGAGCTAGCTCTGAGATGTCCAGCCCCTTCGGGGGTCAAAGTCATTGAGGACCCAGTGACGTAGCGCGTGAGCTGCCCTCGCCACCGCCTGCACCACCCCACTCCAGCCACGTGATCCCCTGGAGGGGCGCGGGGAGGAGGAGCGCAG
This sequence comes from Dromiciops gliroides, assembly GCF_019393635.1. Taxonomy (NCBI): domain Eukaryota; kingdom Metazoa; phylum Chordata; class Mammalia; order Microbiotheria; family Microbiotheriidae; genus Dromiciops; species Dromiciops gliroides. Next base: position 333,768,829 of record NC_057863.1, on the reverse strand, counting down.
TTGGAGGCTTCGATTCGGCTGCTCCACAGCGGCACGTAGCTTATGTCGTTGGTTCTGACTGGTACTTAGTGCCAGAGGCTCATTTAAACAAGATGTGCTTTTTTTCATATGAAAGATTCGCCACAATTTCAGCATGACACAGTCCTGAGGGTCAGAGTATCTTGGTTCTGATCTCATATCTCCAGTCTCTTCTGTCTATGTCTTCTTTATTTGTTTTGTTTGGCTTTTTTGCAAGGCAATGAAGGTTAAGTGACTTGCCCAGGGTCACACAGCTAGTAAGTGCCAAGTGTCCGAGGTTGGATTTGAACTCAGGTCCTCCTGAATTCAGGGCCGGTGCTTTATCTACTGTGCCACCTAGCTGCCTCCTCTATATCTTGTTAGTACGTAGTTTCTGCACATTTTTTTCCTTTTTACACTACAAGCTCCTTGAGAGCAAGGACTGTCTTTTACCTTTCTTTGTGCCCTTAGCACAGTGCCTGGCACAGAGCAGGCACACAGTAGGATTTCACTGCTCTAGCACTGGTTTGTATGGGCAATCAACAAATGTTCTACGTGCACTCAGGAATTTCGAGGCAGTCAAATCACTCATTCCTTGAATTTATTTGTATCAACGCAGCTAAAGAGTTCACATTTACCTGAAGTTTCAAAAAATACCCGCACGGAGCAGCTAGGTGGCGCAGTGGATAGAGCATTGGCCCTGGAGTCAGGAGTACCTGGGTTCAAATATGACCTCAGACACTTAACACTTACTAGCTGTGTGACTCTGGGCAAGTCACTTAACCCCAATTACCTCACCCAAAAAAAAAAAAGATTTATATCTGCACCACCTTTTCTCACGTTTATTTTAATTTTATTTTTTTGCGGGGCAATGAGGGTTGAGTGACTTGCCCAGCGTCACACAGCTAGTAAGTGTCTAGTGTCTAAGGGCAGATTTGAACTCAGGTCCTCCTGAATCCAAGGCTAGTGCTCTATCCACTGCGCCACCTAGCTGCCCCTTTTCTCATATTTATTAAAGAGCTTACTATGTGCCCGGCACTGCACTATTAGCTGATACAAAGAAAGGCAAAAGATAGATAGTTTCTGTTCTTAGAGAGCTCACAATCTAGCACCGGATATCTTTTAGAAATACGAAGACATAACAGCCAAATCCTCATGCTTCTCTGAGTGTCCTCAATTTCCTCACCTCTAAAATGAGGGGAATCTGAGTAGATGATTGGCATAAGGATTGAAGGACCGTATTTGGAATCAGGAAGATTGACGCGTAGCAGTTGTTAATCACGGGCAAGTCGCAACCTCTCTGATCCTCAGTAAAGTCCCTCCCAGGCAGAATGGGTTGTTTCGAAGCTCAAGTGAGGTAATCGCATTCACCTTCTGAAAAGCACTAATTTCTTAATTTCCTTCTAGCTCTAGCAATCTCTAAATTGACTTAAAAACCTTTGTGGACCTTATTTCTATATCCTTAAAATCGAGGGTATTTGGATTAGATGCTGCCTATTTGAAATCTTGAACAGGATGTCCCTTGGACATCTTGACTCAGTATGTCCAAAAGGGAATTCGTTATTTTTCTCTCTAAACCTGTACCTTTTACTAACTTCAGCGTTGAGGGCACCACTATTTTCATGTCATCTAGGCTTACAACCTAGTTATTATCCTCACCTCCTCACTCTCTCACCACCTCCCCTATATCTTATCTGTTGCCAAGGCCTGTTGATTTTACATTTTGGGAATAAGCCCCTTTCTTTCCTCTGACACTACCAAGATCTGTTCAGGCTCTCATCACTGATACCTGGACTATTGGAATAGTTTGCAGGTTGGTCTCTCTGCCACAAAAAATCTCTCCCCATTCCAATCAATTCTCTCTTCAGCTACAGAAGCACAAGTCTGACTGTCACTACCTTGCCTGAATAAACTCCAGTGTCTTCCTATCCCCCATCTCTGAAACCAAATATAAAATCCTCAGTTTGTTGTGCAAAGCCCTTCATAACCTGCCCCTCCCCCATCTTGCCAGTATTCTTTCACCTTAAGTCCCACCATGTACCCTGTGATCCAGTGACAGTGGCCTCTTTTTGATTCCTCAGACAAGACACTTTATCTCCTAACTCTAGGCATTTTCACTGGTTCTCATCCATGCCTGGAATATTCTCCCCTCATCTCATTCTCCCCTCACTCATCTCTGCCTCCTTGCTTCCTTCAAATATTAGTTAAAATCTAACCTTCAACAGAAAGCCTTTCCTGATGTCCCCTAACTAATGCTTTCCTTTTGTGGATTATTTCTAATTTATCTGATTAGATAACTTGTTTATATGTTGTCTCTCCCGATTAGACCACGAGCCCCTTTAAAAAGAGGGACAGGACTGGCTTTTACCCTCCTCCAGTGCTTTACACAATACCTAGCACATAGTCGTCTTTTAATAAGTATTTAAATATTGACTTTTCACAAGGTCCCTTTCAGCTCCAAAATTATGGTGAACAAAGCTCCTATTTTCAAGTTTTCAATAACATAATTTGTATATAGTTTAAAAGATTGTAAAATGATTTCTTCTCAATAGTGTGAGGGCAGTATGTTATCTTCATTTTACAGATAAGAAATTAAGAATCTGAGAAGTTGGAGGAGCCAAAACTTTTTAAATGACCAATATAATTGGGGGGGTGGAGACAGCAATGAGGGTTAAGTGACTTGCCCAGGATCACAGAGCTAGTAAGTGTCAAGTGTTTGAGGCTGTATTTGAACTCAGGTCCTCCTGAATCCAGGGCCAATGCTTTATCCACTGCGCCACCTCGCTTCTCCTCCCTTCTCTTATTCAGGGAATAAATAACAAATGCAATAATAAGTCCTATAGTGGTTTCCCCCCAGCATTGTTATATGTGGGAGTAGAGAAGATCCAAGAGCATACTTTTCACATCACTTATTTATTCCCAGGTTGTTGGGTTTTTTTAAAGAGATTCAACTAACTTTTTGTTTCTGTCACTTTTAGAACTTCTCTCAGCAGTCCAGTATCCACATCATTCCTCAGTCCCTCAAACTGCCAGCGGCCTTTGAACCAAAGTCAAGGCCATCAGGAGGTGAACTGTTAAGTGGGACAAGGGTGAGGACGCACAGGATTGGGAGGAGTGTGAAGCAAAGAGAGAATGGAAGATGAGACCACGGTAGAAGAGGGTCAGAGGTGAGGACCGCTGCCTTTACCCCAGGTTATTTCTGTTCAGGCTTTGCCTCGGACAGCCTCACTCCTCAGTGATTGGCCTCCGCCGGGGTCCTCGCGCCTGTCCAATATGTCGGCGCCCACTGGAGGTGTGAATTGTGAGGAGTTCGCTGAGTTCCAGGTGAGGGGCCCCTTTGCTCTAGGCGCACCCCAACTCCCCGGTCCCGCGGGGCCTGTGTCCCGGCTTGGACCAGACGAACGAGCCGGGTTCTGCTCGAGTGGAGGAGAGGAGCGAGAGCTCCCTTCCCTGGAGCCCTTGGAGGTCACGGAGGGGCGAGGACGCCGCCCGCTGGAACCTCGGAGAGCCGACCCTGGGGTGAAGGAGGGGTGGGGACCCCGTTTGCGCGGCCTCGGTCCCCGCCGCCTTCGAGCTTCTCTCGGCTTGGGACCGGGGATAAGGGGAGTCTGGGGCGGCCGCTAGCTCTGGGCTCCTAAGTGGCGGGAACCAAGCATCATAAAGTCCCATCCCCGAGGCGTGGTAGTCTCGGACCCGGGGTGGAATGAATGAGGGTGATCCTGAGAGCCCAACCAGGTCCTGGCTCCCTATCCCTCCCCTCCCCCTCCCCCTCCCGCCCTAATCCCGACCCGGCTAGTGAGAGAGGAGCAGTTCAGGAGACACACACCCCCGCACCCCCACCCCGAAAGGGTGAGAGTGTATGCGAGGGAAGACACGTGTTTGCGGGGCAGGGGTTGTCTGTGTCTTTGTGTCTCCCTCCCTGAACCCTCACTCTGTCAATTTGGAGGGTGGGGCGGTCAATGTATCAGAGAGGGGGAAGGGAGGAGAGAGTGAGTGTGTGAGTGAGTGAGTGTGTGTTTGTGTGTGTGTGTGTGTGTGTGTGTGTGTGTGTACGAGCGCGTGTGCTTGGAGCTGGGGTGTCTGAGTTTGGTAGCCGTTTCCTGGCTCTCCCTACCCCCCATTTCTCCGATTCGGGAGTGGTACCAGTGAGGGATAGGTGTGTATGTCTTCTGTTATTCACTAGCCACAAACTTAAAATTTGCAGTTCGGGTGGAGCGGAAATTTGAATTTGGGATCCTCTCTAGCTAAAATGCTGAATGTTGGGAGGGAAAACCGGTTTCAGAAACCTTCGCTGGAACCCCACCAATGCCTTTTGTCCCACTAGAGGAAAAAGTTAAAATGGACTGAAAAGCAAAGGAAAAAAATGCCACTTGTAAAATTAAATCCCAGACTGTGATCCACATAACTCAAATCATTGTGAAGGAATTTTGGAATACACTGCGTAGGGTATCCAGTTATGGAAGGAAAACATAGGGTTTGGGGTGTTGTTTCTTTAAACAAAGCATATGTTGTAACCATGGGACAGTTCATAGTTTTCATAATTATGTAGATTTTGGAGTGGTGATGTTTTAAAATATTTTACTCCCCCCCACACACACACAATGAAATTAACCACATTTTCCCATGTGTATGTAAACCCGTTCTTCTTTTTTTTTTTTTGGTGAGACAATGAGGGTTGAGTGACTTGCCCAGGGTCACACAGCCAGTAAATGTTAAGTGTCTTGAGGCCAGATTTGAACTCAGGTCCTGACTCCAGGGCCATCCACTGCGCCATCTAGCTGCCCCAACCCATCTAAACATAAATGTTTATTCACCGTTTGAGATTTAACAACAATCCGGTTTTGCTAAAGAAAAATCCATATTGGGCCTAAGTTTAGCTACTCAGTACACTAAATATAACTGTCATATATCTTGTACAATAGTACAAGAGGACTTATCCTTGGAGGCCATTTGAGCCACCCCTGTATTTTGCAGATTAGATTCCTAAGGACTTTCACTAGAGGGAGAGGCAGCTGGGTGAAACAGTAGATAGAACCCAGCCTTGAGTCAGGAAGGACCTGAGTTCAAATTTGTCTTCAGACACTAGTTTCCTCAACTGTTAAAACAGGGATAATAATAGCACTTACCTCCCAGGGTTGTTGAAATAATTTTTGTAGGGGCAGGTAGGTGGCGCAGTGGATAAAGCACTGGCCCTGGATTCAGGAGTACCTGAGTTCAAATTCGGCCTCAGACACTTGACACTTACTATCTGTGTGACCCTAGGCAAGTCACTTAACCCTCATTGACCCGCAAAAAGAAAAAGGAAAAAAGAAATAATTTTTGTAAAGTGCCAGACATATAGTAACTGAATTAATAAATGCTTATTCCATCCATATGTATATCTTAAAATATGACTGATCCAATTTCAGTAGGACATGTAGATGCATTGATTATTCTACCAATAATGAAAATTTGGTATTTTATGTTCTGCAGTTCGTAGCCTTAGAGAGTTGTCCTTGGACACTTGATAAGCCTAAGTGATTGGCAGTCATACAGCTATTTGTGTTGGAGGCAGAACTTGAAACCCAGGTTTTCCTAATTGAGCAAACTATCCATGGTGTATTCATTTGGTAACAAATAGAAATGATATTTTCTGATCATTTTTACAGATTATATACACTATTTGTTTTCCTAAGTCATCCATAATTTACATGTGTTTTGCCCTCCATTACCAGTGTCTTCTCTTAATTGATTTCTTAGCCATGCTTATTTTCTTAAAACTGTTTCTCATGTAAAGTATGTCATGTGAGCATAGTCTGGCAGAGTTAGAAGATATTTTCATCTGATTCCTCATGTTACAGGTGAAGAAATTAGGGCCCTGAGAGGTGAAATGTTTTGATCAAGGTCACATTGCTTTGGTGGCAGAACTAATACTAGACACAGGTCTCTTGAGCACCAGGCCCCTGACATTTCTACTGTTATCAGAACAACCTTCTGACAATAGCAATGTCTCAGTTTGCACTCTGACAACACTGGACAGCATATTTCATCATGAGTCCTTTAGAATCATACTTAATCAGAGTTCCCAAGTCTTTCAAAGCTTTTTTCTTTACAATAGTGTTATAAACTGTTTTCTTGATTATGCTCACCTCAACTCTGCATCAGGTTGTACATTTCCCCAGAGTTTGTGTGAAACTTTTCTTTTCATCATTTCTTAAAGCACAAGTCTTTATCACAATCAAGGCCATAACTTGTTCAGTTACTCTCTAATTGATGGACCCCTCAATTTCCAATTCTTTGCCAACATAAAAATTATAACTATTTTGTACATATGGTCCTTTTCTTCTTTTTTTATCTCTTTGTGAGTATTGACCTAGTAGCAGTATCACTCAGTCAAATGATAGCAGTTTAATAGTTTTTTGGGCATAGTCCAAATTGCTTTCCAGAATGGCTGAATCAGTTCAGTGGGCTGCTCTTTGTATAAGAAGATATTACTGACTTCTCTCCTCATGAGTAATAAAGTTTATTTACTCTTTCAGGTGATCTCTTGTTATATGCATTTAAGCTCATTGGGGGGGGGGAGGCAGTGAGGGTTAGGGTCACACAGCTAGTAAGTATTAAGTGTCTGAGGCTGAATTTGAACTCAGGTCCTCCTGAATCCAGGACCAGTGCTTTATCCACTGTGCCACCTAGCTGCCCCTTTATATACATTTAGATTTGAGTTGTCAACAAGCTAGGAGTACTTCTGTTCTTTTTAAAAAATTGTTTTTCTGTGTAAAGTTGACCGACACATTCCAGTCAAACTTGTAGCTTCTCGAATACATACCCAAACCAACCAGGTTTCTCTAGTCCAGACATTTGATCAATCTGAAGCCAGAAGTTCTGTCTTGCTTTTCCAAAATTCCAGGTTCTTTAAACGTGTTCTTTTCTGTAGGAACCCAGAATCTGAGATCTGGTAGGGACTCAAGTAACATTTAGTCCAATTTACATCATTAGAGCATTCCTGGGGCTTTTACAGGAAAAGCCCCTGTGATAGGGAACTCAGTAGTCAAGGTCTAAAACTATCTACTGTGCTTTGTGTTAAAGCTTTGTGTTAAGTACTATGGATGCAGCAATTTAAAATGATTTGTTCCTGTAGTCCATTCCTACTAGAATGACTTCTTTACTGTCTGGGAAACTTATCATTTGGGACTGTTCTTTTAGAACAGATTTTTAAAAAAATAGGTAATGTTTTTTAAAAGTTTATGAAATTATGTTCCATTTTAGAAGTAACAAGTGTGTCACAACACTGTATTGCATGAAGATTTCTTATTCTTTGCTTTCAAGACATGAAAAAAACATGGCTGTTATGAACTTGAGCGATTTAACTTCACCTCCCTCAGCCTTGGTGGTTTCCTCACCCATTAAAGGGAATTGGTTTAGACAATCTAAGTTCCATCAGTGCTAAAACTTTGGAACTTTGATTTGTAAGGGCCAAATTTAGTATTGGAAGAGATAATTGGGCGGCTCGCCTTAACATTGGGGTAAGAAAAGAAACAACCTCTTTCAAAGACAAAACACAGGTTTATTAATGGGAACAAATTCAAAACACAAGTGAGATTAATAGAACTAGAAACAATGTATAAATCTCTGGGGGTAAAAAGGCCCCAGGCATCCAAACCTGCCTCCAGCCCAGCTAGCTCCAAAGAGCTAGCTTTGCCTACAAAACAAACTTACCAGCACCTGAAATCTGTAGCTCTAAGGAGAATTAGCTGTGTAGTCTCTTCTGTTTATATCCAAAGGTCAAACACCAGCAGCTCCTCTGTCTGCCTTCCTTCCCTGTTTCAGAACCCTCTCAAAACTGCCTTTTCTTCTTCTCTAACCCCTCTACTGAAACTCAACTGTGATCTCTGACTTTCCATAGGAAGGGGAGGGGCCATTCTTAGTTATGCTGATGTCTCTGATTGGCTCAGCACACCCACATAGGCTGTCTCCAATTATAATCTAGCCAGACCCACCTGGACTTGGGGAAGGCTAAAAAAGGAGGCATAGTTACTTAGTTTCAATAAATATTCCCTGTGGTCAGAGTTCCTCTGGTTTGTTCAGTTTATCTCCCAAAGTACACACCCATCCTCTCTTAGGCTTTTCAAGCTTACATTTTTTCAGTCTGCCATAATAAAGCAAAGATAGGGTTATGAAACCCCAAATCACAATTAATTCCTTACAGTTTAAAACAATTCTTTAGGGTTACTACAATATGCTCTTTCTCCTGTGTTCTAGTATGTGGCAGAGTGGAAATAACAGAATTTGGAATCAGAAGACATTGATTCGAATCCTGGTTCCTAGAATGACTTTGAACGAGTCACTTTCATCTTTTAGGGCCTCAGTTTTCTCATCTGTAAAGCAATGGTTCTAGACTAGATGATCTCTAAAGTTCAGATCCCTCCAATATTTTTCTCTGTTATCTCCTTTGATCCAGTCTCAGAGAAAATTGTGGCCCTTCTGGATAAGGATAACTCCTCTGCTTGTGCCCTTGATTTTGTATCCTGTTGGGGAGGAGCTTGTCTCACTTGATCTAAAGTCTTTTTTTTATCCATTGAGTTTAGGTCCTGTTTCCTAAGCATTACTTCCCCATTCCCATAATGTGTTTCTCTCCTCACCTCTTACTCCTCGCTCCATTCAAGACTCATTTCAGTTGCCATCTCCAGCAAAAGGCCTTTCTTGATTATCACCAGTTGTTAGTAATTGCCCCACAATTACTTTGTGTTTACTTTGTTTACTTCTCTATATCTGTTGCTTCTCTGTAGAGAATGTAAGCTCTTTGAGAACAAGAACTTGTTTTAATTTTTGCCTTTGTATTCCCAACCCTTAGCACTGTACCTGGTATGGAGTAGTCACCGATAAACAATTGCTGAACTCGATCTTTTCTATAATAATATAACAAATTTCCATTATGAATAAAATAATTAGGACATACTGTGTTTTTGGACACAGCATTCACTTTGCCTTTCTTTGTCTAGGCAGTGACTTACTCATCGCCGTAGTAATGCTTGCTAATAATCTTTTTTAAAAAATTTTTCTCCAATGTTTTGGTTATCTATAAAATATTTAAATTTGTAAAATATTATTAATATGAAGGATCATTTACCAAGATTTGGGTGTTTTTTTGAATAAGAAAAATCAAGGTTAAAAAAAGGCAAGGACTAAACTAGTTAGGACCTGCTTTATATAGAAACTGAGTGGGAAGTGAGGGAAAGATTTAAGATACTCCAAGGTTTAGTTTGAATTCCAACTGTGCATAGTAATAATAACAAAAGCCTCATCTACTCTTTTTTTTTTTTTAATTTTAATTGAGGCAATTGGGGTTAAGTGACTTGCCCAGGGTCACAACAGCTAGTATAGTGTTAAGTGTCTGAGGCCAGATTTGAATTCAGGTCCTCCTGACTCCTGGGCCTGTGCTCTATCTGTACCACACCTCATCTACTCTCAAACAAAAACATTCACAGATATACAGATACCTTAATTTTAATCACAGAATTTTTTTTTCTGGGTGGGGAAATGAGGGTTAAGTGACTTGCCCAGGATCACACAGCTAGTTAAGTGTCAAGTGTCTGAAGCCAGATTTGAACTCAGGTCCTCCTGAATCCAGGACTGGTGCTTTATCCACTTCGCCATCTAGCTGCACACCCCCTCCCCCCCCCCAATACCTTAATTTTAACAAGAATTTTGGGGTTTTAGAGTCGAAGATGGTGAAGCTGTCTTGCCTAAGCTCATAAAGCTAGTATGTGAGAATGCTTTACTCTGATTTCCCTTTCCACTTATCTTTCCATTACACTCTTCACACGCGTATCATTAAGATACAACACAATAATTAGCTATACTACAAATCCGTAAGGAAGCACTTCTATATACTAATTTATGTTGCTTACTTTGTTATATACTGCTGCTGGAAAGGAGGTAAAAATATTCAAACACATGTAATTGTACAAAGAGAGTTGAAAGTATCAAGGGTGAACCTAGGTAAATCTGGAAGGTAGGGGAATTGTGATTCTCAGCTTTCCCTTATTAGGACCCCTCAACTCCTGCCTTAACCTTAACTTTGATCCCTTTGCTATCAAACCAGAAATGGAGAGAATATCAGTTGTTTATGCTTTGATGTAAATCCTTTAGACCCAAATCAAATGCTACCTTCTACTTAGTTGTAGGAAGGTTTTTAAATCTCCTGTCAGTAATGACCTTACTTCCCTCAGATCTTGTAGAACAGTATCTTGCATTTTCCTTAATGTGCTTATGCTTATTGTTCTATTTCTGAGGAAAAGGACCATGTTAATCTAAATATTACCTCCCTTCCAGGTCATAACCTTTATTTACTGCATTTATACTTAATAAACGCCCTTTTCAATAAAAAGTTCAGGAGAATTGCAAATAAATTATGCATGATAAGAAAAGTATCATTACTGGCTGGGGAGAAGGTTTCATGGAAGAGGGTAGGTCTTTGCATTGGTCTTTTTTTTTTAGCAACAAACATTAATTTATTTTTCCATTTACATGTAAGGGTAGTTTTCAACATTCATTTCATAAGATTTAGAGTCCCAAATTTTTCTCCCTCCCTCCTTTCCCTCCCCCCTCCACAAGATCACAATCAGGTTATATATGTACAATCCACAAGTTGTTCTTTTTATCAGTTCTTTCTATAGGGGTGCATAGTAAGCTTCATGCATTAGTTCCTTGGGATTGTCTTGGATCATTGTGTTGCTGAGAGTAGTTAAGTTCATTCACAATTGCTCATTGAACAATACTGCTGTCACTATGCACGATGTCCTCACAGTCTGCTCACTTCACTATAGATCGATGTTCATTAGTCTTTCCATGTTTTCAGGGATCATCCTGTTTGTCATTTCTTTAGCACAGACCATTCCACTAGTAATCATATATCACAGCTTTTCCATCATTCCTCAATTGATAGACATTCCCTTGATTCTCAATTCATTAGCCTCCACCAAGAGTTGCTATAAATATTTTTTGTACAATTTCCCCCCTTTTCTCTTTTTCATGATTACTATTGTTAACTGTTTTCCCTTCCATTCTATTCCCTTCCCCATGATATTTATTCTATTATCCATCTTTCTTTCATCCTATCACTCTTCAAAAGGGATTTGCTTCTGTCTGTACCCTCCCCCCACTCTGCCCTTCCTTCTTTTGCCCCTCTCTCTTTATCCCCTTCCCCTCCTATTTTCCTGCAGGGTTAGAGACATTACTCCACCCAATTGAGTGTGTACATTATTCCCTCCTTGAGCCAATTCTAATGAGATTGAGGTCTTTGAGCCAATTCTGATGAGTGTTAGGCTCATTTACTGCCCAGATTAAATAGATTACTCCACCCAGTTGGGTGTGTCCGTTAGTTCCTCCTTGAGGCTGCTCTGATGAGTTTAAGGTTTTTGAGCCTTTTCTGATGAGTGTAAAATTCATTTACTGCCCTGCTCCTCTCCCAGCTCTTCCCCAAACTTCATAAGCCTTTCCTGTTACTTTTATGTAGGATTTCACTTCTGCCCTTCCCCCTCCCCCAGTTCATTCCCTTCACCCCTCAATTTAACCTTAAAGATATCATCACCTAGCTAAGTGACACAGTGGACAAAGCATCACCCCTGGACCCAGGGGGATCCCAGCCAAAACCTGGCCTCAGACACAAGACAGTCGCCCACTGTACAACCCCAGGTATGTCCCCTATCTCCAATTTTTTATGGTTCTCTAGGGTCTTGTATTTGAAAGTCAAATTTGCCATTCAGTTCAGGTCTTTTCATCACAAATACCTGAAAGTCTTCTTTTTCATTAAAGTCCCATTTTTTCCGCTGAAAGATAATGCTGAATTTTGCTGGTTAGGTGATTCTTGGTTGTAATCCCATTTCCTTTGCCCTTTGGAATATCATATTCCATGCCCTCCAGTCCTTTAATGTAGAAGCTGCTAGATCTTGTGTTATCCTGACTGGGTCTCCACAGTACTTGAATTCTTTCTTTTTGGCAGCTTGCAATATTTTCTCCTTGACCTGAGAGGTCTGGAATTTGGCTATAATATTCCTAGGAATTTTCCTTTTGGGATCTCTTTCTGGAGGTGATAGGGTGGATTCATTCAATTTCTATTTTAGCTTCTTCTAGAATTTCAGGGCAATTTTCCCTGAGAATATCTTGGAAGATGGTGTCTAAGCTCTTTTTTTGATCATGGTTTTCAGGTAGACCAATAATTTTCAAGTTATCTCTCCTAGAACTATTTTCCAGGTCAGCAGTTTTTCCCAGAAGATATTTCACGTTGCCCTCTATTTTTTTTATTCATTTGGTTTTGCTTTATTGTGTCTTGGTTTCTTCATAAAGTCACTGGCTTCCATTTGTTCAATCCTAATTCTTAGGCAATTATTTTCATCAGAGAGCTTTTGTACCTCCTTTTCTATTTGACTTTTCAAGCTGTTGACTTTTTTCTCATGTCTTTCCTGCATCACCCTCATTTCTCTTTCCATTGTTTTCCCTCGACCTCTCTAACTTTATCTTCAAAGTCCTTTTTGAGCACCTCTATGGCCTGAGACCCATTTGTATTTTTCTTGGGAAGCTTTAGATATAGGGGCAATGATGTTGACATCTTCCTCTGAGGGTACCCCTTGGTGTTCCTTGTTACTGAAGAGAACTTTTCTATGTGTCCTCACCTTTCTCTGTCCGCTTATCTTGCCTTTCTTTTACTAGACTTTTAGCTCCTTAAAGTGGGGCACTGTTTCCAGGCTGCAGTATCCCAAGCTTAAGAAGTCCCAGGTGGTATGATTTAAGGAGAATCAGGTTCTTCACTCCCTGGCCTTTTCCCTGGTCCTTAGATGACCCCAGGCCAACTTGCTAATCAACCAGCTTTGTGTGTTGTGGTTGTTAGCTCTGAGCCTGTGCCCCTCCCCAACCTGGACCACTGCTACTTGAGCCTACCTCCTGGTTCTCAGTAGGGGTGTAAAATTCAAGTTCTGCCTCAGCACCAGCATAAACCCCTCTAGTCTCCCTCCTGCCCAGGGCTCAGCCCATTCACCAGATTGTGAGCTTAGTTCCAGATGACACTGGTGCTTCAGATGTGTCAGGGTGACTGTGTGGTTGGGCTCAACTCCTGTATCAGCACAGCAACTCCCTCCTTCTGACCTTCCAAGCCGTTCTTGGTTAGAAGATGATTTCAGCACATTCTTCTGTGAGTTTTGCTGCTCTGGGCATTTTCCTATGGTGTTATTTGGATGTTTTTTGGAGCGATCATGTCATGAGGTCGGGAGCTCACTGCCTTTCCTCCTTTGCATTGGTCTTTAAAAGAGGGATGAAAATATTGGGCAGAGGGAGGAAGGGAAAACATTCTGAACAGCAAAAACAAAGGCGGTTGTTAGTCCTTTGTCCTCAAAGAGGATTAATGACTTCACAAGGTTGATGTCTTGGCTTGAGGTGAATTGGATTTAAGTGAGGCAGAGCTGCACTTTGCTCTAGAGTCATCAAAGTACAGTGACAAAGACAAAAGTCAAGGGGATTGTGATGTCCCATAATGCAGTGGGTGACCTAGGGCCTTTCCAAAATTAAGTCCTTTCTCAGGTCTCATTTTGTTTGAGAGGCTACACCATTCAGTGACTAAGGGGTATGTAAGAATTTAGACAGAAGGTTGCCCAATTTACCTTTCCCTCCGTGATTGATTTTTGTGATAAGCAAAGGTACTGAGGTAGGTAAGCATGTACAGCAGGTATACCTGGGTGATCTGCTATGTTTGTAGTTTACATGGAAGGTTTGTAAGTTGTAAAAGTAGGGTAGTTCGCAGATTATGGAGGGTTCTGGAGTGTCAGGCAAGAAATTTGAAGATTGCTTAGTTTAGACAATAGGAAACTAGAGGATTTTGAGAAGAGTAACATGACTATATGTTTATACACACACATATATACATATATATATACACATATGGATGATAAATATATCTTCAGATATGCTTCCTACATATAGAAGAAAGATAAGCATAAAGAGTTTGAGGAAGAAGATGGAAGCAGGAAGTCCTGTTAGGAAACTATTGCTATAGTTCAGGATGGTGGTAATAAAAGCCTATACTAGGGTGGTGGCCATAAAGCTGAGGGGGCAGAGAAGAAAGCTACCTCAGAGCATAGCTTTGGAACTTTTAGGATAAGCAAAGGTAGAGGAGAAGGGTAGGTTAGAAATAACACCAGAGGGGGCAGCTAGGTGTTGAAGTGGATAGAGCACCAGCCCTGGAGTCAGGAGGACCTGAGTTCAAATCTGGCGTCATACACTTGACACTTACTAGCTGTGTGACCTGGGCAAATCACTTAACCCCAATTGCCTCACCAAAAATAAAAAAGAAGAAGAAGAAATAACACCAGAGTTTCAGGTGGTACTGTGGTAATAGGAAAGTCAGAAAGAATGACTTTAGGGGGAATGTAATAAGCTAAGTTTGAGGTAGTAATAAGATACGGAGTGGAGGTGGAAAGGGTAGGATGCAGGCAACTGGAGCTACATATCTGGGGTGGCTCTAACCTTTGGGTCTAGGGCTATGGGAGAAAGAAGCAAACTACGGGGGCAGCTAGATGGCGCAGTGGATAGAGCACCGGCCCTGGAGTCAGGAGTACCTGAGTTCAAATCCGGCCTCAGACACTTAACACTTACTAGCTGTGTGACCCTGGGCAAGTCACTTAACCCCAATTGCCTCACCAAAAGCATTAAAAAAAAAAAAAAAGAAGCAAATCACGCATATGTATGTATTAAAATTCTATCTGTCCTGTTTTTAGACTATTTCTCTAGGCTTTTAAAAGTTTCTTTTTAAACTTTTAGTAATTTCTTTTTAAAAACCCCAATTAGGGGCAGCTAGATGGCACAGTGAATAAAGCACCCTGGATTCAGGAGTACCTGAGTTCAAATCTGGCCTCAGACACTTAACATTTACTAGCTGTGTGACCCTGGGCAAGTCACTTAACCCTCATTCCACTGCTCCAAAAAACAAAAACAAAACAAAACAATTAAAGCTTTTAGTAGCTATTGATATATTTGTGTCATTTCAATTCTTTCTAGTCTTATAGTAGAGATGCTGGTTTTTAAAGCATAATTTCCATATGTAATTTTTATAAATTAAGATTTTCTCATAATGGTTTCTCTTAAAATAGGAGCACATTAGCACTTTCAATTTATTAAAAGCTTCTTATTTCAGAGATGTAGAAGCTATGGTGAGGATAAGGTGAGTGGCATTCCCAAGGTGGCACAACTAACACTTGTCAGTCAAACCAATATTGTGTGACTGCTTCAGTCCATCCTGTGGGCACTGTGCAGAACGCCAGTTAGAGAAAAACCACTGCCTTCCTTGGCAGCTCATTCCACTTAGGAATTCTTTCTTTAGATTAAGCCTAAATTTTCCTTTTTGCAACTTCTAAGCTTGGCTTCTGCCTCCTGAGGACCTTGCAGAGCAATCCCTCTTCCATATGATAGCCCTTCAGATAGATACTTGAAGATAGCAATCCTAACTCCCTTCTCCAGGCTCAATACCCTAATCCTCACATTGCATGAACTAGAGGCTCTTCATCATTCTGATTGTCCTCTGGATGCTTTCCAGGTTATCGGTGTCCTTCAAAAATGCTCCCAGAACTGAATGCAACACTCCAGATGTCTGAGAGCTTATGCCTCTTAATACAGCCTAGGGAGGCATTAGTTTTCTTGCCTGCCATACATATCATCTGCTTTACTTGAATTGAACTTGGCATACACTTTTACTCAGATTTTTCTCAAAAGAACTGCTATCTAGCCATGTCTTCCCCTATTGTACTTGTGAAGTTGCTCTTTTCAACAGTGTAAGAATTCTCATTTATCTCTGTTAAATACACACATATCCATGTGTGTGTGTGTGTGTGTGTGTGTGTATCTTACTCAGTATAGTGTTTAATTTAATATTCTAAATGTGGGTTCTAATCTGTCCCCCCAGTTTTGGGGGGAAACTGACTAAAATCACTGATAAACGAGTTTAGGTTTTTTAAGGGTTTATTGAAAGATAGTAAAAGAAAGAGAAAGATTGAGAACAGATTTCTTATAGCCTGAAATCCTCGCCTTCCTAAATTCCCTTGTGAAGTCCTGCCACCACGCTGATCTCTCCAGCCAAAAGAGGAAGAAGACTCTCCCCAATGTCTGCTTCTTGCTTCATGTTTCCCTCCCAGAAATGGGAGGTTCTTCAAGCTGTTTGGCTAGTGTCATTCAAATTCATTGGTTCACTGGACCCGAAGGTGGTCTGGATATAAAGTTCAAAGTTTTTAGCTTCTTAAGTACCAGCCTGGTGTGTTTACAATCTAGTAGTCTCCAGGTGGGCCCATGAGTATCTGCTAAATCTCATCTATCACATTCCATTATCTTGACACAATAGCCCAGCATTCTAACCTGTCAAGATTTTTTTTTGTTTTGTTTTGTTTTGTTTGCAGGGCAATGAGGGTTAAGTGACTTGCCCAGGGTCACACAGCTAGTAAGTGTCAAGTGTTTGAGGCTGGCTTTGAACTCAGGTCCTCCTGAATCCAGGGCCAGCGCTTTATCCACTGCGCCACCTAGCTGCCCCCCAGTCAAGATATTTTTGTATCTTGATTCTTTAATTCAGTAATTTAGCTATCTTTCCCAGCTTTGGACATTCTTCAGTTTTATGCAATGTACCATATACTTCTTTAACTAAATAAATTATTAAACTATTAAACAAGACTGGATCATGCACAAGTGCCTGGGAAATTCTGCTGGAGAGCTGCCAGGTTAAAATGGATGTGTTAATTGACTATTTTGGGGGTCTAGCTGCACAACCAGCTCCAAACCTGCCTGATTGTCCTGTCTTCTGGTACAGATATCTAGTTTTTATAAGAGTAGGATGAGATTTTCAAACAAATGCCTTTCTAAAATCTTGGTAAATTATAGTTACAGCATTCCCCCAAACTACCAGTTTTGTAACCCAATTAAAAAAGAAATGTTAATCTGGCACTGTTTGTTCTTGATGAAGCCAACACTGGATTTTGTAGTTTTGTTTTTCTAATAACTAGGCTGGTGATTTCTTCAGTATAGGGAGCTCCTGGCGAGGGATTTGGTCTACCAATGCAGATCAGATCATTTTTTGCAAGTTGTCTTATAGAGTTGCTTGGGACACTTAGAAGTTAAGCGATTTGCCCATGGTCACACAGCCTAATGTGGATCTAAGGTAGAACTTGACCTTAGGTCTTCTGGCTCCAAATCCAACTCTAATTTTTTTGTGATTGCTATTACCATTTTTTAGTTGCTTAATAGCGATCCCTTTAGATTCTAGGACTGGAACCATGAGGACCTGAGTTCAAATCTGGCCTCAGACACTTAACATTAGCTGTGTGACCCAGGGCAAGTCACTTAACCTCCACGTGTCTCAGCTTCTTCATCTTTAACGTGAGGTTAATAATGACATCTACCTCTCAGGGTAGTTGTGAGGATCAAGTAAAAGAATATTTGTAAAGTGCTTCTCAAGCTTTCACGTGCTTTATAAATGTTAGCTATTACTGTTAGCTAGCTACTATTGTCTTCTCCAAGCCCGTATATTTGATATTTGTTTCAGTTGGGTGTTTGGGGATTTTAGTTTATTTTCTTTATGGGTGTTTCAGAAGTTGGAGAGAGAGAATTGAGGGAAATTTGACCAATTGTTGCCTTAGAGAAAAACAATAGAACTTTTAAAAACAGTCCTCTTCCCCTTCCACTCAGACAGAAGGTCATAGAGGGACAGTTATTTGAAGAGGTGCCAAAAATACTATCTCTGATATATTTTGAACTTCTAAATAAACCTTTTTTTAACTGATATTTTACTTGTATTTGGATCAAACTTACCTTTTTATTGCTTTAAGATTTAAGGCAGGTAGGGAAGGTTTTTCCTCTACAAACAAAAATGGACTTATTGCCTATTCATTTTAAAAAGCAGACATGATACAATGTGTGGTTGCTGAAGAATGAATGAAAAGTTGAGAACAGGGGACATAGTGCTTTATCAAATAAATAACCAATAATATGGTACAGATGCCTTTAAAAAAAAAAGAAAAAGAAAACCTATTTAAGAGAGAAGAGTTTAGTATGGAAATACTTTGAAGTAATCATATTCTAATATTAATTATACTTAAGTACTTCAGCCATCTCTAATTTTGTTGATGTGGTTTTACTCCTCTGCTGACAAAACTTGAAGTACCTCTGTAACTCAGTAAGTAAGTGGTCTTCAAGAGTTTCTGTGGCCCAACATTATCATTACCCTGGGGAAGCCAACCTGGTGAGGAGCCTCTCCAAAAATCAGTCAGTTGGATCTGGTCCTTCCACAATAGACCCATAATTCATCAGTGGTCCTGGACTTGAAGCCTTTCCAGGTTGGTCTAGGACCCATCAAAGCTTATACTCTACTGCCATAGCCTTTGCAAACCCAAGGTTGCCTCCTTGCCACAATCAGCAGAATTTTAGTGGGAGATCATCAAGTATAACTCTTAACTAACTTTAAACAGCACCCCTGACCCCCAATAACAAAGATTTCCTTTGCTTGCCATAATTTCCCCAGCCCTGATATAAAGGGATTCAAAATGTCCCCTTGCATTATTGTTGCTTTATTGCTCACTTGCTCTCTAACTTTTCATTCAGACTATTATTCTTTTATTTTTTAAACACATATAGGAATTACTCAAGGTGATGAGGACGATTGATGACAGAATAGTACATGAATTAAATACTACGGTTCCAACAGCTTCCTTTGCAGGAAAAATTGATGCCAGCAAAACCTGTAAACAACTTTATGAGTCTGTAAGTGTATCTTTTGGATCTCCCTTTAAAGTTTCTCTTAACTTTCCACTTCTAGGCAAAATAAGAAACAAATGAATTATTATTTAATTCAGCTGGGTGGGGGGAGGTGCTACTTAACTGCCCCCAAACTTCCTTGTCCATACTTGAGAGTAGGTTCAGGTCTACCCTTTATGAATCAAAAAAGACTTCAGGTATGTGAAGAAGAATTATATTCCTACATCGACAACCAGTTGGTGGTGATTTGGAGGAAATAGAGATGCCGGAACAGTATTTGTTCTCTGTCTTATGCATCTAGCCTTCATCTTAGTTATTCAGGGTAGACTAAAAGTTGGAAAGGGTTTCAGTATTTAATAACACCTTTATTTTTTTGTCTTTATTTTACAATAGCATAGCATCATGCAGTGTGTGTACATATATATGTGAATTTACATCATGTGTGAAAAATCAAATCTTGTAAATGGTGAAAAATAAAGAAAAAATACTTTTGAAAAAGGTATTAAAATATCGTGACTTTTGACCCACCCTGTACTTGTTTGATATTCTTTGGCAGTGGGAAAGGAATTTTCCATGATTTTCCTCTAAGATCTTAACATCCTTGTTGGACAGATAATGACAATAGTAAGTAGTTCATATTAAGTATAGTAATACCAGGCATGGCAAGGCATTTGAAAGAATAATGAGAGAGGTCAGAGAGGTAGAAAAGTAAACTGAAGTTCCTCACCTTTTCCTGTATTTTCTTCCTCCACCTGTCACAAAAGGAAATTACAGAAACCAGTGGAGAAAGCAGACAATTATGTGAGACCTCTTCACAAGACAGTAAAAAGGGAAAGTAACCTGCTTTGGGGGCATCTGAATGTTCATGTTAAAGGGTCCCAACCAAATTTAAAATGAGATAAATTTTAGAGAAAATTCAAAGAGAAAATTCAAGAGAAAAAAATGATACTTAAAATATTACTTTCTAGCTTATTAGTCTTTTTTGCTGAATTTGATTTCATCAAAATCAGTTGTTTTTTTTGTTTTAATTTTAGGCTCTATTTAGAGCCTTTTCTTTGGCTTTGAAGTAATTAATTTAGTGGAGGTATCATTTCCTTACAAACCAGTTTGGATGATTTCATTAAGGACAACCCAAATTTTGAATTTAGTTTTCATTTACTGCAATAATTTTAGTTCTTTTTTTTAACATTGAAATTATTGCCTATTGCTGCTTCATAGCTTAATAAAGTGGCCAGCCTGGCTCTGTGACCCTGGACAAATCACATAACCTCCCAGTACTCTAAACAGCTCTCTAGGATTATTAAGTTGTAAAGCAATTGTTGATCTATGTCAATAGAGGAAATTCGTCATTAGGGAGCGCCTTACATGTACGAAATCACAGGTATTACCAAAAAAAGGAAAAAAAGTTATTGCATATTATCTTGCCATCTAAATCCATAAGAATCATTTATCTACAAGATTAGTTTCTTTCCATCTAACCATCTTGGTTCAGTCTGGAACTTCTTAGTTGCCTACCCATCTTTTCTCTTAACTGTGTCTTTCAGTGTGACATATCTTTGTCATGTGAAAATTCCTGGAATGCCTACTACCTTTATGATAATAGGTATTACTGATTGTATCATAGAATGAAGAGCTAGAGCAGTTCCTTGGAATGCCCTTGTTTTCCAGAAGTATTAAGTTTTGGGTTAGATGAAGTTCCTTGTCCGAGGTCACTTAGTGGCAGTGGCACACCCAGCACTAACACGTGTGTCTTCTGACCCCTTATGAGGTGTTCTTTCCATCACACTATCCATCTGTATACTTGAAAGCTTTGGTTAGAGAAGAGTTAGTTCCTAGTCAGAGTGCCTATGCCAATATTTCCATACGAGTATTCACCTTGACTCGGGGAAGAAACAGAACTCTGTAGCAGCTGCAGCTTCCCCAGTGTCTTTTTGGCACCTTAACCTCAGAATTGCCCTTGATGCTTCTTCAATAGTCCTGGGATCTGAGAATCCTGCCATTTTTAGAGCAGGAAACAATGAGCAGGTTTGGGTGAGGAGCCCTGAAGGGTAGGGCCACCACTGACATTGGCATGGGGTCTAGGATAAGGAAGCTTAGGAAACCTGTTAGTGCAGCTCTCCCTATTTGTTCAAGCAGGCATCTGTGGGAAGGTTTCAGGTTGACCAGGACCTTGGATGGGGAAAAAAATTCCATCTTTATTTCAGTATAACTGGTTCACCTTTTAATCCAATTTATTTTATGCATTTAAAAACATTATTTTGAGAAGTCTATAGATTTTTACTAGATTGCCAAAGAGGTCTATGATACCCCCCAAAAAGTTAAAAAAACAACAAAACAACCTCCCTGTATTAGAGGGAGCATTCATAGCTCTCTTTATATGTGACATTTACTGGCTAGTCAATCCATGCGTGTCTGGCTACATGGAGGGATATAACTTAAGGTAAGCCAGCTATGTGCACGTGAATGTGTATGATTATTCAAATTTGGGCAAGGTTTTTATAAAATGCATATATATTTTCTTGTATATTTGTGGACTCCTCCATACCTGTGCATCTGTGCATAAATCTGTGATAAATATCTGTCGTTACGAATTTGAGAATGCCTTGCAATCCCATGTCCTTAAATAAATGACACAATACCACTAGTATGGGTGAGAGCAAGAGAGAGCATCTGTGGGACTGAATGTGTGTGGGGGGTTGAGTTTTTGTGTATTTCTGTCAGATACGTATTCTGTTATTGGTTCTTGAACTGATTTATTCCTTTAACTTTTCCTTTCTGCTTAGAAGTTCTCGACCTTGTTCTTTGAGGACATATCTCTTTGAGAAGGTAGTTTAGTTTTTCACTGTACCAATTATGGGAGACCATTAGTGAATGTGTTGTGAGGCTCTGATTTTGGAGATCTATACTGCAGAAATATGTTCTTTATATTATTTTAATGAGAATGAATATGATTTTAATGAGATATTGATGGCTTGGATGTATTTTTCCTACCCTAAACATATCTTCATATATTTTATACTTTTTCCCCCTAGAATATCTGTGAATGTTAAACCAGCCCATGAACTTTTAGAAACACCTTATCAATGCAAAATAATTACTATTGATATCAGCATCCTTGTCATTCAAGATTGAAGTACTCCTGAATATATCTTTTCTTTAATACAGTGCATACTCCAGAATAAATATTCCTAATCTTGCTTTTGAAATATACATTGCTTCAATGTGCACAACATCCCTTGTTGTTGCTTATTGTGAAAAATTATTTCAAAAGGATTTTAAATTCCAAAAGATATTATTGCAGAAGCATGTTAACTATTTTTGTTGGTTTTTTTTTTAAAGATTGATTGAACAAAGGTTCCAAGATGGTAAATGTTTGAGAGGTAGAAGATCCTATATATCCCAAAATATAAAATGCTATAATTCAGTGTTCTCTTTCTCTCCCACCTAAGGGTAGAGAAGCACTGTGATAAAACAATGACTAAAAAACAGTAGGTGAAAAATTGAGCCCCAAAATGATATGTGGGAGGGAGAGAAGAACCCAATTCAAACACCTTTTGTCTGGTGTTGAACACTATTGCTATGTTTTTGTGAAAAATATCTTCATTATGACTTCAAAACTATTCACACAAAACTCTGGATGCAGAGCTACATTCTGCCAATCATTAAGATCTTTTAATCCTTGTTAGTTTTCCGTTTAAACCTCATATGTAGTTGTTCAGACCTTTTATAATTACCTTTTGCTTCTATAATAGCGATTTCAATTTGACAGAATTCTGGAGGGGTTGAATTGTTTGTTGTGTTGACCTTAAATATTTTGATTTGGGGACATTTCCTCTTGTCTCTTGTGTGTCAGTCATCTGATTGTCCTCACCTGCTTGGAGCCTCTCCCCCCCCCCCCCCCCAGGTACTCCCACAGATGTTTCACACAAATACAGTGCTCCTGGGTTTTGAAAGATGTGAGACATAATGGCATTCATGTTTTGATTTTATATAAATGTGGACACGCTTGCGAAGCATTGCCGTGTAGTTGATAGAGATCTGTGTTGACACATAGTATATATGTGATTCTGTGCAAGTCACTAACCTCTCAGTGCCCCCCAGCAGCACTTCAAGAGTGTAAATTGCAGAACAGTTGCAGATCTGTATTGATAGTTTCCTTACCAGGAATTCCCTACACTAATTAAATTATGTGTCTGGATTAAGCAATGGTAATAATAATAGCTTTAGACACTGTACCCAAAGGTCTGATCATCACAACACATCTTGATTATTCAGTCCTACCACTAGGTGCCACCAAGAGAAGAAAAAATGAGAGGAGGGGAGGGAAAAGATAACATGGGGAAGTTTGCCCAGAAACACCCTTCAAATGTCTCCCATTTTCTCCTTCCCCCACTGAAAATAAGAGAAAATTATGTAGGAAAAATTGGATAGAAAGAAGGGAAAGAAATGAATGCAGGGTGGTCAAGAGGAAGAACCAAAAAAATATAAGGGCAGAGTGAGGAAGGAGGAAAGGAAGAGAGAGGAGGGAAAGAGAAATGATAAAGGCAAATTCTATCAGACAGAATTGATTTTTCCCCCCATCCTTTGATTATTGCAGATTAATCAAAACTTCCCACATTTTTAATGGCTTGACTTTCTTGCCTTTTTTCTTCGATAGATAAATATAATAGGCTCAGCAATAATAACTCATTCTGTGTTATAAAGTTAAGTTTATTTAAGAATTTTGGTTTCTTAGAGTCTTGAAATTTAAAAATATTTTTTAAAACTTTTTTTTGTGTGTGTTTCTTTTTCTCTGGTTTCTTCTTTTAGTTGATGGAAGCTCATGCCAGCCGGGAGAAAGTAATAAAAAAATGCATAGCTCAGACATCAGCAGTAGTAAAGAGCCTTCGAGAACAGAGAGAGAAGGATTTGAATGATTTAACATTATTAAAGCAAATTAGAAAAGAACAGACGAAGGTAAGTAGAAATACTCATATTTTTTCTAGTCAATACATTTTAATTTCCATTAGCAAGTATCAGCATTCAAGTAAATGAAAAAAATTTCAAGGCATTAAACCCATGAACCTTGAAAACAACTAAACAGTATAAAAAAAGTGAATATCAATGATGGTGTATATAAAGTTATACTTTTGATATTCATATATCATCTAAAGCAGTGGTTCTCAAAATGTGATTTGGTGATCTCTTGGGGTACCCAGCACCCTTTTAGGGAGTATGTGAAGTCAAAACTATTTTCATAATAATCCTGAGACATTCTAATTTCTAAAACTGTAAATATTGATAGCTATAAACAAAAGCTTTTTGCAAGATCTTCAGTAACTTTTATGAACATAAAGGGGTCCTGAGACTCAAAGTTTCAGAAATGCTGATCTTGAGATAGAAGCTGTGTATATTAACTCTAACAAGGTGTTAACAAAGTAGCCATGTGCATTTAATGTGAATGTTGTTGTTATTTACTATTGCCTACAGAGTTGACTGTCACTAGGTATTTTGTTCTTTTGGTTCGTTGCTTTGAGTAGCTTCACATAAGTCTAACAATATATTTCTTTTAAATTCTTGATATTCATTGCTTTATATACTATAATTTGTTCAACTCTTTCCCTAGTTACAGGTGCATAATTTGTTTTCATTTTTTTTGCCTTTACAAATAGTGCTGTTGAGAACATCTTTATACAGATAGATCTTTTTTCCCCTGTCTATTATGTCCTTAATATATAAACTTATTAATGGAATTGGTCAGCCAAAAAACAGGAACATTTTTGTAACTTGTGGTATAATTCTATATTACTACCTGAAAAATTTGAAATAGTTCATAGCATCACCTACAATATATTAGCATGTAGATTTTTTCAGACATCAGCATAGAATTTTGTCATTTTTTTTTACTGTCTTTGTCAATATAGGGAGTATAAGGCAATATTGCAAGAGTTTTATATTTACATTTTCCCAATTATTAGTGCACTTATATAATACTTTTTAAAAATTTTTTTTCAAACTGAAAATTTGTTAACATTTCATAGAATCCTAAAGTTGGAAGGTACCATGTCTCTTACACAGATGTTTTGCCTAGTTTTTGATTCCTGGTCACAACCCTTCATCTAGGATTCCTATTCTCTTCTTTGGTTGAGCTCAGGCCTATCTAAGCAGGGATACTAGTTTTGGTCCTTGGCAGAAGTATATAGGGAAGTCCTACCTTATAAGTCCTTTCATTTACTCTTGGGCTCTGTTCTTGGGTTTTGTGTCCCATTCCTGTTTTTGTTTTTGTGGGGTAATGAGGGTTAACTGACTTGCCCAGGGTCACAAAGCTAGTAAGTGTCAAGTGTCTGAACTCAGATTTGAACTCAGGTCCTCCTGAATCCAGGGCTGGTCATTTATCCACTGTGCCACCTAGCTGTCCCCCCAATACCTGTTAAGTAGACTTGTGTTACCTAGATCTTGAGTTCTGGTTGCCCACATTCTCTGGCCTAAGTTTCTACTTTTGATCTTAGCTAGTGCTACCACTGCAAGCCATCTTCCTCCTTCCTCCTTCCTAGAAAAATTTTTTGTCCCCTCAGCCGGCTTATCCTATTGCCAACCAAGTCTCTATATGTCCCTGAGTCTTCAAAATAGTCTTTTATCAGTTGTTTGCTCATTTGTATGTGAACAAGGAACTGGTGAAACTTTCAGATGCATAAGTAATTCCTGGGTGATGCATCTAGCTCCTTGTAGAGTTATTTATTTGAAGAGTTTCCCAGATGTTTGAAAATATATTAAGATACTGATATGTAGGTTCCCCATTGCATCCTTGGGGATGACCACATTTAAAAAAAAATACTGGCTTGCTTCACTTCCTTGGTGATGGAGAATAAGTCAGAAAACCTATTCATGCTGAAACAACTAAGCATACTATTATTTAATTTGTCAATTGTGAGTGGCTAGTTTTATTTCAAAGATTTCTTGAGTCTATATCTCTCAGTAGCATAAAGTGCTTTTGCATTGTCTTAATGCTATATGTAATTTTGCTTTGCTTTCTTTTAAGGAACTAAAATTTCATTAGTATAGGGAATTCTTGATGAGAAAACCCATTCAACTGTTATAGATCAATAACTACTCTGCAGCTAAAACTTAGAGTTGATTGGGGCACTGAGATTAAATCACCTGCCCGGGATCACAGAGCCAATATGTGTCAGAACCCAGTGTTTCTCACTTCAGGGCTGGCCCTCTTTCCACTATGCCATCCTGCCTCTTCTGGAATTCTCCACAGTTTTCTAGTTTTTAATGTATAACTGTCTGCTGTTCCATTCTTTTCCAAAGGCAGAGTCATTATAGGGATGACATCTGTTCTGATGAATACATTCAGTAGCTGGTACATGAGAGTGTTGGCCAGGGTTTTTAGTGGGTGGGTATAGTACAGAGAGGCTTTCTAGGAGTTACCCCACTTGGATTTCTTCTTAATGGTTGAAAGGATATTGGAAATTTCAAAATCTTCAGTCATTTTCCCCCTGAATTATGTTGAAATTGTATAATCATTAAGTGATATTACAAGTTCTGGATGTTTACTGCTCTTCATGGCTATTACAGCAGTGGGATGACCTTCTCCCCACCCCCACCCCCACCCCCATTTTTTTTTTTTTTTAGTGAGGCAATTGGGGTTAAGTGACTTGCCCAGGGTCACACAGCTAGTAAGTGTTAAGTGTCTGAGGCCGGATTTGAACTCAGGTACTCCTGAATCCAGGGCCAGTGCTCTATCCACTGTGCCACCTAGCTGCCCCCCCACCCCCATTTTTTAACATTAAGTTTTGAGTTCCAAATTCTATCCCTCTCTTCTCCCCCCCCTCGCCCCATTGGTAAGCAATCAAATATAGATTATACATGTGCAGTTGTGTAAAACTTTTCCATATTAGTAATTTTGTATAAGAAGATTCGAATAAAAGGGAAAAAATGGAAGAAAGTAAAAAAAAATAAGCATGTTTCAGTCTTATTCAGTTAATATCAGTTCTTTTTCTCTGGAGGCAGATAGTCTGCTTCATCATTAATCCTTTGGGATTGTCTTAGATCATTGTATTGCTGAGAATAGCTAAGTCATTCTCAGTTCTTCATTGAATATTGCTATTACTGTTTACTGTGCTCTCCTGCTTCTGTTCACTTTATTATGCATCATTTAATGTAAGTATTTCCAGGTTTTTCTGAAATCTTCCTGCTCGTCATTTCTTAGAGCACAGTAATATTCCATTACAATCGTACAGCATAGCTCATTTAGCCATTCCCCAATTGATGGGCATCTCTTTGATTTCCAATTCTTAGCCATGGGGTGACTTTTTCAAAGAGAGGAATGATGACCAAGTTGTTACACTTGGCAGGTCCTGTACATTGTGTAAGGTTTCATCTGTATGGTTGAAGATCTTTGCTATGACTTTGCCTTATGGAGACAGGCCTGTCATGGCCTTCCTCTAGATCTGGTTCCTCTAGTAGTAAATCAGTCAGTTTACTGGTTGTTGGCCAAGAATCTCACACTTGGAGTAGAATTTTGGAGGTTGTCTAAAACTGTCATTTCTACCATTCGGCTACCTCCTGCAGAGATAGAAATGAACCAGTACAAGACTGAGCACCATTTTCTATTTTTACCTGTGTTTGTGTTTGATCATGACCAAATAGTTCATTACCTATTAGTCAGCCTTCTGGCAATGAGCCTCTCTGTACTTATCTAGGATGTTCCTCTGGCAGCAAGCACAACCTATGGCCAGAACTGACTTTTCATTCAGTCTTGTAGACCATATCAGAAACCAGTATCATTTTTATGTTGTGATAAGATACTGGAGTAAGGTTGTTGTAGTGGAGCCATTATAGAATTTTGGTTTCTTAGAGGTGAAAGGGCTTTGGGAGATTACTGAGGCCTGAAGAGGTAAAGTAATAACACAGTTTCAGACAAACTTGAGAAGATTTGTATGAATTGATATAGAGTGAAGTGAACAGAACAAAGAATAATTTATACAATAACAAATAAGAAAAAAATTAAGAACTCTGTTCAGTGCAGTGAACCACCACATTTCCAAAGAACTAGTAATGAACTCACAGTACAAAATAATACATAATTTTTGGACATATCAACTTTGGCTTTGTTTTACTTGATATATATTTAATATATATCAATATATATTTAATAAGTTTTAGTTTAACTTTGATAATATATACTTTTCTTAAACACAACCATGAAATAACCCGTAAAATTCAGTACACAAAATAAAATTGGTAGCATACAAAACATTTTTTCTCATGAGTCATTCCCTAGAATTTTGTGACCTTTTGTGCTAACATTTCAATAAAAAACCTATCAATTTCAAAAAAAAAAAATTCACTTTTCATAATGCATGAAATCTCTATTACCATAGGTACAGTACAGCTATTAAAATTCTTAAAAGTAAAACATTTTTTAACCTAAATCTTACTTTCCACTGTGTCAGATAGCAGTATAAGACTGTTACACTATATACTATACTGCTGTAAACCTCTCTACCTTGGCTGCCCTCTGAAAACCAAGGAGAGACTTTAGTCAGTGCTATCAGAAGATGCTCAGACTGGCAAGGTCTTGGTATTATCTCCAACACTGTGTGCTTCATGGCTGGTGGATGGCATTGGACATCATGAAGGATGAACCATCTTGATATAATCTATCAGCAATGTCTGCTTCATGCACCATTTGAGATCCTTAAGGGTCTCAGAGTATGGGAGCATAGCTGTGAAACACCTAGTGGGATATCAGCCATTCCACAAACATATACATTGTGTCTCTCAGGTTTTTTTTTTTCTCTACTGAATCATGTTGCAAAAGAAAACACCAAAAAAAAAATCACCCCCAACCCCCAAGAAAAACAGAGTTTAAAAAGTATACTTTGATCTCGTTTCAGATTTCATCAGCTCTTTCTCTGAGGTAGATGGGATTTTTCATCATAAGTCCTTTGAAACTGTCTTGGATCGTTGTATTGTTCAGAATAGCTAAGTCATTCACAGTTGTTTATCATATAGTATTGCTTTTACTATGCACACAGTTCTCCTGGTTCTGCTTACTTCCCTTTGCATCAGTTCATGTTAGTCTTCCCAGGCTTTTCTGAAATCATCCTGTTTGTCATTTCTTATAGTACAATAATATTCCATCATAATCATATACCACAGCTTTTTCAGTCATTCCCCACTTGTTGGGCATCCCCTCAATTTCAAATTCTTTGTCAATACAAAAAGAGCTGCCATAAGTATTTTTGTACATATAGGTCATTTTCCTTTCTCTTTGCTCTCTTTGGGATATAGACCTAGTAGTGGTATTGCCAGGTCAAAGGGTATGCACAATTTTATAGCCCTTTGGGCATAGTTCCAAAATGCTTTTCAGAATGGTTGGATCAGTTCACAACCCCACTAACATTGCATCAGCGTCCTAATTTTTCTACCTCCAACATTTGTTATTTTCCTTTTCTGTCATATTAGTCAATCTGATAGGTCTGAGATGGTACCTCAGAGTTGTTTTAATTTTCGTTTCTTTAATCAATAGTGATTCAGCATTTTTTATATGACTACAGATAGCTATGATTTCTAATTCCAAAAACTGCATGTTTATATCCTTTGACCACACATCTGCTGTTCTGCCTGATTTCAGCTCCACAAGCAAGATTCCAGTCCCCTGGTTTGCCACTACCTGGTTTCCCCCACCCCACTTTCCTCCTCCCTTTTATGTGTTGTCTCCTTTACATTGTAAGTTCCTTAAGGAGGGAAGCTGTCTTTTCATTAATTGTATCCCTAGTGCTTAGCACAGTGCCTGGAACAAAGTAGACACTTTAATAAATGTTGATTGGATTGGATTGGAGAGTTGTGATTGGTTGGAGATAAGAATGAGGAACGTTTCCAGGATAGGAGAGGGATAGAAGTCAATGGAATCAGGAATGATATACACACAGGGTTACCGAATTTCATATACCAGTTATGGGCACTCCTTCATAAAGATCCATGCCCAAGGATAGATATGCAAACACAGTAACACCTCCCAGCAATAATATCTGAAGACGTGGTACCTTCAAACCCTAATAGTTTCTGGGACTTGCTAGTAGAAAGAAATAAGGATGAGAAACTTATAATTGTAACATGGGATCTCTCCTCTGCCCAAACTAGTTTTCAAGGAGGCTTTTAGAAGATACTATTTGATCAGCATCAACCTTGCTGGAAATTCAATTTTCTTATAGTGGATTTTCCTGTGGGGTATTTCCTGGTTCTCACCTGACTCATTATTGTTACAGAATGTGGCCTGCCCCCCTGGGACCATCTAGTCTTAGAGGTACCTGTGTGTAAACATATTTACATGCACATGTTTAAGGGATATGGTGATAAGGAAGAGCATCAGACTTGGAGGCAGAAGGTCTGGATTTGAGTTAGCAGGAAACCATAGACAAGTCAGTTTATTTCTGAACCTGCTTCCTCTTCTGTTAAATGAGGAAATTTATACAACCTACCTTCTAGGATTGCTGTAAAGATAATATTTTGTCAACTTTAAAGTGTCACATGCATGTCACATTATGAAGATTTTCAAGTGAGAGGCAGCATACCATATTAGTGGGAAAAACTACTACTCTGGAAGTCAAGAAACCTGCTTTTTATTCCTTCCACCAAATATCTCTGTGTGTGGGCAAATCATTTCACTTCTGGACCTCTGTTTCCTCATTACTAAAATGATAGGGTCACACTAGATGATTTCTAAAGTCCTGTCCAACCCTGGCTCTGTGAGTCTTTGAAAAAAGTAAGTGAATAGACAAGAAGGAACATGGATTGTAAGCAAAAGATATGATTGTGATTGCAGAAAAGTGCCTAAGATGTTATTTTAAAACTATTTTTTAGGTTGTTTTTTTTAATCAATTCAGTTTAATGCCTCTAGGTTTAGTCTAAGCAGCACTTAAGAGTTTCTTTGTGTTCAGGATTACTACCCCTATGAGCCACTGTACAAACTCCTTTTGACCTAGGCTGCTGTTTGCTAGGGAATACTTTTCATTGTATGTGGTAAGTTGGTGGCACATTACGAGTTACACATTACACGCATTTACACATTCACCTTCTGGTCAATCATTACTTAAGCAAAGTTCCTTTAAAATGTTATTGAACTTAGTCAACCCTTATCCACGTCTCAAACCAATTAAAGGACTAAACAAAGGATCCTATTTGCATATCCCCCCCCTCCCCTTCCCCAGTAATTTTCTACCTCTAATTTTGATGAAGAAATGTGTTTGTTTTTAAAATTTTTATCTCCTGGCTTCCTCTTTTCCCCAACACCTCCCCCACCACTACCTCAGAAGCAACAGCTCTGAGTTTCACAAAAGCCATTGAAGGGGGGTGTGGCAGCTAGGTGGCACAGTGGATAAAACACTGGCCCTGGATTCAGGAGGGCCTTAGTTCAAATCCAGCTTCAGACACTTGACACTTACTAGCTGTGTGACGCTGGGCGAGTCACTTAACCCTCATTGCCCTGTGCAAAAAAAAAAAAAAAAAGCCATTGAAGGGAAGAAAAAGGGGGAGGGGCAAAAGGAGCTTTTTTTTGTTGACAGTTAAAGGGAGGGCTGCTAGGTGGCGCAGTGGATAAAGCTCTGGCCCTGGATTCAGGAGTACCTGAGTTCAAATCCAGCCTCAGACACTTGACACTTACTAGCTTTGTGACCCTGGGCAAGTCACTTAACCCCCATTGCCCGGAAAAAAACAAAACAAAAAGAACAAACAAAAAAGAAAGTTAAAGGGAAAGGGCATAAGGTACCACTAACAAATCTTCAGTTACAGTTCCCTAAATCAGGGGCTCCTTTCAATAATGGGTCAATGTTGATCCAACAATTCTGGGAGACAGTTTTGTATTATAGATTGAAAAGTTACTAAATTATTCATACCTTTTGACCCATTGATCTCACTACTTGGTTTTTGCTATATGAAGATTATTGGCAACAAAAAAGGGCTCATATATACAAAAAATATTCATAGCAATGTCAAACTTCAGTATAAGAGCCTATGATCTAATTAATTTTAGTACTCCCTCTAGTGGTGCAGAGAGTATCCCACTCATACTCTGTAATATCAAAAACAAACAAAATAACATACCTCTAAATTGGAAAATGGCTGAAGTTGTGGTATCTGGATGTAGTACAATATTACACTATAAGACATGACAAATATGAATTATTCGGAGAACTATGGGAAGACAACATTAATGGCAACAAAACCCAGAACAAATGCAATCAACAGCATTGGTACCAAATTGTGAAAGCCTCTCTGTTAAATAGTAAACTACCAAAAATGGGGCTTGACCTACTATCACTTGTTTGGGAGGGGTGTACTTGGTATGTTTGGATAACTATCTTTTAAAATTAAAATGTATCAGTAATGTTTAAACCATATAATCAGAAATTTGTGAATAGCCTCATCAATTTAATTAAATGATTACATTCAGTAATATATAGTAATTCATAATTGATCCAGGCTTGCTAACATGACACCTGGTCATGTTACACAGTGGTATTGGCAACAAAGCTACCTGATTGGTTTTTTAAATTGCTACACTTCTCAGGTGAGGTGCATTTGGCCCCAGAACCTAGACCTTGTGTTCGCTGCAGTAATCTTACAGTTTACCAAGTTCGTCCTAGCTACAGCAGCAGTTTACTTATATGATTTCTCCTGTGCATTTCAGTGGTAAAAAGGAGGAAATTGTACTAGTAAATATGGTAGAGTTAGCCAGTTAACATGAACATTTAAGAAACAAATGTTTGATGTTTTATAAATTGAGTTTAGTCCCATGTAAATGTTCCTTGATTTAGGTGTTTTAATTTAGCTTTTATGACTTCATATACCCTTCCCTGGTTTTCTTTCCTACAGTTGAAATGGATGCAGTCGGAACTGAATGTTGAAGAAGTAGTAAATGACCGAAGCTGGAAGGTACCACACAACAGCCTTTTCTCTGCTTGTCCGTTTGATTTATTTTTATTTGTTGGCAGCTCTCTATTTAGTCTGGCTTGATCACAAAACAGAGGGACTGATCTGACTGCTCTGAAACAGCAAAGCCAAAGAGAGAGACTTTGGTGGAAAAGAGCCTTGTTACTCTGAGGTTAAGAATAAAAACCTGTCATTTGGAGGGAAATTAGTTTCTTTGCTAATTTCTCATCTCTGCCAACATCTTAATGGAGTCAGTGTTGTCTAGGGTTTGAGTGTGAACAAGTCCAAAAAATAATTTTACAGGAGCAATTATGTGTCAAAGATATAAAGTTATATTCTGATTAATTATCTCTCTTGGGCTGGGAAGGTGTTGCTTGTGCAGTATTTCTTTTTGGAGGGGCAAGAGGTGATGTGAGACTGGTTCTCCCTATTTCACCTAGGCTGGAAGGATAGCATCCACTCTGGAGCCCAACTCTACAGCTGATGAATATGGAAGTTTTGGCCTATGCCTGGGTTCTTTCCTCTTAGGCAGCTTCTGGGTTTTCCCCATATTAGTTCTAGACTGAGTGTGGACATCTCATGGACTTTTGCCCCATTGCAGCTCAGAACTCTCGAGCTCAAGTGATCTATCAGGCCCAGCCTCTGAGAACAGGGTGTACCACCACACTTAGCAGCGGTGCAGTATTTCTAACATTCTTGACACTAATTTTCATTTTAGTTACTAAGGATATTTATTTTTACCATAGATGTGAACTCCCTGAAGCCATAGGAAAGTTTTTATTATTAGCCCTTGTCATCAGAGATGTGTGACCTTCCTAAAATTTACCTACATAGTCACCCATTTCCAGCTCCTTATACTGCAATAAAGCTGATTACAAAACTGTTTTTGTCAGAAGTTTTCTTGGTTCAGAGTAATACCAGCGCAAACCTATCTTTACTAAAGCTCTGAAGGTAATTTTTGTTTGTTTTAATTGGAAATATCATTTGTCATGTATTCAAAGTTGGCCTTGAAGTGAATTTTTGAGATTTTGTGATTTGGCATATAGATGCTAACATTCTCCTTTAGCCAGGTTAGCATTATTTAACTTCTCAGCCAAAACTTTCTCCAATATCATAGCAACTACTTTTTCAGAAACATAAGCTTTTTATTATTTTTATTATTATATTATTATATTGCATCAACACAGACAATAAAGGTGTGGTGATCAAAGCGAGAACCTAAAAGTTAACAAGCAAATAATATTCTTTAGAAAACATTCTTAAAGAAAAATACTTCATGAACACTCCCATTCCCCAGTGCAGAGAATTAGACAACCATGCATAATAATAATAAAATGAAAAGACCAGTCTAATTGGAAAGGCATTTGTTATAGATGATGGCATATTGGTCTCAAAATAGTGTTCCAGACAATCACAAATATTAACTTTAAAAAGCAGAAGCTATTTCACTCAAAATGATCTTTGGATGGGAAGCGGTGGGAAGAAATCACACTTAACCATTACAGCATTTATTAATCCAGGCCATGGATAAAAGAATTGCAAGGTTGTGCCAATTGAGGTAACTTTTGTAATAAAATCAAGAAATTGCTGAAATGGTGACTTGGTAAAGCAAATGCCCTAAATCCAAAGGTAAAAGTTAAAAGATTTTTAAATAGTGAACTACAGAATATTAGAATGACTGACTCTTACTACAGTAAAAGAAAGTTACTTGTCTTCAAACTGATACCAGACCCCAGAAAACATTTATTTGAAGGGAAAAAAAATGCTAGGCATGAATATTGAATTTCCCCGAAAGAATCCTTTGAAACCACAGATTTACAGCCAAAAAAGGGAATTAAAATCTCAGACGCAATATATAAATACTGAAGCAGTATTATAGTTCTATGCTACTATAAAAATATAACAAATATGACCAGGCTAGGGAAACAGGTCTTTGAACAGTAACAAGATGGGATTGACAAAAATTACATGGTTTAATTAATGGCCGTTTATAATAGGTTGATTTTGGTTTACATTTCTTTTTACAAATATTTACAAATTCATTACAGAAAAAGGAACCATCCTGATAAAACTGTCTTTAACTAAATTCTTACAAGAAAACTCTCCATTTGAAAGTTTCATCAAAGATGTGGTGACAAAAGGAAATCAAAATAACAAGAAGTAAAGAGTAGGAAAATTAAAATTTTTTTAGTGATTCACAATAAAATAGTTTGGCTCATGATTCTAGATAAAACCACAAATTTAGGCTGAAGTTAATTGTATTCTTTGTTCTGTTTGAGACTGTTACTGTTATCAACATATTATAAAATAGGTTAAATAAAGATGAAATAAAATATAAGCTTAGGAAGTTAGTAAAGTTTCCTTACTATTTCCTTTTGGATGGGGTGGGTGGCAGGACCAGAGCAGGGATAGAGAGAGGACAAAAAAAAAATTTTAGAATAATGGTTGGGGTCACTGAAGGAAAGATTATTTGCTTTCAATTTTCCTAAGTTTCTATACTCTATATTTTATTACTCAAAGAATAGCAAGCAATATTGTGGGTCCAGGATCAATAGCAAGAAATGATTTGTAAAATACAAATGTATAGCTATAATTCGGTTAGATTGATTGCCTTATAACCACCCTTATAACCGCCTTAGGAATTTCAACTTTTGTCCATACCAAGGCCCTTTGTGTAAATTTGAGAATTAATATCCATCAAAATTCATAGCAACTACTTTTTAATGTTTGTTTGGTTTTTTGCGAAGGGCAATGAGGGTTAAGTGACTTGCTCAGGGTCACACAGCTAGTAAGGGTCAAGTGTCTGAGGCCAGATTTGAACTCAGGTCCTCCTGAATCCAGGGCAGGTGCTTTATCCACTGCTCCACCTAGCTGCCCCCCCACCAATAGCAACTATTTTTAACTACTATTACCAGAAAGGTGCTACAGCACTTGACTTGAAGTGAGAAGACGTTGCTCTAGTCCTGTCTCATTTTTCTTATTAGCTGTGTGAACTTTGGACAAATTTCTTAACCTCTTTTTGCCTCAGTTTCATGGACCTTTCTCAGAGTAATGTTTTTAAATACATAAAATAAATAGGATTACCAAGGAAACTGATTATATTATGTACATTGAAATAGCTGTCATTATAATATTTAAAAAATAAGTTGAAAGACCCTCAGTAAGAAAACCCTAGCATTCTAACATTCTATGATTAAAGAGCTAAAGATTGGGGGCAAAAATAACTTTTTTTTTTAATGAACTGTACTATCACATTATAATTCCTGTACATTGAAGAAGGAAATGCAAGAGCAGTATAATTCCTCCCACCTGCTTATGTTTCCATTCTTGTTCTCCCCAGCAGAGTATATACCCTATGCTCTAGTCAGCCAGTGCATAAACGTTTATTAAGTGCCTGCTCGACTAAGTACTGGGATACAATGAAAGACAAAAACCAGTCCCTTCTCAAGGTGCTCACAGTCTGATGGGAGCAATAATGTACAAACAACTATGTACAAATAAACTATAAACAGGACAAATTAGAGATAATCAACTGAGGAAGGGCCCTGGAATGGGGAAGGGGGGGATCAGGAAAAGCTTCTTATAGAAGGTAGGATTTTTAGCTTGGATTTGAAGGGACATCAAGGAGGCCAGGAGGTGGAGATGAGAGAGCGTCCCAGGCATAGGTACAGTCAGTAAAAATGCCCAGTCAGGAGATGGAAGGTCTTTTCTGAGGAACAGAAGGAAACCAGTGCTGCTATATGTCCGGGTAAGGAGACTAGAAAGGCAAGAGGGGGGGCCAGGTTATTTTGGGCTTTGCACAGCAAACTTTATATATGATCCTGGAAGTGGTAGGGAGACATTGGAATTTTTGATGTAGGGAGATGACATGGTCATTTGTACTTTAGGAACAGCAGTTTAATAGCTGAGTCCAGGAAGCTAACTCCTTCTCTTGGGCTTTCCTGTCCCTCTGCTTTGACTATTGAATCCTTTTCTTTGCACCTAATGGGTGCCTCTTTTCTTGCCTCATTCAAGGCTTAGCTAATCTTGCATTCCTGACACTAGCATCCCTGCATTATTTTTGTTATCAGAGATGACCTCCCCAAATTTTCATTGAAAAATAATCACCTATAACCCATTTGTATATTAGTTATGTTGTCTTTAGTTAGGAAATTAAAACAAAAATTTAACTTATAAAAATGTTTTATTGTTAACATTCTTAAAAAGTCCATTTTTCTTAAATATTTGTCATTTTACAAGTATTCATGCAGTTACAATATATAAATAACATCTTTTCTAAATTGACTGCGATGGTCTGAACAAATATATTTTAAAGATTTTTTGTTCATGAGAATTCATTGTAGCTTTATCAGCCAAGTACTACAAATATAGGGTATTAATCAGTATCTGGAAGTAGACTTGTATGAAATTGGACTGTGTAATGTCATTTATTCCATTTGTATTCTTTCTGAAAATAAAACACTGGCTTTTCACCTAATCTGAGATTATCAGAATTATGATAACCAAATTAGTGCCTATCAACAGGTACTATCAAAGAAAATAATTACATGAGAAAATAAAGCTTCCTAGTCTCAAAAAATTCTATATTTTAACACTGATGTTCCACTGAATTATATAAAATCTCTAAGATATACTTTTTATTATGTTACTGGGTAAAATTTCTATCTAGTTTTATTTTTATTGGGATATTTGACATTCATTACCATATTTCAAATGCATATAATTGACTTCTGTTTGTCTTCTCTTCCCCTCAACCTCAATACATTTTTTTAAAAAAACCATTTATTTTGTTAACAGTTGAAATTAGTTTTTTTTTTAAGTTATTTTTTTTTTAGTGAGGCAATTGGGGTTAAGTGACTTGTTAAGTCACACAGCTAGTAAGTGTTAAGTGTCTGGGGCCGGATTTGAACTCTGGTCCTCCTGACTCCAGGGCAGGTGCTCTATCCACTGTGCCACCTAGCTGCCCCTGAAATTAATTAGTAAAGGAACTTTTTAAGTAAGGAAATGTTTTCCAAGTCTGTGAAATGGGAACAAGACCATTTTGGTAAGATTTTGAGTTCCAAAATGTTTTCCCCTACTCCCTTCCCTCACCCTCCCCAAGACAGCAAACAGTATGGTATAGATTATATATGTACAACCACATTAAACATATTTGCACATTAGTCATGTTGTGAAAGAAGAATCAGAACAAAAGGGGAAAATCTCAATAAAAAAAGAAAAAGTTAAAATATTATGATTCAATCTGCATTCAGATTACACAGTTCTTTTTCTGGATATTGAGAGCGTTTTCCATCATGAGTCCTTTGGAAATGTCTTGGATCATTGTCAGAATATTTTTCTTGTACAACCTAATATTTCTTTTGGTTTGAGTCCCTAGTTTTCCAGAAGACAGTTCAATGACTTTTGTTTTTGTTTCAAATAACTAGGTATTTAATGAACGCTGCAGAGTTCACTTCAAGCCTCCAAAGAAGGAATAAAAAGGATATTTCTAAAGGAGATAGTCATATCCTAAGAGCTGAGGAAGACACACACAGGAAGGGCAGGACGCTTAGAAGGATGATTTCTGAGCCAACAGACCAAGACCATTTGTTGATTTCAGGCCCACTTCTCCAAGACCTCAAGTATAAATAATTCTAATAATTATGGAGAAATCAACTGCTATTTTATACTGAATCTGTGAAAAAAATGTTTTGTAACTATTAAAATAATTTTCAGATTGAGTGTACGTATTTTTTATTCCTTTCCCATATTGAAGTAGTGAATTCCCTTTAAAGAAGCATGAACACAATTTCAGTTGCCAAAATTCTGTTACTTTTGTGTTATACCTGTTTTGGTGGGGAAATGATTAGTAGGATGGAATGTTGAATATCTTTGGGATCTTAAGAGTTTGGTTTTATCTGGTATATGAATTTATCCTC
Organism: Dromiciops gliroides; assembly: GCF_019393635.1. Classification (NCBI taxonomy): domain Eukaryota; kingdom Metazoa; phylum Chordata; class Mammalia; order Microbiotheria; family Microbiotheriidae; genus Dromiciops; species Dromiciops gliroides. Next base: position 333,730,238 of record NC_057863.1, on the reverse strand, counting down.
TTATTTTTACAAGGGTTTGCCGGTCATTAATAGAAAGAACAATAATTTAAAGTAGTTCTTCAAGGTCATCAGATCTAGTTGAGTGCCCCGGAGACTCTACTGTGATCTTTGGGCAGGGTATTTAAATTCTCTGTCCCTTTTTTTGTTTGTTTTGTTTTGTTTTTTGGATGGGGCAATGAGGGTTAAGTGTCTTGCCCAGGGTAAGTGTCAAATGTCTGAGGCCGGATTTGAACTCAGGTCCTCCTGAATCCAGCTGCGCCCCTCCCATCACCCCTCCCCCCCTTTTTTTTAAACTTCATCCAGCTGTATAAAAGTCAGCTATTATTATTACTTATTTTATAGGGACCAGCGCCATTTTACAGGTGAGAAAACAGGCTTTGGAAGGCTATAAGCGACTTCCGTAGGACATCGCTAGTGAATAGCAAAGCTGTATTTAAAACCTGGGATTTCTGACTTCACATCCAGGTTCTTTCTGCTCTACAGAAGGCATATCAAACTCAAATAGGAATGTATCCCTCCTGGCTGCATTATTGCCTTGAAAACCACAAATTAACATCTGCATTGAATTTTAAACATTACCCAGTTACATTTTAATCTGGTTCTGGGTGAATGTGCCACTTTTGCTCTACAGTACTGCTTTTTTGCTTTGCTGACAACTGAAATTTCTAATGTGATCTTTCCTTTTTAAATAGATTTGGGATCTGATTTGTTTTGGTGATTATTGCTGTGGTTCATTCATAGTAACATGCCGGCGGTGGGGAGAGTTTATGTGGCTAAACATAAACAGTGCTTGCAAGAGGGCATTAAAGGCATCTAAGTGACTCTGCGGGCAAAACTTTTGGCTTGAGGTCAGGAAGACCTCAATTCAAATGCTGCCTCTACTGGGCAAATAGCCTCTCTGCCTGTTTCCTCATCTGTGAAGTGAGTGGGTGGTTCTCAGTAGTCTCTGAGGCCCATTCAGCTATAAAACTGATCCTGTGAATCCCTGGTATTAGATATCAAAAGCCAAGAACAGATGTGTAGTGGCAAGAACTTTGGCTCTACAATCAGGGCTAGAGTTCAGATTCCACTTTTGTCTGACCCTTACTATCTCTGATTTTAGGCATGTCACTTAACTTCCCTGGGCTTCAGTTTTGTCATTTCTTAAATGAAAGATTGGAGTGGATGGTGCCTTATATCCCAACTCTATGATTCTGTGACTCAAATAGGTATTAATAAGTCTGTTCAACAAATTTTAAGTACCTTCTATCTGAGATACAAAGACAAAAGCAAATAGATAATTAAGGGGCTTATGCTGCAAGAATAACACAGCCACAAAAAATAATCTGAAGAGGGAGAACCATTAACCACTAAGGGATTACAGAAGACCTTGTGGAGGAATTGGCAACCCAGAAGACAAAGACTTTCGGGAAAGAAGATAAACAGAGCCCATGATAGGCATGGTAGCAGCCTGTGTAAATTTGGAACATGGAATGCCAGAACTGGACAATAGCTAATAATCCTTTAGGTAAAAGGGAGTAGTAGGAATCACAGTGCCCAGAAAGATAGGTTGAATCTGCCTGGATAGCCTTAACTGTTAGGCTAAGGAGTTTGTACTCTGCCCTAGAGGAATACGGAGCCACTGAAGGTTTTCAAGCAAGGGAGTAACCTGTGCTTTGGAAGATTATTTTTGCAGATGAGTGGGAAATTGATTATTTTTTTGTTTGTTTATTTGTTTGAGGTTTTTTGCAGAGCAATGGGGGTTAAGTGACTTGCCCAGGGTCACACAGCTAGTAAGTGTCAAGTGTCTGAGGCTCGGATTTGAACTCAGATCCTGAATCCAGGGCTGGTGCTTTATCCACTGCGCCACCTAGCCGCCCCATGGGAAATTGATTATTGAGGGGGAAACCTGGAAGTAGGAAGATCAGACTTATTAAATAGCGCTGGTGGGAAGCAATGAGGACTTGAACTAGAGTGACTTGAACTATATGGAAAGCATAATTAAAATCTGACAACATTAGATATAAGGGAATGTATTAGAACTGTGACATGACCCGGAGCTTGAGATGCACAGGAGGATAGGCCCCAATTTACTCTAGCTAAGTCTATCAGTATTGATTTATCAAGTGTTCTGATTGTCAATTACATTACACCACATCTGCACATCTGAGCAAGTTCTTTCGATCAATAGGCCTTCCTGGGGTGCCTTCGGGATGACCTTGGGGAATCTGAGGCAATTGCCAATTAAGTGGCTTACTACACTGCCTCTGAAACTGGCCTTTTTCTTAAAAGTGATTGCATATAAGGTGTGTGTGTGTAAAGAAAAACCAAAAATATATTTTTTTTCCAGCAAGAAAGCTTCTTTAATTGGAACCAGCAAATGAAAACCCCTCAGAAGTTAAAATCCTCAGTATCCCATCATAGCAATTAGTTTGCCCAGTTCTGACCATCGGAAACAAATAAGTATAGAGTATAAGAAAGAAATGCTGCTGTAATAACACTGCTTCATTATATTTCCCGGCAGACCTACTGTATCAAGGACGATAGAGGGCCAAAGACAACTGATGAATGCCCATAATGAGTGGGAGGAGAAAGAGGAACCAGGAAAAGAATGTGGGAACAATTCTAGAGATCAAAATAGATGCGTGATTGTGTAGTATAACTGAGAGGTTGGTGGAGGGATTCAGTGTAGAGGAGACCATCATTCACAATTTAAAATCAAGAGAAGAAAAGAAGGGAAAACGAACAAGAAGTGTAGACAAGACTGTAAACTCACAGGACCATGCCCAAATATGTGTGTCTGCACCTTGAGTTAAGATGTCAGTCAGCACCTGGGGAGGCAAGAACAGCCCTGTCCTCAAGGAGTTCATGTTCTAATACAGGAGACATACCAACAACAATGCGTTTGCAGGCTTTATACAAAATAAATCTGAGGTAATCTCAAAGGGAAGGCACTAGCATTGAGAGGGCCCTAGACAGGCTTCTTGCAGAAGGAAAAATTTTAGCTGAGACTCAAAGGAATCCAGGAAAGTTAGAAGGTGAGAAAGGAGAACATTTTAGGTATGAGAGACAGCCAGTCATAGCAGAGTTAGGAAATGGGAGATAGTGTTGTGTTCGAGGAACCCCAAGAAGACCAGTGTTACTGGATTGTGGAGTATATGTTTGGGGGTGGGAGGGGGGGTAGGGAGTGACAGACAACTGAAGGAAGACAAGAAAGCTAGAGAAGGGGCAGATTGTGAAAAGCCAAACAGGGTTTTATATTTGATCTAGGAGGTGATGAGTAAGGGGTGACATGGTCAGATCTGCTCTTTAGGAAGTTCTCTTTCTTGAGGATGGCCTGGAGTGAAGAGAGATTTAAAGTAGAAGGCTATTACAATAGTCCAGGCATGAATTGTTAGGGTCCTGCACCAGAGTGATGCTGTCAGAGGAGAGATGTAGGCATTTATGAATGAATGATATTGTGAAGGTAAAATCAGCTGGACTTGGCCACAGATTGGATATAGGGGTGTTGTGAGAAAGAAAAGTAAAGGAAGATGCATTGCAAGCCTGGGAGACTGGAAGTATGGTGTCTCCCTTGACAGGAAGTTTGGAAGTGGGGAGGCCTTGAGAAGGGAAGATGAGTTCACTTTGGGATATTTGAATTTAATATGTCTACAGAGCATCCAGTTTGTGATGTCCAATAGGCAGCTAGAGATGTAAGACTGGAGGTTAGATAAGAGGTTACCTCTCCTGAGAGTCCGTGATCTCTTTGTCAGGAGCTGGGTAATGTGCTTCATCCTAGGTCCCCTGGAGACACAGTTGTTAATTGCATTGACTAAAAGTTCTTAAGTTTTTCAAAGGGTTTTTTTGTTTGGTTTTGGTTTTTTTATTTTATTTTTTTTACAGTGATGCTATCCTTGCATACATTATTCTCTTGATCATGTTCACTTTATGGTGGATCAAATGATTCAGCATTCTTTGAATTTTTTTTTTCAAAATTTGTTTAGTTATTCCTCAATTATCTAAGGGGAAATCTTAGAGGCCTTAGATTCTAGTTCTCCTTATCCTTCCCCTTTTTTTAATACTTTCTTCAGGATTAGGAAGTTTGTCTTTCTTGCAGCTATTTCCTCTCTAATATTCTTTCTCTATCCCCACTGGTTTTCCTGTTGACTTTTATGCATTTCTATACTGAATTTTGCATGTATTTTGTACTTTGTTCATTTCAGACAAAGATAGGATCTGAGATAAAGATAGGATCAACCCTCTTTTTTTTTTTTAAAGGAAAAGGTAACTCCAGTTGTCCATTTCAGTTAAAAACATGAGTCAGGTTCTCAATGATGACCCCCTTCTTCCATATTTACATATTCTTTTGCTTCCTCCAATTACAGAAATAATGTTATATCCTCTTCTTCCTTCCCTTACACGAATTCCTCCATTAGTATATATTCTCCCTTTCCTTTCCTTTCCCTAAACTATGAGAACAGAACCCCTGATATGGGATGGTTTTAGAATCAAATTGATCGTGAGTCGATCCAAAAGAATTACAAGACTCAGTTGACTCAGTTTGTCAAGTTTTATTGCAATACTGTGAGTGATCACAGGGAGGGCACCATGGAGGTGTCTTTCTCAAATAGAAAAAGGAAAGAAAACTATATTTACAGTATGGATAAATTGATTATCAGTCTTATTATAATAATCTCCTCCTTAGGGAGGTACAGGGGAGGGCTTATCCTAATTTGGAGTTCCTAAGGGCTTGAGCCAACCCCCGAGGCAGGTACCTTTTCCTGTGGAGGTGTGTTTTTGAGATTTATGTATCATAAGGTGAATCTGGGAACAAATTTGGCCTTTTCTGTGCGTCGCCTTTTCATTCCCATGCCTAGTTTCAAAATGTTTTCATTTATCAGTTAGAATTTCTATACCCTGTCTGTGTATCATTGTTATAATTAAGGTCTCTATGACCTGCCTCTTTATGTTCTTGTTATGAATGAGGATTAATGTGGGTAACAAGAACCTAGGCCCTGACTTGTGTTAATGAAGACTCAAGTCTTAAGTTATCCATTAACTAGGGTCTGAAATCCTCTTAAAGCTCAGATCTAAATTAGAGCTCGGGTCTTAGGTTTTTCTGCCTCCTACATCACCCCCACCCAGTATTAGGCTCTCTTGGAACATTGAAGTTCAGAGCCCTGGATTCTCAGGGACCAACCAAAGAGCCCTATACCTCTACACTTGTTTAGTACCATCTCATGATGGTTTTTGATTGATCTGAACTGTCCACTGCTGCTTCCTGTGGTTTCCTGGCTTCCCACCCTGGGGATTTCTCACAAGAGACCTTTGCTCTTGCTGTATCAGGACAGACTCTTGCAGTATCTGATCTCACTGTTGTTTACTTTTCTAGAGTGGTCCCCAGCCCATGAGTTACTGGCTAACATTGTGTGCAGTTCCAAAATGAAAGAAGTCATGTTTTGATGGCTGAGCAGTCTGCATCCTGTTCAGGCAGCCGTCTTGGCAGGCTAGAGAGTAGTTCTTAAAGACAACACATTTACTAAATACCCACACTCTCATGGTTAATTGGCCAGCACTGTGAGAAACACAGGGGCCACTTGGTACTCACTGTCCTCTGCATTGCCCTTCCCAACTTCATTGAGGCCATTCTAATCTGGTCCTGCCAACAACATGAAGTGCCCAATGCTGCAACCAGTTTGATGCTTCAGGTTCAGGAATGAAACAAAAGGAGAACTGATAGTGCTTCTAGCAGTTAATGAAAACAGGTTTAGTTAGCTGTTGTAGGGAAAAGCTATTCAACAAGGGCACAACAATGAGTTAATTGGGTGCAGCTTCCTTGCCTATGCTGGTCATGTTAATCCACTGACCGGAAGCCTGAGGGAGGAGCCTCGTGCACTGAATTTTTGTATTTAGGCCATCAGGATGATACCTAAGGCTTAGGACAATGAAATATTAAGCATAGTTTCAATGCCTTTTAAAGGAATTTAGCCTAACCTCAGCTTCTACCATATGGGAGGGAGTCAGGAGGTGAGTGGATTGGGAAAATATCCACCCACACCTCTCTTGCTGTCATTTGGGGGAGGAAACAGGAAGAAAATGATAGGATAGGCAAACAGAATGGGTAGTGGAATGTCCCAGGTTAAGCTCTCAGAATGGAGTGGGGCAAGTGCCAGGAGGACTGTGGGCTGAAACTGACATCCTGCAAACACATCTCCCACCTCTACCTGGTCTGCTTTCTGTTCTTTTGACTCAGGTCTGGCCGCTCTGCTCGGTCAGCATCTCAGGGCCAGTTCAGGTCTCCTGCTTACTCCCCTCTTCTGATCCTCTCTGCTTGCACATCCCAGTCAGTATGGGTTTTCTGATCCATATGGGTTTCTATATCAATGCTCCTCGTCCCTTTTTCTGTGCAGCTGCCTATGTGTTTCTCTGAGGAAAAAGTTTCTTTAAAAATTGATAGGAATGAAAAGGGCCTACGAGTTCCAGAATGACTTGTCTCCGCTAACTTTAAATCCTCCCACATATTTTTTTTAAATTAAATTTAACATTTTCAATGAACAAAAATCTTTTATCTCTCTCATATTCTACCCCACTATAAAAAGAAAAACAAAACCCTATAACAAATAAATATAGTCAGGCAAAACAAATTTCTGTTTAGACCATATCTAAAAATATGTCTCATTTTGCTCTCTAAGTCCATCACCCCTCTTTCAGGAGGTGGATAGCATACTTCACCATCAGTCCTCTGGAATCATAGTTGGTCATTGTGTTGATGAGAGTTCTTACTTCTTTCAAAAGATGTTTTTGTCTTTACACTTAGTTCTTTTTCCCAAATCTCACATCCAGAGGGTAGAGAAAAGAGCTACCATAGTAGGCAAAATGTTAGGTTGCCTGTGTTCTAGTCCCAGCTAATATTGCAAAGGTGTCTCTGAAAATATAAGTGCAAGTCAATTTTTGTAGAATAAATGTAGCAGGACTACTTCCCCTTTTCCTATTGCACTTCTACTCCCCATTATTTTATTTACCAGACTGCTTTTGGGATTTCTCTATCATGCCCCCAAAACATCTTCATCCTAGAAGATGGCCCTGGAATTCACACCTTGGAAGTACCCTTTGCCACTGTGGCCCCACCCTCTGAGAGGAGGGAGCCCTCCTATCAGAACCTACATTTTAGAGTGCCCAGGCCATCCATGTCCTCATTTCTCACCAGGCTGTATGTGGGACTTCTCTACCATGACCCAAAGCTTGTTGCCTTCATCCCAACTGTAACGATTGGAATGACGCCACCTGCTGGAGACTTACTGTAGAAGAGTTCCGCCCATGAAGCAAAGGTCTTTGAGGGCAAGACCAGGAGTCTTTTCTTTGGCATCAGGAAGTGACGTTGGCTAGTGAGAGGAAGAAGGAAGGGACTAGCTCTCTGACTCATGCTTTTTCCTGGGGACACTGGTGGAGAAGGCAGCTAGAAATGCGCTCTCCCTTTAATAGATAGAGGAATCTAGGCCTTACTTCTCTCTTTACCAAATTCTTATTCTCCTTAATAAATGCTTAAAAGTCTAACTCTTGCTAAAGCTTATAATTTATTGGAGACTAATCATTAGATATTTTAGACAGACTAGCTAGAATTTTAGCCCTTAACACTACCTAACTTCTTTAACTTTTTTTTTTTTTTTGCGGGGCAATGGGGGTTAAGTGATTTGCCCAGGGTCACACAGCTAGTTAAGTGTCAAGTGTCTGAGGCTGGCTTTGAACTCAGGTCCTCCTGAATCCGGGGCCGGTGCTTTATCCACTGCGCCACCTAGCCGACCCCACTTCTTTAACTTTTTAAAATGTGTTGTCCTTTTGTGTGTGTTTTGGGGGGGTGGTATTTGTTTCCTCGGTGCCTAGCACATGCCTATCACTATCACTATGCTCGCTACTTACTATGATAAGAGATTAATAAATACTTGCTAAGGTTTGTAGAGGGGAAAGGGCTTGGATTCATCCTCCTGACCCCTTATACATGCTGGCTAGTCTGAATAAATCTTACTCTGGGATTTGAGTAACAACTGGAAAGGAATTGGAATGCTTTGTTAAATTTTGGAACTGGTGGAGGGAAGTTGTTTGAGTGGGACACATTCTGGCATGGGTGCCTGAAGGCAAAAAGACCTTTGACTTTGAAATCACAATCCTGTAATCAGGTAGGTGTGGTTTAGACCTTGGTGATAAGCTATGAGTTGCAGGGTATTCCCACCTGAGGCAGTTAGGTGGTGCAGTGGATAGAGCACTGGCTCTGAAGTTGGGAGGACCTGAATTCAAATCTCACCTCAGACACTTACTAGCTGTGTGACCCTGGGTAAGTCGCTTAACCCTAATTGCCTCAAACATTTGGGTCATATCGAGTCATCCTAATGCATATCTTGCCATTAGACCCAGATGGCTCTGGAGGAGAGAGGCTTGGTGACCTTACACAGCCCTCCCTCATTTAAATCCAGTTCACTGCATGTCATGATATCACAGGATGTCGTACTCTTTGAGAATGAAGGACAAACAACAGTTCACACCTAGGCAAATTTCTTTGAATTCAGAGGTCAGCAGGAACCTTGGTTCAAGAGGGAATCCATGAAGGGGCTATCTTTTGTCCAGTTGGCCCTAGAAATGTGAAGAGAAAAGTGTTTCTCTTGCTCAGAAAAGCAAACTGTAGCATCCTCTCATCAATACTAGGCCAGGGCCCATTACCGACAAAGGCTTCTCTCTGGCAAAAGGCTAGGGATTCTTGTGGAGGTAACTAGTGGAGAGACACCATTTGCAGGGAGCTTTTCAGAATCTTTGGACTCCAAGCTGACTGGGGAGGTGAGGTAGGAAGTGATGGGGAATGCGGGAGATGGGGAAGCTGATGCCATCTGCTGGTTGGTAGCTATGCAGAACTGTAAGAGAAACCATTGCCCCAGGAACTGAATTTGAGAGTCCCAGATTATCCATGCTTCACTTTCTGGTCTTAGTTATTGTGTTTCAACTTCCCTTTACCTCTTTCCCCCTTGGAGAGAACTTCCATTTTGAAAAAAGGGCAAGACCAGTCATATTTCACTCTCCAGACTTCACCACCAAGTTCCTACATGGGTACCTTCCTCTGCCCCCTCCCCACCCTTGCTTTTCATTTCCATTTTCTGTCTTTCAGAATGTTTGGACCAATTCACAAGATTTCTAAAAGTGTGTGTACAGGTCTTGTTCATCCACAGCTCTTCTAATAACTGTTGTTTTCCTTTTTGTCATCTTTGCCAAACTAATAGTAGAACCTCAGAGTGGCACTGATTTGTGTGACTGTTATTATGATCATGAATAGTATAATTTGGAGAATTTTCCCAAATGGTTGTGGATTGCTTGCATTTTTCTTTTGAGAACAGTTTATTCATAACATTGGAAGCAGTTAGGTGTTGTGGTAGATAGCTTTATGACTTCATCTTGCTAAGAGGTAGGTCTAGTGAATGGTGGGCTAGCTCTGGGATCATAATATTGATACATATAATCCACATAAACAAAAGTTCTTTGCGGTCTTCAGCAATTTTTAAGAGTGTAAAGGGATTGGGGCAGCTAGGTGACACAGTGGATAAAGCACCAGCCCTGGATTCAGGAGGACCTGGATTCAAATCTGGTCTCAGACATTTGATACTTACTAGCAGTGTGACCCTGGGCAAGTCACTTAACCCTCATTCCGCCCCCCCCCCAAAAGTGTAAAGGGATTCTGAGACCAAAAAGTTTGAGAACTGCTGTACTGGATCATATCTCTTTTTGGACCCTGGATAACTTAGATCTTTACCCATAATCTCAACTATTTAAACAGATTTGAAAATGCTTCTACTTTGGTGATTATTATTGACATTTTCAGGGTGTTAAGGAAAATTGTAATAAATTTGGAAGGGGTGGAGATGGGGTGCAATTTGTGTGGCCAATAGAATATTTAGTGCTTATGAAAGGACATAAAAGGAAATTGATTACCTGGTGTTGGATCCTGAAATGCAAGGGGAAAACACTGATAATTCAGCTCAATGAATGCTTATTAAGATACTGGATATATAACAAACAAGATAAGAAATGAATCAATCCCTCATCTTAAGGATATTACATTCTACTGGAAGAATAGAGCATATGTGCAAGGTAATAAAAGAATGGAGAAAAATACTAATGTAGTGGGAAAGAGTTGATCCAGGAGGCAGCTAGGTGGCATAGTGGATAAAGCACCAGCCCTGGATTCAGGAGGACCTGAGTTCAAATCTAGCCTCAAACACTTGACACTTACTACCTGTGTGACCCTGGGCAAATCACTTAACCCTCATTGTCCTGTCCCCCCCCCCCCCAAAAAAAAAAGTTGATCTGGAGATTCCCTCAAGCTTAATTGATGAAATCACAGGAGCTCATGGGGCATTTAATAGACAATAAAGTGATAAGGTCTTAAACAAAGGGCAGAGAAATGACTACTTTTTGTTTCCACTTTCCCAGATGTGAAGAAATTCTTTAGTTAAGCTTGATGGCATTATTGGGCCATTCTGGGTTGACAGAAGAATCCCCATACCTTTGGTGGCCCTTGAAAAAGCAAAACACTATGCAGGCAAAAGTCAATGCAGGAGATGCCTCTGAGGGGTTTGATCTTTGGAGGAGCCATGTAAGAACCACTCAGCTCTTGAAGGAAAATAACTCCTTCTTCATTTGAGGAGAGAGGGGAGACATTTTTCTCTCTCTTTCCCCTTCCCTGTCTATCACCATGTCTGGCAGTGTAGCTACTTACCCCATAGGGGACTCCTCACAGCCAGGGGGCAGGCTCTGAGAGGAAATGAGCCATGCCCAGTAGAAATATTGTGTCCATTGTGAAGACATCAAGAGAAGAGAAAAAATATCGGACCCCAACACAATAGAAGTATGTCTCCTTGACTTTTTTTCCCCCTTGATTTTGTTCTCTAATTGTGTGTTCACTCTTTCCAGGGATGTGAGGTTTTGGGGTAGAGTATACTTCTGATTTATGGGGGGAATATTTTATAGGTATGATTCTTACAACACCATTTCAGTAAATGACTTAGCTTTGAGTTAATTGTGTCAAATGACTGACTGTTAAAGGCAAAAGCACTGGTGGGGACTCAAGTTACAAAACAAAATATAGCTATGTAAAATTTTTTTAAAACCCCATGCACTATAGTTTTAAGAGTGTGGACCGACAGAGTAGTTTAATTAATTAATTAAGTGATTGAATAATTAATTAATTAATTTTGTGGGGCAATGAGGATTAAGTGACTTTCCCAAGATCACACAGCTAGTAAGTGTCAGAATTTGAACTCAGGTCCTCTTGAATCCAGGGTCAGTACTTTATCCACTGTACCACCTATCTGCCCCCACAGTGTAATTCAAATGAGAGGTGGGTACTCCACCCCAGGCAACCCTTCAAAAGTTGATTTCCTGAACATCCTACAGAGGCAAATAAGACTGCCTGGTTCTGACTAATGCAGCCATGCAGGAGTCAAAATTAGTATACAGCGTAGGAGGGAACTGTTACCATAGTAAAAGAAAGCTTCATGATCTTTGTAGGTAGACCTGGTATATCAAGGAGAATGAAATACCAAAGCCCATTCCTCATGAAAGTCCACAGAGAACAGCAGAAAGATTAGGAAGCAGGAAAAGAAACTGGTGGCATTGCTAGACAATTCAGAGTAGATGCAGGATGCCGAAGTGTCACTTGGGGATGAGTGGATACAGGAGGGACACAGTGTGGAGATGGTGGTGTTATAAAAGAAATTTTGAGTGTTCAAAGCTTCTCTTATTGAAAAGTAGACAGAAGCAAACTAAAAAATGGGCATCTTTTCCATTTTCTCTTTTGTTGTTGTTGTTTTTTTTTTTTAGCGAGGCAATTGGGGTTAAGTGACTTGCCCAGGGTCACACAGCTAGTAAGTGTTAAGTGTCTGAGGTCGGATTTGAACTCAGGTCCTCCTGACTCCAGGGCTGGTGCTCTATCCACTGGGCCACCTAGCTGCCCCTCCATTTTCTCTTGACTCACTGGAACTGGAGCTAGAAGGCTATAAGAAGAAGCTTTTAGCTCTCTCCCAGATTAGGTGAGCACAAGCCTAAGTGAGGAAGTTGCCTCTCTCAAGAATCTTTAATTAAACACCAACTACATGAAGAAGAACTGTGGCAAGTAATGGGGGAAAGATGATTCAATAAGAAATTAGCTGAGAAGCAGATTCGAAAAAGATTTCTAAGAGGGAAGGGGTGTGTAACTTTTTTATGATGAGGAAATGCCTTGAAATCATCCAGGTGGTACTGTTACTGACAAGTAAATACTACTCATTAGTGCAGGCAGCAGGGAATAGGTGTCATTTCAACCTCAGCCACTTTGGTCTACCTTCAGAAAGAGATGGATATAAAGAAACAGCTACTCGGAGTGGAAGCAGCTTCAAGGAGTCCTTGGAACAGAGAAGAGAATCAGATTATGGAGAGAAGCCCCTGGATATCCAGCTGAGCAACTCCATCCAGAGAGAAACAATTTTGAGGTCATGCAGTACCAGCAGTTTTGAGTTGGCTTTGCCACACATGTATCCTACACGTATACCTCACTATCACTGTACTCTAAGTTTTTAGAGTTTTTCCACTGGACATTTGTGTATTTGTGGGAGAGTATGTCCCAGGTTAATGGTGGGGGAGGGAGGGGTGACGTTCAGTAACTACTATTTTTGCTATGCCATCTGAGTAAATGTCTTTGCTAATTGTATCTACTGGCTGATGGTTAATGAGGGTTCATGAGCTATAGTATTAGGGAGGCTGACCCACAGGGTTGCCCCTAGTACCTGGGATAGAATCCTTTATCTGGGAACTCCACCCATAACTACAAGTTTGGGGAGGAGTCCAGAAAGGGTAATACCCAGATTTGCTTAGATTTTCTTAATGTTTTTTGACTATTGCAATGCCAGTATCTGCTGTGGGATGAGCTGAGATGTAAAATGATTTAAAGCAAATAATTTCAGAATTGATTAAAACATTTTAATTAATTTATTTTGGTTTCATGTCACTATTTCTGAATATATCTTTTCCCCTTCCTCTATCCAGTGAGCTATTCCTTATAACAAAAAAATTAAAAAAGAAAGGAAAAAAGGGAATGTTGATTAAAACTAACCAATACATACTATATAAAAGTTGGATACTATCAGAAAGACCCACATGAACTGAAGCAGAGAGAAATGTACTGTAAAGAAAATAACAGCATTAGTGAAAGATGATCTGCTGGGAAGCACATGGTTATTTTCAGCAAGGCAATGATCCAATATAACTCAGAAGAACTTAGGAAAGTTGTAGTACATTTATAGAGAAAGAACTGATGGTATCTGAAAACAGACTGAAACACATTTTTTTTTGACAATTCCTTAATCTAAAGTTTTGTTTTTATCTGTTTTCTCTCACAATCTAGATAAGGTAGAATTGTTTGCCATGACTACTCATGTATAATATATGTTGAATTGTTTGCGTTCTAAGGGTAGGGGTGGGAGGGGAGGGAGGAAGAAGTTGGAACACAAAGTTGGTTTTTAAAAAATTTTTTTTTAATTTTTTGTGGGGCAATAAGGATTAAGTGACTTGCCCAAGGTCACACAGCTAGTAAGGGTCAGGTGTCTGAGTCTGGATTTGAAATCAGGTCCTTCTGAATCCAGGGCCAGTGCTTTATCCATTGTACCACCTAGTTGCCCTCACAAATTTATAAAAAAGAAAATTGATGTCAAAATTTGCTTTTATATGTAATTTGGAAAAATAAATCATTAAGAAAAAAAACTAAGCAATACATCATACAAATCAAAATCTACTTTAAAACGATCCATATTTTATTTCAATCATGCTTATTGATACAGTATACTCATGAAAGCAACCAAAATGCATTCTCAATTGTGCCTCTAAAAGTAAGTCACTTCATCATCCTTGGTTTTGCCGGTCTGGAAGTCCAATAACTCCAATGGCTCATTTGTGTGAGGGAGAGGTTGGAATATTTTCAAATGTGAATATCGCTCCTTCCCAAGAGCTACCTGTAAATAAAGAAAAGTGGAGAATGAGTCCCATGGATTTCCATCTAGCACCTCTTATCCTCAGGGTCTTTGTGTGGGCATTCATGTTTTAGGTAGGGGTTTTGACTTGATCAAACCTTCTTAAACTGTGGGTCTTCTGAATGGGGAGTTGCAAAAATTGTGGCAACGGTAAAAGATTATGTATGCCTATTTTACATACCTTTATGCCTGGGGTCTTGAAAAAATTTCTTGGGCAAAAAGGGATGGTGAGTGGAAAAAATTTAAGAAGCCCTGGACCTCTGATGTGAAATTTATTTTATTTTATTTTTTTCCAGGCAATAAGGGTTAAGTGACTTGCTCAGGGTCACACAGCTACTGTGTCAAGTGTCTGAGGCTGGATTTGAACTCAGGTACTCCTGAATCCAGGGCCAGTGCTTTGTCCACTGCGCCACCTAGATGCCCCTAGTTTCATTTATTTTTTAAGGGTTTTTATCTTTTGAAATGTACAGGAAAAAAGATCATGTGTCATACAAAAATATGGCTTCCCCTTTTTTTACTTTTACCTGATCCTCTTTGAAAACATTGTGGCCTTTGTACATCTTGTGCCTTCCTTCCAATGCTGGGTTCCCTGAGGGATAGCTCTATCTATTCATTGTTCCCATCTGTGGTGTTTCATCTCCCATTCCCCTCCCAAAAAGTAGCACTTAGCACACTGTCTCTAGCAAAGTCCTATCTTTGGCAAAAGAGGATAGCTACGTAGTACTTTGGAGAGGTATGTCACATAACCACTGTAGGCTCCATCCAAGTGACACCCTAGCACTGATCAACAAAGTCAAGAGTTGGGTTCAGATCTGTGTTAGTAGAGAGGGTTCATTTTTGTGTGATATATAATAAAATTTTATGCATATATCAAACATATAATATACACATACACATATATATGACATATAATGTATATTTTCTACATTATTACATTTAGCTATACCTAGATATATTCTTAGATGCAGAATTTCCTACAATGCAGGGCAATGAGGGTTAAGTGACTTGCCAATGGTCACACAGCTAGTAAGTGTCAAGTGTCTGAGGTCAGATTTGAACTCAGATCCTCCTGAATCCAGAGCTGGTGCTTTATCCACTGCTCCACCTAGCTGCCCCCCATATAGTTCTTTAAAAATTATGCTGCAGTACATAGACTGATGGGTTTGTGCCAGGAGAGGGTTCAAATACTCTGACACTTCGTTATATGATCCTAGGTAAGTCACTTAACCACCTTAGGCCCCAAGCAACTCCCTGGGACTAATCAACAAACCCATCTATTGATGGGTTTAGATCTATGTTGGTAAAGAGGGCTCACATATCCTAAAAAAGAGAAAAGGACCTATTTGTACAAAAATATTTAAAACAGCTCTTTTTATGGTGGCTAAGAATTGGAAATCAAGGGGATGTCATCACTTGGGGAATGGCTAAACAAGTTATGGTATGTTGTGGTAATGTTGATGTGTAAAGTAATATTATTGTACTTTAAGAAATGATGTGAAGAATGACTTCAGAAAGGCCTTGGAAAAGTTATATGAACTGATATACGGTGAAGTAAACAAAATCAGGAAACCATTGTGCATAGTAACAACAATATTGTTGGATGAAGAACTATGAATGATGTAGCTATTCTCAGCAATACAATGATCCAAGACAATCCCAAAGGACTAATAATGAAACATACTATCCACTTCCAGAGAAAGAACTGATATTGATTGAACACAAACTGAAGCAGGCCATTTTAAATTTTCTTTCTTTTTTTCCTTGTATTTGAGTCTTATACAAAATGATTAATATGGAAATGTTTTATATAACTGCAGCTAGCTAGCGCAGTTTATAAAGCACAGGCCCTGGATTCAGGAAGACCTGAGTTCAAATCCGGCCTCAGACACTTGACACTAGCTGTGTGACCCTGGGCAAGTCACTTAACTCCTGTTGCCCCAAGGGGAAAAAACCCTCCAATAACTGCATATATATAACTTATATCTGATTGCTTGCCATTTCAGGGAGGGGTGAGGGGAGGCAAGGATAGAATTTGGAACTCAAAATTAATAAAAATGTTTATTAAAAAAATAAAGAAGGTTCACACACCCAGAATTTACTTTAATGATAAAAGTCCATTATGAATTTGGATAAAATCCCCCACACAAATGTGTTTAGGATCTGGAAAAAGAAAAGTATATTTCAGTAATTTCTGATAAGGGTGTGTTTGAAATCCTGGGCACCAATGGAATTGCTTAGGGTCCATGGTGACCTAGTACTCACATTTGGTGAAGCTCTGATATAAGACAGGGTGCTCACTCTCAAGCAACATATAATGTGGTTGTTGGGTTCAGGACATAAACATATAAATCTCGTTTCAGAGAATATCATGACATGAAAGACCCAGTACTTTGTGAATTCTCTCACTTTTATCTTAGAGTTCCTATCCAGGAAAGCCTGGGATATGTATCCTGACACTCTCTACTTGCAAGCATGGAATCCACAGTTTTTTGGGCTAACATTTTATTCGAGGAATCATGAAAGCAAATGGAATTCCCCAAATGAATAATCATGAGTGTGTAAAGCATTTATGTAAATTCTCAGTCACAGTCTTTAACTTGAGAACTTCCCCTGATAGAAACTCATTTCCATTAATCACATCTTGGCCTTACTATTCTCCAGTTGCCCAGCTACTTAAAGTGAGGGGCTAGGGAGAGCTGTTATTCTCTTTTTCTCTCCCTTCTTCCACCCCTTCTTCCCTTTCACTTCATCATCCATTCTTTGGTTGCCATCTCTCAGGTTCAATATGAAGTCAAAACCTACTAGGTTAGTCCTCCTCTTCTCCCCAGGTTGACATGAATCTCTTCCCCAAATCCCTTCCTCCTTGTTCACTTTCTCTCGGTAACCATACCATCACTTCATATTTCTCCTTGGGCAGACACATTTTATCTTCTCCAGTTACTCAAATGGGAAGAGGACAAACTATCTCAACACTTTTTGCATCCATCCAAATAGAAATAAAACTGAATAGAGTATGTTAGAGTTAAGTGACTTGTTAAATACTGACCTTTACATAGTATATGACCCCGGCAACCACTTGGCTTTTGTAACTCACAGCCTCAAATTGCTCGAATTTTTCATTGCTCTTTTCTTCATACTGAGGCTTTACCTTAAGAAAAGAGAGGAGAGTAAAGAATTTAGTAGTTATCTGAAAGTAAAATCAGGTTTGGTCTACTCAGTAGCCAATGCAACACTGATAAAAATGTAAAATTTATTCAAACCCTTCTTTTCCCCCAATTCATTAAACAATTAATAACTTCATTGTTTTAATCAATGTTTTTGCCTGCTGTGTCTTTGGCATTGTGCTAGGTACTGGGAATAAACACATGCATGCATAACCAGCCCCTCCTCTAAGGAGCTTACAGTCTACTAGAAGGAATACAATATTTACCCGAATTAGTAAACACCAAATACATAAAAATAATTTCCAAAGGAAGGAATCAATGACAAAAGCAACTATTTCCTCCAGACAAGGAATAAATGATTGATTGATTGACCACTGAAGTAATGGGTGGCTAGTGTTCCTTCAGAGGCTACAATGCACATCTTTTGGTAAGGATTCTATAAATCTGAGTTGCTAAGGATCCTAACAGAGTCTCAGAATCTCACTTGGATGATACCTCAGTGGCTAATCTGTATATAGTCCTACCAATAATAGAAAAACAAAGAAGATATAAACAGGGATAAATTGGGAATATTGTCCAGAGGCCTGGGAAAGGCTTCTTCCAGGAGGTGGGAAAGGTAGGTTGGAATCAGATTGCCAGATGCCTTGGGTTTAGGCTAAAGAGCTTGTGTTTATAGACAACTGGGAATAACTGATAGTTTGGCTTGTTTTGTTTTTTCCTAAGTAGGTAAGTTCCCCTTTTCTATGTGTGTATCCTTTAGATGTGCCTCAGTAATGTTGTGGACAAGGGTAACTCACAACTACTGGTACTCCATGTCCTATCAGTCCTTTCTCTCCCAAGAGACCCCAGAGAGCCCCCCCCCCCCCACCATCTTAGGTGCATGCCTCTGCCTGGCAGGCTGCTGGGTTGGTGTCTCAGGGCCTGCTGCTCCCATGAGTCCATAAGCAGTGCTCTCCTCTCCTCTAGGGGTGGGGCTAT
This sequence comes from Dromiciops gliroides, assembly GCF_019393635.1. Lineage (NCBI taxonomy): Eukaryota > Metazoa > Chordata > Mammalia > Microbiotheria > Microbiotheriidae > Dromiciops > Dromiciops gliroides. The sequence goes on along the minus strand of NC_057863.1, from coordinate 333,712,096 downwards.
GGGTCACATTCTTTGAAGCTGCTTTCTCCCAACAGTGACAACCTCTCAGTATCCAGCTCTGACCTGCAGTCTTTGTCTCAGGTTCCAGATAGAATTTTACTGACCGTTGCTTCCAGGGGCTCCTTTGACATGGACCATTGTGTTGGAGTTGGGGGTGGGGAGGAGAAATCCTTCCCCACCTAAGTTATCTCCTAAGCTTGTCCTTCTGGCCTGCTTAATGAATTGACATATGAATAGAGCACTGGGTCCCTAGTACAAAGACCTGGGTTCAAATATGACCTCAGACACTTATTAGCTGTGTGACCCTGGGCAAGTCACTTAACTTCTGCCTCAGTTTCTTCAGTTACAAAATAGAGAAAATAATAGGGTCTTTCTCCCAGGGTGGCTGATTAACTGAGATCATATGGTAAAGCTCTTAGCACAGTGCCTGGCATGTAGTGGGTGCTTAATAAATACTTGTTACTTTCCCTCTTGAATTGCTTTTTAAAAATATATATAGGCCCAAGGGATATGACTGAGTCTCTTAGCTCTTCACCAAATGTTTCCTCTGTTGTCTTTTGCTTTTTATCCAGTGACCACATGCTACAAATCCTCCCAAATTGATTAAGAGACTTATTCATAGATTTGTGTGGGTCATAAGTTAAATATTTTAGATTTTGTGATTATATTTTTGGAAGAGAATGACATTGGTGATTATATCTAGTGAGGGGGGAAAGGAAACCACCTCCCTTACATCCACCAATTAGGAATTGGCTACAATATTTGGCTATACTCAAGGATAGTTGCCCCTAGAAGCAGCTGCACCTGAAGCTATACAATCTCTTTGTCCTATGTCCCAGACTCCCTACCCACAGACCCCTACCATAATGCAGGGACCTTGGCACTTATGAAACTTTAAATTAGTATATTGCATTTTGCAGTGAGTCCCACTTTCTCTGGACTCTAACTTCCCTTCATCTCCTTTTGGCAGTAGTTATGCCTTTGTCACCATCCTTTTCCAAGAGTCTTTTGACCTCTTTTCCACAGGAATCCTCTCTCAGGCCAGTCTTCCCTAGGACCAGTTAACCAGGGATAACATTTTCCAGCCAAATCACCTCCTGACCGAGAGGTGATGCACTCAGTGTGCAGATGGAGATCTAATTATTTAAATATAAAATATATTCTATGTGGAAATTTGTTTTACTCAATTATTATAGAAGAATTTATCCACTATGACTATATAAATCTGAGAGTTCCCATGATTTCCATTTCCTTTAGAGATATACGTGAGAGTGGACCTCACTGGTAAGTGTGACAGTCCTCTGGTAGGGAAGTTGCCTCACCTGCCAGATGGATTTTAACAAAAACACATGCTTTGATCTCTCTTAGAAATCAGTATCCCAAATGGATTGTAAACTCAGCATTTAGTCCATGACCCCTTTGAAAACTATCAGAATTAACTTCTCTTGCTAGAAAAGTTTGTTCTTAAAAGGTTAAGCACAGCCCAAGCTCTCTCAGGGCAGGCCCACACAATGTGTATTCCTTTGATAGAATAATAAATTCCTTTTGCTACATTTTTCCTAAGCCTATCTTATTTCTTTAGGGTGAAACCCTAATGAAAATTGTTCATTCAATACTATGCATGTTGGTTACAAGGGTTTTGTGTTGTTTTCCCAATGGAGTTGGGTAGGGGGAAGGAGAGAAAATAGATTTTAGTTCATTGAAAAGAATTAAAATAACTTTTTAAAATTTCTTAGCAAGCAAGAGTCAGGAAAACAAGAGCACCCCACTCCCAACTTCCCTCTTACCATACTATGTATTATCAGACCTTACAACTTTGGACCTGAGCCCTGGCCTTCCTGGGGTTGCCTCACACCCTAATCCTCCAGGCAGTGTTAAAATTGTTGACTTCTAACTTCTCCTCTAATCTGTGGTATTTTACACAAGCATACACTCTTGGATTTTCCACTAGTAGTTAGTTGGTAATCCCCTGAAGAAAGACAGGGGAGAGAGTTATAAAGCTATGTTTCATGCACACAGAGTTCTGTCAGTGTGGGCTTATCTTCTGCCTACCTAGATTACAAACACTCCATAGATGGTCTTCACAAATGGCTGTGGCCAATATGCATACATGACCTGGTTCCTTATTTTTCTTTGAATGGACCTTTCATAACTCATCTAAACTAGTCCTTGGTCAACAGGCATACAATTTGTCAGCAGGCCTTTCTGGCTAGGTAGGGCCTGTAGAGGTTACACTCCACTAGTGTAGTTTTGGAGAACCCAGAGTCACCTCCACACTGTGATAATGCATTGGAATAGGACTTCCACGGTTTATAGCTAAGTGTTATGAGAAGCCTTAACAGTGTGTGGATGCCTGCGGCAGCTAGGTGGCGCAGTGGATGAAGCATTGGCCTTGGATTCAGGAGGACCTGAGTTTAAATCCATCATCAGACACTTGACACTTACTAGCTGTGTGACCCTGGGCAAGTCACTTAACCCATGTTGCCCTGCCAAAAGAAAAAAAAAAGTGTATGGAAGTCGTAGGCATCGCTGGCCTTCACAGCAATATGAATGGAACTTATTGTAACAAGTGTAAATGCCTTGCCCTCATCTGCAAATGGTCGTGAGAGTGCCTACACTGACAGGTATAGTGGAAGGAGCTCTGAGCTCTGCCTCTGCTGTCTGGGGACTTTGTTTCAACTTCCACCTTGAACATTTACTACTTGTGTATAATGGAGCAAGTCATCTCTCTTGACATCAGTTGCATCATCTGTTAAATGAGGGATTGGACAAGATGACTTCTTTTTTTTTTTTTTGGCAGGGCAATGAGGGTTAAGTGATTTGCTCAGGGTCACACAGCTAGTAAGTGTCAAGTGTCTGAGGTCAGATTTGAACTCAGGTCCTCCTGGATCCAGGACCAGTGCTTTATCCACTGAGCCACCTAGCTGCCCCGACAAGATGACTTCTGATGGGCCTTCTAGTTCTACAGGTTCTAAACCTGGGGTCCACAGACCCCCAAGGAATCTATGGATTCAGAGGTCCATGAACTTAGATGTGGAAAAAAATCACATCTTTTTATCACTGAACTTTGGCTTCCTTTTATGTAAAGTCATCTTACTTTTTTGTTATGCATTTAAAAGCATTGCTCAGAGAAGGGGTCTTTAAGCTTCACCAAAATGCCAAATGGATCCATGACACACACACACACAGAGGCAAAGGACACCAGCCTAGACCTATGATCCTGCCATCCTATGATGACCTTACAAAGTTGTAGAGCCAGAGAAGCAGGGATCTTAGAGATGGATTGGACCCTCAGTGGCTGTCTAGTCCAACCTGTACCTGAAAGGAATCCCTAATATAACCACCTTTGCTTGAAGGGCAAAGAAAGGGCATCACTCCTCCACATGGCAGTCCATTTTACCTCTGAACATTTAATTGACCGAATTTGCAACTTACACACATTGTTCCTGGATTAGCCCTTTGGGTCCAAACAGAACAAATCTAATATTTCTTCCAAATGATAAGCTTCCGAATTTGTTGTAGTTGAGCTGTCTCAGTTATGTCTTTGTGACCCTATTTGGGATTTTATTGTCAGAGATACTGGAGTAATTTGCCATTTCCTTCTTCAGCTCATTTCATAGATGAGGCAGCTGAGGCAAACAGGGCTAAGTGACTTGCCCAGAGTCACACAGCTAGTGAGTGTCTGAGGCCGGGTTAGAACTCAGGGAAGAGGAGTCTCCCTGACTCCAGGCCCAGCACTCTCTCCACTGAGCAGTCTGATTGCCCTAGGCTTTCAGACACTTGAAGGTAGATATTTTGTCCTCCCTGATTCTTTTCTTCTCCAGGCTAAACACTCCCATGCCCTTCAGTCCATTCTCATGTGGCATGGACTCCAAGTCCTTCACTTTGTTTGTTACCCTCTTTTGGACACTTTCAACCATCAGTATCCTTCATAAACCATGGATGCCAGAAACAAACATAATCCTCCACATTTAGTGAGATGCAGCATGATCAGAGGTAAAGAGCCATGGACTTGGAGTCAAGAGACTAAGGTTCAGATGACCCCTAATACTTACTAGCTTTTAGCTTTTGCGCAAGTCACTTAACTTCTCTGAATGTGAGGACTTCATTTGTCAAAGTAAATCAATTCAACAAACATGTGAAACCTCTACAATGTACATATAAGACATTGTGCTGAACACTAAGGAACAGTACAATTCCTCTGCTTTACACATAGTAGATGCTTAAAGTTTATTAAGTGAAGGAGCTTATAAGCAAATATGTGAGGAATACCTCCTATACCCAGATTAATAGGGCTCAAGGGAGCAGAGAAGAGGGCTAGACTAAATGCTATTAGGAACTTTAAGGAAGGAGAGATCATATTGTTTGAGAGATCATGGAAGGCTTTTTGGGGACGGGGGTCAACCTGAGTAGGGCCTTGAAGAAGGAGAAAGATTTCAGCAGGTAGAGTCTGGGAGGAATGGGCAATACTCCCTGCTCCACTCTGCCTCATAGAATTGTGAGGAACAGATGAAAGCAGGCACAGGAGACAATATCTTAGACTCCATAGTGATGGGAGGAGATATTGCTGTCTGGGATGATTCTGGAACAGTCTCTGAGCATCCATTCCACTAGCTTTGAAATAGTTTCAGAATGAGTGCTGGGGGCTCTCTTGTGGGAGTTTCTAGGGAGGGGGTAGCAGACAAACCTGGGGCAGGGATGAGGAGGAGGAATAATGAAGGGCTCAGGGCAATGGTGTAAGTAACTCCCCAAATAGGAGAAAGGAACAAAGTGTGCTAACCAGACAACCAACCATTCTGGGACATGCTATTCTTTTCCTTCCTGATTTTTTCCTTTCCCTTTTTATTATGAACTTTACAAGCACCAACTAAGATGAGCATTTCTATATACAAAGCAGAAGGGTGGAAAGAAGATTGCAAATGTAGCTGAGAATCTGCCCCCTTATCCCCAACAGCTTGCTTCTCACTCCAAGTGTGATGCATTAATGTTCCTGTTTTCCAGAGCCTTTCCAGAATTTTCCACATCCCTTTACTTGGGGCTTCTTTGCCTGATAGGTTGTGAGGTGATAACTTAGAAATGCTTTACTCTTTCTAATTGGTAGCAGTTCTGATCTTTTTTTCATCTGGCTAATAATAGCTTAGATTTCTTCCTCAGAAAGCTGCCTGTTTATATCTTTTCACCATTTATCTTTTTTCTTTTTCTTTCTTTCTTTCTTTCTTTCTTTCTTTCTTTCTTTCTTTCTTTCTTTCTTTCTTTCTTTCTTCTCTCTCTCTCTCTCTCTCTCTCTCTCTCTCTCTCTCTCTCTCTCTCTCTCTTTCTTTCTTTCTTTCTTTCTTTCTTGCAGGCCAGTGGGGTTTAAGTGACTTGCCCTGGGTCACACAGCTAGTAAGTGTCAAGTGTCTGAGCCCAGATTTGAACTCAGGTACTCCTGAATCCAGGGCCGATGCCTTATCCACTGTGCCACCTAGCTGCTCCCTTTTCACCATTTATCAATAGTGGTGGTGGTTGTGGTGGTGGCATATGTGAGTGTTTAAGGTGGCTTTGGAAAGGACAGTCAGGGAAGCAGCCAGAAAAATGATTCACAGAAGAGGAGGCAAAGAGTGAAAGGCCTGTGTGTGTGTGTGTGTGTGTGTGTGTGTGTGTGTTTGTGTAATCCCAGTATTACAAGTCATAAAAACTAGGCAGATATTGGGGTGTGGAGTGGAAGAGGCAGAGGGAGACAGAATTAGGTTGATCGGATGGGTGGTGGCATGTATCATCACTTTTTTCTAGCATGTTGAAAATTCTAATCATTTGTAAATAAATCAGTTCATATTTTGAGTTTGGAGTGCCCATAAAGAGAGTTTCTGGCTCTCTCTAACGAATGGTACATCCTGAAGTTTCCAGGTCATCTGAGTGTGGCCAAAAGGCCAACAAACCAAAGAAATATCCAAAATCTATCCCTGCCCTGAGTTTGTATCAGAAAGAAGTATCTACCACAATGTTACATCAGTTAACCACATTCTCATATGAATATACTTGGGTGTTTTTACATATACCTAGTTACAGAGTAAATATACCCATAGTGATAGACACTGAGGAATGTCTATGCAGAAACCCACAACAAAATAGGCCGATACAGTTACTGACAATATTTTCATTTTGATCAATCAACCTATCATTAGAAGTAATAGGCAGAAGGTGACATGAAGTGCAAAGAATATTAGACTAGAAAAAGGAAGACATTTTTAAAAATCACGTCTCCCTTTCAAAATGAAGTGGCAGTTTCTACAAGAAGCCTTGCCTGATGCCCCTTCTTGCTAATGCATCCCCACCCCAAATGACCATGTATTTACTTTGTATACAGTTATATGCGGCTTGTCTTTGCTAAGGGAATGTAAGATCTTTGAGGGCAAAGAATGTTTCATTTTTGTCTTTATATACCCAGACTTTAATATGATCCTGGCATATAGCCAGTGCTTAATAAATGACTGCTGAGCAATTGCCATTGTGTGACCCTGGGTGAATCATTCTACATCCTGAAATACTCTCCTTTACCTCTATCTTTTGGACTCTGTGGTTTCCTTTAAGTCACTTAACCCCAATTGCCTCCCTAAAAAAAAAAAAAAAATTAAACAGAAGACTTCAAATTTTATCCTAGAGGTAATAAGAAGCCGCACAAGTGAATTTAGGAGAAGCATTGTCAAACCCGCACTTAAGGAATATTACTTTGGCAGCAGTAGGAAAGATAGATTAAAGTGGTGAGAGACTTGAGGCAGGGAGACCAGTTAGGAGGCTGTTGCAATAATATAGGAAAGAGGTGAACCTAAGTGGTAGCTCCGTGAGTAGGGAGAAGAGGCTGGATGTGAGGAAATTGTGGAGTTAAACATGGCAAGATTTAGCAAGTGATTCAATATATGGGCTGGAGGAGGGTGAAGAGATGAGGGTAATGCAGAGGTTTTAAACCCGAGAGACTGGAAGGACAGTGGTGCCTTCAGTAGAAACAGGGAAGCTTGGAAGAGAAGAGGGTTTTGGGAAACAGATAAGGAGTACAGTTTTAGACACAATGAGTTCCAGATACCTTTGGGATACCAGTTTGAGTTACCAGTTTGGCCATTCTGGAGAAGGTATCCAGTGAGCTGCCTCATTCTCCCACCATATAGCACACATCACTGAAGGACTGTTTTTCTGGGCTTCTCATGAAATGTGGGATTAACCTGCCTGAAACCTAGGGTCCTGGCATGTCTGGGAACATTCTGGGCAGACCAGTGGACCAAGGTCTGACTGAATTGCTGCTAGGGCTCTTTTTTCTCATCGAAGGGAGGGTACTGTAAGCAATCACACTTGTCTTCATGATCTCCCTCTACCCTCAGCAGCTACCTGGAGCTCAATTATTGCTCTGTGAGGTCTTGATGGATGGGCCAGGATTTCATTGGGTGTAAGGAAGAGAGGAGGGAAATCCGGGGCATGGTTGTTGGGGCTAGGGGGTGGGGCTAGGTGGAAGAACAAAAACAAATAAAAGGAGGCAGGAATGGGCATATGTTGCCATGACTAGACAGGATAGGAGGCACTTTTGATCATAGAAACACAGATTAGAGTGGGAAAAGACCTTAGACATTATCTACCTTGACCCTCTCATTTTACATGTGAGCAAACTGAGGCCCAGAAAAGTTTAAAAACTCGTCCAAAGTCACATATATAGCAAATGGAAGAAGTGGGATTTGAACCCATGTCCCTTAATTCTAATTGCTCCTTCTCTGGGAGGGCAGGAACTATATCTTATCTCAACTGGCTTCTCCCTTACTACTTAGCATAATGCTCTAGAGACTGCAAGTGGTTACCAACTTTTGTTGGTGGTATTGTTGTAGGCAGAGAGCTACCCACTTGTGGAGGGCTTGGAAAACAAGGTAGAAGAGTTTGGACTTAGTTCAACAGAAAATAGGGAGATTTTTTTGAGTAGAAGAATGATGGGTTGTTTCTAGAAATATTTAAGGAACATAGAGCATGGATTTAATAGGGGGGAGCTTTGAGTCAGACAGGCCAACTAATGGAGTAATCCAAGAGTAAGGTGATGAGGGCCTAGAGGAGAGGAAACAATATAACTAAGGAGAAATGGATAGGAAACATATCCTCCTTGATGAATTGGATGTAGATTGATTAAAAGAGAAAGATGACTGGGAAAACTATTGGTGTCACTGACAGGGGTGGAAGATTTAGAAGGGGTGTTAATTTATAGGAGACTTTTGGTCATGGTGAGTTTGAGCTCACAGTAGCATGTCTGAGTGGAAAAGACTTTTAGGTAGCTGGAATCAAGGGAATTGAGTTTGGTTGGGGGGAAAGAACTAGATTTGGAATTTGGAAGTCAACCAGCATAGAGGTCATAGTTGGAGTGGTGGGAAAGGAAGGGAGTACAGATTTATAGATAAAGCATTTGCTATGTGCCAGGTACCATGCCAAGTGTTAGGGGGACAAATATAAACAAATAGGACAGGGAAAGAGAACACATAAAAGGATGCTGAAAAGTGAAAGTGGAGGGAGGGGGTGCAAGATGGAGAGTAGGAGAGAAGTACAGAGAATGAATGGAGCCAGGAAAGGTGAGTATGGCTGGGGGCCCCTCATTAAATGTTGGTCTAGACTAGGGTGTGAGTATTCAGGAGAGTAGGTTTTATGATAGAGATTACTCCAGGATTACAAAGCCACTGTTCAAGAGGTGAAATTACAGAGAATGAGTTGATCTAGGAGAAAAGAGATGAAGGCTGAAGTCTGAGTCTTGGGGAATACTGAAAATAAAGGGACAGAAGGCAGAGGAAAAAGAAAAAAGAGAAGGATTGTTTGCAAAGGTAGGAGAACCAGATGAGTATAGTAATACAGAGTCCAAGTGAAGAGAGAATTTTGACAAAGAGGAGATGATCTTTCTCTCTCTCTCAGTGGGGACTTATGAGTGTCAAATGGTCAAAATCCTGTTGGACTTGGTTAATGTGTTGATTAGATTTTCTGAATTTTTTCTTTTTCTATTCTTTCTTTTAAGGAATGCCTCCCTACATGGGGGAGTTTATAGGAGGTAAAAGTGATGGAAAAAGACAAAATATATCATTTTTTAAAAGAGAGGGTGATTATTGTGTCTAACAATGTATGGAGGTTAAAGAAAAGGAGGACAAAATGGACATTGAGACTGATCCTGAATTAAAATTTAGAATGGCAAAAGGTCATGGTAGCCTAGGATAGTGAAGGCAACATTAAAAGTGACTGACCACAGAGTCTGGAATGGGTAGGGAGTCACTAGTGAGTAGTCAATAGTGAGTTAATAAAGTGGGAGAGGTTGAGTGCTTGGAGGTCCCAGTGTGGGTGAAAAGCAGGTTCAGCAAGTATGGGGAAATGGGTGAGGTGACAGGTAAAGAAGCTGAGATCCAAATAAGGAAGGACCTTGTTTAAGATCTCAAGGGTGGAGCAGTATACAGGGATAAGAAAGTTTAGGGTGGGTCCCTGGTGGCATATGCCAACTATTTAAAAAAAATTCCACATGCCAACTATTGTTGAAGTATGCACACAACTCATTATTGGTAGGATCATGGGTCTAGAGCTGGAAGAACCCCAGAGAGGGGCCATTTATTCTAACCCCTTCATTTTATAAATGGGGAAACTGAAGCCCAGAGGCATTAAAGGACTTGTCAGATAGTGTCAGAGGTAGGATTTGAACCCAGATCTCCTAACTCCAGAATCAGCACATTTTCTCCAGTCCCACTCTGTGTTTCTGGGGAATATTATTCAGAGGTTGTTTAATCCTTGAAGTTTAAAAAAACAATTTAGCCCTCAGAACTTCACTGTTTAAGAAAATGAAGAGACAGTCTAGCTGAAATTGATGCACATTGGCTCTTTGTCTTGGTCATATTTATTTGATGGCTATGTGCTGTTTACTTCACTCACTGAAAGGGTTAGATTAAGTTACTCTGAGGTCTTTTAAAGTTCTGAATCTAGAATCCTATAGCCTATCCATAGGAGAGAAATTGTACCTCCAGAGAAATTCCTAGTTAGGTACCAGTATAACTATCGTCTATATTGAGGAAGGTGGCTGTCAGGTGATTTTTTTTTCCCCACAGAAATTCATAAAACATATATGGATAGAGGGGTCGCAATCTGCACCAGAGGAGTGAATACCCATTTTACAATCTTGTAGGAGTCTTCAGGACTCCATGGCTTAAGGTTGGCTCAAACATCCCAAGGCTACTACTGTAAGAATGAGTTTTCTCAAGCTGATCTGATCTAGATTAAACCCACAGGATTAGGCTGGAACCACTTTGGCCTTGATCTTGTTGAAAGTCAAATGCATATTTGCCTCACCAAATTTAACTGCTTATTAGTCAGGGCAATTAAGTGTAGGCAACCTCCCTGAAGAGCTATGTTACTGTCTGTTCTCATAGGAGAAAAGGGAGCAAAGGAATCATACTTGCTTTATTCTTTCCTATTATTTTCTTTTGTTTTTCCATTGGTGTTTATGGGTTTCTTAGAATCATAAAATCTCAGGGTTGTAAACGTCCTCAAAAGTCATCTAGTCTAACACTCCCCTTTTATAGGTTGATAAACCAAGGCCCAGAGAGCATAAATGACTTGCCTAAAGTCATGCAGTTCAGGCAAGAAGTGTTTATTAAATACTTCCTCTATGCCTGACCATGTATTAAGCTCAGGGGATACAAAGAAAGGCTCCTCTTCCCCCCAAAAGAAATTAACTTCAATATATTGAACTTTGCTCATCTCTCTGTCTCTCTCATCTTGCAGTTACTGTTGTCTTATTTCTCTTGCTGTATTCTAAGTTCCTGTACCTGAATTTCAGATACTGCATAAAAATTCAGTATGTGCCAGTATTTACATTCATCTACAATTAACTGTAAGTACTTAATGATATGAAATTCACAGCAGAAGAGCTGGACTCATAGGACAATGGCTCTCCGAGTTCCTTAAAGTCACAGAAACACACAAACGGGCTTTGACATATTAGGATTTAAATGGTTTATGTAGATTCAATTTTGCTTTGATACGTTAAGAATCTCTCTGGACATTCCCTCCAAAGGTGCAGATCAAAATCCATACAGTCTTCTTCTTCTGCTCTTGTCTATCCATGTCCACGGGTGAAGTACCCATTTCTCTAGATTTCTGGACATTGTTTAGAATTTCCTACTCTTTTCTACTGTCAAAAATGGGACATGGAAACTCTCAGCATGGAAGATTCTAACATATCCTTCCTCATATAGAAGATTCCAGAAAATAAATAGGACAGGGGTGCAAATATTCCAGGGTTTGATGCAACCTGCACAATGTCATTCATAAACAGGAGCATCTGGAGAACCTCACCATCTTTAGGGAATCCCCATTCTAATCAGACATCTTCCATGGCAGTGGCATATTGTCTTGACGCTTGTTAATTTACTCAAGTAAACATTCAAGGTTAATATTTTTTTTTGCATGTAAGTTACATTGAAGAATGAAAATGTGTAAAGTCTTTCAATGTCCCATAATTTAACTCTGTTCCATGTGGGCATGAAGACAAATTTAGGAGCTGTCACAGAGACCCTTGGGCAAGTACTTCATTTGCTTAAATGCAGAATTAGGGTTTAAAAAATATTTTCAGGTCAATTTCTCATCTAAAATGGCCCCTTTACCTTCTGTGAGGACAAGTACTATGCCCTAAGAGGCAGCTAGGTGGTGGCACAGTGGATAGAGTACCAGCCCTGGAATCAAGAGGATCTGAGTTTGAATTTTACCTCAGACACTTATTATGTGTGACCCTGAACAAGTCACTTAACCCTGATTGCCTTAAACATCTGGGGCCATCTCCAGTCATCCTGATATATATCTTGCCACTGGACCTACATGGCTCTGGAGGAAAGAGTGGGGTTGGTCACCTTGCACAGCCCTCCCTCACTTAAATCGAATTCACTGCAAGTCATGACAACACCCTGATGTCATGGTCCTCTTCCAGAACAAAGGACAAACAACAGCAACTACTATGTTCTATTCACCTTTGCATCTTTCCCAATACCTAGCACAGTACTTTGTGTATAGGAATAATTTGCTAAATGCTGAGCAAATGAAAGGATCTCTCTCTCTCTTTTTTTTTTTTTTTGGTGAGGCAATTGGGGTTAAGCCCAGGGTCACACAGCAGTAAGTGTTAAGTGTCTGAGGCTGGAATTGAACTCAGGTCCTCCTGAATCCAGGGCCGGTGCTCTATCCACTGCGCCATCTAGCTGCCCCCTGAAAGGATCTCTTTTGCTGTCACGAATCTGTGATTGTTCAGCCTGTGACTGCTTGAATGGTTAGAAACATTCAGATCTGCTCCAATTATAGTAGAAGAACATAAGATTTGCTATACCAAGCTGAACTCAAGGCACACTAGGCCAGGAATTCACCTCTGACAGTGACATCAAGGGACATTTCCACTTGAATTTTATCATAACTTCAAATTCAAAATATCGAGAAATACCTTCAGCATCTCCCATCAAAGCCCTTGAAAAGCAACCCAACACAGTGCATAGTACTCAGTACTTGAAATCAGGAAGACCTGGGTTCAAATCCTGAATCAGGTTCTAATTAGCTCTGTGAACCTGAATTAGTCAGCCAAGCTCTTGTAGCTCTTGTTTCCTTCTCTGTAAAATGGGGGAAATAGTATCTTTTTCAAAGAGTTATTGTGAGGATCAAATGAAATTATTGTATATAGCATACACACATACACATATATGTGTATATTCAAACACAGATCTCATTTCTAAATTGAGAATTCTACACATTACACCATGTTCTCTCTCCACAGACATCCTTCTGGCATGCAACTGGTTCATAAATTGAAACAAATAGATTCTGTATGCAGGGTCTCTAGGCTAACTGTTGTATTGCATGTAGCCTGCAGAATTTCATTCATTGTTCTCAGTAAATAGTAATATGAACCACCATTTATGGTCACAAAATGCTTTCCAGTCATGATCTCATTTGATCTAAATAAGAACCCTGAAGTACATAGTGCATGTATTATCTTTGTCATTTTCCTGTAACTGGGATTTCATTCAACCTTGGGACAGTTTGCATAATATTTTTTATGCAGGGGAAAAATGGACTCTTCACTGTTGGAAAGAAGGATGAGTGTGATGCTACATCTCTCTATAAGGGATTTTATTGATAGAGTTGGTGCCAGAGGTCCTTCATGGAATGAAACATGGAGACTAAAGACCCTCTTGGGAGAGGAAAGAAAGACTTTTGGAAGCTGCATAGGGAAGACACATAAGGGAAGCCAGCTCCTAAACGTATCTGTGATATTTAGAGATCATTCTCTCTCTCTCTCTCTCTCTCTCTCTCTCTCTCTCTCTCTCTCTCTCTCTCTCTCTCTTTCTATCTCTGTCTCTCTCATATTTTGCAGGAGAATGAAGGTTAAGTGACTTGCCCAGTGTCACACAGCTAGTGAGTGTCTGAGGTGAGATTTGAACTCAGGTCCTCTTGACTCCAGGCCAGTACTCTATCCACTACACCACATAGCTGTCCCTTCCTTCTGCCTACATCACTACTAAATTTCTTTCTGTCGGTGACAACTAGGACAGAAACACAGTTTATCATTTTGGTGAGAAAGATTAGAATTATCACCATCAGAATCCTTTTTATTGCTTGGAAAGTGCCTGTAGGTTGACTTATTGGTCGGAGGCCATTAGGGTCTCTTTTGCAACATGGCTTTATTCTATATCTTCTTGGTGTTAAAATAATCCAAAGGTTATTCAAGTGGTTTTGAAATTATGTTCATCAACCTGTTAATGTTCCTATACTTTAGTTACAGATCAATTCCACCCAGAAAATCAGAAAAATGTTAGCACTGAAAGAGCCCTGAAGAGATCATGATTCTAATCTCTTGATTTTACAGATTAAGCAAGAGATCTTGGATTAGATGCTGGTTCTAAAATGTTAAACATTTCTTGATTAAAAAGAAGATCTTAATAGAAGAAATACCTTGGTTCATTCCATAGTATTTATGTATTCTCTCATCACAAAACCATTATTTTCTTTTTTCTTTGATTGTATATTTTTAGTCTGATAAATCAATGATTTCTTAGTGGCACCATAACTACTCCTAGATCTTGTAATTGGTTTAAATTATAATTGGCAACAAAAGGATTGATAATCAGGTAGAAAAGAAAAAGTTCTCATTTTGTCAATCAGCTTCTTGTCCATGAATTAAGCCAAACTATCTGTTTTGGTTGATTTCATAAGGTACAGCAAACACTGGGTAAATTCATCCTCTACTGATAGGTGGAATTTCCCATGTTTTCTAAAATTTCTGCTTGCCAAATGCAGCCATTCTGAATGTTACCTTCAGAATCCAGAGAAGCATATATTTTTATTTTTTAAAGTGATGCCTTTTGCTTTTACATAACCTTTATTTCTGGATCTAGTCTTCCTCTCCCTCCTCCCCAGTGAGTCATTCTGTGTAATAAAGATTTTTTTTTTAAAAGGGGAAAAAAGAAGTTGAACAAAAACCAACTTAACCATGTCTGACAGTTTAGGAAACACCTGTAGTCCCTCACCTCTGCAAAGAAGAGAGGAAAGCACCTTCTCATATCTTTTCTCTGGGGCCAGGTTTGGTCATTATAATTAAATGGTATTCAGTTTTATTTTTTTTGTTGTCCTTTCTATTTTGCCTCATAGAATCATAAATCTAGAGCTGGAAAATACATCAGGGATCACCTACTTCAATCCCCTCATTTTGCATTTGAGGAAACTGGGGCCCAAGGGAATTTAAACAAGTTATGAAAGTCATACTGATAGTGTCAGAGGGTAGGATTTGAACCCACTTGCTCTGACTTCTAATTCAGTGCTATTGTCACTGTACCAGACCCACATTCTTGTTGCCCATTGTGTATATATTTTTGTCAGTTTCTGCTCACTTTGCATCATCTCATGTAAGTCTTCTCATGCTTCTCTAAATTCTTCATACTCTTCATTTCTTATGGTTTATGAATGTTCTATTTCATTCATGTACCACATTTTTTTTTAGCTATCCTCCAAATCAATGACCAATGATTTTGTTTTCAGTTCTTTGCTACCACAGAAAATGCTGCAATAGATAAAGTTGCAAATGAAAACATCATAGAGATGATAGACAAACCTAGGAACTAATTCTTTGAAAAGAGTAACACAATTGACAAACTTTGGCGGGGTGGGGGGGCGATATCAAGTTAATAGAATCCATTATTTTCAGTTAAATCCTTCCTTTCATATAATGCACCTCCTTACCTCATCAACAATCTTCTGGATTTCTGGAGTTGCAGCTTTAGTCTCACTTAAGCCTCCAGTCATCATTTTGGCAGTAGTTGCTTTGCAGAAAGAGATGTTGGAACTGAAGTGATGAAATGATAAGATCAGTCATCCTGACTCCAGTTTTTAAAGGGAGGCAGGCACTCCTCACAACCAAGGAGTGCAAGGGTGGATCATAATAAAGCACCGCCTTCTTGGCTGTAGAAATGACTTATTGCTCACCTGTTAGCATGTGTTAATTCATGAACATGAATGTAAAGTATTGTCATATAATAAGGCAATTAGATGTTCCTCCAAACCCCTTTTTAAAGTGGTCAAGAAGAAGCAAACCTCTGTTCTCTGAGTGAATGGTTCAGTCCAGGGAAGGCTTCTGGAAAGTACTAATTAAACAAAACAGGAGTGTTTACTTTATGTTGAAAGGTAATAGCCCCAAATTTCCAAATTTTCTTTTCAATTATACTTGTTCAATTTTAATAATGATAAGTACTCTTCTCTTTCACTCACTTCCCCAAGGAATAGGTGAGACTTTGGCCTCTTAAAACACTGATATTCTATGAGTTTATGGAGGAAAGGTATTTATTATACAGACTTTTTTGATGTTTTTTTTTGGCTAGTATTTAAATTTACTTGAAATCAAGCAGAGCTTGTCTTTCAACATGTGAAGCTATGTGGAAATCCCTGTAGGGCAGGGACTGTGGCTAAGACTCTCCTCTAGTACGCAACATAGTGCCTAGCATATAGCAGTAACTTGATAGACTTTGAATCTATCATTCAATAATTTGAATCAATCAGTCAATGAACATACATTTATTAAGCACCTACTATGTGTCAGACATTGCGCTAAGGACTGGAGATACACAGAAAAAGATGAATTAGTTCCTTTTTTTTTTAATTTTAATTTTTTTGGTGAGGCAATTGGGGCCAAGTGACTTGCCCAGGGTCACAAGCCAGTAAGTGTTAAGTGTCTGAGGTCAGATCTGAACTCAGGTACTCCTGACTCCAGGGCCGGTCCTCTATCCACTACACCATCTAGCTGCCCCTGAATTAGTTCCTTCTTTTAAAAATTTACATTCTAATTGGGAGACAATAGAATTAAAATAAAGAGAATAGATTCATATAAAACCAAAGTAGTTAAACACTAGGCAGTTTGGTTGGAGAGCACCTAAAGTTGAGGGGATCTGGAAAGACTTCATTGTGGAAGATGGTCTTGAAGAAATAGAGGGGGATGTGGAGTAGGGAATAGGAATAAGGGACAGCCAATGCATAGGCACAGAGATGAGGAAGGGAATGGAATATAAAGAGAACAGTGATGGCTAGATGGATTGGAGTGTCAAGTGTATGAAAGAATATCTGCAATAACCCTGGAAAGGTTGTCTGGGGACACATTGGAAAGGCCTTTAAAAATTAAAGAAGTTTGTAACTGATCCTAAAAGCCAGAGGGAACCCTTGAGTGAATCCTTTTGTCTGGCAAAGAATTCTTTTCTTTTCTTTCTTTTTTTTTTCAAAGCTTGGAGTTCTTAAATGAATCTGCCTGCCTGTCTATTTTAAAAAAATAATTTATTATTTTTATTTTTTCAAGTAACAAGAATTAAAACCAAAATTAGTATGCCCCTCCTGCTAGTCCTTCCTTCATTCAGCAAATTTTAAAAATAAAAGGAAATCTCTCAAAACCCAACTAGATTGTCTTCCAAACCAAATCCCCACATTGGTCCTCTCTGTAAATATATGTCTCTTTTATTTGCATCTTAAGTTCATCTGGTCTCTGGCAGAAGGTGAGTGGCATGTTTCCTCTTGATTCTTTTGGACTCATGGTTTCTCATTGTATTGTTTTGATGAACATTATTAAGTTTTTCCCAGTTCCTTTTCTCTGTAATCTTGTTATCATTGTACAAATTGTTCTTTTGGTTATTCTCACTCCTCTCTGTATGAGTTTATATAATTCTTTCCAATTTCCTCTGAAATCATCAGTTCCATAATTTCTTACAGCAGAGTAGTGTTTCACTACATCCATATACTACAATTCATTTAGCCATTCTCCAATAGGATACCCCCTTAAGTTTCCAATTTTTGGTTACCAAGAAAAAGCATTGCTATAAATATTTTTGCCCAGATATATCCTTTTCCTCTACCTTCAGGGCATAGGCTCCCAAATTATTGGTAGATGCCTATGGGTTTAAAGGGATCTTCTGTACATTAAATAAAAACATTTTTGCAAAAACAAAACCAATGTAAACAAGATTAGAAGGCAAGCAGAAAGCTGCAAACATTTTTTACAGGCAGTGTTTCTGATAAAGGACTCATATCTAAAATATATAGAAAACTGCATCAAATATATGAGAATACAAGTTATTCCCCCCAATTAAGAAAAGGTCAAAGGCTATGAACAGGCAGTTTTCAGATGAAGAAATTAAAGCTATCTACAGCCATATAGAAAAAATGTTCTCAATCACTACTGATTAGAGAAATGCAAATTAAAACTACTTTCTGAGGTACCACCTCACATGTATCCAATTGGCTAATATGACAAAAAATAAAAATGATAAGTGTTGAAGATGTAGGAAAATTGGAACAATAATGCACTGTCGGTGAAGCTGTGAACTGGATCAGTTCATTCTGGAGAGCAATTTGGAACCATGTCCCAAAGGCTATAAAACTGTGCATACCCTTTGACCCAGCAGTACCACTACTAGGTCTGTATCCCAAAGACATCATAAAAAAGGGAAAAGGACCCATATGTACAAAACTATTTATAGCAGCTCGTTTTGTGGTGACAAAGGATTGGAAATTGAAGGGATGCCCACCAATTAGGGAATGGCTAAACAAGCTGTGGTTTATGAATGTAATGGAATACTATTGTATTCCATTATAAGCAAATGTATTTCAGAAAAACCTGGAAAGACTTCCATGAATTGATGCTGAGTGAAATGAGAACCAAGAGAACATTGTACACAGTCTCAACATCATTGTATAATAAGCAACTGTGATAGACTTAATTCTTCTCAGCAATACAATGATCCAAGATAATGCCAAAAGACTTATGGTGGAAAATGCTCTCCACATTCAGAAAAAGAACTATGGACTTTGAATGCAGATTGAAGCATACTATTTTCACTTTTGTTGTTGCTTTTATGTTGTTGTTGACTTTTTCTAGCATTTTTTCCCTTTTTTTTCTGATTCTTCTCTTACAATATGACTAATGTGAAAATGTTTAATATGATTGTAATGTATAACCTATATCATATTGCTTGCTGGCTTCAGGAGGGAAAAGGGAAGGGAGGGTGGAAGAAAAATTCCAAACAGAAAATATGTTTATATGTAATTGGAAAAATATTTTAAAAATTAAATCAAATTAAATTAAAAAAATAAATGGATCTTCTGGTACCTAGTCTTGATAAGTCCCTAGAAGATCACACAATCACAGAAGAAAATGGGGTGTAGTGGGTTACTCACAGGCTAGGCAGCCTGAGAAGCGCAGTCACCCCCCTGGGCCATGCTGTAGCTTGAACAGTGTGTCCTGGAAGCAGCTCTACACTTTAAGGAGGAGTTAAAAGCCAAGAAATACCCAGCCAAGATGAGTAAGCAGAGAAAGCAGGAGACCATCAAAAACTTCTTTTGGGGAAAGGTAGAGCACAATACACCATCAGAAGAAGAAAGGGGCTGCTAGATGGCACGGTGGATAGAGCACCAGCCCTGGAGTCAGGAGTACCTGAGTTCTAATCTGGCCTCAGACACTTAACACTTACTAGCTGTGTGACCCTGGGCAAGTCACTTAACCCCAGTTGCCTCACTAAAAAAAAAATTAATTAAGAAGAAGAAGATCATAACAGGCGCAAAGCTCCAAAATTCAAAGCTTCCAAGAAAAATATGAATTGGTCTCAGGCCATGGAAACACTCAAAAGGGACTTTGAAGAGAAAATAGGAGAGATAGAAGGAAGATTTAGAGAGATTGAGGAAAGAATGGAAAGAGAAATGAGAGCAATCAAGGAAAGTTATGAGAAAAAAGTCAACAGTTTGAAAAGCCAGATGGGAAAAGAAATAGAAAAGGTCTCTCAAGAAAATAATTGCCTAAGAATTAGAATTGAACAAATGGAAACTAATGACCTTATGATAAATCAAGACACAGTAAAGCAAATCCAATTGAATAAAAAAATAGAAGGTGATATGAAATATCTCCTCAGAAAAACAGCTGACCTGGAAAACAGATCCAGAAGGGATAATTTAAAAATAATTGGACTACCTGAAAACTATGACCAAAATAAGAGTTTAAGCACCATCCTACAAGAGATTATCAGAGAAAATTGCCCTGATATTCTAGAAGCAGAAGGCAAAATAGAAATTGAAAGAATCCATTGATCACCTCCTGAAAGAGATCCCAAAAGGAAAACCTCCAGGAATATCATAGCCAAATTCCAGAACTCCCAGGTCAAGGAGAAAATATTGCAAGCAGCTAGAAAAAAGGAATTCAAATACTGTGAAGCTCCAATAAGGATAAAACAGGTTCTAGCAGCCTCTACATTAAAGGACCAAAGGGCATGGAATATGATATTCCAGATGGCAAAGGAACTGGGACTACAACCAAGAATCATGTACCCAGCAAAACTGTGTATACTCTTTGAGAGGAAAAAGTGGGATTTCAATGAAAAAGAGGACTTTCAGGCATTTGTGATGAAAAGACCTGAACTGAAGAGAAAATTTGACTTTCAAATACAAGACCCTGGAGAAGCATAAAAAGGTAAACAGGAAAAAGACTTCATGAGGGATATTAGAAGATCAAACTGTTTACATTCCTACATGGGAAGATAATACTTTGAACTCATAAGAACTTTCTCAGTAAGGAATTAACAGAAGACGCAGGTCTGAACTGAATATGAAGGGATGATATCTGTAAAGCATTTATGCTTTGCTCTTTGTGAAGCAAACAGGATGGGGTGTCTTGTGTCTGGGACCGGATTTGGGCATGCAGTCTCCTGGGTCCAGGGCTGGTGCTTTGTCCACTGTGCCACCTAGCTAATTCATGATAACATCTTTAAAATAGGGTTAAAGTGGAGGAGGAATAGACTGGGGGAAGAGGAAGGGAAGAGATAGTCTGGGGAGAGGTAGTTCACATGAAGAAAACAAGAAAAGAGCTTATAGAGGGGAGGATAAGAGGGGGAAGGAGTGGGGGAGTGAGTGCACCTTAATATCATCAGAATTGGCTTAAAGAGGGACTAACATACATACTCAAGTAGGTATAGTAATATATTTTTGCCCTGAGTGAGGGGAGGGATATAAGGGGGAGGGGGGTGATGAAGAGGGGGAAGGATTGAAGGGCAGATTGGGGGAGAGAGCAGTAAAAAGCAAAACACTTTCGATTAAGGTGAAGATGTCCTGCATTACTCCACACGTATGACATATTGAATTGCTTGATTTCATAGGGAGGGTTGAAGAGGGAGGGAAGAAGAAAAATTTAGAACACAGAATTAGCTCAAAGACCTTAATCTCATCAGAGTGGGCTCAAGGAGAGAATAACATTCACACCCAATTGGGAGGAGTAATCTATTTAACCCTACAGGAAAGTAGGAGGGGAAGAGGATAAGGAGGGAAGGGTTAAAAAAAGGGAGTGCAGAGTTGGGGAGGGGACAGTCAGAAGTAAAACACTTTTGAGGAGGAATAGGTTAAAAGAAGATAGAAAATAGAGTAAATATTATTGGAGGGAATAGGATGGAGGGAAATAGTTATGATGATTGATTATAATGGCAAAATGTATGGTACCTACTTTGCTGGGCTAATATGAAGAAAATGCTTTGTCAAGTTTAAGGTACTATATACAGGTTATGATGAACAGTATACTATCAGAAAAACCTGGAAAGACCTACATGAACTGAAGCAGAGTGAAATGTACTATATACAAAATAACAGCAATAGTGTAAGATAATCTGCTGAGAAGCATGTGGTTATTTTTAGCAAGGCAATGATCCAATATAACCCTGAAGGACTTATGAAAATTGCAGTCCATCTACAGAGAAAGAACTGATAGTATCTGAAAACATATGGAAACAAATTTAAAAAAAATTTTTGATTTTGACAATTCTTTAATCTGAAGTTTTGTTTTTTGACTGTTTTCTCTCACAACCTAGCTAATGTGAGAATATTTTCCATGACTTCTCATGTATAACTTATTTTGAATTGCTTGATTTCTCGTGGGTGGGGGGTGGGAAGGGAGGGAGGAACAGAAATTGGAACATAAAGTTAAAAAAATTGATATCAAAATTTGGTTTTACATATATTCTGGAAAATAAAATTCTATTCAGGACATTAAAAATAAATTAACTAAAAAAATAAATAAAAATTAAAAAACATGTAAGGAAATTCAGAATCTTAGTTGTTACATATACATGAAACATATAATAAAAACAAAAATTGAAACATTCTCTAAAACTTAATATTACTACACTCCTCTGAAATTTAATGTTACTACAGTCCCCCCTGTGGAGGATAAATTGAGAAGATAATTGTGACAATTTAAAAAATAATTTTTATCTTTGTTTCATCACTTTTTGCATCATCTGCCTAATTATCCTCATGTCATTATGAGAAATTAAAGAATCTAATATAATTGGTAACAGATGTCAAGGCCAAATCTAACACTGTATTTATCATGACACCTGAGATAATTATGGGGGTTACCATAAAAGAACAGAGAAATAATGGGCAATGAGCATTCCCACACTTGAGCAATACATACAGCCCATGCAGTATGTCAGGCTTAAAATAGGTGAATGGGATATATGTCCATGCCACCAAACATATTGGAGGAAACTGAATCGGGCTTAATCCTATTCATGGGATTGAAACGTCCATGGCATCAGGCATATAGGTGGGGGAATTGTAGTCAGGTGTTGAATGAGATGGCATAGCCAAGCCACCTGTTGCCATGTGGGGGAAAATTAAACCAAGAAAATCCAACCTCAACATTTGTCAATAGCTGTTTTCTCGGCCTTTCCCAAAGCAGTGCAGTACCTTGACTTCATGCATGCCTCCCTTCATGTGACAGTTCAATGTCTGCTCTTGTATGTATTCCTCTTGTAATTGGATGGCATCCTGGCCAGCTGGCATCTGATAACTCAGAATGAAGTCAATTAATGTCTTTTTTTTTTTTTTTTTTTTTTTTTTTAGTGAGGCAATTGGGGTTAAGTGACTTGCCCAGGGTCACACAGCTAGTAAGTGTTAAGTGTCTGAGGCCGGATTTGAACTCAGGTACTCCTGACTCCACGGCCGGTGCTCTATCCACTGCGCCACCTAGCTGCCCCAATTAATGTCTTAAATGATAAGTTCCCATAATCCAAATCTCATATGGATTTAAACATTGAGGATAATAATGATCGCAAAAAATGTGAATGTACCTAGACTGAGAATATAATATACAATTATGCAATAATTCCAAATAATAAACTTTTTTTTACTATGTATACAATTGCTTTTGTGAAAAATCAGAACATATTTTAATACAAGTTAAAACACAATCTTGAAAGAATAAGAATCTCTACAAAAATTAGCCCATACTGAGTTCAAAATGTAGTTGCAATAGCATAAAAAAGAAACCCTTATGTAACATTTAAACATTAAACATTTTAATTAAATTTAAAAGATTTAATATCTAAAATACCCAAATAGCAATATATGTCCCTATTTATGGCAATAATAAATTTGATTACATGAATATAAAAAAACTTTTGCAAATATTTCCCCTCTTTTTAAGCTAAGTATAAAACACAATCTCTATAAAAATAAACCCATACTGTTAATTTCAAAATGTAGATGTAATAGCATAGAAATCCTACGTAACCTCTGAACTGACATTATTTCTCTGAGTGAATTTAGAACACTTTTGATTCCTATATCTAAAATCCCCAGTGCTCATATTAATACCTTGCTGTTTACTTCTAAATTTCTGCAAAATATGTCCCCCTCCATGGCAAAAGGAGCAAAATCTTGAAATATGTTTATTATTGTTTTGTATATTTTTATTCAGCTTAAGTTTCTCTCATTTGTCTTTAACCCCTTTATTTTCTCTGTTGGTCCTTTCATAATACAAATGCTCTATAAGGTTACTAATTAAAGACAAAAGCAGATTAACAAAATGATTATGAACAAAATCTGGAATTTAAAAGGTTTTTCAAGGTTGGTTTGGAAGAATTACAGCAGGTTGAGTCAGAACCACAGCTTGGCTGGGGTTGGGCTGAGGCTGTTAGTGTAACGGTAGTGGCTGATTGCTTTGGCAACTGAGTAGAAGCTGCGAGCGCAGGTAGAGAAGGCTGCATATGCTCAAACTCAGGACCAAACTGGAAGATCAGAAGATCTCAGGGTTCATCATCTCCTGGCTGGATCACCATCTGTGAAGTTGCTAAAGTTGGATAAAATTCTAGCTAAACTGTCTAAAATTCTATTGAGTGGTCACCATCAATTATAAGCTTTAGCAAGAGTTTAGACTTTTAAGTATTTATTAAGGAGTATAAGAATTTGGTGAGGAGAGAGATAAGAGGCTAAGATTCCTTCATCTAATCTATCTCAGGAGCCAGCATCTCACTCCCCTCAAACTGAGGTCTCAGGCAAAAGAAGAGCACTCGCTCTCCCTCCTCCCAAAAACGTCTTGTCCAACAGGAAATAGGGCCACCCACCAACACACAGCTCCAAGCTAATTGGCTGGTAGCTTTCATCAACAGTAGCCACAAGTGTTAAGGGCTAAAATTCTAGCTAAACTGTCTAAAATATCTAATGAGTGGTTGCCAATAAATTATAAGCTTTAGACTTTAAGCATTTATTAAGGAGAATAAGAATTTGGTAAAGAGAGAGAAAGGCCTAGATTCCTATCTATTAAAGGGAGAGCACATTTCTAGCTCCGCTCTCTACCAGAGTCCAAAGAAAAGAGAGCAAGACTGAGCGCCAGTCTCTTCCTTCCTCCTCCCACTAGCCCGCGTCACTTCCTGACGCCAAAGAAAAGACTCCTGTCTTACCCTCAAAGACCTTCATGGGAGAACTCTTCTACAGGAAGTCTCCAGCAGGTGGCGTCATTCCAATCATTACGGTTCCCCGCTTTGTTTCCTCATGAAATGTACATTTCCTTGATGAAACAGTCAAAATAACAGAATAAAATAACCTATGCTAACTAACAATATGTTAATAACAATATAGAAAAGGGAGAGAGGAAAGTTTTGTCCAGAGGGGCAATTTTTTGTCCTCATGAACTGACGCTTTGGTCTTGCAAAGGGAGGACCTCTGCAGAGAGTACATGTTACAGATGGTATATATTATAACAGAAAGAGAAAAGAAAAAAACAACAACAACAACAACACAAAAACCGTTCATTTAAAGTCTCTGAAAGTCTTTTCTCAGATGTCCTCTAGGTGTAGTCGTGGAATGGAGTCTTTTCAGGGGTTGATGTGTGGATGCTGGTAATCAGCCGAGGAAATTTCCTACAAAATTGAGCTTAACACAACTTTAAAATAGCTTTATCAATAATCAAATCAAACAATGAAAGTTCTCAAAAACATGTCTAAGGGAATTCAGAATCTTGGTGTTTACACCATGAAACATAATAAAACAAAAATTCAAACATTCTTTAAAATTTAATATTAATATAGTCCCCCCCTTATGGGTGGTAATTGAGAAGACAATTGCTGCTATATTAATTTTTAAAAATAAATAAATAAAAATTTTTATCTTTGTTTCATCACTTTTTGCATCATCTGCCTAATCATCCTCATGCCATTATGAGAAATTTAAAAAATCTAATATAATTGGTAACAGGTGTCAAGGCCAAATTCAACAGTGTATTTATCATGACACCTGAGATAATTATGGGTGTTACCATAAAAGAACAGAGAAATGATGGGATATGAGCATTCCCACACTTGAGCAATATGTACTGCCCATACAGTATGCCAGGCTTAAAATAGGTGGATGGAATATATGTCCATGCCACCGAACATATTGGAGGAAACTGAGTCAGACTTAATCAGGTGCATGGGATTGAGATGTCCATGGCATCAGGCATATAGGAGGGAGCATAGAAGCCAGGTGTAGAAGTGAGATGGGTGGGATCAATACTTCCAGCCATCTGTACAATATTGTGGGAAAAATAAAATAAAATATTAAATCAAGAGAATCCAACCTCAACATTGTCAAAAGCCGTTCCCGTTGGCCATACCTTGACTTCATGCATGTCTCCCCTCATGTGACAGTTCAGTGTCTGCTCTTGCATGTATTCCTCTTGTGATTGGATGGGCACCTTGGCCAACTGGCATCTGATAACTCAGAATAAAGGCAATTAATGTCTTAAATGATAAGTTCCCATAATCCAAGTCTCATATGGATTTAAAAATTAAGGATAATAAATGATTGCAAAAATGTGAATACATCTTGACTCAGAATATAATATTTAATTATGCAACAATTTCAAATAATACCCCTTTTTTTACTTAGTATACTATTACTTTTGTGAAAAATCATAACATATTTAAATACAAGTTAAAGCACAACAGAATCTCAAAGAAAACTTTTTTTAAAAAAGAAAACTTTTACAAACATTCCCCTCTTTTTTTTTCAAATATGCTTATCAAAAATAATACTTCTAGAATCAATTTACACTTGCCATGGCAACCAATTTGCCAGGGTAATGCTTTAAAGAGTTTGATCAAATAATCAGTTAAGAGAAAAAAATAACAAAAACAAACAACTCAGAATATGGGAGCACAACACTCCTAGAATTAACATTGTATTATGAAATCAAAACCATCTTGCAATGTCTCAAAATTAGATAGACAAATGAATAGAAGAAAATACACATGGAACAATAAAAGACAGTGAAATTCAAACTAAGGAAATCTAAACGAACATGAACTTAATATTAATAAGAGTATTATAAAATATAAACTTGATCACATGACTATAAAAAGCTTTTACAAATATTCTCCTTGTTTTAGAAACTAAGTATAAGACACAATCTCAAAAGCATGAAAATCTCTATGAAAATAAACCCATACCATTAATTTCAAAATGTATATATAATAGCATAGAAATCCTATGTAACCTCTGAACTGATATTATTACTCTGAGTGAATTCAGAACGCTTTTGATTCCGATATCTAAAATCCCCAATACTCATATCAATACCTTGCTGCTTACTTCTACATTTCTGTAAAATATATACCCTTCCATGGCAAAAGAAGTGGAGTCTTGAACTATGGTGATGATTGTCATTCTTATTCAGCTTAAGTTTTTCTTCTTTAACCCCTCTATATTGTCTGTCAGTCTTTTCACCATACAAATGCTTTATAAGATTACTAATTAAAGACAAAAGCAGGTTAGCAAAATTATGAACAAAACGAGCATATCTGGAATTTAAAGGGCTTTCTAAGGTTGTCTCAGAAGCACAGCCAGGCTGGGGAAGGACTGAGCCTGAAGCTGCAAATGTAGTTAGAGAAAGTTGCGCATGAGCATTAGATCTCTGGACTTCCCGGGCAGGGGAAGCAATGGGCTTGGCCATGGGAGGAGTAGAGGGTGGGGTCTGGAGAGGAGGGGAGGGACCAGAGCAATTTGAATCAGACTTGATTTTGAACTCAGGCCTGGATTCCTCTTCCCCCACTTTGCCTCTAGGCACTAGGGGATTAAAAGCTTCTAGAGGGTGGGTCTTTGCCTCCAGGCATGCAAAATTAGAGCAACAATTAGTGTTAGAACTGGGAAAAGCTGCAGGAATCTCTTCAGGTTTCTCTGAAAAAGCATGGTTGGGAGAGGGGGAGATATTTCATTGTGTGAGTACATTGCTGGCTCTTTTAAAAAAATAAAAATAAAAATAGAAAATCCACAAAAACAAAGCATTAAGATGATCTTATCCCCCATTTGTCTGGTTAAACAGACTAAAATCAAAAATAGGGTAATTAGGGAGTTTAAAAGGTCCATTTGAAAAAATTTAAAGGAAAACACAGCCAGTACGCCAGTACTTAGCAGTTAAAGGGAGAGGGTAGAGGAAATTTCTTACCCAACCAGAAGATCAGAAGACTAAGGTTTAGCTTTCCTCTTCGTGGTCAGCCAACTGTTAAGGGCTAAAATTCTAGCTAGTCTGTCTAAAATATCTAATGAGTGGTCGCCAATAAATTATAAGCTTTAGACTTTTAAGCATTTATTAAGGAGAATAAGAATTTGGTAAAGAGAGAAGAAAGGCCTAGATTCCTCTATCTATTAAAGGGAGAACACATTTCTAGCTCCGCTCTCCACCAGAGTCCAAAGGAAAGAGCGCGAGACCGAGCTCCAGTCTCTTCCTTCCTTCTCCCACTAGCCCACGTCACTTCCTGACACCAAAGAAAAGACTCCTGGTCTTGCCCTCAAAGACCTTCCTTCATGGGAGGAACTCTTCTACAGTAAGTCTCCAGCAGGTGGCGTCATTCCAATCGTTACACAAGCAAACATCACTTACTGATGCCAAGGCCACATGGCTATGTCCTCAGCCCAGAGCTCACAAAATGTTTCTCCTAGCAGGGGGCATTATACCAACTCTCACACCGATTAGCTTTTACAAAGGGATATTTTCCATTTTTTTTGTCATAAAAGTATTTTATTATTTTCCGTTACATGTAGAGATAGTTTTCAACATTTGTTTTTATAAGATTTCTAGTTTCAAAATTTTCTCCTTCCCTCCTCTTCCTCCCCCCTGCCCAAGATAGCAAGCAATCTGATATAGGTTATATATGTAAAATTACAGTAAAGACATTTCTGAATCAGTCATGCTGTGAAAGAAGAATCAGAGGAAAAGAGAAAAACCTCAAAAAAGAAAAACAACAAAAAAATAGAAATAGCATGGTTCAATCTGAATCCAGATTCCACCATCCCTTTTCTCTGGATTTGGAGAGCATTTTCCATCATAAGTCCTTTGGAACTATCTTGGACCATTGTATTGCTGAGAAGAGTCAAGTCTATCACAGTTGATCAACACACAATGTTGTTGATACTGTGCACAATGTTCTCCTGGTTCTGCTCATCTCACTCAGCATCAGTTCATGCAAGTCCTTCCAGGTTTCTCTGAACTCCCCCTGCTCATTGTTTCTTACAGCACAACCGTATTCTATTACATTCATATACCACAGCTTGTTCAGCCATTCCCCAATTGATGGCCATCCCCTCAATTTCCAATTTCTTGTCACCTCAAAAAGAGCAGGTATAAATATTTTTGTACATGTGGGTCATTTCCCCTTTTTTATGATCTCTTTGAGGAAAAGACCTAATAGTGGTATTGCTGGGTCAAAGGATATGCACGGCTTTATAGCCCTTACAAAAGGATATTTTCTTTGAAGATATGGCAAGAACAGAAGTACTCACATCACCCTCTCCCCCTCAAAAGCTGGGGAGCATTATCTCACCTCTACTATTTCTTTGATTTCTGGGAAAATCAAGTAGTATTTTAAGGTAGTATTACCATCTTGCTATACATAAAAAGAGGAGGCAAGGTGTATAGATAAGTCCTTAAATTGTCCACACTCATTTAAAAGGGGAATGAAGCCCTGTTTTGTTTAAGTCAATCTGTGAAGTACATAGTTGACTCTGTCAGGTTAGAGAAACTAAGACTGTGGATTTAACCCATGCATTGTGTTTCCTATACATAGAAAAATCTTTCTTATCTAGTACCAGGCCATATCCTCAATTGTAGTCATCTCATAGGAGTCATAAGCCTGACTGGGAAAGGGAGTGTGAATACTTAGGTGGGGAAAGAACTCGAGCAAAAATCTCACCATCAGCAGCCTTTATTTCCTCCTTAGAGGAAGGTACTATAAGACTTGAGTTGTCAGACTAGATTCTCATGTAACACCCTGAGAACTGAAGACCTGACTGGTCTGGAATGAGTCCCAGGAAACCTCCTAGATGATGATTACATCATCTCCTGGTCTCAGAGTCAAATGGGAAGAGAAAACAGGGACCATGTACTGATGGCCTCTTTGGATCATGGGATCATAGATGTTTAGCTTCAAGGGACTTTATTCTGATCCCAATTCCTCTAGGCAACTTGGGATAAGGAAATTTCAAAGTTTTCCTCATACATTAATCACTCAAGATTCTTGCCAAAATTCTTAAATCAACTTTAAATAATACCCATTACCCACCCCCACCCCCATGCAAGCTAGAGGAACATCACCAAAAACTGCAAAGTCAAAATGACTATCTGAATGGAGATAGGTTGCAAGTGCAGAAACACAATGATCCACTGATATATTCTGACCAGTGCAAAGTTAGATACTTTTTACCCTAGATGAGTGCCAGAACTAGCCAACTCTGAATTCAGCATCCACTACTGGCCAGGGGAGAATAATTAAGATATAGGCTCCCTTTCTAGAAGACTATGTGACAGTGAAAGCTATTTGAAATACCAAAGGAGGTAGATTAAAAGCTCATGACAGTGCAGCTGAAAGTGAAACTTCTACCTCATAGTATGACAACAATATGTGTGAGCCTCTTTCTATTGAGCTGTTCTTCTTTGCCTCAGTTTGTCTATTGATATCTGGCAAAGAGAGGAAATGGCTGATGTAAGACTCTGTGAAGTAATGAGCTGAGAGGTGATGATGCCAAAGGACCCAAATGCCAGCCTCTTGAAAGTACTTGACTATTAAGATAATAGCAGGATAACTCAATAACACAGTGTTTGATAAACTGGGAAACAAATCACCTAGGAAAAGCCTACATATTGGATAAAAACTACTGGGAAAACTGGAAAGCAGTTTGGCAGAAAATAGGGTTAGACCAACACCTTATATCATATTCCATAATACATTATCAATACATATGCAACCTTAATATTAAAGATCATAGTATAAAAAAAATTAAAAGAGAAACAAATCATATATCTCTCACAGCTATGTGTAGGAGATATATTCTTTTTCTAATTAATTAACTAATTAATTTTTAGCATTAAAATATTTTATTATTTTCTAGTAACATCTTGAGATAGTTTTCAACATTTGTTTTTATAGGGGCATCTAGGTGGCACACTGAATAAAGCACTGGCCCTGGATTCAGGAGGCACCTGAGTTCAAATCTGGCCTCAGACACTTGATACTTAGATAGCTGTGTGATGCTGGGCAAAGTCACTTAACCCTCATTTCCCTGCAGAAACAAAACAAAACAGAACAGAAAAAAAAACCACATTTGTTTTTATAAGATTTCTAGTTACAGATTTTTCTCCCTCCCTCCCCTCCCACTGTCCCCAAGACAGCAAGCAATCTGATATAGGTTATATATGTATAATCACATCAAACATATTTTTGCATTAGTCATGCTATGAAAGAAGAATCAGAACAAAAGGGAAAACACCTCAAAAAAGAAAACCAAAAAAGTGGAAACAGTATGGGTCAATCTGTATCTTGATTCCACAGTTCATTTTTCTGAATTTGGAGAACATTTTCCATTATGAGTCCTTTTGAATTATCTTGGACCACTGTATTGCTGAGAAGAGTCAAGTCTCTCACAGTTGATCATCACACAATGTTGTTGATACTGTATACAATGTTCTGGTTCTGCTCGTCAAGGATATATATATATATATTCTTAACTCCACAAACATAGAGACAATTAACAAAGACAAAATATATAATTTTGTTTACTTGAAACTGAAAAGCTATTGCATAGACGACATTAACTCATCTACGATAAGAAGGGAAGTAGTCAAATGGGAAAAATCTTTGCATAAAATTTATCTGTTAAGGGTTTGGTATTTAAGAAATATAAACTGTGTATGTATACATATGTGTGTATACATATATACATATATGTGTATATCATTATTCTCCAGTAGATGAATAATCAAAGGATAAGAATAAACAGTTCTCAAAAGAACTGGAAAGTTTTCACAAACATATGAAAAAAGTATCCACATCAGAAATAATAAGAGAAATATAAATGAAAACATCCCTAAGATTTCACCTTACACTCTGAAAAGTGGTGCAAATGACAAAAAATATTGTCAATGTTGGAAGGATTTTGGAACCATCAACACACTGATACATTCTGTTGGAAAGCAATCTAGAATTGTTCAAATAAAATGACTTTAAAAACCCATATCTTTTGAATTGGAGACTCTATTACTGGGCTTGTACCCCAAGGAAGCCATTGATAAAAAGAATGCTAATATACTCCAACTGAAAACAAAATAGAGATCCATCAATTGGGGAATAGTGAAAGAAATTGTGTTATCTGAATGTGTTTGCATATTACTGTGTAGTAAAAAATGATGTGTATGATGAATATAGAGAAGCATGGAAAGATCTGCAGTGTGAAAGTAGCAGATCCAATAAAACAACATACCCACCGATTTAAATCAAAAGAACAACCATATACCAAAAAAGAAAAATCAAAAGTAAATGTAATAAAATTCTAAAAATCATACAGGCCTTGAATAAAGAAATATGAGAAGAGATTCCTAACCTATTCTTTCTTGGAGGTGATAGGTCCACAGTACACATTGCACGTGTTTTTGAACTATTTTTATGTACTGTTCAGTTGTCCTGACTTTTTTCCTCTCTAAAAAATTCTAATTATTATATGGGCTGACTTGTGGATATGGGAAAGGCCAAGGATACATGGGATACCATAATGATGTAATGACCAGAAAATATCAATAAAAGTTATTTTAAAACAGTCATAGGAGGTGGAGTTATATAACAGAGTACTGGACCTGACTGTCTGACTGCCCTTATGACAGCAGGAAGCAGTTAGTACTACCCATTGCATATTGTTCTGTAGCCATGAAAATTTTGCTAGATGACTTTGGACCTAGAGGTCAATGCAAAGACCCTAGAGAAAGTAAGAAACAAATTTTACTGACCCAAGGTGGTCACAGATGTTTCCAAGAAGTGTATGACTTGTGCTCACTGTGTGCAAAGAAAGGTACTACCAAATTGTACAGCTGTATTTGGGGAACACAAACACTAATAACCTTTGGAATTTGTCTGCAATGATTTCCTATCTCTGGAAAGAGATGGGAAGAACATAAGTTATATATTGGTGATAACTGAACACTTTATAAGTGTAAGGACCAAATTTAAATGGGAATATTTAATTGGGCACCTGTCCATAATATTGGGGTAAGAAAGATTAACAGCCTCTTTTCCACAAACAAATCAGGTTTAATTAATGGGAACAAATCTACTAGACAGGTGAAGTTAATAGAGCTAGGGACAATGAGAAAGGGGATAGACAAACTCACTACCACCTGAAATGTGTTTTTTCAGGGAGAATCAGCTGAGCAGTGTATCTTTGGCTAGGTCCAAAAATGTTCCACTTCAGCTACTCTCTCCCTCACTCCTGGGTGGAAAAAAAGGGAGCACTCTCCTCCCCCGGACTTCCTCCTGAAAACTCCCATGAAACTGGAAACAGGGCCATCCACACACACAGCCCCAAGCTAATTGACTGATAGCTTTGGTTGACAGAACTAACAGGCAGCTCTGGAGCTTCAAGTTGGCTAGCTCCTGGATGCTAAGGTGGCATGGCTTTTAAGATTATATCTTTTCAGTCTGACCATAATGAAGCAAAGATGTGGTCAAGGAAACCCCAAATCACAATTAATTCCTTACATAAGATATGCACAACCAAACCTAACCAGGAACCCTAAAGCTTCCATGATTGCTAAAGTATTAGGGGAAGGAGGTTTTATGGGGGGAATTTATGGAGGGAATATTTTATAGGTATGATTCTTACAACACCATTTCAGTAAATGGCTTAGCTTTGAGTTAATTGTGTCAAATGACTGACTGTTAAAGGCAAAAGCACTGGTGGGGGCTCAAGTTATAAAACAAAACATAGCTATGCAAAAGAAAAGCAAAATCTAAACACTATAATTTTAAGAGTGTGGACCCACTGAGTACTTTATTTTATTTTATTTATTGATTTTTGTGGGACAATGAGGATTAAGTGATTTGCCAAAGGTCACACAGCTAGTAAGCATCAGGTATCTGAGGCTGGATTTGAACATTGGTACTCCAGAATCCTGGGCCAGTGCTTTATCCACTGTACCACCTAGCTGCCCCCAAGTACTTTAATGAATTAATAAATTAATAATTAATAATTTTGCTGGGAAATAAGGGTTTAGTGACTTGCCTAAGGTCACACAGTTGGTAAGTGTCAAGTGTCTGAGGCTGGATTTGAACTCAGGTTCTCCTGAATCCAGGGCCAGTGTTTTATTCACTGTACCCCCTAGCTGCCCCGACAGTGTACTTTAAATGGAGTGTGGGTACTCCACCCCAGGCAACCCTTCAAAAGTTGATTTCCTGAACATCCTACAGAGGCAACTAAGACTTTGCCTGGTTCTGACTAATGCAGCCATGCATTAGTCAAAATTAGTATACAGTGTAGGAGGGAACTGTTACCAGAGTAAAAGAAAGCTTCATGATCTTTGTAGGTAGACCTGGTATATCAAGGAGAATGAAATACCAAAGCCCATCTCTTGGGAAAGTCCACAGGGAACAGCAGAAAGATTAGGAAGCAGGAAAAGAAACTGGTGACACTGCTAGACAATTCAGAGCAGATCCAGGATGCCAAAGTGTCACTTGGAGATGTGTGGATACAGGGAGGACACAGTGTGGAGATAGTGGTGTTATAAAAGAAATTTTGAGTGTTCAAAGCTTCTCTTAGTGAAAAGTAGACAGAAGCAAACTAAAAAACGGCCATCTTTTCCATTTTCTCTTGACTCACTAGACCTGGAGCCAGAAGCCAGTAAGAAGCTGTCAGCTCTCTCCCAGATCAGGTGAGCACAAGCCTAAGTGAGGAAGTTGCCTCTCTCAAGAATCTTTAATTCAACACCAACCACATGCAGAAGAACTGTGGCAAGTAATGGGGAAAGACGATTTGATAAGAAATTAGCTGAGAAGCAGATTCAAAAAAGATTTCTAAGAGGGCAGGGGTGTACAACTTTTTTATGATGAGGAAATGCCTTGAAATCATCCAGGTGGTACTGTTACTGACAAGTAAATACTGCTCATTAGTGCAGGCAGCAGGGAATAGTTGTCATTTCAACCTCAGCCACTTTGGTCTACCTTCAGAAAGAGATGGATATAAAGAGACAGCTACTGTAGAGTGGAAGCAGCTTCAAGGAGTCCTGGGAACAGAGAAGAGAATCAGATTATGGAGAGAAACCCCTGCATATCCAACTGAGCAACCCCATCCAGAGAGAAACAATTTCGAGGTCACATAGCACCAGCAGTTGTGGGTTGGCTTTTCCACACATGTATCCTACACGTATACCTCACTATCACTGTACTCTAAGTTTTTAGAGTTTTTCCCCTGGACATTTGTGTATTTGTGGGAGAGTATGTCCCAGGTTAATGGTGGGGGAGGGAGGGGTGATGTTTGGTAACCACTATTTTTGCTATGCCATCTGAGTAAAAATGTCTTTGCCAATTGTACTGGCTGATGGTTAATGAGGGTTCATGAGCTATAGTATTAGGGAGGCTGACCCACAGGGTTGCCCCTAGTACCTGGGATAGCATCCTTTATCTGGGAACTCCACCCATAACTACAAGTTTGGGGAGGAGTCCAGAAAGGCTGATACCCAGATTTGCTTAGATTTTCTTAATGCTCTTTGACTATTGGAAAGCCAGTATCTGCTATGGCAGGATATGAGATGTAAAATGATTTAAAGCAAATAATTTCAGAATTGATTAAAACATTTTAATTAATGTATTTTGGTTTCTGTCACTATTTCTGAATATATCTTTTCCCCTTCCTCTATCCAGTGAACTATTCCTTATAATAAAAAAATTTTAAAAAGAAAGGAAAAAAGGGACTGTTGATTAAAACTAACCAATCCATCATCCAAGTCAAAATCTGCTTTTAATAGATCCATGTTTTATTTCAGTTGTGCTTATTGATACAGGATACTCAAGAAAGCAACCAAAACCCCTTCTTGATTGTGCCTCTAAAAGGAAGTCAGTTCAGTTCATCATCCTTGGTTTTGCCGGTCTGGAAGTCCAATAACTCCAATGGCTCATTTGTGTGAGGGAGAGGTTCGAATATTTTCAAATGTGAATATCGCTCCTTCCCAAGAGCGACCTGCAAATAAAGAGAAGTGGAGAATCAGTCCCATGGATTTCCATCCAGCAGCTCTTACCTCTCAGGGTCTTTGTGTGGGCATTCCTGTTTTAGGTAGGGGTTTTGACTAGATCAAACCTTCTTAAACTGTGAGTCTTCTGAATGTGGGAGTTGCAAAAATTTTGACAACAGTAAA
Organism: Dromiciops gliroides; assembly: GCF_019393635.1. Lineage (NCBI taxonomy): Eukaryota > Metazoa > Chordata > Mammalia > Microbiotheria > Microbiotheriidae > Dromiciops > Dromiciops gliroides. The sequence continues at coordinate 333,676,593 of NC_057863.1, read as the reverse complement.
AGGTTATGTATGCCTATTTTACATAACTTTATGCCTGGGGTCTTGTAAAAATTTCTTGGGCAAAAGGGGGTATTGAGTGGAAAATTTTAAAAGCCCTGTCATTTAAGTCATTTAAGAATGACCTCTGATTTGAATTTTGTTTTATTTATTTATTTTTTTTGTGGGGCAATGAGGGTTAAGTGACTTTCCCAGGGTCGCACAGCTAGTAAGTGTCAAGTGTCTGAGGCTGGACCTGAACTCAGGTCCTCCTGACTCCAGGGCTGGTGCTCCATCCACTGTGCCACCTAGCTGCCTAGTTGTTTTTTTTTTTTTTAAAGCTAAGGGAATTGAGTCCTTCAGAGGTCCAATGAACAATAATGGTTGTTAATCACCTGAATTTTTGAAAACCTAAACAATTCACTTTTCATGAGTCAATTGCGGTTTTAAATTTGAATAGTGCCTCTGTGACAGAATTTAATTTATTTTTTTGGGGGTGGGGCAATGAGTGTTAAATGACTTGCCCAGGGTCACATAGCTAGTAAGTGTCAAGTGTCTGAGGTCGGATTTGAACTCAGGTCCTCCTGAATCCAGGGACCATGTTTTATTCACTGCATGACCTAGTTGCCCCCAGTTTCATTCATTCATTCATTCATTCATTCATTTATTGATTTGTTTCTCTCTCTCTCTCTCTCTCTCTCTCTCTCTCTCTCTCTCTCTCTCTCTCTCTCTATCTGTCTGTCTGTCTGTCTGTTTATTTAGGGCAATGAGAGTTAAGTGATTGCCCAGGGTCATACATCTAGTAAGCATCAAGTATCTGAGGCCGGATTTGAACTCAGGTCCTCCTGAATCCAGGGCCAGTGCTTTATCCACTGTGCCACCTAGCTGCCCCCAGTTTCATTCATTCATTCATTCATTTATTTGTTTATCTCTCTCTCTCTCTCTCTCTCTCTGTCTCTGTTTGTTTATTTAGGGCAATGAGGGTTAAGTGACTTGCCCAGGGTCACACACTTAGTAGGTGTCAAGTGTCTGAGGCCAGATTTGAACTCAGGTTCTCCTGAATTCACAGTCAGTGCTTTATCCACTGAGCCACCTAGCTGCCCCTGTTTCATTTTTGTGTGTGTGTGAGGCAATTGGTGTTAAGTGACTTGCTCAGGGTCACACAGCCAATAAGTGTCAAGTGTCTGAGTCCGGAATTGAACTCAGTTCTTCCTGACTCCACAGCTGGTGCTCTATCCACTCAGCCACCTAGCTGTCCCAGTTTCATTTATTTTTAAGGGTTTTTATTTTCTGAAATGTGCAGGAAAAAAGATCACGTGTCATACAAAAATATGGGTTCCCCTTCTTTTACTTGCACCCAAGCCTCTTTGAAAACATTGTAGCCTTTGTTCATTTTGTGCCTTCCTTCCAATGCTGGATTCCCTGAGGGATAGCTCTATTGGCTCATTGTTTCCATCTGTGGTATTTCATCTCCCATTCCCCTCCCAAAAAGTAGCACTTAACACACTGTCTCTAGCAAAGTCCTATCTTTGGCAAAACAAAATACTACTAGGTAGTACTTTGGAGAGGTAAGTCATAACCATTGTAGGCCCCAAGCAATACCCTAGGACTGATCAACAAAATCAAGAGTTGGGTTTAGATCTGTGTTAGTAGAGAGGATTCTTTTTTTATTGTTTGTGATATATAATTAAATTTTAAACATATATCAAACAGAAACAATATACACATAAGCATATGTATGACATATAATGTATATTTTCTATGTTATTACATTTAGATATACCCAGATATATTCTTTTTTTTTAATTTATTTTTTTTTGCGGGGCAATGGGGGTTAAGTGACTTGCCCAGGGTCACACTGCTAGTAAGTGTCAAGTGCCTGAGGCTGGATTTGAACTCAGGTCCTCCTGAATCCAAGGCCAGTGCTTTATCCACTGCGCCACCTAGCTGCCCCCAGATATATTCTTAAATGCTGATTTTCCCACAATGAGTGAATGCTGGGCTTGGAGTCAAGAAGACTTAAGTATGAACCTTACCTTAGACACTTACTAGCTGTGTGACTCTAGGTAAGTCACTTAATTTAGTTTTCCTCAACTGGGAAATGTCTCTATCTCATTTGTAAGGATCCAATGTGATAATATTTATGAAGGTCTTAGCACATAATTGGGGCTTTATAAATTCTTGTTTTCTATGCTACAGCAGGTGCTCCTGCTTGCCTGACATCTCTTACAACACTTTAATATAGCCTCGTTGACTCAACTGAGGTAGTTGTACTTTGCTGTATGTCAAATTTAGAAACACTTGGATCTACTCTATCTGCATTTCCTAGGTATCTCTACCCACAATCTAAAAAGTGGTCAAGCAGTTCTCAGATGTGTCCCCATTGCTGGCTAAATCAAGTGTTTCTATGGTCATATATTTCTTTTTAAATTATGCTGCAGTGCACAGACTGCTGGGTTTGTGCTGGGAGAATGTTCAAATCCTCTGACACTTGGTTATATGATTTTAGGTAAGTCACTTAGCAACCTTAAGCCCCAAGCAACTCCCTGGGACTTATCAGCAAAGCCAATAGATGGATTCAGATCTATGTGAACCTTGGGAAAGAGGGTTCACATATCCAAAAAAAAGAGAAAAGGACCTATGTGTACAAAAATATTTAAACATCGTGCATAGTAACAGCAATACTGTTGGATGAAGAACTATGAATGACATAGCTATTCTCAGAAATACAATAATGCAAGACAATCCCAAAGGACTAATGATGAAACATACTATCCACTTCCAGAGAAAGAACTGACATTGATTGAACACAAACTGAAGCAGGCTATTTTTCACATTCTTTCATTTTTTCCTTGTATTTGAGTCATATAAAATGATTAATATGAAATGTTTTATATAATTGCATATGTATAACCTATATCTGATTGCTTGCCGTCTCAGGGAGGGGCAAGGGGAGGCAGGGATAGAATTTGGAACCCAAAATTAATAAAAAATGTTTATTAAAAAAATAAAGAGGGTTCACAGACACAAAATTTACTCTATTGATAAAAGTCCATCATGAATTTGGATAAAAATCCCCCAGACAAATGTGTTTAGGATCTGGAAAAAGAAAAGTATATTTCAGTAATTTCTGATAAGGTTGTGTTTGAAATCCTGGGCACTAATGGAGTTGCTTAGGGTCCATGGTGACCTAGTACTCACATTTGGTGAAGCTCTGATATAAAACAGGGTGCTTACTCTCAAGTAACATATAATGTGGTTGTTAGGTTCAAGACATAAACATATAAACCTTGTTTCCAGGAAAGCCTGAGACATGTATCCTGACATTGTCTACTTGCAAGCATGGAATCCACAGTCTTTTGGGCTGACCTTTTATTAGAGTAATCATGAAAGCAAATAGAACTCCCTAAATGAATAACCATGAGTGTGTAATGTATGGATGTAAATTTTCAGTCACAGTCTTTAACATGAGAACTTCCCCTTACAGAAACTCATTTCCATTAATCCCATCTTGGCCTTTCTACTCTCCAGTTGCCCAGCTAGTTAAAGTGAGGGACTAGGGAGAGCTGTTATCATTTTCTTTTTCTCTTCCTTCTTCCACCCCTTCCTCCCTTTCACTTCATCATCCATTCTTTGATTGCCATCTCTCCGGTTCAGTATGAAGTCAAAATCTACCAGGTTAGTCCTCCTTTTCTCCCCAGGTTGACATGAATGTCTTTCCAAAGTCCCTTCCTCCTTTCTGCCTTGTTCACTTTCTCTTGGTAACCATACCATCACTTCATATTTCTCCTTGGGCAGACACATTTTATCTTCTCCAGTTACTCAAATGGGAAGGGGACAAACTATCTCAACACTTTCTGCATACATGCAAGTAGAAATAAACTGAATAGAATATGTTAGAGTTAAGTGACTCGTTGAATACTGACCTTTACATAGTACATGGACCCGGCAACCACTTGGCTTTTGTAACTCACAGCCTCAAATTGCTCGCATTTTTCATTGCTCTTTTTTTCATACTGAGGCTTTACCTTAAGAAAAGAGAGGAGCGCAAAGAATTTAGTAGTTATTTAAAAGTAATATCCAGTTTGGTCTACTCAGTAGCCAATGGAACACTTATAACAATGTAAAATTTAGTCAAACCCTTGTTTCCCCCCAATTCATTAAACAATAAGTGCTTTCAAAAAAATTTATTATTTTTAGAGCCTTTTTTGTTAACATCTTTTACTATTTTTAACATTTTATTTTTATTGGTATCTTTTAAAAAACTAATTAATTAATTAATTAAATTTTTCAACATTTGTTTAGATAAGATTTCCAATTTCAAATTTTTCTCCCTCCATCCCCTCTCTCCCCCCTTCCCCCAGACAGCAGGCAATCCAATATAGGAATATGGGTCATATATATATGTGTATATATTTATATCCATACAATAACTTTAAACATATTTCTGCATTAGTCATGTCATATAAGAAGAATCAGAGCAAGATGGAAAAACTTCAAAAAAGAAAAACAACAGCACCAAAACCAAAAGAAATTAAATGTTTTTTTTTAATCAATGTTTTTGCCTGCTGTGCCTTTGGCATTGTTCTAGGTACTAAGGATAAACACACACAGGCATAATCAACCCCTCCTCTAAGGAGCTTACAGTCTACTAGGAGGAATACAATATTTACCCAAATTAGTAAACACCAAATACATAAAAATAATTTCCAAAGGAAGGAATCAATGACAACAGCAACTATTTCCTCCAGACAAGGAATAAATGGTTGATTGATAGGTTGATTGACCACTGAAGTAATGGGTGGCTAGTGTTCCTTCAGAGGCTACAATGTACATCTTTTGGTAAGGATTCTATAAATCTGAGTTTATAACGATCCTAACAGAATCATAGAATCTCAGAATCTCAGTTTGATGATAATTCAGTAGCTAATCTCTACATAGTCCTACCAGTAATAGAAAAACAAAGAAGATATAAACAGGGATAAATTGAGAATATTGCCCAGAGTCCTGGGAAAGGCTTCTTCCAGGAGGTGGGAAAGGTAGGTTGGAATCAGATTGCCAGATGCCTTGGGTTTAGGCTAAAGAGCTTGTGTTTATCCTATAGACAACTGGGAATAACTCATAGTTTGGCTTGGGTTTTTTTGTTTGTTTGTTTGTTTTTTTGATCAGGTAAGTTCCCCTTTTCTATGTGTGTATCCTTTAGATGTGCCTCAGTACTGTTGTGGACAAGGGTAACTCACAACTACTGGTACTCCATGTCCTATCAGTCCTTTCTCTCCCAAGAGACCCCACAGAGCCCCCCCCCCCATCTTAGGTGCATGCCTCTGCCTGGCAGGCTGCTGGGTTGGTGTCTCAGGGCCTGCTGCTCCCATGAGTCCATAAGCAGTGCTCTCCTCTCCTCCGGGCCTGGGGAGATGGGTCACATTCTTTGAAGCTGCTTTCTCCCAACAGTGACAATCTCTCAGTATCCAGCTCTGACCTGCAGTCTTTGTCTCAGGTTCCAAATAGAATCTGACTGAATGTTGCTCCCCGGGGCTCCTTTGACATGGACCATTGTGTTGGAGGTGGGGGTGGGGAGGAGAAATCCTTCCCCACCTAAGTTATCTCCTGAGCCTGGCCTGGCCTGCTTAATGAATTGACACATGAATAGAGCACTGTGTCCTTAGTCCAAAGACCTGGGTTCAAATATGACCTCAGACACTTATTAGCTGTGTGACCCTGGGCAAGTCACTTAACTTCCTCTTTTTTTTATTTTTAGTGAGGCAATTGGAGTTAAGTGACTTGCCCAGGGTCACACAGCTAGTAAGTGTTAAATGTCTGAGGCCAGATTTGAACTCAGGTACTCCGGACTCCAGGGCCGGTGCTCTATCCATTGCGCTACCTAGCTGCCCCAAGTCACTTAACTTCTGCCTCAGTTTCTTCAGTTACAAAATAGAGAAAATAATAGGGCCTTTCTCCCAGGGTGGCTGATTGAATAAGATCATATCTGTAAAGTGCTTAGCACAGCTCCTGGCATGTAGTGGGTGCTTAATAAATACTTGTTACTTTCATTTTTGAACTGCTTTTTAAAAATATATATATATTGTTGGGAAGCTAGGTAGAGCAGTGGATAAAGCACAAGCCCTGGATTCAGGAGGACCTGAGTTCAAATCTGGCCTCAACCACTTGACACCTACTAGCTCTGTGACCCTTGGCAAATCACTTAACCCTCATTACCCCCCACCCCCACAATTAAAAAAAATATATATATATACACACACATATATATATATATATATACACACACACACACACACACACCCATATATATATAGGCCCAAGGGATATGATTGAGTCTCTTAACTCCTCACCAAATGTGGTTTTTATTTTTATTTTTTGCTTTTTATCCAGTGGCCACATGCTACAAATCCTCCCACATTGATTAAGAGACATATTCATAGATTTGTGTGGGTCATAAGTTAACTATTTTAGATTTTGTGATTACATTTTTGGAAGGGAATGACATTGGTGATTATATCAAGTGAGGTGGGAAAGGAAGCCACCTCCCTTACATCCCCCAATTAGGAATTGGCTACAATATTTGGCTACACTCACAAGGATAGTTGCCCCTAGAAGCAGCTGCACCTGAAGCTATACAATCTGTACCACAGACCCCTACCACAATGCAGGGGACCTTGGCACTTATGAAACTTTAAAATGAGTATATTGCATTTTGCAGTGAGTCCCACTTTCTCTGGACTCTAACTTCCCTTCATCTCCTTTTGGCAGTAGTTATGCCTTTGTCACCATCCTTTTCCAAGAGTCTTTTGACCTCTTCTTCACAGGAATCCTCTCTCAGGCCAGTCTTCTCTAGGACCAGTTAACCAGAGATCACATTTTTCAGCCAACTCACCTCCTGCCCAAGAGGTCATGCCCTCAGTATGCAGATGGATATCTAATTTTTTAAAAAAATATATTCTATGTGGAAATTGATTTTGCTCAACTATTACAGAAGAATTTATCCACTATGACTATATAAATCTGAGAGTTCCCATGATTTCCATTTTCTTTAGAGATATATGTGACAGTGGGCCTCACTGGTAAGCGTGACAATCCTCTGGTAGGGAAGTTGCCTCAACTGAGCAGATGGATTTTAATAACAACACATGCTTTGATCTCTCTTAGAAATCAGTATCCTATCTGGATTGTAAACTCAGCATTTAGCCCATGCCCCCTTTGAAAACTATCAGAATCAACTTCTCTTGTTAGAAAAGTTTGTCCTTAAAAGGTTAAGCACAGCCCAAGCTCTCACAGGGCAGGCCCACACAATGTCTATTCTTTTGATAGAATAATAAATTCCTTTTGTTACATTTTTCCTAAGCCTACCTTATTTCTTTAGGGTGAAACCCTAATGAAGATTGTTCATTCAATACTATGCATGTTGGTTACAAGGGTTTTGTGTTGTTTTTCCAATGGAGTTGGGTAGGGGAAGGAGAGAAAATAGATTTTAGTTCATTGAAAATAATTAAAATAAGTTTAAAAAATTTCTTAGCAAGAAAGAGTCAGGAAAACAAGGGTACCCCCTCCCAACTTCCCTCTTACCATTCTATGTATTATCAGACCTTACATCTTTGGACCTGAGCCCTGGTCTTCCTGGGGTTGCCTCACATCCTAATCCCCCAGGCAGTGTTAAAATTGTTGACTTCTAACTTCTCCTCTAATCTGTGGTATTTTACACAAGCACACACTCTTGGGTTTTCCACTAGTAGTTAGTTGGTAATCCCCTGAAGAAAGACAGGGGAGAGAGTTATAAGGCTATGTTTCATGCACACACAGTTCTGTCAGTGTGGGCTTATCTTCTGCCTACATAGATTACAAACACTCCATAGATGATCTACACAAATGTCTGTGGCTAATATGCACACATGACCTGGTTCCTTATTTTCTTTGAATGGACCTTTTATAACTCATCTAGACTAGTCCTTGGTCAACAGGCATACAATTTGTCAGCAGTCCTTTCTGACTAGGTAGGACCTGTAGAGCTTACAATCCACTGGTGTAGTTTTGGAGAACCCAGAATCACCTCCACACTGTGATAATGCATTGGAACAGGACTTCCACGGTTTATAGCTAAGTGTTATGAGAAGCCTTAAAAGTGTGTGGATGCCTGCGGCAGCTAGGTGGCACAGTGGATGAAGCATTGGCCTTGGATTCAGGAGGACCTGAGTTCAAATACATCCTCAGACACTTGACACTTAACTAGCTGTGTGACCCTGGGCAAGTCACTTAACCCACATTGCCCTGAAAAAAAAAAGTGTATGGAAGTCATAGGCATCCCTGGCCTTCACAGCAATATGAATGGAACTTACTGTAACAAGTGTAAATGCTTTGCACTCATCTGCAAATGGTCTTGACAGTGCCTACACTGACAGGTATAGTGGAAGGAGCTCTGAGCTCTGCCTCTGCTGTCAGGGGACTTTGTTTCAATTTCCACCTTGAACATTTACTACCTGTGTATAATGGAGCAAGTCATCTCTCTTGACCTCAGTTGCATCATCTATTAAATGGGGGATTGGACAAGATGACTTCTGATGGGCCTTCTAGTTCTACAGGTTCTAAACCTGGGGTCCACAGACCCCCAAGGAATCCATGGATTCAGAGGTCCATGAACTTAGATGTGGAAAAAAATCACATCTTTTTATCACTGAACTTTGGCTTCCTTTTATGTAAAGTCATCTTACTTTTTTGTTATGCATTTAAAAGCATTGCTCAGAGAAGGGGTCTTTAAGCTTCACCAAAATGCCAAATGGATCCATGACACACACACACAGAGGCAAAGGACACCAGCCTAGACCTATGATCCTGCCATCCTATGATGACCTTACAAAGTTGTAAGCCAGAGAAGAAGGCCACCCCATACCTGTAAGGAATCTCTGATATATCTGGCAAATGGTCATACCACCTCTACTTGAAGGGCAAAGCAAGAGCATCACTCCTCCACATGGCAGTCCATTTTACCTCTGGACAGTTAATTGACCCAATTTGCAACTTATACACATTGTTCCTGACTTAGCCCTTTGGGTCCAAGCAGAACAAATCTAATATTTCTTCCAAATGATAAGCTCCCAAATTTGTTGTTGTTGAGCTGTCTCAGTTATGTCTGACTCTTTGTGACCCTATTTGGGATTTTCTTGGCAGAGATACTGGAGTAGTTTGCTATTCCCTTCTTCAGCTCATTTCAGAGATGAGGAAACTGAGGCAAACAGGGCTAAGTGACTTGCCCAGAGTCACACAGCTAGTGAGTGTCTGAGGCCGGATTTGAACTCAGGGAAGAGGAGTCTTCCTGACTCCAGGCCCAGCACTCTCTCCACTGAGCACCCTGATTGCCCTAGGCTTTCAGACACTTGAAGGTAGATATTTTGTCCTCCCTGACTCTTTTCTTCTCCAGGCTAAACACTCCCATGCCCTTCAGTCGATTCTCATGTGGCATGGACTCCAAGTCCTTCACTTTGTTTGTTACCCTCTTTTGGACACTTTCAACCATCAGTATCCTTCATAAACCATGGATGCCAGAAACAAACATAATCCTCCACATTTAGTAAGATGCAGCATGATCAGAGGTAAAGAGCCATGGACTTGGAGTCAGGAGACTAAGGTTCAGATGATCCCTAATACTTACTAGCTTTTAGCTTTGGGGCCAGTCACTTAACTTCTCTGAATTTGAGGACTTAATTTGTCAAAGTAAATCAATTAAAAAAACATGTGAAACCTCTATAATGTACATATAAGACGTTGTGCTGAACACTAAGGAATAGTACAATTCCTCTGCTTTACACATAGTAGATGCTTAAAGTTTATTAGGTGAAGGAACTTATAAGCAAATATGTGAGGAATACCTCCTATACCCAGATTAATAGGGCTCAAGGGAGCAGAGAAGAGGGCTAGACTAAATGCTATTAGGAACTTTAAGGAAGGAGAGATCATATTGTTTGAGAGATCATGGAAGGCTTTTTGGGGACAGGGGCCAACCTGAGTAGGGCCTTGAAGAAGGAGAAAGATTTCAGCAGGTAGAGACTTGGAGGGAGGGGCAATACTCCCTGCCCCACTCTGCCTCATAGAATTGTGAGGAACAGATGACAGCAGGCACAGGAGACAATATCTTAGACTCCATAGTGATGGGAGGAGATATTGCTGTCTGGATGATTCTGGAACAGTCTCTGAGCATCCATTCCACTAGCTTTGAAATAGCTTCAGAATGAGTGCTGGGGGCTCTCTTGTGGGAGTTTCTAGGGAGGGGGTAGCAGACAAACCTGGGGCAAGGCAAAGGAGCAGGCATAATGAAGGGCTCAGGGCAAAAGGAACAAAGTGTGCTAACTAGACAACCAACCATTCAGGGAAATGCTATTCTTTCCTTTCCCCTCCTTCCTGATTTTTTCCTTTCTCTTTTTATTATGCATTTAACAAGCACTGATTAATATGAGCATTTCTATTTATGAAGCAGAAGGGGGAAAAAGGATTGCAAATGTAGCTGAGAATCTGCCCCCTAACCCTAACCCCAACAGCTTGCTTCTCACTCCAAGTATGACACATTAATGTTCCTGTTTTCCAGAGCCTTTCCAGAATTTTCCACATCCCTTTATTTGGGACTTCCTTGCCTGATAGGTTGTGAGATGATAACTCAGAAATGCTTTACTCATTCTAATTTTTAGTGATTCTGAGCTTTTTTTTCCCCATCTGTCTAATAATAGTTTAGATTTCTCCCTCAGAAAGCTGCCTGTTTATATCTTTTGACCATTTATCAATATTGATGGTGGTGGTGGCATATGTGAGTATTTTAGGTGGCTTTGGAAAGGAAGGTCAGGGAGGAAGCCAGAAAAATGGTTCACAGAAGAGGATACAAAGAGGGAAGGGCGTGTGTGTGTGTGTGTGTGTGTGTGTGTGTGTGTGTGTTTTCCCACTATTATAAGTCAGAAAAACTAGGCAGATATTGGGGTGTAGGGTGGAGGAGGCAGAGGGAGACAGAATTAGTTTCATAGGATGGGTGGTGGCATGTATCATGACTTTCTTCTAGCATGTTGAAAATTCTATTTCTAATAATTTGTAAATAAATCAGTTCATATTTTGGGTTTGGAGTGCGCATAAAGGGAATTTCTGGCTTTCTCTAACGAATGGTACATCCTGAAATTCCCAGGTCATGTGGGTGGGGCCAACAGGCCAAGAAACCAAAGAAATATCTGAAATGTATCCATGCCCTGAGTTTGCATGAGAAAGAAGTATCTACCACAAAGTTACATCAGTTAACCTCATTCTCACATGAATATACTTGGGTTTTTGTGTATACACCTAGTTACAGAGTAAATATATCCATAATGATAGACACTGTATGAGGTGTTAGGCATCCAAATAGAGTGGATGAAACAATCCTTATGCACTAGGAACTTATATTCTAATGGAAGATGGAAGTAATACAGATCTAAGTTTTTTCATTCTTGCATTTTCCTTTTATTGTTTTCCAACATATACGTAAAAACAAAATTTGACATCATTTTTTAACAATTTTGTGTTCCAACTTCTGTTCCTCCCTCCCTTCCCACCCATCACCCAGAAGAACTCAAGCAATTCAAAATAAGTTATACATGAGTAGTCATGGATAACATTACCACATTAGATAGGTTGCAAGTTTAGACAGATTAAATACAAGGTAGTTTGGGAAGGGGAGGGTATTAGCAGTTGAGTAATCAGGAAAGGCTTCCTGTACAGTTCTCTCATCCACATTATGACTTCCCCATTGTGATTCTGACATATAGTAGATTGGTATAAGAAATTAAATGGGAATTTTTGGGGAGTTTTGTAGGAAATGCAGACAACATGTGAAAGTCAGCAGATAACACAGAGCCTATGACCAAATACTCAACCCAAATTTTACAATAAGAGACTATAAAAACCCCATAAAATAAAAAGAAAAAATATAGACTTCTTCACTGGTATGAAGGGAGGGTCAAAACAATTTTACATGAATTTTCCAAATTTCAGGAGCACTGTGCCAATAACTGTCTTGGATGTGGAAGGGATCACTGTAAAAGGTGATGCTTGAGTTGAAGGAAGAGAGGGATTCTATGAAATAGAAATGAGGAGGGAGAGCATTCCAGGCATTGGGTACAGCTAGGGCAAAACCCAGAGATGGAGTGTTGTATGAGGAATGGAGAGGATTGCAGAGTGGTGAGAAATAATGAATGAAGCTGGAAAGATAGGTTGGGGCCAGCTTATAAAGGTCTTTTAAAAATTAAACAGAAGACTTCAAATTTTATCCTAGAGGTAATAAGGAGCCGCTGAAGTGAATTTAGGAGAGGTATTGTCAAACCCGCACTTAAGGGATATTACTTTGGCAGCAGTAGGAAAGATAGATTAAAGTGGTGAGAGACTTGAGGCAGGGAGACCAATTAGGAGGCTGTTGCAATAATATAGGAAACGGGGGCAATGAAGGCTAAGTGCCTTGCCCAGGATCTCACAGCTAGTGAGTGTCTGAGGTGAGATTTGAACTCAGGTCTTCTTAACTCCAGGGCCAGTGCTCTATCCACTCTACCACCTAGCTGCCCCTTGCCTGCATTGATGCTAAACTTCTTTCTGCTGGTGACAACTAGGACAGAAACACAGTTTATCATTTTGGTCAGAAAGATTAGAATTATCACCATCAGAATCCTTTTTATTGCTTGGAAAGTGCCTGTAGCTTGACATATTGGTCAGAGGCCATTAGGGTCTCTTTTGCAACATGGCTTTGTTCTATATCTTTTTTGACTTAAAAAAAATCCAAACAATATTATTCAAGTGGTTTTGAAATTATGTTCATCAACCCGTTAATGTTCCTACACTTTCGTTACAGATCAATTCCACACAGTAAAATCAGAAAAGTGTCCTCAGAAAAATGTTAGCACTGAAAGGGTCCTGAAGGGATCCTGATTCTAATCTCTCCATTTTACAGATTAAGCAAGAGATCTTGGATTAGATGCTGGTTCTAAAATTTTAAACATTACATGATTAAAAGAAGATCTTAATAGAAGAAATACTTTGGTTCATTCCATAGTATTTATGTCTTATCTCATCATAAAACCATTATTTTCTTTTTTTTCTTTGATTGTGTATTTTAAGTCTGATAAATTAATGATTTCTTAGTGGCACCATAACTACTCCTAGATCTTGTAATTGGTTTAAATTACAATTGGCAACAAAAAGGATTGATAATCAGGTAGAAAAGAAAAAGTTCTCATTTTTTCAATCAGCTTCTTGTCCATGAATTAAGCCAAACTATCTGTTTTGGTTGATTTCATAAGGTACAGCAAACACTGGGTAAATTCATCCTCTACTGATAGGTGGAATTTCCCATGTTTTCTAAAATTTCTGCTTGCCAAATGCAGCCATTCTGAATGTTACCTTCAGAATCCAGAGAAGCATATATTTTTATTTTTTAAAGTGATGCCTTTTGCTTTTACATAACCTTTATTTCCGGATCTAGCCTTCCTCTCCCTCCTCCCCAATGAGCCATTTTGTGTAATAAAGATTTAAAAAAAAAAGGGGGGGGAAAAGCAGTTGAACAAAAAACAACTTAACCATGTCTGACAGTCTAGGAACACCTACAGCCCCTCACCTCTGCAAAGAAGAGAGGAAAGCACCTTCTCATATCTTTTCTCTGGGGCCAGGCTTGGTCATTATAATGATTTTATTCTATTTTTTTTTGGTGAGGCAACTGGGGTTAAGTGACTTGTCCAGGGTCACACAGCTAGTAAGTGTTAAGGGTCTGAGGTCGGATTTGAACTCAGGTCCTCCTGAATCCAGGGCCGGTGCTCTATCCACTGCGCCACCTAGCTGGTCATTATAATTAAATGTTATTCAGTTTTATTTTTTTTTTTCCTTTCTATTTTGCCTCATAGAGTCATAAATCTAGAGCTGGAAAATATATCAGGGACCACCTACTTCAATCCCCTCATTTTGCATGTGAGGAAACTGGGGTCCAAGGGAATTTAAACGAGTTATGAAAGTCATACTGATAGTGTCAGAGGGTAGGATTTGAACCCACTTGCTCTGACTTCTAATTTAGTGCTATTGTCACTGTACCAGACCCACATTCTTGTTGCCCATTGTATATATATTTTTGTCAGTTTCTGCTCACTTTGCATCATTTCATGTAAGTCTTCTCATGCTTCTCTAAATTCTTCATACTCATCATTTCTTATGGTTTATGAATGTTCTATTTCATTCATGTACCACATTTTTTTTTAGCTATCCTTCAAATCAATGACCATTTGATTTTGTTTCCAGTTCTTTGCTACCACAGAAAATGCTGCAATAGATAAAGTAGCAAATGAAAATATCATAGAGATGATAGATAAGCCTAGAAACTAATTCTTTGAAAAGACTAACACAACTGACAAACTTTGAGGGGGGGATATCAAGTTAGCAGAACCCATTATTTTCAATTAAATCCTTCCTTTCATAGAATGCACTTCCTTACCTTGTCAACAATCTCCTGGATTTCTGGAGTTGCAGCTTTAGTCTCACTTAAGCCTCCCTTTACCATTTCGGAGATGGTTGCTTTGCAGGAAGACATGCTGGAACTGAAGTAATGAAATGATAAGATCAGTTATCCTGACTCCAGTTTTTAAAGGGAGGCAGGCACTCCTCACATCCAAGGAGTGCAAGGGTGGATCATAATAAAGCACCGCCTTCTTGGCTGTAGAAATGACTTATTGCTCACCTGCTAGCATGTATTAATTTGTGAACATGAATGTAAAGTATTGTCATATAATAAGGCAATTAGATGTTCCTCCAAACCCCTTTTTAAAGTGGGCAAGAAGAAGCAACCCTCTGTTCTCTGAGTGAATGGTGAAGTCCAGGGAAGGCTTCTAATTAAACAAAAGGGGACTATTTACTTTATGTTGTAAGGTAATAGCCCCAAATTTCCAAATTTTCTCTTCAATTATACTTGTTCAATTTTAATAATGATAGGTACTCTTCTCTCTCACTCACTTCCCCAAGGAATAGGTGAGACTTTGGCCTTGAATGTTCCTCTAAAACACTGGTATTCTATGAGTTTATAGAGGAAAGGCATTTCTTCTGTAGCCTTTTTTGATGTGTGGGTTTTTTTTTTTACTAGTATTTAAATTTGCTTGAAATCAAGTAGCGTTTTTCTTTCAACATATGTGAAGCTATGTGGAAATCCCTAAAGGGCAGAGACCATGGCTAAGACTCTCCTCTAGTACCCAACACAGTGCCTAGCATATAGCAGTAGCTTGATAGATTTTGAATCTATCATTTAATAATTTGAATCAATCAACATACATTTATTAAGCACCTACTATGTGTCAGACATTGTGCTAAGGACTGGAGATACACAGAAAAAGGTGAATTAGTTCCTTCTTTTAAAAATTTACATTCTAATAGGGGAGACAATAGAATTACAATAAAGAGAATAGATTCATATTAAACCAAAGTAGTTAAATATGAGGTAGCTTGTTTGGAGGGCACCTAAAGTTGAGGGGATCTAGAAAGACTTCATTGTGGAAGGTAGTCTTGAAGAAATATAAGGGGACGTGAAGGAGTAGGGAATGGCAATAGGGGACAGCCAACGCATAGGCACAGAGATGAGGAAGGGGATGGCATATAAAGAAAACAGTGATGGCCAGATGGATTGGAATGTCAAGTGTATGAAAAAATATCTTCAACAAACCTGGAAAGGTTGTCTGGGGATACATTGGAAAACCCTTTAAAATTTAAAGAAGTTTGTACCTGATTGTAAAAGCAAGAGGGAGCCCTTGAATGAATCCTTTTGTCTGGGAAAGAGTGCTTAAATGGAGTTCTTAAATTAATCTGCCTGATTGTTTATTTTTTTTAAAAAGTAATTTATTATTTTTATTTTTTCAAGTAACAAGTATTAAAACCAAAATTAGTATGCCCCTCCTGCTACTCCTTCCTCCATTCAGCAAATTTTAAAAAGAAAAGGAAATCTCTCAAAACACAACTACATTGTCTGCCAAAGCAAATCCCCACATCGGTCCTGTCTGTAAATGCATTTCTCCTTCTGCATCTTAAGTTCATCTGGTCCCTGGCAGAAGGTGACTAGCATGTTTCCTCTTGATTCTTTTGGACTCAGGGTTTATCACTATATTGTTTTGATAAGGATTATTAAGCTTTTTCCAGTTCTTTTTCTCTGTAATCTTGTTATCATTGTACAAATTTTTCTTTTGGTTATGCTCACTCCTCTTTATATCAGTTCATAAAATTCTTCCCAAATTTCTCTGAAATCATCAGTTCCATAATTTCTTACAGCAGAATAGTGTTTTACTACATCCATATACCACAATTCATTTAGCCATTCTCCAATAGGATACCCCCTTAAGTTTTCAATTTTTGGTTACCAAGAAAAAGCATTGCTATAAATCTTTTTGCACAGATAGATCCTTTTCCTCTACCTTCAGGGCATAGGCTCCCAAATTATTGCTAGATACCTATGGGTTTAAATGGATCTTCTGTACATTAAATTAAAAAGCTTTTGCACAAACAAAACCAATGCAAACAAGTTTAGAAGGCAAGCAGAAAGCTGGGTCACAAAATTGTCTTTACATATAATTGGAACCCCCCCAAATGTTATTTTAAAATAAATCATATTCCAGGTATCATAAGTAGGCCAATATTCACTGATGGCTTTTGAAGTAGTACTTTTTACATTAGGATGTCTTGTATCTATAAGATGGGGCAGCAGGAAATTACCTATGTGTGTATGGATGCTGCACACTTTTTTTTTTAAACAAGCAATTCCAAGTCATATATGTTCACAAAAGGCTGGTATTGGTAGCTACAAACATTCTGAATAGCAAACATTTTACATATATTATGATAGAGATCATAGCAACCACAAATTGCCAGACATTCTGAAATGAATTGTGGTAGTCATAGTTTAGCTGTCATGGAGCTGGCAGAAAGATATTTTCCTTCATATTTTTAGATGAGAAAACAGAGACTCAGAGAAGTTAATTCAGTTCCCCAAGATTGTTGTTTAGTCATTTCAGGTGTATCTGACTCTCCTTGACCCCATTTGGGGTTTTCTTGGCAAAGATGCTGCAGTGGTTTTCCATTTTCTTCTCTAGCTCATTTTATAGAGGCAAATAAGGTTAAGTGACTTGCTCAGCATCACACAGCTAGTAAGTCTCTGAGTCTGGATATGAACTCAAGTCTTCCTGACTCCAAGGCCCAGTTTTCTATCTCCTGGGGCACCTAGCTGCTCAGTAGTAATAGTTAGCACTTTGAGAACCACTTTCCAAATATTATCTCATTATCTCAATATTATCTTGATCCTGAAAAGAACCCTGGAAAGTAGTGCTATCATTATCCCCATTTTATAGCTGAGGAAACAGAGGTTGAGTGACTTGCCCAGGGTCACAGAGCTAAGAAGAGTCTGAGGCCAGATTTGCACTCAGAGTCTTCCTATTGCCTACAATAACTCCTGAGCCACCTGGCTGCTGCTCAGGTTCTATGAGTTAGTGTAAATGTAAGTCATAACAGATTGGCTCTTCCAGTTATTCACTGTATGACTTTCAATAAGCCATTTTCCCTCTGGATTCATTTGGGTTCCTTGAAGACTCAGCTACAATCCCATCTTCTGTAGGATCCCTCTCCCAGTATTCTCATCTGCTGGTGCCTTCCTCTCTGAGCTCATCTTCCATTTACACTAAATATATCTTTGATGCACATGCCCATGTCCTTGTACTTTCCCCCATTAGGATGTGAGTTTCTGGAGAGCAGGGACATTTTTTTTTCCTGTCTTTTTAACTCCCATAGCTTAAATAGTGTCTAGAACATAGTGCTTACTAGATGCTTGGTGATTAATCATCTCTCCAGGCCTCAATGCTGTTGGGGCAAGAAAACCAGTTGACTTTTTGTTTCTACCTGGAAAATAAGGAACTGGGTTCATATCTCTACTGATCCTTACAGCTCTAAAAAAATCTATGACTGTGGGGTTAGAAGTGAGCAATCCTGAGACAACAAAGGCTTTTTGGGTATAGAAACAAGTCCTCTGTTATGTTTTACTTTAGCCATAAAATCTGTAAATTTTTGAGATTCCTATAAGAAATAGGATGGAGAAATGGAAGGACCCATTTTATTTCTGCTTGTCAAGATGGACATGCATGCATGGGGATTCTCAAGAGAGACCCTGCATTAACAAAGGGAAGGGTATATTTAAGCAGCAGGGCCACAGTTTTAGGGGGTACAGTTAAGATTTATGACTTTGCTTTTTTGCTGGAAAAGGAGACATTTGTACAATAAAGAATCTGTCCTGGGTGCTGATAATGACAAACGCTTGGGTTCCTCATTCCATTTGAAATCCGACAGTTCAAGCCTTGAGCATAAATAGTAAGGCAAAGCAGGGGTGGAGGGCAGGGGTAGGGATGAAAGAGTCTCTGTAAAAAAGATGATATGACTTTAGAGGGTCTGCTGTGAAATGAATCGTTGGTATGGCAATGAAGTCCTCAAATACCCCTCTGGTTACCTAGATAACTAGGGGCTCAAGCAAATTAAAGCATTTTTTCCCCCTATATGGATAATGGCCAGAATATTGGTGAGAACCACACAGAACCTTAGGAGGATTTCATGGAGACGATGGCAGGTTGGAATGATGCTATTCTTAGGCTGGTAAAGGACTGGGGAAAGTTTAGAGGCAGTATCATCTGCTGCTACAGAATTACAAGAGGACCCACTTTCTGAGGAACTCACATGGTGACAGGTCATGAACTAGGGAGGGCTAGCTCATAGAGAATATACATGGGGGCAGCTGGGTGGCGCAGTGGATAAAGCACTGGCCTTGGACTCAGGAGTACCTGAGTTCAAATCCAGCCTCAGACACTTGACACTAGCTGTGTGACCCTGGGCAAGTCACTTAACCCTCATTGCCCTGCAAAAAAAAAGACAGTCATAGAGAATATACAAATCTTTGGGGAGAGGGCTGCTCACCAGTATCTTCATTTTCCAAGTTGTCTTCTAGGAGTTTCTTTGACTTCCATCAAGTAATCAACTAGCCTTTATTAAACTCTATCTGATATTGGCCCTGGGGATATTAAGGCAAAAATGAAAGAGTCTGTGACCTTTAGAAACTTTAATTCTATGAGTAGAGGTAAGACTTGTCAATAAAACTTCTTCCTGTTTTATGAACTGAATGCCTCCTAGGCAATTCAGTGTTCTGGCCCTAGATTCCAGAAGACCTGAGTTTAAATCAGAGCTCAGAAACTCACCAGCTGTGTTACCCTGAGCAAAGTCACTTACTCTGTCTGCCTCAGGTACCTCCAAGCCTTACTATAGTACTAGCTCTTATTACCACTATTATTATAATAGGGGGATGATATTATAAAGTTTTCCAGCTCTCCTGTGTAAGCATTATGAGCTGCAGATGTGAGAAATCCCTTGCGATTGTACACTTGGTAACATATGACAGCCTCAGACATGAGGATTATATAAACAATACTACTATATATTGTAAGAAGGAGAGTTAATAAGGTGAATAATCTTGTAAACTTTAAGTATTTAAGGGGACCACATGATTTAGAATAATTCTGTTCCAGGATCAGAAAGATTCATAATGGAATTTTACCAAAAATGTAAAAAACAATTAATTCCAATACCATATAAACTGTTTGGAAAAATGCTCACAGGGCAAAGAAGCTCAAAGAAGTTCACAGGGTCATAGAATAGTTCTATACTACTTCCCCTAAGACCCAGAAAGAAGAAAGGCATAGAGTCAAAGAGCAAGGGCCCATATTGACAGGCCACATGTTAGTCCAGGGTGGGGAGGACCCAAGGAAGGACTCTCCCCATTCAGAGGATTCTTTTTTTCTATTTTAATTAAAAAAATAATATTTTATTCTTTCTTAATTACATGTAAAAACAAGTTATTTTTTTAAACATTTTAGAAAAAAGTTTTGAATTGCAAATTCTATCCCTCCCTTCCTATCACCCCTTCCATCTCCTTGAGATAGTAAGCAATCTGATATAGGTTATACATGTGTAATCATGTAAAACATTTCCATATTAGTCATTTTGCACAAGATTGAAAAAAAAAGAATGAAAGGAAGGATGTGAAAAATCGTATGCTTCAGTCTGTATTCAGATAATATCAGTAATTTTTCTGGAGGCAGATAACATGTTTCATCAATAGTCCCTTGAATCATTGTATTGCTGAGAATAGCTGAGTCATTCATAGTTCTTAATTGTGCAATATTGCCCTTACTGTGTACAATGTACTTCACTTTGTGTCAGTTCATGTAAGTCCTTTCCAGGTTTTTTCATTCAGAAGCTTCTAGAAAATCTTCCCTTGATGGAAAGGCAGAAAGAAAAGAAGGTGAGAATTTCTCCCTGAGGAAAGCTTTTGCCTCTTGGTTTCTATTCAATGGTCAATCAAAACTTTATTTCTTTACCTTGTGGTTTGTGGAACAGAAGACAGAATATCTGCACTTGCTCTGAAGTCAATTTGAAGATACTTCCAACAGCTGCCCTTGGCCACTCTCCTGTATATTCATAAACAGTTTGGCTGTGATGGGGAATAAAGCAGTAGCTGAGTGTGTCAGAAGAATCAAGGAGAGGGTAGGGACTCCTTGCTTTTAGGAGTAAGGAGAAGACTCTTTCTACCTTGTTCTTATCTCTTGCATCTGGTTCTTCCTCTCCATTCCCACCCCAATCCAGGCTCTCCAAACTGTGATGGGCTCTTTCTTTCTTCAATCATCTGTTTCCTCTCTAAGTCCATCCTTCAAACCACTATCTGAATTATAAACTTCCTGATGCATTGCTAGGACCCCATCACCTCTCTAATCAAAATTTCTAGGGGCTCTCTGTTACCTACCAAGTAAAATATATTCTCTTGATTCTAGAATTCAAGGTCCTCCATCATCTACTTCCAATCTACCTGTCTAGTCTTAATTCATACTACTCTCCTTCATATCTTCTGTGGTTTAGCCAAAACGTGTTACTTTCTGTCCCCTACTCTTTATCTTGATCATTTTGTCTCTGTGCCTTGGTCATGCTGTCTTCCAAATGGGGATATCAGAATGGGTTCCCCATCTCTGCCTGTTGGAGGCTCAGTTCAAATGCCATCTCCCTCATGAAGTCTTCCCTGTCCCTCACGAGGTAGCAAGTGGCATTGCCATCCTCAAATTGTTAATAGCTCTTGCCCAAGTGCCATTTCTAACAGCCTCTGAGCTGAAATCACTTTTTTGTGTATCCTAGTCATTTGTGTATCTGACCTTTCCTTCATTAGACAGAGAGTATGCAAGGCATCATGAGGTTAGAACACCTGGATTCAAATAGGTCTCTTAGAGCCTCACTTTCCTCCTATGTAAAATGGGAAAAATTATATCTTTAATGTTTGTTTCACAGGGCTTTTGGGATCAGATAAGATAAGATAATGCATGTTAGGGGCAGTACGCAACTTAAAGAGTTGTTACTGTCAACTACTATAAATTTATTTGAGACCAGGGCCAATGTGCCATCTAGCTTTGCAAAGTCAACACATGGCACGGTTGCCTGGCAGGTTGTAGGTACTTAATCAATGTTTGTTAAATTTAATTGAATTTGTTGTCACCACTTAGAGCTTGTGCTTTACTAGCCTTGTCTTGAATGGCCCAGGCTCTCATGCATGATATGGACATTGGAGGACAAACCAGCCTTAATTATATTCCCAGGAACTGATCCCTAGGTCAGAAAGTAGATTTTTAAATTCTAGAGTTGGCCCTGATGATTTGAACTTTTGAGAGGTTCTTAACCTGGGATTTGTCAAAATGTATATGTGTATATATATGTATGCACACACATATATACATATATGTATACAAACAAGTTGACATTGATATATGCACACACACATGTTCATATACATCTATGCATGTACACATTCACACATGCACCATACATATAGAATGCACACACAAGTTGACAGACCCTAGGTTATGGGGCATGTATGTATGATGCATGCCCACATGCATGCATAGATGTATAATGCATGTATGTATATATGTATGTATATATGAAACTATATTTTAATAAAATTGGTTTCCTTTGTAATCCTATTTTATTTTATGCCTTTAAAAACATTCTGAGATTGCCCCAGGGTGCATGATAGAAATGAGGGTAAGCTCCCCTGATTTAAAGTTTTCTGAGCTCAGTCAGATAAGAATGAGTACCTGGAGAGCACACCACAAAAGCACTGCCTACTTCAGCATACTGTTTGTGAACCTATATAAGGGATACAGTGATGTTTGGGAATGACTGCTCAGAGCTGCACATTTCTCATTTAGAATATGGGGGGGGGCAGCTAGGTGGCGCAGTAGATAGAGCACCGGCCCTGGAGTCAGGAGTACCTGAGTTCAAATCCGGCTTCAGACACGTAACACTTACTAGCTGTGTGACCCTGGGCAAGTCACTTAACCCCAATTGCCTCACTAAAAATTAAAAATTAAAAAAAAGAATATAGGGAGAGGCAGTTTGTGACCTGAGGATAGATGGTGGAGTAAGGGTCAGAGGAGTGGAGATGTTGAACTTGAGAAGACTGTAGAAACAACATGTTAATCTCCCCCACTCCCCTGTGCAAGTTAGACTACTTTTTCCTTCTGAGGTATTGAGACATTCCTGGTCATTTGCTCGGTTCAGGGGATTAAAGGGTCAAACTGTTGGTCACCTCCTCATTGCCTGGGTATAAAGGGATCATGGGAAATGCTCGGATGTTTGATTAGTAGAGCAGGATGGGAGCTCAGGCAAGTGAATTTTGCTCAGGGGAATTAATTTGTGGCATCTTCAAGCTGTCATCTTGTTGAACAGCCTTCTCCTCCTGTAGCTAAGTACATCTCTTTTTAGTTAACTGCTGGATGACCTACGCATGTCTTATTGTGTTCCAGGGTCCAACCTAAGCTACCAGGGTCCCAGTCTGAGTCAGGCCCTGCCCAGAACAGGAGCTCAGAGGCCATTTAATCCAATGCTTTAATTTTAGAGATGACACAGCTGAGATTTATGGGAGACTGGTTCACTTGTCTGAGGCCATACAAGCAGTGTACATGTGAGGTAGTAGGGCTTTAACCCCAGTCCTCTGCCTCCAGCACCAGCCCTAGTCCCACTGAAAGGAATAAGGCAGAAGCTGAGTCAGAAGAATCAAGAGAAAGTCTATGAAGAGTGAGAAGACTCTCTCTGCCTTGGCCATATCTCTTGCATCCAGTTCTTCCTCTCCACTTTCACTTCCTTTCAGCCTCTCATCTCTTTTTACCTTAGATGACTGTAATCACCTCACCTATAACTGTGACAGGTTCTTCCTATTTTCTTTTATAGTTTATCTTCCTTGTCACTATCTGAATAATAATCTTTCGTATTATTTTCAAATACTTAAAAAAACCAATGACTGGGGGCAGCTAGTTGGCGCAGTGGATAAAGCACTGGCTCTGGATTCCGGAAGACCCGAGTTCAAATCTGGCCTCTGACACTTAATACTTACTAGCTATGTGACCCTGGGCACGTCACTTAACTCCCATTGCCCTGCAAAAAACAAAAAACAAAAAACAAAAAACAATGACTTGGGTTAGCACTTGTAGGCCTCCAGGAGGATGATTGCCTGTGTTGACAGAGGGAGGCAGTATTTTTTTTCCTTAAATAGTTTTTTTTTTTTTAACAAGCTTTACTAAAATCCATTCTGGGGAAGTCTTTTATATTTAAAGCAGTTTATAAAAGATGCAGGTTGCTAGGGACAACCCTTACTCATTGTGTTTAACTTTTATAAAACTCTAACCAGAGTAGCTAGTAGCTGTGGTTACAGGTTGCTAGGATGGGTTTTTTCTTCTTTAATTGAAAAATTACTCTCTCCTGATTTCTCCCTGTTAGAATGGGGATGCAGTTATGTGATTTGGTTTCCCCTTTTCTGCTTCTGTCCTATTAAAGGGGAAGAGGCTTGCCTGCAATTATTCTGATGAGGTGAATGTTATTCTGAACTCAATCTCCTAGAGTGATATCAGCAACATATCCCTCTCAAGGATGTAGTGGCACCCCTGAGGGGTTGGGAGAATTTCTCTTCTAATTCTTTTGACGTAGGCTAGTATTCCATTGTGTTGCTCTGGCCCCTATTAGTTGCTAGTAACTAGCACCTCAATTCCATTTAACCAATTCATGCCAATTATCTTTTACAAAGGGATATTTTCTCTTTTTTCATAAATGTATTTTATTATCTTCCAGTTACATGTAGAGATAGTTTTCAACATTTGTTTTTATAAGATTTCTAGTTTCAAATTTTTCTCCCTCCCACCTCCCCAAGACAGAAAGCATTCTGATATAGGTTGTATATGTACAATCCCATTAAAGATATTTCTGCATTAGTCTTGCTGTGAAAGAAGAATCAGAGCAAAAAGGAAAAAAACCTCAGAAAAGAAAAACAACAACAACAAAATAGAAATCACATGGTTCAATCTGCGTCCAGATTCCATTGTTTCTTTTCTCTGGATTTGGAGAGCATTTTCCATCATAAGTCCTTTGGAACTCTCTCAGCATCAGTTCATGTAAGTCCTTCCAGGTTTCTCTGAAATCTGCCTTCTCATCTTTCTTACAGCACAATAGCATTCTATTACATTCATATACCACAGCTTGTTCAGCCATTCCCCAATTGATGGGCATCCCCTCATTTTCCAATTCCTTGCCCTCTCAAAAAGAGCAGGTATAAATATTTTTGTACATGTTGGTCCTTTCCCCTTTTTTATGATCTCTTTGGGAAAAAGACCTAATGGTGGTTTTTCTGGGTCAAAGGGTATGCACAGCTTTATAGCCCTAACAAAAGGATATTTTCTTTGAAGATATGGCAAGAACAGAAGTACTCACATCATCTTCTTCCCCTCAAAACCTGGGGAGTATTATCTCACTTCTACTATTTCCTTGATTTCTGGGAAAATCAAGTAGTATTTTAAGGTGGTATTCCCACCTTTTTGTACTTAAGTAGAGGAGGCAAGGATTACAGATCAGTCCTTAAAATGTCCACACTCATTTAAAAGGGGAATGAAGCCCTGTTTTGCTTAAGTCCATCTGTGAAGTACATAGCTGACCCTGTCAGTGTAGAGAACCTATGACTGTGGATTTATCCCATCCATTCTGTTTCCTATACATAGAAAAATCTTTCTTATCTAGTACCAGGCCATATCCTCAATTGTGGTCATCTCATAGGAGTCATAAGCATGACTGGGAAAGGGAGTGTGAATACTTAGGTGGGGAAAGAACTCGAGCAAAAATCTACCATCAGCAGCTTTTATTTCCTGTTTAGAGGAAGGTTACCATAAGATCTGAGTTTTCAGACTAGATCCTTAGGTAACACCCTGAGAACTGAAGACCTGAATTGTCTGGACTGAGTCCCAGGAAACCTCCTAGATGATGATTACATCATCTCCTGGTCTCATAGTCAAATGTGAAGAGAAAACAGGGACCATGTACTGATGGCCTCTTTGGATCATGGGATCAAAGATGTTTAGCTTCAAGGGACTTTATTCTGATCCCAATTCCTCTAGGTAACTTGGGATGAGAGAATTTCAAACTTTTCCTCACACATTAATCACTCAAGATTGTTGTTAAATCTTTAAAATAAATTTTAAATAAGACCCATTACCCATTGCCACATCCCCATGCAAGCTAGAGTTCTTGGCTTTGAAGTCTAACATCACCAAAAACTTCAAAGTCAAAAAGACTATATTTGAATGGAGTTAAGTTGCAAGTGCAGAAAGACCATGGTCCACTGATATATTCTGACCAGTGCAAAGTTGGATGTTTTTTACCCTAGATGAGTGCCAGAAGTAGCCAACTCTGAATTCAGCATCCACTACTGGCCAGGGGAGAATAATTGATATATAGGTGCCCTTTCTAGAAGACTATGTGACAGTGAAAGCTATTTGAAATACCCAAGGAGATAGATTAAAAGCACATGACAGTGCAGCTGAAAGTGAGACTTCTACCTGATAGCATGCCAACAATGTGTGTGAGCCTCTTTCTATTGAGCTGATCTTCTTTGCCCCAGTTTGTCTATTGATATCTGGCAAAGAGAGCAAATGGCTGATGTAAGTCTCTGTGAAATAAAAGCTGAGAGGTGGTGATGCCAAAGGACCCAAATGCCAGCCTCTTGACTGTACTTGATTATTAAAACAATAGCAGGATTACGCAACAACACAGTGTTTGATAAACTGGGAAACAAATCATCTAGGAAAAACCTACATATTGGATAAAAACTACTGGGAAAACTGGAAAGCAGTTTGGCAGAAAATAGGGTTAGACCAACATCTTATACCATACATCATAATACATTCCCTTTTGTTGTTGTGGTTTTTTGTTTTTTTTTCCATAATACATTCTCAATACAAGTGTAACCTTAATATTAAAGAATATTAAAATATTAATATTAAGAAATTAAAAGAGAAACAAATTATATCTCTCTCACAGCTATGGGTAGGAGATATATTTGTTTTCAAATTAATTAATTAATTAATTTTATCATTACAATATTTTATTATTTTCTAGTTACATGTTGAGATAGTTTTCAACATTTCTTTTTATAGGGGCGGCTAGGTGGCACTGTGGATAAAAGCACTGGCCCTGGATTCAGGAGGCACCTGAGTTCAAATCTGGCCTCAGACACTTGCCACTTAATAGCTGTGTTACCCTGGGCAAAGTCACTTAACCCTCATTGCCCTGCAGAAACAAAACAAAAAATAATGGAAAAAAAACCTCATTTGATTTTATAAAATTTCTAGTTTCCAATTTTTTTCTCTCCCTCCTGTCTCTTCCCCTTCCAGAAGACAGCAAGCAATCTGATATAGGTTATATATGTACAATCACATTAAACATATTTCTGCATTAGTCATGCTGTGAAAGAAGAATCAGAGAAAAAGGGAAAACACCTCAAAAAAGAAAAGCAAAAAAATTAGAAACAGTATGGTTCAATCTGCATCTACATTCCAAAGTTCTTTTTTCTGGATTTGGAGAACATTTTCCATCATGAGTCCTTTGGAATTATCTTGGACCATTGTATTGCTGAGAAGAGTCAAATCCCTCACAGTTGATCATCACACAATGTTGTTGGTACTGTATACAATGTTCTCCTGTTTCTGCTCATCTTGGAGATATATTCTTAAGTACACAAAATATAGAGGCAGTTAACAAAGACAAAATATATAATTTTTATTACTTGAAACTGAAAAGCTCCTGCATAGACAACATTAACTCATCTAGGATAAGAAGGGAAGTAGTCAAGTGGGAAAAAAATCTTTGCATAAAATTTCTGTTAAGGGTTCGCTATTTAAGAAATATAAAAATATGTATGTATACATATATACATATTTGTATATAGTTATTTCCCAGTAGATGAATATTCAAAGGACAAGAGCAAACAATTCTCAAAAGAACTGGAAAGTTTGCACAAACACATGAAAAAATTATCCATATCACTAATAATAGGAGAAATATAAATCAAAGCATCCCTAAGATTTCACCTCATACTCTGAAAACTGGTGCAAATGCTTCTACTTTGGTGAGTATTACTGACATTTTTAGGATGTTAAGGAAAATAGTAATACATTTGGAAGGGGTGGAGATGGGGTGCAATTTGTGTGGCCAATAGGATATTTAGTGTTTGTGAAAGGACATAAAAGGAAATTGATTCTGTGGTGTTGGATCCTGAAATGCAAGGGAAAAACAACGATAATTCAGTTCAATGAATGCTTATGTAAAGAATTAATTTTTATTTGAGGGTTCAAAAATTCAGGATCTGGAAAAGTAAAGCTTTCTGTATTTATTTTCTACTCCTCCCCTGGACACTGTCAGTCTTGTGTCTCCCTCTGAGGGGTTCTAGATTTACCCCAATTCTGATTTTGTCCTTCTGTACCTCTCTGATAGGGTCTATAATTATACTGCTTCTGGTTGTAATAAGGTCTGTAATTATCTTGGTTGTTTCCTTTCTGGTAAAAATCTCCATAATTATTCTGATTTCTCCTGCAAAAATATCGCAGACCCTCAGTTACTGCCCACCTGAGTTCTTGTTTTCTAATTCTACATTCTCTCAATGAGTGTCCTTGTTTTTCACAGTACTGACACCCTTAGGGGTTTTGTCCTGACCTTTAAATGCCTGACCTGAAAGTGCTGGTGCCAGAATGCTTTGCTTAGCCATATTGTCTTCATTTGCCTCAAAGATATAGGTGGCAATTTCTTTAAGCCTGTCTACAGCCATATCTTTCCAGCCTGGACACTGTGTCATAAAAAAATTTACTGATTTCTGGCAATGATTGATATACAAATGTACTACATCCAATATAAGATTCTTTTGAGTCTAGTGGGTCCAGTCTTGTAAATTTCCTAGCAGCTTCACAAAGTCTATCATAAAATCTATTAGGTTGTTCACCAGGCTCCTGAGAGAGTTTAAAAATTTTTTGTCAGTTGTCAGATTTCTTAGAACAGGATTCCATTCCTTTCAGTAGCATTTCCCTAGCATTTTTTAATTCTTGGAATTGCTGTGGATCGTTATAATCCCAGTTTGGCTCCTGGAGAGGCCACTCTGTTAATGCTTCCCCAGAGGCCACCAAGCAATTTCCTGCTGTGACAATATCTGCAATTTCACTTGGGGATAGTATAATTTCCATAAGACAAGTGACATCAGCCCAAGTGGGTTGATATATATTTTAAATATGGACCTTAAATGTGAAATTACTGACTTCAGATTCTGATCAAATCTAGGTATAAGTTTCTTCCATGCACACAGATCCTTTGGACTGAATGGGCTATATATTTTACTCTGTGCTCCTCTGTGGGCTGTAACATTCTGTAGGGGGAGCAGTTTCTGTTGATCTGATTCTAAAGACTGGTCTAAATCTGTTTCTGAACTCAGGTCATCTCCAATAGAGGGACCCCTTCTGGTTTCCCTCTGAATACATGGTCTACTATGCCAGTGCCATGGCAATGGCTACTACCAGTGAGTGGAGCACTGTGTGGTTTTTGGAGCCCCAGGCCAGTGTGCACAGAGGCATAAAAACCTCAAATAACAATTAATTCTTTACATTTACATTAACATACTGGGCATATAAAAAACAAGATAAAAAATGAATCAATTCTTCATCTTAAGGAGACCACATTCTACTGGAAGAATACAACATATGTGTAAGGTAATGAGAGAATGAAGAAAAATACTAGTGTAGTAGGAAAGAGTTGATCTGGAGATCCCTGATCATCTAATTTCCCTCAAGCCTAATTGATGAAATCACAGGAGCTCATGGGGCATTTAATCAACAATAAGGTGATAAGGACTTAAACAAAGGGCAGAGGAATGACTACTTTTTGTTTCCACTTTCTCAGATGTGAAGAAATTCTTTAGTTAAGCTTGATGGCATTATTGGGCCATTCTGGGTTGACAGGAAGAATGCCCATACCTTTGGTGGCCCTTGAAAAAGCAAGACCCTCTGCAGGCAAAAGTCAATGCAGGAGATGCCTCTGAGGGGTTTGATCTCTGCTGGAGCCATGGAGCCATCACTCAGCTCTTGGGGGAAAATAACTCCTGATTCACTTGAGGAGAGAGGGGAGACATTTTTCTCTCTCTTTCCCCTTCCCTGTCTATCACTGTGCCTGGCAGTGTAGCTACTTGCCCCCTAGGGGACTCCTCACAGTCAGGGAGCAGGCTCTGAGAGGAAATGAGCCATGCCCAGCAGAAATATTGTGTCCATTGTGAAGACATCAAGAGAAGAGAAAGAATATCAGACCCCAACACAATAGAAGTATGTCTCCTTGACTTTTTCCCCCTTGACTTAGTTCTCTAATTGTGTGCTCACTCTTTCCAGGGATGTGAGGTTTTGGGGTAGAGTATACTTCTGATTTATGGGGGGAATATTTTATAGGTATGATTCTTACAATGTCATTTCAGCAAATGGCTTTGCTTTGAGTTAATTGTGTCAAATGACTGACTGTTAAAGGCAAAAGCACTGGTGGGGACTCAAGTTATAAAACAAAATTTTGCTATGTAAAAGAAAAAACCCTACGCACTATAGTTTTAAGACTGTGGATCCACAGAGTACTTTATTTTATTTTATTTTAATTATTAATTTTTTGTCGGTCAATGAGGGTTAAGTGACTTGCCCAAGGTCGCACAGCTAGTAAGTGTCAAGTGTCTGAGGCTGGATTTGAACTCAAGTCCTCTTGAATCCAGGGCCAGTGTTTTATTCACTGTACCTCCTAGCTGCCCCGACAATGTACTTTAAATGGGGGGGTGGGTACTCCACCCCAGGCAACCCTTCAAAAGTTGATTTCCTGAACATTCTACAGAGGCAACTAAGACTTTGCCTGGTTCTGACTAATGCAGCCACGCAGGAGTCAAAATTAGTATACAGTGTAGGAGGGAATTGTTACCAGCGTAAAAGAAAACTTCATGATCTTTGTAGGTAGACCTGGCATATCAAGGAAAATGAAATACCAAAGCCCATCTCTTGGGAAAGTCCACAGGGAACAGCAGAAAGAAGAGAAAGCAGGAAAAGAAACTGTTGACACCACTAGACAATTCAGAGCAGATCCAGGATGCCAAAGTGTCACTTGGAGATGTGTGGATACAGGGAGGACACAGTGTGGAGATGGTGGTGTTATAAAAGAAATTTTGAGTGTTCTTAGTGAAAAGTAGAAAGAAGAAAACTAAAAAAACTAAAATATTTTCTTTTGACTCACTGGACCTGGAGCTAGAAGGCAGTAAGAAGGTTTCAGCTCTCTCCCAGATCAGGTGAGCACAAGCCTAAGTGAGGAAGTTGCCTCTCTCAAGAATCTTTAATTAAACACCAACCACATGCAGAAGAACTGTGGCAAGTAATGGGGAAAGACTATTTGATAAGAAATTGACTGAGAAACAGATTCAAAAAAGATTTCTAAGAGGGCAGGGGTGTACAACTTTTTTCTGATGAGGAAATGCCTTGAAATCATCCAGGTGGTACTGTTACTGACAAGTAAATACTACTCATTAGTGCAGGCAGCAGGGAATAGGTGTCATTTCAACCTCAGCCACTTTGGTCTACCTTCAGAAAGAGATGGATATAAAGAGACAGCTACTCTAGAGTGGAAGCAGCTTCAAGGAGTCCTTGGAACAGAGAAGGGAATCTGATTATGGAGCAAAGACCCTGGATATACCAACTGAGCTATCCCATCCAGAGAGAAACAATTTCGAGGTCATGCAGTACCAGCAGTTTTGAGTTGGCTTTGCCACACATGTATCCTACATGTATACCTCACTATCACTGTACTCTAAGATTTTCGAGTTTTTCCCCTGGACATTTGAGTATTTTTGGGAAGAGTATGTCCCAGGTTTATGGTGAGGGAAGGGTGTGGGGGAGGTGCTGTTTCATAACTACTAATTTTTTTCTTCAGGGCAATGGTGGTTAAGTGACTTGCCCAGGGTCACAAAGCTAGTAAGTGTCAAGTGTCTGATGCTGGATTTGAACTCAGGTTCTTCTGAATCTAGGGCCAGTGCTTTATCCACTGTGTCACCTAGCTGCTCCCTATAACTACTATTTTTGCTATGTTATCTGAGTAAATGTCTTTGCTAATTGTATCTACTGGCGGATGGTTCATGAAGGTTCATGAGATACAGTATTAGGTAGGCCAACCCACAGGATTGCCCCTAGTACCTGGGATAGCAGCCTTTTTTTGGGAACTCCACCCATAAGTACAAGTTTGGGGAGGAGTCCAGAAAAGAGTGATACCCAGATTTTCTTAGATTTTCTTTTCTTTTCTTTCTTTCTTTCTTTTTTTTTTTTTTTGCGGGGCAATGGGGGTTAAGTGACTTGCCCAGGGTCACACAGCTAGCAAGTGTCAAGTGTCTGAGGCTGGATTTGAACTCAGGTCCTCCTGAATCCAGGGCCGGTGCTTTATCCACTGTGCCACCTAGCTGCCCCTGTTTAGATTTTCTTAATGTTCTTTGACTAATGTAAAGCCAGTATTTGCTATGGGATGAGCTGAGATGTAAAATGATTTAAAGCAAATAATTTCAGAATTAATTAATACATTTTAATTAATGTATTTTCCTTTCATGTCACTATTTCTGAATATATCTTTCCCTCTTCCTCTATCCAGTGAACTATTCCTTATAAGAAAAAAATAAAAAAAGAAAGGAAAAAAGGGACTGTCGATTAAAACTAACCAATACATCATCAAGGTCAAAATCTGCTTAAAAAAGATCCATGTTTTATTTCAATTGTGCTTATTGATACAGGATACACATGAAAGGAACCAAAAATGCATTCTTGATTGTGCCTCTAAAAGGAAGTCAGTTCAGTTCATCATCCTTGGTTTTGCCGGTCTGGAAGTCCAATAACTCCAATGGCTCATTTGTGTGAGGGAGAGGTTCGAGTATTTTCAAATGTGAATATCGCTCCTTCCCAAGAGCGACCTGCAAATAAAGAGAAGTGGAGAATCAGTCCCATGGATTTCCATCCAGCAGCTCTTACCTCTCAGGGTCTTTGTGTGGGCATTCCTGTTTTAGGTAGGGCTTTTGACTAGATCAAACCTTCTCAAACCGTGGGTCTTTGAATGTGGGAGTTGCAAAAATTTTGGCAACATTAAAAGGTTATGTATGCCTAGTTTACATACCTTTATGCCTGGGGCCTTGTAAAACTTTCTTGGGCAAAAGGAGGTGGTGAGTGGAAAAATTTAAGAAGCCTTGTCATTTAATTCATTTAAGAATGACCTCTGATTTGAATTTTATTTTATTTATTTATTTTTTGTGGGGGGCAATGAGGGTTAAGTAAGCTAGTAAGTGTCAAGTGTCTGAGGCTGTATTTGAACTCAGGTTCTCCTGAATCCAGGGCTCGTACTTTATCCAGTGCATCACTTAGCTGCCCCCTAATTTTATATTTTTATTCTTACCTATGAATGAGCTTATTCATGCTTTGAAAAAATATTTGGCTGAAAATTACCTGAGAGCTAATTTAGTTGTGTTTTTTTTTCTTTTTAAAGCTAAGGGAATTGAGTCCTTCAGAGGTGCAATGAACAATAATATTTGTTAATCACCAGAATTTTTGCAAATCTAAACAATTCACTTTTCATGAGTCAATTGCATTTTAAAATTTGAATAGTGCCTCTGTCACAGAGTTTAATTTATTTTTTGGGGGGGTGGGGCAATGAGGGTTAAGTGACTTGCCCAGGGACACACAGGTAGCATCAGGTGTCTGAGGCCCCATTTGAACTCAGGTCCTCCTGAATTCACAGTCAGTGCTTTATCCGCTGCACCACCTAGCTGCCCCAGTTTCTTTTTCTTTTTCTTTCTTTCTTTTTTTTTTTTTTGTGAGTTAGTTGGGGTTATGTGACTTGCCCAGGGTCACCAGCTAGCAAGTGTCAATTGTGTGAGTTCAGATTTGAACTCAGGTCCTCCTGACTTCAGGGCTGCTGCTCTACCCACTAAGCCACCTAGCTGTTCCAGTTTCATTTATTTTTAAGGGATATTATTTTCTGAAATGTGCAGGAAAAAAGATCATGTGTCATACAAAAATATTGGTTCCTCTTTTTTTACTTTCACCTGAGCCTCTTTGAAAACATTGTGGCCCTTGTACATCTTGTGCCTTCTTCCCAATGCTGGGTTTCCTGAGGGATAGCTCTATCTACTCATTGTTCCCACCTGTGGTGTTTCTTCTCCCATTCCCCTCCCAAAAAGTAGCACTTAACACACTGTCTCTAGCAAAGTCCTGTCTTTGGCAAAACAGGATAGCTAGGTATTACTTTGGAGAGGTAAGTCACATAACCACTGTAGGCCGCAAGCGACAACCTAGAACTGATCAACAAAGTCAACAGTTGGGTTCAGATTTGTGTTAGTAGAGAGGCTTCTTTTTTATTGTTTGTGATATATAATTATTATTCTTTTTTGGTGAGGCAATTGGAGTTAAGTGACTTGCCCAGGGTCACACGGCTAGTAAGTGTCATGTGTCTGAGGCCAGATTTGAACTCAGGTCCTTCTGAATCCAGGGCCAGTGCTCTATCCACTGTGGCATCAGCTGCCACTTTAATTAAATTTTAAACATATATCAAACAGATTCAATACATGCATACACATATATGTGACATATGATGTATATTTTCTATGTTATTACATTTAGATATACCTGGACATATTCTTAGATGCAGAATTTCCCACAATGAGAGAATGCTGGGCTTGGAGTCAAGAAGACTTAAGTATGAACCTTACCTCAGACACTTGCTAGCTGTGTGACTCTAGGTAAGTCACTTAAACTCATTTTCCTCCACTGGGAAATGTCTCTATCTCATTTGTAAGGATCCAATGAGATAATATTTAGGAAGGGCTTAGCACATAGTTGGCACTTAATAAATTCTTGTTTCCTATGCTGCAGCAGGTACTCCTGCTTGGCTGACATCTCTTATGGCATATTTGTATAGCATTGTTGACTCAATTGAGGTAGTCATACTTTGCTGTGCCTCAAATATAGAAACACTTGGATCTACTCTATCTGCATTTGCTAGGAATCTCTACCCACAATCCACAGTGTTCAAGCAGTTCTCAGATGTTTCCCCATTGCTGGCTAGGGTCATATATTTCTTTTAAAATTATGCTGCACTGCATAGACTGCTGGGTTTGTTCTGGGAGAAGGTTCACATTCTCTGACACTTGGTTATATGATTTTAGGTAAGTCACTTAACCACCTTAAGCCCCAAGCAACTCCCTGGTACTAATCAACAAAGTCAATAGATGGGTTTAGGTCTATGTTGGTAATGAGGATTCACATATCCAAAAAAAGAGAAAAGGACCTCTTTGTACAAAAATATTTAAAGCAGTTCTTTTTATGGTGGCTAAGAATTGGAAATCATCTCTTGGGGAATGGCTAAACAAGCTGTGCTATATATAATGTTTTTGTGTAAAGTAATATTATTGTACTATATAAGAAATGACATGAAGAATGACTTCAGAAATGCCTGGGAAGGCTTATATGAACTGATATACAGTGAAGTAAACAGAATCAGGAGAACATCGTGCATAGTAACAGCAACATTGTTGGATGAAGAACTATGAATGACATAGCTATTCTCAGCAATACAATGATCCAAGACAATCCCAAAGGACTAATGATGAAACATGCTCTCCACTTCCAGAGAAAGAACTGACATTGACTGAAGACAAACTGAAGCAGGCTATTTTTCATATTCTTTCATTTTCCCCTTGTATTTGAGTCTTTAACAAAATGATTAATATGGAAAGGTTTTATATCATTGCATATGTATAACCTATATCTGATTGCTTGCCATCTCAGGGAGGGGTAAGGGGAAGGAGGGATAGAATTTGGAACTCACAATTAATAAAAATGTTTATTAAAAAAATAAAGAGAGTTCACAGACACAGAATTTACTCTAATTATAGGAGTTCATCATGAATTTGGATAAAATCCCCCACACAACTGGTGTTAGGATCTAGAAAAAGGAAAGTATATTTCAGTAATTTCTGATGAGGTGGTGTTTGAAATCCTGGGCACCAATGGAATTGCTTAGGGTCCATGGTGACCTAGTACTCACATTTGGTGAAGCTCTGATATAAGACAGGGTGCTCACTCTCAAGCAACATATAATGTGGTTGTTGGGTTCAGGACATAAACATATAAACCTTGTTTCAGAGACTATCATAACATGAAAAACCCAGTACTTTGTGAATTCTCTCTAAGATAAATCTTAGCGTTCCCATCCAGGAAAGCCTGGGATATGTATCCTGACACTCTCTACTTGCAAGCATGGAGTCCACAGTCTTTTTAACTAATATTTTATTAGAGGATTCATGAAAGCAAATGGAATTCCCCAAATGAATAATCATGAGCGTGTAAAACATGTATGTAAATTCTCTTAAACATGAGAACTTCCCCTGACAGAAAGTCATTTCCATTAATCCCATGTTGGCCTTACTAATCTCCAGTTGCCCAGCTACTTAAAGTGAGGGGCTAGGGAGAGCTGTTATCATTCTCTTTTTCTTTCTCTTCTTCCACCCCTTCCTCCCTTTTACTTCATCATCCATTCTTTGTTTGCCATCTCTCAGTTTCAATATGAAATCAAAACCTACTAGGTTAGCCCTCCTCTTCTCCCCAGGTTGACATGAATCTCTTCCCAAAGTCCCTTCCTCCTTTCTGCTTTGTTCACTTTTTCTTAGTATCCATGCCATCACTTCATTTTTCTCCCGGGCAGACACACTTTATGCTTTCCAGTTACTCAAATGGGAAGGGGACAAACTATCTCAACACTTTCTGCATACATCCAAGGAGAAATAAAACTGAATACGGGATGTTAGTGTTAAGTGACTTGTTGAATACTGACCTTTACATAGTATATGTACCCGGAAACCACTTGGCTTTTGTAACTCACAGCCTCAAATTGCTCACATTTTTCATTGCTCTTTTTTTCATACTGAGACTTTACCTTAAGAAAAGAGAGGAGAGTAAAGAATTTAGTAGTTATTTAAAAGTAATATCAGGTTTGGTCTACTCAGTAGCCAATGCAACACTGATAACAATGGAAAATTTAGTCAAACCCTTCTTTTCCCCCAACTCATTAAATGATTAATAAATTCTTTTTTAAAAATCAATGTTTTTGTGTCTTTGGCATTGTGCTAAGTACTGAGGGTAAACACATGCATGTATAACCAGCCCCTCCTCTAAGGAGCTTACAGTCTTCTAGGAGGAATACAATATTTACCCGAATTAGTAAACACCAAATACATAAAAATAATTTCCAAAGGAAGGAATCAATGACAATAGCAACTATTTCCTCCAGACAAGGAATAAATGATTGATTGACAGGTTGAGTGACCACTGAAGTAATGGGTGGCTAGTGTTCCTTCAGAGGCTACAATGCACATCTTTTGGTAAGGATTCTATAAATCTGAGTTGCTAAGGATCCTAACAGAGTCTCAGAATCTCAGTTGGATGATACCTCAGTGGCTAATCTCCATATAGTCCTACCAGTAATAGAAAAACAAAGAATATATAAACAGGGATAAAATAAGAATATTGTCCAGAGGTCTGGGAAAGGCTTCTTCCAGGAGGTGGGAAAGGTAGGTTGGAATCAGATTGCCAGGGGTCTTGGCTTTTAGGCTAAAGAGCTTGTATTTATCCTATAGACAACTGGGAATAATTGATAGTTTGGCTTGTTTTTTCCTAAGTAGGTAAGTTCTCCTTTTCTATGTGTGTATCCTTTAGATGTGTGTCAGTAATGTTGTGGACAAGGGTAACTCACAACTACTGGTACTCCATGTCCTATCAGTCCTTTCTCTCCCAAGAGACCCCACAGAACCCCCCCCCCACCTTAGGTGCATGCCTCTGCCTGGCAGGCTGCTGGGTTGGTGTCTCAGGGCCTGCTGCTCCCATGAGTCCATAAGCAGTGCTCTCCTCTCCTCCGGGCCTGGGGAGATGGGTCACATTCTTTGAAGCTGCTTTCTCCCAACAGTGACAATCTCTCAGTATCCAGCTCTGACCTGCAGTCTTTGTCTCAGGTTCCAAATAGAATCTGACTGAATGTTGCTCCCAGGGGCTCCTTTGACATGGATCATTGTGTTGGAGGTGGGGGTGGGGAGGAGAAATCCTTCCCCACCTAAGTTATCTCCTGAGCCTGTCCTGGCCTGCTTAATGAATTGACACATGAATAGAGTACTGGGTCCTTAGTCAAAAGATCTGGGTTCAAATATGACCTCAGACACTTATTAGCTGTGTCTTAACTTCTGCCTCAGTTTCTTTAGTTACAAAATAGAGAAAATAATAGGGCCTTTCTCTCTGGGTGGCTGATTAAACCAGATCATATTTGTATAGCACTTAGCACAGTGCCTGGCATGTAGTGGGTGCTTAATAAATACTTGTTACTTTCCCTCTTGAACTTTTAAAAAATATATGTATAATAGTCTGGCAGCTAGGTGGCGCAGTGGATAAAGCTCCAGTCCTGGATTTAGGAGGACCTGAGTTCAAATACGACCTCAACACTTGACACTAACTGTGTGACCCTGTACAAGTCATTTAAACCTCATTATCCCACCACACCCTAAAATTTATATATATATATATATATACATATATATATATGTATATATACAAACACACACACACACACACACACACACACACACACATGTATATATGCTCAAGAGTTATGACTTAGTCTCAACTCCTCAACAAATGTTTTCTTTTGCTTTTTATCCAGTGGCCACATGCTACAAATCCTCCCACATTGATTAAGAGACTTATTCATAGATTTGTGTGGGTCATAAGTTAACTATTTTAGATTTTGTGATTACATTTTTGGAAGCGAATGACATTGGTGACTATATCAAGTGAGGTGGGAAAGGAAGCCACCTCCCTTACATCCCCCAATTAGGAATTGGCTACAATATTTGGCTACACTCACAAGGATAGTTGCCCATAGAAGCAGCTGCACCTGAAGCTATACAATCTCTTTGTCCTATGTGGCAGGCTCCCTGCATACAGACAGGAGACCTCAGCACATATGAATGTTTAAAATTAGTATATTGCATTTTGCAGTGAGTCCCACTTTCTCTGGACTCTAACGTCTCTTCATTTCTTTTTGGCAGTAGTTATGCCTTTATCACCATCATTTTCCAAGAGTCTTTTGATCTCTTCTTCACAGGAATCCTCTCTTTACCAGGCCAGTCTTCCCTAGGACCAGTTAACCAGAGATCACATTTTCTAGCAAACTCACCTCCTGACTGAGGGGTGATACACTCAGTGTGCAGATGGGGATCTAATTTTTTGGGGGGCAGGGCAATGAAGGTTAAGTGACTTGCCCAGGGTCACACAGCTATTATGTGTTGTGTCTGAGGCTGGATTTGAACTCAGGTCCTCCTGAATCTAGGGCCAGTCAGTGCTCTACCACTGTGCCACTAACCTGCCCCTCTAATTTTTTTTAATATAGCCTATGTGGAAATTGGTTTTGTTCAACTATTATAGTAGAAATTATCCACTATGACTATATAAATCTGAGATTTCCCATTATTTCCATTTCCTTTAGATATATACATGCGAGTTGGCTGCACCAGTAAATTGATGCCTTTTGTTCTTACATAACCTTTATTTCCAGATCTATCCTTCCTCTCCCTCCTCCCCAGTGTAATAAAGATGTTTTTTTTAAAAAGGGGAAAAAAGCAGTTGAACAAAAAACAACTTAACCATGTCTGTCAGGCTAAGAAACACCTATAGTCCCTCACCTCTGCAAAGAAGAGTGGAAAGCACTTTCTCATATCTTTTCTCTGGGGCCAGGCTTGGTCTATATAATTAAATGGTATTCAGTTTGTCCTTTCTTTTTTGCCTCATAGAATCATAAATCCAGAGCTGGAAAACACTTCAGGGACTACCTCCTTCAATCCCCTCATTTTGCATTTAAGGAAACTGGGGCCCAAGGGATTTTAAACAAGTTACCTCAAAGTCATACTGATACTTGCTCTGACTTCTAATTCAGTGCTCTTGTCACTGTACCAGACCCACATTGTTGTTGCCCATTGTGTATATTTTTGTTAGTTTCTGCTCACTTTGCATCATCTCATGTAAGTCTTCTCATGTTTCTCTAATTTTTTCATATGCATCATTTCTTATGGTTTATGAATATTCTATTTCATTCATGTACCTCATTTTTTACCTATCCTCCAAAAAATGACCATCTTATTTTGTTTCCAGTTCTTTGCTACCACAGAAAATGCTGCAATAGATAAAGTAGCAAATGAAAACATCTACTTCTTTGAAAAGACTAACACAATTGACAAACTTTGAGGGGGGGGATATCAAGTTAGCAGAACCCATCATTTTCAATTAAATCCTTCCTTTCATAGAATGAACCTCCTTACCTTGTCAACAATCTCCTGGATTTCTGGAGTTGCAGCTTTAGTCTCACTTAAGCCTCCAAGCATCATTTCATCGGTGGTTGCTTCGCAGGAAGACATGCTGGAACTGAAGTGATGAAATGATAAGATCAATCGTCCTGACTCCAGTTTTTAAAGGGAGGCAGGGTGTATCATAAGAAAGCACCGCCTTCTTGGCTGTAGAAATGACTTATTGCTCACCTGTTAGCATGTGTTAATTCATGAACATGAATGTAAAGTATTGTCTTATAATAAGGCAATTAGATGTTCCTCCAAACCCCTTTTTAAAGTGGGCAAGAAGAAGCACCCCTCTGTTCTCTGAGTGAATGGTTCAGTCCAGGGAAGGCTTCTAATTAAACAAAAGGGGACTGATTATGTTGTAAGGTAATAGCCCCAAATTTCTAAATTTTCTTTTCAATTATACTTGTTCAATATATAATAACGATATTACTCTTCTCTCTCACTCACTTCCCCAAGGAATAGGTGAGACTTTGGCTTTGAATGTTCCTCTAAAACACTGATTTTCAATGAGTTTATGAAGGAAAGGTATTTACTATACAGACTTTTTGATGTGTTGGGTTTTTTTTTGGCTAATATTTAAATTTGCTTGAAATCAAGCAGAGCTTGTCTTTCAACATATGTGAAGCTATGTGGAAATCCCTGTAGGGCAGAGACTGTGGCTAAGACTCTCCTCTAGTACCCAACATATTGCCTAGCATATAGAAGTAGCTTGATAGACTTTGAATCTATCATTCAGTAATTTGAATCAATTGGTCAATCAACATACATTTATTAAGCACCTACTATGTGTCAGACATTGTGCTAAGGACTGAAGATACACAGAAAAAGATGAATTAGTTCCTTCTTTTAAAAATTTACATTCTAAAAGGGGAGACAATAGAATTAAAAGAAAGAGAATAGATTCATAACATATGTCTCCTTCTTCATCTTAAGTTCATCTGGTCCCTGGCAGAAGTTGAGTGGCATGTGTCCTCTTCATTCTTTTGGACTCAGGGTTTATCTTTGTATTGTTTTGATGAGCATTATTAAGTCTTTCCCAGTTCCTCTTCTGTATAATCTTATTACTGTACAAATTTTTCTTTTGGTTATGCTCACTCCTCTCTATATCAGTTCATAAATTTTTTTCCATTTCCTCTGAAATCATCAGTTCCTTATTTCTTACAGCAGAATAGTGTCTCACTACACCCATATAACACAATTCATTTAGCCATTCTCCAATAGGATACCCCCTTAAGTTTCCAATTTTTGGTTACCAGAAAAAGCATTGCTATAAATATTTTTGCACAGATAGATCCTTTTCCTCTACCTTCAGCGTATAGGCTCCCAAATTATTGGTGGATACCTATGGGTTTAAATAGATCTTCTGTACACTAAATTAAAAGGTTTTTACACAAACAAAACCAATGCAAACAAGATTAGAAGGCAAGCAGAAAGCTGAGAAACAAAATTGTCTTTACATATAACTGGAAACCCCCCAAAATATTATTTTGAAATAAAGCATATTCCAGGTATCATAAATAGGCCAATATTCACTGATGTCTTTTGAGGCAGTACATTTTATATTAGGATGTCTTGTATCTATAAGATAGGGCAGTTGGAAATTACTATGTGTGTATGGATGCCCACACACTTTTTTTTAAAACAAGCAATTCCAATTCATATATGTTCACAAAAGGCTGGTATTGGTGGCTACAAACATTCTGAATATCAAACATTTTACATATATTATGATAAAGATCATAGCAACCACAAATCGCCAGACATTCTAAAATGAATTGTGGTAGTCATAGTTTAGCTGTCATGGAACTGCCAAAAAGATATTTTTCTTCATATTTTCAGATGAGAAAACAGAGACTCAGAGAAGTTAATTCAGTTCCCCAAGATTGTTGTTGTTTAGTCATTTCAGTTGTATCTGACTCTTCTTGATACCATTTGGGTTTTTCTTGGCAAAGATGCTGTATTGGTTTTTCATTTCCTTCCCTAGCTCATTTTGTAGATGAAGAAACTGAGGCAAACAGGGTTATGTGACTTGCTTAGGGTCACACTGATACTAAGTGTCTGCATCTGGATGTGATTTCAGGTCTTCCTAACTCCAAGGACCAGTTTTCTATCTCCTGGGGCACCTAGCTGCCCAGTAGTAATAGCACTTTAAGAACCACTTTCCAATTATTATCTCATTATCTCAAAATTATCTTGATCCTGAAAACAACCCTGGAAAGTAGTGCTATCATTATCCCCATTTTACAGAATGGTACATTTTATTTAAAATAATGGCAGACAATATAAAATACAGAGAAGTCTACCTGCCAAGGCAAATACAGGAGCTCTATAAACACAATTATAAAAACACTTTTCACATTACTAAAGTCAAATCTAAACAACTGGAGAAATATTCATTTCTCATGGGTAGGTTGGGCCAATATAATAAAAATGACATTTCTACCTAAATTAATTTAATTATTCAGTGCCATGCCAAATTATTAAAAAATATTTTATAGAGATAGAAAACATCAGAACAAAATTAATCTAGAAGAATAACAGGTCAAGAATATGAAGGGCATCAATGAAAAAAATTTGAAAGAAGGTGGATTAGGAGTACCAGATCTCAATCTGTATTACAAAGTGGCAATTATCAAAACAATTTGGTACTGGCTAAGAAATAGAGTTCTGTATTAGTGGAATATTAAGTACACAATGCACAGTAGTAAATGAACATAGTAATCTAGTAATTGGAAACCCATAGATCCCAAATTTTGGGAAAAGAAATCACTATCTGACAAAAATTGCTGAAAAAACTGGAATGTTGTTTGGCAGACACTAGGTATATACCAACATCTCACACTTTGTATCAGGATAAGGTTAAAATGGGTACATGATTTACACATAAAGAATGACAAAAACAAATTAGGGGAGTATGGAATATTTTACCTGTCAGATTTCTGGATGAGAATAATTTATAAGCAAACAAAAGATAGAGAGCTCTGTAGAAGAGTTGAAAAATATACCCCCTCCCCTTCCATTTTTGCTGAGATAAAGGACCATGAATGTGGAATATGGTATGTCCCACATACAGACATGATTGATGCATTTGGTTTGCTGGATTACTTTTTTTTCTTTTTAAAATCTTTGTTAATAAGAGATGATTTGCTGGGTAGCTGAGGAAGAGGGATATGTTTGGTTCTGAAGGTGTTATAAAAACAGAAGTTGGGCAATGAGGTAGTGCAGCTAATACATGTCTGTGTCACTTAACCCTGTTTGTCTCAGTTTCCTCATCTATAAAACGATCTGGAGAAGGAAATGATAAACTATTCCAGTATCTCTGCCAAGAAATCCCCAAATGGGGTTAAGGAGAGTTGGACATGGCTAAAAAACAACAACAACAAGAAGTTATAAAAATGAGTTAAAATGACTTCTGTGCCTAAATATTTCATAATGTGAATAACCAATCATTCAGAGTATTTAGTAAACAGATTTTCATATAGCATGTCTCTTTAGAAGGAATATACCTATATTAGGTATAGGAAGGAAAGAAGACCCTAAATTAGACTGGGCTGTCAAGGCGATGGGAAGAAAATTATAAAGACCAATATTAAATAATGTTTTAAGGTTAGCCAGGCTCTTTGCATATATTATGCCACTTTTTCCAAACAAGAACTCTGAGGTAGGTATTATTATTATTATTATTATTATCCCCATTTTACAGATATGACTGTTGAAGCTGAAAGAGATTAAGTGACTTGCTCAAGATCACACAACTGGTCATTGCCTGGGGCAGGATTCAAATTCAAGTCTTCCAAACCCCAAGGCCCACATTTTATCCTCCCTTTCACCTAGTGGTGCACCTGACTTCAATGTAAGAAGGCAGCCATTCTTCAGTTCATAAGGAGGAGGGAGTACAAAGGGAGGGTCATTCAGTCTCAGTCCCTCTTCCACTGGGTGCTTAGCTCCTGGGTATCCTGTCATTTCAGGCTAGTGCCATGTGTGGCATTAGGCATTCCCTTGGGGACTTCCCTCAGGCACCTTGGCGACCTTATCTTGAAGCCAGGTTTAGAGGGCAGTATAGAAAATCTTGCTCAAAATGGTCCCATGAGTCATCCCTATGGGAAAAGTTGTGGAAGCATGGTGGATGGGGCTTCTCTCTTCTCTGTACACCAGGTATAGTAAGTTCCTTGGGAGTAGAAGGGGTTTTATGAGGCAGCTGTCTGGTTCAGTGGATAGTGTGTTAGTCCTGGGGTCAGGAAGATCTGAATTTGAAGCTTGCCTTTGACATTCATTATCTTTGCGATTCTGGGTAAAGAATAGGAAGCCCAGGCACCTGTGCTATGGACAAGAGCTAGGCTACATACTGAGGAGTGTCCAGTGGTTAGTCCATAATGCTCTTGTGTATTATTTTAGGGATGCCAAAATTCCTTTTTCCTAAGGATTTGCCCCCCCCCCTCCCCGCCCCCGACACCTACCTGTCATGGTTCTTGAAATTCTCATGTTAGTCTTGCCTTTATGAGGAAACATTTATTGAGCACTTCCTAACTTCTGGAGCCAGGACAGGTTGGTTGCTGAAACATGAAAGATCACATGAGTCAGCCAGGGAGAAAAAAAATACGTGGGCATGAATCACCTTGAGAACAATTACAAAGCAATGTATCAACATGTGTCAGAGGAGTTGGGTTTGAAGCCCACACCTGCTACTCTCTTCCTGTGTGACCTGGGCATGCCACTTCATGTGTCTTACCTGTTTCCTTTCTCTGTACACTAAGGGAGATATGAGAGGAAGAAACATTTTACTAAGCACCTACTCCAGCATTTTATTAGGCACATACTAAGCCAGGCACTGTGTGCCACATGCTTTAAAAATATCTCATTTCACACTATGTCATGGAGGGTCCTACTAGACCCAGAGTGATGGAACATACAGATGAAGAAACACATTGAACATTAGTGCCAAGGAAACCCAATATAAAAGCCTACTGTCCTGTTTATCCTACAGATCATATATCGTTTATTATACTATTTTATCGGGGAGG
Source organism: Dromiciops gliroides (assembly GCF_019393635.1). NCBI lineage: Eukaryota > Metazoa > Chordata > Mammalia > Microbiotheria > Microbiotheriidae > Dromiciops > Dromiciops gliroides. The sequence continues at coordinate 333,631,701 of NC_057863.1, read as the reverse complement.
CCCAGACACACAAGGCATAGTAAAGAAGAATGTTTATTTTCTCCACCTCTGCCCCTGACCTAATCCCCCTGTTTTGTGTATTCTTCCTTTCTTAGCACTTCCCTTTTTCTACCCTACTGTGCATCATGCATTCTTGTTTCTCTTGCAGTTCTCTATACCCCTGAAACTATAAGCCTAATCAATCAGTATTAAGAGAGAGAAGGAAGAAGAGGATGAAGAAAAGCGAGGACAGGAGGAGGAGAAGGAAGAGGAGAAGAAAGAGCAGGACTCATTTATATAGCTCTTTAAGGTTTCAAAATGCTTCACAGATAACTCATTTAAGCTAAATAAACAAATATTATGTGTACATATATGTAACACAATATTTATACTATAAATTTATATATAAATATAAATTTATTATAAATTTAAGTATATATGTATGTATATGTATATATGCATATATACATACACATAGTGAGTGAGAGAGAGAGAGAGAGAGAGAGAGAGAGAGAGAGAGAGAGAGAGAGAAAGGAATCTTAGAAAGAAACACTGGTCCAGTCTATATCTCTATCCTATGTTTATTTCATATGTTCTTACACATTTACTTATGTACGTACTCCCAGTTGGACTCAGAGAGTAGAGATTGTTTCATTCTTGATATCTGTCTCCACAGTGCCTGGAAATAATAAATGGGCATTTCAATGTTTACTGATTGATTAAGCCTGTTTCTAGGGGCAGGACTAGAAGACCTCTAAGTCAGCAATAGTCTCTATTGACAACTTGTCAAGCCACCCCAGCTGAATTTTAAACCTTGTTCTGACTTTGTGAAACTGTCAGTAGTATAGAAAAGCGTAGTTTCTCTCTTACCTCTCAGTTTCCATGAGCTTCTTCCAGGTCCCTTCAGCAGTTCCCTACCTCCTTGAACCCCAGTAGTCTGAGGAAGGTGAGGTTTATATTTCCAACAATGACTTCAGAAATAGCCAAAGAGAGTGATCTAGCTTTAGTAAAATCCTGGTGAAAACTAGAATTAGCTTATGTAGTGATTAAGAACAGTTGAAATTAATGAGAAAAACATCCCATTATATCCAGATATTTATATTTTAAAAAATCTTGCTAAGTTGAACATCCTATTTAAAAGGGCCAATTAGTGATTGATATGAAAATGTGGAAAACTTGGGAAGACATAACTGACTCCATTTTGTTCGGTATCAGCCATTTTGCAAGACCGGCTTTTGCAACTGGTGTTTTCTTTTCTCCTCTGATACAGAAAGACTTAATAGTTAAGAAGGGAGTCCTGAGAAGTCATCCTTGGGACATCCCCTTCTCTTATCTTGCCTAATGGGTTAGTGAAAAGGGGAGAAATCTTGGGTTCTAGGAATGTCTTCTTCCCTTATCTGGCCTCACAGGTAGTTCTCTTTGATTTGATGGAACCAGTTACATCAATATGGGAAAATCTCATATCTATCTCCTATAGCAAATGGTATACCTGTTCCTTCAACAAGCATAGTATTTCTTCTTTTTAAATAGGCACCTTTTTTTCATTCTTTCACATAGTATATAAATAGTGCTTGCTGAACTGAGACTGTACATACCCCATCAGTTGCTGGTGGAGAATGCCACACTCTGGGAATAATAAAACCTCTTTTCTCATTTATGCAGGCTTAATTGGCTTTAGCTAGTTAAACTGATAAAAAGGTCATTTGATAAAAATAAGACCTAATCTGCTGACAGATTTATTATTCTAAATTTAACATAATCTATTCAAATCTATTTATTAGGCACCTTTGAGTAGAGTACTCTGCTAGGCAGTGAGGATATAGAGATATAAAACAGGATTCCTACTTTTAAGACATCTGCAATCAAATGAGTATAGGTATGTTCTTCCTCTTTAGTACAAAGGAGCCAACAATCTCAGTAACAGAGTTGTCCATTCATACTCTTTGGTTCCCTGGGCACATGGGAAAATGAGTACAAAGGGGTATCAGATAGGTGGTATCCACCTAGTCACAATGGATAGACTGCAGGACTTGGGATCAGGAAAACAAGTTCAGATCCTGGCTCAGACATTTAGCTGTGTGACACTGAGTAAATTGCTTTTAAATTTATTTTTGTTGTTTAATTAATTAATTTTTTACTGAAAAAATTACTTAACCTTTCTCAGCCTCAATTTCTTCCCTTATAAAATGGGGATAAGATTAACATTTACCTCCCAGAATAGTTATGAGAATTAAATGAGACAACATATGTAAAACAATTTTATAACCCTTAAAACACTATATAGAGTGACTCAAAAGTCTTAGTGCCCTTTTCTGTTATTAGAAGCTTAAAATGGCACTTGGACATCAGGCACACTAAAATGGCATTAGGACACTCTGTACAAATGCTATTATTGTATTGCAACATGTTATAGCAGAAAGATTGAGAGAGTTGGAGTCTCTCTAAGCATTACAATTTTAAAAGCACCAAGGGCTCAATTTTCAACCACATAAATTAACATTCATTGTAAACTCAATGGGTCCATGGCACAATACTAGCTGCTTTTGTAAATTAAGGTTTGAGTCCTATTTTCATAAAATAATAGATCTGATCAGAGATCCACCCTTATCACCTCTCTATGTAATGTTCTTCAGTGGCTTCCTAGTACTTCTAGAATCAAATATAAAAATCATCTGTTTGGCATTTGAAGTCCTTCATAACTTAGCCCTCTCTTACCTTTAGAATCTTCTTACACCTCATTCCTCACCAGTTACAGTTTGATCCAGTGACACCGACCTCCTAACTGTTGGTTCCACAAACAACACACTCCATCTCCTGACTCCCAGCATTTTCACTGACTGTCTCTCATGCCTGGAACACTCTCCTTCCTCTCTAAATAATAACTTCCTTGGCTTCCTTCAAGTCTCAGCTAAATTCCCACCTTCTCCAGGAAGCCGTTTCTAGTCTTCCTTAATTTTAGCACCTTCCTTTTGAGATCATCTCTAATTTATCCCATCTATCTTGTTTGTATCTAGTTATTTACATGTTGTCTCTCTCATTAGATTGTGAGCTTCTTGAGATCAGGGACTGTTTTTTGCCTCTCTTTGTATCCCCAATACTTAGCATAGTTCCTGACCCAGAGTAGGCACATAATAAATTCGAGTTGGCTGACTGACTGAAAGTTTCTTGGGATAATCTGATTGAGGTTTCATATTAGCTTTCTCCAGGTTGGTTCTTCCCCTTAACTTCTTTATTGTTTTATGAGATAATACTGCTTATAATCTTCCACCATCTCTTGGTCTGATCAAGTGTTCAATGGCTTAGGGAAATTTTATGTTCTTTCCTCTACTTTCTTGTAGTGATAGCTTTCTTTAAGTAATGATGATGCAATTTTGAATGCTCATGTCAATTTTTTTAAATCTTTTTCTCATTTGCATAATCAACAGTTTGCTTAAATAGACTGAACTGAATCTATTCAGCTGGTTGTGGTTCCCTGCAGTGCCCTCTAATATGATGTTGATTTGGACTTAACTGGTTGATAGTTTGCCTGTGCATAAACAATCTATTCTGAAATTACTTCTCTGTCTGTAAGAAATTGCTATCTTGGGCAGCTAGGTGGCGCAGTGGATAAAGCACCGACCCTAGATTCAGGAGTACCTGAATTCAAATCCGGCCTCAGACACTTGACACTTACTAGCTGTGTGACCCTGGGCAAGTCACTTAACCCCCATTGTCCCACAAAAAAAAAAAAAAGAAATTGCTTCCTTTCTGTTTCAATATAGTATCTTATTTTTATGTGGTAGAGTTCAGGTTTTCAAGTCTCTTTCACTGGCTCCTAAACCTCTTCCTAACTAATCCCTTAACACAAGGCTTCCCCAAATGGTCTGTCATTTATACTTTCCCTTGGGAAACTCATTCCCATGGCTTGAACTAGTGTACCACAGTTATGGTAATTAAATTCAATCCATATCTACAAGTTTCTATCTCTTTTCTTGAAGAAGGAATTTCTAGGTGTGAGCCTTATGAATAATTGTAATCCTCTGGACACTTTCATTTCTTAAAAAGACCCAAACAACATTTTCTTTTTAAAATAATATATTTCATTTCCACTCAGCTCCAATTAAAAAACAATTTTAATATTTGGGTTTCTTAAAGTTTTTAATTCCAAATTCTATCCCTCCCTCTCTTCTCTTTCTCCTCCCTGAGATGGTAAGCAATCTGATAAGGTGATATATGTTCAATCATTTAGAACATTTCCATATTAGTACTTTATGTTTTTGTTTTTCTTTTGTGTGGCAATGAAGGTTAAGTGACTTTGCCCAGGGTCACACAGCTAGTAAGTGTCAAGTGTCTGAGGTCAGATTTGAACTCAGGTCCTCCTGAATCCAGGGCTGGTGCTTTATCCACTGTGCCACCAGCTGCCCCAGAAATATAATATTTAAGGGATTAAGAGTAAGGTCATTAATACCTGGAGGAGATGGTATTTTAGTTGGGTTGTACTATGGATGCAAATTTAGCTGGTGAAGAGAAGGAAATGTGGGCACCCTATGAGATTCCACTGAGAGCACAGTATAAATTCAGGGGGAGAAAAAGCACCACATTTGGCTGTAATACAGAGTGCATAGAGAGTAATCATACCAGATTTGGGATGACTTTGAGTGCCACATAAAATAGTTTGAATTTTACCCAGGCAATAGGGAATCACTGAAAATTTCTGAGTAGTGACAAGGCCAGGACTAGGCAAGTGAAAGATAAACCTAGAAATGGTGAGCAAGATGGATTGTATATGGGGAAGAGAGGAAAATCTAGGAAGAAGCAAATTTAAAAATTTAATTTAATTTTAATTTTTTTATTCCAAACAAGCAATACAACTGTAATTTCCATAACAATGTGGACTAGAAAAAAGAGGATTGTCCCTGAAACTGCTGACTTGGTATTCCATTAAAATATACAACAGAGTTATTATGCAACTTTCTTTCCTTCCCCCCTCCTACCCCTTCTCCACCCATACCTTAGAGATGGCTACCATTAGACACAAATGTGTGTGTGTATCTACACACATATACACATATATGTATATGTATGTGTATCTGTGTCTGTGTCTATGTCTGTGTCTATGTCAGTTTTTTCTCTGGATGCAAACAGCATCTTCCTCTATAGAGTCTTTACACTTGAGTTGGGTTTTTATAATAATCAGAATAACTGTTGAAGTGACTTGCTCATGATCACACATCTAGTAAGACAGCAATCCAGCACTCTATCCACTTCACCATCTAGTTGCCTTAGGGATTTTGTGGAAGTGGAATCAATAGTACTTGACAACTGACTGAATATGAGAAATAAGGGAGAGAAAGAAGAGTCAAAGGCTTTGAGCATAGGAGATGGGGAGACCAGTATGCCAGACAAAGAAACAGCTAAAAAAGAAAAAGGAAAAAAATTAGGGGGACAGAGGATGAGCTCAATTTTGGACATGTTGAGTTTAAAGTCATGGTAGGATATCCAGTTGTCCTGTAGGCATTTGGAAGTGTAGGTGTGGAGCTCAAAAAAGAGGTCAGGTCTCAGTTGACAGAATTAGAAGGTCTCAAATGTTCCTGTTTCTCTTTCCTCAAGCCAAAATTATTTTGTTTTTATTGTATATATATTTTAAAATCACTTATCTTAAGTACATGTTGTTTCTCACCAGGGAAATGTAGACCCCTTGAGGGAAGTGACTTGGTTTTGTCCTTTGTACAAAATTAGAAAATTCATGTACCAATGAGATGATTAAGATTTCTTGAGAACTCCCATATTTTCCAGAGGAACTGTATGAAAACCTGGTGTAACATATCAAAAATCCTGAGGTATATGCTTTTTATTAAAAACATATACCAAGCAGATCCTGAAACATTTAGGAATTTATGGACCACTTCCCTCTCAGAGACATCCTTATCTGCAGAGGTTCCCCTCCCTAAGCCATTTGGGAGTTATAGAACTACCAGAGACATAATTATCTGCAAAAATACCTAAATCCTTCCTGCTTCACATCCTCTATCTCATTGCTTGGGCTCTAGGCATCAACTGTCAGGCTGATTTGCATTGTGTAAATGGAATTAAGAGCATCCTGTTGCAAACCAGGAAGCAGGGAGTTAATCAATCTGGATCTGATTGACATATCAATAAAAACACAGGACTTAATTGTCCAGTGACTGCAAAAACCCTCTTAACAATTACTGTGCCTCAGTTGTTTAAATATCTCCCCTTCCTCAAGTCAGAGCTATTCTCTTTGAGAAGCTCTTATACATATATGCATTCAGGTTTTACTAAGTAGAATTAATAATAAACTGGCTGTACAGAACTGTGCTTCATTCTGTTTTCATGGAGAACTTGGGTTTCTCACTCTGGTCCATGGGAGAAAACAGTTTCTTTCTCACTTTTTTCATAAGGGACAGTTTTCTCATGCCCCTTACTCTATGTCTGTGGAAAGCAGTTTACTGAACTGTGTTTCACTCTGGTCCTGTAAGCTTACTCTGTTTACTGTGGGGACAATTCTCAGTGTTGACACCTTGTATTCTTAGTGCCTGGCATATAGATAAATAGCAAAACTTATTTATAGATTATGGATTATTTGTATATCATTGATATTCATAGGTTTATTAATGCTCCCTATGTGCCAGGCACTGTGGTAAGTTCTGGGGAAGAAGATGGGGAAGGCAATAAGCATTTATTAAGCTCCTACTATATGCCAGGCACCCAGCTAAGTGCTTTACAAATATCTTATTTGATCATCATAACATCCTGTTGTTACCCCCATTTTACTGGAGATACAAATGCCAGGAGGCAAGACAATCTCTGCCTTCAGGAAGGTTATATTCCAGTAGGAGAAGACTATGCATAAAGGGGAGTTAGAAAAGGGGTTGGGGAGGCAACACTGGTGTGGAGATACCTGGGAAGTGAGATGGAGGCCTAATTCCAGGTAAGCTACAGTGATAGCAGACACTTAATTAGTGATTTTTGAATTGAATTGAATTAGCATTGTAAGATACTGTGAGAATGAATAAGCTTGTCAGGGATAGAGTGTAAAGGATAGATTCTTGGGGAATCCTCATGTTTAGGAATTGAAAAGAGGACAAAGAACCAGGGAAGGAGACAGAAGGGAGAAACATTAGGGAGGAAAGAAGAGAACTGAGAATATGAGCTGCCTGAAGCTAAGGGAAGAAAGTATCCCCTCCTTCTACACAAGTAGGGTGAGGGGGTGCTACTTACTGTAAGGGGTGAGTGGGTAAAAGTGCCAAAAGGATCAAAAGGATAAGAGGTCAAGGAGGCTGAAGAATGAAAATAAGTCACTGGATTTGATCATTGTGATGTCATTGGTAACATTGAAGAGAGTAGTTTCTATAGATTTGGGGGAGGGGAGGACAGAAACATGACTCAAAAGGGTTGAGAGAGAAAGTAGTAGGAAATGGTGGCCTCAGGTATTAGGCACTTTTAAAATGTTTTAGTCATGTGTGGTCTTGGGCAAGTCACCATCTTTCCCTGGGCTCCAGCTCCCTTCTGCCACAACAAAGGTTTAGACTTGGAAGGGACTTCAAAGGTCACCTAGCCTGAATCTTCATTCTATGGATGAAGAAAGTGAGAAATCAAGGTCACACAGTGGTTAAGTAGGAGAGTTGGACTAGCTGATCTCCAAGGTCTCTTCCAGTTCCAAACCCAGGATCCTGTCAAGGTTTAAAAATACTCACTTTTCCCAAATGTTCCAAGGGCAAGGATGCAGAGGTGTGTGTTTACTTAGAAAATCAAGAACCACTAAAAATTTCTGAGTAGTGACAAGACCAGGACCAGGCAAAAGAAAGACTGCACAGTCTTGGTGTGTGTGAGGGTGTGTGTGTGTGTGTGTGTGTGTGTGTTTGTGTGATATAGGAGGCAAAAAAGGGTTAATAGAAAAACCCAAGACCCAAGCTCTAATTCAGATATGAGCTCCAAAAGGGAGTTAGACCCCAGTTAATGGATAACTTATGCTAGGTTCTTGTACCCACAGAAATCAGTGCCCATAACGGGAACACAGGGAGAGAGGCCATGATGATCTTAGACTAAAATGAGAAGGCTATAGAAATTCTAAAGAAAAATGATTATATTTTGAAACTAGCCATGGGAACCAGAAAGAGACATGTGCAGAAAAGGCCAAATTTGTTCCCAGATTCACCTTATGACGTGTAAATCCCCAAAACACACCTCCACTGAAAAAGGTACCTGCCTCAGGGGTTGGCTTAGGACCCCAGGAACTCCAAATTAGGATAAGCCCTCCCCTGCAACACCCCCAGGTGGAGAATATTATAATGAGTAGGACAGGCCCTCCCCTGTACCTCCCCAAGGTGGAGATTATTATAATGAGACCGATAATCAATTTATCCATACTATAAATATATCTGTCTTTCCTTATTTGAGAGATACCTTTCTACTATTCTGGTTCTCTCCCTGTGGTCACCCACAGTATTGCAATAAAACTTGGGAAACTGAGTCACTGAGTCTTGTAATTCTTTTGGGATGACTCACTATTAGTTTGACCCTAAATTCTATCCCACATCATGTGTAGAGAATGATTATGAAGTTTGAAAAAAAGACATCTGGACACACCAATGACCTTGAATGGTGACACTCTGCCCTCACTCTCCCAGAGTGAGGCTGACACTCTACACTCATTTTCCCAGGGTGAGGCTAACTACATCTCCCCTTCATAGTTGTAGGAATACCCCTGTGAGGCAGTGGGGTTGTCTTTCTCCAGTGCTGTTGGCTTGAGCCCACATGTCAGTGTGTTCTGTCCTAGGCAATTACCTGGTGCAGTGGATAGAGCACTGAGCCTGGAGTCAGGAAAATCCCAATTCAAATCCAGCCTCCATAATAATTGTGTGATCCTGGGTAAGTCACTTAGCCTATCTCCCTGTCAGTTTCCTTATCCATAAAATGGAGATAATAACGGTATTACCTTTGAGAGTTGTTGTGAGCATCAAATGAGAAGATGTTTCTAAAGTGCTAAGCAAAGTGCCTGGAATATGATAGGTCCTGAATGCTCACCATCACCACCACCACCACCACCACCACCACCATCGTCATCATTATTATTAATGTTACCCTCCAACGATTAGTGTCTAAGTTTCATTCAACCAATTACCTTAGCTTTTACAAAGGGATATTTGCAAAACAAAGAAGACAAAGCAATAAACACTTTCTTCTCAAACCTAGGGGCACACACTGAGCTGTTAAGACATTTATTTCACTAAGTTCCCTGTTAAATTAACCCTAACTGCTGGCACTTAAGCTGGTAGCTAACTCTGGTCTGGGTCTTGTCATTGGAATCATGGTGGATCACTCTCCTGACCTTCTGAAGCTCACAGGGTCATAGAATAGTTCTATCCTCCTTCCCCTAAGATCCAGAAAGAAGAAAGGCAAAGAGGCAAAGAGCAAGGGCCCATATTGACAGGCCACATGTTAGTCCAGAGTGGAGAGGACCCAAGGAAGGACTCTCCCCATTCAGAGGATTCTTTTTTTTTCCTATTTAAGTTTTAAAATAATGATAATAATAATATTTTCATTCTTAATTACATGTTAAAACAAGTTTTTAAAAAAACATTTTAGAAAACTTTTTGAATTGCAAATTCTACCCCTCCCTGCCTATCACCCCTTCCATCTCCTTGAGCTAGTCAACAATCTGATAAAGGTTATACATGTGCAATCTTGTAAAACATTTCCATATTAGTCATTTTGCACAAGACTAAAAAAAAAGAATGAAAGGAAGGATGTGAAAATAGTATACTTCAGGCTGTATTCAGACAATATGAGTTCTTTTTCTGGAGGCAGATAACATGTTTCATCACTAGTGCCTTGGATCATTGTATTGCTGAGAACAGCTGAGTCATTCATAGTTCTTAATTGTACAATATTGCCATTACTGTGTACAATACAATTCACTTTGTGTCAGTTCATTTAAGTCTTTCCAGGTTTTTTCATTCAGAAGCTTCTAGAAAATCTTCCCTTGATGGAAGGCAGAAAGAAAAGGTGAGAATTGCTCCCTGAGGAAAGCTTTTGCCTCTTGGTTTCTATTCAATGGTCAATCAAAACTTGATTTCTTTACCTTGTGGTTTGTGGAACAGAAGACAGAGTACCTGCACTTGCTCTGAAGTCAATTTGAAGATACTTCCAACAGCTGCCCTTGGCCACTCTCCTTTACATTCATAAACAGTTTGGCTGTGATGGGGAATAAAGCAGTAGCTGAGTGAGTCAGAAGAATCAAGGGAAGGTGTGGGGAGAGGATAGAAGACTCCTTGCTTTTAGGAGTGAGGAGAAGACTCTTTCTACATTGGTCTTATCTCTTGCATCTGGTTCTTCCTCTCCATTCCCACCCCAATCCAGGCTCTCCAAACTGTGATGGGCTCTTTCTTTCTTCAATCTGTTCCCTCTCTAAGTCCATCCTCCAAACCACTATCTGAATAATAAACTTCCTGATGCATTCCTAGGACCCCATCACCTCTCTACTCAAAAGCTTCTAGGGGCTCTCTGTTACCTACCAAGTAAAATATAATCTCTTGATTCTAGAATTCAAGGTCCTCCATCATCTACTTCCAATCTACCTGTCTAGTCTTAATTCATACTACTCTCCTTCATATCTTCTGTGGTTTAGCCAAAACGTGCTACTTTCTGTCCCCTATTCTTCATCTTGATCATTTTGTCTCTGTGCCTTGGTCATGCTGTTTCCCAAATGGGGAAATCAGAATGGCTTCCCCATCTCTGCCTGTTGGAGGCTCAGTTCAAATACCATCTCCCTCATGAAGTCTTCCCTGACCCTCACTAGGTAGCAAGAGGCATTGCCATCCTCAAATTGTTAATAGCTCTTGCCCAAGTGCCATTTCTAACAGCCTCTGAGCTGAAATCACTTTTTTGTGTATCCTAGTCATTTGTGTATCTGACCTTTCCTTCATTAGACAGAGAGTATGCAAGGCATCATGAGGTTAGAAGATCTGGATTCAAATAGGTCTCTTAGAGCCTCACTTTCCTCCTATGTAAAATGGGAAAAATTATATCTCTAATGCTTGTTTCACAGGCCTGTTGGGATCAGATAAGATGAGATAATGCATGTTAGGGGCCATACAAAACTTATAGATGTGTTACTGTCAACTTAAGTTATTTGAGATGAGGGCCAATGTGCCATCTAGCTTTGCAAACTCAACACATGGCACAGTTGCCTGGCAGGTCGTAGGTACTTAATCAATGTTTGTTAAATTTAATTGAATTCGGTGTCACCACTTAGAGCTTGTGCTTCACTAGCCTTGTCTTGAATGGCCCAGGCTCTCATGCATGATATGGACATTGGAGGGGAAACCATCTTTAATTATATTCCCAGGAACTGATCCCTAGGTCAGAAAGTAGATTTTTAAATTCTAGAGTTGGCCCTGATGATTTGAACTTTTGAGAGGTCTTTAACCTGGGATTTGTCAAAATGTATATGTGTGTATATTTATATATATATGTATGCGCACACATATACACATATGTATACAAACAAGTTGACACTGATATATGCATACACATGTTCATATACATCTGTGCATGCACACAATGCATCAAACATACAGAATACATACAAGTTGACAGACACTAGGTTAAGGGACATGCATGTATGATGCGCACACATACATGACTATATGTATAACGCATGTGTATACATGCATATATATGTATATATATGTAAAACTATATTTCAATAAAATGGGTTTCCTTTGTATTCCTATGTATTTTATTTTATGCTCTTAAAAGTATTCTGAGATTGCCCCAGTGTACACGATAGAAATGAGGGTAAGATCCCCTGATTTAAAGTTTTCTGAGCTCAGTCAGACAAGAATGAGTACCTGGAGAGCATACCACAAAAGCATTGCCTACTTCAGCACACTGTTTCTGAACCTATTTAACGGATAGGGTGATGTTTGGGAATAACTGCTCAGAGCTGCATATTTCTTATTTAGAATACAGGGGGAGGCAGCTTGTGACCTGAGGATGGAGGGAGGAGTAAGGGTCAGAGGAGTGGAGATGTTGAGCTTGAGAAGACTGTAGAAACAACATGTTAATCTCCCCCACTCCCCTGTGCAAGTTATACTAATTTTTCCTTTGGAGGTATTGAGACATTCCTGGCAAATTGCTTGGCTCAGGGGCTTAAAGGATCAAACTGTTGGTCACCCCCTCATTGCCTGGGTATAAAGGGATCATGAGAAATGCTTTGATATTTGACTAGTAGAGCAGGATGGGGAGCTCAGGCAAGTGAATTTTGCTCAGGGGAATTAATTTGTGGCATCCTCAAGCTGTCGTCTTGTTGAACAGCCTTCTCCTCCTGTAGCTAAGTACATCTCTTTTTAGTTAAGTCCTGGATGACCTACACATACCTCATTGTGTTCCAGGGTCCAACCTAAACTACCAGGGTCCCAGTCTGAGTCAGGCCCTGCCCAGAACAGGAGCTCAGAGGCCATTTAATCCAATGCTTTAATTTTAGAGACGACACAGCTGAGATTTATGGGAGACTGGTTGACTTGTCTGAGGCCATACAAGTAGTGTTCACATGACGTAGGGCTTTAACCCCAGTCCTCTGCCTCCAGCACCAGCCCCATTTCCACTGAAAGGAATAAGGCAGAAGCTGAGTCAGAAGAATCAAGAGAAAGTCTATGAAGAGTGAGAAGACTCTCTCTGCCTTGGCCATATCTCTTGCATCCAGTTCTTCTTCTCCACTTTCACTTCAATTCAGCCTCTCATCTCTTTTTACCTTAGGTGACTGTAATCACCTCACCTATAACTGTGAAAGGCACTTCCTATTTTCTTTTCTAGTTTATCTTCCTTGTCACTATCTGAATAATAATCTTTCATATTATACTTAAATACTTAAAAAAAAACAATGGCTGGGGACAGCTAGTGGGTGCAGTGGATAAAGTACTGACCCAGGATTCAGGAGGACCTGAGTTCAAATCTGGCCTCTGACACTTAACACTTACTAGCTGTGTGACCCTGGGCAAGTCACTTAACCCCCAATTGCCTCACTCAAAAAAAAAACCCCACCAAACAAACAAACAAACAAAAAAACCCAATGATTTAGGTTAGAACTTGTAGGCCTCCAGGAGGATAATTGTCTGTGTGGACAGAGGGAGGCAATATTTTTTTTCCCTTAAATAGTTTTTTAATTAATTAATTAATTATTTTATTTTTGTGGGGCAATGAGGGTTAAGTGACTTGCCCAGGGTCACACAGCTAGTAAGTGTCAAGTGTCTGAAGCTGGATTTGAACTCAGGTCCTCCTGAATCCAGGGCCAGTGCTTTATCCACTGCGCCACCTAGCTGCCCCCCTTAAATAGTTTTTTTTTTTAACAAGTTTTACTAAAATCCATTCTGGGGAAGTCTTTTATATTTAAAGCAGTTTATAAAAGATACAGGTTGCTAGGGAAAACCCCTACTCATTGTGTTTAACTTTTATAAAACTCTTACCAGAGTAGCTAGTAGCTGTGGTTGCAGGTTGCTAGGATGGGTTTTTTCTTCTTTAATTGAAAAATTACTCTCTCCTGATTTCTCCCTGTTAGTATGGGGATGCAGTTATGTGATTTGGTTTCCCCTTTTCTGCTTCTGTCCTATTAAAGAGGAAGAGACTTGCCTGCAATTATTCTGGTGAGGTGAATGTTATTCTGAGCTCATTCTCCTAGAGGGATGTCAGCAACATATCCCCCTCAAGGATCTAGAGGCACCCCTGAGGGGTTGGGAGAATTTCTCTTCTAATTCCTTTGGCTTAGGTTAGTATTCCATTGTGTTGCCCTGGCCCCTATTAGTTGCTAGTAACTAGCACCTCAGTTCCATTTAACCAATTCATGCCAATTATCTTTTACAAAGGGATATTTTCTCTTTTTTCATAAATGTATTTTATTATCTTCCAGTTAGATGTAGAGATAGTTTTCAACATTTGTTTTTATAAGATTTCTAGTTTCAAATTTTTCTCCCTCCCACCTCCCCAAGACAGAAAGCATTCTGATATAGGTTATATATGTACAATCCCATTAAAGATATTTCTGCATTCGTCAGAGCGAAAAGGAAAAACATCAGAAAAGAAAAACAACAACAAAATGGAAATCTCATGGTTCAATCTGCATCCAGATTCCATTTTTCCTTTTCTCTGGATTTGGAGAATATTATCCATCATGAGTCCTTTGGAACTATCTTGGACCATTGTATTGCTGAGAAGAGTCAAGTCTATCACAGTTGATCAACACACAATGTTGTTGATACTATGCACAATGTTCTCCTGATTCTGCTCATCTCTCTCAGCATCAGTTCATGTGAGTCCTTCCAGGTTTCTCTGAAATCTGCCAGCCCATTGTTTCTTACAGCACAATAGCATTCTATCACATTCATATACCACAGCTTGTTCAACCATTCCTCAATTGATGGGCATCCCCTCATTTTCCAATTCCTTGCCACCTCAAAAAGAGCAGGTATAAATATTTTTGTACATGTGGGTCCTTTCCCCTTTTTTATGATCTCTTTGGGAAAAAGACCTAATAGTGGTTTTTCTGGGTCAAAGGGTATGCACAGCTTTATAGCCCTAACAAAAGGATATTTTCTTTGAAGATATGGCAAGAACAGAAGTACTCACATCATCTTCTTCCCCTCAAAACCTGGGGAGCATTATCTCACCTCTACTATTTCCTTGATTTCTGGGAAAATCAAGTAGTATTTTAAGGTGGTATTACCACCTTTTTGTACTTAAGTAGAGGAGGCAAGGAGTACAGGTCAGTCCTTAAAATGTCCACACTCATTTAAAAGGGGAATGAAGCCCTGTTTTGCTTAAGTCCATCTATGAAGTACATAGCTGACCCTGTCAGTGTAGAGAACCTATGACTGTGGATTTATCCCATCCATTCTGTTTCCTATACATAGAAAAATCTTTCTTATCTAGTACCAGGCCATATCCTCAATTGTGGTCATCTCATAGGAGTCATAAGCATGACTGGGAAAGGGAGTGTGAATACTTAGGTGGGGAAAGAACTCGAGCAAAAATCTCACCATCAGCAGCTTTTATTTCCTGTTTAGAGGAAGGTTACCATAAGACCTGAGTTTTCAGGCTAGATTCTTAGGTAACACCCTGAGAACTGAAGACCTGAATTGTCTGGACTGAGTCCCAGGAAACATCCTAGATGATGTTTACATCATTTTCTGGTCTCATAGTCAAATGGAAAGAGAAAACAGGGACCATGTACTGATGGCCTCTTTGGATCATGGGATCATAGATGTTTAGCTTCAAGGGCCTTTATTCTGATCCAAATTCCTCTAAGCAACTTGGGATGAGAGAGTTTCAAACTTTTCCTCATACATTAATCACTCAAGATTGTTGTTAAATCTTTAAAATAAATTTTAAATAAGACCCATTACCCATTACCACACCCCCATGCAAGCTAGAGTTCTTGGCTTTGAAGTCTAACATCACCCCAAACTTCAAAGTCAAAAAGACTATATTTGAATGGAGTTAAGTTGCAAGTGCAGAAAGACCATGGTCCACTGATATATTCTGACCAGTGCAAAGTTGGATGCTTTTTACACTAGATGAATGCCAGAACTAGCCAGCTCTGAATTCAGCATCCACTACTGGTCAGGGGAGAATAATTAAGATATAGGCTCCCTTTCTAGAAGACTATGTGACAGTGAAAGCTATTTGAAATACCCAAGGAGATAGATTAAAAGCACATGACAGTGCAGCTGAAAGTGAGACTTCTACCTGATAGCATGCCAATAATATGTGTGAGCCTCTTTCTACTGAGCTGATTTTCTTTGCCTTAGTTTGTCTATTGATATCTGGCAAAGAGAGCAAATGGCTGATGTAAGTCTCTGTGAAGTAATGAGCTGAGAGGTGGTGATGCCAAAGGACCCAAATGCCAGCCTCTTGAATGTACTTGACTATTAAAACAATAGCAGGATTACTCAACAACACAGTGTTTGATAAACTGGGAAACAAATCACCTAGGAAAAACCTACATATTGGATAAAAACTACTGGGAAAACTGGAAAGCTGTTTGGCAGAAAATAGGGTTAGACTAACATCTTATACCATACTCCATAATATGTTTCCTTTTTTCTTGTGAAAAGCTCCTGCATAGACAACATTAACTCATCTAGGATAAGAAGGGAAGTAGTCAAGTGGGAAAAAAATCTTTGCATAAAATTTCTCTGTTAAGCGTTCGCTATTTAAGAAATATAAAAATATGTATGTATACATATGTGTGTATACATATATACATATATGTATATAGTTATTCCCCAGTAGATGAATATTCAAAGGACAAGAGCAAACAGTTCTCAAAAGAACTGGAAAGTTTGCACAAACACATGAAAAAATTATCCATATCACTAATAATAGGAGAAATATAAATTGAAGCATCCCTAAGATTTCACCTCATACTCTGAAAACTGGTGCAAATGCTTCTACTTTGGTGAGTATTACTGACATTTTCAGGGTGTTAAGGAAAATAGTAATACATTTGGAAGGGGTGGAGATGGGGTGCAATTTGTGTGGCCAATAGGATATTTAGTGCTTGTGAAAGGACATAAAAGGAAATTGATTCTGTGGTGTTGGATACTGAAATGCAAGGGGAAAACAAAGATAATTTAGTTCAATGAATGCTTATGTATAGAATTAATTTTTATTTGAGGGTTCAAAAATTCAGGATCTGGAAAAGTAAAGCTTTCTGTATTTATTTTCTACTCCTCCCCTGGACACTGTCAGTCTTGTGTCTCCCTCTGAGGGGTTCTAGATTTACCCCAATTCTGATTTTGTCCTTCTGTACCTCTCTGATAGGGTCTATGATTATACTGCTTCTGGTTGTAATAAGGTCTGTAATTATCTTGGTTGTTTCCTTTCTGGTAAAAATCTCCATAATTATTCTGATTTCTCCTGCAAAAATATCGCAGACCCTCAGTTACTGCCCACCTGAGTTCTTGTTTTCTAATTCTACATTCTCTCAATGAGTGTCCTTGTTTTTCACAGTACTGACACCCTTAGGGGTTTTGTCCTGACCTTTAAATGCCTGACCTGAAAGTACTGGTGCCAGAATGCTTTGCTTAGCCGTATTGTCTTCATTTGCCTCAAAGATATAGGTGGCAATTTCTTTAAGTCTGTCTAGCCATATCTTTCCAGCCTAGACACTGTGTCATAAAAAAATTTACTGATTTCTGGCAATGATTGATATACAAATGTACTACATCCAATATAGGATTCTTTTGAGTCTAGTGGGTCCAGTCTTGTAAATTTCCTAGCAGCTTCACAAAGTCTATCATAAAATCTATTAGGTTGTTCACTAGGCTCCTGAGAGAGTTTAAAAATTTTTTGTCAGTTGTCAGATTTCTTAGAACAGGATTCCATTCCTTTCAGTAGCATTTCCCTAGCATTTTTTAATTCTTGGAATTGCTGTGGATCGTTATAATCCCAGTTTGGCTCCTGGAGAGGCCACTCTGTTAATGCTTCCCCAGAGGCCACCAAGCAATTTCCTGCTGTGACAATATCTGCAATTTCACTTGGGGATAGTATAATTTCCATAAGACAAGTGATATGTATTAAATATAGACCTTAACTGTGAAATTACTGACTTCAAATTCTGATCAAACCTAGGTATAAGTTTCTTACATGCACACAGATCCTTTGGACTGAATGGGCTATATATTTAATTCTGTGCTTCTCTGCGGGCTGTAACATTCTGTAGGGGGAGCAGTTTCTGTTGATCTGATTCTAAAGACTGGTCTAAATCTGTTTCTGAACTCAGGTCATCTCCAATAGAGGGACCCCTTCTGGTTTCCCTCTGAATACATGGTCTACTATGCCAGTGCCATGGCCATGGCTACAACCAGTGAGTGGAGCACCATGCGGTTTGTGGAGCCCCAGGCCGGTGCCCACCAAGGCTTAAAACCCTCAAATAACAATTAATTCTTTACATTTACATTTACATTAACATACTGGGCATATAACAAACAACATAAAATATGAATCAATCCTTCATCTTAAGGAGATCACATTCTACTGGAAGAATACAGCATATGTGCAAGGTAATGAGAGAATGAAGAAAAATACTAGTGTAGTAGGAAAGAGTTGATCTGGAGATCCTTGATCATCTAATTTCCCTCAAGCCTAATTGATGAAATCATAGGAGCTCATGGGGCATTTAATCAACAATAAGGTGATAAGGACTTAAACAAAGGGCAGAGGAATGACTACTTTTTGTTTCCACTTTCTCAGATGTGAAGAAATTCTTTAGTTAAGCTTGATGGCATTATGGGGCCATTCTGGGTTGACAAGAAGAATGCCCATACATTTGGTGGCCCTTGAAAAAGCAAGACCCTCTGTAGGCAAAAGTCAATGCAGGAGATGCCTCTGAGGGGTTTGATCTCTGCTGGAGCCATGGAGCCATCACTCAGCTCTTGGGGGAAAATAACTCCTGATTCACTTGAGGAGAGAGGGGAGACATTTTTCTCTCTCTTTCCCCTTCCCTGTCTATCACTGTGCCTGGCAGTGTAGCTACTTGTCCCCTAGGGGACTCCTCACAGTCAGGGAGCAGGCTCTGAGAGGAAATGAGCCATGCCCAGCAGAAATATTGTGTCCATTGTGAAGACATCAAGAGAAGAGAAAGAATATCAGACCCCAACACAACAGAAGTATGTCTCCTTGACTTTTTTCCCCTTGACTTAGTTCTCTAATTGTGTGCTCACTCTTTCCTGGGATGTGAGGTTTTGGGGTAGAGTATACTTCTGATTTATGGGGGGAATATTTTATAGGTATGATTCTTACAATGTCATTTCAGCAAATGGGCTTTGCTTTGAGTTAATTGTGTCAAATGACTGACTGTTAAAGGCAAAAGCACTGGTGGGGACTCAAGTTATAAAACAAAATATAGCTATGAAAAAAAACAACCCTACACACTATAGTTATAAGACTGTGAACCCACAGAGTACTTTATTTTATTTTATTTTAATTATTAATTTTTTGTCAGTCAATGAGGGTTAAGTGACTTGCCCAAGGTCGCACAGCTAGTAAGTGTCAAGTGTCTGAGGCTGGATTTGAACTCAGGTCTTCCTGAATCCAGGGCCAGTGTTTTATTCACTGTACCCCCTAGCTTCCCTACTATAAATGGGAGATGGGTACTCCACCCCAGGCAACCCTTCAAAAGTTGATTTCCTGAACATTCTACAGAGGCAACTAAGACTTTGCCTGGTTCTGACTAATGCAGCCACGCAGGAGTCAAAATTAGTATACAGTGTAGGAGGGAACTGTTACTAGAGTAAAAGAAAGCTTCATGATCTTTGTAGGTAGACCTGGCATATCAAGGAGAATGAAATACCAAAGCCCATCTCTTGGGAAAGTCCACAGGGAACAGCAGAAAGATTAGGAAGCAGGAAAACAAACTGGTGACACCGCTAGAAAATTCAGAGCAGATCCAGGATGCCAAAGTGTCACTTGGAGATGTGTGGATACAGGGAAGACATAGTGTGGAGATGGTGGTGTTATAAAAGAAATTTTGAGTGTTCTTAGTGAAAAGTAGAAAGAAGAAAACTAAAAAAGCTAAAAAAAATTTTCTTTTGACTCACTGGACCTGGAGCTAGAAGGCAGTGAGAAGCTTTCAGCTCCCTCCCAGATTAGGTGAGCACAAGCCTCAGTGAGGAAGTTGCCTCTCTCAAGAATCTTTAATTCAACACCAACCACATGCAGAAGAACAGTGGCAAATAATGGGGAAAGACTATTAGATAAGAAATTAGCTGAGAAACAGGTTCAAAAAAGATTTCTAAGAGGGCAGGGGTGTGCAACTTTTTTCTGATGAGGAAATGCCTTGAAATCATCCAGGTGGTACTATTACTGACAAGTAAATACTAGTCATTAGTGCAGGCAGCAGGGAATAGTTGTCATTTCAACCTCAGCCACTTTGGTCTACCTTCAGAAAGAGATGGATATAAAGAGACAGCTACTCTAGAGTGGAAGCAGCTTCAAGGAAGAGAGAAGAGAATCAGATTATGGAGAGAAGCCCCTGGATATCCAGCTGAGCAACCCCATCCAGAGAGAAACAATGTTGAGGTCATGCAGTACCAGCAGTTGTGAGTTGGCTTTGCCACATATGTATCCTACACGTATACCTCACTATCACTGTACTCTAAGTTTTTAGAGTTTTTCCCCTGGACATTTGAGTATTTGTGGGAAGAGTATGTCCCAGGTTTATGCTGAGGGAAGAGGGGTGGGGGAGGTGATGTTTGATAACTACTAATTTTTTTTTCAGGGCAATGGTGGTTAAGTGACTTGCCCAGGGTCACACAGCTAGTATGTGTCAAGTGTCTGAGGTTGGATTTGAACTCAGGTACTCCTGAATCCAGGGCCGGTGCTTTATCCACTGTGCCACCTATCTGCCCCCCATAACTACTATTTTTGCTATGACATCTGAGTAAATGTCTTTGCTAAAGGTATCTACTGGCTGATGGTTCATGAGGGTTCATGAGATATAGTATTAGGTAGGCCAACCCACAGGGTTGCCCCTAGTACCTGGGATAGCAGCCTTTATCTGGGAACTCCACCCATAACTACAAGTTTGGAGAGGAGTCCAGAAAGAGTGATACCCAGATTTTCTTTTCTTTTCTTTTCTTTTCTTTTCTTTTCTTTTCTTTTCTTTTCTTTTCTTTTCTTTTCTTTTCTTTTCTTTTCTTTTCTTTTCTCTTCTTTTCTCTTCTTTTCTCTTCTTTTCTCTTCTTTTCTCTTCTTTTCTTTTCTTTTCTCTTCTTTTCTTTTCTTTTCTTTTCTTTTCTTTTCTTTTCTTTTCTTTTCTTTTCTTTTCTTTTCTTTTCTTTTCTTTTCTTTTCTTCCTTCCTTCCTTCCTTCCTTCCTTTCTTTTTTTTTTTTTGCAGGGCAATGGGGGTTAAGTGACTTGCCCAGGGTCACATAGCTAGTAAGTGTCAAGTGTCTGAGGTTGGATTTAAACTCAAGTACTCCTGAATTCAGGGGCAGTGCTTTATCCACTGTGCCACCTAGCTGTCCCTGCTTAGATTTTCTTAATGTTCTTTGACTAATGGAAACCCTGTATCTGGTATGGGATGAGCTGAGATGTAAAATGATTTAAAGCAAATAATTTCAGAATTAATTAATACATTTTAATTAATGTAATTTGGTTTCATGTCATTATTTCTGAATATATCTTTTTCCCTTCCTCTATCCAGTGAACTATTCCTTATAAGAAAAAAAAATAAAAAAAGAAAGGAAAAAAGGGATTGTCGATTAAAACTAACCAATACATCATCGAAGTCAAAATCTGCTTAAAAAAGATCCATGTTTTATTTCAATTGTGCTTATTGATACAGGATACTCATGAAAGCAACCAAAAATGCATTGTTGATTGTGCCTCTAAAAGGAAGTCAGTTCAGTTCATCATCCTTGGTTTTGCCGGTCTGGAAGTCCAATAGCTCAAATGGCTCATTTCTTCGAGGGAAAGCTTCGAGTATTTTCAAATGTGAATATCGCTCCTTCCCAAGAGCGACCTGCAAATAAAGAGAAGTGGAGAATCAGTCCCATGGAATTCCATCCAGCAGCTCTTAACTCTCAGGGCCTTTGTGTGGGCATTCCTGTTTTAGGTAGGGCTTTTGAATAGATCAAACCTTCTTAAACTGTGAGTCTTCTGAATGTGGGAGTTTCAAAAATTTTGACAACAGTTAAAGGTTATGTATGCCTATTTTACTTACCTTTATGCCTGGGGCCTTGTAAAAATTTCTTGGGCAAAAGGGGATGGTGAGTGGGAAAAATTTAAGAAGCCCTGTCATTTAAATAATTTAGAATGGCCTCTGAATTGAATTTTATTTTATTTTATTTATTTATTTTTGTGGGGCAATGAGTGTTAAGTGACTTTCCCAGGGTCACACAGCTAGTAAGTGTCAAGTGTCTGAGACTGGATTTGAACTCAGGTTCTCCTGAATCCAGGGCTGGTACTTTATCCAGTGCACCACTTAGCTGCCCCCTAATTTTATATTTTTATTCTTACCTATGAATGAGCTTATTCATGCTTTGAAAAAATATTTAGCTGGAAATTACCTGAGAGCTAATTTAGTTGTGCGTTTTTTCTTTTTAAAGCTAAGGAAATTTAGTCCTTCAGAGGTGCAATGAACAATAATATTTGTTAATCACCTGAATTTTTGAAAATCTAAACAATTCACTTTTCGAGAGTCAATTGCATTTTAAAATTTGAATAGTGCCTCTGTCACAGAGTTTAATTTATTTTTTGGGGGTGGGGTGGGGCAATGAGGGCTAAGTGACTTGCCCAGGGTCACACGGCTAGTAAGTGTCATGTGTCTGAGGCCAGATTTGAACTCAGGTCCTTCTGAATCCAGGGCCAGTGCTCTATCCACTGTGGCATCAACTGCCACTTTAATTAAATTTTAAACATATATCAAACAGATTCAATATATGCATACACATATATGTGACATATAATGTATATTTTCTATGTTATTACATTTAGATATACCTAGACATATTCTTAGATGCAGAATTTCCCACAATGAGAGAATGCTGGGCTTGGAGTCAAGAAGACTTAAGTATGAACCTTACCTCAGACACTTGCTAGCTGTGTGACTCTAGGTAAGTCACTTAAACTCATTTTCCTCCACTGGGAAATGTCTCTATCTTATTTGCAAGGATCCAATGAGATAATATTTAGGAAGGGCTTAGCACATAGTTGGCACTTAATAAATTCTTTTTTCCTGTGCTGCAGCAGGTACTCCTGCTTGGCTGACATCTCTTATGGCATATTTGTATAGCATTGTTGACTCAATTGAGGTAGTTGTACTTTGCTGTACCTCAAATATAGAAACACTTGGATCTACTCTATCTGCATTTGCTAGGAATCTCTACCCACAATCCACAGTTCTCAGATGTTTCCCCATTGCTGGCTAGTGTCATATATTTCTTTTAAAATTATGCTGCACTGCATAGACTGCGGGGTTTGTTCTGGGAGAAGGTTCACATTCTCTGACACTTGGTTATATGATTTTAGGTAAGTCACTTAACCACCTTAAGCCCCAAGCAACTCCCTGGTACTAATCAACAAAGTCAATAGATGGGTTTAGGTCTATGTTGGTAATGAGGATTCACATATCCAAAAAAAGAGAAAAGGACCTCTTTGTACAAAAATATTTAAAGCAGTTCTTTTTATGGTGGCTAAGAATTGGAAATCAAGGGGATGTCTATCTCTTGGGAAATGGCTAAACAAGCTGTGCTATATGTAATGTTTTTGTGTAAAGTAATATTATTGTACTATAAGAAATGACATGAAGAATGACTTCAGAAATGCCTGGGAAGACTTATATGAATTGATATACGGTAAAGTAAACAGAATCAGGAGAACATTGTTCATAGTAAGAGCAACATTGTTGGATGAAGAACTATGAATGACGTAGCTATTCTCAACAATACAATGATCCAAGACAATCCCAAAGGACTAATGATGAAACATGCTCTCTACTTCCAGAGAAAGAACTGACATTGACTGAAGACAAACTGAAGCAGGCTATTTTTCATATTCTTTCATTTTTTTCTTTGTATTTTAGTCTTTAACAAAATGATTAATATGGAAAGGTTTTATATCATTGAATATGCATAACCTATATCTGATTGCTTGCCATCTCAGGGAGGGGTAAGGGGAAGGAGGGATTGAATTTGGAACTCACAATTAATAAAAATGTTTATTAAAAAAATAAAGAGAGTTCACAGACACAGAATTTACTCTAATTATAGGAGTTCATCATGAATTTGGATAAAATCCCCCAGACAACTGGTGTTAGGATCTAGAAAAAGAAAAGTATATTTCAGTAATTTCTGATGAGGTGGTGTTTGAAATCCTGGGCACCAATGGAATTGCTTAGGGTCCATGGTGACCTAGTACTCACATTTGGTGAAGCTCTGATATAAGACAGGGTGCTCACTCTCAAGCAAAATATAATGTGGTTGTTGGGTTCAGGCCATAAACATATAAACCTTGTTTCAGAGACTATCATGACATGAAAAACCCAGTACTTTGTGAATTCTCTCACTTTTATCTTAGAGTTCCCATCCAGGAAAGCCTGGGATATGTATCCTGACACTCTCTACTTGCAAGCATGGAGTCCACAGTCTTTTTAACTAATATTTTATTAGAGGAATCATGAAAGCAAATGGAATTCCCCAAATGAATAATCATGAGCATGTAAAACATGTATGTAAATTCTCTTAAACATGAGAACTTCCCCTGACAGAAAGTCACTTCCATGAATCCCATGTTGGCCTTACTAATCTCCAGTTGCCCAGCTACTTAAAGTGAGGGGCTAGGGAGAGCTGTTATCATTCTCTTTTTCTTTCTCTTCTTCCACCCCTTCCTCCCTTTCACTTCATCATCCATTCTTTGTTTGCCATCTCTCAGTTTCAATATGAAATCAAAACCTACTAGGTTAGCCCTCCTCTTCTCCCCAGGTTGACATGAATCTCTTCCCAAAGTCCCTTCCTCCTTTCTGCCTTGTTCACTTTCTCTTAGTATCCATGCCATCACTTCATTTTTCTCCTGGGGAAGACACACTTTATGCTTTCCAGTTACTCAAATGGGAAGGGGACAAACTATCTCAACACTTTCTCTATACATCCAAGTAGAAATAAAACTGAATACAGGATGTTAGTGTTAAGTGACTTATTGAATACTGACCTTTACACGGTATATGTACCCGGAAACCACTTGGCTTTTGTAACTCACAGCCTCAAATTGCTCACATTTTTCATTGCTCTTTTTTTCATACTGAGGCTTTACCTTAAGAAAAGAGAGGAGAGTAAAGAATTTAGTAGTTATCTGAAAGTAATATCAGGGTTTTGTCTACTCAGTAGCCAATGCAACACTGATAACAATGGAAAATTTAGTCAAGCCCTTCTTTTCCCCCAATTCGTTAAATGATTAATAAATTCTTTTATTTTTTAATCAATATTTTTGTGTCTTTGGCATTGTGCTAAGTACTGAGGATAAACACACATATGCATAACCAGCCCCTCCTCTAAGGAGCTTACAGTCTACTAGAAGGAATACAATATTTACCCGAATTAGTAAACACCAAATACATAAAAATAATTTCCAAAGGAAGGAATCAATGACAATAGCAACTATTTCCTCCAGACAAGGAATAAATGATTGATTGATAGGTTGAGTGACCACTGAAGTAATGGGTGGCTAGTGTTCCTTCAGAGGCTACAATGCACATCTTTTGGTAAGGATTCTATAAATCTGAGTTGCTAAGGATCCTAACAGAGTCTCAGAATCTCACTTGGATGATACCTCAGTGACTAATCTGTATATAGTCCTACCAATAATAGAAAAACAAAGAAGATATAAACAGGGATAAATTGGGAATATTGTCCAGAGGCCTGGGAAAGGCTTCTTCCAGGAGGTGGGAAAGGTAGGTTGGAATCAGATTGCCAGGGGTCTTGGCTTTTAGGCTAAAGAGCTTGTATTTATCCTATAGACAACTGGGAATAATTGATAGTTTGGCTTGTTTTTTCCTAAGTAGGTAAGTTCTCCTTTTCTATGTGTGTATCCTTTAGATGTGTGTCAGTAATGTTGTGGACAAGGGTAACTCACAACTACTGGTACTCCATGTCCTATCAGTCCTTTCTCTCCCAAGAGACCCCACAGAGCCCCCCCCCCCACCTTAGGTGCATGCCTCTGCCTGGCAGGCTGCTGGGTTGGTGTCTCAGGGCCTGCTGCTCCCATGAGTCCATAAGCAGTGCTCTCCTCTCCTCCGGGCCTGGGGAGATGGGTCACATTCTTTGAAGCTGCTTTCTCCCAACAGTGACAATCTCTCAGTATCCAGCTCTGACCTGCAGTCTTTGTCTCAGGTTCCAAATAGAATCTGACTGAATGTTGCTCCCAGGGGCTCCTTTGACATGGACCATTGTGTTGGAGGTGGGGGTGGGGAGGAGAAATCCTTCCCCACCTAAGTTATCTCCTGAGCCTGGCCTGGCCTGCTTAATGAATTGACACATGAATAGAGTACTGGGTCCTTAGTCCAAAGATCTGGGTTCAAATATGACTTCAGACACTTATTAGCTGTGTCTTAACTTCTGCCTCAGTTTCTTCAGTTACAAAATAGAGAAAATAATAGGGCCTTTCTCTCTGGGTGGCTGATTAAACCAGATCATATTTGTATAGCACTTAGCACAGTGCCTGGCATGTAATGGGTGCTTAATAAATACTTGTTACTTTCCCTCTTGAACTTTTAAAAAAATATATGTATATAACCTGGCAGCTAGGTGGTGCAGTGGATAAAGCTCCAGTCCTGGATTTAGGAGGACCTGAGTTCAAATACGACCTCAACACTTGACACTAACTGTGTGACCCTGTGCAAGTCATTTAAACCTCATTATCCCACCACACCCTAAAATTTATATATATATATATGTATATACACACACACACACACACACACACATATATATATATATATATATATGCTCAAGAGTTATGACTTAGTCTCTTAACTCCTCAACAAATGTTTTCTTTTGCTTTTTATCCAGTGGTCACATGTTAAAATCCTCCCACATTGATTAAGAGACTTATTCATAGATTTGTGTGGGTCATAAGTTAACTATTTTAGATTTTGTGATTACATTTTTGGAAGGGAATGACATTGGTGATTATATCAAGTGAGGTGGGAAAGGAAGCCACCTCCCTTACATCCACCAATTAGGAATTGGCTACAATATTTGGCTATACTCAAGGATAGTTGCCCCTAGGAGCAGCTGTACCTGAAGCTATACAATCTCTTTGTCCTATGTCGCAGGCTCCCTGCATACAGACAGGAGACCTTAGCACAAATGAAAGTTTAAAATTAGTATGTTGCATTTTGCAGTGAGTCCCACTTTCTCTGGACTCTAACTTCTCTTCATTTCTTTTTGGCAGTAGTTATGCCTTTATCACCATCATTTTCCAAGAGTCCTTTGATCTCTTCTTCACAGGAATCCTCTCTTTACCAGGCCAATCTTCCCTAGGACCAGTTAACCAGAGATCACATTTTCTAGCAAACTCACCTCCTGACTGAGAGGTGATACACTCAGTGTGCAGATGGAGATCTAATTTTTTGGGGGGGCAGGGCAATGAGGGTTAAGTCACTTCCCCAGGGTCACACAGCTAGTAAGTGTTGTGTCTGAGGCTGGATTTGAACTCAGGTCCTCCTGAATGTAGGGCCGGTGCTCTATCCACTGTGCCATCTACCTGCCCCTCTATTTTTTTTTAATATGGCCTATGTGGAAATTGGTTTTGCTCAACTATTATAGAAGAAATTATCCACTATGACTATTTAAATCTGAGAGTTCCCATGATTTCCATTTCCTTTAGAGATATACATGAAAGTCGGCTGCTCTGGTAAATTGATGCCTTTTGTTCTTACATAACCTTTATTTCCAGATCTATCCTTCCTTTCCCTCTTCCCCAGTGGGCCATTCTGTGTAATAAAGATTTAAAAAAAAAAAGAGGAAAAAAGCAGTTCAACAAAAAACAACTTAACCATGTCTGTCAGTCTAAGAAACACCTATAGTCCCTCACCTCTGTAAAGAAGAGAGGAAAGCACTTTCTCATATCTTTTCTCTGGGGCCAGGCTTGGTCAATATAATTAAATGGTATCCAGTTTGTCCTTTCTTGTTTGCCACATAGAATTATAAATCTAGAACTGGAAAACACATCAGGGACCAACTACTTCAATTCCCTCATTTTGCATTTGAGGAGACTGGGGCCCAAGGGAATTTAAATGAGTTACCTCAAAGCCATACTGATACATGCTCTGACTTCTAATTCATTGTCCTTGTCACTGTACTAGACCCACATTCTTGTTGCCCATTGTGTATATTTTTGTTAGTTTCTGCTCACTTTGCATCATCTCATGTAAGTCTTCTCACGCTTCTCTAAATTCTTCATACTCATCATTTCTTATGGTTTATGAATGTGCTATTTCATTCATGCACCACATTTTTTAGCTTTCCTCCAAATCAATGACCACCTGATTTTTTTTCCAGTTCTTTGATACCACAGAAAATGCTGCAATAGATAAAGTAGCAAATGAAAACATCATAGAGATGATAGACAAATCTAGGAACTAATTCTTTGAAAAGACTAACACAACTGACAAACTTTGAGGGGGGGATATCAAGTTAGCAGAACCCATTATTTTCAATTAAATCCTTCCTTTCATAGAATGCACCTCCTTACCTTGTCAACAATCTCTTGGATTTCTGGAGTTGCAGTTCTAGTCTCACTAAAGCCTCCAACCTTCATTACAGCAGTGGTTTCTTTGAAGGAAGACATGCTGGAACTGAAGTGATGAAATGATAAGATCAGTCATCCTGACTCCAGTTTTTAAAGGGAGGCAGGGTGTATCATAAGAAAGCACCGCCTTCTTGGCTGTAGAAATGACTTATTGCTCACCTGTTAGCATGTGTTAATTCATGAACATGAATGTAAAGTATTGTCATATAATAAGGCAATTAGATGTTCCTCCAAATTCCTTTTTAAAGTGGGCAAGAAGAAGCAACTCTCTCTGTTCTCTGAGTGAATGGTTCAGTCCAGGGAAGGCTTCTAATTAAACAAAAGGAGACTGTTTACTTTATGTTGAAAGCTAATAGCCCCAAATTTCCAAATTTTCTTTTCAATTATACTTGTTCAATTTTAATAATGATGGGTACTCTTCTCTCTCACTCCTCCAAGGAATAGGTGAGACTTTGGCCTTGAATGTTCCTCTAAAACACTGATTTTCTATGAGTTTATGGAGGAAAGGTATTTACTATACAGACTTTTGGATGTGTGGGTTTTTTGGTTTTTTTTTGACTAGTATTTGAATTTGCTTGAAATCAAGCAGAGCTTGTCTTTCAACATGTGTGAAGCTATGTGGAAATCCCTGTAGGGCAGGGACTGTGGCTAAGACTCTCCTCTAGTACCCAACATGGTGCTTAGCATATAGCAGTAGCTTGATAGACTTTGAATCTATCATTCAATAATCTGAATCAATCAGTCAATCAACATACATTTATTAAGCACATACTATATGTCAGACATTGTGCTAAGGACTGGAGATACACAGAAAAAGATAAATTAGTTCCTTCTTTTAAAAATTTACATTCTAATAGGGGAGACAATAGAATTAAAAGAAAGAGAATAGATTCATAAAGTATGTCTCCTTCTGCATCTTAAGTTCATCTAGTCCCTGGCAGAAGTTGAGTGGCATGTTTCCTTTTGATTCTTTTGGACTCATCGTTTCTCACTGTATTTGATGAGCATTATTAAGTCTTTCCCAGTTCCTCTTCTCTTTAATCTTGTTATTATTGTACAAATTTTTGTTTTGGTTATGCTCACTCCTCTCTATGTCAGTTCATAAATTTTTTCCATTTCCTCTGCAATCATCAGTTCCATAATTTCTTACAGCTGAATAGTCTTTCACTATACTCATATACCACAATTTATTTAGCCATTCTCCAATAGGATACTCCTTCAAGTTTCCAATTTTTGGTTACCAGAAAAAGCATTGCTGTAAATATTTTTGCACAGATAGATCCTTTTCCTCTACCTTCAGGGTGTAGGCTCCCAAGTTATTGGTAGATACCTATGAGTTTAAATGGATCTTCTGTACATTAAATTAAAAAGCTTTTGCACAAACAATACCAATGCAAACAAGATTAGAAGGCAAGCAGAAAGCTGAGAAACAAAATTGTCTTTACATACAATTGGAAAAACTCCAAAATATTATTTTAAAGTAGAGCATATTTCAGGTATTGAAGTGCAGTACTTTTTACATTAGGATGTCTTGTATCTATAAGATGGGGTAGCAGGAAATTACCTATGTGTGTATGGATGCTGAACACTTTTTTTTTAAACAAGCAATTCCAATTCATATATGTTCACAAAAGGCTGGTATTGGTAGCTACAAACATTCTGAATAGCAAACATTTTACATATATTATGATAAAGATCATAGCAACCACAAATCGCCAGACATTCTGAAATGAATTGTGGTAGTCATAGTTTAGCTGTCATGGAGCTGCCAGAAAGATATTTTTCTTCATATTTTTAGATGAGAAAACAGAGACTCAGAGAAATTAATTCAGTTCCCCAAGATTGTTGTTGTTTAGTCATTTCAGTTGTATCTGACTCTTCTTGACACCATTTGGGGTTTTCTTGGCAAAGATGCTGCATTGGTTTTTCATTTCCTTCTCTAGCTCATTTTATAGATGAAGAAACTGAGGCAAACAGGGTTAAGTGACTTGCTCAGGGTAGCAAAGCTAGTAAGTATCTGCATCTGGATGTGAATTCAGGTCTTTCTGACTCCAAGGCCTAGTTTTCTATCTCCTGGGGCACCTGGCTGCCCAATAGTAATAGTTCGCACTTTAAGAACCACGTTCCAATTATTATCTCATTATCTCAATATTATCTTGATCCTGAAAACAACCCTGGAAAGTAGTGCTATCTTTATCCCCATTTTACAGAATGGTAAATTTTATTTAAAATAGTGGCAGACAATATAAAATACAGAGCAGTCTACCTTCCAAGACAAACCCAGGAGCTATATAAACACAATTATATAAAAACTTTTCACATTACTAAAGTAACTAAACAACTGGAGAAATATTCATTTCTCATGGGTAGGTTGGGCCAATATAATAAAAATGACATTTCTACCTAAATTAAATTATTCAGTGCCATGCCAAATTATTATTATTATTTTTAATGTATGAGGTATTTTATTTTTTCCATTACATGTAAAGATAGTTCTCAACTTTTGTTTATACATTCTTTACAATTTCAGATTTTTCTCCCTCCCACCCCTCCCTCCCCCCTCCCCTAGACAGCAGGTAATCTGATATAGGTTATATCTATATATCTCTATACATATACATATATATATATATACACACACACACATATATATACACATAATAACATTAATCCTTTTTCTGCATTAATCCTGTTACAAGAGAAAGAATCAGAGCAGTGATGCAAAACCTCAAAATAGAAAGGAAAAAAAAAAACCAACAGCACCCAAAACAAAAGAAATAATATGGTTCAATCAGCATCTATACTCCACAGTTCTTTCTTTCTTTTTTTTTCTTGGATTTGGAGATCCTCTTCTATCATGAGTTCCCTGAAACTCTTCTGTGCCATTGCATTGGTGAGAAGAATATAGTCCATCACAGTAGGTCAACACTCAATGTTGATGATACTGTGTACAATGTTCTTCTGGTTCTGCTCATCTCACTCATCATCAGCTCACGTAAGACCCTCCAGGTTTCTCTGAACTCTTCCTGCTCATCATTTCTTACAGCACAACAGTATTCCATTGTATTCATATACCACAACTTGTCCAGCCATTCCCCAATTGATGGGCACCCCCTCAACTTCCAATTCCTTGCTACCACGTAAAGAGCAGCTATAAATATTTTTGTACATGTGGGTCCCTTTCCCCCTTCCATGATTTCTTTGGGAAAAAGACTTAAAAGTGGGATTGCTGGGTCAAAGGGTATGCACAGCTTTATCGCCCTTTGGGTATAATTCCAAATTGCTCTCCAGAATGGTTGGATTAGCTCACAGCTCCACCAACAATGCATTAGTGTTCCAATTTTCCCACAGCCTCTCCAACATTTATTATCTTCCTTTTTTGTCATTTTAGCCAATCTGATAGGTGTCAGGTGGTACCTCAGAGTTGTTTTAATTTGCATCTCTCCATGCCAAATTATTAAAAATTATTTTATAGAGATAGAAAAAATCACAACAAAATTAATCTAGAAGAACAACAGGCCAGGAATATGAAGGGCATCAATGAAAAAAAATTTGAAAGAAGGTGGATTAGGAGTACCAGATCTCAAACTGTATTACAAAGTGGCAATTATCAAAACAATTTGGTACTGGCTAAGAAATAGAGTTCTGCATTAGTGGAATATTAGGTACACAATACACAGTAGTAAATGAACATAGTAATCTAGTATTTGCAAACCCATAGATCCCAAATTTTGGAACAAGAAATCACTCTCTGACAAAAATTGCTGAAAAAACTGGAAAGTTTTTTGGCAGACATTAGATATAGACCAACATCTCACACTTTGTATCTAGATAAGATTAAAATGGGTACATGATTTAGACATAAAGGATGACATAAGCAAATTAGGGGAGTATGGAATATTTTACCTGTCAGATTTATGGATGAGAATAATTTATAAGCAAACAAAATTTAGAGAGCTCTGGGGAAGAGGTGAAAAATATATTCCCTCCCATTCCATTTTTGCTGAGATAAAGGACCATGAATGTGGGATATGGTATGTCCCACATATAGACATGATTGATGCATTTGGTTTGCTGGATTACTTTTTTTTCTTTTTAAAATCTTTGTTAATAAGAGATGATTTGCTGGGTAGCAGAAGAAGAGGGATATGTTTGGTACTGAAGGTGTTGTAAAAACAAAAGTTGGGCAGTGAGGTAGTGCAGCTAATACATGTCTGTGTCACTTAACCCTGTTTGCCTCAGTTTCCTCATCTGTAAAATGAACTGGAGAAGGAAATGATAAACCACTCCATTGTCTATGCCAAGAAATCACCAAATGGGGTTGAGGAGATTTGGACATGACTAAAGAACAGCAACAACAAGAAGTTATAAAAATGAGTTAAAATGACTCCTTTGCCAATATATTTCATAATGTGAATAACCAATCAGAGTATTTAGTAAACAGATTTTCATATAGTATGTCTCTTTAGAAGGAATATACCTATATTAGGTATAGGAAGGAAAGAAGACCCTAAATTAGACTGGGCTGTCAAGGCGATGGGAAGAAAATTATAATGACCAATATTTAATGATGCTTTAAGGTTTGCCAGGCACTTTGCATATATTATACCATTTTATCCAAACAACAACTCTGTGAGGTAGGCATTATTATTATTATTATCCCCATTTTACAGATATGACTGTTGAAGCTAAAAGAGATTAAGTGACCTGCTCAAGATCACACAACTGGTCATTGCCTGGGGCAGGATTCAAATTCAAGTCTTCCTGACTCCAAGGCCCAGATTTTATCCTCCCTTTCACCTAGTGGTGTACGTGACTTCAAAGTAAGAAGGCAGCCATTCCTCAGTTCATAAGGGGGAGGGGGGGGACTACAAAAGGAGGGTCATTCAGTCTCAGTCCCTCTTCCACTGGGTGCTTAGCTCCTGGGTATCCTGTCATTTCAGGCTAGTGCCATGTGTGGCATCAGGCATTCCCTTGAGGGCTTCCCTCAGGCACCTTTGCAACCTTATCTGGAATCCAGGTTTAGGGGGCAGTGTAGAAAATCCTGGTCAAGATGGTGCTATGAGTCATCACTATGGGGAAGGTTGTGGAAGCATGGTGGATGGGGCTTCTCTCTTCTCTGTACACAAGGTATAGTAAGTTCCTTGGGAGTAGAAGGGGTTTTGTGAGGCAGCTGTCTGGTCCAGTGGATAGTGTATTAGTCCTGGGGTCAGGAAGATCTGAATTTGAAGCTTGCCTTTGACATTTATTATCTTTGTGATTCTGGGCAAAGAATAGGAAGCCCAGGTACCTGTGCTATGGGCAAGAGCCAGGCTACATACTGAGGAGTGTCCAGTGCTTAGTCCATAATGCTCTTGTGTATTATTTTAGGGATGCCAAAATAACTTTTTCCTAAGGATTTGCACCCCCCCCACCTACCCGTCATGGTTCTTGAAATTCTCATGTTAGTCTTGCCTTTATGAGGAAACATTTATTGAACACTTCCTAACTTCTGGAGCCAGGACAGGTAGGTTGCTGAAACATGAAAGATCACATGAATCAGCTAGGGAGAAAAAAAAATACGTGGGCATGAATAATCTTGAGAACAATTACAAATCAATGTATCAACATGTGTTAGAGGAGTTGGGTTTGAAGCCCACACCTGCTACTCTCTTCCTGTGTGACCTGGGCAAGCCACTTCATATGTCTTACCTGTTTCCTTCTCTGTACCCTAAGAGAGATAGGAGAGGAAGAAACATTTTATTAAGCACCTACTAAGCCGCACACTGTGTGCTACATGCTTTAAAAATATCTCATTTCACACTATGTCATGGAGGGTCCTACCAGACCCAGAGTGATGGAACATACAGATGAAGAAACACATTGAACATTAGTGCTGAGGAAACCCCAAATAAAAGCCTACTGTCCTGTTTATCCTACAGATCATATATCATTGATTATACAACTCTGTTGAGGAGACCCAGACACACAAGGCATAGTAAAGAAGAATGTTTATTTTCTCCACCTCTACCCCTGATATGATCTCCCTGTTTTGCGTATTCTTCCTTTCTTAGCACTTCCCTTTTTCTACCCCACTGTGCATCATGTATTCTTTCTTCTCTTGCAGTTCTCTATACCACTGAAATAATAAGCCTAATCAATCATTATCAAGAGGGAGAAGGAAGAAGAGGATGAAGAAAAGCGAGAGGAGAAGGAGAAGAAGGAGAAAAGGAGGAAGAGGACGAGGAGAAAAAGAAGAAAAAGGAGAAAGAGGAGGAGAAGAAGGAAAAGCAGGACTCATTTATATAGCTCTTTAAGGTTTCGTAATGCTTTACATATAACTCTTGTAAGCTAAACAAACAAATATTATGTATACATATATGTAACACAATATTTATATTATAAACTTATATATAAATATAAATTTATTGTAAATTTAAGTATATGTATGTGTATGTATATATGCATAAATATATATATACACATATATACAGAGAGAGAGAGAGAGAGAAGAAAGGAAGAAACACTGGTCCAGTCAATATCTCTGTCCTATGTTTATTTCATATATTTTTACACATGTATTTACATATGTACTTCCAGTTGGACTTAGAGAGTAGGGATTGTTTCATTCTTGATATCTGTCTCCATGGTGCCTGGAAATAATAAATGGGCATTTCAATGCTCACTGATTGATTAAGCCTGTTTCTAGGGGCAGGACTAGAAGACCTCTAAGTCAGCAATAGTCTCTATTGACAACTTGTAAAGCCACCCCAGCTGAATTTTAAACTTTGTTCTGACTTTGTGAAACTGTCAGTAGTATAGAAAAATAAAGTTTCTCTCTTACCTCTCCATTTCCCTGAGCTTCTTTCAGGTCCCTTCAGCAGCTCCCTACCTCTTGAACCCCAGTAGTCTGAGGAAGGTAAGGGTTGTATTTCCAGCAATGACTTCAGAAATAGCCAAAGAGCATGATCTAGTTTTAGTAAAATCTCAGGGAAAACCTAGAATTAGCTCATGTAGTGATTAAGAACAGTTGAAATTAGTGGGAAAAGCACCCCATTATATCCAGGTATTTATATTTTTTAAAATCTTGCTAAGTTGAACATCTTATTTAAAAGGGCCAATTAGTGATTGATATGAAAATGTTGAAAATTTGGGAAGACATAAATGACTCCATTTTGTTCGGTATCAACCATTTTCCAAGACCAGCTTTTGCAACTGGCATTTTCTTTTCTCTTCTGATACAGAAAGCCTTAATAAGTAAGAAAAGATTCTTGAGAAGCCATCCTTGGAATATTCCCTTCTCTTATCTAGCCTAATGGGTTGGTGAAAAAGGAAGAAATCCTGGGTTCTAGGAATGTCTCCTTCCCTTATCTGGCCTCACAAGTAGTTCTCTTTGATCTGATGGAACCAGTTACACCAAGATGGGAAAATCCTATATCTATTTCCTATAGCAAATGGTATACCTGTTCCTTCAACAAGCATGCTATTTCTTCTTTTAAAATAGGCACCTTTTTTTCTTTCTTTCACATAGTATATAAATATTGCTTGCTGAATTGTGAATGTACATACCCCATCAGTTGCTGGTGGAGAATGCCACACTCTGGAAATAATAAAACTCCTCTTCTCATTTATGCAGGCTTAATTGGATTTACCTAGTCAAACTGATAAAAAAAAAAGTCATTTGATAAAAATAAGACCTAATCTGTTGACAGATTTATTATTCTAAATTTAACATATTCTATTCAAAAGCCATTTATTAGGCACCTTTGGGCAGAGTACTCTGCTAGGCAGTGAGGATATAGAGATATAAAACAGGATTCCTACTTTTAAGGTATCTGCAATCAAAGGAGTATAGGTATGTTCTTTCTCTTTAGTACAAAGGAGCCAACAATCTCAGTAACAGAGTTGTCCATTCATACTCTGTTTCCCTGGGCACATGGGAAAATGAGTAGAAAGGGGTATCAGATAGGTGATATCCACCTAGTCACGATGGATAGACTGCAGGACTTGGGGTCAGGAAAACAAGTTCAGATCCTGGCTCAGACATTTAGCTGTGTGACACTGAGCAAATTGCTTTTTAAATTTATTTTTGTTTCTTAAATAATTAATTTTTTTCTGAGCAAATTACTTAACCTCTCTCAGCCTCAATTTCTTCCCTTATAAAATGGGGATAAGATTAACATTTACCTCCCAGAATAGTTATGAGAATTAAATGAGACAACATATGTAAAACAATTTTATAACCCTTAAAACACTATATAGAGTGACTCAAAAGTCTTAGTGCCCTTTTCTGTTATTAGAAGCTTAAAATGTCACTTGGACATCAGGCACACTAAAATGGCATTAGGACACTCTGTACAAATGCTATTATTGGGGGGCAGCTAGATGGCGCAGTGGTTAAAGTGCTGGCCCTGGATTCAGGAGTACCCGAGTTCAAATCCAGCCTCAGACACTTAACACTTACTAGCTGTGTGACCCTGGGCAAGTCACTTAATCCCAATTGCTCCACAAAAAAAAACAAAAACAAAAACAAAAAACAACAACAAAAAATGCTACTATTGTATTACAACATGTTATAGCAGAAAGATTGAGAGTTAGAGTCTCTCTAAGCATTACAATTTTAAAAGCACCAAGGGCTCAATTTTCAACCACATAAATTAACATTCATTGTAAACTCAGTGGGTCCATGGCACAATACTAGCTGCTTTTGTAAATTAAGGTTTGAGTCCTATTTTCATAAAATAATAGATCTGATCAGAGATCCACCCTTATCACCTCTCTATGTAATGTTCTTCAGTGGCTTCCTAGTACTTCTAGAATCAAATATAAAAATCATCTGTTTGGCATTTGAAGTCCTTCATAACTTAGCCCTCTCTTACCTTTAGAATCTTCTTACACCTCATTCCTCACCAGTTACAGTTTGATCCAGTGACACTGACCTCCTAACTGTTGGTTCCACAAACAACACACTCCATCTCCTGACTCCCAGCATTTTCACTGACTGTCCCTCATGCCTGGAACAGTCTCCTTCCTCTCTAAATAATAACTTCCTTGGCTTCCTTCAAGTCTCAGTTAAATTCCCACCTTCTCCAGGAAGCCTTTTGTAGTCCTCCTTAATTTTAGCACCTTCCCTTTGAGATTATCAGCAATTTATCCCATCTATCTTGTTTGTATCTAGTTATTTACAAGTTGTCTCCCTCCTCGTGAGCTCCTTGAGAGAAGGGACTGGTGTTTTTTTTTTTTTTGCCTCTTTTTGTATCCCCAATACTTAGCATAGTTCCTGGCCCAGAGTAGGCACATAATAAATGCTAGTTGGCTGACTGACTGAAAGTTTCTTGGGATAATCTGATTGAGATTTCATATTAGCTTTCTCCAGGATGGTTCTTCCCTTTAATATCTTTATTGTTTTATGAGATAATACTGCTTATAATCTTCCACCATCCCTCCTCTTGGTCTGATCAAGTGTTCAGTGGCTTAGGGAAATTTTGTTTTCTTTCCTCTACTTTCTTGTAGTGATAGCTTTCTTTCCTTAAGTAATGATGATGCAATTTTGAATGCTCATGTCAATTTTTTTTAATCTTTTTCTCATTTGCATAATCAACAGTTTGCTTAAATAGACTGAATTGAATCTATTCAGCTGGTTGTGGTTCCCTGCAGTGCCCTCTAATATGATGTTGATTTGGACCTTAACTGGTTGATAGTTTGCCTGTGCATAAACAATCTATTCTGAAATTACTTCTCTATCTGTAAGAAATTGCTTCCTTTCTGTTTCAATATAGTACCTTATTTTTATGTGGTCGAGTTCAGGTTTTCAAGTCTCTTTCCCTGGCTCCTAAACCTCTTCCTCACTAACCCCTTAATACAAGGTTTGCCCAAATAGTCTTTTATACTTTCCCTTGGCAAACTCACTTATTCCCAGGGCTTGAACTAGTGTACCACCTTTATGCTAATTCAATTCAATCCATATCTACTACTTTCCATCTCTTTTCTTGAAGCAGGAATTTCTAGGTATGAGCCTTATGAATAATTGTAATTCTTTGGATACACATATATTGTGTAAATATACATATGTTCACATATATGAATACACATATATGCATTATGTATATATGTAAATAAACCTATTTTCCTTTTGTCCTCAACACAACCCTGTGAAGTAGGTGTTAATAATATCCTCATTTCTTTCATTTCTTAAAAATATCCCAAACAATATTTTTCTTTTAATAAAATACATTTCATTTCCACTCAGCTCCAATTAAAAAGCAATTTTAATGTTTGGGTTTTTTAAAGTTTTTAATTCCAAATTCTACCCCTCCCTCTCTCCTCTTTCTCCTCCCTGAGATGGTAAGCAATTTGATACAGGCTATATTTGTTCAAGCATTTAAAACATTTCCATATTAGTACTTTTTGTTTTTGTTTTTCTTTTGTGGGGCAATGAGGGTTAAGTGAATTGCCCAGGGTCACACAGATAGTAATTGTCAAGTGTCTGAGGCCACATTTGAACTCAGGTCCTCTTGAATCCCGGCCCAGTGCTTTATCCACTGCGCCACCTTGCTACTCACCATATTAGTACTTTTGTGCAAGAAGATTTGAACCTCAAAAAAAGAAGAATTAAATAAAGTGAAAAATAGTTTACTTCAGTAGGTATTCAGACAACATCAGTTCTTTCTTTGGAGGCAGATAGCCTTTTTCATCATGAGTCCTTTGGGATTGTCTTGGATCATCTTATTGCTGAGAATAGCCAAGTCATTCACAGTTCTTCATCATATAATATTGCTATGACTGTGTACAACATTGTCCTGGTTCTGCTCACTTCATTTTATATGAGTTCCTGTACAATACCATATCAGCCAAACCATATTTTCCAACAATTTTTAGATGCCTTTTCCCTGTACCCATCTTCTTAACAAAGTATTGAATGTTGTGAGATTTAAAATTGGATACTGAGCATTAACCTCCCCTTCCTAACCTTTCCCTTAATTTATCTCCCAGACTAGTAAATGGAAGAAACCTCTGGTCTATAGTTAGAGCTTTTATTGTGTGGTAGTTACCAGGTGATGTTGATTAGAGGGATAGGAAAGTAGAAATACAAAACAAATAGTCTTAAGTCTAAGCTCAGTCTGTATTCCGTATAAAACTCACCCAAAGCCCAAGGCCACCATTGGGGGGAGAGAGAGAGAGAGAGCCAAGCACGTGCTGCTAATGGCGAGCCTGGCCACATCCAACTCCAGTCCGCGTCTGTCTGTGTGACGTGCCAGTCATCGGACCAGGAGAGCAGGCAAGAGATCCCACTTCCAATCTCTCCTTGCCTTTTAAGCACGCACCCCGGAAGTGGAGTGCTTAGCAGCCTGGCTGAGGTGCGTAGCTTATGCACGGCCGTCTGTCTCCTCCCCTAAAGGGTAGTCCTTTAAAAACTGGCGTCTTTCTGTATTCACTAACCAACTGGTAAAAAACTTTTTACCACAATGTCAAGATATGTATTGAATTGGTTGGAAAGAATCTTGTTGCCTCTTCATGGAAATTCTTTTTCTTCATTCTCTGCAACAGATGTTGGTGCATAAGTTTGTTTCAGTTATTTTCAGGTTAGTGTCCTTTTGTTTATACTCATAATGAACATGACAAGACAAGGAATAGCTGAATATCCAATGATTCAACATCTTGTCCTTGGGTACATAATGAATTTAGCATTATCAGCTCCTTTTCTATCCAAGGAGAATCAGTGAGTTATCTTTTCATTGAACTGCAAACTCTTTGTGTCTCATGATTTCATTTTAAGAAAATTTAAGAAAGTTTAAGTTAAAGAAAGTTCTATTCATGTCTTTTATTTTTACATCATAGGTATTACAAATTGATCTCCATCCTCTGCCTCACCCCCAATACCAACACAGAATTCTTCCTTATACAAAAGAAAACAATATTCAAGCAAAAACCAGACAGTGCCCATATCTGACAATGAATGTAACATTCTGTTCCCACAGTCCCCAACTTATTTGTTATAGGAGGGAGGAGTGTTACATTATCAGTTTTGGGGGAATGAGATTGGTGTCTATGTCTATGTCTACATCTATGTCTACATATGTGTATTGTATGTGTGTGTATCTGTATGTATATGTATGTGTGTTGTGACGAGTAAAACTAAATGTGTAGTCGCCTTATTCCTGTCCCAAGTGTAGGGAAAACTAGCTAGGGTTATCTGTTAAGGGCTAAAATTCTAGCTAAACTGTCTAAAATATCTAATGAGTGGTCGCCAATAAATTATAAGCTTTAGCAAGAGTTAGACTTTTAAGCATTTATTAAGGAGAATAAGAATTTGGTAAAGAGAGAGAGAAAGGCCTAGATTTCTATCTATTAAAGGGAGAGCACATTCTTAGCTCCCTTCTCCGCCAGAGTCCAGAGGAAAGAGCCCGAGACTGAGCGCCAGTCTCTTCCTTCCTCCTCCCACTAGTCCGCGTCACTTCCTGACTCCTGAAGAAAAGACTCCTGGTCTTGCCCTCAAAGACCTTCCCTTCATGGGCAGAACTCTTCTACAGTAAGTATCCAGCAGGTGGCGTTATTCCAATCGTTACAGTCCCCCCTGTTGTTCCTCAAGAAACAAAATGTTTCCTTGACGGAACAGTAAAAAGAATATAATAACTATTGCTAACTAATAATATGTGAACAACAATATAGAAAAGGAAGAGAGGAAAGTTTTGTCCAGAGGGGTGATTTTTTGTCCTCATGAACCGACGCTTTGACATTGGTCTTGCAAAGGGAGGGCCTCTGCAGAGAATACATATTACAGATGGTGTATATTATAA
The DNA here is from genome assembly GCF_019393635.1 of Dromiciops gliroides. Lineage (NCBI taxonomy): Eukaryota > Metazoa > Chordata > Mammalia > Microbiotheria > Microbiotheriidae > Dromiciops > Dromiciops gliroides. The sequence continues at coordinate 333,590,637 of NC_057863.1, read as the reverse complement.
CAGAAAGAGAAAAAAACAACAAAAACAACAAATCAAAACTGTTCATTTAAAGTCTCTGAAAGTCTTTTCTCAGATGTCCTCTAGGTGTAGTCATGGAATGGAAGTCTTTTCAGGGGTTGATGTGTGGATGCTGGTAATCAGCCAGGAAAATTTCCTACAAAATTGAGCTTAACACAACTTTAAAATAGCTTTGTCAATAATCAAATCAAACAATGAAAGTTCTCAAAAACATGTTTAAGGGAATTCAGAATCTTAGTTGTTACACATGAAACATATAATAAAACAAAAATTGAACCATTCTTTAAAATTATAATATTACTATAGTCCCCCCCTTATGGAGGGTAATTGAGAAGACAATTGCTACGATATTAATTATTAAAAATAATTTTTATCTTTGTTTCATCACTTTTTGCATCATCTGCCTAATTATCCTCATGCCACTATGAGAAATTAAAAAATCTAATATAATTGGTAACAGGTGTCAAGGCCAAATTCAACACTGTATTTATCATGACACCTGAGATAATTATGGGGGTTACCATAAAAGAACAGAGAAATGATGGGATATGAGCATTCCCACACTTGAGCAATATGTACTGCCCATACAGTATGCCAGGTCTAAAATAGGTGGATGGAATATATGTCCATGCCACCGAACATATTGGAGGAAACTGAGTCAGACTTAATCAGATGCATGGGATTGAGATGTCCATGGCATCAGGCATATAGGAGGGAGCATAGAAGCCAGGTGTAGGAGCGAGATGGGTGGGATGAATACTTCCAGCCATCTGTACAATATTGTGGGGAAAAATAAAATAAAATATTAAACCAAGAGAATCCAACCTCAACATTTGTCAAAAGCCGTTCCCTCGGCCATACCTTGACTTCATGCATGTCTCCCCTCATGTGACAGTTCAGTGTCTGCTCTTGCATGTATTCCTCTTGTGATTGGATGGCACCTTGGCCAACTGGCATCTGATAACTCAGAATAAAGGTAATTAGTGTCTTAAATGATAAGTTCCCATAATCCAAGTCTCATATGGATTTAAAAATTGAGGATAATAAATGATTGCAAAAAATGTGAATACATCTTGACTCAGAACACAATATATAATTATGCAACAATTTCAAATAATACCCCTTTTTTTAACTTAGTATACAATTACTTTTTTGAAAAATCTGAACATATTTAAATACAAGTTAAAGCACAATACAATCTCAAAGAAAACTTTTACAAATGTTCCCCTCTTTTTTTTTTTTTTTTGGAATATGCTTATCAAAAATAATACTTCTAGAATCAATTTACACTTGCCATGGCAAACAATTTGCCAGGGAAATGCTTTAAAGAGTTTGATCAAATAATCAGTTGAGAAAAAATAACAAAAACAAACAACTCAGAATATGGGAGCACAATACTCCTAGAATTAACATTGTATAATAAAATCAAAACCATCTTGCAATGTTTCAAAATTAGATAGACAAATGAATAGAAGAAAATACACATGGAACAATAAAAGACAGTGAAATTCAAACTAAGGAAATCTAAATGAATATGAACTTAATATCAATAAGAGTATTATAAAATATAAACTTGATCACATGACTATAAAAAGCTTTTAAAAATATTCTCCTTGTTTTAAAAACTAAGTATAAAACACAATCTCAAAAGCATGAAAATCTCTATGAAAATAAACCCATACCATTAATTTCAAAATGTAGATGTAATAGCATAGAAATCCTATGTAACCTCTGAACTGACATTAATACTCTGAGTGAATTCAGAACACTTTTGATTCCGATATCTAAAATCCCCAACACTCGTATCAATACCTTGCTGCTTACTTCTACATTTCTCTAAAATATATACCCTTCCATGGCAAAAGAAGCAGAGTCTTGAACTATGTTGATGGTTGTCATTCTTATTCAGCTTAAGTTTTTCTTCTTTAACCCCTTTATATTGTCTGTCAGTCTTTTCACCATACAAATGCTTTATAAGATTACTAATTAAAGACAAAAGCAGGTTAGCAAAATTATGAACAAAACAAGCATATCTGGAATTTAAAGAGTTTTCTAAGATTGTCTCAAAAGCACAGCCAGGCCGGGGAAGGGCTGAGCCTGAAGCTGCAAATGCAGGTAGAAAAAGTTGAGCATGCGCATCAGATCTCTGGACTTCCCAGGCAGGGGAAGCAATGGGCTTGGCCATGGGAGGAGTAGAGGGTGGGGTCTGGAGAGGAGGGGAGGGACCAGAGCAATTTGAATCAGACTTGATTTTGAACTCAGGCCTGGATTCCTCTTCCCCCACTTTGCCTCCAGGTGCTAGGGGATTAAAAGCTTCTAGAGGGTGGGTCATTGCCTCCAGGCATGCAAAATTAGAGCAACAATTAGTGTTAGAACTGGGAAAAGCTGCGGGAATCTCTTCAGGTTTCTCTGAAAAAGCATGGTTGGGAGAGGGAGAGATATTTCCTTGTGTGAGTAAGTTGCTGGCTCTTTTAACAAAAATAAAAAGAAAAATAGAAAATCCACAAAAACAAAGCATTAACATGATCTTATCTCCCATTTGTCTGGTTAAACAGACCAAAATCAAAAATAGGATAATTAGGGAGTTTAAAAGGTCCATTCGAAAAAATTCAAAGGAAAAACACAGCCAGTACACCAGTACTTAGCAGTTAAAGGGAGAGGGAGGGGAAATTTCTTACCCAACCAGCAGATCAGAAGACTGAGGTTTAGCTTTCCTCTTCGTGGTCAGCCATCTGTTAAGGGCTAAAATTCTAGCTAAACTGTCTAAAATATCTAATGAGTGGTCGCCAATAAATTATAAGCTTTAGCAAGAGTTAGACTTTTAAGCATTTATTAAGGAGAATAAGAATTTGGTAAAGAGAGAGAGAAAGGCCTAGATTTCTATCTATTAAAGGGAGAGCACATTCTTAGCTCCCTTCTCCGCCAGAGTCCAGAGGAAAGAGCCCGAGACTGAGCGCCAGTCTCTTCCTTCCTCCTCCCACTAGTCCGCGTCACTTCCTGACTCCTGAAGAAAAGACTCCTGGTCTTGCCCTCAAAGACCTTCCCTTCATGGGCAGAACTCTTCTACAGTAAGTATCCAGCAGGTGGCGTTATTCCAATCGTTACAGTTTACTTATAAATTAGAAGCTTTAGCACCAAGTTGCACTTAGAGAATAAAGAAAGAACATATGGAGTTTGGAAAGTTAAGAAAGCTATCTACCTACCCTAGAGGAGAGATAAGAATTCAGCCTGGCCTACTTCTTCTCCCAAGTCCCCCACCACAAACTTGTTAGAGCCACAAATTGTGTGTGTCCATGGCCCTTCCGGTGTCCCAGGAAGAGGCAGTCCTTACACACTACTTCAGGCTAATTTGCTAGTGTCAGCCAGATCCATTGGTTCAGTAGACTTGAGGGTGATTCTGAGTTAAGGTGAGCTGAGAACAAAACCTTCTTCAGAGTCAGGCAGGTGTGGCTTCTATTGGATTAACTTTAAGTGGGTTAATTAGTGAAGTCAATCACTCTCATTCAATCTAATCAGTCCAAATCAGTTTGGGGCTTTTGGGTGTTGGCAAAAAGTCCATTATTTTCTTAGTGTGTATGTATATATGTATATATATATATTTATATTTATATACACACACACATATATATATACACACACATGTGTGTGTGTGTGTGTGTATAAACTGAACCAACTGTGGCATATGAATATAATGGAATGCTATTATGCAGTAAAACAAAAATGTTGACTATACAGAATTTTTAACAAAATGAGAAAAGAAAGCAGAAAGTAAGCAGAGCCAGGAGCACAATACACATAATGAGTCCAATTATGTAAGTGAAATGATCACTAAAAGGAAATCACTGGCCTACAACATGAGGTCATCACAACGGCTCTGTAGACCTGAACTTTGCTAGACAGCCTAATACCTATTTTACCCCCACACTTTCTAAAATGAATCTGTAATTGCATCAATTTCTATATTTCTTCCAACAATCTATTCATGTCTGTTCCATCTTGTGTGATTCTTGCTCAAGTCTAAATGGATAAATGATCTAAATTTCAAAAGTCACATCATGAAAGAGTAGAGGAGAAGAAGGTCGTATCTTTCACAACTATAAGGAAAGAATTCTTAACCAACAGTGTCTAGTTTTGCAGATAGGGCTAGCACAGGAGTCCCTTATATTCTCTTTCTGACAAGTTGTCACATCCCCTTATGGTCTCTGGTTTTTGAGCTCCCAAAGCTGTTGCTGCTGCTGCTGCTGTTGCTGCTGCTGCTGCTGCCACCGCCACCACCACCACCACCTCCAAGGCCCACAGCTGCTGTTGCTGCCATATGGGCTCCAGGTCAGCCTCTATTCCAGTGACACAGACCCTCTTTCTGACCTCCTAAGTTGTCTGGGGCTGGAAAAATGTCTCACACTAATATTTTGTTGGCTCTGCTGCTCCAGAATTTGATTTGAAGCATTATTTTAAAGATGTTTGGAGGCAAATGTTGGGAGAGGTTGGCTATATGGCAAGAGGGAGTTTTCCAGGATGCCTCCACTTTTCTTCTCTCAAAAGGAAAAGGAAATAGGTTGTCCTGTGACAAACTGGTGAGATTCTTGCCAGATCCTCCTTAACAGGCTGATTCTTCACCTGGACCATGGTCATCTACCTGAGAACCAGTGTGGCTTCAGAAAGGGCTAAGGGACAATCACTATGGTGTTTGATGCTTGACAGCTCCAGGAGAAATGACCAGAGCAGAACAGGTCTGTACACAATGTTTATCAATCTGACCAAGGCCAATTCTGTCCCCCACACTGCAGATTACTCACTTGGTTTTGGGTCCGAGCTATATGCCTATGGGCTTGCTCCCTTTAGAGTCTCAGTGAAACTGGACTTGGTCACCATTAGTTCTCTGGAAAGCTCTGCTGATTCAAAGTGATGGAACTGTGGTTACCACTTTGGTCTAGATTCCTACCTTTGTTATTCCTCCACAGGCTTCAGACTGGGCTGAAACCTGCAAGGCAGACTCTGTTCTACTCCTGGTGTCTGTTCTACACAAATGTTGCTTCATTTTCTTTTATATCCTTTTGAATTTTCTCCTTCCTGGGTACAGTGCCAAGTGAGCAAGATTGTTCCTCTTCCTGGAAGGACCCCACTCCCACTCAGTACAGAGCCTCTCCTCAGTCTGCCCTAGGTCTGTGATCGAGAAGTGGGTAGTAAGTAGCAGTGCTGCCAGTTGGTAGCTGTTCTTGCATGCTACCCAAACTTAGGCTCCACCATGCTGGATCTGAGACCCTTTTTTGTCTTTGTATCTTCCTATGCTGGAATAGTCTGTGTGGTTCTTTCCTGGCCAGACCTTTTCCCCACCACGTGCAGACTTCTCTCACTCCCTAGGCCAATCTAGGCTGGAAAAATGACCATGACTTTCTTGGATGTTCCAATTCAGGATTCAATCTGGAACATTTTCTAGATCTGTTTGGAGGAATTGGGAGGGGGGAGCTTGTTCTAATTTTCTAGCTATTCCACCCTTGGATCCTTTTTTTTTTCCTTAGCCACAACATTGATTATTTTCAACATTTTATGACAAGTTTTCTTCTAATTTCTTTCTTGCTCAAGCCTATCTTGCAAATAGACCTCCTCCTTATATGCAATTTTCATCCTGTTATCTATTTAGTCCATAATCTACATTGACTCCTGGTTGTCTTTAGATATAATCTAAACACTTTATCACAATAACTGGCTCCTGTTCCATCCCTCTCCATTTTCCCCCTACTCTGTACTTCTCACTAGAGCCCCTTTACTTTCTTCAGCCCTTTCACCTGACAGTTGTATGTTAGCCAAGTATGTACCTCTGGACACTGATTTTAAGGCATATTTCTTTCAGTGCTTCAAAAGATCATGCTTTCATCATTTCAAGTTCTCCCTCCACCTACACAATATTATAAGGTAAGTGCTTTGGATAATCGTAAAGATATATATATATATATATTTTTTTTTTTTTCCTGCAGGGCAATGAGTGTTAAGTGACTTGCCCAGGGTCACACAGCTAGTAAGTGTCAAGTGTCTCAGGCCAGATTTGAGCCCAGGTCCTCCTGAATCCAGGGCCAGTGCTCTATCCACTGTGACACCTAGCTGCCCCAGTAATATAATATTTAAGGGATTAAGAGGAAGGTCATTACTGCCTGGAGGAGATGGCATTTTAGTTTTGTTGTATTATGGATAGAAATTAGCTGGTGAAGAGAAGGAAATTCAGGCACACTATGAGATTCCATTGAGAGCACAGTATAAATTCAGGTGGAGAAAAAAGCACCATATTTGGCTGTAATACAGAGTGTGTAGAGAGTAATAATACCAGATTTGGGATGGCATTGAGTTTCAGGTAAAATAGTTTGAATTTTACCCAGGCAGTAGGGAATCACTGAAAATTTCTGAGCAGTGACAAGAGCAGGGCTAGGCAAGAGAAAGATTAACCTGGTAATGGTGAGCAAGATGGATTGCATATGGGGAAGAGAGGAAACAGGAAGGAAAATCTAGGAAGAAGCAAATTTAAAAACTTTATTTTATTTTAATTTTTTTATTCCAAATGAACAATACAACAGGAATTTGCATAACAAAATGGACTAGAAAAAAAGAGGATTGTCCCTGAAACTGCAGACCCATTATGTATGACTTGGTATTCCATTCAAATATGCAACAAACTTATCATGCAACTTTCTTTCCTTCTCCCTTCCCACCCCTTCTCCACCCACACCTTAGGGATGGCTACCATTAGACACAAATGTCTGTGTGTATATACACACATATATATGTGTATGTATGTGTGTCTGTGTCTGTGTTTATGTCAGTTTTTCTCTGGATGCAAACAGCATCTTCCTTTATAGAATATTTGCAGTTGATTTGTGTTTTTATAATAGTCAGAATGACTGTTGAAGTGACTTGCTCATGGTCATACAGCTACTAAGATAGCAATCCAGCACTCTATCCACTTCACCATCTAGCTGCCTTAGGGATTTTGTGGAAGTGGAATCAATAGTACTTGGCAACTAATTGAATATGGGGAATAAAGGAGAGAAAGAAGAGTCAAAGGCTTTGAGCATAGGAAATGGGGAGACCAGTATGCCAAACAAAGAAACAGCTAAAAAAGAAAAAGGAAAAAATATGGGGGAAAGAGGATGAGCTCAGTTTTGGACATGTTGAGTTTAAAGTCATAGTGGGATATCCAGATGTCCTGTAGGCATTTGGAAGTGTAGGTGTGGAGCTCAAAAAAGAGGTCAGGTCTCAGTTTACAGAATTAGAAGGCATCAGTTTTTCATGTTTCTCTTTCCTCAAGCCACAATTACTTTGTATTTATTGTATATACATTTTTCAATCACTTATCTTAAATACATGTTGTTTCTCAGCAGGGAAATATAAACCCCTTGAGGGAAGTGACTTTTGGTTTTCTCCTTTGTACAAAATTAGAAAATTCATGTACCAATGGGATGATTAACACTTGTTAAGAACTTCCATATTTTCCAGAGGAACAGTATGAAAACCTGGTGTAACATATCAAAAATCCTGAGGTACATGCTTTTTATTAAAAGCATATACCAAGCAGACCCTGAAACATTTAGGAATTTATGGACCACTTTCCTCTCAGAGACATCCTTATCTGCAGAGGTTCCCCTCCTTAAGCCATTTGGGATTTTATAGAACTACCAGAGACACAATTATCTGCAAAAATACCTAAATCCTTCCTGCTTCACATCCTCTTATGTCATTACTTGGGCTCTAGGCATCAGCTGTCAGGCTGATTTTTATTGTGCAAATCAAATTAAGAGCATCCTGTTGCAAACCAGGAAGCAGGGAGTTAATCAATCTGGATCTGATTGACATATCAATAAAGACACAAGACTTAATTGTCCAGGGACTGCAAAAACACCCAAAACACCCTTAACAATTACTGTGCCTCAGTTGTTTAAATATCTCCCCTTCCTCAAGTCAGAGCTATTCTCTTTGAGAAACTCTTATACATATATGTATTTAGATTTTACTAAGTAGAATTAATAATAAACTGGCTGTACAGAACTGTGCTTCATTCTGTTTTCATGGAGAACTTGGGTTTCTCACTCTGGTCCATGGGAGAAAATAGTTTCTTTCTCACTTTTTTCATGAGGGACAATTTTCTCATGCCCCTTACTCTGTGTCTATGGAAAGCAGTTTACTGAACTGTGTTTCACTCTGGTCCTGTAAGCTTACTCTGTTTACTGTGGGGACAATTCTCAGTGTTGACACCTTGTATTCTTAGTGCCTGGCACATAGATAAATAGCAAAACTTATTTATAGATTTATGGATTATTTGTATATCAAAGATATTTATAGGTTTATTAATGCTCCCTATGTGGCAGGCACTATGGTAAGTTCTGGGGAAGAAGATGGGGAAGGGAATAAGCATTTATTAAGCACCTACCTTATGCCCGTGTGGTAAAAATTATTTGTGGTAAAGATTAATATCAAAAGGTTTAGCTGAATCATTTGGGAGGGGCCTCACCTGGCCCCCCCTGAGATTACATATGCTATGGAGAAGGACCTCCCCTTTTGGGGAGAAAAACTTCATGAGAAGGGAGGCAACTTCCGGTGGGTGAGGCATTGAAAAGGTTGGTCCCTTTCGGCCTGGAAAGCATTGTGGTGGCACTCTGCTAGGCTAGGCAGTAGGGCGTTTCATGCTCGGTCTTGGGTGTGCTGGTTCTTAGCCTGGCGGGCAGTTTGGGATTGGTGAGTTTTATGAAGGAAAACCCTGTATTCCTTTGAACTAGCTTAATCTCTGGGATCGCATAGACTATAAATTTAGAGTTAAGACTGTCCATCTGTAGTTCTACTTCCCTATTTCCATAATTGGTTTCACCTTTGTGGTCTAATTAATTCCCAAGCATTAAAACCTGATCCTTTATGAACTAAAGCTCAGAGGCTCCTTTTCTTATTGGCCTGGGAGGAATATATAAAAAGGAAAGTTTAAAGGGGGAGATTAATGCTCCCTATATCCAATTTTGGCCCTCACTCCAGGCACCCAGTTAAGTGCTTTAGAAACATCTTATTTGATCATCATAACAACCCTGTGAGATAGGTCCTGTTTTTACCCCCATTTTACAGGGAATACAAATGCCAGCAGGCAAGACAATCTCTGCCCTCAGGAAGCTTGTATTCTAGTAGCAGAAGATAACTCACAAAGGGGAGTTAGAAAAGGGGTTGGGGAGGCAACACTGGTGTGGAGATAGCTGGGAAGTGAGGTGGAGACCTAATTCCAGGTAAACTACAGTGATAGCAGACAATTAATGCTTTCTGAAGTGAATTGAATTAGCATAGTAAGATACCATGGGAATGAATGTTTGTCAGGGACAGAGTGTAAAGGATAGATTCTTGGGGAATCCTTATGTTTAGGAACTGAAAAGAGGACAAAGAGCAAGAGGAGGAGACACAGAAGGGAGTACCATTAGGGAAGAAAGAAGAGAACTGAGAATATGAGCTGCCTGAAGCTAAGGAAGAAAGTACCCCCTCCTTCTACACAAGTAGGGTGAGGGTGTGCTACTTACTCTAAGGGGTGAGTGGGTAAAAGTGTCAAAAGGATCTCAAAGATAAGAGGTCAAGGAGGATGAAGAATGAAAATAAGTCACTGGATTTGATCATTGTGATGTCATTGGTAACATTGAAGAGAGTAGTTTCTACAGATTTGGGGGAGGGGAGGACAGAAACCTGACTCAAAAGGGTTGAGAGAGAAAGTAGGGGGAAATGGTAGCCTTAGTTATTAGGCACTTTTAAAACTTTTTAGTCATGTGTGGTCTTGGGCAAGTCACCATCTTTCTCTGGGCTCCAGCTATCTTCTGCCACAACAAAGGTTTAGACTTGGGAGGGACTTCAAAGGTCACCTAGCCTGAATCTTCATTCTATGGATGAAGAAAGTGAGAAATCAAGGTCACACAGTGGTAAGTAGGAGAGTTGGACTAGCTGATCTCCAAGGTCTCTTCCAGTTCCAAACCCAGGATCCTGTGAAGGTTTAAAAATATTCACTTTTCCCAAATGTTCCAAAGGCAATGATGCAGAGGTGTGAGTTTATTTAGGCAATCAAGAAGCACCAAAAATTTCTGAATAGTCACAAGACCAGGACCAGGCAAAAGAAAGACTGCACAGTCTTGAGGTGTGTGTGTGTGTGTGTGTGTGTGTGTGTGTGTGTGTGTGTGTGTGTGTGTGTGTGTGTGTAGGTGGGATATTAAGAGGATGGTTATGAAGATTGAAAAAAAGACATCTGGACACATGAATGACCTTGAACAGTGACACTCTGCACTCCCAGAGTGAGGCTAGCTACATCTCCCCTTCTTAGGTGTAGGAATACCCCTGTGAGGCAGTGGGGTTGTCTTTCTCCAGGGCTGTTGGCTTGAGCCCCCATTTCAGTGTGTTCTCTCCTAGGCAATTACCTGGTGCAGTGGATAGAGCACTGAGGCTGGAGTCAGGAAAATCCCAATTCAAATCCAGCCTCCATAATAATTGTGTGATCCTGGGTAAGTCACTTAGCCTATCTCCCTGTCAGTTTCCTTATCCATAAAATGGAGATAATAATGGTATTACCTTTGAGAGTTGTTGTGAGCATCAAATGAGAAGATGTTTCTAAAGTGCTAAGCAAAGTGCCTGGAATATGATAGGTCCTGAATGCTCACCATCACCACCACCACCACCACCACCATCATCATCATTATTATTAATGTTACCCTCCAACGATTAGTGTCTAAGTTTCATTCAACCAATTACCTTAGCTTTTACAAAGGGATATTTGCAAAACAAAGAAGACAAAGAAATAAACACTTTCCTCTCAAACCTAGAGGCACACACTGAGCTGTAAAGACATTTATTTCACTATGTTCCCTGTTAAATTAACCCTAACTGCTGGCACTTAAGCTGGTAGCTAACTCTGGTCTGGGTCTTGTCATTGGAATCATGGTGGATCACTCTCCTGACCTTCTGAAGCTCACAGGGTCATAGAATAGTTCTATCCTCCTTCCCCTAAGATCCAGAAAGAAGAAAGGCAAAGAGGCAAAGAGCAAGGGCCCATACTGACAGGCCACATGTTAGCCCAGGGTGGGGAGGACCCAAGGAAAGACTCTCCCCATTCAGAGGATTCTTTTTTTTTTCCTATTTAAGTTTTAAAATAATGATAATAATAATATTTTCATTCTTAATTACATGTTAAAACAAGTTTTTAAAAAAACATTTTAGAAAACATTTTGAATTGCAAATTCTATCCCTCCCTGCCTATCTCCCCTTCCATCTCCTTGAGCTAGTCAACAATCTGATAAAGGTTATACATGTGCAATCTTGTAAAACATTTCCATATTAGTCATTTTGCACAAGATTAAAAAAAAAGAATGAAAGGAAGGATGTGAAAATAGTATACTTCAGGCTGTATTCAGACAATATGAGTTCTTTTTCTGGAGGCAGATAACATATTTCATCACTAGTGCCTTGGATCATTGTATTGCTGAGAACAGCTGAGTCATTCATAGTTCTTAATTGTACAATATTACCATTACTGTGTACAATACAATTCACTTTGTGTCAGTTCATTTAAGTTTTTCCAGGTTTTTTCATTCAGAAGCTTCTAGAAAATCTTCCCTTGATGGAAGGCAGAAAGAAAACGTGGGAATTGCTCCCTGAGGAAAGCTTTTGCCTCTTGGTTTCTATTCAATGGTCAATCAAAACTTGATTTCTTTACCTTGTGGTTTGTGGAACAGAAGACAGAGTACCTGCACTAGCTCTGAAGTCAATTTGAAGATGCTTCCAACTGCTGGATTTGGCTACTCTCCCATATATTCATAAACAGTTTGGCTGTGATAGGGAATAAAGCAGTAGCTGAGTGAGTCAGAAGAATCAAGGAAAGGTGTGGGGAGAGGATAGAAGACTCCTTGCTTTTAGGAGTGAGGAGAAGATTCTTTCTACATTGGTCTTATCTCTTGCATCTGGTTCTTCCTCTCCATTCCCACCCCAATCCAGGCTCTCCAAACTGTGATGGGTTCTCTCTTTCTTCAATCACCTGTTCCCTCTCTAAGTCCATCCTCCAAACCACTATCTGAATAATAAACTTCCTGATGCATTCCTAGGACCCCATCACCTCTCTAATCAAAATTTCTAGGGGCTCTCTGTTACCTACCACGTAAAATATAATCTCTTGATTCTAGAATTCAAGGTCCTCCATCATCTACATCCAATCTACTTGTCTAGTCTTAATTCATATTACTCTCCTTCATATCTTCTGTGGTTTAGCCAAAATGTGTTACTTTCTGTCCCCTATTCTTCATCTTGATCATTTTGTCTCTGTGCCTTGGTCATGCTTTTTCCCAAATGGGGAAATCAGAATGGCTTCCCCATCTCTGCTTGTTGGAGGCTCAGTTCAAATACCATCTCCCTCATGAAGTCTTCCCTGACCCTCACTAGGTAGCAAGTGGCATTGCCATCCTCAAATTGTTAATAGCTCTTGCCCAAGTGCCATTTCTAACAGCCTCTGAGCTGAAATCACTTTTTTGTGTATCCTAGTCATTTGTGTATCTAACCTTTCCTTCATTAGACAGAGAGTATGCAAGGCATCATGAGGTTAGAACACCTGGATTCAAATAGGTCTCTTAGAGCCTCACTTTCCTCCTATGTAAAATGGGAAAAATTATATCTCTAATGCTTGTTTCACAGGGCTTTTGGGATCAGATAAGATGAGATAATGCATGTTAGGGGCCATACAAAACTTAAAGATGTGTTACTGTCAACTCCTATTAAGTTATTTGAGATGAGGGCCAATGTGCCATCTAGCTTTGCAAACTCAACACATGGCACAGTTGCCTGGCAGGTTGTAGGTACTTAATCAATGTTTGTTAAATTTAATTGAATTCGGTGTCACCACTTAGAGCTTGTGCTTCACTAGCATTGTCTTGAATGGCCCAGGCTCTCATGCATGATTTGGTCATTGGAGGGGAAACCATCTTTAATTATATTCCCAGGAACTGATCCCTAGGTCAGAAAGTAGATTTTTAAATTCTAGAGTTGGCCCTGATGATTTGAACTTTTGAGAGGTCTTTAACCTGGGATTTGTCAAAATGTATATGTGTGTGTATATATATATATATATATATATACACGCACACACACATACACACATATATATGTATGCATACACATATGTATACAAACATGTTGACACTGATATATGCATACACACATGTTCATATACATCTGTGCATGCATACACATGCATCAAACATACAGAATACATACAAGTTGAAAGACACTAGGTTAAGGGACATGTATGTATGATGAACACACATACATGACTATATGTATAATGCATGTGTATACATGCATATATATGTAAAACTATATTTCAATAAAATTGGTTTCCTTTGTAATCCTATGTATTTTATTTTATGCTCTTAAAAATATTCTGAGATTGCCCCAGTGTACATGATAGAAATGAGGGTAAGCTCCCCTGATTTAAAGTTTTCTGAGCTCAGTCAGACAAGAATGAGTACCTGGAGAGCATACCACAAAACCATTGCCTACTTTAGCACACTGTTTGTGAACCTATTTAACGGATACAGTGATGTTTGGCTGCACGTTTCTCATTTAGAATATAGGGGGAGGCAGCTTCTGACCTGAGGATGGTGGGAGGAGTAAGGGTCAGAGGAGTGGAGATGTTGAGCTTGAGAAGACTGTAGAAACAACATCTTAATCTCCCCCACTTCCATGTGCAAGTTATACTAATTTTTCCTTTGGAGGTATTGAGACATTCCTGGCAAATTGCTTGGCTCAGGGGCTTAAAGGATCAAACTGTTGATCACCTCCTCATTGCCGGGGTATAAAGGGATCATGGGAAATGCTCTGATGTTTGACTAGTAGAGCAGGATGGGAGCTCAGGCAAGTGAATTTTGCTCAGGGGAATTAATTTGTGGCATCCTCAAGCTGTCGTCTTGTTGAACAGCTTTCTCCTCCTGTAGCTAAGTACATCTCTTTTTAGTTAAGTGCTGGATGACCTACCCATACCTCATTGTGTTCCAGGGTCCAACCTAAACTACCAGGGTCCCAGTCTGAGTCAGGCCCTGCCCAGAACAGGAGCTCAGAGGCCATTTAATTCAATGCTTTAATTTTAGAGATGACACAGCTGAGATTTATGGGAGACTGGTTGACTTGTCTGAGGCCATACAAGTAGTGTTCACGTGACGTAGGGCTTTAACCCCAGTCCTCTGCCTCCAGCACCAGCCCCATTTCCACTGAAAGGAATAAGGCAGAAGCTGAGTCAGAAGAATCAAGAGAAAGAGTGAGAAGACTCTCTCTGCCTTGGCCATATCTCTTGCATCCAGTTCTTCTTCTCCACTTTCACTTCAATTCAGCCTCTCATCTCTTTTTACCTTAGATGACTGTAATCACCTCACCTATAACTGTGAAAGGCACTTCCTATTTTCTTTTCTAGTTTATCTTCCTTGTCACTATCTGAATAATAATCTTTCACATTATACTTAAATACTTAAAAAAACACAATGGCTGGGGACAGCTAGTGGGTGTAGTGGATAAAGTACTGACCCAGGATTCAGGAGGACCTGAGTTCAAATCTGGCCTCTGACACTTAATACTTACTAGCTGTGTGACCCTGGGCAAGTCACTTAACCCCCAATTGCCTCACTAAAAAAACAAACAAACAAACAAACAAACAAAAAAACCCAATGACTTAGGTTAGCACTTGCAGGCCTCCAGGAGGATAATTGCCTGTGTGGACAGAGGGAGGCAATATTTTTTTTCCTTAAATAGTTTTTAAATTAATTAATTAATTATTTTATTTTTGTGGGGCAATGAGGGTTAAGTGACTTGCCCAGGGTCACACAGCTAGTAAGTGTCAAGTGTCTGAGGCCAGATTTGAACTCAGGTCCTCCTGAATCCAGGGCTGGTGCTTTATCCACTGCGCCACCCAACTGCCCCCCTTAAATACTTTTTTTTAACAAGTTTTACTAAAATCCATTCTGGGGAAGTCTTTTATATTTAAAGCAGTTTATAAATGATGCAGGTTGCTAGGGAAAACCCCTACTCATTCTGTTTAACTTTTATAAAACTCTTACCAGAGTAGCTAGTAGCTGTTGTTACAGGTTGCTAGGATGGGGTTTTTCTTCTTTAATTGAAAAATTACTCTCTCCTGATTTCTCCCTGTTAGTATGGGGATGAAGTTATGTGATTTGGTTTCCCCTTTTCTGCTTCTGTCCTATTAAAGAGGAAGAGACTTGCCTGCAATTATTCTGGTGAGGTGAATATTATTCTGAGCTCATTCTCCTAGAGGGATGTCAGCAACATATCCCCCTCAAGGATCTAGAGGCACCCCTGAGGGGTTGGGAGAATTTCTCTTCTAATTCCTTTGGCTTAGGTTAGTATTCCATTGTGTTGCCCTGGCCCCTATTAGTTGCTAGTAACTAGCACCTCAGTTCCATTTAACCAATTCATGCCAATTATCTTTTACAAAGGGATATTTTCTCTTTTTTCATAAATGTATTTTATTATCTTCCAGTTACATGTAGAGATAGTTTTCAACATTTGTTTTTATAAGATTTCTAGTTTCAAATTTTTCTCCCTCCCACCTCCCCAAGACAGAAAGTATTCTGATATAGGTTATATATGTACAATCCCATTAAAGATATTTTTGCATTTGTCTTGCTGTGAAAGAAGAATCAGAGCGAAAAGGAAAAACATCAGAAAAGAAAAACAACAACAACAAAATAGAAATCTCATGGTTCAATCTGCATCCAGATTCCATTTTTCCTTTTCTCTGGATTTGGAGAACATTATCCATCATGAGTCCTTTGGAACTATCTTGGACCATTGTATTGCTGAGAAGAGTCAAGTCTATCACAGTTGATCAACACACGATGTTGTTGATACTATGTACAATGCTCTCCTGATTCTGCTCATCTCTCTCAGCATCAGTTCATGTGAGTCCTTCCAGGTTTCTCTGAAATCTGCCAGCCCATTGTTTCTTACAGCACAATAGCATTCTATCACATTCATATACCACAGCTTGTTCAACCATTCCTCAATTGATGGGCATCCCCTCATTTTCCAATTCCTTGCCACCTCAAAAAGAGCAGGTATAAATATTTTTGTACATGTGGGTCCTTTCCCCTTTTTTATGATCTCTTTGGGAAAAAGACCTAATAGTGGTTTTTCTGGGTCAAAGGGTATGCACAGCTTTATAGCCCTAACAAAAGGATATTTTCTTTGAAGATATGGCAAGAACAGAAGTACTCACATCATCTTCTTCCCCTCAAAACCTGGGGAGCATTATCTCACCTCTACTATTTCTTTGATTTCTGGGAAAATCAAGTAGTATTTTAAGGTAGTATTACCACCTTTTTGTACTTAAGTAGAGGAGGCAAGGAGTACAGGTCAGTCCTTAAAATGTCCACACTCATTTAAAAGGGGAATGAAGCCCTGTTTTGCTTAAGTCCATCTGTGAAGTACATAGTTGACTCTGTCAGGGTAGAGAACCTAAGACTGTGGATTTAATCCTTGCATTGTGTTTCCTATACATAGAAAAATCTTTCTTAGCTAGTACCAGGCCATATCCTCAATTGTGGTCATCTCATAGGAGTCATAAGCATGACTGGGAAAGGGAGTGTGAATACTTAGGTGGGGAAAGAACTCGAGCAAAAATCTCACCATCAGCAGCTTTTATTTCCTGTTTAGAGGAAGGTTACCATAAGACCTGAGTTTTCAGGCTAGATTCTTAGGTAACACCCTGAGAACTGAAGACCTGACTTGTCTGGACTGAGTCCCAGGAAACATCCTAGATGATGTTTACATCATCTTCTGGTCTCATAGTCAAATGGAAAGAGAAAACAGGGACCATGTACTGATGGCCTCTTTGGATCATGGGATCATAGATGTTTAGCTTCAAGGGCCTTTATTCTGATCCCAATTCCTCTAGGCAACTTGGGACGAGAGAATTTCAAACTTTTCCTCATACATTAATCACTCAAGATTGTTGTTAAATCTTTAAAATAAATTTTAAATAAGACCCATTACCCATTACCACACCCCCATGCAAGCTAGCGTTCTTGGCTTTGAAGTCTAGCATCACCCCAAACTTCAAAGTCAAAAAGACTATATTTGAATGGAGTTAAGTTGCAAGTGCAGAAAGACCATGGTCCACTGATATATTCTGACCAGTGCAAAGTTGGATGCTTTTTACACTAGATGAATGCCAGAACTAGTCAGCTCTGAATTCAGCATCCACTACTGGTCAGGGGAGAATAATTGATATATAGGTTCCCTTTCTAGAAGACTATGTGACAGTGAAAGCTATTTGAAATACCCAAGGAGATAGATTAAAAGCACATGACAGTGCAGCTGAAAGTGAGACTTCTACCTGATAGCATGCCAACAATATGTGTGAGCCTCTTTCTATTGAGCTGATTTTCTTTGCCTTAGTTTGTCTATTGATATCTGGCAAAGAGAGCAAATGGCTGATGTAAGTCTCTGTGAAGTAATGAGCTGAGAGGTGGTGATGCCAAGGACCCAAATGCCAGCCTCTTGAATGTACTTGATTATTAAAACAATAGCAGGATTACTCAACAACACAGTTTTTGATAAACTGGGAAACAAATCACCTAGGAAAAACCTACATATTGGATAAAAACTACTGGGAAAACTGGAAAGCTGTTTGGCAGAAAATAGGGTTAGACTAACATCTTATACCATACTCCATAATACGTTCCCTTTTTTCTTGTGAAAAGCTCCTGCATAGACAACATTAACTCATCTTGGATAAGAAGGGAAGTAGTCAAGTGGGAAAAAAATCTTTGCATAAAATTTCTCTGTTAAGGGTTCACTATTTAAGAAATATAAAAATATGTATGTATACATATGTGTTTATACATATATACATATATGTATATAGTTATTCCCCAGTAGATGAATATTCAAAGGACAAGAGCAAACAGTTCTCAAAAGAACTGGAAAGTTTGCACAAACACATGAAAAAATTATCCATATCACTAATAATAGGAGAAATATAAATCAAAGCATCCCTAAGATTTCACCTGGTACTCTGAAAACTGGTGCAAATGCTTCTACTTTGGTGAGTATTACTGACATTTTCAGGGTGTTAAGGAAAATAGTAATACATTTGGAAGGGGTGGAGATGGGGTGCAATTTGTGTGGCCAATAGGATATTTAGTGCTTGTGAAAGGACATAAAAGGAAATTGATTCTGTGGTGTTGGATCCTGAAATGCAAGGGGAAAACAAAGATAATTTAGTTCAATGAATGCTTATGTATAGAATTAATTTTTATTTGAGGGTTCAAAAATTCAGGATCTGGAAAAGTAAAGCTTTCTGTATTTATTTTCTACTCCTCCCCTGGACACTGTCAGTCTTGTGTCTCCCTCTGAGGGGTTCTAGATTTACCCCAATTCTGATTTTGTCCTTCTGTACCTCTCTGATAGGGTCTATGATTATACTGCTTCTGGTTGTAATAAGGTCTGTAATTATCTTGGTTGTTTCCTTTCTGGTAAAAATCTCCATAATTATTCTGATTTCTCCTGCAAAAATATCGCAGACCCTCAGTTACTGCCCACCTGAGTTCTTGTTTTCCAATTCTACATTCTCTCAATGATTGTCCCTGTTTTTCACAGTACTGACACACCTTAGGGGTTTTGTCCTGACCTTTAAATTCCTGACCTGAAAGTGCTGGTGCCAGAATGCTTTGCTTAGCCGTATTGTCTTCATTTGCCTCAAAGATATAGGTGGCAATTTCTTTAAGTCTGTCTATAGCCATATCTTTCCAGCCTGGACACTGTCATAAAAAATTTGTGGATTTCTGGCAATGATTGATATACAAATGTACTACATCCAATATAGGATTCTTTTGAGTCTAGTAGGTCCAGTCTTGTAAATTTCCTAGCAGCTTCACAAAGTCTATCATAAAATCTATTAGTTTGTTCACTAGGCTCCTGAGGGAGTTTAAAATTTTTTTTGTCAGTTGTCAGATTTCTTAGAACAGGATTCCATTCCTTTCAGTAGCATTTCCCTAGCATTTTTTAATTCTTGGAATTGCTGTCATTGTTATAATCCCATTTTGGCTCTTGGAGAGGCCACTCAGTTAACGCTTCCCCAGAGGCCACCAAGCAATTTCCTGCTGTGACAATATCTGCAATTTCACTTGGGGATAGTATAATTTCCATAAGACAAGTGATATGTATTAAATATAGACCTTACCTGTGAAATTACTGACTTCAGATTCTGATCAAACCTAGGTATAAGTTTCTTACATGCACACAGATCCTTTGGACTGAATGGGCTATATATTTAATTCTGTGCTTCTCTGCGGGCTGTAACATTCTGTAGGGGGAGCAGTTTCTGTTGATCTGATTCTAAAGACTGGTCTAAATCTGTTTCTGAACTCAGGTCATCTCCAATAGAGGGACCCATTCTGGTTTCCCTCTGAATACATGGTCTACTATGCCAGTGCCATGGCCATGGCTACAACCAGTGGGTGGAGCACAATGCGGTTTGTGGAGCCCCAGGCCGGTGGGCACCAAGGCTTAAAACCCTCAAATAACAATTAATTCTTTACATTTACATTTACATTAACATACTGGGCATATAACAAACAACATAAAAAATGAATCAATTCTTCATCTTAAGGAGACCACATTCTACTGGAAGAATACAGCATATGTGCAAGGTAATGAGAGAATGGAGAAAAATACTAGTGTAGTAGGAAAGAGTTGATCTGGAGATCCTTGATCATCTAATTTCCCTCAAGCCTAATTGATGAAATCACAGGAGCTCATGGGGCATTTAATCAACAATAAGGTGATAAGGACTTAAACAAAGGGCAGAGGAATGACTACTTTTTGTTTCCACTTTCTCAGATGTGAAGAAATTCTTTAGTTAAGCTTGATGGCATTATGGGGCCATTCTGGGTTGACAAGAAGAATGCCCATACATTTGGTGGCCCTTGAAAAAGCAAGACCCTCTGTAGGCAAAAGTCAATGCAGGAGATGCCTCTGAGGGGTTTGATCTCTGCTGGAGCCATGGAGCCATCACTCAGCTCTTGGGGGAAAATAACTCCTGATTCACTTGAGGAGAGAGGGGAGACATTTTTCTCTCTCTTTCCCCTTCCCTGTCTATCACTGTGCCTGGCAGTGTAGCTACTTGTCCCCTAGGGGACTCCTCACAGTCAGGCAGCAGGCTCTGAGAGGAAATGAGCCATGCCCAGCAGAAATATTGTGTCCATTGTGAAGACATCAAGAGAAGAGAAAGAATATCAGACCCCAACACAACAGAAGTATGTCTCCTTGACTTTTTTCCCCTTGACTTAGTTCTCTAATTGTGTGCTCACTCTTTCCAGGGATGTGAGGTTTTGGGGTAGCGTATACTTCTGATTTATGGGGGGAATATTTTATAGGTATGATTCTTACAATATCATTTCAGCAAATGGGCTTTGCTTTGAGTTAATTGTGTCAAATGACTGACTGTTAAAGGCAAAAGCACTGGTGGGGACTCAAGTTATAAAACAAAATATAGCTATGTAAAAAAACAACCCTACACACTATAGTTTTAAGACTGTGAACCCACAGAGTACTTTATTTTATTTTATTTTATTTTAATTATTAATTTTTTGTCGGTCAATGAGGGTTAAGTGACTTGCCCAAGGTCGCACAGCTAGTAAGTGTCAAGTGTCTGAGGCTGGATTTGAACTCAGGTCTTCCTGAATCCAGGGCCACTATTTTATTCACTGTACCCCCTAGCTTCCCTACTATAAATGGGAGATGGGTACTCCACCCCAGGCAACCCTTCAAAAGTTGATTTCCTGAACATCCTACAGAGGCAACTAAGACTTTGCCTGGTTCTGACTAATGCAGCCACGCAGGAGTCAAAATTAGTATACAGTGTAGGAGGGAACTGTTACCAGAGTAAAAGAAAGCTTCATGATCTTTGTAGGTAGACCTGGCATATCAAGGAGAATGAAATACCAAAGCCCATCTCTTGGGAAAGTCCACAGGGAACAGCAGAAAGATTAGGAAGCAGGAAAACAAACTGGTGACACTGCTAGATAATTCAGAGCAGATCCAGGATGCCAAAGTGTCACTTGGAGATGTGTGGATACAGGGAGGACACAGTGTGGAGATGGTGGTGTTATAAAAGAAATTTTGAGTGTTCTTAGTGAAAAGTAGAAAGAAGAAAACTAAAAAAGCTAAAAAAAATTTTCTTTTGACTCACTGGACCTGGAGCTAGAAGGCAGTGAGAAGCTTTCAGCTCCCTCCCAGATTAGGTGAGCACAAGCCTCAGTGAGGAAGTTGCCTCTCTCAAGAATCTTTAATTCAACACCAACCACATGCAGAAGAACAGTGGCAAATAATGGGGAAAGACGATTT